>NC_046292.1:5000000-10000000 GCF_004115265.2 Rhinolophus ferrumequinum
ACAACTGCCAGAGACACATGCTGCCTTCAGATCCTAGGTCCATCCTGCCCCCCCCCACCCCGCCCGGCTTCGAGGTGACACTGTGCTGTACAATGGCAGGTTTAGCAGCCTGATGTGGAGACCTTGTATCCACAAGCATATGCTGGTGTAGGGACCACAACTAAAAAGCAAATAGTAACCTCAGGCCCTAATCGAGGACATTCCACGTAGACTTATAAAACGATGGATTTTCCGGCTGTCGTGCACCTGAGTTTCTTTCTCAGTGACTACAATGATAGTACACGGTGCTCTTCAGTAAGCACGGTACTCGCTCTGAAGTGTGACGTGGACGTGTGTTTTGTTACAGATGTGGGCGATAGGGATTAGTGTCGTGGTCGTCATCATCATCATCATCATCGGTGAGTTCTCCGGTCGCGGTGACACTCGTGTGTCCACAGGTTAATTCCATGTACAAGAGCTCAGGATGAAACTTCCTTAGGAATGGTAGTCTGTTGCAAGGATTTTCGTTTTCTGTAGTAAATATTTGAAATATTGAGTGCTATGTGATTAAAGTCTGAGACGTTTGACAGAAACGTCCTTTGAAATTAGAGAAAATGTGTTCATTTCCGGTGACCTTACAGTTTTCTCTCTGAATATATTTTCTTCAGCTACTTCCTTTGTGAGAAGCAGTATAGTTTTGTGATTAAAAGCGTGGACCCCCGGTGCCCCACCTGGGCTCCCCCACCATCCAGCCGTGTGGCAAAGACCTTAATCCCCCAGAGCTTCAGTGTCGTCATTTGTATAACGAGGATCATAACACACCGATCTTATATGTTTGTTACGAGGACAAAACTGGTTAACGCAGAAAAAGTGCTTAGGATGGTGCCGGGCATGTAGTGATGATGATAGTATAATATAGTTATGTAAATAAATACCCCCTATTATTACTGTTATTGGTATTACTGCTACTACCATATACAGTATTGAAACAACCCGCTGCCATTTTTAGCCCAGTACCTGGGAACTAAGTAAAGAAACAGGTCTTCGATCCTTTCTTTTCACAGTCTCCTCTAGCCCTCCACAGAATGTAGAGAAGCCACTAGTAGGAAATCGGCCAAATCACATTTCTGTTCCCATTTAGACTAACCTTCGATGTTGATTCTGGATCGCACTGAAAGACTAAACTGCTGTTTTCCCTGCTTTTTGTCTCTCCCTGCTCATTAGTGTGGAGTATTTCTCCATGAAGAGCCGCTGAGACGCCAACCTGCTGTTCAAGAATCCTCAAGACTTTTGACCTAGGACCCACTATATTACCAAGCTTACCTACTGTTGTGTCTGAAACGACTATTTTCTGTTAGTTAATGTAAAGTTTGAGCCCTAGGAAAGGTGCCTTTCCTTTAACATGCACTCCACACAAGAAGTGTGGTCAGCCCAGCCCGCATTTTGCACAGTGCCTTTACACATTTACACATGGGCTGATAAAACAGTCTTCTTACATAAGTTCCAGAGTGCTAGAGCCTAGAAGTAGTGTTGCCAGATTAATTGCCATTAATTCCAGTTAAGGTCATTCTTTCCAAGTTGGTTGTCCTCGTCATAGGAGATTATCTTCAGATCCACACTTTAAACCTTTGGGTAATCATATTTCCAATTTGTGCCTTCCAGAAAGAACACTACTGTGTAACTCAAACCTGTGACAGTAACAGGCTGTGCCTTATTTTGCTACTTTTCTGATTCCCTGTAAGAGAACCCTCTACTGTTTGTAAGCACTACTGACTCTTGCTATATTTAAAAATAAGATGCTGGTAAAGAATTTTTGCTTTTACACGAGATATGAAGATGTTTACTTTCTTGTTATTGTTTTATATCATTTGCTAAAAATACTATTTTAATCAGAAATAATAACCTCTTTGAAACATTTTTATAGAACTATGGCTATGACCAAAGTTTCTATTTTGCCAAAAAGTCACATCCTAGTAAAACGTCCTTAAGTCTGTCCCTGACAGCTAAATTCAGGAAAGTAACAAATGCAACTCAAGGTGCCCTTCAGAATTAAAGGTGTGTGATTGTTTGTGAAGCTTCTACATGCTGACAGGCCTTTCTTACCTTTGAAATACTGTGGGTGGTGTGACTCTCCTTCCATTTCAGCATTTTTCCCAAGATTAGAGAAGGTTCAAGCTAGACTCGGACAGTCTCATACCTGGAGACATATTACCAGCAGTTTGCAGATTACCAGCTGTGGACTCCAGTATGTTTCTAAGAATTATGTTAGCCACGACTTCGTAGCCTTCCAGCGAGACCATCTGTGAACTGGTCGTTATGTGGCCCTGTCCCCATAGACCACAGCTTTCTGGAGTTTGTTTCCTATTTGTATTCATATTCCACTTCCAAAGGCTTCTGTAGGGTGCTTTCCATCAGCATTGGTCAGGGCTGAATGACTTCACAGAGGCTAGCTAGCCGGAGACTCTTCCATGTCCTAGACTGTCTGCACAAGATGCTGCTTTGGAGATAGCTGTTGTCATCTGAGAGACTTGTTGAAACTTTCAACATCTGGCCATGTGGTTAAGGACAGAAATTCAGATAGGAATAAAAACAGGCAAGGACGCATTGAGGGAGAAGCGCAGAGGTTTTACCACTTCGTGGCCCAGGGGTACTGGAATATTCTAACATTCTCCTCCACATGCTAGTGTGTGACTTACAAACAATCACTGAGCATAGCAGGACACGGTTCCACTTATTTGTATCTGTTCCCCTAACATCACTGAACTGATGTCATGTTGGAAACGTGCCTTGCAGTGTGCCCAGCTGTGAGAAGCAAGCAGCTGTCAGTGTCAGGACGTGACCCCCTACCCCCACTCCCCAGCTCCGGAACTCTGGCCGTGTCTCAGCTGAAACTTTGGTGCTCTCTCCGTGGCCTCAATGCTCAGTCCCATGTAGCCCACTGGCTCCTGCAGTAACCCAGGAATACCTCGCTTGTGTCTGCATTAGCTGGGACCTGCCCACTCTAATGAACAGAATAAAGTGTTTATAAACCCAATGCTGGTGCCTGTATTGCTTACAGAGGAATGGCTGCGCCTGGTCCAAGTCCTAAAAATGGCCTCCTTGCGGCTCCCCCCTCCGTTGTAACCCCGAACTCCACTTTTCTCTTACCGTTTCTCACCCATCCTCCTCCTGCGCGCTCTCATTTCCTGTTACCCAACACACCCCCATACACGAGGGAACAGAAGGAAACTACCACCCTCGTGAAAAGTGCTTTTCAGTATGAGCTGCTTTCTCGTGAGTACCAGAATGTTTAGCATGTGTCTTCTGAGTTTTTCCAACATAAGGTCGCTCAAAAGTGATGTGCAGAGCTGGCCCTGTGTGTGTGTGGCATGGATAGCTGCCTACGTGGGACGCGGGGACTATAATTTGGGTAGGTGACGGACATCTCCATACAATGTGGCTCTTGTTTTGATTCAGCATATCTTTCCCCTTGAATATACTTCCCTTCTTAACTCTGCAACCCCAAGGAAACATAATGTGGGTGGAAGTAGACTTCTGCTTGTTTACGATAAAATCCCAGTTTTGTATAAAATCCTTTTGGGAGAAAAAGAGGTTGCCTTTTTTCCATTGCCTTGGACAGATAGATGGTCACTGCTTTTCTTGTCTGACATACTCTTGTGTCCTGGGAAAGAATTGTCATTGTGCCTTCGGTTCAGGACCTTTATAGAATGAAATCTGTATGAACTTCTGGTGCCATTTTCAAGATTTTGAAGGAACATCTACCATGTTCGGGCTCCTGTTTCTCTGCCCCTTCCTTAAGTGGCAGGGTTCCCCAGGGCTGAGTCCGCAGCCAACTTGTCTTTCCAGTCGGCTTCCTCTCCAATCTCATCTGTTGCCATGATATCTCTAGTTAGTAACTTACAGATGATTCCTGGCCTAGTAGACCGAGGCCCCTCAAACTCAACATGCACCAAACGGAGTTAAGCAGCCCCTGCCTCATGCTCCACTTTCTGTCATGAAAGTGTCTATCCCAGAGAACGGCACCATCATCCTCCCAGTGTCCAAGCTACGCAAGTCCACTGGACTTGCTAATGTTTTTGGACACCATATGTATCACTCAGGATGGGTTGGAGATGTGCTTTATAACAAACATCCCCCAAATCGTAACGGCTTAAAACTTTTTCCTCTCATGCTACGTGTCCAGTACCAGTCAACAGGGAGGCTCTGTTGTCAGTCCCTCAGACAGGAACTTCCTGTAAACATCTGTTTTAGCTCATCACTGCGGCAGGAAGGGAAGGCCAGGAATTACCGTATATTGCCACGTATATGCCCAGTTTTTTGCCCAAATTTGTGGGGGAAAAATAAGGATGCGCATTATGTATGGATAGTACTAATTCTGTATCTATATAATTTTTTTTTAACTTTTATTTATGCTTACGAGTTAAAAGTGTAACTGAAAATCAATAATGATACCTGTATGCAAAATAATACCCTGGAATGCAATAATTGGTTTTGTTGAATTTACAACAAATTTGCAATAACCTTCTATGGCCTTCTGTTATGCGTAAATATGGTAAATTTGTTACCGGTACATAAAGTTTCTTGTATTGTGTTTTGTAATTATTTGTTACATAAAAGTTCTTGTACCATAATATGTTAAAAAATAAATGCTAAAATTCCTTTATAATACAAAAAACAAGAACCTAAATGTAAACAAATAAAAATTTGAATTAAAAAATGTTTTTTTTTCCCCTGAAAGTTTGGGCCAAAAACGTGGGTGCACATTATACGCGGCAAAATACAGTATGTCCACCTGGAAGTGGAGCCAAGAACTCTGCTCACATTTCATTGGCCAAAGGAAGTCACATGACCATGTGTAACCTCATGTGGTGGGGAAAGCAATCCTACCTGTCACCGGGAGGAGAAGAAATAGAATCTTTCTTAACATTTGCCTTCATGACAGCAATCTCAATCAAAGACTAGGGGCAAATTCCCCTTGTGTTGTAAGTATTTTCTAATGAGTTTTGACTGCTATACAATACTATATTGGCATCAGTAATAAAATTTTTTTAAAGTATGGTGATATTTTTTATTGGTTTTGAGTGGGGGTTGTTTGCTTTAAAATTGACCAGACTTTAATTAATCCACAACAAGGGAAACAAGAATATACAATGGAGAAATGACAGTCTCTTCAATAAGTGGTGCTGGGAAAACTGGACAGATAAACATGCAAAAAAATGAAACTGGACTTCTGTTACACCATGTACAAAAACTAACTGAAAATGGATTAAAGACTTAAATGTAAGACCTGAAACCATAAAACCCCTAGAAGAAAACACAGGTAGTAAACTACTTGACATAAGTCTGAGTAATATCTTTTTGGATATGTCCCCTCAAGCAAGATAAACAAAAGCAAAAATAAATGGGACTTCATCAAACTTAAAAGCTTCTGCATAGCAAAGGAAACCATCAACAAAACAAAATGACAGCCTATGCTATGGATGAAAGAATATATTTGCAAGTGATATAAGGGGTTCATATCCAAAATATGTAAGGAACTCATATAACTCTATAAAAAAATAATCTGATCAAAAAATGGACAGAGGACAGGACGAGACATTTCTCCAAAGAGAACATACAGATGGCCAACCAATAAGAAAAGATGCTCAAAGTCACTGATCAGGAAAATGGCAAATGAAAGCCACAATGAGAGAGCATCTCACACCAGTCAGAATGGCTATAACCAAAAAGTCAACAAATAATGGGTTAATGTGGATATGGAGAGATGAGAACCCTAATGCACTGTTGGTGGGACTGCAAATTGGTGCATCCACTGTGGAAAACAGGATGAAGATTCCTTTAAAAACTAAAATCTACCATACAGTCCAGCAATTCCACTTCTGGGTATTTATCTGAAGAAAACAAAAACACTAATTTGAAAAGATATCTGCACTCCTATGTTCGTTGCAGCATTATTTACAATAGCCAAGATATGGTAGCAACTTAGGTGTCCACATATAAATGGCTACAGAAGATGTACATTACATACAATGGAATATTATTCAGCTATAAAAAAGAATGAAATCTTGCCATTTGCAAACACATGGATGGACCTAGAGGGTGTTATGCTAAGTGAAATAAGTCAAAGACAAATACTGTACAGTTTCACTTGTATTTGGAATCTAAAAAAACAAAACAAAAACAGTCATAGGAACAGAGATCAAAGGGGTGGTGGCCAAAGGGGAACGGGTGGGGGATGGGTGAAAAACGTAAAGGGGAATGTAGTCAATAATACTGTGATATGTTTGCACTTAGTGGGGTGATCACATTGTAAGGTATAAAAGTGTCAAATCACTATTGTACACCTGAAATGGTACAACTAATAGAATAGTGTATATCAACTATACTTAAATAAAAAACAATAAGTACATATTTTAATCAAAATTCTCCTTACCACCAGATATCAAGAAAAAAAATAAAAGAGTTTAAATAAATGGACCAGACTACTTAGTGTATTTAAAAATAAACATCTTTATTTACAACTGAGCTGCTTTTCATACCAGCAGAAAACTTAATATGAAAAACTAACACTAGAATTGACTAAATAAACCAATTATGGCATAATTATTAGAGAATAATTATTTTTTTCTCATCCTTTACATAGCAAGCATTTAAAAGTCCTCTAAGTGCATTTAAGTCTCCTACTTGTCTTTACACCGACAGGACCACACACAATACTCTCCTGTCTCCATACCTGTTAATAGAAGCACCTGCCTCTGGCCAAGGCTTTTGCTCCTCACCCCAAACGAGGGACTGCCCTCCAGCAATTCCCTTCCGCAGCTCTTCCTGCCTGCATCCTTCACTTCTCCCTCCTTGCTGGGTCACCCCATCCAACAGGCAGTAACAGCGATCCCTCCCTCCAGCAAACACTTACTTGTTTGTAAGTCTTCACAGTGAAATTCCTCCCTGCTGCTGCTCCCTATGGTCATGGGCTCACGTCCCACTTTTTCTTCAGTCCACACTACTAAGACATCCTTAACTAAAGTCACCATCTTGGTAAACTCCAACAGGACATTCTCTGTCCTTGTTTTACTCTGCTTCTCACTAGCATTTGATAGTTGTCAACTCCCTCCTTGAAATCCCAGCTTCCGGGCCCCCCACTGTTCTAGTTTTCTTTCAGTGTCACCTCCTGCTCCTTTGCTTGGCTCTCTGCTGGACCTCCACAACTCCGTCTGCCCCAGATCTCGGCTTTTGGCCCTTTGCCCTCTGTCTGCACTCTCTCAGTGATAGTGTTTCATCCCATCGCTGTAAACTCCAGACAGACTCTGCCACCTCCCAAATGTAAGCTGCATTTCCTTCCCTGGCCTCTCCCCTAAGTTCCAGCCTGGAAAGTCCAGTTGCCTACCTGGACAACTCCACTTGGGTATGCAATGTACGTCTCAAACATAACAAGTGAAAGCTTAACTCTTGATCCCGCCTTTATCAAAACATACCATCCCCGACTTGCCCATAAGTTTATGTCACATCCTATACAGCGCTGCTTAAACCAGACACAGGAGTCACCCTTGATTGCTCTCTGCTTCTCCCAACATATATTTCAATTCATTGGCAAGGCTCTGTGCGCTCAAATGTATCCCAAGTCCAGTCTCTCCTCTCACCACTTTTACAGGCACCCCCCCCCCCCCCCCCCCCCCGCAAGCTATCCGCAGCCCTCTTACAACCATCAGCGTCCCAACTCTTAACTGTTTCCTGTGCAGCCTTCTGACTGATACAAATTACTGTCTCGCCTGCAATCCTCCTCTTTCCACTATTAGAAAAAAAAGTCCAAATCCATTTCCCTAATTACATGGCCCACCATGATCCGGCCCTTCCTAACCTTCAGACCTCATCTCACACCACTCTCGCTCCCCCACTCTATGCTCCAGGCAAGGTATACACTTTAGGTTTCTCAACAACAAACCTGCTCTGCTTCAGGGCCTCTGCAAGGTGCTTTCCCTCTGTTGGGTCCACTTCCCCATCCCCTTCTCACACTCGGGTTTCAATTTCACCTTCTCAGGCTGGCCTTCTCTGCTCACTGGCTAATGTGCTTATTGCCTCCTTCAGCCTGCTTTCCTGTCCTTGCTACTCCTCAGCCCACTAGCTTGTTTTGTGTTCTACATAGCACTTTGCACTTTCTGAACTTGCTTTATGAAGTTGTTCATATGTTTTATCTCAATAAAATATAGACTCCCTCAGTGGCAGGGACTTTTGCCACCATTCTATCCCCAGGGACCACAATCATCCCTACCCAGATGTGCACTCAATAAATACCTGTCGAATGAATGGATGCAATTTGAAAAAACAGAGTTTCAGAGGAGAGATCTGCCATCATTTGGAAAAATAAGGTAGTTTATCCAATACGTGACATGAACAACTGGCACACTTCACTTCTCCCTGCCCCTTTCTATGCAATTCCTTTCATTCCCTCAACAAATACTGAAGCTTGTTGATGGACAGGCACGGGGTGGTGGGGCTGGCGTTCTGCCCTGTGCTTTCCATTTCGGATGAGTTGGTACACAATCTCAAAAGTCCCTTCAGACTGGTGTTTTCAAAAGGTTTCTCTACACCTTCCTTTTCTGAAACGAGTGCCTTTTACATACACTTGTCTCCCTACACTTGCGAAGTGAATCTGTAACTTTAGGAAGACCAGGGAAATGTTTAAATTTCGAGGTCAAAATTACGTTTCTAAAAATAGGGTTCGACTTTTCCTGGGCTGCTGTACGGCCGGGGTCCTCCTAGCCCCTCACCGAAAGAGCTGGCGGGACCGAGAGCAAGGTTAAGAAAGATGGAAACAATGGGAACCCGAGAAGACGCAGAGAAAGCGCTCGAATGCCCAGTGCCTTTCTTCCGGCTGCCGAGGGGGATCCCCATCCGCCAGCCCCCACGTTCCCCACCAGTCTCCCTACACCCGGGCCACCTGCTGCCTCGCTCTCCGCCCCGCAGTCTCTCACGTGGAGGTCGCGCCAACCCCGCCCACCCCTGCCGCCAGGGTCCCGCCTCCCCGTGAGCGGCCGACGGAACGTCCTATCACTGCCGCGCTGGCTCCAGTAGCCACCGCGGCCGATCCCCCGGAGCCGTGAAGAGGGCCAGGCACTAGACTCGCGCGCCCAAGGATCGAGCCACCTCAGGGCCCCTCCGCCCCCAGCCTACACGCCAGCCTGCCAGGATTGGCCGAGCGCCGCCCTCCGCCCGAGCGCGGTTGTTATGTAAGGAGCTCTGGGAACCTTCGCCCCCGCCCACTCGCCTTCGGTTATGTAACCCGGGAGCCCCAGTTGGGGCCCCGCCTCCGAACCAATGGGAGCCCGCCGAACCGGCGGCGGGGGCCAATCGTGAGGGTGGGGGGCGGAGCCGCGTCACGTGGCGTGTGGGGGGCGCGGCGCCGGTGTCTGCCCGGCACGCGGCGGGCCTCGGGACTCCGCGGCGGGGCCGGACTGGGCGAGCGACTGCACGAGGGGCTTGTTGGCTGCGGCGGGTGAGTGCTGGTATCGGGCTGGGAGACCTCGGAGCCCGCCGGCCGCGCGGCTGGTGGCTGCCTCGAGCGTGCCCTCCGCTCTGGGACTGGAGGCGGGGCGGCGCCGCTCGCCCGGGAACCTGGGGTCCCCGGAACTTTGTGCTTAAAGTTGCCCCCTTCCCGGAGTCCCATTTCTGGGTGCACGCCGACTTTGCAGAGCTGCCGGTGGGCAAGTCGGTGAATCCGAGTCTGGCCCGGGCTGAGGGTCCTCTCCGGGGCTGCCCAGCCGGCGAACCACAACCCGGTTTCCAGCGCTAAATTGTTGCACTTTTGTCACCTTGGTCTCCCCTCACCCCCCATGCTGGATCGCCAGTGAGTGGAGACATCCAAGATTGTTTGGAAATACTGAAAGAAAAGTGCCTTCACTTGAGCAGAGAGGAGTAATTGCCGCTTTGTGATGACTGATAATTTTCTCTAATGCAATGGCATGGACGAAAATAAGGAAAAATTTCTGTCGCTGATGGCAAAATAAGAAAGAAGCAAGCAACGGATTAAGGGCTGCAGAGCAAAAGATGGACCCCTGTGAAGATCTGGAAGTGTCCAGCGGTAAATCTCATCACTCCAGGGGGAATGAACCTAATGAACTTGAAGGACCACAGGTCAGAGGTACGGAGGCCCTGGGGAAAGAATCTGATGAGATGTGGAGCCAGAAATACCAACTTCCGAGCAAATACCTGGAGAGCAGCCACAGGTGATGCTTACAACCTGATTTGTTTGTTGTTCTTTGCTGAAGGAGTAAAAGGGAAAGGAAGGTTTAAATCTTTTTATTTTGTTTGTAAGGCTAGGAGACAGTTGAGAGAACACTGAATGAAATGCCCTGGGAAATTGAAGAAAATTACCAAGGAGTACTGGAACTAGATAAAAAGCAGTTGAGGAATCTGAGTTGGGGCTGAAGTGGGAATGAGACAGTGGGAAATGTTTGCCGCCGACCAGTTTCTTTGGCTGGGCTTCCCCCACCTGTACAAAGGGATCAACCTGTGAGCTAACTGAGTTGATCCACGTTGATTAAGCACTTAGAAAGTTGCTTGGCACATGCTAACGCTGTGCAATAAAAGTTGGCTGTTATATTTGAAAGCGTGGAGTTGCTTTTTATGTTACAGTGAACAGCAAGATCGAAACAGAGTTTCTGAAGAGCTTGTAATGGTTGTTCAAGAAATGAAAAAATACTTCCCATCAGAGAGACACAAGAAACCAAGCACTCTAGATGCCCTCAACTATGCGCTGCGCTGTGTACACAGTGTGCAAGGTAAATGAGCGGGGAAGAAAACAGTCGTGCAAGTACACCGGCGCTCAGAGACATCAGTCAGGCCACATGAGTTGTCAGTGTGCTTTTAGTTACAGAAATGTTTTGAGATTCTTACGGTGCTTTATGCAAGATGAGCAGATCTGTACCGATTTGATTAGTGTCTTCGTTTCTCAAGGTAGGAACACCAGGAGAACCTTGTGTAATCATAGTTTAGTAACTGCAGTATTTCACTGATGTGGTACAGGAGAGTAGAGGTTAGCATAAGCACATTTTGAGGACTCGCTTTTTAAAGGAGCATTGTCTTCTATGGGTATGCGGGGGAGGTGGGGGCGCAGAAATACATTTGACGAAACGAAATTTACCTTACCCTGTCATACACGTACTTTTTTAAATCAAGAATTTACCAAATTAAAAATGAACAGTTGTAAGCACTTTTTTCTCTCCGACTTTTCTTCTTGGGAATTCATAAAGTGCTTGACTCTCTAGCCCAAACCTCTGTGGCTTCATATATGACACATGGTTCCTGAATACTGGAGTCATGTTTCTGCCATAACAATGTCCTGTGTATGTATGTGGAATTTTCGGTTTCAGTAGCTTGTTTTAGTACCTTAAACGTGTCTTGCTCCTTGGGATCTATAGCATGCACAATTCATACAATTCAAAATCTTAAGTTTGCACAACTATCTGCATTTTAGATGAAAGAAAAAAATCTGGTTTCGAGGAAAACACACTGAGGTGTCCTCATCCTAAAAAAATAAGCCAGCTTTAATAGCAACAAAAATGACTTCCAAAGATACTGTTTTCACTGGACTACCTATTTATTTTCCTGTGTTTCTTAGCAAACAGTGAGTTTTTCCAGATTCTCAGTCAAAATGGAGCACCTGAAGCAGATGTGACCACCTACAGTCTTGAGGAGCTGGCCACTATTGCTTCAGAACACACTTTCAAAAACACAGTAAGAATTCACAAATTTTGCCATCTCAACCTGGGTGATTTTTCTTAACTGTACCTAGATGTAGGTTTTTAAGATAAGAACTCAGAGTTTCAGTAACCACAGGTAGAGGTAAACAAATAGGAGAAAACTGCCAATGAGGCCCTTGCCAGAGGAAAAAAAAACCGTCTGAGAACAGGAAGCTGTGCGTAAGCGGTGGTTTGCTTTGCTTTGGTCATGAGGTGCCTTTGTCTCCTTAGCATCCCTGAGTTCTTTCAAACTAAGAGAAAAAGATAGCAACAAAAATGACTTCCAAAGATACTGTTTTCACTGGACTACCTATTTATTTTCCTGTGTTTCTTAGCAAACAGTGAGTTTTTCCAGATTCTCAGTCAAAATGGAGCACCTGAAGCTCCATTTACTGCGGAGTAATTTCCTGCATCTTATTCTAATCTCCAAATTGTTAATTTCTATTTATATCATTCTTAGTTCAATACCTACTACTTCACGTTGTAACAACTGGATTTTATAGAACAGGTGAGTTGAGATGCTGTTCTTTTTCATAAAATTTTGGAAGAGACATTTAGTGCATCATTTTTGAATCTCTTCATGTTGACAGAATAATTAAGCCTCATGTTTTGTTGATACAGTGGAGATTACTTAATTTTATATTTAGGCCTCAACATAATTATAATGTAAGGATTTTATAATATTGGAATGTAATCTCTTCCTAATACTACAGTAGTGCTTATGTTACTACCTGGTGTGTTCATAGTGCTGTCATAGGTGCCATGGAGATTTAAGGAAAAAAAGTTTAAGAAAACATTTCCCCTTGAAGATCTTCAAAACAAAGCGAGAGAAGGAAACATAGGCCAGTGATAGCAGATACAAACAGTGGTTGATGATAACACAGTTATATTTATGTCTAAATGGAACACATTAGAGACATTCTTACATAATGAGGTTTGCTAAAGACAATGTGTTGGAGGGGAGTCATGACCTTGGTCTTGAAGCCTAGAATGTGCATTGGTGAAGAGAAGAAAGTCCTAGGTGTAAAGCACAGTTTGCAAAGGATAGGGAAGCAGAAGTGTCTGCATGGGCGCACGTGTGTGTGCATGTGTGTATGTGTGTGTGCGTGCATGCACGTGTGCATGCGTGTGTGTGCATTGTGTGCACGTGTGCATGTGTGTGTGTATTGTATGGGTGTTTATTAGAAGGAGCTGGTATATTTTTTGGTATAGAAATCATACCTTCAGCAGGTAAAATGCAGGTTTTACGGTGATAATTAAGAAGTATATTGGAGAGTTTTGTTGCCTTTGCAGGATGTGTGTGTGTGTTTCAAGCTGTTGATCATGGTAGAAATCTAGAAGAAGTTGACCTTTCAGGGAACATTGCTCGTCAGTATCTCAATATTTGCATTTATTTTCAATGTTTTTCATAGGATACCTTTGTGGCAGTTTTTTCATTTCTGTCTGGAAAGTTAGTGCACATTTCTGAACAGGCTACCTCGATCCTGGGTTGTAAGAAAGATTTCTTGGCGTCCTCTCATTTTGTTGAACTGCTCGCCCCTCAAGATGTAAGGGTGTTCTACACACATACTGCCCACACTCAGCTTCCCTTCTGGAACAACTGGACCCAAAGAGGTAACAGGACCAATATTCAGATGTTTATCTCGCCTCATAAATATCAGTTTCATTCTTCCAGAAATGGCTCAGAAATTAATACATTATTTAGAGCTATATGGGTTTTCTTTTTTATTTTAAAAAGCAGAATGCGGTGAAAATAGCACCTGAAATGCTTCTAATAACACAGAGATCCAAACAAATTGCTTTCCTTTAGTCAAGTTAACGTACAGATCATAAATACGGTTGATCACCAGGAGACTGTATAGCAGATTAATTACTATAAAGACAGGCTCTGTTTCCTTTAAGTTAATAAAATCCAATGTTTTTCCTCTTATATTGACTTCATTATTTCTTTGCTTTGGAGATAAACTTCTGATGGTCAGCTTTCTTTTCCCTTTTTCTTGTCCCTAGAAGTTCACAAATAAGCATTCTTCTGGAATGCTTATTTTCCTAAACTGGGGACGCCTGCTCAGAGTTGTCTTTGGCATTTTCAGTCCTGTGTGATCTTTAAATAATTCGTCATTTATTTTTTAAGTCACCTTTCATTACTTATTTCATGTTCTTTGTGAAGAATCTCCTAAGGAGTTGAGTGTAAATCATCCTTCTTTTCAATTCCAAGCCCTTTTCTCTAATTTTTAAAAACTTTTCATTTTTTTATTGTAAAAAAAAAAAAACATTAACAAAATTGACCATCTTAAGCATTTTTCAGTGTACAGCTCAGGAGTGTGAAGTACGTTCACGTTGCTGTGACACAGATCTCCAGAAGATTTTCCTCTTGAAAATCTAAAGCTCTGTACCCATTCTGAGTTTTTCATCCAGTACTTGGTTCTGTGAAGAATAGTCTTGCGCGCTTCTTTTTTCAATTATAGGCCTCTGCCACGTCTTGTGTGTGCATTTTAAATGAGTTTCAGAAAACGTGCTTATCATCCTTGCTTGCTTCCAGCTCCCGTCTCATGTTCCCATCACTCAGAAACATTGATTTCGTTCCTTTTCCTCCTTCCTATATATATGTTTCCAACTTCCTTGTCCATATTTGTTTCTCCACGTTTATTAATCACTTATTCATTCCATCAACATTTATTCGGCAATCACTGCTGGCCAGGAACTGTTCTAGATGCCGAGATCCAACTGTGAGCAGAGCCGACGAGGTCCTGTTTGCCCCCCGCCCCCCACTCTCATCTCCCGGTGTTCTCCTTCAGATTTGCCTGCAGAGTCTCAGTCTTATCTTTCCAACCTTTTTATCTTTGCTGATTGCTCGTTGCTATGTATTTTCCCTCCATGTAAAAACGTGCACCCTGGCATTGTCGTCTTTTAAGCCCCAGAATGTGCTTGTTCCATGAAGGCATGCTATTTGTCTATTAATAGTTCACGCCTCATGTACTTTTGCCTCCTGAACCTCAAGGACTCAGACTCTTCCTGAGAGCGTTTGCTGGGCTCCACACCATGTTGGGGCTCACGTGTTCCTCCCCTGACCCTTCCTTTGAGCTCAGAGGGCGTTGTGAGGACATAGGGAGCTATCACCTCAGCGGCTGTCAGCGTTTGGCCCTGCATTAGAGCGTGTTTCAGCTTTTCGTCTGTGGTGCAGACCTCTCAGAGCGTCTTGCGCACTATTTCTTTAGAGCACACTTCCAGAAAGAAAAACTCGCACATTCCAGCCGGGGTGTGGAAATGCTTGTGGGCTCACGTCTACTGCTTGAGCTCACAGAGTGGCTCTCGGGTACGAAACTCCCTGTAGGCAGTTGAATTCAGGTGCCTGATATAATGTACGAATTGTGGGAACAAGTTTACCTTGCGGTAGAGTTGCATTATGTTCTATGTGCAGAGAATTTTAAGCTAGGAGTTGGGAGGACTGAGTTTTAAATTGAGTCCTGTCCCTTCATGAACCTTGGAGGCCACTTAGCTTCTCAGTGTAGAATGAGGATAACAGTTTCTGGCCAGCCTCCTGACATGGGCTGCTGTGAGAATCAAGCAATCGAGTGATTGGGAAAGTACCTTCAAGATCTGGAACATTCCACAGCATGAAGAATCATCATAATTGCTGTTCTCTATTGACCAGGCACTGTTTATCATGGACTCTTCTTAATGTCTCAGTGCATTAACTGATCGAATGAATCTTTACCAGAATCTCGTGAGGGGTAAACACTCGTCATCCCCAATTGACAGACAAGGTTGACTGTTAGTTTGGGTGCCCCAGAGGCAGATGCCAGGATGAGATCAGCTGTGTTGACTTGGGGAGAGGGAGGAGGAGAAGGTGAGAGGAGCCCTCCACCCCCAGTGCAGGGCTGACACCTGTGGAAGGAGCGAGAAGGAAGGAGGATGGGGGGAGCAGTCGGCCTACAGCACAGCTGAAAGGACAGCATGACCAGGCAGCCAAAGGGAAGTCCAGACCACGGTCATGCCCTGGGGGAGTCCTGCATCTCCATGGAATGGTCCTGCCTCAGTACCCACTCCGTGCACAGGCGGTGGCTGAGAACAGCCCGCAGGAAGTTAGATCCCCTGAAGCCAGGAACCATGCTCTTTCTCAGCCACCGCTGTCAGAGGCACAGAGCTAAGTGACTCACTCAAGGTCACACTGCCAATAAGGGTGGAGCCGGATTTCACCTTGGTGAAAGAGCCCCTGCTCTTAACCACGGCCCGCCTGACCGCGTGACTGCCCGGGACTCTTACTGCCACGCAGGAGAACTGTCACCAGACAAAGGCGTGCCTTTGAAAGGGGCACCAAGGTCTGGTTCCTGTCCATAGCAATCGTCTCAGGAAATTAGGGATATCTTTGAAACATCCTTATCTTGCCCTCATTCCTGCATGAGCTTACCTAAACCTTGACTGAGGCAGTTTCTAGGTTAGGACTAGAGCATAGTTAGAGTAAAAATTCCTGACACTTACTCCATCCAATTCTTTCATTTATTTTTCACAGGCACACTGTAAGAACTGTCTTCTGGTTTCAGAATTCTGGGGCTGTAACTTTGGTAGTTCTATGAATTTTGATAGTTTGATCATGGGTCCCTTTACTTTTAAACTGGAATATATGTAGTTTTTTACCCATGTACATTGTCCTTGATCCTTCAAAAGCCCATTTTCTGATTGTCCCTATGATCCTTCCCTTAGAAGTGCCAAACCCTGGACCATATTCAATGTTTTGGTTCTGTAGCATTTGCGTTGTTTATGCTTCTTCAGTATGTATGTAATATCTTGGCTTTAAGCATTTCCTCAAACAAATGCTTTTTTGTGAACAAATGCCTAGTGGGTATATTCAGGGAACTCTAACCAGAAGAAATACAAATGGTCAGGAAATACTTGGGAAGAGGTTCAGCCCCCTAATCTTCCCTAAGAGGCAAATTTAAACATGTCTGAATGACCACCTCACAAGGCAATAATATTAATGCAAAGAAATCAATAAAATTGATGCAAAACACTAGCACGAGGGTTGTGAGGACACGTGATTAATGACACTGTCAGTTGGTACAATCTTCTGGACTTTAGTTTGCCAACACATGATGAGAGTCATAAAATGATCGTATCATTTAGCCAGGAACACAACTTTGGAGAATTTATCCAAGGAAAGAAAAAAGTGAGAGAAAATTGTATATCATATAAGTATGATATAAAGCTATAAGTCTAAATTCTCAGTTTTTGAGACAGGTCCAGACTATTGCAGTGGAATGGAATATCACCACCAAAATAATTGTCAAAGGATTATTACGTTGACGTATAAAGTAACAAAAATGGGCAGGGCAATTGTAGAAACAACAAGGGACGACGGGGTAGTAAGGGAGAGACGCCAGCGGGACACTCATTGTCCCACTGGAGGGTGACTGTTAGGTGACTGTTAACATAGGAAAGCCCTTGGAAAACACTGGACGCGACTGGATCTCCAAGTGAGCAGAAATGGTCCTATTTTCATCAAGAGTACCTCTCGGGAAAAGTAGTTTATTGTTTGTGTGGCGGCAGTGTGCCGTTGTCTGGGGGCTGCTCTGCGGTGTTCTCTGGGAAGGGTGAGTGACAATGTGTCTCTGTCTCCAGCAGCGTCCCCGTACACTCCAGTGAAATCCTTCTTCTGTAGGATCCGGTAAGTGGGGGGCTGCTGGGGGCGGAAGCCGGGGCCGCGCTCTGATGGGATTTAGCACTTACTTGATGCTCTTCTAGTCATCTAGGTCTGTTGTGGATACAAAAGACAAGCCCTGCTTCTTGCCGCAGAAGTTTGTGTTTTGGTTGAGGGGAAGGAACATATCCTCACGACAAAAGTAGATAATGCAATAGGAAAAAAGGTCAGAAAGATGATTTTCACCCAGGGGCCTGTCAGAATCACTGGAGGTTAAGGACACTTTCGGATGACCAGGGTTTGGGGCTCTTTTGTTTCTGTTGCCTTCCTTTTTGTTATTTGGTCACATTTAAAATTTTTGAAATTTTGAGTAACTTTAGAGAAAGCAAGATAGGTATATTTATGAGAAGGATTTAAAAGGATTTAAACTAGAAGAAAATAAGACCAAAATTTTAATAGGAGTTGATTTCTGGCAGGACTCATTAGGGGTTTTTTTCCTTCTAAATTTACAGATAAGTTAATGTTATATTAACCTTAATGTTACTTTCACAATAAAATGTTGTGACGTCGATTGGGCATTGATACATGAATCTGGAGTTAAGGGGAGAAATCCGGGCTAGCGACAGATATTCAAGTCATCAGCACACAAGTGGCACTGAGAACCCTGGGACTGGAGGAGCCTGGAGAAGTCATTTCCAGAAACGGGAGGGGAGCTGGAAGTACAAGGACAGATGCTTGTCGGTCAGTATCAGGAGAAGGCGCTCGTGTCCCAGTGACAGAGGAAGCAAGGTCACAGTTGAGACTGGAGAACTGTGAGAAGACACTGGATGTGAGGAGCGAAGAGAAAGCGAGATGGGGAGCGGGCTTTGGACCCTCTGGGCAGCTACGGCCCCATGGGGGTCAGCAGTCCCAGGTCAGCGACGGCAGGAGAGGAGAGGAGGCATGATTGCTAGGCAGGGGCAGGTATGACTTCAGTCTGGACATTTTGACTTTGAGGGGATAGTGGCATGAATGTCCAAGAAGAAACGTCCCTTGGGCAGCTGGCGCAATAAGACAGGGTGAAAACCTTGGGAGTTGTGCATCAGAGCCGTCCTACCTAGAGAGCTTGTGTGGGAATGTGAAAGCGGGGGGCCCTTGGTGCACGGGGCCCAGCCCTGCTGGGGCCCCTCTCGAGCCAGGAGCCTCAGGGCGCACTTGACTGCCCACAGCGTCCTGCACCAGTGAGCGTGGTGTCTTCAGCTGAAGTGATGAGATTGATGACTCCTTAGAGTCTAGGAAGGGACGACGGAGAACTTGGCAAATGATCCCAGGGAACCCAGTTTTCTGCCGTGTGGCACTCGGTTTAGACGTGTGACGCGAGTAGTTATGCCTGTCTCTCTTCACAACAGAAGTGGGAAAGTCAGACTGGCTTGGGGCCTGGAGGTCAGGAGAAAAGAAAAGGAGTGACCAGTTCAGTTTTGACACTCCCCGTAATCCACGCCAGTTCTCCGTGAACCTCCTACTCAGTGCGTAACAAAGGAGTATCATTGCCCTTGGGTATTGAACATTTAAACTGAAGTTCCCCTTCTTTTTGAAATAAATATGTTTAAATGTTTGAGATGTGGCCACAAGTCTCTTGGGAATGCCCAGTAAAACATTTGTCCCAGCTGTGTGTCCCGATGGCCTCACTGGATGCATCAGGGCCGGCGCTGACCATTTTCACTCTTTGCAGTGGAGGTGAAGACAGACAGCAAGAGAAGCACTACTACCCGTTCCGGATTATC
The DNA here is from genome assembly GCF_004115265.2 of Rhinolophus ferrumequinum. Taxonomy (NCBI): domain Eukaryota; kingdom Metazoa; phylum Chordata; class Mammalia; order Chiroptera; family Rhinolophidae; genus Rhinolophus; species Rhinolophus ferrumequinum. The sequence continues at coordinate 5,019,113 of NC_046292.1, forward strand.
CCCTATTTGATTCATGTACGTGGCTCTGCCGGACCAGAATCCGAACCCTGCTGTCTCACTCTGGCTGAGAAGATTCATTCTGGTTATGAAGGTAAGTGAGCGTGTCTGCTGTGGGGTCAGAGGCAGCCTGTCAGCCTGTCAGGTAGGAGCCCAAGAGCCTGTTCCCTGCGGCTGGCCGGCCAGCGTGGAACACGGGCGTGCTCGGGCCCTCCGCGTGGCCCTGCTCTCTGAGTGTTTGCAGCTGCTTGTCCTGCCATCTCTGTTTACTGACCTTGACCTCTTGTGCAGTCCTCTTTTTCAAGGGCCTAAGCATGGACTTGCCACAGGTAGTTGGTGCTCTAATCCTTTCTCTGCCGGCGACCATCCTGTGGCCTTTGCATCTCTCTTATGTGAAATAATCACTGAAGTTGTACAGCGAGGCCACAAGAATGAATTTATGTTTGAAACGGCCAGGTTTTTACTGTGTGTAAATATAAACTTTTCAGTATAGTTTATGTCTTCTGATGGCAGAACTACATTTTTAAATTCACACATTAATACAGAAACAGCTTCCTTTTGTTACAAGGAATTACTCTCTGTTCTGCTATAATGTAGCGTATACTTTTCTAAAAATGATCATCCTATGCAAAAAAAAAAAAAAATTGCACGGTAAAAGCCACAGGGGTTATAGGAAAAATGAGGTCGGGGCACAGCACTCAACCACACATTACAAATAAGACAGGGATCTAATAAAAATGATAACTCAGTTTTAAACATGGAATGATTAAGAAATATACAAACACTCACCGTGGAACGCCCTGCAGTTTGCATGGGATGTGGGTGTTGCAATGGCTGCAGCTCCTGAGTTATTGCAAGGGGTGGAAAGTAGGGTGTGTGAAATCCGACAGGAAGTTCTAACATCGGGTGGGACATGCATGTCTCATAGCACACGTGGTGCACAGAGGTAGGAGAAAGGTGTTGGAGGTGTGGGCATGTTTTTGTGTGTTCCTAAGTGACTCCATTCAGGTGAGTGTTTTCTGCATTCACCTCATGTTTCTTGCAAATGAAATCATGTATAAGCAAATGCAAAGTTAGCATTATGCTCAAATTGTCCCCTAATCACTACATTTTCCACGCAAGCTGTAGCAGAACTGACCATGCCAATGTTATTACACAAATTAAAAATGCTCATATACTGACATTTCAAACCCTACGTGCTTAGTTACATACAACCACTAAATATGACTCAACTTTGTAGTCCTGACCTGGAAGTTACTCCAGCTTTGACTATTAGATTAATTTCATACAGAAATTTTGTTAGTGGTTGGTTACTTCAGTAGATGGTTAATGATATTTGCCTTTAAATGAATTTTTCTGTTTTTGTAGCTCCTCGAATCCCAGTGGATAAAAGAATTTTTACCACAACACACACTCCAGGGTGTGTTTTTCTAGAAATAGACGAAAGGTACGTACTTCTGTAAGCACGAAAGAAATTTGTTTTAAAAAATAAATAAAAATATGAAAAGGTTTACATATGCTTACATACATCTGTATTACAAATTTGATGTCTATCCGTTTGCCTATTTGATTTTTGTCAGTTTGAAATTATTTGTGTTTTCTAAATTTTTAATGTCAGTATCTCGTGTGTTATACTTCTAAGATTTTGTTAGATTTATCAGATTTCACAGTAGTCTGCTTTAGGTAAGTCAAGAATTATTGTTCCATTTTACAGAGGGCAATGAACCGGGCCCAATTTGCCAGGAATGTTTGTGTGTGTAATCGTACTCGGTGAAAACGACGACTGTGGGCTCCTAGCACCTGTTCCAGTGTTATTTCCACTAGACAAGTGCTTCTCAGACCAGTTTGTGATGAATTTTTTTTTTTTTGTCTGAAGAGAGGGGGAAATAAGATTTTTTGTGTGTGTGAAACGAAATTTATTTTTTTTAATTATTGTTTATTTTGAACTTATGTTCTTCCTATTCTTTTAGGTGATAAGAAACAGTGTTTCTTATTTAAAGAATAGTAATAATGGATAGTATTTGGTGCTTAATGGTTTTTTTCTCTTTATTTGGAAAAATAAAACATTGCTATCCCAACCCGTACCCTCCTTTTCCCCACATTTATTTAAAAATTTTACTTAGTCATGAAATTTAAAAATCAGGGAAACAAGTACCATATCACAGTTAGTGTAAAGCCTGGCAAACTATGATAGGTATTAATTTTGATTTTTTAAAAATCTTAACATCTTAAAATGGATTTATTTACTAATAATTACCCCAAAACTAAACAGTAATTGGTGAGATAACTCTGTATAATAAAATCTGTAGAAAGTAAGAAAATTTAACCACAGATATTCTCAAAATAGCTTAAATATATTACATCAGAAAATATTTGTCAATTTGTACACGTTGTTCTTTCTGAGGAGTTCTTTCACTCTTCCCGAGTGTCTTGTCATTACTGTTTTTCTGTGAACCGTTATCCTGCAGGTGTCTTTCTGTACAGGTTGCCTGTCTATTTGGTATTACCTTTCAGGGGACATCGTTTTAGTGCACTTTTCATCACACTGTATAATCTGTGGCGTGTTTTATTTGTGTTGCATCATGTTTTCTGTATTATGGTGCGATCTCTGTAGACTTTTAAATGGCGGCAAAGTGGGGGACATCCGGGACCTCTGAGGAACTTGTTAAAAATATCGATTCCCGGGCTTACCCCAGAAATTCTGGCTTAGTCAGCTTGCAGTGAGCCTGTGAACCTGCTTTTTAGTAGGTTCCGTAGATGACGTTGCTGGAACACGTCTTAGGTTATGTAACTGTTTCCCCACAGTATGGGCACTTAAGTCATTTGTCGCTCTTACAAATGCTGTAATGAACATCTTTTGTGTACCTTTTTCCATATTTAAAATAAAGTATTACAAAGAAGTAGCTTTTAAGAGCCTGTAGAGTGTAGAAGTTACGGGAGGCTTACGCTGCTGCCTGTGCTGTGTCTACGCCCAGAGCCGTGCCTTTGCTGGGATACCTGCCTCAGGACCTGGTTGGAATGTCTATCTTGACCTATTTGCACCCAGAAGACCGTTCTCTGATGGTCGCCATCCACCAAAAAGGTAAGGCCCTCCTTTATGAGAGAAGGCGGGTTTTTTATTCATGGATCTAATTTTTCATTTCATTTCATCTTAGCGCTTTTCATAAGCACTAATCATTAGAGTTTAACCTTGAACCAGGCAAGCAATGTATTGAAACTGCCAAAACAACTTTTTCTCCTACTACAATCTAAAAACTTTATGAATAAATGCCTAAAAATGACCCTTGTAATATGTATAGAATTCTAATTTCGTATTACTATTTTATATAGTCTTGAAGTATGCAGGCCATCCTCCCTTTGAACATTCACCCATTAGATTCTGTACGCAAAATGGAGATTACATCGTCCTGGATTCCAGTTGGTCCAGCTTTGTGAACCCATGGAGCCGGAAGGTTTCTTTTATCATCGGTCGGCATAAAGTTCGAACGTATGTCCGTTTTCACATTTTCTAAAACATCTTTTTTATTTATCAAATAATATTCCTTCGCCCACTTACTCTCCTTTGAATCGGTTAACACATGAACTAAATAAAACACAGATTTTTTTTTTTTCCAGTGCTTTTGGAAGACACTTTAGCACTATGTATCCAGAGCCATAAAAGATTTCTATCTCTTTGACCTAATGATTCCATTATGTGAATAATCTAAGGAAATATGCCTAAATACAGAAAAGATTTATAAAGAAAAGACATTTTGCAATGTTATATAATCATAATGGCAGACTTAGAATAACTTAAATGTCCATCATTAAGTAAACTGGAATATTTGCTTGACAGCTTATATTGCTCAATAAAAAATTTTACAGAAATTATATAACATGGGAAGTTGATGTAGTAGATGTAAAAAGCAGCATACAAAATTATACTATATAATTATAATTACGTTTAAAACACATGCCCTAACTATGAAACATGAAAAAGATTAAAAGGAAGTAAATTAAAATATAAATTTTGCTTATGTATGGGATTAGTAGGATTATGGGTAAGATTTTTTGTTGTTGTTGCCTTTTCAGAATTTTAAAGTTCTCTTTAGTGAGCACGTAAGACTTTTTACATTAGCCTTCTGCCATCAAATTCCACTAACTTGGAACAGTGCCTAGCACGTCATCAGGGTTTAGAGAATGTTAGTTATTCTTACTGTATATTAGAAAACGAGTACAAGGCCTGTTACAGAGAAGGTCCTAAGTAAGTGTTGGTCCTTTCTGTTCTTTGTTATTCTCCCTGTTGACCTGTCTGCCTCTCACTGTAGATTTAAAATCTCGGGTAATAAGTTTAAAAGGCTCCAGGATATGAGTATAAATGTGAAGCCACATTTTCACCACTAGGGTGTGTTGCAGAATCATCTTTCCTACACAACTTAAATTATTAGGTACTTGACACATTAAATGTTACTTAGCAAATTTAGGGTGTTAAAATTCCGGCAGTGGGTTACTCCGTTAATGTGAAATTTTGAGACCAGTAGTTGCTGAAGATATTTTAGTGGCTAAGGAGGTTATTTGTCAGTGATTTTAGATTCATACAAATATAGTGCTGAAACAATTGTAGAAAGACTAGAATGACAGAGAAACTAAAGAAGCCTGTTAACGTCTCATTTGTTTAATATTTTCTCTACCTCTGTGAATAGAATTTTAGCTCGTATTTTTTATATTTACAGTCAAAGAGTTGCTGAGTAAAAGCAGATTTATTAATTGACTATTCTATTAAAAATCACTTTAGACGTCATTGTAAGTACATTTTAAATTGTTTGACTCAGACTTTCACTTGGTATCTTGTAGGAGTCCACTCAATGAGGATGTTTTTGCTAACAGAATAAAAAAGACGAACAATAATGACAAAGACATAATAGAATTACAAGAACAAATTCATAAACTTCTCTTACAGGTAAAATGAAAGAGTTTAAAAAACAAACCCCAAATTTCCATAATCGTGTTTTATTTTAACGTTCAGTCTTAGTAAAGTCACTTCACAAAAATAAACTGCAAGGAGCGAGAAACATTTACCCTCTGCGTTCGAGAAATTTTTGTCTTTTTTGTTTTTAAATTACATTTCATTCCTTTTGTGTATTAAATACGGAACATTTTTATAAGAACTCGTTTAAAACTGGGTAACAGTAAGGCAGAACTTATTTCTAAATGAGAGAATTCTTGGGTTCAAGCATGGTTACCAGTGTACTCAACCTCTGGGTTTTGGCTTCAGCATTTTTTAAAATAATTCCAATTTTAAAGGTAGGGGAGTGGGATTTTGGCAGGTCACAATATCTCTAATTATAAGGTAAAACTAGGAAAATCTACCTGATGAAAACAAATGCCAAAAGTGATTTCTACTAGAGATTCAATTAATGAACATGTGAAGTGTTTACTGATGGTGTCGTAGAAAACTGTTAGCCCAGTAGTTTTCCAAATGTCTTTCATAAAATCTGTAGGATTCATAAAGTATCTGTGAAGTTCTTGGGGAAAAGTATGGTTTATATTTCATTCATGGTGTCTGTTCTAAACTCAGCACAGAGAACGAGTTTATTTTCATGTTTTGTTAAATTATTATAGGATTGCTTTTTACAAATTTTTTTGTTCCAGAAATACCCACTTTCACTAGAAAACTAGACTTTGCCCTTGAACATTACTGAAGTGAGTGAGGAATATCTTTCATGTCAGCATTAGGGTTAAAAGCACCAACCTTCCCACACCTCACTTGGGATTTCAGAAATTTGAGTTGTAATTTCCTGATGGTTTTAGACAGCCTCTGAGGTAGGTAAGGCCACATCTTTCCTCTAACTGCTGTGTAGCCAGTAACTCATGGTAGGCCTCCTCCTTTCAGCCAGTTCACGTGAGTGCGTCCAGTGGCTACGGGAGCCTGGGAAGCAGTGGGTCCCAGGAGCATCACATCAGCATAGCGTCTTCCAGTGACTCCAGTGGGCAGTGCGTGGAGGACGGCCAGAAGGAACCGGTAAGTGAGCAGATGATTTCTGTACAGGAGTCGTTATCATAATCAGTGTTGGTACCTGTAATGTGTCGGTACGAGTTCTGCACCTCAACACATGACTTCTTAGTGTATGTTCTTTTTTTTCATTTTTATTTATTTAATTTATTTTTTTTTACTTTTTAAAATTAGTTTCAGGTGCACAAAACAATGTAATAGTTGGACATTTATCATTTATATCCCTCACACTTAGTATATGTTCTTGATTTGAAGACCTTATCTGACAATTGACACCCTAATCCATTTTGGTTTGGGAAAATGTCTGTAAAAAAATTCCACCTTTGGAAGGTGACATTTGGATTAATTGTGTCCTTTCTAAAAATGAGCACATCTGTGAACAGGCTTATTTAAAGTTTCACTGGTACTACTGCACTGTGGTATGGTGGGAAACTAAAATAACATTATTACTGTGCTTTTAGTCATCATGTCTTCAGAGAACCAGATGGTAAATGTATTTTGTTTATGTATCTTTTAATGTACTTATTTATAATATTGAAACATTTTATCATTCTTTTCCTTAAGTTGACTTTGCAGCAGGTCTACGCCAATGTAAACAAAATAAAAAATCTGGGTCAGCAGCTGTACATTGAGTCAATGACCAAATCACCAAACAAGCAAGCGGTGGAGAGGCTCCCGGGACAGCTCGGTGGTGAGTCAGCAGGCAGCCCCTGGACCGCCTCCCTCGTCTCCCCTCTTCTGCATAAACGTAGAGTGTGTGAGCGTAAAGCCATGAACCTTTGCTGCTGCTTTTGATATTTACTTGCCCAGATAATAATAGTGATGATGATGATGGTAGCAGCAGATACTATTCTGAGAGCTAAATGGTATTAGAACGTAGTTACAGTATACTTATACTAAAGAATTAACGTTTCTGATAACACCAAAAAATTCATAGATTCCCCTCATAGGAGCTATCTATAAACCAAGAGTTAATTTTAGAATACGTTTCAGATAATAAAGTAGATTAAAATACTAATCCCTTCCTGTCACTTCAAACAAGTAGAGAACACTTAAGACCTAAGTTGGATGAAGAACTTGGCTTTTTTCTTGAGACATGTGTGTGCTTCTCAAATATGAGGTAACGAGCACGCCATACAAATGGGCCAGTTGTGACAATTGACGTGATTTTTGAAAAGTTAACCTACTTACTATATAGCAGAAGAAAGTTCTGTAACATAGAGATCAAATTACGTTAACTTCTAATTTAGCTAACTTTCCTTCGTTTTTCTCCCTGAATAGTAATAGAATTTTGGAAGTTGTTAGAGGTTTTAGGTACCTAAATGTTATTAATGGTTTCTGTCATTGTCAGATGTGGGTATTTTACGCAGTGGAGGTGAAATGTTTTCTCTAAGGTCAATAATAATAATAGCAGCTGTATTTTTGAGGAGTTCATATGATTTACACAACAAAAAAAATCGTACTTCTGCTCCTGCAGATGATAGCACTGGGAGCCCATAGGATGCCCTCCAGATGTAGCAAGTCGTGGACTTCAGTTTTTTCTTTTCACTTTGATAGGAGGTTTAGCATCGTATGTTTCTTCTCCTGTAGATGTAGGGACACAGGATAGAAATAACAACTTGTTCTGTCCCTTGAAACTATCAGATTCCCTCTGTACAGAAGAGTTCATCTTAAATATCTTTCTTGCTGTGTGCTGTTCTCTTGTGTCCTGGCAGAGGAAATTCTTTGGGCAGATTTTAAGTCTAAATTTTCTAAATGTTTTCTTTGTTGTCTGGCCCGGTCAGTGTTACTCGCTGCTGCCTTGGCCGAGCACCTCAGGTTGGTGCCACAGTTTTACGTCCTGACCTCTATATTTTTTCTCAGAGCAGAAATCTCTTTTCCTCTCCTGCTTTATCCAGTTTCTTATCATCTACCATTGGTCTGGTCACACCATCAGTACTGTTGTTTGGAAGGCTATGTGTTTAAGCCAATGTCAAAATTTCATCGTAAACCATTTTATACAGTGTAAGCTATAGCTAACCCTGTGTACTTCTGCTGCTGTTTTAGAAAATGAAAATTTCCTACTCCTTAGATATGTGCTATATTTGACTCTAACACACATAGGCTGTGACTCGGGGGGAGAAGGAAAATCGGCTGCCATCAGGTGTAGCTTTGGAGAACTAGTGTTATTTGGGCATCTTGATTTTATCAACATATTAAGACCTACAAGAACTAGTGAAAAGATTCTTTATTACTCCTCACTCAAGAGAAACAAGTATGCAACTTAAAAACAAAAACGTCATAATCTAAATATTAGAGACTAAGTAGAGATACACACTAATGAAAAGGAAAATACTAAATGATCACTGTATACATATTTACAAGGTGCCAGAGCCAACAAGAATATCAGGTTTTAAGTTTATATTTCCACTTTTCTTACAAGAGCAGTCTATGCTTTAAAACATTAGGATAAGGGAAGTTTTAAAAGTTGAGATGGAAGGGCGAGGAGCACTGGAAAGGTGGAAAGCCCCTTCATCAGCTACAGAAACTGATGCCAGCTGCCAGACAAGCAGTTAGGGAAGTTGAAGGTAAGTGAATGTTCCACTTCTTGGGTGACGCAGTGCCTGAGTAAAAGAAATGATTCATGAACTGAACTAATTCAGTGAGAGTGCTTTGGTTTCTGCTCAGGGACTGCTGGAATGAGCACCATTCCAAACTTACAAGGAAAAAAGCCAGACACATGGCAAGCTCATGGTCTTTCTGGAACCCATCAGAGTGCGGAGGTTACAGGGCAGCCAACAGGCCTAAATCTAAGGAGGGATGCACACTTGCTGGGAGAGGTGAGATGTATGCCCTGGATACTGGTGCACTCGCTGACTGAATCAAATAACTGGCACAAGACCTTCTCTGAGGCACAATGCAAAAGGAAGACCAGAAGCTAAAAGTGGAGATGATAGTGGGGGGAAAACGCTCTCTAGCAACCAGCATCACCTGAAACACAAAGTTTCCCTAGAGGAATTTAAAAGCTGTAAGACTTTGAGCGAAACCAAAGCAACAAAACACTTCAACCCTGGCCTAAACTTAATTAGATTAACTCAAACACAGGCCTAGCAGAAGGAAGGCATGCCCTGTCTCTATTGTTCTACACAAGCTGTTCAGTTTTCAACAAATTATGAAGCACATGAAACAGCAAGAAAAACTGTCAAGAGACAAAATAGTCATCATAACAAGAGTCAGTTATGACACAAATGTTGGAACTATCTGAAGGGGAATTTAAAATAACTGAATAGTACATTAAGGGCTCTAATGGATAAAGCAGGCAACATGCAAGACTGTACAGGTAATCACAGAATAGAGGTAGAACATAAACGATCAAATGGAAGTGTTAGAAAGGCTCGGGATGAATACGTATATGCCTTTGATGGACACTCAACACAACCAAGAAAAGAATCAGTAAACTTGAAGATACATAAATAGAAATTACACAAACTGAAACACAAAGAGAAAGAAACATGTAGAACAGAGCCTATTAAGAATTTTGGGACAATATCAAATGAACTAACATATGAGTAATTGGAATCCCAGAAGAAATACTTGAAATAATGGCCAAGATTTTCCAGATCCAAAGAACATCAAGTAGTGTAAATTTAAAAAAGGAAAAAAAAAACACCCACCACAAAATAAAAACAACACACACGTCAGCATGTCATTTTCAAACTGCTGAAAACAGAGAATATCTTGAAGGTAGACGAAAAAAGAAAGGTTACATATAGATAGAGAAAAAAGATCAGAATTACAGTAGACATTTCTTCAGAAACCATGCACATTATAAGAAAATAGAATATTGTCTTCAAAGAAAAAAACTGTCGTTTAGAGTGTGGTGCTGGTAGCACCAAGGTTGCCGGTTCGATCCCTGCATGGGCCACGGTGAGCTGTGACCTCCTTAAAAAAAAAAGAAAAAACTGTCAGTGCAAAATTCTACAACTACTGGAAAGTATCTTTCAGAAGTGGAAAGGATATAACGATTTTTCTCAGACAAAAACTGGGAGAATTTATTACCAGCAGATACATTCTATAAGGAATGCTAAAGGAATTTCTAAAGGTAAAAGGAATATGATATGACATCAGACATAAATTTTGATCTACACAAAGAAACGAAAAGCACTGAAAATGGACTAAATGAAGGGTAAAATCAGTTCTACTTTTTACTTAATTTCTAGTTGTTGTAAAAGGTAACTGACTAAAGCAAAACCAGTGTTCTGCATTTGAAACATAGGTAAAATACTGCAAAGAACGGGAAGGAGATATTGGGGATATTCTGTCGTAAAGTTGTCAACACTACACTTGAAGCACTATGTTATTTGGAGGTAGAAAATGACTCCTTACTGATAGATATTGTAAACTTTAGGATGATTATTAAAAAGTTTTTGAAGAAATATAAGAATATCAGTAGAGGCAGTAACGTGGAATTTAAAACACCTCAAAATGAAGCAGAAAAGGAGGGGTAAAAAAGCAACAAAAAACGAGATGGAACAAATGGAAAACAGCTAGCAATATGGTTTATATTAATCCAATTATCAGTAATTACATAAAATTTGAATCATCTCATATACCAACCAGTTAAAGACTGAAATTGTCAAATTGGATGAAAAAACAAGATGCCTATGCATATTATCTACAAGAACCCATTTTGGAAATAAAAACATAGGTTGAAAAGGTAAAAAAGATACCCTGTGCTCACCAGAAACAAAAGAAAGCTGGAAAGCTGTATTAAGATTAGACAGAATAGACTTTCGAATAAGGAACATTATCAGGGTTTCAAAGGGATATTGCATGACAAAGGGGTTGATTCTCTAAGAATATGTAACAGTCCTAAATATTTACGCACCTAACATCAGAGCTTCAAAATACATGAAGCAAAAACTGATAAAAACTTGAAGGAGAAATAAATCCACAGTGATAGTTGGAACCTGCACCACACCTCTCTTTGTGATTAATAAAACAAGTGGACAGAAAATTAGTAAAGATACAGGAGACCTGAACAACACTATTGACAAGATTGGCCCAATTAACATGTATGAAACACTCCAATCAACAACATAACACATATTTCTGAAGGACACATGGAACATTCATCAAGATAGACCATATTTTGGGCCATGATACAAACCTTAACAGTTTTTAAAGAACAGAAATCATACAGAGTATATTCTCTAAGGTAATGGATTAAACTAGAAATCAATAACAAAGATTATCTAGAAAATGCCCAAATATTTGGAAATTAAATAACATACCTCTAAATAACCCCCAGGTCAAAGTCTCAAGGGAAATAAAAACGTTTTGAACCAAGTGAATTGAAAAGACAGCATAAAATTTGTGGGATGTAGTTAAAGCAATGCTTAAAGGGCAATCTATGACATTAAGTGTTCATGTGGGAAAAAGAAGAAAGGTCTCAAATCAGTAATCTAAGCTTTCTCCTTATCCCCACTTCAAACACACTTATCCCATCTTTCTTGCCACTTTCTGGCAGTTCTGGAAGTCCTCTTTCATGAGTGTCTTTAGCTGCTCTGTCATGGCTGCCTCAATATCCTGAATCGATTCAAAATGTTTACCTTTCATAGTCATTTTGACTTGGGGAAGAGCCAGAAGTTGCTTGGTGCCAGATCAGTGTATAAGGTGGTTGAGGACACACCGTAATGTTTTTATGTGACAGAAATTGCTGTACTAGAAGCGATGTGTGACACGGAGCATGGTCATGATGGAGGATGATTTATGGCACACTTTAAAACACACCTTCTCTCAACCTTAGCTCACATCCAATTGACTGCACTGAACAAGTTGAAACTTGTCACACTGTTACTAAGGTTCGACGCCGCCACTTCCTGTATTGAAGACCCCTGCCTTTCCGTTGGGTGGTACTTGGCAGCAGCATTCACTGTATTTTTTTAATCACACCTCATATTAGCAAATCTAATCCAGCAATGTATAAAAAGGACAAATATATTTCAACCAAGTATGATTTGTCCTAGGAATGCAAGGCTGTTTCAATATTTAAAAGTCAATCACTTTCATTCACCATATCAACAGAATAAAAAAGATAAACCATCTGATCATTTCAATAGATGGAGAAAAAGCATGTGACAAAATTCAACATCCATGCGTAATAAAAACTCTCAACAATTAGAAATAGAAAATAGTTAACCTAACAAAAAAGGCGTCGGCAAAAAATCTAAAGCTGATGTTAATCTTAATGGTGAGAGAATGTTTTCATCTTAACTTGGAGACTAAGTGAAGAATATCCAGTCACCACTTCTTTGTACCACTTCTTTATATCAAATTGGAAGTCTTAGTCAGAGGAGTAGGCAAGAAAAAAAAATAAAAAGCCAACAGATGGGAAAGGAAAAAAAATGAAACTCTCTTCACATATGACATGGTTGTCTACATAGGAAAATCCTGATGAATCTACAAAAATTCCTAATTTTGGCAAGGTCACGAGATACAAGTTCGGTATATAAAAATCAAATTTCTATATACTAACAGAGAAAAATTGGAAGCAAATGTTTTAAAACTACCAAAAACTGGAAATACTTAGATGTAAACTAACAAACTATGTGAAATATGTATATGCAGAAAATTAAAAAACACTGATGAAAGAAAAAATATTTTTTTAAAGAACTGAGTAAAGGGGAAGATACGCGTATATCATGTTCATGGTTTGGAATATTCACTATTCTCCCCAATTTCATCTGTACATTCAGTGTAATTCCAATTAAACTCTCAGCAGGACTTTTTTTCTGTAGATATCATCAAGCTGATCCCCAAATTTATATGCAAAGACAAAGGGACTAAAATAGTCAAAACAATTTTGAAAAAGAAAAACTATGTTGGAGGACTCCCACTACCTGATTTTAAAACTTACAGTGAAGTTACAATAATTCAGGCGATGTTCATGAAGGGATAAATCATGGAACAGATTAGAGTCCCAGAAAAGACCTGCACTAATATGGTCAATTAATTTTTGACAGAGGTGCAAGGTCAAGTTAGTGGGCAAAGGATAGTCTTTCCAACAAATGGCACTGGATAACTGGACAACCATATATGTAAAAAAATGAAACAACACATATATTACACATTTATACAAAAATTCATTCAAAATGGACCAAAGACCTAAATGTAAAACTTAAAACTACAGACGTCTAGGAGAAAGTCTTTTTGATCTTGAGTTTGGCAAAGAGATGTGTGACATCAAAAGCATGATCCATAAAAGAGAAAAAAATTGTTAAATTGGACTTTTTCAAAATTAAAAACTATCTTTGAAAGACAATGAAAATACAGAATATTTGCAAATGATGTATACAATAAAGAAATTTTATGCAGAATACATAAAGAACTCTCAAAATTCAAAAGTAAGAAAACCCAATTTAAAAATGGTCAAGAGATCCAAATATTTTCCAGATGTTGTACGGATAGCAAGTAGTATATGAAAAAAATGCCCAAGTTCACACAGAAACCTCTGTGAATGTTTATGACACTTTATTCAGACTTGCCAAAACAACATAGATGTCATTCCACAGGTGAATGGATAAACTGTGGTACACTGCACTATGACCTATTAACGAACTTGATTCCTACAGCAGTATAGATGGATCTTAGATGCATTTTGCTAAATGAAAGAAGCCAGAACCAAAAGGTTACATGTAGTGGTATGATTCCATTCTGGGAAAGCATTTCTTCTGGAATGCACTGTATCTGGAAAACAGGTCAGTATTTGCTAAGGGTAGGGAAGGAGTTGACTACAAAAGGGCAGCTGGAGGGAAGTGTTTGAGTGATGGAAATGTTCTCTTTGTTACTCTAGTGGTGGATACATTTGTTAAAAACCATAGATCTGTACACCTCATCCCACTCCAGAGTTCATAGTGAGCCCACATGACATACAGGCAAATAAATCTAACTATATTACAAATGAATGGTGTGAACATACTGACAGGAGTGGGAAAATAAGGAGCTGTATAGCTTTGGAAACCAGTGTTTAACTGGATGCCCTAGGACTAAACACGAAACATAAGTGTGCACAAATACTGCAACCAACTTGATAAACTTGTTTCTCACGAGAATGTAGGTTAGCAATTCTGAAGCCACTTTATATGTATACTAGGGTTGAGCAAATAGGTGTGTACATTATAGAGAACGATAACCAGATTCTTCACTATCAGAGAAAGAAGTTACAAATAAGCAAAGAAGGAATGTTAGCATGAACTCTGGTGCTGGATTGGAGTTAAAGGTGTCAGCATGAACACATGCCTTTTTGTTTAATGGGTGGATGGACAGACCAGAGTTAGTATATGTACATGTATTTACTAGTTTGTCCTTTGAGAGGACCTGTAAGGAGGGACACAGTTAAGAATGAGCATATCTAGCACCCAGGTTTTAGTTTCTAAATGTTTTTCCAGTAAAAGAAACTGGAGCCAGGACGGAGGGAAGTGCTCAAGAAAAACAAGGGGGAAAGGTAGCGTGTCAAAAGGACACGAGACAACTTGAAGGAGCACCCAATAGCCAAACTTGGAACAATTTGAGCAACAAAGTAAATAATGGTAGTATTGGATTATAACCCAACAAATAAACATCCAGGAGTCCATGCTGATAAATAAATGATTAGATGAGTAAATAAAAGGGAAAGGAGAGAAGGGAAACTCTTGCTAATAGAAAAGTGTTGATCAATAAATGTAGAGGGAACGGGGACTATAGAAAATTGCTGTTAGGATGCCCCAATAGTCAGTATGTGTACACCTTAAACTTATACACGGCTGCTTGTCATGTCAAGTATATCTCAGTAAAACTGGATGAGAAGAAAAGAATTCCACTGGAATAACTGCTGAGGGGAGTATCCCCCAATGAACGCTAGAACTAGATGAAAGGTTTAATTCTGGTTTTATATCTATGTAAAATTTACTATTTTTAAGTGAATAGTTCGGTGCCATTGAGTACGTTCACATTGTCGTGAAGCCAGTAGGTGGAAGTGTGAGAGAAACAGGATATCTGCATGGGCTGAAAGTATTTCTCTACAACATGTATTGTTTACATTATTTATTACATTGTAAACTAGTAACTTTGGGTAGAAGAAGCCAGGCAGATAGTACCTTGATCAGTGAGCAAGGTTAACACACCAGTACGACAGCCTGTCAACATCATGTAGCCCTGGTCTGATGCCAAAGCAAGCACGTAGCTCTTTTGTGGTAATCGTCCTTAAGCTGATCATGAGAAAATATCAGAGAAACTCAAATTGAAGGGTGTTTTACAAAATTCCTGTCCCACACTCTTCAAAAGTGTTGAGATTGTGAAAGCTAAGAAAAGGCTAAGCAGACATTAAGAACTAAATTCAATGTGAGATCTGGATTGGGTCCTAGAACAGAAACATGACATTTAGTGGAAAACAGGTGACATCCAGTCTATGGTTCAGTTAGTAGGGTACCACTGTTAGTTTCTTAGTTTTGTTCATTTTGGTTATGGAAGATACTACATTAGTAGAAGCTGGGTGAAGGGTGTATGGGAACTCTGTACTATTTTTATAAACGCTTTAAAATTATTTAAATTTTAAAATATAGAGTTAATGACTTAATGTTAATTATTCATTTTTCCATACTTTCCTTTGAAAATAAGCCTCTTTCAAGCAGCTTTATGAATCATGACAACAGTAGCTAACATTTTTTCACTCAACCTCTCGATAGTTGACATAGTTACTCCTTGAAATAGTTTCTGTTTTTGGTTTCCGTGACACCATACTTTGCAAGATCTCTTATCTTTCTGGATTCTCTTGTTCCAGTCTCCTTTACTGGCTCTTCCTTCTCTACAGAAGATTTAAGTCCTTCAGTGGTACAGCCTGAGGCCTCGTTTCTTCGCTCTACCTGTGTTCTCTGATATGTAACCACTAGCACATTTGGCAATTTAAATTCCAATTAATTACAAATAGAAAAAAATTTAAATTTCGTGTATCAGTAGCTCTAGCCACATTTCAGGTGCTTAATCACTATATGTGTTCTTAGTAGCCACCATGTTGGATAGCACGGATAAAGAGCAATTCTGTCATCACAGAAAGTTCGGTTGGACACCAGTTCAACACGGGCAATGCTGTGCACTTCATATTGCA
This sequence comes from Rhinolophus ferrumequinum, assembly GCF_004115265.2. Classification (NCBI taxonomy): domain Eukaryota; kingdom Metazoa; phylum Chordata; class Mammalia; order Chiroptera; family Rhinolophidae; genus Rhinolophus; species Rhinolophus ferrumequinum. The sequence continues at coordinate 5,035,225 of NC_046292.1, forward strand.
AAATGTAAGATGCGCACGATGTGTGCTGCCCCGTTCTTAGTAATGCCGGGATGGACCAGTCGTACAGTGTCAGCTTGACATTCTGCCATTGCTGTCAACCTTTCACCAGTACTTGTATTCCTGGATAATATTTGCCCAAATTGTTTGTTTCACTCCTTTAAAAAAAAAAAGTAATCATGTAAGTAATCATTCTATCTGGGTATTTTTCTGTATCAGTGCATTTAGATTTGCGCTCATTTTTATCAGGTACATAATACTCTATTGAACGTAGTTATTCTAAAGTACCATGATTTAATTTTGCTGAATAAGTACGTGTTCTTAAGAATAATATATATTTTAATTGTACATCCTTTCATTCTCTTTCAGGTGAGCAGAAAGCCTTTTCTTCCTGCCAGCCATTGAAAAATAATAGCCCATACTCTGAGTCGCGTGAAGATTTGAGAAAAGATCCGCACAGTCCATCCTATCAGCAAATAAACTGTATTGATAGTGTTATCAGGTATGAAGCACAAGTTTTCATAACATGTTAGTTTTTCTGAAAGCAAACAGTGTCACTGTGGAGACTTGGTGTCATTTTTAGTACCGTGTTTCCCCAAAAATAAGACCTGGCCGGACAATCAGCTCTAATGCGTCTTTTGGAGCAAAAATTAATATAAGACGCGGTCTTAATGTAATGTAATATATAATATAATATAATATAATATAATATAATATAATATAATATAATATAATATAATATAATAATATAATATAACATCATACCGGGTCTTATATTAATTTTTGCTCCAAAAGACACATTAGAGCTGATTGTCTGGCTAGGTCTTATTTTCGGGGAAACACGGTAGCTGTTGTCTTGGTTTTTCACTATAAACCAATAGATATTTACGGAGTGCTTACTACATACAGTTCATAATGTACTCAACATTTCGGGGGATTCAAAAAATTAGAAGATGGATTCCTTCTTTAAAGGAGCTATGGTATAGTTGAAAAGACAAGACCTATGCTTGTCAAATTTAAATGATGCAAGATTTGAAGATCAAGACTATAGTAAAAGTGATGTAACAATCCAGTGATTCAGGCTGGGGTGGTCAGGGAAGACTCCATCAGAGAAGAAAATACAAGGTGACGTCAGCATCGTGGCAGCTTTGGAGTTGTTCTTTTTTTTCTCTCTCCTTCAATTTTCAACTAACTGGATATTCATAACCAGAAATAAGTGCTTCTGCACAGCATACCAGGACACCTGTGAGATCCACCCGTGTACCTGCAGGTGGGTGGATTGGACCACAGGAGTGGCAGCAGAGAAGCAGTAGCAGGTCCAGCAGTGGGCCAGCATGACCTTTTTAACAGAGGAGATAGTGGGTGAAGGTGGTGAGTGGGAGTCAGTCCACCCATGTGTTTTGCAGCTAAAAGGATCCGTTGCTGTCTCTGAGAAGAGATCACAGAAACTGGGAGGAGAGAAAGGAAAGGGAAGTAGATAGGTGAAAAGAACTGCAGGAAAGTGCCCAGGATTCTAGCAAGAGGACCACTCCCACCCCCAACTTGTGGATTCTCCTATCAGGCCATGAGCACACCTAAACCTCCAAGTGCTAAGTACACAATTCTACCCACGCTACTGTCACTCTTTTTTTTTAATGTATGTGCTCCCAAACTTAGCCATGAGTCAGCTCTGGTAAGAGAAACCAAAAACTTCTTTCTATAGCAGTACCTACCGGAAAACAAAAGGAAGGCTCCTAGTTAGCAACCTGTTGAACTGTTAGAATCAAAGTAAACAGGTCCTTGTCTAAATAAGAAAGGTTTTTGCTACTTCAAATCAGAGGCACCTTTCATCGAACACCATGAAAAATCTCAGTAATACAGTATGACAAAAAGAAAATGACAATTTTTCAGAAACTGAACCCAAAGACATGGAATATTGCCATCAAACTGATAAAGAATTCAAAACAGCTGTTATGAAGAAATTCAGCAAGCTATAAGAAAACTCAGAAAGGCAATACAATTATCTTAGGAATAAAATTAATAAATAAAAGGCGTGCCTTACTGCAGAGATTGAAATTCTAAACAAACAAACTCTAGAACTGCAGAACTCAATGAGATGAAGAATGCATTGGAAATACAACAGGTCAGATGGAAGAGAAGATAGGAATGTAGAAATGGTTAAGGTTAAAGAAGGGAGAGAACTAAGATTTTTAAAAAGTAAAGAAACCCTATGAGATCTGTCAGATACCATTCAGAAAGCCAACATAAGAGTAATGGCTTCAGAAAGGGCAACATTCATCATTATTTGGATAAGGATAAGGCTAACCAGATGAGGATACCAGAAGAAAACAAAACTGTCGACCAATATCTCTGATGAATATAAATGCAAAAATTCTCAACAAAAACTAGCAAACTAAATTCAAGAGCCTGTTAAAAGAATTATATCCTATACCGAAGTGGGATTTATCCCTGAAATGCAAGGATGGCTCAACATACACAAATCAATAAATACAGTGCATCACATCATTAAAATGAGAGATAAAAATCACATGATCATCTCAATAGATGCAGAAAAAGCATTTGACAAACTACAACGTCATTTTGTGATAAAAACCCTGAACAGATTGGGTATAGAACGGCCATACCTCAACATAGTAAAGGCCATATACAACAAACCGACTGCTAACATTATACTCAATAGGGAAAATTGAAAGTTTTTTCTCTAGGATCAGTAACAAGACAAGAAAGCCCACTCTTGCCACTCCTATTCAATATAGTACTGGAAGTCCTAGCTAGAGAAATTAGGCAAGACAGAGAAAAGGCATCCAAATCGGAAAGCAAAATTGTTGCTCTTTGCTGATGATATGATCTTTTATATAGGAAATCCCAAAGAGTCGGTCAAAAAAAAAAAAAACACCAAAAAAACTATTGGAATTAACGATTTCAGTAAAGTGGCAGGATAAAAAAAATCAGCGTAGAAATCAGTTGCATTCCTTTACACTAATGATGAAGCATCTGAAAAAGAAAACTATCCCATTCACACCACCATCCAAAACAATACAATACTTAGAAATTAACCAAGGAAGTGAAAGATCTGTACAATGAGGAATACAAGACTTTGCTGAAAGAAATTGAAAAAGACACAAACAAATGGAAAGACATCCTGTGTTCATGGATGGGAAGAATTAATATTGGCTATTAAAATGGCCATTCTACCCAAAGCTGCCTACAGATTCAGTGCAGTCCTCATTAAAACACCAAAGCCATTCTTTCCAGAAACAGAAGAAACAATCCTAAAATTTGTGTGGAACCACAAACAAAACCCCTAATAGCTGTAGCAATCCTGAGAAAATAAGTACAAAGCTGGAGCATCACACTTCTGGATATCAGTCTCCACTACAAAGCCATTAGAAATAAAAACATATGATACATGCACAAAAATAGACACATTAACCAAAAAAAATCCTGGTATATATAGTCAACTAATATTCGACGCGGGAGCCAAAAATACCCAGTAGTTTCTTTAACAAATGGTGGTGGGAGAACTGGAGAAACTCATGCACAACAATGAAATTGGATACCTATGCAACACCATTCAGAAAAACTCACTCAAAATGGATCAAAGATTTAAGTAAGACCTGATACTATAAAACTCCTGAAAGAAAATGTAGCGAAAAAGCTCATATATACTGTTCTTGGTGATGATTTTTTAAAAATACAACACCAAAAGCACAAACAACAAAAACAAATATCGAGTGGAACTACATCAAACCCAAAAGCTTCTGCACGCCAAAAGGAACAAAATTAAAAGACAACTACAGAATGGGAGAAAATGATGTATCAGATAAGGGGTTAATAGCGAAAATAAACAACTCGGTCAACTTAAAATACATACCGATTTAAAAATGTGCAGAAAAACTAAATAGACTTTTTTCCAAAGAGGACATCAAACTGGCCAACAGACCCATGAAACGATGCTCAGCATGACTAATCATTATGGAAATGCAAATCAAAACCACAGTAATGAGCTATCACCTTACACCGTTAGAATGGCTATCACCAAGAAGATGACAGAGTAGGTGCTGGTGAGGATGTGGTGAAAAGGGGACCCCTATACAGTGTTGGTCGAAATGTAAATTGGTCCAACCACTGTGGGATACAATGTCGAGCTTCCTCAAAAAATTGAAAATAGATCTACCATGCAATTCAGCAGTTTCACTCTTGGGTATATACCCAAAGGAAATGAATATAGGATTTTGACGAGATAGACGAGGACTGACAATTAAGTTTGCAAACTCATCCTAGAAAAAGTGCTACATACCTTATTGCTGAATATCCCTGTGGTCACCTTGGGAAGCTAGGCACCGATGCCAGCGCTTAGTCTACCCCTCAAAGCAATGTTGGCACTCTTCATCTGGAATGGCCATCAAAGCTATCGTTACATTACACTCAATGTCCTGAATGTCATCAAAATGTCTTGGTTTCAATATTTCCTTTATCTTTGGGTGAAGAAAGAAGCCATTGGGGGCCAGATCAGGTGAGTAGGGAGGGTGTTCTAATACAGTTATTTGTTTACTGGCTAAAAACTCCCTCACAGACAGTGCCATGTGAGCTGGTGCATTGTCGTGATGCAAGAGCCATAAATCATTGGTAAAAGTTCAGGTCGTCTAACTTTTTCACACAGCCTTTTCAGCACTTCCACATAGTTAACTTGGTGAACTGTTTGTCCAGTTGGTACAAATTCATAATGAATAATCCCTCTGATATCAAAAAAGGTTAGAAACAGTGTTGCAACAAGTTCAGGAACTTAACTGTCAGACCTTTGTATGCATGCCCATGTTTATCGCAACAGTATTCATAATAGCCAAGAGAAGGAAACAGCCCAAATGTCCATCGACGGATGAATGGATAAAAAAGATGTGGTCCATATACACATATATTCAGCCATGCGAAAGGAGGACATCCTCTCACTTGTGACAACATAGATGGACCTTGAACACAGTATGCTCAGCAAGATAAGTCAGAGAAAGTCTAGTACTGTGTGATACCACTTATATATGGAATCTGAAAAAAATTAAACCTGTGAAAAACAGGAAAATGAGGGTTACCAGGAGATGGAGTGGGGGGATAAATGTGAAGGTATTTAAGGGTACAAACTTGTAACAAGTGGTAAATAAGCCATAGAGATCTAATGCACCGTATAATGAATATACCCAGTAATATTGTACTATAATTATGTAAGATGATTAATATTGCTTCATCAGCAATCATAACATACATCAAAGTAACATGCTGTATACCTTAAGCTTATAGAGTGTTACGTGTCAAATTTATTCAATAAGTAATAAAAGTAAAATGAAGTGTGAGCAGAAAGGTGGAAAGCGGCAAAGTTAGGGGACAGGTAAGAACACATGATCTAATTATGTGGTTGCAGATACCTGAAGAGCTACAACATTCCAGCTTTGAAAAGAAAATGTATATCCTGCACAAATACAACTTCATCCTCAGAAGAAGACAGACAGAACCACAAGGCAGATGATGTCCAAGCATTGCGAGGTAACAGGAAAGCCCTTCGTAGTTAGATAAAAAGAGTTATTATAAAGCCACCCTTCCTGTTTCTTTACTTTAATTTCCTGACTTTAGTTATTTCATTGTAATCACAAATAATCCGTTTCATATTCCTCTTTATGGCCCGTTGGTTTTTATTTATCAGTTATACGGATCTGTACACTGTGTGGGTCTTTAATATAAATTTCCCGTTGGGAGTTTTTCTTTTCACTGTCAGTTTCTCTTGTATCACCAGCTGTTTCTCAGACCCCAGCCGTACGTAAACCAGAGATGCCAACTCATGGACGGCCCCCCAACGCTGAAGGAGGAGCTGCCCGGACCCTGCCGGCCATCCTGAGCCTGGGCTCCGGCGTCAGCCAGTGCAGTTACTGCAGTACCATTGTCCACGTCCCGCCCCCAGAGTCAGGTGCTGTAGTTTCCTTTTCCTTTAAGTGTAGTCAACACAATTCTGAGGAAAACAAAAGTCACTTGTACCATTTACTTAGTAATCACTTCTAAATTATAAAAACTCTTTCTTAATTCAGTTAAAGTATTTTTGGAAGTATCATGTTTATATAGGTTACATATATCTTGAACTGTATTTCTTGGTAAGTCATTTGTCGATCAAATCAGCTGACACATGTAAAGCGCTTAGAACACTGTGTAGGCGAAACCCTTAATTAGCGTTAGCTGTTACTAATGCCGTTAGGTCATTTTGTTGCTGACCTTGAAAGAAGGTATCTTTCAACCTTTGTGGTTGTGACGACGTGGATCATGTACACACATTGAAATGTTTGTGTCGGTCTGATGATAATGAGGAAAGTGTTTCAAACGCTCTTCATTTAAAAGCAGAATGACTTGGTAAATTATTCTGATGTCTTTTTGTTCCTTTTGGCTGCCTCCTCTTTTGACTTTTTCATTACCTGTAACAATTTGGTGGAGATGGTAACGTGTGTTAAATCATGTTTTTGGATTATCTCTAACTTACCTCTGCTGGTCTTCAGCGGTGTGTTAGTTAATGTGTTGAGCGGTTGCTATGTGCCATTCCCTGTCCTTAGTTCTTCATAGAAATGGAACTCATGTAATCCTCACAGCCAGCCTTTGAGACGGGGAGCGTAGTATTGACAGGTGGGCTGTGGGTTGGTGGGAAGAGGCCAGAGGTACCGTCTTGTGGGGTTGGGTTGTGTTGCTGAATAGCTGAAGATACAGCTGTTATTAGACCTGAGCTAGTCCCTCAGTACAGCATGTGCACACTTTCTTACTTCTTTGGGTTCTGTGTGGACATGTAGCTGCCAGTGATACCGCCATGGAGGGTAGGGTCTCCCCCAGTATGGAAAGCTCTTTTTGACCATGCCACTACACTTTATACTCTGGTCTTATATTACCATCTTGAAAGAATGTATACTAAAACCGATATGCTTTCATTTAAGGAAATATTTACTGATAATCATTTCTCCTGATCTTAAACCAGTCTCAATATCTGCAAGGCCACAACTTCATTACAAGGAGAAACAGAATCAGAACCCAGATGTTCTTCCACTGTAGGGCATCTCTGTGTTGTCTGCTTTCCTGCAGCTTGCACCCTGATTTTCATAATGCGTTGGGTGAGGACCACGAGCACAAACGCATTTCCCTGCAAGTTACTGTCTCCATTTTATATGTGGAACATCAAGGCACAAAGAGCTTCAGTGACTTAACTTGCCCAAAGTCACCCAGTAAACGAGTGGCAAAGTGGAATCGAACACTGACAATTAGTTTCCAGAAACTTTGCCATCACAGATATTTCTGAACCTATAGAGTCAAGATGGAGTGTGAGATCCAAAAATCAGCTAAAAAGTCAAGAGATAAATTAAAATGTAACGTTTTAAAATACTCGGATAATCCGAAAGAAGGGTAGGAGGGAGGAATAGAGCAATAACAGTAACAAAAATGCAATATATCAAACCAATAATAACTCTAACCCCAGCTCTATCAATAATTACATAACAGGGACTAAACATTCCAATTAAAAGACAGAAATTGTCAGAGCAGATGAAAAAATCAAGATCCAACTCTATACTGTCTGCAAAGTACAGTTGAAATAGAAATTTCCAAGTAGATTGGAGAATAAAGGGATGGGGACGATGTACAATACAAACGATAAGCGTAAGAAGGCTGAAATGCTTGTATTAATAAAAGGACGTCAAGACAGACTTTTCATAATGATGAGAGAGTCATCAGGGAGACATTAATAACAGAGCTTCAATTATGTGAAGCAAAAATGGAAAGGGTTGAAGAGAGAAATGGACCTTCCATAATCATAGTTGGGGAATTTAACACCCGCTCTCTATAACTGATAAAATATGCTGGGCTGTAATATAAGTCCCAACTTTTAAATAATCAATGTTGTACAATCTGTGTTCTCTGGCTAGAGTCAATTCAATTAGAAATCAATAAAATATAAGATGTTTAAACCCAAACATTTAGAAACTAAACAACACATTTCTAAATAATTCATGATTCAAAAAACAAATCACAAAGAATACTGGAAAATATTTCAAAATCAATGGTAATGAAAGTACAGCATACTTATAAGGAGATTAACAGCTTGAAATGCTAATCCTGGAGAACAAGTGTTTCAAGTCTGATACAAAGTTCCAGTTTAAGAAGGAGGCATAAAAAAGAGCAAAGTAAATCCAAGGTAAAAGGAAGAAAATAATAAAGAAAAAGCAGAAATCAACGAACAGACAATAGAGAAAATTAAAGCTAAAAGTTTTCTGAAAAGATGAACAAAACTGGTAAATCCTTTTTACCAGGACCACACAGCCTTGATTCCTGTAGCTTTGTAGTAAGTCTTGAAATCAGGTAACATAAATCCTGCAATTTTATTCTTTTACAAGAGTGCTTTGAATATTCTAAGTCCTTTGTCCATACAAATTTTAGAATCAGTTTCTCAGTGTCTTTTTAAAAAATTCTGCAGGGCATTTGATTGGGATTGTGTTTAATCTATACATCAATTTGGGGAGAATAGACATCCCAAAATAAAGTCCTCCAGTTTATTAACCTGGCACACCTACCCATCTATTTAGATGTTCTTTCATTTCTTACAGCGTTATCTTGTTTCAGGGAGCTGATCTTGCATATCTTTTGTCAGTTTCATCCCTGATTATTTCATATTATAAATGGGATTGTTGTTTTTTTATGATCAATTTCCAATTTTTCGTTGCCAGTGTATACAAAAATAATTGATTTTTACATATTAATCTTTTATTCTGCAACGTTGCCAAACTCACTTTCTGGGATTATGTCCAATCATGTTTGTGAAAAGTCAGATTTACTTTTTCCTTTTCAGTCCGGATCTTTGTATTTATTTTTCTTGCCTTATTAGCTGGTTAGAACCTCCACTGAGTACTGCCTAGAAGTTGTAAGAGCAGATATCCTTGTGTTTTTCCTGATCAGAGAGAAAACGTGTTAGTTGTAGGCTTTCTTCCATAGATGCCCTTTCTGAAACTGAAGAAGTTCCCTTCTGTGTATTTTTTTTTTATCAGAAATGAATGTTGGATTTTGTCAAATCTCTGCATCTATTGAAATGGTTATAAGGTTTTTATTTTTTAGTTTCTTTTATTAATAGTTTCTTTTTCAGTTCATGATGAATTATGATTGATTTTTTTAATTAAAAAATTGGGGGGAATATTGGGGAACAGTGTCCTTCTCACTGGGCCCATCAGCTCCAAGTCATTGTCCTTCAATCTGGTTGTGAAGGGCGCAGCTCAGCTCCAAGTCCAGTCACCATTTTCAATCTTTAGTTTCAGGGAGCCCAGCCCACCATCCCAGGCGGGAATTGAATCGGCAACTTGGTTGTTAAGAGCTCCAGCTCTAACCAGCTGAGCCATCTGGCCACCCCTCTGGAACCTCAGTGGCAGCTCGTTGTCTTCAGTCTAGTTGTGGAGGGTGCAGCTCACTAGCCTATGTGGGAATTGAACCGACAACCCTGTTAAGAGCTCGCACTCTTAACCAGCTGAGCCATCCGGCGCCCCCATGATTGATTTTTAAATGTTAAAATATCTTCGCAACCAGAGGTAAGGGGAGAGGGGAGATGGTAGAAAAGGGAAAACATAGTAATGGCCTGTAGCTTTGTTTGTTTTTCTTAAAATGACTTTGTTTGGTTTGGGTCCCTGAATGATCCTGGCCTCATAGCATGAGCTGGGAAGCATTTCCTCCTCTTTACTCTTTTAGAAGAATTTATGTAAAATTGGTATATATTTATCCCTTAAATGTTTGCTCAAACTCACCAGTGAAGCCATTTGGACTTGGAGTTTTCTTGGTGGAGAAGTTTTTAACTAAATTCAGCTTGTTTAACAGATGTAGTGCTATTCAGCTTCTCTACTTCTTGTGGAATGAATTTTTAATTTGCATCTTTCAAAGAATTGGTCCATTTTGTCTAAGTTGTCAAATTTATTGGAATAAAGTTGCTCATAATGTTCCTTTATTAGTCGTTTGATACCTGTAAGTTCTCTAGTGATGGTCCCTCTGTCATTCTTGAAATTGGTAACTTGTGTTTTCTCTTTTTTTCCCCCTTATCAGTCTGGCTGAAGGTTGGTCAGTTTTATTGCTCTTCTCAAAGAACCAGTTTAATTTAACTGACTTTTTAATTGTTTTTCTGTGTTTTTTTCCTACTTTGATCTTTATTATTTTCTTTCTTCTGCTTGCTTTCGTTTATCTTGCTCTACTTCCAGTTTCTTAAGATGGAAACTGAAGTCGTTGATTTGAGACATTTTTTCTTTCCTAATGGATTTTAGTATAAAATTTTCTTTTACCTTTAGCTACATCCCACACATTTGATATATTGCATTTTATTTTCATTGTGTTCAAATACTGCCTAATATCTCTTTTGATGTCTCTTTGAAATCGTATTACATGTTATCGTATTATTTAGTTATCACATATTCAGGGATCTGTTGTTGATTTCTACTTTAATCCCATTGTGGTCAGAGAAAGTACAAAGCCTGAATTCTTTTAAATTTATTGAGACTTGTTTTATGTATCTAATGTGGTCTGTCTTGGTAAATGTTCTGTATGTACTTGAAAAGGATGTGTATTCTCGTGCTGTTGGGTTGACTATGCTATCAGTGTAAACTAGGTCACGTTAGTTGATACTGTGTTTCCCCGAAAATAAGACCGGGTCTTACATTAAGTTTTGCTCCAAAAGACTCATTAGAGCATATGTTTCAGGGGATGTCATCCTGAAAAATCATGCTAGGGCTTATTTTTAGGGAAACACGGTAGTGTTTTTGAAGTCTTCTCTATCCTTACTAATCTTCTTTGTACTTGTTTTACCTCAAGAGGTATTGAAATCGCAGACCATAATTGTGGGTATGTCTATTTCTCCTTGCGGTTCTATTGGTTTTTCCGTCAGGCATTTTGAAGCTGTCTTATTTTGCGCATAAATGGTTAGGATTGTTATGCCCTCTTGGTGAATTGACCCTTTTATCATTGTGAAATGACCTCTTTATCCCTGGTATACTCTTTGCTCTAAAACATACTTTTTCTTAATATGTTCACTCTAGCTTACTTTTGATCAGTGTTAGTGTGTCATAACTTTTTCTACCCTTTTATATTTAACCTATGTGTCTATATTTAAAGTGGGCTGTATTTTAGTGGTTGCTTTAGAGTTTATGATACACATATTTCATTTTTCACAACCTACTTTCTAGAGATAATTACACTATTGCGTATATAGTATAAAAACTTTTCCATAGTATACCTCCATTACCTCTGGCCTTTGTATGTTGACATATATTTTACTTCTATATGTGTTATAAATCCCACACTATATTGTTGCCATTCTTGTTTAAGTGATTATTATCTTTTAAAGAGGTTAAATAGTTATCCGTGTAGTTGTCTCTTCCTGTGCTTTTCTTTCCTTTATGTAGATTCATCTGGAATCATTCTCCTTCTGCCTGAAGGAATTCCTTTACTCTTCTTGTACTATTGGTCTATTGGTGATGAAGTCTGTCAGTTTTCATGTCTGAAATGTCTTTATTTCACCTTCAAGTTTTAAAGATATTTTAGCAGAGTATAGATTTCTAGGTTGACAGTTTTTATCTTTCAGAACTTCAAAGACATTGCTCCACTGTCTTTTCAGTTAAATTGTTTCTAACGTGAAATCTGCTGTCATCCTTGATTTTATGCAGCATGTCTTCTTTCTGGCTACTTGTGAGATTTTCTTTGTCACTGATTTGAACAGTATGGCTATCAGGTGCCAAGGTGCAGTGTTCTTCATGATTCTTGTGCTCGGAGTTCATTGAGCTCCTTGGATTTGTAGGTTTATGGTTTCCATCAAATTGAAATTTTTTCCTCTCTTATTTTCTCAAATATTTTTTCTGTCTCTCTCTTTCTCTCTCTGTCTCCTCTTTTTTCTGGGATTCCAATTAAATGTATATAGGCTGCTTGAAGTTGTCCCACAGTTCACTGATGTTCTGTTCATTTTTTTAGTCTTTTTTTCCCTCTAAGTTTCATTTTTGGATAGTCTCTTGCTGTGTCTTCACATTCACTAATATTTTTTATTGCAATATCTAATCTCTTGCTATTTCCACTTAGTGTATTTTCCATCTTGCATATTGTAGTTTTCATTTCCAGAAGTTCTATTAGGGTCTTTTTTTTTTTAACCTTAAAAATTTTTGACATTTTGCAGTTGAATATTTCTAAGTCTTGACTGTATTAGCTTGGTGCAAAAATAATTGTGGTTTAAAAGGTTAAAAAAATTGCAAAAACCGCAATTACTTTTGCACCAACGTAATAATTAATTGGATAAAATAATGATACCTGCATCCAGGCAAATTAGCATGAAAAGGTAGTTAGAAATTAATCAGTTAAATTTTTCCAATGGGTTTTTCTTTTTTTATGGTTACTAATCTATGCTTTTTAAAAATATTCATTAAATTTATTGGAATGACATTGGTTAGTAAAATTATATAGGTTTCAAGTGTACACTTCTATAATACATCAAATATATATATATATCAAATATATATATAATATATATATACATCAAATATATATATATATTTGATGTATATATATACATATAAATATATATATATTGCATTGTTTGCTCACCACCCAGAGTCAGTTCTCCTTCCATCACCTTATATTTGACTCCCTTTACCCTCTTCTGTCACCCCTCTGCCCTCTTACCCTCTGGTAACCACTAAACTGCTACTCTGTGCCTTTTTATTGGTGAGTTCAGTCCACTTACATTTAGGGTGATTATTGATATATGAGGATATATCTTTTGTTTCTGGTCATTCAGTGTCTCCATTGTTTTTTTTGCCTTCATGTTTTGTCTGTTGTTTAAGTTTGGTGGCATTCTATGATTTTTTCCCTGTTTCCTATCTCCATTCCCCTTTGCAGATTCAGACCTTTACCCCCTTTTATGTTTTTGTTGTCACAAATTATCCCGATTTATACTGTAAGTTCATTTTTGAGTTGCCGCAGCAAATTATCTTCTTCTCTTTTTATTTTTTTATGTTTTTGTTTCCTTTACCCTTTATGTTATGTTCAAATGTATAGTGCCCTATTCTGTATAGGGGTTGCCATTTCCTGCCCCTGTCTGTCTGTTAGTAATCTTATTCATAATTTTGTATACTTTTGTCTTTTTGTTTCAGGTAGAATAACCTCTTTCAGTATTTCCTGTAATGCAGGCCTTGAGGAAAATTCCCTCAGCTTCCGTATATCTGTAAAAGTCTTTATTATTTCTTCATATCTAAAGGATAACTTTGCTGGATATGTTATTCTTGGCTGGTAATTTTTCTCTTTCAGTAGTTTGAATATTTGATTCTACTCCCTCCTAGCTTGTGGAGTTTCTGCTGAAAAGTCACATGATAATCTATAGGGCTTTCCTTTGTAGGTTGCTATCTTCTTTTCTCTGGCTGCCTTGAGAATTCTTTCTTTGTCATTAATTTTTGACAGTTTCAATATGTGCCTTGGAGAAGACCTTTTAGGATTGAGGTAACTGATGTTCTGTTTGCTTTTTGGAGTCAAGGATCCAGTTCTTTCCATAGGTTTGGGAAATTCTCATTGAGTCTTTGTTTGAATAGACTTTCTTTGCCTTTCTCCCTCTCCTCTCCTTCTGGTGAACCCATTATTCTTATATTGCTCTTCCTGATGGAGTCAGATAGTTCTTTCATTTAGAGTTCTTTCATTTCCTTTAACTCTCAAGTCTCTCTCTTCTGCCATTTGCGTCATTTCCAGATTTCTGTCTTTGATATCACTAATTCTTTCCTCATCTGGACAGCTTTATTTCCTAAACTCCTTCATCTCTGTTACTGAGTTCTTCGTTTCCAGAATTTCTATTTGGTTCTTTTTAAAAATTTTTATCTCTTTGGTAAAGTATTCATTTGTTTATTGATTTTATTTCTGAGTTCATTAAACTGCCCATCTGAGTTTTTGTGCATCTCATTGAATTTTTCAGAGCTGCAGTCTTGAATTCTGTCATTTAAGTCACATATTTAATTGTATTTTCTGCAGATTTTTAATTTTCTTTCTGGTCTACCTTGTTACCTTGGTTATTCATGGTAGTTGATGGATTATTTCTCTTCCTAGGCATCTGTGGGAATGAATTCTGCAGCACGTTGATAACAAAGGGGTCTTTCTTTTGTTTTCCTATAGGTAGCAATGGAGATTTTTATTTTCGCTTGCCCTGTTCCACCTTCTCACAGTGGAATATTTCCTGGCAAGGTGGGCGTCTCCTTTGTGACCAGCTCGCATCAGTCTCAGGGCACCACCCCCTTGGGAGGATGTAGTAGGCGATGGGGTTCGAGGCCCTGAAATCCCAGTGCTGCCCCTGCAGCCAGATGCAGAGCTGTGTGCCTCAGCAGCCCTGGGTGCCCCTGCTGAGATCAGCTGCAAAAGGTGGGGGCGGGGTTCGCTGGGAGAGACACTGGTATGCGTGTGTCTTTGGTCTCCTCCAAGTAACGGTGACACTGCCAGACCACAGCTGCCTCACCGCCATATCTTCTCCCTTGTCACGGAAATTAGCCACAGTGTACATCTGCCACTCAGGAACTGTTTCTCTAGTTCTCAGGGCTGTAGATATTCTGTTCTTTAATCTGACATTGCTACAGTTACTTCTGGGGCCTGTTGCTAGTACTGGGAGGGTGTGGGGGTGTCAAGCTCTGGGAGGGTGGTGGGAGGCAGCCAGGCTCCATGGCTTTGTTTTCTGCCTGGCAGTGAGGACTGTGGACCACAGCTGTCGTACTTCGTATTTGGTCTTTGCACTGAGTTCTTTGCCCCGATCGCTGGGGTCAGCCATATTGTGTGTTGATCATTCAGGCAGGAATGCTTGGGGCCACAGAGAGTGCACCTGCAGTCGCAATCCTCCTCTCTCCCGGGACGGGGGCCACAGTGAGCTCCAGGCTGCGTCCACGTCCCCGTCTCTGCACTTGTCCCTCCCCTTCTCCCCGCTTCCTCCCGGTTTGCCCATGTTCAGATGTTTCGATGCATGGGTCTCTCAGACATGTTTGTGTGTTGCAATGGGATCCTTTGTTAAATTATAGCTGTTCAACTTGTTGTAATTTCAAGTGGAGAGATCAAGGGGGATCCCGCATGCTGCCATGTTTCTGACATCACCTAGGTCTTTTGAAAAAAAAAAAAAAAAACATTTTCCATGTCGCTAGTATGTAGCATGTTGGATATTCCCTCTAGCCATATGGAATACAATACAATAACTATTAACATCCGCGTCTGCCAGCCCTAGGCTGATTTTGCTCGATTAATTTTTCTCCTTATGATGGTTTGCATTTTCCCGCTTCTTTGCTTGCGTGGTAATTTTTGATTGGGTGCCAGATATTGTGAATGCGCGCTGAACATTTTTGTATTCCTATAAACATTGATGAGGCTTATTCTGGGATCCAGTTAAGTGACATGGAAACAGATTGATCCTTTTAGGCTTTTCTTTTAAAATTTTTTAGGCAAGACCAGAGCAGCGTGTAATCTAGACTTAATTATTCTCTGCTACTAAGGCAAGATCCTTCTGAGTACTGTACCCTAAACCCATGAATTACCCCATGAGATTTTCTAGTCTGGCTGACGGGAACAAGCACGTTCACCTGGTGTGGTTGTTTTGGTTGTTGTTACCCTATTCCTTTCAGGTGTTTTTCCCCCTCACACGGCTGCTCTCAGGAATGCCCCAGGTGTTCTCTGAAGCTCTCGTCTCCAGTGCTGGTCCCTGAAAACTCAAGACACTCTGGTCTCAGCTCTGTCTCTTCAACTCCGGAGCTCACCGGGCTCCACCTGCTTTCCCCACCCTGCACCTCGGAAACTCCCTCCAGGCTGTGAGCTGGGGGAGCCCTAGGGCTTACCCCATTTGTTTTCTGTCCCTCAGGGAGTCACTCTCCTTTGTTACCTGATGTTCAGTGTCTGATGTACACTATATTCTTTCATATATTTTGATCATATTTTTAGTTGTTTCAGGCAGGAAGGTAAATTCAGCCCCTGTTGGTCCATCTTGGCCAGAATCAGAAGTCCTCTGTCAGTGTGTTGATTTAGACTAATCAGATCCTACTTCTAGAAGTGGAATGAGGCCAAGCCTTCCCAAACCATCTGAATACTGCACAGCAGGGGAGAGGTGGAATGGATGTTGGGGGAACCCGCCAGGGTCCACTATGAAATCTTTTGTATGTGAAAGAAGTAATGTTTTAGAAGCAACTCAAAGCCTACCTACAGATGCTTATTTTAGTAACCTGTGGTACACACAAGAAATTGAAACCTACATGTGTAAGAAATTATGAGACAACTGTTTATCTACTGATAAAAGGGATATTGTTAAATGAAAAACACATTGCAGGCTGGCTCATGTACATATCAAATGCCTTTGGGTAAAATGGGGGTAGGGAATAAGAATCTATATTTGTGCTTATTTAAAGATGCATAAAGAAACTAAGAAATAGTTTTATGGGCCGGGCCCAGTGGCTCAGGTGGTTGGATTTATGGGCCGGGCCCAGTGGCTCAGGTGGTTGGAGCACCTAACGCCGAGGTCACTGGTTTGATTCCCACTGGCCAATGAGCTGCGCCCTCTACAGCTAAGATTGTGAACAACGGCTCTCCCTGGAGCTGGGCTGCTGTGTGCTACCATGTGCTGCCGTGGGCTACCGTGTGCTGCCGTGGGCTACCGTGTGCTGCCAGGAGCGGCCGGTGGCCAGCGTGAGTGGTTGCCAGCCATCATGAGCAGCCGGCAGCTGGTGAGAGCTGCTGTGAGCGGCCAATTGGCGACCGGCAGTCGGGGGGAGCGCAAGGCTCTTAATGCCAGCATTGGCCAGGGAGCTGTGTCCTGCACAACTAGACTGAGAAACAATGGCTTGAACCGGAGTGGGGGCAGGGAGGCGGAAGAAGGGGGAGAAAACAAAAAAGAAATGGTTTTCTGTTGGGAGAATAAATGAGAACTAAGCAGATAGTAGACAGGAATGGGGAGTATACTGTCATTTTAATGCTTGTTGATTTTTGAACCACATGACTGTTACATACTCAAAGATAAAAAAGAAAAATTTTGAAAAATTCAGGAAGATAGAAAAATACTTCCAATAAAAGCAAAATTTAAATAAATACATAAGTATGCACATTGAGTGTGACAACTCTGTAAAATGTATATACAAGTGTACAAAGAGTATAAAAAAAGCAGAAAAATACAAAGAATTTGTGTGCTAAGTTGATGAAGTTTTTTATATTCCAGCTCTTGAGTTAACGTTCATGAAATTTATTGAAAGGCAGTTAAATTGGTGAAAATAAATACATGCAAATATTTGGTAGGAATTAAAATGAAATGTCTTCTTCCTCCTCAGCAGAAGTCACTCTAGCAGAGGATACCACCCCAGCCTGTGAGCCCTGGGCCCCCAGCACACACCCAGCTCCCCTGAGCCCAGAAGATTTTAAGCACGTTGGGCTCACCAAGGCTGTTCTGTCAGCCCACACACAGAAGGAAGAGCAGAATTATGTTGATAAATTCCGGGAAAAGATCTTGTCGTCACCCTACAGCTCCTGTCTTCAGCAAGAAAGCAGAAGCAAAGCTAAATATTCATGTGTTCAAGGTAGTTAAATTTTTAAAAATATATTCCATTTATCTACGTAGTTGTCGTCAATTTTATAAGTCCTGTGTCAGTACAGGGAGATAATGGAGTGAAGAATGGGGTTTTTGCTTGTAAGGAACTGATTGAGAGATGATGAAATAAGTTTATTTTATAGCAAAAACTTTTATCTGGGATCTTGTTCATCCTTTCAGAGCCAATTTTTTCCATCCCTGAGTAGAAATATTTAGTATTGGCCAATGTTTATTCCTTGGTAATTTTCCTCTAATTACCTGTAAATGGCATTCTTCTCTTCCTTTGAGGGTTTAGCTTTTCATAATATGCCTCCCTCTTTATCCTTTCAGGAGACTCTGCTTCCAAGCCGAGCAGATCAGCTGGTTGCAAGAAGGGGAAGCACAGACGGAAAACACAGCCAGTGCCGTTGGACAGCCATAGCGCCCAGGGGGCCTTCTGCCCCGCTGGTGGAGGAGAGGTCCAGAATGTTCCGCCCTGGTGTCCATCCCTGGCCTCCTCTCCTCACGCCCCCAGCCTGTCGTTCCCGGCAGCAGTGATGGTTCCCAGCCAGGCGCCTTATCTCGTACCAGCGTTTCCCCTCCCAGTTGTAACCTCTCTGGGTGGAGAACACACAGCCTCAGTAACCGCACTCGACTGCCTGCCCGTATCCAGTGGTTTGCCGTCTTTTCCGGCTCTCCCTGATCCTCACTTAGGTACTTTCATGACCATTTTCCTGCCTGACGCCCCTGTATATCCTCTCTCGACCCCATCATGCTCTCCATATCCATTCTGGGAAGCACCAGGCTCTTCGGAAATACCACCCTCAGTGTCAGCCGTGGCTCCAAACCTGGAAGTGCTGCCGTCAGTCATCAGCCGAAGGCAAGCTGGGGACAAGTGGGAGAGCCAGAGTGGAGAGCACGCGTTCCTGAACTCCCGGAGCAGCTCACCGCTGCAGCTCAACTTACTGCGGGAGGACACGCCCAGGTCCTGCGAATCTGCAGATCAGATGAGAAGGGACATGTGCCCAGAGGCGGAGTGTGTAAGTGACACGAGCTTTCAACACGCAAGTGAGAAAATCAGCCTTGTCCCCTTAGTAAAATGAGGCTCTCCCATGGGGCGGGGGCTCATCCCGGTGGCCTGAGTTGGTCATTGCCGCTGAGACTGAGCTTGTGCACACACGTGCACTATAGCTCCCTGGCCCCACTTCAGAAACAGGAAGGAAAGAATCTTTCTCCCAAAGTGCTCTTTCAAATCTTCTATATGAACTAAGTTTTTCCCTCCTTTAAAATTTGACCTCCAGGCATTAAACTAACATGTTCATTGCCTATAAAATGCATTTTCTTACCTACAACTGGGATAATGGTCTAGTAAGACAGGGATAAGCCATATGACAAGACATGAGTTTAGCAATTTTCTTTTTTCAGTTGTAGGACAGCAGTTATGGATGGAGGGGGTAAGAGCCATTTATTGTCAGTATTTATCAGTAAAGTTGGCAGTTTGTAGTTTCATATTCATACATGTCATTTTCAAAAATGACAAATTTTTGATCAGTTTTCTTTAACTTTTCATCCCTCTACCCAAAAAGATGTTCTGAGATCATCAGGTTAAACTTTGGAATATGACATTCCTCTATTTAGGTATAGGATCCAAGACGAGTGTGAATATTTACACAGAGTTTTTCTTCAGTCTTCCCTTCAAGGTATAATACTTTTTTTTACAGATGATCCAAATCAAGAGAATCTGATGACCCAAATCAAGAAAATACGCTCAATTTTGAAAGCCTGCTATTAGTGCACTTGCTAGAAATCTAATGCCTGGCAGTGTGTCCCAGTGAGCACAACCTGGGCTAGGGTTCATGTCCCAGCCCTGTCACATGTTAGTTGGCTTCGCATAGACAGGTCACTTAACATACCTTTGACTTTGTTTCCTTATTTGAAAAATGGAACAATTAATACTGCATAGCATCCTGAGGATTACAGGAAGTAATATTTATGTAGTTCTTCTCCCCATGCAATATAAGTTCCAAGATAGGTGGAGCTTTTGTTCACTGTTATATTCCTAGTATTTGGAACACTGCTTAAAATATATAAAATGTTCAATGTATATTTTCTGAATGACAAAGAATTAAAGCACACCTGTAGAGTCTGTGGCATGTCGGAGGTGCTCATAACACAGTAGTATCTTGAATCTTATATACAGAGGAACTTGGACCACATTCTTGGGGACAGGCTGAAAAATGTTTTACTTCTCATGTCTATATGTTTGTTTTATTCTGTTTAACGTGTTAAGGGGAAGATCTCCCAGTTATTTTGTAACATGATGCTTGAAATGTTCAATTTTTCTCTTGTGTTTGTACTTTCCAGCCGTGTGTGATCGGCAACAGCGGGAATAAGAACAGTCATTCTACTGCCAGCGACCCGTCCACGGTGTCCCTTCTCAGGGCGTCTCCACCTGGGTCTGGTTCTGCAGCATCAGGTAGAGATCAAAGGCACAGATTCTGTGAGCTCTGTTGCCAGGCGGTCACTGCCTAATGGGCTGTCTGGTTTGGGCACAGGTGTGGAGGTAAAGTATATTTTCCTTTTTGTATGCTTTGTTGGGGTGTATTTACATACAGTAAAATACACCAAATTTAGGTGTGCGAAACAAGCATTCGACAAATGTCTACATTAGTATCACCACCACCCCCGTCACCAGATAGAACATTTCCGTCACCCGGGAAATTCTGTGACCCTTTGCGGTCAGGCCCCTGCCCTGACCACTCGCTTCTGGCAACCACTGACTTGCTTTCTGTCACTAGTTTTGTTTTCTCTACAATTTTACATCAGTTGAATCGTCCAGCACGCAGTCTTTTGTGGTGGGATTCTTTCAGTGAGCTTAGTGCTGTTGAGATGCATCCTTATAGTCTGGATCAGTAGTTGGTTCCTTTTTATCGCTGAGTAGAATCACGTTGGATGGCTGTCCATCCACCAAAGTCCGTATCATTGATGATTGTTGGGTTTCCAGTTTGAAGCTATTACGAATAATGCTGCTGTGAACATTTGAGTCTAAGTCTTTTTGTGCGTATGTTTTCTTTTCTTTTGGGTAAATACCCGGGAGTGAAATTGCTAGGTCATGTGTATGGTTAACTTTGTAAGAAAATGCCAAACTGTTTTCCACAGTGGCCATACCTTTTTGCATTCCTAACCAGCAACATATGAGAGCTCCAATTTACAGCACATCCTGGCCAACACGGGGTGTTGTCCGTCATTTATTGTAGCCATTCCTGCGGGTGTGTAGTGATACCTCATTGTGGTTTTAATGTGCATTTCCCTATTGATTAATGGTGTTGAGTATCTTTTAATGTACTTTTTGCCGTCATATGTGTTCAAGTTTCTTACCCATTTTTTGGGGGGGAGGGGGATTATTAGTTTCTTACTGAGTTTTAAGAGTTCTGTATATACTGTGGATACAATCCTTTATCAAATACTTGTTTTGCAAACTTCTCCCTGTGTGTGGTTTGCCTTTTCATTTTATTACCTTTTATTTTTATCTTCATTTTGAAGAGCAAAATGTTTTTTAATTTTGATGACATTCAATTAATCAATTTTTTTTCCTTTTATATAAGTTGGACTCATGTGTTCTTTTTAAGAAATCTTTGCCTAGTGCGAAGTCACCAAGATAGTCTGGGGTGAGATTAGGGTCGATATACTCTCCTTGCATATGGATATCCAGTTGTTTCTGCCCCATTTGTTAAAAAGACTAATCTTTCCCCCACTGAATGATCATGGCACCAATGTTGAAAATAAATTTGGGTCTGTTTCTCGATCTCTGTTCTGTTCTGTTTATCTTTATGGCTAACTTTAGGGTAATCCCACACTCTTTTGAGTATAGCTTTCAAGTAAGACTTCAACTCTGATGGATGAAGTCCTCCAACTTTATTTTTCTTTTCAAAATAAGTTTGGCTTTTGTTCACCCTTTGTCCATATAAATTGTAGAATCAGGTTATTAGCGTCTATAAAAATAGCCTGATGTGGTTTTGATTGACGTGTTGAATCTATAGCCCGGGTTGGGAATTATCACCCTAACAGTATTGAGTCTTGTAATCCACGAGCATGATATGTTTCACTTTGGTGTAGGTTTTTAACTTTTCTCAGCAATGTTTTATAGTTTTCCATGTACAAGTTTTATACATATTTTGCTAAATTTATCCCTAAGGATTTCATATTTTTGATGCTTTAACAAATAACATTTTAAAATTCCAATTTCCAATTGTCTGTTGGTAGCATGTAGAAATCCAATCAAATTTTGTATTTTGAACTTTGTATTTGACAATCTTGCTGAACTCACTGGTTAGTTTTAGTAGCTCTTTTGTAGATTCTGTAGGACTTTTCTACATAGACGATCTTACTGTCTGCAAATATGGTTGTACTTTTTCCTTTCTGATGTGTATGCCTTAATTTTTTTGTCTTACCTGATTGGAGTGGCTCAGATCCCAGTGTAGTGTTGAATAAAATGGGTGAGACAGACATTCTTACCTTGCTCACTGTCTTAGGGGGAAAGCAGTCAGAGTCTCACCATTAAGTATGATGCTACATGTAGGTTTTCCTTAAATGTTCTTTATCAGTAAGATTGAGGAAGTTCCTTTCTACTGTTAATTTGCCCAGACACTTTTTCTACACCTACTGAAATAATCATATACTTTTTCTTCCTTACTTTATCAAATACTAAATTAACCTTGTATTTGGTCATGCTATTTTATCCTTTTAATACATTGCTGGATTCTATAGCCTACTGTTTTGTTGTGGATTATTGCACGTATTCTGAGAAATATTGGTCTGTTGTTTTCTTGTAATGTCTTTGTCTGGTTTTGATATCAGAGTAATGCGCCCTAAGAAAATGAGTTGGGATTGGTTTCCTCCTCTTCTGATTTCGGGAAGACTGTGTGCTGACTTGATATTATTTACATCTTCCTTCTATGGTTGGTAGGATTCACAGTGAAGCTATCTGGGCCTGAAGTTTTCTTTGTGAGAAGGTTTTGTAATAACAAATTTAATTTTTTTAATAGATAGGGGTCTATTAAGGTTATCTGTTTCTTCTTGAGTGATCTTTGGTAACTTGCATTTTTCAAGATGTTTGCCCATTTCATCTAAGTGGTAGAATTTATGGTCATATAGTTATTTATAATAGTTTTTTTATTCTTTCAATGTCCATGGACTCTATACTCATCTTATTGCTGGTGTAATAAATTTTTCCTGATTATTCTGACTGTATGTTTACCAATTTTATTAATTTGTAAAAGAAGCAGCTTCTGATTTTATTGGGTTATTTTTCCCTATTGATTTTTGGCTTTGAATTTTATCAGTGTCTGCTCTAATCTTATTATTTCCTCTCTTCTGTTTACTTTGGATTTTATTTGCTCTTTTTCTAATTTCTTAATGTAGGAAGTTTCGACCATGATTTGAGATTATTAGTTATTCAGACACGGTTGTTAAAATGTCCAAATATAATTGTGCATTTGTCTCTTTTTTTCTTGCAGTCCAATCAGGTTTTGTTTCATATATTGTGAATTTCTTTTATTGGGTACATACACATTTAAGATTGTTCTGTCCTTTTGATGACTTGATCCTTTTTTGAAGTCTACTTTGATACCAGTGTATCCATTCTAGCTTTATTTTGATTAGTTTTTACATGGCATATTTTTCCATCTTTTTACTTATAATGTGTTTTTATATTTAAAGTTGATTTTTGGTAACCACCGTATAATTGGGTATTGCTTTTGTGGATAAACATGACAATCTCTGCCTTTTAATTGGAGTACTTAGACGATTTATTACAAATTTAATGTAATTGTTGATATCGTGAAATTAAGTCTTCCATCTTGCTACTTATTTTATGTTTGTCTCATCTGCTCTTCCTTTTTTTCTTCCTCCCCTCCTACTTTTTGGTTGTGTATTTTTAATGATTTTGTTTTTTCTCCATTGGCTTCTCAGCTATACCTCTTTTTTCTTCTTTTTTTTTTTTAAGTCATTGCAATAGGATTTAAAGTGCACCTTTTATTTATCACAATTTGTTGTCACACAATAGCCTAGCCGATTGCCCCCTCCACCCCCACCCCCGTGTCTTTCCTTGAGGAAAGGAAAGTCTGTGAGACATGCCCTTTTGGGACTTTGCTTATCTCAGTGTTTTACACCTCATGTCTCTCTGTCTGGTCCCCAAAAGATGGTTTGCAGCCCATGATGAGTAAGATTTCCCACGGGGGAAACAACTCAAGCCAGGAGGAATCGAGTGGGAACCCCCGATGAGCTGCCTTAGAAAGATCTGGGAACGGGCCTTGCCCCCCTTCCCCCTGCCTGGGAAAAGCCGCTGCTGACCCTGGCTTTCCACTCTCACTTAATTGAGGGAAGAGTCTTTAGAGCAGGGGTGTCCAAACTGCTTCCCGCGGGCCAACTGCGGCCCATGATCCATTGTTAATTGGCCCACAGCAAATTCCAAAAGTATATTTACTTTACTTGAATAAACCAGGTGAGGCAATACGTACTTCACCTCAAGTGAGTGGCCCGGCTGTTTGTGTATTTTACCGCATATGGTCCTTGGTGAAAACCATTGAAAAAAGTTTGGACACCCCTGCTTTAGAGTGATAAGATTAAGCTCTCTCTGTTCAGCTCTGTAAAACAATTTTGACATATGATATATGTCCCTCAAGGGAGTCACATTATCTCACCTCAAGGACTTTCTGCTTCGGCTATTTAGAGATCAACATAATTGGTTTGGGTTGTTTCTATAACATGAGTCTCCCAGACCGTGTCAAAAACAATAACACTCCCTTGTATACTTATCAATGAAAACCACCAGTCGGCTTCATTCTGGGCTCCAGTCTTTCATGACTGTGAGTCCCCTGGCCTTCGGAGATTTAAACTGCATTAAGTCTCTGTTTGTTTCTTTCTTAAAACTTAACCCAAGCCGCCCCTTCTCACACCCTCACTGCCCATGTTGCGTTGGACGTGACAACAATTTACCTTCAAATATCATACCTATTGTATCACATTATGTCTAAGAACCTTAATACAGAGTACTTCCATTTTCCCTTCTTGTTCTTTGTGCTGCTTTGTCATACATTTTACTTCTACATGTATTATAAACTCATCTTATTGCTGGTGTAATAAATAATAATAAAATTGTTATTGTTTTTGCTTTAAATAGTTCATTACATTTTAAAGGGATTTTTTTAACGAGGAAAAATGTCTTTTATATTTACCCATAAACTTACTTTATTAAAAAATTAGAGAGGTACTTTTGTTTGTTTTGTTTTGTTTTAATTGTTCCAAAGTTGATGGGAAGTATCTAGAAGGGTCAGATGCAAGATAGGAAAAGAATGATCCATAAGACTCCATAGCAGCCATAAAACGATGGTTTTTCTTTTGTAATGGGAAAAGTGAGAAGAGAGTGCAGATATGAGTAAGTTTATGTTTGGTATCAGGATAATGAACTTCCTTTCTAAGGGCTTCTGCTTTTCCCTTATAAAATGGGAAAAAGTGAAGGAGGAGACAGAGAACTGGGAGTCGTCATTGCCGGGGATAGACAGACTAGTACGCTGACCAGAGGACCACAGCAGGCTTTCCAGCCTTTTTGATGACCCTTTTGGTGATGATGATTTTATTGTAGAACAACGTACCTTGGTATATGTGACTTTCTCCAGGTCTTTGCTTTCTACAGTTTAGAAAAGAACAGAATTGACCATTGACTCTAGCGGAGTTGACTTTTTTTTTTTTATTGGGGAAGGGGAACAGGACTTTGTTGGGGAACAGTGTGTACTTCCAGGATTTTTTTCCAAGTCAAGTTGTTGTCCTTTCAGTCTTAGTTGTGGAGGGCGCAGCTCAGCTCCAGGTCCCGTTGCCATTACTAGTTGCAGTGGGCACAGCCCACCATCCCTTGCGGGAGTCGAACCAGCAACTTTGTGGTTGAGAGGACGCGCTCCAACCAACTGAACCATCCGGGAGCTCAGCAGAAGCTCAGCTCAAGGTGCTGTGTTCTATCTTAGTTGCAGGGGGTGCAGCCCACCATCCCTTGTGGGACTCAAGGAATTGAACTGGCAGCCTTGTGGTTGAGAGCCCACTGGCCCATGTGGGAATCGAACCAGCAGCCTTCTGAGTTAGGAGCACGGAGCTCTAACCGCCTGAGCTACCAGGCCGGCCCCCGGAGTTGACATTTTGATAGTTGTGGGAAGTCGGAGGGAAAAGGAAGCCTCAGGTATCACAAAGAGTTATTGAATGATGGCCTTTGTGCTCTAAGCTGAATGACTAAGGCACTGTTCCAAATTTGTAATTGAACAATTGAACAAGGAAATGAGAAAGTGAAGGTGAGATGTCAGCAGTATAGGAAATGGAGCTGAGATGGAGCCGTTTGGGTGATGATAAGGCCTTGAGAGTGCACGTCTCAGGAGGACTGAGAAAGGGATCTTAGAGGATCAGGGACCTGGCGGGCCCAGGGGACCTGGGACGATGGCTGGGCTGCGCGGTGAAGAAGACTGTCAGCTAGTTGCCGACGTCTTTGAGGAATGAGTGCCGAATGGGCAAATCCGTCCCTGACAGATGTTGTCTAATTTATACTGGTGTTGATTTTTGATAGGAAGCAGTGACAGCAGTGTCTACTTTGCTAGTAGCGATTATTCTTCTGAAATCACCACAAATGGGCAGCAATCTCAGGATGTACAGAAAAAAGAAGAATTTCCCAATTTAGCTGAAGAGTCCATCTGGAGAATGATAAAACAAACACCTGAGTGCGTTCTAATGACATATCAGGTACCTGAGAGGTAAGAAAGCACTTTAGAAGACCCACTTTCATATGAGTTGTTTTAGTGGTTTAAGCGTGTCTTTTAATACAAAGTGATTTTTAAACGTTTTTTACATACCCTTAGAGAAATGTATTTTCAGATTCATTTAGTTGAAGTCAAATGACGAATGATTTCCTAAACAGTGGTTACAGTGGTGGTGCCACACAGCGGCAGATCCAGACTAAACAAACACGTTACGCAGCATGAGACAAGAGAACAAAGACAGCAGTGCTTTCCAAGATGGCACACAAGTATAGGAACTTTTCTTTTTAGACTCTGGATTTTTGTTTTCCATTCTAAGAGTAGAAGAAGTAAGGGAAATCTGTTTCCTCTATGTCTGATTAAAACACTCTACAGATGTTTTCCACCAAGAAAAAGAGGTCTAGCTTTACCAAGTTAACAAAGAAATAATTCAGTTATTTTGAAAGTGTACATCATATATGCGTATCAACGAGAGATATAAAGTATATTACAAAACAAAAAAGAATTGCTGTTCTTAGATGACATAAAAAGAACCCTGGGCCTTATTCAGGACTATAAGGCTTTGTTTATTTGTTTTTAGAGCTAAAGAAATTGTACTGAAAGAAGACCTAGAGAAGCTGGAAAGCATGAGGCGGCAACAGCCCCAGTTTTCTCACGGACAAAGGGAGGAGCTGGCCAAGGTACATCCTTGGATTCAGAGCCAGACTATCCCTCAGGAGATAGACACCCAGGTAAGCGTGGTGATGGTCTCCATCGCATGTATGGACATAAGCAGTGTTCTAGGCACGTAACGTACGTTGCATGATCCCACTGGAGATTTTATCCACAGTCACTTCGGCAGTAGGTGTTGTCATCTCTGCTTTACCAATAAACAGCAAAGTAAGGTATACAGATAGGAAATAATTTGCAGATGGTCACACAGTTCATCAGATTTTGAGTGCAGGTCTTTTGGACTGCCAAGTGTTTCTTTTCTTCCACCAGTTGGAATATTGTGGGGCAATAAGGAATAAAGACACCTGCTGTGATGTGTGATTGACTGGGGAGGAGAGGTGGAAGAGATTTGCATTTCAAATAGACATGCATGTTTGAAAAGAGTTACAACTCAAGATATAAGATTCACACCAGAGGTCCTATTCATACGTAGCAGGCATTTCTGTGGGACCCAAGTGGTCTTTGTGCTGTTGGGAGGTCTTCACATTGAGGTCATGTGTGAGCAGCCTGAACAGTGAAGTGGTCCCAGCTGTTGGTTCTGTAGTGATGGTCATGACCGTCATGGGAGCTGATGGGTGAAGTTAAAAATTATAACAAGGGAATAAAGTGAGGTGTCCAAAAAAGTGTATGTTAAGACTTATGGGTAAACAAGTCATTGGCGCCCTCCCCACCCCCAGTGCCTGCTACTGAAGGACGGCTAGATATGGTCTCACCAAAAAGAGGAGGCAGACTGGTTACTATAAGCAGAGTCTTTATTTTTTAAATATTGTTTTTCTGGTCTTTGAGTAGAAGGATATATGAAGAATGAGCCCCCAAACAATTTAAACAAAAGCTTTTAAACAATTGCCATCATTTATTTACCTTCGAATAATAAGGCATGAGCCATAATGAATATCCTTAGTCATGGAGAGGTGGCGGGGATTAGACATAGTGGCTTGGCTAGCATTTTACTGACTTTAAAACTTTTCAGATGACATTACATCAAATAACCTGCCTGCTCTGGTTCCTTTTTGGAGGGCTGTGTCACTTGCAAAGAGAAAGACTCATCTGGTGCAGCTATAGAATCCCATGGTCAGGACCCAGCAGAAGATAGCAGTTGAATGACTCTGAACTTGTACCTGGGGACCTGCCGGACAGCTGGACCTCTTGGTGTATATCTCTCTAAACCCCTGACTCTTAAATGACCATGACATTATCGTTGAATGTGAAAGTTTTTCCCTTCTTGATTTTTTAAGAGACACCATTTTTCTGAAGCAGACATTGTATATAGAATCTTTAACTTGTACTTGTTCCTGACGTCTTAAGACGGTCCGTGAGCTCGTTTTGTAGTTTAGCTGTCTTCTCAAGGGACTGAATGGCTTCTAAAAAGGTATGTGTACAGCAAAACTTTATTTCAGGTGTCACCCAAAATGAATTCTAATTAGAAATAGAGCTGGAAAGAGCCCCAAACCTTAGCTTCATTAATTTTGTTCTGTTGTTACATAAGTCATTTCCCCCATTCGAGTACGTGAAGAAATCCCACCTGCGGGCCACATACTTTTCATAATGGTTTCATAAAGTTAGTGTCTAGTCTTTGCACAGCTTGATGCTTCCCCTCCATACTGAAGATCAAACATTACAGTTTTCTTACAACAAACAGGAGTCACTTTACTGTTTACCAGTATTAAAATAGACTGCCCATTGGTATCCTGGAAATACCTAGTTCTGAGGGTTGTATTTTGACCTTTATTCTTATAGATGCCTTTCCTTTTGATTTTCCACTTTCCACTGAAATCCTGGGTCTTATCTTAAAAATCAATCAGCTTACAAGGAGCTTATTCCTTGGAGAGTTTAAAGTAGCTTTTGCATGTGTAATTTTAAAACAAAAGAGCTTCTAACTCAACCAGTGGTATTTCCCTTTTTAATGTTTTTGTTTTTAAAATAATGATTGTAAAAAGTTTCAAAAGTTTTGTAAAAATTAATACTGTTTTTATTAATCTATGTTTAAATGTGTGTAAACCAAAACTAACAGTTAACTTTTTCTTTCCAACCAATTTACACAAAAAGGTCTCCGTCCCTGCCAGAGGTCTGATTGGTACTGCCTTTGCTTTGCCCTTAAACAGGGGTAAGTGTTGGGGAGGGGGTGCACAGTGAGAAAGGGGTCTGCGGGAGCTCGGGAGCCCTGGCCAAGGGGGGCGCAGAGCCTGCCGTAAATCAGTGTTGTCTACACCTGCCGTAAATCAGTGTTGTCTACACCTGCCGTAAATCAGTGTTGTCTACACCTGCCGTAAATCAGTGTTGTCTACACCTGCCGTAAATCAGTGTTGTCTACACCTGCCGTAAATCAGTGTTGTCTACACCTGCCGTAAATCAGTGTTGTCTACACCCAGGGTCGTCGTGTCTTCTAAGAAGAGTGGGTTGTTTACTTGATTGGTTATCTCCCTGTTCTTTAGAAAAGTTGATGAGTTCCTCCCAGAGTTGGAGTGACATGTGCAGTGCACACGCATGTAGATCAGAAAAAGCAAATAGAAAAAAATGAAGGGTACAGGAACATTGTATCTTTATGTATAATAACATGCAACAAACTAACTTACTTTTCTTTGTTGTTGTGTGTTGTTTGTTTTATTTTGTTTTAGGAAAACACTTCTTCCTCCTCTAAAGTTTTATAGCTTTTTATAAAATGCATCCTGATAATAATTAGGAAAGTCGACCTTTTTATCCATGATGACTGCTGGGCCCTGATTCTCGATCCCCACAGCTTAGATTTTCTTTCGAAAGTAGTAGTTTCCTAGAAGGCAATTCTGTCTTAAGGTGTCAGAACCATTTTCAAATGCTGCCTATGACGTTTCTTGGAATTTTCTAGTATTAAGCAGTTCCATGCAAATATTCCTGTTTTATGAATGGGAACTCTCACATTTTACTCCATCTTGATTGTTAAATGATTTCTGAAGCCCTTGTGTTGGCCGAGCTGTGTGGTATTTTTGCCTTTGGTGAAAAAAATCAAATTTAAAAAAGTTAATCATCCTGGAATATTGTCCGTCAGTATAATCATTGTGACCTTCTGTAGTGATAAGATTTTTAATTTGTGTAAATCAAAAATGACATGAGTCTATCAGCGGATCATTCTGCATTCGTGTATGCGTATTTGAAACCTTATGTTCTCTAATAATATATGCCCTTCTTTTCCATTCTTTCTGAATGTTGATCTAAATCTGCTTACTTCTTGGCCTTAGTACACGTTTTATGGAGTGTACACTATACTAGGCTTGATTTGAAACCGGTGCTTGTTTTAAGCAGATTTCTAAAACCACTTACAATTTCGTATCTGGACAAGTAGATGAGTTGGTGCGTTTCGAGCCTGGACCGTGACTCTCCCACTGCTGTGAGGGGAGGGGGCTCAGCACTGCCGCCCACCGCCCCCCAAGGGGGCTTGACCCACTTGTACACTTTGTTGTTCAAGTTTATTAACTTTTTGTACTAAGGACTTTAGAAATTGGTAATAAGAAATGTATATTATAGGCATCAATGTTTACATATATGTTACTCAAAAGGCTGCATTTTCTTGGATAAGAGGTCAGGATTTATGAAAAACAATGCTGTGTGAATGGCATCATTCAGCAATTAAGTGAAACTTCACGATGATTCATTAGGTAAATTTAATGCAAATTGAAATTTTGTTTCAACTGAATTTAAAATTAGCTGTGTGAATTTGCTTGTTTTTAATGGTTATTAATATTTTAATTGGGTATGTTTTTTAAGTAAATACAATAAATAAACTGTACATGTAAATCTTGAGAAATGTTCTTGCACTGTATCAGCAAACGTTTGCCCAGAGTATATATTTTATGTCATTTAGAAATGTTTGTTCAGATACACTGAAAGTTACTTGGATTAGTTTTAGTTTTCTCAACACCACCTGGTGTCTGCATTGTCAGAAGTGTGTAAGCTCCTGTGCGGAAGACACGGTGTTTTCAGATTCACTGTCTTACTGAATTCTCACTAGGTCAACACTGAAGAATTCATTGGGTCCTGAACACATGTGCATTATTTTTAATGCCTAATTTGTAAAATTCAATTGTCCAAATTGTTCTTTCAGATTCTGTAGTAAGCCTGTGTTTCATAAAGTCTGTGTCACTGGCAGCAACCAAATGTGAAAATTATAATCTGAAACAAGATCCTGAAACCGCCAGGACTTTTTCAGTGGTGCACCCCTTAATCATCTGCAGCTCTCTGTAACAAAACAGTGATAACGGTACCCCGAAGGAAAAAGCTAAGTGTATGCTAAACGCTAGTAAGAACTGTTTGAGTGCTTTCCATGCATTCCCTCATGCAGTGCTCACAGTCACCTCTGAAATAAGCACTGTTACTGCCCTTGTTTTATAGAGAAGGACACTGAGGTGGACGAGTCACGTAACCTGGCGAGGACTCCCAACTGTTGCGTTGGAAGAGGGGACTGGAACCCCGGAATCTGAGTCCAGAGCCCATTTGTGAAAATATTAGCCTAACACCACTGAAACGAGGGAGTGATTTTAGAATTACATGCAATAGCATTCCACCTTAAACTCTTTCTGGTATCATAAATATCAAATAGTTTCGTGGTTCCAGAGTTCTGTTTAGCAAACTAGCTAGCATCAGTTTAATTTCAATAGAGACACCAGTGTCCCCCCATTACAGCTATACGTAATGTCAGCATGTCTCTGAGATGACGCAGCCATCCTTCGAGTTTCAAACATCTTTTGCTATCGATTCGTTCTTGGTGTGTTCAGTAAGGACAGTAAAACCCGTGCTCTGTGGGAGGTTTCTGATGGCTGCTGACAAGACCAGTAGCAAGTGTGGGTGGCGGTTTGTGCGGATCTGACGCATCCTGCCCTCCGGGTGGGTGGCCGTGTGTCAGAACGGCGGAGCCAAGCAGAGAAGCTCGAGTTTCTCACGAGGAATTTTCGCTCTCCCGTGGGCCTGGTTCTGTGTTGCACAGAGCTCTCGGGAGCTCACAGTGCATATCCTCTACTGTCGAAGCTACGTTTGTGTAGATGTCTTAACAGAATGGAAGGTGGTATGGACAACACGTAAATGGTTTTCAAAAACTAACAAATCAAGCCATTTCTTCCATTCCCCAGCCTTAAGTCCCACCCGAGCGTTCTTCTCTGCAGCATACAGATTATGAGGGCGATTTTCCTAGTATAAGGGAACTGGTTCAAACAAGTTCTGTGTTAAGAGACAGAAGCTTTCAAGTGTTCAGGACTGCCCAGGGAGGAGCACGTGAACATTCTTCGCCATCTGACACCGAAGAGAATTCAGCCCGTTCCCAGCCCTCATGCTTAGGCAGCCTGCACTTCAGAGAGGTTTCCAAGCTAAGATGCTGATTTTTTTTTTTTTAAGTAATAACTTACGTTGTCATTTGTAAAGGTTGAGAGGACACTGTAGCTAAGATAATGTGGTTTTTTAAATGATTTGTGGTTTGACTATTTTAACTAAATTTTATTTTATGACTTTTTCTTAGCATTTGCTTCTGTTCATGTATTAGCTTTACTTTCAAATTCTCAGAATTATTTAAGGATAAATTGATGGAAACGAGAATTACAGATTTTTAGCATATGTTTATAAGTAAAATAGCCACTCATGGTATTTGCAAAACATAGGATTTATTTTCCAAATAATAATGAACAGGGTAAAATTTGCCTAGTATTTCTTCTATACTGTTTTCAAATCAAGCATTTTGATTTTTAATTTCCTAAGATGGTTGTTTTTGAGTTGACTAATAGATGTTCATTTTACTTCAGACACAGTATTTCCAGAAACATTCAGAGAGAGGTTCATTTTTCTTATATTGTCTTCTGATTTTGGCCAAAGGACGACTCGGTAAAATGTTGGGATCTTGTCCAGAGAAAACCTGAAACTAAAACAATCCAAACAGACAAACAAAAAAGCAGATTGGTTATCAATGAATTAAGAATCCTACAAGAGAAAGGGCCGTTAGTCAGCACGTAAGACCTTTCCTCTGGTTCTGTGGGACGTCCCTGCAAGGAGAGCCCACGAGGTGGCTGTCAGGGTGCTGAGCCAGCCCCTGGCCCACCAGTCTGCTCAGCCCTGCCCTAAACCCTCACCGACCTGTTCCTATGTAAGGAGGTTGTTGGTAATGTGTTCTGTACATTTATTGTCCTCTGTGTAAAATAGACCTTTTATTTGTCTTCAGATTAATTTCTTTAAGCGTGGACCCTGGGTTTGGGGGTTATTTTTAATTCTAGAATTACATGAGCAAATCCTATTAATCACCTTTACGATTTGAGTTTTGAACCATAATCCTTCACTTCAGACTATAACAATGTGAATGCTAATGCTGACTTAGTCACACGGCAAAGCCACGCCGTCCCCTTCTGGGTGGCTTGTCCTCTGTGGGTCCTCAGGTGGGATATGCCATCTCCAGGACTGACTTTTTCCAGAGTATATTTTTACAAGGATATTAATGGGTACTCCACCAAAATGTTTGGGAAATGCCTGGTTGAAGTTTAAAAAGCTTTATCTCCTGATCTCCCGGAGGCTTTAACTGCAAATGTGCACCACGAATCGCCAGGAGAGGGAGCAGCTAGGACAGTGTGGCCTGGACTGGCTCGTGGCCTGGTGTACCCAGGAAACCCTTTAGGGAACACTCATTTAGAGTTTGGGGGGGTTGATAATGATCAAATACAGATTTTTTAGCTTTTAAGGTTCTGAATTGTACATCATTTCTAACCATGTGATGTCACTCGTCATTCCCTATCAACAGTCTCCTCTACACCCCACGTAGTGTTGTATTCCCTCTCTGCTGCTTGCTTGTGTGCTCCATCTATTACAGTGTTGCGGGCATGTCATCCTTCCACTCCGATGTTACATTGCCAGGCTTTGCACACTTCAGTGGGCATACGGATCTCTGAGGGTCCTCTTAAGCTGCAGGTTTTGATTGGGTGCTGGGGGTGGGGTCAGATTCAGCATTTCTCACAAGTTTCCAGGAGACACCAGTGCTGCTCGTCCACAGACCACATGTGAAGATGATAAATGAGACAGCACATGCAGATGACAAACTTGAGAGCACGGCCCTTACATATTTATTTTTATATATATATATATATATATATATATATATATATACACACACACACACACACACACACACACACACATATATATATGTATATATGTGTATATATACATACATACATACATACATATATATATATATATAAAATTTATCCAAGACAGGTACTGGGTAAGTTCTTGTATTTACATTTTCTGTGAATAAAAATTTGAAAAAAAGTTTTTAAAAAAAAATTTGGAAAATTAATGCTTTGAAATAACACTGACTGGCCAGTTATTTTAAGGTGTGATTCCTACCAAAAACACTGGTCTGCAGTAGTTCATGAATTTAGGATTCTCTGAAGTTACCTTTTTTAACCTAACTCTCATAAACAGAGTCGCTTACCTTCCTCATACTTCCCTTTGGGTTAACAACGTTGGTACTGGGATCTGGAAAACAATGTTTTGAAACCATTCGTCATCAGATCTGTTGTTCTCTTTTATGCTTATTTAAAACACACAGAATATTACTAAATCATGTCTAGTTTCTGGTCTTTTTTTCACTCTGCAGCATTATTTACTTGAAGGCAGATAGTCAGGCACCCTTGTTTTTTCTTACCTACGGAATTACAAAGGGCACTGCATTTTCCTCAACAAGTTAGCAGTTCAGTAGTTTTATCAAAAATATGTTATAAAAATTAACTTTCTATTAAACAATGTCTATTAAAAGGCTCCATTTTTAAAAGATTTTTATTAAAATGTAGCTAACGTACAATATTAGTTTCAGGTGTACATCATAGTTCAACCTTTATAGACCTAAAGAAGTGATCACCATGGTAAGTCCAGCAACCATCTGACACCGTACCACGCTGTCACACTATTATTGACTCTATTCCCTATGCTGTACATTACATCCCCATTACTTGTTTTATACCTGGAAATTTGGACCATTTATTGCCCTTCACTTTTTTCTCCCTTTTTAATTTTTCAGTTACAGTTGACATTCAACATTATATTAATTTCAGATGTACAGCATAGTGGTTAGACATTTGTATAATTTAAGAAGTGATCCCCCTGACTAGTACCCACCTGGCACGATACATAGTTATTATTGTATTGACTGTTCTCTATGCTTCGCTTTACATCCTGATGTCTATTTTGTAACTACCAATTTGTACTTCTTAATCCCTTCCCCTTTTTTACCCAGCCCCCAACACCTTCTTATCTAATACCCAAAAAAGTCTAGTACCCACCTGACACCATACATAGTTATTACAATATTATCGAATGTAATCCTTATGCTATCCCCTATCTCCCCATGACTACTGTGTTACAACAAGTTGTACTTCTTAATCCCTTCCCCTTTTTCGCCCATTCCTTTAATCCCTCTCTCACCTGGCAACCATAAAAATGTTCTCTGTATCTATGAATTTGTTTCTGTTTTGTCTGTTTATTTTGTTCTTTAGATTCCACATACAAGTGAAATCACACTGCATCTAACTTTCTCTGTCTGACATACTCCACTCAGCCCAGTACCCTCCAGGTCCATCCATGCCACCGCAGATGGCAAGAACACATTCCCTTCCCTGGCCGAGCAATATTCCATTGTATATGTGTACCACCTCCTCTTTATCCTTCATCTATCGATGGACACCCAGGCTGCGTCCATATCTTGGCCATTGTAAACAATGCTGCAATGAACATATGGATGCACACACGTCCCCTCGAAGTAGCGTTTGGGTTTCTTTGAATAAATACCTGGAAGTGAGATTACTGGGTCCTTCTTTGTCTCTTGTTTGTAGCCTTTGTTTTAAGGCTATTTTGTCTGGTATAAGTATTGCTACCCCAGCTTGTTGTTTTTTTTAAAGATTTTATTGAGGAAGGGGAACAGGACTTTACTGGGGAACAGTGTGTACTTCCAGGACATTTTTCCAAGTCAAGTTGTTGTCCTTTCAGTCTTAGTTGTGGAGGGCGTAACTCAGCTCGAGGTTCAGTTGCCATTGCTAGTTGCAGGGGCCACAGCCCACCATCCCTTGCGAGAGTGGAGTAATCGAACTGGCAACCTTGTGGTTGAGAGCCTGCACTCCAACCAACTGAGCCATCCGGGAGCTCAGCAGCAGCTCAGCTCAAGGTGCCGTGTTCAATCTTAGTTGCAGGGGGCGCTACCCACCAGCCCTTGTGAGAGTCGAGGAGTTGAACCAGCGACCTTGTGGTTGAGAGCCCACTGGCCCATGTGGGAATTGAACCGGCAGCCTTCGGAGTTAGGAGCACGGAGCTCCAACTGCCTGAGCCACCGGGCCAGCCCCATACCCCAGCTTTTTTTTGTTTCCATTTTTATGAAATAACTTTTTTCATACCTTTACTTTGTGTGTGTCTTTCAATCTGAATCAAGTCTCTTGTAGGCAGCATATGTAAGGGTTTTGTTTTCTTACCCATTTAGCCACGCTGTGTTTTTGATTGGAGCATTTAACCATTTACATTGAAAGTAATTGTTGGTAGATTTGTAATTATTGCCATTTTATTGATATTTTTTACCCCCCCACAACCCCCAATCTTAAAGAAGTTCCTCTAGGATTTCTTGTAATACTAGTTTGGTGTGTTGATGAGTTCCTTTAGTTTTTTTCTTGTCTGGGAAGCTCTTTATTTGTCCTTCAATTTTAAATGATTAGCTTTACTGGGTAGAGTAATCTTGCTTGTAGGTCCTTGCTTTTCATTGCTTTGATATTCTGTGCCCATCCCTTCTGACCTGTAAAGTTTCTGTTGAGAAATCAGCTGATTATCTTATAGGAGCTCCCTTGTAGGTAACTAACTGCTTTTCTCTTGCTGCTGTTAGGATTCTCTCTTTGTCTTTAACCTGTGCCATTTTAATTATGATGTGTCTTGGTGTGGGCCTGTTTGGGTTCATCTTTTTTGGGACTCTCTGTGTTTTCTGGGCTTGTATGTCTATTTCTTTCACCAAATTAAGAAAGTTTTCAGTCACTATTTTTTCAAATAAGTTTTCAGTCCCTTGCTTTCTCTCTTCTCCTTCTGGTACCCCTGTGATGCCAATGTTGGTACACTTGATGTTATCCCAAAGGTCTCTTAAATTATCCTCGTGTTTTTGGATTCTTTGTTCTTTTTGCTGTTCCAAGTGGGTGTTTTTTACTACCTTTTTCAAATCGCTGATTCGATCCCCTGCTTCATCTCGTCTGCTGGTGATTCCTTCTAGTGCATTCTTCATTTCAGTTATTGTATTCCTCACTTCTGACTGGTTCTTTTCTATGGTTTCTGTGTCTGTTTTTATGCTTGCTGTCTCTCTGTTGAAGTTCTCACTAAGTTCCTTGAGCATCCTTATATCCATTGTTTTGAGCTCTGTATCTGGTAGGTTGCTTGCCTCCATTTCATTTAGTTCTTTTTTTGGAGTTTTCTCCTGTTCTTTCATTAGGGACATATTTCTTTGTTTCCTCATTCTGACTGCCTCTTTGGGTTTATTTCTATGTATTAGGTAGATCTGCTATGTCTCCCAGTCTTGGCCGGGTGGCCTTATGTAGTAGGTGCCCTGTGGGGCCCTGGCACAGTCTCCCTGGTCACTTGCTCTGGGTACTCCAGGAGTGTCCCTTGTATGGGTTATGTGTGCCCTTCAGTTGTAGTTGAGCCTTGATTGCTGTTGGCACATCAGTGGGTGGTACTAACTATCAGACTGACTGGCTGTGGAGTTTGGCCACATCCACAGCTTACGGGCTGCTGTGTGGGAGGTTTACCCCACAGAGCAGGATTCGCCCCGGTGGGTTCTGGTGCCTGTTGAGACTGCCCTTTGGGTGTGCCACTTGTGGGGCTAATTGGGTGGTGCTCTGCTGTGTCATGAAGCCAACCTCCAAGTACGTTCGTTCAGGGGCCACTTCAGAGGGGCTCCAGTGCAGGCCACGGTCAGCCACTGCCTGTGACTAGCCAGGGAGTACCTGGCAGGAGTTACAAAGCGATCCATGGTTGGCCACTGCCTGTGCTGTACCTGGAAGCACGTGGGAGCGGCCACTCTGTGAAATGAGGATGGCTGCCACCAGTACCAGGTCTAGGGGTAGCTCCTCAAAAAGCCAGGGTACTCCGAGGCCGGCTGTCACCTGCTGGCTCCGTACAGTTCATCGGCTAATAAAGCCTCCTACAGTAGGCAAGTTGGGTGAGGCAGGGTCTCAGTGAGTCAGCAGGGCAGAGCAGCAGAGCTCACCTGGCCAATCAGATTCAGGTTTGGCCTTTGGGGGCGGGCTCACCACAGGAAACATGGCGCCTGCCTGCCGGCTGCACCGAGGAGAGCTCCACACAGGGAGAATGGGGACTGTCCTCCAGTGCTCGCTGCGAAGTTACACACCTCAGTCTTCACCTCATGTGTCTCCAATGCCTTCCGAGTCACCGTCCCTCCGCTGGAGCCCAAGGTGAGTGCCTGCGCGGATTGTTTAAGAGGACATCTGGGTTTCTCGCCGCCTTCCGTCCCACCCGGAACTGTCAGAAGTTGTTTTTCACAGCCAGAAGTTGTGAGGTCTCCACTTCGTGGCACCAGTACTCTGGGCTGGGAGCCTGGTGTGAGGCTGGGTCCCTCGCTCCTCCAGGGGGAACTGTGTGGCCGAGATCTCTCTCCCAGTTTTCATCTGCCACACGTGGGTGTGGGACCAGCCCCTTTAGCATCTCCGCCGCTCCTACCAGTCTCGACATGGCTTCTTTATACCCTTAGTTATAAAACTTCTGTTCAGCTAGACTTCAGTTGGTCCTCTAGGTTGATTGTTCTATAATTTAGTTGTACTTTTGATGTGCTCATGAGATGAGGTAAGTACAGCATTTATCTACTCCGCCATCTTGGATCTCCAAAAAGGCTCCATTTTTTCCCCAAAAAATATCCTGAGCATTTGTATCAATGCTTAGAGGAGTAGTCATGGAGAAAATACAGGCATACCTTGTTTTATTGCACTTCACAGACGTTGCGTTTTTTACAAATTGAAGATTTTTGGTAACCCTCCTTTAAGCAAGGATATCAGCATTGTTTTTCT
The DNA here is from genome assembly GCF_004115265.2 of Rhinolophus ferrumequinum. Classification (NCBI taxonomy): domain Eukaryota; kingdom Metazoa; phylum Chordata; class Mammalia; order Chiroptera; family Rhinolophidae; genus Rhinolophus; species Rhinolophus ferrumequinum. The sequence continues at coordinate 5,074,347 of NC_046292.1, forward strand.
AACAACATTTACTCACTTCATGTCTCTGGGTCACATTTTGGTAATTCTCACAATACTTCAAACTTTTTCATTAGTATTATATTTGTTATGGTATTATATGGTCAGTGATCTTTGATGTTACTACTGTAATTGTTTTGGGGGACCTGAATCACACCCATATAAGATGGGGACTTTCATATTGCGTGTGTTCTGACGGCTCCACCCACTAGAGATTCCCTTGTCTCTGTCCCTCTTCTTGGACTTCCCTATTCCCTGAGACACAACAGGGAAATTAGGCCAATTAATAACCTTACAATGGCCTGTAAGTGTTTAAGCGAAAGAAAGAGTTGTGCGTCTCCTACTTTAAATCAAAAGCTAGAAATGGTTAAGCTAGGTGAGGAAGGTGTGTTGAAAGCTGAGCTAGGCTGAAAGCTAGGCCTCTTGCTCCAGTTAGCCAAGTTGTGAATGCAGAGGGAAAGTTCTTGAAGGAAATTAAAAGCGCTACTCCAGTGAATGCAGGAATGATAAGAAAGTGAAACAGCCTTATTACTGACACGGAGAAAGTTTAGTGGTCTGGATAGAAGATCAAACCAGCCACAACATTCCCTTAAGCCAAAGCCTAATCCAGGGCAAGGCCATAACTTTTCAGTTCTGGGAAGGCTGAGAGAGGTGAGGACGCTGCAGAGGAAAAGTGGAAGCTAGCAGAGGATGGTTCATGAGGTTTAAGAAGCAGTATCCATAACAAAGTGCAAGGTGAAGCAGCAAGTGCTGATGGAGAAGCTGCAGCATGTTATCCAGAAGGTTTAGCTAAAATAATTAGTGAAGGTGGCTCACTAAACGACAGACGTCAATGTAGATGAAGCACCTTATACTGGAAGAAGATGCCGTCTAGGACTTTCAGAGCTACTAGAGAGGAGAAGTCAGTGCCTGGGTTCAAAGCTTCAAAGGACCGGCTGACTCCCGTTAGGGGCTCATGCAGCTGGTGACGTTAAGCTGAAGCCAGTGCCCATTTACCATTCTGAAAATCCTAGGGCCCTTAAGAATTATGCTCCATCTACTCTGCTTGTGCTCTATAGATGGAGCAGCAAAGCCTGGATGACAGCACATCTGTCTACAACATGGTTTACTGAACATTTTAAGCCCACTGTTGGGACCTACTGCTCAGAAAGAAAGATTCCTTTTAAAAATATTACTGCTCGTTGACAGTGCACCTGAATGATGGAGCACCCATGTGCTCTGATGGAGATGGCCAAAGAGGTTAATGCTGTTCTCATGTCTGCTGCCACAGCAGCCACTGTACTGCTCGTGGATTGAGGAGTCATTTTGACTTTCAAGTCCTATTATTTAAGAAATACATTTCGTAAGGCTATAGCTGCCATAGATAGTGATTCCTGTGGTGGATCTGAGCAAAGTCAATTGAAAACCTGGAAAGGATTCACCATTCTAGATGCCTTTGAGAACATCTGTGATTCATGGGAAAAGGTCAAAATATCAGCATTAACAGTTTAGAAGAAGTTGATTCCAATCCCAATGGAAGTCTTTGAAGGGTTTAAGACCTCAGTGGAGGAAGTAACTGCAGGTGTGGTGGAAATAGCGAGAGAACCAGAATTAGAACCGGAGTTGGAAGATGTGACTGAATTGCTTGCAGTCTCATAATAAAACATTAACAGATGAGTTACGTCTTAATGGATGAGCAAGGAAAGGGGTTTCTTGAGATGGAATCTGCTCCTGGTGCAGATGCCGTGAATATTGTTGAAATGACAGCAAAGGTTTTAGAATATTACAGAAACTTAGTTGGTAAAGCAGCAGCAGGGTGTGAGAGAATTGACTCCTATTTTCAAATTTCTGTTGTGCGTAAAATGCTATCAAACGGCATCGCATGCTGCAGAGAAGTTGTTCTTGAAAGGAAGAGTCAATCGATGAGGTACATTTCATGGTTGTCTTATTTTAGGAAATTGCCACAGCCACCTCAGCCTTCAGCAACCACCACCCTGATCGTCAGCAGCCGTCAACATTGAGGCAAGGCCCCCACCAGTAAAAAGATCACGACTCTCTGAAGTTTAGATGATGTTAGCATTTTTTAGCAAGAAAGCATTTTTTAGTGAAGGTGTGTACATCGTTTGTTCAGACATAATACTATTGCACACTTAGTAGAATACATACAGTGTAAACATGACTTTTATATGCACCGGGAAACCAAAAAATTCATTTTATGGTGTGACTCACTTCATTGCGGTGGTCTGGAACCGAATTCGCAATATCTCTGAGGTGTGCCTGTAGTAAAAGCTGACACTTTTTATCATTTTGTGTGTGGCTGCGCTGAACATTTTATTTTTCTCATTGATTCTTGACCCTAACCCTATGAGGTGGGTATTTTTATCATCTGTGTTTACTGATTAAGAAACTGAAGTACAGAAAGAGTAGGTAATTTGCTTAAGATTTTAGTAAGTGGGAAATCAGCATTTAAGATTGCACTTATTGGAAACTGGGATAATACCCTCCTTCCCGCCCAAAGAAAGGTCCGTACAGAGAAGGCATACGCTGAGGTACCAAGTAGAGCATTATGTTTGTGGGGAGTTGCTGAAAACAGAAAACGGAAGATTGCAGAGGGAGTCCTTATGCCATGAAAGGAGATTGTTGGGTAATTAGTTTACTTCTTTTATATAGCTCATCTTTATGTTCCAAAATAGGGCTTTACCTCATGTAATAGATGAAAATAGAGTCAATTCAGTAGCAACCAAGTCAGACAACGTGTAACCACAAGAATCCTTTTACCTGCTTTCCTGAGGCCATCAGCTCCCTTTGCACCTAACATCTCCCACAGTCTCTGCAGAAGGAACAGTCTCTCCAGTTCATCCAAGATTGATCGCGCATCTTCATCAGGTGCTGCACAGAGTAATTGATGATAGATATTAGTAACTCGGTACATTCTTCAATTAGTTACTCTGTTTTCTATTGTCTTTTGGGGGATACCAAGGACAGGAAGATCACACTAGAAAGACTTCAAATGCTAAGTCTGTGATTTGTCATTCGTGGTATCGTAACAGAAGTAGAAATGCTACAGTCTGATTTGCACCCACAGGACAGGAAATAAAAAGGAGTGGATCAAATTCTGACTCTTTACTGCCTGGGTGACCTGCCGAACTGCTCCGCTGCCTTGAATAAGGGAATAGATCTGAGCCCCAGGATCAGTTACAAACGTTTCCACGTGAGAAGTGGTTCTTCCTCATTTCTCTTTATACTGCTGCCCATTGCCTTTTTGCTTTTAGATATTTGGGTGGTAAAATTGGAGAGGAAAAACAAAGGAGTAGTTTTCCAAAAGACAAGCTTATATTCCTCCTGTGAAGCAAATAAGATGGCACCACCTCTTACACTTCTGGGCTTCAAGATTTAGATACAATTATTGTTAGAAAACAGCTTTGAAATAGTCTTTAAAGAACTTTATAATAACCTTTCCAATGTAAAATGTGGTCAGCTTAAGGTACATAAGATGTATAATACGTGTACGTAAGATGTGTATGGAAAATGCCTGTAAGGTGTATGGAAAGTGTGTGTGAGGTGTTGGGGGAGTGCGTGTGAGGTGTGGGGAGAGTGCGTGTGAGGTGTGGGGAGAGTGCGGGTGAGGTGTGGTTAGTGGACCTTGGCACCAGGGCACCTGTCTCGGCCAGGTGCTTCTATATTGAGATTCGAGGCTCCAGGAATCATACAATACCAGCGTGCTCTCGGGTTACAAAATACTTACCTCTAGCCTTGATTGGAAGACAATGAACAAACCATTAATAAAGGCATCTGAGCACATTCACAGTATTGCTGAAGAATATTAATGAAAATCCATGAGATTTGGCCACATATTTATGTCATGAAGTATCATTTATGGAGAAACAAATAAATGAGAAAAAAATTCAGCCAAAAACTCGAAGATAGGCTGCTACCTGTTTAGAATGTGAGTGAGATGCTATATTCATTTCATCTAAGTTTTTAAAAATCAAAATGATATGCAAATTGTTGAAGATGACCGTAATCGCTGAATATTCATTCTTGATTTCATCTTGTGCTTTTCACCAGTTCTTTCTTAAATAGCAGAGACTGGATAAAGTTAATGCCTGGCTTTGACCATTGAAATGACCGCCATTTATAAGCTTATTGAGCCTAGAAGGTGATTGACAGTTCATGAATGACTAACAGTGCTCAACAATAATCAGGGAACTGCTGGGGAGAAACTTGAGAGACGAGAAATTATAAAATCCATAGCTTACAGAGTTTTTATTCTTTATTTAAAGAAAAATGTCTAAAAGTACCCAAATTAAAGACAAGATAAAATCCAGCTAAAATGTTAATGGAACCTAATACCTAAGCATCAACCTTTTTATTTCTTTAAATTAAGAGGCAATAGCAAAACATGTATCTGTTTGATATTTTTTTTAAAATTCAACTTAGATTTGAACCAAATGAAGTGTAAATCAAAAGGGGAGGATGAAAATACTTGGAAATCTATGACATTCCTAGCTCCAGCTTGTCACTTTAAATTTTTAATAAACATTTTTTTTCATATAACACATGTCAGATGGTTACTTTTTAACTTAATAAGGGGTAAAATTAAAATATTTTAATCTACCATTGGAACAACCAAATTCTACATTCAACCAGTTCATTTAAAATGAATACTAAAAGTAATAATGTTTTAATTTTAGTGCACTTTTTAAAATTGAAAAAAAAAAGCTGACCAACACCAAAAAATTGAATTATAGAAGTGATGTGAAATAAGCAATGCTACCACCCTTCTGCTCTTACATTGTGGAAAGAAAAAACAAAAACAAAAACTGCATCCATTACTGAACCTGAAATGTGCTATAAGGATCCTTGATAACCTTTTCAGAGGTTGGACTATTAATTTAACAAGTCTCCTGTAGGCAAGAATTCCCATTCTTACTTCTAACATAGCATCGAAGACTTGCTTGAAGACTCTTTCACGGCTAACATAAGGGAGAAAATTCATCTTACCTGAGAACTGCAGCGGCTCGTGCCTGGCATCAAGGACCGGGAGGGAGAAGAGAGGATTGAAGCATCCTATGAAAAGCAGCCAGCAGGAGGCCAGCTTGTACATGATTGGCACGAGGTGCAAGCCTTCCTTCTGTTGTCCAGAACTTCCAGTGTGCTCGTTCTCATTCTGTGATCAGTGACTATATATATATATTATCCTATGACCTCATCCCACCCCCTCCAAAAAAAACCATCAAATATATTTATTGGCTATCAAGGCTAAAAGGCAATCACTTTGCATTGATGTAATTTTTCAGGGTAACAACTCATAGACAATAAATTTACGTCTTGTTGCCCGGTGTGTAACGTAGGTATTATATAAAGAAAGAACAGTTGAGTTCAGAAACCTGGCGAGAGGAGTGACTTAGAGCAATAAATCATGAGTTAAAGAAAGGGTCGGACGTGACCTGGAGTGGCCAAGGCACAGACATGGATTTATGAGTCCTAGCCAGAAGTGACGCAGAGCTTGACACAAAATGTATTGGTTTCCTTTTTTTAATCTTTCACGAGTGACTAGATGCATTGGCGTGTAGTGTTGGGGGCTGCCATGTTCGAAGAATGACAACGTGCAGATTACACCTTAAAACCAGTTATTTACTTTAATATAGTAAAGATACAGTAAAACATACAGCAAACGTTCAGGCTCAAGGCAAGTTCCACACATATACTTGGCCTCAGGGAAAACATGAGTTTTCAGAGAAGGGCAAGGACTTGCCTTCCAGTTGGCTATTGTTCATCGAGGAGAAGTGAAGAACAAGTCTGAAAAGCTTACTGATCAGGATTTCTAGAATCTCACTACTGTGTAGCACCGCCCTGAGCCGGCCTGCTTTGTTTGCAGTAGACTCTTCACGAATGTCCTCCAAGCTGCCTTCTGCACCACCAACCCCATCTCCACACGGCGCACAGATGCTCTTAGCACATAAGTCAGATCATGTCAGTTCTTTGCGCAAAACCCTGTTTTGCCTGAACATAAAAATTAAAACTACAGAATTTCTGTTTAAAAAAATAAACATGAACACCTTCACAACCTTGGGGTAGGCAAATGTTTCTTAGACTGGACACGAACCGTAGAAGAAAACAATGGATAAGTTGGACTTCATCAACATTAGAAATATATGCTCTTTAAAAGATATTGTTAAAATTAAACAAACAAACAAAAAAACCAGCCACTACTGAAAGAGGTCATAAATCACATGCCTGACAGCAGACTTCTCCAGGATGTTTTTTAAAAAACTGCAACTCAGTAAGCCAACAACCTAATGAAAAGAACGAGCAAAAGGTTTGAACAGATACTTCACAAGAGGAGATATACAAGTAGCGACTAAGGACATGAAAAAATACCACCATTTTCATCAGAGAAATGCTAATTAAAGTCACAGTGATGTGCCACTACACACCCGCCCAAGGCTGCCATGGCCAACACGGTGACACCAGGTGTTGGCGAGCTGTAGCCTGGACCTCTCATACAGTGGGTGGGGACATCACACAGGACAGCCTCTCTGGAAAATTTTGGAATTTTCTTATAAAGGTAAACATACACTAAACTGTGCAGCCCAGAAATCCTTCCCTCAGCTATAAACCCAAGTGAGACAAGTGGCCTGGACAGGGCCGTGTGGGGCCCGTTTCATACACTCTCGTGTCTCGTGGGCTGGAACGCGGTCGTCCTCAGACTCATCCACTCATTCAGCAGACATCTCAGCACCTACATTGTGCCAGCGCTGCCAGGTGGGTGACAGCCGGGGCCCAAGAGGACAGAAAGTGGCCCTTGAGGACCTGATGGCCAGGTTGGGGCTAACAGAAACCACTTTGAGCCAGTTTAAGAAAATAAAGTGTATCGGAAAGATGAGGGATAGCTTCCAGAATCTGCTGAACTGTGCAGGAGCAGAAACCAGAGCCCCTCGGGGAACATGAGTGACAGGAATTCACACCCTCCCTCTGACCTCTGACCCCTGCCTTTCAGTGACTTGACTCCCCACCTAATCTCTCTCTCTCTCTCTCTCTCTCTCTCTCTCTCTCTCTCTCTCTCTCTCTCTCCCTCTCCCCCTCTCTCCCTCTCCTTCTCTCTCTCTTTTTCTCTCTCCCTGTCTTCCTCGCCTCCTTTCCTCCCCTTCACTCTCGCTTCTCTTATGTCTGTCTGTCTCTCCATCTCACTCTCATTTCCATAGTTTCTTGCCTTGCCATCTCTCTGTCCATATATATCATTCTTTTTTCTCTTGGCAAAAACTGGTTTTCTTTTCCACATCTATTTGGCCAAACATACCCCCCACTGCCAAATTTACTTTTCTCAGGTTTTAAGCGAACAGCTGAGACACGTCACATCATCTTCAAATCCAGTTTGCAGATTCCTGGGACAGAGGGTCCGAGTGGCCCAGCTCAGCTAGGCTTTTGCTGAACTCCCCTGCAGGAGGGTACCTAGGACAGCTATTTGCAAAAGAGAGGCCTGTGGCCCCAACAAACATCCCAAATGGAGTACAATATGGCAAGAGCCAATCTACTTATACCCAGAAAGCCTACTTTCAGAACTATCCCCTAAGTAATACAACTGGAGCAAAACATTACCTGAAAGCATCGTCTGCAGCCTTATCTCTAGTGGCAAAGACATTAAATCAAAGGTTGCAAACTCAAATGCATATAGGAATCGAGGTGATAATGTAAATGAGAGTGGCAGGCCTAGTGAGTGACCATAGGGAGTGGTGGGGACTGCAGCAAAATGGAGAGTCCATGGTCTTTCTGAAAGTAGAACACAGCTACTAGCTGCCAAGCTAGAATGTTAGGAATCTGAATTTTAAGGGTCATCCATGATTGCTTTTGGCAACTAATTCAAAGTGAAAAACAGTAACTACAAAAAAGGGCTATGTATTTCAAACAAGACATATCCATGAGCCATGATTCAACCTACAGGCACCCAACTTTGGCCTAAATGCCCCAAATCAGTGCATAAATTAGTAGATTATAGAGCTTATCAACATGTAGTTTTTGTAATGAAAATGCTAAGCGATTATAGAAAACTTGGGCATAGAATAACGTTAAAGGATTAGAATATAAGGTGATTGACACTATGGGAAAATAAAAGTGTGGACAAGAACTGGTGTGTAATATTCTCAATTCAAAACAGTTGTGTTAGGGTGAGGCGATTTTTTTTCTTTTAAAATATGTGTGAGCACGTACACACTGTGTGTGTATCTGTGTGTATGTGTGTATATGTGCGTGTATGTATATGTGTGCATATGTGTGTATGTGTGCATGTGATTGTGTGGGGGCGTGCATGTGTGTATGTGTGTATATGTGTGCATATGTGTGTGTGTATGTGGGGGCGTGCATGCGTATGTATGTGTGGATATATGTGCATATGTGTGTGCGTGTGTGTGGAGGCGTGCTCTTATATGTGTGTGTGTGTTTGGGTGTGGAGGCGTGCACTTGTGTGTGTATGTGTGCATATGTGTGTGTGTATATGTGGGGGGCGTGCATGTGTGTGTATGTGTGTATGTGTGTATATATGTGCATATATGTGTATGTGTGTGTATGTGTCTGTGCGTGTGTTTGTGTGTGGGGGCGTGCACTTGTGTGTGTGTGTGTGTGTGTTGTGTGTGTGTGTGTAACAAACTCACGAAGTAGTCTGCTGTGAGGAACCAGGCAGGCTGAGCTTTGGGGGTGGTTGGTGCCCTGAGAATGGTGCAGAGAAAGGCGGGGGAGCGTCAGACTGCTGCTCTCCTGTGGAAGAGGCTGTCTGCCAAGCTTTGTCACTCTCTGGTGACTCAGGGGAACTTCTGACAGTTATTAGTGATGATTTTACAGCATGGCCTAATTAAGTTATTACTAAAGGCTTACGCTCAAATGAAAATTAGCTCCTTTCCTTCAACAGACCATCAATGACAATGTCACCTTGTCCCAGAAATGTACCGAGCATGTCATCACTCAGTTCTACCAATCCTCGCGTTCCGCAGTGTCCCGCTTATGTCACAACACACATGAACAATGACCACTTTTCGTCTGAGGTGGGATCCTTCGTTGTTTGCAAATTACCTTTTAAACACGAGGGGTATTTGTGTGTGTGTGAGATGAAGATGCGAACAGTTAATAGGACGTATGTTGGGGGACTTGTGCCCATGCAGCACCAGTGTCCATTGGATAAGTAAAAGTCGCAACCTCTTTTTAGTCTTTGTGTTGAAGCTGGTCTAAGTCCACCCTCTCTGCTGCCATCTGTACCGTTTGACGTGTGGGCATAACTTCCGAATTTACCATTTACAGCAACAGGCCTCAGTTCTGAGGCTCCCCGAGGAGGAATTGATAGGCAATGACTTTCAAGCGCCTGAAGTCTGTCCCGTACTTTCTTTTTTTTTTAAAGATTTTATTGGGGAAGGGGAACAGGACTTTACTGGGGAACAGTGTGCACTTCCAGGACTTTTTTCCAAGTCAAGTTGTTGTCCTTTCAGTCTTAGTTGTGGAGGGTGCATCTCAGCTCCAGGTCCAGTCGCCGTTGCTAGTTGCAGGGGGAGCAGCCCACCATCCCTTGCGGGAGGCGAACCAGCAACCTTGTGGTTGAGAGGACGCGCTCCAACCAACTGAGCCATCCAGGATCTCAGTGGCAGCTCAGCTCAAGGTGCCGTGTTCAATCTTAGTTGCAGGGGGCACTGCCCACCATCCCTTGTGGTAATCAAGGAGTCCAATCGGCAGCCTTGCGGTCGAGAGCCCACGCTCCAACCAACTGAGCCATCTGCCACCCCAGAGCTGAGCGGCAGCTCATTGACTTCATTCTAGTTGCGGAGGGTGCAGCTCGCTGGCCCATGTGGGAATCGAACTGGCAGCCCTGTTGCCCAGAGCTCGCGCTCTAACCAACTGAGCCACCACCTGTCCGCCCTGTCCAGTACTTTCTTGGTGACAAATGATCTCCTAATTCAGGGCGACCTATCAGCAGCGCGTTGCTGCCCTTCAACTACGGCAATGCTTGTGCCATTTTTTTTAGGCAGACCCAGGCCCATGGAAGTCCAGGACTCGGTACAGCTCACCTTCAGACAATGAGACTTTCTCAGACGTCATCAGGGTCCACTTTTATATCTGTTAGTATTAAAATTATGGGTATGGGCTCTCAGATATGGAGTTAATTTATATTAATTAAAACTTTTTAGTTTAGCCTAATCTATGGTAATTATAGGTTTCGTTTGTATTTGTTTATATATCAGATAACCATTTCGTGTAAATGGTGACTGAATGCCTCTCTTGTCAGTTGCACTGTAGCACTAAACTGTGGGACTCATAGGCCCCCCCAGGAGAATCAAGGGGACTTCACTGGAGAGGGGGCCAAGGAACAGGAGGGGGAACAGCCTGAGCCAAGGCCCAGAGGACATGCCCAGTGTGTCTGCAAAAGGATGGGCACAGCTTGGTAGGATGAGAGAGATAGGCAGGGCTAGATCACATCGCCAAGGTAAGGAATTTGGATTTTTGTCTTTTAGTAGCAATGAGAAGACAATGGAGGGTTTTAAACAGAGTCATGTTATTCCAATCTAATGCATCCGGTGGTGATAAGTGACGAAGGACTAAGTCAACTCAGGAGTGTGGGTTATACAAGGGAGGAGCTATTTATATGAGAGGTCAGCATAGGAGGAAATGAGGAGAGTACCATGTGACAATCAGAGCAAAGAGCATTCCAGGCAGAGGGAATGACAAGTGCAAAGGCCCTGGGGTAGGATTGGGCTATGCCTGTTTGAGCAATACCCAGGAGGTCAGCATGGCTCAAGCAGGGTGATCCAGGGGGAGAGGAGTGGGAGTTGAGGACAGAAAGCTGGTAAAGGGACAGATCTAGGTTCCTGATGGCTATTTTAAGGACTTTCTGTTTTAAAGTGAGTAGGATAGGAGGCCATTTGGAGAAAGGTATGGCATACTGTGAATTATGTTTTAAAAGGCTCACTCTGGCAACTGCAAAGAGTACCCTGTCCACTGGCCCATGTGGGAATCGAACTGGCAGCCTTCGGAATTAGGAGCATGGAGCTCTAACCTCCTGAGCCACCGGGCCGGCCCGGCTTGGCACTTTATAAGTGGAGAAATAATGATGTCAACATTTATGCAGGTGTCCTGGGCTCTGTGCATTGTGGGCAGCACGTGCCCAAGTCTCCGGGTGGGAGAGATGGAGCTATGGCAACATCCCTGCTCCTCAGATGGCAGAGGGAGGCTGCTCGAGGTCAGGAAGCCTGCCCAGGTTCCCGCAGCTGGTCTGCGCTGGGTCCGCCATAGGGGACCCAGGTGTGGCGGGGCTGTTCGTTTCGCTGCATTTGACTTTCCTCGCATGCCCCTGACATTGTTGGAAGGTGGGAGGTGTACGACTGATCCCTTTCCAGGGTAGCCCTGTGTGCTCAGGGGATCCCTGCACCACATGGGTGCCAGAGAGGACTGGCCTGTGGAACTGGACCAGTGGGGCTCACCTACCCCCTCCCTAACATGGGGATGACCCCACGAGAAAATGGCTACATGCCTTGTGATAAGACTGCTGTTCAATAGGCCTAGATCTTTGTAAAGTGCTTTGCAAAACAAATCCATACATTTGCCTTGAAAAGGTCACATTTCTCTGGGACCTTGTGGGCAGGTGAGCTGCTGCTTCTCCTTCGGGCATCGTTTTTCTAGCAGAGAATGTCTGTTTCCATCCTTGTGACCTAGAAAGCCACGTCACCAGGAAGGATGAGCTGCCAAAGCAACGACACCCCAGGTCTGGATTTCATCCACCAGGGGATGCGTCACACGTTCCAAATGACGGTGGCAAAGGAAGGGTGACGGAGAAATATCTGCTCTATTTATTGATTTGATTCATCCAATTACATAGGAAGCTCATTTAGGAGAGGTTCAAGGGAATGATTCAAATGTCACCTGGATGAGACCCAAGGGGATTCAGCCAGCATTTTTGTCATATTTCTGCTACTAGAGGAGACTTTTAGCTAACGAATATTAATTGCCACTGAGAGCTGAGTGTGAAGTTAAATGGAGATGAAAAGTTCCAGTGTGGCTGTGCCGTGGGTGATGGATCTGTGAGGACAGCCGCAGTTGAGCTGAGCAGAGCGAGCTGGGTAATTTTATTTAATGATTATTATTTCTATTTCCCTTCCTTAACTCATAGGTGATGGAAGGTTAGGTTACATCCTTGATACTTCTACTGCATTTCAAATTTAACCGTCAAAAACAAATTGTGCATAGTGCCTCAGAGTCACACACGTATTGCAGTGTTCAGGTGAAAAAACCCTCTTGTCCCCTGAACAGTAACGCATCTTTGACTTCCAAAGTTCTCCTTATGCTTCACACCATGGGAACTGTGAGGTGACTCAGTAGGTAAGGAGGAACTGAAAGGACTTAAAGGGTGTGAGCTGGGTGATTGGGGTAGGAGGGGCCGGTCCAAGGAAGCAGGGCTTTGCTCTGGATTGGACGCTGTCAGGAAGCACAGGCGACCCTATGCTTGGGTATCTTAGTGCTCATCCAGAAGGCAGGAAGAACCGTGTGAGGTGAAACCCATAACAGGGAAAGCAGCCATGTCTCATCGGCTAGGGGATGGTGGATGTTGTCTGTGGTTCAAACAATGTTCTTGTTGTCTGAGCAGACCTGATTATGGAGGGCGCTTGTCTTTGTGCTGGTCCAGCGGGCACACAAGGGTGCTTTTGTCTGGGGTGTTCCGCGAGATCGTCGGTGTTCCACAGGAGAACCCCAAGGACCACCGTCAGGGGCTGCGTTCCTCTTACCATTCATCCATGTGCTTATTTGTCAAACACGTAATATGGTATGCTTTCTCTGTGACGGACACTCGGTGAGTTACAAGCAGGACCTCATTTCATCAAATGTTCCCTTAGGACCCTCCCTCACCTCCCATGCCCCCTCACCGTGCTCTGGCTTTTCTCCACGGCCCTCTGACATGCTCTGGGCTGGTTTACTTGTGGTTTATTTGGTGTCTGTAAGCGCCATAAGGGCAGGGCTGTCTGGATCCCCTTCGCCTGGAACACAGCAGGCGCTCAGTAAATAAGTGCTGACAATGCTGACCATTAATTAAATAATTTATCTGTAGGATACATACATGCCTGGCAAAATCACCCACGGTTTTCTGTAGTAGAATGTTCCAAAGTCCTGATTCCCATTACCCACCGACCCACCCATCCATCCAACCATCCACCCACTCTGTGCATCCATCTACCCTCCATTCATCCATCCACCATCCATCTGCTCACCATCCATCCATCCATCCATCCATCCATCCATTTATCCAGCCAGCCAGCCATCCACCCACCTACAGCTTTCATCCGTTTGTACGTAATTTTCATTCGGAAAGTGAACATTTTTAAAAAGTTTCTCACAGGTGAGTTTTCCTTTCCTGTTTCATGCTTGTCTGTGTGTCTCCGCATCCTTGGCAGTCACTGTGTTTCCATAGCGCCGCTTTGTCAGATGTTTGGTTAACGAATACCTTGGCTGGCCCCTGGGTCTGGGAGGCAGTTCCCAGCCCCAGCCTGGGCTTCACTCGGGCCTCGCAAAGTACGAGGTCCTGCTGCCCTGGAAGTGCAGGAGATGGCCTATCATAGGGTGACCTCGGGGGTAAGGTGGAAAGGGGCGACTTGGGGTCCGCACAGAGGCTCCACCGTCCCGCCGCCTACTCTCCTGGGCCAGGGTTGGGGAGGGGACCGCTCGTGGCGAGGGGCGGCCGAGCCAGGAGCGGTGAGGCGGGGCGGTCAAGGCTAAGGCTGTGCGGGGTCGGGCTTGGTGTGGAGTGGTTCGTCGAGGGCGTGGCACAGGTGGGAGAGGGCGTGGCAAGGTGGAAGAGGGCGGGGCCGAGGCAGGAAGGGGGGAAATGGGCGTGGCCTTGGTGGGAGTGTGAGGGCGGTGCCTAGTCAAGACTGGGCGGGACCTAATGCAGTGTGGGCAGAGCCGGGAGGGGTGAGATGGGGCGTGGCGAGGAGACTCAAGGTGGGGCTTATCTGGCCAGGCTCCGGTAGGTGCGGCTAGAGTTGGAGCCTCAGGCTGGGGGCGTAGCTTCGGAGTCCTGGACCGGTGGGGCCCTAGCGGGCCCTGTTTCTTGCTCCATCCCTAGAATTAAGGGCTCTTTTGTGCCCTTCGGATGTTACCTGCACAACGTCTGCCCCAAGTTACAAGGTATCACAGGAATCCATGTGTAAATCTGAGTACCACCTGCGGGCCCCCTGCGTTAGGACTTGGGCGTGGGGAAGCTCAAACACTAAGTGCTTCCTGCCCACACAGAATCTCCTGGGACCTCAGAGACTTGCAAGGCTCTGCCCTTTCCTGTAGTCCAGGTCCCTCGTCATCGTCGTTCGCTCCAAACCCATCTCCTCCCAGGGTGAGGGATCAGATGACACTTTGCCCCAACTGAGGCAAATGATTAATATTTATCTAATTGGAACAAAGAAAGTATTTTACCATTTCTAGATAGCCCTCTCCAGTCAGACGGGATGCTTAAGATAGAGTTCAAGCCAGTGTTACTTTTAAATAACCCACATGTGTAAATAGAACAGATATTATTTTGAATGTTAATTCATAGGGTGCAAACCCATGCTAGATCAGTCAATGTTAGACTGGATTTAGGGTTGTGAACTGTCATATACTGGAATTTCTGAAACAAAAGAAATGGGTTCTACTAGGTTTTCATTACATCCGTTTTTAACTCCACAGTTTTATCATAAATTAATGTTTTAAAGAATTAAATCAATATTATTTAGAAAGCTAATTCTGAGACCCATACTGGATTTTATAATAGAAGCTAAGTGTTGTCACAATTGTACTCTGTGGCTCTTATAATCAAAGGTAAATGTAAGTGGATTAATTTCACAGTTGGAATTACAGGGGGATGTATTTTTACCTTAGTAAAGAATGTTTTTGGGGGGTCAATATTGGGTAACTGTTTTTCCAGGGCCCATCACCTCCAAGTCAAGTCTTTGTCCTCAATCTAGTTGTGGAGGGCACAGCTCAGCTCCAAGTCTGGTTGCTGTTTTCAATCTTTAGTTGCAGTGGGCACAGCCCACCATCCCATGTGGGAATTGAACTGGCAACTTTGTTGTTGAGAGCTCTGGCTCTAACCAACTGAGCCATCTGGCCGCCCCTTAAAGAATTTTTATACGTGGCGTTTAGTTGTAGTTTTTGCATCTTATTAAAGTTTTTGAGTCATTATATAGGAATAAAAATTCTTTTTAAGAAATTGCTAAAGAAAATTGTATGCTTTTGCTTTTTGGTAAAGGCATTGTTAAAATGTAATTTAAAACTATTTAGTAGTTACAGAACATTCCCATTTATGAAGTGCTGAGAAATGTTTGTTCTTAATGATCTGTATCATTTGATGGACTTATATCGTCACACGTAATTGGCCATAGCTGCAGGCCAATTAATGGTCATCCATGGTGGCAAGACTTGTGTATGCAATACTTCCCTTAACAAATACACATCAAACTAAGCTACAGTGTCTAAAGCAAAGTGATGTTACAACAATAATATTATAACAATATAAAAATTTGTTTTCAATGTATTGTTGAATTTGGTTTGCTAATGTTTTGTTGAGGATTTTTGCATCTATGTTCATTTGGGATATAGGCCTACAGTTTTCTCTTTTTTTGTAATTGTCAGGTTTTGGAATCAGGGTAATGATGCCCTGGTGAAATGAGCTTGGGAGTCTTCCCTCCTCTTAGATTTTTTTGGAATAGTTTGAGGAGAATAGGTGTTAATTCTTTTTTGAATGTTTGGTAAAATTCACCTGTGAAGCCATCTGGTCCGGGACTTTTGTTTGTTGGGAGCTTGTTGATTATTGATTGGATTTTGATGGTAGTAATTGGTCTGTTCCAATTTTCTGTTTCTTCTTGAGTCAGCCTTGGAAGATTGTATGCTTCTAGGAATTTATCCGTTTCCTCCAGATTGTCCAATTTGTTGGAGTATAATTGCTCATAGTAATTCTTAAATTTTTTGTATTTCTGTAGTGTCTGTTGTCACTTCTCCTCTTTCATTTCTGATTCTGTTTATTTGGGTCCTTTCTTTTTTTCTTGATGAGTCTGGTTAAAGGTTTGTTGATTTTATCTTCTCAAGAAAAAAACAGTTCTTGGTTTCATTGTTCTTTTGTATTCTTTTTTTAGTCTCTATTTCATTTATTTTTGCTCTGATCTTTATTATTTCCTTCCGTGTACTCACTTTGGGCTTTTCACCCCTTGTTATATTTCTTGTTCTGAAGTCTACTTTGTCTGTATCCATCGAGCTACTTCAGTTTCTTTTGACTAGCATTTTTACAGTATATCTTCTTTCATACTTCTGCTTTTAACCTATCTCTCATTATATTTAAAGTGGCTTTCTTTAAATATAACATATATTTGGGTCTTGTGTTTTTAATCACATCTGACAATCTTTGTCTCTTAATTGGTGTATTTAGGTCATTGACATTTAATGTAGTTATTGATATAGTTGGATTTTGACCTTCAGTTCATATTTTGTTTTTTGTTTGCTCCCACTATTGTTTGTTCCTGGTCTCCCTTTCCTACATTCCTTTTTTTATTTGAATGTTTTTAGTATTTCATTTTCATTTATCTATTTTTTTGTCCATATCTCTTAGTATTGCTTTATAGTGGTTGCAATATGGATTATAAAATACATATCTAACTTTTCACACTCTATTTAGATTTAATATTTTACCAATTCAGATAAAATGTACAAACCTTATAAGCATATAAATCATTTTACCCTCAACCTTATGTTATAGTTGTCCTATGTATTACACCGATATTCATTGAAAATCTACCAGACAATGCTGTAATTTTTTTCTTTCAGCAGTAAACATATTTTAAAGGACTTTTAAAAATAGTCCTTTATATTTAATCAGATATGTCCATTTCTATTGTTCTTTCTTCATTCCTAAAATGTCAGTTTTCCCTCTGGTATTACTTCCATTTGGTCTGCAGAACTGCATTTAGTATTTATTTTTCAGCAAGTCTGATGGTAACAAATTCTCTTATTTTGAGAATGTCTTTATTTTGCTGTCATTCCCAAAAAACATTTTCATAGAATATAGAATGTTGTTCTACTGTTTTTTGTCCTCCATAGTTTCTGGTGAAAAATTGACAGTAATTCCAATAATTTTTTTCTCTATGTAATGTGTCACTTTTATCTGGCTGCTTTCAAGATCTTTCCTTTATCTTTGGTTTTTCACAAGTTTTTTACGACATATCTGGGCCTGATTTTCTTTTAGTTTATCCTGTTTGATGGTTCACTGAGCTTCTTGAATCTGTAGATTTGTGCCTTTGACCAAATGTGAGGATTTTTTTTTCTTTTGGTTATTATTTCTTTTAATATTTTTCTGCACCAATCTCTTTCTCGGACCCCAATGGCACAAATATAGACATTTTGATGTTGTTCCAGAGATCCCTGAAGCTCTGTTCAATTGTTTTTAATCGTGTTCTCTCTGTTCTTCAAACCAAATAATTTCCTTTGATTTATCTTCAAGTTCACTGAATCTTTCTTCTGTCAACTCCATTCTACTATTTTGTTTCAGACATAGTATTTTTCAGTTGTAAAATTTCCATTTCTTTTTTATAGTTTCTATTTTTCTGCTTAGAACTTCAGTCTTTCCATTCATTTGAAGTGTATTTACCTTTACGCATGGAGCATAGTTATAATAACCACAGTAAAGCCTTTGTTAATTTCAATATCTGGGTCAACTCAGAGCTGGCATCTGGTGATTTTCTTTTCCCTTGAAAATTGTTCACATTTTCCTGATTCTTTGTGTGCTGAACAATTTTTGACCTTTTGATGATTTTGTTGTGAGACTCTATACCTTCATAAAATCCTCTGGAGGATGCTGATTTGTTGTTTAGCAGGCAGACACCTGGGTAGGTTCCTCCCACAAGTTCTATTCTGCCTTTTGTGAGTGGAAGTTGTAGTGTCTCCTAAGTTTTAAAAATCTTTGCTGTGTTCCTTTATGTCTGTCTCATGCATGGGCTGCTCAGAGCTTAGCCTGGGATGTAGGCAGCTGTTTCTGTTAGTAGTTCAGTTCCCAAAGCCTTTGCTAGGTTGCTTTGGGTCTGTCTGCACGTGCACAGTTCAACGGCAAACTGAGGACTTGTGCCCATTCATACATAGAATTAGGAGAGCAACCGTTTTCCTGCTCTCTCCTCTCTATGATTCCTTGAACACTTTCTGGCTCCCGAGGTCCCTTTCTCAGTCCTCTGGCTAGAAATCCAGACCTTCTCTCTGAGTTACAGCTGCTCTCCCTGCCACCTGGTAGATCTTTGCTCTCGGGGAAGAACCTGGAGAGAAAGAAGTGGAAAAAAAAAAAAAATATATATATATATATATATGATCTTTCACACTGTGGTTTGTGAGAGCCCTTTTCTTGGTTCACTGGCCAAAACCATAGAACTGCAACAGTCTATGGCTGGGGATGCCCTCGGGTCAAAGCCAGGAGAAAAAAGAAGAAAAGCAACCAGAAACTCACCTCTCTCACCCCCACAGGTTGCCTCTTCAAGTCTGATTGCCCTCAGTCCACCTCTTATTGTTTACTTTTCAGAGTTCTCAAATTGTTGCTCTTTGTACTTTGATTTCTTCCCTTCAAGATAGGTTGTTTGTTAAGAGGGCTTAACAGTAGTGGAATGGAGACTGGGTCTACATAATAATCCTGTTGGGTTGAAAATGGATTTTTTCCTCCCTTTTTCTTCACAGATGCCTCAATGTCATATTTTGTGCAAATCCTCAAATAGTAACATTTGTGCTCAGAATACAAACGAGTGCACCACAGACATACTCACCTCTTTGGCTCAGTTTTAGGCCAACTTAGCAGGGATGCTCAAGAAAACACTTTCCTTACATGATCAGTTTTAAAAAAAAATAAGCCTGGAGAATGTGTCTGTTCTTTTGACCTTTGCAAGGTGAATCTCATGTTTATTCTGCATCCTCTATTTCCTCATTTCGTTGGCCTAAATATTTGGGGCAGTATACCTTAATCAATGGGGCGTGAATTGCATTTTAGGGAATAGCATTGTGCCTGCGTTCAAGTGTAATTGTATTAAAGCTCATTCTATTTCCCTTAAACACAGCCCCTGATCATATGTCAGGTCTGTATTAAAGTCCTTCCAGGGTCAGTGTTAGGGCTGGAGGTTCATTTCCCTAGTTCTCCCCAAACACAGGCCAGTTGTGTTAATTAGTCGAGGAGGCCAAAGTTTTTAATGGGAAAAACGGAGATATTGGTTTGAAACAAGAAATGTCAAGTTATAGCAGAGGAGTCTGACGGTTTCATTGAGCTGTAAGTTTCTAAGTGTGAGTAGGTCTTGTAGTTCAATCAAAGAATGTCCCCCAGTTTATCTATGTCTGAATTTTCATGTACACATTTGACCTAAGATGAGCCAAACCTGTTATAACAAATGGCTCAACTGATTGTGCTTTATTTATTCTCTTTCTTCCTCTTGTTTACCACTTAACAGAATGGCACACGTGAATGAGCATAATTCATAACCTGAGAGGCATTAGTTCTTTAAACGTCATTCCTTCCTAAGAATTGTAACTGATAAAACTTGGTGGGATTTGGAATATAGAGTTCAGTAGAGAATCATGGTGGAAGCTCAGGCTCTAGGGCCTGATGACTCACTAGCTGAGGGAGAAGGACAATTTCTTCATCTCTCTGGGCCACAGTTTTCTTCTCTGCAAAAGATAAGTGGTTCTTGTCATTAGTAGGATGAAAAGAGATGATATGAAAAAGTGCTTAGCGTGGTGTACAGTGTGGAGTGGGCACCAGTCAGTTTCAGCTCTTCATGTCCCCTAGATGGGGACACTGTCACCCTCATCACGGTTCAGTGACAGCACTGCTCTCTCTGGACGTGGGGGATGCTGGCCCTGACATGCGGAATAAGACGAACTCCTCGCGGCACACGCTGTGGGAAGACAGACGCATGAGCGGATCTTCACAATACTATTCGTCACGCAGCAGTAGGAGCCCGCGTGGGTCGGTTTGCTGTTCCCACAGTCTCAGCTGCTTTTCTCCTAGATTCTCTCCGGCTCCTTTGGCGCTTTGCTTTGGCCCTTTGGATATTTCGAGGACAGCAGTTCCATCTAAAATAAGGACTGCCATAGCATCTACCGTCCCTAAAAAGGAAATCCCTCCAAAGCTGTTGGTTTTCTGCATATTCCAGGCTTGGAATGAATACGGCTGACAGACTCAAGTATTATTCGATTTAGAAATAGTTAAAAATTATTCAACCAGTTTTCCTTTCTTTCCAGTGTCTCATTTTTTAACAAATCCTGCACCACCTCCAGGAACCCCAAAGCCCATACGTAACTATTGATAGAAAAGAACCCCCGGGAAACCCATCTGTAGCTACTCCGGTGGGCCAGTCCCACTGGGAACATAGCCTGCAGCTTTCTTGGATGTTCTATTTTGAAAGAAAAGTGGTTGTGTTTTTTTTTTTCTTGAAGACGTAGGGAAATCAGCAGCTTTTGCAGAAGAGAAACTGATGGCTACTTCCAGTGGCCAAATGAGGCATTACATCCTCAAGACGGGGGCATTAGCCCCGGAGCATAATTTGTGTGGCCGTTCAGCCCTGCTCTCACTTTCCGCTGCAGTTCTCTGGCTAATGCAGCCCTTGCATGAAGAGCAACTCTTCTAGGGTTGCATTTTTATCTGTTAGGAAAAAAAGAAAGTTCAAATCTGGCCATTCTTGTGTGCTGTCTGCTTGTACTTGCTTCTCTCTGCGTTGTCCCCATTCTTTACTGCCAAGTAGCGTCTGGCAGAATTCTGCCAGCATGATCGTGGCAATATCACAAACGTTGTCATGCTGTTTTTTTTTTTCCTAGTTCTTAAGAGATTCCACTATGGAATTAAGTTGCTGGAGTGGCCTTTTCCATCTGGGGCACCCTGCATTGGCCTTTCATGCAGGCAGCACCCCATAGCGTGTCTCTCTCCATGGCATAGGGTGTCACGTAGCAAGGTGTTTGTATCCAGAGGGATCTCTGCATCACATTTGGACCCAGGTGCGTATGTGTCATCTGGAGGCTAAAGCAGAGACTGAGGAAGCAGAAGGATGGAATTCTACCTAATGGTGAATGTGATCACACATAGCATCAAGTTTAAATCTTGATCAGCAGCAATAAATGCATTATTTTTTTAATAGCTGGAATTTAAAACAGGCTGCAAGTGAACTTGGGATATTCATCAATGATCATTTTTAAAAACCAAAGTCACTTAGATTGGTATTTTATGGGATTGACTTTGAATTAGGCTCAAAGGTAAAAATGATCTATCAGAGGAACAGTGGGTGGTCTCTTTCCAAAGCCTGAAGTACACTTGTGGAAAATGTTAAGAATTCTTGCCCTGGCTCTAGCCTACATGGCCTAAGATTTTTAGCGGATCACATGAGCTAAGTTAGAAAAACCCAGTTTCTTCCTTTCTATGTGGGGAAAAACCTAGTTCTTCCCTATTGTGTAAAAGTGTCCCCTGTTGTGACACTTCTGGTCACCAAGCAGTTCTCTGCGACGCCAGCTGGGTGTCCTACCATTTAACTCAATTCTGGCACCGTCTACCTGGAGGCAGCGTCAGATCCCACAGGTGAAGGGCTCCGTGCCCACGAGACTGCCCCTCCCCCACCTCAGGGGCCGATTGCAAGTCCAGGTTGTCACCTGTGCTTCTCACCCATTGGCTGTAAGTCAGAGGTGCCCGCGACCCCCTCCTCGGGTTCCATTAATTTGTTCGAGTGGCTCTCAGAACTCAGGGAAACACTTAGTTACATTTGTCAGTTTATTAAGGGCTGTGATGAAGGACACAGATGAACAGCCAGATGAAGAGACACATGCCGTGTTTCCCCGAAAATAAGACCTAGCCGGACAGTCAGCTCTAATGGGTCTTTTGGAGCAAAAATTAATATAAGACCCGGTCTTATTTGAATATAAGACCCGGTCTTACATAATATAAGATCAGGTCTTATATTAATTTTTGCTCCAAAAGACGCATTAGAGCTGATTGTCTGGCTAGGTCTTATTTTTGGGGAAACACGGTAGTTCGAGGTCTGGGAGGGTCCCCAGCACAGGAGCTTCTGTCCTGTGGAGTTGGGGTGCGTCACTCGCCGTGCGTGGATGTGTTCTCCAACCTGGAAGCTCTCCGAACCCCGTGCTGTTGGGATTTATGGAGGCTTCCTCGTGATCAGGTATTAACTCCATTTCCAGCCCCTCTCCTCTCTGGAGAATGAGGGGTGGGGCTGAAAATTCCAAGTTTCTAATCAGGGTTTGGTCTTCCTGGTGACCTTCTCCCATCAGGAGCCACCAGAGTCACTTGATCAGAACAAAAGACTCCTCTGTCACCGGGGAAATGACAAGCGTTTTCAGGAGCTCTGTGCCAGGAACCTGGGTCACAGAGCAAACATTAGAACAAAAGATCTCCTACTGCTCCTATCATGTAGGAAATGACACGCGTTATAGGAGTCCTGTGTCAGGAGCCGTGGGCAGAGACCGATACACATAGTTCTTATTATAAATCACAATACCACCGAAGGAAATGGCGCAACATCGGAATTAAAATGTTAAACATTTGCTTCTAGAGAGAAGCAGTGAAAAGGCCGAAACAAACGCAACTCCTGGATTCTTTCCTTTCTTTGTTGGGCCATATTTAAGGTTTAGCTTTAACTTACATCTGTGTGTGCGATCCACCTCTGTCCCTCTAATCCCCTTTCTTCCCTTAAGCAGTGTTTCCAGCCACGCAATACATTTTCACGTAGATGGCACTTGCCCCTAAAATGCAACAGTTACAGAAGAGCACTTAGCGGTTTCAGCTTTCTGGTCCCAATCCCACAGGCTGGCTCTGCCTCAAGACCCTCATGCAACCCCACCCCACCCCACCGGCACCAGCCTTGACCTGATGTGTCATCTGTGAGTCACAGCTCTCCTTTAGAGCCAGCATTCATTCAGTAACAAGGTCAGAGTAGCATTTCCCGGAAAACCATTCTCTTCAGTCCTTCTCCATTTTCAGTGCAGTCCCTACTCCAAGGTTCCCATTATCTGCAGATGCCAATGCAGGGATCTGGCTGCTGAAAAGCCTCTGGCCATCTCATCCAAGACATGATGTCTAAGACAAAGGAGGTTAAAGTGCTGGGCTCCTGCCACATCAGACCCCCTGTAAAGTGTGATATTTAGGCAGCACTTTTGACAAACCAAATTGTGTCCAGATGATGGCTGAATGTCTGGAAACTGTCTGTTGGATTGAGGAAGAATTGAGGTGACAGTTAACTGTGGGAAGGTTGGAGTAACCTAGGGGCGATTTGCTAACATTTTGAGGTTGTCCTGTGGACATGGGCTAGATCCGTGAGGCTCTGAGCAGACTTTCTGGGTGGGAATCCTGCCCTGCCTCAGGCCAGCTGTGGGACCTCAGTCAAGTTCCTTCCAAGGTCCTTCCTTCATGGGGAGATAGGGGGGGTGATAGTAGCACTCCCCTCTAGGGCTGGCGGGGGGGGGCGGGGGGGGGGTTTAACTTTTTCGCCGCGACAGTCGCATATATCCGAATGAATATTTCCGTAAGTTTGTGCACATAAAAATAATGTCATTTATACGCACAGCAGCTCAAATTGTTATTATTAAATGCATAAAATAGTCAAAATGTCAACTTTTTGGTTTTTTGTGACACATTTTGGAAAAAAACAAAACTTGAAATCAATTAATGCAGCGAAAGAGTTAAAGGTGTTAATAAAGGGAAGTGCTCACCTAATGTTACCCGTGATCCTGACAGTGGTACCGTGCTTCCCCGCAAAGAAGACCTGGCCGGACAAGCAGCTCGAATGCGTCTTTTGGAGCAAAAATTAATATAAGACCCCGTCTTATTTTACTATAATGTAAGACCGGGTCTTATATTCATTTTTGCTCCAAAAGACACATTAGAGCTGATTGTCTGGCTACGTCTTATTTTCGGGGGAAACACGGTAGTGATGGGCTTTTTGGTTATAAAGAAAAGAAATGAGTCCAATTAATGGAAGATATAGGAAAGGAGAATAATGGCTCTTACAGACGGCTCTACATAAGAAAGATCCTTTTTTAAATACAGTCTTTATAAAGACAGTCCCTCCCCCTAACTTCTCCCCGCTACACTTCATTAAAAATACAAGAAAAACAGTAACAAAACCAGCCACAAGACAACCTTGTTAAAAAGTGCCCTCAACATCTCTCCCAAATCCTTTTGGTCTCAGCCTTTTCACAGGCTCATCCTTTCTATTTCTTGCTCTGACACCAGCCAAGTAAGATTCAGGTTTTTCTCTCCCTCAGACTCCTTCCAAGTAGATACGCGAGTGTCCACCCTCCTCCTCAGGGGGCAGAGGAACTCTAATACCAGGCCAGATGACTCTTCGGTCTTCCTGCCAAAAATTTGGGGATATAGCTCAAAAGTCTGTAAAAGTAGATCATCTTTAATGCAGCAATTCCACTTCCAGGGGTATATATCCCAAGGAGATTATCAGAAAGGGTGCAAAAATGTATTTACACAGATGTTTCTAGCAGCATTCAAATGATGGGGTGTATTAGATAAGAACACAGGAAGATGCTCCTGACATATTGTTAAGAGCAAGGAGTATGTTATATTTTAAAATCATTATGTAGCTTTAAAAATGTGCACATGCCAGCCAACCATTCTACTTGTTGGTATTTTATCAAGAGGACACTTCTGTCCACACAGAGACCACATACAGGTGTTCAGACTAGCAGAAAATTGGGGGGAAAGTGTCCATTAACAGGTGAATGGAAAAATGATGGTCTGTCCGTACAGTGGAATATTAGCCAACCATGAATGGGAATGACCTACTGATACAGGCAACAGCGTGGATGAATCTCCCAACCATTCTGCTGAGTGAAAGAAGCCAGACAAAAACAGTACATGCTGTTGTGTTCCGTTTATATAAAACTCTAGAAAATTCTAACTTCTCTAAGTGACAGCACACAGCTCAGTGGTTGCTTGGGGATGGGGTGATGGTGGAGGAGGAGTGACCTCCAAAGGGACACGAGCCCTTTGGGGTGACAGATACGTCTGCAGTCTTGACCGTGGTGGTGGCTTCACGTGTGTCTGCCCCTACCAGCTCTCTGCCCGGCGAACTTACACTCAGCCTTCACAAGTCAGATCTGTGCAGCCTCCTTTGGGAGATTTTCCCAGAGGCGTCCCCGGAGCCCGACCTCACTGTGACATGGGTGCAGCTCGTCTGAGCTCTCTCAGCACCGTGAGGACTGCTCTGTTGATCACTTGTCACACTGTATTGCCATTGCTAGTGTTTGAGCTCCCTGTTGCTGCTGTAACAAATTGCCATTTAAACCGTAGTGGCTTAAAGCAACGTGCGCTTATGACTTACGTTCTGGAGCTCAGAGTCTGGAATGGTTCTCACTTGGTGAAAGTCAAGTTTGGGCAGGCCTGTGCTCCTTCTGGAGGCTCTCAGGGAAAATCTGTTGCTTGCCTTTTTCAGCTCCTAGATGCACCTGCATTCCTTGGCTCGTGGCCCCTTCCTCCATCTTCAAAACCAGCAGCACAGAATTTTCAAATCTCCCCCTCACTCTGACACTGGCTCTCCCACATCCTTCCTTCATGTATAAGGACCCGTGATTACACCAGGCCCACCCAGATAATCCAAGATAATCTCCCCATCTCAATATTCTTAATCCAATCACATCTGCAAAGTCCCTTTTGTCATATATGGTCACATATTGACCAGTTCTGGGGTTAGAGAGTCGGCATCTGTAAGGGCCATTATTCTGCCGACCATATTTGGCGTGGCTTATAAAATCTCAGAGCAGAGATTTTGTTTATCTTCACGTTCCTAGCTCCCAACACAATGAGTAGAGTACATTTTTGTGGAATGAATGCTCTAATCAGGGAATTAATACTGAATGCCTGTACTATGCCTATTTATTTACTTTTTTCCCCCCTTTTGAATATTATGTCAGGATTTTATAATCCTTGAAGACAGAGCAGTGAGTGCATTCATGGCCATTCATGGCCAGTTTGCTTGATTCACTCTCTGGCCACTTCTGACTCTTGTATAAATTCAGTCATTCACTCATTCATTTGTTCATCATATCTTTATCGAGCACCTACTGTGTGCCAGGCACTGTGCAAGGTGCTGGGGACATGGCAGTGAACAGAACAGCCTCAGTTGGCCCTTATCATTTAAAAAAACTATTTTTTTTTAAATTGTGGTAAATTATACATAAAGTAAAATTTGTCATCTTAACCAGAGTGCACAGTTCAGTTGCATTAAACACAGTGGTACATCGGTTTTCGAACGTAATCCGTTCCGGAAGACCATTCAAGTTCTGAAACGTTCGAAAACAGCCGACAGCCAGGCCTCAGGATCTTGCACTCAGCGGAAGCCGCGTGACATGTTCGACTCCCGAAATGTGTTCAAAAACCGAAGCATTTACTTCTGGTTTTATGGCATTCGTGAACGGAAATTTTCGTCAACAGAGACGTTCGAAAACCGAGGTCCTACTGTACATTCAGGGTCATGCTGCTGTCACCTCCTTCCATCCCCAGAAGTCTTATCTTGCAAAACTGAAACTGTCTCCATCACCCCCACCACCACCACAGCCCCTGGCAACCTCCATTTTACTTTCTGTCTTTGTCGATTCCACTACTGCAGGGACCCCTGCACCTCAGGGTATGGGGGGCATGAGGACAGGCAGAGGAGCTGAGGTCCCTAGAGCCATGGGCCACTCACCCCACCCCTCCCTGGCACCCCCACCCCATCACCTGCATTCAAAACTCCACTCACTTCCTGGACACCCCCCCACCTTACCCCAAAGATCCTCCCGCATATGGTTTCTTTAAAAGACTACCCACAACAACAAAACCTAAGCAGCTCACGGACAATGAGTTCCTGATTGCATGTCAGAGATTTTTATATTTCTGAAACTCCCTTGGGCCTTTAACAACTCCCAACTCACAGTAGGAAAAAAAATACATGAGCCTGATTCCATCCAGAAACGTCAAGTCCACATCTGCCTTTCAGTATTATGGCCGGGAAACAAAGACTCCAGGCCAGAAGAGACAAGCTGGGTAACCTTGAGAAGGCCACTTCCTCCTCTGGGCCTCCCAGTGTAAAAGTTCTGTGGCTCTGCGTCACTGGTTGGCATATATATCTGTATGCCTTTTTGAAGGGCAATGAAAAAACAAATTTTATTGTGGTAAAATGTACATAACATGAAATTTTCCATTTTAACCTTTTCTAAGTGTACAATTTAGTGGCATTAAGAATATTCACAATATTGTGTAACTGTGACCACTATTGATTTCTAGAACCTTTTCATCATCCTTCCCCTATCTCCTGTTGAAAGATAATTTTGCAACACCTATAAATGTTTTAAATTCACATACCCTGTAGTCCAAAACTTTCACCCTGGGACTCTATCCTATAAAAACATTCAGAAGTATTGAAGAAGAAATTCACTCCATTTTATAGTTAATAAGTAAGTGTATATAGTAGAGTGAGATGGTCTAATTTTAAAAAATCATTGCAAATATATCATTGAAAACAAATTTGTTTTTAATAATTATCTGCAATATAAGCACTTATCATTTCAAACAGGTGTAACACTCTTATTCCATAGCTTTATTTAAAATTTATATCTTAAAAATTATTAAGGCTAAGCATTGATACTTAAAAATTCTATTAAAGCATTATTTTTCCACAGTATTTTTTTTGTGCTCATTTACGTTTATTTCTTTCAGAAATGCCTCAAATTTAGGTCTATAGGCCAGAAGTAGAATCCTACTTTTAAAAATGTATTCTTCAAACAGTGTGTTTGTGGCACAGAAATACAGAGATTGTAGCAGAATTTATTTGCTGCAAAAAATTTTTGTTAACATGACACAAGCCATGTAGGAATTTATCTTTTAAAAGTAAGAGAACACTGTTTCATTGTCAGACACATATGCAGAATGCATTGGTAAAGTTTAATACATGGAACGTTTTACATTAATGGGAAGCCCATGCTAGTTTCAACGCCCTGTATTTTTTCGGAGAACAAAGAGGAATCAGAGCACAGCCTCTATTAATAGACTTCGGAGTCTCAGTAGGTGAGCAGGCATGCCCACAGCACAGTAGGTGAACAGGCATCCCACATACACACACAGTAGGTGAGCAGGCATTCCACACACACACACTGGGTGAGCAGGCATCCCACACACACACAGTGGGTGAGCAGGCATGCCCACACACACAGTGGGTGAGCAGGCATCCCACACACACAGTGGGTGAGCAGGCATCCCACATACACACACAGTGGGTGAGCAGGCATCCCACATACACACACAGTGGGTGAGCAGGCATGCCCACAGCACAGTAGGTGGGCAGGCATGCCCACATCTAACAGCTTTGCTGGGATTGACTTTTGGGGGTCTCTTAGAACCAGAGCAGCCAGTGTCTGTGCTTGCAAACACCACAATTGTAGGATGTGTGATTATAATTCCTCTGAGTTATGTTGCAATCAGAAAAGTTACTTAATAGAAGCGAGTGTTATTGCCCTAAACATGTTGTTCATGCTTATTTAGTAAGAATATAAGATCATTTCTTGAGTGCTGGGTTTGTGACGGGCACGGCGCTAAACACCTTATTTGTTTCATTTTTGCTGCAGTCCCAGGTCATTCTACAAAGGAAGCCAAGGCTTAGAGGATTCTGTCAACTTGGCCACAAAGGGGGTGTGGCAGTAATCAAACCTCAAACTGGCTGGGTCCGACGCCCGTGAACTTATCCTGAACAGTATATGGCCTCAGATTGCCTTATTAAGTGAATCAGATAGAAGAGTTCTCAACGGATTCTGGCTTGTTAAACACCTTTGATAAATAACAGTACTGCAATGAAAAGAAATCTTGAAAAACTACAATCTGGGATTTCTTAAACAACCAGCGTGTGCTGGTCAAATGCCACCTCATCTTCCCTCTCCGTGTCTGACAGTTTGTCTCTTCCATCCTGGCTACTGATGTGCCTTCTTGATCCCATTCACTCATTGACTCCTTCAACCCGTAGTTTCCAGGGGTTGCAGCAGAGAATCAGACAAACCCCTGCTCTCAGTGGTTGGACCACAAAGAAGGAATAGTGATACAATGTCATGTCCAGTCACAATAAGGGGATGAGGGCATCTGGTCACAGTGAATTCACTCCAGGCTACAATGTGTCCAATGGTCTGGATAGCCCAGTCTTTGTCATTGTCAAAGCCATTTTCTGGTGTCAAGGGCTCTGTGCCTGTTCTGTCCCAGAGAGATGGGGGCAGGGTAGGAAGTGGAGGGCGGGGGAGCACATCTCAGCTGATACCGTCCCCCTTGCTGTGTCTATTTCCCCCTTGAAGTTCTCACTCCCCAGAGGAGGCTGTGGGCTACTCGTGTCCTGTCATCACCCTGTGCACTTCAGTGTTTTTGGTAACCTCTCTTCAGAAAGATTGAATCGTGTATTAAAATGGACTTTATTATAAGAACATAATTAATGTGTAAAATCTGAACTTTGAATCCTCTTGTCACTCTTCTTGCCAATATTTCCAACTTCCTTGTCCCGCTGACCTTCTCTCCCTCCCTCCTGGAAACCCCTGGCCCCAGGACAGTCCAGCTGGACCTCTGCTGAGCCCTTGTAGGAAACTCAGCCCCATAGTGGGTGTGGACCCCTCCCTGCAAGGTCCAGGGCTCACATGGAATGAGCTCTTGAAGCCTCCAATAAAATGAGTTATTCATCCCCCCATCTTCCAGCCTCCCCTCCACCCCCAAACCAGAGGACCCCAGAGAACCTCTGGCAGGCACCTCCCTCCTTCTCTGCATCTGCATTCCTCTGGCCCCAGCCTCCTGTTAAACTGGATACTTCTGCCTCATTTGCTGTACTCTGGGCCCATCCTCTCTGCTGGCTCAGGCGCTGGCTCCCCCTAACCTCCATCCTAGATGCTTTTTAAAATCTGCATCTCCCCTTGCTCAAGTCTCTCCAATAAAAAGAGAACCAAAAACTTCTCCTTAGCTAGGTTTGCCAAATTTACCAAATACAAATAGGTGACACCCAGGTAAATGTGAATTTCAGATAAATGACAGATAATTTTTAGGAAAAGCATGTCCCAAATATTGCATGGGACCTATTTATACTGAGAAACTATTTATTGTTTGTCTTCTGTTCAAATTTAACGGGGCGTCCATACAACACGAATGGACCTAGAGGGTATTGTGCTGAGTGGAGTAAATGAGACAGAGAAAGAAATGCCATATGATCTCACTTATATCTGGAATCTAAAGAACAAAATAAATGAACAAACAAAATAGAAACAAACTCATAGTTACAAAGAACATTTTGATGGTTGCCAAATGGGAGGGGGATTGAGGGTATGGATGGAAAGGGGGAAGGGATTAAGAAATACTAATTGGTAGTTACAAAATTGTCATGGGGGTGTAAAGTACAGCATAAGGAATGTAGTCAATATTGTAATGATTATATATGCTGTCAGATGGGTACTAGATTTATTGGGGTGATCGCTTCATAAGTTATATAAATGTCTAATCACTGTGC
Source organism: Rhinolophus ferrumequinum (assembly GCF_004115265.2). Classification (NCBI taxonomy): domain Eukaryota; kingdom Metazoa; phylum Chordata; class Mammalia; order Chiroptera; family Rhinolophidae; genus Rhinolophus; species Rhinolophus ferrumequinum. The sequence continues at coordinate 5,104,847 of NC_046292.1, forward strand.
TGTACACGTGAAGCTAGTAGAATGTATGTCCACTGTGATTGAAAAATGAAAAATTATTTTTTTAAAAAACAAATTTAACTGGACGTCCATATTTTATCTGATGACCCTGCCCCAAGATCCGTGTGGCCCTACCAGTTCCCACACCATCTCCTTTCTTTCACTGTCTAACTTCTGACAGGTTTGCATACACTCGCTGTCATTTCCCATGCTTTCCAGTCTGGCTTTCACTGTTAACACACCCCTGAAAGGGCTCCCAGTGTATGTGTTGTCACCTCTCCAGCCTCTTGGTGGCCTTTGATGGTCCTGACTGTCATCTGCTGGATTCCAGAGATCCTGTGCTGAGCCACTTTCCCCCTGTCGCCCACCCCCCACCGTGTGGCATCCCACAGGGTCCCTGCACTGACACAGGACCTGCTCCTTCCTCCTCCAGAGCCTTGGCTGTGCCGATAGTACCACTGCCCTCCAGCCGCCCACGCCGGGTGCCAGGGCCTCGTGCCCCACCCCAGCTCAGTCTCTCACCTGGAGAAGCCCCCAATCTCTTCCATCCATTTTCCTCACTGTAGTCAGGGACATCTTCCTAAAAACGCAAATCTGACCAAATCCCTTCTCTGGCCCCACAGTGAGTGTCCACCATTTAAAACCAAACGTCTTCACGTCGCTGTACAGTCTGGACGTCTGGTCCCTGCTGACCCTGAGTGTCCTTCATCCCCCCTCCGTCGTCCTGGGTACTTTGCTCTTTCTGCGAAACACACAGCCTGAGGAGGTATCTCCTGCTTAGCCCCAGGAAGACCCCCCCACTTCCAGAGTTCCCTCCCCACGAACACACAGGCTCCCTAAGGCACAAACAGCTGTCCCTTCACCAGCCCGGAATTTCCAGGAGGGCAGCAGTCTCGCCTCCTACTGCACAGGCCATTCCTGACACACAGTAGGTCCTGGTGACATTGTGTCGCTTATTAGGTTGTACTTGCCGTCCCCTGGACTCAAACCCTCTGATGGCAGCTGGGTCCTCATGTGGTGCCTGAGGCAGAGAACCGGTTCAGTGAAGGGGACTTTTGTATTTCACAGTCAGCCCCTTCCGTGGGTTTGTCAGAACCAACCTCTTCAATGAATTTCTAAAAGACATGTTTCATTGAAGTAGTTTGAAATATAGCTATCCCAGAATCAATATTGGTATAAAAACAGCAGTCATTTATATGTGACTAATAAGTCAGTTGTTGGCATCGCAAACTCTCCATCTTGTACATACCTTGGCACTGAGGTCCGTTTCCGGGCTTGACAAAGAATGGCACATTATTTCATCATTAGCCTTTATGATTGGACACTGCAATAGTATTATGAAGTTGTTTGTCTTTTTCAATAAGCTATCTTTTTTCCTTAAGGAGTCCTTTTTTCCTATGAAAATGATAGATTTGTGTCTTACTATAGTCATTTTTAAAAACACAGGTAATGGTCGCTCTCCTAGCCTCACCACACAAACCCCCGAGCTCAGGGCCGTGGGTGCATCCCACCCACAGATGGAAACGTCTGCCCTGAAGAGGAGGTAGACACCCACTTCAGTAGCCAGATGCCCCTCATACCAAAAGTTTCCATCCGAGTGATATCTTCCACCAGACAAGAAAATCAAAATGTGTTTCAGAAGTCACCTAAGCTTGTCTTTATGCATTTAGAAAACTGTGTCCGACGTGTACAGCCCTAAATATGTTCATTTGTTTGGATCATAGAAATTTACATTCCTTGCTATTAAGCTCAATGATGGCATTTCCTAGATTAGCCCCCAAAGAGGATCATTTTAATCTGTCTTGCTTTTCTTTTTTTCTTTCTTTCTTTTTCTTTCTTTTTTTTTTTCTTTTTTGTTAACTGTCACTTAGGGGAAAAGATGACTCATGCTGTGAGTTCCTGTGTTTTTTCATTTGTAACTTTTACACATTATACCAAAAGCTACTATGATAAAGCATCCTACAGTCTGAGTAATAAACACAGCCTCTGTCCAAGAAGCAGAATAAACTGGATTTTTCTGTGTTTATGATCTGGGACAGAGGAGTTGAGGTGAGTTGTCTTGGGTGACCCAAGCCTCAGAGGCATGACCGTTCCCTGTGTGGGGGAGACACAGAGAACAGCGGGAAATTAAACACCATGGGTCCAAAGCCAGAAGGGGAAACCATGTTAGACTTTGTAGCATCAAGGTTTGGAAGGGGGGGAAAAAAAGGTTACCTGTCGTCCTGTGTGTGAAGTATCACTGGGAATCCCCAAAGCTGTGCTCTGCCTCCTGTTTTAAAAGGATTGACCCACTAATGACAGTTCTCTTTCTTGCCAGAACACCAGGTCCACACGATTAAAAGCCAAGTGGAAGTACTTCATCTCTTTCAATTAAAATAGCAAATGTTTTCTGAACACAAATAGTTACATCAGATACCAAAGCATAAGGAAATGCATCCTTTAGAGAAGAGGAGAAGGGATACCTATTATTGCATTCAATTTTTTTCAGGCACCCCTTTTCTCGGAATGTTGCTGAAGTTTAAATCCAACTCAAAGATGATAGAACCACCAGCTGAGTCATCTGCGATCGAATGCTTTGTTTTTTAATCAGAAACATCATTTGGTAAAATTCAATATCCATTCATGATTAAAAAATAAAAGCTAATTCTCTTCACAAACCAGGAATAGAAGGGAACTTCTTTTTTTTTTAAATTAAATTTTATTGCAGTGACAATTGTTAGTAAAGTTACATAGATTTCAGGTGTACAATTCTATGATATATTATATATATCTCACATTATGTGTTCACCATTCAGAGTCAATTCTCTTTCCATCACCATATAGTTGACCCCGTTTACCCTCTTCTGGAGCCCTTCTCCCCCCTTACCCACTGGTAACCCCTAAACTATTGTCTATGTCTATGAGTTTTTGTTCCTTTGTTTATTTGTCTTGTTCTTTTGTTGTTAGAGGGAACTTCTTAACCTGATCATATATTTACCAAAAGCAAAAATAAAAAAACAACCCAGAGAGTACCCCCCATAAATAAGATTAAAAAAATGGACTGTTAGGTTGTACTGGAGACCCTAGCAGTAAGTCAAGCTGTCCATCAAGCAAAATAAATAAAAGACAAGGGACGAGAAAAGGAAGAAACCATTATTATCACAAATAACATGATTGTCTATACAGTGGTATCTCGGTTTTCGAACGTAATCCGTTCCAGAAGACCATTCGAGTTCTGAAACATTCGAAACAGCCGACAGCTAGGTCTCAGGATCCTGCACTCAGCAGAAGCCGCGTGACATGTTCGACTTCTGAGGCGTGTTCGAAAACCGAAGCATTAACTTCCAGGTATACGGCGTTTGTAAACCGAAATGTTCATCAATGGAGACGTTTGAAAACCGAGGTACTACTGTATAAAAACCCAAAAGAATCTACATACATATTATTAGGAATAATAGAAACATTTAGCTAAGAGGCTTCTATAAAGTAATATAAGCAAATCAACTACATCTCTATACTTCAACAACAAACAAAACTGCCTTAAAAAGCAACAGTAGAAATAAACCTAACAAATGCACAAACAATTTCTGGAGAAACTTTATAAAACTTTATTAAGGACATTAGATTGAAGACCTGGCCTACCTGGTATCAAGAGCTATTCTAAAGCTGCTGTAACAAAGGAAGTGCAAAGTGACAAAGGGAACAGAATCGAGAGCCCCAAACCAACCCATAGACATGTGGAAACTGGGGGAATGACAGAGGCGGTACTGCAGATCCATGAAAAACAGTGGAGCCATTGAATGAATGGGACTGGACTATCTATAGCCAAAACTCAAAACTGAATCATTACCTCACAACATACGCAAAAATCTTTCCTGGTGAATTAGACTTAGATACAAAAGACAAAACTTAAGACTTTTGGAATAAAATGTAAGGAAATATCTTTATGATATTGAGACGGAAGGAATTCTTTAATCAGGAAACAACAAAAAAGTTAACCATATGAGAAATGAGTTGTAAATTTCACCACATTAAATTAAGAACTTCCCCTCTTATTAGAAGAAAGACATTATTAAAAAGAGAAAAGGGGGGCAGCCGGTTAGAGTGTGGTGCTCTTAACAACAACTTTGCTAGTTCAATTCCCCACATGGGCCCTCCACTGTGAGCTGCGCCCTCCACAACTAGATTGAAACAACTACTTGACTTGGAGCTGATGGGTCCTGGAAAAACACACTTAAAATAAATAAAAGTTTAAAAAAATAAAGAGAGAGAGAGAGAGAGAGAGAAGCAAATTACAAACAAAGCAGATCTTTATAACACATATAAGTGGCCAATGATTATTATTTAGATTGTATTATTATTTAGATTAGATTATTTAGATTATATAAAGAACTTCTGTGAATCAATATGAGAAAGACAAACGAGCATTTTAAAAAATGAGCAAAACACATGAGCAAGCATTACACACACACACACAGACACACACACACACACACACACATATACACACACAAGTGGGATAAAAAGACTTTAATGACAGGATGCTCTTAGTAATCAAGGAAATGCAAAACAAGGCCACAGTGAGATGCTGTCTTACATCCACTAGGATTGGCAAAATTAAGAGTCTGATGACACCAGAGGGTATGGAGGATGGGGATCAATGGGACACTTTGGACACCGCTGACCAGAGCATACGTTAGAACAACCCCTTTGAAAAGCAAGCTGGCACCACAGCAGCCTTTTTTATTGTTCAGAAATATTTTCTGCCCCTCCCTGTGTGGAGATGATACTCTCTGCCCTCCTGATGCCCAGCTTGGCTGTGTGACTTGCTCTAAAAGTTGGAATCTAACCCACTGCATCTGAACAAAATGTGTCCCTTTGTCACAACACCACCAATGTTCCAAGCAGAAGCTTGGAGACAATAGACATCTAATGGCAGCAGGAAATGCACCTCTGTTGTTTTGTGATTGGGGGGGTCATTTGTTATTTCTGCATAACTAAGCATAACTGACTGATATGTGTACTAGCTCAGATGCCGTAAGATCCAGAAATTCCACCTTAAGAAAGTTTCCCCCGAAGCCTCCTTACATGGGAAACATTTAAAAGGCCAAGCATAACAATGTTCATAATTATAAAAAACCTGGAAACAACCCACATGTCCTTTGCTAGAACATGGATTGATAAATGGTGGTATATTTGTAAAATTATACAGCAGGTAAAAATGAAGGCATGCTAGCTACACACAGCAACGTGAATGAGTCTTCCACATATAGTTTTGAGTCATTAAAGCAAGCTTCACACAGCACAATACCATTTTCAGAAAGCTCAAAAATAAAAAACCTCAATAAAATAGTTTTAGGGTACATAATTATATAATAAATGATTTTTTTTTTTTAAGCAAGGAAATAGTAGATTCAACATTCCTGAGAGAGGTTGTCTGGGTGTGGGCAGGTAGGTAGGAGATGAGGGACAGAAGCAGCGCATAGGTGGACGCTCTGACCATGACTTCGCCCTGTAAAGGGTTAGACATTAAATAGTTCATGCTTTGTGGGTTCTAGAGTCTCTTGTCACAACTATTCAACTCTACTGCGATGATGCAATGACTGCCACAGACATATGTGAAAAAACTGCGTTTTCCAATAGACTTCATTTATGGACTCTGAAATTTGAGTGTCATATAATTGTACATGCCACGAGATATTATCCTTTTGACTATTTAAAACCATTTAAACATGTGAAACCTGTACGTAGCCCCTTGGCCATACAAAGGAGCCTGGCATCTCAGATTTGACCCCGGGGGAGTTTCATAACTCCTTCCCCCGCTCTCTGGTTGGGCTCATGGGTCTTCATTCCATGACTGCATCATACCTGTTTCATGCATTAGTTTATGTGTATAAATATTATTTTTAAAGTCTTTAAGAGTTAAAACGAAAAACGTAAGCCCTGGGCCAGCCAGTTAGCTCAGTTGGTTAGAGCGCGGTGCTCTTAATAACAAGGTTGCCGGTTAGATCCCCACATGGTCCCCTGTGAGCTGCGCCCTCCATAACTAGATTGAAAGAACTACTTGACTTGGAACTGATGATGGGTCCTAGAAAAACACCAAAAAAAAAAAAAGTAACTCTGTAAGCCCTGGCTCGGATGGGAGTAGGACATAGGCAGAGCTGTGGGGCTGGAGAGAAACACAGGATACGTGAGGACATTTGAACTCTTTCCAAAACACTTGAGATTTTTTTGCTCTTGACCCAAAACTTGGGCATTGTCGTCATTCTCCCCTGACAGTGGAGGAAGTCATTGTGTTGAGTGACTGAACTAATGGAAAAGTTGGTTGGGGATATTTCCCGCACCTTACGGCTTCTTGTAATATATTAGCGTGCGTGCGTGCGTGCGTGCACGCGCATACACACACACACACACACACACACACACACACAATCTTGAACTGATTTTGATTATAACTTTAGCTGGACCATTGGTCTACGTGATTAAATTTAAAATACAGTTCTCTTTGGATTTCAAAAAATCTAGCCCAAACCTGTCAAGCAGTATCTAGAAAATGCCCTTTTTCCACCAGCCAACTCTGTCCCATCTTCTGTCCTGTCAAAAGTGGTACAATTTAAAAGGCCAACTCATCAGCATTTAGAAGAAGCTTGCGGGGGTTAACACTGGGTGTTATCTAGGATGGTGGTTTTCAGTGTAGAAAGATGAAAACAGGGTCATGTGTATTTGTCCTTTGATTCTTCTCAAGAGCGTCCCCACAGCTTTTTGGATTTCAGGTCAGAGTTCACATTCTCCTTCTTCTTCTTCAGGAAATCGGCAACTACAGGCATCTTCCTCTTGGGCAGTTCGTACTGGCTTCATAAATGCTAAAAAGTAATTTAAAAGATATTTATGTTTGGTTGTGTGTTTTAATCAATTAACATTCATTTTCTATAAATCACAGTCGGGGGACATCTCTAAGTAGCAGACATTCTCTACTTTCACGTGAACAAACTCATCAGCAAGAGAGGTCATGGCAAGAGTGAACTTTTTCTCACGGTTATTGGATTGAAGAGTGGTTTTCTTTTGACCAAATACTTTGATGGGTCCTGAAAAACTTGTAGTCTTTATTTTTGACACTGGCTAAAAACAGTCTTGAGCATGAAACGCATTAAAATGGTCATGTCCCAAACATAACTGTAGTTTCAATGAGGGTTACTCAGATAACGCATTAGAGACTCTTTCGCGTGAAGCGTTTATGGCACCAGGATGTTAAAGATACTCCCGCCACTGCCATCTCTTGGTAAGTAAATGACTGATTTGTGCATTTGCTGCCAGGTTTTCTTTCATATGTTGCTGTGAAATATTTGTGTTACTGCTGAGCAGCTTTTAATCCTGAGCAGATGTTTTTTATAGCTTGATAAAGCAAAAGGCCTTACCACAATTTTACATGCTTGTTACTAAAAAACAAAAACCTAAACCCAACAACTGCGCTATCTCCGAGAATTTATGAAAAACTGCTAAGACATTCAGAAATACCAATAGGATGTCACGTCCCAACCAATTGTATGAAGCCGGTAATACCCTGCTACTAAAACCAGACAAAGACAGTACTAGAAAATAAGCCTACAGACTAATATCTCTCATGAATATAGCTGCAAAAACTCTTAACAAGGGGGCCGTCCCGGTGGCTCAGGCGGTTGGAGCTCTGTGCTCCTGACCCCGAAGGCTGCCGGTTCGATTCCCACATGGGCCAGTGGGCTCTCAACCGCAAGGTTGCCGGTTCAACTCCTCGAGTCCTGCAAGGGATGGTGGGCAGCACCCTCTGCAACTAAGATTGAACACAGCTCCTTGAGCTGAGCTGCCTCCCAGATGTCTCAGTTGGTTGGAGTGCGTGCTCTCAACTACAAGGTTGCCGGTTCGACTCCCTCAAGGGATGGTGGGCTGTGCCCCCTGCAACTAGAAACGACAACTAGAAACGGCAACTGGACCTGGAGCTGAGCTGCGCCCTCCACAACTAAGACTGAAAGGACAACAACTTGACTTGGGGAAAAAAAAGTTCCCCAATAAAGTCCTGTTTCCCTTCTGTTCCCCTTCCCCAATAAAATCTTTAAAAAAACAAAACAAAACAAACAAAAAAACTCTTAACAAGGTATCAGCAAGTAGAATTCAGCAATATATAAAAAGAATTATATACTATGGGCAAGTGGAGTTTAGTCCAGGGATGCAAGGGGGAGTTCGATATTCAAAAATGAATCTATGAGATCCATCATCTTAACAAAATAAAGGAGAAAATCATGTGATCATTTCAGTTGACGCAGAAAAAGCGTTTGACAAAGCTCGACGCTCATTCATGATTTAAGGGGGGAAGGGGGGGAAAATTCTCAGAAAGCTAGAAATACAGGAGGAACTTCCTTGACTTGATAAAGAAGATCAACTGAAAAATCTACAGGTTCCATCATACGTACTGGTGAAAACCTGAATGCTTTCCCCCAAAAATTAGAAGCAAGGGTAGGGTAGTCACTCTCATCACTCTTATTCAACGTAATACTGGACATTCTAGCCCATGCAGTAAGCCAAGAAAAAGAAATAGAAATCATACAGACATGGAAAGAAAAAATAAAACTGTCCCTATTTGCAGATAGCATTATGGTCTATTTAGAAAATCCCAACATACAAAATACTCCTAGAACTAATCAATGAGTTCAGCAAAAATCAGAGGATACAAAATCAATCCACAAAAATCAATTATATGTCTACATAGTAGCAATAAATGTGGGCAAACCAAAAATTTAGGACACAGTACCACCTGCAGTTGTTTAAAAAAATTGAATACCAAAGCTTAAATTTAACAAAGCATGTACAGGACTTGTACGCTAAAATCTACAAAATGCTGATGAAATAAATCAAAGAAAATACAAATAAATGGAGAGACATACTGTGTTCGTGGATTGGAATACTTAACATAGTAAAGATGTCAATTCTCCCCAAATTGATGTACAGTTTCAACACCATTGCTATCAGAATCCCAGCTGACTTTTTGTAGATACAGATAAGATTATCCTATAATGTAAATGGAATGCAAAGGAACGGGAATAGCTAAACCAATTTTGAAAAAGAAGAATAACATGGGAGGAACATTCTAATTTCTACAATTTTAAGACTTGTTTTATAGCGACAGTAATCACAACTGTGTGGTATTGGCAGAAGAATAAACATGTACATTAGTAGAACAGAAGACAGAAACCAGAAACAGCTCCCACACAAGTATAGCCAACCGATTTTTGACAAAGGCACAGAAGCAATGCAATGAAGGATAATGTTTTCAACAGATGGTGCTGGAGCCATTGGACATCCATAGGAAAAAAAACCTGGATCTAAAACTCTCACATTTTAAACAGAACTTAACTGAAAATGAACCATAGATTTCAATGTAAAACCTTTAAAAGATAACATAGGAGGAAATCTAAATTTTTGTGACCTAGCACTTGGTGAAGCCATCTAAGATATGATTCCATAAAAAAAAAAAAAAAAAAGAATTGGCAAATTGGACTTCATCAAAATTTAAAAAAACCTTTTTCTCTGCAAAAGACACTGTAAAGAGGATGAAAAGGCAAGCTAAAGACTGGGAGAAAATACTTACAAACCACAAAGCTGACAAAGGACTTATATCCGGAAGATATAAAGAACTCTCAAAAGTCAACAGTAAAACAAACAATTCAATTGGAAAATAGGCAAAAGACATGAAGGAACATTTCACTGAAGAAGATTTACAGATGGAAAATAAGTACATGAAGAGAGGTTCATGGGAAAGGGAAATTAATCCTTAGGGAAAGGAAAATTAAGACCACAAGGAGCTGTCACACTAGGTACCTATTAGAACACATGAAGTAAGAAACCATGGCAACACAAAATCTTGGCAAGGGTGAGGAGAAACTGATCTCTCCTACAGTGCTGGTGGAATGTGACATGTACAGTTCTCTGGAAAATAGTTTGGTGGTTTCTTAAAAGCCTAAACATATACTTACCATAGGACCTAGCAATTGCACTCCTGGATATTTATCTTAGAGACACAAAAACTTAAGTCCACACAAAAACCTGTACCTGATTATTCATAGCAGCTTTAAATGCAATAGTCAAAAACTGGAAACAGCCCAAATGTCTCTCAGTAGGTGAATGGTGAAACAAACTGGTACAACCACACCATGGAATACTAGTCAGCAATTAAAGAAAAAAAAGTAAAATGTAGAAACACATAATGACTCGGATGGATCTCAGTGGCATAAAACTGAGTGTAAAAAGCCAGTCTCCAAAAATCCATTTATATATCGTGTGATTCCATTTCTATAACCATTCTTGAAATGACAAACTTGTAAAGATAGAAAACAGATTCGTGGTTGCCAGGGGTTAAGGGTGGTAGGGGCAGAGGGAGTAGATGTGACATGACAGACTAGAAGGAGGGAGATCTTTGTGGTGATGGAATCGTCCTGTATTTTGATTGGACTGGTAGTTAGGACCCATCTACATTTGTGATAAAATGACATATAAGTGTTTGCACACAATGCACTGTGCCAGTGGCATGGTTTTGACATTGCACTGTAGTTACAGAAAATGTAACCCTATGAATGGCAAATGACACTTTTCTGCACTCTTTACAACTTCCTGCGACTCTAATTATTTCAAAATAGAAAGTTTCTAAAAATGTCCTAAAAAATATCTAAATAGAATATAGTTCCATTGCAACTCACTGATTACTCATAAATACTTTTGAAAATCATGACAATCAAAGAGCAAAGGTTCATGGGAAAAGATAAGGAATAAGGATTCCTAGAGATTAATAAGGAAAGGATAGACAACCTAATAGAAAAATGCACAAAAGACTTGATCAGGCACTTCGCAAAAGATGAAATCCCAATGGCCAATAGAACATGAAAAAATGTCTCATATCACTAGAAATCATGGAAATGCAAATTAAAACCACAGTGAAATCTACTATCCACCCACCAGATAGATAAAAATTAAGAAATCTGATAACACCAACTTATTGGAGTAAAAACCAGCAAGAACTGGAGTAAAAGGAACTCTTCATCTGCCGCTGGGAAAGTGTAAATGAGGTCCCACTATTCTGGAAAAGAATTTGGTATATCTGCTAAGGAACAAACATATCCCAGCAATTTTGTTTCTAGGTTAAAAACAATAACAACAACACAGAAACACGTTTATCTATTACTACTACTGAGATAAGCAGACAGAAACATTCAAACACCACTGTATGTAATAGCCCCAAACTGGAAACAACCCAAATGTCCATCAGTATTCGAATGGATGGACAACTGATGGTATAGTCATTGGATAGAAGAGTATTCAACAATGGAAATCAACTAAGGTAAATGCAACACTTGGATGAATCACAATGATACAATGTTGCATAAGAGAGGGAAAATACAGAATAGATACAGTGTGATTCCACTTGTATAAAGTTCACAAGCAGCCAAATTAAACTGTGGTGTTGTTAGATAGCAAAACTATATAAAAGAGCAAGGAAATGAATACCATAAAAAACTAGATGTGGTTAGCGTTGGTGGTGAGGGACGGTTTTCATCTGGAAGGACATGCAGGAAGCCTTCTGGGGCGCAGATAACGTCTATTTCTTGACCCCGGTAGGGTGATGCAGGTGTTCATTTTACAATTTGTTCAACTTTACAAGCATGTGGTTTTTTTTTCTTGTATATTTCACAGTGTAAAGAGGTGTTATATTGTTTTCAAAAAAACCTTTATACAAATTAGTGCAGTGCAGCTGCGGATAAGACTTTACTAATAGCGTAACAACCTCCAAACGGACCCCCTCAGTGTTAGGATGATGTTTCGGGTTACACTATAGCACGTCGGAGCCACTCCATCTATCCCTCATATCATAGCCTGTATCTGTGGTTCTGTCCTCCAGGAAAACAAAACAAAGCCAAAAACAAAAAAACAAAAAAAAAAAACAGGTTGCCCATCTATAAACTTTTTTGATTAAATATTAATAGGTTTCGTTTAGTGAGTGCTGAGTCTTGCCAGGCACTTGAGAGAGGCATGCCGAGTTCCATATGGAAATAGTATCTTGTTCAAGAAGGGAATCCATTATTGAAGTTTCTCATTGAATCCAGATTGGTGCCGTAATGATCCACGAGGTTCAGCCCACTTCAGTCTCTCTCTGAGTTCTCTATGCCTCCTCCTGTTTCATGTCTGGCTCAGGTTAAGACAGTTGGTGCTCCCCAGGCAAACGTGATTTTCTGATTCCTCTTTGCCAGTGTCCTGTCTGCACAACTGACCAGCTGTGTGTGTGCGCATGTATCCAAGACGGCAGCTTGCTTAAATTGTCATTTTTCTAGACCCCGTAGCGGGGTCACGTCCTGCTATCGCCAGCTTTCTCCCCCTCAGCACTATTGACATTTGGGGCTTCCTAACTCTTTGTTGTGGGGCTGGCGTGGGTGTCATAGGGTGTGTAGCAGCGTCACTGACCACTCACTAGATGCCAGTAGCACTCCCTCCCCAACCCCAGCTTATGATGCCCAAGTGGTTTCCAGATGTTGTCAAATGTCCCCTGGGGGGCAAGACTGCCTCTGCTCGATAACCACCATGCCATACTAATCTAGTTTCTACAACTTACAAGAAAGTCACCATCTTTCTCTTTCTACTGTAAAAAACCTTGCCACAAGGATCTGGTATCCAGTACATTTGTATTAGTCTTACGTTGCTTGAATATATACAGGAGTTTCTTTCTGCCTTGCTGGACCACAGAGAAATGAAGCGCCAGGAAGAACATCAGGAACAGCGTTGTTGTGGATGTCAGTGCAAGAAAGAAGACCAGGACCTGGGGGGTGTGACCTTGAAAAAAAGAGCAAAAGGAGAAATGCATGCAGCAATGTAGTTTTGCAAGTGTAGTACATGTATGTTTACATTTGTAAACCCCTGATTACGTGGAGAAGTGGGGCCTTGGGCATCTCCAGCCAGCGAACTTAGTAAACTTGCCTGGGCACTAAGAAAACTAAAAAGAAAAGAAAAGAAAAGAAAAGAAAGAAAGAAAGAAAAAACATTAATAATTTTCCCAGAGGCCTTCCCCTTTACTTGGCATTATCAAAGGTGTAGTATCTGTTTGTACATCTCACCTTGCTCTGTTGACTAATGTGTATCTCAGACTAAATGACAAACACCTCAAAAAATGGATGGGTCCCTTGATGCCAGGATAAAAGACGGGAGGTGCCTGCTGCAGGCAGAGGTGTAAGACCTCATGGTATTGGGGTGATTTAGATTCCAATGGGGACAACCATGACACAGTCACAGTGATTTAACAGCCAACACACCAGCTACCTGGCTCTGTCGCAGGGATAGGCGTGGTGACAGAGGATGTCCCTGGAGAGAAGTCGGTCGAAGTTGGTCCACATACCACGTCAGTTTCCTTTGTTCCATTCACAAGTACAGACTTTCCATCCAAAGAACAGCTTAGATAATCCAATGAAAAGAGTTCAAATAATTAATTCAGGTACAGATCAGTGTAATTAAAAACATTGACATATTCCACCCAGTCAAGCAGCCTAGTCACAAAGATTTGTGGTTCTGAGTTCATAGAGATATTCTGAAAATCCTCCACTTGACCGTCTGGCTTCCTCCAGCTTTGCCGCAGCTTTCGCGGCTTTCCACAATTCACCCCTCCTCTACTCACCTAACGGGACTCTTCTTTGTCCCAGGCTGGGAGCTTTGTCCCGTGACAGCTCAGTTCAGACTGCTTCACCTGGTTAGTCTTTCACCTCCCCCCCACCCCCTTGGCCCCGCCAACCCCATCCAACTTCTTAAGCATTTTGGACCATCTCTGGCACAAATGAAGGGCAGACAACTTAGCCTAAGGGTTAGGAGTTCCGAACCCTCTGATGTGTTCTCATCAGACACACCAGGCTTTGAGCCCTGGGTCTGCCCCTTAGCGGAATGACCTAAGGCAAGCTAGAAATCTCTCTAGGGCATACAGGTGGCTCAGTTGGTTAGAGCGTGAGCTCTGGGCAACGGGGCTGCCGGTTCGATTCCCACATGGGCCAGCGAGCTGCGCCCTCCGCAACTAGAATGAAGTCAATGAGCTGCCGTTAAGCTCCCGGGTGGCCAGATGGCTCAGTTGGTTGGAGCACGTCTTCTCAACCACAAGGTTGCCGGTTCGACTCCTTGACTCCCCAAGGGATGGTGGGCTGAGCCCCCTGCAACTAACAACGGCAACTGGACCTGGAGCTGAGCTGCGCCCTCCACAACTAAGACTGAAAGGACAACAACTTGACTTGGAAAAAGGCCTGGAAGTACACACTGTTCCCCAATAAAGTCCTGTTCTCCTTCCCCAATAAAATCTTAAAAAAAAAAAAAAAAAAAGTTTCCAGGGCGGCTGGATGGCTCAATTGTTTAAGCGTGAGCTCTGAATAACAGGGTCGCCGGTTCAGTTCCCATGTGGGCCAGTGAGCTGCACCCTCCACAACTAGATTGAAGGACAACAACTTGGAGCTGATGGGCCCTGGAGAAACACATTGTTCCCCAATATTCCCCAATAAAATTTAAATAATTTAAAATAAGTTTCCAAGTGCTTTTTCTTAATGCCTATAGCATTCTCGCTGTGTGGACAGATGACAGCCCATCCGCAGGCGAGCACCTGTCCCCAGACCCCACTTTGAGTAGCTCTGGTCTGGGTCACACAAGTCAACAGGAATATTCCCACGTACACAGCTGGCAGCGTCTACTACCTGTGAGGGTCATGTTTGCCCATGTCCATGCTATGTTTTGGCGGGTAGGATATGTGCTTTACTCTCTTTCTCAGTGCTGACACTGCAGGCTTAAAGAGGAGCTGATCAGTGAGGGCAGCTCAGAGGCAGCAAAGGGAGCAAAAGGAAACAGAAGAACACCCAGGGTGGTCACGAGGTTCACTAGCAACTCGGGTCTATGCTCTGGGCCTCATTTCTGGAGAAAATGCCCACTTTGCGTGTGAAGTCACTATTACCCACGCTGTTCCCACGCTGCCGAATAGCACGTTATGCTATGTCTATACTTGACAGATTTTTAACAGCTTCAGTGATAACCTTCGTTGTCTTTAAAAAAGTTAATCCAGGTTGTTTTGTAAGGAAATGGAAATGATACATACTCTGTCCAAGGTCGACAGACGCTGTGTTTCTGGTCCTTAAATGTCCCAAAGTCACAGTCTTTACAACCTTGCGTAAAAATGAAGGCAATAATAAATAAAAAGGGGAGAATTTTCATCATTTCATAGTTTCCCAGTAATGAACATAAATCACATCATAAAGTCAGTAACTTAATTCAATCTACACCGATTGTTCAACCATTCTTGAAACAAAACCCCCCCAAGACTGAAGTTTTTTTCTAATTGTACACAGTATGGCATCTGTATGTATAGAAAGTGTGAAAATGAATGGTCCTGGGGAATAACAAGTGTCGTGATTTCAAATTATTTCCACTGATTGAAAAACAGTTTGTAAATATCATATACATGACTCAGCAGTTCATGGCTTGTTACTTTAAGGGGCTACAAATCTACGTGTTATTTTATATTCAAAGGACCAAGACCCCGCTAATGACATGTGTCTTGTTAATAAACTTGTGCTGGATTGCCGGTGACCACACCTACCCTCTTTGGTTAACTCTTGACCTTGCTTGCAGTCCTCTTCACACATGGTGCATCCCGCCCCCAGGCAGTGGAACCCTGAGACACACTCGCACTCGGCATTGCTGGTCGGGGAACACACCTTCTTAGTCCTGAAAACACCTACAAAGCCCCCCAACATTACAGTACACTTGACCTCCAAATCCAAGAGGCAAATGCATGTTGTGCAATAAAAACCAGGCTCACTCTACTTATGATGGTCCCGGGGACCTTCGAGTATACAGTTTACTTGGAAAAAAACCCCAATAGAAGACATTTTTACATTTTGCGAATTAAAATTTTTCTCTCTTGTCAAATGAATGTTTCCTCTAAAATGGAAAAAGCTCAATCCACAAGTAATTGTTATTACAGTCAGTAATTTCACTGGACCTGCCTCTTGACAGGGGAACCAGCATCTCTGACACTTAGGACTTTCAGTAGAGACCAGTACACTAGGGAATAAAAGCTTGTCTTCCCAACATGTACCCAGGTGAAGAATACATCATTTAAATCCTACCTGCACACTGCCTGCATATGTCACAGGCCTTTTGTCCACTTGTGCTGGAGAAACTATTTGTAGGGCAGGGAACGCAAATCGGATCCTTGTTTTTCCCACAGAAAGTACCTAAAGAGGGTAGATTACAGCTGAACATGTTCGACAATGGACTGTTATCACCTGAAGCATTGTGAGGTTTGCAAGAAAACTAGACTATGAAACAATGATTAGTCTTCTAGGTGCCACAGTGATAGACCTTATTTTGTTGATTGACTTTTTAAAATTATACACTTGCAAGATTGTCCTCAGCCTACTCACAGAACTAAGAGTAACGAAGTATAGCTATTGCAACAAAGAAATCCACAGAAAGAAAATGGTTTCCTTTATCTATCAAATGAAACAGAATGATTTCTCTTGATTGATCCAGGAGATCCACATGATGGGATTCAGGAAGAGATCCATGTCCTTTATGGGTGCACGAAAACTTAAATGTGGCTGCCTTTCCCCACTCTGTGCCCCCTGCTGCCTGCTGCTTATACCCTGCTGTGCCCCAGATCCATCTCAGGTCCTCATACCCAAGGCTAATATTTCCTGAGGTCTTGCCATGTGCCATGCACTCTCGTAAGCCCATCTCAGGATCATCCCAGCAATTGTATAAATCGGTTCTCTTTCTATCCCCAGATGACAAAGCTGGGGCACAAGAGATCAAGTGGCACGGCTGTGTTCACATAGCTAAGCTGTAGCACGCAAGGGATATTTGTAAATGAATGAATAAAAGGAAACAGCCTGACGGCGCTACCAGACTACCTGAACCAAGTTTTCAACAGAACGGATCAAACACGCATGTTCACTTGGTTCTTACCAGCTGGGCAGTTATGACAGGAGTCCTGCGTTGATCTTGTCCTCTTCAAACTCATGACCAACAGCACAATGGCCACCACATGGTAATAGAAGCCACTTCCCATAATGAAATCTCGCGTGAACACACTACTAGCAGAGCAGATTCCGAAAGAATTTGAATCCAAGTGGCTGTTTCACCGATACCACTCTGCAAAAGGTAAACATTTCCAAGAATGCGATGGTTTCTCCTTTCAGACTTACCTACATTTCAGCCATTACGTGTACAATGCCACGAGACCATCACTCAGGGGTTTTCAGGAACAATTAATGAAGAATTGTGGGAGAGGCAGCAAATCCACAGAAACTTCTATGAAGACAAGCATAACTAAACACACAGCTTGTGCATGTTTGCCAAAGGCTAGGGGTTCACTTGCCAATATGTTTTGCTGAAATGCAGAAAAAACAATAGCAAGAATTTTGGGGACTTTCATGGCCTAGCATTAGCATCCAGGTTTCAACAATGCCAGTTACTTGCTGCTCCTGAAATATTAGTCCTTAAAAAGAACGTGCCAGTGGCATCTAACAGTTCAGCTCAATGAGAAGGGATCTCATTACTGCTATTTGTCTGAACAGCATGTGGAAATTTCAACACTCAACGCTGTAATGTTGAAACACCTCTCTGCTCAACTCATTATCCCATTTTTCTTAATAGACACATATTTGCCCATTTTGAGATTTGAAGCTTGTAATAGTAACAAAACTAAGAAATTAAAAAAAAAACTCTCTTCAGGCTAGGTTCTTGATCTTTTTTTAATAGTCTCTGGAAGAGATGTTATCAGAAATTAGGAGGGAAAAAAGTCTAGAAAAGTACAAAGAAAACAAAGCTTCTATTACCCCATCTCGAGTCCCCAAAAGGACAAACCTTGAGATCTTAGCGCTGGTGAAAAACTTTCCACTTGATCTTCAAGCCTGCAGTTTCTACAGTGAGAGTGGTTTGTAGGTTAGAAACACACACAGGAGCTTCAGTGGCTTGCGAGGGGGGCGGGGCCTCGTGGGAAATCCCCGCTCTCTTTGCTATTCACTGAGCACAAAATCTCCCTGTCCCCACTTAATAATGACATTTCAAATCATTTCTTGGAAGCGTCTCATTACTGTTAGGACATTTCCTGAGACGCCTTTGGGAAAAGGATTTTGTAACTGTATGTAGTACTTAAAATACTTGAGATTTGACAGATGAACATGTTCCAAATAAGGACCAGCCCTTGTGCCACACAGGGCCCCCTACCTCTGTAATAGTGTTGCTGTAGCTATAATTTGTGAGTCCAGCTGGGGTACCAGGCATCACGTAAGCACTTTCATGAATGCTATCCTCAAAAGAAGCCAAGGAATTGATATTACTATTATTACTTTTTTTTAAATCATTGAAATGCCATTATGCAAATGAGAACATCCAGAAGCAGCAGGGTGTGGAGCGGGGATTAGAACCCAGGACAACCTGATTCCTTTATATCGTGCTCCTTGCCGCATGGGTGAGGTGGAGGAGGACAGAGAGAAACTGAGGGGAAGGGCAACAAAGGGAGGCATAGAATTCACATGGCCAGATTACGTTGGTAAAGTTGAGATCTAGGAAGGCTTTTTAGCAAAGCATTATTTCCAAAAAAAAAAAAAAATGTTTAAAAAAAAAAAAGAGGAGGATGAGAGCAATCAGAGAAGGAGGAGAGAAGGAGGGAGGAGGAGGAAAAAGGGTGTTTGAGAGGCGAACCTGTCCTGCATTGAGAGTCCTCAGGAAGACATCCAGAGGAACTAACAGCAAGAATGGTTTTGAAGGGGCCGGCCCGGTGGCTCAGGTGGTTGGAGCTCCATGCTCCTAACTCCGAAGGCTGCCGGTTCAATTCCCACATGGGCCAGTGGGCTCTCAACCACAAGGTTGCCAGTTCAACTCCTCGAGTCCCACAAGGGATGGTGGGCTCTGCCCCCTGCAACTAAGATTGAACACGGCACCTTGAGCTGAGCTGCCTCCCGGATGGCTCAGTTGGTTGGAGCGCGGGCTCTCAACCACAAGGTTGCCTGTTCGACTCCCGAAAGGGATGGTGGGCTGTGCCCCCTGCAACTAGCAATGGCAACTGAACCTGCAGCTAACCTGCGCCCTCCACAACTAAGACTGAAAGGACAACCACTTGACTTGGAAAAAAGGCCTGGAAGTACACACTGTTCCCCAATAAAGTCCTGTTCCCCTTCCCCAATAAAATCTTTTAAAAAAAAAAGAAAAAAAGAGTGGTTTTGACTAAACCAGGTGGGTTTTCCAACAGGATCTAAACAGAAAGGAGCTTTTTCCCCACAGGAGACATGGAGGCTTGGTCTTGAATTGGGGGATGAAGGGAGAGGAGGAGAAAGCTAATAAGTATTAAACATTTGCTATGTGCTAAATAAGCACTTTACATGACTCTGTCGTGCCACTGGCCTTAGAAACTTTCAGTAGCTCCCTTTTGTCCACAAAAGAGAACCTGGACCCCTATAGTCCAGTATTCACGGACCTCCTGGATCTGACCGAAAGTTGCCCTTTTTGAAAAGTAGATATAGTTCATATAACTAAAAGTCACCATTTTCAAGTGTACATTTCAGTAGATTTTGGTATATTCATTATGGTGTACAACCATCACCAGTATATAATTCTAGAACCTTCTCTTCGGTCCAAAGAGAAACTCCATATCCATCCCCAGTCACTTCCCAGTCCTCTCCCCTTAGGTCCTGACAACCACTGATGTGCTTTCTGTCTCTATAGATTATCCTATTCTGGATATTTCATGTTTGCTGTTTTGTATCAGGTTTATTTTTCTTAGCACAATGTTTTCAAAATACATCCAAGTCATAGAATGTATCAGTGCTTCATTCTTCATTCCTTTTTATGGCTGAATAACCTTCCATCGCATGGACGGACCACATTTTGTTTATCCACTCAACAGCTGATGGTCGTTTGCGCTGTTTCTACTTTCTGACAATTATGAATAATGCTGCTGTGAACGTTTGAGTACAAGTTTTTGGATGAACATGTTTTCAGTTCTCGGGTGTAAACCTAGGAGTGGAATTGCTGCATTGCGTGGGAAGTGTTTCACTTTTTGAGGAATTGCCAGACTGTTTTCCACAGCAGCTGCACCATTTTGCATTCCCACCAGCAGTGTATAAAGGTTCCAATTTCTCCACATCCTTGCTACCACTTGTTATTTTTCTGTTTGTTTTTAATTTAAAAATTTTTTTATTATCACCATCCTAGTAGGCTAAAGGTGGCATCTCATTGTGGTTTTCATTTGCTGCCCTTACCCCAATTTTACCACCCCCTCCCCCATGTCATGGGAGCAGTAGAGTACAGCACATGGTTAAGACGCCAAGTTTTGCTGTCAGTCTGACCTGGATGGAATCTAGGCTCATCGTGACCACTGTTGGTCATGGGACCTTGGGCAACATTCTTAACCTCCCTAAGTCTCAACTTTCCCAACCTTACCTTACAGATACGGTAACATTGTATCTCACCCTCATTTAGTGAGGAGAAAATGAAACAATGAACATGGTGTACTTAGCTCAATGCCTGGCATGGAGTTCTCAAGCACATAATCATTATTAATATGAGATTTATTGTTTTGAAATCTTTCTGTCCTAGCCTTTCACACTGATCACCAGCAGAACAACCCAGAGCAAGTAGCAACAGAGGAGAAAAATGCATGGACTGTCTACAGAATTTATTCTGCAATTCTGAGAGTCACTTGCCCTTTGGTAATTGTGGGATCCACTCCACTCACGTCAGTGGAGTTGGCTGAATGTAGGATTACGGTGCTGACCACCTCCTAACACTTTCAAAGTCACGATCTAACCAAGTGGCCTCCTCATTTACATGTGGTACTTTGTGTTTAACACGGCAGCATGACATTTAACGGCTATATTTTCAGCACTAAATGCTACTCATCTACGTTTTAGGTATTCTGTGGGCAGAGATATTACCTCCCCTGAAAATGACGTATGCAGTTTCCCAGCACAATAACTAGCTCATGTTTCAAGCTGAGCCAGTGACATAAAAGTCTTCACGGGGCTCAAAGATGCTCAAGATTAGTTTTACCAGCCTGCAGTTCAACAAAATCAAGCACTTCAGAACCAGTCTCTTGAAGGCCATGACAGCTCATGCAGGTGTTTAAAGACTTTTATTAACATTCACGTCACCACATTCTTGTTTAAGAAAATCATCATAGGAAAGCTAAGGCAAATTCTAGAGTTAACCAGGTGGACGTACTCTCTAAGTGGGCAAATGTGTACTCTTTCGGTACAACTTTCATTTGCTTTAAAATACATATCAAATTGCTTTATTCGTTTTAGTGTTCTAATCTTTCAAATGCAACCAGAAAGTTCACCTCTTCCATGAAGGCTTTCCAAATAAATCAGAGATGACCCCAAGCAAACATCAACACTTCAGCAGTTCTCACAGTAGTATGTTTCATCACTCTCTAAACATCTCATCCTAAGTCAAAGAATGAATTTTGCTTTATTTTTACTGACTATGGGTCTATTGACTATTTCAAGTGAGTACGAGTATGTTTTGAGGCCAAAGAGTACGAAGTCTCAACTACTCTAAACAAGACAGAGGCAACATTTATAAAGAGAAGGAAAAACAGCCCCTCAAAATAAGCTTTCTATAAAATATGCTCTCGTCACCCCAGGA
Organism: Rhinolophus ferrumequinum; assembly: GCF_004115265.2. Lineage (NCBI taxonomy): Eukaryota > Metazoa > Chordata > Mammalia > Chiroptera > Rhinolophidae > Rhinolophus > Rhinolophus ferrumequinum. The sequence continues at coordinate 5,126,507 of NC_046292.1, forward strand.
CACATCTTAGAGGCAATCTTATCCCTAGAGTGCCCACTATTTATACTTTTTATTTCCTGAAAGATCGATTCTTTCAATACGCAGTGTCCCGACCCCTACTCCAAACATCCATCAAGTCCAGGCAATTGTCACTGTTAGAGACCTACGTGTATGACACCTGTGATGCCGAGGGCACTTCTGAGGCAGGGGAAGGAGCACATTACAAAGGAACTGGAAATAAGAAACTGAGTGGAAAATGAGAAAAGCGGAAGGGGGTGGAGTAGGGAGAGAAGGACGCGTATATTGTAAGGAAAGCTAGGATGTTAGCAGACATCACATTCACTTTTCCTCCCCTGTTCACTTTCTCTGTGTGACATCCACGTATATGTTAATGACTCATAAATTTTCACTTCCGACTTCAGACCACTTCTGACACTGCACGTCCAGGGCAACAGTGCGAATGGAGGCCCACATCCCACATGTCCAAATATTTAGATGGTACACGTCAAGCTAAGTACACTGTTAAATAAAATACATTCTGTCCAGGGCAGAGGCCCACAAATTTCACACACACACACACACACACACACACACACACTCACACACACTTAACCAACGGGAGCCTCTGTGACTGGAAATCTGGCACAGAGGACGCATACTCTATCCTCGGCTCCATTGCCCTCAGGGCTAACACTGCCAGTCAATAGGTGAACACCCACAGTTCTTGTTCTGTGTCTTGGAAACACCAGGGGACAGCGTTTCTGAGCTGTGCTCCAGTGGCACCAACTCAGAGAGCAGGGAGAATACGGTACCGGAGCAGGGAAAAGGCACACTGGTTTGTCAAATACTTCTCAATTCCAAGGACTGAATAGATTCCTGCGTAATCTATGACTAAGCAAGCATCCTGTGGAAAGTATCGTTTCCCGGGAGTCCCACGTGTCCACCTGCTCGATCCCATTTATGTCCCTGTTTGCGGTTCTGCAAGTCCTTGTGAATTAGCATGGAATTGACCACAGTTGCTCTTGAAGTCTGAGAAAGCCTCTGCAGTATGAAAGTTCCTAATACTCTGACGCATATATGTGGTAAGTCACATCAGAACTGTAATACAGGTTGTGCGTTTTCTTGGTGTTTTTTTTTTGCAATTTATTTGTATTTTTATTTTTTTAAGGAGAGAGCAGCTCACAGTGGCCCATGAGGGGATCGAACTGGCAACTTTGGTGCTACCAGCACCACGCTCCAGCCAACTGAGCTAACCAGCTTCCCCTGTAATACAGGTTCTTTACTAGAATTGGCTACTAGAAAGACACTGAACCCCAGAGTGGCACAGTATTATAGACTATTTAATAATATTTAATATTAATATTTATTTATATATATAAATATTAATATTTAATATAGAAATATTTAATAAAATTCAATTAAATTTCTAACAGTAAAAAGCCTTATATTTGAACAATTTTAGATATTTCATAGTTATCAATTCTATTTCATTTGAATAAGTACTTTTGAAACTTTTATAAGAAAAATCTTTTTAAAAGCAAACATGAAGAATAATTTTAAAATTCTACATACTTTTACATTGCCTACATACAAATCCTGTATACTCTGAGTATACAATTATATTTTATTTTTTAATCTCTTACGTCAGTACTACCAACAAATTATGTGAAATTCTCAATTATAACAAATGAAATGAAGGCAAGAAAAACAAATTTTATTTATTTTTTAAGTGTGTCATAACCACCCATTCAAACATTTCCAGGCCATCGAAGAACATTCAGACACCTGCAATAATTAAACTCAGTCATCTTTGATATTTTCCAAACTTTGTCACATACAAACAATAATTTTCTTGTTATTTTGAAGAGGTCTGTGTTGAAGTAGGTGAACAGAACATGTTTAACACTTCTTGACTTGATTTGCCATTTTGTAAACATTGAGATGTATGGCATGGGAGCCTCATTTCTACACCTGCTGCAGGCCCCACCCCATAGTGTGCCTACCTCTTCACAACCTAATGTTTTATTTCTCTCTTCCTTGGGAAATCATCTGGCGTGTAAACCCCAACCTACGCTGTACAAATCCTCTCTCCTGTCCAGTCTCACATCAAACGCTTTTCTGTTACTCGCTGATTTTCTGAGGGCTTACTACCCACAAGGCACTGTTCTGGGTGTTGACAGTTTCCTCAGGTGTACCGTACAACAGCCTTCAGCCCTGTTTTACAGAGGAGGACACTAGAACAACCCAGAGAAGCTGAGTGGCATGCCCAGGTCTCCTGGCTGGTAAGGAACAGAGAAAGGGTTCGACCTTTGCTGTCTGGCTCTAGAGTGCACACTCTTACCAAGGGCTCTTAACTTTTCTGCGTCCAGGACCCTTTCATCTTGTGGACCCCATGCTTGTGGATCCCCCACAGAATAATGTTCTTAAGTTTTTAAAATATGATAGAAAGGATTACAAAGAAAAGCAATTGTATTGAACTATACTTACGAAACGTTTTAAGAAACCAGCTTGCACGGTGGTAATATATAGACTTCTTCATTCACATCTCCCTGTCATAATTTCAAATGAATCTTGAGTGTAAATGGTATTTTGGGGATATCTGCAAGAACGATAATGTGATATGAGTGATTTCTACTGGCACAACACCTTTGGCTATGCTTTGTGAATTATTAAATTCAAAATAGAAGAAAGTGAATTTCCATTAAAGATTAGTGAAAATAAAAGATGTAATTGTCTGTATCCCAGTTCACAGATGCCTGAATTTTATCTGTGCCTTTCACGCTAATGCAAGTGTCTTGTTTTGAGACAGACACTCAATCTTTAATTAGTTTGAGCTCTGGGAACTTGCTCTTAGTCCAAGAAGAGTCATTTTCACTTTATTTCTTCCTTTGAATTCTTATATTAGATTCCCTTTGCTGTACCTTAAGGCAAAAACTCGACCTATGTAATTTCTATCCTTGGCATCTTCACCAAGATGGCACAGTTTTATGGTTTATCACTCTCTGTGTTCCTCTCCCATGGGCCCTTCAGCACTGAATTTAAATAGCTTGTGACTATTGATAAATGTCGTCTAATACTTAATAATTGCTCATACTTATAGGTTGCTCCCTGCATTACAGACGTTGTGTTCAGCACAGTATTTTATTTAGCCTAGTCAAATCTACCCATAAGAACTACCATTATTCTTCCAATGTTAAAGAAAGAGAAGCTCAGCGAGTTCAAGTACCTGAGCCAAGTATTAATGGCAACACTTGAGAATGCACGAGAGGCCGATGTTCTAGCTTTAGCTCTATTAACTCCTTTAATCCTCAGAGCAACCCTTTGAAGTTGTCCCTGTTGCATAGACAGGGAACCCGAGGCATAAAGAATAAGGGATTTAGTCAGTCATGTAGCCAGCACGGGGCAGAGCCGGGCTTAAACCCTCACTCAGAGCGCACGTACTCTCTCCCACCACACCATCCTGCCACGTTTAAGGAAGGGAGAAGTCAGAGATGGAACCCAGATGGAATTCCAAGGCTACCTTAACATTTGGCCAAGAGTTATGACTAACTCAAGAGCTACTCGTAATGGACGACTCATTCCTGTGAATGAAATAAAAGATGTAGTGACTCAGCAGCCAAGACTGTCAACTCAGTGGTTTGGGAGCTGACTCAGAAACCACATTTGAGCTCATCTACGTGATGGATTGCCAACTCAGTCAATTTCAACTTCAACAAATATTATGAAGAGCGGAACCGATAGCCCATGGTAGCCACTTTTTAGAGGGAACCAGACTAGCAACAACAACAAAAATATGGTAACCAAAAACTATTAAGTAAACAAGTGCTCTGTAATTTTTAATTCTGCTGGAGAGAGACAGCTGCCACATGCCACTAAGGAGGAAAATGTTCTTTGGGCTGCAAGGGACAACTGTGATCGAAGCAATATCACTCCAATAAGCAACGTTACCCTGAAGGCCAGGTTCAGCCTGCATGCTGTTGGCTCCCTATTCCCTAGCATTCACCTCAGTCCACGGGAAGGAAAGTGCTATTACAATTATAAATGTACCCAATTATTTCATAAACCCAGCTTTTGTCAACTAACATTTAAGTATTTTTTCCCCAAAACACGACACCACATCAGAAGAAGGATTGTGTTTCCTTCTGAACTTTTTAATAGTCATCAGTATTATCTACCAAATAATGCCACTCACACGTCAATCGATTTCTTCCTCCACAAAAATCTGCCTCCTCTTCTTCTGGGTTTACACGAAAATGGAAAATCACTGGTTTTCGTTTAGATTTGTTTCAGCTAAATGTCACCACATGAAGTAAAGTTTCCAATGGATGTGTGTGTAAGTTAGTGAACACTTTATAAATGGCTGCTGGGTCTATCCCACTCCAGCCATTTCCAAATTTCATTGTTAGTATCACTAAATTATTCTCTATCTCTTATTAATTCCATAAATTCCATTTCACAACCTTTTACTGAAGGTCTAATGCAAGTGTTGGCGTGATCTGAACCCCCGGTTACGTCTCCTGCCCTGCGTCCTGCCAACTCCCCTCTTGCCTGAGGCCCTTGCTGTTCTTTAAGGTACCAAACGTAGTCCTGCTTCAGGACCTTTCCTTTGCTGCTCTCTCATCTGAAACACCCTGCCTCCTGCTTTCTATATGGCATGTTCTCTCATCTTATTCAGGTTTCCTCCTCAGAAAAAAAAAGCTTTCCTTGACCACTCTCTAAAAGAATACCCCTGCTCGATATTCTCCTTTCCTTCCTTTACTCTCCTTCTCAGTACATATTACCACTTGGCACATACAGTTTTTTGTGCTTTGATTTATAGTCTTCTCCCTACGAGAAGATAAGCTCTATGAGAGGGGACATTGTTTTTCCTCAGCTGTATCCCTGGAGCTCAGAGCAGTGCCGGGCATGTGACAGGCACTCAGTAAATGCTTCTGGAGTGAGTTTCGCTGTCTTGTGAGGCATATATAGAGAAGGCACCATGCCAACAACCTTCACAGCCTACAGAGGAATGAAGAAGTTTACACAAACAACTCAGATAAGGCCACACAGCCATACAGATTCTATAATAGGACAAAGAGCTATGGGAACGCAGAAAAGTTTCCTGGAGGGATGAGTGCTGCAATTGGGTTTTGCAGGAGAGCTAATAAATACTTCATTGCAAAGCTGGTATGGAAGCAAAGGGCATTCCCGTTAGAGGGAACTGCTATTCTGAAGCATGAAGGAGGCAAAGTACAGGGTATATTCGAGGAACAGAGAAAATGAGGGAGAGTAAAAGGGAAGAATGCAGAAGATAGGGAAGGAAGATGTTTGAACAACAGCGTGGAGGGATTTGTCGTTGGCACACCTATTACTGATCTTAATCTCCTACACAGGAGTGCACTGCCAAAGCCAGCAGATCCACAGGTCTATGCAGACATGCAAAAAGTCACCCAAGTACCTTGTTCTCACGCTGGGAGCAGCCACAGTGTAACAATCTGTGGGGTAAATGGGCCCCAAGGAAAGAAACAAGGTACAGTCAAAAGAACAAGGGCAGGGAGTCAAAAAAGTTCTGCCAGGTTCAAATGTGTACTGCTGGGTGGCGTATTGATTACTTTACCCATGGAGAGAAAGGTTGGCCTGGCTCCTGGATCATTGTATGTTTCCAAGATTATTGGAATCTGAAAACATCGTTTAAGCAGAATGAGAATGTTTAAGAACCGCAATACGAAATAATGAAAAGGGACGCAACATTTCAACTCCTGAGAGCGCGGTGTTTTCTCTAAGACCTCTCTGGGTCCCACCAAGCTACCCGCAGGCATTACCACGCACACCTTACAAAGGAAAAGTGCTTTTAAAGCTTGTGATAACCCATTATTGAAACCCTCATCAGCTCTTACTCTACTTCCACAAACAGAATACCAATACCAACAGATCATGGCAGTACGTGTTTTGCGAGATGAGAAACAAAAACTCGGTGCCTAAGCCATCAATGAAACAATGCAGCAGAGCCTGGATGTAGATGCTTCAAAACTCCCAAGTGTCGTGGGGCGGGGAACGGGTTCAATGTCGTCGTCCCCTTGGACATCCTCGGGCTTCGCAAAGCAGAACCTGTCTGGGATGAGGAGGTGGGAAAGGTCAATTTCCTGCCTCGCACTCAAAGGCCGCGCGCGACCTTCCCTAGAAGTTCGCGGGGTCGCCGAACAGAGGCGACGCCAGGGCAGCAGGGCCCCTAGGGCAGCGGAGACCCCAACATGACGGGCCGGGTCGTTCATAAACTTTTCGCCTCCCACAAGGAAGCGGCCCTGCGGGCGCTCTTGACACAGGTCGCTCGGGGTTGCGGTGAACTTGACCCGAGCCCGCCGCGGGAGGTTCCAGAGCAGCGCGCCGGCGTCGCGGACACGCCCCGCCCCTCACGCCCCGCCCACTGCGACCCGCTCGGCCAATCCCGGGCGCCGCCGGGGACCTCGCGCCCGGCCGTTGGAATAGACCTGACGTCAGTGCAGGTCGGCCAGCCCACTTCCGGCGCCCAGCTGGCCGTGGGTGTTGTGCGACGTACCCCTTCTGGGGGGCATTTCACACGGGGTGGGGGAAGAGGCGAAGCTACCCCCGGGCCCCTCACAGACCTCGGCGTCAGAATTTCCCCCTTGCGCCAGCGCTGCCTCAAATGTCAGGGCTCGCCCACTCTTCTCCGGTCTAACCTTTAGGGGGCTCCGGAGGGGAAATTCGCTGTTTCTGCCGGACCTTTCCAGAGCGTGCCCTAAACCCAGCCTTCAGTGGATGTTGAAAAATACATTTATTTAATGGCTCAGATGTCTTCCTTATGCCCAATAACTTCAATTTAGCACCACTAGCCCCTCTTAACGAATAGAAAACAGGTGAAAATGTTGACTTCCCTGCTATACATGAAATTGCCCACTCCCCGTCTGGTGAAAGGAATTTGACGTGAGGAATGATTAAAATAGGAATAAAAAGGCGGTTGCAATCATAGCGTAAACTGTAGTGTTATACAAATGTAAAGTATTCATCTAGAACCACATGCAAAGAAAGGAAGGACCATCTTATAGGGTGAAGTTAGGATGCTACTTAGCAAGTATTTATTGAGCACCTGCTATGCGCCAGGGATTCAGCAGTGACCAAGACAGGGAGGTCCTATCATGGCGGTCACAGGATTAAGGGGAGACAGACAATAAGGAAACAAAGGACAAGAAAACACTACAATAAGTGCTGTCGATGAAATAAAAGGATACATTCATAGGAAATAAAGTGTGTTATTTAGTAAGATGAAGATGTAAGTGACCCATGAAAAAATAAACCTGGCGGCAGTTTCTTTGCTCTTCATGGCGATCAGGCTAATTCTAGGGAGAGCTGCTTTTGGAACCAGGATCAGAAAGGCCTTGGATGAGTGTTGCTAATGTCAGGAAGGCAAAAACTTTGCCTCTACTTTGTCAGCGTCTCCGGCTGGGTCTCAGGATTAAATTGACCTGAAAAGATTAAGAGGAAGAAAAGCAAACACGTTTATTTAACACAAGTTTTACATGACCTGGGAGCCTTCTTAAGGAAATGAGCACCCAAAGAAGTGGCAAAACTTAAATGCTTATATACTGGGTTGAATAGAGAGTAGTAGCAATTGTGAAAAAGTAATGGAAATAAAATGGGGAGACTTAAGGAAGGTAAGAGTTATTTTTAACCAGGTCTCTTTGTACAAATTCTGCCAGACCCAACTCCCTCTCTTTTCTCCTGGCACTGGGAGGGCTGTTCTCACATGCGAGTTTCATCTTCTGCTTTCAGGAAGAGAAAAATGGGAATCAGAGTGCCTTTTTTGCACCTGTGGTTTTCCAAATGCCTTCAACTCAAAATAATTGATATCCTCACACCGTATAGTGGGAGGCGGCATGTCCTAAACTCCTTCACTAATGTTATCAACACCGTTTCTCCCTGGTTGGCTTGTGAGCTCCACAGGCAGGTTCCATCGGCTGCAAGACGCTGATTATTTTAAGCTCCTGGAAAATAGGGAGAGTCTTTTAGTTTGTACTTCCCACAGTGTATAAAGACTTGTCAAGTGTTGAATAAAAAGTGTAGTGGATAGCACAAATTTGTTCTACCTGGAAATGAGACCAAACTAGGAAGTGTCTTCGTTGCCAGTCTTAGAGCAATGTTTTTGGGAAATGGTTTAAATTTTTGACTTTGTTCTGTAAACTTGTGATGACAAATAGTATCAACTATAAAGAGAGTGTAATGAGTGTTGCTGACTTCTTAATAAGTAGTACTGATAGAGTCTGTGGTGGGTAGAGTGTGAAATTTGGCATCAGAATATCTGAATTTGACCAAGACTCTGCAGGACCTTCCACAGTCATTTCACCCCTCTAGACCTCAATCTCTGCACCTGTGGAATGAAAATTTGTTAATACCTGCCAGGAAGTCAATATATAATGTCTAAAACAAACAAACGAGAAGTAACAGTATTAGCATATTGTTTAAAAATACTGAGATAATCAACAGAAGAAATAATAAAGAGTTGAAAATCTGCCTCTGGAGAGCAGAGCTGTGGGGGGTATGAAGGACTGAGTCAGAAGGCTATTGTTTTTCATTATGAGCCTTTTCATGCTGTATCAGCGAGCTATTGCTGTGTAACAAAATCTGAGTCCTACCACGTGCCATTTGTTCTGGTGATTGACTTCCCGTACAGGCACAGGTTGCCTGGGGCAGCTGCTCCACATATGTTCATTTTGAAACCCAGGCTGAGAGGGTGGAAGCACCTTAACTGGGGGAAAGCTCTTCCTATGGCATTGCAAAAGTACAAGACAGCAAACCTAATCATCAGGTCATGCTTTCCAAGGCTTTGGTCAGGTCATGTCTGTTAACATTCCATTAGCCAAAAGGACAAACCCGGAGTCAAGGGGCAGTACCCTCTGCCCCTGCAGGTGAAAAGAGGAAAGAGTGAATATTTCTGAAAAATAATCTAACCTACCATGAGTAACATCTGGCTTTTAAAACTGTGTGCATGTATTCATTCGATGAAAATTAAGGCTGACTTGCGCCCCTTTCAGATCTGGATGGTGCAGATGTCTCAGGAGTGTTAACTCAGGTTCATTCTCTGTCTTTCACTGCTGAACCAACCATTTGTCTTGCTAGTTTTATTCAGTCATGGTGATCTCATGCTGCAGCAGGACCACCCGCATCGTTTTCTCCTTACAAATTTATTATGGGGACTAGAGCAAAACAGCCTGTCTTCTCTTGGTTTTCCCTCCATCTACCTAAACCTCTCCTTGGTTCTTGAAGCGTGCGTCTGACCACTTGCCTCCTCTCCCTTTCTGACTCTATTTCCTATTCTTTTTCAAAGCTAAAAGGGGAGGCTTTTGCCTGCTTCCTTTGCAAATAGCCAAAGGTGAAGTTATTCCAGAACTCCTAAAACGTTTTCTTCTAAAAATGTGAAATGATTCCAGACACTTAAGATTTTTGCATGCGTGCAGTGTTGCATAAATTAACCTATTTAGTTTTTAAAATTAAATAAAAACTACTCTCATCACCATTGTAAGGCTCAAGTGAGATCTATTAAAGTGCTTTGTAAACCAACAAAGAAAAATAAGTTTATTTTTTTTTAAAGAAACATGTTTTGAGTATCTAAATTGAAACTTTAAAAACACTGACATACTTAAAATACCGTTTGATCTCATATATTACTGGTGAGAGTGCTAAGTGATTCAACTTGCATGGAGTTGCTCAAGTGTATTTCCCACTTCTGGCAATTTACCCTCCAGTTACACCTGCACAAGTAGGACATATGAATAATAAGGTCATTCAGTGCAGTGCTGTCTGCAGAGAAAAGGATTGGAAATAACCTAAGTGTTGCCAGCAAGGCATCAGTAAATAAACCATGGGACATGCCAACAATAGCACACTTATCTATCTGGGGGGCCTGAGGGAGGGAGGGTTGGAGGAAGTACTTCTTGAAATGGAAAGCTCTTGAAGATACTCAGTAAGGCAGTGGTGGCAGGAGGGGAGTACAGAACAATGTATATAGTCTGCTACATTTCTATGGAAAAGAATGAAAATAATGGTATATATTTGTATTTGCTTGTGCTTGCATAAAGAAATACTGGAAAGATGCCCAAGAAACTATTAACGTTGTTTCTTGTAGGGGTGGGGTTGGAACTGCATGGGGACAGAGACAGCAAGGGGCCTGTCTGTTCAATATAACCCTTATCCTCTTGGTGTTTGAAAATGGTAAAAGTATCAATATTCAAAATCTTTTAAAAATAAAGTTTGAAATTATAATTTCAATACATTTAATCCAGTACTTGTTAGATTTGTCTTCAGCATTGCTATAATCCTGAGGATGCAAAAGCAGCACTGGGATCCTTTTTAAAAAAACTGAGAAACTAACACACGTGAAATTACCGTGCGTAACTAAATTAGTTTCACGCGGACTGGCGACCAAGCGTGGGAGAGAGAAGACCGGGAAGACTTTGAAGAAAGAGTCCTGATAGAGCGGTAGGCGCTCCAGGGAAGAGGAACAATACAAAGAGAGACCGAAATGCACAGAGGAAAGGTGAACATCAACTCCTATGAAAGCGCTTGTTTACAGCAAGAAGCCTCAGCTCGCGAGTCGGGCTTTGCATTTATGGGCTGCGGCAAGAAGCGGGTTAAATCCTGCGGGTGGTGCGGGCAGGTCGGACCGTGCCATGCGGGGCGGGGGTGATTTCGCGAGGATGCGTGAGTCACCGGGACTCTCTTGGTGCTGGGTGTTCCGACTGGAATCCTACTAAGCGAACAATCGGGACGTGGAAAGGCAGGCCCTCCTCTGATTTTCTCCGAGGTGGGTTCGGCCGGCCGGACGTTACGTACACGAGCGGCGTGCGACTGCGCAGTGCGGGGCTGAGGAACCGGGCCTTGCGGCGCGCGTCTGCGCAGTGAGAGCAGGTGAGAAGTCCGGCGGAGTGCATCTGCGCAGTGCCTAGGTGAGGGCCCGGATAGCGTGGCGTTCGAGTAGGCTCGCGTGGGTCCTCGTTTAGTCCGGTTTTGGTTCATTTTTTTTCCCTGGCGCAGAAGTGCCACCGAAGGGGCGGAAGAGCCGCGTCTGTGGGAGGAGAGGCGAGGTTCAGGTCGGGGCCTGGGGAGCGCGGCGCGTGCGTAGGCCGTGGCGCTGCGGGCGGCGAGGGGCCGCGGGGCCGGACTGTCCCTCGCCGCGGGGGCGGGGCCTCGGAAGGAAGCCCCGGCAGGCTGGGTCCCCGCTCCCACGCGCGCCCCAGCCGGCGGCTCGCGGCTTCTGAGGAATGTGTGGCTTTCTAGTATAAGCAAATAGTTCGGCTTTCATAGGCTGGCGTAGGAGCAACTTGAAAGCTTCCAAAATTGTGTGCATAGCATCCCGCCAGTTGGAATTTAGTTAATCCCGTGTGTGTTGGAATCGTTTTGTTCAAGTCTGTTTTGCATGGACAACAAACGACAGAGAAAGAATAGGCTGAGACCTATTCGGACCCTGGTGTAGCAGCTGCCGTTAACTAGGACGGAACTAAGTGCGAAGAGAATCGACGGTCGGGTTGCTTTCAGTGAGGGGGGAATTCCAGTTTTCTCCATTAACAATAAAAATGTGTCCACATATTTTAACACTGATACCCCCCGCACCAAATTTTTAGTAGTTATTGGAACTAGAAAAATCCCCTCCAAAAACCTTACAAACTAATTACTAAAAACTGTGTATTTAGTTTTTTTGCCCATGAAATGACGTGTAGTCGTTTCTCTCTATAAAGTAGTGCTTCAAAAGACTGTTTTATCTCCCTGCATAATGTAAAATACAAGACCCATGCCTTTGTGTTTTAGAAATTTTCATTTGCATTATATTAGCAATTAAATTTTAAAATCATGGTAAGAAATTAATTCGAACACGTGTTAGCAACCGTGTTTTCATCTCAAAAATACAGTAATTGAAATTTTATTCCATAAATCAGTATTAACCTAAAATGCTTTTTTCATATTCCATTGTGTTTATCTATCAGAACTTTTCCCTGGGAGGCACTTAGTTACTCTGCTTAAAATGTTGGTAAACTTAAAAATTTTGTCTATTCCATGGTTGCAGTGAAAGTTTTTTGAAAAATCTTTTTTTTCTTTTTTTTTCTTTAAGTCTTTAAAAACTACAACGTAAAAATGGCTTCCAAAAGAGCTCTGGTCATCCTGGCTAAAGGAGCAGAGGAGATGGAGACCGTCATCCCTGTAGATGTCATGAGACGAGCTGGAGTAAGTCCCTCAGCGTTTTCTAGCCCTCCCCCTTTTAAAAACATTTTTATTTTTAAAAGTTAGTTTGAATAAAGCAATAACTTATGAAATATTTCCAACATACACAAGAGACTGTATAATAATAATTACCTGTTAATTTTCTGCCCGTGTTAATACTTGCTAACATTTTGCCATATTTCTTTCAGACCAATTTCTTGAAGAACAAATGCTTTAAAGAAAGAAAGCATTGCAAATCACTATGTACATTTCCCCAGTCCTGTTCCCCTTCTGTCCTGGGAGGAACCTGGGAACATGATTCCCCATACTTAGCTGTCCACAAATGTGTAGAAAAGGTTTATTACTTTTTAGTAAGTTCAGATATTTCAGTGGAGATTGTGGAATGTTAGCATGAGACTGTAGTACTCATAGATGTATGTAGTATATAACCCCACTAAACACGTAAATAGCGTTTACTGAGGGCTACGTATCATTCTTAGCACTTAGATAAACACATAAACTTGTTTAAATCTTACAACAACCCCATGAGTTATCACCATCCTCGTTTTACAGTTGAAGAAACAAGCACAGAGACACTAAATAAAGTGCCCACATCGTTAAATTGAAGAGCTGGGGCAGACCAGGGCAGTCTGGCCCCAGAGTCTGTTAACCCTCCATTCCTCTGGTTTTCACAAGTGATGATACGTGTGGGTCCAGGTGGTTTATTTACAATTGCTGCTTAGTATTATAGTGGATGAATATGCCACAATCTAGCTTTCTGAATTTATTCTTATTACTTTGTTTCACGTCATTACAATTCTGTAATGTTCTTGTACAGGCTTCAGGCTCTCTGCCTAAAAGTGGACTTGCTAGGCCATAGGACAGCCCCTAGTTGGTGTGACTAGATTTTATCAAATGACTGCAAAGAAGCAACATGGGAGACCACCAGCAGTGACGAAAATTCCTTTTCCTGTACCAGCTCTTAATATTGTCAATTTTGTAAATTTTTGCAAGATTATTTCTCCCTTAAGAAAGTACCATGAGGTTGAAATGGCAACAGTAATTTTGCAAGATGGATTATTAATAGAATAATTAAACAATTTGTCGGCCAAATAAGAACACTTGTGGGAGAAAGGACAATAACCAGACAGGGTGCCGGGACAGTGTCTGTAAATCAGCATTGTCCCAGACAAACTGGGACAGACCTAGTTATTAAATACAGTTTGCTAGCTTATTAGCTTAAAGGCAGCATGGTTTTGTTGTGGGATTTCCTGCCAAGTTATTTTAAAACACAGGGCAGCTGTGAAAATGTTACTCTATGGTTCATTGTTCTTAAATATCATGATGACGTCTTTCTCTTAGATTAAGGTCACCGTTGCGGGTTTGGCTGGAAAAGACCCCGTACAATGTAGCCGAGATGTTGTCATTTGTCCTGATGCCAGTCTGGAAGATGCAAAAAAAGAGGTTCGTTCTCCATACTTGGAATTACTTGTCTTACTGCTTTTTTATTAGTTTCTCGAAGTGTCTTTTGACTACATCTAAGGCTGTTGTTAGTACAGACTTGTTTTAAGAAAGTTTCTTTGCTTGAATGTCTTCCCCACAACGAGCCCTGGAAAGTGGAGCCCTGGGCCTTTTACCTCTCTGTATCCACAAACCTGGCAGTTCCCTGATTCCTCCTGCGCTCAGTAAGTGGGTGGGGGGTGGATGGAGGCTGGGACGCTTCCATCAGTATTCTTCTGGCTCACACTGGCCGCCCTCGCTCCTGTTACAACTTGGACTTGATAAAAGAATCAATGGCCACATTCCCCATTCATTTCTGATTCTTTATTTGAAAGCTACTTTTTACCTTTTTCAGTGACGCAGAAGTAGTTAGTGATTCATTTCACGTGGGACAGTTCACACTTGATTAGTGGTTGGATTAAGGGAAGAGGAGGAGTTCTACTTAAATTGTGTCACCAGTATTTTTAGAATTATGGTTCTTACTATTGAGGGCAAACTGTCAAGCTCTGAGGTCCCTTTCCTCAGAAGCTTCCCCGCCCACATGTGCACAGACACTTTGGCACGCCCTTTCGTGGGGTGCAGGCTTACCTGGCCTGTGTGAAGGGAATGAGGGCTGTATACCCTCTTGCAGCGGAGAGTTGGCGGGAAAGGAGGCAGAGCAGCTCATGGATGGCCATTTGTGTCCTGGAAGGGTCTTGGAGTATGGTTCCCAGTACTTAGCTGTCCACAAATGCATAGAAAAAGGTGTATTTTTAGGTTCATTTCAATGGTAGATTGTGGAGTGTTAGAATATTGGCGTTTACATGTAAATTGTTGAAACTTTCTAAAGAGCACGTTGAAAGGGAGAGTGGAAGTAAACATTCCTTCTCTTCTTTTTCATCCTACCGTGTCTGCGTGTTTTAGAGCAGTTGTTACCTTTCGTGTCTATTCATTTGTCAGTTTGGATTTTAAAAGGAGTGAAAGAAATTCTATACTTTATATATTTTCTTCTTAGTTTTTAATTTTGCTTGGTTTTAAAACAACAGTAGGATGTTCATAGTTGTTAAAAGTAATTCTAAATACTAACTGTTACTCTAAATATCTACTAAATATAATTTGCTTAGTGACTAAATTTTTTTTTTTTAAAGATTTTATTGGGGAAGGGGAACAGGACTTTGTTGGGGAACAAACAGGACCTTTTTCCAAGTCAAGTTGTTGTCCTTTCAATCTTAGTTGTGGAGGGTGCCTTTCAGCTTCAAGTTGTTGTCCTTTCAATCTTAGTTGTGGAGGGCGCAGCTCAGCTCCAGGTCCAGTTGCCGTTTTCTAGTTGCAGGGGGCACAGCTCACCATCCCTTGCGGGAGTTGAACCGACAACCTTGTGGTTGAGAGGATGGGCTCCAACCAACTGAGCCATCCGGGAGCTCAGCAGCAGCTCAGCTCAAGGTGCCGTGTTCTACCCTAGTTGCAGGGGGCGCTGCTCACCATCCCTTGCGGGACTCGAGGAGTTGAACCAACAACCTTGTGGTTGAGAGCCCACTGGCCCATGTGGGAATCGAACTGGCAACCTTCGTAGTTAGGAGCATGGATCTCCAACTGCCTGAGCCACTGGGCTGGCCTGTGACTAAATTTTTAAAACAAAATTTTTTAAAATATGAAAGTATTGTTAAACCAATTTCCATCTTGTAATTTCAGAAAGTTTGAAATTATTAGATTTCTAGGATGTTTAGATATTTGCGATACTGAAATATTGTCTCCTCCCTAAGTTTTATTTTTCATCAAGTTAAAAAATTTTTTCTTTGCCTCTTAAAATTGGTTTTTGTTTTGGTTATGTTTTGTTGCTATATACATTCTTGTTGAAAAACAGGTCAGACAGTATAGAAATACATAAAGTCAAAATATTAAATGTCTCTTTCCCATTCCCCCCTCCTCTCCATCCTATACCACACCCCTTTGTCTCTGAGTGTCTGTGTCCTGTGCACATATATCGGGGTGTATGTAATAGATACATACATCTCCATGCATACAGCTTTTTTCTTTTTACAAGAATGAGATCATGCTGCACCTGCAGTTCTGCAATGTGGACACCCTTTCATGTTACTGTAGATAAATATTCTGCCATTTTTGCTAGTTACAGCAATATTCCATGATAGAGATGCACTTTAATTTAACTGTTCTATGAACAGTTTCTTGCTGTGAACCATACTTAAAATATGGAAGTGTTATTGACTGTCACTTTAGTGCACATTTCAAATGAAAATGTTTTCACTTTCTTTTTTTATTTTTTAAACTGTTGCAGGGTCCTTATGATGTGGTGGTTCTGCCAGGAGGTAATTTGGGTGCACAGAATTTATCTGAGGTAAAAACTATATAAAGTAGTTCCACATCTGCTTGTGTTCTGTTGATTTTGTTACTAAAATATTTCAGGAAGGAAGCTGTGAATAAAATAGGACTAGGTGAAATTAACAAAATGCTGTTCTAACTTAATTTTAAAAAAAACATTTCTAATGGCATTTAGAAGTAAGCTGAATCGGTGGAAGAGTTATATATGAACAGATTTGCTGAATACAATCCAAATGTTAGACTATTCCCCCCCCCCCCCGCCAGGAGCAGAAGAAAAGTTGTGTGTTTTATGAAGGGTTAAGCATAGAAAGATAAGAGATTGGCTGTCTATTCAACAATCGGGGTTTGGGAGGTGGTTGCAGGAGCGAGAACTGCCAACTTGAATGAAAACTGGCATCCAGAAAGACCACTGCTTCTTCATTTTAAGCCTTAGGTGAGGAGTCAGCCTGCAGGGAGAGAGAGAGAGGAGGGCGGGCAGGGCTGACCAGCTCAGAAGCAGATCGAATCGGACCTCTGGGACTGTAAGCCTTCCTGACTGTGCCATGGAAACACCCAGCCACCACATTCCCTCACTTCCATGTCTTTTCTTCTTAGATACAAAATGGCAAGGGTCAGTGTGCCCAAGGAAAATTGCTTTTCTCATCTCATCCTTACACATCTTTAAGAAAAGGATGCCTTTCTCTTCCAGTAAATGCCTTGATTGGGTTTCGGAATGTAGAAACATTATGAGTTGGATAATTTTTACATTAGTAATTTAGAAATATTGTTGAAAAATGGTTAAATGTAAGATCTTGTGGTTTAAGCTAGAATCTGATTCTACCAAAGGTTCTAGCCAGAGATTGGCTTGTGGCTTAACGTTAACTCGATGTGTTTTGGGTTTTCTTTGAGTAGTCTGCTGCCGTGAAAGAGATACTTAAGGAGCAAGAGAAGAGGAAGGGCCTCATAGCTGCTATCTGTGCAGGTAACGTGCAGACCATTCGTGTTTAAGTGTGTCGTCGGTTTTCTTCAAAAAATACTACAAGACTTTGTTCCAAATACTTCTCACCCTTCGTAAAGCGTGAAGGGCATCTGGGTCGGCCTATTTGGTTTGGGTGGCATGAGCTGGTGTCATTTCAGAAATGACTACAATTGTTTTCTTCCTCTCTGTGCCTCTGGTCTACATTCTGTGAAACGTAGTGTTTTCTGTGTTTGGTTGACCTCGGAGGAAAATAAGGCCCTCTGGAAATCAGTAAACAGCTTGTTACAGCAAATCTCTGTGCCAGAAAGTATTTGTGCCAGCACCCAGTCAGCAAGAATCGGCTGGAGTAAGCATAACAGGTCTGCCCTGTGCTTGCCCTGTGGCTGCAGAGGCCTCTGGGTACTTTCTGCCCAGGCCTTGTGCTCAGGGCTGCATTGAGGCGCTGTACTATCTGCCACACCATCTGGGGTAAGCTCGTTGGTGCTTGTAGGTGTCCCCACATGTTGCAACTTAGTAACATTTTGATTTCTGATCCCATTTTACGAGTAAATCCGTTCTTGCTCTAATATCAGATGGTGTTCTGCCATCTTGCATTCTTTCCATAGTGTAATTTTGACCAGTGCCTGCCTTACTATATGTAGGTCTTTATTAAATATTCGTCAAGCGAGTGAATAAATAAATGACTTAATGGATGGATTTGATAAGGTGGCACGGTGTTGTTTTGTAGGCTTTTTAAAAGAAGTTACAGACTAAGGATCCTGGGGACTGTGCATGAGAGTCGGGGTTCTCACCGTTCATTCAGGGGTTCGCAAGGTCAAAGCAGATACTACTAAGACGTTACTGGCCTTTGTCCTTCTTCTCACAGGAGTGTCCACAGAGTGTGACGTTGCCATGATCTGGGCATGGCACGTGTGCTTGAGTATTCTGTGTCTTAAAAATTTCCCAGTTTTAATTTGTACTGGGGCAGTTTTTGATAGATACCACCCACATAAACGCTACAGGGGTCCCGAGACCTAAATGTTTGAGAACCACTGCTTTCGACTGGGAAGGACGCGGAGGTGAGCGCCCTGCAGGCCCTGTACCTGGGTCCTGCTCAGCAGCTGCCCGTGGGACACAGGGATTGGTCTCTGCTGACAGCACCCCAGTCAGTGTAGCCCAAGCCCCTCACCCCTTGGTGGGGAGGAAGTCACGGTGCCTGTAAGTTGTGTGAGGACTGAGTACAATTGCCCCACCCCAGCCTCATTCTTAGGTGCTCTCAGCAAAGGGAGAGAGGAAGGGTTTGGGCCGGGGCTGTTCTCCTAGGACTCTGCTGAAAGGAAAAACCACGAGTCAGTTTGTCCTGTGTCACGAGGGTGGCAGAATTATCACCCACATCTGGTTCACTGTTTTGTGCCCAGGCAAGCTTGAATGCTTAGACTTATAATCATTTAAATCATTAAAAAATAAACAGTGTTTGTATTGTTGAATGTCCTGCACTGCTCTTCTGGGTGCTGCAGAAAGATAGGAAGAAGTGTGATGGTAAGAAGCTCTTGAGTGTTGCGGTGTAGGGATCGGTAGCTATTCCTTGGACTGAAAGAATCTTAGCCCAGCCCCTAGTAGTGCATGAGAGAGGCCGAATTGGAAGGGAGACTGTCATGAGAAGAGAATGAAATGAGATTCACTCTGGGTGGGAAGCGGGAAGGGGAGGAAGCCTGGCAGGGAAGGAGCCAGCGGCCGTCAGAGGTGAGTCTAGGTACCATCTCAGGGACGCCTGCAGGGGCTGAGGGCTGGCCCCGGTGTTCTTTCTGTTAGTCACCACATGGTGGCGCTGCTGGCTTTCTCGGCTGCCCGAGGGGATTCTGTCCTTCGTGCTCTCTGCCTCCTGCTCAGAGCTGGATTCCTGCTGCAGACTCAGCAGCATTTTCATCCGTCAGAATTTCAAGTAATAGTACTGAAGTATCTCTTCTCTAGTTTTCCAAATTGGATTTTTAAGCCTCAGAAAGCAGTAATCATGAGCTTACCGTATGAGTAAGACATCACCAGTAAATTCCTACTTTCAACTGGAACATACGTGACTGTAGGCAGCAGTTTTCTCACCTGTGGGGAGCGGGCCTAGAAATTCCTGACTCGCTGTGCGATCACTCTCCTCACTGTACAGTCGCTCTCCTCACTGTACCGTCGTCTCTTGTGGTATTTGTTCAAGTTAAAATTGAGTGATAATGATGCAGTCTTTCTGGACTTTTAAATTTGCTGCCATACATAGCTGTCTCATATTGAGGATAAAAACAACTAGGTGGAGAGTGATATCAAATGTATTTGAGGCTTTTGATTTAAGGAATGTAAGTCAGGGCGGCCGGATGGCTCAGTTGGTTAGAGCGCGAGCTCTTAACAACGGGTTGCTGGTTCAATTCCCACATGGGATGGTGGGCTGTGCCCTCTGCAACAACGACTTGACTTGGAGCCGATGAGCCCTGGAAAAACACACTGTTCCCCAATATTCCCCAATTAAAAAAAAAGAAAGAAAAAGAAATGTAAGTCAGCACTTGGTCTGAAACTGACACCTAATACTAGGCAGAAAGCTTATGTAATTGCACATTTATTTGTTCTTCCTTTGTAGCAGCTCTGATCCTGTGATTGGAGCAGCCTGTTGGTACATTACATAACCGATTTTTACTTGGGGTCATGTTGAAAAATGAAAGGTCAACAAGAGCAAGTGCTGGGGTTTGTTGAAGCTCAAGTGCACAGACTGCCGTAGGGTCTTGGCTACAGAGCTGACCACTCAGAAGGTCAAGGTGTGGTTCTAAAGCATGGTTTTCTAGGTGTGACATGAGGTCTTATATTTTTTTTTGTGGCTTAGAGAAAAAAAGGTAGAATGACTACTTTTAAAAAAGTTTTAAGATAATATAACAAAGGTTAAAACCTTTTCGGTTTTAGTCCTTATTTGAGGACCGTTACGTACAGAAAATTATGCTTGTGATTGTCAATGAAGTTGACCATTCTTCGTGAATACATTTTGATAAAAACTTCAAGTTAGCAACTGCATATTTTTAAAAACTTCATCTTAGGAGGGAAGGCATAGAGGATCACAAATTGGCTGTTCATGGCTCCTCACTTAGGTAGTTTTAATAAAGAAATGCTAGTGCCTTCATCTCAGACCCGTAAACATTTCACAGGTATATCCTTCAGGGCTGGACAGTGTTCTGTTCATTTTAATAATTTTACCACCTGGTATGTTTGGATGAATGGATTAGTGCTAACTTTACTTTCAAGTAAAAAAATAAAGTGAGTCCATAAAATAGTCAACTCCAGAAGTTTGGAGAGCACCAGTTGCCTCTAATGTGGAACTTAATTTTTCATTTGCTAAGAGGTTAGCCCTTGGTAGTTTCCCGCTGTAGTACTCTGATAACATGTACTGCCTGCTCCTTGAGGGGAGGCCACAGTCTGTTTATCTGTGTGCTCTTTGGAGGTCATGGTCAATCTTTGTGATTAAATGGTTACTGAAGTGTTTTGAATCTGTACACTTTTGTCAGAAGTACTCAGCAAATGATGTATTCTATACTTTAGCTCTCATTTTAAGAAGTGTTTAATGTCAAAATCGTGAGTATATTTTAGATAAGAGCTTCATGAATTTTTTTTTTAATTTTATTGGGGAAGGGGAACAGGACTTTATTGGGGAACAATGTGTATTTCCAGGACTTTTCCCAAGTCAAGTTGTTGTCCTTTCGATCTTAGTTGTGGAGGGCACAGCTCAGCTCCAGGTCCAGTTGCTGTTGTTAGTTGCAGGGGCACAGCCCACCATCCCTTGCGGGAGTCAAACCGGCAACCTTGTGGTTGAGAGGACGCCCTCCAACCAACTGAGCCATCCAGGAGCTCAGCGGCAGCTCAGCTCAAGGTTTCATGTTCAATCTTAGTTGCAGGGGGCGCTGCCCACCATCCCTTGCGTGACTGGAGGAATTGAACCGGCAACCTTGTGGTTGAGAGCCCACTGGCCCATGTGGGAATCGAACTGGCAGCCTTTGGCGTTAGGAGCACAGAGCTCCAACTGCCTGAGCCACCGGGCTGGCCCAAGCCTCCTGATTTTGAAGAATGTGTCATGCGGGATGTCATGCGGGGTCTCTGGTCCCGCTCCCCACATAAGAACGCTGGACATGGTGAGGCCAAACAGGAACACCCACGGAGCCATAGATAGGGGAGTCATACCACTATATTCTCGCTGGCAGCTGGGTTGGAGACACAGGAGGCAGGAGCCACACGATCCTCAACCCCTCGTCCACTTGTCTCTGCCAACCAACCTCACTTGCTAATTGCAATCCGCCTCTCTGCAATCCGTAATACACACTCCGCCATACCATGCCACGCCACTATACCACCCTTTGCTATCTTAGCCACGGCAGTTATGTCAGTGGCTAATGGCTAACCGGTAACAGCCAAAGGCCAACTAGTCACAGCTGATGACCATCTACTACCCGAGCCAGCACCTTTCCACGTGAGGCCGAGAGCCTGGAAACTGCTCTCTGGGGCTCTGTCCCCACAGAATACTTTGCTGTTGTAACTTTTAACACACGGGTTTTTCTATATCTACATTTAAATCTTTTTATTAATCTTCTTTTTAGGTCCTACGGCTCTGTTGGCTCATGAAATAGGTTATGGAAGCAAAGTTACAACACACCCACTTGCGAAAGACAAAATGATGAATGGAAGTAAGTATATGATTATATTTTAATAAGACCTTTTCGAAAAGGTATAATTTGGCATTGTTTCCCGCCCGGTGTAATCTAATTTGTAGAGATCCTCTGTGGCTGAGGTGTGGTGTGTTCCTCGCTCTCTTTGCGAGGATTTTAACCAGAGAGGGAGCTAAGCGGCGGGAGAGAGAGGCCTGTCTGGCTGTGCCCCGGTGGGGGTCGGGGGCTCAGCCAGAGGCCAGCCGGATTCCTGCCTGGCACAGGTTGAAGTGATTATGACACGCGTTTAACTAGTATTTTTACTAAATGCTTTGCCAGCAGCCAGAGGATAAATTTTAAATCTTGACCGAGTTTCAGAAAGTGCCCTTTTGCCCCCAGTCCAGAGTCAAATTGACATTGTTCTGTTCCTTCAGAGAGTGCCCAGGAGGCAGGCCGGCTTGCCTTGGTGACATGTTTCTTTTCTAAATACCAGCTAGACATTTAACTTCTATTAATTTATTTTTATAATAACTTATTTTCATGGTAAAAAATGCAGACAGTGTAAAAGGGGGTGAAGTAAATACATGTTCCTTTTCTCTAACTCGCCACCCCTTTCTGCTTTTCAGCGGTAACTTCTGTTCAGGTTCCTTGTGTATCTGTACACTTCTCTCTGCACACACTCATTAGCCCTCATGGTTTCACAGTTTTACTCAAATGACAGCTACTAAATACATTGTTCTGCACCTTGCTTTTTTAACCTAAATCTTAGATCTTCTTTTTTTTGTAATTTATCAAATAGTTCTCTAGTTCTCTTGTGTTGCTTATTATTTGAGGCTATAAAAGAAGCATGATACTGTCTCCTCCAGGAGTTAACAGCTTGACGAGACATATCCATCAAATTTTAAAATACAGGGCAGCATGTAATTAACAGCAAAGCAAGGTATAATACAAGCACTGAGTGTCCAGCTGTGTAATGACCAGAGCGTCCCCGTAACAGCTCCTGACATTCAGAGCACCAGCCAGGTGGCTTCTTTGTCACACAGGTGGCGTCTTCCTCTGCCATCTGAGTCTGGAGTGCATGTAACAGAGAGGCAGAGACCCTGGGACTTGCAGAGGGAAAGAAGATCACACTAGTATGGATAATTGCAAGAGAATCAGAAGTTTCTAGTTAGAGGCCAAAAGTGGTTCACCTGGCATTCAGCTAGTGAGGAAACTGAGTCACTGGTTCCGTTTAAAACACCAACCAACCAAAAATCAGTGAATCAACAAGATGAAATAATACCAAAGCTGATTTGAAGGAAACTGCAACCGATACTCTTTCTCCCCTATCAGTCCTGTTCTGGCCTGATCCCGAACTAAATAAGTAGAGCAACTAACATCATATCTTTTCACAGCAAAGAAAAGTAATGCAGTTTTCGTTACATTGCTGTTTTTTAAATTCATAGACAATATTTTTTAGAGCAGTTTTAGGCTCCCAGCAGAAAATCCATGGAGTCCCCGTATCCCCCGCCCCCCCCCCCCGTGCACAGTGTCCCCCACACGAGGTGGTACATTTGTTGCAATGGGTGAGCCGACACTGACACGTCATCGTCACCCAAAGTCAGTAGTTTACATTGGGGTTCCCTCATGGTGTTGGACATTCTGCATATTAAATTTGATCCAAAGTAGTACTTTCTTGAAAACCGACACTTTTTTAATTGCTAGCAAAGATACTAGGTTGTCAAAACCATCTATATGAAAATTTAAAAAGGCTCTCGCTCCTGGGCTTTTTTTAATGTGGGAGTTTAATTTACTCTGAGGTAAAAGAGAGGTTTTGGAGGGTCAGAAAGAACAGAATCAGGCTTCCTGTAGTGGTGACATATTCGAAGGCAGGCTTGAGTGGAACCCATCCCTCCATGACCTGACGGGGTCTGTGTTGTTTCGTGTTCTGACAAGGCCCGAGAACATTGCGGTCGGTTGGGGGTAGAGGAAGATTAGACTGTAAGCTCTCAGGCGTTCGGAGTATATTCACAGGCACGTTCTCCGTGGAGTCTTTCAGTCCCCACTGCCCTGCAAGCGTGTGTTGGAAACAGGCTCAGAGAGGCCAGAACCCGGGCCCAGCCTCTGCCCCAGTGAGGTTCCCACACGCATTCACGTTCCCCGGCATTGATGGCTACTATAAGAAACAGGTATTTGAAGTTTCTGCCCTTTCAGAACATTCTGCGAGGTGGAGTGTGATTACTTCTTGGATGTCTTCTTGGGTGAGGCCCTTCGGGTCGTCACCTTGAATTTAATAGATGAGTAGGAAATTTGTACACAAATAAGCAGTGTAATCCGAGCGCAAAGTCTTTCCATTTCTCACTTTTTAAGTAAGTTGTGGCTTTAATGCTTTACAGTTCTCGTCTGTCCGTTGTAGTAAGCCTCCGAATGCCTGTCACTGAGCAGTGAGGAGGGGGTCTCTGGAGCCAGAGGACCACTCTCTGTGCGACCAGGTGGGTTCCTGAACCTCTGAGCCTCATTTCCTCGTCTGGCGTCCGAGAACAGTAGCAGCTGCTTCTCAGGGTTGTTGATGGGCTCCGCGAGTTAATGGGTCTAATGCAGTTAGAGCCTTGCAGCGCTCGGCCGTGCTGGGACACAGCGGGGACAGGCTGCTCTCGCCCTGCCACTCTGTGCCAGCGTTGGTTTGATTGGATTCCCACAAGAGTCCTGTTAGGTTGGTGACATCCCCATTCTACAGCAGAGAAGAGTGAAGCTCAAAGAGGTCAGGCACCTACTAAATGGCAGACCTGGAATTTGATCCCAGACCCACTGTGCTCAGGGGTCAGCGACTTTTCCTTAAAGAGCCGAATAGTAAGTATTTCAGGCTTTCAGGGACTTCAGGTCTGTTGGAGCTCTGAAGGAGCCACCGGCCAAATCGGTGGGGGTACCCGTGTTAGTGGCTGACCACTTGCCCCTGGCCTCCCCAGTTGCTTTTTCTCTGAAGAGACTTTCTAGTTTGGGGGTGTTTGCTTAAAGTTAGAAGAAATGAACGCCCTGTGCCAGATGGAATATGAGGTGTGAGTGTGCCCAGTTCCCCAGTTGGAATGAACCCGGCTCGCTGGTGAGTGCGTGTGCGTTGCTTTTCTTTGTCTTCGCCACTAGGAGGCGGTAGGTGATAAGTGCAGACCATTTGTTCTTCCTGGGTGAAATTTTGAAAAGAACCGTGGACCATCTTTAAACATCTTTAACCAGTTTAAGCTGTATTTGTAATGTTTTATCCACAAAGAGGTTGTTAAGTGAACCCTTTAGAGCTGTGCCTGGTGTTGCCCCAGTCGAGGCAGCTCATCCCACAGCTCTGGCCGACCCAGCTCAGCTGGTTTTCTAGTTTAGCATTTAAAATGATCTTGGCCTGCTTTCTCCATCAGTCAATGAGGTTAGACTATGAAAACCTTCCCCCTCAAAGCAGGGCTTCTCTTTTTCTCCACAGTAGTGACTAGGAAATCATTGACATACTGTGTTTCAGTTTTTTTCCCTTGGTTATTCATGATAGTAAGACAAATTATCACAGGTGGTTGTTAATCCACTTTGAAAGACGTGGACACCAGTGCGTGGGTTCTAGAGCCCATTGTACCGGTCGTTAGGTGACGTTTTCTGTCTATTGATTGAACAAGGCTTTCCTGAAGTGCTCCTTAGGCTGTGGGAGACGGCATAGCCGTGGTCTGCACTGCCTTTGGGGGTGCCGGACGGAAAGTGGTCAGCAGAGTGCCTGCCTGGCTCTACCTGCAGTGACAGGACATCCTCACTCAGAGGAACCTCCTCAGCTGTAACCCCTCCCTTGAACCTGTTTGTCCTTCGTGTCCCATGTCACTACGTGCCCCAACTACCCAACAGTTGCCCGGAGCAGACAGCTGGGAGTCATCCTTGATGCCTCCCCGTGTCCAGTCCGTCACTGAGTTCTGGGCATTTTATCGCCAAACCTTCATTTCCTCTCTATTGCCACTGTCCCCATCCAGGTCACGGTTAGCTGCCACCTGGATGGCAGGTTCTCTTCTGCCTCCCTTCCGGTTCCTTCTAGTTCAGCCTCTGTGCAGGCCAGATCCAGAGGGCTCGTGCCCCATGACATGGAGTTCAGTCTTCTTTAGGTGCAGGAGAAAGTCGGCGAAGGGTCTGGCGGAGAGAACTGGATAAGCTCTGATTTGCACTTGGGAAAGGTCACCTCTTTGGTGACGCCGAGCATGCACTGGCAGGAAGGCAAGGCAGAGGGGCTGTGAGGCGAAGATCGTCGTTACGGCCTGGGCACGCGCAGAGGGAATGAACTGACTTGCCTTCATCCTCCTGATGCGTGGGCGCCTCCCCTTGGTGCCGTCGATACTCCAGGCCAGGCAGAGGCAGGTGAAGGCCCAGCCTTTACAGAGTGGACAGTAAACAAGGAGACTGACGCATAGTTTATAGACTGTGTCCGTGCTGGGGGGTGCTATAATCTGGGGGACCTCGTTTCGAGGGCGGTCACAGATCCCATCTCCCAGGCGTTGGTGCGGAAACCCAAGGCGCACGTTGCTGAGAAGAGCTTTCTGGGCGAGGAAGCAGCCACTGCAGCTCCTCGTGGGGCAGGAACGGCCTGGGTGCTCAGTAACCGAGAGCCAGGAGGGGAGTGATGGGCACAAGTGGGGCATCTCTGCAGGGGGCCTCCTGGGGGCAGGGCTGGGGGCCACTTGGAGGAAGCCCAGTGGCGGGAGACTTGGCTGAATGTGGGAGAAGCACGTTTCCTATTACTGTATTTACAACAGTGGGGCCAACTGAGGGACGACACAGAAGGAGCATGGTCCCTGAGAAGGGAATATGGCTTCTCCCTCCACACAACTCCCCCCGCCAAAAGTTATGCTGTAATTGTTTTTGAGACAGTAGAGAGTGTGTGTGCATAACACAGGTAGTTTCTACCTTCAACACTTTCACCCTCATCCCTTTTTCCCTCCAGCGTCTTGTAGGGAGGAAAAACAATGTTCCCTCTACCCTTCTGAGTCCTTGGCTGAGCGCCCTGTAGTAACACAGATTAACAAGAGAAAAACACACAGAAGTTTATTAACATGTCTGCCTCCTGAATCCATGGGAGATACCCAGGGAGAAAGAGGACTTGTGAGGTGGTTTGGAATTCCGACTTAGATATTATCTTAGTAGGGAAAGAGGTGGGGGGCGGAGGCCTCTCGGGAGAGGAAATGGTTTTTAGGGAAGGCGACTGGGCCTTAGAAGAGCGGATGGGAGGTAGGATCGATGGTGACAAAGTCTGGTGTGGCGTCGACTTCCGGCCTCCTGTCCTGTGACAAGAGTCCATCTTCCCTGGCTGGTGAAACTCCGGGAGGCGGGGAGGGGATGTATGACCATCGAGCTCCTTCTGGAGGATCTGCGTTCGGGCTGAAAAAGGGGTTCGGAGAAAGCCTCTCCCTGCATTGGCTGGTCTTCAAGAGCCTTCCTTTCAAAATAATATGTCAGAGCCATGTATTTGCAGTGTCATGTCCTGAACTCCTACAGTCACTGCTGCCCTTCTGTTTACAGAACTGATGCTGAGCGTTTATTGTGTGATAGAAGGGTGAGCAGTCCGCATTTACTGGGAATTATTAAGCCGCTGCTCTCGCCTTTCGTGTGTGTGTGTGTGTGTTTCCTGTCCCAGTTGTTGGTTCCTCTGGCCCTTTGCTGTACCAGCCTCCTTCGTACCCACACGCTGCCCTCTGAAGGGTTGGGAGCGCCTGGTTGTTTCTGAATGGCTGCCTGCAGTGGTGTGTGTTTTCTAATTTATCTAAGTGAGGCCAGTGACGCGCTGCGACGGCTTGGCTGCTAAGCGGGAGTCACTGTTGGCCAGCGCAGCCCGTCAGGATGTAACCCTTTTCTCGTCCAAGGTCATTACAGCTACTCGGAGAATCGCGTGGAGCAGGACGGCCTGATCATCACGAGCCGGGGGCCGGGGACCAGCTTCGAGTTTGCTCTCGCCATTGTCACGGCGCTGAGCGGCAAGGAGGTGGCCCAGCAGGTGAAGGCCCCGCTGGTCCTTAGAGACTAGAGCACAAGTACCGCAGTGGGTCACAAATAGGCCGCTTGTCATCACTTTCACTGAGTTCACTTTAAACAGAAGTTGGTGGTTACTCTGCGGATCCCGTCGTGAAGTGACACCACAGATTCCTCGCCCTACAGTTGGGTCCCCACATTTCTGAACCTTGATTGCAGAATAAACAACACTTAGCAAACTACTGGTTGTTCCTTCATTTGTCTCCTGTTTCTTTTGTGCCACTAAACTCATCATCAGGTTCACGTGCAGCTCTTAAGTGTTGACACAGCTACTGATATAAAAGAACAGTGAACACGTGATACTGGGCTTTGTAGTGAATACCGTGGTGCCAAAAAGATGTATACAAGTGGACACTTTGGTCAGCGCCGCTCAAGCAGGAGTTCGCCGTCATCAGAAGTGTCTGGATGCTGATGGGAACCACTTTGAGCACCTCTTGTCATTGCAGAAGTCAAACGTGACTTGTTTTCTTCTTTTGTTATTGGTATATATTGAGTAGTACAATTTTAATAGTTTTTTTCTTTCTTAAAATGCGAATCCCTTGTTTTGGCACCTTCTGCGTGTATTTGGTCTTCCACTTGCCTCTGGCACAGAACTCCCAAATCCTTGGAATTTCCTGAGCCTTGAGAGTGATCACGTGTCTCTTGTCATTTTAATAAGATGGCTTTTGGATCCCACCAGAGGGTGGGGGCTGGTTGTCAGTGGAGCCAACCATGTGGTTAGAGCGTTGGAACTTTCAGCCACACCAACTTCTGGGGAGGGGCTTGGGGTTGAATGAGTCACCAACGGCCAGTGACTCAGTTATGACTGTGTAATGAAGCCTCCATAAAAACCCAAAAGGACAGGTAGGTGATCTGTCCCTTTTTCAGAAGTTGCCACATTGGGGAACCAGAAGGCTTCCACATGCCACATGCTGGGCCCCAAGCTCTGCGAGGACAGAAGCCCCTTCCATCAGGATCTCCCCCGTGTGTCTTCAGTTGGCTGTTAATTCATACCCTTTAATTCTAACACCTTTTGTGATAAATCGGTAATCTAGTGAGTAAACGGGTTTTCTTCTGTTCTGTGAGTCGTTCTAGCAAGTTAATTGAACCCAAGGAGGGGGTCAGACTGCCAGCCTGTAGCTGGTTGGTCAGAAGCACAGGTGACAGCCTGGGCTTGCCAGCGGCATGTGCAGTAGAGGGCGGTCTTGGATGTAGCCCTTCGTCTGTGGGATCTCGGTCTGTCTCTGGGTAGTGTCAGAATCCTGTGGCTCCTCCGACACCTGCTGCTGTCTAAGAATTGCCTGGTGTTGGGAGGCGCACACACACACACACACACACACCCATGGGAATTAGCTCTGGAGACCTCTTCCAACATGCTTTACATATCAACAGCAAAAAGCATGAAAGCAGAGATTTAAGGGGCTTGTGATTTCTGTCCCATTCAACCAATGAAGTTGGCCTTGATGGTGAATTTTGGCCAGCCAGTACTTCTTTTTCCATAGTAGAAAGTCCTCAAGCTTTTCGAGGCCGTTGCAGCCTCTGTTTCCCTTCCTCAGGTAACAGCTGCCAGCTGTTCACTGGGTGAAACTCCCCAGCTCCCATGGCAGTGGATAAAACAGGCAGGGCAGAGCCTTCTCAGCCCCGATCACAGACCAGTCAGCCAGGGGGACTCAGGTCTGGGGCCTCTGCCCAGCCTGGCGCTGTTCTCTGCTGGGAACCCGGAGCGGCTGGCAGCCACCTGGTCACTGTGACGATGGCTCCAACACGAGAGGTGGACAGCTGGGCCGTTCCTTGACCCAAGATCTAGCTGTACCTGAGCGAGAACACTTTTTGGACTTATGGACAGGAGCCGACAAATTCCCGGCTTTCGTGTATGTGAGACCTTACTGGTAAGTGACCGACAGTGACGGAGGAGTTAAGTAGTGGTCAGGCTGCTGCGAACACCTGAGCTACTACCACTGTGTTGCCCCGAAAAGATCTGGCCGGACCATCAGCGCTAATGCGTCTTTTGGAGCAAAAATTTATATAAGACCCGGTCTTATAGTAAAATAAGACCGGGTCTTAATTTTTGCTCCAAAAGACGCATCAGAACTGATGGTCCGGCCAGGTCTTCTTTTTGGGGCAACACGGAAGTAGAATGTTGAAGCACAGCACGGAGAGTGGGACTCTGCTGTCCCCCCTAGTCACCGCTGCCCTTTCTTGGCCCGTCTAGTTCCTTCCCCACCCCCTCCTGTGATAGTACCAGAGTCAGCAGACTTTCTGAAAAGGCTGGGTTGGAAATATTTTAGACATGTGGGACATAAAGTCACTGTCACAGCTTCTCTGCCCGTACAGCCGGGAAGCAGCCACAGATACTTCATGTGAGAAGCATGGCTGTGTCCCGACAGCTTCATTTACAAAACGGGGGTGGAGGTGGGGGGCCTTGGGCTGTAGCTTGCCAACCCCTGGACCAAAAGGCCAGGCAGATGTTAATTATTTTTTTAAATGTGAACATGTCATTGCACATTTGGTAAGCGCTGTCACAATACAAAGAATGCTAAGGGGCAGAGAGCAGGAGTGGCTGCGTGGGGGTGGGACGGGACAGTGGAGCCGAGACCTGAGGTCGGAGTCGGGGTTGGATTTCGTTTCTTCAGCAGCTCTGTTTTGTCCCTTCTATGTACCAAGCCCTGTTCCTGGGACTGGGAATAAGCCCCTGAGAGAGAGACTGTCTTCGTAGAGCTTATATTGTGGGAGAGAGAAAAGTGCAAACTTGAGAATATCTACATTCTGTGAAAAGATGGAGGGTAAGAAGGCAGTGGCGAGGCTGTTTTCTAAGGGTGCTGAGGGAAGGCCTCTGTGAAAGGGGACCTTGGAGGAAATGCAGAGATTTAGGTGTGAATGAGGCAGGTGTCTGGAATGCTGAAGAGCAGTCCAAGCAGAAGAAACAGGCCCTGAGGCAGGAGTGTTTGGGGTGTGGAGGAACAGCCAGGGGGCCAGGTTGAGGGGGGACACTCTGGGTGAAGCTAGAGGGGAGCCAGAACCCAGACTTTGGGACAGACTGGGGATGGGCACGACTGAGGCAGCCCTGGGCCTGTGGTTCACAGGCTCAGGGGTGAGGCCCAGGGTGGGCGGCTGGAGGCACCAGAGGATGGCAGAGGGGGGGCACCCATGTGGGTGTGAGCCGGACAGTCCCCACATTTCTTCAGCACAAGGTCAAACGGAAATCCCACAAGCTGCAAGGCGGGGTAGGTGGGTTTAAAGTTCAGGTAGATGGATTTGAAATGTCTATAAAATACCTTTAATAAAGGAAGAAAAACTTGAGACCTGTTACATGGAAAATCACAAATTACTGCTGACCCCTGAGAGTCAATTTGCTGTTCAAGGTGAGCATCTGTCAACTCCCAAATTACAGGGGTGATTCTCCCCCCTCAGCACCTACCTCTGAATAAGCTCCCAGGAATTTTAGAGGGATCTGCAGGAAGGGGGCTGTTGAAAGCCATTATCTCTTTGAATTTTGATTATCTCTTTGGATTGTTGTGCCCTTGGGGCAGCCAGAAAAGGTTGTTGGGCAAGATGAAAGCATTTAAGAGAAGCTTTAGCCCTGGTGTGGTAGTCAGTATTTTTTTCCATAACAGTGTTTGGGGTGGGGCCCCAGGACCCGCTTTATCTACACCTTGGGCCCTTTCTGACCAGGTCAAGAATGACTGGCTTTAGGCATATTGATAACGTTTAAAAGCCTCCGCTCCCTATCTGCCCACTTGTCTGTGCTAAACACACACACCTGCCCCCTTCCTTCTAGGAAGTGAGGGGCTTGGGGGCGGAGTGTTACGCAAACAAGGAAAACTTGGGAACTGAAGTAGGAGGGGTGCTGTCTACGTTTGAAAGTGACCGGGAGTAGGAATTGAGGTGTGTGGCCCCTCCAGTTTGTTCTCTGCCTGAGCCTGGGTGGCTCAAATCGGGGGACTTGGGGCATCATTCCATTCCTCACACTTGTTTCTGGAGCTCCACCTGTTTGCCCATGGCCACCTGGAGAGTTGGGGGGAGATCGTGTTTAGAAATCACGTCTGGAGCCCAGAGCTCAACCCCCTTGACCGAAAGGAGAATTCCTCGTACAGGATGCGCTCAGAGCCCTGGACCGGCTCTGGGCCGCGGCTTTCCCAGTGCGGGCAGGAGCCGCCAGGCTCCAATCCCTGAGGCCCTGGCCAGTGTTGCTCTAGGGAAGTGACCTCCGAACTGCCCTTCTGATGGAGAGTTAGTAATTGTGACTTTCAGATACTAGGTCAAAGCCACACAAATGAAGGGTTTGGAGCGATTTGTTTCCCAGGTGTAAGATAGTTGAACAGGGAAGGGAGTCAGTGCTTATTGAGCACCTGCTGTGTATAAAACATCCAGCGAGGTGGCTAATTGCTTTCACACTTGACAAAAGGGATTATATTATATGTCACTGCTCTGCCCCTTGGTTTTTCACTTACTGTATCTTATAGAATTTTTTCCTCTACGGACATGTGGAGAGGTACTTTTAGCTATTAGGTTGGTGCCAAAGTAATTGCTGTTTAAAAGGTTAAAAATAATTGCAAAAACCGCAATTACTTTGGCACCAGCCTAATACATCATTCAACTCAGCCGTCAGTAACAACCTTACAAAGTGACCATTGTCATCCATTGTCAAAAGGAAAAGAAAAACCTAGTCTCTTTAAAGGTCAAGAACCTGTCAAAAAAAAAAAAAAAAGGAAAGAAAGAACCTGTCTGTCCTGTGCTATAGGATTGTGGGAAGGACCAAAGGCTACAATAAAGGGGGATGCACATTTTGTAAACTGTGAAGCATTAAATGAAAAGTGGCATTTCAGTGTGGCCAATTGTGTCATCCTGGAGTCTGGTTATGTGTTCTGTATCCTAGGGTGTTGGTTCCCTACGGAGTGAGGAGAACAAAAAAAAACTTAAATGTTCCTGCAGAATCTTTGCATAGTGTTTTTTTTGAGTTTTTGTTTTTGGAAAATCCCCTGTCTATCCTTAGGGACCTGGGTGTCCAAGAAGCAGTACTGCATCTAGTCACTGTCACTCACCTACCTCGTTCTAGCCACAGCGTCCTCCCCACGACAAGTGGGATCAGAGACAGTGAGGTGCCAGGCAGGGGCCACAGGAAATCCTGTTTGCATCTGGGCTGGACACACGCCGCTTGCTCCTAGTGTGGGGTCCTTTCGGAGCTGGTGCTTCTCCCCAGGACCTGGGATCCCCTGGGACCACACACTGAGGAGGTATTCACCATCATCACCATCACTGCCATCATCACCATCTGTTGGCATTACACTGTCGGTATAAAAAATGTCCAGACCTGTAGAGCATTTTTCTAAGAGTTTATTTGAGTCAAACTGACAAATGCTGGGGAGCAAGGTCTCAAATGCCCCTGAGAGTAACAGTTTTGCAGCTTCTTTTATGCATTTGAAATGAAGGAAGATGACATGGAGGTGGGAGAAAGCAAGGTGGGGGGATTGGCTTACAGGAGAATTAAGATCCTCTGCTCCCTCGGTGGTGGCTAGGGCTTATTTCAAAGGTGTGTTGACCTGGGTGGACAGAAACAATGGACAGGGCTGGCTGAAGACAAAGATAAACCTTTCACCAAAGAAGTTGCATGCCTGGGGCGTGACTACCCACCTGACTGGCCCAGTTAGGAATTTCTGATGGGATCACCCTGGGAGTCTACTTTCCGGAGAACACCTTTTCAATCTACAAAACCATCACTCTTATCATCCTCCTCCTCATCTTCACTTCCTGCAGCCCCCAGGGGCTGTTTCAGGTCCCCAAACAAGTCCCAGGCCAGCCAGAACCCCTCCACCCTCCACTGGGCCTCACAGCTCAACTGCTTTCTGTTGCCTTTTCACTTCCTGGTGTGACATCCTCAGGTCTTCTCTTTTAAAAAAGTATTTTGTTTTTGAATTCAGCGTGCTATTGGAGATTTTTGCTTAGCTTAAAAATAACGTTCGAATGAAAAGTTCATTGTCTTCAAAAATGAAGAAGAAAAAAGGCGTGAGTGACGGAGCAGGCACAGAGCTTGGGTGGGAGGACAGAGCCGAGTGAGGCAGCTGGAGCCTCACAACTGTCCGTCCGCATCTTTGCTGGAGCGGTTTTTTAAACACCAAGCAGAGTAAGTGTGCGGTACAGAGTGTTTGGCTCAGGTTTCTTTTTTCAAAGGGAGAATAATAGTTCACGGTTTACTGCAGAGAAAGTTGTGCTTTGTTTTTAAACCCAAATGGAACGTAGCCGGAGCCAGCCCTAAAGTCCAGCGTCCTGTCCCGAGGGTTTGTCATTCCAGCCGCCCTCCCCTCCAGGACTTAGGGTGAGGCTTTGGCCCTGGCTGACTTGAGCCTCTGCCCCCCAGGTGTGTGGTCAGTTTCAAACAAGAAACAGAATTCTCTGCATTCACCCAGAATGACTAGCCCTGGGGACGTAGCGTGGTCAGTGGCAGCCTTGACATGGGTATCTCGCCAGGTGGAAGGCAGGTAAAAGGTGATGATATGGAAACTTGTGGTCAAGCCTCAGCCTGAGACATGCCCTCCGATTGGCAGTAAGCCGTGAATCAGTGCAAAAATGAACTGCAAGTTCACCAGCAGGATGAGATCACCCTCTTCTAATACTTGGTTATGCTTCTGCATCCCTTCTCCAAGAATGACAGCCACTCAGCATGCTTACGACAGAGTAAATCATCTCCGGATTGTGGATAACACTAAATTGTTAATCCAAGAGGCATCTAGCTCACTGCCACCTGCGTCTTAAAACACTTTTAGGAATTTAATTATACAAAGGCTACATCAAGTCAATACCAGCTCATTGGAAAAGATTTAAATGATACGTGAATGCAACACTTGAAAGTTCCGTTTCATGTCCTCCCTCCCCCCGAGCCCCTCCCTTTCCTCAAATTCACACTCTGGGGTCTCTCTTCCAGTCTGTTTTCCATGAACTTACAACTGTGTAATCATACACATCCATACCCACAATTACATTATGTTGTAATATAAATACGCACATTATACTTTTAAATATTTTAAAATAGATAAATAGGGCCCTATTGTGTACATTCTTTTGCAAATTGAATTTTTAAGAACTTGATATGTCTTAGAGGTCTGCTCATGTCAGGTTGACTGTTCATGTAACAGCTGAACAGGATTCCACAGCACAGCTGGATTAGAAATGATTTAACCATTCCTCTAATGCATTTCCCCCCGATTTTTATTATGGTAAAAAATACACATAACAAAGTTTATCATCTAGCCATTTTTAAGTGTACAGTTCAGGGGCATTAAGTACATTTATATTGTACAACCATCACCACCATCCATCTTCAGAACTCTTTTCATCTTTTAATAACACTGACACTCTGTCCCCATTAAACACTCACTGTCCCTTGCCCCTCCCTCAGCTGCTGGGAAATCCCTTTCCACCTTCTGTCTCTGAATTGGACTACTCGAGGTACCTCGTGTGAGTGGACTCATATGGTATTCGTTTTTGTGACTGGCTTATTTCTTCTAGCAATAATGTCCTCAGGGTTCATCCATGCTGTAGCGCATGTCAGAATTCCCTTCCTTTTTAATGATGAGTAATAGTCCATTCTATGTCTATACCACATTTTGTTGAGGGACACTCGGGTTGCGTCCGCGTTTAGCTATTGTGAATAATGCTGTTATGAACATGGGGGTACAAATTTGTCTTTTGAGACCCTGCTTTCAGTTCTTTTGGGTACATACCCAGAAGTGGAATTGCTAGATTTTATTGTAATTCTAGTTTTCATTTTTGAGGAACTGCCAGATTGTTTTCCACAGCGCTGCACCATTTCACATTCCCCGCAACAGTATACGAGGGTTCCAGTTTTTCCACATCCTCACCACAACATTTTGTGTGTGTTTTTTTAACAGTAGCCTTCCTAATGGGTGCGAGGTGCTATCTCATTGGCTTTGATTTGCATTTCCTTTGTGATTAGTGACGTTGATGTCTTTTCATGTGCTTCTTGGCCATTTGTACGTCTGCTTTGGAGGCAGGTCTGTTCAGTCCTTTGTTCATTTTTTAATCGGGTTTAGTGTTCTTGTTGATATCAATGGATTTTAAGGTATTTTTACAGTTATTAAATATGTTTAAAAATGTCTTCAGGAATACATTTGTGCAAGTGTGGATATTTTTAGAGGATTTTTCGGATCAAAGAGCAGGCACACTGATTTTGATACAGATGGCCCAGTTGGCCTCCAATCTGCCCGTTTTCGCCATGCTCAACAATACTGGTTATTAGCCATCTTCTTACTTAAAAATCTTCGTTGTGAAATAGCGTATAGACAGAGAGTAGGTGAAAATGCAGAGGTACAATTTTAAATGCATGCCTGTTTACCCACCACCCATGTTAAGGAAAGGAGCTTCACCAGTGCCTGATTGGGTCGTCTTCCCCAGCAACACCCCCACCTAATACCCAAAAGTAAGACCTTTCATGAATTCACTGCACGAATTGTCCAGTTTCTCCGTTGTACTGTTGGCGAACATTTGGGTCGTTTCCAGTGTTTTGCATGTATCTCCTGATGCACATGTGTACGAGTTTCTCCAGGGTGGACACCTGGTTATGGATCACTTGTTCTTTTTTTTAAAGATTTTTTGGGGAAGGGGAACGGGCCTTTATTATTGGGGAACAGTGTGTACTTCCAGGACTTTTTTCCAAGTCAAGTTGTTGTCCTTTCAATCTTAGTTGTGGAGGGTGCCGTTCAACTTCAAGTTGTCCTTTCAGTCTTAGTTGTGGAGGGCGCAGCTCAGCTCCAGGTTCAGTTGCCGTTACTAGTTGCAGGGGGCACAGCCCACCATCCCTTGCGGGAGTCGAACCGGCAACCTTGTGGTTGAGAGGATGCTCTCCAACCAACTGAGCCATCCAGGAGGCAGCTCAGCTCAAAGTGCCGTGTTCAATCTTAGTTGCAGGGGGCGGAGCCCACCATCCCTTGTGGGACTCGAGGAATTGAACTGGCAACCTTGTGGTTGAGAGCCCACTGGCCTATGTGGGAATCGAACCGGCAGCCTTCGGAATTAGGAGCATGGAGCTCTAACCGCCTGAGCCACCGGGCCGGCCCTGGACCACTTGTTCTTGATTGCAGAAGTGACAAGGGTCCTTACCTGCTTTTGTTTCAAAGATCCCTTGGCACACTAGTAAAGCCTGTGGACACCTTCTTAGAATAACATTTAAAGATATGTCAAATAAAATACATAGGATTACAAGGGAAATCAATTATATTAGAATATAGTTTTCAAAATAGTTCAAGAAAACAAATTTATGTTAAGCAGTCTATGTTCTTCTTCCATTAAATGGTAGTGTTAGCAGTTGGTCTAAGAGCTACCATAATTTAGAAGTTGTGATGAGCATAAATGATATTTTGAGATATCTGCATCAAGTTTAACGTGATATGCAAAAAACCTGTGTTCTGTTGGTGCAAGTCTACTTCACCCACTTCACCAATACTACTTCAGTTTGGTTCCTAATAGAAGAAATACCAACTTTCAGTTAGAGATTTTTGAAGATACAGTTTTTCCCATTCAAGCTCACAGCGCCCCCTGAATTCTTTCCATGCACCCAGGTTAAGAATCCTTGTACTAGGAAATGCTAGACCATTTCCCAAGCGGTTTTGGCAATTTACAATCCATGAGCAGTGAAAAAGGTTGACTGTTGTTCCATATCCTGACATGCTAGCTATTGTCCAACGTTTTAATTATTGCCAGTGTGGCGGGTGTGAAAGGCTTTCCTTTGCATTTTCCCTATTACTCGCGAAGCGTCTTTTATATGGTTTCTTTGTCTGTGTAATGAATATATTTTGCTCATATTTCTGTTATTTTTTGTCTTTTTGACTTGTAGGAATTCTTTATATATTCTGGATATTAATCACTATTATTGATATGTGTGGCAAATATCTTCTTCAGGACTGTGGTTTGCCTTTTCACTCTATGGCATCTGTGCTAAACAGAAATTTTTAATTTTAATGTAGTAGAATCTATCGATTTTTATCTTTATAGTTTGTGCTAAATTCTTTTCTATCTCAAGATCATAAATATGTCCACTTGTGTTGTTTACTAAATTATTTAGTTTTGCATCCCACATTTAAGTCTAAGCCTCCTGGAATTAATTTTGTGTGTGTGAGAGAGGGATCTGATTTCATTTTTTTCACATAGAGTTCATAAGTCATCCCAGGGGCAATTAGTGAATGGTCCCTCTTTTTCCCACTAATCTGCAGTTCTGGTTCTGTCCTAAATCAAATTTCCATAGTTTGTCTTCATCTGTGGGCTGTTTGATCAATCTGCTGGTCTCTGCCGGCATCAGTCCACACCGGCTAACTTCTTCTCCGGTGGAGGTAATTCTCCCAACTTCCTCAGGAGTATCTTGGCTATTCGTAGCCTCGGCTCTTCCAACAAATGTTAGAATCAGCTTATCAAGTCTTCACAAAAAATGCTGTTGGAATTTTTATTGGGATTGCATTAAATTTGGGCAATGTTGACATGTTTCTTATATTGAATCTTTTTATCCAAGAACATAGTATACTTACCATTTATTTAGGTCTTTAATATCTAATGTCTTTCAATAAAGTTTTGTAATTTCTTAATAAAGGATTGCATATCTTTTATTAGATTTATTATTAGGTTTCTTTCTTTCTCCTTTCCCGCCCTCCCTCCCTTTTGATATTGTAAATACATTTTCAAATTTGTTTTCTGGTTGCTGCTGGTATATAGACATGCAGATACTTTTATATACTGATCATGTATTCAGCCTTTTAAAACTCTCTTGTTCTAATATAATGGAGCTATAAGTTATTTTGAATTTTTTATATAGATATTCGTATCACCAGTAAAGACAATTTATTTCTCTCTTTCCAATCCTTAAATGTTTTATTTTCTTGCCATTCTACCCTTGTTAGCATCTCTAGTACAATGATAAATTCAAGTGACTACAATGGGCGTGTTACGTCATGTTGGATTAGAAAGAGAAATAAATGTAACATTTGCTATAGAATTTTAAATTTATTTTTATTAAACCTTTGGTGTTTTTCAGTCTCACTGCAAATCCATGATTTGTGGATCTATTTCTTTCCTCCCTCCCTCCCTCCCTCCCTCCCTCCTTCCTTTCTTTCCTTCCTTCCTTCCTTTTAATCTATAGGAATTTATTAGGATTTCTAGATTTGAGCCTTGGTATAGTTCAGCAATTCTGGAAATTTTTCACTCTGTTACCTTTTCCAGTATTGCTTCTTCCGCATTCTCTCTGGTCTCTCCTTCCAGATAATCTGATTTACATCTTTTCATTTTATCTTTCATATCTTTAACCTCTCCCTCATATTTTCCATCCTTTTTCTTTTGGTCCTTTATTCAATGTAATTTCTTCAGGTCCATCATCTAGTTCATTAATTCTTCACCTGTGTCCAATCTGGTGGCTGACACGTTCATTGAACTACTAATTTTTTTAAATTAAAGTTTATTGGGGTGACAATTGTTAGTAAAATTACATAGATTTCAGGTGTACAATTCTGTATGACATCATCTGTAAATCCCATTGTGTATTCACCACCCAGAGTCAGTTCTCCTTCCATCACCATATATTTGATCCCCCTTACCCTCATCTCCCAACCCCCACCCCCTTTACCCTCTGGTAACCACTAAACTATTGTCTGTGTCTATGAGTTTTTGTTTCTCATTTGTTTGTCTTGTTCTTTTATTGTTTTTGGTTTATATACCACATATCAGTGAAATCATATGGTTCTCTGCTTTTTCTGTCTGACTTATTTCGCTTAGCATCATACTCTCTAGATCCATCCATGTTATCACAAATGTTCCTGTATCATCTTTTCTTATCGCCGAATAGTATTCCATTGTGTATATATACCACATCCTCTTTATCCATTCATCTATTGAAGGACATTTTGTTTGTTTCCATGTCTTGGCCACCGTAAACAAAACTGCAATGAACATTGGAGCACACGTGTCTTTATGTATAAATGTTTTCAGATTTTTTGGGTAGATACCCAGGAGAGGGATTGCTGGGTCATAAGGTAATTCTATTTGTAATTTTTTGAGGAACCTCCACACTGCCTTCCATAACGGCTGCACCAGTCTGCATTCCCACCAACAGTGTATGAAGGTTCCTTTTTCTCCACAGCCTCTCCAACACTTGTTACTATTTGTCTTGTTGATGATAGCCATTCTCACTGGGGTGAGGTGATATCTCATTGTGGTTTTTATTTGCATTTCTCTGATGATTAGTGATGTTGAGCATTTTTTCATATGTCTATTTGCCATTTGTATGTCCTCTTTGGAGAAATGTCTCTTCAGGTCCTCTGCCCATTTTTCAATTGGATTGTTTTTTTGTTGTTGAGTTGCATGAGTTCCTTGTATACTTTGGATATTAGCCCCTTGTCAGAGGCACTGTTTGCAAAAATCTTTGTCGATGGTTTCTTTTGCTGTGCAGAAGCTTTCAAGTTTGATATAATCCCATTCATTTATTTTAGCTTTTACTTCCCTTGTCTTTGGAGTCAAATTCATGAAATGCTCTTTGAACCCAAGGTCCGTAAGTTTAGAACCTATGTTTTCTTCTATGCAGTTTATTGTTTCAGGTCTTATGTTTAAGTCTTTGATCCATTTTGAATTAATTTTGGTACATGGTGAGAGATAGCAGTCCAGTTTCATTCTTTTGCACGTGGCTGTCCAATTCTGCCAGCACCATTTATGGAAGAGGCTGTCTTTTCTCCTTTTTTTTTTTTTTTTTTTTTTTGCTTCTTTGTCAAAAAATATCTGTCCATATTTATGTGGTTTTATTTCTGGGTTCTCAATTCTATTCCATTGATCTCTGTGTCTGTTTTTCTGCCAATACCATGCTGTTTTGATTATTGTTGCCCGGTAGTACAAGCTACAGTCAGGGAGTGTGATACCTCCAAGCATTGTTGTTTTTTCTTAAGATTGCTTTGGCTATTGGGGTATTTTGTGATTCCAAACAAATCTGATGGGTTTTTGTTCTATTTCTTGAAAAAATGCCATTGGGATTTTGATGGGGATTGCATTAAATCTGTATATTGCTTTGGGTAATAGGGCCATTTTAACTATGTTGATTCTTCCAATGCATGAGCACAGAATGTCTTTCATTTCTTTGTGTCTTCTTCAATTTCTTTTAAAAATCTCTTATAGTTTTCAGCATATAGGTCTTTCGCATCCTTGGTTATGAAGTATTAATTTTAATTACTACATATACATTTTCTTTTAAAGTGTTTTATTCATTCATTTTCAAATCTATTTGTTCTATATACACATTTATTTATTTAAACATACTAAACACATGGATTTCATGTTCTGTGTCTGGTAATTCTAAAATCTGAAGTCTTCACAGTTCTGTTTCTGCTGTCTGTGGTTCT
Source organism: Rhinolophus ferrumequinum (assembly GCF_004115265.2). NCBI lineage: Eukaryota > Metazoa > Chordata > Mammalia > Chiroptera > Rhinolophidae > Rhinolophus > Rhinolophus ferrumequinum. Next base: position 5,167,462 of record NC_046292.1, read on the forward strand.
TTTTTTTTTTTTTTTTGATGCGTATTTGGTTTTCCTGGGGGTCAGGGACAGGGCGGGGACATTCAGGGCTTGGCTGCCATGGTCTCCTTGATCCACTCCAGGAAGGGCGGAAGTTTGGTGAAGACACGGGGCATACTGGGTCGGGCCCAGGATGTGATTCACATCCAGGAGGTGGCCCCAGGATGTGGTTCCTTGGAGCACACCATCACAGATCAGCAGGCCCCCTGAGTCACCCACACAGGTGTCCTTGCCACCCTGCAAGTGGCCAGCACACACCATGACATGTGTCACCTCTGGAGGCCGGCTTTGGCACACATCCTCCTTCGTTGGGCAGGAGCTTGAGGTCCACACACTGGAGCTCATCTGGGTACTCAACTGCCAATGGATCCAGTTTGAGGTTGCCCCAGCCAGAGGCATAGCAGGTGCTCTCCAATCAGGATTCCTGGGTGGGCAGGTTCAGGACCTTCACAGTGTCTGTTATCTGGCGGGCTCTGCCAGGTGGAGCAGCCCGAGGTCGTGGCTGGCTGTAGCCTTCTCCTGAATAGGTGGGGTGGTTCTTCAGGAGGCCAGGTTGCACTGAGGGTGTGGGAAGCTGTCACTGACCTGGACAAACTGTGCTGTGTCTTCATGCTCAAACAGGTTGTGGCAACCCAGCCAGAGCTAGTAATTACTGGGGAGAGAGAGGGACCAAGGAAATGAGAAGAGAGGAGGGGAAAGGGAGATGGGGCAGGGCAGCATGGGGGTGGGTCCCAAAGGAGAGAGAGAAACAAGGAATAAACTGAGCATGAAAGCTTTAAAATCATGGAGAAATAGAGACAGTGAGAAAGCAAAAGAATGTGACAGTGGGAAAGGCAGATCCAGAGACAAAGAGAAAGGGAGTAAAAAACAGAGAGCTTAAAAAGATACAGGGAATGAGAAAGGCAGAAGGGAGAACAGAGAGATAGAGGAGCAGAAAGGAGGTAGGGTGAGGAGGAGAAAAGGCAGAGACGGTGAGAAACAGACCAATGGAAGAAGCAGGAGTGAAAGAACAGAACAAGGGAGGAGAGTGAGAAGTAGACAAAGTGGGAAAGGGATGGAGGAAGTAAAGAGAGAAGGAGAAACAGGCCTCCGTGGTTCTTGCTATCCTTATTAATGGTGCTTTATTTCCTTGTGGGTTTTGCTTGGGAAATGTTCATTTTCCTCTATTTTATTTTATTTTATTTTTATTTTTTTTAAAAAAGATTTTATTGGGGAAGGGGAACAGGACTTTATTGGTGAACAGTGTGTATTTCTAGGACTCTTTTCCAAGTCAAGTTGTTGTCCTTTCAGTCTTAGTTGTGGAGGGCGCAGCTCAGCTCCAGGTCCAGTTGCCATTGCTAGTTGCAGGGGGCGCAGCCCACCATGCCTTGCGGGAGTCCAACCTGCAACCTTGTGGTTGAGAGAACGCGCTCCAACCATCTGAACCATCCAGGAGCTCAGCAGCAGCTCAGCTCAAGGTTTTATGTTCAATCTTAGTTGCAGGGGGCGCTGCCCACCATCCCTTGCAGGACTCGAGGAATTGAACCGGCACCCTTGTGGTTGAGAGCCCACTGGCCCATGTGGGAATCGAACCGGCAGCCCTCGGTGTTAGGAGCACAGAGCTCCAACCGCCTGAGCCACCGGGCCGACCCCTCTATTTTATTTTTTCTGTAGGAATTCTCTGAGGTTTGGGCTGTGGTTAAGTGCTTTCAGAGAGGGTTTGCATTTGCTACTGAATGTCACCTGAAGGCTCTGTCATTCCAAGACACATGTCGTGTGTGGTTTCAGTTTTAGGGGACTAGAAACCACTCAGTGTAGAGTGAAGCAGAAAGGGGTTTGAAATAGGGAATTGGGTGTTTATAGAATCACTGGAAAAACTGGAGGAGTGGTCATAGGCTGCTGTTGGAAACCACAAGACCATAGTTTTGGCTCAGGAAGCTGGGACTGGGAGGCCACCGCTGCTACCGCAGGTGTGACCATAACAAGCACATCTACCCGCAAAGCTGCAGCTGAAACCCTGAGAGGCTGCATCTGGCCTCTGCCACAACTGTCTCTTACACGTGTCCCCACACCCGGATTGCCAGTAGAAAGAGCACCTCTGCCTCACTTCCATTTACCAAATCTCATGCAGGTCTGAGCAATTGGCAGAACCGAACTCACACCTAGAACCTCGCTGCACAAGAGCCTCAAACACTAAGCTCTTATTTGCCAGCCTCTATGATACAGGAGTTGGAGGCGCACCGCGTCCGGGGAACGCCCAGTAGTTTCTGTTCTGTAACAGCGCGTTTCTGGGTAGCCTTTTGTCAGCATTTGCCTAGTGTATCTTTTCCATCCCCTTGTCTTAAACCTGCGGGAGACCCTAGTTGCCGGCTACTGAACACTCATTTCTAATTCCCTTCTCACTTGTATACTTTTACGACATAGGCTGTGGGTGACCCACTTCTCTTGCCAGGTGACAACAGTTTTGATTAATGAAACACAAGCAGAAGTCTATTGAGAGGTCTGGGAAGGTGTTTGGTTTTCTTGAAAAAGGAAGCAATGGGACCACTGTTGCTTCATTCCCCTCCCCGCCTCCAATGTGGACATACTGCCTGGAGCCTTGGCAGCCATTCTGTGACTATGAGGAAAAATTGCTGGGATACCATCCCTACCCTGCAATACCAGCAGCCACTTGCTTCCAGACTTCTACAAGGAAAATAAACCCACTTTGTTAGCAACTGCTACTTGGTGTTTCTGTTATTTGTATTTAAAATACATAACTTTGTTTTTACATGTGTCTTCTATGAATAACATAGATTGTGTTGTGCTTGCTAACCTGAAAGCCTCTGAATTTTTAAATGGGAATTTAATTCATTCCCCTTTTGTGATTACTGATATGTTTTGACATATTCCTGCAGTCTTATTCTCTGGGTTTTTTTAAACATTAGACTTCCCCCTTTTTCTTACCAATTATTAGATCGATCTTTTTCTTTGGGTGGTTTAGAAGTGGACATGCAATTTCCACTATCCCAACTGACATAACTTTCCAATCTTTTTTTCTTTTTGTGTGCTGTACTTTGAGTCCTTCCACTTATCTGTCTTTACATCCATGTTATAATCTTTTCTTTTGCAGTGTCCAATCTGCTGTCAATTCTCCAAAACAAAAGCTTTTTCAGAGGTAGCTTTTTTCAGGTCTAAGATTTCCATGTGGTTCTTTTTTGCAGTTTCTATATCACTCCTAAAAATTCGCTATACCTTCTCACCCACAGTATCCATCTTTACCTGTAACAGCTTTGACATATTTATAATAATGATTTTAGAGTGTGTGCTAATTCTAGCATCCGGGTTCTCCGTGGGTCTGCTTCTATTGATTGCTTTTTCCTCTTGACTGTGGGTTGCATTCTCCTGCTTCTTTGCATGTCTCATAAATTTTGATCTGAACATTATGGGTGATACACTGTAGTACAATGATTTCTGTCACCTTCCTCTGAAAAATGATGAATTTTGTTCCAGAAGGCCGTTACATTACCAGCAGATAACCATGCCCCTGTGGCAGCTTGTTTCTAGGCTTTGTGAGGGCAGGTTTATTTCAGTTTTGCCCTCAATCTATGATGTGGCCCTCACTTCTAAAATGTGGCCCTTCTGGGGACTTAGTCAATAGTCTAGGAGGTTCACCAAACATCTCTAACTTGGCTTAACTTGAATGCCAAGCTTTGTGTCAGCAGCTGAGCAGCTGCTAAAATGTCTCCTCAGTCTTTTGGCTTTCCAGTTGTCAGTTTCCACCGAGCCCTTTTGGAGGAATGACCTGTACATTCACAGTTGAGGATTCAGCCAAAGGTTTTAGGGGTGTTTGTACACAGACTTCAGGACTTCATCCTTTCCAATATCTTAGCCCCCCCCCTCCATTTCCCCGCTACTCTGGCAGCCCCGAAATCCAAATTCTGTTTCTTTGGCCTAAAAAGACTGCCACTGTGTGTTTGAGCTGTATTTCCTGTGCTCTAGGAAACTTAAGGAACGTTCTTGGGGGAAAGCGGGTTACACATGGATCTCCACTAGTTTATTTCCCTTCTTTGCTCTCCAGTACCTTCACTTAGTTGCTCTTTATGTTCTGTCCTGAGTTTATAATTGCCAGAGGCAGGATGGTTAATCTGATACACGTTTCTGTGTTATTACCTGAAGTGGACCGTACCCTTTTAAAGCTTTAATGTACACTTAACAGTATTCAGTAACATCCAGAATCAACCAATTCTATCCTGTTGTCCAAAAAGACAAAAATCTTAGTCTGTTTTCCCTTCCCTCCTTTTTCTCCTCCTCCTTGAATTAACCTGGGACCTTAGTTCTCTATTATTATTCATTTGTTAGTTTTGTTAAGCGTGAACAATGATGTAAATGTCACCGGAAGTTGTGATGGCTTTCAGTCTGCCACTGCTCACCAGACGCTGCTTCTTCCTCCTTCTTAGAGTCTCTTTGTCTTGCTGTGTTTCCATCCTTGAGGTGTTTTTCAGACAGCAAATCTGAGTGACAGACGTTCTGAGGCTTGTATGCCCCAGATGTTTTATTCTGACCTTTTATCTGAATGTGAACTTGGCTGAGTTCAAGTTCATTTTTTCTTAGAACCTTGATGAGTTTGCCGTTTTCTCCTAGTGTCCTGTGTTGCTGGAGCTCATGTAATTCTTACTCCTTTGTAAGGTCACTTTCTGCTTGTTTTTCCCTTTGGAGGGTTTTGTTGTTGTTGTTCTTGTTTTCGTTGTTTTATCCTTGGTATTCTGAAGTTTTGGGAAATGTGTCTGGGTTGGTCTTATTTTCAAGTGAATCATTTGGCATCCGAGGGTCCTTTCCACGTGAAAGCCTGTGTCTTTCTTCAGATCCGGGAATTTTTCTTCTATTATGTTTTAATTATTTTTTTATGCCACTTTCTATTCCTGTCTTCAGATTCTAAATGCCTTTTAACTTTTTTTCACATTTCCTATCTCTTGGCTTTTCCCCCCCAAAATAACCTATTTTTGTCTCATGGATGAAATATTCTGTCTCTTCTCTGAGGATGATTTTAACATCTGTTTGTGAAGTGTTTGCATGGGTGCTGGTCGCTGTTCATTGAGTTTTTTGCTTTTCTTGGTATTAATGTTCCTCAAATGTTTGGTGATTTTAAAAGTTATGTTCTTATTTGTGTTTGAAAAGCCCCATCCCCCTGTCTGTGGAGGCAGGCTCTGACGACATGAGCTGGGAAGAGGAAGGCCCGTGCGTCTGGACAGAGTGCGCAGCGGGGCTGGCTGGAGGCTCTCATCCAGGGGGCTTCCCATTGCGCCCAGAGTTCTTGCTCCCTGGGGCCTTGTTGTATCTCGCTAACACCCATGCCCTGGCCTGTAGGCACCCTCACTGATGCCGCTGGGCCCAGGTGGGGGTGGGTGGGGTGGCGTGTGCTGGGGGAGGAGCTGGCGGGTTCTCTAGGTACTCAACCTGACTATCGCCCCGGGCTCTGTCCTGTGCCATTTCCATAAACACCGATCTTTCTCAGAAGTCTTGGAACTGCTTTCACAGAAGTCCTGTCCTATGAATGTTTTAGCCTCTCTTTTCCTTTGATCCTATTTCTCCATCAAACCACCCCTATCTGCTCTGTATCTCTCACGAATTCCTGAAATGGCCTGGTGTGCCAGTAGACATTTTTGTTTTTTATGTATAGATTTATTCTTAATATCCGAAGATTTCAGTTGTTTAGCAGGGAGGCAGGAGGCCTGCATGCATTCGGCTATGGGTGGACTCTCCATAACTATTCAGTTACATTCCTGGCTACAAACTATAGGACAGGAGAGCTGCCCCACTCTGAATAGTGTTGCTTGTCTTGGTTGAGGTTCAAACTTAAAGGAGAAAGACCTGCTAACCTCAGGATTTGTAACCCCAAAAGGAGTTGAAAACTCATCCTCAAAATTAGCAAATTTTAGACGAAAATTTTCGAAGAAAAATTTAGAAGTGAAATTCCCACCTGAAAGCAGTTATGGAGAAGCAAGGTGATAAACAAGGCGAGGGAAATGCACGTGGACTTCTAAGTCAGCCATGCTTGTGTCAGCAGACACTGATGTATAAATAATATGGCAAAGTTTTATGTGCAACGCTGGGTGTGGCGTTTATGTATGATTCAGAAAGAATAATATGAGTTTGTATAGGTGGAAATGGGCATTTGGGTGGGGTTTCAGCAAGGACGGAATTATAATGCGTGCCGGGTGGATGGTAACACCTCTTTTGGCCTATAAGGCTGTTCAGGGAAAACTCTATATCCAGAAAACTGCCTTTTGGGAACACTGAGTGCTTAGACTCCTGGAGAATACGATCTAAGAAAAAAAATCACATGACTCACAGTCCGCAGAAGTCGTCTACGGACTGACACTGCAGGTTTCAGAGGAAGGCATTTTAAGTGAGCATTTCAGATCCGTAAATCAATTTCTTTATGAGATCCTTATCAATGACAGATGACACGTGGCAATCTATTTATTACTGTTCACGTTCGTGGATCCTTGCAAAGGGAACAATTGCACTGATTCAGCATCCACTCAGCTTGGAAGGGGAAAAAAGGCGTCGCTTCAAAAACAAAAACAGAACCAGATTTCTGGCTGCTGTCCTTACAATCCTCCTGCACAGCTGATCAGTGACAGGCTCAACAGCTGTCGAGCTCCCGTCGCCCACAGTGCAGCTTTCCTCCCTCGGCCTCCGTCGGGCATGTGCCCGCCACAGGTTCGGTCTTAGTGACAGTGACTTGATCGCTGGGCTCTGCACAAGCGTCCTTTCTTTTGAACGAAGCCTCTTGGTTCTCAGGCTGAGTCTGATGACGTCACACAACAGCGATTCTTCCAGGGTGCCCAGCACTGCGCCTGGCAAATAGCCGGTTTCTGATAACTGGCAGCTGTTAAACACCTGCGAGCAAGTTAAATCAGCCCAAGTTCCATCACGCGAGACAGCTTGCAGGCCCCAGCTACACCGCGTGGAGGCACACACGCGGCTTGGGGACGCGAGGTTGTGCTTTTCTGCTCACTCACTCGGGGGCGGTGCCACGCGGTCGTTTGCTGTACTGAGTTAGGGGGCAGGTGGAAAGCTGAGATGAAAACTCCCAAAAGGTAGGGGTTGGGACGTTGATGGCAAGATAAAGTTGTGGCAATGCGCTGAGAAGCACTGCCAGGTTAAATGGACTCTTGTTGTCTTTGGAATGTGGTCATTATAATGTGCATGAACGTGACGCACGGAGCGCGGCGCCTCCCCCACCCGGCTGCGCGGGCAGTGAGAACCGAGCCCGCGCTATCTTCACAATTCTGGGATCATGTGAGCCGGCCACCTGGGCTCCGGCAAGCCCCAGACGTGTAATTAGAGGCTCCGGGCCCGGGTGGTGCGCAGACAAGTCTTATCATGCGCCCGGCTGCTGTGGCTGCGCGGCTGCCTGTGCAGCACCGGGGAGTTGGGCGCCCCAGCCTGGCTGAGCTGCCGGGACTGTCCAAGAGCTGTGATCGATCACTAAGTAGAAAACGGCGCGAGGACACCAGTTCATGCACGCACACTCGCACAGCCGGGGATTTGGCACATGCAAAATGCAGCTTCCTGCGCGCTGTGCCCGAGGCCGCTCAGGGCTCAGGCCAGAAAGACAGACTCATTAGCCTTACACAAGAAGGGAGTGTACAGAAGTCGTGCAGTCCCAGGAGGGAGGCACTGGGCTAAACCCTCCCACTGTAAAATGAAGAAATGTGCACGCACCAAGCATGTGATTAAGATGTTTATTTGACGTGATCCAAAGTTATTTCCGAGGAATGAAGGTGGTGTCTTTCTCCATAAGGATACCAAGTCGAGGTGGCTGATACACACATATTCCCAAGGATTGGTCCCTGCCCCTCACCTTTTTACGCAGGGAGGGGATAAGCAACAGATGTATGTATTGTCGTGGATACTGTTTTAGTGAACTTGCTGCAGGCTAACTTGCTTGGGGTTCCTGGCAGTGTTCTGGAACCACAGGCTGAGTGATGACGGGGTTTTAGAGGCAGCTCTTTCTAAGCAGGTGAACACCAGGCAGGACTTGGAAGAGCCCTTGGGTCTGTTCCCAACCCTCTCCCCATCTCCAGACCCCACTGGCGGCCCTGCCAGGTGGTGGAACAAAGGGTCGGTGCAGGGTGGAAGGATTCCCTCAGGTGCAGAGACCCATCCAGGACAAGTGGGCTGCCCACTGAATCCTGGTAACATGAAAGCAGAGCTGAGCTTGTTGAAACATGCTCCGGTGAAGTGATTCTCAGCAGCTCAGGCAGAAGCATCTGAAAGGTCGATCCTTCCAAGTGAAAAGAAAGCATGAAAATGCACGGCCCTCAAACTGCATTGACATAATACCCCTCAAATTTCACTGAGTGACAAGGAGTCAGAGGCGAGGCTGGCCAAGTTTGGATGCATTGGGACCTTCTACCCTATTCTCTCCTTTCTCTCCTTTCCCCAAATAAAACCCAAAGCTTCTCCTAGAAGTTGTGATGTCCATGTGGAGAAGGAAAGGGCCAGAGCGTCTGTCCAATGATCCAGTCTACAAAGAAAACGTGCCTCGGAGTGTATTTTAGTTCGAGCCAAGCTTGTTTTCCTCAGGACAAGAACACCTCAAAATTCTAGTCCTGGTTTAGAAATTCAGTTCTCCTCCTGATTTGTTTACACATTTCAGATCGAAAGATGTGGACACTCAAGGCTGTGTGTATCTACAGGCCTTTAAAAGACACACCATTCGCAAACCCTTAGAGTTTGAAGTACTCTCTTTATTACAGCTAATGCAGATTAATCTTACAGAAGATCTTGGCAGATCAAAGTTAACATGTAGTTTATCTTCTCAGTCACCATGACCATAAGGTCTGTATGTTACATGGCAACATACAAGGTGTGATCAAAAAATATGGTGAATGTTTAAAAAAATGTATTACAGTAAAAGACATTGCCATTAATCCCCCTCAAAATGTTCCCCCTTGCTTTGAATACACTTATCCCATCGTTCTTGCCACTTTCTGAAGCAGTTCTGGAAGTCCTCTTTCATGAGTGTCTTAATTGTGCTGTCATGGCTGCCTCGATGTCCTGAATTGAGTCAAAACGTCTTCCTTTCATGGTCATTTTGACTTCAGGGAAGAACCAGAAGTCTCACCATGCTAGATCCAGTGAATAAGGGGGACAAGGACACATCGCAATGTTTCTATTTGACAGAAATGGCTGTATACCAGAAGTGATGTGTGTGACACAGAGCCTTTCCATTGTGATAAAAAAAATACGGTGCATGCTGCTGCCAAGTGCCATCCAACGGAAAGGCAGGGATCTTCAATAAGGGCAATGGTATGTCGAACCTTAGTAACAGTGTGTGACAAGTCAACTTGTTCAGTGCAGTCAGGTGTGAACTATGGTTGAGAGAAGGTGTATTTAAAGTGTGCTGTGTATCATCCTCCATCATGACAATGCTCCGTGTCACACATCACTTCTGGTTCAGCAATTTCTGTCAGATAAAGACATTATGGTGTGTCACCATCCACCTTATTCGACGGATCTGGCATCGTGTGACTTCTGGCCCTTCCCCAAAGTCAAAATGATTCAGAACATGGAGGCAGCCATAACAGCACAGCTAAAGACACTCAGGAAAGAGGACTTCCAGAACAGCTTCAGAAAGTGGCAAGAATGAGGGGCGGCCGGTTAGCTCAGTTGGTTAGTATGGTGCTGATAACACCAAGGTTGCTGATTCGATCCCGCATGGGCCACTGTGAGCGGCGCCCTCCTTGAAAAAAAAAAGTGGCAAGAATGATGGGATAAGTGGGTTCGTAGCAAGGGGGAGTATTTTGAGAGGGATTAATGGCAATGTGTCTTTCACTGTAATAAATTTTTTAAATTTAAATATTCACCGTATTGTTTGATCATACCTCGTGTTTTTAAAGCTTTGTTAGCTTTTCACACAATGCCTAACAATGCCAAAATTAATTTGTAAATTAATTTTAAAAGGTAGGGCCCAAGTCCATTTTGATAGTAACTATTTTGAGATAAAATACTTTGAGTGTTATGACATGTCAGTTTCCTGGTTTTGATAATGGACTATAATTATATAAGATGTTATCATTGGGGGAATCTGGATAATGGGTACAGGGGACTTCTCTGAAACTTTTTGGGAGTCTGTAATTATTTCAAAAAAAAAAGGTAAAAAAAAGAAGACTGTATATGCAGTAACCATCCTAGAAGCTTATTTTTAAGAAAAAGGCTCCATATACCCTAAAATTATAAATTATGTGATGAAATTAGAACTAAAATAACTTTATATTGTGATTTTTGAACCAGTAGACGGATGTATGGATGTAGTTCTCTTTTCTCTAACTATGAAACACTCTGGAAGAACCTATGGGCCTTTTTTAGAATAGGGCCCCTAGCAGTGAGGAAACATCCTCTTAAAGATGGTTCTGTTCTACATAGTTAAGACATCACGTGAGACCTAGAGAGAAATAGTCAACATAGAAACAAGATTCAACTTCCACAAGCATAGGGAATTTAATAAAAAGATAGGCTACACATCCTGATTACTGCAACCTGGGCCGACTTAAACTTCAGCATTATCCAGCTTTTGAGTTGACTTACAAATAAGCCTTTCTGACCGGAACATAACGCCTGCTTTCTGCCGTGAGTCCATAATAGCGCATCCCCTGGGTTCGTATGGAGTTGTGCGGTGCCCCAACTGGGTCCCACAATGATGGGAAAGCGAGGGTCAGGGAAGCTAAGGGGATCCTTCGCACAGGATGTCCCGACTTCAGGACAGTACTTTGTTACTAGGGGATACCCGCCTTCAGAGAATTGGGCAGTGCGTCAGGGGGCGGCTACCAGCTGTTTCTGCACTGGCACGGCTCTCAGCAACAGCTAAGTGTGTAGGGTGGGGCGGACCCATGCCATGAGGAAGCTTTAGAATTCATTGTGCTTGGCGTTCTGGTCAGGGTCAAGCTGGTGACCGGTGCCGTGGACGGTTCTGGTCATGTGGCATTAGCATGGCAACACAAATTAGCATGGCCAGGAAAAAGTAGGAATGTGTATATTCTCCCCCAAATCAAAGAAAAGCCCCAAGGTTAAGAGGGAAAATATGGAACTAGATAGTCTTGACCACAATGCAAAAAGGCAGCGGAGGGGGAAGGGCAAAACGAGATGCCGAGTAGTGTTAACACTGCGTTCAGACATTCTCTGCGCTGTTGGGGGCTGGAGGACACACAGCTGGGCTCTCGTCACGCGCTGCTGGTCTGCGTCTCACCTGAGGTCCCAAACCTGCCGTTTCTCTCTCTAAGTATCTTTCAAAGTCAGTTTTTCTCCATCTCCACCGCCCAACACTCATCTCAGGATAGCCTGTCCTTAAGTCTCCCCGTTTCCAATCTGTTCTCCGCAACAGCCACTGTCATCTTTTTGAAATAAATCAGATCACATCCCTCCCTTGTGTAGATCTTCAAGGAGCGTCCACTACCCTTTCCCACTGTCCATCCTACTCCTGCCCTAACAACTTCCAGCTTCTGGAAAAGGCCCAGCCTTTTCTTTGAAGCCCCAGGGTCTTACCCTTGTTTCCTTTACTGTTCCTCCCTCTTCACGCGCCTCCTTCAGTGTCTATTCTAAGCCTTCAAATCTTACCACCTCAGAGAGGTAGGAGCCCTTGTCACCGCCATACACTGCTTTTTAGCATTTACCATAAATTGTAATTATGTTCTGCTTTAAGTTCTGTAAGCGCAGGGGTGTGTCTGTTCTCTCAGCATCCAGCATGTGGCTGGTGCTCAACAAATGCCTGTTGAATGAGCTCCCCAAGCCCATTTCTTCATCTGTAACAGGCCAGAAAGGACATCTGACCTTCAGGATGATGGAGAGTAACAGATGAGCACCACCGTAATTACCGTGGTTTACAGGCAGTTGTCAGAGACTAGTCCCTATTGTGGGTATTACCCCTCCCCCCATTTTACCAATGAGAAAACCGATGTGAAGAGATTTTTAAGAATCTGCCCAACACATAATCAGAAAGAGGTAGAGTTGGACTTCCAGCCCAGATGGATTTCCAAGTCCTCACTCTGGACTCTGGCGAGTATGGAGCTCCTGCACATGCTCATTTAAGGTCATCAAGAGCTTCAGCGTCACCAGCAACCCCGGGTGTGCTGAGAGCAGGAGGGAGAGCAGCTGGATTGTAGCTACAGGGCAGAGGAAACTGAGAACTGGGCGGCCTGCTGCGTGCCTTCACGGGAGGCATTCCAGCTTCCTCCTGCATCCCAAAGCTGCCAGGTGGACTTGCCAGCTCTGCGAGAGGCTGGGCAGGCTGGGGATGGCCTCACATCAGCAAGAAGCAGAGCCTCCCAAGGGCCCAGAGTCATCCGGACTTAGTCTTAAAACACCAAATGAGTCACATCAAGTCTATCAGAGCCGGTTTCTTCCGGTTCCTTCCCCTGGATGGGGCCGCCCCTCCCCAGATGACACCTGTTTTGATAGTAATATACCAGCCTCAATTCACATTCACTTTCTTATTAAAGGTAAATACAAATAGCTCATTTTCACTGTGCATTTGTATATTTAAACATAAATTGCTCAACTTATTTGTCATTTTAGGGAATGACAGTAAATTTCAAGTTTAATATGTTAAATTGCAGAAAAACAAATCTTCCCTTCTGCTTCCAGATGTAACGTTGTCAAATTACTTGAGACATAAAATTTTGTTAAGAGTTTAGGCAAGAAACATTATTAACGGTATCATAAATAAGTATTATAACTTTATTAAAATGAAAAGACAATATTCAAAATAATGCAACAAAAATGAATAAAATCCTTTGTCCAATACTGTACACATAATGCAGAAATCAGTGCATTTTTCTAAAGCACGTTTTTAACCTTCATTTAAGTTCATACTAAAATATAAGCTTTAAATAGCTCAAATAATATCATTCAGCAGTTTAAACTGTAAACAGTTTGTTGAACTGTTAAGAGAACATTGCAGTAATGTACCTGTGAGCACCTCCTCTCTTGTGCTTAACTATACAAGATAAATACACCGAAGCTGTGGGAGTGGGAGCGCCAGCCGTGTGTCTTGCTGCATCCAAGGGGAGCGGCCAGCTGTGCGAGTTTTCAAAGCAAACGATGCTGATGTGACCTCTGGTATTAAGACACACTGCGCTCTTGGTCAGAAGTGTTTTACTGAAAAAGCAGACAGTCCCCAGGAAATACTGAACAGGAACCAGCAACACAAGGCCAGCTTGTGTTGTGCTTGTTTATTAATACAGTCTAAAAAACAAAAACAAAAAAACCACAACACACATCCCCACACAGTAACTCTCAATCATAGCGACTCGCTTACGCCTGACGTTCTCAACACTGGCGAGCAGTTCGGGTGCCCCGTTTCTGTAAGGCGCATGTGACAGACAGTGGGCCGTTTCAGTGGGTGGAACAAAGCAGGAACTGTAAGGAAAATGTACTAATTCTCTGATCTTCTCCGTTTTCAAGATGTGAGACATGTACAGGTGAAAAATATGGTTGCCAAATAAACCGCTATCCCTCCCCTCAACCAAACAGGAAGCCTTTCGGTCTTGGGACGATTTTTAAACTAGGTAGGTAGAGAGCCACAGTGAGAACGTACACGCTGCCCTCCATGGAAAAGACAACTTGCAAAAATAAATGAAACAAAATATGACAGGCCAAAGAGCCAGAAATCTTCAAACTTACTAAGCAAAAATAATTTTTTTTTTTTATGATTTTGATCTAAACACTGCATTTTCCTCCGTTTGCTCAATTTTCAGTCTATCAGGAGCCATTCTCCAGCTTGAGTTTTTATCATTCTAAATATATATTACTCTAAGACAGTAACTACCTGGTTAACCTGCAACTATGGTCTCCGGTTACACCGCGAGTTCATCCAGAAGGTACCCGATGTATGCGTCTAGAAAGGCTTCCCCCTGCCCTCCCCGCCGTCACAGCCCACACACTGGGACAGACTCTTCTCCAGCGCTAAGGAAAGCAGGAATCCTCAGCGCAGCAGTACCTCACACCGGCTCTCGGCCTTGCTCTTTAACAGAGAGTTCAACTGTTTTGTTCTGTAACCTGAATCGTTTTCCCGTGCACGTCAGCCACACTGGAAAATCGCTGGAGAACCGTCTGCTCCCGCGGAACGTCTGCTGACCCACGAGCCACGGTCTAGGGAGACACGACGTAGGACGAGTGTTTCCGCTTCACGTGCCCCCCCAGATCCACTTTTGTTTTCGAGTCCAGCTTTTCTGTGGCTGAGACGACACTGCAGTCAGCAGGTAAGGGCTGGATTTGGGCGCTTGTTTCTTCTGCTTCCCTAAAGAATTTTTCGTATTTGTCCAGGTACGGTGGCCTCTCAGGTAGTAGGTAATAATGTGTTGAACTGACCTTCTTCCCATTTTCAATAATGGGCAGGATGCAGGGCACCTTACTGGCAGACCCTTCGCTGTTCTGTCTTTGCAGAGCTTTGCTGCTGACGTACTTGGGGTCGGGGGCAAAGCTCTGTGTGGGGGGCATGACCCCATTGAGGTAAGACGGCAGGCTTTTAGGACTCGGTGTGCGGGAGTTACTCCGTGACAGAGGTTCCCTTGGGGGCACTTTCGGAGGCCTGTCTTCATCACTGTAGGTGCTAGACGTGACCTCGGCCGACCACCTCCTGTAATCTGGCTTCACTGGCCTGGGAGGTATGGGCACCCGCGGGGGGACCTCAGGTTTGTCCTCGTCGGAGTTGGGAGAAGCTCTGTGTAGGTAGCTGGATATCCTAATGGCGGGCTTGTGAAAGGACCCAGCCGGGCCTGAGTGAGACCTTCTCAGTCTCCGGTGGCTCTGAGGCAGAGCAGGGTTTGCGCTGTGCGCGCCGGCGCTCGGCTCGGCGGCCTGGCTGAGCCCCGCGCCGCACGCCGCGGGGGCATCGAAATACGCGTAGTTGATCTGGCCGCAGCCGCGGAAGCTCCGCCGGCCGGGGACGTCGTACTTGAAGTCAGACAGTGTGCAGTCTTCCAGAAGCAGGTCGGTGTCTGAGCTGGTGAAGAACTCGACCTCACAGTCCGTGTCGTCCAGAGAGGGGCCTTCGGGGACGGGCAGCGGCGGCAGGGGCCGAGCGCCCCGCTCGCACAGGGCCGCGCAGGGGAACAGGGAGGGGCAGGTCTTGACGGGCGTGAGCGGAGGCGGAGACGCGCACACCGCATTGACCGAGAGTTTCTTCAGACCACATACGACCCGATCCTCTTCATGTGGCCCCAAATTCTCACCTGGGGGAATGAGCAGAGGGGGCAAGCTGGGCCTCGGAGAGGGGCCGTTGTCTGCGGAGCAGAGGCCGTTCATCGCAGCAGATGTGGAAGCGCGCCCTGGAACCAACGAGAGACGTCAGTGAGAGTCCCGCCGGCTCCCACCCGCGACCACAGCCCCGCTATGTGTGCTCCTACAGCTTCTGCCTAAACGAACAGAGCGACGTGCCGGCTGGAACCGAGAACACCCATGCAACAGCCACAGGCGTAATTGGAGGCTGGAGATTGTTAACAGCGATCTGGTTCAAAGAACAGATTATCTCGTCTCCCTCGGACATGTGCACGGCACACACCCACGCACCGCGGGCAGGTTTTGTGACATGTGCAAAATTCGCAGAAGATGAACAGCGTGTAATTTACATGAATACCAGACTGGGCCAGCCTAGTCATTTACTGTGCGACCACACGAGGTGCGGGCGTAAGATAAAGTCCTCACTTCAGTGCCATCGGAATACTGCGAGTGAGTGGACTTGTTTGCCGTGGGATAAGCAGCTCTTGATAAAAATCTAAGGCACATAATGGTCGCATTAAACGTACCATGTGGTGTATCATATACTTTTCTAAGTTTTTTAAATAAACGTTTACACTACTTCATCACTTCCGAACAGGCAATACTAGTAACAAAAGTGAGAGGTCTTGTCCAGTTCCTGAAAGTTAAGTGTGTTTCATAGGTGGGGTTAGAACTGAATTCTTGATTTGAAAAGATCACACTTCCACAGACAGATCAGTGAGTGGAGACCTGGTACCGGCGGTTTGAGAACTGGTTATCTCCAGGATCTGTTGCCACTAGGGGTCAGACTGTCGTTGGAAACAATTCAGGTCCTTTCCTCATTTAAAAAGTCATGCTGCAGGACAAGCTAACAGCCCAGACCACGCCACCTTCTGCTCCCAGGGCCAACTTCCCGGATTTGCAGAACACATACCGAGAGATGTTAGGTGCGCCTGTCCAGGAGCGTTCAGACTGTAGGCCATGGTTATTGGGTCAATATTGAAAAAGTTACTGAAAGGAAAGGAAAGACATCTTGGTCATAAACAAGTCGTGGTCCTACTCTCCATCTCATTTCAATATCCCAAGATTCCGGGGGCATGGGGTCCCGTACATACTTTTCAAACTCCCTGCGACTGGCCCAGTAGGACTTCATGTTCCCCATGGCCTGGCCATCATGTAGAAACCCAGTTTTCAACGGGACCCGAATCTCCTGAGCAGCCACTCCTGCAGAGGACATCGTGCCTTATTCTGGGATGACTCCACACTTGGGATCCTAGGGGTTTGTTGGTCGACTGGTAGCTTTCGTTCCCTAGACGGATAAAGAAGAGATGAGAGCATGAAGGAAACAACTCAGAAATACCCACGAATAGCTAATCTTGGAGAATTTGGGGGATGTTGGAGAGAAAAATTTAGTTACAGACTTTCACTTAATTCTGACATTTTTACACTCATTCTTACTTCTCGTGAGGATGTTTAAAGGTGGACGCCAAAAATACTGTTTTTCATAAATACTAATCCAAGATGTATGTGTTCAGCAAAGCGAGACATAATGGACCGCCCACAAAAGCGGGCCTCCTGGTGCAGACTGACACTTGCACAGCAAACCCTGCTCGCCTGCCAAAGCACACAGACCTTTCTCCAGCCTCCCGACACCGACCTCCAGTGTGTGCTTGCACTGGGACAGGAGCTCATCTTCCCCTGAGCTAAAAGAGGAATTTCAGAAACCACTGGATCCCATACTGCAGAACTCCTACTATTCGCTGAAACCTGAGGACACTTAGATCAGAGGAATCAGAGCTGGCACCTGAGTCCCCCACAGCCCAGCATTTATTTGGATTCTCTATTTCAGGGTTGGCCCTGGGAAGACAAATTCTCCAGTTATTACTTGTTCACAAGAATAAAAGAAATATATGAAGACACCAATTTCCATTATCTTGTAAAAATCAAGTTCTGCAAGATTACTGGCTTCGGTGGAGGCCTGGGACAGCTTCCTCCTCCCTTGTAGAGACAATCTTAAAGGTACATTCCTCACCTTGTCACCTGAAGTACCTAGAGGCCTGGACGACAAAGGCTAAGGAAGTGCAAGTTTTCTTAATCTAGGAGTTTCTCCACTTTAGGGACCACCCCCTCCTCCAGTCAGATGTACCTGTCTAGGGTCCCCAGAGCCTTTTAAATTCTCCTTTTCTCACTCACTATAGCATCAAAGCTAATATGTCAATTAGCATCGTGTTGGCTGTCTTCAGATAATTCATGTTTGCTCAGAATACAGTTAGGACATCATGTGTCAGCTACCTGTGTAACACTGACCCCTTCTGAGATGTATGCACATAAACTTGGTAACGCTTTCATTCTCACCAAACATTTGTGCACAGGTTTGGTTTCGTTTTGTTTTATGGACAAATCTGTCACCTCTTGCTAGACTGGGAGCTCAGATAAGCGGCTCCGTCCCAATCATTAATTATCCTGGGCACACTGGCAGGAGTTCAAGAAGGGAATGTTTGTTGAATGAATGTTTGTGCAATATTACCTATTACTGATAGCAATTGTACGTATGTAATGTGTAAGGCACAGGGTTTTTTCTTTTAGCTAAAGATCTAAACAAATACTTTGCAAGTGTTTATTATTTGTTTTTTCCACATAAGAAGGAACGGAGAGAGAGTAATGTTTCAGTGACAAAGTAGTGCTGGGTCTCAATTACTGAGTCTCAGGTTTTTACTCTTAAAGTCAGCTGTTTTGCCACACTAGGCAGAGGTAAATAAGTTTAAAATAATATTTCAGGTAGTCAAACATTATTTTTCTTTAATCAGTCTCTCAGATATGTGATTAAAAGGAGGGGGGAAAAACCCATCATTTAAGAAATCTAAGTTATTGGGAGGTCTTTTATTTTTTTTAAAGGTCGGTTTTTAGATTATTGAAACGAAGCAAATGTATTTTTCCCTTCTTCACCTGAATCCAGTAAAGCTATACAAAAATTTAAAAACCAATTTTTAGAAAAAGATCGCTAGGCTGTGTACTGAGTCTGGTGTTTCCGGGTGGTGTTTCCCAAGCACCCCACAAGCACTGGAAGGCTGTAGGGAGAGGATCGGTGGTAATTCAAAAATGAAAGGCCAGATAGGAAGGAGAATATGGTATTTAAGTAGTTTGAAAGCACACGTTTGAAGATGGTTCATCCAGATTACAGGAAAATGCTGCGGGGGATTCTGGAGGCCCAACCCCCACCTGTCTGCAGGCCAACAAGTACTACCAGCAATTACTGTGTGTCAGCCTCCTAATGCCATCTAAATCTTAGCTTTCAACAGAACGATTGTGTAACTATCGCCTCTGCTGAAATTGCCTCAGAATTCTAAACTTACATTTCAATGGTCCCTTAAAATTATTTATATGGTCTAGAAAAAAGTTATTTTTTTATTCATTGTTTCCATCACCTACTTGTTAGCTTTCTTAAGAAAAAAATTGTTTTAGTATAAAAAGAATTGTGTTCACTAAGCCAGCTCACTTCTGACCACAATAGTGTCTTTGTGTATTCATAGAAGGTGACCTGCCTCTACCATTTCAATGGGGAATTGTGAATGGGCCATGTTATGAAACCGTCGGAACTTCCTACTTGCTTGCATGGGAGAAGAGAGAAGGGCAATATAATTGCATGTTTTCTTCTTTTAGAAAATAACTTCAAACTGTACACTCAAAAAGGGTAACCTGCCATAGGTTTGGAAGCAAACTTTTAAAATGTATCCCTCAGATTGTATATGGAGGGTATGGAATCACCTGAAATTCTTTTACACCTCCCTCAGAACTCTAAGTATTCAATATATATGCTACTGGGGGCGAATCAATCAGTTTGGTCAACCTCAAGTTAAAAAGAAACACACTGCTTAAGTGACATTTAACTAATGCTGCAAGTGTTCCAAATTGTTTCCTCTTAACTGTAAACCTAGCTCTGCCTTATAGTTCATTAGAACAACTGCAAAAATCTATCGATGTGGGAAAATCAGTATCAGTACAGGATGGGATTGTGTTATGAAATGCAAACATGAGAGCTACTGCTAATCCAGGCAGCCTGGGACAGACCAGGATCTAACTTACCTTGGGTGTAACAACTTTCCTAAAATGCATAAACTAAGCTTTCACCTTTAAGTGTGTCAGAAACAGTTAAATCCCAGATGCGAACTACTTTTTCCTGTTAAATATCACTTGATTTATTTATTTTTTTTGATTCAAGGGGAAAAAAAGCACCCTAAAATCATTTCTCTTGAGATGGTCCTTTTGTTTTCTCTCTTTACCCCCATCACCTCCCTGGGTTCTGATCCACTTGTACAGCTTCAACTTTTCATCGACAGCCCTGAGCCCGGAGCCCCGACTCCAGCCCTGGCTCAAGCTTCCACTTAGCATTTCCTATTGTCTGGTGATCTGCTTTCCACTTGGATAGTCCTCCAGCATCCGCAACTCTACAAACCAAACTCCTCCTGTCACTTACTTCATACCCCCACCCCTTTCCCAAACCAGTTCAGGGTCCAAGAGGACCACACTTCTGGAGGCACCATGTTTAATCTGAGTTATAGCCAATACACATTCAGGTCCTGGGTCCTGTGGCCCTACTGCTACATGGTTTCTCCAATCTGTTTTCCTTCTGTTCACTAGACCACTTCTGCCCTGGGTCTGAAAGCAGCCGATCCATCCCACACACCAGTCCCAGATCAATGCTCCTGAATTACAGTGGAAGAGCTAAGAGCTTCCACGGCTTAATATCTAAATAAAAGCACCTCCGTCTGGCAGTGCGGCCTCTACTTCGAGGCCCCAATCTTCCCTTGTCGAGCTCTTGCTTCTCTTCCCCCCAAATCTGTCAGAACTCCACTCCTCCTCTACGGCCCTCTCGTAGACCACTTTCTCCACAAACCCGCGCAGCAAAGCCTGCTGTTCTTGGATTATTCTGGGCTGTGCCCCCATTCCTTTCCCATCCTCCAAAACTCCTAGGACAGGACCTGTTTGTCCCTGGAGATCCTGGCATCATTCATTTCTAACCAATATTTATTAAATAGATATTGAGAAAATATTCATCTCATTTTTAAAAAAATTACAATGAAAACTTCACATGTACTGTATGTAAATCAGTGAGGAACTAAGGGATAAAAACAAAGGATTGTAAGGGATAAACTTAATGTGTGCTGTAACAAGTTTAGGATATGTAGCAGGCAAGGAATTTTCATTAAATTCATTTCCAAAATCCAAAGTGGACAGTTTGCAAACTGGGTAAAAATTATAAGCTTAAACGGTTAACAATGTAACTTTCTAGACTGGTTTTTGTTACTGTATATTTACTTAAGGCAATCGGGAGTGCTTTCTGAAAACTACAAATTTCACCTTCTCTTACACACTACTCCTTCTGAATTACATAATGCACCTACTATGTTTTTGGTGTTAAAAACAAAACAAAAAAGCACATCGTACATTCTTTTATTTTTTTTTTTAATGTTCAAAATGGATTTTTTTTGCACATTCCTTATTAAGGTGAAATCACATGCCTTTACCTCGAGGCCAGTCTCTTTGAAACTTTTTTTAAAAAAACCAGGCTACCTTAAGACAGTAACCTAGATCTGCTCACCTTGCCTCCAGATCTCATTAATAAATGTCAGAAGCAATCCACAAGAGGAGGAGGGGCACATTTTTGTCACACAACTCATCCAGCTCTGCCCAGTGCTTCCTTATTTAAAAGTGTGATGTAATTTCCTTCTTTCAATCTGGTTTTAGAACCTGATTTCTGTTTATTCAGGGTGATAAATGGTCTTTTCAGCGGCATTTAACAATTACCTACCTAAGTATTCCCATACCCAGGGAGATACAAGGTAACTATATTTAGAGCCAAAATTTGTAAAAAGAAACCGATTAAGGAACATGACAAATCCTGATTTTATTTTTTTATGTTCCTTAGTGGAGTTGTATTTTACTGACAAATCCCATGATTTTAGATCCTCCCCAAATAAACAAACACAGGCATGCTTGCTTACCTTCCTTTTGAAAATGTCTAAAATAATCACGTTTGGGGAAAAAAAACAAAACAAACAAAACCCCACCACTTTTATTGTGATTCATGTCTAAAGCACTAGTAACCAAGCTGAATATTCAACTGAGCTGTTTCATAGAATTTCAAGTTTTATCAATAAGAAAACGTACTGATTTGATCCTCACCTGCACACTCAGTGTTTATCAGATGTAGTGTTGTGTGACCTATTTCCTGAAAACAAAAGACTTCAAAATCAAAGGCCCCCATTTGGTTTTTTCCCCAGGGTTTTTAATAGGCTATGACTTGGGGAAGGGGAAAAGGGTCAGGCAAGTTAGAAAAATTTCCTTCACTGTACCTTGCTACTGTGAAAAGCATAAACTGCCTTCACATCAAAAGCACAGGTGACTTACTATAATCCATCACCAAAAAAAAAAACCATAGGTGACTTAAAACATGTTTTATGTTAATAAATTGTAATTAAAATCCTCCTGCATGAATTCAACCTAAACTTGCTGGTTTCATAAAGATGGAAGAGTCCAGCAGGTGTGGATGGGCTCTTTTGTCCTCCTTAGCTCCACCCCTCATTCCTCTTCAACAGGCCTAGTCCACAACAGCCCATTTGTACGTGGTAAAAACTGAGGCAACAAGGAAAATAATTTATCTTCACATTGTCAAAATCAAAGCTAAGTGACATAATTTCTTGAATAATTTGGACTATTTTCTTGCTAAGTATTTTAAGAAATGGCCAGCTAACAAAAAACCTATTTGTTGAATTTCCATAGTTATCAATAGCCTTTTGATTCACTTAGTCTCCTACACAATTTTAATGTGACAGCAGATATATTCTTTTGTCCTTTGTAGTTTTCCTACAGAGTACTACAACCAGTAGCAACACACACGCGCGCGCGCGCACATGATGGAAAAATATTATTCCTTTTCGACACACATAATAGATTTCTCATTGTAAAAGACAGGTGAATTCTGTTCCAATTTTAATACCAAGCGCAATGGCCTAATGATGGATGGAAATCGGGTCTTTAAAATCTCAAATTTACTTAATGAACATTTAAGTCACCCAATGGGTAACTCTAGATTGTTATAATGAACATAACCAGTAAGAATAATAGCAAATTCATTGGACACTTATCTGACAGGCATTGTTCTAAGTGCTTTATATATCTTAACTTATTGAATCCTCAACAACCCTATGAGATGGGTTACATTGCCCCTCATTAACAGAAGAGGAACTGGAGGCAGTTAAGTAACTTAACTTGGTCAAGGTCGAGTGGTGGGGCTACTTAACCCAGGGAAGGCCTCTCACCACCACACCAGCTCTGCAGGCCCCCACACACTTACACCAGGGGAAGAGCTGACCCACTACAAAGCTCCAGTTCTGAGGGGAGCTCAGACAGACTTCTCTGGGGATTTGCAGCTTGGTAATAGTTTTTCTTGGGTAATCAATCCTTAGACTATGAAAGTTCCTGTTTTACTTCAACTCCCTCAAATGCTCCTGTAAAAGTTATTAGTTGCAGATTTGGCCTATGTATCCTCTAAAAAGGGTGGGTTAAAGTACTACTTTTACATTCCATGCCTACTTCAAACAATTCTTCGGAAGCCCTCAATCTTGAATGCCCCAACACCCCACCATCATGTATCCAACAGACTGGCGTATTTGACATAACATAAGCCTGTCTCGACCAAAAAAGGGGCCACGACATCTCCCGACAGGCCTCCTGGAACACTCGCACAGCATGCGTCCCAATGATGCCATTACAAATAGTCTGTATTTGTCAAGCACTCGACAAATTACAAAGCACTTTCTAATACATTATCTCACTTGATCCCCACAACATCCCTGTAAGAGGCAGGGATTATAATCTCCATTTTGCAGATGAGGAAATGAAGCAAGGCTAAACATCTTCCTGTTACTAGCAAAAAGGCCATCCCAGCTCTTCTGCCCTAGAACCCAGCATTTTCCCCACTCAACTTCCACGGCCTCTCCTTTCCAGTGTCTTCATTTCAGGCAACCACCTCATTTCTCCTCTTAACAGTTTATAAATGGGGAAACTGACGCAAAGGATGGCTAAGTGAAATGCTCAAGAGGTAAGCGTTAGTCAATTTCAGAGAGAAAAACAGGAACTCAACTCATAGTAGTTAACTGACAAATTCTTAGTGGGCAAAGATTAATTATTTTCACAAATGCTTATTCTGGACTAGATACTATGCTTGGTGACAGTGACATGGCTGCGGCCGGATGAAGCTTACTCCAGTGAGGAGAGCAACAACAGTAAGAAGCAAACAACACTTTCAGATGGTGGTAATTTCAGATTCAGTTAAGAGGGTAAGGAGGCAGGAGAACATACTTGCCCCGGTGGTTAGGGAAGGCCTCTCCAGGGCAACTTTTTATATTGAAATCCACAGCATGGAAAAGAGGCAGCCATGGGAAATCAAGAGAGCTTTCCATGCACAGAGAGTAGTATTTTTTAAAAACAACTTGTAACTCGTGGCTTTTCCCATTCCGTGGGCTTTTAATAAGAGCTATTGGAGTCTTCTAATCCTCACCTTCCTGTTTCCTCTGTTAAACTGTAATGTTTTGTTGGTACTTTGGAGTTGAAAAGGCTTCTTCATGTAGCCAGAGCCCCATTCTTTTAAAAATATAGAGGCCTGGAAGATTGGCCTTTTAGTAATACTGCCCAATTTTATGGTATAAGGAACTGGATTAAAGTATCAACAGTGACTCTGAATCGCAGAATCTTTTGTTTTCCTTCTGAAGTCTGAACCCCACACTAACTTTTCCCTGCCTTAAAACTACTCTTTTAAACTTACATTCAGAACCCTGAAACTCCCCAGTTTTATCTTCCTTCACAACACATGTGTTTATACTGTGCAAACAATGCTAGAATGCCACAACTGGATTTTATCTAGGGAGTTATTCATTAGCTTTTATCAAGTAGGGCCAAACACCAGCACCAAAGGATGCCACAGGAATCCTGATGATGAAGTAGCCACTCAAATTTATTCAGATTGAGAGCAGAGCTGTTTCTCTGGTAGAGGGAGCCTGTGACATTCAGATTCCTGGAATTACCCTTGGCACCACCCCCTCCCTCCTCTGCTCACCTTTCTAAAGCAACCCATGGTATGTGGACATTCAGGTCAGTTTCAAGCATGTTAGAGTGTACCTGTAATTTAGCAACTTGCTTTTAAAAGCTACCATCAGTATTAGCAGAAAGGAACTACTATCTGGTTCAACTTCTGAGAAGCAGCAGTTAAGAGTATTTTCACACAAAAACTCAAGTCTACAGTATCATTTTTAAATCTCATAGAAAGATTTTCTGCCAGTATCTTCTGCCAACTGGAAGTAGGAAAAACAATTCATTGAAACAGTAATTTTATCTATCTGTCAAAATATGAATAATTCAGACATTTCCTAACAGTCATAAAAAAAAACAGATTTGCTTTGCAACCCTTATCAGTGATGGATCCAATCCTGCTGAGCTTTAAAGTGTAAAATATGCTTTCGTGCAATTATTTATCAACCATCAACTATGTGCAAGGGTGCATAAGATAGAAGCTGGACAAGGCAGAGTTCCTGCCCTTAAGAAGTTTGCAATCTAATACACATTAGGTTGTATAAATCATTAGTCCAGCATCTCTATCACCTAGTAGCCAGTAGCCACTGGAACACAGAGGAAAATAAACTTGAGTGAAGGGAGGAGGATGGCAAATCGTGTCTGAAGTCCATGCTAAAACCTGTATGGATTTCTCTGTACATATTTCCTAATATCTGGACGAGAGCTTGGTTGCCAACATACTGGTCACAGCCAGTCAGCATGTTAACAAGAAACCAACTTTTATTTTGGTCTTAGCAAAATCTGGTCATTTCCTGAAATGGGTACCTTGCTGGTCTTTGGTCTGTTTAAATAAAACTTCACTTAAAACTATAATTACAGACATGCAAAAAAAGAAAGAAGAAAAAAAAGAAAAGCAGTTAAAAAAACAAACAGCAAGACTAGGTATGGTGAACTTAAGATGTTTCAGTCTCAACAAACGTATACCACTGCATTCTTACAGATCGGTAAAAGCTTAAAACTTTGCAGAACACTTGCTCTCCAGAAAAAAAAAAAAAAGCGTTTTAACCTCACCTTTCTTCACCCCTGACAGTTGCCTAGAAACCAGTCCTGCCCTACCTGTGTTGCAGGTGTACCTCAAGTCACCAACACATCTCTTTTAAAGCTACAAGTCTCTATTCTGACTGCACTTAAGTTTATGACTAACAATCTATTCATATTTTTTATCAGGTAGGAGACTGGTTTCTTTCAAGCAATGACGAAACCCTAATAAAGACTTAGCAAGGACCAATACCACACCAATCACGGTTCAGGAGTCATCTCATTTTATGATATACATATAAATACACACGTACACACGAGAAATACCCATGGAGCGCTCACGTTTGGAACAGAATTCTGCGGTTCCTTTCCTTTTGAAGCAGTATTTAGGAAGCTCGCCGCAGAGTCACATTTCTGAGCGAGGAGGAGGGCACGGAACTACTGGATGAATTAGAGAACACCGACTGCGGTTGACTGGCGTCGCGGGGACCAAGCAGTGGGGCCGCGGGTCAGAACTGGTGCCGCTCACCGGCCAGCAGTCACCCAGCGCAGCTTTTGGGAAGGGGCTTACGGGCACACGGTGCGCACCCGGGTATCGCAGCCCCCATTGTGAAGGAGGAGAACGCCCGAGGCCGCCGCCAGCCCGCGGGCGCAGGACCCCGGCTCGCCGCTCCGTCCCCTCCGCAGCGGTCCCGGTGCGCGGCCGGCGAGGCGAGGGGCGCCCCCAGGCCCATCTGCGCGCCCAGGCCGGTCCCTCCCTCCGATTCTCCGTCCGTCCCGGGGAGACTCCGCGTCGGGCGACCCTCTCCGCGCCGGAGAACCCGCCTCGCGTCGGGAGCCGCCCGCAGCCCGGAGCGGCAGGGGCGCGGCGCCGCCCTCCCCGCCCTCCCCCGCAGGCCCCTTACCCCCGCGGAGCCGCGGCTGCCCCACGGCGCTCTCCCGCGCATGTCCGTCCCGGCTGGCTCAGCGCCGCGGGCTCAGGGGCCCCGACACCGCGCAGGCGCCTCGCCGCTCGCAGCCGCTCGCTCCCCGCTCGCGCTCCTCGCTCGCACTCGGCCGCCGTCGCCCGACCGCCGCCGCCAGGCTTTAAGTAAGCAGTGACGTCGTCTCCCACCGCCCCGCCTCCCCCGCGCAGCCAATCCGGGCCGCGAGCTGCTTAAAGCGGCGATGCCGCGGCTGGGCTCGAGCGTGGGGTCCACCCGCGTCGCGCGGCCCTGCGGGGCCGCCTTTGTCTCCCCGGACGTGTTTCTGGGCCGTCGCAGCCCCGCGCCTCTCCTCTGCGGGACCCGAGCGGCCGCTGCCGAGGCCGGGAACGCCTTACACGGACTTTTCCCCCGAAGTGTGCGGGCAGCCGGGCCTCGGCAGTGGTTCCTGCCTCACCCCAAGGCGGCGCCGTGCCTCGCACGGAGTTTCCCGTCTTTTCCAGCCGCGGGGACGGTTTTTGCGTGTTTCCTCCTGTCCGCGGGCCGCCGCAGTGTGGGTGGGCGGAGGAACCGGGAGAAGGAGAGAGGAGGCTTCTCGGACGGGTCTTAGTAGGGCCGTGTCTGCCCCTCTGCAGGCCCCACCGTCACCACGAGGCCCGCGGGCCGCAGTGTGGGAGGGACAGCGAGGGGGCAGCGTGGGACAGTATGGGGTAGCAAGGGACAATTAGTGTGACAGTGTGGTGCGGCAGCCTGGGACATCGGGACAATGTGGGACAGCACAGTTCAGAGCAGGACAGTAAGGGGCCGTGTGGGACAGCTGGAGACTGTGAAGGGCAGCGAGGCCACAGTGGTGAGGCCCTTTGATCGGAGAGTTGGGAGGGTCTACCCAGCCACCTCCCCTCTGACCACATGTTTGAAAATCTGAGCCAGACCCTCGTGGCCGCTGATCCGGCCAGGGCCGCCCACGGGCTTCCAGAAGGAGCACCTTCACTCCCAACCTGGCGTTCCCTTGAGTTCCCAGTGTTGAGCTAGCTGACCTATGCCGACCTCACATCTCTTGGCATAGGGGCAGCCATTGATGCCCCAGGAACAAAACGCCAGCGAGCCCGTGGGAGGAGGTTTCTTGGCGCGCCAGTGATGCAACTTAGGCTTATAGTTTAACCGTAAAATAAATAATAGAAATGATAACAAACCAAGAGTAACTAAAGTAAGAAAAAAAGCAAACAGACAGAAACCCTCCAGTTTTAACTAGAACAAATGCCCTGAATTGTCCTCTATTGAGTGGAGGCCAGAGACCTCTCGCTGACCTCTTTAGTCTCCGAGGAGCCCCTTCTTGCATTTCAGCAATAACGCCTGATAGTTGTACATTTCGCACTGCCTAATGGGGCTAGTTTAACATATTGAATGGGAGATTCCAACCTCAGTATCAGGTTAACTATTAACTTCGCACTCCATGAAACCATTTGCCTTTTCTACCCTATTATTTACTTACATTCTCCTGAATTTAATTCAAAGGCCTAATTTTGAATCCAAGTCCTTAACACACACACACACACACACACACACACACACACACTCCTCTGAAGTATCCCTTTGCCCTCTTTCAGTTGCAAGATAAATGAATGTTTAGCAGAGATAACGCTATCCTTTCTGACCGGAGGGTGGGGGGGGGGGCTCCTCCTGGACTGCAGAGAGGCTTTGGGCCATTTTCATGCCTAGTCTACTTGTCAACAACGGTAATTTCACCTTTTTGTTAACTTATCTTCTTACTTACTGCCATTCATTTAGTATTATTTTAGGATGATGGAAATTAGTCACAACTAATTGCTGGTTTTCTTACCCAATTAACTAGGTTTTTTGATTCACAGAAAATCCCGCCCCCCCCCCCTTTTGGTGTCATTTATGTTGACGGCTTACCCATATGCTGTTATCAGTGTAAAAAAAGGATCCGCGGGAAAAGTTGCCAGAGAACATCTTTTCAGACTTCACAGTGCAGCATTTACTGAATGGGGACCTAGCTGAGCTCAAGTTTCTTCCGAAAGGAACCCTAGTTACGCTACTTCAAGTTGCTACAATACAGGGGTAATTTGCGCTGGCCTTACTGGCATGCTTTTACATCTCCCTGTTCATAAAACAGTGATAATCACCAGAGCAACCATCAAACACACCCCTTCTTTAGAGAAAGAAGATCAACAGGATACTTACTATATGGTTGTGAGCTGCATGATGTGCTAATGTTTGGGTAAATTGTCAAAAAACATGAAATCACATGAGCAATATGTGATTAACCTGATTTTTTTTCTTCTGCTCTATTTTAATCTTGCAAAACGAACATCATGATTTATTCATTTGGGGGGAATCCAGTTGTAGCTGATCGCCTACTGAATTTTGCCTACAGTTATAGTCATGTAATGTGGCTCTCTCAGCTGTGAAGGAATTACATGAGGAAACTTATACCCCACAAGTCTTTTATCTAATAGTCTACTAAGGATATTTTGTAATACTATTGATATGTCAATAATAGAGTATCCGGAGGGAATTGAAAGGAAAATGCTAAGCAACTTGAAATATTAGCAAATTGCATTTATCAAGTGATCATTCATTGACTTCTAACGGATTAGAATACTAGTTTGGAGGTTTAGGGAAAAAAATATTCTCTTTGTATTGCACCTAACTTTTTAAAAATTATCTCCAGTAAGAAAGAAATTTAAAGTCGGACAATGTTTATGTTTTTTTTTAATATCTCTCGTAGTCCATTTAATTTTGAAGCCACTTTCCAAGAAATTTATATTAGCTGATTGTTTTTCACATTGAACCCCCTCAAACATCTTAAACATTAGACTTACATCACATTGACCCAGATTGTCACTTTGCACTTGCCCTTCTTTCAGTGTAAGAAGAAGCTGTCCTTGGAGTGAGAACAAGGGGAGGTTCTGGCTCAGAAACCTTAGACTCTGCTTTCCTAAGGACATTGCTCCTTTCTCTCCTCTCCGTCATCCCACAAGTCATGCAGAGCCGTAAGCATGCTGGACAGGCACCTTTCAACGCTTCCAAATTTATATTTTGATACTATTTGAATCCTGCAGGCGTGTACACATTTTGGTATTTATTCTTCTTGATTATAAGTGATTTTGTGTTCCTCCTTTTGAGCAAAGAGATATTTTAAAGTGAGACACTTTCTTTCTGCATTACGCTTAGTCCTAGAGCCTTTACTTTTGTTCATTCACAATATAAATGTAACTATGCACCTTTTTTTTTTTTTACTAATTTATAAATAAGTGTGCGGTAAAGAAATACATAACAATGGAAGAACTGCATTTCTTAGAGGTCAGTTTGTTAGTATGCCACTTTCTGTTTTGGAAACATCTGGGCACAGATACATATATTTATATATCCAATAAACTTTGTTGATTACTTTAAGACACACATGCTGATAAGAGCCAAGATTCATTCATGAGGAATGCCTCATCACAATCGAAGTCTGCACTGAGCTTTCAACTTTAGCAGCCATTTGAAAAGTGGCACAGAAAAAGATTTCTTTAAAATTTCCATTTTCCTTTATGTAATTAGGGATACTACACCCCCTTCCTCGCTTTTCCTCAAAGAAAGAGAGAGAGAGAGAGAGAGAGAGAGAGAGAGAGAGAGCAGGCTGGTTTTAATTTATCTATTGTTTTATTGTCTATTGTTTTAAGTGTTAGCTTAACTACTTTTTCTTAGTATGTGTTTTACAGAGGCTTTTTGTATAATTGCTTATTTTTAATTAAGCCACTTTTCACTTAATGTTTCCTCAATACACATTTGATACTATTGGTGATTATTGTATTTCTAGTTCTATTCCGTTTCTAGAACTTATAACCATCAGAATTTTTTAGGGCCCCATAGATACATTAATTTAATATGTACATGTTTACAAGACATTTTTTTCAAATTTCTTTTAAACACTAACCTGAGTTGATCTTCAAATGTTAACATTACATTTTCTCCCAAGTAAGTGCTGTATTTCCTATTAGCTGGCCAGTAGGGGGTGCTCTAGTCCCTTGCAAAATAAATAAATAAATTAAACATTAATGTAAACTCTTCATAAGAGATTTCAGAAATATATTTCACTCCTTTATTGCCACCAACACAGATGAAATATGTTTCTATAGATGCAAGCAAATAGTTCAGCATATGTATGGAAAGTAAAATTGTTATATTAAGAAAAGGAAACTTTGAGATGTTTACTTCTTTGAATTTAGTTCTAAAATAATTTGGTATTATTTTACCAAATGGATCCCTTGGTAACAGATACTTTCCTTCATTCTGGATAAAAGAAGAATAAGAAAAATGGTGCAGTGATGGAGAGCCCAGGCTCTGGAATCAGAGGGTTTGGGTGTGAATCCCAACTCACTGGCTGTATGACTCAGGCAAGCGACTTAACCTCTTGTAAGCTGGGGATAACTGGTTTTTACTCCACAGGGCTACTGGACAGAGAAATGAGGTTATACATGTAAGAGTGTTTAGAACACGGCCTGGCCCCCAACAGGGTTTGATAACTGTTAGTTGTTTTTATCAATATTGTTATTCTCATTGTTATCGTTCTGTATTCTTTGAGAGATTTTTGAACACCTTTCATTGCAAGATTCCAAAATTCTCTACTGCTTATTAGTATGCATGATTTGTCAAGGAGGTTGTTTCATTAAATTCCAGGAGCATAAATGATTTAAAAGATAAAATGTCTTACTTTATCTGCAGTATTTCCACTTAAGAGGCTATAAAATCTTAAGCCAAAGAAAGGCATCTGTCATAGTAAAATTTCAGGCACCAACAGTTCTTGGGGAGATATGCTATGAGCAGGGAGAATCTTCTAGCATCTCTCAAGGGAAAGTAACAAGTAGCCTTATGTCTAAGAGCATTTACTTATAAGCCCATACTCATAAATATCCACAGGCATGTTTCCTTTAAAAAAAACAGATTTAATTTGTGCATAAACTTAAAGTGCCTGAAGAACTTTTCAATATGAACAGCTTCCCACATTCTCTGGAATGCCAAGACAAAGGGACCTACCCAGCGACTAGGTACAGTAGCATTGAAAAGAACTGAACAAGTGCCAACACTTCTTGGTATTTCTAACTTCATTCATACATTTATTCATTCATCCATCAGTAAATATTTATTGAACTCCTACTACATGCCAGTCCACCTTAGGTACCCAGCAGTGAGCAAGAGAGACACGATTACTGTCCTCAGAGAACTTTCAGTTGTGGGGGTTATGGATGAGCACAGGGGAAGTGGGGTATTATGGTGGGATAGGGGGCTGGTGGTATGCTATGTGTATGCTGTTAGGACAGGCATCAACCCAGGCCCGGGGGAGTCAGGAGAGCCTTCCAGACCAAGTGATGTCTTCCGCAGTGGGAAGATGAACGGGGACGACGAGGAGCTTGGCCAGGTAAGAGATGAGGCTGGACAGGTTCAACAGAGCCCCGATTTTACTCGACTGTATAAGCCCTGCTAAGAAGTTCAGACTCTGTGCTAAAAGCAAGGGAGCCATTGAAAAAGTCTGAAGTGGACAGTGACATGTTTAAGTTTCTGAGTTAGAGAGGTCACTCTTGTTGCCATAGGTATTGTGTGACCAAAAGAGTTGTAATTTGGGGTTGGGGGTGCTACGTTGCCTTCTTAGTTCTGACTTATTATATTTCTGGCTAGGGCACTGGTTCTCCTAACTCTGGGACATGGAGGCTTGAAGTAATTATGAAGCAGTTGAAAAACAAGAAGGGGGATAGAGAGAAAGAGAAACAAATGCAGGGTTTAGTCAGCTCCTTGGTCTTTACACACTTACGGTAACAGGAGTGGTGTCTGTGGCTTGTTTGGGGAAATACAGGTTGATGTGCCTGGTCTACAATTAATCCTTCGGTATCTACAACATTGGCCAAGTTACAAATCCCCAGTGGAGACACCACGAAAACTGAGGGCTTTAGGTTTAATATTCCTTTTATCAGGGAGGATGTGAAGTTAAATCTGTTACAAAGGTTAGATGAATGTTGGTTGATACTTGAGTTAAATTTTGCCAGTACATTTGTCACCAGAATTTCTTTTGAGTTGTTTCTGACCTCTTCCTTAGTCAATCAAAGACTATGGAATTTAATTTCCAGATTATACTTTTCTTAAAATAATGATTGTGAATGACCCGTATTTTAAAGGTGGAAGATTTTTTTTCCCCTATAAAAAAGCATATTTGACTTTGTGATTAAGACAGTTCCTATCCTTCTGTTGTAAAGCACGTGTGATTATATCATTAACCTAAGGATGCTGTGATTAATGAAAGCTGTTTAGGAAAAAAATGGGACAAAAACGTAGTTTTCACTGATTAAGAAATTTAATAAAATCTACCCCCTATTAATGTATATTGGCATGTCCGTTAGAGGGCACCTCACGATATCCAGGGTAAGCATTATATTCATTCAACACATTCTTGCTGAGAGTCTACCAGACATCTGATGGTTTCTATGTTTTCAAAGTAAAATTCAGAAAAATTTCCACTCATTTGAGCTTTCTGGTTGCTTGTATTTTAAGTTTTCTTTAACACTTTATAAGCATTTGCTTCATCTCATTAGAGTATCTGATCCTTTACTTACTATTGTTTATTTTCTGTTTCCTATTGTTGACTCTCTTGGTCATAGGTACAAGCTTAAATTGTAGGAGGGAAGGCTTGGTGAGTGCAAACAGCCTAACTGATACAGAAATGCAGAAGAGTCTTCAGAGCAATTCTGTAGATTCTACCTCCTTAGAAATCTTGAAGAATCAAACGAACTCTCTAACCAGTATTTTCACTAGTACGCTAGACTAAGGAAATAAACATAAATAGAGAAAGCTATTTTCCCAAAGATGTTCAATGCAGTTATTCATAATAGTGAAAAACTGGCCTGTTAGCAGGACAACTGGTCAAGTAAAATACGGATTATCTATTCAGCTATTAAAATGATTTTGTAATTCGGAATAGTAACTAATAACAGCTAGCACTCTTATAGCATTTACTAAGAACCAGGCACTGTACTAAGGCTTTATATATATGAATTAATTTAACTTTCACAACAACCCTATCAGGTACATGCTATTACTATGTCCAATTTATGACAGAGGTTAAGTAATATGCCCAAAGTTACAAAGCTAGTAACTGTGGATTCAAACCGAGGCCATTAGTTTACTTTTCACAACTATAAATTCTCCCAGTATCATGTTTAGTGAAAAAAGTAGAATACAAAATTGAATACGGAATATCCTCATGTGATCCATTAGGATTTTTAAATTTGCTAGTGACAGAAAACCCAACTCAAATTTGTTAAAGAAAAAAAAAAAAAGGAATTCGGTGGTTCAGTAACCAGAAAGCCTAAGGGTGTATAACTGTATGTACTACTTTATTCAGGTGCTCAGTGTCCCCCGGATCAGGACTTTCTTTAACTTGTGGCTTTGTCCTCTTTTGTATTGATTGTGTCTTGTGATTCCTCAGTGGCATGTTGGCTGCCAGCAGCAACAAGAGGTTAGATGGCTGTAGGGGAACCCTAGGGTCATTCAATTAAAACAAAACAACAACAACGACAGAGGTCTCATTTAGTGGTTTGAACAAAAACCTGGGCGGGATTCTCACTAGTACAAACTGAAGGCCAGAGAATGCAGGGCTCTGATTGGCCCAGCCTGAGCATAAGCCCACCCTTGGAACCAACGGTAGAATCAGCTCCATCTGAAGCACATTGAGAGTGAGGAAATGTTAGTTTCCTACAGTGAAACTGGAGAATGGACTTGGGGAAAAGAGAGACAGATGTTTTTAGTATACATTCAGTATCCACAACAACCATTTTTTTTTGAAAAAAATCTGTAAGATAAGCATTTAAAAGTATGAACTTACAAATTTCTTGAAGTTTTTCTGTTCTTTGACCCCAATGACACTGCCCTGTCACACCTTTTTGATGCCTCCTCTGTCCTTTTCAGTCGTTCTGTTCTTCTCTTTCTTGGGTGCTTAGCTGTAGGGATACTCTGAAGCTATTGTATGTGTTTCTAACTTAGCCATCTCATTCAATTCCTAAACTTTTATTATTACCTCTATATGAATTGCACCCAAATCTAATTATAGCCCTGTCTTCTTTCTCGACTTTTAATAACAAATTTTCCGCTTTTTACCAGTGCTTCTCCTTTGGGTATTTGTAGCAGATTGGCTTGTTTGGGAAGTAGGCTTTGAGATGGAGTATGTTATTAGAGTGTGCTCTTAGGCTCTGTTGAAGGGGAGTGGAGAAAGCAGATTTGGGCGAAGTTGAGCTGTGATGTAGGCCCAATATAAATATATATATATAGTTAGTGGTTATCTAGAAATTGTGAAATCCATATTTAACATAGCAAAGTCTAAAACTAATATCTCTACCCTCCTGAAAAAATATAAGAAACACTATAAGAACATGTTAACTCACATCACTGCATCCCAATTTTCATGTTCTTGTTTAGAATTTTAATCTCTTTAGCACGACTAATTGGACATTATCATGATTGTTTATATAGACAGCCAATACTTATTTAGATTTAACCATATATCATTTTTGTTCATCATTCCTTCTTATCCCTCAGATATTATTTTAGGGTTAGTTTTCTTTCTAAAATATATTTCTTTCGGAAGTTCCTTTAGGAATAATTGGTTGGTTGAGAAATCTAAAACTAGCAGGTCTTGCTTGCTTGAAAATGTCTTTTTTTTACCCTCCTTCTTACAAGATAACTTCATGTATCTACAACTCTAAGCTGACAAGTTTTTCCTCAGAATTTTGGAAGTATTATTTCACTGTCTTCTAATAGTACTACTGATGAAAAATTTGTTTTTGATCTAATTGTCCTTTTGTTTTAAATTGTCCTCTTATATAGGTATTATCTTTTCTCTGTGTGTTTAAAGTCTTTGTCTTTACTGGCGAATTGCAATTTGTTTACAGTTGGTCTATGGAAATTCTTTCATTTGTATCTGAGGATTATATTTGATCAGTTCTAGAAAACTGTGAGATATTATTTCCATTTGCCTCCTCCCCATTCTTTTTTTCTCCTTCTATAACTTTGATTAGATGAGTAATAGACCTTCTTACTCTGTCCTTTGTGCGTCTTAACTCTTTTGTATTTTCTATTCCTGCCTCTCTCTGGGGATTTTGTGTAACTTCTTCAAATTTATCTTCCAATTTGTTATTACTCTCTTTAACTATATCTGTTACTTAACATTAATTGACTTTATAACGTCAATTATTATATTTGTCATATTTAGATACTGCATTTGATTTTATTTCAAATATGCTTGATCATTTTTTATAATCTCTTTTTCTTTCTCTAAAATTTTATTTTATTTCTTAAATTATAGTAAACATAATATTTTATATTTGGCATCAAATAATTCCAATATCTGCAGTCTTTGTGGGTCTGCTTCTGCTGTTAGTTTTTTTCTACTTAGTCTTATTTTTAATAACTTGTTTCCTCACGTATTTTGTGCTTTTTGATTCGAAGCTTATATTCTTTGGAACTTTATCTTTGGGAATTCAAGGTTGGTGTTTGTTTATGCTAGACACCTAGAAGCACTACTGAGCCAGGATCACTTGAATAAACTATATTTTGTCTAGGAGTTGTAGGGTTACCACACAGAAACTGTGGGTTTTGACCTGTGTAAGGATAGGCTTGTGAATTCTCAGGGGAAATTTTTTTCCTTTCCACCTCAGCCAAGATATGAACAAGCAAGTACAGTAAGGTGCCATTTATGGACGGGGATACATTCTGAGAAATATGTCGTTGGGCAACTTAGACATCGTGTGAACGTCATTGATTGCATGTACACAAACCTAGATGCTGCCTACTACACAGTTAGGCTACGTGATACAGCCTATGGCTCCTAGGCTACAAGCCCGTACAGCATGTTACTGTACAAAACAACATGAGATTAAATCAAGCACAAGAGAAAATGATGCCATCAAGAGACGTGATAAACATGAGCTGTATGAGGCTGCTGCCAGCATAACAGGGTATACTATTTTACAGCAAACTTTTTTTATTAGTAGAAAGAGCACACTTTAAAATAACAAGAAAAAGCATAGTATAGCAAATACACAAACCAGTAACATAGGTGTTTATTGCCATTATCAAGTATTATTTACTGTACATAATTGCATGTGCTATACTTTTATATGACTGGCATCGCAGTAGGTTTGTTTATACCAGCATCACCACAGACACATGAGTAATGCATTGCACTATGAAGTCACAATGGATACTACGTCACTGGGTGATGGGAATTTTTTAGCTCCATTATAATCTATGGGACTGCCATCACATAGATAGTCTGCGATTGACCAAAACGTCATTCATGTGGCTCCTGACTATGTCCGCTTCATCTCCCTCTTCAAACATTTTCCTAATTCATCTACTGAAGGTGTCACCTTTTCGGCAGACACCTTCAGTAGATGAATTAGGAAATTCTCAAGTTTATGCAGTCTCTCCTATGGCACCTCACTCCATGCAGGTACCTGGCTTTGTCTCACCAATCCCGCACACTCAGCCCACTAAAACTCAAGGCCAGGAGTCAACAACCTTTTCTATAAGGGACCAGATATAATCATTGTAGGCTTTGCAGGCCATGTGGTCTCTGTTGCAACTACTCAGCTCTGCCATTTTAGCACGAAAGCAGGCATAGACCATACATAAATGAATGGGTGGGGTTGTGTTCCAATAAAACTTTATTTACAAAAACAGGTGGCAAACTATATGTGATTCGCTGACCTCTGCTCTTGTTCATCAGGAATTGACAAATGCTCTCAATTGACAGAGGCCAATTTCCTTATTTCCTTACCTATGTAGAATCGTGCTTTCTTCTTAGGTCAGGTCTCTGAGGATTTTACTTACAATTTTGCCAGTCATGCCTTTATAAAGATGTTTTAAATGCAGTTGAGTTGTTCTGGGCCAGGAGTTGTTTCTCTGGATGTCTACTCCATCATTGGTACAGATTTTCTCAGACTGTCAAGCTGCTCAGAGACCTTTAATAAACACGCTTGCTTAACGTATTAAGTTCAGATTTCTCAGGTGGACATTTAAGGTTTTTGATTATCTGTCTGTAGCTTATCTTTCCAAGTCTTAGTTTCCTTACAATTACCATGTTTTCAGCCAAATTAGAATACTCACACTTTCTTGAATAAGCCTTTCTCTCTCCCTATCTCTCTCCCATTTTTATGCTGTACGCTGTACTATCCTTACATGTTTGTTTTCCATGGCAACAGTAGCCAGTTCAAAGATGCTTTTATGTTCAGATCTCACCTCAGATACCATCTCCTTTGTTTTCATCTCAGTTGGATATACTCTGTCTTTCCTCAGTGTTCTGCCCTATGTTATGATTATTTGTAAAATTGTTTTGACCACCTCTGCTAAATTGTAAGCTCATTGAGGACAGAGAACATTCCTTATCCAACTTTGTAGATTTTCTTATTCCCTCACAGAGTACCTAGCATTATATTTTAAAAATAGCATGTACTTAAATATTTGCAAAATGAATGAATACATAACATTTTTTTTCAACTTGGGAAAACTCAATATTTTATTGTAAGGCCCATGTTATTTTTCAAAGGTCCATCTTTAGTTCTTCCTTAGGCTTATCAGTCACTCATTACAGCCATCACATTCCTTCAGGAAGAATGACAGTCATGCTTATGTCCTACAAGCCATGTACAATCTCTTTTCGTGGTGTCTGAAGTTATTGCTGGCAAAATAGTGACAACACCCAAAGATAACTACTGTTAACAGTGTACATATTGTTAACATTTCCCATTGTATAGCACCCTTTCACAATATGACGTTTTCATGGCTACTTAATAATCCATCATACGGATATAGCATGATTCATGTCTGACCAATGCCGATGTTAAACTTTTAACGTAATACAAGATGTGATCAAACAATGCAGTGAATGTTTACATTAAATTTATTATAGTAAAAGACACATTGTCCTTAATCCCCCTCAAAATACCGCCCTCCCACCCCCGGCTTCGAACACACTTCTTGCCACTTTCTGAAGCAGCTCTGGGAGTCCTCTTGCATGAGTGTCTTTAGTTGCACTGTTGTGGTGGGCTCCATGTCCTGAATTGATTCAAAATGTTTACCTTTCATGATAATTTTGACTTTGGGGAAGAGCCAGAAGTCTCACGGTGCCAGATCTGGTGAATAAGGTGGATGAGGACACACCATAATGTTTTTATTTGACAAAAATTGCTGTATACCAGAAGTGATGTGTGACATGGAGAATTGTCACGATGGAGGATGATTTACGGCACACTTTAAAACACACCTTCTCTCAACCGTAGCTCACACCCGACTGACTACACCGAACGAGTTGAAACTTGTCACACACTGTTATTAAGTTTCTATGCGCTGCTTCCTGTATTGAAGATCCCTGCCTTTCCGTTGGATGGCACTCGGCAGCAGTCACCATAGTTTCTGATCACAACGGAAAGGCGCCATGTCACACATCACTTCTGGTATGGAAATTTCTGTCAAATAAACACATTACGGTGTGTCTTCATCCACCTTATTCACCAGATCTGGCATCGTGCAACTTCTGGCTCTTCCCCAAAGTCAAAATGATTCAAGACATCGAGGCAGCCATGACAGCACAACTAAAGACACTCATAAAAGAGGACTTCCAGAACTGCTTCAGAAAGTGGCAAGAATGATGGGATAAGTGTGTTCGAAGTGAGGGAGAGTATTTTGAGGGGAATTAATGACAATGTGTTTTTTACTGTATTAAATTGTTTTAATGTCAACATTCACGGTATTTTTTAATCATAGCTCGTATTATTATAAATAATGTTATAATGAACTGCCTTGTATGTAATTTTCCACTTCTCTGCTTATTTCCTCAGGATAAATTCTATCAAGTGAAGGAAATGCCGAGTCAAAGAGACTGAACATCTTTAAAAGCGTTTTCTCTTGCTAAATTGCAACCAGAGTATTGGACCAATTGGGACCTCCACCAGCAATACAGTGCCCATTTAATGATACACTCTCCAGCTTTGGATTTTTTTGGTTAGTTACAATTTTTTTCTTTATTTGTTTTTGAGTGCTAATTTATCAGGTAAAATTTGATCACAGTTTTAAGAAAATGTACGTTTCTCTTATTGATACATATATATGTATACACACACACACACACACACACACACACACGTCGTCGACTAGCCCTTATACTTTTTTTGTTTTTTTGTTACTTACTTGTTCATTTATATTTTCTATTGTGACATTTGTCTTTTTTTATGATTTATATATTAAGGAATCGATTCATTGTCTATCACATAGGTTACAAATATCTTCCCATTTTCATATATGTCTTTTCTTTTTGTTTATAACAATTTTTTGCCTTAAAAAATTTTTAATTTTGACATAATTTCAGACTTTTAGAAAAGTTATAAGATTAGTACCAAGAATTCTCAGATACCTTCATCCAGAGTCCTCAAATGTTAACATTTTATTACCTTTGTCTTATTCCCTTCTCCATTTTTATCTGTTGGTATCAATCTGTTGGTATCTATCTATTGGTATATATTTGAACCATTTACCAATAAGTTGTAGTCACGAAGCTATGACATTTAGAAAAGTAGCTGTAAGGATTTTCAAAATAGACTTTATTTTTTAGGACAGTTTTAGATTTACAGAAAAACTGAGAAGATAGTACAGAGTTCCCACATACCCCATACCTAGTTCCCTCTATTTAACATTGTACTTAAAATGAATGAACCAATATTGATACATTACTATCAGCTAATGTCCATCGTTTATTCGGATTACCTTAGTTTTTACCTAATGTCCTTTATCTGTTCCAGGAGCCCATCCAGGACACCATGTAACATTTAGTTGTCATGTCCCTTTAGGCTCCTCTTGACTATGGCAGTTTCTCAGACTTTCCTTGTCTTTGATAATCTTGACAATTTTGAGGAGTACTGGTCAGATATTTTGTTGAATGTCCCTCTTTTGGAACTTATCTAATATTTTTTCTTAGGATGTTGTTGGTTCTGGAGAGGCAGACCAGAGACACAAAGTGCCATTTTCATCACAACAAGGTGCACGCTATTGACATGATTTGTCACTGTTGATGTTTACCTTGACCTGAGGAATACAGAGTCTTTTAAGGCCTATATAGACATAATCAGTAGTATTTGGGTCAGGTCAGCTATTCTGAACAAATGTTGGAGGTTCAAGTTATCTTTGAATCATCATGAAAACTATACAGTAGCCAGAGAACTATTGTATTCATTGCAATTCATGGACCTGAATAATATGTGGATGGGAATTCCCTCACTGTATGATTAAATTTATACAGTGTGTTTTGGTAATGCTACCATCTAGGAATTAATGTTAAAACAAAGTCTTAAGATCAGTTCTTTAATACATGTAGTATATTATGTGAACTGCACACCTTTTTGCATGCATCCATATGGAGGTAGGGATGTCTGTGTGTCTGTATCCCAGATGGAGCCTTTGATTTTCTAGGATTGTTTTGCAAAGGAACACATCTTATCTAGAAATGATCTAGCTGTCTTGTTTTGACTATCCTTGTTTCCACCCACTGAATAAAACTTTTGAATGCTGGAGCAGTTAAATTTCCCACATCCTCCATTTGATCATTTCCAGGAGCCAATAAGAAAGTTTAGTAAAGTGAATCTGAATGATTTATTTGTACAGAAAGAATGAATTTCCTCTTAGTCGTACATCCGACACCCACACGATACCTCATCTGTGGTGCTGGGAAGGAACACTTTCAGGAGAAATTTGATGCCCAATTAGTGTGTTTTAATTTAGTCAGTGGGATTTCCATCTGGCTCTAATGTGTATTCTGGAGGGTTTGACTAGAACAGAGTTAAACAGTTTATTAGTTTGTGAGATGGGGTCAGTAGGTACAAAGGACTTTCCACACAAGCAGGATTTTATAAATTGAGTGTTTTCCCTCATTTTGTTAGTGGCAGGATGACCAGGGACAGAGAGAGCCTGTGCTACTTATTTTGTGATTAAAAAAACCTTAATATAAATAGTTTAAAATAAGAAAGAATGTCACAAAAATGGATGGTAGATAGATGTCTTCTCTTCTAGAGAATTTGGAAATTTACAGGGACCTAGATATCTGGCAGATAGGTAAATGTTTCCCTGTTCTGGACTACGAGGCACAAAACTTTATCTACTTTAGATAAGTGCATTTTGCATAAGTAAAAAGTATGTGTTTAAAGAGTTTTATTTTGTATCTATATATATAGAGAGAAGGGGGAGGTCAGAGAGAGAACCTACTCAACTTTCAAAACTTCCCTATGTTGGGTACATTCACACACTAATATTGGAACTAATAACTCAAGCACCACAGAAATATCTAAGATAAAAATAAGCCTATTATAAAAGTGAAGTTTTCACTGAATGTTTTGATACTTATTCTACCTAAAAACAGAGGGGATTCCAGAAGTTTCGGATCCTGGCCAAAATATCCTGTTTTCCATGTTGTCACATGTATCTTTTTAGTTCATATCAAGCAGGCGTATGTTGCGTTTAAAGGCCCTCCGTTGTTCAGTTTCCATCCACTTGCGTGTGGTCTTAGACGGACGATATGGTCCATGCACTTCCCTAAGAATTACGCTTTCTTCTTGGGCTCCCTCGTCTCTGGTCGTTCTGGCCCATTGTTCAGTAACGTCCACACTTCGTTATCTCTTACCATTTTCCCTGCTGTGTACTTAGAGTCACACTTATGGTTTAGATTTTCCGTTTTTCATGAAGGCATCGTAATGCAATCTCCAGTGATTGTGACATATTCCGTTTGAATAGGAAGTCTGAGTGTGATCCTTTTGACAGTTCGTCCTGGTTTCAGAGGATTATGAACTCATTCTTTTTAAGAGAAAGGTGATTGTATACCTATAAAACTTTTGAAGGTGGCCTTTGCTAACTTGCGAGTCCGATTGTGTTTAATCATCACTACTAAGATATAATTGTGCAAGCTCCAGGCAGAGGCGTTTCCCACAAAAACATTCAGACCTTCCAGGAACAGGACCAGAAATTTCTCCATATGTCTGTAGACTGAACCTCAGGATGTCTGCGAACAGTTTACTGTTTCCACTGTACCCTTAAGTTTGTTTCCCAGCCATGAAATTGCCCATGAGAAAGAGTCGTGCAACTGCTCACTGTTAGTCACTTTATATTTCCTGAATATTCCCTGTTTAATTTCCCTGGTAGCTGGCAATAACATCCAGGATTTAAGTTGCTAAAGGGAATTCGGGAAAACCCACATAAATGTCTAAGATGAGGTTTGGCAAGCTATGCGTCTTGGTGACATAACAATGTCATAACTAGAGATTTCATCAAACAGAGGAGGCAGGAAATCCCCACCGTTGCCAGACACCCACTTAAACTCACTGGAGTCTGAGGATCATCGTTTGTTAAAAATGGATTCTACACAGTTTTAAATCTGATGATCAGGCTCCTGGAATACAAATTTGGACCTGGAGTTTAGATGCACTGAGATTTCTTTTAAAATGGGCATCTTAACGGATTTCTTAGACAAAGAAAAGAAAACTTAGTAAAGTTCCCGTAAGGGGAGCAACGGCTTCTCCATGAAAAGCCTGGCTCTGCTCCCTCCGTATGGGGCTTCAGCTCCAGGGACAACACACTGGGCCTCACCAATCAGCCAAGCCAACCACAGCAATCAGCGTGACGACGGAGTTCCCAGGCTGGCTTTGCTCATGCACATGATTATTAATTTTACAAATTGTTACTTTATGTATTGTAAAAATTAAATTTATGGGGGGTAATATTGGTTAATAACGTATAATTTTCAGGTGTACAAGATTATAATTTGACATCCGTATACTGTGTGCTCCCCACCCAAAGTCCAGTTTCCTTCAGTATCCAAACTACATAAAGAACTCACACAACTCAAGAACAAGAAAACAAACAATCCAATGATTTTTAATTTAAGACGGAATTCTATAAGTTGAGGTATTAAATTTATCTTTATTCCTGTAAAAATGGTCCAATGTGTTCTGAATTTTATCCCATCTTCGATGTTTTATAGTTTGTAAGTTTTAATTATTTCAAGGTAACTTTCCCTTTTGTTCCTTTTTCTGTTTTTATTGTGGTTTGGATCTAAGAATATGACCAAATTCTGTTCTAGAATTTGATAACTTTTTATTAGAGAGACCTGTGTGCTTGAAAAGGAAGTTCGTTGTTCTACTCTTTAGTTTTCTCCTTTTATACTTGCTAATTCTGTCCTACTTATTATATCATCCTTTCTTTGTCTAATTCTTTGATATTTAATTATATCTCATTGGTAAGTATTGAGGTCACTGGTTACCATTATATATGTCTAGTTGCTGTATTTCCTCCATTTATGACATTTTTATTATATTAATTGGATTATGAAATGAGTTTTATGTTTTTATTGTTTAATGGTCTACCATTACACAGTGATTTTATCTGTTAATGCTTCTTGCTGTGGCATTGATTTAATCTGATACTATGGTGACCTGCTCTGCTCTTCTTAAATTTGTGCAGGTGTCTTAGAATGTAGACCACATTGTTATTTCAAAAGTTGACATCAGTCCATGTTTATGTAACTCCTGTTGACAACAGATTGTTGAATTTTGCTGTGTAGTGAAGTCTAGTCTATTTGCTTATGGTGTTATAATTATATCTCCAAATTTACATCTTCAGCCCTAAACTCACCCCTCAACTCCAGATCTTGGATGTCTCATAGGCATCTCTGTTTGTTTCCTAGAGTTCCCTTGACAATGTACCACATGGCTTAAAACAATAGAAATTTATTGCCTCATAGTTCTGGAGGCCAGAAGTCCAAAACCAAGGTGTCGGCAGGGCCAGGCTCCCTAAGACTCCAGGTAGGATCCTTCCT
Source organism: Rhinolophus ferrumequinum (assembly GCF_004115265.2). NCBI lineage: Eukaryota > Metazoa > Chordata > Mammalia > Chiroptera > Rhinolophidae > Rhinolophus > Rhinolophus ferrumequinum. The sequence continues at coordinate 5,211,643 of NC_046292.1, forward strand.
TGCGCTTTCCAGCTTCTGTTGGTGGCTGTCAATCGTTGGTGTTCCTTGACTTGCAGCTGCGTCAGTCTCTGCTCCATCTTCAAATGCCCGATCTTCTTATAAGGACACCAGTCATATTGGATTAGGGCCCACCCTACTCCAGTGTGATCCCATCTTAACCAATTACGTCTTTAAGACCTCTTTTCCAAATAAGATCTCATCTTAAGGTACTAGGGGCTGGGACTTCAATATTTCTTTTTGGAGGACACAACATTTTTATATAATTTTAATATAAAATTCTATAAAATGTTTTTATATAAAAATTTTTAAAAGGTTTATATAATTTTTAACAGCTTTGTTGAGCTATCTTCTTGTGGTTTTTTGAGATAGTTTTGCCTTAAGACCTAAGTATTTGCTTGTCTTTGCCTCGGTCTCCTTCCCCTAATCTTCTCATGGCTTACTTAGATCTCCGAACTCTCTGCTCAGAACTTAGTTCTTCAAAGAGACTTCTACTCACCACTCTCCTCCACTTATGCTGTTTGTTGTTTTAGCACATTTTACGTTTGTTTACCACTGTCCATTTCCCTAACTAGAATGTAGGACCTATGAGAGCAGGAAATTCATCTTGCATCTGACCACTATATTCCCAGGGCCTAGAACAGTGCCTGGCACACAGAGGGCACTCAATAAATAGGTACTGAATTAATACAAGAGTGACTATGATTGTAGCATCACCCATTTTCTGGTTGCTTTATTGAGCAGAGATCTGAATCAGAGGGAACAGGAAGATGTAGGGGAAGAGTGTTTACTAAGTAGACTGGGGGACGACAGTACGTGTAAAGGGCCTGAGGCAAGAGTGTGTTTGGCATGTTCACATAACAATGGGGTTGGCCAGGGAGTGAAGGCAAGTAGCAGGAGATGTAATCCGAGAAGGGGACCATATCAAGTTGCTCTCCTCTTGCCCATCACGTCTGGCCACCTGGTGTTCTTTCCCTGGTTGTTCTAATGGTTGTCTTCTCGTTTTTGGTTTAAATGTGACCTCCCTTTCGTTATTCTGTGTCACAGCACCATACAGCATTTATCACCAGCAGTAAATCTGTTTACTCTTTATTTTTTTGCCCCACTACCCCAACTGGCACATAAGTGCCATGCAGGTCAAGACTATATTTGTTCAATAATTGTTGTGCTTCTAGGACCTCGTATGGTGCATGTTCCCACAAGCGTTGGTTAAATGAATGAAGGGAAATAACCTTCTATTGGTAAATGAGCTCCCCTGAGTAGTTTAATTCAGTTTATTAAAAAAGTTGTCTCTCTTTTACTGGGAGGAAAGAAAGAAGAGAAAGGCAACCATATCTAAATATGTCCCTACCTCCCATATTTATTACCAAATCATATGGTTATATTTCTGGCATTCTCCTGTGTGACATTGCTTGATTCCCATGCCCTTAGAGCATATCCCTTATGAATACTACGGCTCTGTTTTTCTCTTTACCACATGTATCAAATTTTTATCCAAAATATTTTCTTAGTGTTTCTTGATTTTCTTCTCACATATTCTTCATAACATTAACCTTATAAGGCATGTAAATATTTCTAGTCGGAGCTTAAACCAGAAAAAAGTGAAGTTAATTGCGTACAGTTAATAAGTATATCAAGGAGCTTTTATTAAGTGGTTTGTTTACTGATTTTGTACCTATTTGTTTTCTGCGTATTACTATATACAAGGCACTGGGGTCCTGGGGTGAGCCGAGCTGGAGAGACACAGTTCCTGCTTTCCCAAAGCTTATGTTCTGTTGTGACATAGGTATTAAAAATTATTTACATAAGAAATTATTGAATTACAACTTACATGTAAGTGACACACAAAGGAAGAGTGAGTATACAATGCTATGAAATTATCTTACAGTGGAACCTGAGCTAGTCTTAGGGGTCAAGGAAAGCTTTGCTGGTTGCCTCCCAATAATCATTTGTTCCTTTTTTGTTACCAACAGAACCCCGATTTTATTTGGATCAGCAGGATAGCCACCTTAAAAACTCCGTTTTTGTACCCCCCTTGCACCTAGGGATGTCCAGTGATGACCCAGGCGTAACCAGAGAGATGGGAGAAGCGGACGGAGTGCTGGGTGAGTGTTGTTTTCTTGCGTTAGGCACCACCTTTCCGTCCTCAGCTCTTCCTTCCACTTCCTGCCGCTAGGAGATGTCCCTGGAGTGACGTGAGGATTGTAGTCACGTGCTGACAATGGTAGAGCCCGGGGCTTTCTGACATCTAGGCCCTACTGCACCTGGCCTGGATTTTCTGTCCCTGCTTCTTGTTCATTGGTGACAATGAGCCCCTTTCTGACTAAGCCACAGGAGATGGGTTTCTACTACACACAGTCAAACCAATTCCTGATGCGTACAGCTTACTTGAGGATGTGACATTTGAACTGGGCTTTGAAAGGTCTGAGTAGCAACTAACTTGGAAAAGAGGGCCAAGGAAAGAATACTTCCCAAGGGCTTTGCTCAGACCCGGGACTTTTGAATACCATGGGTTCATTGTCCAAGTTCGAGAGTATTGGATTAGGACTTCTCAAACACCTCTGAACTTGGCCTGGGGATGACGTGCTGCGGAGAAAAGTCTAGTAGTACTAGCAGTAGTAGTAACAGTAGTAGTAACAGCAGTAGCAGCAGTAGCAGCAGTAGTAGTAGCAGCAGCAGTAGTAGTAGCAGCAGTAGCAGTAGCAGCAGCAGTAGTAGTAGTACTTGCTAACACTTGCAGTGTGCCAGACACTGTTCTAAAGGATTTGCACGTGTTCCTCATTCAGTCCTCATAACAGCCCTTTGAGGAACATGCTGTAGTTGTCCCCATGTTCCAGTTGAGGAATTGGGAGCAAAGGGAGTTGAAGACATTTGCCCCAGGTGGCATAGCTGGTCAACGAGAGGTCAGGGTTGGACCCCAGTCGTGGGGCTCAAGAGCCTGAGCTCATTTGTTCTTGACAGGCAGAGCTTGACCCAAACCCCGAACTCGTTCCTGCGTCCTTCCCTTTGATGACGAACAGGATTCCTGAGATGTGTGCACAGACATAGGAAATGTTGACTGTTCTGACCGAGGAGTGTACTTCTGGATTCTAGTCCTCAGGAGCCAATAAGCCAACTAGGCAGTGGGTTTGGAAAACTTCACGTAGATCTTCTCCTTTCTATAGCTTTTGGGATGCCTACTGAAAGACTTGTTCCCTTGCATTTTGAAAAGCAGGTATGTCTATACCTATCCCTATAGATATATCTATACCCTGCTTCAAATTCTACTGGTTTGTTCCATTTCTGATAAAAATAATTATCCCAGTTCATGCAGAGCTTATTCCAGCATCTAGACCCTTGCTTTATCCATCGTCCACTCCTCGTTCTGGAAGCCCCTCGAACAATCTAAACCTACCTCTTTAGGTCCAGCTTGAGACGACTCAGAGAGTAATCCACTGACTACTAGTTCAAAATTAGTTCCAAAACTGTTTGTTACTGGTCTGCAACAAGATGAGTAGAGGTATTAAGAGTAAGCATTTAGAGACTTCTGGGCAATTTAGCATTACCCAAAAATCCAGACACATGGTCCACGAGTGAGTGTGTGGACAGGGCATAACTCTGGGTGCAGCTGAACTGACATGATGAGTTGGATATAGCATGAGTTGTGCTGCTGTCTGGGCGGTAGGACCACTTGTTGGTTCACGATGGATTGAAAATTAAAAGTGATCCTCACCATCGATAGTTTGAGAATCACTGCTCTAACCCATATCTGTTTTCCCATTTGTGAGTGATTCATCCTGGTAATTCAATTGGTATCATGTAATCTCACCCTGTACCATATATACATGATACATATATATGACACACACACATATGACGCATATATATGATGCACATATGACATATATATGACATATGTGACACACATATAACACACACATACACACACATATATATATCCTTCATTCTAGTTGTTTCATCTATGGCGGTCTCACCTCCTTGCTTGTATTGCAGGACCTCTGATGGCAGATGCCGTCCCTTCTCTTCTCTTGTGTTTCCATAGCACTTAGCACGATACTGTCTGAATACAGTAGGCACTCAGGGTTTTTTGCTTTTGCTATGATTCAAATTATAAGATGAGGTAGTATTGGGCAGGCAGAAGGAGAAGAATCTACTTTGCCTCACTTGGTGCTAAAAGGGGAGAAAAATCCCTAATAACTCATTTTTTAGAAATACAAGGTCAATAAAGAACCTTCAGACAAACTATTGTAATGACCGTTTATGGGAGCCGGTTGTGTGCCAGGCATTGTGGTAGATTTATTTACACACATTATTTCATTTAATCTTTATACCATCTCTTACAAGTAGGTATAATTACCCCCATTTTGCAGATGAAGGAAATGAGGTGTCAGGTTGAGAGACTAGCCCCAGGTTACAGAGCCCCTAAATAGTAGGGGTCTGTCTGACTTCAAACACCTTTTCTTACTCCCATTAGCACAGCAGTTATTGCCAAAAGGGAATGTTACTGGATATAGATTATACTTTAAATGTACTCTCACATTTTTTTCAAAAACAGCTTTCTTTGTAATTGCTTTGATGTCTTATATTTCCATTAAAGCTTTTCCTTTATATACTTAACTTTTACTTCAGAGGATGGTGCAAAAGCTACGCTCAGTCTTGGCCATCTAGCAAATTACAATTCCAGCTTTACCTTGGAATCTCCTGGGAGCAGAGAGAGACAAAGCCTTCTTCTCTGGGTGTAATTAGGCTGTAATTCAGCCTCCTCGCCAGGGAGGTCGGGACATGCAGCTTTAGCAGAGATCTGAGTCCTGCCATTGAGAACAGTACACGCGTTACATGCCTCTCTGGTGTGTCATCATACTGTTTCTAGTATGGGGTTTTCAGATGCCGCTTTCGGGTTCTGTGGGGATAATTGTTTTTTAGTGTTTCGGGAGTTTCCAAGCCTTCTATTATTTAATTTAAATGTATATTTATTACACATCATAATAGGATGTCTTTGAAAATTATTTTGACAACTTGCTATCCTGAGTTAGAATTGAATCGCCGTTTTGATAAGACAAAGACACATTTAATATCGACTAAGATAGTCAACCTGGTTGTTTAATTATCCTCCAGAACATGCATTTATAATTGTATACGTTTAAGTGTATTTTATAAAATTGAATTGATCACTTAAAGGATAAAGTTGGATAGGGGTAAAGTGAAGATTTTTTTTTATGGTATTTGAATTTCTAAATCAGAATCAGGTCTATCCTTTAAAAATGACTTTTATGGTTTCAAAAACAAAGTTACCAGGAATTGTCTGTATTCAATTGAGTTCTTGGGTCCTTAACAAATTCAAAAGAAGTTTAATTATGGAAAGATGGTTGAGAAACAAATTCTGTCTTTTGTTTGTTATGAGGCAATCTAGTAATTAAAAAACAGAATAAATGTGACTCAGGATATTATTATAAGGAGGGAAAATAGAAGGAAGGAAAAAAGTGAATTTTCCTCTTTGAAATTTAAGTGGTCTGCCAAAACCTAGTTTACTTAGTGTGGTACCTCTTATGTTTAGGAATTAAGTAATTTAGTCAATTATCTGCTCGTCACTGTTCCTTTAATCCCTCACATCTAATCGGTGATCCTAGCCTGAATTCTATCTGCTAAATAAAACTCTTAATCTGTCCCTTCCTCTCCAATCCCACTGCCCTGCAGCTACTTTATCTCTTGCCTTTTAACTGGTCTCCTTGAGTCCAGGAGCTTCCATTCTCCAATCCACACTACTGCCAATCCAAACTACTGATGGTGTTTTCCAAAACATATAGCTCATCACCTCACTCCCACTTAACCTCCTTCCATCTTCGTTTCTCCTGGGAAGAAACAAAAAAGGACAAGATAAAACATAGACACAAAATAAGGGTAAGGACAAGATGAAACACAGAGGCCTCACCTTTGAACTCTTGCCCACCCTCCCTTCTGCATTATCGCTGGTATTCCAGCCTCAGGGACAAGCCACTTAGTCCTAGGTCTGACCTCTGGATCACACTGTGCGCTGGGCCTGGAACGTTCTTCTTCAGCCTGCCTGCCTGCCTTCCCCGAGGCTCCATCACTTCCTTGATAAACTCTCTTCCCCTCTCCCTGCTTCGATTTAACCAAAATCTCAGTGCATTTTCAATATCAATCTAGGTTACTTAAGCTTTAATTATTACATTTGTATCTAATAATTGTATTTTAATAGCGGTGTGGCACCGTGGTTGAGACCTCGGGCTCTGATGCCAACTGCCTGGGTTTCAAATTGGGCTTTGCCATTTCCTAGCTGCGTTGTCTGGGTACATTGCTGATGCAATGTGTACTTTCAGGTCATTCATCCGAATATGGGGATCACAACTATATCCACTTTAGTGAAGAATCAGTGCACAGAAAACTCTTGGAACACTGGCTGTAACCAGCTGACGTTTACTGAGCGATTTGTTCATTCCATGAAGAAGCCATGATGTGAGTTCCATTGATTTTATTTGAGAAAATGCTTTAAAACTTCATGATGTTTGTTATTGCTGACTTCATTCGTAAGATAAAGAAGGGGATAAGGTTAAAAATCAATTGTAACAAATTGTTATTCGTTGGTAGAGTTTTACTCAGGAAAATGAAAAACTGAAAGGGCTTTTATACCCTTGGGCAGAAATGTTCAATGCGGTTTTTGAATTTTAGTAATTGGTAGATCATCTGTAACTTATTACACTCATTTGCTGGGTTGCTGAAGAATCCATTGCTCGTGTGAAGTCATGTTCACGCACATGGCAGACTCAGACTGAGACGTAAAGACTCTGGAGCCTGGTTCCTTGACCATCGTCACCAGGGAATTATAGTTTAATTTTCCAGTTTTTCCATGGTTGAGTCCAATTGTCGCCATTCTAAATGATGCTGAAATGAACTTCCTTTACCCCAAGGTTTTGTGCATCTTTAATGACTTCCTTAGACCATACTGACCAAAGCAGAATTATCAGATTAAAGGAAATAACCGATGAAATCTTTGGGTACTAATTGCTACTGTACCTTCTAAACAGGTTGTGTGCATTTATACCCTTATCAACAGTGTTTGTTTCCTCCATACTTTTGCTATCAGCGAGTGTTTGTCTTGTTTATCTTTCTTAACTTCATAGGCAAAAAGAAGGAGAAGGAGAAAGGGGAAATGGGGACGGTCTATCTTATGTCTTGCTCTTGTAGGGGAGGAAAATCTGAACTCTCACTTGCATTTCTTTATTAGTTTTTAATACAAGATTTATGTTTCAGATGTCACTGTTTTTCAGATCACAGGAATTTTAGTAACTAAAACTTTTCATACCTAATGTTTTTTAAAAATCTACATACATTAAACACTAGAGGGAAAAAACCCTGTTAGATATTAATGTATTAAGTATGATTAAGAAGAACCACAAGACTCCAGAAGTCTAAAGACTGATTTTTAAAAAGGACAACAATTTATATCAAAGAAACTCAGTCTGGAACTTAATGTTTTCATTGACTGGTGGGAATGTGTAGAGTTTAATGAATTAAAATAGAGGGACTTTAGATAACTGAAGAGACGTCTGATACATATTGTTTGTGGACCAAATTTCATGGTGATATAGTTTGAAAAATGACCAGAACTATTAATTTCATTCCTCTTTTTATCAAAAAAGGCCTATGAATTAGAAAGATTAATATACAACTTTGTAATGATTTGGTGTCTCTATCTATTCCCTCCTACAGTTTTCTTTTTAGGTACTTTCTGGAATAACTATGGAAGTAAAAAGGGATGTTATGCGTACTTATATCTAGAAAGTTAGACATGAGGATTTTCACCAGAGATACTAATATGTATTTTTAAAATTCAAATAACCTTCATGGTATTGGAAGGTGGAATTCTGGAGACCAGAGAGAGGGAAGGAAGGGGTTAAACATGGTAGGGGAGCTGGGACAGGCCTCTGAGCGACTGCTCATTAGGAAATCTGGTATTTCAGGTTAGACTGGCCTTTGGGAATGGCTGCTCCTTTGTTTAAGAGAAAAAGTGCTTCAGATCTGGCTCTGCTCTGGGAGGTTGACTTGGTAGAAAATGAATCCTAAACCTTTCTAGCATAAGAAAGTCAGGTGGGGCCTTGCAGTGGCTGGAACAGACCTAACCCCATGAGTCCAGGATGGCATCTCTGAATTCCTAAGGTCACACATCATCACAGCCCGATAACCGAGGCTAAGGCCTAGTGCCGCAGCGCAGCGCGCCCACGCACTCCGGGAATAAATCTGGAAAGGTGGCGGGACAGTCCGCACACGTTTGAGTGTTCGCCTTGCTTGACTCAGAGTTGTTTATTTCCTTCACATTTATTGTGAGATGAACTTTTTGGTAAAGTGATATTGAAGTTGTCGTTTTTACTTTCAGATGATTTCATTTTCTTACGTTTCATATTTTGAAATTCATTTGTTTATTTCTCTGATGACCGGCATGTGTGCGGGGGTTTCTACTTGCAGTTATTTTTTTTTTTTTTTTTTTGGTGGTTGCTTCACTTAACCTGTGACTAAGTGGTTAAAAAAAAAAAAAAAAACCTCCTAAATTGTAGGAGTACATGTTGTTCCAGGCCTGATAAAAAGGAGTAAATTGCACTCTTCATTCCTGTCATTCTTTACTCCTCCCCTTCCTTCAAAATCATCATCAAAAGTCAGTTGGAAAGTTCTTAATTAATCTACAGTGAGCTCCGTATAGGTTTATTTTGAATTGGTTCCTTTAGGAGTTCACCTACTAAGCATTGAGGGGGGCGGCTAAAGAAAATAACACTTTTCCTCCCACCTTCTAAGTTCTTCTAGCTGGGCTAATAATCAAATTAACAGAAACAGATTCACAGGAGAAAATCAAGTTTTAATATATGCAATGAGGAATTCACATAAGCAAGAAAGTTCCAAAGACAGTGAGGCAACGTTGGGTACATATGACGTTTTGGACAAAGGAGAAAAGGGGAAGGCGGGAGGGATCTTAGATTCCAAAAGTGAGAATGGGTGATTTGCAGCTTGTCGAGGAAGAGCCAAACACACATGGCAGGTAAGTTTTTGCTGGGCAGCCAGAAACAATGACTCACAGGGTGCAATCTAGTAAACAGGCCCCTGTTTGAAGCCCTCCCATTCCATCTGACTCGGTTCAAGTCAGGCTGCTACGGTGAACATCCAAGATTCCCTTCCTGGAGTAGGTTTTTCTCTGAGGCAGGAAAGCGCGGAGGGTCCAAGGTTCTTTCTGAGTCTTTTGTTTCTTACTAAGCAGCTTAAAAATCAAGATCCCAAAAAGGCAACTTTAGGATGGCAAAACTTTGGTCCCCTTCAGCACTAGTTGATCTTTTGTTCACTTGTGTATCATTCTGTAAATGTTCCCACCCCTAGCTCATGGGCTTCTTAAGTTCTCCAGTCTATAAGTTCTCCAGTGCCCGAAGGGAAGAAAATAGATAAGAGAAGGAACTGGTCAGGAAGGAGGGAAAGAGGATTGAGGCTGATAAACCGGGAATGTAAAATAAATAAGAAATTTGTGATTTCATGGAAAGGGTAGTAGACCAGAAATCTAAAAGCGGGTTTTAAACTCAGCTCTCCTCTTACCAGTTGTGTGAAATTGCACAATTTCATTTAACCTTATGAGCCCTGTTTTCATCGCTTGTGAAGTGGGAATTATAACACCTGTGAGGCCTCTTTCCCTAGGACGGTTGTGAGAATCAAATGAAATTCTATATGCAAAATCACTTTGTAAGCTCTAAAGCTCTCTCCAAGAGTAATATGTAATTATCATTTTGGAAGGAAAATATAAGAGACAGGCAGGAAAGTGCATCCAAATTGGGAGTTCATTCTGGCGTGAGGTTTTCGTGCTCATTGGGAAGAGTGCTCCTTAGGGAATAAAGGAGAGGGATATTTGGGGAAGAATGAACATTCCAGGCAGAGGGAACAGCCATGCACAGCCGTCTCCAAGCAGCACTAAGAAGGCTGGTAGGCTGGAGCAGAGTGAGCTGGGAGAGAGGAAGAGGAAGTGAGGACTGTGGCTTTTACTCTGCAGGAGAAGGGGGCCTTGGGAGCGTCTGAGCAGAGGACGGATGTAAATCTGACTTACATTTTGAAAGGATTCCTCTGACCTGTATGTGGAGAAGTGGCTTAAGGGAGTGGGCAGAAAGCAGGGTGGCTAGTTGAGAAGCTCCTCGGTAATTCAGACGAAGATAGTGGTGATTTGACCCACGGTGTTAGTAAGGGGGCTGTTGAGAAACAGATTCTAGAACTGTTTCAAAGGAAAGGCCAAGAAGATTTGCTGATGGATTGACCGTGCGGGATGTGAAGGAAAGTGATGATTCCCACGGTGTGGGCCTGGGTGACCAGAAGGATGGGGTTACCAGTGAGGAGATGGCAAGACCACGGGTAGAGCAAGTTTTGAGGGGCAGATAAGGAGCTGCGTTTCCCCATACTTGAGATGATTAGTTATCCAGTCTATTTTTGAATCCTAAGATAATAAATCCAAAGGAGCAATTTTCTTTAATTTCTATAAGTAGTGAAGGAGTACCACGTGTTGCCCGAGGACTGAATATTAAGATTGCCCTTTTGTCTATAGCATTCTACACCTGACCATTTCCTCCTGGAGCACAACAGAATTCCATTTTTCCTCAGGTAGACAGTAACCTGGATTCCATTCCATTGTACTTTATTTTATTTTATTTGATGACCTAATTGTAATAAATACTTTATTTATAAGATTTTTATAAAAATGTAGCTAACCTATAATATTATATTGTTTTCAGGTGTACGTCATAGTCATTCAACAGTACCCACCTGGCACTATACATCGTTATTACCATACTATTGATTGTATTCCCTATGCTAAAGAAGTGATTACCGTGTTACCACCATCTGACACCATACCCTGCTATCACAATATTATTGACTATATTTCTATGCTGTATACCGCATCCCCAAGACTTATTTGTTTTATACTTGGAACTCTGAACCTCTTATTCCCCTTTATTCCCCCCCTTTTTAATATTTCAATTACAGTTGACATTCAATATTATTTTATATTAATTTCAGGTGTACAGCATAGTGTTTAGACATTTATCTAATTTACAAAGTGATCCCCCTGACTAGTACGCACCTGGCACTATACATGGTTATTACCATATTATTGATTGTATTTCCTATGTTTTTCTTTACATCCCCATGACTATATTCTAACTACCAACTTGTATTTCTTAATCCCTTCACCTTTTTCTATCTTCACCCGTCTATCACCCTGAGAAATCTAGTGCCCATCTGACACCATACATAGTTATTAAATATTATTGACTATATTCCTTATGCCATACACTACATTTCCCTGACTACTGTGTAACAACCAATTTGTACTTCTTAATCTCATTCACTTTTTTACCCATCCCCAAACCCCCGTCATGTGATAACCATCCAACTGTTCTCTGTATCTATAAGTTTGTTTCTGTTTTGTGTGTTTATTGTGTTCTTTAGATTCCACTTATAAGTGAAATCATATGACATTTGTCTTTCACTGTCTGACTTACTACACTGAGCATAATACCTTCTAGGTCCATCCATGTTGTCACAGATGGCAAGATTTCGTCCTTTTTTAGTGGCATAGTAATATTCCATTGTGTATATGTACCACCTCTTCTTCATCCGTTCAGAGACACCCAGGTTGCCTTCATATGTTGGTCATTGTAACTAATGCCGCAATGAACATATGGATGAGCACATCCCCTTAAAGTAGCGTTTTGGGTTACTTTGGATAAATACCCAGACGTGGGATTACTAGGTCCTTCTTTGTCTCTTATTATAGTCTTTGTTTTAAAGTCTGTTTTGTCTGGTATAAGTATTTCTACCCCAGGTTTTATTGTTTGTTTGTTTCCATTTTCATGAAACATCTTTTTCTGTCCCTTTACTTTCAGTCTGTGTGTCTTTCAATCTGAAGTGAGTCTCTTGTAGGCAGCATATGTAAGGGTCTTGTTTTATTATCCATTCAGCTCCCCCATATTTTGATTGGAGCATTTAATCCATTTACATTAAAAGTAATTGTTCATAGGTATGTAGTTATTGCCATTTTATTATTCATAGTTTTGATTTTTTTCATCTTAAAGAAGTCCCTCTAAGATTCCACGTAATACTGGTTTGGTGGTGATGAACTCCTTTAGCTTTTTCTTGTCTGGGAAGCTCTTTATCTGTACTTTCATTCTAAATGATAGCTTTGCTGGGTAAAGTAATCTTGTAGGTCCTTGCTTTTCATCATGTTGAATATTTTGTGCCCATCCCTTCTGGCCTGCAAAATTTCTGTTGAGAAATCAGCTGCCAGTCCTATGGGAACTCCCTTGTAGGTAACTAACTACTTTTTCTCTTGCTGCTTTTAGGATTCTCTCTTGGTATTTAACCTTTGGCATTTTAATTATAATGTGTCTTGGTGTGGGCCTGTTTGGGTTCATCTTGTTTGGGTCTCTCTGCGCTTCCTGGGCTTGTATATATCTGTTTCCTTTGCCAGATGAGGGAAGTTTTCCATCATTATTTCTTCAAATAGGTTTTCAATTCTTTGCTTTCTCTCTTCTCCTGCTGGTACCCCTATAATGTGAATGTTATGTTTGATGTTGTTCCAGAGGCCCCTTAAACTCTCATTTTTTTCTTGGATTCTTTTTTCTCTTTGCTGTTCTGATTGGGTGTTTTCTGCTACCTTATCTTCTAACTTGCTGCTTTGATCCTCTGCTTCATCTAATCTACTGTTGATTCCCTGTAATGTATTCTTCATTTTTGTTATTGTGTTCTTTTTTCTGTTTTCTATCTCCACTTTTCTGTTTTCCTATCTCTTTGTTGAGGTTCTTCCTGAGATCAGTGAGCATCCTTATAACCGGTGTTTGGAACTCTGTGTCTGGTGGATTGCTTGTCTCCATTTTGTTTAGTTATTTTTGTGGAGCTTTGTTCTGTTCTTTTATTTGGGACATATTTCTTTGTCTCCCCATTTTGGTTGCTTCCCTGTGTTTGTTTCTATGCATTAGGTAGGGCTGCTGTGTCTCCCGGTCTTAGGAAGTGGTCTTATGTAGTAGGTGTGCTGTGGGGCTCAGTGGCAGTTTTCCTGGTCACCTGAGCCGTGCACTCCAGGTGTGTCCCTTGTGTGGGTTGTATGTGCCCTCCTGTAGTAGTTGAGCTTTGGTTGCTGTTTGCCCATCAGTGGGAGGGACTGATCCATGGGCTCACTGGTTGTGAGGATTGGCCCTGACTACAGTGGAGGAGCTGTGGTGCAGGGGCTGACCCTACAGAGCAGGATCTGCCTCAGCAGGGCTCTGGTACCTGTCCAGTCTGCCCCTTGGGTGTGTTGTCCTTGGAGGTGGCTGGGTGCTCCAGCTTGTTTTGAAGTTGGACACTGGGCATGCTAGCCCCAGGGCCACCTGGGATGTCAAATTCAACCACAGCTCATGCCCCAGCCAGGGCCACCTGGCTTTGGTAGGCCCCGCAAAGCAATCCTGCAGATGGCTGCCACCTGTGCAGTGCTTGTAAGTGCCTGAAGGGGCTGAGCTACAAACCAAGGCCAGTTGCCGCTAATGCTGGGCTTGGGGCTGCTCCGCCCAAGGTAGAGGACATGCTCAAGCAGATGCTGCTCATCTGGGTTCCATGAAGCTTTGAGAGACCCTGGCAAAGTCTGCAGTATGAGCCAAGGTAGCGGTTTATATGAAAAAGTCACTGGAAGTGGCTTGAATGTACCTGAAAGTTGGGCAGGGGTGTGGTCTCAGAATCACCAGGGCGGGGCCAGCTTGATGGAGATTCAGGGATTGGGGAGGGCTCAACAAAGAAACTTCCACCAGCTCCTCCTTCTGGGATGACGCTGCCCCTCCCACCCTCTTCCTGAAGCCAGATACCTCAGTACCCCCACCATCCCAATCCCCATATGTCCCCGTCTCTTCTCCAGCTGCTGCCCCAGCATTGGAGCTCAAAGCCAGCGATTCCGTTGGTGAGTAAGTCCATCAGTGAGTAAGTCCGTGCACGGTCCCTTTAGGAGGAGTGCCTGGGACTCCAGCTGCCCTCCGTCTCACTCAGCCACAATCTCCGCTGGTTTTCACAACCAGAAATTATGGAGTCCTCTCTCTAGGACTCTGGAACCCTGGGCTGGGAGCCTGGTGTGGCACTGGGACCTCTTGCTCCTTTGAGGGGAGGGGAGGTCCTCCTCAGCAGAGATATACCTCCTGATTTTTAATGGTCACACGTGGGTGTGGGACCAGCTCGTTCTGCATCTCTGCCCCTCCTACCAGTCTTGAGGTGGCTTCTTCTGAAGGTCCTTAGTTGTAGGGCTTCAGTTCAGGAGACTTCAGGGAATTCTTAATGGCAGTTGTTCTGTAGTTTAGTTGTAATTTTGATATGGTCCTGAGAGGAAGTAAGCACAGTGTTTACTTACTCTGCCATCTTGGCGGGAACTCACAAATACTCTGGATTCCGTTTTAGAACTAATAGAACCGTTGTCCTTGTTTGAGGCTTGCTTTATTATGTAAGGAACTCATTTTTATAGTAAGCTTTTTGAAAAAAATTGTAAAGTGTTACTCTACTTCTAGCCATACCTAAGGAAAATTACATGAAATGCAATTTATCTAATTACTGAGGTCTTGGGTCATCACTTAGAACAGCAGTTGTCCATCATCCATCAACGGATGCATGCCGAGAGTACTGCGCGCCCACAGCTTTTCTCTCCCCTTACAGAGAGGTAGGTGTCTGAGGTCTCTTGAGAGTGTTAGAACTTTTTGCCTCCAAACTGACTTTACATTAGTAGCTTTTTTTCTCTCCAGGCAGTTACACTTGTTTTCCTTGTGTCTCTTCGCCGTGCATATGCCAGTTAGTGCGTTCTCTTTGTCACTGCTATTTGAATATCTTTTTGTTTTCCCTTTGCCTTCTCAGCAGAGTTCCACTTAGCTGAGGTTGTCATGTAAATGCTTCTCAGATAAGTGAGATACTACGAATTTTACATGTTCCCTCCTATGTTTAGGCCAAGGAAGCTACAGGGCTCGGATCATGCTGAAAAGCTGCAAGTCGAACAGATCTGGACCGGGTGAAAATAATCAAAACAACATATTTATTACTTACATCTGTGCACAGCTAGTGAAGGGAACCAAAGTTTTGCCACCCGAAAGCTGCCTTTTTGGGATATTGATTTTCAGCTGATTACTAAGAAACAAGACTCAGAAAGAACCTTTGGCCCTCCCCCACTTCCTGCCCAAGAGATTCAGACAGAGAAACTTGCTTGGGGAAGGAAACCTTAGGATGTTCTCCTTTAGCCTAATTTGAATTAAGTCTGGTAAGTAGCAGGGCTTTAGGCAAGGGGACTATTAGCCAGATTCCCATGTCCTATTGTTTCTGAGTTGTCTAGTGAGAGTTTACCTGCCAGGTGTGTTCTGCTCTTCCTCTCTACCTGTAAATCTCCCATTCTTCCTTCTGAAATCCCATTTTCCCCCCTTTTTCTTTGTCCAAAATATCTCATGTATCCAGTGTTGCCTCATTGCCTTTGGAACTTTCATGCGTCTGTGAATTCCCCATGCGCATGTATTAAAATATGATTTTCTCCTGTGAATCTCTCTGTTAATTTGATGATGAGCCCAGATAGAAGAACTTAGAAGGTGGGAGGAAAAGTATTATGTTTTTAGCCCCCACACTAGTTTGTAGACTTTTTCTCAGCTGGATTATAATTTTGCTTTATATTCTCTACAGGAACAGCATTCTTTACATAGGAACGCGCCAATACCTGTTGTTGATAACTAATATCTCATAGAAAAAACCAGCTCAGAGGAAATGTTACTGAAACAGAAAGACTGTGCATGCCACAAAAATCAATGTTAATAAACTAAGATATGTTGCTAGATATTTGTATCCAGAGAAATGGATTTACCACTGAGCTAACTTAAAAAAACATATTGCCTGGTCAAAAAATTACTTTTAATTCTAAGCATTGAATGATAAACCTTAGTCCCTAAAATGTATTCATCCTTCCGACAGCTGATCATTCAGGATTTTTGCTAGAATCCAAGAGGTTTTTCCAAGGAAATCGCCCGTTTCCTGCTGAAGCTGTTCACACTCTCTTGAAATCAAGACAGGAAGTGAGTGTTAATTTGCCTTCTCTTAGTCTTGTAGAGTTCTTGCTCAGTCCAGCGGTGTTTGATGAGGTCCGAATTTTCGTTTCAGTCACACAGATGACAAGACTGAATAACATTATGACATTGTCTTGGTAGGATGAGGCACAATCTTGCCACCGTATCAACTAACACTAGCGTAGTCTATTATCTGGAATCTCAAAATGGCTGAATATGTAGTGTTCAAAAGGATCAAAGAAATACACTGAAATGAAATTTTTTGAGCTGTGTGTTTAATGACGGATTTTTGTCATGTTTGGTGTTACAAGAAGGAGTTGGAGCTTAGTATCACTTTAAGCTGGGGTGTAAAGTGATAAGAGAGGCAAAAGAAATGAGTCTGAAGGACAGAAACGCACACATGCTCGGGGACCTCCCCTGTCCTGAGGATGGGAAATGACTTGGCAGGAGCGCTTTGGGACAGTCCGGAGGGAATTGGTTTTCCAGCTGCTGTGCTGCATTTTCCTTATTAGTCTTTGCTCCCACGGTCTAAAAGCAAATACCGGATCTCAGTGCCTACAGCACTGGTCGAGAACTGCAGCTCCCCTCACGGGTGACTCACAGGCCCCAGCAAACCACCTACTGTAAGGGCTGGCGGGAGCCACGGCCCGGCTGCCGCACAGCAGTATGTGAACTTGACCTCCGCACTTTGCTGTTGACCATTGCTCTCATCTTAACGGGATCCTCAGGGTGGTGTTTAGACCGGGTCCTGCCATTCATTTGTCCTCAACTGCATTTCTCAATTGCTATGAAAACATTTGGGAAGACATATTTAATATTTACTTCAAATTTAGGAGTTTTGCGGGCTAACACAATGGAAAGTTCAGCAGCATATACTTTGGTGCGTCAATGGCTCATTCTGTGGAGGGTAAAAAGTTTTGGTTAATTCGAGGCTTGGTTCTTATTTGCTGCTATTTCGTGATAAATAGGCGGTGAGCCACCTTTACAAGAACTTGTTCCCTAAATAGGATATCTTCTTGCCTCTTCTGCTCTCTGCCAAACCTCTCCTCTGCTCAAAGGCTCATTCTTGTGGCTTCACTAGAGACAGGAGAAATATAGTTCCCCCATGTGTAGGAGGCTTCCATACCGCTTGTGAGTATGGATTAGCACACGAGTGACATTGAACCACGAAGGAGTACAAATAGGATGCAATTTCAGAGAAAGGAAAGAAATTCTTTTTGCCTCACTTTGTACCCTAATGCCTGTGTGTTTCAGCCCAGCATTTTCCTTAGTTTTAGTATTGTTTTTTAAAAAATGTTCTACTGGATTATAAACACATTGAGTCAGAGATTATAAACACATTTTCATCTTTCTACCCCCTCCCTGTTCTAGTACACTCCCCCGACACGGGACACAGCACTTTACACGTAACATGTGCCTGGAAGTATTTGCTGACATAATTGAATTGGAGAAGGCTTTGTTGAAAAGGTACAGCTTGGGCTCTGCTCGTAGATAGAGAGGTGACATACTGCCCATGTATGAGTCATTTGTTCTGGGCCTTGAGGAAGAATTTGAAAAGTCAAAACAGAGTGGAGACGCATGCCAGGTTGGTGGAATGACTCGAGCAGAGCTGAGTGTTAGAGGTCAGGGGGGAGGCCAGCCAAGCTGTTGTTTTGGAGAATAATTGGGATACTGGGGTGGCTCCGTGTAATAGGAGGGCCTTACACAGGTGCTGTGGTTCGAATCGATGCCAAGTGAATAGCTTTTTTTCCTCCCTGTTTCATGATGAGGACACTATCTTCTTCATTCGTCCCTTAGCACATTTATTATACCTGTGGTGGCATTGAGGGGTGGGTGGGGTGCTAATCTGATGTCATTGTCCCTCTTTTTTTAATTTTTTATTTTTTTATTGGGGAAGGGGAACAGGACTTTATTGGGGAACAGTGTGTACTTCCAGGACTTTTTTCCAAGTCAAGTTGTTGTCCTTTCAATCTTAGTTATGGAGGGTGCCGTTCAGCTTCAAGTTGTTGTCCTTTCAGTCTTAGTTGTGGAGGGCGCAGCTCAGCTCCAGGTCCAGTTGCTGTTGTTAGTTGCAGGGGGCACAGCCCACCATCCCTTGCGGGAGTCAAACTGGCAACCTTGTGGTTGAGAGGACGCATTCCAGCCAACTGAGCCATCCGGGAGGCAGCTCAGCTCAAGGTGCCGTGTTCAATCTTAGTTGCAGGGGGCAGAGCCCACCATCCCTTGCAGGACTCGAGGAGTTGAACCGGCAACCTTGTGGTTGAGAGCCCACTGGCCCATGTGGGAATCGAACCTGCAGCCTTCAGAGTTAGGAGCACGGAGCTCCAATCACCTGAGCCACCGGCTCGGCCCCCATCATTGTCCCTCTTTTTGAAGTGTATACATTTTATTTTTAGTTTGTTCTGGAATTGGTTTGTTTACAGGAAAGATGTTGAGTGCATTTTGAAAGATTATTTGAACATTGGATTGAGAAAATTAAAGTTTCGTTTTTATTTTTCTGGGAAGGAACCTGGATGACTTTATAGCGATGTCATGGATAAATCATAGGAATTCCTTAAAATCAGAAAGATACCTTGCTAGAGATAGGGAAAGCAGGAAAAGACAGCAGGTTTGGGGAAATAAATGAGTTTCCTTGGACAGTGCTGGTGGGACATCTAGGAAGAGATAGAAATAGCTCTTTGAAAATAGGACTAGAGTTCAAGAGTAGTTGGGGCTAGGAAGAGAGTTAGCAGACAAAAGTAGTAGTTAGAAGTGGGAGACGGTGCCTAGGGAGCGCAGGTAGTATGGGCTGCTTAACTGGGATTCAGGGTGGCCCAGACAATTGGGGTTCACGGCTCTATAACCACCAGAAATTATAAGCAACATTTTCTGTGAATTTCCACTTGGTGTGCTGGGTGGAGTGCGTCCATAAATTTGATCAGATTCTCAGACGTATCCAAAGGTGAAGAAGTCAGTGAGATAGACTGGAAGATAAGAGCAAGAAGTTCAGAACTCTGAGGGGAGCTCAGCATTTAAGGAGTGAGAAGAGCGGAGCCAGGGAAATGGGCCAAAGAGATAAGGAGGGCAGCCGTCCACTCAGGAGGTCAGGAGGACGTGGAAGGCAGTGGACAGCGTGGCCAACAGGGCTCAGTGGTGCCTTCACTGTGGGTCTGGTTAAAAGAACATGGTGGACTGACCGTTAGGAAGTCATTGGCGACTTTGAGAAGAGCAGAGTGACTGGAAGGCATGTTGTGATCAGCGGAGAATGGAAACCAGGGAGCAGGAACAAGGTTAGCCTTCTCTTTGTGGAATGTTAAACTTTGACAAGAGTGAATGTTTACTGAGTTCCTGAGAAGGGCTGGAACTCATGCCATTCTTTGTGGGTATAAATGTGAGCAAGGCGACGTAGGTTTTGCCATCATGGATCTGAGGGTCTCGTGGGAGAGAGGCCCTGAGCAAATGATGACACAAAGTGAACGTGTCTTCACAAACTGGGGCAGTGCCTTGGCAGGAAGAAATATGGTGCTAATCGGGGCCAAAGAACATGACCTACTCGGGGGGCCAAAAAAGGATCCCTGAGGATGTGAAATTGGAGCTTAGACCTGAAGAGTGAAGGGGAATGAAATAGTTGGGGGTGAGGGTAGAAAGAAAGCAGAATATTCCAGGCAATGGGGAAAGCAAATGCGAAAACTAGTGCATGGAGAGAGCAAAGGGGACAGTGACAGGAGTCCCTGCTGGGTCTTCTGAACGATCATAAGGATTTGAATCCAAGAACAATGAGGAAACTGCTGAAGTGTGGACGTTAACACACGTGAACTGCTAAGGCAGTCAGTTTTGCATTTTCAAACAAAGTAGAAGAATCTACAGGTGAGACATAATGATCGCTTGGCCCAGCATCCTGGCGATGAAGAAGAGAAGCAGATGGGTTAAGAATTATGTAGATGCTGAAAGAGCACCAACAGGTAGGAGAGAGCACAGGGACATAGGGAGCTCCTGCAAGAGGTCAGAGGTCAAGTTTTTCTTCAGGTGCCCAGTAGTGGAGCTTCTGTGTAGACAAAGGGAGAGAGCAGTGGAGAGAGACAGCTTGAAGAAATAAAACCCAGCAGGGACCACAGGGGAACGAGAGTCAGAAACACTGGTCTTCTAAGGTGAAAAGAAAGACAGGTATGTTTGTAGGTTGAAAGGAGGAGGCAAGTTGAGGCTTGCAGCCTTGATCCACAAAGGGGGCCTAGGATGTGTGTGGGGGTGAGACTGTAACCCCCAAATAATAGGAAGAGCAGCAAGAGGGTCTGAGATGGCTCACAGCAGGGACGGAGCGGCCATTTGTGTTGCACAAATGGTACCTGGCCCTCATTGTACCTTGCAAAGTCCATATTTCAATTTTATAATTAGAAACGGAGTCAGGGCATTTAAATGTCCAAAGGTCAAAGCAGATATCTTGAGCTCTATGAAGAAATCTTCTTTTCCCTGAATGCATGGTGGTTTGCTCTACTGTTGAGATGAGGATTAGCTGGGCGGTTCCCGCAGAGTGAGGAAGAGAAGAGATCTGCTCAGAGACTTTGCTTTCTTACTCAGGAGAGCTGAATCACTGTTCTGTAAAACAATGGTTTTCATCTTCTTACTAACAATGCCATCCAGCCATTGGAATGCCAGTGATATCAATCAGTCCTTAAAAATAGGCGCTCGTTTGCTTTATTAAGTTGAATATGGAAGATGCAGTGAAAAACTGTTGTGTCGGATCTAGGAAACTAAATGTGCTAACTTCATGTCCTACTTCAGAAAAAAATCAGAATTGACGCCTGACCTTTTAAAAAATTATCTAAAGGGATTAATGTTCATCTTCCCCTCTTTTTAAAAATATGGTTATGGAATACCTGTTAGAATGGAGTATGCTCTGAAACTTTGACTGTTTTTAACACATCAGATTCTTACTGCAGAACCTCTGCGTGAATTTATGTGTTTGTGGCATCTTGTACTCTTTTCCAGGCACGAGTACAGTTTGCCACAAAAGGACTTTTCTCTATGAGATGCCTGTCCTTTGAAGATCAGAGAAGAAACGTGGCATGCGTGTGCCCTGTTGCATTAGACATGAGTAGTCCGGTACTGTCTGGAGGACTGGTTCTGCCTGACAATTTTGAAATAAATACAACCGGAATAATTTTTGATTCAACCCTTGGCAAACGTTCCTTCTCTCCACATACGGCCTATCAGTTCTCTACTGAGATATCCAAGTTTTGTACGCTACACATTCAAAGAAGACTATTTATCACTGGGGAAGTGTTTTTTAGTTCTATTCCAGCTTTGAAACTGACTTCTGTGTTACCAAGTTTTCAAGCCCTCACAGTTTACTTGTAGAACCAGATAAGTTTAGCAGCCGATGAAGTCTCCCCCTTCTGGGTCTGATTCCTTTCTGAGTTCCCCGGAGGACGAGGTCTTGGAATTTTCCCTAAATGTCTATCCTCCTAGGGCTGAATCGGACTTCTGGCGTTTCCTGTTCTATACTGGGAACCAGAAGCTTTCTGAATTATCTCATAGGACGTTTCCTGATCTGTGAATCTTTAGAGCATGAAGATCATGTTTTTCCCTTCATCATTGCCCTGACTCTCAATCTCCAAGGAACATGTGTGTATTTCATTACAAGTCCACCGTTTCCCGCATTCAATGATAAACATGTGGTTACAGTGTGTACATTCGTGCAGCACACCAAAGGTTACCAGTGCGTGTTTATTGCTTGTTACGTCACCATTTTACTGTGGGGCTGATTCACTACATCAGTTTGTTTAGCAATTAACTAATATTAAGTAAGGCGACTGTACCAATTTACACCAGCCCTGGCTTAGCTGACTCCACCACCTCCTCCCTCTTCTAATCAGTAGCCTGATAAGGTCACCCTTATCAGGCCTTGAGTAGGAGGCTAGAATGAGCTTCTTCAGAGGCCAGATCTCTACCAGAGGACAGCTAGCGCCACGCAGATTCTCTGCACCTAAACATGTAGGCCACCCTGTCTTGTTAATCATTACATTCAGCTAAGGTTTTGAGAGTTCTTCTCTTGCTATTGTTTACCTGACCCTTTGTGGCTTAGATTAGATTGTTCTGATTCCTGACTCCAGAACGTGGTCTCTGTCCCAGTGTCACACTGCGCGGCAAAAGTCACATTATTTCACCTTATTTGTGTCAAATTCCTGGTTACTTCTGCTCATTATGTCCAATTAGCAGGAAATAAGGTACCACCAGAACCAAAATTAAATTTGGTTTATTAATTGGATGTTCCCAACATTTTATTTTCAAAAGTTTCAAGTATACAGAAAAGTTGAAAGAACTGTGCAGTGAACACCCAGTAGCTAGAATCTACATGTGTCTGTTTATCACATCACCATCTATCCACCCATCAGCACGTCTTATTTTTGTTAATTTTTTATTTTGAAATAACTTTAGACTTATAGAAAAGTTGCAAAAGTAATACAGAGCATTCACAGATACCCTTCACCAGCTTCCTCTAAAGTGACCATCTTACAAAAACCATGATGCAGTGATCAAGACCAGAACATGAACATTACTACTAAGGAATCTACAGATCTTCTTTAAATTTCATGCATTTTCCACTAATGTCAGTGTTCTGGCCAGCATCCAACCCAGGACCCCCACCTGCATTTAGTTGTTGGGTTTCCTCAGTCTCCTCCAATCTCTGCTAGTTTCTCAGTCTTTGCCAGTGACCACCTTGGCTCCTTTGAAGTGTACTGGCCACGTATTTTATCGGCTGTCCTGCGATTTGGGTTTGTCTAAAGTTTTCTCGTGATTAGATTGAGACTGTGCATCTTTTACAAGAATAGCACGGAAGTGAGACTATGCCCTTCTCAGTCCATTGAACCAGGGGGGTTATGTGATGTCACCCTGTGTAATTACTTTTATCACTGCATAAGGGGTTGGGCGCCAGGTTTCCCCACTGTAGATTTACTGTTTTTCACTTTGTAAATAGTAAGTGTGTTGGAGGAGATACTTTGAGACCATGCAAATATGCCGCTTCTCCTTAAACTTTCACTTAATTAATTTTAGCATTGAAGGGTTGTTTCTGCAGCAATTATTTCTAATTCTCTAATGGCACTTTCCCGTGTCCTTCATTCTTTCTACATTCATTAGCTGGAATTAAACTGCAAGGAAGAGGTGTCCCTTCTTCCCCATTTGTTTATTTATTCAATTGTTTATTCATAACACATAGAGTCAGGAATATTTATTTTAATCTTTGGGTTAAAATCCAGTATTATCATTATTTATGTTATTGCTCAGATTGTCGCAGTTTGATGCCGGATGATTTCTTCAGATTAGCTCAAGTCCTTTTGACATGCCCCATCATTTTTTGAGTACTTTCTTACTTGCTGGCACTATGAGATATTGCAGGCTCATTTTTTATTTTCCCTAGTTTTTTTCTTCTAAGGAGCCCTGTTTTTTGGGGTTTTGTTTGTTTGTTTGTTTTTGTTTTTTGAGAACGGTACTTACAAACCAAGATCTGGGCGCTAAGTGTGGTTATTGCGATGGGGGTGTCACTGTCTTCAGGCTCTCCTAGAGATGGAGCTGGGAAATATATGTATGTTTACTAAGACCTATACACATCCATACACACACCTGTATTTCTCCGTCTGGTGTGAGGCTATATGTGCATCTATGTACTCGTATCCATATGACATCATGAGTTCATACTGATGCCTTTGGCACCAATTCAACAGCACGGGTTCATTCCGGACCATCCATTCTCTCTACTAGTAACTTCTGTCTCCATCAGTGAGACAGAACGTAGCTCTCGTTATCCACAATATATTTACTTATTTGGTCAGCCCTAGTATACACGCGAAGTAGATTCAGAATCGCTAATCCATACCCCTGTGAGAAACAAATT
Organism: Rhinolophus ferrumequinum; assembly: GCF_004115265.2. Classification (NCBI taxonomy): domain Eukaryota; kingdom Metazoa; phylum Chordata; class Mammalia; order Chiroptera; family Rhinolophidae; genus Rhinolophus; species Rhinolophus ferrumequinum. Next base: position 5,235,592 of record NC_046292.1, read on the forward strand.
TGCGATTTAGAGTACGATATTTGTACACAATTCTTTTGGTTTTTAGCATTGTAGTAAACAGCCGAAATCCTGTTTTCCCAAGTCACTTGGCTTAGTTCTTTTCTTCCCCCACCCTCTTCTGGTTGGATGTGTTCCTCATTTCTAATACAGTTAGGTTCATCTGTTACTGTTTGTATTTCATTGTAGGTTTCCTCCACAACTTGGTTGATTTTAAATATTTACATTAACTTTGTTTTTGGTGGTGGTGGGGAAGGGATCAATGTGTGAAACACATTGCCGGATTCTAAAGTTGGAACTATGAAGAGAGGTACACTCAGGGAAGGGTAGCCTTTCCCCATTCTTCCCACTATATTCCCATCTACTCCTTGCAGGTAACGAATCTCCTTGGTTTCAGGTTTATCCTTCTTGTATTTCTTTTATTCACATTAGCAGATCCATGAACATTTCCATGTATCTCTTTCTTTCTTACGTGAATCCATCTTTTTTTTATGCATCTCACAGTAAGTTGCAGCTATCAGTACACTTTGCACCAGACGCTTCAACATACCTCTCATTAACTAGAGTTCCATTTTTGTGTGTGATTTTTTTTTTTTGGGTAAAATTCTACCTTTTCTTCAAGGTAAAATTCGTGTGCAATAAAATGCATGAACCTTAAGTGTACCATGGGCTAAGTGTTGACAAGTGTATAAACTTGTGTCATGCAAACCCCTGACTAAATGGAGACCATTACTGTAACCTAACATTCCCTACTCTCCTTTCCAGTTGCTTCTTGCTCTAGCCCCCGAGACTACCTGTATTCTGATTTTTTTCTAACATCGAGTGCTTTGGCCTGTTCTAGAATTTCATATACACGGAATCGTGCAATGTGTAGTCTTCTGTGAAAAGCCTCTCACTCAGACTAATGTTTTTGAAATGCGTCCGCGTTGTGGTGTGGGTCACTAGTTTATTCTTTTTATTGTCTGTAGCATTCCATTGCACGAATAATGCAATCAGTTTTTGAACTGCGGGAACGAAAAGTGAAGATTTTCTGTTCATGTGCAGTTAGCCTGTTTTTCATCTGATTCTTCAGATTTTTCTGATATGCCAAGGCCATGCTGTGTGCATTTTAAGTTATTTTAAATAATTCAGCTTTGTGCCTATTGCCAAGTGTGTCCACCTATGCATAGCGTTCTTTTTCAAAAAGCTCAGTATTAATACACAACTAGATTCTATGTAGACAAAGAAATGTCCTTTAAGATATCTAACGTTGAAAAATTCATCCCACAGAAACCTTAATTCAGTAATTATGTCTTGAACATTTATTATGTGCAGGTTACTGCATTAGGCGTTTGGGAATGCAGGCAGGAAGAAGACAGAACCTACCTGGTTAGTGGATGTTTTAGTGCATTCAAGGTACATTAGGATGACGTCAAAGAGAGAATTTTCTGTAAAGAATCTCAATCATCATCTCATGTGTTTCCTGCAAATCTTGTGAGAAATACAGTGATCTTCAAAACCAGTAGTTTTTTTTTTCTTTTTCCCCCCTTCTTCTGCCTCCCCGACCCCACTCTGGTTGAAGCCATTGTTTCATAGTCTAGTCCCTACGGCAGCACAGCAGCCCACCGCAGCTCACGCTGACCTCCGGCGGCCCAGCTCCAGGGAGAGCCGTTGTTCACAATCTTAGCTGTAGAGGGCGCAGCTCACTGGCCCATGTGGGAATCGAACCGGTAACCTTGGCGTTAGGAGCACGGCGCTCCAACCACCGGAGCCACCAGGCTGGCCCCAAAACCAGTAGTTTTAAAGAAACTGGACCACCTTCTTACTCCATATACAAGGATAAATTCAAAATGGATTAAAGATGTAAATAGTAAGACCTGAAACCATAAAACTCCTAGGAAAAAAGCATAGGCAGTAAACTCTCAGACATTGCTCTTAGTGATATACATATATATTTTTATATATTTCCTCTGGTAAGGGAAGCAAAAGAAAAAAAAACACAAATGGGACTACATCAAACTAAAAAAGTATTTGCACAGCAAAGACAACTATCAACAAAACAATGTACTGAATGGGAGAGATGTTTGCCAATAATGCACCTAATAAGGGGTTAATATCCCAAATTTATAAAGAGCTCATACAATTTAACACCAAAAAAACCAAACAGTCAATTAAAAAATGGGTAGAGGACCTTTGGAGAATAGACATTTCTCCAAAGAGGACATACAGATGGCCAATAGACATATGTAAAGGTGCTCGACATCACTACTCATCAGGGAAATCCAAATCAAAACCACAATGAGATATCACCTCACTCCTGTCAGAATGGCATCATCGATAAATCAACAAACAAGTGTTGGCAAGGATGTAGAAAAAGGGAACGCTCGTGCACTGGTGGTGGGATTACAAATTGGTGCAGGCACTATGGAAAACAGTGTGGTGGTTCCTCAAAAAATTAAAAATGGAACTACCATATGATCCAGGAATTTCACTTCTGGGTTTCTATCCAAAGAAACCCAAAACACTAATTCAAAAGGATACATGCATCCCTATGTTCATTGCCGTGCTATTTACAATAGCCAAGATATGGAAACAACTTAAGTGCCCATCAATAGACAATTGCATAAAGAAGATGTGGTACATACTCATATATACAGTGGAATATTACTCGGCCATGAGAAAGAATGAAATCTTGCCATTTCTGACAACATGGATGGACGTGGAGGGTATTGGACTGAGTGCAGTAAGTCAGACAGAGAAAGACAAATGCTATATGATCTCACTTATATGTGAAATCTGAAGAATAAAATAAATGAACATACAAAACAGAAACAGACTTATAGATACAGAGAACAAACTGATGGTTGCCAGGTGGGCAGGGGATTGAGGAACTGGGTGAAAAAGGTGAAGGGATTAAGAAGTACGAATTGATAGTTACAAAATAGTCATGTGATATAAAGTACAGCATAGGGAATATAGTCAATAATATTGTAATAACTCTGGCTAGTGCCAGGTGGGTACTAGACTTATGGAGGAGTGGGGGGTCACTTCGTAAGTTATATAAATGTCTAACCACTCTGCTGTACACCTGCAACTAATATAAAAATAATATTGAATGTCAACTGTAATTGAAAAAAAACAACCAGTAGTCTGATAGTAAAACCATGCACACAGTAAAAACCGTGGTTTTTGTGGGCTCGGGTTGTGGAGAGGGATCCACCGGCAAGAGTGAAAACACAATGGAAGCTGACATGGGCCAGAGCTCTGCTGCCATATGGGTGATGGTGTGAAGAAGCGATTCCTGTTGATTTGGCACCAATTCTGACCTCGGGGGGCAGCTGCTGCCAGGCAGGTAGAGCAGAGTTGGTGCTGAACCAGCAACCGAGTACGGCACAGCTGCCTGCCCTCCGCACCCCCCTGGATTTCATGGGGATGGAGTGGGGCACGCCTTCCGCGTCTGTATAAGTAGACAGGCCCCTTCACCTCTTATACATGCACAAAATAAGGCAAAGCATGGCTAAATCATTTCCGCAGGCTCACACCATGGAAGGCACTCAATGCATAGTGAAATTAGTTGAATAGTTGTGTTTATTTTAAATCTCTCTCTTGTTCTTTTTAACATCTTGTTGAGTACCTTGTAAGAAAGTTTTTGGTATCATACAGTAACTCCTGAACTTGGAAATGACAAATGCTTTTTTAAAAAAAATGAAAACTATGAACTGGAATGGACATGAACTTCTTCCAAAACACTTTAAAGAAACATATTATCATGTGGAATCTCATTTTAAATGAATCAGAGTACAGTAAATCTCAAAATATCCACTAAACTGTCTGCTGTGGTTTACTAAACAGGAAAATGACTTCAGCAGGATGGTCTTTTCCCCTAGATCCACAGCAGGCAGCCTTTTGTGCTGTTCTGAAAACATCTTAATTCTCCCTCAAGTACCATGTTTCTTGGAATTACTCACCGGAAATTAATAGTATTCTGAGTTTTAAAGTCATTCAAACCACCAGTGAGTATGTAATAGTGCTTAGCAGTCGTATAAAAAGTGATCGAGCACAGTTTATGACAGCATTAGTCACAACTGCACATTATACTCCCACCCCCACCCCCCACGCCCCCCCCACACACACAGAGGGATGTTTCTGCTCCACTGTGCTCCCTGGGCTGCTGTACCGGGTAGTGACAACAAACAAGATAAATAAGTCAAATGTGCTGGAGAGCGTCAAGTCCGAGGGAGAAAACCAGGCAAAGACGGGATCCGGACCACGTGGGGGTGGAGGCAGGTGGGGGTGGTGGGATTTACGGCTCAAGTGGTCACTGAGGGGGTGACATTAGAGTGGAGACCTCGACATGCCATGTGGACATCTGGGGAAGAACATTGCAGCACAGGACGTGTGCAGAGGCCCTGAGACAAGAGTGTGCCAGAGGAACGTGAAGGCACCGCTGGCACGTAGTGAATGGAAGGATGGTGGTTGGGGATGAGGGTAAAGTGGGAATAGGGACCACATCAGGAAAGCCTTCGCAGTAAGGACTAGCGGCTTTTCCTCCAAGTCATGGGGGAAGCCACCAGAGGGTTTTGAGGTGAGAGGTGACATGATCTGACTTGTGTCTTTAAGGACCCAAAGCAGAGACAGAAGTTGAGAAGCTCTGGTGAACCAGAGACTGCAGCCCAGAAATTCTTTTGAGGAAGGGAAAAGCCATTCCCAATGTTTTAGAGACAGGTCAGTTCTCCTCGAAAACCAATAAGAACGCACAGCAATTGTTCAGATAAGTGAGCAGTTGGGGATTAAATATGTGATGTTATTTTTAGGAGATGGCATTTTTTTTTTTGTTTTTTAATGCCTTGTTGCTGGTTTCTCGTATCTTTTAGAGCACACCACAAGGAAAGATAAGGAGGTATGACCTTCCAAGTATAGCACTGAATTAGAAGACCTTGTTTTCAGTTTTGGTCCTGATTTTGACCTTGTAAAATCCTAGGACTAGTTACTTAATTTTTCTGAGCTTTAGTTTCCTCAGTGGAGAGTATAATTGTTAATTACATTATGGAATTATTATGTCAATTAATGACATGCTAATAATCTGATGGTCATAAAGTGTCTTTGAAATGGGCATGACATAAACCTGTGGTGGTGACCAATTAGTGTCACCATTACGAGAAACACATGGCACTTCAGCACCAAAAAGTTCACAGACAGGAAAAACTGTGGGCGAGCGGGAGGAGACTGGTGCGAACTTGGAAAGAGATGAGTGGTGAGGAGAATGACATTTAATTTCAGGACATTTTGATGTTTGTGAACAGGGATTTCGCAGTGCTACCTAATGAAGGGACGTGGACTTCGGGAGGATGGGGGCAAAAAGAGAGCGTGTGTGTTAACACAAATGCCCTTCTGACCCCTGACGCTGGCGCATAGCACATGTGTCACTTTGCTACCCTATTAATCCTCAGGTGTCATATCTGACTTGAGTATCTTGACTTTTTAAGTAGCGTTTCCAAAGGCTGGCAAGGTGGACCTCTGCTGCAGATGCCGCGGGTAGTGGGAGGCATATTACAATGTGTGTTATTTATTGTCCTGTTACACACCAAGGTGTCACACAAAACTGTGAAATCGCATAGGACTTGTCGCAACTTTTGGTGAATAACGCGGTGAGCACACGGGGATCTTTCTCAAAGACACAGGATGATTGGTATGACTGTTGGCCAAGGGGAGGGCGCTCAAGGACCTCGATCAGGTGGGGTCAAGGTGTCTGTTGCTCTGATAGGGGCCCTTACTGGCTTTGTGTCTTCATCCAGTAGACATTTTGTGAGAATATCCTGTGTTGGGTGCCGCGGGGCATAAAAAGATGAGGAGGACACCATCCCTATCGCCAATGAGCTTATAATCTAACAGGGAAATGACTATAAAATCAGGCACTTTGTGCTAATGTGTCAGGAGCCATCATGAAGGTGCTGCAGAGGGAGGTTGGGAGTGGGGAGGGTCCTGGCTCGCAGGACAGGGGTGCTTTGTGCAGGAGCTGGCTCTGGGGGGGGGGCGGGGCGGCAGTGCAGTCAAGTTGGGGTAAAAAAAACCAAGGGATGGTTGGGTAAGGCTCCTCGGAGGACGCACACCTGCCAGGTAGGACTTCACAGACACAAAGGAGATAAGAGGAGGCCGGTACCGGCCAAGCGCCAGGCCTGAAACCTGCTGGGTGTGTGATGGGGGTGGGGTAGCCATCAGTTAGACTGGAGCAAGGCAGTTCCAGGAGAAAAACCCCCGCGGAGTAGATTTGGGCCAGATTCTATGTTTGAAAGTCAGGCCGGGGAATTTGCAGGCAGGTACTGAAAATCTCTGTGTGAGCTGTGACATTTGCAAAGGGGATTTTAGGGACATCAACCTGGCAGTGATGCGTAGGGTAAACTGAAAGGAGAAATGAGTTGGCTATCGCTATAGTATAATGAGGTGAGGAGAGGGGACCAATGGGAATATAATATAACAGAGAGACAGGCAAGGATGAGTGTTAAAGAAAAAAAAAAATTAGCATGACTTGGGGACCATGAACCATGAAAAGCAACCCAAATATCAGGGATTATCCAAGGGAAGGGGGAGGCAAAGATTTTCCTAAAGGGTTGAATCGGTGGGAAGCTGGAAAACGGTGAGCGGGAAAGGGAAGTTCATAGGTGTAATCTCAATCTGGCGAGTTCTTATCACCTCCCACCACCAGAGTGGTGGGGACCAGCCTCCTGGCAGTTGGGTACCTTGACCTCTCTCGAGGTGTGTGGTTAATGGAAGGACAGTGTTTCCACTCAGTACCATCTAATCTCCGTGAACATGATCAGATGTCTGGCTCCTGCTATTTGAATTTATTCCCCCTGGTTGTGTGTGTCAGCGTGGAAGTAAACGTTCATGCAGCTTTGTAGAGAATAAAGGTCATGTGCATACGTGTTTGTTTCTAAATGAGCTGTAATTATATTCACAGCTCAGGACTCCATGACTCACCTCTGCCCTCATTAACTCCACCCAATGAAACTGCCTCTTTCCTTCACATATGAAGTCACTTCATCCACTTCACTTTTTAAATCTTGGCAAGAAATTTAATGATGACTTTTTTTTTTTTTTTGGAAAGCAATCCACAAGTTTGGATACCACACTCTCCTGAGAGCCACCAAGTACTGATAGGGAGACACATCCGCTCCCCAAACACGAGCTGGTTCTATATTTCTCACTGAGACTGGGTGATCTCCACATCATCGCTGGAGGTGAGAAGGGCAAAGGGTCCATAGGTAGTGAGTACGTTTGACCCATTGAACTTCAACCAAAGATCAGAGAGCATTGTGGAAATTTTGGTTTCTTAATCTCAGTGAATCTAAACGCCCAGCGAGAGGGGAGAAGTAAAACAAATACAAACAGAACATCCTGCCTGGAGCTCTGAGGGAAGCAGCTCACAGGAAAAGGCTATAAATCAGGAGAGGCCGACGCTCATCCTGTGGCCAGGAGAAGCGACATTTTCCACAAGGAGAGAGCCAGAGTGAAGGAGGCAGGAAAACACTGGAATCCCTTCAAGTCCCTTGCTGTAAACACTCGTCTCAACAAGTTTTTTTGAGTGTTTGCGATGGTTAGAAGATTGTTTTCAGGACCAAGGAGACGCAGTTCCTGCTCTTGGCATACAATAAATTTATTTATTTACATATAATAGTTTCTGAGGTAATTGGAAGGATCTGCAGGTATTTAGAATCATTTGTTGATGTGCGATGCAGTCTTTACCAATACAGTCTTCGCAACCAGTATCCTTGGTAATGACACTGAAAATATTATTTTTCTGAGTAATTGTGAATTTTAAAATAATTTTAACCATGAAAAGAATGATTCTCGTTAGCTTTAAGATTCACACTGGCTAAACCTCCATGGGGTGCCCACATCATGCTCTTACATATCTTACCTTACTCCGTAACTGCAACTTTGTGCTGTCGTTTGATCACCCCCATTTTAGAGATGAGGAAACCGAGGTAGAGAGAGGTTGAATAACTTCCCCAACTTCATACTAGTCAGTGGCAGAAAAGAGATTAAAACCCAGGTCTTCAGGTTGTAAGTTCTCTGTTTCTTCACTGTACCAAAGCTGCTGCCCCATGAGAAAATATACCTGAAACAGACTCATCTCTAGGCCTATGGAAAAGAAATTCACCTCTACCCTGAAGTGAAGGGAATTTAAAATCCTCTGGACAAGATTCATAATCCCTTCTCACGTACCATTCTCATTTTGGGGTTTAATGTTCAACGAGACTATCACGTGGAAATCCAGCAAGCAATCCTAGGAGATTTTCAGACTAAATTGTAAAACCCGTAATGTGTACATGGTCTAGATAAATTTTTATTATTTCAATTTTTTTATATTTCAATTTCCTATAGTAAAACTGCCCTTACATAAACATGAAAAAAAATTCCCAACACTCAAATATTATTTTGTATCTACTTTCACTATCTCCAATCTTTCCAGTCAGTTCAAAAAATGTATTGTCTTTGCTACTACTGTCCTTCCCTTGTTCCTGAGACTGTACGTAAGTCTAAGCTTGTTCTGAAGTTAGTGATTAAAATCTTGGGGTGGATGTTATCATTTCTTGGGAACATTCTTGGGTCATCTATTAGTTTCTGGTTCTGAAACAGCAGAATATTGATTCTTTTCTTTCTTCTTTTTTTTTTAATTAAAGTTTATTGGGGTGACAATTGTTAGTAAAATTACATAGATTTCAGGTGTACAATTCTGTATTACATCCTCTATAAATCACATTGTGTGTTCACCACCCAGAGTCAGTTCTCCTTCCATCACCATATATTGGATCCCTTTTACCCTCATCTACCACCCCCCTCCCAGAATATAGATTCTAAAGCAGCATTATATAGATTCTGATTGCTAGAGAAGTCCACCCATTGTTAATGCTTTTTACATAAAGCACCACCTTGTAGATTTCTACTTTGAACATTTCTCCCTCTTAATTGGTGGTCGTGTTGTCAAGGACACATCCTCTGTCAGGTTTGTTTTCAACCAGAGTCTTATTCCAAGGGAGCTACCTTCTAAAGAAAGATTCAGAAATATACATTTCTACTATAAGAAATTTCTGCAAATATATGGTGATGGAAGGAGAACTGACTCCGGGTGGTGAACACACAACAGGATTTATAGATGATGTAATACAGAATTGTACACCTGAAATCTATGTAATTTTACTAACAATTGTCACCCCAATAAATTAAAAACAACAACAAAAAAGAAATTTCTGTATTTTTGTGTAATACTTGTTTCTAATACATTTTTCTAAACATAATTATTTATGTCATCGAGACTCATGGTACATTCAAAAGAAATCTAAAGCAAATCAGGCTTTTTAAAACAAATATTTCTAAGTAGTGTTTTATAGAAGTTGACCTATTTTAGTATCACCAAAAGGTTATTTCAGGTCAGTGAAAAAGAATATGCTAATGAACAGCAGAGGCTACGTTTGTTGACTCCTAAAGGAAAACTCCGATTTTATGAGATTTTAAGGTTTTTTTCAGTGATTCACAATCAGTTTTGCAACTTGAAAGCAGCGTGTGAGTCATTCAGTTTATGAATCTGTTGTCACTTCCTTGGAAAAGGGCTCCCTTTCCTTATGGCTTTTTAAAGTTGAATTCAGTTATCTGAAAGCTATCATTTTCACTGCATTTTTCCTGCTTCTTGAAGAAGGAGGACGTTAGATACCAGTTTCATCTTTAAGGGAATAGTGATGTAAATTATTTAAGACATCACTATTCTGGACTTATAAGTCACAGTAGAATTGATAGTTATATTAATTAAAAAAAAAAAACTATAGAAGTACGAGTCGTAATTTTCCAAGTTCGAAATATGAATTCTGTTTTCAGTTATCTTGTTTCTGCTTCCCAATGCAATAAAACTCTGGCCACCTGTAGGACAGCGGGGTGATTATGGCCTTTCACTGCGATGAAAGAGCAACTTTAACTGGAATTCTTCAACACAAAACAAAACACCCTCGGCTAGTGAGGAATGCGCTCTGGAGGACTTCAGGTGACAAAGCCTCTGAGAAGAGAAGAGAAGCCTGTCTTCAGTCCTAGACAGATCAGTTACAGTGTTTTCGGATTCCTTTTTTGATCAGGAAATCAGATGGACGTCCTCGCAGGAAAAGGTTCATTTGGGTCACAGGTGGGGCCCTGACTTGAAGTGTCTATTTCATAGTCCATATTAGGCAACAGGAACTGCCTGAAAGGCATTGCTTTTTCATTCTGTGTCATTCAACCATAAATGACTCAGTTCTGATATTATTTACCACGCTCTGCTGAACTCCTAGGAAAGGCAGCTGTCGGACACATGTGATGCTAATCTGATCCTCTCGGCAGGGAAGGCTGTGAGTGACAAGTAAAGGGGTTCGTGTTCTTTAAGATCAAATTAATGTAATAGCTGCCTCATCCCCTAGGGACTCGATGGACTCCTCAAAATGCTTCATTTCTAAAATAATAGTCTTAATCTGAGTAATTTTACTGTCACCTGGTGAAGCTTATGAACTGTTTAAGGGGGATTTAAGAAAGTCACACTTGAAACCGTATGGGATTAGAGAAACTAAAGTAATTTAGTAGCAGCAACAAATGTGCAAATACTATTAAACATTAATCCAACATTTGGAATGTCACCAAATCTTATTATTGTTACTTTTTAAAAATAGACTTTATTTTTATCATACGGTTAAGGTTGACAGCCAAATGAGCAGAAGCTGCAGAGTTCCCATGTACCCTGTCTCCACACAGGCCCAGCCCCCCACCCCAACTCCTCACTAGAGTGGTGCCTTTATGATAATCCATGGACCTACATTGACTCACCATCATCACCCAAAGTCCGTAGTTTACATTACAGAGTCCAAGGTTCATTCTATGGGTTTTAACAAATGTATAAAGACTTGAATCTACCATTATAGTATCATACCCCCTAAAAACGTCTGTGCTCTGCCTATTCAGAGGTCTTACCTTTTTTTTGTTTCAAATTAAATGATCTAAATCTGAATTAAAATCCAAAAGTTTAAAAAAGCACAAGGACCCAAGTATTTAACTTAAAATTAATGGTAGTTTAAAATTGTTAATGTTTTTCCTTAAAGCATACAGTATTAAATATTAAATGTCAACATTAGTATTAAGATTTTATTAATTCAGAACATGTGTCTGAAATTGCTGGCTTAGTAAATTAAAGTTTAAGTGTCTAAGAAACTTTTAGCCAAAGGACAGTACCAACTATTACCAGTCTCCTGCCATCTGGAACTTTGCTAAAATTAAGCACATAAACAACAACAAAGGACAAAAAAAAAAAAAAAAAAAAAAAGAAAAACTCTGAAAAATCTCCAAATCTTAGGAAAATAAACAACACATTTTTTAATAACCCATGAGTCAAAGAAGAAGTCACAGCGAAAATTAGAAAATATTTTGAACTGAATAGAAATGAAAAGACAATATATCAAAATTTGTGACATGCTGTTAAAGCAGTGCTTAGAGGGAAGTTTGCAGCATTAAATACATATATTAGAAAAAAAGAAGTGTCTAAAATTAATGATGTAAGTTTCCACCTTAAGAGACCAGGAAAAGAAAAGCAAATTAAAGCACACATAAGCACACGAGTGAAAACTAATGAAATAGAAAATATTAAAACAATAGAGAAAAATCATTGGAACCAATAGTTGGTGGTTTGAAAAGGTTAATAAAATTGATAAACCTCTAGCCAGAATGATCAAGAAAAAAGGGAAAGTGCAAATTACCAATGTCAAGAATAAAAGAAGGACTTCACCATAATACTATAGATATTAAAAAGATTATAAGGTAATATTTTGAATAATTAATGCCAATAAATTCGACTACTTAAATGGACAAATTCTTTGAAAAAACATAAATTACTGAAACTGACTCAAGAAGAAATAAAAAATCTCAACAGCCTTATAGCTATTAAAGAAATTAAATTTGTCATTTTAGTTCTGACAAAGATGACACCAGGCCCAGATGACTTCCCTGGAGAATTGTAGAAAATATTTAAGAAAGAAATACTCCCCATCCTACACAAACTTTTGGGAAATAGAAGTAAAGGTAACACTTTCCAACTCATTTTATGAGGGTGGTAATACCCCGATACCTAAACCAGACAAAATTATTATAAATAAAATTGTAGACCAGTATCCCTTGCTAGTATAGCTGCAAAATCCTTAACAACATATTAAAAACATATGTTGTTGCATAAACATACATAACATATTATATATAACATATAATAATATCTATATAATAGTATCTATACCTATGTCTATAGAGAGAGACTAATATAGAGAGATGTTATACAACAAGTGAGGTTTATTCCAGGAATTCAAGATTGGTTTAATTTTCAAAATCAATATAACTCAAAAAATAAAGGAGGAGAACTATGTGATATTAATGTTGGCAATCCCCAAACCACTTCCAGATTCGATGATTCTTTCTAATCATTTCCTAAGACTCATAGGATTAAGCATATAGTCACACGCATAGCTAGGATTTATTACAGCAAGAGGATGGATATAAGTCAAAATCAGCAATGAAGTAAAGTCTGGAATAGACCAGGTGTAAGCTTCCAAAAGCCCTCTCCCTGAGCTAGATTCCTGCAAGCACCAGGTTGTGACAACAGGCATGAAATGCTATCTAGCAGAGAAGCTCATTAGAAAGGCTTTTTATTGGAGGCTGGTCACATAGGCAGCCTCTGCTTGGCACAAACCAAAATTCCAGACTCCAAGAACGGAATCAGGGTTCAGCTTAGACCACATTGTTTATACAAACAGTTTAGGCACAGTGAGCCACTTTTCTGAGTTCTGGGAATGGTGGGGACCCTCCCAAAATCTAAGTTCCCAGATGGCAGCCAAAGGCCAACCTTGCAAACAGGCCTTTCCAAGGATAGCAGTCTCAGGCCTGCTATGTTAACTCTTTTCTACACAATATCTCCACAGATGCCCCCCTACCCCAAAGAAAAACTTTTGACAACATTTAATACCTATTCATAAACTGTTGGCAGACGAGGAACAGAAAGGAACTGCCTAATAAAGGATATCTATAAAAATTCCTAGCACTAATCTTAATGGTGAAACACTGAATGCTTTTTCCCTGAGATTGGGAACAAGACAGGATGTCACTCCCACGTTTCCTATTCAACATTGTACCGAAAGTCCTAGTCTGTGCAATAAAGCAAGAAAAATAAATAAAAGGTATACCTATTGGAAAGATGTAAAATGATTTTTATTCATGGACAACATGATCTTGTACATGTACAATCCTAACGAATCTACCAAAAATGTTACTGGGTGTAGCTGAATTTAGTAAGGTTGCAGGGTACAAGGTCACGATACAAAAATCAGAATCAATTGAATTGTTATATACTAGTAATGAACAATTGAAAATTCAAATAAAAAATACCATTTATGATAGCTTCTAAAATCATGAAGTACTCAGGGATAATCTTAACAATTTATAAAACCTGTACACAGAAAATTATAAAATATCGCTGGGAGGCATTTTAAAAGATGTAAATAAATAGGTAGATAGACCATATTCATGAGAGCAGACTCAATATTTTAAAAAATGTCAATTATCTCTAAATTGATCTGTAGAGTCAATGCAATCCCAGGTAAAGCTTTAGCAGTCTTTTTATAGAAATTGACAAACTGATCCTAAAATTTATATGGAAATGGAAAGAGCCTACAAAAGCTAAAATGACTTTGAAAATGGAGAACAAAGTTGGAAGACTCACATTATTGGATTTCAGGATTTAATATTCATCTATACTAATAAAGACAGTGTGGCATAAAGACAGACATCCGGGTCACTGGAACAGTATGGAGAGTACTGAAAATAGACCCATCTATATATAGGCAATTGATTTTTGACAGAGTGGCCAGGGTAACTCAGTTGGGGGAAAAGAAGACCTTTTCAACAAATTGTGCAGGAAAAACTAGATATCCACGTGGAAAATAGGAATCTTGATCGTTTCTCTATACAAAATTAACTTGAAATGGATCATGTCTCTTACGTAATAAAAAAACTTCTTTATGAATGGATAGGAGAAAACTCTTTGAAACCTTGGGATAGGCAAAGATTTCTTAACTAGACCCAAAAACACAATACATAAAAAATTGAAAAAATGGACTTCATTAAAGTTAAAAGCTTTTACTTTTGGTAAGACCCTGTCAAGAACATAAAAAGAGACAGGATCTACAATACAATAAGCAAGAAGCGAAACAGATGCTCGGCCTCATTAGGCATCAGGGAATGACAAGCTAAAACCACGTGTGGTACCTACACCGAGAAAGGCTAAAACAGGACAGGACAGCATCCAGTGCTGATAGGAACGTGGAACAACTGCAGCTCTCAGCCGTTGTTAGTGGTCGTGTGACACGGGAAAAGCACTTTGGAAAACAGCGTGTCAGTTTCTTATAAAGTTATACATGTGCTTTAATCCCACTCCTCGTGGTGTACCCAACATAAATGAAAACAGGTCTACGTGAAACAGGTCTTGTGCATGGATGTTATAGCAATTTTCTTCATAACAATTGCCAAAGAACTAGAAGCAACCAAAATGTCCATCTACAGGTAAATGGATACATAAATTGTGATATATTTATGCAGTGCAATATTATTTTGCAATACAAAGGAACACTGACGAATTTCGAAAACATGCTGAGTGAAGGAAGCCAGACACAAACGAGTACCTACTCTATGAGTTTCAGTCTCCAGAACTCTTGTCATCTTGCAAAACAGAAACTCGATATCCATTCAATAACAACATCCCATCCCCCATCCATCCAGTCCTGGGCATCTGCCAATCTACTTTTTGTCTCTTTGACTCTGACTACTCCAGGTGCCTTGTGGAAGTGGACTCGTACAGTGTTTGTCTTTTTGTAACTGGCTAATTGCACTTAGCATGAGATCATCAAGATTCACCCATGCATAGACACCTCTGAGGGGCCCTTAGAGTGACTTCCTCTCTGCCACATTGCTGTGTCCCTCACTGCACTCTTCCGACTTCCTGCATTGATGTCACTCATTGTGGTATTAGCTATCACTCTTATAATTTCCTGGTGTCACCATCACAACTCGTCTGCTCTCACCACTGCTGTCTTGCAGGGAGGACATTTCCTTTCCCCCTGAAGAGTTGAAAATTGGCTGCAGTATAAGGAAGTCCACAGGCTGGGAAGAAAGAGGAGACATAAGGGAAGGAAAATTCCTATTAGACAGAAAGAGGAAGATATCCTTTTACTAGGGGAAGAGAAAGTCAAAAGGAATGAGATTAGGATTAGTCCCTCAGGGACTCAGTGACATCCAATGCTGGGTCCAGGTCATCGGCTTTCTCAGACACTCCTTGATATGCCTGAATTCACAGCTTGACATGCAGCTAAGACACATGTTCCCAACCGTCTAAGTCCATATTGTTATTGTCATTGGCACAGACGTTTCATAGCAGTGAGTAATTATAGTTTGTATTGACCATATTGAGGTACAAAGGCAGCTGCCACACTAATTTTTTGAAGTCAGTGGTTATCAAGGAGGAATCTGTTATTATTGCAGTGTTTATTGAGTTCCCTAATGTGCTAAGCACTTATTAAGATTACCAAATAAAGGCACAGCATGGAGAAGTGATGTGGCCACAGCGACTTGCAATTTCAAGGGAATTTCAAGGGCCAGTTGCAAGGGCATCGTGAGTGATTGGACAAACAGTAGAAAAGCATCATGTGGAGAAGCATACGCTACATCTATTTAAGGAAATATAATCTAAACTATATTTAGGATGCAGATGCAGTCCAAAGTGTTGATTATAACCCAGGAAGGAGAGCTATAAATCATAGTTACCAAGTCCAACAGAATGCTGCGGTCATCTGGAAGGATGTTGGAAACAAACAAATTATATGATCATGCCATTAAATGAGTGCATGGTAAATGAGTGAACACCTTTAGCCAATGATTTGTCTTCCTGGCCCCCAGACAAACACAAAAACGTCCTTTCTATTTAAAATGGAAACCGCCCCCTCCCCCCCACCCCACCTCGACCCAAGACTCTCAGGCATGTAGAGTCTGTCTTCTTAAGTTTGGTTTCCAGTCTGAGGCCATTTGCCTGGAAGGCCATAATTGACTAATAAATGAATCATCTAGCCCAGTGGTGATAACCTATTTTACATGAGGTCAAGTCCGGAAAAAGAAAAATATATTCTGGGATTTTTCCCCCCCATTTAAAATCAGAATAGATTTGAGACCCATGGCATATAGGTAGACTTTTTAAAATTTACATTACCTTCCTGATTCAGTAATAAAATGTCAACCAGAAAAATGGAACTGTATTAAGATCTGGGCAAAGTTGGTATGTAGTAAAATGAAAGATTATTCTAATCTCTTACCCAGAAATTAGATCTTGACCTGTGTGATGACAAGAATTATCTACAGCCTCTGCATCGCGGCTATAACCCTTTGTAGCTAAGGGTATTGGCTATCACCGTCACCAGTGACCTGTGCCAATCCACCCCCCTCACACCTGCCCAAATAGCAGTGTAGCTTTAAATAAGATGTTTAATGACTGGGGCAAGATACAATAATACTTTAGCCATATTTTACATAACACACCTAACCCTAATGTATATAGCCATAATATACACGTGAGAATTCCAAACATGCTATACTCAGAGAATCATGCGTTATTTGTTCATTAAATATTTGAGTGCATGCCATGTGCCAAGCACTGTGCAAGATGGTGAGCAGAGAAGAGTGAGCACTATAATCAAAAAGACAAATAATAACAAGTGCTGTTGAGGTTGTAGAGAAATTGGCATCCTCGTCCGTTGCTGGTGGGGATGTGAAATGGCGCAACTTCTTTGCAAAACAGTTTGGCATTTCCTCAGAAAGTTAACATTGAGTTACCATATGATTCAGCTATCCCACAACTAGGGAAGTGAAACCCAAGGAAAATGAACACATGTGTCCACACAAGAACCTTTCCATGGATGTTCATAGCATCATTATTCATAAAAGCCAAAGTGTAGGAACAACCCAAATGGCCACACACTGATGAGGGGATAGATAAAATGTGGCGTATCCTCGTGATGGAGTGGTATTTGTCAGTAGAAAGGAATGAAGTTGTGACTCACGCTACAAAATGGATGAACTTTGAAAACATGCTAAGTGAAAGGAGCCAGTCACAAAAAAAAACACTTATTGTACGCTCCCATTTATATTAAATGTCCATAATAGGTAAATCGATAGAGACAGAGTGTAGATTTTTGTTTGTCTAGGGCTGGGGGGTTGGGAATAAGGTGTAACTGCTAATGGCCGTGGGTTTCTTTTGGGGGTGATGAAAAGGGTCAAAAGTGTGACGGTTGCAAACTCTGTGAGCATACTGAAAGCCATTGAATTGTACACTTTAAACAAGTGAATTGTGTGGAATGTGAATTATATCTTAATAAAGCTGTTAGTTTTTTTTTTTAAAAAAGACAATGAGTAAATAAAACAGACGCAATTTCTGCCCTAATAGAGCTAGTTGAGACTAGCAACAGCAAAGCCAGAGGTGAGTGAAATAACGTCTTTGGTATGCTGAAATAAAATAACTTTCTCTGTAGAAGTGCAGCTCTAGTGCAACGATCTTTCAAGGATGAGTGTAAAATGAAGATACTGATCCACATAGTAAATCTCTGTAAGGGTCAAAGGACTGGTGTCATACGGTCTACTTTTTTTTTTTTTAATTACAATAGTAAGTTTTTTTTATTTTTATTTTTCTTAAGATTTTTATTATTTGGGAAGCGGATCAGGACTTTATTGGGGAACAGTGTGTACTTCCAGGACTTTTTCCAAGTCAAGTTGTTATCCTTTCAATCTTAGTAGTGGAGGGTGCCATTCAGCTTCAAGTTGTTGTCCTTTCAGTCTTAGTTGAGGAGGGCACAGCTCAGCTCCAGGTCCAGTTGCCATTGTTAGTTGCAGGGGGCGCAGCCCACCATCTCTTACAGGAGTTAAACCGGCAACTTTGTGGTTGAGAGTCCACGCTCCAACCTACTGAACCATCCGGGAGCTCAGTGGCAGCTCAGCTCAAGGTGCTGTGTTCAATCTTAGTTGCAGGGGGCAGAGCCCACCATCCCTTGCGGGACTCGAGGAGTTGAACCAGCAACCTTGTGGTCGAGAGCCCACTGACCCATGTGGGATTCGAACCGGCAGCCTTCAGCGTTAGGAGCAGGGAACTCCAACCGCCTGAGCCCCCGGGCCAGCTCATAAGTTATTAATGAATAACAAATAATGTATCTATCTCCTGTACTTTGAGAAGTTAAAAAAAGATTTCTATATAACTTAATGTAAAATAAAGTATAATGGAAATTAGGAATTACTTGACAGTGACTGATAAAAATACTACATGTTAGAACTGAAAGAATATTGCTGAAGCTATAATTAGAGTAAACATTTTAGTCATAAACACTTACATTAGAAAACAAGAACTAATGTTAATTTGTGAGCCAAGTGTTCAGTGTGACAAGTTAGAGTAAGGACTGAAGAATAAATGCAAAGAAAGTAGGAAGAAGAGAATCCCAAAATAAGAAGATTAATGAAATAGAAAACAAAGATATGGCATAAAGGATTAATACGGAGAAGAATCGGTTATTTGAAAAGATCAAAGAACAAATAAACTCATACTCCAGTAAAATTGATCAAAACAAGAAGAGAGAAGTTACAAATAGACACTAAGACTGAATTGGCATATAAATATAGATGGAGCAGAGCTTAAAATGATAACAGGATATATGAACATCTTTAAGATTATAAATTGATAAATTTCTAGAAATATTTAACTTATCAACAGCAACTCAAGAGGAAATATTAGGGGTGGCTGGTTAGCTCAGTTGTTTAGAGCATGGTGCTGATAACACCAAGGTTGCTGGTTCGATCCGCATGGGCCACTGTGAGCCGCGCCCTCCTTAAAAAAAAGAAAAAGAAATACTAATCCTGATTGGTTCTAAACCCATTAAAGAAATGGAAACACAATATAAAAATCGCCTTCAAGGAAATGTCACGCCCAGATGATTCTGTAGATTAGATTTACCAAACAGTCAAGGAAGAAATAATTGCAACGTTGCACGAACTTTCCCAAGTCACAGAGATGAAAGGAACACTCTTTAACTAATTTATTGAAACCCAAATCAATTCGGATCATCATGACAACAAATCCAGACAAGAATGGTACAAGAAAGGAGCATTCCCGACCAATTTCACTCGTGAAGATAGCTGTAAAAATTCTAAGCAGAATATGGGTAAACAGAATCAAGGAACGTATGAGAAAGAAAAACTATGTGGTTGCCTCAGTCAGTGCAGAAGAGCAAATGATAGCATTTAACATTCATGCACGATTAAAAAAAATCTTAACAGCCCACAAGGAGAGAATATCTGTAATAATGAAGACCATTTATTTACAAAAACAAACAAATTTACAGCAAATCTTAAACTTAATGATGAAATATTGAAAACGTTCTCTTTAAAATTAGGAACCACTCAGAGACACCATCTGACCCCTTCTGGTCCACGTGGTGACAGAGTGGCCGTCAACGCAGCAAGATAAGGAAGGAAAGTCACAGAATTGGAAAGGAAGAAGTAAAACAGAAACCATTCAGAGATGTATTTGACGGGCTTCTTAGAAAATCCTAAAGAATATAAAGACAGATTAATAAAGGATTTTTAGAGCAGTTGCTGTAAAATCAAAACAGAAAGATCAATGACATTTCTACAATGTTGCTGCATCAACAACAGTCAGTGAAAAATAGGGGATGAAAATGATACTATTTTTTGATAGTACTTAGAAATAAACGCAATAAAAATGAGCAAGACATTTATTGAGAATTTTATATTTGCCTGACAGACATTAAAGACCTAAATAAATGGAGAGTTATATCATGCCTTTGAAGCTCTAACTCCCCTTTTTTTGCTGCCCCCAACTTTATTGAGCGATAATTGACCTATAATATTGTATAAGTTTCAGGTGTACAACGTGCTGATCTGATACACGTATAGATTGCAGTATGATCACCACGAATATATTAGTGTTACCTAACACCTCTGTCATGTCACATCATCACCATTTCCTTTTGTGGTGAGAACATCTAAGATCTACTCTCTTAGCCACTTTCAAATAGACCGTAGAGTATTGTTATAATATACAATACTGTGCTTTAGATTCCTGGAACTTTCTCATCTTATAACCGGAAGTTCGTACCCTTTGACCAACATGACCCCATTTCCCCACCCCCAATCCCTGGTAACCACCGTTCTACTCTCTGTTTTTATGAGAGTAAAAACACGTAAGTTTTTAATGATATACTGTTACATTTCCATTATATTACATATACAAATACTGTATTTGTCTTTCTCTGGCTCATTTCCATACCTCCTAAACGTATCAGTTCTCCCTTAACTGAGCTATAGATTCAGTGTGCTTCCAATAAATTCCAACAAATTGTTTCTGTTTTGTTTTGTTTTGGTGGAATTTGACAAACTGAATCTTTAATTTGCTGGTTATAAAATAGTACAACAAGATTTCATTCCATAAAAGGAAAGAAAATCAACATATTCACTCTATGCATAATGTTCTGGGCAAATTTTGGACGGAGGGAATATTTCTTTTCTATTGCTATGTAACAGATTAGCTCAAATTTAGCAGTTTAGAACAATACCTATTTGTTACCTCAGTGGTGTAGGACAGAAGTCTGGTATGGTGTGGCTGAGTTTTCTGCTCAGCATATCACAAGGCTGAAATCAAGACATGGACTGGGTTGAGTTTCTGTCTGGAGGCACAGCATGAAAATCTGTTTCTATAAATTACTACGTATATAAAATTTCTTCATTCAGCATAATATTTATTTTATGTTCTTGGCATATAGCCTTACTACATAAGTTGCTTTTTTGATTCAGAAATTGTTGAACTTTATCAAATGTTTTCTGTGTAGCAAAGTAGTAATATTATTTTTCTCCATTAAACCATAAATATAGTGAATTACATAGGTGGGTTTCCTGGTGTTAAACCATCCTTATATTCATGGAGCACTGTGCTTTATTTTATTTTATTTTTATTTATTTATTTTTTAAATTTTTATTGGGGATCAGTGTTTTTCCAGGACCCATCAGCTCCAAGTCAAGTCATTGTTTTCAATCTAGTTGTGGAGGGCGCAGCTCACTGGCCCATGTGGGGATCAAATCGGCAACCTTGATATTATGAGCACTGCGCTCTACCCAACTGAGTCACCTGGCAGCTCCTTATTTTTAAAATATTATTAAAAGTATCTGGGGGCTGGCCCGGTGGCTCAGGTGGTTAGAGCTCCATGCTCCTAACTCCGAAGGCTGCCGGTTCGATTCCCACATGGGCCAGTGGGCTCTCAAACACAAGGTTGCCAGTTCAATTCCTCAAGTCCCGCAAGGGATGGTGGGCTCCGCCCCCTGCAACTGAGATTGAACACGGCACCTTGAGCTGAGCTGCCACTGAGCTCCCGGATGGCTCAGTTGGTTGGAGGGCATCCTCTCAACCACAAGGTTGCCAGTTCAACTCCCCCAAGGGATGGTGGGCTGTGCCCCCTGCAACTAGCAATGGCAACTGGACCTGGAGCTGAGCTGCGCCCTCCACAACTAAGATTGAAAGGGCAACAACTTGACTTGGAAAACAGGCCTGGAAGTACACACTGTTCCCCAATAAAGTCCTGTTCCCCTTCCCCAATAAAATCTTTGGAAAAAAAAAAAAAAGTATCTGACTGCTAATGAGTTAGAGTAAATTTTTATTTGCTTTTTAACTAGTTAAGCTTCTCCTTCTGTAATTCACATATTTATCTCCACGGCCATGTTTTTCATCTCTGTTTATAAGTGAAATTAGGCTGCTGTTTTTTTTCCTTTTAATGTTCTCAGTCAGTTTTCAGTGTGGAAATCAGAGTTTTACTAATTCCATTAAACCAATTTGGCAGTTTTTTTCCTCAATTTTTTCTTTTACCTTTTCTTTCTTTCTCCCCCCCCCTTTTTTTTTTTTTAAAGATTTTATTGGGGAAGGGGAACAGGACTTTATTGGGGAACAGTGTGTACTTAGTTGCAGGGGGCACTGCCCACCATCCCTTGCGGGACTCGAGGAATTGAACTGGCAACCTTGTGGTTGAGAACCCACTGGCCCATGTGGGAATCGAACCTGCAGCCTTCGGAGTTAGGAGCATGGAGCTCTAACCGCTTGAGCCACCGGGCCGGTCCTTTTTCCCTTTTTTTTAAAAATTAGTTTCAGGTGTACAAAGCAATGTAATAGTTAGACAGCCTTTCTTCCTTTCTATTAAAACAATTTGCCTAAGAGGGATTTTCTGTCATTGGAAATTTGTTAAAAACTCATCTGTAATATTGTCTGAAATAGATACATGAGTTGGAGGTGAGAGGAGGTACAATGACAGCGGGGGAGATTTTAAAAAGCATATTAAAAAGTAAGTGAGAAAAAAAGAAAGTAAATGAGAAGAGGTGTAGTCCACCTTATGGAGCTTGGCTATGAAAGAGAGCAGAGTAAGAAGGTTATTGAATGAGGATGTAGGGTCCAGGACGTTTTGGTGTGTTATTTGTTCATCTTGGAATTACAGTGTGACAGTTTTTTCCCAAACTAAACATACTCTTACCATATGATTCAGCAATTGCACTGCTCGATATTTACCCAAATGAGCTGAAAACGTATATCCCCACGAAAAGCTGCATATGAACATTTATTGCAGCTTTATTCATCTTTGCCAAAACTTGGAAGCAACCAAGATGTCCTTAGTAGGTGATGGATAAACATACTGGTCCTTCCAGACAATGGGGTATTATTCAGCTGTAAGAAGACAGGAGCCCTGAAGCCACCAAAAGATCCGGAGGAAACATAAATGCATATGACTAGGTGAAAAAAGCCAATCTGGAAAGGCTACACACCATATGATTCCAAGTATGTGACATTCCGGAAAAGGCAAAACTATGGAGACAATGAAAAGTTCATTGGTTGCCAGGGCTTGGATGAAGTGAGAAGTGAGAAATAAATAGGAGAATTTTTAGGGCAGTGAAACTATTCTGTATGATATTACAATGGTGGATACGTGTCATTATGCATTTGTAAAATCCCATGGAATGCACAAAACCAAGAATGTACCTAATGTAAACCATGGGATTCAGTTAATAACAACATAACGATTGGCTCATCAATTATAACAAGTATACCACCCTGATGCAAGATGTCAGTAACAGTGGAAATTGGGAGGGGCAAAGGGGTCCCCTCTTTAGCAGTGGAAATTGGGAGGGGCAAAGGGGTCCCCTCTTTAGCAGTGGAAATTGGGAGGGGCAAAGGGGTCCCCTCTTTAGCAGTGGAAATTGGGAGGGGCAAAGGGGTCCCCTCTTTAGCAAAAGAAATAGCCTCGTTTACAAATAAGTAAATAATTGCAAAGTGGAAAAGCTCAGAAATAGTGAAGAGTATATGTATTAATATTTCAGGCCACGATGGGGCACTGAGGATGTTTGGGGGTGTGTTCTTCCTTCATCAGCGGGTATCAACTAGTCCAGAGCTTGAGTGAGGAAAGCGTGGCCCCGGCAGGTGAGCCGAGGTTGGGAATAAGAAAAAGTACAGGAAGTGGAGACAGGGAACAGGGCAGCTGCGCTGGCCTGGGGGCTTGCACAGTGTGGCGTGGCTTCGTGTTTTGCTGTCCTGGAGGTCACACTTTCTTTAATGCTAGAATGAAAGTCATCCCAGTTCCTATCTGCCTGACTGCAGGAAGCTCTGTGTGTTACCAGGTCCTTTTCCCCAAGTCCACATGTCCACAAATCCACTTGAGTTAGCCATCGTGCTGTGACTAGACTTCACCTGCTACCAGTAGATTCCTGCAGGGGCCTCTGGCACTTTCCAGACCCTTCCTTCAATTCCTCTCAGGGTTAGCAAAGACTAGGCTCTCAGTGAAACCTTGCTGAAAGCTTTGGTATAATGGAATATGACACTACAGAGCTTAAAACTGGATGCCAGATGCGCTGACTGGTAAATCCCGAGACCTGAGCCTTGAGTTGGGTGTTCTGGAGTGTTTTCTAACACCAACCACCAGTTCTGGGATTCTCCCCCACCGACTGGGTGTCCAACAACTCAATTCAGTTCAGTTCAGTTCAATTCAATTCAATTCAATTCAATTCAATTCAATAACGGACACTAACTGCCCAGAGTTATTGCAGACCCCACAGCTTAAGAGTTCAGTCCTACAAGACTGCCACTGCATCAGATGCTAGTTGCAAGTCCCGAGCCACCTGTACTTCTGACTGACCAGCTATAAATCGGGGGTTCCCATAACCCCCTTTTAAGGTTTGATCATTTGCTAGAACAGCTCACGGGACTCGGGAAGGCACTTTACTTATGTTTACCAGTTTATTATAAGGATACAACTCAGGAACAGCCAAAAGGAAGAGGTGTGCAGAGCAGGCTATGGAGGGCGGGGGCTGGCGTGGGTCTCCCGCGCCCTCCCTGGGGGTAGCACCCTCCCGCACTTCCGTGTATTCACCAACTCAGGAGCTCATCAAATCTTATTGTTCAAGAGCTTTCATAAAGTGTTTTTCTTTTTAAATTAAAGTTTATTGGGGTGACAGTTGTCAGTAAAGTTACATAACCTTTCATAAAGTTGAATCTTCAGCCCCCGTTCCTCATTTCCTGGAGATTTATGGGGGTGGCTGAAAATTCCAACCATCTAATCACCTCGTCATTCTGGTGACTAGCCAGTCCCGTCAGAGGCTATCTGACGGGACTCCACCCTAAGTCACCACATTAGCATAAACTCAGGCATGATCAAAAGGGGCTTATTATGAATAACAAAAGAATTATCATTCAGGAAATTCCAAGAATTTTAGGAACCTGGGACAAAGACCAAATTGGGGGGGGGTGCCAAAAAAATGTATTCACATGACTCGTATTCATCTTTTGTTATCGGTATATATTGAGTATTACAATTTTAATGCAGTTTTCTTCCTTTCTTAAAATGTGTATACATTCTTTTGGCCCCCCTCTTTGTATTTGGCCCCCTCTGGTGCCTCTGCTTATTCCATGGTCAGCGCCATGTGGGAAGATGCAGATGACACACAGGCTGAGTGCCAAGCATTCTTTGTAGAAACTTTATATTTGAGATTTCAGACTTAAAAAGTCATCATGAGAAGATCAGAACTTTGTTGGTTATCTCTCTACTCTTTCAGTGTTGACTCACAGCCTTTTACATGAGTTTAAATTTGAGTTAGTTTCTAATAATAAAAACTTGGAGATTTCTGATTTTTCTTAATAAAACTAGGAGGGACTGCAGTGGTAGTGCACTGGCACAATTGTCTGGAGGTGATCAGGGCTGTCTTTTGGGGCAGATGTGTCCTCCCCAGCTCCCCCCAGTCCCCTCCACACCCCACAGCCTTCCTGACACCAGGAGGCTAACACCATTTGCCAAATGGTCTTTCTGTTTGCAGCACTCGAGGTTCACTGAGTGTTCCCCAAAGGCAAAGCTCAGGTTCCCACTTCTTGCAACACCCAGAACTAACTCTATTCTCGAAATACCTTGGGTTTTCCTTTCCCGTGGTAGTCAATTTAAGGACTCCTTCCTCCAACTGTGTGGACCTAGAGGGGACCAGTGGAAAGTCTAGGAATCTCTTGTTGAGCACAGGCCACCACCTCTCCCCAGGTGTGTGCATCAGTGACAAACTGGGTAGCTTAAGTCCTTTTAATATGTAACATTCTAGCCTCATACCATCCCTGAGTTTTCATTTTTTAAGTTTTATTTTTAGGGTGGATGGCATTTCTAATTTAGCAGGTGGTACCAGTGGCCAGAACTATTTCTTAATCACTTACAATGTTTCTGAGCTCTTTCCATTTCTGTGGCTGGGTAAAAACAGCCCCTACAGAATGAGTATTTCGGTTCTTCTTTTTGCCCGAGAGGTTTGGAATATGAAATTCTTTTGTTAATAGCTGTAAAAATATAATGTTGAAACTTTGAACATTAATACAGTGCACACAGCAATAAAAGGGTGCCTTTTCTGTGGATGTTTCAGAGTTGACTGAAAAATACAAATTCTTATTCCTTAGAGAGCTGGTTGTGTTAAAATATTTACAGAAGGTCAAGGAGTCTGTCCTCCCGCCCGGAGTGGAGACGTGAAGCTGTGGGCAGTGGTTAAGCGAGGCCGGCCTTTCAAGCCTTGTTTATTCTGGAAATAACTCTGGAAAATGCCTTGTACAGTTCCCCAGAGGCCTGGACGTGGGCCTGTGTCAGTATATGACGAGTGAAAACAAGTCGTTCCTTTGCAACGTTGAGCAAAATTTATAAAAAAGGTCTTTCTTAGAACTTCCAGACAGACCTGAGGGACTAGAAATGAACTTGAAGTGTGAGGAAGTCAGAGTAAGCGCTTAGACCAAAAAAAAGAAAAAAAAAGTAACCCAAGTTTATAACTGATTTAGATAGTGGAAATTTTATGAACATCAAGTCCACTGAAACCCAGTGGTTTGAAGTGGATCTGAAACACTTGTTTGTTTTCATCGATTTCCCAGCTCAGTAATGAAGTCACTTTCTGAGGATCCGGATGGTTGTTGCCTTCTTGGCGTGTCCCTGTCCTCTTGAAAGTCACTCCCAGGAGGGTATGACTTGGTTGGTTTATGCCCAGTGCCCACCGGGGTCTGGTGGGCGGGAAGCACCACCTGGTTGTCGGATGAACAACACTTTATATGCGTTCGGTCTCTCGGACAGTGATGAATGGATGGACGGTCACGACGGGCTCTGTCCCCAGGACAGCCTCACACATGTTACAAACCACAACTATGTGAAATCCTTTTCATTCACAGGCACACCGGTTCGTACAGCACTTCTACAGGCGGGCCTGGTCTCTGAGAGGAGTGAATGTCTGCTGGCTATCTGATGCTCTGGCGTGTGTCCGCTTCTGCCATTATTCTGATCAGTCTCCCTCCTCTGCCCACCTTCCTCTCCCCCAGAGACCAGTTCTAGGACCTGGCGTAGGGTCTCGCTGACCCAGAGTACACCAGTCAGTCTTTCTCAAGAATTTTCGACCTGGGTCTCAGAGAGAAAGTCCATTTTCTCCGTGCTCTGGAATTATTAGCAT
The DNA here is from genome assembly GCF_004115265.2 of Rhinolophus ferrumequinum. NCBI lineage: Eukaryota > Metazoa > Chordata > Mammalia > Chiroptera > Rhinolophidae > Rhinolophus > Rhinolophus ferrumequinum. Next base: position 5,262,697 of record NC_046292.1, read on the forward strand.
GTGGGACTGGAAGCTGCTGGTGGCCAGGGCTCCCGCCGTGTGGAGGGAGAGGGTCTCCAGAAAGACAGCACCCAGGTGGCTTCAAACCCAGGCGGTCTGACTGATGCCAGTTGCATCGCCCCAGTAAACGAGAGTGCAGTGACATGTCGGGGGCACAGAGAGCCATCAGTGCCATCTGCCTCCTAATGCAAACGCTATGCTTGTCTTTCCTGCACTGCGCTTTCCTGACCATCCACGCTGCTTCTTGCCTTAGCTCGTTTGCATTCAGTTTGCATCACTGACAATGGGAAAAGAATCGTCAAAATACAATGTACCTCACTGGCAAAGCAATAGTGAACTCCCATTTGTAGTCTGAAAAAGCAGGCCGAACTTCAGTGTTCATAAGAAATTATTTGAAATTTGAAAGTGCAAATCTTTGCTCTGTGTATGGATTTGTCCACGTTAGCGTGTTTTTTTTTAACACATTCATGTTCTTTCTGAAATACAAAATTCTTTCTTAAAACGTTGTATCCATACGATGATGATGAGTATTAGCATTTCTTGAGTGTTTACTGTGTGCCAGATACTACTTTGTTGTGTTAACTCTTTTCATCCTCACAAAAACCAATGAAACACATATTGTTATTTTCCCCCATTTTGTAGATGTAGAAATTGAGGCACAGAAAGATTAAGTCGTTTTCCCCCAGGGTACACAGCTAGTAAGTGACAGAGACAGGATTTGAACCCAAACATTCCAAGTTTAGAGACTGGGCTTTTAATATAGAGATTTGTAGAAGTATTGAAAACCACTCATTTGGTTTAGTTATTGTTTAAAACTGAATTACAGATTTTGATTGGTTTGCAATAATTTTTGCTGTCTTTCAAGGCAATGAGAAAGTTGGAAATGCCCGAACATGTATTTGGCTCCATGACTGGCACTTACATTTTAGGAGACTTCAGCCCTGGGAGGTTTTTACTCTGCTTTTCAGCGTTAGAGCCGGTCCTAGAATTCACATCACTGGTTTCCATTCCTGCTGGACCATTCTGTGAATGGGTCTTTAAGCAAATACCGACTTCTCCTAGCAGCAAAAGCTGGGCAGTGGTCTGGTCTTAAAGAATGAATCTGAAGCCGAGGAGGCCGAGGCCAGCGCTCTCCTGGGGCCTCCTTCCCAATTCTTCACAACTTTGGATCGCTTCTCCGCCTTGCATTTGGTTAGTAAGGAATCCAGGCTCTCTGTCCAGCTTTGTATCTTGATCATCGATGTTCAATAGATCAAACAGAAAGGTGATCAACATACTCAGCCCCACTTGCTCAGTGTCCCCGAGGGACATAGGAAGTAGGAGAAATTGACCTCGGCCCATTGTCCTGTCATTCCTGTGAAACACGTCATGCCGGTTGCTGGAGAATTTGGTGGAAATGGAACGTTGTGACCTGGAGTCTTTGGCTAAGTGCTAATTTCCTACCTGTTACCATTTCCTTTTTTTTTTTTTTTGGAGCAATTGGGAAAACAACTGGTCTCCTTTAGTCCTGACCAGAGGGGAAGGTGGAGAATCAAAACCCTGACCCCTCATTTCCTGTGAGATTGTGAAATGAAAAAGTAAGCATTTAACGAATGTGGCAATTCAGAACAATTGCCCCTATTGTGGAGTGAATACTGGTTTCTTTTCCTCTTCACACAAACTCTGTCCGGTGGAGAGACTAACCAGAAGGAAAAGACGGTCCCGTCGTGGGCTTTCTAGGCGGCCCAGCTTTGCAGTGAGAAAATCCGGCAAGATTTGCATTGTGGGCAGTTTGTAGGTATCTTCAAGGTTTAGGCTGAACGTCCTTGGGTTACTCAGAATACAGTAGTTTTCTTTAGAGGAAGTCATCCTGAATGCTTCAGAAGGCCTGTCATTATCCTGCAGGTTGAGAAGGGACAAGTAGAGGACTCGGCTCCCTTGATGACCTTAGTTACTAAGGCCCTTAGTTACTAAGAGCCTGCGAGGTGGTGATGGGGGTGGCCTTTGCCTCAACTCAGGAGCCTTGCCACTTCTCTGAGTTTTTTCCTTTTAAGGCTTCCCCACTGGGAGCCCTTCAGAGAACAGGGTCATGTTGACCTGGGGCTGTGACTCATGCCAGGCTTTTCTGTGCCTCCTCTGCAAAGACTCCAGTCGACAGCAAGACCTTATAATAGTTCCGTGAAGGAGGGCAAACGGCTCCATCAGACTTGAGGAACAGGCGACGTGTTCAGCTGTGTCACCTGGTCTTTACCTTTTAATTATCTGATAAAAACTATTCCCAAACTATGGGGAAAGACTTCTTTGGAGGCAGTATATACTATCCTTTCCTTCATTTAGCAAATGCTTATTCAGAAACTACTGTGTACCCATGTGAAAGAATAATATATATATCTGTCCCAGTTCTAATATTTTAGTCTGTGACCCTGGTTCCCTACACAGAGTTCCTAAGTCCCTCGTGATTTTCTAGGTGATAGGAGTGTTTTTTGTTCTAATGAGGTGGCTCCTGGGTTGCTCCTGAATAGGGGCTGGTCACCAGAAAGACCAAGCCGTGATTAGAAGCTTGGAACTTTCATCGTTCTCCTCCTCCCCTATTGCCTGGAGAGGGAAGAGGGGCTGGAAAGTGAGTTAATAATCCATGATGCCTACGTGACAAAGCCTCCACAAAAATCCCGAAGTATGGGATGTGAAGAGCTTCCTGGTTGGTGAACACATCGACGGGCAGGGAGGGTCACGTACCCCAACTCCACAGGGACAGAAGCTCTTGGGCTTGGGGCGCTTCTGGACCTCACCCTATGTACGTCTTCATCTGGCTGTTCATCTGTATCCTTCATTATGTAATAAAACAGTAAACATAAGTCATTGTTTTCCTGAGTACCTGAGCCACTCTAGCATATGACTGAGGCCGAGAAGGGGGTTGTGGGAATCCTGCTTTCTAATTGGTCAGACAGACGCCCGGGTGACAGCCTGCACATGTGCTTGGCACCTGAAGTCGGGGCCATCTTGTGGGCCTTCACCTGTGGGATCCTGACGCTGCCTCTAAGTAGACAGTGTCAGGATTGAGCTTAATTGCAGGACACCCAGCTGGTGTCTGGAGGAGGCTTGCAGGATTGTTTGGTGGGGGAGCCACCCCACCCCCCAAATCTGGTGGCAGAAGTAAAGTATTGAGAGTAGAGGAAAACAGTGTGTGTTTCCTAGACAACCTGGATTTGTGCTAATCTCTGGGAATACAGCAGTAAACGAATCAGATTATATCCCTAATCTCATAGAATGTGTGAGTAAATGGGCCGTTACAATTAGTATGATGAATGCTGTGATGGGCAAAGGTGAAGGTCATGTAGAAACCCCTAAGGAGGGTTCGGACCTGCACGTTGGGTCAGGAAGGGCAAATGGAGAGAAAGAGTCATCTAGGCCAGGGGGTGTCTCCCTCCTACTGTCTGTCTCCTCTAGACTGACTTTTTTGAGGTGGTACATAAACCCCTTTAAGGCATATATTTAAAAGAAAATAATATTATGCCCTATTTATTTAATTTGTTGTTGTATTTTTACTAACAGCCACAGACTACAGAGAAGTTGCAACTGTAATACAAAACCCTTTTCTTCCCCAAGTCATTTAAGTGTAAGTTACCAACGCAACGGCCCGTCAAACCCAGACACTTTGGTGTGTAATGCCTACAAACAAGGACATTCTCCTACGTAAGCGCCACGCAACCATCAGCATCAGGAAATTAGCAGTGACTCATCACCGCCATCTAATCCTCAGATGCCACTCGAGTTGTGCCGTGGTCCCAAGAATGGCCATTATGGCGCAGGGAACCTGTCCATGGTCACACATGGATTGCGTTGTTATGTCTCCTTCCTTAGGCTTCCCTTGACCTTCATGACTTTGCCAACTTTTGAAGAGAAGAGAACAGTGGTTTTGTAGAATGTCCTTTAGTTTTTATTTGTCTGATGGTCCCTCATGATTAGATTCACGTGTGCGTCTTTGGCAGAAACATCTCAGAGGTGGTGCTGTGCTCTTCTCTTTGCTTCATAACTCGTGCTGCAGGATTTCAATTCATCCTATTCCTGATCACCTGATAAAGTGGCATCGGCTAGGCTTCTTCACCGTGCAGTGACCCTTATGCCCTCTGTCATTAATATGTATTTTGAGGGGGGTACTGAAAAACATCCGTTTCTCATCAAACTCTTAATTCAATATGGGTTTATGATTTCCTGTTTTATTCAATGGGTTATAATCTGTTCCGATTTTTTTTTTTTAAATGTTCAAATTGTCCTATATTTGGTTGCCTCTTCAAGCTGACTTCTGTGTTCTTTTGATACATCCGAATCATTCTTTGAGCATTTCTATTTTTTTCTGACACAGATAGATGTCCTAGCTCTGGAATCAGCTGTTTCTCCAAGGAGCTTTTAGTGGAGAATGGTATTTAGAAACCAAGATCTAAGCATTAGGTGTGTTCATTGCTGTTGAGCTGTTGTTGCTCCAAGACCGTCTTGGTAGACAGCTGGAAATATACGTATGTAAATATATACATTTGTTTCCATATCTCTTTGGGTGGAAGTCCTTGAATTCACACCAATACCTTCGGTTCCAACCCGACCCCACCGGGTTCATTCTCGCCTTCTCCCTTTCTGTATTTGTACCTCCTCTCTCTGACGGTGAGAAACCGGGTTCCCATTATTCTCAGTGAGCTTTCTTGTTTGATCATCCCCTGTGCATACCCAGTCTCCATCACCACCTCCGGCCCCCGGTGGAGGCCCTCCTCACCCTGCCCGGCTCTGACGCCCTGGCTGGACCACGACTCGCCCAGAGGCCTTCTCTACCTGATTTGGGTTCTGCCTCCCCACGCTGGGCTGCCTTCCTCAGACACCCACCTCCCGTGCTCTACCACCTTCATGACTTTGGGACTGAAGTTTTGAGGAAGGGCCGGGAAGGGAAAGAAAACAGCAGGAGGAAAGGGAAAAAATGAAAGGAAACAGGGAAGGAGGCACGCAAACAGGGATAGAAAGGGCCACTTACAGTATTTTAGTTTCCCTTGTCTTGGTTGCACCTTTGCCGTATCATATGATATATTGTCACATCAAAATCACGCTTACATGGCACGGTGGCCTCATTTAGCCACCTCTCCATTCCTCTTTCTGCCTCCCGACTGTCCACCAGTCCATCCGTCCTGCCCTCAGTCATCTTGGAACCAGGTCCAGAGCGGGCTGTTCTAGACCGTCCAGTCTGTCTGCTTCATCGAGGAGCCAGTAGCCTGAAAGGAATGGAGAATTTTAACTTCTTTGCGGAGGAACGCAGAAAGAGCACAGACTCAGGCCACCTGATATAATTCTAGGCGATTATGAGGTCATATCTCTGAAAGGAAAAATACGGATAAATGTGTCTTTTTAAGGTTTTGTCTGTTTCTTAAAGTGGGAATTAGCACCATTGTTTATCTTTCATTCAGAAAGTGTTTAGAGAAATACAGATACTCATTGCCTCAGTATTATATCAATTCAGCTTTCCCAAAACTAAGAATGTTAGAAAAATACAGCTAAGTTCATACTAAGAATCATTAGAGACTTTAAAAGTGTAAATTTAAGTGTAACATTAGTTACTTCCTTCAAAAGTAAGCTCGGGCCAGTATCTAGTCCCATTAGAATTAATTCATAAACAAACCGCCACCACCACCACCAACAAAAACCCCTAGGACAATTGGAGCTATAATATTTTGGTTGAAATTTTAATTTACATTATATGTACCTTTTGGAAGTGGTGTGTTTTAGAGATTTTTAAAATAGAAGCAAGATCAGGACAACCATGGAAAGTTTTAATAGAAACATCCATATCCTTACATGGATCAAAAGGGCCCCACCCCAGTTTTACATTCTGGGGTAACTGTATGAGCACCTCCGAGACCAAACACCCTTATTTAGGGTAATCGGATGGTTTAATCCTGATGCAATACACTTTTGTCAGTATCACAGCAAAATGACAGTACTGTTATTTTAGTAATCATTTCAAGCAATACCAAAATGCCACTGTAATAACAAGAGGATTTGGTGGGGGGTTGCAGACGGTAAGTGGTGTTGAGGGCTGGGAGGGTTTGGGGTGAGGGGTCAGGATTAGATGAGGGCAGGGGGAGGTGCAGAGGGAAGAGAGATTGAAGAGCGAGAAATCTAAGCAAAATGCCCGCAAAAGTCTACAATAATGGTGTTATATCCACAAACATTCTGCTATTTCTTGTACTTAAAAATACGGCATCAAAAGGGCAGGAGGAAACTTTTGGGGGGTGACGGGTACATTCATTTTCTCGATTGTAGTAATGGTGTATGCATGTGTCAAAACTTACTTAAGTGTCTGCTTTTAAATGTGCAGCTTATTTTGTGTCTCGATAAAGCTGTTTCTTTAAAAAGTATATGGTGACAAGAATGCTGAAACCAGTACTATAGTTGCTAGCTGTGTCAAAATTTAAATAGGCCAAACTGGTATTGGGCTTTCTGCTTGGACCTGGGAAGGGCCTGGGCCAGTAATTTCCACCTGCTCTTGCCCTCAAGGAGCTCAACTCCCTGGAGTGAATTGTTTTCACGGGGGCTGGTAATTAATCCAGAGGTCTCCATTTTTGTGTTTTTAATTAATTAGGCCTTGCGTGCAGGTGTCAGGGAGGAAAAACTTTACCTCTTAGGTTCAGTAATGGAGGGCCTGTGAATTAAACTGAACAAAAAAAAAAAAGACAGTTTAATAGGGAAAAAGGTACACACTTTTTATTGACATTTACATAGTCATTTAAATAAGCACAGACCCCCCCAAAAAAAGTGAAACTCAAAGAAGTGGTAGACTTGGGGGCTCATACAATTTTAACAAAGGAAAGGGGGTTCAGATTTCAAGAAGTGATAAGTCATGGGGAAGTAATTAGGAAATATATGGGGGAACTAATGGAAGATAATGGTTATTTTAGTAAGGTCTGTCTGTGCAAACTTGTCTTGGTGTCAATCTTTATCTCCAGTGATAAGAACGCTTTCTTCCTTGTATGGGGGGGGGGTGGGTCTGCAGTGGGGATTTGGGGATTGGGGGGCAGGAGACATCTTCAGAAAGGGAAATCTATGCCCTGCCTTTGGGCAGTTAAGGGGAGGACAGAGAATTCTTCTTCCATTTGTTTATTCTCAGTTGCTTTCAACTCAAAATAATCCTTAAGCCATACGCGTATTTTGGGGTGATGTATTCTCATCCCCTTCACAGGAAAATCAGCAGCGACTGAATCTTTTAGGAGAATTTCTGCCTCTGCTTCCCACTTGACTCTCCAACCATTTTATTGTCGCTTCATAGTGGGGCCAGGGGGCACGGGGTAACCTCAGGTCAGTCTGCGCTGGCCCTCTAGGGGCTTCTGGGCGTTTTGCATTTTGATTATCTCCTCATTTTAGCCAGTCTGTATGCTCCTCCCTCTCTCTTGCCTGGGGCCCCCTCGTGTTAGCTGACTCTCCCACTTCCTCTCCCTCTCATCCTGAGATAGGACACTCGAAAATAGCTTTTATCCGTTTTAAAACATTATGCAGTATTTTTCCTCTTGCCTTTCTTTTCTCTGTCAAGTTCACATTTTGTCTGAATGTACTAACATTACACATTTTGTGAACACTGATAATTTTTCCAACATAAAATATTTTCTAACGTTGAATTTTGTCCATAGCACATCCTCCTACTTCAAAAAAACATCAAACTTTTTAATAATCCCTCCCGCCCCCCTTTTTTTTTAAATGAAAGGGTTTGGCTCAAAAGCCTCAAAAGCTGTGGCCACCAGCTGAGATCCTAAAATGACCCAAGAGTGGTGCTAAGGGAGAGTGAAATAAATAAATAAATTCCTTTCCAAGAAGTTTAGCCTTGAAGAACATTCTAGAACAAAACTGCGGGCCCCCTGCCATCCTCCGCCCTTCTGTTTTGGTTGGCCCCAGTCCTACAATGTCATCTTCTTTCTGGACCGAAACAATGCCTGAAATAGTGAGGATTTCTACATTTTTCCTTAAAAACAAACAAAAAAATTAAGAGTTCTATGTCTGTTAAATATTTTAAATTTCAATTTAGAAGGTACCTTTATTAAAAGTACATACTTACATTGGAGACCCTGTCCCACAAACATTATTTTTAAAAAATTCAAGAGCTTGCATGCATTTGAGAATTCCAAAGTCACAGATTTTTTTTTTAGCCTGATTTGTAAGAACAAGACCAACTCACAAATATTAAAATGCATTACAGATAACAGTGACAGTAAGACTCAGTTGGTTTTTGTTTTCTTCCGGGGTGTGTGTTAATCAGCCTCTCACCACCCTTAGTTTTTTCCTCGCTCTTTTTAACCCACATCCTCAAAAACTGAAGAATTTTCCTGTTCTCCCCCCTTCCCATCTTACACTTTGGCCATTATGCAATTTTGCTTATTGATAGTCTGGGGGGCAAAAAGGGGGGCTTCGTAGAGTCTTCAGGATCTTTTGCATTTCCTTAACTGTCCCCCGACTTGTTCTCATGAACATTTTCAAACATACCAGATACATAGAGCAAATAGAACCGTGGCCATGCCTGTACCCACCATCCAGCTTTAACAATCATTGCCATTTTTCAATGTGGTTTCATTCATCTTCCACACCACCACCTTTTTTCTTTTTTCCTTAGAATTATTTTAAAGCAAATCCTAAACAGGACATAATTTTACCCATAAATACCTCAGTATGTACTCCTTCTTTGTCCTATGCTGTGGACAATACCATTACCGACCTAATACAATTATCAAAAATCCTTTCATGACTGGTTGGGCCGGAGTGGACCACAGCCCAGCTTGCACTGGGTTAGGGCGGCCGTGGGTCAGCAGAGTTGGTGGCTGGGGAGGAGGGCTGGGTGGGAACGGAGGAGAGGGAGGCCAAGCTGTAATACACTGACCCTTCTGTGTGTGTCACGCACCGAATCATAACAACCTTGGGAGAGGAATGGCCGCTTCACGCCACCTCCAAAGTCTCATGAGAATTGCTCTTTCGACAACTTCTAACCCAGAACTACCGCAGGAAAGGGATTTGGGGGAGTCTAGCTCCAGCTTAGCCAAGATGACACCGTACAAACCACCACATTCATCCATAAGCAGTCCACATTCCCACTCCCCCCAGTGCCTCCTTAATGGGTTTTACATCTGATTTCTTCAAATTGGGGTCCAAACGAGATCCACACATTGTATTTGTTATGTCTCTCTTAATCTAGAATTGTTTCCTCTTCCCCTTTTCTCCATGACATTTATTTGTTGAAGAGCCTGGGTCGTTGGAATTTCTGCAGAAATTCCCTACCTTGTGCATCTGGCTCATTCTGTCCTCCTGGCGTAATGGCTGTGAGCTCTAGAGGCTGAGACTCAGGGTTTTGTTGTTGTTATTGTTTGTTTTGTTTTGGCAACAATCCCTGAAGGTCCTTAGCTTTCTGACTCCCTTTGGGCTTCTGAACCAGGACAGAGACACCAGGACACAGCCCAGGGCTGCTGTCCTGCCCTAAACTCAGCTTTCTTCCCTTAATCCCCAAGCGTGAATGTCCCATGTAGGGAAACTGGATAAACTCCACTGGAGTAATTCCTTCATCCACCCAGCCTCACGCCACGGGCTGGCCAGCCTGTCTCATGTGCGCAGTACTTACTTAGTTCACTGTTTCCTCTTTCATCTTGCTGGACGTTGTAAGCATGGGGGTGCCAATTTCATCTTTGCCACCAACTGTAGAACCATATTTTGCCATGTATAATGCTCTCCCATGTACAATGTGCACCCATATTTTGGGCCCAAACTTTCAGGGGAAAAAAAAAATCTTTTGTTTTAATTTTTTAGTTCAAATTTTTATTTGTTTACATTTAGGTACTTGTTTTTTGTATTACAAAGGAATTTTAGCATTTATTTTTTTTAGCATATTATGGTACAAAAAAGTTTATGTAACAAATAATTACAAAACACAAGAACAGATACAAGGTATAAGAAATTTTATGTACCGGTGACAAATTTACAATATTTATACATCACAGAAGGCTGAGAATTCTTAGTTTCACGTTTGTAGTAAGTTCAACAAAACCGGTGATCGCATTCCAGGGTATTATTTTGCATATGGATATCGGTATTGATTTCTAGAGTTACACTTTGAACTCATATGCATAAATAAAAGAATTAAAAACATTTACATAGATAGAGAATTAGTACTACCCATGTGTCATGCACATCGTTATTTTTCCCTCACAAATTTGGGCAAAAAAGTACTCATTATACACGGAAAAATACGGCATGTCAGTTGGATCAACACCTAGTAGGAAGAGACCACATAAACCCCTTCGCTATAGGGTTAGACTGAATTCCCTGTTTATTTAGACAAGGGTACTGAGGCTTAGAGGAAGTAGGGTGTCCCCTCCCCCTCCGGGATGGAAGCAGATGCAGCATATCTCAGGGTAGCTCCCCAGGAACCAAAGTGGACTCCCCAGTGGGGCCCATCAATACTGTCTACACTATGCCCTTGAGCTTTTGTCCTCTGGGCTAATTATCACAATTCAAGAACTTGCTCTCTAGCAATCAATGGCTTTTGTTCAAGAGAACAAAACATTTTTATCAACACTGGGTCCTCCTGTTTCTTGAACCAAACTCAGCTTCCGCAGGGTCACTTCCTCCCCAGGGAGGAGAAATCGGAGTTGGTGCCCGGGTTTCCCTGAACTCTATCCCTGACCCCAGCTTCCTGATGTTCTGGAATGTCCATTTCCCGGCAGCCATCGCTCCTCAGGCTCTGCTTTAACACACCTTAATATGAATGTTTGAGACAGTTTGGTGTGAAGACCATAATCCCACCAGAAGATGACTGTAGTAACCCCTCAAAGTTTCTCATTGATAAGAAAACAATTAAAATATTTTTATAAAGAACTCGTGGATCTGTGAAAACGCATTTTGACAGAAGAAAACGTATTTTTGAGATAAGACAAGGCCCTGCCCAGGGAGGCAGATCCGAGCTGATAGGGGTGAGCATACACGAAGGTCACCGGTCAGAATCCAGTTTAAGTAAAAGGGGCTGGGTTGGGAGGGTCTCAGGGATTCTTAGAAAGGATGTGTGGCTGAAGCACTGGGTGGAGAAGTGGAAATAACAAGCTTCCAGGAAACTCGAACCATTGTCCTCTTCCAAACCCTCAGCCGGAGGCAGGTGCTAGGATTTTCGATTTCATCAGATTGGCCCCAAAGGGAAGAAGCAATTCCATAAAAGGATCAGGTGCCATCGGAATGAGAGGATGGTTACAGGGCAACTCAAACCTGACACAGATCCACATTCCCTTTATGTAAAGTAAGAGGAGCCCGGCCAGCTTCCTTTTAGTGTGGAAAAAAATGGACAGTTTCTGAGCTTTAAAAAAAAGTAGGTCTAAAACCTGAGCATAAAGGAATTTATTTCCTAAACTCTAGCTCCATAAACAATACCATGAAAGGCCAGGAGGAAGGTTATCAGATTAGGGTATTTGTGTTTAATTTCTCAACTTACCACATTCCAAGGGCAGGATTTATAGTCACTGGCAGGGAATGTTTCAGAGAACACCCAGGGGCAGGGAAATGTGGTCATTTGCGTTTTGAAACCCAGAACTGTATGTTTCTACAGCTGCTGACTTAACCAGCTCTCTGGGGATGACAGGCTTAGTTCATCTTGGCCAAGGGACAGCATGGCTGAATTTCTGGTCACAGAAATAACAGCGTCCCTTGCAGGACATCTGAGGAGAGTTAGAATGAGGAAGAGTCAGTCAGCTGTGAGGGGCGGCCCCTCAGCTTGGAGACCTGAGATATTAGTGGAAAAGAATCTGAGAGGAAATTAAGTTTGTCCTGGTGGACTGAAGGGTTCATGTCATAAAGGCAGAAAAGTGCTTCCATCTCTCATTCTTTTTTAAAAGTAGAACAATGACTAAACTTCTTTTAACCTTCAAAGTGGAATGGTTTGATTGCCTTTGAGTGGAGAGTGGTGCTGACACTTGGGGTCCTCACTCTGGATTTTCATCCGACCCCTACGGGCAGCTAACACACTGTGAAATCCTTTTCATTTCGAAATTTATACCCAAGGAAACTCAGAGAACACTGATGATTAAAATAAATGCTAAAAAGGAGAATAGAATGATAAAATTTCTACAAATTGGCTGTGACATGAGCTTTCTCAGATTTCTTTAGTCATTTTCATTGGATCAAAATTAAATCTATCCAATATTAAAAGCTAAAACATAATGACAGTGCTACCCAATCTAACTCTCTTCATTTGTTAGGAATAAAGATTGCACCCATGTTTTGTTTTTGCTAAGGAGCCCGTGCAAGGAGCAATCTGTTACCTTCTCTCTTGTCATTTAGAAGCAAAATGTGAACTTATGTATATATAAAAACCTCCATTATTAAAACTCAGTTTAAAAAGAAATGCAAACATTCCAAACAGTTCATAGAACCAATTTTATTTTTGATGCCATAATACATACATAACTTTGAACCTACATTTCTCACAAAACATATCACTTTGAAATGTGTCGATAAATCATAACTTTTTTTGATGTGATTAATTTAAAGTAAATTAAACAGTATAGGTCTCTCCTTAAGTATAAAGTGAAATAAAGATTTTTCTATAAGTTGAGGTTTTTGGGTTGTGTAGAAATCGACCAACTGGAACAGTAAAGGATGGTGTGGGCTTTAGTTCCTGACACACACACTCCTCCCCCCGAGACTTCTGGAATTGCCATCACCACGACCACCCCCGAACACCCTAAATAAGCCATAATGGGAAAATGCCAGCGTTTTGCTCTGCAAATCCTGCATCGCAACATCAGCTCCGTGTCTTTGCCTCACTCTCTACCACAAAGCTGCAGCGTCCGATGGTGGAAAATCTGAGGCTGCCGATAAAACCTGTTCTGCCAGTTGAGGCACAAAACCATATGTGAGGTGGTCGTGATGGGAGGAAAAGAATGGGGGAAGTGCTGAGTCACATGGCATCTGGGGAGCAGGAAAGAACGGTGGCCTCTTTGGAAGCAGGGGTTCCCGTTTGCTCAAAGCTTTTGCTATGAGTTGCCAAACTGCCTTCTAGAGCAATGCGGGGCCTTGTGCTTTGGTCCATTTGCCTCTTCCTTCTGGAACTGCTTCAGGCCGAGGAGGCTCCCTGATGGTCTCAGCTGCAGCCCAGCTTTCCTGTTCAGAGCCCTCAGAACCTTGCGCTTCCGGGAGCATCTGGCGTGGACATGGTAGGCCGGCATGATCAGCCAGCCTCACCCACTCTGTCTCTTTTGTGACCCGTTAATCCTGACAGCAGGTGCTGCTAGAAGTCTCTGCCTCTAGCACCTTGTGTGTGGCAGACACTGCTACTTGCCCACATGATCACTATTCTCCCCTTTTTCCTAATTACCAGAAGTCCGATTTTGTTCAGGGTGATGTCGTGTCCAGCTTAAACACCCACCTTTCCTGAGGCCCTTGCAGCAAGGGGTGGCCAGATGACGTGGCTCTGCGGGGTGCGGGAAGTCTGCCAGGGCTTTCTGAAATGCGTTGCTTTTGTGCTCTGGTACCTCTTTACTCCCTCCCTTGTCTTCTTCTTCCAACTTGGAATGTGGCCATGAGGCTGGAGCTGGAGCAGTCGTCTTGGGGCCAGGAGGTAAAAAGACATGAAGCCAAAAGCACCTGCTAAGGGTGGTGAAGCCGAACGATGACAGGAGCCTGGGACGGCGTGTTGGGCTGCGTGGGCCTGCCCTGGCCTTCGCGGAGCCTGGGCAAGAGGAGAGATGGTGGCCTACACATTGTGTCCCTATCTGAAAAACTGTCGACCAAGCTAATCAGCTGTTCAAGAAAATATATTCTGTCCTCCGAGCTGGACAATATATGTTATAATGATGAAGGTGGACAACAATGCATAAAGCCATGGTTTTTATGGCTTTATATGACTTAAAGTTGGCAAAATACCAACGACAGCCAGAGATTCTGATACGCTTTTGTGTATTCCAGTGCAAACGAATGATGAATTATGTGTGATTCAGGATTGTACTATGCCTTCGAAGCGGCACTCTGAGCTGTGGTGAACACTGTCGGGGGGGGGCGGGGGGGTGGACATAGGATGTGGGATGAGGCCTGTGGAATGAATAACCCACTACCACCAGAAAATTACTTGGAAGTTTTCTTTTCTTTTTAAGTAGATCTTGAATTTGGGCTTATTTCATTAGGATTTATATCCTTTTTAAGAAAAAGAGTGACAAAACCCTTTTATTCTTGTTCATTTGGAAGGAATTTTTGACCTTATCCTGGATGGTTGCGATTTCACTCTATTTGTACATCTTGAACAGTGCTCTGGAAACCGAGCTAAGCTCAGTAATTCTGAAAGCAGTTTCATAAGTTTAAAGAAGTTCTTTATAAAGACACATGATAGATGACGCTTTCCCTTTCTAAATGGCAGTCGCACTGGTGAAACAGAAGGCAAACTTAATAGGTAGCTATTATGTGAAGCCACAAAGAACTCTGAATTCTGTGGTGGCAGGTCCTCTGACTTTTCCACCAACACGCGGAGACTTAAATAGTCTTGTGGTTTCAGATCCAGAAATGTAGTCTTTCCACAGCCCTTCTCCTGTGAGTTGTCAAAGGAAAATCCTTCCAGAATCATCAGCACGAGGGCAGCTATGCTTCAGAATAGCGGTTGGACATTTACGAGGCTTCAAACTATACACAAGAGAGTTCATGTGCAGAGAGCAGATATTGGGGCTTTTAGAATACAGTTTATCAATATCCCAAAGTCTAGAAAGCTCTACCAAGCCTGGGAGGCCAGCCTGGCTACAAGCCATAGCCTTAACTCTGTGAATTCCGGTTCATTTCAACTTCTGGTCTAGACTGGGCTCTTGTCACCGCCGTGGGACATTCACCTGTTCCATCACCACTCAGAACACACGTGTGGGAGGAGGGTGTGCACTATGGATGGAATTGTGTCACCTTCCAAATCCATACGTTGAAGCCCTAACCCCCATCGTGTATTTCGAGACAGGGCCTTGACAGAGATGTTTAAGATGAAATGAGGTCACAAGGGTGGGTCCTAATTCAACAGGACTGGTGTCCTTGTAAGAACAGGAGGAGACACCAGGGCTCTGTCTCTCCCGCCGTGTGAGCACACAGCCGGAAGGAGGCTGTCTGCAAGCGGGGAAGATGGCTCGCACTAGAACCTACCATGCTGGACCTTGATCTTGGACCTTCAGCTTCCAGAACGATGAGATAATGTATTTCGTGTCTGTGGTGTTTTGTGATGGCGGCCCAAGCAGCCTGCTACGGTGTGGTTGGCCTCCCCGTTCACTTCTCATTTGCATCTAGAGTAGGCGCCCCGAAACTCTTCCTTCCCAAGATATTTTGTAAGAATTTAGCTGTCCCACTGGTTTAAAAACAGGATATTTCGTGTTCAGCTTTATGTTTTATGTTCTCCTTATCTTGTTAATTGTATTTGAATGTGAAAGTGAAAAAGAAATAATAATAATGATAATAGTAATAATAGTGCAGAAGTGTATGCTCTGAGGGGAAACTGGCAGACGGTTGAGATGGCCTGTGTGGCTTGACAGAAAAAAGGATTGGGCAGATTAGTATATGGTGACACTTTTGGTTAATGCCTTCCAGTTCACCAACACCCACCCACATGAGATCGCATTGGTGCCTCATATCAACTCTTGGAGGCATGGAGCACAGATAATACTATGTCTATTTTATAGATGGTAAAACTGAGGCTTGAGCGGTTAGAGGCCCAGCCACGGTCACATAGCTGCAGGTGAGTGTCAGAATCAGAGCTCCCCCTCACGTGGTGAAGACGAGGATGGTTATGGTGGGTGGTGCCGTGTACAGGGAATACTTTGGGAAATTGCTATAATAAACGGAATCATGTCCTATAATTTAAAGAAGTTCCATAAGGAGAGAATGTCTGGTGGTGGCCCCGTCCACCCCATGCTGACGTGTGCAGGTCTGGGTCCCAGTGGTCATGTGTGGGCTGAAGGCCATCTGCTCTTGGCTCTAACTCGCATGACCTCTATCTGTAACTTCTTTTCAAAACAGCAAAAAAAATTTTTTTATAGAAATATACCCATTTGTTATCTCTCTGGGTCACTTCTAAAACGTTTAAGCAAAACTCTTGGTGAAAGAAGACAGAAGCCATGCAATGTGGCTTTATTCAATAGTTTGCTTTTTCCCTTCCATCAACTCTTAGAAAGCCCTCAAAACAAAGAACAAAAAACAGAACCACAGACTCAGTCCCACGTGAAACTGGGACAGAATCATCCAGCCAAGCTTCCCCTATGAGGAAGAGCAGCAGATGCGGTGAGGAAGCCCCCGAGAGCCTGTGGAGTAAAGTGGAGAAGGGGAGGCCAGGCTGAGGTGAGGGGTGCTGACAGTGGGTTTTGTGGGGAGCAGTTAGAACGGCCTACTCACTTCTCTCGCTTAGACCAGACTTGTAGCAGTGTTCGTGCTCTAGCTGCATCGGATCTCCTAAGGGGCTTTAAAAATGCTGATGTCCAGGCGCCCACACCCCTCCACCCCGTCCACCCCCCCAGGGCTGTATTGAGGAGAAGGATCTGGACTCCACCCTGGGCCCTTCCCCCTCTGCTCTCTGTGCCTGCCAGCCTGCAGAGAGCAGGTGTCCCGTCAGTCTCGCCCATCTGGGGAGGCTGCCATGTTCCGGCACAGCTGAGTGGGTGCACTTAATTCCAGGGTGTAGTGGGAGGAGGCTCCCTTGGCCAGTGGACAAGGAACCGCCTTCTCCCAACAACCTCAGCGATGGGAAAGCTGGTTTTTGATCCCCATCTCTCTGAGTCCAGCTTTCGGTTAGCTCTGCATACTTTCTCAGGAAGCTCCTGGAAGACATGGTCCATCAGGGTGAAGGGGCAACTAAGAATAGCCCAGAACAAGGGAGACAGGAAATCCCAGAAAGGAGAGCTTCAAGGAGCATGTGGGATTTCCAGGGTGATGGCGATGGGAAGTCAAGGGCAGATTTATGCAGCCACCAAGGAAACAGAGTGTAGATGGGATCAGGGAGCCCAGGGCCCAGGAAGGAGTCTCTTGGAAACAAAAATGGAGCAGGCTGATTATCAGGTGGGTTTAGCCATGTGGGATGAGCGCATGTGAAGAGGAGTGAGGATATAGCACCGGTACAAATACAATGTAAATATAAAGCAGCTATTAACTTTAGGGCAAACAAAAAGTTGTAGAAGAAACAAAGTATAATCACAGTTTATTACCTGACTCAGCAGTGAACGATATTTACATGGTTCTAATCCTGTAGCTGTTGAACACTGATCTAACCCAAAGTAATGCTATCACTAACTATATTGCAAGAGCAGTACATCCTCAGCTACCGTAACAGGAAAGCAGTAGATGGTGTCCAAAATGGATTAACCAAGACGGAGGGATATAACTGTACTTGAAAATGTGGAAGTCACCCCTGCAAGAATCAGCAAAGACTTGAAAGTATCTAATGAGATTCCATGGGGCAAGAGATTGCTTTTCTGGTTTGTCTCTGTTTTGTAATAAGCCTGCTAACACTGCTTGCCAAAACAAGCATACAGAACCCCCCCCAAAGGACAAGACACTCGTGTTTCACTTTGAGAAAAATACAAATCAAGAATCCAGTTTGGGCTTCTATTCGGTTCTCAGCTCCGACCCACATCCCGAAGATGGCAAGCTGAACCCAATCTGTGCCCCACTGACAGCCTCTGCCCCTTAGTATCTCTGCCTGTAACCAAGCTATGCACACTTCACATGCACACTTACAATGTGTCGTTAATAATAAAAACAATTAGTTATATACAAGAATTCTGTTGTGTCCTTAATAGCAGGAAGTGCACTTCTCTCTGCTTATTTTGGATGAGTTTGATTCTAGTTAGGAAGCAAGCGAATTCCAGCATCTGTAATTCATGTCATCTTGAGTTAGACCCCTGCTGAGTTCCTCACCTCACACAGCAGTGCTTGGTCCACATCAGCTCGCGTGGGGCACCCTGTACTCCCAGAGCTATGTAACTGAGTTTGGGCACACATTCTGTTGTCTTAGCCACGTCTGTGGTAAACTTGATTCTGGTTGGCAGGGTTTTAAAAATGAATGTTCTGTAGTGTGAACTCTCAAGCATATTTCAATACTAATTTGTATTTCCATCTGCCTCTAAAAGGGTTTTTGTGGCAGCTTACAGTAAAATAATAATAATAACAGAACCAGTAGAAATTGTAGCTTTATTCATAGTTGCCAAAAATGAGAAGCAACCAAGACGTCCTTCAGTAGGTGATGGATAAACAAACCGTGGCACATCCAGACAGTGGAATATTATTCAGCGATGAAAAGAAATGTGCGTTAAGCCACAAAAAAGACATACTGCTTGTGATGGAGCCTCAGACACATCTTTCTAAGTGAAAGAAGCCAGTCTGAAAAGGTGATATACTGTATAATTCAACCATATGACATTTGGGAAAGCAGAACTATGGAGACAGCAGAAAGATCAGGGTTGCCAAGGGTTACAGGGGAGGGCGGGATGAATGGCAGAGCTCAGGGGATTTTTAGGGCAGTGAAACCACTCTGCATTGTGCTGCAATGGTGGATAGGATAATGTCATTATGTGTTTGTCAAAACCCTTAGAACACAACACAAAGAATGAACCCTGATGTAAACGAGGGGCTTTCGTTCATAATAATGTGTCAATACTGGGTCACCAACAGTGACAAGAGTACCACACAAATGCAAGACGTTCATAATGAGGGGAGCTGTAGAGAGGGAAGGGAGGGAGTAGATGGGAACTGTGTACTTTCTGTTCAGTTTTTCCTGTAAAGCTTAAACTGCTCGAATGAATGAATGAATTCACTTAAAGAATCGGTTTCTCAGTGAACCCCAAAACCATTAGAATAAGAATGAAGTCACAGGTACAATTACACCGGAGAACTCAGGGTAAGAAAAGGCACTCAGTGGAACACAGACCTTTATTCTGGATTCTCATACAGGCAGGTCCAAGGGGATGGATTACATCTAGTGCATTGTCTGCAAAAAGGAAATCGACCAGCTTGTTGGGAGACGCAGACCAACTCGCAGACAAACCTGTCCCACAGTTTTTATTCCTGAGGGACAAACAACATAAGGGGTGATGGCTTTGACTGGACTTTCACTAGAAGTCCTACATGTTACCAATTCGTACCAAGCCCCTGATTTAAGAAATCGGGGAGGGCCAGCTGGTACCTGGTAGTTAACACAGGTAGCTCTGTGGGGTAGGGTGGAGCGAAGGATGGAGACATCCTTTTCCTGGATGGGTGCTTATCATGATCAAATTTTATGAATACTGATTTGTCCCTCAGCTTCCAAGCTGAGTCAAGGCTGGGCCAGATGTATCTTGTACGCTTATCTGCTCAAAATTTTTTGGAAGGGTTGCTTTGAAAATCTGTGGACAAGTAGTGTTCTTGTTATTATAGATTTAGGGCTTTAAGATATAACCCTCATGTTTCCTTCCTTGCATTAGCCCAGGAAATCACAATACCACAGCCGTTAGAACTGAAGGGACTTTGAAGATTAGGGGGTCTCCTTCATTTACAGATGAAGGGGCCCGGACAGAGGTAACTGCTTGGTTTGGCGACCCACAGCTAGTTAACACCAGAGTTGGTTCAGAGGCTCTGGTTGATATCAGTTAAGTGACATGCCTGATCCTTCCACCAGCATAAAATGACTGCCCTGGGTCAGGCCAGATTCTAGGGCACTCATTATGATGTCGGCAAGCAGGGTACACTACCCAGAAGGAGGAGCCCATGTGACTCTAAACAGGCTGCCTGACTGCCATCTGGACGACCACGCCGTCCTTCTCAGGCAACCTGCCCTCCTCCTCGGGAAGGCGTGTGCTCTTGGGACCTGCAGGTGTTTGAGCAGCCACAGACAAAGCCCCGTTTTGCAGGATGCTTGCTGACCTAGGTGTGGAGAGAGGAGTGCAGGGTTAAGGTCACTATTTAAAAGGTTTAGGGAATTCTGATCCCCTGGCCATCTCAACACCCTCCACCCCCAAAAGCAACAGCCTGCTAGAATTCAGCCTGAAAGGAAAATCTTGCCGTGCTTTCTGCTGGCCTGAGGACTCAGTGTCATGAGTGTGCTTGGCGGGGGAGGGGCGGCCGTTGCTCTGTCAGCAGAACCCCAGATGTTGAGACTGGGCTCTTTGCACTCTGTGGCCCAGCTGACATTCCTGGTGGGTGTGTTTATTTTGCTGGATTGAGCACAGCCCCCAATGGGGGCAGTTTGGGTTTGATGATGGTTCAAAACATGTTTTTGTTACTAACGGGTGGCGAAGGTGAAGCTAAGTGACTTCTAAGGCTAAGGGCTCAAGTCTGGTAGTATGAACTCTCCATCAGCGACTTTCCCGCAGTTTGATCTGAAGACTGCTGACTCCAATGGCGGAACCCCTTCCTGCCGGTAACTCTAGAATAAACAAATGCCTGGGTTTTCTCCATTCTTCTGGGACAAAGGACTTGTTCGTGAGCCTCTCCGACCGGCCACTAGTGGTGGGCTGAGTGTCCAGGAGTGATGGAGGCATGGGTGCTCCACGCGTGGCATTTCCATGACTGCCCACTCCGGGACCGCAGTGCTCAGGCAATTGTTACTGGAGTGCTCGCTCTGTTTCAGGACTGACAGCCCAGGAGGAAACACCACATAAACGCAGGCATCACCTTGCAAAAACTAAACCCACGCTAAATATTAAATAGTCCCATTGTCAGAAGTGAGAAATCTAAATTGTATTTTTATCTAAAAAAAAAAAAAACAATGGAGATGATTATGCTTTGCTCTCTGAGGTCTCCCATGTCTTTAGATGAAGAAGGAAGATGTTTCTTTGTGCTCCATCTTGGAAAAGGCTTTGTTTTTTCAAAGGGAAAGAGGTGGGCTACATGCAGCAGAAATTTTTAAAAATTACATGTTTATTCCAAAGTAGAAATGTTCTTGCAATACCAGTAAGTAAAAAAAGGAAAACAGGGTAAAAAGGGGAAAAGCAGTAAAATGACAGTCTTTGATTATTAGAAGGAAACGACCTCATCCATCTGACTGTTATCCTAGGAAGACAAGGTTTGGAGAAATTTGCATCCTAGGCACTGGTGAGGATCCATGGGTCCTTATTCCGTCTTTTTAAAGAGCCCACCTGGCATTCCCCAGTGCTATGTACTGTGTCCAGGTGGTTTAAAGATTTTGTTTAAAGGCAGTGTGGGGTTTGCAATGAGGTTTACACAGAATTAACTCACGAGCTGCTTGTCTCGTGTGCTGTTCTGCATTTGCTCTGTTCCCAGCCAGGCCTTTCTGGTGCTTGGAAGACCTGGAAGAACCGGGAGCTGAAGGCAATGGCCTGGTTGCCCGGTCCTGACAGGAACAATTGGTTTCAGTCTCCGCCTGCCTGGGAATGCAGTTTGGTGGAGGAAGAGAGGGCGGTGAGCGGGGGAGGAGGCCTCCGGAGCCCGCACAGCAGTGCTGTGCTCCGAGGGCCAGAGAGCCTCCCCATCCTCCTCCCCCCTGTCGCTCTGCCTCCATCCCCCGGCCCCAGGGCAGCCGCTGCCCGGTCTTCCTCGTGGCGGCCTCGCCGCCGTCCCCATCCTCCAGGCCCATACCTCCGACCACCATCGTCGATGTACATTTGTGTTGTTTTATACATAATTGACTGCATTGTAAGGAAGCTCTGGGGGTTCACAGTGGAGGAATCGTAACTGGGGGTTGGGCTTACCTCTAGCAAAGGGGTGTTCCCTCTGTTATTCCAGCACGAGGATGCTATTCCACGAGTCCTGTACTTTCCTCATATTAACCAAGCAGCCTCAGGTCAGATGGCTGGGTTAGGTTTCGCTGACGGCAAGGGAGGTGCAGAGCAGTTGGCACAAATATTCAATATGCTTGGTGTGGCACAATGGGAGCTAGATACTTGGTCTGTGTCCCTGGCACACAGCCCCTAAAGCCCTTGGAATCTATGGAGTGATAAGACTGTCTTTGGTATGCCAGTGAAGTGACTGGTGGCTGGGGGCGCCCAGATAGCTTCAGGATGGGGCTGGTTGCCAGAAAACCACTGCACGACTAGAGGTTTGGAACTTGCAGCCCTCCACCCCCACCTCCAAGGAGGGAAGAGGGGCTGGAGATCGAGTTCCTAATCAATGGCCAAAGATTTAATCCATCATGCCTCCGTAAGCACCCTCCCCTAATGGGCTCAGAGAGCTTCAAGGTGCTGGGACGGGGGTGTGCCCGCAGGGGGCACGGACGTCCACATCCTTTCTCCATACACAGCGCTGTCTGTGCATCTCCTCCATTTGGTTGTTCCTGGGCTGTATCCTCTGTAACAGACCAGCAGTAGTTCTGTGAGCTGTTCTAGCAAATTGTCAACCCTGAGGAGAGGGTCACAGGAACCCCTGATTTATAACCAGTCAGTCTGAACTGTGGGTGGCATCTGAAGTGACAGAAGCCTTGTAGGACCGAGCCCTTACCCTGGAGAGGTCTGACGCTAACTCCGGGTGGTGTCGGAACTGAATTGAATTATTGAACACCTAGTTGGTTTGGGTGTGAGAAAAAACCCACACATTCGATGTGAGTAAAAACAGCTCGTGTGGTAATTCTATTGTCTTAGGTATTCTGGTTTATTAATTTGTAATAATACAAATTATAATTACAAATTAATAAACCACACTGTTCTTCCTTTTGTTTTGTTGGTGTGGAAACCAAGATATGGGACGGCTGGGGAACTTGCTCACATCATGTGGGGTGTTCTAGCAGCGGGACGAAAACCCTGATCCTGGCTGCTAATCCATGCTCTTTGCACATATTGCTTCTCAAAAGAAAGCAGGACTAGGGAATCGGGGCTTTTTGGAAGATGGGAATTTTCTAATGATGCTTTGTGGCATTACCTACCTGTGCCACACACACATAGTCTGGTACATTCAACTCTAAACACACCCTGAAAATGCCCCCCCCCAAGCCAGCATCCTTCTGGCCCTGGAGAGGGGAGGTCTCGCAGAGAGGTTCCTGGAGCGAAGGCAATGGAAGTTATCTGTGCACATGGACTCAAGGGCCTTACAGAGCCGCCCGCACCAGTGTGGTTGGGGAGACACAGACGAGAGGCCCCGAGACCCCGAGAGGGACACGGAAGTGACTCCAAGGACTCGTGGGCTGGAGGAAGATTTGGTCGGTGAGGACAAAGAGCAAAAGATTGGACCATAGGAACCCTCACTGAACTCTTAGCATCATCACGGTGGCCCCGGGGATGGACAGTGGTTCCTGACAGCTGGGGATGGGAAGGGCCAGCAAGAGCAGAGGGTCACGGACCAGGTGTGCACGGCTCTGTCTGTGACACCAGATGCTGCGTCAACGTCCCCCACCTCCAGGCCCCACCTAGGAGAGGGAAGGGGGGAGGGTGGGGAGCATCCCAAATTGACCAGAGTAGCTGATTACACAAACTAAACTGAATTTAAACCAGGTGTCCAACTTACTCTGGATTGCAACATTAGGTGGTCAGTTACCAAACGGCTAATGGTTGAGGTGAACTGTAAATAGACAACAACGGCCAGCGTTCTCCAGAGAAACAAAGCCAGTAGGACAGAAACACTAAGAGATGTATTTCAGCATCAGCCCCTGTCCTCATGGGGCTGACAAGTCGGACGTCTGAAGGGGAAGCCAGTAGGATGGAGCTGACGCTACAAGCTTTTTTTTTTTTTAAAAATTTTTCTTTGTGTAAAATATAAATAGTATAAAGTATACCATTTTAACCATTTTTAAGTGTATGGTTCAGTGACATGAAGTACATTCACACTGTTGTGCAACCATCACCACTCTCATCTTCAGAACTTTTCCATCATCCCAATCGGAAACGCTGTCCCCAAGTCTACTGATTCTTCCACCTGGACACCTCAAGGACACCTTCCCTGCCCTTCCTTGCCAAGTCCAGTCTGTCGTCATCCCTCTCACTGTGTCATGACAGTCGCCTGGGTGGTCTTCCTGCCTCCAGCCTTTCCGAAGCATCTCCTGTCATGGATCTTCCAGGCCGGGCCCTTGGATGGCTCCTCCCATTCCCTGGAGGACAAATCCATCCCTTAGCACGACCTCCAAGACTAAGGAAATCTCTGTGTACATTTCCCCCTGCTGTTTCCAGGGCTTGGCAAACTGTGACCCTTGGCATGTTGTTGTTGTGGTTTTCTTCTTCTTTCTTTGAAAGAAAGAAAGAAAAAGGTTAGGATGGGCGAGGGAAGGCCCTAGTCCCCATGATGTCCGAATCCTACAGGATGTGTCCAGCATGGTCAGGGAGGTTCTGGGAGCCAGAGTCGCCCGGGTGGAGGGAGGCTCCATCGGCACAACCCCAGGTTACCTGTGCTCGCGGCCTCTCCGAGTGAATTAAGCTCTTGTCCCAAGAGCCACCCCGAGACCGGGTTCCTGCAGCACACTCTGTTTTATGCATAGAAACCTCATGCTACCTGGTGAAGCGGGGCTGGGATCCTGACCTGACATTTGAAAGGCGTTCCATGTTCCTTTCTTGCTGCAGCCACGCCTCACTGTTTTCTATAACTTTCATGAGCCCCAAAAAGATGCTAGGAATCCTTTCAGTACCCGTGTGAGTTAATTTACCAAAACCGTCAGCACAGAGGTGTTGATTGGATTTCAATCAACAGGAAAACACTGTGATTAGCCTCACTTACTGCTGGTGAGGAAAACCATCGGAGTTATGTTGCTTGGGGAGGCTAACAGATAGGTCAAAAAACAGATGTCCCAGCCAGGCTCCCCTGCAGCTGCCCACCTGCGGAGCAGGATCGATTTTCTTCTGGTGACAAAGGGAGAGGAGGAACAATGGCTGCACTTTACTCAGGAAGTGACTAAATTACAACCCCCTGGGCCAAGTAGCCCAGGTGCAGATGCTTCCTCTGCAGGGAGACGCAAGGGGGTTTATGGGCTGCTCACCCATATCAGAAGCTGATAAGAGACGGTCTAGGCCATTGGTTCTCTGCTGATTGGAGACGTGTTTCATAAGGCGTAAGTGTGAAACACCTAAGGGTGACTCATGCACACAGGTGATGTTCTGCGCAGAAAAACTATCTGTAGGCAGAAACACACACACACACACACACACACACACACACACAGGCGCGCACATGCACACACGCACACCTTAAACTTTGTAATCAGGGCCCCAGGAAGTGGTGAAGTCAGACAGATAACATGAGGACCCCTCCTGCCCTCACAAATTATAACCAGAAGGTGGAATCTGACAGGAGAGAAGGAAAAGGAAGCTGCCGTGAGAGGAGTGAGGGCCGTGTGCGTAAGAGGCCATTGTTGGGATTCCGTGTGTTATCAGCATCCGGGGGGTTGAGCCATCTCCTTGTACCCAACCTACAACCTCCTCGGGGCCCTGGTCACCTGGGCCCTTCAGAAGTGCACTCCCAGGACAAACTCGCTTCTTGCGCTGGCTTGTCACCTTATCACACAGTGTAACGTGCTGACAGGCGTGGCTCCTCACAGTGAGGCTACGAAGGTGCATGTGTGAGGGTGGGTGTTCCAACACTTGGGAGTTTTCAAAAATCTGAATGTCTTATAAATAATGCTTCATGGCCGTACACCTCCCACCACATGACAACCAAGTTCCTTGAGATCAGCATCAGTCAGTGATTGTGCGGTCCCCACTGCACCTGCGTGCAGATAGCCTCTCCAGAGAGGATAGTTCAAGGAGTGGTGGAATTTTCCACCAGAATCTGTGCCTCCATTACTTTTTCTTGGGGGGCCCAGTCTTCACTGAAATGAATCCAATGTAAAACTCTTAAAAATACCCAGAATGCAACACTTTCCAGGGATTTAATCTAATTGTCACGTAAGCTGAATCAATCACATTGAATGTTCTAAGTAGAGAAAATGAGTCAGCACCACTCAGTAGCAAGGTCAGGGGGGTCTCTAGCTTCAGCCTCTACTACCCTGGGGGGTCCGAGCTGATGTTTCTGCAACCTCTGAGCCTTGGGGGCGGGGCACTGTTCTCGAATGCGTCCCGTGGGCTCCCCCTCACGATTTCCACCTTATCTGGAAGAAGTCAAGCTGAAGTACTGCAGTGGAAATGGGGTGATTAGATGCTATAAGGAGTGACACAAATTCTGCAAGTAATTTGGGGTCAATAGCCAATCTTAAAATGAGTGAGAGAGAGTTGGGGGAGTGGGGGAGGAAGATGAAAGAGAGAGAGAGAAAGAGAGACAGAGAGACAGGGAGAAAGAGAGACACACACACACACTCTGGCACTCGTCCCAAGTATTTCACCCACAAACTGGTTTAGGCCGGTGAGACAGGATGTTCTGCAGAGCACAGATCACGTGATCACAGTGTGAACAAACAGATGGTGCATCATTAACAAAATGCAAGGCTGCATTTCGTAGTCTCTGCAGGGTGTCAGCGACCCAGGCACTTTAATTAAAAACATAAAAAAACAAAGTGGCAAAGGCTGAAGTTCCATCCTGTTCAAGCTCGGCAATGCGGAGGGGCTGCCCTTGAATACAGGCCCACCCATGTGCAAAGTGTGACTGATTTGCAGCTGGCTGTCCTCGTAATCCGACCTGTGGTTCTGCAGCACACAGTGGGATGGGGCAGCCCCAGGGCACAGACCCTGCCCCGCTTCCTCTTCTGGGACACGTGCAAGCCACAGGGAGTTCAGAGGACCAGGCCAAGCATAGGGTGTGCACAAGCAGGTGTCAGGTGTCACCTTGCTTCTCAGAAGCTGAGTCTAGGAGGGCCAGGAGGTCGAAACCATAGTCGCTGAGGAGCCCAGGCAGGAACTTGGGACCAAAAGGTGTGGGTGTCACGGATGCCCCACTCTGCTCTTGGCAGCATGAGGCCATGGTCAGGGCTATGTGCCTGGGGCTCAAAAGCCTTCTGTCCCAAACCCTGCTCCACCACCCACAAGTGGGGGGACACCTTACTAGTTAGCCTCGGTGTTCTCACCTGTGGGATTGTGACCGCGTTTACCCCTTGAGAGAAGCAATGGGAAGAGTAGGTGAGGACCCCAGGCTGGCGTCGGCCACACCGGTGAACATAGTTGTCCTGAGCCGGACTCCGTCCCCAGGAGACCACCTTAACCCCTGGGGCTGAGGCTTCACGGTGTGGGGATGCTGGCCTACAGGTTGCACCAGGAAAGAAAGGAAAGGGACCAGCAAGGCCAGGGATGGAAAACAGCCTAGAGCGACCAGGGAGCAGAGGTAAGTTCCCTGGATTTGAAGGGGGTGTCACAGTGCCAGGTGGGGAATCACAGCCAGCTTGACAAGACATGAAGGATTATCTCCAGGCTAAGAGGAGCTGCTGGAGCTTTTAAGGAAGGAATTGAATGGGTGAGATACATGCTTTCAAAGGCTCCTTCGGTGTGGGTGTGTGTGGAAGGAAGGCACGGCCAACCATGCAGGTGAGGTGGTTGAGGTTTGCACCAAGGTGAGAAAGCCAGGGGGAGATGGTGGAGAGAGATGGAAATGGTGCAGGAAGCTGCGAGGAAGGCTGTAAGCATTTAGAAGTTTATGTAATCGTGGCTTCTGAACGCATTAATGAAATCATTCATAAGACTTTGAAGGACTTATTTATACTTCAGCATCTATGGAGAGCAGTGGATTTCTAGATTACAGAAATTCTAAAGAAATGTAACTTGGATAAGATATGATTTGGGCACAGTGATACATCCAAAATAAACACAGATTGACTTAAAAGGCTGTCACAAGACCCGTCTATGACACTGAAGGCTTTTTGGAGGCGCTGGCAAAAATCACGGTATACCCATGAACTGTTCTAAAACAGCTTTTCTCGTCTCTGCTGTCAGCACCCATTCATCATTTACCAGCAGTTATCGAGCACCTGTTATGCACTTTGTTCTAGATGCTGGGATAGGGAAGAGGACCCCAATGGCCTCTGACCCGTGAGGTTCTAGAAGGGAGGGCAGACAGAGAAACAAGCAGCTAGGTCGTGTCGGGTATAGTTACTTTAGATTAGGCAGGCGGGAAGATCTCTGCGTTGTTCAGACTGTGATCTGAATGACAAGAATCCAGCCTCATGGAGTTGAAGAAGAGCCCTTTAGGCAGAGGGAACAGCGTGTGCAAAGGTTCTGAGGTGGAAATGAGCCTGGCGTGTTTCAGGAAAGAAGGTCCGTGTAGCTGGAGTTCAGGAAGCAAGAGTCCTGGAATGACAGGATAGGGGGTGTGGGGAGGTTGGCAGGAGCCAAGTCACGGAGGGCTTTTAAAGCTGGGCAGAGGGTCTGACTTTTACTGCAGGCACGCGGGCTAGCCACAGGGGTTCAGCAGGCGGCGGTGGAATCTAACTTACACTGTAAGAAAGCATCCTGAGTACCTATGGAGAATGGAGTCTGATGTCGGAGTGGAAGCCGTGACACCAGGGAGGAGGTTACTGCAGAATCCAGCAGTAAGACAGTGGCAGCTCTGACTGGGGTGTGGTCAAGGATATGACAGAAGTGGGTGACTTGGGACACGCTTTGGATGGACAGGACTCTACTGAGGATTGGAAGTTGGAAATGAAGGAAAAAGGAATTGGGTAATTCCTAGATGTATCCTGTACGGGAACAGAGACAATTGAGAGCAGGGCCGCAGGATAGGTGGTGATTTGGCTCCGGGGAATCTGTTGACCTCTGTTATTTTAGGTGAAGTCTGAGGAAAGAGACTTGGCTGAAAGGGAGGGAGAGTCTGGGGAAGAGAACAGTGGTTCTCAAATGTTCGTGTGCGTCAGAATAATGAGGAGACGGTGTTCAGATGCAGCTGGGCCGCACCCCCAGAGTCTCTGATTCAACAGATCTGGGTAGGGCCTGAGAATCTGTGTTTCTAGAATATTCCAGGTGATGCTGAAGCTGCTGTCTGGGGCTCCCACTTGGAGAGGCGCTGGTGTGCACGGTTAAGGAGAAGACAGGAGTGTATCTTGAACAGGGAAAGCAAACATGGAGATGGTGGTGTTTCCACACGTGTTGAGTGCCCGTCAGAGAAGTATGGCTCTTGTGGACCCCACAGACGACGCAGCATTAGGGATCTAAGCAAAACCCAGCTTCACTCCATCCGCAAGCCCGTGTGCAAAAAGGAAGCTTGGTTTGGCCTTACATCACGAGAATGTGGAGCGAATATACACTCACTCTCACATTTTAAGTTACAATAAAATGCTTGGGGGTTGTATGTAGCCCTTTTTTTTTTTTAAGATTTTTTTTATTGGGGAAGGGGAACAGGACTTTATCAGGGAACAGTGTGTACTTCCAGGACATTTTTTTCCAAGTCAAGTTTTTGTCCTTTCAGTCTTAGTTGTGGAGGGTGCAGCTCAGCTCCAGGTCCAGTTGCCGTTTCTAGTTGCAGGGGGCACAGCCCACCATCCCTTGCGGGAGTCGAACCGGCTTGTGGTTGAGAGGACACACTCCAACCAACTGAGCCATTTGGGAGTTCAGTGGCAGCTCAGCTCAAAGTACCATGTTCAACCCTAGTTGCAGGGGGCGCTGCCCACCATCCCTTGTGGGACTCGAGGAATTGAACTGGCAACCTTGTGGTTGAGAGCCCACTGGCCCATGTGGGAATTGAACCGGCGGCCTTCGGAGTTAGGAGCATGGAGCGCTAACCGCCTGAGCCACCGGGCTGGCCCTGTAGCATTTTTTATGATCGTTTGTTCAAATCCAAATTTTCAATCATCCAACCAACTGCAGGTCCTAATCCCTTTAGATTTTAGGACTTCCACTGTTGTTAAATATTTTGTAGCAAATCACAGCATTCAATAATTCCATGTGCTTCTCTAAAATGACAGTATTCTTTGAGCCAGTACCATGTATGTGTCCTCATCATACACACACACCTGCACATACACACAAACATACCTGAAACTTTTACCTTGTCAACTTTATGTGTAAATTTAATTCAATAATCACCAGAGAAAGAAAATTCACCTAATTTTTAGCGTTCTTTTTAACCCATCATACAATCCAGCCAGATGCAACATACATTTATTGACCAACTATCATATATGTTTGGCTCTTTGAGAGATGCTAAAAAAATAGTATTTTACCTGGTCCATCTGCTCAACAAAGTCAATCGTGTTGGTGACATAAGATCTCCATACTAGAAACAAGAACGATGTGAGACAGGCTGTAACCACATGCTCCAGCCATTCAAATAGGCCGTGAGTGTGCCAGTGCCAAAATTGGCATTCTATCTACAATTTCTATCGCCAAGCCTCTCTGTCTATAAAAATCTTCTCTCTCCTTCAAGTGCTACTTCTTCCATGAATCTTTTTTTTTCCTATCCCAAAGTGATCATTTGCTTTCAGTATTTTTAAAAATGTATTATTTGATACTACAAAATATCAAACATAACATCTATGTTAATTAAGGTGTAATAATGTAAAGAATCCTAGGGCCCAGCATGCAAACCGAGAACTAGAATATCACTGATAACTTGTATGTCTTCCTATGTCATTTTCCCCTTTCCGTCTCTACTCTTCTTTTCCCCAGGTAACCATGACCTTAAATTTTGTGTTTATCAAGGCTTTGCCTTTTTTTTTTTTAGATTATGTATAATTTCTTTTCATATGTTTGGTTTTTTTAAGCAAAGTATAATTTATTCACAGATTTTTAAATTTTTATTTATTTTTTTGTTGGGTAATATTGGGGAACAGTGTGTTTCTCCAGGGCCCATCAGCTCCAAGTCGTTGTCCTTCAGTCTAGTTGTGGAGGGTGCAGCTCAGCTCCAAGTCCAGTCACCGTTTTCAATCTTTAGTTGCAGGGGGCGCAGCCCACCATCCCATGCGGGAATTGAACCAGCAACCTTGTTGTTGAGAGCTCGCGTTCAAACCAACTGAGACATCTGGCCACCCCTCCAGAAGCTCAGTGGTAGCTTGTTGTCTTCAATCTAGTTGTGGAGGGTGTAGCTCACTGGCCCATGCGGGAATTGAACCAACAACCTTGTTGAGAGCTTGTGCTCTAACCAACTGAGCCATTCAGCCACCCCTCCAGAGGCTCAGCGGCAGGTCGTTGTCTTCAATCTAGCTTTGCAGCCTAGTGGCCCATGTGGGAATCGAACCGGCAACCCTGTTGTCCAGACCTCGCGCTCTAACCAACTGAACCTTCCAGCCACCCCAACAATGCACAGATTTTAAGTGTATAGTTTGATGAGCTTTGAAAAATATTTACATCCATAGAACCATTATCCCATTCAAAAATATATTTCCATTACCCCAGAAATACCTGTCCATTCTTCTCTCTCCATAAATTAGTTTTGCCTGTTTTAGAATTTCATATAAATGGAATCATGATATTTACTCTTTTGTGTTAGTTTCTTATTATTGTCCATGATAACATTTTTGAGATTCATCCATGTGATTGAGAGTATCAGTGGTTATTTCTTTTTATTGTGGAGTAGTATTTTATTGTATGAATATCCTGCACTTTGTTTACTCCTGTCTTTGTTGATCTATCCATGCACATTGTTTCCAGTTTGAGGCTTTTGCAAATAATACTATGCTGGATATTTTTTTATACATCATTATTTTTTTAAATATATAGGGCAGGAGGGTTTTATCTCAAATGTATGTGTGTTTGCTTATTATTTAGTTTTGCTTGGTTTTGAGCTCTGTAATAATGGCATCATGTTGTATGTAATATTTTGGAACTTTTTCCCCCATTTAACATTTTGTCTCCAGGATTAATCTATGTTATGACGTGCAACTGATTTTTAAATATAGCTCTTATAGGCAGCAATCTTGCTAAACCATCATACTATTTTAAAAAAATCTCTATTGTACTTTTGGGTTTTGTATATAGAAAATGATATCATCTACAGATAATAACTGTCTTGTTTCTTCCTTTATAGTCCTTATGCCTTGAACTTATTTTTCTTGTTATTTCATTCAGTAGAGTGCCAGTAAATTTTGAGGAAAATTAGTGATTGTGGCACACTTGTCTTTTTCCTGATCCTAAAGGGAATACTTGGAACATTTTTATATTTGTACTGTTTGTTTGCTTATATTCTCTACCAGATTAGGGAAATTTATTCTAATTTTAGTTTACTAAACTAATATTAGTTTACTAAAGTTTTTTTTTTTAATTGAAGTGAGTATAAAAATTTATCAACTCTTTTTGTGCCTCCATTGAGATGATCAAATGTTGTTTCTCATTCAATCTGTTATTGGGTGAATGACTACCTGAAGTTGGCTACTGTCTACTGGAAAACAAAAGTAAGTACCCTACCTATCAACTTGCTGAATTGTTGAGAGCAAAACAGTATCTACACGAGAAAAGAGATCACTACCTCAAATGTGCAGACAGAGAAACAATTATCAAATACCATGAACAACCAAGGAGACTTGGGAGCACAGAGAAAAAAAAAAGAAAAGTCTCCAGAAACCAAACTCAAAGACATAGAAGACTGTGATTTAAATGACAAAGAACTCAAGACTGCAGTTATGAAGAAACTCAATGACATACAAGAAAACTCGGAAAGGCAGTTCAATTAACTCAGGAATAAAATTAATGAGCAAAAGGAGTACTTTACCAAAGGGATTGAAACTATAAAAGGAACCAAACAGAAGTTATGGAGCTGATGAACTCAATAAATGAGAGGAGCAATGCATTAGAGAGCATTGAAAATAGAACAGAACAGATGGAAAGAGAGAATTAGCAAACTTGAAGATAGAAACCTAGAAGTGACTCAGGAGGAAGACGAGAACTAAGAGTTAAGAAAAACGAAAGAACTCTTTGAGAACTATCTGACTACATTACAAAGGTCAAAGGGAGAAGAGAGGGAGCGGGAACAGAGAACCCACTCAAAGAAATAATTGATGAGAACTTCCAAAACCTATGGAAAGAATGGAACTTGAATATAGAGGAAGTAACAGAACACCTAATTATATCAATGCAAAAAGACCTTCTCCAAGACACATTTTATTCAAACTGTCAAAAATTAATGACAAAAAAAGTATTGTCAAGACAGCCAGTGGAAAAAAGACTGTAACCTACAGAGGAAACTCAATGAAATTATCATCAGATTTCTTAGTAGAAACATTACAAGATAGGAGAGAGTGGAAGGAAACAGTCAAATTATTGAAAGAGAGAAACCATCTACCAAGGATAATATATCCAGCAAAGTTTCTTTCAGATATGAGGAGAAAACAAAAGGCTTTACTAGACAAACAAAAATAGAAAAGTTGACACTACAAATCTGCTTACAAGAAATGTTGAAAGGAGCACTTCTACCAGAAACAAAAAGACAAACGGATACAAAACTTTGAGTAAGATGATTAGCAGACAGGCAGAATCAGGAAATTGCAAATCTATTTCAGAATAGGTTATTAAACACTTAATTTATAACATAAAAGTTAAAGGCAGGGAAAAGGCATTAAAAATAACTATAGAGCAATTTGGTAACAAACGCACAACATAAAAAGGGATACTTTGTGATGACAAAATCATAAAAAGGCAGGAGAAAAAGGACTTAAGAGGAACAAGTGAATGAAGGTAAGAGGCAAGCAGAAAAAAAAGGACTATTGTGTGCATGAGATATTTTATACAAACCTAATGATAACAACAAAACAAAAACCCAGGGCTGAGACGTGAAACATAAAAAAGGGGAAATGGAGAAAAAAATCATAGAAAACTGCTGGACTAAAATAGCAGACAGAATCACAAGGGAAAAGAAACTATGGAGATACAGAGCAACCAGAAAGTAAAAGATAAAATGGCTATAGTAAGTCCTCATTTATCAATAATTGCCCTAAATGTAAATGCACTGAACTCACCAATCAAAAGATGCAGAGTAGTGGGATGGATTAGAGAAAAATGGATATTCTCTAATAGTTGCATTCAGGGTTTTAAATAAGTCCATTGGATCAAGGTTATTAATCAAATTATCCAAATATATGATTTTTTATTTATTTTTTTGCTGCTTAACTTACCAGTAATTGAGAAATACTGTGGATTTGTCCATTTTTCTCTGTAATTCTATCAGTCTTTGATTTACATGGTGTGAGACTTTTAAATTAGGTGTATACAAATACAAGTGTATTTAGAATTCTTGTGTCTTCTTGGTGAATTGGAATATTTATCATTATATAGTAGCAACATTTTTTGTCTTAGAGCCTATTTTTTCAATATTGATGTAGTCATGCCAATTCTCCTTTGGTTAATTCAAAGGATATGTTCCTGGTATATCTTTTTCCATCCTTTTACTGTCCACTTTTCCAAGTCCTTTTGCTTTAGGTGTCTCCCAAACAAGATTTCTCCCAGTATGATGATGTCAGCCTTTTAACTTACGGATTTAACCCATTTATATTTGGGAGGATTGTGAATATTGTGATATGTAAGTTTCCACTGTCTTAATGAGGGGCATTGGAGAGGATGAGCCCCTAGGTAATATATTTTTGTCAGTAATGAAACCAAGTCATGTGACAACCCAGGCGTGTTGATTGTCTTTGATTCTTCCTCAACGTGCTTCTACTTCATCTTGAAAAAAAAATGTTCTTTTCTAATTAGAGATAGGGATGTCACCAAATCTTTGGGAAATTAATGAATCCACAGAATTTCTCAAAGCTTTTTTTCAGGAAACTTGAAGCGGTAGCAGACTGTTGAGGAGAAAGCATGGGCTTTAGTTCTGGGCAGAGTTAACTGCTAGTCTTGCTTGACCACTTTCTAGCTGTGTGATTGGGGTAGTTTCCTTACTCTCTCTGAATTTATTTCTTCATCTGGAAATCAAGAATGATCATAGCTGCTTCCCTAAGACTTTTACCACGTGAAAAGAATTGCAGGTGCCCAACAAATGTTCACGCGCTGTCTTCTCCTTCCTCTTTCCAGGGCCATGGCCTGGATGACGTGAAGACTGTTTTGTAAATATTACAAATCAGATGTGTCCATGTGATTACTGCTTATGAAAATCACTTTATGTCCTGACTTAGGTAATTCACCTCAACCCAAAGAGAGATTTGTGTTGTTCTGGTTGACAAAAACTTTGCAAAAACAATGTCAGCTTCATTTCAGCAGCCTATTCTGTGTTGGTCTTCGATTTCAAGACATTACTGAGTTTTCTGAAGCTTTTTGTTTGCTTTTTTTTTTTTTTTTTTTTTTAGGGCAGTTAGAGTGTGACTTAGGTAATATAATTGCACTCTCAGGAATTTGCAGAGATCAAAACACAGATCTGAAATGGTGCCAGGAAGAATAAGAAGTTCCCAGTGTGTAAGAGTAGAAAAGCACGAGAAAGCTAAAAAAAACACCCAAAGTCTGAAACCTGTATAGATGAGGAACTTAGTGGTCTCTTTTTTGAGCTCTTCTGACCCTTCAAATCTTGGCAAAACAAAGTATTAACAAACTATCACAGATCTCATCCAGTTCCTCTTTCCTTGTTTTTTATCGTCACCAAATATTTTGAGTGTCTGTGGGTGTTAGAATTAGATAGTTTTTGTGTGATTGGTCATTTGGCCAAAACATATTTATGTATCACTGTGTGCTCAGTACTGGGTTTTTTTTGTGTGTGTGTTTTCCCCATGCTCTCTAGCAGTTTGGAGTCTAGTACGGGATCTCAAAACGTAAGATTAAATAGAGGATGTGTTTGAATCCTCTCACATGCAAAAGCGAGGCCATCGACTTTGACCTTTTTTACGCATGTCATGGTTTAGCTAAGGTGGAAACATGGGACCATCAGGAAGGGTTACTAGAGACACTGCTGGTGCTCAGAATCTTGTGCCAGTGATGCTGCCACTCTCTGACTGTGTGATCTCGGGCAAGCTGCGTCAGTCCTGAACAGAGGATGCTGGTATCTTTTTAATGGAGTAGTTGTAAGGATTACATGAGTCAGGATACGTAAAGCACTTACGTAGTCTAGAGCTTCCCAACCAACGTGCAGGGCACACAGGTTTCCAGTGGGTGACAGACTGCTGGTCCCGCACACCTGGCTATGAGCATCCCCTCGACACCCCGCGTGCCTGAAACATCGCATCTCTTCTGAGGGCCGTGACAGACAAAGCCTGGAGGGCGCGCGAGGTCTGGTTCTCTGGGCCTGAGGGTGGGGTGTCGGGAGACGAATGCGTTGTGTAGCAAGACAAGGCCCCCCGTTAAGAGTCTGTACTTGGTCTATTGGCCTCAGCGGTTTTCGAGCTTTTATTTGATCTGTTGGCAGCAAAAGTATTTGACACTTGTGAGCACCTCTAAGACCAAAAGCAACTGCAGTGATTTGTGCCTCTGCTATTCTCAAGAGTCGGAATATAATTTGAATTAAAAATGATTCTTTAGCGTGAACATTTGTACTAGGGAGTGAATTCCTACTCTCTTCTTCAATCTCTGGGATCAATTTCAAGTTGTCATACCCTGAAAAGTGTGAGTTGTGGGACAGCTCGCTTGGTCTTCCTGTCTGTCACATGCTCAGTGGCGCCAGGGGGTTAGGGACTCATGTTAAACGCACCCAGTTAAACAAGAAGTAGCATGTCACTCGTTGTAGAAGGTCGGATGGGCACAGCCGGTTCCTAATCTCTCTCCTTTGTGTCTCTTTGGCAATTTCCATAATTAAAAGTTTTTAAACATTTGCTCAGATAATTAAAAGGCCCTCATATAGGATAAAGAGTGATATGGCGTTATGATAAACTCGGTGTTTATGTTCTTATAACATTTTTAAATCAATACAGAAGGCGTCTGTAGAACTTGTTTCTTGTCTGATTTCTCTCCTTTCTTTCCTTTATTTTTTTATTTTTGTTTTTCTCTGTCTTCCTTATTTCTTTTTTTCTTTTTCTTTTTTAATCAAACGCTTATGAAATGTTACACTCATGAAGAGCTGACAGTGACATAGACAGTGGCCAGGCTATACAACTGATAACAAAACTAGGGTTTTTTTTAGTAACTAGTTAAACGAGCTGCAATTGTTTCATCAATAAAACCGTTGACTAAGAGGCATCTTGATTACTTTTTCAAGAATGGGAAGGGTTTTGTTGTTGTTGTTGTTGTTGTTGTTCTTTTAAGTGTGTTTTTCCAGGACCCATCAGCTCCAAGTCAAGTAGTTGTTTCAGTCTAGTTGTGGAGGGCGCAGCTCACATGGCCCATGCAACCCTGGTGTTAAGAGCACTCGCTCTAACCAGCTGACCTAACCAACCGCCCCAAGAATTGGAAGGGTTTTTAATGGAAGAATGTCAATATATGTTCTCCTAGTCTATGGAGATCTGGAAAAGAGGAAAGATTTTAAAATAAAATCATGCCCCTGAAGGAAGATTGAAATATAGGAAGCTTCCATAAATCAATCAACCCAAATGTAGTGAGTTCAGATGATTTGCCAGGCACTGTGTTAGCACTGGGGGCAAATGGACAGTGGATATAACCCCTGGTGACGAAGTGGAGAGGTGTCCTTCCCTAGATGGTGGCACCCCATGGGCCTCGGGCTGGGGGCCTCTGAGTTTGTCTCAGGCATACCAAAATAGTGAGGACCTGAAAATTTGCACTGGCTACTAAACACAGAAGAAAAAAAAAAAACCTTGAAAAAATAAAATTAATGTTTAAATATCTATGAAATGTAACATATCAATATTGCTAGTTTATAATTTATAATCCATAAACGTCTCCTCACATTGGACAGCTACGTGCAAGGTTATGTATTTTTTCTCCCATGCACAAATTTCCAAGTTTGCCTGATGATTACTGAGAAAGTCATAGACAATCATAAATTAGTTATTGGTAGCCTAATAACATTTTTTATTTAAAGTTATCTTTATTTTTAATTATAGTAAAATACACATAACATAAAATTTAGGATCTTAATCGTTTTTAAGTGTCCAGTTCATTAGTGTTAAATACATTCACATTGTGTGCCACTCATCTCCATGTAGCCTAATAACTTCAAAGGCAAAATTGCAAAAGTTTCAAATATTTTCATGGAAAGAAGTACAGTTAACTAGGGGACCTGTCTGATACAATGAGGGATGGGGCCCCCTCTATAAAGAGTCTTTAGACCTAAGGGTTTTGAAAACAGTCCTGGGACACATAAGAGATTTAAAATTTCCTTGATTATATAAACACACAATTTTTGCATACTTCAAAAGATGCTCGAAGGTACATATAGGAAAATTTAAGATGACCCCATGCTGAGAGACAACCACCATTGACATTTTGATTAAAAATACTTTCTAAAGTTTTTTTTATGCTTGAGGCCTCAATACACATACACAGGTTTTTTAACAGCCTTTTTGAGATATCATTTACACACCATTTAATTCACCCATTTCAAGTATACAGTTTAGTGGTTTTTAGTATATTCGTAGAGTTGTGCAACCATCATCAAAATAAATTTTAGAACATTTCTATCATCTCAAGAGGAAACCAAAGTACCCATCAGCTGTCACCCCACATTTCTCCCCAAACCACTCCCATCCCTGCCCTAGGCAACCACTAATCTACTTTCTGTTTCTGTGGATTGACCAGTTCTGGATATTTCATCTAGATCGAATTAGACGTGTAGTCTTTTGTATCTTGCTTCTTTCACTAAGCATAATGTTTTCCAAATTCTTCCATGTTGCAGCATGTAAATAATATTCCATTATATGGACAGGCAATATTTTATTTATCCATTGATCAATTGATAGACATTTGGGTTGTTTCCACTTTGAGGCTATTATGAATAATACTTCTATTAAATTCGTGTGCAAGTTTTTTTGTGGACATACATTTTCATTTCTCTTGGGTATATACCTAGGAGTGGAATTGTCCGGTCATATGGTGACTGTTTAATCTTTTGAGGACCTGCCAGACTGTTTTCCAAAGCAACTGCACCATTTTACGTTCCCACCAGCAAAGTATGAGGATTCCAGTTTCTCCCTAGCCTCCCCAACACTTATTATTTTTGGTCATAGCCATCCTAGTGGTTGAGAAGTGGCACATAAATAGGTTTTTAAGGAGGAGGAGGGGTGGCCAATTAGCTCAGTTGGTTAGAGCTTGGTGCTGATAACACCAAGGTTGTGGGTTTGATCCCCCGCATGGGCCACTTTCAGCTGTGTCCTTTTTTAAAAAAAAAAAAAAAAGAAAAGAAAGAAAAGAAAAGAGAAAAAAAGAAAGAAAAGGAAAAAAGGAGAAAAAGAGATGAGGTCATTTAATATGCATGTTTTTGTTTATTACTTTTCATGTAACATTTAATGGTAGGTATCAATCCAAGTCAACAAATATACTAATTTTTAAAACCTGCATGGTATTCCACTGAAAAGTAGTCTAATAATTATGTAGTTAACCTCTGTTGTTGGGCATTGCCCTTCCTTTCAGTTTTTGCTATTATATATAGTGCTGCAGTAGCCAGCCTTGCACTTTCATGTATATCTTGTGCATTTGTTCCTTTATTTCTCCTGTATGCTAAAATGCTTACCTTTCTAAGATCTTTGATTGATATTTTGGCAAATATCTTTCCAGAAAGATTCCACTCATGTATCCCCCCATATCCTAATCCATAGTGGTTCCTATATTAAAATTTTTTAAATATGATAATCTAAAAAAAATCTCACTTTAATTCAAATATCTTTGATTACTAATGTGATAAAACATCTTTTTGTGGCATATCAACAATTTTTTAAAAATTGTCTAGTGGCAGTCTTTGTCTATTGAAAAATTCATCTTTTTTTATTGATTTGTAAGGCCTCTTTATGTAATTTAATCTGCTTTTTTATGTTTGCAGAAAATGTTTGTCATCAGTCTTTTAACTTTGATTATGGCATTTTTGCATTCAGATGCATAAATACTTATGTATTCAAATCTCAGGAGTTTTGAAGTTATGGTTTCTTGCTCTGGTATGGAAAGTTCTTCCTCAGCCCTACATTATGACAATATTTACTTATGTTTTCATCAAATACTTTAATATATTTTTAAGAATCAACTCTTTAATCCGTGTAAAATTTATTTTTGTATAAGATGTGAGGTAGGGATCTAGCTTTTTTCTTTTTTCCAAATCATGAGTCAGTTGTCCCAAAACTATGTGGTAAATAATCATTCTAAGATGATTTAACACGCTATATTTTGTCATATACTCAATTCCCACGTTTACTTGAGTCAGTTTATGAACTTACTATTCTGTCACTTGTTATTTTAGTTACCATAGTTTCATCATGGGTTTTTTAATTTTTAGGACAAATGCTCCCTCAATAGTGTTTTTCTGAAAAAATGAAAAACATAAAAGTTTTGGCTATTCTTCATATATTTGTTCCAAACAATTTTCTTTTAATCATTTAGTTAATTAAAAAACAAAACCAAAAAATCCTAATGGGATTTTGAATGGACTTGTGTTACATTTATAGATTACTTTGGGGAAGAATGGATAGCTGCTGTATTAGTCCAGTTCTCTGCAAGAAATTGGTGGCTCCGTCAAACTGGGTAATGTCACCAGAATTTATTTACAGAGGCATGGTACGTTTGCTGGGGCTTGGAAGTGAGGCAGGGGTGAGGTTGGGTGTGGGTGACTGTGGCCTCCCCCAGCTCTGAAGGGACCAGGGCACCCGGGAGAGAAGGAAGAGCTGTATGGTGATTTCACCTGGCAGGCACAGTGGCCTTTGGTTTCTCTTCTCCTGACCTCTGTCTCCGGCTGGCCAGACGCAACTGAAGCCTGAGGGCGAAGGGCCTCAGAGTAGGATGGGGAAGGATGGAGAGTGGGCCTCGGGGGTGACGGCACCAGAAGCAGCATCCTTGCAATCTCGGGCCATCGGCACATAACTTAGTCAAAGTTGAGGTGAGAAAGTTAAAAAAACAATTTTTACCCATTGTAAGGGAGATTCATCCCCAGGTCCCCCCCCAGGGAACACACACACTTTATTAAATCCCCAGTTGGCTTTGGGCTGCCCTTGTGGTATTTGATCCGGCAGCCTTGTCTCTCCTGGATGGGGCTCATGAAAGCAGTGTCCTGTCCCTAGAGCCAGAACGCAGTCCAGCATTAGGCCCTCAACTGAACAGACCCACTAACAAACTTTGGAAGCCATTGGGTGTGGGTCACTGGTCAGTTATTTAGATTTAGTCAAAAGTGGCAGGGGTGTTTTAAGTTTATTTTAATGTTGCCTTTTACTTTTTCTTCGGCCGTCTGGGGAGATGGGAGAGGGAGGGGGTGGGAGGATGGCCGTCTGAAGCCACCTGGGACCTCACCCTGCTTCCTGTGACTGTCTCCTCTGCTGAGCCCCTGCCTGACTCCCTGCAGTGGCCTTTGGTGCACAGCTTCGATCCCAGGGGTCTCTGGAGCGGAGGGAATTACATTTGTTGGGTTGTTTCAGGAGAAAATCGGGAGGAAGAGGGGTCAGACGTGTGGATAAATTGGATGTACTTCTCACCTGTGTCCTTACAGACCGTACCTGTGGATGATTTTGGCTTCCACAGAAGCCCACACGGGAAAAAGCCAGACCTGAGAATTTCTGAGACTTCCTCCTCTGTGATTGTTGAGTCTGAAGGAAGACGGCATGTGCTCACTGAGCCCGTTGTTCTGAGTCTAGTGTCTGATGAGTGTAAATCATAGTTTGAACACCTTCTCTGGCCAAGACACTTTTCTTTGCTCTGGGTCCATGAATAGCCAGTATATGTCCTCATTTCAAAATGGAAGAACTTGGGAAAGAACGAGAAAAATGCATCGGCCCTGGACAAACAAGGCAAAGCAGGTAGTCCACAGACCAAAGGTCAGTCGTGCTGTGTTCACATCGAAAGGCTAATGTATCGTTCAGAGACTCCTGGTGCTCTGTTTACCATCTCCCCTGAGCTAAGGATAAGGGGGAACTGGTTAGAATCGCTCCAGGAAGTTTACATTGTAGTGAAGGAACAGTCCACCCACAGGAAGGGGTCCTCGATGATTCTGCTGTGGCTCGGGGAGGACACACATGTTTTGGTACCTGTTCCCCCAGTGACAGAGAGACTCGAGCACATACATCTTGGGTGGGCTCCAACTACAGTGCTTTGAAGTTCAGGGGCATCGAAACCTCACTGAACCCTGTTTACGAGCCAGCATCGCAGATGAAAACTTAAATGATGACAGATATCTGAACGTTTGCCTGAGCAAACTGGGCTGAGCCGTCCTGCTCATGTTTGGTGTCGCTTCTCGAAAAGGCGACTTTGGCATTTATTAGGCATTACATCATTCTCTCTTTCATGAGCTGAAATTATGAAATATCAAGAAAGAAGGAATTAAGTAGATGGGACTGGGGGTTGTGAGATGTTTCGCTACGATGACCTTACATAAGGTGATGACATGAGCAGGCTTAT
Organism: Rhinolophus ferrumequinum; assembly: GCF_004115265.2. Lineage (NCBI taxonomy): Eukaryota > Metazoa > Chordata > Mammalia > Chiroptera > Rhinolophidae > Rhinolophus > Rhinolophus ferrumequinum. The sequence continues at coordinate 5,304,828 of NC_046292.1, forward strand.
TCACCCAGCCCTTCCCTTGTTTGGACAGTGACTGGGCCATTCGAGATGTTTTGGAAGCAACTAGAAATAGGACCAATTGCCATATTCTGAGGTAGGAAGAAAAGACACACGTAAAGGGTGTCTAGGGCTGGAAACGAGAAAACCGAAGAGGCAGCGAACGACTGGGGAGTATGTATTAATTGGTTATGCTGCGAAACATGGACAGAAATCCACGTGCATTCTAAAAGCAATCAATGTCAGGCTTTTTAAATCCTTTCTCTGGGGATCATGACAATACAAAGCCACCCAGAATCGGCCTTTCGTTTCTGGTGCAGGTTTCGGCAGAGTCTGGTCGTCGTCCTCACGGGGGATCACAAGGGCTGCTGCCTGTGACGTTGGGGCACACACACCCCAGGAGAGGCCCTAAAAGGCCCCAGGGGCCTGACCTTGTCCTTTTAGTCTCATCTACTGTTGCTCCAAATAGGTAAGGTGTGCCACAGGAAGCAGGGTGAGGTCCTAGGTGGCTTGAGCACGCGCACTTCTGGTGGTACAACCAAATGATGCAGAAAAAGGAAAGAGCAGTTACTCGATTCATATCTGTTCCACCGCCACTGCTGTACCGCCAGCAAGGCACCAAGGAGGGTGTGCTGAGGTCCGAGACAGGATGAGAGCTTGTTTCCGAGGGCTTTGGGTAAAGCTGGACGTTAAAACAAATGCTTGTGAAAGAACTCAGAGACAAGAGAGCAGTGGCCTGGTTGGGAGTCTATTCTTGAGTTATGGGAGAGTGGCAGCGTTACAGGAAGGTTGGGCCGCAGATGTTGTTGAATTGAAGCCACACAGACTGGGGTGAAGGAGCCCAGGCAGGAGGCCGCTGCAGCCATCCCAGGGCCAGGCTATGAGAGCTTGAACCAGAGAGGAGAATGAGAGGAACAGGTCAAAGGAAGGGAAAAGAAGACATGGAGACAGCTTGGACCTGGGAAGGAGAGGGAAGTGCTGGAGCCTGGGGGAGCTGCCATGGTCCTGGGCAGGCCAGGCTTGGCTGGGAAGGAAGGAGCAAGGTAAACGTGGGTCCTGAGTTATAGTTCACGTGGGGCACCCAAGAGGCGTCCCGTGCCAAGCAATTCGAAACACAGGATTGGGGTGTGTGACCAAACTGCAGATAAGGATTTCAGAGTCATCGTCCTGGAAATGAAAAGTTGAAGTCAGGACAATGGATGAGTGCACTCAAGGAGTGCCCCAAGGACCCAGACTCCCTCCTTCAATCCCTCCTTCCCTCCCTCCTTCCCTCCTTCCCTCCCTCCCTCCCTCCCTCTTTTCCTTCCTTCCTTCCTTCCTTCCTTCCTTCCTTCCTTCCTTCCTTCCTTCCTTCTTTTCTTCCTTCATCTCCTTTCTCTATTTCTCTCTTTCCCCAACCTCCCTCCCCCTTTCTCCCTCTCTCTTTCTCTCCTTCTCTCTCTCTTCCTCTGTGTCTTTCTTTCTTCCAGTGCCCCCCTTTTTAAAAAGTTCTTTTTACCTCTCCCTTTCCTGCTTGCACTCCCCTCTCTCTCACTGTCAGTCCTCTAATGTATTTGATGGGTGGTGTTTGGTTTTTTTTATAAGGTCTTGCAGTTTATGTACTGCTCTTTAAGTTCACATACTTTTGGTAACTTTTTGTTTTGGAATAATTTCAAATTTACTGAAAAGTTGCAAGAATAGTACAAGGAACTAACTCCCCGTATACCCTTTATTCAGATTCATTCATTTGCCCCATTTGTGTATCATTCTCACTCTCTCTTTCCAGCTCCCTCTTTCTCTCCCCGCCCACACACACTCACACATCTGAGCTCACATCTGAACCATCTGAGGGTCAGTAGGACGCCATGTACCTGGCTATAACTCAGTGCACGCTTTCTAACAGCGAAGACGTTCCCGTACACAACACAACAAAGTGATCAAAATCACAAAATTTGATATAAACTGAAAGCTGTTATCCAAACCACAAGCCATCTTCACACTTCACCAACTGTCCCAATATTGTCCCTGTAGCTTTTCTCCTGGTTCTGGGACGTCTCCACCCACACCTGACATGCCTCGGCCTCCCTGTGTCCCAGGCCTGAGAGCAAAAGCCGCCCCCTTGTGCTCCTGGTGAAGCGGGTGGTGAGCCCTCCTCAGGGCACAGCACGTTGCTCTTTAGCTTTGTCCAGGGCGCCTTTAACCTCCTTCCCCGCCCTAGAGGAGCTCTCCAGGGACATGTCTGTCAGCTGCTCTGCAGGGACTCCCAGTGGCCTCTCGGTTCCCCGGCTGTGGGACCTCGGGCAGCTCAGCCCATTTGTTCATCTGTGAAACTATAATGCGCCCATTTCCCTGGGGTTTCCTGGGGATTGGACGGGTCTATTACGAGCATTAAGCGACAGGCGGTGCTCCACGCTCGGTACCGAGCGAGTGCTCAGGAATGAGAGACGTTCCCTTCCTCCTCCATCTTCACCTCATCAGCATCGTCATCACTGTCCCCTGGCGCCTGGGTTGTAGGTCCTCGGTGAAAGGTTCGTGGGACGATTGAGTTTAGGCTGAACAAACGTTTGGTAACATCTGAGGTGCTGGGAGGGCACCGGGAAAAGAGCGGAGGATTCCAGGAGAGTGTTTAGAGCTGGACCGACCATATCATCAAGGCCCGTCACCCTGCAAATTCCACAGTTAGGAGACTCGTGGGCACCGACAGGGGAGAATGAATTACACGCGAGGAGGCGGGATGCACTTGAAGTTGACTCAGTGAGCACGGCGGTGTTGGCAGGCGTGTGGCAGGATTGCTGTCGCAGTGCTGGGTGCTCACATGCCGCTGGGGCGGGGACCTTCTGGATTGATCCGCGGGCGGGCGGGTTCACCGCGGCCTTCACGGCTCCCATGAATTGAGCACTCGCTGGATTTCAGGCTCTGTGTCTGGAAGGCAGGTATGCTTATTCCCACCTGAGGATGAGCTGAGTCTAGGGCTTGAGAGATTAGGGCCACACAGGTAGGAGATGGGAGAGCTGACACTCAGCAAAGGGCCCGGATGGTGAGGGCAGAGGCTGTAGGGAGGGGAACTGAGAAAGCTTCTCCCTGAAACTGGGCCAGAAGGACTGGGAAGCAGCCGTTCTGAGAGGAGATGGAGGCAATGGAAGCCCTCCTGCAGTAGGAGCTGGGGTGGGGGGCAGTGTTTCTAGGAAGGAAAATGAGAGGTATATGAAAGGACAGGCCAGGTGTGAAGCACAAGGCCGGCCTGGGTCCTTCGGAGCTTTCTGTGATTTGGGAGCTGGGGGTGGGGCCCAGGGTGGGGGAGGGTCTGGCATCCCCACCCAGGCCAGCCTCCCGCACTGAGTCAGTGCCCCTTGTTGATTCAGGAGGGAGTTATGACCATGTGGGTTGGAGAGGAAGGGCGGAGGCCAGACCCTCTGGATGCGTCCACGTGCAGGGAGGGGGGAGGGGGCCTCAGAGAGGGCACAGCAAGAAGTGGCCAGAGCAGCAGCTGCTGTCCTCCGGAGGCTCAAGGGGGTCAGCTCCCCGGGTCAGTCCCAGGAGTCACTCAGTGGGACCCGGAGACAAGGCCACACTGGCTGTCAGGAGGCTGTTGCCTGATTTCAAGGGATGAAGGACTGACCGGCAGTGAGAAGATGGCTATTGGCAGTAGTTACTATTTAAAACACGGGAAACACAAACTATCTCAAACACAATTTTTCCTTTCTGAGCCGTGAAGAACCCAGGCCATCTGCCCCGGTCCAGTCACCAGCCCTAACCTGTCACCTGAACTCGGAGGAGCAGGAGGGGTGAGGTGGCTGCACCCCAGGCCTGGCTCCGTGGGATGTGCTGAGATCCCGTGGAACTGTCCCTCTTACAAGTTACAGTCTGGGGAATGTGATTGGCTTTGAGGGGAGGAATTGGGGGTGCAGAGAGGGCCCCGCTGCACACACCACCTTTGTTGGGAAGGGTGGGGCTGCACTTGACCTTGAGAGGGGCATGAAGGTCTCTGAGGTCAAGTCCTTGGAGAGCTTCTAAGAGCTGGGATCCACAGGGCCTTGAGATGCTCAGCCAGAGAAGATGGGGAGAAGGAGGCCCGGCCTCTGAGCACCAAAGATGGGGCCCCTCCTTTTTGCTCCGGATTCTGGACAAGGAACAAAAGTGCCTCGATGGTGACTGGTGTCTACCTTGCCCTGCAGTGGGTTAGGGGGCCAGAGCCAGGTTACCTTTGATTTGGAAAGAGGAGGAGGCCGTGCTGTGTGCCACTCACCCCTGCTGGGCCCTGAAGCAGCTGGAGGCGTCCACACGTGCGTCCCGTTTTAACTGATTTGTACTTGCAATGTTCAAATCATTTTTTCTAACATTTTAAATGATTTATGATTTCTGGTTTCTTATTATGAAAAATTGCATACATACACACACACACACACACACACACACACACACGGCTAGGGCCCATACAACTTTAACAGCTGCCAACTTAGATAATCTTGTTTCAACTAGACTTCTCTGTTATTTTTTTTTAACGTAAACTTTTTAATGAAAACGAATATTATAGAAAAGTGTACAAATCGTGAGTCAGTTTGAACATTTGTATCCTCTTGTATCATTTTGAAGCAACTTAGTCATATTACATCATCTATACATTTCATCCTTATATATGTATTTTTAATTACAGCAAACAGCACATAACTTTCCATTTACCATCATAACAATGTTTAAGTGTCCAGTTCAGCAGTGTTAAGTATAGTCACATTTTTGTGCAACAGACTCCAGACTTTGTTATCTGGCAAAAGTGAAACGCTGTTTCAAATCATTTTTAACAAGAGTCGTTGGAGAGCTACCTGTGCCAAATCTATCTAAAAAAAAGATGTGTGTGTTCATCTTCTGTCACAGTACATACCATGGAAGACAGGAAAGGGACGCATGGTCGCGACTTTACACCTGATACCAAAAAGTCTCCATGAACAAAAGGTCTGCTGCGTGCCATGGCCTCTCGGGCACCCTCCCTGGACGCATGATGACAGCCGGCTGGACGGCACATATAAAGTGAGGTGAGGTCTTGGCTCTGCAACCCTCGTGACTGCCACCTGTGCACACATGGAGTGACTTTTCACGTGTTCTCATGGTGGCCCCATAGCACGCCAAGATCTGATAAGAGTGGTTCAGAAAGAAGTGGTTTTATGTGTTTCTGATGGACGCAGTGAAGAGCTAAGAACTTTTGCTGGGTGAAGGGCTGTGGGAATGGCTGCTGTGAGGGGAACTGTAATTCCTCAACCTGATTCTATCATTATTATTTACATTCTGTGTCCTCTCTTTCAAGAATATTTTTTTGACATTTGCCTTCTGGCAGAGCCTGGACGAATGAGTGGGAGTTGCAGGAGGTGGGTTTGGCTGAACACAAGGGAAGAATTTTCTTAGTCAGAGCAGTCCAAAAATGGAAGGGCCTGACTCACAAGACAGCGTGTCCCCAGCCTGGGTAAGGCCTGGTGAGGTCCCTTCAGGGGAGCGCCACTCGGTGCTGTGAAGATGAGTGCACAGGTCAATTTGGAGCACCTACTATGTGCCAGGCAGTGTTCTAAGCACTTTTATATGGACTAACTCATGTCATCTTCAAACAGTCCTATGAGATGGGTACTCTTATGGCCTGTTATTTCCTTCATTTTACAGATGAGGAAACTGAGGCACACTGAGGCTTAGAGAGCCTCCCCGGTAAGGGAGGGAGGCGGGGCTAACAGTGGGTGTTTGGGACACCCCTGCTGGTAACCCCTGTGTCCTATGATGTGGATCTGATCGTCAGGTGTCCAGGGGTCCCAGGCCCTGCTCGGTGAGCAGCTGTCGTTGCTAAAAGCAGTTACAGGCAGATGACTCTGCATAAAACGTTCAGCTGGACGTGAGGAGGGCTGCTAGATTCCAGTCAGGGCGCCCCAGTCAGAGTAGCCGGCTGGGCTTGCTTCAGGGCAGTGGGCCAGTGAAATGTCCCAGGCCCTGGAGCTGGCATCCAGCTTGCTCTGCCCACCCTGTGCCCAAGTCTGAGCTGGCTTCATGCCTTGTTCCTTCAAGCTCATCCTCCAGTTTCAGGAACCCACCCAGACTTTCCCCGAGGCGAGCCCTTGCCTTGGTCCTCTGCCCAGGACACAGTTTCTCTGACAATGGCGGAGGGGGAGAGGTGAGGTGAGCCTTGGAATGTGGGCCGGACGCCTGGATCGCCCACCCCCAGGAGACGTTCCTCATACTTCTCCTCTACATTTTCCACGGCTATTTGGAATGCGATGCCCATTTCCAAAGACGGGTCATGATCACAACGTGCCAGCTCGCGAAATTACGGACACATGGCAGGACGCTGCAGACACTGCTGGCTTCCCGCCTCCTCCCGCCACAGCCCGAGGGGCCCGTGGTGAGCGTAGCCGCTTGGCTTTCCGCCCATAAGGGTGCCTGCCACAGAAGACACGTCTCACCACCATCCAAGAGAGAAAGCTCTTACATGTTAATCTGCCCTGCGGTGGAAACAGTGAGCAGGGCTGTGGCCCCCGGCTGTCGTCGGTTGTGCTAAAGTGATTCTTTCGCATAACGCTCTGAGTCGGAAAACTTGGTGCCACTTAGCTCAAGGACCTGCTGTGTGTTAAATGAGAAAGGACTAGAACATCCCTAAAACTCCTTTCAGCTGTGAAATGTTCTGATTCATGACCAAGGGAAAGAGGAAAATGGGTATGGAATAAGATAAAAATACTTTGTGTCGTGGGCCGGGAGAGAGGACACATGCCCTTGCCTCCTGATTCAGCCCCAGGCTCCTGGAAGTTCAGGCTCCTGCCCAATCTGTGTTCTGGTTTCCTTGTGCTTTTATGTCACAAAGACCCCCAAAAGGGGACGTTTACAAATGCGCCAACAGTGGAGTCCAATCAGGGGAACGGGTCTAGGGGCTGCAGCTTGACACAGTGTGGGCCTCCCAGGGCCTGGCCATCTTCAGCATTTCTGTGACAGCTCCAAGTAAGGCACCTCACAAGCGTTACCCATGGCTGGGTTTTCCGAGCAGTAATTCTATAAAGTGGGTTAAAAGAGTTTTTCTGATTTGGTACGTGGGGAAAACTGACGTACTAGAAGGTTTAGTCATTTTTCCAGAATGTGTAAGTGGTGGGGGGGAAGTTTCAGTTCTGAGATTAGCTGCATCCTGCCCAGCTAAGCAAGCCTTGAATCTCCATCAATCACAGCTTTGAAGAAGAGAGAGTCGCTTCTTGCTCTCCACCAAATATTTGCCCCAAATTGCTGCACCTGCTGTAAAATTAGAGATTTGTGAGGGTTGAAATTGAAAGCTCTGTCTTCTCTCTTTCTTTCAAGACACCTTGGACCTGCAGCCAAACCTTCATTCAGAATAAAGCAGGAAATCCTTTATTGCTGATTCTACTGCCTTGGGAAATCATTTGGACCAGAAGGAATAACAGTGAGTGTGTGTTTAACCATTTTAAGCATCTGTCATTATGACACAATCTTTACAGCCTTTTGTGAACTTTCCTGACGATTATCTCCCCCCCATATTCTTTCCCCACAGCTGTCTGGCCCTTTTCCTGGGCCAGCCTGATCATCTGAAATAACAGGATTTCTGAAATCCCAACTATTCTCTATCCCAAATGATGGTGTTGCTCCATGGGGCCCAGCGAGTTTTTTTTAGAATGTTGGGCTCTGGCATGTCACAAAGGAAAGAACTGTAATGCTCTTATAATGAAGGATAATTTATCAAATTGGAAAGACACCAGATGGAAACACTGCTGTCCTCCATTTCCTCAAAACCTCTTTCCAAATATTCAAATAAAAACAGTCTTCAGGGGAGGAAATCATTGTCATCCTGTGGAAATCGCACAAGCGAACATCGCAGGTCTCCACGTATCTGCTAACTCTCCCAAATTTTAAAGCTTAGTGATATATTTAATAAGGTGGTAGTAGCATTTCTTCGGCTCTGTTCCACTTTAGAGAAAAGTCTAAGTAATTTTAGGGAATTTTGAATATGAGTCTCCTTCTCATGGGTGGAACGTTGTCTGTCCCAGATTTGGGGAGAGAAAAAGGTCTTGCGTCGGTTTGGATGGGCCATGGGGCTTGTTTTCAGGCCAGGAAAGGTTTGCCTGGATGCGATCGCCTGGATCGCAATGCTTGAAAAATTCCTTGCTGGGGATTTTGACAGTATCCAGGACACGGGGCAGGGTGGGTATCTTCTTTCCTGGGTGACTTTGGACTTATGTGATGATCTGGAAGGGGAGACTTCAGCCACCAACCTGGAACTTTCTCATACCTTTCCTAAACGTGGTTCCGTGGTCTTTTGGAGAAGACCGACAGTGTAGGTTCCGGTGAGCACACACCTCGTGAAGCTCTCTACCCATCGCCCATGAGGGGCCCTGGGGTCAACACCACCTTAGCTAATTTAAGATATGATGCTAATTTAAGCCTCATGTTTTCAATCCATCTCCCTATAATAACGTTTTTGAAAGAGAGCAAAAACTATGGCGCATCGTCATGGAGAGGGTGTTGGTAATTTTGTGTGTTCCTGACTTATACATTGTCTCCCTTATTCTACCCTGACCAACGGCAGAAGGAATGTTTAGTGACCTCTCCTTTCACTGTCCACCAAGCCCAGGATCTGAGGTGCTGTGAAATTTCTCATACAATAAATCTGGATCACGAAATGGCACTTTGCACATAGATCCCTTTCCACTGTTTTCCACCACCAAGAATTAGAACTTTTTTTGTGACCAGGAAACTGGAGGAGCCTGTGTTATCTATCGCAGTAGGTTTTCACAAGCAGAAAACAGGCCTTATCATGTAGTCAGAATCGTAAGATATAAACGATCTGGAAAATCATGTTGCCTAACCTCCTCTCACAGTGAGGAAATCATGCTTGGAGCAGGTGACATGAGCCTGGGGCAATGGTGGCCAAGACCACAGGACAACGAAAACCCCAGCAAATGAGCCAAGTGGGCTCATTCTACCACCCACATGGCCTATGGGTGACTGGGGGCCTCTTGTTCTGCTTTGCAATACACAAAACTCTAAAATACAAGAACCGGAACGCGTCAGCCTGGCTCCCTTCTCTAGATGACACACTGGGGCAAGTCAGGGTCCTGTGTGTCTGTACCGCTACACGCCCGGAAAGCAGGGCCTAGAAGGAGGCAAGCAGCCAGTGGGGACCTCTCAGGTAGCCCCCAGGTGACAGAGGCTCAGGTCGGCCAGGGATGCAAACTTGAGTGTCAGCCTTTCTCACCTGCAGCCTTTGGCTACAGCCTTTCCTGAAGGGTCTCCAGCTCCTGAGTGTAACGACCCTGATGATGGAAGACCTTGATTTGGTGTCTGAAAGAATTCTCAGGTTAGAAGGTGAGTGCTGCAGTTTCTTAAAGCTGATTTCACCCTCAGAAGGAGAATTCTTCTGAGACATGTGGAAAAGGGGCTGCAAACTGCCCCTTCCCCGTGCATCCAGATACTTCATTTGGGAAACATTTCAGGCGGCATCTTCTGATGGCACAGACCTTCCTTTCTGTGTCTTCTGAGTCTCCACTGGACTCTGACACCCTGTTCTTTGCTGGGCTCTGTCTGTTTAACACTCGGTCCTGGTGGAGCTGTGGGATTTAACCCACAGAGACCCCACGGGGCAAGACGCAGGGCCATGAATCCCTAAGGTGGTGAGCCCCACATCTGAAAGCACCACCTGGTAACAAACGTTCTCTGCATGGGAACCTTGGCATTTATTCATCCATCGAGCATCGTGATGTAAAGTCCCAGGCACTTTACGAAAATACGGAGTTCTTTTGTCCTGATCACAACCCTAGAAGGCGAGTGCTATGTGGAAAGTGAAACCCAGAGAGGTTAACTAATGAGCCACGGCCAGGAAATGGGGAGTGGGAGCTGGCCCCCCGTCTGCCCAGCTCCGGAGCCTCCAGCCTCCACTCCACTGCCTCCTATGAGATGGGCGATGCAGGGAGAGCTGTCTCCTTATCAGTTTGCCACATGGACAAAAAAGCATTGAGTCAGAGCAGAGAAGTTTCAGTGATGAGTTCAGTAGACACTGAGATACTGGCTGCAGGGTGGGGGCGGGGGGTGGGGAGGAAGCTGTGACACCCACCTGCCTCCTTCCAGGCTTCTCGTCATGAACAAAGTTGTGTTTGGGGAGAATCTCAGGGATTCTTCAGAGCTGGCGTTGCATTCCTTTGCCTTTGGAGGATGTGAGGTTCTTATTAGCAACCTTGGGAAACCTGAGTTTTCTCTCTACCAAGTGAGGAAATACGTGTTTGGAAATAAAAGCTGGGGCATGTCCACAGGTCAGCGTTGCTTTGGGCTATTGGCCTTGGAACAGCGACCACTTACGACAGGTGGGCAGGACGGGAGCCTCTGCTAGGATGGGGTGCATGGAGACTGTGGGTGAGAGGATGCCTCTGAAAAGCCCAGGGCCTCTGCAGTGCAGGCTGGGGCTGGGGCCCGGCGCCCGGATTTCAGTGAAAAGGAGCAGGTGGCTGTTCTCTGGAGCATCATGAAAGCCCTGCAAAGCATGTGCTTCGTTTGCAGGGACGGTTGCCAAATTCTTGCCCTTGAAATAATTCTCCAGGTCTCTCTACTAGAAAAAAGGTTTAATTTGGAGAATAAGGAGGAGAGAGAGAATATGAAGAGCGGGCAGGAATAGACAGGTTAGAATAAAGCTGCAAGGATTCTGAAGAGGGGAATTTTACTCTAGGAGCCTGTTGGAAGGACAGAGCCCCCCCGGCCCCACCTTCCGCAAAGCGAAGACTCAAAACCACAGCTGAGCTCGAAGGGTTGGTCTGGCACATCTGGGCCGCTAAGCCTTCACATGGATGCAGCGTGGCCCTCAGGACCCCTTAGTTCCAGCTTTGAGAAAACTGTGCTGTGTTTACTTGGATTGTGTCCACACCCCGGTGCCATGGCAGCCCCCAGACGTGGGGGACATGCTTTCCGCCCACCTGTGCTCGTTAACAGTGCTTGCTTAGGTTCAGCGGTGGAGGTGTTGAAAGCTGGGAGAAGACTGAGTCATCCGCCTCCTTTTCAACCTCAACTTATTTCTGGGAATGTGAAGAACACCCCAGCAACGTGACATTCCTCAGCTTGTAGTCGGAAGGCAACTCCCCACTTCCTTTCTAGTCATGTTGCATCATCTTTCTGAACAGGACGGAACAGAGTGACTTGAAACTTACATGCCTTTAGGAAAGAAAGGGGGAGAATGTGTGTGAGCCCCACCCCACCCCGCACAGGGCAGCCGGTTATCCTGCCCAGAGGGAGGGTGGGCAGACACTCCCGGCCGGGCGCCTTCTCTTGCTGGGGATAAGAAGGACATACGTTATGCATTTTCTGTGCTCATGTCATCATCATGGAAAAAGAGTGACAGTAGGATCAAGATGTGCTCCTGTCACAGCACACGATCGCCAGGTGTCTGTGGATCCACTGCAGGATGAGGGGTCCTGCAGCCCTCATCGTGTCACAATAAGTCACGCGAAAGATGAATGATCTCTGTAAAACCTTTGGCCTGTGGGTAAACTTCTGTACATCCAAATCCCAGAAGGATGTTATTGATTAACGCAGTTAACAAACAAACATTGAGGGTTTGTGGAGGGGAGCTGGGGGGTGGGACAGGTGAGTGCAGAAATGAACACAGAGGGAATCTGCTGTCGAGGGCACAGTGTCATGGTGGACACCATACCCTCCACGCCCTGCAGTGCAGGGTGAGCCAGGCGTGGGGCTCAGGGAGGGGAGTGGAGTGCCACGGGGAAAGGATTTGGGAAGACCAGCCCCCAGAGGGATGTTTGAGCTGGGCTGAGAGGAGGCTGAGATTCTGGGAAATGCTGTCCATCCGGTGGTGGGACCAGCACAAGGAGGAGTGTGAAAGTACAGGGAACACATAGACGGGAGGCTGACGCAGAGTTGGGGAGAGGCAGAAGTCAGGGCGGGTGGGGTGTGGGCGGAGGAGTGACCAGGCTGGAAACGTGCTAGGACAGTTCGGACTTTAGTTTGGAGGTGGTTTGAGCCATTGAGAGTCTTGATGGAGTGACAAGCTCCAGACGTGCTATGGCGGCACATTGAAATTTGGCCTGGGAAAGGCTGAAGGTAGGGTCCAATTAGGAGGCCGAGTCAGTACGGGGGCGGGGCTTGAACCCCAGCAAAGGGAACAAGGATGGTACTCATCGCAGCCCCCCTGCAGAGCTGCCTTTGGCATGGGCATGGCACGAAGCACTTATGGGAGCTGTCTGTTTTCCAGTCAGAGCCCTAAGTGGCAGGTCTGCGGTCACCCCATCTTACAGATGAAGGAGCTGAAGCTCACACAAGGGAGGGACCTGCCCCTGGCCACACAGTGCATAAGGAGCAGGGCCAGGATTTCAGCACTGGTGCCTGTGACTCCAGCCACGGCCTGCACGGTGGAGAAACAGAAGTGCTTGAAACCCAGTTAACTGTGGGAGGGGGAGGGACACGTTCTGGGTGCTGGTGCCTGGGCACCTTAGAGGACAGATGACAGTGACTGAGATGAGGACAGGCAGGTGGGGAGGAGGAACTTGTAACTACAGTAGGGTGGTTGGGACCAAATGAAAACTTGACACCAGCCAAGTGCTGTGGGCGGCATTAATAGTCTGGGACTGGCGCTACAGGCCCAAGGTTCGTGTAAAAGGCCGGCTAGAAGTGTCAACCGGGTGCAGAGGGAAGGTGTTTGTAGATATCGCTGGCCTGGGAAGGCCGGGTGCAAACAGCCTTCCCTGGCTGGAAAGGTCGTCATGTGCCAGGCAATGGGCTAACTGCTTGCCATGCATTCTCAGGACAACCTGTGACATACTACTACTATTGCCGTCATTTGTTTGTAGGTGAGAAAACAAAAGCTTAGGGACATTAAGTAACTTGCTTGAGGCTGCACAGCTAGGAAAGCTGGGACTCCTGAGGGCATCCACGATCAATAGATACGGGGAGAATTCACCCGAGAGGCTATAAAGCTGCAAACTGGAGTTGTAGGCTCTCACACTTCCTTTATTTGCTTGCTTATCTGCATTCTGTCTGTCGTGAATATGCACTATTTTTTGTAATAGGACAAAAACGTTTTAATAAAGCAAAAAGGTGGAATGTAAATTGGTAGACTTTTGGAAGACAGTTTGCCATCCTCCATCAAAAGCTGAAAATCTGGCGTATTCTTGGACCCAGCAATTCCATTTTTAGAAGATAATCACACAGATGTATGTGTAAAGATATCTAAGGCAGACATCTGGAAATACCTTAAATGTCTAATAATAAGGCATTGAGATAAATTTTGACTCAGCCTTATCGTTGAATTCAATACTAAGTAGCATTCAAAAAGGCACAAATAGATTTACATGCGTATGTAAAGATTGTTTATGAGCTATTAATACACAAGGAAAAATACACTATAAAACATTATCCACCAATTGGTCTCATTTGGGTAAAAAATGCATTTATATGAATACATTCATTAAATAATTCAGCTTTTTAGAGAAGTAACTGCAAATAATTGAGACCCATGTTCGTTGGACGAGGCCGCAGAGTGTGTGTGATGGGGAGGAAACCCAACCGCGTGAGCCAGTGGCCCTTGAAGGATTAGGAGGGTTGGAAGGATACACACAAAAATGCTTTGTGACTTTAATTTTTCCTTTTAACTATCTGTATTTTCTAGGTTTTTTTCCTACAGTAAAAACGGACTTCTTGGGAAGAGATGTTTACTTTTAAACAATTTTTAAAATGGAAAGGAAAGAAACAGATGCCGAAGTAAGAAAAGGTGAAGATGGCGTGAGTTCCAGGAGTCCTGGAGGACAGACCTCCCAGAAGCAGGCAGCAGTATAGGGTGCCTCTGAAAGATCTGGCAAGTTATAGACCCACAGGGACCTTACGTGTCTATGGGAAACGTTGATTTATTGTTACTTATCTCCAGCCACTTTCCTCTCAGTCCAGACCACGTTTTCCATTCCTTGGGTAGTTTAGACTTAGCACCAGAATGGCCTACTCTCTCCACCCCTTCACTCCAGCCCCTAAACAGACAGGCAGACACCAGACTCGTTCACCTGGGTTCTCCATGTTCTTTGGTCGCACCACCAAACACTTGAAACTGAGGGTCATTTAGATGCACATTTAAAATGATCCTTTACACATCCCTTTGACTAAGCTCTCTTTCTCGCTAACCTCGAGGCTACAGCCTGGTCAGGCCTGCCTCATCTCTCCCCTGGACCAACTCACCACCACCTCGGTGATGGTCCTCCTTCCCCATCCTCCACACTTGCACGGATTCCAGATGCCGCCGGACCGTTTGACCCACACATAGCACCCTGCTCCCACTCCCTCCAGAATAAAGTCTCACTTCTTGAAAATATTGCAAATAGTGAAGCAATAAGCATTGTGTTCATACAACTTGTTTTTTTCATTCAAAGTATTTCCTTGGGATAAATTCCCAGGATGGAAGGGCTTGTATAGACACTTCTACACTTCTGAATTTGAGCCCTTGCCCCCGCATTCATCTCCAACATAAATGTTTTTAGGGTTTGTAGGAAGAAATTCTTAATTTTTGTGCCCTGACTCTGCCTCTATTCTTTTTTCTCTCTTTTACATCAGGTCCAAGTTACCTTTTTATTGAGAAAAATTATTTTAATTTTAAAGCATTGTCTTTGAGCACCTTCCTCCTTCCAGTTTTTTGATTTTGCATTTCAATTTCAGGTTATAGAAACCTTTTTCTGTAAATGGCAGGCATTTCACAATTTTTGCAATATGGTGATTTCTCCCCAGTGAATTCTTTTAAAAAGCTGGGCAGGGATGAGTGGGAGGTTGGGCTTACTTGCTTCTAGATGCTCCAAGTTATAGTAAAAATTATATAAATAAAAATTAAGGGTGGTGGGACATCTGCATTCTAGTGGATAACTCACTCTCACTAACTTAATGAGCCGTTTTCTTTTTTTTTTAATAAAGAAAAATTTCATAGGCAAGGTCCCTGGGTCTGGAGATACAGAAGAGTTCCTTTGAATTGACTTAGCAGTTTTGACAAATTTGTGGCTGCCCTGGAATTTTCACCAGGATAAAATGATAGCTGAATAAGTGACGGACATTCTCCTAGCTCTCTGGATTTAATCCTGTCAAAGAATGTTAGAACCAAGCGTGCTTACAAATGCTAGACTGATTTTATTTGATCTTTACTGGGCTAATGGGGAGCTTTCAGAAGAACTTGGGTCATTAATATAAACTGCTGACTTTAAATAAAACTTACTATCTCTAGATTAAATACGCATTTTCAGTGACATAGCTTTTCCTTTAAACCAGGGATAGTCTGGGAAAGGCTGTTTCAAAAATGCCTTTATCAAATGCTCTGGGCTCTCCAAGCCTCTGACCTGCTTTCTCATCGTCACCGATGACCCAGAGATCATAAAGGAATGCGTCTGGCGGCCGCTAGCTACAAACCAACCAACTCACCCAAACTTGTCCCCATCCTACCTTCCTTGCTTTCTGCTTAATAAAAATTCCTGGAAGGAACCCTGACCCTCCTGCCTCCGAGCCTTTGCACGTGCCGTTGACTCTGCTCGAGTGTTTCCACCCCGCCCTACCTCTGCTTTCCTCAGCCCTTCCTCACAGCTTGCTTTGACTGCTCTTGGAGGGTCCAAGCCCATCTTGTGTGTCCTCCTGGCATTGTGTACCTGTCACAGGTGTCACTTTAGATTTATTTGTGTCTTTATGTGTTGCAGTGGGACTGAGCCTAGTGAAGGCACAGCCAATGTCTCCATTGTCTCCAGGGATAATTGCTATCCAACCATGACTATGATCTGCAAAGGCAAAGGTGAGATGCCGCCTCAGAGCACCTGGCAGGTGGGCGATCACACTGACCCTGAAAAGGTCCTGTGCTGCCATCCCTGTATTCCAGGGGATCTAATGAATAAGTATTAATACCACAGAAAAGGAGATGGTAGCTAACTAGACAGAAGTATTTTCAGCGAGGCCTGTGGGCCACCTATGAAACACAGGTCCACACCTCTCGTCTGCTGCCTTCCTCCTGTCAAAGCCTCCATCAGCTCCCCGATGGACCTCTTGAAATATCTTCCCATCGTGTGCCTCATTCCCACTCCGGCTCTACAAAATCTACCTTCTGCATAGCGGCTGGGATAATTGTCTAACAACCTAGGTAGAACTGCATCACTGCCCTGCTCACAGCTGGTGTGACTTATTGTCCCGTTAGAACAGGTCCCAGTCCCTGGTCTGTGCATCCTGGTTCTCCTATCTCCTCACCCGCTCTGCTCTGGCCACCCTGGCTGCTTTGGGGACCTCAGAAGCTTGTTTTTTCTACTGGGAAAGCTCTCTATGGTTGTTCCTTCTCCCATCCACGTCTCCATTTAATTGTCACTCCTTGGAGAGACCTTCCTTGGGCCTCAGACACTCAGTTCTCATCTCGTCCTATTTGAGCTTCTTCCTAGTTCTTAACTCTGCCTGAGTCGTTTCTTTTCTAATTGATGTGTTTGCTCGTCTTTTCCTCCCAGGGTGCTCATTCCTGAGGAGTAGGTGACTCAGTGTCAGAAACTGGAGGGTGCCTGGGACCCGGAAGCCTTAGCACAGCTGTGGCGACTGGAAGAAGAGACACTCTGAATTATCACCAATGACAAGCAGTGTGATTGCGGTGGAGGAGAAATGTAGCGATGGATTGTGAGGGTCCCTCCAATCAGTACAGCATCCCTGGGGGGCATCCAGACTTAGCCTGACTTCTTACAGGGACCGAGAGCTAATTATCGCTCAGGGGACACAGAGGGAATAGACAGACGTAGACAGTGAGGTGACATTATGTAATTCTCACAAGCTGATTTAATAACCCCGTTCTGATTCACCACTAAGTGTAACATTTATTATTATTAAGCACATACTCTGGGCGTGGCAGACATGCTAAAACCAACCTGAGCTTGTGCCCCGAGAGAGGGCTTCACATGCCCTGGGACGTAGCCGGCACTGAGCCCTGTCCTTGCTGTCTCGGTGTTGGTAAAATACAGTGAAAATTCAAAGGGTGATGCTGGAAAATGGCCATGATAAAGCCTGGCATACAGTAAGTGCCCAGTAAATCTTTGTTTCAGTTTTCTTGCAGAGAGAACAGCAATTATTTCTACCAGGGCAGGCAACTGTGGGTGGTGGACACAGGACCACCTTGCTAGAAACAACATTTCCCAGCCTCCTTTGCAGCTGGTGGGCTGTTTATCCAAGTTCTGGTGCATGTGAGCTCCAGTCAGGAGTGCAACTTCCTGGCAGGGCCTCAAAACACTGGGCATGCTCCCCCCTCCCCATTCCCCATCTCTGGGCTGACAGGCTTGGCAGGGACTTAGTTTCAACCACAGTGAGGAGAACAGTGTCCTGGAACATGACAGAAATGAAAAGGGGTGAGATCGGGAGCAGCACCTCCTCGCCAGCCCACCCTCCTGGCTGTTACTGGAAAGGAGGCGAGCAACATCTCTCTCAGGTAAGCCGTGGCATTTGGGGGCCTCTCTGTTATAGGAACATTGCCTTTACCTTACTCTCACAGAATTGGGGAAGACTTTGTCCAAGGTGCTGATGTTTGAATTGGACATTGAAGGATAAATAGGAATTGATCAATGGAGGGGTGAGGTGGGTGCAAAGTCCAGAAAGAGGGAACTGCGTTGTATGCAAAAGTCTGGAGGCAAGGAAGCCTGGGCTGATTCTAGCCTGCTGTGCCCCCATGAGAACCTCCTGTTTGTTACATACAGATTCCTGGGGCTCCCTCCACCCCAACCCCAATACCACCACTCAGACCTTCTGAATCAGAGTCTGCAGGGGACGGGCCAAAGCATCCGTTTTCACCCAGTGCCCGGGTCATTCTTGTGACCAGCAAGTTTGGGAAGTGCTGAGCTTGGCATATAGGCTGCAAGGGACGCACTGGGGACTGAGTTGGGAAAGCTGAATTGAGCCAAAAGTCAATGGCCTTGGATCCCACAAGAAACTTGAACTTTAACACACAGTCTGCTTGCTTCTTTTCTTTTGGGGGAGAAGTCACAAATCCTTTTTAAAAATTGAGGAAATGTGTAACCCTTTTCCCAGAAAAATGCCCCTTCTTCCCCTGACATTTGAATATTTTTTCAGGTACCCAAGAATCCACTCTTTGACTCCAGTGGAAGAACCTTGGGGGCCGTGGTTTCAATCTAGACAGGGACCTGATCACAGCAAAGAGCAGTGTGGTAACCAGTGTCTAATAATTAAATCTGTGTGACAATTAACAGGAGAAAATAACCAAATGTAACTACATACGTACGCGTGGGAACCCCACATACATGAGAGAGTCAGAGATCCCACATACACAAGAGGTTCAAAGACAGAAAGTTAACACGAGGTACACCTGACATTCTGGGGTAAGGATCAGCTCGGGGCTTCAGAGGAGAGGAAGGTCATTGCAAGAGCAGATGTTCAGCAATTAGAAAGTTTGCTCAGCCATATGGGTAGGTCAAAATAGACGTTATTTCTGGTGATAACTCTTATGCACGCAAGGCCCCTCATCTAAGTTCTTTAAGGGAGAGGTCAGTTTCTCATGAGCCCATAGGGTCTCAATTGCCTTTAGCTTAAAATAATTCACATGCCAATGTGGCACATTTTGGGGAGGCCTGTTCTGAACCCCTAGATGGGAAAGGCCAGCTAACAGGCAAGTGAGGATGGAGGTCGGACCCCGGGGGCCTTCACAGGAATGGAGGAGGTAGATGAAAGAGAGTCAGAACAAAGGAAGCCAGGGTGTGCGGCCAGTAACTGGGCAAAAGTCTGCAAGGGGCAGAATTCAAAGATGAGAGAGGTTTCCCACTTGGAGGCCAGCTTGGGAGGGTGCAAGGACAATGCCTCCAGTTCTTTGACATGTCCTCTTGACAATAGTGAGTGGAAGGACTGCAAGGGATTCAGGTAGCGATTCCCAGAAAACTGTGGACATTCGGGTACAAGTTTCGAAGGGGCCCAAGATGGAGATGCCATACTCATTGAGAGCGGTGACTGACAGATAACAAGTGGGAGTCCGCGGCCTCCTCCAGAGAGAGGCTGTAGAATGCAACAGAAGGCAAGACCCTGGAGAGACCCACTTCTGATAGGAGGCAGGAGAGGAGCCCACAAAAAGGGAGCATCAGAGGAGAGGGGGACAGAGAGACCATGGGTCCGAAAGGCCAGACAAGCTACCCTGCAAGGCCTTTGGACCGGGCAGCTCAGAGGTCACTGGACAGCCTTCAAAGAGTCTTTCTTTTGCTGACTGTGCCATGACACAGCCAAGTATTTAGAGAGAAGGATACATGCCGTCTGCAATTTACTTGCAGGGGAAAAAAATATATATTTACAGAGGGGGCCAAAAAAAATGTATACACATTTTAAGAAAGGAAAACCGTATCAAAATTGTACTACTCAGTATATACCAATAACAAAAGATGAACACAAGTCACCTTTGACTTCTGCAATGACAAGAGGTGCTCAAAGTGGTTCCCATCAGCATCCAGACACTTCTGATGACGGCGAACTCCTGCTTGAGCGGCGCTGACCAAAGTGTCCACTTGTGTACATCTTTTTGGCAGCCGGTATATTATATATAATACGTATTATATATATTACGTATACGTATTATGTATACACGCAACATACAGAAACACAAATATACACTTATACCCATAAACATACGTATTTAAATAGATCAATAAAGCGAATGTGGTAAGAGGTTCACAAGCGGAGAACCCGGGCGAATGCTTCAGGCAGTTCTTCCTACTACACTCGCACCATCTTTAAGTTTGAAATGATATAAACATAAAAATCCCCGTGTTTAGAAAGGACACTGGGAGGTGAGTGCAGGATGCGAGGCAGACAGTGGTGGCTTAGCCCGAGTGAACAGCTCTGGAGAGTTATGCAGGTGAAGGGAAAGGAGGGCGCTGGCCGTTGGAGGGGTGGCTTTTCTTAAGCTGAGGATCAGGAAGGAGGAGTGGGTACTTGAGCATAATTTAGGGCTGAAACCACTGTCCCAGAGGGAGGGTGAGGGGAAGGGGGTGGGGCAAGAGGGGAAGCTGGTAGGCAAATGAGGGGGTCAGGGAGGAGGCCCAACCGGGTTGAAAACGTACACCCAGGCCCAGGGGTCAGCCTCGGAGCAGAATGGGGCTGGGGCCACTTGCCCCGGTGACAGTGAGCCCGCCCACGCCGCCGGTGGCCCCCGGAAGCGGTTGCCCCTTTAAGGGGGGGGCGGTGAGTCAGGCGGCCAGGGTGGGGGTGCAGCCCGCTGGGGGGCCCGCGGGGCGCAGGAAGTGGGCTCCCGGCTTGGCAAATCCTTTCCCGTGAGCTGGCAGCATCTCGGTGATCAAAGTGATTTTTACCCGTTTAGAATTTTTCAAGTGAGCACTTGTGTGGTGGCACCTCGTCCTTGTCGCGCGTGTGCCGTGAAGAAATTTACCCGCGTATTTATAGCCGGTGTTTATTTTTGCAGAGCTCCCGAACTTGAGCTTCGCTAAGTGCTAGTCGGAGCGACGGCAGAGCTGGACTGAGTCCTGGCTTTCCTGCCACAGGATCCAGGCACAGGGTCTGTGACCTGGGGGAGCCCCTGTGTGCTGAGAAGAGGGACGACCGGAGTTAAGAGCTAAGAGCTGGTCTGTCGGGGACTCACCTCCCCCCACCAGGCACACAGCCAGATGGGCCACGCATCCTCCCCGCCAGGCACTTTCACTTCCTCAGGCCCTCCCTACCCACCGTCTTCCCCCCCGCACTCCCCGTCCCCTCCAGGTGCAGAATCAGACCATCTTCCTCCGCCCTGCGGGGGGGGGGGGGGGGGGGGGGTTCCCCTCTGAAGTCAGAGCGATCTCACACTTTTGAGGAAAATGATTTAGCTTTTGACTCACCCTGAAGCTAACACATCCTCTGAAACTTGTCTCCTCTCTCCTGCGCTCAGTTTGGTGACCTGGAACCACACTTCACAGAGACAGAGTAGAGTTCCCAAAGTGTCACCGAGTTACCCCAAGTCAGGTGGGATGAGGTCCTGGAGGAGCTGCGCCCTCTCCCCCACCGGGACATGTAGGACTGTACCCTCTGCCAAGGAAAGGGCCTGTTCAGAAATGTAAGAAAGACCAGGTGTGCCGTCTAGGATGAGTTTCAGAGCTGTCACTTGAGCGCGCCCCCTCCTTGTATTAATCACTGTGACTTACAGAAATTTCCCTGGGGTTGCCCAGGGAGGGTGTGGTTTCCAGTCCCGGAAAACACTTCCAGCAAAAACTCTGCATTTGGACCTGAGTGTCTGATGCAGTTACAGAGTGACTGGTTGTTCAGGGCGGTGGAGACTTTCAGGGCAGTCTTTGGGCTCTCGGCCTCTAGGCACAGCTCAGCACCCAGCAAACCCCATCTTGGATCGTTTACTGGCCCCTGGAGCAGCAAGCCGGCCCATTATCTGCCATGAGTCAGGGCCTCTGAATTTATTTTACATTTGTTCTGAAGCAGCCCGGATTTGGCTGAAGTCACCCCCATTCAGCTCTAGACTGTGAAGCCCCACTTGCCCAGCAGTTGTGTTTAAAAGAAAGGATCAGAGTATAATGCCCTTTTGTTCGATTTTGCTTTTACTCTTCCCAGAAAATGGGTCTGTGGGTGGGAGCGGAGGGATTTCAGACCCACAGTCCCAGGCAGAGATTCTGCAGCTCCTGGTGACTGGTGGGGCTCCACTTCTCCCTGCCATCCCTCCCACCCCCGGCCCAGTAGCCCAGGGCCACCCTCCTGGGTGGACCAGCAAAGGGCAGGAGAACGGAGAGTTGAGGCAGGAAAGACTAACTGCTGAAATTGGTCTCCTGTGGTGGCCAGGAGAGCTCCTGTTGAGACCACCTCATCCTGAACACCCTCAGTGACCTTGGCGTGTCACAGCCTCTGCCTGGGAGACCATTTGGAGCTGGCAGATTGCGAGCACTAGGTGTGCACACTTCTCTTCTTAATTTCTACCTTGCAGAAGGAGAACGGCTCCTATTGGGTCAGCTGGGTATTTCCTGAACGCTTCTTCTCTGTGCGGGCACCTGGCATGATGGAGAGCAGGCAAACACCCATTCTAAAATCTGACTTGAACTTTGGGTTATTTAAAACAATACTTTCTTCCCTTGATTTCATTCCTTTATGCTTTTTTAAAGTTATGTATAGAATCGTTCTGAAAATTATAGCGCCCCTAAAAACAAAAGGGCAGGAAGTACTTTTACTGTTACAGTAGGTATAACTCTCAGCTTTCACTGGATGGTCTCCTGTGATGTTGGCCTAATTAATTCAATTCCACTTGCTCACCTTTGTGCGGCAGGAGATGGGAAGAGTCGGTTTGGAATGTAACTTTGTAAAGGTGTTGGGCTTCTAGAAGGACGTGTTCTAAATAAGCTCGCTCATTCCATTCCTCGACGTGCAGGAGCGTCAGTCTTAGGCTCCCCTGAAACCCATGAATGACTGGATTGCACAAGGTGACCGGACCTGGAGCTGACACTCCCTTATCTTCTGTGCTAAACACAATTCCAGAGGGGAAAGCCGGCCTGGACATTAGTTCTGAAATGAGCTGGCACCTCACCCTGGGGCTGAATTCCCGAGACTGTGACTGGCCAAGCAGAGGTGTGATGGGATTGGGCACCTGGAATTTTGGGGCACCCGATCCTCTCATTCATAGGTGTTCTAAAACTAAGCTTTTAAGGAAACCTAGAAATAAGATACAGTAATACCTTGGTTTTCAAACGTCTCCATTGACGAACATTTTGGTTTACGAACCCGGAAGTAAATGCTTCGGTTTTCGAACACGCCTCGGGAGTCGAACATGTCACGCGGCTTCCGCTGAGTGCAAGATCCTGAGGCCTGGCTGTCGGCTGTTTTCGAACGTTTCAGAACTTGAACGGTCTTCTGGAACAGATTGCATTCGAAAATCGAGGTACCATTGTATATTCTTCCTCTTAAATGATTTACTCTGGTCTAAATAATGACAGTCACATCAACCATAATTTATTCTAATCTTACTGGTTTGAAGAATGTTATAATTTACATACACGTTGTAAAAAAAGTTTTGCTAAGCAAGAAAGATCAGAGGGAAAACATTTATGTAAGAAAAAAACATGTTTGTCGTGATTTTAGAAGCTCTCATTTGTATATCAGTTGTTTAAGGTTGGTTTAAATGATTCCCCAAATAAATCGGCCGGTGTCTCTAGAGGGCAAGATTCTATTTTCCTCTATTTTGGTTTTCTGTACAGTTTTGAGGATACTCTAACTAAATTTTGTTTAAAATATTGAAAGGGATCAAAACATGCCACCCCAAAACATGCCACTTTGGCATAAGGATTACTTTGAGGTGGGGGCCATTGAGAAAAAGCAAACATAGGAAACACATTGTACCCTCCAGCTATCTGCCTAAAAGCAGGGCATAAATATTTCTTGGGAAGATATCCCCCTTCTCATACCAGTTAGAGAACAGTCTTTGTTCCCAGAGTTGGAGACGGCGCCAAGAGGGGTCCACATAAACAAAACGTTGCTAAATAGCCCTTAGCTTCCATTAGTTTCTCCAATATATTTACTTTCCCACAATTCGCCACCTCTAGTAGCCTAAACTCCTTTTCCTTTGTCCTGTCACTTCTCAAAAATTGATGGCCCTTTGTTAAAATGGTATATAAGCCCCCCAAGTTTAATTGCTTCTTTGGATCTGTATTTCTTTTCTATGAAGGCTTTTGTGTATGTCAAAATATTAACATCAAGTAACATGTATATGCCTCTTCTGTTAATCTATCCTGTCAGTCTAATTTGCAGGCCTCAGGGGCAGAACCTAAGAGGAAAGAGGAATGTTTTTTCCTTCCTACAATATTGTCTAATTAAATTAA
This sequence comes from Rhinolophus ferrumequinum, assembly GCF_004115265.2. Taxonomy (NCBI): domain Eukaryota; kingdom Metazoa; phylum Chordata; class Mammalia; order Chiroptera; family Rhinolophidae; genus Rhinolophus; species Rhinolophus ferrumequinum. The sequence goes on from NC_046292.1 coordinate 5,328,590, forward strand.
TTAAGATGAATGGTTTTATAATTTAGTCTGATCTATAAGGTTTTATTATATGATAAATAATTTTGAGAAAGAAAGATCCCATTTCTCACCATAGCATGGAGCCATTTTGAAAAATTCTTTAGAGACTTATTCATATCCCCCCCGCTACCCCAGCACACCCAAGAATATCCATTTCTTGATTCTGGAGACAAACAGGTAAGAGATACTGACTGCAGAGATTCACAAGTTGAAAACAAATGTGAATCCTTTTCTTCCTTGGGGGGTTTTTGTCCCATCTGCCAGGTGATTTCCTGCCTGGCTGCTCTCACTGGCTGTGCTAATTGGTCATCATTTGCTGACAGAGCCAAGCCTTTATTTCTCATCCCAGGTAGGAGAAAATGTGAAATGGTGCGAAGGAAGTGGCGTAAAGCTTCCTCAGGACAGGGGTGGGAGTAGCCAGAGCCTGGGAAATAAACACATTCCAGCTCAGTGCTTGCCAGAGAGTCTCAGCACCACCTGTCACCGCCGGGCGCTGTCATCCTGCTGCTCTTCCAACCCCCCCACACTGTGGCCATCACGGCGGGTGATCCTGTACCTGCCTGTGTACACCACGCCCAGCTCCAAAGCAGACACTTCATGTTCATCATCTCACAGCCACGGGGATCAAAATCCCTCTTGGGGCTGCATTCTGTGCAGACACCACGATGGCAGCTCCAGGGACAGCCCACGAGCAGGGTGCCTCTCCCTGTCTGAGGGGAGCAATACATGCAAGCTGGTCACCGGGTCCAAAGAAGAGACGAACCAGCTCAGGACCAACCAATTTGGGCTTTGAAGCTGAATATCGCAGAGGAGGGAACGTCCCAGGAATCAATGGTCTGGGTTGCTGTGGACAGCGGTGTCACAGGGACAGAACCAGAGGTCAGGAAGTGTCCCGTGATTCACCGGGAACAGTGGACAGGCAGAAATGACACTTGTGGCCCGGAAATAGGGTTTCACAGAATGAAGTGGGCCGTGCAGGAGCATGCCCCATCCCAAACGGAGAGGCCTGGCCGTAAGTCTGAGGCATGCAGGTGAAGAGGGACTAATGGTGAAGATGAGAGGACAGTCAGCTACCACAGGCCCCCCGGGCCCAGGAGAATTCCATCCCGTTTCAGACAGAGCTCCCCAAACGGACAGAGAGCAGAGTCTAGCAGTGACATCTGCTGTAAGTAAATCCGCTTCCTTCACCCACCAAAGTTTATCGGGCATCAGCCATTAATTAGCCAGGCACTGGGCTGGGTACTGGGGACACAGTGGTGAACAAGAGGCCACAGTCCCTTTCCTCCGGGACCTGACCTTTCAAGGGCCGGAAGCAAGCAAAAACCAAAACCAAACAAATACAATAATTGCAAGTTGACCTCGGTACGCTGAAGACACAAGGGGCTAAGATGGAGAATAGCAGGGGGGGGGCCCACAACGGGGAGGGTAATAATCAGAGGAAGACTCCTGGGGGATGTAAGGTTCACCCTGAGACCTAAAGGAAGAGAAGAAGCCAGCGAAGCAAAGGGGAGAGGACATAGTAGGTGCAAAGGCCCTGGGGCATGAAAGAGTTGGCCACGTTCAAAGGATGGAAAGAAGCGAGCAGGAGCGATACAGGACACACTTGGTGAGAAGGGCAGGGCTTTTCGGTGTATGCAGCAGGGCTGACATGATCTTCATGTTTTAAGAAGGCCATTTTTGCTGCCATGTGGAAACTAGATCGTGGGGGCTTCTGACAAATACTTAACTTGTTAACAATTTCATGTCTCAGAGGAGCTACTGCCAGGAACAGCCAACACATGGAGGGGCTGTTAGCCAAGTGGAAACGATAGAAACCCAGAAGTAAGCAACTATGTAACCTTAGGGTGCGTGGTATCCAAGAAGGATGACACAGTTTGGCATATTTTCTAATCTTCAGCATGGCAGGTTGCAAAGGACACTGAGGAATGTTATGATTCTAAGACGTGCTTCTCTAAAGGGGCGATCAGTTTGAAAAGCTGGAAATTCTAACTGTAATTACAAATGACTTTCTTTCCACCGAGGGAACAATGAGCAGTGATTGCAGACATCATTCCACGGGGAAGCTGAGACTTTTAAGGGATAGGTACCTACCAGGAAAGAAAGTTACCTAATCCTGGACAAATACAAGACACTGATAACCCTGCTGAGAGTCGTCTCAGGAACGCACAGCACGATAGGAAGGGAAATTTAAAAATGATTAGGGCAAGATGCTGGGGCCACTGCAGACAAAGCCTTGGGGAAACGGGTCTCCTCATCTATGTTGTTTCTGCACTTCTGTGTCAAGAGGATCTCTTCAGGCAAAGAGGCAGGAAACCTGCCAGAGGAGGAAGGGGCTCTGAAGGCAGGGGTTCCTTTGCTCTCTGCACAACTGGCTCCAGAGAGGCACCCAGTATTTGTTGAGTGAATGAATGCATGCGTGCCTGTATGAATGAATGAATGAACGGCAATGAGGGTATTAGAGTGCTGCTATGCTAATGATACATGCGAACTACCCAGGCCGGGGGACCATAGACTCTCCCAGAAGAGGACTTGGCCCTTTTCTTTGGCTTCCCAACACCTATCGCCTGCCCCTACAGTTGGGAGCCTGCATGGGAGGCAGCGCTCACCTGCCAGCACAGACACGTGAAGGGATGGGACCTCTCCCTCCCTGCAGCTAGGCCACAGATCTGAGGCCTGCACTGGCACGTGCGAAGCAGGGACGGCTGAGAGGTTTTGCCAGTGGAGATGGGCGGGCAGCAGCATCACTACCACCCAGTATCCGTGGGCGAGCATGGCAGGGGTTCTGTCTCCTGCCTCCCCACCGGTATTGTCTTCCTTTGTTTAAAACTTTTTATTCTGAAGTAAGTACAGATGCACACAGCAGTGACAGATTGTAGAGAGGTCCTGCATACCCTTCACCGCTGAGGTTACGCTACACGTAACCACAGAATGGTACCGGGACCCAGAAATGGACCTGTTTGAAAGTCTGGTTCTGAGCCTGCCTACTGGTTGCTGCTCCAGCCAATATCGTCCCCCAAAATCGTCTTTCTGTCTAAATCAACCAGGGTCAGTTTTGCCATTTCCAAGGTGGGGAAGCCAAGAACAAAGAGGCTTCTGGCCGAAGAGCAAGAGCGGGGGAGGGATGGGGGAAGTGTAGAATTGGGAATTGATAATAAATCTTTCAGAGAAGTAAGGGGGCAGGAGCAGTGGGAGGAGGACACAGTTTAGGAATCTTTCAGAGGTAGACCTGGCAGGTCTGGATTTGGTTAGGAGGAGAAAGGCAGAGGAGGAGGGAGGGGAGAAGGAGGAGGGGGAGGGAGGGGAGAGGGAGGAGGGGGAAAGGGAGGAGGGGAGGGAGGGGAGACGGAGGAGGGGAAGTGGGAAGGGAGGGAGGAAAGAGGAGGTGGGAGGGAGGGGAGGAAGGGAGGGGGAGGGAGTAGCTGAGGACGGAGAAACTAATCAGAAGTAGACAAGGGCTTTGAGTCACAGTCTGATTCACAGCAGATGTAATGAATCGCATGGAATCAAGGAAATGGGAAGCAGGCCCCTCGGACACTGGGGGCCCTGGCTTTCTTGGGGGCATCATTCTGGTTTGCAGGGGTCGTGGTGTCGTTCAGGGCTCACTTGTGAAGCGCTGCTCTTTCCCTCCTGCGTGAGCCCTGCAGTGGGCCACCGTGGGCACTGGTTCTGTGTGGGGGCCCCGGAGCGGCGTTTGGTGGACTGTGGAGGTTTCCCGGGGCTGATAATCATTGCCTCCCCCATCTAAGTTTGTCATGACAACGGCGGTGATACCTAGCATTTCTGAAGAGCTTCTGCGCCAGATGCTTTTCTAATCCACAGCTTTTAACATAGCATTTGCTGTTCTAGGTTGGCACTAGGATGGATCCCGTTTTCCAGTGTGACAGAGAAATAGAGAAGTCAGGCAGATGGAGCCCAAAGCATCCTTTTTATCACTGAGCAAAGGCTGTCACAGAACACGGCTTGGCATGCTAGGTTTCCCCTCCTAAGTTAGAGAGCTGCCTGCACCCAGGAGCAGGGCACGGCCCTTCTACCAAGTGCACTGGGAGGGGAAGATGCTCCCCTCGAAGGAAGGGGTGAGTGAGACAGAGAGAGGTCCAGGACCCCCGCGGGGAGCTGTCTCCCCAACCCAGGACAGAGAAGGGGTGATGTTTTCAAAGGAGGCGAGTATGGTGCTTTGCTGACATGCACAGACAGTACTGCTGGATGGAGGGCGTCTCGGGGTCAGAAGCTGCAAAGACAACCATGTGGGAGGCCTGAGGTTTGAACACAAACTCCCAAGCAGTTAAGGTGGACAGTTGGGGACAGACATCCGTTATTAAGGACATAGGGTGGACAAGACTTGCTTTGACTCTTTAGATGTGGGGGTGATGGTGGCCCCCAGGTCATGGGGCTGTTCACTGAGACCCAGGTCACTCAGGGAGAGTTAGGTTCGTTTCAAACAGTCAGAGATGTGTGGCCCAGTGAGCCACTGGGGAGAGGAACTGGCTGGCGATGGATATTTGAATCATCAGCACATTCACTCAGCAGATACTTATCCAGCACCTAATTGTGCCAAGAGCTTTCCTAAGTGCTGGGACTGACATGGGAGAAAGATAACTGCCTAGATTCCTGTCTGCGTGGAGTTTACAATCTAGTGGGGAGACAGACAACAAAAATACATGTAAGTAGGGCCTGCCCGGTGGCTCAGGTGGTTGGAGTTCCGAGCTCCTAACTCCGAAGGTTGCCAGTTCGATTCCCACATGGGCCAGTGGGCTCTCAACCACAAGGTTGCCGCTTCCGCAAGGGATGGTGGGCTCCCCACTCTGTAACTAAGATTGAACACGGCACCTTGAGCTGAGCTGCTGCTGAGCTCCCAGATAGCTCAGTTGATTGGAGCACGTCCTCTCAACCACAAGGTTGCCAGTTCGACTCCCGCAAGGGATGGTGGGCTGCGCCCCCTGCAACTAGCAACGGCAACTGGACCTAGAGCTGAACTGCACCCTCCACAACTACGATTGAAAGGACAACAACTTGACTTGGAAAAACTCCTGGAAGTACACACTGTTCCCCAATAAAGTCCTGTTCCCCTTCAAAAAAAAAAAATACATGTAAGTAAATTACTCGAAGTGCTCTGACAGCTGGGGGCTCTGACAGCTGGAAGGTGTCTAAAAGAGAAGCTCAGAGAAGGCGAGAGCACTCCAGGCAGAGGAGAGGACCCAAAAAGCATATGCAAAGGTCCTGTGGCAGAAAGGTTGGTCTGCCCAGGGAACCAGAATAAGGCCTGAGAAGCAGATGTCCAGTCATGATCACAGAGGAGAAAGATGGTGGAGAAAGCTAAAGAGTCAGGGAGGGCGGATCACATTTGGATTTAATTCCAGGTCCCAGGGGAAGTCATCAAAGACTTTAAAACAAGGAGTAAGAGGAGACTTAGAGGTGAGAAAGTCTGGTGACTTGCAGTAGAATGATGGCTAGGAAGATAGGTGGGTGGGATCTGATAAATCTTTTGGCGTAGAATCAATAAGTCTTGGTGATGGATTGGATTTGGGGGGTGAGGGAGAAAGAAGGAAGCAGGCCTCCCAGGTTTCTGTCTGAGCAGCTGGTGAAGGGGGCGCTGCTCACTGAGAGAGGGACCAGGTGGACGGACGCAGGTGAAGATTATCAGGCAGTGGGACAACCAAAGGGAAATGTCAAGTAGCTGATTGGAGAGGTGGGTGTGGAGCATGGACCATACGTCAGGTCACCGACGTACGTCTGGAAAACATTAGCTTCCTGAAGATGTGTAAAGTCATGGAGATGGGGCATACAGAAGAACTTATCATCGGACAAGGGAGCCTGGGACCCAGCGCTGAGGACCCCACTTGTAGAGAACGGGTGGAGGGGTCTTTGGCGAAGGGTCTGGAGTAGCAGCTGAAACAGTGAGAGTCGGTGGGGGTGAGATTCCTCGGGTAAACCTGTGTGTGGAGGTGGTGGCCCTGGAGAAAAGGAGACAATGCCTCTAAATATCCGAGTGGAAGAGTGTAGACTCATCCTGTCTACACGCGCAATACGGCGTTTGGCTCAACAGAAGGAAAAACTGCCCAAATCCAGAGTGTGCAGAGATGGTCAAAATGATCAGGAGGGAATTTGGGCGCTTGGAGGAGAAGTCCTTCCAGCTCTGACATTTTATTATTTGAGTTCTCGCTTATGTCTGAAACAAGGGGCAAAATAAGAATTTGCTTTATTTCAAAGTTAGCCTTTGTATAAAATGTAAGTAACTAAAGCCAGTCATTTGACATATTTACTGAGCTCCCATAGTGTACTGGGCACTGGGACATGTGACAAATGCCACAGCAAAGCTGCCTGCCCTCGTGTAACCTCCAGCTCCCTGTTTTGTGTGCATGTTTATTTTCTATCCAGAAAGTGCGAGTCCGCGACCATTGCCACATTTTCCTATTGGTCACCAGAGGGTAACAAAAGATCAGTGTGGGAAAAAAAAGAATGAATCCGTTTCCCAACACATTTATCAAGAGGTGAAACATACGGTCTGCAGCCCAGAGAAAATCATTAGAAAGTTACGTAGATGCGGAATGGTTCCACACCCTCATGAAGCAAAACTTCCCCTTTCATGAAAAGAAATAAACGTTCCATACATATATTTACCAATGACAAAACCCACACTGGTAAAGGGGGTTCGATTGGAGGTTTCAGTACTGTAATTTACGGTACAGATGCTTCTCTCCCAGACGCCCTGGAAGCCAAAGGAAACCGCCTACACAGAAGTATAGGACGCAGTTAATCGTGTATGTGCCATTCTCCAAACGCCTCACTCCTTTTCCTTTCACTATGCCCCTTTCCCCCTTAAAAAGTGCCTTTGTTATTCTTTCATCAAATATTTATAGAGGGCTTCTGTGTGCAGACTCCGAGCTGGGCACCCTGTGAATGGGGGTGGAGGGGGCTGGAGGAGGGGCACGCGGAGGTGGAGAGTGTCAGGCAGGGTTCCTTGAGTGCAAAGAACAGAAATCAAGCTGGCTAAATTGAGGAGAAAAGGCGGTCGGGGGAAGGACACAAAGCTGAACACTCAGGAGTCATGAAGAATGGAGAGGGGTGGGCGGGAGTGAGGGGAGGGGGTGGGAGTGGGAGGGCAAGGACAGGTTGTGGACAGCACAGCCGCTGAGGGGCGCTCTCTTCAGGGCACCGCCTCTGAAATAAATCTGCTCCAATTATTTTGTTGTAAAGTCCAATGTTGTAAGGGTCAAGGGTCAAAGTCCAGAGGGAGGTGTTTGATTGGTCAGACTTTCGCCACACCCTCTGGGAAGGTGGGGCGTATCGGTTGACACCGTATTATGGGAATAGGTAATGCCTTTCAGGAACATCAGTTACATTCTTATGGGGGAGAATGATAAATTCATGATAAAGGAAGAGAGGAGGTGCTGTGATCAAGAGTAACACCCACACTTGAGAAGCTGGTGAGATGTTGGGGGAGGAAGCTGAGCTTTGCAGAGAAATGGGGGAGGGCGTGTCCTGCAGACGAAGCAGCACATTCACAACCATGAAGTGAGAAACAGCCAGAGCTGAGAAAAGCCCAAGTTGAAGGCCGCAGGGTTGGAGGGGCTGGAAGACGGGAGTGAGAGGCAGGGCGCTATGGGGTGTTCAGGGTTTTTCTAAGTGTGTTGAGAAACCATTAAAGCGTCTTTTAAAAGAAAGTAACACGATCTGATTGTCATTTTAAAAGACTGTCCTGGCTGGAAGGTAGATAATATATTGGAGTGTGTGCTCAACAGAGTAAGTTTACTTTGTGGGTGCTCCATCAGCACTGGTGTGGTTGAGAATGGAGCATGGAATGTGTAGGAGAGGACAAACTGTTCCTCTAACCTGTTATACTCTGTATCTGGGGTATGCAAATTAACCTGCAAAAGACATTAATAGGAGAACAGGCAGATAGATGTTATTTTTACGTGAATGGGAACTTCACAGAAAAGAAGTAAAAACCCTTGTTCAATGAGGGGATTATTACCATTATAACAAAAAGCAACATATTGTGGGAAAGTGCCAAGACAAAGGAAAAGGGGTTTCTAGGGGCAGTAAATTGTGGGAAGGTAAATATATGGGGGAACTAATGGTACAGAAGGGTTATGTAGGGCTTAGGTAAGGATGTGTCTGTACAGATTCACCTTGGTACCATCTTCATCTCTGGGGGTAGGGTTGCTTTTCTAATACGGGAGGTGAGAGGACACCTTCATGAGGGGAGTTGATGCTCTGCTTCCAGGCTCAGTGGGAGGGCAGAGAGCCCTGCCTGTGCCTTCAGCCCCAAATAATCCTTATGTCAAAGTAGCGTATTTTTGAGGTGGCCCATTCTGATCTCCTTCAAAGGCATGGGACCAAGATCAGGCAGGCCAAGGGTCAGGGGAGGCCAGTTACGACAGGGAGAAGAAAACAACTATCACAGATGCCGGAGACACAGAGTGAGAGTCTAGAGACCTTTGGCCTAGGGAAGAACAAGCAGCTATCACAGAGCCAAGCCCAAGACGCAGGGCGTCCTCGACGGCGGGAGGGAGCCCACAGGTTCCGGGACCCCAAGCAGGTAGGCCAAGGAGGAGGAAGGAGAAGGAGACACCATGAGTCTAGGTACATAGTTAGGTCCAAAGTCTGCAGAGGCTAAGATGGGCCGAGGGGAAGGAGCAGGACCTCAGGACAAGAGCCAGGACACAGAATGTCTGCTCTCTGTGCCCTGTTTGTCTTCTTGCCAGGGAGAGAAGAGGATACAAAGACCCATGTGTCCTGAAGGATCTTGATTGAAGCAAAGGGTTTGGGGGTTAGACAATGTGGTTCTCATCTAGGAAACTTTCTGTTTCTCCTACAGATGTACCTGCACAAACGCACGAAGATATATGTCCGAGGGTGCTCGCTGAGGCAGTGAGTAAGCAGCTGACATGTACCTTAACAGGCAATTGGTTAAACCAACCACGGGCACCCATACTGTGGAACACTGCAGCCATGCAAAAGAATGAAGCGGACAAAACCAAAGCTCGAATGTCAGGCGTCCCAGTGTGGCTGTGTCCCCTCGGACAAGTCCCTTCCCTCTCTGTGCCTCTTCCTCCTTTGTAAAGTTGACAGTTACATTAGAGAATCTGCCGCGTCCCTTCCAGTTCAGTGACTCAGAGATTGATGAATGGATCAACCTCATGTTGTCCATCCACACCAGCAGATATTATTCAGCAGGAAAAAGAATGAAGCCCTGATTCACGCCCCAACACGGATGGACCCTGAAAACACGATGCTGAGAAAAAGAAGCCAGTCACGAAGACCAGCTGTTGTACGGTTCCCACGATGGGCAAATGCACAGGCAGGCACAGAAAGTCGATCGGTGGCTGCCCAGGGTGAGGGGAATAGGAGGGGATGGCTGAGAGGTGTGAGTTTCTCTTTGGGGACATGAAAATGTTACCGAAATTGATTGCACAACTGTACGAATGCACGACAAACCACAGGATTGTACACTTTACATGGGCGGACTTCAGGGTATGTGACTTACATCTCAATAAAGCCGTGAAAAAGAAAAGGTTCCATTTTCCAAAAAGAAGACAATCGCCACGTCCCCGGATCCATGCTGCACACTCCACAGCAGCAGGGACCCACAAACCAGTCGAAGCCGACGCGCATTTCAGAGCCTCTTAGAAAAGTTAGGGACAGCTTATTAGGAAACCTGGGTGCTGGTGTTTAAAACTCCTGCTACACCTGAAGCAACCTTTGCAATTGCACAGATTTGGATATCGGGGAACGAAGAGGAGCTCCAGAGTCCCCAGGGCAATTTGATGAAGGGAACTAGAAAGTGGAGGGCCCTACTCATCTGCCTACGCCTGAGCCGTCCTCTACAACAAGGGGTAGAGACAGTCAAGTTCTGACTCTGGTGATTGTCATTGCAGCAAACCAAAAAAAAAAACAAATAAAAAAACAACATGGGTAGGAAATGGGATGCTGAGATGTTATAGTTGGCTGTTTCACCACCAAGTGAGTGTGTTTCCAACTGTAAAAGTGATTTGGTGCCGGGTATCAATTTGGAAAGTGCCCGAGGAAAATCTCTGTCTGAAATCTAGACGGGGAGGTGCTCCCTGTAGAGCCGTCTGCCACAGGAGTGAGAGTTGCCAGAGGGTTAGCAAGTAATTACGTTATTTCTGCTATAGAGCCTGGTGTGTCCATAATAAAAGTTAGTGATTATGCACAGACTTTCAAACATTTCAGAAGAGTCTAGACTGAAAACACTAAAAGAAGTCTTTATATGGTCAGTCTTTAGAAGTCGGATTTTCAAGTTACTTCAATACCAGCAAAGCTGATATTTTCTTTTTTTGTTGTTGTCAATTTTTATGTTTTGTCATCCAACAGCCCCACTGAGGAAAGCTCCATTAGGATTCTCAGAACAGGTCTAGGCTATAAATTATATTTCAAAACATTAAAAGCTATAGCATTAAGACAGAAATGCCAAAGGCAGAACATTTTAAACTGAGAAAAAAAGATTTTTTACTTTTTATTTGTAGAGTTGGAAGCTTTCATCTCTTTCTCTAAACACTATAAACGATATATCCTTTTTTATGCCTTCCCCAGTGGAAGGAGAATGAAATACAAAGTTGGTAGTAAGTAGTTATATTCTGATACAGTTGTAGAATTTTAGAATTAGGAAGAACCCCTCCCCACCATCCCAACCAGGAATACTCTAGTTCAACTTTTTATTTCATAGGAAAGGAAACCAAAACTCAGAAAGGTCAAATGACTTGTCCAAAGTCACAGCTTCAGGCCCCTAGGGAATTAACACATCAAGGTTCATTGATGACTTTATGCATTTAAGACCATGAACTCATAGTTAGAAGATCCCTGTGATACCTCATTCATTCATCCAACAAGCATTTATTGCATTTATTGAGCACCTACTATGTGCCAGGCTTTGTGATCCCAGCTGTAATGACAGCTGGAGCCGACCTCTTATGGGAAAGTTGTGGGAGGTGGGCAATGAGCAAGCAGGTCCACAGAGCAAATACGTGCCGTGGCAGGAACTAGGGGGGTTCAGGAAGGACCCAATGAAGAGGTGACATTTGAGCTGAGACCAGAAGACGCAAGGACCAGCCTGCACTGGACGCTGAGGCCAGAGAGCAAGGCTGGTTTGGGACAGAGCCCGGAGGCAGTGGGACGAGATGTCTGCCTGGAAGACACGCGGGTGTCACAAAGAGAGAGAGAGAGAGAGAGTGGCAGATGAGCACAGTGGATGGTGGAGAGGGGAGGAGAACAGATGGGAGGAGCTCCTGCAGGTGAGTCCCCCGTGGCTCAGGTGAGGGTGGGGCTAGAGAGCAATGCACAGATTCAGGTCTCTGGCTGAGCTGAGAGCCTGGCCATCTCAGCCAGTGGGTCTCAAGGCCGCGTGGACGCAGCGCCTGGCCGGCACCTCTCGCGTCTGCCTGGAGGAGCCGTGGGCGCGTCCCACCTGGCTCTCCTCCTACATGTCTGTGAAGCTTTTACATACATCGGATATAAACATAGAACATTGTACATCGTACGTAAAATGTGTTGTGTACAATAAGTGCTCTATTCCAGTATTTTCTATCTTGTTCTATTTGGTTTTTAAAAAACACAGGTTGCAACCCTCTAAATTGGCAAAATGGCTTTCTGTGGGGATACAACTGACAGGAAAACGCTGCCCTCAGTGGATCCATCTGAAGCTCCCCCATCCCAACCCTCCCTGACCATCAGGCTGCAGAGGACTTGTTGGGCCCCAGAGAACAAGACCCGTGACGGCGCTCGTTACTCACGTTTACTGCAAATATTTTAATGTTCTAAATCTCTTAACTGTGGTAAATAAAATAAAGCATGGAGACCTACCCAGGACTTTTGTGGGGCCAGGAAGTATAAATGGAGCCCTGGGCCCTGGCCACCCCGCCCCCCGCTCTGCCCCATACCACCGAAGCCATGCACCCAGGCTCTGCTCCTGCCTTCCTCTCTCACTGCCACCTGTCCCTTGGCCAGCCCTCTTGCCTAGAGATACACACACCAATCTGGTCCACCCTCAGAAGGGTTGGCTTGGGGCCAGTGTGGAAGGGGGTCCCAGAAAACAAAAGAACAACCTAGAAGTGGGCCTGGGCTCCTTGCTCTGTAGGGAGTAGTGCAGCCAGTGGGGGGGGCCAGCATGGGACCCCCTAAAGCATGAGACCCAGGACAGGGCCCCCACCACCTCCCGGGCTGTGCATAAAGGTGACAGTTCTGCTAAGCAACCATCATCCCTGCAGGTGTTCAGCTTCTGTTATGGTTTAGACTGAGCAGATACTTTCTTAACCTCATTAAAATGTTTGAAATAGCTTAGTTTGTAACATTCAGATGTAAAATGCCAGCTCTGACATCAAAGGGGAAGGCGGGTACCTGGGATTCTCTTTCATCAAATGCCTGGGTCCCCATGGACCATCCTTGGCTGGGATGGGATGGGGACTATCTGCTCCATGCATGCATCCATCCAAGAAGATGCACCTCTGAAGGGACAACTGTGGCCTTGGAGGCCGTTGGTTCTCGTCCTTTCTAGAAGACCACCAGATAAGATTAAAAGTACACTTATAGGAGACTTCTGTATCTTATTGTCTCCACTTTTTAAAAGTTGTAAGAATAATGTATGCTCACGATAAAAATGGGTAAATTATATGAAAATATGAAGAAGAAAATAATCACAACCCCACCTCCCAGAGAGAACCACCTTCCACATTTGGGTGCATCTTTCGGATCTTTTTGTCTGTATCTCTCTCTATACATGTACATATATATATCTTTGCAGGATTTATCGTATCACATATGCTATTTTTTTGCCTCTTTCTTCATTTAACTATAACATGACCATTTGCACATATTAAATATTCTTCAAAGACTGAGTCACAAGCATGTTTGAAGTTTTTGGCAAACTTTTCCAGATTGTTCTCTGGAAAGATCGTAGCACTCTGTGTCCGCGTAGTGGTCTCTGAGGGCGCTGCTCTGGCTGTCTCCCCAACACTTGGTGTGAGCCCCTAAGAGAGGCGGAGAGATCAAGAGCACAGATCCTAAACCCCTGCTTAGCCCCAAATCCCAAATCCCAGCTCTGCAAGTCAGCCAGTGTGGCTCCAGGTGTGTTACCAGATTTTCTAGTGCAGGCGTTGGCCAATTTTTTCTGTAAAGGGTCAGACTGGGACTGCCTTCATGGGTGTTCATCCTGGGCGGTCAGCAGGGCGACTAGCTTGGAAGGGCCCCACGTTTTCATTTTGCAGGGGGCCCTGCAAACCGGATAGCCAATCCAGAGCTGGACCGTAAATATTTTAGGCTTTTCGAACTATATGTTCTCTGTTGCAGCTACTTCAGTCTGCAGCTAATTAGACAGTGTGAAAGAAGCAGAGACAACACATAAGGGCACAGCTGTGCTCCAGTAAAACTTCATCTGTACATCCCGTCCGCAGGCTGGATTGGGCCTGTGAGCCTCGTGTGTGCGTCAGTTTCCCCCAGAGGACAAATGGGCAGAATATTACCCGTCCTACAGGGCTGCTCTGGGACTCGTCGCTGAAGCAAATGAAGCGCCTGGACAATCAGCATCATGTAGTGTGAGCTACATGAGTTATTATTTTAAACTGTGGTCAAGTATAACATAAAGTTTACCACTGTAACCATCTGCAAGCGCACAGTTCAGTGGCATAAGTACATTCATATTTTTGTGCTGCCATCACCACTATCCACGCCCAGAACTCTCTTCATCCTGTTCAACTGAAACTGTCCCCTCGGAACCCTCACCCCCATGCCCCTCCCCCAGCCCCTGGCACCACCATCTACTTTCTGTCTCTATGAGTTTGACTCCTCTGGGTACCTCACATAAGTGGTAGCATAACAATTTTGGTTCTTCTGTGACTGGCTTGTTTCACCAAACATAACGTCCTCAAGGTTCATCCAAGTCGTAGCACGTGTCAAAAGTCCCTCTTCAGGCAGAATAACGTCCCATTGTCTTAGTCAACTCAGGACTCCATAGACTGGGTCACTTAAGCAACAGGCCTTGATTTTCCCACAGTTCTGGAAGTTAAAAGTCCAAGGGCAAGATGCCTGCATAGTTGGTTTCTGGGAAAGGCTCTCTTCCTGGCTTGTGGAGGCCGCCTTCTCTCTGTGGCTTCATGTGGTGGGAGCGAGAGCAAGCTGTCTGGTGTCTCTTCTCATAAGGGCACTAATCCCACAAGGAGGCCCCACCCTCATGACGTCGTCTACACCTCATTACCTGCCAAAGGCCCCAACTCCAAGTAGCATCTCACTGGGGTTGGGGCTCCAACATACGATTTCTGAGAGCACACGACAGACTTCATAGCATCCTCTGTGTGTACAGTCAACAGTTTGTTTATCTAGCCCCCTCTTGGCAGACACTTGGGTTGTTTCCACCTCTTGGCCATTGTGGATGCTGCTGCTAGAAGCATGGGTGTGCAAATAGCTCTGTGTCCTTGATTTCTTTTGGGTTGTACATCCAGAAATGAAACCACTGCATCATACGGTAGTTCTATATTTAACTTTTTATGGAACCGCAATACTGTTTTCCACAGCAGCGGCACCATTTTACATTCTCACCGCCAATACACAAAGGCTCCAATTTTTCCACATCCTCACAACACGTGTTTTTCATTTTTTTGATAATAGCCATCCAATGGGTATGAAGTAGTAGCTCATTGTAATTTTGCATTTCTCTAACAATTAGTGATGTTACATGTCTTTTCCTGTGCTGTTGGCCACCTGTATGTCTTCTTTGGAGAAATGTCAAGTCTTTTACTTGAGTTTGAATCAGATTGTTTGTTTTTTAGTTGTTGTTGAGTTTTAGGCGTTCTCTATATATTCTGGGTATGAATCCCTTATCAGATATATGATTAGCAAATATTCCTCCCATTCTATGGGATGCCTTTTTACTCTGTTGGTAGTGTTCTATCAACAAAGTTTTTCATTTTGTGTAGTTCAGTTTTTTTTCTATTTTTTCTTTTGTGGGCTGTGCTTTTAACGTCATATCGAAGAAATCCTGGCCAAATTCAATGTTATGAAGCTTTGGTCCTATGTGTTCTTCTAAGAAATTAAAGTTTTCGCTCTTACTTTTAGGTCTTTTGTCCATTTTGAGTTAATTTTTGTATATGGTGTTAGGTAACCATTCCACTTTATTCTTTTGCATGTGGATATCCAGTTTTTCTAGCACCATTTATTCAAAAGACTGTCCTTTCCCCATGGAATGGTCTGAGCAACCTTGTTGAAAATCACTTGACTATATACGTGAGGATTTATTTCTGAGCCGCCTATTCCATTCCATTGGTCTATATGTGTCTTTAAGCCAATACCATACTGTTTTGATTACTACAGCTCTGTAGTAAGTTTTGAAATCATGAAATATGAGACCTCCAACTTTGTTCTTAGTTTTCAAGATTGTTTTGGCTATTCAGAGTCCCTTGAGATGCCGTATGAATTTTAAGATGGATTTTCTATTTTTGCAAAAAACATTATTAGGATTTTGATGGAGATTGCATTGAATCTGTAGATATCACTAATACTTGTTTAAAAAACGTTTGCCAAAGTGGAATATTGAAATGGTATTTTGTTATATTTTAACTTACATTTCTTTTATTGCTAATAAGATTAATTAGCCACTTGTATCTCTCATTTCTGAGTTGCCTGCTATCCTTTGCCTACTTTTTCTATTGGAGTTTTACCATCACGTATATAAACGGTGTTAAGAATATAACACTTCCTTTGTTATATAAAATCATCAGATATTCATTGGGCACCAGTTGAAATGAGGTGTTGTATTGGATGTTGGCTTACATGATGAGGTGGGGAAAAAAGCCACAATCCCTTCCCTCGTGGGAACAGTAGTGGAAGAATTACCCAAATACGTAATTACAAATTGGGGTAAGTGATATAGAGGCAAAGACTGCAGTGCTATGAAAGGGGCCTGATCTAGCCTAGGGTTCAGGAAAGTCTTCTCTCAGGAAGTGACATTGGAGCTGAGATTCAAACGATGAGTAGGAAATGAGACGGTGTGTGTGGGATGGGGGTTGGAGAGCATTCCTGGCAGCTATTAGCACGTGCAAAGGTCCTGAGGCCCAAAGGAGCGGGGTGTGTACAAGAACATGAACGAAAGTGATTTGACCTGAAAAATGAAGGATGAGAAGCAAAAGGAAGCTGGAGTTACGCATGGAAACTAGAAAGTTCCAGATCGAGGTGAGGCATTCAATCAGTCAGTCAGTGAATGGTTTACCTTTCTAGACACTGTATTCTCAGCTAAGGAAGACAGCCATCTGATGGCGGCCGGCCCTGATCTTCTCCACTCTAAGTTCTGCCATTTTCTTGGATGAATTCACCACCCATCACCTGGGAGGTGTCCTTGATTGGTTCATTCTTTCATCCATCCATTTATTCCACAGATATTCAATGAGCACCTGTGATGAGCAGGCTACTCGACAAGTTAATTTCAGCTATCGACAAGTTCTTAGGAGTGAATTAAAGAGGGGGGACGTGGAGAAGGGACGGGGTCATGCGGCGGAGGCCGTGTGGCCCCAGCTCTGAGCAGCCACGTTAGGCAGGCAGGTGGGGCTGTGGCCCCTGCAGGGGAGATGGGATCCTTACGTTCGTTCATCCCCAGGGAGATTGTTGTTAGCCAGGAAATGGCCCCAGCAGGTTTGTGGACAGGAAAGGTCCCTCTGACTTTGCTGGGGGGCAGCAGAGTGGATTCCAGAGGTCGTGGGAGGCCATTCAGTGGTCCAGGTGGGAGGTCAGGGTGCCCTGAGAAAGCGTGGTGGCAGTGAACCTGGAGTGACGTGGACGAAGGGCTCCAACGTGTTCAGAAAGGACAGTTCACAAGACCCGATGAAAGGGAATGAGGGGAGGGAAGAGGGACAGGATGCAGTCCAGATGCTGGTGAGCAGAACTGGAGAGGGCGCCATTTAAGGAGAAACGGAACCCGGAAGGGCCCCACTGTGGGGGAGGCCTCGAGCTTGGTCTTTAGTGAGTTAGTGCCTGGAGGAACCTTTGCAAATAGCAAGTTGGAGGAGGCAGAGAACTGGCAAAAGGCTGTGGGGACAGTGTATGGATATGAGCTGTTTCAGGGGTGAAACAACAAGGTCTTCAGATCCATGGAACACTGGGTGGGGGGAGGGGAAGTGATCAGGATGGAAGCCAGGTTGCCACCTCGAAAGAAGGTCGTGCTGTTTCGTGACAAATACCTTGCGCTTGTCATTTGCCTTTTACTTTTTGTTTGGGGCGGGGTTCACTGAGCTCCCGTGAGACAATGGTTTGCCTGTGCATTTTATTAACATTGAAGTGACGTCTGTCTGGGTCACAGAAGTGTGGGGCCATTCCAGACCAGCACCCGAGTAATGAAGCCCCTGTGTCCTTTGAGGAATAATACAATGCCATGCATGAAGCCAGGGTGAAATTAAGGTCAGCACCTGTGGTGTCTGGAGAGCCTGGATTTGCTTATGATAAACTCCCGCTCTACCATCCTCCTGACATTGCCGGCGTGACTAAATTCCAGGCGTGACGAAGAACACTTTCAGACTGTAAATTGACACTGTTACCTAAAAGCTGCACACACCTGCTGAATCACTTTTTAAACAATCACAAAACAACAATTTCTCTTGTTCCCAGCACAGCTCTGAGCCGCAAAAATTAATTACCTCACCTGCAAAATTAGCCTTGTGTTTTGTATCCAAAGGTCAATGTTCAGACTGAGAAATGGTTTAGTGCTTTCAAACACAGGGCTCAGCATATAAATATTTATCACAGGAGGACAGGAACTCATTGTACACGGCTGTTTACCTTATCAGGCAGTTACCTGGGGCAAAGAGTCCACTGTCTGCTTCCTGTCCCAATTTCTCTTGCCCAAGACCTTGGGCGATTGTTTATTTGACAGAGTGTTCTGTCCCATTCTCTTTCTTCTGGGAATAAAGGCACAGGGTACTAAACATCTCCTGGTCCACACACACCTGATTTCCAGAGAGGAGAGAGTTCTAGGTGTTCACTAGAAAGATCTGACAACAGTTATGAAACAGAAAACGGGTGTTACGCCCACGAGAGAACAAGGAGCATGCGTTTCTCCACCACTGACTTTTGCTGGTGTGGGTTAGTGTTTCGAATGCTCTCACTGGACTTCATGGAATGTTCAAGCTTTTGATCATGAAGATGATGTAACACAGTTCTGGGCAGACCGTGATCACAGACGTGATTTGTGGCAAAAACGTAGCCTTCCCTCTTATTACTGTTTCCTAGTTTATAAAATGCAAACGTTGGAGGAACGTCGGCCAACTTGGCTTTCATCTGGCCATACCGTGTTTCCCCGAAAATAAGACCTAGCCAGACAATCAGCTCTAATGCATCTTTTGGAGCAAAAATTAATATAAGCCCTGGTCTTATATAAGTCTTGGTCTTATAGTAAAATAAGACCAGGTCTTATATTAAGTTTTGCTCCAAAGACACATTAGAGCTGATTGTCCGGCTAGGTCTTATTTCCGGGGAAACAAGGTGTATTTGTTTTGGCCACTCTTCGCTTTTATTTCGCAAGTTCTCATACTGACTAGCTCAGACAACTGTTACATAAGAAAGCCCGCCTGGCTTTCAACTCGGCATTTTTCTGCCTCGCCATGGTGGTCCCCAGGAATAGATCCGTGAACCTTCAGAACAGAAATCACAGGTTAGAAGGACCGAGCTGATGTGCAGGGAACATCTGACAATAAACTAGTTTTCAAACGTGGGTTTTCACGTCCTCCAATATCTGGTTCTCACTTATCAATCATTACTTACCTTGTGCGGATTTATCGGAATCTGTTCCCAATCTCTTAGTCTCAACTCGTTAGTCTCTTCTAACTGCAGCGCTTCTACCTCTAAAGGTTTGTTAGCAACTCTGCCTTATTCTATTTTAATTTGCATTTAATTTTGCATATATTTTAATTTGCATATAATTCAATTGGCCATTTGTATCTCTCCTTTCTGAATTGCCTGCTGTCCTTTGCCTATGTTTTCTAGAGGAGTTTTCATATCACATTAAGAATAGCCACACTCTTTTGCTGTATAAAATCACCAAGTATCCTGTCTTGAGCGCTGTGTGTGGGTTTTCCTCTTTTTTTTTTTTTACATGGGTTTTTCTATTTTTTCTAAATTTCAAGCGCATTAAATAATTCTCCCAACTAATTTCCCAGAATTTGGTAAACAAATTCATATTGATTTCCAATGAACCCATGAGGGCAAGACTTGGTCTGCCTTGTGCAGTTTGAACCCCTGTAGCTGGGTGTAACTGGACAAGCAGGTATTTGATAAATATTTGTCTAATGGACAGAAAATCCATGCAGAAATTATTCTCTACCGTGTATCCCTGAACCATCCTCTTTCGTGTCAGCACATGTCTAGCTTCATTATCAAAGGCTGTTTGCTTATAAATAAATAATAAAGGTCTTTTCCCATTCTCAGTTAATTAGAAACTTTATAAGCTAACCGTGAGCTAAAAAGTGAAAAATCAAAACCAAAATAACAGCAACAAAACCTAACCTTTTATTCTGACCCCAACATCAGCTTCTCATTTCTGCGATTATTTTAATGGTTCTTCTCTAAGACATTTTCTTGACATACAGTAGTGAAAAATACGGTATCCCAGGCCATATACAAAAGTGGGGACATAGTCTCAGCTTTGCTTCCAAAATCCTTCTTGATGTAGTTTACAGGCTTTTGGCCACAGCAATCTATTAGCCAGTGTCTTGCTTAGAATGGTGCACTCTAACTCCCTGAAAACTGATGTAATGGAGCTGTTCGCCTATAATTCTAATGTGTATTACAATGCCAAGTCTCCCTAATCCATTAGCTTGTACTGGTCCACCCCAAAACGAGTCTTCAGGACTATGCAAACCCTACACACTTGGGGACTAGGCAATGCGTCAAGTCTGTGGAGTGAACTAAGGAATTCCGGGAGGGTCCTTCTTGCTCAAAACTTCCCTCACATTCAAGTTCAACTGCGCCTGAGTGCCACCTGTTTTCATTCATTTACTATTTATTGAGTGCTGACTCCGTGTCAGGCATTACACAAGGTACCAGCAGCAGAGATTTGTGCCTGGGGCTAACAATTTCCAGGCATTCTCTTTTAAAAAGTAGGTTCAATCAGGGATGCCTTGGTGTGAATGGATGTATGAGGTCCCTCATAATTTATAGATTATCTGTCCAGCTCCGGTCACCCAAGGTCCCCCTTCGGTTTATTCCAAGTTCACCAAGCCCGGAAGGGGTGGAGTCAGGATTTCCACCCAGGCAGTCTGGTGCCATCCACTCGTATTCCGAATGAGGGTTCCCTCCACGGCATCATTTGGAGAGGAGGCATATTCACTGCCACGATGCTGCTATTCCCTAAATGAGTTTGGAATTACCCTCTTGGAATCCGATTAGCAACTGACGGACTCAGAATCTAATCCAGCTCTACTAGTAAGCAGCTAAGATAGTACAGACGAATCCCTGCACTTCAGCCCTTGTTTTCTCATTTGTCAAATGAGGAAATCAGACGCAGTGTCTTCCCAGATTCCTCCTGGCTCTAACAATCGGTGGTCCTGTCTTAGCCACAGCTTTTGTTTCCTTATGAGCTTGACTCCTGTCTCTTCTCCGTACAATGGGGATGTTCAGATTGTGCCAGATTGTGCCTCCATGAAATAATAGCTTTGAAAATTATAAAGCACGAGACGGATGTCGGTCCCGGACTTGTTCCTTCATGTCTTCAGGCCACTGCTTCTTTCTCCAGCTTGCAACTCATTTTGAAGTTCAATTAATAAAATCTTATTGAGCAGCTACTGTGTGCTTCCACTTCGCCAGGCTCTGGAGAAACACTGGGCACAGGGATCCATTGCTCAAGGAGCTCACGTGCCAGTGAGAGACGGACACAAAGGCAAGTCAGCTGAGCACACAAGTTCGTCTAAGGTGAGAGACGTGCTGCCACGGTTGCCAGCTAAGGGCTGAGCTGAAGGCTGGCAGCCCAGGCTAGCTCCGTCGCCTTGGAGGAAGGGTGGCTAGTCTGAGCCCTACAGGCTGCTGTTACGGATTCAATTGTGTCTCCCCGACTCTCCCCAGAGATACATTGAAGTCCTAACCCCCAGTACCCGTGAGTGTGACTTTATTTGGAAATCAGATCATTTCAGATGTAGTTAGTAAAGATGAGGTCATACTGGACTAGGGAGATTCCCTTAATCCAGGATGATTGGTGTCCTTAGAAGAAGAGAGAAACAAATGAGAGGAGAAGGCCGTGTGAATATGGAGGCAGAGACTGGAGTCCACAAGCCCAGGAAGCCAAGGATTGCCAACAACACCAGAGGTCGGAAGAGGCGGGAAGGACCCTCCCGTACAGGTTTCAGAGGGACCGTGGCCCTGCCGACACCTTGATTTTGACTCCTGGCCTCCTGATCTGTGAGAGAATACGTTTCTGCTGTTCTAAGCCACCCGGTTTGCAGTAATTTGTTTCAGCAGCCACAGGAAACCAATACCAATGCATTGGAGCCAGGCACACAAAGAATGGGGGAAGAAGGTCCCCAGGCTGAGGGGACTGCGTTTGCAATGGCTCTAAGGAGGCAAAAACCTTGGCAAGTTCAAGGAACCTAAAGAAAGCTGACGAGGCCCAGCCCCACCTGGGACAAGTGCCACCTGGGAACTTTGTCTGAACGCTATTCCCAGGGAAGGAAGATGGTGGCAGGTGCTAGGCAGAGCCTGCCGTGGAAGAAGAAAGCTGAGAGGACAAAGGAACAGGAGCGTAGGAACCGCATCCGGAGGTGGTGGCCCCCGCACTGGAATGGTGCAGTGAGAGGGTGGCTATGGAAGGTTCTGGAATACATGTTAGAGAACAAAGCTGCCTGGACTGGGGGTGAATTAAGTGTGGGTGTGCTGAAAGGGGAGGAAAACACTAATATGTTTAACTTATAAATAAATGCTTTTGTGCAGTTAGTTTGCTGGCTGGTGAAGAGTGGTGCTCTTGGGAGAGGGGAGAGTTAGGGAGGGGCAGGTTGGGGGTGGGGTGGGGGTGGAGACCTGCGCTTGTTGATCTGATATTACTTGGCCCAGTCTTCCCTCTTACTCATCACACTTGGCTCCAAACAACTTGGCTGATTCCAAAATGCAAGCCCCCTCTTCCTCCTCAAAAGAGATGCGCGCACCCCTGAGGCGGATATTCAGGAGAGCGTCTTGCCCCCCAAAAGGAGTTTAATTACGTCCTTTCAAAGGGTGCAATCGTGGACGAATCATCCTGCTTTGAAGAGGAATGTTCCCTTTGTAAGTTCTCATGCGTTTGGAAAAGCAGTCGATCCCATTTCTTTATAGCCATAACTTCTGAGCCCAGATTTGAAAAGATCGTGTCAGCACATGTCGTAAAGATGCCTCGCTTCATTATCAAAGGCTGTTTGCTTCTAAATAAATAAGAAAGGTCTTTTCCCGTTCTGAGTTAATTAGGAACTTCATAAGCTAACCGTGAGCTAGGAGCCTCATTACTGAAACGACGGGAGTTCCTAACAGCCATGCATCTGGCTGTTTCAGCTTGTGACTCAGGTTTCCTAAGACTTGGACTGATGTGCGTGATACTAGAAAGAGCGATCGGCTTACGTGGTAGCCATTTTTGTAGGAAATGCTCTGTAAGACAAAGCCAGGGGAGATGATGAGTAGGATAGTGTGTGGTGAACAATAAAGAGGTAGAGTCAGCCAATTCAAATGTAAAACTTTATTATATTTTAAAACCACATAAACAATCACGTCTGTTCCAGGTCCCCCTTTCTTCTCACTCTCCCTGGGTGATGTCATCACCCCCAGGGCTTTATTTATTATCCACATAGCCTGGTGACTCCCAGAACCAGCATGGTTAGTGCCTGGTCCTGCTCAGGAGCTTCAGACGGGGTCCCCCACTTCCGGTTGAGTCTTTAATTAAAGCCAAAGGCTCCAGGAGTGAACATGCCCCGACAGGACTCTCATCTTCCCACCCACAGCTGCTCTTCTCCGAATTCCTCCGGAGTACACATGGCTCCACCTCTGACCTGTTGCCTGACTTTCCGCCCCGTCCCTGCCAGGACAGGGTCAGACTGCAGTGGTTCTGTTCCCAACCATCTTACACACGCCCCATCCCGTTGTCAGGCCACAGCCCAGGCCACCATCATTTGTCACCTGCATCACTGCCAGGTCTCCTTGGCTCACCCCAGTCTCCTGCCCACCTACCCACTGTCAACACTGCTACCAGGACAATCTTTCAACAATGCAAGCCTACTCGTGTCATGTTCCTTAAAAGAAAGAAAACAACCCTTTGATATCTCCCCATTTACTACTCCACAGGTAAAGCCCGATGTTCTTAACTGGACACCCGGGATATTCCCCCTCGCCCTCCAAGGAACCGTCCGCCTTCAGTCTCCCCTGACCATGGGGCAGAGCTGAGTTGCTGTGGAGCCTGGGCACTCTGCTGCCCTGGGGGGCACTCGTTCTGCAATGCATCGAGGCAGGTTTCCAACCTGAGTCTTACCCCCTCACAGGTGCCTGAAACATCCGTTTCCCTATTCCTTTTCGATCACATTTCACTCCCAGCCTTCTCCCTACCAGGCAAGTGGGAAAGTCAATTCCCTTGGTTCTTGGAGCTCCTGGCCTTCTCCATGCCCCAGTCCAGAGTGAAATGTTGGAGGCCGTCCCCCCAATCTGAGGACCACACGTGGAAACCCAGGGCACCCTTGCCCCAGTCTACTCTGCTGCTGGCCATTCCTGGACACTAGTAGCCTGGCCCAGGTGGGCACCCCAGTGCCCAAGCTGCCTTCAGGTGTGGGCACAGGTCCACTCTCCTCATTCCCAGTCTCGGCGATGCTTCCCATCAAGAGGCAGCCAGCTCTGTCTCCCCAATGAGTTTAGGCTTTTCTGGAATACAAGGAGCAAGGTGACTTCCAGGTAACTTCTGCTACCTGCCTCCAGGACTCTTGGAATGGCAGACGGGAGACCACAGTGACCCCAACACAAACTGGTAACTCATCCTTCACTGTGTCCCTTCGCTCAGCAGTGAGCTCTGGGATGGAGCCATCTCCCTTTGTAATGGCCGAGCACAGCACCCAGTAACCAGAGAAAGACCACCAATTGGATATCAATCCAGAGCTGCCAGATGGGCCAAAACCTAGACACGCGACGGGACCTGGTGCTCACGAGGATGGGGAGAATCGCGAGCGTGGAGACACTGTGGTCAGTTGTAAATCGGGCAAGCATGCTAGGCACACTCACTCCACAATTCCTCCCACAGTGAGACCTAGAGAAACCCTGCTGCTGAGCCTGTGGACACACACAAAGGCCCTGGCAGTGTTGTTTGTTAGAGTGAAAAACTGGCAAGAACCTCAACGTCCACCCAACTGGTCAAAGATAACAAATCATTAAACATCCTCCTGTGGAGTCATACATGGCTGGGGGCTCCAACGCGTTTGCTTGGATGTCCCGTGACTAGAGTTTGAAACACGATGTTCCCCTCGCCTGTTTTTAATTTGACATCTAAACTACTTCACCTTAAGTTTTGAAAGTGGACGAGGTAACGTCGAAGGTACCATAAACGGAGACGTTTACAAACACACCTGTTTCGTGACTCTTTCAAACATAGCCGATGAGATCTCAATATATGCATTTGATAGCTTTGCCAATCCATTGTAAGGAACATACAACGAAATTCTTCTGTAACAACCAGAAGTTTTTCAGTTACTTGGTGTCAGTACAATGAAAGAGGCACACCGAGAACTTCACTTTTAAGTATTTTCTACCATGTGCTAAGGGACTGTCAAAGAGAATCAAATAATCTGAAAAGGGAGGAGAAGAAATAATGACACTTGGGAGACGAGTTGGATCCCCTGGAGCTGCAGGGCAACTTGGAAATTGTAGCAAGCCTTGAGTGTCAATAAACTGCTACACGGATGTAAGCAATTTGGGAAAAAATCATTTAGATGCTTGGTTTAATAAATGGTATCTTAAGAGACCTCAATGCTTTTCTCAGGTTTATAAGAAATCAATGTTTCAGTTGTTAAAGCTGACATGGACGCAATGAATGAAGTGGTTGAACTGATAAAACTAGAAGAGGAAGAGACCATAGGAAAAAGAACCATAACCCTAACAGAACTTCAAAAGTGGATTCAGCTTCTTTTCCAAGAAAACAGCAAGTGGAAGGTGAGGCTGGCGCTGTAACAGCAGCAGAGGCCTGGAGGGGGTGGGGGTGGGA
Organism: Rhinolophus ferrumequinum; assembly: GCF_004115265.2. Lineage (NCBI taxonomy): Eukaryota > Metazoa > Chordata > Mammalia > Chiroptera > Rhinolophidae > Rhinolophus > Rhinolophus ferrumequinum. The sequence goes on from NC_046292.1 coordinate 5,353,785, forward strand.
GGTGCACGGAGTCCAAGCTGCCAGGCTGGGCCACCCAGCCCAGAGCGCGGAGCTCAAGGGCACGCAGGAGATTGTCTCTTCTCCTGTCCATGCAGGAGTCCGAGGTCACTGACTGTCCTGGGATCATCACTCCAGGATGAGGTTTTGAATATCGTGTCTATGAAGAAGGCGACCTGGGCTGGCCAGCTCAGCAGGTGCCAGACATTTGTGTCCTTTGGGACTACAGTGGCCATGCTGGCCCAGGGGTTACGGGGCCAAGGGAATAGCTGGTGTCATACATGGATGGCACCCTTGTTTCAGCCAAGCCTCCCATCATCTCGGTGAAGCAGTGCCCTTGGCAGGTGCCATGCTGCTCCCTGAAATGTGACAGGGAACAGGGCACAGGGTCTGTGCTGTGTCTGGCCCTTTCCTGGAAGGAGGGGCATTGTCTCTACCCTCGCCCCAGAAGTGGCTGCCAGTCGCCGGTATTTACAACAACTCCACTATGACCAGGAAAAACCTGGGACCCTGAGCAACTCTGCTAAAGCCGCCTGTTCTGCCACATCCAAGCCTAAGACCCATGCCCATGTCACTGCTGAGCCATTCACCCAAAATCCGTGCAGAGAACCAGGGTCCTGCTACACCGACACATAGTGTTTTCAGACAAGCACCCCCCTTGCCCTACGTTCCCCTCCAAACCCTCTCATTTTAAAGAGACCAGTTGCAATGTATAGACCTCATTTGAAAATCCTGCTTCAAATAAATCAATGGTAAATACGAGCACTGATAATATAGGGAATTCTTGTTAATTTTATGGTGTGACAACGCTTTTTTAAAAACAGAATCTTTACCTCTATCTTTTAGAGATACACACAGAAATAACGTCTGGGATTTACCTCTCAGTAATAACGGGGGGGTGGGGGCTATTGTTGAAGATACATATGAGCACATGGGGATCATGACACTCTTCTCTTGTTTTTATATGTTTGAGATTTTTCTGAGTAAAAGTTTTTAAATATTTCAACAGATTTTAAAATACAGTTTCTCATAGAGGAGATCCAAGATGGCAGAGTAAATAACACTGTGCCTGCTTCCTTCAGTGAACACATTAAAATGACAACTAAATTATAGAACAATCAACCTGGAGAACCATCTCAAGTCTGACTGAATAGACGTTTTATAACTAAGGATATAAAGAAGAGGCCACACCAAGACTGGTAGGGGGGGCGGAGACGTGAAACAGACCAGCCCCACACCTGCATGTGGCTCTTGAGGATAGTAATCGGGGGATCACTTGTTAAACTGCATAAATGTCTCACCACTAGGTTGTACACCTGAAATTAACATCAAATAATATGGAGTGTCAACTGTAATTGAAAATTTTAAAAAGGGGGAGAGAGGTGAAGAGGAATAAGAGGTTCAAATCTCCAGGTATAAAACACGTAAGTCATGGGGATGTCATGTACAGCATGGGGAATATAGTCAATAATATTGTGACAGCGTGGGACGGTCAGATGGTTGCTGGGCTTATCATGGTGATCACTTCTTTAGGTCTATAAATGTTGAATAACTATGGTGGATACCTGAAACTAATATAATGTTGTGTGTCAGCTATATTTTAATAAAAATCTTTAAAGAAGTGCGGTTGCTCCACGTTCATGCCTAATTTCTATCACTGTACCTCACTGAGTCTTGATCAGAGTGTTTTGTGTTTTTGTTCTCTCTCCCAAAAACAGTTTGAGGGGTTTTGCTGCTATGAACAGTCTTTGCAGGCAGCTTCTTTAATCTGCCAGTAAGTATCTTCTTTTCTTCAGTAAGAATATTCTTCTCCAAGTGTCCCCAACTAATCAGAGAAAATACATTAATTTTCCTTTCTGGCCTTCCCTAACTCCTTTTCCAACATGTGAAAGAAGCCCAAAATAAGAAGAATTATAGTGTGTCACCGCACAAAATGGGGAAGGTCTGCAGGCTGCTTTTCTAGTCTAAAGGGAGAGATTTCCACTTTACTCTTTAAAAAGAAGCAGCATGGCTGTCTTTTAACAAATATTATCTGCTGCTAGGTACAACTTAGGATTTATATTCAGTCTCTGATGTTTTCCCCGGAAAAGTATCGACTGTCACAGATATAAACTACTTTAGAAATCAGAGTCCTTGGGACTTCTAAATGGAGCTTGGACCCTTCGAGCAAAAAGCCTTTTTAAAAGATTTAAGCAGAAAACTTAACAGGTTTATTGGTTTTTATTACAGTCTCTAAAAAGATATTCATCACGAAAACTCACATCTTTACAACTTCTGTAGAATCAGGAACCAAACATGACAGTCGTCAACTGTCCCAGGCGCATGATGTGAACCGAGGATACTGTGGATGACATTTATGTTTCTCTGGGGACACGGGGCGACCGGTGGCTGTGTGATGTTAGTGCGATGGCTTCAGCATGGAGCCTGTGTTTGAAATTTGGTTCCCCCTGCTCCCTTGGGAACCGTTTTTTGTTTGATTTGTAGGATATGAATAGTCTCATTGTGAAAATTTAAAAAATGTTTAACATATGATCATTCATGAGAACTTTATTATTTCAAGAAGGGCGGGATATAAATTCATAGGTTAAACATTAGAAATTGAAAAAACGCAAGTGTATTGACTGCCAGAATCGCATAATAGGAGTTAATGTTCCCAAACTCAAAACCCAGACCAAATATTCAATGCAGTAGAAACTTCTCTTCTGGGGCAATTACCCTTTGCATTCTGATGAAACTGTGTTCTGCAGGACAAGTGGAACGGGGATAAATCTGTCCCTGTCCCTTTTCTCTAACTGAACATTGCTTCTGTTGGAGTCAGCAGCTTTCACCGCGCTCCCCAACCCCCCTACCCCCCAGAAAGGGGGTGCTCACAGCTTCGTGAGCAAGGATCTCGCACCATGGTGACATTCTGCTATAAAAGTGTCTCCTCTCATTTTCAAAGTAAACAAATGTTATTGCCACCAGGAAGCAGACCACATGAAAAGAAAGTGGGGAACCTGGAAGAGCTGCCCAGGCTGTAATTCTTTTCAGTTTCCAAGTTCATTATCCTTGTTAACTCAAGTCAGTGGGACAGAACAGAGGGCTTCTCAAAAGCCCCATGCACAGGAGGCACCCGTATTTCAAATCTGTGGCTATGAAATAATGAAGCTGGTTTTTCTTCTCACGCACAATGCAATCTCCAGGTTTTCTTCTTTTGATAAACATGCCTCGTAATACACTACTTGCATCTTGCATTACAAAGTACGGTTCATCTAGGAATTGGTGGTGGTTTGGGGGGATGGGAGGTAAACAGGTGGAACCCAAAATTTCCCAGTTTGGACAGTAACTGTAGGCGGTAGCAGGTGTCATAGGTAACCTGGTGAGAAACATGAGTGTCTGATGGTGGAAGATTAGATCCTGTGAAAGTGCAAGGGTCTGTGAAATTCCTGGGGGTCCAGTGGTCTGGGGAATGCTGGGATTTCCCCTCCAAAGTGAAGGGACAACTGCTATACTTTGGGTCCCCTGCCATCAAGCGAGAGATGTCCTTCAAGCAAAAGAAGGCTCTGCTTCCACCCAGAGGTCCATGCTGGCTGAAATATGTGTGTTTGGGGACCCAGGAGTGGAGGTGAGAGTGATGCCTCTTCTGATGTCACCCAACGGCTCTCTTTCAAAACGTTTTCTTCCGATCCCTTCTACTGTGGGTTCTGTTGGTTTCGAGGTTTCACTTTCCAGAAGACACAATAATAGTCCTACCTGACACTCCCACCAGGCTATTTTTAACATCTTATGCCTTTGGATGAATCGGTCCCATCCCCGCAAAAAAAAGGGGTGGGGGTTATAATTTTGGCTGAAATGATGGATTCTGTTGGAGAGATTGCTGCTCCATGGTGGGCACATGTGGCCCTGACTCTGGAACCTGATCTCCCCCTCGTACTGCCCCGGCTGCGACAAACACCGCAGTGCCACACGGGGGCGGTCCCCAGCTCTGCAGGCCCCGCCCCCCGGAGGCCCCGTCCCCCTTCCTACCGGAAGCCCCCTGCCTTCCAACCTGGCAACCGTACTCAAGTGCACTCATCCCACATGACTGTCCGTACCTTTGCTGTTACATTTCCAAAGAGCATCTTACAGTTTTCCTTTTGATATTTTTACTATTGTTGATTTCCCATCTTCCCTTTCTCTTTCTACAGCCAGTATGTCTTCCAGATCTCAGTCATGTCCAAAGCCTCTTGAAAGGTGGGTGAGGTCCAAAGCACTGTGTCTGGAGAGCCCAGCGGAGGAGTCCACTGCATCCATCTAGAAGGACGACATCACCACAGGGTCAGATGTCTCACAAATGGAGGTCTGAGTCACCTCTGCCCGCACAGAACTGGGAGCCAGAGAAAGGGGCTGGCCAAGGGAAGAGCAGGGATGTGTGTGTGAACCTACAGACGCGTGCGTGCACTTGTTTCTGGTTACGTTCCCTGCTCGTTTTCCCTTTACTTCACGGTTCCATGTAGCTTAGGTTTGTAGAGGCTCATTTACCTTGTAACCCCCAGTTTGCCTCATAGCCACACACGATTGTGACAGAACCAGAGGAAAAGCGGGCTTTCCTCCAGATCCTCCAGAGCTTGAAATTGGAACCATTTGTGTATGAGTCACTGGGTGTTGCATGCTATGAGGTTCATTGTCATGTGCACACATGATAGTTGCGTTTCATTTCAAGAAGTTCTAGAATTATGTCAAGCAGAACGATGGTTGCTGAGCAGTCAAAGGAGGTTTGGGACCACTTAGTTTTGCTTGCCCGGCATGTACTCTTCTGTCTTCTGACACAGCACCCGCAGTGTTGGATGGGAACCTACACCTCCCCATTGGATGCAGTCTCCATAAGACTGTCAGTTACAATGCTCCTCCCTCCCTCGCCAGGGGCTGGGTTTGTGACACAAGTTAGATGGAGCAAATGCTCCCTTCCTGGAATTGAAATCTTTAGCACTATCATGTAGAGGTTTACAATGGCTGGAGCTGGGTTATTCCAGAGGGGACAGCCTGGTGACATTGTCACTTTGTTCCTGTCCCCTAGATCCCTGTTCTTGACCATCCTAAGTCTGGTTCTTCACCTTTTACTTGGATCCTTCGAACTTCTCCGTAGACTCCTAATGAATTCCATTTTAGCTTAAATTGGCCAAAGCCATTGCCTGTGTGGGTTGAATGCATAGCAGCAGATAGAGTCACCCTGGGAGGGCATGTGGTGAGAACAGAAGGGGAGAGAAGGCTGGAGGAAAGCCAGGAGAGTCCTTGAGATGGAAGCCAAGGGGAGAGATGACAACCAGCAGGGGACTCTGGGAGGCTGGGAGGCCAAGAGATGATAGGTGTCCTTTGGATCTACTGTTGGGTTTCCATTGTGGACCTTGATGAGAGCACTTTCAGCCTCGCGGTGGGGAAAACTTGATTGCAGTGGGTTGAGGAGTAAATGGAAGTGAGGGGTAGAGAGTGAGTACAGACAATATCTTAGTTAAGATAATAGGCCGGGCTGTTTTCGTATAGATAACAGCTGCTCAGACAGGATGGAAGGTTCACTTGTCTCTCCCGTCAAAGCCCGGCGTGCCACCCGGTGGGTGGCTCTCTCCCCTGAGCTCATCCTGTGACCCAGCTCCTTTTACAACTTGCTCTGCTGTTCTCCCAGGTATTGTCTAAGTGCCCCTGGTCAAACCAGCTAACATCCTCACGTCCACGTGCCTGTCGTCCAGGAAGAGAAAGAGGAATCCAAGGGTGAGCAGCTTCTGTGGGAGACACGAGCCCCCCGTTCAGACCCACCGGCTGGAACTCAGTGACGTAGCCACACTGCTGGCAAGAGGGTCTGGCTAGAGACTCACCCGCGTGTGGCCAGCCAAACCAAAGGGGTTTTATTTTCAAAAGAAACAAAGGGAAGTGAACTATAGGGGCCAATGGCAGTTACTGCCACTGACAGCTGTGCAAGCAGGTGACTGGTGAAGGAAAGAGATGGAACAGTAGCTGTAAGGACGCTGGGGTCCCAGGCCCAAGGGGCAGTAAGAGAGACGCTGAAGATACCAGAGTAAGAGACGGCAATGGAGAGAGATCTCAGAGAAGCACAGCCCCATAGCTCAGTGCATAGATGGAGAAGTTGGCCTCAGATAGGATGAAGGAAAGGAGGAAAGCATGGGAGAAAACATAAGGAGGTTTGCAGGCTTGGTGGCTGGCAGCCGAGGGAGTCCATTGGCTGTCATTTTCGGTGTAAAATAGAAAACCAAGTCTCGTGCTAAAATTGAGTGGGAAGGAGGACAGCTTGGTGTTTGAGAGAAGGGAGACAGTTAGAGATAGTCCTTGTTAAGAGGGCGGATGAGGTGAGCAGGACTGGGAGTGCAGGTGAAGTTGATGACTGAAACCCCAATCTTGGTGGCTGGGAGATTTGGGTCAGGGCTGCAAAGCAAACCAGGTACACGTTTCGAGAAAGCAGACAGTTGGGTTTCTCCAAGTCCATACCAGGCAAGAAATGACGATGCTTTTATTGGAATGATCACACAATGATTTCAACGTGTCTCCCAGATGCAGGACAGAAAAAGATGCTTTGTTTTTGCAGTAGTAGTCTGGGGAAGAGTACTGGTGAGAACGGACACTTCCATAAAGTCAAACTTCTGTTGTTTTATTACTTAGACCTTTCAAATGAACACATGCATTGTTCCAAATGACAGGCATTATTCGTTAATGTGACAAAAGGAGATCGTCTTTGTTCCGTTTAGAAAGATGCTGGAAGAGGAGCAGTGGCCACCCTGTGGGCTCCGAACACTGATGGGGAGAAGCTGGTGCCCTGCCGTGTGGGAGCAGCACAGGAAGGATGTGATGCCAGCCCTGGGTCATCAGTAACGGGTGAGCGTCACAGGGAAGGAGTTTTATGGTCCATACTAGCTTTCTGTAAATGAAATTGCTCCTCCCTACTGGGCGATTCAGTTATATCCGAGTTAACCCAGGAAAGTCTTATTCATATGAACTGTGACACGTATGAGTCAATGAGTGAGTGTCACCCAGAGACTTAAAGAGGCCCTGCGATCCTTTCAGTTCTAGGACAGTCACCTCCAGGGCTGTTTGGGGGCCAGTTCTGCTGTTTTGACCCTCTCCGGATGAAGCTAATGGGGTAACGGGTGGTTGGACAGGATGGGCTGGACAGGGGTCTCCCATTCGCTTTTCTCCTCCTGGGTTTAACCAAGTTCACCAGCTACATGTCAAGTGCAACCAAAGACTCATTTTTCTCTTATGAGCATTTCATTTAGTCATTCAGTTTCCATAAAGCACCAAGTTGTTGAGAAATAATCATTAAAATATTAAGAGTAATGACAAAAACAGTGACGTTTTTCCTCACAGTGATGTCCCCAGTTAGATCTTCTGGAATTTTCCACAGGGAGCTCAGGAAGGGAGAAGAAAACCTTTCGCCTGCCTTTAAATGTAGTCTGGAGTCCACACATGTTTATGAACCTAAGCCTGTATTTTGCAGCATGTTAGTTTTTCCCTGAAAGGCTCTGAGCAAAAAAATGGTATCTTCTGAAACATGGTAGAACTTGAATGGTTCACGCTTTAACCAAGAATGATTTCCCACTTGTCCCAGCGGCTGCAGCTGTGCCTGGGGTATCCCCAAAAGGCTTACACAGCAGTTCGTTCTCAGCTGGACTGATCACAATAGCCCTTTGCGTTTATAGAGTAACTTAAACGTTTCAACACACACAGAGCCACAGCCCCTGAGGATACTTGTGAAAGGGGAAAAATAATCTTTGCCATTTTATTACAAATGAAATGACCCCCAGCCATTGATTTCTTGGGAAGAATTACGCAGGTTGCATTAAGTCTCTGAGTAGAAAATGGAAAAATGTGTGTCGATAGGGTGTGAAATAAGCTATTTGCTGGATGTGATTTGTTTCACTGCCTACGCGAACAGAACAAATGAGTCCTCAGTGCTGTAGAGATATGTATAGATTTGTAAACATTAACCTAGAATTCGAAAGTTAGAATAACCATTGGTTTAGGATAAACTTATAGAATCAGAGAGTCTACTTTAAATATATATAAATGTCACTCAGTCCTCTGTTTATGGGGTCTCTACATTTTGTTAAAAGGATAAACTAGTTTAGAAGGAAATGCTTATAGGAAAATGATAACTTAGCTTCCATGTTTCAAGTTCTCTGTCAAGATAGATTTTAATCCTTTCATGTTATCCTTCCTTCATTTGTAATCACGTCTTTGCTGGTGACCTGAACTTCTCACCTCCGATATATACACACACAGAAGCAAATATCTATAAGAACAAAGAAAATGTAGTTAAATAGGACATATTCCCTGGTCATAATGAAATTCTAAGCTCCTCATATCCATTACAATAAGCGGTCATTCCTTTCAAAACAGAGATCCATGGTTTTCAGTAGAGCCACAATTTTGAAGATTTGCATCAAAATGTGTTTTTTTTAAAGTGTCTACTTGTTTCAGACATTTCTGGCTGTCATGTCAATCCACTCCACCTCCTCTCTTACTCTAGTTAGTTCTGAGCAGACTTCTGTCATCTTGGCTGGGCGTAGGGGGCCATCCCTGTTTCAAGCCCAGAGATGTGGGGCATCTCTGGTAGCAAGTGACGCAGGGGGACCAATCAGCATTGACTCCTGCCAGCCCAGAGCTGTGGGGAGATAGAGCCTGAGGTCTAACCCTTGACTAATGGTGGAAGGAGCCAGTGGACAGATTCTTCCCCCATCTTTCTCCAGGAAGACTGTTCTGAAACAGTTTCCTAAGGCTCCTCAGAGGGTCCCACCAAATGGACCCCCCTGGCCAACTCAATACTGCATCCTTGAGTTAGCTTTCCTTCCTCCTATGTCTGCCTCTCTGACCCTCACTTCTGCTTCCAGGGCTTCCTCACAAGTAAACTACCGTCACACAAGCCTTTCTCAGGCTTTGCTTTCGAGGGAACCCAGAGCAAGAGTAACTTGAGTTTATTTCAAGAAAAATCCTCTACTTAATTTTCACTTCTAACATTTTAGTTTCCTACCCATGGAAATGAAGTTTTAATATTCCGTTACAGTTTTGTCAGTTACGCTTCATTGTCTCATGATGACACCTGCAGGAATTGTGCTGGTGATGCTTAAGTAGCTTATCTACCTATGAACCATAGGGGCAGGGGAGGTCAGAGGAAGGGAAATGGACTTTAAGTTTCCAATCCAGTCACATCCCTTACCAAATGTGTGACCTTGGGCAAGTCACTTAACCTCTCTGGGCCTCATTTGTGAAAAACCTTAATACAATAAAACTAGAAATTAATGACAAATTAAAAAAATGATAAGACCCGTCACTTGGAAATTTAAAAACTTCTAACAACTCAAGTCAACAAAAAAATATAAAATGAAATTGTACAATATCTTGAAAATAACAATGATGAAAACATAACACAGCTAAAACGTGGAGGAAAATTATAACGTATAATACCTATACCAACAAAAATGAAAAGATGTAAATGAATGAGTTAAACACCCAACACAAAATAGAAGACAAGCATATGAGAGAGGACAAAAGTTCATTTTTTTTTCAAAATTCAAAGAATATTGACAACCTTCTGGAAAGATTGCTCATGGGGAAAAGGAGATAAGGAAAAATAAACAACACAAAGAAAGGACAAAACTACTAAATCAGCAGAAATGTAAAATAAAGTACGACAATATTATAAAAACTTTATACCAAGATGAAAAGATGAAAACTGAGACTAAGTGGGCAGGTTTTTAGAAAAAAATATAAACTTGTCAAAATCAACTGGAGATGAATAGAAAACCCAATCCCCCTATAAATTATTTTATAACACAATCCCAATCAGAATATCATCATGTTAAAGGGGATCAAATATATGGTGATGGAAGGAGAACTGACTCTGGGTGGTGAACACGCAATGGGATTTATAGATGATGTAATACAGAATTGTACACCTGAAATCTATGTAACTTTACTAATAATTGTCACCCCAATAAACTTTAACTTTAAAAAAAAAAGAATATCATCATGTTAGTTTCTATAACTGATTATAAAGGTCATTTAGAAGAATAAACAAGCAAAGAATAGCCAGGAAAACCTCCCCAAGAAGATATGCAATTTTGGGGATATTGACTAGTATATCCAGATATATCCATTATAAAGCCTGTGTGATTAAAACAACATGGTATCAGTATTTGCAACTATAGACAGACAAACCAAACAATAGAAAATCCAGAAATATAATAAACATAACTGAATATAGAAATCTATTAGTATAAGTTAAGGCGAAATCTCAAATCAGTGGAAAAATTTAATGTGATATTGAAATACCCAGACGGCATAGAAAAATATATAACTGAGCCCGTTCTTATACCATACACCACAATGTATTCCAAATGGGTCACAGATTTTGATGTAAAATGAAAAAAACATGGGGAAATTCCTTTATGCCTAGGAGTTATAGCCAAGAAAGTTTCCTAACTATGACTCAAATCCCACAAGCCATAAGGAAAAGGATTGATTAATGTGTTTACATAAAAGTATAAAATTTGCATGGCCAAAAGCACCATAAGCTAAGTAAAACCACAAAACAACAAAGCAGAGAAAACATTTACAATTTTTATTGCAGACAAAAGGGATTCATTCACGAGGTTGAGCCATCTGAAATTGCTGGTATCTGACCATTTTTGACCTAACAAAATAGCAATTTCATATGGTTCAACTTAATACCTAATATGTAAGGAACTTCTAAAAATAAAATGGGCAACAGTCCCATAGCGGGATGGACTAGAGATATGAATGCACAATTTACAAAATACAAAAGCAAGTGGCTTACAGCCATATGAAAAGATGCTCAAGCACAGTCGCAAGAATCTATCCCAAAGATCCACGGCGAACATGCCCAAAAGATACATGCAAAGGCAAGTCCGTCCAGTACCATGTACAATAACAAAAGACTGGAAATGACTCAAATGTCCAAGAGTAAGTCCAAGGGTTACCTTGGATATTCTTAGATGTTTGTACCGTGTTGCCCCCCAAATAAGACCTACCCCAAAAATAAGCCCCAGTTAAGATCTCAGCCAGACTGACACATTTAGTACGTTACGACGATGTTCTAGAAGACAGGACTATATTTGAATAAATGTAGATTGTTGTACATGAAAAAATAAGGCATCCCCTGAAAACAACACCCTAATAGAGCAAAAATTATTATAAGACCAGGTCTTATTTTCAGGGAAACACGGTATTTGTATGCATATTTTTAAATCTGTTTTTCAATTTGTTCACGTGCACACATACACACACCCTCCTGCTGAGATTTTATACTGGCTTTACACTGAATCTGCAGATCAATCTGGGCAGAACTGACTGACGTCTTTACAAAATTGAGTATTTAAGCCATGATCATTTAGTTAGGCCTTCTTTAATTAGTCTCAATAATATTCTGTAGTTTTCTATGTAGAAATCTTGAAAACCTTTTGTTAGATTTAGTCCTCTGTTTTTGATGTTCTTTGAAACTTGTCAATTATATCTTATTTTTAAATTTTATTTTCTAATTGTTACTAGAATGTAGAAATATAATTTTTACATTGACCATGCATTCAGCGCCCTTGCTAAATTCACTTATTAATTCTAATAGTTTATCAGTATATTAAAAACAATGTTTTTTTACTTAACCAATTAAAATGTAAATGACAGTCTACTTCCTGCTTTTGAATCTTCATATCTTTTATTTTTCTTGATTTACCAAACTAGAGATTACATTTTGCAGCCTTAATTTATTAAAGTCTAATATCTATTGTATCTTTACCACCTCTCAGATAGTGCAAAGACCTCACAACACTTCAACTGTATTCACCCTTTTCTCACCTTTTGTGCTATTGTTGTCACATATTTTAATTCTGTGTATATTTCTACATATTTAACCACCAATAACTTACCGTTATTTGTTTTACATAATCAATATTCATTTAGATTTACCCACTTTTCACTCTTTCTGTTGTTCTCTAGTCCTTCCTGTATCTCCATGCCTCCCTCTGAAGTAATTTTCCTTCTGCTTAAAGAATTCTCTTTAATATTTCCCTTAAAGTGAATCTGCAGGTGTAAAATTATCTCAGCTTTTATTTTGCCTTTAAATATCTTCATTTTGCCTTCATTTTTGAAGCATATTTTCTCTGGTGGGTATAGAATAGAATTCAACACAATCCCTACCAAAATTCCAGCAGCCTTTTGTACACGAGAAGCTTATCCTAAAATCCAAAAGGATTTTCAAAAGGCTCCAGAATAGCCAAAACACTTTTGAAAAAGATGAACAAAAATAGAGGACTTTACACTTCTCAATTTCAAAACCTACTACAAAGCTGCAGTAATCAAGACACTGGTACTGAGATAAGATAGACATATAGGTCAATGGACAGAATTGAGAGTCCAAAAATAAAAACATACATCTATGGGCAATTGATTTTCAGCAAGGACGTCAAGACTATTCAATGGGGAAAGATAATATCTTCAACAAATGGGGAGTGCTGGGACAACTGCAAAACAATAAATTTGGACCCCTACCTCACACCATCTACAAAAATTAGCTCAAAATGGGTCAAAGAACTAACTGTTAGAGCTAAAATTATAAAATTCTTGGAAACAACCATAAATCTTCATCACCTTAGATTAAGCAACAATTTCCTAGATATGATGACCAAAAGCAAAAGCAACAAAGGAAAAAATAGGTAAACTGGACATCATCAAAATTAAAAACTTTGGTGCCTCAAAAGACTATAAAGAAAGTGAAAAGACAACCCACTGAATTGGAGAAAACTTTACAAAACATATATTTGATAAGGGTCTTTGCTCCAGAACATATTACAACTCAACTGAAAAAAAGACAAATAACGCAATTTAAAAATCGTCATTAGTCATTAAGGAAATGCAAATCCATACAAAAGAAAACAAGATACTAACTTCACATGTACTAGGATGGCTGTAATTTTTTAAACGGAAAAGAACAGTACTGGTGAGAATGTGGAGAAATTGGAACCCTCATACATTGTTAGTGAGAATGTAAAATGGTGCAGTCTCTTTGGAAAGGAGTCTGGCAAGTCTTCAAAAGTTAAATATAGAGTTACCATATGGCCCATCAATTTCACTCTTAGGTATATATCCAAGAGAATCGAAAACATATGTCCCCAGAAAAACTAGTACACAAATATTCATAGCAGCATTATTCATAGTAGACAAAAAGTGGAATTAATCCACATGTCCATCAACTGATGAATGGATAAAGAAAATGTGCCCACCAATCAATGGAATATTACTCAGCTGTAAGAAGGAATGAAGTACTGACACCTGCTACAACACGGATGATTTTTGGAAACACTACACTAAGTGAAAGAAGCCAGTCACAAAAGGCCACACATGGTATGAATACATTGATGTGAAATGTTCAGAATAGGCAAATCTACAGAGACAAAGAATGTATTAGTAATTGCTAGAGGATGAAAGGAAGGAGGAATGGGGAGTGACTGCTAAAGGGTGTGGGATTTCTTTTCGGGGTGATGAAAACGTTTTGGAGCTAGTGGTGATGGTTGTACAACCTTGTGAACATATTAAAACCACTGAATTGTACACTTTAAATGGGTGAATTTTATGGTGTGTGACTTGCATCTCAATTGAAAATTTTGAAAAACAAATCCTCGCATTTCTTGGATATTTTCAATACACTATTATACATATCACTGTATTTTATTCATTGATTTCTGAGACTTGCCTATAATTTTTTTATATGTATAATATTGTTTTTTCCCTATTTCAGTGTCAAGGTTCTACCACCAAAAATCAGGTTTTCCCTCTTTTTTATTTTATTCCTCTTTTCTTATTCTCTTGAACAATTCATATAAAATAACAATTACCTGTTCCTTGAGCATTTGGTAAAACTTGCCCTTTAAGCCTTTGGTGGAGGTGGAGGGTGGGGCTATGTACTCTGACCATCATTTCTATCTCTTTAGTTCACTAGTGGATTCATATTTTATATTTATTTCTTCTTGAGTTTTATTAATTTGTATTCTTCTAAAATAATTGTCAGTTCACCTAACTTAAAATTTTTCTGGTATACATTTGTTCATAATATGACCTGAATTTTTTCATTTTATATGCAATTATGAGCCCTTTTAATATTGTTATCGATGCCTTCTCTTTCTTTTCTTCATAACTCTTACAAGAGGACTGTCTTCCTTTATTAGGTTTTCAATCATTCCTCCTTGTAATATATGCATTTAAGATAATAAATTTACCTGTATTATTTTAACTGAAAAAAGCTTTGAGATGTGGTGTTTTTGTTGTTAATTCTAAATATTTAATACTTTCTAGTTATATTTCACTTTGTATATTGTTAGGATGGTGGAGGCTTTTTTTTTTAAGTTATCTTAAAAATAACTTCTACATTATTTACCCTATGGTCAAGGAATAGGGTCTGTGTTATATCAATTGCATGCATTTTACTGAGATTTCTTTATGGCCTAATAGTTGGTCAACTTTTATAAATGTTTTGTATATACTTGAAAAGGATGTATAGTAATCAAAATTATATATATATAATATGTATGTATAATATATCATATACTATATGTGTATGTATATATATATATATTAAATCTTAATGATATTAGTCAAAGTCCAATCCTTTTTTTTTTTTTTTGTCCATTTGGTATCTTGATATATTTGTTTAAAAACTTTTTCAATGTTTTCAGCTTAGGGTAGAGTAGAGACTATATTTTATTCATTAGATGATGTAAAATCTAATGAATTTGGTATTGTTGGTTTTTTATGATAAAATATTCATATATGAAACCTCTCATTTTTCTCTTCTTCTCAGCTCCTTGACTGCTCATATAAACACATAGACTTCCGAGCCTCCTCCTTTGAATCAGGCAACCCTGGGCTTACATCTTAATTGGGCTCTGGAAGCCTCTGACCCTGACTGGAACTAGAGGGCACTTCTAACTCAGAGGGAACACATTGGCCTCAGACCGGAAGCATGTTCTCTAACAGCTTTATCAATACTACATCTGATGCTGGAGTTTCATCTTCCCGACTTCTGTGCCTGCTTTGGGGTGGAACTTGGTAGAGAGGTTCCACACACTTAAAAGAAGTTGGAAGTACTTGACACCTATTATAAGAAAAGTAGTCAGTGGCCTTATGCTGGGAGGTGCCACCTATCTGGGCCTGCGCCAGGCGTCTGCTCCTGCTCTGCAAGTCTGCTCCTCAGCCAGTGGCAGGTCTCCCCCCACGATCCCCCCTCTGGCCCCCTGGACTCCACACCTTCACTACGGGGCCTGAGTTTGGACCTCAACTCTTAGAGATCACACCTTCTTTCCAGTACATATTTCTAAAAAGTTGACCAACTATTGGGCTGTAATGAGATCTCAGTAAACCACATGGAATTAATATAACACAGACCTCTCTCTGACCATATGTAATTCATTTAAAAGTTTGTTAAAAAGAAAAAACAAAGATCCCTCAAAGAACCCTACCACTCTAATTGTGGGAGAGGAAAGACTTTTCCTCCACCCTCCTAGGTTCAATAGCTGGGTCTATGAGATAAACAGACAACCAGCAGATTAAGAGGAGAAAAGGTATACAAATTTATTAAGTTTTAATAGTGTGTACATGGGACATCACAGAAAAAAAGTGAAAAACAGGAGGTAAGATTTGAAAGCTTGTAGACAACCTTAGTAGGGAAAGGGGTCGGGAAGGGAGGCCTCTCGGGAGAGGGAACAGTTTTTAGGGAAGGCGACTGGGCCCTTCGAAGAGCGGATGGGAGGTAGGATCGATGGTGACAAAGTCTGGGTGTGGTGTCAACTTCCGGTCTCCTGTCCTGTGACAAGAGTCCATCTTTCCTGGCTGATGAAACTCCGGGAGGCAGGGAGGGGATGTATGACCATCGAGCCACTTCTGGAGGATCTGTGTTCGGGCTGAAAAAGGGGTTCGGAGAAAGCGTCTCCCTGCATTGGCTGGTCTTCAAGAGCCTTCTGCTCAAAATAGTCAATATACTAACGTGACGTATTTTGGGTTGACATGTCCTGAACTCCTTCACTAACAATATACAGGATGAAATCTAAATAGAAAGTATTATTTTGCTTCCACTTTCTCACTGTTCCGAGTTTCTGGAAGGCAGGGGAGTGAGGTCAATAGCGTGTCGAGGGGCTTTCCAGCTCTCTTACTATAATCGTTTTCTTGGAAGATCTCTTATTTCACGGTGCCCGTGAGCTGTCCTTTTCTGAGTGCACATATCCCCTCAGGTTTCTCCTGTCATCCCAGCCCAGCCTCTCCCCACGTCGTTCTCTTACAGCAACCCACACAGGGCTGGTGACTTTGCCACGCTAAGGCCGCCTAATTTCGTCTGAGGTGCCGCTTTATTTGGAATTTTTATAAACTTGTTTTGTTCATAGCTTCCGACTCACCATCTATTCCATCCACCTCCACAGAGCAAATGGAAATGAATCCTTTTATGATGTTTCCTTCTTTCTAAACTGGAAAGTTGGCAGCCACGTGGCTTAGAAGTGAGTCGGAAAGTCTGTGTCGAGTTGGCAACGTGACCCTTCTGAAGATGAGGGACGTTTACAAGTGTGTTTATATAAAACGACAGAGCCAGAGCTGTGTTTACTTGGCTCCACACTGGAATTCTGAGCAGACTAAGAGATGAACTCTCATTCCGGAGAGTTCTCACCGTGAGGATTAGCACTCTCAGGGGGCGGGGAGAAGGTGTACCTCATTCCGTCACGATTGTTTGCTTTTCTTTCCCCACAACACTTCACCTCCAAAGCAGACGTTCCCCAGCATTGTCCCTTTCCAGAAGATCTGGTATTAGAACGTCACAGTATTTATAGGAAGTATGCAGACAGCTGACAAAGTAAGTAGGATGGATTTGGCCCATCTGAGTCACGAAACAGTGACAACGGAGAGAGGATGCTATATGAGTTGGCCAGAGTGCTTCAAGGATGGAGGGAAAGCCCTTTCCTTACTTAGAACTGGTCTCCTAGAGCGAGGACACCCAGACAAAAAAATAAGTTCTAAATCAGTTCATTCCCTCACAATGTGTCAAACATGGTTCTGAGTCTCAGGACACAGAGGTACAGGAGAGCCATTGTTTAAGTTCAAGGAGCTCACCGTCTACCCAGGAAGATAGGCAGGTGGACGGACACCCACTCTGCAGGGCTGAAAAACTGAACCCGGGCAGCAGCCAAAGACAGCCTCCAAGAGGGGGAGCTGCGCAGGAGCTGGGAGCTGAGCTCCAGCGTGCCCCGCTCCATGGCGGGGAGACGAGGCTCTTACAAAGGCCTGAAAGCATCCTTATGGACCTTGGGGGAAGGGGACTCACACTGCGTATGGTGCTGCTGCCATTTCCAGTGTCCACACTTTACAGAACGACAAGAATGTCTGCCACACCCCTTTCTGAGTGGGAGACTCTGAGGAGTCAGTGAAGCAGAACTCAGGACTCTGCAGCCGCCCTGAGGCTCCACAAGGAAAGCAACACCTGGTCTCTTGGGAGGGACTCCAGGACAGCCCCACGGGCCAGAGAATGAGTTCTCCGATGAGCACATCTGGAGAAGGAACAGGCACATAGTGATCAAAAACTATCAACCATGATGAAAACCAAGGTCCCCCCCGTTGTCTTCATGACTTGAATGAAGTGTGTCCTCAGTGTTTCACCAAACACCTGGAAGGCTACTTGTTTTCCAAGAGAGAAGTTTTATAACCAATGAGAGTGACTGAAGACTAACTCCACCTGTAGAATTACGTGGAGAGGACAATTCCAGTTGCTTCCCTAACAAAGAAAGCTCTCTGCTCTCCTGCATTCAAAGGTGACTTCACGGCAATTCGTGAGTGCGCTTAACAAAAGTCCTTACCACCTTCAGAAGCCTCTCTCACCAGTCCCTAGAATTGTTTTCTGCCTGGAAAGGAGCCAGCAAATTGTTCTACCAACTTCTCCAGGCAACTCTACAGTCTTGGCCAGCATGGGGCACGGGGCTGTCCCCAAGTCGGGCAGGATTCTTCTACATCCCAGAGCTGGCCAAAGTCAACCGTCAAGGTTACTGAGTGGGCGGCTTCCAAACGGAGGCCCTCAAGTAAAGAATCTCATTTTATCTGAAAGAGACAACTGCTGTTGATCAGGTGTCTGCTGAATGACGAAGTCTGATCCATTGAGCCCTGTTGAAAAACAAGTTAAATGGACTAAAAAAAATCTCTTCAAGAGAGAGAACAACGTAGGCTGTGTTGGGGCCATAAGCGGAATTTCGCTCAGCAGGAGCAACTGTTTTCATCAGAGAAAGGATTATGGCACTCTTGAGGGAGGCTTCCAAGAAACAGAAAAACAGCCCCGATTCAAGTTTGGTAAATAATGAGGTGTTTGTCTGTTGGCAAGTAAGATGTTGGGTCCCAGGGAAGCTGGAAGTAAGGGGAAGGATGAATGCACTGTAAGAGGCGGACTCATTGAAGGAGGAAACAAAGCGGTTTAATTAATACCGAGCTACCCACCAACAGAAGAAACATCACGGTGGGAGGGCAGAGTGGAGATTTGTGGAGGTGGGAGGGTCCCAATGTGCCCTTGATGGTCAAGTATACATGAAGACAAAGCCCTTTGCATCCAAACTCTGATGTGGACACAATACAAGAGGGAGCTGTAACTTCTGATCCGTCGAAGTTCAAAAAGCACCTAAATGACGTCGTTGGGGAAACGAGAAGTCAGGAAACAATGCTCTAAATTGTGCAAAAATAGAAATAGGAGCCCAGAGGCACTCAGAAATCTTTCAGTTCTGCTGCCCTGTAAATTATTGAGGAGATCCTTCCTGGACAACAAGGACCGCTTAATAGGATCTTTCCAAGATCAAAATCACTTCAAAGATCCTTCTTCAGTCATGAGAGTCTTGGAACACAGTTTTAAATCTCGACCCTGTATTTTAAAATATCCCTGTAATTCTGAAGGCAGTAAGTAACCCGAGAGAGAGTTTGACTCTGGCTACCCTACTTTTATTACACAGAACACTATTTGTGTTCAACGTTTTATTTTCAAAGACTGTGCTTGTTTTTCGCTCTTTAACTTATTTTTATTACGAAAGTAGCACATGCTCATTGTAAAACGTCAACCTCCCCCACAAAGAGTACAGAGTGGTTGAAGGAAAAGGTAACTGTCACCTTTCCCACACCAATACCATTGCCCAAGGGTAGAGACTGCTGTAGTTCAGTGTGTGCTATTCCAGGCCCTTCCTTTGCACATACAAGTTATGTAAACATGTACCTCTTTCCCCTGTAAGCTTCTAGATAGAAAATCAAGCATTCCTTTCTCTTGAGCTGTGTTTGATAGCTAAGTGCTTGTGTGAACCATAGTCTAAGCCAGAACCCTTTCAGGGAAAATCACCAGGCTAAATGCTAAAGGCTGCAGTGAGAGCCATGTTTTAACCTCTTTTCAACCCCATGTTGTTGAAGTGATTATGGTTGGAGAACCAAGCCCCCGACCTGGTTAGAATCTTACAGCTCCATTGGTCACTGAAAGGAAACGTAGAAGATATTTAGGAGCCTGTATAGACCTGGGACGTAGGGAAGCCCATGAGCCCAAAGGTGGTTGTTTTAAACCAGTTCAAGCTTTTGATGATCTTTGAGAGAAACCTGCAAAGAAATGGAGTACAGTCATTTCATTTGAAACTAGAAAGACAAAAGAGACTGTGTGTGAAAGCAAGTTCCACGAACCAAGGGGAGATGAGTCTCTCAATTCATCCAAACACTTGCAGGAGTTTGGTTCCTCAAAGTGTGGTTGCAATTCCAACTGCCCTGAAGCACCAGGATGCTTGTTCATCTTGCCATCCCAGACATAACTGAATTAGAATCTCTGGGGGAATAAGAACAAGCATTTTTTAAGGCTTTGGACCTTAGTCCCACCAAAGTATGAAACCATTGTCCAAGAAAACAGAAGACAAGAAGATGGCAGAGCCCTCTGTTCCCTGGGGCTTATTTGAGGCCACCGTGTGGCAAAGAAGACATGTAGGCTGAAAAATGGTCCCAAGGGTTCTCTTAGCCTTGGCCAACTACTGTATACATGCAGAAATCAAGTGCAAGGGCAAGGTCTCCTGTACAGAGGGCATGAGGGTTTCTGAAGCTAGAATAAGCA
The DNA here is from genome assembly GCF_004115265.2 of Rhinolophus ferrumequinum. NCBI lineage: Eukaryota > Metazoa > Chordata > Mammalia > Chiroptera > Rhinolophidae > Rhinolophus > Rhinolophus ferrumequinum. The sequence continues at coordinate 5,373,904 of NC_046292.1, forward strand.
GTTTGGAATGTTGCAAATCAGTCCCTACCAGTTAACAAGTGGGGAGTATAGACTGAGAACTGAGAAAGTACTAAGCTTCCTGGGGCTGACAGACTTGCTTAGGGACCAAAGACAAACAGAAATGAAACAGTATTAAGCAGTGTAAGCCATTGTACAATTAGGCGCTCAATTACGTGGCATAGACAAGCAAGTTCATAGGAGACAGATGAAGGTGAGAGAAGTTAGGCAAAACTTCATGGATTGGTAGGATTTGAATACAGAACCAGGAATGAGCACAGTGTATTGACAGATAAGAGTCGGTCTGGGCTTATGAGAGCGGATTGTGCAAGTTGAGGAGAGAAACAAATGTGAGCGGACAGAAGGAAGCAGATGATGGAGGGCCTGGAAAATGAGGTAGAAAGTTGAGGTTTCATGATGTGGGAAATGGCTGTAGAATATTTTCAGGCAGATAATAGGAAGCATTAGTCTATCTGTGCTGTAGAGAACACATCATCTTCTGACTTAGGGACACTCCTGTAGAAAGAAGCAATACTTATTTCCTAAATCTCTAGTGGGTTCCTATGTTGTATAAGTTTTCCTTGGTGATTAACCAAGCAAGGAAAAGATCTGGGGGAGGAAATCAAGGGTTTGGGTTTTGGGCTTGATAAGTCTGAGTTGCATATTAGATATTTAAGTGGAGAAATCTAGTGGGCAGTTGGATATAAGCCTAGAGAACAGGGAGAGACCATCAGGGGAAGAGATAGTATAGAGATAGTATTTCCATGGCAATTAGTGCATCAAGGAACCTCTCAGTTGGCCCTACTCCAACTCCACTGGTTAGGAGCAGATATAAGGAAAAGTTATATCTGTTTCCTCATTCAAAATCCATGTCGAAATACCAAAATCCAAATTTCTAAACATGGCTAAGTCCCAGGTCCATGTCTCTCTCAGCCATGTTTTTTCACCTGGATGTCTTGCCAAAATGTCTAACTCAGTGATAATGAAAATACAATGTGTCAAAATTTGTGGGATGCAACTAAAGCCACATTTAGAGAGAAATCCATAACTTCCAATGTTTATATTAGGAAAGGGGAACAGCCAAAATGTCAACAATCTAAGTATTTTTCTCAAAAAGTTAGTAAGCAAACAGCAAATTAAACCCAAAGAAAGTTGAAGGGAGGAAATAATACAGATAAGAGCAGAAATTAATGAAATAGAAAGTAAACATAAAATAAAAAGAGGATCAACAAAGTCTATTCTTTGATGAGACTAATTGATAAACCCCTGGCGAGACTTATCAAGGTGCTGGCCAGGTTGGTTCCCACTGAGATCTGAGGGAAGTTCTGTCCTTCTCTTGTAGTCAGTCACTTTCTCCTTGAGTTTGCACAGGGTTTTCCCTTATGCGGGTCTGTGTTCTAAGCTCTTACAAGGACACCGGTCCTAACGGAATAGGGGCCACCCATATGACCTCATTTTACCTTAATTACCTCCTTAAAGGCCCTGTCTCCAAATGCAGTCATGTTCTGAGGTATTGGGGGTTAAGACTTCAACATACGAATTTGGGAACGGGGGAGGGAGAGGCACAATTCAGCTCATAACAGGGATATTACTACAGATCTTATAGACATCAAAAAGGTCGTAAGAGAATGTTATAAACAAATTTGTGCCAAAAAGAATTTTAAAATTAAGATAAAATGGAAAACACATATGCCCAAACTATGACAACAATAGAAAATCTGAATAGCCTCTAACTATTAAAGAAGTTGAATTCACAATTTCAAACTTTTCCACAAAGAAAACTCCAGGCCCAGCTGGCATTAACAAAACTATAATGCCAATCTTACTCAAATTTTTCTTGGAAATAGAACAAAGTGGGTGGGAGTGGGGGGAGAGAAGCACTCTTTAATTTGTTTTATGAAGCCAGAATGACCTTGAAACCAAAACTTGATAAGACATTTTTAAAAGGGAAACTTATAGGCTAGTCTGTCTTAAGCAAAATATCAGCAAGGCAAATCAGTCAATCAATCAATACATATAATAAATAGGATAATATATCATAACTAAGTTGTGTTTTTCTTTCTAGAAAGCAAATTGGCTTAACATTTCAAAATCAATCAATCAATATAATTTACCATGTAAACAGAAAAAGGGAGAAAAATTATGATCTTATCAATGGCTTTTTAAAAAGTCTTTGATTAAATTCAATACTCGTACATGAAAAATTCTTAACTAGAAATAGACAAGAACTTCCTTAATATGACAGAAATTGTCTACAAAATGTCTACAAAAACCCACCGCATGCATTATGCTTAAGGTGAAATATTAAAAGCTTATCCTCCAAGATTAGGAGTGGATGGATGAGGACATCTGCTAGCTCTGCTGCTTTTTCATGTTGTTTTGGAGGTCTTAAATAATGCGATAGGGCAACAAAAAGAGAAAAGAGACATAAAAGTCGGGAAAAAAAAGGAAAATTTGTCATTATTCACAGACAACATGTCTGTTTATACAAAAAAGCTAAAGGATCTAAACAAATTATTAAAATTAAAAAGTGAGTTTAGCAAGGTGGCTAAATATAAGGAAAATATACAAATATTCTATATACATGTCTGTTTATACAGAAAAGCTAAATTATTAAAATTAGAAAGTGGGGCGGCCGGGTGGCTCAGTTAGTTAGAGCACAAGCTCTGAACAACACAGTTGCCAGTTCGATTCCCACATGGGCCAGTGAGCTATGCCCTCCAAAACTAGATAGAAGACAACGAGCTGCTGCTGAGCTTTCGGAGGGGCAGCCTGATGGCTCAGTTGATTAGAGCACAAGTGCTCTTAACAACAAGGTTGCTGGTTCAATTCCCACATGGGATGGTGGGCTGTGCCCCCTGCAACTAAAGATTGAAAATGGCAACTGGACTTGCAGCTGAGCTGCGCCCTCCACAACTAGATTGAAGGTCAATGACTTGGAGCTGATTGGCCCTGGAGAAACACACTGTTCCCCAATACTCCCCAATAAAAATTTATTAAAAAAAATAAATTAGGGCCTGCCTCGTGGCTCAGGCAGTTAGAGCTCCATGCTCCTAACTCCAAAGACTGCCAGTTCGATTCCCACATGGGTCAGTGGGCTCTCAACCACAAGGTTGCCAGTTCAATTCCTTGAGTCCCGCAAGGGATGGTGGGCAGTGCCCCCTGCAACTAAAATTGAACATGGCACCTTGAGTTGAGCTGCCGCTGAGATCCTGGATGGCTCAGTTGGTTGGAGCATGTCCTCTCAACCACAAGGTTGCCAATTCGACTCCCACAAGGGATGGTGGGCTGCACCCCCTGCAACTAGTAACGGCAACTGGACCTGGAGCTGAGCTGCGCCCTCCACAACTAAGACTAAAAGGACAACAACTTGAAGCTGAATGGCACCCTCCACAACTAAGATTGAAAAGGACAACTTGACTTGGAAAAAAGTCCTGGAAGTACACACTGTTCCCCAATAAAGTCCTGTTCCCCTCCCCCAATAAAATCTTAAAAAAAAAAGCTAATTAAAATAAATTAAAAAGCGATTTTAGCAAGGTGGCTAGATATAAGGAAAATATACAAATATTCTATTTATATGTCTGTTTATACAGAAAAACTAAAGGATCTAAACAAATTATCAAAATTAAAAAGTTTAGCCAGTGCCCATAAGATAGGTGCCCATAAAATTAAAGAGTTTATCAAGGTAGCTAGATATAAGGAAAATATACAAATATTTATTTCTAGATACTAGTAACAAATTGAAAATGATACCGTTTACAATAGCATAAAAAAAGTCAAGAACCTACCGTGTTTCCCTGAAAATAAGACCTAGTCGGATCATCAGTTCTAATGCATCTTTTGGAGTAAAAATTAATATAAGACCCAGTATTATATTATATTATATTATATTATATTATATTATATTATATTATATTATATTATATTATAAAGACCCAGTCTTATATTACAGTAAAATAAGACCGGGTCTAAGAACTAACAAAATGGAGACAAGCAATCTATCAGATGCAGAATTTCAAACACTGGTTATAAGGATGCTCACTGATCTGAGGGAGAACTTTAACAAGGAGATAGGAAATAGAAAAATGGAGATAGAAAACATAAAAAAAGAACCAGTCAGAAATAAAGAATACTATAACAGAAATGAAGAATACATTACAAGGAATCAACAGTAGACTAGATGAAGCAGAGGATCCAACAAGTGATGCAGAAAATAAGGTAGCAGAAAACACCCAACCAGAACAGCAAAAAGAAAAAAGAATCCAAAAAACTGAGCAGAGTTTAAGGGGTCTCTGGGACAACATCAAGTGTACCAACATTCGCATTATAAGGGTACCAGAAGGAGAAGAGAGAGAACAAGGAATTGAAAACCTATTTGGAGAAATAATGACTGAAAACTTCCCTAACCTGGTGAAGGAAATAGATATACAAGCCCAGGAAGTACTGAGAGTCCCAAACAAGATGAACCCAAAGAGGCCCACACCAAGACACATCATAATTAAAATGCAAAGGTGAAAGACAAAGAGAGAATCTTAAAAGCGACAAAAGAAAAAGCAGTTAGTTACTTACAAGGAAGCCCCCATAAGACTGGCAGCTGATTTCTCAATAGAAACTTTGCAGGTGTGAAGGGATTGTCAGGAAATATTCAAAGTCATGAAAAACAGGGACCTACAAGCAAGATTATTCTACCCAGCAAAGCTGTCATTTAGAATCGAAGAACAGATGAACAGCTTCTCAGATAATAAAAAGCTAAAGGAGTTCATCATCACCAATTAAGAAGTACAAATTGGTTGTTACACAGTAATCATGGGGATGTAGGGTATAACTATAAGGAATATAGTCACTAATATTGTAATAACTATGTATGATACCAGATAGGTATTAGGTCTATCAGGGTGATAGATGGGAACGGGGTTGGGAGCAGGGTGAAAAAGGTGAAGGTATTAAGAAATACAAATTGGTAGTTACAAAATAGTCATGGGGATGTAAAGTGTAGGGAATATAATCAATAATATGGTAAAAACTATGTGTAGTGTCAGGTGGTACTGGTCAGGGGGATCACTTCCTAAATTATATAACTGTCTAACCATTATCCTATACACTTGAAACTAATATAAAATAATATGAAATGTCAACTCTAATTGAAAATTTAAAAAAGGGGGGGAAGATCAATAATATTGTGATCACGTGGTACAGTGTTAGATGGTTGCTGAGCTTATCATTGTGATCACGTCTTCAGCACAGGGAATAAAATCAATAATGTGGTAATAACGCTGGATAGAGCCAGGTGAGTCCTGTTGAATAACTATAATGTACACCTGAAATTAATATAATATTGTATGTTAGCTGCATTTTAATTTTTAAAAAATCTTATAAAAAAGAAAGTAGCAATTCTTTTAATAAAAATGGTATGACTATGAAAAACATAAAAAAAATAAAAGACTGATTCTTAAACCTGTACAGTAAAGGGTCAAGAATAGTCATAAAAATTTTAAAGAAGCACAAAGTTGGAGAACATACTCTACCAGACATAGACTTACCATAAAGCTATGTACACACAGGCGAATGGAATGAAAGGAACAAAATAGACTCCAGAAACAGACCCCTCATATATAGGTACTTGGTTTTTGGCAAAGATGGCAGTGTAGAATAGTGACAAAAGAAATGCCTACATATGCATGCTACAAACATGTATTACAATGTTCATAGCAGCATAATTTTAATAACCCTGAAATAGAAACAACCCAAATGTCTATCAACAGATGGATAAATATTCACACGATGGAATATATACAGCTCTGAAAATGAACCGGAGCTACATGCAACAACATGGACAATTCTCAAATTCAAAACGATGAACAACAACAACAAAAAAACAGACACGAAAGAACACATACTTCTGATTTCATTTGCACAAACTTAAAAAAAGAAAAGGGGCGAAACTCAACCTTAGAGTTTAGGGGTGCACACTGTGGCAGGAACCTGTTCAGGGCTGCCGGTCTGTGTACTTTCCTGCCCCCCCAGGAGACAAGGAGCTTGCACCAGAGTGCCACTAAACACACTGCTTAGCTGCCTTTTTTTTCCTCGTAGTAAGACTTTCCAGATGAAGGAAGCAGTGTGCTAAGTCCTGGTGCAAGCTCCCCTCTTGCAGCAGACTGGTCTTAGGGTAGCCCTTGTACCTCCTGGGCTCACCTGTGTTCACCTGTAGCTGCAGTAGACAGTTTCCCACCTCCAGCAGCCTGAGAGTGGGCTCTGTGTTCCACAGACGCCACTAGGCTGCAGATGGTCCAAGGGCACCCCTCCAACAGTGGGGGCAGGAAGTGGGTAAGTAAACGCCCCAGCTTCCCATCCTCCAGCAGGACAATGATAAAGCTTGGTCCATATGGCTTCTCTGAGGGTCCCTCCAGGACTGAGCCCCAGTGGCCCACACTGGGGACCCAGTCATTTCAACGTATTTGTTGTGAACTTTTCTCCCTTCCCCCTCTCTCACCCTACTCCTGCTTCCTACCTAGGATCCCCTCTCCGGTAAACTACAGGCTTTGGGGGAAGTCAAACGAAGACATGTGTCACAGCCATATATATTTTTTTTAAAAAAAGCCAGAAAACAATGAAGATAAAATTCAGAAGAATCGTGATTACCTCTTGGCAGGGGTTGAGAGACGAAGGAGTAGTGAGAGGGATGGCATGCGGAGGGTTTCTAGCGAGCTGGCAGATATTCTGTCTAGACCTGTCTGTGGTTACACGCGTACGATAAATCACTGAGCTATTCATTTTGTCTCCTGCACTTTTCTGTGTTATAGCTCATAACATAAAACTTTAATAATTCATGGGCATTATTAAGATAAAAGATTGAAATCATTTGGAAACTTCTCTTAAATGCATTAGTTGTATAAACAGTGGTTAAGTGTCAGAATATTCTGTTTAGTAGGTTCTGAATTGTAATAAATTGAATAAAGCACAAAAGCCACTGAAACTTTAAAGAGCACAGCGGGTACAACCCAGGAGTTTCTTCTCTGAAAAGCTACCGAGAGGCTGCCTGGGACTTCTCGGCAAGCATTGGGTGTTCTCTACGCCCTCAGGGGAACAGCAAATCAAAGTTGAGCTTGGCATCGGACAGCAGCCAAAGCCTAGGAGGTTCTGATCATCCCAGCTTCACGAAGAAGGGCTTCGGGCTCCCTGGGATGGCTTCTTCTGCCAGCTTCCAGGAGCTGTCCCAGGAGGGCTGCTGGAGGGAGCCCGTCAAAATACAGGATGCCAAACATTACCTGGAACATACTTACACATAAAAACTATTTACTGTTGATCTGAAGTTCAGGTGCAACTGGGCATCCTGCATTTTCTCTAGTGACTTTTTGTCCCCAGGAGGCTCTCTCTCAGCCCATGGACAAGGAGTCCACAGCCACCCTGGGGCCACCACCTTGGTTCTAGGAACTGAGTCGAACACCCTTTGGATCCAGGACCTCCAGAGGCTGGGTTCTGCTCTGACTTAGCTCAGACTCCAACCAGTACCCCACGGCTCTCGTCCCGCTTTGTCCCAGCCATTTGGACTGTCCAGCGTGCAGGGTTTGGGCCCACAGGCTCTCTCTATATAAGGAGGGCATATGTTTGGAAGCCAGAATTCACTTTCCTGCAGAAATAGCGTGATGACGTTTTCAAGCCAGCCCATAACAATCAGTTGTAACCCATAATGCACCTGTGTGGACGGACGCAGGTACAATGGCACAACTTCAACGGAGCCCATTGTATTAATATGTAGATCAAATAAATACATTTGGGTGTCTTTCTGCCATGTGCTTGGCCCTCTGCCAGGTGCTGCAGTAGGTACAAAAACAAGTTGGGCTGTCCTTCCTGCAGTTCGCAATTAAAGAACTGTAACTTGGGGACTTTTTCCCTGTGGAAACATACTTTCTGGGTTTGAATGCAGAGTCTCAGCGGCTGCTGTCCCCCAGCAGGAAGAGCGGTGGCAATAGGAAGTGTGTGTGTGGGTGTGTGAGCGCGCACTCACCAGCACGCACACATGTGAGTGTGCATGCACGCAACCTGCATAGGTGTGCCCGTGCATATGAGCATGTGCTGGCAGGTGTGCAACGCATGTGTGTATATGCTCACGTGTGTGAGTGACTGTAAGGCATGTCAGAGCCACAGAGACTTTCCTGAAAGGTAAAAAGCATTATTGACCAGAGGACATCAATGACTCATGAATTCCACATAAAACAAGAAAAGAACCTTTTTCTACAACATCTGTGTAAGTACGCACGCATACACAGACACACACACACACACACACACACACACAATGGATGGGCAGAGGTGGTCAGAGAGGACAGAGGCCGCAGTCCTGGGGACACTAAGGAAGGAGGCCGCAGCCAAGGGTGTGGGGTCCCAGCTGGTGCCTGGTGGAAGGCAAGTGCTCCGTAAACAATTTGTAAATGAATGCATGCAGGACTGCAAACAGTTTGCCCCTGGCCCTCCCACCGCTGCTGCTGCAGGAGGTGTGAGCCTAAGGGGTCACAGTCCTGGGTTCCAGTCCCTGCTGGAACCCTGACCATGACGTGGCCTTACCCTCTCAGGGAGCCTCAGGCTTCCGGATCGAAAACACATGGTGGGGACAACACCCCCTGCATAAAGTAAGAATGATTAAATGAGGTTTAAAGTACACTAAAACCTGAACACAGGGCCTGGCACGAGATCTATTATTAAAAATAATGTTGTTTTTTTTAAAAAAAAAATCACGTGGCAGTGTGCTTTGCAGAGAAAGTGTGGCCACCAAGTAAAAAGAAAAATTCGGCCTTAGGACCATGAAACCTTGCAAAATCACAAAGTGCTTACAAAGCACCATTTCTTCTTCCCTTTGGTGCCAGAGAAATGCTAGATGTCTGCTGTGGGCTCTTTCAGGCAGCTCTCCCTGCGTTCCGGCGGCAAAGGCGCAGGCCGGGAAAGGTGGGGCTCTTCCACCACCTTGTGGACACCCCGAGAAGGCCGGTGTGCCGCTGAAATCAGCGCCCACTTTCCTCTCTGCTTTCTTCTCTCCTGGCTGGTCTCACAATGCACTTGGGTGCGAAGGAACTGGCTTTCGCTTATTTATCTGTTCCTGATCTGAGCATTCTCACGAGCCATCGCCCACTGTGTGGCTGGGAGGGTGTGTTGGGGGATGCTAACTTTGGTCAAACCTGATACAAAATTGAGTCCAATTGGGTCATTTGAACAGTCCCCTTGGGTCTGACTTGGTCTCTTGATACTAACGACCCTTCAGTCTCCGTCCTCCTCATCCTATCCAGGGCATTGGGCGGGGCTTGTGTGACCTCCAGGTATGGTGGGCAGAGGCTCCAGACCACATGCTGGTCCCCCATGTGCCCTGCAGGGTTCCTGAGTTGCAGGGTTCTGCTGTGAGGTTGATGGAGCCCTGCCTGGCCCTGTAGACCCCTTTGGGGCTCTCTGCCAGTCTCCACCTGCCTCCTGGCCTCACTGTCCTTCCACGCTGGGGCAAAGGGTGGCCCCCCTCGGGTCATCCCCCCAAGGAGCTATTGCTGCTTTCAGCTCTGAGTAGGGCAGGGACACCCACCACACCCTCTGCCCGCAGCCAGGCTGAGGCCACCACATTGGCGCAGGACAGCTCAGCCCCAAACAAACTCCTCCTGGCCAGGGGCAAGCCCACCACAGCCTGTGCCCTCAGGGGTGCCCCCAGCACAATGCCTCATCAGCTGGGCATCTCCCACGTCCTGCTTCTCCTTGCCTCCCACCGCTCCTGCTATGTTTCCTCCACCGTCTGTGGGTCTCCGTCAGCTCTGGCCTCAGTCCAGACCTAACGGTAAGACAGAGAAACCTTTCCGTGGGGTCTGGCCCGGGAGGGTTAAGAAAGCAGCATTCTCATCTGGGTAGGTTAGCACTTTGGAAGGTTAAAAAGGACAAAGGAATCTTTTTATACTCTTTTCTCAACAGTGCCTAAATTTCAAACCTTTTCTCTTTCTGCAAAATCCTATTTTGAATATCAGGAGTAAGATAATTAACTTTTGTTTCCTTAGCTTCCCCAACTGTCCCCACCTTCCCCTCCCTCCCCCAAGCAGATAAACGTTAAAGAAGCAGCTGACCAGCTACTCCCCCCACCCACTTCCTCTTCACCCTGGACAGAGGCCACGCATTGGTGCCTCCCTTCTGGTTGGGTGTGGCCCTGTCACTGAGTCCCAGACAATGGAATGTGAGTGGAACGTGGGCCTCTTGCAAGCCTGGCTCTGGCAAAGCCCAGATGGCAGGAGCCTACCGCGTTTCCCCAAACACAAGACCCAGCCGGACAATCAGCTCTAATGCGTCTTTTGGAGCAAAAATTAATATAAGACCCGTTCTTATTTTACCATAAGACCGGGTCTATAATATAATATAATATAATATAATATAATATAATATAATATAATATAATATAATATAATATATAATACTAATATATAATACTGGGTCTTATATTAATTTTTGCTCCAAAAGGTGCATCAGAGCTAATGGTCCGGCGAGGTCTTATTTTTGGGGAAACACGGTAGGTCCCTGAACAACTGCATGGAGGTCCCCCACCCATCAGGAGCACCCCCTTTGGACCTCACCTGGTCCAAAAATAAGTGTCTATGGCATTAAGTCCCTGCGATGTCAAGGTTTATCAGTTAAATAGCAGGTCATTTGGGTGTAAATGCAAAATAGAAAAACATGGATATTTTTTCAAACTGCTGTATTACTTCTGTTTAGAGAAAAATAAGGTAGACCGGGTTCTCGGACGGCTCCATCTCCTTGCTCTGGCCAGTGGCTGTTGTAATTCCTCCAGGCTTTGTCTGTGCCCGGCATTACACAGCTCCCTGTTGATGCCAGTGTCCACAGCTGGGCTTCAGGTGTCACCCTTAGGCAGCTGATCTGCAAAGGACCGTCTCTGAGCTCCAGACTCGATCTCTGCTGGCCTCAATGCCCCAAAGGCCCCTCAAACTTATCCTGTCCCAAAGCCAACCTGTGACTCTCCCCCTGCCCAACAAGCTGCTCTCCTCTCCTGCACCCAGGTGTTTAAGCTGGAAACTTCCTGGCGCCACCCCACCTCCTTCCCACACCTCCCACCTTCAGTCTGTCGTCAAGCCCTATTGGTCCTTGCTCCTAAATGCCTAGCCAATCCTCTATCCCTCTGTCCCTCCACCATCGTCCCTATCCTCTGCCACCTGGGCCGTTGTCTAAGCTCCGACCTGGTGCTGATACAGGATGGCTAGCATGTCCCTAGGTAGACAGGGAGGTCCCTGGTGGAATAAACAAAAGACAGCCATATCCTAGAACGCCAGGTTTTGAAATCAGTCCTCTGCTCTAGGACAGAATGTAACAAGGCCTTGAGGGTAATCATAAAATTCTTTTTGGCCTGACAAATGGAACAGCTCTGATAGGTAAGAGTGGGTTACTTTGCTGATTCCTTTAGGATGGGCAAGCAGAACAAACCTGGTAGACGAATTTCATTAGAAGGCGCCAGTTCCCTTCTCCACACAGCTCTCCTTCCCCAAGCAGGCAAGGGAAGGTATAAAAATAGGAGCTTTTGCCTCCGTCACGGGCACCCCCATTCGGGACCTCCTCCCGCTCTGGAGCTCTGACTCTTTGCTTTCAATAAACTATCCTCTTTTTAAAACTCTTTGCCTCTCCCTGGTCCATGTGTCCATTCCTCGGTCTCACAAGACATGATCCCGGCCCACACCCAGAAACTGCCGGCAGATCCAACATCACCCACATCACCTGGGGACTCACAGGAATAGATTCCTCCATCAGTACACCCACCTGGTCCTCCTGACCCCCTCTAATCCATTCTCCACCCTGAGTGATACGATCTTCGCAGAATACAAATATGATTAATGTCACCTGCTCCCCTGCCTACAGCACTTCTAAGCTTCATCTTGCTCCTAAGGGTGATAGCAGCCCACGAGGCTGTAGGCTGGGCCCAGTCTGCATCCTCAGCCCATGCGCCACTCACCCTGGGCCTCCGTACTCCAGCCCCACTGGCTTCCTTCAGCTCTGTGCTCACCATGCCCTCTCCTGTCCCAAGAGCTCTGCACATGCTGACCCTCTGCCTGGAATACACTGCCCTCCCCACTCAGCTTTTGCGCAGCTCTCAAGGCTCACTTGTGTTCAAAGGATACCTGACTCTCCCAATGAGGTCAAATCCCCGTATTATAAACGTTTATAGAGACACACGCCTCCCCTCAGCACTTTTGCGGTCGTGATTTCAGTACAAGGTGTCCAATCATTTGTGTTGTCATTGGCTCAGCCCACCTCACTTCTACCCCAGGGCCTTTGCACTGACTCTCTCCTCTCCCTAGCTTGGCCCTCCCCCACATATCAGTAGGGCTGGCCCCTCATTTCCTCCAAGTCTCTCTTCAGATGTCACTTCTAGGTGAGGACTCATCAACAACCCTATTTAAACTGGTAACAGCACCCCTTCCTCCAGCCTCACACACCTGAGCTCCTTCTCTGAGGAGTTACTATCTTGTCGCATATCACTTATTTATGTTGTCTTTTTAATGCTTCTCTTCTTCTCTACAATGTCATGCCACAGGAGCAAAAACTTTGTTTTTCTCATTGCCCTATCCCCAGTGCCTAGAATAGTGCTGGCACCTGATCTGTCTGTCAAGTGAATAAGTGAATGCAGTATAATAGTTCTAGGCAGGATCAACTTGTCCACCCTGTACAATGGGCACAGTGTCCATAGCACACAATGCTTTTAAGCGTCAATGAAATGAGTTCATTTCTTTTAAAGTCAGAAGGAAAAACAAATCAGAAGGCCAAAGAAATGTTCCAACATACAGTATTAATATTTCATCTTTAGACCAAGACAGCCATAAAATAAAATTTTAATATTTTTTTAGAAAGGGGTTCTCCATGGCAAGCATGCCTCAGGCCCACGGAAGCCATAGAGAGCCTGTTTCTGGGGCTTTCGCGCAGACCCTGCCGACCTTTAAAGGTCTGAGCCGGATAAGCGGCCGGCAGGGGTGGGGGCGGACCGGGCGGTGCCGCTTTAAGGATGGTCTGCGGGTACCGGCCGCGGGCTGCGAGGATGCAGCCGTGACGTCACGGCCCCGCCCCGCGGGGTGATGCTGCAGCAGCAGCAGCAGCAGCGGGCCGGGGGCGGCTGGGCCGGGACCGAGCTGAGCACAGGGCAGGCAGCAGCCCGACCTCGGAAAGGGATGCCTCCTGGCTGGAACCACAGGTACCACCATTTCCTCCTGGGCTCTCCGCACAGCTTCCAGCTTTGTGCTGGGAGCGAGGCGGCTTAGGCCCCAGAGTAATCAGACTGCCAAGATTGGGGCTGGAGGTTGGCACGGAGACCTTTGTTCTTCTTGAATGTCTAATTAATTGAACTGTAAATGGAGACTCTGGACCCCTCTGGCCCTGAGGAGAGTAGCAGTTGAGTGACAATGTATTTCATCCTTGCTAGAAAGAAAACCAAATACTGCAATTTGCCCCCGTCTGCTGTGCTTCTTCGTGCCAGAGGCCCTGTTCCCCGTTCCCCAGTCACCTGGGCAGGTGTCACCAACTTCCGTTCCCCAGTCACCTGGGCAGGTGTCATCAGCTTCCGGTTCACTTCCCGCCTCAGGCTGAACCCTCTTGATGGCCAGGGGCCATGGTATAACCTCTTTCAGCCTCCCAGGATTAAGTTTATCACGAGCCTGCCTTTTTACCAGGGGTAACAAGCTGAGGTTGAAATAGGAGACTTACAGCAATTCAGTTCACTGTCCTCGACGATGGATAACTTCTCAAATTATCTCTGGGGTTCCCACAATGTGTTTTCCGGCTTTTACGGGGAAGTTGAGTCAGGTGCTGACGGCACCTCTGTCCCACGTGCACCTGACCAGGGCTTTCAGGATCAATGGGCTGTCAGGTAGGGGCCACGATTCAGTAACCAACTTATTAAATACATCCCCTCGAGCCCACAGAGACCTTGACTGGTCTGGGGAGATTTCCTTGAAGTATTAACTTTGAGAGCTGGCAGAAGGAAGTGGGGAGGGGTTGTAGCCCCATGTGACCCCGTGATGGGCAGCCTGGTTTCACACAGAAGAGAGGAGAAAGACATGAAGAAATTATTTTGGCTCATACTAGGATAATTTTAAACATTCAAATTACATGGACTTTTTTTTTAATTAATCATTTGCCACGTAATCTTCCCATAGTACATTTGAGGGATCTGTTACTTGAAACATCCTCTGTATTCCAGAAGGACAGTGGGCCTGGTATATAACCTTGGGGTCCAGGCATAAGCGTGCATTTTTTTTGGACTGAGTCAATGATCATATAGTGTAAGTAAGATGGTCTGGAGAATATTTGTATTAAAATTCTATTTCATTATTTTAAATTTCTCTTTCCTTTTTATAACCTTCAAAACGAATTGTAAACATTCTTCTTAGAATAACCTTTCACGGGCAGCTTTAACAAAGGTATTTTTAAAATAAAAATGGTGATACTGACCCCCAAATGTGAAGGTGAACCCTTAGTGAGGACTTTTTCTAGTGCCGGTTGAATTCTGGTTTAGATGCTGAGGTGGAACTGGGATGTTTCACTGTTGCGCGCACAGACTGCAGGCTGTGTTTTAAAGCGGGGGGTGGTGGGTCGGTGATGAGGGAGCCATCACATCACAGGCAGAGACCTGGGCGATCTACATAGTTCATTTTAAGCAGGTTCGCAAAGGTTCCCCGTTTCAAAAGTACGCTTCCATCAAATGCTGTTTAAATCTGAAATTCTTCCAAAGCGGGCAGATAATTTTCTGGTGCTTCATTCCAAAATGAAAAGGACGGTGTCTAATGTGCATGCACTTGGGTTCACTTTACGGGGGTAAAACGCTGATAGGAAAGAGAGGTTTTTTGTGCCTGAAGGGGCAGGTAGCGAGCATGGCAGACAGGGAGGCGGCTGTGGGCTGTGACCGGACAGGTTGTCTGGTCACGCTGTCCCACACACCTGTGCTAACAGTCTTCCTTCTGACTTGTCAGGAGCCGGTTATGCAGTGTCCCAAGGGGCACTCTTATTTCTGTGATCTTAACGAGCGAAGCCCCAGAGAACGCTGACAGTCACCTGGGTGTTTGAGGGCAAGACCAGCCAATGGACGGGTTTTTCTGAAGTGTTTACTACGTACTAGGGCCTGAGCTAGCCTGGGAGGAACATTAACAAAGAGCTTAACTTTTTAAACATTTCAATCTTGATTTAATCTTCGTATATGAATTCTGTTTTTCATGAAGTGTTGCTTGTGGACAGAGTTCTCAGGTACATTGGGTTCTTGTGTTAGAGGAGCGCATGGGATTTTTCTAAGGTCACGAGATAAGCCAGTTATAGAAGCAGAGAGCAGCCTGAGTCTCTGGTCATGTCAATCCCTGTCATCTCGGCATGAAATCCATCTCGTAGCATATCTTCAAGACCCTCCCGGAGCAGCTGGTCCCTTCTGATGGCTTTCTCTCTCACCCCACCGCCATTCCGCCCAAATGTTACACACGCCTTCTTTACATGGGTGGCTCCCACTGCTTAGACCTCCTTTCCTCCACTTTCTCACCAAGCTCCAGGGCAAGACGTATGTTTTTCTTTTCTCTCTATGAATTCGTTCAGCATTTTCAAACACTAAAAAATTATCTGTCCTGACTTGACTGAAAATTCACTCCTCTGTTGATGCTGAAAGAACTTGAATGAAATCATTCAGCGGCTTTTGGGCAAGGACCCCCAGCCTACTGTGCAGAGTGAACCTAGTACCAGGGAAGGTGACCGCTGTGACTGCATCCCGTGAAGGAAGGGCTGTGCGTGGGCACTTAGGGCGCCTGGAGGTGGGCCCTGCCCCATGTCTGTCTGCCCTCCACCCTGCTCCTCTGGGACCTGGAAATGGGCTGCAGGTTCTAAAACTGCCTGACATACCCTAAAGCTCTTGCCGCTCTCAGTCCTCGGGAGGTTCTTTGCCTAACCTCCTGACGCCACCTGTGTGGCGAAAGTTCCCTTTGAGTTTGAGTGCGGGGACCTGAAGGACTGGGCGTCCTCTCTCTGAATAGGGAGAGAGCACCTGGCTTGGTCTCCATGGGCAGACGAGGTGCACTTTTTCAAGAGAGGCTGGTAACACCATCCACAGGCTCCACTTTGGGGGGCACGGTGTGACTCTGAGAGGTCCCCAGTGTGAACTCAATTTTTCCCATATGAAAAGGGCGAGTGGGTGCCAGTCAGGGGAGGGCAGGGGGAGAGCCACCTGGAAAAATGAAGTCACTGTTGCCCTCCCAATGGGCTTCCCCACAGGAACGCACACCGGCCCCCCCTACGATGATCCCCCCGGCGAGCAGAACCCCTCC
The DNA here is from genome assembly GCF_004115265.2 of Rhinolophus ferrumequinum. Lineage (NCBI taxonomy): Eukaryota > Metazoa > Chordata > Mammalia > Chiroptera > Rhinolophidae > Rhinolophus > Rhinolophus ferrumequinum. The sequence goes on from NC_046292.1 coordinate 5,390,211, forward strand.
GGGAGAGGCCCTCTTCCCCACTTTGGCTCCTCAGGACTTCTGGAGGTCTCAGATCTCGGGCTACGCGGGGTCCGTGACCCGGCACATCAGCCACCGGGCCAACAACTTCAAACGACACCCCAAGAGGAGGAAGTGCATTCGCCCCTCCCCACCCCCGCCCCCCAACACCCCATGTCCCATCGAGCTAGTGGACTTTGGGGACCTGCACCCCCAGAGGTCCTTCCGGGAGCTGCTGTTCAATGGCTGCATTCTCTTTGGCATTGAGTTCAGCTACGCCATGGAGACGGCATATGTGACCCCTGTGCTCCTGCAGATGGGCTTGCCTGACCAGCTCTACAGCCTGGTGTGGTTCATCAGCCCCATCCTCGGTGAGCCCCAGCGCAGCCCCGATGGTGGAGGGCCTTCAGAAGCTTCTGGAAGCTTCTGGAAGCCTCCGTTGAAGCAGCTTAAGGGTCAAGGGAGGAGCAGGAGTTAAGTTCCACTCATTAGTTTGGGGCTGCAGGTATGACGGGCTGTTCCCCATGTTTTAAGTTACTTTGTCTAAAGCAGTTTATAGAACAGGAATTTAGCAGCCCCCGAGGATTAGCACCATCTTGGGCCATCTAGCTGTCACTGGAGGATCCAATAAAGCTTGATGTGGGTTGGATCTGGGAGGTCCTGGCATTTCTTGGATTCTCAAGGTCATGGCTGCTTAGTGCCTTACAAGGGCCACAGCAGAAAATTTAGGGAGAAGCTGAGTGATTCCAAGAGTCTGCTTGTCTTTTGTTTTCTACCTTCGGGTTTCATTGCTGACTCTGAGTTTCATCATCTTATTCTTTTGGGGACATTTGAGTGAAGCTATTTCAGGAATGTGACGAGGCTGTCTCAGTGCTCGTCCCAATGTGCCGTGGGGACCCCGGCAATGACCACTGGCCTGCTCTGTTTCAGGATTCCTACTGCAGCCACTCTTGGGTGCTTGGAGTGACCGATGTACCTCAAGGTTTGGAAGGAGACGCCCTTTCATTCTTGTCCTGGCTATAGGTCTGTTGTTTTGGAATTGAAATAAAGTGGAACAAAAGAAAAAAGGCCCCCACTGCTTCCTCTTAGGAAAATCTAAAAGAGTGTTGACCACAGCAAATATCCAGATAATTTCAGTGGTGTGGTGGCAGGGGTACCCCATAACCTGACCTGAGTTAACTGTGAGACTATATCGCTTTGATCATTGTTTTAAATGAGTTAAGTTCATGACATTCCTGCTCTGCTTGACGAAATCAAAACCCTGATCCAAGCACAAAAGAAAATACGGTGAGTCACCAGGTGGCTTTTCCAGTGGGCTCTGTGTGGAATTCAATTAAAAAGGAATGCTTGGGCCCTAAAGAGTCTAGACTTATGTTGTGGGCTGCGGGGGGCAGAGCTGGTCTGCGTGTCCCCCGGTGAGTCTGGGTCTCTGTCCTCAGGGGCGTTGCTGGGCCTCTCGCTCTTGCTCAACGGAAGGGACCTGGGCATGGCGCTGGCCGACACGGCCGACAACCACAAATGGGGCATCCTGCTGACCGTGTGCGGGGTGGTGCTAATGGACTTCAGCGCCGACTCCGCAGACAACCCCAGTCACGCCTACATGATGGACGTGTGCAGCCCTGCCGACCAGGACCGGGGCCTGAACGTCCACGCACTGCTGGCAGGTGAGTGTCGGCCGGGGCGGCCAGCGGGCTGCAGGCCTGTCAGTTTCACTGTGTGAGTTTACAAGTGCCTGCCTCACGCCCTGATTTAAAACGCAAGTTGGTAAAATTCGAATGCATGGAGGAACAGTGCAGTGCTTGAGATGTATGTCTCAAACAATATATATCAACGATACTATTGATAATTTGCATATATGTGTGTACATAAGTACAGAGGATGCCAAAAAAATGTATACACATTTTAAGAAAGGAAAACTGGATTAAAATTATAATATCGTGTTTCCTCGAAAATAAGACCGAGCTGGACAATCATCTCTAATGACTCTTTTGGAGCAAAAATTAGTATAAGACCCAGTATAATATAATATAATATAATATAATATAATATAATATAATATAATATAATATAATATAATATAAACTGGGTCTTATATTAATTTTTGCTCCAAAAGACGTGTTAGAGCTGATTGTCCAGCTCGGTCTTGTTTTCAGGGAAACAGGAACTCAGTATACACTAATAACAAAAGAAGAAAACAAGTCACGTTTGACTTCTCAATGACAAGAGGTGCTCAGAGTGGTTCCCGTCAGTGTTCAGACACTTCTGATGACGGCGAACTCCTGCTTGAGCGGCGCTGACCAGAGTGTCCACTTGCATGCATCGTTTTGCACCCGGTGTATATACAACTATACGTGTGTATATAACTGCATGTATACAGTGCTGTGCGTAGCTGATCTGGCTACTTGCGTGGCTGTGTTACAAAGCGGCTGAGACTCCCGAATGAGCCACTGCCGATTTACTGCCCCGAGAAGGAACTCATGTTAGGCTCCTATGAACTTCTCATCACAACATTATCAGCAACTGAGCGATACATAACCTGGTTTTCTGTTTAAAGACACCTATTTAGTATATAGCACTGGTTCATGAACCCTGAATCAAAGCCAGCAGCACTGAAACACATGCCCGAACGAAGCTTATCTAACACCGTTTTTTCCGTGACGCTCGTCACAGGTGCCTCGCACTTCAGAAGACTAGACAGCAGTACATCCGCACTGCACTTGGGGGCTGTTTCAAACAGTGATGCCACCAACAAAACACAAAAATGCTAACAGGTGGCACCAACTAGACTTCGAAAAGGATGGTTATTTACAGTGTGAGAATTGGCACAAAAACACAGAACATCACCTTCCCAAACCCCAACTGGCACCATGTGCGCTGAGCGACTCACAGTTTTTGCTGCTCTGCACACATCCACGAGTAACCAGGTATTAAATGTACTGGGGTTGGTGTATTGAGCGGAATTACAAATCAATTTTCAGAAGTAGATAAATCCGCAAATATGGGATCTGAAAATAATGAGAATCAACTAAGGATATGTGTGTATGCATGTGTCACACACATGGCTACACACACATACACACACACGCGCGTGCGCTCACATACTTGTGTTGTCTTAACGCCACGCAGGAGAGACGTTACCATCAGTGAGGAACAAGGCAGGCTGACCGCTACCCGCCCAGAGCCTCTGCAATTAGACAGTAGCATTAACCATGAGGTGTGCAGGCTGACGGCTGTCACCAAAGGTCTCTGTGACTGCACATAGGGAAACTTCAACAGAGTTAGCCTGAAACAGTAAAGAAATTCAGTGTGATGTTTGCTTATCAAAGTCTTATATAAAAATCAGTACCTCTAGCATTCCTGCATATATAAAACACTTACCTTGTTACAAAATAAAGTGGAAGTGAACAATCTCAGGTAAAATAGCAAGGAAAAGGATTTCTAAAAATCCGGGGAATGACAACAAGACACACGTAGGACCTGTATGCAAAGGCCAGGGTGCCCAGTGGTTAGAGGCACGGGCTGGCTCTGGGATCTGAAAGCCTGAACGGGTTTTGGGCTTTTCCTCCCGTTAATTATGGGATGTTGGCAAACTGTTCAGCCTCTTCAAACCTCAGTCACTTATTCTAGAAAATGCCATTGTTCATTTTTACTTGCACACGTGTGTGGACATGGTCCCAGCATACTTCTGCTTAGGTCTCGGTCAGGCCAGTGCTGAGCTTTGGAGGGTAAGAAGAAGGCCTTCGTTTTTCTTACCGTATAATCTGCCTTATTTCTTTTTTATTATCATTATGATAAAACCCATACGACATAAAATTGGCCATCTTACCCATTTTTCAAGTGCACAGTTCAGTGGTATTAAATGTAGTCACATAGTTGTACGACCATCAGCACCACCCATCTCCAGAATTCTTTTCATCTTTTAAAACTGAGACGCTATACGCATTAAATGATAACTCCCTGTTCTCCATCCCACTGCCCTCCCGGAGCCCTGGACAACCACCATCCATTTTCCGTTTCTGTGAATTCAACTACTTTAAGCACCTCATATGAGTGGACTCACACAGTTTTGTCCTGTTGTGACTGGCTAATTTCACTGAGCGTAATGTCCTCAAGGTTCATCCATGATGCAGCGTGTGTCAGAATTTCCTTCCTTTTCCAGGCTGTGTCTATACCACATTTTGTTTATTCATTCATCTGTTGATGGACACTCGGGTTGCGTCCACATCTTAGCTATTTGTAAATAATGCTGCTATGAACATGGGTGTGCAAATACCTCTTCCAGACACTGGTTTCAATTTTTCTGTGAACACACCCAGAACTGGAATTGCTGGATCACATGGTAGTTCTATGTTTAAGTTTTTCAGGAACCTCCATATTGTTTCCCACAGGGTCTGCACCATTTTTCATCCTCCCCAACAGCGTACAAGTGTTCCGATTTCTCCACATCTTCACCAACACTAGTTGTTTTCTGTTTCTTTGGTAGTAACTATCCTAATGGGGGTGCGGTGCTGTCTCATTGGGGCTTTGATTTGTATTTCCTTAGTGATTGGTAACATTGAGCGTCTTTTCATGAGCTTTTTGGCCACTTGTATGTCTGCTTTGGAGACATGTCTCTTCAAGTCCTTTGCCCATTTTTGAATTGGGTTTTTGCTGTTGTTGCTGGGTTGATGAATGGTTTCTTAACTGTGAGAATCTATCGATAACTTATTAATATGATTTATCTCAAATCTGACCTTGTGTCTTCAAAAGGCGTGGGGTGAAGCTGACGAGGGCCATGAGTGTGGGAAGTTAAGAATAATAAAAGGGGGAGACATGAAATCAGAAGGCCCGTGAGGACAGTCTGAGCCAAATGAAGGAAGTTCTCCAGTGAAACCATCACTGATTGGATTCAGTGTCACACCCCACCGTAGGGACACAGTGGGTTGAGCTGTGGCAGGTTGAGCTGAATGAGTCTGAAGCCCAGGCTTTTCCAGTGACGTTACTGTTTAAGAGGCAAAGCCCTAACGTGGCCAGTTTTCCCCACAGTGGAGCACAGCCAAAATCACAGACTGGCTCAAAGTACAGCTGAACCCAAAGTCACTCGCCAGACCCAGGATGTGGCCGCGGAGGGAGCCAGAGTGCTGGGCCGGTGGAACGTTCCCGCCTTGCCCTGCTCTTGCCCCTGGAGGCACAGAGCCAGGCTGGAGGAAGCAGCACGTGGAGGGAAGTGTGTCCGTTGCTGCTGGTCGAGCGCAGTGTGGCGTCACCCACATTTCTGTCTTATCTGCATGAACCAGTTGGGCATTGGCCAGTAGTTCCCTATGGCCGTGCAAGGCAGCAAGCAGGTCAGGGACAGAGGAAAGGACCGGACCCCTGCAGACCTATTGTTGCCCGATGGCTTGATGGCCTGGAGACCTGGCCACAGGGGTGGGCCTTCTGGGTCACCAGTAGGGGTGACTCTCCTCATGGTAATCGCGCTTGAGGACGATGTCATCAGGCGAGCAAGGTTGGGTGGCCATGGGCACTCCTGCATGCACACTGACTGGTGTTGGAGATGCCATCATCCATGTTTATGTGGCACTGAAGCTGGGGGATGGGCACTCGAAGGGGAGACGGGACCCAGTGTAGATGTGTGGCCTGGTGCAAACGTTCACTGCCGGTATTCCTAAAAGGCTACGTATAAAGTGGAATAAAACATGGGCAAGTGGTCGCCACGCTACCTGCTCTGGAGCCAGGTGGGTAGGGCTGGGGGTCCCCGAAGGGTCCCTGGGGATCCCATTCTCACCCTCATTTGGGGGAGGTTTCACTGGGACAGATAATAGACCTGGGTCCTTGGAGTGGACTTAGCACCTTGAGTGAGAACTGGAACCACCTTCCTTCAGGACCTCCTTCCAAACCCTGCTTCTCTGCCCAGGTCTTGGAGGTGGCTTTGGCTATGTGGTCGGGGGCATCCACTGGGACAGAACCAGCTTCGGCAGAGCCCTGGGCGGGCAGCTGCGGGTCATTTACATCTTCACCGCGGTCACCCTGAGTGTCACCACCATCCTGACCCTGCTCAGCATCCCGGAGAGACCCCTGCGGCCCCCAGGTGAGAAGCGGCCGGCCATGAAGAGCCCCAGCCTCCCGCTGCCACCTTCCCCGCCTGTCCTGGGCCAAGAGGGCGCCGGCGACACCCTTGCCTGTCACGCGGACACCGGCCTGTATGCCAGCTTCTCCAGCCCCATCTCGCCGCTCAGCCCCCTCACCCCCAAGTACGGCAGCTTCACCAGCAGGGACAGCTCCCCCACGGGGCTCAGTGTCTTCGCCTCGTCCTTTGCCACCTCCCACATCGATAGCGTCCTCATCGACTGCTTCACCGGAGGCCACGACAACTACCTGGCCATCCCGGGCAGCGTCCCGAGGCCGGCCATCAGTGTCAGCTTCCCCCGGGCCCCTGATGGCTTCTACCGCCAGGACTGCGGCCTCGGGGAGAGGCCAGAGGTGGCCCTGACGGCCGGCTGTGATGGCGACGTCCTGAGGGTGGGCTCCCTGGACACCTCCAAACCACGATCCACCGGGATCCTGAAAAGGCCCCAGACCTTGGCCCTGCCGGATGCGGCGGGAGGAGGTGGTCCCGAAACCAGCAGGCGAAGGAACGTGACCTTCAGTCAACAGGTAAAAGTGCATGGGGGGGAAGGGTCAGAGGGCACCGTGCAGTGTCCCCCCTCAACAATTAGATGACGAGGAGGGACTGTCAGTCTGGAAAGACATTTCCCGCCATCCGGGGATAGCAGAGGTCCTTGGATGTAGACAGACAAGCCACAGAGACAGTCGTGTCCGTGAACAGATTCTGGGCCTGGCGTGCGTGTGCGGAGGAGGGAGCTCAGGGCCTGCCAGGGAGTGATAGGTGCTTCCGTTCGCGGTGCACGATGAAAGGGAAGGTTCTTTCAAACACCGTCACGTTTGCCCCAAGGTAATTCAAGCTGGACCATTCCTTAGTGAGTCTGTTACAAGCATTGTGTGTGTTTCAGTTGTTTCTAGCTTTCTCTGCACCCCCAACGCCCACAGCCCATTTTGGCCATGGGAATTGGGTGCCAACAATCTAAGTCTTCCTGAAAAACAAAACAAAATGTAAACCCTGGCCGGTGTTCCTGGGACCCCCGCATCCCTTTCCCTCCTAGTGTCTAAACTTAGACAACTGTCCCAGAGGCTGTCAAAACTCTGGACTCTACAGCAGCATGTCCCGTGAAGGCCAAGAACCTTCTGGAAGGCTTGTGTCATAGGCAGTGTCCATGGGCTTGGCTGAAAGGCCACAGACGGACATGTGGGATTTTAGCAGCTCTCAGAGTCTGCGATCCTGAAGAGGCTGCTTTCAATAGAAGAAAGGCTAGTCTCCCTTGAAAGTCACAGTTCTGTGGCCTGCCTCTCCTCAGGGGCGGGACAGAGAATTTCAATGAGAACTTGGAGCTTCTTGAACAGGAATCCTATAAAACCGCGTTCAGTCCACACAGGCCGCCCAGGGAGGCAGCTGCAAGGATCCGGTGACGTGGAAGCACGGCCCACGGACCCAAGAGCCACAGACGTGCCTGAGCTGTGTGTTTCTATGAAGCAAAACCTGGTCCCGCCCCCCTGTCCTGACCCAGAGGCCCTGGGACGGTGGGTCCTAGGACAGGCGTCTCCTCTCCGTGCCTGGGTGGGGAGACTTCCGATTTTGTGGGAAGTTAACTGGAGACATTTTGAGGTGGATGTTCATTTTCTCTCTGGTGTGAAATTCTTCAGTGTGACTGTCTGGGTGGCTCTTCTCTGGTGCGCCATGGCTGGTCAGTTCTAGTGCCGCTGTCACTTAAGGGTGCTTGTCCTCTTATCTCCAGGAAGGACGTGGCAAAGGTGCGTGTGGGGCAGTGTGGACGCTGCCTGAGGGCATCTCATGAGCTCAGGTCTGGAAAGGGTCAGAAGAAGTGAAAATGACGGCAGGGTTAGGAAACCCCGGACAGTCCAAGATTTCTCCAACTGCAGAGTCAAGGCCGTTGCTACCCTCCTCCTTGATGGCACCAGAGCCGTCACTCAGGCCTCTGGTCAACCCTGGCTCATCCTATCTTCTTTCAAAAAATGCCGACGGCCTTCTAGATACAGGCCTTCACTTGAAAATCTAAACTAAACTTCTATGTATGGTTGACAATCTCGTTTTAATCCTCTTTAAAATTTCCATTCTCGATGTAGTGTGATTTCTGTCCTTTGAGGAAAATGAACATCCTGAGCTGAGCTAAATATAAACACTCCTGGCTAAAGGTGGGGAGTGGGGCTGCAGGTGTGACATTGGCAGTCTTCCTCCAGCGGCCAAGGGTGACGAGCTCTGTGGGTGATGAGCTCTGTGGTGTGGCTGCCCTTGAACTAGCACTGTGGGCTCTTTCCTTCCGTTTGCTCTTCCCACCGGAAGACCCAGGTGCCAACAACAGCACAAGCTCCCACCCTTCCCGACCCCCGACCCCCAATGGAACCAGAGCAGCTTCTCCTTAACTCCTGAGATGTCCACCTTTTATCTGGCTGGTGTCTGCCCCCTCCCGCACCACCGGCAGTGGCTGTGGACTGAGGCCTTCTCAATGGAGTCAGGGAGCCGAGTCGGTGCAGAATGTCGCTCCTGAGCCCCAGAACGCAACCTAGCCCCAGTCGGCCCAGTTCTGTTGACGGGTGGAGGGGTATCTGGGTGCCTGCTTTTCTGCACATGCTCACTTGGCCGACATCTTCCCTGTAGATAGGGGTTCCACCTGTCCGGAGGGCAGTGCCAACAGGTTTCCCCGTCCTCTTGAACTCAGCCTTTCACATTCGTCTCTTATGGAAGAGAAAGGACTTCATCAAGTCTGGATTTGAACTGACCCATGTTTCTTTTCTTTCCAACGTATTTCCCATTTGGCAAGGTCTTGACTTACTCCTCGTGGCACAGATCTCGCATCCTGGGGCCAAAATGCGGGCACAAGTGAAATGAGCTTCTATTCTCAGCAGCTCTGAGTCTCTGGGGCGATGACCTAAAGTCATTTCTCGTTTGGGTGGCGTTCGCTGCTGGGTTAACACCGTCTGGGAAGACACACCTTTGCAAGCTCTGTCTCTGTGTGAGTTTCCACAGGACGGCCGAGTTCAGTGTTCTGACAAGGGGCTTTGGGGCTTCCTTTCCAGGTGGCGAATATCCTGCTGAACGGTGTGAAGTACGAGAGTGAGCTGACGGGCTCCAGCGAGCCATCAGGGCAGGCTCTGTCCATGAGGCACCTCTGCTCTACCATCTGCCACATGCCCAAGGCCCTACGAAACCTCTGTGTCAACCACTTCCTGGGTGAGCTCTTGGCCAAGCCTCCCCGTGCGTCCCTGTCCCTGCTCAGACCACACTATGTGGTGGGGAGGGGCTGCCCGACCCAGGGCTCTCGCCTGAACGGCCTCCCAGGATGCCCCAGAACCTCACACCCCAGGTGGCCCCTCACGCTCTCTTAGCTCCCAGATGCCACCAAAGGCAGGTCGTGGTGTGGGTCAGCCCCACACTAAAGCAGGTGCTCAGATGAGAGCCCAGACAGCCTGGTGTCCACACAGCTCAGACCCTCATTACCAAAGGACAACTCACAGGTAAGTGACGGACGTCACTGTCCCACTGGTGGTACTTGTGTCTGACACCAGCTGGGGCCTCACTTTGAGCCGAGACAGACACACACGTGCCTGCATGTGTCCAGCGCTCATCTCAAGTCCACGAGGCGTGGCGTTTGAATTATCATGGAAAAGCCCCAACATGTGTTTCATTCTACCTGGTATCCCTTCACCGCTGGGTTGTTGAACATCTGAGGATAATTAAGAATTCAAGGGAATCCAGGGCTCTCAAACCTTGTGGGACATACGTAAATCCAGATGATTTTCTAGGAAGCAATATGCCAACAGGCAAACATCTTAAAAATGTCCCTACCCTTTATACCAGCGATCCTGTTCTGCATTCTTTGCAAGGACATAATCAGAGATTTTAACGAGACCATACGTGCGAGGTATTTATTACAGCGTGATTTATCACAGGCAGCAACTGGAATGGGGCTCGGTGTACACTATGGGGGCAGGGCTACACACAATATGGTGCGAGCACGCTGCAATATTCTGCTGCCACGAAAACGGGGCTGTTTCAGAATATTTAATGGAACAGGAAGTTGTGCCTGATAAGTATTGGGGTTCAGGAGGGCCAATAAATGCCACCCCCCTTCTACCAAGGAAGAAATTGACAGGGAATTCAGAGGAAGCGAGCACTGCAGTTTACTCGGTGATAAAGCCAGTGGGATCTATATCCACATTTGCGCTTCCTCATGGATTTCTCCTGACTAAATGCCACCCTCCCCGACCCGTGGCCAGAGCCTCACTGGCAGTTTCTTGTCTTAGAAGGAGGAGGGGGGAATCAGCGTTCCTTGTGCAATGAATGTTCAGAGAAAAAAACAGGACGTCAAACCTTCACGCAACACAGCCTATGTTTATATGAATATGTCTCTGCTTTTAAAAAGACTAGTAGGAAACCTACCGAATTTGAACAGTCAGGTGATCACTGGGTGGTGAGGCGACAGGTGATTCCTTCTTTAAGTTTTGAATCTGCCAAAATCACGTCTTACTATTGAGGATCAGGCAAAACCGGCTGCTGGCGCGGCGACAGGTGGGGCCGCGCTGCAGGGCCGGCGCCCGCGGTCACGGCACCTTCCCGCTCCCCAGGCTGGCTGTCGTTTGAGGCTATGCTGCTCTTCTACACGGACTTCATGGGCGAGGTGGTGTTTCAGGGAGACCCCAAAGCCCCGCACACGTCGGAGGAGTACCAGAAGTACAACAGCGGAGTCACCATGGGCTGCTGGGGGATGTGTATCTATGCTTTCAGCGCTGCCTTCTACTCAGGTACCCGCCGCGGGGCGGACACGGGTCGGGCGCCGTCAGGGGGGTCATGACGGCCTTTGGCTGGGTGGTTGGAGTTCGAGGGATGAAGGCAGGTGTGTGTCTTAAAACTGCAGGCACACAATCCTAGCACTGTCTTTTTTCAGTCATTTAACAACCTGTCGGGGGCCAGTGGGGTGCACTGGCCTATACTGGGTGGCGGGGCAGGGTGCATCCAGACCTGAGCAAGCCGCTGGGCAGAGAGGGTCAGGCCCGTAAGCAAGGGCAAAGTGGAGGCCCAGGGACTACCCTCAGGCGGGTATGTCCCCTGCGTCCTTCCCACTTTGATTCACATGGCAGCTGGTCCAGAGGGAGGGGGTGCGGGGAGGGGAACAGGGAGGGGCAGGTGGGGTGGGATTGTGGATGTGTAGGGTGGGCCCGGGGCCAGAGTCCGAGAGGACCCCAAGGCTGTGCCTGGGTGACCCAGCACAAACAGGAAGCCGTGTGCACTCATGAGGGTGCCGTCCCAGTGGGGAACCCAGCGGAGGTGTGCAACCCGCAAATCTTACCTCAGGGGTCCGCCCACAATTTCTGTAAAAGGCCAGAGAGCAGACACTGGGCCTCGCAGGCCAGACGGTCTCTGCTGGACGACGCGACACTGCCTGTGTCTTGCGTGAGACAGAAATGAATGTGTGTGGCTGGGTTCCAGTAAAACTTCATTTATGCTCATGGGAATTTGAATTCCACAAAACCTTTGAATAAATAAAAACCATTCTGAGCTCCAGGGGCACACACACAGGCTGCGGCAAGGCTGGTCCCGAGAACTGTCGTTTGTGGGCCCCTGTTTTATTTTATCTGTCCCCATCTTAGCGAGTTCCAGCTCCAGGTACAGGATGTGACTTTGGTGGGAGTCGAGAGGCCGTGCTAGGAGAGTCCTTAGTTCTCGCTTACCCGCCCATGGGCGGCACCTGGCCTGTCGGGTTCCCCACAGCCTATGGCACCTGGGAAGCAGTGCTGTGCGCAGTGAGGTGCCAAGCGCTCTCCGGCCCTCTGGACGTGTGTGGGCAATGGGCTGTTGGCGTCCTGTTTTAGGAGAGAGACAGAGCTCTGTGATCTGCACAGGAACACAGGGGGGCTCTAGCTGGAAACCCCACATTCCCGGGCCTCAGGTAGTTCCACCCCAAAACCCCTACACCTGCAGCAGCACCTGGGGTGTGGCCGGGCCAGTCCAGGTCCTGCCGTCTGTCTGGCCCCACTGGAGCCATCAGGGGTCCCTCGGCCCCTGGGGCCCCCACGCAGGTTGCCTGGTCCAGGGCAAGCTGCCTGCCACACTGGTTCCAGCCTTAGGGTCAGCCCCAGGGGAGGGGGCCCAGGGGCAGAGTCCCCGGGAGGCTCAGGGGGTGTGGTGTCCTCACCCCCCTGTCCGGCCTGCAGCTATTTTGGAGAAGCTGGAAGAATATCTCAGTGTCCGCACCCTGTACTTCATCGCCTATCTGGCCTTTGGCCTGGGGACCGGGCTCGCCACCCTGTCCCGGAACCTCTGTGTGGTTCTGTCCCTCTGCGTCACCTACGGGATCCTGTTTTCCACCCTCTGCACCCTGCCCTACTCGCTGCTGTGCGACTACTACCAGAGCAAGAAGGTAGGTGCCTCCCTTCTGGCCTTGGGTCCTGGAAAGGCTGCTCTCGGCCTTGCCCCCCCCACCCAGCTTCACGGAGAACCTGCCCCCGGGAAATGGCCCCCGACCCACCATGCCATCTGAGGGCTGGTGCTAAAAGGGCAAATGCGGGGCCCTGTTCCAATGGTAAGATCGTCAGGATGGTGACCGCAGGTCACAGCCCTGAGCAGGTAGCTGACTGCACTGCTCCATTCGCTGGGGAATTGGGTGGGGAGGGTGGAAGGGGAGGCCCGGCCCCCTGCGTCCCCCTCTGTCAGACTTCGGGGTCACCTGTTAGTGTGGGGCCTCGGGCGGGGCACAGAAAACCCCCAGCCACCAAGATCAGTAATCTGTTAATGCAGTAATATGTAAAAATGAGAATTAATGCCCCAAATATCAGAACTTTAAATAACGATCGGTACATAACAGTGCCAGGGCCAGGTCACAGTGGAGTCCGAGGCAAAAGGAAAAATCAGGAATACCGATCCTGCCTGTATGTAAAATTTGGGTATTTTGTGCAGCACGACTTTTCCCTTAACAGCTTTATCGAGAAGTAATTCACCACACAGTTCACCCATTTCAAGTGCCCAGTTCAGTAGCTGGTATACTCACAGAACCGGGCAACCATCACCACGCTCCATTTTAGAACATTTTCATCACCCCAGAAAGAAACCCTGCACCCAGGAGCCATCACCCTCAGTCCCCCGACCCCCCTGAGCCCCGCAGCACTGATCTGCGGTCTCTCTCTACGGCTTCACCTCCGGTGGACATACCGTGCCTGGCTACTTGCACTCCGCATCATTTTTTCAGGGTCATCCAGACCGCAGCGTGAGGCAGGGCTTCGTTCTGGCCACGGGACAATCATGTTCTCATCTGAGATTTTTGCAGTAACGCTGAGGTTTTACATAGTGCATCAAAAGGTCACCTCGATAACCGAGCCTCACACCCCCTTTAGTTCTGGGCCTCTGTCATCCCCCGCCCTAGGCCCTGCCCGGGAGGCATCCTGATTAAAGGAGTTTGGGGTTTCTGATGAATTCAGTGGACTGGACGTACTTTCTATGAAAGATCAGATCAGCTTGGAGCCAGACTGTGCCACTGGGTGGCAGCCACAGCTCACCCCGCCACACAGACAGGCAGTGGCCGAGAGGACTGTACTTTCCCCCAAGGCATGCACCCCGGGCCTCCAGCCAGCCCTGCCAGGACGGCCACTGCACCTGCCAGAAGCACCCAAGGGACCAGGGGGCTTGGGTGGCACCGTCCCTGCTTGATGGTGCTGCCCAGGCCTCTGCAGTTACGACCCCCCTTATCAGTTCCCTGCGGCCCAGAGACCTCTTCACTGGGGTAAGCGGATGTGCCATTCTTGGCGAACGGCTGGCCTGCTCCATAGGCGGGGACACCCTGGGCCACAGGCCACTCTAACCGGATTCGGTCAGAGCTGACTGGAAGGCCTGGGCCTCTGTTGCCCATAGAACCTTCTGGACACTCAGTTCATCTCAGTCTTCCTCAGGTTGCAGGCTCAGGGCTAACCTGTGGCTTCCCTGCCACAGCGGCGCTCCTGTGGGTTAGAGTTTGGGTTCAGTTAGGGTTAGGGGTAGGGTTTGGATGTGTGTAGTCACCAGGAGTCACAGGTCCCCAGGACACACACCTTGCAGGTGCCCACGAGGACACAGCCTTCCCCAGGAAGAGGGTTTGGCAGCATCCCAGAGGTGACCACATCTGTGCCCAGATGCAGGGCCAGCCCACGCTGGCCCCCAGGCAGTACACACACAGAAGTGTGTGGGGGTGGCATCAACCTGCTGCTTTGGTGGCCGCTGGGTGAGGGTGGCCTGTTCGGGGGAGCAGACTGAGGGGACCCACACCGCCTCCTCCCACCGACGCCTCTGCAGCTCTGCTCAGGGGCCACGTTTCACCACCATCCCCCAGCGCGGTGTGGTGGGTGGGGAGGGAGCAGAGTGATGTGTCCAGGCTGGAGGCACGAGGGCCTCGGAAACCTCGGCCAAAGGCCCAGCCGCTGTGGACCGTGAAAGGGTGTTTCAGAGTGTGTGATGGGCATTGTAGCTGACAACAGTTAAGAAAGGGGATAGGCCAGAACATGGGCCACCAGCTGGCCGGGCAGCTTGCGTTCTTTTCAGTGAGCGTGAAGGGGAAAAGACCAGAATGCTCCAAGCGGGGGAGGCGCCTTGTGCCACCCAGGCCTGTGAGGACGCAGCCCTCCCGCCACTATTAGTCATGGATTCTTTTCATTGCCGTCATTTCTCTGAACACAAATATTATTAAACTCTTGGCTGAACTCCCTGTGCATGTCGGGCCTGGAAAATGTGAGCCCGCTGAGCGTGGGTCGCTTGGGCCGCTGGGCCTGCAGGAAACGCGGGCCTGGTCACCTGCCCGTAGCCGCTGATGTGTTCCTCCTCCTGGCTCAGTTTGCAGGGTCCAGTGCAGACGGCACCAGGCGTGGCATGGGCGTGGACATCTCCTTGCTGAGCTGCCAGTACTTCCTGGCGCAGATCCTGGTCTCGCTGGTGCTGGGGCCCCTGACCTCGGCCGTGGGCAGTGCCAATGGGGTGATGTACTTCTCCAGCCTGGTATCCTTCCTGGGCTGCTTGTACTCCTCACTGTGTGTTGTTTACGAAATCCCTCCCAGCGACGCTGCGGACGAGGAGCACCGGCCCCTCCTGCTGAACGTCTGACACCAGGAGCCCCACCTTTGGTCCCCGGCCTGTGCCCGCGGGTCTGGAACCAGAGACACACCAAAGGCCCTTGGTGGGCCTGGGACAGGTCTCCTGTTGGAATGTAAATACGTGATAAAATAATAAATGGCAGCAGCAGCAAAGCCCATGGCTTCTCGTTGTAGCTCTCCAGAGGGCGAGAGGTCACCGGGGGATCGGGCCACTCTGCATGAGAACTTGGGGAGGGGCCGCAACAATCATTTATTGAGAAGTACAACTCAGTGGTTCTCAGCTGGAGACGATTTTGCCCCCCTCCCCCCCAAGACATCTGGCAACGTCTGGAGATGTTTTTGGTTATCACAGCTCGGGTGGGTGCTGCTGTCCAGGGGTGCAATAAACACCCTACGATGCACAGGACAGCCCCCCACAACAAAGGACAGTGCACAGGACAGGCCCCCACAACAAAGGATTCTCCAGCCCAAATGTCAATAGTGCCGAAGGGGAGAGAACCTGGTCTAACTGTACACTGCATCCCAGAAGAGAGTTAGAGCATATAGTGCTTTTGGGTCAGGCCTCATTTCATCCATTCATCTGTCTATCCACTCATCCATTCATCTGTCCATCCATCCATCCATCCATCCATCCACCCACCTATCCATTCACCCATCATCTATCCATCCATCCCATACTCTGAGCACTGGCTGCAAACCATGAGTGGAGGGAGATGGTCTGTCACTGCTGTACCTACTGCACTGGAACTGGGCCTGGCCCTCAGCACCCTCTCTGCATGGTCTCTATGTTTGGGGACATATGGGACACAATGACCACAAGTCCCAAATGCAACAGTGGTCCTGGGTCCATCACCAGCCTCTGAGGAGAGTCTGGGGTTTATGGGCAGCTAACGTTTCCTGTCATCTTGCTCTGAGCAGTCAGGGACACTTGGGTGTAAAAACCATGACCCTCTGCAGGGCCCCTTGGCCACCTCCCCACTGGGACTGCAGCCTTCTCACCTCGTCCACGGCACCCCCACCTGGTCTACAACTTGCCCCAGGCCTCCCTCAGTACCGCTGCCGGCTGCCCTCCTGGAGCTGAGGTGACTCCTGCAGGGCTTGTGGGGTCCAGGCCCTTCCTCTCCGTGCCCCCTGCCTGGTCCAGGATCTCTGCCCATGTCCTTGGCTCCAGTCTACCCTCACCGCCCACCCTCCACCCTGCAGGTCTGAGCCTATCCCTTTCCATACCTTCCATGGCTCGCCAGTGCCTAAAAACCCAACTCTAAACTCCTCATGCCCACCCAGAGCCTTGCGCGTCTTTCTGAGCCCACCTCCCTCTGCAAGGCTCCAGCCTCCTGTAAGCAGCCACAGAACCCTCTCCAGCTGCAGACACACTCTGTGCCTGTGCTCCTGCTCTTTCTGCAGGTGAAGTCTTTCCATCGCTTCTCTGCCTATTATTTCGGATTCATCCACTTAGATCTAAAACGCTATCTCCTCCATGCAGCCCACCCTGGTAGGAATCAGTGAGTCCTTTCCTTGTGTCTTCATGTCATGTCATTTTACCCTTTGTAGCTATGAGCTAAGTGAGGCAGGTCTCATCGTTCTTGCTCCACATGAAGCTCAAAGTCACACAGGGTCCCCATACTTTTCTGGGACCTCCGACTAATCCTCCCCCACATTTACTTTGCTTAGAAAAAGCTTTAGATTTTCTAGAACATACGGGGTTGAATGGCAGTCCCCTGGGTCTGGGCTGTTTTTGCCCCAGAATGGTCAAATCTGTGAGAGACGAGGGATGGGGTCTTCCTGCTCACTCTTGGCTTGTGAAACCCCAGTCCCTCTTCCTGGAACTTTCTAAATAAACAAAGATCGCTTTACATGTGGGAATGGCTGTCATCGGCCTCTCTAGCTAAGAATCTGCTGTCAGGCATGCTATTCGGAGGTCAGGGGACTAAGCAGAGCATCAGACCACCTTCAGGCCAGCTCCAAAAAGCTGCCCTTGACCTTCAGGTCTGTTCCGGCAAACGGCAGTGGGAGCCCCCATGAGGCCTGGGGCTTGCTGAGAGGCCACCTGCCTGATTTCCACATCTCAGAGCATCTCGCTTTTGACTTACACAGCTGTGATGATGGTGGTGATACCTTAATGCACCCTGCGGTGAGCTAAACCCTTTCTGCACAACCTCTCGCTTCATCCTTCGCATCACAAGGTAGGTGGGATCACTACCTACTCGGCAGACCTGGACAGCACACCAGGTCCTGGGCCCAGGCCACACAGGCCACACGCCTGTACCAGGGAAATCTGACTCCAGACCTGACACACGTGTCGGGTCACCACCCTCCTTCCCATGGTCTTACTGTCGTCCCCGCTCTGGCCTTGCTCCCAGGGACTCTGCTTGGAGGGAGCGCCTGGTTCCCTTCCGAGGAAATAGAGGAGGGAGAGAAAGCTTTGTCCTGCTGGGCGGTGAGACGTGCCCTCAGCCACTAAAGCCAAAGACCATGCCACAGATTCTGACGCCACTCCTGACTGTCCCCGGTAAACCTGAAGATCAACTCCCATTCCTTGGTGCTCCTGAGAATGAACACGACCTCTGCCTCCGCAGCGGTCACAGCATTTAGGATGACCTGTTGGCTGAGGGAACAGATGGCAAAGCCCCAGCTGTCACTAGTTTGGTTTCTATCTTCCTAGGCTGTTGGACGAACCCTGGACCAGGGACTGGGTAAGGTGGCATCCGACACCCATCACACTGGGCCACGGGTTTCGAGGGAATGGAGGTGACTTCCCAGGAACGTCAGAACCGACAGCTGCTGGGGCCACTCAGCCCTGCCTGCTCTGCATGGTGTGGGCTGTGGCCTCGCCCCGGCTGTGAGCATGCTCCTCCTGGAAGACAGGAGCAGATGTCCTGAGTTGGGGGGCGCATTCGGGGCACACAGGGCCTCAGGGGGACTTACGGGAGGTGACTGAGGTCATCACACTTGAAAATCCCTCACTGCTGAGGGTGCATCATGGGATCCTCTTCCACTCAGTTTACTGAGCGTTTACTGAGCACCTATTGTGTGTGTCCCGCACTGGGCCAGGTGCTGGGCATGCAGCTGAGAAAAGCCTGTCCTGAAGAAAGTGTCACGACACCCACGCCTGCGCCCTGCCCGTCCCACCGTATCCTCCAGCTCCCTCCCCGCCATCTCTCTCCCCTGCCTTCTGACTTGGTCCAGTGGCCCTTTGCTCACCTGCCCGGCTCTCTGCCCCCACGAAATGTTCATCAAACCCACACGGCTGTCCCGGATCATCTCGGGGTGCTGGTGGGGGGACCTTACCTCGACTCTGCAGCCTGAGGCACAAGTGCTGCCCAGGTCAGCAGCCCCAGAACAGCGCCTGGGCCTTGTCGATACTGCCACCTGGTGGCCAGAACTGGGAGTGGCGGCGAGGACCAAGTTTCAAATCTTTTGTGGCAAGACGTGGGAGGAACCTGGGCCTGGGAGTGTGACAAGCGGTGGTCAGGATCATTGAAGACATCTGCCCTCAAACAGCTCGGCAGCTTCGTCCATCTCAGAAATCCTCCCTGAGCCGAAAGGGTCTTCTAAGAAGTGCCTTACAATTCTGTTTTAATTCACAACATTGGGTGCCCAGGTCCTAGGGCTTCACCAGAGGCCACAATTGTAAAGCCGACCCCCACCCTGGGTGTAACCAGGGCTGGAGGACCCCCAGCAGGCACAGCTGACGGAGGGAGGGAGGGTTACGAGAAACTTGCAGGAGAAAGAGTCGTCCCTTCCGGCACTGCAGCAGGGTCCAGCTCCCTAGAGCACCTAAAGGCCCTTGTATCTGGTCATTCAGGCCAGCTTGGCAGCACATCTGGATAGTGTTCACCAGAGACCTCCTCCGCGGGGCCTGTTCATTCCTTCATCGAGTATTTTTGGAGCTAATGCCTTCCACCTGCTAGAACCTGGTGCTGGGGAGGCGTAGCCAGGGGTCCATGCTGGCAGAGCCGGGTCCCTTTTGCAGACTGGGTCCCTGACATACCAAAAGGAAGTACAGGTGACTTGGAAGCTGTTCCTGGCAAAGACAGCCACTAGAGAAACCACCTGGGGTTGCAGCAAAATAAATTTCCAGGGCCCAGCATTGGAACTGCTAGAGCTCTCCGGGGCAGCTGGGAACCCAGTGAGGGTGCAGGGCGAGGACACTTCAGATCCTGAGAGAACCAAGGACTGAAAATGCAGGACAGAGAACCGGCGAGGGTGGCGAACCCCAAGGGAAAGCCCACAGGCCACAAAGGGGCCGTGTGCTCCATCCACAGTGGCCCATGCAGCTTGCGAGGCCTAGCTCCAGCCAGGCCCTTCCTTCAGAGGGAGCTCCGAGCATGCAGAGGGCTCCCGTTATCCTGCAGCAGGAACCAGCCCCCCACAGGCTTGACTGGCTGATTCTTTGTCCCTGTGTCTCCACGGGCTCAGGGGTCGTGTGGACACTTCCACTGGTCTTGGGGACTGTTAGCTGCACTCCAGATGTCGGGGTACCTGGTCCTGCTCTGACTCCATAGCTCTGAGCCTGTGCTGGTCCCTGGGATTCACTGTGTGGTTGGGGAGACCGTAAGGCCTGAAGCTAGTGAGGGGCTCCCTTGCAGCCCTGGCCCTCGCCACCAGCCTCTGGCATCCATGCTGCACAGCTCCGCGGACCAGGCATGACAGTTCCCCAACTCCATGCCAACATGGGAGGTCACTGCTGATCCCCCTGCTGTGCATCTTAGCCAGTGGGTGACCTCAGCTTACCCAGGAGGTGCCCAACTGAGGTCCCGTTTATCACATTGGCACCATGCACCCAGCTACACCGCTCAGCCCCATGGAGGCCCTGAAAGCACCCTTTTCTTAGCCTGCGCTGCACTGGAACCACAGGGGCTGCTGAGCCCAAGCCCAGGGGCCACCACAGGGACCAAGGGGTAGAGGGGCACCCATGCCAGTTCATCTGGGGTCCAAGAGGTGAGGGCCTGCTTGGGGGCACAGGTGCTGGACAGTAGACCCTTTGTCCCCTCCTTACGAATCCAGGTCCATCAGGGCAGGCCCCTGCCGCAGAATGGGTACAAGGCAGGGTGGTGGCAGGGGTCATGCCGGAGCAGCAATTACAATCAGTGCAGCTCTGATGAGGGCTTCTGCGGCATTAGTCTACATATCCATTCAGACTTTTTGGTCTTTTAACTTCTGAAATGTGCACAAATTTATGCCCACTAAAAATTGCAGTTTTATCCACAGCAAAGATGGCCCCTGGGTCCCCTCTGCTGCCCCACCCCTTCTTGTCCAAGATCCACAATGACAGTTGCGTGTGGCCCCCATAGCTGGTCTGCAGGTCCTGTATTTCATTCCCTGACCAGCCAGGTTGCTGAGCAGGAATCCTGCCGCTGGAGTTTTCTCCAAGGCCACTGATGTGTATGCCCCTTGGGCCACCCCTATGGCCATCCAAGCTTTCCTGTGCCCCGTATTAGGTAGTGCCACCGTGCTGTTCCCCGGGCCACCACTGTGAGCAAGGAGCCCTGCCTGGCTTATCAATAGTGAGTGCTCTGGGGTGCTATGGCTCCACCTCCCAACACATCTGGAAACTCACGGACATACACCAGATGGAAAGACAACCCTATGGATCCCCAGGGAGTCTTGAAGCTAGAGGAAAACACACTTGTCGGTCTCTGGAAGAAGCCTGAATCCATTCTGATGACTGCTGCCCCTCAGGCCACATCCACACCCTGCAGACTACTTGCGGTGGCTAAGAGCCCCTCCACGCCCCCCACCACAGCTAGGATGCATCTGGAGGGGAGGTGCAGCCAGGAGGTGGCCACTGTACCTCCCCTAAGCAGAGGAGGAGCCGCAGGGCCATACACCTCAGAAGGTGTCCCCCAGAGGTGTGGGGTGCGTGGCAGGGGGAGAAAAGGATCTGGGGAGAAGAGAAGGTGTTCTTGGTCCCACTGCAGGTCGACTCTCTCAAGTCAGCAGGTTGGAGGGTCCCCGAGAGCAGATGTACTTACCTGAGAAACGCTTCCTCCCGACAGCATGAATGTAGATCTTTCTGGAAGCTGCTTTGAAAGGAAACAGTGTGCCGGCAAAAGCAGAGCACAGACTGGCGCTGCCCCGGCCCACTGTGGGGGACCTAGGCAGGGGCGGCAGCCCACCTCCCCACCCAGTCCCAGGAAGGAGACACAGCACGCTGGTCAGCACCCAGCTGTTGTAGTGTAGCTTGGTTTTATTTATGTCCACAAATATTTCCAAAAAATTACAAAATACTCAAATGGAGAGAACACAGAAGTCACGATTTCTGGGTCTACTCTGTTCACACTGTGTTATCTCATGGCAAACTACTCATATATACATTTAGCTTCAAGATATATATAAACGGAGCAAATCAGAATGTACACTCTGCTCTGCTTCTGCCGAGTGAGACGTGACGCTCAATCTTGACGACACGGAACAAGACACATACGAAACACGGAAAAGCAAAACCGAACTTCCAACGAAAAGGGAAAATCCAAAAGGAAACCAAGGGGGCGGGCTTCGGAGACACCGTGAAGGTGCGGGCCTCCTACACTGGAGCTGAGCAGGGGAGGGTTTCAGGTTGCGGGCTTTTAAATGAAGACTCAGTGTTTCACCTTGGCACGTGGAGGGAAAACCAAAACCTAACCGGAAAACACCTTCAGACAATTTTCAATACAGACTTCAAAGTACTTCACTCTCTCTCTTCTTTGGAAAAATGGATGATAGAGAGGAGATAAAGAAGGTTTAACTGAACGGTAGGCATTGTGTTCTACCAGAAGGAAAACAAAAGATGGGAGAGAAGGTGGGGTTCGGTGCGGGAGCATGCCGGCCGGCCTCAGCAGCCCGTGGGGTGCCCCGCAGGAGAGCAGCCCCGATGGCACATCACCGCCCCCAGAGGAGACAAACGCCCCTGCCAATGCAGCCACAGTGTGGTAACAAAGGGCTCATCTGAGCTCGTCTCCCCAATAAGGAGTTAAATTTAAGGCAGAAATGGAATGCAAGAAAACGAAGAAAAAAAACTACAAACATTTTCAACAGACAAAACAATCCTCTACCTGTCCCAACGGAAACCGAATATGGTTTTAATAGAAACAGAAACACCCCTGATCAGGTTGGAACCCGGAAACTGAATTTGAGCTAACACCTGCTGGTTTCTGGGTCAAAGCGCCAGCTTCTCTTTCTATCCCTATGTGGCTCGGGTCCTGGACACACTTCACGTCCACCGACCCACAGAAATATCTCGTCGTCTGACAATTCTTGGATGTGGCCACCACATCCAACGGCAGAAACAGCCCTCAAGTCTGGAGAAGAGGAATGGAAAAGGTCACATCCTGGCAGAAAGCTTGATCAACGGGTGCAGACAGCCCGAGCCCCCTAGGGTGGCACCTCCCGGGGCAAGTGTGCCCTCCCACTCCACGTCTGTGGCTGCGACTCCTGGATGGAGTGGGAATCAAATAGTTTTCCAGTCCGACGTGAGTCACCACGCTCCTGGGGTAGACACACAGGCCACCACCCAGAACCGAGCCAACCCCAGGGTCTCCCCCACTGGAAAGCAGCCCCAGGCTGTGACAAGGGTGGCCGAGCCTCCCCACCAGGAGAACCCCGTGGCAACACACACGGAAGAGATTTCTAACAGATTCCTTTGGCAAGCAGATGTGCTGTTATTTGTAAGGAATCATTTTCTTGAATTTTCTAGAATGTTTTGAGTATTAAGAAAGGCAGTTCATCCAGGTCAAATGTATGTGCATAGAAATCTACAAGGAAACCTACAATCAGACACACAGAAACATGTGCTTTCTATCCCGCAGAGATGGGACAACGGGTGGACCGTTAACTCCTGCTGCAAAATGACAGTGGTTCACCCTAACAGATGTCTGCACCGCTGGCAAAGCACAAGCTCGGAACAGGCAGAAGTGAATATCAAAGCAGCAAAACAAAGAAACAGTTTGGAACATTGGTTCCTGCAAACCCCGGATGATCACCGCTGCGACCAAATCTCGTCCCAAGCTTTGCCCGTTTGTAATTAGTAACGCCCATCTGTTCCCTTTAATTAAAGGGATAATTATATATAACTTTTTATTAAAAAATCAACTCTGTATTCTGTCAATAGCTGGTAGGAATTCACAATTAGTGACATGGCTGGAAAAAAATAGATCAGAATAGTCGTTTGTGGAAAGAAAAAAAGGCTGTTCTAAAATTATTTACAGACATAAAAAGCCATGCTGCAGAACTTTCTCAAATTATGAAGATTTCCTACAATGTATTAAAATAAAAGATTTTTTAAAAATTATAGCTCTTGGATTCCAAACTCAGATGCCGCCTATCTGCAAACCTTGTGGGTTCTGAAACACACGGGACCTGTGTGTCTGTGCGCACAGTGAAGGGTGTGAGCTGGATTCTAGCACCTACTGAGAAGTCAACGAAGGAAAAGAAAACGAAAGCCGCACCGCACCCCAAGATTGCCAGGAAGTTTTCTGAATGTTCAGTCCAGTCCAGGACTCGCTAAGTTTCTGGGGGACTGTCATGCACGGAGACCCAAACCAGTCTCAAGGAATCCTTTCTACAAACAAACACTATTATGCTGATACATTTTTAGTTGTGGGTTTTTAAATATATAAAGAAATCTTTAGAAGATATTCTTTTTGCTTTTGCAGATCCTATTGTATGTAAAAAGTCCTGTTTATCCCCCCAAGAATTGGGGTTTCCACAGCCAGCATTAACAAATAAATAACTTATAACTGCTTGTCACCTTCTTTCTTCAGTCGACTGGAAAGAAAAAGAGGGAAGAACAGTCAGCATCAGGCCTGGGCAGGAGCACAGCATCCGCTCAAAGTCCAAATGTCCCAGGCAGCTTCCCGCGCAGCTGACCCCGCCCCCACCTCCCTCCTACCAAGACAGCTCCTCGAGGGGTCTCCCCTCTAGGACCACAGGCCAAGGCGCGATGGAGCCAAGCGGGGAGTGGCGCTGTGGGTAAGTGGCCCACAGGTGGGGTAGGCGGGACCCTGGGCTCAGCCAGCCTGCCCCTCCCGAATCACCTGTAATAATCTTCCTGACTTGGTAGGTGGCCCCCATGCATGTGAGGGTGTCCATGCAGCCACTGCTGCTCCATGGCCAGTCTCTGCAGCTCAGCCGACTGGGCGTGCATGGCCTGCAGCTGGTGGGCCGCCGACATGGGGGGTGGGATGGCCCCAGGCAGGTCTCGTGGGTAGGGGGTGCCTGCCAAACACAAAGCAGTATCTGCTATAGAAAGGCCAGGAGAGAGGCTCCCACGGGAGGGGCGAGAGATGCCCTTAGTGGCCCTCCTTCCCCTGCGGGGGGGCTCCCCCCTCCGACTCAGGCTTCAGGCCTCAGCCTAGGGTTCCTTCTTCAGAGAGGCTTTCCTCCTAAGCCCTCAGTTTGAATGTGGAGCCCCTGTTACTCCTTCACTGCCTACCCCCACCCCCAGCTCTGAGGGCAGGGGTTTGCAGCCTTATTCCCAAGTGGATTCCCGACACACAGGAGGTATTTGTTGCAATCCATGAGTGAATGAGCATGACCTCAGACCAGACCCCTAGGCCAACTCTCACACTGGACTCCTCCGATCCCAGGTGCATTCTTACCAAAAACTGGGTGACGAAGCATCTCGTGTTCATGGGGGGGCTGTCCAAGCAGAGGGTTGGGGAGAGTGCCAGGGGGATAGGGAAAACGAGCCAAATGAGGGCCAGCGGTCAGAGGGTCGACCAGCGGGTGAACCGGGCCTGCGGAACCTAGAAAAGGGCAGAGATCTGGATACAGGCGGTGCAGGGTCATGGGGCTCTCAGCGTTTGCCCTTCTCGGCGAGAAGCGCTGGCAGCGGCGTCCTCACCACCGCTGGCTCCTGGTCACCAGGCCCACCAGTAACCCTGACCTAAAGTCACCAGTAACCACCCCCCCCTTTCCACACACACCTGCAGTGGAGCTCCAGAAAGGAAAAAAGAAGTGAAGAGCTGACTTACTTCCTCCTCCACCCCTGAGCACCCCCTACAGGCAGTCTCTGGCACCCCATTCTGCTGAGGACCTGGGACCAGCAGAGCCCCCCTGGCCGACTGATCCAGGCCTGCCTCCACCAGTGTTCCTTGCTCAGCTGGGGGCTGGACTAGCGCCCCGCCCAGGGCTGCATCCCTGGCCGTCCACTTGCAGAACCCAAAGGACGCTAGGAGCACGCTGTGGGCAGCGACGGGGCTTGGCACCACTGGCCACTGGCAGTGCCCTCTCCGCTCTCCCTTGGCCGTTCCTCTGCTGGTTGCCTTGAGTGAGCAGCTCACCCAGGCCCTTTGCACCTGCTCTCCCTCTGCCTGGAGATGCTTTCCTCAGGTCTCCAGTGAGCAGCCCTTTCACCCCCTAAGTCTGCTCACAGGTCACTGACCCGGGAGGTTTTTCCCGGGAGGTTTTCCCGCGGCCTCAGGATCGCCCTGGCCCGTGCTCCCAGCTCCCCGCTCAGTCCTCCACAACACGGCCACTTCTCACAATCCCAGACACGTTTACTGCCTGCCGCCCAGACATGGAAGGTAAACGGGGGTGGGGTGCTGCTAGCACCTGTAACTGAGCCTGGCATGTCACAAGTGCTCAATTTTTCTCGAATGAATATTGTATGAGTGAATGGCTGTCCGCTTACAGCACACTGAGGCACATCTGCTGGTTACACTGGGGCTTAAAAGGCCCACACCAGGTGGCAGGAGACTATCAGGTGTGAGGACCAGGGGGTAAATGCGACAGCTCCTTGGCTCCCTGTATCAGGGCTGGGGACACAGGTAGGAAGCCAGCTGCGGCCCTCCCTCTGGGCCCTGCTCTGCCAGCCCTCTCCCCAGCATGGAGGTCTGTGCGTGAGGAAGTTCCTGGGCGGACAGCAAGGCCAGCCTCTCCTCCTCCCACTCTACCTACCTGGTCTGCAGGGCTTCGGAGCGAGCGGGGCTCCAGCTGTGCCCACGTCTGCCTTAGGCCAGCCAGCAGGAACCCAAGCCTCATTCCCCACGGGGGCAGGAGGCTTGCTCCTTTAAGTTCCGGCTCAGTGACAACCTATCGCCGCCCAGGGTGCCCCAAGGCCCTCGGTCCTGCCTCCTGCCCTAAACCTGCCCCAGTGAGCACAGGCCGCTGCCCTCCCACCCTGGCCCACCCCAGGCACGGGGCCAAGATCCTAAGCTTCACCGCAGCTCTGGGAGCTGAGGGGCTGAGCATAGACAAAGGCTGAACGTGAGTCAAAGTGACAACGCGGTTCCTCGGTGGACGCTGAACGTTCAGCTCTGCCAGGAATCAGGCGGCTTAGGAAAGCGCATCCCCTTCTCGGCCCACACCCCTCCACACCAGCGCTCCCGCCTGGGCACCCACCTTGGTGGAGGGGGTCCTGCTGGTGGAGGTGCAGGTGTGAGTGGATGTGTGAGTGCTGATGATGGTGTGGAGTCACGTTGAACATCTGCAGTCGGGCCAGAGGGTCGCTGGTCAGTGACGCCATGCGCTCGGCGTGGATCCGCTCAGCCGCCAGTCTATCAGGGTAGCTCATTTCGGGCCGCAGCTGGGGGCCCGCCAGGGCCAGTCTCTCCCTCTCCAAGGGGTTTAGGCCCGGGTGGAAAGAAGCGAAAGGGTGGGGACCCGCAGTGGGGGGGAGGGTGAGGGCGCTGTGCCTGGCGAAGTGCTCCATGGGGTTGGTAGCCGGATGCAGGGGGTCCAGCTCCGGGGGCTTCACCTCAAAGCCCGGCTTCATCCTCTCCCGCAACTCGCGCTCCCGGATCTCCCGCTCCCGGAGCTCCCGCTCTCGGAGCTCCCGCTCCCGGATGGTGGGGTCGACGTTGTACAGGCCGGGCATGTGGTAGGCCAGCAGGGGGTCAGTGGGGTTGAGGGGCACGTAGAAGGGGTGGTTGCGGTTGGTGGGCGACATGACGTGGGGCCGAGCGTACTCGCTCAGAGTCCGGAGGGCAGGCGTGTCGGGCCCGATGTACGGGGGCACAGCGGCGATGGTGGTGGGTGGTGGCTCAAAGGATGGCCGCATGTGGCCGGGACCACCGAGCTGGGGGTCGCTGAGGCGGCCTTCATGTGCCGAGCTAGACGCCTTCTGTTGAAGGAAAGAGGGTGTGAGGGGTGACGTCAGCTGTGCCGCCCTGCTGCCATCCTGCCACCTCAGTCTCTCCAGACCAGCACCGAGACCCGTCTCCCAGCCATGGCCTGGAACATGTCCCTGCCATGGTCCACACCCAGCTGTAACAGTCTCCTTGGTGCCCTAGATAGGTTCGTGTATCTGTGAGACAAGGTGCTGCACAGGAGAGGGTGTGTGTGTGGGGGCTCCCCACTGCAGAGGCAGGGGCCGTGTGGCCCAGCCTACAGGAGCGCCCCCGGGTGGGGCGGCCAGAGGGATCCGAGGTGGCTGCGGATCGCCCCAGTGCCCGGCTCGCCTCCCCCTTAGCTTCTCTTCCGTTCCTTCCTTCGAGTAAGTGAGACACAGGCCTGCTCTGAGGCAGCCTGGACCTGCCAGGGCCAAGGGAGGGGTCGCATGGCGCGAGTCTGGGCAAGTGGGGGCCCAGGGCCGGCTCTGCTGGGCACCAGGGTCACACCAGTCGCTCAGGGATGAGCAGCACTCTCAGAAAAGCCTGGGGATGGGGTTCAAACATAACCTGACCCTCCAGCTGCTGTGGGAACGCACTGTGGAACAACTGTCACACAAAGAATCCCCAGCCTGGCATGACCTGGCCCCTCCCGCACACATGCGCCGCCTGCCCAGCCCAGCACTCACGGCTGCGCGCTCCGCCTCCCGCTCCCGCTCGCGTTCTCGCTCCTTCTCCTTCTCCTTCTCCCGCTCCCGCTCCTCTCGTGCTTTCTGCTCTGCCTCCCGTTTGGCTTTCTCAATGGCCTCCTCCCTCTTCTTGGCCAGTTTGGATCCCGCCAGAGGCATGAAGTATAGGTCTGTCCGCGCACACGAGTTGTAGCCCCGATCCAGATGTTTGTAGAACCTGAAAGAGGCCACATCTCTCGCTGGGGCCCCTGCCGAAGCCGAGCCCTGCCCCGCGCCCCGCCCAGGCTCCTGGGACCAGTACCTGGCCGACTGGCTGGCGTGGCTGGGGGTGTCCACCACAGTGGGCTCGGGGGACGGGCTCCTAGGCGGGGGCGGGGGACTCTCGGGCTCCTCAGCGTCATCCAGAGCCTCTTCCTTGATCTGGACGGTGGGGAGCGGGCAGGCTGCCCCCCCAGGTGCGCTGCCTCCCGAAGAAACAGCAGCAGAGCAGGGTGGCTGGGCTGATGGGCCAGGCCCCGCAGGTGGGGTGGAGGTGGAGGGGCAGGTTGGAGGGGTGATGGGAGGAGGGCCCCCAGGGACAAAGGGGTGCTGGGTGAATGGGGGCTGAGGGGGCACCTGGTGGAGTCCTGTGGGGGGGTGGGAGGCAGCGCCAGGAGGAAGGCTCTGGGTCAGCACAGGGGGCTGTGCAGGGGAGGAGGGCAGTGGCTGGCTCTGAGGCATGAGCTGCAGCGGTGGAGGGTGGGCTGAAGGGGGGTGGTGTGTGGACAGGGAGCTCAGGGGCTTCAGTGCTGGAGGGGGCGGGAGGTTGGCGTTCATGGAGAAGGGTGAGGGCCCTGAGAGGTGAGGTGGGTGCTTGTGGGCCTGCGGTGCTGGCAGCTGGGGGATGGGCGTGGTGGGCGGGGGCTTGATGTGCGGCATGGCCAAGGGAGCTGGTGGCAGGGGCTGCTCCCGTGGGGGCTGCTGGGGCTGCAACGCCGACTGCGAGGCTGGGGGCTGCAGGGAGGTGTGAGGGTGAGCGGCGGCCTGGGAGGCCTGAGGAGGGAGGCCAAAGGGCTGGGGGGGGCCTGGGTGCGGCAGCAGGGACCCAGCCTGCAGGCTGTGAGGGCCGGCCGGGCCCTGACTGTGCAGGGGGGGCTGGGTATGAGGCGGGGCGGAGGTCTGGCCAGCTGGCCCGGTCAGAGGCTGCAGCGGGGCATGTGGGGAGGGCAGCCGCTGTGGGTGCAGGGCGGGTGCCTGCTGGACATGGGCGTGGGGAGGGGCCGAGGGAGCCTGGCTGGGCGGCTGGGAGGCTGACGGAGAGCCCTGTGCAGGGCCTGCAGTGGCAGAGGGGGTGGGCCCTGCTGTGGGAAGCTGGGGGGCTCCTGGGGGGACCGCGGGAGCTGCAGCAGCCGCACTGGAAGCCTGCAAGGCCGGGGGCTGGGCCTGCAGCGTCTGCTGCTGGGCAGAGGAGTCTGAGTCACTCTCGTTGTCCTGGGGGCTGGGGATGCTGGGTGACGTGCTGCGATTGTCCTGGTCGATGTCTTTGGGGTCACTGCTGCCCTCATCGTTGACACTGCGGCTGTCGGAACTCTCTCCCTCGCCTTCGGATGGTGAGTTGGGCCGGCTGATCTCCTGGGGCCAGAGAAGGAAGGGAGGAAGCTCTAGGAGGGCAGGGCTCCCTCTGCACCTGGCACGTGCTGACGAAGCACCAAGTTTGGCCCCAAAGACCAGGGGCCCTGCCCTAACCCAGGCGGTCTGGGGAGCCACTCTCGCCTCCTCCCTGGGAGAGAGGGCACTGCCTCTCCAGGGAGAATCAGCTGGGGGCTTCTCAAGGGCCATTAGCTGCCAGCTGTAGTCAACATGACTCGCTGCAAACCTTACCTGGGTTTTCGTCTTCTTGGAGCTGGTCCTGTCGGCCTCCTCTGTGTCAGAGGCCACCTTCTCCCGCTGGCGCTTGGTGTTCTTCAGTGGGGACGAGGCTTCCTCCTTTACCTTCTGTGGTGGGAAAGCACGAGGAGGATCAGGCTTGGGGAACATGATGGCTGGGGACAGACTCCTGAGCTCAGCCTGGAGCTCACCTTGCTCTCGCATTCTGAGCTCCAGCTTCAGAAGCAAGACAGCTCTGGAAGAGACCAGCCAGAGCCAGGAAGGAACAAGTATCTGGGGATGGGAGTAACTTGGGTTTGGGAGGAGAGAGCCTCTCTAATTACCGCCCACCCTCTGTCTCTGAGGCCTCCGGAGCCCCCAAAGGTCAGTGGTAGGAGCTAAGCTGGAACCCCTTTCTCCAGGCCCCAGGTGGCAGCCCTAGGCCAGGGAGGCTCCATAGAGGACCTGCGGCCCCGAGTCTGAAGGAGCTGGTCCCCAACTCCAGCAACCCCCAGCCCCCCGCCTGCGCCTCACCTTGGCTGACTTCTTCACCGTCTCTGCTTTACTGTCATTGCTGGAGGTGCTGGCAGCGCTGGGGGAGTTGCGGCCGCTGGAGCGGATATCTTCATTGATGGGCGAGGCGCGACCATCGGGGCTGGCTGGCTGCTTCTTCCGACCACTGCGCAGTGTAGACATCTGCCCACCCAAACCGGGGGCTGGTGAGAGTGGACCCCGGTCTCCACAGGGGCCACCTGAGCCCAGCCCACACGCAGGAGCATCAAGAGCGGAGCCCACCATCGGCCTCACCGCAAATCCCAGCCCCTGGCAAACAAAAGGCACCCCCTGGTGTCCCTCACAGCACGGGGTCACTATGGAGCGGAGGGAGGACGGGCTAAATGGTGGGTTCACACACAAAAGTGAGCGCTTCTCACGAAACTCCAAAGCACTCATCTCCAGGGACTGTCCTCGTGGCGTGTGCTGGAAGTGAGCAAGGCTTTCTGAGGGGCAGAGTCCGGGAGGGCAGTCTGCTCTGCCACCTTCTCCAGAATGACAATTACACACAAAGCCGGCTTTAAGTCTCCTCACTCTTTCCGTTTATTCCATGTAACTGCCTGCTCTCCCAACCCAACCAAACAAAAGAAACACTTGCTGATTCATGTGACAGGATGGGGAGTGACCCAAAGACACGAGCTGTCAAATAATGTAACTCGCTCCGGAAACCACCAAGCATTTCATCATGTTTTGGCAGCACGCGGAGGGGCTCAGAAGAGATGGGGGTACAGTGACTCACGCTGGCCCACGTGTGCCTCTGAGCGAGCAGCGGCCAGGTGGTCAGATTGCCAGGGTCAGAGGAAGGTAGATGGTGGCACCCAACTGCCTAAAAGGGCCCCTAGGGAGGCCAGCGCTACAGAAAAAAACCCTGGCGGTGTCCTGGTCCCTGATCAAGGAAAACCCTCGCTCCCAAAGGTCCCTGCCACATTTCCAACCTGAAAAACAAAGTCTCTTTATGAAGAGACTACGCAGTGAATTAAAAAAAAACCACACAAATGTATCTGAAAGTTTCCAAAAGTGGGTCAAATATATTTTTAAAAAGCCTGCAAGTTTCAAATGGCAGGGGGAGGTCTGAGGGACATGAAGCGCGTGCACTGAGGCAGAAACTGAGACCAATGCACCCCACTGACTCGCCAAGGAAGAGGGAGGAGAGAATGTGGCAGTGAACTGTCTTCCCAGCCTGCAGGCAAAGCCAGTGCCTCTGGGCAAACCATTTCACCTCCGGGGGTCTGCTTCTCTACTGAAAACAAAACATTTCTCGTCCTCCGCCTGGTGGGCACAGCTCCCAGCATCCCAGCAGCCTGGAGACGTGGCCAGGGTGCCTGAGGCTTGGGGGGCCGGCCTGGGCACTCACCGAGCCTCGAGTCCGCCGTGTCCTCATGCTATGCTTCCCACTGAGCCCATCGTCCTCCTCTTTGACGGGCTTGAACATGAAGGGCGGGGGGTCCACGGGCTTCTCGATGGGGGGCAGCTCGCCGTACTTCTTGAAGTGGATCCGGCAGTCAGTGCAGAGCAGGATGCTTTCCCGGCCCCCGTGGTGCCAGTCTTTGGAGGCTGTGAGGGCAGAGCCCGGGGGGAGGGGGGGGTAGGGCGGCACCCTCAGCGACTGACGTCCTTGGGGGCATCGGAGCAGGGGGCCCCCTCTGTGGGCTCCACCAATCCTGGTGTCACGAGGTCACACAGCTCTGGGCTCGGACAGACACCTGATGCTCAGACCGCTCAGGTCCTGGTGCTGCCTGCTCTCTCCCAGGGCAAGAGAGGGTTTCAGGACTATTTACTGCCCCCACCTCCCTCCTCTCAGGGTACCCAGGAGGAGCGGGCAGCAGGCTCTCCGGAAACACAGGCACCCCCAGAACAACCGTGAGCAAGTCTGTCCTATCCACTGGTCAGGACTCTGTACTGACTGCTAAACAGGGAAATGAGATCAAATAACCCTCAAGTAAGCCTGAAGTACAATCCGAACGCCAGGCCCAAGTGCCCGGAGCCCCGCCAGGAGCGCCCACTTACTGGTGGAGAAGCAGTGGCGGCAGGCGTACCCCTTCAGCTCCTGCTCGCTGTCCTCGCTGTCAAAATCATCCTCGCTGGCCGAGCTCAGGTCCACTGGCATGGTGGGCACACAATGGGGGACACTGTCACGCTCGGCAAAGACCGGGACCACTTGTGACTTCTGGCTGCCTCAGGCTCGGAGCCACCAGTCAGAGTGGCCCAGGAGTCTGCGGTGGGACTGATTTCCTCAGGTCCAATCATCAGAGGAAGAACTTATATGTGAGAGGCGGTACCAAGGGCCTGCCCTGCTAGATTGTTGGGGGCTGATGTCACACCTGAATCCTGGGGGGGGGCAGGCACAGCCACACCTGGTGAAACTGAACAGGATGAAGCAGCATCCACGAGGCCTCCTGAAGGACATGCCTCTCTGTCAAGTACCACCCCCACTGGCCCTGGGTTACTAGATCACTTCCTGTTTGCATGTGCAACCAAAGGGACCCTCGGAAGTCCATGCCCTGGGCCAGGACAGAACCACATGGCACGACGGCTGTGCTGGTTGTGAGGGATTAACAAGCTGCGGGGCCTCAGTGTCAGAGGGCACGTCCCACTGGGACCAAGAGGAGGGTGTTGGTACAGCAGGAGGCAAAGTGGAAACTGTTAATCTGATCCGACTGCTGCCACAACAGCCGCACAATGAAACTCCCAACAGCACACCAGCCACTACATGGAAAACCTGCTCTGAAGGTATCAAAGCAGCCCAGGCCAAGGCCAAGACTTACGCTTTGGTAAAAAAACTGAAATGACATTGAGTTTATTAGAAAAATTGCAAAGTATGAGTAATCTGTGAAACTCCCTACCAAATCCCTCAAGTCAGCGCAACCCTTAGGCCGGGCTCTGTGCGTGCACACGGTTCCCTGCATCATCCGCTCCTGCCTGTCCTGTGACAAGGACGTCTATGAGGGCAGGCCCAGAGCTGGGACAGTGTGTGGCTGCGTGGGAAAAGTCGCCCACTTACAGAATTCACTGGAGGGGGGTCTGGAAGGCGTGTTGACGGGTGTGGATGCAGTGCGGGTCTTAATCCTTCTGAACACGGCCTGTCTGCGGTGCCTGCGATGGGCCCGTGAGCTGGCGGCTTCAGGGGTTTTCTTCCAGTAGTAATAGAAGGTGATCAGTTCCCCCTGCAAGAAAGAAGGGCTAGCTGTGAGGGAAGCGCCCACAGGGGTTGCCTTTTCCAGGTCCCCATGTCGCCCCCTCCTGTCTGGAGCAGAAGCTGGGTTTGTAATAGCTGTACTGGAGACCAGGACAAAGCCCCACCTGGGGCTTGAAATGGAAACACAGCTGCTGAGCTGCCTGAAATCTGGACGAACGGGGTCTGTAGCCTCAGTCCAGTGCAGCTAACTTCCAGACATTGAGAACACCCACTCATTTAACAAGTATTTGTTGGGTGCCTACTATATGCCAGACGCCACCACCGTTCTAAGCACGGGAAGTGCAGTAAAAAACAGTGGACAGAAAGTCCTTGCCCTCTAGCTGTGTGTGTACGTGCATGAGCACGGCGTGCACCGAGGATGTGCTCTTCAGCAGCATTCCAGTGCAATCACAGGGATGTGATAAGGAAATGCCTCGTCAGACAGACGACTCCAGAGACAGACAAGATACAATTGAGGTGCTGGGGAACGAGGGCCAGGTGGGAGGTCAGGAAGGACGGAAACCCCAAACCCAGGAAAACTGTCTACAGCCTCCACCCCAACCCGAGTGCCGCACCCGGACAAGCTGGCACGAAGTCCTAAAGGCAATCACTGGGGCTCGACAGAAAGACTAAGAGGGGACACACACAGTGGTGCTGACACACACATGAAATGCCATATGTCACAGATCAGTCTTTACAGCAAAAGGAGCTAGCTAATCTGTTCATGGCCCAGCAGAAAAAAGCAAGACATCTTTCCAAAAACTACAGCAAGAGGACATGAATCCAAACACAACTTTAAAAAAAAGGGACTTTTGGCACCTTTACCCCCAGGACAGCAGGCACACCATACACACAAATGGGTGAATGTCATGTTCAGCTAACACTGGGTGACAAAAGACTAATTTCTTTTTACATTTTTATTACTATATTTTTCAATTATAATTGACATTTAATATTATTTTATATTAGTTTCAGGTGTATAGCATAATGGTTAGACATTTACATAATTTATGAAGTGATCTTCTGATTAGTACCCACCTGGCACTATATAGTTATTACCATATTATTGACTATATTCCCTATGCTGTACATCCCTGTGACTATTTTGTAACTGCCAGTTAGTACTTCTCAAGCCCTTTCCCTTTCCCTCCCTGCCACCCAACCCCCCGTCCATCTAGTAACTATCAGTCTGTTCTCTGTGTCTATGGGTCCGGTCCATTTCTGTATTTGTTTTATTTTGTTCTTTAGATTCCAGGCATAAGTGAGATCACATGGTATTTGTCTTTCTCAGTCTGATTTATTTCACTCAGCGTTAATACCCTCTAGGTCCATCCATGTTGTCACAAATGGTAAGGTTTCATTCTTTTTTTATGGCTGAGTGATATTCCATTATATACATATATATGTATCACCTCTTCTTTATCTAATCATCTATTGATGGGCATTTCGGTTGCTTTCGTATGATGGCTATTGTGAATAAGGCTGCAGTAAACATAAAGGTGCACATATCTTTATGTTGGGATTTCTTTGGATAAATACCCAGAAGTGGAATTGCTGGGTTATAAGGTAGTTCTATTTTTAACTTTTTGAGGAACCTCCATACTGTTTTCCATAGTGGCTGAACCAATCTGCAATCCCACCCACAGTGCACAAGGATTCCCTTTTTCTACATCCTCGCCAACATTCGTTGTTTGTTGATTTATTGATGATGGCCATTATGACAGGTGTGAGGTGATTATCTCATTGTGGTTTTGATTTGCATTTCTCTGATGGTTAGTGATGTTGAGCATCTTTTCATACGTCTGTTGGCCATCTGTATGCCCTCTTTGGAGAAATGTCTGTTCTGGTCCTCTGCCCATTTAATTGGATTGTTTATTTTTTTGCTGTTGAGTTGTATGAGTTCTTTATAAAGCTTTGATACTAACCCCTATAATATGTATCACTGGCAAATATCTTCTCCCATTCAGTAGGATATCTTTTTGTTTTGTTGATGGTTTCCTTTCCTTTTTGTTTCCAAAATCTTTGGTTTGATATAGTCCCATTTGTTTATTTTTTCTTTTGCTTCCCTTGCCTGAAGAAGTGTACCATAAAAATATTATTAAGGGTACGGTCTGAGAGTTTACTATGTTTTCCTCTAGGAGTTTTATGGTTTCGGGTCTTGGTCTTTAATCCATTTTGAGTTTATTCTTCTATACGGAGTAAGAAGGTGCTCTGGTTTCATTTCTTTGCATGTATCTGTCCAGTTTTCCCAGCACCATTTATTGAAAAGACTGTCTTTACCCCACTGTATATTCTTGCCTCCTCTGTCGTGGATTAAATGATCATATAGGCGTGGGTTTATTTCTGAGCTCTTTATCCTGTTCCACTGACATACGTGAAAAGACTGATTTCTTAAAACAAACATCCCAAAATAAAATATCTTTACCTTTTAAAAAAGCACTTAAAGCAATGAGAGAGCCTAGATCACACTGATCTTCTCTAATTCAATAAATATTGTGGAAAGTCAGTTAACTTGGCAGACAAGCGCATCCCGGGAAGTCAGCCTGGGGGAACGTTCCCCGCATCCCAGTGTGGGAGCTCACTGGCCAGAGCAGCCCTCTGCCTCACAGAAGGCTCACTGCCTTGTGAACGGAGCAGCCAAGAAAGAGAAAAGATTTTGTTCTCAGTGACCTGAGATCTAGCTGGAAATACTAGTGTTGGAGAGACTGAAATAGATAAAGAAGCGCAAATACCACACAACAAATTCTAGCGTACCCAATCAGACGAGGTTTTGTTGAAAACACCAGAAGTCATGGCCTTGACACATGATGACAAGTTGGTAGAGAAGTGGACAAATTTTAGGTGGGAAAATGGCTTCTGCGAAGCAGGGAAGGCACGTGTGCCGAGTACTCACTACCCAGAGTTAGAGTCTATGTGCATTTTCTGAGGAGCTGTCATCAGACCCTAAAAGTAGGGCTGCGATTCAAGAGGAACTTCTGATTGGCTTCCACAAGCATATACCATGTACCTCTTGGAGCTGTGGACGTGTTTCAGTCTTTCCAAGCACCACTTAATAAAATGCTAGGACTGCCAGTATTTAATAGGTGAAGCACGACCCCAGGCCAGGACCCAGCCACCAAGGATGAGCACAGGCTGGTCCGCACACGCACACACCCACCTCGGCCCCTTTCCAGACCCCTGATATGGTAACTGGACAGGAGGGAAAATGTAGGGACTGCCCTTGAATTTCTGACTTCTTTGTCTACCATGTTATTCTACAAATGTAAGCTGTAATTGTCCCTGTGGTGACCCTAGCATCCTGAGGCCCTAAGGCCATAATCCGAGAACCTCCTGGCTCCTGCCTTTACTTCCTACCTTCCTGACTTGGAATGTCACTTATCTATACTTGGCTGGCTGGAGGGAACAAACTCATTAACCCACTAGGGGTTAAGAGACATGTGCTGGCATGAAACTGATCTGGCTCCTGTTTTCCAGTGAGAAAACACAGAACAGAAGCCAAGGAAGGTCACTGTCACCCTCACGCATTTTGTCAGAATGGTTGGTGTGCTTCATCAGTTCAAAAGGGCAACTGGTACAGGAAATCAGAGCCCAGTCCCAAAGCTGGAAGGAAGAATGAGAAAGCCCAAGTGGCCTCTCCCATCTCCTCCTTTAGTGGTAGTTGTTTTATGGCCAGCAGATGATAGAGGCCCGGAATAAGAGGAAATGTGAAGCTATAGGAGATGGAAGGAAACAAAACTGGAAGAGAAAATCGGGTGGGAAGGTGCTACCTGGGTCTCTGCCAAATCGCAGTCTTACTGATGGTTGTTAAAAAGCAGCCACCCTGACACTTCTGCATACGAGTAGCACTGGTCTGGAATGCAATATTGCCTCACACGGTTACCAGGGATTATTTCTGTTTCTCAGATATGAATGTTTTGAAGGAGTTTCAAATGGTTTTAAGAA
Source organism: Rhinolophus ferrumequinum (assembly GCF_004115265.2). Taxonomy (NCBI): domain Eukaryota; kingdom Metazoa; phylum Chordata; class Mammalia; order Chiroptera; family Rhinolophidae; genus Rhinolophus; species Rhinolophus ferrumequinum. Next base: position 5,427,602 of record NC_046292.1, read on the forward strand.
ATGGCATAACTTGCAGAGTAAAACATAGGAAGCCAGAAATGAGCAAGGCTCCGAGACTGGCCCGACACCAGACAGAAAACAGGCCCAGGAAAAGCCCAGGTTCACAACACTAACCCTTTACTCCTGCAACGTGTCCTCCTCTAGCACGTGAGAAAGCCGGGACACAAAAAAGAAACCTGATGTTGAAATAAACATCAACTTTCTGTCACCATTCAAGTAACAGCTTTTAAACAGGAATAAGGACCGGAAGAGATTCCATTATCTGAGTGGCAAGGATCGACAAGCCTGAAGGACCCTCCTCTGGAAGTCTAAAATTAGCCGAGGAAATGAAAGAACATAAATTTCAAAATTCAGGAAGATGGAGGAGTGACCAGAACTCTCATACCCTGGAAATGTAAAATGATCAAACCACTGTGTTAAGCTGTTTGTCTAGTTCTTACAAAGCTAAACAAACATTTGCCATGTGGCCTAGCAATTATTCCACTCCTAGGTGTTTACCCCAAAGAAATAAAAACATGCTCAGGCAAAGACTTTTACACCAAGGTTCATAGTAACTTTGAGTAGCCAAAAACTGGAAACAATCCAAATGCGCTTCAATGGAATGGCTAAACATGTAACGGTACACCCATTCACTGGAATACTACTTGGCAGTGAAAAAGGAACAAATTATTGATACAGGCAAAAACATGGATGGATCAGAAAAACATGTTGAATGAAAGCAGCCAGACACAAATGGGTACATATGGTATGATTCCATTCTAGAAAAGTCAAACCTATAATCACAAAAAGGAAATTAGTTGTTGCCTGTCGTCTAGAGACAACTGCTTGTAAAAGGACTTCTGGGGTGATGGGACTATTCTATAAAATAACTGTGGTATTTACATTGATTTATACACTTGTCAAAAGTCATGGCACTGTGCACTTACAGTGGGAACATTTCTACGGTATCCATGGTATGCGTACCGATCATACATCAATAAAGTTGACCGCAAAAAATCCAGACCAGGTTTTATGAGCTGCCTCTCAACCACTGTAATGTCTACGAAGGGATTAAACCCTGGAATGGAGCAAATCTAGGAGGATTAGCAATAGCATACTGGTGACTGCATGGGTGGCTAGGTCTTGAGCACAAACAAAAGAACATGTCAGGGAAAGCTTTAGTTCTACAAATAGGGAGTGAAGCAGCTCGAGCCTCAGCAGGAATGAAGTCAATTGAACTTTAATCAAACATGCAGAGTGTGTTCTGCAGAGACCCCGCGGCACATAAACTCGGGGAACAAAAGCTGCTGCAGAAATCAATAGCTTACTGAGACATTAACACAGGCAGCCATTGATCAAACGGCGGCTCCGCAGAGGCAGCCTTGCAAATGAGCTCCTGCAAGCAAACACAGGGGTATAAACGTTGTCGACACGAGTGGCCTCTAATGACCATTTTGTTCCCGTGCTCTCACCTCATCTCACAACAAGGCCTCACAGTCTACACCCCTCACATCATGGGGCTATAATTGCACACAGCACGCGAAACGAAACTGGTTTAGTGCCTGGGCAAAGAAGGAAAGGGGGCAAAGTCATCCCTAATCGACAGAAGCGCTCTCATCCACTGGTCTGTATTTAGCAGGTTCTCTTTCTCTTCCTCTCCTCCCTCCCCACCCCATCTCTCTCCCAACTCTCTGCCTTTTCTTTCAGTGGAGGGTCCCCTGGATTTTACTAACAGGTCATATGCTATGCACAAAGCCACTGGCAATAAGGGACTGGCTCCCGGATTTAGGTACCAGCCTTCCACCGCTGGCTCTCTACACAGCAGGGCTGCTTCTTCCCACCTAGCTGGGGTTAGAGAAGTAGGCACTGTTAGGTTTCTCAGATTTCCTATCAAAATAAGGACAAGGGGTGGGTAGTGCCATGCATGGAAGAATGAGAAGGAAGACGAAATAAGGCTCTCAGCTCAGTGCAATATACGGGTGGGGTGGGGGCTGGGAGGAAAGACAATGAGACACAGAAGAGTCAGGCTGACAAAGGCTCCCGCCACCATCGGACAGCTGGGTCGTGGGACGCTCCTGGAATCCAGAAGCTTCCTGGGCTCGGACCCCCTGGACTCAGTAGGGAGAAAGGCCCCTCTTCCTCAGCCATTTTACTTCTGTGCCTGCCTGTGTTATGCTGTGAGTCCAGCAAGTTCACTCAGCATCCAACGTCAGGGCAGGCTCCCTTCCTGGCCCCACTGCCTGGGCAATCTGGGCTGAAGCAACAGGGGCAGGCTGCTCAGGCCTGCCAGTTCGCCTCTTACAGGTGGCTTTTCAGGTATACACCCATTTCAGGTAAGATCTGCTCGTATGGCCTGGGCCCAGTTCTGCCTTACTTTGGGAAAACAACAGGCTGGAGACTTGTTCCAGGGGCACCCCACAGCATGTGTGTGTGTACAAGCAGACAATGGGGGGAAGAAGCTGGAGGTGGGAGCTGACAGCCCTGCTGCAGGAGACAACCTGATTGGGTCTCTTTCCTGTCTCACAAGCAGATCGATTTACCTGCAGGCATTTGGTAAGCTAAACAACTGCCCACAAACATAACTGCTATTTAATTTCCCTCAGGCATTGCAATGCTAAGGGAGAAGAACCTGTAACCTGTCCTGCCCAATTAAAAGATAATTTCTTTTTTTAAAGTTGAGATATGCTACATGTCTTCTCTCTAAGGGACCTCGGGGAAATGAAAGCGCAGAACAGATCGCTGAAGAAGAAAGGCACTGTGAGCATTTCAGGTGTCAAAGCCTTCTTCTCAGCAAGCACGTCTGTCCCCAGGACTGAGCACAGCAGCTGGCTCCCCACCCCCAGGTTCTCTCATGCCTGAGCCCAACACTAACTCCTCAGACAGGAGCCCTCTGCGGGGCTGACGTGCAGGCAAAAAGAGGCAGGCCATTATTCTGGTCCCATAGCAGAAGGATACACCCAAGGTTGAGTCCGAAATTTTGTGATTTTAACCTATTACTGCCACAAGCACCCAAAGAAGTGTGGACAGCGAGGCGGGGGTGTATGGGGGAAGATGAGGTCCAGGGACCCCACCACCCAGAATCCAGGGTGCCTACAGGCTGCCATCTACCAGGTCTTCTCGTTACAAGACAAGGAAGGCCTTGTCTTTCAGAAACAACCTTGTACACATGCCCTTTTCCAATCAGTGTACATGGCAGTGCTCCTTTGTCTTCCATTCTCACAACATGGTCTGTGACCAGCAGGAAAAAAGAATGACGACCACTGGTCTTCCAGTTATGCTAAGGAAGGCCCTGGAAAACCAATGTCGTCCTCCTTGCACACAGAAGAAGGGGAAGGGGATGCAGGAAAGAAGTACTCTAATCAGGGTCCCCGCATGTAGGGTGTGCCCAGGTGCCAGCCTCAGAAGATACCCAGCAGAGACTGCCCACAATGCCTCCTGTGCTGGTGAGGGAAAGCTGCAGTAAATTTCTTCTTCACCACCAAAGTTTCAAAAGGCATCCTTTGTGGGCCAAGTACCAGCTACTAAAATGGGGGCAGAGAAGGTGGGGGCCAGGGAGGCAGCCTGCTCGTGGACGGCGGCGTCGGAGCCCTCCTTGTGGAGCCCACCTACCGCTGTCAGCTGAGCGCACTGCAGTGTGATGGGACAGGACCCCAGGTGGCAGGGCTGACAAATGCGCAACTCTGCACGGTTAGAAAGGGAGCATTTGGAAGAAATTCTCGTATTTCTTTAAGACACACACTAACTGTTCCAACGCTAACTAAACATTTTAAGATGAATATGTAGAGAAAGCTCAGCGAGATCTCAACATAATGCCGTCAGTCTACAAGCTGATGTACGATCAGGTAGAATCAAGGCGTTCTCTAAAACTTTCATTTTGAAGAATGTCCTTTAGTCACCATCTGGCTCCTCCTTTGGAGGTCCAGGTAAAGAGGGTGAAGAAACCCACCCTGTATGTTCGAGGTAAAACAGAGATCTAAAAAAAAAATTGTGAGGTTTTTTTTCCAAGGAGAAGTTCCAGAAAGCAATGAAACAAGGCCCCAGACCCGGGTGGGGCAGGATGGAGGAGGAAAGATGGTGCAGAGCTGCTTCTCAGACTTGGTTCCCCAACCCAGGCCCTGAGGAAATGAGGCTCCCTGGGAGCCGGTACCAGGACCCCTGCACGGGACGTGTCCCCTGGGAAGACCTGCTCTAACTGGAGTGCTGTGACCCTGCGGCCGAGCTTGGTCCTCTGACATCCATGACCACCCTGCCTAAAAATTACAGTTGAATTGTTTCTTGGCAAAAACTACTAATTCAAGGGTAGCGAAGCAGTCAGTAAAATTTCCTGGCACAGACTCCTATGCAAGTCATTCTTTACTGTCGGTCCCTGAGGACTGAAGGGCTGATGTGACAAGTGCTCAGAACGAGGGCGGTGAGGAGACAGGCACTGGGCAGCGCCCTCAGCCATGTCAGAAGCAGCCACCTTTACTCCTCTTTTCCCAGCAGGCAACGGTCGTCTTCCGGCCCTGACTATGGTAATGAAAGCAGGGCTCTCCCGGGCTCCTCCTTCTGTGAACCAGGCGAGTCCCCCCCAGTCCCTAAAGGAACCCCGCCACTGTCAGCAGCTCTGCTGCTGCTCATTACCGCCCCCTCTGGTCTCAGACTGCATGCGCTGGGGGATGACCTGAGAAGGCCCCGGCCAGTCACGGCCTCCTGTGTGCGCCAGGCCGGAAAGGCACCCAACGTGCCACACAGAGGGAGCCCCGCGGGGTAGACAGGCTGCTTCTGGGGAAGGCAATCCCTCTACACACCTGCAGCTCCACTCCCGGGGAAAGGCAAAGGGAAGGGAAGAAACGGAAGACTCTGGAAGCATGTGGCGTCTCCTGGGTTTCACTTGTAATGACGAGGCCGTAGTAAGACACTCAGAGAGCTGTTCCTGAACCAGGCACTTCCCCTGCCCACCCACCTTTTTGTTTTGTTTTTTTTACAATTAGTACCACCACACATTTGTACATTGTGAAGGAACTGGAGCAGACTTAGTGTATTTTTGTAAACCAGACGGTAATGAGATTTCCTAAGCTCCAGTTGCTTTAGTTGCTGACCTCAGCCACCTGCAGATCCTGCCTCTGGCCCCACACCTCCACTGGGAGGTCCCAACTCGAGGCCCTGGGCTGGCCTGTCCCCTCCTACACGGAGACTAAGTCACTCTTCCCAAAGGCCCGCTCTGACGACCATGGCACTTGCCTCTCCAAATTATCGAAGGCTCTTCAAGTCCAACAGAACAAAGGAGGCCCAGCTGCTTTGCCTCCGTCCCTCTGTCCCCAGGACCTTCCCACGCATCGTCACCCCCACGGCCTCTGGCGCACGTCCCTCAGTGCTCTTCTGCTTGCAGGATGCAGCCCCAGGAGCTCCTTGCTACTCCGCTCCGCCTCCCACTCAGGCCTGCACGGGTGTCATCCTCTCCTTGAAGCCTTCCTTTGCCCCTCTTCCCAACCACTGGGGTCACCATGACGACGCTGTCACTCCTCCACCTTTCCACTCCTGCCTCTCTCTCTCCTGGATATCCAGGCTCTGCCTTGGAATGTCATGAATGAGTGTGTTTGACGCCCCCAAGTCAGTGACCACTCCATCTGTGAGGACTACAGAGGTCCAGGGCGACGTCTGGAATATAACGAGTCTTCAGTAAATACCTGACAAAATGAGTATTTCCTGACAATAAAAATTGCCTGAAATTAACTCTAAAGGATACAATTTTTGAGAAATGGATACGAAATTGCCAACTTTTTATTTTGCCAAGTAAGGTCATTAAAAAATAAACTGCCTCTTGATCTCACCCTTATTTCATAAAAAAAATGTCATTTTCTCTAAAAAAGTAGAAGAGATAGGCAATCGTTTGTCTATAAGAAGAGTTCCTTAGTTTGATATTTCGTGTTATGAGAAACGGCTTACATGGTTCTCATTTTCCATTTCCCTTGGGCCAGTGAGAACCTAAGCCACGTGCCCTTGCCAGAGTCAGAGGGCAGCTGCTCTGAGGTGGCCACCTTGGGCTGGCAGGAGGGTGGGCTCAGAAATCCAATGCCACCACTTCCTCACTCGGCAGCTTTTACAAACCCACAAACCACATTTTACTGGGCCATGAAATCTATGATGATAACTAAGCACTATAAATATGAACTTTCCATACCTTAAGCCATTTAATCTTCATAGGTACCTAACAGATAAATATCTTCATTATCTCTGCTTTGCAAAGGAGAAAACCAAAGCTTAGGGAAACGAAGTCAAACGGTCAAGCTCATCCAGCTTCCAGGGACTGCCCTGGGGGTCTGATTCCAGAGTCCTGTGATCTTAACTGCTCCATCTTAACTACTTGGTTATGAACTAAAGGGAAACAGCCATCTGTGGTTTTGTAAGCCAGAGGCTCACATTTGGGTTATCTTTTATCTATGGAATTCAGTGCAACAGTATCTTCTACCTCTGACCTGGACCCTAGTACTGCATCCCTGACCCCAGTGGACAGCCAGCCCTCCCACCTCGGGGTAGGGGTGTGGGGCCAACCCCACGGCACCCAAGAATTACAGAACCTCAAGCAGCTTTAGGGGACCAAGATGAGAAACACAATTGGTCGGCACAAGTGCACAGACAGCATTATGCACAGCCTGGAGAAACAGTTTCTAGCCTGCACCAAGAGCAAACCCCACAGACTATCGGAAGGACCTTGGGAGCCCCCTCACAATCACGAGCACCCCTCACGACCTGCTCACCAGGCTTCAGGCCAGCCAGAGGCTTATGCTCTGGGAGAAGCCCTCTGGCTCCTCTCGGCTGCATGTCAGCAAGCGGCCTTCACAGAGCGGTGACTCTTCCTTCCCTGAGGAAGGCTGCAAGTTCAGATCGGAGTCCCTCAAGAACAGACTTTTGCACACGCTACAAAGCATCTTTCCAAATTACCTTCAGCTAGAAGCATCTAAAGCAGTGATTTCGAACTGCGCTCAAAACCATGGAGACGGCTCCAGGCCACTGGGCTGCGTATCTGAACTCTACAGACTGGCTGCCACCTCTCCAAGCAGCCCCATTAAAAACCGATCTATCAATCACGCAACAGATAGAAGGTTTTCCACTTAACCAAAAGTAATAATAATAAATTGGCCTTCACGTAACACAAAACCCACACGTAGCACCACTTGGAGGCCTATATTTTTGGTTTTACTCAGCTGCTTGTTTAAATAAAGACTTGTTAACATTTTAAATACAATAATTCCAACACCAGGGATCTTGTTTTTCTGTGTAGGGCCTCCCAAACCCCAAGAATTTATTCGCTAAAATCAGTTTTCTTTCCCACAAGCTGAATACTTCATTATTTCCTGAACTCATTTTATTGGAGTTCAGCAACAGGGCGAGTGGGATTTCACCGCCATTGGTTCTATCGCCACATCACCCTTCTTAATGTTTTCTAGTTCCTGTAATGAAACCACAATTCCACCAGCAAAGGGGGAGGGGAAAGAGGGGGGGAGGGGAAAGAGGGGGGAGGGGAAAAAAGCAAGCCATAAAACTGTTAAGTTAAAACCGCCATTCCCCATCTTGTAAACATTTTTCTATTTATCGGCCTTTCATTATACGTGCAATCTTATTATCCCCGCACAGTATCAAAGTGACAGCCGTCAGGGCACCCTATAAAATACACATTGGCGATGTAATATTTAATGACGGGAACGGGACAAAAGATGAAGGACGGGAGCGGGTGGCAGGGTGCAGGATGTTTTCAGGGGATCATCAGTGATATCTGAGCATTTCCCGAGGTGATAACTGAATGACAGGGGCTGGAGGGAAATCCATTTTTGAGCTCAGAAAGGACAGTTAGGAGAAAAACGTTTTTGTATTGGGAGCATGTAACGACTGCCAGGAAATGAGAGCAGCTACTCTAGCAACATTGCTTCTTCTATTTTACGGTTTTTACAACACATAGCAAATTATCAAATACTGTCCATTTCTGTAAATTAAATTTTAAAATAAAGAACAGAGTCCCTCATTACAAATAAAGGATGGAAAAGGGCATTTAACTTTGTCATTGTATCACATTTGTTTAATAAAAGGAGAAGCAAAGAGTACTCTTCAAAGCACAGAAACACACAGAACCCAAGACTGCTTCGTACATATGAAACGTGTCATCTCTTTCACCTGAGTTTTGGATTTAACCTAAGGCAAAGATCTGAGAAAAATCAGACGAGCTTGCAAACCAAGTCTGTACTAGCTGCTGTTGTCTTCCACACGTGGCCAGCAGCTGGCTTTGAGCACAAAAGAACTCCGGGAAGGTCGGGGAGGGGACAGCAGCTATACAGGTTGTGATGAGCCGAGTTGTGTCCCCGCCGTTCCACCCCCCAAATTCACGTTGAAGCCCTAGCCCTCAGTACCTCAGAATATGACCCTCTTTGGAGACAGGGTCTTTAAAGAGGTAACAGAGTTACAGCGAGGACGTTAGGGTGGCCTCCACCCAGAACGACCTGTGTCCTCATAGGAAGCGATGTGGACACAGACGGGTAAAGGGTAGACCACATGGGGACCCAGTGAGAAGCTGAGGAGAGAGGCCTCAGAAGGAACCAACCCTGCTGACCTCTTGACTTCTAGCCTCCAGAACTGTGAGAAGCTCCATTTCCACTGTTTAAGCCGCCCAATCTGTGGTACTTTGTCAGGGTGGTCCCAGCAACCTAACACACGAGCCTAAGGACAAGGCTTCATGTCAGCTTCTAGGAAAGGACATTGCAGGCAGGTGACCGCCACCAGACCACAAACTCCTCCACTGTGAGAAGAGCTATGGAGCTGATTGGCAGCAGGCGAGGACCGGTTTGTGTAAAGGAAAAGAACAGGTGCCAGAGGGGAGCAGCAGTGTGGGGAAATGGTAAAAGAGCTGGCCACTTACAGCTCTGACCACCCTGTGGGCACTTAGGCCATGCAGGTGAGGGCCAAACCTCCCAGCTGATTCTAGCAGCTCTAGATGGCAGATTTCCACACAGGTGTCCTCACGACTGCTTCATGAGGACCCAGGAGAAGTAGCCCAGGAGAAGCCTGGAACAGCTCACAGATGTCTCGGATGGAAGAGTCAGCGCATGGGACAGACATGGGGGAAGGAAGAGGGACGTTAGATGGGCAGACAGCTGCCAGCGGACACACAGGAAGAAGTCCCCGAGCCCCACAGGGAAGCGCCAGGCTTTCCCCCACGAGGCTGTGATCACAGAGGCAGAAGGTCACGCAGCCTACCTTCAAGGACGGGCGAACGTGCGTGCGTGCGAGGCGCTCTGACCACAGCAGACCCACTGGTGGGCGTGGGGTCTCCAAGGGATGGTTCTGGGTTACTCACATGACCATGCACACCAGAGTTCAGCAAACACACGTGACACGACCCACCATGGCTCTGGGTTGTAGTTTATGGCAACCATGTGCAGAGCTCCTCATCCCAGTTTGTAATCCAGGCTCAGGAGGCTCGCTGCTCCCGATTCCCACCTGGGTCTCCCCACCCACGGGTTCCTGCCGGAGGTTGGCTGGCTCCCCCCAGGAGGCCCAGGAGGCCCCACATGCACTGGAACGGGTGTGGAGCATGTAGGGCGGGGCCTCCTGTTAACTCTGCTGCGCCGGAAGCTGCTCCCCAGCCAGCATCCCCACCCCAAAGGGAACTTGGGAAGATCACGTTGCCACGGTGGGGCTGATGACCCAGCAGAGCCGGAGCGAGTGGTAGGGAGGAGTCCAGGGCTGAGTGGGACCGGTCCCCCCAGTGTAGGACGGCACAAACTTACAATTAGCAAGAGTTCCATCAAATTAGAGTTCCATCAAATTCCTCGCAACTCTTGTTCTGGAGACCAGCCACCAATGTCACCCATTCTATCCACTCCCCAGCCCTGGACTGGCTTGGGATGGGGCAGGAAAGCGCATGGCAACCCCCGCCCCAAGTGCTACACTGAGGGGGGTCTGAGACATGAAGGTTCTTGGCCTGCTCTGGGGAAGCAATTTTTCCTTCACACCCCATGCGTTAAAAGTCATTCTTGGGATTAACCATCCCTAACAAAAAGTCACACAAAGGGAGGGGACACTGACAGATGAGCTCTGCATTCTTATTATTCAAATCTGAGATCCCAGAAACAACTCTAAAAAGTCAACAAACTTTCCATTAATTTAAGAGCTTTAAAGGCGTAATAGTTTCCAGTTGCAGAAAGCCTGCTGTTGGCCTGTATCCAGTTCCCCTTCCCTTCCTGCTGGCCCAGGCCCTGGGCGCGGGCTCCTGGCAGCCTTTCTCTGCTGCCGTAGCCCACGCCCCCAGCCCCATCTGCTGTATCCCAGCCATCGTGCAGGGCACGCAGGCACACACGCCATCTCACACACCGTCTTTCCTGACCCATAGGGAGCGAGTTTCTTACGAGCCTCCTTCCATGAATACCAACTCTCTCTTGCTCAGTTGTGACCCTTTCATGGCTCAGACGCCACTGAATCTGGTAGGACAGTAAGATACAACGGTTCTAATTACACCTCCCTGTCAGGGTCAGTGAGAACACACGCCGCACACTCAAAGTCGGGAGAAGAGAGCACACACCAGCTTTCTGAGCTCAGATACTAGGAGGCTCTGCTTTCAGGCTGGCTGTTCTGCTTGCTTCTTAAGGAAACCAAACCGAACCACCAAAGGACAGCCTGCTGGCCCGGGCCGTGAAGCACCCATGGTGACACATCACTGCCCATGGCAGTACCTATGCTCCCACCGGCTTGGCTGCAGTGATCCCAGGTTCACCTCTGTGCCCACAAGTATCCCGGGTCAGCAGAAGCAGGCGGCACTCTTGTTGGTCAAGTAGGCGCATGCTACTGAGGAGGAAAAGGGAGGGAAACAGCGAACTCAGTGTCCAGCCTTCCTCAGGAGGCGTTCCTCACGTGAACCACGGAACTCAGGAAACGAAGTGACTCTTTTCTCAATCTCTTAAGGATGGAACTCAACTTGTACCACTCTAGGTGGACAAGAAATACATCACTACATTACATATAGTGGGTGCTTCGCACAGGAGGCTTAGCTCTCTCTCAGAACTTAGAATGAGCAAGGCAGCCATTGGCTGTGCCACCTTAAATAGATTACCTAACCCTGCTGGGCCTTCCTCATTTTTAAAGTGAGGAAAAACAATACACCCCACTCATTGAACTATGATACTATGAAGAGCTAGCTGCACATAAAACACTTGGTATGGTGCTTGGGGTATTATAAAAGATACATAAATGTGGCGTTTATTATTATTTGATATACGACCCTGGAACAACCCAAAAGATCACAGTGGTGGTGGCTGGCAGCCATGCTTATTGTCCTCTTGCCTGACTGGAAAATAACTACATCACTGTCACAAATAAAACACGAAGTCCTGTGTAAGAGAAAGCAAACAGACTATTTCTAGAAATAGCAAAAGCATTACATATTTTTAAAATTCTGACTATAGAGCAGAATTGAGCTGAACTGCGTGAAAAGAATACAATTACACTTAAGCAATGAGGGTCTGAACAGTTCAACCGCTCACGCTGGCCCCGGACATGCACTGGCGGTGTTTCCAGGCTGGCGACACCCGGCTCTGGGAGCCACAGGCACACTCAGGCTCTGGGAAGGCAGCCGCCTCGGCAGTGTGGCCAAACCAGACTCAGCCCGGGTCAGCACCTCCTGCTACCTGACCGCAGCCCATATTCCGCACAAATGGGGACACTACAACAAGCTGGGCTCTACCTCTGGAATCCAGTATGCGACACGTAAGGCTTCACCTGCCCCCTGCCCTGTTCCTGTTCTGAGTGCTTTCCAGTTCTCCGTTACTGCGGTGTGGCCGTGGGAAGGCTGTTTACCGCTCTGAGGCTATTTCCCTGCCTGTAAACAAGGGATGGTTCAGCAGCGGCTCCCTCCTTTACAGGCTGTGGTTAAGATTTAAGTGCCCAAGAGAGGCCTGGCACGTATGCTCAATAAATAACAGCTATTATTTTTATCCTGTTTCCATTTGGAAAAAAGCATTAGTTTGATAATTTTAAAAAAATTTTTTTAATTTTTCAAAGAATAATCTCTTCACTGGCTTCCTCTATCTCCCCCGAACTGCAGGGACCTTCTATAGTGGAAACACAAGGGGACGGCAGGCGCAGTGAGGCACACTGCCGTTCTGGGCAAGTTCACAGTGAGAAGGGCCGCACAGGTCAGAGGTCGGCATTCCCCCTGAGGACCCCACGCAGACGCAGCAGAACAACACATACCTACCTAATGGCCTCACGGAGGCAACCGAAAGTCTGGTCTCTGCCCAGCCCAGGCTTGTCCTTAGATAAGCAGCAAGATAATGAGAACACACAGTATCATTAAACTTTGCAGGAGGAATGAGAAAAAAACCCAAGAGAATGTCCTGCTAATCTGTAGCAGGCTCCTCTGGGGTTTGTCAGCTGTGCCTACACAACAGCGTGGTTAGGAGCTCTCATAGAAAGACTGGAAAGGTCCAGCTCGGAGGACTTACAACATCCCATTATTTAACTTCATGACACCACAGCTCCACTCTTAACAGTGTCAAAGAATACGTCGTTAGGTTAAAAATTATGCCTAATTATAATGAACTCTATCACTGAACTTTAAAAATATTCTCTTATGATGGTGTGTGTGGAACGGACCTCAGACTGAAAACTGCTGGCGAGGATCAGCCCCTCTTTAAGCAGAAAGTCTAAGAGTCTCCAGGAATTGAAGCTAGAAGGAATCTGTGTTTCCATGCTGAGCTGGGATGCAAACACTGTCGTACAGCTCAGTGTGTGGCCCCCAAAGCCTCCTTGGGCCCAGTGCCTCGGGGGTGGGTCCCCACACTCTGTCCCACAGTGTGGCTCCTCTGCTGCTCTGTGCAGTGCAGGGAAAATGTGAGCTGGGCCATTTGTGAGGTTGTCTACCCCCGAGTTACACGTCCTCTTCCCACTGTGCCACTTTCCCCCCTCAGGACACAATGTCAGTTCTAGAATGCTTACCCACTACAGGGATTGTGCTGATGTGTCCAGAAATGTCATGTGCTGTCTGCCCTGGGTGCACTGGGGTACTACAGCACCCACACCCTAACACAGGGTTAATAAGAGTAGGATCTTCTCCTGTGGACTCAAGCAATCATTTCAACAGTGACTCACATGGGGCAGCACACAGAGAGGCCAGTGTGAGCCGCTTCAGGCAACAGCACAGCTAGGAGCTTATAAACTAACCCCAGATAAGAGGGAGATGGGCCTGATGAGCATACGGAAAAATTCTTGTCACATGTGATCAGGATCAGAAAGGCTCTGATATCACAAGCAGATGCTCTGCAGGCATTTTCTTTGCTCTCTCTAGCACAGTTCTGTACAATTTTACTCAATTGTTCCAGAAAGTCTATTAATAAAGAAGGCTGGCTACTAATAAAGAAGACACATTTTTTAGTCCAGTGACTGAAATTCTAAGCAGTCCCAGCTCACCTTTGTCTCACTCCTGACATGATTCATGTTGGATGACAGAGGTTCACAAATGACATCGATATGCCAATCGGGGCCTATTTCTCAACGGATGAAATGGCCACAGTCACTTCTACAACAATCTCAAGGAGAGCCCAAAGCAGTCTCCGACAAGTCCATTTCCGCTGGCCCTGGAAATCTTGGGTCGCCCATCTTCCATTCCCAGTCCTAGCAAGACTAAGTTAACGGTGGCCTTGGGCCTGTGCTGCTCTTTAGAAGAAACACGGGGCAAATGTAGCTCCCACATTGCTCTACTTGTATTTTAGAATTTAACAAGGTTCGTTGTCTAAACAATCAATCAAAATAGACTCCATACATAAATAGCTGAATGCGTAACACCACGACCCGCCACCACAGTAAAATGTTCAGTTGACTATTAACGTCAAAGGGCCTGCTTGGCTTTTGCCCAGATTGAGGCCCAGGTGTGAAGCCGCGGGTCAAGCACAGCCCCTGGGAAGTCACAAAAGATTCAAGGAAGACCTAGTCCAATTCATGAATATTGAATGGTAGTAGGGCAGCTACCCTGGAATTTTAAATCCTGCTTTATGTTAATTCACACAGTCAATACAGGAATGCTATGGGTGCCAAAAGGACCCTTAAGAATATCAGATGATGATGTACTTCCTAGCTCCTGGGGGCAAAATAAAATAACACAAAAACAACACAATGCGAAACAAGGCTTGGTCAGCTACTTGGTGAGCTTCTACCCCCCAAAAATCCTGGTTCAGAGAGTGAGAAGCAATGCAAACTAGGTGCAGTTTCCAAGCTTCCTGGCGGGTAAGGAAAGGAATTAGCAAGAATTAAATCTGTGCTTCTGTCCCAATTGGTCAAAATACCAGCATATTCAAGAAAATTTGTGATACTTTACTTAACTAATCTCTCCTTAAAAATTATTCTTTAGAATCAGAAAGACAAAAAACAAATAAATAAAATAAAATAAAATATTACTATTGCATCCTGTAAAAATCTAAAGGAGAAAATAGAGCCACAGAAATGTCGCAGGAACCTCTTTCATTCCAAGCCAAGATCTACTTCCCACTTCTGGCCACTAAGAATCACAAGAGCATTCGTGAAGTCCTATTAGCTCATGTAGCACTCACTATCCCCCAAAAGACATTAAAGCCACACCAGCAAGGCTTCCCACTCCCCAGGACTAGACTCTGAAATGCAGCCATGGCAGAATATCCCAAACAGCCCAAGTTTCCTTTCTGGAGGCAGCACTTTGAGCAATGGCCCCAAATTCTTCGGGCTGGCTGGATTTTCAAGCAAAGTTTATTTACCTCCAAGACATAACAGCGGAGACAAAGGTTTTGAAACCTATTCCATATTCTATTAAGGGAAGGCTGCAACTTGGGATGCTGGAAAAAGTGTGGAGAAATAGCTCATAATGTGACTTAGAGGGACTGTCCAAGTAGGAAAGGGAGGAGTATGGAAAGTCCAAAACTCAAATGGATCTAGAGATGCCATTCAAGGTAATTCCAGTCAAAAGCCCAACCAGTTAGTATGCGGAGGAAGACAAACTGATTCTAAAAACTTGAAAGAAGAGCAACAGGCCAGTAACAAAGATATTCTGGAAAAAGAAGAACAAGGTGGGGACTTGCCACACTAAATATCAACAATCAATTCTAAAGCTAGACCGTAAGCTGTGGGTACCAGGGTAGACAAACCAATGGCACAGAGTCCCAAACAGATTCTCCAAAGATGGTACTGGGACACCTGGTTACATATAAAATAAAAATAAACAAAAACAAAAATAGTCCCATACCTCACACAATAACCAATTTGAGGGTATTAGAGACTTTAATATTAAAAGCAAAATTATAAAACTTTTAAGACAATAAATAGAGGAGGCTGCCTTTACAACCAGGCAGTTGTAGAAAGACGTCTTAAAACAATACAAACTCAAATCATAAAGACTGATAAATTTAACTACATTAAAATTAAGAAATTACTAACTCTACCATAAAGAGCAAGAAGATAAGTCACACACTGGAAGTAGATATTTGCAACATACATTGTTTAAAACAAGGAGTATCCAGAACTTACACATTAAAAAAAAAGAGACAATTCAACTGAAAAATAAATAAGAGATTTACATAGGTCCTTCGTGAAAGAGGAAAACAAATAGCCAACAACGCATTATAAGATGCCCCATATCAGTAGTAATCAGGGAAATACAAATTAAAACTGGTTTGAGATAGTTCAAAAGCACAATACTGGCAAACATTTTAAAGCCTATCAACTGTTGGCAAGGATGTGAGATTACTGTAACTTTTATGCAGCTGGAAAAAACCTGGCTTTATTTAGTAAACCAGAAGATATGCATACCTGCAACCCAGAAATGATATTCCTAGTTATGCCCTAAAGAATTCCTTTGGCACACACATCAGGGGACAGGTACAAGAACATTCGCAGAACTGTGTGCAACAGCAAAACACTGGATTGAGCTGAAATGCCCATCCACAGCAGAAGGGAGAGTCCAACGTGTTATATCCACACAGCGCTGTGAAACAGTGTAGAGCTAACATGACCTAGTTTCATCTCAGGATAAAGGTGAATGAGAACAGCCAGCTGCACAAGCATATTCTTCCTCCATGATTCCACTTACACAAAGTTCAAAAACATGCAAAACTACACAATACATCCTGTCAGGATACAAATATTTGAGGCAAGATCCTAAAGCAAAGGAAGGGGGTTGTAAAAGAATATTCCAGAGAGTGATTATCTCTGAGTGGAGAAGACGAGGAGTTGGATTGGGGCGAGAACACTGCATGCAATCGTAAACTTCGTCGTAGTACATAGGAATTCGCCATGTCCTCATTTTCGTACCAAATACACATTTTATAAAGGTTTTTTCGTCACGCCACAATATTTACTCAATGAAAAAACCCAGAAGACTGTCAAACATTCCAATTCTGCCACTTATAAAAGGTTTCTTATCTCTCCAGGGAATCTGGACGTTATATGCGAGTACTTCCTGGTCATTAGCAGGGCAGGGGGCTTACTCTGGCCCTGCTCCACTGTTGGTCCTGCTAAGGCTCTCCCCAGCCCCACGTGCTGCCCCTCTGCTGCCCCTCTGACGGGTGCTGTCCGAGCCCCCATGGCACATCCACTGTGGGGCTGCTTACACCCTGGTTTCCTGCATCTCCCTATGTGCGAGCTCTTCACATCCAAACGTGGGCCTCGGGTCTGACCTTCCCCTTTCTTACTGGCCCGTGTTGGGCTCACTGTTCTCCTGAGTGTTGCAGTATTGTAAGGAAAGTGCGGCGCTTCTACAATGACTCTAGAAACTATAGGTGCGCTGAGAAGGGTAACATGAAGCTCCTCCCCTAGGCTAGTCTTCAAAATTATTCAAATCAGCTTAAAAGAAGCAGAGCTGTGCTTCTCAATAAGGCCCAAAAGGACTACTCTACAGATGGCAACAGTTTCCAAATTAACCTACAGGACAGGGTGGCTCAAGGTGTACAAAGAGTATGTCTGTGAACTCCAGCTGACCCACTGTTTGTGTAAAACCAGGTATGGAGAGACGAGGTACTAATGCCCTCGTGCCCAGCCCTCCTGGCTGTGCCATGTCACCGTCCTGCTCTTTAGTCACAGCCATCCCGTTCATTTAGTTCAAGATGCCTTTTGCTGTGCGGCTCAGTGGACGCACCCACTTCAGTGAAGCCCAGCGGGGGCAGTCAAGCATGCCAGAGCCAAGGGTGCGCCCCGCTTCTCAACCTGCTACAGCCCATCTTCCATACTGCATCTTAAGACTAAATAAAAAGAAACCACTGCTATTACTTCCCTGGCTTATCGTGTTACTTAGCATAAGAACATAACGAGGTGTGCCAGAGCACGGGTCCTGCAGCCAGACTGCCTGGGAGCACATGTTGGCTCTGTGACTATAAACCTGGGCAAGTGACACACAACCTCGTGTCTACCGCGTCAGTGAATGCGTGCACTACAGCGTGCAGGACAGCGCTCGGCACGTGTGAGGCCCTGAGGACACACGGCCACAACTGCTGGAGCCTGCCAGGGCACCGCCATCCGACCCGTCCCCCGTTCCTTCACCTCGTCAGTCCCCATTCTCCTTCTTGCCCAAAACACCCCTGCGAGACTTTTAGTTCCACCCGAGATGGTCCTAGTCCAGGGCCTCTCTGCACAGGCTGATCGCCTGTCCTGGGTGCTCATCTGATTCCCTCCCTGAAATCTTGTTTGAATGGGACGTCTTTAGGCACATCTTTACTGAAGCTACGTCAGTTATATGTCCAGTACTATGTAGGTATTAGGGCCTCAGATAATGTCATTTCATTCAACGTCGTTTTGTTCATGAGAAGAAGGGGAAAAAAAAAAAAAAAATCGACGCCCGGCTGGGACCACTACATGTGGAGTTGGTACATTCTCCCCGTGCCTGTGTGGGTTTCACCCAGGTACCCTGTTTCCTCTCACATCTCAAAGCTGTGCACGAGAGGTGAACTGCCGTGTCTACACTGTCCCAGTCTGACTGTGGGTGTGAGTGGCCCTGGGATGGAATGGTGCCCTGTCCAGGGTTGGTTCCCACCTTACACCGAGCTGCCAGGATAGGCTCTGGTCACCCTAAACTGGTATAAGCATGTTGGAAAAGAATGATCTTGTTTATATTCATCTTTCTTAAATGTATGTACAGCTCACATTTATTTGAATGTTTAATATTAGAAGTGTTTTGAGTCTTTATGTAGAAGTTTGGTGATGTTTTTGTGATCATAAATTTTCCCTAGGAATTCGCCTCTCGTTTATCTCAATTAGCCTGTGGTAAAATTGGTTTCATTATAAGTCCTTTCCTTTCGCTTCAAGTCGAGGTTTCCAAGAGCCTTTGGACAATGTGATAAGTGAGGACGTCCTGTATACACTTAAGGAACTGTTCACTTAATCTGTCGTCTTTGTGGGTTTAAACTGCAGGAACAGGGACCACATCTTTAGCCGCGTGCTGTACTTCCAGCACCTAACAGGGTTTAGCCTTCTGTCCATTGTCAATCAATATCTGCAAAATGAATGAGTTTAAGAGCATCCAACATCAACTTTTAAAAGAAATATCCTAAAAAAATCATGTACATGCTCACGAGGTTACAAGTTAAGCATACTGCCTCTGTCTTTTGGCATAAAAAAATCTCACAGGGGCACTGTAAGAAATAGAAACCAACAAAATATCATACAATTGAAAAAATCAAACAGCCCAACCTAACCAAATCCTCTCTTTATGTTTTTTAGTCTGATATTTTTACCTAACCTGGATACTGAATATATGTAACAAGCTTAGGAAGGAACCCTTTTTGTCTCCCCTGGGTCTCACTCTTCATTTTCAGTTTCCTAAAACTTCAGCAAAGATGAAACATTTATGAAACATTTGCTGTCCCATCACCACTGAACACCTGCTTTGAACACAGTCCACGTTGACAGCCATTTGTCCCCTGAGCAGCTTTACTTGTGGTCCCAAAGTCTCCACGATTCCCACGAGTGGTGGAGCCCACCTGCAGGGGCTGTGGAGACCCCCAGGCGTGTGGCCAGTACCTGCTCGGCCAGTACACAGCGAGTAAACATCTGTTCCAAGGCTGTGCGGAAAATACTTCTATCAATTGGGCCCATCTTGACTGGAAAATGACAAACCCTGGAGGGATGTTTGTGATGAAAATCTCAGCCATTTGTGAAGCGGCGCTCTGACCAACGCCAAGTGCTATGCGCAGAAGGATGTGGCTGCAGGGAACACAAGCTGCCATCTCAGTGATCATTTTCAAGGGTTTCCATTTCATAGAAAGTAATGTAGGAATTCTGAACTATGTAGAACATGGTCGAAAGTATAGTTTGCTTCTCCCTAGTGAAGATGTGCACTGAAAACAATAAAGTTTATCACACTCGTTCCTAAGGAGGAACAGGCAGATGCTCAGACAGGACTTCCATAGGGCTAGGCCCTAGGTGACGTCATCAGACACTCAGCCTACTCGAGAGGATGGTTTTTTGCTGGATATTATCCATCATTTTGCATCACTTTATCTTACTTGTCCAGACATTTCTGTGAATTGTTTAGTTTTAAGCCTTTTCCTTAAGTTCACTAATTGTTCTGGAAGAATTCAAATGTAACAGTTCTTATCTCCATCCCCAATAAGGGAAATAAATACCAAAGAAGATGTAGTGTCCTACTTGATGAGGCCTGAGCCACAGCACCTGTGTCTTCTGGGCTCTTCCAATCGGAGCCATAGCATGACAGCAAGCACTGGCCGGGGGACGGCTTTCTCTTGCAGAGTCAGTCTAAAAACCTGCTAAATTGCTCTGTATAAATATCGCCCCCTCTTCATGTCTCATTTAATTCTACTTAGAAAATGGGGTTCATTTCTGGCTCTAACACGTCGAGATGCTTTAATAATAATACTGAATGTTCTGTATTATTGGAATATTGCCCCCCACCACTGTGATACATCCAGAACAGGGCAACTAAATAAACCAGGGACATTTTAATCAACAAAAGTTTAATGGCATCAAATTAGTTATGAATTTACTAGTATCCTGGAAAAAATGAAAACTATATAAACTGGAGCTTAAACTCTCTCAAGAAAAGACATTAAAATGTAAGAATATCTTTTTACACTCCCTTCATTTTCTGTTTATAATCTGGAGGGCCATTAGAAACTGGAGCTAACAGGAGCTCAAGGCCCAGCCTTCTCCCCTGAACACTGCCCACCACCCATGTCCACCTGGTCACTTACACACCTGGTCACTCAGAATTCTCTGCAGCACCATCCAAGGAAAACCCTTGGCTTCTCTATTAAGGCCGCTGAGAGCCTGAAGACAGCCAGATGGAGGGATGGTCAGTGATACTTCAGGAAGACCAAATCAACTGCATTTCTTAACATTCTGAATTCCAAATCTCAATTTCTAATTCAAGTATTCTAACTACACAGGCAGGACAGAGCCAAAATCCAACATAACTTCACACAGTTCATCTTGGGCACACAACACTGTTTTATAGAGCTTTCCCCATTATTATCTGAGGGGTGAAATGGGTATCTTACGAGTAAGCCTCCAATCCCCCAAAAAACAAGTGAGTCAAACATACTATATACAATTTCAATTACACAATTTTGAGTAACATTTTTGCTTTTCAGATTCTCAAAATATTTTAGGTTTGACAACTACATACAAGGAAGATAATTTTGAACATCAAGTACTCAATCCTCGTAACTGTCCTAGAATTAGGTCATATTATTTCCATTTTATAGATGAGAAAACTAAAATAGAGAGCAATCAAATAATTGCCAAGGGCAGGGAGTGGAAGAGAATTCATATACATTTTTTTGCCAGCAATTTTATGTAAGAAGGAGGAAGAGGTTACCGCAGAGATAACAAACTCATCAGTCATGGAATCTCACTCCAGGAAGGGAAAGAAATGTTTACTGCTACTCAGTGCCTCGAGGTGGAATGAGCAAGTAAAAGGTGATGACAAATCACAGGCCTGAATCCCAACTCCTAGCTGTATTGCCTAATTGCTTCAGAAGTCTGCCGCGAATATGAAGATAAAATATGTGGAATTGCTCTGCTAACCATAAAACCTATTACAAGTGTATTTATGATATTCCCCCTGTAGTTACCGTACAGAGTTACACTTGTTTTTCTTAGTAGATTCTGGACATTTTAAGGGTAAAAGAAAACACCCTACTTATTTTTATATCGTTAGCATCTACCTACAGTCTTCCAGACAGGAGCTCAAATGGCTGTTGAGTGACTGGCTGAATAAATAAATGTAAATAAGATAAAAAAAGAAGAAAACACACTTTAAGGGCCAGTCAAAAAGCATTCAATGTAGGAAGTTTAATTTAGTAATAAACCTTCAGATAAGGTGTCCAATATTTCCCTTATTAAGCTACTGCATTTTACCCCTCTCCTCCCTCCAAAATAAATTAAGTACTAGGAAACTAAAAATCAACTTAATAATACCAAAGAATGAGCAAGTTCCTCTTTGGCCTTGTTTGCATTACCAGTTTAGGGGAAAAAAGGAACCTTATTTCCTGCTCTGCAGGCATCTGAGGACACTTGAGGCTGGAAGATGAAGAAAGGTGGAAGAGGGGTGTTTGATTTGGAGAATAGCACATCTGCTCAGGACTTTGAACAAGGGGCTTTGAGGAAACAGTGTCGAACTTGTCAGGATATTTTTGCAAATAGGTTAATTTCCAAAATTCTTTTGTGGTGAGGTAAGACATCTGTGTTTCTAAACAGGGAGAGAAAAAACCCAACAACCTTCAGACGAATGCTTGCAATGAGTGTGCAGCAGGCAAGAATGGGGACTCCACTGGGTCAGCTGATGAGATATTTGGACAGAATGAGACAGCGGGAGCCCAGAGAAAACAGGGACACAGATTGGAGAAGGAATGCTCCAAGTACCATCACTTTAGTATTTACTGTTCTGCTCCGACAAGGCACCGAGACAACTGTCCCTGTCAATGCTTAACGGGATGCCCTGCCATTAACGACTCAGGAGAAATCCCCACGCCAGCTCAGAGCCTCGGTTCACAACCAGGCAGGCACCAATGAACCGGGCAGGGAGCTCTCTGGGTGACACAGATAATTCCTGTCCTCTGGAACACGCTAACAACCATCATGGTGCGTGGGGAGGTCCAGTGGGCAGGGCTGCTGTGGGATCACGGGGGATTCATTCTGTGATGATGCGGTGTCTGTGCGGCTGGTTGAACCCCAGCTTCCAGATCAGAATTCGGCGTGAGGCCTGTTGCCCGTGCCAACATTTAAAAGCCGGTAAAAATCAAAGAATGTGACATGAACATGACCTAGGGTATCTGAAAACTCACATAAGAAGTGCCTGCTCGCTTGGAATAGGTTCCCTACTGCCAAATCCTCTTACTCTGGACGAGGGTGACGGAATGTGGGGGGGATGCAACTGGATTCTAAGGTCAGCTCAGCTACGAGCGGGATTTTTGTGTCCTTTTCAGCTGCAGATAACAATGACAGCAGTGAGCAGTCTAACAATCTAGTTTAATTCTAACAGTATGAAGTGTCACCCACTACTCCTCTTCGTAATTTATGCTTCCAAAGGTAAAAATCAAACTCAAAGTAACTTAACATTTCTTTATGGAGGTAAAACTCATATAACGTAAAATTAACCACTTTACACAATTCAAAGGTATTTACTGTGTTTTCCCGAAAATAAGACCTAGCAGGACAATCAGAAATCACCTCTATTTAGTTCCATATCCTACTCATTGCAATTACAGCATTGTTTTCTCCACAAAGTTATCAGTTTATTCATTTTCAATAGCACATTTTATTTTAAAGTTAAGGAAAAATTCAGAGTAGCAGGGACGGATATGGAGAATTCTGTTCTCCAGTCTGTTGTGTGCCTTTCTGTCCAGCCGGTAAGGCAGCTGTGGCGAGCAGTGTGCGTCCTCCCTGGGAGGGAATCCTAACAGCATCCGACACTAATGGAACATTTACATGCGACAGACATGGCATCAGAAAGGGAGTAACTCCGTGGCTCTGCAGCACACTGTCCAAGTAAACTTCTGATTCCGCGTGAACTGTGTGTACTTCTGGGCAAAGGAATGTAACCTTTCTGCCTCTGTTTCCTCACATGTAATAGGAAGAGAGTCCTTATTGGGAGTCCTTCTACCCCTGGAGCTGCTATGAAGAGTAAATGAGTTTAAGAGCTTAAACCTGCGCCTGCACATAAGAACTCAATTTCTGTCACCTGTAATCACTGCTGCCTTACTCAACTTTCCTGATGGAAGAGTTAACTCCCAACTCCCTGAAGGAGGTTCTAATTGTGCCCATTTTACTAGTGAGTAACCTAAATTTCACAATATCTGAGAGACTTATCAAAAGCCCCCAGGGAAAGAGTGGCAGAGCTGGGCTTTGAACCCAACCCAGCTCTGTGTGCTTAGCAACTATGCTGTTTTCCCACAGAACAAAACCTTTCTTGTCACATTCGCCACACTAAGCAAAATCATACGTGAAAGTAAAAACGTAAAAAAACTCCACGTATCTGAAACTTTGGAACCAATGTGGCATCTAACCCAACTTTGCTGTTCTTTTCCTGCTCCCTCCTCAGTTCTCTTGGTTCTGGGGATTCCTGTTCCTTTGAGATTTATTGCCTGCCTCCCCCACAGGCAACCAGGTCCTGCGTCTTCCGTTCTATTCCATTCTCCCCTGACTTCAGACGCCCAACACTCAGATCTGCAGCCACTACAACCTTCCGTCACTTGTCCCTTCTGATTTCAGGCTCAGTATTGCCATGTCACCTCTCCATTTGTCAAGGTTTTTTTTGTGTGCATTTTAACAAGTCTTTTTTTTAAAGGCCTTAAACAAAACGTTATACTTATTGCTACAAATCTTAGTGTTACGAATCTTATAGTTTCTGTTGCCACTAGTAACAGTACTTTTAAGGGATTACATTTTCTACTTTATTACAGGTCCATATGAACAATGAGTTTTGATCTTTCACCTGTAGCAACTTTGCTCTACTCTCATTTGTGCTACTAATTAAGTCTCTAGATTCTTTTATGTAGTTAAACATACCAAATGCAAATCATAATTCTGTCTCCTTTCACTCCTGGTGTCTTCTGCATGCATGTTTTTGTCTGATTACATTATATAAAAACGTGAGTATATAGTCTGGTATTAGTGATGACACTGGCCATCCTTCTTTTGCTCTTTATTTTAAATACTTCCAAAAGTTTTACCTTCAAATACTTGTATGATGCTTAACAGGTTTTTGGTAGGTACTCCTTTTCAGAGTAAGATTTCCGACTATTCCTAATGCTATAAAAGAACATTACATTTTACTGAATACTTTTTATGCAACTATTGAGATAGTTACACTGCTTGGTGCATTGTATTATGTGGCAAACTATTTTCAAAGATAGCTGGGACAGTGTCTCCCAACCCACATAGAGCAAAGGCTGCTCTATGGGAATTCTTTATATTATTCTCGCAACTTTTCTTTAAGTTTGAAATTAGTTCAAATTAGAAGATTTTAAAAGGTAAATTGTGCATGGAATAACCCAAACTTTTAAAAATTACAGTATTACACAGGTTAGGTATGTTTGTGTGTGTCTTTTCGTTTGTAGGAGAGAGAGAGAGAGAGAACAATTGGGAATAATGAGAACACTTTGAGATTCCTGTTCCATCTAGTCCAAATAGATTCTTTAAAAATCTAAGAGATATTGCTTACATATATAATTTTAGACCAAATTTTCAGCTTGGGCAAGAATTAGAGTTCACATGAGTTTGTGGGAGAAGGAATGAAAAGAACCATGCCACAGTGTTCTACAGAACCCTCTATTATCTCCACATTAAAACAAAAACAAAAACCTAAGCCTCAAAAATCAACGTCATCAAAATGAGGCACGAACACCACTGGTTAGAGTTGTTATGTCAATGGCAAGTTCACAAACACTGAGGGTAGAGGTCCAGAAAGTGCTGTCTGCAGTTCCGTGTGGATCAGACTAAGCACTAGGAAATCCAGCTCAGCACAGGCTCTTTCAGTAGCCATACTCTGGCTGGTAAATGGCACATTTTCAGCACACAACCTGGAAAAGATGAAGCTGTGGCTGGCCGTTACAGAATTCCATCTTCTTAAGCGACAGAATGGTGACAGATTCTCAGGACCTAACCCAGAAGGAAGCAGGCTCATATTTTTCCCAAGAGAAAGAGACTGGGGCAGATTCTGGGACACCGATCAAAGAAAAGTTTCAGCCACAGGGCCCTCTGCGAGCTTAGCGGCGAGTCCGCTCTAGGACACAGAGATTACCTGTACTTACACGGCATCACTGTGAGGTGGCCGAGGACTCCCACAGCCAATAAAGAATTGCTATGACAATAAAAGCTCACTTCCCTCCTATGAAAGGCAAATGTGGCCCACGCCTCAGCACTCACACCACAGAGGCTCTGTTCTCGGCTCACACCCATTCCCGACCTGGGCGGTGCCTGTGAGCGCCCCTTTAGTGCCACTGTGCCTCAGTTTCCTTCCCTGCGCTTGTGTAGTAACACCGGTGCTCCCACAGGCTTATCAGGAGAACTGATGAAATAATGTCTGTGAAGTGTTCTCATTTGCGAGGATGAAAAGAGCGATGACTACAAAGTCAAAGCAGTATTATAGAACGTTTTTAAGCTGCAACCACTTCTGCCTTTTGAACTGCAGAACCACAAGGAGGATCAAAGCAGTGTCCCCGTGTGTTGACTGCTACTCTGGAGGCCTCCTCCCTCCACCTGGCAGAAACCGCGAGGAGAGAGGTCTGCCACGACTGTGAACTCAACCAAATCTCTAGACAAGTCGTACAATGGTTTCCTGGAATACCTTGAGTAGGACATATGGGGCAAACCAACAGAGCTTGCATAGCCTGTCACGTTCTTCTATGAGAGCAGGCATTAAAAATAAAAGGCAGCCTTGGGAGGAAGAAATGCAAACACGCAGGGAAAAGGTTGTTTCGCCTGGTCTCTTTCTGCCACAGAAGCCTGCACAGTGACTTACTAAGGTTGCGGCGGCTTGCGTAACACTCAGCTTGGCTAAGTTAACCTCCTTAGCCATAAAGCAAGGGGGGGAGGGGAGAAGCAAAATTAAGCTTACGGGAAATAAAGCTAATCAAAGCCCAGCAGTAACAAAGGGCAGCAAAAACATTTCTACTGTATCACATCCCACAGGCTGGCCAGGAGCCCGGAATTTTCATCACAACTTTTCAAAGAGAAGGAAAAAAAAATATCGCACAAGGGCATTACCAAGGCCCCAACCCAGGATGCCCTGCTGTACAACCAAAACTTGTGAGAGGTCAGCCTTTCAGGGAGTCAAAACCTCAGCGTGTGGAAACGGGCAGGCCTTTTATTTAGTAGGAGGGGTTCGAACAGCGACTACTGCTTTGCACTGAAGTCTCAGAGCTTCACAGATCATTAAAGGTTTCTGAACTACAGAGAAAGGAGGGCAGAGTTAGGGAAATAAATCAAAAGTTCCTCTGGGATGCACAAATGCCTACTTGGAACAGCCTTTCAGCACGAATATCCTCCACATTAAACAACAGGGAGGACTTTTCAAAATAAAAGCAGAAAAGAGATTCATTTTGTTTCAAGCAATGCACTTTCTTTTTGGTTTAAAGGTTATGTGTGCCATAAAAAAATGACTCCTGCATGAGTGCTTGGGGGAGGTGGAGGCTGGGATAGGGGCAGCGAGGGTGGCGGTGAAAGAAAACAAGCCTAAGTGAACAAAAAAGCCAAACAGAAATGTTCAGTTTGGGGCACCCAAATAAGTTAAAATGTCTTGTCACATTTTAGGGGCAGGATGTGAGGGAGGGGATGGTTTTGTTCGGAAGGAATTTCTAGCACATTTACTCCTTGCCATCCTTCCGTAAGAACTGAAATAATTTTCCCACAGCCAGAAAGTTCTCTTGTTTGTCTTGTGCAACAAATGCAGTTGAAGACCAGGGAAAACTGGCTGTGTCATCTTCAGCACAGAGCTGCATGTTTCTTAAGGAAGCAGCAGCTGTCTCAAAACCAGCAGAGGGAGTACAGCATCTGAGAACAGGAAGCGGTCCACAGATAGCTAAGGATTTGTGTTTATCCCAGAAAATGGCAGAGAAGCGGAGTTAAGGACCTTTGGACCTTGCTCTTGTGTTATCCAGTAATAGTAAACATCCGATGTAAATGCTGAAAATCCAGAATGAAATGCTAGACTATCTACTCGTTGGGATTAAACTGTAGGGGAGGCCGCAGGGAGATATGCGGGACTGCGACACTTGGGTCAGGATACACTGACGCTGAGGCAGTTTTGGGGTACTCTCCCCAGCAATCTGGAAAGAGGCGGGAGGGATCTAAGGAGGGAAAAGCTCGGTGAAAGGCAGAAAATCCAATTTGGAAAACTGACAGCAAACCCCAGAGCAATACTTTCATACCTTAAAATCCAGGGTTCCTTGTTTAGTCCCTGAACAGCCCGTTCCCAGACGTTTTGTTTGGGGGAGTGGGGGAACCCTGTCTTCAAGCTTGCTTTCAACAGCTGGTTGAAACAAAAGCAGGAGAGATGAAGGCATATGTCTGCTATCTTAATCTGTACCCATAGTCTACCATGTAGGAATGGCCGAGGGACTGATTTAATGCCAAGATTATCAGCACTGACAAGGTCCTGGGGAGAGTCTGGGGCACTGTCTGGAGCTCACAGTCTAGCCCACGAGGAAGGAGCCCACTGTCGCAGGCATCGTCATGCTGTGGGTTCGGCACTGGTCCCCCCCAGGTGTTACAATGGCCTGACTGACGGGTGTGTGAGTCTGCAATGCTGTATCAGGTAACGTCTTTTACTAAATCCTAATAGTAACACTTTCTCACTGTAGGAAATGAGAAGTAGGTTAAAAATGTGAACCTTCAGATGTGTTAAGCTCAGTAGAATTAAAACATAGCATGACTTTGTGTTACATTAGGAAGCACGCACTGAATTAACAGACATGCCTGCCTGCTGTGTGGAGGAAGAGGGGCAGGGCAAGGGACAGGTGCAGCCTGGCTGCTCGACACTGCTGAGAGTCAGACGACGACGGTCCTCGGGAGCTCATCCAGAATGGGTGGGTGGTGTGGGATGCAGAAGCATGCGTGGACAGCCTGGAGCCAGAAGCCCAGGTACCCTGCCCCACGTGAAGAGCCTCTGCAAGGGACGGTCATGGCAGTAATTTTCTGTCATAAAGGGGCGTGACCAATGTATGGGAGGTGAAGTGACTCAGACTCTAGCTTAATAAAAGGAAGACATTTCAAACAATGGAAGCGTCCAAAACCACCAGTCGCATTTAATGGGTTCAATGCTAGCAGGTTCCTGGGAATAGCAGGGCAGCCAGTCTGTAGGAATGCTGGAGAGGGATCCAAGGATTGGGAAATTCCTCAGGAGACAACAAGGATACCGCAAGGACTTTCTTTGGCAAGGTATTTCAGGCAAGCTTTAACATTTTAAAACACCCATCCTTCAAACAGCTTCCAGCCCTAACTGCACACCTTCCAGGATAAATACAATTCCCTCAGCCCCTCCGACTCCCAAGACCACTGAATGTCCACGCCATGCAGGTCAGCTCTTGGGTTCATGCCAAGTCAGCCTGGGGTAACCTGTGGGCAAGATCCCCAGGGAGCAGAACCTCGTCTCATCATGCTCAATGAACTCCCTAAGCGCTTGCTGAACGACTCATATTAGGAGTAAACCATAAAGTTTTTACATTCACACTGTCTAAACACCCTAAGTCACTGATTTCTAGAAAAATTGATAACACATATAAGTATTTATAGACATGCCTGATAAGGCACTTACTTAGCATTTGGGAAATTAGTAGAGCAGAACATAGTACAAAAGAAAATAGTGTGATTAGTAGGAGTCTAAGACAGATAGGACAAATGGATACATACACTTAATTGTAAACGTGCACATTTTAATATAAATACATAATGACTATATAAGAAACAGTCTATCCTGTAACTGTACTGTTCTGCCTCATCAGCTGGGAGACATAATAAGTACAGAGAAGCATCCAGACCACCGGATAGACTTAACATGGTCAAAAGAAATAAGGGCTTCAAGTTTTGATAAGTAAATTCAGTCCACAGGACAGAGTAAATTTTGAGATTTATTTTTAAAGTTTTTTTTAATCCCATATTTTCCAGAACATCTAGAGTTTGTCCAGTTCACCTGCTGCCAATTAACTCTGCTGAAGCAGGCCAGGTATACAGAGTTACTGGGCCTGTTTCCTTTAGAATGTAATTTTTCCACAAATTCCAAACTTTTCCTCCAAAGCTTAAACACCTCCCTTGACAACTTAAGGCCACAAACCTGACCTGATTCAGTGTACCTCTTTAGCACATTTCCAAAACAGAGCATTTGTGGGAAGGAGAAGCAAGTTCTGATCTTGGGAGGAGTCTGCCTGAATCAATAATCACCAAATCCCAGAGGTGCTGGACCTGTGTGGCTCCAGCGCTCTAACAGAAGCACACAAAAGTCACAGCTTCTTGCCAAACTCAAGAAAAATCCAACTCCTGCACATGGGAACAAAGAGATAACAGCTGCAGCTGAAAATACATAAGCAAAGCACCATAGGGAAAAAAACCCTTTAACTTAATATTGTTCAGAACATTTTCAGTGGTGTTTCACTCATATAGCAAAGAACACAGGATAAAAATTCCAGACTGTTTTCAAGATAATAAAATGGCATATGATGGTGACTCACTGACTGACTAAAAGGGAAAAAAATCCATAAACAGTCACAGGAACCTTGCAAAGCTGCAGAATCTGGCAACATGGAACCTCTTCCAACCTCCCTTGGCTCTCACCTCTAGTACACGTGTACACACACACACACACACACACACACACACACACGACTGTTTTGAAGCCAAGCTGCAATTGGCTAATGGCTTACTCTAGTGCTTAAGACAATATTTTATTCTTGACTTGCTCAATAAACCTGGTGAGAAAAATAAACAAAGGGTTTCAATCTTATAAATAATCTAGAAAACAGAACTGCTGTGCAAACAGTAGAGGTGACTTACTGCCCACGATAAACAGAACAGGAACGTCCAATGGGGCACAGCGAACCCCAAGGCCTAGTCTTACTATAATATCTTGGGACACTAGAGTTAACAAGGATTTTCTGTTCACTGAACAAACAGTCTAAGGCCTGGGATGGCCAAGTTTCAATAGGTCTTTAAAACAGCATCAAAGCAGATCATGAAAACACGACAAACAAAAGAGGAAAACTTTTCCTTAAACACTGAGGAATTTTAATCTTTTAGGACCATATATATCTATGGTTACAATGTATTTCTATCCTTCATTTACACGTGTGAACACACACACACACACATTTTCATTTTTAACAAATATTAAGGGCCTGTTATAGGGCACTAAAGGTGACATAAATAGCTGTTAAAATGAGGTTCCTTCCCAGAAGTCCTTACGTTCTATATAAATACACACATGCATGTATGTGTGCAAAGTAAAAATACATGGGGGTAAAAGTCCAAGACTAAAATAAAATAAATATTATTTCTTAAAGGGCAGAATGAAACACAATTCTGCTGAGAGGAGCCGGGCACTTGGTATAATGGCCCGGTCCTTAGAGGAAAGGGCTCATGGGGCTTCCCAGCCGGTGTGGCCCCAGCAGGACCTCTCAGCTGAGCTCTGCCTTGTCCCAGACTAACTCAGGCACCTTCCGGAAAACTAGGCCCTGCCCACTTCTTCACTAGCCTGTGAGCTCCACGAGGGTGTACCCTTTCAGGCAGCTCAGACACCCCTCAGAGAGCAGAAGCCTTGGCTACAGAGGGTTCCCCAAAACAGTTCTCAAAACACTCCCAACTTTGCTAACTGTGATTACCATTTAGACGCCCAGAAGGCCAAGTCAGGCCAAGTCCTGGGAACAGTGATGCCACAACCTAGGGGATTCAGAAGAGGATTGAAGACACTGGACCAAAGAACCATATTTCCAAAGTGGAAAATAGAATGAAGGCCATTAATACTGAAACAATTTCAAAATTAAACACCTCAAAAAAGAAACTTAGCTCAATGCAATTCTGTCCCAAGACAGGTTTCTCTTGCTTGCTTTTCCTATTTTCATAATACAAATAGTTTTCAAATTACATACAAGAGAAAAAAAATGTTTATGGGTGGGGGTGCCTTGTCACCACGAGTAAGCAGCTGTGAATTAAGACTGAGGTGAATGTTTCTTTTTTCTTTTCAGAACAATACAATTAATTTTTACTCTATTTTCTAAGTATCACTCAAGGGCATAACTTCAAATAAGATTAAAATGAACCAATTATGCAAGAATTATGATTTCAGATTCATTTTGAAACTTATTTTTAATGCCAGCTTTGAGCGGACTAGATATATTTTTTAAAACATCAAGCAAACTGGATGTTCAAAGTTAGTTTAAGTTCACAGATTTTATTAAGGCTAAAAAAATATTTATTTACAATATAAAATATGAGCTCCGAATAGATAAACTCATTGAACGTGATCACAATAATCAATACTTAGATGTCTGTTTAAAGATTATTTCAAACCATCCATTTGTTTTACTAGTTAATAAAATGGGTGAGTTTATTTTGTCTTAAAAGTCATAAACGTCTCCATCTAAAAGTCACCAGGTAACCAAGATCCAGCCAGATCACAAGAAACATGGATTAGCAAATACCAACAGCAAATCAGTAACTGACCCTGATAAGCCACGCTGTGTCCAATGTAACACTTCAGAAGCCCAAAGCAGATTCCATTTAAGCGTGGTTTCTACAACACACAGCACACAATCGAGCACTCTCATGCCACCCCCACCAGTTCTTCTACTACGCAGGATAAAGCCAGAGACAGGCCCGAGACGTTTACACTGAGAGCAGCAAATACACAAGGTCCTGGCTTTAAAAAGTCACCTCATTTGTTCAGACTTCTTTTTTCCCCCAACAGCAGCACCAAAGGTTTCTTACATGTAAATTTCTTAACTGCTTTACTTACACAAGGGAATCAGCCAATCTCTCTTAATTACCCCAGTCAGAACTGGACCACTGCCCAGTCAAATATCCATATAGTTGGACTATCAGAATGAATAGATTCAAGCCTCTGCTTCAGTTTAATGGGAACAAGCCCCTTGCATTGGAGTAACTACAGGACCACAGTACTTGCTGCCAAGGCGCAGTGCCTGTGTCTCTCTAAGCACTTCTGCCTTGCTTGGGAAATTCCAACTCTATCTGCATCTACTCCAGGACAAGTTATTAAGAGAAAAGGTATGGCACTTCAATGTCTATCATTTTACCCAATCTTGCCAACCTCTCATAGTATTTGTTAATATATTTCTTATTCATATATAAGGTGTGCCAGTCAAAGAAAGTAACACCTGAAAACACTGTAATATTAAATACATAAACCTTGTATTAACAAGAGGCCATCCTTTCAAATAAAAAGGTTTCTATTAGAGACAAACAGGGGGGTCTAGCCTAGCCTGACTCACATACTGTGACTGCATGTCACAAGGTAAAGAGAAAGACAACAGTTTTTATATGAAATATGACAGGAGTTCCAATTGTGTTTCTAGGAAAAAAATGGGAGATGAAAAGAGGGAAGCCGTATTAAGAAATTCTATTACTGATAATGAAAATAAGACTTTATATGTCTAAGATACTTTGTACTAACTTGAAAATCAAAATCAAGTCCTAATAGTGAAACAATTTACAACTTCAACGGAATAAAAACACCGTATTTTAAGACTGCATGTGACACAGAGGCTCAGGATTCTGCCAGCCTGCGCTATGGAAACCAGCAAAGCTTCCTCAACTTTACTGTGCATTCAAATCACCTGGGGAGCTTATTAGAATGCAGATTCTGGCTCCAAAGGAACAGAGGGCGCCCAGCCAGGAGTCTCAGTTTGATTTATTTATATATTTTTTATTCCCATTTTATTTATTTATTTATTTGAGGAGGACGCAGCTCACAGTGGCCCATGTGGGGATTGAACCAGCAACTTGGGTGTTTTCAGCACCTCACTCTAACCAACAGAGCCAATCGGCCGCTCCCAAGTTTTTAACAAGCTCCAGGTGGCGTGACACTGCGGCCTGAGGACCACACTGAGAGTTGGGAGGACACACGTGGCATGTGCAATAGAGGCCTCTCCTTTAAACCCAGGGACCTTCTAAAGCACTGTTACATGGCCAGGACACATTTGTGTCCCCAATGGTGTCAGCCCACTCAGGAAGTCCACGCTTTGGTATGTAACAGGAAACCGAGCACTAATGAAGCTAGAAAATTGTTTCTCTAAGGTTATAATCCGAAGTTAAATAAAACTTCATGCTGAACGCTCAAATTGAATGTTAGAGTCCTTTTCAACCTCTTAATATTAACAGAATCTTGATTACGTAGTCCTAAAGTCCTTTTTCAACAGTAGTTACTCTTTGCTGGGGGGGCATATGCTCTATGCGAAAGATATTTTGCCCGAAGAAATGGACAATTCATATTCAGTAGCTATGTACATATTTAATAGAATTCACTCCCAAAAATGTGGCTGAGAGGAGCGGCTGATTTTCATGTTATTTCTCAAATGAAAAACTTAAATCTCTAATACTTTTCATCCTATCACCCAAAGTTAGAAAAAAAAAAACCCCTAAACATCAAACTCACCCCATTCAAAAAAAGTGACATATTTTCAATAGAAAAAAATCAAGATAGAAGGCAGACTTCCATGTCCATAAGTCCTTTTAACTCCCATTTTCAGTTTTACCACAAGACTGAATTGTTCTGAGAACCTCCTCTCTGGTCTCTATCGTGTTGGTGCGCCCTGTGGTGTCAGTACGCAAGCTCTCACTTCTCTTGGACTGTCAGGGGTCCCCAAACACACTCTTTGGAGAGTGTGCAAGGTCCCCCAAAATCTACCTCCAAGCCATCATTTTGGCCCAAGTCCTCCTCCATCAGCCGGGCGGCCTTTTCTCCAGCCACACTAATGTACGCGCTGGCACGGTCTGCAATTTCCTGCCTCCATGCCTCTGCTCATGGTATTTCCTACAGTTGGAAGGTCACTTTTCCTCCTCCCTCCCAACCACCGCCTGTCAAAAACCATATCCTTCCTTCAAAATTCAGTTCAAACACCACACCCTCCAAAGAGCCTTCAAGAATCCCTCAGCCCGTGCTCACTCTGAGGGGCCTGACCCAGGGCACTGCGCACGTCCTGCCAAACACGGCAGCCACGCAAATGGTGCCTCTTCCCTGCTGTAATGCCGGCTCCCTGTGGGGCACAGATGGCACCTTGCTTTTTCCTCACCCCACTCATAACAGTGCTCAGTGGGTGAAAAGGAATTTCTAGTATAGCAAATACTAATGGACCAGAAACTGGATTTACAAATAACATGAGCTTTATTTCTATTGGACGAGGTGCTCAAAAATAAAAGCACGAAGATGAGAAAGATAGCTAAGGGTGCACACACGCCTTTTCACCTTCTCCCTCCAGCGGCTAACCACAACTTTGGGGGCACCTCTTCTCTCTACCAACTTGGAGCAGATCAAATTGTCTTCTAACACTATTTGCATCTGAGACACGTCACTGAGTAAGTGCTCCCGGTCTATGAGCCAATGTGGCTAAATTTGTCTGAGCTACAGCAGACAGGGTCATACACAAAGGCCAGCCAGGATTCAAGGGACAATCATCCAGGTGTCAGATACAGAACGTCTTTGGCTCAAACAACATAAACATGATCTCAGCGCGAAAGAAGATATATGTCACTGTCACCTGAGCAATCATCTCATGATTTTGAAGAAAACTGCAATGTGTGTAAAAATCAAACAATAAACTATTTCTGGAATGCCCATGATTTCATATTATTCATAACATGGGTTCCCCTCCTGCTAATTAAGATTCAACTCTCTTTGGTCTCCTATGTTTTCAGGCATTGCCTGCTAGCATCAAAGGTCACGTAACTCATCAGCCCAAAGAGTACCCAGAAGTGCTTAAAGCAGAACCCAGGAGGCCTGGTCCGGGTCATCTTCTCAGAATCTCAGCTATGGGGCACTCACTTTGATTTACACAAATGTACTCACATCCAAGACTCTGATGTGGTTTAGGCCAAACACTGTCTGGAAAGAGAAGTACATAGCCAAGGGGAATCTGAGATGCCCGGCAAAGATTCCTTACTGTAATTTACTACTAGTTATACATCTTATAAGCACACTGACAGAGGCAAATGGTTATAGAGAAAGATAGTAAATAAACCACAGGATATCTGCACAAGCTTGATACTAAAATATTTTACTTGCAGGTATTCTCTTGGGTACCATAAGGTTAACATGTAATACCCACTCAACTAAACCTCTATAAACAGTTGGTTTTCCACAATCACAGCCACTATTCCCACTTCAGTGGGCAGCAGCGTTCAGAGAAAAGCCAGATTTAGCTCCTGTTTAACAAACACCAGAAACCAAAAGAGCTAGGAAAGCTGTTTATGTCCATGCCCACCAGGAACCCTTGTGTGCATAACTGTACTGAATGAACTGGTAAGAATGGAAGTCTCCTCAACAAAGCTTCAAGACCAAGAAAATACACCCCCCTTAGACTAGGCACCGTTCTACACCCAGTTTTTCAATTAAAGGTATTTTTGGCAAGACAGATTACTAAAAGAGGTGATTTCTTTTTATAGAGGTTCAATTTGTTCACAAGTGGAAAATACTTCTGTATTTTCATAGCATTTAGCTACTCTATGTGGCAAGTGGGGTAGATGGGAAGAACAATCATTATCTAGTGTTTTTATGTGCTCTTTATAGACATTATCTCATTTAAACTCTCAAAACTATTTTAAGGGGAAAGAGGATCACCCCATTTTACAGACACAGACATGAAAGGACAATGAAAGGGGGGGTAGAACAATCTGCCCAAGGCCCCATAGCAGGTGAGTGGCAGAAGAGACAGGAAGCATCATTTTGCTCCAGGCACAGCGACAGCCAAAGATGTGCAAACATCTTACAAAGACTGTCTGTAGCACCTATAAATTCTCATGCCAAGGAACACCGTTTTGGAGAAGATAATTTCCCAGTCCCAGTCAGGATCTGACCTAACTCCCCAGCGAACAGCTCAAAGCAGGCTGCACAGTTCTGAGATCATCAAGTACCAGTGTTAGGGGGAGGGCCAAGAATAGAACACAGGTCTGCTGACCCTCCGTCCATGCCCAATCAGGCGTGTCTCTTGGATGCTTACACCCTTCTGAAGTTTCAAGTCAGTTGAGAATAGCAAAGAAATGAGTTAATAATTCTGGTAAATAGAAGAGAATGCGGAATGTATCTAAGGATTTGCTATAAAAAGAGGCATGAGCATATGAAGACTTCCACCAAAGAAGTGTTCAACCAAGAATGCTGGTGCCTGTATGTTTCCCCATCTTCTGCAGCAAAAGTGAAAAATAACCTTTGCCCTCCCTTCCCTATGAGTTGTGAATGATTAGCTTGCCTTTGTTGATAACTAAGGAAAATATAACAGGAGTGACTCTCCCCGCTGATTAGAAGACTTCCGGATTTACCCTACTACCAAACTCCTCCGAGTCTATGCAAAAGACACCAGGACACTAGGAATAGTTAGCCATGTCGGCCATAATAAATTTCCCAGTGTTGCAAACAACTCTCCCATTAGCTCTGGTGGTCCTGCCCTGATGAAGAGGTTGGAAACAGGAAAACTGCTGGGTACCAGATGAAAAGTGAGGAAAGGAGCCAGGTGACTGGAAACTGAGATGGCAGAGAAGTGATGGGGAAGGGTCTCAGGAAAGAGGGTCTGGAATAGAGCAAAGAACCAGCTCAAAAGGTTGGTTGGTATACTGCGAACTTCACTGTGGGAGAGAAAAGGCTACTTACTGGGTTTGACATCATCAGTGAGAATAAGGGATAACCAAGAACAAGAAGACAAACAGATTCAAAGACCCTTACCTAGGTTAAAGGTTACTCAGATCCATTTCTACTGGGGAGATAAAACTCTAGATAAAACTGGTATTTCCAAATATCAGCCACTAGATTTTGAATTTAACGCTTAATTTTGCTATTATAAATTTAGTTTTTAAAACAGCTGTTAACTGTTGAGTAATATACCCAATTCTTCAGTTTCCAACTTTTAGCAGAGCACAGGGATAGCCGAAACTTGAGTGGAGAGGTTATGATCTGGTTCATCACATCAGATCATATCTACTCACTGATTTCTCTCATTTTCACTCAAATTTCGCCAAATCAAAATTCCGACAGTTGGGTAAAGGCATTTTGGTTTTTAAAAGTATGTATCAAATTTCAAATAACTGAAATCCTCAGAAAACTTAAAAGTATTTCTTTCGCTGTTCTACATTACGTAAATATCCCTTTCCTATCTGTTCTGGAAAGAGCAAAAAACAAGTTGGCTTTATCAACTGATTATATATTTTATTTCAATGTCTGTAAAAATTTTCACTTTTTTAACATTCTCAAAATGACCCATCTCACAGCATATTCAGATGTATAATAAATATTAAAAGTGTAATCTAATTACGATTGATTGATGCAAACCACCGATTTATAGGAGGATATACTTGAAAACTCAGAACCTGTCTTCCTTCTTATGACTTATCGCTGTGAAGGTACTATACAGAAGAAGTGCCCATATTTGGTTTAACAGTTCATCAACATACAAACCAGAATAAAAGAATCAAAACCGAGTAACAGGAAATCAATAAATACCCAATTAGAAAAAACAACAGAACCACCCACCTACTTTTATAATGAATATTCTTCACCCATGTCCCCCTTCCTCTGCCCCCCTTTCACTCCTGGAGAAAATGGCTAAATATTCTCCCCCACCCCGGTCCTGAAGAGCACCGCTGGCTGGTCTGGTCAGTGGACGCTGCTTCAGCCATGGACCCAGGGAAGTGGCCAGAGGAGGACTCTCCCACCCTCCTCCAATAGCACCTGTAGGACATAACTGATACACGAAACTGAATCCCTTGCTAAAATTCTCTTCCTATAATTTCACTCTGAAGTTTCCTCAGCAAACCCTCTTACCCCAAGTTTAGTAAGAGTACTCAACAGAGCTGACGCTCAACTTTGTGAAATATCAAAGGAATTTTTAAAAATCTCAGGTAAGCAATCTATAAGAATCCTTGTGTACCCATCAAATGAAAAGTACAATCTTTTAAGGCTGGAAAATTAAAGAGTTAAAACTACTCTTCAAAACACAGCGACATTAAATATAGAAAAAGTCCCAACAGAATTCAAAGTATATGAGTTACAAGCCATATTAACCAAATCCGAACTAGTGATAAATGACATTTCCTATTTCAGCCACTGTATTTAAAATTAGATGTTAACTCCCCAACAACCCACACTCTCCCCCCAACTTCTCTTCTGTTGCCAAAGACCTTTTTGTTCTTACAACAGAAGTTCACTTTCTTGGGGGGGTGGGTAAACATAATCTGTCACTTTACTATCTAGAATCACGAGCTCAAATAAAAAGTGAAGGAAGTGAAATGAACAGGCTCCTAGAGGCCTGGGCGAGTCTGAGCACAGGACAGGGTTAAAGGAAACCATTTCATAAGATCAAGTGCGGAGAAGCAGCAGGAGCAAAGAGGAAAAAACTCAAGTTACATAAAGTCCGATTGTACTCACTGTTTCCTTATTGGGAAGTAGCTCCTTTCTAATTCTGAAGAAGTTCTTGCCGTACTGCCGGAGCCCCTTAACGAAGCGTTTCTGGGATAAAAAGAAACAACAAATGGGATGTAAAAAACGAAAACAAAACAGGATGTCAGCAAAGCAAAGATATCTGCAATCAGCAGAACCACAAAAAAGTCTTAAGCAGGGAATGGTGACTAGGCTGGGGGTATTTCAGCAGCAGATCGGGGCCCCAGGGCCAGGTCAGCCCCCCAGACAGCCTTCAACAGAACCCCAATCCCACACCCCACACAGGTTTAGGGAAGGGCCATCCTGTGTCTGAGGCTGAGAAGCAATCTGTGCCACCAGTCTGCGCACTGGTCCACGAAGGTATAAACAAATACGCCGCTCCGCGCGCGTTTCAGTAAAACAGCACAACTGCTTTCCACCTGAGAATGAGGCTTCCAGCAGAAAGCACGAACAGAACCAACGCTGGAGACTTTTCTCCAGAAGGGCACCGTAGAGGGTTAAAAGGCCCTTTCGTTCATCTGAGGAATTCGCCAGGAAGGCAGCGACATTGCGGAAGCCCACTGGGGGCCCGCACCCCAGGGGCCTGCCCCCGCCATCTCTGCCACTAAAAGCCACTCCAAGGCACCAAATAAAGAACCATCGGCACCCCTTCCTTCTTCCCGATGCCCCCCTCACTGCCCCCCTCCCCATTTCCTTAGCAATCTGGAGACTTTCACTTTGTCCCATTCCTCCCGGGCCGTCCCTTCCCGCCCCAGTGGGGCAGCTCCCGCTCCCCCGGCCCCCCTACCTCGGGGCTCGGGGCTCGAAGCCTAGTCCCGCGTGGGCGACCCCCGAGGCACCTCCCGGCTGGGTCGGCGCGGGCGGCCCGGCAGCCACAGGTACGCCGGACCAGCGCCGAGCGCACTCAGGGTTCAGGGTTGGGGCGACGAGAGGCCGCGCCTGTCACTGGGCTCCAGACGGGCTCCGGCTCCACAAAGCGCAGGGCGGAGGCGGCCGGGGTGCTCGGCGTGTGACCGCGGCGGGGCCGCGCGGGCGCAGGATGCGGGAGGCGCGGGGCTGGGGCCACCGCTGCCACCGGGGGAGGAGGCTGGAGCGCGGGGCTCTGAGCCCGGCGCGGCCGCGGGCGGCTGCAAAAGACGGCCTGGATCGCCGCGCTGCCCGCCGGCCCCGCACTCCGGCCCCCACCCGGGGCTCTGCCGGGCTCACGCGGGAGCCTCACGAGACCCGGCGCTGGTAGGTCGGTTCCCTCCTTCCGAACAGGAGTCAATCCCGGCAGCAAAGCACAGAAACTTCCTACCGCGGCGAGAGTGAGCAGAGGGGGCCCGCGGGGCTGGGGCCGGGCGGGCACTAGGGGCCCTTCCCAGGCCGCTCCGTCTCCAGTGCACCCTCCCTCCCGGCGGGCAGTCACCAGCGCGACGGCCGCGCATCCACCACCCCCCGGCTGCGAAATGGGGGGCTGGCCCCAACGACCCCCGCGGTTCCTTCCGGCCCGAGACTGTGGGCGGCCGCTCCCGCACGGCCCAGGCATTAGCCCGCACCTCACAGGGCGCCGTTTCACAACTCAATCACCGCGGAAGCTTCCCAGCCAATAAATCACCTGCCCACCCGCAGCAGAGTCCCTCCCACTCCCCGCGTTTGAGACCAGCCGGGCAAATTCAGGGATGAGCCAGGCTTGGCCTGCAAGGCTGATCTGCAGCCTCCTACTCCATTCCTAGAGGCCCCGCAATTTCAGTTTTCATCCCTTTCTAAGATATGACTCATCACTGTCAGTTTTCAATATGATTTGTATAGTTCAAAGGAGATGTCTGCCAGGGCGCGGAAAAGAAGCAAGCTCTCCTCTAGTCCGGAGAAGAGTGACCTCTGTTACTCGACAAAAGTATCGTCCTTCTGAAATACACGCATCCGGGGTTACGTGTAAGACATCTCCGCCAGTGAAATGGAGGAATGAGGCTGCCCTGCCCTCAAGGAGCTCCAAGACAGACAGGTAAACAGATCAATCTCTGGGCCTTTTAGAAAAGCATCAGAGGAACAAAGGGCGGTAGGTGGGGCTAAGAGAAGGAAGCAACTTGCACTGCTGGTATCTTAGAGGAAGTGACAAGGTAGAGCAGGAGCCCGCCAGGTGGGCTCCAGCAGGGCGTCCAGCAGAGGAGTCTGCCAGGAAGGGCATACAGAACATTCTGGGAACTGCAAAGGGGACAG
This sequence comes from Rhinolophus ferrumequinum, assembly GCF_004115265.2. Lineage (NCBI taxonomy): Eukaryota > Metazoa > Chordata > Mammalia > Chiroptera > Rhinolophidae > Rhinolophus > Rhinolophus ferrumequinum. Next base: position 5,468,364 of record NC_046292.1, read on the forward strand.
GGTGTGCAGAAAGGAGTGCTAGCAGATAAGACTGAAGTGGCAAGAGAGAATCAGGTTGCAGAGTGCCTTTTGGGCCGATGTGGTCCTAACTGCAGACCCAAGAGAAGTTTAGGCAAGAGCGGTCCATGAAAAGACTGGATAAGGACTGCTCCAGTGGCAGTGTGGCTGTGGCCGAGGCACGGATTAGGGACAGACTGGCTGCAATACAGAGACCAGTTAAAGAGGCTGGTGAGATAACACAGGTGTGAGAGGAAAGGGGGCCTAAGCCCAACCTCAGCCATCATAACGAATGCTTCACCATCTACTCTTTAAGTATTTAAGTATTCATTGAGCACCTAACACCGGGAGGAATTTCAAAGTAGCCATGCGCTTTTATTAAAACTGTGGTTCATTTTTAGCAGGTAAGATAAATGTGTGTGACGTCATTACAGAACCGAGACTTAATTCAGCCAAGCCTGAAGTACTGGAGTGCAGCAAGGGGGCTGAGCAGACGGCACCTGGCAGAGCTGTAGGGTGGTCGGAAGGCCCTCCATGAAAGACAGAGCTAGAGGGGAAGTGGGTCCCAGGAGAACAGAGTCTGGGAAGTTGAGGTGAGTCAGATGGTGGAATGCCAGGACCATGCCATCTGAACATAGGCCTGATGCCAGAGGACACACAACAGGTTCACTGAGAGAGACCAACATGGTGGAGGTGGCAACTGAGAAGGGCTGACTCTGGAACGTCAGGGTAATGTGGGGGCAGCTGAGGAAACGAGTTCAGATCCCAAGTCTTCTGCTTGTTATGACAGAATCCTCTGGACATCATCCATTCAACTAACAGTTATTAAGTACCTACTATACGCCAGGAGCTTCACATGTATGAATTCAAAATCCTCAAAACCTACAAATAAGTACTATTATCATCTCCATTTTACAGACGAGGAAGCTGAGGCACAGGTGGTTCAGTAAGCAGACCAAGGTCACCCAACTCCTCAGAAGCAAAGACAGAATGCCAGCCCAGGCTCCAGAATCCATGCCCTGCATGGCCACACTCTGTAAAATGGACAGGAGTCTCCAGCTTAACGATTTTCGGTCCTGGTACCATTATCTGTTGGCCCCAACGTCAAATCACCAAGTCCTCAGTATCCTTCCGAAGAAAAGGCTTTCAGTACCCTCCTTCCTTGCCCATTCCAGTGCTGGTCCCAGGCCACGCCCTCACCCCTCCTTCCTGCCAGCTAGCCTCGGAAGCACCTCCCCCACCCAGCCATTTACAAGTCTCTGCAAGGAATTTTTCAAAGTCAGAGGTTTCATCATGAGTCCCATACCATCCTGCTCTCAGCCCCTACCTACGAATGGCTCTCTGACCTATTCAGGCTGGTGTTTACATCCCTCAGCCCTGAATTCCAGGCCCTCCAGGAAGGACCCTGTCCTGTCTGCCTTGCCAACCAGATGCCCAGGAATGCCACTGGCCCATGCTGCAACTGTGTGGACACCAGACTCGGGTATCTCTTCTACTACTCTCTACAGCCTACCCAAAATGCCTCTAGTTTACATCAAACCCAAGTTCAAAATGAGATACGTTCCTCCCACTCCAAAATGAGATTTCCCTGACCATTCTCTCCCATTCATTTGGCGTTTATGAGTGTAAGTATAAGGTCTCATGTTCTGATATGAGTCTGATAAGAGTCCATATTCTCTGAAAAGACAGGACTTGTGTCTTACACCACTTTGCCTCCCTACAGAATGAGGCAGTTGGAGCTCCCAAGGGCCTGGGCTGGGGCGGTCACAGTGGAAATAGCCTGTGAAAAGTCAAAGGGTCCATTTTGAACTCTGATAACAGAGTTGACTTTCTTGGCTCCATGACAGCAAATGCTCCTGATTTTCCTCGTATCACCTGGCTTAATTCTCTCTCTATTCAACTTCTAAATGTTGGAGTCTTCCCAACGCTTTGTTCTAGGCTTTCTGTTCTCCAAACTCCCTCCCAATCTATCTCCCACTGCACCCTTGGCTCTAAGTATCAATCAAGATTCTCATTTCTAAGGCTAAATCTATGGCCCAAGCACATGGGAACACTCGCTTGAATGTCTCATAGACATTTCAAACTATCTGCTTCCAGAAATATGAATTGGACATCTGGTGGTGAACACAGACCACTTCAGGCAATGTATTTCACTGACTATATGCTATCAAGCGCAAAGCACCATTGCCTCCACTTTGTAAAAAAAGGAAGTAAAAGCTTCATGTGGCCTGCACTGTTACTTCCCTATGGAAAGCCACAAGGCCTCAAAACTGGTAAAACATCTGCTTCTCAGAGACCAGCCTTTACCTTGTGGTTTACCAGAAATGGAGTAGCCTTTAAAACCGAAAAAAGTCAACCCACTCAGAGCAGTCAATGATTAGAATAGGTCAATATGTGGAACAGGTTTCTGAGGCTGTAGTCTCCTTTCTCTGTTAATTTGTCTCTCTTCAAATGAAGACCTTGACGTTTTTAAGACTTTAATTTAATAATTAACACTATCAACTTAAAAATGGACTGGTATAGGCAGACCTCAGAGATGTTGTGGATTTGGTTCCAGGCTACTGCAATAAAGCGAGTATTGTAATAAGCAAGTAGTAATCTTTTTGCTGTTGGAGGGTCTTGCCTTCGATTTGTAAAAAACGCAACAAAGCGAAGCACAAGAAAATGAGGTGTGCCTGTCCTGTAAGCTTTTAAATGACAGTTCATAGACACGGTCTGTTTCTTCAGCCTCCTAGTAGTGGAGCTGAAATCCAGCATTCCCAGTGCTGAAATTCAAGGCCTCATGAATTACTTCTATGTCCCTTAGCTCCACTGTCCTTGACGGTGTCCAGATACTAGGAGGCTAGGATGCCCAGGGTGAAGGAGAAAACAGACTGTGTTCCCTTAAAAGGCGGTAGGTACCTTGGGCTGGGTCACTGCTCCTAGTGCTAAGTAAGCAGTCCTGCTTTTTCACGCTCCACAGACCTGTAGCCGGCTGCGCTCAGGTGCACGAGCTGAGGGTCTTGGGGGTGTTGGCACCTGTTTCTCTGGCGCTGTTTTCAGTCAACTTCACCATGTGTTCCTTGGGGGCACAAAACAAGTCCTTTTCTATTTCTGAATCCCCACAGCCAGATGAGATCCAAATATAAATATAAATTTATTTATGGTGAGGAGATTGTGCTTTGCTTTGTCTTACAAACTTAGTTTGTGGTTGTGCTCCAGTTTGTATTCAGTGAACTGTATTTTGACATATAATATTGTGTAAATTTAAGGTGTACAACATGTTATTCTGATACATTGCTACATTGTAGTATGTTTGCCTTGTAGTGATCATTAGAACCTGTTACATAATTATGCTTCAGTTTTTAGACAAATTGCTGTAGTTTTCCACTATTGAGCTAAAACTTCATTTCATCATCAGGAGTTAACCTACCTGTAAGTTCCTAATAGAGCATACTTCGCTCCTAGCTTTAAAAAAGTGAGTTACTGTTAAACTGGGATTTAATAGACTCCGGAAAGCTCTCTTCCTCATTTTTGGTAGAATGGACAGAATATTAGATTCAGACTCAGAAGCCCTACGAGCTAGTCTGCTCCTCTGTCCCATAAAGGACATCTTGACACGGCTGTTTAGACACAGCCACTTTTGAAACGGGAGATACTGAATAGGAACGAACATAATTGGGTCAAAATGCAATAGCTTTTTCTCTTATGTCAAAGTAATGTGTTCAAAAGTTCCTTGTGCTGTTGCTGAGCTGGGCCCGCCCCATGTCAGAGCCTCCCGAGCCACGCTCTGCCCACGAGCAATGATGAACTCAGCAGCTCCCCAGGTGCCAACCCTCTCCACCCTCAGGGTGGCAGGGCAGGTTGAGGGCAAGCAGCTTCATTGTTCCATGTCATGACGTGAGAACCGTAGAAGATACCACCCGATACGACCCTACAGATGGTGGACACTGAGTAGAGCTAGGTCACGCACGCACTGATGACGTAAGGGCTGTATATGCGCTGACTCATGGAAGCATCACAACAGTCTTCCGAGGCAGGGACCACTCATACCCCCATTTTACAGATGGAAAAACTAACCATAGTCACCAAATGCTAGGACCAGGGTGGGAGGGTCAAGGTGACAAAACGTAAACAATCGGGAGCCTCGGGATGGGGTGAAGCCTAAGAATGGAGTCAAGGACAGGGTGAGGGCCAGGGGTGTGATGGGCGTCTGTTACCTGTGTGCATTTCAAGATTTTAAGTGTTTCCCCCAAATCTATATACGAACAAATGAAGGCTAAATCCTTGTAACTTAATTTATTCTTGCCTCAATTTCTTCATCTTTTAAATTGCCTAAAAAATACCTGCCCTATTTCAAAAAAAACACAACATTTTGAATATAAAATCAGACAGCACACAGAAGAGTGCTGGGCTGGGAGAGTAAGTCCTTCCAAGCATGAGGTGTGCTATTCTCCCTTGTCTGCGCGTGAAGCCCCCAACAGGGCTCACCTCCAGTGCTGGACCTGACCTGAGTGTGCAGCAGAGGAGGAAGGCAGGAAGAGGGGCTGTACTACAGAAACGGCTGAAAGAGAACCCTGCATTAACCCCTGGTCGGGAGCTTTCCAAAGTATCTCCCTCTGGTGAATTTTAACTAGTGCATCGCAGTCAGAAACTCACCAGGACTTCTGAAAGACGACTTCCACTCAGTCCTCTTACACAACTGTTTGGAAAACACTGTAGGTATTAAAATGATTCCTACTGTGAAAATGGCTCCTGCTCTGCCCTGTTTTCTGCACAAAAATTTTATGTTAATAACTTACTGGTTCTCAGAGGACTGTAGAGCAGGCATGTCTCCAAGTAAGCAAACTACAGTACCCCCCCGACCCCTGCCACAGAGATGTCAAAGTGTAAGCCCATAGGCCAGGCAGAGAGTGAGAGCAGTCTGTCCACTGCTCTCCTGAAGGAGCAGAGTGGCAGAGTAACATGGCAGATGTGTCCCAACCGTGGGCCTCCATTAACGAAGGGGTAAGGTGAAGAAAGAGAATACCGATGCCGAGCAGAACAACATCTGTATTACATCCAAACATCTGTATTGCACAGGCCTGCCTGTTCATCAATGGCTCTTACTGACCAACCACTAGACGAGGACCTATCGTGTTTCATCCATACAGTCCTGTTTGTTATGGGTTCCCATCACCCCATACCTGAAACACATTTCCTGCTGGAGGTATACTGTTGACACTGCTTTGAAAAGTATATCATCATTTGGTTTTTGGTTTAAATATTTAACACATTAATTAAAGCGAGACCTAAGAAAAGCACCACTTTCTCATCATAAATGGCACCAGAACCACTGTCTGGGAGGAGCCGTGCCAGCCAGCCATGGTGGGCATCTCCAAGCTTTCGAGGATGTTGCTCCTGATTTCCGACTCTATGTTGCACGTACACTTTAAGCTCATGAGCTTCTGCCAGGAGAACTACAGTAGTTACACTCGGATTTTCAACTGCGCAGGAGGGTGGCGCCCCTAACCCGTGCGTTGTTCAAGGGTCAACTCTAGTTAACAGTTTCATTAAACTAGTTACAGTTTTAAAAAAGCAAATAGGATGACCATTTAAAATACTAACCACATTTTTTCTGAGGATTCTCATCTCGTCAGCTCTGACTTCTCCCCTCGCTCAGACTGGCTCTCTCTATTCCATAGTGTGACATCTTCCATAGTCTCAGGACATCGCCACCTCATCAACACGGCCACTGACGGGCCCGAGACCACCTCCTCCTCAGGCTCCTCAACACACTCCAAGGGAGGTGTCACTAGGCCTATTCTACAGGTAAAGACACAGCTTTAGGCAAATAAATTCCCTGCCCCAATCTACAGCTAGCTAATCAGGAAGGGTGAAGAAGCAAATGAGATTTCAAAATAGGACTAATTACTTGAAAACTAGCTGCAGAAAACATTATTTTGTATCTACTCGTATCAGAGGAATTAAAGGGTATAGTATTTCTTTTTTAAAAAAAACCTCAACGGGAAATTTTACATATACACATAAAAATACTTGCTCTTTGAAGCAAAAGCATGTGTCAGAGACTGTCTGCTGTACATCCACGTTAAAAATTTTCCACAAAACAACTTGGCTTAGAGCACATGGCTCTGCCACTAAACTCATCCCTTGTACAGTAACTGGCCCCCTCAGGGCTTCCACGTGCCGCTTGTAAGATGGGCATTCAGGCCTTCCACCGTCTATAAAGCCTCCACAGTGATTTCTTCAGTTCTCCACCACTAGGAGCTGCAGTGAGGGAGCTGGCCTCTTTCCTACATGGAGACAAGAGGTGGCTAAACTCTTTCCAGTAGGAGACCCTATGAACGCATGATATGTTTTGTCAACTGTCTTATCTGGGAATTCAGATTAGTCAAAGATACCTTTAATGTTAAATAAATCATAGTTTTAGCAAAAAAAGACCTGTTTCCCTGCCTCACCCCAAAAGATTTGATGATACTTAAAACAGCAGCCCAAATCCAAGGCTGTCCATTTCTAAACCAAGTCCTATCTAGGGTCAAACACCGTAGCTGTTTAGCTGTCATGGAGGAGTAATACCAAAGCGTTCTCCTTCCTGCTTCCTTTCCTTTCTAATCTTCCAAAGGCCAAAGAGTATGAGAACTAAGGAAGGTAGGTCTGGTATGATGCTGCCCTGATTCTTCTACCTTCCTTAGCTCACGACTGTCGTGCTAATGGACAGCTCCTGGTTTCAATCAGTGTTTTACCCACCCTTTGCCTCTGTAAGATTAGCTATAGAACCACAGAGGCTTTTAGGCCCTGTAAGATTAGCTATCACACAAAGGGTGACTGAAGTGCCAGGTCCTAAGGTATTTGAGTTTGAGGCCAGCAAGAAGAGTCCAGCAGTCCTACACCAGCTGACTCCTGCTGATGTGCCCCAGAAATGCCTACGAAAGCCAGGCAACTGTCAACAATCACTCCCTGCCACATCTGTAAAAGCAGAATCAGAGAATGTCAGAATTGGAAGGAAAATGTTAGAGCATCTTAGCTGGTCAAAACTCTTACTTTACAGACAAAGATCCTACATTATTTAAAACAAAATTAACACAGACACACACAAAAGCTTTCTATTTGTGACATTATGTTTCCATCCCTTCCCACATGCTGCTCTTATCACAGTGTGAAGTCACTTCTTTACTGAGAGAAAGATCTCTGTTCCCTGCCCTTGAGCTTGGGTGGACATTTGTAACTGTCTCGACCAACAGGACAGAAGTGACACTGGGGCACAAAAAGCCACACGGCTTGTGCGTGGCTGGCCCTCTCCAGACACGGAGCCCTGAGCACCACGGTGAGAAGTATGGCTACCCTAAGCCACCGTGCCGGGAAGGGCACACAGGATGGAGATGCCTCAGAGGCGCCAGCTGTTTCAGCCCCCAGATGTTTGAGTCTTCCTAGCTCAGACTCATGAGTGAAGGAGCCTTCAAGATGACTCCAACCCCATCTACCATCTGACTGCAACCTCATGAAAGGACTGCCCCAAGTCACAGCTGCACAGCTGAGCCATTTCTAAATTCTCATCCCACAGAAAGTGAGAGAGAGAAATAATAAATGATCATCGTTGTTTTAAGTTGAGGTCATTTTTATTGTTGGGGGTAATTCGTTATGTAGCTGTAGGAAACAGTATGCATTCATTACAAAAACCATAAAAACTATCACTACCGATGTGAGTCAACTACTAACTGAGTGAATAACCTGCCAGTTAGACTCCTCAACCTGCATGTCCTATCACTCTATAACCTTACCCTGCTTTAACACAGAGGTCTTACTACCATAGGGCACGACGTGATAGGATATGATATAAATACATGAGGAAATTTTCCCCCTACTATAACAGCACCTGAAACAGCACTTGATACATATAACAGGTGATCAACAATCACTGGTTGAATGAATGAATGAATGAATGAATGAATCTGGAGGTGAGCTAGCTTGGTCTTCCCAAAACACTCCATGATTTCCCAGCCATTTGCCCTCCAGCTTGACTCAACGTCTCTTGATATGTGTTGACTGTTGTTAAGTTTCTGACCCTCTAAGTACTACTTACAAAATTATTTAACACCAGCTTTTCTGTCCATTCAAACATACAAATCCCAGTAGAAAAACCACTGCCATCCCACCATCCCACTCCACGATGCCAGCTCAGCACCCGGAGTGAAGCCAATGATTAACTTTTCCAACATACCTGTGTGCTAAACCCTCCCAGGTGGTCTCAAATGTCAAATAAAATTACTCCATTTTTCATTCAATGACCACATGCCCAATAGGAAAATGACCTCATGTTGGATGGTTTACATAGCAACTGGGCCCCCTAGCAAAGGCCACTGAGTCATCCTATATATCTCTGTCTATATGCCCCTAAGTCTAGACAATTACGTTCAGCACGCTGTCGTCCTTTCACTGTGGCCTACCTAACAAAGCATTGCCATGGGGTAAATATCAGCACGGTTCAACGCATGTCAAGTCAAATGAGAACAGGCTAGTTAAGCGGCAGCATTAACAGATGCAGAAATACCGCCAGCTAAATGTGTCTTGCCAATTGTGGCTGCCCAGCTACACCCTAATTAAAAATAACCCAACACTAATAACAGAACCCAAACGGGCATTAGCGACTCCTCCTTTCCCTGAGATACCACCACAGAGGCTTCCCATAAATGTCCTTGTGAAGTGGCTCAGAAACAAGTCCTTAAAAAGTTCACTTTTTTGACAAAGTAGATCTCAGCACAGAAGGAAAGAGGAGTAAACTGAAAAAAGAAACGTGGCTTGTCTATAAATTACAAGGGACCAAAAAAGTAGAAATCTTTAGTGAAGAAGCCTTTTGCAAAAAATTAGAATTAAGAGTCTAGATCAGTGGCTGCCCTATAGAAATTGAATGGGAGCCACAAATGGGAGCCAAATATGGAATTTTAATTTTCCAGTAGCCATTTTTTTTTAAAAAAAGATAAAACTGATTTTAATAACAGGCGCCGCTAATGCTCATTTTAACTCGATATATCTAAAATATTATCAATTTAACATGTGCTCAATATAAAAACTATTAATGAAATAGTTTACATTCTTTTATTCCTACTTGGTCTGTGAAATTCAGTGTGTGTGTTTTACCCTTTTCAGCACATCTCAAGTTGGGCTAGCATACTTCAGTGCTCACGCAGCATAGGTCTAGAATGACCCTTACTTCTTTTTTATAAAGCATTAAAACACCCAAAGCACTAAAAGTTTTCTACTAGGGAGATAAAATAAATCCACTGCTAGAATTATGGACAATGATACCATATAGTCCTAAATGAAACAAAATCGCCTAAAGGCCTGTTATCGCAAATGAAGTGAAACCTGTCTCCCAAAAGAACTCAGCCCGATCCAGAAGTTGTTATGATGTGCCCCACTTCCCCGTGGGGAAACTGAGGCCCTGACCAGCACCAGGCGCTCACTTCAGCTCCTGCCATACAAGGGTCTCCTGGACTTTGTTTCTCCTTCACCACAACATGACAAGAGCCAGGGCTCCTCATTTAACTTTTCACGTTAAAGGATCTCCAAACAGAAAGGGAAATCAATTCTCCCTTTAGGAAATGTAGCGGGGGAGGGAGGGTATTTCAATTACACAAGGCAAAGCTCGGTCAAAAGGCAGATCCCTGTCCAACCGGTGGTCATTGTTTTCTTTCTATGACAGGCACCCGGTCTGGACTCATGCTGTCCCCACGGAGGCCGCTACCACAAGAGGGTCTCTCCAGGGAGAGTCCCCACATCAGGCGCTGGTAATGGGCCCCACCGCAAGGCTGCGAGGCTGGCTTTTGTTTGGAACAATAGCGCTCCCATGATACCTCACTCTTGCTGGAAATATTGGTATTAAGGGAGAATGAACACAGCTGTGTGTAAATTACACACGCAAACAGATTAGATCTGTATATTTATAAGGAATACAAACATACTAATAGCGCATTTACATACGCAGTTGGATACACTGGGCTGCATGCGGAGTGGAGTTTGAGTTCCCAAGTATTTCCTTAAAATTTTATAAAATTAAATGCTTAAAAAATGCTTAGCCTGCTAAGTCAGGCTGGGATTCTTATGCCCCCCTCCCCCAAATAAATTTCTCTTTGTCCTCACTTGCCATGTTGGAGACATTATTTGAGATTCTATGAAGGGGAAACCTCAAAAAGGGCTTTAAAACTCCCTCTTATAGTAAAAATAAATCAATACCGGATAATTTTCACAGTTCACCCGGGGGATAGGGGCCAAAGAAGCCGTGTAGGCAGAAGGAGAAAGTGGTAAGAATCTGCAAGTTCAGAATTCACTTGTGGTCGGATGACAGCTCTCTTCTCCACACACGAATGCAGGCCCACGTGAAGAGAAGACCTACTGAAGCGCCTGTTGGCGGCACAGAAGGCAGGGCCGTGGGTTTGTCAGCGTTTTCTGCTCACTGCGTTCAGCCCAGAACGTAAGCAGGCGCCAGGAAAGGGGCTGGGGTTCTGTCCCTGATCCTATCAAGGCTTCACAGATGACCCCAGGCAAGCCATTAACATTCCCTGGGCTGTTCCTCGGGGAGGTGGCATCCCAAGTGTCCTAATTTACCAGACGAAAGCACTAACTTAAATGTCGAGTGTTCCAGTAAAATCAAAGAAAAAGAGTAATAACCCACGTAGAAATATTAACCTGTACATATGTGGTTAGACACATAGTAACAAGCTCACTACAGGCCTTTATTTAAGTTCTTTAAAATTTTTACAACAAAACCCTCCAACTGATATTCTTTGTCTTTTCTTTTCTTGATGTGGTTTGTATAAACTCCTCGTTTAAAAAAGAAAAAAAAAAGGTCCATTTCTGAGGCTTGGGTTTACCGTGCTTACAGCTCCACCAATAAATCATCTCCCAATCTGGGCTTGGAAAAGCACTGGCCACGGTTTGATTGCTCCAGCCCTAGGTTGCCAGGCAACCAACACAAGGGGGAAGTGTGAGAACCGCTGACAGATAGCCAAGTGGCTGAAACAACAGACTTCTCTCTGTCAAAAATGTGTTGCAGAGAGCCACTTCCCCACCTCTGCTCTCTGCTGAACACTACACGATTGTAAAATCAAAATCAAAAGGCCACTGTAATAAAAACACTTCCTGCTCAATTACTAATTGTCAAAAAGCTGTGGGGAGGCCCAGATCACAGTGTATGGCAACAGAAATGCGATACTGTAAATGAGATAAAGTCAGCAGCATGCGAGAAACCTGATCCACATGTAGCTCCGTTTCTTCAAGTCAGGGGACCTGGAACGTGAGCAAATCACCTGCCTAAGGAAGTACCTGGAGGAAAACAATGACTGTTGAATTGTTCAAGAAACAAACCCAAGAACAACTAAGAAGCCACAGGTCTACCTGACTTAATAATAAAACCAGGAACATTCTCAATTGCTGTGAAACAATCTGGAATAATGAATGTTTTCTTTCTCTAGAAGGATTTCCTGGGGTAGAGTAGGGGCAAAGGTCATTGACCCTGGGGAACCCTGCCCCTGGCAGAGGGGCGGGTGGGTGGGATTCCCACTGCCCCACAGAAAACTGGATCACAGGAGACACTGATATCCTTCTGATAATGCTGCTAACGCCTGGTCTGAGGCCTGACGGTCTACTGCACATGTTAAACACCTATGTGGCTTGCACTGGGCCGTGGGTGGTACCACGGTCTGCCGAGCGCCAACGCTCTGCAGCGGCCTTCCACGCAACCCCTTTACTGACATTGTCACTCAGGACTCTCTGGAAACCGTCTGTGGTTATGTGGAAGAGGCCAGCACTCAAAACACAGTTGTTCATCTTTTTTGACCCTTTGTGGCAGTCTGGTAAAGCCTAACCTTTTCTAGAAACAGTTTCTAAATGCCTAAAATAAAATACACGGGTTAAAAAGGAAACCAGTTGTACTGAAATCCAGTTATCAAAACATTTAAAAAGGGAAATATATGTACCTTATTAACATACTAAATAACAAGATCTCCCAGAGGGATTTTTTGGTGGGGGGAGGGAGGTGAGGGCTCATTTTGTCTTGTAGTAAGAGCTGAGATTATAAACTGGAGGGCAAGGACAGTAATTTACCCATCATTTAAATCTCCAAAGCAACTCATGGCCCAAAGCTGACCGACTGAGTCTGGAAAGCGTCTGCTCTGCTAGGCTCCCAGGCTGGCCCTCTCCACACAGCCAGTCCCGACCCTTCAGGGACCCGACTTTGCCTGCGTTTTCCCAGCGCCCAGAGGCAGGCCTGGCAAGCAAGATTTACAGGTCTGTTGTGTGCAAACTGGGGTACGCACACAAAAGACCTTCCTAAGGGTACATGGACTCCAACAGTGTTAAGGGAACTCACTCCCAAAGCCTCAGCTTTCGTGTGTTCTTCCCTAAATTTCATCCGCCTGAGGATGCGCTCTTGTGCAGATGGGACAGTTCCCCTTCTTCCTCCACCTTCCTTTTAGCAACCGCCCTCCTGTCACTGTACGGCCCTCCTGTCACTGCACGGCCCTCCTGTCACTGCACGGCCCTCCTGTCACTGCACAGACAAAGGCATCCTTCTCTCTCACCTGGAATGCAAGGAGACAGCCCTGCCTGATGTGCAAACCCCAAGGCACCAAACAAAGGGTCAATTCAAAACACTGGTGTGGTCGCTGACAGTGGCCAACTCCAAGTCAGGTGCTGTCCCAGTCTCTGCTTTCAGCAGAACTGGAGGAGGATGAGTGGACATGGCTCTGACAGACTGTTGAAAATATGTCCGATGATAAATCATTAGTTTTGGGCATATGGAAGAAATTCAAATAGTTAGGTAACACTGAAATATTCCCATCTACTTGTTCAGATGTAAGCAAGGTTTCTGAGTGCTTATATATACAAGTAAATGAACAGGAATAAAACTGATACAGAGCATGGGCTCATTAGAACAATAATATTCATCTAAGAATATTCATCTAATGTGTTTAAAAACTGAATCCATCTTACTTCCAATAAGTATTAAAAAGTAATATTTTATCAATATTTATAATATCTTGTTTCAATCAACAGCGCACTAATAATTTTATAACATAATCATTGGAGAGACCTTTTAACACTTAGATCTTTATTTCTAAAGGAAATCACAATACGTACACATATTGTGATACATACTTTTGTTGCAGGGAGTATGAAAGAGCGATCTAACAATAGATTCAAACACAAAATGCTTTACATTAGGAATAAAGTCTATGGGGAAGTAGACTGACAAGTTACTAGTTATATAAGTTAAAGGGGGAAAGATAAAGTGTACAAGCTGCTGAAAAGGAGCTCATTCATGTATTTTTAAAGTAGTGATAATCAGTACAAATCACGATGGTATTCAAAATCCACTGGATATATTTAGGAGTGACTGGACAATTTTACTTTCAAATGGCAATATTTATAATATATTAGAAGTTACATCCTTATGATGAAAAAAGTATATATGAATTTAAACTTTGGAGGGAATATATGGCCTATTAAGCAAATTCTTTTAGGGGCTTCATGGAGGGAAAAATTAATTTTGTATCTAAAAGGAAGCTACAGGAATTCCTGGGAGCGCCAAAGGTTGCTTCCACATCCCAGCTAGATGAATCAGACCTATCAGAATCAAACTAGCGTTACTAAAAACACTCTCTAAAACCAAGACAGATCACACCACTAAAGACCTCCTGTGTAACGGCTGTTCCACCCAGGTCAAGAGCACTCTTTATTTGAATTTCAAAACTGGTTATGGCTCCTCTCTGTCCGAGAAGAGCAAAGAGCTCAGACTCTTCAATGCGCCAATTCAAGTGCTCCGCAATCTCCACGGATCAGCTCCTACCACACCAAGGGTCTGGATTAGAAGGTTTGTTAAAATGAATCCTGAGGTTTCCTTTCAGCTCCTGGGGAGACAGTGCTGTGTTCAACAATGTCTGCGATGAGTGCAAGGAGGAGGAAGGTGGTGGCCCCTGGGCTGCACATCTGCCACTGCTGTCCCCTGGACACGACCCGCACTCTCCTACCTCCGTGTCTCCTTCCACGGACTCTGCCTGGGGACCCTGTACCGCCGTGGAGCTGTTCTGGGGCTGGACTACCTTCACTCACCACGGTGTGACCCTGAACAAGGTTCCTTCCAACAGTATCTCATGTCCAGGTTTTGTCATTCCTCTATGCTTCCATCTTTCTGTCTACTCCCACCACAGAGTTTCCCACATTCAACCCAGCACGAGGTCTGGGCACCTAAGTCCATCACTGCCATTACAATCTCTCCCTGAGGTGGGTTGGCCCTGTCTGGGGCCACCTGGAAGAGTCCCTTACACATACAAATCATGTTTCTTCCATGACAATTCCTATTGCCAGTATCAGAGCCTTTGAGGGCCTCATTATTTAATTAATACTTTTTTTGGTGTTGTTTTTAATTAATACTCTTGTTTCTTACAGAGAATCAATGACTTGCCCAAGGTACAGCAACTGATCTGAGGCACAGACGCAACCATGTTTGTTTCCTACCACCAAACATGAATCACATTACTAGTGGGTGGTTTTCTACAGACAGATGAAGAGTAATCCAAGAAAAGCAGGCGCAGAGAGAGAAGGTAGAGAGAGAAAAAATAGGAGGAGAAACTGGAACTTCTTGTTTTTGAGCAAATCATGAACCAAAATCTAAGGACACAACAGTAGCAACCAGTCAGAGGAAAGCCTGCGCACGAGCAGTGGGTTTCTTTCCCCTGCTGAGTTTCAGAACGTCCCTGAGCCTGTAGCTCAGCCTTCACAGCCTGTTTCCAGGCTGGCAGAAGGGCCAGGCTGCTCTGACTGCCGGCAGGCAGGACTGGGGGGCTAACAGTGGAAAGCGATTCTTGTGGCCTCACAAAGGATGAAAGAAATGTTCCTTATAACGAGGAAATGAATCATCTACCCATCAAGCTCCTTCATGTCTTTCTTTTTTGTTGCTTCAGGCTCTTAGGCCTGCTTGATAAAACATTATACTGAGGGAGCATCGAAGAAAACGAAACGATGGATGGTGACATCGAAAGGGAACTCCACAGGCTAGACAGAGCCCACTTTGGGTTCAGCCACAACGCCCCGTCCTCTCTCTCCTGGCCCTAAGAGAACACTCACCCAAAACTACCGTAAGATTATCAGCAAAGGTCTTAACAAGAACCAGACAGACCCTCCTCTTCTCATCTTCTCTCCAATCTGCAACTCATGGAAGAGGTGTATAGAATCTTTCTGGCATTTAAACACCCTCTGTTATTGTGTCCCCCACAGTGGCAAATGCATATCCATGCATGACAAACGCATTGGTTTTCACCACCCTGACAGCCACACGATTTTACCTCCACAGCAAAGCCCAGCTCCCCTTTCAGCCCAATTCAGTCTGTTCTGAGCTCTCAAAAGCTGCTGAATATGGGAGGCACTGAGCTCGTCCTGGCAAGGGCTACTTTATAGGCAACTGAGACAGGACCCCAGAGACCACCAGGTGGGGGGTAAGTCATTTGAATTTAAAAACAAACAAACTAGTAGATATCATGCTTGATTAACTGACTTGAATTACCAGAGGCATCACTTGCCCAGACTTCCTCAGAGGAACTGAAGCTGGGAACAGGGCGGCAGCTCCCGAGCTCTGCACCCCCTACCCGACCCAGAGTCTTTGACTGGAACTGATCCACCTTCCTCTTAGCATCTCCCCGAATTACCTTAGTGATGTGCATTTGTCTGTCTGTGCCCCATTAGAACGCACGCGCCATGAGAACAGGACGTCCCGAGCTCAGTGTCCAGCACCCAGTTACACAGCCAACTGTTGACTGGCTCAGGGAACAGCACAACGTAATCTGGGGGCAGCACTATAATCTGCAATCTTAAATTCTAAATACTCTTCCATTCATAAAATCCTGCCTCCTCACCACTCGCCTCCATCTTCAGTCTCTACACAGTCATTCAGTCCAGCACTTCATGAGCCCCTGAGGAGTGAGGCGTTGTCAGATCGGGGGCCCTGAAGAAGCACGTCACCTCACAGAGCAGCGCATGGGGGCCAGCTCTCAGCCTCCTTCAGTCCAGACAGCACACACTTCCTGCCCACCCCTCCCGTTCCTCTCACCCCCACCCCAACTTCTGACTAGGACGCCTCACCCTCCTGAGTCTCTTCTCACTCGGCACTATTACCCCCTGGCAACCTTGTCAGAGGCTCTGCTACTTACTCACTACTAGCTCGGAGACCCTGAGCAAGCTAATTAACCTCTTCCAGCCCAGTTTCCTCAACTGTGAACTTTCTCTATAAACCAGAAAGCTTTCCTATCTTTAAAACCCTCATTTCTAACTGCTGCATCTACCTGCATCTTGTATAATCGCTTCAAATCCAACATCAACTCTTCCATTCTGCCCTAAAGCATGTACTTCTCCTGGTTTCACAGTTTTATTCATGGTGCCACCAGACTCCTCCCTGTACGGAAACAGAGTCAGAACGGCATCTCCCGCTTTCCTTCCTCCCCACCTCCAGCGAGGCTTCTCTGGAGACGCTGGGCTCTGGAACCCGGGAGGTGGGTTCGAAACGGGGCTCTACGAATTGCTCTGTGACCTTGCGAAAGTGCTCTCTCCTGTCTAGGACCCGGCTTCTTCATCTATAAAATATCAATAAATAAGTCAGCTCACATCCAGTACTTAGAACAGCAGCTGGCACATAGTACAGGTCTTTCCTCTTGTGTCTCACTAGCTGCACCTCAGCTCTCCTCAGCCCTGGCTGTACAGCAGAACTCCCACGCCCCGGTCATACCCCAGATGAGTTAGATCAGAGTCTTCGGGTTCGGACCAGGTCTCTGCCGTGTGTGCGTGTCTGTGCACGCGCATGTGTGAGTGTGTGTGTAAGTTCCCCATGTGATCCAGTGTGCAACGAAGGTTGGAAACCACAGCTTATGACTTAGAGCTTCCCACATCTCACCGGAAGCACAGTCCTCAGCCAGGCCCATGGGCCTCAGGACGCCTGGGTCCTGCCCACAGACGCAGACCTAACAGGTCGGACGTGCAGGCTGGGCACTGGGACAGTTTCAAGCTCTCCAGGTGATTCTAATGTGCAGCCAGGCCTCAGAACCACTGACTCCCTTCTCTACACACTTCAATTCGTCCCGTTTCTGCCAGATTAATCTTCAATGATGGCCACAGTCATATCATTACCCGCCTTCAAACATATGTCATGATTCCCTATTTCCTATTAAATTAAACATAAACTTCTCCTTCCATGAAGACTGGGTGGCCTCGAATCAGCCATCTTACACACCCCTCCATCTACTTTCTTCAAACTGGCCAACCAGCTACCAAGCAGCCGCCCACATTCTTTGAGGCCTTTGTTCTTCCATTAACCTCTGTAAGTGCTGGCGGCTGAGATCCTATCCATCCTTCAAGGTTCCTCTCACATTACACCTCCTCCTCCTCCTCGGAGCACTTCTGGATCTCCCTGCCCCAGAGAGGAAAGCAGCATGTCCATCCCCGCGTCCCCTGTAGACCCGAGCACACTGTCAGTTGTAGAAGAGGCGCTCAGAAAGAGTTTTCAATCGTGTGGCTGCCATCTCCTCCCTAGGTTGCCTGTGGCGACAACATCCAACTGAACTGTTCATTTATACCCACTGCCAATTCAGCCAAGGATGCCACACTGCCAGGCAATTATCAAGGTTAGTGGTGACTCCTGCAGAGATCTTAGCAGTTAAAGAACAAATGCAGTCTATTTGCCCAAAGTCAGCAACCAGATCCCTTTCTTTTGTAATAAGGAAATCAATACTGTTTTTTAATTTTGTTTGTAAAAAACTAAGCTAAATACAAAAAAATGTCATTTGAACAACAGAAGACCAAACTAACAACAGAAGATTCAACTAGAGGAAGCTTTAGGACAGTGAGCAGTGGTTAGAGGGTTTCACAAGCACCCAGCAGAGCCCTGCACAGAGTGGATATGGAAATGCAGTGGAATTTAATCCAATATAAGGTGAAGAAAAGTCCATCCTCTCTTTTGCTCCCTGTATAATATTTTTTAAGGCAAATCTAAGGTTGGTTACCCAGAAACAGATCATGTTTGGTCTCGCACTCTTAGAATCCACCACCACCCCTGTTGTAAAGCTACTCATCCAAAGACTCCCCTACAAATATCCTTGTGACAATGGAATTCTCGAGTGCCGAAAATTATTTCCACCCAATGGAGGATCACGTGATGCAATGTTTACTGACTCCTCTAAATGTTGAGCACCGGAATGATCCATCTGCACATCTGCTTCAAAGCAAGATAATCTAAATGAACCCTTGGAATGTTTGATGGGGGTGAGAGTGGGGAGAGGAGGGAAAATGTGAGCTGGCTACGAAGTCAGAGAGTTCTCATGAGGGAGACAAATTACCAAGGGCACGATGTTTTGGGGTAAAAAACTTGGGAGGCTGACAAAAAAGTTGGGCTGTCCTAAGGGATGACCTGAAAATAATTTTCTAACTTTTGTTACTGTGAAAAGATTGGAGAATTTCATTTCCATGGACTGGACTGAGAGAGAGAATACGGAATTTTCACGATCTATCCCCCTCTTTAAACTGCTCTGGGAACTGGAACAGCTTTGCCCGATGAGACCCCCAAGTAGTGTCCTGCTGGGAACGCAAGTGGGACCACAGACCAAGGGCCCAATGCCTCCTACAAGCAAATCTACTTTACTTTTAAATTAATGTTAGATGGGTTTGGGGTCCAGGTCAACTGGTTCCCCAAATCTATGCTTAATCAGACCTTGTTAAATTCACTTTCTACAACTCCCCTTTCAAAATGGATAAGACAACCAAGCCTGCTTAGCTCTGCTACCCTCATTAATTAGAGACCCTAGATAGAAAAAGAAAATGACTAATTTAGGCTGAACGTGCCTGTTTGGAAAGCAGCTTATTAGCAAATGTGTGACACCCCCACAGGCTTCAGTGAGGGTGGCTCCCAGAAAAGGTGCGGAGCTGTTAAGAGGAGGAAAGGACTAGAAGTAACATAAAGCAGATCTACTGGTGATGGATCACCCTTGCCTCCCACTATGGGATGGCCTGTAATACGCGAAACATGCATCTCTGGAGTCTAAACGGTTTTGTTTTATTACTGCTGATGGGAAAGATTAGAAAAATAAATTTATAATAAAAACTTACAAAGCAGCTGCAAGGGGAAGCCAAGAACTCTTAGTACTGAAAGAACGTGTGAGTGTGTATGCACATATTTTCAAACTTCTTAAACAGAGATGATTCCATAAGCTTTAGATAAAAACATCTGCCCAATTTTTCACCTGAGAAGTTAAAGGGTAGGGGTGGGTAACAGATCAAGACAGGTGTGAGATCCAGATTTCCTGTCAAACACACCAGCCAGCCTTCGTCAAGTTCATCCTTTCCCCCTTTCTTCTCCTTTTCTTACCCTTTCTTAGACAAGAAAACTAAGACCCAAGGGGAGACCTGGCTTCCTTGAGGTTCCAAAGGTGGCTGCCAGTCTGGGGACTGTCACCCAGGCCTGGTGGCTCTCAGGTCAGCATTCTGTCCACAAACCATGAAGCCTCTTCCTGCTTATCCCCTCACCCCAACCCCACGCCACTCCAACAAAGAGAGACAGGCATGACTCGCCTTCTTTCCTTCCTCCAGTCTTCAAGCCCTACATTTCAGTAGTGTCCTCAGTGCCCTCAGGACACCGGGCAAGGCGACAAAGCCCCAGGTATCCAGCTTATTCCAGGGCATTCTTCTACTTTCAGAACACAGATCTTCCTAGCTTCCCAGGAGTCATCATTTCTGAACATTTAGTAAAATGATCCAGAATGACAGAGAAACGTTTAAAAAAAGAAAAAAAAAGAAGCAGACTCTAAACACAGACTTTATTAAATGTGGTGTCGGTACTTTTTTTTAGCCCTCAGGCAATACGCTGTAATTTCAGTCATTCTGCTCCATTCTCTTATTTTGTTTTTACTTGCAACTTACCTTTCCCCTCTTTATTACCGTGTTTCCCCGAAAATAAGACCTAACTGGACAATCAGTTCTAATGCATCGTTTGGAGCAAAAATTAATATAAGATCTGGTATTATATTATTTATACTGATATATTATGTTATATTATATTATATTATACCCAGTCTTATACTATAGTAAAATAAGACTGGGTCTTATATTCATTTTTGCTCCAAAAGACACATTTGAGCTGTCTGGCTAGGTCTTATTTTCTGGGAAACACGTTAGTTCCTTGGGATATTTATTTGCTAGTTCTTCTGTTTCCTATTCCTGGGACTAAATACATGGGATCTAGCCCTCTGAAAGGGAAAACATTCCAAAGTGACCAAGTAGAGGAAGCACACTAGACCTTTGGAAAGAACTTGAGAGCCAAGGTGTATAACTCACAGAACAGTCACAAAAGAGACGGCCCAAGACAGCCAGCAAGCAGGTCCTTCTATTTCTAAGACTGATGGGCTGCGTGGGAAGGTGGGTTAGTCCCAGAGTTCTCAGATTAACACTGGGCTATCTCCTGAGCTTTCTTCCTTCTCTCTCTCTCTGTCTCTCTCTCTCTCTCTCTCTCTCTCTCTCTCCATGACTCACTCTCTCATAGCAAAACACCTCAACCACACGTATCAGTAAGTATTAAGTGATGTGGCGAAGAATGAGCTTCTTTTTTTATTGGAATCTAGAAAATAAAAACCATAGACAACTGGAAGGGGTTGGCTGCTCCTTCCAAGGGATGTTACTGAGAAGGAAAGATGGGGACGTAAGTGTCCAGTCAGGACACGCACTGGCCCTGTGCGGGTCGGAGAAGCCCCGACTGCAGAACGGAGGAGCTCAGCCCAGCGCACTGACTCCACGGCAGTGATCTGAAGAGCTGGAGGAGAAAACAGGCCTCCTAAGCTTCTCTTCCATTTTCAACCCAGCAAACGATGTTTCCTGATGGCCAGCCCTGCTCCAGGTCCTGGGCTATGTGGTGGGGACACAAGAAGAATCAGACCGATCTCCCTCACTTCTTAGTCTAGTGTGGACGCACCCATGGGAACATGTCGTCACAACCCACAGGGGCAGAGCCCCCCACGCTTTACTACTTAGCTACCACACTGGGTGTCACTTAGTGAGCTGGTGTTCATCCACCACCCACTAGAATTTCAGCTCCAAGAGGACAGGAATTTCTGTTTTGTTCACTGCTGTATCACCAGCACATAAAATGGTGTCTGGCAGCATGTTGGTGCTCTACAAATATTTGTGGAACAAAAGAATATCAACCAATAACCTAAAATCAGAACTGAGTAAGTAACCTGCAGACAGCATGCAGGGGTCATCCTATGTCCCTGTTCACACAGGGTCGGCAATAATGGAGGACGGACAGGCTTGGTGTCTCTCTGCCAAGTCCCAGCACCAAACGCAAGAAATGCAGAACCAGAGGCAGACGGGGTCCTGAACGCCAGCTGGTTAACTGCGGAGACCGTCTTTCTCTTTATGACCACCAAATGCATTCAGCTTCCCACATCCCACTACTGTGTTTTATATTACGTGGGAAATGCACCGGAATTCACCCATGTAATTGTACTTTGGAAAACATGTCTTAAAGCAAGTGATGAAACAGTTGTAAGTATCACTTAGCATGAGGGTGTTGGGGAAGGACGAATAACAAAACACTACTAGGAAATATAAAAAAACAGGCTGGCACTCTAGTGAAGGTGCAACTAGGGGCTACCAAGGCCATCATTACTTCTACCTAAGAGAGATCTCAGGTTTAGGACATGCGTACACCAGGGGAGAAGATGACAGCTCAAAATGAGTTACTTCCTTTGGTTGCAGGGTTCCTATTCTTCTTTTTTTTTTTTTAAACCTCTTATTTCCTTTCCCCAACCCTGAATTCCAGTTACCAGGCTAATACAATAGGTTTTACCTGTGAAAATGTAAGGCTCCAGTGTCACTATACAGTGTTCCACGCATAGACATTAAAATTGACTCCAGCGCTGTTGCTAAGAAACTGCAGAAGGAAAGGGTTTTCCATCCTCTTCATTTATAAAATAACCACTTTGTCTATGGGAGAACAAATGCAATCTCTCAAGTCCCCTTGTGTCTTGTTTTCATTTTTTAAAAGAACAGAGAAAGATGATCGAGAGTGGCTGAAAGTGTATGCTAGCTCCATTTTTTCTTACACGCCCTTGAAAATAAGATGGAAAACATGGTTTCAATAACCTACTGCTCTAGTATTTATTAATCTTTCAAGCTGAAGATTCTCCCCAATGCTCCCCTCTTCAAGCAAAGATGAAAAATGCCCCCTAAAAATTACTCTTTGATTTTAAAAGATGAGTCTGAGCAGCAAGGAATAATTCAGGATACGCTTGTATCCGATGTGGGATTACTTCCCAGGTCTCTATTCGGTTCTGTGTTGTCCCGAGGCCTGAACATATATACGTGCAGAAATACGCACACGGATCCCCAAAGATCAACGCAATTTATTGTTGGCTTAAAAAAAAAACCACCACCTGAAATGAGGGCTAGGAGATAAGAAACTTAAAAATATATACATTGGTTAAAGAAAATGAGAAAAAGAAAAACAGGTACATTAGCTTTTTTGACCACAGTATAAAGAGGAAGCCTCGGAAAGCCATAAAGCCATGTACGTGAAAGGCAAGGTCATGGCTGAATTTGTAGATTTAACCCAGAGGCAACTTCTACTGATGTGAAATACTAAAATTTTTGAAATATCTTTCCCCTTCTAATGCTTGGCCTGCCTTATCTACTAAAGGATTTAAAAATACATTTCTCTTTACAACTTGTTACACAATAGAATCTTTCTGCAAACTGACAAAATTGATTGCTTCACACCAACTTTTCTGCACATATAATTGATTTTTAATTTGCTGTCTCATTTCCGAAAGGACTTGACAATAAACTCCACTCTATCCACACTGCTGACTTCTTTAAACAAGGGTATGATTGAAAAGCTGATCGGAGTCAATCGTAGCAAAAATAGTTCAATCTTAGGCAAATACTTGAAACATTAGGCAAATGTTATCTGAATGGACATTTTCCTTTTTTGTAACATTAAGGTCCATGCTTTCTACCACGGACCATCATTAGAATATATAACCTGAGTGATATTCTAATCACCAACTGCATTATGTGCAGTACACCAACACTTGTATTTGTCTAATTTTTCCTACTCTCCTATCTAAGAATTAAGTTGTTCATAGGAAACCAATTTAGTTTAAAATTCAAGGAAAGGTAATCAGTAGAGAGAAAAATCTACTTTGATTTAATTTAAAATGAGCAAGTACATATTCTACATTGCACTAAATACGGTTATGTCTATGTTTCAGGTTTCAAGTGAACTGTAAAATTTTTCAGACTGAGATTTCTTTAGACAGTGGGAATTTCAATGTTATGATTCAACTTACGTAAGTTTACAATTATATAAAACGATGTATGTACATGAACAAAGATCCAAAGAGAGCATGAAACTACGTAACTGGGAGACGGTAGTGAGGTTTCAACTCCCCTCCAATGTTTTTATAACGACATTCTGACAATAGGAATAATTCACATAAAATTTATAAAAGAGAATGAATGGATTCGTATTAGATTACCTCCAGGATTCTCCTGTCATCAACATTTTTTGAATGACTATATAAGACCCTCAACAACTCTGGAAATCTGACATTCCTAAAATAAATACCATACAATTAAGCCTTCCCCTATACTGCAGACATAACATTTAAAAACCAGCACCACGATTAGGGGCATCCTGAAACTCCTGTGACGATGTGAAGCCTGCGGGAGGCTTTCTTCCCTGTCACCGTCACTCTCTGCTTCACCTCCACAACCTCCTGCTCTCTCTCTATATAGGACCTTAACTCTGGTTTTGCGGTGAATACCATTTTCTACAGCTGCCACACAAACAGTAAATAAAATCCATTGTGTTTTCACCCCACCAAGCAGCTCTGTCTTCCAGCACATCCAGATGCCTGGCTTGAAAAGAGTGAACAATGAAAACAATGTTTTCTCGGGCAGACATCCCCAAAAAGGGCATAACAAAGGCGTCTGAAGATGCTGCTGAGGAAAGACACCACGCAAACAGCTGTGTGTACTCGGTGTGAGTAATTCCGTGACCAGCCACACGGGTTCATTGGATTACAAATACTCAGAAAATTAGTTTGCCAGGCCATGCCAATTTTGAAAGGAGAATTTTCATTTATATTTATGATAAACTGAGCTTTAAATTGGAGGACATTTTAAAATTTATGAATTTGAAAATCCGTGTACACGGCCAATTAAGGTTTATTGCCACCATGGATTCACTATCTTTGGGTAACATTTTCAGAGGTTATTTGTATCTAGGTTGTTCACCTCAACGTATTACATTAAAATTGGTATAAAATATTTAAAGGGAAGCATATTTCAAGATGAAAGTTACAGTTAACCAAGATGAAATGGAAACACTGCAGGAATGTCGTAAGCAACAAAACCCTTCCCTCTGCAACACCTGGCTTTTTGCTGAAAGCTAATTCAACATAAAAATAATTTCCAAAACAAAGACAGCCAAGTGGATGGGAAGCAAAGGGTGAAATGCACAGCTCGGTGGAGCACCCAGTCATACAACCTTGCAAGTCAGGCCAAACTCCACAAGGAAAATGCAGGCCCTGAATTTTAAAAAGAATTCAATTAGCATCCCCAGTATTTCCATAATCAACAGCTGAATGCTAATTAAGAGCCCAGCATCAAGCAGCAATGGAATCCCAGTGCAATACGCAACAGCACAGCAGCAGCAAATGCTACCCTCAGCCAGCATGTATAAGTAAACAGAATTAATAACCACTGGAGCATGGAAGGGAGACTTAATCCATTTCCATCAGGTGCAGTTCAGCCTGGGGGCCTTTGTGTTATATTTAAATGTGTTCATCATGTTTAATTAAAAACCTAATGATCTAGGGTTTCAGGTTTTCTAAAAAGTTCTGATCTGTATTTTCCTCTTCTTTGTAAGTTCCACTGATTTGGATGGCTTCCTGAAAAGGAACAATATTTTTAGCACAACATTGAGTGAAAATGGTTAACCATCAATCTAACCCTCAAAGTCAACAGCCAGCCAGCCATTCACGGGGCTCCATCCTGGCCCAAACCATGGTATTTAATACACATCTTGAACTGCCCTAGCACTTCTTCAAAAATGCTTCTGTGATCTGACCAGTTTATTTAGCCTGAAAGACGGCCATGAGCTAGCTACCAAGGTGTTTCTCAGTCACTCCGCTACAGAAGAGTTCATTTGTCACTATCTGGCCTAGGATTTGACAGAAATTGGCATAAATCTGGCTTAGCTCAACAAGATTTAAGGTATCTCAGTTCCAAAGCAACTTCAAAAAGAAGTACTATATCTACACACACACACACACACACACACACACACACACAGAGTCACAGGAATTACCAAGAGAAAGCGTGAAATGAAAGGCACCCCATTGTGTAATTTTGAGGCCTAAGATCTCAAGGATTAGTGATTATCTGAAAGATCT
This sequence comes from Rhinolophus ferrumequinum, assembly GCF_004115265.2. Taxonomy (NCBI): domain Eukaryota; kingdom Metazoa; phylum Chordata; class Mammalia; order Chiroptera; family Rhinolophidae; genus Rhinolophus; species Rhinolophus ferrumequinum. Next base: position 5,493,824 of record NC_046292.1, read on the forward strand.
ACAAAGAGGAGGTTGGTGATATTGTTATTATTATTAATAATCTGGGAACTTCTTCCAAAAGTGAAACTTTTAAGGTCAGCTTTGGATGCATATAGAAGTTTTTCTCTTTGATGCTGATGAGTAATTATTAACTAGTCCAAGTACTGAAATGCTGGATGGAGGGCAATCATAATTATAGTGAAGGCTCTTTAAAAGCAATTCTCTTGAACAGAGTCGTCAATATTCCTGAAGCCCCTCGGTGGTGGAGACATGACCCTGTACCACGTGATTCCCACCATTCGTAAGTTCTCACTCTTAATCACTTTACCAACCAGGAGGGCAATCAACTCAGCACTGAAGACTGTGAGGAGCAGAGCTTTGGTGATGACACAACTCGAGCACGAGGGGCAGAGGGTTTACGAGCTGATAAATGATGCGAATGCACCCACCCCCTTGGGGCGGGTGAGATCACCCCAAGCCTGGAGGACGGTGGGGCTTGGATGGGCGAGGCCATTCTGGGAACAGCAGACCTACGGAGCCAGCAGGTACACGGGTTGCCTGTTCGCAGCCCAGCCAGGGATTCGGGCTGCCAGGTGCTCCTCTGACCAACCCTCTTACAGGGTGTTCAATTCACATAAATGCAAAGGAGAACATCCACGCTGTTGTAGTTAGATCCGGCTGATAGACTGGAGGCAACAAAGTTTAAAAATAACTAGAACGTCCAAGTACAGAGAAAACAGGGGAAAAGGGGAGGAAGGCCCATGTACTTATTTCAGTGGGGACACGTTTGTTTTGTTTATTCTTGTGATTCCTGGGTGAGAAAATTTGGTAAATCAACCAGAAGGAGACCACACGACCACAGCAGGTGTTTTCTCACAACCAAAAGCACACTGGGGTCAAGAGTTGTGTTGGTTTATGTGCCTTGTTTCTACATGAAACTATTCCAAGGTTTGTTTTGGATACCTTCATCAGAAGATTCCTCCAGCCTGTCAATTATTCAATCACCCGCTCTCATTCATTTTGGACGATTTAGAAAGTGAAGCTGGACTTTGTATAAATGAGGGCACCGTGTGACCCGCAGGCCCTGTGGAACTAGATGGCGGCCCAAACATTTTCTCCAAGCTTCCACTGAGCCGCACAGCAGCTAAAGACCATGTCCTGTCCTCAGAGTGTACGGCACTTGGAAGTCCTTATTTTTTCTTCAAAACAAAGCCGGCCTTCCCAATGTGTGCAGCCCCCCTCCGTCCCACCAGCTACTCAGCCCTGGCCTGAGCAGCAGCAGTGGCGACTCGTCCACATTGTCCCCGGTGTAAGCAGTGCTCTAGCAAAAGAAGCCAACTTTCTTTTACACAGGAAGCGCTTGGAATTCAAAAATTCCAGAGGGAATGAAAGGTCAAGGGAGAAATGAAGGAGGAGCGGAGAGGGTCATGGCTACTGAGGCGCTGGGGAGGCAGGAGGGAAACGGGAGGGGCAGTGTGGGAGGAGGATGAAGGCAGGAGGAGCGGAGCGGAGGAGAGACAGAACGGAAATGGAGGAGGAAGGCCGAGAACTGGAGGAGAGCACGGCTGAGAACTGCTGCGGAGCAGGCGCCCTGACAAGGACCGGAAGGCTGACCACGTCCCACATTCGTTCCACCTTTCATCTCCTCACGGCTTTCTTCTACAAAGGCTTTCTGGAGAATTCAAAATTTGTATCAACCAAATCTCTCATCTCCTTCTCACATAAACAGGTCTACAGTGAAACACAACATCAACGTGACTTTTCAAAGCAAGTGAGTTTAGCATTTTTACTTTGGCCAATGTCTGAACAATGACAAATGTCTTAGGTTTCCATCTCTTTACTAATCATGTCAAGTTCTTAAGTTTTTAATTTCAAAACAGTAACACCAACTTCATCAGAAGTCTGAGGGACTATTGCAAAGGCGCTCCCTTGCTGAGCCTTCAGGGGCCACGTCGGTCCACCCCTGCTGTCTCCCCGGCTTCCCCTTCCTCTCAACTCCTGCCCACCCTCACCTATCGCCACCCGTGAACACAGTCTCTCACTCCGCCTTCAGTAGCCATCCATTTCTCCCCACTGCAGCCACGCTCCTCAGTCTCCCGTCTGCGCCTGGACTCGCACAACAGCCCCCGAGGCCCCCTCTGCACTCAGCAGGGCACCCACTCGCAGGAGGAGTCGCCCCTCTGCTCAGAATCTGCAGCATGAACAGCAAGATGCTGTCCACGGGTCCACAGGCTGCACCTGCCCTGCCCCTGCAGGACCCCCTGCGCCCACCTCCAGACAGTACAATACATCCCTGTCTATTTCTCGAACATGCCGGGCATGCTTTCTTCCACATCAGGGCCCAGAATTGTCTGCCCCCTGATGTCCCAAAGGCTCATCTCCTTATTTCACTGAGGTCTTTGCTCAAATGGCACTTACTAGGCCTTTCCTGAGTCCCCTTACAAAAGACAGACAGCCCCCCTACCCAGTTCACCGCCACCCTCAACCTACTCTGTCTTCCTCAGCACATGCACCACCATTTGACACATACTCATTTACAGGTCTCCCTCTTAAAACACAAGCCTTATGAGGAGAGACCCTGGGTTCCTTCTGATATGGCTCCTGACACACAATAAGCATGCAATAAATATTACTGGAAAAACAACCGAAAGAGTGGGATCACACCACCACATAAAACTTGGCATATTTTGAAATACAGGTGAGGAACTTATGATCACTATGTGTTTCAGTGCCAGCCTTCACCTGAATTTCACTCAACCTGAAGGGCAATACCTTTCAAACGTCGTAAGATGGGGGTGCAGCTTCAGGAGATCTCTACTGAGACAGGTATCCATGGGGTGGTAAATCTGTATTTGTGGGTACATTTCTATCTCCCTGCCTTCTTTAAGGGGCCATAAAAACAGAATGAACATGTAAGAGCTACTGTATTTATTTAATCAAGTCTATGCTTCTGGCTCTTGACTAACGTCCTACAGCAAGTTAGGGATCCCGCCAGCCCTCAAGACAAAAAAAAAGCCACCAGCCCTACTCTAGGTTATGTATCAACGGGTTTTAACAAGCTTGTGTCTTGAAACAGGGAGCTTACACCCAACCGAAACTAACTTTTTAAAAGAGCAACTTTCAGTTTCTTCCCTTTCCACAAAACCTGGAGAAATCTTTCCCACTATCTACAGGGCCCACGCTTACTCAAATCAAGCCTTTCTGTATAATCCTGAGGCTTAGAGGCTCTTTCCCTCGCCTGGTGGTCATGGCCCGTCTGTGCACATGACTGGGTCTTTGGAACAAGCACCTTTCCCCCGAAGCAGCAGGACGTCACCCACTGAGAAGCCAGCACCCAGTGACCCAGGCCCCAAGGCACACTTGCGAACATGCTTACCACTTCGTCCTCGGTCCAGCACTTTTCGATCAGCTTGGGCACAGGCTTCTTAACCAGGCGCTGCAGGGCTTTGCCGGCATCATAACTGCTTTCATGCAGCTAAAACAACAACAATTTCAGTTAGTTAATCGCACCAAATTTCAGAACCGGAAGCAAATCAATAAAAGGGAAGCCCCGCCTTTACTCTCTCTAACAGAGAATTGCTAAATGGGCATACAGACTCCCAATCATTTTAGTCAGCACGATTGATTTGTTCTTATCTCACCACCCTCTTGGTTCCAGCTGTTCTGGGAGAGGGAGACAGGTAAGGCAGAGAACATTTTGACAGTAACAGGAATAGAATTAAGAACAACAATAATACACACTTATTGAACAGCTGGCCTAGCACAGTGTCAAGCACATTCCATGCACTCATTATCCTTAATCCAATGACGAAGGTGCTCTCTCATTTAATCTTATGGGGCAGGAACTATTTATTATCACCCCCTTTTACAGATGAGGAAAGTAAGGCATTGAAATGTCCAGTAGAGGAGCTTACCACATGAAACCATTAGGCAGGCGACAGGGCCAGGACTCAAACCCAGCGTGACCCCGACTCGTCCCACTCTCCCCAAAGCAGCCTAACAACACACTAGATTATGTTCGTTTCCTTTAGGCATTTCCTAAGTCTTTCAACAGTAGTCATTTCACTAAAAAATTTCAAGTACCTAAAATAGAAGAGCTTTTTAAAGAAACGAGTAATTCTGTAACAGTGTATTAACTTTTCAGTTCATATGAATGAAGAGACTAGTTTATCTACACATTCCTTTCAGGACCAGATTCTCTCCATGAAAGCTAACTGAGAACTTTTTGCACTCCATACCCTTTTCCACCCTGGGCACGCCTGGCACCACGGACCCTTCTGGATCTTGCAAAGACACTCTTGCCGGGCTCCTGGGAACCCACTCATCCCTAGTTCCTGAGTCTCAACTGGCTGACAATGGAAACAGGAGGTAGAAGACCCTCTTGCTCAATCTACCTCCCCGAACTGTGGCTGTCCCTCCAAATTTCTCACGGAAACCTGCCTTTCCTCTACAGACCCGCTTCTCTGACACGAGAATCTGTTTTGGATAAGACTTGTACCTCCAATGCCTGACGTGATCGGTAGCGTAAGGTGACGACGGAAGAAATACGTGTGAAATTCATAAATAAACGCCTTCAGTTAGCAGCCCCAGGTAGACGCAACCCGAATCTAAACCTCTGTTCAGCTGACTTCATTCAGCCTTACATTGACTGAGTATCCCAAGCACTGTGCTAGGCCTTGGGGGTACAGCAGTGAATCAAACGGGCAGAGGCAGCCCTTCTCCCCCAGAGTGGACAGTCTGATCTTTTCACCTGTGCTTCAACCCCTCATTTGAATAATTCACCAGCATTTGCTGAATATTCAGTACAAATAAGTCACACACCTTATTAAGTTACGGTTTTTATTTCTAGGAAACTCACAAACTAGTGGGGAGGTGCTGTGGGGATACGGCACGTGCAAGATGACAAGATGGAGCAGGCTGTAGTAGTTCCTGTCACCAAGGGGCAGACAGAGCTGCGGCCTCACAAGAGCAGAGTGCCCTGTGCTTCCGCTCTAACAACAGAGCCATCACAAGGACGGACGGACTGCCTGCCCAGCAATGGCTGTAGCACCAGGGCTGGCATAGAAAGAGCCTATGAGAAATGTTTGTTGAATGAAATAAATATTTGAAACATATACAGCAAGTCTCTTTTCTAACGACTCAACTGCTACCATGTTTCCCCGAAAATAAGACCTACCCCGAAAATAAGCCAGACGGACGCATTGAGTACATTATGACGATGTTCCAGAAGATGACATGACTGTATTTAAATAAATGTAGATAGTTGTCCGTGAAAAAATAAGAGATCCCCTGAAAATACATCCTAATGCGTCTTTTGGAGCAAAACTTAATATAAGACCCGGTCTTATTTTCGGGGAAACACAGTAAATAAACAATGTGTTATTCATTCATTAAACAGAATGTATTACAAATTAAAATTTCCTGCATATTCTCACAGTTTAGAGAACCCCAGTTTATTTTAAATTCAGACTGTCCAAGGAATTCAAGGCTGTGTACTAACTATAGTAGTAAGTCAACCACCTTAAAACAAAACAAAACACCTACAACCACAAATGTTGGACCCTACTTTGGTGGTGGTACTACATGTGGGGGTGTGGGTATAATGATATGAATGCTAGATATTAACTTATGACATTTAGCATTAGACTACTTAAAAAATAAAATAATACACTATACTATAAATACTATATTAAATAAATATGCTACACAAACTAAATACTAAAGTGCTATCATTTGCAACTGCTTGCAAACTGCATAGTCTAGCCTTCTTTCAGAAGTATAAAAAGATAAAAATAAAGTTAGATTTCCATACTTTGCCTAATATCTGGAACAAGAAAATATTTTCCAAATTCTATAATATAACGAGGATCTATAACGAGAGCTTAACAACATGGATTGGAACTGAATAAAAGGAAAAATTGCATCCCTATTTAATTTTTTTAAAAGCACACATTTTAATGATAATCTGAAATTAATTCAAGTTGATCAAGTTATAAATTCTTAATACAATGCTCATGGCAAGCTAACAACATTTTACAAGAGGTAATTATAGCATATGGGGTAATAACAAGGAGAGATTAAAAACAATGGACCGAGGAATCAGACTATGGATTCAAATTCTAGCTGTAGTGCTTACTAGGTGGGGACCTTGGCAAGTTACTTATCCTCTTTGGGCCTCAATTTTGTCATCCTTAAAAATGAATATAATGGCTTTCTGGTCAAGATGGCAGAGCAGGTAAATGCTGTGCTTGCCTCCTCCCATGACCACATTAAAATTACAACTAAATTACAGAACAATCAACCTGGAGAACTACCTGAAGTCTGGCGGAAAGAAGTCCTGTAACCAAGGATATAAGGAAGAAGCCATGTCAAGACTCAAAATAGTATGCCAACTGTAACTGAAAATAAATAAATTTTAAAAAAAATGGTGGGAAAAGACACAGAAAAATAAAAATGAGTCTAAGAATAACATCTAGTTCTTAGGGGTATGGTGAGGATAACAACCTTAGAAAATACATGTAATTTACTTAGAACTGTACCTGGCACATTAGTATGCTAAATGTGTTAGCTATTCATTTTTAAAACGAAAGAGAAAAGAAATAAAGGAAGCAATTTTCATCCATTTTCTAGATTTAGAGGATAGCCTTTCCAGACATAGAAAAAAATTGTTAAACTATAAACAAAACCACTTATGTTTCACATAATTACCTATATTAATAATTTATGAAATTTGATTAAAACTCTGGTGCAGTACACACAAAAAATTTAAATCTTATGTGGCTGATAGGAAATTTACTCATAAAAACATGAAGCCCATTGCAAACGTGAATGAGTGATCTAAGTTAAATCACATCATTCTTTCATCCCTACGACATTCCTGCCTTTTGGTGAACCGAGGAGAGCTTTAAATGATAGCTGGAAGAAATGCGCTGAGTAACTTGATGAACTTGAGGCTGTGGTTTGGTTTATTAGACAGGCTGACTACTGCTTGCATGATGCCCCTCAGCTAAATTTCTAATGAGGTGCTTAATAGAGAAAGAGGCATTTTCCCCTAAACAAATCCCAGCACTAACGCTTTCTTTACAAAAGTTGATTTCAGATCACACTTCTCTAGGATGAAGCTCTTGCAATTTATGGGGTAACCTGAGCTTCATTCCTTTACTCTGTTTCTAAATAAAGGGTGACTCCCCCCTTTCATTTGATCCACTGCCTGCCTGTCCCATTAAAATATTCCTATTCCTGACCTTTCCATTATATAAACTCAATAAATATTTAGAGTGTCTACTTCTCTCTCACCCCTACACAAAGACACATTTGAAAAGTAAAAGGTGTGGGATTATTTACCAACAGTAACGGAAGATTTATTGAGCAAATGAAGTTAGGATATTATTGTGCTGTCATCAATCATTCATACAGGCTAGTATAAAAGCTGGGTCAAGGGGCTGTTCTGGCATGCCCTCTTCCTAGGGAACAAAAGGAACCTTCTAAAAAGGAACCTTCTAAATAGTCACCTTCCACTCTCCAGGAAGCTTGTCAGAGTCTTTAAAGAAATATATCTTTAAAGAAATACTTTAATCATATTTTATTAAAGATATACTTTTAACATACTGAAAGTGTTATGGCCCACACAGCTTCACAAAAATGCAGATTATCTTTTGAGCACTCTGGAGAAATTACTGGAGTTCAGGATACTTGATTCCTTCCACAGATACTTAGTGAGTGCTAACCTGTGCCAGACACTATTCTAGGTGCCAGGGACAGCTCCAGCTGAGCATAACACAGATAACGGACAGGAGAAATGTACGACTGAGAATGGTGGCACCTGTGAGGCTCAGTTCACAGTACTGGTCTGGTATGACACCCCTATCGAAAGGTCACATCCAAACTCTGAAGTCCTAAAAGGTTGGGTTTCTCCCTTCCTTGCCTGATGTATCACGTGCGAGTAAGCCCTTCTTGAAAGCGGTTTGTTTTCGAGCTGAATATAAAGATTTTCTTTCTTCAGACTGGGGTCAAAATAATGTCTAAGGAAGAGCTAAACTGGATATTTCAACTGTATTCCTCATGTAAATTAGAGTTGGTTAACTTATCAAAATACTGGCTATCTTAAATCTCTAGGAACTGTATTTGAAAACAATCCTTTCTAATATAGCATTTAGCTCTGAAGAATTAGAAAGATTTCATCTTGTGAAAAACATTACGCGGGTTTCAAATGTTAAACAACTGATCATGTCACACAGATACATCTACGTAGTCAGGAAATTAAGTTCAGCCTTCCCAACACTGCTAAGGTTAAAGGTCCTTAAACGTGGATAAGATTTTCTGCCATTTCCCTAGACAAAACTGTTCAAAGAAATTGCAATGAACATGCGGTAGAGGGACGAACCATCAGATACCTTACAGCTTTTCTTTGCCGCCTTGGAAAAGCAATTAAAGCCAAGATAAGCAAACCTGTCTGCCCACTTTGCAGCCAAGCCAGGCTGGTCAAGTTTGGGATTAAATGCAATTTTAATGTAGCGTAGACAGATTTGTATACCGTTGGAGCCACTGGGAAAAGATCATTGCAAAAAGCAGGGATCAAGACACAGCGTCTTTACACAGTCAGCTTCCAATCCTCTCAAGCTCCTGGTGAGAGAAGCACTTAGCTCTTACACCATCCCCATCACCCCGACAGCCACTGAAGCAGGATGTCACTCAGCAGAGACCAGTTTTCAACTACATCATCACACAGGTGGATGCGCGTTTCACCCAGCAGTCAGGGAAGCACAGATTTGTAAACCTACTGCTCCCGCGTTACTAAACTGCAAGGCTGCACCTCTACCCAGGTAAAACTATTTCCCCTAAAGCACAGATCTGGGAATTTGATACAAAATGGAGATTCTTCACCAACCCACTACCAGCCTTTCAAGTCATGGAACGTCCCTGTTGGGCTGTTGGTCAGCTGCTCAGCTGGTTCCCTGGGCTGGCTCCACAGAATCCTCACAGTGGTGTTTCTTCCTCCGTGTTGGTTTGCTCCTTGTGAAAGAGCTAACAGGAACTCTTCCCTGGGAGGTACCCACCCTGCTCTGCCATGCCTTCTGGTGCCAGGAAAGCCAGTGGGACATCGCAGCCTCAGAGGCAGGCCGCTCACACCGTATTCTCTCTGCCTTCCGTTCATTCAACAAAGAGTTACTGAGCACCTTCTTCTGCCAGGTACGGTACCAGGTGTCCACAAAGAGGCCACGAGTGAGCTAGCAGAGTGGACCTGGGAGAAGCCAGTGGGACATCGCAGCCTCAGAGGCAGGCCGCTCACACCGTATTCTCTCTGCCTTCCGTTCATTCAACAAAGAGTTACTGAGCACCTTCTTCTGCCAGGTACGGTACCAGGTGTCCACAAAGAGGCCACGAGTGAGCTAGCAGAGTGGACCTGGGAGCTGAGTAACACACTCCTGGGCTGGTTCCATGGTAATAAACACAACCGCCACACTGAATCACATAGAGCCCAAGACACTGCCCTCAGTAACTAAACCCATTTAGCCAGCTGCATAAAAGGCTCCCAGTGACTCCAGGGGCTCAGCAGCCCTTCCTACCTAAACTGTCCCCTAACCAGTGCCTTGTGTAGCCTAGTGAGCACAGCAAGGATCTGAGGCAGGAGACAGATTCTTGGCAGCAGCTTTGTCACAAACCAGCGGAGCTGAGGCTCTCATCTGTGCAATGGGCCTAACACCACCGTCCCGCGTCCCAGCGATATCAAAGGACAATGGGAAGCATTAAATGACACACAGTGTGACAAGACACTCTGAAATGTCAAAGGGCGGTACCGCCATGGGGAACAGTATTTTCGGTCCGTGGCTCTTACCGAAGACTATTCAAATGGCCAGAGGTTCAGCACAGCCAGCAGTCTCATCATCCTCAGCTGGCTCGTTACAGCCTCTGACCTCTCTGTGATTAGCAGGAAGAAAGGATCATGCCACAAGAAGAAAAACACATTTCTGCATAATTGCCCAAGTTAAATCTGCTACTCTCATTCTGCCTGACAAATCATCCTTGCTTATTACTTTCTATAATTTAATATATATAAGTGCTTTACTGGCAAGCTTCTCGAAAGAATAAATAATACTTAATGACTGCCTGCAGTTTAATTAACTCATGATTGAACTTCTCATGGATTGCTATAAACATTAAATTATATCCTTCCTCGAAGCTACCCTGATGGAAATCTTGTTTCAAGCTTTAACTCTCCTGCCTAAACAATTGTGAAATTTCAGGAAATCTGTATATTGGACAGAGAGGTGAGAGAACCAACCTTAATGCCTGGTTGTAACGTGTGTTATTTTATAGAGCAAGGACGAGGTCTTAATTTAAATAAGATTGAAAATGTGCACATGTCCGAACACCTCATTATATTACAGCAATCACTAAACATCTCTGGATCTTATTAGCATAAACTGCGTGTTACCACAAGATTTCGAGTTTCTTCTCTGCCTCCTCATCTTAGCTGCCATTTTCTGTCTGTGTGATGTTGCAAATAAATTCTCCTTTTGGCATGGCTCAGCTGTCAGGAACCTCTGTTCCATAATGAACCCATGAATTACATCGCCCGGCTCTGACATCTCTGGTCTCACACATCAAAATATTGTTCTTCAATTGTAATTTATAACTTAATTTAAATGTCTCTTTTCCTGTGACCTTTTTAGATCAAATGGCATTGCGTCTGGCAGTTCCTACTACACCAAAGCATCCTTTTACAATTACAGCCATTATTATACCTGTAGAAAGAGCCTATCTGAGTTAGACTGCATTCACACGAAATATTAAATAATTGCAGTCCATTAAGAACCACATTAGATTTCAAGGTCTTTTGTTCTGCAAAATACACTGCTTATTTGTAATAAACATACAGCTTTAATTATTTCAACTATTATAATAATATTAACATAAGCTGAGAAAGATCTTGCTGAAATATGTCTGAGACAAAACTTTAATAAAATTTTTTTCTCATAATGCATGATTCACAGATGTCAATATATTTTCATTCATACCTCCATCACCAATGACCTAATAGTACCAAGCTCAAAATATGAAACATATATACATTAAAAAACTAGAACAAAAACTAAGAGCACAATATTTATTTGTGTTTGGACACTGTCACCCCAAATAATGCTCTTTAAGCATTAGAGAGGCTAAATTTGTCTAAATATTCTTATGGGAGCACATTTTAGAGATAATAGCAAAGACAGAATTTGACTGGTGAGAGTAGGGGTTCAGGGAAAGATCCAGGTAGTGTTCAGAAGGAAATACATAGTAGTTGCTGGACCAACACCTGAACAACTAGTGTTCGGGCATGATGCTGGTCCCTGGAGCGACAAAGGAGAAAGGAGAGGGTACCAAAGTTTGTAGAGCATGGGATGTGCTAGGAACTGTAGCGAGCCTTGTGATTTAGTCATTCCTCACCCCACCTTTTTGTGGCAAGAGTACTAAAAATCAGGAAACAAAACGGAAAAGTTCAGGATCTTGTTCAAGGCCACTTCCCTAAGCGAGTGGAACGTGGACTCCAACATCAGCCCAGGTTCTAGGAAGAAGCCTGAGCCTCAGGCCAGAGCAGCTTCGGCTGAGGCTCTTCTCCAGCTGCAATGACATAGCACGCACTGTGTTTTCTTCCCTCGGCGGTAAGGGTGGGTAGGCAGGAGGAGAAAACTGGCAGCTTAGAGAAGAGGGAAACACACACATACAATAACAACATAAATGCCATCCTAGAAACACAACAAGTGCCAGTGAGCCCTGACTGGGGTGACATTTGCTGTTTGAAAACCCAAGATGACTTCACAGAGCAAGTGTTGAAAACCAACAAGCAGTATAATATAATTGACCTTGCCTATACTCAATGAAAGTAAAAAGGAAAGAAAAGTTGAGAAGAAACACCAAAAGTTCTTATAGCCAGGCAAAAGGGTAAATAAAGTGAAAGGTGACAAAAGCAGGGCTAGATTCTTAAACGCAGTTTTTCAATGACTTATGACACAGAGATAAAAAGAACTATTACAAGGGTCATTGTAAGGAAATGGACGAGAACAACAAAAAAGGAAAAACAAGAGATCTCTACCAGAAGATTCAAGAAATGAAAGGGAAATTCAAGCTATACTAGAAATGCTGAACAACACACCAAAAAGCATATAATCTCATCAGGAGAAAATAAACGGAAGGGGAAACAGTGGACTAAAAATCTGTACAGGAGAGACAAAAGGACGACAGAAACCTTTGAAGAAGATTCCTATGAGGAAGAACCTGTAATTCTAGAAAGTCAAGTGAAAGCTTCCCTGAAAGTATTGGGAAGAAATAAATCAAAAACATTACTTTCAGTTAAAGAAGCCAGTCACCAAAAAAACCACATACTGTATAATTCCATTTATAGAAATTCTCAGAATAGGCAAATCCATAGAGATGAAACAGTAGTTGCCTACGGGACTGGGGAAGGGGAAATGCGGAGTGACTAATGAATACAGACTTCTTTTTGGGGTGATGAAAATGTTGTAAAATTGATTGTGGTGATGGCTGCACAAATGTGTTAATATACTGAAAGCCATTAAATTGTACACTTTAAAGGGGTGAAATATATGGTATGTGAATTATGTATCAATTAAGCTAGTATATAAAAAGGAGAAAAAATAAATGGCTAAAGGAACTTGAGAGTGGTGCCCATGGAAAAGTGTGGTGAGGGCCACAGCTGTGGATGGGCGTATTGGGAGCATAAGTAAGAACTTAGAGCAAAGGCGTTTCTGTGAAATGCTCAAAAATGAAGCCACTGCAGGAAGTCAAGAAGGTGCCATGACCAGAGGCTGTTCATATCTGTGCCCTTTATCTCCCCTTTATCTGCCCCCAAGAAACTCACGTTGAGGGCAAAGAACAGAGTTGGGCATAAAGTTCAACAGAGTATCTAAAGAGGAACAAAATATTAAAGCATTAAGTTTAAAAAATCCTCTTCACCCAAATGCGACCAAAAGAATAAATCATGTATTTTGTGTTAAAAGTGTGGTTGGCTGGATCTTTTGAACAGAAGTTAATTTATGAAGTTCTCAGCCCCAAGGGAGCCACCTTGGTAAATTTCTAAATGAACTGTTTTCAAAACAAAAGTTCAAAATGTTTCTGAATGGTCAAAATACAATAAATAAAAACTCAAGTTTATATTACATTGGTGCAAAAGTAATCGCTGTTTGAAAGTTTAAAAATAATTGTGAAAACCGCGATTACTTTTGCACTGACCTAATGTATTATTATGCTGATCATCAGTTGAAAAGGTCTTGACTATATATCAGGAAACCTCAACTACACGGTCTCTAATATCCAGTTATAACAGAAATCAAACAAGGTGTTTGTCAAGATTGATTTATATAAGGTACTCTTCTGAAATTGATTGCATTTCCATAAAAAGAAATCATATAGCATATCGACTTCCCCCATTACTCTTTTCAATAACAAATCAAAGACCTGAGAGAAAAAACCTACCATCCTACAACCATTTACTCCTGACTAATCTGAGCAAATAGTAAAAAGAACGTCAGTAAAGGGTGTGGCATGGCGAAGGTCAGAAGACTCCAGGCCCCAGGCTTTCGGCCCCTGTAATAACAGAGCCTCCTGGCTACGCCTGATATGGGGGCCGGGAAATACCTGACATTCATTCAAGTCCTAACATTGCAAAGCAAATCCAGGGCCAGATGCTTTAGCGAAGTAAGAAGTCCATTTACGATGAACAAATAGAAAATCTCCAACAGAAATTCTACAGACTTCATTCATTAGAATAAAGGAGAGAAAGGCAGGAAATGATCCCTAAAGTAGGCTTCTGTGCATATTGTGCGACAGCAACGTCCCAAAGACAAGTTCTGGGTGATCAAAGTGACTTGAACTTGCTTCATTTATTCATTCATTCAATCAGGCAACAATTATTTGGTGCCTCTTTACCATATACCAGGCATTGCACTATGGCTCAGAACACAAAGATGATTAATATTCAATGGTTAACAAATAGTGATATTTATAGACCAGAGATAAAAAACTAACTAGTAAGCTATTGGAAGCGTTGAATCCTTTGTTGAAGGAGATGTGGATATGCATAAATAAGTAAGCAACCAAATATATGCTCTTCTTGAATATGTAAAAAGCTTAATCCAAATGTCTAACAGCAATCCATATTTCAGGGAATAAAACTGTCCAGGCAGAGGTGAAATCTTTGTTGCATGATTATAAATTTTACTTATATATAAGTGAGCATACATATGTTCCATATTAGACAGAGAAAGAAATATAAAAATGCAAATAAGTTTCTAAGAAAGAAAAGTCAAAGCAATTTGAATTGTATTAGGAAATGGGAAAGATATCTGAGCGCAAAGAATGAATATCAATTTAGTAAAAATAAGTCAGTATGGTATTTTCTAGAAAACCTTAGCCTCAAACTACAGGGCTATGCTGCAGTTTCTAAGAATAAATATAAAGGTCTATTTTGTAAAAGGCCAAATTAATGTGAGCACCTAAAGAAGGCTGAATTAATCCCATCAGAATGATACAGGCCATTTATCTGTTGTTATACAGCATTATATTTACAAGCTGTATGTAAGCTAAACGTGCATAGAGGAACCTAATAAAACGAAGACACACGCACATGGAACAGTACACACAGAAACATTTCTATCTATGATCTTCTAGAGGGAACACCACTGCTCAGTCATATTTTAGCATAATGTTAACATTACATAAAATTACAAATAAAACAACTTTGCATTTATAGGTGTTCACAATCTAAAATAGTAAAATATAGTAAAACATGTCTTTGCTGACACACATTAAAGAGTATGCCCCCTGTCACTCAGCACACCCTCCTCTTTTAGTAAGAGGCCAACACATTTATTACATCTTTTTGCTCTATATCAGTAAAAAACTCTTTTTTAATGTTAAGAAGTAAAAAGATAAACATTTTTTAACATGAATGAGCAAACACAGAACAACTGTATATCTCACTATTCTACAAGTTCACCACTAGACTAAAATTAGTAAGTCACGTGGCCAAAAAACAAGATATTTATATATTAACTACTTCTGTGTTGTCCAATGAGGGATCTGTTATTAAGAATGTACACATGTGGCTCAAGTTTTATATAACCTGAGAATCATCTGCATTGAATTAAAATGGACTAAACACTCCAAACAAAAGGTAGAGCTTGCCAGACTGGATAAAAAAGGAAACAATTAAAAAACTAAAGTACGCAAGAAATGCATTGTAAGTAAAAATAAAAAGCAAGCTTTCAAGTAAGAAGCTGAAAGAAGATACACCACTCAGACAATAAGCATAAGAAAGCTAGAAGAGTTGTATTAATATCAATATCAGACAAAACTAAGTTCAAGATAGAGAGTATTACTGGACATAATAGAGAGTTACCAAAAAGGTAAAAGAGTCAATACGTGGAGAAAGATGTTCATTCCCCTAAGGAGACAACATTCCAACATATAAAGCAAAAACTAACAGAACCAAAAAGGAGAGATAACAAGTCCACAATCACAGTTGAAGGCTTGAATGTATCACTCTCGGTAACTGATGATACAAGTAGATAAAAGAATTAGTAGGACACAGAAGATCTGAATAATAATATGAACCATTTAAAAAAAAACTGCCAGTTATGGAACAGTATACCTAATAACTGCAGAATATAAATTCATTACAAGTGCACATGGAACATTCACCAAGATAAATCACATGTGAGCCAAAAAACAAAAGTGTCAACAGATTTCAAAAGACTGAAATCTTGCTGGGTACTCACTGACCACAAAAGAACTAATTAGAAATCACTAACATGGGGGGACGGGGTTGGGGGTGGGTATCTCAAGTCTCTGGTAATTAAGCAATTTATTTCTAAACAATCCATGGGTAAAAGAAGAAATCAAACACAAAATGTTTTTAAATATTTTGAACAGAATGATAATGAAAGAACAAATCAAAATTTGTGATAAAATCAGTTATCTGAGATCCCTCTAGGGATCTCAGGAGAAAAAAAAGATCAAATTCACCGAAAATAAATAAAAAAATAAGATTGGAAATCAATGAAATAGAAAAGAAAATCAACGAAACCAAACGCTAGCTATCTGAAACAACCAATGTTGATAAACCTCTATTTAGACTGATTGGAGGAAACAAATTAGCAATATTAGTAATTAAAGAAAGGTCAAAATTACAGACCCTATAGACATTAAAAAGATAACATAGGAATTCATTTTAAATTTTTACCAATAAATTTGAAAACCTACATGAAATGGACAAAACAGTTAAAAGACACACAGATCAACAGATTACCAAACTGATACATGAAGAAACATAAAATCTGAATAGGCCTATGTCTATTTATAATTTTAAACTTTCCATAAAAAAAAATATTTAGTCCCAGATGGCTTCACTGTGAATTCTATCAAACATTTCATAAAGAAAAATAGCAATCCTTTACAAACTCTTTCATTAAAGAGAGTAGGAGGATATATTTCCCAACTAATTTTTTGAAGTCAGTTATTACTCTGATATCAAAACCAAAGATATCACAAAGAAAGAGGTTTATGGCTCAATATCCATCATGAACACAGACGTAAGTTTTTAACAAAACATTAGCAAATTGAATCCCATAGTACACAACAACCAAGCAGGATTTATCCTAGGAATGCATAGTTGGCTTAACATTTGAAATGAATCAATGTGATTCATCATATTAACAAAATGAAGTACAAGAAAAAATAGCATCTGACAAATTTCAATGACCATTTGTGATTAAAAAAAAAAAAAACTCAACCAACGTAGCTATAAAAGGGAACATTGTCAAAAAAAAAAAAAAAAGAAAGAAAAAAACCCTCCATTGTACTTGACAGTGAATGACAATGTTCTTTCCCTAAGACGAGAAAGGAGGCAAAAACGTCCATCCACTCTCATCATATCTATTCAGTATCATGCTGCAGGTCCAAGTGAGTGCAATCAAGCACAAAAAAGAAAGAAATTGCACAAATCAGAAAGGAAGAGGTAAAACTGTCTTTATTTGCAGATGACATGCTTATGTACACAGAAAATTCTAGGGAAGCAACTAGAAAGCTACTAGCATATAGCAGGACCAAAGTCTACAATACAAGGTCAACACATAAAAACTATTGTATTTCTATTTCTATCAATGAATACTCAGAAATGGAAAATTTAAAAATACAATTCTATTAACAGTAGCATCTTCAAATAGTAATTACTTACGATACATTTAACAAAATATGTGTAAGACCTGAAAATTACAGAAACTACACACAAAAAAGAAACCTTTTGTAAAAACGGAGAGGTATATCATGTTCAAGGATTGAAAGATTCAATATTGTTAGGATGTCAGTTCTTCCTAGACTGAGCCCCAGATTCATTGCAACTCCACTCAAAATTCCACCAAGCCTTTTTAAAACTAGAAACTGGCAAACTGATTCTAAAATTTATATGGAAATGCAAATGACCTAAAATAGCCAAAGCAATCTAAAAATCAAGGACGAAAATAAGAAGACTTACATTACCTGAATTCCTATAAAGCTGCAGTATTCAAAACACTGAGGTACTGATAAAAAATGATAGGTATTAGGTCAGTGAAACAAAACAGAATCCAGAAAAAGACCAAACATATACAAGCAACTGACGTCCAACAAAGGTGTCAAGGCAACTCAATGAGTAAGGTCTGTTTTCAACAAATGATGCTCCAACCACCAGCATCTGTGTGGAAACGGATGAACTTTCACCTACACCCTACTTCACATCACATACAAAATTAATTCTAAATCAATTTCTTATAAATGTAAGAACTAAAACTTCAAGAAGAAAGCACAGATATTATCTTTGCAATCATGAGGTGATCAAAGATACCTTCATAAAGGAAAATGATATATTGGACTTTATTAGCAAAATTAAATATTTTGCTTTTTGAAAGACACCATTACAAAAAAAAAAGTCATCGTATGGGAAATAATATTCACAATACATATATCAAAGGATTTGTTATCAATGTAGCAAGAACTCTTACAACTAAATAATACTAAAGACAACTCAATGTTAAAAATTAAGCAAGAGATTTGATTGGACAAAGATCCTTCACAAAAGAAGACATACAAATGGGCAGTAAGACGTGAAAAGGTGCTCATCCCAGTCGGGCAGGAAACTCCAATGAAAAGCCTCAACGAGATACCACTACACACCCATCAGAAGAGCTAAACCTAAAAAACTACAACGTCAAGTTGAGGATGGTGAAAAACTGAAATCCTAACACTTACTGATGGGAATGGGACAGCCACTTTGGGAAGCTCTTTGAGTTTCTTAAGAAGCTACCCACACACGTACAATCCCGCCAGTTCACTCCTAGGTATTTACTCAAGAAGAACGAAAATATAAATCTACACAAAGACTCGTTTAACAATGTTCATAACACCTTCATTCCTAATGGCCCAAAGCTTGGAAACAGCCCAACTGTGAAGGGATAAAATATCGTCCAGAGGAACAGTACTCAGCAAATAAAACAATGACCTATTGCTACTGCAACAACATGAATGAATCTCAAAATTATGAGGCTGAAAGAAGCCAGACCTAAAAGATCACATACCACATTATTTCATGCATACAATATTTTAGAAAATGCAAACGAATCTAAAATGAGAGAAAACAATAGTTATCTGATATTGGAAGAGCAAAGGCTTATAAAAAGGGCACGAGGCAACTTTTGGGGGTGTTGGAAATGTTTTGTATCTTGATCACTGTAAGTTTCATTGGTGTATACATACAAAAAAGCTCATCAAATGGCAGTTTATTATACATAAAGTATACCCCAATAAGTTGTTTTAAAAATTACACACTAAAAATCTCATTTGTAAATAAGAAAAAACTGGGAGTCAAAGTAAGTAATTCATAAAGAACCAACAGTTCAAAAATTTTCTATTTAGTGATTACAGTTTAAAAAACTGAACTACTGCATTTATTTAAATGCACTTATAAATAGTCCTGCTGATTGTTAAATATGCTCTAATGTGGCCGTACTGCAGATTTCATATATTTTAAATTTCTATATTGTATTGGGAAATATGAAAAACACAGGTTTATTCTGAATTGATAAATGCCTAACCTTGTTTTGACTACGCTACACTGTAAGAAAACAAATACTTTTTACATGACAATGTACTTATCTTTTTAATTTATTACTTAACATAGTTCAAAACTTCTGTTAACTCCAATGAGGTCAAAATAAACATTAACTTCTCACAAGAGTTTTCCATTCACTTCACGTTTCATTAAAGGAAGTGCCTACAACTGAAACTGTGAGCCAGTACAACGATGAAGTACAAAAATTAAGGTGGCCGCCAAACTTTTCCATTCGTCACAAACCGAGCACACGACTCAGTCCTCTGGCGGCTGAATGCACTCGTATTGCACAAGACGGCACCTGGGCCACCTTGGGCTTGCAGCGACAAGAATTTCAAATGATGGGCCGGCAGCTTCTCAGAAATCAAAACTCATAAAACTCAAACCCTCTGGCAATGCTTAGGAAAACTTCAGAAGGAAGTAGCTACAAAGGGCCTAGGGCAAAGCGAGCCCAGATTATTTCTGGATTGAAGTCCTTCTCCAGAATCCTCAGAGGGTTTGGAATAGAAAGTGAAGAAATCAGATAAATTCAGGAAAGTGCTCACAACAGACATTTAATTAACCATGGTAACATCTTCATTATTCAGAATTCAACAGATCAGCACATCATGAAAGGATAATTTTTTTCCATGAAGCTTTTATACAAAAATCAACAGAAAACAAGCTTATATGCAAGAGTTACTTTGAAAATACATAGATTTTTTTTTTTAGGGTATTTTGAATTTATACATTTACACCGACATCTACCATAGCTACTGTCTGCAGTGCACCAATCTCTGAGTCTGTTTCCTCATTTGTAAAATAATCTTGAAGGCCCCTCTGGTTCTATCATTATATGTTCAGATGAACTATTCCTTATAAAAACAAAACACCTAAGTATCAAATAGGTGAGAAAGTAAATAAATATATATGAGAATGTGAAAAATCATTCAGTTATTTAGAACACACATAACCTCAGCAAGAGCATTCAACCTCCAACATACAAGAAACTGTTATAATGTTATGTAATACCCGAGAAACACAGTGAGACAAGGAACAAACATCAACTCTATCATACAGCACATATTCAGATATCTATAGCTTTCCTTAAAAGCAAGCTGTAGAGTAGAAAGATCCGTAAATTGGGAATCTGGGTTATTTTCTACCCTCCCTTACGAACTTTTTGGATTAGGATTCAAAAAGTCATCTGGCCGTTTTGAGCCTTGGATTATTATCTATTTAGAGATGGGAACAGATGACCTCGAAAGTCCTTTCCAACTATAGTGACCTCTCAAGAAAAAGAAAAACAGAAAGGGTGCTTTAATTACATTTAGTTAATTATCAGAAGAGTTGCTCGGCCTCATGCTCAACAGTCTATGTAAATATATACATGACCATCTAGACTTTTTATTAATATATAAAAATCCATAAAATGCATTACTACTTCTTCAGTTTTGATGATTTCACATTAGTAACCACATAGAGAAGAATTATGTCAAGAAACCTGAAAATACATTAAGTTTCCTAACCAGCCCTACAGGATATATTCGAAAGTCAAAAAGGAGTGTCCAGAAAAGGAAACAGGTCTCAGTAATCACACTGTTCTCAGCGGTGTGAGCTGTTGTTCGGAGCTGCTGGGTGTGTTACGAGACGGAAGCAGATGAGACATCATGGTGGGATATCATGCAACCAACTCAGGACCCTTCGGCTCACTTGTCACCTTTTACTTTAGACTTTTTTAGGGATTGTTATTTTTTAAATTTAATTTTGTTTTATAATCATATGAAATACTCACATGGTTCCAAAGTCAAATCTATAGAAAACAAACTTGTTCGAAGCAGTCTAGCTCCTTCCCTAGTCCCTCCATGCACTGTGGCTACAAAGGCTCAGACCCAGGGAGGGGCAGCGTTGCCGACCATAACACAGCTCGGCCTGTGCATTCAGATCTTAGGGTCTGACCCTGGATCATGACTTCATCGCGCCACCGTGTCTACAATGGTGATTACAATGGAACCAGCTTAGCGGGTTGTTGTGAGGAATCATTAAATCCTCTGTGCACACTGTTCCCCTTGTGGGGTCTCAGTCAAGACTCCCCACCAGCGTTAGGCTCTCAGCTGAGGCTCCCCACCATCTGGGAGGGCAGACGCAGGCCGGGACATGAACCGGACATGCTGCTGCATCACAGGCCGGAGGTCTTGGGAGTCCTACGGCCACGCCCGCACCTCGTGCAATGCCAGCGCCACACCACAGCAGTCACTCCTGAGAGCCGAAGCTCCTCATACACCCCTACAGTCAGCACAGGGCCAAGGAACTTTCTTCCCACCCAGGGTGACTTCGAGAGACTCACTGTGTTCAGAGCATTGAGCGTCGTGTCGTCCCGAGAGGCCGCAACACAACCATCCTCTGTGGAGCCCCCATCACACATGCCTGCAAATGCCGCCATACTCCTTGGAAGACAGGAAGGGAAAACATCAGCACAGAAACTTTAACCCTCAATTTCCAGAGAACATTTTCAGCCCAGACCAAATTCCATTACTACGTGCATAATAAGCCAGAGTCCTCAGTCCTGCTTCTGCTCGTTTGACACACAAAAAAAGGTAAAGTTCTATACAGGTCACTCCTCACTCACTCAGAAAGAGAAGTTACTTTTACTCATGCACATTTGTGTTATTTCTTCCTATTCTTTATTTGTACTCAGATTTTAGTTTTGAGGGCATGAATAATCCAAAACTACTTCCCCACAATTTATTAGATTACAAACTTTTGAAAGAAAAGTCTCCACGGAACAAAATGTAATCCTCTGAGACTTAAAATCTTTCATGCTACACATTAGCTACCGTTAGGTGGATGAAGGTAAAAGGAACCAACAGGAAGGAAGCCTCAGTATTAGTCGTCACTCACGCCCCCCAGTCAGCCTCATGTCTACGTACGCCTGCACGCTTGGCACCGCTGACCACAGAAGAGCCAGAGCGAAAAGTCAGTCACAGGCCTGGTTTTAGTGTGTAGTTTTGCACATTGTGATGCCGCCCAAGTCCAAGCAATCGCTCCAGACAAAGGAAGGCCTTCTGCTTGCATTACGAGTGTGAGGGACAGATTTCAACTTCTCTTTTGTAGTTCAGGCATTTGCAGGCTAGCAAGTCCTCATGTAGGTAAGCCACAAAAAAGCCACGTTTAGGCCTGGCACCAATGAATAGCCATAAAGTAGAGAAATCTGTGATGGGGTCTGAAGATGGGCTGCATGAGCCAATTACTCATCTGTACAGAGAAGTGGTGATAACTGCACGTATGCCTTAGAATGTTTTCCTCCCGGAGAGTTGTAAGATCTAATGTGGGACAAGCCTCAAGAAGGAAAAAGTGACTTTACCACGTTACAACTCTTTTCTCTGCTAAGAAGGGTCAGGGCTCTGATTATACAGCGAACAACAAAACTTGGAAGTCAGAGAACGCCCAAATAGGAATAAAATTTCAGGAGAAAGGAGAAGGTGTATTGCCTCCGCATCAATTGAGATGGCCTAATTCAGAAAGCAGGGTGGGGCGAAGTCCTATTACCTTGCTGCCCTCAAGTACATAAGGAGGTCACAATCATTGACTCCAGGCATCCAGACCAGCTCCTCGTGTTGGGTCACAGTGTCACCATCTGGAGAAGGGAAGGGTTGCAAATCGGGAAGTTTGGCCTGTAAAACAGGGATGAAGAAGTTACAATCACGGTGTCTGCAGAGCTGCCTCAGGCGGGCCCTGGGAACAGGTGCAGTAGCTCACAGGCCTCTTTCTTTGGGCAGCCAGGAAATAACAGCAAAACCATGAGTCACTGAAACTGACCTACAGCACATTTCAGGATCCTCTGGCCACAGATTTCACAATGGAGCTTAATCTCTACTTAAGGAGCAGCAAACAGTGTCAAAGGTAAAGCAGGGCCAACAAGACCCATGGAGTGAAACAGAAAGGGACACGTGTGAATAAAAGGAAAAAAAATGTCTCAGGTGATAATAGCACCTTGATGAAGAAGAGAAAAGCACACACTTCAAATACAACAAGTTTACAAAGAGACATCTGCAAATAATGAAATCTCACCTGAGGGTATTTGCTAAAAAATTGAATGAACTATCCTATCAAATTAATGCTCCTTCCTCTCAAGAGAGTCAATAACAATATGTCATGGTAAACATCAAAAACAGACTTAGAATTGGAGTTAACATTAAAAAGAGTTGAACGAAATGATGGTGATAGAAATTGGGTGAGTGGTGGCTTCAGGAGGAGAGCACTGCCTGAGGAGGGGCGGGAAGGAACTTTCTGAGATGACAGTGAGACAGGTTAGTCAGCATGTTGCTAGGTAGACAGGCGGGTCCCTGGTGGGATAAACAAAAAGCAGCCAAATCCTGAAACTCCAAGTCCTGAAATGTCTCCTTCACTCCAGGACAGAGACATGAGAACATGTCTTGAGGTTAATAAATAATCTCAAATCCCTTCTGGCCGGACAAAGGAGCAGATCTGATAGACAGGAATGGGTTATTTCAGTTAATCCCTCCAGATGAGCAAACAGGACAAACCTGATAGACGAATTCCATTATAAGGCTCCAGCCCCCTTCCCCAAGCAGGCAAGGGAAGGTATAAAAGTAAGAGCTTCTGCCTCAGTCACTGGGCACCCCCATTCGGGACGCCCTCCAGTTCAGGAGCTGCAACCTCTTCTCCTGCCTCTAATAAACTATCTTCCTTTACAACTCCTTGCCTCTCCCGAGTCCGTGTGTCCATTCTTCAGCTTCACGAGACCCGATGCCGGCCCACACCCCGAAACTGCAGGCAGATCCAACATCATCTACATCATTTGGGGACTCACAGAAAAATATTCCTACATCAACAGAGCTGCCCTGTGTCTTGAAATGAACTGTCACAGCAGACTCACCAGTATCCATAAGGTACGAACAGTTCGATTCAGTGAACGTAAGTACAGTAAATCCATTTAAAACAGTCAACATCCACGCTCCACAACCAAGACTCAAAGCCCTGGCGCGCCTTCCCACCCTCACTCTGCGGGGCCCAGGAAGAGGAAGCAGGCACCACCAGAACCACCAGAAATCTGTGAAAAGCCAGCCATCTGCAAGACACGTATGTTCTGACTGTCTTAAAAGATGAACATGGACATGTTTAATATTTTAAACTAAGAGCTGCAGTTTCAAAGCTGCCGTGTCCACAGAACCCAGGTAAAAAATGTAAATGAATTAAGCAGGCAGAGGATAAGGCAGCACTGTCCAACAGAAAAAGAACGAGAGCCACATGTTTCATTTTAAATATTCCAGCATCCACATTAAATGCAACAGGACCACTTTCCGATATGGACCAGCCACGTGCCAAGCGATCAAAGCCACATATGGCAGGGGCTCCCGTACTGGGCTTGCAGGTATTAGGTCCTAAGGAGTGAAAAGGAGAGAGCGGCCACATCCCGGAAATGGTGCCACGCAGGAATGAGAACCAGTATTTCTGCATCCTCCAAAGTCCAAACTTCTTGATGAGTATGTGAAAGTGCACGGTTTTAAATGTTGGTCATTCAAGTTTTTAAGACAATGGTGTGCCACAACACACCATCGGTGGGCCATGTGGCCCCCAGGCCTCCGGTCTGCCACCTCTAGCCAGTCACCGGCTATCTCTGATGTCTCTAAATGTGTATCGAGCACCTTCTCCGAACAGGGATGCTCTTATTTAGTACTAACTTTCATACATTTAATTGGATGCTACAATTAGTTCTGCTTAACATACTGTGAATGTACTAGAATAAAATTAAAACAGTAGATATTCATGTCAAAAGATCTTTACCACCTGTGCCGTCTTCTGCTTCTGCAGGCCCAGGTACAGACCTGGTGCAGTGGCTCTCCAATGGTTGTTTGTTAAGATAATGAAAAGGTATTACCCTCGTGGGAAAGGACCAACCTCCTTAGAGAAAAGTAAGCCAGAAATATAATTAGATAGTTTACAGAAAAGGAAATGCACATGGCTCTTAATCATAGGCAAAGATGGTCTACCTTGCTGAGAAGAGAAATGTAAATTAATGACACTGAGGTACCATTTCCTATTTATCCGGTTGACATAAATTTCCAAGTGTGACGATATACACGGCTGTGGCAACATGCAAGGCTGTGTTGCTAATATGAACACAAAATGGTACAATCTCTATGGAGGGAGGTTTGTAATCTTCTCAGAATTATCCGTGCACTTGCGCTCTAAGCAATCCCATCCCCCTTCTAGGGATGTCTCCCAAAGATACGTTGGCAAAAATATAAAAACTTCTATGCATGAGCTATTTACTGCAGCATGACTTGTAACAGCAAATTACTGGAAGCGACCCAAATACCCATCAACAGGGACTGGAAGAAGAAAGTGTTACACCCACTCAGTGGGGCTCCGTGGAGAGTAGAAGGAAAGGAGGAGGGGTTCCATGTACTGCTCTGGAGGGAACACCAGGATACACTGTTAAAAGATCAAAGGAAGGTGGTACAAGTGTGTACGTATTATGCTACCTTTATCTAGGAACAGGGGGTGTGGGGAACATAAATAAGAATTTAATTTCGTATGTATAAGAAATTAATATAAATATAAGTAAGGATAAATCACAACCTTAAAAACAAAACTGATTATCCTTCAGGGAGGGAGGAGGAAGCGGGCAGGGACAGAAAGAAAATTTGTGAACGTACTTCATTTGTAGGTTTGACTTTGGAGCCATGTAAATATTTTACATAATTATAAAAACAAAATTAAGTTTAAAGAACAACAATCCTTTAAAGACTCTAAAGCAAAATGAAACAAATGCACTTAGCTATGCATTAAGTTGGTTCCTCTCTAGGAACCATTTCAAGTAACTTTAAAACATATTAATTTGCCTATACAGCTCTACTGGGACATATTCTAAGACCAAAACAATATTTAATAGTAAGCTGTTTTCAATAATCATATCGTTTTTACCAGTGTGAGTACTGTTATTCTGAGCTGTTTACATATGTATTATGGGATTAAAGCAAATGAATACTTACGTTGTTATTTAAAAATGGGGTTTGAGACGTGAGAAAAAGATACAGATATAGATGAAAGAAAAATAGGATTAAAATAATATGTAAAAAAATTTGAATTAGAAGTATCAGAAAGAAGCCCATCATACATTTTATTTTTAAAAAAGAAAAAAGGGAAAAAAATTGTATTTCCAAATCTGTTCCCTGAAAAGGCCTGGAGACAGTAACCCCCCAGTAATGATGAACACGCTCACAGCCAGTAAGAAAATGTCACTTCCCACTGAAACCATGAGGACCTCTGTGAGGAGAGTTTAACTCCAGATCTAGGGTAGGGAATGAACAAGGCAAAAAAGACATCACTCCCCAAATGGATCATTTAATCTCCAATAAGCAAAACTGCAATTGGTTAGCAGATAATGAATAATTTTAAATTTACTGGTGACCAGTGGAAGATGCTGGGAAACCAACTCAATATTTTGAAAACTGGTAAATAGAGGGAAAGAATGATGCGTTTCTTTTGCCTTTCCTGTGTGATTCACGGTAAGAGGAAGCATCATTTTTTCAGCTAATAAAGGAAGGAATGATAGGATTTGAATACCACCATTTTGAGATACCCTAATTCAATAGTGGGTCTAAGTAACAAGCAAAGGCCGCAAAACATCATTAAAAGAGTGACACGTGTGACCCTTGCTAGATGCACATAGACAGCACCGTCCTGAACTATTCCTGCCAAGGGAGGGTACCAAACTAGAATGTGATTAAACCACCAGACTTAACTACTAATTTTCAAGATATGCCAGCCATGAGGGAACAAGTTAAATGGCACATAAAGATGCAATCCAGCCAGATACGGATGTGCAAACCCCCTATAGGACAAAATACTCAGCTTCTTTAATACACAGTGGCTGGTGCAAAAGTCATTGCAGTTGAAAAGGCTAAAAATAATTGCAAAAACTGCAATAACTTTTGCACCAACCTAATAAATTGATAGGCGGGGGAAAATATGAGAAACATGAATTTAAAGAGATTTGTGAGACATCAAGCAGTTGCAATGGATGACTTTAGGTTCCAATTTGAGCTATAATAATAAAAAAAATAAAAAAGAAAAAGAAAGTGAGAGGGAAATTTGGACAGTTGACTATTAAGAAATTACTAATTTGAATTAGGTTTGATATATTGTGATTGTGTTTTCTGAAAGAGCTCTTATTTTGGGGATATTTACAAGTAAAATGATATAGTTGTGATTCATTTCAAAGTAACGGTGGGAGAGGTGTGAGAAAGAATAAATCAAACACGTTTTACTATAAATTAATACGTGTGAAAGTTGAGTAATAAGGAATATGAGTAATAAGGAATATGGGGGTACTAATCTTTCCCTACTTTTGCATATGTTAATATTTTACCTAATAAAAAAGTTAAAAATTTTTAAGAAGGTAAACGTTGCCAATTCATAAAAAAGTCCTGTTATATTTGGCGCTCCAAGACATTTCTTTTTGAAGATTAAACCATACAGAATATATTTAAAATCTGATATAAAATAAAAATCTGATTTTAAATGAAAGTATACAAAAATCCAAGCATAGTAAATCTGCTCCTTTCTAAGAATATAAGCGTCTTTTACTTAAGAACTACTTTTTCTGCTATGGTAGGGAGAAAAATCTGTAAAATAAAATTCTAGTACAAGGATCTCAAGACACTGGAAACACACCGACTCAGAAAAAGTAAGTGGGAAAATATAGTGGCAAGAGAGAGCAGTGGGAGATCTAACCCAGTGATTCCAGGCAAGTAAGATTCCTTGGTTAAAATGTAACTCCTCGGCCTGAAAGCACAGAAAATACAGTTTCGTTATCAGGACGATGGGATGTGACAGGAACTTAACTCCCGTTTGCATCACTCAGCCTACAGTAAAACTGGTTTCATTGTATGTCGTTTCGGTTAACATCATAGAACCTATCAACAACGTTAAGCGAGGGCTTACTGTTCCAGAACAAGGCAGACATTACGGGCAAGGTCCTCTCGCAGCTTCTTTCTGCCTATCTCAGTTACATTCCCAGTTCTGGGATGAGAAGTATCTCCTAGTAATTAGACGCCCCTGATGGCTTCTGTGTTTTGGTTTTAATATCCCTTTACTTCTTAATTTCTTTCTCATTACAGACTTAAAATAGGTTTTTGAAAATCTGAATGACGTACAAGAAATGCTCAAAATCTAGACAGA
The DNA here is from genome assembly GCF_004115265.2 of Rhinolophus ferrumequinum. NCBI lineage: Eukaryota > Metazoa > Chordata > Mammalia > Chiroptera > Rhinolophidae > Rhinolophus > Rhinolophus ferrumequinum. Next base: position 5,522,139 of record NC_046292.1, read on the forward strand.
AAAGGACTAACTAGATAGACAACTAAAACCTCTATGCTCTTATAAGGGGTTGCCAGGATGTGCTGGCTGACTCCCCGACATCCGTTCCAACTTAAAGGACAGTCCATGCCATTCATGGACTTCCTCAAGGCTTCGAAATGGATACATGACCCATCCATGCCGATGAGATGTGAGGACCGATGGAGCGCATGTGGGAGAATTTCCTTTGTTTCTAAGGGGAACAGAGGACGATCCCTTTTCCCACCTCAACACTCGCTGCATGTCATTCGCTGCAAGACCCACTACTACTCTGTGTGCACTTAGAAAGGAGAAGGCTGCCCATTCCATTGCCATCGCAGCACAGAATGTACAGCGCAGCCCGTCGGGGGAGAGAGTGTGGAGGAAACAAGGGCATCTCAGCGCCAGTGAAATGCAGCCACTGGCCAATGGAAGGAGCCGGCCCCTGGGGAACAGCCAACACCAAGAAAATTCCCGAGAAGCAGAACCTGGTCGTGCCTGACCAGGATGTGATGACATGTGAGACCACGACAGCCAAGGTCAGCTGGAGTTTTCTGCTCCTGCCCATCACAGCATCCTACCTGACAGAGAGATCAAAAGACGAGATGACAAACACGACACGGAGTCTCAGTAAACAGAATAAAACATGAGAGGGCACAGGTCACAACACAACAAGCTTCTGACTGACAAGTATCCTAACCATCTTGACTCTTCTGAAGGAAAGGGAGTTTTTAAAATGTTAAAATGAAAGCATGTGGTGGTGACCAAACGTTTACCGATGGGTGAATGGACAAACAAAATGTGATATACGCACACAATGCATTACTCAGCCTTAGAAAGAAATGAAACTCCGACACAGGCTACAACATGCTGTGCCCTGAAGACACTGTGCTAAGGGAAATGAGCCAGACACAAAGGGCAAATACTGTGGGGTTCCACTGCCGCGGGACATCCAGAGCAGGAAGATTTATACAGAAAGTGGGGCTGCGGAAGCCAAGAGCTGACGGACCGAAGAATGGGGAGTTAGTGTTTAACGGGGACAGTTTCAGCTTGGAAACGTGAAAAACCTCTGGAGGTCAGTGGTTGCACAATAATCTGAATGTACTTACTGCCACTTAACTGTACACTTAAAAATGGCTAGAATGGTAAATTTTACATTATGTATATTTTACCACAATTAAAAAATAAAAGTATGAGGTAATCTGGAAAAACCTTTGCGTTTATATAAAAATTCCCTGTAGCAATAACAATAGTTCTAAGTTGCTGCTCAAAAGACTAATAAGAAATGAAAATCTACTAAAGAAGCTACTAAAATGTGCTTTACCTGATGGCTGGGACCAACCCGAATTTCCCCCTGGGTGCTGTTCAGCCTCCTGTCATGAAAAGAATAGATGAAGTTAGCAAATATAGTTTTGACTTAAACATTCACACATTTTTCAAGGAAAGTAATTCACTTCAAATAAATGAGGCATAACTCAGGAAGAATTACCTTCTCCACTATCTGTAATGTTGCCCTGCACACACACACATCTCTAAAACCTTTTTCTCCTAAAAACCCCAGTACGGCAGCTTGCCGTCGTGAGTTCCTGTGCCGTTATTTCCACGCCTCAGAGACACACATTCCTCCAGCAGAAGCCCAACAGATGTTTCTTCTTTTCAAAACATTCCAGGGTCTCCCACCATAAACCTTATTAAAATGTAGACCAGGTAATTCCTGGTTCCTCGCACACAAACTGGGTCATTCACTCCATTCATTCATTCATTCATTCATTCAACAAATAATTATTAAGTACGGACGATAAGCCAGAAATTGTCCTAGGTGTTGGAGATGAAAAATGAACAGAACAATGTACTTGCCTTCTTGGAACTTATATTCTAATTCAGGTTAAAAAACAAAGAAACAGATAATAGATCAAATGATGATAAGGGCCAAGGAATCAAGTAGATGGTAAATGATGAAATATTTCTACAGTTCTTTATAGGGGACAGTCAGGAAAAGTCTTATTAATAAAGTGAAACGTGAGCAGAGATGAAGACACGAGGGAATGAGCACAGCAGGTCTCGGAGGTGAAAAGAGCTTGTCTCTTTTCCGTCTGTGCGATTCTTGCTGAACTTGCAATGCCCACCCTCCCTTGCTCCAAACCCTAACCATCCAGGGTCCTTTTCAAAGCCACTATTTCCAAGAAGCCTTTCTTGATCTCCTCCTCATTTCACCCCACACAGAAGTGTGGGGAGTCTTCCTCTTTTCACTCCTTCACGAAACATTCACTGACTATCTTTCTTGTCCTGGGCCTTGCACAGGGCACTTACTGGGTGCAGCGATGGACGAAAAAATACAGCCCCTGCTCTCCCAGACGGAGCTCCCAGCTGCCTGCTACCCTCAATTTGAGCCCTGACTACTTGTGACATTAGGAAAACCCTTTCTGTGCCCAGTGACAAGACTCTGTTGTGTTGACAACAGTGCCTCGGAGAAGACTCTCACACACGAGAGCTACTCGAGAAATACTTCTTGACTCAGACTGAGCTGAAGAGCATGAGAAAGCAGCAAAGGACCAAACAGGAAGCAGTCTCTTGTTTTTCTCCTATGCATCGTTATGTCTGAGGTTGTTAAAAATGGATTTAAAAACCCGTTATTTTCGTCAGGGGCCTTGGGTACAGCACTCTCCTCTTTTAATCTAATAATTCTTCCCACGACGAGTCTCATTTTGGCAAAGGTGGGCCGCAGATAGGACAAAGGAAGAGAGACGAGTAACAGAAAGAAAAGACATGGGTCCCGTCCTTATGAGCTTACAACCCATCTACACGGGAGGGAGCATCCATCCCCTCCACACTGGACAGGTCCAATCACTAGATGCATAAGCACAAAACATTTCAGGAGAAACTACAAAAAATCCTAAGGCGAGTGACCAAAACTAGGCAGTCTTCAAGAGGAGACAGTCTAGGAAGTGGTTAAGTTCCAAAGACACCTCTGAAGGACACAGCAGCACAACAGGACGAAACAGAGGACTTCCCAAGTGGGACAGACCCTACGGGGGTGGAAAGAGGAGGGGGGACCGTGCTGAGAGAACAGCTTGCCCGAAGTGCTGACTTCAAAATACACGTCATCTTCGTTTCTTCAGTAGGCGAATGACCCAGAAGCTAGAAGGTACGACTGTTCTAATCGGAATTCCAAGAGGTTGTTTTCAGAGATAAGTAGAGGAATCAAATAGGCCAGGCAGCTATTTTCATCAGGAAACTTCTTTAAGAAAAACAAGCAGTCAGTGCATTACCATTTCCCTTCTAACTTGTTTGTTTCGTAACTAACTGTGAACAAAACTAGCTGCCAAAAGCTCTCTCCTTTATTTCTAAATACTTTCCAAATGCTTGCCGGCCTACACGTAAGTGTTATGTCGAGCCAAATGTATCATCTCAGAAAGCTCCGGCCACAGCCCATCCAGTCACTTGAGCCCACAGCTCAACTTTCCGGCTCTTCTAGAAGGTCTATGTGACGCCAAGGTGCTCAAGTGGTTGGTTATGAAAGCATTTCCCCACTGGTGCTCCACACACTGCTAGGTCCGCCACAGCCCCAGGACAAACAGTCCTGGTTCATTCTGTTTTAACACTCTTTTCTCTTTTTTATTTTTGTGTGTTTTCTTTTTTGGTTTTTATTTTAATGTTTTACTAAGCCAGTATCATATTTAGCTAGAAAATTTAACACACTAAAAACAAACCCTGAAATACATTATTGAATAGAACTACTTATATCCCACTTATTTGTGTAAAAATTGAGGCTAATAATTATTAATACTGCTTATAAGTTCGACAAAAAAATGTGTTGGGGTACCTTAAGAGCCTAAATTAATTTCTCTCTTTTATGTTTACATCCATGAAGGTTACTAATATGGTGAGTAGGTTAAAAAGCACCAAATAAAGGTAAAACAAAGAACCTTTTAAAAAGCTTATTGAAAAATCAATTTGACAACAAAAGCATTTCTTAGTCGTATGTACCTTTCAAATATTAGGATTTTATACCAAAAGACTCAACAAAATTATTTTTGAGCAGGATTGGAATCCAAGGTAAGCAGACAATGGCATTAGCTACCATATCCAGGAACTCCAGAATACAGAATAAATGGTAGAAATACTTTTTATGTTCCAGATACAAAGAGGTAGAGAGCAACACACCCCATTAGAGGGAACTGGATGCACCCGAGAGAAAAACTGTCAGAATGTGAACTAAAGATGAAAGATGAGAAGTAGGCTTGATGGGAAACTGCCAGTACCCAGCTGTAGCTGAGTTCCACAGAACAATCACCACCCTCCCCTCTTCTGACAGCATCCAAACTCTAAATTAAACGTCCCTCCCCGGCTGCCTCACTGCTCCCTTCTTTCTAAAGCTCCTTTTGTGCTTCATACAGCATATTACAGGATAATAGCCCGCTATGACTAATTTGGACATTTCCTACCTCCACCCACTCTGGGACTGCCAGCTTCTCGAGTACAAGAACTGATATTTAATCCAGTTTTTGTATCCCTCAGAATCTAACACAGTACCTGCCTGCCACTGTTATGCATTCAGGTCAAAGGGAAAGTTCCTTGGCTACATGAATATCTCTGCACTACGAAGACGTAAAGCATGACAAAATCACTGGGAATTTTTCTGTAAGTGTAGTATCAACAGCTGGTAGAAAACACTCAATAAACATATGCTGACTACTACATTTTCCCTCGTATGTAACACGAAAATTCTCAAACTTTTTGTTCTCCAACCCTTTTACAGTCTTTCAATTACTGAGCATCCCAAGAAAGTTATGTTTTTTAGAAGCTTCAAAATATTTGTTTGTTTATAGCAATAAGCTCATTATGTATTAACATGTGTAACATATTTTTATGAAAAATAATTGTATTTAAACAAAAAAACTTAGCGAAAATAAAGGCACTGTTTTACATTTTTGCAAATCTCTTTAATGGAGTCTCATAACTGCTTCTATATTCAATCTGGTGCAATATGTTGTTTTGGTTAAAGTATATGAAGAAAATGTAGCCTCATACAGATATATAACTGGGAGAATACGTTAGTATCTTTTTGGTAATTACGGATATTCTTTTTTATATTACACCAAAACTCAACAAGTGATTGTTTCTTAAATCTTTTGTACAACGTGAATCTAAAACCTTATCAGTGATCTTTTGGACACTTTTACATTAAAATCCATTAGCCTGTCTCGGCCTCTTAATGGATCCTTTCCCCAGGCATGATTTTGAAATGTCATACACACATTGGTTAGATGGAAAATATTAGTTCACTAAGTTATGCCTACCTTCCAAATACCAACACAGTTCATTAAACAATTTTTTTTAAAATCACGTTCATTAATATCACCACCCATCTCATAAGAAAAGCCTATAAATGCACAGAAGCTGTCAAGCTCACAGTGGTGGGTACAAGTTTTTCAAAATTCTAATTTTTCTTTGCAAGTTCAGATCTTAGCACTGGCAAACACAGTTAGTTGTTTTCCTTCAAATGGCAGGCTTAGTTCATCCACTTTCAATAACGTGACTTCACCCAAGTGTCAATAATCTCAGTCTATTTGTCAGTTATTCTTCCAAATAAAAATGGTGTGCTATGAAAAAGTGGTTAATTAAGCTCTAACTCAAACAACAACCCATGTCCTTCAGTATGCAGCAGAATTTATGTCACATCCCATTTCATCACAAAGAACATTACAAAGACAGACCTCAAGGGTGGGGATTTGATAAAATTAATAATGGGGTCCACAAATCACACCCTGAGAAGCGCTGATTGTGAAACATTCTGAACTTTAGAAAATATTGGGGGCTAAAATTCAAAAGGTCCCTAACCTAGAAGATGCCAGGTTTATCCTTCAATTATGGCAACAAAAGCTAACAAACATTTGAGTATCTTCTATCTGTTTTAGATGCTCTACAGTATTACCTCATTTCCATGTATTAATTTATTTAATTCACACATTTATATGAATGAAAGTATTAGTGATATTCACAGAAATTCAGATCTCATTCTATCTCGTGTTTGAACAACAGCCACTGAAGAGATTTCTGCTTCGTTAACACAGTAGGTACGGGCAAAGCCAAGGTGACCATCAATTAAGGAAGGAAAGTCCAGACCAAGGACAGTGTAAGTCCCCACAAAGCCAGATAAAGGATATTCTATATGAAATGAGACCAAAGATGCTAGTCACGCCCAGGGATGATGCAGGACACATCAACACACACCGTTCTCCTGGCCTGGGCTTCTTACCTACAGTCTCATATATACAGATTTCTTACAGTCGTATGATAAACACAAGCAAAGTAATAGTGCTTTCTATGCCATTACTTCATTATTCCCATGACAACCTTATGAGGCGTATCTCCACTTTATAGATAATAACAGCACTAACTATATAACAATAGTAAAGAAAATAACATATACATTGAACACTTATTATGTACCAGGCATTTCAAGCTAAGCACATTCCATATATTTTGCTATCTAACCTTCAGGATGACCCTGTAAGTTATATGCCATGATTGCCTGTCCAGATGAGGAAACTGGAGAGGTTATGAGATCGCCCACGATTACACAGCTGATGTGGAAAAACCAGGATTCAAGCTCAAGTTTAGTTGACTTCAAAGTCAGAGCGCCCAATCATACTTCCATATGGCACAGTGATTAAGATACTAAACCAAAATTACACTACTAATTACAAATAGAACCAGTATGAGAAACCAGACTCTTTTCCCTAATTCAGTTCTATGTTCATTTCAAGCACTAAAGCAAGACAAAATAATCAAAAAGATTTTTTTAAGTTTGAAAATCATGTTAGAAAAGAAAACCTATCATTACTAACCATTGTCACCCCAATAAATTAATTTTTTTAAAAAGAAAACCTATCAAAGTTAAAGGCCAATTTATGTAACATTATCAAAATGGCAAAATTATAGAGATGGAGAAGAGTCGAGTGGTTGCCAGGAGTTAGGAACGGGGTGGGGAGAGCTTTTTGATGACTGACTAAATCTCTATTATGGTGGTGGTTATACAAAGCTACACCTGTGATAAAATGGCACAGAACTAGACACATTGTCCACTGTATTCATACTAACGTGGTGATGTCCAGGTTTTGATGCTGTACTACAGTCACACACAACGGACCTATTGGGGGAGGTGAATGAAGGGTGCGGGGGAGCCCTCTGCAGCATCTTGCAACTTCTGTGCATCTAAAAAATGAAGTTTTTAAAAAGTCAAAAGAAAAGGTTGGCCGAGTGAAATATTACAGACAGAGTGGGGATAAGAAAGCAAGCCAGACATGAGAAAAGCTGATTAAACGGCAAAGAGAGTCCCCCAAAGTATACTGTAGACAGATGAACAAGTAACTAAAGAAAGAATGCCACAGTTAATGAGCAGTGAGATTCAAGGAATTTACTCAAGTCACATATTTCTTTTTTTCTCTGTGTTTACTAAGGATCTCTGGTACGGGTCATCCTTTCTGAGACATCCTTAATTGTGAATCATATTTTTTAAAAAAAACTGTCACCATCCTTACCAGCAAGGAAGAATTTCTCTGTGCAGCTAATATAAATAACATAAGTTCTTCACAACAGCTGAGGTTCAGTCCCCATTATTCTACAAATCTTTGCTTTGGAATATGAAAAAATAGACCCAGAAGCCAAATTATAAGAATAATAGTCAGCCATTGTGTTTATTCCTTGAGTACTAAAAAAAAAAAGAAAAAAAAAACTGTATATGAAATCTGATACAAAAGAAACCAATGTAACAAAGCAGTATCCATGGCAACTACAACTTAATATTTCAGTCCTCTTCAGCTGCAGTGGATTAAATAAAATGACAAGATGTTCCCTTTGAAAAGTAACCTGTTACCATGGAAACATTTTAGTCTAAGAAGTAAACAGGGAATGGACAGAAAGGAGCAGGAAGCCTGAAACCGAATATCAAAAAGGGAGAAGCATCTATGCAAAGGAGGTGAGAAGGCTGGCTGGCCAGGCGCGGGGCGGGGCGGGGCGGGGCGGGGCGGGGCGCGCTCCTGGAGAGAAGCAGGCCAGCTGCAAACAGGAGCCTGCCCAGACAAAATCACTTCATCCTAATGAGAGGGGGACGGTGTGAGGGAGGCAGGGGCCTGTGAACATTCACTCAAGACACGTCAAGATCTCTACATGATCCTGGTAACTGCGTAAGACGAGGCCTTGAGTCCTGGGGGGGAGAAGGGGTAAGGACAAGGGGGCCAGGGGAAGTGACATGAGCTGGTAGAACAGAGGCCTTTTACAGGAGCTGGATGACTTCCCATCATGACCCAGACCTGGTCCCCACCCCAAGCATGGAACAGAATGCCAGTGGAGCTGGGAGTGATAACTGTCAAGTCAGACCCCTGATCTGCGGCTGGCGCCATGTGGGAATGGAATCGCCGTGCAATCTTCCTTTACCCGTCCTTCAGATCGCAATGCTCAGACAGTAGATAGTCCTTATCTCCTCTACAAGGTGTTAAGTTGAGCAGGAAGACTGACATGGAATCAACAGAAAGCCCAGAAATTCTACCTATGAGCTCATCAGAAAGTGACCACAGAACTGGACTGTGGGTCAGAATGAAATGCACCAAATTTTGGGAAAATAGAAAGGCTACTGATCAGAATCACTTCTTTCTAGAAGGGTTGTGGGCAGGCCTGAAAATGAGGCTGACAAGAAAGAAGGCAGACAACGTGCGGGGTGCCTCCTGTCTGTCCAACACGAACCGGTGTTCCTGAAGCCGCCTTTAACAAGCCTGAAATTTCCTTCACGTCTAACACAGTATCTTCAAAATCGATGTCAAGTTTGTATTCTATTCCAGGACTCATATTCCTTCATTTTAAGACAGAAGATATTTTCCCTAAATCTGAGTAAAATCACTGCGCTTTGCACATCCTACCAGGAGGCTCCATGACTTGGGCGCGGCCCCCCCTCCCCACCCCCCCCTACTGGGAGGTAGGAGGTGTTAACACACCTGAGTCCACTCCTCAGGTGCAGGGGAAGAGCAGACTTCTGTCACAGGAACCCGGATTAAAATTTCAGGACCCAGGTGCTGCTAGCTCCAAGGGGAACCTGGAGGGCATCATTCAATCTCTCTGAGCTCCCGTTTCCTCACCTCCGAAACGCGGTTCTTGATGGGCAGTTTTCCAGGTTGCTGTGCAAATGAAAGGTGCTCCACGAAAGGGAGGAGGCGGCACAGCTCCTGTGGTTAGCTCTCCCAGGGGCAGCAGTGAGGTCAGGAACCACTGCCTCCGCTAGGAGCTCCCAAAGCACCACCGACCTCTCCCTTGCAGGTCGCAGTCCTGATTTTATTTATTTTGCGTAATTATTTCTGTTGATGGTTCTCTCGCCCTTTAGACCAATAGCACCATGCGGGTAAGAACCAAGTCTGTTTTTAGCTTCCGGGGCCCACTGGTACTCACTAAATTTATTTTAAGTGAATAAATGGCTCCAATATTTTAACTCAATGATTGTTTAGCCATTTATAGCAACCAAGCACTTCGCTGCAAAATTAAGTGAAGTCACTTGTGGCCGAACGCTAGCCCTCCAAGCAAAATTCACCTGAAGCAGGTTTGGTAAACTGCCCGGCAGGAACAAAATTCAGTATTCATTCAAAATAATCACAAGAAAAAGAGAATCAGTCAACAGTTGAAAGAGTTAATGTTCCAAATTCATACACAAATGCCAAGGTCAAGAAAGGAACACCTCCAAAATCCAGAATCCCAATATTCTAAACTTTCTCACATAGAAGTCCCTCAGAGGCCATCTGATCCAATGTTCCAGCTTAATAAAAGCAGCAAAGGCTTGAGGAAATAAAGGTCCTCTTTCTAGGGATCACAGTAAGTTAATTACAGAGGATTCCAGGCCACAGATGCTCTCCTTCCACCGGGTCCCCTAAATATAATTCAGAGTCCTGTCTAAGAATTTAGGCACCTGCTAAAGAATAGGAAGAATTTTCACTGACAAGAATGCAGTAAATATGGCCTCTATGCAATAATAGTTAATATCAGAAAAATAATGGTAAAGAACTTTTTAAACAACATGTGCGAAAGGACCTAGTTTCAAAGCACTACAATGACTTCCCCCACTGTCTAAATTCTTATTTGTCTGACTTCTCCCCCGTTATGTAGTAACACGCAGTGTCTGCCCACACCATGTGACCCCATCCCATCTCAGGCTCCTCGTGGCTTTTACTGTCATCACCAATTGCAAAGAAGGAATGAATGGCTTTAAGGAGCACAGCCCCACACAAACCTGAACACACACACCTGTATATGACACTTTTGAAAACAAAATTATTTTTAAAATCCCACCATGACTGAAATAAATTATAAAGCAGCCATATTGGAAGATTAAGCCCCTCTCCTGGCCAGAAACACTGCTGTTTTTCTGCACATTGAAATCAAACTTTATGATAATCAGGAGTGGAGAGTCCCCAGAAAAAGAGGGACTTTGGACCAAGTAAGTAATTCCACAGTGAACGTCTAAATGCCACTTTGTTCCCACTGGCAAGTCTCTGAAAACTGCTACTGAAAATATGACCATCGCATTATTCCTCTTCACTGCAGTGCAGAAAATGTTGGGGCGGGGGGAGGCAGGCAGCACCCCTGGTGGAAACACAAGCGCACGCGTACGCATGCATGCATACACACACACACACACACACACACACACACACACACCCTCCCACTATACTAGAAAAAGTGGTAAGAACAACATTTAGCTCCGAACACACCAAATGTTATATGAAAGTAAAACTTCTTTAAAAAATAATTAAAGAAGTGTAAAGAAAAATGAAAACACCCAAAGGGCACAAGAAAAAAGGAGATCAGTAAATGGTGGCTAAACATTTGGTCACTAATTTTATTTACCACCATTCCTAACATTGTTTTAGTTGAAAACAGGTTGACCAAAATACAGATTCTGTTGAAATAAGCACACCTACAACAGACTGGAGACTTTGCCTTTGAATTAGTAACAATAATACACAGAGCAACTATGTGCCAAACACTTTCATACTGTCTTCATCCAATCTTAATAACAACCGAAAAATATGACTTATTTCTATATGACCCACGAGAAGACTGAAGTCAGAGAGGGGAAGGGACTTATGCAATGTCACAGCTGGTCCAACGTCATTTATTAGGGGGAATTTGAACCACACCATTTAACCCCAATTCTAGTCTCTTCTCTTGCCACAGGTGCCACTCATTTATTCAACATATATGGGCAGGAGGCCCACGTGTCAGGCGCACGACTGGGAACTGAGGCTCCAAGAACTGGCATGGTCCGTGCCCCAGGAGCTTAAAATCTAGTAGGAAGACAATCAACCAAATAGTCACAAATAAATGAATAGTTCAAAGAATTTTGAGAAAGAATGTCTAACTGTCTCAACTGAGCTAAAATGAACTGTTTTAGCTTAGACCTGAAGCATCACAGAGTATACGACCTGAGACTAGATTAGCTTTTCTTCCAGGTTTTCTTTCAAGGCATGTTCCAGAGCCGGCCTCCTCCCCATCGGAAACTGCTCAGTACAGAGGACTATCAGTTTGGGAGGAGATTCATACCCATGCACATAATTTCAAATCTCTTTTGCCTGTTATTTTCTATTTTGTCAGACGTTTGTTTTATAGGTTTAGAATGAATGCCTCTTTGGTGAGAAAGGCAACTCAGTTTAGTAATGACCAAAAAGTAAAATGGAAAAGGGAAAATGAATGCGGAAAGAAAGAGGATCAGGAAGAACAAACAGCTGGGGAATCACAGCCATGGTGAACACTGGGTCTCAGCATGACAGAGTCTCCCGATTCATAAGTCACACACCAGACAAGAGTCTAGAAGTGGTCAAAAGCAGAGCTATGTTATGAGCATATTCACAGACTCTGCAAAATTTATGATGACAGAGGAACACTTTAAATGGCTTAAACCTCGGATTCTGATTCAAGATTCTAATATAATGACAAGAAATGCAAGACCAGGATAATATTTTGGTGAACTTTTATGTTCTTTTGGAAACATAAACCATCTGTAATCACCAACCCTTCCTAATACTCTGAAGTGTAACAGGAGGGACGCAATTAGCTAAAATCAAACTAACTAGCATGTTTTCAATGTCCAAGCTACACAGACTCTAGACAACTTCACCAACCGAGAGAGTAACTTTCGAGATGAAGGAACCTCTACCATCACCAGACAAGCACAGAAGCCAAAAACCAGGAGATGGCTGGTCAGCAAATAACATTCTAAAAATATTTTCCCAACATAGGAAAATATAGAACAAATGCATACCACACAAGAAACAGTTTAGTGCCTTACTTTATTGGATTTGAAACACAGATATTCGACGTGAAAACTTCTGATGGATCACCGTCGTAACTACAAATCCTTACCATCTGAACAGGTAGCTGCACGCGAGCTCCACGTAAATACACGTGTGTGTGAGGCCAGCTCCAGCCAGCGGGACAAGGGGCAGGAACCTGACCAGACATGAGATTCAGCTCTGAGTACAGCTTTCTGCTCACATCTTATTTGCTAAATGTAAAAACAAAAGTTTAAGAAGAATTAAAAGTCCCAGAATACAAAGGCAGTTCCACAACTCCCTTCCTCACAAGTATTCTCCTAACACAAATAATGGATTTTCTGAATCTGAAACGTTAGTCCTGCAAGGATCCCACACGTGAGGGACCAGCAAGTGCTCCAGTACCCAGTTCCTGTAGTCTAAGAAAGGACGATTTTAGATGTACATGAGTAAATGTGCTTCTACACAGAGTGAAAGGAAAGAAGTTCCAGAAGCACCACGGCGTGGTTTGAGGGAAAGTAGGGATCTGCCCAAAACTCCTGAGCGTAATGTTCAAATAAATATGATCATAACAGGAAGACAGCTCTCCCATGAATGGAAAAAGAAACTAAGATACAGTAATAAATGCACTAACTCTAAATTATTCCCAGATAATTCATCTCCTTAATCACAATCCCAAAATTGAACCCACTGGGAGCCAGGTTACATTACAGTAATATTTTCAGTGTCTGGACTTCACTATTAGCTTTCCTAAAAACTTTCCACCAAAATCAGGGGCCTCCTCTGACAAGAGCTGGCCACGCACAGCTCCATCGTCATATTCTGTTACAGCACAGAGCTTACATGAAGAATTCCTCGGTGTCATCAGTGTAAATTTCTTCCTTATCCTATGAGCTTTTTCAGTTGCACATTCATTTATAGTCTGCTTCCCTTCATCCTCGCAAATGCACAAAAAAGAGTCAGTTCAAAATTTTTTCCAACCTTCATCAAAAGAAAGAAGGGGAGAGAAAAGAAAGAGGAACCACTAGCACAATTCAAACACTCCACTTACTATCTAGTGGGGTAAGAATTCAGCCTGTCCTGAATATGCTTACAATGACTGACTGGCTTCCTATGCTGACCGCGGTCAGAGCCATCTGTCTGAGCCTTGCCTGCGAACAGGACACACAAAAAGCGTAACTTCCCCTCACAGAAAAAAACTAAGGTCCGGTCCCATCATGCAGTGGGCACAAAACCTGGCCAGGCCAATGCTTCCACTTTCGCAGGCATCAACCCCTTTTCATTTGTCTCCTACAGAATCCGCAAGTCAAACAACAAAATACACACACACACACACACACACACACACACACACACAAATGCTACCTTCTGCTAAAACAAACAAACAAAATACCTGGAATCTCAACTTGTAACAGACATCACTGTGTACAATTTTTTTTTTAATTGCCAAGAAATTTTCCACAAGCTCCAAGTAGAAACTGGTGTAACATAACCTTTCATTTGTAAAAAAATCTATTTGAAGGTGGTATTGTCGCAACCCTAAGCTCTACATATGTCCCAACGTACGCACTATTTCATTTTCAGACTTCAGGAAAAGATCACAAGAATTATAATTTGCTCTGGCAAACAGGCTCTCAATCCAAACAAGTTCCACCCACCTTCAAAGCAACCAATAGCTGCCCACCTACCACCCTTCCTAAAACACCCAGAGCTGCTCGGGGCCCAGGCATTCCCTGCCAGCCACACGCAGCCCAGCAGCTTGCAGGTTTGCTCTGCAGGTGCTCGAAGCAAACAAGCTCAGCACCAGGCACCCAGGGAGCCTCAGGTAAAAGCTACACCCCGAGAGAAAGAGGTGAGGGAAAGGGGAGAGGGCGAGCAGAGGCACCCCACAACCTTCTCCATTTGCCTAATGCATCTCCGGGTAGACCCCATCCTTAGCTCTAATTTCAGGCCTTGCGACACCACCTACATGGCCAGCCAGGGCTGAATTCAAGGTTCTCGGGAACATGCACTAGGAATGATGAAATGATTCATAAACATCTTCAGAAGTGAGAACGAGCAGCAAAACCCACACTGTCTCGGGGAGGCCAGAGGAAGATTGCCTACCTGCAGGGGCTGAATGGCTCGTCCATGACTAACAGAGGCTCTGGTGAGCCTAGCTGGATCCCTGAACCTCTCCTTACTGCTAAAACTCTGCCCTTTCCCACTCTACCAACTCAAAATGGAGGCACATGCAGTCTGCGAGAGCTCACAGAGCTTTCACTGAGCTTGTGCTATGACCTAAGCCTTCTCGCAGAGCGCAGAAACTTCCCCCTCGCAGTGACAGCACTGAGCATGTGCTGTGACCCTCCCTCATCCATACACTGTCTCTCAACGCAGTCAATCTCCAGCCTGCTGTTTCCGTAAATAAAGCCCAGCCAACAGACTCTGCGCTTCTCCCCGCATACCAAGCTAGTGTGCAGGGAAGTGGGGCCTTAGAAAGGGGAGCTGAGACAGCCAACTCCCGGGGACTCGGCGAGCAGAGCCACGGAGAGGCTTCCGAGGAATGCCTTGCTCTGTCAAGACAACAGCAAGTTTTGTTTTGCCTTTTAAAAAAAATTGCGGTTTTTAAATAGCAAGATCTTCAAGATGGAACAGAATTAAAAGGCACAGATGTGAATGACTACACATAGGATTCATTAACAAATACTACAGCACATTTCAAAACATAGTAGAAGCTACTTGGGGAGAACCCCACAAATTTCCTTTTGAAACCTCTGAACATCCGGAAAAGGCCACACAACCAAGTGGCGGGTGCTGTCACGGCTCTGCACGCAGCGTGGACGGCAGAGCGAACAGATTATGTGAAGAATCCTGTATTCTATGCCAAGAGCTTCATCTCCCTAGACAAGAAGTTCTAAAATCTCCCAAATAACAAATAAAAACACTTCCTAAAGTGATACTAACCCAATCAGGCATGTCTAGTTTGAAGAATATGATTCTAACACTAAGAAGTGCAGGAAAGTTCAAATCAGGAGTCCAGAGAACGCCCTGCCGCCAACACCTGACCCCACATCTAAAGATCTCAGGGGTCTTCTAGTTCAAAACTGAAGGCAATTCTTGAGAACATTGCCCATGACGCTAAATTCATTTAAAATTAATCAGAAAAGATGCTAAAGCAAGGCCACACCATCCTCGCCACACTGGAAAGTATTCAGTGTCCACAGTACCAGGCGAGCCATCTTCTGTTAAAACCCTTAGAAACACATTCTCCCCTGAAACTCCTCCTCCAATAACAGGCACACAGGGCTGTCAGCCATAGAAGAGCCCTCATTCTGGGTGTGAGTGTCCACTTAGTTTCCACTGGCCAACTAAGAGATGATTCTGTATGTTATCACTAGTTACAATTTGAAAAAGGAAGACCACGAAACTCCCTAAAATTCCTACCGGACAAGACAGGGCAGGAAGGAGCACTGACAGTTCTGTTTCCCACAAATGTCATGGAGTGTGAAGAAATTAAAAACTGCTTACGAGTATTCTGTCCTTGAGATTCCTCAAGTCAATGCAGAACCCATTCCATTTCCTGGTACTCCTGTTCATGCTATCAGATCAACGAAGTTCTGACACTTAAATAAGAACTGATTACATAAAATAATGATGAAATAAAAATTCTCATCATGCTAACAATATAATTTACACAGCACGAGAAATGCCAGGTGCACTTAAGTAAGTTATACTTTTGACCCAGTACCTGACGCAAGTATCTAGAGGTTGGAAGACCGGTTTCCCTATTGGTTGGTATAAGATAACATGGCCCCAGCAGTATGTGACTAGAAAGAGTCTAGAGAAAAAAGACTTTCTAAAAACAAGAGCAATTAAATTAGAACCTAGCAGCCAAATAGCACGAATGTGACCATCAAAGTATTTGCTTCAAATGTGTACTTAAAACAAAATCACAACACCCCTTCACATGGAAATGCTCCCTTGGAGAAATCAACGGATGATAAAGAATTTAATGAATTCATAATTACTCTGAAAAACTATGGGAACTGCTTCATGCAAAAAGTGACAGTAAGAAATCGTTACTGTAATAGCAAGCCATGGACAGCCCTGCGTGACTCTAAGGGCCAGTTACAACGTTCTCTGGCCTTTCCTGTGTCGTGCTGGATCAGACCATGTCAACGGCGTCCTCATGTCCTTCCTGACACTGTCACCTCCCAGTTGCCCTTTACATACCACCTGGACAGACTCCCCTCCCCCGCGGCCCTCAGTGGCGGTGCACCCAGGGCTCACTCTCCAGCTCTCTCACATGGAGAAAATCACCCACTCGACCACAATTCCAATCAGCTTCCGTCTGGAGAGACCTCCTCCCGGGAGCAGCTTGGAAACCTCCTGGAACTGCATTCTCATCTTGTTGCACCTTAACCCATCACAGCCTTTTCTGGGGTGCCTCCCCTTTCTTAATGGATTTTAAGTTCTTTGCGGGCAAGGACAGTATTAAAATCATCTTTACTGATCTCGTATTTTGTACCTCAAAAAAATTCACCTGACACACTGAGCAGGGCACAACATCACTTGTATAGGATGTCTTGGCAAAAATTACATAACCTAAATCAAATCATGAGGAAACATGGAACAAACCCAAATTGAAGAATAATTGACAGAAGTGGCTTTGACTCCTCCAAAATGTGAATGCCATGAAAAACCAAAAAAAGGCGAAGAAACATGTCATGAAAACAAAGAAAAGCTAAGGATACAGAGACACAACAACCAAATGCCAATGCCTGATCATAGGGGAAAATTACTGTGAAGATCAGTATTAGAAATACTGACAAGATTGGAATATGGACTATGTAAGACTATATGGCATATATCAGTGTACCACTGGTAACCGTCCCACGGATGTGTAAGGACATTTCCTTGTCCTTGGGACATACACATGGAAATACTTAGGGGGAAGGAAGCACGTGGTTTGTTACTCATTTCCAAATGGTTCAGGAAAGGAAAATACTGGATGAAGCAAAGGTGGCGAATATAGAGAATAATATGGCAAAAATAGACGTAATAAAGCAAACCTGTACTGAAAGTTAAAAGCTAACACAGAAAATAATAAAGCAAATATTACAAAATGTTAACATTTGGTGAATTGGGTGAAAGACATATGGGAGTTCTATGCATTAACCTCATAGCTCTTCAATAAGTGATATGCATAAAATTCCTGAAAATGTAAAAATATATCAAACAAGAAATACCTGTATTCGCCTTCAGTCCTCAGTCCTTGCGTAAGCTAGAGAGCAGACACCCCTACTGGCAATGAGTCACCTGACCTGCCTGGCCATCTGCTCCCACAGTGCTCTGATTCCCAAACAGAATCCACTTACCACCCAGATCCAAGTTCAATCCAACTTCAGGACATGGGATCAGTCTCCCTCCTCATCAGAGAAAACCAAGGAGCCCTGAAACCTAGGGGCTTGCTAGTTCAGTAAAGCAATGCGCCCCTTTGAACCATCAAGTTCAGTTCTAGAAATGGGCTGTGCTTCCACTGCCCAGGCCTGGTCTTACACCGAGGGCACCCAGCACCTGGGCCTTTCTCTCCCGGCCGTCCTGGACACCAGGTGCTTGCTCACAGCTGCTGGCCCCCGCCTGCAGGGCTGTGCACATGCACATGCACATGGCTGCCCCACTGCAGCTTCCTGCGCCATCACCAGGTCTTCCCGGAAGTCGGGTGATCCCAGGCACACGTGCGTTGGCTCCGGATCAGAGACCTCTCTCCCTCCTCCAGTGAATCCCCAGCGAATAGCAGGTGCAGAATGAACGCTTCTGAGTAGACTAAAGGGAAGCTCAGCAGGTGAACTGGATATACTATATTAATGGATTCTTCCTAAAATTAAAAAGGTTTATCATACGAAACTGACTGAAAACCACTTTGTCCACTTACAATACTTTTGACTGAGCAGAAAATTTATGTTCATCAAAAGTGAAGTAAGAGCTATAAAATGGACGTCTCCTAGGTTTAATTTTGAAGAGTTTTCTACCTACCAGAAATAGAAAAACTGTATAAAATGTTTTACTTACTAACAAGAAATTGTAAACAAGAAATTGAAAGCAAAAACACTAATGAAAATTCAGGAAACTCTAGACAAAAACACTTGGACAAAAGATATTATTGACTTTTAATTAGTACTAACTTTGCATCAAGAGAAAGGAAGCTTTCAGAAAGAGTTTGTTTAAATTTTATCTTCTAATTGTTCCTAGTGTGTAGAAATGGAACTGAGTTTTATATATATATTGATCTTATATCCAGCAAGCATGCTGATTTAGTTTAGCTGTTTTTACAATTTGTTCACATTTTTCTCAGATTTTCTATGATAAAATTACACCATAAAGCTTCATTTCTTTTCCCATGTTTTAATGGACATGGAAATCCTTATGTTGTTTCTAATTTTAGAGAGAATACTTCCAACACTCTATCTTTAAGTATGGTGCTTGCTGTATGTTTTTGGTAAGTATTCTGTCAGAATAAGGAAGTTTCATTCTACGGTTAATTTGCTAAGTCTCCACCCCCACCCTCCAATATTGAAAGGGTGTTGAATTTATCAACTGCTTTTTCTATATCAAGATGATTGCATGTTTCTTCTTCAATATGTTAAAGTGGTAAAATATGTTAACAGATAAATTATTATTAAACCATACTTGTATTCTATAAACCCAACTTGGACAAGTATATTTTTAATGCTTTACCTGATTCATTTTCTAATAGTGTTATTTAAACATTTTACACGCATGTTCGAAAGACCCATAAATTTTACTTTGATATCTGGCTTTGGTACAAAGGTTTTACTAGCCTCATAAAAGTACTTGGGAAACCTATACCATCTTTCTCTGTTCTCTGGGACACTGGTAGAATTCCCCTGTAAAGTGGGAGTCTAATTTTCTTTTTGGTCTAATGAGAAGGAGATGACGTGTCCTACACAGTTATGCAAACTGCCTTTAAAGGGAGAAAACATGCATTTTTTCACCTTCTTCCAGTCTCAAATCCGGATGTCACAGCTACCTCCATCACCACCTTGAGCACAAGGTGACAGCTGACATTTAGGATGACAGAGGGCGGGTCTCTGATGGTTTGAAGCCCCGCACCAGCCTGGAATTGCTTCCTTTCAAACTTTGCTTACATAAGAGAGAATCCAGTTCTATTTTGTTTAAGTCTCTTTTCTATTTTTTTTAAGTCTGTTAACTATCTCTTTTCTGATAGTTCTAAGTATTAGAGTCATGAGGTGTGTATCCTACCATTTGTTTTATCTGACTTCTGATGGCACAAGGTTTCTTCCAACATTCTATAATATCTCACAGTGAGCTCAGCATTCAAAGGTATTTTATCTGTAGATATCCTACAGGTTCTCAAATGAGGGCATGTCCTCCAAAAAGAGTTATACATCTCCTAGGTGGCTCACTGACATAAGAGCACTTTTTGTATTATCTTCTCATCCTGGGACTCTCATATTTTTTAAGAGTGTAAATTCAAGCCCCAAGTGTCATGGCAACAAAGCCCAAAGTAAGGAATTATCAGGGGAATTCTCCCTGTATTCCTCCTCTTTTATGGATCTGGAGTCCCAACCCCAAACGGGTTTCCCTGTCACTTCCCTCAGGTCCCGGATACGTGACCTAGTTCACCCGTTCTCCAGCAGAATCGACCTTGGATGGCCCTATCTTTGCACAGGGCTCCCAGTTCCAACGCCTTAACCTCCTGACATCAAGGCTTCGTCTCCTGCACCGAGTGGGCGTTAAAAAGACCCTGTGCTGTTACGGAGACAAGCAACTGACCCAACCCCTCCCACCTCCGGCTGCTGAAGGATCAGCTTACTGCTTTCCTTCTCAGTTTCTCTTCATTACTGCGAGCTGAGCTCTGCATCTAAAAGTTTTGTTATATTGTAATTCAACATTTGTAGATGTTCACTGGCAAAAAGTATTCGGAAATTATGATATCTGATGTTTTGTCCTGTTTTATTAAAGTTCTTGTATCTTCAGTAGGCTTTATTTCCAAATACACATGTACTCTCAACTGTCTCCAATATTTGCAATCTCAGGTCAATGTTTTGAGAGCTCAAATGTGACAGCAGAGGAAACGCAAAGAAGAAAATATTTATATCCAGCTCTAACTTGTCCTCAAAAGCTATACAAAGACCATGAACTGTAATGAGTAGAAAAGGTGACTTCACTAAAACAGAAGTCAATTTTGAAATGTCTCAAATCTAAATTAGTTAAAATAAAGGGGATACAGATTGTCACTTTTCAGCTGAAGTATAAAGAGTTATGTTTTAAAAAGATGATCACAACATTATTTAGAATAACCAAATATTGGAAAAACCATAAATGTTCAACAATATGAGAACAGATAAAATACGGGACACCCACGTGATGGTATACAAGGTGCTCATTACATATATCATACGTGTGTGTACATACATATACAGTAAAATGTTTAATGACATAGTACTATGTTCAAAAAAGAGGAGTAACTAACAAAGGAACGCATGATTGTATGTATATTACATATAAGCAATATTTTAACTATAATCTTAATACATAGACCTATACCTACAGAGGGCTGTATATTGAAGTAAAAACACAAATATGGGTGATACAATTATGCTTTCAGTTTGCTTCTTTGACTTTTGTATTTGTCAAGCAAGTTATTCTCTAGTGAGCACATTTTTTCTTCATTAGTAAAACTAAAACATTTTCCTACACAGCCAGAAGAAAATTAAGTTGTACATGAATCAATATATGATGAAATCACATGAGTTAAGATCACAAGCTTCGGAGTCAAATAGGCGTGGGGTTTCCTGTTTAGTGACTGTATGAGTTAGGCCATTATTTAATATAATATCAATTTCCTCATTTATAAAATAAATACCAACCTGACTAAGCTTTTACGGGAATTGAATTAAATGATCTAGTACTGAGTAAGCGTTCACTATATGGCAGTAATAGACGTTATCCCATCACCTTGAACACATGATGTTACAAATTTAATTCCTTGAGGTTACATGAAGAAGTATCAAATGCTACATCTACTAAAAATACAACTCAAGGGTTCA
Organism: Rhinolophus ferrumequinum; assembly: GCF_004115265.2. Classification (NCBI taxonomy): domain Eukaryota; kingdom Metazoa; phylum Chordata; class Mammalia; order Chiroptera; family Rhinolophidae; genus Rhinolophus; species Rhinolophus ferrumequinum. The sequence continues at coordinate 5,543,527 of NC_046292.1, forward strand.
TCCAGGTGTGGGAGAGAGCAGAGTCAATCATAGAAAATTGGAAGTAAAGATAAAAGGATAACGAAATAAGGATTCTCACTGTTAAAGATGAAAATTACAAAAGAAAAAGGAAAAATCTAGCAGGAACTCTGTGATATTGGATTAGAATTGAAGAATTTGGTATGAACTCACGGATAAGCATACAAAGATACTAAAATATAGATGTAAAAGGGTTCATTCTCTCTCTCTCTCTCTGTCTCTCTCTGTCTCTCTCTCTCTCTGACACACACACACACACACACACCCTTGCTCTGTTTACTCACAGGCCTGAGGGTAGTGGTACAAAGTAACAAGCATACCTAGAACCAGATCTTGGTTTCTAAGTATCATTCTCCAAAATCTCGGACAATCTGACCTCAAAATGAATAATGATAGTAACAGATTATAAACAATTGAATAAAACAGGAAGCCATTATTAAACCATCCTGATATAAATGAATAAATTGAAAGTTTGATGAGGAAGAGGGTATCTGTAGTCTCAAAGCAGATTCCCACAAAATGGTCATTAATTAGAAAAAGAAAAAGCGAAACTGTACAATCGCAAAGCCTGGCAGACAGCACTTTGTTCAGCTGATCAGAGTGACCTTCACCAGCAATGGAATGAACCAGAACTGGGCGCCACCTGACAGGATACAGAAAAGAACAGACTTCTGTGCTATCGCTGTCAAAACACACGATCGAAATCTAATAACCAGGAAACATCATAAATGCAGACTGAGGGACAGTCTCAGAATTATTAGCCTATCTATACTCTTCAAAAGAACCATGGTCGTGAAGGGAAGGAAAGACTGAGAAACTTCTAGATTGAAGGAGACTAAACAGACATCAAAACTAAATCCATAATGCTGAACTGGATCCTTCTGTTAGAAAGGTCTTTACTGGGAAAATGGATAAAACTTGAGAGGGGTCTCAGCTTTCCATGGTGATAATATTTCATTGTGAATTTCCTGAATCTGAGGGCTGCTTGTGGTTAGTTAGGTAAGAATGTATCAGAGTGGGATACAGCCGCATGGTGACAGCATACTTTCCAATGGTTCAGTTAAGAAAGGATCTTCTACTGCACCCACAACTGTTTTGTGAGGTTGAGACTGTTTCAAAACCAAGCGGAAGAAAATGAATGATGCAAGTAAAACACTCAGAGCAGTGAGTGTCCCGCACAGGGGCTCAGGGACTGCAGCTGTTATTAGTATCATTGCCGCTGTCAGTCAGGGAAAGATTAAATATAAATCCTTGCAAGCACCTCAGCTTATGATTGCTACTAAATATAAAGATAATAATCCTAAAACTCAGTAATTGCTTAAAAAAAAAAAAGAAAAGGTCCTCCCTGGAAGAAGAAAAGTGGAGAGGGCACGGGTGATCGACAGGTGATCGCAGATGATCACAAGTGATCAAGAACATTCTCTCCTGGGTAAGACAGAAGATTAGATCTGAACCCTCAACTTCTTTTCTACCTAATTACTAAGAGAAGACTGATGTTGAAAAAGCAAAGAACCAAGGACAGGGAGAGGGAGAGGGAGAAAGAGAGAGAGAGAAGGAGAGAGAAGGAATGAGAATGACTGAATACCAGGGACCATCAACAGAAAATGCTACATTTTAAATTATATGTTTTATTCACTACCCCTAAATGTACTTTGGGGACCTAAAGAACTCTTATTAGCAAGGGGAAACAAATGGACTGGTCCTTCGTAAAATTCATGCTTAATAATTTAAAGGTAAAGGCACCCCTACCCCCCCCAAAAGGCCACTATCTTTTGTTCTTTCTGGGCCTCCATTCACCATTACTTCCTTCCCTTCACTGGTCTGAGTCAGAGCATCTGACTACAGAAATAATTTGGGACGACTCTTGTTCATATAGCAAAAGTGAACACCTCCTGAGTACAGAAATGTCAAACAAAACTCCAAAAGCAAAGCCCCATTACCTAAGGTTTCCAAGTTTAGGCCAGCATTAGATTCAAGCCTCTGCCTTGCCAGCCCCTTGTAACTTGTATCTGACCTGCAGCCGGAAACATCTGCCCCCATTTTTTTTGTTGTTGTTCAATTAAGTTTGTTCCTTACACATCATGACTTAGCAAGAACACAGTGTCAAAGTATCTCAAAGTTCTCACCCAGTGAGTGTGAAATCTGTGGGGTCACTGTGGCCTCTGCCCTCGCTCACGACTTTCCCCCTGAACTGCTTTCTCGCTCTGCAGCTCGGGGTTGGATGTGCAGCTCCCACAGCTGCTCGAGTGATCAGAAGAGTGTTCTAGAGTGATCAAAAGAACACAGCGCCCCAATCCCTTAGCTAACATCGTAGGAGTCAGAGGATTTTCACACTTCAGAACATTCTGGATTTAGAAGAGTACTGCAATGACTCTACCATATAATTTACAACAAACACTCCAGCGTCTGAGCAATAATCCCTAGTCTATCACACTGTGACTTTTGCCATACAGACTGTGCAAATTCACACAAACTGAAAGAGAGGAAATTAACAATTAAACAGCTTCACATCAATTGAGGTCAAGTGTGACCTTAGATGAGTTTCAGCACCAAATTTAGCAGAAAAATATTTTGATTTTCAGAGCACTCGGATTTCAAAATTAAAGCCATGAGATTATGGGGCCGGCCGGTGGCTCAGGCGGTTAGAGTTCCATGCTCCTAACTCCGAAGGCTGCCAATTCGATTCCCACAGGGGCCAGTGGGCTCTCAACCACAAGGTTGCCGGTTCAATTCCTTGACTCTCGCAAGGGACGGTGGGCTGTGCCCCTGCAACTAGAAACGGCAACTGGACCTAGAGCTGAGCTGCGCCTTCCACAACTAAGACTGAAAGGACAATAACTTGACTTGGAAAAAAGGTCTGGAAGTACTCACTGTTCCCCAATAAAGTTCTGTTCCCCTTCCCCAATAAAATCTTAAAAAAAAAAAAAAAGGACAGGAGATTATGGATCTCCCAAATTTTAAAGGCAATGAACCGAAGAGTATAGATAAGTCTGTTCCCCACTCTCATACATGTGTTCAACAAAGTAATACCATCAAAACCCAAAGTTCTGAACAACCAGGTCTTTGGACAGGACACAACACTCAGAAATATAATAACCATATTAGAATGGGGAAAAATAAAAAGGTAGCCAAACATTGGGGTTTAAAAAGGATCTATGCGATAAACATGGGGAAAAAATTCTAATTGAAGTGCTCGCTAATATGGAAAATTACTAAATCAACTTTTAACTCCTATCAGAAAATTTGTGATGAAAAATAAATAATCCCATCTTAAGCTTCAGTTTCACCTGCTGACTTGGAGCAAAGTTCCCAAGCTACAGGGAGGTTAACATCAAAGTGTGCAGTCACAGAATCACCATTCCTAATGCCACGGGTCTTGCCGATGTACCCACCACCTGGCAGGGTTGGTACAACAGGCTAACATTTCCTCCTCAAATGGCTCGGGGCACTAAGAGTCAGCACACAGCACCCCCGCAGCCATGGTCACCTGCTGGTCCCACTCATTCAAATGGGGGTGAACTACACCAGACACCAACTCATCACACAGCCCCATTCCTCACAGACTTGAAACAAACACAGCAGCACAGGTAAATTCTGCGAGGCCGTGCACCCTGACGTACAGATCGGCTCGTGCATAAGGCAAGTGGAGGAAGCAGTGTTTCTATAGTTTTCTGTTAAATCACACACACTCTTCTGATCACTTGAGCAGCTGTGGGAGCTGTACACCCAACCCCGAGTTGCGGAGGGAGAAAGCGGTTCAGGGGGGAAGTCGTGAGCGAGGGCAGAGGCCACACTGGCCCCACAGATTTTCATACTCACTTGAGAGAACTTTGAGGCCTGCCACAAACTTTCCTTACAAGGAGGCATTCAGGTACTTGATCACATCAACTGCCAGCAGTACTCAGTGAAAAATGAGCCAGGAACTTGTGAGTCTCTGGCTTGCACAGGTAAGTTACATACCACGTTTAATAAGCATTCAGCAAAAACAGATGTATAACCAAAACTAGTCAAACATAATTTGATTGGTTGTTACGAACCTAAAAGCTAAACATTTAAAACACAAAAGAGATTTAGTTGATTTGCTAAAACAATCTAGCTTGTGTAATATGACAACTATGTATCAAATAATTAAATCAACATGACCTCACTGAAACAAGACTCCTTTGTATCTAGACAGAAATCCAAGTTCAAGCGTTCCACACTTCATCTGGGCAACATGAAGATAGGACCAGGCAGTCATTAACTGCATATGTAAAATAAACATTTCAAAATATAAGATGCTTTTGAAGTATTACCACTGATCAGCTTCTTTGTCATTGGAACAGTGAATACATTGAAAAAGAAAACGAAAGCTCAAATTCACTGTTTTCTAAAGGAACAAAAGGCAAGCAAACAAAAGTGACCATCACACTGTTACCCCTCTAGCTGTTTTCTAGTTTATTTAGAGACACTAACACACATGCCCCAGAGAGCTTCATGTGGCCTCTTACCACCACGACACAGAGAATGTTGCCTTTTACTAACCCTAGGTTGACTGTCTTTACAGCAACATTCTAAAATTGACATGTAATTCCTCAGCATCCTCTAGGAAAAGGTTTTCACCAAAACAATTACGCACCTTGCTATCACACTTAATATAGTTCTTCCACTAACTTCCTTGAGCCAAGCATCATTTTTTCCCCTAAATCCTGGTATTTGTAGATTATGTCTCGAGTGTCCTGAACATATACTACTTGATCACCTGCAAATATTCTTTTTTATTTTAAATCCGTAATAAAACATGTAGTCACATGATGAATAAAATATGAATGCATACACCCTACAGAAGTTCTTCCATGTGCTGAGATAAATTAGTCTATTACCGACATAAAAACAAGAATTTTCTGTTATTTTGTCTCTATTGCTTTTTATTTAAAAAATAGTAATTACACCTGTTACATAGATCTTACTGAATGTGGCCATCTCATACCAGTAGTCTTATTAGAAATACTTCAGTGAGTACTCCTGGGGTTTTATAAAGTGAATAAAATAAATGACTAACCAAAGAACTTCCCATAATGTCCTCGTGTTTCCAATACGGTGCCATGGAAGGCGTGACAGGCGTGCGTTAGGATCATACTCTCCCAATTCACAATAAGTTCAAAACACAGATCAACTGAATGTACGTCTTTATCTTGCCCTTTCTCACGTTTCTTTTTCTGAACAGGAAGACAGCAAGCAAAGCTGCTTTAGACCCCAAAGATATTAATTACAACGTCTTCCAAAGACGTTTACTATAGGATTTAGGAGTCTTTTTAAAAATCTTACTAGTATATGCCCAGATGTGTGAACACACACAATGAAAAAAGCAGAAGTTATCACTGACTGGGCCCAAGGGACTCACTTACCTTGTCTCAGGGTTGTAGCCTAATATGTAGAAAAACGAATCCACTCGGGCTTTAAACTCTCTAGCAGCAAATATGTCGGAAAAATGGGAGATGTTACACTTCCCTCTGAAAATAAACAAACAAAAAACCTCATTAGTAATACCCCCAATTGCTTTGCAAACCAAAGTACTATTGGCGGGGTAGGGGTGGGAGAAGGTATAATTAAATCCATGTTACTCTAAGAACATGTAGAATATGGCTACAAACTCCATAATTACCTATTCAGAAAACTGGGAGTTTCCAAAAAGAAGTAAGAAAATGTCCAACATTATATACATTTTTGTTTCATGACTGCTTCAGCTTACAACTTTACAACTTAATTGCTTTTATCTCAGCATTTCAGTCACAGAGTAAAATTAAACCACAAAGCTAAATTGAGGGCAGGGCTGTGATGAGAAGATATTAAACTAGAAATGATGTGGGAAAATTAAAACCACAGTTAAATTACTTTACAAAAAAAATCCATCTTAGCCCTTCTACATCATCAAAGCAAAATGGGCCTTTTCTTCCTTGTAATAGGCAGACTGTAGTAACTGTTAATTATTTTTCTTTTCTTTTAACATGCAAGAAATAAACTGATTTGAAAATTAAAACAGAAATTTTAACATTTTAAATACATAGATGGGTTCTAATATACAAACACTTCCCAAATTTTTAAGTAAAGTTAAATGGCTGTAAGTTGGAAAACACTTTCCCAAGGAAATACTGCAATAAACAGCAGTAAGGTTTCCAGGTTCATCTACCAACAAAAGTTAAACTACTCTATAGCTGAAAGCTCTCCAATGCTGCAGATCTCCTTAAGCAGTCTTCATACACACCAAATGCGAATTCAGAAACATCACAGCGTGCAGTGAGCCCACCATCCCACTACACACGTACACATGTTGGGAAACTTTCCTAGAAGGCAGGGAGGTTTTAAGAACTCCAACTCCCTCAGTGGTCAAATGGGAGCTAAAGGTTGTGGTTAGAGAGGATGGAACTGGAGAACCAAAAGCACATCAATGCCACGCCAGGGTGCTGCCAGGGAAGGGACCTCCCACTGCTTGAACAGGCATTCCCTTCCCAGAAGGACTCTGTGATTTGGACGGAACAACATCCACACCAGCTAATGGCCAAGGTGTTAGTGAAAAGAACTGGCTGAGGGATATCATTGTGGGAATGGACATCCATTCACTTCTTACTGATAAATTAAAGAGCAGTATCCTCCTTTCCCACACAGCTTAAGTAACTGTGACCGAAGCCTCAGTAACGGGCAGAAGCCAAGATGGGCTCAGACAATTTCCATTTTTAAAATTAAATTAAAATACTATTGATTTACGAAAGTTCCTTTGGGAACTACTGACTAGAAGATAATGCAGGGCTATTGAGCACTTGACATGTGAGTGGTATAACTGAAGAGAAAGAAATTTTAAAATTTATTTAATCTTAATGTAAGTTTAAATAGTTACATGTGGCTGGTGGCTACTACACGAACAGCACAGATTAAAATAATATTTCCATCGTTGCAGCAAGTTCTAGTGGAAGCACTGATACAGGTATTAACAAGATACAATTAAAGGAAATATGGACGAGGTATCAGCTGTGCAGGCCACGACCTAACCCTGCAGTATTTAGCTGGAATAAAATGAGCTTCTAGAAAGGAACAAAGTAAGATCACTTTTACAGTGGAAGAATGCACTCACTCTGCAGCTAACTACCCATCTATCTATAGTGATTTAGTCCCTGAAGCCTAGAAGAAAAAGATAAGTTTCTTTATCAAATAGGGAAAAAAATATCTATTGTACCTATCTCATAAAATACTAAGATCAAATAAGAAATCTATGAAACTTTGAATACTATTCAGTGCTATGTAAAATAAGTTATTTCCACCGTTATTGTCCATTACTAAAGGAAAGTGATTCTTCTCTTATTATTCTTTGTTATTAATCAAATGTAAGTTCACCCTTAAACTTGAGTAATTAATGAATGTATTAATTAAAGGTATAAAAACCCTACCAACCCACAATTCTAAACACAGGCATTAGAAATCAAGTATGTTTCAGGCAGGGTTTCTCAATCTCAGCACCGCTGACATGTTGGACTGAATAACTGTTGTCAGGGGCTGTCCGGTGTTTAGCAGCATTGCTGGCCTCCACCCGAGAGTTCCCCCACCCCCCGCATACACACACATCATCCTGACATCCAAAATATCTGAAGAAATTGTCAAATGTTCCCTGGGGAGGGCGACACAACTCGTTTAGGGAAAGACAACAGCACCAGGAATAGTAGCAGATCATCAGATAAATGACTATGAAGCTGTAATAAACGGGCCTTACCATTACCTCTTCTATTTGCTTCCCGTTGGATTATTTGACAGGTAGTGGTTTTTATGTTAATTTTATATCCTGCTGATCGACTGATTTTTTAGGTTTGATATAGTGTAATCATTGATTCTGAGGTTTTCCAGATATGCTGTTATTTAGAAGTAAACAAAGTTTCACATCTTGTTTACCCCTTCGTAAGCCTCTAATTGCACTGGATCTCTAGCACACAGTGGAAAGTAGGGGAAACAGTGGCCATCCTTGCCTTGTTCCTGATGACCGTGGAAATGTCTCAGGTGTTTCCATTCAATATGATATACTAGCTTTAGAAATAATCATATCCTAATCATAGCCTTAGAGGGATGTTTCTTCCCCTTAGCTTTAATAACATGGTAAATCCTATTAAAGTGTGTCTAATAGTGAACCTACCTTGCATTCCTGAAAAAAATCTCAGTTGGTCCTAATATATTTTTAATGAGATATTAGAATTTTTAAAAGGATTTAATTAATTAGATCTAATGTTTTTCTCCTCATTAACTTCTGCTTTTATTTTTATTAACACTGTCTTTGTGCTTTGTTTTTGTTCGCAACAGCTTTATTCATCCTAGCCAGCAACAACCCAAATATCCATTGACAAGGAAATGGGTAAACAACTCACTGTATATTAGGACAATGAAATACCACACAATACAAAAGATAGAGCTCCTGATATACAGCACATCATGGAAAAATCTCAAAACTTAAATGCTGAGTAAAAGAAGCCAGACACACACAAAAAAAACATACTGTATGATTCCACTTATATGAAGTTCTAGAACAGGCAAAAGTAATTTATGGTGAGAAAAATCAGAATAGTGGTTGCTTCTGGGTGGGAAGTTTTGAGATGAAAGTAGCTTAAGGGAACTTATTCAGATGGCAGGATTATCAAATGTAAATTTAAAATCTGCAGTTTACTGCATATTTTTAAAAGTATTGGGGAAAATAAAACAATGACAGTCATTAGCATAGGGAAGGCGCCCTCCAGTCTTGAGCAGAGCCCAGACAGGGCTGACACAAGCAGGGAAACCCACTATGGCTGGCTCTGACTGGTTGGCACCCATGTGAAACATTGTTCGTATCAAGTCTTGCTGAAGAGTAGTGAGAGCATGTCAAAATGTGTGCATATGTTATCATTTTAAGCATTCAATTTCTTTTTCCCCAGCTCTCTTTTCATCATGCTCTCCCAAAGGCAATACATCATTTGACAGTGTCTATGGAATGGCGGAGGAAAGACTGTTAAGAGAAAATGGCCATCACCCCCACCTGGCTGAAGTATCTGGTTTCAGAGCCCCCTAAGGTACTGTATACCCCATTTCTAAAGTGATACTTCACTATGAACAGAAACGTGGCTGAAGGCAGGAAAGCCCCATGTTTTAAGGTCTTTCCATTCACCAGTGACAGGTGCTTCCTGGGAAAGACTTGTGTCAGTAGTCGTCTGGGGTGGGGCCTTGGGCAGTGTGTCATTTGAAGAGGCCTCTGGCTACTGGAAGGGGATAAAGGAGACAGAAGAGAACCCCCTCATGCAAGGAGAGAATACAAAAAGAAGCTGTGGCCCAGAGATTCATTCCCTAAAACTATCCATAACTGGGAAAGTCTTCGTAGGTCCCCAGGCATATGCAAACCTCAGAGAAACTCGTGAAGAGGCAAAGATCGCTTCCAGTAGCATGTCTGTTTACAGCTTTACTTCTTACCCAGAAATGAAGGGAGAAAGATTCTGAGACAGAGTCAGTATCTTGTCTATTGTAAGCCATTTGATTAATGACTGGCATAGGATTTGTTTGTTTTTTTAAAGCTTCTTTTCTATTTCTAGTTGTTCTGTTTCTCTTGCTTTCCTGTGGGTTACTTGAACATTTTTTTCAGATTCCATCCTGATTTGTTTACTGTATTTTACTATGTCACCCTGTACAGTTTTCTCAGTGGTTGCTCTAAATATAACAATATACAACATTACTTCCACTTAAGTTCCTTTGCCTCTCCGCTTTTTAAACATAACCGTCTTAAGTATTTCCTCTGTATCCATTGAGCACAACCTCAATGCATTCTTTTGTTTGTTGTTGTTTTTATCATTTAAGCTGGGAACTTAATTCATTTAATTTTATTTTTTCATTTAAATCAGTGTGTTTATAACTAGTTTTCTTCTAATCATTACTTTAAATGCATGCCATGAATTCTGCTATATCGTATTTTCATTGTCATTTTTAAAAATTTCTTTAATTTTAGTGTGTGTTTCACCTCATACCCAGGAGCTGCTCAATAGGATGTATTAAATTTCCAGGTAAAATGGCCTCCCTGTTTTTCGTTTTTGTTTGTAAACTATAGTTTTATTGCATCTTAATCAGATATTTTCTTTGTGATCTAATATATGATCAATTTTTAAGAATATGCAAAGGTATACAGAAGAATGTGTATTTTCTATTATTAGGGTATAGAGGTCGATACATGCCTATAAGATTAAATACGTAGAAATAAATGTAACAAGAATGGGAAAATCTCTATGAGGAAAATTCTTCAACACTCCTGACAGACTTAGAAGTAAACATGAACAAATGAAAACAACGTCCCCTGCTCTGGGACGGAAAAACTCTCCCTACGCGACATTTCCCCACAGCCTGATCTACAATTCAATACAATCCTAATACAAATACCAGCTACCTATTTTACGGACTGAAACAGTTAAGATTCACATGGAAAAACAAGTAACTGAAAAGGGGGGAAACTGGCCCTCTCAGACATTAAAACATACTAGAAAGCCCCTATAATTCAAAGAGCGTGGTGCTGGCACATCTACAGACAACAGAAAACACAATGGCAAGTCCAGAACACACATGGAAAATAACATATGACAAAGGTGGCATCTAAACTGCTGAGAGAAAAACAGACTTTTTAAATAAATGGTGCTTGGACAACTGGGTAGAATTCCTCTTTAAATTCGGTGTAGGGGAAAGGCTTTGTAACTATGACTCAGACTCCTGAGGGAATTTAAAAAAAAAAAAAAAACTGATACATTTGACTGGATAAAAATAACCTTTGCATAATGAAAAAAAAACATAGAATTAAAAGAAAACTGACAGAAGTGGGAGAACATATTTGCTACATATACAACAGACATATGAAGAACTTCTAAAAAGTGAGAGACCGAAAGACAAAAACCCAATAGACATGAACAGATGAGTCACCAAAGAAATACTATTTCTCACCTATTAGACTGGCAAACTTTAAAAACAAAAGATAACATTCTGTTGCTAAAGCCAGAAGTCTTATACATTGTTGAAGGGAATGCAAATGACAAATGGGTATATGATTTCTGGAAGAAAATCACATATACATGAACCTTTCAACCCAGCGATCGCTGGCCTATGAATCCATCTGAAGACACACATCCGACAATAAGGAAATACATATGCACAAGGATCGTCACGGCAGGATCGATTATAATGGAAACACCTTGGAAACAACCGAAACGCCCATACACTACATACCATAGTTGAACAAACTATGGCACACCCACACAATGGAGTACTATGCAGCTGTAAAAAAAAGAAGAAGAAGAAGAAAGAATGAAAAGCTCTCTATGCACTGAGACGGAGCAATTTCCAGAACACACCACTAAGTGAAAAAAGTCAAATGCAAAAAAGTTATCTACAGTACACTATCCTTCAGGTAAGAAAGAAGAGGTTGTAAAAAAAAATAGACACGTATGAGTATTTGCTCATTTGTGAAAAGAAAATGCAAGAAGGATAAACTAAGAAGGGATCCATTGACTACCGATAGCAGGTGTGCGGAAGAGAAAACGAAGTGGGGGATGGGAACCTGAGAGCAGGGCTGAAAACTAAAGGTGTGTAGCTCTGAGCCTTGGAACCACAGCCATAGCACAAATACCCTCACATACCCAAAACATAAACGAACAGTCCCAATCAACCAGGAGGAACCGAAAACGGAATGCCAAGCCTCACAAGTGAACCCAACTGCATTACAAATGAACAGCACAGCCACAGGTAAGGAGGTGTGTGAGGACAGAACTGGCTGAAGCAACTTTGGAAAAGAGAATCTCGCCTATACACTGGAAGAGTAAAGACACACATTTAGTCAATGTGCTCTCATGGGGACATGGGTTCTAAATTCCAAAACTACGCTATGTGTATTCTAGCACTGCGTAAAAATTAGTAAATATATTTTAAACAATAAGAACTGAGTTGTTCACTGTTGAAGGAAGAGTCACAAATGAAGGGTAAAGGAAGGAGTAAAACGAGTCTTGGGGTGGTGGACTGGAAGCTGGCTTCCCCTCTGCCCTGCCATGGGGGGACACAGACATCGGCTGTGTACAAACCAGAAGAGGGCTCCCCAGAGCTCAAACGTGCTGGCACCCCGCTCTCGGGCTTCCAGCCTGCAGAACTAGGAGAAATAACTTCCTGTTGCTTATAAGCTACCTAGTCAGTGGCATTTTGTGATCACAGCCTAAACTAAGACGTTAATAAAATTCAAATAAGGTGTTTAGGTCAATGGTTCTAGTAACTGTACTGAAGTTACGTAAGATGTTCATTAACATGGAAGAAGATTGGGGAAGGGATATGTGGAAACTCAGTCCTTGCAACTTTTCTGTGTGTCTAAACGGAGTTCCAAATAGAAGAACTTTTCAAAGACTATGAAGTACTCAGGGCAGGGAGGGCGTGCTATCCAGTGAGGTGCTCCCTAGAGCCTTCCCCTACTAGTGGCTCAACATGTTAAATGATGAATGAATAAATACATAAAATGACGGATAAGTTATGGTGTCTAATGACATTCTAAGCATGTATACACAAAACAATAAAAATGCTGTAGGTTGAAGTCATTTCACATATAAAAACAACAGCAGATTAAAACCAGAAAATGAATCTTAAACTGCAAAACTAAGAGATCTGAGGCATCATGGAACTCCTTAGGGAACTTCCAGGAGCTAAATGAATTTTGTAAATGCTAAGGAGAGGTTGGGGGGCGGGGGGCTGTACAAAAATGTAATTAATCAATTTCAATCTCTAAACATATATAATCCTAGCTGCCTATATCAAACTAAGGAGATAAATTAATTTGGGATGAAAAGAAGGAGATTAGAAGACCTAAAGAGCTGGTTTAGGGTTTCTTGACCCTGGGCTTCGAGAAAATTCCCTCTGAAACATATTCCTATTAATAAGAATCCCCCCATAAGGTGATAGCTTTTAACCTGACCTATCTTAGGATACTTTCATTCCAGTGATTACTGGAAGTGTAGGAAGCAGATACTCAGCAAGTTGGAAAACAGCCCTCGAGCCGATGAGACATTTCTGACCCCCTACGCTGCCCTCCACAATCATTCCTAGAGAATTAATTCACTGTTACAAGGACACAGCAAACCTGAAAGGCTGCCCAGGTTCATGTTCGCCGTCCCCTCACACAGCAACTGCTCTAGATCCTTTGATCATCACTAAAACATTACCCTTAGGGTATAAAACGTAACAGCAAATAAATTGCAACCTACAATTTTTATTTAGTTTAATAAAATTTATCTGCTCACTCTCGGAACCAGTTGATCTGCTCAGTTTTAGAGCATCTAGGAGATGGCTCCTTGAGCTAAACTCTTCTCCCCATACCTGAAGCAGTCTGTATCCAATTAATCCATCCAATAACCCACAGAAAACTAAAATAAATGGATGCTAAGTAACTGTAACATCAGTAAATCGATACAGAATTACATTTAATTTCGCTTGTTATTTTCTACCTTTTACGCTTTTAAGAACCCAATTCAGATTCGATGAGCGTAAGCAAACTCGTGCCCTTGAGTGAGACACTCTGAGAGGTTTTTTTACGCACCTTACCTTATTGAATGATGTGTGAACCAGAAGATGTGTGTTTGATTCACGGTTCTATCACTTAATCATGTGACCTGGAGTAAGTTTGTCAAAAGGATGCCTCAAAGGTTAACAAACTTTGGCCGTGGTCACAAAACTATGCGGCAGAGCCAGGATCCAAACTCAAGTCTTCTAATTTAAACGTGGTGCTTTTTCTATTTTACCAGTATCAGCCAAAAATACTGGAAAGAAAGAGAACTCAAAAATACTTTACTCAAGGTATTAACTTCACTGTATGGTTACTGATAATGTAATGAAGAAAAGAAACAGTTGTAGAAACTTAGCTTGAAAGGGAGGGCAGACTTCACAGCAGCAGCAGAGCTGTGATGTGGATAAAAAACAGATTTCCAGCCCTGGGAAGGTCCCCCAGTCTCTCTGGGGATAAATTTACTTCGGGTAAAGAAATGCTACAATCTCAGTTTACGCAGGGAGGCTGCAGAGGGATTCTGTTTTCCTTTTGAGTCCTGATGGCTAAAGGACAAAGCTCTCTCTCCTTTATAACCCAGACTAGCACCAGCTTGCAAGACAAAGCTATACCCGTGTCTTCCTGAGTCAGTGAAATGGCAAGAGCCCCCAGTTACTCGCAGCCCAACGGATCCAGACAACTGAGCGCATGGAGCTGTGAGAAGAATGGTGCTCGGCACTGACACTATCAGGCTTTTTCTTTCTTTTTTCTTTCTGTCCTGCATGTTGTTTTTCAGTCCAGTCATCTGATCCTCTTTCATGCCTATGGGTTATTTGTCTCTCTCAAAATTGAGCTTATTTTTGGTAGTACTGCTTTGTATCTACGGAGAAAGAAAAAATTCTTTCTGTGGATAAATGGTGAAGGAAAAATTGGTAGAAATTTCACTCTCCACCCCCCAACATATGGAAATTAAAAGTAATCTTGCTTTGGTGAAGAAAAAGGGAATAAATAGAGATTCCTGGGGGCACTGCCATTCCATTCTGCTTCTACCGAAGGTGACCTTACGGTGAGCAACCTGCCGTGGAGAACCAGGTGAGATTACTAACAGTAAGACCCATACAGATGAGCTCCGGATGTGTGCAGATGTCAATACATACACATACCGGAGGTGTCAAAAAATGTATACACATTTTGAGAGATGTTATCTATGTATTACTTTTTGAAGTTGAATTGAATTACGGTAGCAACGTGTAGTATGACGTTTGCTCAAAAGATGGCGTTAATCAAATGAATGCCAGCGTCACCATGTGCCAGGCAGGCCAGTCAAAGAAAATGGCGGAAGCCCGGTTGTCGTTCGAGGAGCACAAGACCCTTTTGAAGTGGTATCGAAATTTGAGAACGTTGTGGAAGTACAACAATGGAGGCGTGAGTATGCAGCAGAACCTCCAACATACCTAACAGCTGCACGCATCCGTGATAAGTCTGAGACGCATGTGCTGTGTGTGACGTGCACACGGGAAGATCCGGAGGCCTCGCACAGCAACAAGTCCTGCTGCTTCTGCTGTGGTGTTGGAACCGTTTACACACTCGCCACAGAAGTCTACCCAACAATGTTCACTGTCATCAGAAGTGTCTGGGCGCTGATGGGAACCACTTTGAGCACTTCTTGTCATTGCAGAAGTGAAATGTGACTTGTATTCATATTTTGTTATCGGCATATACTAGTATTACAATTTTAATACAGTTTTTTCCTTATTTAAAATGTGTGCATGTTTTTGCCCCCCTCTGCATTTACTGAGCACCTGCTGGGCAGATCTTCCAGTAACTGTGTGACCACCATCATTTGGTGTCTTTGGAAAGAAGGAAAAAAAAAAAAAAAACCAATTGTTAAGTCACACAAGATATGCTCTATTTGAAGCTAACAAAATCAAATTTAAGATGATAGCTTTACAAAACCACTTTATGGCGCTTTAAAGAAAATACCACAGGAGAAAAAAACTAATCAATAAGGGTTCTAGTCATATACAGTGAAAGGAGGTAAGGAATGGCCACGTTAGCTCTCCAGCCCTGAGTGGTCTGTGATGGCACAGTGACCTATACAATTACACATCTCCAGAAATATATCACTGTACACCTAATAAAAGTACATTCGTCTGGCTCCAGCTAGAATGATCTGGGACAACTGGTTCTTCTAAAAATGCTAATATAGTAAAAAAAACACTCTATAAAACTGAATAGCCTCTGATAAATATACAAATATAGTCATTTTAGGCAATGATGTGAAAACATATTGAATAACCAGTTACACATCTATCCCAAATATTTATTTGTTTTAACTTCAACTCTAAATTGCTTAAAATCATTTACCTCAACCAATGAAATCAGACAGAAGAGGAGGGGGAAAGCATGCAAAGCAGGGTAAGAAATAATCGCAGGATCAAGCCATTTGTCTTAGCTAATTATTTCAAGTTCTATCAATCTTCCATTAACTTCCTTTGTTCAACATGTGACTTTAAGATTCCAAAGCCACTGCCACAAAAACATAAAAAGCCTGTGGGAGTTTTGGAAGAACTTTATAAAACACCACGAGAATCCTCCCAACATATCTCTGAGGTCCTGCAGGAAGCGCAACCTAACCACGTACACTCGTTCCTCTACAGCGGAGTTTGGCAAAACCATGGCCCACAAGCCAAGTCTGCCCCACCGCTTGTTTTTGTAGAACCCAACAGCTAAGGATAGCTTTTACATTTTAAATGGCTAAATAAATCAAAAGGAGAATACTACACCTCCTGACATGTGGAAAGTAAATGAAATTCAGATTTCAGTGTCCATAAAAAATTCTGTTGGAGCACAGCCACCTCGTGTGTGTTGCCTGTGGCTTTTGTGTTCCAACGGCTGAGCTGAGCAGCTGCGACACAGACCATAGGAAAGACTGGGCCCCCAAAGTTTGCCAAAACCTGCCCTATATTAAAGTTGCTACTAATTTGCCTTGAAATAATTGGCTTTAGCTATGTAGCTTTGCACAAGAGACTCCAGATGGTTTTACTGAATACCATCTGAGCAATATAATAGAGAAATTATTGTATCTCACTGTAGCTAAGCTAAAACCCAGTATATCCCTATGGCCTTTTTTAAAAACCATATTCTTTAACAAAGAAAGTAGTTCTACCACTTTATTATTACCAGTGGGGAAAGTTATTATTTGTCTTACTTCCTCTACCACTTAAGAAGCACAAAGTCTTCTACTTACATACAAAATATACCAGAATATATGTATGTCCTTTTCTTGAAAGAGACAGAAAAAAAAAAAAATACCACAGAGTAAAAAGCAGGGGCTCTTGGTCACTTTTTGGCACTTTTTGGCATAACTGCCTAAGACTTTAAGAACTAGTTGGCAATGTTACCTTCTGCCTTGAATAAAGTCTTCAATATATTCTCCTTACCTTTAAGCTTTTTAGTAGAAAATTTATCATACATACAGAAAATTGAAAGAACAGGCAATGACACTTCTACAAACTTTGCCTAGACTGTCAATTAATTACATGCCGCCATGTTTCTTTCTTCCATGTCATTATCTGCCTTTTCTAGTGGCAGTGACTGAATCTTTAGGAAATAATCTGCAGGTCATCATAATACTTCACCCTAAATACTTTAACAACCAATACCAGGATAATAATTTTCAAGTGAATAAAGATACAAAACGATAGAAAGGGTGTAAAAAATGAAATAGAAAAAAAAAAGCACCCGCCCCCCCCCCCACACACACACAGATTAGTGAAGATACAGGCCACCTCCAAAATCCCAACAGTCCCGAGTTCACACTGGAATGGTAGCTTCCGGAGGCCACAGAAGTAACCTGATCGGTGTCACAATGCTCAGAAGAGAACCGGGTAGCTTGGCCTCTCCAACTCACGCTCGATGCCGTCTCCTTCACAGGAAAGACCAGGTCTCTGGTACTTACCTGAGGGCAGCAGCATGGTAGGTGTCCACGTAATCCGAAATGAAGAGCTCTCGGTTCTTGATTACTGGGTCTGTAATGACAAGTTCTCTTCCAGAGTCTGCCAAAAAATTAATTAATTAAGAGGAATTAAAATTGAGCTTCCCAAAACAATTAGAAAAATTTTGCAAAATTTTTCTTTCAGGTTCACCTCCCACTAGAGAAAGCCCAAGAAATAACCAGGCCTGGTCAGCAAAATAGAGGAGAGGAATAATGTCCAGCAGAAATAACAGGAACAAAGTAGTCTGTTGGGTATGTTTTACACCCTTCATTTAAGCCCCACAGTTTGCTAAAAGGCATAAAGCACAAAACACAAAATGGGAAAAAAGAAAAAACTAACACATTTTAGCAACTTGTAAACTACTAAATATTCAGTGACCCTGTCCATCTTATTTTTTACTGCTAAATATTCCAGGATGGGGTGAAATCACACTGTTTCCACTGAAAAGAATAACCAACTTACTATTTTTAATAACAAACCCTACTTTAATTGCTTTAACAGAAATTTTTATAGTTTCAAAGGACAAAAAAAATAGTCGATATAAAAGAACATCATTCTTCAAAACTACTTCTGACTCCTGCTTTGTTGAATTCAAACCTATCACCAAAAGCAGTGGGGAAGAGTGGAAGAGCATGGCATCGGAGACGACAGAGCTGGCTCCCTGCCCAGGAGCGGCCACTGAGAAGACCTGTGGCCTTGGCAACTCCTTAGCATTTCTAAGCCTCAATTTCCTCATCTGGAAGTGGGGAGTGGCAAACCCTAACTCATATTATTAATGGGTAACAAATGTGAATCAGCTATCATGAGGCCCAGCACTTTTCAAAAATCAATAGAAAGGAGCTATAATACATCGGAACAAATGTAATATACATTTTATGGGCATATCTCATGCGTCAATAAAGTTACCGGGTAGAAACTACAATGCCAGAGGGAGAAAAAAATAAAAGATGCTCTGAACAACCTTCTTTATTGTTCTGAAAGTCAAGACTCAAGCTGAATTCCAAAACATTCAAGAAAGCTTTGCCTTGAAAACTGAAGTTCAAAACCATGAATACAGACAGAAGTTCAGTAACACAGATTACTGAAAAGTAGAAAAGAAAGAAAACACAACCCTGCAGGGTTTTAGGTATTATTAGTTCATCAGGTGAGAAAAGGGAATGAAAAATGAAATTACTGTCATTTCCAAAGAAGACCTATCTCTATTCCAAGTTTATGGGGAAGACACCATTAGCACATACTCAGGTTGTTTCTTTGTAAAGGCAAAAATAATGAAAGAACTCAGCAAATAAAATGAACATTCTAGTAATGTCCTTATTTACAAAAAGCTTTCTGAGAGAAACTTTTCATGGAAGTTGTCTCCATTTAACGAATGCTTTTAGCAAGAACGCTGCCCACAGCGCAGCAAGTGCGAGAGTCAAAGCCGAAGGCCGTATTTACCATTTTCGTTATGACGGTCCTGCACCAAATGCTGATACACAGAGTCGGGGACTTCAGACTGACGGTAGTACCATTTGACGTTCATGAGGAGATGGTCCCTCTTACTCTGCAAAGGAAAATCTAACAGCATTAGGAACAGGATTTCAGGGACCCCCAGCTGCATCCCACACCCATCAACAAAAGCCCCTGGAAACAGGTGGACAGGCAGAGAGGAAGACGCAATTACCACCAGGGCCACAAAAATACGTAAGTCAATTATGAAGCCAAATCTGATTTTTTTCTAAATCTCAGCCACAGCACCCCTCTGACCCGATGCCTCCAACTTGCTCATTTCGGTAAACAAAGGAGACCAAACTTGAATCTGTAACTCTCCCCAGCTTGATTAACTAATTCATTCAATGTTACAGTTTTTATTTACCATTAACTACATGGTACTACATGAATATATGCGCCTATCTTAATTTTTGATCCTTTTGGTGAATATTTATAAACTGTGTTAACTCACTGTCGAGCCATTAAGGGCAATAAGTTAGAAGGAACTTACCCAGCAAGGCCTGGCACAAAGTCATCTCTCCGGGGTTTGCCAATCACCCAGACCGGGTTACATCCTCCCTCCACTTTACTGTCATTTACCTGCAGTTATTGCTACACGGCAAACACACAGCAAACTACGGGCAGTGGTGAGAGCCCTGGAACAGGTCATGGAGCAGGGACCCTATCTTATTTTTATCTCTGAATTTCCAGAGATCAGAACACCTTGTAATAAATATTTATGACTAATGACGAGTTCTATGATGATCAGGTGCCATAAATGTCGGTGGAACACAACGTGTTATCCCTAAAAGTTAACTTTGTTCCTGTGTCAAAGAATAAAGGTTCCGACACCGTCCTTCCATTGGAAGGCTTTGGGGGCTACAGCTTGAGGTGGGTGGTCTGTGTGCCCCTGGTCGTGAACCATCTCACCATGGCAGCGCGCTAGGGCTTCCCGTAGCCTCACAAAATACCTTTCCAGCCCAGATGAGGGCCTTAAGAGACTTCCCCAAGGTGAATACAGTACCACTCCTCTTAGCAGCTTCTACTTCTCATCTCAAGTCAGTGGGTCAGAAATGAATGAGAGCTAAAATTTGAAAAATGGCTCATGTTTATAAAGGAAATGGCTAAATCCTAAAATGTCAAATGAGCCTTCTTTAATGAAGTAGGATGCTTTCTGCTTCAACGAGGTATATACACAGTCTTCACTAAAAGGCCAGAAAGGTTCAAAAATAAAACCCTTTGCCAAAATAGTTGAGCCATTAAAAGAACTGGAAAGGGGCGGGGCTGCCAAAAATCTTGACTGAACCCAAATGTGAATAAGTCTATTCCAAAGTAAATATAAACACCAAGATTCTTACTTTGCAATTAATTGTGCCAAATAGGCCTACAAAAATAGGGCGTCATTACTGATTTGAATCAAATAGATTGTATACAAAGAATAATCCTACATAATGGGTACATTTTAGTTTTTATCCATTCTGCACTTCAAATTCTACGCCATTTATACTGCAGGTGGGAAAAGAGGACAAATCAGTATGTTAAATAAAAAGAATAAATGTTATATAGAGGAGTTTATAGACAGGAGCAACTACTTCCAGCAGGGGATTATGGAGGAAGTAACATCTGACCTGAGGAAAAAATGGGAATGATTTCAATGGATTCTTTCTTAGACAAAGGAAGAGACCTGAGAAAGACACACGGAGAGAGAAAACACAAGACACATCCAGATGCACATGGTCCACCTGCGTGCAGTACAGGAAAATGTTCTGCGTGATACTGAGAAGAACCTGAATCCTGACTGTAGTTTGGTCTTAGTGGGTGTGTAACTCGGGGACAAACGGGGTCTCGTATCTCCACTGCTGACCAAACCCACAGGTAGTGAGGTACAAAACACCAAGACGTGGGAGAGCAGCTAGAGGGTTACGGTTTCTTTCCCAGGTAGAGTGATAAAGAGCAGGGCCAGGATGAGAGCACCCATCCCGGAAAGACACCAACCAGAGGAAGGACAGAGGCTGGCAGGACTGAGGGATAACGTGTAGCACAGGCTCCTCAATCTCAGCACTACTGCCACTTCATCGACATAAATCTGGCTGGAAACCTGTCCTGGGCACTGTTAGATGTTCAGCAGCAAACCCTGGCCTCCAACCACCAAATGCCAGTGGCACCCCTTCCTCATTGTGACAACCAGAAATGTCTCCAGACATTGCCAAATGGCCCCTTCGGGAACAAAGTACCCCTGGTTGAAAACCAATGGTGTAAGTTTCCTTTTGACTGAAAGCTAAACCAGAATGGTAATACTGAAACCTGGCCAAGCGCTCCCAGCTGAAGAACCACGGATAAAGGAACACAGGAAAAGTCCATTGTGGTTCAAATTCCGGCTCCACCATTTCCCAGCTACATGACTCTGGCGTGTCACTACGATTCCCTGAGTCTACCCTTCCTGTCAAATGGGAACACTGAAACCTACCTAAAGGACTACTGGAAGGATTAAAAAGATGGAGTGTCATCTGGAACTGAGCAGTAGGTACTCAAGAGAGTATGGTTTCCTCCGTTAGTAGGTGAACGCAACCAGTGCTTCACAGAAAACTTTGCTGAGAATTATAGGAGTTATTTCTTCACCAGAATATGGTTTCTTCCCAGAGACGCCAGTGATCTCTGGTAACGGAGCGCCTGCTGAAAGCGTCTGTGCGCACGCTCACGAGCTCCCTGACAGAGCACACAAAGGAATCTAGATCTACTCGCAGTCCTAGCAACATGTCCTAAAATCTATGCTTTCATGTATTTCTGTAACACATCTCAGAGGTCTGAAAACCTGCAGGGCAACAGAAATAACCTGTTAAAGGTGCCATAACTGGCGACTGTGCAGTGTCAATTTTTCAGAACCAAGCCAGCTATTCTGGAGACCTTTGGAGGTATAATATCTATGCTATCTTTTGACCCAGGCATAGTTAACACACACACATATTCACTCATTACTACCCTGGTTAATTTGTACCTAGATTTATTCCGCCTCACAAAGGCAGTGGGTTTCCCAATGCAGTACTACCTAATAACCAGGAAGTGGCAGCATTGCGTTAAAAAAGCCTCCAGAATCTTAATTCCAGGGATACAACAAAGGTAGATTCAAGTAAACAAAAGTTTTAAACAAATGTAAGTCGCTGTGATAGACACAACCTTCCTAAATAGGTGAGGAATTGGGTTAACAGTTAAACATCTGTAAAGGGAGGCAGTGAGTTATTTGGGAGGGCATGAAATGAAAACTAGGTAATCTAGGATTCCAGTCCTGTCTGAAGTCACTAGTAGCTGGGGGTGATCGTGGAGTCCCCAAGCCACCTGGCTGATGAAGGGACACAACAATATGCTTTCTAGAGTCTCAGCCCATCTTATATACTTATGTTTAGATTTCTTCCCCAGACAAAACCAAGTAGATAAAAAAGGGTTGGTGGGTGTTTTCAGCTAATATTACCATCCTAAAAGAAAGTTTTACAAATTAAAATGTCATCTTCCTGGAAGCTAACTGCTTTGCTCTGAGGAACGGCAAAAGGGAGCAGAGAGCACCCGTCTCTCAGTGAAGGCTACCGAAACCAACCAGACTCAAGGGTGCTGCTCAAACGTTAACATGGGAGCTCTCCATCTGCTTCTTCTCACTAGTTAAAGATTCTGCTCAAAATCACAGAAAATTAAAGGCAGAAGTGAATTTGGAAATCACATGATTCAAACCAAACCACCTGGCTTTGAATTATGGCCTTGCAACTTACTAAACTGTGTGACTTCAGGCAAATGATGTCTCCAAGCCTCAATTCTCTTGTATATAAATGAGGAAAAATAATAGTCTCTAGCTCATTAGGTCGTGAGGATTAAATAAACGAATGTGAGTAGAGTGGATTGGCTTTCAATAAGTGTGGGATATTACTATCACTCCTTTACAGATGAAGAGAGCAGTCGAGCTATAATACGAGGTGGCTTATAAATGTGCTTTTCTCCTATTCAAAAGCATGCTAGTAATAGCAATACAAAAATAAATCATGTAGCAAATTAGGGGGAAGTATCTTTACTTTTGCAACAATTCGAAAAGCATGTAAAGTATTTCTGACAAATATGCCTCATTATTGACTATGCATATAATTGTAGAATTCCATAAAGGTCAAAGTGGTTATAAATGACACATTTTAAACAGAATGTGGTGAGAAGCTTCCTATGTGAAGGCACCCTGGGGTCCACTTTTGAATAAAGAGATGAGCCCACTGGGAAGTCAATACTTTCCCATCATTTCATCTTTACAGAGAGAGGATAGTGGAGAGAGGAGACATTGATGTTGACTGATTACAGGTGGTTGAAAACCACCACACAGGAGCACCTCCAGTCTGCTGCTAACTGTAAGGTTTCACAGAATGACTCAATGCAAAGGGGGGATGGGGGGGCACCTGATTCTGGGTTAAATTGTGGATTCTTCCACATCCCTGGCCTGGATTTCTTTTAAATGAGGAATGTACGGGGTCTGACAATTAAGTTCGCGAACTTGTTGCACCGATGTTGCTGACATTTTTTTATCAGAGGGATTATTCATTATGAATTTGTACCAACTGGACAAACACTTAACCAAGTTTACTATTTGGAAGTGCTGAAAAGGCTGCATGAAAAAGTTAGACGACCTGAACTTTTTGCCAACAATTCATGGCTCTTGCATCACGACAATGCACCAGATCACATGGTACTTACTGTCTGTGAGGGAGTTTTTAGCCAGTAAACAAATAACTGTATTGGAGCACCCTCCCTACTCACCTGATCTGGCCCCCAATGACTTCTTTCTTTACCCGAAGATCAAGGAACTATTGAAAGGAAGACATTTTGATGACATTCAGGACATCAAGGGTAATACGACAGCTCTGATGGCCATTCCAGAAGAAGAGTTCTAAAATGGCTTTGAAGGGTGGACTAGGCGCTGGCGTTGGTGCATAGCTTCCCAAGGGGAGTCCTTCGAAGGTGACCGTAGTGATTGATATTCAGCAATGAGGCATGTAGCAGTTTTTCTAGGGTGAGATTGCGAACTTACTTGTCAAACCTAATATGTAAGTTTAAGGAAATAGAGTTTAGAAGACAAGTCCTTCCTCACCTGAGTTTAGAAAAGACAGTCTACTGGTGGGTGTTTGAGAGCAGAACAGGGTGATTTCTAGGGCTTTGAATGTCAACCAACAGGTAGAGAATGAATGATTTCAGAAGTCAGAGCTGAAATTCGACATTCAGAATGAGGTAACTGGCAAAGGTGAACCCGGGAGAAAGGCCACAGCAACGGGACAGGTGAGCAGGAGCAGCTGCTGAAGGGATATGGCTCACCTTGCCGACAGGATACATGACTCCCCATATGCAAGGTCAAGGCCCAAGACCAAGAGACAAACTCCCTCCTAGAGACCTTTCATCATTATTAACATAGCGCTTTTGGTGATTTAAAGATAATCTAAGTCTTTCCTAGGACCAAGTCTTAATACAGCCTCCTGAAGAAGGTGTTAATACAACAACAAAGACGCATGGAGCGGTGGGAGGAGGAAGAAGGGTAGGAGCTCAGACAGAACCCACAGGACAAGGGAAGAGAGTCTTTTACACAATACGGAGGCCCCCAAACCAGAATGGGAACAACAACAATTTTCAATTCACCCGCGTTATGAAGGAAAGACCTTTGCCCCATCAATCACCTACCAGGTCTTGGCAGATATTATCAGGGCTTGCAAAGCCTTCCAACAGGCCACTCTAGTTCCTCTACTGTTAGTAAATGTGACCGCGAGATCAAGTCCAAAGATGACCTAACCAGGGTATGAAGATGGGTACCATCAAATGAAAAACTTCTCCAAGGCAAAATAATCTGCTAGAGATAACGGAGGCACTACCTTTACATTTTTAACTGCTTAAGTCTTGGGAGTTCACATTTCCAATAATGAAAGATCTAGATTCAGAGTCAGGTGAAATCAGACCAAGTTTTTTATTTTACAAAGCCTAAACAGCCAATCAGGTTTTTCCAGAAATTTGGGGAGTAGAAGTGCTTAACATTTGCATGCCGTATGGCTGAAGAAGAAACCTTTTGAAGAAACTCTTCATGCATTTCCACAACATGGTCATAGTGTGAGCGTTAGATGAGTATTGGAGGCTGATTGTATAATTCAGAAAGACTACGCCAACTTTGAATTGCTGATTAGGACTCCAAGTGTGCAGAGGGGATAAAATGGTCTACCAGTGACATCACGGCTTCTCTCCCAGCATGCCGCACGGCTGGTGTAAAGTGGCATTCCAGCCTGCAGAGTGCACCTCCACCCACAAGCGAAGCTTGTTAGGAAGATCGGCCTCACAAAGACCTTGGGGGCACAGTCTTAGTGGTTTCAATCATTCCTGACTTTGGGAGAGAGGGTAGGGACAGACAACGGGGTCATAAATTAGAATTCTTCAAAGGCCAAAGGTAACACCAGCCATAGGCACACGGGAATCCAATGTAAAAGATTTGGATTCTGGATCAGAGGTTCATCGTTACTCAACTTTGTGGATAAACATTGGAACTGACTGGGATCAAGATGAAATCAGATAGGAAATACCTTGTGATATTTCATGCCACTATCTACTCCCCAATATAAGACACTAGGAATGTAACATTTTCTGTACCTATATGTAAGTATAGCTTTACAGCCATTATAGTTCAAAAGACCATGAAAGAGTTACAGGAAAACATAAAAGGTTACGGGGCTCGGGACACCAAGGTCCACCCATCTCAGAGTTCTGCTCTCACATAGGTATCAGGAGACTAGGGAAGAAGCTGAAACACCGACTCTAGACTTGCCTTCTCAAAGGAGAAGAAAAGGCTTTGAGTATAAATAATGACACTATAATGCACAAATCCCCCTCATGTACTGAAACATTAACTGAACATTTTCTTTCCTTTTCACTGAGTGAACACAAGTAAATTTCGTATTGCCACTGAGTAAACAATGTAGGCATTCTTTTGTCCTAAAATGCCCATCTCCCAACTTTCTCAGGTGTATCTGGGTGTGCAAGTGGCCTGAAGAATTCAAAAGCTGCAGGAGTTACCTTCTCCATACACTGCCCGATGGTGGTCAACTGACCTGGGAAAGAACTATGATGGTAGCACATGTCCCTTCTGAGGGCCACGCCGCTTGAGTTTCTAACACAGAATCCTGTTCAGTGGTGTGATGGTTAATTCCTATAGAGTGTGAGAGAGTGTGAGAGTGTGTGAAAGAGAGAGACAGAGAGAGAGAGAGAGTTGTGTCCCCTTTTAGTTCTGTTTCTCTAGAGAACCCTGACTAGTACAAGTGGCTATTTATCATTTATTGGCATTTGCAAATGGACATAACCTGGAACTGCACAGGCGTCTACTCCGAACCAACATAAGGAATTCTTTCTTTAAAGATAAATAAACAAATGAAAGAAACAGAATCAACCACATCCATTCGACTAAGCTGCTTTAGGCACTAGAATCAAGGTTACAAGCTCCTTTTCCAAACCTGTGGCTCTGAATCCAAAACAGTTTTCAAGAGACTGCATCAGCATCGGGGTCTCTGTAAGAGGATTGAAATCACCTTGTATCAGATGATGAAGCAAGAAGGTGGAACTTGGGAGGCAGATGACTTTTTAGTGTTTACAACCAAGATGTACAAATAACTGGTTACATATTAATCCCCAGAAAGATGATGCAACTAAAAATGTTCTGAAATGCAGGCTCCAATGATCAGAAATAATTTTCAAAATCACTGTTTTTAATATTTTTTCCAATTACAGTTGACATACAGTATTATATTAGTTTCAGGTGTACAACAGTGATTAGACATTTATATAACTTACAAAGTGATCACCCCAATAAATCTAGTACCCATGTGACACCATATATATTCCTATGATGTGCCCTACATCCCCACGACTATTAGTAACTACCAGTTTGTACCTTCTTAATCCTTTCCTCCTGTTCGCCCAAGCCCTCCAACCCCTCCTATCTGCCAACCCTCAAAATGTTCTTTGAATCTATGAGTTTGTTTGTTTATTTTGTTCTTTAGATTCCACATATAAATGAAATCATACTACATTTGTCCTTCTCTGTCTCACTTATTCCACTCGGCATAATACCCTCTAGGTCCATCCAGGTTGTTGCAGGTGGCAAAATTTCATTTTTTTTTTTTTATGGCTGAGCAATATTGCATTGTATATATGTACCACCTCCTCTTCCGTTCATCCACTGATGGACACCAAGGCTGCCTCCACATCTTGGCCATTGTAAACAAAGCTGCAATGAACGTATGGATGCACACGGCCCCCTGAAGTGAGATTAATGGGTCCTTCTTTGTCTCTGGTTTTAAAGTCTATTTTGTCTGGTATAAGTACTGCCACACCAGCTTTTTTGTTTGTTTCCATTTTCATGAAATACCTTTTGCCATCCCTTTGCTTTTAGTCTCTGTGTGTCTTTCAATCTAAAGTGAGTGTCTTGTAGGCAGCATATGTGTGTCTTGTTTTCTTATCCATTCAGCCACCCTATGTCTTTTGAGTGGAGCATTTAATCCATTCCCATTTAAAGTAACTGTTGATAGACATGTGGCTACTGCCATTTTAGTATTCATACTTTTTCTTCCCCCGCCTCCAAAAATAACATACTGGTTTGATGGTGATGATCTCCCCTTTGGCTTTTCCTTGTCTGTCCTTCGATTCTAAGTGATAGCTTTGCTGGGTAATCTTGGTTGCAGGACCCTGCTTTTTATCACTGTTTATTCATGATGTCTTATTTATTAAACAAACTTCTGCTTTTTGGTTATTTTTCCAGTTTAATCCAGACAAAATTCAATCAGTGTTTTTGGTAGGACCAAGAAGGTACGTGAAAATTATGTCTCAACTGCTAACTATGGAGTCAAAACTTAGCAAGGATTCTTATTATCTTATTCTATCTAGGATTACACTGTGCATGAACAACGAAATTTTCAGACACCTGATTTCTGTATTTGCAGTGGCGAGGCCCGAGCTGAGTACAAAGACAGCCTTGGGAAAACCCTGCCTTGGCCTCCTTGTAAGACAGGAGACGGTCACTAGGTAACGTCTGCCGGCCCTGCTGTCTTCAGCGGAACAACGAGTTTATGTCACATACACAAGAATACTCACAGGGAGCCTTAGTACGTGGGAACAGATAGACCAACCCAAGGACATTCCTGTAATTTCCCACACGTATCCTGTTGATGTACATCAACCTGACAAAAATACTTCACATCAGGTTCAAGATTTAAAAGATTCCAAAGTTTGGGTGGAAGGGTCAAGTTAGGAAGCTGAAATTTCACAGATAAATTAAGATCCTATAACTAGACCCCCCCAAAATCTGCTGCTCAAAACTGATCACAAATCCCTTCCTAAAAGCTTCTTTCCAGCAGCTGTGATTGTATCAGATAAATCCATAACCACAAATTTTCCATTTGGCCCAAAAGATTCCCCCATCAAGGAAGAGAAACATAGCTGTTCTGAGGCATCACCATAAGATATTGCCAAACTGTCCTTAATCCCTACTAAACGGAGTTAAGTATTCCATTGAATCTTTCTTTAAAAAAAAAAAAAAAAAAAAATCAAGCCCAAATACTATAAAATTTGACGTCTTTGCAATAATACTTTGTTGTTTGGTGACAGCGGTAATAGTAACAGTGATTTTACTCGTTCAAGGGAGTTAATGGCTTCTTACACACGCCACCCAGAAAAGCACAGCACTTTATCACAAAACAATGAGGGGTCCGATATTCCAATAGTGAAAAGGAAGGTAAGGGGGTGGGGGAAATACCTTCCAAAATTCTCTAAAAATTTCCCAAATTAAACTTAAACTATCACATATTTTAAAAGTAAAAATTACTAACATGATTAAAGATACACAGATTTTGCTACTAAAAACTGATGCTAAAATATCTTGAAAAGATTTCACTGAGTCAACAGAAGCGGTTCTCAAACTGGTTCACAACTCAGGATTCCTTACTCTCTTCAAAATTACTGAGGAGTTCAAAGAACTTTTATTTGTGTGGGTTAAAGCTTGTCAATATTTACTAAATTGGAAAATCAAAAATTTTTAAAACTTTAAAGATTTTTTATTAACTCATTGAACAATAACCCCACATGTTAACATAAATAATTACAACAGATAACTATGATTTTTTAAACAACATTTAGGAAATGAGTAATACTTGTATTTTTACAGATGTCTTATGTTTGGCTTAAGCAAACAGATTCTCATATCTCATTCTGCAATTCAATTGATTGAGATACGTCACACGTCAAATAGCCTCTGTAAAACTCCACTCACTGTATGCTTGAGAGAGAATGATAGTGAAAAAGGCAAATGATATCTTGGTAGGATTATGAAAACAGTCTGACTCTGCAGATCCATGGACCATACTTGAGAACGGCCTGGGGACGAAGTGAAGGAGCTGCAGAAACAGACCGGACGGATACCCTCCCTCTGGCACTTGGGGAATTTACACAACGTAAGCATGTTCCCAAACACAACCATGGCTGGAGATTTTAAAGCACACATTCATTTTGAAGTGATATACTATTTAAAAAAATTAGATGACTTTATTTTTATTTATACAATCAGACATTCCAGTAGTGAGTAGGAAGTGAAATTCTTGTTAAATAAAGAAACTCTAAGAAGCCTCTCCCCTCAAGGTACTTTTCTTTCTAAAATTTGAGCTAATGATAAATTTTTACAGCTTGATTCAAACAAAAATATAAATAGGCCTAAAAAGGTATACAAAAAGGTATAAAACAATGATGAATCTATTAAGCTGAAAGCACTCACATAGAAAATAGTAACCTGGGCAACTTTAGCAATCTACAATTCCAGGCAACTTAGTGGCCATTTCAAAAATGGTTCTGCTTCCTACCTGAGAAAAATGGCAACATGAAACAACACTGACTTCTAAGGGGAAAAAATGACATTTAGCTTGACAATACTGTATGGAATCATCATCTTTTATAAAGATGAACATACCTATTTTAAGTGAATCCAACAATATTCCTCTTTCTAGATCACAACCTTTTTGTACCAATGCTTTCTGAATGTAACTGCAAAACTGTAGAGTTGATAACACAGTAAAATAAAATACGATTTAGCAGCATGAAGATTTTTAGAATTGAGTAAGTACTTTTGAGAAGCACTAATATAGGTTTGGAAATTATTATTGATTTAAATAAAGTCAGCCTGCATAATTAAAGGAATCTAACTACAGCTAGCAAACATTTCCAAGTTGCCAATAAACAAATTCAAATCCTTTGGTAAAAAGGGGTGGGGGTGGGGGGGATCAGCAGGAACCCTGAAAATTTACATTTTCCTATTTCACTTTATGTAAACTAGCCTGTCTTGTTTTAAATATCTTAGTTATTCTTCTCTCCTTTTGACTTAAACCAAAACAAAGACTGTAACCTTTAATACCTAGGAGTCTATTTGTTACTGTTCCATCTACAACCATTTTTCTAATACAAACATGCCCTGATAGCTTATCTCAGTCCACATGCCAGACAACAAAGGCCCACTGGCCTGCTGGAGAGGAGAAATGGAAAGCAGGAAATGAGAAGGCTTAGTTAATCCCCAGATAATCGATCAGTGTACTCAGTCAAGTGTGAGCTGAGCTGGGGAAATACTGCTTTAAAAAAAAAAATCAAAGAGGATATGACCAGAGCCACAATTCATTTTAAAATAGGTTAATTTTTGTCAAAGAGTCCCCATCACATTCAAGCACTAGTATAGCGAATATAAATGTTACTGTCTTTTGAAGTAAAACCTTTTCATTTAAAACCCTTCATCCTCTATCTTTTTTCAGGAATGGGTTTTAACTTCTGGATTTTATTGTTTTGGTTCATCTTTTTTTTTGTAAATCAGCTTTACTGAGGTATAATTTATACACGATAAAATTAACCGATTTACAATGTGGATGGAAAAGAGGCCACATCTTAAACCTGACAAGCTCAAGGGACTGAAAATAACCACATAAAATGGCGTGAGCATAAAAAATTCCGTAACTAAGTGGGCCATGGCGGGAAGTTTCATCTTTAGCTTCCTGCATGAAGTTAATAATCTGTGCCTTTCAGTGGGCCTGTCTGTTGTGTTTTTGCACCTAAAATGACATCCTTGGAATGTCAGTAATCCCTTTTTCCGGACCAGAGCAGGAAAGTACAGAATCCCTTGTTATTATTCTTGTCCCTTGATAAACATCTCTATGAGAACTATTCACCATGCTGTACCACCTATGTAAGTGAAAGAGGTACCAGTCTCTGCGATGTACTCTTGTCCAATCCCAGAGACTTCCCCGCTTTGCTGTCTCCCACCTGCTTAATCTATCACCAATGGATTTCATGTAACCTTCCTCCTTTGATTTTATGTATAAAATAAACTACAAACCGCCATTTTGCGGAGCATTTTCTCAATCCGTTGAGATTTTGCTTCCCGGCAACTGTCGTCAGTTTGGCTCAAATAAACTTATAAGCTTTCTCTTAGGCTAGATGTCTTTCGTCGACAACAATATCAATTAGTTTGACAAATGTTGTGTTTGACAAATGTGTTGTGTAACCACCACCACAATTAAGATGGGGAACATTTCCGTTACCACAAAAAGACTAACTTCTTTTAGAATTGATGAATCTGCTATGCTGAAAAAGCTTTTGTGCCAGTGAATGCTACAGAACAACTTTCTAATTTAAATGCTTTCCTCCATTTTAACACAGAGAAGTGAATATGGAGAAAAGCAATTTGGAGTGAGCTGGGACACTTTTCTCTCCTCGCTACAATGGGAAATGCTACAGACAACAATCACGTGCTCTTTAAAACCAAATAGTTTGCTGGA
This sequence comes from Rhinolophus ferrumequinum, assembly GCF_004115265.2. Classification (NCBI taxonomy): domain Eukaryota; kingdom Metazoa; phylum Chordata; class Mammalia; order Chiroptera; family Rhinolophidae; genus Rhinolophus; species Rhinolophus ferrumequinum. The sequence continues at coordinate 5,575,395 of NC_046292.1, forward strand.
TAAAAGTTCTGCGCTGAGACTTCATATGGCCTCTTATGAAGAATACAGATAACAGTTACAGTGATAATAGTTATGAAGATACATTTTAAAAATTTCAAATTAGTTTTAGGGTACACTTTGCCCAAATCATGTACTAACGAACACATGTGTGGTGAGCTTCTAGCAGGTGTCACACGTTGTTCAAGGGACAGACACTGAGGGTGCAGGAGAGGAAAACATACTCCTGACAGAGTTAACATTCCAATGGAGGGATAGACCCTTCGCGAACCCCTCCACCACTCAAATGGTAAGTGCTTTTTAAAAAACTCATGAGCAACAGAATCTGCCACTAAGTAACCACGCAATCCTAAAAGGTAATATTCACGCAATCCTAAGAGGTAACATTTTTTTACACTGTATTTAGTCTCTCTGGGTATTGTTTCCCTTAAAACCAGCATTCTTCTCAAAAGCACCTGGGATGGCAGGAAAATGTGTACTGCACTTGACTGCTTCAGACAGACAGAGAAGGGTCTAAATGTAAACCCATAAATCCATACACCAACCTCTCCACCCACAGGAACAATGCACACCTCAAGTGTGCCTGCAGCCTCTGTCGCTCAGCTAAGGCTGAGCTCGTTCATGAAAACTACCGAAGGTTCTTTTACCTTCTTCATCTGCATTATTTATTTTATTTTACTAGGAAACATTTCATAGGCCAAAAGGTATAACATAACTACCAAACATATTTTAAGAAATAAAACATTGAAGAAGCTGCCTGTACACTCCTAAACAAGTCTCTCTGACTGCCCAGAGGTGACCTTGAACTTATTGTGGCTCATTCCCAGTCAGTCCTTTATGCACAGGACAGATATATAAATACGTAAGGCATTGTTCTGCAGTTTTTACACTTTACATTAATGACATACTCTTTGGGTTCTTCTGCAATCTGCTTTGTTTATTCAACAGTATGCTTGCATGATTCATCCAAGCCTTGTGAGTTCACTCATTTTAAATGATACATATTACCTCTATGTACAATATACCACAATTTACTCAAATTTTCCTGCTGATAGACATTTGGCTGTTTGCAGTTTTTCACTGTTACAACCAAGGCTGCTACTAAGTATTCCTGTTCCTGTTTGTCCAAGTTTGCCTACGTCACATAAAAATTTTCTATTCAAATTATCTAATGACTCTGAATGTTTGGTGCTACGGCAAAATGTACAAACATATTAGCATAATATTGCTTTTGATATCTTGTTAATGCCTGTAGGATCTATAGTGTTGTCCCAATTTTATTCTTCATATCGGTAACTTGCTGGCATTTCCTTTCTTTTGTTATCTTTACAGGAACTTAGTTTTATTAGTCATTTCAAAGGGGTAACTTTTTTTTGTTTGCTTTCTTCTTAGTACTTAATAAAGTTCCCTTTGAAAAAGCCACGTAAGTCTCAGAAGTGTGGAGGAAAACAAGGAAAAATTGTCCACTTTTTCGTTTTAGTTTTCCCTCAAGCCAGAAGTTTGAAAGGAGGTAGAGCATAGGGAGATGAAGAGGCAGCAAACGTGTGCTACTCCTAAGGAAGCCAAAGGATAAAACCTTTTGAAAAAAAAGACAAAGGAGCAACTTTTGATGCTGTTGAGTGTCTTTAATGTACATTTCCTTATTAATTCATTAATTTGAGCTCTTCATTATTCTCTTCCTTTTCTCACATTTAAGTTCTTTTTAAATTTCTTAATATAAACATTCAGGCCACTGATTTTATTCGGCCTTTCATATATATGGCTAAAAATTTACCTCTGCACAAAGCTTTAGCTATAACCTGTAATTGTGATGTGTCGTAATTTCATAATCATTCACTGCAACTAAATGTAACACAAAATTAAAAAATGGCTAACCGTGTATGGGATTTGAGTAATAATGTACTGATGTTAATTTTGACATTTGATAGTTGAATCGTGGGTTATATAAGAAAGTATCTTGTTAGTAAGAAATACACATTCAAGTATCAGGGGTTCATGGGACATCACTTGTGACTTATTCTCAAATAATCCAGGAAAAAAGTTCTTTGTACTGTACTTGAAACTCTTCTGTAGACTGGGATTGGTTAGATGAAAGACTGGGGAAATACAGTTTAGCTCCAATTTAAAGGTACACGATCACAGGCATTGGTCACTAAAACTCATTTTGACCCATTATTAGACTTAAAGCGAGGTATGATAAGTAAAAACAAAGTGACAGGTAATTGTAAGGATAAATGCATGCTATTCTCAGTTAAGAATTACTTTCAGGAATGTAGTCTATGGTAAAGATGGCATTTCAAAATAGCGGGGAAAGATAGTTTATCATTTAATAATTCTGTTGAGATTACTGGGATGTCACCTGGAAAAAAAGTAAGTTGCATCCAAACCTTACACTTTATACCAAAATAATTTTTTTAAAAAAATAGGACAAAGATTGAAATGTGAAAATAAAACCAAAATGAGAAAAATACAAATTAAAGTTATACCAAGAATATACTGTTCAGATTGGCCAATATGAAAGTTGATAACATTCTGCTGGATGGGGAAACAGATTCTCATGTACTTTTTATACAAACAAATCGATAAAACCCTGTGGAGGGCAAGTGGGTGATACATTCCAAATTACAAATAAACTCACCTGTTCCCAGCAATACCGGTGACTACAATTTATTCTAAACGTACATTTGCACAGATACAAAAAAACATGAACAAGTTTATTTAACATGAACAATGCTCATTAACAAGGAACGAATTAAATTATGAAACATCCACGCAATGGAATGCCATGCAGGTATAAATATTTTTAAGGGGGAGAGGAGAGTAGGAAATTTTCTATGTACCGATATGGAAAGATCGTCAACATATATTCTCAAGAGCAAGCTATAGAGTAATGTGCATAATTTGATAGCTGTTATATTTGCTCATACGATGCCTTGGTAGAATACATAAGAAATGTAGTAACAATGATCATCTGCATGAGGCGAGGTATGAAGAAAAAGACCTTGGACACATAAAAGTCCACGGATGGGAGGCCTACTTCTCAGTACATCTGGTTAATACTTTCTGATTCAATGTATTACCTGTTCAAACAATTTTTTTAAATCAGATTGCTTTGTGTATGTCACAGGCTTTTATGTTCTCTCTCTCTCCTTTCATTCCATACTGGCATGTTTCTGCAGTTTTCTCCTTTCTGTTGCTAGCCTTCCCTGGATGACAGACAGCGCCTGACTAACAGAATTGGCACAGGCACCAACCAGACTGTTAGAGAATAAAATGAACAGGAACAAGCCTATTTAATGACAGCCGTCTGTGCCAACAATCAGGCAGCCAATCTTCCACTCTCAGACTTCTAAGAATGCGAAGGCAAATAAATATAAAGCATACGTGTACTCAAGTGCTTGTAGGAAAGTCACATACTCCTTTGCCCCCAGTACATGTCAGACCATCCTTATACAGACCACTTCACCTCAAAAACGCTCACATTATTGCTGAATTTAAAAAGCCTTTAAATATGAAATCTAGTCTCTTTGAATATGAAATATAAAGTCTCTAATTGAATATAAGATGTTCCACTCAATGCCACCTTATAAAACCAGCCCTGAAATGGAAATAGAGTACTACCGACCCCTATTCATCCTGTGATGTACCACTGAGGCTGGATACACAATTAAAAAGGGAAGATGGATGTCATTAATAAGATGTAATTGGAACTTCTCTTGAAAGAAGGGAATGAGGACTATTTTTTATCAGAACATTTTTTTGTCTATGCTTGCTATTTCACAAACTCCTCTTTGATTACAGATTATGCCTTTCCCAGCCGACTGTTTGGCAGCAAGCTGCTGACGAAGTATTGATGGCCGTCCTCCTTACACACACCGGATTAGCATTTCTATCGCTGCACTGCACACTGGCATTAAATCACACCCGCCTGGTGTCATGCACAATAAGCAAACAGTTACCTAACAACTAAGGGTATTACAGATGCATTGAACTAATCTTTGAATATATGCTCTGATAATTAAATTCCAATATGGATGGTTTCTACCTTGAAACCTAAAGGCAGCAACAGTGAAATCGAGTGCCATCCACTGTGCCCTCCCATTTGCCATGAAATGTCACTTAGATAGTTCACATCCAATTACTGAACACAACCAGCCACAGTATCTATCACTTACATTAAAACAAGCAGAACCCAGCCGTGGGGCTGTCGGAAGGCATCCCAGGGCTTAAATGGCTTTCTCACCTTTCAAATATCAAGGGGGCCTCTTTCCCAGAACGTCTCACTAAGGGGTTTGGCCTTTTAACAAAGAGAGGTACCCAAGTTGAAAGAAACATTCAAAAGGCAGGACATACTGCAAAGCCCGGCTCAGAGCTGGAGACATCTGCCCCTTGTGTTAAAATACAAAATAGTAAGATATCCTTTATATGAAAAATAAATACACATAAAAAGGGAGATTTTGTCAAGGCTACTAACAAAGACGCAAAGTTATATTAATAGCTACGGAGTCCTTGTTTTTGGCCAGTGTCCCACGAAAATTAGGGAGCCCTCCTGGTCAGAAGATCTATTAATTTCCAGTTTCTAAGAACAAAGAAACCTTTCCTGAAGTCCTTGCTTGGCGCCCCAAAGCTAAACCACCACCGAGCACAAAGCTACGCTCCTCTGTGCTGCTGTTCTTCATGCAGTCACCAGAACCAGTGCAAGCTAAATTCCACAGATTGGTACAAATCCACATTCCAGCTCTCCACTATTCACCAATGATGAAACAGGATCAAGGTAACTTCCCTAATCCTCTAAATTCAAAAAGCTTTTACTATCAAAAGGAAACACTAAGAGCTGCCTCTTGGCAATTAACACATAATAGAGACACCACTTACCTAAGAATAATATTACCATATTCTATACTTTGAGGAGAAAATCACTATAGAAGGAGATGTAGGAAATCATTTTCTAGCTCTACCAATGCTATGTCAGATAGACTAATGAGAAACTGTCAGAGTTCTAATTGGCAGTAAATAATTATTGAGACATAAAATGAAAACAATGCCCAAGAAAATTTAATCTGATCACACAGAAGAGGAGATAGTGGAGTCAACTGCTGGGGAAACTATATAGAGAGGCAACTGCGTCTTTGCATATATATGGAAATCACTATGTGGTAAACTACACCTCAAATCAGGCTCTAGAACAATGGTTCTTAACCTTTGCTGAGTGCCACGCAAACTACTGCACAAAATGCCTGAACATTCAAAGGCTCCTGGTCTCAAAGCCACTACCCGCTTAGCAGCGCACTGGGACCTGGGACCCGCACTGCCTGTACCCTCCTCACCCCGAGAGAACCTAACCTAAGACCAACTAGGCAGCACTCTCTTCGGTGCAGGTTCCAGCTATTCCAGGAGCTAAATAAATGCCTGGCCCGTGGTGGGCCACCAAGCAATAGGAGCGAATGAGTGACTGAATGAGTGGCAATAAACAAACAACAAAAGATGTAATTACCCCAAGCAACAAAACATTAAGTTATCCTAAAGAGACAATTTACAACACAAAATTTGAAAAGCTTCACCTGGCCCTAACTCTGTCAATATATGATGCTCCTATGTATTAACTAAAGCCAGTCCCTCGCCCATCCACCCATTTGTTACAACACATGACGGGGGAGAAAAGGCCTTCTAGCGCTACCCTATCAAAATGAAGCCCTAACCGTCAGCAAATCATGCTAGGACAGATGACCTTGGGGCAGTTCGTTAAATGCTTGCTAGCTCCAATAAAGTTAGTTTTAAATTAACCAGTAACTTAGATCATAGTTTCTCAACAAAAGTACTGCATGCTAGGTTTTTCCATTTGTGTGCATTGGATGTAAATCTCTACAACACCACAAACCCAGATTCAGCTACTGTGTAAACATTCATCATTGTGCCTGTGTAATAGAGGCAAAGATATACCCACCGTCTTTCACTATAAACAGAAAATGCCATGACTCTCCTCTGAGTCCCCTTTTCCACAAGTGTTATAAGTGGCGTCTAAGTATATTTTCAGTTGATCCAGCCATAACACTCCAATGTGCAATCTATATCTTGACATATCTCTGTATCATACATATGAAATAGCCATTATTAAGTAAGAATGGTGAAAACATATCCTGAGAATGGTAAACAGTTCCTAACTCACTTCACAAGATAAACACTGCCATGCTATTTTCTTGTAAATATATTTGAATGAACTCTTAAGAGCGTCTTTCTGTGACTTTCTACACTACAGTCCACAAAAACGTATGCTACATAAAGCGTGAACTCAGAGCTCACCATAAAAACAAAGTCTTCCCAATTAACACTGGGAAAAACCTAATATTACCCAGGTATAATACTTCCCTTCTTACAAAAAAGGACACGTTCATAAAGTGGACTAAACGATAAATGTATAAAAAATTATGAATAAGTGCTCTTTGTGCACAACTGAATTTTTTCTATAAACCATCAACAAGGCAGCTAGGATATGAAAATCAGGGCACAAAGGAATTCAAACTAGGTTGTAACTAAAAGCTAGCATTTTCTAAAGGTTGACTATAATAAAACAAGGCAAAAGCAGCTAAAAATTAACCAAATAGAAAAAGCAAAATGGAAGGACACTTCAAAAATTAACTTTCTAGATGATGTGAAGTAATCTGACAAGATCTTCTTTGAATTCAGCATCCTATCACAGGGCCCTACATAAATAGCCCCTATAGGGGATAGCAGGCAAATTACTACAAGCTAGTATTAGATATCCTAAACATCTAGGAAAAAATTCATGAATAATTGAGGTGACTCAAACAGCTCATAGCAGAACCAAACAGCCGCCAATTATATTGACCATATACCTGGTCCACATACTTTGGAACTCATCTCATGTATTACAGAGAGCAAAACCAAATGGGGAACTTTTGCTTTAAGTTCTATTCTAATACATTGCATAATAAAATTAAAATGTAAATGCAAATAAAGTTTGGATTAAATCCAAAAACTGCAATTTTATGAAACATCATTGTAAGATTTACATTTACTAAATTATATAAAATGTTTGTAATTGCATTGGATTTTTAAAATTGAGGCATAATTTATATACAGTGAAAAGCGGAGATTTTTAGGTACACTGTTCAATTAGTTTTTATAAAGATATATACACCCCCGTAAAAACCCACACACAAAACATTTCTACCATTCCATAAAGTTTCCTCAAGCACTTCCCGTTCGCTCTCTACCCCACCTGTAGGAGGAACCATTTCTAATTTCTACCAGAGACTAGGACAGAGATAGCCATTTAAATTTTGAAGAAACTGTCCAACTATTCAAGTCATTTTATCATTTTCATTCCCACCAGCAAGTAGGAAGAGTTCCTTGCCACAGTGGGCATCCTTGCCAACAACCAGGGTTATTCAGCCACTCTAGGGGCTGTGTAGCACTCTTTATTATAGCTTTAATTTGCATTTTCCTCATGACTAATGGAATTGAGCGCTTTTTCATGGGCATATCCATCACCATGCATATATCTCCTTTTATAAACTGTCTCTGTTCAAGTCTGCCCATTTTTAAAAAGTGAGTTGTCTTTTCTTAATTATTTTTTTCAGTTACAGTTGACATTCAATATTATTTTACATTAATTTCAGGTATATTGCATAGCGGTTATGAGTTGTCTTATTGTTGAGTTGTAGCAGTTTTGTTTGAGTTTTTTTAATGTATCCTGAATTCCATTCCTTTCTCAGATGTGTTGCAAGGATTTTTGCAGTCTGAGGCTTCTCTATGAATATTCTTAACAATGTCGTTTGATGAAGTCTGGGTTTTTTCCCCCTTAAGTAAGTATTTTCTGTCTTCAAGAAATCTTTGTCTATATTAAGGTTGGAGAGATACTCTTCTGTTTTCTTTTAGAAACTTTATAATTTTTACCTTATAGTTAGAGGTCCACCTCAAATTAATTCTTATGTATGGTGTGGTAGGGTTGTGTTTTGTCTCCCCCCCCCAATATGAATATCCAGTTGGTCCATACTATTTGTTGAAAAGACTTTTTTCCCCCATTAAAATAGTTTGACAGTATATGTGTAAATTCATTTAAATTTGCATTGAAGAAATAAAAGGTACATATAAGCCCATGAGATCACTGGTATTTTAATCTCACTATGTATGTATCAACGATATTGAAAAATATAATTTCCTCTTATTAACATGCACTATTTTTACATACAATAGTAATATTGACCCAATGATTATACATTTGCATATTTTCCCATTTGAATGATGCAATTTACATTTCATAAATATATACTTATTTAATATGTATGCATATATACTAAACTGTTGTGCCACTTGTAATGTTTATGTTTGGGTAATGTAAAATTTCAGCTATAATTGCTTGCTGATATATTACATCAGAGAAATCCATATATCAGAAATAATCATACAAACAAAATAGTTTCTCAAATCTCCAACTCTACTCACCAACCCAGTTACTCCTTTGGCTCAAAGTAAAATTTTCCTGAAAAGTTAATATGTTTTAAGTTACCTCGTAACTTTCCCTACATCAATAGGGAAAACTCAAAGCTCTGGAACATACATTTATGGGGGTGGGAGGTGGAGATAGAGGGAGAACAGCATGTTCTCATCATCAGTCGTGAGATTTCACAGGCCAATCTGGGTATCTAGTTAGGAAGCTAAAACCACGGAAGCCTCTTGTATGCCTGAACCTGGTGTAGAAAAATAAAATTAAAAGAAAACTGAGTATCTGTGCCTCTGACATGGGCTGGAGCAACATGTGGGAAGAAACTCAATGTGGTTAGGGAACAAAACCCAGATAAACTCTTCCTTTGTCTGGTCTAACTCTGTACCTATCGCTCCCTCAGGAAATTGTGGCAGCCGTGACAAACAGCAGGTCATGCCCACGATTGTGGGCCTGGGACTTAGTAGAAAATGATTTCAATAAAAACTAGCATACCAGAAATTCTGGGAGGACAGCAACAATGGCAGCAGAGGTTATGGATCATCCTAAATCCCCACATAAAAATAGATCAACTGGAGAGTCAAACCAAACTCCCACTGACAATACAAGGTTCTTCACAAACCCCAAACTACAAGCAGGAGGAAAGGCAGAAACTACCAACAGCCATAAGACCTTTTGGTTACCAGCATCTGAAGGGGAAAAAACAGAAGGAATGGGGTATGTGACATCTAAGAACAGGAAGATCTCAAAACAGTTAACAGGCAATGAGGGGAGCCACTGTGCTAACAGTAGCTGGAGGCCGCGGGGGGCTTTGTCCATGCAGACAGCAGCTTACACAGAGAGGCCACCGAAGGCTAAGGAGTCTAACCACGTGTGAACTCCAAAACTCGCCCACCACAGCTCCCTTCTAGGACAAGGTCCTATAACAGAGCAGAAACTACACGGATGGACCATACATTGAGCAGAATAACAACAAGAGAGAAAAGGACAAAGGTCCAAATGAAAGCGAAGGAGGAAACAGAGCCAGGAAATCACAGCAGGCAGGCCGCAGTATTTTTAACACTACATGACAACAGAAGAGAGAGGTCTGTGAAGTTATAAGAAACTACTTTGAACCTCACTTCCTTCTATAAGTTCATGAAAAATGAGCAAAAGTACTGAGGTTTAAACCTCACACAATGTTACTAATAGAAAAAAAATGAGCAGGGGAAAAAAAGAGTAAGGAGCAGAATAACACTCCTACAGATAATGAAGACACAACAACAAAATATGTGCACGCACAACCAAATGGCAATGCACTGTTTCAAAGTAAGCTAAACGATATTATTAAATAAGTGAAACAAGACATGAAAGAGCGATATAAATCAGACACAGGTAAACTCAAAAATGAAACATCAAAGATCATTTTAGAAATGCAGAGTAAACCAGGAATATTTATTAAGAGTAAATAAACAGAGCTAACAATGCCTTACAAGAAAGAGGTGAAAAGAAAATGTTTAAAAGCCAAAAAAGAAATAAAAAACATAAAAAAGGATTCATAAGAAAGTGACAAATACTAAAGACAGGCAAGAAACAACTAACGCACACATAATAGGAGCTCCTGAGAAAGAAAACCAAATCTAAGGATAAGAACAAATACTAAAAACTATAATTCAAGAGGATTTTTTTTCAGAAATACGTAAAAAGACTTGGAACTCCACACTTCAAGAGCATACTGTATATTTAATCACACAGATCCAGGAGACCAACATTAAGACAAGTTTTACTAAAATGACTAGACTTCAAAGAAAAAAAATTCTTCAGGCATCTAGGCAAAAAGAGTATGTAAATTTAAGAAAAAGAAAATTAGATCATCAACAGATTTTGACAGCAATGCTTTATGCCAGAGGAAAATGTAGTTGCATATTTAAGACACCCAAGAAAAGAAAACACGACGTGGTGACTGTACTTAACACTGTGTTACATATTTGAAAGTTGCTAACAGAGTAGATCTTAAAGGTTCTCATCACAAGGAAAAAACTTTTGTAACTACGGTGTTTCCCCGAAAATAAGGCCGGGTCTTACATTAATTTTTTTCTCCAAAAGATGCATTAGACCTGATTATCCAGCTAGGCCTTATTTTGGGGGAAACAGGGTATATTGTAAGTATTCGTTCCTACGTATGAGCCCATTCTAAGGAATCCACTAGAAAACAAACTTCAGACAATTAAAATGACAAAAGAGACATCTACAATGACTAGTCGTGAACATTAAATGTCTATGGCAGGTCCTCAAATACCAGCCTGTGGTAAAACTGGTTTTGTTACACGTTTCACTTAAGTCAGAGAACCTACTGATAATGTCAATGAAGAACTTACTGTAGTTACTTGAAGAACTAAGACTAAAGCGGGTTCATTATTAGAAGCTACATCATCTCCAAAGGTATAGGACTATCATTTAAGACATGGCGGGAGAACAGGGAGAGCGCCAATAGAACCTTTTCCCCCACTCTTTTCAGTAATCATAATTGGTGGTGGCAGTATTAGCACTGTTAATCTGAGACTGCTGTACGGTTAAGGTGAGATAAAGAAAAATGATTATGAGATACTCTTTATCCTGTCATTCCTGAGTCCGAGGAGAACCAGGAGTCTCTGTGGAAAAAAGGAGATACACATGGAAAATAGACGAGGTTAAATAAAAGCTCTAAATCCTGAATTTTAACTAAAAATATCAATATGGTTTGTTTATATGATATAATTGATAATATTTCCCAGCTCTGTCCACTGAAATTCTCACATAATTAATATATAAATGAAAAGATCTAGGAATAATGACCACACAATAGCAATGAAACCCAAACGGCCCAGATTATGCTCTTGAAATAGCATTTCTTACTGAAAGAAACCAGGGATTCTAGTAGAAATGCCGGTCCCAGGCCTGCTGTAGGAAATGTACAAGATGAGCATCTAGACATACAAGTAACAAGGACACTATTAGATCAATAGAGTCAGATCAAAAGGACTCAGAAGCCAACTTGAAGAGCTTCTGGGCTTCAATAAGGATTAAGAATTGCAATCATTTGAAGCCCATCAAATATATTTAAGGGCACCCAACACATTATTTGAAACTAGAGTAAGTGAAAAGGAAGAATTAAGCCTTTATCCTGCCTTTCCTACATAAACTAGGGAACCGAATAGTAGATGACAGCAAGTACTGCCATATAAAATTATTCTAGTTAATTAATGAGAGTGAAATGATGGAATTAGAATCTCATAATTTTTCAACTCCCAAGGAATTCATGGAACAGGTAACAACATCAAAAAAGAACAACAGACATAATGTGCCTCTTGGTAAAAGTATACCACCCCACCCGTAATCTTGCCCAAACGGATGACTCAACTCTGACCAAACCTCAGGATACAGCTACTAGCATGCAGGAAATACCAAGGCCAGAGGCACATCTGTAACATCTGTAACTGCACTGCGCAACAAAAAACATTCAGACTGTGGGAGACTCTCCAGGTCAAAGACTGGGTTCTTCATAAATAAAGTATGAAGAAAATAAAGGGATAAAGGGGTAAAATCTACAGATTATAAACAGTATTAAAAGACACAGCACAGGCAAAATTTAACTATAGTGTCCAGAGAGTGACAGTTGGGAGGTAAAACTGTAAATGAACATAAAGAAATCACTACTTTAAAAGTCAGGACAGCAGTTCATTTTGTAGGGAAGGAGGGGGCTGTCATTGCAGAGAAACTGGGAGATGGCTGCAACGTCCTATTTCTTGACCTGAAAGGTTGTTACAAATTATAATAATTCATTAAGCTATACATAACATATGCTTTGTGTTGTTTCTATTCGTGCTGTACAATAAAGAGATTTAGTAAAAAAAGAAAACACTAATGACATACCTCACCTGCACTCTGCCTAAGAACAGGTATCAGCTAAAGCTCTGGTAACCAGAGAAGGAAACGCAGGAGGGGAGAACACCTGAAGGGTAAGTCTCATCATGATAAAGGTAAATGAACTTCATGCCTCAGACAGATTTCAGCTGGAAACCAGATGCCACAGATGCAACCATATACAACAGATAAAAGATGCATTTTACCAATGTTCACAAATTTATACATTTCATAATTATGTGGTTTCTAGCAACCAAACCAAAAGAACTAAATTAGAAAATGTATGTAGGAAAATAGAGGCAAGCTATAAGAAAGCAGCTGGAATTGTCATAGGAATGAATAGTTGCGTGGCACGTACTAACCAATCTCCTCCAAGTCTGGAATGATCAGAATGACATCCTCGCAGTACGCACACAGGCCAGGAAACTCAAATTTAAGGACAAGTTTGAAATGTAAACAAGTAAAACAAAACTTAGGAGAGATCTAGCGCTACATTATTTTCTTACACTCCTCACAGATGCCACCGCTCTGATCATGGAAGAGACCCCTTCCCAGGCCCTGGGTCTCAGAAACCTCACAGGATTCCTCATCTCCTTCCCTCGCACATCGAACAGTCAGTGACGAGGAAATCCTGGACGTGCTGTCTCCAGAGTCTGACTCAGCTGTCCTCTATAGACTACAGGGGACAAGGGCAGCCTTTAAAATCAGAGACCTGAGTTCAAAGTCTGACTGTCAACATACCATATGGCATTAGAAAGATTACTTAACTTCTCTGAGCCTCCTTTCGAAATCTGCCAACAGAATCATGTCTACCTTCCCTTACGAAGAGACTACAGGAGTCCTGGCGCTTTACCCTAACACGTACCTCAAATAATCCCACCGCCTTCTGCCTGTTCCCTGCCTACGATACAGACTGATCGGCAGCAAGGACGTATTTTTTGCTGCACAGAAGCTAATGAATGCTGCTTGGTTACTCCATGTTTCTCCCTTCCCCTCCAACTCTTACTAATAGCATTCTGGATCAGGCCCTCATTCTGGTTCACCGGAGCTATTTTAGTCGCTTCTTAATGAGTTCTTTCTATCTCTAATCTAATTTTCTTAAAGCATAGTTCTGATCATGCACTCGCTCATCTGCTAAAAGACCATTCATGGTTCCCCAATGACTAAAATAAAATCCAGTTTCTCAGCATGGCTTCCAGAATTAGGCATATCTTTTCAGCTCTCTCTCAGACCACCCCGTTCACCAAACCAAGCTAGACTCTAATATTCAACAAAAATATTCTGCCTCTATCCTTTGTCTAAATTGCTTTTCTGTTCTCCAGTCAAAATTCTTCCAACCCTTCAAGGCCCAGCTCAAAAGCTACCACTTTGAGGCAACCTTGCCCAAGTGCTACCCTTGGAAACAACTCCTACACTTCTTTCTCTAAGCCCCCCTCTCTGCAGAGATGCACATTTCATCTCTCCTGCTTGTCTAGAACCCCTTGACTGCAGAGGCCATGTTTTAGTCCTATTTTTACATCCAACGAATGTTTATGAGGCTCCTTGTGTGTGCCAGGGCACTGTATAGCTCTGGAGCTACGGCAACACACAACACAGGCAAACACGCCCTTCCCCCACCCCATGGAGCTGGCCATTCTTGAGGGGGAGATTAATTTCCATCTCCTTCCTTCTGTACCACAGACTTAGTGTTATGCATGCAGTATTCATGTAATGTTGGCTTGAATGAGTTGTACAGAAACACTGAAAAGTTAACACACTGGGGTAATTTAAAGCAAGTCACTGAAAAACCCTCATTTAAACTCCAACTTGCAAATCTGACATATTCTAATACTTCTCATTTCCAGAAACATGTCTGCCTCTTTTAAAATTCATCAAAAGTCCTTAAAAAGTGCCTAGGCTAGAGAAGTCCCCAGGCCCACCCTTCAGATACCTCCTTCTAAGGCAAGTTGCCCTGTCTGGTCTCTTTGGGTGGCCTATGAGGTGTGACTGTCTAACCCCAAAGACAGCTAATCCCGAGCAGTGCCAACAACACATACGGTCCAGGATAAAAAGGTAACTTCAGATGGTAACTAAGTAACATCAGTGGAAGATGCACAGATGCCGTAAGGCAGAGACAGGCCTTTATTTATCCTTGCCAAACAAAATTTTTATAAAATGAAATCCAAATCATCCTTCAATTGTAAATGGGCCCAGACTTTCTCTCACGGAAACTTCCTTAGACCATTTTCCATACTGATCATCAAAACGCACACCCCAGAACGTGACTTAAGAAACCAGCACGCCCCAGACTAAAACCAAATGATCAGTTTCCTAAATCATAAATATTTGTTAACGTTTTCATTCACTCATTCAGTAACTATTAAATAGACACAGAATAATGCCGATGAGGTGTTTGCTCTCAGAGTTTTGTTCTATCGGGAAAAGGACAACAAGTAAATAAACAAACCAACAAGAATTTCAGATGATCAAAGTCCTACCACAATAGAGACGTTAAAACTGGGCAACACCTTAGAGAATGAAGAAGGGCATGAGGCCGCGACGGGGTGGCCAGAACAGCTTCCAGAGCCGGCGACACCTGAGTTGAGGCCTGAGGATGATACAGCCAGTCACTCAGATACAGACCGAATCCATCAAAGCAAGAAACGGGGCCTTCCATCCACACTGAACAGTTCTAGGGACCACAGACAAGATCAGAAATGTTTAAAACACGCTTTGTTCCCTCAAGAAGTTTAAAATCCATTCCCGGAGGTCAATTAACTCATGAAACACATTTCATGAGACTGTACAGAATTCAGTAAAAGCTGGAGAAGGCCTGAGGACAGAAGGGGAAGTGTGAGCAGCTCTGCAGCCTCCAGGTCATGTTGACGCTACAGCCAAGCTCGTCCGTCTGGTGTTCTGGTTCTGATGCTGCTGGGACAGTCCACAGACCATGCTTTTCAGCTTTCCAACGTGAAACCTGAAATGTTTCTGATCTTAATTAGTTCACACTTGGAAAGGCAACATGAAGGCAGTGCTTCCGGGCGGCAGGGCAAACACACTGCTAATGTGCCCGTCGGGAACACCGCGTCCTCAAAGCGCGTTTCCTCCACGTCACGAGAGGTCCCTGACTTCCCACTCATGCAGCCTCCTCAGCCACGCTGCCTCCCTCCCACTGACCACATGCCTGGGCTGACCCAGAATCCTCTAGCAGTTTCTTTTTCTGGAAACAGCTGAAGACCTGCTGAGTAGAAAGAGTTGCCAACCAATTAGTCTCCAAACTATCCTGACTCAACTGTACCATCCTGTCTGTGTCTGGGGCAACTGACAGTCATTTAACTATTTCACATGTTAAGAGCTGAGTACGAGCTTCCCAAATGTTTGCTCGCTATAAAGGAGAAAGTCAGGGACCTCTTCCAACTGAGACTCCAGAGAGAAGGCTGCCAGAGACCCCCATGGGGCTGGCCACGGGATCCATGACATCTTGTCCCAGCTTCCCCAGGGGAGCAGGACAATGAAGGTCCAGCCACCTGCAGGCAGGGCAGGTCAGTTTTTCTCTATGAATAACGTGGGCGTGTGGAGAGGCTTTTCTGGGATCAAAACAGAGGAAAAGGTACATATTCTTCTAATGGAATGGTCAAGATAAAGACGATATGAAAGGAAGAAAAGCCCCGACGCTCTCAGCAGCCAGTGAGCCTGTGTGACCACGGCAGGTTTTCTCACTGACGGTGAATGGCCAGCGACCATCAGCACTCTCTTCGTTGATTAAAAGGAAACGTGTTGAAATGCCAGTTGGTCCTTTAGATGCAAAGCCAAGCACGACCCCCTATTTCCAAGGCCAAACTGTATAAGCCAACGATGGGCCCTGCCCACCACACGCCCACATTCCAAACCCACTCACTGTGGCTGGAAACCAGACACACGATGAGAACCAGTCAGTGTTAACGCTTTCTCCACCGAGGACGCTCTGCCGAGCCTCCCCCGTCTGCTGCCCCGTATCTGTACAAGCTGCCCAAATTCACCACTCACTGGGACGTCTCCTCCTTCCCCTGAACCAACGGGCCTCTGTACGCACACCTCCCACAGCAAACACACTGCTGTCCAGCTGCTGTGCTGACTGCTGCCCTCCCTGCACCTCCCACAAGCACTTGCACATGTCGAGGGTGAGGGTGAGAATTCGGGTTTTCCTACCATTCTCTTCTTAATCCCTCCTCTAAAGGTACCTAGTACCAGATGCTACATAACAAGAGGATTTAAAACACAGAGGCTTAACACACAGGAAGGAAACAAAGACTTTTATGGTAGGAAAACATAGTGCAATGCCACTGTGAAGTATTACATTCATTGTGAAGACATTTGACCATACTGCTCCTTCTCAATGAAACAGCACAATGAAATCTGGATTTGAAAACACAAAATTCAACTAAGTCACAGACTACTACATTCTTATAAAGTTGTCTCTTAAACCCTCCTACAATTTCCACCCTGTATGCATTTACACACAACATACAAAAGAGGCTCATGCCTATTCTGAACCAGTACAAAAGGTACCTTCAAAAAGTCATCTTTGCAGAACCCCACTTCCACATCTTATCCTAGGAGAATCAAATTTAATTATATTTGCATGAAGATAATACATGTCTGAGATGAGGTTTTAGTTACAGTTGTGACTAAATTCACAAATCTAGTTCTAAATTATAAAAATATAAATACATTTAAAATCTGTTGACAATGCTCTTTTGTACGATGATAACCACACAATCTGTCATGTCATTTTATTCTGCTCTGGCCTCCTTCGTATGTGTTTCCATCTGAGACGCGCAGTAGTCGTCCTTCCCCCAGAACTGCTGTAGCCCCTGGATCTGCTTCCGCGTTGAACGGTGCTGACTAAGGTTTCAGACATGTCCAACTGTGGCAGAGACCGCTGGCTGCCTAAGTCAACTTCCATCCCCTTCATAATGGAGCCCGGTATTACCACAGCTGAGCCAAGGTCAACTGCAGCCACCCCTGAGGTCTCTGCACACAGACTATCAGGTAGGACCACCAGCAAAGCTCTGGGATGGGCCTACCTCAGCTTCTGCCTGTGTGCCCTCCTCCTCCAGCTGCAGTGAAGAACCAGTTCCCCCCAATCCACTGCAGAGTAATTATTGCATAAAACACAATTAAAATGCTGTGGCCATGTCAAATGTCTGTAGAAGTTTCTACAGACTGCTACTTTCAGTTGCTGTGCTTTATTCATGGTGGACCAGTAACAAACAGCTCGGTTCATGGGCTGCGATTTGAGCAACGCTGCGATTTGAGCAACACTGCGATTTGAGCAACAGAGCAGGGATCTGACCGCTGTAGCTGCAACAGCCACCTGTGACCACGAGGAGACCTTGAGAATGGAAACCTTCACTCAGAGCAGACAGGGGAAAAGTAGGTACCTGAGGATCGTGCCCACTCCCCAACAGGATGGCACACCCTGGAAAACGCCTTGTTTTATATCAGAACACAAACGTTTTACCACTGTGCTTTGGATTTTATTATATACAGCCACTCCTAATAACTGATTCTCTCATATTTGTACACTACTGTAAAATTTTCAAAGCACTCTTTTTATTCTCACATAAGAATAACTCTATGAAGTAAGCAGGACAATTGCTCTCAATTTGACAGGTATGGAAAGTAGTGGCCTAAAAGATTAAATAGCTTGCCTGAAGTAACACAGCACTGACAGAACTGAACACAGAAGCCAACTGTCTACTCTCTCCATAAGAGCAATCTAGCTCTCAGTGAAGAGAAATTACTTAATCATGATCATAAGTAAAATAAAATAGAAATGATCAGTGGTAAACTCACAATAAATTACTTAAAGTGTGTATGCCACCGGGTGGAAAAATACAAAAGAAATGCTGTGGTCAACTACTGAAGACAAAATCAGATTTAACGGCTGTGGTCAGAGTGTATTGCCTTTTAAGCTAACAAAGCATTTGTGAAAAGGAGATAGAGGGGCAGAAATCACAGACAATTTATAATAATTTAACCAGCAAGGTAGCAAGTGAGCTAACAGCAAATAATACACATCACATTAGTTTAGGTTATGACATAAACCCTCAAATCCTACTCTCAAATAAAATTTGAAACACTAACAACCTACCTGGATATGAATAAAACTTGTCAATAAGTAATCATGTTTCTTAAAAAGTTTGGGTAATAATGTCATGATAATAATAATAATATACTGTCTTTTAATATAAATAAGGTGTCTGAGAACCACTGCCAATCATATGATTTGTCACAACCTTTCTTTCCATGAGAAAGGCTGGCACAGAGCCATCCCCACTCACTTCCCAGCATGCCCTGTGAGCAAACGCATATTGTTTAAAAGCTGATGGTTATCAGCCATGTCATCTGTGACTGTGAACTAATTTTAATTTGGGTAAATTTTATTTGCCTATGTGGGTTTCAAAGGTTTTATCTCATTAACAACAAACACTAAAATGAAGTATTTCCCACATCAACATTTATCTGTTAAATAATAAATTAACAGAAAAGTCATACTTTTCACTAAACGCAGATTAAAAGGCTCTTCTGCTGTCTTGAATATTTTGTTACAACATTTTTTTTTGAGGGGGAAAAAAAACACCCACAAGAAGTATTAGAACTTGAACTTTAATGTGTTTTATTATGCACATTTAACCTTCAAATTCTCTCCAGATATAAGTTAATTGCCAAAGGGGGTGAGCGGCGGGGAACAAGCTGAGAAAACATATTTAATTGCTTCTAGTATCTAAACATATTGTAAAACTCCTCAAGGATCATAGAGAGAATGAGTTCTTACAAGAAATACCTGTTATTGCACTAGACAAAAAACCATCGGTGTGGGGGCGGGAGGTTAGAGAGAGCTAAAGGCACAGCCATAGATACAGATTTACACAATATTCACCAGCTCAAAATAATAGAGCAAAGAACAAAGCAGTTCCCTACTCACTGCAGACCACATTTGGCCCTTCGGGCACGAGGCCACAGTGAAGAAGGCAGGCCAAGCTTTGGAGTGACTCATTCAGGGAAATAATCCTCAGAAGTTTAGACTAGCTCAGGGGGCAGCAGACTCTAGGCCCCCAGCCTACACCCAAACCACCACCTAGTTCTGTAGTTTTTCTGGAACAGCCGCACTGTCGCATGCTGTCTGTGTCCTAGTTGAGTAGTTGCTATAGAGAAGAAAAAGCTGAAAACATTACTATCTGGCCCGTTAGAGAATAAAGCTTGCCACCCCTGGGTGCAAAAAGCACCTGTCTGTACGAAATAACATTACCCATCAACTACCTGAGCAGTGGCACGAAGTAAGGTGTCACGTCTCTGGAAACCAGTAAGAATGAGCCTTTGGCGTGTATGTGTATATAGTTTTAGTCCACGAGATACAAGATTTGACTGGGGAAAAAGTTGACCCAAGCACAAAAATGTGTCCAACCAGTAGTACACCAGACACAAACTAGCCTGTGACTTAGAAAAATCTGGTGAACTGCACTGATATTTTATCTCCCTTATAGAGAAAACCCAACTTGAATACAAAACAAATTCCTATAATGAATTAACTTCAGAGATTTGTGATATATGCTGTGATGTATCTTTGGAAGCAATGTTGACACACAGTATGTGACAGGGCTCAAGTGCGACCTGAGAGAAAGTTCAAGTTCAATACTCCTAAAGGTCAAAATCATTATTAAACATGACACATGCCCACGACATGCATTAGTTAACAGGGAAAGTTACCTGGGTTTCACCTACTACTTACATTAGTTGTTAAAATACCCAGCGTTTAACCATTTAATTTGTACTGATGCTAATTTTTAAACAGGCATTTGAATTTACAAAGAAATTCATGTTGCTTCTGTTGAACGAGTTTTCTAAAATGATAACCCAAACGACAAGCCAATGGGAAGAAAAAACATGTAAGACTAAGAAACTGGAGAAGAATAAAAATCGCATGTTGAAATTCCCTCGCTAACAGACACAAAAGATTGTGCCCTGTGGTATCCCTGTGCTGCGGTTACCGTCCCAGGAAAGGAATGATCCCTGCAGCACAGACATTCTCCAATCCAAGCAGTGTTACCTAGGAAAAGTGCTCATTCGGAAACCTGATGAGAACGGGGCAATAATCAGGTCTGTAAAGCAAGGGAGTTTCACTGTAACTTTATAAATAAACATTTCACTGGGTTTTTTAAATGACCAATCCTGTTGGCGGTTTTCCAGTCCCTCTTCTAGAAGACCCCACTCCCCTGCTCAGCTCCCTGCCTGGTAACACCGATCCAGCAGTCACTGTGAGGCCAATTACATTCCTTTAAGGAACAGGAGGAGTGTGCCGTTTCATCCAAGCAGGAAACAGAACCAAAGGTTGCCTAGGTCTCGGCATTTCTGCCTTTGCCCCAAAACATAAAAGGGCAATATGTCCCTTCTTTCAGATAAAGCAATATGCTCAGAATAATTCCAGCTGCACTGACGGCAGCTTAGTAAAACAAGTTGAAAACTTAGATTGTTCTGCAGATTACTGTGACTGGACACAAGTGTGTAGCCTACAGATTTCCTCCCTGCGATTTTAAATTGCACAGCAATCAGCTCACTGTGATGCCACCTCTCTTTTGCTCCTGGACAGATCACCAGCCGTGTCCTATACTTACTCACTCGACCAAAATGAACCAGACAGAAAGTAGGAGCTGAGTCTGGTCAGGGAAATAGGAAACAAATGACACCCAGCATACTGCAAAAAGCAGCACACCAGAGGGAAAGGTGGCTCAGAAGAGAAAAGAATTCGCTCTCGGAAGGAAGACCCCTACAGCAAATGACAGGTGGGATGTGAAGGGAATTCCCCGACTTCCAGCAGACAAAACCATGGAGCGCACAGGGGCGGGGTGGGCCTGCCAGTCCAGAAGCAGCATCTCTCTCTACAGAGATCCTCGCACCCAGGAAGTGGGCCTGAGCTTCACTTCCCGCAGGGGGGGAGCCTCTCCCCGACCAGAGCATCCATGGCAGCTGTCACCCGCCGTGCTGGTGCTGGATCCCACACGTAAGCCACTTCCAAGGCTCTGAAGTCCACTACACAGTTTTCAAAGACCTCACTCTCTTTTCACACTTTCTTCATTAGCCTCCCTTCCCTCTCAACACTCTTCCCTCCACTCTAGATAAAAGGATTTTAAAATCTGATCAGTTTTCCAGGGAAGCAGAAATGTCATTTTACGCTGTTCTTTAGCCTCACCTCACGGTTCCGCTACAGCGACTAACATCCCCTAACAGGGCTGTGTCAAGCTGACCATGCTCTTCCACGAAGCTGAATCAAAAAAAATCTTTCATGAACAGTACAGTCCCCAAAAAAGAATATAAATATATTGTGACACCAATTCTGAATCATTGAGGCAAGAGTCTTCACTCCCCATAGGCTGCAGAAATACAGGAGGCTTCAAACTTCACCTGGAAGATTCCAACTGCGCCCGTCCAAGGCACAAGTCCAATCGTGCTTCCACGTGACAGACAGTGTGTCCGGCTGGGAGGATAACGGCAGAGAACCTTCCAAGGAGCTGCCTTCTCTCCAGCCCTCGCCTCTGGATTATACAGGGACCGGTTACACCAGCAGCACTAGAACTGCACAGTGCTGCTTTCTTTCCTCTCTCACTGAAGCTCACAAGATTTCTTTTGCTTTCTTTTGCAATATGTTGGCTAAAATCACATCAGCCACCTAACAAATTAAACATCCTCCCCCATTAAAGGCTTTAAAAAAAAAAAAAGACAAGTCAACTACTTGTATGATTTTCTTCCTAAGGGAAGAACACAAAAGTCAGCGTATATTAATCAGTGTGTCAGGTTGACACAGCATGCCAAACGCATTGGATGTTTGTTAAGTTACCACTAAAATAATCTGTTAACCACCCACTCACAGCTGCAAAAGAAAACAAAACAAAAAAATCAAGGTGAAAAAAATGTGGATATGTGCCCCAAACTGTTTAAGAACTCCAAAAGGTATAAAGCCACTTACGCAAAAGTAAATCACAAATCTATCCAAGAGTTATAAAATGGAAGGAAATTATTCAAAGGACTCCACTGGCCGCCTGAATAATTTTCATAACAAAATGCCTAGCAAACATCCCGATGCTGCTAACAAATCACCAGCGGAAGCGAATCCCAGATAATAAAACATTGCAAGAAGGGCTCTTTTTAATAATTTAGCCCATCAAGAAGTGAGTATTGATTCCTGTTTTCAGCAGAAGGAGAGTGTTATCTTCAGCCTTCTGGCTCAGTGACAACATCGGGGGATTTAATCACAGCGCCTTGCCTGCCATGCAATCCTTAATCTGTCACCCTGGTCTCCTGTCATTCCTCATCCATTTCTAGAAAAGCCCTGGTCTCATGGATGTGTCCTCCTGACTTGAGCCACAGTAACCAAAGCAGCATTTCAAATTCTACAGATTAAACATATATGTCAATTATCATTTGCCAGCTGTTTTTCCTTTAAGTCATTTCCACAATGCATCTGATATCTTCCTGTGTTCTCATCTTGTTTGTTGACAAATCTGCTCAATATCTTAACAGCAGATTGATATTCAATTGTAATGGTAAGTGTGCCAATCTCTGGACATCTATGGACATGTCTAGTACATCCAAGAAGATGATACTAACAAAAGGGAAACCCCGGGAAAGCAGGAGTTACCAACTTCTATTTCCCCATTCCAACATGAAACATCAGAAAATCCCTCAACTTTCAGGAAAAAATGAACTAAACATTAAATTTAGCAGTAATACTAGTTTAAGAGCATTCCTGCATCTTTATGTACCAGAAAAATATTCAAAACAAAAAAAAACCTTTAGACTGCAAACATGCCGATGACTTCTGATTCGAGAGCTCACCCTGCACGTTCCCCACTCGCGTCCATTACCCTAGCACTCCACTGCCGTCACTCCACTCGCACTGCCTTGTTGTGGATGATCAGTGTGTGGGAGTGGGAACTGGGGGCAAACATTTCTGTGGATAATTTGTCTTTGGATGTGATTCCAAAGCACTGCTCTATCCTTTGGATCAAGGTACCATAACCCCAAGGGTTTCAGGTCCAAGGTCACCGCGCACACATTTGCTATTACGGGATCCCAGTGGCGTTTTACAGCTACCTTTCTAGGTCCTTCTGCTTTTTTCATCTGAACTGTGCATTGGTACAAGGCCCTGGGCAGGGTGGCAGCATACTCCATTAGACTGAGGCATCAAGGGGCATCACCACTGTCTAGAGGCTGCAACCAAGGGCAGCAGCTCACAACCACCAACACCACCCTCTGTGGGCGGACAAACCACTTTTCTGTTCTCACAGCACAGCAAGCTCTCCTCTAATAAAGACTCCAAAGGCCAAAAGCTAGCATTATAGCCCATACATCAAATAAATGAAAATAAAACCAGAATTAAACAGCCTTTATGCTATGTTAGTTGAAAAACTGATATGTTAGCTAAAAACTTGCACATGTGTACAAGGTACGTATACAATATGAGTTCCTCAAGCCCATGAGAATTCAAACAGGTAAGGAAACAAAATTAAACTTTGAGCCTTATGTTGATATCTAGTTGCTAAAACCACTGCCAGGAATACTCTCCTGGTCCCACAGCTCTCTCACTTTCATGTGAGGAAGGCCAGGTAGAAAGATACCCAACAGTCACTTGCTTCAAAAAACTAATAAATACACATGCCTTCGAGGTTTTTCTAGCTAGTACTGGCCAATCTTTCTCCTGACTGTATTAAATATTAATACTAGACACCACGTTGATGGTCCCATTCAGTCACATTTAATGTATTACTTTTGAAAAATCCTTCTTTACTTGATTTTTTAAACAAACATCTGCTTTTTTCCCCGTCTTGTACATGATGCAAACTATTAACTAAATGGTTGAGGAGTAACCTCTCAGAGCCAGGGACTGCTCTAGGTACTGCAAATAAAAAGGTGGATGACATTCTCCCCCTTCATTCAATCGAGCCCAGAGGAGACCGGGCATGTGTCAGGGACTCTGGCTGACTGTCTCTCTCAAAGAGGAGCAAGAGCTGGGGAGTTGGGGGAAGGAGACGGCTAATTTGTATTTTCATTTCAATCTGTATCTTAAATTTGTTAATATACTCATTTTTCTGGATTATCTATTTTATAATTTCATTAATAAAATTTAGAGCCACATGATTTTGACTAAGTTCACATACAATCAAATAACTCAGTAGTAGTACTACCATAATTATTGCAAGCTATTAAGTAAATACGATAAATGCAGTATGTTCCATTTGTGCCAAGTAAGGACAAAGTCACATCATGGGAAAACACACTTAATACAGCTTTCTCAGTGATAATGACAAAAATGAAACCAATACAAAAACTGAGTCAGCACAGGGAACCCAGCCGTCTAAACATGTCATACATGACCTCCCCCTAACCCCCCAGTCCCAACAATCTGGGCCACAGGCAACCAGTGACAAATTTATGTGAAAAGTGACTATTTCACTTCAGTAAAGCATTATCACCCATTCTATTAAATTAATGTTGGCAGTTAGAATTTTATTGGGTTTGTAGTTTGGTCTGAATTAATATATAAAGTGTCTCTTCAAACTGTATCAGAGATATAAACATGCAGATGATACCAATGTGTGTGTTGGAGAAGGTGGTAAATTAAGTAATATGGGAGAACCACAAACACTTTTTTTTTTTTTAACGGTACATTAGATACTCAGGTTTGAGAAACTGAGGTCGTGGAACTGCACCAAGAGTTCTACATCTTCAAAGGACATGACCAATCTGCATTTACAACAGTCACTGGGGTGGATGCCAGACTTCCATTCACTAAAGCTGGCTGCCCATCAGAATCTCCCGGAGAGTTCTTGGAAAAACTATGGATTCCTGGGCCTTCTTCCAGAACCACTGAAATAATATTCTGGTTTTCCAAGTGAGGGAGTTGAGGAGCAGAGAGATTAAGTAATTTGATCATTAGTAAACGTTGCCAACATGAATCAAACCAATACCCTAATTTCAACAGTAAAAATGCGTATTTTTTTAAACCACATTCACGATTCTCCTAAGCAGCTTTTCTCTCCTCTAGAGCCTAAAAATGGAACAAACACCATCACAGATTTTTCCTTTTTCTACAAAAAATCTGGAAATTCATTAAGTCCTTGCATGGCTCAAAACAAACAAAAACAAAAAACCCTGAGGGCTCAAAAGTTCTCCCCCATTCTCTCTCTCTCTCTCTCTCTCTCTCTCTCTCTCTCTCTCTCTCTCTCTCTCTCCCTCCCTTTTCTTTCCCTTTTTCCTTCCTTCCCCCTCTGTCAAAAATCCCAAATTTCAATTAACAACAGGGAAATGCTGATCTATTTTTCAAAGAAAGAGCAATTTAGTTTGAGTACAAAAATTTTTAAAAGGTGACATTCCACAACTGCCAAAGAGATTCAGGCAAAGATAATCACTAGGTGGGAATGTTAGTGTGTGAAAGCTTGGTGGAGAACAGGACATTTACATGGTCTCAAAGTTTCTCTCTATAAATAACTGATTAATTACAAAGGGAAAATTAGTAACTTACCCAAGTGATTGAAGTTAAAATCACCAATAATGTGACAAACTGATATCATATGTCTTCTAACGTAAGGCACTTAAGGACAAGAATGACACTAATATTATAGTCCTGCCTAAAATGCACAACCTGAATCTAATAGTTAGGAAGCAGCTAACTACAAAACACTGGACTGTACTCTTTAAAAACATGACAATGTCATGAAAGACAGAAAGGCGAAGGAACTATTCCAGATTAAAAGAGACTAAAGTGACATGGAAACAAGACAGAAGAGTGATGTTGAATCGGAGACTAGGCCAGGAAAACAAATTGCTATAGAGGGCATTGTTGGGACATAAGCACAAGGTGCCGATGGATTACATCAGTATTGTAGCACTGTTAAGTTTCCTGACCTTAATAACTATATGGTTGATACGTAAATGAATGTCCTTGTTCTTACAAAATACACACTTAAGTATTTAGGGAGTAAAGAGTAAGATGTCTACATTTTACTCTCAATTGAAAACAATGGAATACAGAGCCCACAAATAAACCCAAATATAGTCAACTGATCTTTGACGAAGGAGAGAAGACAATACAATGTAGAAAAGACAGTTTCTCAACAAATGGTGTTGAACAACTGGACATCCACATGAAGAACAATAACAAAAAAAAGAATCTAGAAACAGACTGTATGCCCTTCACCAAAATTAACTCGAAATGGATCACAGAATAAGTCAGACTGAGAAAGACAAATACTGTATGATACCACTTATATGTGGAATCTAAAATAGCCAACTCATAGAAACAGAGTTGAGTGGTGGTTACCAGGGAACTGGGGGATGGGAGACATGGGGAGATGTTGGTCAAAAGGTACGAACTTCCAGTTATAAGATGAGTAAGTTCTGGGGACGGACAGCACGGTGATTTTAATTAATAATATTGTATTATACACTTGGAAGTTACTAAAAGAGTAGGTCTTAAATGTTCTTACCATAATAAAAAGAAATGGTAACTTAAAAAAAAAAAAAAAGGATCACAGAACTAAATGTAGAACACAAAACTATAAAATTCCTAGAAGATAATATAAAAGAAAACCTACATGACCATGGGTATGGTAACGCCTTTTTAGATTCAACACCAAAGGCACACAATCCATGAAAGAAAGAATCGATAAAGCTGGACTTCCTTAAAATTAAAAACGTCTGCTCTGCAAAAGACAATGTCAAGAAAATAAGATGAGCATGGACTGGGAGAAAATATTTGCAAAAGACACATCTGATAAGGACTGTCATCCAAAATATACAAAGAATTCTTAACACTCAATAATAAGAAAATAAACAACCCAATTAAAAAATAAACCAGAGACTTTAACAGACATCTCACCAAAAAAGATATACAGATGACAAATACGACATGTAATCACAAAATATGGTGAATGTTTAAATAAAAAAAGTTATTACAGTAAAAGACACATTGCTATCTACCCCCCTTAAAATACTCCCTCTCACTTCGAACACACTTATCCCATCGTTCTTGTCACTTTCTGAAGCAGTTCTGGAAGTCCTCGTTTGTGAGTGTCTTTAGTTGCGCTGTCATGGCTGCCTCGACGTCCTGAATCATTTTGACTTTGGGGAAAAGCCAGAAGTCACACGGTGCCACATCCAGTGTATAAGGTGGATGAGGACACACCGAAATGGTTTTATTTGACAGAAATTGCCACATACCAGAAGCGATGTGTGACATGGAGCCTTTCTGTTGTGATCACAAAATACAATGAATGCTGCTGCCGAGTGCCATCCAACGGGAAGGCAGGGATCTTCAATAAGGGAAGCGGCGTGTCAAACCTTAGTAACAGTGTGTGACAAGTTTGAACGTGTTCAGTGCAGTCAGTCGGGCGTGAGCTGCAGTTGAGAGAAGGTGTGTTTTAAAATGTGCCGTAAATCATCCCCCATCATGACAACGCTCCGTGTCACACATCGCTTCTGGCACGGCAATTTCTGTCACATAAAAACATCACAGTGTGTCCTCATCCACCTTATTCACCGGATCTGGCATCGTGTGACTTCTGGATCTTCCCCAAAGTCAAAATGATTCAGGACATGGAGGCAGCCACAACAATGCAACTAAAAACATTCACAAAAGAGGACTTCCAGAACTGCTTCAGAAAGTGGCAAGAGGGGGCGGGCCCGGTGGCTCAGGCGGTTGGAGCTCAGTGCTCCTAACTCCGAAGGCTGCCGGTTCGATTCCCACATGGGCCAGTGGGCTCTCAGCCACAAGGTTGCCAGTTCGATTCCTCCAGTCCCTCAAGGGATGGTGGGCTCCGCCCCCTACAACTAAGATTGAACACGGCACCTTGAGCTGAGCTGCCGCTGAGCTCCCGGATGGCTCAGTTGGTTGGAGCACGTCCTCTCAATCACAAGGTTGCCGGTTCGACTCCCGCAAGGGATGGTGGGCTGTGCCCCCTGCAACTAGAAAACGGCAACTGGACCTGGAGCTGAGCTGCGCCCTCCACAACTAAGACTGAAAGGACAACAACTTGACTTGGGAAAAAAGGCCTGGAAGTACACACTGTTCCCCAATAAAGTCCTGTTCCCCTTCCCCAATAAAATCTTAAAAAAAAAAAAAAAAGAAAAAAAGAGTGAACCCAAATGTTCACTTTGGATGATAATGACATGTCCACGTGGGTTCATCAATTACTGCATATGTCCCATTTGGGGGGGAGGCTGAGAATGGGGGAGAGTATTCACGTGGGGGAGCAGGGAGGTACACGGGAAATCTCTGTACCTTCCGCTCAGTTTTGTTGTGAACCTAGAACTATTTTAAAAAGTAAAGTCTATTTAAAAGGAAAAAAAAAGGCAAGTACCTGACATTCAATCTAACTGTGAAACATAGGACCAAAAAATAGAAAATACCAACTTCAAGGCATGAGACATAATAATTTCTATAGACTCTGAAAAGGATCGATTAACCTTAGGTGGATTATGTAAACTTCATTCCAGTCCCAGAGAAAACTCTGGTATCCATGGAAGGCCTTGACATTTATAAGAGCTGCTGCCAACTGAAAGTAGTATGATATCCTAAATGCTAAAAACGAAGTTAAGCTAAACAAAACTGCAAGCTCTACTTCCATGTGCGGAAATGTGTTGGCAATTTATATTAGTAAAACTACTTCAGGAGAACTTGTAGAGCTTGGGAAGGCCAAACAGTTGCTCGGGTATTTTCCAAACAGTGTGAAGCAGCCCCAAAAAGGCACGGGTGAAAGGGCGTTCAGTGCCTGTAAGTGATAAAGGTGATGATAAAGGACGATAACTATCCCTGAAAGAAAAGGGAGCTCAACAAAACGGAGAAGCAATCATGCATCTCACACAGACCTATGGTAACAAAAATGGCTGCTTACATAGTAGGCATTTTTATAAAATCGTAAGGTTATTCAAATCTATGTTCTGAAAACATGGCCTGATGCCCCTTTTTGTGAAAAAGGAGCATGTGGGTATGAGGGAAAGACAGCCTTAGGAACAAACTAGGCAACAATTAGCTTTTATGGGCGAGCAAGGTATAAAACCGACTGTCCCAAGTGAAAGGAGGTACTGTACTGGGAGCAACACGGACGCTCTCTCATACTATCGGTCGGATGGGTGTTGTAAGAATTTTTAAAATTTGCCACATTAACCACCTTTCATTTAGGGTAGTTGGATTAATCCCAGCATTTGTACTGGCAATTTTTCTGAAAATGCAGTCATTTTAACACCTTTACTTACAATAAAAAATAAAAGGCAATCGTTATTTTTGGCATCTTTAATGTCAACTGGGGAAGCCACAGTAAACATTGAAAAAGGAGGATATTCTCAGAAACTCCTGCACAGCCAAATAAGCAACCAGACTGGAGTTCTTTATAAGCAACAAGTAGGTAAGAACTATAACCAGCTTTACTTTTAAAATAGCATTTTATAATATTCACTTTTAATTATTAAATGGTACTGAAATATGAAAAGTACCAGTGTTAGGAATGATACTTAAAAATGATGTCTTACATAAACAGGAAAAAAACCCCCAAAAATCTGTTTTAACACTGGTTTGAGATACAGTCACAAAAGTTTAAACTAGATCTGAAGTAGAAGAGTCTTAGTGTGGCAGACATGGGCGGGGCATGGCATGGGCCAGCTCTAAGAACATGCCCGTGGGCGGGGACAGTCACCAGGGGCGGTGAGAAGAGCACCAACCAGACCTGGGAGACTGTCCTCCGGCCTTGGCAGCCACTCGTGAACCAGGGCATTTGAGGAAAGCCACTGGGCCCAGCTTCCTGCTCCGGGTTCATGAAGCAGGTTTGTCTAGATCCGGGCAGTGGATTTATTCCAAGAAATGCAAAGCCCAACTTCTTACACGCACCAAGTTTTTCCTTAAACAAACACACACAGACTAACAAATGCAGACTACGGGAATTATTTTTCAAATGTATACACTGTTAACCCGTGAGCACCACGGGGTTGAACTGCACGGGTCCACCTATGCAGTTGGTGGGTTTGTTTCAATAAATCCCTGTACTAGTTTCGATCAGGCTGGGAGTGCACAGGTGCAGAGGGCTGACGGGACCCTTTGATCTACACCCTTTTACACAGGGAACTTGGGCGTCCTTGAATTTTGGT
This sequence comes from Rhinolophus ferrumequinum, assembly GCF_004115265.2. Classification (NCBI taxonomy): domain Eukaryota; kingdom Metazoa; phylum Chordata; class Mammalia; order Chiroptera; family Rhinolophidae; genus Rhinolophus; species Rhinolophus ferrumequinum. Next base: position 5,605,894 of record NC_046292.1, read on the forward strand.
ATCCGCAGTGGGTCCTGGAACCAATCTCTGGCAGATACCAAGGGACAACTTAAGTTTAGGGGGAGTCAAAAGTGTGTGGATTTTCAACTGCTGGTGTGTGGGGGTGGGGGGTGGGAGGGGGTGCTAACCCTCATGTTCGAGGGTTAACTGTAAATGCCATTAAGATGCATGAAAAGGGAACTCACGGTAACTGTTGGCCATGCTTTTTTTAACCAAAAGGATACTAAAGATCTGACCACTACAACTGCTAACAGGAAAACAAATTTTCTGATACTAAGAAGGGTTCTCACGGCGTCCTGTTGACACACTGTCACTTATTTAGGGTGAGGGCCAGCCTGTAACACTCCTTCACTCTACCCAGTGAATGAGCAGCAGGCTGGCTCAGGAACCTTGCAGACCCGTGCAGGCAAAGGCTCGCACCACTGCAGGGTCCCTAGGGGGCACACAAGTCACCATGGGACCACGAAGATTACACAAGGCCAGGGGGAGGGAGTTCTGGAGCTAAACCACAGTCCTGCGCTCTCTAAGGGCAGGATTTTAGACAAAGGCTAACCTCCAGGTTTCTCATCTGCAAAATTAAATCCATGTCAGATTGCTGTGGGGACTCAGGGGTCAAAAGGGCAGCAGATGCCTGGGCACCAAGTACACGCCCAGGGTTAGTCTACTTCCTTAAACAGCTAGCAGATTGGAGGTTTTAAATGACCCACCAGCTCTTAATCTTAAATTTTAAATATTTTTCAACATTTTAAAATCTACTGATTAGCACCCATGGTTGAAAAGCACACTTTCTCCAGAAAATTGCACACTTAACATGTAAGACTTTGCCAGCCGTTTAAGGAAGGTCCCAGGCCCTCTTGCACTCTGAGAGACCACCTCAGGGCCTTAAGGAACTCAGATGAAGAATGTCTAGAAAACTAATAAATCATTTAAAACCTGAGTTAATATGACAGAAGTCTATATAACAGATAATGCTTAATGAATGCTTATTATAGGCTTAATATCATGCTAAGCAATTTAATGCATTATTTCATTAATCTTTGCAACAACCCTTTAAGGTAGATAGTAATATTATACCCATTTTCTAAGTGAGAAAACTAAGGGTTAGAAAGGTTAATTAACATGTCCTATGTTACACAGGAACATATCAAGAGAAAAAAATATGTCCTATAAAATACACCAAAAATAAAACTAGCAGTTAAAAAAATAACTGAAATAAAATAGCTCGACCCACTATTACAGTACTTATTTATATGTTAGCCACTCCGCAGAGGTCTTAAACACACAAAAAGATGTGCCTAAGACATAAAAATGCAGAAGAACTAAATCCCCTAACTAGCCCTTGATCTCCCAGCGAGGACGAGGACAGGTTCGACTACCCCTGATAGGGGACATGAGTGTCCATTTCAAGTCCCCTTTAAACGGCTGCTCCTTTTCTGCTGTGGAGAGTGTCAGTTGTGCCATATAAAGCACCTCATAACTCGGGGACCAGCTGGGGCTGGGGGAGCATCTCTCACTTGTCTAGGGAGGGTCTGGGCAATGTTTTCTTTGCCTTCTCACCTCCCTCACTGCCCCTGAACTACCAGTAAACACAGTACTTTTTGCTAGAAAACATCCAAGCTAACAGAGTCTCAGTAACAAATAAAAATGGTGCCTTCTCAACACAAATACTTTAAAAATAAACAGATAAGTTAAAATTTTATAAAATTAAATCTATGAGTGGATGTCATCGTTAGTGTAGAAACACAGATCACATATACCTGAATATGCAAAGAAAGTTAAATTATAATGCCATCAACGCTATCCTATAAAAACTAAATTAACAAAAATAGTCTATTAGGGAAGACATCTGGTGTATCATGGCAAGAAACGTTAATGATATTGTCTGCAACCCTGTAATCAATTTTTCTCCCAGCAGCTCCCTCATTATACTGCATTAGAGCCGTGTGCCTGCAGGATTTATGAGCCCCACACATGGGGAGGAGCTTTGCCAACTGGATCTGATTCAGATCCAGCTCCAACGACTCCGGCAGCATGAAGCGTTGTTAAAGAACAATCAATACAGTTAGCTTTATGCAGCATCGTCTTGACTGAAAGATTTGTCATCTTATTACAGAGTCTTCTCAAACCTACATACGAGTACACCACCCATCATAAACTTATTTAAATCCCCAGTGAACACCACACTTTCACTGCTAAAAAAATTAAATTCTGGTCATCACTAATGCTAACGGAAAAAGCTTACTGAAAATCAATGTTATTATGGGAAATTTAAATCCATTCAGCAAATCCTGGTTAGTGAGGACTGTGGTAGGTGATACAGTCTAACAATGACATCCACACTGACTAGAGAATAAAGAAAACATCAGCCTGAAAGATAAAAACCATTTCTTAGATACATATGGAAACAAGATGGTAACTGGTAATGATGGAAGCATTTGAAGTAGGTAGTCAAGTCCAAGATGCTAATTTGGAGCTGCTAATCCCTCTCTCTCCAGGGATTAAAATTAGACTTTTATCCACTACACCGGGTTTATCTCCCTTTGTGAATGGCTATTCCATCCAGAATTCTAGGGCTTCCATAATGTGAACCTTTTTTCCGGTCTAATCCTCGATACGTTACACTGGCAACGATCTAAACGTGGAATTGCTGTTGTGGCCATTCCTCCTGCCTTTGTTACAACTATTCATACCCCATCTCTGGTGTCTGGTCCTCTCGGCGTTACGCACAGATGATAACCCTCAAGTTCCCACTCCACACTGCTTCCCAGCGATCTGCGGACTGGCCTGCAGAGAACAGAAAGCCGGCCAAGGCGCTCTCCTGCCTATACCTGAAATCGTGCCTTTGTTGAGCTTTAGGACCCTTCACGATCTGAGCCCATTTTACACCCCACCGCTGCCTCCCCAAACCCACTAACCTGTGCACTTCCATGACGTCCTGCGGCCGTCTTCTCACAACTCCAAGCTTCACCAGGCTCACTGCCTGTGTTGCTTATAGACAGGCTGACGGGATACCTGCCAGGCTCCTCCACTCTGCCTGTCCACATGCCGATGTAGCAAAAACGCAACCTACCTACCTTCACAATATCTCCCATTTGGAGCACTCCTTTCTCAGTCTCATGATATTAATATTCTATCCTGCAGTTGAATGACTCATTCCATTGCCGTATCTTGTACTGTGCGTGTGTATGTGAGATGGCTACGTTCTTGTGTTATTTGCTCACTGAGGATGAGTCTGAGTTTGAGCCCCACAGTCAGATTACACACAAGATAAACATAGGTCTTAAATATCTGAGTTGATTAACAGCAGTTGAGCACAACAATGAACACTTGTGTTGCAGAAAATTTTACCATTAAATCCTCACAAGGGAAGGAAAAGGAAGACAGGTGTATACACAGCTTTCAGAAAAGGTGAGATATGTGACCAAAATAGCCCTCCTGGATCACTAACCGGGTCCTCTGTTCTAAGGGATAACGCACTAAAGACATTTCATCTTGCTACATCTCACACACATCCCACATTACTACCAGGTAACAGAGGAATTGCCAGGGCACAGCTGAGAGCAGTGTATCTACACCCCACCCCACGCCCTGCAAAGTGTTTTCTTCTGTATCTGGCATTGCAGAAGAGCCTAGCTACTTCTGAGCAATACTCTACAAAATGTCACCTGAGAGGACGGCACCCAAAACAGTTTAGATTCGTGGGCCATGAGTCCCAATGGTCCTGGGAAATGTATATTCCACACTTGGTCTCACACTTACCCCCTTTTTTCCCCATTTCAGTTGCCAACATCCATACTCGCTGCTGATTGCCAGCTCCTGCTCCTTGCAGCAGCCCAGCATGCTCTCTGCTGGTGCCAAAATACCCTACACCACCAACCCCACTAACTCTGGAACTGTCCTAGAGGGGTAAGGCAAGTCCCGTATTTTGCTTCCTCTGTGCATGTACTTGTTACTCCTTTAAAAACACATACAATACAGCACATTTGAAAAGGGGCTCTGGGGAGGGAGGTAATATTCCTATTTTATACCCTGTGGGATATAAAATATTGACAGCTTTTAAAAACGGGATTCTCCTTACCCCTACAGGCCCTCTCCCGGCTTCAGAAAGATGCTGTGGTGGCTGTGACGCCACCGGCAGAGAGCATGCTGGGGGGTCACACAAAGCAGGAGTTGGAGATCTGCAACAGGCCTGGGAGTTGTGGACCTAAAAAAGAAAACAGTTTTAAGTTAACGTGCCCAATGTCCCCTCATACCCTGGTTACTAGGGGCACTCAGCACACCGAGTATCTGCACAAATCCTTTAGCAGATGGCCTCTGAAATCTCAGAGCATTTGCTCTACCACTACCGTTAACCTTTCTGCATTAATCAAAGCCATTTCCTTAGCTCAGCATGAACAAAAACATATGACCCTTCTGGCTTCACACTCTAATCTGGATCCTGTCGTAAAGCAGTATGGTGTGTGCCCCTCAAAATAACCAAGTTAAGATGACACAGTGCCAAAGCACAGTGACAGTGGCATGCTTTGCTTACAATAAAAACAAAATTTCAGTGGTGTCAGATACACATAACTGGAAAAGGAACCACAAGTGGATAAATTGAGCTTTCAGAAGAGTTTCTAATGAGAGAGGCTACAGTCATAAGCTATGTACTTAGTAAGGAAATATTCAAGGTGTTAGGGGTGTCAAAGAAAAGACCCTACCATTTCCTCAAAGTCCTAGTTTAATTTTGTAAAGTTGAAGGCAAGGTGAAAGACAAAGGCTTAATACCAGAGGGAAAAGAGAGACCATTCAAGTGAGTTTTAATTTTCTCATAATGCCCATAAGGTAAGTAAACTGAACAGGCACAGAGCATAAAGTTTAAGAAAGACATTATTTCTTTTAGGGGTAGAACCAGTTTGGTATGTATCACTTTTTTTTTTTTTTTTTTTAGAAAGAAACTGAAAAATTTACAACCAGCAAAAGATTAGAGAGCAACTTCTGAAAGCCAGCACAGTCCTTATAAGTATCAAAAAAGGATACCTCAGAAAATAGACTGAATATGCTCCCTTTCAAGTACTCTAGAGAATACATAACATTTCCAAAAAAAACTAACCAATTCCATTTCATGAGGTTATAAATGAAATAAAACTCCATAAAATCCAAATGTTTATATAAGAATCTCGATTCTTAAAGTTGTTTAAAAATTACAGGTAAGCAAACTTTTTTAATATTAAATCATTTTTATGAAGTCCTATTACGTATTCCTTTTGAGAAGCAAAGAATCACTTTCTAACAACTTCTTGTAATCTGAGATTTAATATGCTTCATTTACTACTGATTTTTATATGTCTCTTTAAAAACCAACAAAAAGACAAATCCCAAGAAAAGCATTGGATAATGGGAACATCTTTAACATGATGGTTTCTTTTCTTTCTCTACAGATCACTCTGGGCTCCATGCTTTCTGCGCAGCCTCTGACTCCCACTGCCTCAGTGACAATACATGATGGAATCAAGTGTTAGTAGCCAAAACCTCCTCCACCACGTACCCCGCTCCTCCCCATACCAGCACCGCAAATTCCAAATCAAAGATTCAGTTGTGCACTAGAATGTACTGTACACTCAATATTTTTTACCATAAGCATCAAATAAAAAGGAATTTCTGGTTAATCTCTTGCACTAGGAATTCAATTAATCAGACCACTCAAATCCTTAATCATTCAAATCAAGGGTTTCAAACAAACAAAAAAACACCTAGCAAAGCATTTCTAAGCACCCTGGCATTATTTTAAATATGCAGGAGTTCAAGTCATTATTAAGATATTTTAAACATTAAAAAAGGCATCATTTCAAAGCATATCATTGCTCTTATTATTTATGAGTCAGAAAACACTGACAGTGTTTCAGTTTCCTTAATTTTCTTTCCGTTCTTCCAATCAGTTTTTCTTGGACTGTTTTAACACAAACATACATACACACATATATATAAATTACAAATTTCAAGTTCTAAAGAATATAGCTTGAATGACAAGGCTTTACCAATATTCTTGCATAGCAGCTTTCTGCAAATGTCAAATTGTCTCAAACTTTAAGCTCCTTTTAAAAAAAAAATTAAAACAGAATTTTCTGCATTGAAAAAACTTCACATATAGAGAACAGGTTTAGTAAATAACATTTTAGATCATTATACTTATTTCCACAAATTATTTAGGTAAAACTTTTTAAGTGATTTCTTAGAGTCCTAACACCCAAATAAATTAGGACAAAATTAATTACCCAACTTCACAGTAATCATGAACCATTAAAACTTTAAATCCCCATGGTCTATAATGACTGTCAGTCATAAGTGAAAACAGACCGCTGAGAAGCTGAACAAATGGGCCCAGTAAGATGCCCTGAGATTATTTATTCCCAAAGCCTCGTTCTGATTTTCACTTATGTGAATACCACCCGTCCGTTTATAAGTTGACATTCATATCATGCAAAACGGTTGTGGTGACTCAAAAGAACTTTCAACGTGATGGCTCCATACTTGGGGGCAGAGAGGGATGCACAGCACGTAGCGACATCACCTATGTACCATGTCCATCAAACTCAGGGCTAAGAGATTTCATCCTCCTCTTGGCTCTTACAGGATTAAATAAAATTATACACTTCAGATCTACATGTAAAAAGAACATTTAGTCCTTGAACATACACAGAAGGTCCTCAAATAACATGGTTTTATCATCGTTTCATTATAACGCTGATGAGATGCCTTAGGAATTTAAGTCGTGTTTATATCAGTTTGCCTACGGTAAAACTGGCTTTGTTATACGTCACTTCCTTTAAGTTCACAGAACCTGTTAACAACGTTAGGTGAGGACTTACTATATTCATTATTGGTGACTTACTCCAAACAGCATGGAGTATGCCCGACACCCCAGAGTGTATTATGATACTCACAGATAGCGACTAAGCAACCATAGCCTTGATTTGTAAAGAGAGAATGGGGGGGAAAGGTGTGGCCTCCAGAAGAATATTCTAGCACCAAATCAACAATGCACACCTTTTCTTGACTCAGAAATCACTGCAATAGAAGAGTACGGTTGCACTGATGCACTCTCTCCTGACAGGTGAGAATAACAGCAAGGAACAACTTCTAAAGAACTATCTCAGTTCAACATCCCGTTCTCTCTTTGTCTCTTTAAGTCATACTTAATTCCTCTCTCTATAAACTGAAAACACTTGATAACAAACTTCAAGGTTTTCACTTCATTATCCATCACTATACTCAAGTCATAACGCTGTAACTGGGTGATACTGGTCTTTTGGGAGAGAACAAACCAAGAGGGCAAAGAGAAAAAAGAATTATGAAAAGAAATACTCAATTCTACAGGCCTAACTTGAGGGCCTATCAAAACCAAAAAGAGAAAAACAACCACTGTTTCACACAGAACCGAATCACCATGCCCTAAGGCATGGTATCAGCTGGCCTTCTCTGGGATGTTTACATATAGACTAAGCTCTCCTTCATCTTTGCCATAAGTCAGAAATACAGAAAATTCAAAGCAAATTATAATAATGTCTAAAAATGTTATGACTTTGGCTATCCTCATGTAAACTTCCTGAAAAAAATAAGAAACAGAGTTTCAAAGTATTTTAAGAATAGAGTTTTATTATTTAAATATATAAAATACTACACACTGAGGCTAATTCCACATTGCAAGCTTAACTACAGGTAAAGAAGCAGATCTCTTTGGCTTGTTTAATAAACAGAAGGTTAATTTGTAGTTAAAGCATGTATTGTATGCAACTATTACTCAAGTTTCTCTGAAAACTTTCTCCAGTGAATTTTTTCCACTGAAATGTTACTTCATTCAATATTCAATAAATATTGTGGATCTTATATGGGACAGGCAACGTGCTAATAAGTGCACAGGGTACATCAATGAATAAAGGTGTGGTGTCTGTCCTCACAAAGCTTAAAGCCAGAGCACCAACTAAACACCAACATGGCAATCCTCCTCAATCCATGGCGCAGGAACTGCACTATCCACTTTGCAGACTTGGTCTTTTCGTCTAAAAACAACCTACCTGTACAGTGCTTTGTATCCCAACTTCATAGGTAAAGAAAGGGAGATTAGGAGCATTAAGTGTCTTCTTGCCCAACGTCATGAAAGGTAGCAACTGATGGAACAGACGAACTAATGTCCAAGTCAAGCTCTCAACCCATGCGCTCTACCATCTCTCATCTCGTCCCAGAAAAGCATTTCAAAACCTCAATAAGCCACGTTCAAAGGAATGTGGATTTCCTGCCCCAGCCCCAGAACAGTTTTTAATACAAGATTTCCCTAACAGTAAAATGAATGCTCATTTCCTGAATGCCACACACCACACAGCCAAGCTGGGGTTAAGGAACTGGGGGTCTGATGCATAAATGACAAGTAACTCGCTGCGCCCACACGCGTGTGCGTGCAGGCTGCATGTTACTGAGTCTCCCATGTGTCTCAGCAGTTCTATGTAAAGGTCTCTAACAAAGAGTGAGAAGATATAATTACTTAAACTCTAGAAGTTTTCATTGTAAAGAAGGAAAAGCAGCTTCTTGCTTTTAATCCATTTCTGAGGAACTCACTTTGGTAAAGAGCGGGCAATTTTGATGGCAAAAGGAACCTAAGCTGAAGCTAATTTCTCGGTAGCCCCTCCTTGTACTGTGGCAGTCAGCTCTTGGCATTGGGTTGTGGGTACCCAGAAAGAAATTCCAAATGTTCCTCCCCCAGCTGCTCACATTTGGCAATGAAACAAAGAGAGGCACAGTACTAAATCTCGAATGATCCGGGCCCGCACTCACAGCAGTAATGGACATGTGCCTTCTCCAAGGTAACTAGTGGTATGCACCCTTAGCTACTCTGCATTCGCACTCAGAATGCACGCTGTCAGGACCTAAATGACACGGCGCACACTCAGCCATGCAGAGTCAGAACACGGCGAGCCAACCAGTCCACTGAAAACACCGCAATGTCCCTAATGACCTATCACCAACTCCAAGGAATCTCTAGGCCAGGTATAATTTTAATGACAACTTTCCAAATAAGAGCCAAAATCAATCAATGGTATTTGCTCAAAATAATAGTTGTGATAATTATCTATCCTATCTGAAAATTCATTTCATACAACAGCTGAAGAATCGGTAATTATAAAACTCTAGAAAACCAAAATCATACTTTTTTCCATTGCGTGAGTGACAAAAATTCATTAGGAATCCACACCACATTCCCATGTAGAATGTTAAAGGAACAGCGTCAGTCCCTTATTTGTGAATTCGGCATGAACTACGACTATTAGGGCCAGACGAGGGACTCCGGAGTTAAACTGCACGAAAACTACTCATCTCAACCATCTTCTGGTGAAGCACTCTCGGAATCCATGACTATTTCCAGACAGCAAGTTATGACCCTATTATGCTTAAAGCCTGGATTCCTGTAAAAATGGAATTTTATTGTTTTTCAGTAAAAGCAAAAAAGGAATCTTTCCTTTGGGACAAAAAGTGATGGCTTCGTCCACATCAGTCCCATGCAGTGTTCTCCAGGGAGGACAGACGCACTGAGCCACAGCCGTCTGGCCTGAGAACCTGAGGTCACCGAGGGACAGAGCTGCAGCTTACCTTCCCCTGTCTCAGCACGGCGCTGCGCCCACACAGAAGACACAGTAGGCTTTCAGCAAACGCCTATCAAAGGCACTGATGACAACCCAAAACCTTCTCAATTGCACTCTGGGATATAATGCTTGTTGGTGAGGCCGACTCATTCAAAAACAAGACTCTCAGTGCAAACTAAGTCACAGAGTGATCTAGAAACACTAGGAGCACAGGAGGAAGGATTGAAGATGTTACTCTGGGCTCTTTCAGTTACAATTACTGGAGATCGGCTCAAGCTGGCCCAAGAAGAGGCCCCTACTGAGAGGAAACAAGGCAATCTAAGAATCCGGTGGGAAGAAGCGTTGGGAGAGCCCACGGAGGGGTGAGTGTACTCTCCGCACAGCCGCTCCCGTGCCCTGCGCGCCCTGGCTTCCGGCCCTAGGCCTCACCCTGCCGCTGCCTATGACCCGTCTGCCTGCCCCCACCCTCTCCGCACTGAGACAATTCTTGATTCGTCCCTGCAGCTTTGCCCCCTCTGCTAACTACCTCAGTCTCTCAGTTAATCTTCTCAAGCTAGGCCACAAAGATCACAGATTGCCATCCCACATTACTATTCTTTCAAAGAGCTAAAGATTTTGCCAACTGCCTTATTTAGCTCCAAAGCCTAGGGTGCAAACCTGCCCCATTGAATTGATGATCGCTCTTTCTTCCTGCTCCTAAGCAGACACGACCCATAATTCCTTCCACCTTCCCTCTATTGCTCTCCTGAGCCCCTGCGTTTGACAACTCATTCCATAGGTACTTCTGTCACTGTCTCTGGGTTTGTAAATAAGCCCAGTCCAATGAACATTTCCTCAGCGAATGAAAGCTTCCCAATAAAACACATAATTAATTCACTTCCCTTGAAAATGCGACTTCCACAAACCTCCGAGTTCTGTTAGGAACTCAGTTACTCGGCACCATCACAGCTTTCACCCACCCTATGAAAGTATGGGCTCTAAGAAGATCCACCAATGGAGGGTGGCGAGGCCATAAGTGTTTTGATGGTTAAATGTTAATAAAGCGGAAGCCATGGATCCCATCCCCTTAGGCAAGGTGACCATATATATGGCCTCTCATCCAAACAGGGGCACCTCTGAGAGTGAAAGGGGACACTGGGGAACAGTTTGCCAGGACAACAGGTATAAACCTGGTCACAGAGGCAGCTGTGTTCCCTATCACGGACTCAGATTCTATGGGACATAGTAGCGCAGCCTAGAAGACAACCAGGTCCCCACGTAAAATCCAAACTAGTTCATGAAATGTTATCCAGGATTTACAGTTCAATTAGCTGGCACTGTGCTAGTGACTTGTCGTAGTTGTCTCCTTACACCCACTTCTCAATCTCTTGGTCTCTGCTGTGTTTTAACACTTACTCTTCCTTAACATGTACCATAAAGGGCATTCCCCCAGTTTTTACAGCGCCACAATACACCTTATACTCACAAACTCACCAGAGCAGAAGGATTAATTCTAATTTATGGTACAAAGAAATACATCTCTCAGTTACAACCCCAAACTAAAAAAAAGAAAAAACAGCTAAAAAGAAAACATTCATAAATAACCAACATTTCAAAGCTATTGGGGTTTTTGTTTTCCATTGCTCCACTTGCCATGCATGGTATTTCCTGTGGGCAAAACCAATTCCAATGTCTTCTTTTTAAAGTCTTGCAGAGAAAAAAAGCGTATTTCTTTCTGTTCATCTTTTCCCCTTATAGCTTGGGTAAGCTGAAGAAAAAAAAAAATCTATGATTATTCTCATCTATTAGGTAGGTTACCTTTTCATAAGTAGTATTGAGAACGAAGGAAGAAGAGAGTAGGTATCCAGACAATAACTACATTCTTTCCAGAAGCAAATATTTCATTATCTGTTATTCTTACACAACTACGAGTATGTGCTGAATACAAAATTCACACAAAAACATGAGACACAGCAGAGTGTGTGATTCAGAAAAAGGTATCTAACCATAATGCACCCTGCTTCCCACACTGTTTTTGCAGACAGCTTTAATGTCATACTAGACCAATACTGACAACAGAAGCTTCAGCTTTTATTGCTGTTAATACCCTGAGCAATTACTGTAACTCAGCAGGAACCTCTGCCCCGATCAGCAACTATCACATTGTAATCAGCATTTCATAAGCGACACTGTTCAAACAGGAAAGCACCGGCTAACGTGCAAAAACTGTACAAAAGGGGCTTCCATTCTAACAGGTAAAAGGAAAACCCTTGCCATTTTATTTCACAGCTATATCTCTTCCATGGTGCATGAGTATTGCATTTTGGTAAAAATCACACAAAGACAGTGACGGGGGAAGAGCAAGAGCAGCAGCCACTAGCAAAAGAAAACTCCAGGACACAAGGCTGCCGCCCCGATTTTCAGATGTTAATCCAGCATCTGTAAAAAAATCTTTGGAAGGAAACACATAAATAGCAAACACCTCTAAAAATGGTAGAATGTCATGTCGACATAAAAACCTGAATAAAAAGCATTTGATTTACAAGATTAAAAGACAAGTCCACCTTGCAAAACAATCAGGGAAGTTGAAAGCAGCTTACCAAGAATACATCTTGGAAGTAAATGGCACATTTGACTTTCTTTTAAAACAGTAAGCATGTATTACTTATGCAGTAATTTTTTAATGAAGAAAAATAAATGACATGCAATTTTTTAACTAGCTAAATTGGAACATACTAATTGGATATCTGGGGTCCTTAAAATGATAAAAAGCAACAAAGAAGATGCAGAGTTAAAGATCTCTTCAGACTACGTCACTTTTCTTTAGACGGAAATATCACATACAATGTGTGTCAGAACACAAATATTGTCAGTTACAAAGAGTTTGGGAAATAAGGGCATTCACAGATACTGAGAAGTATCTCTACAAAGCTAAAGAATTAGGATTTCCTACTATGTGTTCACAACCTTCAAGGACAAGGATCCCTTTTTAAGATCTAAATGTTTCAAAAGCTCCCCAAATAACAGTAATTCAATAGTATTTCACTTACCAATTGTTTGGGGAAACTACGTAATAAACAGTGATTCTTAACTGTGTATTATCGTTAAATAAGTCATTTTTAAAAAATCACAGCAGCATATGAATACATTTGCAAAGTGGTTGTACAAACATGAAAAGTGAGATAATATTTTTTACTTAAGATTGAGAACATTTATTTGCAGACCTTTGCAAAATCTCTCAGATATCCAGGGATCCAAAGCCCCAAGTGTGGGAACTGCTCGTCTAAAACCAAGAGTTGGTAGCAGGCGACACCCACACTGACGGACCTGGGAGGTTTCCAGTGAGAAAGTCCTGCAGCTGTACCACCTCTGAGCCAGACTTCCTTCTCCAACCTGGGGACCCCCAAAAAAGGTTCAAGGCACATACACTCCACACTCACTACAATACTTTAGTAAATTAGAGTCACCACCAAAAAGTAGTCTGGCCCATTGACATTCTTTTTTTTTTCCCCAACTCAGCAAATGCCAACTTTATTTTTCTTTAGGCTCTTCACTACAGCTGAGAAGAAACAAACTACTTCAGAAACTCAAGGGAATCCTGAAATTGTTGTCCAAACAGCTACTAAGGGAATGAAAACTTCGTCAACATCGTTCACAGTCTGAGCTTTATAACACTAAGTGTTAACAAAACTGAAAAGATAAAACTGGTGACTGCCTTCCTGAGTGCTACAGCCACCAGGCAGCTGGCATGGCAAAGGTGAAGTGGTCATCAAGTCAATATGATGGAGAAGCAAGCAAGAGACAGCCAGCTGAACTGGAACAAGGGAAGGCCCCGAGCAGAATCGACAGCACATTAAAAAATGCTTACCAGTTTGAAGTCTTGAATGCTACAGATGAAATACGGTGTGTTTGGCCTCCGACTCTCGATATACACACAGTCTTTAAAAGAAAAAGAAAATTTAAAACAATGGCATTTACTTTTAAGGGAACAAAGACAGGGCCCATAAAGCCACTGCATAAATAAATAAAGCACATACATTTTAGAGAAAATATTTTCTCAAAGGTGGTATTAAATTACAAATAACTTCAAACTAAAAGAAAGCAGGCCTTCGGTTCTTTTTGACACTTTTCTGATCATTTAAAAAACTTGATAAAGCCTCAAATTATTGTTTTCAGGGTCCCTGAAGGAGGGGGAGGAGGGACACCTATGGGATTATCCATATGCAGATAAGGGTACTATGAGGCGGGAATCCACGCACGTAGACAAAACCCTGAATATTTTATTCAGACAGAGGCTCCCGTGTTTTCACAAAGAAAAATGGCTTTGCCAAGTGCTACTTTATTTTCAATAACTATTTTGTGAGGAAATAAGTGAAATATAAATAAGGCTAACGTGAACATGCTATTACAATGACCTTTTCACCTAAACCAAGAAAGAGAAAGAAAACTAACCTAATCTCTTGTGGGTAACTTGTTATTCAATTTTAACCTAAACACATTTTATTTTCTAATTGGAAAGAAAACCAAGGCAGCCAATCAGAGATGGAATGAAGTAAACCAAATTACATTTTCCTCAGGGAAGAAGAGCGCTTTCTTCCATTACATTTGACAAGGCCGTCTGGGCAATTGTGTTTGATGCTCTCAATAGCTGGAATGTAAAGGGTTGTTTTTCAAAGCGGCAGGTCAAGATACACTGTTTTAAAAACAAAGCAACTATTTGAAGGGAAGTGGTGGCTATAAAGGGATGTAAACACTCCACATTCCAACCCAAGATCATTATAAAGTTTAGGACAGGAAAGTAATGTATTATTTACTTGACTGTAAAGGCACCTACAGTCAATCAAATTTTCTAGAGAGTGACCATAATGCCCACATTTCAAAAGTCATTTGTTTTATCTTTCTTCGTGACCTTTCATAATGAATATGTCTTAGAATAACTCAGGTGCTTGAGAAAGCAGGCAGATTCCTCTGCTGCCTCATTTCTACATATTAAGAGCCAAGAAAACGTGAAGGAGCAGAGATTTGGAGCCATCTGTGCAGTGGACAGCCCAGTGGGGCTAGCAGACCCACTTAGAGGTAGATGATGAAAAAAGCCCCCACTCACTCAAGGGCACTTCCTTCCAAGAAACTTTCTGAAAGACATCAGGATTTTTGTAGCCCGAAGTCATTCCACAAAAGAAGTAATCTGAAAGCCATCATTTAGGCATCCAGAATTTCCCAGCTGATTTCTCCACTCAGACTCAACAACAGAGATTCAATCTCTGTATCTTGACTGTTGCCTAAACTTTTTATCTCTTCCAGAGTCCAGGATGCTAAATGACTCTGTTCAACATTCAGGCAACATCCATTTAACCTGCGAATCGCCTTAAGAAATAGGAAAACGCTTCCACTGTGCTAGATATCTCTCTTCCTACCCCTAATCTGGTGTTCGAGTAACAAGAGAAAGCTATTCCTAAATAAAAACTGTAGCTCCAACTTGCACAATTTTGGGACAACCAAAGGTTCTTGAGTTCTGAGTTCCAGGCCCTACTGCACCGAACTGCCAGTATTTCAAACTTCTGGATATCAATTATTTACTCATCGCACTCAACCTGCACACGCATCAGTCTACTGCCCTCTTCCTCCTATCACCTGCTAAACAGAAAGCAGCGTTTTCTATATCTCACATATAACACTGTCATACCTAGCTACTATTCACTGACTTCGAAATTAATAGGTCACTTCCACTTCCTAACTAATGACATCCACATTCTTAAAGCACACATGACAAAAAGCACGTGACAAAAAAATTTGCTGCATTCAATAATGGTCTGGTCCCACACCACATCTCATCCTCTCCTAGGCTGCATTCTCCAAAAGAAACACCAACTCCCCTACCTCTGTCCAAGCCAAACCTCTCTACTCCTTCGTTCCATCAGCGCCTGCAACCTTATGAGTTACCTCCAGCCGCAGTCAATTCTCACAATGCCTCTGTAAAGAAATGGCAACATCTCCTTTCTTTTACCTAAAATGGCCATTTCACATTCCCTGTTCGTTCAGTTATTTGGCCATCAGATGGTCTGCACTGTCCATATTACTGTCTTTTGAGCTTAGAGAAATTTATTCCCTTCTGTGTTCTGTGCACCCACCAAGGACTGATGTTGGTAAAACCAGACAAAACTGAAGTAAACGACAGATGCTTAGGTAGTGAGGACTCTGTGCAACTTTGTTCTTTGTACATAAAGAAAAGCTTTATATGTACTTTTCATAATCAATAGAATCATTATCACTACCAACTCTCTTACTGAAACATAAAGCAGCTATTAACTTGTAGTATATAAAAAAGCTTTCCAGAAAAAAAAAAAAAAGAGACTCTATATTCTTTCATTTCTCACTGCAAAGCTCCATTCAGGAAAATGATTACCTGTAAATACACCCAGATGTAACTGTTAGAGCAGGGAAGACGGGGATACGCACGTCTGTCAAGGACCGCTGACATCCCTTTGCCTAAACACTTCCCTGCAGTCGTACTGGAAGCGTGAGAAACGCTGCCATGAGGGAAAAAGGCATAGAGCAGACCAAGAGAGCAGATCCTTAAACCTGACATAGAAGTAACACATTTACTTATTAATGCCTCATTACTAGATAAAAAATCACCTCTCTTTTGTTTAAAAAGGAACCCTGGCAATCCAAATTGAGCCAAAGCTATACATTCACATCTGAGACTCCAATGCACAAAGCTGGCAACCTGTAAAACAGGCCACTGTGACCAAAGGATCTCTATCGGTATTTTGAAAAAGTCAATGACCCAGTTCAAAAGTAAGTGACAAAACTTGAGTTTTATTTTACATAAATAGTAGTAAAACACAGAATGGCTAATATCTGGTAATATGAACTGAAAATTTTCACGTCATGTCAAACTTGCCATAGAAATGAGGAAAAAATTTTCTAATTCACTTTAAAAATAAAAGCATGAAAATTACTGTAGAGTCAAACTTTTCTCTATAACCCATAAAAATTAGGGTGATCCAATTAAAATAGAATATGTTCTAAGAAACAATTTGGAATTTAAGTCTCACACACACAAAAAACTACTTATTACTCTTAGTAATTTTCAAATTAAGGCAAAAAAAATCCTCATAAGAAGTATTTCCCTCTTCTCTCATTAATTAAGCAGCTATTTAAGAAAATAACTTTCCATACAAACCTATAGTTGGGCCAAAATAAAGTGGTTTGTTTGGAAAGATGAGGCCATTCAGTCAAGAGCCATGTTAAAAATCTCAGTTGGAACATATGCTCAGTAATCTCTTAAAGCCAAAATTATTTGCCACGAATTCTCATGCAGTGTATGAGGGCATGGATTGTCTGAGGCTGGTTTCCGTCAGCTGGATCAATGATCCCCAACCTGAAAATCCCCATGACCAACATAAGCACTGCAGACACCAGGAAGGAAGGAAGGAAGGACGGAAGGAAAGAAGGAAGGAAGGAAGGAAGGAAGGAAGGAAGGAAGGAAGGAAGGAAGGGCTCTTTTTAAATCAGAAGGTAGCAGTTGTGAAAGAACTGAGCAAAGCTGACACGATCCATTAAGTGCATAATGCACATTTTCAAAATTACCCATATGAAAATGCATATTTACCAGATTGAGCAAACAGCTGCTGCAGGGCAAATGTGTGTGTGTGTGTGTACGCGCGCACGCACACACACGCACACACACACACAGATACACACATTTAATTTTAAAATCAGCAAGCCTGAAATGGGCCAGAAAGATAAGTGAGGCTAATAACCATCGACTTCAGTCATTTCAAACAACACACGATAGCTAATGTGTTCTTTACACGGGTGTCTGGAAATGCAACCAAGGGTCTAGGTTAAGACTTATTCTCCAACACCTAGCCTGTGCCTGGGAACGGACCCCACAATTAAGTGACCTCAAACCCCGTAGCCATGATTTGGACAATGATACTGAACAAGGGTGTTTCTGGCTGTTTCTCACAAACCTCAACACAGCTTTGTGTCCAAGACGCTATTGTGCCATCTGCAAACAACAGAGCATTTGCTAAGCTGGGGCAGGAAGGCAGATCCTCAAAGCAAAGAAAGCCCTTTTGCTTTTTCAACCCTCAGCAAATCAGCAGGTTTATGTAAATAGAACAAGAGCAGGGTCGTCTCAAGGGTGAAAAGCACAGCCTGAGGCATCAGGCAGTTTGTCATCCTGAAACACAAAGAACCTGTCAGTATCTTTCCTGACAGGCTCTCACAGAGCACGGTGGACATTTCCTTTACTCACTAATTGAGCAAGCAGCAGCGCCGTGAGCCAGTGTTAAAGCTGTGCTCAGGCGATGCTCAGCCAGTGCTCGGTCCCTTAAAGAATTTCCCTCCCCAATTAATGTGATTCTGCCTATTAACCTTTGAAATACCTTCTTATCCCTTTGCAAAGCTTGACAGTGCCGCCCTAATATAATTTCCAATCGAAAACCTTCTACTGCTTGTAAAGAGCATGTATGAACAAAGGCTTTCTCACAAACATGTTTTGTGCCAGCTGGGTGGCACAGTGGTGGACGTGAGCTTGACCGTCAGGACGGCTCTGGCTCTTCCGCTTTCCGTTTCTCTCACACAGGATACCCCCACCTTCCACACAGAGCCATTCAGTAAGGTAACAGCAGGTTGGTCTCACATTGCAGAATAGAAACTCACAGGTATCTCACTAGTTAATACAGATGTTTCCAAATTCCCAGCATAGAAAAAGGGAGTGTATGCATGTACGTGCACATGCGAGAAACAACACTGAAATCCGGATTCCACATTCCAGCCCACACATGCTGCAGGGCCTCGAACAGCCTCTCGTCTCAGGTTTCCCATCGCCATCCCTCACCTCAAACAACGATATACTACCTTCTACATGGTACCCACTCAAAAGCTCTATGGGGAACAAATGAACTGAACACAAATGTAAAAACAGAAAGAGGTTACATGAGCTCCTGACAAGAAAGGCGCCAAGCTCTATGGAAACGAACATAAAGAATGCCGTTTTCAAACAAACACTTCTTTAAGAAATAATTCAGTTGCAGGACAGCCCACTTTTAGTTTTCTGCTAGTTTCTTTTGTGGGAAGGGATACTCACATTGTCTAGGAATAGTGGAGAATTTAAAAGGGAAAAAGAAACAAAAATTGGGAAAACAGAAACTCAGTAAGTGAAATCTCTGTCCTTACCCTTATCTTGTGTTTTGACCCCAAAAACTGTCACCAAAATTGGTTGGTAACATCTTAAAGATTCTAAACTCAGTGGGAAAAGGATGTCAGGTAACATATATCCTTGATTTCTTCCTTTTTAAACTTCATGAAAATTAAATCCCATGTATTCAAATATCTACAGATTCCCAACTAATCCTACAAAGCTTACACAGGCTTTTGTCTAAAAACAGAACATTATATTCTTCTAGCAAACACTGATCTGTCTTTATCCTCATTGCTAACGGAATTATTATGCTAGCAGGGAATTAAATTATGGGAAAAACCAACTGTGTGTGTGTGGGGGGGGTGAGCAGGTCATAACAAACAAAGGGATTGTTTAAATTTTCGTTTCAATTTCCTACATTTCTCTTTTCTCCTGTAGAAGTTAGAAAATCTTCCAATGCATCAAAAGCTTGAAGACTGATCCAAAACGACTCTCTTTTAACTTTAAGAAGTGATGCCGATTCTTTGGAATAACTGCGCGGCAGCACCCCTTACCAAATCGATCATATGCTACATGGACTTGAAAACTCTGTAAAACACGAAAAGGCAAGATCACCCTGCCAGCAGCAGCAATCTTATTAGTTCTACTGATATGCTAAATATTAGCCATGGCTTGACACTTGCATTACACCCTCATCACATTTTATTCTGAAAAGGTTCCTTAAAAAGCTCTTCTTGTAAATCATATTGAATCTCTATTATGAAACAGATTCCAAGCAGCTTGACATGCGAACTCCATTAAGTGATGTGGGTCTCCGAGTTCTAACGACTGTGTTTGTACAGAGCTTATGTGCCGTAAGAAACCAGAGGGACTCGGAGGGCAGCGGGCCATCTATTTTAAAAACCAGTGATGGCCACCTGCCCTATGAAGCGAATGTTTTAGGGCATCAGACATCAGAGCGCGGAATTTGAGGCTGCTGTCACTCTTGCTGCCCCACTGGACGACTGTCTGATGCTTGAGGAGGTGGTAACAACCCCACCCTCAGTTCAGTGAATCCTATTCTGCTACAAAACCCTGTTAAGTAGAGGGGGATTGCTAACGGAAACGCTGACGAGTGCCTAACACAAAGATTATAACTGGAACACGGCAGAAACGTGTGCATTGAGGAAAGCAATGAGGAGGGAAGGAGAACTCTTCTAGAAACACAGTATTCACAGGAAAAAATAACCAGTGACAGGTAGGCTGGAGTGCAGATTCTCCTCTCCCCACATGGCTGACGACAAATTGTTAGTCTGATCTTCTGGTGTCACATCCTGCAGAGCGGATTTCAAGCAACACTGCTGGCTCTTTTTCATAAAACAATGCCCCGAGAGCCTGGGCTTCACAATAAATGGTTCAACCCATTTGCAGTGCTCGCTGAAAATACACAGGAGAATTCACAATGCCTGGCTATAATTCTTATTTGGCAAATGATTTTATTATAAACTGGTATCATAGTGAATCCATTTTCTTTACGGGTTTTCTGCTACTGTTTAATGGACTGTCAGTATAATTTAGATTTCATCTATTTAAATTCATTCAAGCCTGGCTCCTGATTGTACAGTAAATGGAACATATTTCTATTCAACGAAATTAATGACAGTTAATTGTAGTCTGTAGTTCTCAATTTTGTAAAAGCAACTGTTCCACAATTCAAGCATCAAGCTACAAAATGTCCACTCCAATTACTTTTTTGTATTTTCAGGCATCCACATCGTGTAAGCCTTGCTTATTAAGACTAATGTGTATATTCATTTAATATTTTTCTCATTCAAATATTTACTACCAACTTTCCAGAAAGAGTTAGGACTTAAATTATAACTAAAGGCAGGGAAAATGAAAGTTAATTATCAGTCTGAATAGAAAGATGCTCAATTATTATGGATTTTTTAAGCTAGCAAAACTAAAGATTAAAACTTTCTGCCTTATATACATATATGTATTTTATTACTTACTATAATACATTATATATTTTTATATATTTCAAATCAGTCACAATGTAAACATTAAGTGAAATTTATTAAAAAGTAGGCTAAACGTACCATATGGATTTAGATATACAATCAAGGCACACAGCACATTGTAATAAATACCGTACTGAATTACTTCTGAGACTGATATTCTGTTTAACAGAAATTTACTGCTGAGTTTTATTTAACAGACAACACAACAATCCCATGAGTGATTTTTTTCCTTCTTCAGTGATTAGTCTTTCACCTAAGCATCCACACAGCTGTATAAGAGACGCTTAAAGGAGAAAAAGGCACGCAAAAAGAACCTTGAGAGAAAATTATCAAATCAAGACCCAAATAATAATAAGGAAAGCATCCAGAATTCGCCACCCCAAAACTATAAACACCAGCCAGGGTCATAGGCTGACAGATTACAATTCACACAAAAACAAGAAAGTAAAGGAAAACCACAAGCTTCCCTTTCATTCCTTTTGTCAGCTTGATACTCTGCATCTGCTCAGCTGGGTCTGATTCTCCTACAACCACATTCCAGTCATGCCCCGTTCCAGAACTTCCTCAGGCTGCTGCCCCTGTTAGGGTGATCTAACTCGACTTGGTCCGACTGCAAGTCTGCTGAACCTCCAAGCCGCAAATCACAGTTTCTGTGGTCCTGTCTTCCCAATGTCACCGACGTCGCCTCCAGCTGGTATTTACCCCCACGGCCTGCTACTAACATATAAAGTCACTTGCTGAGTGGTATTTCTCCCCATTAAATGAAAGACCGAGGATTAGAATCCTGCCTATTTTTATTTCTTGCCCTACCTCACCTCCACAAAATACCTTGCACATAGTTATAGACATAGAAGATGATGCTCTTATGTCATCAATGGTATCAGCTGATTAATAAAATGCTACTAATACTATAGCTGGCATCTAATGTACCTCATTAAATTCTACTAGCTTATTCAAAGTCTATTACACTTTCATTGGGCCTCAAATTTAATCGTTTGCTTTGATTTATATAAACTTCTAAAGGCAAATGAAACCTGTTCCCTGACTCTTATTCTACTCCTATCTCTTCCTTCTAGCCCTCCTTAAATCATTGTTTTCATTTGGGTTTTTGTTGTTGTAGTAATTGTTATTTGGTCAGGTATTTCTTTTAAAATTAAAAGTCAAAGACTAAAGATATTATAAGAATAATTAAAAATATCTAGTCACTTTCAAATGACTGGATAAATATTGAGACCTCGGATTTTCATTCAAGATCTTCAGCCAACTATGAATTATAAATGTCATTTTGTAAGTATTCAACAGGTATTTGGGAAAAAAAATATTCTACTTACATAACAATTTCCAATTATCTATCTCCTTAGGATTCTACATGCAGCAATTTTGTTTGTAACATATACATCATTTTCAGGCTAAAAAGTATGGCGGGAGGTGACATCTTCTCTGGAAATCTGCCACCCACCTTTTATAATCAAAATTAGCAAAGATCTGAGCAAGGTAGCAGTATTTAGAGTATCCAAATGCCTCTTGATTTCTAAAATGAGATCAGAGATTTTGTTTATTGTTTGGGCCATAAGAAGTTCTGGATGCTTTCTGTATGAAACTATAGTCAACACACTTCAAGAAATGAGTGCAGTTGCTCTGGGCCACTATAACACTGGATGAGAATTTTGCTTTTTATAATTTGTACCTTGGAAAAATCATGCTTTGAACATCTGCTGAGACAAAATAACTTAGAACTTTGGGTGAAAAATACAAGGACTTCTCCATTTTAACTGAAATGGTAACAGGCAAATCTTGCCAAGATTACATTAAAACTAAAAAAATGAAGATAAATTTTTCTATATGGAGCAGAATCATAAATTCATAAAACATTCACATGCAGACTTACGCATACCACCTATGTGCCAGTTAAGTGCTGGAGATAGTGAGGTGAATAAAAATATTGTCCTTCCCTTGACAAGTTCACCATTTAATAATATCAGAGCTAAATATAGAAACAAATAATTATGTCTTCGATAATTTTAATTGTACTTGTTTTTCAGTCTCTGTAACAGAGACTGCTAGCTGAGCATAATATTCAATCTCCCCTTTTGCCCTCCTAACAGAACAGCTGACGTTTAGCAGGGCCTCTGGCCCCTCAGAAGAAAGACCACATATCCCTGCCTCCCTCATTAGTAGTACAGTTTGGTCATGGGCCTAATTCTGATCGTGGCATATGAACAGACGCAGTAGTGCAACTTCTGGAAACTGAGCCCTGAGAAGAGGAGGCCCTGCTCGTCCTACCCTTCCTATTATCCGCCTGTAGGCAAATGTGCTGGCTGGAGGTGGAGTAGGAGATGGGCCACGAGACAGGATGGGAATGGAGGCCGCACTCATGGAGTAACAAAACCTCTGACTGCAGCAAGAATTTACCGATCCACCACTCAGCATTTCTGGCCATTGTACACAAATTTTTAAATGGGGCAATAGTTAAACTACATTCATAAACAAAGTGACACCCAGAACAATGATTTGGAAAAAAAATTCTAATTTTTTAAAATAAGGAGTTAAGAAGGAACAGATGACCCTACTCTAGCAAATATAAAACATGGAACAGAACTTTTGATCTAAATACCATGACTAGAGAGCATACACGATTGCCTTCCAGTGGGATTAAGAAGCAACCCCTGCAGCCGGACGAAATAGGCAGAAGCAAGTCCACAACTGCCTCCCTGAAGAGACTTCACAGCTAAGTAAAATGCCCAGTAGGACTCCACCCACAAGGTTTTCAAGCAGGAATAAGGAGCAGTAACTTCTCCTCCTGCAAACTGACCAGCATTCTGCCTGGAAGGGCAGCTTGGTGGTGTCTACTGGCACCAGTGGGCCTCCCCCTCTTTCCCACTTCTATATGGGTTTGATTTTAGGACCTCAGACAGAATATGTGGCTGTTCCTCCAACAAAAATACAGGGACCACTGATAACAATATTTTCTGGATCGTAATTACCATTTATAAAAGTTAAAGCTGTCTAGAATTCATACTATACTAAGTTCTCAGAATATACTCCATATTTTACTTCATACTAGAAAGACCATATTCTCTCACAGCTTTTTCTCTTCCTTTCCACACCATTAATTGTAGATAAAAAGCAGAACGCAGAACCACGTGTGATCCATTCATTCTCTGAGGTGAAGACGTATCATCCAAACACGACGTAGTCTCTTGCTCTACCTAGAGGACAGTTCTCCAATTTCAAAACCGTAAATTCAGTCACTTGCAGAGGCCAAAATCCTATGGCACACCAGGGCTAATGAGAACAAACTGTAAAGGCAATACATTAAAAAACAGAAGTCCAACATAGTCTTACACTCACGAATTCCACTCCTAAGGAAAGTGAGCAGAAATGAATAAATGTTCACCTCCACTGTGTATAATGGAGACTATCTGAAAAGAACCTAAGATCCAATAATATATAACTAATTACATTATGGTATTTATCCATTAATGTGGGTGTGCCTAATGTTTTTTGAGCCATGATGCCTTCAGCAATCTATAGAGTCATTCCAAAAAAAACAAAAAGCAAAAAACTTAAATGTTTTAAATTTACAAAAACATATTGAAATATGTATCACAGTATGAGGAAAAAATGCAGTATAACATATGTACTTCTTTATTTATTGATTCATTAAACAATAAGATTTACTAGAGGTTATTCCCTTAATAACCTCCATAATTTCAAAGTAGTGATAAACATAAACATTATTTTGAGATGTTTTTCTCTACATGATGTGACAGCAGAATATCTGTGATTTATATTGGTGTCACAGGTACTGCCAATGTAACTATGGTTTTATTGCCTACCTTCATAATTGAAGTGAATGTTAAATGTCATTTGAAATGTAATGAATTAGTAAAAATAAAGATGTACTGTTTACCCATCCAAGTTCACAGTCTCCTGAATTCTATTCAGAAACCACCAGGCTGACCACGGATCCCAGGTTAAGAACACCAGTGTTAATGGAATACTAAGCAGCAATAATGATTCAGATTTATAATTACTGCCATGGCAATGAATTCAGGACAGACATGTTAAGTTAAAAAAATATTATTACAAAACAGTGAATACCATAACCCCATACATGTTTACTAAGGAAAGTGACCATGTAACAAATTAACAGTAGTTTAGTGGTTTAACTTTTACTTATTTGAATATTTCAATTTTTTTTTGACAATGTATCATTTGTTCCCAAAAAGAAAAAAAGAACAAATGCAGGAGGGAAAATAAGGGAGAAATAAAAAGACCAAAAGCCAAATACTGTAAATGCACTCATAGGGCAAAGGGATAAGCAGGTGAATTCAGGGCAGAGAACATAAAAACAGACCACCTCTAATCATTACGGAAGTTGGATTACAGAAACAACACTGAAAACAGAGTTGGAAATCCATACGAAATCCATACGCCGATGCAGCAGAGGCCGGAGCACTGAGCATCCCAGCAGCTGGGAAACAACAGAAGTAAAACACGTGATAAAACTGATGGTCTCTACAACCAGCCTCCACCAATCACAGCCTAAAGGCCAAATGCAATTTTTAAAAAGACTGCATGTACTCCATGATACCAAAGATCTATTTTTTGGATAGCTGCTTCAGACTTCAAAAGCATTCTAGTTTGCCAGAAAGATAGTCCAGGATTTTTCTCCCTCAAAATGTCTTATAGACAGGACACAGAGCAAACTGGAAATCAAGTCTCCAGTAGCTAGCTTGAAACATGAGGCATAAAATCCCTTGTAAGGAGTAATCTCCCCAAGTCTGAGTGCTGCTAGAGCTAATTCTCAAATGCACATTCCAAAACTCTAGGTGTATTTTTGCATTATGGAATAGTGGTAATTAAACTACTACTTTTCAATTAAACTGTTCCTGACCACATAAAAGCACAACAAACCAGGTGAGACCTTTTTGTGTATTTCCCTCCCCTCTACTAAAGAGAAAAAAATATATAATTATACAAGTATTATTAACATTCCCTCAGTCAATTTGGTAATTGTACAGTACCTATGTTTTATAATACCAGCACAAGGGGATATTTGGGACAAGTAAAGTCTGAAAACAAAATACTACCTAATAATAATAACAGCTTGTCTTCGAGCCAACAGTTACGCACAGATTTACTAAATGGAGCACAAATTAAAATGCTAACGTAAAAGCTGAGAATAACGAAAAACAACATGTCGAAATAATATGTAAGCCTGTATCACAAACTCACTCCATGTTTCCTTTTTAAAAGGAGCTTATAGCCATAATCAAAACCACTCCCCACAAGAATTTCTTTTACTGTATCAATCTCTATTGATTACTCTACAGTGAGACAGTAACACACCGCCTGTCAAACAGCAGCGCCTGCCCAGCACACAAAGAAAGCCAGAGCAATGCATGCAGCCTCCGGAGGAAATGTCAAACCAGTACATCCTTGCCTTTTACAATTCTTTTTACACATTAAACTACCACACTGGACATCGCTGAAAAGGCATTCCTTGCAAAGGCAATTGAATAAGGATATTTAGAGATGGGAGAAAATAAATGTCGGGGTTAAACAAGTGAACAAATAAATATGGAATACCTTTCATATGTAACATATAGTATGCTGCCCGATTAGTTAGAGCACACATTTAATAATGAGATAATGAAAAAGATTTAAAGATTGGATTCTTAATGCATACATAATGATAAAGCGTCATTATATATGAATTTAATAGACTTGGTAAAGTAACTTTAGAAATTTATCCATTTTCATGCATTTTAAGCAGTAACTTAAAAGAACCAGGTAACTTACCTTCCCCCATCTTTTTTATGGTACTTAAAAATTCATTACAAAATTTATATTAATACAAACATATGAAGAAGTAGAATATAAAAGCATATACTTTTTCTAGTATTTAGGGTATTCAGATATCTCCAAAGCAAAATTCATGCACACAAGTATCTATTCTGTAGTATTTAAATGTTTTACAAAAGAAAAAATCAGTCTTGTGCACATTTTTAAGTAATCAACAAACAATACAATGTTCCATCTTTAAATTCATAGACAGTATTTTTAATTTTGGAAAGTCTGGTTTTCTCAGCTGGTGAAGCTGTCAGAATAAATAGAAGGCAATATCTGGAAAGATGACAAACACATGGGTCAATGTCAAATAAAAGCCAATCGCTGTCAAGAGCAGAGCCAAATTCCTGCATTTCAATTTAAATGATGTTATCCAACTCAAATACCACCATGCCACTTCAAATCAAAATTGTTTCCTTTTAAAAAGAGCTTTTTACAAAACTGACAGAGTATAACAGATAAAACAACTCTTTCAGCAATTTCCTCAGCTACTACAAAGCGAGGCATCAATGTATAATTATAATAAAGGGAACATTTAACAATTAATTGAGCCAGCAAAAGCTAAACCTCCAGAGCTTAGGAGTTCAAACGCTTGCTCACTAAGCAAAAGGGCAGAGGATTCTTAACGTAACTGCAGGAAATCTCAATCCAATTAGACTCCAGGTAAATATAAATTTTGTTCCACTATGATTGGGGCTCTATTCGTCACAGCCCACCGGGCTGGTTTTAGTATCCAGCTTGGAGATTCAAACAAAAGAACAGCCCCCTGCACGCCCCCCCCCGCCATTGTAGCTCCCCATGCTACTGTGCTAACCCAAGGTTCTGTGATGAACGAACACAGAAGGTCTCCAGTTAGCTTGTTTTTACAACCAAGCCACAAGACTCTCAAAACGTATCACACAACTGCGAGGTAATAACGTGTCTGAAAATATTCGTGATTTGTGCCAGTTTATAATGGTGACATCTTAACTAACTCACTTTTTTCCTCATTCAGTTTCTATTCAGATTCTACGCAGAGTATATGTATGAACACTCTTTCAAAAAGGAAATAGAAATAAGTGTACAGGGATGACCAGTGCTCCACAGGGCTGCCTTCACCGGCAGGCTTCTTGAGAAGAATTTATACAGAATTAACAGGCGCGGGGGGAATCCCAACACTCACCTTGAGGTATCATTCTATATATGCCTCGTCTAGTTTGAGAGGAAGCAGAAAAAGTTACAACTTAATATCTAAATGGTTTGAACAATACAAACAAGTAAAAATTATTTTTTAATTTAACTGGACAAATCAAAGCAAATTATATTTTTAAGAGTAGCATAAAATACTAGGTGATGAAAAAAATTTAAGGATTTTAAGAACAGGCAGAACTAGAGGCTGAGGCAGGAAAACCCAGAGGCTGCATGCAGAGCCCTCTGGCCTGCAGGACAGGTCTGACCCTCTCTGTTTTTGTAAGGCCCACACGCAAAAAATGGTTTTTACATTTTTTAATGGTTTGGGGAAGGGGAGGAAGAGGGAATATTTTGACACATGAAAATTATACGAAATTCAAATTTCAGTATCCATAAATAAAATTTTATTGGTATACAGCCATGCCCATTTGTTTCTATCTGGTCTGTCACTCAAGGGCAGAGTTATGTAGCTGCAACGGAGTCCCGTGGCCTGCAGCAAGTGTGCAAATGTTTACAGTGTGGCCCTTGACAGAAAAAGTTTGCTGAGCACTGCTCTAGGAATGCTCGCTAAATAAGCAAAGCAGCTCAGCAAATAATGTCAATCTGACACCACAGAAGACCACAACGTCGATGGGCTTTTCTTTGACGATGACATATTCGCTCAGAAACCTCCTGTTTATAAAATGCTCACGAATTTTTCTCGAGGTCATCATCAAGCACACTGGCCCGAAGCATACAAACCATCCCGGCAGCCAGTGGCTTCCCAAGGATAACAGTGCGTCTGAAGTCACATCGCCACGTTCCCTGCCATGCACTGTACTTGGGCTGAAATCTCAGCTCGTTTTGTGACTCTCGGTCAGGGAGGCGAATATTCCCACCTTTGTGCCAAGAAAAGCTCTGGAAAGCTCCTCACAGCTCTTTTCAATGTGCCCCACTCAGCCTCCCTCACCTGGAACAGGAGATGAAAGCCATCTGACGTCTCATCTAGAGGATCTCTTCTACCCGTTCTATCTAGTTTGGATTTCTTTACCATTCGTGCTTCTTTTATCATTGTTTTGGACCTTTCCTTGTGCGAAAACAATGCTTGGAACAACAGAGAGGACAAAAATAAAGTGAAAATGGAACAGGAATGCTTTCTCTCTGTTGTCTGTCAACAGGGCATTAACAAACCAAGATACAAACCATCAATAAAAAAAAAAAAAAAAAAAACCAGCAACTGGGCTTTGAAGTCTTTTTATCACATCACTGAGTGCCAGGGGCCTGCTGATTAGCCCTGCCTCCTGCTTTCCTGTTTAACCTTCATCGGATGCTCTGAATGAACGCCACAGAGGCAGTACCTGTGTTTACCATGACACTCCGCAGAGGGTCTCGAGGAACAGTCACTGAACTTGGTACCCAAAACCATGGCAAACGGAAACCCTGGGAAGAGGCAAGTCCAGTTCCGGTTCAGATACAGAACTGGCATCACGACGGCCCGGCCAGCAGACGGCGTCCTACCAGCCAAGCCCACTCTACCCAACAGGAGCCGCGTTAACGTCCGAGCAGAGCGATGTCTGCTCCCAAACCAGCCTTCGCCAGGAATTCCGTGGGGTTTCCACACTATATTGAGATGTTCTGGGGGCATTTGCACAGGCCAAACAGCCTCCTAAGAAAAGGTGTGCCTGAGCCTACCGGGTGTCACAGAACAATTTCATGAGCTGTCACCACTAGGCAGGCAAGCGTTCCACAGAACCTTTTAAATATCCACGCGGATTATATCACCCTAACAAAATGAAAGAACGCAAGGTCCTAACAGAGCCAAAGACCTTCATCTCTGGAGAGGACGCACACATTGGGATCCCATCATGTGTAGCAGTCTTTACAGCCAACCTGAAACAGTGTTTTGTTTTCTTTTTTTAAAAAAAAAAGCAAGCAGTCGACGATGAGATAGTTGCAGACTCTCGTGAATCGTCAAATGACTAAATGATGTGAGGTCAGACGCCACCTCCTTTTGGAGTTTTAAAGATGGAGAGTTAATGACGATACTGTCGCCCTTTAGGAGGTCTGAATCTTTTCAGCCTCGGAGGGTTATAACTGAAGTGACCCCAATTAACTGGGGGGTGTTTCTCTCCTTAAACTGATGTCTCCATGAAAATTCAGAATTAATTAAAAAAAAGACTTGAGAAAGCATATTAACATTTTGGGGGTTAATTTTAAAAATCAGGACATATTTGATATTTTTGTTTTATAAAGAATTTGGCTTAGAACAACAGCCTTGTAAGTCCAATTTTAAAAAGTAACACTTCCTAGGCTTTATCACACGCTCCGGCCTGTCTAACGAAGCCCCACACGTTTGTGCGTATACTCATTTAATCCCCATTACAACCCTGAGGTGCGTGCTCTGATCCCCATTTTCCTGATGAAGAAACGAAGGTACAGGTGGTCCCTTGCCATCTGTCTCCCACATCCCACAGCCCCAGAGGAGGAACCCACTGGACTGTGCTGCTGGCTCCGTGTGAAACTGATTCAGACGCGAGCCCTAAGGGAGGTTATGCACAGCACGAAGTACCTAAGACTTCTCTAGGTTCACTTCACTCGTGGGTATCATTTATTTCTTTATAGGAAGAGTTAAGTACTTGAGAAGGTTTGTATTAATAGATCCTTTAACAACAGAAATCAAATGTTACATTATTTTACCTAATAAGCAAGCCTAAAAGTTGAAGATATTAACTACTTTATAAACAAGACCAATCATAACTCAAAAATCGTTTAAAAGTGACTGTTAAAATTTGTTCAATTTATAAAAGGGGTAAGATTTATAAGCTGAACTTTAAAGAAACAGGGCAGTGTCTATTTTAATTTGTAAGTTTAACCAACTGAACCCCAGCTTTCTAAACCAAAGTGCACTCCGGATAGTCTTCTGTGCGTATAACCCCCAGCCCGAGGGCCCTTCCAGGAGAGTCATTATATCAACGCGCTGCACGTGCTCACTGCCCAGCTCCTACAAGAAGCACAGCTGACACGATGCTGGTCGAGAGGCCGCCCAAGAAGCCCGCGGTAAACCCTCCAGTCTGCAGCCACTAGCCCACCTGGGCTAAGAAATATTTGGGAAATGCATGTACCTGGGTGTCAGGCGGGGTCTCAGCTCCCGCTCCCCACATAAGAACGCAGGATACGGTGAGGCCAAAAAGGAACACCCACAGAGCCACGCATAGGGGAGTCAGACCACTATATTCTCGCTGGCGGCTGGGTTGGAGACACAGGAAGCAGGAGCCGCACTATCTGCAATCCACTGTCCGCTTCTCTGCCAACCAACCAACCCCCTAGCGTAGCCATGGCAGTTATATCAGTGGCTAATGGCTAACAGGTAACAGCTGATGGCCATCTAATAAGCGAGCCAGCACCTTTCCACGTGAGGCCGAGAGCCTGGAAACTGCTCTCTGGGACTCTGTCCCCACACTGGGGTACATCCCTGAGCGAAAAGGAAAAGGATGCCTGCCCTGCTGGAGCAGCCAGCAGAGAAAAAATACCAGAGAAATGGGAATGGAGGTATTTAAAACAGGTGTAAGACATGGGGATGAGGGACGGGGAAAGGTGGTGAGGCCCAGTGACCGGAGGTCCTAGTGGAGTCAAACGATTTCTGGAATCTGGGACTGCATGGCTAAGAGGTGGAAGAGTGGGATCCAGGAAACTGAGATGAGTCCACTCTCAGGAAGCTGCATTCCTGAATTTGATGATTAATTGCTCATAAACAAACCTTCAAAGAATTCCCATTTAACATGTTCCTGTCATTATCAAGGATGATTTTTAAATAGTCACATATAAAACATGCCTGTCACTTTCGAACACACAGTTTTGCAATACGTTGTGGTTCGTTGTTTCTCATGTAGACATTTCTGCAATAACAGAATATACTATATGTTCCTGGGAAAACCTCATGTAGAGCGAAAAAGTGCACTAAAAATAAAAGGGCTTATCTAAACTACACATTAACGGGCAGATGACTCAAAATCTATGCAACTCTTAAAATCAGGTTACTATTGTTTGAATAATCAATAATGGTATGTCAAGAAATAAGACAGCCCAGGCAGGTACCCCCAGGGGCTGGAGGTTGCCTTAGGGAGTCCTTAAAATACAAGAAAACAAAGATGCTGGCATGAAAGCACCAAACGATGCAGATTAACTGGAGGCTTCTGTGAAGGTGAGCGCAGCGGGCCAGGCAACCAACCGGCCAGAGTCAGACAGTAGGTGGGTGCACCTCTCTGGGGAGGGAACCCCAGGGTGCAGCGCTCATTTTTCATTTTATTTTAAATAAAGATGAAAGAGCTCTTGCCAGTGCAATAGCCAAATTGAAGGTTTAAATTCTCACCTACTTTTTCCTTTTCTGCTAAAATACAATCCTACATTAAACCACGTAATTATATATTATAATTCTCCCTCCATTCACACTCCTCTTCCTAGGAAAAGCTGCATATCAACCAGCACCAATTGTACATTCCACTGACATGATTCCTCTATTTACCTATCACATAACAGCAAAACAAACTATTTACAAACGTCCGTATGTTCTGACGAGTTCTCAGTGATTCCAGTGCGACAGTGTGAGTCTCCTGACAAGTGGTACGGAGTGAACATGCGCCGTTTTTCTGGCCTTCTCTCACCTATTCCCCCTACCAAACAGCTCCCTAATTTCATTGTGGGGAACTATCACCATGTGCAGTTTGGGGGAGGCGGGGTGCAATAGATCATGGTTTCTGTCTTCTCTTGTCCAAGACACAGACATGCAATTCCAGCTTGGCCAACTGATTTTCCTCTCCTGGGAGCTCCGACAAGGCCAAGACAGCGCTAACTGGCAGCCACTCCGGTGGCAGCACCAGACTCAGCAGGGCCAGGGATCCAGGCGGTTCCGACCCATTCCGGGAATTACCCCACCAACAAATGATGTGTGTGTGTGAGGTGGTCAAGGTTCTCCGACTTATATTCAAAACCCTTTAACGAATCCAATATGCACACGTTCGTTACATCAAAAACTATGTATTTTCCCCGTCAGTTGCTGAGTTAAGGGTTCAAATCCAGTAATCAGCATTAGCCTAAATATTCTGGAACAGTTTACACCTCTCTCATTCGGCTTACTTCCGGTAACTGTTGTACATTTACCTTTTTAACAATCATTCTGTGTATATACAAAGAGTGACCAAAAAATGTATACACATTTTAAGAAAGGAAAAAACTACTAAAATTGTAATACTTAATATATATCAGTAACAAAAGATGAATACGTCATGTGTATACATTTTTTTTGGCACCCCTGGTATATATTTAGCATGTGAGACAAACAATTTTCAAAAGCAGACAAGATGTAACTAATTTTAGGAGTAGAAAAAAAGAAAAAGACCAAAGTACAATTGACCCTTGAAAAACATGGGTTTGAAGTTCATGGGTCCCCTTATACTTGTATGTGGATTTTTTTCAATAAATATGGTAAATGTATTTTCTCTTCCTTATGATTTTCTTAATAACTTTTTCCTAGCTTACTTTACTGTAAGAATGCAGTATGTAACACATATAACGTATAAAACACCTGTTAATTGATCATGTTATCAGTAAGGCTTCTGGTTAACAGCACGCTAAGCTAACAGTGGTTAAGTTTTGAGGGGTCAGAAGTTACACGGGGATTTCTTGACTGTGCATGGGGGCAGTGCCCCACCCTCTGCATTGTCCAAGGTTCAACTGTAATTACATCATTTGCATTTTCTAAGAAACAGGCCTACCCCTTCTTCTTATTTCAACAGACGTGTGTTTGTTTTTTGTATTATCGTCAGAATTTATGCAAATATCCCTCCATTTTTGGCTTTCACCAGTTCTCACAGGCCAGCATCATCTTACAAACTAGCTCTGTGACCCTGGCCTCTGAGCCTTCATTTCCTCATCTGTGTAACAGGGAAATAATGACTCAGTTGTGTAGGGACATTTTGAAGGACTAGAAACAATACATGGAAAGCAAGCCCAGTACTGGACGAGCAGGTGCTTTAGCGATGGTGGTTAGTTATCATCCATAGGTGCAGCTCCCCTCCTCCCTCATCGCTGTCCACTTGCACCCAAGTTCACGGTTCCCTTTGCAATCAGGCACTTTAGAAGACCCGAATTTTTCCCGATGGACTGGTGGGAATTTAACTGTCCAGGTGCCTCTGTTCCTGTTGAACTGTATGCGCTGTATGTCACATCACAATCTCAAGCCATGAAAGTCTATCTCCTTTTTCCTCTAAAAGCACATCTTCTGTGCTCTCTGTTTTCAGGTCTGCCTAAACTCCAGTCTGCCATAACTAAGTGACAGGTGTGCTGGGATGCTGATCCCTCAGCCCCGAGGCGCTGCACTCGTTTCCAATTGTGTACTAGCTTGAGAAGGACTGTCTGTCGCACTGGTCTAGAGCAGTGATTCGCAAGCTTTAAGGTGTATTTCAATCACCTGGGAATCTTATTAAAACAAAAGTGCGATTCAGTAGACTTCGAGTGGAACCTGAGATTCTGCATCTGTAGCCGACTCTCGGGGTGACAATCTGTGGCCAACACCTGGAGCAGCAAGTGTCATCTGTCTAGCGTCCATGTCTCACTACACTTACTGACCCTTTCCTTATGAAATCAAAAAAGATATGGTTAATTAGTCAAATTCCCATCACTTTCCCCTTTTTTGGGGTTACAGTAACATTAGAACAGCAGTTTCTCTTGTTTCTTTTACCCTCATAAAGTAGTAAATTTTTTTGTACTAAATTTTTTTACATATGCATGATAACGTCCTAATATACATCAAAAGGCAAAATTTCTTGGGGCTCCAGAAAAAAAGATAAAATGAAATTTCAACAGAAACAGAAAAATAAAAATTAATGTAATCCACATCTAACAGTACATTACAATGTGATTAAACATAAGAAATACATTTTCACACCTATTCCAAGGACACACAACTTAGAAAGCTGAAACAGTCACTCAAACCCAAGTCTACCTAGCAACAAAGCTTTTTCCCCTTGTTATGGGTTGAAGTCCACCCCACCCCCCAAAATTCAAGTTGAAGTGCTAACCCCCAGTACCTCAGAATGTGACCTCACTTGGAAAAAGGTCATTGCAGATATAATTGGTTAGGATGAGGTGGGCCGTAATCCAATATGACTGGTGTCCTTATAAAAAGGAGAAATTTGGCCCTAGAGATAGGCACACACAGAGAATGCCCCAGGGAGACTGCAGTTATAGTACGCACAACGTGAGAGGCTTGGAACAGACGGCTCCTTTCCTAGCGTCTCCAAGGAAAGCTGGGTCCTGCCAACACCTTGATCTGCAACCTATGGCCTCCAGAGCTGTGAGACAATATATTTCTGTTGTTTAAGCAACTCAGTTTGCGGTACTTTGTTATGTCAGCCCCAGGAAACGAACACACTGCCTCACTGTGATCCCTCCCAAACAAAAGCAAGGTCTGAAGGTGATCACGCCAATTCGCAATTATGGAGAAAGTGTGGTGTGCCAGATGGAGATTCTGACAACTGGCATCCACTGAAAGGCATTAAGCAGATTAGTATTAGGTTTATTAAGTGCAAATGAACTTGTAACACATGTCAAACCACTTTTATTCAAGCAGGGCCTGAAGGTTCCTTTATCCCGGAATTCACATTTCTTGTTACATAAAAATATTCTTGCAATCATCAGAAAAAGGTGTGCCAACCTCAAAATAAGAATGCCTCCAGAAGACACCTGCGCTTGCATGCACATTACGTCCAACTAAAATTCTTTTAAATATAAGAGACTTGGATAAAAAGTTACAGATCAAATGAGCTTTTACCCTCCCCCCAAAAATTTATGTCCTGAAACACCAAATGCCAGAGTTTTGTCTGGCTTTATTTTAAAGAGGGTATGTCTGTCTGAGTGACTGCCACAGGTAAGCTTTCAATCATTCAGAGAATCAAGACTTTGAAACCGAACTCAGCCTTTTACCAGGTCAGAGACCAACCCATCAGTGAAATATCAGCAGCTAAACGTGGG
The DNA here is from genome assembly GCF_004115265.2 of Rhinolophus ferrumequinum. Taxonomy (NCBI): domain Eukaryota; kingdom Metazoa; phylum Chordata; class Mammalia; order Chiroptera; family Rhinolophidae; genus Rhinolophus; species Rhinolophus ferrumequinum. The sequence continues at coordinate 5,641,677 of NC_046292.1, forward strand.
GACATGTTAACATGCTGGTGACTCCCTTCTCTCTTTAAATAGGAACCCGAAGCAAAGGAAAATTATCTATTGAAGAAACTAGTTTCGTATTTTTCCTTTTTGTTTTTAAGTAAGTTTCACTGACATATATATATAACACACGTTCAGAAAAGTGCAAAGCATGATAAATTCTCAGCAATTAAATAAACGCACATAACCAGCACTGTCACCATGAAACAGAACAGGAGCAAACCTCGGAGGGCGCCCGCTTCCCGCACTTCTCCCGTACTTCTCCACACACCAGCACCCATCAATGTAAGTAACTATGATCCTGACTTCAAAACCCTAAAGGGAAGTTTTATCTGTTTTAAAACTTTATACAAAAGAAACCATACAGTATTATACTCTTTTGTGTCCATTCAACATTATGCTTGACTAAACAGTCTACACTCTATCCATTTCGATTCAAACTAGATCCCCAGGTTTCATTTTGTTTATTTTGGATTCTTTTCAGCTTAAATCCATTTGCATCAAAAGAAATTAACACCTCAATATTCAATGTACAATCAATTCTAGTTTCTAGGTCCTTTTTCAGTCCCCACTTCCTAATAATAATGAGAAACATTTGCGAATAAAAAGGAGAAATGTTTTATTTCACCTAAGATTTCATAAATCACAAACTTAAAAGTTCTTTGTCTTTTAGATATAAAATTTATCTTCATGTAAAATTTCACACTTTTTTCATAAAAGAAATAACACAGATATAACACACTTGAAAATCCTTACTTTTGATTTCCCCTCATGTTTGTGATGGAGATTTCTGTTATTCTAGGAATATCTAGGGTAAATGGGAGGAGAGTCAAACAAAATTATCAGTTGATAAGACAGAATACAAGAAATGGAGAACCAGCTTAACAGGCACTTTTTAAAGAACATGTTTCTTTATCGAAATAGCAAGCAAAACTGATAAGCCAAAATGAAAAAACACCTCCCGGTAATTTGAATTTAATTTTTTGACTGTTTTACCTGATCAGGAATAAATGGGTCATAGTATCTAACTGAAAATAGTGGATACACTGTTGGGAAGAATGTAAGCTGGTACAGCCACTAGGGTAAACAGTATGAAGGTTCCTCAAAAAAAGAAAAATACAACTACCATAAGATTCTGCAAGTTCCACTTCTGGGTATACAGCTGGAGGAAATGAAACCACTATCTTGAAGAGATTCTGCACCCCTAAGTACATCACAGCATTATTTACAATAGCCAAGACATGGAAATAACCTCAGTGTCCATCAAGGGATGAACAAATAAAGAAAACGGTGGTAAATATATACAATGTAGCATTATTTAGCCATAAAGAAGGAAATCCTGCCATTGCAACAACATGGATGAACCCTGAAGGCATGATGCTAAGTGAAAAAGTCAGACAGAGAAAGACAAATACTGTATGATATCACTTACATATGGAATCTAAAACAACCAAACTCATAAAAACAGAACAGATTAGTGGTTGCGGGAGGAGAGAAATGGGTGAAGACAGTCAAAGGGTACAAACATCCAGTTAAGGATGAGTAAGTTCTGGGGATGTAATGTACAGCATGGTGACTATAATTAGCAATACTGCATTGTATATTTGAAAGTTAAGAGAGTAAATCTCAAAAGTTCTCACCATACAAGAAAAGAATTTAATATCTGGACGAGCTTATGGATGCTGTGGTAATCATTTTGCAATACACACGTGTATAAAATCACTGCATTGCACATCTTCAACAACGTCTTTTGTCAATTGTATCTCAATAAAGCTGGGCGGGGGAGGAAATAGTGGAAAGAAATTCATATGCTACCCACAGCAAACTTTAGAAATCAATATGCTATGGTAAAGAAGCCCCAAAGGGAAGTCTGGCTGCACACAGCTGTGTAATAAATCAATTTGTTACCGTGACAGTCATCTCAAAAGCAGAGCAATGGTTGATAGATAACAAAGAAGTCAGATTAGACACAGGGGCAACATATAGAGCCCCACACAGTTTCTGTTTAGTTTTTTATTTTAGAACAAGTCTGTTAAATCATTCATTGGGAAATCAATGATTCAAGAGAGACTTCAAGAAGAATTATTGGAATTTTGACATCATTAATCAGTCAATAGATTTTTGAAGGGTTTTCAGAAATTTATTTATTCAACAAATATTATGGAATGCACACTATGTGTACACTGTTGTCATAGGTGCCAGGAATGAAAAGCAAAAAAAGAGTTGCTGCTTTACGGAGGAGATATTATCTTAAAATAATAAGGGAAAAAAGTAGTCAATTATTACTGTTATAAGTGCTGGAAAAAAGATACATTGTAACGCTATGACAGTATCTCTGACGGAAGTCTGGGTAGCCTGGAAGAGGCAAGGCCACGACACTGGAATGGAGAGCTGAGAAAGGTCAAGGAGTGAAGAAGTGTGTCTGTGTGGGTCTGAGCGAGGGGCTCACCAGCCCTCCACTACAGCAAGTGCAAAGGCTGAGACAGGAGGTAACATGGGCAGCATAACTAACTGTCCAGTACGCTGAGCTCCTACGAACAGAATCAAGGTAAGTCCAGAGATAAGGAGCACGGGCAAGAAAGAGCTGGTCATGACGTGCATGAGATTAAACCTTAGCTAGTGATAAATTCTAAATAACACCTAACTTGTCAATAAAACCTCATTCTTCTCAACCCAAATAATCTGATTACAGATGTGTTCCCCTAGGACAGGGAAATATACCTATGTAATCGTCTGTTTTGGTCCTCACAGTATCGCTCACTGCTGGACTCATTCTTAATGACATTTTGAGAGGTATCCATAATTTACACTTAATCTGAGTATTAAAACTAATTCAGAAGAGTACAAAGCAAAATAATAATAATCTGTGCTTTGTACCCAAAAGAAACAAATAAGCATGAAAGATCTACCATTCAACAACTAAGAATACACTGAACAAATCCCTTATGATGTCCCATGGAGTTCTTACCTAACCATTAACATACAGCTAAGCATCCTGAATCTCTGCAATTGGGTGAGGATAACAGTATTTTCATCACTAACAAAAGATGTGATTGTAGTACTCTGCACCAAGAAAGGAAAAGACCAGAAAGGAAACCAAAGGAAAGAGAAACCAATCAAGTCCCATCAGGAATCTAATCACAGTACCCCACTTCTGATTCTTCAGTTGAGGCGAACCTAAAGAACAGGCAATATTTAACAAGCCTCTATTTAGAAAGAAACTTTTTGGAGAAAGCAACGAAGTCATTTAGCTTCCGAAGAATCACCCAAAACTAAAAGACACCACTGAGCAGGTCAAAGACAGTCAAGTCAGTCTCCTTACCAGAATCGGACACCCACCAGCCCTGGAGGGGGGCTGGGGGGGGGAGCCCCAATCCCGGCAACAGCACGTCACCTACCCAAGCACGAGGGGTCACGCTCTGACCACCACAGAAAGCTTGCAAACCATTTCGGTTTCTACAGATCTTTTGTAACATGTTCAGCATCCAGAGACAGCCTATCTTTTCCACATTTCACAAGGGTCCTCTTTTCTTCCCCAAACATTTTAAGAACCCACTGCTTTGTAAATAAGCCTTTAGCAATCTGTCTCCACAATATTCTTCTAAACATCACGCAGGAAGGATTTCCTGTCATCCTGTACAAGGTGCAATATGAACGAATGTGCAAGTTCCCAAACTAGTTTTCTCAAAACTGGTTTTGTTTAAGGAAATATTCAGAACAGAGAGCGATAGTCCCATAAATGCAGGGAAAAGGCAGGGTGTTTTTTTACTGTTAAAGAGGTTTCCTTGAACTGTGGGACTTCTCAGCGTCATTAATTATGACTCTCTCATGAGAGAGACAGTACGTGCAGCATTTCCCACATGTATCTGACTACAAATATTTTGGGAAGTATCACCTCTAACACAGGAGCCGCGTTCCATTGAGGAAGCGTTCCATTGAGGAAGGCTGGCGTTCCATTGAGGAAGGCTGGCGGTGAGTCCCGCCAGGGCAGCTGGCCCGCTGATCACATCCCCACATTGAGTTACAATGTATCAAGAGGAAAACATAATGAATAACGTCTTTAAGTTACCATACTCAAAATCTCTACCTAAAGGAGCTAACATATTCTATTCCTTTCTCACCATCTAGAGCTAAACAGGCCCAAAGCAAGCAACTTGTGGTGACTCTCTAACGAGATACTCCGCAGTGGCTGAGAAATTCTTACTATCTGATATCTGAGTCTGATTCTGACACTGACGGTTCTGTAACCTCCACTGACTCAGTCTCTACAGCAGAGCTCGAACCTCTCTACAACCTCGTCTTTGATACTTTATATCACAGAGCTGTCTTCTCAATCATCAACCAAGAAACTATAGTAGTGAATACAAATTTATCTGTGTAAGTTCTAATACTATTAGGTTGGTGCAAAAGTTATTGCGGTTTTTGCGATTATTTTTAACCTTTTAAACTGCAATTACTTTTGCACCAACCTACCGTGTTTCCCCGAAAATAAGACCTATTCGGACAATCAGCTCTAATGCGTCTTTTGGAGCAAAAATTAATACAATTTTTTACTTATAGTAAAATAAGACTGGATCTTAATATAATACAATATAATAATATAAGACTGGGTCTTATATTAATGTTTGCTCCAAAAGACGCATTACAGCTGATAGTCCACCTAGGTCTTATGTTCGGGGAAATACGGTAACATCTTTTGAAACTCAAAACTAATTCCTATGGGGGAGGGGGGGTCTGGCACTTCATGCGAAGTTCAGAACAGTTACATACTCCGCAGTAAAAACCTGCACCAGGTTAATGACATAACATAATCTCTTTAACCTCCCTTTCCTGAAAAAACATCAAAACTGGGAGACTTTTAATCTGTTAATTACAGCTCACATGAAATTCATGTCATTCCTCAGCACTCTGAGTAATTCAAACAAAATGATTTCAGCTAGTTTCACTGACTTCTAAAAGAAAAGTATCTTCACACACACAATCTATCAAATGGAAAAGGCAGAGTTTGCTGGTGCCCAGGAGGTTCTGAATCTCCTTCTGGGGCATCTCATCTAGAAGCTGGACCTATCTCTCTCTGCACAGTGCTAGAAACCTGAGGACACTGAATGAGCATCACAGATTTTCTGAAAAACAATGCCGGTTAGTTGGCTTCATCTATTATCATTGATCAGAGAGCCGGAAGCTCAATTCTTTAAGGAGGATATGGGGAGAAATAAACCATGGGCTGAAGCTCATTAAAAATACCTCTCTACCTCCGGTCACTCCTGGAGCCAGAGGAATGAAATGTAAAATTCCTGTTTCCAAGAATCTTAAGGTTTACCTATCCCACCAGAGTCACTACATGCTAATTTGTGGTGAAGATAAAAAGCCAGGAGGAAGTCAAAAGATGACAACTACTGAACAGATGGTGAAGGGGAGAAGCAATAGCCTGAGACAAGGAAAGCACTGACAAACGCACAAACGGGACTGAAGAGCATGTGAGGCAGACACAGGCAGGAAGGGAACACATCCAGTGGGAGAAAGGGAGCCCACGCGTGCCCTCCCGTGTGTCCACCCAGACCACCCCAGCTGGGGTCCCGCTTCCTGAGCGGGGAGAAGGAAGGCTGAGATAGCGCCTCCCCCACACAGGACAGTGCTGTGCCCCAGTGGAAAGCCCTTACCTCCAGGTCTGTACACGACGTCGTCTTCGGTGATGTACGAGGTGATCTCGCCAGTGTCCGTCCTTTCGTAACGAGACTTTTTTTTCGGTGGCTTCTTCTTATTCTTCTTCGTGGCCTCCTCCGTGGTGGCACTATTGTTGTCATTCTCCTCATCGTCACTGTGATCGCTCTCAGCATAATTCTTGGCTCCTCCTTCCAAGGTGCAGCTCCTGCGCGGCCTGGAATTCTCGCCCTCTCTTGCTTTGTCCCTTTTCTCTCTCTCTCGGTCCCGGTCCCGGTCCCGGTCCTTCTCTTTGTCTTTGTCTTTGTCAGCTGTCATGATTCGCCACGTGCCTTCTTCTGTCCTCTCACGGCTAGGCCTCCGTGAAAGGTAGACAGTAAGCCTGGGCTTCAGTCTTCTGAATTTCTCACTCAATTCCAGGGAAAATCCAACCACTCCAACAACCCCAACGTTTCAAAAATGCTAAGAGAGAAAAAAGAGAGAGAGAAATTGATATTACTTTATCACTTTCTCACATTTTCTTCTTCAAATAATGTTTTGTGAAATGAATCTCTCATTCATGGTTTAGCCCTAAAAACTTCTCACAAGCCACAGGGAAAAAAGTGCAAGTGATAAAAAATTTAAATATATACAGTTTATGGTCTCAGCTAGCATATGGTTTGGGATTTTCTACCACACCAATAATGAAAAATGTCTGAATGCATAAGAATAAACTATACTTTCTGTTCACCAATTGTTTTCTCTTTTTTTAAGGAAAAAGTGTACACAAGTAGGTAACATATAATGGGTATAACTATACAAAAGGCACTTCATAACCATAAAATTAATTTAAAAGGGAAAGAACCTGTAGTAAAAATTATTTCTACCTGAAAAAAAATTAATTTGGATAGCCTTGGAAAATGTCTCAGGATGTCTCATGTTGTTGCTATCCTCTGAAGACTCTTTCTAGCCACTTCTCAAATTTCCAGTGCTTTCCCAAGAATAAACATAAGAGTTGACTCAAATAAAAGTGACAATTTCAAAGAGATTCTTTGCCTTCTATTATATTTGTTCACATCTTTTGAGTGTACTATTCTAGTTATTTTCCAGGATAAATGGTTTCTGGAAAGACATATTATCTCTGCCTTAACAAAACATAACAGCTGCCAAAAACAACCTTCCATCTTCAGGGAACATTAGGTGGTTTTTACATTCTTCCAAATTTTCACTATTAATAGCTCCCCTAATAAACTCCTCCCTAGAACTAAACCCAACAAGGAATGCACAAAGTTGTTAAGAGATTAAAATGAGAAGAGTGAATACCAAACTCCAACCCAATACAATTCTAATAAAAATTTTATAGGAGGGAAAATACTGTTTTGTTTACAAGTCAGTTTTGGAACAGTAATAATAGCCTGCAATTTATCTTTTGCAATCTTTTATCATCTTCCCCAGTATCTCATCTAATTTGTTCAACAATCTGTACCAAACACTATCTATGTGCCAGGTGTTCGGAACTAAAGGTACAATGATGGAAAAACTCATGGTCCTTGCCCTCAATGTTCTAATGCAAAAAAAGGAGACAAACGATCAAGATGAGAACCATCTGTTTCTCATGTTACTAGGGCCAGATAGGAAACAACATATGCAAACAAACAAAAGATTGGTCCTCTTTACTTCAACAACAAACAAATCAGTTTGCAATTATATGTCTCAGACGCAGAGGAAATTCTCATTGGTCATGCCAAAGCCATAAAAATAATCATATACTTTCTTCAAAGCTCATAGGTCAGACCTGATACCAGAAAAGACCTACCCATAAAACACTTCAAATATCCTTAGGCATTCAGGAAAATAAAAAATGTTAACAACAACTTTTGGGAGCTAGACCGATGAAGAAGCAATAATGCTGACAATCTATAAGCCAAGTCAGAAATATGAAAGCATGGAGCACAAACCGAGATTACTTCCTTCCACATAGGAAATGTGCTTTCAGATAGGATTTCAATTTTCTAAACATATTTCAAGAAAATGAAAAATTATTCCAGTGCCTGCAAAACTTCTGCCTAGATAAATCATTTGTTAAACAGACAGTAATAAACTCCAAAGTTCCCGCAGGCCACTGGTGTTAGCAATTGAAAATACGGAAAAAGACATATTACTTTCTCCACCGAGCTTAAGTTTAGAGCATGAACAAGCCAATCGTGTAAGAAAAAAAAATATCAGCTAACACAATTGTTAAAAAACATTCCTCTGACACTGAAAACATACCCAGGTCTACTGGGAACGTAAACTGAACAAGGAACTTAGGCTGAAAACCTCTCAGATGCAGCTCAGGACAGACACACTTCTGATTAATTTAACAAAAAAGATCATTCTCTCCAGGGTTAACAAGATAACTGCTCCAGAAAATCGTGTAAAAATATTATTTCAGCACTCAAAAAGGAAGAAATGGGTCCAAATTGTGCATTCCACACTACTCCCTACAAAAATCATACACGGTTTCTGTCTACAAAGAAATCTGAGTTGTTTCTACAAAGAGCGATCAAGAATGAAAAATTCAAGAAACAACAGAGAAGGCATTGACAAAATGTGTGTGTGTGTGTGTGAGTCCACCTTTCAGATAACTGAGACTGCTAATCCAAAGGAAAAGCCCATCCAATTGCCATTCACATTTGGCTCTAATACATAGCCGGGTGGGGATATGTATTTTTTCCTCTGCATTTACGACAGTAATTATAATTCTTCTGAGCCTCATTATACAATGACCAACATACAACAATGTGACATTTGAGAAAAGGGACCCAGAGAGGAACCAGATGGCGCTGAGATGGGTAGTTGTCACTTTATTTGCTAGAAATGACTCCGGACAACAGCATCTTTCTACCGAGGCGCTTACAGATCAGGTCCCCGCTACCCTCTCATCTGATCTTTCATCGCAACAAGGCAGTGAAGTACCAGACAGAAGTCACACCACTCCCACTTTAGAGACCACAGAAAGGGAACTGAGATCAGCAGCAGCGCCAGGCCCCACGGCCACTGAGGCTCAGGCACATCTTCCACGAGAGAATCCCATCAGACCTGTATCCAACCTGCTCCTCAGGTCAGAACCCGTGCTGCCAGGGCAACCAGCTCTTGGAGGTGCCAACGTTTGCCACGTGTCTCCATGCTGATAATTCAGACAGGCAGATTTAGGAAACACACTCACTTTGCCCTCTCCTTCCAAAACAGAAGACAGTTTTCTCCAGTAAGAAAGACAAACATAATGAAAGTATCTCTGGTGATCCACTGCTCAACCCAGTTAAACAGGAAACATGGTATCAGTTACTTTAATTAACAAATAACAAAAGGAAAGAAACTTAATTTAGAACACATTTCAGAGTCACAATCTTCATCTAGTCACTGAACTAATGTCTACCAGATGCTTACTACTTGAGAGGTACTGCTCCAGGTGAAAGGAAAACAGCAAAAAAAAACACACACAGGGCCGGCCCGGTGGCTCGGGCTGTTAGAGCTCCATGCTCCTAACTCCGAAGACTGTCGGTTCGATTCCCACATGGGCCAGTAGGCTCTCAACCACAAGGTTGCTGGTTCGATTCCTCGACTCCCACAAGGGACGGTGGGCTGCGCCCCCTGCAACTAGCAACAGCAACTGGACCTGGAGCTGAGTTGCGCCCTCCACAACTATGATTGAAAGGACAGCAACTTGACTTGGAAAAAAAAGTCCTGGAAGTACACACTGTTCCCCAATAAAGTCCTGTTCCCCTTCCCCAACAAAATCTTTACAAAAAAAAACAAAAAACAAAAACAAAAAACAACCACACACAAACTTCCCTGCCCTCGTAGAGTTGATTTCTAGGAAGCGGAGAATGGAGAAAGACCATAAACAAAAGGATAGTAAAGTTAAGTCTTCACTTAGTATCTTCCATAGATTCTGAGACCTGCAGCAAAACAACGCATGATGAAACCAATTTTACCATAGGCTAATTGATGGAAACAAGAGTTAAGTTCCTGTTGCGTCTCATCAACGTTGTAATGAATGACACTGAATGTTATTCACACACACAGACACACACACACACGAAAAGATCTTAAGGAGAATTCAATGGGAACGGGTGTGGGCAGACTGCAATTTTAAACGATGGTCAAGGAAGGTCTCGCTACGATGGCTTGGCCCCTAGGAGTGTCAGAGGGGAAGCCATGGGGGCATATGAAAGGAGACCACTGCAGCAGAGAGAAAAGCAGGTGCAAATGTCCAGAGGCAGGAGTGAGCAGGGCTCACGCAGCCACAGGAGGCCTGAGGGGCTGCGCTGGCACGAGGGAGAGGGAAATGGCTGGAGATGAGCTCGGACAGGTGAAAGGGGCCGGATCCTGCCACGCATTAGCGGCCAGGGGAAGGACCTGGGCCTTTCCTCAAGTGTCGTGAGGTGACTAGAATGACACTTCAGCCACTGCAGGGATCCGTGTCGCAGAAAAAGACATGAGCTGACTTCTGTTTAAGCTCCCTCTGGCTGTGGAGAGAAAAACCTGAAGCGATGCGGCAGGAAGCCTGCGAGGGGGAGGCTCATTTCAAAGCCCCCGTAAGAGGGAACAGGAGCTGCGCAGACCAGGATAGCAGCAGCAAAGAAGGAGAGAAGTCTGCTTTTCGTATGTTTAAGATAAGGGTCCAATAGGCTGTGCTGCCGAACTGGGCAGGTGTGGCGTATGTGACCACGAAAGGAGTCAGACAGCTCCATGGGTTCTGACATGAGCAACTGGATGGGTGAAGCTGATATTCTGCAAGTTTGGGGGAAAGATCAGGAGCTCAGGCATGAACATGGTAAGTTTAAGAAGCCTATAAACACCACATAAAGATTTCAAGTAGGCAGAGGTCCAAGCTGGAGATAAAATTTTAGTTTTTAATTTAGTTTGTAAGGACATAAGATTGAGTGAGATCACCAAGGAAATGAGTGTAAATAGTTTTTCTGATAAAAACTTTAAAACCACAAAAACATGTATTACTCATGCTTGAGTGAAAAGGATATTCAAAAAACTTGCAAATGACACATTTCCAAAAGCAGTACCCTTAGGACCCATAAAATAGTACACTCCTCTTACTAGTTCCCAGATTTTTCAGATTGTACTTCATCATTTTATCTTAATTGAGAAAATGTGGTCAGCTAGCTTACTTTTAGTTTAATCTAATCAGGGGCAAAGCCCTCCAATGGGGTCATTAATACACTCTTCGTTACTTCAGGGCATGTCCACCTCTCCACCTCTCCAAATATCATTTGCTTCTTCAAAATGAAGCCAACCACCACCCACAAACACCTCACGCTATTTCTCACAACAGATTCGGATAAAATACTAAAATTTGCACCATGTGCAGGGTCCAAGCCTCCTTTAAGAAAACCACTTCCTGTCACTATTTAACCTGTCCTAGGAGATTTGGCCCCGTGACACAACTGCAAGAAGACTGGGCTGAAAAGCCAAACTGCAAGTTCTTGGCACTGCCAAGCGCTGCACTGCCCGGGCAATCCGTTTCACTCCTGTAAAATGAGGACAGTAAACAGCTACTGCACAGAGCTGCTGAGAGAATTAGGTTAAGCAGATATCATCCGTAAATATACGCACAGATTGCCAAGCTTTACAAATGTAAACTGTACCATATTCTGAGAATAACATGTATATTCTTCTTACCTGCCACAGTCACTGAGACCACTCCCACAAATGCCATCTCCTTTCCGTATCAAACCCACCCGCGTTTTCATCCTCATCATCATCTCACTATTGAAAATCCTCCGACAGGGCTGCCCACACACCTTCCTTCTGGAAAGGCTCTTTTCCTTTGCTCTCCTGGCAAGGTCCTCTCTTGGGTCTACCTAACTGCTCTTCCATCCCCAGGGGGCCAACCAGGGTAGGAGTTCTTTGGGGTGCTGTCCATAGCCCTTTTTTCACCCTAATCAATCTCATACATGTCCGTCAGCCCGCAAGCATGATGCACACACAGGTGACATCTACAAACGCACGTGTCTACCAAAATCCTCCTGTGGAGCCAGATGCCTGTGACAACTGCCCACCTGAAGTCTCTTCTTGGATGTCTCAAAGGTACCTCAATATGTCCAAACCAAAGGCCCCAAATGAGTCCCTCTTCTAGATGGGCTCTCGGGGTGACTGGTGCGCCTGCCCCTTCTGCGATGCCAGCTGGGACACCTAAGCAGCACCTGGGTGCCTCCTCTCTCCTTCAGCCTATTGTCTACAAATTCTGTCACTGTGACGTTATAAACGCCTCTCGAAAGCATCTACTTCAGAACACCTCCAACACGTGACTTCATTAAAGCTACTATAATAGTACGGCTTTTCTGGACCACTTCAGTTGGCTTCTCTTTCAATCCACTCCTCTGGAAGCGTGACAAGTCTCTTCCACACTGTAGCCAGGGTGTTCTTCTTTATAAAAGGCTACTGTGACTGTCAATCTTCACCTGAGAATCCTCCGAGACTTGCCACTTCTGTCAGCTAAAGACCCAAATCCACACCACCATCTCTAAGGCCCGGACCTTCTCCCCGGCCTCCTTCACACCACTCACTGCCCTCTGCCCCCCACACACGAGCCTCCCCCCGTTCCCTGAACACACTCCTCTTACCTGGAGTGAGTCCTCTGCTTAGGTTCCACCTTCTACCTGACACTCGTCCCCTCTCCTGGCCTAGACACCTCTTACTCTTCCTTCAGGTCACAGCTCAGCAGCAACTTGCTCAAGCTGTTCATTCTTATCCAGAAGGACCTTAAATCCTTCTGCAGCACGTTCCACGACTGTTAATTTCAGAGTTGTGTGTGTGGTCACATCGGTCTCTACCACCAAGCGAGGGGCTCCGTGAGGGGCTGACCCTTGGCTGTTTTGGCCTCTGCTGTCTTCTCAGCTCCTCACTCACTGCCCGGCACGTACAGATGAGTAAGAAATGACTTCTTCCTGCCACCCCTCTCACACATAAGCTAGATCGGGTCAATCAAGAAGACATTGTGATGAGACTTTTATTTGGGAAAGAAAGGATTTCCTGAGCAAATCACTGAGGTGGTGCTTGGGCTGGCTCATAAACCAGGAACCGGATGAGGAGGAGCAAAAAGAAGAAAACATTCCAGGTGAGGAAGTTCAGTAAAAAGAGTGTTCGATTAAATCACTGTCCTTGATGGCAGCTACAGGGAAAACACCAGTGGGAAATAAGCTTAATGAGAGAGGGGTGGATAATGGAAGCCCCTAAAGTAACAGAGCAGCTCAACTAATACTCACTGAGCACGTTACACATGTAAATGCATTTAATATTCACTATAACAAGAATTACAAAATAATTTATTTTCTAAACTGAGAGTTAAAGAGTAATAATTCTTCAGAAAAAAATATATATAAACTAGGTCATATGATCATCCTAACTATAACGTCATTCAATAGCTACTATTGTTATGTACATTTTCCCAATGTAAAAGTACGCACAGAGAGACTGAGCAAGTAGACCAAAATCACACAACTATGTGTTAGACCTAGTATTATGAACCCAGGCTGCTGACTCTAGAGCTTATACTCTTAAGCACAATGCTATATACTGCCTTAAATTACACAGCCTTTATATACAATGGAATATTACAAGGCCATAAAAAAAGAACGAAACCTTACCATTTGTGACAACATGGATGGACCTAGAGGGTATTATGCTAAGTGAAATAAGTCAGACAGAGAAAGACAAATACTATACCATTTCGCTTATATGTGGAATCTAAAAAACAAACAAACAAACAAAACAGAAACAGATTCAATAGATACAGAGAACTAATGGTTGATAGATTGGGGACTGGGTGAAAAAGTGAAAGGATTAAGAAGTATAAACTGGCAGTTACAAGACAATCACAGGTATGTAAAGTAAAACAGAGGGAATATAGTCTATAATATTGTAATAAATATGTATGGTGCCAGGTGGGTACTAGACTTATCAGGGGATCACTGTGTAAATTATATAAGTATTACGCCTGAAACTAATATAATATTGAATGTCAACTGTAATTGAAAAGGAAATTTTTTTTAATTACATAGCCTTAAAAGACAAGTTATCCAATATAGTAGACTAAGCAAACAGGGTATAATTGTAGACTCTTGAGATGAAAATAGCATTTTGGAAACATTCAGTTTATCAGGCAGGAGATATATTCTATCTAGAATCGTTAGTGCCATCCAAACAAGCCTGCTTTCAAATTCACTACCTCTGAAAGCCTAAATCAAGAACTAAAGCACCTCAAGAATTTCTGCCTTTGCCATTTCTGCATTTACTGTACCTCAGTAAATGCATCAGCATTTTCCTTTAAGAACAAAATGAGACCACCCAAGTGTAGAAGACCAGTGAGCTACCCCCTTTGCTGGGCCCTGCCTCCAAGAGAAGCAGCAGACGCCAGAAAGCTGCAACTGGGAAACTGCTTTCAAAGGGAAATCAGTTTTCTTTTCCTATTCCCTTGCATACCAATACCCTGGGGGAAAAAACGTAATAACTTTAAATCTTTACAGCAAAAGAAAAGCAGTTGGTTACCTACAAGGGAGCTCCCATAAGACTGTCAGCTGACTTCTCAACAGAAACTATGAGGTCTGACAATTAAGTTCATGAACTTGTTGCACCAATGTTGCTAACCTTTTTTGATATCAGAGGGATTATTCATTAGGAATTTGTACCAACTGGACAGTTAACCAAGGTTACTCTTTGGAAGTGCTGAAAAGGCTGCATGAAAAAGTTAGACAACCTGAACTTTTCGCCAACAATTCATGGCTCTTGCATCACGATAATGCACCAGCTCACACGGCACTGTCTGTGAGGGGGTTTTTAGCCAGTCAACAAATAACTGTATTGGAACACCCTCCCTACTCACCTAATCTGGTCCCCAATGATTTCGTTCTTTACCCGAAAATATTGAAAGAAAGACATTTTGATAACATTCAGGACATCACAGTTATGGTATTATGATGACAGCTCTGATGGCCATTTCAGGAAAAAAAGTTCTAAAATTGCTTTGAAGGGTGGACTAGACGCTGGCGTCAGTGCATAGCTTCCCAAGGGGAGTACTTCACAGGTGACCATAGTGATATTCAGCAATGAAGTATGCAGCTCTTTTTCTAGGATGTGTTCGTGAACTTAATTGTCCAACCTCATATGCAGGGCAGAAGGATTTGGCAGGAAATACTCAAAGTGATGAAAAGCAGGAACCTACAACAAAGATTACTCTACCCAGCAAAGCTATCATTTAGAATCGAAGGACAGGTAAAGAGCTTCCCAGACAAAAAAAAGCTAAAGGAGGAGTTCATCATCACCAAACTGGTATTACAAGAGGGAGATTGGGAGAGGAAGAGGAGGAGAAAAACATTAATAATAAAATGGTAGTAACCACGTATCAACAATTATTTTAAATGTGAATGGATTAAATGCTCCAATCAAAAGAAATAGGGTGGCTGAATGGATAAGAAAACAAGACCCTTACATATGCTGCCTATAAGAAACTCACTTTAGATTTTAAGACACACAGAGGCTGAAAGGAATGGAAAAAGATGTTTCGTGAAAATGGAAACAAACAAAAATCTGGGGTGGCAATACTTACACCAGACAAAACAGACTTTAAAACAAAGACCATCAAGAGACAAAGAAGGACCCAGTAATTCCACTTCTGGGTGTTTATCCAAAGAAACCCAAATGCAAACTCGAAAAGACACATGCATTCATACATTCACTGCAACATTATTTACAATAGCCAAGATATGGAAGCAACCTGAATGCCCATCAATAGGTAACTGGATAAAGAAGAAGTGGTACATATATACACAACGGCATATTACTCAGCCATAAAAAAAGAATGAAATCTGGCCACCTGCAACAACAGGAATGGATGCAGAGGGTATTATGCTAAGTGAAGTCAGTCAGAAAGAGAATGCTAAGTGAAGTCAGTCAGAAAGAGAAAGACAAATACCATATGATCTCACTTATATGTGGAATCTAAAAAACAAAATAAATTAACAAACAAAACAGAAACAAACCAATAGATACAGAGAACATTTTGATGGTTGCCAGATAAGAGTGGGGTTGGGAGAATGGGTAAACAGAGGAATTAAGAAGTACTAACAGGTAGTTACAAAATTAGTCATGAGGATGTAAAGTATGCATAGGGAACGTAGTCAGTAGCACTGTAATAACTATGGTGTCAGATGGGTACTAGATTTATCGAGGTGATCACTTCATAAGTTACATAAATGTCTAATCACTATGTTGTATACCTGAAATATTATACGTCAATTGCAATTGAAAATTTTTTTTAAAAAAGTTATTTCCAAAATGTAATGCTTTTAGCACTGGAAAGGGAATTGTCGCCCTTAACATTTGTACTCACTGGATCAGAAAAAAGGCATTCTAATAAACAGCAACCTGCTGCAGAGAATACATCAAATATACCAGAGAATCACAGATGAAGATGCAAGGTAACACTGAAATATGAGGTCAGCAGACCTGGGAACCCATGCAGAGGGAAGACTAGGTTTTATCTGAAACTGATGTGGTATTGAGAATATTCTTACATGTAAAAATATATGGGTTGTGAAGTTCTCCCACCTGACCAAATCCAACCACATAAGCAAATGGCTACATATGCCCCTCCAATGATTCTCTACATTTGGGGTTAACGAATTCTTAAACTCAATCAATCCTGAGTTTATATACTCATTCCCAGAACACGTCTTATTGAAAGAACCTAAATAACTGAGATGGGATGCATTAGTCAAAGTCAGAGTGGCCTTTGTGTTACCAACACAGAAGGAGGTGCAGAATGAATGTCCCTTAATCAGAAGTAGGTGTAATACTTAGAGTGGCATTTCCTCAACTCTTTCAGAAGCTTTGGAGGGAAAATGAAGAGAACTAAGATAGTGCACTCTGACAAGTAGGTATTTTAATTTCTTCCAAAAAGACATAATAACAAAACATAGGACCTACAAAAGGTGGGAGAAGTACTCAGTACAGTAAAACTCTAGGTTACAATTAACAACTCAATTAAAATTAAATAACAAACAATACATAATCTCTTCATATGAAGAGGAAGGAATTCCCAAAGATGAGGTGCCCAACGAGGTTTTAAAAATAAAAAATCCTTCCTTTCTTTAAAGAACCCACACTTATTCATATGAACAATTGCTTTCCTACACTGTCAATTGTGAAGTTTTGGACAATTATAGACAGAATTTTTTACTTTGGCACACTGCCTGCAGTTGTGTCTCTTCTAATCAGTGTGTGAAGGAAAGTGGGGCTTCTCAACTGTGGCCCAATTAACATTTTCAGCTGGATCATTCTTTGTTGCGGGGTTTGGCCTGTCCTGTGCATTATCCCTGGTTTCTACCCACGTAAATTCGAGAGGCATAACCCACTGCTCCAGTCAGGACGACGAAATATATCTCCAAATATGGCCACATATCCCCTGGGAAGCAGTTGTTCACAGTTGAGAACTACTGCTTTAAACAAATAAAACTGTCTATCGCAGAGATTTCAAAGGGTTAAGCATCTGTGTTTATTCAAAATTATGCTTGACCAATATGGAACCCATAAAGCTAACACCATTACAAAAAGTATAATGCAGCATGTTCTTTGTTCTCTGAAATAAACTGGACTAATTCAAAACACTGCCTGAAACAGTAATTACACAGATGTGTGAAGCTGAATCTGGAAAACAGAAGAACAACAAAATCTTGATGTTCCTGGCAAGTCCTGCAGGTTGTTAGGGGCGGTATTACTCATTGGTGACCTGCACTGGTCATGGGGCCACGTGGAGGTTTCTGTTATCATAGAACTAAAGAGAAAACCTGTGTCCACAGTGCCAAGTACAAGGGAAACCAAAACCCATGAAAACCAAGTCCCTGATGTGAAAGGGGAAAGATTTCCTAAACTTGCTTTCCCAAAGCATGGCCGGAAATAGAAAACCAAGAGTAGAAAAGATAAACACATAAAACCATGCAGACGGATAAATAAAAGATGGTATATCCATACAATAGAACATTATTCATCAATAAAAAGAAAGGTGCTGATACATGTCATAACCTGGATGAACCTGGAAAACATGCTATGTGAAAAAAGCCAGTCACAAAAGACCACATAATAGAAGATCCCATTTATATTCAATGTCCAGAAAAGGCACATCCATAGCAGTGCGGAGCAGATGAGTGGTTGTCTGGGGGTTGGAGACGTGGATGGGCAGTGACTGCTATATTATAGGGTTTCTTCTGGGGGGTGATAAAAATGTTCTAGAATTGATGATGGTGATGACTTCATGTATCTGTGACTATACTAAAGGCCATTAAATTGTACACTTGAAATAGGTAAATTATGATATGCGAATTGTAATTTCAATAAGGCTGTTATAAACAGACACACACAAACAGCAACATTACAAACTAATAAGAAAAAGCGTAAGCTTGCTACAGCTAAAAACATGCATCTGGCTATAAAATTCTCAAGAATGGGTTCCACCTCTGCAATCGAGAAAAACCACCTCTTAAAATTGTAAAATATAGCTAATTAAACACATAAAAAAAGAAGTTTTATTTTGTGTAATGCTGAGAGTGAAAGAAAACCTTCTTTGAACCACAGTGATCTTTAATATGCAGCAATACTTAGTCAGAGTTACCACCTTTGCACAGTATGTTCAAAAGTAGGTAAATCGGACAGGGTTTCTTTCACTTCGCAGAGCTCCAGTATTAAAGTAATTTGCAACCACGGCACATCGGCTCTCAGTATTTGATGAAAGGAAATGACAGGGTGGATTTTATACTTAACACAATTACACTTCACACATGTATGAAAAACCAAAAGCTTTCATAATACACTTCTAATTCATGGGTACATATTATATCAAGAGAAAAGAGAACCATAAAACTCACCGCAGCAGTCCTAAAAGCACTAGAATCTGAGTCTTAGATGAAAAGGAAAGTAGCTCTGACTAAAAGCAAAAGCAAAAGTCTAAGCCAAAACTCAATTTGCCATGTTCTATGTCTGAGCTATTCTAACTGGGTGTGATTCTAGGTTGACCAAGGGTATGACCCTGCCATCTCTGCTAACTTAACATCATTCAAAGAGAAAGCAGAAGAGCCACTAGAACTATTCAATTCCAGAGGCCAGCAACTAGCGAGTGACCACAGAGGGTGATGGTCCAGGGCCTGAACCACTTAAATGCTGCAGCTGTAACACTGACCAAAACCCCCCACCGGTGTCCAGGGCAGAGCCCGGTCAATTCCTCCATTAATTCAGAAATTTATTGAGCATCTACTAGGTGCCAGGCACAGTCCTAGGAGCTATAGATACACGCACGGCCAGAATACATGCAATCTCTCTCCTCAGAGGGCTTACAGTTTACTAGGGGAGGGGTGCAGACAATAAACAAACAAGTAAGCACACAGTATATCAGCTAGTGATAAGTGCTATGGAAGAAAATTAAGCTGGGCAAAGGGGACAGAAGGGTTGTTTATTTAAGGTAATCAATGATAAGGAGTCATGTAACATAAAAGAAGTAAGGAAGCAAGCTGTGTGGTAATCTGGGGGGAAAGCATTCCAGGCAGAGAGAAAAGCAAAGGCCTGAGACAGAAGCAATCCTGGCACATCCAAACAACAGCAAAAAGCTGAAGCAGTGATGGCAAAGAAAGTCGGAGATAAGGAGAGAGCAGGGGGACATTTACTGCAAAAAGAGAAAAGCCATTGGAGGGTTCTGCATAGAGAATTAATGAGAGACTCCTTCTGGCTGCTGCTGGAAGCAAGGTAGTGGTAGGTACTGCAGGTGGTAAAAAGTGAGCATCAGATTGTGGCTCGACAGGTTCCATAGGCAGAGCCATCTGAATCTGCTGTCAGATGGTAACAGACTGGGGGACAAAGAGGAGAGTCAAAGAAGAGGCTGAGATTTGGGCCTGAGCAACTCGAAGAGTAGAATTGTCATTTACTGATATGAAGAGAAGGAAAACTGGGAATCTGGATTGCAACATGTTAAGTTTGAGATGCCTAGTAGATACCCAAGTACCGTGTTTCCCTGAAAATAAGACCTAGCCGGACAATCAGCTCTAATGCGTCTTTTGGACCAAAAATTAATGTAAGACCCGGTCTTATTTTACTATAATATAAGACCTGGTTAATATAATATAATATAATATAATATAATATAATATAATATAATATAATCAGGTATAATATAACATAATAATATAATATAATACCAGGTCTCATAATTAATTTTTGCTCCAAAAGAGACATTAGAGCTGACTGTCCAGCTAGGTCCTATTTTCGGGGAAACACGGTAGTAGTAGAGCTCAGAAAGCTCTGGGCTAGAGTTACAAATCCAGGAGACCTCACGGTACAGAAAGTACCAACAATCATGAGGCTGGATGGTATCAAAACAAATTAATGTGGATGAAATATCCAAGGTGGCAAGAGGATACTTTGAAGCAAATACGATATTATGGACAGGCCAAGTAAGTTTGCTAGCTGCCAGTGGAGCTGCAGTTAGAGGACACGGAAAGACTGTTTCAGGATAGGATCATATTCTGAAAATCCTGAGATGAAAATGATACACAGATTTTTTCACAGAGAGACACTCTACATATGTAACAGTTTCCTATAGACAAATTCCATATTAATGATGTTACCAAGTGTTGCATTTAATAAAATCCAGGCTACTATAGTCTTGGCTGGTTTCCACTCTAGGAAGACACACAAGATAGGAACCCCACCTCCCATGTTTCAAAGGGAAATACACCAGCTGTCCAAATAAAGAGACTGGGGAAGGGAGATTTGGGGGGGAGAGGGGAAACAGCCCATGTGGTGAAGGATTCTTACCTTGCAAATTAATTAAAAAAAAAAAAAAAAAAGAGCTACTGGATTTTTAAAGATGGTTTTCCCAAGTAACATTTTTGAGGCCCTAAACTGAACACTGTAAGGTCCACACAAAAAGAAAGAAATCATGTAGTGACTAAGTACATGAATTCAAACTCAATTCCAGAAAAAAATGGGATTAATAAGGCTCACTAGCCATATTTAGTTGGTGTCATAATTTGAATCCTAAAGAATTAAGTCCAACGCGGGGGCGGGGGGAGGGGGTCGGCATAGTATTTAAATCCCTGATAGGAAAAGGTTTAACTGGATTCAAAATCTATGTGCATTACCAAGAAACTACAATTATATTTGTCAGTGAAAGGTAAAGTGGCTAGATTTAAAGAATAATCATAGTCTGGCAATATAATTTAAAAAGATCAAATTACGAAACTGGCTAATGACAAGAAAGATGTTTCTAGCAACTAGAGAAAATGCAATTTTCTTTTATCATTTGCCACCTGTATGTTCATTCCTATATGAACAAATTTTTTCATTAATGGTGATTTTCAAGAATTTGAAAATATGTTCATCGAAAAGTCTTCATCAGAATTGCATGTAGTCATTTTACACCTAAAAGAGAATATGGAAATGTTTGGTTCACAGAAGCACCAAACACTCAAATATTCCATTAGAAATTTTAAAGACACTTTTAGTGTCTAGGATATTTTAGGCAAATTCAACATTTATCACCTTTGCTCCACTATATTTTCTGTCTTATAATATTAGAAAATATGAAATGACTTTTTCACGAAGTCCCATATAAACACTTCCCAAATGTTTCCAGTTTACCCAGTACACTATACAAATACCATCTTCTACATACACATGTGGCAAAGGAAGCATGAACTCAGGGAATCTCTGAAAGTGTAAGCATGTTCCACAGTCACTTGTTGCCACAAATTAATGATTACGTTAATATTCAGAGTAGGAAGAGCCATAAGAGGAGGAGAGGGGTCATTACCCAGTAAGAAAGTCTAGATTTCTAAATAAGGATCCTCCGATATAATTATCTAGCTGCTTTCACTCATCAGCAATGAAGGAAGCGCTGCTAACTTTTTCTCAGCACTAAAGTCTCTCCATGACCAAGAATGGTACCCAAGACTGCCAAGAGCTGTCGAGTGATACATGATACAGCAAGAAGGTGAAAAACACAACAGTCAAATCTGTGGGCACTAATAAGCTAAACAGACACTTTCTATTTTGGAACTTGAAAATGAAGAAAGTACAAGTGGAAAGACGGAAACTATGAAAGGAACCGTGGGACAGGACAGACCTACAGAATGTCACCTCAGGTTCCCACTGCAGGTGTCAGCAGTAACCTCTCGGGTGATAACTGAGCTTCAGATATCCTGGCTTCTGGCCCAACTATGTTAACCCACTGTACTTCAGTTTTCAGGGTCCTCTCACGAAATAAAAATAGCTCTGAAGAATACGCCAGCACCCTTCTATCAGGTGTTTGCACAAAAAAAATCTTAAATACCATTTGCTCAAGGTAAAATACCAATTCTATTATATATTTTTTAAGCTGTAATATAATCAGCCTTAAGTAAAATAAACTCATGGAGGACAAAGTGTTTTTCATTTTTCACCCTCTTGATAAGATAAAGAGCCACACATTCAAGAATAAATAGTCCCCACTATTACATAGGAGCTTAATTTGTTTCTTGCAACAAGCTTCAGAGGATATAATGGTCCCACGCCACAGATAACATATACCCAATCCTGCTCAGCACATTCTCTAACAAAAATCTCATTTACCTCTGGGACCAGGTCCACCTAGGAATGAAAGAAAATGCCATCAAGCCTGTATCAGGGGTTTCCAGTATCAGTGTGGCACTTCTCTAAAGCAAGGATCTGTCCAAATCTTTGCAAAGATGATCGTTACTAAGAAACCATTAATTTGTGAAATAAATAAAGGACCCTAAAAAATAAGTGCCAAAATAAGAAAAACTAAATATCATGGTTTTTTTCCCAAGAACGGGGTGAGAAAGCTCAATGCTATAGTTTATATTATGACATACCCAAATTAAATTTATAACATTACAATTTAAAATGCAAATTTTATTAAATAGTATGTGTCAAGTTGTGGCTTTTCCCATAGACCAGAGGCCTAAGAGAGGCCTCATCTTGACATTTATAAATTATTAACACAGCCTTATAACTATCGCTGGACTAAAAGAGAACCTTTAGATTTAAAGACTTGAACAACATTCCCCTCGGAAGGAAAGTAATACAGAGATTAAAAGAAAAACTAGGTCTTCAGAGCTTTTCAAAATAATTTTTTTAAATATGAAAGCAACTGAATCAGTAACTGTGTAACACTGAGCGGGACTGAAGGAGGCAGACTCTGTGTTTCTTCCAGAAGCAAGTACATCTGCTAACAAGACTTGTATTGATCCTGTGTGCAGGCTTCATCAATACCACACACGTATTCTTTTCTAAGCTTTCGTCTCATACAGTGGAAGATAAAAAGATGGTAGAGCGATTGCCAGATTAAATAAGGTCCGTATCCTAACCGTTCAAAGTCAAGTTCCCTTGACAAATTTTCTCTATTTTGTTGTCAAGGAAAAATTACACCGACAAGCAAAATGCTTACTCCATACTGCACGACCACCAAAATACCAGCAGCTCAGTTTACTGCCTCATGTAAACGCACATGGAAGAACTCTAGTCTCTATTGACCTTTAAGAACGCCTGGAAAATGCAAGCAAGGCAATATTCAACCAAGAGAACATAAATCTCAAAAGCAAGTGACAAATGCAACCTGGACGGCTGAAATGTAAATGGAGCATGAGGCTACAACAGCGTTCTCAAAAGAAATTCTCTTTCGCACTTCAGAAAACGGAGGAATTTCTTCTCAAATGTTTTCAGTGGAAAACTGCCAATTCTGATTAAAGTTAATTTGATCTAATCCATGGGACCTGGGGGAATGCACAGATTCCTTTCTTTACTCTCCTCCCTGCCGTATCTTGCAACTTGCAAATTGACTAACAATATGACTAACTACCTAGAGACGCATGTGCCATTTTCAGCAACTGAAATTTACAGTTTTGGGTTCTTTTAACCAACTAGATGTGTTGCTTCTTCCCTATAGGTCTGTCACTTTTGATATTTTTTAAACAAATGATATGATATGAACAGGTAAGAAGCAATTTTTAGAATGTTACAGAATTTTAGAATTCTACATGAAAGGCAGTAATAGTAAAAGGCAGCTCTTCACAAGGTCCCCAATAACAGAGATTTTTAAGCATCCTGAGAGTCCCATTACCACATCCACAACTAATTCTACTCTCCACCAGGATCCAAAACAGGTGGGTACAATTTGTAGGTGATGACATTAACCTTTCAAATAGACTGTAGGCGTGGTAACCTACCAGGTGGGACTCAACGACAGCACTGAAGATGATGTCAGGGCTTCTATCTCTAGTTTCTACAAATGGGGAGGCGGTGGAATGAACGTTAAGTGAATAGAGAAGAGATTTTTAATTTGGGAAAGTGTTGAGTTTCAGCTATTACACAGCCATCCAGACTGAGGTCTGGAAATACAGTGCAAATACAGACCAAAGCAAGGCCGTGGACTTGGGAGGTGCCAGCATAAAATCCATCTTTGGCTTTCAGTATCTACGGATTCTAAATGAGACGACCCAGGAAGGAGAATGATATGCAGCGTATAGGGCTGAACAGAAACACCATGAGCATGTCCCGATCCAAATTCCTTCTTTAAAAAAGAAAACTGTTAGGCCCTATGACAAGCAGCCCAAAACACAATCACAACAATAAAATGTTATGTAAAATAAGTATAGGACACATTGCTTATAAACACTGTCCAGGTTTACACTATCTATGGTCATATTAAAGGGTCTGAGAAGCCAGTGGGTAAGAAACCATTCGATGATTATCAACAGGATCAAAGACCCAGCGCGTACGCCCTGAGTAATTCATCTTCACGAGACAAAAGCTAGAAAGGATCAGTGCTACTCCCAGTCTTCTTAGAACAATAGTATGTGGGTCACGGACCACGGACCTGCACCTCACTCATCTTAGGCGTTCCTGGTGGGAATCTGACTCCCAAATACCTGCCTCATCAACACATACCTCAACCACTGATCAGTTTTAGAAAAGTAATCCGAACTATTCAACTGGTCATTCTCTTCATGTTAGAAACATCAACTCAAATTACCGAACAATATAAAGAATGAGTCAGTTCACAAAACATTCTTAGATGGCAAGTTGAAGAACTAAATAACACAAGTCAGGTAGATTCTTACAAGGAAGGGAGGGAATCTGTCAGTCAGCAACAAACGGAGAGGAATCAACGCCCTCAGTGAGACATTAATGAAAATGCTAGCAAACAGAAGGCGAGAGGCTCTTGAAGCCTAAACCACCTTAGGGTGCCAAGGCAGTGGGGGTGCGTCCGGCCTCGGTGTGCCGTAGCCACAACCCAGGCTCCAAGGCAGGGAAAGGGGCAGAACCGCCCTGTGGGGAGCAGAGACCAACAAACCCAAGTGAGGGGCACGTGACAGGCCGGAGATAACGGCAAGAGAGCGGGTGTTACTAGTCACTACCTAGAACCCCACGAATTCAGAGGAAAACATTTGGGAAAATAGTGTCAATCTTTTTCTCTATTCCAAATGCCCTCATTCATCTGGGAGCTCAATTCTTAGTCTTTATACACACAAATGACACCTACCTTTTGTCTCAATTTTGAATAGCCTCAGTCAAGAACTTTCAAGGAATGCATGAAGTGGGCCAAAGAGGACAAGCTTCCAATTATAAAAGAAAGAAGTCATGGGATGTAATGTAATGGCATGGTGACTATAGTTAATAATACTGTACTATGTATTTGAAAGTTGCTAAAAGAGTAGATCTTGTAAGTTCTCATTGGGAAAAAAAATGCAACTGTGTGGTGATGGATGTTAACTAGGCTTACTGTGATCATTTTACAAAATAAAATGTAGTACAGTATCATTATGCTGTACTACGAGTAACATAATGTTTTGTGTCAAGTGTACCTTAATTTTTTAAAAAGATCTTTCAAGGAAAGACTACAAGAGGTCCTCTAGTCCTCACCAGAACACCTTGTTCCCACACAGCGTTCCAATAAAAGTCTTCCATATGCACCCCCTACACTTGGACTCACTCTCTTTCACCTTTTGCTCAGTCTTTACATTAGCTGAATAACTGTGTATCATTCAAGTCCACTCCAAACCCCTGCCTACACTGAGAAGCAATCCTTGATGCCTCAAACCATGCCATGCTTGCCCTCTTCAATTAATTCTTCTTGCAATCAGTCTGTATTTTACAGCTTAACATTTTAGCATTCATAACTAATGTAAAATACCTTAGTATTTATAACTCATAATTTTCATATATAATATCTCATCCGGCTCTGTAAGTACAGAAATACACCCTGGTCCCTGACGGCTTTATAACTGTGGGCAAGTCAATTTCTCTGTCTAAACTTTGGTTTCTTCATCTCTAAAATGAGGATACTTGAACAATCCCATGGAGTTGTTGTGAGAAGTAAGGTCACCCTTGTGAAGTACCAGTCGGCACAACACCCAGCAGATACAAGATGGTCAAGCAGCGTCAGTTAGCACAGATGACAACAGAGCACATTCTACAGACTTGCACAGCACAGAGAAATAAAACATTCTGCGAAAGGCGCTATGTTAGAACACATCTAGCTGATCCGAGAAACGTTTAGTTTATATTGCTGAATAGGAAGAGTTGTCAGTTCTTGGAGAAGCTTGCTCAGATTCCTCAAGCCCCTCTGAAGGGCTCTCACAGCCCTCTGGGAACGTTTCCCTATGCCAGCCCTATTCTGGCAACATTTAAGTGTGGTCTCCTAATTTCTGCTTACATTCACCAGAGTAGGCATTGTGCCATGTTTACCTCTGAAAACAATCAAATATTTGATGAACAAAATCCATTTATTAATTAGACTTCACTGTTCACTAACAGGCTCTCCTCTTATAATCAAAAAGTACAGACTCTTAAGGCAGAATAAGGGTTCTCCTTAAGTTTTGCTTAAGTACATTAAAACAGGCTACCTTTGAGCTTTTTGTTTTAAAATGAAACCGTAACTCTCCATGTCACACACTAATAGTGCCTTTATACTCCCCTTTTCTTTCCAACGTTCTCTAAAAGAAAATAAAGAAATAACAGCTCATGTCCACAAAACTGAACACGCCTGGACATGAGAGAACACCGGCCGACGTTACACACTGTAGAGCCATGTGACTCACAGGCGCTTTCACTAGGGCTGTGCTGTCCAATATGGCAGCCGCTCGCCACATGTGACTATTTAAATTAATTAAAATTAAGTAAAATAAAAATTTCTTTTCTTAGTCACACTAGCCACGTTTTAAGTGCTCACCAGTCACATGTGGCGAGTAGCTACCATACTGGACAGTGCAGACAACGAACATTTCCAAATCACAGAAAGTTCCATTAGACAGTAATAATCTAGATCTAGACGTAGATCGAATGTATGTAAATGAAAATATTAAGAATCCCATTTCATCAGTAAGCCACTCCCTTTTAATCAACTCCATTAGCTCAAGTACAAGGATAAGCATAAATGTGAACCCAGAGGCTTTGTCCTGACTCTCACAGAGACAATAATGACAATTCTTCAGAGACAGATTGAGAGGGTCCCAGAGCTATCGGAAGACTTGATTCTTCCATTCTTTCAGCAATGTACACAACTTGACCTGAGGAAAAAGAACAAGGAAGCCTTCCTTTTTCTCCGCCTTGCCTTCTATCCAGCACAGTCCCATGTGCCAAGTTTCAGAAGCACATGTTCCATTATCTGACACCGTCAGCTCTCCTCCTTTGTAAATCCCCCTCTCCACACTGCTCTCTGATTCACTCAGCATATTATTCCATCACTCTCAAATCAGAACCTAGAGTCTCTGGCAGATAGGCTGTATGTAATGACAGTCTGGATAAAATCCGAAGTCTATCCGCTCTCAAAGGATTTTTCCAATCCTATGCAATTGCTGTGTGAGCATGTGGGAGGCTGCATTTTTTTCTTCATTGTAAAAATAAAACCCCAACTTCTGCAAAGATGGTAAGTTACAAGATGACAGGCAGAGTTCTGTTTTTCTACAGAACTAGAGCTTTTAGGAGCA
The DNA here is from genome assembly GCF_004115265.2 of Rhinolophus ferrumequinum. Taxonomy (NCBI): domain Eukaryota; kingdom Metazoa; phylum Chordata; class Mammalia; order Chiroptera; family Rhinolophidae; genus Rhinolophus; species Rhinolophus ferrumequinum. Next base: position 5,669,354 of record NC_046292.1, read on the forward strand.
TATGTTTTCAATCACTTACTTCTCAATAATGGCAGAGTACTTTGCTAGCTTTATCTGCCACATGCTTCGATTCTCACAGGCTGCTTCGACACAGGAAGGGAGATAAAAGGGGGGCGGAGAGAACTCAAGACTTTGGGCAGGGCTATGTTAATAAAATTCCTCTCTAAAGTCTGAACCATAAACATCTTTCCATAATGCAACGCATGATACCGGCTGTAAAACAATCACCAGGGAGACCTGTTTGCTGAGTGATGTATGGAGAGGGGCTGGTGTAACAGGGTGTGTGGTAAGGGAGTGAATGTGCCGGAAGAGTGGCCGTCATGTGACATCAACACCCTTTTCAGAGACTTGAGGGAGTGGGGAAGGCCAGATAAACTTGTTCAGTGGTGATCATTCTAGTTTTCTAGTTATTCCTTCATTACAAGAACAAAAGAAGGAAAAAAAAAGCCCTGTGAGTACGCATGAGTTGCATTTCTCTGGAGCACTTCCCATTTTTTTTATCCTCCAAGGCCCAGGCACCAATGATCTCTGAGGGGAAAGGCCAGTCATCTGTCAGGAGAGGAGGCCAAAATGTGAGCAACTATTCCTTTCCATTGAAAGAGCTTCTAAATCTGAGAAAGTTAGCAAAAGTAGGGTGGTTGTCTAGAAAGCAAATTCTCCCCAGCGAATTCTGCCTTGAATGCAAAGGATTTCATAGAAAATGTTTCCAAAAGGACTTGGACAACAGGAAGAAGCAATTCAAGCACCAGGGCATAAGTCACATGGATAAGGGGAAAAAGGGGAGGAAGGAGGATGGAGGGAGAGTCAGAAAAAATCTTAGATCTTGAGGCATAAGAATCAGAATTGCAGGCTTCAAGGTAAAAAGGAAAGAGACTGTGTAATGTAACATCTATGCTTAAATGGGTCCTTGGGAGAACAGAACGCACTCAGCTAAGATAAAAGGAAAAGAAAGAATTATACCACCTCAGTTTCCCACTGGGCTGTTAAAAATTTACCAATTTAGACATGTGAGAACACCTTTTCATTGTTCACATCCAGCTCAGATTAGGGATTGTAAACACTATAACCCAAAAAACGGATACAAGTAAATAGACAACAGGAGAATATTGCTCCCCACCAATATGGGTCAATTTTTCAGGAATACATGTCAAGAAAACATTACCGTGTGTCTTCTACAAATGAAAAATACAGGTCGAAACTTGCAACAGCTCAAGCACGAGAATGGAGGGCCAGAGAAAAAGAAGTAGAAAAGCATGTAAAAGAGAAAATGGAAATTTGAAAATTCATTACACAATTTTAAGAACTGAGAGATAAATATGCTACAAATGGGGAGGGGAGGCAAATTTCCTAGGCTTTGAAAACCACTTGTCTCTTCAAAAAAGCCAGCAAAAACCATCCAGAAAGAAAAACAAGTGGGGGGAGGGAGAGCTCACCAAGAAGATATGTATAACCAGTAATAAATAAGCTACACTCCCATCAAATAGCTCTTTACAATGATGTGAGCACCTCCACACCAGATATGAATTTTATATAAAAGGAGTAAATTATAAGGATCTCGTAGATCACTGTTCATATATTAAATTATTTATAGTAACCCGGGAGTCTTTTTTAACGTTTTTGTCAGGTGCTTTGAAAATGAAGTTTTGGAAGCCACATCTTACCCATCTTAAAAGTTAAGATAGCTGGTTCTTTAGTTGAGCTAAGCTTTAATTTCTACAGCAAATATTTGACTTTAGAACATCTAACACTGTGGCAAAGTGCAAATATTTGCTTAGCTTAATCATTCTCTATATATTATCCTACTTCCCCTGTAAATATGAAATGTGAGATGAAACCTAAAGCCATTAATGCCTAAATTCAGCTACAAATTAAAAAGTGCTATTAAACAAATTTGAGATTGGGTAACACTTTAAGTTCTGCATCACAGGCCTTTCAATCAAGAAAATAAAATGTAATTTATCTCTACTATAGACCAGTACAGCCAGAAATTACCTCAAATGGATACTCATAAACATCACAGATTTTTACAGACCCCAGGAAAAATAAAATGCAGTCTGTAGTTGGAATTTTCAGAATAGCATTAAGCAAGCAGGACAGGAATAGGGGAAGAAACTTATTATTATATATCCTAATATTCATATTGAGAAATGTGGGCAAATACAGTTACTCAATTTGGTTCCAGGTTTGAGAGGTAAGCACTTAAATATAGTAAACTCATACCAAAAATGTTTCTGTATACTCTACTCTCATTTCAGCATAATCATGCAAAGCCCTAATGAAACTTGGGGCTTATTTAGATCACAGGTCTCATTTACTCTGAATCCTAGCCTATTTTGGCTAAGGGACAAAGTTTCTGCCTTCCTCTCCCCCTGGCTGTCCCTTGTACTGCAGCTCCACGCCACACCATGAGATTAAATCTGTTTATTCACATGTGAAACTGGGACTTGTTCCTTCCCTTATAGTCTAAACTGTCTACAACAAAGTCAGGATCTATCGTCTTCATAACTGCATGACTCATAATTGCAAGTAAAGTACATCTCACTTCCTTTATAACAGTTAAGGAATATGACACAATAAATTCTTCACATTTCAACATAAATCTTGCTCTCAAAACCACAACGCTTCAATTTGCTTTTTAAACTGTACAGCTAGTTTCTGTTCTGGGGCACTGTGAAAATTTTACGTGGTTTCTTGGGGGTTTTGATTAAGTGAAACTTTCCTATGTGCATTTTTGTTGTTGTACTGATTTCAATAATCTGTCCAACTGAGTATGACCATGAACTTTCTCAAAATGACTGTGATCATGTCTTGTTGATCACAATCATTATGAGAAAGTTCATGGTCATGAGTGTACTTCCTGGTTACTTTCAGGTCAAAATGTTCACTATGTATTAACAATATGCCTTCCCATGTAGAGATAATGAAAATTAATATTATCTACAAAACAAAGATAACAGTATACTAACTCACTACTGTTTCTATATCCGGGAATGTGTTGTAATGATTATTTAAGAAAAATTCTGGCTCTAGTAATATTATCTAGAATAAAAACTACAGAGGCAAGTAATAACATACATTTCACGAGTACACTAGCCTCAATCAGGTTTTTTGAACCAAGCCTTTATTAGAAATGACAAATGATTCTTTCACATGCCTCAGTGCAATCCAAAGAGCAGTTAAGAATCTGAATCTCAGGAAAACAACAGACTTACAAGTGGGAAATAAAACTACGCAATGCTATATGATATGGCAGAATGTGCACTGGTAAGGCCCGAAGACGCCAATCAGAAATTAGTTTCTATTATTTACCGACTCTGTGCCTTACTTTCTTCACCTTCAAAACAAAAAAACAAAACAAAACAAAACAAAAAAGAATGGGACTCTAAAACTCTATTAGAATGATTCACCAAAATTCAATTGAGTAACTTTGTAAACCAAATGTAACAAATGTTACAATTATCGATATTTTAGTGCCAAATGCCTATAGGATTAAGAACACCAAAGTTGGGATATTCAAGCAGAAGGAGACGATGGGGGCGCACAGAAACCAAGCAATATGCCCCCACCGCAGGCAGTATTTCCATTTTCCAGCATTCCACAATTCAATACCACACCCATTCCCTCTGCTGCAATCCCTCGTTTTGGTTTTGTTTTCCCCTTTTTATCCCATTCCTCCCTCCTTGCTCTTCACTTTTTCCCAAATTCTCTGCTTAAGAGTGGCACCAAACGACACCACTTAAATTTACTTAAGGACTAGAGAAATTAAATTGCTGGACTGTGCTAAAGAGAAAAAAAAGGGGGTGAGGGGAAAACCTTTCCATAAAGCTCTTCAGTGACACACAGAAACTCTACAAACTGTGTGCTATGCTATAGATTGCCTCAGGAAAAATCATCCCCCAGAGTCACTGGCACTGCTTTTGACAGAATACCAATAAAAGTATAAAACAGAAAATACTCATTTATGGCAGAAAACAAAATTTATCTACCTACTGACTTAGTTTAAAAAAAAAATCTCAACTACAACTCCATGGGGCTATTAAACCTAATCTTAATTATAAAACCTAATCTTAATTATAAAACAAACAAGTTTATTCTATAGACCCTCCTTCAAAGCTAGGTTAACAATAAGGTTTTGGTGTTTTGTTTGTTTCTCTTTAAAGTTTATTGGGGCAACAACTGTTAGTAAACAATAAGGTTTTGAACACTAGGTTTTTTGTTGTTGTTTTTTTTTACTGTTGGCCTTATAGGACCTTAGTAATAAAAGACAGATACTAAATAAATTTCCATTTATAGTCATACTGAAGGATGACTTAAATTTTTCATGGTTCAAAGAGGGCCAAAAGCCTTCATTTAAAGCACATATCAGTGACCAAATACATTTTCAATGGCTCAATCTACCAAATAATGCATTAGGCATATTAACACTTCATCCTCTTTAATGACAGACAAGTTTGCTAGAAAAGTCAGTATCATCAAGCCAGTGTCATTAAACAAGGAATCATTTCTTATTTAAAAAAATGTCTTGGGCATAAACAAAAAGCCATTCCTTCCTTTCACGTGATTGATTTAATGCTGGTAACACAGGATGGAAACATACAGGTTTATGAAATCATTTGTCAAATTGTTACATTAGCACTAAAGGTCAGACTTACTGCAAAAAAGAAAAAAGAAACAGAAAAACAATGTATTTCAACTAGAGATTAAAAAAAAAAAAAGATGAATTAAGCAATAACCAAGTTCATAAGTACTTGGTTAAATAATCGTTGTGACGCGGCTCCTCCAAAAGACAAGCAGGCTCAGCCAGGACCTTACGCCCTCTAGTCCCACCTCCCCATCATGACAAGGTCCACACATCACCACCAGCTTGCCTCCTACAACAGGAGTAAACAAGAAAGACAAGTCGGCCACTTACAGAAGAAGCTAAATACCAAAGTTGAATTAGAAACCCCTTTAACAGCCCAGATATTTAGAGCTAACCTCCTGAGTTCCAATGTATAATTCACAGATTCCTTCAATCAGTTTCAATTAAAGTCCTTTTTCTGTACTAATCCTCATCAGACCCCAAGTAATAAATCAGAGAACTACAAATGTAGCTTATTAATTTCTGAGTAAATTTTTATCTACTGTTTCTATTGCTCTGAAAACCAGGAAAAATTTCCCATCAATTTTTTTTCCCAAATGTTACAAAAGTTAAAGGAAACTGAAGTTAATTAATTATAAAAGTACCTGAATACTCCATTTCAATATATAAGATTTGATTTTAATCTTAGAAGAAAAGGCATTAAAGATGAAAGAGGCGAAAGAAAAACCTATTACGATCAAGCCAGGTCATCTACTAACTATAGAAAAACATGCTAGTTTATTTTTCTATGTCTTCAAGATTTGGCACAATTCATATGAATTGATGTAATAATTTGTAATCTGTACTCAGTTAAATTCACCCACCAAGAACTTGGAAATGGTTTATTTATCAAGGGAACATTAATTTCAACAAGTAAAATTAATCCTAACACTATCACTAGACAAAGATTTTACTTCTTTGTATTTTAATATTAAATGTTAGAATTAAGTTATTTTTTTTTAAAGCAGATACTGAAAAACACTCTCCCTGGCCCCTTTATTTTAAAATTCAACCCCTGGTAGAACCAAATTGAGGATCTCCTGAGAAACTAAAAACCTGAAAGCAGATTAAATTTTTTCATTTTAAAGACAGACTGGAAAAGCCCAGTGAAATTATCTTGCCTCTCAAAACAATTCTCTGATACGCCCGCCCCAACCAAAACCCAGCTTCTGAGGATCCTCTCTCTAAAGTCAAGTCATCTACCCAACCAACTGCATTCCTCTCCCCCTCTCTACCTCCACACACTCCATCACATTTGGTCTATAGGAATCTCTCCCAGAAGTCCACTTTTGCTGTCTTTCACGTCTATTCCAACAAGTCTGGAAGCTGTGATGTAGTGGGGATCAAATCAGACATGGAAATCAAACTAGACATCGAGGGGCAGTAAGGCAACTTGACCTCTCAGCTATATTCTCTTCTGTTAACTGCGAATTACCTCCGACCTCAAGAGATTATGCTGAGGATTAAGTTAGAGTAGTTCACTGTTACACAAAGGAAAGCAGACTTGTAAACCAAGGACTAGATCTCTATAGTTCATCACAGACCTACCACATACTAAACTTTTTGTAAATGACTATTAAAAACAGATCCTACATTAATGCACTGGATGCATAAAGGAAACTCAATTATTAGCATTTAAAAAGTAAAAACTTCAGGCAAATTCCTCCTTCTTTCCTCACCTACCAAATGCCAACCAACTTTTTCACAGATCAACTGGGTTGTCTCGGCACGTTCTGATTACAATCTGATTCCCTTTACAACACTGCACTCAATTAGGCTAACCAGGATTGTTCTGCTGGTTTACTGGTTCCAAAAAAGAGAAAACATTATTGCAAATTCCTTTGATCTCCATCACCCAGGGAAATGTAATACTAAATTAAATAATTGTGTGTGTGTAAAATAAGTCACTAGTTATTTTTCCACCTAACAAGTCAACCTATAGGGTCCAGGCAACGTCCTGTAAACTATCAATGAACATTTATCTACCAGGAAAAGATTCCTTGAAAGAGTTTCATCGGCAAAAAAATCTAATAATTTACTGGTAAGTAGTAAACGTACTTGCCAACTGAAATCCAATTTGAAGAAAGACACCTCAACATATATGATGTTATATGTCTTGACCCACATTTATAGAGAAGATGCCATTAACTCCATGTCTCAATCAAGCCCTACATTTCAAGTTTGGATTTTGGGACGGCCGAGCAGGTCCTCCCAGAGAAGAACTTTTAAGTACTCATTTCCTGATTCAACAGTTTACCCACTACACTTAGAAGTGCTTTCTGAAAAGTATTTTATATTTTCTAAGCACATGGCAATTAAAATATTTTTAAATCAAAGTTTCGATAACAAATATTCTTAGTTCCTTATTTGAAAGCTAAAACCATTATTTCCAAGTATCAAACAATATTAACTAATGGTTCTATGGAATCCATAATAAAATGTTGTTAAAGTGAATTAAATAATGGGCATTAATTTCTTTTCATTGGTACAGTACTATTTCGAATTTTTTTTCAATGTTCAAAAAATGTTAACTGTTTTAATGGTGCCAGGTGAAGCTTAATAACCTAAGATTGGTGCAATCCACCTCTGACATTCCAGGCGGTACAATTTATACATACACCAAAGAAAAGTGACAAGTAAAATCATACTAGTTGGAGAAGTTAACAAATAAAAACCCCACAACTGTGTGTGTGATTTGGGGAAAACATAAGAAGTTCCATTTGAACGTTAAGTTTTAGATGCTTACTAACATCCAAGTGAAGAAGGCAGCTGAGTAGGTCAGGACTAGAGATAAAATTTTAATTACATTCACTGAAATAATTTTTAAAGCCATGAGTTCAAGGCACAGTGTAGAGATCCAACGAATATTTATCAGACAGACACCTATTACGTGCCGGTTACTGTCCTACCTGCTGGAGGTGACCAGTGAACTACACAGTGAAAAGTCCCTGCTCTTCAGGACTTCCCATCCTAGTGGGAAGAACAAGACAACACGCAATGAAAATAAGTACGTCTACAGTACATGAGACAATTCCAGAGGAAAACGGGGGGGGGGGAGGGGGGGCGGGGAGCCGGGAGCAGACCTCAAGGGTCTGGGGAGGCCTCACTGAGGCTGGAAAGTGAGGCCACACAGGTAGGTCTCCAGGGAAATGGATTTCAGAGGGAAGAGGCAGCGCAGAGGACGTCGCTGTCTTCACAAGAGCACTTTGCTGGAATAATGGGGATGGAGTCAGGAAAGGAGAGGATGATTGGAGACCTTAAGTACAGAAAACTCTTGTTGCGATGTTTTGCTGCAAAGGGGAGCAGATAAATAAGCCAAAAGAGGAAGTCGGGTCAAAAAAGGAGGATTTTTTGTAGTTGTTGTACTTACTTTACAGTAGGAGCCAAGCAGCACGTGTGTGTGCTGTGGAGAATGATCCTGTCGAGTCTGCAACACCATATGAGAGAGAGAATATGACCGCCTGAGGGCCAGGGGCTGGGCTGGTCGTGGAGGGTGCGAGAACAGCTGCTCCATCTCCACACCCAGGACGGGGGGGTCTGTGCTGCAAGGGAGGTGAAGGTGGTGGTGGGAGTCTGCGCAAGCTCTCTTCTCACAGTTCTGACCTTCCTCACTGCCGCAGGGAGCCCAGCATAAGGCAGGAGGAAGTGTAAGAGGAGCAAGTATGAAACCACCCTCTCGGACACTGGGCAGGTGAATGCACGAGGAAAATAAAGAATGACTGACTGACCCCAGCTGTAAGGGCCTTCTGAGTTTTATGAACCAACGGAGAATCAACCAGAAGAAAGTCCCCTAATCTGAGATATAACGGCTGGCTGCCTTTGTACCAACAAATGAAAACTTCCTTAACACAAACTGCTGAACGCGGCAAATGTCTACCACATTGTGAATACAGCACAGGAAAAAACAACGCCCTGGAAGGTGCAGTTTCTCCAGATGATCCGCTGGGAGAGACATCCCATTGTCACACCATGTGCATAGGTGCCTTCTCATCCCTGGAAGGAAGCCATCGTCACTGAAGGATTGACCATTTCCCCAAAAATAAGACCTAGCCGGACAATCAGCTCTAATGCAGCTTTTGGGGCAAAAAGTAATATAAGACCCGGTATTACATTTTGTTGCTATTATACTATATCATACTATACTATACTGTACTATATTATATAAAACCCGGTCTTATATTAAAATAAGACCAGGTCTTATGTTAATTTTTGCTCCAAAAGACACATTAGAGCTGATGGTCTGGCCAGGTCTTATTTTTGGGGAAACACGGTAGTAACCTTGGGCTGAAGTTAACTCCCTTCTGCTAAAATCACTGTAAACAGAAGCTGGGTTTGAATGCCTTAAGCTAATTATATATTGTAATGATAAAGCATATGGTTAAGTTATAGACTTACTCATATAGGTACATAAAGATTATCTAGGAGCATTCAATTAATCACCAGAAACTGCCATATAAAAATTTATTCTTAATTATATTGTGGTGACGGTTGCACAAACTCTTTGAATATACTAAAAACCACTGATTTATACACTTTTATGTGGGTGAATTGTCCATTATGGGAATTATATCAATAAATTTTTTTAATCTATTCTAAGCTTTTAATCTCAAATTAATCATTTTTATCATCAGGAAGTAAAAATTTGATTTTTTTTAGTTTCTTTGTTGAAATGTAATGGGAAATAGAGCAAATGCAGTATGTTCTGAGGGTTCATAAATACTAACTTTGTAGAGATTCAGAATTCTTTCAGAATGAAGGGCAGAGTTCGGGTTGGGGTTTTGGGCTGGATTTTTTTTCCTTTTTAATTATTTAAAGTTTATAGATTCTACTACTCCTGTTCACCCCTTTGATGAAGACATACTCAAATCACCTTGACTAAAATGACCGACAATCTTTTGACTGTGGATAGCTCCTAATAACTACTACATTTTAGACACTCATTAGCAAGACTGAATGACAAACCAATAACTGGACCAAAATAAAAAGATAAAATGTTGTAAGTACTAATTCAGTTAATGTCACATTTTTTAGAGTTATCATACTTCACAGAAATTTTATACTTCAAAATTTACCAGCAGGCCAAATGATTCATAAATTCTATTTTTCTCCCTGAGACAGGAGATAAATTCAACAATTTCACCACTGATGTTTCAGTTCAGTCAAAATGTAAAATGTGGGAGATATCACCACTTTGAAAGTACTATCCCTACAAAGACTAAAAATAAGTCAGAGGATTAGAAGACTGAACTGGCAACATTAAGAATGTTTCATGGGAGGAACAATGGATAAAGAAGACAGAAAACAGCTAAAACAGGCTTAGCCACTTCCAAAATGGAAACTGTGAGCCTAGGCAATTCAATTAACTCCTCTAGACTTGGCTCTCTCATTCTGTGACCTGGAAGCCGGCATCTGCCCTGCCTCCTCCATAAGGTCTAGCTGTGGGAACCAAACCAGAGGTCAGGGAAGGCTGTTCAGTAGGTGTAAAGCCTTCTGCAAACAGAAGCATAATCCTCATTTCACTCTCAAAAAGCTCAGTCTCTATAAGCAGTTGACCACCTTCTACTCTGCGTGTATGAAACTGACTGTCTTACTAGGCTGCTACATATACAGCACAGCACCATAGACGGGGTGGCTTCAAGAGCAGGGACTTATTTCCCACAGTCTGGGCCCTGGGAAGTCTAAACTCAAGGTTCCAGCCAATTCAGTTCTCAGCTTCTCTGTCTGTCCTCACTGGCAGACAGGGCGTCTGGTCTCTCTCCTCTTTGAATGACCCTCTTCTCAACAGGAGGCCGGCCCCACCCTCTGACCTCATCTACACCTTATTACCTCCCAAAGGCCTCCCCTCCAAATACCAAAACGCTGTGGGTTAGGGCTTCAACAGAAAAGACTTTGGGGAACACAGTTCAGCCCACAGCACTCCCCTACATTTTTTTAATGACTATCTTCGGGCAGAAATTAAACCTTTGTATAAAAAAATGAATGGGGTGGGGAACATTTAAAGGATGGCTTACTTTTAAAAGGGCTTACTTAAGGCAGTTTACTGAGATTCATATAACACGAATTAAAATTTAAACTAGATGAGGGAACTAGGATGATAAGAGCTAGGATTTACCCAGCACTTACCTGTACCAGGTACTGCTAGCAGTAAGAGCTTTCCAGTTTACCCTCACAGTAGTCACACGAAGGGGAATGATTTATAGAGGTGGATCCTAAGCACACAGAGGTGAAACAGGTTTCCTCAGGTCACATGGCAAATCTCACAGGTCATACAGAGCCTGTATCTACGCTACCTGACTTCTCCTGTCACTGAGAGAAAGGAAAGTTGCAGAGGGAAAGAGGGAATTGAAAAGAGGAAACCAGAAGCGAGATGTTCAGGTTCATTTTCTACCTTTCTTAAGATGTGGCCAAAATTTTATAAGCAAATAGCTCAAATGAAACTTAATCAGCCACAGGATTCTAAATACATTAGTTAAAAACAAAGCACACGCTCAGAAGGTCGTTCTCTGTGGGAGGAAGAGCTGAGAACAGTTTCTCCTCCCGGTCTTCATCAAGACAGGATGAACAGCAGCCCGAGGACCCCCTGGAAAAACCATTCAGGACACACCACAGTGGCCTCTCACTGCACTATGCAAGTAAAGCAAATCTGCCAAAATTAACAACTGCAAAGGTTTCCTAGTAATTTAAACAGAATTGAGGGCTCACTACAACACAAGATCTTAACGAGACGTCCGTGGATAGACTTCAGGGGTTCCATAAACTACCTGCAATTGTGTGTTGTGGATATGCAGCAAAATGTGCACAAACTCTGTTCTGGGGGGAAACCATAGCTTACACCAATACTCGATGGAGTCCCTGATAAAAATAAAGTTAAGCACCCCTGACAGAGGAACTAATGAGCTGTGTAACTACCAGCAGAGCCTATCCAAATCATCTCAGCGCAGGCTTCGTGTAGGTACAGAGCACAGCTGGGTTGCTGTTAAACTGCAATAAGTGACTGAATAAATGCAAAATCAGAAATGCTCTAAATAAGTATAGGTGGGTGCGGCCGGATGGCTCAGGTGGTCGCAAGCTCTGAACAGCAGGGTTGCTGGTTCGCTTCCCACATGGGCCAGTGAGCTGTGCCCTCCACAACCAGATTGAAGACACCAAATTGCCGCTGAGTGGCCGGAGGGGCGGCCGGATGCCTCAGTTGGTTAGAGCATGAGCTCTCAACAAGGTCGCCAGTTCAATTCCCACATGGGACGGTGGGCTGCGCCCCCTGCAACTAAAGATTAAAAACGGCGACTGGACTTGGAGCTGAGTTGTGCCCTCCACAAGTAGACTGAAGGACAACGACTTGGAGCTGATTGGCCCTGGAGAAATACACTGTTCCCCAATATTCCCCAATTAAAAAAAAAAAAACTTATAAAAAAAAGAACTTACAAAAAAAAAAAAGAAATAGGTGGGCAGTACCTCATCTGTGTACACTATCTGCCCATGAATTCTGCCCATGGATATTCACTGCTCCAAGTATTATTAGATATATTATAACCTCCAAGGACAGGATCCATCTTCCTCATATCTGAGTGCCCTGACCATTCAATAAATGGCTTTTCACAATAAAGAAATTAATACGAATCTTTACATCCATAAATATCTAGCAAATAAAGACCTCTGGCAGAATGAGTTTATTTAAAAAACATTCAAAGTATTCCTTTCCCTTCATAAAATGAAATGTATTACAAAATGAGAAACACTGGGTAACTGAGAAGAAATAACACTTACATGGAACCACTAAAAAATTAATACTACTACATTTTACATGAACCATAACCTAGCATCATTATACCAGAATAATGCCCTTAAAATAAAAGTGTAATCCAATTGTACTGTTCCTAAATTTGTACCTTTATGCCTGTCCCCTAAGGATGGAAAATGAGGCATATGTGCTATATAATATTTATGGTCTTCATTTCTTCCTCTCTATGGCAAATAGAAGACAAAATCAAAACTGCAACATAGCTGACACCAGAAATGAGCAGTTATTTAAATTTTTTTAATAAATAAAAGGGGCTAAAATCCAAAATAATGACACCACCAAATACTAGCAAGGATTCTCATTCATTCATTCATGGCTCCATTCTCATTCATTGCTGTTGGGGATGCAAAATGGTGCAGCAAGTTTGGAGGACATGTGGTAGTTTCTTACGAAACTAAACACTCTTAACCATACAATCAGAAATCATGAGCCTTGATACTTATCGAGAGTAGGTGAAACCTTATCTTCACACAAAACCTGCACTTGCAAATGTTTACAGCAGCTTTTTCATAACTGCCACAACTCAGAAAAAAACGAAGATGTACTTCATCAGATGAAGGGACAGACTGGAGTGCATTCGATCAATGGAACGTTGCCAGCGATACAAAGAACTATCAGGGCGCAAAGCCACCTGGAAGACCCTTACGTGTTTATTACATTACTAAGTGGAAGAAGCCAGTCTAAAAAGATTGCATACTCTATGATTACAAATATATGACATCTGGAAAAGGCAAAATTATGGAGAGAGTACTGATTAGATCATCGGTTGCAAGGGTTTGGAGGAGGGAGGGCGGGAGGGAGAAAGAGGTGGAGCGCAGGGTATATATTTAGAGCAGTGACACTATTCTGTGGTACTGTAATGGTAGATTTGTGTTGTTCACATTTGTCAAAACCTATGTAGGACGTACAACACAGAGACGGAAACCTAACGTACACTACAGACTTTAATTAATAAGAAGGTTCAACTGTAACCATGAACCACAGTAACGTAAGCTGTTACTAACAGGGGAAGCTGGGTGGGAGGGGACATATAGGAACTCCGGACTTGCCACTCAATTTTTCTATAAAAGTACTTTAAAGAATAAAGTCTATTCGCTTAATTAACCCATTCAATAGTGATTTAAATTTTTTTAATGTTTTAATGTATCACATACAATAAAATATTGCTTACACAGTAACTGTTTACACAATCAACTTAAGCCTGTTGGCAAAACGAAAGAAAACTTTCCATGAAAAGCCAGACTGCTTTAAATATTACATTCTTTCAGCATGTTTTGCTCTTCCTTTCCAAAGATCAAAACTCAAACTGCTCCTGCCCCCAGCACACTTAAGAGTGAATACTAATGGCTACACTTCCTTCCATCAACATCTAACATGCTTAAAAAAACTGAATACTCCATTACTGAATATTCCCCTTACCTGGTCAATGTGAGAATTATATGCTCTGTAGAAAGAGCACAGCCCATGAAAGAAGAGATTGCCTAGGTAGGTGGTCAAAGAATATAAACATAGGTAAAAATGCTTCTAATTTTCCTAATTAAAATACCCACACACAAAAGACAACAGTAAGAATTAAATACCTAAAACCAAAAGGAGAAAATAATTGTTCAAAAGGTTCAATCTAGATGTTTTTCTATATAATTTTAGTCAAGTAACAAATAAAAGTGCATGTCTTTCTTACCGCTCCCTCACATATTTAAAATTCCTAGATACTATTTCAAACCACTTTCCTATCTTTTACATTTAATTCATGCAGAATGTTTGTTTTACTAAGCCAATAAACAGCAGTATGTGTACTACCCCACAAAAAAATTACAATTCAGTCATTTGAGGTCTTCCAAAACGTTTATCATATCTTTTAAGAGAAAAAAAATCATTTGTATTGGGAAGCAGATCTGACTGAGCGTTACAGAGAGTTTTGTCTTGTTTTTCGTTTGTTGGTAATATCAAAAATACAGAAAGCTCACTACACATTGTACATGAGTAAGGCCTTACCTCCATATATTCAACTCTTTAAATGTGTTTAAAAAGATAAAATGTTAGTAACACAACAAAAACATTTTTTAAACATAATCAGGAGCCATTCTTTCTCCAATCTCACTTCTGAGACCACATTAAAAAAAAAGAAAAAAAAGAAAAAGAACCAAAGAAAAAAGAAACCTGATTATCTGCTTCCGTATGTAAGCACTCTGGTTGTTTGTGCAAAGCATAAACTGGTCCAAATAAGAAATCCTGAAAGCAGTGCAAACAGAAGTCATTTCAACTGGTCTTTCACTAAAGCCACACAAGTTAGGTCACCACTGCCGCTGAGGTTCACAACCAGCAGACTTGAATACACCAGTTTCTATCCAGCTCTTTTAAATTATTAGTAGCTAATCTGGTGCGTTTGTGGTAAATACAGCTGTGCACACAGCAGCACACAGCACCTGCAGGCCTCTGACTGGAGCAATTTTTCAAATGCGCAGTATATTCACTCTGTGTTGTTCCTTTGAAGCTCAACAGTCACCTATAAACTGACCCTTTTTTAAAACCACAACTACAAAAGTTCCTTCACTTTGTGGAAAACAAGACATGAGAAACACATCATCTAATTGTTCATCTTTAGAACCGAGTGATTATTTCAAATCTTACTAGCATGAACATTTTCATTTTATACAGGATCTCCCATACCTACCTACCATATGCTTAAAAACTTCTTCACAAGTAACTTCTGATTAATCCTCTTTTCTACTTTCTAAAGTGACCCACTTCCATTACCTCATTTTTATCCCCCAACCCTGCACACATCGGTCATATTAATCACCATAAAAATCCCACGACAGGACGCCACTGCCATTAAGCTCTTAATGTATCAACCAGGTAATTCTGTGAAGCCACAGCCTCTTCTAGCTCCTTTCTATCATTCTCCCACTGCCAAGTTTCTCAACATTTTCTTACTAGCTGCAAACTGCTTCTACACATCACTGGCCAGCCTGCACCTCCTGGGCTGCTCTGCTTTCACCAAATTCTCAGGACTTCCACTGACTCCTGATGAAATAAATGGTATTTTTCAACAGTGTTTGCTCGGACCTCATTCTCTAGCCTAAAACCTCGTAGGTGATTGTACTGTCCCACTTTGAAGCATCCCCTACCTTTATCCCTGTATATTGCTCTACTTTTCAGATCTCTTTCTCAAGTCATTCTTCCATGTCCTCCTCCGGCCAGAACATTGGCTTTTCTTGTCCAATAACTACACGTACAACCATGACCTCAGCATCAGCTCCTACTATTTCACTTTCAGGGCACGTACCCTCTGCATAGCAAAAACAAATCATAAAGCCGTGTGGGCCATAGCTGCGGGCACTAAGGCCGGGGAGGCCCTTTTACAAAGGTCACCCACCTCTTGTGGGATGAGAGGTAGTCAGGTTAAGAACAGGGGTCAGGAGGCGGCTTGGAATCCTGGCCTGAGCACGCACTAGCTGTGTGGCCTTGGTCAAATCCCTTAACCTCTCCAAACCTGTTTCCTCGTTTGTACTTCAGAGGCATTTAGACCTGCAAGGATTAAATAATTCGCGCAAAGACAGCAATATTAAGGAAACAAAATCACCCATAATCCCATTATCCAGAGATTAGCACTATTAACATTTGGTATATTTCTTTCTAATCTTTTTCCTTCGCCTACATGAGTAGAGATGGGTGGGCACATAATCAGAATCCTACTAAACACTCGGCATCTATAGTTTTTTTCCATTGAGCTTTACATGAGGATTTTTTTTATATCATGATTTTTAAAGGTTACATGGTATTTCCTTTTAACGATGGGCCATGATTCAACATTCCCCGTCTACTGTTGGGTGCTTAAAATGACAAATCACTACCTTTAACTTCTTTTCTGTTCCATTTTTCCTTTTGTTTTTCTTTCCCAGAAAAAGTCTCTTCCTTCTCTATTCCACCTGTGAGCCAAAAATTGTTAACGATGGCTAATAAATCATCTAGCAGTGTGAGAAACACATTTTTATCAAGGAAGAAGAAAGTAATGGCTCAAAGAGTGATATATACTTCCCATATTAAACTTCCTTAAAAATAAAATCAAATCACTGGCATGCCCAGAAGTTACCTTTGCAAGTTTCAGAAATCACATGTTACTTTGGTTTTTGTCTTCCGCCACTGGAATGTAAGTGCTACGAGGAGAGGGACTTTTTTTTGTATCTGCAGCAACTAAAACCGTACCTAGAGCATAATTGGTAATCACTGTATTAAGTATTAGCTATTACTACGTGCCAGGTACATCCCTAAGAGTTTTGTCATTTTCATCACAGCCACAAAGAGGATAAATAACTTATCCTAGATCTCACAGTAAGAAGTAGAACAAGGAATAGAACTTAGGCAGTCTAGCTAGGTAACACCAAACTATACTGAATAAATTTATTACTTACACCAGCAGAGCTCCATGTGATAGCACTAAAAATTGAACATGATTATATTGATTTTCCCTGCTAATTAAATGCCAACATTATTGTCTTTCATTACAAATATATGTCAACTATATCAAGGATATTTTGGAGGGCAAGTCTTCTACCCTAATCACCGTTAATATTTGGAATAAAAAAATATGATCCCAAAAAGAAAAAATACTTACAAGTGAACTTCTGAAATAACCTGGTGAGATCTAGGATACTTTTACTTCCCTCTTTTTTCCCTAGATTCAGCAGTCTCTGCTGCCAATTTAAATGTCGCTCTTCCTTTTTAATCAGAGAAAATATTCTCTAGATAAGATACACTGAAATTCTCTCATTTTCTAGAAGATGTTGCCCTCTCTTTCCTCCTTCCCGGTTATCTGGAACCTCCCGCACCCCCCACCCCAGCAGGTCCCCCAACGCCCCCATGTTCTGCCACTACACTGGGCCTCAGAAAAAGGCCTCACAGTCACTCTATGTATAAACAGTTTTCAATTTGGTTTTGACTTTTGCAGCTTTTTAAAAAAATGTAGTGGACAATCTTAGAAGCTTGTGGCCGTATTTCCTTAAGACAAAGGCTGACAGGGAGATCAGACCACTGAGAAAAATGTGTCATTCACATCACAATCTATTTTACAGTCTGTAAACCCTGACTTTGTCATAGGCCTATATTCAAAACCTTAAAGCTACTCAATCTTAAAATTCTTTCCAGCAACTTGGAGCCAAAAACACATTTTAAAATTTAAAGGTGACCACACATGTCCCTGAACAGAGACATTTCTAAACCCTTCTATTAATCATCCAGCCCAAGGCCAAAAGCTGTTAGCAAATGCTCTCTCAGTCCCTTTGGTACAGTGTAACAAGAGGTAAGAGGCAGAGGGAAACATTTTAGCCATGTTATCTCCACTGAGCTAACATTTATTTCTGTTTGAGTTTTACAAACTAATCCTAGAATAGCAAACAAAGAACCAGTTAAAAAAAAAATAGTGGCTTCCTATGTCATTATAAAATGGATGGTTCCACTGGCTACTCTGACTACACAATAGCAAGCAAAACCCTCTGACCTTGGGAAAGCATAGTAAATGGAATACCTACTAATAAATTACATGGTTTACCAATTTCTTCAAACCAAAAATAAATCTTACAAGCAAACTATCACACGAGTAAACAAAAGCTTGTCTTGTTCTACCATTTGCTTAAAAGCAAGCACAGTGGCGGTGGGAGAGGGATTAAGAAGCACAGCCAGACAAGCCCATAAAACCTCCACTGTAAGATACAACCACCCTGTAGGAGCAGCCAACGCATTCTGACCTAACAGCTGTACCCAGTGGCACTAATTAAAATGAAAGGCTAGTCTGCACAACACACAGGCAATTCAACTTACAGACAAGTTGGTGGGGTTCATCACACTCTTCCCCCCATACCCCTTCAGACCTACAATGTAAACAATAAATTGGCACAAAGCTGAAGGTACCCACATTTGAAAATATATATACATTCAAGCATTTCAGAAATAATCACAACCTTGCAGCATGGAACATATCCTATAGGAACACAGACTATGAAAACCTCCCTACACACACACACACACACACACACACACACACACACACAAAGGAAGTGGTACAGCTACATTACGTCAGCTCTCGCCTCAATTCATAAACGAAAAACCACAAGACAAAAATCTAAAGAGCGCTTTTTTCTGGAAACCTTAGAGTGAATGAATGTGAAGTCTTTAAATACGTTACTGCACAGTACTCGTTGGTGCATCACTTGCAAGAGCCACGGGGAGGGAAAAAGTGTAATCTTAGTCAATTCTATCATGCAACCAGATCAAATAACATTGCGAGCACAGCCTGCCAAGCGCCAGGGCCTGCCAGAGTACAATGAGCACTCAAGTGCTGGGGACTGAAAACCACCTTTCACTGGTCCCAGAGATCTTTATAAAATACAGTTTAAACACCACTAAATTAGAGTTGGAAAAAAACAAATACAAGCTTCTAACTGCTGCTCCCACACTATTGTGAAGATGCTGTTAAGCCTCTAAAATGTCTGCCTTGTGTTATTTTAATAGGCAAAGTAAATATTCAGAAAGGCAATTGCCTCCTAGAGCCCAAATCTAATACACACATAAAAATGTAGAGATGGTTGTACATCTGGAAATAATTGACCACAGATCAACGGGCTTACATGGGATATTGTTCCCATCTGTAAGGTTTCTAATCATGTCTACTTTAAATTTGGAGCTCCTAGCAAAAAAGGGAGGGAGGGAGTAAAGGAAGGAGGGAGGAAGAGAGGGAGGAAGGGAGGGAGGAGAGAGGGGTGCGGCGGGGAAGAGAGAGAGAGACTCAATATAGTAATTTTGGCACAGAATTGTAAGGACTTTGTTAACTCTGTTCTCAACTTTTACTCAGTGTCTCAATCTTAAAGCACACAGACACAATTTCAAAGGGAAAAACTAATCTCTGTTGACCCCTGTGTTCGTTCACATACCATTTTTAAAAATTTCCATGTGGCTGAGAGAAAGCCTCCAGCCAAACAATACCCCAAGGACAACAGTGGCACATGTGCGCCAGGAAAAGGAGAGTAAAACAAAGTAACCTATTACACTACTTTCTTTCTCCGAGTAGCGGGGCGGCCTCCCCATAGCTTCTATGCGAGCACAATATTTGAGTAAACAAGGGGAAGGGGCGGGGAAGCCACCACCTCAAGCCAAAAAAAATTTAACAATTTAAACTTCAAGCAATCATCTTCAAAACTATTTTTGCATTTTAGTCACTCCGGTAAAACAACAGCATTTAGGTCCAAAAAACAAATTATATTTGCCACTTAAGTAACCCAAAACTGCTTTATAATCAAGTCCATCAAATTCATTTTATTTTTAAACTTAAATTTACTCCGCAGTCACCAATGAAGTTTCCGATCAATGTGACTTCTGGATTATGCATTGCTCATCTTCAGTAAGGCTTTCTTTTCAGAGAAGACAAACACGTTCTTTAAAAATAGTGTGTTGTCTGCCCTAAAGATGTTTAATTGGTTTATTTAACTGGGATTTCTAGAGTTTGGGCAATTAAAATAACTCGTAAGCCCAACAGAAATGCAATGGGACCTAACAAATACCGATTCCTGGGGTTCCTGGAAAGCTACCACCATTCGTAATTACCCCAGAGTTGCTCATCCGTCTAGAGTCGGCTACGACACTCCCACACACCCACCTCCGAGAGCCCCTGCGCCCACGCGCGATCAACTTCCTGGCCCCCGACCCGCATCCCCCTCACAGCACTAGGCGCCGGCCACTTGCCTGCGGCGGGTCAGCGGCCGGAACTGAGCTTGCGGGACTCGTCCTCCTCCAGCAGGGCCCGCAAACTCGGGCCCGCGGGCAGGGGCGGGGCAGGCGGGGCTCGGGGCGTGAAATGCACTTGCTAAACAAAAGGAGGCCTGGCAGATGCAGCGTGAGGGTGCAGGTCCCCGCAGAGGAGGCTCGGAGGCTCCAGGAGGCGGTGGCCGCGCGGGGCCCCGCCCGCGGCTGGGGGATGCGGCCGCACTCCGGCTCCCGGCTCAACACTGCCACATGCCTGAGACCCAGACGCCAGGAGAGAAAGAGCAGCCTCCCCGCGGCGGCGGCGGCCGGCAAAACCTGGGCTGGAGCCGGGCCCGTTCCTGGCCGCCGCCGCCGCGGGCGCGCGCGCACACAAAGCCGCCGCAACGTTATCTGCTTCCTAGCCCGCTAGGCCAGCCTCCCGTCTCCCCATCCTCCCTCCCCTGCCGACAGCCGGAACTGAGGGGCCGTGTGATTGATGGCAGCTCTTAATAGCGTGGTCAGCTAGAAAATGCATCTGCAAGCAAGATATTAAAGAGGCAGCGCATCCCCGTGAGTGATCAGCAGTTCACACGTCCTAGAGCTGCCTCTGCTTCTGCCAGGAATATTAATACCAACCACCTCTGACGGCTAACAAATGCAAATGCAATAACCAACCATCACAGACATCCTGAACATGTGTTTCAAAGATGCACAGGAGAAAGGAGCATTGTTTGGTGTCAGGCAACATTTCTGACCCCAATTTTCCTTACAATTTAAGAATTTTCTAAGTAAGTCTTCTCTCCAACCGTTTTCCACAAGAAATTAAAGATCCATCTTCTAGACGAGGCAGAATTAAACTGAGCTTCACCGTCCATCTAATACGGAAGCAAAATAAATGCACATTTCTTGCCCTGAGGCCTCCCATCCACAGGCTATGGATTCCAGACCCCTCATTAATTCCATTGTTATGTGCATCTAAATACAATTGCCAATTGTTAATTTCAAATTAGTTTCTTCCCCACCCCCAATCTGGTAAACATCTACCAACCTGCTAAAATTTATCAAAACTAAACTACATTCATACCATGGACACCCTAGCAGCAGCAGCCAAGATAATCTTTTCCTATTAAATAAGACACACCATTGAAAATTGTTTTAAACATATCCCTATGGAATATGAATTCAAAGTATTACGCTCACGGGGTGTCAACTCAAATTTGAAAGTCACAAGCTCAAAATTTAAATAATTACTTTTAGTATCTTTAATATTACACCTTTCGCCTTCCAGGCAAGTTTCAATGAAGTCTCAAATAGTTTTATAAATGGTATTGGACTTTGTAAGGTCCAATAAAGTCACTGAAATATTAGGTACCTTCTTACCAACAGGCAGAGACTTAGATGAAGTGGTTTGCCCGATCTTCTAAACAAGGCGTGGGGGGTGGGGTAAGGCGGGGAGTAGATCCCAAGGGTCCTGCCTTGCTGGCACAGACAACCAAATTGACACCTACATTCGCTATTTAAACATTCATTCTGCTGATATCTTTTAAAGAAAAATAAAGTTACTCTACAAGAGATGGAAATATCTAAAACTACTAACAGCATATGCACTGAGAGCAAGAGCTGAGAGGAAGCATGCCTTTGCCACCCTGAATGGTGGCATGATCCATACAAATCGGAGGTGGTCTCTAGTGCAAGTGTAGCTCTGCTATAAGCCCCAGTAAACACTGTTTTTCCATGAGACCATCTTCAGGGAACCTGAGGCTTGAAAATCTGCTTCATAACCAAGTGGCTCTACTCCATGTCACAGATGAAATCGGCCCCAAAGGCCAGCAAGCAACAAAAGCCACTCCTGTACTGGGACACACTTCCATTTTCTAACCAGCTGTATCTAGACACATGGCAGATCCTGAAAAGTCATGTTTTGTTTTCCTGTAGACCTTTTAAAAATTGCTCATTTACACTGAGTTGGAAAGGGCTGGTGAGAACAACCAAACTGCTCTATTCTGAATTCATACTGTACCTAGTCTCTCAGGGATTTTAAATACTTCGGCAGCACTTTATGACTTATTCTTTTCTCCTTGTCTTGCACCCTCTCTGCCCATCCATCCACACCCAGCCCCCCACCTTCCAGTTACACCAGCCTTTCAATTTCCCCAAGGTATCGGGATTTCTATCACAGGGCATCACTGCTTCTTCCCACAAGAGCAGGAATGTATCCCTGCCACCTTCCCTACCCCCACTGCTCCCCACACACAGTGAAAGCCGACTCCTCCTTCAGATCTCAGGTCAAATATCACTTGGTCAAAGAAGCTTTCCCTGAGGCCCCATTCTAGGTCAAGTTGTTTTGTTGTAAGTTCTCAGGGAACTATGTTCCTTTCCTTGAGAGCATTTTTCTCAGTTTCATTGGTGTGATTTTCTGATGAATGCCCCCTATTCCCCTCTAGACAGCAGAGTCCATTAGGGAAAGTTCTATGTTTGCTCATCATAACATTTGGTCAATAACGGACCGTGTGCAAGGGGGTGGTATATAAACAGCCTGGGTGTGTGTAGGCTGTACCATCTCGGTTTGTGTAAGTCACTCTTTGATGTTCACATGACAAAATCACCTAACAACGCATTTCTCAGAACACCTCCACCCCTAAGTGGTGCATGGTACCAGGTGACACACAAATCTATGGACTGAATAAGTGAATTGAGGGCCACGACCCTGTTTTACTCATTTTGTATATTTCTGTACAGTTCTTGGCACAACAAAGCCTCTCTCAAATAAGTAGCATCTACGCAAATAAATAGCATTTCTTTTACTAACCTTTAAAAGTCTAGTAAAAGGGAGATTTTAATCCCCACTTTATAGAGATGTAAAACTTATGCCGGGGTAACTCATAAAAACACTGAAACCCTACCCAGGATCCTATTTGCAAGTTCCACTTTTTTTAAGAGTTAATGAGATACCGAGGCCATCATTAATTTATTCAAGCCAAGTTCTTCCTACTTACCTGGCATTTAAGCAAGGGGCAAACAGCAGCAGGTAAACTGGATAGATCACTAAATCTTTACATACACAGAGCAACATAAACAGAACCTAAAACTCTGAAAGCACATGCATGGTACACTAGTTTGTCTTCCATACTTCTGAATGCAAAAGTACTACAAAATTCGGCTGTAAATGGGGGGGAGGGGTAATCTTCACCTCTTTTACCTTGAACTCTTTCTTAATTTTCAGTTTTCCTGTCTAAAAGACCTCTCTTGCCCTGACATGGAAGCCTTTGGAAGAGCTCGCTTGAGCTGAGGGCTCTGAAGAGCAGTGACAGACCATTCCAAAACTGCCCTCCCCTGCTCCTCAAAGTGAAGAATTTATTTTAAACCCCATTTAATGTGAGCTTGTAAATTAAGGGATCTGTAGATGAGAAATGGGAGTTATTACAACAATTTCTCAGATGTTTTGCACATGAAAAAGTGAAAAAGTATGGGAAAGGAATGGAAAAATTAGATATATCGCATCCTTACCCCCAAATTAATGCTCCTTGTTATTCTCAGCGTTCTCCATGGCACTGCTTGGTTCCCTCAGCCCGGCCTTATCAATGGCTTTGCTTCCTTTTGTCCTAAGTTCCATTCCACACAAATTCCAGCCCCAGGTTTTAGAGCACCCTTCATTTATCAAAACAACCCTGTCAAGTAGAGTACCATTAACAGATAATGAGAGGAGACAACAGATGCAGTTAGAAGCAAAGCACTCCATATTCTACAGGCCTCAGCATGCAGCCAAGTGAGCTGACATCTGACTTCACCCTAACAGTTATAATTAAATACAAAGTCTAGTGAAACTAACATTAAAGCTCTGACCGGGAACAGTACACAGGGGAAATGTGACATACCACCTTAGCGCTAGGTGAACAGGGCCCAGGTTATTCCAACCCTTCACCTCAAACAACTACCCTGCATTTACTCTCTCCACCACTGATTCTGTCACAGCGAGGAAGACCTTTGGCCACATGTAAAGATGCTGGCTCTGGCCCACTCCCCAGGACCACCAAAGGGGGAAGGAGATTATTGCATTTAACATTCAATTCCTTTTTATAGCTGCAGAGAATTCTACATTGTGGGAGAACCATAATTAAAAAGTGCCTAATTACTACAACCCGTGCTGTGTGCATCTCTGTGTGTGTGTGGGAGTTATTTCTATACTGTAGGAATCGCTAGTTGAATGGATATGCATTTTTTTTACTCAAAGAGACTGAATCAAGGTACCCTCCCAAAAGCTGGACCATATTCTTTCCAACAGTAGGCCCTGTTCCCATAGTGGCATCTGGTGGTTTGTCTGAGTTTTATATTGTGCACTCTCCTGGGTCTCCTACCCTCTGGCCAGTCTCTTTCTTCCTATGACTCCTCCAAAATAGAAGTAGTCAGTCTGGAGCATCTTCTTATCACACTCCAGCATCTCTCACGAGGGAGAAGAGTCACTCTCAAGCTGCTTCTGTGTTACTGATTGCAAAATTTTATTTTTCAAGCCTTGAGCTTGCTGCTGAGCGGCAGAGCACCGTTCCAATACCCTCCGAGTTCCACCACAGTGGTATTCCACAGACACCCTCAAACCATTCTAATCCCAACCAATGTTCCTCCCACATGTCCTGGTTTCCCCAACACAGTCCCAGGATCCTCACGTTACCCGGGGGGTAAGTATTAACGGCATGCCCTTTTTTTTTCTTTTTTAAAGGAAATTATGCCATATTCTAAAATGAATATGAAATCAGAATTAGCACATTAAACATAAAATACTTCTAACCTTTTAGCACTACTGGATGACTGACATTATTTTAATAATAGGAACTATCATACAATCCATAGTTTGCAAGTCTTAAATATTAATCAAGGTTAGGCATTTACTAATAAAAATTTTTTTAAATTACTTTCCTACCTAATTATCTACCCATTCACTTATCACATCACTTTCCATCCAGTCAACATTTAATGATCAACTCATAGATTCTTTGTAGGTAAAGATACTGAATAACAGAAATATAAAAAAATTACATCAATTAGGTTGGTGATAATTATATCCATAGTAAAAGTCTTACAGAGAACCATGAACATGTATGTTGCAATAATGAGGAAAATACTCCAAATTATTGGGGAAAAGTGAGTTTTTATGTCCTTTAATGCCAGAATCTTAATATTTACCTTTGTATCTAAGAATAAAACTTATGAGTTAATTTCAACCTAGATAATGTTGTAATCTACAAATATACTCTTGAAAAATAACTAGAAATAACATCAGATTCTAAAAATCAAGGAGGCTAATTTTGAGTAAAACTATAAACAACACGTAACTCCAAAATTAAATATGTAGCTACAACATCAAGGTTGGATGCTAATTACAATTTTCCTTTTTGTTTAACACTTCCCAACACAGCCCCAAACACATATTTGAATGATAAACTGCTAATACGATTCAAAATGTTATTTCATGAAGTACAAAATTATCGACATTATTAAAATAAAATATATTGGAGGCAGGGGGTTGTCAGCTCGCAGCACACCAAATCCCAGCTTTTATAGGAACGGAGAGAAGCATTAGGTCCAGTGTTCACTCACAGCAAACTCTCCTGACACAGAAGTCCATCGAAGGTCAGCCCTGGAGATTTTAGTTTTTGGAAGTGTGTACCCCTCTCAGGGATGTAGGATGTGAAATAAGCCTTAAAGCAACTTAAGAGTGAGACAGAGATCTCTAGAATAGCATGTGCTTTAAACATATTTGAGGACATTTTCATTTCTATTTTAAACTCACTGCAGATCTCAGATTATATAGATGAAATTATAATGTTCCAATACAGTGATACTTTGATAAGGCAAAAGTACAGTTAAAAAGAGTAGTTTCTCATCTGGAAAAGTGTTACCGATGAGGGAGAGAGAGAAAGAGAGAAAAGAGAGGAGTTTTATGGAAGAAACAGCTCAGGATGTGTAGAATGGGGTCTTACAATATGTGACAAAATCAGCGAGGAGATTCAGCCAAGGTTATTGAAAGTACATAATCTTAAAACAATTAAAAACCCCAACTGGAATTATACCAAGAATTCAAAATATCAACCAGATATTTGTGCAACTAAAATAATACTTACAAATCCAAAACACCACTTTGTCCTTTAAACAAAATAATAAATGCTGAAGTATGTTTTCTCTGGTAATACACCTCTAATAAACTCTTTTTAAAATAAAATCACAAATATCTATTTTAGGAGAAATACAAATTTAACTGTTTCAAAACTTAAATGGGTACCATTTGCCAAATTCAACATCATAGGTAATGTTAATGATCCAGTATTTTTCTGCTTAAAAACCAGTAACTTCTCTCTAGAAAATGTCAAAAGATTCTAGTTCAAAATATCCATTCAAACATGCAATACACTGGCTAAAACAAAAATCAAAAGCCACAGTCTCAAGACTGTTTGACCTAAACACCAGGTGGTTTCTTTTGTTTTGGAGATATGAAAGGTTAGAGGCGAGTGCGATTGTCATGAGGACAAATTCTGAACATCCATTTGACTTTAATTTTGACTAAAAAAAAAAAATATTTGGGATGCAGGAAAGAACGCTTAGTACAAAGGAATACATTCTAACATTTACATTATTTGATTAATTCTAACGATAAAACCTAAACACTGACCACCCCCTCCAACCTTCAGACTAAGCTAACTCTACAAGAAAAACTAGAGAGCTCTAACAGCAGACTCTGGTATGTTTAAACGATTATAATGTAAAGCATGTCCATTCTCACAAGTGAAAGGAAATGACTGCCAAATGCTTCCTTTACAATCTCTCCAGAATAGGGCAGGTCTCTTTAATGTGAGATTTTCCTGACATTCCAATTGTTGCAGACATTGAACAAACAGAGACACATTAAAAGCTGACTTAGTTCTATTATCTTTTATTGAAGGCCTAGCAAAGATCAGACATGAGTCCTATGCTATTTACATTTTTTGGTGCATTAATCACTTTTATACTCAAGGGCTTTAGAAAAATTCAATAGACTTTCTTTTTTTTTTTTTTTTAAATGACAGTAACCACAGGATGTAACCATAGCTGTATTGGTCTTTTTCTCAGGAAGGTCAGAAAAGCTTTAAAAACAGGAAGTCTGTGCTATAAGGTTGAGAAATGTTTGTTTTAACAGTCAAAGGCTTTCTGGTTGCAGTTCTCAGTCAGGTGTCACAGAGGACTAGAGTTTATTCTTTCCAGCCAAGAATTAATGTTGCTGGGGAAAAGGCCAAAAAGGTACCCAAACAACTAAAAAAGCACATTACCTAAAACAAGATTTGTTATAAAATCTGAACTATAAATCTTCCTAGCTACCCT
Organism: Rhinolophus ferrumequinum; assembly: GCF_004115265.2. NCBI lineage: Eukaryota > Metazoa > Chordata > Mammalia > Chiroptera > Rhinolophidae > Rhinolophus > Rhinolophus ferrumequinum. Next base: position 5,696,857 of record NC_046292.1, read on the forward strand.
TCAACATTAAATGGGAGCTAATTTAGTAAGTGTAGGAGAAGGAACAGTTTATCTTTTGTGATAATTTATAAAAGCTAAAGGAATACCATAGTAACCAATGCTAAGACAGCTACCTAGCAACAATCAGCATTTGGGTTAAGAATTGATATTTGCCATTTTATACATGGCTTTCTATTAATTTCCTCATTTTTTATCATTATACTAAATTAATTATTATAATCAAATATAAGAAGGACAATCTTTCTTGAATGCAAATTCTTGCTAAGAAAACATATCAATGCAGATTAAACTAAAGAAACTTTTTGTCTCCAACAAAATGGTTGGTTTCTGCTTTTAAAGACTTATTTTTTTAAAAAAAAAGTAATTCTATTAGAGTGAAAAAGAAATGTATAACATAGCTAACATCAAAGTATGTTTTTCAAAAAACTCCAATTTCATGATTCTGTTCTTCATTTAGCCTTTGTTTATATAGGCAATCAAAAAGAATGTCTTTATCATTTTTGGACTCCAATTTACATGGAATTAAATGTTATAGTATGAAAACTTTAAGGTAAAAAAATCCAAATATCACAATATGTATCTTATCAACTTAAAGTCCACGTGGCTTGTAAAGGGTACTGCTTGGAAAATCATAATATCAATATAAAGTGCTTTAAAATATGAACACAAAGTTATTACCACAAAAACTTGTCTTTTTACCCCAAGGTATGCCAAAAAGGGAAACATATCAAAGTAATTTTCTATTTAATAGTTATAGCTACCTTAAAATTTTTTTAAATATTTACTTCCCACAATATTCCTACAGGGGACTGAACTACCTTCATTCAACATATGGGAGCAAAATGACATTCCCTCAATCATCTAGATGTCCTCCTTATCTTTCAAAAGGCACCATTCTAATAACAAGTAAACTTAAAAAGGGTTCTACTAGTTCTCAGTTTAGCGTACACTGTCTAATGGTTAGGCTTGTTTCTTGGAAATTGAAAGACAATAAAGCAATGCCCTCAAAATTTTGAGGAAAAACAGTATCCATCCTAAAATTCTATACCCAGCCAAACTATGAATCAAGTATGAGTATAAAGACATTTTCAGATATACATAGCCTCAAAACATTTATTTCCTATGTACTATTCCTCAGAAAGTTATTCCACAAATGAGAGAAGGACCCAAACAAAAATCTGTGAAAAATTATCTCTAAGAGGATGCTCAGAATGATACGAAAAAGAAGACCCTTTCCAACAGCTAGGTGGCAGGTTTAAACATTAAATCAAGATAAGGGGTTCCAGGAGGGATACCACCAAGAGTGACTTATAGATCCCGAAATGTCTTCCATTACACTGAGAGGAGTTTTATATAGTTAGAAAATGTGAGGCTGATTTAGATAAGGAAATACAAAATTAAGCAAAGAGAGAAAGAAAAACAGAGCGAGAGAGAGAGAGAGAGAGAGAGAGAGAGAGAGAGAGAGATTATTAACTCCAGAGAGAGAGAGAGAGAGAGAGAGAGAGAGAGATTATTAACTCCAGGAAAGAAAATGAAGAAGTTGTACAAGAAAGGGAATTGAATCATAGTACAAGATGTGTTACAGCTGTGTGTGTGTGTGTGAGTGTGTGTGTACAGAGGGTGCCAAAAAACGTACACATTTTAAGAAAGGCAAAAACTATTAAAATTGTAATATATACCAATAACAAAAGATGAAGTCACATCTGACTTCTGAAATTACAAGAGGTGCTCAAAGTGGTTACCATCAGCATCTAGACATTTCTAATTACAGTGAACTACTGCTTGAACAACGTTGACCAAAGTGTCCTCTTGTATACATTTTTTTGGCAACCATGGTATATGTGTGTGCACGCACATATACACATATACACTGCCATAACAGATTCAATGTTTATTTAATCACAAACTGTAATATAACTACATGTGGAAGATGGATGAGAAGAAAATAGGTGATATAAAAAGGCTAAATTCTCATCTCTCATTGGGTAGTCAGTAAATAATGTCTAAAATAGAAAACAAAAACATAGGCGTGTTCTTTATCAATATTCAGGTAACAGAAGAAATATTTTAAAAAGTTAAAACGTGTTTTCTCTGGGAAGTGGGACCCAAGGAAGGGAGGGATGAAAAAGGAAACTATTAATAATAAACTATTAAAAATAAATAAACCTTGCAACACATTTAAATTCTTTAAATCCATGTGCATACATTATCTAGATAAAATTAAGGTAAATATTAACAAAAATGTTGCTGAAAGACCTTAGCTACTTCTTTTTAAAAAGAACCAACACATTCACCAACACATACCATTAACGTTTTATGATGTGCTTTGGTCACCTGGTGAACAGTTGTAAATTTCAGAACTTCAAATTTAAAAAAAAGAAAAGAAAAATCTAGTCAAAGAAGCAGTCAATCATTTTAAGACACAGGCACCAGAACTGAAAATTATTTTTCTTCATAGAGCAGGTTGTACTACATTTTGCCACCTGCTGGCAAGACTCTTGAAATTTAGCAACTCCGTGACAATAAACTCAAATTTTGGGTAAAAAAAAAAAAAAAGGAAAAAACATAAAATGATCACAAGAAATTTAAAAATAAATGATAAGCAACCAAATTCAATCACTGTTATTTTAGCATGCATAACTGAGAAAAATATCACCAACTAAAGTTTTTAAAAGATAAATGCTATAAACGTAAAAGTATATTATCTATCTTCAAAGAACTTAACATGAATTTTTAAGATATTTAGTATTTTACCCATTTGTTTATTCAAAGTTATGTTCCATATTCAGCTAAAAGTTTTTTAAAAGATAATAATATGGAGAAAATAAAGGAAAAGAAAGAATGTTTTCAAATACTAGTTAGGTACAGGCAAAACTGCAAGCTTATCACTGGATTAATAGTAGTGTTTTTTCAGTATCTCCCAAACCCTGTGCGTTCGTTGTCTTTGATTGAGAATACTGCTGAATTTTAATGCTATTGTTTTGTCAATAAAGAGTGTTCCCATACACTTCACAAGTTCATTAATAATCCTCTAAGAAGACCTAAATTAAAGCTTGGCAAGCAGTTTCTCATGAAACAAAATTTGCTTCTGGTTTGTTAGAACTAAATGTGGCAAGTGGCAAATTAAGACGTGGGAACACACTTTAAAGACTGTACTTTGAAAGTATTCAGTGACTCAAACCGAGGTATCATTAGGCAGCAGCAAAACAAATATGTACTAGGATACCTATTTCATTTGCAATCTGTTAAGTTTCAGGTGAATTATTTTACCATGATGAACAACAAGAGTTATTAGGATACACTTGGACAGGAGACAAACATACACTCCCTAGATTTCCAATAGAGAACTGGAAGGAAACCAGAAGGGATCCCAATTCCAGGATTAAAAGCGACAGAAAAAGAGTCCAGTAATTCACAGTGAAGCTGCCATTGTGCTGACTACATTGTGTGTGTTTAGCGTCCATGGGAATGCTGACATGTGCACTGCAAGTGGTGATTTAAGAGTCAATTAAGTAGTGGGAAAGGGCTTGCAGCAAAAATTTAAACTAAAAATAATCCATTTACGGGAGAGCAGTACAAGAAAAGCTGGCTAAACTATAATCAAAGCCTGTATTTCCAGTTTCAATAGTAAACACAGTTGTTAAGAGTGGTTAACACACAAAACCGTAAGTGCATGCAATTTCAAGTAAGAAACATCTGTTTTACCAATAGTATCCTAGTTATATCCTCCTTTTTTTTGCTCAGAGAGACAATGTGAGAGTAAGAACAAAAGCAGGTAGACACATAAAAGAAAGAACAGTTTACCTTAGGAAATATTGGGCCTTCTACATAAATTCCTCAAATTAAAAATTCTAAGGCTCTTAGACTTCTATAACTTTACAGGTCTTCTTAAAAACTAAGGTCACATGACAATGCAGTCTCCCCCTGCTGCTTTTTGTCCCCAACAGCTGAGGCAGTGTGCCTGTTTCCACACTGAAGAGTAGCAAAATTCTGAAAACCGAGCAAACTACACAGGCAAAATCAGAAATGTGTCCTAGCTCATGATAAAAAAAAGAAAGAAAGAAAAAAGGCAATGGTGCGAGCTACTGATCTCTGACCTCAAATTAGGCACTAGTCGGTTGACATTTTTTTTCAGTTCTGGGGATAAAAATGTTATTTCATGTCACCAGTGGTGAGGTTTAGTCCTGTGTATTCTTCCAGGTGATTTTAAATGGTGAGTGACGTTCCCATCTGGTGCTCCAGGCGCAGGCACACCACGTCACCCCCAGCTCTTGACTGAGCCCCCAGTCTGTGCGGTGTAGCCTAGTGGTGAAGGGCGCCCGCTGTGGAGTCCGTTGGCCAGGGCGGTCCTGCACTACGAGTTATTAACACAGTAATCTTGAGCAAGTCTTCATATGCTCATCTGTAAAATGTGATTCCCAATAATACCTACTACATGAGGTTATCACTACAATGAAATGAAATGATTAGAGCAAAGCCTAGTGCTGGGCCCACAAGAAATGCTCCACGAACGCTGGGCATTCTCAGCACTGTGATCATGGACGCCATCATGGGCTCGTGAGAACCTGATGCGAACAACCACGGAGGCCTAAATCGCCCCAGAAGTGAGGTTAGCAATTCCTTATTTATTTACAAAGCACATCACACTGTAAAAGGGGGGGGGAGGGGAGCGTGAACATCAGCCTTTGGCTTTTCATTCTTGTTGGCACCATGGCTGCATCATCTGTATGAACGGAGGAGGCGTGTATGTGGACAGATGCTCCACTGGGTCCTACAAGCAGAGCATCTAGCACAACAGGCGGTGCATGTCTCAGCAGCACTGCCTCCCGGCCCCCTGCCTCCCCACCACCACGTCCCCAAGGAGTAAGAGTGCAGTGGAGACACACAGTGGCTGTGCAATGTGCTGTCGTCTAAGCATTCTGGCCACAGATTTTGATGAAATGAAATGACCCATCACTAAACAATTCTTTTTGTTCTCAATTTATGTCCTTAGGGTATTACTGAATATCCAAAGAGGCCTAAGGTTTATTAGAAACAAAAAGGAGACGGGAGGGAAAAAGAGGGAAGGACAGGTACTTTTCCAATAGGCATTCTACTAGTTATACTTACCAAAGCAGAACTAATGAAATTATTGAAATAACACCAATTAGCACAACATAACAATGGAGGAACAAATGATGGAGATACCCCGTTTGCTTAATTCAAGTAGGGGTAAGATGTGTCTATCAAAGAAAGGTTTTCTATAGAGTAACAAGCACTGCGTTCAAATAATTTTCCTCATTTCTATTTTCTCTGGGCTAGTAAGTATAGAACTATCTATAGTTAATGGATTAAAACTCACATTTGCCAAAACATTTAAAATAACTTATTTAAATGCTTATCACTGTGGGGGTGGCAGGAAACACATTTAATTGGCCGAGGAATAAGGGGTTTTTTCCAATCAGATCAATATATTTCTAGTAAGCAATTTCTGCCCCTCCATATTTCCACATAGAGATGCTGCTCTTTTTCTCTTTACAGCACTGGGTACATAGTTCTTAACAAATCAACACTTATGGATTGATCAGCTGACTGAAGATAACCCAGACTTGCCTGGGGCCTGGTTAAGTTACAGGGGGAAACAGGGAGAGGTGCTAGGGATGGAGGAGTGGGCATGGAAAACCACTTTCCTTTCTGGTTAAAAGCTTCCCCAGGGGGGAAATGCATTTGAAAATTTCCAAAAGATCTTGCTCCAAGAGTAGATTATTATTAATCTAATTCTTTAAAAACAAACAAGAAATAAATTAGTCATTGTGGCATTATAAACCACCTTCTTCATTTCAAAGTCCACCCTACATACATGTTAGATCAATGAGTTGCAGGTTTCTACATGTTTAAAGCTTTCACATTTAGACTCATCCCTTGAATGCAGTGATTTCAAAGTGTGTCTGCTCCCAGAGTTCATCATACTCTTCTCAACAACGCCTCTCTACCCCCACATAATTCTACTGCTGCAATTCTCACAGACTTAAAATTTTCTTATATATTGGTCTCCATTGCTACATGGAGCTCCTTCAAGGCACGGAACATGTTAGATATTTTTGTATTTCCCATTTTCCTAAATAATGTATTCACTCATTAAAGGAAACCTATTGAGCCTACTTTGTATCAGATGTTTTATTCATTCAACAAAAATGTATTGAACAAGCACTGTTCTAATAAGCATTAGGAACTTCTGTGAACACAGTAGAAAGTCCTGGCCTTGCGGACCTCACATTCTGCAGGGGAAACAAACAATAACCAAAGGAGAAAATACATACATCATACAGTTTATCCAAAAGTAGTATGTGCTCAGAAAAAAGAAAAAGTAGAGCAAGACAAGGCAGGTTAAGAGAGTGCAAGCGGCCAGGCGGGCAGCAGCTGCAGCATGAAAATGGGTGTTCCAGGTAGGACTCACTGGGAAAGGACGTCTGAGCAAAGCCTTTAAGATGATGAAGTGCCAAGAGAAGAAAGTGGATCTCTGGGGAAAAACCTCTCTGGCAGAGGGAACCACCAGGGCAAGGGCTGGTAGTTCAGCAGCCTTTCAGGAATAGCAAAAAAAAAAAAAAAAAAAAAAGCTATTTGGGGCTGGGGGAAAGAAGGTACTAGTAATAAGGTCAGAGGTCAGAGAGGGCCTCAGAGGCCACTTAGAAGGGCATTCGTATAATTGTGTAATTCCAAGAGTAAACACGAAGCATAGGTCACAAAATACGCATATTTGCACGTGAAGTATATTCAGGCACTACTAAAATTTAAAAGCTCTAATGTTTCTCCTGCACCCCAATGGATCATCCTGCATATCTTGTTCCTTGGAGAAGAAGCACCCCCACTTTGAAAACCACTGCTCTGTGCTGTCACAGCTTGGACAGTTAACACTGCATTCTCCTAACAGCTGGAAGCAGTGCAGAGGGTCTGCTTTCCTAAACCCTCATCATAGCCTGGGACTTCCCTGCAGGCCTTACAGAAGATCCCGGGATGTGGGAGGGTTGAACCAGAAGGGTTCCTCGACTCCCAACAACCCAAGAGTTTCTTTCATTTTTGGATTTAAAGTTTGTTGGGGTAACAATTGTTAGCAAAGTTACATAGATTTCAGGTGTACAATTCTGTAATACATCATCTATATCTCACATTGTGTGCTCACCACCCAGAGTCATTTCTCTTTCAATCACCATATATTTGATCCCTTTTACCCTCATCTACCAACCCTCTCCACCCAAGAGTTTCTTAAAACCTCTTCTCTCAGGTAGGACAGAGGCACCTGACCTGGGTCAGTGGGATTTGGCCACCTGGTCCCACACCTGCTTTCTATCTACTGGAAGAGCTGCTGACCTCTATTAGAAATTTTAATTACATTTTGGCAAATATGGTGTCCTTTCTGACTGCTTACCCTTGTGAAATGGGTCTCTCAATCAAAACTAAAAAATCTTATGCATGTAAAATCCTCATCTCTATCTTAATAGCCGTGACATGGGGCTGGACAGTCACCTGTTGCTAAGTGATCACAAAACAGCTCTATTTTCATATTGAGTAACTTACTTTTAGAAATACATTTTTGTAAATATATTTTTAAAGTTTGTTTTGTTTCTACTGTACTCACTTTTATGGTTACCTTCTACTTATGGCAAGTGACACAGGCTTTTTAATTTTAGTAATGATACAAAGTTCCATTTTAAAGCAAATGTGTTTCCGTGTGAAAAGTTAGGCCTTTTAAAATAGTAAATGACAGAACCAGTTGTATGTACAGAACTAGCAGAAATCATGAGGATGTACAAAGTGAATGACTGGTGTCCAGGGAATAAGGCTGTGGTGGAAAGTTCTAAAGCGCGGGCGCCATGAGGCACAAGCCGTCTACCTCATTTCCCGTCTGGACCCTTAGCGCTGTGCCTGGCACACAGCACTCCACAAATAGTTGCTGAATAAATGACAGCGGTGGAGCCAGAACCTGAACTGTATCTGTCTGGCTCTCGAGTTCACTCCTATCATTTATACCATCAGTCAGTCTCTGTCTTGACTGCCAAAAGCTGTGGAGTGTTTTTAAAACATAGAAAGCTCCTCAGGTGATTCTACTACTTCCCCAGGGGTGCACAGCACAGCACCAGACAGCTCCGCCCTCCTAATTAAACAAGCAATCAATAGTCCAGAGGGCTCACTGTTACGCTGGGTGTGATCACAAAATACAGTGACTGCTACTGCCGAGTGCCATCCAACGGAAAGGCTGGAATCTTCACTAGGAAGTGGCACATCGAACCTTCATAACAGTGTGTGACAAGTGTCAACTTGTTTGGTGCAGTCAGTTGGGTGGGAGCTAAAGTGTGGTGTAAATCATCCTCCATCATGACAATGCTCCGTGTTACACATCACTTCTGGTATGTGGCAATTTCTGTCAAATAAAAACATCACGGTGTGTCCTCATCCACCTTATTCACTGGATCTGGCACCGCGGGACTTCTGGCTTTTCCCCAAAGTCAAAATGACCAGGAAAGGTAAACATTTTGAATTGATTCAGGACATCAAGGCAGCCAGGACAGCGCAACTAAGGACACTCATGAAAGAGGACTTCCAGAACTGCTTCAAAAAGTGGCAGGCATGATGGGAATAAGTGTGTTCGAAGCAAGGGGGAGTATTTTGAGGGGCATTAATGGCAATGTGTCTTTTACTATAATAATCTTTTAATTTAAACATTCACCATATGTTTTGATCAGACCTCGTATAGTACCTAGAGCCAGGCAACTTAACTTAGTCTAAAAGCTGTTGGAACAATTAATTGAGACTTGAAAGAATAGGAAAGAATTAGTCAACTGTATATTCTAGGCAGAGGGAATAGCAGGTGCAAAGGCCCAGAGATAAAAAAAAGATGCATGATAAATTCAAGAATGCACATTCTTCCTAGCTCTCCCACCTAGGGTGACCAACTGTCCCAGTTTCCCAGGAATGAGACAGTTCCCAGGACATAGAACTTTCCATTTTAAAACCAAGAAAGGCCCAGGGATGAATTGGTCACCCTACCACTCTACTGTGACCAGGGAATAAGAACTACTAATACGATCAGTCAGATTCTAGGACCCTGATTACACCACATTTACTGGTAGGTGGGATGCTCATGATGTATTAAAACAGGGTCACTCTCTCTGACACACATTAGTCTAAGGTAGGATTCCTAAGACATGACATGCTAAGGTCCCTGACATCTTGCATTCTCCCTTCTTCCCAAAAAGGTGCTGCAAGAGCCATCAAAAGGCTTTAAGCAACGGAGTAAGACTCAGCTGTGACTCTGTAAGATCACCCTTGCTAGAAGTGTGGACAGCAGACTGGAAGAGAGCATAAGTGGAAGCAACTAAGTGGTTCTGAGTCTAACGCAACATATCCGTAAGAGGTGGGGGCCTGGTCTTGGTTGTACGTAGCAGTGAGGATGGTAAGACCAAGAGAGATTCAGGAAGAAGTAAAAACACAACTCCTTTGTAGATGACTTATAAAACACTGGCTTTTCTCAATTTATAACCTCAGCATGTTCCAAAAGTCCACTGTGGATTCATTATTTAGCCTTCACATTTCCACAGTAACAATTTTTAAAACTGTAGTTATATTTCCATGCTATGTCACTAACCTACTAAATCCATGAAGAGGTTGACATACATTTTTCCAATGAAAAATTATAGAAAACGGTATTTTTGAATACCTACAAAAATCTTAAAATGAATTAAGAATCATTTTCTATTTATTTTAAATGTTGGTATTTAAGGCAAAAAAACATTTAATTGATGGAGGCAGAGATACTTGCAGAGGGTTTAAATGGGTCTTCTGGGTATTTTCAAGGGCTGTGAAGAGGTTTCTCTGATACTGTGGTACCTCGGTTTTCTAACGTAATCCGTTCCGGAAGACCTTTCGAGTTCTGAAACGTTGGAAAACAGCCGACAGCTAAGTCTCAGGATCCTGCACTCAGCGGAAGCTGAGCAACATGTTCGACTTCAGAGGTAGGTTCAAAAACCGAAGCATTAACTTCCGGGTTTACAGCGTTCATAAACCGAAATGTTCGTCAACAGAGATGTTCGAAAACCGAGGTACTACTGTATTTGCTTTTACTTTTAAAATGTACAGCTATTGTCTTCCTCAGTGCAGGTGTTACTAGCTCCACTTTCTGTACATAACCAGCCTTAACCAGGGTCAGTTTTTGGAAAGAAATATTTTCCTGAGATAACCAGGGAAGAACTGGAAGAGAAAGCAGAAAGAATGGAGATTAACTACTGCGTGCGGCACAACGGGATGGGTGAGAAAAGACTGGAGGAAAGGGAGCACGTACCGCAACGCCTGCTGCGCCCAGCGTGGGTCGGAGAAAGGGAGGAGGAGGAAGAGCGCTATCCCTGGGAGCTTCCCCTGGGACACAGCTGAGGGCAGGAGTGACAGAGGGGCATGCGGAAAGACAGCAGGAGCCAACCGTGTACTGCGAAGAGGGAGAAACGAGACCAACATATCTAGCCCCTTACTTTAGTCTCAACAACCAGCATTTTCTGAGGTCCATCCCATCCTCCGGATACATTCCCACTTACTCCAACTGGGAACCAACTCGACAGACTTGGTTCAACGACAGCCATCAAAGCTCTAATGGCCTCAGTTGACTCCACAACAGCAAAAGCAGCCATCTCTTTAATACTCTCACCAGCGCATTCAATCATCTCGCCGCCTCATCTTTCTGCGGTATTTTAGTCAGGTTTCTGCCTGGCTAACCTCCACCCACATGGGATGCTTTTAAGGCTATCATATTTGGCACAAATGCCTAAATAAAATGAGAAGAATTCTAGATTGGGACAGGGACTCAGATTACACAGAGCAGTCAGTCTTCTGGATATTTATATTGCACTAAATTCCAAAGCATTTTTGTATAATTTAATTGACTGTATGATAATCTCACAATTCACATACAAATCAAAATAAACTTTTGTGAGGTACAACTTACTCATCCACCCCTCTTGAAACTGACTGAAACAAATTCCATAATTCAGTATGGAAATCATCAATTCTCTCAAAAGGAATATTTCCTACCTCCTACCTTCGAGGACACAGAACTGCCGAAAGTGCAAACGGCAAGGGTCTGCACACATTTGCCCATTATTTGGTACACAGTGGTCTTTATTACAATTGAACTATTTAAAACAAAACAAAACAACCCTACACTTGTAGAGAGTACTATACAAAATAACAAAGTTTAGCAAATAGAAAACTTACTAAAATTTAATCTTTTCTCCTTCCTTCCTAAAAAGAGCCAGCCATCAAGGCGTCATCATGAACGTGGACAGGCATAGCCAGACACACCACATGGATGTCTGTGAGTGGGGATGGTTGTCTGTGGGTGGGGATGGGGTCACACCACGTGGGTGGGGATGGATGTCGGTGGGTGGGGATGGAGTCACACCACGTGCGTGGGGTGGAGTCACACGACATGGGTGGGGATGGATGTCTGTGGGTGGGGATGGGGTCACATCACGTGGATGGGGATGGATGTCTGTGGGTGAGGATGGGGTCACACCACGTGGATGGGGATGGATGTCTGTGGGTGAGGATGGGGTCACACCACGTGGGTGGGGATGGATGTCTGTAGGTGGGGATGGGGTCACACCACATGGGTGGGGATGGATGTCTGTGGGTGAGGATGGGGTCACACCACATGGGTGGGGATGGATGTCGGTGGGTGGGGATGGGGTCACACCACGTGGGTGGGGATGGATGTCTGTGGGTGAGGATGGGGTCACACCACATGTGTGGTGATGGATGTCGGTGGGTGGGGATGGAGTCACACCACGTGGGTGGGGACGGATGTCGGTGGGTGGGGATGGGGTCACACCACGTGGGTGGGGGTGGAGTGGGCCGCAGGACTGAGCGCCTGGCCTGCCCCTCTACCACTACACCCGTCATCAATGCCCCTTGTACAAGGCAGAATGAAATAAAACCTTGGAGAACGGCAAGCTGAAGTCAACTGTTGCTTTGATTAGGAAGCTATGGTGCTCAGCACAGGCCGGGACAGGCAGTGTCTGCCCGTCATTCTCCAAGACTGCGAGGTGATGACTAGACAGCCGGCCACCAGGCAGGACACAAGACCTAGGCTCTCTAGCCCATCTCTGTGTGGCTCCAGGACACTAGCCAGTGCTGGAAACTGGATTATGCATCACAGCAGTAGTTTTTGGCTCCGGAATTTGGCCAGTGTTAGGTATGTAGGAAACGCTGCATCAGATTTGGGTGGATTTAGTGAACTACCTCTTCTAAAGAGTCATTCTGTCCTTCCTGGGAGACTCCACTAACGTCCAGATCATGATAAGATTTTAGCATGAGCTTGCCCTGCTATGAAATTACCATATTTTGCCGTATATAATGTGCACTTTTTGCCCAAATTTATGAGGGAAAAATAAGGATGTGCGTTATACTTGGGTAGTACTAATTCCATATCTGTATAAAGGTTTTTAATTCTTTTATTTATGCTTATGAGTTAAAAGTGTAATGCTGGAAATCAATAATGATATCCGTATGCAAAATAATACCCTGGAATATGACCATTGGTTTTGTTGAACTTACGACAAACTTGCAACGACCAAGAGTTCTTGGCCTTCTGTGACGCATAAATATGGTAAACTTGTTACTGGTACATGAAACTTCTTGTAACTTGTCTGTTCTTGTGTTTTGTAATTATTTGTTATATAAAATTTCTTGTACCATAGTATGTTAAAAAATAAATGCTAAAATTCCTTTATAATACAAAAACAAGTACCTAAATGTAAACAAATGAAAATTTGAATTAAAACGAAATATTTTTCCCCCTGAAAATTTGGGCCAAAAATGTGGGTGCGCATTACACACAGGAGCACATTATTTGAGTACACAGCAAAATACGGTAAATAACAAAGATGCAGCAGTCAGAGAACTGGCTAATTGGGAAACTTTTCCTTCAGGAAATCTTCAAAGCTCATCCTTAATTCAGCTAAGAGATCCACACAATGACAGAGAAAAAGATATTTCTGTTAACGGAGGCCTTGCCAAAAAGGCAACTGATAAAATTCTCCATCAAAAAAAATACTTCTTTAACATGATTTTAAAACCACATTTCAAGCCAATATTCAACATCATTATGAAAGTGAAATATGAGAGTAATCCTGAATAAACCAAGGATGTACACTATTGCCTCTTTTATTTAAAATTATTTTTGGAAGTTCCAGTTAATTGAAATAAGAAAAAAAATACGGTTAAAAAAATAAGAAAGCAGCAATTATTATTTGTAGACAATATGATTGCCTAACTGGGAACAATCTTAAGAGACTAAACTGGGAAAGTATTAGAACTAATAAAAGTTTAATAATGTTGTTATGCAATAAATCAAGATCAATTGCTTTTCTAAATGCTAATAATAATCTATTGGAAATTGGGGGGGATCACAATACCAGTAATCTTCTTAGGTATAAATTTAAGATGAAATACAAAGGATGTATATAAGTAAAACTTTATGTGTCTTATAAAAATAATAAATTTTATTACATTTTATTGAGGGCTTGCGTAAACAGAGAAATGCAGTGCTCCTACCAGAAAAAGTCCTATGTCTTATTCCTCAAATTAATTCATTAATTTCCATCAAAATCTCAATTTTTTAATTTCATTTGTTTTTGGAGGTGGCGGGATTGGCACAGAAAACTGAAAAAATGACTTGAAGTTCCTAGGAATTCAGCCTTCAACTCCAAGCAGTGGTCATCCCCAGTCAGAGAAGCCCTGGGTCTCTGTTCCCTGCTGACAGAACGCTCTCTGCCTTCCCAACTTTCTTGTCACCCTCTTGGCTTTCAGTGAGAGCTCCAAGCCATCGATCTGTTCCTTTTGTCCCAAACTATCACTCCTGGCACTGAACTGAACATTCCATTTTCATCTCACTGCTCCTTCTAGCATCCTCATCTCTCAATTTCCTTTGCTCCTGTCGCCTATCTACCCAGAAAAATCTTCAACCCTGAATTTAGTTTAGGAGGTGTCCTGGTACAGTAACTAAGAATGCAGGATCAGGAGTCAGCCCACTTAGTTTTGAATCCTGTCTTGACTACCTACTCACCATGCAATCTGAGGCAAGTTACTTAATTCTTCCAAGCCTCAGTTTCCCCATCTATAAGTAATAACAGTACCTAACTTAAGAGTTGTAATGAGGGTTAAATAAGCTAATACAGATAAGGTCTTGGCACAAGGCTTGACACTTAATAAGCACTACAAATTTTAGCATCTACATGTGGGCTGCTGGGCCTTGTGACAAAATCACCTCAACGTACAGACTGGAAATGCTCCTGACTTACGGCTTCGTCTTAGCAATCCTGGTCACTATTGTTCTGTATGTCTCTGGTCAGCTCCTTTTTTTCTGTTCCACAACTGCCCCTCTTTTGCCTGCCACTTTTAAATGTGAGTATTCATTCATCAGAGGACCTATTTTATGGATTTCTCTTCACATAAGCAATTTCCCCCTCCACTGTTCTCAACTCCTGCTTACATAAGTGACAATTACCAAATCTCCAGGCCTAACCTCCCTCCTGAGCTTCAGATACACATAATTATCCAACTGCCTGAATGTTCTACGTGCACCTCCAACTCAACACGTTCCACGTACCATTACGTCGTGTATTTCAGTATCAGTTAAGGCACCACCATTCACTCAAGCAAAAAAATCTCTGACTCCTCCTACCTTCTCACTGCCAATCAGTTACTAAGAATTACTGGCTCTGCATTAGCTGGTTGCATCAGTTTCCTAGGGCTTCCCTAACAAAGGGAGCCTGGTACTGTTCTAAGTACATATAGGACACTATTCCTACAGGATGGGTACCATTGTTACCTCCATTTTATAAACGAACAAATTGAGCAACAAAGGTATTAAATAACATCTGTTCAATAAAGCCATGCATTCTGTACGTTTCAGAATGAGGATTTAAACTCTGGCTCTTCAGCCAAAATAAAAAGATACCTGACATGGAAATTCAACTTATTGATCAATTTCGTTTCCCATTTTCACCCTTTACCTACCTATCACAAACTACCCTCAGCCTAATCCAATTAGAACTTTCATTAGAGGAAAAAGGACACTTAGAAGAAAATGCTGATCCATACTACACAGCTATCAAATCTTGAATACCTCACAAATATCAAATCAGCCAACCATTACCAAAACAAGGAGGGGGAGGAGGAAGTGGGGGTGAAGAGGCAGAGAAGGATAAGACTGCAGAATAACAACAGAGAGGAAGAAAATCGAATAACTCAGCCACAATATACCCTCAGGATTGAAATAAGGATAAATAAACAAAATGGTTTTTCAGTGTCTAAACAGGCTTTTACTAAGAAGAGATTAGTAATTAAATTGAATGGCTATGGTTCAATAAAAAATATACAAATATAGTTTTCTTCCTCTGAACAGAACAGGAGCCGCGCCAGAAGTCATTCAACAGGGCTTTCTTCATAAAGGAAAAATATAAACTGTGAAACTAAAAATATTTTCAAATGCTAAGCATTTTGTCCTTGAGTGTGTTTTAGGATCCGTACTATCTGACAAGGTCTTTAAAGGGTTCTCTGTTGATGAAACCGTTTTCATGGCCTAATGAGTCTGAGCTCTATTAATTCAGACTGTGCTGTGTACATTGATTTTTGTCATTGTGAGGATCAACAGAAGTAACAGTTCTTCTAATTAACCAACTGCTCACAATGTTAAGTAGAACAAATGTCTGCTGTGAAATACATAGTGTCCAAGCACGACTTAGTGCCAACAAAAGCTAACAAATGAACTGCATTTTTAAGTTTAAGGAGAAGGAAAGTAATCCCTACCTGTATGGAAGATAGTTTGGCTCTTTCTTTCAGTTATTTCAAATAAAAAATTGTAATGCTAAGAAAGGATCAAAATTAGAGACAACCTATTTTCCACCTCTGAATTACCATTAGATTGCACAAACCATCAGGTAGGAACAGAATACACAGAAAAAGAAATCACAAGCAGAAATAGCTTTGAAGGCAGTTCTTTCCCTTAAATGAAGCCTTTATATCAAACAAATCTATATAGTTTCTGTGTATTCTAGCCTTTTGACAATGAATGTGTAAATCAATGATTTTGTTCCATTGCCCTTGGCAACTTTCCATGTTTAATATGTGATGAAGCAACTTTAATCTTCTATATGACTAGACCCAACTTTAAACTTACCATTAAAAATGACATCGTTTATATCTTCTACAATATTAATACATTTATTTGTGATAGTAACAAAAGCAACCCTGAATATGTGCATAAATTGGAGTTCTCAGTAAGTAACCACTTCTCTCTGTACGTCCTTCTCCCAGTGACTAGCTCAGGGTTCAGTAAAATATGGGCTAATGGTCAAACACAGCCTACTGCCTGCTTTTGTACGGCCCACACGTGAAAGAATGGTTTGTATATCTGCAAATGGTTTGGGAGGAAGACAAATCAAAAAGAATAATACTATTCTATAACACATGAAAATTATATGAAATTCAAATTTCAGTATTCATAAATAAAATTTTATTGGAAACAGTCATGCCCATTCATTTAAATGCTGTCTTTGGCTGCTTTTGTGGTCCAAAGGTAAGGCTGAATAGCTGAAACAGAAATTACATGGCCCACAGAGCCCAAAATATTCACTTTCTGACCCTCTTCAGAAAACTCGTGCCCACCCCTGTTCCAGCTATTGTCAGAGACTCACAGAACATGTCATTAAGGAGTACTGGACAGCAACACGACCAGAAGGGGTGTAATTACTAAGAGGAAATATGCTCTGATGGGCAAATCTGGAGCTGAAAGTAAATTACTGCTAGCACTGATCAGTGACATCTCCATTTCATGAAATATCCCAGATCTGAAGTTGCCATAGAACCATAACATGTGCTTTTCTTAATACCCCAAGGTGTATATCCACATAAAAGACATTTAGACAGACAATTCAAGACATTTTATAATCAGACCTGAGAAATATTTTCTCTAGAGCAAAAAGAGCTACTGCCATCACAGAGAAAACAAAAACAAAATCAACAAACTAGAGAACAAAACAGGTAAATTGGGGAAACCAACACAATGGGTTTGCGTAAATTGGGGGGTGGGGGGGAAGTAACCAAAAATTGCTCTAAAGGATAGGGGTAAGATATTGTACATATGGAAGTTTTCAAAAGTGTGAGAGATAAATTGAGGGATATGTATTGAACAGAATACATAAACTGAATGGAATAACCTTAAATGATATTTAAATCTTTGGTTAATAAAAATTTCTCTTATATATGTCAAAATATCAGGAAACTTTGGTAATTTACAGTTTTTAAGAAGTGAATAATAGTATGTATACCAAAGTAATGTTCTGTCATTTGCTAGAATTAAAAAAACAACAAAAAAAAAACTACATTTAACAAGTCTGTTAATTTCAAGTTTGACAATTACGCAATGCCTCTCAAATCCTTTGTAAAATAGAAATTCAGTTGTTTTCTCTACATATTATAGCTGCTTAAAATTTTTACCTTCTGTTTCTATATATAGTGTAAATGAATATTCAACCTTAAACCTTCCTCCCAATAAATATTCTCTGTAATTAATTCCATTTATTTTCCTTAAAAATAAAACTCTGACTCACCTACATTCCATACCGATTCTTATAAAATTTTAAAACACACAATTTCAGATGAAAACTCTGATGTGTGTAATACATTTTATTCACATGAATAGATATTTTATATTCTCTGTGATTAGGATGTAAACAAGATACGTACTAAAGGTGAAGCTAGTATCCAACACCACTAGTTAAAGCTAATACACAATCCTCACGCCTGTCTCCTAACTGCACTTCAATTTTAACATTAACAAAAAATGTGGGGAACACTTAATAAACAAATAATTTCTGATCTGTTTCTTTCCAAAGAAGAAATAGGTCAAAATAATTATTTGAACCAACCTGAGGTAGAAAGCAGTGGGGAGATAAATGACTAGACAAAGAAAAAGATACTTTGGTTGGTATCTATAAAGCAATGTGAACACACACTAGAAGCAGAACCTCCTCTAACTGTACATTTCTTAAATTTGCACTATTTGCCCTTACAGGAGACTCTCCACCAGGAATTTCAAAATGCTTTAACAAACCATGAATGGAAAACCTGAAATATCCCAGATCAGATAACAAAGATGAAAAGCTTTAAAAAGTACACATTAAGTTATTCTAATAGGTCAAAATTAAAATGAAGAACTCAAAATCCCAAATTTCCATCTATCAAACTAAACCACTGGACATACCAATTTCCGCACAGTAATAATAACATCAGAAAACGCAGTCACAAAAATTATTTCCTAAATTTACAATTAATAGTTTAAAAATCTCAAACCTAAAATTCTAAGAGATTTATCAGTTTGTCCCTTTGTAATCCCCAGTTTTTTGCTTTTAAGGGAGAAAAAACTTAAAGGACCCAAAACCGCCTTAGACTTCAAAACAGTTCTTTCCAAACCGTATTTGATAGATTACATGTAAATGAGTCAAAAACATACAGATTGGATTTCCCTGAAAATATACATAAGTTTAGAAAGTAGAGGATTGAAATGATTGGCATACTATGCCTTGGGTTGAATGCAAACATTTGAAAAGTTTTTAAAAAGTTCAACACTGATACATATTTTCACCAATAAAGCATCTGGTTTCAACATTTCTAATTTTAAGAGATGTTTAAAAATGTGTCAGAGTAAGTCAAACTCTCCTCATTTGTTTGAATTCTCTAATAAAGGGTACATTTACTTCCTACCCAAAAATATCTGAAAACACAAGATATACCATTCCTTTTCCTTAATGTTTCACAAATGCCTGAAAAGCAAACTCAATTCAATTTAGCTGAATCAATAAGAGAATTTGAGATTTTCTAAAGCCAATACGTTTTAAACGAAGCATGGATATTCCCTAGGGCCAATAATTATGATATATTATCTAAGTAACCCTTTTAAGCCAAACCAGAACACTTCTTTCCAAAATTCACATTCTGCCAAACTGGGACACTGTGTAGTGGGGAAAGTGTTCAGAACACAAGGATTATTTTTCCAAAGCAAAACTTAAACTCCAGAAGCATGAACATGCTGAGATATACTGCCCTCTACAGTCACTTTCTGATATTATTTTTAGACTGAAATAATTAATTCTAATCCTAAAACTCTTCTAATTAAGCAAGCTTCCAGATTTCCATAATATTGTAGATTGACCTTTCTTTAGATGGATTTGTAGTAGTTGTTACTAAAACCTATAATGTTTCAAATACCCACCATTAGGTACTTCCCAAAGGACAGAAAAGCACCGAAAACAGAATTGTATAATTTGCACTTAAAACAAGTTTCAAATAACTCAAATTGCATAGATCTCTAAAACAAATATGACTTATAGCATATAATAATTAACCCAGGTGGCCAGGAGTTCTCTCTAGCAAAATCCCAAGTTCACACATTTGACGAAAATACAAACTTGGCCCCGTACAGCCCATACAGCCCAGGTCTTCTTCTTGGGGTGCATGTGTCCTCTCAACTCCTAGCAGTTTCTGCCTTTCTTTGTCTAGTCAGGCATCCAGAGCCCCAACTAAGTCTTAAGGAGCTAATGAGACGCCATGGCAACCAAGACCTGTGTTAGCTGCAAAGCACAAACACCAATATTCACTTTTCCTAAGCATGCAAATAGCAACCTGATAAGGACTCAAAAGACATTAAAACCATCCCTCTAAAGTAATAACTCTATAGGCACCTATAACACACCATAAGTTGAGATTTTCTATTATTCTTTATCTTTAAAAACGTATTAAGACATGCTTTCCATGTATCACAGGTAGTATAGCTAGCCTCAGCTGTTATAGTTAAATGACCAGGTTTTTTTTCTTTTGTTTTAATCTAGATTCATATAAGACCATAAGTAATGAAATCCTGCCCAAACTTTGTTTGGAGAAAAAGTAAAATCTGTATCTCCTCAACACCAACAAAGCATATCTCAAAAAAAAAAAAAGAAACTAAAACTAAGATACAATGTTCCACAGCAAAATATCCATTATTACTTTCGAAAGCAATTTAATAAAAGTGATGTTGGGCCTCTAATCCAGTAAATTAAAACAGCATCATCCTTTGGGGCATGAAAGTGAAAATAAAATTTGTATAGACCAGGGGCTATGAAACTAGGGCCCATGGTCCAAATGCATGCAGCCTGTGTTTGTCAATAAAGTTTTGTTAGAACACAACCATTTAACATTTGTTTCCATATCGCCTATGGTTGGCTGTTTCTCCTACAAGGGCAGAGTTGAGTAGTTACAACAGAGACCACATGGCCTGCAAAGGCTAAAATATTTACTATGTGGCCCTCTACACAAAAAGTCTGCCAATCCTGCTTCAGAACAGAGATTCCCAGCCTTCTCCAGATAGAGATTTAGAAGCATGTCAAGTGCACGAGCACAGGTGGAAGGCTGGTTTGGAGAGAGAAAGGGGAATTACAGCTGCTAATCCACTCTACTGAAAATTAAGAAAAGTAAAATTATGGGGATTCATGAGAAGGAAGAACTGACAGATGCAGCTGATTCATCCTGTATATGGTTCACATTAGAATTTCTAAAACACGGAAGAGCTCATTTTCTTCTAGGTACTCTAAATACTTCTGTAAGGAATAAATGGGGAAAATAAAATTTTCTACATACTATTTTACTCACAACCACGCTACATTAAGAGCTCACTTCTGAGGTGGATTGATATTTATAAACAAAGAGAATATTTCAAGCAAGCTTTGCTGTAAATCTGTTTTTTTCATCAACATTAACAAAATGACATAGAATTTTGTTAATTTGAGGCCTACTATAGTCCACTCCAGCCCTCTCTTCAAGACGGCTACTATGCCAATGAGTATGATTATAGCCAGACACCAGGATGAATCTCAGGTAAACAGCAAGGATTTAAATCAGTGAACCATCAAACTAAAGATATTTCCAGAACCTACAATATGAAACGTAATCAGTATTCAAAGTGATGAAAAACAATGGCCTACAACCTAGATTGCTTTATTCATCAAGGCTATCATTTAAAATTGAAGGAGAGATAAAGAGCTTCCCAGAAAAGAATAAGCTAAAGGAATTCATTACCACCAAGCCAGCAATGCAGGAAATGTTAAAAGGGCTTCTGTAAACAGGAGAAAGATGAAACATAATTAATGCCTTTGACAGTAACTATATATCAATACAAAAATCAGGATGAAGACGATCTAGTCAAGAGACTCAGATTCTAGTCTATGAGGTTTGATCCACAAATATGGTGACTGCTGCTGCTGAGTGCCATCCAACAGGAAGGCAGGGATCTTCAACACGGGAAGTGGCGCGTCAAACCTCAGTAACAGTGTGTGACAAGTTTCAACTTGTTCGGTGCAGTCGGGTGTGAGCTACGGTTGAGAGAAGGTGTGTTTTAAAGTGTGGTGTAAATCATCCTCCATCATGACAACGCTCCACATCACACATGGCTTCTGATATGGCAGTTTCTGTCAAACAAAAACATCATGGTGTGTCCCTCATCCACCTTATTCACCGGATCTGGCATCGTGCGACTTCTGGCTCTTCCCCAAAGTCAAAATGATTCAGGATATCGAGGCAGCCACAACAACGCAACTAACAACACTCGCAAAAGAGGACTTCCAGAACTGCTTCAGAAAGTGGCAAGAACAATGGAGTAAGTGTGTTCAAACTGGAGGGGGGGCGGTGTATTTTGAGGGGAGTTAATGGCAATATGTCTTTTACTGTAATAAATTTTTTTTTAAACATTCACCATATGTTTTGATCACACCTCGTAAGTTTGACTCTATAATCTTAGAAAAGTCATTTCCCCTCTTTGGATTTCAGTGGTCTTATCTGTAAAATGAGGGAATTGGGCTAAATCGGTGATTCTCAACCATTCACATTCATCAGAATCACCTACAGGGATTGTTTAAATGAAGATTGCTGGGCACCAGACTCCAGCTTCAGCTGTGACCCATAAAGAACTTGGAAATCACCACTCTCCACAGCAAGAAATATGCTTAAGAAACTGAAATCAATGACTTTCCTTTGATCCATGAGAGAACTGAGGTCACAGAGCAAACCACCACCCCAAAATCTGGAGAGATAGGAAAACAGTGAGAATCACAGCAGAGATCAGCATACCTGGAGCAAAGCTACAGGAGCCAGTAACTGGTAGGAACACTTAAGTGGTAATTTTGACAAATTTCCAAAGAGTAAGGACCAGCTTGAAAGTTAAAAACTCCTGGGGGTTCAGACTTAGGGAGACCTGTATGTAGGTTTTATCTTCAGAAGCCCCTCCCCGCCAGGTTCTCACGTGAAGATCAGAGAAAAATCCCCTAGTGTTTTGGGCAGGGAAGGGGAGAGTGCCCATTTTGAACCAGCTCTACGCATTCTCATAGGCCTGCCTTCTAAGGGAAACAACTTTGCCAGAGCCTTATCTGGCCTGAAAGGGCAATTACAGTAAGTCCTCACTTAACGTCCATGACATAGGTTCTTGGAAACTGCGACTTCAAGTGAAAGGATGTATAATGAAATCAATTTTACCACAGGCTAATTGAGATAAACAAGAGCTAAGTTCCTACAGCTTATTTCTGGTCACAAAAACATCACCAAACTTCTAAATAAGTACCCAAATCACTTCTGATATGACACACTGAAATAAACATGAGCTGTACAGACCTTCAACAGAGATTAATAAAAACAGTTAAGATCATTCTTTTCCAACCCACTTATTCCACTTAAGGGTCATAGGTGGCCAGCGCCAATCCTGGCAGCTCAGGGCATCAGGCAGGAACCACCCTGGACAGGACGCCATTCCATCACAGGGCACACTCACACATACACCTACTCTCAGACTGGGTCAATTTAACCGTGCCAATTAATCTAATGTGGACATCTTTGGGATGTGGAAAGAAACCAGAGTACCCAGAGAAAACCCATGCAAACATGAGAAGAACATGCAAACTCCACACAGACAGTGGCCCCCCCACATCTTTTTTTTTAACTCATCAACATTGTAACAAAATGGCATTGAATGAAATGACATTATTTGAGGCATGCTATAGACAACTCCAGCCCCCTCTTGCCTTCCTGTTCACATAATATGAGGGGGGAAAAGGCTAAGAAACTTATGAAGGTCATAGCCTCAGGACTTAGGCCCAATAGAAAACTGAGATTTAATATAAGAGTACAGAATGTTTCCCCTCCCAATTGCCTACCACCAAACCAACAGGGTTCCCATATAAATAAATACAGGCATACCTAGGAGGTAGTAAGGGTTCGGTTCCAGACCACCAAATAAAAGTATGAAACTAAATAAAGCAAGCTGTAAACTTCATGCTGCTTCATAAAGGGTCTTGCCTTCAATTTGTAAAAAATGCAACATCTGTGAAGCGCAATAAAGCAAAGCACAATGAAACAATGTATCCATAACAAACAGTGCATTACAACTGCAAGAGCTGCAAGACTCAATTTAAGAAGGGATACTTAGGGAAACTCAAAGACAACAGGAAAAAACAAAGAAAGAAAACCACAGGAAGCTGAAGCATCTGACACCTGTACTACAACAAACATTAAACACAGTATGGCTGTTTCTTACAAAGCTAAACATAGTCTTACCATACAATCCCACAATTGCATTCTGTGGTATTTACCCAATTGACTTGAAAACTTATGTCCACCCAAAAATCTGCACATAAATATTTACAGCATGATCACCAGAAACAGGAAGCCTGGTGAATGAATAAGCAAACTGTGGTACATCTAAACAATGGAACATTCTTCAGCAATAAAAACGTGAGCTATGGGGCAGCCAGTTAGCTCAGTCAGAGCGTGGTGCTAATAACACCAAGGCTGCCAGTTCGATCCCCACATGGGCCACTGTGAGCTGTGCTCTCCTTTCAAAGAAAAAAAAAAGTGAGCTCTCAACACACACACACACACACACACACACACACACAACAAAACATGGACAAATTTTGAATGCATATTGCTAAGTGAAAGAAGCCAATTTGAAAAGGCTGCATACTGTGTGATTCCAACCATAGAACATTCTGGAAAAGGCAAAACTAGAGATACTGAGTAAAAAGGCCATTGGCTGCCAGGGATTCAGGGGAGAAAGAGAATTGGGGAAGCACAGGAGAGTTCTAGGGCCGTGAAACTATTCTGCATGATAATGTATCCTGAATACATGACATTATACATTTATCAAAACCCACCGAACTGTGTACAACACTAAGAATGAATCTTAATGTAAACTATGAATTTTAGTTAATAATATAACAATATTGGTTCATTAATTGTAACATATACCACACTAATGCAGGATAACATAGGAAACTGTGTGTGCTGGGTATGTAGGAATTCTGTACTATCAGCTCAATTTTTCTACAAATCTAAACTGTTCTAAAATACAAAGTATTTTGTTAATTGTTGAGCATTGCTCTGGTCTTTATTCAGCAGTTCAGATTATACATTTTTAAAAAGCTCTCCAGTAATGGTCTAGGGCCACACTTTGAAACCACCAGGCTAGAGCTCCCCGCAGTGCTAAATTTTATTCTATTCAGTAATGTTTTCATGGGAACTATAGTGGCCAGTCTACAAAATGGCCCCATTGATCTCTGCCTCCTGGTATTCAAACCCTTGTATGGTGTCATCTCACAACTGAATACAATACTGGAAAAAGGACAATGTCTTCCAAGGCTAGGTCATAAAAGACACTGCAGCTTCTTCTACCTTCCTCTTTCTTGGATCCCTCCTCTGGAAAGCCAGCTGCAGTATCATAAGGACACTCAAGCAGCCCTATGAAGAGGTGCCATATGGCAAAAAACTAAGGCTTCGCCAAAAGCCAGCACAAACTCGCCAGGCATGTGAGTGAGTGACCTTGAAACTGGATCCTCCAGCTCCAGTCAAGCATTCCGATTACCGCAACCTCAGAAAAGACCCCAAGCCAGAACCACCCAGGAAAGCCACCCCAAACTCCTGATCCCCAAAAAGTGTGGAAGATAATAAATGCTGAAAGTTGTTTTAAACTGGTATTTTGGGCTAATTTGCTACACAACAATTGATAATTACTACAAGAGCTGAATCAAAAATATGAATGTAATAGGACTGTGTTATTGATTCTTGCCTTTAATTTTGACGCAGTTGGAAAACTCTTTAAAAATGTCTATATTCCATACAAAGTGAAAAATCAGTATAAAGAGCTCTCCGACTTTTCTCAAAGTACTACAATTAATTATAAAATATCTTTAAAACATAAAGATTATGGGATGAAAGGGTAGAAAAAGAGGAGCAAGATTTTCATCATCTCCCCTAAGCCATTACTGGTCATCGTAGGGTACAAATCTGAAAGTCTTACTGTATTGCTAATAACTCTTTAATAGTTTCCCGAAGTTTATAGAAGTGAATCCAGATTCTGTTCAAGGTCGGCCCTATTCCTAGCTCTAGTCTCATCAGGCAACATCATGGGTAAACACGACATGCACTTACTGCTTTGTGTGGTCTTGGACCAAGAACTGTACCTCCCTGCTTCAGTCTCCTCACCAATAAAATGAGGACACAGTACAGATTTCGTGGTTACTATAGAGAGTGAATAAATCAAAACACAAAAAGCACTTAGAGCAGTACCTTGTCTGAGTGCTCAATAAACGTTAGCTATCATCACCTGCCATTACCCCTCTCATGACCTAGATTGGTTCAAGCCATTATGAACTATTAGAGTTTTCAAACTCACCCACATTGTTTTTCACTTTTGTGTTAATATAAGAAAGACTCACATCTGCAAGGGCCTTCCTTAACTATAGAACTTACTCTCTCACCCTTGTAAACTTTTCAAAGATCTCTTCTTTATACAGCTTTCTCTGATTTCCATTTTAGTTATGATATCCCCACAGAAACACCCATATAAAACTATTAAATTATTTATTCTTTTCCTCTCCCACAAAACTGTATGCTTCTTGATAATAATACCTAATATTTATTGATTATCCGGCACTGTGTGCCAGCCATTGTGCTTATATTAGGCACTGTATATGAACAGTCTGAGTTAAACCTCTTAATAAACCTCTTAATAACGCTGTAAGAATTATTACCTGTTTTATTGGCAGCAAAATTTACACATGTAAACAGCAGAGCAAGAATTCAAACCTTAGCTGTATGGCTGCAATTTTTGTTTGTTACTACCTAAAATCTAAGGACTATGAGTTTGACATCTTGATATCCTACAATTTCAGAGAGGCACATAAATAAGCAGACAACAGTTTTAAAATGTTTTACACACACACACACTGTGGGCGGCTGCCAGAAACACACCCACTTTAATCAGCTTCTTGTTTAAGCTTTCTGGAGATATTCCATGCATCTATAATACATATGTATAAAGTTTTTTCATATACAAGTAAATAATACATTTCATATATCCTTCTGCAACATTTGTTTACTTCATCTACCTTGGAAAGATTGTTCCAGGCCGGTGCACACAAAGTGCCTCATTCATTTTAACTGCTGCACAGAATCCCACTGCATGGGTGTACCATATTCATGGAATTAACTCTCCTACACTGTTTGCAGCCTTTTGCTATAATATAAAATGCTGTAATGATAATCCCTAAGCACAAATAAAGGGATGGATAAAGGATAGATATATGAGTATATATAGTAATAGTAAATGTAGTATCATATAGTAAAGTAAATGTAGTAAATGTATGTATCATATAGACATACAGTAAAATGTAACTAGAATCTAAGTGATAGATATGGGTGTTCACCATATAATTCTTTCAATTCTTCTATATTTAAACTACCAAATTTATACTTGTTCTTTTTTTTTATATACTTGTTCTTAAAGTATCATGTTTTTCTTTCAATTTTTTAATAAATCACCAATATGAAAAATTTTATCACGGCCTTCAAAACAACCCAAAAAATTTCAAAAATATAATAATCTGGAAATGGCTCCTACCCTTGGTTTGTAACCCAAACAAGCAGAAGGGGCAGGTATCAGAAGAACTGCACTTCAACTTCTGTCACTTTATACAAGGCACATCATCAAGCACAGAATTGCCCCAAGAGTCTTATTTCCCTGGCTCTCAAGGTCCTTTTACATCAACACTAGGTCTTTGCTGAACACAAAGACTTCCCTAACATCTAAGAAAAGCAAGGGGAAAGTGAAAAAAAAAACCTTCAGAAGGTCACAGTTTGACATCTTCCTTCCTAGCTTCCTTCCTGTATATCCCCAGAAGTCCTAGCCAATAAAGAATGGTTTTAACTCTTCTTTCTGAACAAAAAAAATACCAATGATTAGTCTTCCATTCTTTCTTTAGAGAATATGTTCATCCTTTCTCTGAAGATTAAGAAGCAGAAATTTCAAGAGAATTTCTGGATCAGAATGCCATTCCAGCTATGGGACATCTCAACCAGGATCCGAGGATAACAAATGAATGTTTGTTGGCTTGTTTTTGTTTGTTGACTTGAGTCCTCACTGAAAGCCTATCAGCATCACAACAGACGTATCTTAGGACAGTGCTTTGGGAGGAGCAAATATTCAGAAACTTCAGGGAAGGGTTTCAGAGAAAATTCACGTTTGAGCTACATATTCAAGGGAGGAGCAGGAGTTTGCCAGATAGAGAAAAGGAATATTCCAATCAGAGAAGAAATCGCAGAGTTTTAAGGCTGAATTATTGCTTTATTTCCTCCAAGGAATCAAAAGTTAATCGTACTTTTATTTCCTAAATCTCAAAAAATGTAAGTTCTTGAAAGAACAGTCATAGAATTTTGAGGAATTTCCATTTCTTCAGTTGCTGAACTTTTCAAAAACAATCGCAAGCTGAAGAGAGCTGTGAACTGTGAACAGTTCTGAGCTTTAACAATGTCCAGGAATCCAGCAATATTACTCAGTCCTGAGAGCAAACCCGACGAAGTGGTACCAGTTGCAGTCCTCCAATTCCCGTCTAGAACACTTCAACTCCTAACATTCAATGAAAACCTAAAGGAAATGTTGGCACCAAATAAAAGTGTTAAATTGTCTTAGGTCGTTAACTAGCAACAGTTCAGCAGAAATAATAAAAAGCAGTAAATCTGAAAACGAGAGGGAAGCCCCCTAAGGGACCTCGTGCTGCGGAGTAAACGCCTGCTCCAAGGCTGTGTCCAACTTACGTCCACCTCGGCTGTCATGAGCCCACTGCGGACTGCACTGTCACGCACGCCCTTTCCTCCACTGCTAATGCGGTCCCCCCATTCAGAAGGCCCACCCTCCCCTCTCTCTATGTGGCAGATGGCACGCGTCCAAGATCCAACTCAGCCTTCACCACTGGGACTGGGACTCTTCAAAGAATCCCTCAGGCCCTTACCTGACACCTACCACTCACTGTGTCACATGAATCAGCCTCGTCACACTCCCCATGCCCTCGGGGTGGAACCTGCAGCCCTGGTCATCTTTCTATCCGTCACCCACCACAATGCCCAGCATTCCAACAGCACCTTCGCCACGTTTACCAAGGGCCTGTGTGGCAGACACTGTGCTCGGTGCTTTATACACATTAACTCATGTCGCCCATAACCCCAGAAATAACATACTGAGAACAGCACGCCAACCCTTTGAAGAGTATATTATTCCCCGTCCAGCACAGAGGGCTTCATAAAGTGTGTAAGACTATACAGCTGGTAGGAAGTGGGGGAACTGGCATTCTCACCCAAGCAGTAAGGTTCCAACCCATGCTCTCAACTGCTACCGTGTTTCCCCGAAAACAAGACCTAACCGGAAAATAAGCCCTAGCACGATTTTTCAGGATGACATCCCCTGAACATAAGCCCTAATGCATCTTTTGGAGCAAACCTTAATATAAGACCCGGCCTTATTTTCAGGGAAACACTATGCTAGCAGGGACCCAGACACTCAGCAAACTTAACTGGCTGGAATTCCTAGTGTTGCTTTCCAAATAAACAAACAAATATTTTTAGACTGCATATGTTTTTCGCTAGTTTTGCTGTCTGTGGCCATTTCCCCTCTCTATTACTTGACCTTTCAGCAGCACTGAACACCAATCGCATCCCCCTCCTTTAGTGAGGCCTATTCTGCTTTTGTGGCCAATCTTCCCAGCCTCCTTAGCGGGCTCCCTTCACGTGAAGGGGCTCAGGACAGTGGTCCACAGGACTCTACCCTGGGTCCCACGGTCATTCTTTCTTCACACACTCTCTGGGCCGTCTCCTACCTACATTTGTCCCGAGCTCATTTTCCAAACCCATGTATATCACCAGCTCTTGTGGATCTCCACAGGGGTGTCCTGGACTTCAAATTTAGCATGTTCTCAACCTGAATTCACTGTCTAGCCCTCTCCCCAAATACGTCCTTCCTCAGGGATCATATCAGGCTGCATCAGCCTGAGTCCATCAGGAAAAAGAAACCACACAGTGATTTAAACAAAAAATGTTTGTTAAATAAAGAATTATTAACGACAGCAGGGGATTGGAGTAATGAGGAATTGGCTAGTAAGAAGTAAAAAGAACTCTAAAGAATAAACGAATAGATGCAGAAAATATAGTACATAGCACATTATGTCCTCACCACTACCCTTAGGGCTGAGACAGCACACCCAAAGACGAGTTCCCCCAATCCTCGCCTTGAGACCCAGACCTGGCTGGAGAGGACTAGTATCTGGCACAACCGAGAAGCCACCCTGTGGAATGTGCCGGAAATCTGTCCTCTAGAACAACAGAGAAAGTTGTTTGTGGGGAAGTGTCCCACCCTAGTCACTCTGCCCCAAAACTCACCCAGGCAGGGGAGGGGAGGACAGCTGCTTGGTGGCTGAGCGCTCAGAAGCCACCCACCTGCAGGAGCTTGCCCGGAAAGCACGCTGGAATCAGCAAATGGAACTCCTTCCTCCCTCGGTCTGGCTCGTAATCTTGTGCCAGCTGGCCAAGGGCAAGGATCGAAGGGTCTACACTGACCTGCACAGAGTGGGAAGGCTAACTCGGAAGTCAGAGGCAATACACCAACGCTGGCACAGGTAGCACCGTCATCGCCGCTCTAGCCCGCACCAGAACCTATGAGCATCCTCAACCCTTCCTTCAATCCTCAAGTCCTGTAGTTCCACCTTCTAAGTATTTCTGGAATCCCTCCGCTTATCTCCATTCCCACTGTGAAGGCCCCAGTCGGGGCTCACAACACCTCTTACAAGCGTTGCCATCACAGCCCTAGGCCGCCTACCATAGATGTGTCCTCATTTTCCCTTCAGCGGCAACCACTGTGATCTCTGCGAACGGCCACTCCAATCCCGTCAATCCACTACTTACTTACAACCTCTCAGGATCTTCTCCAGTGTCCATAGGATAGGATCCACAATGAGGAATGTCTTTGAAAGTTCCTTGCAACTTCCCTCCTCAAAATCTGCACTCCAGACATTAGGAACGTTATATCGTTTGCCACATGAGAAGATACCGTTTTGCCTGCTTCCTGTTTGTTGTTTTGTTTGCCTCAGGGCCACTGCACAGGGGTTTCCTCTCCCCAGGACAGCCTTCCTTTTCCCCACGTGCCACACCCACCTCCGGTCAGCTGACTCCTCACCCTTCTTCCGGTCTCACTGACATGTTTCTTGCTCCAAGTCAGGTGCCCTGCTGCATACGCCCAACAGAACCCTCTTCTTCCCCATTTAGAATGCCACACATTATTACAATCGTTAACTATCTATCTCATCTTCCATCCTTCAACCTCTGTAAAGGCAAGAAAACATTCTTCTTCATCAGTGAATCCCACAGAGATGTCTAGAACAAAGCAGGCACTCGATAAATATCAGTTCAGTTCACGAACGTTGAACGAAGGAAGAAACTGGTTTCATGAAGTCAATAACAGCTCAAAAGAAACAGATTTTGGTTTTGACCTGACGTGTTGCTCAGTATACTGCGATAAGATTACTGATACTTCATTCTAAGGATGAGGAGAAACTGTTTTTGTTTCATGCTTAACAACTAAGATAAAGAAAAATATACAGTCTATTCCTCGGGGCAGGGGGGAAACTAATTCAACCAACTGATAATATAAATGTATATGATTATATTGTATAAGATAAGGAAAGATTTATTTTTCAAGGCGAACAGTGCCATTCTAATGTCATATGTATATCAAAGGATTTAGTTTATTTACACCCAATAATGAAAATCAAATATTACCACATGACATTCCATAGCACACTATGCTTCCACAGTGGAAAATCAATACATCAAATTCATTTTCCCCAACCACAGTTCTAGAATCATTATGCAATGCAAACAGTCTTCTCAAGCACTTTGAACCCATCTGAAATCAGAACTAGACCACCACTGACACCTGCTCCACAAAGGACTGTCCCTCTCGTTCTCTCTCCAGGAATTTCCTCAGGGCTCCCAGGAGCAAAGGCTGTCGAGCTGCACTGGTACGGGGTCACCTGGGCTGCCACCACCTGTGGAAGGCTCTTTAGGATCGCTAGTGCAGTCCTGCTGCCATCCAACCTGCTGCTTTACTGTACGGTATCTATGTGGACGACAGCCTGGCCAATCTGACCAGAACATAACGTCTTGTTCTTTGCCAGCTCCCCCAATACTCAGCACGGTACTGATCCAACAGCAAAAGCGTACTAAGCACAGGCTGGCTGCTGAACTCAAATGACCGATGACAACCTCCTCTACAAGAACATCACACACTGTAATTACCAGGGCCGCCGTGGTGAAAACCTTCACACATACACACAGCCAGGGATACACACGCTCATACACTGCACACATATTTTTAATACTAGTCCAAAAATCAAGAAAAGAATTCACGTACCAAATACATTCATGTGGTTATTTCTCTTTAACTGTTTTTATTCCAACTGATGTGTATGTCATTTTCTAAAGTTTCTTCGTATATACATCCATAGTTTCATTAAGGAAAGCCAATTAATAAAATGAAACTCAAAAAAGGTCTAATAGCTATTCTCTCCACTAAGAATGATCTTACCTCACTTTTCTTTGCTCAAATGTCACCTTCCCCAACCACTTTAAACCCACCAAATCCTCCTTTTCCCCCTTTCCTGCTTTATTTTTCAACACAGCATTTATCACCGTCAACACGTCTGTACTTCTTTGTTTACTGTCTGTTTTCTCCCACTGGAATGTTTCTCCATGAACAAAAGGATGTTTTGGTTTGTTTTATTCGATGTTGCTTCCTCAGCTCTTAGAACTGTGTGTGAAACACAGTAGGTGATCAATAGGGATTGGGTGAGTGAATGAAAACAAGAGTCCCAGAAATTGATCTTAATACTGAGACTGTGAAATGAAAAGCTCTCCAAATGGGAGTGGACATATATTTGAGAGGTGATCCTCTTTAATTTAACTTAAGCCCAAACGACTTTATGAAATTAAACTGACCCAAGCTGCACCCAAAGATCACAAAGACTCAAGTACATTTTAACAAAAAGCAAAGAATTCTAGGTCTTGCTTTATCACTGGAGAAAAACCTACTGTGGAAAATGTAGATTATTTAAGTTCCATTCGTGGCTAGTTAAAGATTGTGTATCATCCCTCTCGTAACATCATGAGGTCCAGACTAACTACAGAGAGAATTCAGTTTTACATTTATTTGTAACAGAATTTCCTCCATATATAATAATTCCTTTGATACTACAACTCTTCTCTAACACTATAGTAAGTCACGGTAGTTGCATTCTTAGATACTCTCACTACCTAAAAGTCCTGTACATAGCAATATAACTGATGGGTAAATTCTAAACCAAGTAACTCTAATAGAGAAAATTGTAAAACCAAATTTGTAAAGCCATTAAACCAGAATAGGGAATAGAGAACTGATCAAATTGCTCACAATAATTCTTTGGTCAGGAAAAAAATCACTTTCAGATTTCAGTGAAGCAATAAAATAAGAAAACACACGAGTAGAGATGTTAACAAATATTCAGTAAGCCAAATGCGCATTTCTATACTGAGTTTTGTGATAAGAGACAAAAGAAATAAAACAAACGGTCCCCATACTAAAAGACTTTTAAAATCTAGATGTGACAAAATAAACAGGAATTACGGCATCATGGAGAAAAATACCTCTAGTCTAAAATGGAAAACTTCAAAATCACACAGACCCAAGAAAACAGACACTTCATATCATAACAGAACAACATGATTTTTCTGACACCAATGCGCTGTTGCAGTTTTTCCTGCCTGCAGTCAAGTAGGTCAGTGCGCAGACTCAGGGGCACACTGCTCTCACCGGCCACTTCAGCCCAAGCCATTTTAATTACTTCCTCGGTTATATTCCCCCATCTACTGATACTCGCGTGTCCAGCTGTTAGGAAGTACTTTCACTGCCACCTCCCGAATGGTTTCCAATGTCTCCTTCTGTGCCATCCGATCCCTGGCCTGGTTCAGCCCTCTTGAGCACCTGGCTAAACCACTGTAAAGAGAAGTCTGATGAGATTACTCCCCTGCTTAAAAACTTCCACTACATTCCACCATCCACTGAATAAAGTCAAAACTCCTTAGCACTCTGATTTTAAGGATTAAACTTCTGGTCTCAGCTCTTTCTTCTCCACGCTCCTCCCACCATATCTTGGCTTACACACTTTTCCACCACCTAAAGCACATTCCCCTTCTTTCCTATTTTTCAACACCCCTCTTAACTTTTGACAGACCCGGTTTAAATGTCACCTATGTGAAGATTCCTCTGATCCTCACAATCAGGATTATCTGGTGTTTGCTGGGTATCATCAAAGTATTTTGTTCGTACGCTAATAAAATAGACTGTATTTACGTTCATGTTAAACTGCAGTCTGATAATAGCTTTTATCTGTCTACCTGCCTCCCACCCCTTTCTGGGAAAAGAATCCCTTCTTCTTGCGGGGACCTAATAACATGCAGTTTGGGCAGGCCTGGCTGCCCCATGAGTGTGCTAAACCCTCCTAGCCACCACGATTGGTTCAGGAACGGGCCCTTGTCCCAAGCACAGCCAGTTGGAACTTCTACCAGAAGCATCAGAAAAAAGAATCTCCTTCCAGTGGATCCCCTAGCCATACGGCTGAGCCTAGGGCTGCAAACAGCCATCTTCGCTACAACGTAAGAAAAGCCTGATGACAATGAAGCTAACAAAAAGGAAAACAAAGGAACGTGGAGGAAAAGAGAGATTCTCACTGTCTCTCAACTTCTGGATGTACCCAGGTTCACCCACAAAGCTTCCAGATTACACAAACTCAAATTCCCCTCTTCGTTTGAACTGGATTTCTGCCACTTGCCAAGTGCCATAGTACTGACTAATACAATAATGTCTGCTTCACATTCTCATTAGCGGCGCTCGCGGCAGAGGGAAAAGGAGTACACCTGGCAGGAAAGAGGAATAGCAGGAAAGCCGATGTGGCTGTAGTGAGCGAGCAGGCGTGGAGGGAAGGGGATGGGAGTGAAAGGGCTGGATGGCACCTTACGGACTTGGGCTTTTAATAAGTGAAATGTCAGGCCATTGCAAAGTCTCATGCAAAGGAGGCACAGGATCTGACTTAGGTTTTAATAGGATCACTGCCTTCAGGGTTGTGGAAACAATGTGTATTTGGGTGGGAGAGGAGCAGGGGAATCTTAAAAGCACAAGGCCTGTTAAGAGCAACCAGTCCAGAGACGGTGGTGGCTCAGACCAGGGTGTACTTGGTTTTTAAATGTACTATTTTTTGGCTACCAATTACAACTTTGGAAAGAGAAAGAAATCAACACACGGTATTCGTGCTTGATTTGCTGAGTATCTATCTATTACAGGTAAGATACTCTTCTTTAATTATCATCTCCTTATCAGGTCTAGCTATCTAGCTCTAGAACTTTCCTAAAAATCAAGGCCCATATACAAACAGACAACTGGAATTCTCTAACTAGATATCTCATACACACTTTACCCCCCAAAACCCAGGCCTCCCTTACTCCCTGATCTGATTGTCTCATTAATAATATTCCCAATCCTATTTGTTACTAAAGATAATAAGAAATTATATTTACTAATCACTCTCAGTATTACTATGTAATTTATTTACTACACACTAAATATAATCTCATTGAAACCCCAAGATAATTCTGTGAGACAAACACGATTATTTACCTCTCCCATTTTACAAGCAACACAACTGAGCTCAGAAGTAACTTGCCAAAGGTCAGTCTGCAGGGAAGTGGTGGAGCTGAGGTTCAAATCTGTGTCCTAATCCACCGGTCACATCAGTCAGAAACCGGGGAATTTACCATCGACTCCCCCAGCCCCATTCCTCACAGATTATCAGTAACCAGCCTGCACCCCTCTCCGGATTCGTCCTCACACCATTACGACCCTCGTTCGGGACTTCCTCCTAGCTAACCTCAGGGACCATGACAGTCTCACCGAGCACGTTGCTGTCTCTTGCACTGCCTTCTCCCGTCCTTTCTCCAGACTAGCACTGCAAACACAAGCTTTGTGCCCCAACCTACGCGTCACTGAGAACCATATGGATTGGGGGAATAGAGGTACAAATGCAGAAGCTGAAGGTTACGGCTTCTGTGTCAGTAGGCACATGTTAATTCTAGCAGCCGCAACTTACCACGCTATTTTTCGTAGCATTCCAACTGCCAGGCAGGAAAACGCTGCTGTCGGGCCCCCTCCCCGTCAGCCTCCATCTTCCCAGCCCCACAGGCTGGCTCAGGAAGCAGCCCCAAACACTTCATCCTTTTCCCCTCTGCTGGACATTCAGATCCCCTGGAGACTTTGGGGGAGGATGATGTGTCCGTGTAGGCTCCCCAATGATGTGACAAATGTACCCCTCTGGAGGATACTGGGGTGGACTCTGCCTGTATCCAGACAGGGGTAATAGGGAAACTGTACTTTCTGCTCAATTTTGCTGTGAACCTAAAACTGCTCTGAAAAAATAAAGTCTATTAGAAGGAAAAGAACTTCATCCCCCCAGTCCCACCTTCCTAAATCACTCCTTGCTTCTCTTATCCAATTAAAACTGCCATTCCTAAGAGGCCCAAATAGGTACTAATTTGATTCAAGTATTTCATTATGAGGTATCAGGGCATACCTATTTGAAAGAGAAACTGCCTAACCAGCTGGGTCTCTAATCGGGCATGTCACATTCTCAAAACACAGTGATGGTAAGAATAATAATGGCCAACATTCATCAGGATCTAGTCAGCTGTGTGCCAGGTACTGTTTTACTCTCTACACAAGTATTTGGTCATTTACTCCTTAAATCATCACAACTCCATGAAATGAGTATAATAATAATAATTGCCACTTTTGGATGAGGAATTTGAGATTTGGAAGAGTTTAGGAGCACGTCACCCATGTCCACGGTCACACAGTTAGTAAATGGCGTCAGGATTCAGGTCCCAGACCAGTGCGCCCAACCATGTCATCAGCAGTGGCTGACTCGAAAAGAGAGACGCAGAGGAGATCGTTGTAAGTTTACTCATTCGTTTTACACCTGCTTCTTGAGACCTTACTACACCCTGAGAACTATTCCTGGCACTTCAATCATAGACAATACTTTTGTGGAACTTACAGTCAGGGGGTAGGTCAATCAATATATAAGTAAATAAGCAAACAATATAATCAGATGATAAATGATTTTAAAAACCAAACAGGAGAAAGTGATGTAGTCTGGTGGCCAGGGGAGGCCTCCCGGACAAGCAATACTGAAAGGAGACCTATTATAAGATGGAGTAAGCAAAGCAAAAACCTGGGGGTTACAATAGTTGCAGAATCCTAGGGTAAGAGTCCGCTTGTCAGTTCCTCAAACAGAACAGACAGGAGGCCAACGTGACTGAAGCTGAAGGAACGAGGTAGAAAGTGGTCAGAGCTTACGTCGGAAGCTTGAAAGAGCCGGACTATGCTGGCGTCTGGCCACGAGAAGAAATCTCTATTTTATTCCTAGTGGGATGAGGAACTCCTAAAGGGTTTTAAGCAGAAGAATGATATGATCTGTGTTTCTGAAAAAAATCACTCCCGCTGTGTTAAAAATGGATTTCAGAGGGACAAAAGTGGGAGACTGGAAAGGAATTAGGAGACCATTACTCCTAGACCCATCCCTGGCATATACCGTGCTTCCCCAAAAATAATAGCAGGTCTTATATTAAGGTTCGCTCCAAAAGACTCATTAGGGCTTATGTTCAGAGGATGTCATCCTGAAAAATCATGCTAGGGTTAATTTCCCATTAGGCCTTATTTTCGGGAAAACACGGCAGTCAGTAGCAATAAAGATTTGTTGAATGAATGAATGCTGCAATAGTCTTGTGAGAAACCCTGAGGCAAAGAGCAGGGTGCCCCTGGGCTGCCTGTGTACAAGCAGTACCGCTCTACATAACACCTGGTGAGTGTCAGAAACCTCACAGTCTTTTAAGAACCAACAGGCAGACTTTTACTAAGCACGGCGCAGGCTCTTTCAGTGGCTTCTTGCCCATTCAGGCCCTGGTTAAGGGTTTGGACTCTGGAATCAAACTGCCATGATTCAGATCTTGCTTCCATCCTCTACCAGTAAGTTATTTCCCTTCTCTGCACATCATCACCATCAGCTGTTGTCCTACGACAACTCCCCACTTCTCTCCCATCCCAGCCTTTTCAACATTCTGCCAGTGCAGTCTTCTCCTTCCTCTAACTATTGAATTTTATTGATATCCAGAAGAACGTAATAACTGTGAACAATCAATTCACTTCCATTAGTTTGCAACACCCTCTACATAACTCTTCTGCAAAGAGCTTAACTAAAGCAGTTCATTCTTACACACACTACCAGTTTATTTGCCCTTAATATTTAATCTTCTATAACTTTTGTTTGGCAGTTGATTGATTAAAAATTACTCTACCAATGCCTATGATTTCTTGTCAGGGAAGGAACAATGTTGAAACTTTCTCCAGAATCATACCGAAAAATTAAGATGGTTGGTTTTTTTAAAGTTTCCATGCTAACCAATTCTAGTCCCTTTCAGAACTACTAAATACTCCGATTAAACTCTAAAATGTTACATCATTTTGTGCCTCCCATATACCTACTCTCAAAATAAAAGTCCCTCCTCACAAAAGCCAAGGGTTTAAAAAAAAATACTTTTCTATCAGGCATCATAAGAAGAAAAACACTCGTTAGCTGGGGTTGCAATAGTCATCTACAAAGAGTCATGGTGCCCTAGTGGGCTCTGCCTCTGATCTGAATAATTCTATGTTCTGTTTACTTTTTTTTACCATAAAACTTTATAATTTTAGCCACCAAATACAATCATACTCTTACCACTAACTAGCTCATATTAAATATCACAGTTTTTTAAATAAAATCAATAGTACCTTTAAAAATAGAAGTGGAAGACATATTTGACCTATTGCTGAAATCACATCTTTACTTCAGATGCCTTAAATTGTTACAAACAACTACTGTTGTTGGGCACAGACTCTTAGGACACTGTTTTGTCCTCCCGCGACAGCTGAAGAAATGTAAGTACCAGATAGTAAAAGTAGCCAATATTCCTCTGAATAAACTGCCAAGGAGTAGGAACTGCTTCAAGCTGAGGACGTGGTGATGGATACGGACCACTCCAGGCTACATGCGACAGCGCGCTCGAGCACACAGATCGGTACAACTGCACAACCAGGATCCATCAAAGTCAGTCACCCCAGGGAATTTCCCGGAGGACTGGATTCTGTGAACATCTTCTATAACTGTCAAAAGCTGCACATAATAGACAGAAAGAAAAAACTCTAAAATGTCATGCCAAACCAATTACCAACAAGGTTTTCCCACCGTAGGAATATTTTTTCTGAAAAAAAAAGTGAATAATAATTTAATCAGTATTTTCCAAAAATGAATTTAAATGCTTCTGATTAATATATGTATATACATATTTCCACTCCTTGGTACGTGCACTACAAAACAAATGTTATATTAGACTCCTTTGGTTCTAGATGAAAACTGTGTGTGTGTATGTCTGTGTGTGTGTGTATGTCTGTGTGTGTGTGTGTACACAAAGATCTTTATATTGAATGACAGTGTAGTTATGATAGAAGAAAGGAAAAACACAGCAGTGAAGGAAAAACTAAATATTTAAAATGGCAGTAGGATCTGCCAATTGGATTGTAGAAAAGATATGAGGTGTGATGAAAACATATGGTGAATGTTTAAATAAAAAACAATTACTACAGTAAAAGACACAATGCCATCAATCCCCATCAAAATACTCCCCCTCTCTTCAAACACAATTATCCCATGGTTCTTGCCACTTGCCACTATGACACCATACATAGTTATTACATTATTATTGACTATATTCTTCACGTTTGACTATATTCCTGATGCTATATCCTGTATCTCCATGACTACTGTGTAACAACTAATTTGTACTTCTTAATCCCTTCCCCTTTCCTACCCATCCTCAACCCCCTCCCATTTGGCAACCATCAAAATGTTCTGAGTTTGTTTCTGTTTTCTTTATTTTGTTCTTTAGATTCCACTTAAGTGAAATCATATGACATTTATATCTCACTGCCTGACTTACTACACGCAGCACAA
The DNA here is from genome assembly GCF_004115265.2 of Rhinolophus ferrumequinum. Lineage (NCBI taxonomy): Eukaryota > Metazoa > Chordata > Mammalia > Chiroptera > Rhinolophidae > Rhinolophus > Rhinolophus ferrumequinum. Next base: position 5,736,414 of record NC_046292.1, read on the forward strand.
TACCCTCTAAGTCCATCCATCTTGTCACAGATGGCAAGATTTCATTCTTTTTTACGACTGAGTTATATTCCATTGTATATATGTACCACCTCTTCTTCATCCATTCATTCAGTCAGCGACACCCAGGTTGCCTTCATATCTTGGCTATTGTAAATAATGCTGCAATGAACATATGAATGAGCACATCCCCTCGAAGTACTGTTTTGGATTTCTTCAGATAAATACCCAGAAGTGGGATTACTAGGTGCTTCTTTGTTTCGTGTTATAGTCGTTGTTTTAAACTCTATTTTGCCTGGTATAAGTATTGCTACTCCAGATTTTCTTGGTTTCCATTTTCATGAAATATCTTTTTCCATCCCTTTCCTTTCAGTCTCTGTGTTTCTTTCGATCTGAAATGAGTCTCTTGTAGGCAGCATATATAAAGAAGGGTCTTGTTTTCTTATCCATTCAGCCATCCTATCTTTTGATTGGAGTATTTAATCCATTTACATTGAAAGTAATTGTTGATAGGTATGAAGTTACTGCCATTTTATTATTCTTATTTATTTATTTCATTAATTTTTGTCTTAAAGAAGTCCCTCTAAGATTCCTTGTAAAACTGTTTTGGTGGTGATGAACTCCTTTAGCTTTTTTTTTGTCTGGGAAGCTCTTTATCTGTCCTTCGATTCTAAATGATAGCTTTGGGTAGAATAATCTTGGTTGTACATCCTTGCTTTTCATCACTTTGAGTATTTCCTGCCAATCCCTTCTGGCCTGCAAAATTTCTGTTGAGAAGTCATCTGACCGTCTTATGGGAGCTCCCTTGTAGGTAACTAACTGCTTTTCTCTTGCTGCTTTTAAGATTCTCTCGTTGTCTTTAACCTTTGGCATTTTAATTATAATGTGCCTTGGTATGGACCTCTTCGGGTTCCTCTGGTTTGGGACTCTCTGTGCTTCCTGGGCTTCTATATCTATTTCCTTCACCAGGTTAAGGAAGTTTTCCATCATTATTTCTTCAAATAGGTTTTCAATTCCTTGCTCTCTCTCTTCTCCTTCTGTTACCATTATAATGTGAATATTGGTAAACTTGATGTTGTCCCAGAGGACCCTTAAACTCTCATTTTTTTTGGATTCTTTTTCCTTTCTGCTGTTCTAATTCGCTGTTTTCTGCTACCTTATATTCTAAATTGCTGATTTGATCCTCAGCTTCATCTAATCTACTATTGATTCCCTCTACTGTATTCCTCATTTCTATTACTGTATTCTTTTATTTCTGACAGGTTCTTTTTTATGTTTTCTATCTCTGTTTTTATGTTTCCTATCTCTTCATTGAAATTCTCCCTGAGGTCACTGAGCATCCTCATAACCAGAGTTTGGAACTCTGCATCTGGTAGAATACTTGTCTCCATTTTGTTAGTTCTTTTTCTGGAGCTTTGTTCTGTTCTTTCATTTGGGACATGTTTCTTTGTCTCCCCATTTTGGCTGCATCCCTGTGTTTGGTTCTATGTATTAGGTAGGAATGTTGTAGGCGTGCTGTGGGGTTCAGTGGCACAGTCTTCCTGGTCACCTGAGCCATGCACTCCAGGTGTATCCCCTGTGTGGTTTTTGTGTGTGCCCTCCTGATGTAGTTGAGCCTTGGTTGCTACTTGCTCATCAATGGGAGGGACTGACCCTCAGGCTCACTGGTTCTGAGGACTGGTTATGAATACAGAGGAAGAGTTGTGGTGGTACAGGGACTGACCACACAGAGCAGGGTCTGCCTCAGCAGGGCTCTGATGCCTGCCCAATCCACCCTTTGGGTGTGTCATCCTTGGAGACAGCTGGGTAATGCTCCAGATGGTTTTGAAGCTGGCCACTAGATGTGCCAGCCCCACGGACACCTGGGAGGGGACCCACTGCAGGTCAAGTTTAGCAGTAACCCGTGCCCCACCCGGGGCCACCAAGCAGGAGCCACAAATCAATCTGCAGATGGCCACCATGTGAGCCGTGCTTGGAAGTGCCTCGAGTGGCCAAGCAAGAAGCCAGGCCAGCTATCGCTAGTGCCAGGCTCGGGGCTGCTGAGAAAGAGCTATGGGACACACTCAAGCCAGATGCTGCTTGTATGGGTTCTGCGAACTTTTGAGACCCTAGGAAAGTCTGCAGAATGAGCCAAGGCAGGCGGTTTTTATGAAAAAGCCACTGGAAGCAGCTTAGGTGTACCCAAAAGTTGGGAGGGGGGGGGGGCAAGGTGTCAGAATCAAAAGGGCGGTAACTCAGATAATGTGGCCACTTGTGTCTGCATACCAGGATAGGGGGCGGGTGGCTAAACAAAGAAACAATGGCTTCTGCCAGCTCCTTTGTCCAAGAGAAAGCTGCCCCTCCAGCCCCTGTCCTGAAGCCACACAGCTCAGTCACCGACACCCCCCCCATTATGTTGCGTCCTCTCTCCAACTGCTGCCCCAGCATTGGAGCTCAGAGCCATTAGTTCCCCTGGTGAGTAAGTCCATGTATGGTCCCTTTGAGAGTCTGGGACTCCAGCTGCCCTCCATCACACTCAGCCACAATCTCAACTGGTTTTCACAGGCAGAAATTATGGCGACCTCTCTCCCTGGCACTGAAGCCCTGGACTGGGGTAGGGCTGGGAATCCTCGCTCCTCCAGAGGGGGGCTTCCACAGCTGACACGTTCCTCCCAATTTTTTTTTTTTAATATTTTACTGGGGAAGGGGAACAGGACTTTATTGGGGAACAGTGTGTACTTCCAGGACTTTTTTTTTTTTCCAAGTTGTTGTCCTTTCAATCTTAGTTGTGGAGGGCGCAGCTCAGCTCCAGGTCCAGTTGCCGTTGCTAGTCGCAGGGGGTGCAGCCCAACATCCCTTGAGGGAGTCGAGGAATTGAACTGGCAACCTTGTGGTTGAAAGGATGCGATTCAACCAACTGATCCATTCTGCATGTTAGAGCATGTTAGAGGCAGTTAGAGCTCCATGCTCCTAACTCCAAAGGCTGCTGGTTCGATTCCCACATGGGCCAGTGGGCTCTCAACCACAAGGTTGCTGGTTCAATTCCTCAAGTCCCGCAAGGGATGTTGGGCTCTGCCCCCTGCAACTAAGATTGAACACGGCACTTTGAGCTGAGCTGCCACTGAGCTCCCGGATGGCTCAGTCGGTTGGAGCGCGTCCTCTCAACCACAAGGTTGCTGGTTCGACACCGGCAAGGGATGGTGGGCTGCTCCCCCTGCAACTAACAGCAACTGGACCTGGAGCTGAGCTGCGCCCTCCACAACTAAGACTGAAAGGAAACAACTTGAAGCTGAACGGCACCCTCCACAACTAAGATTGAAAGGACAACAACTTGACTTGGAAAAAAAGGCCTGGAAGTACACACTGTTCCCCAATAAAGTCCTGTTAAAAAAAAAAAGACATATTTTACAAAGTTTTTGCTAAAAAAAAAAAAAAAAAAAAAGGTGTTTTCTCGCTTATCTGTAACACTGGGGAATTGTTCCCTATTTTAAGGTTTCTGGCAAAGGCAAACTTTAAATCTTATTTAACTGGAGATTGGAAAAACTGGTGCTATCACCACATAAAATCATTTTTCTTTTATATTCTGAATCCCTTTCTTTTGATGTAATTTGTATTTATATATATATATACACATATATATGTATATATATATATATATACACACACACACACATACATATATATACATTTCTATATTAAAAATCCATCTACCTTTTTTCCCTATTCTCTCTGAAATTAACCTCTACTATTATAATAAACCTAAGCTCCCAGGTTAATAAGACTTCCAGTCAATCTGTCTTTCCTACTTTCAAACTACTATTACACTGAATGTATCACTTCAAAAGCAATTATCAACCTCGGCTGTCTCCAACATCGGCTGCTCCAAAGTGCTGGGAACACCGAGCACACTTCCTTAAACAGGTAGTCTGCTGCTGCCCATCCTGACCACCTCTCATTAACTCTGGAAGATACTTATTCACGCAGTCCTTGTTTACAGACACCCAACCCCACCTCTCCCCACCCTGTCACTGCGGAAAACATTTAGGACGCCCCGGGAATCAGAACAAACACTTCGTATCAATTCTCTCATTTGCTCTTTACTATACCCTAAGAGTAGGTATTAGTGTTAGGCCCGTTTTAGTGATAAGGAAGCTACGGTATCTTGCTCAAATTTACACAAAGTCAAGATTTAAATTCAACACTGTCTCTTGAATTGATACTTTTAACCAGACATTTACAAGCCTAGGAAGGAAAAAAACTGGGACAAGCAGGTAAATTATGAAAAAGCTGATTTTCAAGCAACACTGGCCAGCCTGAATGAAGATGAAGAAGGGACGGAACAGGCAAAAACCTCTTACACATCTCTTCCCACCCCTCCCCGCAGTTACACACACCCACACACCCACTCACCTAGACGACCTAATTGGAAATCCATCGGCACTGACAGAGGTAGTTCAGCATAGTGGTGCACCACTTGGGCTGTGGTCCCTGGCTGCCAGGGTCTGAATCCCTGCACTAAGACTTACTACTTGTATAACTTGTTTAAATTACTCTCTCTGCTTTGGTTTGCTCATCTGTAAAATGGAGAAATAATAGTATCTCCTTCACAGTATTGTTACAATGATAAGTTTCCTTGACACACTGTCAAGAAACTTGGGACAGTGTCTGGCACACAGTAAAGCATGCAATAAAGGCTACCTATTGTTTATTTATACCTCCTTTTTTTGGCGGGGGCAGAAAGGGAACAGGACTTTATTGGGGAACAGTGTACTTCCAGGCCTTTTTTTCCAAGTCAAGTTGTTGTCCTTTCAATCTTAGTTGTGGAGGGTGCCATTCAGCTTCAAGTTGTTCTTTCAGTCTTAGTTGTGGAGGGCGCAGCTCAGCTCCAGGTCCAGTTGCCGTTTTTCTAGTTGCAGGGGGCACAGCCCACCATGCCTTGCGGGAGTCCAACCGGCAACTTTGTGGTTGAGAGGACGCGCTCCAACCAACTGAGCCATCTGGGAGCTCAGCAGCAGCTCAGCTCAAGGTGCCGTGTTCAATTTTAGTTGCAGGGGGCGCTGCCCACCATCCCTTGCAGGAGTCGAGGAATCGAACTGGCAACCTTGTGGTTGAGAGCCCACAGGCCCATGTGGGAATCGAACCGGCAGCCTTCGGAATTAGGAGCATGGAGCTCTAACCGCCTGAGCCACCGGGCCGGCCCCGTACCTCCTTTCAATACAAATAATTCTGGGTGAGTTATGAGTAAGACATCTTAATGTGTAACAGTTTAATCGGATGGATGTGAGCAGAACACCAAGTACCAAAGTCTACCCTCCAGAAGCTGACGGAGGGAAAGTTGCTGCATCTGAGGGGTAGGGCAGAGGTAAGGCAACAACTTACCTGCATAAGAGGGGAGGGTCTTCGGGCTGGTGAAGGAATGAAAGAAGTCACATGAAAGGAAATGGAAGGACCCCCCAAAACAAACTTTGTCCATTTCCTAATTTTGCCTACGGTCAGCACTGTTCCCAAGGAGAAAAAACTATTGTCCGTAATATTTCTTCAGCGAACAGGTCACCACAGAAGACTGGAGAGGGGCTGGGAGAATATTAATAAAATATCATAGATTCAACTAGAATTATATCCTTTGGTTTTCCTACAGTCTCCTCTCCTTCAGCCACTAGGAAGAGGTCAAACATTAAGAACAAGTAGGACTCCTGGCCTAGAGTCCCGAGGAAAACCACACCCCCTGCTGGTCTCCATGTAGCAGGGGGACCTCAACAGGCTGCGCAGCCAGGGTCTGGACATGCTGCCCTGCCAGAGTCATGACAAACTAGCAGCGCAGCATTTCAGGAGCAATCATCCTGACCACATGTAATTTCATATATTTTTTTAATTAAAAAAACAAAGGGGAAAAAAACAACAACAGTGGAGTCACTTTAACTCCCAATAAACGCAGTGTGTGGCCACGAAGGCAATATTCTGATAGGAAGCATGTTCCCATCCTCGGCACCTGCCTGAAAACCTGACAGAAAATGTAAAGGGCACGGTGCAGGCAGGTAAATTTCTGCCAGGGTTCCTGAACTATACCAAAGTTAAACTTATGCTAGCCTGCTTGGTTCTGCTCTGCTGATTCCCTCTACAGTATCAGGTGAAAGAACGTGTAGAATGTGCATAGTTTTACTCCGGCGGGCCCCAGGGGCTGTGCTTATTCCTATAGCAACTACTGGTAAGCCAAACAGAGGCCCAGTGTTCACTCCACAGACTACCTCAGAGAAGCCCTTCCTTTGCAGTTGTATATCTTATACTAAATCTTTAGCTTAGGATCCATTTTATTTGAAAAGAAAAAAGGTAACCACACTGTCAGTACTACCATCTAGTGATATAAAGATAATAAAGAGGTAAAACGAAATACAAAGCTGGGAAGAAAAAAAACAACTTGATTCCAAGAAGTTATAACAGAATTTCCCCCACTTGACTGTACTTATAAAAACATTCCCAAAACAACTACTCTCTTTAGCTACTGCAAAAGAAGTCAAAAAACAAAATCAAAAAAAAGAATACAATAGCTGAAATGTACATAGCTCTCTAGGGTATGTAACCCATTTAAGCCTCACAACAGCCCTTGAAGGGCCACTATTATTATCCCCATTTTACAGAAAACAAGATACAGAGGCTCAATAACCTGCCCAGGTGTCACACAACTAGTGAGCAGCAGACATAGGAGTTGGAGCCAGGCAGGCAGACCGCCTCCTCAGTCTGCGCTCTTATTCACTACATTGTGCCACTTTTCAAATGGAAAAACAAATAAAATTGGCTGTCACCCAAAAGTTTGTCATATGATGCTGAATTTTGACTTTGCTTTATATTTCTAATCTTGTGTTTCTAACCTACCTAAGAGAAGCGCTTCCTTTGCAGGTTTATATTCTTGTTCTAAATCTTTACCTTGGGAACATTTTCATTTAAAAAAAACAAACAAGAAAAGCAACAGTCTCAGTATCACCATCCAGTTGTATTAGACATGAAGGCACTGAACGACACAATTCCTATTGACCCTTGTTCACAGAAGACGCTTCAAAATGACACACATCTGTAAGTGGGAATTCAGAAAATTTCAAGGTAACTTAACACATCTCATTGAGGGACATATTTCAAAAGTAAGAATACTGACCACTGACAGATCATATGACTTGCCCTCAGTCATAAGGTGTAAGTGAAAGAAGGTTTCTTGAAATCTACCCAGTCCCCTTTCCTATGCTACATTCAATGTTTCAAGTAATAAACCCATTTCCTCTGTAGGAAACGGATGTGCATTTTGTATGACAAAAGAAATAAAGAATAATAAATGAAACTAACTAGATATAGCTTATGTTGAAAATAAAGTGCCAAGCTTTAAACCGTCTAATAATTTTTAAGTTTTGTTTTCGTAGCTATTAACGTAGAAAAATATTTTCCAAAAGCATTTTAATCAAAGTCCTATTTAAAGAAACTTCTGATTAGACATTAAACTGTGTATGTATTGTGAAAAATAATAATAATCTGTCCTGAGCTATTAGAAAGAGATATATAGCATGCTATTTTCATAGACCTAAATGAGGAAGGATCAATATTATTTTAATTTTTAAAGGTCTGTTTATGAAATGCAATCATCCTTCATTAAAAATGCAAGCTGCGCTTCAGCAAGAGGTTAGCGTAAATGATTCATAGAGAGATCTCTCTCCAGTATAATCTTCCTCTCCTGGGACTTTCCGTCAGATGCTTCATCAAACCACTCAAGTTATTATTAAAAATGCTTCCCTGTGATAAGAGAAAAACAAAATGCATCTTCCAATTCCATTTACCATGCCTCTTCCATCTGAGTGACTTATATCTTTTCCATTGAAAGGAAAATTAATTCTTTATTTCCACACATTTTTTGCAATCCCTTCTTTTCACAAGCATTTTAAGATAATTTTCTAATATTCAAAACGATTATTCAGTATTTTTTAAAGTCAGAGGCTTTAATTCATTTATGTGTCCTGATATTTCAGTGTGAGTGCTGTTGTCTTTGCACTGAAATTAAAGGAAATGTACCTTTTATTTGATGGATTTTAAAATGTTAACTGATCAGAGCCAAGGCACTTAAATTCAATTCTCTTCGATTTCAAAATGCTAATGAAAATGGCTGTTTCAATGCAGCAGCATCTGGCTCATTGTAACATTCTTTTGTAATTAATAAATTCTTAATTATTAAACTCTGGTGTTCAATTCCTTTCACATGGATAAGCCAAACACATATTGCTACAATTATAAATACCTGGGATAAATGAGTTGTAACAACTATCATGGAAAAGCCTTCCTCTCACTTCTCTGGTTGTGAAAAGACCTCAAGTATCTTCTTATAAGGGACATACATTTGAAAGACCACCATTAAACATTTGGGCTCTGGTGTGTGTAGATGCTGCATTTATTGGCTAGCAAATATTTAACTCTGCTCGGTACTCAAGCATAATGAATGCATAGAGCAACTTGTCTGCTTGTGCAAATGGGCCAGTTTTTTTCCAAGTGCTTTTTCAGATACGTGTGTCAAAACTGAATGTAATCATATGCCCTAATTCCTGCTTTACAAAACTGACTCTGCCTCTACCCAACTTGATGTTTTCATTAAGGTGTCCTGAATATACTTAAGCAAGGAATTACTGTGAATCACGATGTCTTGTAAAGGCTGAAATCCCTAAGAGAGTATGTTTGGTTTTCAGCCTCAATATATGTTATGGAGTTTTCCTCTCCCACCCCTTTTTTTTCTTTCTTTTTCAATCAGCCACATCGACAGGACTGACTGGGTATTTTACAGAGTTGCAGAGCATGTGTGTTTAATCGTTTGGCTTCCCAGAAGATTCATTACAGTTACATTAGAAAGTCAAATCAGGCAATTCTGCAGTCTGGTGAAAGCTAGCATATGAAAGGAGGTTAATACAAAAGAATTTCACTTTAAATAGAGGACATTTAGGACGTTAAAAAGCAACATTATGATAAAATTTCCCAGATATTTGTTCTGGTGTTAGCACACGCTTTGCGTCTAATTTCAGAGATTTCTAAATGCTTTTCTAGGAAAGAGTGAGAGAATGTATGGGAGGAAATTGTCTGATCTGTAACGTCTGCCATCTTATTAATGATCCTCATGCTAAGAACACTGCAGACGTATGTTCCACCCTCCCTCATGGGGATAGAATCCATGCATTCTCAGATTTTGCTGATGAAGCAGGAATTAAGTAATGTAAGGTGTATTCATTTAAATCCTTGTAAAGGTTCTGAATGATTTTAATACTTATCTTTCTGAGTATAAGTAAAACTAAGAATTTTCAGATCTTAGTAAGTATTTATATGACAAAATCAGTAAGTTAATTTTTGCCATGATTAGTGGCCAGTATAGAAAAATCTTCTCAGGCGTACGTATGTTTAACTGGCACTTCTGTATAATGTTTTCCCTCTCACTAGTCTTCAGGTCTCAATGAACTCCTAACTAATCTTATTTGTTTCCATTGGTTTATAGATAAGGAAAAATTAAAAATGACTACCTACTGGAATGCAAAGAAAAATACAAGCCTCTTCATTCAGTACAGTAGATTTACAGAATACAGATTTCAAACACAAAGGCTCACCTTTTGCATGAGCAAACTGAAAACCTAAATATCGTGGCAGGAGAGCCAGAGCAGCTAGCAGTAACGGACAGAAAAGGCTGTCTTCAGTGCTACCTTTGGCAGGAGTACAGCTGGACCTTGGAGGCAACTGGCTATGCTTAATTTAATATGAGGCTAAATACATTCAAAACATCTGGTGCCCTACTAGATTATCATGATAAATTCAATCTGACATCACACACAAATCCATTCAAACATTCCACTTATATCCTTTTTACCTAAAAATAAAGCTAACAACCTGCATTTACTTTTGTTGTTCACATTCTCTAACAGTCTTCTATTTTAGAAAAGGCAGATTGGTTTGGTCTAATGTTTATACAATTTGGGGAACGTCGTCTTCATGAGAAAGACTACAAAATTGTATATATAAAATGCCAAGGGACTCATGAAATGAGGGTCCCTTTGGCTGAGGCTCCATTAGCTCCATGGACAGCCTGTCTCTGGGGAGGGTTTGAAGGCAGTGTGAGGTAAAGACTATATGGTATGCCAAGTGGTACACGGAATTGGTACAAATAATTTTAAAAATCTAAAAAACAGCAGATGATTTAACTGACAACCTGCAGAAGGGTGAAAAAGACTTTCTAGAGAGGCACATTAGCAAAAATAAACTACATTCTTAGAATGGATTTATAACGTGTGCTCATAAAATGCAGAATGCCACATCTGTGGCAGACCACTGAAACAAAAGTACTCTTATAAAGGGGAACAGTTAATGAAAAAAACCAAATTATCAATTTTATAATAGCTATAAGACAAGGAATAAGTATAATTTTTATGAGCTACTATTTCATAAAACAGATAATCTATAACAATTTGCTACTTAAAAAATGCAGAAGTCCATACATATATAGTCATAGGATATGGAGTACAACATAGGGAATAGAATCAATGGAATTGTAACAGCTGTATACGATGTCAGAGGAGCAATAGATTGGGGGAGGGGGATTATCACTTTGTGAGGGGTGTAAATGTCTAACTATTACATTGTTTTGTACACCTGAAACTAATTTAAAAAAAAAAGGGGGGAAAAAATGCAGAAGACCACCTGTAACTGAAATAACTATTGCTTAGAATGCTATATTCAAATTAGTGCATTTATTACATTGCTTTGATTAATATTTGGTGAAAGGATTTTTTATTCCTCTGCTATAGAAAATTAGCCTCATCCACACTCTTTTAAACAAAAAAGATTTAAATCTTGATTGTGCATCTAAAGGGTGGAGAGCATTTCATGTAATAAATTCAGTACAATCAAAATGAGAGCCATATTACAACTTTTCTCATTTTGACTCAAGAGCTGTGGAAAAAAGTTATTAAAATATTACTGGTACCGTGTTTCCCCAAAAATCAGACCTAGCCGGACCATCAGCTCTAATGCATTTTTTGGAGCAAAAATTAATATAAGACCCGGGTTCAGATTAGATTAGATTAGACTGGATTAGATTAGATAAGACCCGGTCTTCTAGTAAAACAAGACCGGGTCTTCTATTAATTTTTGCTCCAAAAGACACATTAGAGTTGATGGTCCGGCTAGGTCTAATTTTGGGGGAAACACGTTAATATTCTTTCTAAAATATCAGTCTGCTTTGCTCTCTACTAGTCTATTTTTTGAAAGTTCTCTTTGAAGATCAGGATCACTTTAGCTTCAGTGGGTTTGAAAGTTTGAAAATGATTCCCTCATTCGTAAGGCACTTACTTTTCTTCGCTGCTATCAATGGTGAAAGATAATGAAGCTACTTGCCATTCAACATAAAACACACACACAAAACCCAAAGTGTCAACAATTAGCAAATGTCACAAAGTAAACATTTTCCTATTCCTGTTAAATAAAATGTATTTCTAATAACCTCTGTCTTGTATAATCTTTCCCTAGGTTAGCAAGTTACTGTTCCATTTCTTTTTCACTAGATAATCAATTTTTTCTAAAATTAACACTGAAGAAAAACCACTGGAAACCGTTATCCTCTACCCATGCAACTAAGTGAATGAACTACACAGGCTCCAAAGTCAAATTCTCTTCCACATCTTTAAGCAAATACTAAATGTGATGCTCCACCAAAAGGGACCAAGATTTTACAGAATTCCCCATAATCTTAACAGAGGAACAAATATAAGAACAATGAGAAGAAAAATAAGGGAAGCTGGCTGTTGCTGGCTTGTATTTTCCTGTTCTGCGCAACTTTCCCCACAGCTGATCAAACTCTGTAGTTGGATTAAAAAAGTTAGAAGTAAGTACTGACACTTTATTTAGTTGGACTTCAGCTTTTTGTTTTTTCATTCTAAGGTATTGGTTCAACCAAAATACCAATCATTCTATGCCAATTATACACTCATCCTCGCCATCATAACGATGTTGGATATTTAATATTCATATAAGGACACAAAACGGGGTTATTCTCTCACCTCAAGAGAAATAAGAAGAGGAAGAAATGCAATCAAGGTACCATCTAAGAAGATATTTAGTAGAGATTGTGAAAGAAAACAAATACAAGTATTAAATCATTGAAGTTATTTTCCTTAAGAAAAATTAAAAATTAATATTTAACTGTCAATTATTACCTTTCTGACACATTAATTTAAATGTTAGAATTATTTTATGTGATAAAATCATTAGAGTAGGCTCCACACCTCAGAATTTACGAGATATATAATAACAGAAAGGAGCATCATCCTTTCAGAAGGCAAGAATGAAGAATATCTTCAATTAGAAAGAAAAAGACCAAAAGCACACAACTGAAACAAACCAGAGAACCTGAAGCCTTTTTTGGTACAGGCTCAAACTACAGGTATTATTTCCAAAAAGAGGAATGAAAGACTTCTGTGATTACAATAGTTAAAATTTTTCAAATCAGATTCTTCCTAAAGTAAGGAAAGCAGTAACAATGGAGACTACAAAATTGTTTATCCTCTCCTCCGGAGAATACAGTTTAGTACAGTTTTTTCTTTAGTATAGTGGTTTTGTTTTTGTTTTTAAATCAAAATCAAGAGTCTGGGTTCCAGTCTATCCCAATAACTAAGTTTTTCTTCTATTTTGATTGCAGCTTGTGTGCAATCATACACCCACCATACTCAGCTGCAAAAGAGCCACAAAGAACTTAGAACATTACCAGATATAATATACATAAAATAGAAACACTACGAAATTCAAATGTGAGGGGGAAACTTTCTCCTGACACCTGGATGGTAATTCTTCATTCGTATTATACGTACCTAAGATACTGATTGATGACCAATGCACTGCTGCACCGTGCAACTCTAACTGATCAGGCCAATTTCCCATACGGGAAAAGGAAGATTTATCTGAGAAATACTTCCAAATGAATTCCCCACAAGTAAATAGACTTAAGTCTGTCATTTATATTTCCCTGGCCAAACATTTATATATCGTTTACAATAATTTATATCAATCACCACAGTCCAGAAAAGTCTGCCTTAGATTAAGATGCTGGACAAAATCTGAGTTGAATGAAAAGAAAATGTCTTGGGTCAGCTGGACAGCTTGTTAGCATGAGTCCAGAGAGTGTTTGGCAGCAGTGTGCGACAGATGACTTCTTGGTGTGGAAAGTAGGGGCCACCATGTGGACAGCTGGAGGTCATGGGGGAGCCACGCAAGAAACGCAGGAACAGGTAACAAGCTGTACAGGCCTTTGATGTTGTAAGCCTGCTTCTGTTTTCTTGTATTTGCAATAATTATTCTGTATGGATACTAGTTACACTCTTTGTGAAAATCCAGCTGGTATCAGTTATGCTGAGTGGGGGCGGAAAAAGAGGATTTTGTACAAATTCAGATTTAAAAAGAGAAGCAGTGCACCTTTTAAGGTCAGAAGCAGCCGGAGCCAGCTAAAATCTCGTGTTAACATTAGTTACAATTATGGAGCACTTACTATGTTTCAAGCACCAGGCTAAATTATTGAATAATTCACAAACAACTCTAGAAGGTAGGTATTATCCTCTCCATTTTATAGATGAGGAAACTGAAACACAACGAAGTTATATAACTAACATGGTGGCAAGACAAGGATTCAAACTCAATCTCTGTGCTCTCATGCTCAAAACCATTATGCTTTATATCCTCCAAATGAGAATCAAACTGAAAGACCCTCCCCACCCCCAGAAAAGAAATAAAAACTCAAAGGGAAGAGTCCAAGTTTTTAAACACCCTCTCTTCTGGAGCACACCTGCCTAAAACTGGAGGATTTTCAAGCTTTGCAATGTGACATTCTTGAGAAAGACATGTTTGATATTAAATCCTTTTACGATCTCATCCATCTCAAGGCTTCAACTATCCCCATTCTCAGTATCTCTATCTTCAAACATGCTTTTAATTCCCAGGCCTACCTAAATATTTCCACCTGCCTAGAGACCAAAACCACCCAGATTTCTCAATGACAAGTTTATTACCTACTTTCTCAAATCAGTTTCTTCTCCTATGTTTTCAGATTGTTAATGGCTTTGCCATACTCCTAATTACTTAGGCTTAAAACCCCCACTTAACACTACCCCTTCTCCAACCACTGCCAAATGTGCTTGATTCACCGCCACCCCTCTCACATCCGTCACACCTCTCCATTTCCACTACCACTTGGAAAGGTTAGCTTCGCATTACTTTTCACTCAGTCTCCCAGAAATAGCTTTCCTAAAGCACAATTCTATTCATGTCACTCCTCTGCTAGAAAACCTTCAAAAAGCTCATTTCCTACCAAACAACTTTACTTCAATCTTCAGATAAAATGTCCGCTTCTCCATGCAACTTTGTCTAATTTCTTTCCCCTCGAGTGGTAATGACCTCTCCACTGAACTTGATAGCACCTGACCTCACATCACAAGTACCTGTATTTACATTATATATATGCATTACCTTCCTAAGCTCGATAGCAGCAAGAACAATGTCTGATTCACCGGTGAGTCTTCCACAGATTCTGGTAAGAATCGAGTGCACATAGTAAGAACCCAAGTATTTGATAAATGAATGAAAAAATTTTACATCAGCTTTCTGAATATAACATGAGTTTTTAGCAAAAGGATTTGTGTCCATTTACTTAATTTTTTAAAAACATACAAAGAAATCTGTAAAAGATGTTCATAACTTCCATCAAAGCAGCTTTTAAAAAAGTTTTATTCGGTTCCTAGAATAGTCAGGGAAAGGTGCTTATTTTATTGGAAGACTGAAAAAGGCAAGAGTCACCTAGGTCAAGAGACATCTAATCCTACTATTCACTGAGCCAGGAACCATCACTTCATGAGGACTCAGCTTTGGTACTTCCCAATGAAACCTTAAGAGCGCCTTCTTCTGACAATGTACTAAATGCTTCAAGATGACCAGGCTGGTTTAAATCACCTTCCCTCATGTCCCCAAAACTTCTCTTCCAAACATCTAGATGTTTCTACCACAAGTTCAGCTCCTCTTCTTTCTTCCTGTACGGCAAGGCCCTTAGTGATATGGATTATGGAGAAACTAAGCCACGTAAATGAAGACTAGGAGTTCAAACTGCCTAAATATCCTGGACCATGGAAAATTACCGTCTTCCCTCTACAGTAAAGTTACTCCCTTGGACAAGGAAGAAAATCTGAAACATTCTCATGGCTCTGCATTCAACATAAATCTAGGTATATAAAAGCCAAGGAAGTTAGGACTTAGTAAACTGAGGAAAAGAAACATGAATTCCGTGAAATTTCCTATCTGCAAACTGCAGCAGTTTTGGAGTACAAAAAAGAATATGGAAGACTATTTCTAGATATTCTGATGGTCAATGATAGTATTTTCATCAGTAAAGTCACAATCACAGAAACAAATCCAGATTGTTTTAATCGTTTTGTACAACCCTATAAAAGCATAGAATGTAATCCACTTTTTCACTTCAGAAATAAGAGATCCTTAAAAATAAAAAATAAGAGGTCCTTCTTAAAAACTAAAAGGAAAAAAAAACCTATCTCCATGATCACAATTTCCAGGCAGTATTAAAAATGAATGCCTGGCCTATAATTCAAGAACTAAAGGCAGAAGTAAGGGAACCAATTGACCAAATATATTTACTCCCACACTAAAGGCTAACTCCAGGTCAGACCTCAGCCACCTGCTACAGTAGACCAGTCCTCGGAGACTGTTACTCAGAGCCCCAGGCTTCCAAACACCTTTGTGGTCCCCATTCTCCCACTTCCTTTTCCGGGTCTCTGCCTCCTCCAGGGCAAAGAGCCCCCAGCCTCTGTCTGCGCAGAGCAACAGCCATGCAGTGCTCTCCGTCTGATCCTTCCCTGTGTCATCTGTAAAAACAGGAGGGGAAACAAGACACACACAAAAATCATGGAATACTGTCTTAGGTCCAATTAAAGTTCCAGGACAAAATTTTTGTTAAAAAACTGTAAGTGTTTAAGAAAAAAGAAAACAAAAAACCTACAGGCTCCATAGATTCGGTCCTGCAGCCAACAAGGTCCTGCAGCCACAATCCCTGCTAACTGAGCGAACTGTCTGGCTGGCAATCACAGCACAGTGGGCTGAGGCTACTAATGGGAGTCAGGAAAGTCCTAAGGGAAATTCCATCTGAGCTAAAGCCAGAAAAATTAAATAAGAGTTGAGCTGGCAAAAAGAAGGGAAGAATGCCACAGGATGGCTTTGCTACGTACCTAATACAATCCGATTTGTATTTTTAAAAGATCAAAAGGCTCCAAAGAAAAGAGCAAGAGAAGATGCTTGATATCATGAGTCATTAGGGAACTGTAATCAAAAGTACAATATGATCACTTCACACCCTCCAGAACAGCTATGATCAAAACCACAGATAACAAGTGTCATCAAGGATGTGGAGAAATTGGAACCTTCACACAGTGCTGGTGGGACTGTAACATGATACAGACACTGGAAAACTGGCAAGTCCTCAAAATTTTAAACACAGAGGGACCATATTACCCAACAATCTCACTCCTAGTTATACATACCCAAGAAAAAATGAAAAAGCATGTCCACACAAAAATTTGTACATGAATCATTTTTTAATAGCCAAAAAGTGCAATCAATCCAACTGTACTGATATCAATTAATGAATGAATAAATAAAATGTGGTATAGCCATACAATGGACAGTTATTTGTAATAAAAAAGAATGAAGTACTGACGTATGCTAAACATGGACGAACCTTGAAAACACTGTGCTAAGCCAAAGCAGCCAGTCACAAAGACTGTACGATTCCATTTACTGAAATGTCCAGAATAGGCAAATCTATAGAGACAGAAAGTAGATCAGTGGTTGCTTGTGGCTGGAGGATGGGTGGAGAGGAGATGGGGAGTGACTGCCAATGAGGATAGGGATTCTTCTGAAGGTGGTTAAATGCTCTAAAAGTGATTGTGGTGATGGTTGCACAACTCCGTGAACATACTAAAAATAACTGAATTGTATATTTCAAATGAGTGAATGGTATGGTATATGAATTACATCTCAATAAGGCTATTATAAAACAAAACAAAAGATCAAAAGGACTACAGTGGTGAAGAATATTTCGGAAGGCCACAGGGTTTGAACAGGGATTTGAACTCAGGAGAGACAGTGGCCTGAACTAGGGTAACGGGACAGGAAGAGACAGAGGAAAAAGAAACAATACTTGGTTATAGATAGTGGGGAGAAAAGGCAGCCCACATTATGCAGGGTTTCTAGCTTAGACAACTGAGCAGCATTTACCAAAACAGGAAAACAAGGAAAGACATGTTTGGGGAAATTCACTGTATTTTTAAGTTTAATTATATTCACAGAAGTTGTATAAGTACTTGGAGAAGATTCTGTTTCAAGAGGTTGTAAGCGTTCCCAGTCAGGCATTTATTTATTCCATTTTTTAACGCAATTTAATGTTAGTTATTTTTATAAATGGAACTGAATGTTTAAAGGGAATTAAGTTTGTTGAATTTGAATTAATCAACATGCATCAAAAGCTATCTTGAAAGTTATTTTTCTTATATTTTTATATAAAGTGTACTGGATACATGAATAAACTAACAAGATTTATAAATTAAATTTAGGGCTTCAGAAAAACTGGGTTTTACATTTTCTAACTTTAATAAATTGACTATTAATTTTGAACACTAGTAACTAAGTAGATGGGTATCACTGACATATAGCATTAGTGGCTAGAAATTGAGAAGTTCCAAGTTGATGGATTCTGCTTTCTCTGTGAAATAGGAAGTGAGGTCATCAGTTCAAGAGGTGGAAAGTAAGGATGGGTGGTGAACAAAAGGGGAACAGGAATCCTAGGTCTAAGGAACAGTTGAAATAAGAGCGATGACAAAAGGATGGGGAAGGGAGGAATACACAGGGACCCCCCAGCATTGACAGGCCCAGCCTGGGTGTGAAGACCACAACTTCAGAGGCACCCATCCGCTGAACGATGCCTTTTTCTTTACAATTACTCAGCATGACTTTCTTCCAAACAATATTATGTGCATTTGGTTCCTCTGAGGTATTAACAAAACATGTTTCTAGAATTTTGATTTTCAGCCATAATTTAAAGACAGAAACAACCAAAGGAAAAAATCTGTTTATAAAATGTACTTAAAGAGTACTTCTGCATTCTAATCCTGACCATGGCAAAATATTCTTTCCAACAAAGTGTGAAACACAGTATCGCTTCTAGAAGAGAATAAGAGTATCACTTATTATACTTTAATATCATTTCCATGTCTTTTTTCCTCTAACCCTTAAGTCGGGATGCTTGATCAGTGCTGTCCAATAGAACTTCCACAGCAATGACAGAAATACTCTGTTATCTGCACTGTCCAATACAGCAGCTACTGGTCACATGTGGCTACTGAGCTAGTGTGAATGAAGAACTTAATTTTTTATTTAACTTAAATTTAAGTAGCCACGTGAGGCTAGTGGCTACCATACTGGACAGTGAGACTGACTTTTCTATTAAAGAAAATGAAGAAATTTATGGCCCCACTAGGTGCCCAAGAGTCCTAAGTTTATAACACTAAAGATAAAACAAATATGTGAATTCACTCATCCACTCATTTATGAATACATGTAACAACATGAAAAGTCTTTGGTTCAATTCTCATAATACAAGATTTCTAAAGTCTCAAAAATGTGGGTGTGGACTATGAGGAGAAAGGAAACCCATTTCACACCCCAAGTTTCAAAAGAATCCAGTATGCTTTAGAGAAGGAGCCATCATCCGTAGCGTGTTTATCAGGCATCTACTAAAGCAGGGGTGTCCAAACTGCGGCCCGCGTGCCAAGTGCGGCCCATGATCCATTGTTAACTGGCCCACAGCAAATTCCAAAAACATATTTAGTTTACTTAAATAAACCAGGTGAGGCAATACGTACTTCACCTCGAGTGAGTGGCCCGGCTGTTTGTGTATTTTACCGCATATGGCCCTTGGCGAAAAACGATGAAAAAAGTTTAGACACCCCTGTACTAAAGGCTAGCGGTGGCCAAGTCTAACCTGCAATCTGTTTTTGGAAGTAAAATGTTCCAGTTTCTGGAACATGGCCATGTCCATTTGTGTATATATTACCCATGGCTGCTTTGGGGCTACAAGGGCAGAGTTTGGTAGTTGTGACCAAGACCATCTAACCCACAAAGCCCAAAATATTTACTATCTGACCCTTTACAGAAAAAGTCTGTTGACCCCTTGTTCTAGGCTAGGGACTGCAAAAGCTGTCTGCACCAGGGAAGGAACAAGGAGACTTCATAAGCCACAGTCACCAACTGAAGAAAGAATTCCTGATATCTAAACTATTTAAGTTATAAGAAAAGGTTAAACCCAAAAGCTTTTTAAAAATCTTAAACCTCTGGGCATTTTCTGTTAATTTGTGGCAATGATTTGGTAGAGTAAAAGACTTTATTTAGGGGCAGCCGGATGGCTCAGTTGGTTAGAGCGTGAGCTCTGAACAACAGGGTCGTGGATTCGATTCCCACATGGGCCAGTGAGCTGCACCCTCCACAACTAGATTGAAGACAAGGAGCTGCCGCTGAGCTTCCGGAGGGGGCGGCTGGATGGCTCAGTTGGTTAGAGCTCTCAGCAACAAGGTTGCTGGTTTGAGTCCCGCATGGGATGATGTGCTGTGCCCCCTGCAACTAAAGATTCAAAACGGTGACTGGACTCGGAGCTGAGCTGCGCCCTCCACAACTAGATTAAGGGACAGCGACTTGGAGCTGATGGGTCCTGGAGAAACACACTGTTCCCCAATATTCCCACTAAAATTTATTTATTAAAAAAAAAAGACTTTACCTGGGGAGAAACTGCTGCTGCATTTTATTTTTAGGAAAGAAGCAATTACAAGGAAAAGAGAACAAAACCAAAACCAATCACATACGGAAGAGTTCTGATTCCAGCTCGTGGTACTCCGTAAGAATCACTGACCCATTAAATGACTGCATGGGCAGAAAGTTCAAAGTGGCTTGCCTAATTCACAATTATAACCTTAAGACTCTGAATTCTGAATCATTTCAAAGGATATAAAACCCATTTTTATTTTTAAAGTCTGCTCATATATTGAAGATTTTCCAAAACAAAGTTTGAAACAACCACCACCAAAAGTTTCTATTTTCTATAGTGCAAAGGGTTGGTACCACTGAGCACAGTGTCTTCATCTGTAACAGCAAGAACATTCTCGCCTCAGAAGATCATTGTGAAGATTAAGTTTTGCTGCAAGATACAGTGCCTGACACAGAGTGGCTACTTCATTTTTTAAAACTACAGTTGACTGGAGGTCATTCCCCAAGAATTATGGATAATGAGGGCTTTACTTTCTCAATAACACAAAACTACATTTTCATTAATATAGTAGTAGCATTGAATGTTTTGGTCAAATCTAGCTCTAAAAGGAAATGTCACCTAATGATTAAGAGCACAGGCTCTTGTTGCAGTTGGTTCACTCAGCTGGTTAGAGCGCGGGGCTCTTAACAATAACAGCAAGGTTGCCGGTTCGATCCCCGCATGCGCCACTGTGAGCTGCACCCTCCTCAACTAGACTGAAACAACTACTTCACTTGGAGCTGATGGGTCCTGGAAAAACACATTTAAATAAATAAAAATTTTAAAAAAAAGAAAAAGCACAGGTTCTAGAAGCAGGCTGCCTCAGTTTACTTCTTGGTAGCTTTGTCCTCAGTTTCAAATAACAGCACTTACCTCATGAAGAGGTTGGAAGGATTACAATGACGTAGAACCATACTGTGGAATGTTGCAAACACTCGATAAATGCTGCATTTTAAAAACCTATGGCTAATGTACTGCCCATAGGAATGTCAACTGATACACCTTTTCAGAGGCTAATTTAGCGATTCCTATTAAAATTCAAAATGTACCGAATTTTCAATTTAGTAGTTTCACTTTTAGGAATTTATCCTATAAAAATATTCACAGGCTTATGCAAAAATATTGACAAGGATGTTAATTGCAACATTGTTCATAACAGCAAAACACTAGACAAAACCTAAACATCTATCAGCAATCTGGCTAAATTGCAACATTAAGGTACCATACTATGCAATGTAATTATTAAAAAAATAGACTGTGGGGGCCGGCCCAGTGGCTCAGGCAGTTGGAGCTCCGTCCTCCTAACGCTGAAGGCTGCCGGTTTAATTCCCACGTGGGCCAGTGGGCTCTCAACCACAAGGTTGCCTGTTGGATTCCTCGACTTCCCACAAGGGATGGTGGACAGCACCCCCTGCAACAAGATCAAACACGGCACCTTGAGCTGAGCTGCCTCCCGGATGGCTCAGTTGGTTGCAGCGCACGTCCTCTCAACCACAAGGTTGTCGGTTCGACTCCCTCAGGGGATGGTGGGCTGTGCCCCCTGCAGCTAGCAACAGCAACTGGACCTGGAGCTGAGCTGCGCCCTCCACAACTAAGATTGAAAGGACAACAACTTGACTTGGAAAAAAGTCCTGGAAGTACACACTGTTCCCCAATAAAGTCCTGTTCCTCTTCCCCAATAAAATCTTAAAAAAAAAAAAAAAAAAAAGTAGACTGTGTGTGTACTGAGTGTGTACTCATAAGGAAAAACGTTCAGAATTTGTAGTTAAGTGAAATAAGTTACAGTACAGTATGTAGAATACAACACCATTTTTGTTACTTAGAAAAGATAGAAAAGATATATAGTATATATGTTTTTATAGAAAAAGTTAGGAATAATGTACACTAACCTACTAACTGTGGTTACTGTGGAGGTCAGAACTATTAAGAGACTTATTTGCTAAATTATACATTTCTATATAGTATGTAAAGTTAGTAATTAGCATAGGTTACTTTTATAGTAAGAAAAAAATAATAGGAAGCCCTTTAAAAAAGGTTTTCAAAGACTAATATTGTGACAAATTGTTTATGCTGCAAATGCTATTTTAGGAAAAGATATAAAACCATATATATATGAAGGTATAGAGAGATATAGATATCCCAATTTTCTAATACATATGACTAGAAAGAGATTGGAAGAAAAGACACCAAAATGCAAACAGCTATTATCTGTATAAATTTTATGAAAGTAGCAGTTTCTACTATTTATATTGAAATATATACCCAGTAACAAATAAATATTTGTTGAATGAAAAAATATTTCTAGAAAGGTATAACAATGTAACCAGAGTTAATGGGTTTTTTTTAATATTTGAAATTTGCTAAGAGGATTAGATCCTGTGTTCTCACCACAAAACAAAGTAACTGAGGTGATGAATATGTTAATTAGCTTCGATGTGATTAGTTCACAATGTATATCAAATCAGCAAATTGTAATTGCCAACTATACCTCCCTCTCCCCTTTCCCCACCCCCGTCTGTGTGTCCCAATATAACCCTTTTTTTAAAAAAAAAACTTCTATTTATTTTTAAGTGTGTTTTTTCAGGACCCATCAGCTCCAAGTCAAGTAGTTGTTTCAATCTAGTTGTGGAGGGCGCAGCTCACAATGGCCCGTGTGGGGAATGAACCAGCAACCTTGTTGTTAAGAGCACCCCGCTCCAACCAACTGAGCTAACCGGCCAGCCCATTTCTACATTGAACTAAAACTTACTAGTATTACTTCAAATATTCTGTTCCTGAAATACGATGCACTGTTTTACCTTATCCTCTCAAAGTATCATTACAAATAAAATTTTACAAAGTAAAATTGAGATTCCAGCAAGGAATCACATATGTATTCAGGCCTATTTCCACTGATAAGTAAACATCTGGTCTATACCTTAAATATAGTATCAAATAAATAAAAAAGAATTTTCTTGACTGAATTATCAAAAAAAGTTTAAAAAATTTTTAAATTCCAAAAATGGCACTACTACTTGACATCTCAGTTTACAGAGCTACAAGTCAAACATCTGTCTAAATAGAGATGTCTAAGAAATATTACAGTCTGCAATGTTATAGCTACAACGTGAAATTACATTAAATCATATCCAGATGGTCTGTCTTTCATAACAAGTCTTAACCAAAGAAAGCATTTGCTGAAAATAAGTTACCATTTTTCTGCAACTCACTATTAATTGGAGGCAAAGAAAGAACACAGTCACTATGTAAAAGTACCAGCACAGAATCATTTCCAGAATTTGTAACACATCAAATAATGTTCCCACTCACATTTTACTTTTAGGAATCAAGTTTTTTGTATCTTTAAATTTTTTCATGAAATATTTACGACATATAGACAAATATTAAACAGTATAAGGGACACCATGTAATTACCACCCAGAATAACAAACGTTAACATTTTACTCTATATGCTTCAGATCTCCTTTCCCCTAAAGCAATTAATAAAACAATACAGATTAGTTGGATCCTCTCCACCTATTTTTTTATATATTTAAAAAGGAGGGACTAGATGTAAGCAAGCTTCAGGGTTCCTGGATTTTTTAAAAATCTGTAACACATTTTTATTACCCTGGTTAAACACTTCTCCAATTCAATGTATAAATTCCAGTCTGCAGCAAAAACTAACTATTGTAATACAAACTTATCTGTACCAAATAACCTTTTTTTAAAAAAAAAATTTATTAAAGCTACCCTCAAAGACTACTAAATGGAGATTTTTGCCACCACCTACATTATTAGCATTTGGGTTCACAGGTTTGTTTTTAAATGATTCCTTGGATCTTCACTGTCATATGTAAACACTAACCACATGTGGCTATCGAGCACTTGAAATGTGCTAATCCAAACTGAGATATGAGTGAAAAATGCACATTGGATTTCAAATGCTTAGTATGAAAAAAATGTGAAAAAAATGTTTTTAAATTATTCACATGTTGAAATAATATTTTGGACATATCAAGTTAAATAAAATATTGTTAAAATTAATTTCATCCTTTTGCCTCTTTTTAATATGGCTACTAAAAAATGGTAAATTACATATGTGGCTTGCAGTTAAAGCTCACATTATAATTTCTATTGCATAATATTGCCCCAGATACATCAAAATAGTACCAGATAAGAACTACTATTTCAGAATCAAGACTTAGAAAAACATGCAATGCTTGAAATGGTCAAAATGGTAGTTGTGGTTGTTAGCCAGGCAATTTGGAGGAAAGAATACTATTTAGGGAAAAGCAGGACTCCCGGATTGTCTTTCTACATCACCAGAAGAACACCCCAGATAAACGCTCTTTGCTTCATTTCATTTTACTTGTGCGTATCTGGAAAATTACTCTCCTAAGTCAATTCTTTAGTAACTTAAATGGACTGAAAACAGATCTAATATTAAGTTGGTGAGAAAGTAATTGCGGTTTAAAAGGTTAAAAATAATTACAAAAACTGCAATTACTTTTGCACCAACCTAATACAATTGATTCATTTAACAATTTTTATTACCTGGGACTAGGGATACAGTGTAAATACAACTCTGGCTTGCTTTCTTGTGTATGTAGGGAAGTCACATGTCAACAATGAACAAGTTAACAAATAAGTAAAAACTCATTTCAGAAAAGTGTATTGAAGAAGTCATGTGCAAAAAGTCAGTTGTCAGTCTTTCCACTCCAATCCTAACTTTAGAATTAGCTTTTAGGAGTCCTTAAATGCTACAGACTCTGAGATTTATTTCAGGGGTGATAAATTAGTTATTTCAGTGTGTTCACAGTGCAAGCTTATTTTCTGTGTAAATATTTTCAATCAAAGCATTCTGCAAAACACTGTTCCCAAGGACATCACACAAGAAAATGCAAGGCAATTTATGTCATTGCCATGATTCTCAAAACACTAAGTGCCTGATTTGGCTTTTCATGCTTAATTAAGAAAAAAAAAGTCAGTGATTATTTACCCTTTGTCATTGGAGAAAGCTAAATGAGAATATCTTGCTGTAAACATGGCAAAATAAATTCCAAATTGTTAAGCATCCAGCATTTTCAATATAAATTTTCTGGTCCAAGAAATGGCACAAAGACCCAGGCTGACATGGTCAACTTCCTCTCCCGCAAAAAAAAAAAAAAATCAACTCCAAGAACCCTGGAAGTTCGTACTACAGATAAAATGTTAACGTGTGTGGCCACAACTACACAGTTGAATTGTCCTCCATAAATTATGTGTCAATCAGGTGAGGGATTAAAAACAACCCTTCACTACTGCCCACTCTCAGCGCATCCACGCACCAAAACACAATGCAACTATTATAAATCATATTAATTAAAAGACAATACACAATTGGGTGAGGAAAATAGCAGATGTTAGAAATGCTCAAAAATAGATTCAGTCAGTAAATTATAGCGAATTCATATAACAGAAAACTACAGTTATTAAAAATAATCCTGAAAGTATATTTATTGACATTGAATGACATGAAAATGCTCATATTTTACTGAATATGCAGTAATTGCAAAAATATATCTAATGTGATACCATTTTTTAAATGTATTTATACAGCCTATGTGGGAAAAGAAGTCTGAGGGAGTATATCACAAATAACAGCTAACATTATTTATCTATTGATGCTTTTAAGTTTCTTTTTAATCCTATATTCTGACTTTTATACAATGGACATCTACGACCACTTTATATAGTAAGGAAAACACAAAAGTTGTTTAAAACCAGTTACAAGAGAGTGTATATATATGACATCAATGATATTCAAAGACAATGAAATAAAAAGAAAGGGAAATTGCAGAAAAGGAACACCACAGTGTGTTAATAGACCAGTTTCTAGGTGGTCCTTCTCCTCCATTTATGCAAGTCTTCCTTCTCACCTGGGTCCTACCATACTCAGGTGAGGGCAACAAGAGGATACACCCATCTGACAGCCAGGTACTGCTTCCTGGTCTCCTCATTGCCAGTGACCTCTACCTTCCTTCCAAGCAGCCGTCCACTTCCAGCCACAACACTCCACACCTGCAAGCACCACTCACGGCGTTCCATTCTCTCACCAGGGCCCAGCAATCCTGAATCCACCAGCCTCAACAGCCTTTCCTCCTTTGATCCTGTTTTCTTCCCGCCAGCATCTTTCAGATTTCACTTCTACTTACTAACTCTCCCTTATACTTACTGACTCTAGGAATTTTATATTTCCCCCTTCATTTTGGTAAACTATTTAAAAATTATACCCAAGCTAACTTACCTCAATGACAAAAAAACAATCAAGCCAGAATTATTATTCTATTATATACAGGAGAATCATATTTTCCCTTATCTCTCAAGGAGATAATCACAGAATTGCTCAAGTACTGGCATATATTTTTAACTATTCAATAGTCCAGCCCTCATCTTCTGCTTTTCCTCAAAATAATGTCATTATTCTAGCAGAGGAGATTTTAGTCATGTGAACTCTCTATCTAATCTTCATACTTCTTCTCATAATATTCATCTCTCCTCTCAATTCTTTTTAAATACTACCCGCATCTGTATCTTCCAGCACCCAACATCAAACATACATAGTATGTGTTCAATAAACATAGGAATATTTGACCTCTTATTACTTATGCTTTGTATACTAACTCATCTAATTCTCACAGCAATCCTACCACGTAGGTACTATTATTATCTCTATTTTATAGATGAGGAAACTGAGACCCAGAAAAGTTACATAACTTCTTCACTGATATAAAGTTACTACCCTGTTTCCCCGAAAATAAGACCCAGCTAGACAATCAGCTCTAATGCGTCTTTTGGAGCAAAAATTAATATAAGACCGGGTCTTATATTATATGTAAGACCCGGTCTTATAGCAAAATAAGACTAGGTCTTATATTAATTTTTGCTCCAAAAGACGCATTAGAGCTTATAGTCTGGCTAGGTCTTATTTTCAGGGAATCATGGTAGTGCCAGAGCTGAGATTTAAACACATGCATCTGTCTTCCAAGTCTGTGCTCTTAGCCATCATGTCACACTGCCTCTCAAGCCAAAGCTAAACTTTTGCTTAACTGAAAAATGTTTCAGTTAAAAACATGGTGAATAATTTTAACATAAGATTTAAGTAAACCTCCAATTGGTATATAGTTCTCATACCAACTGTAATAATCCCAAAATTCTTCGTATCTGCTCATCATTCAAAATACAGTAACACATCCTTTCCATTTCCACAAACCATTTCTTATATAAATTTCCTAAACAGATTTCACTTTAAATGGCTAGGAACTTTCTAAATTTTTTCATTTACCTGAAGTTATCAAGTACGTTCTTCTCCCAAGACTCTGTAATTCTATTTTAAGTATGTATTGCACAACGTATAAAATTTTAAAAATGGGTTTTCCTCTTTCTTCCCTCTAAACACCATCAATATTTGACCTTCCCCTTAAATATGTTCTCTTCTACTGAATATTAAATAACATCAAAGTCAAAAATTAGAACTACTTATTCTGAGTGAAGCCAATAAGTACTTCAACCTTCGAAGGAATTCTAAGTGGAACAAGAAAGTTATCAATATTTTATCTGTTAACATTTACACTGCAACCTACTTAAAACAGTAAGTTATATGGCTGTTTCAATTTCTGAAAGGTATTGGCTTATTTAAGAAATCCAGATTTTCTCTTTTCCCTCTTAGGAAAAAAACATACTATCAACTGTCACTGAATATTTTCTTATGTTTTATACCATTAAAATTCAATCATGGAACTTGCTGTTAAAGGAAAAGAAAAAGAAAAGAAGAGAGGGGGTGGGAGTAAGAAGTGGAGAGGAGAGGACCTATCTTAGGTTCAATTTTTAAAACTTCCTAAAGGAAAATATCGATCAAATTGGAAAATAAAACAGAAGAGACTATTTTATTTTCTAAATGAAATTTAGAAAAATATAGTTTCAGAGAGGTAACTAAAATATGTCATAATTTTAAGGAAAGATGTATATGTCATGATACAAAAAGCTTCAACTACCCAGACCTCAGTTTGAACCCCAAGTCTGATATTACTAGTGGTGAGATCTCTCTGAATCTCCATTTCCTCAACGGGAAGTCAGTAATAATACCACCTCTCTTGACAAATGGCTTATTAGAAGTAATGAGAGAACACAGCAGCTAGATCATTCCTTTCTCCAATCCTTGCTTATATTCACCATACTAAGCAAACACCAAAGAACTGATTCACCTCAAGTATCAGCCATGATACAAAATTTATCCAGCATGCCTCAGAGATACTGCAGGCTCAGTTCCAAACCACCTCAATAAAGCAAGTATCGCTGAGAGTCTAACGAATTTTTTGGTTTCCCAGTGCACAAGAAAGTTATATTTACCCTGTTCTGTATGTAGAATACTGTACATATTCTATTAAGTGTACAACAGCATTGTGTCTTTAAAAACAATGTATATACCTTCACTAAAAAATGCTAACATCCTTTGAAATTTCAGAATCATAATCTTTTTACTGGTGGGGGCCTTGCCTCAATGTTGACGGCTGCTGACGATCAGGGTGGTGGTTGCTGAAGGCTGAGGTGGCTGTGGCAATTTCCTAAAATAAGACAACCATGAAATGTACCTCATCGATTGACTCTTCCTTTCATGAACAACTTCTCTGCAGCACGCGATGCCGTTTGATAGCATTTTACCCACAACAGAAATTTGAAAATAGGAGTCAATTCTCTCACACCCTGCTGCTGCTTTACCAACTAAGTTTCTGTAATATTCTAAAACCTTTGCTTTCATTTCAACAATATTCACGGCATCTGCACCAGGAGCAGATTCCATCTCAAGAAACCCCTTTCCTTGCTCATCCATTAAAAAGCAACTCGGGGTGGACGGGTGACTCAATTGGTTAAGAGCGCGAGCTCTGGGCAACGGGGCTGCCAGTTCGATTGCCACATGGGCCAGCGAGCTGCACCCTCCACAACTAGAATGAAGTCAATGAGCTGCCGCTCAGCTCCGGGGTGGCCGAATGGCTCAGGTGGTTGGAGCGCAGGCTCTCAACCGCAAGGTTGCTGGTTCTACTCCTCAACTCACACAAGGTCTGATGGGCTGTGCCCCCTGCAACAAAGATTGAACACAGCATCTTGAGCTGGGTTGCAACTGAGCTCTCGGATGGCTCAGTTGTTCTGAGCTGCGCCCTCCACAACTAAGATTGAAAGGGCAACAACTTGACTTGGAAAAGTCCTGTCCCCAATAAAGTCCTGTTCCCCTTCCCCAATAAAATCTTTAAAAAAAAAAAAAGAAGAAGAAGAAGCAGCAACTCATCTGTTAATGTTTTATTATGAGACTGCAAGCAATTCAGTCACATCTTCCAACTCCGGTTCTAATTCTGGTTCTCTTGCTATTTCCACCATACCTGAAGTTACTTCCTCCACTGAGGTCTTAAACCCTTCAAAGTCTTCCATTGGAAATGGAATCAACCTCTTCTAACCTCCTGTTAATGCTGATATTTTGACGTTTTCCCATGAATCACAAATGTTCTCAAAGGCATCTAGAATGGTGAATCCTTTCCAGAAGGTTTTCAATTGACTTTGCTCAGATCCACCACAGGAATCACTATCTATGGCAGCTATAACCTTACAAAATATATTTCTTAAGTAATAAGACTTGGGCCGGCCCAGTGGCTCAGGCGGTTAGAGCTCCGTGCTCCTAACTCCGAAGGCTGCAGGTTCGATTCCCACATGGGCCAGTGGGCTCTCAACCACAAGGTTGCCAGTTCAACTCCTCGAGTTCCACAAGGGATGGTGGGCTGTGCCCCCTGCAACTAAGATTGAACACAGCACCTTGAGCTGAGCTGCTGCTGAGCTCCCAGATGGCTCAGTTGGTTGGAGCGCATCCTCTCAACCACAAGGTTGCCGGTTCGACTCCCATGGTGGGCTGCGCCCCCTGCAACTAGCAACGGCAACTGGACCTGGAGCTGAGCTGCGCCCTCCACAGCTAAGACTGAAAGGACAACAACTTGAAGCTGAACGGCACCCTCTTCAACTAAGATCAAAAGGACAACAACTTGACTTGGAAAAAAGTCCTGGAAGTACACACTGTTCCCCAATAAAGTCCTGTTCCCCTTCCCCAATAAAATGAAAAAATAAAATAAAATACCTTTAAAAAAATAAAAAATAAAAATAGTAAGACTTGAAAGTCAAAATGACTCCTCAATCCACGAGCAGTACAGTGGCTGCTGTGGCAGCAGACATGAGAACAGCATTAACCTCTTTGGCCATCTCCATCAGAGCACATGGGTGCTCCATCATTCAGGTGCACTGTCAACGAGCAGTAATATTTTTAAAAGGAATCTTTCTTTCTGAGCAGTAGGTCCCAACAGTGGGCTTAAAATGTTCAGTAAACCATGTTGTAGACAGATGTGCTGTCATCCAGGCTTTGCTGCTCCATCTATAGAGCACAAGCAGAGTAGATGGAGCATAATTCTTAAGGGCCCTAGGATTTTCAGAATGGTAAATGGGCACTGGCTTCAGCTTAACGTCACCAGCTGCATGAGCCCCTAACAAGAGTCAGCCGGTCCTTTGAAGCTTTGAACCCAGGCACTGACTTCTCCTCTCTAGTAGCTCTGAAAGTCCTAGATGGCATCTTCTTCCAGTATAAGGTGCTTCATCTACATTGACGTCTGTCGTTTAGTGAGCCACCTTCACTAATTATTTTAGCTAAACCTTCTGGATAACATGCTGCAGCTTCTCCATCAGCACTTGCTGCTTCACCTTGCACTTTGTTATGGATACTGCTTCTTAAACCTCATGAACCATCCTCTGCTAGCTTCCACTTTTCCTCTGCAGCGTCCTCACCTCTCTCAGCCTTCCCAGAACTGAAAAGTTATGGCCTTGCCCTGGATTAGGCTTTGGCTTAAGGGAATGTTGTGGTTGGTTTGATCTTCTATCCAGACCACTAAACTTTCTCCGTGTCAGTAATAAGGCTGTTTCACTTTCTTATCATTCCTGCATTCACTGGAGTAGCGCTTTTAATTTCCTTCAAGAACTTTCCCTCTGCATTCACAACTTGGCTAACTGGAGCAAGAGGCCTAGCTTTCAGCCTAGCTCAGCTTTCAACACACCTTCCTCACCTAGCTTAACCATTTCTAGCTTTTGATTTAAAGTAGGAGACACACAACTCTTTCTTTCGCTTAAACACTTACAGGCCATTGTAAGGTTATTAATTGGCCTAATTTCCCTGTTGTGTCTCAGGGAATAGGGAAGTCCAAGAAGAGGGACAGAGACAAGGGAATGACTGGTCAGTGGAACAGTCAGACACAGACAATTTATCAAATAAGTTCACCATCTTATATGGGTATAGTTCAGGCTCCCCAAAACAATTACAATGGTAACATCAAAGATCACTGATCCCTGATCACCATAACAAATATAATAATGAAAAAGTTTAAAATATTGTGAGAATTACCAAACTGTGACCCTGAGACACTAAGTGAGCAAATGATGTTGGAAAAATGGCACATACCGACTTGCTCAACGCAGAGTTGCCACAAATCTTCAATTTGGAAAAAAAAACAAATGTCCTAGCTATGAAGCATAATAAAGTGAAGCACAATAAAAAAGACAGTCATATTATTAGACAGTCCAAGTATCAAAATAATTCTCACTGTGATCACCCCTGCACAGACCGTCGTCTTGAAGTCTCTGTTGTATTCAGTTATAGAAAGCTATTTCTTGATGTGTAGTTTGGAAAGGTCATCCTTTGTGTCAAGCTGATATTTGGTTATAACTTTTTTAAAGGACTATTTCTTTGTTACTAAACATACACATACTTCTAATGAAAGTTCAAACTGGGCATTTCAGAGCAGACTGGACCACATCTAATGCCATCCATCCAAGTCATCCAGTTTTATTAAAGATTTTGACAAGTCCCTAGAGAATTTCTAGAAATGAAAGCAAGATGGCGGGAGAATCAGACAAAGCAAGGCATCAGAAATTACTAGTCAATTTTACAAACTGAAATTTGACTTTAATATAGATCTTATCAATTAAGTCTACAATAAATTGACTGAAAAATTTCTCAGCCATGCCATAAATTACA
This sequence comes from Rhinolophus ferrumequinum, assembly GCF_004115265.2. Lineage (NCBI taxonomy): Eukaryota > Metazoa > Chordata > Mammalia > Chiroptera > Rhinolophidae > Rhinolophus > Rhinolophus ferrumequinum. Next base: position 5,768,372 of record NC_046292.1, read on the forward strand.
AGACCTATTTATATATTTTAGCTGATTAGTGAAAAAAAAATTAATTAACCAAGTTCTTTAATTATCAAGAATTGGTGACACTTAAAACACTTCCTTTTAGAGGTCCCTATTTATTTTAATTTTTGACAGTACATGTGTGTAAGGGGGCAAACGCTATACATTTTAATTGAAGAAAATAAATATTGTAGAAGACTTCATTTTTTACAGCTTTTAAAAGAAAGCTTGTTCTAATGTTTAGAAATACAGTTACTGAACAATTTTATTTGTAATATCAGAACTCAAACTCTATCCTAAGGAAGTAATTGTAACTATGAGAAGGCACTTATCTTTTATAAGCTTCATGGGAGCAGAAATGTTTTTCTATTTATTCATTACCACATCTTCAGTGCTTTGAACAGTGACACTGATATTTATTGAATGAAAAAAAAAGATCCATACAGTATTACCTACAATAGTAAAAAATAGAAAATTTATGAAACATTATGCGTTTGTCATAGTGATGAAAACTATATAATTGCACGGAAGTGCTTCTATTTTACAAAATAACTCATTTCCTTTTTTAAAGCATTCTCCTGGACATTAAGAAAACTGGGCTCCAATGTCAGCTCAGTCACTAGTTTAGTGCTTTGGAGTCCAGTACCCTGCGTACTACTTCTCTGACTTCTTGGCCATGGCTAGTCCATTCTCGGGTAGAGATTACAGGGAGAATATGCCTGAGTTACTTCAGGGAAGCAAAGACTGGCTGCACGACAGAGAAAAGGCGGCACAGCCTATACCAAGGCAAATAGAGTCTGCACTAACCAACTGCACTAGGAGACCCTCAGTGACATGCTTTTCAAGCCACCCTGACTCATAGCTATCCATTTTAACTCTAGGGCCCAAAGGCACACTTGAACCATGCTACAAAAAGAAACAGTAATTTAGGTCATCTGATCCAAGAGAACAATGCCATCTAGGGTACACCAAAATATCAAACCCTATTGTCAAAGGAACCAGAAAATAAAGTAGAGGTGGAGAGGGAGCAATTTCACCTGCTGGAAATAGAAAATGTGATCTCTGTGCCAGCCAGCAACTCTTATCCACTGGAAAAGGATGCTCACCAATCTGCTGGAAGAAAAGCAACTATTCTCTAGAGCTTGGAATAAAAACTATTAGAATCTCACTATATTCATTATAGGTCACCTAAGACAAACACATGAAGACATTTTCTCTTTTACAGAATCTTTCAGATGAAAATTTCAAAGACTTCCCAAAAGCATCATTTGCCCTTCAACTCCTACTTCCATCCCACTTCCCTAAGCCCATACTCACACACTTTATTAGCACCCACAACTGAAGAACCATGGGAGGAAGCACAGCACAGTGGTCAGGGCACAGACCGTCGAGTCAGACTGTGAGTTCAAAACTTGACTCTGCCACTTCCTATCTAGGTGACTTTAGGCAAGTTAATGAACCTTTCTGTACCTCCATTTCCCCACTATGTGGTAAGTAAAATGGGGATAGTAATACTTACCACATAGGATTGTGGTCTAATTACCAGCCCATGCAAACTCTTAATATAAAACTGAAATCTCAAGGGAGGAAGTGAGGTTGCTGCCCCGCGGTTTTACTGAAAAGCTAAAGGCCAAGAGTGTCTAAATTGCAGGTTCACAGAGGGAGGAATTCAGGGGACCTATTAATCCCCTAAAATTATACAAAAACTTATACAAAATTTTGAAGTGGTACAATACTTCTATACTGTTATTTCTCCTGTCTTTAAAAAAAAAAAAATTGTTGAATTTCCACTGCCTAAAGCCCTATTTCTCTATTCTCCTTTACAACAGAAATCCTCCCAACAGGTGCTATATTCACTCTCTCAAATTCTTCTTTCATTCTCTCTTAAGTTAAACCCATTAATTTAATGATATCTGCAAAGATGATTTCTCCAAATAAGGCTGCATTCACAGAAACTGGGGGTTAGGACTTGGATTTCTCTTTTGGAGACCATCATTCATCTGTACTGACTCCTAAGACAGATGTGCATGTGTACCCGACAGTATGTACTGGTAAGGGGGTAGGGCCAAGTAGACCTCTGGTGCCCCTGGGGTCCTATTAAGGGTCTTGGCTTAAATTGAAATGGAAGGGCATTGGAAGCTTTAGAGGAGAGAAGTGACATACGATTTGCATTTTAAAAGGATCACTCAGACTGCTGTGTTGACAATAGGCTGGGCAAAATGGTAGAAATAAGGAGACAGGTAGGAGGCCATGGCAATAATAATCCACGTAAGAAATAGTGGTGGCTCGGACCAGGGTAATAGGGTGAGGGAAGTGAGGTGTTTAGTGACCTACACTAAAGGGTGTCCCTGGGCTGAGCCAATGTCTCTCTATCGCTAAAGCAATAAAGGAAAGTGGCCGTCTGTATGAAGCATTTCACAAAGCTCAAGAACATTGTCAAATACTTCTCTCTACCTGGCTAAAACCCTATGCGAAGTAGAACCAAAGCAAACCATAACCTGTCTAGCATCTATCATCACTACGGGAGTAAACAGATGTTTACTCAAAATACACCATCACTGTTTGTAAAACCTTGAGAAACCGTTGTAGAATGGATGTCATTTACGTCTACAGCTTCAGTATGAACCATAAAGCGTAACAATGAAAAGCAGTCAAGCACAGCAAAACTTGTTAATGGAATCTGATAACAGCGGAAAGGCACCCACTGCATTCCTTATTATTGCTGCAACATATTTCACAGTTAATACTAAACAGGTCTAGTTGAACACAATCACTCTAAGCACCAGAATTCAGTATATAATTTATCCAAGCATACATTCTTCAGACATACCTTTTATATTAAATAAATGACCATTACAGATGAAAATTTTCACATCTGCTGTTATGGAATCTTTCTTGTTCCATCAGCAAATAGATTAACAATACAATCAAGTCCCAGCCCTTACCTTTCTTGGTTCCTTTCCCCACTTCACTGATTTAGTAATTTCAAGGATACAAAATCTACCAAATACTCTGAAGAGAAAGGTATTCTGAACACTACTAACTTATATTCAACAAAAGCTTTGCCTTACGCTGTCTTTTAACTAGTGGTAAAATTTTCCTCTCAGGACACAGCATTTCACCAAATCCCAATCCTGACCACTCTCATCACCTCCCACCCTATCCAAGCCCCCCACATCATGTCTCACCTGCATTCCTGCAACAAATCGCCTCCTCTCCAATCTTCCACTTCCACTCTGACTGGCAGGACTCTAATGTTTACACAGCAGCCAGAGGGATCTTTTTAAAAGAGAAATCAGATCCCATCATACCGCTGATCAAAACCTTCCCGTGGCATCCCATTAGACTTGGAGGAACAGCCAGAGGCCTTCCTATGGTCTGCAGGGACCTGTAAGATGTGGCCCCTGCCTCTTCCTCTGCCCTCACCTCCCACCATTCTCCAGAGCTGTTCCCACTGTTTCTTGACCACTAGCAGGCTCCCACCTCGGGACTTTTGTACTGGGTGTTCCCTCTGTTTGGAATGCTCTATCCCCAGATCTCTGCGTGGTTCCTTACCAAAGTCTTACTCAAATGTCACCTCTTCAGAGAAGCTGTCTGTCCCTGAATGCCCTACTTAACACAGTATTCCCCATACACCCATCAGAGAGTGTCTCTCCCCTGTCTAATCAACACAGTGACTTCACTTTAGAATTTGTTTAATTTAAGTAAGAAAAAAGGCATACTTCTCTTGAAAAAGTGAACTCTGGGCAAAAACAAATGCTATTTTATAGGCCACTCACTATGAAGTGAGACACAATATATAAATAAACACATCTTAAGAATATGTGCTTTATGTATGGTTTTCCTTTCTCATTTTTAATTTAAAACTATTAAAAAGAAGTGCTGTATGTACAAGAAAGTTTATGGCAGCAGTACCAGATATGTAGGAAAAAAGAATAATGGAAATAACCTGAATGCCCAATAACAGGGAAATACTTAAGGAATACAGGTATATATACATTAAAAAACATAATACAACTATAATAAACATTAACTATGAGTACATAAAAGCAGAAACTGTTTAGGAGATGCTAAGTTTAAAAAAGAAAAAGAAATAACAATGACAAATTAAGTCAACCTTTACATTGCTCAAATATCTACCAGCCACGTGATGTGTGAGCGACAAGCTGCAGATGAGGACTCGACACCAAACAAGACGCCCCCGAGCGCTGAGCGCCCAGGGCTGGGGGTGCAATCACACTGCAGAGTGAGAAGGGGTGGTCCTGGGGGCCAAGGGAGAGCACAGCTGGATACGAGCCTGACTTAGGAAAGGCTTTCCAGGTGAAATGATGACTAAACTAAGACCTGAAGAATAAATAAGAGATAGCTCAAAAAGGGGGAGTTTAAAAACAGGTTTGAAACAGAACGGGTGTTTGGGGTGAGAGACAAGAGAAGAAATGAAACTGAATCATATATAAACTATGATTTAAGATTTTCTTTAAATAACAAATAACTTCTAGATTTGGTAGTAGGGCTTTTGGCAAAAAAATTTTTATGAAATATGATACTAAATAAAAGTTAACCGTGAAATTTCACCAACCACTTAGACTTCTAAAAGCCTGTTTTTGTCCTGTGGCTATTTCTCTTTCCTTTGGTCTGTCCTACTGTCTGACCAAATACAAGTAGGGACAGAAAGCAGTTTTAACACAGCACACAAGTGCACATCCATATACGTCTTTCCCAGGACTGGCCAGCACACCCCATGTACCTATATTACAAATGTGGGGCCAAAAGTACTCAGACCTCCACATTCTCTGGCTGCTTTGCTACTTTACTATCTCTCCGGAGCCCCATTCCTTTCAGGTGCCAACAGGAATTTTGTGCTTAGCATTCCAAACCTCTATCTTTTGGTCCAACTAACTTATCTCGCCCCATCCCTCCCCACAGATTCTTTACTCCCGCTAGATTCTCTTTATTTGACTCTGTACATACCGTAACTCATTCTTGCCTCATGCTGACCCCTGCTTAATTAAACCGTCCTGACTTGCTCTCCTAGTTCCTATCCAAACAGTACCCATTCTTCAAGGCCCTACTCTTAGCTTCTCAATGAATCCTTAGTCAATTTCTCTAACCCACAATAACCTTTAGTTAACCTGAATTTGAACTATATTTATTTGTCATGCTAAACAATGAGTAGTTATATTGTTTGGTTATAGTCCACTTTTGTTCTGGAAATCTCTAACTGTTGTATTCCTGCAAGGCTAGCCTCCTAGTTGTGAGGCCAAAGGTAAATACTTTTATATCCCACTTACATTGGTATTAAACTTGGAAAACACATATCTAATACCTGTTGGCTGTCTGACAGATCCTGGGTAGAAGGTTAAGCCAGTTCGAATTCAGTGCCAGCTGCTCCTCTCTGGAGCTACAGGTTTAAGCACCATGATTAGGACTGATTTACATGCTCCTCTGGGACAGGCAACAGAGCATAGACACTGATAAAGCAAGACACTTAAAGGAACAACAACAACAAAAATATATACATATAAAAGACTTGTTTATTTATTTATCTACTTACTTATTCCTAATTCAGGCAAGCACCACCATATTACAAGTCTCCCAATCACCTTGTACACTATCTAGCAATAATAACTAGTAATATAAATAAATAATTAATCTATGCGATGAATGAAGTTGCTTAAGAGAAATATGGAGATAACAGGTATACCTAACAGCTTAGATTTTAATTAATAAATCCCCAAGGTGATCTTTGTGTTGTTTTTTGATTGTTAATGAATTTATTTTTAAACAATGCTTCAAATTCTCCATACAGATACCTTAATTTTTCTGAAAACTAAGTATGCCATTTTCCAGGAAGAAAAAAGGTCAGGCTTCACTTATTTAGGGAGGGGAAAAAAGGTTAGCAGGAGACAGTGAACTGAAAAACCAAATATTGTGTCCCCATCCTTCTGCCACACAATGAAGAAACCATGCAAATCAGATCAGCACCTAATTTACTTGTAGCACGTGTCCACAAAAAAATGTCTACAGATTCCCAAGGCAAGAGAAGGTCAAGGTCAATGCTAAGTCCTTCTGGTATAGGATTCTTTCTTTACTTGAAAAGAGCTCTTTTGCCGAAGAAGGGGCTCAGCAAAAATGAACACCATTTTTTTTATCAAGCTCTGAGAAAAAGTTCTCAAAAGTAAACAAAACAGATAGAAAGATACTTCAGGTTGAGTAGAAGGCAGGGTTAGGGCTGACCTCTCTCTCCCAAGAAGAGCTTGACCCTTTACTCCCTAGAAGCATTAATGACGTAGAAAACCTCCTTCAGTTCATCAGGCCACACACGATCCACAATAAACGTAGGGCTAAAGGAGGCTGAAGAACAGATTTGTTGACGAAGAAAGAAAGACATCTTGTGTTTTAATTCGGTGAGTGCTACATAAATGTCCAGGAGTAATCACACCCCCTCTCTGGGCAGTAGGAGCATGTTTCTCCTTCTATTCAAGTTCTTTCCAGGCTGTATTTTAGTGATTTGTATTTATATCTGTTACCTTCTTTTGGCCATGAACCCTGTAACAGAAGGGACACATCCTACTCGCGTTTGCACTCGGTGCCTAGTACAGTGTCCTGCAAGAAACACTAGAAACAAAAAATTACTGCAAACGAATGGCCCAGCCCAATGATCACTCAGGTGCTCCCTTACTAATAGCCAACACCCTGAGAAAATGAGACTTAGATGACAGCAGCCTCCTTCCTAGAAGTTATGGCCTGAAATTACAAATCATTTCTATAATAACTGTTACGTTTCACTTATTAATCACCTTGTCTGTCCTTTCAGAGAAACAAGACTAAGTTTTCCTTTTCGTAACTGTATAGGTACATGGAAAGTACGATTCTTCTGAAATCTTTTTTTTCTTTTTTTCCAGGTTAAACACATCACTCCTGGGCACCCATAGGAAGCACAGAAGAAAAGAGAGCATACTACTGTATGTGAGAAGACATTATTTTCAAACCTATAATTCTCCAAAAATCAAGCAAAACAGAAAATATGAAGGAAAAATACTTTGTCAGAAACCATTTAAGGACAAATAAAGTATATCATCACTCTAAACTTAGAACAATCTTCTCTCGTAATTCATCAACAGAACAGGTGAAGCTTCACAGAAAAAGATAAATTAGAAGGGTGCCTTCTTCACTTAATGAAGTCCAAGTTTTATCTTTTTATAACTCATTAAGTTCATAACTGAAAGAGCACACCAAGTGTGTAACTTTTTCTATGCATTTAATAACAAATGTCAGTTCGGTAATTCATAGCAGCAACCCGGTAGTCACAGCACAACAGATTTCCCTCACCTCTGAAATACATTTTCAGCTATGCATTTGGCTAATTTCACAGCCATCCATTATTCCTATGGATCCTCTTAAATATCCACTGAAACAGAGAATTTCAAATACTGACCTCTAATTCAGTGTAATACAAACAACAGGTCTTCTGTCCAAAATTACACTAAATGGCCACAGTTTCTTTTTTAGTCACAACATGAGCAGGAAGCTAAGCCCTCCAAAAATCATCTCTGTAAGAGGGTCCCACAGTGATTGTGACACGTCGCCACAGGTACACATACAGTTACTCCTATAGAACCGCCTCCTAAAAGAAGACAGACAACTGTCAGTGCATCTAAAACGAAACCAAACCTCAAAAATTCAGCTATGCCAACTCAGGAGTTTTCTGAACTAAACAGGTGAGCTCAAAATAGGTCAAATGCCTTCCTCCTTGGTGCTTTAGCAACACTGAATTCTTTAGCACATCCTGCAGATGTTAAATTCTTTTTAGTTGTGTCTTACACCTAGATCTTTTCTCAATTTTCAGGTTTAAAGAAGCTGTGAAGTGTAGAAGGAGGTGCATCAGAGAAGCAGGGATCTATTTTTATATTGAGAGCTTAAAGTGAATCATTCCGGAGAGATGCACAGACGGGGCTGTGCCACCTTGATGACAGCTGTGTCAAAGGCCTAAATATCCAAAGATCACAAATCGCTATAGCAAGCATATCAACAGCATATGGTACTCGGTAAGCATTTTACAACTTTAACATTTCCATCCTCTCCAGTCCTTTGATAGTCTCAAAAGATGCCATGGATTTCAAAGCCGGGCCTACATGAGCAAGGCGGGCAATCGGCATCCTAGAAAACTGCAAAAAAGAAAGCAAGGCCCAAGCAAAATGGAATCTGGGGATGCCAGGACTTTGTCAGCACCTCTATTCTTCGAAGGGAGTGATAAAAACAAGCCACATCCTCCAGAGTTTGATTTTTAGGAGAAGAAATTACCCCAAGTATCCAAATCAAATGGGAAAACAAATTGTATGAGCATCTCATAGGAAAAGGCACTTAACCAGACAACTCACCCGATTCAGGACAGTTAAAAAAAGAAATCCATATTAACTGTTTTAATTACAAATTAATCTTTGACTTCCTGGAAGAAAAAAAGCTTCAGAGATTCATTCCTGAATCAGAGTAGAACAACTTCAGAGAGAAAAATGATCTGAAATCTAGCTCTCTCCATAGCTTTCTATTACAAGCTCCTGCGCCTGTGACTGGGATGGCAGGAAATAACTGCTACCTGCTCCCATTTCTAACCCAAACAACATGTTGATGCCATCCCCATTGTGTTTTTCCACAAAAAAAATATGTTTACATATTTCTGAAATTGAAAAATTGCCGAATTTGTTAAAAGAAAAAGGCAATGCATTATCACTCTCATAAAATGCCTTTTTGATAAATGAAATGAAACCATAAAATGAAAACAAAGGTCTTTATTTTAGGGCAACAAGCTGAAGAATAAAATAACAGTTCTCTACTACGGCTAAATACCTACTGAGCACTTAGTAGGACCTGCATAAAAATATTTGAAACAAATACATCTGCATGTAGTAGCACTGGTATAAGAAACACACCACGAAAACTGTGGATTTCTCTAGGTAACATTACAGAGAATAAATACTGCTAGGTTAAGTAAGGGTTGTGGGCTGCAACAGCCCAGTTCCTGAGAAAAAGATAATAACTAAAGTACTTCAGATATGGAGAGGATGTTTGTATTTTCAAAGTATTTCCGTTTTGTTTGTTTTTTTTCATTTCAGTCTATGTATTACAGTCCACCTTCGACCCCTAAGGAAGCAGGGTGTGTCATCATACCTCAAACCCATGGTACAGGTGGAATCAGGATCCAGGTCTTCTCATGCTAAGTAGGAGACGTATATCAAACTTATTTATATAATGCTCATATGCTGTCACGGTTCAGGACATTTTGGTGAAGCAAGAAAAAACATGAATTACACACAGCACATACATAGTATGCTTAAGAGACCCAGTTATTCTCTCCTATCAACATGACATCTCTTAGAAAACATTGTTTCTAGAATTATAAGCACAGTTCCCCCATAGGTCACCCAGTTCTCGTATTTCACCTTGACTCAAATGCACATATTACACAAGGATTTTATTTTGGTATTTTTTTAGGACAGTGTGTTTAAGCCAGGAAACAGCCCTCAAGTGGAAACATCCACCAGCTCATCTAAATGCTGTATTTGAGCCACTGGATGTTCACATTAGCCTCATCCTAAGTAATCACGCCACTGACCCAACGTCAGTCAGCATCAGCTTCAAGCTCCCTACGAAAAGCTCAAGGACAAGAAAGTGTAATTAAAAGCCCAAGGAAAAATCCACCTTAATCAAAACTACAACCCAGAGGCCAAGGGACTTTACAGTAGGTAAAATATGAACATAACCCTAAAACATGAATATTGGTAACAAGAAAAGAGGTATCAAGGGGGAAAAAAGAGGAGACATTGTGAAACATTGTAATTTACAGGACTAAAACCAAAACCAATGAAAACCAATCAAAAATAACTTTCAAAATAGTTTAAAACGATGAAGAATAATGGATGATGAGGGGATTAAAATGCAGAGAATCACAATGTTAAAGATATCTTTCTTACTAAGAAGAATAGGAAACTACATATTTAAAGTACTTTATAAAATCTAAAGGAAAGAATGATACATTTGGTCCTATCAAAATCAATAGAAAACCATCTACTATCAGCATCTGTCAACATGTTTTCCCAAGTGGAACAACCGGACAGATGAGGGCCGCAGACGTGGCCAGTGATCAGAGCTACTATTCTGTAATAGCCCTTGGACAGAAGCTGCCGAGGACCCTATTAGATGGGACCCAATACTAGAGGACAGACAGTAAGGGATTTCTCAAAAAACTCAGTCTAACATTACCAGTATGCTTTTCTCCATACTAAAATATCTGTGAATCATAACTTCTGTTCAAAATATCTGTGAATCAAAATATCTGTGAATCATAACACACAGGCCAGACCATTACTACTCTTAAAGTGAAGCAATGTAATCATCTTATCATAAACACACACTCATGCACACACACAACTTTAGTAGAGATTAAGTAGATATTAAGATATATAAGATATTAAGATATTTAGTAGATGTTAAGAAATCTCTGAAAAAAAAGAAATCTCTGAAATAAAAAATGACCAGAGTAACTAAACTAACAAAGGAGTTGAATCACCCATCTTAAAATAAAATTCACTAATTTTAAACACTTATCACACTTTAAAAATCTTTTTACCTTAGATGCCTTATTCACTTCCAATTTCGTATTTAAAATTTTTCAGAAAAAGTGGAAAGTTTGCATCACCTCTAGCAGTTGGAAATCAGTTTCAACTACAAATTATTTAAAAGAAATCATTCCCCAAACAGTACCAAGCACTGAGATTCCAAAGCAGTTGTCATGCATAATTCCATTTCAGAACCCAGCTAGCCCGATTGCACTTTCCAGTAAGAGAGGCCCACAAACTGGAAAAATAACAGGAAAAGCTGTATTTCCCATTTCACATTTTGGACCTAATATATGCTGATGAGCTTGGAAAGAAATAGAGGACCTAATCTTCAGCTTGATAGTTATTCACTACAATTAATAAAGCAATGGTTAGCACTCAATTTTAAAATAAATGGCTAAAACCTATAAATTGTATACTTTAAACATATACCATGAATTTCACGGTATTTATTTATATCTCAATAAAGCTGTTATTTTTAAAAACTAAACAAATAAATGGTACTTACAAAGAAGTATTACATATAACACACAAACCACCTGGCTCTGTTACAGAGAGACCACAAAATGTGTATTTTAAAATTCTGATATATAAAAAGAACATCAACTTCACTCATGGTCGAAGAAACGCAAATTAAGATATTGTACACTCTTCCTCTATCAGGCTAAAAGATTGAGAACTTGCATAATATCCAGGTTGATGAGAAAAATAAAGAAATATAAACCATAAAACACTTTGTGTACACTGGCACATCTTGCAGGGCAATTTATTCACAGCTTTCAAAATTAAAAATGCACGTCACGTACCTTTTGATTCAGCAATTCCACTTCTAAGGACTTACTGAACAGATATACCTATACAATTGTACAGGTACTAGATTTAAAACAAATAATCAGAACCAATTTAAGTGTCCATCAACAGGAATTTAAAGTATACATCTACACAATGTCCCACTAGGCGGTTGTTTACAAAAAAAGAAAAAACAAGTGAGGCATAATTACAGGTATTGACTTGAAAAATAAGGCCTTGAAATATTAAAGAAAAAGCAAAATTCAAGATAGTATATATATATAGTGTGTACATATGTGGTTATGTGTGTATAGAAAATATCTGGAAGAATACTGGGGGAGTGGGTGTTACACATTCGTAGACTGTACGAATGATTACAATGAGTATGTATTAATTTTATAATTATAATTTGTATTTAACTTGAAGCATCAATTCTCAAATAAAATCCTACCCTGGTGTCAAATCTCCCCATGCCATGACCCCACCTGTCTTTCCAGTGCTCTGTGGTTCCAGCCAAATCAGTCTGTTCTGCCTTTGAGAAATCAGCCCAAAGGACTCCTCTTCAAAACGTTCTTACAATTTGAACAGCAGCAACAGCTTCAAATATAAATTACTTGAGTTGAAAGAACTACTTCTGCCTTCATCCACTACAGAACATTTTAAAAGAATTTTTTTAAAAAAGGAAATCGAAATACAATTTAATAATCCTCATCATAGAAGCAGCAAAAGTACTGTACTCACCATTTCCTATGCTTTCCAGCGTCTGTACCTTTGCTCCATGCAATTTCCTGCCTGAAATCCTCTTAGCTACTTATCACATGTCCAATCCTGCCAATCCTTCAAAACATAGGTTAAACGCCTCCTCCTGCACCAAATCTTCCCTAATGCCCCAGCCAGAGCTCCGGTAATTCTTTTTCTTAAACCACACTACCATCATCTCTTGAGACACTCTCCTCTACCTAGTACTCAATTGGGTACATGTCTCATTCCCATTAGTGAGAAAATTCATCAAGGGCACAATCTGTGACTTGGTCACTTTGTATGCCCCATTTCATACGTAAATTAAACTGGTATTTCACTAAAGCTTATAAGAAAAAGAATGGCAAGAATCTAAAAGTAGGGCGGCTGGATGGCTCAGCTGATTGGAGCGCGAGCTCTTAACAACAAGGCTGCCAGTTCAACTCCTGCATGGGATGGTGGGCTGCACCCCCCGGCAACCAGATTGAAAATAAGAACTGGACTTGGAGCTGAGCTGCACCCCCCACGACTAAGACTGAAGGACAATGACTTGACTTGGAGCTGATGGGTCCTGGGAAAAACACATTGTTCCCCAATAAAGTCCTGTAAAACCACAATGCTCCCCTTCCCCAATAAAATCTTTAAAAAAAAAAAAAGAATGCTGGCCTCTTAAAGTTTAAAAAAAAAAAAGAATATAAAAGTAAAAAGTATAGGCTTTGCGTACGTATTTCTTTAATTAGGTAATATTTACATATGACACGAGGTAAGTATGAAAGGTAAGGACCCTTTCTCCATCTTTCTCCCCAGTTCCCTAGTATGTATCCTCCTTGAAAGACAATCACTACGATCAATTTCATAATACAGGGTTTTAAGAAGTCCTTAGACACTGTAACTTTATTACGCATTCATAACTTTGGGTCTAAGTTGATAGAAATAACCCATGGCATTTAAGAGTAAATTTATTTTTGACAATTACACAATTGCACAGAGTGTACTTATACTTTGGGGCAAATAAAACACGACAACCAACAAATGGAAAGATAAACTGTGTCCTATGACTTGCAAAACTAAAGTTATCCTGAGCTGTGAAGTCATTGTTCATTATCAGGAAAATTACAGATTCTTTAAAGCACACCTATAACCCAAGTTATTAAAGTTTCTTCATAGTGTAAAAATTGCTGCCTTCAGTTTCTTTATTCTACAAAGACCCTAAAATTCTCACTAAATTATGGAAAATATGCTAAGCCATTACAAATAAAATATTGAAGAAGAATGCAAATGTTTTCTAAAGCTAGATTTCTTAAGGAATGTTAATAAAACTAATAAAATGTTAACAAAAGCATTTCTCAGTATATTAATAGCAACAAGATGTCTGTACATTTTTCTAATTTATAAATAGTAAGAACCAAATGTTTCCAAGAGGTCTTTAATCATGTTTAGTGTATAAAAACTTAGGAAATTTAAATTAATTATTCCTACAATAATGAATCCCATGCAAATTAAAAATATGCTGATCAGATTATGCTACTATGATAAGAATATTCCAATCAGAAGGCTGTCAGTTCATCTTGTCAGAAAATTTACCTGGCAATAAAAATCTGAAGCCATCATTAGATTAAAAAAAAAAATCAGTGAAAACTCTATAATAAATACTGAATTCACTGTAGTAGTATGATAGTCTTACAAATCATGTTAAAGGGTAAATTACCAAATGTGCGAATACTACATTATCCATTGAGATTTTATGGCACAGATTGCCAGATGCCCTGTAATATTGATTCTTCCCTTCTTCCAAAGTAACAGAAGATGATTTTTGTCTAGACATATAGCCATCTCCAGAAAAGACTACATTTGCCAGCTTCCCTTGCAGCTATCTGTGGCCCTGTGATTCTGTTATAATTAAAGGGACAGAGTAGAAGTGATGTGTTCAACTTCTAAGAAGTATCTTCACAAGATGCGGATGAGCCCAGCTTTTTCCTTTGCCCCATGCTGCTGGTTAAGAATGCAGAACTGCTGACAGGAACCAGAGAGGCTATCTCTGACTAAAACGAGAAAGCTGAGTTCCCCAATGAACATGAAGGTACCATACTGGCCATGACTGCCCATAATTTACATGTAAGAAAGGAAACTTCTATCCTGTTCAAGCCAATGTTTTGGGGTTTCTGTCACTCACTGCTGTACGTAATCCAATTTAACACAAGGCAAAACTATAAAGAGTGCCATATGTATTTATTATTTCATTAAACAATTTCTAGCACATATTTTAAATGTATTGGGATTTTAAATAAAACTCATTTTTGATGATTCAAATAGCTAAGAAATTCTAAAATGTTTTTCTATACTATAATTGAGATATAAAAATGTTACCATCAAGAAGTTGTCAAAAAAATCAGCTTCCTGAATATGCCTTGGAATCAAGAGACTAAGTCTCTTTTACATTATCCACCTCAATAATACCATACAATAATATTATTCATTTATTCATTCAACAAATGAATGCCTACAGCATTCCTCAAATGCTAGATGCAAAAAACACTGTCATGACCAAAGCAGAGTGGTCTCTACCCTCCTGGAGTTTACAAGACTGCAACGTACCTGAGGTTGCAAAATCTGAGCATAACACTCTAGACGCCTCTTTTCCAGCCTCCAAGTTAATAATCCCCTTTCTGTTGTATATTCTTGTTTCAGACTGAGTATAATATGATTACTCTTCAGCTTTGCTCTGCTAACATAATCATATATAATCATTTTCCTCAAAGATTACACTCCCTTCACCAAAATACCACAGCAGCAATCATTAATGGTGAGCCACTTTTCCAAATGGCAAACCTTATTTATCATATGGTATTTCTCCTTAATTTATTCTTAAAGACCCTTAAATTTGAAAAGTACTTTGTACTTCCTCCCAGGCTCCAGGGACTGTCCTAAAAAAAGTCAGGGTGTTGGGCTGCTAGACAGATGGCCAACTGCTTTTAGTTACTTCTCACAGACCATTAAACCAAGCTCACTAGAAAGCTGAAGCTATACCAACAAGATGTGTCTCTCTTTCAATCCTCTACCTTCTAGAACCTCTCTAAGTGGAGGGAACATTAATCTGATAGCGTCAGACTAACTGGACCTTCTTTGTAAGTAGGAAGATTAAATGCAGATTAAATATTACATATGTATGTGTGTGTGTGTGTGTGTGTGTGTATACACACATATAGACACATATATATTTTTATATACATATACATATACACACACACACACACACACACACACACACACACACACACATTTGCTTTCTTGTTCTCTTTCATTTCTCTCATACACACTCTAAAAGACTAATGTACTGGGGCCGGCCCGGTGGCACAGGCAGTTAGAGCTCCGTGCTCCTAACTCCGAAGGCTGCCGGTTCGATTCCCACATGGGCCAGTGGGCTCTCAACCACAAGGTTGCCAGTTCAACTCCTCGAGTCCCACAAGGGATGGTGGGCTGTGCCCCCTGCAACTAAGATTGAACACGGCACCTTGAGCTGAGCTGCCGCTGAGCTCCCGGATGGCTCAGTTGGATGGAGTGCATCCTCTCAACCACAAGGTTGCCGGTTCGACTCCCGCAAGGGATGGTGGGTTGTGCCCCCTGCAACTAGAAATGGCAACTGGACCTGGAGCTGAGCTGCGCCCTCCACAACTAAGATTGAAAGGACAACAACTTGACTTGGAAAAAAAAAAAAAGGCCTGGAAGTACACACTGTTCCCCAATAAAGTCCTGTTCCCCTTCCCCAATAAAATCTTTTTTTTCCCCAATAAAATCTTTTAAAAAAATAATAAATAAATAAATAAATAAAAGACTAACGTGCCGTTTCCCCGAAAATAAGACCTAGCCGGACAATCAGCTCTAATGCATCTTTTGGAGCAAAAATTAATGTAAGACCTAGTATTGTATTGTATTGTATTATATTATATTATATTATAAACACCAGGTCTTACATTATAATAAAATAAGACTGGGTCTTACATTAATTTTTGCTCCAAAAGACTCATTAGAGCTGAATGTCCAGCTAGGTCTTATTTTCAGGGAAACACGGTAGTAAATTAGTCGGATTTAAGAGGAAGGGAAATCCCTTGCCTAGGCCTTCAGCTTAAGCAATACACTCCAACCCAGTTTACTGGACAGCTCTACATTGATATTTTGGCCAACAGCCCTGTTAATAATAAAATAATACTTTGAATTTCCCACTTGCCACTGTCCTACTTACATAAATCTCCTTCAAGAAAATCACACGGAAGAGGAATAGCAAAGCTATGACATTCTGATCATTTATCAACACCCCAACCTCATCATTTGCCCAAAGTCACACTCTGTGGTCTGTGCCATTCACTTGGTATTTAATCATGTACTGTTTTGTAGTATTTCCTATATTCAAGGAATAAAAATGTTACAGTCGGTAACTTAGAACTTATGCAAACCCTCTAGAGTTGACCCATTGTTCCTACATATGTCCTGGTTGTTGAGTGTTGTAGATAACAAAGAAAGGGGACATCGTGGAAAGCTAAATCTCTGGATGATGATGACAACAGCAATAATAATAAATATAGGCTAATAATGATTGAGCACTTACTATTCATCACAGGCATTTTAAGCACTTTATATGTATTAATTACTTTGGTCCTCACAACAAATTTGTGAGATGAGTACTATTACCGAGTTTCCCTGAAAATAAGACCTAGCCGGACAATCAGCTCTAATTCATCTTTTGGAGAAAAAATTAATATAAAACCCGGTATTATATTATAGTAAAATAAGACCAGGTCTTATATAATATAATGAATATATTACAATATAATATAATACCAGGTCTTATATTAATTTTTGCTCCAAAAAACACATTAGAGCTGATTGTCCATCTAGGTCTTACTTTCGGGGAAACACGGTATTACCCCCATTTTACAGATGAGGAAACCGAGCCACAGAAAGGTAAATAATTTGCCCAAAGTCACAGAGCTAAAAAGTAGCAGGCTGGGGATTGAGATTAGAGCTCCTAACTATTTTGCTACAATATTAGAAATGTTAAGAGTGGACAGATAAAGATTGGTAAGTTTTGAGGCTCAGTGCCAAAAAGACATCCAAGGAGGCAGAGGGCAACGTGAATCTGGATCTCAGCAAAGAGCAGGGCTGTATTTATAAACTTACAGGTTGGAAGCAACAGGTGGAATGGGGTGACTCTGGAAGACAGCGTTGAGGAAGAAGTTAATGGACAGAATCATAAGGAACACCAATATTTAAAATAAAGTTAACGTGGTGTCAGATGGGAACTAGAGTTATCATGCGGGTCACTTTGTAAATTATATAAATGTCTAATCACTATGTTGTAACATGAAACTAATATATGTATATAAATGTATATATTGTATGCCGAGTGCAAAAAATTTTAATAAACAAAATACAATTAACACATTTTAGGTCAAACTGATGACGTAGTAAGGTGGTAATTTAGTATATTAGATATATAAAACACATAATATAATTCAAACCAAAATATATAATGGTTATACCTAAGCTACGACAACTAGAACATGATTTAACTGTAATGGCTATAGGTTTATGGCAGCATCTCTGATTTGATTGTACTGTTGGTCATAGCTTAGGTTTCCATGCAAAAATCTTTGGGCAAGAACATCACCAATAAAACTGTTGCTGTGAGAAAAAATAATCTGCTTTAAGATCTATCTTCAGACATGCTTTCCAGGGACTATACAGTTGTGAAAACAAAGACAGCCTCAAAGAAAGATGACCATATTTCAATGATTCTAAGAGACACAATGTTTTACATCTGCATGGCACTGAAACTGGGACAGCTCTTAGACAGTTTAATTGACAGTATTGTTTTCATTCTTATGGTACATAAAATAATGATGCATCTTCTACTAATGGCACCTTAGTCAATGGAATGTATCTTTCAGAGTACATCTAATTCCATGTGTAAGCATACATATTGGTGTAAAGAAAAACTTCCTGCCTTCAAGGGGTTTACAATCTAATGGAAAGAATAAGATTAACCCTAAGATAAATTCAAGTAACAAACATTTACACAAGATATGAAGTGATAAAATGAGTGGGAAGGTTAAAGAACTAAGGGAAAAATACTTAACTGGTAGAAAATAAGAGTGGCCAAACTAAAAAAACATAAGGCAGTTTGTCCTAACCAGTTTTAATTGAAATAGATTAGATCTGATGTAAGAACAGGAAGAAAGTAGGAAATAAATGACATCTCAACAATGGTACAGGGAGATGAATAATGTCAGGTTTTGGTCATGTCACTGTCCTCTAAGAATCAAAAACTACTCTCCAGTTAAAGTAAAGCTCTCCTGGGCTGGCCCGGTGGCTCAGGCGGTTAGAGCTCCATGCTCCTAACTCCGAAGGCTGTCGGTTCGATTCCCACATGGGCCAGCGGGCTCTCAACCACAAGGTTGCCGGTTCGGATGGTGGGCTGTGCCCCCTGCAACTAGAAAACGGCAACTGGACCTGGAGCTAAGCTGTGCCCTCCAAAACTAAGACTGAAAGAACAATTTGAAGCTGAACGGCACCCTCCACAACTAAGATTGAAAGGACAACAACTTGACTTGGAAGAAAGGCCTGGAACTACACACTGTTCCCCAATAAAGTCCTGTTCCCCTTCCCCAATAAAATCTTTAAAAAAAAAAAAAAAGTAAAGCACTGCTTGCAATAACTAATCAAAGGGAAAAAATTGTTTTGTAATCTTCTACATCTCTCCTTTGAACCCCTGTGACGACAAATTCTTTGATATTCCTCCTTCAAGAGGCAGAGCTTAATTCCCTTCCCTTTGAGTGTGGGCGGGACTTAGTGACTTGCTTCTAATAACAGAATATGGTGGAAGTGATAGTGTGTGATTTCTGAGACCAGGTCATAAAAGGCTCCTTTCTTTTTCCCTTTCTCTCCCTTTCTTTCTCTCTTTTTGCCTTTTTCCTTCCTTCTTTCTCTCTCTCTCTCTCTTCCCACTGTTCTGGGGGAAGCCAAATCCCACATCATGAGGCCACTCAAGTAATCATATGGAGAGGTCCACCTGGCAAGCAACTGAGGCTTCCCACAGAAGCCTTCTGCCCACAGCCGTCTGGGAGCAGAGCCTCCAGCCCCAGTCAAGCCTTCAGATGACAGCAGCCCCAGCTGACGTCTTGACTGCGATCTCAAAAGAGACCTCTGAGCCAGAATCACTCCGCTAAGCCACTCCCAAGCAACCGACCACAGAAACCATATGTAAAGATGTTTACTGTGTTGTCATTAACTTTCGAGGTCATTTGTAATGCAGCAATGCGTAACTAATACAACCCCATGATGTTCTGTGTCTCTAACACACTTTACCTTCTAACAGTTATGTGTACACGGATGGCCAATATATAAAGCAATTTCCAGAAGGCTGTTTTCTTCATCTTTGTATACCTGTAAAGCTTACCTCAATGAACTGCACAGTTAAGTACTTGGTTTCGTTTTTATTTGTTGAAAGATTCTTGCCAGTGCCTACACAGTTGACTACAGGTAACCAAAAATGATTAAAAGTGATTAAAAACCTTGAATAAGAGTATAGCTACTAGAGTGGGGTGAAAAAGAAAAATATTGATTCAATGGATATGATTGAAAATGGAATTAAGGGGGAAAAAAAGAGAAAACAGAATAAGGGATAAGGATGCAACAATCCAAAATAACTCCAGAATGGCATAATGTATAAGGTGAAAATAGCAATCATTTCGTACCCTGGAAGTACTGGAGTGCAAAATTTGCTTGAAGAAAAATAGTTCAGTGCAGCAAAGCATCCTAATAGTAACACTTAGAATTTCATTATTAAAGAGAAAAGGATAAGCCACTTGATTAAGAAAGTATTAATTTTACAGGCCGGCCCGGTGGCTCAGGCGGTTAGAGCTCCATGCTCCTAACTCCGAAGGCTGCCGGTTCGATTCCCACATGGGCCAGTAGGCTCTCAACCACAAGGTTCCCAGTTCAATTCCTTGACTCCCTCAAGGGATGGTGGGCTCCGCCCCCTGCAATTAAGACTGAACACGGCACCTTGAGCTAAGCCTCCCGGATGGCTCAGTTGGTTGGAGCACGGGCTCTCAACCACAAGGTTGCCAGTTCAATTCCTCGACTCCCTCAAGGGATGGTGGGCTCCGCCCCCTGCAACTAAGATTGAACACGGCACCTTGAGCTAAGCTGCCGCTGAGCTCCCGGATGGCTCAGTTGGTTGGAGCGCATCCTCTCAACCACAAGGTTGCCGGTTCAACTCCCGCAAGGGATGGTGGGCTGTGCCCCTGCAACTAGCAACGGCGACTGGACCTGGAGCTGAGCTGAGCCCGACACAACTAAGACTGAAAGGACAACAACTTGACTTGGAAAAACAGGCCTGGAAGTACACACTGTTCCCCAATAAAGTCCTGTTCCCCTTCCCCAATAAAATCTAAAAAAAAAAAAAAAAAGTATACATTTAAAAAAAAAAGTATTAATTTTACATGTGCTTCTCCAAGTGTTCTTCAGAATATAGGAACTACCTATAAGAAGGTCATCATATTCTCTGGGAAAGGAAAAAAAGCAAACAAACGAAACCAAGCTCAGTTGGTTAGAGCACGAGCTCTCAACAACAAGGTTGCTGGTTCAATTCCCACATGGGATGGTGGGCTGCAACCCCTGCAACTAAGATTGAAAATGGCAACTGGACTTGGAGCTGAGCTGCGCCCTCCACAACTAGATTATAGGACGACGTGATTTGGAGCTGATGGGTCCTGGAAAAACACACTGTTCCCCAATATTCCCCAATTAAAAAAAAATGTGCTTTAAAAAAAAAAGTCCTCTATTACTAGAGGACATTTCTGAGGCTTTAAAGTGTTAATGTGCATTACAAATTGATTTCACCTCAGAATACTTGCATCTTATTAGTATGCTATGAATATAGTTTGGGCAACACTGACTTGGGTAGTCAGACAAGTAGACAGGTAGGTGGGTAGATTCATAGGAAATAAAAGGAGAACAAGACAAATGTAATAAAATGATCTCACCTGAAAGAGATGGTAACTGGCTACCAGCTTTGATTATGCAGTTTCTTAAAGCAAAATAAAGTACTAGATAAGCTATCAAAAGCAACAATAGCTACTCCAAATGTCAGGGAAAGTTAAGATGGGATAAACATGATAGGATATAACAGAAAAAAAGAAATTCCCTTTCCATAGGCCATAGTTCAGAAAGCCTCCCATCCCCTTGGCTCCTACTGTGTACCACCTTGAGAGCTGGCTTGAAAGGGTGAGCCATGGGGAAGGCCAGTAGGTAGGTAGCTGAAGAGGTGCTCTGACCCTAAACCCTTAACCAACAGTGATCACAACTAACAACCTATCAGATTTTCTCTCTTGGGAAGTGTTAAAGACATAGTCCTTAGTAGTGGAAGTGGAAGCAGAAGCATAAAGATACAAAGAAAGCCGAGATAAAACGGCAGAGTGAGTACGTAGGAGAGGATTAGGTGGGTTAGCCCTGAGTGTTTAGTGCCTCCTGCAGGAAAGGAACACCTTTCAGTGGAAAACGTAAGTTAGAATATTACTGTCCAATCTGCGCAACCTTATATGGTGGCCCTGCCAGAGAGAGCAGGACTGCAGACTGACGGCACATTCAGTGACCCACATATAAAGAAGGGAGAGGGGAGAGAGAGAGGAGTGAAGGGTCACAAGAAACACTGGCTCTGGGTTTAATAAGGAGCTTTCAGTTTAAATTTACCTGAATGATGTTTCCATATATCAAACCTCTTTTTAAGTCAGTGGCCAAAGCCTACATGTCCCATTAGGAGTCAAACAAAGTTGTCCTAGTGTGGATATACCTCCCAAGCATAACCAGGTTCTGCCCAGGGAGGGAGAGGTTTCCAGAGCAGCTTCTCTGAATTCACACATGCAGACACCTGCCCACATTCTCTCCTGAACTGTATTCACCTCACACATTAAGCGCCACCCCCAGAAGTAAGAGGGTCAGGAATCAGACCCCTGGGAGTTTGCTGTACACATACAGGTGTCGACGAGTGTGCACGTGCATGCTCCCGAGCTGGATGGGTTTTGTGGGAAGGGCTGTCGCTTGCTGCTCCAGGACTCTACAGAGGCTGCATGGCCCTGCGTGCTCACAAGCTCTCTTTCAGGTTAGAGCAGGCCCACAAAGGGAACAATGTCAACACTGTCCCCTTTAGAGTGGTGTCCTGATGGCACCAGGGTATGGCTCAACAAACTCTGCCTGCTGACGAGGCAACAAGGTAACGTGGTCACTAACGCTGGGTGGTGTCCCCACCAGTGTCCCAGAATCTGTGAGGCCCCGTGGAAACCAGGGTTCTTGTTTTTCTCTGAGGCCTGACTCTCCAGGTTTACATTTCGGTTCCACTTTTCCCCAGCACATGAGATGACTTGGAAGACATTCTGTCCCTTGCAACCAAACAAGCCTAACCAAAACCCTTACAAATCACATGTATAACTAGTTTAAACTTAGGGCCTTGACCCATGGCTTCCACTTCTGATGCCAAAGCCCAAGACAAACGGGCTGGGAGGATTCCTCAAACACCAAGTGGTCTATGAATTAGCAGTCTTATCATTTTGTCACGTGACCATAGAAGGAAAAATTTCACAGTTACACGTATTGCTTATGGTTGGTGATATACTGGCCAATTTTACCAAATAAAAACAACAATTTTACACTGGCACAAACAGGTAACTTGACAAAAACAGCTCTTATATGAGCCATCCTATCTGCCCTAGTTACCTACTATACAGACACGTGTTCCATCTTACATTACTTGGCACACCAACAACTTAGTTACAGAAATCACAATTCCAACCAAAACTCCAAGCTAGTAAATATATTTAGTATTTGAGAATGTTTGAGCTATTTGTGGTCAAATATTCATTAAAACGGCTTAAGGAATCTTAACAATTTTCTAACACATAAATGCTCATTTCATTTCTCATCATTACTTAAGAAACACTAGAACTCGGATAGATAAGAAACCAAGCACAAGCCAACAGGCTCACCAAAACCACACTTAAATAGGATAAGCAAAGCTATAGATTTGGAATAATTACCAAGATTCTAATAATTAACAATCACTTAAATATGATTCAAGAGGAATTCCTGTTTGTTAAAAACCCCCATGATCAACAAAGGGCACAGCATTATCAGAAACTGATTATGTAAGACAATAGCACATTGTTTCAGGGTGTGCGAGTACAGGTAATGAAGTTCACAGCTATGTTACCCTAATGGCTCACTTAAACATCTGAATTTTCTGCTATCTTAACCTTTAAATAAACTGCAAAAGAAGCTGCCAAAAGCAGTTAGGAAAGCACACAATTCCCCAAAGAACTTGGTATATACAACTTATTTTACTACTTTAAATGTTTTTTTGATTACTGAGATTTGAACAAGATGTTAAAGATTCAAAACTAATTTTAAAAGTAATGGGTACTTACTAAATCCATAATATTCAACATACACTGGTTTTTCAAAAGGCACAGGTCATATTCTTGTGTGTATGTGTTTACAGCACCTGGCATATTTCTGTTCAATTACATACAATTATGGCAGGACCTGACAGTGGTTACTGTCCCACTTTTTAAAACCTTTCTGACTGCCCAATAAATCAAAGTTGAAAAAGTAACTGGTGCACTTATTTCTTGATTTTGATTACCCTTTTGTTGTAAATTGGTTCTAGTTACTCTAGTTACCTTGAAACAAAACACTGGCAGAAAACATATTGGATTGAAATTACCTTACTCTATTCCTACTGAGTAAATAATGCATTTGAACTGTTCATATTTCATTGTAAAAGATACACAACTTTGGAGATTATGCTCTAAATTTTGAAAGCAAAATGAATCTGAAATCACACTCCTCTGAGTAACCAGTCTGGAACAAAAGATACTTTCTATACTAAGTTCCCCTTGCCACTACAAACCTGACAGTTTATTGCATTAAAACAATTGAGATGAGGTAAGATCTTTGATAATAAAAACCCTGCAAGGCATTTACCAAGCAGATTATCTCTGAAACTACACCTTGGTTTAGAATAGAAGCCTTTGAGCAGGAATTTTGCCTATGTTACTCTGTGTACACACTCGTTTCAC
Source organism: Rhinolophus ferrumequinum (assembly GCF_004115265.2). Taxonomy (NCBI): domain Eukaryota; kingdom Metazoa; phylum Chordata; class Mammalia; order Chiroptera; family Rhinolophidae; genus Rhinolophus; species Rhinolophus ferrumequinum. The sequence continues at coordinate 5,792,640 of NC_046292.1, forward strand.
ATTTTCTCTCACCTCCAATTTTTTTTAATTTATTAAATTTACTAGGGGTACATTGGTTAGTAAAATTATATAGGTTTCAAGTATACATTTCTATAATACATAATCTATATATTGCATTTTGTGTTCACCACCCAGAGTCAGTTCTCTTTCCATCACCATATAGTTCTAATTTTTTAACTCTAATTCACAGAATAAGTCGTTCTATCAGACAATTGTATTTATGTTTATATGACTATTGAAAACAACACTATTGCGATGCAACATTACATATGCAAAACTGCTGATTTTAGTGAGCTCCTCTCCTACCCCTCCACCCTCTCTACCTGCCTTACCCCACTCCCCCACCCTACACACACACACACACACATCCCTCCCCCTGTTAAATCCCAGAGCAAAAACTCTGGGTCCAGTGCTAGGATTTCTCTGTTCTATAGGGCAAGTCTATATGGTTTTTATTAATGATATTGAAAACTTTTAAAGGACTGCTAATGTGTATACAGTTTCCAGCACCAAAAACACAAATAAATCCCCTTATTTTACTATTTCAAGAAAAACTAAATTTCTCATAAAAAACAACAATAGCAATTCAAAAGAGTCCTTAGAAGTCACAATGTGTAAATACTTCTGATAATAGAACAAATTAATGTCAAGACCCAGCCAATAACGTAAAGTCTCCATGCAACCTTGCCTGTCAAAGGGCATCTGTATTAGCAGCTTAGGGAAGTGGCATTTGCAGAAAAGCACTACAGCTGCATTCAAAGAAAATCATTAGGCCTCAACCGGTAATCCCCTCCCCCATCCCCTTCGTCAGCATACTTAAAGCAATTAACCAGCAGAAGGTGCTATTCGCAACCCACCGTTTTCACACCAACCTCCCTCCTCCAATCTCCCTCCTCCAACCTCCCTCCCCAAGTGGACTCTCTCAGCCTATTCCCTGTCCAGGGTTCAAGGAAACCTATACACTAGCCTCGAAAGCGCAAAACTAGATCTTTTCTTATAACCCATTTATAAAACAAAACAAAACAAAAAACACTGACGGCTCAATAGCCAGCAAACCTATCCAACCATCATACCACTAATATGTCACTACACCCACACACACTTTGCTAAATATTAACCTCAAATACGATCTTAATAATCTTAACTGAGACAATCTACTTCTACCTAGGAAAGATGACCCTGGTCACATTCACTACAATAAGAGTCAACTGAACAAATCTCTGTCTCCAACAAAGTCAGAGGCAATGAGGAATAAGAGAGCTATCAAGCCACAACATATAAAGAGGGATTTTATCTGTACATACACAAAAAGGAAAGAGCAGCAGAAAGCAGGGTTGCAAAGGAAAGAAAGGGAGGTGGAAGAGTCTGAACATGTTTTTGAGTGTCCTTTACTTTCCAATGTACTCTTCTGCCTCTTACAAGGTTGCAGAAACGGCCAGACATCAGATGGGTGAAAGAAAGCTAAAAAAGAAATGTACCCACCCTTCCCCCATCTTCTCTCTCCCAAAAAGAGCTGTGTTTGTCTGTGCAAACCTAGCCCCAAATATGGGAGAGAGAGAATGAATGTGTGTATGTAAGAACAATGAGCCCTCAGCCTGGTATTGTGTGTGTGTGTGTGTGTGTGTGTGTGTGTGTTTCTCTGCCTCTTTTCCCTTCGACCTCATCAACAACAGGGAGCTGGAAGCCAGCTTTCCATGCAACGTAGGCCATTAAAATAAAAACTGGTTTATAATTTATGGGGGAATTAATTCGGCAAGCAAATTCACGAAAGGAAATACCTACCCAAAGATGATTTTATTATTGTATAGATCCTCCCCTCCCCCAACAGACAGCCTAAAGAATCCAGTGTACACCAGACAAAAAGGTTTCTCTTTAAATGGGAAGCAATTATCAAAACTGTTTGAAATCTAAGCATAGGATGCATTAATTTGTGTTACATCAGAGCATTTATTTTGTAATTCACCAAGTACCCTTTTACTAGTTATCTTTTTTGTGTTTAAAAAATTGCTTTGGAGAAAGCTATTTCAGGATTCATACAAAACTACTTTCTAAATGTACCTTAAAATAGCAACACATACTGAAACATTTAAGGCACCCAGTTTCTCAAGGACGCATTTTGCTTAAATCAATGTTTGAAGTCTGTAATCTAGAAAAATTGTAAGCAAACCTTGGAAAAGAGGCAGAGGAAAATGACAATTCAACAATGAATCATTTTGTTTTCCTTTCAACAACTTCTCAAGTAAACCAGTTTCAAAGGAAACCTGCAATACTTTCCCCCTCCCGAGACACACACACACACACACACACACACACACACACACAATATGTAAAACTACTTCTCTTCTTTCCAAAACCTTTAAAAAATAAAAATAGGAGCCACTCTCTTTCCCAGAGCAGAACTAAAACATAAGAATCCTATTCTGCTGCAAGTGATTTTTGGTTTCATAATTTAGGAATCACAGGGAGCAGAGAACTAGAGATTGAGAACACAAAGAGGGAATCTGCCCCTAACGTGAAAATAATACTTTTTAAGAAAAGTCCCCCAAGGCCCCCATATCCACATACATTCAAGAAATTTACTGTTTCAGTCCTTGACTTCCTTTCTTCTCCCTACTTCAGCCAATAATGTAGTCACATGAAATAGTTTAACCTCAGACAAGTCAAACAAGAGCATGAATAAGCAGCAAAGAAAGAGCAGGGGTCAGCGGGCGAGTGGGACAGTTACCTGGCCGGGACAGGGCCGAAGAAGCCCCTCGCCCTTTTATTCCTGGACGTGCGCGGTTCCACGCGGGCCTTTGCCTTCAGGCTCACATCGGACGAGAGGTTCCACACCGACCCCCTTTGCCCACCCCGCGCCCGGTGCCCAGGATCAGGGGCCAGAAAAGAAAGCAGAGGCCACGCGCAGGCAAATTGGAGACTTACCTTCCCCGGATGCGCTACACCATCAATGGAGATGTGTTCGGCAGGCTCCTGGGAAAGTGGGGGGACGCGGCGAGAGGCCCGCGGGGCTGGGGGCCGCGGGGCTCGGGCCGAGGAGGGGCCGGCCGCGGGGACACAGGCGGGGCTGCAGGGACTTCCCTCCCGTGACCTTTAGTGCGGTCTCCACTAGGCTCCCTTCTCGCTTGGCCGGTCCCTCAGAAACGAGAGCCCAGGATCATGTCTGGTTTTGTTTTTTCTGAGGGCGAGGGGGCTCCCTGAGGATGATGGTGGGGTTTTTTTTTCCTCAACTAGGAGAGAAAATGAGACAGAGACAACGTGGGAAGCGAGCGAGAGGAGGCGGGGGCGAGACCCGAGCCGGGGGAGCGTCTCGGGCGTGCGGGAGGAAGACGAGGCTGGGAGCGTGGGGGGCGGCTCGCGAGCGTCTGTGGGAGCAGCGGCGCCTCAGCGATGGAGGCCGAGCCGCGGCGGGGTTGCTGCACCGACTCACCGCCCACTCCGCGCTCGGGTCCGGCCCACCTCGCAGTATCGCGCCTCGCTATTGGTGCATCCCGGCGTGACGCGAACGGAGGCCGGGCCAATGGGAGACGGAGGGCGGGCGATGGGGCGGGACTTGTCTCTCGCCCCTTTTTTTCTTTTTTCTTTCTTTCTTTTTTTTTTTTTTTTTCTTTCTAATAAAATGAGCAGAAGAGAAGGTGGGGAGCGGCCGGCTTCTGGCGACGCCGCGGCCCGGGCTCCAGCGGTCGCTCTGGGAGGCGGCCGGGCGTCGGGCTGGGCTCCCCAAGCCGGGGCGCGTCTTTGTGCGGGGCCGGGACCGCGGTGCCCACCCAGCAGGTCCCGGTGGCAGGATGGGCCTGAGTCCAGTTGCTCCTGTTATTACCAGGGTCACAATTTGCCTTTTCAGCCACTTAAGACGCGGGTTCATATCCCTCGGGGGACATAGAGTGAGCTCGAACGATTTGGCTTAAGGACTCTCTAAATTATGATGAGCATTAACGTTTTCAAAATAAATCCTTGGCAGAAGATTAAGAAAAAGAAAATGAAATTGGCGGATTGTGGTGCTTTTTTGAAAAGAATAAAAAGAAAAGCCCGAAAAGTCTCATTAAGGAATAAAGAAGGTACTATAGCCACTGACAGAGAGGGGATTTTAGAAAGAGTGAGAGCAGTGTACGCAACTCTATACCGTAAGTTTGGGGGAAAATAAAATCTAAATATCATCTTTTTTCTTTGGAAAACAGTATTCTGTCCCACTTCCCCAAAGGCTGATAAATCACAGGGTCTAGGACGCTATCAGGAGAGTGAAGGGCAGGCCAAATTCTCATTCTATCTAATGTATAAGATTGAGGTGTTTGGAAATTTTAATTATGATTAGCAGTGTTTGAAATTCATATCGTTTTATTGAGTTCTTTCACAGACCCTGGCATGAATCCAGGGTGGATCATCAACCTATTGTTTGTTAATATACTGTAAATCCTTCTTGGTGTCTTTATACCATACACTTTTCCTGAAGGACTTCAGATCTGTATATAATAGAATAATTAAGGGATAGAACATAGTGCAAAATCATTCACTCATCTATTTCAAATAAAGTGATCGTTTTTCTCTTTGGAATATCTATTCAGATTATAATTACCACATCCAACGGTTTCTTTTAGGAATAATTGGAACTAGCAGATATTATTGAACTGTGACCCAAGAAATGGGTCTTTGCCATTACTGTTCTGAGTAATTTTAAGCAAGAAAAATCCTGTCTGCTGCCATTCCTTCAGCTATGAAACGGGAAAACTGGTCATCATCGCCTTCTATATCTACTAACATGAGAACTGAATTTTACAACATATTAGTAGATATGGATGGAACTATTTGACATCAGTTTGGAAATAATGAAGAATAAAGTGTATTAGTTCCACAGCTTGAGTTTTCATCAAAACCTACACCTACAGGAGCACTTTTTCTAATCAAGTTCAGCCTGTGCTGGCCCAATGGACACCACTTCCAAGATGATACATCTGGATCCTGCACCACCGTTCAGCAGTGAAGACAGGTGCTCTCCAGATCAAGAAACTACATTTACTGTAGTATTCGGGATTGACATCATTTTCACTTATTTATAACAATGTAGATTTGGAAGTCTCAAAATTCCACATTAGTTATAAAGCATAGTGGTATGATATCATATCGGGCCACAAAATTAGCAAACTAGACCTGTTTAACATTAACAATCCCATGTAAGAATTGTGGTCCAGTCATAAAGCCAGAGAATATAGCCTTCCTTCCAAGTATCTGCGAGGCTGATAAGGAAATAACAATACATCTTAATAAGAACAACTGTTAAATCATTGATTGAAACCTTAGTAAGTCCCAAGCGCCAGGTGAAGCATGTTGCATTTCTTCTTAGCCCCTTTAGTCCTAACTACAGCTCATGAAGTTTATTATTAGTATCTCCATTTTAAAGATCAAGAAACTGGGCTTTGAGAAGTTAAATAACTTATTCAAGGTGAAAGATGTCACTGGGTTGTTTTCCCACCATAAAATTAGAAAAAGTTTCCTATTTTCTTTTCAGGAAGCTTTAGAAAATGGGGATTACTTTGGTTACTGAATCTGAAAACATCAAGAAGGACTTTTATTAGTTATTTTATGTATCTTACTACAGGTAGAAGTGATTTTATTTTGTATACAGAGGTTACATCAGAAATGTAATACCATTATTTAAAAGAAGCCAGGAGGAAGGAGGGATTATTTAATAACTGATGTTGTGACAACCAGATAGCTACATACGAAAACAAAAGCAATGCAGAAAAAAAAATTTTTTAACTAGATTCCTAGTATTCCTAAACTCCTCTCCCCAAAATACTGATGGATATTTTTAAATATAAAAAATGAAACCACTATTTCTTAGGTTTAGTTTACTGATGTTTATTATTGTCCTCTAGAACCTACATATAGATTATGCTTATTCTTTTGTATATATCAGATATTTTAGGATTTTTTAAATGAAACCATAAAAGTATTAAAGGAATACTAAAACTTTTTCAAATCATAGATTAAGGAAGTTCTTTCTAAACATGACGGGAAACCCAGAAGCCATAACGGAAAAACACCAATAAAATTTCCTATGTAAATATTTTACATCTCTATAAGGCATTAAAAAAACACCACAGCAATGCCACAAACAAGCAGAGGGAAAATATTTTCAACACCTACAATAAAGGGCTAACTTCCTTAATACAGAGAGCTCTTACAAGTTTGTAAGAAAAAATATCAATAGAAAAATGGACAAAATGTATGAATGAAAATTCACAGACAAGAATGTGTTTCAAAATAACACGTGATAAGAGTGCCTGGATGGCTCAGTTGGTTAGAGCCTGAGCTCTGAGCAGCGGGGTTGCTGGTTCGATTCCCACATGGGCCAGTGAGTTGCGCCCTCCACAACTAGACTGAAGACAACAACTTGAGCTGAGCTGCTGCTGAGCTCCTGGTGGGTATCTGGATGGCTCGGTTGGTTAGAGCTCGAGCTCTTAACAACAAGGTTGCAGGGTTCAGTTCCTGCATGGGATGGTGGGCTGTGCCCCCTGCAGCTAAGATTGAAACCGGCGACTGAACTTGGAGCTGAGCTGCGCCCCCCACAACTAGATTGAAGGACACCGACTTAGAGCTGATGGGCCCTAGAGAAACACACTGTTCCCCACTTAAAATAAATAAATAAATAAATAATAACAATAATTCTTTAAAAAAATAGTTTTAAAAAAATGACTAGAAACATATCCACCAGGAAAATTTTTGCAGTAAGTTCACTGGGCATGGAATGGCGAGTAAGGAGGGAGACTTACTGTAGTTGACTGTTCTGTTTGATTTTCTTCTTTTCATATCAAGCATGTATAATTTTTATAATTAAGAAAATGGCATTCAAGTTCTTTGAACATATGGCTGGCAACTGGTTTTCATAACTCACCAGAAGTACTCAAGCTTTAGAACAAGTAAATTATTTTCCTCTAAAAATGCCTTGAGCAGAACTGGGGTGCTTTCTTAATCCTGATAACAGACTGATGCTTGTTTCTAAGCAGTGTCTTTGAAATCACCTTCCAAGGTTACGTAGTGCAAATACAAGCCAATAATGAGCTTCTTCTACCTTCCACTGTACTTTCTCAGGTTGAGCAAGAGCAGTGCTAGCTACTCCCTTCCCACAGCGGTATTTCTGCAGGCACTCGCTGCTCACCTTACATGTACCTGCAGTGGGTTTTCACTTCATAATTTGTTGTAAGTCAGAATTGCTCCTGCTCCAGTCTTTTCCCTCAGGCCAAGTAAGTATCCCCTGATAGCCTTTCAAAGTCCCTGCACTGAAATGGAATAGAGAATGGGTGATTATTGGTTCACTGCAGGAGGCACGGGTCATGCATGCAAACACATACAAAGTGAAACAGCTATTCCCCAAAAAAGGATCAAAAATCGGAAACCTTTTTCCTTTGTTTCAACATCGCTAATTGTGGATAGCAATTAAGGTTCTCTATTCCATTCTAGACTCTGATGAATTTTCTTTCATCCAAAGCAGAAGTGGGTCTATTTACCAATAAGACAGATCTCAAGGAAACCCTGCGCGCTGAACCGCATCGGATCCAGCACAGCGATGCTCTTCTCTGAGTCTCGCGTGGCAGGCCAATGCCACAGCATGCTGTCCAAGGACACGAGGATGCCCTCTGGATGAGATCTAAACCCAACATCTGACTTCTGACCACTTGTGGTTACTGGAAAGTCTCGCTGGGATTTGGGAAAGAATTAAGGGGAGGAGATGCCGATTTTCATCGTCCTGGCCCAATTCCAAGTTTGATCATTAGCAGTCTTCCTCCTTTGTCTGCCATCTCATTGAGATGTGCTATTCCACTGTCCTTGTTATAAACAGCTGTCCACTGTTAACTGAGCGAGCCAAAGAGCCAGCACATTCCACTGTGAGGAAGCTGCATTTCCAGATACACACTTCCTCCACATCTATTGGTAAATTACCGTGTTTCCCTGAAAATAAGACCTAGCTGGACCACCAGCTCTAATGTGTTTTTTGGAGCAAAAATTAATATAAGAGCCAGTTATATTATATTATATTATATTATACCCTGTCTTGTATTATATAAGACCCGGTCTTATATTAATTTTTGCTCCAAAAGATGCATTAGAGCTGATGGTCTGGCTAGGTCTTATTTTCGGGGAAACACGGTTGGTTTACCTTAGAAGAAAGGTGTGGTCTTCTAGGGAGAATACAGGCATAATTATGGGGAGTTAAAAATTATCCACAAACCCTATTTTGTCTAAATGGTAAACAAAGAAGATTGGCATTGATGACAAAGGGACCCTCGGAAGGAGGAGTCCAGAGGAAATATGTTTTTGATTCTAACCTTTTATATGGGGAATCCAGAATTTTATCTTATAACATTGATGTGGCAGGTGCTATTTGCCACCAAAATTCATGTCTTCAGAACAAGGCATATATGTAAACAGAGCAAGTAACTAACCCAGAAGAAAACAACAAAATTGACCCTCTGCTATTCAAGCTTCAGTGTCTTGTTGGACGTGTCTGGGGCACTCACTTTACTATCTCCCTCCTTTCCATTCAACACTTAAGGCATTTAAATTTTAAAATATCCATACTCCCAGTCCTCTCAACCCCAAATGTCTCCTCCTAATACAATTCCAGAATAAATTCTGCTGTTAATTTTTTTTAATCTTAAAAAGAGCATTTTAACTTGGAAGCATGCAGTGTCCTTCAATAAATGACTGGATAAACTGTAGCACATCCATTCTTGGAATGTTATTCAGCACTAACAAGAAAGGAACTGTCAAGCCATGAAAAGGCATGGAAGAACCTTAAAGCCATCACGAAATGAAAGAAAGCAATCTGAGAAAGGCTGGATATACACTGTATGGTTCCAACTATATGACATTCTGGAAATGCAAAACTAGGTGTGGAAAAAACAGTCTGGAAAAGAAACTAGAAAGATCAGTGGTTGCCAGGGATGGGATGCAGGATGAATTGGTGGAATACAGGGGGATTTTAGGGCCATGAAACTATTCCATATGGTGCTATAAGGGTTGATACATGTCATTATACATCTGTTAAAACCCACATAATTTATAACACACAGAGTGAACCCTAATGTAAACTAAGAACTTTAATTAGTAATAATATATCAATATTGGTTCATCAATTATAACAAATGAAACACACAAACGCAAGATATTAATAATATACGTAACTGGGGTCGAGGTGAAGGGATCTATAGGAACTCTACTTGCTCTTCAATTTTCCTGTGAACCTGAAACTGCTCTAAAAAATAAAGTCTATTAATTTTTTTTTTTTTTTGAGAAGGGGAACAGGACTTTATTGGGGAACAGTGTGTACTTCCAGGACTTTTTTTTTCCAAGTCAAGTTGTTGTCCCTTCGATCTTAGTTGTGGAGGGCGCCGTTCAGCTCCAGGTCCAGTTGCCATTGCTAGTTGCAGGGGGTGCAGCCCACCATCCATTGTGATTGAGAGGACGCGCTCCAACAAACTGAGCCATCCGGGAGCTCAACTGCAGCTCAACTCAAGGTGCCTTGTTCAATCTTCAGTTGCAGGGGGCGCTGCCCACCATCCCTTGCGGGACTCGAGGAGTTGAACCGCAACCTTCTGATTGAGAGCCCACTGGCCCATGTGGGAATAGAACCAGCAGCCTTTGGAGTTAGGAGCATGGAGCTCCAACTGCCTGAGCCATTGGGCCGGCCCTACAGAATTTTTTTAAAAACTACTTTTAGGTACCAATGATAATATATTAATGAAAATGCACTCCAAACCCAATGTAGAAACCCAAAAGTACAGGTTAAAGACACAAATGTGAAATGCAAAACTGAAGAGATTTTAGAATAAGAGATATGAAAAGTTGTTGAACGAGACCCAAAAAGCACAAACTATCCAAAGACACATTTGCCTAAAATAATGTTGAAGACTTCTTACGATATATCAAAATAAGTGCAAGCCACAAATTGGGAAAAGATCATTGTCATTTTCATAACCAGGAAAGGATTAATGATCAGAATGCATAAAGGAACCTTAAAAAATCTATGTGGAAAAGAAAAATAACCCAATAGAAAAGTGGGTAGAGGGCAGAAACAGGCCATGCACAGAAGGATCTGTATGTCCAGTAAACAAAAAGACGCTCACTCTTTCATGTCTTAATTCTTGACAGTTTCAATGTGTGTGTGTATGTGTGTATGTGTGTGATTGTGGTAAAATACACATAACGTAAAATTTACCATCTTAACCATTTTTAAGTGCACAGCTCAGTACTGTTAAGTATATTTATCTTGTTGAGCAACCAATCTGCAGAACTCTTCATCTTGCAAAACTATATCCATAAAACAACTCATTCTCACCCTTCCCCCTTCCCCCTTCCCCTGGCAACTACTATGCTCCTTTCTGTTTCTATGGCTTTGACTCTAGATACCTCATATATGTGAAATCATGCCATCTTTGTCTTTTTGTGACTGGCTTATTTCACTTAATGTAATGTCCTTATAATAATTTGCTATGGCTGCCGTAACAAAATATCACAGAGTGGATGGTAATAACAGAAATCTATATTCTCACAGTTCTGGAAGCTGGAAGTCCAAGATCAGGTGCCAACAGGGTTAGTTTTTCCAGAGGGCTCTCTCCTTGGCTTGAAGATGGCTATCTTCTCACCGTGGCCTCACATGGCCTTTTCTCTGTGTGTGTGTATCCCTGGTGTCTCTTCCTTTTCTTATAAGGACACCAGTCCTATTGGATTAGGTCCCATTTTTGTGATCTCAGTTAACTTTAATCACTTTCTAAAGATCCTTTCTCTAAATACAGTCACATTGGGGGTTAGGGCTTCAACACATGAATTTTGGGGGAACACAATTCATTTTTTAACAGCCCTCAAAGTTCATCCAAGTTGGCATGTATCAGAATCTCTTTCCTTTTTAAGTGTATGTAGTATTCCGTTGTATGTATATACCACATTTTGTTTATCCATTCATCTGTCAATGGACATTTGGGTTGCTTCCAATTTTTAGCTATTGTGAATAATGCTGCTATGAACATATTATACAAATATCTCTTTGAGACCCTGCTTTCAATTCTTTTGGGCATATACTCAGAAGTGGTATTGCTGGTTCATATAGTAGTTCTCTTTTCTTAATTATTTGAGGAACAACCAGAGCAGCTGCACCATTTTACATTTCCACCAACAGTGCACAAGGGTTCCCATTTCTCCACATTCTCACAAATACTTTGTTTGTTTGTTTGTTTGTTTGTTTTATAGCTGTCATCCTAATGGGTTTGAGGTGATATCAACAACTTAGCTTCTTGAACTTGAAATTCTCTCCTCCAATGATCTTAGTCTCTACCTTTACCCCAAATTTTATATTTCCGAAATCTGCCACCCCTACCTAATTTCAACGTCAGGCATCCCATCCTCCAAGCACCTCCTTCTAGCTATTCTGTCATTCTTCCATTATCCCGATTCCAATAACACTTTGACCCTAGCATAATATCTAATTCCACCTTTTCACTTTTAAGGACTGCCCAGGTCCTTAAGTCAGAGGGAATCACCCCTTTGTGAATCTACAGAGATGAATCTAAAGAAATAAACAGTCTATGCTCACTTGCCCATTTCTTTTGCTTTAGCACATTTTAAACTGCTTGACTTAATATGGCAGAACAACAAATAACTACTTAGCTTGACATCACTTAAATACATCAAATCAATTTCTGTTTTCTCATGTAAAATAAGTGTTTTGTCTTATAATGTTTACATTAATTAATGTTAATACAGATTAAAACAGACAAGAAAATATTAAGTACGCGAAGCTTCAGGCATTGTTTCCTTCTCTTCTCCCCAGGCTCTGTTGGAGACCATCGTTCTAGTCCTTGATCTTTTCTCTACCTCCACTCAGTCCCTCATTGATTTCATTCACTGTCATGGCTTTAAAGACCATCCAATTGCTGATAATTCTCAATGTACGTCTCCAACCCACACCTCTTTCCTGAATGCCAGACTCATATAGCCAATGGCCAACTCAACGTCTCCCCTTGACTAATAGGGATGTCAAATTCAATATGTCCAAAATAAACATCTGCACCACCTGAGGTCATCCCTGTCTCAGCCAATGGCAACTCCATCTTTCTAGTTGCGCAGATGAAAACCATTAAGTCTCTCACAACCACATTCAACCCATCAGAAGAATCTCATTGGCCCTACCTGCAAACCGTGCCCAGAAGCTGACTGCCTCTCACCACCTCTACCACCACCACCCTAGTCCACGTCACTATCAGCCTGGATTATTGCAGTAATCTCCGAACTGCTGGCCTCTCTGCTTCTACCCTTGTCCCCCCAGGGTGGTCTCTTCTCAACATGGCAGGCAGTAACCCTTTTAAAGTATGGGTTAGATTATGTCACTCTTCAGTTCAAAACTGGGTAATGACTCAATATCAGTCCAGATGACCTAGGTTATGTTGCGATGACAAATAACCCCAACATTTCAGACTTAAAATGGCGATCATTTCTTTTTTATGTGCTATGTCCCTCTCAGGCAGGCAGTGGGGCCCTGGTGATCCCCATCATTGCTCAGGGACTTGGGCTCTCAGCACAGGATATCATCTTGAGTGTTTCTGGTCACCTTGGCAGAGGAGTGAAAAGCTCTAGAATATTTATCCCTGATAATTAAATGCTCCTAAAGTGAATTCTCAAAACTCAGTGACTGGAACTTGTCACATGGCCTGATACATTCCTAAGAAAGCCAAAAAGTGCAATCCTCCTTGTGCTCAGAGGGCAGAGAGCCAGAAATATTTGGCGATGTGGACTCAGGACCACCCCAGGCTTCCAGTGGAGCTCAAGATAAAAACAAAGTCCTTACAATGGCCCAGGAAGCTGTGCATTAGCAGCCCCGACTCTCACCTCTCTGACCTCATCTCGTGCTCTTCCCCAGGTGCAGTCACACCTGAGAGCCTGTTCCTCGGCCTGTGTGGCTTGTCCCTCCAAACATCTGCATGATTTATTCCCTCACTTCCTACCCTGACCACTTTTTAAAAAATTGCCATCCACCCGTTCCCCATTCCCAGTCCTCAGCCCCAGCCCACCCTCCACACACACACCCCTGAATGAAAACTTCACAAGGGCAGGGAAAGCAGGTGCTTTTTCTGTTTTGTTCACTGATGTACCCCCCACAAGCCCAGATCTGGACGTGGCACAAAGTAGGGGCTTACAAAGTACTGGCTGGATGAATGAACTTCAGTAGCAGTCAATAAGTGCAAACTAAACCCACAAAATACTGTTTCACAACCATGAGATGACGAAACGTGCAAGTCCGACAACAGCAAGCCCCAAAGAGGATTTAGGGAGATGGAATCCTCCTGCACTGCTGGAGAGAGTGTAAACTGGTACAACCACTTTGGAGAGCTCTTTGGCACTCGGTAGTCAAGAACGGTTTCAATTCAGCTGTGTCACTTCCCAGTACTCACCTTAGAGAAACTCTTCCACACGTGCCCAAGGAGACAAGCACACAGATGTGCATAATAGCATTGCTTATAATAGAAAAACAATTGAAAACTGGAATTTCCACTGGCAGGGCAAGTGAGAAATCATTGTCATATGCAAGGGAATATAAAGCCGTTAAAATAAATTCAATTTACATGTGTTGACTTTCAGTCCAGCATGTAAGGAGCTTGGAAGATGCTTTCATTCACACAACCCCCCAAAAATCTGAACAAACTGAAAATCAACAACTATTCTTAGATCCAATGGAAAACTGAGGCCAAATTGCTGAACCAAAATTTGGAGAGGCAGACAGGTAGGTACAGAGAATCACAACTTACCTAAGCTGAAACCTCCATGGTAACCAGTCCAGGGTGGGGAAAACTAAGCTGTAATCGATGAGTTGCTGGAGGCTCCATGTGGACGAGTTTCGAGTTAAAAACTGTAGGGGAACCCAGTCATCAGGAGGGCCCCCACACTTCCATGAGTTTTACCTCTAGGATCTCTACTGGTTCTCACAGTAAAGATCTGAGAAAAATGCCATTGTGTTTCCAGCAGGGGAAGGAAAGGAGCATTTTGGAAATCGCCCGGCCCACTCTGCTCTTTTTAACAAGCCCTGCTCTCCGGAGAAAGCCTAACTGACCTGGGGGAAGGGAAACACCCAGCTGCAGCCCCCTCTAGTCGTCCTGTCTCATCTAAAGAGATGAGGTAACTGAGAAGCACTGGTGAAGGTCACAGCCCATAGGCACTGGCTCACCAAAGAACTGAGACCTAATCATCCACACTACACATGTCATATTCTAACTGTAGAAAATCAAAGGCAAAGAAAAATCTTGAAAGAAGCCAAAGGAAAAAACTTAGCTATAACAGACCAAAGGAAGAATTACATAGAACTTCTCTTTGGAATCTATACAGGCAAGAAGAGAATGGGGGCGGCCGGATGGCTCAGTTGGTTAGAGCATGAGCTCTGAACAAGGTTGCCAGTTCAATTCCCGCATGGGATGGTGGACTGCGCTCCCTACAACTAAAGATTGAAATCGGCGACTGGACTTAGAGCTGAGCTGCGCCCTCCACAACTAGATGGAAGGACAATGACTTGGAGCTGATGGGCCCTGGAGAAACACACTGTTCCCCAATATTCCCCAATTAAAAACAAAAAAGAAGAGAATGGAGTGAAATATTTAAAGTGTTGAAAGAAAAAGCCCATCGACTTAGAATTCTGTATCCAGTGAAATTAAAAAAGTTATCCTTCATAAGTCTGGGAGAAATAAAGACGTTCTTAGACAAACAAATATTGAGGGAATGTGTTGCCAGTAGAGCTGCCCTGCAGGACATGTTAAAAGAAATTCTCCAGAGGAAAAGAAAATGACATTGGTCGGAAACACAGGTCTACAAAGAAAGCAAGGGCATTAGAGAAGGAATAAGTGAGGTAAAATAATTTACATGTAGTGATACCAAAAAAAAATAAAATAAAAATTAAGGAGCATAATGTTGAAGGAAAAAGGCAATTTTCAAAAAGACATTTCACGTAATGACACCATTTATATGAATTATAAAAGCATACTAAACCATGCTCTACATATTATAGAGAGAGATAATAAAAATATAAAAACATTCATTAAAAAAGAGTCAAACCAACTTCACCCTCTGGTGAGGGTGGCAGGAATGTGGCATGAGAAGAATCATTCAGTTGTATTTGTAATATATTATTTCTTTTTAAAATATTGGAAGCAAATATGAAAAAAGAGAACATTTTCAAAATTGATTGCCTATTATCTTCCAGTAAGGAAAAATTTTAAAGATTTTCAAGAAAACAAGTAGTTGTTTCAGCATCCTTATAATATTATAAAAAGCCACTTTCTCTTCTTCCCCATGTTTTTTAAGACAAATCTCGGACACTCAATTCACAAAGACATTTCCACCAGTCGAGAAAAGTTTAGCAGCCTCAGTGAAGTGATAAGGGCCCTTTACCCAACAAACAAAAGGTTCCAGGTGTTTTGCAGAGGATCTCAGATGCTCAAAGCTGAGTTTAACTGGGATTTAAGATCCAGTTTAGGAAACAGCTCTTTGAAATGTACCCCTGTTCAGGATGGACAAAGTTTTCATCTGCCGTCAGTCCCCATGGACAGGTTTCAGTATCAGTGCTTCGAATCACACTGGATGTACTGTTGACAACCTTCAGTTTATGTCACTTTTTAAAACGCTGATATTTTGATCCCTTGAAGATAAACACCTACAAATCAATAAAACGGTCTTCACGAAGGTAAGCAAGATGATACGGCAATTAGCAACCGTCCCATTTAGTCAAGTCTATTAATGTTCTAGTCTCAGACATGTAGGATGGTGTAACCATACAAATATCATTAAATGCCAGGTGAGAAAACACAAAGTTAACAGAAGCCAAGTATTTCAAATCCATTAAAATTTACCTTAGAGTCTTACAATGTTTCATCAGGGTAGAACCCCCAAAATCACTTCGTCAGACTCTGGTTTCAGAATCTTAAATAGTTTTGGTGACTGTTCTGGGTTGAACTGTTCCCTCAAAAAGGATATGTTGAAATCCTAACCCCTACTCCTGAGACTGACCATGTTTGGAAATAAGATCGTCGCTGAGGTCATTAGTCAGTCAAGATGAGGTCAGCTGGAGGAGAATGGGCCCCTAATCCAACATGACTGATGTCCTCATAAGAAGATAGACATGCACAGAAGGCACAGAGACGCCGGGACTGCCATAGGAAGATGGGGACAGAGATTGGAGTGATGCGTCCACAAGTCAAGGGACAACAAGGATTGATGGCCGTCGCCAGAAGCTAGGACAGAAGCATGGAACAGATTCTTTGTCAGAGCCTCAAAAGGAAACCAACCCTGTCAACACCTTAATTTTGGACTTCTGGCTTCCAGAACTGTGAGACAATAAAGTCCTGTTGTTTTAAGCCACGCAGTTTGTGGTACTTTGTTACAGCAACCCGAGAAAACTAACACAGTGACCAACCTAAAGAGCTTTGGTTTCATCGCAATATTTATCACGTCAGGTGTCTCTGAAACACAAGGATATACAAGTACGCATTCCATTAGCTCTCATCTCAGGTCACGTAGCCTCTGGAAAACTCCACTGTACACTGGTGACAGGAGGAGAGTGAAAAAGACAAATAACGGCTTAGTTTGTTGTGACAATAGTTTTGACCTCATGGACCTCAAAAAGAGGGTCCTGGACCTCACCTTGAGAACTGCGGACTCATCGAAATCCCTCCTTTTTGACCAATGAGGAAACTGAGACTCAGGGATGGGAAGTGACCTCCCCTGGTCTTGGCCAAACTAGAGTCCCAGCTTACTGGCTACCTGTGTGGGTTCCTAGAATCACAGAGCCACAGAACACATGTTTGGGGCAAGACAAAGGTAAGGAACTAGTGTTAAACCCATTCGCTCAGACCAGACACGGCTCTGACTTCCGGGCATCATTAAGCACTTTAAACTGGCTTGTGCGAAGCCCTCGTTTATTTTAAAAATTAATTTAAAGGGCGTGGGCCATATTTTAAGAGACAGGAGTAAGCTTTTATCCCCAACATCTCAGGGAACAACTGATTTTGATGCCAATGACTCCAAGGGTGCCCATGAACCCCTGAGACTGTACAAAGAAAACGTGAGTGTTCGTGCGTATGCACATGCACGTGTGTGAGCACGCATGATTTTTAGAAGGGGGGATCCCTAGTGCTCACAGGTGTTCAAAGGGGGTCCATGACTCAAAAGAAGATAAACCATGGCAAGAGGGAAAGGTCAGCTCGGAATGCCGACTCGAGGCTCTCTCTCTGCCACGTATCAGCTGCTTCTCCCTTCTCTGCCCACAGCACAAGTCTGCACGGCTCCCCATGGAGGTGTGCAGGGACCTCCCTCAGCCCTGAACCTTTTGCTTCATTGTCTCATGCCATGACAAGAGATGTGCATGAAATAGCCAAGTCACTGAAACGTCATGTGAGGGACCACCACCACTTGTGGGAGCCAAGCAGAAGAATTCGGAGCTGGAGGGGTGACAGGGAGCAGGGTCAGGGGGGACCAGGAGGTGGAGGATTCGTCTGTCCTTTCTTCCCTCAGTTTGGCCCAAAAGGACCAAACGTGCATATAAACAAGAACTCTGTAACAATAACATTTAAATTTTTAAATATTTTAAGATGAGCATACACTGCATGGGTTTTGATAGACTAAACTCAGCTCTAGGAACTAAAGGAAGATTTTCCTAAAATAGTAAATAAACAGTAATATATATTATATCTATATACACACACACACATATATACATATGTATATATCTGAGAGAAATAAATCTGGTCTTTTTTCCTCCAACTAGCTGAACTTCAATTTCATGATAACCAACTACTTCAGTTGTTTGTCTTTGCATGGTCATGTTCACTAATCAGCTGTACTCCCCAAATCACATTATTTTTGGAGGACTCAGCAGAGAAAATTAGCAGATTGATTTCTCATCTAAATACCAAAGCACGCAGCATAAAAAACAATTTTAAAAAATTTCAATTGAACAAACGTTTGAAATAACTCATTGCTTATTTTTTGTATATTTTGTGGCACAACAGAAAGATGCCACAGCCATTTCTGGAAAAGCAGATTTATCTTCTAAGAAGCATTTCGGTTCAACTTCAAATACACCAATGCTGAAATCACTATGGCCAACGAAGGTCTTCCCTCTGAGTGGGATTGAATTGCATGGTCCCCCCACCCCGTTCCCACTTACGAGGTCGGACAATTAAGTTCACGAAATCATCCTAGAAAGTGCTACATACCTCATTGCTGAGTATCACTACAGTCACCCTCGAAGTACTCCCCTTGGGAAGCTATGCACTGACTCCAGTGCCTAGTCCACCCTTCAAAGCTATTTTGGAACTCTTTTTCTGGAATGGCCATCAGAGCTGTCGTCATATTACCCTTGATGTCCTGAATGTCATCAAAATGTCTTTCTTTCACTATTTCCTTTATATTTGGTTAAAGACAGAAGTTACTGGGGGCCAGATCAGGTGAGTAGGGAGAGTGTTCCAACACAGTTATTTGTTTACTGGCTAAAAACTCCCTCACAGACAGTGCCGTGTGAGCTGGTGCATTGTCGTGATGCAAGAGCCATGAGTTGCTGGCGAAAAGTTGAGGTCGTTTTTGTCTAACTTTTTCACACAGCCTTTTTAGCACTTCCAAATAGTGAACTTGGTGAACTGTTTGCCCAGTTGGTACAAATTCCTAATGAATAATCCCTCTGATATCAAAAAAGGTTAGCAACATCATTGCAACAAGTTCACAAACCTAATTGTCAGACCTCGTATGTGTTCATTTTATACCTGACAGCAATAAAAGGTAGTTCATTCTTGGGTTTTATCTGCTAAAATACCACAGTTTAATTAAATGATTTTGGTTTAAGTCCAAGATAGTCTCTTCATGATGTCATAGAATTTATTGGTTTTCTGATGGGTGCCAAGTCTATTAAGACTGTACGTTATGTTCATTATATATTATGGTCATCTCTGTTTTACAGTTCATTATTTAATAGTGCTCATCTAAAAGGTTAAAGTCTTTATGGGATCATTTGGCTCATTCTTAACTTGACTAATTTACAAATAATTTCACAAATATCTCTGTAGCACCATTAGTTGTCTGCAAAGATCTGACTCAAGACACGAATCTTCAGATGATTAAGGCTGCACTGCTTTAGCCAGAGACCCTTCAGCATTTCCTTATTCCAAATAATCACCACCTTGTCAAATAAAAGCAGTGTACATTCATAATGTGGGAAACTGATTTTTAAAAGCCATTTTCCCTTCATTATAAATCTCAGAAATCAGGACTCTAAGCTATATCTCCTTGTCATGAATGCATATTAGTAAGAGCCTTCATATAAAAAAGAAAAGCTGAATGGAAAAAAAAAATGTTGAAAGATATTTTGCATAATAAAATATTTTGTGTTTCTAATGAAACCAATCAATAGCACAAGAATTCTGAAGGGATTGTGTACATGCAGTAAATCATTGCAGAGGATAAAATGCATTGAATGTCTGTACTGTTCCCTATTGTTCCATGCACTGAGGAAATGTACTAGAGATTCACTAGCCAGATCATCGAGGTTCTGGCCGGTGGCCACTTGTCAACCTGTCCCTTATAAAAGGAACGTGAGTCAATTTTTGATGCTCATCAAAAGAGCTAAGTGATTCCTTCATTCATACCTTAACTCAAAAATTCAAACCTTTTCATTCATTCACAAAGGCTAGCTAGAACATCAGAACTATCTATAATAACAATAACTGGTCCATCACACCAGTATTTGTTCCCTTCCTATGTGAGAGATTGGCCCAGGGGCAGGGCATCCCTCTGTATGTAGGAGGGCCCTGGAAGCCCCCTGGTGCTCTGCATTTCACCAAGTGCACGGGCACTGCTTTGAGACTGGTAAGTAAGCTGTGCTGCCTTTCTGCGAACAGATTTCAGTGGGTCATGTTGAATTATTTCAGTCCAGCACTGCGAAGACATGGATGCATGGCTGAATGGCTGATCAATAATTATTAAGGCAGGCAGGGATTCGACCAGGAAGGGTCTTGCCAGGTAAAGACATTGTCCCACTGTGACTATCTCTAGGGGGAGGGGAGAAATCAATGCAGAATCTTATTTCTCACCGTATACAAAATAAAATGTCTATTACTTAAAGAGCTAACTATAACAACTAAAATTATTTCAACTCAGGAGAAATTTAGGGGACTGCTTACCTTTTCAGTCTTCCAAACTCCAAATATTGGATTGTCCCAGGGCCCACCTCAGCTTTCTCTTCTCTCTTTATACTCATAACCAGGGTGCCGGATCTGTACTCACAACTTTAAATGAAACTGACACCAACAACTCCCAAATGTATGTCTGCAGCTCAGACCCGTTCCCAGGACTCCAGACTCATAGACCAACACTCCTATGGGTAACTCCAGTGGGCATCCTAAACTTACCAGGGCCCAAACCAAACTCCCACTTTCCCTCCCTCCAACCGGCTCCTTCACTTGGGTTCCCTCGTCTCAGGTGATGGCAATTCATCCTTACAGTCGTTCCAGCCCAAAACTTCAGAACCACACTAGGTTCTCCTCTTTTACGTACCCACATGCAGTCCATTGGCAGAGCCTACCTTCGAGAGAGATCCAGGCTCTGACCACTTCTGACCACCTCCAGCGCTTCTGCCCCGCTCCAGAGCGCTGTCCCTTCTCTTCTAGGTTATGGTACAAACTTCCTCTGACAGTCTATTCTCACTAGAGCCACCAGGGTGAATGTTTTAAAACTTAAGTCAGATTTTGCCAGCCTCCCCTTCAACTACCCCACTAGCTCCCAATTCGTTCAGAGAAAACCCAGAGCCTTTGCCAGGGACCTACAAAGCCCCATATGGCCTGGCCCTGCCTTTTCTCCTCCAACTTCATTCCCCACTACTCTCATCCTGGCCCATTTTGTCCCAGTCAAATGAGCCTCCTGCTAATCATTCACACAAATCTAGCTGCTAGGTTTGGCACCCTGGGACACTGGCATTTGTCATGCCAGTGTTTGAAGGGCCATGTTGTGAGTTGAATTGTGTCCCCTCACAAAATATACTATGTCTAAGTTCTTGTCTCAGTACCTTATTTGAAAATAGGGTTTTTGCAGACATCATCCAGTTAACATGAGGTCATACTGGAGTGGGGAAGGGACTTAAACCTAATGACTGGTGTCCTTATACGGAGAGAAATTCAGAGATGCAGAGAAGACACACAAGAAAGTAGGCTTTGTGGTGACAGAGGCAGAGATTGGGGTGATGCAGCCACAAGCCAGGAATACCAAGGATGGCCAGCGACTGCCAGAAGCTAGAAGAGGCAGGAAGTCTCCTCCCCTAGAGTCTTCAGAGGGGTGCTACACTCCAACACCCTGATTTGGGACTTCCAGCCCCCAGAACCGAGAGAGCATAGATTTTTGTTGTTTTAAGCCATTTGTGGTCATTTGTTATAGCAGTCCCAGGAAACTAATACAGCACACCCCCTTTCCCCCACATCAGATGCTTCCAACTGTCACTTGCAAGGGGGTTTGGACACAGGGATCCCAGGGCTAAACTGCTCTGATCCACAAAAACTTTCTTAGGTTGCCCCCAGCCCCATTCTTCCCCCCTGCCCCAGCCCAGGGGACTCTCCCAAGGGGCCGGGGGCAATCCTTCTTTCCCCATTCTCTTTCCAGTTCTCTCAGCATGTCATAAACATTTCTCCACCCCTAGGCTTTCACTGTTGATTCCCCAAAAGGGGGATACTGTTTCTTGACCTTTATATTCTTACCGTACCTCTCATTTTCTTGAAGCAATGTGGATGCCTCTTCTGGAGGGAGGAGTTGCAAAGGACGGGGGTAAAAGAAAAGCACAAATATTAACAGTTCAAGATTTTTCAAGTCGTTATCTTGCTGTGGTAACCAACGGACAAGTCAGGCTTGCTGGCGTGCAGTACTAGAGAGAACGCAGACCTTAACCCATTTCTAACTAGTTCCCTCCTTTCTCCACTTTCAATTCCCTCATGCAATCCTCCATGATAAAGCAGCAAAAATGGAAGGAATCAGTTATACCCATGGGATAAGTAGGAACAGGTAATGGGCCTTCTGCCCTGCAAAGATCTGAACAAACGGAAGTCAGGCTTGCTGCCAGCAGGGGCCCAGGACATCATGGTCCCAGCTCTGACACTCACATGGTGGCATTTGCAGGTGGAGCTACTGCCTTGCACCCCCACCCCCCCAACTGTGGGCTGATGACTTAGATGGCAGAGGGTTGGTGGGAGGCAACAGATGGAAGATGATTCCAAAGACCAACAGAGAGACAGAGGGCTGTCCCCTGAGGTGGGGGGCGGGGGGGACATATTCCAGGAGCAGACACAGATTGCTCAGCAGAGCGAGTACCCTTTCAGTGACTAGAAACAAAAGGGTGGTCAGTTTTTTTCTTATTGAAAACTGGTTCCTATTACCATGCATTATACTACGAGTATACTTTGGTATAAAGTTCTGTAAGAAACCGGAACAAGCATAAAAGCAAAGAAACCCTCCTGTGAGTGTTGCCAAGAAGAGAAGGGAGAGGTTGAGAGCAGTCGTTGGGGGGACCCGGGGCTTCATTCAAAGCTGGAGGCAAACCAGTTGAAAGCCACTGGGAAACAGGAAAGATGGGTCATCCCTCCACCTTTGCTGGACCATGACGAAACCAGCCGGGGCACTGGCAGGGTTGTGATGGAGGAAGGTTACCCATAAACAGATCGGCTACTGGCTGTACACAGGCTAGCATCCAGCAGAGCACTCAGGGCTCCAGGGGAAAGTGGCCTCCTCCCAGAACTATGCTTGGGGCCCCAGCTGTAGGTAATTCCCCGAAATTAATATGCCCCTTTGTCCACAGGCTGCAAAAACATGTCAGGATCCCTTTGCTTAGGTCTTCCCAGCAAGAACAAATGGGCAGATGGAGCAGTCTGCACTTAGTCCTGACTGCTCCAAGACCCCAGAGAAAGAAATTGTGTTTTCAGCAAGGCTCAGAGATGTTAAGTGACCTGGCCAAAGTCACACAGCCAGGAAGAGAGAGGAGTCACAACTCTAAGAGTGGACATGGTTGTTTTTGCCTGCCTATCATCTATTCACCTTTTTCCTTTTTTCTTTTTTTTAAAGATTTTTTTTATTGAGGAAGGAGAACAGGACTTTATTGGGGAACAGTGTGTACTTCCAGGACTTTTTTCCAAGTCAAGTTGTTGTCCTTTCAATCTTAGTTATAGAGGGCGCAGCTCAGCTCCAGGTCCAGTTGCCATTGCTAGTTGCAGGGGGCGCAGCCCACCATCCCTTGCGGGACTCGAGGAATCAAACTGGCAACCTTGTGGTTGAGAGCCCGCGCTCCAACCAACTGAGCCATCCGGGAGCTCAGTGGCAGCTCAGCTCAAGGTGCCGTGTTCAATCTTAGTTGCAGGGGGCAGAGCCCACCATCCCTTGTGGGACTCGAGGAGTTGAACCGGCAGCCTTGTGGTTGAGAGCCCAATGGCCCATGTGGGAATCGAACCGACTGCCTTCGGAGTTAGGAGTTAGGAGCGCGGAGCTCCAACCACCTGAGCCACCAGCCCAGCCCCAGTTCACCTTTTTTCTAGTGGCAGCATCTGTTCTTCCTTTGGGAAAAGCCCTTTTCCCAGTTTCAGTCCATTGTTGAGTGTCACCAGAATCTGGGGGTGATCTTGTGACCCAGGCCTAACCATCAGTGATTTCATCTCCTTTGGCTACAATAATTGGTTCAAAGATGGGCATGTGACCCAATTCAGGCCAATGAGAGCCAGGCTTAGGATTTTGCCTAGAACAGTTGGGAGAAAGAAAATGGGGCTACTGATCTGAACATAAAGAGGGGGGCCGCCAAACCTGGAGAGCCTGCCTGGGGGTAAAAACCAGCACAGAGGACAGCAGAGTGGAGGGACGGAGAGGTACTGAGTCCTGGTGAAATTCTTTCAGCCTCTGGATCCAGCCACGCCTGAAGCCACATGCCAATAAAAGTCCTTTTTGATTTAACTGAATTGGTCACTGCCACTTGGAAATGAAAAGTCCTGAACCCAGCAGACCCCAAATCCATGCCGTCTCCTGACTCCAGGCTGCCATCACGGCCCCAGAGCACCATCTCAGTCCTTGCCAGGCAGGGGTTCCACTCCAGCAGTACTTAGTCTCAGCTTGTCTCTGCACCGTAAAGCTGCGTTCACCTTTAAAATCCAGCCCCTGACAAAGTCCTGTCCCAGGATGGGTGCTCAATAAGCAAGAAGGAAAGGGGAGCAGGTAAACAAGTGGGAACTGCTTTGCTGTTATCTCCTTTGGGTCAAATTAGCTCCAGGGAGTGTGGGACCCACCGCGGGGCCCAGGACACTTGCTGGGCATTTCCTTCTGCCTCCTCTCCAGTCATCCTGTCGGCTCTTCCTCCTTCTAGGAAGGAGACAAACGAGTGAAATGGAAGCTTCTGGAAGCTTCAGTCCACCCTGTCAAAGGAGACAGGCACCATGGACAGGGATCCATGTGTGAAACTTCCTATCTTGTAAACATTTGTTATTGTTATCCCACGGGTGTTTCTTTATAGTATCTAGGGAAAAAGGAAGAGGAGGAACTGGAGGAGGGGGTTGGAGGAAAAGGAGCAGCCCCTGACAGAGACAAGAAAATCAAGGTAGGGAGCTAGTCTGTGCCAGTATCTGTAGGACACTCCATAAAAGCAGGGGAAAGGCATGGGCAGAATGCCCAAAAGAAGAGAGCCAAGGACCTGATCACGCCCCCACCCCCACACCATCCCAGGCTGTCCTTACCTAGACCAGACGTCCAGTGGCTCTGCCTTTTGTGGACTTGCTGATTTTCCCTAAACGGAACCAGGTAAGAACAGAGAACAAGGCAGGACCGGGCTGCAAGGCCAGAAACCTGACCCCTGGAACGCAGGTGCTGTCGCTCAGGAGTAACAGAGCTCCTGTGGGAAATTCTCCAGTTGCGGTCTGACCACAGAGGGCAATTTTGCCTGAAACTCGCTGGTTTCCTTTAGAGCATGTGCAGTGGACTTGTGCACCGATGTGGCCGCGTGGGTCCTGCTCATTTCCCAGGAAGTGCCACCCCAGCCCGTGTTGTGTTTGCAATGCCAAACACAGCTGTGCTGGAGGGAGGGCCCGCTTAGCGCCTGCCACACAGCTTCTGTGTCCCGGCAAGGCCAGGGCAGGCGAGATGAGACCCACTGCTGAAGACCCCAGGGTTTGGTGTCAGGGACAGCAAAGCAAGGGTGGGCTGCATGTCACTCTGTCTCTGCCTCTGTATCTTTCTCGATCCCTTCGTCCCTTGAAAGACTGAGCAAATGTCTTCAACATGTAAGAAATTTGAGGGACGACGGCCGGATGGCTCAGTTGGTTGGAGGGCAAGCTCTGAACCACAGGGTTGCTGGTTCAATTCCCACATGGGCCATTGAGCTGCACCCGCCACAACTAGATTGAAGACAAGCTGCCGCTGAACTGCAGGAGGGGCTGCCAGGTGGCTCAGTTGGTTAGAGCGCGAGCTCTCAACAACAGGTTGCCGGTTCAATTCCCACATGGGATGGTGGGCTGTGTCCCCTGCAACTAATATTGAAAACGGCGACTGGACTTGGAGCTGAGCTGCGCCCTCCACAACTAGATTGAAGGACAGCAACTTGGATCTGATGGGCCCTGGAGAAACACACTGTTCCCCAGTATTCCCCAATTAAAAAAAATTTTTGTTTAAGAAATTTGAGGGAAGGATGTGCTCCTCAAAAGGTTCAGATACCACAGGGCGCCAGGGAAGAGCTCACTTTGTGTCTCCATGGCGCTGCGGCCACCTCTGCAGTGGCGTTCCTCTGAACCTCACCGCAGCATCTGCAGTGACAGGGACACAGGCGTTGACAAGGACTTGCTGTCCAGGAATTTTCCTTTATCCAGTGACAGCTGCAGTCATCTCACCAAGCTTTGCCCAAGGCTCTGGGCTGGCTTTTGCCACAGGGCACAGTCAGCTGGGAAGAGCAAACCTGTGCCAACCAGCTGGGGCTGGACAGAGGGCAGGGAGGCCAGCCAGTCCTCAGGGCCCACAGGGGCGGCAGGGAGGCCAAGGGGCTCAGTGCAGCTCCCACAGCGCCCCCTGGCGGCTAAGGGACGCCCTAGCCCACCCCCAACTCCAACCCCCAGAGGAGCTGGGACCACCAGCCACTAGCTTACCTGCCGCCCAGTTAAGGAGTGGCCAGGAGAAGGGCCTGGAGCAGGGCCAGGCTGATGGAGTGAGCACCTCCTTACACTGTGAACCCAACAGTCTCTTACCTGACCCTAACCCTGACCCTGATTTGCACCCTAGGATAGTGGATGTAGGCGCACCCTGCTCTCATGTGGGGGTGGGTAACAGGTGGGATTAGGGGTAGTGTGAAGCTGCACCAGACGGATTCAGGCTGGAGGAAGGCTTGGGGTCCTTTGTAGCCCCGTGGCCCCAGGCATTACACGTCCGGCGTCCTGGTTCCACATGGGCAGACATGGGAGGTTTCATGCTAACTTGGGAGCTTCATATTCCCAGTCCTAGCCAGGTTTAAGCTTAGCAAAGGCAGAAATTTTGACAGCCCTGATTGTACCCTAAGGGCTCTTGTCTTAATGATAACAAAAAGCACAGCCAAGGGTGAGGCAGGGTGCTGGGGGTGGCCATGACATCTGAGCACATTCTCTAAAAATACCACCTTTCCAACTGCTTTCAAGGTGATCCGTTGAGAGGTGTGATGACTTAAGATGAAAATGACATCTTTTCAACAAATGGTGTTAGACAACTGGGTATTCACATGCAACAGCTTACACAAAACGAACTCAGATGGATAAAAGACCTAAATGTAAGAGCCAAAACTATTAAACTCTTAAAAAGAAACACAGGTGTAAATCTAAGACCTTGGATTAGACAATGGTTTCTTAAAAATGGCACCAAAAGCACAAGCAAAAAAAGAAAAAAAATAAATTGGACTTCACCAAAATTAGAAACTTTTGTACATCAAAAGACACTATCAAGAAAGTAAAAAACAAACAAAGCTACAAAATGGGAGAAGGTATTTGTAAATCATATATCTGAAAGTATCCAGAAAACATAAAAAACTTTTTAACTCAACAACAGGACAAACAACCCAATTTAAAAACTGGCCAAATGACTTGAAAAGACATTTCACCAAAGAAGATAAACAAATAGCCAATAGCACAAGAGAAGATATTCAACATCATTAATCATTAAGGAAATGCAAGATAAAACCACAATGAGCTACCACTTCACGGTGGTGGCCATGATTAAAAAAAAAAGAAAATAATAAGTGTTGATGAGAATGGGGAGAAATTGGAATCTTTGTACATTACTGGTAGGGATATAAAATGGTGAAGCTGCTGCAGAACAGACCTTGGTAGTTCTCAAAAAGGTAAACAAAGTGGCAGCCAGATGGCTCAGTTGGTTAGAGCGAGCTCTCAATAACAAGGTTGCCGGTTCAATTCCTGCATGGGTTGGTGGGCTGTGTCCCCTGCAACTAAAGATTGAAAATAGCAACTGGACTTGAAGCCGAGCTGCGCCCTCTACAACTAGATTGAAGGACAATGACTTGGAGCTGATGGGCCCTGGAGAAACACACTGTTCCCCAATATTCCCCAATAAAATTTATATAAAAAAAAATTAAATGTAGAATTACCATATGACCCAGCAATTCCACTGCTAAGTACATACCCCAAAAGAACTGAAAGCAGGGACTCCCACAGGTACTGGTCCACTCATGTTCACGGAAGTGTTATTCATAATAGTCAAAAGGTAGAAACAATCCAAGTGTCTAGAAACAAGTGTCTATTAGCAGATGAGTAGACTAACAAATGGGGTCTATCCACAAAGTGGAATATTATTCAACCGTACCATGCTGAGTGAAATAAGCCAGACAATAAAAGATAGATATTGTGTCAGTCCCTTATATAAAATATCTAGAGCAAGCAAATTCAGAGACAAAAAAAAATAGTACAGGTTACCAAGGGTTGTGGAGAGGGATATGGGGAGTTATTGCCTAATGGCTGTTGAGTTTGTTTGGGATAATAAAAACGTTCTGGAAATACATAATGGTGATGGTTACACAACACTGGATATACCTATCGCCACTGAACTGTACAATAGAAAAATGGTTCAAATGGTAAATTTTTGCTGTGTGGATTTTACCACAATTGAAACAAACAAACAAAAAAAACTGGACCAGGGCATTGTCTTGCAGTGACTCCCCCTAACAGAATCAGGGGCCATGGAGACGTCTGAGAGTCAGGGAAGCTGCCCCCACTTAGGCCCGAGCATAACCGCGCTCAAAAATGTGCAGTCATGGTGGCAGTCTGGTGGCCAAAAGTGGGAGACTGAAGGTGACTGTCATTGGTGAAAGCCAGTGATGTTGGAGGGTTTTAATTGCTCCTGAATTAATGTGCGTACTTCTCACCCCTGGGACGCCTGGTCTTAATTACTGTCTTAGGTCACATATGCCAATGAGCCTGGTCCCAGGGGACGGCAGTCCTGATTACGGAGCCCTCACACACTGCAGCAAGACCGGCAGAAAGAAGTGAGGATGCCACTGGCCGTGGTGGCGCCTGCCTGCCCCATTTCTGGCTTAGGTGAGCTGGAGGGTTCAAGGTTGTACCTGGGGAATGCTTGCTACCTTAAGGCACCAGATCAGTTGTCAATGGCTGAGAAGCCCTGGAGGACCTGACCTCACTGAATGCTTCGGGACAGAAGATTTTTACAGGAAAGGAAAAAAATGGGAAGATGGCCTGCAGAGAAGAAAAGACCCTGGACCAGGGGTTGCAGGTGCAAAAGCCGCAGAGGGCTGGGCGGGTATGTGAGGGAAGCAGGCAGGTGGGACCATAGCCACGGCCCTCTGTTGCCTTCTAGGAATGCAGGCCCAGTGTGATCTTCCAATCCACAACTGTACTTGAAATGGGTGCCCGTTATTCCATGTCAATTACACCTCAGTAAGGTTGTGTCAACTGCTGACTAGTTCGGTGGGTCCATCGTCTCCTTGAAAGGCTGGAAGTCTAGCTCTGCCTCGTCATCAGCAGCCCTGCAACACTTACTTTGCACCAGTGGTTCTCAAGCTCACTGCACATGCCGTCAGCTGGGGAACCTCACAAATTGCTGACACTTTGGGTTTCACCCCCGAGACCGATTTTCCTGATCTGGGTAATGCAGGCTTTACCAGCTTCCTGTGGGGTGCCAGCGCACAGCTAAATATGAGAACCACTGCCTCACACTTTCAGTTTGCTTTTGTAAGAATGTCAGAGATGCAGTAATTTGGAGTTTGGAGGACACAAGTGAGAAATACGATTTGTGGAAAAATGTTTGTAATATACAGTTAAAAAGTCCAGAGACTACAAATTGGTGCTAATGTTTATTTAAGAAACACTCGAAGTTCCTATAAACTCATGTGATCCAGACACGTCTGACATTCCAGGCCATCGTAAAGCCCAAAAATGTCTTCCTGGAAACTGGAAATTATGCTTCGTTTCCACTGGGTCAGAAGTTGTCAGTCAACTGTCGCGCCATGGGGCCGTACTCATCAGGCCCCAGCTCGAAGCCTGCTTTCAGGGTGGAGCTCACCCTCCTACTACCTACACTTGCTCTTGAATCCAAGAGTAAGTGCCTGTACCTGCCAGTCATTGTTTTAAAACCAAAGTGCCAGAAAATGTTGACATTAAACCAAGTTTAAAAATACTAATGCTGGGGGTGGCCAGTTAGCTCAGTTGGTTAAAGCATGATGCTAATAACATCAAGGTTGCTGGTTCGATACCTGCATGGGACACTGTGAGCTGTGTTCTACTTAAAAAAAAAAAATCTGAAAAAAAAACAAACCATACTAACATTGACTTGCTGCTATAAAGTTGGGATAAACATAAACACTCTAGTAAGACTGCCAGGTCCAGTTCGATGATTCACTTCCCTCCAGAATCAACCTTCAGATAGAAACCAGTCATTACAACCTGGACTGGGTGAGTGGGTTAGGTTATATGTGTGAGAATTGTGCCATGTGAGGTGGAAGTAGGAATCTGCTATCATTACTTGGAGATTAATTACGGTTTAAGATGTGTATGGGTGCATCCTTGACAAGGGGTGGACAGTGATGGCTTTGTGACAGGTCAGCCTAACTGGAGTCCTGTTACTGCAATACTCATCCAGGTACCACTGTGAAGCTATTTTGCAGACGTAATTAAAATCACTAGTCAGCTGACTTTAAATAAGGTGTTATCCTGCATGACCCGCGTGGGTTGACTCAATCAGCTGGAAGGCCTTACACTTAGGGCGCGAGTTCTCCCACGAGAGTCGTCCGCCTGTGAGCCAGCACCTCATCCGTGCCCGTGGAGCTCCGTCCCGGTCACCCTCCCTTCTGATTGGCTGCCTGTGCACTTTGGATTTGCTTAGTGAAACCCATCATCACAGAAGCCAACTCCTTGTGCTCAATCTCTTAATAGATGTATCTTCTCCTACTGATGCTGCTTCTGTGGTTAAATCCTGGAGGACAGGGATAAGCAATGAACAAGAATGTCCACAAGGGGGCCGCCCGGCCCTCCCTCCCCTCCCCCAGTGTGTATTAAAACACAATTCAACAGACTTGGATCAAATTATTTTAGGGGAAGAAAAATAAAATGCTAAAAACACCAATCTTCTTCAAGGGGTGGATAGCAACCAAAGCATTTTCTCTTCAAAAGAAACACATTGCCTCACACACTGTCCTCGTTCCTCAAGAACAGCGCTTTCTGCAACGTTAACCTTAATATCGTCTCCACAACACAGTGGACACCGCCTACTGTAGCCTTTGCGCACTTGAAGTAAGGTCAGTGAAACTGAGGAACGGAATTAAATCCCCCTCCTTTTCTCCTACCTAGCACGGAGAACCTATTCAGTCTTGCCCAGGATGATTCGCTTACTCCAGCAGTCCCTCTGGTTTGGACGTCATGTGACCTAGAAGCCACTGCCCTTGAGATAACCTGCAATAGCTCTGTGATTGTATTTTCTCCCAAATAAGATGCACGAAGTTGGAAGTCACCCTGCCTCCCAGCTCTGACCCAACTTCTATCGAAGGAAATGGCAGACACACCTCCTTCCTCTCACCTTTTGCCTCAACTGCCCTTCCAAGGACTCATGCAAATGTCCTCAAGAAACTCCTGGTACCCCTTTTCAGGACACAAAGCCTCTAGCTCTTGCAGGCCTACTGCAACGCCCCATGACACAGAACACGAGGACATACTGTCCTATACGCATACACACAGAGTATTCCTACGGGTCACTGAAGCCTTTTTATTTTGCACACAAAACCACTGGGGATCTTGCCTGTGGAGACCTCAGAGATTACAATGTAGATACACTTGGCTCCCGACACTTGGGAAACGAGGTGAGAAACACAGTGACTCAGGCCGAACACATGACTACAGAGCTGCGGTTTCCAGCAGGGTTCCAGGTAGTTGAGTTTGGCTTTCGTGGTTCTAAGGAAGCAGTGAGTACATCACGGGGATGGGACAGGGCCGTTACCTAGCAGAGGCCCTGCAGTGTCAGCTGGGATGGGGGTGGGGGCCTCAAGCTGCCCGTGTGGACACGAGAGCAGAGGTCTAATTGGCTGACCAGTGACCAGGGCTCAGAGGCTCCTGCCCGGAGCTTACTTGGCGAGCGGGTTTCTGAAGTTCCTGCCGGCAAACCTGGCCTTGCTGCCCAGTTCCTCCTCAATTCTTGGGAAGCAGAAAGGAGAGAGAGGGAGGGAAAAACAGAGAAGTCACATCTCAATGCATTAGGTTTCCTCATCCAGAGATGTAGTCACACACACCACCTCCCAGGAAGTCGAGACCCCAGCACCTGCCCACTCTGTCCAACTTATCCTCTCAACTTGGGCTCCGAGATGCGGGCACAGAAAAGCGTACCGCTCCCATCCTCCCAACTTAGCTGGGACGTGGTGGCCGACCTGCTGCCCCTTCTCTCCACACCCCCCTCAATGTTTTTGAAGGACAAAGCAGAAGAAATGTCAGGATTGCTATTTTTCAAACATAATTTTTTTTTTTTTTAATGAAAAGATAACCAGTGTCTTCAACAAGTAAGTGGCATGGGGAAAAGAGGAGGGGAGCTTATGAGAGTGCACGTGGGATCTTGGGGAGATTGAGTAGATACACAGACTGGGTACTGATACTAGAGAATTATTACTAACTTTGGGCACTATAATGGTAGAGTGGTTATGTTAAAAGAATAATCTGTATCTGAAAGAGACACAAAGTATTTACAGGTGAAATCACAAGATGCCTGGAATTTGCCAGCATAGTTTTAAAGAAGGGGTGAGGTGGGGGGACTTATGAAATGGATGTTCCTTTCTCCTGCAAGACTGGAAAAAGTCACAAAGGGGAGGGCAAGTCTCCGTGTGTTTGGGAGCCTCCTAAGGATAGACTGAGGACACAACTGAGACAAAAATGGGGGGACCAGAACATCCCAAGGCACTCAGGGGAAACCCTGCTGTTGGCCCTTCGGCAATTTTCTTCACCTCGCTGAACCCGATATCCTTGTGCACCAAACGGGGGCTGAATTAGATAATCACTAAGGCTCCTGTAACTTCTGACTATCCACAGGGAGTCTGTGCCCTCTCCCACCAGCAGGTGGCAGCACCATATGGGACAGGCTCCTGCTTTGGGGCGATGCGCAGGGCACCTTAGGTTGTTCTAGCCACACCTGCCAAGCCTAACAGTGCAGGTCCCCCGCCTAAGATCTGTAATGCGCCCCAGAGCCAGGAGCACCTAGTGAGGCATCCTTTTTACCTGAGGATCTGGTTGTACTTGGCCAAGCGCTCAGATCGGCAAGGAGCACCAGTCTTGATCTGGAAGGAAAAAAGGTCATGTTTTACACCCGCTTACAGTGGGTGCTTTAGGCAAGGGGAGGGCGCACCATGGCAGAGAGAGAACAGTTCCTTAGGGAGGATCTCTGACCCAGGAAGAAGGGCACAAGGGGCATCCAGGCCCCCCCCCCCCCGCCCAGATCTGTGTTCAGGAAGTTGATATCAGAGAGCAGAGACAAGGACCGGCTTTCATTCCAGGGAGCACTTTACCTGCCCAGTGCAGAGCCCCACCACCAGGTCGGCAATGAAGGTGTCTTCAGTCTCCCCGGAGCGGTGGGACACCATGACGCCCCATCCATTGGACTGGGCCAGCTTGCACCTAGAAGCCAGGAAACAACCACCGGCCTGACTCCACCGCCCGGGCACAAGAGCTCCCTCTGCCCTGCTGATGCCATGACCCACCATCCCTGGCAGGAGAGCAGGGGAGGGGCCAGGGCCTAGGAGCACCAGCTCGTTCCCAACTCCTGGGGAACGTGATAGCCCTCGCCCTCTTCTGAACTCACACACTCTGAGAACCTCAGCAGCCCTCTAAGTCAGGTTTGAAAAATGGGGTTCAGCCTTCTTAAGGGGAGAAAGACCTGTCCCCTTTTACGTTCTCCATGTGAAATTAAGGATTAGGCCACAACTGCCAACACCCTAGTCTCCTTGGTGCCAGCTTACTTTAAAAGCCACCCCCGTTTCAAATCTGAAACCCAGTTCCAGTTAGGAGGGCTCCCAACATCAGAAAGGGGCTCTTGTTCAAATTCAACCCCTCGCTCCGTGACAGCTGCTCCCGAGGACACTTACGCCTGCAGGGACTCGGTCACCGAGCCGATCTGGTTCACTTTGAGCAGGAGGCAGTTGCACGACTTCTCGCTCACGGCCTTGGAGATGCGCTTCGGGTTGGTCACCGTGAGGTCGTCCCCCACGACCTGGATCCCCGAGCTGGCAGTGAAATTCCGCCACGCTTCCCAATCATCCTGGTCGAAGGGGTCCTCGATGGACACCACTGAGGAAATGAGAGCCACGCTCCATCAGTGGGGCCCCCCGGTGTGAACCCAACCCCACAGCCTCCTCCCTCACGACTCGCTGCTCACCTGGCCTCACACCTGTCTCACCTACGCAGCAGGAACGGCTCCCTCCCACATTCTGCCCTCCCGACCTGCTCCTGTGACAGGGCACAGAAGTAAGCTGAAATCCTGGGACCTCACACTTACTACATGGGGTACCGACCTGCCCACAGGGGTGCGAGGTTAGTGCCATCGAGAATAAGGACAGAGCTATGGACTCAGAAGGCCGAGGACCGGGTCTGCATCTCGGCTCCACCTCGAGCAAGTTATTCACTGAGTGGTTCCTCGCAGCAGCTTAGACTCCCTGGTCTGAAACCTCACTCCGCCATTTGCCGAGTACCCTCGGGCAACTTCCTGACCTCTCGGTGCCTCGGGTTCTGTCCTTATAAACCAGTATGAAGAGTCCCCACTTATCCTGGGTGCACTGAGTGAGTGCCCAGCTCACAATGTGCGTAACAAAGCTCACTTTCCTCACGTGTATGACAAAGCAAGAGATGGCTGTGACAGTGACAGCAGGCGATCACACTGCACACACCTTATCAGTGCCACTGCTGGCCGGCACCGAAGACCATCTCCTGACTCCTTTGCAGCATCAAAGCACCTGTGAAGCCCTCGGTGCTCTGTGCGCATCTGAACTAGAGAAGGCCCCTCCCCTCCACGGGAGGTGTGTGGCATGGACACACCCACCACTCTCATGCTGTGTCCATCACCCGCCGGCCCAGCTGCAGCTGCCCTGATGCCCGCCAGTGGCTGGAGGGGGGACGATGCCCCAGAAGCACTCACCCGGGTAATCCTTGACGAAGGACTTGTACAGGTTGGCCAGCTCGTCAGGGGTGATGTACCTGCAGGGATCATCGGGCGACTTGAAGTCCAAGTCATACTTCCCCGACCTGAAGAACTCGGAGGCAGCCACGTCCATGCCAATGACAACCTTATCGGTGTAGCCGGCTTTCCCGATGGCGTTCTTGAGCAGCTCCAGGGCTGGAAAGATAGTGGTGACAAATATGGACACCGGGCAAGCAGAGACAGTTTCCTAACAGCTGCCAAGTAGAAACCACAACAAAGACCAAGAGATGCCCGGCCCCAACTACCAGTTTCCAGGTTCCCGGTACTTTTTCTGCTCGGGGGCAAGAAACCCCGTCAGCAGGCCTGGCGCATCACCAAGTGGGAAACCCGGTCTTGACTCTTAAGTGACTCTCGTGGATAGATGCTCCCAAATTTAGCGCCCAGAACGCCATACTGGCCAAGATACAGTTACAGTGACCAGCTGGGACCAGCTGTCCCGAGGAACAGGCTTTAAATAGAGCGAGGCTGGGAGCCAAGTCAGAGCTGAGTGGAGGAGGCCCAGGACGGCAGGGCCCTCCCCCTAGGCTGTGCCTCACTGGGCAGCGCTGCCTGGAGGGAAACTGACAAAAACTTGGGGCTCCTATTCCACAGCAAAGAACCCCAAGCTGTTAGGTTAAAGCATGTGAAAGGACCATTTTTTATATGTCAAAATGGCCGAATGGATATTTTCTGTCATTAGGTGCTCCTGAAGGTGACAAAAGATGCTTGAACCCCTCTTTTCCTTCTAAACAAAAAACCCAGCCGTGAAGTCTTGTTCTAAGACTTTCTATACCCTCTAGTCAATTCTCACATTGAATTCTGTACCTAAAGACTCAAAGCAAAACACAGCTTGTGGGAGCAGCCCAGTGGTTGAATGAACTAAAGGGGTCAATCCCAAGGCTGACCACACGGCATCTCCTCGGACACAGAGCAGATTTCAAACCTTTGCCATCGCCAGGTGGGGCACGAAAAACAAACTGCTTCTCTGGGCCCCTCAGCCCAATTTGAACAAACCATCAGGCCACTCACAAGTCACCCCAATAAGGAAATTCCTTGCTATTTTTTCTTTTTAATGAAGTGCTAGCTCCCATATCCCTCCCCAAAACTGTTTGTATTTTCATACTTGATGAATGAAGGGTGGAAAGACCAACACTCCATGGGTGGCAGATGTGGAAGACTCGCCGACAGAGGGGGGCAGTGCCGCAGAATTCGGGGGTCCCTCTAGAGCTTTACCTTCTTTGTTCTCCAGGATGTTGGGAGCAAAGCCACCTTCATCCCCCACGTTGGTGGCGTCTTTCCCGTACTTCTCCTTGATGACGTTCTTCAGGTTGTGATACACCTCTGCACCAATGCGCATGGCCTCCTTGAAGTTTGCCGCCCCGACCGGCAGGATCATGAACTCCTGCATGGCCAGTTTGTTGCCAGCATGAGAACCACCGTTGATGACATTGAAGGCCTGGGGAGACACAAAGAGAAGTACAGCCCCTGGCCCAGAGAAGCCCATGGAGCGGCGGCAAGCCCGACATTCAAGTGCATGGCCACATGTGGCTACAAAACACTCTCTTGGCAACTGCAGTCACCACCACCAGAGGTGCTTTGTTCTAAGCACTGGCCACTGGCTCGGCGGATTCACACAACCCACCAAGTACAATTTCCACCACCCCCATCAACCATAATAAAGGACTTGGGGGGCAGGGAAATTGAGTCACTTGCTCAAGGTCACTCCTGGCAAGTGGCAGAGGAATTGTCTGCCGCTGAGACCTCCAGAGCGTGCTTTGTCGGAGAGCCCCGGTTGGACGGTCTTGGGGCCCGGAGAGAAAGCTAATGCTTTGCTCCTCATCTGGGAAGTTCAAAGCCACTCACCGGAACAGGCAGGATGACCTCGGAGTTGCCAGCCAGGTCAGCAATATGGCGGTACAGGGGCACCCCCTTTTCAACAGCTCCAGCCTTGCAGACTGCCAGGGACACCCCCAGAATGGCATTCGCTCCGAATTTAGCTACAACAGCACAGTCAGAGTGAGTATTTCTCTCACCATCTTGTCCCCTCCTGCCTGCCGCCTGTGACCATGCCGTGGCTGGAATCCTGAACCATGTCCTTTCCACGTTCAAGCCCGAGATGCAAACAGCACCCCCTGAAGGCCATGTGCTTTTCCCCCTAAGAAACCCCTTTCTTTGGTGTATGGAACTCGGAAAGTTCCGTAAGTTGCTTTAGTCCAAAGAACAACCCTCATTTGAGTAACCCTACAGACATGCTGCGGTCACCTGGTTATGCTCGTGATATTTAACAGGTGATTAAGGTGAGTGAGGCCAGACAACTACAAGAGACCACAGGTGGTCATGGAGTTCACCGTCAGAGACCACATGGCCTCTTCCCAAAGGATGCAAAAGGCCTCCAGGAGATCCACCACTTCCCAGGCCAAGATCTACCTCGCCACTCACATTTATTTTCCGTCCCATCCATCTCGATCATCAGTTTGTCAATCTTCTCCTGCTCCACGACACTCAGTTTCTATGGGGAGAAGGGAAGAGAAGCTGCTTGGGGGAAGAGTGATGTCACTCTATCTGTATGACCTTTGCACTTCTGTCATGGATTCGGTAAAACATTGAAACTGTGCAAAGTCCGAATCAGTTCTGTTATACATTTGCTTGGTAGGCAAAAAAGGGGGGGGGAATCAAGAGTAAACAGGGAGACACAAAGCTGCCCTTCACTTGCTGTAATAGTCATCAGCCAAGTCTCCAAGCACCAGCGGGCCAACAGTGAAATGTAGTAGGAGACATGATCCTTGTGTCACAAAGGTCACAGATACATTACATATGAGACAGAACCGTCTGGCGTGTGCTGAGTAGGCATTACTACAGAGCAGGGTGACTGGGGGCAATAAAAACCACAACTCCTTGTTCACGCATGTGAGCCCTGCTCTTCAAAGGCAGGCTACACATTGCGCGCCTCTTGGTGACCTTCACGGAAGGCGAACTTCACCAGCTGATGGGAGAGGATTTCTGCAGGGGTTCAAAATCACTTAGCAAGCAGTTGATGAATGATCAAAATGAGTACTTTGGGTGAGATTATAAAGTAGTGAAACTGGTATCTTGAAAACTGGCTCAAAGTTTTAATAAAAATTGGTATAACTTTAAAAACATAATTGAGTCATAACCATGTATTATTTTATTCATAGTCTTCCTTACATAAAAACTAAAAAAAAAAATGTATGTACATATAAAAACCATCTATAATTCCATCATACCATGTGAACAATTTGGCATCTTCTGCATTTTTAACAAGGCATCTTTGGAAAAAGTCAGGAGTCCCAAGCAGATGGCTTCAGAGACCAACCCTCACTAATGAGAGTTTGACTGAAGTGTGTTCCCCAAGGGGAAAAAAATGCCCAGGAAAGCTCTGCGTGTGGTTAGTCCCGCCAGTAAGGACACAAGGCACAAAGTGTGGAGGTGCCCAGGAGACTGGGACGGAGGGTATGCTGGCAGAGCAGAAACGAGAAACTGTGTCTGGGGACCAATTAGAGTGCCGCCGAGGTCAGGCCAAAATAAGCAAGCTGGGGAGGCAGGAGCCCGCCTGCCACCGGCGCAGATGACTCAAGGAGGGAGACTACGCCCAGAAAGGAACAGGCTGTGGTGGGTTTCGTCCTCGACAAAGCTTCTCCAGCAGGGGCTTTCAAATCACTCCCTGCGCAAGTGGTACAGCAGTTTGGGGGACGATAAATGAGGCAGAACTGCCGAGCAGGTCAGGGTCTGGGCCCCCAGCCCTACTTCACCCACAGAAGCTCTATTTTTAGTCTGAGATACTGAGGTTCCCAGGGAGACATTATTTAACAAGCGTTCCACTGCAAAAGCCAGTAGAAATATAGTAAATAATTCCACAGTTCATGAAAAATGAGTCAGTCACTGTGGACACTACGTCCAGCACCCCTGGATCTTAACTTCCCAAAGGTCAAGGTGGTTGGGGGGAAAAACCAAGGCTCTAAGGCAGTGTCCCAGCCCTCGGATTCAATTCCATGCACTGTTAGTGTGGACACGCAGACGGTGGGTTAGAAAAGGCAGAATGACTCTCATGCTGACAGGGATCCAATCGGCTTCTTCAGCGCTCAGAATAAGCTCTTCCAGACAGGAAAGGCCACTGGCCTGGGAGACGCTCTTACGCATTAATATACATTAGTTATCAGGAGGCGGGTCCTACCTTGCTAATCAGGGCAGGCGCAATAGTTTTATTGATGTGCTCAACAGCCTTTGAGACACCTAGAAGGAACAATCAAATCAAATTACTGACATTAATGGGAAAACAGGCTTGAGCAATGCTGCTGGAGAGAACCGCTACGATGCCAACCCAGGCAGTCAGACGCCCACCAAAGACCTTCAACGGCACCTCCTTCTAGGCCCCATGTCCCTCTCCCCCGAAATCGGGAGGACTTTCTGGCCCAGTCTGAGTGCTCTTACCTAGGACCCCCAGGGTTAGACCGCACACAGAGCAACCTCAGAATGTCTGAGGGGACATTAGTTGGCAAAACCATGCACTGGATACATCAGCTGCAGGGACTAAAGGATGCCCAATGCATTACCTGTGTGCACAAGGCTGGTGCCAGGAACTCATTAATATACTTAACGGGTCTGGAGACACCTGACCAGTAGAGATCGACAGAGAAGGAAACAAGAAACAGAAGAGAAAAGCTGTGAAGGACACCAAGGTGCTTGTGACGAAGTGACAGAGAGGAAACAGGAACCCGGGAGAATATGGATGGACCAAGAATCCATCCTCATTACAATCAAGGCACAGCAAGCACGGTCTGGCTTTAAATAAGTACCAGCCTGGGCTACGTGCCATGGCAACCTGTGGGAGGGCCTCTAGAACTTCAAGTAGGACTGTAAACCCTGCCTGCCTACAGCACATTGGCTGGGACTCTGGCACAGGGTTTCCCAACCTCTTTGCATGACCACACCCTCCAGCCCCGTCCCTTTAAGACTTTTCTCCTAATTGTCCTCCCCCAAAGGCATAATGTGGTCCTTTGTGGGCCACAAACCACAGTAATATTGTAACGTTTTTTTTTTTTGCCTCACCCCAGAACCAATTTCCACCCTGGGGGGATCGTGCTCCAATGAGATGGCACAGCCCAGCCCTCTCTGCTTTTCTGTAATTAGGCTACTGGGTTCTACCAATAGAAAGGTGAACTTGCAGGAGCTCTAAGAGGTCAATCTGCACAGAGCACCCTCCAGAGGCTGGCTCTGCCACAGAGTGACGCTTGTGACGCAGTCAACAGAAAAATCAATCTAGAATGACTGATCCATTATAGGGGAGAGGTTAGCCACACCTTCCAGACCCCAGGCCAGCTGGTCTGGAAGGCCCAGAGCCCTCCAGGGAGGCTGACAGGGCTTTTCGGTAGTTAGCCCACATGTCTTCTTATCCTGAAGGTCCCTGGCCTACCCAGGAGGTTTTCACAGAAGGGAGACAAAGCACAGTAAAATCAGCATTAAAACTCTTGCCTCCGTTTACAGGCTTAGGGATCCTGGAGCGAAGAAGCCAATTTGCCAGTTCTTCTGTAGGCGGGGTATGTACTTGCCATAACATGGGCCAAACCAGAGGCTTCCCACCCTCAAATACAAGCCACACCGAGTGGGGGAGGCTGTGACAGGCCAGGAGCAGCAGTGGAGGCGTGAAGACACACGGCAGCCACGCCAGAGGCAGCCTGGGGGTGCAACTCTTACCTTTCCCCAGGTAGCGCGTCTTGTCATTGTCCCGGAGCTCGAGCGCCTCGTAGATGCCAGTTGAGGCACCGCTGGGCACAGCAGCTCTGAAGAGGCCTAGATGTTGGGGGAGAAGAAAAACAGTAACAGTTAAACAGTTCCAGCCCTCACTCACTGCCCCCCACTCACAGATGGCGTCGTCGTGAGCAAATACTGTTTCTTCCTTCCACCAACTGGGAGACTCAGATGGTCTGTTCTTGACTTTCATGTTTTTATGACTCTGCGATGCGGACCCCAAAGCAAAGCTGATGAATTTCTCTAGAGCAGAACTTCTCAAATTTTAATGTGCACATGTATCACCTGGGGTTTTGTTAAAATGCACATTCTGATACGGGAGGTCTGCCAAGTCTGTATCTCTAACAAGCTCACCTCGCTGGTGCCCTGCGGCTGGTCTGGGGACCACCCCATCCCAGCAACAGAAACATTGAGCCACTTAAGGAATTTAAGGCCTAGCAGCTATATTGAAATTAAAACAATTCAATGGATCTTATTTTACCCACTATATTCCGAAAGTTATCATTCGATCTGTAATCAATAGAACATTATGAGACATTTTAGACAGTCCAGCTCGAGAGAACTGCTCGTAAGTCACCCCTGGACAACTCTGAGACCGAAGTCTAGCCTTCAAGCCTTGCAAGTGTTGGCTCAAGAAGAAATCTCTACAACTCCTTTGTTTTGGTTTAAGCAATGAGAAATCCTATTTGGGGGGTTCTCTGCATAATAGGAAACCAGGATAGATTGGGGGGGTAAGGAATCAAGGCAATATAGGTGCAGAGTTTACTAACACAAGAACACAATTCAGCACTGAACCAGTCTTGCAAACACAGAAACCAGCCATCTGGCTAAACCTAGACTATGGAGATGGCAAATCTTGGAGGACAGACAGTGTAACGAAAGGTACTGCACAGATCTGGTCCCATGGGCAGACAGGTTTAGGGGAGCAGAAAGTGTAGGCAGCCACCTGCAGCTACCTCAAACGGTAAAGCATTTTCCTCTTTAAGGTACGTGAAAAACGGGCGGGTGTGAAGGCAAACAAACAGAGAAAAAATCTCAACCAGGCAGTTTAACTGAACGATGTGTTAGTATACCCGTGTCCTTGCCATGATGGCGTGTTGAGTAGGACACACGGTCTTTGTGACACAGGCCCTGGCTTTCTATGTATACATCAGGTACGGGACTAGGTGAAGAAGTGACGAAAGCAATAGTGACCCTAATGTCAACTATGGACGTTGGGTGGTAATGTGTCCGTGCAGATCTGACTGTAACAAGTGGACCACTCTGGTGGAGGACGCTGCAAGTGGGGTGTATGGGAACTCTGTACCCTCTGTTCAATTTTGCTGTGAACCTAAAACTACTCTAAAAAAATAAATTCTAAGAAGTAATGTAAGGCTGACAAATCCACTACCTGTGTTTTGAAAAGAATTAAGACACACAAGAAACTTCCAGTTATTTACATTTCAAAAAATGTTAATTTGTCATTTTAAAGTGCTTCAAAGAAATGTCCCACTCCCAACAATCTTCGAACGTTGTGGGTCTTTTTTCATTGTTGTTTCAAGTCTGATAATTTCCAAGCAGAAAGTTCCATTACTGACTAAGCAAATCAATCTCATAAGATGCAAGGAAATTCTCAGCATCCTCCGAAAACCCATGATATTCGCCACAGCACACATGCTCAGAAGAAACCCCCTCTGAGGGAGTAACCACAGGCAGACTCCTGCTCTATGACACCTAGACTTGAGGGGCCTTCTTTCCCTGGGCAAGGGTGAGGGGAAGGGAGAGGAGGGCTGGGCAGGGAGGGGTGGAGTTTCCACAGTCAGGACTGTGATTCACAGATGACTCAGCTCTGACTGGCAGGTCCATGAGCTCTGACTGGCAGGTCCATGTGCTCAGCACCACGGGTGATTCTGCCGAGAGCTCCTCTTCCAACCTCACCCATCATCTCCATTTTGAAAACAGCTGAGACACGGGTGGAGACAACACAGGGCTACAGAGGCACTGGATTTTCTTTACAACTGAAACTCTGGGAATTCAAAATTAACGTCCTTGCCTGTGAGCTCCTTCTTCTTTTTTATTGTGAATGTTTTATATGGTTATTTTTGTTTACAACTGGATTTTCTTAAAGTCAGAAAAGGGGAGAACTTTTACGAGTCCCCATTCTATTCTTTTTTCATGTGGACAAACTCCTCCTAGGGGGCCTGCAGCAGGTAAAACTAAAGGCCTCTGAAATGTCCCAACAGCGGAAAGTAAAAACTGTCCCTGATCCCTGGTTTAAGTGTAATTTCTGGAAACAGAGATGGCAGTTCTATATTTGCACTTGCTGATTTGGTCACATCAAGCTTTGAAGCAAACTAGTGATGGGCCCTTTTAGGGACAAGGTATCCTCTTCCCTACTTCCCTGACCTATGAAGCAGCAAGAGAAGGACTCCATGCCTCAAAACCCACAACCCCCGTGGGGAATCACAACCTGCCAACATGTGCAGACAAGAAGGAAAGGCTTTTACAGTAACAGACTCTCTCTTGCCTAAGGCTCTGTCATTTTAAGGAAGTTTTTTTAAAAAAATGGAGCCTGGTGGCAGGAACTACGGAAGCAAAGGTGGCACATACCTTTTGAGGTGCAGAGATCCACCTCCACAGTGGGATTCCCACGAGAGTCGAAAATCTCTCTGGCATGGATCTTGAGAATAGACATGGTGAATTTCTGTAGGGGAAACAGTTCACATTTTCCATAAACCATAACACAGCCTCAGCTCATTCATTCAAAGGGTCACTTCTCAGGATTCCTAGACTAAAAGAATCTACACTGGACTAAATATTGGATGTAGGAAGGCTGGCTAGAGTGGAGAAAATGCCTGCTGGAAAGCAGTGGGCATTGCTCCTAAACAGTAAGTTAGGCCCAGTTCAGCAAGGCCTCAAACCCCAGCAGTCAGGCCCAGTCCTATAAACAAAGGCTGGCATGGAAATGGACCAAGTCAGGACCAAGGGGACATGAAGGTCACAAGCAAAACCATCTAAGATTAAAAAATGGGGGGTAGGGAGAGAGAACAGGAGGAAACGGAATTCGTAGTGAATTACAAGTTTGGGATCTATTTCATCAAGTTAGGCAGCAGAAGGATGTTCAACTGGTGGATATTAGATAATCA
The DNA here is from genome assembly GCF_004115265.2 of Rhinolophus ferrumequinum. Lineage (NCBI taxonomy): Eukaryota > Metazoa > Chordata > Mammalia > Chiroptera > Rhinolophidae > Rhinolophus > Rhinolophus ferrumequinum. The sequence goes on from NC_046292.1 coordinate 5,836,244, forward strand.
GAAACTGTTGAGTTTGGAGACCAGGGTGAGCTCCTTGGTCTGTGCACTGTGATGGTTGCTACCACCGATTTCTGGGTTTTTCAAAACTCACAGAACTTGGTCTTTAGTAAGATAGGACACATCGATATGACATCTAATTAGCATTTCTTCCAAAGGGCATTTTACCTCACTTAAAAAACGTAATTATGAAATGTCATGATTTCTAAATAAAGATTCAAACTTTGAACACCAGGATACTCCAAGGGAAGAGTCTTCCTTTCTTTTTAAACATTTTTTTCGCTTTCAATTACAGTCGACACACACAATGTATTCGTTTCAGGTGTACCACATAATGAGTAGACATTTACATAACTGGAAGAGTTTTCCTTTCAAAACATTATCCAACAGCAAACAGCACTTCCTCAAAGAAAGTCCCTCTCTCACTTTTTTCTCTAAGGAAGAAAGTGAGCAACTGTAGAACTAAAGCGTGGATGAGAGGAACTGAATTAGTGTTCAGAAGCCATTATTTAGCTGGGCTCCCCTCCAGGGTCTTCTCTGGAATGTTCTGAAGCAGCAAATGGCATCTTTCTTTAAGTTTCAAAATTAGATACTGAAGTCACTTCTGTGGCTTTGTTGTCTGTGTTAACAATGGAGTTTTATTCATTAGGGGATAAAGAGGTATCTAGTTTTTATCTACAGTCTTACAAAAGGTGAATTTGTTTAAACATATTTTTCAGTTTTAAAATTTAGTCGACTTCTGAGTTTTGGCAAACTATATACCTGTGTAAATTTCCATCACCCAAAAAAGTGCCCTCAGGCTGTTTTCAGTCAACCTCCCCCCATCCCCAGGCCACCACTGATTTACGTTATAGATTTTACATGCACTTTTAAACGTATCTTCATTGCTCTATCTCAGCATACAGTTGTGAAGAGCTCATTTTTTTGTTTCATTTTAGTGATATAAGACAACATGATCAACACGTTCCATCACGTGAAAACAAAATTCAACTAGTCCTTAAATTGGATAGAAATACAAAGTCATAACGTTCAGGGAGCTCAGGCAGGGCGGGAAGGCTGATCTGACTAGTTGTCTTCACAGCTTTGTATCTGCCCACAATGAACCCCGGACCAGGGGCAGCCCGAGTGGACCGCGCGGTCAGGGCCTACATGTGCCCTGGAGGCAAGTCAACTAACGGGCGGTGGCCCACACCGCCCGGAGCTCAGACCACAGTGAGGAGGAAGAAACGAACAGGAAGCTTTCTTAAAATACATCCTCTTTATGGCAGCTCAGGGCCGAGTGTCGGTGCCCGGGAGCCGGCGCAGCCCCTGTCCGATGTAGGCAAGGTCGCCTGGAGGGCTTCCCAATTGTCCAGTGGCTCTGCTGCAGTCTCCCGAAGAATAAGCACCTTCTAAAGTCGTATTAGTCACTGCTCATTCCAGAGCAGGGACGGGCTCGACACCTAGCCGCGAACTGCAGGCCGAGAGCCACCTGCGGGAAGCAGGGGCTGCTGGTGGGGGAGGGGGGATTGCAGCTTCCTGCGCATCTCTCCTTTCTCTGCCCCTTCCTCCATTTTAGGAAGGGCCTGGTATTAACGGGCACCCAGGGTGAGGCCTGTATCTTCCTCAAAACCTTCCACTCTTAACGCCTTGTCGTAAGGCGTTCGATTTCTGATCGCCTAGGACAGTTATGTGGTCCCCTAACTCCTTAATCACAGGGTGATCCCTCCGGAGAAACCCGGCGCCGCGCCCCCGCCCCGGACCGCGACTCTGGCAGGGGGGAGGGAGGCTCGCACGTGCCGAGACGCCCTTCCCACGTCCCCACTGAACCCATAGGCACGCTAAGGGGCAGGAGCCCCCGGAGGACCCACGCGCCGCGTGCCTGAGGCGCGTGCTAGGCAGCCCTGTCCCTAGTCCTTACCTTACCGCAGGATGTCGCCACCCGGGAAAAAAAGCAGAGTGCTGCAGACACGGAGGTCGAGCTTATTAAGGACCAAGGTCTGAGCGCCGCGAGTCCCCTGAACGTGTCTCTGCACCGACTGCCCAGACTTCCTGTTCAGCTCTGGGAGACCCTGCCCACTTCTCGCTCCCCGGCCCGCCCCCTCCGCTCCGCCTCGCCGTTGGCCCCATGAGCCGTCACTCAGGGCCTCGCGGGAAAGGGGTGGGACTGCAGCCCTCGCCACTGCCGGGAGGAGGGGTGGACGACCCACGGAGGTGGGGCGGGGGGGGACATGGAGGGGGCCCTGGCTCCGCAGAAACTATATTGGGGTGCGGGCAAGCCTGGACTCATCTTCCCTCTCGGCCCCCTTTGGGGTCTGGCTGAGCCGGGTCTGTGGCACTAGGACCTCATGAGAGGGGCGGGGTGGCGAGGCCGGCATGAGGGCTCGGGGCTCCATCACGTACTCCGAGTCCCGCACGCACGCAGCGTCGATCCGGCTCCGCACGTCCGACCCACGACCTTGACGACGACCTTCGCGTCCCGCCCTTGCCGCTCCGCCTTTCCTCGCCCCGAGGCGTGGTGTCTGAGACCCCGTCGGCCCAGAGACGTTGGCGGCCACGGTCCCCCCCAACCAGGACCGGGGCCGCAGGGCCGTGTGCCGGGGTCGCGTGCGTCTTCCGGCGCCTGCTCGCTATGCTCCCGATCGCCTGCCTAAGTGATCGAAGCCTTTGTCCTTGCGCTTGAACAAAATATAAGGCTTGCATATCAGGCCCTGAAGGCCGAAAGGAAGTTCACTTTCCTTTAATAACAGCTAATATGTTTTTTGAGAGCTTCAGACGTATAAGGGCACATCTCCGTGTGCGTCCCCGGGGTTAGTTCTTTGTTTAGCTCTTGTTAATGTTGTACCTTGAGAGGGGAGTTCACCTCTCTCCTTTTTCCCCTTCGATCAAATCTACCTGGCTTCCTGTGAACCATACATGTAATGATTTGGAGTGGAATTTAACACGGATGCGGGGGTTTTCTCAAAGTTCAAAACAGGTAATATTCCACGGTAGTCTGGCAAATGAAAAACAGGAAGGCAGTGATTTTACCTTTCTGATCAGGAAAGAACTGATACCCATTTAAAATCAGTTCTGCAACACGTCCCTCCACTCCGAGGGAGGGCCGAGGCCATCAACTCAGTTTTCTAGTGTAGTTATTTTTGTATTTCTCAGCATTCCTCGTGGTTTGTAAGTCTAAAGGCTAAAACAGTGCTATACATGTCCACGCTCTCCACATTCCCTCGCACAGAGACATTCAAATATGTATTTGAGTTTAATGATTATTCTCAGCTGCAAAAACTGCCTTTCTTCCTTAACTCTTGGCATTTTTATCCCCCAGCTACTGGCTTAGGTTTCCAAGGCATCCAGTAAAGGTGAAGACCTATTGAATCCACAGTATTTGTTTCCCATTGACTAAGAAACAAGAACATTAGGATTAAATTAAGCAAAACAGCAACAAAGAAATGGTAAAATGTTTCCTAAAGAATTAGATGAATTTTGCAAGCAGAGTCTGCGATTTCACCAGCAATACATTGATGTTTCAGGCTGCTTAAAACCAAAATCCCAGCTCTATGACTCAGCAGCTAAATCAACTGCCAACATTTCCTACATCTTCTCCGCAAAAATCAGCCACTTAGAGCTCTTATTTTCACAGTAATTTTAAAGGTGTGGCCCTGAAATGGCTCCAAAACAATCTTTTTTATTTTACATTAAAGTTGTTAGAGAGATAAAGAGAACGACATGGCTCGTAAAATTGCTCTCTGGCCAGAACCAGCAATTCCTAGCAGGAAATCACATGTAGAACATGATAACAGACAGCTGCTGTTGCAAGATTCTTGGGGCCACAGCACAGCGTTCTAAGCCAGCACTTCGACCTCGAATTGTAGCTCCTATATTAATGATTAGTAAAGATGCACTCAAATCTTTTCCAAAATCCACAGGCTGCCAGATGCCCTCGTCTCCACAGCTCCTGAGGCTTTGTTAGCAGGCGGGGAGGAGGCGGGGCACAGGTGTGCCTGCAGTCCAGTGCAGGAGTACTGACCTTGTTACAGGCATTTGGTTATTATCACTGATAAATACGCTGTAGAGCGGTGTCATTGCACAGGCATACCAATGGCACTCACCCTGCTGGTGGGCAGGGAGGGGAAATGACTGTCCAAGGCTATTATCAAGGTTACACTGTGAAGCAACACAGGTAGTGCCTGCAAGACAATTGCAGGTGGTCTCCAGGGTCAGGGGAAGATGAATCAGCAGCTTGTGACCCACCAGGATTACGGATTCTATCTGTGGTTTGTGTGTCCCTGGTTGAAAACTGCCAGTTGGCTGAAAAAGTGGCCGGTCTCTAGCCAGAGAGGAAACTTCAAGGTTGCATAAGCTGCCCAAGGGAGGAAAGACAGGAGATGAGTGAGGAAAGCCCTCAGGGGATCTAGGTGGGTGGTCCCTTCTCATAACAGGCCATGAGGTTTTTTTTGTGTGTTTATCACTATTTTGCATATACCAAAGTACATAAAGTGTATCTGTGGCGGCTGGATGGCTCAGTTGGTGAAAGCGCAAGCTCTGAACAACAGGGTTGCTGGTTCAATTCCCACATGGGCCAATAGGCTGCGCCCTCCACAACTGGACTGAAGACAACCAGCTGCTGCTAAGCTTCGAGGGGAGGCCAGATGGCTCAGTTGGGCAAAGAGGGAGCTCTCAACAAGGTTGCTGGTTCAATCCCGACGTGAGATGGTGGGCTGTGCCCCTGCAACTAAAGATTGAAAAATGGCAACTGGACTTGGAGCTGAGCTGCACCCTCCACAACTAGATTGAAGGACAACAACTTGGAGCTAACAGACCCTGGAGAAACACACTGTTCCCCAATATCTCCCCCGCACCCCCCAAAAAAAGTGTATCTGGTGTAAATAGTGATGAATGTCTGTGTACCCATTCGCCACCTTAAAAAAGACATTAGCAATGCTGTCAAGTTCCCTTGTGTTTTCTTCTCTGGCCCTATAGGGCGGCTCCTATCCTAAATTTTGTGTTTATTATTGCCTTGCTTTACATTATGGTTTTTAAATAAATTTTATATAAATGGCATTGTACTGTTTGTAGCCTTTTGCTACAATTCTTTGCTTAACTTGACGTTTGTGAGCTCCATCCCTATAGCTGTGGATGGTTCATTTTCAGTGCTGTATAGTATTCCATTGTGTGAATGTCACACGTTTTCCTGGAAGTATACCTTTGGGTTGTTTCTTGGTTCTTTTTTCTTGTTAATACCAACAGTGCTACTATGGACTTTGTTGCCATGTCTCCTGAGCACAGGTGTGAGAGTTTCTCTAGGTTATATGCCTGTGACATACACCTAGATATGGAGTTCCTGGGTCATGAGTATAAGCATCCTCAACTTTATTTTGCAAAGTATTTGTACCTCTATGTACTTCCAGTTTGAGTTCTGACCCAATTTGGAAAAAAAATCAAATTCAGCTTTCTTTGCAATTTTTTTCTTAAAATTTGATTGATTCTCAATTTACCACCTTTTCCAAGTCCTTCACTTAAAGAAACCCACATGTCAGCATTGTACCTATATGATGGCTTTGAGGGTACCCCCTAGGGCTCCTGCTGTCCACAGCCCCCTCCCCTGCCTTCTTTAGAGCTGACTTCACAGTCAGCTGTAGGAAGTAGGGATTGAACAAGGAGCACATTTAAGGAGACAGAAGGGAGAACACAGTATGGTTTTTAAACAGTCATTGCTAGGAGGGCATTTATCAGGGTGCCCAAATGAGGGGAGTAAGGAGGAGGGAGGTTAAAGAAAAAAAAAAAGCCCAGAGGAGTCAAAGAATCAAGAAGAAGGCATCCAGTGAAAAGAGCTCCCCTTGGAAGAGCTAATGAAGGTGGGGTCAGCTGGGGCTCTGGACCAGCAAGGGAAAATCAGAGGCCTTATTATCTGCCAGGTATAACTCATTTAATCCTGTCGACAAGGTCATGCATGGGTTCCAGTTGATCATCTCCACTTCTCAAAGCACAGAGAGGCTAGCTGATTTACCTAAGTGCGCAGCTACCGTGTTTCCCCGAAAATAAGACCCAGCCGGACAATCAGCTCGAATGCGTCTTTTGGAGCAAAAATGAATATAAGACCCGGTATTATATTATACCAGGTATTATATTATTGTTATATTATATAATTTATATAATATGTTAGATTATATGTTAGATTATATATATTATATAATATAAAACCGGGTCTTATATTCATTTTTGCTCCAAAAGATGCATTCGAGCTGTTTGTCCGGCTAGGTCTTACTTTCGGGGAAACATGGTAGTGAATGGAGGCCCCAGGGACCAGCCCAGGTAGCCTGGCTCCCAGCCTTTGCCCCCAACCACTGAGCATCCTGCATCTTCACGGTGAACTTCACTTCAGCCTTGGATTTGGGTGAGAGGCCACAACACTAAACTTAGTCCCAGGAGCCTTCCCTTCATTTGCGTATTTAGGTCATGACTATAACCACGCATGGAATTTAACTGTAGCAGTTTTGGATTTGAGAAATCTGACTCAGGAAGCCTTCATATCTGCCAGATAATGTATTCTCTGTAGAACAAGTTTGTAGCTGGGAGGAGAAAGCAGCTTGCAGTCAGAGCAGCAATTACATTATATCGCAATCCAAGTTCCAATTACAAAATGTCCCCAACTCCACATTTGTGATGGCATTTTCTGGCATTTTCTAAAGAAAAGGGTAGAAACTCTGTCTGATTTTTCCACAAAACGCTTATAGTTCCCTTGAAGTGAGGTCCTTGGACCTCCTGCATTGAAGTCCTTGACTAATCTTGTTTTTTCTTTGTTTCCTGATGGAGAAGGCTGAGGAGAGAATGGATTTCAGCCCAGCATTTGTCAGAGCCTGTCAGAATATTCCTGTGGCTAGAAGAGCAATGCAGACTGGGTAGATTTATAACTGGCTGAGTGGGTCTCCTAAGGGGCTGGTCGTAAACTGGTAGATGAGGACATGCTGCTAAAAATTCCCAGATCTCAGAGCTGGGCGGACAGCTGTGCTAGTGCGTGGCTGACTCAGCACTTGCACCAGACAGGCCACGAAAGGTGCCAAGCTGATAAAGTGCCCCCCTTTGAGGGGCTTCTGAGTGCCTGCCACACCCACAGCCCCGTGGAAGGATTTCTCAGAAGGACAGGCCTTTACCACCCGAACACAGCTGATGGGATCCAGGATCAGCACCAAAGGTGGCCAATGAGATGGCCTGGCCAGAGCGTTCTGCCCAGTAGGAGCATGTCACTATGGATTGTGGGTGACTGGCCAACCAATCAGACCCTCTCCCGTGGGAAGTTTGTATTCGTGATCTACAAAGAGAATGATCTAAGGGTAGAAAACTGCAGATGGTGAAAGGCATGGAGCAGGCTGTAAGCAGAAGCCACGAGGCTGGAAAGCTCGTGAGGAAACAGACTCCCAGAGGTGGGGGAAGAAGTATAGCGTCGGTTGGTTGACTGTGTAGGAAGAGGTAGGTGAGGGCTCAGCAGAGGTGCTGTTGGAGACTAATCTGCCATATCCTGAGCTGTGGTGACATTTTCGTTCTCAGGAGGCCTGGATGTCCAGCTGCTCCTGTTCCTGCTCTCCCGACTCTCCTGTGATCCCTCCAGGAAGACCCAGGTGCTGAGGAGCCCATATGAATCTTATGTTCTGAAATGTGAGAGAACCCAACGAAGTCAGCTCAACCAGTTGGAATGAAGACCCAAATCTGACTCAGTGAAAAGAGAAAGACAGAGTCCACAAATGAGAAAGAAGTGATTTAAATTTGCCACTACAATACTTGTTTATTGAGCCCCTGCTACGTGCCAGGCACTCAATATAGCAAGGGGGGAAAAAACAAAAAACATAAAAAGCCTTAATCTCAAGAAAACTACCTTCTAATGAAGTGGAAGGCAGAAGGCTGACAGTATTTAAAAGTGAATAAATATATATGGCCCGTATCAAAGGGGACACTTCAACAGAGACCTGAGGAAACGAGTCACTGGGAAGTCTTCCAATCAAAGGGGAGCTTATGTCTGAGGAACTGAAAGAGACCAGTGTGCCTGAGTTGGGGGACTGGGGACAGGACCTGATGCCATGGCAGATGGGGCGGCCATCTTGTGGGCAATGCAAGGGGCTGTGGGTTTTACCTGCGTGAGAGGAGGTTATAGTGAGTTTGAGCAAAGGAATGACATGCTGATGTCTGTTATTGAAGGGTCATTCCAGCTGTTGCTGAAGAAATATTAGAGAGCGCGTTTCGGTTACCTGGTGCCACCTGACAAGCCATCCCCAAACATAATGGCTTAAAACAACAGCCATTTCCTTTGCTCTTGATTCTGTGGGTTGACTGGGACTCAGCTGGCCGTTCTTCCTTTGATCTCACGTGGAGTCTCTTGTGTGGTGTTTTCAGATGGGAGCTGGCACATCCAAGATAGCCTCTGCATTAGTTCCCTATGGTTGTTGTGATAAATTCCCACAAGCTGGGTGGCTTAAAATAACAGAAATGTATTCTCTCACGGTTCTAGAGGCCGGAAGTCTAATATCAAGGTGTGAGCAGAGTCGGTTCCTTGTAGAGGCTCTGAGGGAGTATCTCTTCCTTTCCCCTCTCCATCTTCTCGTGGGTACTGGCAGTGCTTGTCTTGTGGATGTAACACTCCTGTCTGACTGTCATCTCCTGGTGTTGTGTGTGTCTTCTGTGTCTCTGTGTCCACATTTCTCTGTCCCTCTCTTTATAAGATTTCCTTTCACTTAGATTTTGTTTTTAAAATTTGTATAAAGTTTTTAAAACTGAAAAACAAAAGAGCTCTCCCTGCTGAGGGTGATGTGGCAGCTAGTGATTAAGTGGCATTGATAGAAGATTCCTGGCCTGCAAGACGGCCACGCTCTGAGAACAGTGCTCAGTTCTGAGTAACAAGCCCACTTAGGACCCCTCTAGGAAGGCCGGATGGTGGGGATGCAGGACCCCATGTCCTTCCCTCATCCTCAGGAGGATAACAGACTTCAGGGGACTTGAGAGCTGAACTCAAGGTATCAAAGGATTATTATGCGGCAAAGGGCATAGATTTAATCTCTGTGGCTCCAGAAATGCGGACAAGAACCACAGAGAGAAGGTTCCAGGGAAGCCTTGAGAAGCTCAATTTAAGAGAAAAATAGAATGAACCATTTACAAAATGACCTGGGAGCTGTTGAGGGAGAGTCTGGGGCCTGCAGTTGCTCCCTCTGTGTTAAAAGGGTTTCACAGTGTGTAGATAGATATGTTTTAGGCAAATGAAAAGTAATTGCCTTTCAATCCTCTTGAGATTTTTAGAATATCTTTAAGATCATTTGTGAAATCTTGGGATTCAAAAAAGAAAACAAAAAAACCCAAGGTTGAGAATTAACATCCTGGGCTCCTGCCTTTTATTCCATTCATCACAGATAGATTTTTGGATCCAGGAAAGACAAAGATGCTTCTGTTACTTTCCAATTAAAGTCTGCCCTATTTGGACACTGTCCCGGCCCTTGATAATGCGGTGGTTATGCACAGACTCCTGGCAGGAGAGAGACCATCCATGGCTGGTGCCAAGGTCCCTCTCTTGGTCCCATCTTAATGGTGTCCTCGGGTTCACTCTAGACAGAAATTTTTGTGCTTATTACCAGACCAACACCTACCAGCTCCCCAGGCAGGAGCTTACATCTTGGCAATGTTTGCACTATGAGTTTAATTTATTCTCATTTGTCAAAAGGATTGATACACCTTGTCCCATTTACTGCAAAGCAGTTTCTTAGTCTGGGCAGGAATCCCACGAGTGAGCTATGAGAGGTCTGAGGAATGCCCTAAACTATGAAAATGTGGTGCGTCTGTGCACATTTTCTGTTGCAAGGGTTCTACTTTAAATTCCAGAATGGGTTTGTGGCCCCAACTGATTAGGAACTTTTGCTCCAGAGAGCATCCTGAATAATTTTGTCTTTGTTCATCTGTAGCACTGGATGAAATTAATAAACTTTTCTATAAATTCTGTAACATGTCGCTGTATTTTCTGATCTCGGATCATCATAGCTTTCCACGTGAAGCTCAGAGACTCTGTAACATGGACTGCAAAATTCTCAGCAGAAGGAACCCATTTATTTTCTCTTTTCTCTTCCCAGCTTCTCTGGAGATGTCCCTGCAAACAGGAGTTCGGAAGCCCCTCACGTGGTCGTCCAGACTCCCCGAGCTTTCCTGTGACAATCTCTCCGGGGCAGTGCCAGGCAAGTGCTCATCTCACGTGTGTTGAGTACAGGACACATGTAGGGTACTTGGGTACATCAAAGTCTTTGGTTCCAGCACTTTATTCCCCAGAAAAACTAAGTCAGCAGCCTAGCTCAGCATCTTATGGAGGGGAGCGGGGAAGGGGACCCCTCTTTTTGTTCTCTTTTTAAAAATTGCATTTATTGTTTAGCTACAAAGTATTTCTTAATTAAGCTATGTACATTGCTGTCTAAGACATAATGCTATTATTGCACACTCGCTAGACTACAGTCGTGTGTAAACGTAAGTATCAATGTGGCCTGTTTTCTATACACTTAGTTATGGAGGTTCTGTTCAGCTAGACTTCAGATGATTCTCGAGCTTTGGTTACTCTATAATTTAGTTGTAATTTTAAAGTGACCCTGGGAGGCAGCAGGCATAGTGTTTACCTGTCCTGCCATCGTGGACCTTCCTCAAGGGGGCCCCTCTTCAGTAGGCAGCAATTCCTCCTGCCAGCTTCATGTGGAGCAGTGCCTTGGGCCAGAATCTATAACTGTGCCAGACAAGATAATGAAAAAGGAAAAGAAAAAAACCATTCATGTCTACCAGTCATATTGGTAGTTTTTATAACACCTTTCAGAAAAAGGTATACTTTTTTGAGTTTGGGGTTCTTGCCCAATAAAAAAGTGTATATTCATGTGTAGATTCACACAGAGTTTGGGTAGGGAAGAAATCACCCCCTCCTTGTTTGCTTTACACATGAGCTAGTCAGAAAAGCTCTGTGTATAGCAACATTTATTGAATACCTCCCACCCACCCGCTCAGGGCTGGGGCTCCCGACACGAGTCAGATATAGTTCCTGCCTTCAAGTCGCCTGGGCTGGCTGAGTACAGAAGCATACACAGCTATGATGCAAAATGAAATGTTGGGGCCAGCCCGGTGGCTCAGGCGGTTAGAGCTCCATGCTCCTAACTCCGAAGGCTGCCGGTTCGATTCCCACATGGGCCAGTGGGCTCTCAACCACAAGGTTGCCAGTTCAATTCCTCAAGCCCCGCAAGGGATGGTGGGCTGTGCCCCCTGCAACTAAGATTGAACATGGCACCTTGAGCTGAGCTGTCGCTGAGCTCCCGGATGGCTCAGTTGGTTGGAGCGTGTCCTCTCAACCACACGGTTGCCGGTTCAACTCCCACAAGGGATGGTGGTGCCCCCTGCAACTAGCAATGGCAACTGGACCTGGAACTGAGCTGCGCCCAACACAAGTAAGAATGAAAGGACAACAACTTGAAGCTGAACAGCACCCTCCACAACTAAGACTGAAAGGACAACAACTTGACTTGGAAAACAGGCCTGGAAGTACACACTGTTCTCCAATAAAGTCCTGTTCCCCTTCCCCAATAAAATCTTTAAAAAAAAAAAAATGAAATGTTGGAGGGGTCCATACACCTTTACTGTATGTCTGGTTGCTACAAGGTCTGTGCTGGCCATTCCCTTGCTGGAAGCACAGAATCCTTTGAGTCACCTTTGGCTTAGTGACTCCATTTTCCTTCTGGGAACTATTACGGTTTCTGCAATTGTTTTTAACCCTTTAAACCACAATTACTTTTGCACCAACCTAAGAGCTGATGCTTGTTGCTAGGAGATGAACCCCTGAGACTGGGGCTCTGGTGCTGGCCCCACCTGGGACACACCTTATGACTTTCCATACGTCAGGCTCTCTGTTAGATGGGGGAGGAATACCTGTCCTGCCTAACTCAGAAGGTAGTCACAAAAAAGAAACCGTTGAAAGCTGGCTCCCCAAATATCACCAGCACAATCTGTTTATAAAACAAAGCTGAGTTTATTGCACAGGAAGCGGGGACACCACTTTGCAGTTTTAGCAGGGTGTCTGAGGGGGCAAAGTAAGGTCAGAGTTTACTGAGAACTGGAAGTATGATATAAGGCGGATCTTTCACTGTGAAGATTTGATTAGGATTGGGTAAGAATCATGATACACAGTCCAGGATTGGTAGGAAGGACAAGACGAGGATTTTAAAATTAGCCAGGAATTCAAGGGATTAAAGAATTTTAGGGCACAAGCTGTCTGTTGGTGCTTTCCATTGAAAAGTTGATAGGTGTTTAAAGAAGTTATTGTAAAGACCAAGTCCTGCTCCTGGGCAGGAGATGCTGGGAAGCTTAAAGACATGCTAAGTACGGAGCAAAGTCCCCTGAATGTAGCATCCAGCGAATGGTTTCCACTCTCAAAACCAAAGCATGGCCTGGAAAGTATACAGCTCCGTACAAGTCAGGGAACTAGTGATGTTAATGAATATGTCTTTAGCTTTCTGAAAGTAGTGAGCTGGGTGTGGAATGAGATGACCTCAGTTTAGTACAACCCAGAAATACGGTACCTGGACATGTGAACTCCCAGGAGCCTGAGATGTGAGGATGAGGAAGCGTGTCATCCCCAACCCCTGTGCTCCAGTCACCCCTCATGCCTTTTGGTAGGGTCAGGGGACAAGTGTGTATAGGGGTCTGCAACAACCCGTGTTTCTGCTTTAGGGGTTCCTTCCTCCTGGGGTACTTCCTCTGACTGACTGAAGAAAACAATAAAACAAAGCCACTTATGATGTTTTATACCGTGCCCATATAGAGGATCTTAGAAAACAACTGCCTCTTCCTTATTGTTTCGTCTCCACACAGCATCTGATTCCCCAGACTGTGGACCGGCACTCCCTCTTCTAGGCTATCACACTGTACAACTACATGTACCCCCATCAGACTGGGAAGCCCAGGCTGAGTCTCCTCACATCCACTGCTGTGTCCACATGCCCAACCCAAGGCTTAATGCTTAATGCATTGTTGTTGGATGGACGAACTGCATTTCTGCAGGGGATGTGGGGTTGCATTTTCTGCATCCTCAAACCCACTGTCTGAGTCCTGATTCCTCTCTTGTCCTAATTTGTCACTGCTGAGATTTGGTGGTGATATTCTTCAGGAATTCACCTGTAGCCATGAGATTCTGAAGGAGAAATGGACCAAGTTTTTGCGAGCAACCAAATCTGCCTTCCCCATGGGGACCGGCTGTAGGGCTCACAGAAGACACGCGCATCTTCCTGCGACTCCAGCAGGATCCCGCTGGGCTCTCCAGCCACAATCTCTCACAGTGTCCTGGGACTAATGGGATGGACCTAGTCAGAAACTCAGTAAGCTGCCCAAGTCAGCATGAGCCAGGCATCCGTGGTATGCAGGTTTGGTGCCAATCTGCTGTTTGGATGATGTTTTTCTCCTGTCAGCAATTTTCAAAGCACTCATGCTCCAAATATCATGTCAGGTGGAGTAAGCTGTAAAAAGTCAGCTTCGGGCAGAGCTCTGTATCTCCTTGACCGAGATGGAGGGGGGACATACTGATTTCTCTGTAGCTTATGGACCGATTTTCAATGGGGCACCAATAGAGGGTCTTCAGCTCCCCTAATCTCCATCAGGACCTATCCCAAGACATCTCCCCAAACATGACTTAGGTTAACATATACACAAATGCATGTTTTAGGCAAATCTTCTAGTTCTCTCTTCCAATCTAGGTGCTATATTAGACAGACATGGAATGACTGCTCATCTTATATCAGTATCCTGTATATCAGAGTTCTTTTTCCTGGCTAATTTTGTCAAGCCAAGTTAGCACGGAGTCCAAAGTGATGGTATTTGGTACCATTCTTGGACTGCATCATTTTTTTCCCCAAAGAAAAAGAATATCAGATGACTTCATCACATAACTACCCATTGCTTTCACTACCTTTTGGATCCATTTCAGATCTCATCCCTCTTTTCATCTCCTGTGGCACTCATTGCTTCCACAGTGTCAGGTCCCTTGATGTTTTATTACATTTCATCCACCGCTTTTCCATTTTGTAGCTGATTATGTCACATGTCACTCTTCTCTGGAGGAAAGTATCCCCAATTTAGCCTTCAGGATTACACATAAAAGCTTCAACAAAATACAGGTTCCTGATACATAATTTTCAAGCATATAAGGAAACAGGCCGTCATGAGTGAGAAGTAGCAGAAACTATAAAGAGCAGACTGAGACCACCGAAAGATTTCTGATTGTGGAGTGATCAGATACAGATCACTAAAAAACCATACATGAAATGTAGGGGGGGAAAGAGTTTAGAAAATAAGCAATAGGAAGAGATTTCCAAAATGCCCAGGTATATATTTAAAACATCCAAATATAATTTTTAAAAATGAAAATGAATGGATTAAAAAACAGATTATTAGACAAAATTTAAGATAGACTTGGTCACCAGAAGGACAGAGTGGAAACAGCCAGAATGCAGCACAGAGAGCCAAAGAGAAAACCTACGAGGGGTTAAGAAGCAAAGAGGCCTGAATGACAAAGTTTAACATAGGTTTAATTGGAGTTCCACAGCAAAAGATAAAGAGAAAGGGGAGAGGCAACATTTGAAAAGATAGTGGCTGAAAATAATCCAGAACATATATAGGTTAAAGAAAAAAATCCACATGAGATTTCAATAGGCATAGATAAAACATTTGTGGAAAGTCAACCATCGTTTATGGTATGAATGCTTAGCAAGCTAGGACTAGAAGGGAAATTCCTAAACCTGAGTGTATTAGTTTGCTGGGATTGCTATAACAAAGTACCACAAGTGATTTACACAACAGAAAGATGTCTTCTCACAGTTCTGGAGGCTGGATGTCTGAAATCAAGGTGTTGGCAGCGTGGTTCCTTCTGAGGGCTGTGAAGGAGAAGCTGTTCCATGCCTCTCTCCTGTGTCTCTTCATTTTGTCTTTCCTCTTTGTGGCTAATTTCCCCTTCCTATAAGGACACCAGTCATATTGGATTAGGGCCCACCCTAGTGACCTCATTTTAACTTAATTATCTCTGTAAAGACCCTATCTTCAAATATAGTCTGGGGTTAGGGCTTCAACATATGAATTTGGGGGATGGGGAGCACAATTCACCCCATAATATGAGCCAGAAAATTCTCTAGTCTGAGGAACCATTCTTTTAAGTTGGGAACATAACAAAGATCCTCACTTACTGATTCTATGTAATATTAAATAGGAGGTCTCAGCTAATGCAGTAAGATAAGAAAAATAATTAAATGTGGAAGAATTAGAAAGACACCAAATTGTCATCATTTGAAGATTGTATGGCTCTCTATATCCATGTTGTCCAATAGAAATATGAGTCACATACATAACTTTAAAAAAATCAGTAGCCACATTAAACAAAGTAAAAAGAAGCAGGTGAAATTAATTTTAATACTATTTTTTATCTAACCCAGTATTTCCCAAATATCTCAATATGTAATTAACATAAAAACTTATTAATGAGCTCTTTTCATCCTTTTTCTTGGGCTAAGTTTTTGAAATCCAACGTATGCCTTGGACATACAACATAGCTCATTTCACACTATCCACATTTCTGGTGCTCAGTAACCACAGAAAAGCAGGACAAATGTTTTAATTCCTTGGATGGCCACACATACCTTTAGAAGTGAAGCAGCAGCCGTGTTTCTGCTGGGAAGGTCTGTGTTACGTGAGGTGCTGTTGTGGCTCCCACATGGCAGGCTCGCCTTGCCAATTCGGAAACACAGGTGGGCTAAGGCAAGCCCAGCCCTGCCAGATCCCCAGCCAGGCTTGTGGGCAGCTTGGGGTGAAGGTGCCGTCACCACATCACTGAAGTTGGAGGCTTCAAGGGGGTGATAGACCAGCATGGATCCATCTCATCCTTGTGGGTCCTAGTTAGTCTTAGTTTCCCCATGTTGTGTCCATCTTTCCTGCTCAACTGCTGGCCTATGTAGAAACACAGCCATACATGAACTATGTAACCAACTCCCACATTTACCCAAGGTCAAGGCCACATAATAATCCCTTCTTCTCTAGCCCATGCCTGGTGATTCTGATCAAACCCTAACATAAAAGAAGAACAGTAGGAGATACGGCAGTTAATTCTAATAGAAGAAATATATACAAATCTGCAAGTCAACGATACTCAAGAAAGAAAAACTAAAAAAAAATTACGTAAATAAATAAAACAAAAGAGCCCATCTCATTTGTTACCACTGGAAATGACTATCACTCAAACGCCTTTTACTGAAAAGTGGTAATTGAAGGAAAAGAATTAGAGCATTTATCCTGTTTTTCCAGTAGAGACTATATTTCAGAGTAACCAAGTAGCTTCAGTTGATTAGGGGAAGCTCCGTTTATAGAAGAATGCCAGCTAATACATGTAGAATGAATGATGGATTTAGAAAACAAGCATTTTGCATCCTTGATACAGTAGCAATTATCAGTGGATGCAGGGAGGCAGACGGTACGTGGTGACGTGTATGCTGGTTCACCTCCTGCAGACCGCTTCGGGCTGGCCTCACCTTCACACTGTAATCAAGCTTCATATAATAATGGTACCAGGACCAGTAGACATGTCCTCGTGACCTGATGGGATCGGAAGTACTGAGGACAATCTCTGAAGGATTCTTGCTTAAAAAAACTAAACCTGGGATCAAATATATGGTGATGGAAGGAGAACTGACTCTGGGTGGTGAACACACAATGGGATTTATAGATGATGTAATACAGAATTGTACACCTGAAATCTATATAATTTTACAAACAATTGTCACCCCAATAAATTAAAAAAAACAAAAAACTAAACCTGGAAATGCAGAAGACAGAGGAGCAAGTTAAATCACACCACAAAGAAGCAATCCACACATTCCACAGGACAAATGACCCAATTTCTCCCACACACCAAAGTCATAAAAAAAAAAGAAGAAGGTGTGACTGATATAGGAAAATGGAGACATAAGGAGCCTAACAACCTAACACAACATGGACCTGTCTGGATCCAGAGCCAAATAAACTAACTGTAAAACACTTTTGAAAAAAAAAATCAGAGAAATTTAAATATAGGTTGGGTATTATATGATATTAAGGAATTCCTGTAAATTTTGTTTATTGTGAGTATGGCACGGTAGTTCTGGCCGATTGATTAATGGCCCCCAAAGACGTATCCCCACCCTAATCCACAACCTGGAATAGGTGACCTTACATGCCAAAAGGGACTTTGCAGATGTGATTTAAGTTGAGGACCTTGGATTATCTAGGTGGGTCCAGAACAGTGATAAGATCTTTATAAAAGGCAGGTAAGAGGGTCAAAAGCAGAGAGCAAATGCACAGGTTAGCGTGATTCAACGCTATAAGCCAAGGAATGTAAGAAGCTTCTAGTAGCTGGAAAAGGCAGGGCAAGGACTCTCCACCAGAGCCTCCAGAAGGAACGCAGCCTGCCAACACCTTGATTTTAGACCCATTTTGGATTTCTGACCTCCAGAAATGTAAGATAATAAATATGCATTGTTTGAAGCCACTAAGTTGGTGGTAATTTGTTACAGCAGCAATAGGAAACCAATACAGTGTTGTTTTTTAAGGCCTTGTTAGTTAGAGATGTATAATGAAGCATTTAAGGGTGGAATGACCCCCAAGATTTACTTTAAAACACCCTCAAAAGAAAATAAGTGCATGTGGTGGGAGATGAGACAAAGTTGGAAAAATGCTGATAATGGTTGAAACTGGACTGAGGAGCATAAAGAAGTCCATTGTACCATCATCTCTACCTTTATGCTGGCTAAACATTTCTAGAACATTTTAAAAATACACTGTGTCAATGATGTGACCCCAGAATCCATCCCCAGACCGCCTCTGTATCTACACTCACACCCTGGGTGGTCTCACCTGTCTCCCAATTTCACCTCTCCAGCAGGACCCTCCCGTGAGCTCCAGACTTGCACATCCAATGGCTAGCTTGTCGCTCCCTGGGGCACTCATGGGCATTCAAACCTAGCATGTCCGTGGACTGATCACCAGGATATATTATAAAGTGAACAGAGCAAGGCGCATAACAGAGTTTCCAGTATGCTAACTTTTACGTAAAAAAGGGGTAAATATGAATACACAGCTGTGTGTCTGTGTGTCTATTTAAGGAGAAGCAAGACATGGTCACAGAAGTAGTGTTCTTGTCTCACGCTCCCTGCTCCTGCTTCTCCGAACCACCTGCTCCTGAGTTCTGGTGGCAGTTTTATCTTCAGGGGACCCACACTAAGACATTGGTCATGTCTAAACCCTGCTCCTCTGCTGTCTTCCCCATCTCAGTAAACGGCAGCTCCAGTTTCCCAGTTGTGCTGACATTGTGTCAATGATGTGACCCCAGACTCCACCCCAGACCACTCCCCAGAGGCAGCTACCTGAGGTCAGTTTGACTTTTTCGTTCATACTCCACATGCAATTCATCGGCAATTCTTCTTGGCTCTACCTTCAAAATACGTGCAGGCTCCGGACATTTCTCAGCACGTCTCACCACTTTTATTGTTACCCACATAGGCGGGACCATCGTGACCGGTTGCGTGGCAATCGTCTCAGGAGCTTCCCAGGTGTAATCTAAAACCGGCCGCCATACGTGGAAGGCAGGCAGAGACTGAAGAAAAAAGGCAGACCACTCCAGATGGGTAGGTGGCAGGTTTAATAAGCAAGGGAACTTATGAGGCTATCTTAGACGGCTGCACGAGTAGTTTTCCGCACCTGCAGGCCAGAATCTCAAGTTTATATCGAGACCCTCACTGGGTTCACTCACATACCCAGGGGTTCTCAACTGGGCCAGTCACGTACCCAGTTCAGATGGTCTCTTCAGCACACTTCTGTCCCAAGGCTGGATCCTTGAGAAGCTTCTGGGAGCAGGGAAATCATGTGAAGCACATATTTCAAGCACAGAGAACAGGTGGGGGTGGGGGAGCCTCCGATCGTCCAAGTCCAGCTCTTGGGTCAAACAGGCAGTCACATCTTCTCGATGAGCTTCCCCTACACTCCAGTCCTCCTGACCAGCTCTTACAATCTCACATGTCCCCCTCTTCCACAGTATGTCCTGAGTGGTCAGCAAGAGGTTTCACTAGCATGGAGGTGGCTCGTTTGGTGGCTCTTTGGCTGCACTGGAGGCAGATGTCACAGCAACAAACAGGCACATGCAGCAGAAAACACAGGTTAAGACAACAATTCCCCAAATCAGTGACACCTTGTTCATCAAGAGACCCATAATCTAAACCATTGATTTACTAAGTCCCCTAAGCTGGATCACTCAGGGTGTCCATGTGTGTCCTCATGTGATTTAATTAAGATGATATATTAGCAGATGCATCAGATCCGACCACACAACATTCTGTCTGGAAAATGGCACAGGTGCCTCCTTGCAAAATAGCAAAGCCATCCTATTTTGGAGGGCAGCTTTTCTCATTAGAGACATTTCAGTGTTCAGCAAGGACAGGCTTTGCCGCCTATCATTTCAGTCTTGTGGGGTGTATTTAGTAAGGGTTTTCATGTGTGCTGTAACGTCCTCCAGGCCAATTGAGGGAACAAAGATGACAACCAAATGATCATACCGGTGGGAAACCGAACATGCCCACCTGGCCTTGAGGAGAAGAAGGCCGGCGGCTTTAGGAACTTGACCTGTTGTACATACCATACATGTTGGCGGGGGAAAGGCAGCACTGTGAGGCCTGAGGAGATGGCATCGGGATATGCCAGACCAGACCCCCCAGCCACGTGTATAATATGAACCCAACTGTGTGCGCGCATGTGTACATGCATGTGTGTGCGCGCGCATGTGTGTACATACATGTGTGTGTGCATGTGTGTGCGTGCACGTGTATGCATGCATGTCTGTGTGCATCTGGGGACAACCTGGAAGGACACACACCATGTGGTTAACAGTAGCTGCCTCTGGGGAGTGGGCTAAGGGAAGAAGAGAAATGGAAGGATTCACTTTTGTTCCTCTACATACTTGTTTGGATATTTTATTTCATTTCCTTTTTTACAAGCATGTATTATTTGTACAGTAGTGCACTTTTTGGAGCCCACACACGTGTCTGTGCTTGGAACTCAGATCAGGTATAATAAGGGGTGCCCAAGGCAGGAGGGGGTGACATCCTGTGTGCCCCTGGGGCAGGTTCCAGAAGGGGAATGGCTGGGAGAGTGAGGCTGGGGCGGGCAGCGGGAAGGTGGGGGGAAGCAGTCGGTGGTTAGATCCAGCTGGGTTTTCATCTTCACTTCCTCGCCCCTCACTGGGTTTTGAGCCACAGGGGAGGTAGACCTCTCGGTGGAGACTTGGAGAGTCCACTCTGGCCCTAGCCATTTCCTCTTTTGTGAGGGAGGGTTTGTTTTGGGATTAGTTTTCTTATGCAGTGTTGCCCCGCAGCCCCAGAGGTAAATAACAGCTATCTATTTCCTTCAGTCTGGTTTTGCTTTGTCTTCCCTGTGGGGCATTAAGGACAGGCCGGGGCATGTTCCCAAAAGCTCCTTTCATTATTTAGAAAAAGGATTTACATAATTTAACCGGAGGGACCCCAGGAATCAAATGCACAGTCATCGTAGGATGCTGAACAGAGGTTCAAATTTAGTGATTAGGGTTTTTGGTTAATTAACCACCTTATCTCCCAGTGGGGGTCTCCAGAGACTGCGATGTCTTTTCTGGTCCTAGAAGGCCCCTCGGGTTAGCTTCTACATGGACACAGGGGTCTTGGGTGAGTTCATCCTCCAGGGCGTCGGCAATTCCATCCCAGGGGTGAACAGGTGATGTATGGTATCAGGGGCGACTCCCAGTGACCCTGGCCCTCTGGCTGGCCAACTTGAGAATTTCACTTGAGCCTCTCAAATTTGAAATTTGAGAATTTCAAATTTCACAACTTGAGCCTCTGAGGTTGGGCTGATTGAAAGTGACACAGAGATCCAGGGTGACTAAGGTCTCGTGAAGATTCTTGCCATTTTCTATGAGTCTTATAAAGATACATTTTTTATTTACGGGACACCTCAGAAATCATCACGATGTTTTCTTGTTGATTGCTCTGTGTGTGTGCGTGTGTGTGCGTGTGTGTGTGTGCGTTCTAAAAGTGCATATGACATACCGCTTGGTTTGTTTTTGTAATGAGCTCATCTTGTCTAGCTTCTAAAGACCACAGTAAGGCAGGGTGCCATACCCTCCTGGGCAAACCCGCTTCCACATGAAAAACAACCACTCAGCTCGTTCCCTAGTCTGGTAGGGAGACTCAGTGCTGCACATTGCAGAGGCTCGCCCCATAAAGAGGGAGCCGTTTCTGAGCAAAGGCCGTGGAGGCCACGTCTTGGTGTCTTAGATTGGGTTTCCATGAGACACAGCAGAGGATGCCGAGGGGTCTGTGGGGAGAGATGCCCCAGGGCAGTCAGGAAGGCAGGACTGGGCACAGGAAGAAGGTGACCCCAACGTGGCTGCAACTGAGGCCCAGGCTATGGGAGAGCTCTGGCTCCAAATCAAGATAAGGGGGCTGGGCCTTTGCATCCCTGTAGCAGCAGATAGAAGATGGGCACCCGGGGGTGACTGCATTAGCCACTACCCCTGGCTGCCACTGACACCTCCATGTCACCTGAGAATGTTCCCTCACACCTCCAAGCCTCCATTTGCTACCTTTCAGGGTTGTTTTAAGGATTAGAGACATAAAATACACAGAAAGCTGCTGGCACAGTGCTGGTGTGGCTAGTAACGTGCAAAATACACACTGGATTTCCAACACCTGGTACAAGAAAAATAATGTAAAATGCCTCATAAATAGTTTTAGTATCAATGACATGCTGAGATGATAATATTTCAGACATATTGGATTAAATAATATTTAATTTCAGCTGTTTCTTTTTACCTTTTTAAACTGGCTACTAGAAAATGAAAAAAAAGTACATACTGGCTTATTAGAGTCATACTCCCCGTCATACATGGGCAGCAGTGTCTAGTTTAGATTCTAGTCACTATTCTTGGCTAGCTCATGTTTCATGAATGAAAAATTGTTCTTTGCACCCATTATGCTAATTAACAAAACTATGTGGTGTGGACTGGAGATAAAGGGAGCCAAAGTGAGGCTTTTGATGTCTTTCAAATGTGGGTTGTAACTACCTCTGGAGTTTTGCATTTCTAATGTAGCAGAGCTAGCTGCCCCTAGGAAGTAGCTGGAAACTAAGTCACATGTACAGATTATGCTGAAGGATTTTAAAGTCATTTGCAGGCCCTATAACACCCTTCCCAAGCCCTTCACTTTCGAGAAGACCACTGTGTTTTAGCTCACAGTTGGTCCAGCAAACAGCATTCACGAGCATGCTCAGCATCTTCTAAGAAGATAGGAACCGGAGCGCTCAGCTTTAGAAAGCGGTTCCTCCAAAGGGTTAACGTATTTATAATGGGGACATAAACGGAACATTCATTTATGCCAAGCAGCTCCTTCCCCACTGATGTTAAATCAACGTATCTTGCTATAGAGGGCACCAAATACACCCCCTGATTGTTTTCTCCTTTTTAAAGAAAACATGACAACTTATTGACCTGGAAGGTTTAAAGAAAAAAACACATCAGGGAAATCATTGTTTTGAGAGCTCTCTTCAGCTTAATTAATTCACTGTGGCTCTCCAAATTCATCCTAAGCCTGCAGGCGATTTTCAAACAAAATGTTATGACAGAGCACATACCAAAGATTTGGGGCAAGCATTTCTGTTTGCTGAGCTGTCATCTCAAGCCAAACAAATGTCAACAGAGAATTCTTAGGCAAATTAACTTTCCCTTGAATGGTGTTTTTTTGTTGTTTCTCTCTCTCTCTCTCTCTCTCTCTCTCTCTCTCTCTCTCTCTCTCTCTCTCTCTCTCATCCATCTGCATTCATTCCCGTGGGTACTCTCAGTCTGGGCTGACAAGTTAGATACACATGAATAAAGGAAACTGTTCAAAAAATAAAAATAAAAAAAATCAAGGGTCACTTGGGAAAAGTTGGTCCTGGTCTATATAAAAATTCTTCCTCTATCAATTTCAAGGAATTTAAAAGTCTATTTCAATTTCTTCTATCACACTTCAAGGAATCTAAAAATTTTTTCCAAAAACTTAAATAAATAGAATTACTATATGATCTAGCAATTCCACTCCTAAGTATACCTAAAAAAATTGAAATCAGATACTCAAACAAATGTTCATAGCAGCACCATTAACAATAGCCAAATGGTAGAAACAACCAAAATATCCATCAACAGATGATGGATTGACAAAATGGGACACACACACACACACACACACACACACACACACACACACACACTGGAATATTACTCAGCCATATAAAGAAATAAAGTACTAACACAATGCTACGACATGGATGAACCTTAAAAAATTATGCTAAGTGAAAGTAGCCAGACATAAAAGTCACATATAGTATGCTTCCATTTACATGAAATGTCTAGGATAGGTAAATTTGTGGAGACAGAAAGCAGGCTGGTGGTTGCCAGGTGCTGGAAAAAGGAAGGAATGGGAAGTGACTGCTGAATGGGTACAGGTGATGAAAATGTTTTGGATAAAGATGGTGGTTGCACAACATTGTGAATATATAAGTGCCACTAATTTGTACTCTTTAAAAAAGTTAATTTTATGTTATGTGAATTTCACCTCAGTTTAAAAAAATCTATCCCTTTTTCTATAGCCACGTATTTGATGATGTGGGAAATGGATTTTCTGAATATCCACACAACCTTTTATGGACATCTTATCTCCAAATAGGTTTCCAGGGGCAGTCCTTCACATCACAGCAGGGAGACACCAAACTCATTCCTGTTTCATTGTGAATCCTTTCTTCCCCTACAGACCAGCTATTTGCAACTACACCCTGGGTTTTGTACAAAACTTAAAAATAAATAAATAAAGTAAAATAAAATAAAAATTCTGCATCATCTTTTTCTGACCACTGGATGTCATGAGTGCACAATATATACTTCAGCTAGAAAATCTGCATACCTAGAGAAACGCGGCTTCATTCAATATGGCAGTGGTCCACGCAAGACTGCAGGTAGGCAAGTAATGACCGGTTGCAAAGCTGTTTTGTTTCTGCAAGCATGACACTAAGAAGCAAACAAAATGCAGGCTATTGGAGATAAGCAAAAGTACAACATTGGCTTCTTCTTTGAGTTTTCCAGAATATTTCAATGGGTTACCAGTTATGGGAGGAAAATCAAAATCTAACATAAGGTGTTCTCGGAGCCACTTCTCAAGTACTCTGACCAAGAAAGGTGAATGACCTAGAACCCCTTGGTCTCAGACAATAGAGGGCTCTGCTCATTTAGCAAATTAAAATAAGGATGGGTAGATGCTTGTCCTGATTTCCCAGTGACTGGTCTTTCACTCAGAGTAACTTCCTTGTAAATCGTCTTGAATACAGTATGGAATTTTCAGCTATACCCAGTTTTGGAACCAGTACTTCCTCACTGATGAAAGGACTCTTGGTTCCCTCTCTAAGCTGGGATTATTGGAGGGAAGCCTGAATGCAAATCAGCACCTTCAATTATTCCTCTTGGCTGTGGGAAATCGTTTGTGATGATAACAACATTAACATTCTTTTATTTTTCATTAAGAAGGAAGGTCAATGAATTACGTGGGAAGTAAATTGGAACTCTTGATAGGTTAAACCTAACACTTCTGAGGACACCAAGGTCACTTACCCCCACAAGGAGGTCTGTCTGCAAATTATAAGGAAATTCATGGTTTATTCAAAGCCACAAGGCTGCCGGTTCCACTTCCGCAAGGGATGGTGGGCTGCACCTCCTGCAACTAGCAATAGTTGCAGTTGCGCCCTCCACAACTAAGACTGAAAGGACAACAACTTGAAGCTGAACAGCACCCTCCACAACTAAGATTGAAAGGACAACAGCTTGACTTGGAAAAAAGTCCTGGAAGTATACACTGTTCCCCAATAAAGTCTTGTTCCCCTTCCCCAATGAAATCTTTAAAAAGAAAAAAAAGAAAAAGTGAGTGACGTGGCTACTATAAGGGATGCAGAAAGCCCAGCAAATACAGACTGAAAACTAGGAAAGTCTTCGGAAGATCATTCATTCATTCATTCCTGTTTTGTTTAGGATTTTTGTATCTAAGTTCATGAGTGACATTGGCTTATACTTTTTCTTTTTCATGCTGTTTTGTTGGTTTTTGGTGCCAGATATACCAGCCAGATAATAATTACATTAGGCTTTACCCTTCCAATGGTCTCTGGCCCAAATGCTCAGCACAGGTGTTATACGTGAAAGTCGCCACAGACAATACGTGAAAGAACAGGCACTGCCCAGTGCGGCCACAGCTGTGGTTTTCCTGGCCCCGTTCTATGCTGTGTTTTATGTAAGTTTGGAATTACTTGTTTCTTAAATGTTTCGGAAAACTCTATTGTAATAAATATTCCATGAGTCTGTTTTTGATTTGCGAAAATATATTTAAACTGTTGATTCATTTTCTTTAATAATTATACGACTATTCTGGGTGCCTCTTCCTAAGAGACATTACGTCACGTTATAGTCTTGTAGGAATTTGTCCATTTGATCTACGTTTGCAAATTAATGGACAAAGAACTTTTTGTTATTCATTTTTTTACTGAGGTAATAAAGTTTACCATTCTAACCACACACACAAATTTTTTTTTTAATTGAGGCAAAATATACATAACATAAAACTTGCTCTCTTAACCATTTTTAAGGGTACAGTTCAGTAGTGTTAAGTACTTCCACGCCGTTCCGCACCTAGTCTGCAGGATTCTTTTCTCTTGTAAAACTGAATGTTTTAACTATTTTTAAGTGAGTAATTTGGTCCCGTTAAGTTCATTCACATTGTTGTGCAACCATCACCACCATCCATCTCCAGCACTGTTTCATCTTCCCCAAAACAAACTGTCCCCATCGGGCACGAACTCCCCAGTACCTTCTCCCCGGAAGTAACCTCTATTCTACTTTCTGTCTCTACGAATTTGTCTACTCCAGGTTCCTCATAAAAGTAGAATCATACAATATTTGTCCTTTTGTGTCTGGCTTCTTTCACTTAGCATGTTTTCAAGGTTCATCTTTGTTGTAGCATGTATCTATCAGCATTTCATTCCCAACTAACACTATGGTAGGAATCATTTTGCAACATGTAAGTGTATCAAGTCACCACATTGTATACTTTAAACTTATACAATATTGTGTGTCAATTACATCTCCATGAAGCTGGGAAAAAAATAAGAATTTCCTTCCTTTTTAAGGCTGAATAACATTCCCTTGTATGTATAGGTCACATTTGGTTTATACCTTCATCTGTCTATGGGCATTTGTGTTGTTTCCACTTTTTGGCTCTTGTGAATAATGCTTCTGTGAACATGGGTGTCCAATTTCTCATGGAGGTCCCTGCTTTCAATTCTTCTGGGTATACACTGAGAAGTGGAATTGCTAGAACATGTGATAATTCTATGTTTAACTTTTTGAGGAATTGCCAAACTATTTTCCTTCATTATTAACTATTCATTTTAATTATTACTGATTCATCATTTTCTTCATTGAATTTTTACATATCGAAAATTGCATACATCATAAATGTACAGTTCATTAAATCACCTCAAATCAGCACCCCTGTGTAAACTCTCATCCAGTGGAAATTATGACCAGCTCTCCAGAAGGCCGCTTGTGTCCCCTTCCTGTCACTTCTAGCACCATAGTTTTGTCCATTTTAGAACTTTATATGAATACAGTCATATTTTACTTATTCTTCTATGATTGAATTAGATTTATTTAGCCTCACGTTCTTTCGAATTGTGAGATTCATGCACGCTGTTGCCTGCAGCATAGCGAATTCGTTCCATTGTGTAAAAATACCACCATTTATTTACCCGTTCTCCTGATACTATTGACTAGTTGCTGTTTCCAGCCTGGGGCTACAATGACTAGGGCTGTTATGAACATTCCTGTACACGCCTTTTGGTACAAAAACGTACAGATTCCTGCTATGTATATGCTCATTGTTAGGTGATAGGGCTTGTGTACATTCAGCTTCAGTAGATGGGACAGTTTTCCAAAGGGGCTGAATCCATTTCGTGCGCTCCCACTAGCAATGGATGAGAGTTCAGATTGTTCTGTAATCTTGAAGGCACTGGGTATTTTCAGCCTTTAAAATGTTTGCCACCAGGGTAAGGATGACTGTGGTACCTCACTATGGTTTTCCTTTTCATTTCTTTTGTCAGTAAAGAGGTTAAATCTTCTCAGATGTTCATTGGCCATCTGGATATTCTCTCTTGTAAAGTACCTCAAGTCTTCGCCTATTTGTCTATGAGCGTTGGATGTTTTTCTTATTAATTTGTAAGAACTCTGCTCTTTATATATTCTAGACATGAGTCCTTTGTTGGTTATACGTATTGAAAATATGTTCTCCCATTCTGGGGCTTGACTTTTCATTTGGTATGGTGTTTTGATGAAGTAAAGTTTCTAATTTTAATGTTGTTCAAGTAATCTTTTTCCTTAAGTCTTATTTAAGATGCCTTGTTGATCTTATTTATCATTGTCCTTCATTTCTCTCAGTAATCTTTTATTAGAATTATTTGAGAGTTTTTGATGTTTTCTGATGCCATTGTGAATGATATAATTTTTAAAACAGACTTTTAATTTTAGAATAGTTTTAGATTTACAAAAAAGTTATAAAGATTGTGCAGTATATTTTTTTAAATGGAACACATTTTAAGTTTCGTTTTCTAATTGTCTTTTGCTGTTATATAGTAACATTATTGCATCTTGTATATTGTCCTTATATATACGAACTTTGTATACTCATATATTAATTGTAATAATTTATCTCTTGATCTTTTTGGATTTTTTAAGGACACAATTATATCATCTGTGAATAAGACAGTTTTATTTCTTCCGTACTAATCCCTAAAACTTTCCCCCTCTATTGCGCTGGCCTGGACCTCCAGGAAAATTTTAATGTAAGTCATGGTAGCAAGCATCCTAGTATATTTTCCAAACTCAGGGGGAATACCTGTAATTTTTCACCATTAAGTATGATGTTTGCTGTAGAACTTTTTGGTAGATATTCTTTATCAGATTGATAAAAATTTCCCTTCCCCCCTTTTTTCATAGTTTCCTAAGAGTTTTGTGTGTGTGTGTGTGTGTGTGTGTGTGTGTGTGTGTGTGTGTTTAATCATAAGAGGATTTTGATTTTCTCTTTTGGATGATGAAATTTATCAAGTGATTTTTTCCTGCGTATCTTAAAATGCTTTCAGTATCTATTTCTCCTTTATTTTTGTTACACTAATTTTCAAATGTCAAACCAACCTTGCATTCCTGGGGCAAACCCAACCTCTAGTGATATATTATCTTGTTTATATATCCATGCCTTGGTGCTCTGTGATGCTCTCAAAGAGATTCTCAAAGAAATAAAATAAAAATTGTCCAGTGTTTCTAGTTTTCTCAGTAGAAAGATTGGTTAAAAAAAAAAAAAGCTAGACTGCCTTTGCTGAAGTGGAAAACCCTTAAAGATTTTTAATTTCTGTGTATTTGTTATGTCTTTTTCACTTTTAGATCAATATTGAAGAAGTGTGTGGTCACAAAACAGAGGACTCTACATTTCTGTTGCAGAGGCTCCCGTCCCCTGCATGCCAGACTATGACTCAGGCCATATGCCAACTCTCCCGTCTCCAGCAGTGCACATTCAAGGGGTGTTGGTCCCCTCCACTCCCAGCAGATCAACCACATTGGGTCTTTGATCCCCTCTCTTCAGTGCTATTGATGCTTTTCAGGTTACTGGGTTGCTCTTCCAGTTCCACGAGCTGACTCTGGTTATACCATTGTGGCCACTAAGAGTTGAGAGAAGCTCCTGGCAATTGATCCTGATAGATCAGCTGTTGTCCACTTAGTTTCAGTGCAGTCACCTCCATTCCTGGGGTGTTTCATGACATGGTTGATTCGTTACTCTGCTCTTTAAAGTCTAAATCCAACTTTCACAACTCATGGTTTAATTTAGGGTGGTGGTTCCCTACATCCTTGTGACAGGCTGAATAATGCCCCCCACAAAATGTCCACATCCTAATCCCCAGAACCTGTGACTCTTACAAAAGTGATTTGCAGACTTGCAGATGTGATTACATTAAGGGTCTTAAAATGGGGAGATTATCCTGGATTATCTGATGGACCCTAAATGTAATCACAAGAATCCTTTCAAGAGGGAGGCAAGGTCAATGGAGGAAGTAGGAGGTGTGATGACCAAAGCCAGTGATTCAAGGAAAAGGTTGTGAACCAGGGAGTGCAGGCGGCCACAGGAGCTGAAGAAGAGAGGGGGACAGATTCTCCCTCAGAGCCTCTAGAAGGAACCGGCCCTGCTGACACCTTGACTTTAGCCCAGTAAAACTGACTTTAGATTTCTGACTTCCAGATCTGTAAGACAATAAATTCGTGTTGTTTTAAGCACTGAGTTTGTGGCAATTTATTACAGCAACAACAGTAAATTAATTCAGTCCCCTACTTGCATAACCAGGGGAGATTAAGACTCAATACAAATCTGGAATTGCTTATTGACCAAGTAAGGGTGTAGCTGAAAGAAACACAATCCATCCTACAAAAGTAAACCAGGGTGGAGTATGTAAAAGAGATATAAGCAAGACTGGCTTACTCCAAGAAGTGGGAGGCACAGCCGGCAGGACATACAAATGCAACATCCAATTCCAACAACAGGCTCTTTGGTGAGTTTGCACAGAGAAGGGGCACGGGATGTTGATGGAAGGCTGAGCTGTAAACATTTTTAGGTCTTTGGCCCCTGTTTTGCTAATAACTAAATTTGTAATAGAGAATTTCCACCAGGGTTTTGGACTAGGTGTTGTTGATGTGGGTTACTGAAAGAAGGGTGGATATGATGATGGAGCTACCCTATAAAATGGGGAAATTCATCACCAGGGAGGCTGGTGACAGAAAGCCTGGGCAGCCCCACTGAGTTAGGGCGGGATATGGCTGAATATTCTGCAAGGAAGTTACTTAACATGACAATTTAGTTATGTTAATGCTTCACTTATTTGGAAGTCATAACTGAAAGTCAGGAAGGAAAGAAAATTTTTTGAGTAGTCAAAAAAGATGTTTCTGGGTTTGCATATTTTAGTTTTATTTATTTATTCATTTATTTAAATTTTTAAAATTTAAATGTATTGGGGTAACATTATATATGTTTCAGGTGTCCAATTCTATAATACAACATCTGTATGTTGTATTGTGTGTCTCCTTCCATCTAGTCTACTTCCATTACCATATATTTAATCTTCTTTACCCGCTACATCCTCCCCTCAACCCTCTTCCTCTTTGGTAACCACCATACTATTTTCTGTGTCTATGAGTTTCTTTGTTTTGTTTGTTCATTTGTTGCTTTCTGTTTTACATCCCACATGAGTGAAATCATATGGTTCTTATCCTTTTTCCATCTGACTTATTTCATTTAGTACGATACTCTCAAGATCCATCCATGTTGTTGTAAATGGCAAGATTTTTCATCATTTTTTTAATGGCTGAGTAGTAGTATTCCATTGTATATATGTATCACTTTTGTATCTGGGTAATGTTGGCCTCATACAATGAGTTAGGAAATAGTCCCTCTTCTTGGATTTTTTGGAAGAGTTTGTGGAGGACAGGTATTAAATCTTGAATATTTGGTAGAAATCACTAGTGAAACCATCTGGTCCTAGACTTTTACTTCTTGAGAGGTTTTGGATGACTGTGTCCTTACTGTTGATCGGTCTATTCTGGCTTTCCATTTCTTCATGGTTCTTCCATGAAGGTTATATATTTCTGAGAATTTGTCCATATCTTCCAGGTTATCAAATTTGGTGGTAGCCTTTTATAGTATTCTTGTATAGTCCTTTGTATTTCTTTGGTGTCTGTTATAAATTCTCCTCTTTCATTTTTTATTATTATTTGTGTCTTTTTTCTTTTTTTTCCTTAGTGAGTCTAGCCAGAAGTTTGTCAATTTTATTTCTCTTTCAAAGAACCAGCTCTTTGTTTCATTATTTTCTCTAGTGTCTTTTTGTTCTCTGTTTCATTTAATTCTGCTCTATTTTTTATTACTTCCTTTCTTCTACTGACTTTGGGCTTTGTTTGTTCTTCTTTTTCTAGTTCTTTAAAGTGAAGTGTTACATTGTTTATTTGAGATTTTTCTTATTTCTTGAGGTTGGCTTATAATGGTATAAACTTCCCTCTGTTTGTTTTTTTTTTTTTCAAATATCACAATGTTTATTGATAGATACAAGTATATAAAATCAGGGCATGAACATGACTTAATAAATTAAGTAGACTTAAGTTCAACACTATAATAAGACGGACCAATTCAAATTCTCACCATTTGTTTTACACCCATAAAAACCACTATCTTTTGACCTCTTTTTTAATTTCTTCTTTGACCCAATACTTGTTCAGGAGCATGTTGTTTAATCTCCACATATTTGTGGTTTTTCCAACTTTCTTCTTGTATTTAATTTCCAGTTTCATACCACTGTGGTCAGAAAATAGGCATTATATGATTACAATTTTCTTAAATTTATTGAGACTAGCTTTGTTCCCCAACATATGGTTTATCTTTGAAAATGTTCCATGTGCACTTGAGCAAAATGCATATTCTGTTGTTTTGGGGTGTAAAGCTATGTAGATATCAATGAGGTCCATGTTGTCTAATGTGTCATTTAAGGCTGATGTTTCCTTATTGACTTTGTTTGGTTGATCTATCCATTGCT
This sequence comes from Rhinolophus ferrumequinum, assembly GCF_004115265.2. NCBI lineage: Eukaryota > Metazoa > Chordata > Mammalia > Chiroptera > Rhinolophidae > Rhinolophus > Rhinolophus ferrumequinum. The sequence continues at coordinate 5,867,987 of NC_046292.1, forward strand.
GTCAATGGAGTATTTAGGTCCCCTGTTTTAATAGTATTCTTGTCAGTTTCTCCCTTTAGGTCTGTTGGTAATTGTTTTATATATTTTGGTGCTCTCAGGTTGGGTGCATACATATTGACCCATGTTATGCCTTCTTGATGAATTGTCCATCCCCTTTATCATTATAAAAATGACCATCTTTGTCTCTCGTTACCATTTTTATCTTGAAGTCATCTATTTTGTGTGATATAAGCATGGCTACATCCACTTTTCTCTGGATGCCATTTTCATAAAGTATCATCCTCCACCCCTTTATTTTGAGCCTATATTTGTCTTTGTAGCTGAGATGGGTCTCCTGAAATAAACATAAAGTGGGCTTTGTTTTTAAATCCATTCTGCTACTCTGTGCATTTTAATTGGTGAGTTTAGTCCACTTACATTTAGGGTTATTATTGATTTATGATGACTTACTGCAGCCATTTCATCTTTTGTTTTCCGGTTGTTCTGATCTCTGTTGTTTCTTTTCCCTTGTATTTTAGATTGGTGGTGTTTTATGATTTTTCCCCCTCCATTTCCACATATATATATATATATATTACATGTCTCAGTTCTAGATTTTTGTTTTGTGGTTATCATTAGATTTATGCAAAAAAAAAAGTTTCATACATAGAGTAGTCCTTTTTCTTCTGATTGCATCTTATCTCCTTCATCTGTGCAAGTTCAGTACTTTCCCCCCATCCTTTTTATGTTTTGTTGTCACAAATTATCCCTTTTTATGCTGTGCATTTGTTTCCAGATTGCAGGAGCTACACTCTTTTTAAAAAATGCTTTTACCCCCTTTAACCTTTATGTTACAATTAAATGTTTAATACAGTTTTCTGAAATAGAGTGAAATGTCCTGCTTGTGTCTGTCTGTTACTCATTTTACTCATGGTTTTATATCCTTTTGTCTTTTTGTTTCAGATAGAAGAGCTTCTTTTAACATTTCTTGTAATGCAGGTCTTGTGGTGGTAAACTCCCTCAGCTTTTGTTTATCTAGAAAAGTCTTTACTTCTCTTTCATATCTAAAGTATAACTTTGCTGGATTTTTAGCGGATGATTTCTCTCTTTCAATATTTTGAATATTTTATTTCACTCTCTCTTAGCTTGTAAAGTTTCTGCTGAAAACTTTGATGATAATCTAATGGGATTACCATCTTCTTTTCCCTGACTGCCTTGAGAATTCTTTCTTTGTCATTAACTTTGGACAGTTTTAATATAATGTGTCTTGAAGATGATCTTTTTGCATGGAGATAACTAGGTGTTCTGTTAACTTCCTGGACTCAAGGGCACAGCCTTTTTTTTTTTTTTACAACTTTGGAAGTTCTCACTGATTATTTACTTCAAGGCTCTCTGTTCCCTTGCCCCTCTCTTCTCCTTCTGGTGTACACATTATTCTTATATTGCTCTTTCTAATGAAGTCATATGGTTCTTGTACACTTTTTTCATTTTTTAAAAACTCTCAATTCTCTCTCTTCTTCCACCTGAGTCACTTCTATGTTTCTATCTTCAAGATCACTAATTCTTTCTTTCATATGGTCTGCTCTATTTCCTAAGCTCTCTGATTCAGTCTTCACTTCATTTATTTAGTTATTCCACCCTAGAATTTCTGTTTGGTTCTTTTTATAGTTTTAATATTTTTGATAAAGTACTCCTTTTGTTCATTGAGTTTATTCCTCAGCTTATTGAACTGCTTTTCTGAGTTTTCTTGTATCTCATTGAGTTTTTTCAGAACTGCAATTTTGAATTTTTTGTTATTTAAATCACAGTCTTCCATGTCTTTGAGTTTGTTTTCTGGAGACTTTTGATTTTCTTTCTGAGTTAACTTGTTACTTTGGCTATTCATGGTGCTTGATGGATTATTTCTCTGCCTGGTCATTTGAGGGATTGAAACCTTCCTTTTTAAGTACTGGGTTTTTTGTTTGTTTGTTTGTCTTTTTTTGTTTTCCAGTAGATGGTATTATAAGGCAAGTTATTGTTTTCTCTTGTACTCCTGGGGCTGACAGGACCTTGGTAAGACCATATTGCCTTAGACATTGAAAAAACCCAGTATTCCCCAAGGAGGTGGGAGTTTCCTCTGTGACTGGATTGCCTCAGTCTCAGGGCATCACCTACTTTGTGGGACGTGGCAAGCAATGGGGTTCCAGGGCTGTGAGTTCTTGGTGCTGCTTTCCTGCTACCAGAAGCTGCCAGCTGCCCTGTACTATCTGAGGTGTCCAGCTGCCTCTACTGGGTTCCCCATGAGGGGTGGAGAGGGATGGGTGGGGGGGAGGCAGGTTTGCGCACCTGCAACTTGCTTTGTCCACTGGGTTTAGCCAAAATATGTACTGCTCACTCAGGCTGGAATGTTGCTTCTGCCCCTTTGTGACCTGCAAAGTAAGGGCTGTAATCTAATACCTCCACTTCTACTGCATCTGCTGGGACTGGGCGGGAGACAGGAGCCTAAGTGGGGTGTGGAGTCACTCATCTGCATGTTTATTTTTTTCCCTGGAAATGGTAGCTACCCCACCATAGCTTCCATACCTTTGAATTGCATCTGTGTCCCATCACTTGGCCCTGCCATGTTGTGTATCAGCAACTCAGGCTGGAATGCTGCCTCTGCCCCTCTAGTCCTCTGCATGTTGCCGAATGCTGCAATCTGACCCTCCACTGCTACCGCCTCTGCTGGGGCCAGATAGCCTGTGGCTCCTGCCTCTGTCCTTCCCCCATCCTCCCTTTCCAGCTTGTTCCCATACACCCACCTTCAGCTGTCTTGATGCGTGGATCTCTTAGACATGTTTGTGTGTTGAGCAAGGAATCCTTGAATTGTAGTTGAATTATAGCTGTCCACCTTGTAGAAACTTTAAGGGGAGCCACCAAGATGTCTTCTCATGCGACCGTGCTGCTGATGTCACTCTCATACTTTGGTTTTAGTATAGTCTCTGGGCTCTCTGTTTCAGCTCCATCTATTCTTTTTGTGCATGTAGTTCTAAGAAGTGTAGTTATCTGATTTCTGGCAAAACAGATGAAAAAACAGCCAATAAGAAGCTAGGAAATCAGGGTGGGCAAACAGACAATGCTAAGAGGCAACAGCTGGCAACCTATGTGAGCAATGCTAAGTATAAAAAAACAAACATAAACACACTGGTACCTCCAGGTGCTCTGCTGCCCAGGCCTGCCTAGGATCTCCCAATCTCCCTACATCCATCAACTAAAGGGTTAACTCCTAGCAGAGTAAGGGGCTTCCAGACCCTGCTACAGCAGCACCAAGTCTCATTTCTGCTCTGGTTGATCATGCCCTGGCCTTATGGGTATTGATCATTTGAACATCACCCATGAACAGAGGCGTGCACTGCTTTAATAACTGAGTAAGCTGGCTAACATTCCCTCCACTCCATATTTGACATAAGAAGCAAAAAAATAACAGGTAGGGGTCATTTCCTGCGGGGAGAATGGTTATGTATAGTTGGGCATCAATGTATTATAAGGCAAGATAATAATTAATTTTTGTATCAGTGGGCCTCATTCATTAGGAAAAGTTTAATTATTTTCAGCTTTATTTAAGAAAGCAGGCAAGAGTGTGATACATTTTATAAGTTTTAATCCAAAATGGACTAAATGTCATGGTGTATATATAGAATTGAGCCTCTAACCACCTAGAAAACTCACTTGTCCAGAGTGACTCATTCTTCAGGATTCCAGAGCAGGAACTCCTGAATGAAACAGAACAATGGCCTGTCTATGTTACTTATAGCCAAAATATACATATTCTTGTAGAGCCAGATTCATTCTTCTGTGCTGGTCCTGTATAAACCTGAGCATTGGCTCACCTGGGCTGATGGTGCCTCCATGCTCACCTGAGCTGATCACCCCTCTCTGCTCACCTGGGCTGACCTGTCCTCATGCTCGCCTGGGGTGATCACCCGTCCATCTTCACCTGGGCTGACCATGCCTCTCTGTTTACCTGGGCTCATCATCCTTTCCTGTTCACCTGGGCTGATCATCTGTCCGTGCTCACCTGGGTTGACAACACTTCCCTGCCCTCCTCTTTGCCTCAGTGGGCCTTTGTCATGGAGCTGTGGTGGCACCAAGGAAGAAAACAAGCTCCTTTCTCATTTGCGACATCATACTGTGATGAAAATGGCATGTTTGTCAAGTAATCTCAGGTAGCCACGCAAACCATAGGCTTTAGAACAAAACAGGAGTTTAGAACAAGATATAACCTCAATGAGTTGGAGTTGTGGTTGGATGAAATCAGAAGCAAATTCAGAGTCTAATGTGACACACTAAAACAAAACAAACAAAACAAAAACCCCAAACAAAACAAACAAAAACCAACAATGTGCTTTGCAAATAGGAGGAAACTCATGTTCAAAGTTAGCGGAAAATTTTAGATTTGAAGAAGACAGTGAGTTAGAAAATAGGCAACACAAGTTGCCTGATTCTGTGTGGATTGTCAGTAGAGCGTGTTACACCGGAAGGAGTGAGGGGACCCTCTTTCTTTAGTAATGTGTCCTCATTAGCAGTTGGGTCTGAAACTTTATGGGCCTGGTTGATCTGATTGCTTTACTAACTTAATTACTCATCCCAACCACCTACTATCAACATTAGCCAGCTGCACAGAATACCAGCCAGCCCAGACTCTTCCCTGAGCCAAAGACCCAGAGAACCCAGAGCAAAGCCACAGGCCTGATGGATGAATATGGTGCAGTAGGGCTCCATGATGGGGTTGCTAAAATTACAGACTCACAAAGGGAACCTTGCACTTACTGTGAGGACTTGGTGTGGCAATGAAGGCACCAGGACAGAGTGCGAACCACAGGACAGCAGGACCCCGTGGGAAGTGGAGGCAGGGAGCCATTGGTAGGGGGACACTCGCTGTCTCCCCAGCACGGCGGGCTGTGTGGGTCCTGCTCCTGGAGCCCTCCTGTCATGCAGGGCAGCCTGCGGGGTCTCAGCTCCCGCTCCCCACACAAGAACGCGGGATATGGCTAGGCCAAAAAGGAACACCCACGGAGCCATAGGTAGGGGAGTCACACCACTATAGTCTCACTGGAGGCTGGATTCACACGAAGTGCGACCTGCTGTCCGCTTTGCTGCCAACCGACCGACTCCCCTCGCTAGCTGTAATCCGCGCCTGCTAGCTGAGCCACCATCTTCTTGCTAGCTCCCATTTTTTCTGCTAGCGTAGCCACAGCAGTTATATTAGAGGCCAATGGCTCACTGGTTACAGCTGACGGCCAACTAGCCACAGCTGATGGCCATGCAATCACAGTTGATGGCCATTTACTACCTGAGCCAGCACCTTTCTATGTGAGGCTGAGAGCCTGGAAACTGCTTTCTGGGGCTCTGTCCCCACACCTCCTCTCTCTGTGCATCTGTCCCTGGCTACTCTCACTCCCATGGCCCCTCCTTCCTCCCGCTCTGTGCAGTTTCCCTTCCCCCGTGGGTAGGCTGACTCAGAGCTCCTTCTTACTCCAGCCTCACTTTGTACCGGTGGGTCTAAAACTCCCGGCTCTCACCGTCGTGACCTTGCAGGCTCCAGCTCCCTAATTTTTTTCCCGATTCCCAAGCAAATCATTCAGATGGCTCAATTTGTGTTATCCTGCTAGTTGGATGTTGGGGTTCTCTGCCTGTCTAACAGTCGATGCCCGTCCTTGCCGTCCTCAGCAGAGTTGGGGTCTCCGGGGACCAAGCAGGGGGCCCTTTCAGCAGTGGCAGACCCAGCAGGCAGGCTTTGGCCTACTTAGCAAAGACTGGAGAGTGGGTTTCTAATTCCTGAAAATATGGGCAAGAGTTCCATGAGTTAGAGAATGAGTTCTTCATTTTTGCCTCCAGTTTCCTCACTAACAGTCAGGGTGATAATGATAAATCACATCCTTTCTCCATGGAATGAAGGGTCTGCATAGATAATAATGCCTTTTGCCTCGTACCAGCTCCTGCTCCACCTATTACACACAAATTTGTTGTTAATCCCCAGGAGGGAGGGGTATCACCAAATCCTATTAAAGATGGGAAAACTGAGGCACAGAGCAGTTGAGTAACTTGCCAAAAGTCACACAGCTAGTAAGTGTCAGAGCAGGTCATTCTGGCTTCTGATCCTTGCTCTTAATCATGCTGACTTCACGCCACCATACTGCCATTCCAGCATCCCTCAGACTCCAAGGAAAAGTCAGCAATGACATAAAGGAGGCTGGGGCTTAGCTCTGTTTTCCAGAACAGGGTGGGCCTTTGTATCTGGCCAGGGCGGCAAGTATTGTGCAGGAACGCTGCTGCCCTTTGCCCGCACCCTTTCCAAAGGGCATGAGAAATGCTAGCCCGTCAGCAGTTATCAACCCAAAAGTTTCTCCCTCAGCTAAATTCAAGGACTGTTTACCCATGTGGATTCAGGAGGATTAGGCAAACCAACGATTGTTGGTTTGGGTGTGACCGAGTACACTGCAGCTGTTAGAACAAACGCATTTCATGGGGCATTGGGCGCCCACACCAGCTCGATGGCCCAGAGGCACACCCTGGGATGTGGCTCAGGAGCGTGGCCTCAGGGTCAGTGGTTGAATTCAGAGCGAGGGTAAGAACATGAGTGCCTCCAGTTAGGATTCTCCATTCCATGCCCAAACACGGGGGCAGGCCATTTCCCAAGATGCCTGGTTGGTGACTGGTGACAACTGCTAAGACGGGCAGGAAACACCGGGTAGGATCCGGCGAGGGTTTTCAGGCCCTGGGGATGCCCCTCACCAGGCCCCAGAGCTCTGCTTGCCAGGAGCAAGGGCACACATAAAGTGCCACTGTTCCGGAAAAGCCTCCCTGTCCTGCTTCTCTCTGCCCTGGGCCTTTTTCCTCCCCTGGGTCACTCATCCACAAAGGCTGCCCTGTGTGGCCCTTCAAGTGAGTTTTTGCAAGTCAGGACATTGAGCCATCAAACCCATGGGCTAATTGGACACGGTAGTGACGCCGGAGATCAGGTGGGCACACCGCCTTCCCCCGGTGGACCGAGTCAGAAGGGCCATTGTGGGGAACGTGTTATTGTTTTCACGGGTGCAGCAAAGGGTGGCTCGGCCAGCCAGACTTGGTAAATTGCTATTTACAGTTTCTGAGCTTTTAAAAGAAGAGCTTCCCCAATCGGTCCTGATTCCAGACCTGCAGCATGATGACGGCTCTGGTGACACTGCTCTCTCTGCTCCTCCCGGGAGCCCTGGCCCAGCACGGGTCCGACTGGACATACTCAGGTAAGCCCCCACCCCAGGGGCTGCGGGTTCCCCTGAGGACCATGGGGAAGCCTGGCGTTTCCGGGGGCGTGAGGCCCCCCACACATGCACGCATGCACGCATGCAGGCTGTGTGCGGTTCCTGTGTGGGGGTCCCCCCACCGCGGGCTCCATAGCTCCTGCTGCATGGAAACACACTGAACTCACATCCCGGTTAAGGCAAAGAGGACCTACCCTGTTCCCCCGAAAATAAGACCTAGCCGGACCATCAGCTGTAATGCGTTTTTGGAGCAAAAATTAACATAAGACTCTGTATTATTATATTATATAATATAATAATTATTATATTATATAATATAATATTATATTATATTATATTATACCCGGTAAGACCGGGTCTTATATTAATTTTTGCTCCAAAAGACGCATTAGAGCTGATGGTCTAGCTAGGTCTTATTTTCTGGGAAATATGGTAGCTGTCCCCTTCACCGATCCTGACTCACTTGCAGCTCTTTTACTTTCAAACCTTTTCTGCCCATGGAGCTGGTGTGAGAGCCTGCTCACTGCTCCTGGCTGCAGGACCATTCACTTTCCTGGTCTGTGTAGTGGAAAATAAAGTGCTTAGAAAGGGCTATCTGCTGCCTTAAAGAGCGTGTATGGACTTTGCGGGAGCTTTCTTCTTAGCAATTTCATGACACATAGTTTACCCAGAACGTCCGGACTTGCCGTGAACTCAGTGACCTGGGGCTAGCCCGCAGTCTGCCCTCCCCACGACCCTGCTGGGACTTGAATCAGCACTTGACTGAAACCTGACTTTTCAAATGTAAAATGGAAGCCCTTCCCCCGGCATTTAGCACGTGTTCCAGCCCTCGTGGGAGCCAAAGACAGGAAGACCAGGTCTGTGGGGTTAGGACAGGAAACACCCCTCCCATGTGGCAGTGAAGGGAGCTTCACTTGCCCCCCTCTTTTCGGCTGCACGGAGGGATGGGCCCCGAGAGGATGCTTGCGTCCACTGGCTGACGAAAGAGCGCCCCCGCTGTGGAGCCCACTCTGCTCAGTCCACCCCTGCCTCAGACACAGGGAGAAGCGTCCATTCAGAATGCATGTGTGTCCTGTTAAGTCAAGGTCAACAGAATTAAGGACATTGCAGGGAGGCTCAGAAAATCCAGCTTCAGGGGGCAGGATGGCGCACTCTGGCCAAACGCTCTGTTCTGGAGCGGAGGAATCCCACTTGCCACCAGGGCCAGGGAGACCTGGTGTCAGCTTCACGTGGCCCACTGGTCCCCATATGGGGACAAGGAAGAGAGAGTTCCAGCAAGAGCAAGTCTTGTCCTCCCCAGCTCAGCCCAGCCTCTGAGACTGTGCCTTCTGGAAAGCCAAAAGGGGCCCAGGAGCACTTGCAGAGAGCTACTGCAAGTGCTTTTCAGGAATACTTGAGAAACCCCCCAACACTGGCAGGGGCAGGGGCCAAAGCCTTTTGATCCATGAAGTGGCTGTGCCTGAGACCTCAGCCTTGATCCTGCCATCTGCCTCTAGGAAAGAACTGTTTAAAAATTAGATTGTATATTAAATAAAAAGCAGGGCAGAATTGACTTTCCTATTGATTGCTAAACCAAGAAGCTGCAAGAGGCCCCAATACAAACATCGTCCTTAAAACACAAGCTATGCACTTAAGGTGCAGCTACGCCTCAGGGGGAGGAGAGCCTGGATTCCCAGCGGCAGGTGGGTGAGACCACGACCCACAGACATTTGGAGGCCGAGTCGCCCATCATACTGACCTGCTTTCATTATCCTCTCTTCCCTATAAATAGAAAGATAAATTTCCCTACTTTGATATATTTTTTTAACAAACCAGTTGATCACCTTTGAACCTGATGCTTCCTTTCTTGCCCTGAACCCACAGGTATAGGTACCCAGGTGGCCTTTACCATCTGGGAGATCATTGAAAGGGGCTGGAGCAAGAAGACCGGTGGGGGTCCTGCCGTAGGAGGTGGGGGTCTGTGTGACTGTTGGGGGCTGGGAAAGAAAATGCACCATCTGGGGAAACGAGGAGAAGGCCCCTGAAAGCAGCACAGTGTGCCCCTGCGTGCCATCCCCAAGGGGCCCCCTAGTACATTTGTCGGCTGACAATCATTCAAAGGGAAAACTAAAGCTATGTATTAAAGACTTTCATTGCTTTCAAAACATTAAGCCGTGTTCCCAGGGCCAGTGGTTGCAACAGCAAAGCTAGGAGTCAGCCCCCAAGCCCCAGACACAGGGTCCGTGGAGTTGATTTAGATACTGCTCCCGCCTCCTTCTGAGGCTTCTGCTTCCTAGAAGGCAGGTGGCTGGCCTTGACCCTGGCCTCCAGCCTGGCCCCTGTGGGCCTCCCGCTGGGCAGGCCCTGCTGTGAGCTGCAGGCTGTGGCCTGCGCCCAGAGTGAGGTACCCAGAGGGAAGGCTCTGTAGGGCATCCCCTCTAGTGTCCCCTTGGCTCTCTCCTGTCTCAGAGGGGGCACTGGACCAAGCACACTGGCCCACGGAGTACCCCACCTGTGGGGGGCAGAGGCAGTCGCCCATCAACCTGCAGAGGAAGAAGGTGCGCTACAACCCCTCGCTGACGGCTCTGAACCTGACCGGCTACGAGGCGCAGGGGGGTGAGTTCCCCATGATCAACAACGGCCACACAGGTAAGGGGCAGGCGATGGGCTCCTGACCACGGTGGGTCAGCAGGGGATGCAGCGTTCCCCCTGGGAGCTGGTGGCCTCAGACCTGAGGGCTGATGGGTGTTCGGGCCCTGACACCAGGAGGCCCTTCCATAGTTGCACAGCCTCTGTCTTTACACTCTGTCCCTGGTGGGCTGGCTCCTTCAGTCTGCAGCAGCCGTTCCCCGGCTCACTCTGACTCAACCAGCGGGAAATTCAGCCAACAGAGCAGAATTTGCATGTTCTGCTGATCCGTGTGCCCTGGTCTGGCTTTCTGTTTTCTCTGTTGAGTGATTAGCTCTTCCAGAATGTCATGTAGTTGGAATCATACAGTATGCAGCCTTTCCGGTTTGGCTTCTTTCACTTAGTAATATGCATTTAAAATTCCTCCATGTCTTTTTGTGAGTTGATAGTTCATTTCTTTTTAGTGCTATGTAAATAGTGTACCATCGTCTGGATGGACCAGTTTATTTATCCATTACCTACTGAGGACATCTTTGTTGCTTCCAAGTTTTGACAATTATGAACAAAATTTCTATGAACATCTGTGTGCAGATTTTTTGTCTGGACATAAGTTTTCAACTCCATTGGGTAAATACCAAGGAGCGTGATGGCTGGATCACATGCATACAGGAGTGTATTTAGTTTTATAAGAAGCCGTCAAGCTGTCTTCCCACATGGCCGCACCACGTGCGTCCTCACCCGCGTTTATTGGTGTCAGTGTCCGGATTTTGGCTGTTCTAACAGGTGTGCAGTGCTATCTCCTTGCTTTAATTTGTATTTCCCCAATGACACATGATGGGAGCACCCTGTCATATGCTTATTTACCGTCTGTGTATTTTCTTTGGAGAGGCATCTGTTAAGGTCTTTGGCCCATTTCTCAAGTTGTTTTCTTATTGCTGAGTGTTAAGAGTTCATTGGATATTCTGGATAACAGCTCTTTATCAGATGTGTAGTTTGCAGATATTTTCTTCCAGTCTGTGGCTTGTCTTCTAATTCTCTTGATACTATCTTTTGCAGAATAGAAGTTTTTAATTTTAATAAAGTCCAACTTATCAATTATGTCTTTCATTGATCATGTCTTTGGTGTATCTAAAAAGGCATTATTTTCTAGGAGTTTTATAGTTTTGCATTTTACATGTAGGTTTGTGATTTATTTTGAGTTGATTTTGGTGAAGGATGTAAGGTCTGTGTCTAGATTTCATTTTTTTCGCCTGTGGATGTCCAGTCATTCCATTTGTTGAAGAGACTCCATTGTGTTGCCTTTGCGCCTTCATCAAAGATCAGTAGACTGTATTTGTCGGTCTGTTTCTGGGCTCTCTGTTCTGTTCCACTGATCTACTTGTCTGTTCCTTCACTGGTACCACCCCGTCTTGATTCCTGTAGCTTTATAGTAAGTCTTGGAGTCGGGTAATGTCAGCCCTCTGACTTGGTTCTTCTTCAATGTTGAGTTGGCTGTTCTGGGTCTTTTGCCTCTTCATCCAAACTTGACAATCAGTTTGTCGATGCCCACAAAACAACTTGCTGGGATTTTGATTGGGATTGTGTTGAATCCATAGACCAAGTTGAGAAGAACCGACATCTTGGCCATCTTGAGTCTTCCTGTCCAGGAACATGGGCTGTCTCTCCATTTATTGAGTTCTTTGATTTTTTTTATCAGTTTTGTAGTTTTCCTCATTTGTATCTTGTACATATATTGTTAGATATATACCTACATATTTAAGTTTTGAGGGTGGTGATATAAATGGTAATGTGTTTTTAATTTCAAATTTTACTTTATATTTATATTTTATGTGCCCCATTTTTATTATTAAACAGACATAAAATTACATTTCAATAAAAAGAAATTGAAAACACACTTGGATATTGCGATAAATTGCTACAAAAGTTTCTAAAGCTTATCCTCGATTTCTCCATTTTGTTGTAGACTTAGTTACAGTTGGTGGACCACTAACAGTTGGTGAAGGAGTACTGATTAATATATGTATTTTTAATTCTCTCAAATACATATTCATAGGCTCCAGAAAAGCTTAAAGTCCTGAGGGGCTGGGCTTCCAGTGTTTAGTGGGAAAAACAACACGGTTCTCTCGATAGGCCCTGTCAGCCTCTCTGCTTGTTAGGCTCCTTGAGAGGAGGGACCACCTCTCATTCACCTGTCTGTCCCAGTACCTGGCCCAGAGCGTGGCACAGGTGAGCTGCACTCGAGGGGAAAGACCTGGGCCTGAAAGGACAGACCCCCTAAAGAGGCATCTAGAAGTGATGCAGGTTCTGAGCAGGTTTGGATCTTTGAAGACTTGCAAGAGCAAGGCTGGTTTTGTCTTCTTTTAAAAACAAACTCTTATTTTGAAATAGTTCTAGATTAGAAAAATTGTAACAATCACGCAGGGAAGTCCCACATACCCTTCTCCCACTTCCCCTAATATTATCATCTTTACGTCCTATAAGCCTACTACACTGATACAACACGATTAACTGCTCTGCAGACCTCATGTGAGTTTTATCACTTTCTCAATAATTTCCTTTTCCTGGGCCAAGAACTAATCCAGGGTCCCACGTTTCACTTTTCCATCCCATCTCCTTAGTCTCCTCCAATTGGGGTCAGTTCCTCAGTCCTTCTTGGACTTTCATGGCCTTGACACTTTGCCATTGTTTCTTGGTCACAAAAAATGCTCAGATCATGTGGTTTTTCTGGTCTGATAAGAATTTTGTTAAATTAGTTTCAAACGATGGGGAGCAACCTCTTCTGGAAGTTCAATCAATTTTTAGAATTTGGAAGGTCCAGCAAGTGGGTTTTTGGGGACAGAGATTTGACCTCACCTTTTTAAAGGAGGGCGCAGCTCACAGGTGGCCCATGTGGGGATTGAACCAGCCACCTTGGTGCTACCAGCACTATGTTCCAACCAACTGAGCTAACTGGCCACCCCTGGCCTCACCTTTTTAAAAGCACAGTGACAAGCTAAGAATTACTGCCATTTTCCAATCTGGCCTGTGCTATCCTGTCGATCAGACTTGAGAATTGAGCATTCTGTCTGCCGGAAATTGGGTTTTAATAGGATATCTGCTATTGCTCAGATGAGGTTAATTGTCCATTTAAAAGCTCTGGCCTGGTCCTGAGCTCTCGTCTCTTGGCACAGACGACTGCCCATCTCCTCTTAAAGGTCCTTCTATTTTTTTCTATGTGAGCCTTGATTTTGAGCTGGCCACATTTTAAGCACTGAATACAAAGCCCCTGTTCTGCCAAAGAGCACGAGAAAATCTTGGAGGCTGGATTCCTGCATTACAGCATATTACGCTGAGTTTAATCACAGCTTCCTGCTGCTTTAGACAATTTGGAAGGGAAGAAAGGGCATTTGACAGGTACCAAATACCTAATATTTGCTCTTTTAGAAAACTGACTTGTCGATAACCACCTTTGATGACTTTAAAGACCTTCCTAACAGGACAGGCTCTGCCTGTCCCTTTCCAAATCCTAAATTATATCCTCATAGATATTCCTCTTTGTCACTCTCTGGTGTCACTCTCCATGTCTCCCTTTTGCCTGGCTCATTCCGAAAGATAGAGATTTTTCTAAGGCCGGGGCCTGTGAAATGAACAAAGGCTGCTGTGTGACCGGAGTGACCTGCCTATAGGAAGTCATAGGACAGGAGGCGGGAGGAAGCTGGAAGAGTGGCAAGAGCCTAACATTTGAGGCGTCCATTGAAAGTCAGTCACATTCATTTGTCTTATTAGGGAAACCACTTCCTAGATGGTGTAGGTGCCTGACCACTGCAGTGCACACCTGAAGCTGAGGCCGAATAATAACGAATGTCAATTATAATTTTATTTATATATATACATATATATGTATATATATATATACATATATATATAAATTATATACATATGTTTGTATAGTCACAGGATGTGGAGTACAGCATAAGGAATAGAGTCAGTGGAACTTAACACGTATACACGATGTCAGAGGGGTAGTAGATTGGGAGAGGGGGGTTATCACTTTGTGAGGGGTGTGAATGTTGAACTAGTACATTGTTCTGTACACCTGAAACTAATAATAATAGAAAAAGAAAATCAGTCACATTAAATGCCAAGCCAAGGGTCCACGTGTTCCCTGACTTGCTGCAGAATTTGGCCTCTTGTCTTCTGAAGACAAGTCGAAGTCTGTAATGGTGACCCCTTATTCACGCCCAGTTCTGCCCTGACTGATGTACGGTGTGACTCTGAGCAAGTCCTTCCGCCTCCCCGGGGCGGCTTCCTTGTCCACATGAGTGTTGAAGTCCCTCAGGAGTGGAGTGGGCTACTTCTAGAAAGATACGTGGGATGAGGATTTTAGCCACATGACGAAGAAGACAACAATCTCAACTTGGCCTGACAAACAGTGCTCACTCTGGGTAGTAATAGTAATCAAAGGAGTCCCAAAGGCCCCTCTTCCTATTTCTACACTGGGGGCACATTCCGAAAGGGCCAGAGGTGGAGAATAGCATTCTGCTTTCCATACCCATTGGCCAGTTTCTCAGGGCCACCTCTTCGATGTGCCACTTTGTGTTCCTGCCCCTGACCTTCTTGCTCTGGGTGGGAAGGTGTGTGCCTTGGGAGAGGCACCTGCCCAGCCCAGCTTACTCAGTGCCTGGTCCCCATCGTGCTGTCCTCCCATTGGGGACCCTGCCCTTGACATTCTAAGCCAGTCTGTAGCACCAGCTTGCTGGAGGAGTGGGCAGGTGGCCAGGGAAGCCGCCTAACCAGTAGGCCTGACTCATCCCCACCCACTTGCACCCCTCCCTACCCCTTTTCTTCACTTCCAGTGCAGATCAGCTTGCCCCCAACCATGCGCATGACGGCCCCTGATGGCACCGAGTACACAGCCCTGCAGATGCACTTCCACTGGGGTGGCGCGTCCTCTGAGATCAGTGGCTCTGAGCACACCATCGATGGGATCAGATATGTGACGGAGGTACCTTGAGGACCCCGACCGGTTCCTCTCCTTCAAACCCCATGGTCACTTTTCTTATGAAAACAGCTGAAAAGACTTTGTGCAATGGTGACAGCCAAGTCACCGCAGTCATTCATTCACAGCTATTCATTGATCACTGCTATGTGCCGGGGCCTTAGGCAGGGTCTCTGCCCTCACAGAAGTTATAGCAAGGCAGGAGTTCACAGCCCACACAGTAGGGCATGCCCTCTTTAGTTTCAGCTGGATTTCTATGTTCCCAGATTTTCTGGGTTCCCTGTCTTGCTCAGATCTGCCCTTAGGGTGACCACAAGTTTACAGTGGCCTCCTGGGGCGAAGGGGCTCATGTCCATTCCATGGAGACCTCAGGAGAACCCAGGGACCTCATCTGATCCCTCTGGACTCTGTCAGCTTGTCTGCTTGAAGGGAGGAGGATCAGGGAAATGCCCTTGAATCTCCATCTTCCCAGAATCCCACTCATGCTCTTTCCATCCTTGGAGAATTTTCTGGTCTTGATAGATCTCATTGCTTAGATGGAGGGAGATGGAGGTCGGAGTTGTTTGCGTGGGACCATCTGAGGTCTTAGATGGAGCATCTTTTTTTCTTTTCCTCCTTCCCTGAAAGCCTGAAGCATTAGAAATCTATATGAACTGCCCTTGACTTACCTTTTCTTGCCCCCACAGATCCACGTCGTGCACTACAATTCTAAATACAGTAGCTACGATATAGCCAGGAGCGCACCGGATGGTTTGGCTGTGCTGGCAGCCCTCATTGAGGTAGGCTGAAACTACGCATGGGAAGCTATAGATTGGCACCCACACAAGGTGTTAAGTACAGGTGAAGGGTGTCCCTGTCTAGCCCTCCTCATCCGTTCCTGAGCTCACAATTCTGGGAAATGCTAACCCGATGGAAGATTTACCCTTTTTCCAGCCCTGGCTCACACTCCCTGTGTTCTTTCTGTGTTATCCTCCTTGGGGACCTTGGATAACTTGGACAAGTTGACTTAAAAGAGGTAGGATCACAGAGGGTTGATTGAACATAAAGTGGTCTGAGGAGAAGGGAAAGTCTGTGACCCGCCAGGCAAAGGCAACACCTCTGCATTTCTAAGAAGTCTGGCAGGTGGGACTTACGGCTGGGTGGCAAGTTGTCCTCAGTGAATCCGATCCCCCTGAAGCAAGTATTAAGTTGGATAAAATTGTCACAAACAACCATACCAATGTGCTGGAAATGGACCAAGGCAAACCACAATTTAGGCATTTATTTACGAAAAGTAGCTAAAATTTTGAGTAAGAACAATAGTAGTCTGTCGACTTCTTGTTGGGGGCTGTTCCCATCCCCACCCCCTAATTTGGTCAGCAAGGTCGTTTTGTAAGGGTAGGCTGGACAGGAAAACCAGCAGCTTCACAGCCTGGGAGTGGGGGACTGGCTTGATTTGGGGTATAAGTTGAAAACTCATGGTGGGGGGACTGTCAGTAAAAGTAGCAAACTTGACAGAAAAGACAGAAAACTTGCAGCTCTGATAGTTTGAGATTCAGTCCCAGTTGGGGTGAGTGGCAAGTGGCAGACCCATCAGAAATTTATCGGAGAGATCCTGGAAAAGAGAGAGCCAAAGAAGGACTATGGAGGCTTCCCAAGAGGTGGAAAGTAAAGCATGTGGCCCCTAGGAATCCAGGCTAAAAATAATATTTATGAACCGAGCAGAGACAGATACGTTGATATAGAGGGAAGAAGGCTATGTGACGACGGGGCAGAGATTGGAGTGATGCAGCTGCAACCTGAGGACCACCGAGGATGGTTGGCAACAACCAGAAGATAGGAAGAGGCAAGGAAGGACCTTTCCTGGAGCCTTCAGACGGAGGATGGCCCTGGTGACACCTTGATTCAGACTTGTGGCCTCTAGAACTGTGAGATAATACATTTCTGTTGTTTTAAGAAAAACAAACAAGCAAACAAATTGAACAGAACCAGGACATTGGCTGCTACCTACTGCTGGGGAGACACATCCTGCAGATGAAGTGCAGGCAAATTACTAAACACACACACACACACACACACACACCCCTCAGGACAATGTGAAAAATCACAATTCAGATTTACTACCATGAATTATCTAAAATGTCCAGTTTTCAACAAAAAAGTTGGGCATGTAAGGAAATAGAAAAATGTGATCATTTAGGAGAACAAAAGCAGTCAACGGAAACCTACTCTGAGTGGACCCAGAGTAATTTAGCAGACAGTAGTTTAAAACAGCTATCATAAATATGTTCAAAGGTTTAAAAGAAACTATAGTCAAAAAATTAAAGGAAAATATGGTGACAGAGATCCAAAAAAGGAACTCTCAATAGAGAAATAGAAACTATAAAAATGCGCCAAATAGAATGTGTAGAGCTGAAAAGAATATTAACCAAAATAAAAATACAGTGGTACCTCGGTTTTCGAACATAATCCGCTCTGGAAGACCGTTCAAGCTCTGAAACATTCAAAAACAAAAGCATGGTTTCCCCATAAAAAGTAATGCAAAATGGATTAATCCATTCCAGACCTTTAAAATCAACCCCTAAAACTGCAAATTTAGCATGAATTTTACTATCTAATGATACCATAGATCCATAAAATTTATGGTGTTCGTAAACCGAAATGTTCGTCAACGGAGACGTTCAAAAACCGAGGTACCACTGTATTCACGACATGGGCTCAAAGCAGATTTGAGGCAACAAAGGAAAGAATCAGTGCATTTGAAGACAGATCAAATAAATTATTCAATCTGAAGAACAAAGAAAAAAGATTAGAGAAAAATGTACATAGACTTATAGACTCATGGGGATAAGATCACCCATCCCAACATATATATAATGGGAGTTCCAGAAGGAGAGGAGAGAGAAAATGGCAGAAAAAAATGTTGAAGAAATAATGGCCAAAATTTCCCCAAATTTGATGAAAAATATTAATTTACCAGTTCAAGAAACTAAACAAACTCCATGTCTGATAAACACCTAGATACATCGAAGTCAAACTGCTGAAAGCAACAAGAGAAAAAGGATTCATTATATATACAGACTGACAGTACAATTAATGGCTGATTCTCACAGTACAATTAATAGCTGACTTCTCATTAGAAACAAGTCATCAGAAGGCAGTGGAATAAATGTCAATCAGGAAGCCTATATCCAACTAAACCATCCTTCAAAAATGAGGCAAAATAAAGACATTCCCAAATAAACCAAAATAATTGGTTTTATCAATTGAGATAATTGCTAGTAGACCTGTCTTACAAGAAATATTAAAGAAAATCCTTCTGGCTGAAAGAAAATGACATCAGAGAGTAATTCAAATCCATGGAAAGAAATGAAGAGTGCCAGAAATGGTAAATACAAAAGACCATATACACGTATTCTTTGCTTAAAAAAAATCTATAAGATCACCTAAACCAATAATAAGAATAATACATATAGCTATAATTACATATGACAAAAATAGAAGCTAGGGAAAAAATAGAGCTATATTGGAGCAAAGTCATATATTTTACTGGAATTAAGTTAGTATCAACCTGACACAGATTGTGATGTTATAATAAGTTGTGTATCGTAATCACTAGTGCAACCACTAAGAAAATAACTAAACATGGTTCAATGGTACACTAAAAGTATTTGTTTAACACAAAAGGAGGAACAGAAGAACAAAAAAGATGTGACACATTTAGAAAACAAATAGCAAATGGCAGTTTAAATCCAAGAAATCTGAATTTATACACAGTGGGAGAAGAACTCGATCAACATGGAAAAGATGGAAAAGAACCACTGAAAATAGACCTTTTTCACCAAAACAACTTTACTGACACGTAAAAGGTCAACAGGCATACAAAAAACTGAAGAGTGGTTGGCAGTGGGCAGAATGGAGTGGTTTGGCCCTGGACATCTGGCTCTCCTGCACCCAGTCAAGTCCTGACAGTGTTACTGGGATATTTTAACAGTGACCTTTGGCCATTACCTGAGTACATCTCCAAGAAGCTCCCTTCCCTGAAGCTGCCACAGTGCTTCAGATCTTGTCTCCCCGGAGGAGACTGGTGAGCCCAGGCAGCTGGTGGCAAAGAACAGCCAGATGTGTCCCCAGCACAACTGGGGCATGGATGCAGCCACTTCCCAGCCCTCACGGGCTGCCCAGTCAGCCAAAACACCTAATAGTTGTGTGCCGGAGGTCTCTTCCCCACTTAGGTTACCTGCTCTGTGTTTCTCCCACAGGTCAAAGATCACACTGAAAACACTTATTACAGTGACTTCATTTCTCACTTGAAAAACGTCAAGTATGCAGGTAAGGGAAAGCCAACAGTGGCTGCCGGTGGGAAGAGGAAGGAATGTGAGTGTAAGGTGGTGACAGGAGGGCAGAAAAGGGTGGTGCTGGTGGGGAGGGCGGCAGATAAGCCCTGTCAGGGGAGTGGACCCCTCCCTGTGTGAGGTCTCATGTTCCAGCAATTCCTGCTGTTGACTCAGGCCTTGAACACCTCTGAGAAACCTATTCATAAACTCTTATCTGTTGGTTCCCATGATTGGAACTTATGGATGGCCAGAGTTCCACTAATTAGGGATATGTTCACTTAAGTGACTGTCCCCTCTGATCCCCGCTGGTATGAGGATCGTGGTCACTAGAGAGAGATGCCCTCCTCAGCTTCAAGCTGAGAAGAATCTCAAGTGCGAAGCCCCTCATCATCGTCGAGCCTGGATACAAAGACATGGGGAGCTAGTCTCCCTTCCCTCTGCCTCCAGAAGGCCGAGTTCTTGTCAGAGTGACGGCCTACCCCCATGGCCAACCCTTGACATTGAGCATTGCCCATGCCAGCTCTGAGGCCTGGTTTTGTGCATCCCGCTTGCCCACATCTCCCAGCGTCCAGCTCCCTGATGTCTATCCTCACTCCGTTCCCCAGTTCTCCTGACCTCCAATCCTTGGGCCTCCCACGTCATTGATTTCTTACCCTTCCTTGGATCTTTCCACTCAGTACACAACTCTGCCCTAATACCTCCCACCTCAACACACACACACAAAAATATCTTTTGCCCCACCCTTCCTGCCTTCCACCCCATTGCCAGCTCACTTTGAAAGAGTTGTCTAACAATCCTGTTCTGTTTTCTCACCCTGAGCCTTAAAGTTCACCCCAATTGTCAGATCTACTGCCCCCTTCTCTCCTCTTCTCTTAATCAACCTCAAAACAATGATTCATTACACTTGGCTCTCTTTCTGGTCTCCTTCTGGCCACACCCTGCCCCACCCCCAGTTCTGCTCCTTTTTTCTGGCTCCTGCCCTAGTGTTGGAGGGAGCCCAACTCTGCCTTTCCTCAACAGCCTCATTCAGCCCCATGGCTGAATTGCCATCTCTAGGCTGTGGACTCCAAAAATATGCATCTGGTCCCCCACGCAGTGACAGCGTCAGGCAGGACAGGTGAGGCAACGTGGACACAAGAACCATCTGGCTCGTTTACTGACCATGAACAAAGCCAGCAGGAGAAACCACAGGCCTTTGGGCTAACTAAAGAGTTTCCTTGAATTCACTGACCTCAGATAATCCATTTCTAATAACTGACCCTGATACATTTCTTTTTCCAATTCAGTAAATTCTGCTTCTGATCAATACTGCCCACAACCCGGGCCTCTCTCTGAACTCCAGCTTCCTTTTTCGAGCCATTTCCTTGATATTGCCACGTGGATCTAAAACTCAACGTAGCCAAAACATAACTCTGCACTGCCCTGTCCTTCCAGGCTTGATCCTAAACTGACTTTCTCACCTCAGCAAAGGCTGTCATCATGCAGCTCATGTTTAAGCCCCAAATCCCAAAATCATTCTTGATTTTCCTATTTCTCTTAATCCCCACATCCAAACCATCAGCGGGTCCTATTGTTTTTATCTCTCTGCTTTCAATTCCTTTGGGTACTTACCCAGAAGTGGAATTACTGAATCATATGAAATTCCATGTTTAATTTTTTAAGGAACTGCCACATTGTTTTCCACAGCAGTTGCACCATGGTTCTGGAATTCTTGACTCACTTAACTATGTTAGAGTTATGAAACGAAACCTAAGCAATAGAGCCCTCAAGTTCTGGAATTCTTGACTCACTTAACTATAGTAGAGTTATGAAACGAAACCTAAGCAATAGAGCCCTTTAGAAGGTTATATCTTAAAATCTTTCCAATAATTAAACTTAGCAATCTTTTGTGTGCTGTGGAGGCTTCAGACACCCTGCAGAAGTCCTTCTCCTACTCGCCACCTGTGGCTGAGCTGGGTTCCCAGCAGGTGTGGCAGAAGAGCTCAGGACCAGATGCCTGAGCCTGGGCCCCCACTTGGTTCCGAGTCTGACCTTCTAATCTGTATCCATCCACTTCTAAATGAGCCTAAACCAAGGAATTTTGTTCTTTGAGGGCACTTACCCAGAAGCCCCTAGGAGTCATAATTAATTTCTTTCATGGCTCATAACACGTAAGCACAGCCTAGCAATGACAATGGTGATGAAGACAATTGCAGTCATGAGTACCTGCCCATGTGCTAGGTCCATGCCAGCACTTTATAAACACATTCTCCTTTACCCGCAGAGCAATCCTACTGATTGTTCCCTTTTCACAGATGAAGAAATAGCCGGAGAGGGGTGAGCTTCTGGCCAAGGCACTCCGCCAGGAGGAGGCATCTGAGAAAGTCTTTCCCCAAAGTCTTCACTCTTCACGCCTTCCACAAAGCAGCAAACTGGGGAAATGGCTTCCCAATAATCAGCTTCTGTGTCCTTCTGCTTAAATCAAGAGGTCTGAGTACGGTCTGAGCCTGAGCTGTCTTCCCAAGGGGCAGCAGTGGTTCCTAACAGTCTCTTATCTCTTGTCCCCTCTGTTAGGACAAAGCACAGTTCTGAGCGGCCTCGACATTCAGGACATGCTGCCTGCAAACCTCCGCCACTACTACAGCTACCACGGGTCACTCACTACTCCTCCCTGTACCGAGAACGTCCACTGGTTTGTGCTGGCAGATTCCGTGAAGCTCTCCAGGGCACAGGTAATGCATGGCATCACTCCACCAGTCTCCACTTTTGACTGCCTGGGTAACAAGAATGTTCCCCCAGATGTCGCCTAATGTCAACCCGGGGCTCCTGGGGTTTTCCATGTACATGGCGACGTGCCTCACCTACATTGCCATGGACAATCTTACTGGTGCTGCGGCAGAGATAGGCAAACAGGCATCAGCGGGACCAAGGAACCATAGTTGATGCAGCAAACGGACAGGAGCCTGATCCACATCAGAGGAAAAGAGATGCATCGCAAAGGCAAATATTTATGGAGTGCTGCTCTTGGAAGCACTCTTCTAGGCCCTCGATATACGAATTCCCTGTGCTCGTGGAGCTTAGAGTCTAACTTCATGAATGGCTTTAGGCAAGAAGGATAGATTCTCATTTAGCTCTTTACCATGCTAAAAACTTGCAGCCTTTTGAGGAGATAAGCTGTATCAGTCATCTTTTGTCCTCCAGCATAGCATGGACACAGAATAAACATTTGCTGAGTTAGATAAAGGACAAACGTACTGAGGCTGCAAAGCAAAGTTGATATTTCCTTCTGGGTGATGTTCTTAGAAACAAATATTCCTTTTTCTTGAATTTTTCGTTTTCCTAATCCAGGAAAAGGTGGAAAGACCCCTATTCAAGGATGTCCACACACAAAAATGTTCCAACCAGGTTGGAAGTTTCCCCAGATACCTACCTAACAGAATCAAATGTAAATTATCTCTGGAAAAATGCACCTTAAATCCAGATATTGAAGAATTTCCAGAAATAAAATTAACTGAAATGAGCTCAATTAAAAAAAAAAAATCACAAAATACACAAGGGAAAAAACACTATGAGTGAGTATCAGCAGACTCAGACCTACAAAGATTTCAGGTAGAGAAGATATCAGACATTTAATATAAAATAAGAATGTTTAATATGTATAAAATGCATAACATTAATATGTATAATTGAACACATTTAGTATATTTAATACGTTTAAGAGTTTTAAATATGAGAAAAGAATAATAAAGTATAAAAATGACCAAGTAGATTTAGGAAAAAAAAAAACCCAGATAGAATTTCTAGAAATGAAAAGATAGTAACTGAAATGAAGAACTCAATGAGTATGTTTAATAGCATATTAGATGTAGTTCAGGAATGAATTAGTAAACTAGAATACAGAGTTGAGAAAATTATCTAAAATGCAGTACAAAGAGAAAAAAAATGGAAATATGAAAAAGAAGTAGAGATGCAGAGCATATAATGAAATAGTTTAACAAATGTCTAATTGAAATTCTAGGAGAAGAGGGGTAGTATAGAGAAGAGGTATGATTTGAGAAATATTGGCTGACAATTTTCCAAAAGAGTTGAAAGACACCAAGACATATATTCAGTAAGCCCAATAAGTCATTGTAAACTTTTTTAAAAACCCA
The DNA here is from genome assembly GCF_004115265.2 of Rhinolophus ferrumequinum. Taxonomy (NCBI): domain Eukaryota; kingdom Metazoa; phylum Chordata; class Mammalia; order Chiroptera; family Rhinolophidae; genus Rhinolophus; species Rhinolophus ferrumequinum. Next base: position 5,891,259 of record NC_046292.1, read on the forward strand.
TATTAAACACATCACAGTGAAACCACAAAACATCAAAGACAAAGGAAAATATTTAAAAATCAGCCGGAGAGTAGAAACAGATTATCATGAAAAGAGTTCTATTAGACTGAGAGTTGATTCAATGCAGCAAGAATGAAAGTAAGAAAGCAGTGGAATCATATTTTCAAAGCACCAAGAGGAATGAATAGCTGATCTAGAATCGTACCTGCAGCAAAAAATTTCTTTCAGGAATGTAGACAAAATACAGATATTTTCAGAAAAATAAAAATTGATCTTGCTACTTGATATGTCTCTGTTTACTTCTTTCTCTCCTTTCTACTGTTGACCAAATACTCATAGAAAAAGATTATAAGAGATTTTTGGAAGAATAAATGGATGAATGGATGCTATAGAATGTGCAATGCCTGGCACATAGCACCTGAAACCTCCTCTGGACTCGAGATCTCGCAAATGCTTTATCAGAGTTATATAAATCAAAGATCTAGTTCAATTTCTAACTAACTTTTTAAAAATCACCTAGTGCCTCTTCCTCTCCATAATGCACTTCCTCTTGCCTGCAGATTTGGAAGCTAGAGAATTCTTTATTGGATAAGCAAAACAAGGTTCTCCGCAACGATTACCGCAGGACCCAGCCTCTGAACAACAGAGTGGTGGAAGCCAACTTCATGTATCACCCTGACCATCGTAAGATCAACTCTTATTTATTCTTTGCAGTTTCTTGACTCCTGTTTTCTTCCTTCTCTGGGCAGACCCATTTCGTCTGGCAATAGTAAGGGAAGGAGAATCATCTAAACAGCAGGAGGCTCAGATAGACCAACGCGTACAGGGCTTGGGCAAAGGGGCGACTCATTTACTCAGTCCTGGCAGTGATGGCAGTGAGTAGAACAGAGGAGTCAATGAGGGTGGGTGACTATATGATTTATTACCTACTGTCTTGGTCAAAGACAGTAGGAGAAACAAGATGTCAGCCTTTGGGAAACAAGATGGTCAGATGCTCCCATAAAAGTGTAGGCTGAAGTTAACCTTATTTCACTCAACATAAATCATTTCCCACACACATTTATCTTGGTCTGTACTATGAGCCCGTTCCCAACTCCTCCTCCGGGGGGGATAACCAGACCACATATTGTTTACTACATTTTGGGGGGATCAAGCCCCAACACCAGGGCACTGGAAGTAGGTACAGACAGTCCAGCTTCCCCTGGAATCACTAATCCATCGGGTCAGGCTCCAAATGTGTGCTTGGCTCACCTCATTTCTGGGGTTATAAGAATGTAAATATTCTGCAATTTTCTCCAATTTGTTTTTTGTCTGCTTCTCTGTAAAGTTGGAGTGAACCAAACACATTCCCTGAATTTATTGTCTTTACAATCTATTTCCATTAACCGTTCCTGACATCTTTACATCCTCTAACACAGTAAAATCAGTCTCCAGTCAATACTACCCACATCTTTATCCGTATCTTTCAAGATTTTTAAATCGCCATACGTACTCCACCCACCTCCCCACCCCCACGGCAAAATAAAGGCCCATTTGTGCTTTTCTCTCCATCTTTCCTTCCCGGTTCATTTATTGTCTTCCCTGCATCAGTCTGCTCCTCCAGTATGATAGTAAGAGAGAAAAATGATACCAGCTATAATGATCATTTCGCATGTTACACTATATATAATTGCTTTTTCCAAAGGGTGGCTGCCTCTTAAGCAGGTCCAGTCGCTAGCAGGCTAGCCAGGGGGACCTTAGACCCACTGATCTCTCTCCTTGTTCTAATTTTGCCACGTTCCCATTTTCCCTAATAAAATTTTACACTATTTTTGCAACAGGCACAGGTTGTCCTGTTTCCCACATGCCACATCTCAAATGCTTTTTCTATGGGGTGGGGACCCAATGTATCCTCATGAGGGAGCTCAGATGTTCTAGGTCCCCTTATCTTAGACCACGAGGTCCCATGTTGCAGCTTGCCTGTAGGCCCATGGTGGCCCCTTCTAAGACTCATTGTTCAGGATTATTACTTCAATTCCCAGTAGATAGTAAGACGACTTCTTCCCCCACCCCCGACCGAGGGATCTGAATGATGGTCTGCCTTTGCTAGTAAGAGAGCAGAGAACTGTGCACCACCTCGCTCCACCTGACCTCCGGCCCAGACTTCTAATGTAGCAGTGATTGTGTCCAGTCAAGCTGGGTGTGTGACCCACACGATATCATCTCATAGTTCTATAGAGTTCCACCCAAGATGGGTCAATATAACCAACTCGTCAGTGAGGAATGATCTAAGAAACCAAGGTCCAAGAGTAAAACCACCTTCGACATGTCACCCCTTGGATTCTGGCAGCTTACAAGCCTAAATTCAGACACAGTGGGGATGCTTGAAGCCAATGGGATGGGTACATGGAGGGCATTCTAAGGAATCAAACATACTCTCCCTGAGAGCACATGTGCGGCATGGTGGCTGGCTGTCTCACAGTCTCTGTTTTCATGACCTCCAAAATTTTGACCTCTTCCCACTATCTCTTCTTTTTATAGAATATCATCTAGGCGCTGAACTCCAGTTTTACCTACGCAAGATCGACAGGGATGTGGAGTACGTGAGAAAATATATTGAACAGAAAAAAGCAAAGAGAAAAAGCGAGTGGTGATGAGCTTATAGTGTGAGCTAGCCCAGGAAGAGGAGACCTTCCCCTGAGCCCACGCCCTGCCCTGAATCTGAAAAATCCTGTGTGTCCAGATCACATCGGTCCCCGAGGCACCTGTTGAATTTCTGATTAAAACAAGGGGTAACCATCATCCACAAAAGGAAATGAGATGGTTTAAATGTATGAGAAGGGATTCAAGTTGGATACCACTAATGGAAATTGATTGTAATAGGAATTTAACTATCCTCCTGTGAAATCATGCCTGTTGATCTTTCTAAATTATAAACCAGTCTGAACTTCCCTGTAGCAGTTAAGTGTAATAAATAACTTGGGAAATTTATCATTTAAAAATTTCTCTTTTCTATTCCTGTATAGCATTTCAAAGATCCCTTCCTCACCCTATCCCAGGGGACCCAGGTGATGGGATAGAAATCAAGGTGGGAGGCATTTCCAGGACCAGGATTAAGAAAAAGGAGAGATCCTTGTATTGAGAACTTGTCGAGGTGGAGGTTTGGAACAGTGATCATGTCCTGTGAATAAAAGAGAGAAGAGCAAGGAGGCAGGCTCCTAGGAGAGGTAGAGAGAGGAGAGAGGGTCTCCATACAGAGCTCGCTCTTGTTAGTCAAATGGTGTCTGGCCTTGTTGTCACCAGACCTAGATTCAAGTGTTAGTTCTACCATTCCCTAGTCATACGGGATAATAAAATAACATGTCTTTTAGGGCTGTGGTTTGGTTAAATAAGACAAGGTTGAGAAGTACCCAGCAGAATAGCCATTATTTTTATTGGTCAGTTATGTGTACCCCACCCTTCAACTTCCTCTTCACCTCTGATTGAGCTCACCTGCATTCTTTGGAATTCCTGTATCTGCTGTCATTACTACCTGTGTTCACCGATGTTGTTAGTCATCATATTCAAAGCACTTCCACATCTGACTTCATTTACCCCTGAAACAATCCTCAAAGAAGCTGCATGTCCCCAGTTTACAGAAAAGACACCAAGAGGCAGAAAGGCCAGGTGACTCACCTAAGGTCTCCCAGGTAGAAGAAAAATTTGGACCTAAGTCTTCTGTATCCAAGTTCTTTTAACTACAAAAGTCGTCCTTTTCAGTTCTCCAACAAGCTTCTATAAAGCACTTGCTATATGCCAGACATGAGGCTAAGTACTGGGGTACACAGATGGGGGAGGACGGGTTCCTATGCTGTTGGAGCTCAAGTCCAGTGAGTGGGACAGACATTTAAATAACCAACCACGTACATGAAAATCCGTTTTGAATACCTACATTTTTGTATTTGGAAATTGCTTATTATTAAGAAATAAAAATAAATAACCAACCGCCCTACCATAGGGAGAACAACAGTTTAAAACCTCCACAGAGGAGCTGGTGCTTGGCCTGGGTTTGGAAGGCTGCAAAAGAACTCACCTGGTGAGCGAGTGAGGGAGGGGCACTACAGGACAAAGGAAAGTCACTGCTGATGGGAAAACACCGGGGAACTGAGAGTAATTGGGGGCAGCCAGAGGACCAGGTTCAAGGAACTGGCAGGGAAAGGGAGGGTATAGTGGGGAAGGTTAGGCATCACCAGTACCTTCTGTGCCACTCAAGGGCTTTGGACTTTATCCTGTGGGTGACCGGCAGCTAGTGCAGGCCTTTCAGCAGGGGAATGACGTGATGACAAGATAAGATTTATTCTTTCCCCCAGAGATGAGATTCTATGATGAATTGGAGATGAAACAATGAACCTACAGCCAAGAAGCTTACGTTCCTTACATGGGGTGAGAGATGCTGTAAACAAGTAAACAAAGACGTAAACAAACTGGGTCACACATGCCCATATGTGCTTGAAAACAAAGGAAAAAGCAACCCAAAGTAATTATAATAGTTACCTAAAAGGGGGAGGCAGGGGAAAGGGTGGGGGATGGGGCTGAAAGATGGATTTTTCTGGATACATCCTATTTGGTAGTTTTGGTTTTGGAGCCTTGGGTTTTACATAATTATACAACACAATTAAATTTAAAAGGCTTTTTTAAATCCCTAAAACTTAAGTCAACTTAAAATATAAAAACATAGTAAAATGATTTAACAATTGTACATTGAGTTGGTAGCATAAACAGAGAAGAATTTTTCCAAGTTATTTTAAACACAGTATATTTACTATCATACCTAGTGGGGTATATCCTAAGGGCAAAGAATCCCTAAACAGTACTCAGCACTCGTCAGTAATAATATTGGTATCGTTAATTTGACACTTTCTGTGTGTGTGTGTGTGTGTGTGTGTGTGTGTAATCACTGTACTATATTACTATATATGCATAAATAATTATGTTTATGTCCTTAGTAACAAGATTTTCAGCCTGAAAACAACCCAGAGATCCAAATATAATATCAAAACAGCTAAGTAAAAACCCCAGTGATCGTAAATTTGACATGGGAAATATCAGCATGCATTTCTGAATTCTTTTTCTCTAAGAAGCATGTATTTCCTAGCTCTGTCCACCTTTCAGGTGTGGAAACAACAGTAATCCTGTAGAAACAAACACCTTGTACCCAAACAGGGGTCTCTCTGTACTACTTCCCACTATGGGGCACCAGGGCTCCTTGGAGAAATGGCTGATTCCAGATCTGGGCCAAGGATGACCAACATAAGCCTGGGATAGACTTTTAGGCCTGAAAATGAGAAATCTAAGATGATTTGAGTCGTGCCCAAAAGACACAGGGGCCATCTTGAAGGGGCTCCTGGGACATTCAAAAAGAATGTCAGAAAAAGAAGACTGACTGCAATGGATTGAAATATATCAAATATATAGAAAACATAAGTTCATAATGATACTTAAAAAAAGAAAAAGAAAGAAAACTCATTAGTGAACTTTGGAGGTTGCTAGGGAAACTATTTATTATTCAGTAAGTTTGCAAAATGAGCAGGAGAATCAAGGATTTGTCCTGCCTTTCCTGTCCAAATTGTATTTTAGAGGAATCCCCTAGTTGGTTGGATTATTTTCCTGAGGCTGATGTAGCAAATGACCCCAAACTGTGTGGCTTAAAAAAACAGAAACATATTTTTTTTCATAGTTCTGGAAGCCATAAATTGAAATGGAGGTGTTGGCAGGGCCAAGCTCCCTCCAAAGCCTCTAGCAGAGAATCCTTCCTTGTTTTCCTCCAGTTTCTGGGGCTCCAGGGATCCTTAGCTTGTGGCTGCATCACCCCAACCTCTGCCTGTGCCTGTGTCCCTCTGTCTTTCTCTCATAATTGTCATTGAATTTAGAGCTAACCCAGATAATCCAGGACAATCTCATCTTCAATTCCTTAATTTAAGTACATCTGCAAAGATCCTTTTTACAAATAAGGTCCCACTCACAGTTTCTGGGTAGACATATCTTTTTTGGGGGGGCCACCATTCAACCCACTACTTCCAGTTGGTGAATGGAAGTTCTCCTAGGAGCAATGCCAGCCAGTAAATTCAAAAGGAATCATTTTTCAACCTAAATGAAATAATGGACCCAGATGATGACCGTCATTTGTTCCTAACACCAGTGGATAGAAGGTTGATGGGGGTCTTTATACAATGGATGGATCAGGCTGACCAGCTTTAGAGATACTGAGCAGTGTCTCGATGAGCAGAAGCTGATGATATTCTGTGCCTCTTGGAGTACACAGCACTGTCAATAAAGACTAGTTGCAAAAGAAAAAGAAATTGGAACCTGAATCTAATTAAGCCTTTAGCTATAATAAGCCATTTTAGATATAATAAGCCATTTTCAGGAAATTCAGGGGCTGGAAGAATGCATCTTCACCAAGAAGATATAAGCTCCATGACGAGGTTTTTCCACAATAAACTCCAAGTACCTAAGAAGAGTATCCGGAGAGATCCAAGATGGCAGAGTAGATAAACAGTGCACCCTCTTCCTTCCGTAAACAAATTAAAATTATAACTAAATCACAGAACAATCAACCTGGAGAATCATCTGAAGTCTGACTGAACAAAAGTTTCATAACTAAGGATATAAAGAAGAAGCTGCGTTGAGCTGGGTAGGAGGGGCAGAGACGCGAAACTGGCTGACCCCAAGCTTCTGCGTGGCGCTTGAGAACCGGGAGGGATATCTCAGCCACGAGGGCTCCCCCTAGAGAAGCGAGGGACCCAAGCTCCCGACACCAGGCTCCCCAGCCTGGAGTACTGCTGCCAGGAAGAGGAGCCCCCACAACATCTGGCTGTGAAAAACAGTGGGGATTTTGACCATCTGGGTGGGAGAGAAGGCAGCGGGAAATCCAGGCATCCTCTTAAAGGGCCCGTGCACAGACTCTCTCACTTCCAGGCACTCACCTTAGGCTCCAGTGGAGGGACAGTAATTCAGGGGGTGTCAGAGATATACGGGGGACAGACTGAGTTTTGTGGCTTTGTGACAAGGGCTGGAGGACAGTCAGCATTTTCCCTGTGGGGTCCTTCTCCCATGCAGCTGGCAGGCTGGTGCCATCTTTCCTGTGTTGAGCCTGCCCCTTATGCTTATGGCCAAATCTGAATCTGATTGGCCTGGTGAGCTCTGCAACTCTGTCTTACTGACTCATTGGGACCTGGTCACACCCAACTCCCTCAATATCAGAGGTACTTTCTCCAAGAGCAGCCAGCTCTGCCCACATTGCACTTTTTCTTGGAAAACTATCAGAGTCCAACAGATCCCAGGTGGGCGGCAACTGGCCCGGTGTGCTCTGAGACTTTTGCTGAGTAGCTCCAGGCTCAGCACTGGCACCAAACCAGAATTTACATTAACCTGGTGACCACAACTCTTCCCATTCTAGTGACTCCCTGAGGCCCTGCCGTACCCAATTTGCATACTGCATGAGGCTTTATCAATGGTTGAACCTTAAGGGAGCTGGCAGGTGGCAGCAGGCCTCGGGGTATCCTGGCTTATTGTGGAACTACCCCAGGTACTGGTGGCAGATATCCTTAGTTCACAGCATGGCCTCTCCCACGTGCCTCCAGGTTTAGCACAGGCAGCAAACAACTACAGATTGCTTTGTACCTCCTCCCAGATAGTCCCTGTTCAGTCACAGGCAGTGGGTGACCTGGGCCTGCATCAGAGCCCCTCCCAAGAGGCCCAAGAACCAACATACTTGGAGGCTGGCTGCAGACCCCAGTAGAGCACTGCCCAATTAGCCCCACAAGTAGCACACCTAAAGGGTGGTCCCAACAGGCACCAGAAGAGCCAGCTGGGGCAATTCCCACTCAGTGGGGTGAGTCCCCTGTAAAGCAGCCTGTAAGCTATGGATGTGGCCAAACCCCACAGCCAATCAGCCTGAGGGCCAATCCCACCCAAAGATGTGCCAGCAACCAAGGCTCAACTATAATAGGAGGACACACAGAACCCATACAAGGGACACTCCTATAGCACCTGGTGCAGGTGACCAAGAACACTGTACCACTAAGTCCCACAGGGCACTTACTACATAAGATCACCTGGCCAAGACTGATAAACATAGCAGATCTAACTAATACATAGAAACAGAGAGGCAGCCAAAATGAGGAAACAAAGAAATACATCCCAAATGAAAGAACAGGAGAAAACTCCAGAAAAAGAACTAAACTAAATAGAGGAAAACAACCTACCAGATACAGACTTCAAAACAGTGGTTATAAGGATGCTCAAGGTACTTAGTGAAAACTTCAACAAAGGGATAGAAAGCATAAAAAAGCACATCGAAACCATAAAAAGAGAACCAGGCAGAAGTGCAGAATACAGTAACTGAAATGAAGAATGCACTAGAAAGATTCACCAGCAGACTAGATGAAGCAGAGGATCGAATCAATAATTTGAAAGACAAGATAGCAGAAAACACCCAATCGGAACGGCAAAAAGGAAAAAGAATAAAAAAACATGAAGATAGTTTAAGAGACCTCTGGGACAACATCAAGCATAACAACATTCACATCACAGGGGTACCAAAAGGAGAAGAGGGAAAGTAATAGATTGAGAACCTATTTGAAAAAATGATGACTGAAAACATCCCTAACTTGGTGATGGAAGAAATAGACATACAAGTCCAGGAAGCACAGAGACTCCCAAACAGGAGGAACCCAAACAGGTCCATACCCAGACACATTATAATTAAAGTGGCAAAAGTTAAAGATAAAGAGAGAATCTTAAAAGCAGCAAGAAAAAGGCAACTAGTAACTTATAAGGAAGCTCCCATAAGATTGACAGCTGATTTCTTAACAGAAACTTTGCAGGCCAAAATGGATTGGCATGAACTATTCAAAGTGATGAAAAGCAAGGATCTACAACCAAGACTACTCTACCCAGAAAGGCTATCATTTGGAATAGGATAGATAAAGAGCTTACCAGATAAGAAAAAGCTAAAGGAGTTCATCACCACCAAACCAGTATTACAGGGAATGTTAGAGGGACTTCTTTAAGATGGAGAAAAAAAAATTATGAATAATAAAATGGCACTATCTACATGTCTATCAACAATTACTTTCAATGTAAATGGATTAAATGCTCTACTCAAAAGACATAGAAGGGCTGAATGGATAAGAAAACAACCCTTACATATGCTGCCTACAAGAGATTCACTTCAGATGGAAAGACACACACAGATAGAAAGTCACGGGATGGAAAAAGATATTTAATGGAAATGGAAAAATAAAACAATAAGAAGCTGGGGCAGCAATATTTATACCAGACAAAATAGACTTTAAATAAAGGCTATAACAAGAGACAAAGAAGGTCCCAGTAATCTCACTTTTGAATATTTCGCTGAAGAAACCCAAAATGCTACTTCGAGGGGACATATGCATCCATATGTTCATTGCAGCATTGTTTACAATGGCCAAGATGTGGAGTCAGCCTGGGTGTCTATTGATGGAAGAATGGATAAAGAAGAGGTGGTACATATATGAGGTATGACAATTAAGTTTGAGAACTCATCCTAGAAAAAGTGCTACATACCTCATCACTGAATATCACTATGGTCACCTCCGAAGTATGCCCCTTGGGAAGCTGTGTATCGAGGCCAGTGCCTAATCTATCCTTCAAAGCAATTTTGGAACTCTTTTTCTGGAATGGCCATCAGAGCTGTTGTCATATTACCCTTGATGTCCTGAATGTCATCAAAATGTCTTCTTTCACTATTTCCTTTATCTTTGGGTAAAGACAGAAGTCACTGGTGGCGAGATCAGGTGAGTAGGGAGGGTGTTCCAAAACAGTTATTTGTTTTCTGGCTGAAAACTCCCTCACAGACAGTGCCATGTGAGCTGGTGCATTGTCGTGATGCAAGAGCCATGAATTGTTTGCGAAAAGTTCTGGTTGTCTAACTTTTTCACGCAGCCTTTCAGCATTTCCAAACAGTAACCTCGGTCAACTGTCCAGTTGGTACAAATTCATAATGAATAATCCCTCTGATATCAAAAAAAGTTAGCAACATCAATGCAACCAATTCATGAACTTAATTGTCAGATCTTGTATACAATAGAATATTGCTCAGTCAGGTAAGGGAATGGATTCTTGCCATCTGTGGTAATATGGATGGACCTGGAGGGAATTGTGCTGAGTGGAGTACGTCAGACAGAGAAAGACAGATGCAATGAGATTTCGTTTATAAATGGACTCTAAAGAACAAAATAAACAAACAAAAAAGAAATAAACTCATAGATACAAAGAATATTTTGATGGTTGCCAAATGGGAGGGGGGTTGGGGATGAGTGGAAAAGGGGAAGGGATTAAGAAGTACAAATTGGTTGTTACATAGTAATCATGAGGATGTAGAGTATAGCATAAGGAATATAGTCACTAATATTATAATAACTATGTATGGTGTCACATGGGTACTAGATTTATTGGGGTGATAGATGGGAGGGGGTTGGGGTACGGATGAAAAAAAATGAAGGGATTAAAAAGTACAAATTGGTTGTTATATAGTAGTCATGGGGATGTAGGGTATTTCATAAGGAATATAGTCAATAATATGGTAATAACTATGTATAGTGCCAGGTGGGTACTAGACTAGTCAGGGGGATCATTTCTTAAATTATATAAATGTCTAACCACTATGCTGTACACCTGAAATTAATATAAAATAATATTGAATGTCAACTGTAACTGAAAAATTTAAAAAAGGGGGAAAAGGTGAAGGGGAATAAGAGGTTCAAATCTCAAGGTTTAAAACAAATAAGTCATGGAGATGTAATGTACAGCATGGGGAATATAGTCAATAACAGTGACAGTGTGGTACAGTGTCAGATGGCTGCTGGACTTATCATGGTGATCACTTCTTTAGATATATAAATGTTGAATAACTATGGTGTACACCTGAAACTAATATAATGTTGTATGTTAGCTACATTTTAGAAGAATCTTTTTTAAAAATGTAAATTAAAACTACCAGTAGGATTGACTCGCCCTAAGACACCAAAGTAGTGATTTAGAGAGTCAGGATTAGAACCCAAATATTTATGCATTTCTACTCTCAAATTCTATTGTCTTTTCACTACTTAATGTCATCAAGCAATATTTAATACCTATTAAATAAAGCCTAAAATGGTAAAAAAAAAAATAGAGTATGTGATACATCAAGCTGCTCAATGAAAATGTGCTGGATGAATGAATCCAGACTATATAAAGAAATCCTAAAAAATCAATAAGAAAAGGACTAGCAGCGACCCAAGAGAAACATCATAAAAAGGGATGAACGGACAACTTATAGGAGAGGAAACGACTAAACCTCGCTAGCAATTAAGGTAATGAAAATTAAAACCACAACAAGACACCATCTCACACCCACAGAGTGGCAAAAACTTTAAGGTCTGACAAAACACTGACTGCTGAGTCTGTGGCCCAATCTTCATCCACTGCCAGCAGGAGAGTCAGCTGTTATAGCCCCTCCTAAAGCAGTGTGGTAACAGCTCATCAAACGGAGCACATGCAGATCCCGTGACCCAGACAGTCGGCTCCTGGGTATTTACCTTAGAGACATTTTGCTTATGCGTGAGCATAAGAAACAAAAATGTTCACATCAGCATTACTTGTAATTGAAAAATATGGGAAACAACTTAAATGTTTGTCAACAGGATAACGTAAAATAATCAAGCTAGGAAGTAGTAAAGAATGAATGAACCAAAACTACACATATCAACACAGTAGAAAGTCACAAGCTTGATATTGGGCAACAAAGGCAAGTAGCAGGAAAAATAGAGGGGGTGCTAACAAAATGTATGGAAGTGGACACTTTGGTCAACGTTGCTCAAACAGTAGTTCACCATCATCAGAACTGTCTGGATGCTTATGGGAACTGCTTTGAGCACCTCTCGTCATTGCAAAAGTCACACGTGACTTGTGTTCATCTTTTGTTATCGGTATATATTGAGTATTACAATTTTAATACAGTTTTCCTTTCTTAAAATGTATATACTGGGCCAGTCCGGTGCCTCAGGCTGTTGAAGCTCTGAGCTCCTAACTCTGAAGGCTGCCGGTTCGATTCCCACATGGGCCAGTGGGCTCTCAACCATAAGGTTGCCAGTTCAATTCCTCGAGTCCCGCAAGGGATGGTGGACAGCGCCCCCTGCAACTAAGATTGAACACGGCACCTTGAGCTGAGCTGCCTCCCGGATGGCTCAGTTGTTTGGAGCGCGTCCTCTCAACCACAAGGTTGCCGGTTCGATGGTGGGCTGTGCCCCCTGCAACTAGAAAATGGCAACTAGAAAACGGCAACTGGACCTGGAGCTGAGCTGCGCTCTCCACAACTAAGATTGAAAGGACAACTTGACTTGGAAAAAAAGAAGTCCTGGAAGTACACACTGTTCCCCAGTAAAGTCCTGTTCCCCTTCCCCAATAAAATCTTTTTTTAAAAAAAGTGTATACTTTTTTTGGCACCATTTGTATACAGTGTAATTTTATTTATACGAAAATTGAACAATGACAAAATTACACACATCTGTAATTTTAAGGTGGCATAATATATAGTAAAGGTGATTCATAAGAAAAATGTCAAATTCGGAATAGTGGCCACATCCATTACGGGAGAGAGAGAGGGGAACACGGCCTCCGATTGTGCCCATGACAACTTATTGCTTAAAGTGGGTGGTGGATAGATGGGTGGTCATTACTCTTTATTAATTACTATTTCTTTTAAATTATGAATATGATCTCATCACTTTCCTACTTCAAACCCTCCAATGGTTTCCCGTTACACTTGAAATAAATTCCAAAGCCCAAATTGTAGTCTAACCATTTGGCCCCGATTACTTCCTGGACATCACCTGTTACCACTCTTCCTTTTGCTCTCTGAGCTCCAGTCAGTGTTCGTCAGACATACCAAATACAGTGGTACCTCAGTTTTCGAACGTCTCCGTTGACAAACATTTCAGTCTACGAACACTGTAAATTTTATGGGTCTATGGTATCATCAGATAGTAAAATTCACGCTAAATTTGCAGTTTTAGGGGTTGATTTTAAATGTCTGGAACAGATTAATCCATTTTGCATTACTTTCTATGGGGAAACCGTACCTTGGTTTTCGAACGTTTCAGAACTCGAACGGTCTTCCAGTAAGGATTATATTCGAAAATTGAGGTACCATTGTATGTTCCAGTCTCAGGGCTTTTGCACATGCTGTTCTCACTGCATTGAATGTAGGGCACAGGCTTCTACTCTTTCTTGCTTTGCTGCTCTATTCACATCATCACAAAAGCCACCAGACCATCTTCTGTTTTACCCTAGTGATTGACAAGGAGCTTGTGATGACCCTGGTTCTCTCAGGGAACACGGCGCTGGGCGGCTTCTTCACCAGTTTGTCCTGAACTGGGACCCCAGGGCCAGGCCTACTGCTGTGTGATCCTATTCAAGGAAGGCTCATGTATGGACCGACGGGTGACGTGGCAGAATGGCTGCAGAAAGGATACGTCGTATAGGAGGGAGGGACTGTCATCCCAGGTCAAATCATGGTGGTTTCTAGAATCCTCTCCAGTGGATCCTGAGCTGGATGAGACATGTGCTCACTGCAGCCTCCCTGGGCCACTGACAGATTCAGACGCTGGCCCAGGGTAGGAGCACAGGTCCAAGTGCAGCACGTGAGGCTGGTGGGGGCTCTGAGATGAGCTGGGTGGGAAAGAGGCTCTGTGCTGACCCAGCTTCCGGGGACGTTTTCATTCCCAGTGTCACATTTATGTTGTGCTTCAAAACTTACGCAAAGTTCCCACACACCTCATCTCATCTTGAGCCTCCCAGCAGTGGTATGGAATGGGGACTCGGATCCCCAAATTGGAGGTAGGGAAACTAAGGCTCAGAGTTCCTCAGGGACAGAACTGGGATTCAGACTCCAGGCGTTTCCACTGTCCTGTGACCCCTCCCTTTGGGTGGGGTAATGCTCCCACCAATGTGACAAAGGGGTCCCCCAAAAGTGATTACTTTCAGCACTTACAAAACAATGATGAAGACAAAACGCCCGAGTTTCTAAAGGACCCTTTCGCCCCGGACAAACCATCACTGTCCCCTGTACTTGTCACAGATCTGTGAGGACACCTATTCCAGAACTTACTGCTCCCAGGTTCATCAGCGCTAAGTGAGGACCCAGCCTGGCAATGAGCCTGAGAAAGGCTGCTGTCTAGAAAGGAGGCTGCAGCCAGGAAGCCGCTGGTCTGACCAGAATCCCATTCACACAGTAAGTGCTTCCTGAGGCCCTACTATACCAAGCACTGCGCTCGGCAGGCCCCCCCGCTCCTGGAGGTCGCAGTGGGTGGTGGACGCAGGGGCACCAGCTACACCATGTTAGCTGTGAGCGTGTGGGGTCACAAGCCGGAACGGAGACTGCAAGGGCAGGAGCCAGGGCAGGTGGGGTGAGTCAAGGGCCTGAGCCAGAGAATTGTCTGTTCAGGGAGGTGTTTGCAGCCGCCCAGGCCCGGCCACCCTGCCCACCAGCCCAGCTCCAGGTTTGGCCTCCATCACTGTTCAGGGACCCCTGGGGGACAGAGGTCTTGCGCCTGTTCCAGTTCTCTGCTGGAGACCCCTTGGGGACAGGGAGGTGAAAGGAAGAAGAGTCTCCCTGCTGAGAGGGACGATGAAGACAGGCACCCAGGGAGGTGACCAAGAAAGAGACCATCCAACCTGCAACACTTAAGGGTAAGGCAAGTTCTATTACGGTTTTGAAATGTTTTGGTAAATTTTACCCCATTATGCTTGCTCAGTTTTAAAGTAGCAAAGAGTTGCAAATTTTATAAATGTCTAACCCTAGAGAATTAGTTTAGAGATGCAGCTGGCATGAAATGTCTGTGTGTGTGCACAAAGAAATCTGTAAGGTTCCACACCAAAGACTTAAATAATCGTTTTCTGAGTAGGTTAGATTATAACTTTGTCCTCCCTGATGAACAAGCATTGCTTCTGTAGTAAGAAAAAAATATAAGACAAATATAATAAAGAAAAAGGGAAAAAGATCTAGCATCTTCTAACATTTCAAATTTTCAGTTTCTTTTGTAATCAATTATATTTGCTCTGTTTTAATTTTATTGAATGAAAATGAAAAATTTTCATCATCAATGGGCATTTTTATAACTTTTATGGAAACTGTCAATAAAACTGTGTTACTGCTGTTAATTTGTGATTCCAACTTTTCATTATTACAAACAACACAGCGTAATGCAGGAATTTGGCTAAATTTAGTTTAAAAACTAAAACAAACAAAAACATCCGAGAAAAAAATAAAGACTTCAGGTGTATTAATTTGGGGCTAATGTTATTTCCCTCAGATTGTCACTGTGAACACTTCTAACTGAAGTGCTGAGGTCAATTTTGTTTTCTTCAAGTTTTCTCCTAGGAACTGCAAGGGGACCAAGGGCCCATCCTCTCCCAGTGGGAGCAGAAGGAATCTGCTCTTTAAACAGACACAAAACCAGCTTCACGAGGCCAGTGGGAAGGAAGTCACCTGGGCACCGCTCCCTCAAAGGCGAGACCCACCTCTCTGGCAGCAGAAACTGAAAAGACCACTTAGCAGGCCCCTGAATTTTAATATTCCAGTGCTGGTTTCTATGAGTTCGTGGTACTTGAGAAAAGGTTTGAGAAACAAAACATCCCTTAGAAATAGTCTGTTAGCTGTTCCGTGGTGCTCTCAGCGGGTGTTCCTCTCACTAGTGCCAGAAAATTTCCGAAAGGCCTTCTGTGTTGCTGCCATTTTGTGAATAACTAAAGCCCAGAAGGTTTCGCAGAGGCCAGATTAGAAGGCTGAGCAGACGGCTGCGTTTGTAGAGAAGATGCTGCCCTCCAGTGGCCACTGTGAGGATGGCAGGGCCTGTGTCCCAGGGACCTTAGAAATGGGCTAGTCCACCCCCTTCTGTTTTTCATACTGATAAACTGAGGTACACAGGGACCTATAAAAGTCTCATGGTAAGTTACAGGCATATCAGGGACAAACAGCATAGTGTGTGTCCCTGGACTGGCCTTTCTCACACGGTAAGATGTGGGATTGCTTTGGGCTAGGGTCTCTCTTGCCTCCATGCCCTGCTTTTTGAATTTCAAAGCACCTTCACACCAGGGTGATAGATACCAACCCTTCCCATCCACCTCTAGTCACCAGGGGCTAAATGCCCCCCCCCCAGCTGAATGGACAGGCCATTCACTCAGATGCCCCTCTTGAGCCCAGCTGACCTCTGAATGCCAAGGCCTGAAGAGATGGCCACCACGACTGGCCCTAGCAACCCTGAACCTCAGTCAAGTGGATGCTGGGGGAGCAGATGCCAAGTCCTTCCAGGGACAGCTGTTGTCCAGAGAGGAGACAGGTGCTAGGGAGAAGTAGAGGAGACCTCCAGGCCTCAGAGACGGGGGTCAGTGTGGCTGTGGGGGGCAGGGGAGGACTGCTGCTGACCAGTGGACCAGGCTGTACTTCCTCCCTTGGCTCCCACAGAAATTCCCCATCAGCCTCAATCAAGCAGAGTTGGTTGCATTTCTGCTCTTCACAAACACAATCCCCAGCTAAGACACAACACACCTTTTATTGTGTTTGAGCCTCAGAAACCACCAGAGGTGGTGGGGTGGGGGCGGATTTATCAGTGCTGTGTTACAGCTGAGGAAGCTGGGACCAGAGAGTGTGCTCTGACACACAGCTTCTTGGTGGGGAAGCAGGAGCTCAACTCCAAGTCCTGTGCTCCAACCATTTTCACATCGACCCCTGGGGCCCCTGGGACTGGCCCAGAGAACACATCAGCAAGAGGCATTTTCAGGTGCATGTTTCGGGATGCAGCCAAGCAGGCTTAGCTCCTCCAAGGAAGACCCCTGGGCTGAGTTTCAGGGTTTCTGGACTCCAGCATCTTCCAAATGTGTGGCTGTGTGGCAAATGCCCCATTGGCCTGCTCCAGAGTCCCCCACCACCACCCCTGACAGCATGATAGGCTCCCACGGGTGGAAGCTGAGAGCACGCCCCCCGACAGTGGGATGTGAGAGACACTTGCTGGCGCACAGCTTTCTTCAAGGCAGACAGAGGGGGGCAAACAGAGCCACCATTAGGCCCTGGATCAAAAACACTAGAAGGGACCATGAGTCGTTGTCAAGAACAAAAGGACCCAACCTCCACAGAAGGGGGCCCCTGAGGCAGAGCTCCACTCCCCACGTGCAAGAATGAGGGTACCATATGTGCTGCTCTGTCACCCACGCTGCACCTGGAAAGCTCCACTTCATCCTTCAGCTGTGGAATCCCCACTCATGAGGTAGTCAAGGCACCCATCCAATCAACACACATTCAAAGAGGACCCAGGGAGTTAAGTGAGTTTCTCCAGATGCCTCAGGTACCAGGTCTCCTGTTTAGGCCAGTGATCTTTCTACTACATTCCTCGTTTGAGGGGAACTCATAGGGCTCCTGTCAGAAGTTTACCATCAGAGGTTAAAAATCCCTTATGGTTAACAAGCTTCTCTTGGAAAGTGAAAACACTCTAGGGAAAGGTCATAGATTAGGACCTTACCAGTTTTTCAAATCTTAGTGTGAATTAAATGGTACAAGCACATGCCCAATAAATATTTGCAAAGAATAGAGACCCCCTACCTAGAGTGGGACCCTGGAGGGACTATCTTCAGCCAAATGGTCAGTAGGAAGACTGTCCACCCAGAAAAGGGAGCTGGTGAGACCGCCCAGGTCTCAGATCTAGGGGGCAGGAAAGGGAGCCTGGAGCTTCACAAGCTCCAGCTGGGCTCAAATTCGCATTACCTGCATGTTAAAAGAACACAAAAACAAACAAACTAAACAAAACAACAACGACAAAACCTAAACTACAAACCCAGTAGTACCTCCTGGTGCCTAAAAGGAGCAAACACAGAAATATTTCGGGGGCAATTGTAGACATTTGAATATGGCAAGAATATTAGATGATACTTAGGAATTATTTAAAATTTTTGTATGTGAAATAAAGGTATCATATAAAAACATGACTTTACAGAAACAATCCAAGATGGCAGAGTAGATAAACACTATGCTTGCCTCATCCTGTGAACACATCACAATTACAACTAAAATATAGAACAATCAACCTGGAGAATCATCTGAAGTTTGGCTGAACAGAAGTTTTATAACTACCGTGTTTCCCTGAAAAATAAGACCTAGGAGGACCATCAGCTCTAATGCATCTTTTGGAGCAAAAATTAATATAAGACACGGTCTTATTTTACTATAATGTAAGACCATGTCTTTATAATATAATATAATATAATATAATACCCAGTCTTATATTAATTTTTGCTCTAAAAGACACATTAGAGCTGATAGTCCACCTAGGTCTTATTTTCGGGGAAACACGGTAAGGATATAAAGAAGCAGCTGCACTGAGACTGGTAGGAGAGGCAGAGATGTGAAACAGGCTGGCCACACACCTGTGTGTGACAGATGAAAATTGGGAGGGATATCTCAGCCATGGAGGTTCCCCACAGAGGAGCAAGGGACCCAGCCTCACACCAGGCTCCCAGCCCAGAGTACAGGTGTCAGGAAAAGAGCCCAAACAACATTTGGTCGTGAAAAACAGTGGAGATTCCGACCATCCAGGTGGGATGGAAGGCAGCAGGAAACCCAGGCATCCTCTTGCCCGCACAGACTCGCTCGCAGGCACTCACCTTGGGCTCCAGCTGATGGATGGTGACTTGTGGGGCATCAGAGGCATACTGGGGGCAGACTGAGGTATGTGGCCTTGGGAGGCAGCCTGGAGGACAGTTGGCAATTTCCGTTTGTTTCCTTCTCCCATGCAGCTGGCAGGCAGGCACCATCTTTGCTGTGTTGAGCCCGCCCCCTACGCTTATGGTCAAATTTGAATCTGATTGGCCCGGTGAGCTCGGCAGTTCCACCTTGCTGACTCACTGAGACCCCGTCTCACCCAACTCCGTACCATAGGAGGCTTCATCTGTGGCTGAACCTTACCAGAGCCGGCAATTGGCAGCAGGCAGCAGCAGGCCTTGGTGTGTCCTGGCTTTTTGTGGAGCTATCCCCGACCCGGCAGTGGTGGCAGCTGTCCTCATTTCACAGCTCCAGGATTAGCATAGGCAGCAACCAACTGTGGATCACTTTGTAGCTCCTACCAGGTATTCCCCAACCCGTCACAGGCAGTGGCTGACCTGGGCCTGCACTGGAGCCCCTCCCAAGAGGCCGAGGAACTAACATACTTGGAGGTTGGCTTCAGACAACAGAAGAGCACTGCCCCGTTAGCCCCACAAGTGGCACACCTAAAGGGTGGTCTCAACAGGCACCAGAGCCCAGTGGGGCAAATCCTGCTCCATGTGGTAAGCCTCCGCTCAGCCGCCCATAAGCTGTGGATGTGGCCAAATCCCACAGCCAGTCAGCCTGAGGGTCAGTCCTACCCACCAACATGCCAATAGCAAACAAGTCTCAAATATAACAGGAGGCCACACAAAACCCACACAAAGGACACACCTGAAGCACCTAGCACAGGTGACCAGAGAGACTGTGCCAGGACCCCATAGGGCACCTATTATATAAGGTCATCCGGCAAGAGACATAGCAGATCTACCTAACACATAGAAACAAACAGAGAGGCAGCCAAAATGAGGAAACAAAGAAATACATCCCAAATGAAAGAACAGGAGAAAACCTCAGAAAAGGAACTAAACAAAATGGAGGCAAGCAACCTACCAGAGATAGTGTTCAAAACACTGAAGGGATTGGCACAAAATATTCAACGTGAAGAAAAGCAAAGATCTACAATCAAGACTACTCTACCCAGCAAGGCTATCATTTAAAATTGAAGGACAGATAAAGAGTTTTCCAGACAAGAAAAACCGAAAAGAGTTAATCATTACTAAACCAGTATTACAAGGAATGTTAGAGGGACTTCTTTAAGATGTGGGGAAAAAGATCAAAATTATGAATACTAAAATGGCAATATTTATATGTCTATCAACAATACTTTCAATGTAATGGATTAAATGCTTCACTCAAAAGACATAGGAGGGCTGAATAGATAAGAAAACAAAACCCTTACATATGCTGCCTACAAGAGACTCACTTCAGATGGAAAGACACACACAGATGGAAAGTAAAGGGATGGAAAAAGTTATTTCATGAAAGTGGAAATGGAAAAACAAACAAAAAAAAAAAAAAAAAAACAAGAAAAATCTGGGGTAGCAATACTTATACCAGACAAAATAGACTTTAAAACAAAGGCTATATACCAAGAGACAAAGAGGTCCCAGCATTCCCACTTCTGGGTATTTATCTGAAGAAAACCAAAATGCTACTTCGAGGGGACGTGCGCCTCCAAATGTTCATTGCAGCACTTTTTACAGTGGAGAAGTTGTGGATGCAGCCTGGGTGTCTGTCAATAGAAGAATGGATAAAAAGTACGTGGTACATGTATACAATGGAATATTGCTCGGCCAGGGAAGGGAATGGATTTTTGCCATCTGTGGTGGCATGAATGGACCTGGAGAGAATTGTGCTAAGTGGAGTATGTCAGACAGAAAAAGATGGATGCAATATGATTTCACTTATATGTGGAATCTAAAGAACAAAATAAACAAATAAAACAGAAAAACACTCATACATACAAAGAACATTTTGATGGTTTCCAGATGGGAGGAGGGTTAAAAGTGTGGGTAGAAAATGGGAAGGGATTAAAAAGCACAAATCGGTTGTTACAAAATCAGTTCTTACACAGTAATCATGGGGATGTAGGGTATAACAGAAGAAATATAATCAATATTGTAATAACTATGGTGTCAGATGTGTACTAGATTTATCGGGGTGATAGGTGGGACGGGGGTTGGGGGACAGGGTGAAAAAGATGAAGGGATTATGAGGTCTGACAATTAAGTTCGTGAACTTGTTGCCACAATGTTGCTAACCTTGTTTTGAAATCAGAGGGATTATTCATTATGAATTTGTACCAACTGGACAAACAGTTAACCAAGTTTACTATTTGGAAGTGTTGAAAAGGCTGCGTGAAAAAGTTGGACGACCTGAACTTTTCGCCAACAATTCATGGCTCTTACATCATGGCAATGCATCAACTCACACAGCATTGTCTGTGAGGGAGTTTTTAGTCAGTAAACAAATAACTGTATTGGAACACCCTCCCTACTCACCTGATCTGGCCCCCAATGACTTTTTTCTTTACATGAACATAAAGGAAGTACTGAAAGGAAGACATTTTTATGACATTGAGGACATCAAGGGTAATACGACGACAGCTTTGACAGCCATTCCAGAAAAAGAGTTCCAAAATTGCTTTAAAGGGTGGACTAGGCACTGGCATCGGTGCATAGCTTCCCAAGGGGAGTACTTTGAAAGTGATCGTAGTGATATTCAGCAATGAGGTATGCAGCACTTTTTCTAGGATGAGTTCATGAGCTTAATTGTCTGACCTCATAAGAAGTACAAATTGGTGATTACAAAGTAGTCATGGGGATGTAAAGTACAACATAGAGAATATAGTCAGTGATATGGTAAAAACTATGTATAGTGCCAGGTGGGTACTAGACTAGTCAGGGGGATCACTTCTGAAATTATACAAATTCTAACCACTATGATGTACACTGAAATTAATACAAAATAATAGTTTAAAAAAGATATGACTCATCTAACTGTAGGAATGTTCAACAAGAGATTCCTAATGGGACAGGGACTAAGAGACCGCTAAGGTCCTTTTCAGTGGAAATCCATTGTCTTATGAAGAGGTGGGGAAGAATCGGAAAAACTGGTCCAGCAGCCAACCTAGGGGACTCTGACACCAGACGATGGAGGTGGGGGGCCCAAAAGAAATCTCTGCTGAGTGAGTTTTATAGTGAGCCCCTGGTCCCACACCTTAAGCAGTTTTCTCCCCCAGGACGAGGCCAGCTCCAGCCTGCATACACCTCCTGGGCTCAGGGTTCTCATCTGCAAAATGATGGAGGTGAGGGGACCCGTCTAGAAGGTTCCTCCACTGCCAAAGTCCTGTGACTGTGGGTTCAGGCAAGGACGTGGTGGCCAAGCCTGGGCTTCTAGAACAGTCCAGTCACTCCTGGTGTAGCAGAGAACAGCACAGTCTGAATCACAAAAAAGTCTGGATTAGGGCATCATTACGACATATTGAATGTTTTCTTCATTCAAGTGCACAGCATATGGCACATCGATTGTTAATCAAGTATCTAGAAGAAGAAGTCCCACTGGTCCTGCTTCAATAAATAACTCATTTTCAATTGCCAATATTTTCTTCCATGCATGAAAACTGAATTGCCACAGTTCTTTAGAAGTTAGTTTCTTTAGAGAGTTTTCCACTCACACCCACAAACTGTCCACCTTGGTACAGCAAGTCCAAGTGTAGCTGTGAATTCCAAAGAGTGGGTGTGGCCTGAGAGAATTCCCGGGTGTGTCACCCTGAGACTTTGGCTCACATCCTTCCTTCCCGGGAACCTTGACCTGGGCTACCTCCCTTATCTGTGGAGTCACGTCTTTGCAGCACCTGAGCTTAGGCACAAAGAGTTTTAGTGCGTCCGTGCAAGCCAAGCAAAGTACAAAGAGCTACTGTGCATTCTCGAAGAAGACATGAGACAGGGCCATGTGGAGTGACTCAGTCTCAACCCCAAACCTCAGAACAACACTGATGAGGCCACGCAGGGAGAGGCTGCAGCTGTTACAACTTGGAGCCACAGGCCACCTGACCACAAACTAAACCCAATCAATAAGCATTTATTGAGTACCTGCTGGAAGTGCTGACCAGGCACTAGTACCATCAAGAACTTTGATCAAAGGCTGTACCACCTCCATGGGGTTGACGACGGAGGGACTGCTGTTCCCGTGCAAATGACAAGGGAAGAAATCCCAAGAAATTCAGGGACTTGCTTTAAGGGCATCACGTCCATGGCAAAGTGGGGACTAGACTCCAGGCCTCCTGCTTTTCAAGGTCACACCACTCCCCACCACATGCACAACCACCAGAGACAGCGTGGTTTACTAATGCGAATTTTAAAAATACTTTTAATCAATCATTTCTTTTCTTATTTAAAATGTACAATTTGACGGTTTGACATGTGTACACATCCGTGATATTATCACCACGATGAAGATAATGAACATTTCCATCATTTCAAAAGTTTCCCCCACATAACCACTGATCTGTTTTCTGTCACTATAGTCTGCATTTTCTACAATTTTACATAATTAAAATAATACAATATGTATTTTTTTGGGGGGGGATCTGGCTTGTTTCATTGACCAGAGTTACTTTGAGACCCATGCACAGTGTGGCATGCGGCAATGGTTTATATCTTTGCTGAGTAGTATTCTATCATGCGGATATTCCACAATCTGTTAATTCCTTCGCCCAGGGATGCTGTGTCCAGCACTTGGCCATTACCAATAAACCTGCTATGAACATTTGTGTGGCAGGCTCTGTATGGACATGTGCTTTAATTTCTTTGGGTAAACACCTAGGAGTGGAATACTGGATCATAAGGGAGCTGTCTGGCTTTTTAAGAGACTGGCAAACGTTTTGAAAGTGTCTGTACCATTTTACATTCCTACCAGCGTGTACATGTAGTTCCAGTTTCTCCAAATCTTGGTCAACACATGATGTAGCTAATTTCAGGCATTCTAATGGGTATGTCGTGGTGTCTCACTGTGGTTTTAATTTGTATTTCCCTAATTACTAATACTGTTAGGCATCTTTTCATGGGCTTATTTACAATCATATGTTTTCTTTGGTGAGGTATCTGTTCAAATCTTCTGCCTATTTTAAAAACTGAGTTGTTTGTTTTCTTTTTTATCGAGCTCCGAGAGTTCTTTATATATTATACATTTATACCTCTGGATACAAGTCTCTCTGAGATACATGATTTTCACATAGATGTGCCACATCTGGCACATCTATCTGTGTCTGTGGCTTGTCTTTTCATTGGCATAACAGTGTATTCCAAATAGCAGAAGTTTTTAATTTTGTCAAAGTCCAATTCATCAATATTTTCTTTCATGGATTTTCCTTTGGGTATTGTTTCTGTGTAACCCAAGCTCACAAATATTTATCTCCTATATTCTATTCTATAAGTTTTATAGTTCAAGGTTTTAATTTAGGCCTATGATCCATTTTGAGTTAATTTCTATACATGATGTGAGGTATAGATACAAGTTCATTTTTTTCACATATGAATATAATTACCACAGCACATTTATTGGAAATACTATCTTGTCATCATTCAATTGCTTTTGTCAAAAAGTAGTTGTCTGTCTGTGTGGATTTATTTCTTTATTGTGTTCCATTGATCTGTCTGCTATGACATACTCTTTTGATAACTGTAGCTTTATCATGAGTCTTGACATTAGGTCATATTAGTCCTCCAACTTCATCTTTCTCAAAGTTGTTTTGGTTAAGTTCTTTGCATTTCCACATAAATTATAGAATCAGCTTGTCAATTTCTACTCTCCCCACCCCCCCAAAGAAAATCCTGCTGGAATTTTTATTGTAATTGTGTTGAATCTATAGATAAATTTGGGGAGGATTAAACCAACCTTGCTTTCCTAGAATAAGCCCCATTTAGTCAAGATATATTATCCTTATAACACATCATTGTATTCTATTTGCTAAGATTTGGTCAATAACTTTTGTATCTATGTTCATCAGGGGTATTGGTCTGCAGTTTTCTTGTAATGTCTTTAGTTTGGTTTTGGAATCAGTATAATGGTGGCTTCATAGAATGAGTTGAGAAGTACTCCTTCCTCTTTCATTTCCTGGAAGAATTTGTGTCAAATTGGTATTATTTCTTCCTTAAATGTTTAGTAGAATTCGCCGGTGAATCCTTTCGGGCCCGAAGTTTCCTATGTGGGAAGTTTTTCAACTACAAGTTCAATCTCTTTATTTGATATAGGGCTATACAGGTTACGTATTTCTTAGTGAGTGAGCTTTGGCACTTTAGCTCTTTCGATACAGTGCTCTCCTGTTTCCAAGCAGATATCAACTGACCAATCCAGAGAGAGTATTTTTCTAAACAATACCAAGATCACTCTTATCTCTCTTGCCCAACTGGCTTTGCAGGCTGTGATGCTGACCAGGACATGTGCAGCCACAGAGTGAGAGAAGGAGTGACCCTTACCCTAAGAAGGCAATGGGATCCAGAGCTTTGGCCTCTAGTTCCTTTGATTCTCAAACCAACACATTGACCAGGGTCTTGGCCTCCATACCAATCGCTGAACTTGAAAAGTCTTACTTTATAAAAGTGTGTCCATACATCATTCGAGTTTGGAGCCAATGTAGTCACAGAATCGAGTCTTGCCAATCAATGCTCACGTACACGCACACCCTCCTGTGTCACTTCTCCCAGGGGTTAGCGCTGGAAGCTAACCACATCTCAACCAAATCAGGGACTAAACTTTCCAAAGTCTCCCAGTTGCCACTGAGGGGCACAAAGATCTCACAGCTGTGACTCTCCCTCAAGGCTTAGGGCAGGAAGTCCCCTTTCTCAGAGAAGGAAGCCTTGCTGTGGCATTGGGGAACATGCTGAGCCATTAAAAGGAAGTTTCCATGGCAGGCACAGAGGGTATCTGAGACCCAACATCTGTGATTTCTTCTTTCTTCTCTAGACTCTCAACTCTGTTTCTCTTGGCGAAAATTTGGTTTATCTCCACAAATGTTTTGCCCTTGGTCTCAGGAATCACCACATAGATGTAAACAGCAGTGAGGAGGCAGATTCCAGCAAAGATGATGAAACTGTAGGGCCCAATGGCCTCCTAGGCCACGAGACAAAAAACCAGGAGGGAAGGGAGGACAAAGAAATGACAGGGACAGTTCTGGGGGGGGGCTTTGTGAGTCATGAAGGAGTTTCTGGGTGGCCAGTTTTACTTTTACTTCTGGAAGAGTGAAATCGTTAGAAAATTGGGCCCTGTCCTCATATCAAAAATGATTACTTAGCCTTTTCAAAGGAGCGACGTTATGTCCTCTGGCCTTGAGGCATGGAGAGCGTGGAGTTGATGTCCACACCTCCAGAAGCAGAGGAAGGGGGCAGCAGCAAGGGGATTTGCTCCCTCCCTCTGGCTTCAGCTTGCTTTTTATTGCCTTTGAACTTGGCAGACCAGAGCCCTTCACGATTTGAAGGAGAGAGCTCCTCTCGGTATGTGGGAAACTGGCATATTCAGAGTTTGGCGGAGGTGGTGCCATGTGTTTCATGGACCTTGAATGTGTCTGCCAGCCATCCCTTGTAGAATTAGCTGATGTTCTTAGTGAGCTGGGCAGGAACCACTGCTTATTTCCTGGAGCCCCTCCTGCCTTGAGGGTGTGCAGGGTGGAACAGGGAATGGGGCAAGGGGCCGCCCACCCCTGCTTCCCTCCGGACGTCCCCACTCACCTGAATGGAAGGGAACACAAAGCCCACGATGAAGTTGGTGAGCCAGTGCACCGCCCCGTCCACCATGAAGGCGGCCGGCCGGGAGGATTGCAGGAAGATCTCAGTCCTCACCACGGAGGGGACGGGACCTCGAGGGCAGAAAGCACAGGACGAATGGAGTGGAGAGGGGCTCGGAGGCCCCTACCCCCAACCCCAGACCCTTCCGAGCACAGCCTGTACCAGACGGCCAACAAAAGAAGCCAGAGCACCAGTTTCCTCTCCCCTTTGGCTCCTCCTGGGTTCACCCACAGCTGCGTGGTGCAGGGTGGGGACAACCTCCTTCCGAGGTTCACAAAGAATCCTTTCTTCCCTGGTGTGGGTGTCCTTTTGAAAACCTCAGACAGTGAAAGGGAGCAGAGCTCAATGAGCTCTTGGGCTTGGGAAGTGCTGCCCCCTTGTGGTAGGTCTGGGGAATGGCAAGTGCCTGCTGCCGTTGCCTTACCTTGGGTCTGTTTCTCAACCTTTTTCCTTAACGAGACTTGTTTAAACTGTCTAAAGCCATTCCCCGACCCCGTCCCCGCCCCCAATCAGCATCACTCGTACAGTTTTAATACCACAGATACACTGTGTATCTGTTTATGTACTGTGTGTTTATCTATGACTTTACACATAAAAAGAATAAGATTCTCTCCCTCCCCCCAGCCAATTTCTGACCCTTGGGGATGACAGGACCACGCTGAAAATGCTCCGTCTCAGTGGATGAGACGGAAAGGAATTCAAAGCCCCCGAGTGAGCTGCCCTGGGAACATCAAATGTGAAACTCGCACAATCCAGCGGGGAGGGAGCCTTCTTCATCGGTGAGGGGAGTGTCCTATCCGCCCTGTCCTGCCTCCTTCCTCCCCTCTAGGGGACCCAGAGCAAAGCAGTCCCTTAGGACCTGGCTCACATGTCACACAGTCCAGGATCTGATCCCCAATCTGCCAGCACATCTGATTACCCACGTTCTTCACTCAGGAGCCCGAGGCCCGGAGAAGCTCAGCGGCTTGCTCTGGCGACACAGGCAGTGAGGGACAGAGCCCTAGAACCCAGGTCTCCCCCACACACGCCGGACCTCTTGTTCCTGGGCCCTCCTGCCTCCACATACAGGGCACATGCCAAAAAGACCACCCCTAAATACCCTTAAACACGACTGTATGGCCTCGTTCACAGCTCTGTCCCCCATGCATGGCACAGCACAGGGAAGCCGGTATCTGTCCCATCAGTGTGTGTTGAATGGATCAGTGCCTTTATTTTGGTACCGTAACTGGAGGTCAGGGGACCAAAGGCAATTGAGCATCAGGCCGGCTCTGGGCGTGGAGGCTAAAGCGAGCGTGTAGAGGGTTTGGATGGAAACGGAGGTGCCCACAGTGGGGAATGGCTGGTACACGCTCCCTTTTTGCAGAAGCTCAGCTCTGAGGCTGGGCACCTCTGGGAGTCACAGGAGATTGGCGGGGCCCAGGCCTGGCTGTGGCACTGGCTGGCACTTAGTAAATGTTTGTTGATTGAGTGAATGTGACTTGCAATGGCCTTTGAGGAAAAGGCGAACTGAGCTTGGCCTTCAAGTGTGGGTAGGGTTTGTACCGGAACAGAGGAAAAGGTAAAGGGCACATCAGCACAGCACGAGTCAAGGGCATGGGATCATTTGACAACTATTTGTCCAGACACGACATGCTGGGCAGGCCCTGGAGGGGGTGCCAGGGGGTGCACGTACTCACTGGGCCCGATGGAATGTCCTGCGATGTACGTGAAGACACAGATGACGCCAAGATAAGACAGTTCCGGGACCCTGCTCTGTGGGGAGAGGCATGGAGTCTGTGCCTGACAAGGCCCGGCCTGAGACCGCTGAGACCTCAAGGCCAAGACCCCACGTGCAGATGGGTCCTCCTGCGGTCCCGCCTTCCCGCCACAGGTAGGAGCCACACCTGGATTTGAGCACCTACGTGGGCTTCAGGGGCTCTGTGGACAAGAGCGCGAGGAAGATGAGAAGAGGGAGTGCCAACCAGTTGTAGTTGACAGGCTTCCACAAGCCTTTTCTAGTTGAGAGTAACGTGACAGGAAGTGCACCTCCCCTTTTTTTTTTTTAATTTTCTACCCTTTACAATTATCAACCCACTTCATCTTCATGACGTCCCTGTGAGCGAGGATATTATCATTTCAACCCTACAACTGTGGACTCAGCGCACAGAGAGCCTGAGCGCAGACGATGAGGACGCCCAGTCCCTCAGGGGTCAAGCAACGGCCCAGTGAGACGTAAGGCAGGGCTGGAGCTGGCACCCGGACGCTGCACCAGCTGAGAGAATCCCCCCAGAAGCCATGGAACCAGGAGAGCTGCCAGGCCGTCTTTGCCCCCTACAGCCAGGGCAACGGCTGGCGCAAAACCAGGTACAGACTTAACCTCACTGGGCGTGGAACTGTTTCACTGCAGTTATGAGAAGGGCTATGAAGGGGTGGGTGGCACAGCGCTGCCGTGAGGTGGGCCAGGAACACCTCTCTCCATGAATTGTCCAATGAAAAATGACAGGGGAGAAGGACAGCCTCCAGAACACAGGCTGACATGTGGTGAAGAGCCAGCTGAGGCTTCTAAGCAGAGGACGGACAAGCTCTGATTCACGTTTCAAGAAAGAGAGCTGTGGGTGGCGGGGCAGAAGCAGGTGGGCAGCTTGGGGTCCACTTCCAAACTTGACGCAAGGGAGGGATGGCTGAGGCTGGAGGGGCCGTCCTGGACATGGTGCCACGTGGGTATGTGTTCAGGCAGAGCTGATAGGACTGGCTGATTGGTTGGATAGAGGCAGTAAGACAAAAAGGGTTGCCGGGGATACCACCAAGGTTTCCCAGACGTAACTAGCAATTCTCTCTGTACATAATGTCTGGTTCTATTTACTTGTTTTCACTTGCCTAAAGTCCCTAACGGTTCTGCTAAACACTTAGATGAGTTTTAAAGTAAAACAATTAAGATCTTTAAAAAGGAAACTTTAATTAAATTAAGACAGGACTGTCACTAGTATTTTCCTCGCCAGCCCTGTCCTTTGCTCTCCGCCAGCCCTGTCCCCAACAGGCTCCTGGGTCATTCCCTGAACATGGCCAGTTGTCCACCTGATGGTCTTTGCTCTCGGCCAGGAATTAAGGGGAAGTCATTACAGAAAGGACAGCTTGGAAAAGAAGGAAGACACTGTCGTGAATTGCAAAATAACCTCTCTGCAGCTTCTCATCTTCATGTATGATTGCGGTTCTAAATATACAGTTTTAATTGAAAAGGGTTTCTGTCTGCTGGCGCAGTTACCACAAAAACAATGACAAAGAAGTAAGGGAGGACGTACAAGACGCTGGTTATCTTTAGAACAGTTCATGTTATGGCCATCCTATGTATTTTCAAAATGTTCAGGTAATAAATATAGGCTGAGAAAAATTGCAAATTAAAATGATATATATTTCTTGTTTTGGGAGAAAACAAGAAAGATTGCGTTCCAATCTTACTCTGACCCAATCTCCAGTTACTTTATATCCTCTCATATTACTGTTTATTTTCCCACTTCATTCTGATCAGGTCTCCAAGATAGTTCTAATATTAGAGACCGACATACATGTTGACATGTAGTCAGATTTCAAGATGAGAGCTCCGCCTCCTTTTGCAACCTGGGGCATTATTTTCACAACACGCTTATAAATCACACCATGCTCACTTGCAGGGACGCCTGGTGCTGTCCCTGTTCTAGTTCAGGCGATTTCCCTTTCTCCTATCACAAACACATGTGGTCCATGGTTATTACTTATCCTAACGCGAGTTTATTCTGTCGTCCACACCAGCTTGGTTCTCATTTTCTTCTACTTCTTGAATGGAATCACTTCAGATCTCCCTTCTCTTATATCGACTCTCGCTCATCATTGGTGGGTATTTTCTAGTGCATTTACATATTGAAATGCCTATTTTGTTGTCAGTTCTTCTTGTTTCTCTTTTCCGCTATGGTTAGAGCATTCTATTTACTTACTTGTCTGCGTGTCGGTGAGGGCGCTGTAGGACCAGGCATTAGAAAGAACTTGCAGTGTAGGGGGTGTGGAGTCAGACACGGCTGAGAACCAGCCTGGTGTCTTGGTGCTGGTTCTGCTACAGGGGCCTCCCACACCCCTGCAGGCTTGGGTCCCGCTCCCCTTCCCTGCGTGGTGGGGCAGGGAAATTAATTCAGACCTGGAAGAGGAGCGCCAGCATCAGTGTGAGGCAGGCCGAACCGCAGATGCCATAGCCGACCAGCAGAAGGCGCCGTCTCCCCAGCCACTCAACGGTGAAAGCCTGGAGGAGAAGGGAAGAACCTGAAGGGCTTGATGGCACTGGGGACGCCCCAAATTCTTGGACCTGGTGGCCGCCACTCCCTCCTCCAGTCCCTCCCTAAGGGCCCCCTCTTACCTCTGCTGCCTACTACGTGGAACGTAGGCTGCTTATGTCGACGTGAGTTTGAGTTCACGCCATCAGACTATACCACAGCCCTGCCTTGTTTGTCTCAGTCACCTGCAGAGCCCTGGATCTCGACAACCTGCACCCCTCAACCCCACCCCACTGTCATAACCACACTTTCTAGTTTCTGTATTTGATGCTTTGACATCTTGGGGCCCTGCTGACCTCTGGAGGGACTACCGTGGTTAGCCAATTTCTAGACACAGCAAACAAATCACCGGTGAGCGTGTCTTTCATATGAAACCAACCCATCCTGAACCCGTACCCCAACCACCTCCTCTCTGGGCTCCCACGCTCAGGGCCACTGCCCGCTGCCCTAATCACCCAGGGCAGGTGCCAGACAACCAGGGCGGCCTCCGTGCCCCAGAGCCAGCCGAAACCATTCCAACTGGCCAGTCCTGAGCCTGCTCACCCTGTCTTCCTGTTCCTTCCCACGGAAACCACAGGAAAGGCCTTTGTGCACACACCGCCCCCCTCCCCAGCTGTCCCTGGTGCTTCTCCAAGTGGCCCTGTGTCACATGGCCTGCCCCTCTCTCCCTCCTCTCACAGGTTGGAACTGTGAGTGACAAATTATCTTTTTAGTGGCAAACATCTGATATGTTGGCCTCATCATACCTGAATAATAATAAAACCTACATTTTAAAATAGCTCCCTCCCACTACCTGCCGCTCCAATGCGTGCAATGGCCACCCAGAATCTGGCCTCGCATCGTGAGGGTCCCCCTCACCCCACACACTTCCTTTTCTACTTCCCGGACATGTACCTTTTTCTTAGCCTGTACCTTCTCGAATATTCCACATAGAAGCCATGCTCCTTCTGGCCAGCATTCCTTCCTTTCCTCTGGTTCTGACACCATTTCCAGTTCTACTCCATCCCCACACCACTGTCAAGCACAGGGCCACACTGAGGGCCAACTCAGTGCCAGACCTTCCACGATCACTTTACGCACGTCACTGCCGTTTCTGCCCACAAGCCTACAGATGGGATTATCACTGCCATCCAGCGAGGCGTGGCAGGAGCAACCCCAGCCCTGCACACACAACTTAGAGCAGGAAGGCCACCATCCATGGCTGGTGCCCCATCCCCTTCCGACCCCCAGGCAGAGAGGAGGCTCCCCTGTCTTTCTGGCTGGGGTTCTCCAGGTAAGATGATGAGGAAGAGGGTCCTACCTGGAGTAGAAGGGTTCTGAGGATGGAGGATGGATCTGCCCTAGAGGAAGAGGGGAGGGGCTACGGGAATGAGCAGGAGGGAGGGTGGAGAATGGGGTTTGGGGCCTCGCTCCTGCCCCCAATCCTCCCATCACTCTCTCCTGCTGTTCCCCTTCACGTCTCCCTCCCACCCTGCTAAATCCTCTGAACGTTGATTGGGCCTTAAATTGGCTCTGGGGAAAATACAAATAAGTAATAAAAAGCTTTCTAAAACATCTTTAACCTCACAAGTAACTCAAGATGTAGGAATCAAAAAAATGTAAGATAACCACTGAAAGAGTTCTGGAGAAAAGAACGTCATGGTCACCTGACTTTGTACATGAGCATACATACTTTTTGGATTCACCATTTTGGCAGTGTATGCAAGTAGGTGTAAGTGGTTCAGATTTTAAATGTAAAACTATGTAGTCACAGTTTTACACCAACAATAAATAACACCTACATCAGCATAATGGGTATTGCAATCACCGTAACCATTCTGCAAAGGAAGAAACTGGGATTTGAAGGTATTAAGTAGCCAGGTCAATGTCACACAGTGGTATGTGCACGTCCCGAAGTCCATGTCCCTCAGGTGATCCAGGACCTGTGTCCCCAGGCCTCTCAGTGGACTCTGTGGGGCTCCTGTCTGCCTTCAGGGCACCTGCTTAGGACCTCCCCTCCCACCCCAGGGGAAAGGACGTTCCAGGTCACTCACTGAGATGACGGTCATCACAATGTTGACCACGCCAGCCCCCACTGTGACGTACTGGGAGTGAGCAGCCTCCACGCCAGCGGATGTGTAGATCGTGTCTGCGTAGTAGTTGATCTAACACAGAAGCACAGGGGCTGTGAGGACAGGCTTACTTTTCCTGCTGCCACAACAAACAGTCTTGACATCCCAGGGGACCTCCCTTGGACAGGAAGAGGGCAGTTGGTGGTGGGACAAAAGAGCTGTGACCTGGAGTCGGGAGACCTGGGATGGAGCCTGGCTCTGCTCACACCCCAGGTTATACAGGTCCTCCCCTCTCTGAGACTCGGGTTCTGCACCTGTCATATGGGAGCTGGACTAGACGACTCTAAGACTTTTCCCTCCATCGCTTTGTTAGTCCACTATCTCAGCCTCCACAGAATGACACCTTGCCCTATATACTGGGCCAAGCGAATCCCAAGCTCAGCTTCTCTCCCAGCCCAGGCCCAGGACACACAGCCCTTCCGAAATCCACACATGCTGTTGCCCACTCAGCGGCTCCTGCCAGGGGCTGTCTACCACTCCCAACATCACTTGTTAAATGTTCACGAGGCCCTGAAGGCCTGATGCCACCTCTTCCTGACACTTTACTTGAGTACCAACTGGATTACCCACCCAATCACAGACATTTATGGATGCTACCCCCAGACTCCCAGCATGTGTTTTCAGATCTCCACCCTTCCCTCCACACCCCCTATAGATCCAGTTACAGCAGAGAACCATGTGCACAGAAAGCGATGCCACCAACGGTCGCAGATGAGTGGGTCCAAGGTGGCTCGTGATCCAAACTGGGTTCACTAACCACAGTGGGAACCTGAAATTGGTTCTAGAAGGTCTCCAGCTCATCTCAGCCAGCTAGTCCCTTGAAGAGAGGTGAAAGGACTATCGGCAGGGGACATTGTCTCTTGGGGACTGGGAAGCAAAGAAAAGGTTCTGTAGCAAGAGAAAAGTGAGGCTGGCATGAGGGAGAGGTAGAGTGGAGAGACAGAGAGAATTTCCCTGGTTCCCTCAAGACATTCAGTCCTCGCTTCTGGGCCGCTCCTGATGGATACCCAGCTGCGTCCCTGGCCTTACGGTGCTTGAGCTGCTTCTGTAAATTAAGTCTGGTTCTGCTTGAGCCTTTTCCAGGGATGCCTTGCTCCTTGCAACAATAACATCCTGTGCAATAGGGTGCAATTACCTGGCGGCCACGTATTTAGGACTCTGGCTTATCCCAGCTACTGAGGAGTAAGCTACATCCACTGGGTTTTCACTCTCATTCCTCCTGGATACAGAACTCAGCTTTGCACACTTGGAACTTTGGAACAATATGCACACTACAATACTCATGTGGATACTATTCTTGATAATTCAGTAAACGTTTGTTGGGTCTAATAAAATCAAGTGGCTTTCAAGAGGACCGGAAGTTCTGTGAGAGAACCTTGCTTGGATACCGCAGTAGCCCCACTGCAGGGCTAATCACCCCTCCTTGGGACCTCCCTCCGACTGCTGGGCACACTGGCTAGCCCCTCACGGCCCGGCGTACCGCGTTGACCCCGGAAAGCTGCTGGCCGGCCATGAGCACAATGATGGAGATGAGCTGCCATCGCAGAGGCTGGAAGGTGAAGAGGTTGAGCACGGACAGGCGGCCCTCAGCCTTCTCGGCCTCCGCCTCCACACGCATTTCCTCCATCTCGTCATCCACATCAGCCCAGCCTCTCAGTTTCCTCAGAGCTGCAGGGAGCAGAGCGGCCTCATCTCATCGCGGATGGCACTTACCCATGGCTTAGGGAAGCCGGGGACAGCTCCCCACAAGCTTGGCCCACCTCTGGCCACCGGCTGTTCTCCCAGTGTGGAATGCTCACTGACCCCAACTAGGTCCCCAACGTTGGGATGGTGTCCCCAACCACAACCACACCCACCCTGGTCAAGCTCTTAACTTTCAACACCCATCAGCCGTGATGTTGACCGTGACTTTGTCTGCTTTCTCTGCTGGACCACAGCCCAGAGCTTCACCACCGCAGTCCTACTCTCTCCCATCTGCACCTGTGTCTCCGAGCGCTTCTCCCCATCCTGTCACCTGCCCGTTCTCTGCTTTGAGACGTTTGGGCAGGCGTGGGAGGTGGCAGGGAAGAGAGAGGGTGAGAGGGTCTTGACAGAGCAGCCTGTATCTCCGGTACCTTGCCGAGCTGTGTTTTCATCTCTTTTCTGAATCAGGGTGTACCGTGGGCTCTCAGGGAAGAAAGGCAGAGAGAGCAGCTGTAGCAGCGCAGGGACCCCCGTGAGTGCCAAGAGCACGGGCCAGCCTGGAACAAACCGACACCAAGAACTGACTGCCAGGGACCCTGGGGGCTCTGGGCACGCTCCCACTAACCTTCCCCATGTCCCGACTCCCCTCTTACAAGGTCACTTCCCATGGCTTTCCAGCGCTTGGGTGAGAGCCAAGGACAGCAGGGATCTCATCCTGGCCAAGACGTGGCTGCCCAGGACCCAATCACACAGGGTTTCCACATTGTATAATGGAGAAAATGACTACAGTTTTAAAATGATATGTTATCAGTTCGTTTTGCAGGAAGAGCATTGCTTTTCTTAGGAACAGTGTATGACTTAAAAGTGTGAGCCCTAGAGAAAATGAAGCCATGTCTTGTTGCTAATTTTATGGCTACGAATGACATCTCTCCCTCACTAGAGGCTGGGGAGGGGGCGGGGGTGTACCCAGCACAGCGGCTGTGGAGGCTCCTTCGGGAAGGATCAGATCAAGCAGGACATACTGATTCAGCCAACCCCTGCCAGCTGTGAGGGGAATCGGACGACTGATTTACCCTCTCTACACCTGTTGTGTCATCAGCAAAGATGATGTTACGATGGGGATAATGACAAAGTGCCACACCCAGCGTGGTAAGGGCTGGAAGAGCCAGCATGCGCTAGGCGTCAGTGCCAGGGGGCTCTGGCGGCAGCCAGCCAGCATGGCTTCATTCAGGTCCCCTTCCCTGATTAGAGCGTGTAACGTTCAACTACACTGGGGCAGTCTGGGAATCGTTAGAACTAATGACCTTTTCTTGAGCACCTACCGGGTTCCAAGTCCCTTCATCGTACTTTGGGGACAAAGACATAAATCCACCCACTAAGGAATTTGTGTCATTTGAAAATGTTTATGAAAAAAACCAAAAGCAAA
This sequence comes from Rhinolophus ferrumequinum, assembly GCF_004115265.2. Classification (NCBI taxonomy): domain Eukaryota; kingdom Metazoa; phylum Chordata; class Mammalia; order Chiroptera; family Rhinolophidae; genus Rhinolophus; species Rhinolophus ferrumequinum. The sequence continues at coordinate 5,927,213 of NC_046292.1, forward strand.
CCCCACTGCACTCACTTCCCCTAGTGACTGTCTCACCCCTTCTCCTCTCTCCAAAACGTCCACCCTCACCCCTTCCCCCACCCTCACCCCTTCCCCCACCCTCACCCCCACCCCCCCCACTCTCCCCCACCCGCCCCGCCCGCTCTCTAGCAATGGGCTTGCCTCCTATTTCATTGAGAAAATAGAAGCAACCAGAAGAAAACATCTACAAGCGCCATACCTAGCGGGTAACAGCTGTGCCCTGTGCTGCCGGACGGCCCTGTACGCATTTCCCGGCTACTGGCTCATTCTCAGAGCCGCCATATACTGTTATTTCTCCCAGCTGATAGAAAACCTCTCCTCTCCAGCCCACAGCCCCTTCCAGCTACCGCCCAACTTCTCTCCTGCCCTTTATATTAGGTTGGTGCAAAAGTAATTGTGGTTTTTGCAGTTATTTTTAACCTTTTAAACCGCAATTATTTTTGCACCAATCTAATAGTAAGACTCCCAAGAGTTGTGTATGCCTCTTGTCTCCTAGTCTTCTCCTCCTGTTCCCAAGCTCAATTTGTCCCCATCACTAACCAAAACTGTCCTTCTCAAGGTCACACATGTCACCAAACTGCACATTACTCAACCCAAAGATCACCTCTAGAACTCAACGGACTTGCTCTGCCAGTGACACGGGCACAGCTGAGCGAACTACTGGACCCAGCGCCTGCGGCCCCCGTGTGGCCCCCACATACCCTCTTCCCTTTGACCTTGGGGGCCACCAATACCTGTAGGATTGCCCAGGATGGCCTGCAGGCTGAAGATCTGCGCTAGGAAGATTCCCACGATGACAAAAACTTCAGTCATTGTTCCCAGAGTGCCCCTAAGGTTCTTGGGAGCCAGCTCTCCCAGGTACATGGGGAGGGCACTGTAGGAGATGCCTGGTTCCAGCAAAACAAAAATCAGGAGAGAAGCAAAGAAATCCCAGCCTCCCGTGACCTGGGACCTGGGACCCTGAGACTTAATTCAGTTCCATCTCGTGATCCCCGAGCTTCATGGTGTCAACCCTGCTGACAGGCAGCTTGCTCAGCCCCTACCTCCCTCCAGGGAGATGGAAATGGGCCATGTGGGCTGTTTAGTTTGCAATTAGGAGGAAACCCTTCCAGAATCCTCAGACTCCCAGGGGATACTGGCAGGGTGTGAGGAGGATTTCCTCTCCGTCCTAGTTGTAGAGCTGGGGCCACCTGCCCTGGGTAGTGGGACTTAAAGACAACTCTCTGACTTACTTTCTGAGTTTTCTAAGGCACAGATTACTTGTATCACTTTTTTTTTTAAATAGAAGAAACCACCACAGGTAAGAAATGGGGCTCCCCTGCTGACCAAGGCCCCAAATTCCCAAATTCTGTATTCCTTTTCCTTGAAGCCCTCGTCTTCAGTGAACACTCCATGCCTCCCCAGAAGACACCTTGTAAAGCCTTATCACTTACTGATACTTCCAGGTAAAAGTGTGGTGTTTAAAACGTGTTTTTAATTAAATTTATTGGGGTAATTACTATTCAATAATATTATGTAAATATATAATATGACATCCGTGCACTCTCTTGTGTGCTCACCACTCAAAAGTTACTAAAGATCCTTCCCTGAGAGGATAAATAAGGAGGAAGGGAGAGAGAACGTGAAGTTTGAAAGGGCCTGGAAACAGAGAGAGAGAAGGATGCCCCCGAAGGGACATGAACCAGGCAGAACCAGGAAGACCCTCATCTCCCCTGCCCCAGCCTTGACTGGTGGTGCTGAGCCTCAGACCTTTTCCCGCTTGGTGCACCTGAGCATGGGCTGGGGGCTTCAGCTGTCACTCCAGGTACCTGCACAGACTCCCACCACCACTCGTGAAAAGATGATCAGCTCAAAAGCCTTGGCCACTTTGCTGACTCCCATCAAGATGGCAGGGACGATGGCGAAGACGTTGTTGATCAGCAGGGTTCCCTTTCTGCAAGGACAGCAGAGCCCAGAGAGCAGGGGCTGAGGCGGCAGAAGCTCTCCTGACACCGACTCCTGTTCTCCAGGCAGCCATTACAAAGGGCGGGAATGTGCCTGAGGAGGCTGGTGGCCAGGAAGAACAGGAAAGCAAGGACCAACAGACAGAAGTCCCGGGTTGGATGGGGTGTGGGAACATGCTAGCAATTGGAACTGACTGAGAACAGCAGGAAGGAAAAAGAATGAGATGCCTCCACAGGTAGGGAGCCTCCTGTCACTGGTGGTATTCAAGCAGAGACCCGACTAGATGAAGATTGCCAGGGATGTTGAACAGGGGCTTCCACAACAGGGGGATACAGAGTTGGACTAGGTGATCTCTCAGATTCCTTCCAAGGCTGAAAACCCATGAGTCTATGAAGGAGAGGGAGGGGGAGTCCGAGAAACACAACTATGCTGTCTGTCCCCTGCCTGTCACCCATAATCTACCCCTCCCTTCCAGTCTATGCTCTGTGCCCCCATGCTGGCTTCCATCAATGGTTCCCTTAACCCCCTCACCCTCTTTGGCTTGGGTTTTGCCAGAGGAGAACACAGTGGAGGATCAGGAAGGAATGGGGTGCCCCAGTTGTGGGGCAGCTGTTGGCTTCACCACTCTGATTTTCCCACACTCCGCTCAGCTTTGGGCACCATCAGACCCCTGAATGTCACAATATGCTGAACCACTCAGCCAGGGGGTCGGGCTCTGATGACAGGAGTGGGGTTGGGATTAGGGGGTGGGGGGTCTTTAAAGAGAAACCCAGAAACCCCTCCTGAGGGGTAGCATAGAGTACTGCGAAAATTCTCTGCCAGGCAGCATTGGACTAACCAGACACGCAGACTGGCTTTCTCAGACCCCTTTTCTCTCCTGGGGCAGCTGTGCCCCTGAGAGAGCTGGATCAGAGCCCAAACTCTGAGAGCAGGGGATCAGCCAGCCCTGAAGCCAGAGAGAACAAACTGTGTACCTGAGCCAGCCCTCCCCCAGCACTTCCTGCTGACCAGGAAGCCATAGTTTAGCTCAGGGCTGTCCGGACCCCACTAGGACAAGGAGAGCTCTAATGCATCAGCCAGTCTCAGGGTTCTCATCTGCAAAATGATGGAGGTGAGGGAACCCGTCTAGAAGGTTCCTCCACTGCCAAAGTCCTGTGACTGTGGGTTCAGGCAAGGACGTGGCGGCCAAGCCTGGGCTTCTAGAACAGTCCAGTCACTCCTGGTGTAGCAGAGAACAGCACAGTCTGAATCACAAAAAAGTCTGGATTAGGGTATCATTACGACATATTGAATGTTTTCTTCATTCAAGTGCACAGCATATGGCACATCGATTGTTAATCAAGTATCTAGAGGAAGAGGTCCCACTGGTCCTGCTTCAATAAATAACTCATTTTCAATTGCCAATATTTTCTTCCATGCATGAAAACTGAATTGCTACAGTTCTTTAGAAGTTAGTTTCTTTAGAGAGTTTTCCACTCACACCCACAAACTGTCCACCTTGGTACAGCAAGTCCAAGTGTAGCTGTGAATTCCAAAGAGTGGGTGTGGCCTGAGAGAATTCCCGGGTGTGTCACCCTAAGACTTTGGCTCACATCCTCCCTTCCCAGTAACCTTGACCTGGGCTACCTCCCTTATCTGTGGAGTCACGTCTTTGCAGCACCTGAGCTTAGGCACAAAGAGTTTTAGTGAGTCCGAGCAAGCCAAGCAAAGTACAAAGAGCTACTGCGCATTCTCGAAGAAGACACGAGACAGGGCCATGTGGAGTGACTCAGTCTCAACCCCAAACCTCAGAACAACACTGACGAGGCCACGCAGGGAGAGGCTGCAGCTGTTACAACTTGGAGCCACAGGCCACCTGACCACAAACTAAACCCAATCAATAAGCATTTATTGAGTACCTGCTGGAAGTGCTGACCAGACACTAATACCGTCAAGAACTTTGATCAAAGGCTGTACCACCTCCGTGGGGTTGACGACGGAGGGACTGCTGTTCCCGTGCAACTGACAAGGGAAGAAATCCCAAGAAATTCAGGGACTTGCTTTAAGGGCATCACGTCCATGGCAAAGTGGGACTAGACTCCAGGCCTCCTGCTTTTCAAGGTCACACCACTCCCCACCACATGCACAACCACCAGAGACAGCGTGGTTTACTAATGCGATTTTTAAATGAGATTTGCACACCTCCTGTTTACCTGCCACATTTGTCAACCAGCAGGCCAACTGTCAGTGACCCCAACAAGCCGCCCAGAGGAAACATGGATACGGTGCAAGACCACAGGAGCAGCATGACCTTCTCATCCATGAATGTTCCATGCCGCTCGAAGTAGGTATCATTATAAAATGACTTCAAGACCTGGAAAACATTGCCCCATCAGCCGCCAAGAATACTGGGCAACTCATGAGAGATAATGAGGTAATATTCTCAGTTGCCTGTTGTCGTTGTTCTGAAGGATGCTTCTGCCAATACCCCTAGGGTGTCACAATTGATTATCTGCTGTTACCCGAGAAAGAAAAAGCCTACTGTACGATGGGCGAGATGAGGAACCAGATTGCACAAAAAGGGGTTAAAAAAATTCACTTTGAAGGCCTCATTCTGCAAGAGGCAACATAAATATCATTATTAATTGTGTGACTTTGGACAAGTTATGGTACCTCTATAAGCCTTAGTTTCTCATTGGTTATAGAAACAATTTATACCTACTAGAGAATTTGTGATCATTCAATGTGATATAGTGATGGTACACTGCTTAACCAAGAAGAGATGTCCCATCGGTGGTAGTAATTATATTACCGTATGCCGTGAGCAACTGCTGTAGTGCCTCCTCTAAAGCAAATGCTGAATAAAGTGTAGCTGTAAACTGAGGACCCTGATTTTTAAAGTACAGCAGAACTTATATACCCAAGTGAATGGTAACAGACACTGGGTCCTGTCCTTGCCCTTTCAGGGACTTTCTCCCTGCGCTTGTCCCCTGTCTGTCCTGCATCACTGGTCCTTCCCTCTTTATTGCATCCTTCCCCTTAGTTTACAAACATGACTCTGTCTTAGAATAACGTCACATGATCCCCTCATCTCCCCTCACTAAGCTTCATATTTGCAAAATTCCTGCAAAAAGCAGTCTATCCTCACTGTCATTCCTCAGTCCCCCCATTCTCCTTTGAACCCATTCCAGTCAAGCTTTTGCCTCCAGCTCTCCCCTCAGCTACTCTTGTCAAGGGCACTCATGCCCTCCATGAGGTCAAAGCCAGTGGTCAGTTGTCAGTCCTCATCTTGACTTATCGGCAGAGGTGTCCCTGCCTCCTATCTTTTCCTAGGCCTTGGGGACATTTCCCTCAGGTTCGTCCTCACCTACAGGGGCTCCTTCTCTTTTTCCTTTGCTTCCCCCAACCCCAATCCCAATCCCTAAATGCCCCAGGGTTTAGTCCTTGACCCCATTCTCTCTGCTATCTGCAAGCGGCCCTCCCAGGGGAAGGGCAGTGGGACTAAAGCCCAAAGCAACTGGGCAGTGAATCCAGGTTCCCCCCACTCCATCCTACCCCACTCCCGTGTCCCAGTGTACCTGGAAAGGATGAAACTCCAGGGAGAAACAACCCTAGTCACCCCCTGGTCTCCAGAAGCAGGCATCCAGGGAGTGCTTGGGGGAGATGGTAGCTTCCAGAAGGAAGATGGCGGCCTCCGCAGAGGAAAATGGCAGCAGCCTCCCAGTCACCTTGTACCTACCTTGTGTGGCGTGTTGACCACGGCGATGTTGTAGCCGTATTGGAAGGCCGAGCCAAAGGCTGCACTCAGTGTCGCCAGCACTAGCATGGGCTGGAGCCTCTGTAGGAGATGAGGGACTCTGGGGGGTGGAACTTAGGACTTCTGGAAGCGGGGTTGAGGCTGGGCCGGAAGTAGGGGACCCCAGGCCGTGCCCGGGAAGGTGGAGGTGGTGGCAGGCTGGGGGCGGCAGCCCAAGGCTGGGAGTGGGGCTCTCAGGGGTCTGAGACGTGGCGGGGGGGCGGGGGGGGCATGCCTCGTTTCCCGTTCCTCGACTGCATTCATTCCCTCCTTGCATATATATCTGAGCACCACCTATGTGCCTGGCCCTGGATGAGGTGGAGATGCTTCAGGAAAAGGTGCAGCCTCGCACTGCCCTGTAGAGCTTACCTTCTAGTGAGGGTAGGTGGGGGAGGGAGGCGAGAGCAAACAGATGTGAGAATTCCAAATAACGGTGAAGCTATGGAGACACTAAAACAAGGTAACGGGGGAAGGAGGGGTTGTGTTCGGTCGGGTGGACAGAAAAGGCCTCTCTGAGGAGGTCCCTTTGAGCTGAGCCCGTAATGGATTAGGGGGAGCAGACTGTGAGCATCTGGGGGAGGAGTGTTCCACATGGAGGGAGCAACAAGGAGAGACCCTGAAGCACACATGTGGCTTGTCTTTCATTCCAGGGCAGGGATCAGGAAAACCAAGGCAACTGGGCTTCCATGGCTACCACAGCACCCAGGGCAGCGCAGGGGAACTGGCCCCAGAGCCAGAGTCTGAGGAGTGGGTGGCAGAATTGGGGCAGGATCTGTGGCTGCCTGAATCGGTGCCTCCCAGGACTCAGCCTTTCCCGGGTGGGGTGGGCATCTCCCTCTATTCAGGTGAGAAACTAGCTGGTCTAGAGCCAGGGTCGCTGGACCATCCTCCCACCCTTCTGCTTGCCTGTTAACTGCACCCCTGACCAGCTGCCTGACTGCCAAAAGCCCTCAGCCCCGTACACCTGAGAACCAGAAGTGCAAGATGCAGGATTCAGGCAGCTTCAGTGGCTGGGGAACAGGACGTGGGCAAAGGTTGGAGGGAGGGTGACATCTCCAACGTCATCCAGTCTCCCACACTTCATTGGAGCTGGACTCAACCTCCCTCTCTTGTGTCTGAGCTGTGTTGGTTGAGGAAGCCGCTTCCCCGCTCACTGATCTCCCAGGGCTGGCGACACCCCAGGAAAGGCAGGGGCCGTGCTGTCCTCTCCTTGCCAGAAGCACTTCAAAAGCTTTCTCCTCCCACCACAGAACCCTTCTCCCAATGGGAAAGGGACAGTGACAGTTTCTTAGACTCGGCACTTACCGCCTCCCTGGGTGGGGTGGGCGTCTCCATCCTGTTCAGGGGAGAAACAGGTGTGCTCCCAAGCGATACCCGGGTCCTGCTCAGTGCCGACTGCTTGCCCAGGACCAGCTGTTTCTCTCCTCGGCCTGTGTGGTTTTATTACCCTCTGGCCTCTGGACCCTGCTGACTTTCCCCAGGAGCACATTTTCCTTGGATGTGCTGATAAGATAAATTTCACACACAGCATGAATTTTGTCTTTGCATCTGCCAAGCCCCAAACCAGAACCTCCTCAATGGCACCACGGAGGAGAAAAAACACGATCTGCCATTAGTCCCTAGAAATGAGGAGTCCTGGAAACCCAGTCAGGCCTGGTGGCCAGGAGCTCGATGCTTCTCCCGTGTTCGTTCTCTGTGCCTCCTCTTACAAATTTGGAGTAATTGTCCATATTTGGGGAAAGAGCAAATGGAATACTTTTAAAGACAAACAACTTAATTGTTTCTAATTACACTTACTGGTATTAAAGAAGTCAGTAAAATATTGAACACACGTGCTCATTTCAGAATTCTCTCTATTAGAAAAAAATAAAGTAGGGAATGACTGAATAAATCATGACAGACCAACTGGTTGCAATGCCAGGCTGCCAGTTCAAAGGATAATTATGAAAATTACATAAGAATGTGGAAACACGTCATGAAGGTTATGGCAAATGGCCATAATACACTGGGTGCCTGGGTGAAAATGTGTCAGCGTGTGGGTAGTAGCATGATGGTACACCGTAGGAATAAGAGAACATGAGGTCCTTGTTTCTTCTAATGGTCTGCTTGTGACAATTTAGGTCTTTTCTAAAGTGCAATATGTTTTCTCTGCTGTGCCCTCATTCCTTCTGAAGCCTGGCTAGTAAACTGTTAGGAAAGGCACGTGTCTTTTGTCCCCTGCTGGCTCTGTCACGTAAGAACGGGCCCTGGGCTGGGACACTGCCTGACCAAGACAGAAAGAGCCCTCACAGCCCCTGCTGACCTTGTCACCTTGGGAAGGACTCTTTGTCTTGTTTCAGGCTCAGTGTGTGCTTCTGTGTGCTGCTTAAAGAGCATGCGGCAATGGCCCCCAGGCACACGCCAGCTTTCTGTATTTCAGACCCCTTGAGGGAGGACTGAGGGTAGAGCCACACTGCCCTCCACCCCTGCAGAGTGTGTGGGGGGGGAAGGCACGTTGTAAGAAGCTGGACCTTGTGCACACTCTCCTTTCCTGCTATATAGGTAGTTGCTGCACCACTTGTGCCCGGTGTGTGAACTATCTGTTCTCAGTGACCTTGAATCATGCACTAGTCTCTCCCCTAGATGGCACTTACCTGCCTTTTCACCTTGACTGCATGGCCTGGCCACCCAGTGAACAGTGAAATATTAACATTCATATTTCTACTAACAGTCTGTTCAAGGCAGGCTAGGCTTTCTCTATCATGCTCCTCAAAATTCTTCCAAGCTCTTCCCAGTGCCCCATGCCAAAGCCATTTCCATATTTTTAGGTATTTGTCATCACTTCCCGCAATCCCTAGTACCAATGTCCCTATGAGTTTCCTGTGGCTGCTGTAACAAATTACACAAACTCAGTGGCTTAAAACAACACAAATGTCTTACCTCCTAGTTCTGGTACTTGTGACACAGGTCTCACTGGGCTAAAGTCAAGATGTCAGCAGGCAGGCCTGTGTTCCTTCTGGAGGCCCCGGGGGAGAATCTACTTCTTGCCTTTCCAGCTTCTAGAAGCCACTTGCATCCCTGGCTCCTGGACCCCTCCTCTGTCTTCAAAGCCGACAACATGCGACGGAGTATTTCTGGTTCTCACTCTTCAATGTGATTACATTGGTCCCACTTGAATAATCCATGTCAGGGTTAGCTGGTTAGCAATGCTAACTCCATCTGCAGTTTTAATGGTCATGGATGTGCTGCCTTGGGGCTGGTCATGCTCTTCCCTACATCAGCTCAGCCTCGCTCTGCTCTGTCTTCACCGCTCTCAACCCTCCTTGCCAAGACTCATCCATTCAAAAAGAGTAGTAATAATAATCCTCTGACACCTTGCTGTGTGCAGCCACTCTTCTCAGCACGGTGGGTACAGCAGTGAAAAAAACAGGGTTTGTAGCCCTTCCTCACTTCCATCTCTCTCACTTGCTAAATGTCCTGACCTTGACGGACCTTGATCAGCATCCAAGGGACCGCCCATCTCCTGACATTTTCCAATTCTCCCAAAGCGTCCTTTCCCTTTCGTCTTCACTTATCTCTGTAGTTGGTGTGGCCCCCGGTGGTCTCCAAACCTTTTGCATTGTATCTTCTATCAGTAATACAATGTTGAACACAAACCTCTGGTATATGCATATTTGTTGTTTGTAAGTTATATACATGTAAATGTTATGTGATAAAACACACACTCCAACGGAAATTGTGAAGAGAGGAAGGAAAAAATGAAGACAAATGGAAGTTCTTGTGTTTTTTTCTCTGCCCGTAGCCCAGCAACCTTCCTTCTGCCCTCACTTTCCTCACACTTGCTCTCCTTGAGATCACTGAGTCATCAAGTCTGATGGACACTTCCTTTCCTGGTCCCAGAGAATGGCAGGGCTGGCAGCTCGGTCTTCTTCTTCTTCTGTGTCCCTCATTGGTAGAGTCCCACCTCCCACCTGTTACTCTCTTGGCCTGTGCACCGGGGCAATCTGACGCCAACTTGGGCCTTTAGCCTGCTTGGAGGTCATTTGGAAAGGAGCTGATCTTCTCCAGGGCAGTTGGCATGACTCTAAATTGCAGATCAGATTAGGACCCTCTGGCTAAGTCAGGCAGTGGCTTCCCATCACACTCAGAATAAAATCCCCAGTCCTCCCGACGGCCTAACCCCTCTCCTTCCTGTCCTCTCTCCCTTTCTGCTCCAGCTCTGCTGACCTCTCGTCACTCTCTGAACCTTGGCCTGTCCTTTCTAACTTCAAGACATTTGTCCCTGCTTTTCTGTTGGCCAGGCCCACACTTGTGCCAATTCTCTCATGACGGGTCCCCTTACTCATTCAGGGAGCCCTTCCTCTACCTCCCCAGATGGAGGGAAAAGAGCAGTTCCCCACCTGTCACCCTGTATGCTGCTCCATTTTTCTTTATCGCACCTCTCACTCCATGACATGGTTTTCCTTATAGCTGCAGTCCCAATGCCTGGAACACAGTAAGTGTTCAACAGATGTGTCGAGTTTCCTCCAAATCTCTATTCCTGCCCTCCTGCGCTCCACAGCCATATGGCCAACTTCCTTCCAGACATCTTCTGCGTGTCCCATGAGCTCTTCCATCTCGACATGTCCAAAAATTTTCTTCCCCCCAAATCTGCCACTCAGCTCCCCCCAAACATTCATCTTTGACCCACATTAGAAACCTGGTGGGGATACGAGGTGATGCCTCACCTGTGATGGCCTACAGGCCCCTAAATCTTCCTGAGTTTCTCTGAATTCTCCTTCATGGCTGAGCCTGACCACTGCTGGCTGTGCAGGGCCCTCCTTACTTCTTATATACTTGTCTCCCTACCCAAATTCCACCCGGTCCTTATTACTTCCACGATACTCTCTGAAACTCAGTGATCACAAAATCACTGGGATTACCTCGAGGACAAATTTCAGACTCAGTCTGACTCATAAGGACCCACAGGTTGTAGATCAGACTCCCACACCTTTCTGCCTTCACTTTCAGGCCAAACTACCTGGCGTTCCCCTAAACACTTCCAAATCTCTGTGCTATTCTCTTACCTGGAATATCCATCCTTCACTTTCCTACTGTATCTCTTCTCCATCTGGAGAAATCCTTTTTGTTTTTCCTAATTCCACACCTTCATTCTGTGCAACCACAGCACCAGCACCATACCTTTCTCTTCTTGTTGAATTTTACTAACTCATGCAAATACACAGATCTATAAGTATTTTTTTATGTAGCTATCTGTGTCTATAGTAAGCTGAACGTGAGCTCATACCAATATCTCCAACTCTAATCTATTAACACACAGATCATTCTAGATTCCCTCCTTGGCTTATGTGCAATTTCCTACTGCAATAATGAGATGGTTCCCACCATCTGTCTTCCATTTACTTGTCTGACCTCAGTATACGTGTATAATACAGGTCTCTCACTGTATGTTACCTGTGGGTTTGTTTGCCCTCAAGATAAAGGCTCATTCCTAAGCACTTACAAATAGCTACTTAATAAACACCATATGCTTAACTAAATACATCATTTAATTCTCATAACCAACCATGTGTGACATTTATTATTTCTTCAACAGAAGAGGAAACTGAGATACAGAAAAACCAAGGAAGTTGACAAAGCTGTGCAATTACTAAGTGGCAGAGCCAAGGTTGACCCCAGGGATTAGACCTCCAGAGTCATGATCTCCACAGCCTTCTTGTGTACGAGGTGTTGTGGGTAACGTGACCAGAATTGATAATGCCACAGTCTCTTGACTACTGATATTCCAGCCATACTGCTCCTCAGAGTTGAGAGCTTCCTTTTCATCTGTTTTTTGTGGCCCTTCCACACTGAAGATCCCTGCTGCACCAGGTCAAGGATGGTTCAACCCCAGCATTGTGTTTTTCATCCGTGCACTCACTATTCATATAAGTTATTTAATTCACCATTCTACTCCCACAAAAGCTGCTCCCAATTCCACCTCTGTCCTGACTGGCCTGTGGCCTCTGCCCTCCTAACTCCCAGAAGATTTCATATCCTGCCAGAAGCCTTTCTTCAGGTGGTCCCTCTACTTTCCTTTCCCATGCCTCAAATGTTCTCCACCTTTTTGTATACGTCCTCTTCACACACACAGGTCTCTAGCTCTGCTGTATGTGTGGGGGGGCATTCTCTCCTCCCTTCCTCCTTGCCCGTCACACCTTCAGAACCCCTCGGTGTTCACTATACACCTGAAAACATGCAAAGCCTTCCCCAATTTTAAATTTAAAACATCACAACTTTGCAACAACCTCACCTCTCACTTTTCTCCGTCTTTCAGAAAATATTGCCTGAGTTCCTCCTCCATGCCTGTGGTAGGCAGTGGGGATTCTGGGATAAACAAAACTGGTCAAACCTGTGTCCTCAAGGGGCTGACACTCCAGCTTAGCCAAACTGCTTGAAGGAGCAGGGAATGCCCCCAACCCCTACTCACAGAAAAGAAGCACATCTTGGTGAAAAACGATCATATTTGTTTTATTGAGTATACAGAGGCAATTCCATTATCCTCTAACAATACAATGTAGGAATAATCTCTGACTCAGAGTCTCCATAGGGACCTGTTCACCAGCTTCCTAAATACCATTACTTGTGACATCACACTTTCCACGATTCTGGAGATGGATCTGACAAGAGGATGGATTCCTCTCTGAACACATGTCCCTGACCCCCAGAAGACCCACTGGATTGGAGAAAATTTTGTTTTTTCTGGCCAAATTTGATTCCTTCCATTTCGCCACCATAGTAATGATTTTTGTTATAAGAGCTGGTGCAACCAGGAGTTACACAATGGCTAACCCAGCATGGTTGAGGGACAGCTGCCCACTGTGACCCGGGGTTGGTGATGAGTCAATCTGGAGAGAGACAGCCTGGCTTTAAGAACTGCACAGAAGCCCCTCAGGCAGTCCCAGCACGGCCTGCATTCCACATTGGTCTTGTCCTAGTTCTGGATATTTATAGATAACTATTAGTCAGGAAAAAAGCCCAAGAAGGGAGCTCCACACAGACCCACTTCACAGGCTCCTCCTCTCAAGTTACTGCTCCAGAGTGGAGGGTGGAAGGTCCTTTAGTTCCTCCTTGTTTGGGTGTACCTCTGACACCTTATTCATCTTGGCAAAAATCTGATTGATCTCCATGAATGTCTTGGCCTTGGTCTCGGGGACAACCAGGAAGGTATAGATGGTGGTGAGAAGACATATGATGGCAAAAATGATGAAGCTGTACGCTCCAAGGCCAACCTGTGGGAAGGAGATCAAGGTTCACTTTTTTGAAAAGGTTCTTGCCGTACTGCTTGCGAACTTTATAAATGCAGGCTCCTCCCAGGGTCACACTTACTTGAATGAAGGGGAAGACCAAGCCCACAGTGAAGTTGGAGAGCCAGTGGACGCTGCCCCCCACCATGAAGGCGGACGAACGGGAGGACTGCAAGAAGACCTCAGTGATAAGCAGCGCAGGGATGGGACCTTGGGAGAGGAAGAGGAAGAGCTGACCTCCCTGCAGGCAGAGCACCGGGGTCCTGGAGCCCCTGCCGTGTGCAAGGTGGTTCAAGGTGCCCTGGGCCTGTGGTTCCAGGTGGGAACGGTGAGCCTCCAGGACTCTGGGTCTTGTGGAGAAGCAGTGTGAGAAGGCCAATGCAGGACTTTGGGACAATAACTGACATCCTGTGAGGTCCCTAAAAGGGGCCTGTGACCACCTGCAAGGCTCTCAGCACCAATCACACAGGCTACTTTACTGTTTTCACTCTAATTAAGTTCTGCCCAAACCCCACTGCAATAGGAAGGTGCTCAGCCGGACCCCCACTCTCAAGACCCTTCCTCCCTGGAGCCTGTCTAAGGAGCTCAAACCAGAACTTTCTGTGGCTGCTGGTGCAGGAGAGGGGGCAGTGAAAACACAGAACCAGGTCGGGGGTACATACTGGGCCCAAGGGCGTGTCCTATGACGTAGGCGATGACGCAGGTGATGCTGAGGTAGGGCATCCAGGATATTGTGTCCTGTGGGGAGAAAACAGAGGTGGAGCACACCTGGGAAAGCAGAGAGAACCTGGAACAGGGAACATCGGGAATCTTGGTCCCAAGAGGGCCAGCCACTCTACCCAGTTGGGGTAGGATGGCACCTGACTCTGCCTTCAACAGGCAGTGCCACCTGATGCCACTGGAAAATCAGCTGGAAATGGGCAGTGGGCGATTGGGGAAGGGGTAGGGGCCACACATGGTCAACCCTGGGCCCTTCCCCTCTCACCTGCAGAACCAGAGCGGCTGTCAGCACGCAGCAGGCGGTGAAGCAGATGGAGAAGCCAAGGAGTAGCAGGACTCTCCGCCCCAAGAGCTCTACCACGAACACCTGGAGGGGAAGGGGAGAAGGAAAAGCAAGAGGCTCAGGAGCCCCAGCCCCGCCAGACGGGGGCGAGGCAGGCCCTGGCGGTGCAGCCACAGCCCTGCCTGGAGCTGCCTCACAGGGAGCTACTCCTGGTCCCACACACCCCTTCTGAAGGGGCAACTGTGAGGAGAGCACATGTGCTGTTCAAGGGCGCCCAAGGGTGTGCCCTTGCATGGCCAGTGGGCCATGGCATTTGCTCCTGTCACACTGTAGCCCTGGCACAGGCAGTGGCCTCCAACATGGTGAAGAGCCACCTCACACATTGGAGGCTTTGGGACGGGAGTATGTGTGAGGCGGGAGTTCTCCATCTTTGGAGGGCCACAATCTGCCTCATGCAAGAGACAGACTGTCACCTGAGGAAAGCCCAGAGGCTGGACACGAAGGGACTGAGGGGCATGTTGCCATCTTAGATCCGGGCTCCTTCCTCGGCCAGGACCCCCCTTCTCAAGATGCCCTCCCTCCCTGGTAGCGGATGGGACTCAGCTCTCCGGGACACTCACCGCCAGGAAGGTTATCACCACATTGACAGTCCCCGTGCCCGCAGTCACATACTGGACGTCATTGGTGTTGACGCCGGCACTCAGGTAGATCTGGTCTGCGTAGTAGTAGATCTGGAAGGCAAACCCAGAGGCTGGTGGCGCCGGCCGCAGCCTGGCCACTGCCCTCTGTCCCCGGCCCCGGGCTGCCCCCTACCGCGTTCACTCCTGACAGCTGCTGGCCGGCCATAAGGACGATGATAGAGATGACCTGCCACCGCAGGGCCCTCATCCGGAACAGCTTCACCACAGAGATGAAGCCCGCCGCCCTCTCAGCCTCGTCCTCCTGCTGGATCTCCTCTATCTCAGCGTCCACATCATCCCAGCCGCGCAGCCTCCTCAGCGCTACGGGAGGGGCGCAAAGGGGTGTCCTCGGGTGGACACAGCTGCCACGACCCTATCCCTCTCCTCCTCTCACGGGAGAGCCTCACCATTCTTGGCAGCTGCTGGGTCTTTCTTCTGAACTAGCAGGTACCTGGGGCTTTCAGGGAAGAAGGGCAGTAGCAGGAGCTGCAGTGCTGCCGGGATCCCGGTCACCCCGAGGAGGATCGGCCAGCCTAGAAGGAAACCGGTGTCTTCCCTGAGAGCTGGCTCCAAGGCCACCTCTTGGAGAGGCCCACCCCAGCCAAGAAGCCTGCGTCTCATCCCCTCCAGCCCCAAGGCATCCAGTCGGCCACGCTGGCCCATTACCCTGACTGGTTTTCTTCCGAGCTGGAAGACAGGCTCTGAAAGGGCAGGGCCTTCGTCTTTCTCATCCTTGTGTCCCCAGCACCCAGGACGGTGCCTAATGAATAGCAGACACTCTGATAATACTGACAGAATGGACAGTGATGAATAACCGCTGCCCACGTACCAGATGGTCAAAATGAAAAATTCTGACATCAAGTGCTGGCGAGAATGTGGGCAAATGGGAAGTCTCCACGGTCATTGTGTGGACATGTGGCATCTTTAGAGGACAGTCTGGCAGGAGCGGGTGATGCCAGACACCCTCCCACACTCTGACCCAACAGTCCTGCTCTGGAATACGCCCGGGCCACCAGGGCACCCAAACTAGAATGCTCAGAGCAGCCCTGATTCCAGAATGAAACCGGAAAGAGTGCAGGTGTCCACAGCGGCAGAATGGATAACAAATCATGGTGTGTTCACAAAATGGAATTCTATACTGCAATGAAAATGAAGCAAGACATGACAGGAGCGGATCTCACAAATGCGATATTGGGTACAATAATCCACACAATGGATTCCACTGTACAAAGTCCAGAAACAGAGAAGTAACTCTATCCTTGTGAAAGGTGGTGAAGCTGTAGGGAAAAGCAAGAGCGAAATGATCACAAATGTGGGCCCAGTGGCTCCCTTTGGGGTGGGGAGGCCATGACTGAAGGGCACGCAGTGGGCTTCCGGCGGGGGGAGGGGGGGGCTGGTGCCGTTCTAGTTCAGGACCTGGGCACCGTCACACAGGTGTTTGATTCCTATTTGACGAAAAGTACATTTGTGTTTCTTGTGCTCTTCCTTACGTATGTTTTATTTCACCAAAAAAACGGTTCAATAAGTGAATGAGAATTGAGATTCCTTGGAAGAGCTGTTCATGCCCCCACTCACCCCTTTTCTCTTCAGGCTTGCAGTCAGTGATAACCGTGGGCCTCTGCCTGCCAGGCTCTAGTCTAATGGCTCTTCTTGTGTTAAGAGAGACACTTCTCCATCACGGCAATGTCACGAGGCAGGTACCAGGACCAACCCCATCTTACACAGGCCTGGAGCGTGTAGGCCCCTTGCTTCAGATCAGTTTTTAGGAGCAAAGCTGTGATTTGAACCCAGCACGTTGAAGCCGGGGTACTCTGACCTATGTGTTATAAAGACTTTTAGTCAAATTTCAGGCGATGACCACCTGACAACCAGTGACTTCTCATTGGTCTCTTATGAAATAGATTGCAACCACTGTAATGGAAGAGAAATCAACGAAGAACACCCTCGTTTAGACTTTCGAGTCACGTTTCAACCTCTGAAGCTTCCCCTCTTCTCATAACACCATCGCTCTTCAAGAAAACGAGTGCCATGCAATGTTAAGTTCAACTGCTGCCCTGCCCCCTGTTGTACAGGCTGGGCCCTCATCTTCCTGACCTCCTCCTGAGCTCCTCCTGTCCCTTGATCTGAACCCAAGGCCTAGCTAATCCTGGATCCTGCTTCAATCACCCTGCACAGTAAGTGTGCACTTACCTCCCACCTGGGCCCCTGCTGTCGGGCCTCTGGCCCCACCCCCACACCTACACTAAAACTCTTCTTGGAGACCTTGAACTGCCATATCCAGGCTCCGTGTTTCAATCTTGACCCCCTGACTTCTTTGCAGTCTTTGTACTGTGACTGCCACTTCCTGCCGGACACTTCTCTGATGTTATTCTCTTCTGGTCTGCCCTCCTTCCCTTCCCTTCCCTTCCTTTCCTTTTCCTTCCTTTCCCTTCCCTTCCCTTCCCTCCTTCTTGTTCTTTGAGTGCTTATTATATGCCAGGAGCTATGCTGGAGATTCAAAGATGACTAAGGCCAAGCCCTGCCCTCCATATACTGTCTAGAGGAAGGCTACAAGCTGAAGGATGTGGGGACAAAATGCCGTCCACCATAATATTTGCAGTTCCCTGAATGCACAGAGCACTTGCCCACTTTCACACACACTGCCCACGTCTGGAATGCTGGTCCTGCTCCCCCCAAGTGCAGGTCCTCTCTGAGGCCCCCCTTCCTGGTGGAACCATTGCTCCCTCCCACACACCACAGAGCACTTCACAGATGCCAGGGCTCTACAGATTGTTCTGGGTCCTGCTAGTTTTTTACACACCATCACAGGGAGATAGGAGCCTCGCACCTTTACTCCTGGTCCCCGCTCCCTACGATGGGACTGAAAGTTGGGAAAGAGTAGTGCTTAAAACATGGACTTAGGCCTGAGCTGCCTGGGTTTGTGTCCCAATGAGACCTTGAACGTGTTATCCAACTGCTCTTTGCCTCAGGTCCCACATCTGTAAAATGGGTATAATAACAGTATATGCTTCGTAGGGTTGTTTGGAGGGTTAAATGGATTAATACAAAAGACCTGGTGCCTGGCCTGCAATAAGCACTTTATACGTTTTGACTGGTGTTATAAATGGTGATTTCCCTTTCAGAGGTTGGAGATCCAAGAAAAAGAAAGGGGATGTCACATAAAAACAATGGGTTATCAGTTACTGTGTACCTACTATGTGCCAGGCCACAGGCTCTTAGGGAAAGGGGAGTGGCTCCAAGAGTCAGAGACTGGGCGGCCCTGTGACTCACCACCTCACCCACAGGGGCCAGGTTGAGTGATTCTTTCCTGGTCTGTGGAATGGGATAATAGAGTCCTGTGGGCAGTGGTGTTGGTGGGAGGCTCAAGTGAAGTGGTCTTGGGGAAGCCTTAAACAACACAGAGCCTGGCACACTGGTGGCTGTCATTACCATGGCCTCTGGCCCTGTATGGACAGCCACCATCAGACCAAGGAAAGACAATGAATGGTGCTTCCTACTCACGCAAAGTCATGTCTAAAGAGGGACTAGAAAAGGTTAGCCAATCTGTCATCACCAACTGTGGGGTCAGGGCAGTGTGGGAGCCCGCAAGGCCAGCCAGCTGATTAGAGAGAAAAGACCAGCCCCCAGAAACATCCGGCAGGAGCAGAGGGAGGACTGGGGGCCCACGGGGGGCCCAGAGGCATCCGAGCTTACCTTCCTTGGTTGCTAGGAGACTCCGGAGACCAAAGATCTGGGCCACGAGGATGCCAAAGGTGATGAAGAGTTGGGGCACCACCCCCAAAGCACCCCTCAGGTTCTTAGGGGCCAGTTCCCCTAAGTACATAGGGACAACACTGGAAGACAGACCTAGACAAGGTTGAAATAAAAACACGATCAGAAAACATTAGTCTGGCAGGGACAAGCTGTGTCTTCAAATACACTTATTCTTACTCAGCAATCACATTAGTTGGGCTGAAACTTTCTCAAAACCGCAAGTGTAAGCAAACATCTCTCTTAATTCTTAGAATGTTAAACTTTAAGGAAAGGTAAAATAGTCTGACCAAAAAATTCCATGGACAGGTGCCGTTGCTTCTCGACTGGTGTCACCTGGGGACATAGGCCAGCCTGACTTCAGGCCTTCCCCCTGAGTGGCTTGATCTCAGAGAGGAAAAGCCCAGGTGTGGTCTCAACTCTCTCTCCTCTCTTGCTCCTTGGGGAGAATCTGTTAATGGAAGGCCAAGGACCCCTGCCTGCCAGCATTATCTTTATTGTAGGATAACTGTTATTGGGGATTTATGCAATGCCCAGGTTACTTCGGGATCCCCAATACTTCAACTTGCAAATTTTCCCATCCTAATGGCACCTGATCCCCTTTAAGAATAGGTGGAATTAATTTTACAGGCACATATATTATCCCATTTAATTCTCCTCAAAGCCAAGTGAAAGGCTGGCGATCTCGGAGGAAGGTCAGATGGGTTATCACTAGTCCAGCTACCCGTGAGTCAAGCTGAGGCTCAGGAAGAGGTGGGGGTCTGCAAGCGAGGCTCCAGCCACATGGGGAGACCGAGAGGAAACGAAGTCGGGGTGAGTGGAGATTAGAGCTGCTGGTAATGGGAAGGTATTTGAAGACACGGAGATAGGAGGGAACTGAAGTCCACGTTTCCAAGCTCTGCAAGTCTGCCCAAGGATATCTCTGCTTTGTATTTAAAAAGAGACATCACCGTTCATTAATATAGATTCTTTCCGATTTTCAGAGCAAAGAGGCATAGTCTTTAGAACAGCATTTAGGTGTCCGGGGTGTGGGCACCCCCAGACCCAGTGCCCAAAAGGCTGGGGAGGAAGCGGAGGCCCTCAGGGTGTGGGCTCCATGGTCACCACTCAGGCCCTGGTGGCCGCATCTTAATGGCACGGGCTCTGACTTTGATTAAGAAAAACATTGAAGTGGCCCCCCAATGAGTCTAGTACCCATGTGACACCATGAATAAGCACTGCACCGCACACCTGAAACTATTATACAATAATACTGAATGTCAACTATAATCAGAAACATATGTAGTCACAGGATGTAAAGTACAGTGTAGGGAACATATAGGGAATATAGTCAATGGTATTGTAATAGCTCATGTGTACGGTGTCAGACGGGTAGTAGACTCGTTGGGGTTGTCACTTTGTGAGGGGTGTAAATGTCTAATCACTGTGTTGTTTTGTACACCTGAAACTAATAAAAAAAAAAAGTTAAAAGAAAGAACAACATTGAAGAGTGAAACACCAGATGGCTTTTGAAGAGATGGGATTCCCTTCATGTTGGTGAAAAGCAATCTCTATTTTGTCTTCAGAATGACTCCATGGGCAACCCCAGCCAGCCTGTTCTGACAGCAGTTTAAATTCCTTCAGTGAAAGCATTCGGTGTTCTCGCCAAGAAGTTGACTGAGGGCGAGCCAGTAAACCGTGAGCAACTTGAAGCCCAAGTCGGATTTCTCTCTCATCCCCTTCATCAGAACCATTGTTTGCTTCATTTGTAGGATGTCTAAGGGGCTTGATTATCCACTTTCCTGTCTTTTTCAGAAGTGGGAAAGAATTCACTGCAAATGGATTACGCTTCCGCTGGTGTTCTTCAAGCATGACCTGAGGACCCAGGAAGTTCCTGACACCTTTCCAGGGGGTCAGTGAGATCGGAATTATTTTCAGAATAATCCTGAGATGTTATTTGCATTTTTGTTCTCTCATAAGCACACAGTGGGGTGTTCCGGAGGCTACACAACCAGCAGAACACAGAAGCAGGTCTCAGAATCGGCTGTCCTCTATGAAGCCAGACATTAAAGAGATTTGCAAAAATGTAAAGCAATGCCACCTTTCTCACTAAATTTTTTGCTTTAGAAAATAGTTATTTTCATGAAGACATGTAATGGGCTTTCTGCTATTTTTAAATGAATTAATACATTTCTTGGTTGAGATTTCTAACATGGTAAATGTTGATCTAATAGAGCCCATATGAGCAAAAGTTCTTTGGAGCCCTCAGTAATTTTAGGAGCATAAAAAGGGGTCCTGAGGCCCCAAAGTGTGAGAACCACCAACTTAAAATACTGCTTACTTGACAGCATAGGCCGGGACCTGTTATCTATTGGAGCCCAATGTTTCTCGGTTGGAACCAGCAATGAATTTTGGATGGTCAATAGAAAAGTGGCTGCACCTGCTCACTGCTGACAACATTTAGGAATCATCTGTTTTTCTTATAGCTGAGCCCCTCTGCCAGGAAAAGCAAAGGTGGGCTCAGGCCAAGATGGTAGTGACCCATCCAGGTGCTCAGGGAAAGAGAGTACCAAGTGAAGCGCATAAGGGCCCATCATTCTTTCCTAGAAATGACCTCGTCTCTCTTCAGGAATCTTGTTTTCCAATTTCGTCCCCAGCTCTGCAGTTCCTCGCCCTTTCCTCTAACACCTGGCTCCCCGGCGTCTCCACTGTTGCCGTTAACTTCAGCTAAGGGGTTTGCTGACCTCTGGCCAAATCATCCATTTGTCCCTATCCCCGTGTTTGGAAGGAGAAACTCAGAGTTACTTGGCAATGCCAGGGCCAGGGGAAGCAGACAAGTGAGACACCCAAGGGGCAGTGTTTGTAGGGGCGCTTACCCTCGGGTGCCCACACTGCAGGGGCATGGCCCCAGGAGCAGATGCCTCCTTACTCTACACCTGGGCATCTCACTCACCTTGACTGGCCCTGGGAAATACTGTCTACAAATAACACCAACTCAAGCGAAGGCCACAACAGGCCTTTACCCATGTCTCTTCAGTCTGAAGCAATTATGGGGAGTTTCCTGTAGCCCCCGAAGTACGAAGTACAGCTGAGCAGCGTAGCTTTGGAGGGTTGGCAAACCAGTGACAGGGTTTAGCAGGGGAAGAACCCTAGGCAGGGCCTTACCCTCCTCAGCAAGTGGGCATTGATGGAATAATTGAAGTAGAACCCATAACCAGCCCTTTGCAAACTTAAACTCCCCTATAAAAGTTGAGAGTTGATGATCATAACTCCTTGCGGGTAGAGGGATTCGTATGTCTGGATGTTTCCCAAGCTTTTTTGACCAGGACCCACAGTAAAAGCTAGAGAAATACATTTCACATTGCAGCCGGTTCTCACATATGTGCACAGATGTGAGAAAATCCTTACCTTTACTATCTATGATACAGTTTATGAAAAGTAGGAAGGAAGGAAGGAAGGAAGGAAGGAAGGAAGGAAGGAAGGAAGGACAGAAGGAAGGAAGGAAGGAAGGAAGAAAAGAAATGAATGAATGCAGCTCACTAAACAGACATCACCACCTACTAACTGGTCCTGAACAGCTGTTTAGAACACTCCGAGATAAAGGATTGGATTGGAAGGACCCTTCCGAGCCTAAGATTCTGTATTTCAGTCTTTCAAAGAGCAGCTTTCTTCCCAGGAAACGTCACAGGGAAGACCTGCCCCTGTCTGCACATCAGACTAACACAGGGTCTTGAGCATTATCCACGGCAGAGGCCGAGGAACAGCTTGAATCTATGTGCTTTGGAAACGCCGATTGATTCAGACCCCGGCGTCCCTTCTTTCTCCTCCTGACTTTTCTAAATCACAGAATGGCATCACAGTGTAGCACTGTTTACCTGCACATATTCCCACCAAAAGTCTGGACAAAATTATCATCTCAAACGACTTGGCAACTGCACTGGATCCCATCAAGATCGCGGGCACGATGGAAAAGACGTTGTTCAACAGCAAAGTCCCTTTTCTGCAAAGGACAAAACGTCAGCTAGTTCGGTCTAAGGATTCACTCATTGGTTTGGCAAATGTTCACTGAGTGTCTATTTGGTGACAGCAGTAATATCGTATACAGCACACAGGAATACAGTAAAAGGTTTTTGCAATCATAGACTAGCATGATTTTACTGTAATCTTGAAACCCAAACTGGGTAAGGACATTAGAAGAATAGTATGGGCCAACCTCATTTATCAACATAGATGCAAAAATCCTAAATGAAATATCAGCAGATTGAATTCTACAGAACATATGAAAAAATATTTCAATGTTAAATACACCATATTAAAGATTATACTGGGGGAAAATATAAGATTATCAATTGAAGCAACAAAAGAAGTCAATAAAATTTGATATGTATTATGATTTTTTTTTTAAAAACCAACCTTAACAAACTATAAATAGAGGGAGCTTACGTTAAATTGATAAAAGTGATATCTCCTAAAAACCTCTAACAAACAGGGAAACTTCTCTGGAGAGGCCCTCACATTGGGCTCCCCAGGGGTCCCCAGCCAGGGCCTGCAGCGATGGAGCCCCACCATTACAACACCTGTGAGATAACCCTATGCAAGAGTCTGCACATACAACAGCATAGCCTCAGGTATAGGATCAGGGAGAGGCTATGAAATATGTTTCAAACGACTAGTGTCATCAAATAAGGAATTAAAATGGTACTAAGGAAGAACAAGACACTGTGTTAAATAAAAACTCTTCAAAACAATAGAAAAAAATGGATTTTAAAAACAAACAAACAGAACTTCTTGAAATAAAAAATATAGTAATTGAAATAAAAACCTTAGTAAGTGAATTACAGCTGAGGAGGGAATTAATGAATAGGAAGGTAAACCTGAGGAAATTAGAGAGAGAGAGAGAGAGAGAGAGAGAGAGAGAGAGAGAGAGAGAGAGAGAGACTGACCAAGTGTCCATCGATGGATGAATAGGTAAACACATAGTATAGTCATACACTAGAATGTCATTCAGCCTTAAAAAGGAAGGAAACTATGTCACTTGCTAAAACATGGAGGCACCTTGATGACATGCTAAGTGAGATAACCTAGTCGCAAAAGGACAAATCTTGTATGATTCCACATATATGAGCCTAGAAGAAGTCAAATTCATCGAGACAGAAAGTCGAATGGTGGCTGCTAAATGCTGGGGGGCAGGGAGATGGGGAGTGGTTTCATGGGGACAGTGTCAGTTTTGCAAGATGAAAAGTCATAGAGATGGATGGTCGTGCTGCTTGCACAATAGTGTGCAGGTACTTAATGCCAATAACCTGCACACTAATGTTTAAAACGGGAAATTTTCTGTTATATTTAACCACAGTGTTTTAAACATAATTTTTTAAAGAAGGCAATAGGGCAACAACAGGACATGCAGGAGCTCCTCTACATTCTAGAAGAAAGAATATAGAAAATAGAGGAGAGAGATTTGTAGAAGTGATGGCTGAAAATTTTCTAGAACTGATGACAAAGACATAGAAGGAACTCCAGGATCAGTAAATTAGCTCATGAATGGGGAAGATTCAACAGTGGAAGGGTGTCAGTTTTCCTCAAATTATAAATCCAAAGCAATGTCAAGCAGAACCTTTTTTAAGGGATTTTGATAAACTGATTTATAGGTTAACACAGAAGAGTAAAGGAACATGAGTAACTCAGATAAGTTTAAGAACATCTGACTTTTCACCTGGAGAAAAATTCACTTTCTCTTACCACCCACCCACATACAAAATAAAATTCCAGATGTGGGAAAAACAAAATTGTACATTTTTTTAAAATTAAAGAATATTATCCTCATGATTCTGGAAAGAGAAGGCTGTCTTAAGACACAAAAAGCAAAAACCATAAATTTGATTACTGGAACAATTAAAAAATATGTATAAAAAAGACACTACTACACGTATGATTAAAAAATAAAGCAACAGATTGAGAAGCCATTTGCCCGATATAATAGAGTACGGTGTGGAGGGTGCTTGCCCAGGCTCAGAAGTGAAATTTCCTCTTAGCTGTGTAATCTGGAGTTAAGTTACACTGTCTTTTGTTCACAGCACTCACAGAGCGAGTCACCCTGGGACCACACAGTTTCACAAGGAAGTGCCTGATAATCTCAGCCATTTTAGAGTTTTACAGGAATTTAATGTGGGCTAAATTTTGCGTATGACTTGGTCTCAAGGTAAAAGAACAAAGAAGCTAATGTTTGTTTCGGAGGCAGAGTTTAAGAACACTATGTTATGATCTGCATTGGGACTGACATCTTAGACATGTCATCTGGTATTTGACTCTTCTAAAGGCAAAAAAAAGAGAACTCGTTTTTGGTTTTGGTAAAAAACAAAAGCAAAACACCTTCAAGGCAAGAGAGCAGAGACAGCAGGAGTGAGTCCCGATCTCTGATGCAGCTGCTCTTCCCGTGTCCACCCCAGAGCCCGAGATCTGCCACCTCCACTTCTAGACCAAGACCTTGCCTAAGTCCCCAAATACTTGGTCAATGTCTTGTCTTCGTAAGACCACATTAGAACACAGATATCCTCACGGCAGTCATCGCCTAGTCTTACAATGAGACTTTCAGTTTGAGGCCTGGGTTTTAAACGCTGATGGTGGGTCTATGAGTTTTGCGGAGTTGAAAATTCACCTTACCTTACCTGCCAAGTTTATTCACCAAGATGCCAACCATGAGGGATCCTATCAAGCCTCCGAAAGGGAACATGGACACCGAAACAGACCACAGCAACGTCAAGGAAAAGTCGCTCAGGTAATCAGCGGTTCTATCATAGTAGGTCTCATTATAAAATTCTCTCATGAGCTGGAGACAAAAGCGAAACAAACACCAAATAATATGACCTGGTTCTGCAGCAAGGGCAATGCCAAGTGGTTGGGCTAACAATGGGATAAGCTGGCACATAGATACAGACGTTATTCAATGGAAGAAAGGGAGTGAGGACAAAGCTGTATGAAGAGCAATGAGCAGGGGGTACCCCGGGGAGGGTCATCAGGCCTCAGACAGGCAAACTGCCCAGGCCGGTTCTAACACCGGCAGGGACTGCAATGACTCCTGTCTTCCAGTCTGCCGGGTGATCCCTGCCGCTCCAGACTCCGCCATAGATTGCAGGAAGATCAGAGACCAGCCCACCCTGTGTCCACCAGTCCCCTTGCACTGTGTCTTGTGGGTGTTTCCCTCTCCCTTCATTGGAAGACCCACTGTGCACCCCTATGCGTGTGCAGTCCCACCTTGGCGGCCATGCCCAGGCCCGGGCTGCCCCAAACCCACCTCCCTGTTTCCTGGGGGCTGCGTCTCACTCACCAGAGCGACCTACCTCAGAAGGGGAGTTAATAGCAGCCACATTGTACCCGTACTGGAAGGAGGACCCGAAGGCAGCTAGCAGCGTTGCCAGGGCGAGCACAAGTGTCAGCTTCTGCGGGAGGAGAGACCATGGCTTAGGTCAGGAAGGACCGGGTCCCCCAGTTATTTCAAAGTCTTGTAGAAAGACGGAAGGGAACCTGAAGATCGAAGCCTTTCAACAGCCCTCTATCTTGAAACCTGCCCTCTACCCACCTCTGGTTAGCACAGGCTTTCTGAACTGTAGCACTTAGGGCTAGATAATTCTTTGCTGTGGGGGGGTGTCCCCCATCTGTGACAACCCAAACATCTCCCAATGTTGCTAAGTGTCTCCTGGAGTGGGTGGGAAATTGCCCCCAGTTGAGAACCACTGGGTCAGAAAGACACTGAAGGGTCAGCTACTCCAACACTCCGTGTAATGTCTGAATTGCTTCCGTGACATTCCTGTCACGTAGCTGCATTTGCCAACTGCAGCAAATGTGCTCAAGCACCGCCCTCAACACAAACTCCCCTAAAAATCAAAGATGAAAAAAATGGGAAAATTTTTATTTAGGGCCACTGATTAATTTCCTTGAGCCCCTGGACTTTGGCTGTAACAGGTAGAAAGCACAGTGAGAAACTAAGTACAGATTTCTGGGGACGATTAAACACACACACTTCTGTGGTAATAGCCCCCTTTGACACATGAGGAAACCAAATGTTCATGTAAAACCATCTTTCATGATGAGGGAATTTACTAGTAATGAAAAGCGGGAGAAAAATACAAGTGGAAAGAGTTTTGCCCTCAGAAGCTATACATCTCATCTTGAATTTGCCCACTGCCCCTTTCTAGCTTAATTGCCACGATTTTCAGTTTCCTCCTCTTCAGAATAACAGTCCCTCAGAGTTATTGCCAGGATGAATCATGAAAGTGTCTAGCCATAGAGTGAATCCACTGACTGGGGTGGGCCCAAGTGCGACTCTCAGAAGCCGCCATTCATGCAGCTTCATTCAGGTGTACCCTGCCATATGCCACATGCCACATGCCCCTCCAGTGGCAAGCTGAGGTGCTCCTGTCTTCCTCTGGGCAGCCTCCCACCTGATATAAAGAGGATCTCTTGAGAGAAGTGAGGAGCAGGACAGGCAAAGAAACCGCAGTCACTCCTGCCTTGTCAAGGTGCCCAAGAGGACAGAGCAGGGAGACCTGGTCAAGAGCAAAGCCACCAGTGAGACTTCACTCATCTCCTTCCTTCACTAAATAACAATTGGTGTATTCAACTGTGGGGACAGAGCCAGACGTACAGTTTCCAAGCTCTTGGCCTCACGTGGAAAGGTGCTGGCTCAGGTAG
Source organism: Rhinolophus ferrumequinum (assembly GCF_004115265.2). Lineage (NCBI taxonomy): Eukaryota > Metazoa > Chordata > Mammalia > Chiroptera > Rhinolophidae > Rhinolophus > Rhinolophus ferrumequinum. The sequence goes on from NC_046292.1 coordinate 5,954,318, forward strand.
TAAATGGCCATCAACTGTGATTAGATGGCCATCAGCTGTGGCTAGTTGGCCGTCAGCTGTAACCAGTGAGCCATTGGCCACTAATATAACTGCCGTGGCTACGCTAGCAGAAAAATGGGGGCTAGCAAGAAGATGGGGGCTAGCAAGCACAGATTGCAGTTAGCACGGCAGAGTGCAGTTAGCAAGGGGTTAGTTGGTTGGCAGAGAAGTGGACGGCAGGTTGCGGATCGTGTGGCTCCTGCTTCCTGTGTCTCCAACCCAGCTGCCAGCGAGACTATAGTGGTCTGACTCCCCTATCTATGGCTCCATGGGTGTTCCTTTTTGGCCTCACCATGTCCTGCGTTCTTATGTGGGGAAGGGGACCAGAGACCCCGCAGGCCGCGTCACATGACATCAACAGAAAGTTTTTGGTAAGGAAGATAAGAGCCTCAGACAAAGCAGCCTACCAAGGAGCAGTGGGCTCTGATTTCCAATCCTTGGCACTCACAATCCTCTGGGGCCAGCGGGAGATAAAAGTGGGCGGATGTAATGCAGGGACTCAGCTCCCACTCCCGCACAAGAACACAGGATATTGTGAGGACAAAAAGGAACAACGGAGCCATAGATGGGGGTCCATACCACTATATTCTCGATGGCAGCTGGCTGACACATAAAAGCAAACATCCACCAGTACCCCAATGAGAGGTCTTCCTGCACCCTCATCTCGCTGGCGGCTGGGCGAGACACAGGAAGTAGGATCAACATGATCTGCAATCCACAATCCACTTGCTAACCGCACTCTACCATCTGTTCTCTGCTAACGAACCCCCAGTTGCCAGCTGCAATCTGCGCCTGCTAGCTCAGCCACGGCAGTTATATCAGTGGCCAATGGCTAACTGGTTACAGCTGACGGCCATCTACCACCCAAGCCAGCACCTTTCCACGTGAGGCTGAGAGCCTGGAAACTGGTCTCTGGGACTCTGTCCCCACAGAGGAGGTGATGGTGCCCAGGAGGGAATGTGAGTCCCGGGGCTGTTGCCACACCACCCTGTATTTTCTAAAGGCAGGGGTTGTACAAGTAGGCACCCTCACACTCTACCAGAGATACAGGACACGCGGACTTAGCTCACCTCTCATCTGAAGTGTTCTGGATATTCATTCATTCATTCATTCAACATATTGAGCATCCACTGAGAGCTAGGCATTGTTCTGGGTGCTGGGGAGACAGTGGGAAGACAAACAAAACTCCCTTCCCTATAGCTGTTCTATCGCTTAATTTTATGGAAGGAAGGGAAGGAAGGAAGAAAATGTTGATAAAACTTTCTCCTCTTCTGATTTTCTTCCCAGTAAATGATTAACTACAAATGCCTCAGGCTTGATTCATAGTGCCAGGTGCAACTCCTGACCTCTCTCTGCTTTGATGGGTTCTAAGGTCTGAAGTCCTTAGATAGCTCAGCTGGGGAGCTGGCTGGTGTCCCAGGGGCTCATGGCCCAGATTGGGGGGAAGACCACTAGGCAGCATGAACAGACAGCTCCCTGACGGCTTTCATGAGATCCCAGTAAAAACTATCAGAAAGATGGCAGGCTGTAGGTCTCGAAGCATAGTGCACACAATTCGACTCTGCCTCTCTGGCTTCCTCCTTGAATTCAAGCCACAGGCATAGTCTATGCACCCCTAGGAATCAGGGCTGACCCTCTGTGGAAATAGCAAGACATTCTGAGTAGGTTCTCACCGAACTTGCAGGTCCAAATGCCTTCATCCATGAAAGAAATATTTATTGACAGCTGACTCTGTGCTACCGTGTTTCCCTGAAAATAAGACCTAGCCGGACCATCAGCTCTAATGTGTCTTTTGGAGCAAAAATTAATATAAGACCTAGTCTTATTTTACTATAAGACCGGGTCTTATATAATATAATATGGTATAAGACTGGGTCTTATACTAATTTTTGCTCCAAAAGAAACATTAGAGCTGGTTGTCTGACTAGGTCTTATTTTCAGGAAAACACGGTAGGTCCCATACTACAGTCTGCTGAGCAAAACAGTTGCCCTCAAAAAGATTATGGTCCAATGGGGAAGATAGGTATTTTAAAAACTATGTAATAATTTGGTAATTAAACTACAGCTGTAGTAAATTCTACAAAGAAAAACCACAGAAGCGGTTAAAAGGAGTCAGGAGAGTGACTGAGAGAGGATGGGGTCTTGGGTAAGGGGAGTGGGTGTGGCAGGGTCAAGAAGTGCCAGCTTTAAGGACCATTTAGGGAGTAAACTCAAAGGACTCAGTACCCCCTGAGGAAAGTGCAAATCAAAACCACAATGAGCCACCACTTCTCAGTCACCAGGATGGTTAAAATCAATAATACAGATAATAATAAGTGTTGACAGGGATGTGGAGAAAATTGGAACCTTCTTACATTGCTGGTGGGAACATAAAATGGTGCAGCCACTTTGGAAAAGTCTGGCATTTCCTCACAAAGTTAAACATAGAGTCACCATGTGGCTCAGCAATTTCACTTCCTAGATATATATGTAAGAGGAATAAAAACATGTTCATGTGGAAAAAAGGGAACACTTGTGCACTGTTGATGGGATTGCAGATTGGTGCAGCCACTATGGAAAACAGTATGGAGGTATCTCAAAAATCTGAAAATGGAACTACCATTCAGTAATTCCACTCCTAGGTATCTATCCGGAGAAATCCAAAACTCCAATTCAAAAATCTTTATGCACTCCTGTTTATTGCAGCACTATACACAATAGCTAAGACATGGAAACAACCGAAATGCCCATCAGTAGACAACTGGATTAAGAAACTGTGGTACATTTATACAATGGAGTACTACGCAGCCATAAAGAAGAATGAAATCTTACCATTTGCAACAACATGGATGGTCCTAGAGAACATTATGTTAAGTGAAATAAGTCAGACAGAGAAAGATAAGTACCATATGATCTCACTTATATGCGGAATCTAAAGAAAAGAATAAGTGAATGAACTAATCAGAAACAGTTTTGGAGAACAAAGAGGAAAAACTGAGGGTTGCTAGATGGGCGGGGGGGGTGGGGGTAAGGGGGATGGTGAGGGGATTAGAAAACAGTCAGTAACCACAAGATGGCCACGGGGTTTTGAAAATTAATCTGGGGAACATAATTTAGTGGTTACCAGATGGTAAGGGGGGTGGGGGTGGGAGATGAGGGTAAGGGGGATCAAATATATGGTGATGGAAGGAGAACTGACTCTGGGTGGTGAACACACAATGTAATTTATAGATGATGTGATACAGAATTGTACACCTGAAATCTATGTAATTTTACTAACAATTGTCACCCCAATAAATTAAAAAAAAAAGTTCACGTGAATTTGAACATGAATGTTCATAGCAGCATTATTCACAATAGCCAAAAAGTGGGAAAACCCAAATGTCCATCAATGGATGAATGGATAAATAAAATGTGGTCTATCCATACAATGGAATATTTGGCTACAAAAAGGAATGAAGCATTGATACATGCTACAATGTGGATGCACCTTGAAAACACACTAAATGAAAGAAGGTAGTCACAAAAGACCACCTGTTGTCTGATTCCATCTATGTGAACTGTCCAGAACAGGCAAATCCACAGAGACAGAATATAAATTAGTGGTTGCCTGGGGTTGAAGAGGAGGGGATGGGAGAAAATGTGGAGTGACTACAAGTGGGTACTTTCACGGGTGATAAAAATGTTCTAAAGTTGGCTGGTGGCTCAGGCGGTTGGAGCTCCGTGCTCCTAACTCCGAAGGCTGCTGGTTCGATTCCCACATGGGCTCCCAGTGGGCTCTCAACCACAAGGTTGCCGGTTCAATTCCTTGACTCCGGCGAGGGATGGTGGGCTCCACCCCCTGCAACTAAGATTGAACACGGCACCTTGAGCTGAGCTGCCTCCCGGATGGCTCAGTTGGTTGGAGCGCGTCCTCTCAACCACAAGGTTGCCAGTTTGACTCCCGCAAGGGATGGTGGGCTGTGCCCCCTGCAACTAGCAACGGCAACTGGACCTGGAGCTGAGCTGAACCCTCCACAACTAAGACTGAAAGGACAGCAACTTGAAGCTGAACGGCACCCTCCACAACTAAGATTGAAAGGACAACTTGACTTGGAAAAAAGTCCTGGAAGTACACACTGTTCCCCAATAAAGTCCTGTTCCCCTTCCCCAATAAAATAAAAAATATATATATTCTAAAGTTAATTGTGGTTGCACAATTCTGTGAATATACACTGAATTATATACTTTAAATGCTGAATTGTATGTTATGGTCTCACTAAAGGTACATGTAAAAGAAAGCCAGGGCTTAAGCTTTCTTTTCTTTCCTTCTCTCTCTCTCTCTCTCTCTCTCTCTCTCTCTCTCTCTCTCTCCCCCCCCCCCCCCGCCCCCTTTCTTTCTTTTTTTTATTTGGTACTAGGGGAGAGGACGGGGCCAAAGCAGATGTCCAGGTCTCCCACCAGCTTTTGAAAATGCTGTGACTTACAGACATGAATGGGAGGGGTCTCCACTCAGAGGCCAAGGGGAGCCATGCCCCTGAGCTGTGCTTTTGGGAGAAACCAGGAACCACGTCCCTCATGCCCATGGTAAATCGGCTTCCTGTTTTCCATAATGCTGAGAACATGGAGACTAGTAAAGTAACCAAGTTCAGGGCTGGCGATCTGACAGGGTGTGATTCAGGACCCTGGGAAGGAAGCCCCACCCAAACCACCTCTCTTAGGAATTTGTCTCCACTTTCTGTTCCCACCATCAGAGAGACACTCTCAGTACAAGACTTTTCCTTGTCAGGAATCTTCAGTCAGAATGCAGAGATCCCTGGAAAAGAGTGCTTATGCTTTATCAACACTTTAAGTCACTTTATCACACTGTGGAACCCAAAGTTTCACAGACAGACACTGAGGTCTAAGTGGACGGGGGAGAGGAGAGAGAAACATCATAACATCTTAGAGCTGGGGGTCAGGGGTGCCGGCTGAAGTACAGCCACTGAAGCCTAAGAGCGTGGGTTCAAATCCCGGCTCTCCTGCTGTTGACTATGTGGCACTGAGCCAGCTACTTGGTTCCTTCACCTGTAAAATGGGGACAATGACACTACCTTCCTCACAGAATTGATGTGAAGAATAAAGAAGTTCATACATATAAAATGCCCAGAGCCAGGTTTGCCAACATTAATTATTAATAGTGAGGACCCAGAGGGAAAATTACTTGCTCAACGACGCTGAACTCGTTGATGGTGGGGACAGTCCACAAAAAAAAAAGAAAAAAAAATACACGTTTTTCATTTTCCAAAGCACTTTGGCTTTTTTTTTCTAATCCATTTTATTATTATTTTCTTTCAAGAAGCCCCTTTCCTGGCAAAGTCCTTGACGCACATCGGACAGATTCTTTTCTCTTTACATATGAGGAACCCAAAGGCCAGTGAAGCTGCAGTCACACAGCCACCAGAGGACAGAGATCCCACCAGCCAAACAGGGCCCTGGTAGTCCAGCCCTGATCCCTGCAGCATTTGCTGGTCCCTCCACTTCTCCTTGGCTCCCCATCCCCCAGCTTCGCTTAATGATTTGCAGACTCTTACAAGCAGCCACCAGGGGAATAGTTTTGTTTTGCTGTCTCCCAGGACACCCAGCACGTGCTCACACGGGCAGGTTCACCCTCAGGTGGCCGGAAGGGACAACCTGCATGGCACCGGGCACTGAGGGCTCCCTTTCACGGAGAATGGAGGGGGCAGGTAGTTGTGATCAGCCCATAGCTTTCCCGTGTGACCATTTTAAACATTTCCTTTCAAAATCTACTGCTCTCCTTCAGGCTATCACGTGGGGGCATTTCCGTTCTTTTGCAGCCACACCTGGGGGCACAGCTGGGTGGTACATTTCTCTTTGGAGAGGGGACCAGATCAGGGAATCCTCTGACCCTCTAAACTCCTAAGTTCTTGTTACCTCCCAATCCTTTTTCTATAAAATAGAGAGGATAACACTCGACTTTCTAACACTTTCTTAGTTGTGAAAGCCAAACAAGAGAATCCAGGTGAAGGTACTTAGTAATCTCTAAAACAGTGATTCTCCTTGGGGCAAGGGTGCTATTGGCAGCTAGTTAGGAGAGACCAGGGATGCTGCTAAACATTCTTACAACACACAGGCCAGCCCCCCACCATAGCAAAGAATTATTAGGCCCCAAATGTCTATAGTGCCCTGCTCTAAAGGATGATCAAAAATTAAGAACATTTATAGGGAATTTACTATGTGCCAGGTAATTTACATGCATTATCTCATTTAATTGTTCCAACAGCACTATCAGAGGGTATGGTTATTATATCCATTTTACAGACAAGAAAACAAAGGCACAGAGTAGGTAAATAATTTGCCCAATCTCCCACAGCTAGAACTGTAGTGGGAATGAATTCCAGGTACCTCTACCTCCCACACCTGCTCTTAATCTATGACCCTATAGCAAGGGTCTCATATCCATGACTGAATAGTAATTTGCACAAATATGTACCTCTTCCCCTGTAAATATAAACAGATGCTGTTGTGATGAATAAAATACAAATTTCTGAAAAGTGTTGATAAATTCATATTATCTTTCTGTCTTTATGCATTTTCCTAAATCAAGGGACTCAAAAAGTACAACGGCAGGTCCAGAAAAATCTTCTCTCTCTAAAACAAAGCGAGTCTCGTCATCTAAAAGGTAGGGAATCTCTGCTATAGATTTGAATTACATTCAAACCTTACAGTCTCTTTTCTGAGTCCAACCTCTTTTCATACTGGCTTAGCTATGTCACTTGCTGAAAAGGTTAATGAAAATACTCTGAAGCCCAAATCAAAACAAATGAAAAAACATCTCACAAACAACGTCTAAGGATTTTCCTGCTGGTTTTGGAATCCTTTCATCCCAAGTTCTTTCAGTGAAGGAAGTTAGGACAAATCAACTCCTTGAGTCGCTTCAATTTGGTTACAGATACTTTTCAAAGCTATCCCATTAGATGGATTCCCAAAGAATGTCTAAATCAAAATGTCTCTAAATCTCTCCTCTCTGGTCCCTGTAGAAGTTCAGTTGCTGGGTGAACTCTGAGGGGTGGGTCACCCCAAACAGCCCTCCCCTCCACAGAGACCCCAAGAACTCCACCTAGCATTGCTGCACAGGCCCTGCCAGTGGGCTGCTCCACACCCCTTCTCAGGGCAGCACACTTACCCCTTCCTTTTTGGTTGCAGCCTGTCGATCCATCTTAGCTCTGGAAAGATGTGCTGCTTACTTCCTTTCAGCCAAAATACCAAATGCACTGGATGGAGAGAAAAGACACCCTGAATGCACTTTGGCCATGCCAAGTAACGCCCAATAGCATTTTTATAGCCAGTCTAAGGCAGAATAACCCTTTCAGGAACCCAGAGGTTTGTCATTCTTTCACTTCTTTTAAATTAAATGTCTGGAGTTCGCTCAGCAAGTTGGCACCCCCCACAACTACAAGGACAGCGCCTTCCAGATGGGGTCAGTCTGTGCTATTTCCTCATGGTGAAAGCCTTCACTAGTCAGGCTTGTGGTGAGTGATTGGAAGGGTTATTTCTGTCACAAACACATGGACGGCAACAGCTACCACTGACCCTCCACCACACCAGGTAAAATGGAGGCACGAGATAATGTCACTAGAGGTTTCTAGGAAATGGTCCCTGCCAGAAGGCTTACAGCTGAGTCTCTCTACTGGAGAGTCAGCTTTTGCCCAAATGACCATGCAACACTTTCTCGGAGAGTTTCTTATCCTTTTTAAGAGTCTCAGAGTGGCCTAGAGACATTATTTTCTGTGTAATTTCACTATTGGAAAAGCAGTAAATATTTCAAATCCCTTTATCTGCAGGGCAGGGAGAGTGAGACACAGCTGTTGGTCTGCATCCTCCATGCATGGCCAGGCCAGTGCCAGAGCCCTGTGCTGGGCACGTGTTCAGCTGCCATGTGGCACGCTAGGTCCGGTGGCCAAAATCCAGAACAAAGTCCCACAAGGCCTGCAGACTTTCATCTTTACAGGACATATTCCTTGTTTTACTTGCTGAAGCACAAATCCAGTTAATTTAGCCATTTCCTCCCCTCCTTTACCTTCAAATAGTTATCTGGGAGTCCACATGTGTCACGCACTGTTCCTGGCCTCAGCAATGAACTTGGGAATTGTGACCAGCCTCCACTGTGTGGGAAACTGTAAGGAGGGTGACAGTGTAATAACCCTTGTGTTTGTGTGTCTGCAGGTGTGTGTGTTGGGGGGAAGTCCCGATGTCCCCATTCACAAGGGAGAGCTGGCCATTCCCTTTCACCAACTGTCTTTTTCCTTCCGTGTCACAGCCCTAATACAATGATTTCCAGCTAAAGTTTCGCAAGACCAGAGGTTTCCAATTATTTCAAAGCGTTATGAAAAATTCTCCAAAGAAAATGCAGTTTAGTTGGGAGGAAAAAACAGCTACTGGGGAGGGAAGGGAAGGGTACAGATTGTGCAAACGAAAAAAAAATGTCGAAAATTTGTAAAAGTCAGGCCCAGAGGAAATCAGAAGACCCACTTGGTGGCCCAGATCTTCCACTTCATTCCGTGTGTGACTTTGGGCCAGTGAGGAACTGAAAACTGAGCGGTGGTGGCAGACGCAGACAAACCCCTAACCTTGCCTAAACTTCCCCAACTGGAGTGAGGGGGAGGGGACGGTGGTCCGGGCCCACAGGTAACTATCTGGAGCCGCTGGAGCTGCAGTACCTGGCTCCTGTCGGTTCCAAGGCATCGCAGGCATCGCCTTGTCGTCACTAACGCCTCAGCAGTGGCGGGCGAGCAGCGCGAGACAGTGCGGCGAGGAGGCCGCGGTGACGCCCGGCCGCCGTGACCGCCCGGCCGCGTGACCGCCCGGCCGCGTGACCGCCCGGCCGCGTGACGCCCGGCCGCCGTGACCGCCCGGCCGCCGTGACGCCCGCTCAGGCTCCGTCCACGACTGGGTCCTCCTCAGCCCCCACCCGTGTCCTTCTGGCCCAGGACGCTTGACCCTGGGGCAGGTGGAGTGGAGCGACCTTCAGCCCCTTGTCGTGGTCCGCCGTTAGGCCTGGCCGAGACCTGTGGGCTCCGCGGGCACCTGGGGCTCCACAGGGGCCTCGATCAGTCATGAATTGGCCCAAAGGTTTGGGGACTGTCCCTACCAGGTCCTCTGTATAGGGTCCTTCCCAGCCCTGGGATATGGACACAGCAGCCTCTGGTACTCAGGCCGCCATTAAGCCGATCAGGGGGTCCTTTGGGCTCTTGGGGACCTGGGGGCTCAGTCTTGGGGAATGGGCCCACTGGTCCGAGGTGGGGGCTGTCCTTATCAGAGGTCCACCATCCCTTGCGGGACTCGAGGAATTGAACTGGCAACCTTGTGGTTGAGAGCCCACTGGCCCATGTGGGAATCAAACTGGCAGCCTTCGGAGTTAGGAGCATGGAGCTCTAACCGCCTGAGCCACCGGGCCAGCCCACCTTGCAATTTCTTGATGGCATCATACTCTCTTCTACCATAGGGCCTTGGCACGTACTGTCCGGAAGGCTCTCTCCACCACTCCATCACCACCTGCCTTTGACTGAGTAAGCTCTTTTCATTCTTCCTTCCCATCTCAGCTCAAGCTAACATTTTTAGGGAAGACTTCACTAACCAGCCCCATCTTTAGAGCCCTTTTGTTAAATTCATCAGTGTGTTTGACTAAATTTTATTTCCTCAACTAGAGTCTAAGCTGCATGATGACCAAGGATATTTTTATTTTTTTACCCTTTTGTACCCCCCTTCTAATACAGTGGTAGGCTCAGTAAACATAAATGTAGATATATGCTAGGAATAAAATAATCTGTAATCTCACATCCAGAATAACCACTGTTTTCAGATTCTGACAGGTTCCGTAAAGTGTGCTAACATACTTATATTTTATAACATAAAAAATATTAGTAATAAATAGTAATAATGATTTGGGAATGGAGATCTGAGACCCAAATCCTCATGTCAGAATCCTGCGTAAACCAGGATTCTTGGCAAGCACTTTCCCCATTGTGAAATGTTAGAGAGGACCTAATACATGGCCCTCTGAGTTACTGCTTGTCCTTGAAATTACAAACAGTGTCTTTAAAACGCACACGCAGACCATATGCATGCTGATGAGACTGTGGCATCACCTTCTAGCAGGTGGTCCCGCCAGAAGCGTCATCTCAGAATTTGGGGACAGCCTCTCATTTCCAGGAAGTAACCTTGTCCTGCTGTCCTGCCTGTTCAAGTCTTTGACCTTCCCCACCCCCAACACCCTCCATCCTACAGTCAGAGCCCTGGCTGCAAAGAAGCCCCTCTGCAGGCCCTCTCGCCCCCAGCCCCAGCTCGGGTCGGACTGTCTCCCTGCAGTCACCAGAGGCACCCATCAGTATCAGTTACTGCTGCCATCTAACAAAATCACCCCCAAACCTAGTGACTTAAAGGAGCAGTAATCATTTCATCATCTCCAATGGTTTCTTGGGCCAGCGATTCAGAAGGTCCCTGGCTGGGTGGTTCTGGCTTGGGATCTTGTGCTGTTGCGGTCACACAGCTACAGCTGGAACCCTGGGGGCCTGGAGCACCTAGGGCCTGGCCAGGGGTCTCACTTCACAGGGTCTCAGGGTGTCTTCATGGGCTTTTCTGTGTGGGCTAGGTTGGTCTTCCTCCCAGCATGGTGGCCTTAGGGTCGTTGAACTGTTCACCTTGAAGCTTGGGACTCCAGGCGTGAGGGTTCAGCAAGGAAGACAGAAGATGAATCACCTTTTATGGCTTGGCCTCAGAAGTCACAGAGAATCAGTTCCATTGATCTCTGTTGATAGAAACAGTCACAAAAACTCTCCCCTTCCAAGGGGAGGGGACATAGACTCCGCCCCTCAGTGGGAGGAATATCAGACTCACATTGTGAGAGGGGCACGTTGGGTGAGAAAGCTTGTTATGGCCAATTTGGGAAAATGTAAACTGCTTCCCTTTCTAAGACACAATATCCCTGTCATTCCTCTGTGGGAAAACCTTCAGGGGCTCCTCAGCCCTTCTGGAGAAGGAGATTTTAACGTTTTAAAAGCCAAACCACATGGCACTTAGAAGCCTTCCCTGTAAAGTAGAGAAAAGCACAACTCGGGAGAAGTGAGGTTCTGAGCCGAGGCCCGGAGCTCTCTGGGGCCCTGCAGCCTCCTCAGAAGGGCACTGCCCCCTGAGCGGTGTGGGGTCTTCTGGCCTTCGTGTAGATCCTTCCTGACAAGGGTCACGCTCCGCTGCGTCGTCTTCCTCCTGAGCGCCCCTCGCTCATGGGGCCTGTGGGTGCTCTGCTCCCTGTACCTACTGTCTGCAAAGGCCCCGCCCGCCTGTCTGGGACCCTCCTCCTCAGCCCATGTAGAATCAGGAAGTGTGCTGGAAGCCATGCGTGGTTTTCCACCAGAGCACACTTTTCCCTACAATCGTTTGAAATCAGCCTTGGTGGGAACATCACAGGTATCAGCAAAGGCTATAAATCAATGCCCCTCCCGTCCAGTCCGGGCCGTTGCTGAATATCTACAGCACCGCGTGGAACCTAGCACTACATGATGCTCCAGAACCAGGTAACTCACCTTATGATTCCAACATGGGGTTTTGAGAAACATGTTATGAAGCCGGCAGCTTCATAGGCTGCCCAGACACTCCAGTTCCCCGTGAAGACAAACTGCATGTGCATCAGCCCACACTCGAAGTCCCTGGAACCAGAGTTCTTCCAGGCCTCACTAGTCTGTGGGCCGGCAGCAGCCACATCACCTGGGAGCTTGTTAGAAATGCAGACTCCTGGGCTCCACCCCAGACCTGCTCAATCAGAACCAGAAGCCCAGATGGTTCCGGCTCTCCTGAAAGTCTGAGAAGCATTGCTCTTTGCTTTTCCTGAATGTGGTGTCAGGGACTCCCCACTGCACTCCCAGCCCCGAGGCCTCCCAGATCTGTCCCCAGCCAGGGCAGACTCACTGCCTGGCCTGGAACACGTCCCCAGGGCTTTCCTCACTGCTCATCTGGGTGCAGCACTCAGCACCTGACCTCAGACTCACCTCTCACTCTCTGCTCTTCTTCTGGGGTGGTGGGGTGACAGGCAGGCAGGGGACAAATGCTGGCTACAAGGAGGTTTTCTCTGCTGGTATTTGAGAAGCTCTCCCTGATGCAATGAGCCCAGGTAAATCCAGGGATTCGCTGTCTGCCAGGGAGAAGAAAAGCTACAGAAAGGATTAGAGGAAGGGAGGGTCTGACAAGAATTAAGATTCCTCCATCTTCCCAGGGCCACTATGGACTGCCTGGGGCCCCGGCACTGGAAACAGAAGGGTGGAGCTAGCTCTGTGGGGTGGGGCAGGGAGTTGAATCTCCAGTGTCACTTAGATAACACGAGAAAGGCCAACGGATCATGGCCACTGGGGTATCTGGTTTCATAGCAATTTCATTATCCCCATTTTAGATGAAACCGAGGCTGAGAGGTCAGTTATTTACCCAGAATGATATAATTATAAATGGCAGAACCATGGTTGACCCATTTTCTCCAGAGCCTCGTCATTCACAAACAGGGTTGTTGGGTTCACCTGTTTCTCTTCATCTCTTTCCTGGGACCACGGCTTGTGTGCCATATATGGCTTGATGAAGACATCAAATGAATCTTCTTGAGATCCACACACTCAACAGCTCTTTACTAGAAAGCATCAAGTGACATTTTATACCCAAAACTCTTTAATCTGTGGGGGGGAAATACCCCAAAATTCAACAGAGTAAGCATGACAGTCTAATTGGCTATCTTAAGCAATTCATGGATTGGGCAGCGTCTCATCCAGGGACTGGAAGGGCTTTCAGCCATGAAAACTTTTGTTTAATAGATGTATCAATGTAGGTTCATCCTAGTAACAAGTATCCCATTCTTGTGGGGGATGTTGATAATGGGGGAGGCCGTCTGGGTGAGGTAGCAAGGGGTATATGGGAAAACTGTACCTTCCCCTCAATTTTGCTGTAAACTTAAAACTAACCTAATTGTAATTTCAACCTCTCCCAGAAACATAATCAGTGACTGAAAGCTTTTCTAAAAGAAAGGGTTTACTACTACTGACCCATATGCTAGCAAGAAAAGGACCAGGTCCTGGGGCATGCAATCTAAACCACCAGCAGCGTGTAGGGAAAACAATAAACATGTCTTCCATCCTGGAGTTGATGGGCTCTTTTATACATTATGTTTTGGGGAAGAAAGATGTAAGTTGTTCTGAAAGAATTTACCTTGGCTACTGGGAAGGGGCGGTGGGAAAAGGTGAAGCTGGGGCAGTTCTAGGATAGGCACAGTCTGTAAGGAATACTACTTTTGATTGGTTGCAGGCAACAGTCTTGAAAGTTAATGTATGTGTGGGATGCCGTGGAGTCTGGTGGTCACTAATAGATGCCTGGAGATTGGCTCAAAGCTCCCACATATATTCAGGAATGTGAGCAGTCTTGTGTTAGTCGGCCCACGGATATTACCTGGTTAACTACTTTTGTCTCTTTCTCTCCCTCTCTGGCTGCTGTAATTTAATTTAGAACATCTCAGGGTTTTTCTGTTGTCACACCATTATCACCCAAAGTCCGTAGTTTACACTAGGGTTCACTCTTGGCGCTGGACATTCCATGGGTTTGGACAAGTCTGTGTTGATAAGAATCCATCACTGTATTATCACACAGAGAGGTTTCATTGCCCTGAAGATCCCATGCTCTGTCTATTCATCCTTCCCTCCCCTCTAGCCCCTGGCAACTACTGATCTTTTCACTGTCTCCATAGTTTTGCCTTTTCCAGAATGTCATATAATTGGAATCATACATTATGCAGCCTGTTAGATTGATTTCAGTTAATAATATGTATCTAAGGTGCCTCCACATGTTTTCATGGGTTGGTAGCTCATTTCTTTTAGTACTAAATAATAGTCCATTGTCTGGATGGACCAGTTTATTTATCCATTACCTACTGAGGACATCTTTGTTGCTTCCAAGTTTTGACAATTATGAACAAAATTGCTATGAACATCTGTGTGCAGATTTTTTGTCTGGACATAAGTTTTCAACTCCATTGGGTAAATACCAAGGAGCATGATGGCTGGATCACATGCATACAGGAGTGTATTTAGTTTTGAAAGAAGCCATCAAGCTGTCTTCCCACATGACCGCACCACGTGCGTCCCCACCAGCAATGACGAGATTCCTGCTGCTCCAGGTCCTCACCCGCGTTTATTGGTGTCAGTGTCCGGATTTTGGCTGTTCTAACAGGTGTGCAGTGCTATCTCCTTGCTTTAATTTGTATTTCCCTGATGACACATGATGGGAGCACCCTGTCGTATGCTTATTTACCGTCTGTGTATTTTCTTTGGAGAGGCATCTGTTAAGGTCTTTGGCCCATTTCTCAAGTTGTTTTCTTATTGCTGAGTGTTAAGAGTTCATTGGATATTCTGGATGACGGTCCTCTATTAGATGTGTCCTTTTTCCCATTTTATTGAGAAATACTTGACATCTATCCCTGTGTAAGTTTATGATGTACAGCATGATGGTTTGATTTACATATATTGTGACATGGCTGTAATAGGTTTAATCAACATCTATCATCTCATGCAGATTCACTGATGTGTCTTGCAAGTATTTTCTCTTAGTCTGCGGTTGTCCTCTCCTTCTCTTGATAATGTATTTTTAACTTCACAAAAGCCAGAAAGTGGAACAAATAAACTGGAGGAGCAAAGTTCCCAAGATGCAGTAGTTAAAAAAAAAAAAAAAAAAAAAAACGATTTCGAGGCGGGGTTGCATGAGCTGTGCAGGCACGCACGGAACCAGGCAGCTGGCCCAATGGCTCATTTTGGAAGGCTGCTCCCTCAGAGAAGAGCCCTCGTCCCAGCTGTCCCTGACCACCAAAGAGCCTGTTGCTGCCACTGCAGTGGGTCACGGCGTGTTGTGATAAAATGACGCAGGAAAGATGACAGAGTCAGTGGCTCAGTACCAGAGTGTCACACTCATATGAGGTTGGCCCCAAGCCGTGGGTCCTTGGAACTTGGACCTGGTGATCCTCATAAGGTACAGGGCCTGGGAATCTGTATTCTAACCCCCCCCCCCACACACACACACACACACCTGTGATCCTATCAGGCAAACTCAGGAGAAGCTATGCCAATGAATGGGCCGGCCACCTACTTGATGGCATCTGCCCACAGAGAAGGCTCTGGAGAGACCCCCAGAGCACACCTCCTCACATCACGGGCAATCAGTTTACCAAACACGCAAAAGAAAAATAATTATTTTATTTCATTTAAAATAGCAGGGCTTTGGCCTCAACCTACATGGTCAGGGTTTTCGTTACAATTCTGCACGTGTGAAAAACCTCACGTTATGTTATTACGCCTGGACAGGAAGTTTGTAAAAATATTTTTCCTTGTCGTGGACATATGAGGAACTTTGTTTGCATCTCAGCCCTGGCCAAATAATAATCTTTATGAACAAACAAATAAAAACAACTCAGAAGCACAAAGAGGCAAAAAGTACCTGGTAAACCTGTTTAAAAGACCAAGGTTCAGAGAGTGCTCTGAGCTGAGGACACACGGAAATGAGACCCTAGCACCTGTTAGGCTGAGGCTTCACATCAGTACCTGAGGGTTGCAAGTGGATAAACATTAACGACACGGACGGAGGAGAAAGTGTAAAAGCAGCACACCATTGCCTTGCTCTGATCAGAACCAAGAGCCCCTCTTGGACTTTGAGGATGTGACCTCATTCCCACACATCCTTCAGTTCTGAACTCCACCCACCCAGCTGGATTGATCTCAGAAAGAAGTGATGTTGCTGATTTCAAGGTTGCCTACTGGCCTCAGGCCCCAGCCCTGGGATGAGCCCCTCCTGCTGCCCACTTGGTCTCCACCATTCACTGTCAACAGTCACCTGGCTGCAGAGACTGGGCGGGCAGCAGAGGAAGCTGAGATGTAAACACCAGGGTATAACTGTTGGGAGGGTTTTACAAAAGCATTCGGACAGCACAGCAGAGGCATCAGAGTGGAATGTGAACTTGAGGGAACCCGAGGCACCCAGAGACACTCTCTGGAGCCTCTGACTCCCTCTGCTGGCCTTTCCTGACTGGGGAAACTCGGGTCTGGCCTGTCCTATAGAGGCCATACCCAGGGGGGGCCATCTGAGCCAAGGACTCTTGCGCCCTCTTCTGAGCAAGACTTATTCTAGCATCTTCCCTCTGGGGCCCATACTCAACTTCAGCTGTGATTAGTTTTCTTTTTTGTAGCAAGCAGCTTCCTGAATTTCTGCTCCATTCTAGAAGCTAACATAAGGGTCTTGACTAGCTATGCACCCATGATCTGCTGTAACATCTTTAGGGGAACCCCAAATTCCCCTTATATAGGCCATTTCTGTAAGGAGACTGCCATGCTGACAAGTAGCTTTCTGTAGGGCAGCTCAGAGCTTTCTCTGAATCCTATGGGGATGTTCACCTCTTGCTTATTTTCATAAAGAAAACTTTTTTAAAGGAAACCAAAAATGAGCATTTTGGACCTAATTCTACAGATGACTATTCCTTTCAGATTCTCTTCCTGTTACAGATTTTGCTTTTAAGAGTAAAACAGGAATCCACAGTATGGCGTGGCTTTGGTTTTAATCCAGAACCATTTTACGGGTTCACAAAATCACTTCAGTTTTGCAGAGTTCTCATGGAACCCAAGGGAGGGGCACCTATTGGGTAACGCTGTCTCCCAGGACTCCCGCAGTGACATTTACAACTCTGATTCTTAGCCAGTGGCTTCTGTGACTTCACAGAGAAACTGTTTTCTGAAACAAGAGGAAAGTGTTGGTGGGAGAGCTATAGAATATAGAGATACAAGTGCTTATGTTACATCCTTTTTTCTTTTAAATGTAAATAATCACCCTGTGACACATGTCACTTCCCCAAACCAAACCTTCACCTTCAGGGAGGGATCAGTACTTGGACCAATCACAGACTCTCTGGTCACCTTTCCTATAAAAACTAAACCAGGAAGTGAATAAGCCAGACCCCTTCCCAACTCATCCCCATTTCAGTCTTCACAAAACACACATGCGCTGGCGGGGGTCTGCAGGAAGCCCCTGCAGTCGCCTCTTCTTGTCCTTGTTCCAGCCCTTGCACTGCAGGAGGGGACCTGGATTTGAAGTGACTGGTGGAGGCAGGAATCCGGACTCTGGCCTGTGCTTGTAACTCAATCCATCTACACCAAGGCAACCCACAGAGAACTGGGAAGGTCCTAAGGAGACCGGCTGGCCTGAGCAGTTGTGTTGGGCTGTGCTCATGACAGTCACCAGGAAACCTCGAGGGCAGCTTCAACCTGGTTGGGGTAACTGACTCTTTTGTTGACCAGCAAAGCTCTCCAGGAAAAAGCCAGGCTTTCTGGGGAATCTCAGCACCCTGACAAACCGGGAATCTGTTCCACGATACCCAGGTGGGGGACACCTCTCTGAAACACCCCTGACATTTTGTTTAGGATGGGTACGCGGTATATACCCCTACTTCTTCATGCTTTCCCCACAGATGTGGGTCCCTCAGATTGTAAACTGCAGTGTGGTCACGAGGCTGATGACCACTGGGTCACAAGGCCACCTGTCAGTGGTCACCTGCCACTGGTTTCCCTGAATCTCACTGCCAACCCTCATGCAGACAGACACCCCGAGGGCAGCAGGATGCCGCGTGAGTGGCGACGTGCCACCTGCGTGTCTAAGCCGTAGAAGAAGCTACGTTTGTAGCTGCTCCCTCACCAGAGTCAAGAGCTTCAACAGCAGAAGGCGCCAGTGCAGCAAACGTCCCCTCCCACTCCCAGGCCTAGGCCTAGGTAGGCAGCACCCACACACAGGACTAGGAAGGGAAGAGCGAGCTCAGGTGCTGGGAAGTTCCTCGGGGGTCCATCTGGGTCCCTGAGAGTCTCCCGCCTTGGAGGGTGCAGGAGCCTTGACAGGGCCGGCCGGGCCCTCAGCAGGAGGCTGGGAAGAGCAGCAGCAGCAGACAGAGAAGAGCCGGGTTCGGACGACTCGGGTGCAGAAGACGAACATGATGCAGTTGGCACCTCCCTGAAATGTGTTCCCGATACCCTGTCAGGGAGGAGAGAAGAGGCATGATTGCCAGGGCTGCAGTGGGTCGTAAGCACACATGCAAGGAGGCTGGGGCGTGCTGCGGACCCCTGAACCTTGTCCTCCACCCCTGAGGGCTAGTCTGCGATGACTCTGCCACGTGGGCCTCTGGCAGAGCTCTGGGCAGGTCTGAACTTGCAGCCCAGTCAACTCCCCTGGGGCTACTCCTGGGCCGCTGGACAGCACCTCAACGTCCCCGGTCAGCCACACTGACCTTCCGCCCTCTCTCACAGGCTCCCTGTCTTGGGCAGAAGGAAGGCACAGTGGAGCCGAGCCCCCTGCCAGCCCCGGGCTGGCTGATGCAGTGGGACGTGCCATTCTGCTGTGGGGAGAGAACTGATCCTGCGCCAGGAACAGCAAGGGTCTGGGAGGGCAGAGCTACGCACGTGCAGAACGACCAGCACTGGCGTCCGCACCGCCGGGGAGCCACAGAGAGTCAGGACGAATCGCACGGTACTCCAGACCCGGAGGCAAATGAAGATGAGCGGGATGACGACCAGCTTCTTATCAGCCATGGAGCTGTGCTGCTGAAGCCGGTGCGCCTCGGAGAGGATGGGC
Source organism: Rhinolophus ferrumequinum (assembly GCF_004115265.2). Taxonomy (NCBI): domain Eukaryota; kingdom Metazoa; phylum Chordata; class Mammalia; order Chiroptera; family Rhinolophidae; genus Rhinolophus; species Rhinolophus ferrumequinum. The sequence goes on from NC_046292.1 coordinate 5,972,996, forward strand.
CGGTACTCAGAGAGCGCCTCGTGCTATGCGGGGACAGCCGAGAGCAGACGTGAGTGGGATGGGCTGCCCGCCACCTGCCCACGGGCCTGGTCTCGCTGGAGGAGGAAGCAGGGAGGCGTGCAGTGCCTTCCACCCGATGGTGCCCGTCTCCAGCCCAGACCTGCTGAGCTCCCGTCTCCTGGTCCGCTGCCTGCGCCACACCTCCACGGGGATGTCGCAAACATGGCTGAACACGGACGCCTTATCTTCACCGCCAAGCCTCCTGAGTGCTTCCCCATCTCAGCTAATGGGAACGCCATCTTTCCAGTCGCCCAGACCAAAATTTGGGAGTCGTCTTTGATTCCTCTCTTTTTGCTACAGCCCACATCCCATCCATAGATAAGGCTTGTGGGCTCTACCTTCAAGAGACCCAGAATCTGGATGTTCTGTCCTCTGCCACTGCCACCGGCATGGCCGAAGCACGATCGCAGCTTCTCTCGAGAGCTGCACTGCCTCTTAACTGGTCCACCTCCATCACCCTTACTACCTAACCCTCTCCCCCCTCAGCACAGAAGCATCAAGGTCCCTCAAAAACCTATGTCCTAGCAAGCCGGTCTTCCACTCAAAACTCTTGGTGGCTCCCTGTTTCATATATTCCTTATAATGTCCCCAACCCTGGGCTACCTCAGACCTCACCCCTACTGTTTCCAGCCACATAGGCCTCCTTATTATTCCCCAAATATAGCAGGCCCATCCCACCCCAGGGCCTTTGCACTAGCTGTTGCCTCCATCCGGAATGTTCTTCCCCATCCGTCTTCATAGCTCACTCCCTTACCCTCTTGCAGTCTTTATTCCAATGTCGCCTTCTGGATAAGGCCCATCCTGACGACCCTACTGAACTGCAAAGGCGTTTCCCATATACTCCCATCCCCATAGCCAGCTCTTTACTTGCGTCTGTCTTTCACAGCTCTTATCATCCTCCTTCCTAGACATCATTCTCCCTTGCTTATAAGGCTGATTGATCACCCTCTCCCTCCAGGATGCCAGCCCCCTAGACCCTGCCCCCTAGGAGGGGCTCCCAGGAGGGGCTCCGCCCAAACCTGGGGCAGAAAGAAGAGGTGAGCAGGCACCCGCTTTGCTTCTCCACCTCTGTGAATGCCCTTCAGTGAGGAAGGGGGAGGCTCCACTTCCAGATTGGCAAAACTGCTCAAAACAAAAATGCGTTTCAGAGCCTGGTCCTGAGTGGAGGACATGGAAGGCCCACGTGAGGGGAGGAGCCAAACACCTTGGCATCTCTGGACACCTGAGCTGCTGCAACTCACCTGCTCAGAGCACCTGCCTCCTCCCCGGAGGAGGAGCCCCTTTCAGAACTGAGCCACCAGGGTTGGGGTGCAGCTGGGCACCAGCCAGGGCCACTGTCTGCTCCTTTCCAGAGCAAAGCTTGTTCCAGCTCCTTTATTTTTAGCTCTCCTTCTTAGCTAGAGGCAGGGAACAACTTGTACAGCCTTACCTCCCCACCCACTATTCTTCCCTTTTTCTAGAAACTTGCAGAGTTGTGGGCCCCTTCTCACACAGAGGGGTCAGCCTCGTGGCTCCAGGCTTCCTGCTGGCTAAAGGGAGAAAGAAGGCACAAGAGGGCAGCTCCAGAGCCTGGTGGAGCCCTGACAGCCTTCATCAGGGAGCCCAGAACTTTCCCAGGGCAGTGGAAATGAGGAGGGGGTAAGAAAGGCACCCCCAGCCCAGGCAGGACACCAACTAAAAGGCCCCGAGAAGACAGAGGATTTCAGAGCAACTGGTGAGCCCTGCCAGCCTCTCTCCGGCTGAGCCAGAGGGCAGGCAGGGAGGGCTGATAACCAGCCCAGTTTCTGAGTAAAAAGAGAACCAGAAGTCTTGACTCACATGGGAGGGCAAGGTGGGGGTCAGGTGTCACAGGCCTGCGAGGGGCACCCTGCAAACTCGGAAATGGCTGCGGAGCCAACACTCAGCCCTGAAAGATGGAGGCACACTCCGCTACAATTTCAGCCTTGAAAACTCTGGGCACCGCACTGGCAACCCTGCAGAATGAGCTTGGAAGTCTGTATTCAGAGTTTCACGGGAAGCTATCTTACTGTTCCAGCCACTCGTCACGTTTCCTCTTATCATAATTATTTGCACTTCGGCCTCTCTCGAGGAGGGAGGACCCATGTCTGAGTTCTCATTATAAATTCCCACTGCCCCACAGCGCTTTTGTGCATAGTAGGTGCTCGGTAAAAACGTACTGAATGAATAGCTGACAGATCGCCGGACGGGTTAACTTGAGGCTTTCATTTTTTTTTTGGTAGCAGTTTGCTCGTGTTTAGGAGGAAGCCCATACTCTACATTTGCAGAACTAGTAGATAAGAAAAAGGAACAACAAGGAACAACTTGGCCAGACTGTCAGAGAAAAACCATTCTTTCCTAGAATTTCTGGCCGGCCCAAGTTGTCTCAGAAGCGTCCTAGACTCCTGGCCAGCTGGCCCAGCTGTTGATTGATGAATCCTTGAGCGCCTGAAAAGTCTACCATTTATGAGCTACTTCTAATCATCAAGGAGAATGAGCTGAGCCATTTGTATCACTGATGAGATTCCAGGGCCTCCCCTCCCACTTCAGTTCTTACTCTATCACTGTCCACCTTTCATCCGACTTCCCCTCAAGGTTGCGCCACCTCGGAGGTCTCTCCAGGAGGGGGCAGTAGAGGGCTGTGGCCCCGCACACAGGCTGGGCGCTCCCTCCTCAGTTGCTGGGCGAGTTTGGGGAGCCCCTTAACCTCTGTATGTCCCCTCCCCGTTTCCTCACCCACAAATGAGGAGTCACGGGACCCGCTCCTGACAGGGCTGTGTAGTCAGCAAACCCTCTGTCACTCTGGTCTGTCACTAGTTCTGTCCCCAAAGGTGGCCGACCCCAATGCCAGGACCCAGGGGCAAGCCCACACTGGGCAGCGGCCACACAGCTCTGGGCTGGGGGCCTCCGAGGACCAGTGGGGTCACCTACCGCCCTGTTGATGTGCTTCCTGATGAGGAGGTAGAGCACGGGCAGCGTGACGTAGGCCAGCAGCTCCCACAGCTTCCCCGTCAGCAGCATCCACAGCACGCGGTCCTCCGCGTCCAGGTCGATCCAGCACCAGCCCACAGACACATCCGAGGCGTCGTAGCCAATCTTCTTTAGGCTGACAGCTGCCACGGTAATGGCCAGCGGAACCCCCCAGCTGAGGAATGAGGAGCAAATGGGCACGGAGGTCAGGCCCGGGCTCCCAGCACTGCCAGCCAGGGCGAAAGGGCTGGGGTGCTCTTCAGACAACAACCAAGCTCTCTAACGTGTCTCTGGAGAAAAGAGGGGCAGGAACCCTCAAAGCCCAATCCAGGCCCGCTTTGCCCAAGCCCTGCCAAGCCAACCCCAGTACCAGCCAGCCAGCCTCCCCAGCCAGTCTCGGGCTAGGGGTGCACAGACTTGTGGCTTGGGGTTGTCTGGGCAGGGAGTTCCAGGGTCCCGTGTACCTGCAGAAGGATCTAGAACGGGGACTGTCGGCTTCGGGTGGACAGATCCTAGGTCCTGCAGCCTGCTTGCTGTATGGGAAGGGGGAGTACCCTAGCAAGGGTCAAAGGGGGCCCCCTAAACCATAAAGCCCAGGGCAGGGGCCCCTTCTCAGGGCAGTGCGGGGCTCACTGTTCTAGAGCTTAATTAGTACCCCCACGGCAACACAGAGGGATGGGGTCCAGTCCCTAAGGCCTTCCCTCTGGTCCCTACACCAGTCTCCTCGCCAAACATTTTAAATCGGTCAGGGGAACACACAGAAGCTACCGGGTGGCACAGCAGGGTGGCTAAGAGCTCAAACTGGGACACAACAGGCTGGGTCCCAGTCTCAGATGTGCCCCCATTTGGCCTCAGTGTTTTTCTCTGCAAAGTGGGAATGCTAACAAGGCAGAGCACAGCAGAGCATCAGAATAGGTGGCTGTGAAAATAAATTAATTAGCGCAAGTCCAATGCACAGGACAGGCTGTCAGGGCTCACGACTGCCTGTGGTGTGGGCAGCAGGAATGCATGAGGCCTGCACACTTTCTGCTCCCAGGAATAGGACACATGGCCTGGGTCCTGGGGCAATCACCCGGAGGACAAGCAGTATGTAAACAGGACAGGTCATCAGTAAACATAGTTCAGAAATCGGTTATGTTTTGAGAGCTCTGTGTAAGGAATATCGGCTCTTTCCGAAAGTTGTAAAACGATGATGAGATCACAGTTGCACGTCTGTTACCAAAATGAGGCTAGGAGAAGTGCTGTGTTTCCATCAATGTCTCCAAATGCCACAGGGCTGTGGAGGACACAGGGTGGGGACAGCGATGAAAGGGACAAAGTCAACTCCCCTGCCTGGGAACCCCAGGACTAGGCACTACAGGACAGTCTCCGAACAACCCGCCCCTGGCTCCCCTCACTGGCCTCTGCAGGGATGGACAGTGTCACTGCAGGAAGTCACCGGCGCCCTCAGTGTCCGCTCCCGACAATGGGGAGGCAGGAAGTCTTAACAAGTCCTCCTAGAAGTCACAAAGGTCAGAAGCGGCAAAACCCCCCAAAAGTTAAAGCGTGATGAGAAAGGTACCATGTTACACTTAGGAGCTTGTCCATTTTAAATACTTGTTCTGTGCAGTTATTTATCTGGTAACTGAATGTATATTATTGTCAAACTGTTTTGTCGTAATAAAGGGTCAACCCTTTAAAACTCATACCATCCTGAGATCTTAGGACAGCACGTCACAGCTGTGAGGTCCATGAGGACGAAGGCCGTGTTGTTTCACTACTGTCTTATTGGGTAGGGGCAAACCAAGGGCCTGCTGGATGGATGGATGGATGGATGGATGGATGGATGGATGAAAGAACGAACTTTGAACTAAGTGACTGAGACAGCGTTCCCCAATTCACTCCTTACATGTCATTGCAAGAACATTATTGAAAAAGAAGCAAAAGGTTTTTAAAGTGGTAAAAGGGCAATCCTGACATTATATGTGCTGTTTCTCATTACGCTTTGGTATACAGGGCTCCTCCAAGGAATTCTGGAAAGGGAAAAGCCCTGTGTGTAGGGACGGTCATGGTGAAGGAGGCTGGACTGCAGCTGGGAACACCCATTCAGGCTGGAAGGAGCAGAGGCATGGCGGGACGAGGCCCTGCTCACGGCCGCACTCTGCTCTTTCTTTCCCCTTGCTCAGCCCTTACGGGAGACCAGGGGACCACCCAGGGACAGGCCACATTCTGTGATTACAGGTGTGTTCTCCTAAAACTACCAAAGCTGTGTTCCCTGTGTTACGGGGGTGTGCCCAGAGCTGAGTTTGTGTTGGGAAATAGCCAGAGAGAATACCAAAGAGGCAGAGGGCTTTGAAAGGGTTAAGAATGTGGGTTGATCAATCAGAGTCACTGTTTGAACTTAAGTACAGGTGGCAGCTATGTTGGGGCCAGAAGCTGTTTGGGGCAGTATTTCAGTGGGAGGTGGTAAGAAAAGGTAACATCAGCACACATGGGAATGGAGTGGGAGGAACTACTGACCCGGCAAAGCAGGCTCAACCAGACCCACGCGATGGATACGGACCATGGCGTGCTGGTAATGTTTAACTGGCTCGCCAGAAAAATGGACCTGTGTGTACAAATGGGCCTAAGTGTACAAATATACGCACATGTGCACAGATAAATTTTACTGACATCAAAGATATGCAGCTCAATTTATAGGGAATAATACACAAAACTCCTTATTGTAAATTCCACACGGCCATTTGAATCTCGCAGAATGCTTTGGTTGATTTTCACAGAACTCTGGCACCTGCAGGCACTCGAGGACTGCAATTAGCAAATGAAAGCAGTTCCATGACATGAAGTTGGGTGATATTTTCATTGTCCTTAACAAGTGAGAGGAAAGCGAAATAAGGAAGACACAAGGGACAAGACGAAGGCCCCAACTTCACTAGTTCGTGCGTGACATAAGCAACTTCTTTGTAGGATAATACTTTTCCAACCCTGGGAGAGGATTTCTTTTTTTTCCTGCTCTGTGAGCCTGCATCTACTCACCACCTCCCCCTGAAATACCGCACTTCCTGCCTGTCCCAACATAGCTGCCATCTTTGCTTAAGTTCAGAGACAAGCAATACATATATATATATATATATATATATATATATATATATATATATAAAATTAAAGTTTGACTTTAATTGATCCAAACTGATGACATATGCTGGGAAGCGCGATCTCAAATGCTCCACGTAACACTTTTAAGTTTAATCGTTCCTTATTAACATAGTTTCGATCACTTTCTTAAGTCCAAATCAGGGGTTCAGCAAACTATGCACCTCGGGCCAATTCGGGCCCAAGGGCTGTTTTTTTAAATAAAGTTTTATTGCAACACCACCCCATTCACTTGTTTACAATAATAATTTATCTGTGGCTGCTTTCAAGCTACAATGGCAGAGGCGAGCAGGTGCCACTGGGATCACGTGGCCGGTGAAGCTGAAAATACTATCTGGTCCTCTATAGGAACAGTCTGCTGACCTCTCCTCTCCACAAGCAACAACACAATAAATGAAGCCCTGATGTGTAGTGTTTGCCAATTTCCACGGTGTACATATTCCCACCACGGCCAAGTTCAAGCCACGGCCCACGTAGTTGGGGGCAGATGCACAGCCCCACACACCACCAGGTAGGATTTCCATCACACAGAGACAACGGACGCAAATAACCTCAGGTGCACAGCGTGGAGTTAAATGTGGTAAAATAATTAGAACGTAATCAGTTTTGAGTATTTTTATGGCGTTTGTTTTTAATTTACTTAATTGTAAGTTTACATAACCTAATTTTTAATAATGGTTGTATTTCACAATCAGTTCACAAAATGCCCTAAAATTTAACAATCGGGTCTCACCAACCGGCTGCAGGACACCACTGGAAAGAGGACGCAAAGGACAGGGAGCTGAAGATACCCCAGGTTCCCCACCTACAGAGTGAGGAGAAAGCCAGTATTTTGAGCTACCTCAGATAAGCCCAGCTGTTCTCTGACGAGGGGGCCACCCTGAGCTGCAGGTGGGGTGGCACTTCCAGTACGGACAACATATACTTCCAATTGCTGACATGCACCATCAAACACTTTTTTATGCCTCTACAAAAAGTAGTCACCAACGAAAAACAAAACCAGAACAAGTAAGATAAGGCTTAACGACAGTATATGTGAAAAAGACCAAGGGCTTTAGTTGATTTTGACTTAGAACCTGTGTGGTCAGAGAGGCTGCCCTGATGTCCAGATGTGGTCTGTTCAGAACGGCTGGTGAACTGTCCTGCCTCCGTGCAGACACCTGTGACCTACGTTCTAAGCCCGAGGTTGTGAATGAAGTTGGCACCGGAGCTGGGCATGGAAGGAGGCGTTCTGCCTTGAGCTATGCTCAAATGTTTGAAGACTCTCTCCTAGATCCTGCTGGGGGAGAAGGGGCTAGATAGCTAGAAGAAAGGGCAGGGCGTCCTGCTCAATCTTAAAACTGATGAAAGCCCCAGGACCAAGTGCAGGGATGTAACGGAAGGGGCTGGGGGAGGGACACAGTTAAGGCAGGTGAGAGATGAGGCCTCTTCTCCCAAACCTGTGGCTCTGAGGCTGAGGGGAAGCAGGGCTGGGCTCATCTACATGGAGGGAGCCGGGAGCCCACACTCGGAGCAGAATCCCCCCGTGGAGGGACACCAGCAGCTTCTCCCAGAGGTGCCCGGGCCCCAGCTCTCACTCATGTTCGCCTGGAAACGGGGGTCAGTATCTGAGTCAGCCTCCCCCACCATCAGAGGCTGTCATGAGCTGAGTTGTGTTCCCCCCAAATTCATTTGTTGAAGTCCTAACCCCCAGTGCCTCCGGAGGTGACTGTAGCTGGAGACAGGGTCTTTCAAGTGGTGAGTAAGGTAAAATGAGGTCACCAGGGTGGGCCCTAATCCAATCTGACTGATGTCCATATAAGAAGAGGTTAGGACACAGAGAGACACCATGTGAAGACACAGGGTGTAGATGGCCACCCACAAGCGAAGGAGAGAGATCGCAGAGGAAACCAACCCTGCCAACAGCTTGAGCTCAGACTTCCAGCCTCCACAACTGTGAGGGGATGGATTTTTGTTGTCTACATGGCCTTGTCTGTGCCCTTTGTTAGGGAAGTCCAGGATTCTAATACAGAGGCTTTCTACAAACTATGCAGAAGAGAGACGTGCTTGGGCAGGGATCACATCCCAGCTCCTGGGAACCCCACCCCCAGAGGTCAAGGAAGGGATGGGAGACGCCCCACCCCCACACGCCAGGACTGACAGAGCTGGGGGGCAGGTAGGGGGGAATCCTCAGCAAGCTTCAGGGAGGGGAAAGCTGATCAAAAGCATTCAGATCTGTATGGTCCACTTAGCTCTTCTTAGAACTGGCCTCTTTTCTGTTTTCAAATCTCCTCCAGGAAAGAGGAACTCAAAGCACCACCAGACTAGCCAGGTGGTGAGTAAGCTATCTCCAAGTCCCTGGCATTTGTCAGATGACCACGAGCAGGCTCCTGTTCCCAGAATAGCAGTGCTCTGGGCTTCCCTTGGGATCTTCTAAAACCTCTCCCACCAGTGTCAGGGTGGAGGCACCTGCAGTGACAGAGAGACGTTTCCACTTCACACACAAATGGGGATACCCTCCCCCCACCGCAGACAGAGTCAGTCGGCAAGGGACTCAAGTCTTCTGAATAGTTTGCCCCCGCCGGTGGGTTCCTACACGTTTTCCTCTCCCCAAACCCTCACCCTTACTACAGATCTTGGGAAGAGGGGGGTTAGCTGGGAAGGAAACAAAGGGGTCTTCTCCCCCATTCCGTGGACCAGACAGCAGTGCCCAGTCTGTGCGATGAGTGGCCCCTGGAAAGCCTTGAATGTTAACATAACTCAAAGAAATGCTTTGCAAATAAAACAATCAGGCAACAATGTGCCAATTTAGAAAGCTCTTGGGAACAGGACAGGGCCGCCCAGAGGGAAGCCCAGCTGCACTGAGCCAGGCCTGGTGAGAGGAATCACAAGGCCCACTGCTGCCTGGAGGTTTCTCTCCAGAACAATGGACACTTAGTAAGTGTGGGGCTGAGGGGTAGGATGTGGGAGAAGTTCAGGGAGTCAGCCACTGGCCAGGCTACCACGAGGTCACGCTGCAGCTCTGCTGCACAAGAGGGGAGGGATGGCCAAAGGAACTTTTAAACACACCCCCTGGCACCACCTTCTCCAGCCCTGGTTCTGGTGGGCACTGAGGAGCCATCCTGCAGTGCTCAGAGATGCTTCCTGCCCACCTGGCTCCCAGCCTGACCTTGCCCTGGCGAAAGGGTCAAAGGGCAGCGTCTCTGCTCTCCCAGCCCCTGCAGCGGGCTTTCCATGAACACACTTTGCACTTTTGGGGGGGTAACAAACTCTGTCATTTTGGGGAGCACTGACTGAGGTGGGGTGCTGTTCATGCAGCCACTGCGTCCATCCCGCATTCAGACATTGCCTGCTTGGGGTCCTGTCACTGGGCCCCACAACAGTGAGCTACTTCCCAATCAGAGAGTTTAGAGGACTTTCCCTTTCAGGGCCACGTTTCCCCTTTTCTCCACATTAGAATTTCCCACTCCTCAGAGCAGTGGGTTCTATGGTGAACTTGGGGTACCACAGACTCCCTCCTCTCCCAGAACCCCCAAGCAAACTCCAGAGGGTGGGTGAGAATGTGGGGGCACAGGACCCGCCCCTGCCAGAGATCGTGCCCACACCCACGCCATCTCAGTGGAGCCAGAAGAAATCCTGACTGCTCGCGGGGGCCAGCTAGGCCAGGACCCTTACTTTTGACATGGCGAGATGAGGGGCCCCCCCCCACCCACTCACACACACAGAGCCAGACAGACCTTCCCCCAGGCTCATAGGACACACAGGTTGAGGCCTGGCATGCAGACGGCCGGGAGGTGTGCAGGTAGGGGGACGGTTCACTGATCTTGGGGGGTGGGAGGGGGTGGGAGCTGACAACTGCTTTTGAAAGGCAGGCCACCTTCTGCAGGGGTACAAGCCCGGCTTCAGGCCAACTCTGCTCATCTTATGGGAAGGGACCTGACCCCACCCACAGCAGCTCTAGGTCTGAGCTTCTAGCACTTTCTTAGGTGAGTACTAGAAGCAGATGGCACAGATGCATATCCACATGATCATTAAACATGGGGCACCTGTATCTTGCTGCCTCAACAGCTAAGATACAGTAGAAAGCGACTTCTTAACACAGGTTTCCCCCTGAACACTGAATATTCTCACACAACCTTACAAGGCAACCACTACCAGGAAATTCACTTCAGAACACTGTCAGACCCAACAGATACTACAGCCTTGGCAGGATATCTTGTTTATCTCAACAAGATATGTATTAATTACAAAAGGAAAAACAGTTAACTGCAGTGGAGAACTGGCAGACAACACCTCAGCCAAGCGAGCAAACTTAACATCACCAGTAATGGAACAAATCAAAGTCACTGGGGAGGAAGCAAAGAGAAGAACACGCTTCCGTGAGATTCCTGCCAACAGTGCAGAATTTGGATCCACTCATGAGGAAGCGCCAGACACCCAAGCAGAGGGACAGGCTGCAAAATAACGGCCTGTACTCTTCCAAAAATGTCAACATCATGAAACACCAAGAAAGCTGGAGGAACTGTCCCAGGCTGAAGAAGGATAAAGAGACTGAAGACTAAGTCAACATATAAGCCAAGATTTCCTCGGCTCTGGGGGCATTATTACAAGGCTGACAAATCTCAAAGAAGTCCACAATCAGATAACAGCACTGCTCCCTGTTCATCGCCTGCTCTGGGAGATCTATGTGGTTCCTTAAGAGACTGTTCTTGTCTTTTGGAAATACACATAAAGGATTCAGGGGCATCAGGTCTGCAACTGACTCTTAAAGGTTTCTGGAGAAAAGGAACTGCAGAGGATAAATAAAGGTAACATGGAAAAATGTTAATAATGGCGAAAATATGAAACGTTAAAAATATTGTTGAATTATATTTCAATTTTAAAAATTATTGTCAAGGCCAAGACACAAGATGGAACCACAAAAAGAGGACGGACCTTGGGGTTCTAACCCTGAGCCTCTCACTATGTGGCCTGGGGCAGGTCTCATCAGCTATGACTGGTGGGTAATCATCCTGCCATTCCCTTCCTGGTGACAGTAGGCTAAAGAATGGGACAGCACTCTGCAAGAGCTCAGGAGCCAGAGGCGGCTCATGATCAAACATAATTTCCCTGAGAATAAAGTCTAAGCTGCCCTCCTCCAATGAGGAAAAAACAAAGTCTTTCTGCAAAGGGAACCAACCAGGTCAGGTATCAGGATGGGAACAAGCAGACGCTTTCTGGGAGCCTGTGTGGGCAGGATTCTCTCCACACAGATGGCTGCAATCAGTTTTATAGATGGCTTTTGTCACTTAACACTGTATCAGACCATTTTTAATAAAATGACATACGGAGTTCACAGCCAGTATTTAATGGCTGCAAAACATTTCCGGTGGGGCTGTCGCTTGTAACTCACTGTTGCCCTATTTTGTGGACACTGAGGTTACTTTCAAACGCTCACCGTGATAAGAGTGCCTCACAAACTCCTTTGCACATACAGCTTTGCATGTATTTTGGATTATCCCCTTAGACTTCAGTCCCTCCAAATAGGATTACTGGTCAAGGGGTATGAACCAAATACTTTCCACATGGGTTATTCCAATTTACATTGCCAATAATAATGTAGGAAAACACCAGTTTCCCCAGCATTTATCACGCTTTTATTCTGCCTTCATACTTTTTTTTTTAATTTAATGAGAAAATGGTACCTCAATGTCATAGCTTGTATTGAGTATTAATGGGGCTAAACATTTTCCCATATATACCGTTTCCCCGAAAATAAGACCTAGCTGGACAATCAGCTCTAATGCATCTTTAGGAGCAAAAATTAATATAAGACCCAGTATTATATTATATTGCATTATATTACATTACATTATACCCGGTCTTATAGTAAAATAAGACTGGGTCTTATATTAATTTTAGCTCCAAAAGACGCATTAGAACTGATTGTCCAGCAAGGTCTTATTTTCGGGGAAACGCAGTATTTACCAACTGCTTTTACTATTTTGTCTGCATGGGCCTTTTTCCACATATCAGGATATTTGTCAGTTTTTTTTTTTTAAATCAATTCATAGAAATTCTTTATAGAATAGAGATACCAACCTTTTGTGTTGTCATGTTTTAAAATACTTTCCAAGACTGGAAGGTTTGAAGGAGTGGACTGATTTTCAGTTGTGTGAAATGGTAAATAAGTCGAAGAGCAGCTAACCTATGTCTGAAGATGAGACGTCTCACACCAACGGGTGCTTCAGCAACAATAAACTGATTCTCCAAAGAAAGATGGTGAAGTCCTCAGTGAGGTCATTAGCTATACAGCCTGGGAGGATCTAGGTCAATAAATGGACCTGTTAGACAGGTTTTACCAATTCTCTTCGTCTAGCAACATGTGAGTGCTAACTTCTGAAAGGGAACGGATTGTCAAAGCCCCTTTCTAGCTTGGACACAGGTACAGTAGTACCTCGGTTTTCGAACATCTCTGTTGACGAACATTTTGGTTTATGAACGCCGTAAACCGGAAGTAAAGGCTTCGGTTTTCGAACACGACTCAGAAGTCAAATATGTCACACGGCTTCCCCTGAGTGCAAGATCCTGAGGCCTAGCTATCGGCTGTTTTCGAATGTTTCAGAGCTCGTGGATTACGTTCGAAAACCGAGGTACCACTGTATTTGCCTTTCTTTTAACAAGCAGGTAGATCGCATTCAACAGACAAAATGAACAATTCGCATCTTTTTTATGGCCAGCGGGGACACACAGGCTTTCTTAGGAGTCCTTTCTTAAACGCCACAGAAACCTCCCACCCCCAGAAGTGCAGAAAGAACGCCCAACTCAGGTCTCTTATAAAAGTTGTCTGCTCTATAGGCGCTGTACCACGTTTATCTTCATCACTTAAAAAATATATTATAGTCAATATTTTTTAAAAGAGGGAGGACAGAGAAGAGATTCTTGCAAAGAAATTCTTGGGATCCTTTGCAAATACACGTGAACTCTGGTGTCAGGCTGCCCACACCCAACCAGCCTGCCCAGGACTGGGTCTCTAAAATGGACACAGAGGTCAGGTGGGCTGCTGCAAGGGGAGGAAAGGTAGTTCCACTTTCTGCGGGTCTCTGAACCGCCCAGGGCACTATTTGAATGGCTTGCTGCAAATTTGACTTGAACAGCTGAGAAGCAGGCCATTTAGTTTCCATCCAGCAGCTCTATGAAGAGGTCAAGTGACTTCTGCAGGCTTATGACACACAGGTGACCTGTCTCTACCAAACTGCTGACTGTCCTCAGTCTTTGGAAAGTACTCAAGCCTTCAACAGAGAGGACCTATAATTAGGGCAGTATTTGGTGCTCTGATCTGGGGAGGCAGAAGAGGAAACATGCCCTATAAGATTCCTGCCTTGGGCTCAATACAGGACAGCACTAGATGTTTGACTCTTGAAATTACATTAGGAAGGGGCCGACCTTCTTCTATAGATCAGGGTTACTTGATTCAATGCCCGGGCAGGGCAAGGCTTTGGTCTTCCCTGTTCTCAGACTCCAGGCAGGTGGTGGCCCTCTTCCAGATCAGCCTCTGCCTCTGACCTCTACCACAGAGAGTTGCTCAACTCTAGAAAATCAAGATCATCTAGAACAGAGATAATAAGACACAGGGGCCCCAGGTCTAGTAATGAGCAAAGAAAATAAAGTCTTGTAAATTGTACAGCTGAGGTACTGCGTTTGGCAGAGGACTGGTTGGATGGGCACTGGGAGTGGCTGAATGCACCCCAGTAGAGTGCACCTACTGGGGTGCATTCAGGGGTGGCCTGGGGTGTGGGTGGTGATATGGCTTGGGAGCTGCCGGGCTCTCCAGCTGGGGACAGCCACCTAACTCATCTCCCAGCCTGGGAACCAGGCGCACCCCCCACCCACCGCCTGTGCAGCAGTAACGGCCAAAACACAGTGAAGCAGGAGGCGAAGGGCCCAGAGCGTCCTCATCAGCTCCCCAAGTGCTTCTAAGTTCCTAGGGCTGGGCTCTAAGGGTGAGTTCTGGCCCCCCACCCTCCAAGGGCTGAGCTGAAGGGTCCCCTCGCCCAGACTCCGGGTGGGGTGAGCACAAAGGGGAGCCCTCTGCGGTGATGCTCACGGCAGGTCCACCTCGTTGGCAAACTTGAAATCGGCCCGCTGGGCGCCCAGCCAGGGGTCGGACCAAGAAGTGGGCGCCAAAAGGGCGGGAGGGCCACAGGAGCAGCAGGCAGGGCCCAGTCGAGGGGTGTGTGTGTGTGTGGGGGGGTCCTGGGGCTCGAGGTAAAGCAGCGCCGCAGCCACCCACCTGACAATGTGGAAGGCCCAGAGCAGGTGGCCGGCCCGGGGTCCGCGCGCGGTGCGAACGATGCTGAGGTACAGGTAGAGAGCGATGGCCACGGTCCAGAAGAAGGAGCTGGTGTTGGCAAAGGTTGAGACAGCGCCCTGCAGCACGCAGTCCCACGAGGGGCCCGCGAAGTCCTGCAGAACCCCGTAGAAGTAGGACACGGCCGAGAGAAAGTCGGCCAGCGACAGGAAGAGCAGAAGGCGCCGCGCTCGGCTGCGCAGGTCGGGCCACAGGGCGTGCGTGGCCACCAGCAGGCCCGACCCGAGCGCAGAGAGCACGCACGACAGCAGCACCACGGCGCGTTCCGACGGCACCAGCTCGGTGGGCGGCGCCGGCGGCGGCATGGCCGGGCGGGAAGGGGGCCGGGGCTGCAGTGCACGGGCGCCGCGAGGACAGAGGCCGGGCCGCCAGTGCGGCCGCCACCGCCAAACTGGGCTCCGAGGCGCCAGACGCTCGCGCCCCGGACTGTCCCAGACACTCACTGCTAGACTCAGCCTGCACCCCGCCCCTGCTCCTGGGCCCGGCTCCATGCCCCGCCCACGCCCTCACACCACGCCCCTGCGCCCTCCACGCCCCTGCGCCCTCCACGCTTCATTCCCGGGCCCCCGCGTCCGGTCGGCGGTTCTGGACCCCGCCTCTACGCACCGCCCCTGAGCACCGCCCCTGAGCCTCACGCCCCTCCCACGCGCCCCGCGCATGACCTCACACCACGCCCCTGCGCCCTCCGCGCCTCACCCCCTTGGCCCCGACCTCCAGTACGCGTCTCTGGGCCCCGCTGTTAGGCCCGGCTCCTGAGCCACACGCCTCGACCCTGAGCCCCGCCCATGCGCCCCGCAAAAGACCTCACACCACTGCCGTGCACCTGTTTTCTACGCCCCACCTCCGTGGCCCCCATGTCCTGTCAGTGTCAGGCTACCAGACGCTGAGCCCTTCCCTCCCCCAAGGACTACCCCTACTCTTGCCAGATGGCTAGGACCTCTGGTCCTGGGGAACGAAGGACTTGCATTTTTAGGGCTAATGTTACCTTCCTTTCTTTCATCCAGCTCGTGTGCGTGTGTGTTGGGTGGGGGGTGGAGGCATTCCTTCCACTGGTAACAAAAACAACTCTACATTTGTGATCCTCATTCCTTAAGCAGCAGTACAGACGTGTTCACAGGGCGGTGGTGGTTACTTCGGAAAGGGAGTGTTTACAATGCGTACAATGAGCACACTATTTTTGTAATTAAGCCTATTAGGTGTAATTTTTTTTAAAAAAATCAAATTTATTGGTTTTTTTCCGTTTTTCATAATTTCATATTTTAAAAATTGAGATGTAATTTATATACCATAAAATTGACACTTTTAAGTGTACAATTCAGTGGTTTTTAGTATATTCCCAAGTTTGTGTAACCATCATCATTAGCTAATTACACATTTTCATCACCCTGAAAAGAAGCCCAGTTAGTTCACTGCCTATTTTCCCCTCCCCCCAGCTTTTGGCAACCATTAATCTACCTTCTGTGTCTATGGAGTTGCCTATTCTGGACAGTTCACATAGATGGAATCAGACAATAAAAAGGTGAACTTTTGTGACTGACCTCTTTCACTTATGTTTTCAAGGTTCAACTACATTGTAGCATGTATCAGTATCAAGGTTCAACTACATTATAGCATGTGATCAGTATTTCATTTCTTTTTATGGCCAAATAGTATCCCTTTGTATGGATAGGCCACATTTTGTTTATCCATACGTCAGTTTGTTTATACATACGTCAGGCGTTTGGATTGTTCCCACTTTTTGGCTATTGTGAATAATGCTGCTATGAACATTCATGTAAAGTTTTTTTGTGGGGACATATGTTTTCAATTCTCTTGGGTATATTCCTAGGAGTGGATTGGCCGGGGCATGTGGTGACTCTATGTTTAACCTTGTGTGGAACTGCCAGACTTTTCCAAAGTGGCTGCATCTTTTTATATTGCTACAACAATGTATGAAGGCTTCAATTTCTCCACATTCTCCTAACACTTGATTATCTATCTTTTTGATTCTAGCCATCCGAGTGGGTGTGAAGTGGTGGCTCATTGTGGTTTTGATTTGCATTTCTCTAATAATGACATGGAATATCTTTTCATGTGCTTATTGGCCATTTGCATATCCTCTTTGGAGAAATGTCCATTCAATACACTTCCCTAGTTTTTTTTTTCCTTTAGAATTTTATGGTTTTATTAATACAAATATACAATGTGCACACAAGTGTCTACATTCATTTTCTTGGCTGCGCAGCCTGGCACTGGGGTTGGTGACTGATGGCCAACTGGGCTGCTCCTCGCACAATGGCTTTGCGGTTCTTTGAGGAAACATTGTGACAGTCTCAGCACAATATGATTTGCTGCACATCAGCATCCCTTCAAACTCCTTGACTCTGTGGACCAGGAACTCCCAAAAGCCACTTGGCAGTATGAGCTCTGTTTTCTTGTTACTCCCATCACTAGTGTTGGACTTCTCAATCTGGCCCTTGAATCGGTTGTACACCCTATTGTCAGTGCCTCAGGGTTTCCGCCAGTTACGCTTAATTTTGATACATCAGTCTGGTGCTGGATGAACTTCTTGGTCCTCTTTGATGACCTTGGGCTTCACGACAGGTCTGAGAGCAACATGATGCCCAATAGGAATGGCTGTCACCTCCCTTGCCTATTTTTCAATTGAGTCTGTCTTTTTGTTATTGAGTTGTAAGAGTTCTTTATATATTCTGGGTACTAGAATCTTATCAGATATATAATTCACAAAATTTTTCTCTGTGGGGAGCCATGATTTCTTGTTATTCTGAAGCCTTGCAGACTGGCTCAGTTTTAGCTCCTAAGGCATTGTCTCTGCCTGCATCTGGAGGGTGCTTACAAGCTGCTGAGGAATGAGGTGGGAACGGCCAGTTTCCGGACACAGATTACTGATGATTATCAGGGTAATTGGTGGGCTTTGTCATGAGAAAATGACTTTGGGGAAGTTTCAGTGATTCTGTAGTTTATATGTAAAAGTTGAAAATTTACTCTCAATGAGGTAATGCACACTCGTGATTGTTAAGCTGCACGTACACAGATGGTATAAATTGGTAAAGGAAAGTAAACTCGAGGCTTCAGGATCACTGAATACCGGCCGCATCATCATTTGTGTGACTTTTTTCATTCCCACTCCCCCATTCAGGTACTGCACGCCACATTTCTCCCATTCTGATGGGTTGTCTTTTCATTTTCTTGATAGTGTACTTTGAAGCTCACAAGTTTTTATTTTGATGATGTCCAAATTACCTCCTTTTTTCCCTTTCATTGCTGTGGTTTGGTGTCACATCTAAAAAACCATTGCCTAATCCTAGCTCATGAAGATTTACACCTATGTTTTCTTTCTTGCCAGTACCACACTGTTTTGATTACTGTAGCATTGTAGTAAATTTTGTAACAGGGACGTCTGACTCCTCCAACTTTGTTTTTCTTTTTCAGTATTGTTTTGGCTGTTTGGGGCCCCTTGCAATTCTGTATCAATTTGAGGAACAACTTTTCCATTTCTGCAAAAAAAAGTCTGTTGGGATTGTGTTGCATTTGTAGGTAAATTGGGGGGGAGGGAATGCTATCTTACTAATATTAAATTTTCTTATCCATGTATACGGGATCTTTCCATTTATTTAGGTCATCTTTAATTTCTTTTATTGATGTTTTTAGTATACATTAGATTTGATTTTGCATTTGAGTCATAAAAGGCAAAGTTTATCATAGGCATAGATTATCTTTTTTATCTAACTTTTAAAATAATTGTATTATGAAATATGCATACTACAAAGTGACTAAAATACAAATGTAGTTTAATAAATAATTATAAAGCAAATACCCATCCAGAGCAAGAAATATAACATTACCAGCACACTAGAAGCTGCTTCCCAAAACTTTCTTCCTCCTCAGTCATTCTCTTGCTTTTTTTTTAACCATTCACAATGCATCTGTGGGGACAGAGCCCCAAAAAGCAGTTTCCAGGCTCTCGGCCTCACATAGAAAGGTGCTGGCTCAGATAGTAAATGGCCGTCGACTGTGATCAAATGGCCATCAGCTGTGGCCGTCAGCTGTAACCAGTGAGCCATTGGGCACTAATATAACTGCCGTGGCTAGGCTAGCAAAAAATGAGGGGCTAGCAAGAAGATGGTGGCTGAGCCTGCAAGCGGCGCAGTGAGGGTTGAGAATTGTGTGGCTCCTGTTTCCTGTTTCTTCAACCCAGCCGCCAGCAGAGTATAGTAGTATGACTCCCCTATGTATGGCTCCGTGGGTATTCCTTTTTGGCTTCACCATGTCCTGTGTTCTTATGTGGAGAGCGGGACCAGAGACCCTGCAGGCCATCCTGCGTGACACTTGGCGTAGTCGGCAGGATCCCCCACAGGCCGCCCCGCATGACAGCATCCCTAAACAAAATAGTATAGTTTGCCTGTCATTGAACTTCATATAAATGGAATCATACTCTATGTTCTCTTTTGTGTCTTCTATTTTTTTTGCTCAACATTATTTTCGTGAGATTCATCTGTGTCCTTGCATGAACTTTCAGTTCATTCATTATCATTGCTGTATAGTATTCCATTGTATAAATAATATATTTGTCAGTTCTACTGTTTTTGGACATTTGGGTTGTTTCCAGGTTTGGGCTATTACAAGCAATGCTGGAATGAGCATATATTCTTTCTTAATCAGGAAATAGTTGCTATGAGCCCTTCTCAGCACTTTGAGCAAGTATATGCATGGATGGACTTTGCCCTGGAGAGAGCTGACGAGCAGCTGCTTTCCTTCTCAGTCACCTCAGAAGCCGCTGACCTCCTCCTGAGCGCACCCCAGACCATAACAGACCCCGGCTGAGAGGGCTGTCAGTGAAGTCTCTCAGCTTTTCACTGGCGTGAATGGTTTCAAGCTTGGATTGTGCAACCAGTCCTGGGCTTTGGCACATGGCTGGGCAAGAGGCTGGAATGGACTTCTGCCCCTCCCCCCCAGGTCATACTCATTGAATCTTAAGGGCATTTGGGGGAGCAGGAGGGACAGGAGAGGTCTTCTGGCAAGCTGCTCTGTGGGCAGATCAAGCCTGACTTTGTTTCTTGTTTTACTGAGATTGAAGCATGTTGTCAACTCCCCAGGTGAATGGCTGGCTACTTTACAGGCAAGTTTGATCAGGAGATTCTTTGGTTTTCTTAGCACTGGAAAACAACATTCAAAGAACTTGCATACTTCCCATTATTAGGGGGAAAAAAATGGAAAAGACATGCAATGACATAGCTTCAAATCACTTAGATCTAAGCTTGAAGCTAACTTTCCACAGTCCTAGCTCACTGACGTTGCCTGCATGTGTTCCATCAGCATTAAGCAGGAGGTAAGAATCGTGACTCCTAAGTTGCCAGGCGATCTTAAGCCACACAGTATGGCCTCCACCAAAGGGAGTCAGTGACTTTGGACTCTCAGCCTGTCGGCAGCATTCCTGGGCTTCTCCTATTTAAGGGCTGTTACTCCTCCAGGGAGGTCTGCTCAAGAACAACAGACCCAGAGAAACCCTAGGCTTCGAGCTGCCTCCGACGGTGCCCACCCCAGATGGAATGCAATGTCCCATTAACCACATCTTCTATTTCTGGTCTCTTGGTCCCCTCTCTCCCTCCTTCTCTTTGGAGAATTCCTAAGAAACTCAGATGGATTCTTCTTTTGACCCTGAGTTGTTTCTCTAGTGTCTGTGCCAAACCAGCTGGCAGTTGTCTATTACTCCATGTCCAGCGTCCAAAGGGGCCATGTCCAAGGTCCTGACACACTGTTACAGCCTCCGCTGCACCCCAGTTATCTGGCTGCAGATCTAGGGCCCAGACCCAGAGAGGTCCCCTTACCGTGGCCGGTGGCCACAGGAGCAGATTGGCTTTGGTTTGCTCTTTCATCCCTCCCTCAAACCCAGAAATCGGCATAAAATTCTCCTCTGACAACTGCAAAAGGGGTGACACTTTGGAGTCTCTAAATTGAAAGTGCCCTAAGTGATTTTCTGAGCTCAATCAACTCCAACCTGAGTAACAAGCCACGTATGTGATTCTTAAAATAAGAACAAAACAGGGGCTTTCCTGTTTTTCTACCTGTGATTGGTAGAAATGTGGGCTGGCCACCTTTTTCATTTCCCTGTTTGAAGGTGAGTGTGGTTTGTCTTGCTTCTTCCTACCCAGGTACCATGACATACAATGGCCGTGGAAGAGGATCCTGGCCTGCGGGGGCCCCTCTCCAGACTCCCCCACCTCAGCATCCCCAGAGGAGGTTGTGACCCTCCTGGGCATGCTCATGTGGTCATTGGGCCACACAGATGAAAGACCAGGAAAAGCCTGACCAGCCACATTTCTGAAGTCAGGGGCTTCCTGTTCAAGAGGCACCATCTGGTGGGTGTATTTTCCTCCAAGAAAAGCCCTCGGGCTTTTCTGAAATTCTGAAGGCTTTGCCCTCAGCTTGTGTACCTGGCTCTCGTGTCTGCAGAAACCCTGAAGACACACACTGGTTCTGATGGGCTCTTTCATGCACCAGTTCCTGGGGCAACCACGACACCGCAGCTCCCAGCTGCCTGCGTCAATCAAAGGAAAGCTAAGCCTCTAAAGGTAAAGACTGTTTTCCTCTACTCGGGGACTCATTTTGTAAGCAAGACTGGCTTAAAGCACACTGCTGGCATCAAGAGAGAGGTCTTTTGATATCGTGGAAGACCCAGGTTCTAGTCCTGCACCTCTGTTCCGACCACGTGTGGCAGCCAGAATTCTAAAGATCCTTCCCCACTCAGTTCCTGTGCCCTAGTTATTTAATCAAACACTAATCTAGGTATTGCTGTGAGGGGATATTGAAGATGTAATTAAAGACTTGTTATGGACTGAATGTTTGTTTCGTTCCCTCCCACCCCATTCTCACCCCCCAAAAAATCTGTATATAGTGATACCTCGGTTTTCTAACATAATCCGTTCCAGAAGACCATTCGAGTTCTGAAACGTTCGAAAACAGCGGACAGCTAGGCCTCAGGATCCTGCTCTCAGCGGAAGCCGTGTGACGTGTTCGACTTTCGAGGCATGTTTGTAAACTGAAGCATTTACTTCTGGGTTTACGGAGTTCGTAAACCAAAATGTTCGTCAACGGAGACGTTCGAAAACCTAGGTACTACTGTATATTGAAGTTCTAACCTTTAGTGTGATGGTATTAGAAGGTGGGGCCTTTCGAAGGTGGGTTAGATGATGTCGTGTGGATGGAGCCCTTATAATGGGATTGGAGCCTTTGTAAGAAGCAGAAGAGACACCCGAGTTTCCTCTCTCTCTGCCAAGTGAGGACACAGCAAGAAGATGGCTGTCTACAAGCCAGGAAGTGGGATCTCTCCAGGAATCCTTGACCTTGGACTTCCAGCCTCCAGAACTGTGCGAAATAAATGTCTACCATATAAGCTGGCCAGTCTATGGTATTTTCTTATAGCAGCCCAAGCTGACTAAGTCAGATCCCATGTTAGCAGACCTTAAGATACAAAG
This sequence comes from Rhinolophus ferrumequinum, assembly GCF_004115265.2. Taxonomy (NCBI): domain Eukaryota; kingdom Metazoa; phylum Chordata; class Mammalia; order Chiroptera; family Rhinolophidae; genus Rhinolophus; species Rhinolophus ferrumequinum. The sequence goes on from NC_046292.1 coordinate 5,994,959, forward strand.
ATTATCCAGGTTGGCCTGGCCCAATCTGAACTCTTTAAAAGCAGAAAATTTCCTTTGGCCAGGAGCAGAAGAGGAAGTCAGAGAGATTTGAGGAGTGCGGGAGAAGGATCATTTGAGATCTTGCTCCCCAGCATATGTCATCAGTTTGGCTTAAATAACCTCATAAAAATTCAAAATAATAATAATAATAATAGAGATTCTGTACGAGGGGGATTCGGCATGAGAATCCAGCCTGTAGCTGTGATATTGTGAGGGCCTGTGAACATAGGAAGAAAATGAGGGTGGCTGCTAGGAGATAAGAACAACCTGACTCCTTCCAACCTCCTGAATGGGCTGAGAACACAGCTGGCCAGCACTTGAAGTATGAGACCCTGAGCAGAAGACCCAGTTGAGCAATGACAGACTTCTGACCTATGGAAACTGTGAGATAATACATGAGTCTTGTTTTATAAGCCATCAAGTTTTGTGAAATTTGTTGCACAGCAATAGAAAACTGATACACCACACGGCCTAAAAGGAGCCACGTAAACTCTCTAAGTTTCTAGTGCCTCACCCAGAAAATAAGGACAAAAGATTCATAGGGTTGTTGCGAATAAATGGCTGTTGGGCTTGTAGACAGAGCCCTGGACTTGTGCCAGAAAGCCAAAAATTGCTAGGTCACCTTGAGCAAATTACTTAACTTCTCTTGGTTCAGTTTCCTCACCTCTTAAATGAGGCCAACAGAAGCTATTTCCTTGGTAATTGAATAATAGCTGGGCACACGGCCATCCAGCCAGAGACTACATTTCCCAGAGCCCCTTGCAACTAGATGTGGCCATGTGACTAAATCCTCACCAATGGAATATGGTGCTGCATGTAGGCTGCTTCTAGGTCTGGGCCTTACAACAGGGCACATGCCCTCCAGCTCCTGCTCCTTCCTATGACTGGGATATTAAGGTACCAGCCAAACAGCTTCAACATGCTGACAAGGAACAGTGGAGAAAGAAGGCAGGAAGGTCCGAGGGATGGTGGAGAAAGAAGACGAAAAGAACCCATGTCCCTGAATGGCGGTTGTTGCTGAGTCACCCACTAACCTGGAAGGCTGGTCTTTGGCAGGTGACAAGGTGAAAATTCTGAGATGTCCTAAATTAAATTGCAGGGGGCCAGAGGGTGGAAGGAAGAGACAAGAAAGGGTTAATCAGTTCACAACTGCAGGCCAGCTAACAAGATTGCTCACATTCCTGAGTGTATGTTGGAACTTTTAATTAACTTCCAGGTAGCTATTTTCACGATTATCTAAAAGAGAATAGCCTGGTGCCATCAAACCCCAGAAGCCTCCCCTCCTGTTTACACATGAACTTTCCAGGCTCTGGCCTACAACCAATCCAATGGTGCAAACACCCCTTTTTATGGACTCTGTGGCTATCCCCAAACAAATGCCACTTCACCTTCTCCCACCCACTTTATCTCTAGCCAATGTTAATTCTGTCAAAATGAGTTACATCATTCTCCCTCCACTTGATGTATAAAACCGCCCGCCAACTCCAGGACGGTGGACATGTTGCCTTTGCCACCTGGTACGGCTTCTGGCGGTTTAGATTTCATAGCCCAGGACATGGTCTTTCTTGTTTTGTTTTGTTTTGTTTTTTTTTGTTAGCAATGGCCCAAGAAACCGTTTCTTTTAAAAAGACTTTCCTCCATGGAAGTTAAAAATTTCATTTAACTCAGTTGTGTGAGGGACAAATAAATACCCATTTCCTCGGTGCCACTGGATATGGGGATCTCTTTGTTACAGCTGCCTGGTCTCTGCCTTCATCAATAAAAGCAAATAATATGGGGAAAATAGGTCTGAGGGCCGCAGTGAAGACTTGGAGATGTTGTGTAGGCGTTAGCCCAGGGTTTGCTTTTAGCCCAGGGTTCGCTGTTAGCCCGGGGTTTTGTTTTGTGAAATGGAGCTACTATACAAATGTCAAGTGGCTTGTTAGTGCTTATAAACAAGCATAGTCGTGAGCTGCATAATGATGTTTCCATCAATGAGAGGCCACATAGATGACGGAGTTCCGTACAATCATAAAGGGGCTGGAAAATTCCTATGGCCTAGTGAGTCGTAGTCATCATAGCTTTGAAGTACAAGGCATTACCTGTGTGCGTGTGGTGATGCTGGTGTAGTCAAATCTACTGCGCTGCCAGTCGTGTGAAAGTAGAGTAATACAATCATGTACAGTACATAACACTCGATAATGATAACAAACGACTATGTTATTGGTTTATGTACTTACAAACTATATTTTTTATCATTATTTTACAGGGTACTCTTTCTACTTATTAAAAAAAGCATTTGCTATAAAACCGTATGCGGTGTCACGTGGCAGCTGCCTCATACGTCTCGTGTTTTCTGCCTCTCTTCATTGCATCTTTTCCTCTTGTACTTGATTTCATCTAGTGGTTTATGAATCTAGGGTCGCCGAAGTGTACAGTGTTTATGAAGCCTACAGCAGTGGACAGCAACGTCCTCAGCTTTCACAGTCACTCCCCACTCACTCACCGACTCCCCCAGAGCAACTTCCAGTCCTGCAGGCTGCAGGCTCCATTCCCGGTAAGAGCCCCATGTAGGTGTGCCATTTTTTATCTGTTATACCATATTTTTATAGTATCTTTTCCATGTTTAGATATGTTTAATACACACATACTACTGTGTTACAATTGTCTACCTTATTCAGTACAGTAACACGCTGTATAAGTTTGCAGCCTGGGAGCAAAAGGCTCCACCCTGCAGCCTACGTGTGTAATAGGCCAGACCATCGAGGTTGGTGTACGGGTACTCGGTGAGGTTCGCACGACAGCAAAATGGCGTAACAATGCATTTCTCAGAACGTGCCCTGTCAGAAGGGGCACATAACTGTATTATGTGAAGGATATCCTAGAAGTTCAGTGATTCAAGGGATTCTAGCAATTTATTCACTCCACAGGTATCTACTGAGACCCTACTAATTGCCTGATGATTCAACATTGAACAAAACAAAATCCCTTCCTTCAAGGACTTGGTCAGGAGAGAGAGAGGATGATTAATCAATATATGACGTGTCAATGGCAGTAAGTGTGGGAGAGGAGTAAAGCCAGATAATGGGGCAAGAACATGCGGGTGGAGGTGATGGGAGTGCTTTATACCGGGTTCAGTGAAGGTCTCTCTGGGGGGATGGGGTTTCAGCAAAATCCTGAAGTGAGGGAATGAGTCCTGTGGACACCAGGAAGAGGAAGAAGAACATTCTAGACAGAGGAAACAGCGTGTGCAAAGGCCCTGAGGGGGAGCATGGCCAATGTGTTTGGGGAACAGCAAGGAGCCACTGTGGCTGGAGCAACGTGGGAGGGGTGAGGCGGGTAGAGAGGCAGGGAGATCACATGGGGCTCCCAGTAAACATGAAGACTTGAGCTTTTATACAGAGTGACACGGAGCCCTTGGAGGGCTGAGCAGAGGCGTATCAGGAGTTATTTGTAAAGTACAAAGCCGGCGTAGAGGCTACTGCGCCATCTAGGTGAGGGGTCGTGGATATATTCTGGAGGCAGACATGACGGGATTTGCTGAAGGGACAGATGTGAGTGTGAGCAAAAGAAGAGTCAAGGAAGAGTCTAGACTTCTAAGATGAAAGGATGGGTTGCTCTTCACTGGATGGAACAGGTTTATGGGGAGGCAAGAGCAGGAGTTCAGTTCTAGACCTGTTAGATTCCTATTAGACAAGCCAAGTGGGGGTGCTTTGGACTTCTGGGGGCGCTCCTATCTGTAGACAGAAATTTGGAGATGGTCAGCATAATGATGGTGTTTAGGCCGTGAGACTTGACAGCACCCAGAAACGGAGTGTGGTGCAGAATGTCTGCAGAGGGAGCTCAGGGCACTGCAATGACTAGGGGTGGGGGCATGCGTCAGTGTAACCAGAAAGTCGTCTGTAAGCAGTGACTCGGTTTTTTTATTATTATGGTAAAACATACATAACATAAAACACTGCCATTTTGACCATTTCTCAGTGTACAGTTCAGTGGTGTTCACAGGATTATGTAACCATCACCACTATTTCCAAAACTTTTCTATCACCCCAAACAGAAACTCTGCACCCCTTAAGCAATAACTCCCCTTTGCTTCCTCTCCCCAACCCCTGGCCACCACTAATCTACTTTCTGTCTTCATGGATTTGCCTGTTCTGGGCATTTCACTAGGGGTGGGGGATCAGACAATAGGTAGTCTTTTGTGCCTGGCTTCTTTCACTTACCATGTCTTCAAGGTTCATCCAAGTTGCAGCATGTACGGAAGGACACCTCATTTCCTTTTACGACCAAATAACATTCCGTTGTGTGGACGTTTTGCTTACCCACTCACCTGTTGATGGACAACTAGGTAGCTATTGTGAATAATGCTGCAATGAATAAGCAGTGACTCTTAATAGGGGTTTGGAGAGAAGGTAAAAAAAGGCATGAGCACCCATCCTTCCAAGCCGCCCTTCAGAATCTTCCAGAGAATGTGAGATTTCTTTTGCCTTATAGAAAAGGTCCAAGGGCTAAACGAGGTTGAAAACCCTAGGTTTAAAGCAGATGGGATTAAAAGAAAACTTTCACCATAAAGAATTATATATCAATTATACAGGAAACATTGCTATGTATTATGTAACATATCCAATAGGAACATGTGGGCCACAATTCTGAGCATATAGAATCGTTTCTTTGTATGGTTTGTTTATCATTGATCTCTCTGCAGAACAAACTCTTAGAAAGGACAGGGACCTGGTCTACACTGTGCATGATGTCTGTCACACAGCAGGTCCTGGATCAATGTCTGTGGAACGAACAGCCATTTGAGCCATGTCTAAGGCAGGGTTCTCACCTGCGGGCCAGTCACTGAGAGGGCAACCAGGTACATCTGCTTTCACTAACTCCCCACAGAAATCTAGCATTTCCTTTCTTTACAAAGGCGAGCGACACGTCCTGCATTTTTTTTTTTTTTTTTTTTTTTTTAGCAGTGCCACTGACCGTCAATAATAGAAAACGCAGACCTTTTCCTTTCACGTTGCAGATTTCTCGGAATACCATTCATTCTCATCACTACTTTTACTTTTACATTATTGTCACGATGAGACCAGCTGCTGATGGATCGTATTTACTATTCTATAACAAATTTGGTTTTATCAACTGTTTTGATAATTATATTCTACTCTATTTGTTCTGCTTTGTAAATCCTCCTTTATTCTTTGTGTCCGCAGGCATTGCTAGATGGGCAGAGGGGTTCGTGGTATAACCGAGGTTAAGAGCCTTTTCCTAGGGCTTGCCTCGCTTTGCCCGCTACAGCCATCCCTGGAACACGCACACACTGTCCTTGTCTGGGATTCACACCTGGACTCCAGGTTGTGACCTGTGTGCGTAGTGCCACCTGATCACCACCAGGAGGCGCTGCTCCTCCCATCTCAGAGGAGGCCCAGGAGCAGGGTCAGGGCGTCCTCCCTTCCTTCTTTGTCCTAACCAGGCCTGGCATCCAGGCCTGCTGGGAGCTTTTTTCCCTTCTCTTTCTTTTTAAACTTTGCCATGGAAAAAAGCCATGAACACCCAGGGCGCCATCAGTCAGCTTCAATAATTATGGTAGGTGAACAGTCCTGTTTTATCTATGCCCTGCCTGGGGAACTTTCTAAGTACACAGATGCGTGGACACCACCAGACAGGGCAATGAGAGTCTTAAGGCTTACAAAGTTCCCAGATGTTTGGGAACCTGGCACTGCCTCCTGGACACTGCAGGTAACCGAGTTAGGGTCTGCAGACGTCACTTCCAGCTATCAAGACCTCGACCTCTGACCCCTGCCAGCCTGAAGGTCTATTCCCATCTCTGGCCCAAATCTTCCTGCTTACACTGTTTCCTCTCGCTCAGGCCCCACAGGACTTGGGGAACAGCTGGCTGCTGTCCTCTGTACAGTCACTCTTCCTGTGTCTATCTGAAAGCCAGTATTAAGTAACCCAGGCCTCACGCCCTTGAGCAACCACCCACAACCACATTCTGCTGGCCGCTGAGTTTTACGTGGCCTCTTCCCGTGGATGGAGAACAAACCCTGGAGTCAACAATTTCTCGGCATTTCTGACTGGGAAGATATTGTTAAGCTGTTAACGCTTGATTTTGAAGTGTCCAGAAAAATCCCCCCCATTCATATGTTGAAGTCCTAACCCCCAGTACCTCCAAATGTGGCTGTGTTTGAAGACAGGGCGTTTCAAGAAGTAATGAAGTTAAAATGAGGTCACTAGGGTGGGCCCTGATCCAATCTGACTGGTATCCTTATAAAAAGGGGAAATTTGGACACAGACAAGCAGAGGGAAGACACAGGGAGAAGGTGGCCATCTCCACGCCAAGAGAGGCCTCAGAAGGAACTAACCCTGCCAACACCTTGATCTTGGATTTCTGGCCTCCAAACTGTGAGAAAACAAGTTCGAGTTGTTCAAGCCGCCTGGACTGTGGTCCTGTGTTATTACGGCAGCACTCACAGTCCCCAAAGGCACACAACGCACACTAGCAACAAACTCCCTCCTTGAATTCTGACGAACCAGCTTCTGATTGCCACCAGAGGCAGCCCCATGCATAGAACCTCGGTTCTCTATTTGTGGGGGTGCCCTGGGGAGGCTCTGGGTTCAGCTGGAGGGAAGAGTCGTCACCCTATGACAGCCCGTCACCCTGACCCTCTGCGTCAGTTGGTCGCCATCTTTTGCCAGAGCGCCTGCTCTGTGCCAGGCCCTCTTGGGAGGTGGCCATCAAGTCCCAGCCCCACATCGGGTTACCAGTTTTGATGTGGGACAACAGAGCCTTGGTGACCTGCAGCCTGAAGGCCTATGGGAGGCTGTTGGGCAGAAGCGGCCGCACCATTCAGCAGACCCCTGGTGCAAAATGAAAGTCCGGGGCCCTTGTTCAAAAAGCATTACAGATTTCAGCTTGTCAACAGTCAAATGCAAGCCCTCCTAATTACAGACTCCTGTGTGACCGTATAGGTTGTAAACCCATGCACAGAGGAGGAGCGAGATGGCTGAAGAGCGTCCAGGGCACAGTGATGTCACCAGAAGCCACTGACTTAGCACGAGGGCCCTGAATCAGCCACCAGCTTCCTCTGATCTGAGCCTCATTGAAGCTTCCAGACTGCGACATGGGGGCGACGGTTTCTAGGCTGCGCTCACATAGTGAATAATTTATCTCTTCTCTCTCATCTGGATTCCATGTTTCAGGAGTGACTCCTGATAGAAAACGATGACTCCACAAAGCCACTCATGTAGAGACAGGACAATCTGTGATGTCCATGTGTTATGAAAATGAGACCAAGACATGGTCTTTTGCTGTGCAATGATGCAACATGAAGGACCTGGGGGGAGGGACGGTACCAGCCTGAACAAGTGCTACAGAAAGGCTTAGGTGCACAGAATACTTCTTGGCTAGAGTATAAGGGCCTTCAGATTTGGCAGTTTCCTTTGACATTTCCAGTTCCAACAAAGGATGAAGGGGCTTGTCCAGGTAACGTTCAGCCCTGGGGGGGGCGGGGTGTGGATACAGTGAGAGACGCTCCGGCTGGAGAGCGCCTCCTCCCTCTCAGCCTTGGGAGGTTATTTGTGAGTTTCAGACACTAGAGGGACTCTGATGAACTCAAGCAAAAAGACATGTATTGGAAAATAAGGCAGCCCCTCAGAAGGTGGGCATGCTAAGGCAAAGGCGGGAACCAGGGTGACAGGATCGCACTCTGAAGATGTGCAGTGGGACCAGTGAGGTTCAAGTCTGCTTCATCTGTCCTCCAAGTCACCATGAGTCACAGCGGCCAGGAGAGGGCAGGCACGTTGGTGGGAACCCCCTCACTCTGCATCTGATGGGGTGAGTGCATCCCCCAAGGACCAGACAGGTGAGGCTAGGAAAGGGGTGCTGGGCAAAACCACCCGATGCCCACTCGTCCTTGGGCATCCTGGTAGCACTGCCAAGTTCTCAAGGCACAGATTCGGTGCTGCAGTAGTACTTTCATTTTGACTGGATTTACTACCAATTTTAACCACTGGTCCTGAGGAGAGCCCCAGAAAAGAGTGGCAAATGTCACTTCCTTTTTCTTAAACGTGTACCAGCTACACTATATAGATTAGTTTGTATGTTTGCAAGCCCAAACTTGGAAAACAGAAAAGTAGGAATTTGGGTTTAAATATTCCAGGAAATCACAATCTATTTACTTCAGTTCTCCTCTGTGCCTCAGTTTCTGATCTGGAAAATGGAACTGTATTACAATGAACACTCCCTAACGTGTGATTCCCAGAGGCAGGAATTCAGGACTCCTCATGGGTTTTAAAGTTCTGTAGGGTTTCCTCTGGCCATTCAGCCAACAAGGGAGCAAAATGATCCCACAGCTCATTTGTGAAAGGGGTCCTTAATTACTGCCCCACCTCAGAGGCACTGTTTGATGCCCCAACTAAAGAAAGTGTATTTTTTAAGGGCATTGGGTGCCTAGATGCATTCAAATATAAACACACACACGCGCACACACACACACACACACACACTTTAGTTTTTAATAACCTTTTCACTTTGGAATAATTTTAGATTTACAGAAAAGTTGTAAAGCATAGTACAGAAAGTCCCTCATATTTTTCACAGTTTTTTTTTTTTTAATTTTATTTTTTTAATTTATTGGGGTGACAATTGCCAGCAAAATTACACAGATTTCAGGTGTGCAACTCTGCATCACATCATCCATAAATCACACTGTGTGTTCACCACCCAGAGTCAGCTCCCCTTCCATCACCATACATTTGATCCCCCTCACCCTCATCCCCCACCCCCCAACCCCCTTACCCTCTGGTAACCACCAAATTATGTTCCCCATATTAATTTTCAAACCCGTGGCCATCCTGTGGTCACCGACTGCCCTCCAATCCCCTCACCCTCCCCCCCACCCCCCACCCCTCCCGCCCACACAGTTTCTTTTAATGTTAATATTTTACACAGCCAGGCACATTTGTCAAAACTAACAAATTAACACTGGTATATTACTTTAAATGAAAGACGTTTTTTTGGGGCTTTACCAGTTTTTCTATTCATGTCTTTTTTCTGTTCCAGGATCCAATCCAGGATACAACATAGCATTTAGTCAAATATAAATATACGTTTCAACTTCTCATTCTGAAATATAGACTTACAGGAAATAGCAAAAAAAAAGGAAAGATGGGCAGAGAGATCCCTGTACCCTTCACCCAGTTTCCCCCAGTGGTAACATCTTGTGTAATTATAGAATACCGAAACCAGGAAACTGATAGTATAATCCACAGAGCTCATTAAATATATATGCATATATTTTTAAATCAATTATTTTAAAACCCCACTTTGCCTCACAGTTAAGAAGATCAAATACTTTCTCCCAGAACATAAAATTTGCATCTAACTCCACCTGCCTTCAAACTCAAGTCCCACCATGAAATTATTGATCCTTCTCTCCAACCCATCAACTGCTGACTACAGTCTGCCCATACATTCCTAAAAGCAGAAGTGCACTCTGCCACGGATCTGGGTATTCTCAAAATACTGGACCTTGAACTTCTCAAATTCATGGCCAGTGTGTGTGGGGGGGACCACGAGGGTGGGATGGGGGGTAGCCCCTCTTTGTCCCAATCCATTCTCTAAACTCACTTCCATGGAGCCAGCACTGCGCTTCCTGTATCCTAGGAGCTCTAGAAAGATAAAGAGCTAGACATATATCCACGTACATTTCTTCTACTGTCAAATGTAAATATGACAGAATGCGTGCTATATATCTGCTCTAAAGACTGCAGAAGTAAATTACCACAAAGACATCTGTTTTGTCAAAGACCTGACCTGAAGCAAAGACTGCTGTTCCTGTTTCCTTATTTATTATCCAGACCCGTCTACAGGTGAACTCTCTTGGAGAAGGACCATTTTTCTTGTTTCTATGGCATAACTGAAAGCAAAGTGAGATAGGCAACGAGGTTACTTGGAAACGACTTTACCTGAACTTAGATCATAACCCAAGAGCATGGCCCCTTGCATTTAGAAGTTCAGGAACCCGAATCAACCGGGGGTTGGGAGAAGGCAGACATTCTATACTGCTGTCTAAAACTGGGAAAAATGTAAAGACTTCGGCTCAGAAGCGATCCCAAATGCTGCCTCGGTCACAACTCCCGTGAGAGATCTGTGTTGGTCTGTCACTGCAGCCCACATTCCAGGCATTCCATCGGCCCCACTTCAGCCCACACCCAGCTCCTCCATGGCCTGGGGAGCCCAGAGGAATTTGTGACCAAGTGGGTCAGGCGTGGTCAATCCAATCTGCATTACAAAGGGACCCTCTCGGAGCTTTGAGGAGAAATAGAACAATTCCCACAGGAATCCAGTTTACTAAAGAGGGCCAGCTGCCCTGCCCGCTTTGCTCTCCAGCATTAAGAGAAGAGGACTGGCTTAGCCTGGCAAAGGGCCTATCAGCTGGAGTGTGTCAAGGCCACGGTTAGACTATGCACCCCAGAAAACCTCTCTCAGGGCCCTTCCAACTTTCATAAAGTGGTCAGTATGGAAACAGGGTCCTCTTCCCTCCAGTGAGAAGGAGGCACTGAGAAGGGGAAGACGGGGCAAAAGATGGGGTGCAGGAAGAGGAGGTGCCCTGGACAGTGGCTGGCAGGGGTGCAGTGGGGGGCATGCGGAGGCTGGGGAGGTCACAGCAGGTGCTATCCTTGGTCTTCATCAAAGGTACTGGAGGCCCCATCACCTCATGAACCCTGGGAGCTAGATTTAGTCAACGGGGTCAGAGGTGGGTGCCACTGACATTTGACCTCACCTCTTAGATTTGGATGGATTTCTGTAAGCACTAGATTGGACAACCATGGAAAACCATTGGTGGAACCGAGAACTGGAGTAGTCATGGCTCGGTGTCAAAGAGCACAAAGACACCAACGGGAGAAAGGCAAGGACCCGGGGTCTCAGTGACCTCTGTCAAAGCACAGGGCTCACTAATGGTATCCCAGGCTCACTGGAGGCCATGAGTGCACCTTGTGGTCTAAGATAAGACCTGGAGAAGCCACCACTGTGTCTTCACACCCCACCCTCTAGTGGCTTGGGCTCAGTGCCCGTTGCCATGGCAATCTAACTCGCCTCACAAATCACTGCACCCGATGTTGGCATCTGCAGGTGGAACGGGTGAGACCCAGAGAACTGAACTCTTCTTAGCCGAGCTCCCTTGGAGGAGCCTCTCTCATCAGCCACCGGAGCCAAAACCACCACCACCTTCTCGTTCCTGTCTCCATCCCAGGGCTGGCTTCACCTGAAAAGAAAAATTCTCCCCAAGGCAAACATATCATCCAGTACCCACATGGGCACATTCTCAAACCCTGAAGATGGCATTGGAAATCTGTCTCACGGGGAGAAAGAGAATGGATGTGTTTTCACGTCCAAGTCACTGCAAAGCAGGTCCACAGGGTAGTGACACCACCCCGGGCCCATCTCTAAGTACATGAGCCAGTGGTTAAAGTACAGATTCTCCAGCCGGAAAGCTTGGGTTCAAAACCTGGCCCCCTTTCCATCAACTGCATCCTTAGTTGCTTGGGCTCGTTGTACTTCTGTTTTCTTCTCTGTAAGACTGGAATAACACTCTTGCTCATGAGACAATAAATTTATAATAGAATGCTTAGAACAGGGCTTCCTACATAGTAATTGCTCCGGAAACGTGGGCAATTATTATCCCCAGGTGCAAACCTCTCCCAGACAGAAGCCTCCCATGCCCACTAGGCTGCCTTTTTCCTTCAACAGCCGTGAGCAGACTGCTCCAGGGGCCCCAGAGCTTGCTCCCCCCCCACACCCGCCGCGGCTCTCACCAACCAGCATGGCAGAGCTGAGCTTCCAACTTCCTGGCACCTCACGCTGCTTGGGCATCTCTCGCCTGGTTCCTCCCTCTCGGGCCCAACAACGTGCAGCACTTCTAGGGCAGTATACTTGCTGATTGCTTCCTTCACTATTACTCACAACAACCAGCTAAGACACTGCCAAAGAAACACTCACAGCTGGCCCTGGCGATGACTCGGGGGGCAGGCCTCTTGTGCCTCTCCGTCTGACCTGTGGATGAGAAGGAAATCTGGGGAGGAAAGAGAGAAGATGGAGGAGAAAGCTGAGACCGGCAACATATCCCAACAGGTCTGGCCCACCACGAGCTGACAAGGAGGGAAAAAAAAAAAAGTCAGCACTTCCCTGGAAGAGAAAAAGTTAGCAAATGACAGTGACTGTAAAAAGTCCACGTGTCTACATGAAAAGGAAGCAATAGAATAAAGCAGAACCGACTTCTTCCCCATCCTGGGCACCATTTAGACAGTGTATCAGTCAGAGTTCTGCCAGAGAAACAGAACTGAAAGGAAATTGAGATTAAAAGATTTATTTCAAGGAAATGTGATTGGGGGCTGGCTGGGCCAGGCTGAAATCTATAGGGCAATCTGCTAGGCTGGAAACTTCCAGGCAGGAGCTAACACTGAGCCCACAGGTGGAATTTCTTCTTTCCCAAGGAAACCCCAATTTTACTCTGAAGGCCTTCAACTGATAGGACGAGGCCCACCCACATTATCAATGATAATTTTTCCTTCAAGATTGTAGATGTGGACCACACGTGCAAAACGCCTTCACAGCAGCACCTGGATTCGTGTTTGGCTGAATCACTGAGTACCACAGCCTGGCCAAACTGACACCGCAAACTGACCATCACAGAGGCTGTTGCAGATCTAGTGACTAACTGCTCTAGGTACAGACCACCGATGGGACAGTTCCTCTTCTGTGTGGGTGTGGGGACACACAGGGGTGTTTTGGGGAGGGTCAATGTGATTGCTACCTCAGCACGGAAGGTCCCAGAAACCTGAGTCCCAGGCAAGCTGGTACAGGTGTAAGCGGCTCACGAGCCAGCACAGTCTCTCTGCCCAAGGAGAAAGCCCCTCGTAGGCCTCCCCAGATACTCAGCCGGACGCAGGCCACAGGCTCCTCCTTTCTGGCTATGAAATGTCCAGTGGGAGCTGATGAGAGTTCGCTCTTACCTTTGTCCTCTGCCTCCCAAAAGGGGACCCCGCAATACTCTGCCTACAAAGCAAGCCAGGCTGGACTTTAACTATTATGTTTTAGTGTAGGAAAAAAATGTCTCTAATGTGTTGAATTTTATCCCCAACGTAAGTTCCAGCAGAGCACTTTATCAGGTTAGAACACTGGTTCTCAGCCTCACTGTGCTAAGAATCACTCGGGAACTTGGCAAACGCAGACTGCCAGTTAGTTCCACACCAGGGCTTCTGATTCATCAGGTCTATGACATGGCCAAAGGCACTTTCTGCAGTGACCGTGTCAAGTCAGTACAGGACCAAGAAGGATCACGACGTGCAGTCTTGGCTGGACCAGGAGGAGGACCCATGACTACTGAAAACAGAGGCAGACTTCCCAAGCGATAGGTAAGAACATGGGAGGAAGAGCATATGTGTTCTCCATGACAGCTCACGGCTGCAGACCCTGCAGGTGACACTACGCTGCCCACAGTGGAGGGGCCTGTGCGTCCCTCAGGGAGGGGCACATTCTGCCCCCAGCTGAGGTCTCAAGCAAGCACTAACAGAGTGTGGGAAGGATGAAGAAAAAGGACCGGCCAAGTCCTCAATCCAGCCCACCCTCTGGTCAGAAACAGTCCCGAAGGAAAAGATGGCTCAGGAAAGCAAGACCAGATGCACCTTCTGCTGCTAAGCAGCCCTGCCCCAAGTTCCAAACAGAACCCCATTTTCTGAATCTAGGCAGTAAACTGGGTGGAGGTGTCTGCATATGAAGGCTGCCCCCCAGGCCAGGCACCAGGGCTGACCAGCCAGGGCCCTCGGACAGAGATGACCATCTTTCCAGTTAGAGAGGAGGCCTGGATGTGGGACACTCTTTCCAGTCATAGAAAAGAAACTAGGACTTCAGGACACCCTTCCCAATCAGAGAGAGGAGGCCTGGACTTCCCAATCAGAGGGAAGGCCAGGATTTTAGGCAAGGGCAAATGATTACTCAATGCCTGAAATTGGACTATATTCCATGAATTACAAAACACACCAAGTCCGACTTCCCTGGAAAGTCACAACCCGAGGTCAGAGTGGACAGATTCAAATCCAAATGTACGTTCCTTTCTACTGAAAGGCCTTTGGTCCAATTACCAGGCGAGCTTCTGCTGCCTTAACACAAGATGGTTAAAGACTCGGAGCTCAGTTCAGAGCCCTGATTTTACCTTCACCCCACTTCTCACAGGGGCCCTTGAGCCCCAGGCCCAATGTGTCTTGCACTGGAGTCAGCGCTTCTGGTCCAGGGAACCAGGAGGAATGAGAGAAAAGAAGTCATTTTTACCAGGGGAGTTTTAAGTTGCTGGCGCTTACGTTTTACATGGTAAAGAAAAAGTGGATTCTGGTAATAAGGCTCTTGGATGTTACGATTCTTGGGAAAGCAGGAGCCCTCTCCAACCAGGAGCTGGGTAAGCCCCCCACTCAGGAAGTCCCATAACCCCACAGCACGGCTTTCAGAAAGCATGAATGTACCCTTCACGCACCATCACTTACTGACTGAGCACCTATGACGTGCTGGCGCCATGCTGGGTGAGGTGGCCCATGCTGTCCTGGGCCACGGGGGATCCATGGAGAGAGAGATGGGCAAGAACTCAGGGACATGCAAAATTACAGCTGTGAGCAGCTCTGAACCACGAGAACAAGCGGTTCTGAAGTGCCCATCGGTGGAAGAAGCTCGGTACTGAGAGCGGGTGCCGCTTTTGCATCAGAGACACTCCCACCGGGGTCTGACAAGAACCTGTGGATGATTTACAACCAGCCCTAAGTGTCCTCTTGCGTTTCACAATGACGTCGAAAGCTGGAAGGGATTATTCTACCTTTGCATTGATCTCATCTGGAAAACCTGACCCGGCGACAGGATGGAGAGATGGTGGCTCACAGGAGCTTCCGAGACCCATCGTCCAGCTTGGCACCAGGGCAGGAAAAAAACCTACCTTCAGAGAGGGGATCTCAGGGATGGGTCCAAAAAAGAATGAGCCTCAAAAATTACGTCAGGTCTGTGTCTACTGGAACCAGCTTCGCCAGTGGGGCAACCACCACCCTGTTAACCCCCAAGTTTCAGGAGCTACCTGTGCCCACCCTGAAGAAAAGAAAAAAAGCCCCAGCAAGTTCCTGGTAGGTGAGGTTGGTGCATGTCTGTCCCTCGGCTGGTCCCACAGCATCTCTGGGCAAATGGCAGGCACGCTTGCTGGCTTGTAGGCACTGCTGGCCAGAGCCTGTTGCCTCTGCCCTTTGCAGTCGGAAAATGGGTTCACCTAACGCTTGTTAATATTTAGAACCCTTATTTTTTTCCTGTTCTAGATCTTGGGGATGGGACCTTGCGCAGCCAACTCTGGGACGCAGCAGGTTCATCAAGAGGGAGAAAAGCTCAAACGCTTGAAAATCACTAGCCTGGATGCTTAAGGAAGAAAGCCTGTCTGCGGAGTGAAAGGCTAAGCGCAAACACCGTGGTTCTCTAAAACTGCCCTCGCATTAAGAATTGAGTACAAAAAAAAAAAAAAAAAGAATAGAGAAATAAAAGAAATTAAGCATAAAAAATAAAAAATTGAGTATAAAATACATGTATTCTAGGAGTTATTGTTTATCCACACATCAGTTCCAAATCTGAATAAATTAAAAATTCCTGATGTAGCAGATACTGTTGGTTGCCTGCCCCAAATCCATGGGCCTCCTCTCCGCTCACAGGCCCTGATTTAGTTCAGGTAAAGCACACCCCCTTCCGTAGTCACATGACTCACGAATTCCATCACAGTAACCCCTTCCCTGGCCACTGATTGGTTGGGTCAGGGGGCATAATTTTAACCAATGAGATGTGGGGGAAAGTCAGCAGGGGCTTGGGAAAGGATTCCTCACTCATAATGAGAGACCCCAGTAAGCGCCTGACAGCACGCAGAGGCTGCAGAGAGGAAATATGGAGAGAGCCTAAGTCCTTGACATTGCTGAGCCAGTGGATATAATCCGTCACAGAGCTGCCTGACCTCTGGACTTAGGTTTTACAAAATTCTCATGTTTTGATTATTTGTCATTTGGAATGAAGTTTTCTCCTACTTGCAGAGGAAGGAATCCTAATGGATAAATCCCATAATCTAAGCAATTTGGGTACCACAAATTACCTTGGAATTAAAAAAAAAAAGAGGCAAACCATTTAACACAAAACTTCTCTGTCACATAAGGCTCAAGAGCAGCAGAAACAGCTTTCCTGCCCTCTCTCTACAAAGTGCAACGTGCAAGGGGACTTTCAGGCAGTCATGGCATCTGCTCGCAGCCTTTCACTTCCCAGGGGGCACCTGGCCGATGGCCTGCAATACTGGCAGACAGGAGACGCAGACTGCTGAGAGGGAGACGGTAAATACGTCTTCAACCACCGTCAAAAAGGACAAAACCCGTCCTTGTTTCAGGTGGAGGGCCCTGGGTTTGTTCTTCAGAACTGTGCTCCCCCCTTCCTGTCCTCAGGCCGGAAATCCTCCAGCAGATGGTTAAGGGGACATTCACTGGCTAAATACCGAGAATAAAAAACGCTGGAGCCTGGTTTTCACAAACTGAGTCTTCTTGACAGGAGAGGTGATTTCAGAACCTCAAACAATTTTACAGTAATGTCCAGCTTGAGGCGCTGCAATGTCAATTTGAGTTTTGGGAGAAGCCCAGCAACTCGGTGTTTCTCTGAGGAGAGACCAAGGGTGCTGCCGGGATAAAGCCGAGCCCTGGTGCTGAGCAGAGCACCCCACCCACCCAACCCCTCCTCACGAAACGGCTAACCACACCACAGCAAAACCTTCCACGGGCTTTCCAATTCCAGTTACAAAAATCAAAACAAAAACTCATCCTCTCTGGACCTTGCCTTCCCAGTTGGCCATTAAACATCCAGGCTCTGTAAGAAATTTGCTTTCAGAACCAAGGACCAGACAATCAGAAATGTTTTTCTAACACCAAGGCCAAATTTCCTACACAAAACACCAAATCCTCTCCAAACAAATTCTTGATTTCCCCAGTTAACCCCAAAGGCCGTTTCTCAAGTTGTAAGTGTTCCCTGAAGTCGACAGTGAACTAAATCAGCAGAGAAAATAAAAATGTGGGTTACCTGCTTTGTGGGCTGAGGGAGGGCAAGGATCAGGCCTTTAGCTGTGGTCCCGCACCTGCGGCGGGGCTGGCTCCACCTGTCTGACCTGTCAGGCTTGCTGCTGCCTCTGGGCCTGGCATCGCTGCCAGGGGCAGGGCTCGTGGCCAGCACCCAGGCCCCTCTGTAGGTGTGTGTTCACCTGTGGAGAGGTGCCAGCACCAGGTCCCCTCCCCTCTCTGCTCCCACCTGTGACCTACTCCCCCTCCTCCCCCCCCCACCCCAGCCAATCAGGTACGGGAACATCTCTCCTGAGTCATTTGGAGTCTAAACTCATAGTTGGTGGAGAGAAGAACAAAAGGGAAGAGGAAGAAGGAAGGGGAAGAGAGGAAAAACCCGGTCCCCATACCCACCGACAGTCTCTTGGTGACGGTCAGAAGGTGTAGCTGGGTGGGACCAGAAGCCTAGGCAAGGCCATCAGGGTGACCATCAGGGTCAAATTCCATGGCTGCTCTTTCTCTCTGGGTGGCTATTTCAGGAAAGCAGCTTTGACTGCAGCAGTCAATAGACTGGCTACTGCAGACACTGGAATCCGGAAAACTCAAGAGCTCCACCAAGCCCCAGCCCAAGTAAAGGCTGGGAGAACAGCCCAAGAGAGCAAAGGGAAGTTCCAGGACCCCCCAGTACTCTGCTCCGAGTACACCCAGGCCCACCCATCCCGCTTGTCACCAGCCCTTCAATAAGATCACTGGGCTCCTGGGATACTGATTTGTGAGAGGAGGTCCTGGTTTGATGTGTGAACCAGCGTGCTGACCGGCGCGGCTGGTGGGGCTGGAGGCGTCAGGCCCAGCAGCAGCACCACCTTCTTCCTGCCGTCCCGGACTAAGAGGCCTTAGCAGCCTGATCTAATTTCTCTTCCCTTTCACTGCCCATCCCCAATGCCCGTCAAGCACAGTGGGTTGTGAGCCTGGGAGCTCACAGCTGTCTGTGTGCAAAGTCACAGGTGTGCCTGGGGGAGGAGGCCTGGCCATCCCAACCACTGCTCAAGTTCAATCCTGGGCTTTGGCGTGGTCCGTTAATCCGAGCCCCTGGGAGCCACTGCAGAATAGAAACAGTGACGCTGAAGTGGAGCCGTGGGAGCCCTGAGATCTTCTGATAACCAGGGTGTTCAAGTGCAAGGCAGATGCAACCCCTACTAGGAACCCAGAACCCTTTTCCCTAAGGAGACAGTGAGGCGGAGAAAGGAGCCTAGAGAGGACCAGTGGTGGAATTCAGACAGGTTACATCACCTAGGCGAAGGAGAAGGCTGCCTGGGCTGGGCGTGGCAGACCACCTCAGGGTTGTCTGTCCTCAAAGCAACACTGTGCTTTGTGAAGCCCCATCTCCAAGCAGGCGGCTCTCTCCATGACCGTGACTGCGGAGGGGCCAGCAAACAGGCTGAGTATTGCTCAGGGAGCCCGATGGACCCGGGTGGGACCGTCCTGGACCTGACTCCTCCTCCAGGCTCTCAAACAACCAGTCCTTCCTCCCCTGTCAGTCCCGGGTCAGAGGCCTTAAGAAAAATCCCCAAGCCCTGGCCCTTAGATCATCAGCTAGTCACTGGGCTAAGACTGAAACCAATGGGAGAGAAATGCTTACGCTTTCAGAAAACTGAACTGCAAAGGTGCTTGCAGTCAAATCGTCAGGCGGGGCTCTGCCTGACCTTAGGCATTTCAGGAAGTATGTACCAAGCAGAGCTGAAATAAGGAGTTGAGGGTTTCTGCCTCCAATTTAGTAGACAGGATTCTTTTAAATTTACGTACAAAGTCCCGTGATAACTCATTTGGGATCCCCCAAAGTGGGAAGGCTGCTTGTGGTTACAGCCGGGTGAGTCAAACAAACAAATGAGCCGATGAGATCAGCCTCTTGGAGAAAGAACAAAGAAAACCACCCAAACAAGAGGACTTCAAGGTGTAGAAGCAGTGGTCCCCGAAAGCCCACCTCTGAACCCTGAATCCAGGGGTTCTCAGTGCGGGGGGGAGGGGGTGATTTTGTCCCCCCGCAGACATTTGGTGATGTCTGGTGTCATTTTTGGCTGCCAAAACTGGGGGTGGGAGGTGCTACTGGCATCTAGTGGGTAGAGACGAAGGGTGCTGCTAAACATCTCACTGTGCACAGGACGGCCGCCCCACCACAGGGAACTCTCTCACCCCAAATGTCAGCGGTGCTGCCATTGAGACATGGCTGTGGTACAATGAAAAAAATATTTTTCTATATTTAAAAGTCCTGGGTAAATGGTCACCTTTAGTCACCAGAGGGCTACTGGTGGGAACACCTCCTATCTGCAGTGAAGCTGGGTGAGAACGGACTCAGTATCTTTGGAGGAGCCTCTGGGAACAGACCCCCACCCCCCACTTGGACAAGCTGCTGGGCTACTCCAGGCCGCCACTCACCCCTGGCCAAGGGTTCAAGTCCTCCGAACATACCCCACTGCTGCCAGCTCTGAAGAGCTCACAGGGAAGCGATGGAGATGGAGTGATGACGGTTCTCGTCATCACAGCAGATGCCGCACCTGTGACAGGTGCCTCACAGGTGGCAATGACCTTTCACATACTTTGCCTCAGCTGAATAAATAAAAGCCTCACCCATTAAAGCAGAATTTCTGCGTTCCTGATCTGCCAGGCGGGTGGAACATGCAGAGGCATCACGTCCAAATGCTGGGGGGGGGATGGGGGGAGGAAAGAGAAGGAAGAGGACCTACCTTCGCATCCCATGAAGGCAGGAAGCTGAGTGCGGACCGAACCCCCCACCCAGTCCCCACCCCGAGCTGAGTCCAAACAAAGACTCCAGGGACACGCTGAGTGGCGGGCTCCTGAGTAACAGGGTGCGCAGAGCCTGAGCCTCCGGAAACAAGGAGCACCTCACACTCCCAGAGGTTTTCCTGGTCTGCCACAAGGCTCAGCGCACCGTCAACAGAAACCACCCGAGAGCTGGGTGGATGCAAAGGTCCCACGCCCAGGGCTGACAGCGGCCACCTCTGGGGAGTTGGGGGGACAGACAGGCCAGAAATGGGTCCAACCCATTAACTTCATCTACTTCTGGATTGTTTCACTTTTTATGAGTATTATTACTAATTTTCTAATTTTAAAACAACATTAAAAGAAAGAAAGAACGAGGGCAGACTATCTCGCATCCACGCCCGCTTTTCTGGAAACACACTTCACCCGCTCAGGAAACTCTCCACTGGAGTCTCACACAGGTTGCTGATCAGCGTCACCAGACCCCAGACAACTGCCCCAAGTGGGACTCTGCAAAGGCCAGAGGGAAAGGGCAGGGGCCACTGGAGAGCAGCTCTCTCCAGCTAATCTCAGGAAATTGGGGTTAACCAGCTCATGCACCAGGCCAGGCGCCCACGTAAGAGGGAGGCTGTGGGCCCTACACCCCCACGTCTTCAGCCAACACCCCTGAGCAGGTGGGCCTCACCACCGAGGGTCCCCTCAGACCACAACCAGGTCCTGGATCCATAGTTCGCCCCTGAGGTGGTTCACAACGAGGAGGAAAGTCATGTGAGGCTAAAATGCACCCCCACACAGCACCTTTCAGCTTGGCGCCTTCTTGCCACCCAGCCTGTTCTCTATTAGAACAAGGCACATTCTCTGGAACTGCCATGCCAGCCACCACTGCGCCTCACTTCCCGACCCTCAGAACCCGTGATCTGGTTTTCCAGGCCTGAGACTCAGCACTGTCGCTCCTGCTACAAACTTACCTCTCTCCACCACGAGAGTTCCGGGCTCCCCTCAGCTGCCTCTGTTACTCACAGCCTGACGACAAATGTGTCTGTCCCCAAAACCTTCCACCTCCCTAGGTCTCCCTGTCCTGCCAGAGGAACCAGACACCCAGAGAGGCCGGCGCTGGGTGGACAGGGGCTGACCTGGACAGGAGCTGGGACCTCACATGCTCTAGCATCCTCACAGACATCTACTTCCCACTAACCTCAAAGGCAAGACTAGAAAATGCAAGTTTGGCTATAACAATACCACATGTTAACGCTACAGTGCATATTGCAAACTGCTGTTAAGAAAAAGGGATAGGTTGATAAAATAACCTGAAGTTTGTGTGTATGTGTCTTTAGCTTAGGAATATATGGGTACAAAGGCAAACAAAAGCAATATTCCTAGTGGGCTCGAAGGAGAAGTGACTTCAATGCCACAGAGGTGCTGCTGCACTGGGTCACACAATAGGAAAGCAGCTCCCTGAGCCCCAGCCAGGGGTCTGGGCACTCCGTGAAGGCTGCCGGCTCTGGAACCTGGGACACAGGAGGGATGGGTTGCAGAGATACAGAAGCCATGCAGACGTGAATTCACTGCACTGGACAGTAAGTTAAGGGGGGAGCCTACTTCCTGCCCTCCAAAGGGGGAGGAGGAGGACATCATGTCTCCTTGGGGGTTAAAGGGGGGAGCCTACTTCCTGCCCTCCAAAGGGAAAGGCTCAAGGAGGAGGAGCAGGACATCATGTCTGAATGTGGTCGGACAGCTTCAGGCTGGCGTGAGAGAAATTACAAAGGAGGTATGTCTGTGGCCCCCCCCAAGTGCTGTCCCTTCTGCTGTCCCTACGTACTTTGCATCTACACTCTCAAGTATCCGACATCCTCAGACTTTGCCTGACCGCTGGTTACTGAGCCAAACGTGCCCTCAGAAGAACACCAGACACCCCGACCCACAAACTGGTTGGCTGAGCAGGAGCCTCATCCGGTTCAGGGGATTTTGCACCTGAGAGTGAAGTAAATTTGCTGCCTGGTTTAAGCCAAAAGAATGAAGCTCTCATTTTCAATTTTCTGCCACAAACCAGCTCATTGTAGGCGTGGCAGTAGAAAGGGAGATTTTTCTGAGATCACAAGCCAGGGCCTTCTGCCCACTTGGATGCTGGCTCTCCCTGCTTCTGTGCCTTGCAGGGCCGGCCTCTCTGCCTTGACAACTCTCCCTGCCAGCTTCACCAAACAACCCTTACTCATCCTGCAGGCTTTGGTCAGCACCCCCACTCCCGGGGGAAGCATGGTACACCCCAACTCTGGGCTCCTGTGCTCACCTCGAGCTTCGTCCCATCCGTGTATCATTTGTCCCCCCTCTTCACGAGACTCAAGATGAGCTCCCTTTTTGTATTCTCAGCACCTAGCACAGGAGACAGGACACAGCAGACGCCACTAAAGGTCCGTTGAAGGAGCAAGGGCGGATGGGAGGTAGAAGGCAGGCAGGCGGGGCCGCGGGCCAGCCTGCATTCAGAATCAGGAACCTCAGGCTCACATCCTTCACCAGCTTAATGACCTGGCTGAGTGGCGGGGGTCTCGTCTGTGCTAGAGGGTGCACAACACAGGTGAGGCAGCAGGTGGGAAAGTGTTTGAAGAACTGTAAATGTAAGGCTTCCAGCTTACACTGCCTTTGAGCACCCCTAATTTCTAAGTTAACAGTGATGTGGACTTTTCATAAGTTTAGGTGTAAGTTGGGTGCTTCAGAAACAGGAAGGCAACGCTCAACAGAACCACGTCAAAGTGTGGTCGGGAGCCCAGACCCAGCCTGGGAAGTCCACTTAACCAAGCACCTGTGCTCTGAGCAGACCTCAGACACCTGGAAACACCTACCCGTGACCCCTGGAGGGCAGGGCACACTTCGCTTCATTTCTGTATCTTGGCACCCAGCATAGTGATGGGCCAGGGGGGAGAGCACCCCGACACTCGTGAATGAATGAAAAGGTGAGTCATTCAGCAGCAGCAATATCAAGTGGTCCCACTATGTGCCAGGCACTGTTCTAAAGCCTTTAGCTGCACCCCCGAACAACGCTCCCCCCTCCACCCAAGGCTATCCACGTCAAATCTGGAAACTGTGACCATGACCACATTTGGAAAAACGTCTCTGCAGACATGATTAATTAAGAATCTTGAGATGAGATCCTCCTGGATCATCTGGGTGGGGTCCTAAGTCCAGTGACAGGTGTCCTTACGGAGGTTGGAGAGACAGAAGAAAGACACAAAGAAGGTGACGTGAAGACAGAGGCAGAGGTTGGGTGATGCAGACACAGCCCAGGATGCCAGGTGGCCCCCAGGAGCTGGGGGAGGCCCAGGAGGCCGCTGCCAGAGCCTCCAGAGGGCCTGTGGCCCTGCTGACTTCAGCCTTCCAGCCTCCACAACTGAGAGAAGAAATGTCTGTTGTTTTAAGCCACCCAGTTTGTGGTGCTTTGTAGAGCAGCCACAGGGAACTAATACACTCCTGGAGTCACCAATTAACGCATCAAACAACTGCAACAAGGAGGAATGGGTGGGGGGAGCAGGGGAAGGAGGAGTAAGGAGGAGGCCTCTTAGCAGCCCCAGCTGGTGACTGAGTTCCCGCCCTTCCTCAGGGATGTACTGTGACCCCCCAATACTCTGTTCGGTTACCAGTCTCATATTCTGTTACTCTATACTCCCCTTGGATAAACACATCACCCCAACTTTGCAGTTAGCTGAAATTCAAAATCAAGTAAATGACATGCCTACTATCAAACGAAAGCGATGAAATCAAAGCAGTGCTGTGTTTTCAAACGACATGCATTCCATTCTGTGATACTACTGGGTGGGCGCAGGCTTGCTCTTGAGATCGGCTGTATTACCTGGTACCTGACACCCAGTGCTGACCTGGGGGGGCTTAATGACCCCACAGGAATTTAGAGGCAGCAGCTGAGAAGGGAGGAAAAGGTCTGCTGAGATCAGATTCCCTGACAAAACCCAGGAGAGACGAGTGAGAGGCAGAGAACAGAAGGAATGGCCGTACTACAAGACACACCAACAACACTAAGAGCCCCTGGGCTAGGAAGCTGGGGCCTTCAGGCCACTGTCACACACTCCACAGCAGGAAAAGGTAAATGGTGCTTATTCTGTCCGAAGCAGCATATTGTTCCCTTTGCCTGCCTGTCCCTGCAGTGCACTCCAGGGTGGCCCCCCCACCCACAGGGAGTGAAGCCGCCCATGATGTCCCAGGCGCAGCGTGTCCCACCCTCTCCTCTCTTTAACTCTGCCCTGGATGCCAGGGTTACGTGGCCACGTCTGTGTCAGCGCCCAGCACGGATGGTCTCAGGCACACAGCACAGAAGGAGCGTACCAAGTGTGCCAGCCACGTGAGCACATGCATGAATGAATAAAGGAATAAAAAGGATGCGTGAATTTGAGAGTTTGGATTAAATGTCTGAATTCTTCACGGGGCCTCCCTTCTCTCTCTTCTGACTCCGCCTCAAGCTTCTGCAGCTCCGTTTCTCTTTCATAAAACTCCTGGGACATTTAACCATGGACACAGCCACGATGGTGTTAATTCCCTGGGGGGCAGGTCCTTGTAATCCAGGGGGATCAGGGAAAAAAAAAGTAAGAAAGGCTGGCGAGAGGGGTCCTTACTTTTTTTTTTTTTTTGTAAGCTGTAAACTTTGACATGGCAAGATACTACAAGGACAAAAGGCCCACAGATAGAATTCAAAACAGTGGTGGACAGACCCTACTGTGGCCCCCGGGATGGTGGCCTCCTGTTTCTCACACCCTTCTGCAGTTCCCTTCCTTTGAGCGTGGGCGGGTCCTGTGACTTACTTCTAACCCACAGAATACGGCTAAGGTGACTAGATGTCACTTGCGTAATAGCAGTTCTCCAAGTGCCTTCACACCATTTCAGTTCCGTGGCACTTTGCAGTCCCCCTCCACGGCAGTCACAGCAGAGTGACTCTGAGGCAAGCCCTGGCTATGCCATAACCACACTTGCGCCCAGCGATGTAAGCCCCTAAGCCTCCGTTTCCTCACATGTAAAATAGCCCCATGAGTAGCTCCCTCACAACAGTGTTACAAGGATTAAAGAAGGTAATATTTGAAAAGTGCTTAGCACAGCACCTGCCACACAGTAAGAGCTCAATAAATGTTATTTACACATTGCTTATGTACCTTCTGTTGTCCAGACTGAGCTGTCAAGTCAGTGTGGGCAGCGATGGCCTGTCTGGCCTGCGGTTGCATAGAGCTTTGTACCTGATGTGGATCAAGAAGTATTTGTGAACAAATGACCCATCTCGTGGGATCCTCCCAGCCACTCTGGCAGGTTGGCAGGACAGGAATTATTTATTCCAAGATAAGAAAATGGGTTGAAAGATGTTAAATTCTTGCCCAGTACCGCTGAGGAAAGAAGAGGTAAAACGACAAACATCTCACTCCCAATGTTCTCCGTATTTCTTCACTGCCTTAAATACAACTCCCACCAAAGTTATTTTGACACATATTTAAGGATAAACATGAGAGTTAGCCTCCAGTACAGTAATTAGGCTTAAATGGAAATGATTCACATAAATGAATATAATCAGCAGTATGCGTACACAGTCAAAGCTTGCATTTCTGGAAGTATTTGGGAGAAGGTGTGATTCTCTGGGAATGAGAGAGGAGGGGAAGTGTTTGCCCTTTTTTTTTTTTTTTTAAATTCAGTGTGGAATGCTGTGGCTTATGAGTGGCTCTAAGGGAATGCAAGTTTTGAAGTCGTTTGGGGTTAAATGGCTTTTGAGGGGATAGGACAGTCCTTAGTGGGTGCCAAAGTGGGGGGTTCTAGAGGGCTATCGGGCCCCCCAGTGCAAGCTCAGTCTGGAATATTACTTTGGATCTATCCTACCTTCTCCCCTGCTAAAAGCCTGCTAAAAGGCCAGCGAAGCTGTCTTCTCACCCTTGCAGGCCTTCTCTACCTCCCAGCCCGCAGTCCTCCCCTGGTTCAGCCCTGATCAGGGAGGTGGGCGGTCAGGGCAGGTATGGCTGGGTGGTACCCAGGGTAAGTAAATTCAACACAGGCCCCGAGCAACTGTTCCTCAGAAGATTATCAAGAACTGTTTGTCTGTCTTTCAGGGCTGCAGGCGAGGGAGTTAAGTTTGCTTTGGGGTTTGGGTTGATAATTCGGAGAACCACCACCCTCCTGGTGGTGACTCTGGAGGGGGTGCTGTATCAGTCAGTGGTCGATCGCATGGTCCAGGATTTTAAACTTGCTTCACCCCATCACCGGTGGGGGGTTTCAGAATAAAAGGGGGTCATAGTGACAGTAGTCTTGTCCACTTTCAAATCCATTTTAATTCATTTTGGTGTGAGATGATGTGACAGCCTCAGAACGTTTAATGTCAGGATTAGGAATCAATTCGGCTCAAGTCAGCTAACACCCCTCCCCCCACAGAGACACCACCCTCCTCCGTGGCAGGCCAGCGCTTTTTCCTCTGGATGGACCCTGCCTTTCCTCCGCCCACTTTCACATCTACTGAGTGTTGAAAGTCCCTTTTCTCATAGGGCGCTGATCTGACAAGAGGAAGATGGACCTGTCCTGAGGTATGGGGAATCAGATGGGACTCGGGTAGGAGTCGCCACGGGTTGCTAGGTGAGGTGGGGAGGCCGGGAGGAGTGAGTCAGCCATTATGACAAGCGTCGAATGACAGTGCAGTAAGAGGTCACATGGCACCATGAGGTCAGAGCGGCCGGGACTAGACTAGATGGTGGGCTCCCTGTGCAGGAGCTCCCCCCATGCTTTGAGGTCAGTGACCACCCGCCCACAACCAGGGACAGGGGGTCAGGGTTACCCTTTCCGCATCAACCCAAGGCATTTTACTCTCCTTAAAGTACTTGTAATACTAGTTAACAACAACAGCAAAAAAGGAAAGCATCAATTTTTAGGAAGTGGAAGAGAAGGATATTTGCAATGCAAAAGTCAAACAAACAAAAAAACTCCAAAAGCCTCAGTAGATTACATCAGTGTAGAAGGAGGTTCTCCTGATCTAAGGAAAGTATTAAATATCTGTGAAAGCAAGGCTCTTTATCACTGATGAGACCTACTATGCCACAGCAGCAGGCTCCATCGTTGATGGACATCGAGGGCCCCAGTGGGGGACTGAGGTGCCTTCCAATGGAGACAAAAGACCCACATTTGCCATTGGACTTGGCGTCCAACAGCCTCTGCGTAACATCTACCTCCAGGTCCAGAAAGGGCCCAACCACCAACTGTTCATATTCCTAAGGACTCTTTACTCATTCAAGTTGGGACGTTAAGGCTGTCTGTCACACAGCCGAGAAGAAAAGACGTCATTCCGATGGGTGCAGAGCCAGAACCCTCTTCCTCAAGGTGTGAGATAAACAGGTATTCCTGCCTGCTCCTGTCCTAACACAAGAGACACAGGCAACCCCTTCAGTAGAGGCCACAGGTACAAGATCAGCAAGAACTCCTAGACAGCTGGAGGTGAGATGGCACCCCCATCGCTCTCTGGGGAGGTGAGTCCTGCACCTCACTCTTCATCTATCAAAAATGAGGATCATAAACCCCAGGCCCGCCTCACCTCACAGAGACCAGAGAACGACCGCCAGGTACCACACCTCGGCTGCTGGCCTCTCCGGCATGGGCAGCAAGAGTGGGCCCGGTTTGCTTACCTCGGTGGGGTCACCCAATCTGAGAGGATGGAGGCCAGAGAATGAAGACGGGGCCTCTGGAGCAGGCTCTCTCACTGTCTCCCCACTCTCCCTGCCCTCTTGGCCCTGGGGGGGCTTCAGCCATGCCACTCCATCAACAAACCCTTTTGTAAGAACCCTCCCCGAAGTCCAACTCCTTTACCTGTCACAGACTGTTACACAGGCCTCGCACATTCTGCATTTGGCTAATGCCATTCCCTTCAATGTACCTTTCCTTTCACTCCAACTGCCTCAGAATCTTGGCTGCTCTCCCGGGCTAGAAAAATCCCTTTTACTTTCCCAAAACCGCCTCGGCTTCTCCCCAGCCCTGTGAGCCCCTAAAATCTCAGAGCACTTACTATGTTATTACATTCCCAGTGGGCCGTTAGAAACTCAGCACTGCACAGCAGTCCTACATTTCATGCACGCATATATCCACCCACCCACCCATCCACCCACCCATCCATCCACCCAATATTTAGCGAGTACCCACCACATATCAGGTGCTGCTCTCTCACGTCCCTAGTCCATTCTTTCCCCATTCTCCAAGGTGACTATTTCCCACCTTCTGTTCCACCATGCCCACCCCCTCGGCAATCTCACCCAGTCTCATGGCACTAGACACCATCTGAGCCACAGAGCCCCCTGCCCTGTCCTCTCTCCTACACTTCAGGTTCCAATATCCAATACCATCTCCACCTGGGTGTCCAACAGGCAACTTGCTAGTCAGTTCGGAACTGCAGATCCCCCATAAAACCCTGCAGCCTGCTTCTCCCAGCTCTGCCCATCTCAGTCAATGATTCACCCATCTGTGCAAGCCACAAACTTTGCAGTCCTCTTTGTCTCCTCTTTTTTTTGTCCCCTCCCCCGCCATGTCCACCTAGCAGCAAACTGTTGGCTCTACCTCCAAAACCTACTGCCTCTCTCCTCTCCATGCTACAGTTCTAGCCCAGGCCACTGTGGTTTCTAGCTGGACCAAGGAACAGCCTCCAAAGGGTCTCCCTGCGGCCGCTCTTAGCCCTGCATATGCTTTTACACAACAGCCAGAGTGATCGTTTTAAAACAAGATCATAACAGTTGCAGCTCAAAACCCTGCCAAGGCTGCTGCACATTACACTTTGGTTTTCATGCTAAGTTCTCAGGGCCTACAAAGCCCTCCATGACGGGGCCCTGCCTGACTTCTCCTGTTACCCCCTCACCCCCAGCTCACTTCTCATGTGCACAGAACACAGGATCTGCATTTGCTGGCCCTTCTGCCTGCAAAGCCTTCCCCTCCCCTCAATGACACCCAATCCATGGCACACTTCACCCTCCTGCCCCTTTATAGCATTTATCACAACCTAATATTGTCATAAATAGTCTTTTGTTCATTTATCATCTATTTCTTCCATTGGAAGACCAGCTCCACAAAAGCAAAGGTATGCCGATTTGGTTCACTGCTATATTCGCAATGCTGAAATGCAGTCAGCACATATCAAGGACTCAATAAATACTTGTTGAATGAATGAATGAGTCCTTTCTAATTATTTTTTTTATTAGGTAAGATCTGATCTCCTCTAACCCAAGGATGAGTTAGCCTATAACCAGAGACAGCATATTGTTCATCCTTTCATCTTCCTACACCTCCTAGCCCAGGGGCCAGATACAAGGGCAGGTTCAGGGCTGGATGGCAATCAGGTGACCCGATCAATGGGAAGTGCTGCCTGGCAAGCTGTGACGAGAAGGACCTGGAGGCCAGTCTACCTTTAGCATTATTGATTTGTGACGTGTGCCAAGAGCACGAGATGGGGAGTAAATGTGCATTCAGTCCAGGGATCCTGGAGGCTGGAGAGAAATTGATTGGCAGGGCAGAACAGCCCATTCCCGGTCAGACCATGTTTGGGAAGCTGGGGAGGCAGGTCACCAACCCACGTGGCAGCATATGCCAATGGGCCCCAGGGTCGCAGCTCCTGGACAGCCCCTCAAGGGGAATGCTGGTGGCAAGTACAGGCGCCTCCCCGCCAGCTTAGCCCACCCATCTGGGCCACTGCTGCACAGCACTGGAGGCTCATGTGGGACACAGAGGCTCAGGGAATGGCCATTGTCTAGAGCTCTCAGACTTGGGGACAGAAGCGGAACTGGCCTCCCATAACTTACAGTGGGCCATTTTACCCCATTTGACATGACTCTTGGCATCTGCTGAAGAGTTCCTTCCACAGGCAGTCATCCAGGAAGCCCAGCCACGCCTTGCTGCAGACCAGCATGGATGCTCTCAGGAGGGTACACGCAGGCCCTGGGTCACCTTGCTCCCTTTGCCCCACCAGGCACAGAAACAGTGAAGACACCAGAGCCTGTGCTCCATGCCTGCCATCCGGCCACATCTACCTAACCTTCGCCACACTGCCGCCTGCTGATTTCAGCCATGAGCTCCCTCCGTCTCCATGCTGACCTGCAGCTCCGATGCTGGACCCGGGCTTCAGCCAGCCGCGGGGGTGGGAGAGGGTCGGGGTGAGGGGGCGTCTTGCCCTCACATTCACCCTGGGGACTGGAAAACTGAAACCCCTTCTCCTATGCCTCTCTTTAAAACACAAGTTGACCTCTTCAATCACATTACTTTAGTGACAGAAGCACTTTTCACATCCCCTGAGATTTTTCGTAGCCTCGTTGGGGAGCCAGTCTCAATGCCCCTATTCTCAGGAGGTCGAGGTATGTGCTCTGGTCTCACGTGGGTGAGCAGCCGCAGTAAAACTACAGCCCTGTCTCCACTCCAAGAGCAGTGAGCCCTCCTGCACCCACGATGGAGTACGAGGAAGAAAGAAATAACCAGCCGTGCAAAACCCAGAAAAGGAATCCTTTCTCTCCGGAGATTATGAAATCAAAGGGCATTTTGTTGCTGCTTGGAAATTCTCTTTGTGACTCGGAGGCCACACAATTCAATAGGGTTTCCATTATTATTATTAAAGTACTTCGTCTAGTTCCTGCCTCCTTCTTTACGAACTTGCACACAGACTGGAAAACTCAAGCGTTTACCTGCGCTCACCCTTGGACGCCGTGAGCAGGTCCTGTGGGCTTCCAGCCCCCTCCTGCCGGGGGCTCGGCAGCAAAGCTCCCGCAAAATCTCGAAATCCCCGGCTCTGCGCGGTCACTGAGAGAAGCAGCCCGGCTCTGAACAAGCCCAGGCAAGCCCAGGCGGAGCCGGCTTCTGGGTCCTCCCTCCGGTGCGCGCCACCCGGCCCCGGGGCGGGAGACGCGTCTCTACCGCCCGAGATCCGGGGAGTGGGCGCCCTAGACTGATGAGGCACCGGCACAGCTCCCACCTGAAAAGGAAAAGGACCCATGGGACAAAGGAGGAGCGGGTGGGCGCGGCGCCAGCCTGAGCAGGATTGGGTTAGGGGGCGCTGCGGGCACCGGGGTCACGTCGGGGGATGGGGTGTGCGCGCAGCCCTAAGCGCGCAGCAGGGGGACCGCGCGCTCTCGGCCGTAGGGCGGGTCCCAGGGAGCACGGTCAGGGTCCCGGGCCCCTCTGCCGCCGCCGCTTGGGCTGCGTTTCCCTGGCCATAGCGTCGACTTTGCCTAGCCCCCACTAGCTTCTGCCCGCTGCAGGGTCGTCGGGCGCGCCTCCCCGAGAACATGCCCCGGGCTCCACGGACGTCGTGACCCTTCCGGGGTCTCCTCAACTTCCGCAGCGGGACTGAACGCGGGAGGGCCAGGGGGGCCTGTAAGAAAGCAAACAGAAACCACGGGGGTGCTACCGCAATGCTCAGCCCGCCGGCCTCTACTCGGGAAGAGGGAAGTAGAAACCCGCGTCCCAAGCGCGAGTGAGGGAGGCGTCCCGGTCCTGGACCTGTGGTCTCCGCGACATTGATGGCTTAGAGAGCTCGAAAGTCCCACGCAGCTCCCGACTCCAGGAGCCGGCAAAGGACTTCTGGTGCCAGAAACAGGCACCCTGCTGCGGCCACCGCCCGCCGGCCCAGCGCCCCGCCCCCACTCACCGCGCCCCCAAGTTCCGGCGCTGCGGGCCACTGGGGTGAAGCTGCTCGGCGCGTACAGGGGCGCAGGAGGTGGGCGGGGAGGGGGGCACAGCGGAGGCGTAGCGCTTGGGAGCTGGGGACACGGGGTGAGCGGTGGGAGGTCGGCTCAACTGGGAGTCGGGTGCAGTCCCTCCGCACGCGCGACTAAGGTTCCCTGAGACACAAACGCGGATGCTGTCTTCGAGGTCCGCGCCTCTGGTTTCTCGCCATTTCCACACTGCCCTGCGCGTGGGCGGGACGCGCTGGGGGTCAGAGGGGACCCACGTGCAGGGGTGGCCATGAAGATCCCCTCCGCTGTGGGGAAGGGGCTCCCACACCGTTGTAGATTCCGGAACTCAGGACCCTTGGGATACAAGCTACCCTGAGGTCCCCCGCGCCAAGGTTGAAGGGACAGGGAGTATCCTGGGCCTCCCCTGCCCTGGGTGTTGTTGCAGGATAGAAATCGCTTCATCAGAAGGAAACCCTCGTCGCAGACTCATATTCTCACACAATTGCAAGACTCAACGTGATGCGCCAGAAACCTGGCAGACAGGGCCTCCGCCACCGGGACAAGACTGAAGGGCGGAGGTCTCCTTGGCCTAATGGGGCAACGGCTCCCGACAGTGAGCGCTGGAGACTCATTCATCTTGCCCCGGGATAAAATGGCCCGTGTGTGTGTGTGTGTGTGTGGGGGGGGGGGGGGGCGCGGCTCTGTCCCGGTGTGTGATCACATTTGCGCACACTGGAGGGAGCACGGGGAGGCCAGGTGTGAGCTGCCCCATTTGAGGGATGACCGTTCAGAGGCCGACAGGGATGAGTCTGCGTGGAGCTCATGTTGCCCAGACTTTTCCAGGGATTCTAGAACAGAGAAGCAGAAAGCCGGACAGCAGGTGAGAAGGTCCTGGTGCAGGTGCATGGCTGCTGGTTGTCCTACCTTTTCCCACACTAGCAGTGCGGGGTGGGGGTGGGGGGTGTTATCCCATGGGGTAGATGGGGTGAAGAAGGCCTCTGCAGATCCTCAAAACTGGGAGGATTAAACAAGGTAGATGACTGTGTTGGCAGCACGTGGTGATGGAAGGAGGAAAAGGGGGTTTTAATCTTGACTTGCTGTGTGACCTGGGACAATAATAGTAGCTAACTGGCACTGAGAGCTCAGTGTGCCGGGCATCGTCCTAAACCCTCCCCCAGGTAATCTCATCCATCCTCAAAACAGTTCCTTGAGACAGGTACTAGCACTGCCCCATTGACAGGTGAGGAAATCGAGGACCAGAAAGGGAAAATCTGGCTACCACCAAAAGGAGAGTGGGGTTCTTAGAACCAGGAACCAAATCCATGCCTTTCAGACCCCAAGCTTCACTCCTTACGCACCTGCCATCCTTCCTCAACTTAGCAAATTGCTTAACCTCTCCAAGCATGGGTGTCCTCATGTGTACCGAAGCGTCAGGCTCATGGTATGGATTCGATAAATGTTATGGAATGAATGAATGAATGAATGAATGAAACCCCACCCCTCAGGGTAACTGTAAGGCCTGTACTAGATACAGTCCTGTACAGGGCAGGCACTGGCATGCATTGCAAAGCTCGTCTAAGGAACCCCTGGAGTGCTAGGCCACGAGGAAGCCTTAGTTCTCTGCTCCCTGCACACAGCAGACGCCTAGGAGTAGCAAACACCTAGGAGGGTTCCCATCTAAGAGGCCCTGTCCTCACTGGCCCATTCTTATTTTCCTGTCAGAGCCACCAAAATGCCTTGACCTGGGCAGCTAATAAATGCATACGCTTTGGAGGCAGCAGACCCTGGCAACTAGACAATTTGAAGTAACCAGATTCTTATCCACTTTTCTAACCAGAAAGGCCAAAACATACCCAGGCATCATTTTTTTTTTTTTTCACTTTAAGCATTTTGTGTAACTGAGGACTGTTTTTACAAAGACCGCTCTATATACCAAAGTCTGTCTCACCTCTCCCCAGCCCCTCCAGGTGCGAGGATACCAAGCCCATCTGTGTTTCCTCTAGAATGCATCCAGTACCCGGACATACACACACCTCTAACTTATAAGCTGAGGGGGGCTATGGAGAAAGGGGGTAAGGATTTAGCGTCAATAAGCTTCAACTTAGGTGCCCACATCCCTGGACACAGCTAAGAAGCAGTGCACCCCAGAGGCCTTCAGGTCTTAAATTTAACCCCAGAAGCCCAAGGAGTCCTGCTCCCCAGTAAATGTGAAGAAAAAAAAAAAAAAAAAAGGATAACAAAGTCCTGGGATTTGATCATGGTGATCGTTGCGCAATTTTGTGAATATACTAAAACCCATTAAATTGTGTACTTTTAAATGCTGACATTTGTGGTATGTTAGTTATATCTCAGCAGGGGAAAAAAAAGGACGCACCATTCTTCCTTCCTGGTTAAAAGTACATGGCATGAACTCAGCAGGTGCACAGAGAGCCCCGCGCTCTTGAGAAACACTAATTCCCCCGACAGAAAATTTACTCCGGCTGTAGATGACAGTAGGGTCAGGCTTCTTACGGCTACAGCCGTTCCCTGCAGGGGCCTGGCTGCGGGGCCCAGGGGCTAAGAGGCTGAGGCAGCCTGCCCCTTATGCCCCTGAAGACAAGACTCGGACACAGGGCCCCAGACTGGACCCTGCTGGAGAAAGGGGCTTTTCAGGGATGGGCTTTCTTCACTGTAGCCCTGACATCAGAGGATAACTTGGTGGGGTGATGGTACATGGGCCAGGTGTGTGTGTGTGTGTGTGTGTGTGTGTGTGTGTAGCATGTGGGGGTGCTCCAGGGAGCCCACCTAGCCCTTACAAAGCCCTGGTGTCACCAAGCATAATTTTCAAGGCCCCGTCTCTGACTAAGGAAGCCCAACTTGACTTGCTGGGCTGGTGAAGAAATTACCCCCAGATTAACAATAAATAAATGTAAGATGTTAAGATGCCGTACAAAGGGGAGAATTACTTTGAAGTACCTACTCGTTGCTATGCTGACTGGGTATTTTAGCTAAACATAGCTTTATAGTTCCATTTATTCTCCTGAAGTTGCTTTTTGGCTTATGCATCAAATCAACCTTTTTCCTAATTGAGGACAGAGAGAGGTCAACTTATTCTTATGTGATATCTATCTATGGATCAATTGACCAGTAGATATTCAATACATATACATCCATGCATTATTTAGCCACCATTTATCAAGTCCTCATTACGTACATTATGCACTGTTATGTGTTTTGCAGACTTGTTCTCATTTGATCCTCCAGCAGTTCTGTAAAATCCCTAGTATTATGCCCGTTTAGCAGGTGACAAACTGAGTCTCAAAGAGGCTTCTGTCCCACATCCTTGTCTCAGGTCATTCAGCAGAGGCCCAAATCCCTGAACTTGGGATTTGGACCTCTGCTGAATCCCAAAGGCAGGGCAGTTGTCCTCAGAACACAGGGCCACTGTTTGACAAAGGCATGGGCACAGGAGGAAACCCCTCCATTTTTGTCGGAATAAGTAAAAACTCCCCAACCTTGAGTCCAGAGAAGTGAGACTTGCCCAGATCTGTTTGCTGCCTGCAGCTTTCGTACATACACATAACTGGTATTTCCCATTTCTCCAGCTCAGAGAGGACAATAGGACCAGTTTTCTTTTACTGTCCAAACTGATTATGGCCCTAACCTACCATCTTAAGGGCTGTGGGAAGCATCATCTCACCCCAAGTCTCCTGTGCTGGGTACCACCCCCACTGTCCCTTCAGAAGAGATCTAAGGCAGTCAGGTTGCTGGTCTGCTGCTTTCTTTCCCCTGGTGAGGTTGGGTGGAATGATGGAGGAGGATGTCTTCCTATCTCAGACAGGGCCAACCCACAGCCCTCAATGTCACAGCTTTTTGGCCACAAGTCTTGCTGACTCACATATTGGATTATTGCAACCAACACTTACATTGTGGAGGGGGGGGGCGGGGGATCTCCCTTGGCTAGACCTGGGCCCAAGTGCTTTATTTACCTCGTCTAATCCTCATAATAACCTCAAGCTTTTATCATCCCCATCTTATGGATGAAGAAACTGAGGCACGGACAGGTTCAATAACTTGCCCAAGGTCATACCACTAGTCAGCAGCAGAGCTGGGATGTGAGCCTGGGTGGTTTGGCTCCAGAGTTTGCCGTCAACCCCTACATATGCTATGGTGGCCCCTTGGGACCAGGGCACAGAACCCACCCCTTTCTCTAGGAGTTCCTACTCCTTGGGGTTGGCTTCAGATGATTCATTCCCCAAACACCTCGCCCTCTGAGGTGCATCCCTTCCTGTCCGCTGACTGTCACGGTCATCCCAGTCCATTCCAGATAGTCCAAAGTTCTGAGACTCCACCCTCTCCTTCCCCAAGGCTTATTGGCCCGATTGCAACTTTCCAAACACCTTCCCAACAATCTGCATGTTCCCCTGGGGGAGGGGGCACAGCTCTACCTGGCCACAGCCCTTACTCAGTCAAAAGTTTCCAGTCTTATCCTATCCCCAGAACCCAGTGTCAAAGGGACCCTTGGGTGGTTCTTCCCAGGATAAAAAAGGAGTATTCCAAGATAGCTCCATGACCACTTCCAGAAATTGAGGCAGCACACTTTTCTCTCATTAAATCAAAAGTTACATTCTGCCTCACCAGGTGCTACCCCACATGATATATGATAATATGTATATTATATAATCTGTGTAATACATGTCATACTATAGGTGTGTGTGTGTGTGTGTATACATATATATGTATATGTGTGTGTTTGTATGTATATATATATAGTATTGCTCCAGATTGATGGTTTTTAACCTTTTTGGGTCACATAATCCTTTGAGAATCTGATGAAAAGCTATTAACCCTTTCCAAGAAAAAAACAAAAAAACCAACAACTTGTATCACGTAAAATTTTACTCACAATTTCAGAAGATTTCTCGACTGCCTCCTCCTTACCCCTCCTCCCAACAAACATAAAAGGTTAAAGTTAGTGTGGTATGCTGTCCTTTAGAACTGTCTGTGGCAGTGGAAGTGCCCCGTGTTTTTGCTGTCCAATATGGTAGCCACTGGCCACATGGGACTATTGGGTTTTATTAATTAAATGAGATGTAGAATCTAGTTCCTTCCTCATCGTATTGGCACGTGTGGCTAATGGCTACTGTACTGGACTGTGCAGCTCTAAAGTCTACCCTGAATTAAATCAGAGCATCAGAAAATTGCAAGCCTGGGCCATGTCACCTATTGGCTTGCTGTCACTGGCTTATGTTGAAGAGCTTTGTGAGAAAGAGCCTGAGGACCCAGCTCCCCATGCACTGTGCTTACTCAAGGACTTTGTT
The DNA here is from genome assembly GCF_004115265.2 of Rhinolophus ferrumequinum. NCBI lineage: Eukaryota > Metazoa > Chordata > Mammalia > Chiroptera > Rhinolophidae > Rhinolophus > Rhinolophus ferrumequinum. The sequence continues at coordinate 6,031,806 of NC_046292.1, forward strand.
CAATACACGAAGCATAACAGGTATTCACAGGAGTCTCCATGACAATCCACTTTTGGTGTGTGGGATCCCCAAATGCAACATGGTAAAGAGACTCTTCTTTGGTCACCAAATTGTCCTTTCAATGAGTTGAGGGCTAAAGGCCTTTCAATATTAAGCCAGCCAATGAGCTCTGGTTATGATGCTACAGTCTGAGTATGTGCACAGGAATGGTGTTTGAAAGGTAGTGTGACTGAGTTTGGGCAAAATATTGTGGAAGGTGGGATGGGTCACTTGCGCTGAGCAACCCAGTGCCGAATGCCTGGCAATTCCCAGTAGGACCAGCACTAGATGTGGTTGGCCCCCTAGACTAATGGCCTGGAGGCTATCTGTCTGCAGTCACTGGAGACAAGAGGACAGGTCCCCTGGTCCAGTAGCTGTACCTGCTAAGACCTATGGCAGAAGGGATGGGCCTCCCCTGAGCCTGTGAGGTTCTCAGAACCCAAAGGCTGCTTGGCCAGTGCCCACCCACTTAGCCACCTGAGTCCAAGTCTGAAAGATTGTCTTTCTTACCCTCTGGGTCTAGGGAGGCAGCGCGGAAGCTGCTTCTGTTCTACTCCCACCTGGTCAAAGCCCCGATGACCTCCATGTCACTAAATCCAACGGGCAATTCCAAGTCTCCATGCTGCTTGACCTGTCGGCATCATTTGACACAGCTACTCCCTGACTGTTGAAACTCCTTTTCCCCTTTCCATTTGGATGTTTGGATACCCCAGTCTCTTGGTTCTCACCTACTTCACTGATTACTCCCTCTCAGTCTTCCCTGCTGGTTCCTCCCCCACCCCCACCATCTTTGTGGTGGAGGACCTCAGGGGTCAGTCCACCTACACTCCCTCCCTGAGTGATTTCATCCAGCCTATGGCTTGTCAGCCACATCTGTACCCTGACGACTCCCATGTTGACATCTGCAGCCACAACCTCTCAGCTGACCTCCAGACCCTGAGAGCCAACTGCCAATTCAAAGTTTCCTCGATGCGTAACGGGAATCTGAAAACATGATAGATCCCAAACTAAACTCCTGATTGCACCCCAACTCCCCAGACTGCTCCTCTGAAGTCATTTCTACACACAGTAGCCCCATCCTTCCAGCGCTCTGGCAAAAATCCTTGCAATCCATCCTTGACTTCTTCTCTCTTCCCCCACATCCAGTCCATCAGCATAGTCTGCTGCCTCCACCTTCAAAACATGGCCAGAGTCTAGACCCTTCTCTGCTTTTTCTCATCACATCCATTGCTTCCACTCTTGTCCAAGCCACTCTCATCCTCTTACTTGGATGACTGCCATCGTCTCCTAACCAGTTTCACTTGGCCCTTGTTCCCCAAAGTTGGTCCTCAACGCAGCATCCAGGAGTGACCTTTCAGAATGAAGTCTGATTGCATTACTCCTCTGCTCAGAACCCTCCAGTGGCTCCTTACCTTGCTCAGACTCAAAGCCAAAGTCCCTTTGTGGCCTAAAAAGCTCGAATGAAACAGCCCCCCAGCTGGCTCCTGACTGCACTACTCTCTCTTGCTGACTCTGTTCCAGCCACACTGGCCTCCTTGCTGCTCTTGGGATACAACAAGAAGTCCACTCCCCTTCCCTGAGAACAAGACCTCGGCTTTCAGGTCGTGGAGTGGGGATGCTGTAGAAATGCGGAGGACAGGTGGGGCCCTCATGAAACAGGGCAGATGTTACACAGTAGTTAGTAGAATGGGCGCCCCCCCACACGATAAGTGTGCTCTAAATGACAGCTGAGGTCAACAGAGAAAGCCAGAAAGAAAGGCATCCAGATGCTAGATACACAAATATTCCCAACATGGTACCATGAGGATGACTCTCACGAACGATGCAAGTCGTTATCCTTCATGGAACCCCTTTTTCTCTACCCAGCCACACCAACACATGTCCTCGTTCTTTATGGCAGATCCTACCAAATTTTATATTTGCTGTCTTTGAGCCTTTCATGGTCGTTAGCCACGGACCAGCATTACCCATGCCTTCCTATAAATAGGAAGAATGCGTAGCACAGCCCCCAGAAAACTGTGTGCTGCAAGGATCCAGAATCCTGGCCGGAAGAGATAAAGGGCACTCACTGGACTTTTTTGCTGGAGCTGTGTCTGTTCCACGAGCCTGGAAGGAAAGCCTTGGGAGAGCAGCCACTTTGGGCCTCCAGAGACCTAGAGAAGCAAAGCAGTTATGAAAACCAAACCAATTCCAGGGCCAGGCGTGCAGGGAGGTGGCCTGCGGGCACCGGTAGGTCTGCTCTGGTGTTGCTCACCGGCCTGCTCTCCCAAGGGTGATTCTGCCGTAAGAAGCTCTCCTTTGAGTTCAGGCATTGCAGTCTCCGGGAAATGCCTGAGAGAGCTAGTACCTTCCAGAGGCCTACGTGCACAGGTATCCCTAGCAGAATGCGCAAACTTCTAAGGTAGGAGAAGGAGGCAGGTCAGACACAACCCAAACAGCGTGCTCAGGTCGCCAGGCTGAGCAGAAGCACTCACTAGAGGCTTCTTGGTGACGTGGGGTCCCTTTGAGCCTATGGGGAAGCTAGGGAGGCCAGTGGGGTGCAGGCAGTGGGGGAGCATCAAAGACAGGCTTGGCCCAGGTCACAATTTTATCATGAGCCAGCCCTATCTTATCCTCCTGTTCTAAAGAAAACCCAAATTTGTACTTTTTAAATAAGACCACTTATGCCCACTGGTCCACTGTTGTGACATAAGCACATTTGTGACACAGAAGGAAGCCACGTGTCTCTGAGACCTTGAACAGACTACTTACAATATTCAGGCTGCAGGGCACGGTGACTCTCAGACCACAAGGGGCAACGCCTTGCGTGTGGCAGGGCCTTTCAGAGACCAGGAGACACCCAAGCCACTGCCTCATCTTAGGGGACCTGGGCGTTTACAAAATGAAGTCATGTCAAACCTGATTTAGAGAAGTGCGTATTCTAAACATTTAAGGTTTAAAAACAGAATGCTTTTCACACACACAAAACCCAAATACAAGAGGACCGGGCTATTGACTAGAAATGATATAAAAAATCTGAAGGGGCTTTTCGAACGTGAAGCTCAGGCCAAAAGCCCCACCCCCAGCTGATAGACACCAGAGCAAGTTACCCCAAGAAAGCAAGTGACGGGTACTGCAGTAGGGACCTGAGGCCCAGGATTGCATGGCTCAGCTGGCCATGCTCCTGAACTCAAGTGACCTAACACACTGGCCGATACCCAAGTGTCCTCTGTTGACTTGGTTCAAGGAGAAAGGAGGAAAAGGCAGAACTGGGACTGTCAACTCTATCACTGAGAAGGGACCCCTCTCTCTTGGTACTTTGCCACCCTGTTGTCATACAGCGAAATGACGTTCAGTCTTAAAGGCAGGGGCCATACCTTATCCTATGTGTACGTAGTCACAGCTCCAATGCTCAGGTCAGTGGATGCCCAATCAGTATTGGTTGAGTTGAATGAAATTATCAAGAAGGTGCTGTCAAGAATTCTTTGGGAGATATAATCATCTTTCACTGCCAGAGAGTCAAAAAGCTGTGGGTTGCCTATTGGTCCCATTTGAGACAGCCCTAGAGGTCAACTTTTTCCACCTCTGTCAAGTCAACCTAACCACCACTTACATCTTAACAAGAGGTCTGGCAGCTCTCCTGTTCTGCGGCAATGAGATTCACAAGCATATGCTGTGCACACGTGAACACCACACAGCCCTCAACTGGAGAACCAAGAAGTTACCACCTGGGTATAACGTGCAACCTATAAACCATATTGGACCACAGAGAAGACCGGTAGTCTCATAATACATATAGGAAAACGGGCTGTCTTCTAGATCATCACAGTAATTCACCTACAAGTCGTTGAAGGTCATGAGTATGCAGCATGTTAGTTTTAAGGGCATTTAGATTTGGTCCTATTCGTAACACCAAATCGGCAAAAGAGGGAACTCATTGGGCACAAAAGTGAGTTGAGACTATAACTAGAAACCCGCAAACAAGGACAGAAAGATAGATCATCGAGAGAGGATGGTGGGCAAAGAACGAGACCAAACCCTGTGGCTGATCCACGTGGACTTGTGTCTGGATTTGCTACTGTCGTTCTGCAACGTTTCCCAAGCGAGGGGTGGGCACAAGGCCCAACCTGAAACCCCAGGGTGGCCTTGCAAATGGATGAGAGTGCTCAGTTTAGCATTGCTGGTGGGCTGTCCCATCTGTCCTTTGCCACAAAAGGATGGTCAGCCCTCCCTGGGAATATTGGTAAATGTCCTCAGGTAATAGATGTACAAGTGACTAACCTAGCCTAGTCCAAGAAATGAGAACAATAGCAAAAGCCACAGCACACCCCTCAGTGGCATATTCGAACAGAGTTTTGTGAGAGGCCCAAATGAAATGTGGGGTGACCTAGGAGATGACACACATCCTGAATGGCAGGGACATTTCTAAGTAAATTTCTGCTTTTATTAGTCGAAACAAAATCCTGAAAAACTCTTCAGCCTGAACACATGGAATCATATACAACTAAACACCCCTTTCCATAAACTGCCCTGCCCTACGGTGACCAGCTGGGTTTCCTTTCCGCGTCCTCAGGAGCCCTCTGCTGGAAGAAGCCTGAATCACAACACTAATAACCTGACCGGGAGCCGCCAGGCTCAAGGGGCCCGTTTCCCAGAACTGAAAAGAGGAGGAACTATAAAAGACGCCCCATGTTTTCTCCCCTTGGCACTTTGCCCAGTGAGAGTTGTGGACCAGAGGTGCTGCAGACCCGCTCACAGGCAGTGTTCAGTCCCGGAGGTACTGTCTGATGTTCTCTTAGGTTTTGCCCATGGTTCCTAGGACCCCTGGTCCGTATCACCTCCTGGCCCCCAATTTCCTTACCTTGTCCTATTTCACCTGAGCCAGGGTTCCCGATAGGTCCAGCACTGATGACTTCATCCGTGTCTCACATGCCAGGTTAGAACATGTCCCCGGGACTCCCAGGTCTACCCTGAGCTTCCTGTGTCCTTGGGTAAATTGGTTCACCTCTGGGCCTCTCTGTCCTCATCTCTGAGCTTGGGGCTTGGACCAGAAGATTCCTAAGTATTTTTCCTTCATGGGGCTAAAGTTTACATGCAAAAGAGGAAAGACAGGCTCTGATCCTTTATCATATCCGCAGAGAATGAGAACAGCTGAGAAACTGCTGACTCTGCACTACATGAAAAGCAAAAATGGTCAGTGGGGAAGTGCCAGAGGTCGGGATCTTGCCCTGGGGCCCCTAGGATCCCAGCAGCCTTGAAACCTTTTCCCACTGTCCCCACCTGTGCCCCTGTCTTCAGGATTCTGGGTGAGCACTTCTTACCAGGTGAGCACCATCAGTGCCCCATTCCCACCTGACAACCAGGCCTACCGCATGTCCTCCTGGCCCTCACCTTCTCCTTATACCTTTGTCCCTGGAGGAGCCGCAAGGACTCCAGGGCTGGCCAGTTGGCTCTGCCTGGAGGGTGCAGACCGTCCGCTGGAGAGCCGCCCATCCCCATGTCCTTGGCAGGAAGACTGGCAGCTGCAGTGCTGTTCCTGTCCCAGGCTGAGCACGAGGGCTCCTGGTGTCAGTCCTGGGGCAGTTACAGGCCTGGGCAAGCCTCAAAGTCTGATGACATCAGCTCGGAGCCGGGTCTGCAGCTTCGAGATCCCTGCCATCTCTGCTCAGTCTCTGATCCCCCTCTCCCTCCCCTTCAGAGGGCCACCTCCAAGGGGGAGACACTCAAGCGAGTGAAGGGAAGCAGCAGCCACCAGTGTGGAGGCTCTTCCCGCAGAAGTCCAGGGTCCAGGACAGCGAGAGGCATCAGTCTCTGAACGGTCTCAACCGTGAACAGCCCCACAAGAGCAGGCTCATGTGCACGGCGTGACATCACCTCCCATCTTGCTGGGAGACAAGGCTTTTGCCAGAAACAGGCCCTTGGGGACAAGTCGGGCAGCATTTTCACGATGCTGGCATAAATGAAGACCTGCACCAAAGGCTTCTATTCTGGGCAGAAGGTGCTGTCTGGACCCCCCCTGAGACTGCTCTCAGGCCTCTGGCTCCTGCCCCCCAAGACCCTCACATCATTCAGGAGGGGTGAGCAGATTCAGGACCCCACCCATATCTGCTGGCTCAGCTTCCCTCTGCAGGAGAAGCTGGACACTCTCCACATCCAACTTTAACCTTCTGCAACCAACTCCATGACACCTGGAAAAACACCTTCCTCCTGCTGTCTTTGTGCCTTAATCCGTCTCCATAGGCTGCGCCAGAAACGCTGAAGGGGCGCATTCAAGAATGTGGTCCAAGAAGGTCCCTTTGCCCTCACCCAAAAGGATGCCTACATTGGGCGTCCCTTCCTTACCCGCCCACTGGAAAGGCTGCCTCACTTACAAACTGGCGTTCATGATGCTGACAGAGCAGGAGGGCCAAAGCCAGGCCCCGGACACAGCTCCCCTTGGCTGCTCTCGAAGCCTTCACCTCCCAACCCTTCTGAGGTGCCGTGCGCCCATCGTTCTTCTATGGAGGTTTCCAAACATCACGCCCCACACTTGGTGGGTGCTCAGGACCTAAACGCCTGTGAAAATGGCCCATCCAAGGATGCATGAGGCCAGCTGGTCCAAGAGCCCAGTTTGTCATCCTTCCCACCCAGGAAGGCTGCCTCTGGCCTCAGCCCTCAACTCCGATGAAGTAGAGTCATGAAGAAAGGGTTGTATAAATAAAACCAGAGACTCGCTCCCTGCACCAATCAGGCACAGGGTCCTGTGTCAGCGCTGGGGGACGCGCGCGCGGCTGAGGCGCCAGCCCGCCCGAGCAGTGGTGCAGGGCGTCCGCAGCAGCCAGCACTGCTGAGTTGGCCCCGGGTGGCCGGGAGGGTGGGGGAGGGCCTGCCGCGGCTTGGGTTCCCACCGCTCCTGCGCAAAGAGACCTGGGGAACTGGCAGTAAGGGCTCGGCCCGCCAAGGCTGGGGCAGTTGATGGGGTGGGAGGGGAGAGAGCTGGAGAAGCCCTGAGTCAGCACTGGTGCATTGCGAGGAGCCCTCAGCCTCGAACAAGATGCACCCCTCCACAACAGGCCCCTCTATGCACACACCCTACGTAACTCAGGGACCAGCTCCAGCCTCAGTTTTCCCCTCAACAATTCCTGGACTGTAATGCATCCTGCTCTGAGTCCTCCGGGGGACAGCAAGATACAGAATTCTTTTTAAAGACCAGCCCAGGCCCATGTCACCGTGGGGTCAGGCACAGGCCATAGGGATCTGACCCGTGGGCCAGGCAGGCGACAGTCTTTTCCTCATTCCCATCCTCCTACGACGTCCCCATGGCTAGTGGGTCTAACTTGGGGGCCCTGGGGCATGTGGTGATTGTCACCAGTTGTGCTGGATTTTCTGTGTGACAAAACCTGGGAAACACTGGCCCCTTGCTGGCCTGGGCCAGCTCTTGTCTCACCAGCTTCTTGGCAGCTGGCTTCCCCATTCTGCCTCAGAGATGAGGGCATCCAGGGGCCTATAGGGGCTGAGGCCCTTCCCTACCTGTTTGTTCCTGAGGGTCTGGTGTCACCTTGGCTCCTTTGTCCCCAACTGCCTTGATGTGTTCCCTTTGGCCTAGACAGTGTCGCCTGAGAGAAGCTTGTAGGAGCCCCTTGTTCAGCTCAGACTGGCAGTGTGTGTAGTTCACTTTACAAGCCCCAGAGAGGTCAGAGCGCTGGGCTGAGGGGTCACCTGCTTCCCCTCGGAGCACATTTGTGAAGTTCCTGTCTCAGCTGACCTCCTCACAGGGGACAGAGACTGATGGACACAGATAGGACGCTGGGGGCCAACAGCAACATTTGCTTTGCAGCCACTGACAAGAGGCCCATCTTGTCAGATATAAAGGAATTAATTCCAGGCTGGGCAGGGAGGCATGGATTGGGACAGGAGTTCGCCAGGCATTCCAGCTCCATTCTCTCACTCCCAAGGTTGGCAAAGCCACTGACACTTCCATCTCATTGATGAGGAGAAACTCATCATTTGTCCAAAGGTCACATCCTAGCATCTTCCTGGGGGGCTTGGGGGAGGGGACAAATTCTGCCTCATGCATAAATGCGGCTCCATCTTCAGCCACACACAGGATACTAACCTCAAAAAATCCTAGCACATGGGACCCCAATGACTCGTCTGGGTGTACCAGGCTGGAAATCTTTCATATTTAAGGATGTTAGTCTAGAAATAGAAGATTGCTGCATATCACTCAAGGGACTCTTGCAAACACACACCACAGATTGTGAGCAGAGGTCAAAGACAGCTTTAAATACACAGGGAATGTATAAGAAAATGGATGGAGCCGGACAAAGGGCTATGAGGGACAGAATGGGGGTTTTGAAAGTAGAGAAGTAGACAGACACTCCTAATTTGGGGGGGAGGGTTGCTTTCACTGGCAGAGTGCTTGTCCAGTCTAGGTAACCATGCTGTCTAAGACCCTACACCATATTTGTCTATGAGTCTGCTTTTCCCCAAATGCAGACAAAGGGTTTGATCGGAGCACCTCTCCTGGCCCAAGGAGCTGCAACTTCAGCAGCCCCTGCCGAGGGCAGGCAGGGGGTTCTAGGGATGAACCTAAAGTCCAGCTTCTGGCTACAGCAAGAGCCAAAGCACCAGCGGGAACCCTCAGAGGTCATGGCACGTTGCCAGCCTCAGCCCCGTTGCTGTTTTCAGGGGCTGGCCCGGATAATTTATACCTGAGAGGTTAGAGCTGATTTATTGTGAGACCTCAATTTGTTTGTTTTTATTGTTTTGGTAAAAAGATACCTTTTTGCTTTAAGAGGAATTTCAAGGAGCTTATCCCTTCCAGTGCCTGGGACCACCTGGGCAGATGCCACCGTGGGCCCTGCATGACATCACCCCTAATGCAGACCCTGATCCAAGCACTGCGTGTCTGGGAATGCCACGTCAGCAGTGCCAGCCTGGGAGCTCCTCCAGCCGGCACCTAGTGAGGCAGCAACTGGCTTTGGGGAGGTCCTTTGGCGGGTGGGGAGGAGTTTGCATCCCCCCAACCCAGACCAGGGCCAGACACCTAGGGCTGCTTAGGCATTTCCGCAGAAAGAGGCAAGGCCGAAGTGTGCTTTCTGCTGCTTCTGTGCAATCTCCATCTAGATGAGCCCCTTATGGAGGCCCCCCTGTTCCCCCCACTACAGCAACACCATTCAACACCTACTAACACAGAAGGGAGTTCATCTCTTCTTAAGTGCTGCAGCCTCTCTCTGCCTCTGCGGTGGCAAATCATTGTTTGGAGTTTCCCTCCAAAGCTCATCTCAGTAAACCTAAATGAATAAAACTCCACCCCCAATTAATAAGGCAGTGAACGCCGAGTCTGTGTCCCCAGGGTTCGAGCCAGGCTGGCAAGATCACAGCGATCACACCGAATTCTCCAGCCCGATTTCACACGGCTCAGCGAGCCAGTCTACCAGAAGCAAACACGCGCCAAGGCAAGGGACTCAGCTCAAACTCATCAGTAAGTCTGTGGGGTCCTCCGCCCCAAGCCGGTGGGAGGGAAACCAACCCAAAGTAAGGTCCTGATGGTGCTTTGAATTTTGCCGGGGGCTGAGCGCTCCCCAGTCCGAGGTACCCAACAGGCTGACCCGAGCGTGGGTATCACTTTCCCTCCTCCTTTTCCTCCTCCCTCCTCCCGCCGAGGCTGCTGTAGCCGTTCTGCAGTCACTTGAAGGAGAAAGATTTCGCAGTACGGCATTCTTAAAGCTGCAGTGTCCAAATTCTCCTTCAAACCCCCGAGTGTCACGGACACCCGCTCACTTACTGGGATTCTCTGCAGAGGGTGGGTGGGCAAGCAGATGGAGGACAGGGGTCTTGGAGAAGCCAGGCGGGTGGGAATCGGAGGCTCAGACTCCAGCAAGGGTGAAGAGGAGAGGCGGGCTGCACCGCGGTAGCCTCTGCAGTTAACCAGGTTGCTGGGACCGCAGCAGGACTGCAATAGAGGAGAATTATTTTATATATATATATATACATATATTTTTTTAATCATAAAACCCCCACCGAAATATCCTCCACAAACTTATATTTTTTGTAGCTTAATTAAACCACAAGGTGCAAACCAACATGAGAAAGAAACCCATTTGAAAATAATAACTCGAACAGCATTTTAAGATTGTTTTTGAAAAATTGACTCCAGTGAGAAACTGACTCAGCTCTCCCCACACTAAGCGCCGGAAATCCAGGCAGGGAAAGACCTGGATGAAGTTCATGGAGCCGAGTTCCTGCAACGTGCAGGGAGAGGACTAGAGCTTCTTAGCACAGAAAGCTTTTGAGAACCCCAGGGAAAAGGGATCTTTCTGCTGGCGACCAAAGGAGTGGGGAAAATGAGCGGATCTAGCCTCAAGATACCCACACACCCCTCCCTAAAAGTTACCTCTCTCCTGTGCTCAGCAGCCGTCCTGCCCGGGTGCCGGCAAGTTGCAGACTGCTGCTGGGGAGGCAGGACCCAAAATAAGAAGTGTCAGCTGGGTCCCTGCACCGAAATGATGCCGGGAGTCAACACTGCAGGAGGCGAGGATGGTCTCTCCCCATCCCCCCGGTTTAATTTAAACCTCTGACACTGCAAGATGCCCGCTCCTACTGAGACACATCTCCAAAGACCGTCCTCCCTCCCCACACTCCCTCACAGCCAGGTCCAAGGCTTTGCTCCACCTCCCACATTGGTTCACCTAAGATGCTTTTCTTGCTCAAAAAGGAGACCTGGACTGCAGAATTCTTAATCCCTTCCTTTGTGGGACCCCATTTTGGAGAAGGTGCGACTTGTTCAGAAGTTTGAGAATTACAGCCTGATGCCCAGGAAGGAACAGAGGCAGGATGGACCGTCTGCTTTGCTTCAGACAGGTCCACGTTATTACTTTACTAAAAGAGGACAGAGGTAGACCCAGGGTAAAGAGAACAGAAACATTCCTCTCTGTCTGCCGGCACATTTTCAACAGTATGGGAAACCTCTCTTTTTGCTTTTCTTCAAGAAAACCCCATTTAAAAGATGTGCAGGCGAGTGAAAGGTACAAAATGGCCACAAAGTGTAAATTTTGTCCTGACGTGTCTGTGAGTCTTAAAGTTTTTGCTCCTGCCTCTATGCGAATGAATATCATTTAAGATTGAGACAGGAATTTAACTAGGGGGAATTCCAGGAGTGAGAAGCTTTTTAAATGCAGATATGGGTAAGACAGCACATCCTAGTATCATCCACAAGGAATAATGCAGAATAGATAAACTGAGAAGTGGAAGAGGGGGAGGGGAGAAGTAGATATTCTCAGGTTTTGAATTTAATACAAACTTGGAGTCCGAGAAAGGGCAATACAGGAGAAAGTCAGAAAGTTATGTGTGTGGGGGACGTTGGGTTGGGGGGAGGCAGAACAACAATTAAGACTCCTAAATAAATCGTTCAGAAGGACCAATTGCATCAATTTCATGTACATTTCATTACTGAAGTAAGACCTGGTGTGTGACTTGTTTCTAAACAGACTAGGAGGGAAGGCTCCGCTGCCTGCATCCTGCCTGGGACACACTGCCACGCTGCTGCACTGCACCACGGCCAGCGGGGCCACCGCATCGCGCCAGCCACCCTCACCCATCTTCCTCACTCTGGGGCTTTGGCAGACAGATGAGGTGAGGCCGTGCAGCACTGGCTTGGCTGGCAGACAGAGCCAAGACCTGCCACAGTCAGGCTGTCAGCACTCTCCTCCTCCATGCTGTACCCCTCATTGCGGCAGGGGATGGCTGCATACCCATGGAGTGTCACAGTGGAAGGGACCTTAGAGAGCACACAGCACAATCATTCCATTTCAGCACAGGAAACCTGAGACCCAAGAAACAGTAGGCGCTCACCCAAGGTCACCTGGCCAGTAAGATGGACATCCTAGATTGGAATTTGGGTCTTCAGATTCTTTGTCCTGTGATCTCGTTCTACATGTCATCACCCCCATTAGATGAACCATCTGCTTCTGCCATTCCTCACGTGACCTTGAGGATGACCTCTTTGCTCTGCAACTTAGTTTCCCCTTCATAGACAATATGCAGACTTAGGCCAAGGAATTTCAAGTCTGCGGAAGCAGGAAAAATACTAACCAGTTTTCTTGTCAGCAGAGGCAAGACCACACAGAAGGCTTAGGAACCAAAGCAAGCTCTTCAGTCCCCTCCAACTTCGAGACTCAGATGGTCGTCTGCATCAGTGTCCTAGGGCTGCTGTAACAAGGTACCTCAAGCTTGGTGGCTTAAAACAACAGACATTTATTGTCTCACAGTTCTGGGCCAAAAGTCTGAAATCAAGGTGTCAGCAGGGTCGATTCCTCCTGGAGGCTCTGAGGGAGGGTCTGCTCCGTGCCTGTCTCCTGGCTTCTCGTGGTGGCGGGCATCCTTGGCGTTTTCTGGTTTGTACATGTACCGCTTTACTCTCTGTCTCCGTCTTCACATGGCGTGCTCCTCTGTGTCTTCTTCCCTTCTCTTTTGGTCTCTTCTCTTATAAGGGCGCTTGTCATTGGACTTAGGTCCCACCTTAATCCAGCATGAGCTCGCCTCAAGGTCCTTAATTACATCTGCAAAGACCCTTTTTCCAGATGAGGTCATCTTCAGAGGTTCCAACTGGACATACATTTTGGGAGGCCATCACTCGAGCCACTATAGTCTCCAATGAAAGTTTTCCTACGAGAATGAACAGCGATAAAACGTGACGGCCACCAATCCCATCTGCGGAGATGCTATAACACGGGCCCTTTTGGTTAGAAGAAGTGAATTGCTACCTCTGCAGAACATTCAGCCTCTTTCTAAGTGCTTGACTTGTGTTGGCTTATTTAATTCTTACCACAACCCTCTGAGGCAGATACTGTGTTATCGCCTCCATTTTACAGTCAAGGAAACTAAGGCACAAAAGAGGTTTAGGTCACACAGCTACTAAGGGGCAGGACTTAGCCATCTTGCTCTGGAATTTGTGCTCTCAACGACGCTTCTGCTTCATGGTGCTGGGACAGCATATTCTCCCTTCTCTCAGCTTGACACCATTGATTTTTCTATCCAACCGACATCTCTGATTTGTTTCTTTTACAGATATTTATCGGGCGCTTTTGATGTGTGCTCTGTGCTGATCTAACTTCGGGGGTCGTCCTTTAAACACACGAGAGGGACTCAGCAAAGTTAATTGTGCAGGTCAGTGCACAAGGTCATCCTAAGAATGGAGGGGAGAGGTCCCTGCACATCTACCTTTATCACCACTGATTAACGAAACACCTGTCAGGTCAATAATTACTGTGAAATAAGCATTCGTTTTCAAATCAATAAGGAAGAAGAATCTAGGCACAGCGGTGATCTTTTAGCACTGCCCACGTTATGGACCCTTGCATCCCATCTCTTCTTCCCAGGCTGTTTTAGCAAATCTGGTGATTCTTTCTTCAAGAACAAGTGCTAATACATGTTGGATGTCTCCTTAGCCCTTAAATCCTCGTAGCTTTGGCGTGCAAATGACCCTGTCGACTTAGACCTTGAAAAATAATGCCTGCAGTCTAGTCCTTCTTTTGTCGCCTGCACTGGCAGTGAGCAGTTTGCACACACAGGGGTGGAAGGCAGATACGGTCCCAATTTTTCTTCACTGGCCTTATGTGGGGTCAACATACAATCATCGCACTGTCTCTTTTATGTTCAGTCACAGCTGTAGAAAACTAGGTTAGACCTAGGGAAAGTGTTGTATTGGAAAGTTGTTCTACAATATTACTCTGGAGTTGATTTCAGGGTCTTTCCCTTTTCATGATGAGGCAGGACACCCCTGAAGGAAGGGTCAGAAACAGTGCTTCCTGGAGATCTGACTCAGGAGTGGCCTTGCCTCTTAATTCACGAAAAGTCCCTCGACCTGTAGAGAGCAGAACATCTGGGTTGGGACTAGAGAACGCTGAATGCATCACAGTGGCTTTTCTTTCCAGCTGAGTAATGCCTTCTGGGATGACTCCCTGTGCTGGGCCTTTTCTCTACCCACACAAACCCACCACCACCAGGGAGGGGTCCCAGAAGGCGGCTTGCATCTTCAACAGAAGAGAAAGGCTTTTCCCATCTTGAATCTCCGACATAGTTTATGTTGATAGATGCATTGTGCTGACTTCATTATGCTCTAGAGCAATGCCATGCGAGGGCACAGAGATGACAAAGCCAAATGCATTTTATAATTAGTAAGAACCCTTCCCCCCCAAACAGTCACATTGTTTCTCCTTCCTGCTTCTTCATCGGTGCTACAGGATGCCAGTCTCCTACCCTCCCAGTCTGCCTCTCAGTATATTGAAACAGAACCATAAATGCTCAACTATCAGATCTGCCAGCTTACATTTGCACTCTGGGTTCTCTCGCTTGTCCATTTGAAAAGCGTTTATTGGCACCTACTATGTGTAGAGCAGTGGAGAGACCCAAATTCTGTCCACACTGGAGTAAAGGTGAGCATACACTCCATAGATTGTCAATGTATCGCTGTAAAATGCTGGAGGTTCACTAGCTGAAGCTGAGATTCCTCCCAAGAGTGTCTGTGTTTAACAAGAGAACGAAGACACTAAGTACAAAGAGATGACAGAGGCTTCTACAGGGGCTGGCTGCCGGATGAAAAATATTTTCACTGCAAGGAAGCCTGCCTGGGGTCCTCGAAAAGACCACCTTGGCTATGGAACCCACATGTCCCAGTCTGGGCTCTAATGTCTCTTTATCAGAATCCTTCCCTTCTTCAAAACAGCCCCAGCCCCACTCTACTGCTTAGCCAGCTTTATGTCTCTTCTGGGCAGTTTTGTCAGCACCTGCCATTGTACACTTACTTGTTGATTTGTTACTATTTGTCTCCCTGCCATGCAATGCAACTTCCTCAAAGCAGAGACGTTGGCTGTTTCATTCAGTGCTGTGTCCCCAGCACCAGAACAGTGCCTGGCACACAGTAGGGCTCCACAAATATTTGTAAGTGAATGAGAATGAACACATTCCCTTTCTTTTCTACCTGTGCCCAGTGGAAGTCTTCCTCATTTGCAGGCAGACCTATGGCCTCCACGGCTTAGGGAGTTCTAATCTCCCCCGCTAAGTGAAAGCTGGCTTCCCACAAGCCCACATTACGGCTGCACAGATCTCAGCCTTTCCTGGATACATAGGCTGGGAGGAAGGGCTGGCTGAGCAGGCATCCTTCTGCAATTGTACACCCTTCAGAGATGCCCCTTGTCATGGAGGGTCTCTGGTCCTGCTCCCCACATAAGAACGTAGGATGTGGTGAGGCCAAACAGGAACACCCATGGAGCCATAGATAGGGGAGTCATACCACTATATTCTCGCTGGCAGCTGGGTTGGAGACACAGGAAACAGGAGCCACACGATCCGCAAACCTGCCGTCCACTTCTCTGCCAACCAAACTCACTTGCTAACTGCAATCTGCCGTGCTAACTGCAATCCATGCTTGCATGCTTAGCCACGGTGGTTATATCAGTGGCCAATGGCTAACTGCCTACAGCTGATGGCCAACTAGTCACAGCTGAAGGCCATCTACTACCTGAGCCAGCACCTTTCCACGTGAGGCCGAGAGCCTGAAAACTGCTCTCGGGGACTCTATCCCCACACCTCTTATCTTAGAATAAAATACAAACACCTTTCCAGGCCCAGGAGGCTATAGGGTCCAGCCTTGCTCCCATCCCCCCAGCCTTCTCATGGCCTCCTTGGGGTCTTTGCAATGCCCCTTGCAGTTCCCTCTCCCTGGTATTTCCTCCAGCTGGCCCTCTCACCTTCAGGTGTCAGCTAGGCCCCTCCTCTGAGAGCTCCTTTTAACCAGGTCTCTGGAGCAGCTCCTGTCTCCCTGCCCCTCCCCCTTCCCAGACAGTTCCCCCGAGCCCAGCGTTTGCGCTGCTTTCTATTCTCTGGTTCATCTGTTCGCTTATGTTTCTGTCTCCTCTCAGGAGGATGATGTCATTCATCCCTGAACTCCCTGTGCCCGGAAGACTACCTCACATCAATAACAACAACGACAGCGACATTATTCATAATATCTATTAGATAAAGGGATGAATGACTGCTTCCAGGTGCACAGCCTACTGCTGTCTTTCCATGGCCTTCTGTTTTGACCCCTGTATTAATATGCTCAGGCTGCCATAACAGGACCACAGACGGGGTGGCATAAACATCAGAAACTTTTTTTCTCACAGTCCCGGAGGCTGGAAGTCCAAGACCACGGTGTTGGCAGGGTTGGTTTCTCCTGAGGCCTCTGCCCATCTTGTCTTCTCACTCTGTCCTCACATGGTTGTATTTCTGTGCATATCTGTGTCCTAATCTTCTCTCCTTATGAGGACACAAGTCACACTGGATTACGGCCCACCCCAATGACCTTGCTTTACCCCAGTCACATCTTACAAGGTCCCATGTCCAAATAAAGTCCCGTTCTGAGGTCCTGAGGGTTAGGGCTTCAGCATATGAATTTGGGTGGGGGGCACATCACAACACCCATGCGAGCCACTGAAATGACCCCACCAGTCATCAGCTGACTTGGTGTGCACTCTCCCACTCGCCTCTGACTTTAGCCACTCCTCTCAGTGACCTCAGCACCCCATTGCTCGTGTTTTACTCATGGACATTTTCTCCTTAGATCCTTGATTCTCCAGTTTGGTTATCCGGTGGTCAAGCCCTCCACACAGCAACCCCCTGAGTGCTTACTAAGGGCCAGCCGCTACCCCCGCAGTTCCCACACTTAGGCTCACATGACCTGTGAGGCTGCCCGGCTACCCGCATATTCTTTAGGTGGGAACCCAAGCTCAGACAGGTCAAAAGAGTTGCCCAAGGTCATAGAGCTGAAAGTGGGGGGACCTGGAGTGGAATCCAGACTTCTAGATTCCGGACACACACTGTGAACATTGTGTTTGCCCACAGATTCTCAGGGCACATCACCAACGGGGGCGGGGGCTAGGGCAGGCTGACACACTTAGAGAGCAACAAACAGGGCTATCGATAGAGTGACAACCAAAGACGAGACAGAAAAGTTCTAAAGAGTGAGATAAGAATAAAAAGCATGGCAACCTGAGTCCAGGTCATATTAGGGCTTTGAGCCCTTCCTGCCTCAAGAGTTCCCACAGCACCACCGTACACTTCATCATAGGTAACAGCAGGAAAAGTGAGGGCGAGTGGAGTTGGCAAATAAAAATACAGGACTCCTCGTTAAATCTGAATTTCAGATAAAAAACAAATTATTTTTTAGGATCAGTATGTCCCATGCAGTATTCGGGACACGGTTTTACCAAAATATTATTTGTTGCTTGTTTGAAATTCATATTTGCTGGGTGTCCTATATTTATTTTATCTAGCAGCCCTATGTTCATTACATGCTTGGTTCAAAAAGGCAAGAGAGTATGCAATTTATTCCAGAGAGATTTCTTTCCAAAATGGGTAAAATAAAAAGATTGGTGCTTAAGTGATCCTCTATAACAGATGTAACAGGTAAGAACTGTGTAAATGACATAGGTTGTACATAAAAAAGATGTAAACAAAATAGAAGTTTATTTCTCTTTCACATAAAAAAAAAAATTCCAGAGGTCGAAGGTCCTAGGATGCCATGGTGGCTCCACAGTATCATCAGGGACGTGAACTTCTTCAACCTTTCTCTTCTGTCATTCTTAGTATGTGACTTCCAGTCTCAGAGTAGCCTCATGAGCCAAAAGAGTTGCTGGAGCCCCAGCTGTCACGTCAGCATTCCAGGCAAGAAGCAAGGAGCAGACAGAGGAAGAATATGAAAGCATATGCTTGCTGTCTATCCTCTTTTTCATAAATTCTGACAGCTATTGCTTGCATCTCATTGGCCAGAACTTAGTCACATGGCTCTATTTTGCTGCAAGAGAAGCTTGGAAATGTTGTTATAATTGTGTACATTGCCACATTGAATAAAATCAAGAGTTTATTACCAGAGAGGGAGAATGGATATTGGGTAGGCAAATAGACTCAATAGAACATTATGTTTTCTTTCCTGGTATAGCAGAACACCTGGCCTTGTCTACAGGAGGATGTTAAGGGCCCACTTTTTTAAAATATAGGCAATTTTAATGTGCCTGCTATTCTGTTTCATGGATTTCATTTGTTACAGTTCCAAGTCACCAAGGGCACAATTTAGTACAACAGGAGAATAATAAAATGATTTTTAGATGATTTTTAAAAAATATATCTAAAATCTAATTTAAAAGAATGTTTGCAAGGAGAAGAGTAAACTCCTTGAAGAATAAATTCCTGGTCTCTGTGGATCTCCCCACTTCATCCTTAGATTGTAATTCAATTCTGGCTTTGTCTAGATCCTACTATGTGTAGGACCAGGGGGGAAAATGATGGGTGAGGGGTGCCGCCAATGAGATGCTCGCTCATGGAGGTGCTAAATGTGTGATCTGGTCTGAGTAGGTGTGTGTTTCTTCCTAACTGGGTTAGGTGAGGAAGGAGAGGGCAGTACCTAGGTAGAAAGGCACTGGAGAAATTGTTGAGATTCCTGACAAAACTTCCACCACCGGAGAATTCTGGCTTGTGACGGTCCCTCTGTGTGGGCTATAAAGATCTTCACTAGCTGCTGGGGTTCTTACCTGTGACTCATGTTTGGGGGCAATTTTCTGGGCCTCTTGAAGTCACTCAATAATTTGTATGGATCCCTTGAGTTCTGCTGAGAATATTTCACCTTTTAGATTTAGTATTAAGCAAGACTCTTAAAATATGACACTAAGAAATCCTTGCTTTGCCCTCCATCTTTTTGTCATTAAATGGGGTGTTTAAATGGGACACAGGCCTAGTTTTTAGAGTCCACCATTCCCAATACCAGAGTGAGGTGTGGACAACTAGACAAACATGCAAAGGAAGGGTCAAGTGACCTTTTTGCATCCATTAGCTCAGTAATGACTTTGAGGAAGAAACAAGATGCAATCCATTTGAGATTAGGGAAAGAATGCTTCCCAGTGGTCAGTGTTGTGAGTGTCGCCCCCACGTGGAGAAGCGGGGCTTGTTTCCCCTGACCTCAGGCTAACTGGAAGGATATTTATGGAGAGTATTCAGAGGGCAGGCACATGTCCCCCAGGACCAGAGACACAATGGCCTGGGGAGCAAATCCCACCGGAGAAACCGACAGGTGGGGAGGGGGCGCGTGGCTAAGGCAGTCTCCAGCAGTGACATTCTTTCCCTGACAGCCAGTCCGAGGTGGGAGCTTCTGGGGATCAGGTGTGGGTCTGGGAGGGTCTTGGATCTTCCCACCCACCATCGGGAGTGGGAGGAGACCTAGAGAAAGTCTGATCTCCAGAGACCCAGGGTGGAATTCAAAATAACAAAAGACCCGTCAGAGACCGTGTTTTCACTGGAATCAAAAGAACAGCTGCTGTGAACGCTTCCCTGTTGAAGGAGTCGCCAAAGACGCTGGAAAATGTCTCTTCTGTGATAAGCTTTCAATATCTGCTGAACCCAGGCCATGATTTCCCAGTCCAGACAGACCTCGCCTGTCCCCTTCTTGTGTCTTCTTCCTGCCCCGCCGCAATCCAGGAGGTAGAGAGGACAGCTAGCAAGGGAGGGACACAAGCATGGAAAAACAGGATCCCAGCCTCTCTCCACCTGGAGCTGGGGTGGGGAGAAGCTGTAACTTTGGGGTTTTGACTATTATGTGGGACTAGACTTTTAAAATCCTGGCTGGAGAGAGAAGCCAGGGAAGTCAGATTTCATCCTTAGTTTCCATCCAAGGGTGGAGAGAGAATGTTCCAGCAGTTTGCCCCAGCAGTGAGGAAAGAGGAAGCTGTTTTCTTTCGCACCCAGTGAGTTCCACTTGTTCACCAGCTACACACAAAAGCTTTAAAAAGAAGTCAGGGTTAATCTCCCAATTGTAGGAAGTGCGGTTGGCACGTGCATTAATTAGGGCTCCATTTACACTTCCTGCCTCACCTCTAAATACCTGTTTCTGTGCAGTTAGTTCTAAGGGCTGCACTCATTAGTGTTCTATTTGTAATTCAGACTTCTTCAAGTACCTGGGAGTCTCGCTGTAACATTACCCAACGTCCCAGAACTTAATACAGATAGGCTCATTTGGGTCCTCATTTAGGTGGCGCTTAATTCTAGAAGAGTTAGGGGAAACATCATTGTCGCATTACCCAATTGCATGGGTTCTAGGAACAAAATGTTTCAGAGCCCTTGGCATATGTTTGGATTTCATATGCCTTTTATTTTGGACCCAGGACTCACACGTCCTCAACATTCTCCCACACTGGACTGGTACACAAGGCAAAGTGTGGGACTTCAGCTAACACATAGTAGTGAATAAAACTGCAACGAGACAGGTGTGGTTGAGGCGTCCAGAGGGATACAGGAGAAGTGGAGACAAGATCTGGTCCCTTAAAGAGGTTTTTGCTGTGTGGACATTGGCTGCTGTCCCAGCTCTGGCAGGCGTCAGCCTTGGGGATAAACCTCCATGTGTCTCACCCCTCCCCACACAAAGGTAAAGGGGGTCTGGCTTGACCTAACACCAGGGCACAGGGGAGACAGGTCAGCAATTTGGGTTAAATGGTACCACACAAGCCGTGTGCCTCTCGGCTCCTCATTTTCACGGGAGGCTGCTCTGAGGTGACTTGTTTTTTTTTTTTTTTTTTTTTTTACTTTTTAGTGATTTTTTTTATTGTGATAAAGTATACACAACGTAAATTTTACCATTTTAATCATTTTTAAGTGTTCAATTCAGTGGCATTGAATATTGACAATGCTGAGTAACCATCCCCACCATCCATCTCTAGAACTTGTTCATCTTTCCAAACAGAAACTCTGTCCCCAATAAATACCAACTCCCCATTTCCTCCTCCCCCAGCCCTTGGCACCCACCATTCTACACTCTGTCTCTCTGACTGTGCCTATTCTAGGTGTCACCTATAAATGGAATCGTACATTTGTACTTCTGTGATTGGCTTCTTTCACATAGCACGGTGCCATCCGATCATTTCAAACATGTGAATTCCAGTTGATGTGACCGGCGTCAAAGGAGGAGGGTCAGGGAAAGCCACACAACTCCTTCATCACCTGCCCCAAACCACACAATCAAATTTCTCACCAGCAATCAATATTTCTGTCCTCACAGTAGATGCTATGTGACATTTCAATTAGCAAGCACTCAAAAACATTAACTTTAGGTGTTATAACATCCGCAGCTCATTTAGTCCCTTACCAGGTCAAGGTTATGTTCTAGGGAGAGAGCTTCTTTGCAGTTTTGCGACAGATCGAAATCCATCACGGTTCCCACCTTTCATGGAGGCTACACCATCAAATCAAGCCACAGAAAAATTTTTTTAGTGAGCACCTATTTTGTGTCATGGGTGTTCTGTTTTCTTCATCTTGATTTTAAAATAATAGTAATGATAATAAGAGTTATTTGCTGTTATACATATAATTGAATTTCATGAAATCAGATCTTACAAAACAGTAAAGTTAAAAGGCAATTATTTACAGTCAAAAGAGTCCATGTTTTTGAAAAGCTTCATCTTAAAAGCCTATGAAGAGCTTTCCTACCACAGGTGAGATGGGTTTATAGGAGCATTAAATTCTTGGACTATGACAGCAGAGCCCCTCGTCACAGAAGGTTCCTGAGCCTTAGATAAGCGAAAGCCCACAGGAAACCATGGTTCCTGAAATGAGTGTAAGTACATGGGGGAAATATGACTTCTAAGTGGTTAATATTAAATTTTGCATTAAAGTACTGCTTTTCATTAGGCTGGTGCAAAAGTAATTGCAGTTTTTGCCATTATTTTCAACCTTTTAAACCACAATTACTTTTGTACCAACCTAATAGAAACATTTCTGTTATTTAAGGCAAGGTACCCTCAGCCTTCAGGGAGCCTTACTGACTTCATTTGCCAGCTTTCCCTACGTGAAGCGGGGCTCCCCTACGAGAGTCCCATCTCCCTGAGGGGAGCTGTCTCCCGCCCTCCGAAGACTTGCTTCGAGTGAGGGAATGCCTGCTTAAGCCTAAAGCCCAGGAAGCATCCTTGATTCTTCCTCCGCCCTCCTCACCTACATCTAACCCATCCGCAAACCCTGTCAATTTCCTGTCAATTTCCTCCCAAGCCCCTCTCTACAGAATACAGGTGCCTCCTGTGTATTAACCATGTGTCTCGATGGCTTTGAACTCTGGAGCCTGGCTGACCCTGGAGGAAGTGCCCTTCCCAGGGCCAACCAATTCCTAGAGATAGTAAATGATTCACCCTGGGGTGCAAATGTCACATACAAACCACACCATCCAGAACCCGTACCCCAACCACCTCCTCTTTGGGCTCTCACGCTCAGGGCCACTGCCCGCTGCCCTAATCACCCAGGGCAGGTACCAGACAACCAGGGCGGCCTCCGTGCCCCAGAGCCAGCCGAAACCATTCAAACTGGCCAGTCCTGAGCCTGCTCACCCTGTCTTCCTGTTCCTTCCCACGGAAACCACAGGAAAGGCCTTTGTGCACATTTTCCCCAGCTCTGTCTGCCTTGTAACCAACACTGGTCCTTCCCTGTATGGCTGTGTGCATGGCTTGATCCGCCCCTCCTCTTGGGGACTGTAACACACTATCTTTTCGATGGCACTCGTCTCCTGATCTGTTGGCCTTACCATCCCTGAATAATAATAACATTTACATTGTCAAAGCCCCTTGCCTGTCTGGACCCTTCAATAACCACCCACCCACTCAGTACGGCTCTCCTCTAGGCCCCGGGACTTTTCCCAAATGAAAACTGATTGCGTCACTCTCTTATTTAAAATTCCCCACAGCCTTTCCCTACACATTAGAATAAAACCCACAGTGCTCTCCATGGCCTCTGAGGCTGTGTGTGTCCAGCTGCTCCAACCTGTTCTTGGGCCAGCCACCTCTTGCTCAGCACCCAGCCACATGGGTCTCCTTTCAGTTCTTCAGAGACGCCCAGCTGTTTCCTGCCACAGGGCCTTTGTACATGCTGCTCTCTCTCTTCCCCCACCTTTGCATGACTGGCCGCTCTCCCGCTAGCCTCAGTCAAATGTCACCTCTTGGAGAGGCCTTTCTGACCTATGCTGACATCCTATTCCGTTATCCCGTTTTCTTTTCTTCATCACACGTGTCACTCTGCAATATTCTTCTACTTGTTTATTGTCTGCCTTCCTACTCACACCCCTACCTGGAGTAGAATATAAGCTCCTTGAGAACAGGGGCCCTGTTCACAGCTGTGTCCCGAGTCTGTGCAGCCTGGTATATAGTATTGGACGAATGAATGAGCGGTACCTTACCTGTATTTCCTGGACTGGAGAGGGGAGAAGTGGAAGGGGCTGATGAGTGCAGACTTGTCCCTGCTGTGGCCCTGCAGCCACTTGGGAGCTGCTGGCTCACCAAAGTCTCCCAAACTCCTGGCCCCAGACCAGCCTACTGCAGTGTCAGGGCTGGGAAAGAGACGGTGCCTGCTTCCTGGAGAAGCCAACGGGAGGCTGGCCTGTGTCTCGTGAGGCCCTGCTGACAGTCACATTTCCCCTGCAAGGGTGCCCTGTCCTTCCCCAGACCCCAGGCTCATCTGTCGCCTGCTCCAGAAGCAGGGCTGTCCCCAGGCTGCGTCTCCACTTGGCCCAAAGGATACAATGCAGCTTTTGCTGGTGCAGAGATGTCTACAGTAGCTGCCAGCACTTTTATCTTTTCATTTCATCTGCCAGCCAAGAGCTTTTCCCTACTTTTGCCTCTTTAAGCTTCAGGCACGAAATGTTGACCTTGAGTACAGGTGCCTCTTGCTTCATTACTCAAGTTCCCCTGTCCTGGTTCACATCCAGGCCAGCGGCTCCCAAGTTTTCTCTTCTTTTCCCTTGGTCCCCATTCCTTTCCCCCAGGAAGCCTCAAAACAAAATTTGGGATTTTTTTTCCCCCTGAGATCTGGTCCAGGCACTGCTAGTTTCCCCCTTTCTCCCAAGGGCACCAATGTACCTCTTCAGACTGTAGCCAAGTGGCCACTGGAGAAAACATTCCCAGGGCCACTCACAGCCATGTGCAGTGAGAAGGGGACGCCCGCACCTGAACTTGGTAGCTCTGGCTGCCCACCTTGCACCACATTCATTTACAAACATGTTTTGAGGGTTTATTTTTTGCCAGACATTGATTAGCTAGGGTCTGTCTCCCTGGATCAGGAAGGGACTTTTCACATCAGCATTGCAGAGTTATCCAAGCAGATGTTTGTGGAGCTTCTTATGTGGCAGTTCAACAAAGCATCCTGGGACAACTGGATATCCATATGCAAGAGAATGGAGTTGAACCATTACCTCTCACATCAAATACAAAAATTAACTAAAAATGTATCAAAAGTCTAAATGTAAGAGCTAAAACTATTGAACTCTCAGAAGAACATGCAAGCATAAATTTTCATGACACTGGATTAGGCAAAGCTTTCTTAGATATGACACCAAAAGCAAAGCAACAAAAGAAAAAACAGATAAGTTGGACATCAACAAAATAAAAACTATTATGCTTTAAAGGACACCATCAAGAAAATGGAAAGACCACCCACAGAGTGGGGGAAAATTTTTGCAAAGCATATATCTGGGAAGGGGCTTGCATCTAGAATTCTAACAACTCAATAATAAAAAGACAACCCAACTAAAAAATGTGCAAAGAATCTGACTAGATTTCTCCAAAGAAGATATGCAAATGGCCAATATGCACATGACAAGATGTTCAACGTCCTAAGACATGAGGAAAATGCAAATAAAAGCCACAATTAGATCCCACTTCACACCCACGAGGATAGCTAGAATCAAAATGTCAGCTAATAACAAATGTTGGCGAGGATGTGGAGAAGTAGAAACCCTTGTGCACTGTTGGTGGGATGTAAAATGGTGCAGTCACTCTGGAACACAGCCTGGCAGTTCCTCAAAAACAGAGTCACCATATAACCCAGCTATTCCACTCCTAGGAAGGAAAACCGATGTTCGCACAAAAACACGTATATACATGTTCACAGCAGCATTATTCATAATAGCCAAAAAAGTGGAAATAACCCAAATGTCCATCAACTAGTGAATGAATAAACAAATGTGGTCTATCCATACAATCAAATATTATTTAGCAATACAAAGGAGTGAAGCACTGATACGTGCTACAACATGGATGACCCTTGAAGACATTATTTACGTACATAGGTGTGTCTATAACGCATATGTACGAAAGGCCACATATTGCATGGTTCCATTTATATGAAAAGTCCAGAATACGCAAATCCATAGAGACAGAAAGCATATTGGTGGTCTAGGGCTTAGAGGGTTGGGGGGAAATGGGGAATGACTGCTAAATAGGGTTTATTGTTGGGTGATAAACACTGTTCTAAATTGATTGTGGTGGGGTGGCCGGGTGGCTCAGTTGGTTAGAGCACAAGCTCTGAACAACAGGGTTGCCGGTTCGATTCCCACATGGGCCAGTGAGCTGCGCCCTCCACAACTAGATTGAAGGATAACGACTTGTAGCTGATGGGTCCTGGAGAACACACTGTTCCCAAATATTCCCCAATAAAAAAAAATTGTGGTGATGGTTGCACAACTCTGTGACTGTATCAAAAATGATTGAACTGGACACTTTCAATGGGTGAATTGTATAGTATGAGAATTGTATTTCGGTATAGCTGTTATTAAAAAAATCATGTGACAAAGATGCTAGACAACCCAGAAGGTTTGGGAATTTGCAAACTTATAATTTGTGGTGGGCACAATAATGACTTTCTGAGGTTGTCTAGACCCCAACATCCGAAACCTCTGAGTATGTCAACTTACATGGCAGAAGGGACCTTGTAGATGTGACCAAGGGTATGGACTCTGAGATGGGGAGGTTAGAATGTGCCCAATCTAATCACATCCTTACAAGCACAGGCGCTTTCCCAGCTGGGTCAGAGAGATGAACCTGAAAAAAGGAGAGAGTCAAAGCACTTGACCTTCTGTTGGTGACTTTGAAGATGGAGCTCGGGGGCCACAAGCCAGGGAATGTAGTAGCCTCTGGGAGCTGGGAGTGGACCTCTGCTGACAGCCAGCAAGGAAACAGGGATCTCAGCCCTATACCACAAGGAATTGAATTCTGCCAATGCCCAACTGAGCAAGAAAAGGGCTCCCCTAGAAAGGGATGCAGCCCTGAGACTCCTTGGTTTTAGCCCAGTGAGACTCACGCGGGACTTCTGACTTAGAGGACAGTAAGATAATACTTTTGCATTGTTTAAGCCACTAACTGGTGGCAAATTTCTATGGCAGCAATAGAAAACCAATACATAGCTACTTCACGTAGACTCTATGAAGCCGATCTTAAAAAAAAAAAAAAGAAAGAAAGAAAAAAAAAGAAGGCTGAACTTTCTCATGTCTGGGGATAGAAAGATCTGCTCGTGGCTGAAAATCTACAACACCCATCCTCCCCCTCTGCAAAAAGCAAAGAGCAAACAAGCAGAGCTGACATAGTGAGAGGTGCCTGAAAATAGAAACTACAACGTGATTTTATTTCTAACTCCACAGACATCTCCTGTGAGTCATTCATCACTCTGGGTCTCACTTTCTACGTCTATGAAGCAGGCTGAGTTACCCCTGACTTCTGCCTACCCCACAGTTTAGGAAGACAAAAAACATCAGCTCACAGAGAGAGCTCCGGGGTGCTCCTTGACAGACACAGTTCAGGTCACAGAACCCCGTGGGGCATTGTTTCTTTCTCTGGCTTCCTTCAGAGGGTTTTGGGCACACCTGGTCAATGGTGTCATGGCCTGGAGTGTCTGCTGTTGGAGCAGAAACGAGAAAAGCTTCAGATTGATAACTGTGCTAAAGCCAATGACCAGGCCCAAATGGACGAGGTTTTAGATTTGGGGAGTTTTCTTTTTGTTTGTTTTTTTGGCAATGCTCTCCCACCTAGATGAGACCAAATGGTTTGCATGATGGAAAGAAAGTAAAGCAATGGTCCAGGTCAGACATGAAGGTACAGAGTCGGGATGAGACTGAGATAAGCACCAAAGGTGAGGGAGGAGGGCAGAGAAATGGAAATACCTATGATATGTGGGAATGCAAACACCATCAGGGAGAATAGTTGTGACACCCGTGGCTCATTTCATGTCACTTCTCGGACCCCACCCCACGACACGTAAGTGAGCACATGCATTTTCTTAATAAGCTGTTTACAACTGACTGGCTTTGAGATATTTTTAAAGATGCTTCAAGGTATCCAAAGATCACCCTTGTGATGGCTGTGCAGGGATCTGGGAAACTTCCCCTCTACTCGTCTCAGTCTCTGGGCACCTGTCATCTCCCATCTGTGCCTCCCTTGGCCCAGGTTTACATAGTTGTGTGGGTGCACGGCACACCCAAGGTTACAGAACCTGGGAAGGGCTCTCGGCCGAGAGTGCTGGCATCACCCAGTCCAGTTTGGCTGGGTCCCTGCCCAGACCCTCCTGCCCAGCTGCAGTTGTGAAGGCAGCCCAGTTGGTACCTGGCTCCTTGACCCTCTGCACAGGTCCTACCCAGGATGGCCCAAATCCTTCCTGAATTCTGGTAGCCCACTGCAGGCCACCAGATGGGCCTGACCTTGGTGACAGTGGGGCCCAGGCCCCCTTGGCTCCCCAGCCTTCCTAGAACTCTCTTGCCCAACATCCTGTGTGGTAATCATGCCTGTTGCCCGTACTTAGTCCTGCTGGCCACTGCCAAGTTCCCTCTGCTAGTTCCCGACCCTCTACCTCTACTGGAACCTTCATGAAATAAAACGCTGCTACAAGTTTTTGCTCTCTGGTCAGAATTCCCTTCCTTGGGTGGTCCAGCATTCTTCAGCAGAGATGGCCATGCATTCTCCTGTTTCTGGGGTGGGAGGAAGGTGGATCTGGAGAAGAGAAAGAGCAGGCAGGGGGATCTATGTCCAGGAAGTGGCTCTGGGTGGCCCGTCTAGTCAGTGCAGCCTCTGCATCCCTGCCTTAAGTAACTCGAGGTCACTCAGGGTCAGCTGGGAAGCAGAAAGGAGCAGCTGCCTGTCTAATTGCTGGGGCCCCACTGTGAGGCACTGTAAGGCTGGGAGAAAAGTGGGCACGAGGTTGCTGCAGGGTGAGGGTCAGATATTGCAGGAAAATGGTGAGGAGTAGGGGCCGGGAACTGCATACCGTCCACTAAGTGTTGAGAGAGGCAGCTGACCAGCTTAGTTTACACACCTCACCAGCACCCTACAGAGAGGGTCTTATTCCTGTTTTCTGTCTTGCTAACAAAGCCACACAGGTGCAGGCTATGATTTACTGAGTCTCATCACAGGCCAGATAACCCGAGGCAGCGACTCGGCATCGCCCCATGGTACGGAGGAAGAAACTGAGTCTCGGGTTACTGTTCAAGGTCACACGGGTGTAAGCACAGGTTTGAAGCTGTCTGGTGCAGGCATGGCAATTGCGTGCTCTCTGACCCCTAAATCACTACTTCTGGTTATTGAAAATGGGATGAACCAAGCTGCTTATTCTACAGATGCTGAAAAGCAAGGCCTGGAAAGGTCAGGTAACCTGTTCCAGGTCCCACAGCTCGTGTCACATTCTGGGGAGGAGCCAGCAACCACTTCCCTCGGCCACTCGTGGGTCTCAGAATGAAGCCCCTACGCGGCACAGCAGAACCCAGGGCGGAAGAGAAGGGCTACGGTTGGGAAGAAAGACGGGCCGCTTGCCCGCCCGCCCAACTCACTCAGAAGCCCAGCGGATCCACCGGAACCGGGGAATCGTCCGGAGGCTCCGCCTCCTCCACCCCTGCGCGACCCTGAGCCAGGGGGCGTGGTCTCGCCTGCGCCTCCGCCGCGCGGCCCTGGCTCGGTCCCACTGAGCGCGCGCGCGCGCGCGCGTCCTTGGCCCTTTACGCGCGCGCCCCTCACCTGGGGCCTCACTGCGCGCGAGCCCCGCAGCGGGGGCTTCGCTACGCGCGCGCCCCTAGCCCTGGTCCCCCGTGCGCGCGCGCCGAGGCCGCCGTGTTCTGAGGCCCTGGTGCCGCGGGTCCGCCGTGCTTCCGGGCAGGGAAAGAACCGCGGAGCTACACTTGGCCTCGCGCCCTCCGCGCTCGTCGTCCTCGGCTCCGCTGGCGAAACCCGAGCGCGCGTCAGGCGCGGGGCCGCGTGACGCGCACCTGTTGGGTCGGGCCCGACTCGCAGAAGAGGATGCGCGGGACCCGGGCCTGAGCCCGGCCTGCAGCGCCGCGCGCCCGGCGCCGCCCCCGACGTTTCCCGGAGAAGCGGCTGGCTCTGACGGGCGAGACGAAGTAAGATGCCACCCTCGCTTTCCCTCTGGCTCCTTTGGCCACAGGCGTTCCTTATGGCCGGATGATGGCCGCGCGCGCGCGCGCGCTCGCCCGGGCGCGTGCGCGGGACCGAACCAGAGGTCGGTGGGTCGGGCCGCTGGCGGGAGAGGCCGGCCACGCGAGGCGTAAAATCCTCGGGCATTTTGTTGGGCAGAGTCACCTTCGCCAATACTCGCCGGCTTGCCACTGCCCCGAACCAGGCGGGGCCAGAACCTGCCCGAATTCCCCTCCCACCCTCCTGCTGCAAAATAAATGATCTCTCCAGACCCGTGGGTATAGGGTCTGTTTGGTGGCGGTTCGGCTGCAGGCAGCCAGGCCCCTGCGAGCCTAGTCCGGAGGAGCCAACGGCGTCCCTTTCTAGGCTTTCTGGACTTCAGTTCAATGAGAGTAGGAACTCAGTGCTTTTTGTTGTTGTTGTTGTTGTTCTGGGATGTGCTTAATTTTGGCATTAACCCTCAGGTTTCAATCAGTGGTGCAATACACCGATACAATGAATGGTTTTCCAGAAGTAAACTTAGGAGCTCTGAAAATTAGCTCGCTCAAATTTGAAAGTTTTGCCAGAAATGAGAACTCCTGGAAAAATCATAAGCCTAAATTCCCAGCCCCCTGTCCCCCACCCACCAGGCCCGTGGCTCATGAAAAGTAGCAGAAGAGGGGAAACTGGGGTAGAGTGGGCATATTTTAAATTATGTTCGGCGTTCTCTGCAGAGATGGATGGCTGATAGAATTTTTGAGCTTATGAGGCTAATCTTTGATAAGTTTTAGGAGCACCTAAGATAAAAATGCTCAGGGTTCGGTATGAACAAAACTCATTTTTCAGACAACTTTTTGTGGAACTGTTTCTTTGAGGTACATGACTGTTCAACAAATAACCACTGTAGGCAAACATTCAAGTCCTTTGTATCCAAAGATCTTTGTATCCAAAGACTGGAGTTTACTAAGTTACTCTTACAGTCCGATGGTTTTAGGCTATTTGGAAGGGAAACAGTTAAATCTGTGGGCAAAGAAAGGGAGAACAAGAGGCGTCTTTGGTCATCGGTGGCCCAGCCACCTCTCACGTCATTGGTGGAATCTGAACAAGGTAAATGCCCATTGCTTGTTGCCAAACGTCACCTGGGGTCTGTCAGGCCCTCACCCAGGGGCAGAACAGGAAGTCTGGTTTTGTTTTTTTGCTGCCCAGAGTTGGGAGGCAGGTGGCTATTTGCCTGGGAGAGCTCTTAACCACCATTGCTCTTACCACCAATGTTTTCACAGGCGTGATCTGGGTTTTTTTTTCAGCCAGGGGTTAAAATGAAGTGCATGGTCCTCGTTTTAGAGCTGGAGAAAAGGCCCTCAGCAGTTAAGCAAAAGGCCCAGGGCTACAGAGTTAGAGGTTTACCCTCCACCTGTGTTCTTTGGGCTAGATTAGAAACCCCTCAGGGGCTGGGGTAGGGACTTTTCACCATCTCATCATATCCCTTTGATTTTTTTCATCAGTGTGGCAGGAAGTTGTCAATGAGCTGTTCCTTGATATTTTTTTTCCCCCTGTTGTGGGGTGGTTAATTGGTTTTATAGCAGTTCCAAGAAGCTAGCAAAAAAAGTCCCTTTACTCATAATGCTATTGGATTCATAATGATTGAAGCTAACATTTCTTGGGTGCTTACTGTACGCCACACATCGTGCCAAGTGTTTAGTATGGATTGTCTCATTTTGCGCTTCTTATCGACTTGTTTTCCCATCTGTGGTTGAGGTACAGAGAGATTAAATAACTTGTGTAAGGTTGCGCACCTTCTACGTGGCAGAGCAAGGACTTGAGCCCCAAGATCTTGTACTTAACTAGTTCTCCAGAAACTATCCCTTCACCTCCTCCCACCCCCTACCCCTGGCCTTCCAGGTTTTAACAAAGCAACGCAGGCTTTAACACAATATCTTCATGAATCACTGATAGGCAAAGTGGACTGAGGCCATTTACAGCCGTTAGACGACTTGGCCTCAGGGAGCAGAGGCACCTACCAGGTTGGGTAGCGTATGTGAGAGAAATAGCCTATCTGTTTAAACCACTGTTGTGCTAGTTTGTTCCGGGAGCAGAATCAGTGCCCACACTAACACAGTGTTATAAATTTTGCCTCTTGGGGTTGTAGTTACACATTTTCCTGGTAGGGGGCAGGTAAGCACCGAAGCCAGTATGCCTGTATTCAAATCCTACCACCTTCAGCAAGTTGTTTTACCTCTCTGCACCTTAGCTTCCTCTCTACTCCTTCTAAAAATGGGGACAATAAAAGTACCTACCTCACAGGTTGTGGTATAATGCATGTCAAGCTTTTAGTCTTGGATTTGACGCATAATTAAATACTCTAGGAACATCTCTTCTATTATTAATAGTATTGTTACAAGTAGTACACAGTGCTTGAAGTCACCATTAGAGATTTGTTCCTTTGTGCCATCACTCAAATGCAGAGAGCGCAGGCACAGTTGACAGCGGTCTTGTGAAAACGGGATGTATTCATTCAGTAGATCTTCATAGTGCACCCTCTGTGTGGCAGGCCCTGTTTTCGATGCTGGAGATACGCAGTGAACAAAACACAAAAACCCTAGTCCTTACTGGCACTTACATTCTTAAAGGGAGCGGGAACAGACAATAAAGAAAATAAACATACTTATCACATACAGTATATGAGAAAGTGATGTGTACTACGGATATGTACTACAATTTTACATAGTTGGCCAAGAAAGCCTCACTGAGAAGGTGACATTTCAGCAAAGGATTGAAGTGGGGGTGAACCACATGGACATCTGCAGGGAAAAGTAGGTCAGGCAGAGAGAACAGCAAGTACAAAGGCCCTGAGGCAGGAGGATGGGTGGCTGGAGCCTAGAGAGGGGCAGAGTAGCAGGAAAAGAGATCAAAGAGTTAATAAGGGGGAGGCCCGAATGCGTAGACCCTGCAGGGCACTGAACAAAAAAATGATGTGATCTGACCGATGCTATAAAAAGGTCACTCTGACTGCTGTGTTCAGGCGGAGAGAAGTGGGAGGCCAACTAGGTTCCTACATAGTCCAGACAGGTGATGGTGGCGAGGGCCACAGCGGAGTGGTAGCAGGTGGTGAGGAGTGGGCATATTCTACATAAATTTGAAACTGTACAATTTGCTGACACATCAGATGACCCCAGGGTTTCTGGCCTGAGCTCCTGGAAGGATAGAGTTGCCTTTTGCTGAGAATGGGGAGATTTGTATTTGGAGCAGGTTGGGAGGTAAATCAGTTCAGTTTGGAACACGGAAAGTTTTGAGACACCCAACTAATGGTGTCAGAGTAGCAGGTGGTTCTAGAAGTGTGGACTTTAAGTCCAGACTGGGAAAAAAAGACAGTGTGTAGGCAGTTGGGTGCTGGTAAATGTTTAGCAACTGACTCTGCAGGGGGTAGGGGTTCGTGGGCGGAGCCTGGTTTGTAGCATTTGCCAATATCTGCTGTGTAAATACTCCCGCACTGGCCAGTTTCAAGCACAGTTACAGAATATCTTCACCTTACTGATACAATAGGTGTACATAATGTCAAGAACATAGGTAATAGTAAAATGTAGTAAAAAATTAGGAAGTCATGCGTTTTGAGTATTATTACCTTTGGTTTTAATTTGTTTGGTTATAAATTTGTATAATTCAGTTGTGAATAATGGCTGTGTTTAACAACTGGCTTGAGAAATTCCTGAAAACTTAGCAATTGAATCTTGTGTGCCGGTACAAGGTGGCTCCAACACACCATTTGGGTCACTGGGACCCAAGATTGGTACCTAAAGAGCTAATGGCAATAAGGAGTTCCTGCGATTAGGGAGGGAAACGGACTCCAGAGCCCATCTCGCTGCTTTTGTCCCCCGTCTAGCCCTGAGGGGAAAAAAGGCGGGTGATTGAAGAGGGTTTGACTTGCACGTCTATGCGTGTGTGTGGCACAGATGGGTCCCAACAAGAAGCCGAGAGTGCAGGAAACAAACTTAAGTCGGTGATTATATTAGGGACCAGGCACATCCCCTTGTGCTTTAGTTGAAAATAATCTTTAGTTTGAAAGCTTGTTTTACTCCTACGCATTCTTTTAAAAATTCCAAACTCATGGGCTGTGATTTGAAGAAAACCTCCCTGCTTCCTGCCTAACAGAAGGGAGAGATCAAAGGCGTCAGTGGGCATTGGAAAAGGAAACAAGGCAGCAGCAGCCACTGACCTTTACCTCCCAGCTTTTCTCCCGCCCCTGGGCTGCAGGGTGTAAAGGACCAGAGCTGCTTCCTCCTGGGCTTTTCCAGAAACCGTCCTGCCGCTGGAGCGGGAGCTGGGTGTGCGCTGGGCCTGGGCAGGCACGGCTGCGTGGCTGCTCTCTGTGGCTGCCTCTTTCCCTTGGGCAGAAACCAAGACTGGAACCCCACGCCTGATCCAAACCCTCTGGCGGGCCAGTGTTCCTAGCCTGGGGATGTTAGCAGAGCTGTACTTTACAAGGTGAGTCCCCACGATGTCTGGTAGGAACCCCTCAGTCTGGAGTTGGGGGCAGTGAAGGGCACCTGGACCATGGACGTGGGTCCAGTCGGTCCCGACGCTGAGATGAGCGCGTCAGGACAACATGATGCCCTTGTGGCACCCCACTTTGTAGTGTGGCATGTTTGGGGCAAGTGTCTTGAGTAATAATTGTAAATGAAATTTCATCCTCCACGCACTTAAGTTACAGTTTCAAAGAGTTTTGTCTTAATTTCTGAACGACACTCAGTCATCAGCTCATTGCTTTATGTTTTAGTCCCGTATTTCGCGGCCCCACTGCATTGGTCTAGGGCCCTAAACACTTAACTACCCTTCCAGACAGCTGGCAGGCATCTCCCTGATCAAGGATGGTTACCTTCTTTTCTTGGGGAAAAACATAGGACTCAGGGGCAGTGAAGTGTGGTAGTGATCCTTGAGCTCTGTCTCTTCGTTTCACAGATGAGGAAACGGGCCCAGTCAGGGTGAATGCCTGGTTCAAGGGGACGTGGCTGTTTAGCGGCTGGGCCTGGACAAGAATCACCGCATATTCCAGTTCACAATCTAATACCCTGTCCGTCCTGTCCTAGAGCTTTTCAAATTTGTCACTAAGGGTTTTCTTATTTATTAGTTAAAAAGAGAAGAGATTCCTAGCAGGATCAGGGGTTAGAATGCCACTTCCATGCTTTTTGGCCAACTTCAAGTATGTAATTTTAGCAGATTTATTTCACAGCCCGTTCCACTCAGAGCAGGCGTGGAGGCAGGAGAAAGTGCTTCAGAAAAGCCTTCAAAAGCAAAGCCTCTCAGTGGGAGAGAGGCTTCGGGATGTGTTGGAACCATCTGGTTTCCCTGTTTTTAGATGAGGAAACATGGACCCAAACTGACTAGGTGACTTAATTGGGTCATGCAGTGAAGAGGTGGCCTTGAGCCCAGGTCCTCTGACCCAAATGCCACCAAATGCCAGTTACACAGTGACTGAGGCTCAGGCTTTGTGACTTGACAGTTGAGTTTTCTCATCTGTAAAGTGGGTACCATCGCAGAACCTCCTTCACAAGACGGTTTTGAGGAAAGATCGAGACAGTGCATTTAAATCATCTGCACACTACTGGGTAAACAGTGTTAAGTGTTAGTGTTCTTATTAGGCTCTCAGTGGTTAGCAACCAGGTTTTGTAGGGGGATGGGCAACTCTAAACCATTTCAGGCTGTTTGGAAATGCCTGTGTTTGGACCTCCTGTGGCCCTGCAGAATCAGAAGTTCATTGCCCGGGTGGAGGGAGGCAGGTGTGTGTGTTTTGATTCTGATGCCCCGTCAGATGAGAGCCTTCGCTCTACGCAGTGCTCAGTATTCTAGCTGACAGCTCCTCAGGCCTCTCCCCAGACCCTCTGCAACAGAATGTGCCGTTTAAAAAAGATCCTCAAGCAATTCAGATGCACAGTTAAAGTTTTAGAAACACTGTTACGGTTCAAAAAACATGGTAATAAAACACGTTCAGGAAAGAATTTTGCCCTGGTCTGTTAGCAACCGCAGAGTAAGCAACCATGTTGCAATAACTGCTATGTCTGCTCTGCTTGTTTAAAGGAGTGCTGGGGACATAAGCAAGAGATAAGGGAGGCCAGCCTGGGAGCTGGGAACTCAGAACAGGGCTGGTCGGGGAGCCCGCAGCAAGACTGGAGTCAGAACAGGATTCAATAGAGGGCTGGGAGTTGGGTCTGGCCAGGCACCCATCTGTCACAGCTTTCTGCAGTCTTCTGGCCCTTGGGGCTCCCTCACCTGCCCGTCCAGGTACTCTGAGGTTCCTGAGCTCCCCTCCTGTACCAGGCACGTCCAGGCCCTGGCTGCCTCTATTCGATCAGGACCTCTGAACTGCCACTTGCCAGCTGGCGCCTCCTCCTTCTCCAGGCTGTTCTCTGGGCTTCAGATTTCTCACTGCCTCTCTCCTGCACTGACCTTGCAGCTTTTCCTTCCCTTCAGACGGGCGATTGCCAGTTGAGAAAGAAATGCTTGAAGGGCCAGGGACAGGAATTGGAAAGCAGGAGAAGAAGGTAGAGTGCTCCTGTGGCCCCTCTGCAGATAAAGACGAGTGGATGAGGAGGCTGGGCGGCCACGCAAGTGGTCCTTTGATCATGCAGTTAAGGCTCCAGGGAGGGAAATGGCTGGTGTCCTGCAGATTCTGGTGCAAACGCTGTTGTTAGATCCTCTTGGTTTGGCTGCTAACTGGTGCCATCTTGGGGATGGATCTCCAGAGCTAAGAGGAAGAGGCAAAGGGAAAAGTGCCAGAGTCAGGAGGCAGATGTGGTCCCTCGATACAGGGGGTGAGATGGGGCTGTGGGAATATAAGCGGGCCAGGTCTGCGGGGCCTTGTAAGTTCCTGCTAGTTCTTTAAACCCCAGTTTCCCTATCAACCAGATTACAGCCTCACTGTTGAGGATTTTGTTAATCCTTTTTCTGGTAGAATGCCTGCCATATAATAGGTGCTAATCAGGAATCTTACTTCCTTCTTCATTCCCACGCCCCAGGCTGGGCCCCATTCCCCCATCCATTTCTGAGAGCCACGTTGCTGACCACAATTACTTTTCCCCTCACTTCCTCAGCCTTTGCCGCCGAGCACTGGCCTTGGTGGGAAATGGGAGAACTGGAGGGCTGTGGAGTGAGAACTGAGCACATGTGGCCCTACAACCTTGGTCAGAACAGGAGGCCAGAGAAAGCAAATCCTCTGGTGCATTTGTGCCGGCCCGAAGCCTCTCGCCTTTCCACCATGTCAGCTGCTTCAAATTAGGCTGAAAGCCAGCGACGGTGTTCGGCCCACCTGGGGGAGGCCGCAGCGCAGTCCTGTGCGGTCCGCCCGGGAGCCAGGGAGCCTGGTGCCTGTCCAGCTCCCCTCCTCTCTCACGCTGGGCCCGTCCCCTGCCTTAGCCTCGCTCCTCTGTCTACAGAAGGGTGACTGTAATAGAAGCCACCCCACTGGTTCTTCTCAGGGTTCTTGTCCGCATTCAGCGAGAGCTGCCGCACACGTGGGCTAACAGTGTTTGGCGTGTGCGCACACTCAGACTTTGCTGCTCTGATTAACAGCCCATAGTAATAGCTGCCACTGACGTGCTTACTAGGTGGTAGGCCCTGTCCTGAGCGTATCATAAATATTAACGTATTTTGTCCTTACAACTCTATGATGTAGGTGCCACTATTACCCCCATTTCAGATGAGGAAACTGAGAGAGGTTCGATAATTGTCCAAGGCAACGGGGTGAGCTGGGATTCAAACTCAGTCAGTTGGTTTCAGAGGCTATGTTTTTAATCACTGTGCTGTAGCAATTATTAGTAATCGTTTTGTGCTTGGGGCCCCGTGCACGTGGGAGATGCAATGAGGGACGTGAGAGAGGCGATCACATCTTCTCACAGTTCCAGCTGCTGTTGAAGGGCCCGTGCCCATCCCTGAGCTGCTCTGATGGTCCAGGCAGCCTGTGCTCAGGGGTGAGACTGACCTCGGTCAGAAAGCAGACAGCTCCAATCCCACGACGGCCCTGCGGGCCTCCCTCACGGCTTGTGCCATCTTCCCATGCAGCACTACGGTCCACCTCTAGCAAGTGGCCTAGCATCCTCCAGGCCTAGCCCCTGTTCACAGAGCAGGCTCTCTGCCCACTGGCTTCTTGGCACAGAAGCAAGCTGCCGAGGAGGGAGGAGGAAGCTGTGGGACTATAACATTTTCCCGAGAAACACGTGGCTGTTTCTTGCCAGGCAGGAAATGTTTGATAGCCCAGAAATGTGTTGACCCCCATGTGACAGCCACCTGAGCCATGTCTGAGCCTTCCTTGTTCCTTGTCTCTTTCCCAGGCACCCAGGCTTTTGGAAGATGCTCACAGTGGCGGTGTGCATGGCCCTTCTGGGCTGCCTGCAGGCCCAGGAGCCCCAGGGACATGTCTCCATAATCCTGCTGGGAGCAACTGGGGACCTGGCCAAAAAGTACTTATGGCAGGGGCTGTTCCAGCTGTACCTGGATGAGGCGGGGAAGGGCCACAGCTTTAGCTTCCATGGGGCTGCTCTGACGACCACCAAGCAGGGCCAAGAGCTCCTGGCCAAGGTCTTGGAGTCCCTCTCCTGCCCCAAGGATGTGGCACCTGGTCGCTGTGCTGAGCTCAAGGACCAGTTCCAGCGGCTGAGCCAGTACCGTCAGCTGAAGACCAGCGAGGACTATCTGGCTCTGAGCGAGGACATCGAGGCACTGGTCCAGAAGGAGGGCCTCCGCGAGGCCGGCCGCGTGTTCTACTTCTCGGTGCCGCCCTTCGCGTACGCGGACATTGCCCGCAGCATCAACAGCAGCTGCCGTCCAGGCCCAGGCGCCTGGCTGCGGGTTGTCCTGGAGAAACCGTTTGGCCATGACCACCTCTCAGCCCAGCAGCTGGCCACAGAGCTTGGGAGCTTTTTCCAGGAGGAGGAGATGTACCGGGTGGACCACTACCTGGGCAAGCAGGTGAGCTTCAGCTTGGAGCCTCACTCCAGGGTCGAGTGAGCTGGGTACAGGTGGACCCGGTGGATAGGCCCACACCACTCGTTGTGGAATCAGGCCTGAGGGCATGTGAAATATGAACTCCCTCGGTCGTTTTGAAGGTGGGCAGGAGGTGAGCGGTGAGCAGCAAGGGCAGGGCCCTGTGGCCCTGTCCTTGTGTCCAGCCGCTTGTTCTTCTGTGTGTCTGTCCTCTCTGTTTCCCAGCCAGGGGCTGGCTCTGACCTGTCCGCGGTGCCCGGTGTCCTCTCCGGAGGTAGCCTCCGACACCGGTGCCTGGACCTGGCTCCCAGCTGGGTCTGCTGTGGGGGTTAGAATTCACCACCTGATCCACACCCATCTGCCTTCGTTTCCATTGTCGTCTTCTCCTTGAGTTCTGTTTTGAACCAGAAGGCTGGTAATAAGATCTTAAAACTGAATAGGGACCCAAGGTCTGTACTTGTCATCCTGGCCCTGTGGCAGGGCGTGGGCCGACCTGGGGGATGCCTGTCAGCCGGCCAGTGCTCTGTGCCCTCGGGGCCCCTTTAGGACCTCTCTCCCCAGAAATGCCAGCAGAGAGTGCACCTGTGTGCTTTGGTGCTGACCGGCTGGCGAGCCCAGGGCCCTGGGCTGGCACCTCGTGGCTGCCTGGGCATCACTCTCCATCCAGCCCTGCTTGGAGCTGCTGTGTTCCCAGGGGTGGTCCTCGGACCCGTCCTGTCCTGGTGAGGGTTTCACTTGTTTATGGGAAAATGAGAAAAAACAAAACGCAGTGTTTTCAGTGTGAAGCTTTTCTTGCACCATTTTTGGTATTAACAATATGTTTCATTTATTAAAAGTCGATGGTAATAGAAGATAGATAATCTTAAATATTTTCTTTCTCGGCAAAATAAAAAGCTGATGACCCTGTGAGGTTCCTTAAAAACAAAATAAAAAGCTAGTGACACTGTGAGTCCCTTAAAAGTAAAATAAGGAGCTGGTGACCTTGTGGGGTCCCTTAAAAGTGTTGAGTCCTGGCTGGGCTTCCCCCCGGCCGTCCAGGAGCTGGTGCCTCCGAGCGTCTTCTCTGAGCAGGGAACAGCAGGGTTTGGGGCCCTTCCTTGGAGTCAGGACTCCTGCGTCCGAGAAGAGCCTGCAGCACAACCAGTGTCCTTCCCTGCCAGGCCGTGGCCCAGATCCTGCCTTTCCGAGACCAGAACCGCAAGGCTTTGGATGGCCTCTGGAACCGGCACCATGTGGAGCGGGTGGAGATCGTCATGAAAGAGACTGTGGACGCAGAAGGTGTGTGAATGGCCAGCTCCACCTCCTGGACCTCCCCCTGCCCTGTGTCTGCTGAGGTGGTAGGGGGCGGGGGGGCCCACCCGGTGCCCCTGCCAGTGCTGCTCGCAGGAACGGAGGGCTGACTTTGCTGGTGTGTCATCTCCCCCCAGGGCCTGCTCCGTGCCCAGCTCTGGGCCGCGCTAAATCCCAGGGTGCCTGCAGGGCATGGGTGCCGCCTGAATGGCATGGCTGCCATGGGGGAGCGTGCGGTCTAGTTACGTCAGCTTGGCTCAGACGCTGAAACAACGGGGCAGCAGTCAGCGCTAGCAGTTACCTTGAGTTTGACGTGAGTGTGGTGGAGACCGGCAGGCTGCACGGGGCTGTCATAAGTGCACCCTCTGCCGGGAAAGCTTCTCGTCACCTCCTCACCTTCTGATCCCCCTGTTCTTAGTCCCCCGCTCAGCTGTCACTTCCTTGGGGAGCCTCTGCGGGGCGTCCGGACAAGGTGCTGACACTCAGTGCCCCCCGGGCCCTCCTCACTGCCCTCAGGCTTTCCCTCGTTCCCTCCCTGTGACGGCAGGACACAGGCCATCTCTGCTCTGGCTCGTGGCGCGCACCTCGGCAGTGCTCTGTAAAGACCGGTGAACGCGCAGTGTGGACGTGGGAGTCAGGAGTCCTGAGTGTTGGGCCTGTCACTGCCTTCACCAGGTGACCTCAGCACGTCACTTCCCACATCTGTGAGATGGGCAAGTTGTGTAGGTGACAACAGCCAAGGCCCCCTGAGCTCTGGCATCCTGTGATCTCATCAGGTCTTTGGAGCATCCACTGTATACGTTCAAAGCATCAAAGCATCAGTTCTAACACAAAATAATAAACACTAATTCTTTCTGTATCATGAACCCTCCCCCCGATCCCCCCGTAGCCGAATGAGGTGCTATTATTAGCCTCCTCTGACAGATGAGGTTTGGTGACGTGCCCAAGGTCACACGGCAGGAAGTGCTGGGACCAGGTCTTGGGGCAGGCGGTTTGGCTCCAGCACCAGGCTCTGGACCCGACATGCAGCTTGTCCCTGTGACTGTTTCTGCAGCGGGGGCAGGAGGGCCCGAGTGTGTGTGGGGGGTGGGGCGAGGGGCAGTGGGACCCTTCTGTCCTGGCTGGGGGACCAGAAGCTCTGCCTTTCTCGTGGCCTTCTCTTTTCTTTCTCTTCCCCTTGGTTACTCTCTCCAGCTTTCTCTCCCTTCCTCTTGGGATGCGAATTCAGTGCTAGAAGCTCTGTGGTGACACAGAGAGGTGTGAGACCCCGCCTCTGTCCCCTGATACACCACGGATTCATTGGGGAGAAAATGCAGGGGACAAGCACCAAAGTGAATGCTTCCGGCAGACGGTGCCATGGGCGGCGGGGCAGGGGAGGGGCCGTGATGCGCGGGCACCCAGGCATCGGAGGGCACTGCTGTCCTTGAGAGGAACTGGCTCCAGCCTGGAACCCCGTCCTCTCCCCACTGCAGTGAGCCTTCGGGGGTCTCGGGACGCTCCCCAGCCCTCCACACGTCCCCTGCTGCCCTCAGCAAGGGCTCAGGCCGCAGGTGGCCTCCTGGTGCCTGCGTGTGTCTGGTGTCCTGGCGGGAGTGAGTGCTGGGCCTCACGCTCGCGTCACTTGCAGAGATGAGCTTCCGACCTGGCGCTGAGAGCGTGGGGTGGAATGGACGCTGCCGCTGCTGCCACGCCTGCTGTGGGAGCCAGCACCCCGCTCTGCCTGGACCTGGCCAGTCACCGGCAGGGCCAGGACACAGGGACCCCTGCCCCCTGCCCCGTTGCTGGCAGCCCTTTCCTGTGCCCACCCTGGGGTGGGGAAGAGCCATGATGTCTGGAGGTCCCAGTTGGTACCACTGCCTCTTACTTCTTCCAACCCTCCCCACCCCATTTCCTTCTCGGTATCTGATGTCACTTGTGGGTCTCTTTGCAGGATCCCTAAGTGCAGCAGGGTACTTTTAGATTTTGGAGAGAGGAAAACAGAAGGGAGTCAGAAAGATAGGCAGGGGCTGGGGCAGGTCTGGTTGTCACGGCAACCCTGGGGCAGGGGGCGTCTCGGGTTTGAACAGCTGAAGACCTAGCAGAGGGCACCATGGCTGCCTTCAGGGAGCAAAGCACAGGCCCAGCTGTGTGCAGAGTGGGGGTTCTGAGGGGAGGGTGTCGCTCCTGCCAGGCCCGGAGCATAGTGCGGCTTTGCTCAGGTGTTCTCTGTGTCTTCAGCCCGAAGGGAGAGAGAGACGCAGGGCAGGGCAGGGCAGAGCAGGTAGTCAGGGCCCACTAGCCCCGAGGGGCTTGCAACCACTAAGCGTGTGGTCAGAGGCGGCTGGTTCAGACCACTGTCCCTGTCAGAGGTGGCCAGCAGGACTGTGGCTGTCCTGGGGTTGGGTCTCCCTGGCTGGCCTGTTCACCTGCCACTTGCACATTCAGGCGCAGAACAGTGTATAACGGGGTGACTTCCTGCTACTGTGCTCATCCCTGCAGCCACGGGGGCCTTGGGCACGCATCCTTTGGCAACAGAGCGGGTTCTATGTGTCTCTGGCCTGGGGTCCTGAAGGACAAGCATTCTTTGCTTTCCAGAGTAGGGGCCTGGTGCAGCTCTGCTGGCCCAAGCACTGATCCTTGCTGTCCCCCTGGGTCCTGCTTTGGAGTGCCGCCCTCAGGAGGGACTTCTGTAGACTGTAGTTCACGCTGGAGAAAGAGGACAGGAGCTGTGGAGGACCCTGCAGCCACCCCACCATGGCCAGCCAGCCCTGTGCCAGCCGCCTTCTCCCGGGGTTGGGCATGGGAAGCAGGCCGGAAGAAAGAGTGCCGTCCTGCTGGGGTCACAGGGCCTGCTGCGGTGGGACTGAGCCTGCCCAGGAGGGTTCCGAGGCAGGATTCAGAGCCCAGCATCCTGACCTGTATGTCGAAGGGCAAAGTGTGACCTGCCCTCTCCCTCCCCCCAGCCCCTACTCCAGGCGTTTGGTCCTGTTCGCTTCCGGTCCTCCTGCTGCAGTGCTGCAGCCCCTGGCTGATTCCTTTGCTGGGAGGCACTAGAGTGACTCAGTCCCTGATGGCAGCCTAGACTGCCACCTTGAGTGCTGGAACGGGAGGGGGCTGCAAGCCAGGCATGGGAAACAGAGCGTTCCTGGTCCAAGATGCAGCAGGCCCTGGGAAAGGGACTTGTGAGCTGCAAGGTCGTTTGGATGTCCCCCACCCCCACTCACTCGCATCCACATGGGTGGAGGCCGGCTTCCCCAGCTCCCTCCCTCCACGGCTGCGTGAATGGTTTTTTCTCCTTTTCTGCCGCAGCCTCTGGCCCAGAGGAGTTTGCTGCAGAGTCAAGGCTGCTGCATAGACGAGAGAGAGAGAGAGAGAGAGAGAGAGAGAGAGAGAGAGAGAGAGAGAGAGAGAGAGAGAGGGGAAAGGAAGAAACAGTCCTTCCACCAGCCCCCCAGTACCCCACTCCCTCTCAGTCTCATCTGGGGTGCCCTTGCAGGGAGTCCTTATCCAGTGAGCCCCTGAGAGTCACAGAAACCTGGGTACTCAGCC
The DNA here is from genome assembly GCF_004115265.2 of Rhinolophus ferrumequinum. Taxonomy (NCBI): domain Eukaryota; kingdom Metazoa; phylum Chordata; class Mammalia; order Chiroptera; family Rhinolophidae; genus Rhinolophus; species Rhinolophus ferrumequinum. Next base: position 6,074,819 of record NC_046292.1, read on the forward strand.
TGGGGTTTCCTGAAACGGCACCATGGGCCACACAAGGAGTGACCTTGGCTGGGCCACTTAGTTTCTGTGTGGAGGTGACCCCTGCTGCCCCTTATCATGGCCACTGGGAAAGGCTCTACAGAAAGGAGGGATGTGTCACTCAGCGACTAAGGCTCCGCTCGGGAGGGTCCCCGTTGGGACTGAGGGGAAAGGAGTGTGATGCACCTTCCCTCCTGAGGGTTGGGGAACAGTTCAGTGCCTGTCACCAAGGGCCTGCGGCAGCAGGGCCCTCCCAGTACACACCAGCTGTCCTGCCTGCCTTCCCGCTGTGCCAGGAGGGGCTGAGAGCTCCCCCAGCAGGGCAGCCCGCCTTCCCAGCCCGCAGGGCTGTCGCCAGCACGCCGGCCGGCCAGCCGAGCAGCTCTCCTTGTTTTATTTTTAGTGCTCCTGGAAGGTATTGGTACAGATCACAGCTGGCTTTTAGTTTTGTTTTGTTTCAAGTCCCTATTTTTACGGAGAAAACTCAGGTCTCCCTCACTGTGGAAGGGGTTTGTGGTCCCAGTTCTGAAGGCTGCCATCTTCAGCACCGTCTCTAGTACATAATGACGATAACCCCCGTACCTCTCTCGGGGTTGTCTTGAGGATTAAATCCGATCATGTACATGGAAATATTTTACAAACGGAAATGCTGGTGTCCTTCCAAGTTGGCAAGGACAGGAAGTGGTGTGGTCTCAGTCTCTGGGCTCCACGTGACATATGTGACTTGTGCTGGTCTACTGCTAAAGACCTGTTGGTCTCTTATACTCTTTTGTCCATTTTTCACTGAACATTCTCTTTCTCTATATATGTATTTAAATGTTCATGTATTGACAGTCCGCATAGCATAGACCTTTTAGTAGCTCTATAGTTCTGTTCAATTCTGTTTGTACCACAGAATGTGAATTGTTCTATTATTAGGCATTTTGGTTGTTTCCAGTTTTTGCTATTTTAAGGAGTACTTTGTGAGCTTTACAAAAATTAAGATGTAATTCACATACCATAGAGTGTACCCTTTTAAAGTATACAACTCAGTAATTTTCAATATATTCACAAAGTTGTGCAACCACTATCTAATTGTAGAATATTTATGAGTATTACATTTTTTTCCTTTAAGTATACTTCTGAAGTGGAATTACCAGGCCAAAGGGTAAAGACTGCTTTATAGCTGTTACTGCATCTTATCAGACTTCTCTTGCTTTCCATGGGAAAGAAGGCAAAAACCCCCGCGAGGCTTTGAGGGGCAGCACGGCCGAGGGACAGAGCAGTGGGTCTCCCCTGAGTGTGATCTTGGATGAGCTCTGGATTTGAACAGGATGGAAGCCATGTATATGGGGGCTTTTCTTCCCATTGTCCACCCTGGCTGTGCTTTTTCCCATCCTCGTTCATACACCGATGCCTTTTTACTCTCAACTTGCAACTGAGAAAAGGTTGCTAGGCGGTCAATATAGATCATTTTCAGAGAAAAGTCGGTCCGTGATAATTGGCGGTAACTAGAAAATAAACAGCCTGTTGGGTCTCGTCAGGAGGGCCAGCCCCCCAGCTTCCTAGCTCTGTGCTCGGTGCTTAGCTGCATGCCCCCCAAGGTGTGCCAAGCTGTGGTTCTGGTCACTGCACTTGAACTGTAAAAGACAGAGCTAGCCAGGAAGGGATCAAAGGCCACCAGTCTGGGAGCTGTGCTAACCTCAGCATACCCCTTGAAGCTTGAAATTAAGGAATAAAGGAAGCTCTCTTTTACACAGCGGGTAGTAAACCTGTGAAATGCGTTCTCTCCACGGATTGAGAGAGGATAAAAATAGGAAAAGGGCCACTTAGGGATTAGCTAAACCAATGAATAGTAAGCAGATAACAAGGCTTTTCAGAACTCTGCTGTGTTCTCTCCATCAAAACTTCATCTGTCCTCAAAGCTCTGACTATTCTCTTTCTTCTCTTACCTCTCCTGTGATTCATTGATTCTGAGACGCATTTTTTTCATATTTGAGCATCTCTGAAGTTGGGTTTCCCATTGATGGGGTGACATAATAGAATGGGCAGCACATTTATTTCTTGGTGGTAATAATAGCGATTCTTTCACCATTGCTGGCATTTTTGACTTGATGCAATCCAGAATACCTCCAGCATTCATCACCTTTCCAAGCCCCCTCTTATCCTTCCAGCTACCTTTTAGATCCTTTCCCTGGATGTCACATCACCGCTTCAGACTCAGCAGCTTTAGAACTAAAACCATCATTGCATTTTTCTCATGAAATACCAACCACCTTTTCTAACTTCTTTATCTCTAAATGGTGACTGCTCTCTGAGTTGTCAGGGTGGTAGCCCCTGTAATAATAAAAAGAGCCAATATTTATCAGTGCGTCCTGTATGCCAGGCACTGTCCCAAGCCCCATGTATGTGTCAACTCCTTAATCCACACAGCAGCCGTACAGGGAGGCATTCTGACAATTCCTCTTTTATATGGAGGATAGTCGCTTGCCCAGGGTCACAAGGCTGAGGGATGACAGAGCAGGTTCCCAGGCAGCCTGGTTCCGGAGACCACACTCCAGGTCACGACTCTGGGCTGCCTTTCACCCGTCCAGCCCATCACCACGCAGTTTTTACTCATCCACCCAATGCGTTTCACTGTTGCTTTGTGTGATCTGGCCCCTGTTACTGCCTTTGGTTACAGCAAATGCTGCCTGGTTGGTCTCATTACCACCAGCCCCCTCTCTGACAATCCATCTTACGGATCGCACACAGCCTACTCTTCCCACAGCACCTGTCGTGTTTCCACTTCCCTGCTCTAACACTTTTTTAAAAAAACAGTTTGAGACATAATTCCCATATCACACAATTCACCCGTTTAGAGTGTACAATTCAGTGAGTTTTAGTACAGTCACAGAGTTGTGCAGCCATCACAACAATCAATTTAGGACATTTGCCTCCCCACAGAAGGAGCCCTGTGCCCCTCAGCTGCCATCCTCTAATTCCGCCATCCCCCCCCCACCTCCTCCCCCACACCCCTGCAACCACTAATCTGCTTTCTGCCTCTATGGATTTGCCTCTTCTGGACATTTCATATAAGTGGAGTCATCCGATTTTGTATTGGCTGATTTCACTTAGCATGTTTCCAAGTTCCATCCATGTTGTAGCAGGTGTCAGTACTTCATTTGTTTTTGTTGCCAAATAATATTCTCCTCTATGGAGAGACCACGTTTTGTTTACAGTCATCTGTTGAGGCACAGTTGGTTTGTTACTATTTTTTGGCTGTCGTGCGTAATGTTGCTAGGAGCATCCAGTACACGGTTTTGTGTGGACATATGTTTTCATTTCTCTCGGGTGTACGCAGGAGTGGAACTGCTGGGTCATGTGGTGACGCCGTGTAACTGGTTGAGGTCAAGGACTTCCAATAGCAACTCAGACTCCTCAGTCTCGTGTCCAAGGCCCTGCCTGTCTGTCCTCGATGTCTGCTCTTCAGAATCACAAACGGGTCGCTTCAGCCAGGCCAGGCATTGCCATCGGGACTGTGTGTTGTGGCCCCTGCCCTCTGGCTCACTCTATTCACCCCAACTAGGATGTAGCCACGGGGCCGTCAGCTCACACATACATTTCTTTGAGACACACCATTTTTACAGATCTGAATTATTTGTGCACATTTAAAAATCATGAGATTACATGTAATGATTCCAAATTTTATGTTCTCCCCCAAAACTGGAAGATTGAGTCACCCTGGGCCCATACTTCTGTGAGGCACCACCGGACTGCAGCTGAGGTGTTTAACTGCCCTTTAGGCATTGGGGCCCCTGACCTCTGACCTAGTCCCATCCTTCCAGAGCCCAGCTCAGCTTCTTTGATCGTTGTCCTCCATTTCTGAAAGCCTCTGGTACTCATGCCACTCAGTGCCACACCGAGTATAATATTGTGCCATGTGGTTATTTAAATAGGAGTGGTAGGAAGTGAAAGGGAAGGTATTTTGGTGATAGACATTGCAGCCTCTGGAGCCAACTGCCTGAGTTCAAACCATAACCAGCTGTGTGACCTTGGGCAAGTTACCTAACTTCTCTGAACCTGAGTTGCCTTATATTGTAAAATGGGGTTAACAGGAGGACCTCCTTATATACTGCTATTGTGAGGATACATCCATCGTTATCGTTATCTTTGTCTTGATGTCTTCTCAACAATATTGTAAGCATTTTGAAAACCAGAACCCTTTGGGGCTAGGGGAGGTTGGCCATTGTTTTCTCAATGGGGGGCACTTTGAGCATTCAGGCTGGATCCTTGGGCTGGACTGTGCACTCTCAGGTTTGTGCTCTGGCCAGGGATGCTAAACTCTGGCTGAGAACAAGAGTCAGGCTTCTACCCCCGAGGATGACGGTGCCTTCCTGCGAGCAGGCTCCTGGCGTTATTTCTTTGCCCACAACACTCGTGCTACCGTCAGGTTGTTGCGTCGGCCTCAGCCCAGTCCCGCTTGCTGTCTGGCTGGCCTACGAGAGTCCTGGGAGCCTGGACAGGGCAGGCGGCCCGGGACTGGCGCTGAGGACCCACGGTGGCCGCTGTAAAGGAGTATGCTGGGCCAAACAGGCTGAACGAGAGCCACTTCTGGTTTGTCTGAATTAAATATTGGCTAGTAAAGAAGAGTGCTTACAAAGTGTATGTAAGGTATACAGCACTATGATGTAATAAATAGCACGGACCCCCCCAAATTCGATCCCACGTCCTCTCCTTCACTAGTGGATAGATTATTCCCTTGCTTCTCTGTTGTTTCCATGTATGTCTGATCCCGTAACAATACATTGTGGAATTTTGAAGGGGAGTCACACTGTGTGCAGTCATACTGTGTGTGTCCCTTTACCCACATTCAAGATAATATTTTCAGATATAGCCTCTGATAACTGACTCAACTGTTACTAATATGTAAAACCCATCTACTGAATTTCTAATTTCCAATGATATTTTTCATTTGTTGAAGTTCTGTTTTTTTTCTGGCCGTTTTATATCATATTTTCAAAATTTTTATTTTATCAAAGGAATCCTGCTTCTCTCGACATGTTTTTGCTATGGATCCATGATCATGTGTGTATATTCATTTTCTGTGCTGTCTGGTGTTGTGTGGTTTGACTGTGGCACTCCACCAGGTGACAGGAATGCAGCAGAGATGCAGTCCCTGCTCTGATGGTGTTTCAGGAGTAGCGGGGAAGGGACACGAGGCACTGACTGGGGGCCTGGCGGAGGGCAGCGCCCAGAGGGGAGGCCAGAGGTCAGTAAAATCCCCTGGAAGCTGAGACCTGCAGGATGAGTGGAGCTGCTGGGCGCGAGAACCCATCCGTGTCACAGATAATACACACGGAGCCGTTGGCTAGTGACTGCTCCTGCTGTCACGATGTCGGGCCCTGAGTGGGCCTGGGTGTTGGCAAGTCAGCGCAATATGAGCCATGTCATGTGAGGTCTTGTTGTTTGAACCCTAAGCGTTAAGACAGTGGGGCGCTACGTATTCGAGTCACTGATAGTCCGAGCTCACGCTGAGCTCTGGAGGCGGGAGCAGAGCGCAGTGTGTGGGTAACCAGCTCCTGACTCTGCCCTCCTGGCCCTGAGACTCTGTCGCGCAGGGGAGGAATAATCGTGGTGGCTGCCGTGCAGCGTCTGTGAGTGTGACAGGAGACAGGAGGGGCACGTGCAATGTCTCAGCACCGTGCCCGGCCGCAGTGAGCCTCGGGTGTCACGCCGGGCTCTGTGCTCAGTGTTCTTTCTGTTACTCTGTTTTACATCTGTCCACCTGTCAACTGGGTGTCTCCTGAATGTCCTAAGCTCAGACACACCTAAAACAGACCTCCTGGTTTCCCTGCCATCAAACTGTTCCTTCCCGTCTCCCCATCTCTGCAAATGCCACCTCCGCCTGTCCTTTGCCTAGGGCCTGATTCTAGGAGTTAGTTACCTTTGGTTCTTCCTTTTGCTCATCCGCCAGTGAGTCCAGTCAGTTCTGGCTGCACAATGAACCGTCTACTCCCTCCAGCTCCCTTACTGCCAGCATAGCCCCTCCTTGGTCTTCTCGCTTCTGCAGCCCTTCTGCCACAGCCAACCAGGGATCTAAGCTGAATATGCATCAGATCTTGTCCCTTCCTGCTTGAAACCCTCCCGTGGCTTCTCCTGAACATAGAACCAAGTCCAGCGCCTTTACCTGGGGCTGCAGGTCCTGCCGTCCTGTCTGCTCCCCCAGCTCACCTTCTTCTAGTCCCTTAGCAGCCAAGCTTTGTCCCGCTGCAGGGCTTTTGCTTCCGAGATGCTCCCTCCCTGGCTTTTTGTAGGGCTGACTCTTCAGGTCTCAGAGGGGCAGTCCTATTACGTTCCATCACAAGTTGTGTCTATAATTTCTTTATTGACTTACTATTTTCTCCCTCTCACCTTCCCTCTCGGTAAGCCGAGGGCAAGAACCTGTCGGCGTCCTTGGTGCCTGCACGTTGCCTGGCACATGTGTGCAGTAGGTAGTGGGTGGCAGCTGTCAGCCCCATTTAATGGCAGGATGCAGCAACAGGGACTCATAAGTCACACACTAGTGAGCCGCCGTCAGAGCCCAGGGCTCAGGCCCTCACCACGAGGCTGCCGCCTCCTGCAGCACCGAACCTGCTGGCCGAGGCCCAGGGAGGGGCAGACGCCTGGAAGTGCAGCTGGGCCTTTGCTGGAACTAGAGCCTTCCCCCACACAACTCCCGGAGCAGCCCACGGTGTTGGACACCCTCTCCTAAGCGGTTCTCATTGAGGGGAGGTGGCTCAGAGAGGCCTTCCTTCCTTCGGTCGTCGAGGCTGGCTCTGCATAAGTCACTGTTGTCAGCTCTCTGGACGGGGCAGTGACGATGCAGGAACAGAGGTGCGGGCTGGGGGTGTCGGCACCTCGGGGAAGCCGGACGTATTGCCCATGCTTTACGGCCTCTCCCCCGTCTCCTCTTCCCGCTCAGGTCGCACCAGCTTCTATGAGGAGTACGGCGTCATTCGCGACGTCCTCCAGAACCACCTGACGGAGATCCTGACCCTGGTAGCCATGGAACTGCCCTACAACGTCAGCAGCTCGGAGGCTGTCTTGCAGCACAAGCTGCAGGCCTTCCAGGCGCTGCGGGGCCTCCGGACGGGCAGTGCCGTCGTGGGCCAGTACCAGGCGTACAGCGAGCAGGTGCGCAGAGAGCTGCACAAGCCGCCCAGCTTCCACAGCCTGACGCCGACCTTTGCAGGTGGGCTCTGGGGCCGGCACGGGCTGCGGGCTGCCCCCCACCCCCGGCCGGAAGCAGCTGTCCACGCCCAGATGCCCTTTGGTCTGGGTTACAAGGGACTTGACGTGGGATTTTCACAAGGGGCACTCGGTGGCAAGTGAGACTGTCATTCCCCTGCCTGTCTGGTCTTCCGCCAGCTTAGAGCAGCAGGTCACCTGCAGGCTCCCTCTGGACGAAGGACAGCCCTGCGGTGGTCTCATTTTGGTCCACGTCCACACACCCTTCCAGGGCTCGCCAAGCTGGGCTCACACCTGGCTCCCTCCCTCGTGGAGCTTCCGTCCAGCTCCCCTGCAGTGCGGCTGCACACCTGCCCTGCCACAGCCCGAGGCACCCCCAGCAGGGGCCCCCCAGAGCCATCCTCTGGACAGTTGCACAGTCTCGGAGCTTCCGGGAGAGGGCTGGCTCCCTCAGACTGCGGATAATAACCCCACAAGAACAGCAGCTATTGATGGGGTACCTGCGATGTGCACTTTATATACAGCATCTTGTTTAGTACACACACACACACACACACACACACACACACACACACCCGCGAGGCAGGGATGGTTATTGTCCCCATTTAAAGGGGAAGGAATGTGCCCGAGACCAGCAGAGACAGTACGTGGGGAAATCAGGCTTGGAGTTCCAGTGAGGAGTGCACTCAGCCTCTGGCTCTGACCACCCCCACCCCCGCCCCCGCCCCCGCAGGCCTCCGTACCTGCACACCACCGCCCTGCTGGCCTTGCTTCAGGTGTGTCCTGAATGTCCCCCCACCCCCAGCAGTCAGGCTCTCCCAGCCTCACTCCCTCCAGGAAACTTCTCTAAGAGGCTCTAGGTTGGAGACCCAGTTCTCCGTCCTCAGGAGAGTGTGACTCCAAGAGAGGTGGGTGTCTGAGGTGGCCCCGACGCCGCCTTTCCAGCACTGCTGGGAGAGAAGGTGACGGAAGGGGTGAAAGGTGAGGGTGAGGGTAGCAAGTTCAGGGCTGTTCGGAGGCAGTGGGAGGCCCAGAGCAGGGGCTTGGAGAGGAGAAGGGCTGGCTGGCAGGAGGTGGAAGTGGAGGGTGAGTGGGCCGCAAAGTCCCTGGTTATCTGTGCTGGAGCGTCACCTGCGCTGTCCCCCTGTCACCTCAGGCATCCTCGTTCACATGGACAACCTTCGCTGGGAGGGAGTTCCTTTCATCCTGATGTCCGGCAAAGCCTTGGATGAGCGAGTGGGCTACGTCCGGATCTTGTTCAAGAACCGGGCATATTGTGCCCAGAGCGAGAAGCACTGGGTCGTGGACCAGAGCCAGTGCCTGCCTCAGCAGGTGGTGTTCTACATCGGCCATGGCGAGCTGGGCAGCCCTGCCGTGCTGGTCAGCCGGAACCTGTTCAGGCCCTCCCTGCCCTCCCAGAGCTGGAAGGAGCTGGAGGGCCGGCCCGGGCTCCGCCTTTTCGGCCGCCCTTTGTCTGATTACTATGCCTACTGCCCCGTGAGGGAGCAGGACGCCTACTCCATCCTCATTTCTCACATCTTCCACGGCCGAAAGGACTCCTTCATCACCACAGAGAACTTGCTGGCCTCCTGGGTCTTCTGGACCCCCTTGCTGGACAGCCTAGCCCACGAGGTCCCACGCCTCTACCCGGGAGGAGCTGAGAATGGGCACCTGTTGGACTTCGAGTTCAGTGGCAGCCAGTTAGCCTTTACCCAGCGGCAGCCGGTGCAGCTGGTGCCAGGGCCAGGCTCTTCTCCGATGCCCAGTGACTTCCAGGTTCTTACGGCCGTGTACCGAGAGAGCCCACTGGTGTCAGCCTGGCCCGAGGAGCTGATCGCTAAGCTGGCCAGTGACATCGAGGCCACAGCTGTGCGGGCAGTACGGCGCTTCGGCCAGTTCCACTGGCGCTCTCGGGCGGCTCGAGCCCCGTCGTCCTGTTCCAGCAGCTGGCCACGGGGCACTATGGCTTCCCCTGGGCCCACACACACCTGTGGCTGGTGGATGAACGCTGCGTCCCGCTCTGGGACCCCGAGTCAAACTTCCAGGGCCTGCAGACTCACCTGCTGCGCACGTGAGGTCCCCTACTACAACGTCCACCCCATGCCCGTGCACCTGCACCAGCGGCTCTGCGCTGAGGAGGACCAGGGTGCCCGGGCCTACGCCGACGAGATCTCGGCCCTCGTGACCAACGGCAGCTTCGACCTGGTGCTGCTGGTGCATGGGCAACGACGGTGCCACACAGCCCTCCCTCTTCCCAGAGTCGCCCACAAGGACTGGAGAGGCGAGCAGCTGGTGGTGCTGACCGAGAGCCCCCTCCCGCCGCACCTTTAGCATGAGCCTCAGCCTGCCGCTCATCAACCGGGCCAGGAAGGTGGCTGTCCTGGTCATGGGCAGGCTGAAGCGTGACATCACCATGCTGGTGAGCCGCGTGGGCCACGAGCCGAAGAAGTGGCCCATTTCGGGCGTCCTGCCTGCTTCTGGCCAGCTGGTTTGGTACATGGACTACGAGGCCTTTCTGGGATGATGCAGCCTGTGCCGTCTGCTCACCCCCGTGCTGTCTTTCACCTGTCCTGTCCCCTCCCCTCTTAGTCCTGCCACCTGCCCTGGCGCCCTGACTCTCTGGAATCCGAAGCGTCGGGCGGCCCCCTGAGACGCCCCATCCCAAGCCCTTTGACAGTCCCCATCTAATTGTGGTGGGCAGACACAGAAACAAGAAAGAAACGGAGTCTCTGCTCATGAGAAGCTTCAAATCCAAGTCAGGAGAGAAATACCCATCTGAAGAAAAGAACTGCAATGATGCCACATTAACTTCATCCAGTGCAAAGTAGGATGGCGTGGAAGCTCCCAGCTTCGAAGAAGGAGTGCAGTGGGCCGAGTTAATCAGGGAGGTGTCCTGGCGGAGGTGATCCTGAACTGGTTCCTGTGGAGAAGAGCAGGGATGTAGAGGGAAGAGAGCGCCGGCACCCCTCCGAGCAGGTGCAGGCCCGTTGCAGAGCCAGGTACACAGAACTGCCCGAGCGCTCAGGCAGGTGGAGCCCTACTCCGTTTCCCCTTCTTCCCGAGCCTCTTACACCCAGTGTGGCCATCTCCACGTGCTCTGTCTCTGTTTTGTTCTCAGTCCCGACTGTGGAGGAGGTCTTCCCATCTCCTCTGTTTTTGGCGTCCATCAGACTCTTCATTTACAGACAGACGAAGGATGACAGTAACTCAGAAACAAATACTAGGATGTTACAACGGCTCCAGAAATCTTGTGACTGTTTGGAGTGGCTTCCTCAGCAGATGAACTTCTCTGAATGGGGGGTGCTGGTTACCCCAGCTCCTCAGGGAGGGCCCTGTCCCCACCCTTCCATGTGTTTCTCTGGCCAACACCCTCCGAGAAACATGCTGGGCACCAATGATCAGGCCATTCCAGGGATCCCTCATGTAAGAGGGACCTTTCCATCTCAGGGGACTTCCCGGTGGCTGTTTCCACTCTCAGTATCCCCTCTGGTTTTGCCGGGAAAGATCCAGTCACCTCTTTCTCTGCTGGCACAACTCATTTGGGGGGAGACACGTGAGGCCGAGTGACCTAGACCATCCAGACGCTCTGACCTGACCAGACGGGCAGCCAGGCCTCCTCTGTGGGGTGGCCGCAGCTCCCAGACAGCAGTGGCTGTGCGCGACCTTCTCAGGGATTTGGCCAAGTCACACTGCCCTGGGGGGGCGGCGGGGGGGCAGGCTGCACCCGCCCTTCTCACACTACCTCTCAGCAGCACCCAGCCTTCCGACCTCCTGCCTGCTGGTCCCTCCTGCCACCTCTCACTTCACCACTAATGAATGCATTGCTGAAGCCTTGGGTCACAAATCATAGCTTCTCCTTGAGAACAGGGTGGGCGCTCTGCTCCTGACACCCGTGGGCCCAGCAATCCCTGTTTTTTCTGAAGTCCCTAAGGGCGGGGCAGGGCTCCGAAATGCTTCCCGCACTCAAAATTCTCAGGACACATTTAGTTTTATTTCAACTTCCCACACGGGCCTGCCCCCAAGCTATGACTCTGAAGGAATAAGAGGGATTTTTCTGCGTGACTGCACCCGCCTCTCATAGGCACACTTTGTGTCGAGCAGATAAGTTTTATCAGGCAGGTAATCAAGTGTTGATGTCGCACAGAAGGCTTTCCTTGGTGAGGCGCATCACGAAATCTATTTGTCTGCTGTTGATTGTTTCCACTTCCTTCAAGGCTACGGATTTAAGGGAACTCTTGCTTTCATTTTAGATGCGTGTATTGAAATGGGTGCCCGAGCTACGAGCTACGGGCTCTCCGTGTGAAAGGCACTGGTTAAAATTCGCCTTCCCCTGGCCTCCAGTGACTGGGTCCAGATAGGACACCTCTCTTTGTACGGAGAGAGTTGACCTCGGCAGATCAGAATCCCCGCACCAGGTCCGGGTGTCCCCTCCCTTTCTGAGGTCAGCATTTTAACTTTTTTGCGCTAGAGATGCTGGTGGGCTGGCGCTCGTGAGTGGACACAGGTGGTTGCAATTCGGGTGCCACCGCTGGCCACGTGGGGGCGCTCTCGCACCATACCTGCCGTCCTGCGGTCGGACTGCTGAGGAATTCCCCGCGCTGTATTTGCATTTTCGGATCGCGCCTCCCTGGGCCCTTGGCCCGAGCACTCCCCCAGCTGTTCTTTGGGAAACTCTTCCTCTGTGGTTGCAACACCAGAGAGAAAGGGACCTCAACATGCCTGAGTCCATTCCAGGATAAAGGGTAAACTGGCTCCTGATGTCACCATTTCTGATAATAGTGAGTCACTGTGGGCCTGAGCCTAGGATGTCCTGTTCTTAGAGGAGTGCCCTGCCTCTAAAAGCACCCCTTATCCGTGGAGAGTGTGCGCATGGGGGTAGGGGTCAGGGCAAAAAAATGCCAAAGGTTTCCTTTCCAGAATCAAGTGCTGTCTTAACATCACGCCAGAAAAGTCCGCCGGGAGACATTGTCAGCATTCCTGCTTCTACCCACTCCCTCTTCCCGTTTCCCTCCTTGCCCTGGGCCAGGAAGGAGAAAGTCTCAGAACCCTGCCACCTAGGCTGGTGGTTTCCAAACTTTCTGGATCATGATCCACAGCAAGAAACACACTTTATATCATGAGTCGTGCAGAAATCTATCTCAAGCACAAGTTTCATAAAGGCATTTCTGCCCTGAGAGCATTGGGTACTCTCTAGTTTCTATTTTCATTTAAGAAAATGCTGTTTGTAATCCGCTAAATTGAGTTGACGCACAGTTTGAAAAACACTGCTGTAATCCAGTTTTACCCTGTTCCATAAGCCGGGGACCCCTCCTAGATTTGGGAGGGAACACGTGTTCTCAGCTCCCCCAGCTGCTCACTGTTGACCAAGTTGGGACCGGAACCCCGGCTTTCCAGTCCCGCAGCCTCAGGCCTCGCGCTCATCTGGGCGCAGAGGGAAGCTGCCCAGGCCGGGCGTGGGGACTGCTTCAGCCCCTGGTGTGGGATGCTCAGCCTCCTTCATAACAAGGAGGGAGAGCACTGAGTGGTAAAGAAGCTCGAAGCCTTGCGGGAGCAGGAGCGATTTGACGTATGGGTTGGTAAGTACCAGGCTAGATTCTAAGTATTTTACGCAACTTGTCTAACATTTGAACAACCCTGTGAGGCAGGTGGATGATTTTGAAACTGAAGTTGTCTAATGACAACAGGCCAGCTGTTCCAAGCCAGGCGTAAAACCTGGGTCTACAGGATTCTAGTTATGTGCTGCCAGCCACCCTGCAGTACCACCTCCTTCCCAGGGATCCCTGGATGCTCAGAGCAGCCGTCATTACTCCAAGTCCTGTAAAAAAGGCAGAAAGACCCCTCCTTTGGGAGCCCTCGTCAAATTAGCATCTTTAGAGCATTATTGCTGTTTGTTCTCAGGAAAGAATTGAGGGACTTTCCAGGCTGTTGTAAGCTGCATTCTGATTTTGAGCTGGGAGCAAAGTGTCTTGCTAACCGCAAGTTAAAATAGTCTCGTCTTGTTGATCTTCCCAGCTCCCTGCTTCTCTGCAGACAATGCTTTATTCCCACCCTCCGGCCTCCAGTTTAGCAGCATAACCAAAGCTTTCTGCCAGTGGACTGATATTTCAGAAGACTCCCCTGACGGCTGTCATTCCAGAGTGCACAGGCTTGGTCTCCCTGGCCTGGGAGCTCCCTCCTGCTTTGCCTCGCCCCCTCCTTTCCCCATTTGTGCAGAGAGCTGGGGACAGTGTGACAGAAAGGAAGGGAGAAGCATCCGTAAGACCTTAAGAGGCAGTTTCCTACAATTTTGTTTCCATAAATTTTTTTTCAACAAAAATGTATGCAGCTTCACATAAGCAGCCCTACCTGGCGACACTTTTTAAGTAGACAGGGCCCTGCAGACCTTAGTCTACTAGTGGAGAAGCTGCCTGGCCGTGGGTGAGTGTCAGAGAATGAGCAAGTCACAGCATAAGCCAGTAGTGACAGGGTGAGGTGGCGGTGGTGGCCAGCCAGCGCGATCAGCCCCTGCCTGCCTTGCACAGGACAAAGTGCAGACAGGACAAGGGCACTGAGAAGGCTGCTGCCTCCCACGTCACCAGGCTGCATGGCCCACGAGGGCCACCTCCCTGACCGTCCACTTGCTGGAGTGAAGGCTGTGTGGGCTGCCGTGAAGTCCCTCCCATGACTCCCCTACGATGGCTGCTGGGCACCACAAACCACTAGGCCTTTGAGGTGCTTCCTGCTTTGTTCAGGTGACATTTCCATGAGAAAGAGGGTACCCCCCCCGCACCCCCCCACACCTCACTAGGTTCTCATTTGGCAGCTGCTGAGAACCCACAGGGCACCAGGAAGGGTGGTTCCTGCCGTGAGAGCGCCCCTGCTGGCACTGCCCTGCTCTCCAGGCTCCGAGCATCTCATGTCACTGGAGGCGCCTGCTTGGAAGTGGGGGCTCCTTCCTCTAAGAGCCCCACCTGCTCGCCTCCTGCCCGTGGACTGGTCCATGCCCTCCGCCGCCCATCTTCCCTGCTTGCTTGGAGGGTTTGAGCTGGGCGCCAGCATGCTCTTTGTTTTCCTTGCTGCACCTACATAGCTCCATATGAAATGAAAACCCTACCTCTTGCCCTTTCTACTCTAGAGCAGAGCGCTGCCGCCCGGGTAGCTCAGCCTCCCTACACAGCGTGTCTTCACCGAGGGAGCCAGCGCCAACCCCAGGCAGCACGTGTTCTTGGATGAAGTGCAGCTGTCTTCGGGGACATCCAGGGACCCTTCTCCAGAGGCGTGCCCAGGCCTCCAGGCAACAGCTCGAGCTGGGGCGTGAGTGAGACACAGGCTTCCTCAGCTCACGGCTAAGCAAGGTGCCCACACACGGATGCTGTCGGCAGCACAAGATGAAACAGCAAGAGATTTGGGGCATTTCTGAAATGACAGCGAGAGGAGTCATGATCCCTTAATGAAACTTCCTCTCCAGCCAACTCCAGTCAGGAGTTAGCAGAGCAGGTCCCCAGGGATGTGCGTGTGTGTGTGAGAGACAGAGAGGAGAGACACCGACCCACGGATGGGAAGGGCGAGGTCCAGATTAGCTGCTTCTGCCTACTGGTTCCCAAGGATGGCTTTTGTTTAAAAACACTTGCCTTGCTCTTGGGTGTTTTATAGGAAGTCTCAGCATCTTCCCTGTCCCTCTGCCGTGGGGAGGGGTGAACACGTTTTCGTTTGCGGAAAGCTTTATGGAGTAGCTTTGAAAGTGGAAGTGTAAACAGAACCACATAAATTTGTCACTTTGGGTCCTTAGCTGTACCTACGGAGGTCTCGATGGGTCCGTTGTAACATGTTATGAGATACATAAGAGGAAAAAGACCTAGCTGGTGGCCATGTGACCTGCACCGTCCCTCCTCCCACTTGTGCATTTGGAAGAACAGGTGAGGGCAGATACCAGCAGGGCCTCCTCATTTGCACCTCGGAAGGCCAAGGTGGTGCAGTGCTTAGGGGCCGCTGCCAGCAAGACAGCTAGAGGGGTGTGGGCACTGGAGGTGTGTTCCATCTGGACCGCGTCCCTGCGTGCCGGTCCTGTGCTGGGAGATTTGGCACTGGCTTCTGTCAGGTGAGGGGGAGAGAGATGGGGAGACTCCTTGTCAGGGGGACCGTGTGTTCCCTTGTGCAGTGGGGAGACCATGGGCATGAAGACCCCCTCTGCCAAATCACAGAATGTGTCATGCCGCAGACAGAGAAACTGCCCCTGGTTTTTATGGAAATACTGGACACAAAGATGCCTCAGACAATGGAACACATTCAGAGTTTTTTAAATGACTTTTTGTATGTCAAATATAACATTTATTTTTAAACAATTAAATCGTTTTTGCCAAAATTCATGCTTTCATTCTGTCTGGGAGATGGAGTGTGGTGGGCTGTGGACCTCGTGGTCATCGAGCGGCGTGTGTTCTTGGAGGAACGGAAGGTAGAGTAAGTCCCCGAGTGTACGCATCCACTGCTGTCACGGGCATGGCTGGGCAAACCAGCTACATTCCATCGCGCGAGGGTCTGTGGGCCTCCCAGGAGAGGCAGCGGTGGGCAAGATGGCCAGCCCTGCAGTCCCCAAGCAGCCTGAGGACAGTTGTCCCCGCAGCCTTCCTGGCAGCCCGTGGATGGGGAAGGACATCAGCCGAAGGGAGTGTGCTGCGGCATCTCGAGAGGGAGCATATCTTGAAGCAGCAGCACCAGGCGCCAAAGTCTGTCTGCTTAGTCCTGTGTGTGCTGCTGCCCCCAACCTGTGCGTCATGTTCCCAGGAATGGAAGGAGCTCAGCCAGTCAGCTAAAGTCGCAGGAGCCAGTGCAGCTTGCACGTCCAGGGCGTGGGGTCCCCGGGGACCAAGAGGCACTGGTGACACACACACAGCCAGGCCTGTGGGCAGTGTGGAGGCTGCAGTCCCATCTGGATCAGAACGTGCCTCCTGGGGGAGGTAGCCCAGAGCTGGCGGAAACTGGGCTCAGTCTGTGGTGATGGCTGTTGGCTGGGCTGTTTTTACAGAAACGTGGCCAGGTGGGTTCACTGCCTCCTAAGACTTGAGACCGTGAGGCCCAGCTAATGTTCGTGAAGGCTGCACAGGAGGGTCACTGGTACGTGTTCTCCCTTTGGGGAGCCTCCCTGTACTTGCGTTAGCGGAATCCTGACTGGTCAGGACATCCGGTTGCAGTGATTGGTTCGAGGGACCCGTGACCCAAGTCAGTCTCATAGAGTGACTCCAAGGATGTAGGCTGAAGCAACTCCATTCGTCCGGGCTCCAACCTGGAGCCACTGGCAGCTGTCTTAGCACCACAGGGAGCCGGAGAACAAGGCCACGTGCAGAGAGCAGAGCCCAAGGAGAGCAGTGCTGGAGCCGTCCCCAGGCCCCGATTCTGCCTGCTGGCGGCTCAGTTACTGAAACTAATTAAAACTGGGCTGTAGCTTGTGGTAGGAAGCTCGGTAGGTATTGGAGCTCGGAGCTTGGTTAGGTATTTCAGGAAGCCCAGAAGAAACCCTGCACTGGCCTGAAAGGTGACTCGGGCTGATCAGGACGCAGATCTCTCCGGTTGGGGCCAGGATGTCACTGGTCCAGTGTGGTGACACCAGTGTGGTTGGTCCAGTGCTACCCAGCTCTGGCTGCATTCTTACTGCTTCATTTGGACCATTTTCCTGATTGGCCAATGTTTTTGAAAAGCAGGGACAGGTAGAAAGGCAGGAGGAGGTGAGTCGTGAAAATAATAGAAGGAGTCCCTGGTGGGCAGGCTTGGGAACTCCTGGCTTAAATGTCTTCTCCAGTCTCCCACCAGCTTTCTGGGCGCACAGCCAGAGCCCTGGAGGGGGTCAGCTTGATTGCCCCAGCTCCCAACAGAAGGGGACAGTGTGGCTGTGTGCCACTGGATGCCCTCTGTTCTCCCCCATGCCACACGTCACTCCATCCACCCCCTCACCTGCCTGGCTGAGGACCAAGATGCAGAGACTCCATGAGTCTTACTTTTGTGCTTCTGGTACTTAGCTCAATGCCCTGCAGTAAATACGTGAATGAATGAATGAATGAATGGCAATAATGAAAGCAAGGCAGGAATGGTCCACGGCAGCTGGCAGAGCTCTGGGATTGTCCAGATGTCCTCGGCCACAGGCCAGTTGGACACTTGCTGTATCTCCTCTTCCCAAAGGAGGCACTGAGTAGGGCTGTCTCCTTGGTAATGCAGGGAGGTCAACCCAACAGGGACCTCAGGGTGAGTCACAAAGAGGGGCTCAGGAGGGTCTGCTATCGGGCACCTGAGGCCCCACTGTCGGTGGGAAGGAGGAGAGAATGGGAGCCTGGGAAGGTGAGGCTTCCACAAGTGCGGTCAGCAGAGCTTCTCTGAGCCAGGGGACCAATGGGAGAGGCTGGAGGCTGGAGGACAAGGGAAGTGGACGAGCCAGAGGGAGGCCTGGCGTGAGTCATCATCTCTGGGGAGACTGGATGTCCTGCGTTCACAGTGGGCTCGGCAGCGGGCAATGAACGGTGGTCCAGCCGCGTCTGGGGCAGCATTCTTCTCGGCATTAGAGGGATGGGGGGGGCAGACAAAGCAAGGCAAGTTCTGACCCCCATGCCTGGCTATCGTCCCGGTTGCTGTAAGGGGAGAGCAATGCCGGGAGGTCAGCACCGGCTGCCGGACACTAGCAGGGTTGGCAGCCAGAGGAAAGGTCTGTGAAGCCCCTGTGCTCGGCCATTTCGAGAGGCGTTCACGCAACCACGCCCTGTGCCTATCCCAAACCCCTCTGGCTTATGGAAACGGTAGTCATATCTTTTGTTTGCAGAAGCATCATTAGAAATAAAAATCGTAAAGCTCATGCTTATAAACATCGGAAAGCACTCACTGCTGCTCCATAAGCTTTAAATTTGTGTTAAATTAATTTATTGAGGTATAATCAGCATGTAACATTATATTAGTTCCAGGTGTACAACATAATAATTTGATATTTGTATACATTGTGAAATGATCGCCACAATAGGTCTAGTTACCATCTATCACCTTTCATGGTTATTAAATTTCTTTTCCTTTTCTTGTGATGAGGACGTTTAAGATTTCCTTTTTCAGCAACTTTCAAATATGCAGTACAGTATCATAAACTACAGTTACCATGCTGTACATTACATCCCATGACTTATTTGTTTTATAACTAGAAGTTTTTACCTTTGACTCCCTTCAACCATTTCACCCCCCACCCCCCGCCCTCTGGCCACCACCAAACTGTTCTCTGTACCTATGAGCTTGGCTTTTGGTTTGTTTTGTTGTTTAGGTTCCACATATAAGTTAGATCATATAGTCGGACTTATTTCACTCAGCATGATGCCCTCAAAGTCCATCTGTGTTGTCGCAATGGCAAGATTTTATTTTCAATGGCTGAACAATAAGTATTCCCTGGTAGACACACAGTAGTTCCCTCTTATCTGCGGTTTTGCTTTTTTTCTGTGGTTTTAGTTATTTGTGGTCAAGTTTGGTTCAAAAATATTAAATGGAAAATGCCAGAAATAAACAATTCATAAGTTTTAAATTGCATGCCATTCTGAGGAGTGTAATGAAATCCCCTGCTATCCTGCTCCCTCCCTCCTGGGACATGAAACCTCCCTTTGTCCAGTGGATCCACACAAGACACACTAGCTTCTCCTCAGTCACGCAGTAGCCGTCTCGGTTATCAGATCAACGGTCAAGGGATCGCAGTGCTGGTGTTCATTTTATAATGGCCCCAAAGTGCAAGAGTAGTGATGCTGGCAATTTGGGTATGACAGAGAGACGCTGTAAAGTGCTTCCTTTAAGTGCAAATGTATGCATAGTATGTACAGGAAAAGAACATGGTATGTATAGGGTGCAGTACTGTCCGTGGTTTCAGGCATCCACTGGAGGTCTTAGAAGGTATCCCCTTTGGATCAGGGGGGATGACTGTCCCACATTATTTTCAGCCATTCATCCATGGATGCACACTAACTAGGTTGTTTCTATATTTGGCTATTGTAAATGATGCTGCAATAAACAGGGGTGCGTATATCTTTTTGAATTAGCGATTTTGTTTTCTTCGGTAAATACCCAGAAGTGTATTGCTGGATACGCTGATAGTTCTATTTCCAATATTTTGACGACCTCCGTACTGTTTTCCATAGTGGCTGCACTAACTGACATTGCCACCGATAGTGCCTGTGTTCCCTTTTCTCCACACCCTCACCAACACTCGTGGTTTCTTGTCGTTTTGATAATAGCCATTCTAACAGGTGTGAGGTGGTACCTCATTGTGGTTTTGATTTGCGTTTCCCTGATGATTAGTGGTGCTGAGCATCTTCTCATGTGCCTGTTGGCCATCTGAGACGCTTTGGAAAAATGTCTCTTCAGGTCCTCTGCCCATTTTTTAATTGGATTGTTTGTTTGTTTGCTGTTGAGTTGTATGAGTTCCTTACATTTTTGGGATATTAACCTCTTATTAGACATATGATTTGCAAATATTTTATTTCATTCAGTAGATGACGGCCTTTTCATTTTGTTGATGGTTTCCTTTGCTTTTCAGTTTGATGCCATCCCACTTGTTTATTTTTGCTTCTGATGCCTTTGCTTTTTGTGTCAGATCCAAAAAAAATCATCGCCAGGACCAATGTCATGGAGCTGGCCACCTGTTTTCTTCTAGGAGTTTTATGGTTTCAGCTCTTACATTTAAGTCTTTAATCCATTTTGAGTTCATGTTTGTGTGTGGTGTCAGAGAGCACCTGGTTTCATTCTTCTGCATGTGGCTGTCCAGTTTTCCCAACACCATTTATTGAAGAGACTGTCCTTTCCCCATTGTATATTCTTGCCTCTTTTGTTGCAAATTCATTGACCATACATGTGTGGGTTTATTTTGGGGCTCTCTATTTTGTTCCATTGATCTATGTGTCTGATTTTATGGCAATACCATGCTGTTTTGATTACTATAGCTTTGTAATATAATTTGAATCAGGGAGTGTGATGCCTCCAACTTCATTCTTTCTCAAGTGTGTTTTGGATATTTGGGATTGCTTTTATTTTTAACTGAAAAAAAGAAAAAAATTATGGAAAACCTCAAAGACAAAAATACTAATCTATGTAGGTTACTTCCACTCAGCAATAATCACTGTGAGGCCTTTGTATATTGGCTTTTTTTTTCTTAAGAAAACAAAATCACACGTAGAGTGCCAAAAACCACACAAATGAATGTTTTAAAATATCACTGCAGTCCAATCCCCCAGAAACTAGCAATAGGAGCATTAGGTGAACATTTTCAAGGAATAGATACAAATAGAAGAGATAAAAATGTTTTATAAAAACAGGATCCTTCTCTTGATGCTAATTTTAATTCTAATAACGCATCAATTAGTTTTCTTGAAACTGAAAGAATTGCTGAGCTTCAAATGAAAATTTGTCACACAACTAATAATATTTCTCAAAAGATCTCTTGAACGTTAGAAGTACATAAAGACGTTAGAAGGCTGGAGTACTTAGTAGTTTTTAACGTGGTTTTTAACTCTGTGTCCCAATTTCAATTTGGGGGGGTCTATTGATTTTGATAGGTGTAGACATCAGCTCTCACACAGCTTCCCTACATCTGTCCCCCAAGGCTGGATTTTTGTAGGTATGTTCTTTTATCTTGTTATTGTTCAGGGTCTGTGGTTGTTTCTCTTCT
This sequence comes from Rhinolophus ferrumequinum, assembly GCF_004115265.2. NCBI lineage: Eukaryota > Metazoa > Chordata > Mammalia > Chiroptera > Rhinolophidae > Rhinolophus > Rhinolophus ferrumequinum. Next base: position 6,095,673 of record NC_046292.1, read on the forward strand.
GTTGGTTCTCTGTCTGCTTTGCCTCCTGTGGGCTCCATACCAAGTCGTCTCCCATTTCTCCTGACACCCAGACTCACCTTCTCCTATCGGGGAAGATGGGACATTGACTGTCTGCTTTGTCTTCTGCATGTGCCCCTCCCTCTCTGTGCCTCTCTCTTGTCAAGGCTGGAGCTCCACTGTGTGCTGAGGCTTCCATCTGTCCACCTGCACATAACCCTGCACCGCCCAGCCTCAGGGGGCCAGGCCCAGGGAAGGAGCCATTAATTTAGATACTGAGCAGGTCCTGGTTCAGGGCTATCTCTGTTCCTGTTCGGGGACAAACACCCTGTCCTCATGGAGCTTATGCTCCTTGTTCTCTGGAATCCTCCATCCCTCCTTTATTTTGGGCTCATCCATTTATCTTCAAGAAGTCTCTTGTCCTCAGGGGAGAGTTTAGAAGACATAGGAGGAGGCCGGAAAAGCAATAGGTCAGGAGACAGAGCAGTGAGCCACAGACACACGGGTCCCATGCTATGCAGGAAGAGTGGCACCATGAAAGAGAAGCTGGAAGAAGCTTCCGTGGGCCGAGGCCAGGCTGCCAGGCCCAGAAGTCCGCTCTCAAGCTTTCTTGAGCTCTGCTACACTTTGGGTTCCAAGCCGCTGTAGTCCCAGGCCACATGTTACTTTCTTCCTGAATTTTGGCCATCACTTGCTATTTTAACCGGGACTCCTTTGGTTGCAAGGGACAGAAACCCAACTCAACTGGATCTGAAAGAAAAGGAGAGGCCCCCAGCTCCTCTCCTTGGAAGGCTCAGGGTGGGGGGCAGCTTTGGCACAGGTGAACTCAGCAAGTCAGGCAGGAAACTGAGTTCAGCTTCACTTTCGTTAGGGCTGTCCGATTTAACAAATAAATCGACAGGACCCCCAGTTAAGTTTGAGTTTCAGATAAAGAACAAAAATACAATATAAGTAGAAGTATGTCCCATGCAACATCTGGGACATACTTCTACTAAAATAGTATTGGTTGTTTCCTTGAAATTCAAATTTACCTGGGTGACTTGTGTTTAACATGGTGACCTTACTGTATGTTGCTGGCCTCATTGCTCCCTCGTGCAGACAGCCTTTCCTGCAAGGGAACATGGCTGCCTCTCGGTGGCCCAAATGCCAGAGGAAGAGGGCATCGGGCTCTGCCTGGGACGCCCTGGGAGGACTTTGTTGGGTCAGCATAGGTCAGTGCGGTGGCAGTACCAGGAGGTGCCTGGAGCACCCTCTCACTGTGCCCCCCACCCCAATTCTTGGCTATGAACAGTTGAGATTTTCTCAGTCTTTGTCAAGTGCGGTACCCATGTAGCTCCAAGGCGAGTGCTCCCTTTTCTAATCAGATTCCTGCCTCAAAGTCCCTCCTCATGGGAGGCGGGGTGAGGGGTGGTTATCCATGGCTGGGGTGTTGCATCAACCCGGTGGGTCACTCCCAAAGGAGAAGATACTAGACTCACATGACTCCACCAGCGAGCTGAACACACGTTAGAGAGCTCCGAGCTTTTCACTCAGTGCCTTAGCTTTCCTGAGAAGTCAGGGCAGTTTAGTGAATAGAAATAACAATTTTAGCAGTTGTTATTCCATGTTCCAGACAAGGGAACATCCACTCAAAAGTTTTTCTAATCAAGTTATTCCAGAAGCAACTCATCCCCCAAGAAACCCAAAGGAGGAGTCGTGTTTACAACCAAAGTTTTCGCGGGCAGTCTGCTCCCGACGCCCACCAGGGCTCGAGAGCAAAGTTAGAAAGAGACGGAAGGGGACATGCCCACGAAGTGTCTTCGTGCTCTCAAAAATAAACGTGGATTGGAGTGCTTTCCTTGGCTCCCCCACAGCAAACTGCTGAAAGTACTCTTGATGTCTCAAAAATTCCAAGGCCACCACCGCCACTCCTTTCTTAGCCGTGGTCTGATTCCTTGCAAATATTATGACCTAGTGTGCTGCCATGGAGGGGATTCACAAGATCCTAAAATGCGGTGTAAGGACCAGGGATGACGAAGGTTGCAGTTGCCCATCTCTTGAATTTGAGTGACATTCTAAGCCTGCTCGGCCACCAGCAGACCAGCTGTGAGCAGCTGCAGATGCTGAGCACGGCCATCTGAGGCGGGAAGCCCCTGGGCTGCATCTCAGGTGACATGGAGGCAGCTGTGGCTGAGGTCTGGCTGCAGCCTGCCCTCTGAGGGCGGTGTCTGCACCGTCTGCCGATGTCATAAGTGCCCTCTGCCCCCCACCCTGGCATGGCCCCTTGGTGGACAGTTTCCTGAGAAGGAATGCTCCGGTGACTCACAGATAGGCTTTGTTTTTTCTAAAAAGGGGCTCCTTTGTCGTTGTTTCCTCAGCCCTTTTCTTTTCCCCTCAGCAGTCCCCAGGCCTCCCTTCCCTCCCTGCTGCAGACCCCAGAAATCACTCAGCAGCTCCCTTCAGGGGTGTCCTCAGCCCATCAGAGGGGCCCTGTGGGCCTTTTCCCAGGACCAGATTCCCAGGACACTTGGCCTAGAGAAAGGTGTTTTTGTGGCGTGAGGGAGTGCGGTGCTTGCTGCAGGCAAGGAGCCCAAAGTATGTCCCCCAGCTGTCCCAGAAGTCTAGAGCGGCTAAGCGGCAGCACCTTTGCTGAAGAGGGGGACCTGGGACCCGCTCACGCTGTGCCCAGGGGTGCCTTGTGCCCCAGGCTTTGCGATAGCCTCATCCGTCCATCTCAACATTTTACTTATCCGTGTTGAAGTCTACGGAAGCAAGGAGGCCCGTGGTAAGCCCTGACCCCTGGGGCCTAGAGTGTCCTGAGGGGGTGCCAGTTCATCAGTGACTGGCGTTGACCTAGCTAGCACCCCTTCCTCCTTCTCTGGTTACTGTTCCCACCCCTCTCCATAAGGAGGGCAGATGTCATCAGGACAGCTCCCCTGGCCACAGAGAGGTCCAGGGAGAGAGGGTGACACAGCAGGGTGTTTTCTGTCCATCCTCCATCTGTTTGCTCCCCTCTCCGTCCTCCCCACCCCAGTCTGGGCCCAGGAGGTTGGTCTACATGGGCTGCATCTCCAGGTACCTTGAGCCCTGGCTCGTTTTGGATCCATCAATGGAACCAGAGTGAGGTGGGTAATTTCTCACCCCGGATGTGATGGTTCGTCTGGACTGGCTGCGTCCTCCAAGTTAGGGTACAGTGCTCGTGCTGCACGGCCTCCCTGTGTGCCTCTCTCTCTTGGGATTCTAATACTTGTCCCCTCCCGCTGGCCCTTCCCGCTGGCTCTGCCCACACAGCCCGCCCCCACTCTCAGAGGGCCTCCTGCCAAGAGGGATTTCCTTTCAGACCTGAGGCCAGTCCAAACAGCCAGCCATGCTCAACTTCGCCCCGTGGCACACTTTCCGCCCCTTCGGTAGGATGCTGGGAGCAAGGACACGGGATCCCTACTGTCCTTGGCCTTTCCAGGACACCCGGGAAGAGACAGTGTGTTGTGAGGTTAAGAGCTGGGCCCTGGGTCAGAAATATCTGGGTTCAAATCCTGGCACTCAGTTTTCTCTGCTATTGGCTGGGAAGGAATTCAGTGTGGTCCTCACTATGCGAGACCCATGGCACCCTTGGCGGCTGGAGGCACAGGCCACAGCAAAAGCAGGGATGTGTCCACTTGCCAAGCTCGTTCATGTGCTCGTTCATGTTCTGTCTTATACAAGGATTACCGAGAGCCAGGCCCGCACTCAGGAAATGAGAGTCCTATGACAGAACTGAGTACAAAGCGCGTTCCCAGTTGCTGCCAGGGTCCTGAGAGGACTTGGGAAGGGACAGAGGGCTTCAGGGACAGTTGGCTTGGGGGCCGCAAATTAGGTGTTCAATAAATGCTGCCAACTGATTTCACATTACTGCACAAGTATTTATTGAGCACCTACTGGGTGCCAAGCACTGTGCTTGGTGTTAGGCTAAAGGGAACCCTGGACAGAGGAGGACCCACCAGGGCTCCCAGTCTCGTGGGGAAAGAGACAGGGACCCAGGGGATCGCAGGCTGGCTGGGAGCTGTGGGAGAGCGGGGAGGGGGCATCACAGACGCTTCATGAGGGGAGAGGAAAGCCCTGCCCCAGGACACAGGGCCAGCCCCGTCCCATCTCTGGGCCTCTGTCTCACCCTCTTCGAGCCGAGGGCGCTGGAGCTGCTGCTCTCAGGCTCTGGCAGCTATGACAGGATGTAACTTCCAAGGTGTCCCTGGGCCTGGGAGGATCCTTTCCTACTTCATGACCTGGAAGCTCTTTGAAGACTCAGGACTTCTCTGAGTGCTCTCAACCGTCAGGATCATGGCTCTAGAGGCAGAGTTACCTGCAAAGCTGTCCATCCAGCTGCCCAGCCCTGGGTGGGGGCCGCTCAGCCCCCTGCTCGGCTCTTGCTTGGTCCTGGTCCCCAGGTGGGCACATCTGCATGTTCTACCTCCCCCAGCCGTGCCCCAGATCCCAGAGCCCCCTAAGGGGAGGCAGAGCCTCTGTCTGTTTTCCCAGTGTCCTTCCCAGCTGCCATGGGAGATAGAGGTGACCTCCACACACACAAGCTGCAGAATCATGTGGAGCACCTGCCAGGCACAGAGAGACACATGTTGACAATCCTGCAGATGGCCTGGCTTTGGGCATCTGCTGCCGATGCGGCTTCCAGACAGAGCTCAGCCCATTCTGGGTAAGTGCCGGCCGCCTGGGTGGTCTGGTATCAGAAGGAAATCCAGGGGCCAGAAGGAGCCTGGGTTCAAATTGCTACCCCTTTCCTGAAAGTTCCTTCTGGAGCTCCAGGCAAACCCACTGGTTGAGTGGAGAAAAAAACAGACCCCTCACGTAAAGCCAGATGTTAGCATCTGTCCTGAACCAGCCCAGGGAGACGAAAGGGCCCCCCCTGCTCCCTCCTTTTCCTCCTCTTTGTAGGTGAGTCTGCCACCACCCGCCAACAGCAGATGAAGAAGACCCTGGGCAGAGGAAGCAAATTCTTAGCTGGCACCTAAAAATATTGACTTGGGTTTTTTTCTTTAAATAGAAAGGAAATTCAACTTGCTCCACCTCAGTCCTCTTCCTTCTGGGTTCTGAGTAGGCACCTTGGGGACCTCACCCAGACTCAGCTTCCCCGACACTAAGCACCGTGGTTCCCAGGGGGATGGAGCAAGGACAGCACTGGGGACAGAGAGGGGCGCACCCAGTCCTGAAGGGGAAGGTTGGGAGGGGCTGAGTGGCGTTTGGCCGGCCCAGTATCCCTGAGCACCGTTCATCCAGAAGACGAGGGCAATCAGACGACCCATAAAACGAGAAGGGGGCAGGGAGGCTCTGATGCCCAAAGCCACCTGGCTTATGACCTCGCCTTCCCTAGGTCCTCCCTGGGCCTGTGCCCACTGTGGGCAGTGGCTGGGGCAGGAGCTGTCCGTCTGGGGTGGGTGCCCCAGCTCGGAGCTCTGACAGCCCTGCTCCCACATCTTGGTGGCTGGTTTCATGTGGGTCCTCAGGGACACGGGGAAGGGCTCAGCTAGGACCCCTGCAGGCAGGAGACCAGGCGTGCGTGACCTGAGCCACAGCCCGTGGGACATGAGAGAGAGACCACTGTGCCCTGACGGGAGCCATCTCCAAGACAGATTGTTAAGGGGACAGAAGCAAGAGGGAGACCCATGTGTGGCGTGCAGCCCCCATGTGAGAGCACAGACATGTCTGGATGACACATGGGAAGCTGGCCAGAGGGTTGCCTCTGGGGAGGAGACTGGGAATCCCTTTTGTACTGTTTGCAGCTCTTTTTTTGATTTGATTTGTAGCTTAATAAGAATAATGCATGCAAATAGTTTTTAAAATATCAGCGTGCTGCAAGTAAAACAAAACCCCAGCAATTTCCTGCCCCTCCCTTCCCCATGCCCCATCGCTATAGCCCAGAGGGGACTACTTTCAATTTTTTATTAGCTGTTTCTTTGGATGTTTACTGCCATATTTCTCAACTGCCTACCTATACTACTGTTTCATAATTTTTTCCCCCATTTTTGTCATGACTTAAATGTCCAAAATCTAAGAAGCAACATAGAATGATGGTTAAGATGCTGACTTTTGAACCAGATCACCTGGGTTCAGATCTAGGTTCTGCCACCTACTAGTGGTGCAACCTGAACAGGTCATTTCTAACTCTTTCTGGCTGTAAAAGCCTTGATCCTGCTCTTCTCCTCCCCTCCTGCACGTCTCCTCCCCTCATGACTGCTTAATGCCAACCGATCACCTTTGACACCCAGTCATAACTGACAGGAAGTTCCTCTAATCAGTGCCGATTTTTCATAGCTTACTGATGGTTCTTATTTAAAGGGTAAAAGTGGTAAATATTGTGCTGGGCGTGCTATTGTAATTCCTTTTGAAATCGTCAAGGCAGCACCTTTACTTTGGGCTACTTCAGCCCAACAGGCCTGTACTTCAGCTACAGGCAAAACCACAAACATTTATACAGAAAGCCTGTCTGCCATTGGGGTAGCCCATGATTGTGAGATGCTGTGGAAACAGCGAGGTTTCCTTACCTCTAATGAGGAAGAGATTTTAAGTGGCTCTTAGATCCAGAACCTATTAGATGCCATAATCTTGCCAGCTGCCGAAGCTATTGTTAACATCCCTGGGCACTCCAGCCTTGTCTCCCTCGATGCCAAAGGGAACCACCTCACTGGTATTTTCGCCAAAGGAAACAGTGACCTCTGTCGTGGTCAAAAGGAGTGCTCCCCAAGGTGACGACCTAGAAAAATTGACTAGAAATACGGAACGATTGATCCCAGAAAAGGAAAAAAAATATTGGAAATCTGGTAACTATTGGTTCGGTAAAAGAAAGAGAACTCTGGTTTGGCCAAATAACAAACAGATCCTATGGGAACTTCTAAGGCTCCCGCTCCTTACCACTGTGCATGCATTAAACCGTTGGTCTACTGACAAAATGGTAGCATTCATGAACCAATATTGGTGGGGAAATATTAATGAGGCCGCAAAAAGTGCCTACCTCGAAAAGTGCCTAGACCAAAACAGGTCTAGGTTCCTGTGTTGGTCCCATGTGTCCAAAACACAGTCCAAGGGAAAAGCTGTTCACACTTTTCTCAGACACTTTAAATTGCCTAATGGGCCTTTGAGATTTGGCAAATGGATGTCATACAATTTCCCCCATCTCATGGATATAAATATGTTTTAGTCGCGGTCTATAATACGTGGTCTCACTGGACTAAAGCCTTCCCTTGAAGACAGGCCACTGCCTCTTCTGTGGCTAAAATTCTGCTAGAAAAGATCGTCCCCACTTGGGGAACACCTCTCGAACTCCATAGTGATCGGGGAACCCACTTTACTGGTCGGGTGTTTGGACAAGTTTGTGCCAGTTGGTTGGTTTGACATTTTCACTGTGCTTCCCACCCTCAGCCCTCAGGTTTAGTGGAACACACTAATGGCATGATTAAAACTCATTTGGCAAAGTTGGTAGAAACCCTCCAGATACCCTGGACGAAAGCACTACCACCAGTTCTTCTAAATTGTAGTCTACCCTCCCCCTCCATCGCCGATTGTGCCAAACAGGAAGAGATATCCCTTGCATCTCCCCCTCAGGACTCATAAACTCTGACCTTTTGAGATCTTACAGGACATCTCATGATGCCCTTGGCTGCTGCTTCTTTCCATCCACAGTTGCTAAAGGGAGACATATGTCAATATTATAAAGGCCTAGTTGCTTCTATCGAAAATCACCCTGCTTTGGTAGAGTATTCTTTTCAAAGTGCACTCCCTGGAGACGCAAACCCCACACACTGCACTCTGCAACCTGGAAATCTTGTTTACTGGGAACGGCACCTCCAAAAGGGCTCCCTCCAGCCTCGTACTGTTGCAGAGGTTAATGTCACTTAAATATTGTTGACTCGCCCTTGTGCCACCAAATTCCAGACAGTGGCCTCTTGGATTCATGCATCACACCTACAGAAGGCACCAAGCCCAACTGGACCTGGACACCTTCTGGGGACCTGAAATGAAAGATCTCCAAGAATTGAAGCAGGCAGCCCCTGAAGGACACAGCTTTTCCAAAATGACCAAATGAGGCCCATACACCCTGTTCTTTCTGTTGTTTCTTACTTTATTTTCTGTCTCTCTTTGTTGGAAGAACAATGTCCTTGTCCACATTTCCCAACCTATTGCAAATGGGGGAAACCTCTCCGACAGTTGGATGTCTTCAGAAGCCTCAATCTGTCCAAGACAACAAATGACCTTGACTTCTCAGTTCATCCTATAATTAATTTTGCTGGAATTCCAAATGCCGCTGTATACTTAAATTGTTCCACGGGTCCATCTTATAAAGTTAGCGTACTAAGCCCACCTAACCTTATTACTTGTTTCAATCTAATCCAACCCTGTGATAGGAAAACACGATCTCTCCAATATCCATAATGTATAAGAAACTCTGTAGGACAACCAACGTAACTTGGGCCATTCATACACTTGCTGACATTCCCATATGTGGGGACAGTCCCACATGTGGGGACAGGAGAGCAGTTTCCAGGCTCTCGAACTCATGTGGAAAGGTGCTGGCTCAAGTGATAGATGGCCATCAGCTGTAACCAGTTAGCCATTGGCCACTAATATAACTGCCATGGCTATGCCAGCAGGTGGGTTGGTTGGCAGAGAAGCTGGGGTGTCTCCACCCCAGCTGCCAGCGAGAACATAGTGTTATGACTCCCCTATCTATGGCTCCGAGGGTGTTCCTTTCTGGCCTAGCCATATCCTGTGTTCTTGTGCAGGGAGCAGGAGCTGAGACCCTGCATGAGACCATACATGGAGACACCTTCTCATATGTGATAACATAGTACAGAATGGAAGCCAGCCATTTGTGCATCCCATTAAATCTCTACAACTGCCTTAAACGGAACTCCCAGGAGGTGTGCGGGATTCTTGTTTGCCTCCCGGGAGAGCTTTCTTTCCGTGCCAATGAACAAATGATCAGAAATCTCTCCCTAACATTAGGGAGCGTTGGCCAATTCCACAGCCAAAACACTTTCAGCTCAGCAACCAGCACTTGACTCATTGGCTAAAATAGTTTTGGAAAATCATATGGCCCTGGGTTATCTACTTACTGAGCATGCCCAATAGGAAACACCTCCTGCTGCACGTGGATAGATGCCTCTTGGAAAAGTAAAAACCCAGGGAACAAGCACATTGGCCACAGCAGATTTCACCTGATGATCCACTGTCTTTTGATCTATTCAGCTGGTTGTCTTCAGGTCTAGCTAGGTTCCTGGCTTAGAACCATCATGCAAAGTTTCTTAGGTTGTTTTTAATTGCTCTGTTTTTAAGCTTGTTGTTAAGCTCTGTACCTGTTGCTTGTCGAATATGGCCTCAAAGGAAGATAAGGAAATATTGAAAGGAAGACATTTTGATGACATTTAGGACATTAAAGGTAATACGATGACAGCTCTGATGGCCATTCCAGAAAAAGAGTTCCAAAATTGCTTTGAGGGGTGGACTAGGTACTGGCATCAGTGCATACCTTCTCAAGGGGAGTACTTTGAAGGTGACCGTAGTGATATTCAGCAATGAGGTATGTAGCACGTTTTCTAGGATGAGTTTACAAACTTAATTGTCACACCTAGTACAAATATTCATCCTGTAGGTTTGGATGTGTTCATTCTTTCTTCTTCCAACATGATCTCCCCTAGAGAGAAATATTCAGGATGTCCCCGAGGAGGAAAAAGCCCACGCAGAAGTGAGTCACCAATTCCCAGCCCCAACGTGCCAGGCTCTATGCAGAAGGGTGGAAGAGCTGATACTCTGAGCTCCTGGAGGTGTTTTTCCAGGAGTGAGGCATAGTGAGAGCTGACCCATCCTCACTCTCCCTACTGGTCCCTCATGGAACCAGCGCTAACTGTAGAAGCTCCCAGTACAGAATGGGGCCTGTGGCTCACTCCCAGTATATGCTTATGAATGAATGATGCAGTTGACCCCCTGGCTGGGAAAATGGGGCATCCTGAGATGAGGACAGAGCAGAGAGGTTGGACCTGTGTGTTTGGACTCATTTTCAAGGTGTCTATCTAACAGCAAACTGCTCTGGGGGACAGGAAGGAGAAGCAAGTCCCTGACTATTGGAGGTCTCTGATCTGTCATTTGCGACACAAGGGTGGCCTTTCCAGAATCTTTACATAGAGTCTTAAAATCTGAACTGAGGCCACTAAATACAGGTCTCTCTTTGTCTGAAGAAAAATAGGCCAAAGAGCAAATCTGTATAAAATGATTATTTATTATCACTTGTTACTATCTGAAATGATCTCATTTACTGTTTATTGTCTGTCTCTTCCCATTAAATGGAAATTCTCTAAGGCCCGGTGCCTGGTCCATTTTGTTTACTACTTGCTCTGTAGCAGGTTATTCACTCAATTCCTCAATAGTTAATAATAAAAAAGTACTGGAAGACCAAGTCAATTAATACCAAGTTAACTCAATACATAGAATGCTTTATTGTATTATTTTATTTTATTTTTTTTGCAGGGGGTGGAGCCCACCATCCCTTGGGGGACTCAAGGAGTTGAACTGGCAACCTTGTGGTGGAGAGCCCACTGGCCCATCTGGGAATTGAACCCGCAGCCTTCGGAGTTAGGAGCATGGAGCTCTAACCGCCTGAGCCACGGGGCCGGCCCTATTGTATTATTTTAATGGAGCTTTACTACAGTATTGAAGATGTCCCATAGGGGAAAAAATACACTGAAAGACTGTTGAAAATGTCTGGTGAAGAGTTAAGACAGATGTCAAGATCACAGCCTGGTCCCTTTTATTTCACTGGAAGTGTTTTTGAAGAACTTTGCAATAATTATTGTCACAAGTCCAAAGTCTCTATTAATTTCTTCTCAAAGTTATAGGAACTTTCCTCAAGCCTGTCTATCACGCAGTGTCTCATTTAAAGCCACTGAAACTGCATCATCCCTTTATTCTGATGAGTAACAATGTCTGATAGAGCTACACTGCAATATCATACTTTGCCAGCAGGTGTCACTGTCTAATATGTGATCCTGTGTGAAACAGAAGTTAAAGGCCAAAGTCTATGAAATGAATCAATGTACTATACTAATTCACGAATGCTGTTAAGACCAAAGTTCTGTAAGACAAGGTCCACTCTACCTCAGTTTCACACCATGACATAAGTACACCTTATGTTAGGGATGCAGAATGGCCTTAAGTTGTATTAAGACACTTCAATGTTATTTCTGTTACAGTGGATCCTGGCACACTTCTGTGTTATGGATCCCACGCTTTCTTAGGAAACCTCTTTCTATTGTCAGTAATAATATCTAAAATGCGTCTATTATCTTGAAGTTCCTCAAAACCCTCTGATTTCATTCTAATACAATACCTGGCACATGTTGTGCTCAATTAATGTTTGTTGAATGATTGTGCCCTCTCCAAATCCTGAGAAACATGTAGAGCTATTCTACAGATAGGAAACTGAGTCTCAGAGAGGTTAAGTAACTTGCTCAAGGTCACAAGGTCATAGAGCTGGCGAATGGCAGAGCTGGGGTTTGTGTTAGGCTTGTTTACCATGTTTCCCCGAAAATAAGGCATAGCAGATTTTTCAGGATGACATCCCCTAAATATAAGCCCTAATGCATCTTTTGGAGCAAGCATTAATATAAGACCCAGTCTTATTTTCGGGGAACACGGTAGTTCCAAATCCCTTGCCCATTCATTCCGGTCAGCAAAGGGACTCAGAGAAGATGGAACCCCTAATGCTTATGAGGGCAGCAGGATTATGCTCTAAGGGCCCAAAGGGGGTCCAAGACATCACTAGACAGACTTTTCATCATCAGAAAAAGCAGCTGGTGCTCATTTGCTATCTAATAATTTCTCCCTGTCATTTTCCTGAGGCAGATTAGAGACGTGAGCAAATTGTACTGATGCAAGTGATGAAATGTGTGTGTGGGTGGGGGGAGGAGTTGGGGGGGTAGCACCACCAGGAGCCCAGAACCACCCCCTCCCTACTCACCCCCATGGAACACAGATACTCAAGATACTTGGTTTAAGACTTGAGTCAGTCTTCAAATTCCTGGATGGTGTTTATCAGCTGATGTCACCATATTGCAAGATTATATATCTTTTTAACAAACAATAATATCAGCACTGATACGATGAGCACATACCCCTTTCACCCAATCTGGGCTCCACGATTGCTCACACACTGCTCCATGCCACAGCTGGTCCCTGCTGGATGACCAGCTTCCCAGCACCACCCAGCCCACCTCACCTGCCCAGGGTCCTGGAGGAGAGGAAGGCTCAAGCCTCAGGATTCCTCTGGGAAATGTGGTTCAGTAGGATCTAATTACCTGAGTGGGTCAGAGCTGAGATTTCAAGATTGGGTGGAGTGGCAGTACTGAGGACCTCTAATTAGGAATCCTGTGTCAGGGCCCTCACATCAAAGGTGGGATCTCTGCCCCCCAAATGACCAGACCCTGCCTCTTGAATTACATGCACGCAATCTGCACCAGAAGGTGTCCTCGGGATAAGAGGTGAAGCCTCCTCACAAGAGGACAGCCCCTGGTGAGAGGCGCACACTCCCTGCGTAACACATCAACCATGGTTACTCCAAGGGGGGGGAATGAAGCTCGGAGGCAGCTGTGTTTTATCAAGACTATGTTCTGGGGGTATACCAGTAACCTGGAAAGGCCCCCTGCCATGGCCGTTTTCACAGTTCTCCCAAGTCGTAGGATAAGGAACAGTTCTCAAATTGCAAAGTCATGTGCTTTTTAAAATTCCAGGCAGCGCTGGGTTGCTGACAGTGGCTTCCCCACTGACTAGCCTGGGTTCATCATTTCTAGACACCTTGAACCAGGAGTGTCAAATGAGTGGCCAGAATGCCCACTCAGGCCCACCCTGCCCAGGGCAGCCCATTGAGCCTCAGTATGTTTAAATTCAAAACAAAACAAAACTGATTTTGAGCACGGTGAGGTGAGAAGACACCGAACTTTGCAAGCTCACAAGAGTCCAGTTGGGCTCCCAGCTCTGCTAGGGCAGGGCCTCGGGCCCTTTACTGCTTCCTCATTTTTATTATATTAACAACAGTTCTGCCCTTACAGGTCCTGGTAAGGACGAAATAACTAGACACCACATTACTTATAACAGCTTCTCCAGGAATGCTAATTCCCCATTCCCCTCAACGGGCGCTACACCCAGTGAGCAGTGGAGGAATGTAAGATTTTGTTCTTAAAACAGTAATTTCCTTAAAAGCTTCCCAGTTCTAGGGCGCCAGTGCTTGCTGTGCTGGGGGCAGGGGGAGGAAAATTCCTTTGATGAGCTAGAGCCGCAGGACACTATATGAAGTGTTCAGGGATGGGGACCTACAAGGCAATCGCTGGATCATTCATTCATTCAACCGTCATGCCTGGAGCCATCAGACGCTGGGATGCGGAGGTGCCCATGCCCTAGGGTCTGGTAGTCTTGAGACCCCGTTAACTGTGGGTACCAAAGCGGAATTGCGTCGGGGGAGTGGGAGGGACTCGAGCAGGGCGGAGGAATCCCTGGATTATCTCCCACGAGCTCCTCTCCTGTGCCATAGAATTACAGAAGTTTAAATTGCTAGGAATTTCAGATGAGGCAAGCAAGGCCTTGCTCCGAGGTTATTGAAACAACCCCCACCCTCCCAAGAGATTGTAAAAATTATTATTAGTAAGCCACCCCCCCCCAATCCCACCCCCGGGGCCTGGCACTGCCGCGGCCCTTCGGGTGTTGCAACTCCGGCCTCTGGCCCAGCGGAGGCCGCCCGACGTTTCCCAAAGACGCCTCCGAAGGGATCGACGCTTCGGCACCGCCCCGCGCGCGCGCTCAGCCACAGCCTCGCGCGCCCCGGCGGCCTCCGGGTGGAGCCAGGAGGGGGCGGCGGCCGGGGACCGGCGAGCGGGCGCGGGGCACGTGAGGCGCCGCCCCCGGCCCCGACCGCCCCGCGACCCGCGCCCGCCGCTGCCCAGGCCGCACACAGCGGCCCGCGCGCCCGAGCCCGGGGGCGGGGCGGGGGCGGGGTCAGGGGGGCCGGCCCCGCCCCCGGCGCTTTTCTCGTTTTTCACTTTAAAGCGTTGGGTCGCTTTTTCTTCTTTGCACAGAAGTCGCGCTCGGGCAGCCCGCGCGCTCGCAGTAGAAACCAGGCTCCAGGCGCTGGCGCCGGGGCCGCGGGGAGGAGGCGACTTCGCTCCCTGCGGCGGGCGCGGCCCGGGCGCCCAGAGCCTCTCGGGCCCGGAGAGCGGGCGGCGGCGGCGGCCTCCCCGGAGCGGTAGGCAGGGCCGGTCGCGGGGACCGGGTGGCTGCGAGGCCGGGCGGGGTGAGCGCTGGGGTCGTGGCACTTGGGGACCGAGTGGGTGGAAGCGAGGTCGGGCACTGGGGACCTGGTTGGGGTCCCGACTTGGGGCCGTAGAGGGGCTCGGGGAACGCAGCGCCCCCGCGGTGGCTCCGGGGAGCCCTTCTTTCGCCGCGGGTCCGGGGAGAGGGGGCCGGGCGCCGCCCAGAGCCGCTGCCGAGGCTGCCGCTGCAGGCGCAGGCGGGTCGCGGCGGCCCCGGGTCCAACCTGCGGGGGCGAGACAGGTCGGGGGCCGGCAGGCCGCAGCAACCATCGCTCCGGGGTTGAGCCTTAGCAGCTGCAGACACGAAGAAGGGGCCTGGGGCGCGCGGCGGCCCCCGCCTACTTCGAGGTGCCTGGGTGTCCCATGGCCTCGGTTTCCGCGACAGTTCCCGCGGCCGAGGCGGGGGCGCCGACCTGCCCCTCCCGCTCGGCGAAATTAGTTTCGCTTTTCCCGCCAGTCGGGGCCCGCATCTGCAGCGCGACGGGACTGGCCCCCTCGGGGGGCTCCCCAGCCCGGCCCGCCACGCTTCCCCCGGGGAGCGCGCCGGGCGACACCCGGGCGGCGCCACCCTCCCTGCCGCCCCGGAGCCGCCGCGGCTTCTCCCGGCAACCAGGGGAGAGTCGAGTGTTATGTCAGGAAATCGATTAAAACAGAAAGACCAGAGCAGCCTGGGTCCGTCGGTGCAACTGTGGGATAGGTCATCCCGCGCTCGGGGTGTGTGTGGGGACTTGGTCATTGTCCTGTTCAAGTTCAAGGTAAATGCTAACGGCCGCTTGGCCTGCAGAGATAAGTTGCAAGTTGTGTGCGTGTGCGTGTGTGAGTGTGGTGTATGCCTGAGTGTATGATGTCTATGTGAGTGTGTCTGTGTGTCTCTGAACCCGTCTGTGTGGGTTTTCTGAGTGTGTGTCTGTGCAAATAAGTGAGTAAATGTGTGTGAGAGGGTATATGTGTGTATGTGAGGTGTGAGTGTTTCTCTGTGTGTGTGTGTCTGTGAGTGTATGTGTATCTGAGTGCATCTATGAGTGAATGTGTGTGTGTCTGTGCTTTTGTGTGAGTGTGTGTCTGTAGCGTGTGTGTGTCTCTGTGAGTGAATGTGTCCTGTCCCATGGTCACCTGGCAGTGGGGCTGCTAGTTCTTGACCCTGGTGGCTTGGTTCTCAAGTGGGCTGTGCTGGACTTGGGAAGCCCTGCTGGTGCCAGCTGAGGAGGCTGCAGGCGCCTCTCCCTCCCTCTTTTTCTCTGAAGATGAACTGTATGGTTTGGGGGTGAGTTGGCAGGGGCTGCTTCCTGAGTGAGTAATATTTAATTAAACACTCCAGCCGGTAGCACCAGAAACTGGTCATGAGTAGAGTTTTAACAGGTGTTGATGGTAAAAGCGCCATCCCGGTGACTAAGGTTTGTCCTTGGAAGAATTCTCTCCAGGGGTAGGAGCTGGGAGGGGGCCCAGACCTCATCCCTGGTTGTTGAGTGTAAGGAGAACAGCCAGCAAGGAAGAGGGCAGGCTGCTCCTCCCTTCTTTGCCCCATGCCTTCAGGACACTCCCACTCCGGGTGGTTGGAAGTGCTGGATTAAGTGCTGGGGGCATAGGCAGGCTTCTCCTCCATGAGGAATCAAGTAGGTACGGAAGCCCTATCTTGCCTGCAGGGCATCTATCTAAGCAACACTTCCTTTCTCAGCAAAGGCCCAGGAAGTGTAGCTGACTTACCCAAATTGCACATCCAGGGCTATGGAACAAGTGTCCAGAATCCTAGCTATTGCCATTGGTTACTGTCCCCAGTGCTGAGGTCATGGGCGAGGCACTGAATGTCTCCCCAGCTGTAAAGTGATGGGCTGGATTAGATCATTGGAAGCACTTCTGTTCTCTTACCGTTTTTTCTTCTGCAGGGAGTGCTTTTCCCAGTAGATGGAGAAAGTGTGTGTGTGTGTGTGTGTGTGTGTGTGTGTGTGCACGCACGCACACTATGGGATGTATGGAGTGTCCTAATGCATTAACTTTACAAATCTTCCTTTTCTTTCCCAGGGAAGCACAGAGACAATAAAAGCTGTGGCACATGACTTCAGTGGCTCTGACAGCCATGAGCAGGGACAGACCTGGCTTCAGGGAGCTTGGGGCTCGAGGGAGAATCAGTGTATTCTGTGGCTCTTAAGAAGGAGTGGTCCTGCCAGGGGCCCTAGGTGCTGTCACTTTGGAGCTGGGTGAGGCTGTGTTCCTTGGGCTGCTCCAGCAAGGCTGAAATTGTGCTTCAGTGGGCTCCCCAGGGCAGCCTCGTAAAACTCTAACAGCCCCTGTTAGCACAGATATTTAATTTCTCCAACAGAGGGGGTGGACATCAGGGTGGGGGGTCCCACTGGTGGAGACCAGCTCTGCTTCTGCTCACGTGGATGCTGGAAGCTGTGCTCCCTGGGCTGTACCTGGTCCCTTGCACCTACCTCTCCTCCCAGGTGAGCAGGGACTTACCTGCTGATGTATTTTCACATTGAGCCAAACCTCTGATCCTTGTGGTGTTCACGAGTTTAGCCTGGGAATTTCACACCAGTTCTTCTCAGGAAATAGGTTGTGGCTGGTGTGCGTGGATCAGTGTATCTTTTTGTTCCTGAAAATTTGGGGAAGGAGCCTCTTTATCAGGGCACGTACAGGTGTGTCTCGGTCCACCTAAGGGTACATAATTCTGTCCCCCACAAGCCTGACCAACAAAACCCAGACTTAAAGAGACTTTTATTTTGGACTTTCAACCTAGTGCACCCCCTTTTCCCAGTTACTTGGTAGCGTCCTTCTCAGTCTAAGAATTAAAGCCCCACTTGTAGCCAGGTGCCGAACACTCTGCTGCTAAGTGCTTCATGGATGTGACCTTGTTTGATGATGAGAATAATAATAATAAATAATAATAATAATTAATAATAATAATAATTAATAATAATAATAACAATGGCAGGAAAAAGTTGTGGCATGTGCTGTAGTACCAGGCTCTGATCTGAGTCCTTGACACATTAACCTTTGTTCTCTTCCTAAGAACTCTGGGCAGCAAGCAGGTCCTCCTGCCATCCACCTTCTACTGAAGCTGGAATGGCCATGTGACGTGGCCAGGGTCTCATCACTGCTGAGAGGTGGAGCAAAACTCTCACCCCACTTTTGGTGCCCAAGCCCTTAACGGGCGCAGTAGGCTACCTTTGTCACCTTAGCCTTTTCTTCAAGAAGCATATAACTTTTTTAATGACAGTTTTATTGTTGTGGAAAATTTCGAACATATACCCAAGTTGAGAGAAGTATAAGGAAAGTTCCCTTAGCAGCTGCAAGTGTCAGTCAGCACACACACCCACACACGTACACACACTCACGCTGCATTCTTCTGAAGCCAATGTCAGACACGATGTCGGGTCATCTGTAACTACTTCCTAAGGAGCATTTAAGAGAAGCACCAAGTCTCAGACAAGTGGACTGTGATTCCACTGGATGGCAGGTCAGGATAAGCATACTCTTCCCGAATTGGAGTTGAGGGTCCCTCCTGGCTGTGACAAGGGAAAGACAGCTCATTGGCTTGATCTCGTTGCCCTTACCTAACCCCACTCCTGAGAGCCTTTGAAAAGCTTCTTACCTGTTTTGTGTTTTAAAAGTGCTGTTCATTGCCCAACATTACAAAAAAATGAGTCCGCTGCCCATGAGACAAAGCATGTCACAGGCTCCTGGGCCTTCCTGGAGGAAAACCCTTCAAGGCACAGCGCGGCTTTGCCCCCCATGTAGGCCGGCCTTGTGCAATGCAGGCCTGGGGTTTCCAGTCAGGACTGGGGAGCAGCTGATGTGGAAATGGTTGGTCACAAGCTCTGGACCCGACCAACCTAAACCCAAGCTTAACTGTCTTGAATTCACCATGTGGGATACTGGTGGAGGAGTGTGAGAGCTTCTGCAGGATGGCTCCGGGAAAATGAGGGAGGCAGTGTGCGATTTGGGCCAAGGCTCCAGTCATGTGGGATGTAAACGCCGCACTGATAAGAATCTGGGATCTACCTGGTGACAAGGTTTTCGCCAGCTATGAACGGCCCTTGCCAGACAGGCTGCTTATGGCCACACACAGCTGCTGGTTCCACTTTTGGGCCTCTGATTATTAAAACTGTTTCCTTGTGTTATATTACATCTGTTTCCTGCCAGTTGGGACAGAGGCTGGAGGCATTTTTGAGGTGGAATCAGCAGGTTTGGTAACTAGTCGGACTTAGCTGTGGAGAAGGGTAAAGAATTGCAGATGTCCGTGAGGTTTCCCGCTAGTTTGGGGGTCATAGTGGATGATGACCCCATAGAAAGGGGTGGGGGCAAGGGGCATGGAGGTGCCGTGAACCTGTCCCAGCTGGAAATGGTCTATTCAATGTGTCCAGATGGCAGCTAGGCCTGGGGCTCAAAAGAGAGACCTCAGCGGAGGCAGAAACTTTGGAACCTTCTTGCCAAAGGGGTTGATGCCATCAGCAAGAGAGCATTTGGCATGAGATGAGGCGTGCCCAGGGAATGGACCTTCATTCCAGGCATTTTCATCTAGAACCGAAGAGACTGTTGCACTAGCGTCCTCAGGCTTTGTTCTCCTGCCAGGGCCTCCCTTATTGGGGGAGAATACACCTCTGACAAGAGGGTGTGTGCTGGGGTCTCCATGGTGGACGCCAGGGAAGGCTCTCTGGTTTATGGGTTTTATACTTCTCTCTCTCTTTTTTTAATCATGGCAAGATACACATAACATCAAATTTACTGTCTTAACCATTTTTAAATGTACATTTCAGTGGTATTAAGGATATTCCCATAGTTGTGCAACTGTCTCTCCCAACCATCTCCAGAATTCTCTTCATCTCGGAAAATTGAAACTCTAACACCCATCCCCCTCACTCCAGCCCTTGGCAATCGCGATCCTACTTTCTGTCTCTATGAATTTGACTACTAGGGAGCTCAGATAAGTGGACCCGTCCAGGATTATCCTTCTGTGACTGGCTTATTTCACTTAGCACGATGTCCTCAAGGTTCATCCACGCTGTAGCATGGCCCACGGTGTGCTGGCGGGGTGTGGCATTGCCCCGTTGGTCTCTCCCTCACAGAACCTGACTGCCAGGTTTTCATTTCATAAACCAGAATTTCGCCTGTGATCCTGTGAGAGGTCAGGAACTCCAAGAGGAGGCTCCTCTCGTGAGCTATTATTGGGCTGCTTGTTATTCTTTCAAACATTTATTGAGCACCTACTGTATACAGCCAATCTGCTGGGGCTGAGGGTATATAAAGGATGGAGATGGGGGTCTTGCACCATCTCTGTCTTGCGGGAGAGACAGGCCTGTCTCCCATAATGGCAGTACCCAGGGCCTGACAGGGATAGTGGCAGGGAGAAGGTGGGGGAGGGAGGCAGGTGGGCATTCCTGGTGGAAGGTGAGCATGGGCTAGTGTGTGGCCAGAGTGGGGCTGAGTGAAGGCAGCGAGGCAGGAGGATGCCAGGTGTTGGGCCTGCAGAGACGGGCCAGCCCACTGGAGGAGAGGGGTCAGAACATGGGATGCTCCTGTGGGGGAGGGGCCGGGCCACTGGGGGTGCTCCTGTGGGGGAGGGGCCGGGCCACTGGGGGTGCTTCTGTGGGGGAGGGGCCGGGCCACTGGGGGTGCTCCTGTGGGGGAGGGGCCGGGACACTGGGGGTGCTCCTGTGGGGGGAGCTCTGACATACTCCTCAGGGCAGTGGCTAAGGGCCTCTGGAGCAATTACTCATTCCCGTAGACTGTCTTCACTATGGATCCCTGCAGTGGCATGGCTGGGTCCCTGGGCCTCCCTCGGGTGGCTGCTGCTTCCTGCAGCAGTTCGGTTAGCATGTCTTCACTATAAATAGCCAGACTTTGACCTGGGAGAGTATTCTGGGCACAATAGGGTGGCGTGTGCGTGGAGGGGAGAACCCGTTCTCCTGCAGGATTAATTGGACATCTGGGGCCAAAGAGAGACAGAGTGGCCCCAGGTTTGTGAGGGAAGTGATGGAGCCTCAGCAGAAATGTAATTAGTGGCTCCATGGAGACTGTTAACTCCAGGGCTCTTAATATTCTTCATATGCTGATGTGTTCTGTGACATTGGCTAATTATGGTGTTTTTAAAAATTGGGGTGAATTCCACATAACATAAAATTAACCGTTTTAAAGTGAATAATTCAATGGCATTTAGTACGGTCAGCGCTTCATGTCCTCTGTTTTGCATCAGCGGATTCAACTGACTGCAGATCGAAGATTCGAAGAAAAGTTACATTGTTGCTGATGTGCCTTGTATAGTTAGGCCTCCAATGATTACGTCTGTAACGAACATGTAGAGACTTTTCTTGTCATTATTCCCTAAACAATACAATATGACAACTATTTACATAGCATTTACATTGTATTAAGTATTATAAGTAATCTAGAGATGATTTAAAGTATATGGGAAGACGTGTGTAGGTTTTATGCAAAAACTATGCTGTTTTATTTAAAGGGCTTGAGCATCTGTGGATTTTGGTATCCGCGAGGGGTCCTGGAACCAATCCCCTGAGGATACTGAGGGACGACTGGACATTCACAGTGTTGTCCAAACACGTCTATCTAGTTCTAAAACATTTTCATCACTCCAAAAGGAAACCCTGTAAATCCTGTACCCATTCAGCAGTCACTCCCGTGTGCCCTCCCCCAGCCCCTGGCAACCACCAGTCTGCTTTCCGTCTCTATGGATTTGCCGACTCTGGACATTTGCTATGAATGGAATCATCCACTCTGTGACCTTTTGTGCCTGGCTTGTGGCTAATTACGTTTGACGTGGCAGATTGCAGTGTTTCCTAGAAGGAAGCTGGATTTCCCTTCCTCACTCAGTTGGGGGCCACTTGAAGGTAGGAAGAGCTTGACTAAGACAGCTTGTCTAAAATGTCCACCTAGACCTGCAGACACCTGCCTCTCTCTTATCTATTGCCATGGAAGACCCAGCTTCTGTCGTCTTCCAGCCAGTGATCTTTTTCATTGTTTTTAATTTTTTCCAGTATTCTTTTAAATGAGCACCTGGCGATGTCAACTCCCTTCTTGAAGCCCATTGACAGCAACCATTGCTCTTAGGGTAAATTCTCAAACCTATGACGTGGCTTCAGGGCATGACCTCGTCCCAAGCTCACTTTTGTGCAAGACCCGCACCCCCTCCATCCCCCTTCTATAGCAGGGATGGCACTTGTGTCCCCTCATTGGCCAGCTCTGAGATTTGGGGTCTGTAACTTGTGGAGATCCTTCTCCCTGGGCCATCTAGGGGTGGAGCTGTTTCCAGGATTGGTCTCTGATGGTATGGCAATTTGGTGCCCCGTTCAAGCCCTGTTGGCCTGTTGGGACCAGAGCTTCAGCTTTAGCCAGCCACGTTCTCTTCTCCTTTCCCCCAGTGTTTTCTGCGACCTCTCAGGCTCTGAAGGGGGTGGACTGTCTGTCTCATTTGTGGTATAACCAAGAGCTTCCTGCCGGTCTCTGGGCAGTGATGGCTTGACGAATATCAACCAGCAATCATGCCATTTGCTCTCTGTCCGCCCTTAACTGGGTCACCAGCACTCTAGCAGGGGGTCCTGGCACAGGGGTCCCCAGAGCCACGATGCTCTGACTGCGGGTGAGGGAACAGTTTATAGGAAGAAGACTGGTGGGTTGTCCCAGGCACAGGAGAGGACCTGAGCTGTCACCACCTGAGGGAATATTGGCCCCTGAGTCGTTGGAACGCTCTGATAACTTTTTCCTGCCTTTCCCCTCCCATTCTTGGGCTATCATTTAGTTCAGGGTTTCGACGCCCATCTGCTCTGAGGATGATTCTGATAGGGATAGCCTTAACCTTTATTGAACACCTACTGCATGCCAGGCACTGTGCTTGCTGCTGTGGATGGATTTCTAAGCCTTCAAACAAGCCTTGAGTTAGGTATCACTTGCCCATGTACAGATGAGAAAAGGAAGCGTCAGAGGCGTTTTCTAAGTTGCCAGAGGCGACATGGCTACCTGGATGATGTAAGTTGGCCTGATTCCACAGTCTGTGTTCTTTCTACTATGACTGTTGAACACTCCGGCATCATTTACTGAGCACTTACCGTTTACGTGATACCGGAGGTGTGCGAAGCAGAAGTCTAGCCCCTCGAGAGAGAGTCTGCGATTGAGCAGGTGGAGATGACAGGTGTGTGCAGGATATGTTAGTTCACTGCCCGCGGTGCTGGGTGAGCACGGAGGGTCTCGTGTGACTGTTCAGGAGGGTTTGTTCTAGGCTGAAGTTTTCATGGTGAGGGGCAGGGAGGTGGAGAGACCCCAGGGAGGAGGTTCTGGCCATGAGGAGGATTATGGGAAGGTGTTGAATGCCCGGCCCCAGGGGTTGTCAGTGGATACAGGGTGTCCTTGTGTCCCTCTCCCACCCCATTCACCCCAAAAGTTGCTCCTATGAGGCGTGGATAAACTAGAAATTTCTGTCTCCGTCTGTCTGCCTATGCCTCTTTGTGTTAAGCACTTGGGCTCTCTCCTTAGGGGCCCCAATTACTGCCTGCTCCTTTTGCCTGGACACTCTGCGCTCTCCCAGCAGATCAGTAACCGTTCACGTGGCGATTTGGCTGCAGGTCTGACTGAGGCTGGGGTTTCTGGCTGCGGTGGTATTGCACTGTGGCCCCGAATCTCTTCTAGGACGGGGGATTTTGGGGAGTGTCTGTGATGGTCCGGCACCCGCTTCGGGATGGCCACACAGGAAGTGGGCCACATTGATGGGTCTGCCTCTTAGGTAGGTCCCAGGGAGCCTCATGCGATCCCGAGCTTAAACACGGGATTCGGGATGGCGGTGCAGGGTGAAGGGCCCGTGTCAAGTTCTTGGGGCACTTCCATGGGTTTCTGGGGGATGAGCCCCTGAATAGATCAGGAAGGACCTGGGAATCACAACCGTGCTTCTTAATTACTTTGAAGAAGGGGAGTAGTCGGGACCCATGAGGGTTTATGCTTCTCTGAGGGATTTCTCAGTTTGGAGATTTTAAGAAGCTATCGTGAGAAAGGCCGCCTTGCATTTGTGAAGCTTGGAAAATCATCCTAAGGAGCAAGGCCAGTGTGAAATGTCTTCTAATTATGTGTAAATTATTGTGTCTAAATTACATATAAATGTCAGGGTCCCTTTAAAAAACCTTTCTCCTTTTTGGAGAGATGCGATGTTCAGAAAGATAGGGTTTTCTCCCTCTCCTTCCAGTTCTATCCTGTTGGGCCAGTTTTGAACAGTTTTGTAGGAACAGGTCCCTTTCTCCCCCTGCCTGGTTCCTCCAGGGTCCCAGAAAGCCCATCTTCTTCACCATCATGTCACACGGGCGTCTAGACAGCTCAGGGTAGAGGTTATTTTGTTGATTTTTTTGTTTGTTTTTTGTTTTTTTAATTCCTTCATCATTCAGCCAATATTCCGTGAATGCCCGCTCTGTCTGGGCTGTCTCGGTGCCTGTGCTGAGACACCCAGACAGACCCGACCCAGGAGGCCATGTCTGCGCTGAGTCCTAAACCATGACTGGGGCTCCTCCCCCCACCCCAGGGGGTGTCTCACCACCACTGAGGTTTTGCTTTGCTGTAGTGTTTACGTGTATTTTTTAATGGAAAATTTTGAGCACATGTAAGAGCAGCACCTGGGATGGTGAGCCCCCATCTTCAGCGCCCGCAAGGCAGGTACCACTCACCGCTCGTCTTGTTAACGCATATAGACAGCGTCCTTCTGGAAGGATGGGGCTTAGGGATGACATCAAAGTCCCAGAATGGGTCAGGTGGGCTCTAGTACTTTGGGGGTTGAAAACCGAGTTCTGGTTTCCTGGGCAGCTCTGACACGGGGGCACCAAGCTTCCCGGGAGTACCAGCTTACAAAGCTGGGCCGGGCTCTGTCCCCTCTGTCCCAGGGCTTGGGAAGAGCAGGTGTGTGGACACCATGTCCCCTGCCCCCCGCTTTCCCCGTGAGCCTTGGGGCTGTCACTCCAGAGCGTAAAGACAGCCCATTTGAACCAGAGCGGTACAACTTTGGCTTTTTTTTTTGAGGGGGGTAGGGTTCTGTACAAGGCTTAATTTTTGGGGGGGAATCATTTGAACTAAAAATAAGTTTGGAGGCCACTCTCCTAGAGACAGACTGGGGGTGTTCTTCTCCCACCCCCTCTTGCCTCTGCCTTCTCTACAAAACATTTCAGTACCCGGGAGGAATAGGTAAAGGTCAAAACCAGGGTAAGCTACACCTGAAACGATATAATATTGTATGTTAACTGTTACTGAAAAAAATTTAAAATTATTAAAAAAAAAAAAAAAGCCAAGGTAAACTGGCAGCTCCCAGGGTGGTTCTGCTGGAGCCGCCACGTGTCGGGCACGATGTGGCTTTACTCACCAGGTTTTGGGGTTCGGGATGTGATGATGTCTGTTTTCTTTCTGCTGGTGCTGAACCACACTTCAGTCCCAGCCAGATAACCTAGCTGTGTTTAGACAAAGTAGAAATGTGGGGCTGGCTTCCTGTCCTGAAGCCAGGGAGTCAGGAAGCACTGAGACGGGGAGCTCCCATGACCAAGTGTTTGGCTTGGTGCAACTGTTCCCTCTGATTTCTCAGGACAAAGCAGGTAGTGCCTGACCTTTTCCGGATGATGTAGCAGTGAGATGCTGTCTCTTTGAGGCTCCACCTGAGTACAGGAGGAACTGAGGCAGGATTCATTTCTAGCGGTCTCGTCGAGGTGTAATTCGCACGCCACCCTTTGTAAATGTCCACTTCGATGATGTCTGGTAACTGCAGTCGGGCAGCCATCCTAGAACTCACTTCTTCTGGGTACTTAATCGTGCTGTGCGGGTGGGGGCTGGGATCAGGGGACAACAGCTTTCCCCAGTCCCGTACGTGCTGGGAGTGAGGCAGGCAGATCCGTTCATGGAGGTTTCTCGGGTGAGCAGCTCGTGAACTGCATTTTGTGAGGATAGGACCATCTCATACCTTGTCATTGCATTGAAGCGGCATGGTTTGGGAAAGTACCTGCTGAAGGCAGCCCAGGTGGAGGGTGTAAAGTGGAGGTGACCAGTGATAGTGTGTGCCAATTGTCTAAAAGCAGACCCAAGGCCATTGTGTCCCCAGAGAACCTGTGGGCATGGACCACCTTTTCCTCTTGGCTTTCGACTGTTCGCTTAATGCTTATTGAGCACTTGCTATGTGTCAGGCACTGGTCTCAGCACTTTCCATGCATTAGCTTGTTAATTGCTCCCAAGAGCCCTGTTCAGCGGGGTTTATTACACCCATTTTACATATAGGAAAACCAAAGCCCAAAAAAGTCGAATAACTGGCCTGGGCTCACACAGCCACGAAGTCAAATAGGACGTCGATCCAGTCTGTGCTCTGAATCACTGCCCCACGCGGCCTCTGAGTGTGACAAAGCTCATCATCTGGTGGGGAGGGGGATGGATCAGAAGGCAGCAGTCACTGTTGCCTGATACAGGTGTATCTGGCCGCTAAGGGGCTGGGCGCCTGCTGTGTCTCGGTGGCCGGCCCTTAGCAGACACTCAGTGGAGGTCGAATGAACAAAGTTCATTGGAGAGGCGAGAGAACTGGAGATTTGGAAGCTTGTGTTTTTCTCTTCAGGAGGGACCAAGACAACTTGAAAATACCCCCCTCAAATGTCCGCTTGACATTTTCAGTATCTCTGCTGGGCTGTGAGTAGATCCGGTTGTGTCCCTTTCCAAGCCTCTCCAATAAACAAAACTGCTGGCCAGCTGGGAAAGCTGGGGCTCCCCGTTCTGTGAGCGACTGTCCCGGAACCCTCCCGAAGGGCCTGCATGTTGACATCTTGACTCCCCCAGCCTACCTTCTGCATGTCCGGAGGGGGAGACGCAGAGAAGGAGGCTCTCTTTTGGTTCATAAGGAAAAGGAGAGGAAGGGAAGTTAAAGATTGAAGGGCAGGACCCCAGACACTTGCTTCTGCTTTCGGTCCCGTGAATCACGTAAAGAATTTCAGAAAATTACTGCCTCATCGTGGCGTTTCCCTCAGCCAGACCGGGGCGTAGGTCTTCTTACATCGTCTTGTTTTTCTCCAAGAAAAATCAGCTTTAAGGGTCAGACTTTAATTACCGTCCCAAGGGACACTTCCTGCGGATATTTCGAGTGAAAAGTGGCTAATGTCATGCTCCTAAACAAAATTAGGGTTTTAAACTGGGTCACAAACTCAGATGCCCCCAGGGGCTGGGGAAGGAGGTGCAGATGAGCTGAAGGTAGGAAGCTATGGGGCAGGAAGACTGTGCAAAGTGGAATTCATGTGTCCTGTGTAAGGGGGCAGCCTCTCTTACCCAGAGGAGTGGAGTCCAGGGCACTATAGCGTCCATTTCTTTTGTCCCCTAAGAGAAGGCAGGAATCCAGGTTTTGTAAAATGTTGGCAGATAACTTAGTGGCTTTTCTTTTTGTTTGTTTTCTAAGAAACAGCACTCCCTGTACAGATGAGGAGGGCAAGGCCGAGGAGCCCAGTGGGATCACATAGCTTGGGGCTCAGGGCACTGGGACTAGACCGTGCCTGCTGGCGCCTGGCCCCCATGCCACCTCAGCACGCTGTGACCTGGGGAAAGCAGCAGGGCTGCGCACCAACTCAGCACATCCCACTGCGCCAAGAGGGACAGAGCCCTGACAGTCACATCTGCCCATCATAGTAGCTTCCCTACGAAAGCTGTGACCCTGACAAGCCACCTGGTAGGCTCTGGTGTCCCCATCTCCCAGACGAGGAAACCGAGACTCGGAGAGGTTCAACTAAGTGGATGGGGTGGGATTTGAATGAGGGTTCATTCCCTGAGCCAGCGCTTATAACCATGGCATGTCGTGACCTGGGCACCTTGTAAGACGCGCGTGTCACCCGTGACCTCGTGCAGGTAAGTTCACCCTCTGGACGGGCAACGCCTCCTCACTTTGACCCACACCCCGGGCATCAGCTGCAGTTTGGGAATGGCGTGGAGGTTGGGGTCACCCCACTCCCCTCCCACATGGGAACGGGCAACTCCACCTATGGAGGGGCTGGTCCTTTGCTCACAAGGTCGCTGACTAATTGTCTTTGCAAACGGTTCAGTTCCACATGCTTGAGTTTCCAGTAACTACGTGGGTGGATTTGTTTCATTTAAGGGGAAAACAAAACATGGAGGGGGTTTTCTTTCCCAAGAAGAGGACTCGCCAATTATGGGTTTTAGTGCATGCGGCTCCGGGCATTCTGGTGACTTCTGCAGCCAGCCAGCAGGGCCTCTTGGCAGGCGGCTCCAAGGTAGAAATCGCTTAGTCATTTATAAGCAGGGACCAGGTGGAGGAGGTCGTGGAGGTGAGCAGCCACCGGTGCTGCAGAGGGAACAGTGGCCCTTTGGGCTTCCCCACTAAACCCTGCCCAGCAGGGCAGGGGAGGGGGAGCTTTGGGAAAAGGAAGGAGTCAGGTGAGACCCTGGGCCTCACCTTCCCGGGGCTTGCTCACTTTCTAAAGGACCTAGCCTGGGAAGGAGACACTTCCCAACTGGCCAGGCCGCCTGCTTCAGGTGACCTGGAGATGGTGGTGTGTGTAGACCCATTAGATTCTGCTGGGGAAGGGGTGAGAGGCCGCCCCCGGGGGGCAAGGGAGGGTTGTGTGTGTGTGTGTGTGTGTGTGTCCACATGTGTGTCATCCCACACAGGCTCAACCAGGTAATGTTCGCTTGCAGGTTTGGGTAGGCACTGGCCAAGCAGACAGATTTTGGTGTTGGCATTGGGCAGGGTCCTGGGGCCACTGCTAGGCGTGATCCTGTTAGTTGCCAGATGATTGTGGCAAAGGGGCCGATCAACGGAGGGGCTCGGGGCGGTCTCTACCAACAGGTCTGGGATACGAGGCTATGTTAGAGCCTGTATGCGCCCCACTACCTCAGAGCGCAGCAGATGGCCTGCGGTGTGACTTTTCTGGTTCACAGGTTTCTTTTCTCAGGGAGGCCACCCCAGAAACTGTGTTTAGTCTGGGTGTGGCGACTGGAGTCGTTACAAGCCTGGCTGGGGAGGCAGAGGAGGTGGCTGGAGTCCTACTCTGGTACTTCCTGCCTCTGTGACCTGGGCCTCAGTATCCCATCTGTGAAATGGGGGAGGATAAGAGTACCTCATAGATTGAATGAGTTGACATGGGCGAGCTGCCCGGTACGGTCCTTCCCACACCTGAGATCTGAGGCCTGAGGTAGAGTGGGGCCATACCTCCCATGCCGCCTTCCTGTTCCGAGGAAGGGACATGCTTTGGAATTTATAATCCTTAATCCTGGCCTTTGAGAGCTTGCTTCAAAGTGCTTTCTGGAAGGGAAGAGGGCAAATATGCAGTTAACTCTCCAATAGTATCGTTTTAGGTAGAGGGTAATAGAAGCAATGAGAGACAATTGGAGTTCTGGAAGATTTTGATGGGGATCAGGGTTTACTCCCAGCAGTTGAATCCAGGAAGGCTTCCTGGAAGAGGTGACATTGAAGCTGAACCTTGCAATGTGTAAGAAATGGAGAGGAAGGAAAAAGGGAAAAAGGGAAGAGATCTGTCACTGGTAGAAGGGCATGTGCATATGCAAAACCGCCAGAAGCTTAGATGGTACGTGGTATGTAGCAAGCACTTCATAAAGATCATCATAAAAATCAATATGACTCCAGAATTTTCAGTTTAGGATCTGGCAGAAAGAGGGTGTGTGTGTGTGTGTGTGTGTGTGTGTGTGTGTGTGTGTTTTAAGAGATTTTTCAGGCCACCAGGTGGGAAAAGACAGTTTTAAAGTTGTGTGCAACTGATTTCCTGTGGCGAGGGAACCAATTTTTTTTTTTTAAAGCCCTACAGTTCCACAGGCTCTTTGGGTGGTGCTTTTCATTCTTCTTTGACCTTCCATTCATTCCACATGTTTGCAAGGGCTTCTTGCAGGCCGGGCTCTGTCCTGCTTTGGTCGCGTGTGGGGCACACAGACAGGAAACGGGGACACAGGCAAAGGTCTAAGGGGAGTCCCAGCTCCTGTCATTGCCTTGTTGGGCTTTAAGCCCCATGCTATTCTTCCTGGTGCCCTGGGCCTGCCCTGGAGTGCACAGGCTGGGTCCGAGGGTCTGGCTAGCATCCCCCCTGAGAGCCAGGGGAAGCCAGGCGGACAGTCTCAGCTCCTTAATGAACCAGGTGGGGACCGCAGGAAACAGCTGCATTCATTCTCCCT
This sequence comes from Rhinolophus ferrumequinum, assembly GCF_004115265.2. Taxonomy (NCBI): domain Eukaryota; kingdom Metazoa; phylum Chordata; class Mammalia; order Chiroptera; family Rhinolophidae; genus Rhinolophus; species Rhinolophus ferrumequinum. Next base: position 6,125,120 of record NC_046292.1, read on the forward strand.
TTCCGGGTGTTTGTTCTGAGAAGCTCCAGCCTGGGGAGTGATGGCATTTCCTGTGGCCTGGTGAGGGAGGGGCCTTGGGGTCTGGGCTGACAGCAGGTGAAGGGCGAAGGTGGGCCGGGTACCCAGAGACCCGTGGTGTACCCCTGGCTCCTCGGCTGGGGACGTCCTCATGCCTCGGCTGCCTGCGTGGAGCTGTGGTTTCGTTGGGCCTCTGCCGCTTTGCTCTCTGTCACTGGCAGTGCAGGCCCTACCTGAGGTCCAGCATCTCCATGCTGCTGGGTGGGGGGAGCAGGAGGCAGGGAACCAGGGCAGCATCCTGTGCCTGTGGCCAAGGCCTTCCTGCCACGTTCTTTGTCCCCAAAACCACCCCCGCCTCCACTCGCAGACTTCCAGCATCCTGGGAAGGCCGTGAGTTTTGATTCTGGCTTCCGACCTGGATCTCGGACAATTACTTGGCCTCTTTGAGCCTCAGTTTCCACATCTGTAAAAGTGACCATGAGACTCATCTGGCAGGGGCAGGAAGAGAGGCTGGCTGGAGGCATGAGGCCAGTCCAGGGGCCGGCTGCTCTGCCCCCGTCTCGAGACTGGGTCGCTGCTTGTCCCCTCTGAAGTCCAGTTGAAGAGGCGATGGGGACTGTCTTGTGTGTTGGTGAAGTGGAGCTGATCTTGAATGAGGAGGCCTTACCACGGAGCCGCCCCAGGTGTCCCCCCAGACTGGGGCGAGGGGGCCATAGGGGCCAGGAAGGGGCAGAGGGGAAATTAGATTGGGGTGGCAGGGGCGATGGATTTTATGTGGCTTTGAAGTGTAGGCTCCCTCTGGGCTGGTGTGGTTTGGATGGCGGGGTGATGTCGGCAGGCCACCTCTTGAAGGGTACAGCTTCAAAGCACCGTCCAGCCTGGTGGCTGGAGACAGAACAGCCCACTTTGAGTGAGCTCCCGAGTCCACACCTGCTTCTTAGGTGGGAAGCTGCTTCCCGCCTTTTCTGTCCCCAAGCACCCAGCCCGACTTCCTGGGAGGATGCTGGCTGGACCCGTCCCGGGGCCAGCACCTGCCTGCCTGGTCCTAGGGTCAAAGGCAGGACACTCTCCTCAGAAGGGAGGAGGGGAATCCATACTTTCAAGCCCACTGGGTCCAGGGACTTCTGTTGTGGCAGCCACACTTACCTGCTCAGAACAGGGCCAGAGTCCCTTGCCATCTGGCAGAGTCCCCTGCCAGATGTCCGGGTTGGTGTCTGTTTCTCCCTGTTTCTGGCCACCCTCCCTCAACTTTGTTTTCTCTTTACCTCCTTCTTAAATTTGCTTAGCAGAACTTCCTTCTGCAAATATTTATTGAGCACCCACTATGTGCCAGCATTGTTCTAGGCAGGGGGCTTACAGCAGGAACAAGACTGGCTGGAGGGTGAGAATTAACCATTGTCTCCTGGCAGGACCGCCCTCTGTGTGGCAAGTGTGTCTCTTTCTTCCACCTGCAACACCTCCTCCTTCCCAGCTCCAGCCAGATGGCTTTAACCTCTTGCCTTTCCTCCCCCTGCCCTACCCCAGTCGTGTGCAGAGGTGGGGTGTCCCTCCCCCGCTATTTGATGGGGAGGTCCTGGAGAGCCACTTCGTCTGGAGTACACCGTTGCTGGGGTGTTTTAGACATAGTGGGTTTACCCAGTGTTTCTAATTTATTCCTTGGCCCTCGGAGGAAGTGTGCACCTACCCGCCTCAGTTTGGCAGGTGTTTCAGGCAGTAGAGCAGGAGAAACGGATTCACCCCACGTCACTGAGGGAGCTGGTGATACAGAGCTGGGGCTGGTCCCCCTGCTCAATGCCTGGCCTGGGGGCTTGTACGGAATCCAGGAGTCTCTGTCGGGGGGTTGCTGAGACATTCTCCAGGGCAGACACCTTGGTTATCACTGTAGATCCTGGTACCTGCCTAGCTCAGTGGCTAGGACGTGTGGGGGTCAGTGGGAACTTGTTGAATAAATGAATGAATGAGTGAATTAGACAACCTCTTCACCGATGGTGGACAAGTTAGCATCTTTGATCCAATCAGCTCATATTCTGTGGTTGTCAGTTGACTGTCTGTTTCTGTCAGAGCAGGAGCTCCGTCCACCTAGTTCGGCAGCTCCTAAGCCTAGTGCCTGGTGCACGGTGGGACTGAGTCGGCCGATTGTTTTTCTGCCCTCACTGTATCCCTGCTTTAGGGTCTGACCACAGCCCCAGGTGGCTGCCCCCTACTCTGGCTGATCAGGACCTCCCTTTTGAAGGTGCCCTGGAGGTTGGGCTCTGTGTCTCTTGTTTCCTTGTGGGGGACTTTTCATTTATGTCACTGGTGCTTTTGAGGCCATACCTCCCATTGTGGCCAGTTTTAGTGGGACCAGATTATGGGAAAGGTTAGGTGACCGGGAGAGGTCACCCCCAGGCTCCAATAGAAGACTTTCCCGAGCGCTTTTAAAGTAGGCATCTTGTTGTTCCGATCCCATCTCTGAATTCCCGAGTGTCTGACCCACTCCCCAGGCCAAGGCAATAAGACTGACTATGGCTGAAGAAGGCAGCAGTGTAATTATAGGTACTGAAAATAGTCCTATTTTCCTTTGAACCTTCTGCTTCTGCCGCCCCCCACCCCTGCCACACACACACACACACACACAGTCTAAGCTGACAAAAGCTCTTAAACCTTAGTTTAGTCTGCAGAGAGAGCATCCCAGGGCGGGGGGCCTTAAACATTTGCATTCCTTGGGCTTAGCCCATTCTTTTGAGTGTCAAATTTCTGGGTTAGTGGTGCATGGAGGGTGAAGCCAGACTCTTTACAAAGAAAGCATGTGTGTGTAGTGGAATTCCAAATATCCTGATGGCACCGGGTGGCCTCCAAGCACCAGGGCCATTCTTGGGAGAGAGCAGACCCTGTGCCACTTTATCTAAACTTGCCCTGGCCTGTTCGTTATCACCTTGGTACCCACTAGAGAGGTGTTTCAGCAGGTTAGCTCTTCAGACTTTTAGTGAACACTCACTATTCAGCTAAAAATAGGGAAGAGAGCTGTTTGAGAAGCTCTTGAACCAGTGAGGAAGACAGACACGGGCAGCTCATTACTGCTCTAGTTTTCATCACCTCTAAGCCCACCCCACCCCAGAGGAAGGGTCGCCATTTTTTAATCAGCTGCCCTGACTGTCACTGATTCCGGGACCAGCCTGACTGCAGTGATGTGTGAAGATGAATCATGTTGAGTCAGGAAAGATGGGATGGGGGCATTGGACTGGCCGGGGCATCGCCAAGTTCATGGGTTTGTTCAGCGGCAGCGGGTATCTGGGGGACAGTTAATGGGTAGAGTGGGGCTGGGTGCAAGATCAGTGCCAGTGCCAATGGGAGCTGTTGACCAAGTGACCACCAGCCTCTAGCTGTTCATCGCTCTCTGCAGCCTCTCACCTGGCAGGGGTGGGGGGTGGGGGAAGGAGGCGTGGGGAAACGGCCACCATGTGTCTGCCGTACAGATGGGTAAAGGCCGTGAGAGGTAACCCACACCTGGGACCAGCCCTGGGCAGGGGGTTTCAGCACCTGCCCTCCCTGAGCTCCAATCCTGGGTCTTGATTGGCTCTTTATTAACGACCCAGATTCGTGGGGCTTAGTTTAGTCCCTGGGGCCTGAGCTCCTCCTTTTCTGTCTTGGCCCCATCTCTGTAGCTTGTCTTTAACGCGCCGTCAGTACGTACCAGGCACCGGGATGTGTGTGCACCAGTGTGCTCTCACTGTCAAGCCGTCCTCGTTTTTGCAGAGAGGGAAACTGCGGCCCAGAAAAATCTCAGGTCATAGCCGGGGAAGTGTCAAAGCCGTGATTTGAACCCAGGGTTGTCAGCTCCAGAGCCCGTGCCTGCCTCTCATTCTCACACGTTTTCAACAGATTTTCGCTTGCTCTTTGTCCCCAGTTTGTGTCGTGACCTTTTGGCAGGTGGGATTGAAAAGTCCTGACTTGATGGCTGATTGAGAAGGGGTGAATGAGTAAGGACCAGAGTGACTAGGGTTCCTCAAAGCCTTATGAGAAATGGCACAGTTGCTGGGGAAAGACGTACTTACGGGGTCCTGCGCTGATGTCTGGGGAGGCCAGGACCGCCTCTGGTTCCATCAAGGCTGAAAACTGGCAGAATATTCCAGAGAGTCAGGAGAGACGATGCAAAGTGACAGGTGGTGGTGGACGTTTGTTCGGTCCTACTTTGGCCACCCCGATGGTCAGCAGGAGGCTGAGGTGCAGTGGGGGGGTGCTGTGATGGAGGGGAGTGCCTTGCTAGACCATCAGACACCTCAGCCCCACCCGAGCCCCCCTTTCCTTTGTTGTCTGGCTGCGTCAGACGTCTGGGCTTGTAGGGAGGTTCCTGAATGGGCCTTGGAAAGAGGTCACTCCCTTCCCGTGCTGCCGGCACTGACCCACATGTGACCTTTCCCGTGGTGACAGTGTCTGGCCTTCACTCTTTGATGCTGGCTGTGGAGGGGCAGTGAGTGTCTGGGAGCAGGGTGGCCGCCCCTTCCCTGCTCTGGCCTTCGAGGACTGGGCCGTGCTCCCGCCAGCCGCCCCTCCTCCCCTCTGCCATCTTGGAGAGGGGAAATCCACTCACTCGACCCTCTGTCTGAGCATCTGACCTTTTCCACTCCGTCAAGTGCCCTGTCTGGGCTGGCGGCTTTGACTGTCTAGATGAGATAGACTGATTCCTGCCGGGCCAGAGCCCAGAGGGCTGGTGGCTGGACTTGGCCCCTGTCCGGCCCCCCTACCCCTCTGTCTGATACTTAGCAGTGGACGTTTTTCCCACAGAATCGCTGAGGTTTTCCCGTTTCTCCCCGTGGCTCGCTCGGGGAGCTGTCCCTCAGGATAGCTCTCCCTGTTGGCGGAGATCACGGGGGATCTCAGAAGATGCCGCCGAGCCCAGGCGCCAAAGCTGACCCTGAAGGTCCACGCTGCGGTCGCCAGCGCCCTGAAGTCAGTGCTGGGCCGCGTGGCCCCTCACCCAGGCCTGGAGCCCTGTCTGCCATGAAGGCCGGGAATTCAGGCTTAACCTTTACTCTTCATGGAATCCAGACGTGCACAAAGCCGAGAAGAGAGCACCCCAGACCCATCTTCCTCCAAGGTAGTGGTTTCTTTCTCACGCCTGGCTGCCCCAGTGTCTTCAGGCGCCAGGAGCCCTTGCTGGGCAGATGCTGGGGAAGCAGCCTTTGCAAATCCTTAACTCCCTCTTGGGCCTCAGCGAGACCACGCCGTGTCCACCCCGCAGCTGGGCTTCTGGGCTGTTTCTGCTGCGATGCTCAGAAATAGCAGGGTCTGTGCTGCACACGGCTGTGGGCTTCTCCTCTGTCTTCTCTTTCCCTCTCTGACCTCTCTTCCTTGCGGCCAGTGGGAAATTCTGGGGGACTCTTCCTGAAGCAAGGAGAGCCAGGATACAGACCCCAAAGTGAGGGTCGTGTGCAGGCTTGTGTGCCAGCTCCGCTGGGCTTCCTGGAGTTGAGCTGCAGTTCCCTCATGAGGCATTCTGGTGGCTCCATTGGTCACAGGTCCTGGATACTGTTGTGTTTCCCCTATTTCTTTTTTCCTAGTTTTTTAAGCCGTATCTTTTTGGTGTGCCAAAGCAGGGGACCAATCCCTGATGAATGACCTCACATTCACGCTTTTCTCAACACGTTGACACATGTGATGCAGCTGGACTGGGCTCCAGGTGGACCGTCCTTTATTCTTCTCGGCCCCGCGGGCAGGCGCATAGTAGGACTCACAACAATTCGTTGCGTCGATGCATTGTGTCCTAATTAGCTGTAGTCATTTCTGTCGCCCTCCTCTGTGGCAGGTTCCACTGTGATTCCATTGCTCAGCGCATAGGGGGTCCTGTGAGGTGGTGGTGGGAACCGCAGGTCGCGTTCAGTGCCAGGTGCACGTCCCTGGCTGTCCTCTGTGGTGTCTCTTTGTGCCCAACCTTGGAAGGGTTGGCTGGAGGGGCTTGGGTCCTGGACGCTGTGTACCCGAAAAGGAGGCCAGACAGTGGGGATAGGGCAAAGTCAAGACAAAGGCTTGGTTGTGCCCTTGGAGAAAACCCAAACCTGGGTTTCCCTGAGGCTGAAACTGCCAGTGCCTGGCCTGCCTTGTTCCCATAAAGGGGACTTTGTGTGTGGCTCCTGGCGGGAGGAGGAGGCGCCCTGACTCTCCCTGGGAACGGGCCTGACCGCCTTGCCTCCAAGCCACAGCTCACTGCGATAACTCCCATGACCCTTGACCTCTTAGATAGAGCTGACACCAGGCCAGACGGTCGTGTTTGGGACAAGTCTGTTCTCCATGTCTCGGGGCCAGCATTGTCCGATCCAGACCTGACACATTGTTTCTTGGAAAACTGAGTGGGTGGGGGCAACAGGGACGGGGCTGTGATGGGAGGTGCCTCAGGAGTGGGTCTGTGCCAGCCGGGCAGTGGGGGATGGCGGAGCCCTGTCTGGAAACACAACTCCCCGCCAGCTGCTGCCCCCTGAATGGAGGGCTTGTGTGGACGCTTGAAGCTGGGACCCCACGGCTCAGCATAGAGCAGCTGATGGAGCCACCTCTGCTCGCACTGCTGTCTGGGGGTTTTCCAGGAAAGAGCGGCCAATGCAGGCGGAGGGAAAGGGCCGGCATCCCCCTGCTCTCTGGGCACTGGCCGCCCCTGCACACTGGGGATGTTTGGGGTGTGTAGGAGTGAGCTCTGGCCACACTTCAGGACTGAGTTTTAAGGAATGTTGGGCCTGGAGGACAGACCTGGGGCAGAGGGGCTGCAGACCAGGTGGGGGAAGGTTCCAGAGCAGGTTGGGACAGACAGATGGATACCTGAGCACCCTTTAGGAAGCTGGTGTAGGAGGGGAAGCCCAAGGCCCTGCTTCCATGGGGTGGCATTTCTGTGGAGTCTGGCGGTATGGAAGGTGGCTGCATGGGATGGAAGAGCCACTCACTCCTTCAACAGGTATCCACTGAGCACCTACTGTGTGCCAGGCACTGTTCCAGGGACCTCATTTTACATGTATTCTTGTAGTGGATGGTCTTAAGGAGATAACCAAGTAAACGTCATTGGAGAGTGCTGTGGAGAAGAGCTGAGTGGAGTACAGGGGCAAGAATGCTAGGGACAAAAAACAGTGGCCATCTAAAGTAGAGTGGCTGAGAAAGGCCTCCGTGATGAGGCAACCTTTGAGCAGAGGCCTGATGGCAGTGAGCGAATAGCCACCTAGGTACCTAGGCCCAGTGTACCTGGTACCAGGCAGAGGGTTTGGGAAGTGCAAAGGCCCTGGGGTAGGACCTCGGCATGTGCCGTGATCAGCGAGAAGGCCAGTGAGGCAGGACAGAGTGAGGTGGCGGGGGTTGGGTGGGGGCGGAGAGGATCAAGGCGGAACAGGAGGCCAGGCTGTAAGGGCCTGGGGGCGCTGCGAGACACCTGCTCTTCACTGAATGTAACCACTGGGGAGTCTGTGCAGAGGAGGTTGGTTCTGGGGCCCGGGAGGGGACAAGCGAGGTGGTGAGGGTGAGCGGGAGCTTAGACAGGCTGAGATTTCCACCCCATTTGTCACACACGATGTGACCGTGGACAAGGTATGCCAGGCTCTAGGCTGGCTGCTAGAGCAGCCTGGTCCCCATCTTTCGGAGGGAGAGACAGGTAAGGAAATCAGCCGCCACAGCACCTCTCCCCACCGACCACGGGGCAGAGCTTGACTGCTCGGCACTTATTTGAGGGTCGAGTGAGCACATGGAAAGCACACCCAGGTATCGAGAGGACACAGAGTAGAGGCATCTAAATGACACTGGGAGAGGTCGGGAAGGCTTTCCAGAGGGAACCTGCGTCCGGGGTCAAAGTCTTCATGGGAAAAAGCCTGATAAGAAAGCCGGACGTTTCAGGTGGAAGAAACATCATGAGCAAAAAAAGTGGAGTCTTTAAAAAGCTTGACTTCGAGTCGGGGAGGACTTCTCCAATTGGAAGGGACAGAAAACCCAATCCAAACATCCTTAAACAAAAAGCGACTGGTTTGCTGAACTGTAAGCAGCTAAAAACTCAGAGGGTTTCAGGCACAGCTGGATCCAGAGGCTCAAATGCTGGTACCAGCAATTGGCTGTCTAGTTAAGCATCTGCGTTTCTTCTTTTTGGCCTCATTCTCAGAAGGTCATCGGAGCAGAAATCCCAAGATTGGCTCTGACTGGCCTGCATGCTCACTGTCACAGGTCCGTGATGCCCCCATGCAGTGGACTGAGGCCGTGTACCCAACCCCAGAGCCAGGGCAGAGTAGGACCACAGCCCAGGCCCAGGAGAAGGGACAGGCAGTGCTCCAAGGCAGAATTGGAGTACATCACCAGAACAAGAGAAGTCCCCGTCTTGTTAGGGACACCGTGTGTATTGCCAGACCCTGGTTTTGTGTGTTGTGGCAGGGAGGACAGTGTCAAGAAGGGGGTGTGGAATGGGACTGGCTGGAAAGGTAGTCATAACCAGGTCATAAAACGCTTTTCTATGTGAGAATTTGCCCGTTGTCCCTGAGGTGGCCCAGGCTGTCACATAGTAGGTACTCAGGAAGCTTGCCAAGGCGATCTGTATGTTTCCCGGACGGCCACCAGATGCGTTTAGGCAGGCACCGTCAGATGAGCGTCTGAGGGCGCTGTGTGTGGAGGCTGGCGGCCGGCGGGGCGGGTGTGTGCGCTCAGGACCTCAGGAGGGCTGGGCACAGGGGCCTCCCCTCCCTCTTCCTTCCTTCTCACGCTTGCTCCGATGCCCCTCTCCATATGGGGCCGTCTGGACAAATTTGGGTGGCAGAGTTGAAGCCTATCATTAGGTTTACCCCGGCATCCTCTCAGCCCGTCTTATCCGGAGAGCTGTTTCGTTTACTTCCCTCTTTTAGCTGCCGGCTAAGGTTTGTGGCGGATGAGCAGGGTGTGTTTCTAAAAGCAGACGGTTGCCCGGGGAGGCCGCCTTTTCACTTGGGTGGCCCTGCTTCCTGGGCTGGCACAAAGCTTCCCATGGTTGAATATTTTTTTCTTCATAAAAACTGGAGGGAAAATGTATTTGGGTCCCCTTGTCTGCCCTGACTCATGCTGGGAGCGGAGAAGATGCCACGAGAGTCTGGGGTCCATGAAGTCATCTCCTGTATTCCGTCCGTCCCCAGGCAGGCGGCTGGGATGGCCGCTGCCATTGCAGGGGTGAGGCAGGATGTTCTCCTGGGGCTGAATTCGCTCTTCCCTCCTTTGGTCAGCGGGTCCTTGTGAGCTCATGAGATGTCCTGGGTAATGAAGCATCCCCACGGGACTGCTGGAGAAGACCCGAGTTAGTCCCAGCACTGCTCATGTCACTTTTCTGAGCCTGTCTCCCTACCCTGTGCCATGGGGGCCACCGGATTTGACCTGTGGAAGCACTCGGAGCCCGCCGGAAGTGCCCACAGTGGTGTCCGAGTGGTCACCGAAATCATTTTGTGAACAGGGGCTAAGGCCACTGAATAACCCAAAAGGTGAGATGGGACCTCCCTCCCCAGGGTCACTGACTGCCTGTGGCCCAGTGTTCTCCCTGGGGGGGGTGGGCTGCCTGGGAGACGAGTGTGGGCCAGAGGGCCCCGGGTGGGAACTGGGAGGCAGGCTGAGAAGCCCTGGAATGGAGCCACTGGGCAGAGGCGCCTTGGCTCTCCCTCCTCACTCGCCAGCTCTGTCGTCAGCCGTCTTGCCTCCCACTCGCCTGGCAGAGGCAGTCCAAGGGGCTTTCCTCATTACTGCTCTTCTAGTCTGTGTTGGTTTAATTTGAAAGACTATTGCCTCTGAGTCAAAACACAGAAATCCCCCTGCATGGCTGTGTTGTTTGCTGCCGGGGAGCAGCTGGTGCCTTCTCTGTGGGGTCCCTAATCCTTCCCTTCCTGCCTGCAGCTAGGTGGGTGAGGCCTCTGGGTCCTGAGACCCTGGCCTCCCGCTACCCTACCCGGGGGTCTTCTAGGGCAGCACCTAGCGCAGGGAGTCAGGATGATTCCTGAGCCTGTGATAAATATACTGCGCGCTGGTCACTGGGGAAGAGACGCACACAGCCCCCATGTCTGCTGCCGGTCACCTGAGGGTGGCCACTCCTAAGACAGTCCCCTGGGGTGTAGGATGAAATTCATGGCTTTATTTTTATCTCCTCCTGTTTAATTTCTGTTTTTTTGGTGTGTGTTTCCTAATGTACATCATCTATTGGTACAGAGGTATGTGAGTATAATGTATGCACAAAATAGGTCTCTTGGGGTATATGTGCTTAAACGTTTGCAAATTGGGTACGTAACCAAAAAAGGCTGGTAGCTGCTGTATATGAGGCTGTTTGTGAAGGGAGGGGGTGTCACCGCGGGTCCAGGTGACACGGTGGGCAGGATGATTGTTGGATGTGGGGGTTGTCCTTTTGCTGCAGGATATTTAGCAACATCCCTGGGGGCAGTACAGGTGCAAGGGGAAGGAGGACGTGCTGGTGGGGTGGGCAGACAGCAGGATCCTGGCACTCCCCCCACCACCGTCTCCCGTGCTTTGGGCACTTGTGTCATCCAGTGCATGTGGACACGGGGGCCTGGGCCTGGTGGAAGAGGCTCTGGGAGGAGTTGGGGGGGAGAGGTTTGGCCCCTGTTTCTTCAGTGGTCAACACCATTTCCAAAGGTCAGCAGACTCTAAGAGCCAGAGAGTAAATATTTAGGTTTGTGGACCATATGACCTCTGTTGCAACTACTTGACTCTGCTGTTACAGCAAGCGAGTGGGAATGCCGGAGACAGTATGTGAACAAAAAGGCAGGGCTGTGTGTCCATAAAACTTTATTTACAGAAACAGGCAGTGGGCCTGACTGGCCTATGGGTTTGCCAACCCCTGTCTAGATTCAGAGGACAGGCCCAACGGGGCTCAGAACCAGCTGAGATTACCCACCAAAAAGCAAGCCCCTGACGGTGGACTCGTGACTGAGTGCTCCATTCAACCTATGCTTGGGGGACCTGAGCGCACAGTGTGGACCCCACTGAGAGTTTGCACAGCTGGAGCAGATTAACAGCTCCTCCCATCACAGTGTAGCACGCTCTGCAGTACTTTTACCCTTTAGAGCGAGGTGAGCGGGGCTTGGGAGGAGGCAGGGGCCCTGCTCGTTGTAGCATCGGGAAGCGGCAGAGCCAAGAGAGATTCAGAGGCCCTCCAAACTGCTGTCACTTGGGGTGTTGTGGGAAAATGTGTTTCAAGTGTGGGATCCACTAGAGTTAAACAAAAGCTTCTGTCCTACAGCACTTCTCAGAGCCTTGAAGATGCTGCTGGGTTTTGTGACTCTCTAGGAGGGGTCTATTTCCCCGAACTCATGGGACTTCAGGTACTGAAGAATCTGTACAGGTTGCTTTGGGGAAGACCTGATCTCCTTCAGCCCTTCGTTTTATAGACATGGAAACCTAATGCCCAGAAAGGCTGAGTGCCCTGCTCAGGGCGGCACTGAAGGCTGGTGACAGTGTTGCGATAATCACTGAGTTCCTCCCTCCTGGCTTGGAAGACCCATGGAGGTGAGGTGTCCCCACCCCAATCTTGTCCAATTCGGAGTGGGGCCTGCATTTGCTGGAATTTGCTGGTATTCGCTAGATTTCCCCTAGCTCTGACAGAGTGTAGGAGCCTTTTCTAGGGGGCACAGAGCAGTGGGGAAGGCAGCCCAGGCAGGTTGCTGGTGGAGTCCTGACGGTATGAAATAGTACAGGGGAAACACGGGTGGTTCGGTTCTGCATTAGGGTCAGGTTCCCTCAGCTGCAGGGTTTGGGGGGCAGGGGATACAATGATGAGGAAGGTCCTGAACGGATAAAGGGTACGTGTGTCACCGTCCGAGGATGTCATGTCAGGGCAGGCGGGGCGTGATGGAGCGTTCCAGAAAGACAGGTGCCGAAGGCAGTGAGGGTGCAGAGTGTTTCAGAAGGTGAGCCTGACAACCAACCAGCAGTCAGTGCTGGAGACCAGGAGACCTCCAATATCTCAGGCTTGGAGAAACAGCGGGGAGGACCGAGGGTTTGGGTGCAGTGGGAGGGATGTGGGGAACATTCTGTGGGTCGTGGCACTCTGCAGACATTTTATTCTCGAAACTTGGATGCTAGGAAGCTTTTGGAATCTTTTCTGGGACTGAGTCCCAGAATCCAGGGATGAAAATTCCCCTGGGTGACCGACAGCTGGTTCAGAGTGGCCCAGGAGAAGGTGGCCACATGTTTGTGCAGAGAAAAAGAGAAACCTGATGGTCTGCTTGGGCATCATAGCACTGTTCTGGGTACACAGGGCATCGTTTGTCACTGAAGTTAAACAATTCTAGGAGTCTGAGTTAGGGCAGGAGGCAAATACTGAGGTTTTGTCTCAAGGTCAAACATGAGGTCATGGAAAGGAGAGGGACTTCACCTTTGCAGTTGCTTAGTTAGTTGGTTAGTTAGTTAGTTGTTTAAGGCAATGCAGCTCTTACCGGGGGTTCCAGAGGGTGTACATGGCTCTGTGGTGACATCCTTCCAGGTGGTGGATCGGGTAGACTAACGTGGGCACATGTGTGAGCCTAATTAGGGCACCGGAGTGGCTGTTAGAGAGAGTGAAGGGTTCGAGAAAGCCTTTCTGTGCCGGTGTGGGCTGAGGTCCTTTGATGCCTGTCTCAGAAGTTTGGGTTCATCTGATAGGCAGGAGGAAGGTACTGACAACATCAGAGCAAGAACGTTACGAGAGAAATCACGCGTGTTAAAAGGAGAATGCATGCACACTGTTATGGGGGCTTTTTTTCTACAAGGTGCTCCCCAGGGACACACTCTATCTGAATCAGCACTGTCAACAGTCGTCAGTTCTGCATGGAAAAAATACAGGGTTTGGTGCTTTCAACCCTTCTGCTTTTCTGTAGGTAATTTTTTCCACAATGAAAAGAGCTTTATAGTTGTTCCTGATGACATTACACACTCATTGTGAAGAAACTGAACTATGCACGATGGGTAAATACAAAGAAGTACAGATCACCTGAAATCCTGAGGTTCCCATATTAGCATTCTGACACCCGACCACATGACACTTATGATATGGACACGTGCGTAGCTTCACACGCACATTTTGGGAAACTATTTCGTGCTTGCCTACCACCCCTTCTCCCTTCTTCCTCTCTCTCTCTCTCTCTCTCTCTCTCTCACCCATCCTAAACTGATGTTAACCTAGAGCATGTCTTTCTGTCCCTGTTTTTGTTTTTTAATTGTGGTAATATACATAACAAAATTTACCATCTGTCTTAATCATCTTGAACTGCTATAACAGAACACCATAGGTGAGATGGCTTAGACAGCAAACATTTATTTCTCACCATTCTGGAGGCTGGAAGTTCAAGATCAAGGTGTTGGCAGACCTGGTGTCTGGTGAGAGCCCGCGTCCTGGTTTGCAGAGGGCCATCTCGTTGTGTGTCACATGGCAGAGAGGGAGATGTCTCTCTGGTATTTCTTCTTGTAAGGCCACTAATCCCCTTCATGAGGGCCCCGCCCTCATGACCTCATCACCTCCCAAAGGCCCCACCTCCTAACCCCGTCACATTGAGGGTTAGGGTTTCAACATAGGAGTTTGTTTTTCGGGGGGGCAGGGGGGACACAAACATTCAGTCCATAACACCATCTTAACCATTTTTAAGTGTACAGTAGTGTTACGTACAGTCACACCTACTCTTTTCAACTCGTAGAACTGAAACTCTGTCTCCATTTAAATATAACTCTCCATTCCTCGCCCCCACCCAGCCCCTGGTAGTCACTGTTCTACTTTCTGTCTCTGAATTTGACTATTCTTGGTACCTCATATAAGTGGAATCATACAGCCCTCGTCTTTCTGTGACTGGCTCATTTCACTTCGCGTAATGTCCTCAAGGTTCACTCACGTTGTGTCAGAATTGACTGACTTTCTAAGGCTGGGTAGTCCATTGTACATACATATCACATTTTGCCTATCCATTCATCCATTGATGGACATTCAAGCTGCTTCCACCTTTTGGCTCTTGTGAACAAATATCTGTTTGAGACCCTGCTTTCAATTTTTTTGGGTCTATACCCGGAAGTGGAATTGTTGGGTCATATGATAGTTCTATACTTTTAGTTCTTTGAGGATCGCCGTACTGTTTTCCATCGCAGCTGTACCATTTTATATTCCCACCAATAGTGTGCAGAGGTTTCGGTTACTCCACATCCTCGCCAACATCTGTTATTTTCTAGGGCTTTTAATTTTTTTCATAAACCTTTTATTGAAGGGTAATATATCCCAAATAGTCCCATACCTTCCTGCCTGCCCAGGCATATATATGTATACATTGTTATTAAAATAAGCTCACTCTTCCTGTTCTGCCCTGCTCTTCTCACTGAATGCATGTGGAGTTGCCCCCAGGCTCCAGTGTGGTTCTAGCTGGCTATTTTTTTTTGCTGTGTAATGGTTCATGGTGCAGACGTACCAGACAGGACCACCTGATCAATCTTCTGCCAATGGCACTGTACTTAATTTGAAGTGGCAGCAAACGGCATCAGCTCTGTAATAACCACCCTGTACACATATCCTTGGTACGGGTGCTTTCATTCCTGTGGGCCCAACCTCAGGAGGGGAGTTGCTGGGTCGATCGCCAGTTGGATTTCCTAAACCTTCACGGATTCACGAGTCCACCAGCCGTGTGGCACACGCTTTCTGCCCTCCCCGCCAGCAGTAGGCGCTGTCTCTGTATTGACTATGTGGAAATCTGGGGGGTGCAAGTGAGAGCTTATTATTATTGAATTTTGTGTTTCTCTGTTTACCAGGGAGGCTGGCCATCTTTTTTCTCTTATTTACTTTTCTTCTGAATTGCCTGTTCATGTCCTCTGTCCACTATTGTGCAATAAAAGGACCAGAAGCAAATGTGACAAACTGTTGACAGCTATTCATTTTAGGTGTTGAAAATATGAGTCTCCTTTGTGCATTTGTGAATTACATATTTTCAAAATGAAAAAAAAAAAAAAGAAAAAAACGAAATGAGAGTGTTTTAGGAAGATTGGCCGGGGTCAGAGATGCTGTGGGCAGGGAGACCAGTTTGGAGACTCTTGCAGTCCTAGCCTTGCAGGTAACAATAACTTGAACAGTGAAAATGGGGCCATATTTGGGCAGTTATGGGGGGATTTATACCATTTGGTGATAATGTGGGAAGCCAAGAAGAGGAGGAATCCAGGGAGAAGAGGGGTTTGAATCTGGGTGAGCAACCAGGAGGATGAGGACAGAATTTGCAGAGATGTAGAGGCTGGGAGGGGTCTCTGGGTGGGGGCGGTGTGTGAGTGGGGGGCAGGGTTGCCATAAGAGTGATGCCGTTGGGTGGCTGTGTCAAATTCAAGGGCAGATGTTCCCTGGAGCCACGAGAGCAGAGGAGCCCGTGGAAGGAGGGACCCTTGAGAACATCTGTGTGCAAGAGGGCAGGAGGAAGAACTAGCAAAGGAGCTGGGCTGGGAGCCTTGCAGACAGAGCGAGGCGCCCAGTGTTTCAAGGTCGAGGACATGGTCAAGATTTTCAAATGCGGTTGGGAGGGAGAGAAGATGCTGTTTTAGGCTGTTCGATTTATCGATTAGGAGGTTATGACCTTGGAAGAGCACTTTCCCTAAAGTGGTCGTGGCCTGAAGCCCGCTTGCTGGGTTCTGCAGCCTGAGTGCCTGGAGGGTGACAGAAGCCACAGGAAGTGTAGGTGTCTGCAGGAGAGGGCGTTGGGTCCACGGGGCGGCCCTGTGGCATTCTGCCTTGGTTTCAGTACTCTTCACCAGTGAGCATGGATTGAGCTGCTCCTGTGGGCTGTGTAAGGCACCAGCCACCCGCGGTGTCCAAGAGGGGCCTGGCAGGTTCATGGTCCATGCTGGCGTCCGCCAGAAGCTGCCTTCCTCCTGAGAACCTCGAGGACCTCAGCCTCCCCTGTTCAGTGCTTGTTCCTAGAGCAGCCCCAAGGGACCAGTGGAGACATGAGTCATTTCCTGGACAGCAACCTGTCCCAGCGTCTTAGCCATTTTGGGCTCGGCCTTTCATAAATGTCTCTTCTTTTTCAAGCCCACTTCTATTTCTTGCCAGTTCTGTCCCCTTGTCAGGTTTGTGACGCACCTGCAGTGTGAAATAGCAGGTGAGTAGCCCAAAAACCTTGACCTGGAAGCAGCCCGTGAATATTCAAGTTTTCTCTTACTCTAAACGAAAGGAAGGGAAGTTGGCAAAGAGGCCTAAGGAGCCCGTTAGCCAAGTAAATGGTGACCTTCTTCTTCTGCTGAGGCTGATTTCCCTCGCCGGCATGGCTCCTGGGAAAACGGCCCCAGGTATGGCCAACCTGGCTGTTGTTTGGCTTAAAGATGCAGAAGGGGCACGGCTGGCCCGGCATCTCGCATTGCTCAGCCTTTGCTTCAGTAGCATCAGGATCGAGGGACCCCTCTGTCATCACTTCATTCTTCTGTGCCTCAGGTTTTTCTTCCTTATTTTCATCTAAAAGGAAGCATTTTTTAATTGTGGTAAAATCCACATACAATGGACCGTTTTAGCCATTTTTAGGGGTACAGTGGAGTGGCATGAAGTACCTTCACATTGTGCCACCATCACCACCATCCAGCTCCAGAACTTCCTCATCTTCCCAAACCGGAACTCTGGCCCCACCGGACACCAGCTCCCCGTCTCAGTTCCTGGCAGCCTCCATCCCACTCCCACTCTCTCTTATTTTGACTCCCGTAGCTTCTGCATATGAGTGGAGTCAAACCGTATTTGTCCTCTTGTGACCGGCTTAATTCACTGACCTTAATAATGTCCTCAAGGGTCGTCCATGTTGTAGCATGTGTCAGAATGTCCTTCTTTTTTACGACTGATACTCCACTGTGTGGATGGCCCACATTTTGCTTATCCATTCATCTGTCGATGGACACCTGGGCTGCTTCTGCCTTTTGGCGATTACAAATAATGCTGCTGCAAACCAACGGGTGTGCACATGTCTGTTCGAGACCCTGCTTTGATTCTTTGGGGTATATACCCAGAAGTAAATGGCTGGATCGTATGGTAGTTTTATGTTTAAATGTTTTGAGGATTTGCCATACTACGGATCACGGCACCCACACCATTTTACAAAATGAAGCACTTTTATTGGGTGATCTCTGTGCTTTTAAAAGAGGGTAGTGGTTCTCTGGTTCTGTGGTCAGTAGCTAAAAGGTGACCTTTGGAGTTAAGATCTGACCACGTGAGCGTCATGTAACTGTAATAATTACAGCCACCACCTAACGCCTTCACACATGTAAACGGCACAGTGCCCCAGAGTGCCCGGCGTAGTGAGGGCTGTGTAAGCGTCCAGTGTCGTTTGAGGACCTGCTATGGGCTGGGACCTGTTGGCCTCCGTGTGTATCCATCGTCGCCGGCCATTCTCTCAGCATGCTTGCAGAGTAGGCATTTGTTACCCTTGTTGTTTCCGCAGGTGAAAAATTAGCGATGCGTTCTCACACTGTTGGTTCGAAGTGGTGTTTCTTGGGTTGTCAACACGTGTCACAATTTCTGTGTACATCAAGGACAATTTTTAATTCTTTCCTCCTGGCTCTTAACCTACCTTCCCAAAGTGAAAGAAGGAAAGAATGGAGGGAGGGAGGGAGAGGAAGTTTTCCGTGTTTTCTGACAGCGTTCAAGGAAGGGTTTGGGGGGGGTGGTGGGTAGGAGGTCACCCCTTTGGCCAGAGTCCCCTCCCCACATCGGTGGCTGTGTTTTATGGAACCACTGCCTTCCTCATGGCGGTTTTCATTAAGCAGTGCAAATGTAGCTACTCCATGTACAGAGGACATTAGCTTTCCATTTAGAGTGCTTTCTGGTACCGTCCAGGGGCTGGATGAACTTGTGGAGGAGCCTTTCTGATCTGTCACCGCCCCAGCTGGTCCCCATGCCTGCGACTCCCTGTCGTGGCATTGAAGACCCTTGCCGTCTGGCTCCAGCCTGTCTCTCTCATTATTGCCCTAAATACTCCTGGCATTCTAATCAGTTGACCACCCTCCAGTTCCTAAGTGGCCCTCCCCAGCTGTGATTGTGAGGTGTCTCACCTGCCTGCTTCCACCCTCGGCTCATCTCTTATTGAAATCTCAGCCCCTGGTCAGGATCCCTGAAAGGGCACCCCCCCCCCAATCCCACCTATCCTCCACCCCACCCCCAACCCCCATCAGCATCCTGCTTCTACCCTAACTCTTTGAAGGCACTCATCCTCTCCTGTGGGGCTGTGGCTCCCAGTATCTTGTTTACCTCAGTCTCCCCACTCACCCCAGGCCATGGGGCAGGCTGTTGCATTTGCTGAACAGATCGTTAGTGGTTAAAAAAGACAAAGGCTGTGTCAGGAAGCTTTTTACTTTTTCCTTCACCATGTGAGGAGAAAGACCACAAGGAGAAGGCCAGTTTGTGGATTTTTAAGCAGAAAGCACCACTGAGTGACTTCTTCCTTGGCTGGGCTCCTGTGTGATAAGCAGCAGGAGTCACCTTGCCCAGGTGGTCCTCCAGGGGAGGATGGAAAAAGGGGGACTCCAAGGAGAGTCTGGAGTCTTGGCCCAGGGATTCTTGGCCCCTCTGTTCCCCCTCTGAGATCAAGGTCCACACCTGAAAGTCTGGAAGAAACGGCATCTCCATTGAGTCAAATTTGAGGGGGGTGGGAGGGAGACTTTCTGGTAGCTTCTGTCTGATTATCCTAGAAATGCTCCATTTTAATCCCCAGCATGTCAGAGTCAGGGTCTGAGACTCTGACTCCCAATATTAACTCCTGCAGCTCAACTCCCCCAAAAGAACAGTTCTCTGCGACTGGGGCAGAGAGGTGGGTCCCCCAGGTCCCTCTGGGACAATCAGGGACGCCACCTGGCAGGGCAGGGGGACTGGGGGTTTGGCTCCTGATTCTCAGGTGAGCCAAGCCTTTGCCTCCAAAGGAACTGATTTTTTTTTTTTTTAAAGGAGATCCCTCAAGGTGCCCGGCCCACCCAATGGAGCTGCCATTGCCGCTGTGGCTGCGACTGGTGCCCTCCCCAGGCAGGTACCTCACACCTTCCAGGGCTACTGTACAGCCCTGAAGCGCTGCTCTGCCTGGTCATGAGGTTGTTGACTTGTTTTAGCTTCAAGACCTCCCCAGTTTGGAGATAGGAAACCCTCTTTGGGGGCGGGCAGAGGTGTGCCCCAACCTCCTTCCCTGCACCTCAGCTCCTGTTATGAGAGCTGAGTCTTTTGCCCTGATCAGGGAAGGGTCCCCCGCTGGGCAGCCACTCCGTGGGCAGCTCCCACTCAGAGCTTCAGCCTCGCCCTCCAGATGGGGATGCTGCAGCCACCTGGGGCCCCCCTCTGACTTTTGTTGAGGCTATGGGGCCTCCGTCCTCCCGCCTCCCATTCCTTCTGCTTCTGTTCCAGCCTCATTCCCCCTCTCTCCTCTCTCTCTCTCTCTCTCTCTCTCTCTCTCTCTCTCTCTCTCTCTCTTCCCCCACTGCGTGGCCCATGAAGCCAGGGTGGGCTCTTCTAGCCTGAGACCAGCATGACTTCGGTAAGACAGGGGAGAACTGGCCTGTGTAAGAGACAGGTATTCTGGTGGCTCCCCGTTTGTCGGGCATTTGCACCGGCTGCTACATTCCCTGTCCAAGGTCAGCAGTCTGTCCCCAACAAAGGCTGAGGTGGGAGGGGGATGCTCCCCTTCCCAGTGAGGGAGCAGGGAAGAGAGATGGCTGAATTGGTGTCAGGAAGACATGAAGGGCTTAGGTATAAACCCAGTGGGGGAGGGGCAGAAAAGCCTCTCCCTGCATGTGCCCCTCCCCCACCTGGGGGAGACCTGGATACAGGGGTGAAGAGGTGTCATTCAGCTCTTCGGGCCTCCCTCTGGTTTCTGCTCATGGGGACCTGGGACCTAGCCAAGGCCCCTGCATAGGAGAGACCATTCCCAGGGAGGGGGTGCACAGCTGCCTGGAGGCTCCAGGTCTGCTCTGATGGGGCAGTTGGGGATCAGTGCCCAGGACAGCCCCGGGGGGATAGCCGTGGCCTGGGTGCGGTCCTGGCAGATCACCCAGCAGCCCCCACTGGAGCCTGGTGAGCAGGGCATCTTATTTGCTGGGGAGTTTCTGTTCATGACAAGTTGCTTGGGGACAGGAAAGCTGGTCATAACTGGAAGGGGTACTTGAAGGAAGCTAAGGAAACAGTGCTGTCCTCAGTCTGCCCTGCAGTCCTGGCTGGGGTTCAGGCTAGGTTTACGGGACAGCACCTCCACTCCTGCCAGGCTGGGCCCACCTGTTGTTTTGAAAACTTAGTGGCTACTGAAATGGGGGGCAGCGTCCACCGTACTCTTGCGTTGGCCTGGCTTCCTCTGACTTCCAGCCTCGCTTCTCTAGGTTTCCCTGCGTGGGCTGGAGGGAGGGTCCCTGGGTCTCAGGCAGGCAGAGCAGCAGGAGGAAGGGAACAGTTACAAATGGCCTTCCACTGGGCCCGCAGCCTCCCTTCTGGAGGGCTGTTAAAAACCAGCCGGCGGCCGGCTGAATACCGTGTAATTGTCCCCAGCAGTGAGGAGCCAGTCCACAGAGGAGCAGGAGCGGCTCCAGGCTTTGTTATGCCTTCTGTGTTCTCCCGGCCAGTGGTAACCAAGGGCTGCTTCCCCTTTGGTGACGGTGGAGCTCACTCAGGCCAGGGCTAATCCAGCCCCAGCCAGGGAGGCCTGGGGGACCCGGCAGGGCCCAGCCACAGACAAGGAGGGTACCCTGCTCCTGGGGTACCGGCTGCTGCCTTCACTCCTTTCAGTTCCCCCCTCATCTGAGGACCATGGGCTTCTCCCCTGCACTTTCCCCAGGCACTGGCCCGAAACATTCCAGGACTCTGGATACGCTGGTATGTTTCTGGGAGACCATGATCTCGGGCCGGGCTGTGGACCTCAGCCAGGATGCTACTTGGGGCTATGAGTGGCCGTGTTCTATACTCTGGCAGGACCCAGGGTCCTGAGGTAATTTGAAGGGAGGTTTGGGAGGGAGAAGGAGACATGCTGTGAAACAGCTTCGGTCGTGGCTGGGGAAGGCGGTGTGGCCGAGAGGCCCAGGACAGATCTTGGGTGGACGGGGGTTCTGGTCTGTGGGGTTGTTTGAAGTGAAAGGAGCAGCGTTACGACAGGTGTGGCCATGAAAAAGCATGAGGCTCCTGGGAATAGCAAGGCTGGCTTGGCTCAGTGGCAAATCAGGGATATTTGGAGGATCAGAGAGAGCTGAGGAGAGCTTGTAAGGAGGTTGGAGGGGGGCAGAGGGGAGCCCCTACCGAACTGTGAGCAGAGGAGGGCCCTGGATGTGGCATTGCCGTAACTTTGGTCTTCCCAGACCCCGAGCGACGTCGGCCTTTTAGAGGGTCTGGGCCAGGGAGTCCACAGCCCGTTCTCTGCGTCCCCACTCTTGTGGGTCTGGCAGAAGGACGGGGCCCTGACAGGCTCTGCCCATCACTTCTGTTAAACTGGTCGCTTCTAGGTTTGGTTTGTTAGGAGTCAGTTATGTTTAAGGACTGGCTTCCTGGAGAGGGATGGACACTCCTCTGTTTCTTTCTAACGCGTGTTTCCTCCAGCCCTTGACCATGGGGAGGACTCACATTCACACCCCCCACTGAGCACACAGGTCACCTGGGCATCTGGCTACAGTGCCGTTTGGAGGCAATCAGCTGGGGAGGGGCCTGGGACTCTGCATTTCCAACAAGCTCCCAGGCGATGCCCAAGCTGGGTCTGGGGGCCGCCCTGGGCATAACCAGATGCAGGCGGCGCAGGGTGATTGACAGCTTCTCAAGGAAGGAGTTGGACTGCTTCACATGCAGGATCTCAGTCGTGTCTGGTTTTCCGTTTGGGGGCCTGCAGAGGGGGTGCTGTCAATCAAAAGAGGTGGGATATCTGGGTAGGGGGCTGGGACATGGCGTGTGGGGACCGCCCGAGCTCCGCTGTCGGACTTTCACACGGATTCCTTCCATCAGCCCAGCTGCTGATACTATTAAACCTCAGTGATTCATTGTACTGCGTTTCAAGGGAAGGCGTTGTGTTACGAAAACGTGGGTCCCAGCGGCTTGTTTTGTTGGCAGGTCTTGCTGCCTCAGCAGAAAAGAGGCGCTTTTGATATGGGAACGGAAACTTGGGACCGCAGTTAGAAATACTCAGTGTGCTTGGCGGGTGGGACAGGACCTGTGGTCTTGCTCCAGTGATGGAAACGCACTGCCTGGGGCTGGCTGCAGCACGTGGGGGCTGCGAGGGGTCCCCACACCTGGGTCTGTGGTCTGAGCCGCCAGCGGCTGTGACAAGGCAGGCCTCCTTTGACATTGAGGACTGTGGGACATGTCCTCTGCTCCCCATTTTGCCTGTGACGGTAACATGGTTTCATTTTATGGCAAGTCACGCTTGCAGAGGAAATTCCGTTGTGAACATGGTCTGTGTGATGTAGCAGGGCAGCCCTCCCGAGGCGAGCACGTGAAGTGTGCATTTGTAGCTCCCTCTTGTACTGAGGATGGGGGTGGGGGTCCTGGTGTGGCTCGAATGGCTGGTCCTGGGCCAGCATATGGTTCCCAATTCGGGCTGACAAGCTTGCTGGACAGCAAGCGCCTTCATTCTTCTTCCTCCTCCCTTGGTCCTGATTGCCATCCTGGACTAGCCCGTTAAAGGGATATTGGGCCAATTTCCCTTCTTTCCACTTCCCCTTTCTTCATGTTGTGTTCTCATATGTGATAAGTGGGACAGGCACCCCAGATCCGAGTTACTTTCCCGAGAAACTTCTCTGGACGTGTTTGCCCCAGCCACCTGGTCTCGGAGAGCACAGAGGTGTGGCAGCCCCACCCCTCCCCACCTAGGACCCCACAGACCCACCGCCACAGTTGTCACCCCGTTCCTGGAGCAGACACAGTGGAGGACATGGGGGAGGCACCAAGGAGACTCTCTCAGAGGCAGGCAAAACCACCGCTAACCTTGGGTGTCAGCGGCACCCCAGGGCTTCCCGGGGAGGCCCCCCTCTGTCACCAGTAAAGAGCTGGGGAGAGTCACGGACAACCGTGTTTGTGGAGTGTGCTGAGTTTGGGCTGGGGAGTGGGTGTCAGGGTTTCCATGGCTGTGTTCCTCCCCTGGGGAGCTACCCAGGACCCCCTTCTTGAGGAGCCCTCCTTCCCTTCCTTCCTCCCTTCTCCTCAGACCACTGAACGATGCATCCATCGCCAGTGTTGGCTCCTTAGTAACTGCTAAGCTTTCCATGGGCTCCTCATTTAACCCTGAAAGCCAACTGATGAGGTTAAACTGCCATCACTCCCATTTCAGTGGGTGAGGAACCTGTGGCTCAGAGAGGTTAGAGAACTTGCCCAAGGTTGCCCAGCTTGTGGAGCTGAAGTTGAGGCCCAGGCAGCCCAATTCCAGACTTCATGTGTCTTCTCCATCTTTGTAGACACTTAGTAAATGGGTCACCCTCGATCGACCCTGTTTCAGCTCCAAGAAGTCTTAGATAGAGGCAGCTGGGCTACTTGGATGAGGATCTGAAAGGGTGGGCTGGGCCCTCGGGTCATTATAGTCTACCCACATTTTGCAGGAACTGGATTTTCCCCCCAGTGTATTCGATATTGATGTAGTTTAGCGATGTCTACCAAACTCACAAGAGACTGATGTATAAACCTGAGGTAACTGGGTCACACACAGTAAGGAGTAGGATAGTCAAGTATGCTAAAGATTTGTGTTCGCCTCTGAAAGCAGCAAATGGGAGGCCCAGAACCAGAGCTCAGGGAAACAGACGAGTGGTCCCCATGACTTGCACCTCAAGTTTTATAGCCCAACATCTCCTGTCATCAGTGGGATTGACCTAGAGTCCTTGGGCCTATGGATTAGGCCGCCATCTTCCCAGACTCTCTGTCTGTGTCCTCACTCGCTGTCACCTTTCTTAAGCAACCCATTCCTTAGACAGGCATGACGTTATTGAATGGGTTATAGCTAGTTTGGTTACACTCTGGATCCTACCGCTCCTGCCACCCCCAGCCCAAGATGCATCCTTGCACGGACTCCCTAGCTGGTCGCCCTGCTTCCACTCTGGCTGCCAGCACCTCTTCTCAATGCAGCAGCCTAGAGGGATTCTGTTGGAACGGAAGGCAGACTGTGGCCTCTGCCTGCTCAAAGTCCTCTCTGCTACTTTCTCATCACACTGAAGACGAAATCCAGAGTGCTTCTGTGGCCACGGGGCCTGGTGTGCCTGCCTCTGCATGCTCTCATCCTGTCTGTCTCCTTCCACAGCCTCTCTCTCCTCTGCTCCAGCCACTTGGCCTTTGTTGTCCCAACATGCCACTTGTGCTCCCACCTCCGGGCATTTGCACATCCTGTACCCTCTGCCCAGAATGCTCTTCCCCTTGAATAGTCTCATGCTTTTCTTCCTCCCTGCATCCGGGTCTCTATTCACATGTCACTGTATCAGAGAAGCCTTGCCTTACCCCTCTCCCATCAGTTGTTTTGTCCTCACTAGTCGGCTTCATTTTTCTCTGACACTTTCTACTCATTCATTCAATGGTTGTTTATTGAGCACCTACTATGTTTCAGGCTCTGTTCTAGGCATTGGGGCTACCACAGTGAATACAACAGACAAAAATCTCTGCCCTTGAAGTGTGCATTAATTGTTCAAATGATTGTGAATCTGTTTCCCCTAGTAGACTGTAAGCTCCACGAGGGTAACAAGTTCTACCTGCATATAGTAGGTGCCTAATAAATGTTTATGGAATGAATTACAGCCCTAAGGCACCTGATGCTCATCAGGGGAATTTTTACCTGATCCTCTCAGGTTGGATCACGTCTGCAGGCGACTGACTACCCTGTCGATTCTGTGAGTTCTGACTGGTTTCCACTGAGGGGAGATGCTTTCTGGCAGTGTGGGCGTGACACCATCCTACTTTCCTAAACCCCGACCGTGTGTAGCCCACAGATTTGAGTCACCCGCTTTGTTGAGGTTCTCAGGGACTAAGGAACAAAGAAGGGGTCTTGGGAAGCCCATGCTAGCCCATGAGGGCCTAGCAGGCACTTGTGGGACGGGTGAGTAAGCGATTCAGATTTATTAAGCACCTACTATACACACATAGGCCTTGAGCATGGCCCTTCTTGGCCAGCTTTCCGTATTTTACACGAGTGAGCCTGGCCAGAAAGAGCCTGTGGGAGTTGGTGGCCCCTGGCGTGAGAAACGTGGGTCTCTCCAGGTCTGTGCGTGACAGTCTTGGTGAGAACGCAGAAACAGCCCATGTGAACAGGTTTCTGTGTAACAGCAGGTCCAGTCACACTGTGCGTTAGCCTGGCCAAAGCCCCGTGCTGTGGCATCGTAGCTGGCAGGCGGGCACCACCACTGTGGACAGAGGGAGCAAGCAGGACCTGAAGGCTGCGGTGGTTTCCCGCTACCACCAAGTAGGGCCTTGGGGTGTTTACCTGCTCCGGGAAACTGCAGGCCCTGGGAATCCTAGCATGTTTCTCTCTCCTCCTCCTGCCCTGTTCCCAGAGTGGGGAGCGTGCAGGCGCGTGACCTGCCATGACATCGGTTCTTCCATGTCCTCACCCTCAGACCAGTGGCGCTCGTGCGTGTTGGCCATCCCCTCCCACACCACATTTTGGGTGCGGGCGTGGAGATGCAGACACGCATTCCTGATTCCTCCAGAGAAACGTGATCTACAGGTGCCGTCTCAAGGCAGCGGGGTTGCCAAACCACAGCTCTGCACTGTTTCTTCTGGAGGAAAGAAAAGGGGGGTGGGGGTGGGGAGCAGAGAACTGGGTTGCAGCGACTCAGCTCTGGAAAGTCTATTCCCCACACGTGAAAATCGTTAGCCGTGTCCCTGTGTGTGACCCAGGCTAACAGGCCTGGCGCTGCCCGCCGGGCCTCAGCAAGCAAGCTCTGCGCTTCTCTCTGCCCTGCAGCCCCTGACCACACCCACCACCTGCCAGATGGGTTTTAGAGAGGTGGGCATTTTTTCATCCATTTAGGATTTTTTATTTGTTGAGGTGAAATTCATATAATATAACATTAACCTTTTTAAAGAGTACGGGTTCAGTGGCTTTTAGTACATTCACTATGTACAACCACCTCTGTCTACTCGTAGTTCCAAAACATTTTTATCCCCCCTAAACGAGGGATAACCCCATTAGCAGTGCCATTTCTCCCTTCCCTGGCAATCACCAATGTGCCTCCTGTCTATGGATTTACCTATTCTGGTTATTTCATATAAATGGGATCACGCAGTATGTGACCTTTTTTTATCGGGCTTCTTTCACTCAGCATAAAGTATTTGAGGATCACCCACATTGTAGCATGGGTCAACCCTTTGTTCCTTTTTACAGCTGAGGAATATTCCATTGTATGTGTATTCCGCAATTCACTTGTCCATTCATCCACTGATGGACATTTAGGTTCATCCATTTATGTTTTTTGCAACAATAATGAAACAATGGTAAGGACATTTGAAAGAAAGGGAAACTCATTTGCTCATCACTCTGGACGCAGACATTTCTCTGGGTTCCTTTTCACTACTTTTCCTACATGTGCCTGTATAATTTTTTTCTAGATTTCACTCTCAGGGCAGATATAATTGTGTCCTTCGTTACAGATAGCATACCTTTTTCCTTGCCCCTGGTACTGCGATCCTTCCAGCTAGCACCTT
Source organism: Rhinolophus ferrumequinum (assembly GCF_004115265.2). Lineage (NCBI taxonomy): Eukaryota > Metazoa > Chordata > Mammalia > Chiroptera > Rhinolophidae > Rhinolophus > Rhinolophus ferrumequinum. The sequence goes on from NC_046292.1 coordinate 6,151,689, forward strand.
TGATGGCTGGAATACTCCACAGATATGCTGGCTGGGGAGGCCACTTCCTGCCTCCCTGCCTTGTTCCTCACATGACCAGCTGGTGCCATGGGAACCTGGCATCCAGACCCTTCTGCTTGCCTGGAAGTTTGGCATTAATTTATTCGCTGCCTTTAGACTTGCTGAGGCCCTCCCTTGTGGAGTCGTCAGCCCAGGTGTTCAGGACTTTCCAGGTTGACAGGATCGGAGGACGAAGGCCAGCAGCATAGATGAGGAAGTTCCTGCAGGGCATTGTGGCTTCAAAAGTATGTGTAAGTCCTTTTTGCACCAACTGGCCTGTGCGGCCCCGAGATTTACCTCTCCCTTGGCATCCTGTTGAGTTCCGGGAAACCCCACACAGAGAGTGGTGATGAGGTTGCACTGGGAGACACACTGCCCGATTCCTTTTAGAATCCTTTCCAAGTTCATTGCCTGCAGTCCATTCCAGGCCCGTTTGCAAAACCTCCAGTCCAACGAGCTATGAAGGCACTCCCGAGCACCGTTGGCCCATCACGGTCAGTTGGAAAATCAGGAAGTCTGATGGTGGGTTACTTCAATGTTCGATTTTCTTCTATGAAAAAAGGACAGTGGGGTGGTGGTGGGGTGCGGAGGTCCAAGAGTTGGAGAGGTGGCCGTGAACTAAATGAAAAGAAACTGCTCTAGGGACATCCTGTTACGGAGAAATTCTTAACTCCCCACACGTGACCGTGTTTCAGTCAAACAACCTAGATGTCCATCTGTAAGAGAAAGTTACAAAAATTATGATAATCGAATATTGTGCAGCTACAAACACATAAAACTGACGTCGGCGCTCATGTGTCGTGACTTGGGAAAAGCAAACTGGGGAGTAGTTGGTGTTGTGGATCCTTTCCCCTAAGTGTCTTTCCCGTATCTGTACTTGTATATGCACCAGATTGGAAGCAGGGGGCGTTTTCATTTATACTTCATACATTTCTGCATTGAGATTTTTGTGAGCATGTATAACATTTGAAATATTTAAAATCAAGATAGAACAAGAAGTTTTCAACATGGTGGTTATCAATCCAAGCCTGGCAGCTCTCACTTAATATGGATTTGTGATGCCAAATGTTCATCTGCGGTTCCTGTAAACCAGCCGTGTCCTAATTCCCTGAAGGGCTTATTAGAATGCAGACCGCTGGGCCCCACCCCACAGTGTCTGATTCAGTAGGTCAGGGTGCGGCCCTAACAGATGACGCTGATCTGCTGGTCTGGGGACCCCACTTTGAGAACCACTCCTGTGAACCTAATTACAGGAGAGCATCCCACTAGCCTCTTCCCCCTGTAAAAAGCTTATGGGACTTCTGCCCCTGCTTGGACCTAAGGGGTTGTTTAATTTGGGGTTTTGAGGTTAATTTGAGGTTGAGGCAGCTTGGCTGGATCTGTGGCCTCACGTGGGGCTTCCTGCCTCCCCACCCTCATCCCCGCCTGGTGGAAGGATGCCTGCAGGTCTCACCACTCCCAAGACGCCCCTCCAAGATGGGGCCGGGTGCCTTGGGCCACCCTGTGAGGCCTTCACCCAGCGCCTGCCTGGGCATTCCCTGGCCGAGTGCTCTCCTAAACTCAGATTGTTTAGGTGTCTTCTAGTGTATTAAGCACCTAGTGTGTGTGTTTGATGCTGTGTTGAGCTCTTTAGCTACACAGCTCCACGCTAAAATCATGAACGCCGCCCTTCCCTCCTCTGACACTCCCAGGGGGTTTGAGAGCATCACCTGGGTCTGCAGTGGGGAGGAGCAGACCCGCCCTCTCTAACTCTTGCATCTCTCTGTGAGCCGGTTCCTCCCAAGGCCTAGATCTCTGCCTCATCTTCCTCCTGCTCCTTCTCCCTGGAGGGACGTAGGGTGACCTAAGGGACCACTCTCAGAGCTGACCTTTCCCAGTTGGCAAATCCCCCTGGAAGAAGCCAGAGTGTCACCTGCTCCCACTCAGACCTCCAGGCCCCAAAGCCTGGGCTGGGTCAGACTTCTGTTCCTGGGGGCCGCCCCGATGGAGGTGAGCAGCGGGCAGGCCTCCTCTCAGGCCAGTGGGCTCCGGAGTGAGTGCTGGGCCTCCTGACAGAATCCTTGTTACCCTGTGGTGGCTCCTCTGGGTGCCCACCTCAGGGAAGGTGAGCCATACTTTCCCTAGGGCCAGAGTGAGCTCACTAGGGCCACCCAGTCCACCCGGGGGCGGGGGGGGGGTGGTGGTGCGGCTGCAGGCTTCTGCCCCCAGCTAGGTAGGGGCCAGGAAGGACCAGAGTCCCCGAGCCTTAACCCGTGGCTCCCATGGGCTCTCCCCATGGAGGTGGGCGTGGCTCTGCTCTCTACCCTGCCCCCTACCTGCCCCCTCTGTGGACCGTCCCAGCTCCTACATGGAGCAGCAGGCCCCAGCTTGATGGACGCCCAACCCCAGGCTGGGCGATGTTGGGGGTCCCCAATCTGCCACTGTCTTGGTACGCTTTCAGGAAGGTCACTGTGTGTCATTGTGTGTCACTGAGGTTCCTCCAAGAACAGGGCTTTTCTGAACCGAGCACACGTCGTTGTTGTCACAACCTTGACTAGGCTGCAGCCGTGACTCTTTATTTTAATTTTCAGTCTCTGTATGAATGTAATGCTGATTTCCCAGGGTCAGGGCTCAACTGATTCGAGCCCTTTCTGAAAGTGCCGTGAGTAATCTGGGTCCTTCCGTAGGTGTTTATGGCAGGTGCATTTTTGGTCTTTTGAGGTCAGAGGCTAGAGCTCTGGACCGTGTGGGATTTTCTCTCCAAAATCACTTGTCAGAACTTTCCAGAAGGGTCCAATACTTTCTGTAGAGTCTAGGGGCAGAGACTTACTTTCATATCCCTGCTTGAGCAAGAATGCAGCTTTCCTGGGCTTTCTTTCCCAGGCATCTCTCCTCAAGTGAGCAGGTGGAATGGGGTGGAGGATTGTGACCACGTGGCCCTCACCCTGCTGTTGGTGGCTCCTTTGCCAGGAGCTCCATGGTCTGGCTTGCATAGAGTACACCCTGAGCACTCCCACACCCAAGCATGTTGTGGAGTCCTGGCTCACAGGAGCACGAAACCCTAATTAGTAGGCAGAGCCGGGCAGCCGCTCAGCCAGCTGCAGAGGTCGCGTTTTGCTGTAATACCAGATTGCTGGGGGCATGCTTCTCTTGCAAAATCCTGGGCTGCAACCACGATATGTGATGTGTGAGGCGGGGAGGGGGAGGGAGGGAGCTTATTTGATCTTCAGGTGAAAGGAGGCTTTATAAATAGGTCACCTGGTTCCACATCCTGAATTTCATTCTTTCCCCTGTCTTGGGTCAAAACAATGGTTTACTGTTCTGGGGTCAGTAGGACGCACTGAGGGGGAACCGAGCTGAAAGGAGGTGAGTGTGTGTCTGCTGCTCTCTGGTGGCCTCATCTGTGTGTCCCCTACCCCCACCTCTCTTCCATCCATTTGTCACCCATCACCTTGGATGTGTCTCCAACACAGCATACTGCTCCTCCAATGAACTTTCTCTTAAACAACAAAAGGGTAATTTTTAGTACGGATGGGGCTCCAAAGCGAACTGATCGAGAAGTGCTTTTTTGGAAGGCGGAACTGCAGAGCTGCGGCTTTAATCCGCGGGACAGCATGGACTGCCACGCAGGTGCTGAGCCTGCTGTCCCAATCTGAGCCCAAGGTTAACATTCTTGCCCCTCTCCGGTCACTGCCCTCACCCCAGGTCCTCCTTGCTTGCAGGCCCTTGCAGACTGCCGTACAGCCGTGGCTGGGTTTCGGGTTTCCCCACAGAACACTTGTTCATTTCTTGTTTGGGGCCAGCGGAGACAGCTCCCCCAATCCTACTGGGCAAATTAAAATTTGTGATTTAGAAACAGTGTAATCGGAAGTCTTAGGATAAATTACTATAAAAATAATGTCCCTCTTTGGGATGGCCCCAGAACTCTAGCTGGAAATATTGTCCTTTACATGGCCCCCTGTCGACTCTGGATTCTCGATGTGTATCTTGGCGGGTAAATTAAACACATATCTTGTGCCTGCTTAAAAGAAGTGACGTGTGGAGAGCCTTGAGGAATTGCTTTGGGACAACTTATTCTTGTGAATGTAGTATGTTACACCAATATTTTTCAGCCTTTTATTCTTTTTCGTGTGCTTAAAAATAATTTTCATTACAAAAGTAATACATGCATTTTTTAAAAAGTTTCAATTCAAAATGTGTTGAAAGTGAACAGTCTTTCTTCTCACCCCGCCGTCCAGGATTAACCATTGTGAAAGGTTTGGTGGTTTATTCTTCTGAGACCTCTCTCTTATGCCTGCAAACAGATAAATGTGCACAGATAGAATCTTTTTAAATTCCATTCTTATAGAAATGGAATCACGCTCTGTGTATTGTTCTCCAATTTGCTTTTTAAAATGTAATAGCATCATGTTACCCTTGATGTTAAGTCAGTACATCTGAGTGACTGCCTTCTCTGGCTGGAGTTTATGGTTCAGGGAGTGTCTTTGTCCACGTGTCCCTGTGCAAGGCTATAGGGTTTCCTAGACCCCGGAAGAACGGCCGGTGGGCAGTCGCTGGGTGTGTTACACCTGGATGGCACCTGCACACTGAGAAGCGTGTCCCAGTTTGGGAGTCTGTGTGTGGGTCTCGGACGCACATCCACACCTGTACAGGAGTGGCCTTCTCCCCAATCCTCTCATTTCTCTCAGCCCTTTTTAACCCTACGCATCCCACGTCGCTTGTCCCCTCTCCCTGATTGTGCTGTGCCAGCATCACTTTGCTCCGTGCCTTGTGTCGGTGAAAAGAGTGGGTGTATCCAGCAGGCATTCTCCACCCACATGTGCCCCGAAGACACGGCTAGGGGTGTGCCCATGCCCTCCCCATTCAGAGAGAATCGCCCCCTGAGATCATTAAAGACCTGGTCCAGGTCTCGGACCCCCACGCAGTGAGCTCGGGGATGCTCTGACGCCACCCACCGTCTAGGGATCAGCGTCCAGTTCTGGGCTTCCGTCCCTGTGCATCTCCCCATTCTGCACCTGGCTGCCTCTTTACCTGAGGGTGCAGAGGAGCCCACTGGAGGAACCTGAGAAACTAGAGGGAAGTTGGTTTGTGAGGTTCTGCTCTTCCCTCCTACGAAGAGCTATGACCCCAGCAAACCCTCTTGAAGCAGACCTTTGCGATGGAAGCATTGATCTCCGGGCTCCGGGCTGAGACCACCTTCGTTCTCTATCTCCGTCAGCAGTGGGAGGAGGAGGAGGCTTTGGGATGCTCGTCCACTTAGAGCCCCAGGGCCCACCTGGAATGCCACACAGATAGGCGGTTCTGGTGGGTGCAGGGACGCCGGGTGGGAGGCTTTGCCAGTAGAGGGTCCGAGAGGCATCCCCTTTTGCAGTGAACCATGTGCTGCGAGGTGGTGTGTGTGGCATTAGTGTGATGGTCATCTCAGTAGGATGAAAGGGGTCCAACCATGGGGCTTAATGGAATCTGGCCTGATAGCGGACGTCCGTTCCCCTCTGTCCTGGGGCTTTCGATCTCATCTACTCTACTGTAAGTAAATGCAAAATCGCTAAGACTTGCCAAGCTTCTGGTGTGTGTGTGTGTGTGTGTGTGTGTGTGTGTGTGTGTGTGTACACCTGTGCACACACTCATGTCCTTCTGTGTCCGTCTTCAAGGTAAGATGAGTCAGTGTACAGGGCCAGTGAGCGGCACAAGTGTCCCTGCGTGTGGCTGTGATTCCTGCCTCCTGTCCACTGTGTGATTCTCTCCACCACCCAACCCAGCCCTGTAGTGCATGAGACGGGATACGCAACCATGTGTTTGGCTTTGATATTGGGGTCAGGTCCTCTTCTCTTTGTCCCCTTGGCGTGCTGGGGCCAGTGCTTTGCCAGGCGGGGACAGGGTGTGAGTGGGAGGAGGGACCTGGCCGAGCTGTGAGCAGAGGAACAGCAGGAAGTGGAGCGTGAAGAGTGAGGCCTTAGAAGCACACTCAGTCTCAGTGTCCCCACCACAACTGCTCATCGACCTGGGACAGGGAGCGGTAGTATGGTCATGTGGTGGTGGCGGTTTGCCTGCCATTTGAGGGGAGGAGGCTGTCCACGTGGCGATTTCGGGGTGCCTTTCACCGCACACACTGGCTCTGACACAGGTTCTAGAACCTAGACCCCAACTAATATGCAGTTCTGTTGTGATTCACATGCTCGGGCGGTTGTGTACAGAATGTCCTTTCTCATGTACAGAATGTCATTTCTCGTGTACAGAATGTCCTTTCTCATGTCTGCTTCCCAACCTACCCTTTGACGGCTATTTATTTCCTTTGACTCTTTTTAATCTGATTTTACCTGTAGAAAAATGGTGCTAGGAGCTCCCGACCCAGAACAACGGCCATCTCCCGTCAGAAGAATAGTCCTGCAGTCAGAGCTCCTTTGAACATATTAAGCACATGTGTGTGGGGGGAGTGTGCACGTACATATTCATATGTACACATGTGTTCTTACTCCTGGCTGAAATTCTCATCCTGATGCATTTGAGCATGTTGACGAGGGTAGCACCCCACCCTCCGAGTATGTGAATCCCCTGCCCCCATCCCGGGAGCCCTGGGCCCTGCTCCCGCTGGCCTTCTCCCTCTCACCCCTTCTCCAGGCGCGACATTGGTCTTGGGCAAGGACAAGGTGCTGGAACCCTGTTTGCGACAACCTGCCCTGCAGCCCCAAAGACTGAGGACAGTGGGAACCATATGTTATTTGGGTGATCAGAGGTGGGTGGGGCAGGAAGGGTACAAAGCAGGAATTTGTCTGTCTGGACGGTTGACTTGAGACAGCCATGAGGAGGGACGGGCGGATACAGTCTTGGGGACACCATGCTAAAGTGCAAATGTGCTTTTTGGGAATGAGAACTCCACCGAGGGAATGACGGCAGCCGTCAGCCAGGGCACTGTCTGGACGTGCACGCTCTGTCCCGCTCAGTAGCCTGGATGCCGCAGCTGCCGGTGCCAGAGGGTGTGTGCACGTGTGTGTGTGTGTGTGTGTGTGTGTGTGTGTGTGTGTGTGTGCGCCTCGCTACGTGTGGCTGGTGGGTAGTGGTGGCAGCAGCAGGACAGCTCTGTCACCAACGGTCACTAGCTCTGTTCCAGCCCTGCAGGGCAATACTAGGACACACCCTTCACACCCTCTGTGGCTTTGCTTCTTCTCGTGGGGACAAGGGCTGGGTCCTCTGACCTGGTGGAGACTCACCAAGACCTTGCTGAGCCATCCCATGCCCTGACACTCTTGTGGTAGCTCTGGGCCCTGCGAGGCCTGGGCATCTGCATTTGCCTCTCAGAATAGCTGGAAAGGAGCCTGGTCCCAGAGCCAGGGCCTGTACTGCTTCTCTCATTTTGTACCTGAGGTGTGGTGCCCACTGGGGACACCCTCCTTGGCTCAGTGTTAATAGGAGAAGCATAGACCAAACCAGTATCTCTGTCAGTCGTCTCCCTTGGGTGATGCAACCTGCCTCCTGGCTCCATGTCCAGGTGTTTTGGCGATAGTGTCAGCAGTTTTGCATGGTTTTAGAACAGGGGTCAGCAAACTATGGCTCCTAGAGCAAATCTGGCCCACTGTTTTTGTAAATAAAGTTTTATTGGAACATAGCCACGTCTATTTGTTTACATGTTGTCTGGAAAGCCTAGAATAGTTACTGTCTGACCCCTTACAGGGCAAGTTTGCCAACCCCTGGCTTAGAAGGGACCTTAAACTTGATCTGTTCTAGCTCGACTGTCGAAGCACGTGGATTTTGGCCCAAAGACAACGTCCATCTGTAGGACCAGGTGCAGTGACCAGGAAGACAGCTAACAGTGATCTTTGTTCAGTGTATGGAGCACGGTCTAGAAAATAAAAGCAAAAACAAAAGTGAAAATGCCGGTTGACCGGGTCCTCTCGGGAACACTGTCTGGGTTCAGTCTCAGGTACATGCGGGACACCCATCTTCTAGAGGAACAAACAGAAGCTTGGAAAGCTAAGGGCCGGTCCTAGGGAGGGCCAGCATTTTGGTGCACGGGTTTCCCCCCACCCTCCGGATTGGAAGCCCCAAGAGCAGGGCTGGCTGACGAGAGCAGGATGGAGATGAGCCCAGAGGAAGTGCCCTGCCCGGCAGCAGTCCCCAAGACGGGGCTAGTGGGACTCCTGGGTACTACGTAGAAGGGCTGATCACATTCAAAAATAGAGGGAAGGAGGGGGGCAGCTGGATAGTTTCAGTGACCCTGCACAGCAGGGAGGTGGCTAGGTGTGGACAGCAGGAAGGTGACAAGAAGGAAGTGTTGGCTTTAACCATGGCCTTGACACAGGGTGGAGACCAGAAGGTGACAGGTGAGTCAGGAGAGGCCCTAGGGTTGCCATGGCAACTGACCACCTAGGAGGTGATTTAGATGGCAGGGTGGCCCCGGAATAGCAGAGTAGGTAGCCCATGTCCCCTGGTTAGGACCTGGGGTGCCCTTGTGTAGAAGTCACCCTGTGATGCTGCAGGCACCTTTACCTGCCCTCCCTCCACTCAAGGTCATGTGGTCCAGGTGCCAGAAGGGGCCCTCCCTCTCAGGTGTTCCCAACATGGGGGCCCAGTAGGGTAGGAGCTTAGCACAAGGGCCATTTACGTGGACTTGCTTGGCACCCGGACTCGGAGGCCGTGGAGTCTCAGAACGGGAAGAGCTTGTGGAGCTGGTCTGGACAGATGGCCCACCCCTGTGAGGTTACGCTCTTTTGTGATCACCCGTTCCGAGGCTGGACTGACCTTGCTGCCATGAGACAGCCCTTCCCACATCTGTCACATGCCTTCCTACTGCAGCCATCACAGCATTCCATCTTCAGCAGAGATGAAGTGCAGGGAGGGCCCTTAGTCTAACTCAGGGGTTGGTCGGCTATAGACCTGCCTGTTCTTGTCAGTAAAGTTTTATTGGAACTCAACCCTGCTCATTTATTTATGCACGGCATGTGGCTGCTTTTGAGCTACAAGGCAGAGCGGATTAGGTGCACGGACACGGGCCAGTCCACAGAGTGTAAAACATTTACTGTCTGGCCCTTTATGGAAAAAGCCTGGGGATGCCCGGTCTAGCTCAAGTAGGAGTTGTATGTGTCCAGGCCCAGGTTTGCTGGCCTGAGAGCTCCCTCCCTCTCTCCATTTCTCACGCCCACCCCATCGCCCCTTCCCCTTGCTCCACCTTGGACTTGTCCTCTCCTCCCTCCCTCCCACCCTCCGTTACGGTCCTTCTCCATGTACCCATTTCTCTCCAAGTATTTTCAGTTACTGTGTTGGGAGGACTTCTCCCCACCGCCTTCCCTTCCCACAGTCCTCCTGCCCAGCTCTCCACCCCTGCCCCGCCTCCTCCTCACTTTTCTCACCTGTTGCCATGGGTCCAGTGGGGGTGGGTGGGGTCTTCCATGCCTTGAGATTCCGGGAGAGAGTCCTTCTTGCTCTGACAGTAGAGCCAACAAAAGGGCAGTGGCAGCTTTGTTCCAAGAAGCAGTAAAATGAACTCTCTTAGGAAGTTAATTTTCTCCTCGTCCTCCCAGAGAGCTGACCTGTGTCCCCACTGGGGCTTGTACAGCGTGGTCTCTGGGCACCAGCCAGAAGGAGGTGTCCAGACAGAGATGGGTATAAATGCTTCTGACTCTGAGAACCGCCTCGGACCAGCCTTCCCCCAGCTCAGAAATATGCTCAAATGGAGGTTGGGGAGGCGGGAAAGAGGGGGTTCAGGGAAGGCTGCAGCCAGGCTGGCCAGTCTCTGCCATTATCAGGACTACGTTTTCACACCGACACTCAGGCTCTCCCTGCCCTCACATGGCCTGGCAAGCAGCCACCAAAATCATGGGGTGCCCCCTCAGCATGGCCATGGGGGAGTCCTGGATGCGTTCGTGGCTTTCAGGCGTCGATGGGACTGAAAGCTTGAATTTGGGATTGTCCTGGGCAATCCAGGATGTGGGGTCACGATATCCCCAGAACTTTCCTGACCCAGAGCAGTCCCTTCTTGCAGAGGGATACTTCAGCTCTGTTCCGGCTTTGCAAACATTTGACACAAGGGGTCCTAGCCTGTCTTTGAAGAAATGACTGCCTCAGAGAGTGAGGGAGCCTCCATTCCACACCAGAAAGGGGAGGCGAGAAGCATGACCTGCCCACTGAGATAAGGGGATCCGAGGCCAAGTGTCCCCCCATGAAAACATTCGTTCTGCCCAGAGCCAGCCTCCAGGAGGCCTAAAGATAGCGTCTCATGGGGTCTCTTCCTAGGAGAAGGAGGCAGCTGCAGGCCAGTTAGAAGACCTGAGGGACGCAGCCCCACTGCACATTCCACCCCCTTCCTGGCCCTGCTGGCCCCGGGGCTCCCCCCAGGGAGGACAGTGGTCCCAGGTTCCCAGATTTCCCTGCAGCCAGGCACTGCCCTCATCTCCCAGCAGGTGCCCTGTCTTTGCTTCCATGTGGGAAAGCAATATGCCAATTGCAGAGGGGGACCCTGCAGCCCCCACCCCAGGCGCCTTTGTATTCTCTTTGTCTCCTTAGAACAAGTGACCCGGTGATGCTTTTCCCAGCAGCCAGACACCAATGGCCTCTCATCCAGAACCCCCTGCAGACTCATTTAGTTATGTTTGTTTAGCCAGTAGCCTGCCTTCCCCCTTGTCTGGTTGGTCCTAGGACCCCGTCCCCCACACCGGGCAGCCAGGAGTCCCCTCTGTGGGCTGAGGAGTGAGGCTCAGGAAACCAAAACGGCCTGTTCTTTTCCCCTGTCCACGGTGGGCCCCGAGGACAGGAATGGCAGGGGTGGTGAAAATCCTGTCAGCCCCATATTTCAGCCCCTTCCTCCTGGGATATAACCCTCTTGGCTCTGCCGATGGAGGTCAGGTTACAGATGCAGTGAGACCTCTCCAACCCCATGGCCTTGTCCTCCCTTAAAGGAGCCAAGAGATGGTGAAGCCAGAGTAGGAATGAGGTGTCTTGGAGTCGGACTTCCTCCCTAGATGGGCTGCTGGAACTCGAGGAGCCAAATGTTGGCTTCTGGTTAAAGGAAAAAGTGGTGGTCGTCCAACTGTTGGTCCAGAACTACCTGGGGGTGGTGTGGGGGGGTGGGAGTCTCTGTGTCCACCTGACCCGAGTCCAGACCAGGGGCCTTGAGAAGAACGTCGATGGCTATGCCAGTCCAGGCAGGTGTGGGACAAGGGACGTGCTCGGGAGCTTGCTGCCGTCCGTCTCAGGGACCAGAGCCAGGAGCCCCTGAGGCCTTCCGACCAAGCGCACTTGCAGACCTCAAGTTCAGCCTGCTGTCTACCCCGGGTTCCCTTCCCTGGCGTGAACCAGAGGTGGCCTATCTGGAACAGAGGAGAGGGGGAGCTGGAGTGGGCATCTCAGACAGCTTCTGCTGCCTGTCGGGGCATCCCCTTCTTTCCAAGCAGCAGGCATGGGAAGTAAGCCCCCTCTTGCTTTGACCAAGAAAGGTACCCACTGCATGGGCTGATTTCAAGATCTGTGCCAACTCGGCCTTCTGCCCTGAGGAACCGCAATTAGGTATTTGGGACACCCAACAGAGTGAAGCATAACGCCGGCCCCCAAGCCCACCTCTCCACGTGGTGTGCCGGGTGGGTGGTCTGTTTCCTTTGTGACAACATAGCCACGAGGACAGAGCCGGGTTTCCTTCTGTGCCAAGGCTCTGGCCTGCCCCGTGTCAGGTGCGATGGGAGCCCAGAAGCCAGGCGGCAGGGTCGTGTCTGTGGTCAGCCTGTTTCTGCGCACCCTGTGCTCCTAACTGTCTCCCCTTCTCCCTGCACCCCTGCTCACCCAGCTTCCTGTTTTTCTTTCCATCCATTAGGCAGTACTGCCCACTCCACCACTTGCAGAGGTCGCCTAGCTGCCTTCCTTCAGAGTTCTGTCTGGGCCTGAGCGGCAAACTGGAGAAGCGGCCCTGCGATTGATGAGTTTGCCTCGGGAGTTGGTGCCAAGGTGAAACGGAAGGCGAACATGGGTCAGAAGGTCACCGGAGGGATCAAAACTGTAGACATGAGGGACCCCACGTACCGGCCCTTGAAGCAGGAGCTGCAGGGCCTGGACTACTGCAAGCCCACCCGCCTGGACCTGCTGCTGGACATGCCCCCTGTGTCCTACGACGTCCAGCTGCTCCACTCGTGGAACAACAATGACCGCTCGCTCAACGTCTTCGTGAAGGAGGATGACAAGCTGATCTTTCACCGGCATCCGGTGGCCCAGAGCACGGACGCCATCAGGGGCAAAATTGGATACACGCGGGGGCTGCACGTGTGGCAGATCACGTGGGCCATGAGACAGCGGGGCACGCATGCCGTGGTGGGGGTGGCGACAGCCGACGCCCCCCTGCATTCCGTCGGGTACACGACCCTCGTGGGGAATAACCATGAGTCCTGGGGCTGGGACTTGGGGCGTAACCGGCTCTACCACGATGGCAAAAACCAACCAAGCAAAACGTATCCGGCCTTTCTGGAGCCGGACGAGACGTTCATTGTCCCCGACTCCTTCCTGGTGGCCCTGGACATGGACGACGGGACCCTGAGCTTCATTGTGGATGGACAGTACATGGGAGTGGCTTTTCGGGGACTCAAGGGCAAAAAGCTGTATCCTGTCGTGAGTGCTGTCTGGGGCCACTGTGAGATCCGCATGCGCTACTTGAACGGACTCGACCGTAAGTGTCCTCTGCGCTGTCCGACGTGGCACTGTCCCCAGACTCCCTGTGTCCCTGGGGTCCTGGCTGAGCCTGGCCAGAGGCTTACCCAGCCATTGGAATTAAAATGTCTTTGAGTGGACGCCCCAGTGTATTCAGATCCTCAGAGGCAATGCTTGCCTGCCTCTGGTTAAGGGAAGAATTCTAGCTGGAGTCTGCCAGGTTACCTGGCAGCACCTCATGGGTGAATGAACCAGTGGATGGATGGATAGATGGGTGGGTGGTTTGGGGGGCGGGGGGTGAGTGAATGAATGAATGAATGAATGAATGGTTGGATGGCCTTTGATAGATGTGGTTTGTTTCTGGTTGACCTGCCTTTACTTTTGATCTGCAGTTGCCCAAAGTCTAGCATCGTAGCCAGCGTATTATTGAGCTGGGGTTTGCCGCCTTGTGGGTACTAGTTCCTCTCACATAATTGAAAGCCAATGGTCTCTCTCACTCATTAGACCAGTTCAGGGCTTTTCTCTCTTGGCGCTGGAGGCTTCTGAATGGGCTCCTTTGGGGCACAGTTTCCCAAGAGGGGCTTGATCAGTCGTGATGTCAGGAGACCTTTGGAGAGAACGTGGGTTATAAATAGGCTGAGTCAGCAGCAGTTTCCACCGTCCCTTTGTGAAAACGAGTGGCCTTTCTCAGACCATATGTGAAAATAACCTATGTGATGGCACTGTCCTGGTTTGGGAGGTGGAGGGCTTTGTGGCTGCCTGGCTGTGAGCCCATGGTGGCAGGAGGTCCTGGGGGTCTGGGACTGGCCACCCCCTGCTTGACCCTCACTCTTTCCTGGGTCCTTTCTACCATCTGCACGTTCCACCATGAGAAAGTGGTGGGCCAGAAAGCTTTGTCCACCCATATGCTAACCATCTTTGTGGGGCAGGTTTGACCTGGCACCCCAAGATCTAACCCCCTGCCCCCAAAGTTCAGACGGGGGGTCAGCCCTGCCAGGGGTCAGGAGCACAGATGCTTACTCGGACCTTGCAGTCTCCAAACCTTCGGGTTCGAGGGGAGCGGGGAATGCGCATGGGAGTGGGTTGTTGAGAATTGCTGTGAGTGGACCCTGGGTGGAGGCTGGAAACACCCGTGGCCTGCGCCCACCTCGGACATTCTTGGTCAGTGATGAAGACTCCCCTCTCTCCCCACCAGACTCATATTCCAGACGTTGCTTCTCGCCTTCCCCAGTCCTGGTCAGACAAGAGTGGGCCCTGCTCTGCACAGCATTGACTTTGGAAGATCCAGATGGGAAACCCCATGAGGGTGGCACAGTGTCCTGAGCCCGCTGCACAGGTGGAGAGTGGGCTGAGGTGCCATATGTTAGGACCTCCCCCCTCAGCCTGCTTCCTGACATCTCGGTTCTATGCTAAGAGCATCTCATGTCCTGGAAGGGTCGTTCTGGCTGCTGTACAGAAATGGACAGTAGGGGAAGAGGGACCACCAGGGAGGAGCCATGCCAGCTGTCTAGGGCAGAGGTGATGCGGGCTAGGGCCAGGGTGGGGAAGTGAAATTTGAAATGCTCACTCAACATACCAGATGGCTCTGCAAGTCTGGAGACAGGGTCTGGGACAGTGGTCAGTGGGGGACTCCCCCTCGGCTGGATGGTGTTTAGAGCCATGACCCCTGGGTGAGACCACCTATGGAGCGAGGGGTCAGCGGACTGAGGCTGAGACCTGGGGCGTATCAGTGTTTAGAGGTTGGGTGCAGAGTGGCCATGGAGCTGGAGGGGAAAGTGGTGTCCTGGACACCAAGCAAAGAAAGGACTTCAAGAAGGACAAAGCGATGCCAGGTGGAGTACATTGATGGCTAAGAATCGTCCATCAGCTTTGGCAATGAGGTGATCACTGGTGACCTTGACGACAGTCATCTGGGTGGGTGGGGTCAAACGTCTGACAGAGTAGCTGGTTTAGAGAGAAGCAGGAAGGGTGGTGTGTTAGTTTCCTGGGGCTGCTGGAACAAATAACCACCAGCTGGGCGGCTCAAAACAACAGAAATGTATTCTCCCACAGTGCTGGAGGCCGGAAGTCCAAAGTCAAGGTGTCGGCAGGGTCGTTTCCTTCTGAGGGCTCCAAGGAGAATCTGTCCCAGGCCTCCTCCTGGCTTCTGCTGGTTGCCAGCCATCCTTGGCTTGTATATGCATCCCTCATTCTCTGCCTCCATCATCACTTGGCTTTCTGTGTCTCTCCTCTTCTTATAAGGACACCAGCCATTGGATTCAGGGCTGCCCTACTCCAGGGTGACCTCATCTTAACTAATTACATCTGCAAAGACCCTATTTCCAATAGGGCCACATTCTGAGGTTCCAGGTGGTCCTGAATTTGGGAGGGGAACACTATCCCCCCCGCCTTCAGATGTGGAGACAGCATTCCCACAAGATCTTCCCCTCCTCACGGCACTGTTTGGGGGGAGGATGAAACAGCCCAGTGCTCAGCTGGTGGGGTCCCCTACAGGTGAGTTCAAAGGGGGCCTAGGTCCTCTGCCCACGAGGGTTTGCTTGATCTTCCAAGGCATCTGAGGAAGGAGGAATGTCACAGGGAGACCTGGTCTGGGGTCCACCCAGGAAGCAGGGCATGACAGGCAGAAGCTCTGGCCAGGTCTGGCTAGGTACATCTCCTTGGTGTCAGGCCTGAACTGGGCTTTGCTTTCGCAGTCTTGGAGGTGGTTGTGATCCATGACTGCTCTCGGAGACGTCTGGGGAGTCATTTGTACCTTCCTTCCCCACCCCAGCCTCCACTCCCTGATCTCAGCAGGGAGCAGCTGTTTACAGAGCGGGTCAGCTAAAGTCCCCCGGCCTGTGCGCCCTCCCTGGGTGCTGCAGTGGGCATTTGGTTCTCCTGGCCCGCCTTCCCCTGCACACCAGGCAGACCCTCCTCCACAGAGTTCCTGCCCTGTGCTGGGGCCAAAGGTGGCAGGTTGTCAGTGTGTCCCTGTGTGACCACCCCCACCGTCCAGCCAGCTATGACCACAGACCACTTGTTCTGAGTCCTCCTCTGGGCTGCAGACGTCTGGGGCTGAGGCTGCAACGAGAGGGGTTGCTGTGTCGCCTTGCTCTTTCTTGGGGTGAAGGGATGGAGGTGGCCATTGCAGTGGGGAGACAGGGCCCAGGCCTGCCTGCCACCATCCCTGGAGACACAGAAGGAAAAGGCCTATTTGCAAGCCGGAAACGGGCCATTGCCCAGGGGAGAGTCCCTGACCCGTGGGCCCCCTTACTGTCCGCTGGCAGCAGGCATCTCGACTAAGGGAGCATTTCCCCTGCAGCTTGGAATGTTCACATTCTCTCTTTCACGGCTCTGAGAAAAGGTTGGCGCAGTTTGTCATGATTGTGGGTTCAGGAAAGGCTTAGCTCTTTTCATGGGGAGCCTTTCAGCTTGGTGACCTCCTCCTGGTGTCTTCCTGTGTGCCCCACCCCGTGGCCCCATCCTGCACCTCTCTTCCAGCTGGGCTCTGGGGGAAAGAGGCCGTGTGTGTGTGTTGGGGTGGGGGGGTTTCTAGACTCTGTGCCCCCAAAAGGCTGGACATATGGTGACAGCAGGCTCTCAGAGTTGGGGGCCAGGGCACCAAGGTACCCAGCCAGGTGTCAGGCGCCCTTCCCGGGTTGGCAAAGACAAGGGACTGCTGTTTCGTTTTGCTTCCTTTTTGTAAGAACTGCTTAACGTAAAGGGAAACGCACGTACCCCGGCCGGGAGGGCTGTCCCACCATGCCTTGCTAGAATCCATTCAATGGAGCATGTTCACTGCCAGCTGCTGGCAGGAGTGAGCACGAGGCCAGTCACAGGAGCAGTGAAGGTAAGGGTGGGGCCATCACTGAATCCAGGGCGTGAGACATGGGTCCTTGACCTCACAGACCCGAAGTTGATTCATTTAGCCCATGAACTAGACACAGGCTCTGGACCTGAGTTGTGTTGCAAGTTCTCCGAGAACCTCGAGAGCCACGGGCTGGGATGCTGGGGGCTGTGCATGTTCAAATAGGCCACCAGGTAACCGTTTCTCCTCTAAACGCTGACGTTGGCACATGGGCTCGACCAGTTCCTCAGCTTCTGCTCCCATAAATAGCGCCTGATTCACTTCCTGATTTCTGTTCTGCACACTGGGCGCCACCCCCTCTCTCATTCATATAAACTATGTAAATGAGCGAGCGCCTCAGCTTCCCAGAGATGGCAGAGCCAGCAGCCAGGGGTCATCGGATAAACTGTGCCTCCTCTGGGCACTTCCTCAGCGGAATTTCAGTGGACACCCAGCCTTGTGGATGGAGCTGGGTGCAGAGCCTGCAGCCCTCAGTCCAAAGTATTGAGGTCGGGGAGACCTTCAGGGTCCTGTTAGCGACCAACCAAAACCCATGGGTCAGACGTTTTCCATGGCACAGTGCCCACATCCATGTCTGTGGCTGGCGCGTTCCAGGTCAGGCCAGCCTTGGCAAAGCAATCAGAGCATGGCCTGTGCATCATCATTTGGCTCCTACAGGATCCGCAGGGGGAATGACCTTTTTCTGTACTTGAGGCCCCTGAGAATAGACCCATACGTGGGATGCCTGGGTGACCGGTCATCTTTTCGGCTCATAACACCTCCCTGCAGCCGTCAGCTGCCAGTCCTGTAATCCATCTTGGAAGATCTCACATGTCCAAGGGACACTCCCTTCTGGTTGCATGAACCCTCCCAACTGGGTTATTCAGTGTGGTCCAAAGATGTTCAGGCAGAGGCAGCTCCCCCCCACCACAGATGCTTTCAGCAGGGGTGGAAGAGGGAGCTGTAGATTCCTGCCCCTTTGGGTAAACTGCAAAGGGCTAATGGGAGCTGCTTCTTCACGTTGATGGAGAAAGAGCCAGACCCTAGAATTTGATGAGCCTGGGTGTGTACCCACCTTCTAGCCCTTGGCTCTCAGACCTTGGACCCTGACTCTCACCTCCACCCAAGCCCATTTCCCCATCTGTAGGTTGGGGGGGCCTCAGTCCCCACTAGGAACACGACAGGTGCTCCATAAGCCATGGCTGCTGCGGGGGCTGTGATATTATTTCATGTGATAAGTACATGAAATAAGGGAGCTGGACCCCGGCTTCCGCAGGCCTCTGCTGTTTAAAAACGTTTCTTCGTGAGGATGTTCGTGAGTTGAACTGAAACCCATTCAGCCAAGAGGGCATGATGGAAACCCCCCTCAGCCGTCACTCCACAGTCTGGCAGGGCTCTCGAGCCGCATTCAGTCGCTCTTAGTGCTTTTTCAAGTGTCTTCAGCCACCAGGGGAAGCCCCTCTGCCTCTCAGTGGGGTGAGACACATCCTTGAGGGAGGAGGGGTTGGGGGGAGATGGAAGGGAGCCCCGAGTGGAGGAGAGGAAGTACCACTGAATTCTCCCAACTCGATCCCACAGAAGGGCCGCTCCTCAGTAGAGAGTTTTCTGGCCTTCAGGGTCTCAGCTGGATGGGACTTTGGGGAGCATCCGGTCCAACACCTCATCTTACAGATGGGGAAACTGAGGCCCCGGCAGAGGAGTGATCTGCTGTGCAGGGTGGAAGTGAGAAGCCAGATCTGGGACCGCCCGGGCAGCATGCTTTATGACGAGGGAGACCCAAGGCTTTGCGAGCAGATGGGGTGAGCATGAGGGGAGAAACCCGGCCCTACTCACCGGCAGCCTGTGGAACCTTTGACCTTTAAGGACAGAAGGTCATTTCCTTCGTGCTCCTGCCTCCAGGAAAGGCCCCGTTTCAAAGCTTTCTGTGAAAAACATTTACCGCTTCAATTCCTTCTCCTATCATGGCCCACAGGAGATAAAGAGCAGTTGGTGGCCTTTTAAAGCCTGGAATTTAGTAAATGCATTGTCAAACCTAAGATTTACTTTTTTTTTAAAATCACAGGTGTGTGGAGGTACAATCCACATGCCCTACCATCACCCCTTTAGAGGGTCTGACTCAGTGCCATGTAGCCACACTTGTGCAACCACCACCACAATTGATTCAAAACAAACCCATGTTCACTTACAGTCACTCCCCGTTCCCCCCCCGACAACCTCAACCATGGGATTTGGTCTTCAATAATTGAGTTTTTAATGTGATTTTCAATATTTTTGAGACACAGTGGTATTAAAGAACTTGAATCCAGTTTTTATTGGTGGAATGGGTCTCAAGGGGAATGCTGGGGTTTTTCTCCGTGTTTCGGTCTGACCTTGGTTTTGCTCACAAAAGAGCCCCAGAACGGAGGGGAGACCATGGGTGCAGACACAGATCCGTTCGTGTCAGCTGTCCAGAGCACTGTGGGGTGACCCCAGGTAGCTCCAGGTGTGCTCACCTGGACCTGGTTTTAGGGAAGAGAGCGAGGAAAAGTCCACTCTGGGAGGCGGGGTGAGCAGGGCCGTGGGACCTTGGGGGAAATGATTTTCAGACTGCTTCTGGAGCTGTGAGTTTATCTGAACTTCCAGCTGCACAGAGCTTCCCTTGCAGGAAGACAGGGCCCGAGCCATCCGGGGACACACAGACACAGGTGCCCTTGCAGGCTGCAGCTAGAAGCCCCTGTCGAATCCAGGTGCTGAGTCAGCTCTGCCGTGAGCTGGGCCCCGACTGTCTGGATTCGAATCCCAGCTTAAGACCTGGCGTGTGAGGTCCTCTCTGCACCTCAGTGCCTTCAGCTGTAAAATAAAGATGAGAACAGTACCTGCAGGCAGTCGGGTTAACACAAAATGATTCCCTTCCTGAAAGTTTGTGTGCGGTCTGTTTCGGGGTGCATGCTGAGGAGAGCTGTGTGTCCCAGATGAACACGAGCTGAAGGCTGTTGCTCTTACCGGTGAGTAAGAGTAGGGACAGCCAGGGTTGGAATTCTAGCTTCCTCTCCTCCCAGCAGTGCAACCCTAGGCGTTATTTGGACCCTCTGTCCCTCAGTTTCCTCCTCTGTAAAATGGGATGCTGGTCACGGTACCTTCCTGTGATGATGAAATCCTAATAAGCCATTGTGAGCATTAAACGAATTAGTGTTTGCAGAGGGCTCACAAAGGTGCCTGGCCCAGAGTGGCTTTGCTGTGTTAGCTAGTCACAATTAATTTAAAACGTAAAATTACTCATTTATCGTCTGCATAGTAAAACTCATATTAATGATACTATTGCTGCTGTTGTTAGTGCTGTTTGGTGTAGAACTCTCCAGAGCGGTGCTCACCTAACGCTCTCTGTCTCCTTGGTTTCCCCAGCCGAGCCCCTGCCACTCATGGATCTGTGCCGCCGGTCCGTGCGCCTGGCCCTGGGGAAGGAGCGTCTGGGTGAGATCCACGCACTGCCGCTGCCTGCCTCCCTCAAGGCGTACCTCCTCTACCAGTGACGCTCTGCCCAGGACCGCCAGCACGACACAGCCACCTGGTGCCAGTTCACCGAGCCACCGCCACACCCTGTGCCTTGGACGGGCGTCCGGGGCCACCAGAGGAAGGCCCTGCCCTCCTCTTTGTACTCCCTGGCTGTTCCCCTTCCTGACATTGGTGGAAGTTTCCCGCATGGCACATCACAGCCCCTCTCTGGACAGAGACACAGAATAAACTCCTCAGAAGTCCGGCACTGAGCTCTGATCAGCTCTGTTCTCGGGGTGGCATGGGTACCCTGCCGGGAGGGGCCCTGGCACCGAGAGCAGATCCCAGGGGTGCTAAGAGGTGCTTAGATGAGAGGCCATGCCTCGGAGACGCAGCTCAGGATGTCAGAAACACACCGTGGACACCGAGGCAGACACCGGAACTGGGCCTTCCGCAGGCACACGAGCACCCAGCATCTGTCCTGGCTGCCAGTGCCCCCGTCCCCTGTATTTATTCTTTTAACAATAACAAAAGCCATTTATTTATTCCATTTAGAAAGGGACCTTGTTTTGGTCACCTCTCTGGAGTGTTCTGTTGCTTTTATTCCACCTGCCACTCCCTGGCATGTGTGTGCCTCACCTGTCGTCCTCGCTGGGTCGTGTCTGTGGTGTGTCCTCACCTGGGCACAGGTGTCTTTGTTTGACCTACAGTTTCCAGGGGGCTCTGCTCTGCGTTCCTGAGTGGGCCCCTCAGGGCACATTAGCTCATGCAGTATGAGTGTCCCGGGGGTCACGGCTCCATGGCTGTGAAAGCTCCCATGTCTCCACGTAGTCACACTTGGCCTCGTACATCTTTGCACGTGCTTTTATTTCTTTAGTCTTCCATGGGTTTTTAGGTGTGGGTTTGGTTTTGCTTTTGCCTTCCTAGCAGATTATTTCCCACGTGCGTCCACAGAAGCTCTGAGGACCACCGAATGAAGAAGGGAGGATGAGTGGGTCTCCGTCCCCTGAGACACCAAGGACAGGGCAGGGTGGGGAAGACCAGAGTGGAGTCAGGCCGCCTAGTGCTGAGTTCATCGCAACCCCCTAGAGCCAGAGGGGCGGGGTGGGGTGGGGCGGGGCAGCCAGCAGGAGAGGGACATCCCTCCCTGCCACAGCTCCCCCACGTAGCAGACCCCTGCACCCTGCCACCACATCTGCCATTTCTTTATCTTAAAGTCCGCTTTCTTAGAGTCTGATTTCAGTTCATTTCTGTACAGGTACAATAGATGACTTTATTTGTTTAAAATGTTTAATATATATGCATATATATTTGTCCGTAAGAATTATGTTTTAAACAGCTGCTGTAGGGTACCTTTAAAAAAAAAAAAGTCTTCCAATGGAGTATATTTTTTAAAGCACAAAATTGGTGCCAAGGCTGGGTGAGGAATGTAACGTACCACCTTATTATTGTGAGGTGTTTTTTTGTTGTTGTTGTTGTTTTCAGGCGGGGAAACCTTACCTGTAAGACTTTGAAAGATTTTCCTCCCTCCTCTTTCTGGGTGGGTCATATTCTGATGAATGTTGCACAGGAGATGAGAGAGTTTCAAGTACACAGCCTTACCGCCTTGACCCAGCGCCTTCCGCAGACGCTGGATGAATCGCCCGGCTCTGTCATCTCTCTGCACCTCCCACCCCCCAGTTCCCCGGGGCCTCAACCCTGCCCTTCTCTCAGCCCAGAGCCCTGTGGCCTGTACAGTTTTGAAACTCCCATTCTATTTTATGATGGTCGCTAATAGTCAATAACCTAATAAAGGAAAGTTTATTAAAATACAAAGCCACTTTTGAGTCCCTCTTTGTGCCTTGGGGGAAGGGAAAGAAGCGTTGTTCCCCCCCCTCCCAGCCAGCTCCACCGCCCACGGTTTTCACCAGATAATGAGGTGATCCCCCCTCGCCCTTTGGCAGAGAGTGGGATGCCAGTCAGAGCCCCAGATGAGGAGGAGGATCCTGGAGGGGTGATCCTAGAACTCCCCACCCCTTTTCAGAAATCCTCTGAGCCTGCAGCCCAGACTAAGGGACTCGATGACCTAATAGAAAGGATTCCACACATCAGTGTGCTCTAAAGCTTGAGTTGACAGTGGGCTTTTCGGAGCAGGCTGTCAGCCCTTGTGGTGTCTTGGAGTCCAGGCTCTGGGCATTTGGCAGAAGGAGCTGGTTCTTCATTCAACCCTGTGTCCCCAGAGCTAAGGGCAGTGACCTGATGAGTCTTTGCCAGCTGCTGTAGGCAGGGACCCCACCCCACCCCCCTGGAGAGAAGACAGGAAATTCTGGCTTATTTAGAGGATTGGTGAGTGATAAAGACAACAGTCAAGAAATTTACTAGATCTGATCACATGTCATGACTAGTTTCCAAAGAATTAACAAGAATGCATTCAGTCCCCTCTGGGCATTTTTAATTTTAAAGGCATGTCAGGATCTGGTGGTGCTGGGAAAAGTGCCCTGGTCTGAAGGCCCAACACTCCTGGGACCAACGTCCCATGTCCCTGTCTCCCAGAGCTTTCTGTCACTTTCCTCAGACCACCTGCACCTGCGTCCCTGGGGAGGTGTTTGTTAAAATGCACGTTTCGGGGCCCTGCGGGAGACGGATTGAATCAACATCTCTGGGGCCAGGCCCAGGAATTTGCTGTTTTCTCAAACTCCCCAAGTGACCTTGCCTAAGAGAGTCTGAAGACCACGGCAACTGTGTCAGCTCTTTCGAAAAGTTGCTGGGTAAAGGGAAATTCTTTCGTTGTGCTGGTGGGTTGGCCCAGCAACAAGCACATGGCCTCCTGAGTCAGACCTGGGTTCAAACGTTGGCTCTGACCCTCACTAGCCGTGTGATCTTGGAGGAGCCTCCACAAATGGCAGAGATCATGCCCATCTCCTAGGAGGGAAGCAAGGCTGAAATGAAGCTTTCGAATAGGGCCCAGCCTACTAGGAAGTATGCAGACAAGTGCTTTTAAAGCTCACGCACTTCTTTCTGTTCTGGAAAATGGCAGTGCCTGGACTGGAATTGGTCTTTGAGACTGTACCACACATTCCTAAACCAACTTCCTGATAACTGTTCTTTCTTCCAGGGTACAGTCTCCAGCGATCAAGGTGGGCATAGGGAAAGGGACCCCTTGGATGCCTTCCCCAGACGTGGTTGGAGGAAAGGGGTGGTCTGAAATTATTTTTAGGTTGGAGTTCATGTCTGGGTTGCAGTTGGAACTCCGGCTTGCTTTGAAGGGGCGGCGGGGTGGGGGGTAGAGAGGGGTCAGGCGGTGAGGGTGGAGGGGTACAGGAAGCACAGGGAAAATAAGGGCCTTTGTGCGGCCGGGAGACTTCGGGGGGAGCGAGGTTTCATGTTGAAGGGAGCGGCCTTCATAAAACCATCTTGCAGACCGGCCATGTGGTTGTAATTAATACCCTGCCTTCGAGCAGGTAGCAGGCTCTCGGGCTTGGCCATAGGTGGGAAGAGCCCTTCCTCCTCCCTCCGCCACCCAGCCATCCATCTCCTGCACACGGGCTTCTCTCCCGCCCTTCCTCCCGCTCCTCCTCGGTGAGATGAGGAATGTGGACTTTACTGAACCATAAAGTATGCCGGGGGAGCCGGGGAGGGGGCCGAAGACAGAGCAATTAGTTCATGCTCCAGTCCAGACACCCAAGCGTGGTTGGAGTCCAGCTGCAAGGAATATTTGAAATAAATGAGCTGCCCCGGGCCAGGCGTTTGCTATGTTTTCTGCACGGGGCCATGGCAACCAGGGAGGAAATCATGAGCTAGGGACTGGGCTCTAGAATCAACAAATGATGTCCTGGCCGAGCTAGCCCAGAGGAAGCCACTCACAGCTCTCCCGGGGCTTCTCAGGGCTCAGCTGCTGGCGGGCGGGACTGGCCTAACCATTCTCCTGGTGTCCTCAGTGACATGCCATCCCAGCTTCAGACCTCTGTGTCCTCCACAGGGCTCTGATCTTTTCTTTTCTCCTATCTTTCTTTCTTCCTTTCTTTCTTTTTAAAGAGAGCTAACACTTCTCTGGAACCTTCCTTCCCAGGCCGCAGAACAGCTGTTGCTGCCGCCAATCTGATGATTTTCCTGGGCAGAGGGAATGATCCCAGAGGACAAGCCCAGGTAGAGGGCAGCTGGCTAGACGAAAGGTGGCATTGACCTTGCCCGGGGTCTGTCTTCCTACCCGGCCCAGCTGCAGCCTCTTCTGAGTCTACTTTGTAGGCAGAAAAAGCAAAGGCCTCATTTGTCCCTTCTCTGACTCTTCTGCAGGTGGACCTTACGGCCATCCGTAAGAACGCATCTTATAAAGGCTCATGAGGATGGAGACCTAGTTTGGGGGCCTTCTCTTGAACTCCACCTCCTACATCTGAATCACCAGGGACCCTTGGGGACAAAGAAAAATCCCAGAAATGTTGATGCAGTGTAAGTGTGTGTGTGTGTGTGGGGGGGAATCTGCATTGTGAAACACCAATAGCTGATTCTGACACATTGCCTTAGGGGTCCCTGGGGAGAGGGTCCCAGAATTATATACAGAGTTGTGCCCATGCAGACCCCCTGCCGTTCCCCATTTCCTTCTGTGGGGACAGAGTCGCAGAGAGCAGTTTCCAGGCTCTCGGCCTCACGTGGAAGGGTGCTGGCTCGCTTATTAGATGGCCATCAGCTGTTACCCGTTAGCCATTAGCCACTGATATAACTGCCGCGGCTGTGTTGATTGGTTGGTTGGTTGCCAGGCAGAGAAGTGGACGGTGGATTGCAGATCGTGTGGATCCTACTTCGTGTGTGTTACCTAGCTGCCAGTGAGAATATAGTGGTCTGACTGCCCAATCTATGGCTCCGCGGGTGTTCCTTTTTGGCCTCACCGTATCCTGCATTCTTATGTGGGGAGCAGGACCAGAGACCCCACATGACACCCTGCATGACACCTTCAGAGGCCTGCAGGGGACTGTCCAGAGAAGCTTGGAGACCACTGGTGTGGGAATCAGCTCTACCTACTCTGGGTTTCAGAGCATGTGCAAAGGCCCAGAGAGCTGGGGCTGCGAGGCCAGCATCTTCCCGGCACCCACATGCTTGTCTTAGAGGAATGAACAAAGTGGGGGCACATGGGAGTGGAAGTAGGGAAACTACTTCTCCTGAGCCTTGGTTTCCCCAAGGAAATGAGTCCTAGAAAGCTGAACCAGAAACTTGGAGACACCACACAGGTCTCAGAGCCACTGCCTAGGCACCGTTCACTTGGGAGCTGCTTGCGGGTATTTCCCACGACCTCAGCACTCACCCAGGACTGTGTCTCTCTCCTCGTGTCTGCCCTGTTTACTCACAGACGTTCCATTTTTCCTCCCACCTGCACCCCTGAGCCCCACCTTTTGAAAGATTTTCAACCGAAGTGCATTTGTGAAGTTCCTTTCCAATGACCTCTGTTAAGCAAAGCTGCCGTCGGAGTTGCTAATGACCCCAGATATTATAGAATAAACGTCAGCCAAAAAGCAAAGACCTTTCACCTTCCAGCTAGTCCCTGTGTTGGGGCTGCGTGGCTGGGAGAAGGGCCTGGGAGCTGGATCCAAGACAGCCTCGGCTTCACGTCCAGCTCCCCTCCTCACTGCCTAGGACAGTAACTCCGAGAAGGAGTCTCAGGAGCCTCGCTGTTCCCATCTGTGAAATGGGAGCAATCCTTCCTCCCCAGGGGTCCCACTGAGACACTATATGCTTAAGGCTGAGTGCATCAGAGTACTTGGCACAAGGCGTTCCTCCCTCACCCTTTTCCAACTGTGTGTTTTTAAAAATTGGGGTGAAACACATAACATCAAACTCACCATGTTAAAGGGCACACTTCAAGTGGCATTTAGCACATTCACGATGTTCTACAAACACCACCTCTATCTAGTTCCAGAACATTTCCATCATCCCAAAAGAGACCCCATACCCATCAGCAGTCACTCCCCACTCCCCCCTGCCTGTCCCCTGGCAACCACTCATCCGCTTTCTGACCCTGTGGGTTTGCCTATGCTGGACATTTTCCATAGATGGGTCACACTATGCAACCCTTTATGTCTGGCTTCTTTCACTTCCAATTCGCTTTTTGCTCCCTATGGCTTCCCTATGTCTCGGTTTCCTCATTTGTAAAATGGGAAGAATATTTCCTCTTCGGGTTGTTGTGAGCAAGTGAGCGCTGCCTGGCCCACAGTAAGTGGTCAGGAGAAGCTAATTCCTCACGCCCCGCCCAGAGCACCCGGAGTCCCATGTCTGCGCTCTGAAGCTGACTAACCAGAAGCCGCCTTGTTGGAGAACGAGCCTTTCCTTCGAAGGCATCTTGTAGGGAAATTGCCTGGGCCTTGGAACCTCTGTCCTTCTGGATGGAAACGAAGGCAGTTTTCTAAAGGTCAGCCTGGTCATCAGCCCGGCACAGCACGGGGCTCCCAAGAGCTGTATGGTCTTGCCCAGACTCTCCGACCCTCACTTTCCACATTGTATTAGTTTCCCGTGGCTGATGCAACTAGTGCCTACACACTGGGTAGCTTTAATAGAACACACATTTGTGTTCTTACAGTTCCGGAAGCCAAAAGTCCAAACTCAAGGTGTGGACAGAGCCGTGCTCCCTCCAGAGGCTCAAAGAGAGAATCCTTCCTGCCACTTCCTGCTCCTGGTGGCTTCAGGGGTTCCTTGGCTTGTGGCCGCATCCCTCCAACCTCTGCGTCCACCTCCAGTGGCCTTCTCCCCTCTGTCTCCCTGTCTGTCTGAGCAAGACAATTGTCATTGAATTAGGGCCCAGCTGGATTATCCAGGATGAAATCATCTCCAGATTGTTAACTCAGTGGCATCTGCTAAGACCCTTTCCCAAATAAGGTCACATTCCCAGGTTTTGAGGTTAGGACATAGACATATCTCTCTGAGGGCGACCACTCAACCCTTGTCATGCAGGGTGTCATGCAGGATCTCTGGTCCTGCTCCCCACGTAAGAACGCAGGACATGGTGAGGCCAAAAAGGAACACCCATGGAGCCATAGGTAGGGGAGTCATACCACTATATTCTCGCCGGCAGCTGGGCTGGAGACAGGAAACAGGAGCCACACGATCCTCAACCCGCCGTCCACTTATCTCTGCCAACCAACCTCACTTGCTAACTGCAATCCGCTCTTGCTAGCTCAGCCACCTTCTTCTTGCTAGCCCCCATTTTCTGCTAGCGTAGCCAGGGCAGTTATATTAGTGGCCAATGACTCACTGGTTACAGCTGACGGCCAACTAGCCACAGCTGATGGCCATCCAATCACAGTTGGTGGCCATTTACTACCTGAGCCAGCACCTTTCCACGTGAGGCTGAGAGCCTGGAAACTGCACTCCTGGCTCTGTCCCCACAACCCTCCACACACATCTTCCGAACAGGGACCATCACAAAACCCACTGGCAAGATGACCGTGAGGACTCATGAAACAACGAGGGTGGGAAATATCCCAGTGCCAGGCCTGTCGTGGGTGCTTCCAAAAAGGCAAGGATGTCCAGAGCTGTCCCCTCCCTCCTGCCGTGGCCTCTGACGGCCAGGCCCCCGAAAGCAGATCTGCTATAAAACTGGTGACTATTGTGGGCACCCAGGCTATGCGTGGGAGCCACAGGGCCAGGCTCAGGCCAGGCTGTGGACAGAACTTGGAGCTTGTCAGTGGACAGAGGACATGGACCCTCTCTCTGGATGTCCCTCAGCTACAGGGAGTGGGTCCCATGGTCTGGGGAGGTGCGGGCATTGCTCAGGGTCATGAGAAAGAGGCTAAGCCAGCGGCGTGAGGTCCGAGTGCCGAGGACCCCATGGAGTCTCAATGCCTGTCTCCCTCCATCTTTCTTTGGGACAGAGGGAGGTCGCTCACCTCCCTGCAGCTTTTCCAGCCAGGCCCACTCTGAACTGATCGTACAAGGAAATGGAATGTGAACCCCGGGCTATTTAAAGAGGAGGAGAGCCTGGAGGCGCGGCTGGGACCCGGCCAAGCGGGGTGCCTCAGGTCGGCCCAGGGCTCCTCTTTGCACATGGTTTGATTTACTGGAGGGCCGCGAGCAACTCCAACTTCAGACAGAGAACTATTTGAAGCAGCTGCCAGATGTTGTGTCTGAGTTGGGTTTTTACAACTTGCTTACTGGTTAGCAGCCTGCCTCCTGCTGGAGTTCAGCTCGCCCCGGCGGGTTCAGGGTCCTGGCACCGGTCCAGAGGCCTTTGCTCAGCATCGTTGCCGCTCC
This sequence comes from Rhinolophus ferrumequinum, assembly GCF_004115265.2. Taxonomy (NCBI): domain Eukaryota; kingdom Metazoa; phylum Chordata; class Mammalia; order Chiroptera; family Rhinolophidae; genus Rhinolophus; species Rhinolophus ferrumequinum. The sequence goes on from NC_046292.1 coordinate 6,179,839, forward strand.
CTCCCAGGCCGCCCCAGCCTGATTCTGCCTGAGTGGACCCAGGGTGGGAGTCCAATTTCCAAAGCATCCAGCTCTCTTAGGGTGGCAGCGTGGCCCTGACTTCAGGGCATCTTGTGGGCACCCTAAGTTTGTGGGATGTCCTGAGTGCTGGACCTTCAGGGACAGGCAGGGTCCACAAGCCTTGAAACCTCACAAAGAGTTTTGCAGTGAAGCACCCATTGGGGCAGGCCCTACATGCCAGAGTTGTCCCCCAGCAGGTGTGGACACAGACCTCTCTTTTGCTTTCCTGCTCTTCCATCCTGGTCCGACCCACTCATTTTACTTTGGCCACCTGATGCCAGCCTCTTTAAATGGAACATGGAAGGCTACAGGGGACCAGGGCTGAGACCAGTGCATCCAGGGGGTTCTGGAAGTTTCCCAAACTTCTGGAAATCCCGGTGAACCGGGGAATTTCCAGGGAGGCACCAGTAGGACCAACCTTTGGATCAAGGCCACCGTGTCAGGCCAGAAGCCAACCATGTCCAGCGAGCCGAGATGTCCCCAACATGAGACGGTTGGGGTTCATAGGACTCGGGGTTAGGGGGTGTTTCTCAGCCCCTCCTCCACCAAGGAGGCCTATAAGGAAAGGCACAAGACTCAAGTGTCCATTTCCTGAGGCCACTTGGAATCATTTCTCAGAAGTTTGCTCTGGAGCGAGTGAGTGACCAGGGAAAGGGGTGGGATGAGGGGTGGGGTTGGTGGGGAGCCCAGGAGGAGGAAGGCTGTGTAATTAATCTTGTTGCATGTGAAAGCACACTTGTGTCCATCCAGGAATCCCGAGCGCCGCCAAAGTGGACAGAGTGTTCAGTCCCCTCCTGAAAGTGCCAGAAATGTTTTGTCCACCGGGTAGGAAAACATCCTCTGCTAGGGCGTAAGCGCTTGCCTGTCCCTTGAATGTGACGCCTCGAGAGCCTGGGGGCTGTGAGGCTGGGGCAGTGGCACGCTGGGACCCGGGGGCCCTGCCTCCCTGGGCTGCAAGGGTAGACCCCCCCCAGCCTGCCTTTCTGGCAGCCCTAAGGAACCAGACTTCTCTGTGCGCCCAGCTCCTAGCCCCCGCTCTCCTTTTTACTTCTGAATCCTCCAGAGAACCAGAAAGAGGAAGGGCACAGTGAGGTGCCCTCTCCCAGGATCCCCCGGATTGGTTACCAGAAATGGTGATGGAATTTAGGAAGCGCTCAGGCTGGCCCTCTGCAGGGCAAAGCCCGCAGCCACCTGCAGAAGTGCAAAGAGACTCAGGCAAGGTGACAGGGGAGGTGGGGTTTGGACTCAGAACGATCCTGTGACTGACGACACTGCCTCTGGAAGCCTCAATTTCCTCTTCTGTAAAATGGGAATAATGATACCTTCTGGCCAAGCTCGTGGTGTCACAAAGATCAAATGAGGCCTGGGTATGGGCCAACACCCTGCAAAGTTGCAAAGCCCACACATGCCCAAGGTCTTATTATTATAATATCAATTTACAGGAAAGTGGGGAAGATAAGCCTCTTAGATAGGCCTGCCCCGCCCTCAGGTCCCACGGCTTCCCTTTGGGCAGCCTGCAGCCGTCCCTGGAAGATGGAGACCCCTTCTGAGTAGCCTCCACCCCCATCTTCCTGGAAGGATGAGCTGGGGGTGAGCTGAGGCAGCAGACCAGCCCAGACGCCCCTTGGAGGACAGGCCCTTGAGGTCCACCTAGTCACCTTTAAGGGAGACAAGCAACCTTTTCCTGCAGGAGGCCCCATGGGAGTGAGGAAAAGGGGTGTCACAGCCTCCATTATCCCATTTGGCAAACACGTCGTCTTGAACCCTTGTCTGTGCCAGACACATGGGGACCTCAGGGATTCAGATTCAGAAAACCAAGTTTCTGAGCAAGGGGTACAAACCAACAGACATGGGAGGTGGGACTCCAAGTCGTGGAGGGAGTAGTGATGGACGCTACAAGGGGATCGGGACAGCAATGCCCAGCAGGGTTTTGAAGGGTGACTAGGAGTTTTCCAGGGGAGGGAACTTGAGCCCATTTGTGTAGGTTCCTCTGTAAAATAAGGATAGTTATAGGACCCACCTCATTGAGTGGTTTTTTTGTAAGGTGCTGGGAAGTGTCTTGCACACAGTGGGAGTGCCATTTAATAGCTGGGTGCATACAGTCCTGCTACAATTAACAATAACAATGCTTCTGAACTCATAACCTCTCTGCCTCCCACGGGAGGCCTCTTGAAGGAGCCTTACACTCAGGACTTCAGGGTCATTGAGTCTGCTCACATGCAGAACTTCTATCTCCGGACAGCTCCTGGTTCAGGCCCTAGCTCTGAATTCCTCTGGGGGCTCCAGTCTCGAAAGCCACGAGCAGTCTTTGCTTCTGAGAAGAGCCCGGGCCAACCTGTGTGGCTCCTTGAGCCCCACCCTTTGGTGTCTTTTTCTGGGAGGAGTTAGTGGCTGCTTAGAGCCCACTTAGCACAGGGCAGTGTCCTGAGAAGGGGGTTCTGTGCTTCCAGACCTCTTCTGCGCACGGTGACCAGTCCCTCGGGCACTCCGAGGGCATGGGTGGCTCCACCCAGTGATGCTGCTGCCGTGCCATGGGATGTGGTTGGGAGGACAGGCCCCCAGCACCCCCAGGTAAATTGAGGCTGCAGACAGACAGGCCAAGGGCTGGGGCTGGTGAGAGATGAGGCTGGCGGCAAGGAAGGCTGGGCTGGGGTGCCCGCCTCTCCCTCATGGGTACCAGTAGCCCTGTAACTAAGGGGCGATAAGATCAGACCATTTGGGAGTCTCCAGAATTTCTCTCTGGGACCTGAGTCTGTGTTTTCATGTCGGTCTCTCCCCACGTCCCTCTGGAAGCATCTTGAAGATAAGACCTGAGTCGCTGCCTGGATGTTGTACATGCTCAATATACATTTGTGGATTGATTGAGCAAATGAACAAATGAACAGATAAACGAACAAATGAATGAATGAATGAACGAATGAATGAATGAATGAGGTGGTAAATGTGTGCCCAAAACACGTGTCTCCTCGATCATTGTCCCAGAGCCTGGCTCTCCCTTGAAGCCCAGATAAACGAGGTGACCAGCAATGGCCTCTGTGCTGAGGGCTGGAGCCCCAGGAGAAGTTGCCCTGGGGAGACCAAGGTTTCCGCAGACGGGGTCCCGGCTGCTCCGGGAGGCCTATCCCGGGCAAGGTGGCGTCTCCCTCGTCTCTGCCTGCCGTGCCACTTGTGAGGGAGAGACTCTGCAGCTTCCCAACGTGCGCCTCTGCCGAGGGGCACCGGCAGGACGTGCTGGCTTCTCCAGGGCCACCTCATTCCTTGTTTTCTCTGAAAACATCCCCGGGTCCAAAACAAATGAGGACAACTGACCTAGCCGGGTTACCTTGGTCTTCCCGGCCCAGTGTTGTTCCCAGCTTATTTTTTATGAGCTGTTTAATCTGCACACTGTCTTCTGTTCTCAATAAATGGGGCTGCACATTCCAGGATGGCCTCGAATGATAACACCAGCTGTCTAGACAGAGGCCAGCCCACTGACAGTATCATAAATAAAAATAGCTTTGTGTTCCAGTCTCTCGCCAGAGCCTGGGGAGGGGCGAGCAGACTCCCTGCGGGCGGGCTGGGACAGAGTTCCTCGGCTCCCTCTCCCTCTGCCCCTGCCCCCAGGCCCCAGATCCGCACCTGCGGGGCCCATGAACCCACACTGCCTGTGGGAGGGAAGAAGGAGGTTGGGCGTTCCTGGAGGGGCTCACTGGGGCCCCAGTAAAACACCTGCCTCCCCCTCCTTGACACTTCCCGTTCCACGTGGCCTGTGGCAGCTGCTGCAGCAATAGACACCCAGTGGGGGCTTTAACTTTGAACCCAAGGTCAGTTCTCTACCTACTGGTCCCTGGGCCCAGGTCTGAGCTGGGAACACTGCAGACCCAAGCCCAGAAACACTTGGGGTTAAACTAAGAAGAAAGGGCACTCTGTCCACCCAGCACAGACCGGCCAGAGTGCAGAGCTCCGCTCAGCCTAGGAAGTCAGGACACGGGCAGAATTGTCAGCTGCTCACCCCCTCATTTCATCATCCATTTGCCCCACGTGTCACTTGCCCCTCCTTCATTCATTACTTACTTGGCCTCCACTTGTTCCTTAAGCCCTGCCTCAGGACTGCCCTCAAGGAGCCCGGCCAGGGTGGGAATGGGGTCCGAGAGCAGCAGGCAGATGGCGGGACCCCATTTGTGTGTGCATGCGTGCCAGGAGTGTGCAAGGGCCTCCCTGAATGTGTCCAGGCCAGGCCATGGAAAGGCTCGCCCCGGCTCCTCACAAGCACAGGCCCAAATTCTCACATTTGTCCATACATTTTCATATAGGAGAGTTTATGTCTACACTGACAACCATGCCCTCACAGGCGAGGCACCCTTGTGCAGTACACAACCTGAACTCCTGTACAAATCAGCCCTCTGCTGCCTGCTCTTCTTTCTCTCAAGCCCAGCACCAGATTAAGTCTCTGGAACAGAAAACCTGGCTCCTCCTTGGCCAATGGAGTCTTTCTCCCAGCCTCTGGTGTGGACTGGGGGAGTTCCAGGGGTCAGTGGCTGAGCGGAAGAAGATTTACACAGAACCAAGAGGCAGATGTTTTGAGATGGACCCTGGCCACGGGGTCTGTGGGCTGGATTCACCGAGGACAGGTGTGTAAGTACCCAGCATGCAAGCGCACGTGGTATTTGCCCTGTGGATGGGGTGGAGCTTCTGTTTTCCTTACTGGGGTTCTGGGGACCGGACTGGCCCTTCAGACTCCTAATCCAGTGCTCTAGCTCATCCTGGAGGGGAGGGCTTCCCCCAGCGGGACTGAGTTCTCTAAATCCCTCCCATCCAACCACACAGGGCAGGGCTACTGGGAGCTGAGACAAAGGAAAATGGGGGCCACAGGTAGGAGGGGAAGGGTCAGTGCCATGGGGGGTGTGCCCCTGGGTCTTCTCCCAGCTCCCCAGAGCATCCGCCAGGAGTGTGCCAGGGTCTTTTCTGTGGGGTCTCCGCTGACCTATCACCAAGCAGCTCTGCTATGGGGAGGGACCATCCCACTGGTTTGTCCCCTGGCTGCAGACAGGCCTCTGACAGGACCACCTCAGACAAAGGGGGCCCTGCCGGGCTTTGGGAAGGGGCTGCACACTCCGGAGATTCTTTCCTCTCCTCTTCCTCCCTCTCTCCTCACACAACCACAGGGAGAGCGTGTACAAAACAAGAGGGTCCTTGTCCCAGGCACTGATAGTAGTGACATTCTAAGGGGAGAGAGAGGTGCTTCCTGTCGTTGTCCCCACTTCCTCCCCCCTCAGTGATACAGATGCTTTAACCCCCGGGGCCAGTGTCTCTCTCCTAACTAGGAGGCCACCGAGGCATCTTCCTTCCCGACTGCAAGGAAGGGGGTTGGGGGAATCTGGGGACGGACAAGAAGCCGCCCATCCCCATGGATAATTCTTATACCTCCTACTAGAGAGATGGCAGGGGGGCTGCCTGGGGAAAACAAAAGCAGGAGGTGACAGGCCATCATTCTTATCCCGCACCGGGATGGGGCCAGGGCAAGGGTGCACCTCACCAGGGGAAGGATGCACCTCACCAGGGGAAGGTCTAAGACAGCCTCCCCCACTGTCCCCAGCAAGGACAGCAAGTAGCACGGTGGGTGAGGCCACATCTCTGTGTCTTGTCCCCTCATCCTCCAGTCCAGCTCACAGGAGGGAGCTAAACCTCGGGCAGAGGGGAAGAGTGTAAGACAAAACTCGGACTTTTAAAGTTGAAAACGAATAAAAGCCTGTGACTCAGGGCCAGGAAGGAATGGTTTGACCAAGCACAGCAAGTGCTGAGCACAGTGAGACGACTCTGGGGTATTCCATAAACCAGCGCCAGAGCCGCCGTCTTAGGGACCAGGACCTGGGCAGGGCGCTGCAAGGTTCTGCCTCCGTTAGCTCTTGAGCACTTCCATGAGGTCAACCGTCCATTTGCATTTTATGGAAAAGGAAACTGAGGCACACAGGGGGACAGTTTGGCCCAAAGTGTGACTCGCAGCTGGGAGGAGGCACGGCCTGGATTCAGACAGAGACTGCTCTGATGCTGAGCTGGCCCCATCCCTCCGCCTCTCCGTGTCCCACGCCGCCTGGCACCGAGCTGGCACAAAACATGTTTATTCAGTGCACGACCTGGAGAAACAGTGCCCTCCCTGCCTCGCTCCCGAGTCTCGAGTGCCACCCATCAGCGTCTCCACAGCATTTACCGAGGATGCTGAGGGCGGGTAGGACAGCATAGGGCCAGGGGCCCATCCTTGATGGGCCTCCAGCCTGGCCGGGCACAAGGAGACCAGAGAGGACACACAGGGGCAGGGAAACAGGCTTCACTGCAGAGCGCGGCCCCGCTGCCAGGAGGTGTATGGCGTCGAAGTCCCGGGACCAGGTGGCTGTCCATCTGCACACAGCACCCACGCGCTTGACCACCTCTCTGGAGAGACTGCCCTCTGCCACCTTCCCAGACCTCTTGCCCGGGAGGAGTCATGGTTGAGAAGGAAGAAGTCCCAGTCCCACATCTGCCTGCCCCCCACTTCTCCCCCGCAGCCGCAGATGAGTGATAAAACCTCCACCCACCTGTCCCCACCAAGCTGGAGCCACTGGCACCTGCCCTTGCCAGAAGTCTCAGCTACACCCAGAAGTCTGAGGCCAAGTATGTGACCCAATCCAGTGCCCTCCCTTGGTTTTCTGCAGCCACTGTTGGGGAAAAGCTCCCTTTCTCCTGGGATCCTGAACCTGGGAGGACGAGAGCCATCCTGGCACCAGCATGGGGAGATGCAGAGCTGAGAGAGGAGAGGACAGGTGCCTACTTTGGGTCATCATTTGCACACCTGAATCCAGAGGCACCCGCAGGGCTTCTAAGGCACATGAGCCAGTAAACCCTCTCTTTTGCTGAAGCCGGTTGGAGCAAGGTTTCTATCACCTGCAGCGACAAGAGTCTGGAGAGGTTCACAAAGTCCCCACTCAACCCACGTTCCCACACCCCAAAGGACCCCTCTTGGGAGCAGAACAGGCTTTCCCTGGGATCCTGACAGAAGGAGGGTCTTGCCTGACAGGGAAGCCTAGGGGTCTGGAGGCAATCTTTGGTGCCACGTCTCAGCTTCAGAGTTTGGGCAAATAACTCAGCCTCGTTGAGCCTGTTTCTTCATTCAAGTGGGAATGACTAACCGTGTGAACAGAGGGAGATGGAGTAAGTGCTCCGTGCTGGTCGTGTATCTGCCTGTATCCCAACAGGAAACAGGTGGCACTTTCAGGATCATTCAAGGGGGTTTCTTTACAAGGTGGGGTGCAGGGGAACCTCAAGAGAGTAAAAGAGAGAGTAGAAACCCAGGGGCTGGCACTTCGGAGCTGCTACCACCCCGAGGCTATGAAAGGACAATGGTGGGAGCAATGACCCAGGCGCAGACGAGAGAGCCACACAGAGCAGGACACCTTGAGGGGAGCGGTAACCCGTGCTCGGGGGACACCACCAGTCCACGAGGAGGGCTTTGCCGTATGCTGAACAGTATCCTCCCACGCCCCCAATTCACGGGCACCTGGAACCTCAGAATGCAACCCAAAGGTCTCGAGATGAGGTCATCTGGGATACAGGGCAGGCCCTCAGCGATAACTAATGGCCGTACAAGAAGAGGAGAGGACACAAGGTGAGACCACAGAGGAGACAGATGGCCGTGTGAAGATGGAGGAAGCGATGGGAGAGATGCTGCCACGAGCCGAGGGACACCTGGAGCCACCGGAAGACGGAAGAGGCCAGGATGGATCTTCCCCTAAGAAAGGCCTTGAAGGCAGGGAGCCAGGAGAATGAATACCCTGCCCCTCTTCTCCTCCCTCCCTCTAGCCCGCCGTGGGGACCCCCGACCAGAAGGTGGACGGCAGAGCAGTTCCTTGTGGTCACATAGGGCTGCCTCTGAGGCAGGAAGCAGGACAAGGTGGAACCGGATCTGGAGGGGCAAGCCAAAGGCGGAGATAATAGTTATTATGACACCCACATCCCACCCAGATCCCAAAGGGAGAGCTGTGGCTCTTCTGTCTCCAGGGATGTGGAAACCGAAGCCTCGGAGACCTGGATGGACCCCAGCCTGCCAGAGGGCACTGGGAGCTCTGCCCCCAGTTTCTATTATGACAATGACAATGTTGGCATCTGTGTACACTTACTCTGTGTCCATTATCACATGGGCATCCACGCGGTTTTCCAGAAAGCCACCATGTGCTTTCTTTCCCATCGCCCCAGACCATGATGGAATAAAACACAGAAAAGAGGGTCTCCATTTGCAGGAGGGTGTCCAGGAGAATAGAGGTAGGGGCTACCTGGGGAGGGTTGTTCTCCATTTTCTTCCAGGCAATACAATGATGGGTAGAAGACATTCAAGCAGGGAGTACTCTTGGGTTTTCATGGCAGGTGCCAAATAGAATTGTTCAAGGATTAGTGGACGACTTCACAATTACCCCCAACAAACACTCAAGTGGCCGCAGTCAGTCGAGATAAGGCAGATAAGGCCAAGGGTAGCACGCAATTGCCACATGGCTGGCTGCAACTCAAGCCCTTTCTCCCACACCTGAGAAAACGGACCTCAGTACAAATGTCAGGGAGTGACATTATTATAGGTCTCTGAATTGCAAGTAACAGAATCGCACCTCAAAACTGGGTTAAGTGAACAAGGGATCCAGTGGTTTGTGTGTCCAAAATTTCAGGAGGAGGTTGCTCCGGGCTTGACTCGGGTGGTCAGGAGGCACCTGGGACCCTCAGTTCTGGGCTCCTGCTTTCCTGTGTGGGCTCCATCTCAAGGCAGGTCATCACCCTGCAGCGGACAGATGGCCGACAGCCGCTCCAGGCTTACGTCCATCCTCAGCCACCTCAGTGGAAAGACTGACTTTCTCTTCCCCACGATTTCAGCAAAAGTCCCAGAACGGAGCCTTTTGACTCCAGGCCATCTGCCCTGCAGCCAGGGAGATTCACTGCTGTGTTTTCATTTTCTGATCACCTGCTCTACACCAGGGCTGGGGACAAGGGGCTGAGGGTAACTCCACCCAAACATGGGGAGAGACTGAGAGTATGGACGGGCGGGAAGGTCCAGAAGCTGCCACCAGGGGAAGGGGAAGGAGGGCCAGACCCGGCAGGCAGAACTCCGATGGCTCCGGTGTTAGCGTCCTGTGGCTGCTGTAACAACAAACTGCCACAAATGACTTAAAACAACACAAATTTATTATCTTACAGCTCTGGAGCCCGGAAGTCCTAAAAATCAAGGTGTCGGGGCTGTGCTCCTTCTGGAGGCTCTAGGGAAGAACCCCTTTCCTCGCCTTTTCCATCTTCCAGAGTCTGCCTTCATTCCTTGGCTCATAGCCCCATCCTCCACTACTGACATGCAAAATACCATTGGCTGGGTGACTTAAACAAGAGATGTTTATTTCTCACAGTTCTGGAGGCTGGGAAGTCCAAGATCACGGTGCAAGTGGATTCAACTCCTGGTAAAACCCTCTTCCTTGCTCGAAGACAGCCATCTCCTCACTATGTCTCCTCATGGCCTTTCCTCAGCATGTGCAAACATGGGGTGGGGGGAAAAGAGAGAGAGAGAGAGAACATGTAACCTCTCTAATGTCTCTTCTTATAATAACACTAATCTGGGGCGGACGGGTGGTGGCTCAGTTGGTTTGAGCGTGAGTTCTGGGCAACGGGGCTGCCAGTTCGATTCCCACATGGGCCAGCGAGCTGCGCCCTCCGCAACTAGATTGAAGAAAATGAACTGCCACTCAACTCCCGGGTGGCCAGATGGCTCAGTTGGTTGGAGCGCGGGCTCTCAACCACAAGGTTGCCGGTTCGACTCCTCGACTCCCACAAGAGATGGTGGGCTGTGCCCCTGCAACTAAGATTGAACACAGCACCTTGAGCTGAGCTGCTGCTGAGCTCCCAGATGGCTCAGTTGGTTGGAGCCTGAGCTGTCGACCACAAGGTTGCCGGTTCGACTCCTCGACTCTTGCAAAGGGATGGTGGGCTCCACCCCCTAAAACTAACAACAGCAACTGGACCTGGAGCTGAGCTGAGCCCTCCACAACTATGATTGAAAGGACAACAACTTGACTTGAAAAAGTCCTGGAATTACACACTGTTCCCCAATAAAGTCCTGTTCCCCTTCCCCGATAAAATCTTTTAAAATAATAATAATAATAACAACACTAATCCTATCAGATCAGGGCCCCACCCTTATGACCTCTTAATGGGGTTCAGGCCCAACTCCACCATGGAGACGGGGGTTCTCCTACACCAACAAACAATTCTCAGACAGCAACATGGTTCCTAAGAATTCAACTCAATTTTGACACTGTCTACATGGAGACAGCGTTACCTTCCACAGGTTAAGGGTTCAGTCTTATAAGACTGCCTGCCCCCATACCCACACACGCTTCAGATGCCAAACAAAAGCCCAGGCTCCTTGTGCTTCTGACCAACTGGCAACAGACTGGACATTCCAATGACATCCCCTCCAAATCAGAATGTCAATTGCAAATCCAGGTTGTCACCTGTACTTCTGCCCAACTGGCTATAAATCAGAGGTTCCCACGACCCCCTCTTTGGGTTCAATCAATTTGCTAGAATGGCTCACAGAACTCAGAGGAACCTGTTACTTACTAGATCACTGGTTTATTATAAAAGGATGTGACTCAGGAACAGCCAGATGGAAGAGATACACAGTGCACGGTGTGGGGGAGGGGCACAGAGCTTCCCTGGCCCCCAGGCTCCCACTCTCCCTGTGTCTCCATGCGTTCGCAAACCTGAAAGCTCTCCAAACCCCTGTCCTCTTAGTTTTTTATGGAGACCTCATGACAGAGGCATGATTGATTAAATCACTGGCCACTGGCAATCGATCAATCTCCAGCCCCTCTCCATGACCGGAGGTTGGGTGGGGGGCTGCAAGTTCCCACCCTCTCATCACGTGGTTGGTTCCATTAGCAACCAGCCCCCTGTCCTTAAGTGCTTTCCAAAAGTCACCTCATTAAATATAACAAAAGGCACCTTTTTTCACTCTCAACACTTCGGAAATTCCAAGAGTTCCGGGAGCTGTGAGCCAGAAATTGTGGAGGAAGATCGAATGTAAATGAGAAATATAGTTCAGTCATCTGAACGACCAAGTATATATTTCATAAATCACAATATTGTACCTCATTTAATCTTATTTACTTCCTTAGAGGCTCCATCTCCAAATATAGCCAAACTGGCGGGGGCGGGGTACTACATGGGCTTCAATATATGGATTTGGGGGGAGGGACTGAAACATTCAGTCCATTACTCTCTCTCTCTTTCTGACCCACCTGTCCTCTCTCTTGTAAGGACCCTTGTGATGACATTGGGCCACCTGGATAATCCAGGATAATATCCCCATCTCAAGGTCCTTAACTTGGTCCCATTTGTAAAATCCCTTTTGCCACGCAAAGTAATAGTCATAGGTTCTGGGAATCAGGACGCAGCCCTTCGGGCAGCCATTATTCTGTCCACCTCATCCCCTGCAAGCATTTGCCTTGTATCCTTCCTAACGTACTTTCAGTCAAGACCTAACTCTTACTAGTGGCAAATTACTGGGACTTGCTTAAAAGAACCATCTAGCCTGTTAGATCCTGCCGTTGTCAATGCTGCCCCTGACTTTTGCCCTATGCAAATGAGCCCATACTCAATCTAGTGGCCGAGAACCTTCTCCAAAAAGCACCTCAGGGGTGGAGAAGCAAAGGCCCAGTGGCTGGTGAAAGCCAAGGGGACTCTGTGCTCTGGCATGGCACTGTCCCCTTTCTGCATGGAGTCACAGGAAGGTACATCAGGGAGGAGGTTCCACTGGAAAGTGGGAGAGAACTCAGCCTCTTCTGTGGCAGACCCATCAGGACTTTGGAGAAAAATCCAGACCCAATAAAGAGCTTTACATCTAGAAAAGAAAGAGAGGGAGAAGGAGAAGAAGGAGAGGAAGAAAGGGAGATGGTTTAGGAGAGGAGAGGAGAGGAGAGGAGAGGAGAGGAGAGGAGAGGAGAGGAGAGGAGAGGAAGGGTGGATTCTCAGTCACCCTTCCCTGAGTTGGCACCTACAGGATTCACTCGCACACTCAGCAGAATCCTGGCTGCCTCTGCTTGGCCTGTTGCAGCCCTAGCAATGGTTTTGTTGACAAGAGGCTGGGCCCTGCTGGACATGTCCTGGGATGGTCTCAGCATCCCCCAGGAGGAGGACGGGAAGAACAGTGTCGCCTGAAAGAGTGTCTGGCAGTGGTGGGTGCCTGGAGGCCTGCTGCCATGCCACCTTTGCCATCCTCCAGGGCCACTCCATGAAGGGCCAGGGCCTCCCTGACTCCTGCCAAACTCCAGGCTCCAGGGGACTTCGGCCTCCTGAAAGCTTAGTCCCCAGGCTTGGGTAGGACCCCAACCATTTGTTTCCTCCAGGAGAAACAGGTCATGTAAGGCTGGGGGCTGGGGGCTGTCTGCTGTTGCCTGCAGACTTGTCCCCTGGGATGGATTCCAGAGCCCGAGTCCCCTGCCCAGGCTTCAGTGACCCAGCAACTGGAGAGCTCTAATATGACTCCAGTTAATTCAGCGCCTTTGAGCAGCGGCCCTCGCCTGGGGGGTACAAGTGAGGGGCACTGGGGCGGCTGCTCAGTTGGCACAGGGCCTCTGGCCAAGGCTAGCCAGCCACACCCTTGGACAAGCCAGGTTTTTCCTGAGTGGAATGTACCAGGTTTTTCCTGAGTGGAAGCAGGGTTCAAATCCCATGTGCTCTGCAGGACCGAGGAACCCAGCAGGCCATCCGGGTCCCATAGAAAATGTGGGAATTCTGGCCGGCAGCCGGGGAGGTTATGGAAGAGGATGCTGAGACGCTTCCAGGCTGCTTCTCCACCCTCCTGAGTCACACGGGAATGTTTGAGATCAGGAGGCAGGTGGCTGGGGGGAGGGCTGGGACCTTTTCATAGCCTCTGTCAGGATCACAGTGGGGGCAGGAGAAGAGGGGGCGTGGAGCCAGCAAGGGAAAGCTGGAAAGCGGCTGGGAGGAGGGTATAGCTGCAACCTCGGCCCAGACAACACTTCCTCTCCTCTACCCGCCCTCCTTTCCAGGGACGTGTCCCACCGAAGACCTCATTCTCTGGACACACTGTCAGGTCCCACCCACAAGGGTGGGGGCCCCGCCTCCCCATTCCCGGCTGATCCCAGGGCAGCCCACGCCTGGGCTAACATCCCTCCCACCATCTCCCACCCCGGGGGGCTGCTTCCCCTGCATGCTGTCCCCCTCATCCGGCACCAAGGCAGGCATAGAGTGGGCGCTGGATAAAGTGCCAATTTCCTCTCTTCCTTAGCATCGTGACACAGTCCACCTAGCCTCTGCTCTGCCCTGTACGGTCACTCACAAATTAGTAAATAAATAGTCAGCAAGAGCTGCGTTGCATGCCCTTCGAAGAGGTGGCAGAGGACCAGCCAGGACCATACACACTGAGGGGAGGGGGGTCCCCACCCGACCCTGCCCCAGGGAGATGCTCATGTGGACCTTGCCTGTGCCTGCAAACTGAGGTCACCCTCAAACCCCACCCCCTGGGAGCATCCCGTTGTCACGCTGACTTGCAAGCTGTCTTTGGGCACCGTCCTTGTTTGCTGTTCAGTGCTTCAAGCAAGCACAGCCATGTTTTGCCAGCTGCCAGGCTGGCAGCTCAGCCCGTCCTGCAGTGGGAGGCCCAAGTAGGGAGCCGAGAAGAGGTCTTTGAAGTCTCCTCTCTGCTGACAGCCCTCCCCTCTGGCCTCCCACCAGGGAAACCCAGTGCCCCTGGTGTGGACAAACACCCCCCGAGCTCAGAAGAGCAGCCATCGTCCCAGAAAACATGCAGCCAGGCTTGGCCCTGCTGGAAGCCACTGCACACCGTTGTTAGGGGCTCTCTGCAAACTGAGGTGGGCTTTGGGGGTACAGAAGGAGGACCAGGAGGGCTTGAGGTGCCAAGCTAGACTGGGTCCTGGCCACCTCTCACACAGGCAGGACTGAGAAGAACCTGGGGTTGGGGGGAAGCTTAGTGCCAGCTTCTCCCTTGTACCCAGGGACTAGAGGTCAGACAGCTGGGATTAGTCAGAGATTTCGAGTTGGGTCCTCAGCAGCCCAACCATAGGGACCTTCTCCAAGTGGAAACCTCGGCCCAGGCTTGAACAGAGGTTGGTTTAGGAGCTAGGATCAGCCTGGTCCACCTGGCTGGAGACAGTAATGGCCAGACCATGCCAGCCTCTGGGGGCTGTAGGGAGCAGTTTGGTTTTGAAATCTCTGGACCCTGGAGGAGAGGGGTGAGCTCCTTCCTGCTGGAGTCAGGTGACCCAAGAAGAGTTTGAACACCAACGGCTGAGCCTCCAATCCAGCCACCCAACAAGTACCCCTGAAGTCTGCTCGGTGCCAAGCCCCAGGGAGGGGTGCTAAGGTGTGGAGAGAGACAAAACTCAGTCCTTACCTTAGAGGAATTGCTGGGCAGACAGGTCAAATAATGGCAACCCGGTATGTCTGTCCGCACAGATGCCCGGAAGCCCACCTGAGACGTGCCTCCAGGCTGGGCCTTGCAGGATGGGGAGTGGGCTGGGACAGACTGGGTCAGCAGGACAGGGTGAGGATGCTGGAGAGAGGCCTCTGCCAGGAGGGGCTCATTCGTTCAGCAGTCCCTACCCAGTCCCCACAGCACACCAGGCCCTGGGAGGGGTGAGCAGGTGCGTCAGCCCTGTGGCCGCAGCCACACCTGCCCAGCCTGCAGCAAGGGGAAATGACTCGCTTCCCAGGCTCCTGCAGCCCGCATCCCTGGAGAGCACACAGGAAAGACTGCAAGTTTTACGGCCACTGAAGTCAGCTTGGGCCTGGGGAGGACGCGGGCCAAGCCGGCCGGTTCTAATTAGGGGATTGGGCTCCTTGCAGCGGTCCTGGGTCCGGGGGTGACGCCAGGTTTGCAGAATGGCCAGCACTGTTTTGCACTGTGCCTCCCAGCAACGGGGCCATTCTGATGGCGGCGGCAGGCGTTGGGTGGAGGGGGCGGTATCCCAGAGTCGGTGAGAGCCACAGGCTGGCTGAATGGCCTGGACACCCAGCCTGGGCTGGGGCTGGGTCACCCACCCCTGCCCGCTTGAGGGACTGACCCCTACCAGGCTGACCTTGGAGAGCACAGCTCCCTGTTCGGCTGAGGGAAAACTGCTCTCCCCCAGCCCAGGACAGCACTGCAGGACCCCAAAGGAGTGAGGGCAGGGCCCTGTTCTGGGTTTTACTTTACTGCCTTGGGTTGCCCTGGGTGAGCATTCTACCACCATGCCTGGCACACACACAGTAGGTGCTAAAAAGAAAAACAAAAAAAAAAACAAATAACTGGTACCCAGTATCTAGACAAAGCCTAGCACACAGGAGGTGCTCAAAAAATGTAGACTGAATAACTAAATTCAGTGCTTAGAACTCTGCCTGGCATACAGTAGGCGCTCGATATATGTGCTGAACAAAGGAAGGAATGACGCTCATTTTCAGCGCGGTGCATTAAGCTACATGAGCAGGTGCCCTGTTGTGCTCCCCCGACATCCACAGTGCCCAAGCCTGCTGGGGGCGGGGGTGACGGAGGGACACGGGCAGGCGGCTGGTCAGACAGTGTGAGTCTGGCCTGTGAGTGCTATTCCCGGCAGTTCCTCTGATTCACAGCTGTCCCAGGAACAGTCATGACTGTGTCAATAAATATTGGTGACTCTGAATGACCTCTCCGTCTCGCAGAGCCGGTTGGGCCTTCCTGCCCCTCCAAAGATCTAGTCGGGGCCATTGTTATTCCAGCCAGCGTGTAAATCCTTGCCAGTGAGAAGGCCTCGAGAAGGAATGGTCCTGTGAGCTGATAATCCAGCAAACATTTGCTGCATCCTAGCTTCACTTTCTCACTTACCCAGAACTAACCAGACCTCCTGGGAATTCATGAACTTGGGTGCAGAGGGATGAGTGACATTGGGACCCAGGCCGAGACTCAGAAAGAGCCAAAAAGGTGCTCAGCTTAGACCCTGCCCTTCCTCCCACATCCCTGCCTGCATGTCCCTTTCCCTCATCCCCTATAAAAGGACAGTATCACATCTCAGATGGACACACCAGGCAGAGAGACACACTGTCCTTTGTCATGGCTGCTTGCTCGCGGGTTGTGAAAGAATTCACAAGGCAGATTGAAATACAGAAGGAAGA
The DNA here is from genome assembly GCF_004115265.2 of Rhinolophus ferrumequinum. NCBI lineage: Eukaryota > Metazoa > Chordata > Mammalia > Chiroptera > Rhinolophidae > Rhinolophus > Rhinolophus ferrumequinum. The sequence goes on from NC_046292.1 coordinate 6,196,048, forward strand.
TTTATTAAAGTAAGAGGAGGGCAGAGTCTTTATTTCATCTGAAGATTTATATTTTCTAAGCAGGATGTAAATTGCTTTGGCCTGTTACGAAATCTTCTGTTCTGTTTGGATTTGTCCTTTGGGGTGGGGGAAGTTGTGGTGAAACTGGTTATCGAGCAACCTTGGCATGTTATGCAAATTTAAATTGGAGACCGGAGTGGATCCCATGCAGATGCAAAAACCTCTCCCAAGTCAAGGGGCCAAAGCATGCAAGGCTAAAGTAAACAGAAACATTGAAACTGGTATAATAGTAAATGTATAGTAAGCAGAGTCATTAAGTTTTGGCAAAAAAAAAAAAAGAAAGAAAAGGAAAGCTTTCAAAAAAATCCCAAGCTAAATTACACTTGTTAAATCAAATTATACCAGAGGTCCAAATCTCAAAATAGATTTAGTGCCACCGTTACAATCCCCCTGTCTTTTTCTTGCTGTTTTCATGGTTGTCACTTTCTAGGTTTAGAGTGAGTGAGAGTTCAAAGTATTTCCTCACCTGGACCCTCTTTACAGGGAGACAGATTTTATCGTGAAAGGAAAGGATAGTTATTATGAGCACACAGGACTGTGTCGTCTCCTTCGACTCAACTTCAAAATATATTAATTGGGTGCTTTCTATATGCCAGGAACTCTGGGGAAGTGCGAAACCCAACCAAGCCCAAGACAGGCTCAGTCTCGCCCTCAGAGAACCTGCAGGCAGGAGGCAAAGTAGATCATTCAAGAAGCCACCCCCTGGAGCAGGTTTAGGGCTTTGGTGGGCAAGTTCGTGCTGCCAAAGGGATTACAATGACGAAAGGGACATGCAACCAAACACTGTGCAGTTCTTGATTGCATCCTGAATTAAAGCAAAATAAGTGTTAAGACAGGGGGGTTGTAATGGTGGCACTATATATCTTCTATTTTGAGATTTGGATCTCTGGTATAATTTGATTTAACAAGTGTAATTTAGCTTGGAATTTTTGGAAAGCTTTCTTTTCTTTGCCTCTTAATGATTCTGCTTTCTATACGTTTACTATACGGTTTCAGTGGTTCTGTTTACCTTAGCCCAGTGCTAGCCCGGTGACTTGGGAGAGGTTTTGCATCTGTGTGGGATCCACTCCTAGCTCCAACTTAAATCTACATAACATATGCAAAGGTTGTGGTAACTGATTTACCTGCTTCCCCCACCCCAACGGACAAAGCCAAACTCAATAGAAAATTCCACTACAGGCTGAACCAATTTACATCCTGGTTAGAAAACATAAAATTTGAGATGTAAACAAAGACTTGAAGCAATAGTTGGCAGGAGTTCCCAGCAGCCTCTGCCCAGCCCACCCTTCTCTTACATGAATAGCTCTTCCTTCTATGTATATTTCTACCTGACTCGTGAATTCTTTCCCAGCCAGTGAGGGTGCAGACACAACAATAAGGATATCAGCTAACTTTAGGGACTATCAGACAATTAAATTATGCACTGCATATTCTATGCAATCTCTGCATCGTCGGTGTGAAATCCCAAGGTATGAAAATGGAATTTTGGTCAGGAGACTGTCCGTGATCTTAGAAGGCACTTGCTTAAATATTCGGGAGAGAAGTGACGCGATGTCTGTGACTGACTTGGATATTTCAGTGTTCATGGAAGAGGGAAGCACTTGCAGGCTGCATGGGAAGGAGCTAAGCAAAGCAGGGAAGGAGCTAAGCGGAACACAGGGCAGCCTTGGTGAGGCCCTCACTTCATGGCGATGGCTGCACGGAGAACAGCTTGGGGGCCAAGAGGCCTGAGGAGGTTGTGGTGGTTATTACTTAGCAGTCAGTGACGGCCGGATGGTGGCAGGACCAGGATGGTGGCGGTGGATGTAGAGACACTCAGAAGATATTTGGGAGGTAGAATTCACAAGACTTGGTGCTGGCTTGTATGTGAGCAGAGCGAGTGTGAAAGGATCCTGAGAACTCCTGGTTTGTGGCATGACATCCAGAAGAATGGAGGTATCACTGTCAGAGGCAGGCATCTGAAGCAGATTCCCGGTGGGAGGTCAGGAGCTCAGTTGAAGACAACCGAGTTTTGGGGCTTGTGGAACATCTCAATCAGAGTCCCGGAAATTTGGAAGTGCCTTTGCCCAAATAACCATGAAACCAGAACTCTGACCTCAAAAATGCCAGCCAGGCATGCTGGACACCGCAGACGTGGGGCCTGGGGAGGAGAGACAGAGGGAGGTCTGGGACAGAAACTGTGTGGCTGCCCATCCTGCATTTGTTTTCCCAAGGTCCTCTCCGTCTGCCAGGAGAGAGGGGCAGGGCTAGGATAACGACATCCTCACCCCCACAGGGCCTTGGACGCGAGCCACTATTCCCGGATGCCAACCGCCTCCTGTCACTGGTCAGAACGGGTCTGATTTCCCAGAACTCATTAGAAACAAAGCCACACACGTGTCATCTTGGGTTTTCTACATGTCATGTTTGTTTCTCATTAGGGCAATGCCGGGTGGCTTGGCCAAAGGGGAGGGGACTGAGTGCCTGGTCCCTTCCCAGCTACCTGGAGGCAAAGCCCGTTCCCCCATCATTTAGTCACTGAGTACTAACTATTGAGTGCCTACCATGTTTCAGGCACCATTTAAGATGCTGGCAACATAACAGTAAGCAAAACAAAAGTCCAATCTATAGTAATAATTTATTATTCTAGTGAGTAATTGTCATATAATGATATAATATAGTATAGTATAGTATAATGTAATGTAATGTAATATAATATATATAATAATGGGTTATTCTCCCATTGGTGATGCTTGAGCAGGTTCCCAGACATTTGAGAACCTTTCCTTCCTTTCCTCTACAAGTCCAGGGTGAACTTCCTGTCTCCTGAGGGTTTTTGCCCAGCCAGAATTTGCTTCTGAGCTTTACCAGTAAAACAGTGACATGTGAGCCAGGCTTAGAGCTTACTCTTTGCAGTGGTCACTGTGACACTTCTTCCTGATCAAGCCCGTATGTGCTGTCACCACCCCACCCCACCCCACACTGATTCCAGCCATGCTCTCCAGCTGCCAGGGCCGGTCTCGGTCCCTTCCACCTAGAATCTCTTTCTCTCCACCCTGGCCCTTCTCTTGGGAGCCCTCCCTGAGGCTCTGATGTCCCAAGCCCATCCCATGGTACCCTGTACTTCTCTGTTGTAGTGCTTATTGGCTGATGACAGTGTGCCTGGGCTTTGAGGGGTCCTGGCCTGGGAACCCTCTCCTGAAACACATACACGCACGCGCGCGCACACACACACACACACACACACACACACACAATCTCCCTTCAGAGAATATACACATCCATCCACCCGAAGCCCATCCACAGATGCCTACACTGATGTCACAATTTTCTGGTTCCTTCACTGTCCCTACTAGGCTATAAGTTCCATGAGGGCCTGTTCACCACAGAGCAGTGCCTGCAACATAGTATTTATCAATAAGTTATCAGTAAAGATAAAAATAATCAACAAACATTTGTCAACAAAGATACATGAGCTGTATGAAGATGCTTTTTGAATGCTGTTTGAATGAATGAATGAATGAATGAATGAATGAATGAATGAAATAATCAATGAATGAACGAATCAGCACAAATGACCTGATGCCCAAAATTTTGCCCTCTAGGCTGGACTCACTCTGAGTGTGCCCCTCAAGGTCCCCTCCACTACCACTCCCAAGAGGCCACCTAGGCCCGTATCTTATCCTTCGAACCAGCTCAATCCAGGTTAACTTGGGGTTTCTGGACCACCTCCCAATGCGGGTGGGCAGTGGACCTGCCTGAACTAGGATGTTCCTACTTTGGGCTCTCAAACGTCTCACCTGTACCCAGGACACAGCCTACGTGTGCCACGTAGCACCAAGGATGCCCACGCAAGTTCTCATCAAGGGCAAGGAGAGTAGACCCTCCCGACCATGATTACAACAAGAACTGTCCTCACCTCAGCTCAGACTCACATGTGTCACCTTCCCATCTGCAGGGCCATTGGCTGAGCTGATGTTGTAGAACAGTCTCTGCATTCAGACACTTCATATCCATACTCTCATTCTGTGCTTTGCTAGTAAATGTGCAACAACCAGCTCTCTGGAGGGAAATGTACCCATAAATATATGTATATAAGTTTACTACAAATAAATGTTTGATGACTATCCAGCTCAGCAAAAGAAACAGCTCGTCGTTGAACAGCGAGCATAGCTCTCACATGAAGGTTGATTGATAGTTCCATTTATATTAATAAGTATGGAAAAGTGAAACAATGAAGATGTTTACTAGAACTTCAGTTTTTTGCTGAATTGGATAACAGTATTTGAATACTGGAAGACTATTTCCTTTCTTTCTTTTTTTTTTTCTTTTTTTGTACTATTCACAATGTAATGGCTAGAGACACAACTCACTTTCAAGTTTAATCGACATTAACATTTTCTCCATCGCTTTTTCTAATAATTTTTTATTGGGGGAATATTGGGGAACAGTGTGTTTCTCCAGGGCCCAGCAGCTCCAAGTCGTTGTCCTTCAATCTAGTTGTAGAGGGTGCAGCTCAGCTCCAAGTCCAGTTGCCATTTTTTCAATCTTTAGTTGTGGAGGGCGCAGCCCACCATCCCATGTGGGAATTGAACCAACAACCTTGTTGAGAGCTCCCACTCTAACCAACTGAGCCATCCGGCGCCCCCTCCATCACTTGCTTAAATCTAAACAATCAACAAAACAATAAAGCAAGTCCTGACTAATAACGCTTGCCAATTTCCATGGTGTAAATACCTCCACCATGGCGGATTTCAAGCTACCCATGTGACCTCACTGAATGTGAAGTTGAGAAGAGATACATAGCAGACACTATGATATGGTATTTCCACCACGCACACCCAAGAGACATCAATAACCTTAAGAGTATAGATAATAGTAAATCGTAGTTAAATAATTAAGAAGTAATGAGTGCTGAGTATTTATGAGCTTTGTTTTTCATTTAACTTATTTACTTGTAACTTGAGAGAACTGAATTGTTAACGATGGCTATGTCTAACTGGCTCACAAAATTCCTGGACATTGAACCCTCAGCTCTCACGAGCTGACTGTGCAAGCCGGCTCTCACGTCCCAGAGAACTCACATCTCATTCCTCTAGGCCTCTGTAGGAAAAGTTTAACAGTTTCTATCCTATACATCAGGCAGCTGAGGCTCAGAAGCCACAGTGCCAGGACGTGCGCTCAGGAGGGTTTGCTGCTAAGATGATTTTAGACCTGCACCAGTCGCTTGAGCTGGGCTGAGGTGAGCGAGGACTGGACGTTTTGGGCGTGTTTGGGCGTTTGTTGTTGTGTCAGGAATCTGAACACACTTCTCTCATGTATGTTGTGGCCTCCAGGCATCAAGCCCCAGCGTGTAGAATCCACCAGAACACAGTTACCAGAGGCCTTCGAAAGAAGATAACATGGTGGCAGATAGCCCTTGATCAGGACACCACCGTAACACAATACAGGAACGACCCAGCCATCTGTTTCTAAAGGAAGGGCCAAAGCTCCATAATCCAAATGCTAAAACTCTCCAGCCAAAAATAGTTCAAAAGGAGTGGGCCAGGACGCAGGGTTCCTCAAACTCAGGACTACTGACATTCGGGGCAGGATAATTCTGTGTAGCATTGGGAGGGAAGCTGTCCCGTGCTTTGCAGGATGTTTAGTGGCATCCCTGGTCTCTACCCACTAGATGCCAGCAGCAATGCTCCCCACCCCCAGTTATGACAACCAAAAGTGTCTCCAGACATTGCCAAATGTGCTGGGAGGTGGGGGCACAAACCGCCTCATGTTGAGGACCATTGGACTTGGGAAAAGAGGGGCAGGGAGAAGGTCAGCTGGGAGTAGACACGTAGAGGGCGCAGACTGACGAGTGGGCTACGTGTGCCCTCAGCCTCAGAGTTGTCCCTGGATGCTGGCTGAGCAACGAGAAGGCTTGGCAAGTGTGGGAGGACCCAGGGAACTCAGAAAACAAAACTCCCAGCAAAACACACTCCGACTGATTCCCCAGCCTTGAGACTCAAAGTCTAGGCTTTCCAGAATTCAGTCCTAGGGATTTGTCTGAAGGCAAGACCTGGAACTGCAGGCCTCTTTCAGACTGACATCCATTCCTTCCTTGACTGTGTCACTCATTAATTTAACAGCTATGGAGTCTGCCACATGCCTGACACTGCCGGGTGCTGCAGATAGAGGAGGAGATCCTACCCTCTGTCCCCACGTCTATCTCCCCTGCTGGAACAAAAGCTCCAAGAGGGCAAGAGTGTTGGTGTTTGCCCAGCTCACAGCAGGTGTTCAATATGCACCTGTCGCTAGAGGAATGGAAGACAGGAGTTTTCAGCCTGGCTGGGGGGAGGGGGACAGATGCATAAAAAGGGACAAGGAAAACTTCGTGGACACCTGAGCTGAATGCCCAAGGACTGACAGGAGCTGGACAGCTAAGAGTGCCAGGTGAAAGGCACAGCCTGGGGGAAGACATGAAGGAGAGAGAGCATTGCTGGCTGAGTGTATTAGTTTCCTATTGCTGCTATAACAAATTACCACAGATTTCATAGCTTCAAGCAATATAATTTTATTCTCTTCTATTTGTGGAGGTCAAAAGTACAAAATCAGTCTCACTGGGTGTTTTGGATGGAAGTATGTCCCCCACAAATTCATGTGTTGAAGCCCTAACCTCCATTGTAACTGTATTTGGAGAAAGGGCTTTTAAGGAGATAATTAGCGTTAAATGAGATCAAAAGGATGGAGCCCTGATCCAATAGGACTAGTGTCCTTGTAAGAAGAGGAAGAGACTCCAGGGGGACTTCCACACACCCTCCTGCCCCCCGACACACACACACACCTGCACAGAGAAAACGTCCTGTGAGGACACAGCGAGAAGGTGGCCATCTGCAAGCCAGGAAGGCAGACCTCAACAAAAACGGAATTTTCTGGCACCCTGATCTTGGACTTCCAGTCTCCAGAACTGTGACAAATAAATTTCTGCTTTTTAAGCCCCCTGGTTGGTGGTATTTGGTTATGGTGGGCCAAGCAGACTAATACCCTGGGCTAAGATCAAGGCCTCAGGAGAGCCATGTTCCTTTTGGAGGCTCTAGAAGAGAATCCAGGGCCTTGACTTTTCCAGCTCCTGGAGTCCACCTGCATTCCTTAACTGCGGTCCTTCCTCAATTCCCTCCAGCCTCTGTCCCATTGTCACATCTCTATCTCTCACTCTGACCTTCCTGCTTCCCTCTTGTAAAGATCCTTGAGATTACATGGTGCCCACCTGGGCAATCCAAGATTATCTCCCATCTCAGGGTCCTGAACTCTAATCACATCTGCAAAATCGCTTTTGCCACGTAAGGTCACATAGTCACAGGTTCTGGGGACATGGACATCTTCAGAGGGCCATCATTCTTTTGTCTATGACACTGAGTTCAGCCAAAGAGAAGCTTGTGTGTGTGAGTGTGGGTGTGTGTTGGGGTTTAGGTGGCCATGAGGATGCAGAAAGAATTTGGGGTCAGGACTTTGTGTACCGGGCCTAGTTTTAAAAAATCAACTTGAACTGGTACCTCCTGATGACACCCAAGCCATGCCAGCAGGGTGGAGCAGCAAAAACAACCCCTGTGGGTTTGTCTCTTACTTAGTAGTGCCACAAACCCAATTCATACTAATTTAAGGGGGGAAAAAACCTATTCACTTTTATCTGAAAACTTCACAGATGAGCCACTTTCAGCTTCAGGTACATCAAGATCCAGGGGTTCAAATGATGTCATCAGGTATCCACATTTTTCCACAACCCTAAGATAAAATCTTCTCTATGAGCAGAGAATGAGAGTCACTTGAAACTCAAAACTTCTGGAACTTCCAGCTCAGCAGTCCCCTGAAAAGAGAGCTGCTGCCCAACAACTCTGGCAAAAAAAAAAAAAAAAAAAGTACTGGGAGGGTTCTGATTGGCTAGCTGGGGTCATGTGCTTATTCCTAAGCCAATTGCAGCAGCCAGAGGTGTGGGTGAGTATACTGATTGGCAGGCTCCGAGTCCTGGGCCCACCCCTGAGGAGAGGACCATAGGATCTTGAAATGCTGGGGACAATCTCTCACTGGATAGAGGGGCACTGCTACTAGGAGAAAGAAGGGGTGCTGGGCCTACAGAAACAGCAGTGCCCCCTGAGAGGGGTGGCCTGGTTGAGGCCCCTCCCAGCTTTAGCTCCACAGTTATCCTTTCAGGGGCTCCCTAGTCTCTGAGGAAGCCTTGAGTGGACCTTTCTGTCCCTGAAACTGGAACAGTCCAAAAATAGCATAGAGGGTGGTTCAGGCCTCCTCCGTCTCCCCTCCAGGCCGATGCCTTCTCCTGGGCAAGCAGCCATCTTGTGGGTTTGGCCATTAATTCTGGGGCACCAGGGTGTCTGAGGCGCCCTCATACCATTTGTCATTTACTATTATTTAATAATGATGTTAAAAAGTACAATCTCAGTCTAAAATAAACGTCTAATGGATTAATGGAGATGTTGCTAAGCAGTTACTCACATCCCAACACGCCAGGCCTAGACCCGAGGCCGGGTCCCAGAGTAGCACTGCCTCCCCGGGCAGGGCAGTGGGCCTGCGACGTGAGACATGGCCACTGCAAGTCTGGGCTGGCAGGTGAGCGACCGGCTGACAGACAAGTCCTCGGAAAACAAAGCACACATCCGGCACCCAGTGGGTGCTTAGCAGATGCTTTTGGATGGATTTAGGTTGTTAGAGAATGGAATCAAAATAATTCTCATCATCGAAAAAAAAAAATGTGACCATATCCTGGGCCACACCCCCTTGGGGCTTGAGGAAGAGCATCTGTTCTACAGAAATACTCTGATGTGCCTCCCGTGTGGCTGGTACTGTCGGGCACTGGAGGGCAGTGTAGATGGCAGTCCCTGGGTGCCCTGACCTGCCCTCCCACTCCTGCCCTGGGCCCCAGCCCAGCCTCCCCACTCTGTCCTCACCCTGACCCAGCAAGCAGCGTTTGGCCAGCCTGACCTGTTTTGCCTTCTAAGTGGAAACAGGCTGCTGCAAAGGAAAGTCGGCTTGGGGCAGAACCCGGTGACTCTTGATTCATGTTCACCTCTGACCAAGACAGAAACACAGCTGCGGTTATCAGAAAGCTGCTGAGAGCCTGCGGGGGGTGGGGGTGGGGGGTGGGGGGGTGGGGGCCAGGAGAAGGAGTGGGATGGGGAAGGGATGTTTGGGGAACAGAGAAGTTCTGAATCACAGGATCTTATCCATGGGGGCAGATGTGGCCACAGGATGGGATGGGGTGGGGGTGGGGAGAGGGAATCCAACGCTGAGGGTAGGCTGTGCACAAGCAGGGCTTCCGCACCTCCCCACTGCCCTCACACCCCCTTCCCAGAGTGCATGGCATCTTCTAGGAAGAATGAAGACAGTGCTATCCTCTAGATCAAGGGCGTGCAGCCGGTCCCAGGCCTGGGAGGGGTGAGCTGGCCCGATCTTCGAGGGCAAATGAGTCAACAGCTCTGTGGGGCCATCTGAATCCTGCCGGCAGATTTCCAGGGCACTTGGGCGGTGGGCCTTGGCAGAGCCGTGGGGCAAATGTCCCCACCTGAGCAGGGCGAGGCAGGGCAGGACCCAGCAGGCCCTGACCTCACTGCACCTGCCATCGATTGGCCAACCCGTGGCACAGAGATGGAAACCCCCACCTGTGGCCAACAACTGCCAAATCGACTTGAAAAGGGCAAGTCTCCTACTGGCTGGAGACCTCAGACTTTGGGGAAGTCAGGATTACCTAGCAAATTGGTTGCTCAGAGCTCCCTAGAAAAGTGTACAGGAGGACCTGGAGGCTGGGGTAGGCCTGGGGACAGCCCGTCAGCAAGCTGGTCCCAGGAGCAGGTCCAGGTTGAGGGTAGTGGGCTCCTGCGGGCCCCAGTTCAAGTAAGCAGCAGCTCTCATCTCACCCCAGGAGCCAGGGCCAGCAGCCTGACTCTTCCCACAGCCGCAGGAAACTTCCAGGGAACTGGGACCTCCAAGCCCAGAGAGAATGCCTCCAAAATTCCTTGGGCTTTTTCTTCCCTAGTCAACCAAGTATCTATTTATAGATGTGGAAATATGCGTGGAGAAAGCACTGGAAGGAAATACATGAAATGTTAACATGTTTTTCTTCTTTTCCTTATTGGTCTTCTTACAAGAAAATAAATATGACTATCAAGATAAGAAAAAAGATATTTTTAAAGTATCATAAATCTTGATATAAGTATTCATGCTTGTTATAAAAAAGTGGGAAGGAGAAATTTGAAATCACCCATAGTACTGTTAACCATTAATATTTCGCTGTGCTTTCTTTCGCCGTTTCTCCTCTGCAGACATTTTGTACGCAGGGTGGTTGTTTGTTTAGCAGAGCTATAATCATTTTACATCATTACAAAACTTTTATGTGACCACAGAGTCATCATAGGGTTACATCTTTTAAAATGTCTATCTAATATTTATGCACCAGGTAATACCCATTATTCGTTTTGCGATTCTCCCATTTTAGCATATACAGGCAGCATCTAATTCTTCACTATTATAAATAACACTGCTGGGGCCGGCCTGGTGGCTCAAGCGGCTGGGGCTCCGTGCTCCTAACATCGAAGGCTGCCTGTTCAATTCCCACACGAGCCAGTCCCAGATGGCACAGAAGGTTGCCGGTTCGACTCCTCGACTCCGGCAAGGGATGGTGGGCTGTACCCCCTGCAACTAACAATGGCAACTGGACCTGGAGCTGAGCTGCGCCCTCCACAACTAAGATTGAAAGGACAACAACTTGACTTGGAAAAAGTCCTGGAAGTACACACTGTTCCCCAATAAAAGTCCTGAAAAAAAAATAAATAAAAAAAAATAAATAAATAACACTGCTGTGAACATCTTCATATGGAAAAGTCATGTTTTTGAGATGACTGTCTTCCATCAAATTCTCAGATTTCCAGGTGTGGGATTATGGTGTAAAAGATTGCCATACATGAAGCAACAATGTGAACTTGGAGCCAAGTTAGTCTCACTCCAAAGTCCCCATCTTTAATCCTAACAAAAGGTATTAAAAGAAAAATGGAAATGAGGCTTCACTGGGGACCGGGCAGGGGTGGGATCTCTCCTGCCTCCCACATCCCCACTCTCCCAGCCCCAGCCACCAACATCTTTAGCGGTGGTGTCATCTGTGAGCCCAGCCCTGCTCACATTCAATAGGAGGGACAAGAGAATTGAGACTCCCCAGTGAAGGTGGGGAGCTATGGTCTGAGCAGCTTGGACCACAAGGGAGAAAAACCCTGTACCCTGTGTAGGATGGCTTCTCAGAAGTCAAGTGTAAGCTGTGTCTTCAAAGGTTCCTACTGATAGAGCTGAAGGAGGGACATCCCAGGGCTGGGGCATCGGGGCCCTGGGTTGGCAGTTAGGCCCATGCAGAGGAACCCAGGAGGTGGAAAAGCAGTGACATGCCAGGCTGATGGTGGGTGAGGTCAGTGCCAGGCGGGCACGTGCTTAACTCCTCCCACCCCTCCAAGCCTCCAGGCCTCTCTCTCACCTCACCCCTTCCCGAGCCTCTCTCAGCCACTGCCTCCCTCCACTCCCTCCCAGGTTTCTGTTTTTCTCTGGAGACCACAGCATCCACGCACGCCACGCCGAGGGCTAGTGACTTCCTGTCACAGCCAAACTCTACGGGGCCTAAGGTCTCCTGGTTGGCCCGGCCCAGAAGAGTGGGGCCGCGGGCTCCTCAGAACAGAACCCTCACGCTCACACGCTCACACGCTCACACGCTCACACCAGCACTCACCTACACACCACACGCTGATACTCACTCCCATCTTACACTCCTTCCTTCACGTGTGTGCGCGCTGACTCATACAAGCCCGTGCTCTCACTCACCCTCCCTCACACACTGCGCCCTTACTGACCCCCACAGAGGGGCCCAGCAGGAGAATCTCCTGCTTAACCAGGAGAGGCTGGCTGGCAAAGGGCCGAGGGCCTCACTGGACGGGTAGCTACTGACAAAGGTCAAGTGTGAGGGCCCCGGGCGTCCCACTGCCCCCAGCAGCTGCAGCCCGTGCCTCATGCTTAAGGACACAGGCTGAGAGGAATGATCCAGGTCCAAATCCTAGTTCTACCACTTGTTACCTCATTTGAGACCAGACTCTGAGCCTCAGTTTCCCTATCTGTAGGTGTAGAACCTCCCTTACAGGAAGGTTGCGATTAAATGACATCATGCATGCTAAGTGCTATGCAAGTCACACCGATTATAAATGTTTGGTAAACAAAAAAACTTAAGTATCATCACTGTTGGAACACCTCAGCCATCTAGCTACCAGGGGGCTGGGTGACCTGCAGCTGCTCTCTGTACCCCGCAGACCTCAAAGCCCAAAGCCAGCAGGCCGAGGCCCTGCCCAGCTTCCTGCCAGTCACAGACACACCCAGACAGTGGCACTGCAGTCACCGAAAAGCAGACACTCATCCCCAAATTGGGGCTCCACCCTCCCACCTAACAGCCCTGGTCACTATCGTCTATAACTGTTTTATGAACAGTTCGCTCTCTTTTTCTTTGCTCTATTTACTCTAGTGCTTTGCCTCTCTCCATCCCTGGGGTACATGCCTCCCCCTGCCCCCTTTCCAGCCCCTTTCTGCTCCATCTTTCCCGCTAAATCCACTGGCCTCCCAGGTCTGTCCACATCCCAGCCCTCACCACTTCGCCACCTCACACCCATCCCCCCTCCCTCTCCCCTGGCCCCTCTCCCTCCACAGCTGAGGCCTCTTCCTATGGCCTCTCTCCCGCTCCCTCCCTCCCCCTGCCAGTCCACCAGTTGCCCATCTATGCCGTCCAGTCAGCCGAAGCCAGCATCCCTGGAACCCAGCTCAGATTTCAGCCAAAGAGGGTCCTTTGGCTCAGAGCAGTCTCCGCAGACAACGGCTATGGTGGGGGAAGGGAGTGATTCCAATGTGGGGTTCAGAGTGGACCAGGCACAAGGAACCACACCTGTGTCCATCCTGCCCAGAGACGTAGACGGCTGGGGCTCTCCGGCTGGCTCTCCACTCCCTCTGTGGGGCGCATGTGGGGGCAGACTGCACTGAGGCCCCTGCCTGCCCTGGAACAGTTTTCCTGCCACATTTGGAGTGATGCCCACAGCCAGGGATGGTACAAGTGCCCAGCCACTTGTGCAGAGCCGTGAAGTGATCTGGCACATGGCAGTTGGGTGGCATCACTCTGCCTCTTAGCAATCTCCCCAGAACATTCGTGTGGGGTGCGGGTGGGAATCAGTGCCTTGACTGGGAAACTCTACCTCGGCCATGATGCTCCGGGCACGTTCACTGGGCAGGCATTTGTCTGGGGCTGCTACTTAGGAACTCGGTGCCCCCAGGTGACAAAGACACCTGCAGTTTTGTCTGCTTTACACTCAGTACAGACACAGAAGCCAGGCTTGGGGCCAGACAGACCTGAGTTTGAGGCCCAGCAATGCCTCTTCTTAGCTGTGTGACCCCGGCAAGTCACTTAACCTCTCTGAGAGGATCAGCTTTCTCACCTGTATAATGATGATGATCAGAGAACTCACCTCTAGGACTGTGAAAATTACATGAGTTTGTGCTTATAAAGCCAGGCACAGGGTCGGCACTCAAACGGTCTCCTGGGAAAGAAGTAGCGGCGGCTGTGATTGTCAATATTATTTCTCAACTTCACTTGTGACTAAGTTGGCAGTGTAGGAGATGAGGGGTTGTCCAAGGTGTATCCCTAAGCAATCTGGCGGGGAGGGGAAGGTGTGGGCCAGAAGCCTCAGTCAGGACTGAACCCTAGCCTGACATTGGCTTTCCCCTTCTTTGCAATCTGGCGTCCAGCTTCCCTTCGACCCCAGAGACAGAAAGGGAGGATGGGTCCATATTGAGTTTGTTTCAGCTCCTTCTCAAAGGAGCATGAGGCAAAGCTCTGTGGGGCTGCCCCTTTCGTTTTTGTCAGTCGCTGCTCTGCAAGGTGGGTCTTGTTGGATGAAGGATAATGATCAGTGCTGCTGGTTTCCAGGGCACGGGGGAGATGACACCCAACTTCAGCTGTGGAGGAGTCTGTTCCCTCCAACCCAAGAGGGGCCTTTCTTCCTTCCTCCCTCCCTCCTTTTCTCCCTCCCTTCCTTCTTTCCTTCCTTCCTCTACTTCTTCTCCAAGAAGTCCCAGGTGGTAAGTGGATGAGTGGATAAAAATCATGGTACAGGTCAAAGCAGGATCCAATGAGACAGGTTCTCCTGAGGAAAGACATGACTGTTACCAAAAAAGGGGACGTAGAGGCTGGTGAGAAAGAAATAACAAAGGAACTCCACTCTCTTGAATGCAAAGCTGCCTAGAATAGATCTGAGAAAGGAATCTTCCAGGGTTTCCTCCCACCCCAAACTCCCAAGGGGACGCTGACCAGGCTGAGGCTGAACCCACCACAGAGGTCATCTAGCCAATACGCAGTGTTCCAGAAGAAAGGCCCAGCCTCTGCTCCTCCCACAACCCTCCACCCCTCACTGCCAATCAATTCTGTGGAAAATGAAGGCACTTCCTGAGCCCACCGCTTTCTGCAAAGCCATTCCAGCAACCTAGACCCATGGTTTTCAGCTTGTTCAGCTATTTTAAAACAACCCTTTCAAAGCAGCTCAGAAATGGGGGTTGTGGCTTGATTTGAGGTTAAACAAATAAGTGCCATTTATCCAGCAACACTCTAGGAATGAACGATTTCTTCAGGCAAATTCCCAAGCTGCGTGCTCCAGAAAAACTGCTGCCCCAAATTGCTGGGTTCCAGTCCAGTGTTCTCCATTTCTGAAGATATCTGGGTTGCTTTCGGCTATGCTCTGAACAGAGAGGTAGGACTGATGGTGGAGTCGGCGGCCAGCCGGGCACACTGCCTCTTGGCTGTGTCAGCTCCCACCCAGCGCCCACAGGACCCTGGGAGTTCCTGTGGCATTACTTGGCCTGCTGGGAAATGGCTCTTCTCCATCCTAGGGGACCAGGGCCAGACTGCTGGCTACTCGAGGCAGACTGCTTTTCTTCCCATGTTCTGAGGGTAGGCAAGAATGAGAAAAAGTGTGTGTGGGGGGAGCACATTCTCAAACAAATAAAACTCCACTCCACCAGACACGAAAGCTAAACTCCTCACATTGTAGGGTGTCTCAACAGAGAAGTGTTCCTTCCTTTTCTCTCTAAGAGATTTCAGTTTTGGTGCCCAAGCTGGATATCTGGACTAAGAGTAGTCAGATCTCTTGGAAATATCCTGTGGCAGAAACAATAAGCCCAGCAAATATGCCATTTGCTCCCCTACATTTCCCAGCTGTGCCATGTGACCTGTGTTGGCCAATGAAACTGAGCAGAAGTGATGTGTGTCGTTGCCAGGCAGAGGCAGTAAAAAGCCCATTCTCTGGTATCTCTCTCCCAGCCACTGTGACTATGGAGGTGTTCCAGATGACGTGGCTACAAGATGGAGCTTCTGTCTGCCTGGGTCCCTGAGTGACTCTGTGGAGTAGAACTGCCTGCCGACCCTCTGGGACATATAGCATGAGCAAGAAATAAATCTGTAGTGTTCAGCCACTGAGACCCAGGGTTGATTGTGACTGCAGCATTACCTGGCGTGCCTTGATTGACGGAAACTCCTAGAACACTGGTATACTTTACCCTGTGGCTTGCCGAGAGAGATCAGCATGCAGGTGGTGGAAAACTACACCCTCTCCCCCTCTGGCCAACAGCTTTCACCCAAAGGAGTGCTTATGAGCTAACATTCAGGGACCCCATGGTTCCCGGTCTCACCAAAGATTTAAGGAACTTCTCTGAGGCTTGGGCCTGGGTTTATGCTTTCCTTTGAATTTCTCTACAGCACTTGGTTGACCACTACCATAAAGATGGTCCTCTCTCACATTCCAAGGCATTGAACAGGGCATGAAGCACTTCCACTGGTGATCCTCTTTATGAGGTAAGATAGGCTTCATTCGTATTTCAAAGATGAGAGAGCACTGAAGCTCAGGAGGACTTCACGTCCTGCTGAGGTCACCCAGCTAACTAAAGAACTTGAACCTCGGTCTTGTGTTTCTTGGCACAACACCAGTATTTGTCAAAAAGTACTTCACAGACTCTGAGACGGGGCCTGGAAATCTGCCTTTTAAAGCTCCTCGGACAGGGCGGCTGGTTAGCTCAGTTGGTTAGAGTGCGATGCTCGTAACACCAGGGTTACTGGTTCGATCCCCACATGGGCCATGTGAGCTGCGACCTCCACAACTAGATTGAGACAACTACTTGACTTGGAGCTGATGGGTCCTGGAAAAATATATTTAAAATAAACAAAAGCTTGAAAAAAAAAAAAAGCTCCTCGGGCAACAGCTATGCTAAGTTTGTGAACCTTTGCCCCACGTCATGCCACCTCTTCCATCAGACAAAACCACCACCAGAGCTGTGGGATTGGAGAGCTGCAGCCAAGTACCACCTCCCCAACTAAAACAACAACATGTGTCTCCAGCAGGACTGCTCTTTGTCAAATTCTCCCTAACGAGCCATTTCTTTGGATTAAAATACAAATAGTCCTAGAAACAGCTGAAACCTTCTGATGAATTAAGTTATTCCCAGCTAAAAACAATTGCTTATGAGAAGTCACTCTGCAAAGTAAGTTAGTCAAGTCAAGACCTTGATCTGAAAGTGCAAATCCAGCTGGAGGCTGCAGGGGGTGAGGTCCTGGCCTGCAGGAAGAGATTGAGCATTATGGAGTGGGGGGAGGACTCCCAGAAGAAGAAAAACATGCAGCTGGGGGGAGGTGGTTAAAACCTGACACACAAGAAGGAGTCAGAAAGAACTGGAGAAAAGTGTCAACCTTACTACTTACTACCTGTGGGAACTTGCAAAAGTTCATCTCTCTGAACCTTAGTTTTATCATCTGTGAAATGGAACTAATACAGAACCGACCTGCACTTAGGTTGTTATAAGAATCAAATGCATTTGTACATATAACAATTAACATTTCTCGACCCCTTACTATATGCCAGTAGCTGTTCTAAGTATTTTATATATCTTAACTCATTTTCTCATCACAACTACCCTATGATGTGACTATTATTTTACCCACTTTATAAATGAAGAAACAGAGTCACAGAGAGGTGAAGTAACTTGCCCAAGGCTGCACAGTTCCTAAGTGTCACAGCAAACCTTTGAACCTAGTTGGTCAGACTTCAGAGACAATGAGCTCAATGGCTATACTTAGCTCTGGGTGCCTCATCTCATAGGGAGGGATGCCGCTGGAGGAGGGCTGCAGTGGGGGCTGTGGAAGGCTGGGGCTCATGGCAGAGGTTCCTGTTGCCCAGGTCGAAATGCAAACTGAACAGTAGCCATAACTATTAACATGACTACTGAGCTAAGGGGTGAAGGAGCACTCTGCCTGTTCTCCCCTCCAACCCCAAGACACTAACCCTACTCCACACCCACAGGAAGACACTGGGTGCTGTTTCTCAGAACCTAGAGACCCTGGGGTGGCCCCAGCCCCTTCTCCCAGTATCCTCCCACAATGGGCACTGACACAAATGCCAGCTCTCTTGCTCTACTGCCCCACCGGGCAGTTGTCCTGGGATGAATGACTTGGTTGCTGTTTGTTTTATCTTGTTTGCTTTTTTAATGTATCTCCTTAAAACAAACACACACACACACACACACACACACACACACACACACACACACACACAAAACCCATCTCAGTGCTGCAAGGAGAAAAGGGAACCAGCATTTACTGAACAGTCACTATGAGCAAGACGCTTTATCAAGCAAATCTATGTGTCTCATTGGGCCCTCACAACCTTGTGAAATAGATATTATTGTCTCCATTTTACAGATGAGAACACTGGTCCCAGAGAGGTCAAATGACTTGCAGCAAAGCAGCAGCACGGTGCCACTTCAAACCCTTGTCTGTTTGAATCCAAAGGCATTTATGAGATGTGATGGCCAGCCAGCACTTTCAGATTCAACCCCCAAAGATGAAGCTCCCTGTTCCTCATTCATTCCTTCATGTGTTGAGTGCTTTTGAGAGGCTGCTCTATCCCAGGCACTTGAGTGACTGTAGCAACCTGGCCTGAGCTGCAGGGACACAGGTCCATATTAATAGAGTATTTGGAGAGATTTCCATCGTCCCCAGGCTCTGTGAGGGCCATCAGCCCGGGGGGGATTCAGCCTCCTCCCGGGAGAATCCAAGCTCTGGGTGTTTCAGGAAATGTCTGACCTGCCAGGTTTCCGTGCGGCTGATCAGTTAGAGCTGAGGGAGGGGGGCTGAGAGGGGAGGTTTCCCGTCAGCCCAGCTTTTGTCTCTCACATGAGCGCGAGACAGACAAACCACAACCACAGACTCGACCAGCTGTGGAAGCATCGAACAGGAAACCCAGAACATCTGGTGCTCCACTTCCTCTGACGGCTGTGCAAGTCTGGGTGTGTGTGTGTGTCCGCCTGTGTGCACGTCTGTTTTCTCTCCCGCTGTTGTTTAGTGGGACACGGATACAGACACGGTTGGAAACCACAGGCCTTGTGGTGACAGGGGAGCCAGACACCCGCTCCCCAACCCTTCCAGTGCCTCGTCCCTCCTCAGTGACCCAGGATCTGACCGAATTTCATAGGCCACCCTCCAACACGTGGCGTATGTTTGGCTTGAAGTCACCATGCACTTGAATAAAGGGATTTGTTTTCTCCTTTTGGATTGAGGTGGTTTTAGAGGCGCTTGTTTGGGGATGAGGTGGGACGGCTCTGCTTAAATATAACTTGGCCTCAACCTACAGACACACAAAAAGCAGCGTCTGGATGAAAGCTGTTTTTAAAACAATTTAAGGAGAATCTGTGGATAACCTCTGAGGCTGTGTGCTGGCTGGGGGGCTGTTTTCCCACTAGGGGTGTTGTCTGTGTTAGGCCTGAGAAAGACAGGGACTGAAAAGGGAAGACATGTAAGGAAGAGGAAAGAAAAAGCTCCCCAAACCACTGCATGAGGTGTAACTTTTACATCAGTCACCTTTAGGAAGTAGTCGTTATTATGCCCATTTTTACAAAGCATGAAATTGAGGTACAAAGAGAGTTCGTAACTCACCCAAGACCACTCAGCAAGTAAAGGGCAGGGCCAAGGTTCAAAATCAAATCTGACTCCTAGTTGCATGCTATGAGGTTGGTGCAAAAGTCACTGCGGTTGTTGCCTTTATTTTTAACCTTTTAAACCGTAATGACTTTTGCACCAACCTAATAGATCCTACATCACACTTCATTCTTTCAATGAACAGTAATAATCTAAACCTGACTAGCACACAGTTGGTGTTCCACAAACGTTTCTTGAATTAATCAATGAAATGAGCTGTCATCAATGGCAGGAACTGTCATCGTCACTATATCTCCAGGGCTCAGCATGAGTGGGCGCTTCCTAAGGTTCAGAACAGTGACAATTCATTTACCCGAAGGTCATTTACTTAGCCAGGTCGGACTATTTGGATCCTGGCTACAAATCTGAAAGCAGGTAGAAAGAACCACAAGCCGTCAACAGAAGTCACACATCCTTAAAAGTACTTAGAGAACTCAGGCCTTCATCAGAATCTGGTTAACTTTACTTTACAACTAGTGCTAAAACGTTTGCTTGCTGATCTTGCAAGCATCGGTTTAGAAAGGAGATGGACTTATGGAGGAAGCTTGCTGGCAACAGCAATTTGGGAAATCAACCGGCTATTTTCAGACTGATAGGTGGCATTATGGATGAAACATGGAAAGCGCCGGGAGAGGTAAGAAACAGACGAGACAAACTGAATGAACTGCCTGATGCTCAGACATCTGCCCTCAAGAAATCACAGAGAAAACCAGACGGAACTGTAGCATCTCAAATAATTTCTCTGGCTGAGATTAACGGCGCGACAACGAGGACAGAAGACCTCAATTGTCCTCGCTCACAACTTGGTATTTAAGAGCAACACATGCTCCAACCTGAGATGACACATGCGCAGTGTCCCAGGCCGTGCTCGTTTTCATACCTGCGGGTTTGCGGAGTCCTCTCTACAGAGCTCTCTTCCGAGCCAAAGCTGACGTCATGCAAGCGCCGCGGGATGCCTGACATCATCCCAGCGCGCCTCCCATTGTGCGGAAGCCCTAAGCTCCGACAGCCAAAGGCGTTGCTGTGGAGACGGCGCGTCGGGCCCCGCCCCCGAGGCGGGATGGGAGGGGAACTGATCAGCTGATGTCAGGGAAGTTTAGGAAGCGCGAGGGAAGCCGTGTGGGGCGCTCTCCGCGCGGGTTCCCTTGGCAACCCGGACGCCCGTGTGGTGTCCTGACAGACATTTCCCAGGAACCCCCAAAGATAGAGTCAGAGCCCAAAATTCAATTTGAGGGGTTTCTTGACCTAAGATAGTAAATATCGCAAGTGCCTCTGGTCCCAGGAAAGTAAAAATTCAAACTGTTCTAGATCGGATTCCACGTAGGGCAGGAGCCCCCCCGCAAGGCTTAAATGTATTGCTCCTCTGTGCAAAACTTTCCAGACTCCGCTCACAGAATAAAAGTCAAAGTTTTATCATGACCAGAAATGTCCTGCACCACCAGCCTCCTGAACCTCGCTGAGGCCCTCCTAATTTTGACTCCCTTACTTTATTCCAGCCACAGAAGTCATTTGCCAGGCTTACTCCTGCCTCTGGGACACTGAACTTGCTTTTTACCTCTGCAAGGAACTTCTCCTCAAGCATCCCCAGGGCTCCCTCCCTCACCTCCTTCAAGGTTTGGCTCAAACATTCCTTACTCAAAAAAGGCCTTCTCTAACCTCCTGACTTTAAATTACGAATCTGACCCCTCCCCCGCGCAATCCCATGTTCCTATTGGGCTCCATTACATTTGTCACCTTCCGATATACAACATAACTTATTTTTTTATCTTATTTGATGTCTCTCTCCATATGAAGGTGGAAATTTTGTCTCCGTTGTCACTGCTGCATCCCCAATTCCTAGATAGAAGCTGGCATGTGATAGGTGCTCGGTATCTGTTGACTCAATGGATATATTTCAAAACTGGAGGACTGAGTAGTGATTAAATGCCAGAGCTTGAGGGTCTTGGGTTCCAGTCCCCTTTTGTCACTTAGCTGTTTTGTGACCTTCAGTTTAACCTTTCTGAGCCTCAATTTCCTCATTTTTAATGTCAGGGAAATAATACCTCGGCCTTTCATTCAGCAATATGGAACACTTCCCTGTGTGACCAGCAAACCCTGTGCTAATTGCTGAAGACAGAATGGAGAACTTAAAAGCACATGTTTCCTCACTCGCCTGGAGTCTATATCCTGAGGAAGGGTTACAGACAATAGCCGTGTAGTCATCCAAATAAACTATTATTCACAAATTGTGAAAAGTGCGATGGAGGAAAAGCAATCAGAGCTAAAGAGGGTAGGGGTGGGAAGGCACTCCCCTGAGAGAATGACTTCTTAATCGTATTAGTCAGCTAGAGCTGCCATAACAAAATACCACAGGCTAGGTGGCTTAAACAACAGAAATTTATTTTCTCACAGTCCTGGAGGAAAGAAGTCCCAGAGCGAGATATCAGCAAGTGTGGTGTCTCCCGAGGCCTCTCTCTTTGGCTTGCAAATGGCCGCCTTCTCACCAGGCCCTCACGTGGTTTTCCTTCTGTGCACGTGCACACCCTAGGGTACCTGATGTCAATCCAGGTACCCTAATCTCTTCTTATAAGGACATCAGTCAGGTTGGATTAGAGTCCATCCTAACGACCCCATTTTAACATAATTATCTTGTTAAAGGCCCTGCCTCCAAATACAGTCGCATTCTGAGGTACTGGGGGTTAGAATTTCAACATATGGATTGGGAAGGGAACAGAGGGAAGCACACTTCAGCTCAGAGCATTAAGACACAAAGAACGCATAGGAAGGTGAGATGGGACAAGGGGAGCCTTCCAGGAAGAGGGGTGAATCCGTGTAGAAATCTTATGACCGGAAGGAGTGTGACAAGTTGGAAGAAATGACAGGCCCATGTGGCCTGAGCTCAAAGTGAGGCGTCTTGCTAGGAGATACCCTGGGGGTTGGGGTAAGCAGCCCACGCAGTGCCTTGAGGTGACCTACGTCTATTGTTGGTGACGTGATAAGACTTTTCTTAAGAAAAGATTACGCTGACGACAGGTAGGTTGCAAGAAGGCTACTCCCAGCTCCAGAGCTACGTGATGGTGAAAACTCCCTGAGGGAGTGCATGGTGAGTATCTTATAGTTAGGGCTCAGGAAAGGGTTAACTGTGAGTGTTTTTAATAATGCCCACCTGATATAGTTGATGGGAAGATTGAGTGAAAAAGAGGCCAGAAAGGGAATAAGCTGAAGTGATAAGCAAATAAGGATAAGCATTCAAAAGTACTGAATCTCTGTATTTGGGGGTGAGGGATGTATGTAGTTTAAACAGATGTGATTTATGATTAAAACTAAAAGTCTTAAATGAAATTAATGCAAAAGAGAAGAGGGATAGATAGAGCAGTTCAACACTTACCCCATGTATCTGTCTGCTAGGAGCCAAAACACGGTGGAAATGATTTGGTGAAAAGGAGCACTAGTCTATATTTCTTTTCTGTGGGTTCAGCTAAAAGCTTCCCTTAGGTTTACCTTTGGGGAACTGATATACATCAGGTACTTCTAAAAGATTTGGGGTGAAGGTGGGTGGTCCCACAGGCTCTTAGTAAAATGGTGTTGGGCAGGACTGTTTCCTCATTTCATTCCCAGAATTCAATGTCAGGAAGTGGAACCTGGTGTGACCTCCTACCCACCTTCAACTTGAGTGGTGACTCCACCCTTTGATGATTTAATGCAACAAAGACTCATTGACTCTTTTTGTTGGAAGGAACCAAGATGAACATTTCATCCCAGTGGCTAAAGAACAATGACTATCCCCTTTGACACCCTGGACAGAGGGCCATCTGTCAGTGACTGGGAATGTACAAAGCAGCCCATCCTAATTTTGGACAGAATTAATTGTTAGAATCTGCTTTATAATATTAGACCGTATCTATCTCTCGTAAGTCCTGGTCTTGCCTCCAGGAGCTACACAGACTCTGATCCCTCTTTATAGCATGAGGTCTTTGATGATAGATGTATGGTACCCTTCTGAGGCCACCAAGCCTTCTATTCCCAAACTAAACACCCCGTTCCAAAACTATTCTTTTCTTAACAGTGCTTTTGTGCATATCCTTGTACGTAAACCTTTGCGTACTTGTCTTTGGATACATTTCTATAAATGAAACTGCTGGGACAAATGGTACATGTTATATAGCTTTTGCTGTATATTTCCAGATTACCCTCCAGAAAGGGAGATTTTGTTTATATGCCCACAAGTGGTTTACAAGCCAGGCTATTTCCCCATACCCTAGCCACCAAACTTGGGAAATTTTCCTTCTTTTAATCATTGCCAATCTGATAAGGGAAGATGATTATATCAAGGTTGCTTTAATTTGCATTTCTTTGATTACGGGTGAGGTTGGACATGTTTCTCAACCACATCCTATACTTTTGCAATCAAGTTTTGGAGCTAAATGCAGGACCTTACATGTATTCCAGTTAAATTTTATCTTGTTGGAGTCCACCAGTCATTCTTTCCTGTTGAGATAATTTGGATCCTGATTCTGTAATTCCAGCATTTGGGCCTGCCCTCCCAGTCTTGTGTTATTTGCACAGTTGATAAGCAGTTATCTTTGGCTTTATCCAAGTTGTTGAGAGAATGTTAGAGAGTTTAGGGCCAAGGACAGAACTGTTTGGCGTGCCATTAGAGAACGCCTTGGGACGACACTGTCCCATCTGCTGTTAAGAGTCCACCTCAATAGGTGATGGGTGGAGCCTTCACCTGGGGCACAGGACCAGGTACAGATTCCAGCTTTGGCCTTGAGCAAGTGGTATCACCTTAATTAAACACGTGCCACATGCTTATTTAATGTCCCTTCGAGCTCTAAGCAGCCTTCTTGTCACTATTTTGTGCATATGGATTGCAAGAGAAACCATCGAACTCACGTCAAAAGTCATCACTCTATGGCGAAGGACGTACTCACCTGGTTTGCTAATCTAATGAAAGGCATCCTTCGAGTTTCAATATTGGCTCTTAGAATCACCCTTTCTAAATGCTGGTCAACCATCCTTTGATTAGCTGCTCTAGAATTTTGCCCATGATCAAAACTAAACTCATTGGTGTTCAGTTTATCCAATTCATTTTTTTTTTTAATTTAGGACATTTGTCTCAATTATCCACGATTCCTCAAAGTACCCTGAGACATCAGGAGTGCTCAGAGCTCCCCACCAAGGTTTGTCAGTTTGTCCCCCTGGTTCAGTTTTCTTTCCTATCACGAAGGAGCAACTCACTGGTCTTGCCTCCTCACCTCCCAGCATGGACACAGGAGGGCTAATACATAGTGGGGACTGCACTGAAAGCAAACAGGGCCAATGGCTTACTTTAAAGGGAAATTTGTGAGACTGACAAATGCCAACTGCTCTTGTCATTAGCTGAAGAAACAGCCCTGTGGGCCTGTGAGAGGAACCTCTGGTTATTCAGCTCCAGGCAGAATGAAGAAAAGAAGCATCAACAGAATAGTCTTGAGATGAAATGATGACACCTTATGGCGCCTCTCTTTGAGTTATTTCACTATCAAAAATCAGACAAGACTATTCTAAGGAAAAAATAGTAAACACTAACCCCATGTCACAGATAAAGAAACTAAAAGAGATATAGGTAACTGATGTAGTTAAGTGACATAGTGAATCCGTCATAACTCCTGTCACCTGGCTTCCTATTACCGTGCTTGGAAGGTAGGTGTTGACTTACACCTTGTAAATGTATCACCAAATTATGTACAGTTGTGGCCATCCCATATTGTCTGTTCTTACTCATTCAAACTAATAAAGGTAGTAACAATGATCATAAAGGCTAATACTTAGCTCTTCTACCTGCCAACCCCTCGCCGGACCTCACATGAATTAACCTTGGACTGCTCATAGTGAGTGCCCCTATGGGGTAAGTGCTGTTTTCACTCCGTTTCTCACAGATGATGAGACAAAGGACCAGAAGAGAGTTTATATAACCTGCCCCACGTCACCCATCTTATAAGGGGGAGAGCGGGGCTAGGAACTCAGGGATGCTGGCTCCATGCCTCAGACTCTGCTGCCTTACAAGTCAATGAGGATAAGAAAGGCACAGCTATTGGAAATTGCTTCTCCCAAAATCGTGCGAGTGCATTGCAAACAGTGGTCTCAACGACTGTGGGGTAACAAACCAACCCTTTCATCTCCCAAACGAAAAGGAAGGAGGAGTGAGAGTATGGGAAGGGAAGGGAAAGGCACAAACAACCTGTAACTAGGGTGCACAGCCTCTGAGTGACCCGAGAGGACTGTGAACCAACAGTGAGTGAGTATACCCACGAGGGAGAACACAAACACCGGGACCCACGACTACAACCAAGCCCGGATCATGGGACAGACCCTGCTCTCCAAACCCCTGTCTTCCAATAACAGGATTCCAAGGCCAAGTGCGGTAACTGCTGGCACACGCGGACTGCTCCAGACTCGGCCAGGACTGCGCGCCAATCGACGGCTTCCCAATATTACCTTCCAGTTGCTAGACTACGCTGCTTTCCAGTACATTATTTGGAATCTAAAAACTAAAATGTAAGTAAAGCATTTTAATACAAATAATTTCAACCGCAACAAGGCAATTGGCTTCTGATGAAGTTGGCAAGCAAAGGTAATGAACTCATTCCGATTGACATATTTAGAGTGTCTCTTGCCAAATCCAATTGGCAGCTTCATAATTATGGAAACGTCCATGTTATTTCCACTCCACCAGGGTTAGGCCTGCTGGTATCTGATTCAATGTTTACTTCATGAATGAGGTCAGTTCCCAGCACAGCTGGGGTTTTAGCAAAGGAATCAGAGCTGCTGGTCAGCAGACAGCGTTCCCACCAGAACCTGACCAGAGTCGTCAGGGTTTCAGGGCGACCTTCTCCCAGTCCGCCCAGGTTAGCCACTCTCTCTGGCATTGTCTGGGGCCTGGCCCTTCTCACGGCTCTGCTAATACTTTCCTGTAGAAGCAGACAGAGCCCAGGCTGCAGCCCGGGCATGACGAGATCACGTCCACGTTTCCCACAGTACAGCATTCACCCTTCAACTTGCCCCCCTGGTATTGCAACATCTCACCCCGTAGGAGCATCACAACTGCCAGGAAACAGGGTAGGTTTTTTTTGTGTGTTTTTTTTTAATTAAAAAAAATAATAATTTATTCCAGGATGGGTCCATGTGCATGGTGAGAGAGTGACTCAAAATGCCTTGGAAGCCACCTCCGAAGGTAACTATGTCCCACAGGCCGGGATGTCCTCTGGGCCAACTCTCCATATTGGTAAAAACAAAAACAAAAGCTCACAGGATTCAAAACACTCGTTTTAAGAACACACTTATGAAGTGATTTTCTCTAAGTTCATGGAGGTTACTGGGAAAACTGCTGAGGGCAGAAAGGAACGTGATGCCTCACAGAAGTGACAGCAGCAAGGGGCTTAGATGTCATTGACCTGTCACCTGCGTCCTGAGCTGTTACAGTGGGACAGCAGCAGAGTGTGAGTGAAGTCCGAAGTCTGAGCCAGCTCTCAATCACCTCCAGTGGTGATGTCTTCATATCAGTGCAATCAAGTCATAGGAAGCTTAGAGACGGCAATTTGGTTTGGATCCCAAAATAATTGTCGGCATCATAGGCTCGAGCCATTTTGCCTAACAAAACCGGGAGGAGGAGGGGGTTTAAGAACTGGATTCAGAGGCAGATTCAACAATGAAGCTTTATCTTTCTCAGTGTTGACAAGCATCCCGTTCTCATCTCCTAAGAGAACCATGAGACCAATGGCTGCTGACACAGACGCAAGAATAAAACAACGTGGAGGAGACACCATCCCAGGTATAAAGAGGTGGGCTCTCTTCTTTTGAGCTGATCAGAGGTCGTTTTAGGGTAAAGTCTCCACTGTCTCTCATCTAAAGGGTGGTCCAGCTGCCACAGGAGATTTCAAAACATCTCTTCCCACCTGAGGGTCAGCATTCCCGTAGGGTCCAGAAAGCCTGCTCCAGTGCAATTCAGGTCACTTTTCTCACATGCTTTCCTCAAGGGCACAACCTGTCTCAGACCCACGCTGCTGAGTCATCTCCCTGTTCCTGTTGCCCCAACACAGCTACTTGTCAATTCTGCAGCCTATTCTATCCAACATTGTTGCCGTCATACCATCTTATAACCTGAATGATCTTTTCCCTTGAATATGCTTCTGGAAGTTTTTAAAGATGGAACCCTAAACAAAGTTCGTTCCTTCACCCTCTCTGGGCTCATCACCTGTGCTGTCTGCCCACTCAGCAGCAGCCACACTGGCCTCCTAGAATGCACCAGACAGACACTTACCCTCCTCAGGGCCTTGGCACGTGCTTTTCCCTTCGCCTGCAACCCTTTTTCCAAGTCATCCGCACAGCTCCCTCTCTCCCTTCCTTTGGGCCTTAACCCACATGCCCAATAATCAGTGAGACCTTCCTGCTCCCCTCGTGCCTAGACCCTTTCATGCACAGCCCCCTTCCTCATGTGATTTCTCCCCGAGCTCATCTCCCCACCTAAGCGAGCACACATTACTTGTCTTCTTCCGTACCGGCCTCCCCCATTGTCACACCAGCTCCACGGGCAGGGCGTTTTGACTGTCACAGGGCATTTCCACCGCCACAGCCCAGTGCCTAGAACAGTGCTCAGCGTGGCCTCTCCACAGAATTTACTGAGTGGCCACTGCACGCCCGTCACAAGTCTAGGAGCTGGATGTTTTTGCGAAAGTTTTTTCAGTGATAGAGGCATGCACCCAAGGAACTCACTAAGTTCTTTAAGCTGAAGGAAACTGTGTGTCTATTGATTCCTCGGAGAGATTTGAAGAGTTGGGCAAATACTTTACCTCTGTCCCTCCACCTCGCTGCCCCTTTGATTCTGTATATTCTGCTTCGCCACCAGACGTTGGAAAGTGGGGTCACTCTAGAGGAAAGACAGAGCCCTCTGTGATTTCGGAATGCAGGTGTTCTCTCTACCAGCGCCAACTGGTCCTGGCGTTTTATGAGCTCCTAGGAGGACATGCATCTGAAATGGTGTCACTCTCCCCTGGTTGTGAACAGAGCTGTTTAACTGGTAGAGCTGTGGGCGAGGCAGCTGCAGGCAGGCAGGCAGCCATTACCCAGGCTTTCCGGAGGGAGCTGGAAAGCTGATGCCCAAGCCACGGGAAAGGGGACGGCCGCCTGCAGCCAACAGCCTGACTGGAAAGTCTGCGTAAGGGACACCTGGAGGAAGCAGGGCCTCCATCACCTTCTCCACCCAACTGTAACCCTGTATACTCAGCCCGCCGTGTGTGCTCCCCGACCTCCCACCCCAGAGATAGGCTGTCCCGAGGCTCACCACATCTTTATAATTTGAAAGCTTACTGGTTTCTCCCAACAAATCAGAACTTCTTTTCTTTCATCTCGTTTGAAAAGCCTTTTGTGAGGCTGGGAGTGACCCAAAAGTAACCTCTCTGTTCCCGTCTGCAGGGAAAATATTTCCAGATCAGAGCGCAGTCTGCAGCGCCAAGACTGGGCATATATGAATACTTGATTATGCCTCCGAAACCCAGTCTCGTAAGCATATGCCAGTCACAGTTTCAGAAATGAACCATAAGCAAAGAAATCGCGAATCAAGAGGTTTATTCTTTTCCTCCATTAAGTATTTTGAAACCGAAGTTTCCACATTTTTAAGGGTTTGATGTCATAAAATTCCCATGTGTGAGTGCATTTTGAAAAACGGAGTCATTGTTTGTGCGTTGGAATGGGAGAAGCTTAGCATATAACCTAGAAAATAAACTCCTAAACTCAGAATTGGAGATGCACAGACAGAACGGGCCACCAAGCTGCAGCATTTGCTACCGTGGGTTCCTGTGATGTTAAGACTGTCCCGGAATTGTCTGGAAGTTAAATGTTAGTGTTCTGAAAAGACCCGGGACCTCCAAGTGCCGGCTGTTGTTATTCCAAGTGCAGTGTAAGCAGGTTTCTATTTAAAACGTTCACACCTGGTACTTGAATATTTCTTGTTTTCCAAAGGGTGCCTACCCTCTTTCCATGGTCCCTTTCCCGCGTTAGTCTAGTTCAACCCAATCTGCTGGCTGAAGAGAAAGATGTTTGTTTATAAAAGGAGCTGGGAAGTTGTGGACTTTTTAACTTTGCTGCTGAAACCCTGTTCAGATGGAGACAAGACAACCCTAGAAACAGTGCTGGGGGGTGGGAGGGGGGTGAGGGGAGGAGAGGGCCCAGGAGATGGTGAAGAAAGAGTGGTTCCCCATCTTTATTTTAAAGAGACAGAGAAGGCAGACATTCAATATTTTATGCCTTCACAGCCTGTTCTGGTAAGGCCCTTGGATCTCCCTGGGGTTCCAGGGTGCCTAGTCTAAATAAGCTCCAGATCTGTCAACATCACTTGCCTCTGGGAAGGGACACGGGAGGGGGGGGGAAGGCGGGGGGGGGAACCTCAAGAGAGGAAGAAAGAGAATTTAGAAAGAGGATGAGAGAGGCTGGAAATGGAGAGGTGGAGGGATATGCGGCAAAAGCAACCTAAGGAAGAGATGGAAAATGGGACTGTCAGGAACCCAGCCTATGGTTTTTATTATCAGCAAGACTCAAATTCTCCCTTGCCTTAACTATGGAGTGAGAAGTGGCCAGGCTCAGAGAGGCAAGGACTGGGGGGCTTAAGACTGCAGATTTTGCTCCTATGTTTGTTTCCCCAGTTGTGTAAAACTTTTCACTTCTGATCTTCCAAATGTCCTTTCCCTCCTCCCTCCTCTCCCTTCTCCTCTTCCTCCTCTCCTTCCTCCCGGGCACAGCCAGCTTCAGAGGGACAGGAGCAGCTCGGAATGCCAGGGACAGGGACAGAGGAGTACAGGAGCAGGGTCTGCGGCAGCCAGCCCGGAACAAGGCAGCGCTTGTGCGTAGAAGCTTTTCAAGGCACTTTTACAGTTACAGGGACACTGGATGGAGAGGAACAGAGAAATTCCAGAGATGTTTCACGTGCAAGCGGATATTTCCTTTGAGAGTTTCTAGACTAAATAATACTCCTTGTGTCTCAGGGACGGTGTATACTGCTGACCTGGCAATGTTCTCTGCGTGCAGGGTGAGCACAGGGAACCCCGCGGTGGCCTGGAGGGAGACGGAAGCAGAGGGAGGTGAAGCTGCCTGAATAAATGTCTTTACTGGAAGAATATTGTGTTCTCCCTTCGCCTGACACGACATCCATTTCAAATACAGAGGGAGAATTTGGAGGCAGACCTTGGAAATGAAATAGGCTGGACTTCTGAGAATAAATATACCTGGGCCTCTCTAGTCACCATTTTCATATATATATATATACATATATATATATATATATATGTGTGTATATATATGTATTGACATATATATACATATATATATATATGTATTGGTAGACTTGTTTTTCAGAGCAGTTTTAGGTTCATAGCAAAATGGAGTGGAAGGTACAGAGGTTTCCCACGTACCCCACACGCACAGCCTCCCCCACTATGAACATGCCCCACCAGATGGTGCATTTGTTACAGTCGATGAACCTGCCTTGACACGTCATCATCAGCCCAAGTCCATACGTCCCGTTAGGGTTCACTCATGGTGATGAACGCTCTGTGGATTTGGGCAAATAGATGACAGGTATCTACCATTGCAGTATCATACAAAGTAGTTTCACTCCTTAAAAATCCTCTCCCGCTTTCATCCCTTCCCCCCCCCGCCTCCATGTCCCTGGTAACCACAGATCTTTTTACTGTCTCCACAGTTTTGCCTCTTCTAGAATGTCATACAGTTGAAATCATACAGTATGTAGCCTTTTCAGATGGGCTTCTTTCATTTGGTCATATGCACTTAAGTTTCCTCCATGTCTTTGCATGGCTTGACAGCTCATTTCATTTGAGTGCTAAATAATATTCCTTCATCTGGATGTAGCCGTTTTTCTATATGTTTAAGAAGCCAGAGTTTTTAATGGAATGATATAACTTATTAATAATTAATATTATAACAAAATCTATGATAAGATAAAAGCAATACTTGGCTTAAATAAAACAAACTCTCTAACAACTATTAATATGAAGGTTATTATTATCCTTCTAGTTGTAATATGTAAACTGAGGCACAAAGGGAATCTGACAATAAGTCAGTGGGAGGAGATCCATAAAAAGAACAGAAGAGTCTAGAACCTCAGCCATTTGCTCTAACACAGATAAGAGCATACATAATACACCGACTTACGTTGGTAATATTTTAAATGTATAAATGTGGGGAGGAGGCGGACTCTCATTCCCAGCCCCTCTGGTTGCCATGCAAAGGGAATTCCTTACAGTAACACTCCTTGCCTCTCTGCCTCCCCCTTACCACTGCCTCTTTTCACCCATTCCTCTCCCAAGGGAGGAGGAGCCACTTTCCCAAGGGGGAGGTGGAGAGGAACTGGGCATGCTCAGAGCATTCCCCCATCCCCCTCCCTTCTGGAATGGCCTGGCTGCAGAGAACACGCAGGTCAGCTGGCCAGCTCTCAACCAGACAGCGTAAATCAGCAAGTTCGAGTCAGGGTAAGCAAGCCCACTTGCCCACAGACCTCAGCCATGTCCTACAAACAGCTGTATAAAAATTACGACGCTGACATCCCAGTCTCCATTTTCTCAGACTCCTGCATCTGCTTGGTTGTTCTGTTTTAAGTGGGAGGACACCCCCTCCCAAACCTAATACTGTCATCATCGATAGCTTTTAAAAGGGTCTTGTCACATTACCAACCAGATTCTTCCTGGTGCTGAAGTGTCTCTACCGTCACGGAGTCTGGTTCCTTTGAAGGACAAGATTTCGGGAACCGAAGCAGCAACTTACATTAAAAGCACTGAACTAACCTGCAAGTATATCCAGCCTACCTTCAGGAAATCATTTGATCCCTTTGAGAAATCTGACTGAAAAACTAATTTTAGACCAGAAATTCAACTACCTACAGCCTACGTAATGATTCTTTCGAGAAAGGTCTACATGGAACCAATTACCAGCTAAACTCTCCAGGAAAGAAAAACAGATATTAAGTCTATTCCAGTTTTTTGTCACGTGTTGCAAGAACCTTCTTCTTCAGTCCCCATGGTCTGACACACATTTTCATGCCTTCAAGTCCATCCCGGTTACATCCGGGTCACGGTGTAACATCTGAATTTTCTTGAGCCAAAGTTGAAATACCACCACAACTTACTAACATCGACAGTGATAGTAAAAACTGTAATGTTGATGTATTTGGCTGTGTGGGAACTACACAAACATCAGGGTGAGCCCCCTGAGAACAGAAGCCACTTTGCCTATATGTAGTGTCTTCTCCACGCATCATCATTCATGAGAGCCCATTACTATTTGATAATTAGGAGGAGGAGGAGGGCGATGGTGACGGGAAAGGTCTTCCTGAGCACAGTGACCATCTTGGTGGAGGTGGGCTGCTCAGGGGGATGACACTAAATGTCTGGTGGCGTGACTGACACGTTGACATTCCCAACTGCTCCTCCGTTGCCCATCTCCACTCACGCTGGAAAGACCACCTGTGTCTGGCCCAGTTCTACAAAAAGACACATGCATGGATCTCCTCTGGAGCTTTTCTTCGATGAGAGACAAACAGGACTGCCGATGCCCTATCCCCTCCGTCCTGCCTTGACGGTGGGCATGGTTCCCAGAGCTGCCACAGCCATCGATGACCATGACATGACCAACCAATGCTCTACAGCTGCTAGTAGTAGCCCAGTGCACAATGGCTCCTCCAGATGCCAACCTTCTCTCCCTGGGTGTAACCGTGGCGCTAGTAGGATATTGGAAATGCCTGGATCATCATGAAACAAGCTGTGCTTTTCAAACTAACCACCACCTCCTACCCTCAGCTAATACAAATGGAATAAGAAATGATTCCGTTTCAGTTCTGGCGAAGGTCCTGAGGCAGAGAACAAACCAGGAAGTGCCAACTACTCCCATGTCCCGAAGTGAGGCATTAGACCAGCTCTTCAAAGAGCTGTCTGAGAACCTGTGACCACCCACAGGTCGGAGGGGGGCAAAACCAAGAGGGAGAGATTGTTGGATGCTGAGGCACTTTTTCTCCCATCGCCCCCTGCCCCCCATCATGAATGAGAGGAGGAAGCCCAGTAAGAAGGACTTGAAGGACGCCATTCGGACTGCTACCCAGGAGCGTGGGGACCAGACCATGGGTCCCTGTCACATGCCTGAAAAACCTTCATAGTAAGAAGTCCTAAAGTCAGAACAAGGAGAGGTGGCTGCACAGTTGAGTACAGAGTCTCACCTTCCTGGTATTTTCTCGTGGACCAGATAGGAACCACGAGAAAGAGCTGGCCCAAAAGGGCTGCCAGGAGAGAGGCGCTGAACAAAGGTGCTAAGGCACCAGCTGAAGGTGTCCTCATCCCATCAAGGGAACCACAGGGAAGCAATCCCTCAGCTCCTGGGGCCGTCTCCAAGGAACCCCAAAATCCCTCCCAGGAGAAAATGTTAGCTTTAAATGTTTTCCATGGCCAAAGGAAGCATTGGCCTATTTCATGGGTGCAACTCAACTCTCTAGGGGCCGAGGCAGCCCAGTGAGTGGGAGAGAGGATGGTAGACAGAAAATGTGGGGGAAATCGAGAGTGAGGGTTAATTTTTTGTGTCAACTTGATTAGGCCACGGGGTGCCTAGATATGGGGCCAAACATTATTCTAGGTATGTCTGGGGGGGGATGGGTTCTAGAAGAGATTAGCATATGCGGGAGACTGAGTAAAGCAGATTGCTCTCCCCCACAGGAGTGGGCCTCATCCAACGCACCGAAGGCCTGAAGAGAACAGGAGGCTGAGTAAAAAAGAATTCTCTCTCTGCCCGACTGTCTTCAAGCTGAGACATTGGTCTTCTCTTGCCTTTGAACTTGGACTCAGAATGAAACCTACACCATCAGATCTGCCTGCAAATCTTGCACTTCTCCACCTCCATAGTCCTGGGCTATTGGCTAAAGGTCAATTCTTTACAGTCAATATTGACTAAAGACCAATTCTTTAAAGTATCTTACCAGTTCTGTTTGTCTGGAGAACCCAGACTCATAGAGGATGCTTTGAGAAGGACTCCTTCCCCATTTCCCACTACAAGCTTCTAGCTGGGAGCAGCCCACTGGGTAGGAAGAAATTTCAGTGAACCCCTGTTGTACAGAGACCCTGTAGACTAGAAGTGACCAGAGGACTTGTAACCTTCCAATAGCGCTGGAAGGTCACATAGCTGCCAGAGATTTCATGGGGGTGCTAAGGAGAAACCAGCCCCCTTCCCACCTCCCCCCCCACCCGGTATTATTGAACAGGCCCTGGAGAGTAAAAAAGAGGGTTTCACTTATGTGCACCCACAAATCCCGTCTGTGCCACACCCCGGTTTCACAAACATGGCGTATGATGCCTGTGGTTGGTGTTTCCTGATGGAACCTGAATATTTCACAGGTCCCTTCTCCCAAACACTAAACTCCCTTTTCCCTCCTTGGAAATCTGTGCAGGTTCTAGAGCCCAGGACTAAGTGGAATGTAGGTCTTCGGTTTATTAAGTATAAAAAGTAGCTTCCAGGAGCATAGAATTACATGATTCCTTTTGAAATGTGCATGAAAAGCAACTCCTTTCAAAGCCATGTTACTTCCCGTCGTGCAAGAATCCTGCTGGAATTGGGAGGGTTGCATCAAATTGAGTTCCAAGCTACGTCTCAGTCTCAGCGGGTGAGAGTCTTTGCACCAGACAGTGTGCTGAAAACCACCAGACCGGGAGTAGCTGACGTTTATCTGTGTCTGCCGAATTCCCAGGAATACTGTGGGGGTTTCCAGCCCATGTGGGAAGCACTGCCTGTGCCTGGAGATGCAAGAAGGGGGAGATTGGGCAACTTCTCCTTCTCCACTCCCACTGCCCTCATCTTGCTTGTTGTTCACTCTTTCCAAGTTCTCCTGGTCCCCTGTGCCAAGGCAGGCTGGATCCAGCCAGGATATTTATAGTGCTGGTACAGGACTGGGCAGCTAGTGGGAGCAGATGTTTTCTGATATGGGGAAAGGAAGCTATTTATACTGGGAGTTGGATGAAAATTAGTCAGAGGGGAGGCTGCAGTCATAGTTGATGTTTCTGTCCTCCCAACTCTGGGGAAAATTCTCCAGGTCCGCAGGTGAAAATATCCTACCCTCACCGCCTAGACGGTTCAATTCAGCAGCCGCTGAGTGAGTGCCAGCGCTGGGTGGGCAATGAGATGAATAAGACAAGGTCCCTCTCCTTGGTACAGTCCAAGAGGGGAGACCTCATGAAAGCAAATCATGATGACTTGGTCCATTCCTGCCAGCTGAGAGTGCCGTGGACCAGCATGGTGAAGATGCTGGAGACTGCAGGAGGCTGCTGGGCCTCGGGGAGCGGTATGGGGCGGGCTGAGGGGCACAGAGGGCAGTGGTCACAGAGGGCCCCAAGGCCAGTGAGCGCTAACCTGGCTTCGAAAGATGCAGGAAAGGTCCGAGTGAGAAGGCATGAAGGCAGTGGGAATGGAACGCAGGTTATGCAGGTTTTGCAGCCTGCCCGAGGCATTCTGGGAACATCCAGGAACCAGACGTGGTCTGCGGCCAGAAGGGCTTCCTGAGAATTTCTGAGAAGGAGGCAGAACAGGTAAGCGGGGCTGTGGAAGGCCATCGTCCATGGTCGGGGGTGTGTACTTATGTGGAGTTGGCCTTCAGGCAGGAGGAGCAGGCAAAGCTTTCTAAGAAGGGAAGCGATTGTTATTCCAGGGAGCCAGGGAAACCGTGGACGGGTGAGCAAGCTTCTCCCGCGGCTCCAGTGTCCTGTGGCACCAGGCCTGGCACACAGTCGGTGCTCCATAAATGCTTGCTGAAAGAACAGATTCACGGAGCTGCATCCCTGTCTGGAGGCGGCAGGCAGGCCATCTACAGATGAGTCCAGGCAGACTTGCTGGGTGCCAGATGGCAGCCACGGGCACCGTCCCCTCCACGGGCAGGTCCGCACCCTCCCCAAGGTTTCTCCCACTGAGCGTTTCCTGGCCACTGCTTGGCCTGCAGTCCCCTCCTTGCCTTGTCCCCTGCTCTGGTTCAGCCTGTTGCTTTATCTCCACCTTAGTATCCTCTGGTTTGAAAGCCAAGTAAAAATAATTAACAACAACAACAACAACAACAAAAGATGCTTCTGTGTATCTTGGCTGAAGCTTTGGCGAGATGGAGTACATTTACAAATGCAAACAACTTAAAACGGAGTATTAGCCTTTTCCTTGTTTTTAAATATCCTTAAGCCATTTCTGCCAACTCAGTTCTGGCCTTTACCCCACTTTTGGCCTCTTTCTCTGCCTCCAGGCTCTTCTCCCCTTCTCTCTTCCCAAATGCTTATTTTGCTATTAGGCAGAACAGTTTAAGTCATTTGGGGACTTGGTTTTGTTTTCTGGTCTCCTTTTCTCCTAACTCTGAGGGCCTCACCTCTCACCCCTCAGCTAGGTGTTTTCCTAAACAAAGACCTTTTGTTCCCTAAGAAGAACATGGGTTCCTCTCAGTAAGAAAGTCATTTTTCCCACAACAAAGCGTATGGAGCAGCTGTGTGACAGAGTTTATACCTGGCACTGTAAGGGACGAGAAACATAAATCTTATCCTTGGGACAAACAATGCAGGAGGACAAAGAGTGTCTGCTTGACAAACTCTTTTGGGCTCCTGAACCTTCTCCTAAGTTCTGCTGTGCCCTTTCTTCTGAAATCCAGTTCTAGCAAGAACCCTGCTAAGTCGGTTCAGCAAGAACCCCCACCTTCAATATCTGAATGGGTTCCTCATCCCCCACCATCTCCCAGGTGGTGTCTGAGCCCCCCCGGCCTGCCTTCAGCAAGAATCCTATTCGGTTGGTTGAGCCAGAACCCTCTCTAACCCCTGGTGTTTCCTCTTAGCAATTTTCCAACCACTGAGCCCCTACACTTTAGCTATAAACTCCCACTTGCCCACACTGCATGGAGAGTTGAACCCCATCTTTCTCCTGCACTGCAAGACCTCATTGCAATGTCCCTATAACTGTTGTTACTCCCCCCTTGAATAAAGTCTGCCTTACCATCTTCAACAGGTGACACTGAATAATTTTTTCTTTGACAGGAAAAAAGATGTAACCCAGAGCACTGCAACTTGGCATTTATCCTCTTGCTCAATGCGGAGCTCCATTTTATGTGTAGAAAGACGGAGACGAATCATGCCTGCGTGGGCTGGGAGCAGATAGGACAGGGGGAAAGCTCTTCTAGATGACCTTATAAAGGAAGAATTAATACTCCTGGGCAACTAATTGGGTTTCAGAGATGGAGCTGATGGAGGTAAGAGAGGAAGGGCGCATGGTAGGAGTGAAGAGGGGAGGGGGAGGACAAGGATAAAATGAGGAAGATGGAAAGAGAAGCTGTTGGGGAGAAGGAGAAAATACAAGTTTTAAATGTTTTGAGGAGGAGATGGAAGCTGAGGGGAACCCCCCACACACACCCCAACCCTCTCTCCACCCCTGGAGGCTGAGCTTGTTTTCTGGGAAAACAAGGAGAGCCCAGCGGCACCAAGGCCTGGGCAGTAGAGAGAAATAAGCACCAGCAGGAGTGGGCTGTGCTCAGCAGAGAGGCTCCCCATGGCAGCCACCTCTGTCCTCAGCCCTAAGGTGGTGTCACATTCTCAGTGGACCTTGTCTTCCTGCAAGGATTGGAAACTTGCTGAAAAGTCCTGCTGTGCTCCTGACCCTTAGGTGTTTGATTCAAATTCTTGGTTTCTTCTTGGAATGCTTCAAAGGTTTTCAACGTAAATTCAGATTTCCCCCTCCCCCCACCACGTGTATATTTCTGTCCCACTCCTATTTGGCTTGGTCAGGGGTTAGTGGCGAAAGTTGGGAAACGAGAGAGGTGGGTGCCGCTGGGCTCATCCTCTCTGAGCAGCCCCGGACCCACCCCTTCTCACAGAGAAGTGAGGCCAGTTCGGTGTGTCATAGGGAGATGTACTAGGACAGGCATGCAGGGAAATGTGAAAGGTACGGAAAGCAATGTCAAGTCCCACCAGAGGCCCAAGGTGGAGGAAGGAAGGTGAGTGACAGAGACGCCCGGGGTCTGCAAAGCACACAGGGGTCTAAAAACACAGTCACAGATGGCCATGAAACTAGAGAAAAACAAGGACAAAGGTGGCGAGTTTTTATAAAGCTAAATATATTCCATTTAAAGGCCATCCGTTGGTCATTTGTTGTGAGATTAAGTGATTCCATGGGAGGAGCTTTCTTTTTGAAAAATGATTAGAATAGTATGTGGCTGTTGTCCTTGAAGTTCTTCCTGGCAGAAAGAAAAGTCAGCAACATTAAGTAAGTCCTTCCACTTAAAAGAGGGGGAAAAAATGGCTGGCTCTAGGGAGCCCTGACTTTGAGGGTCACCCAGGGCTGAGTCTGCATCTCTCTGTCACTGTGCAGGGAGGGCTCCAGAAGGAAGGCCTAGGACGAAGGATAAGGAGTTCTGAGAACAAGCCTGAGCATCATTTTCTCTCTTTGCCTTGCCACCTCTCCCCACCCTCCCCACATGAAACCTGTGTTGTGAAAATGTCAAAGGCAAAAACTTGCTTAAACCAGGCTAAAGGACCTGGTGTGCACAGAAGACAGTCCCATCTGAGGCAGTGGTGGCCAGAACACAGGTCCCCAGGGAACAACAGGCCAAGCTGACCCTTAGAGGTCCCCAACAAAACCAGAGACCCAGGGGTCCCAGCCCTTACAGGAGTGGCCTGGGGACTAAGCAATTAAAGTATCTAGATTGTGAGGCTTCCCTCCCTGTGTCAGGCTCCCTGGGGCATGGGGGTTGAGGGGTGGGGTGGGTGGGTGGGGAGCAGGTGACAAAGCTGCCTGCACTATCAGCAATGTGGAACCCAGTGAGGCGAGGAGTATGTCACTGGTGGAAACATCCACGGGTGGAAGAGGTGCAGCAACACTGGCCACAGGAAACTTGAAAAGAACACCAACCACGGGCCAGCACTGTAGACTGCTCCAGGGCATGGCTTCTGCAGCGTGAATATAAACCCTGCACCTACTGGAAGAACTGGGGGAAAGGGATCACCCCAGTTTGCCTCCTGTGACTTTTACACACGCATGCACTTACACAGGTGCACACATACACCATTTGGTGGCACGTCCCTTCCACCCCTTGCTCACCGGGTGGGACAGTTGGGATCCTTTTCCAAGGGGCGGCTTCACCTTTTACCCCCTCAGGACTCCTGGGCTGGCTCCCCCAAATACCTAAGCAGCTTTCCCTCATGGGGTCCCAGAGACATGAGAGCTGTGACAATGGAAGGTCTGTCCTTGGACAACCCTCTCTGGCACACAGGGCACAGGAACGTGGCCCAACCCCGTGTGGCTGAGGGCTCCTTGTGGTGGTCTCCTTACAATGACCAACAGCCACCAAGAAAGAAAAATGTCTAGGTGCAGCTTTCTGGCATAGCAGCTGCACCCAAGATGAATAGGGTCTGTTTCAACAGACTATTTTTAGAGAAACGCTCCATTTTATCTACTTTCTCAGACCTCTTTACTACCAAAGGCCTCAGATGGGATTGACGCTGTACTTGGAAAAGGGGGACATTATTTTTGAGCCATAAAATGGAATGGAAACCAAGAAGGAAACTCAGTTTGTAGTCTACTGTTGTTCAGTACAAAAATTAGTTATTTTATCAGAGCGCCGTCGTCAGGTCAGCTGCGTTTTATCATAAAATCATCGGGCAACCCAAGAGGAAACCTCAGTCCCTATAAGTAGTTTACAAATCCGCACGATTGGGAGAATCTGGAAGTCTCCCCCAACCCCTTTCCTGAGGCTTTGAGCTAAGGAAGCGAGACCAGGAGAGCGATAAACGAGGAGTGTGGCGCCCCCTGGCGAGAGAGGATCAGAGCACCCTGAGTGGGCGTCCACCTGCGCTGGACTGGGGCCTCCATCCCCAGGTGCCTAACATCTTCCCACTTTTGTGCAAAACCTAAGCTTCATACCTTTGCACGAGGCCCTTCAGAGTCTGCACCTTCGGGCAACATGGAGCTGATGTGGTTCAATCTTGGAAGACCTAATTTAGATTTTGGCCAAGTGGGGAGAGAGGTGTTTGTCCCAGCGGGAGAGGCACAGCTCAGGGAAGGACTAGGACCACTGAAAGCCGGAAGGCTGAAGAGGCTCAGGCCTTGTGGTCCCAGCATGCTGCCCAGGAGTCTCAGAGAAGGAAGCCATAACACTGTCCTAGCCAGCCATCACTGCTGCAGCCTGGGCTTTTCCTCCAGGGTAACGACAGGGCAGACATCAGGAAAACTCCAAGTTGAACCAAGCATCTCTTGTCTATCTAGGATAAAAGTACTTGTGCGATATGATTATAGAAAGTCCCAGGGAAAATTAAAAACAGATGCCACACACTTGTAAAGAGGCATGGTCTCAGAACAACCCAATACCAGGACTCGCCTTCTGGGTCAAGTGGAAAAGTTTGTGAAAGGCCAAAGAAGATGGATTCTGTTTTCCCAGGTCCCGACTTGAAGCCTAGAGGAAGTTATAGGGGGTGAGTTCTGGATACAACCCCGATACTGCCAGAATCTCTCCAGGCTCAGATTTACATGACGTTTCCAGATCCCAAACTGGGATTCCATCCGGGGATTGGATGACTTGATTCTCATAAATAACATCTGTCTCTACGTCGTATTGATAAGGGTCACTCTGGGCGTGAACCTGAGTCGCTAGGGATCCAAGAGGAATTTCTCTCTGCACCACATGTGTTATTCAGGTGGTGGGTTCCTTCTAATTATTCTGAAATTCCTTGGAGAGATCAGCCACAGACTCTGTTGGAATTAGGCAAGACGGACTTTGGTGCCCACCGGAGGAGGTACACTCCCATCTCCTGCAGAGGGCTTGAAGGTCCTTGAGGCTGGGCTCTCAGAAGATCCGGCAGGGACCCTGAGAAAGAAATTCAAAAGATTCCTTCATGACATCATTAATCCCAGTAAAGAAGATCTGAAAGCTGCATATACTCTCTGGCCTTAACATGCCAAAGTTTAGATAGATATTTTCTCCCCTGAAATTAAAAAAACGCCAACGATCAAACTTGAAAACATCCTCATATTTTCAGTGGAGCAGCAAAGTAAGAGCTTTCTCAGATTTAGAGTCTTGGAGGTGGTGTTGGGAGAGAGAGTCTGTCCCCCAAATAGTGACATGGGCATTAGGAGAACAGACTGAGCTAAGGGTTTCATTGCCAGGTGTTCATCTTGGCAATGCCTGCCGCTCTCACCTCTATTCACTTTTTTCTTATTCTTACTTTCGTGGCATATATTTTTTACTGAAATGTGATTCAATTCACCCTTTTAAAGTATGCAATGCAGTGGGGTTTAGTATATTCACAGAGTTGCCCATCCATCACCATAATCCATTTTAGAACATTTTTATATTCTAAAACAATCCCAAAAAGAAACCCTGCCCCCTTCAGTCATCATCTCCAATCCTCCCATCTTCTCTAGCCCTGGGCAATTACTAATCTATTGTCTCTATAAATTTGCCTATTCTGGACATTTTGTATCAACAGAATCATACAACATGCTGTCTTTTGTGTCTGGCTTCCTTCACTTTCCATAATGTTATCAAGGTTCATCCATGTTGTAAGTTCATCCATCTATCAGTACTTTATTTTTTATGTCTGAATAATTTTCCATTCTGTGGATAGACCCCATTTTATTTCTCCGCTCACCAATTGATGGCCATTTGGGTTGTTTCTACGTTTGGGCCATTACAAATGACACTGTTATGAACATTTGTGAACACGACTTTGTTTACACGTACGTTTTCATTTCTCTCTCATATCAGAGAGTGGAATTGCTGGATTATATGGAAACTCCATGTTTAACCTTTCCAGGAACTGAAGACTAATTTCCACCCCTAGTCACTTTTCAGGAGTCCTACCAATTGGTCAGACATATATGACGCAATCTTTCCAAAAAGTATCACCCATCTTTCCAAAAAGATTCTAAACAAGTACGAGGGCGAAACCTCAGTTTTAGCTGAGAAAGTTGACTAACCTGCTGCTTTGGTTAGATGAAATTAATAATAATAATTTTTAAAATCCCATTTTGTTCTAATTTTTGTTAAGAAGGCTTCTAATTCGAATTAGCACGTTATAGCTGCATCCCTTAGAAAGAAGGGAACAGGGAAGACCATTTGACTTTTCTTGGCCATCAGCATACATGGCGTTCAGGGGTCAGCCATCCATTCACTAACAGTTATTAAGGGACAGTTGCATGGCAGGCTTGGGCCTAGATAGTCCAGATCCACAAGCAAACAAGGTGGACACTGCTTCTGTCTTCATGCACTAAGTTCTAGTATGGGAGAGAGTCAGACGAAACTGACAAAAAGTTGCTTTATAGGTAACAGAGGGACTGGGACAAAATAACAAAGGTTTTGGGGGTAGGGGGCTGCCTCAGACAGGATGATCAGGGAATCCCTCTCTGAGGAGGTGTATTAGTTTTGCTGCCATAACAAGTCAGCACAGACTCAGCAGTTTAAAACAACACCCATTTATTAGCTCTACGGTTCGGTAGGTCAGAAGTCTGGGTGGGCTCAATGAGGTTCTATGCTAAGGGTCTCACGTGGCCAAAATCAAGGTGTTGGCCAGGCTGGGATCTTATCTGAAAGCTCTCAGAAAAAATTCACTTCCAAGTTCATTCCAATTGCTCACAGAATCCAATTTCTTGCAGCTGTAGGACTGTCAGTCTGCGCATGCTGCTATAACAGAATCCCATAGGTTGGATGGTTTAAACAACAAACATTTATTTCCCACAGTTCTGGAGTCTGAGAACTCCAGAATCAAGGCACCGGTGTCTGGTGAGAACCGGCTTCCTGGTTCTCAGGCGGCCATCTTCTCTCCGTGTTGTCACTTGGTGGAAGGGGCAAAGGAACTCCTTTTATAAGGGCACTAATCCCATTCATGAGGGCTCTACCTCCTGACCTAATCACCTCCCCAAGGCCCCACCCCGAACACCATCGCACTGGGGGTGAGGGGGGCTTAGTTTTCAACATATGAACTTGGGGACCCAAACATTCAGTCCGTAACAAGGACTGAAGTCCTGTCTTCTTGCTGCCTGTCAGCCGGGGGTTTGCCCTCAGCAACTTGGTGGTACCCACATTCCTTCTCACCTGGCCCCACTACCTTCAATGGTACGTCCAGTCCTGTCCTTCTCATGCTCTGCATCTCTCAACTTCTCCTTCTGCCACCAGCCAGAGAAAGCTCT
Organism: Rhinolophus ferrumequinum; assembly: GCF_004115265.2. Lineage (NCBI taxonomy): Eukaryota > Metazoa > Chordata > Mammalia > Chiroptera > Rhinolophidae > Rhinolophus > Rhinolophus ferrumequinum. The sequence continues at coordinate 6,239,351 of NC_046292.1, forward strand.
CTGCTTTTAAGGATTCGTGTTTTCCTATCTTAAGGTCCACAGTCTCAAACAACATAACACAACCACGGGAGTGATATCTCATCGTAGTCACAGGTTCACAGAGCTATAGAGATGCAAGTGAAGGATGGCCTGAGAGGAGGTGAGCGAGCGGGAAAGAACCTCTCAACCATCTGGGTCCTTGTAGGTATCTGTGGACAGGATGGAGTTGAAAGTGTACCGAGACCAGGACTCTTGGAGGGGAGTGTTTCTAGAATTAAACCCCTGAAATTATTTTTTTAAATAGTTTGATTAAGATAATATATAATCGACATGCAATAAACAGCACATATTTAAAGTGTACAATTTGATAAGTTTTGATATATGTACACAACCATGAAAACATCTCCACAATCAAGATAATGAACACATTCATCTCTCCCCAAGTTTCCTAGAGCCCCTGTGTCACTTCTTCTTCCCACCCCTTCTGCTCCCCCATCCCCAGGCAGCCACTGAGCTGTTTCCTGTCACTATAGATTAGTTTGCATTTTCTAATTTTCTAGGGTCTTACATAAGTGCATACAGTATTATTATGGGATGAATACTGTCCTCCCAAAATTCATATTTTGAAGTCCTAGCCCCCAGTACCTCAGAATATGACTGTACTTGGAGATAGGGTCTTCCCAGATGTAATCAAGTTGAAATGAGGTCATTAGGGTGGGACTTAATCCAAGATGTCCTGATAAGAAGAGATGAGGACGTAGACACACGCAGAGGGTTGAGCATGTGAGGACAGCAAATGAAGATCCATCAACAAGCGAAGGAGAGAAGCTTCAAGAGAAAACAGACCTGCCACTGCCTTGATCTCGGACTTCCAGACTCCAGAACTGTGAGAGAATACAATTCTGGTGTGTAAGCCACCTGCTCTTTGGGGCTTTGTTATGGCAGCCTTAGCAAACTAATACAGGTATGTCCTTTTTATTTTGTCTGACTTCTTTCATTCAGCATAATTATTTTGAGATTCACGTGTGTTCACGTGTATCATTGATCAGTAGTCCATTTCTTTTTCTTGTTGGGTGATATTCCATTGTATGGACAGTCCACAATTTATTTATCCACTCACCTGTTGATGGGCATTCAGGCTGTTTCCAGTTTTTGTTTATTATAAATAAAGCTCCTATGCAGACTCGTATACAAGTCTTACAGGTAAGAACACATATTTCCTTTTCTTTTGGTAAACATTTAGGAGTAGAGTGACTGGGTCACATGGCAGTTGTATTTTTAACTTTTCTGAAAGCTGCCAAACTCTTTTCCAAAGTAGTTGTACTATTTTACATTTTCACCAGCAATATATGAGCATTCCAGTTGCTCCACATCTTTACCAACAGTCGGTATGGTCAGTCTTTTTAATTTTAATCATTCTAATAGGTGTGTAGCAATATCTCATTGTGGTTTCAATTTGCATTTCCCTAATGACTCATATACTTATTGGCCATTCAAAAAGGGATACATAAGCTTATTAAACCAAATAAGCATCTGTTTGTTCAAATATTTGGCCCATTTTTAAATGGGTTCTTTTTAGAATCCTTTATAATTTTTGACTATAACTCCTTTATCAGATACATGATTTGTAACTATTTTATGGCATTCTGTGGCTTGTCTTCAGTCTCTTAATGACTTTAAAAAAAAAAAACACAGAAGTTTTTCATTTGGATTAAGTCCAATTTATATCAATTTGTTCTTTTACGGGTTTTGCGTTTGGTGCCCTATCTAAGAAATCTTTGCCTAACCCAAGGTTACAAGATTTTCTCCTGTGTTTTCTTCTAAAAGTTGTATACTCTTAAGTTTTATATGATGCAAGTTATGGATCAAGGTTTTTGGGGGGGGTTTTTTTGCATATGGATATTCAGTTGTTCCAGAACATTTGTTGAAATTACTATCTTTTTTCCACTGAATTGCCTTTGAACCTTTGTTGAAAATCTGTTGTCCATATTTGCGTAGGTCTATTTCTGGGCTCTCTAGACTGTTCCATTGATCTATTTGACTGTCTTTACACCAATACCACAACATCTTGCTTACTGTAGCTTTATTAAGTCTTGAAATCAGAGAGTGTGAGACCCCCCCCCCCTTTGCTCTTCATTTTCAAAGTTGTTTTGGGTATTCTATGTTCTTTGCATTTCCATTTAATTTTAGAATCAGTTTGTCAATTTCTAAAAAAAAAAAAAAAAGCCTGCTGAAATTTGACTTGGATTGCATTAAAACTATAGATTAATTTGGGAGAGAATTGACATCTTAACAGTAAATTTTTAAATTGAGATATAATTCACATACCATAAAATTTACCATTTTAATGTGTACTATTCAGTGGTTTCTGGAATAGTCACAAGGTTGTAAGGCCATCACCACCATCAAATTCCAGAACATTTTCATCACCCCAAAAAGAAACCCTGGACCCGTTAGCAGTAACTCCCCCAGTTCCTGGCAACCACTAATCTACTTTCTGTCTCTGTGAATTTGCCTATTCTGGACATTTCATATCAATGGAATCATACAACATGAGACCATTCGTGTCTGGCTTCTTTCACTTAGAATACTGTTTTTAAGGTTCACTCAGGTTGCAGCAGACATCTTAAAAGCATTGAGTCTACAGCACCTAAATAAATGGATAAATATACAGGCCTGGGACACTCTGCAGAAATCACTTTTTAGAAATAAGCCCCTGAAATCAGCTTTTGAAACATACGCATATTGGCTTATTCTTCCTCAAAGTAAACCATGTGATTAGTTTCCAGTTAACTGAGGGGATGGCTGGCTGGAGCTTGTAAAATCGTGGAACTTTAGAATTGATAAGAAACTTAGAATTCATGTAGTCAAGAGCTTGCAAATCAGTTGCCCAGAGGCCAACTTGGCAATCAGATGTGTTTGTGAGGTCTATACAGGATGTCCTTATTACGCGAGCCAACATCTCAGAATTAGGGAGTTTTCACAAAGATTTCTTTTAAAACATCACATGTCCGGCAGCCCAGGGCTCCCACCCTGCCTGGTGGTGGTGGGCTGGATGAGGAAAGGAGCCTTTAGTCCAGATGTCCTTAGGTCCCACCACCCCACAGGGAACCTGTGCCCTCATACCAACCCCATTCACTGTCAGACAACCTACCTAACCTGTAGGCAGTTGAATGGGCATCTCTCCCCAATGGTCCAAACTATTCCTTTTATGGAGAAGCCCAGGAAGATTAGCTGATTTTCCTGGGGGCAAACAATGAGTTAGGAGCAAATCGTGAAAGCTGACATTGAATCCTGTGCTTTTACCCACTCTGTTGACGTGTCTTCCCCATGCGTGTGACAAACTCATGCTGGTTGGCTTGGGACTTTTCCAGTCTTAGAACATAAAGTCCTGCAGCCTGGGAAACGGGGATGGTTGGTCATTCTATCTCTTATTTCCCACCCTTCTCTGTCACCAAAAAAAAAAAAAAAAAAACCCACACAAAATAAAATAATTAAATTATTATTTTTTTAAAGTGTAGTTTTGCTGCCCTAGGATTTTTATCTTTTCTCTGGCCTGTTTGCTGGGTCAGACATAGCAGTTGTCACCACCACTGTCCCTAGTTTTTTTCTCCAAGAGGTGTGCTGTGCCCTCCTTAGGGCAGTCACTCTGGGTGGAACGCGATATTGTTGGTTTCCTGGGGCCCAGGGTCTGACACTGGGCCTGCTGATGGAGGACGCCTGGCACATGAAAGGACCTGAGTCCCAGCGGAGAGCAGCTTGCTGACGCCTTGCTGCCAGAAGGCAGAGAGCACCTCTGCTTATGATTAGGTGGCTGACTGCACTCGGAACCCAGCAAGCCAATGATGAAAGCTGTGAAAAGAACATTGTTATACGACTTTTCATAGTTTCCCAAGTAAATATTACACTCACTGCTGCTTGAATTACTAATGCCTTGGAAGTAGAGGCCGAAATCTGTTCCCAAACAGACTCCTCCTTTTTTCTCTGTCACCTAGGCACTGAGCATTGTTGTTGAATTGTTTTCCTGGGCTCACCCGCACTCATAGCTCAGTACATTCCCTCGGAGTGATCTTGGCACCCTGTAAGCCCCTATTTGCACAGTCACCTCATTTCCCAGCTCCTCCACACTAGCTCCTCATCCGGCAGGCAGCTTGAAGCACGCAGGTGACCCCAAAGTCCTGTGATATAACCACAGAAAAGGGAGCCATGGAAAGGCAGCCACAGCTCCACCGTGTCCCTTCAAGGAAACGCTGCTTTGAACAGGCAACTTCCGGCAGAAATGGACCCTGCTGGACGCGTTACCTCCAGGCCTTCTTCTAAGGCCCTTAACTTCTTCCGCAGGGCCTCCTGGAGACGCCAGAGAAAGTCCCTGGACCCAACGGGCTCTGGGTCTTCACTGTCTTTATTACTGCTTATAAAAGCTAGTAAACAGATGGTTTGGTTTAGAGAAAATATGCAGCCAGGGTTATTGAAAAGGAAAAAAAAAAAGAAAAAGAAAGCAGAAGAATGAGGAGAGGAAAGGGAAAAGCAAGGCTTGTCCACAGCAGGAACGGTGACAGCTCATAAATCCCAGCGCCGCCGGTTCTGCGTGTGTCTCTGGTTGGGGTTGTGCTGTCCCACCAAGCCCGTCAGTCCTGAGAGAAGCCCAGACAAAACCAATCTCATGTAGAAAATGCTCTCCGCTCCCTTCACCAGCCCCCTTCCGCACATACTGTGATATCCTGGTCAGATGAGTCTGGTTGCACTTGGGGCCAGCGGAGGCATGTGTCACTGTCCTTTGAGGAGGATGGCCATACAGTAGCTGGCCACGGAGGAGCTGACCAGGCTGTAAGGGGGCGGGAGGATGAGCAACCGTGGAGATCTTTCTGGAGTAAGAGGAGCCAAGAGCATGGATTTCCGGCGGGATAGAGAGGACATTGGGGGAGGTGGCTTGGTTACGTACCTGGTCATGACCTTGGCCAGAATAAAGGTACTGACCCACATGAATTGCTCTGAGGAAAAGCCCAGCACATGTGGACTCGGGATTGAAGAACAGGATGGGGACTCTTAAGCAAGGAGAGGGAAGGTGCCTCCTACACAGTCTAGGGACCCCCTTCCCACACCCTCAGCATCTCTGAGGGTGACACCCTCAAAGTGCAAGGATTCAGTGGGTGGGGGCAAAGGGAGCAGAGAAGATTGGCGTGTGGCACCGTCTTCTTGTCAGTGACTTAATATTCCAATCCAACTCCAGAGGGAACTTGTCCCACATCTGAGAGAAAAGCCACAGGAGGCCAAAAGAAGCAAAATGTAACTCCTGGACCTATAAGAAACTGGAAGGAACACTTTACATGCTTGGGGTCTCATCCAAGGATCCTAAAATAGGCAGGCAGTGGCTTCTGTTTCTCTTACTTCAACTAAAGCAACATATACAGAAACAGGAAGCCGATGGAGCAAGAAGCTGAGGAAGTGGGGCACAAGGAGATGCCAACTGCAGAGGCCCATCAAGGCCAGCTCAGTGGGGCTGTCGGTGGGCCGAGGTGGTTCTGCTGCAAGGGTGGCCCAGGCTGTGCTTGGTCCACTTGTCATGAGCCCAACAAAATAAGTATAGAAATCAAGAGTAAGCACTGAGAGATTTTTATATGCCTTTCCCCTTGTTAAGTTTGTCCTATTCTATTGTAAAATGCAACTTTGTGGCCGTTGAACCTAATAAGAAAAAAGAAATGGGGGTTTATACAGTCAGCCCTCTCTCCATAACCCTGGTCCCTGGATCAAAAATATCCAGAAAAACAAAAAAGTTACATTGTTGCTGTCATGCACTGTAGAGTTAAGCCGACAATGGTTGCGTCTGTACTAAACATGTATAGACTTTGTTTTCTTGTTATTCTTCCCTAAACAATACAGCGTGACGATTTACACAGCATTTACATTGTATTAGGTATTATAAGTAATCTAGCGATGATTTAAAGTGTATGGGAAGACGTAGGTTATCTGCAAATACTGTGCCACTTTATATAAGGGGCTTGAGCATCTGTGGATTTTGGTACCCCTGGGGGGTCCTGGAACCAGTCCCCAGCAGATGCAGAGTGTCAAGTGCATTTTGTAATGCTTTTGTTTCTTCTATTTCATTTTCCCTGGGTATGTCACGGTTACTGCATTTCACAAAGGCAGCAAGCAGTCTGCAGTGGATTGGAAATGCTGTGTTTCCCTGAAAATAAGACCTAGCTGGACCATCAGCTCTAATGCATCTTTTGAAGCAAAAATTAATATAAGACCCAGTATTACATTATATTATATTATACAAGACCCAGTATTATATTATATTACATTATATTATATTAAGACCCGGTCTTATATTATATTAAAATAACACCAGGTCTTATATTAATTTTTGCCCCAAAAGACACATTAGAGCTAATTGTCCAGTTAGATCTTATTTTCAGGGAAACACGGTATTAAAAGCTGGTGCTTCTCGGCAGATAATTTAAGACTCACTGGCCCCAGAGGATGTAAAGCATCAAGAACTACTTCCCCACCTCCCCATTTCCCCACCCCCAACCTCCTACACACACACACACATTCACACACACACACACACACTCACACACAGTCCTGGGACAGAAAGAGTGAATCCCCTGCAGCAGCCCTGGGGAGCCACACAAGGACGCTGACCATTCAGCCAGGAGCGTCGACCCGCTCACACCACGGGGACACACAGGCATAGCTGTTAGAACCCTGGCCCACACCAATCAGGCATCAAAACGGGCAACTAGAGCCAGCCCTGCCGTGTGGAGGTTCACTGGCCAGTAAAGAGGATGTGGGGTACCCCTGGCATCCTGCTCGGAGAAGTGAGGGCTTCCGGAGACCTCCCTGGTTGGACTCATTATGACTCTGTGGTCACCTTTCTTTCTCCTTCCTTGCACATCAGGTAGAGATAAGCCAGGGAAGTCCAAGTTGCAGGGCATAAGAAAAGGATGCTGTGTCTTCTTTTTTTTTTTTCAATCAAGGTTACCCACACACACACTGTACGTATGCTTCCCGGTCCCTGTCTGGACACCCCCACGGTCTGTGGAACAGGGAGGGTGGCTTCTAGTCCTGTCTGTTCTCTCCTCCCTGGGGGCAGTAGTGAGAAGGGCCACTCAAGTCTCTCAGAACCGAAAACTGCTGTTGGCTTCCACCCAAGAGAGAATGTGGTATATTATTCATTTATATAAAGTACAAAAACAGGCCAAACTAAGCTACACTGTGAGCTGCTAGGATGATGGTTACTCTGGGGGTTTAGTGATGGGGAGTGGGGACCTTTGGGGGGGGCTCTTCATGTGCTGTTTCTTAAGCTGGGTGCTGGTGAAAGGGTGCATTCAGTTTGCGGGGGGAAAAACTGTACACTTATGGTTTGCACACATTCTTCATATATATTAAGCGTCAATAAAAAGTTTGAAAAACTGATTGGCTCCAACCATAACGGCAAAAACAAAATAAAATATTGGGACAGAGGTCTTGCTCGACTGTTCTGCTTGTGTGAAAAGCGCTGAGTCGTAGGACTGCAAAAAAAGAACAATTACCCCAGAAGAGAGGCTGGGATTTGCTTTTTGGGTCACTATTTTCCCAGGTGGTTGGGGGTAGGGGATGGTTGACTCATTTTTCTTGCTCCCCCTCCTGCCCTCATCCCCACCGTGTGGGGCTGGATGGGGGCCAAGGGCTGGGAGATTTGGGCTGTTGCCTTGGTAATGCTTAAATATTGGCTCCAAGTTATGATGGTAAAATAAATAAGCAGGAGCCTTGAGGAGCCCAAAGTGGCCCCACCCATTGTTCCAGGTCCCCCGTCAAAGCCTGTGCACAGAGTTGGCTCATGCGCAGGGAAGCCGGGAGCACTCTCCAGGGAGAAGGGAGGACGGCTCAGCGGCTGCATGTACCCTGGAGGCTCAGGGACCCATCTTCCATGCTGGAGGTCTTGTCTCAGGAGACTCTCCTAAAAATTCTTGCTCACAGTCGTTTGGCAATACAGTGGCCAAGAGCCCAAATCCAGAGCCTGGGGGAGACGTCCTCCATTTCTGAAGGTGGGGTGGACACGGATGGTGATGACAGAGCTAACTGTTACTAGTAGTGACTGTCACTGGCCACGCTTGCTTCCCAAAGGTGAACGCAAAGAAAATAGAGTTGTTTCTAGAAGCCAGGAGCCACGAGGCCCTGACTCAGGAACCAGGAGCAGGGGATTCGAGATTCACAGCAGCAGAGAAAGGGACCCTGGTCTGGGAGGTGGAACAGAGCTTTGCCCAGGATGAATTCTCAGTTCTAGTCCTGGCTCTGTCACCAAGAAGCTCTTTGACTAGGAAGTACACAGCAAGTCATTATCTCTTCTGGGCCTCAGTTTCCCCATCTGTAAGCCATTATGTTTACAGGCTCCAGCCCTGGGAACCAATCCCTTCGCAGTTGATCCCAGCAGGCGCTCCCCACACAGCTGTGGCAGATGTGCAGCACGTGGTCCAGGGCTACAGCTCGGCTGCCCTCAGGGAAGTGGAAACTGTTCGCCTCGCCCATTCCAAAAGCATCCAAATAATAAACCTCCATTAAAGTCTTGGCTCTGAGGTCTGCGTGTCCTGCTGTGTGCGCAGGGGAGGGGAGAGCACACACACTTGAGCAGGGGTGGGGTGGGGACAGCTCCCTCTGGGCATCGTTGAAGCATTGGGCGGTGATGGGAGGGGCCCTGAGTATGTGACAACCAGTATTAGGTCACTGCTGTCCTCCCCTGGGGTGTGATGTGTCAGCAGGCAGCGATTGGCCTGTGCGCCATGATTCATGGCGGTGAGTATTCCTCCTGCAGGCCCCAGCCCTCAGCCCGCCGCCTGCTTCCTAGCTGACTCCTTGTTCTCGCTCCCTCCCGGTTCTGTCCTCCCAGGGCTCCAGCCTCAGGCAGCCAGGAGAGTGTGTGTGTGTGTGTGTGTGTGTGTGTGTGTGTGTGTGGAGGGGCAGACTGTGCACCAGCAGGGGTGGGGTGCCGCCTGGGAACCCTTCTGACGGCGGTCCTCTCCAAGGTCACAGGCAGCAGGGTGTTTATTAAGCACCTGCTATGTGCTACCTGTGTGTCAAATGCTTTAGGGGATAACGGTCCTTTGAGGGATGTTTTCGCTTCCTATGGCTGCGCATAGCAAATTTCCACAAACTGGGCTGCTTAAACTAACAGAAATTAGTTCTCTCACAGTTTAGGAAGCTGGAAGTTGAGCATCAAGGTGTCAGCAGGCCCACTCCCTGGAAGACACTAGGGGAGAGTTCTCCCTGGCCCCCCCAGCTCCCGGCATCCCTTGGCCTCTGGCCACATCCCTCCCCTCTCTGCCTCCATCTTCACATGGCCTTTTTCACTCTGTGTGTCCTCTCCTTTTCTTATAAGGACCCTGTCATCGGATTTAGGGTCCACCCTAATCCAGGATGATCTCATCTGGAGATCCTTAAACTAATTACAGCCACAAAGACCCTGTTTCCAAACAAGGTCACATTCGAGGGGCTGGGTGGGGATGAATTTAGGGAACCCCTTTTCATAATGAAGAAACGGGACCAGTCAAGTGCAGTGGTTAGTCTAGAGTTCCCTCAGCTGGTAAGGAATGGAGTCAGGATTCAAACTGGGCCCATGGGCCCAGTGCCCCCCATATGTCTCTGCCAGAACTCAACATCTGGAAGAACTGCTACCCTGCACATCCAGGCGAGAGGGGACACTGGTGGGAAGTCCTCAGCCTTCAGGAGCAAAACATTGTCCCACACTCCAGTCGTTCTCTAACTGCAGAATCCCTGGAAGGAGCTGCTAAAATTTCTCCCAGAGGTTCTGACCCAGGTGGCTGGTGGGGGAGGAGAGAACTAGGATCTGCAGTGTAAGCAAAGCCCTAAACCCCCGGTTGATTCGGTGCAGAGGGTGTCCGGGACCACGTCCTGAGAATCGCTGAAGCATCCATTGAGACCAGACCCAGGGCTGGAGGTCAGCCAGTCTCCAGCTCAAGGTAGGAGAAGAGACCTGAGCCAGAGGGATGGGTCCCTGTGTCCATGCCAGACGAGCCCAGTGCCAGGCCTGCAAGGACCAGAAGTCCACATCCCTCCTCAGCCAGCTGGTGCCGAGCAACCCAAGGAGGAGGGTTTGGATTCAAACTCCGGTTCCTGAAGGAGCCAATGCAGGCTCATTCTGGGAGAGCCCCCAGGCAGCTCTGGGCTCTGCCCAAACCCCAGCATGGAAGAGTTGGAAAGGCCCAGGGAGTGAGCCAAAACCGTCCTTCCCCTTTATAATTCCAGTGCGAATAGCTTTCCCCAAGACAGGCCGTTTCTCACGGTGGTGTCCCCTGCTCATCCTTGGTGCCAAGTGGTGGTGGGAACGGGCACTCCAAGTCCCCCAGCCCGTTGGAGCATCAGCCTTGCCCCCGGTGGTGCAGCACAGCCCCCTCCTGCCGCCCAAAGCTGGGAGGAAGCAGGTACAGCTGGTGAACAAGACGTCCTTGGCATCTCCCTGGAGCTCACTCTACCAGGTCTCATGAAAACACATGAGCTCAGCTTCTGGACCAACCACCCAGGTTCCCACGGCCCCTGCAGTGGGAAGTGGCCCTGCCAGTGACCACGCCCAGAATGACCTCTGCTTTATAATTCACTGCAGGTTTAAGAAGGCAGAAAGCAGGAAGAAAGGAAAGGAAAGAAGGATTCGCACCACCCAGGGGCCCTGTGATATGAGGGGGCACCCCAAAAAGTCTGGGAGGTGGACATCAGCTGTTTTTATTTTTTATTGAGGTGAGATTCACATAACATAAAACATTGTAAAGTGAACAATTCAGTGACGTTTAGGACGTCCACAGTGTTGTGCTAACACCACCTCTACTTAGTTCCAAAATATTTTTATGGCCCCAAATGGAAAGCTCCTACCTATTTAAGTCCCCATTCCCCTTTTTCCCAGCCCCTGGCAACTACCCACGTATTTTCTGTCCCTGTGGATTTACCTATCTGGACGTTACAATATGTGACTGGACAACTGTTGCTTTCACTTGCCCAGCACCCCATTTCCCCTTCTCCTGATTGCAGCACCCTCATTTCACTTTGGGGAAGTCATCCCACCCCTCCCCTCAATCCATGTGGCGGCCCCACCCCCTGCTTGCAGGGGTGGACACATGACCCAGGCCTTGCAAATCAGTCCCTGTGATTGGTTCAGGAATGGTCTTGTGGCTCAGTCTCAGCCAATGAGAGCAGCCACAGGACTTTTCCTGGAGCAGGCGCCGCTCTCTGCTTGGCTCACTAAACCAGCAGAATGGGAGACGAGTTCCTGGCTGCTACGTTTACCATCATGCAAGGAGTGCCCACCTGAGAATAAAACCCACACAGAGGAAAGCAGAGACAATGAGGGAGGCTGGTTCTTGTCAACATTATCTGAGCACCTGGATTCAGCTGTGCCTGAAGGTGAAGCTGTCCTCAGACATTTCACTTTTGAAAGCTAGTAACAACCTTGTGTGCTCAAACTAGTAGGAACTGGATTTCTATAATATGCAACTAAAAGGAACCCAAACAATACATGTGGCAAAGGGGGCTCCATTTCCTGCCTTCGCATGTCCCCATCGCTTATGATATAAAATACAGCTCCTTAGCAAGGAACACATGGCCTTCCCTGGTCTTTGGCTTCCTCCCCTTTCATCCATTGTACCCTCCACCTCTCATTTCATATGGCAGCCACAGAATTCACACACACACACACACACACACACACACACACACACACACGGTGTTTTTCCTGCCTTTGGGTCTCTGTTCTTGCTGCCTTCTCTCCCCAGAATGCTCTCATCACCCCCACCCTGACCCCCAAATGCTTACTCATCCTTTATCACTGGAGATTCAGGCATGACCTCCTCCAAAAACCTTCCCTGACTCAGCGCCCCACCTCACCTCCAGCCGGTCCCCCGGCTCCACACAGACCTGTGTGTGATTCGGTCACAGCATTTGCCTAATCGTTGTTTTTAATTGTCTGTCCATGTCCCCTTTCTGCACCCCCCCGCCCCCCACACACACACCCATCCGGGATGCTTCAGGGCCAAGTCTGTGCCTGGCTCCCTCCTGACCAGCTCAATCCTTGGGCCATAGGAAGGCCTCGATACATGTCTGTGAATGAATGAATGAATGAATGAATGAATGAATGAACAAAATGCCTTGGAACAGCGCTTTACAAGAGAGCGATTTTCCAAGTGTGTCCCAAAGACACAGGGTTTAAATTTGTGCCAACAGCATTTATCCAGGCAAGTGTCCTCTACTTAAGGATGCAGTGTCTAATATTTCAGTGACTGGTCTTTGCTTTTGCTCAGGTTGGACTCCGGGGCCCTCCCACCCTTGGGACCCCCCTCAGCCATGTGGGCGGTGGGGAGAAGTGGCGCTTGCTTGCAGCAGCGGCTCACAGTGACACCCCCTGTTGACTCGCATTGGGTTCTCTCCCCCCAGCCCAGAATGATCCTGACCAGGCCTTCAGACACCGCTCAGAGTCTGTCTAGTGCTTCTGGTAGTGGTCACATTTGTGTTTTTAAATATGACAGGCTGGTGGCTGTCAGAGGGAGTCACCCATCGTCCCCCGTTCCTCACTGGGTGATTCTGATTTGTGGACCAGCCAAGGCAGTGATGTCAGGCCTTTGCCTGCCTCCTGCCAGCTGGCTCCATGGCCTTTGCTTCGGTGTCTGGGCCTCCATAGCAAAGGGGAGATTGGGAGGTGGTGTTGGCAGGGGTGGGGCAAAGAGGCCCCCACGCACGTTCTTCTTTGTTCCTGGGGCTCCCAGGAGAGACCACCCCTCTGGATGCCAGTTGGGGTGTGAACAGATGGAGACGGGCCAAGCTGGGTGACCCAGGGCTGCTTGGGACCCAACTACCAAGACAGGGTCTGAGCCAAAGGACGAAGATTCATAGAGATCTTGACCCAAATTGTAGTTGAGATTAGTTATGGTTCCGGGGTGGTCTCTCCTTCCCCTGCCAGGTCCTCGATTTGGTTGTCAGGGAGCGGAAGTTATCTCTCTGGATACTTCACGCCTCCTGGAGCTGCTGGTTGAACTTCTCTGGATCAACGTCTCACTCAACCCCTAGAATTCTAATAACCCAGTCCACCCTTAATCAAGGACTTAATAAAGAAGAATGGGTCCCCCTGTTCCAGGCTGTATTGGGGGACCCCACTGTTGGCTGAGTACCAACGGGTCCTGGCTTCTCTCCTGGGGTCAGCAGGGCAAGCCTGGTGGGCGGGAAGCGTTGTCCTGTGGGAAGCTGCCCATCTTCTACCTGTACTCCCCATTCTCCCACACACTCCCACCAAGTTGCTTAGCAGCCCTCCGAGTTCCCAACCAGACCTAGCCGCCCTGGCCAAGAGCACTGGCCCCAGCTTCGAAAGCCTTTTGAGAATTACCATCAATGGTTGCTTCTCAGGGATTTATTTTTCCAGGAGTAGTCTATTAATTTGGGGAGACGGATGGGTGTGCCATTCATTTATTCGCTTATCAAACATTCACCCACAGCCCACAGTGAGCCAGGCGCCGTGCTAGGTACTGTATGGAGCACAGACATGTAAGGCAGTGCCCACCCTGGACCCAGTAACAAGAGTGCATGTTCAAAACAGTTAAGTGCTGGGAGAGCACATCGATAAAGTGAGAATGAGAGGGAGGGGGGTCCCTCTGAGTACCACCCTTCTTTGTTTAGTTTTTATGACAAGAACATTCTGTGCCAGACATTGCTCTAAGAACAAATGCTAAGCCACTTCTCATAACAGCTTTATGAGGTAGGTATTATTATTACCATATTCTATACAAGCTGGGGAATCAGGGGCCCAGAGAGGTTGAGTAAGTTGCCCAAGGTCACACAGCTAGTAAGTGGCAGAGTGGCATTTACACCTCAGCAGTCTGGCTCAGGTCCTAGGCTCTTAGACACTGTCAAGGCTGCCTCAGTTGAGGATGGGTCTCTCTGGCCAAGCTCACACCGGCTGCCCAGCCACTTAGGAAGCAAGCGCCCTTCCTGCTCAGGCGGCCAGGCACAGACACGATTTGCATCTAAGGGCACACTGGGAGCCCCTGGCCCACCCGGCTCATCCAACCAACTGTGAGGTCAGAGGTCAGCCAAGCCGAGGGGTGCTCCCAGGCTGGATAGCTCCATCTCTGTTGACAAGCCTTCAGGGTAAATACCAGGAGCCACGTGGGTTCCTGCAATGGAGCAACAGGAAGTGGCCTCCCAGTCCAGAAAACAAGGTTTTACACCTGCCCTTGAAGGAACAGCTTGTTCCTGAAAGAAAAACAAAACAATGAAACCTGATTCTAGGTAAAGGACCTCTCATTCCACCAGAGAGAGGGAATGCACTCGGAGAAGGGCACACGCCTGCAGGAACTCTGCGGCTCCTTCCCGGCCTGGAGCATGGATGACACCACAAGCATCGTGCCAGAGAGAACATTCCAGGCGGCACACACGACCCGCATCACCTCTTCCAGAGGATTTCTCACAGGGCAGGACCCGGCCTCAGAGGTCACGGGCTCCCCCGTGACAGCTGACTCTGCTCCTGGAGAAGGAACAGGTGAAATTCTAAAAGCGGGAGTGGAGCACACTCCATACGGTCTCTGCCCTCAGAAAGAGGCAGCTTCTGGAGCAGGGCAGCCTCACCTGAATGGAAACTCCGCAAGGGCCCTGATTGCCATCTTGTTCACTGCTGTGTCTGTGTGAAAATACCGTATCACGAAGCTCCCACATTGTTCCGTAAAGGACCAGGGACTCAGCAGTCTAAGTTTGCAGGCCACACGGCCTGTTTCGTGACAACACCGCTCTGCCATGGCAAAGCGAACCATTCCCTAGACAACCCTAAGGGATGGGCGGGGCTGTGTCCCAGGAACTATTTATGGACACTGAAATTTGAATTTCATATCATTTTCAGATGTCATGACTTATTATTCTTAAAAACTAATTTTATTATTGAACAATGTAAAAACCATTCTTAGCTTGCAGGTTGTTCAAAAACAGGCCATCCAACAAATTTAATAATAGTAATAATAAAAATAATACGTAATAAAACAGGCCGTGGCAGGATTTGGCCTGTGGGCTGTGGCTGGGGGAAGGTGGTCACTCTCAACAGAACAGACACGAGACCTTTGATCTTGTATAATGTTAACTATGGCAATTGTTAGAGGACAAAATTCGACCGAGTAAATTTGAAGATCGAATTGACATGAAGTGGTTCATGAATGGGGCAGCATCCCATCTAACAACAAGAAGGGAACCCCAATGGGTTGTACAAAATAGAAGGTTGGTATGGGCAGAAAGAGGGTGGGACTAAGAAGTTAAGAGTGGATTATTTCAGGCAAGGACACTTTTCCTTGAGGGATGGCAGGGGTCTTATCAGGCAGGTTACCTCACTGGTGTGGATCAGGAAATTCCAGAAGGATTGGTTTAAAAATCCCACTCCTGGGAGAGGCTGAAACTGCAATGAGGTTAGTTAGTAAGTTTGGGTTTGGTGACATGGCTCAGCAAAAGTGACTCTATTTTGGCCTGTTGTTTCTATTTTTAATAGAATGAATGAATGAATGCTAAGTATCAATCCTCCTGCCAAGAGCAGTCCTAGCTACACATAAGAATCCCCTGGGATCTGGGCTCCACCCCAACCAATGCAAGCAGAATCTCTAGGGAGTGAAGCCTGAGCACCCTTGTGTTTTAAAAGCCCTCCCGGCCCTCCACACACACCTGAGGAATTCTGATGTACAAAAAGGGCCCAGATCACTGGCTGAAGACTGAACACTCCTGGGTCCCCCAATCCACAGAAGAAAGGTGTGTCCTCTATTTTCATCCTCTAGCCTCACTGGTGCCTGGCGACACCGGGTAGCAACTGTGAAAGGGGCCTGTGGCAGAGGGGGCTTTGGCGTAATTTGCCTTTGAAGCTGATACCATGCTGAGGTCGGGCTGCCTGCCGCTTGAAAAAGTTAAAAATCGAGAGACATGGTTGGTGAAAAGAAAAGCAGGTTTATTCCAAAGGCTGGCATTCTGGGAGGATGGCGACTTCTGTCCAAAGGCCATCTCTCCATTCCTAGTCCTGTTGGAAGATTTGTAGGTGCACGAAAAGAACAAAGGAAAGGGGGAGTCAGTCAGGCAGGTCCGAGGGCTGACATCGCTTTCTGGGGTCTGGTCTGTTTTAAGATAATGTTATCTCTGGACTCTGGACTTTGACTGGACCACTGCGTCCTGGGGTTTTATGTGTATTCCGGTGTCTGGGTGCCTGAGGATTAAGAAATTGCTCTTTTCAAGTTAGGCTTCTGTTGATTAAATAGATTAATGAGGTATGGGTAGCCTTGAGAAGGGGAACAAGACAGAGTTCTTAAGTCAATCAGTGAGCGGAGAAGCAAAGAGAAAATAGCTGAATATCAGGGTAGATCAAACTGCAAAGTAAGTCTAACTACAAGTGGGTAGATAGCGAGCTATGTGGTCGGTGAGTCAACCGCAAACCAGCAAAGTCTACTTACATTATTGATTTACCGAATTTCACCCTTACGAAACTGTTGTCAGTTCTCGCTTCTAGGGGCTGGAACGACCAGAGCCCACCCCCTTGCCACTCACTGTGGGACACAAACCAGTCACATAAGCATCACCGAGAAGTCTATTGGAACCACAGTATCTCAAGCGCTGCTCCATTAAAACCTGCATTTTTTTTTTTTAATTTTATTGGGGAAGGGGAACAGGACTTTATTGGGGAACAGTGTGTTCTTCCAGGACTTTTTTCCAAGTCGAGTTGTTGTCCTTTCAATCTTAGTTGTGGAGGGTGCCGTTCAGCTTCAAGTTGTTGTCCTTTCAGTCTTAGTTGTGGAGGGTTCAGCTCAGCTCCAGGTCCAGTTGCCGTTGCTAGTTGCAGGGGGCACAGCCCACCATCCCTTGCGGGAGTTGAACCAGCAACCCTGTGGTTGAGAGGACGCGCTCCAACCAACTGAGCCATCCGGGAGCTCAGCGGCAGCTCAGCTCAAGGTGCCCTGTTCAATCTTAGTTGCAGGGGGCGCTGCCCACCATCCCTTGCGGGACTCGAGGAATTGAACTGGCAACCTTGTGGTTGAGAGCCCACTGGCCCATGTGGGAATCAAACCGGCAGCCTTCGGAGTTAGGAGCATGGAGCTCTAACCGTCTGAGCCACCGGGCTGGCCCCAAAACCTGCATTTTACCCGTTCCCCCAGTGATTCCTGGTACCTTTGAGCTCCCGAAGTGCTGCCTTAGCACGGAGTTCCACATACGAGGTCAGAGTGTGCTGGCTGACTTTGGTTAAGTTTTTACCCTTTCAGGGCCTCAGTTTCTTCACCAACCAATATGGGGCCCAGAGAAGATGATCCAAATGTTTCTGCCCACTCTTAAGGTCAGTTTCAACTAATAACAATGAGTAGATAAGGGAGGCAATGGGCATGAAACTGCCTTGTCAGCCAGAAATGTTGAGGCGTCATCACCCAATGGGCAGAGGAACCACAGATGACAAAGAAACTGTCCCAGAAAGAACTAACAAACTGCTTGCTCAGCTCAGACCAGAGGCCAGAAGACCACTGGTTGTGCACCCCAGTATTGAGGGAGCATCCCCCTTCCTTGGTCCCTCAGCCAGCCCTCGCTCCCTGGGAATAAGATGCTCTCTGGCTATCACATCCATCTGCTCCTCTTTGCAAAGCTCTTCTCCCAGCCAGAGCCCCGTCCACAGCCCCGTAGACCTGGACTGCAAACCTCCAACAGCGTTTCCAAACAAACGTGTGAAAGAGGCAAGGAGCCTGGACATGAACCGTCTGCATTAGGGAGGCAGTGGCCACTCCCAGCAGAACAGTTCCTAAGACTGATCTTGTGAACTAGTAACTGTATGAAGCCAAGGAGCGCGTCCGAGGCCCTTGGGACGCTATTATTCTCCTCCACGGGCTTTTTGCCCAGAAATCGTTTTGATCCTCAGCCTATCACTTCCTTCTCATAATATCACATCATTACTCCTCCTTATGTCCTCCCTGACTCTCCCAACTTCTCCTTGCATCTGGGACCCTGAACAGCTGCCAGATGGAGGCCTTGTCTCCCCTAAATGCGTACGACGGCCAAGCTGCTGTTTCATTTCTCCTCATAATCAGGCCCTCCAGCCTCTTCATCACTTTTATTGCCTTTTCTCCTCGAACTTCCCTCCAAAATCGTCGGTGACTGCTTTTTGGGAAGACCCAAAAGAAAATTCCCCAGCTAAGACACATCCTCTTGTTTCCAAGGGTGCTATTTTTGTGCAGGTACTTCTCATTGGCCTGATGGCACACATGATGTTGGCCGGATGCAGCATTTGCGATACTCACGAGTTTCTGCTCTGAGCCTGGGTTTTCTCTCCTCTCCTGGCCCGCTTTCCCACCCTTCCTGGATGCTCTTCATCAAGCTATAAGAGGAAACTGCTCTGTATTGTGATCTCTCTGTTTCTGCCCAAAGCACATCCAACCTGAGCAAAGCCGTGGGGCTGGATGGGTAATCTGGAGCCCCAGGCCCATCCCACCCGCTCTGCTGGTCATCCCAGCATCCTAGGGTCCCTGCAAGTGTCAGCGGGGCATCTTCCATGTGCCAGGTACTGCCAGCGGGCCTCGCCACATTATCTCACTTCATTTGAAACAACCATCCTAGAAGGTTTTATAACTTCCATTATAAGGAGTGGACACCAGCTTTGGGCTGACGAAGTGACTGAAAGAGTCATACGGTTAGAAAGTAACAGGATTAGGATTTGAATCCAAGACCTTACCTTTCCTGTGGAACCTGCAATCCTTCCGTGTTCATGCCTGAGCAGCACGAACACAACGGGCCTAGTACTTCTGGTACTGAGGACGTTATACTCTGATCACTGCTACATCCACCAGAATACAGCCAGTGGGCTCCCAACCTCTGATCCCAGCTGAGCAAATCACACTTCAATGTCTACACGTGTTCTATGTTTTTCCTCCAGGAGCTGCAATGGACCACTTAGTCTTACCGAAATGAGCATGATGGAAACCTCAGGATTTTGATCCCAGAGTTTTCCTACCCTGTCAGTACTTGGGCAATTTATGTTTTACTCTTCCAGGGAGGACTTTTACATTTATCCCTTTAAAATTAATCTTGTCAAACAAAAACTTGTACAAGAATGTTCACCGCAGCATTATTCACAAAAGGTGGACACAACACAACCCCTATAGATAGATGAATGGATAAACAGCAGGTGGTCTACCCAACCAGTGGAATATTACTCGGCCATAAAAAGGAATAACGTTCTGGTCCGTACTACAACGTGGATAAACCATAGTATGTGGAAGAAGCCAGTCACAAAAGGCCACATGTGGTATGATTCCATTTATAGAAATGCCC
Source organism: Rhinolophus ferrumequinum (assembly GCF_004115265.2). Taxonomy (NCBI): domain Eukaryota; kingdom Metazoa; phylum Chordata; class Mammalia; order Chiroptera; family Rhinolophidae; genus Rhinolophus; species Rhinolophus ferrumequinum. The sequence goes on from NC_046292.1 coordinate 6,258,629, forward strand.
AGAATAGGCAAATCCAGAGATGGAAAGCAGACTGCTGATTTCCAGGAGTGGGAGAGAAGAAGGAACAAGCAGTGACTGCTTGAGGAGCCTGGGGTTTCCTTTTGGAGTGATGAAAAAGCTCTGGGAGTAAATAGAGGTTATTCACAAAATAGAGGTGGTTGCACAACATAAGGCCACTGAATTGTGTACTTTAAATTTATTAAAATGCTAACTCTTAAGTTATGTGTATCTTACTACGAGTACCATTAAAAACAAATTAGATAGGGGGCAGCCGGATGGCTCAGCTGGTTAGAGCACGAGCTCTTAACAACAACGTTGGCGGTTCAATTCCCGCACAGGATGGTGGGCTGCGCCCTCTGCAACTAAAGATTGAAAACGGCGTCTGGACTTGGAGCTGAACGCGCCCTCCACAACTAGATTGAAGGACAACGACTTGGAGCTGATTGGCCCTGGAGAAACACACTGTTCCCCAATTAAAAAAAAAAATTAGACGGGGCTCCAGGCTGGCATTGCCCACCCCCTTTAGGCTGACACAACTTTTCAACCTCCCTATCTTGGGTAACATGGCTGGAAGGGAACCTGATGGGGACTCATCCAGACCACTTGCTCATCGGGGCATTTTCCTTACTGCAATGAAATGGTGCTAGACTCGGTCCTGTCATTTGTAGACAGTATGAGGACCAAGATTTGCTTCAAAATAATACAGGATGGGGACGGAGCTGGGGGGAAGCCGTGAACGACTGGATGTCTGGATATCAGTGAAACAAGACTGGCAGTCGGTTGAACATGGTGGAAGATGACTGATAGTTACATGAGAGGTAGTCTATACTATTCTGTCCACTTTTGTATATGCTTACAAGTTTTCATAGCAAGCAATAAAAGTGATGTTTTTTAAAGTTTTTGTAGATAGTTTTAAAAATATAAAGAAGTTCGAGAGATGTAGCAATCATCTTCGACACCACCAGCTGGAGACACCCCCTGGCGGTGTTTTTGCTCCAGCCTCTCCCTGTCTTTTCCATGTGTGTGTGTAAATCAAGCTTTAAATCCTGTGTTTTCTAACTTTTGAGGCTCACCATCAGTAATGGCCGACTTTGGCCATCAGAATCCACTTATTCTCCCCCTCCAAAAACATGGCAATGAAGTAACGGACATGGTGGGTTGAAAGTGACGCGTGGTAGTGCTCTGGCAGAAAGAAAAAGCAGAGCCAGGAGAGGGATTCAGAAGTGCTGGGGGTGGCAGGAGGCGGAGTGGGGCGGGCTGCAGCTTAAATAGAGGAGTCAAGATGGGTTTCATTGGGAAGGTGGCTCTTGACGGGGCGAGAGAGATGGCTGTGTGCTTATCTCAAGGAGATGTTCCCAGCCCAGAGGGCACCAGAAGACCAGCGTGGGAGTCAGTGAGGAGCAGGGTTTAGGCCATGGGGTCAAAGAGGTAAGGAGGGTGTATTTATTTCCTGGTGCTGCTGTAGCAAATTTCCACAAATTTAGTGGCTTAAAATAACATACCTTTATTCTCTTGCAGTTTTCCGGAGGTCAGAAGTCCCAAATGAGCCTTGCAAGGCTAAAATCAAGGTCTCGGGAGGGCTACCTCCCACTGGAGGCTCCAGGGAGTCTGGTCCTTGTGTCTTCCAGCTTCCAAAGGCGGCTCGTGGCCACATGTGCCTTCGATCGGGCCTCCATGGTCACATGATTTTCTCCTCTCCTAGAGCCAAATCTCCCTGTGCCCTCCCCTTACAGGGACATCTGTGATCACATTTAGGGGTCACCCGGATAATCCAGGATAATTCCCACACCTCAAGACCCCTCACTTAATCGTATCTGCAAAACACCCTTTGACCAAGTAAGGTGACACATTCACCGGTTCCAGGGATTAGGACATGGGCATCTTTTGGAAGGCTGTTACTCAGCTCACACAAGAGGTCTAATTGTGAAGGGTCCTGTGAGCCTTGTACCCACTTCAGCTTTTTCTCTGAGTGAAATGGGGCGGGGGGGGGGGGCTGGGGGGACGTGGGCAGAGGAGGTTTTGAGCAGAAGAGTGACTTGCTCTGATTTATGTTTAAAAGGATCAATCTGGTTGGTGTGTCGAGAAGATTCTAGAAGGGCAAAGGGGAAACTCCCAAAGGAGGCTATTAGAGTCATCCAGGTGAGAGATGAAGCAGGGGAGGTGGGGACAGAGAAGCAGTCGAATTTGGAATACCTTCTCACGCTTTGTAGAACTGACGTCGAATGTGAGAGGAGGAGCCAAGCAGGATCCCGACATCAGTGGCCCAAGTGACTGGGAGGATGGAAGGATGGAGCTGCCTTTCCCGGGAATCAGGAAGTCTGTGGGAGGAGCAGGGCTGGGTGAGGAGGGCGGACGTGGTTTTGCAGAAGTTAGGTTGGAGCTTCCCGTGGGGCATCCTGGCAAGGTTGAAAGGCAGTTGGTGATGGGAGTCTGGAGTCCAGGGACACATTGGGCTAGACTGATGGCTGGGTGGCACTTGGGAGTGACCCGAAGAGAAGAGGTCCAAGAACTGGGCCCTGGGGCACATCAGCATTGATAAGCGGGGAGGTGAGGATGAAGCCGCAGAGGAGATGCAGGAGGAGCCGGCAGAGATGGAAGAGGAGACCCAGCAGAACACGCAGTCTTGGGGACACGTTCAGCAAAGACGAGGACTGAGCCTGCCTCATTGGTGACCCGGACAGGAGGGTTTCAGTGGAGGTTTCGGATGTCACTCTTCCCCGCTGTCCTAGAATGAATCCTCAGATGTGCTGCCCACCTACCCATCTGGAGAGAGACACTCAGTTTCAGTCTTTTTAATCTTCTCACCATTTTAACCATTCTGAAGTGTGTAATTCACTGGGTTTTAGTATATTCACAACGTTGTACAACCATCACCATATCTAACTCCAGAACATTTTCATCAGAAAGAAACCCCACACCCATTGGGGTCACTCCCGATTCCCACTTCCCCGACCCTTGGCAACCACTAATCTCTTTTCTCTCTCTGTGAATTTGCCGATTCTGGACATTTTATATAAACAGACTCATACAATACGAGGTCTGACAATTAAGTTCACGAACTTGTTGCAATGATGTTGCTAACCTTTTTTGATATCCGAGGGATTATTCATTATGAATTTGTACCAACTGGACAAACAGTTAACCAAACTTACTATTTGGAAGTGCTGAAAAGGCTGCGTGAAAAACTTAGACAACCTGAACTTTTCGCCAACCATTCATGGCTCTTGAGTCACGACAATGCACCAGCTCACATGGCACTGTCTGTGAGGGAGTTTTTAGCCAGTAAACAAAGAACTGTGTTGGAACACCCTCCCTACTCACCTGATCTGGCCCCCAATGGCTTCTTTCTTCCCCCAAAGATAAAGGAAATATTGAAAGGAAGACATTTTCATGACACTCAGGACATAAAGGGTAATACGATGACAGCTCTGATGGCCATTCCAGAAAAAGATTTCCAAAATTGCTTTGAAGGGTGGACTAGGCACTGGTGTTGGTGCATAGCTTCCCAAGGGGAGTACTTCGAAGGTGACCGTAGTGATATTCAGCAATGAGGTATGCAGCTCTTTTTCTAGGATGCATTTGTGAACGTAATTGTATGAGGCATCGAACGACATCGTATGAGGCCTTTTTTGTCCAGCTTCTTTCAGTTGCAGTACTGTTTTCAAGGTTCATCCATGTATCAGTACTTCATTCCTTTATAAGGGCTATTGAATAGTATTCCATTGTGTGGGCATATCACATTTTGCTTATCTTCTCTTTTGTTAAAGGACATTTGGGTCATGTCCACTTTTTGGCTATTATTAATAATGCTGCTATGAACGTTTGTATACAAGTGTTTATGCAGACATATGGTTTCAATTCTCCTGGGTATATACCTAGGAGTGGACTAGCTGGGTCATATAGTGAGTCTGATTAACTTTTTGAGGAACTGCCACGCTGTTTCCCACGCTGGCTTCACCATTTGACAATCCCAGATCATGTACGAGGGTGGTGGGGCCTTTTTGAACTGTAATCGCGCCTCACCCTGGTCTAACTCCTTGTGTGTGTGCACGTACATGTACTGGGGCGGTGTAATCCCCTGCAGGGAACCCTAACGCTTTAGACTCTAATTTTGGAGAAGCCAGTTTCATCAAGCAGTCTAGCGGTTACTGTGGCAATCTGCAACTTCCATGTTCTGGACCAAGCTGAGTGAAGGAAGGCCCCGGGGGCTCCCGTGCTGCTCTCACTTCCAGGATGGGAAAGAAAGAAGCCTGCGCGCTCATCAAAACCACCGGGAGAGTTCAGAATGGAGGAATCTAGAGACAGAAAGTAGGTGGGTGGTTACTTAGGGCTGGGAGCGGGGGGGTGGGAAGATAGATGGGTGAGAGTTAAAGTGTACATGGTTTCTGTCTGAGGTGAGAAAAAATTCTAATAACTACGGAGGTGACAGTTTCACGTACCTGTACTAAAAAACGACTGAACTGCACACAATCTTTAAATGGGAAAATTGTATGATATGTGAATTATCCCAAAAAATTGTTTAAAACACACACACACACACACACACACACACACACACACACACACACACACACGGGAGACTGGAGAAACCCTGGGACAGAAACCAAATAAAGTTCTCTGAAGCGACCCCAGGATAAGAAAACAGTAGGAAAACCCAAGTTTCATTGACAAGTCTTCAGTGACATTCCTGCAACCTTGGCTCTTGCCTTGACCTCACACATAGCCCCCTAGGTTTGTGACCAGACTTTACCCTATGGAGGAGATGGAAATCTCAGCAGCTCTCAGAGGGCGACGAGAAAGGACGGAGGAGGAGCAGGCAGAGCCCTGTCCAAGCTCGTAGGCCCTGAGTCAATTAACATGGTCTCGGACGCCCCCTGGCGGGCACTGGGGATTGAGCCACAGAAGGGGTATCGGGAAGGAGCGGGCGGAATGACGTCTGTCTGAGTGGCCTGGTGCTCTATCCCAGCTCACAAGAGAACCTCTCGGTGACTGAGTCCCTTTACATCCAAAGAAGGTCAGTCCTAGCCCCTGTGTGACTCCCTTTTTGATTTCTAAAACTTTTTATTGCGGGCATTTATTATGGAGAATTTCAACCAAAAAAATATAGAGAAATCATCCAATGAACCCCATCCAATGAACCCCCCATGTGCCCACCATCCTGCTTCAACAGTTACCAACGTGTGACCAATCTCATTTTCATTTCATCTTGACCTCCAGCCACTCCCTCCAACTGTGTTATTTTAAAGCAAATCCCAGATAGCATATTTATTCCATCTGTTAATATTTACCAATGCATAAAAGATAAGGACTCTTTTTAACATCACCACAATACTATTACCACACCTAAAAAAAATAATTCTTCGTTAAATTATGTGTCATATTATCAATAGTCTTATCAATGCCAAAAATGTTCCTTTTTTTAAAACAGTCTTTTTGAATCAGGAGCCATTGAAGTTGGTTGATATGCCATTTGAACTTCTTTTTATCTCTAGGTTCCCTGTTCATCTTGCAATTTATTTGTTGAAGCAACCTGCTTTCCTATTTTTTCCAGCTGTATTGAGGTATAATTGATAAATAAAACTTGTACATATTAAGGGGGACCAGTGAAGATTTCATATATAAGTGTACATTGTGAAATCATCACCACAATCAAGCTAATTAACACATCTTTGCTTCACGTAGCTACCTCTGTGTGTGTGTGTGTGTGTGTGTGTGTGTGTGTGCGTGTGGTGAGAACACTTACACGTAAGATCTACTCTCTTAGTGTTTTTCTATCTTAACACATACTTTAAATGTGCCAGTGGTCTGGGATTTCAGCCATGTTAAAGAACAGAGGGAATCAAGCCACGGGCCAACAGTGTTTTGTGGTTGGAGCTACAAAGGTTTTTTTGTTGTACAGTCCCAGTTTCCCCAGTTCGCTGAGGTTCTATTATTTTGATCGGAGAAAAACACTTTTTTAAACAGAAAATACAGCTGAGACACTGTCAGAGAAAAATGAAAAAATGCTGCCCAATTGACCTCTTTCAAACGACCAGAACCTACCATTTGTCCAAGTCCTGAGATTTCCAAGCTGTGAAGAAAGATTCTGTCTGTGAATAAGGTGATGTGAAATCCAAGGAACTATGAGAACCTGAGTCCAAGTCTGATTGCGTGAGGCCCCCACTCGGTCTCTCCCCTCACAGTCTACCCTGGCAGCCTGTGTCCCCTCTCTCTTAGCCACCCCTGTGTCCTCTCTCTCTTAGCCACCCCTATTCCCTGAGCTCGGATGCCCGACTCTGCTGCATCTGGAACAGTCTATCCCATCATAGCCTGGCTGACAGCACTTCGACTTCCAAGGCAACATCAGTGATATTAAATATTGTGACCGCCTCAGATGTCACTTTGGGACAACTTGGCCCTTTGAAATTTAGACAAACATGGCTCACATGCCCTGATTTCACAACCTGCTTAAGTCCAGACTAAACGCCCAAACAGACACACATTGCCTTCTAGATCTCCACTCACTTCCACATGGCTCCCACTCTTCTCTCTCAGGTGGGGGTACTGTCTCCATTCAGCTTCAGGTCCGCACACCTGGGCCTTTTGCCAGTTCCTCCAAAATCCAATTACACTCAGGATGTCTCCAGATTAGTACCTTTACTAAGATGGAAGTCTGCGTGAGTGGGTGCAGTTTCCAGGGCCCCCTCAACGAGGGCTGGGGTAGCTATTTAGCTGGTCTGGGGCTGGGGGCACATTCATGTGACAGATGTCATCAGCCATCCAAGGACAGCACCGGAAAATAATCCAGAAAGATGTTATTGATAAATACTTTGTCCTCATAAGTGGGTTACGTAATAGGGTTACCTAATCTAGAATTTTCCTCTTCTGGCCAATCAGTTATTTCACCAGTAGATTATCGCTTTCTCTTAATTTCTTCCTTTCGTGAATTAAACGGTAGTACCATCAACTTGAGAATCTGAAACACGTACTTTGCCAATTTTTTTATCTTTATTTGAGGTTAATGGATGGGGGAGGGGTTGCTACTTACTCTCCTTGGCACCACCCCTGCACGTCTGGGCGCTCAGCCTCCCTCAAAAACCAGATGGCAGGGCCCTTCCCTGGACCTTCTGCCCCTTGAGAGAGGATCCCAAGAGAGGACCCCTCTGTATACCCAACCCTAGCAGTCAGGCTTAGTGGGGTGGGCTGCCCTGGGCTGGTGTGGGCTTTGGGGGTAGGGGTGTTGGCTCCCTCCACCTCTGGGGATAAGTGCTAGGAGAGCCTGAGGGGCATGGAGTGGGGGCTGAGTGGAGACAGGGTACAAAGGGGGGTAGGAGTCGCCAGCCAGAGTAAATTTGGTTATGGTAAAGGGAGTTGAAGCACGATCCTGCATACTGACCCCCAAGCGTCCAGCAATCCTGTTGTGGGGATAGCAGCCCAGGACCCTCGAAAGAGGAGGCTGGGAGAAAACTCAGTATGGCCACCTTCGAGGACGCTTGATTAGTAAATGGTAGTGGCCACCCCAGGCAAAGCCGCTGCCGAGGTATTTGCAGGGGCCAGTGTAGCTAGTCCCAAGCAGCCACTCCCCGTGCTGCCAGCAGGGGGCGCAGCGGCGTCGGCAGTAGCCGCGGGGAACCGACAATTCCCTCCTGACTGCCAGTATCCTGCTGTCCCACGCTGAGCCTTCCTTCCACCTGTGTCATCTCGGTAATCTTCACCCGCGCCCGCGGGAGGTGCAGTTACTACCCCTATTTTACAGACGGGCACCGGCTTTGCCAAGTTTCCCAGCTGGAAAGTGGTACCAGAGCCCAGACGCAGCCTAGGCAGAGGAGACAGACCACCCAGTCCTTGCTTTTCAGTCACCATGGGGCCCCCCCATTGTCTCCTCTCAGGCTGATGAGGGCTGGGGACACAAGGATGACCGGACAGGCCTGGCTGTGGGACAACTGCGGTCCTTTGCCTCCTTTGGCAGCCTCTCCCGGAGGCCCTTCTCCTGCCAGCCCCTCTTCCCCTTCCACTCCAGCTCAAGGGCTGATGGGGGTGGGGGGTGGGCGCGGACTCACTGCAGAATTTTTAATAGACTTTATTTTTCAGAGCAGTTTTAGGTTCACAACAAAATCGAGCAGAAAGGAGAGATTTCCCATACATACTGTGCCCCCTCACGTATACAGCCTTCCCCACTTTCAACATCCTTGAAAGCAGGAAGTGGCTCTGGGGCACCTTGGAAGCCAGGACAGGGCCACCCTATGTAGTTGGGCACATGGCACATTGAAGGGAGCGTCATTCTCAGCATGGACGTGCTGGACATCACAGATGGGTGTGTTTACTACAACAGTTCCCAGACAGTCAAGGGTCTTGAGGAAGGGATGCCTTTTACGAATTCTCACAGGGCAATTGTCTCTGGGGCTGGGGTAGCTGAGGCTGCAGGGAGCTAGCTGACTCATGTACTGGACAGCACTGAAGACCCTGAGCCCAGAGAAAACGCGGGAGGGACGGGGAGGGGGGTACAGAGTGTGGCTCCGGGCGCAGCCGCGGCCCTGCGGTTCTGTCTGTACTGTACCCTCTGCTCCTGGTACTGTCCAGTGTGCCAAGTACAAGTGGTTACTGATTAACGGAAGCCGCCGGGCAGTTGTGTGCAGCTTTTACAATGAACTGTGGGCATGTAAACTTTTCAAAGTCAAATGTGGGTGAAGAGGCAGCTAGCACAGAGGGTAAGAACAAGGCTGTGGGGTATGACGAGCTGTGGGTTGAGCCCCAGCTGTGTGTGACCTTGGACAAATAATCTAATTTCTCGGCATCTACATCTGTGGGTTGGGGTGTCACAAGGCTCCCCACCTGGGGTGTCACAAAGCTCCCCACCTGTCACAGAGGAAAAATATGACACTGCCTGTAAATCGCTGTGCACAGTATAAACCTGGATATGGGCAACCATTAAAGAATGAAACAACAGAGGAAGGAGGCCCCAGCAGCACTGATCCTTTTAGGCCCCGGGATCCTGATAATTTTAGGAGCCCCCCAAACTGTTTTAACTGCTTTGTAACATCAGAAGAAAACATAAATACATTAATAATAAAGACTCTGGCCTGAATTACGTTTGTCTTTATACCAACGCAGTTATAAAATATAATTTTTAGAATTTTTTGTGGAGGAAGGGAGCCATGGAAGCAGAGTCCCCAGGGCCCGTGGAAGTCAAAGCACAGCACTGAGCCTGCAGCAGACAAGCCGAAGGCCTTTCCTCCAGGATCTTGGGTCTACTTTGAAAATAACCACAAAGCTCTGATGTGTCCCTCTCTGAGAAGGACACCATCGAGGACGAATTCTAGGCAGCTGCTCTTGGGAGCACACACCCCACACCCCCGCAACCCCACTGTTCCCTTCCCACCATAAAAGGATTTGTCCGGAAGCGGGTGGAGACAAACCCAACATCTGAACCTTCAAGGCTGGAGGGTGGGTGGTGAGCCAGTATTGATCCAGTGGTTTGGTTCTGGGTTTACCTGTTCAGATTCAGATTCTCGTTGTGAAGAGAAAAAAAGTCTTGGCAGAGGAGATTCAAACAAACCAGTCTGATCCGGGAGTGCTGGCAGCTGTCAGGGGTTATAAATAACCACCCTGCGCCTGGCCTGGCCCGAGGAGCCAGCAGTACAGTCCGTCCTGCCTGGCCCTGGGCTTTCCCTCCACGGCATCTGGGAGCTGTTATTTGCTGCAAGGAGAGGAGGGAGCCAAGGGAGGCAGCTCAGATGACTTTTGCCGGTTCACTTGCTCTGGCCTGACAGATGGACCAGCTCCCAGCTGGGAAAAGGTCACAGGCCTAAGGTTACTTGCCTCAACAGGTGTCCCTCAGAGCCCTGCTCCTCAGGATCTGCACCTGTTTATTATTAAATGTTTCGTAACAACAAATGCTTCTTTTTTCTGGGGCCCAAGAGGTGAGGGGTGCACCTGGACAGCCGGGGGAAGAAGAGCCATCCATCCTTAGATGCTATGGCTGTGTGCAGGGACAAGGTGTCCCCACTCCCGGGGGGGGTCTCAGTGAGCCCATTCGCCCTTGTGCACTGTTGGTGACCACTGTCCCTTCTCAGGGGGCCCTTCAACATCCTGCCATCACTCCCGCTTGCACGCACTGAAATGAAGCAGTGGACCAACATGCATTGCACCATCTGACTCAGACTCAGTGTCTCGCCTGTTCCAGGAGATGACCTCAGGGGGGCTTCCGGCTCTCACTTCTTATTCCCTGTTTGAGCATCACTGTCCTAAACAAGGTACATGAGCGGCGGCCAGATGGCTTAGTTGGTTAGAGCGCCAGCTCTGAACCGCTCTGAACCACAGGGTTGCCAGTTCTATTCCCACCTGGGCCAGTGAGCTGCGCCCTCCACAACTGGACTGAAGACAAGGAGCTGCTGCTGAGCTTCCAGAGGGGCGGCCGGATGGCTCAGTGGGTTAGAGCGCGAGCTCTCAACAACAAGGTTGCCGGTTCAATTCCCACATGTGATGGTGGGCTGTGCCCCCTGCAACTGAAGATTGAAGACGGAGACTGGATTTGGAGCTGAGCTGCGCCTTCCACGGCTGGATCGAGGGCAACGGCGACTTGGAGCTGATGGGCCCTGGAGAAACACGCTGTTCCCCAATATTCCCCAATATAAATAAATAAATAAATAAAGTACATGGGGTGGGAGGGTGGAAAGCTGGTGGGAAGCTGCTGAAGGAGAGGTCCTTCTGGGCACGACCAGAGGAAGTCCCCAGGATCATTTCCAGGCCTGGTCACTTAAGGCTCAACTATAACCCTAAGATCCCTGCCTAAGATCCCTGCCGTGCTGGTGCACAGAATCAAAGCAGGCAGTGGCTGGGCATGTTTAATTCGGTGCTGGAGTATTAGGTAGCCAAGGGCAAGAGGCTGGTGGTGGGGTGGGGGGGTGGGGTGGGGGTAGAGCTGATCACACAGCAAACCCTGACCCCGCCACAGCCAGGTCACTCAACCCGCTGTACCCCCCTCCCACCTGGGCAAATCCAAGGATTAGGTGGTATAAGTAGGTTAATGCTTCATCTGCATAGTCCCTGGCGCAGCGGTATAATGCTGCTTTCTTTTAAAATACATCAGAGATGAGCTACAGAGACTCAGAAGGACTGTAGCCACTTCCTGGAGCGGCCATAACAAATCACCACCAACTGGGTGGCTTAGAGCAACAGAACTGTTTTTGCTCACAGTTCCAGAGGCCAGAAGTCTGAAATCGAGGTGTTGGCAGGACAGCAATCGTCCAGAGGCTCTAGGGTAGGATCCTTCTTCGCTTCCTCCAGCTTCTGGTGGCTCCAGATGTCCACTGGCTTGTGGCTGCAGGACCCCTGCCTCCGTCTTCACAGGCCTTCTCCTCTGTGTGTGTCTCCTCTTCTGTCTCTTACAAGGACACCAGCCATGGATTGAGGGACCCATCTGGGCATTCCAAGATGATCTCATGTCGAGATCCTTAACTTATTAGAACTACAAAGACACTTTGTCCAGAGAACGTCACATTCACAGGTTCTGGGTGGACATATTTTGGGGGGTGGGGACAGGGGACCCTTTCAACCCAACACAGGGCCTAATGCCCAGGTGAGTCAATGGGGAAAATGGTGAAAGGGAAGCTAAAACCAGTTCCTTCAACGTCTCTCTGCCTCATGGTGGACAGGGAGAGCAGGGCACCAGGAAATACGCTGAGTGTCTGGATTCACCACGAAATGTGCTGAGAGGTTGCAAATGAGGCCCAAAGGTCTGCAAGCACAGCTGGAATCTGAGCAAGAGGCAGTTTTCATAATTGCTCAGAAAACCCACCTGGCCTCCATCTGTGTCCCCCTGTGATGGGTCACCCTCAATGAGAATGGATGTGCATGACACCACACGTGGCATTCCCTCTCAGATTAGCTTCTAGAATCGATGTCTTTGGCTGCTTTGCTACTATTTCCTAACTCTGCCGCTCTAATCATGTCTACGTTTGATCTGGCATCAGAAACTGGCCTCCCGCTTCGGCAGGGCAACAGTCCTGCAGATAGGGCTAAAATTCCCTCACTTGCAAAATTGCCCCAGGTTCCAATCCAACGTTTAGAGAGAAATGACCATTGGAAGCTGAAACAACTGTGACTATTGTTTCTTTGTGTACGGCCTGCTTCTTGTCTTATTCCCGCTCAATTTCCAGGACCCCACAGCCTCAGAGACCTCCCAGTTCCCTGCATGGTGCAGCTTTAGGCACCTTTGAATAAAGCTGGTCGTGAGTCATCCTCAAACGGGGGTAGTCCCAAAAGTAACCCTGTAACTCTGAATCAGCCTGAGAATTCAAGCAGAGACATTTCCTGTTTGCCAGTATTACTGATCTAAATGAATTACTGCCTTAAAGCAATCAGTAAGCGTTTGTTTTGTTTGTTTGTTGGTGACAGTTTTATTGAGCTGTAATTCACACGCCACATAAGTCACCAACACTTTGCTTTTTAGTATACCAGGTTTGACAATTAAGTCCATGAACTTGTTGCAACAATATTGCTACCTGTTTTTTGATATCAGAGGGATTATTCATTATGAATTTGCACCAACTGGACAAACAATTAACCAGGTTTACTATTTGGAAGTGCTGAAAAGGCTGCGTGAGAAGGTTAGACGACCTGAACTTTTCGCCAATTTATGGCTCTTGCATCATGACAATGCACCAGCTCACATGGTACTTACTATCTGTGAGGGAGTTTTTAGCCAGTAAACAAATAACTGTATTGGAGCACCCTCCCTACTCACCTGATCTGGCCCCCAATGGCTTCTTTCTTTACCCGAAGATAAAGGAAATATTGAAAGGAAGACATTTTGATGACATTCAGGACATCAAGGGTAATATGATGACAGGTCTGATGGCCATTCCAGAAAAAGAGTTCCAAAATTGCCTTAAAGGGTGGACTAGGCGCTGGCATCGGTGCATAGCTTCCCAAGGGGAGTACTTCAAAGGTGACCATAGTGATATTCCGCAGTGAGGTATGTAGCACTTTTTCTAGGATGAGTTTGCAAACTTAATTGTCTGACCTCGTATTCACAGGTAGGTTCAACCATTACCACGGTCAGTTTTAGAACATTTCTACCCCAAAAAGAAATCCTGTACCCCTTAGCCGTCACCCCCTAATTCTCACTCCCCCCAGCCCCCGACAACTACTAATTTACTTTCTGTCTCTATAGATTATCCTTTTCTGGACTTTTCATATGAGTGGAATCACATAATGCGTGGCCTTTTGCATCTGGCTTCTTTTACATAGTAGTATGTAGTCATTTTCAAAGTTCACCCACGCCTTTTCATGCTGAGTAATGTCTCATCAAGTTATCCATGTTTTATTTATCTATTCATCAGTTAATGGTCATTCGGGTTTTTCTACTGTTTAGCTATCATGAGTAATGCTTGTAGGAATATTTGTGTAAGCAAGTTTTTAAAATATCGCTTTTCTCTTGGAATCACCAGCCAGAAAATGTACAAGTGTCCTTGAGAGAACCGTATGCACCATCTTGCCTGCAAAACTAAGAGAGCTTGGGTCAAGAACTCCAGGGCGGAGGGCAGAGCTTAAGCATCAGGGACTCTAACAATGGGCCTCATGTGGTCCAGTGTTTTTGCAAAATTTGCAAAAGTAAGATATTTAACTGCAATCAACCAAATATGGCTTCTTTCTATTCCGACTTCCCCTCCTATTGCCCCTCCTGTCATAGGACATCACAGGGGCTGCAGGCCATGTTCTGCCATCTGGTGAGGAGGAGGTGACTTGGGTTTCGTGCAGTAGATTTACGAGGTCTGACAATTAAGTTCCCGAACTCATCCTAGAAAAAGTGCCACATACCTCATTGCTGAATATCACTAAGGTCACCTTCAAAGTACTCCCCTTGGGAAGCTATGCACCGTCGCCAGTGCCTAGTCCACCCTTCAAAGCCATTTTGGAACTTTTTTTCTGGAATGGCCATCAGAGCTGTCATCATATTACCCTTGATGTCCTGAATGTCATCAAAATGTCTTCCTTTCAATATTTCCTTTATCTTCAGGTAAAGAAAGAAGCCATTGGGGGCCAGATCAGGTGAGTAGGGAGGGTGTTCCCCTACGGTTATTTGTTGACTGGCTGAAAACTCCCTCACAGACAGTGCTGTGTGAGTTGATGCATTGTCGTGATGCAAGAGCCATGAATTGTTGGCGAAAAGTCATCTAACTTTTTCATGCCGCCTTTTCAGCACTTCCAAATAGTAAGCTTGGTTAAGTGCTTGTCCAGTTGGTACAAATTCATAATGAAAAATCCCTCTGATATCAAAAAAAGGTTAGTAATGTTGTTGCAACAAGTTTGCGAAGTTAATTGTCAGACCTCTTATATGGCTCGTAGTCCAGTCTCTGTATGTGAAGTTATTGTAGAAAAGGCTTGCACTGCTCACTGCAGCTCACCCCACAGGGTGACAGGGTGGTGCTAGGCCAGAAAGTGTGGGGCCAAAATGTAGGACAAAGAATGCTAGGACACTGCCGGACAACTAATTGAATTTTAAAAATTGTTTTATCTCTGGATTAAAAAAAAAAAATTTTTTTTATTTTAATTTTTTTTATTCCCCATTTTGTGGTGATTTCTTGTGTGGTGGGCAGCAAGAGAAGGAGGTGGGCTTGGGTCCTGTTGTGTTGGGGGAATACCCCAGCGGGAGGTCCAGTGGAGATCAGAAGGAGCTGATGTTCAAAACAAGTCTGGCTGGGAGGTGACCCCTGGGAGCTTCCAGCACACAGGTGCTAACTAACAGCAGCAGAGAGGGAATGAGCCACCAGGAGACACATAGCAGAGTGAGAAGGGTGACCACAGAGGAGATATCTGCGTTTAGCAACAGGGAAACCATTGGTGAGTTTGGCAGGAGCAGTTTCGGTGGCAAGGAGAGAAGTCAGGCTGAGGACAAATACTGAATTTGGCTCTGAAAGGGACGAGATATGTGACACCATAGTGGGCGGTACCCAAGTTGCTCCCAGAGAAGGTTTTTAAAAGAGGCCAAATGCTGGTGGGCAGGAGCCTGCGGAGAAAGTGGAGTTCAGGTAAAATGCAGAAGAGGGAGATGGAAAACAGATGAGTGGTTGCCAAGGGTTGGATGGAAGGCTGACGAGGTGACGCACAGGGCATTTGAAGGGGTGGGCAGTGAAATGTTCTGGGTGGTACTATGTTAGTGGGTGCGTGACACTGTGCATTGTCAAAACCCTAGAGCTTCCTAATCCACAGAGTGAGCCTTAATGGATGCAAATTTTTAAAAAATCAGTTAGAGGATGGAGGATAGAATGCAGACTGTGAAAAGACTCTGAATGCATTACAAACGTACGACAACCTCACTGAAGGAGGTGGGGACGAAAGGTGCCGTCTAAAGTTGCCTAGGTAACTCTGGCAATGAGTGGAGGCGGTAAGACCTTACATGAAAGGCACTGCACATCGGCTCTATACTCCAGTTGGTAAGGTCGTTTCTCATGGTGTACGGGCTAACAGTTTGGAACTACTGCATGTGTGTCCTGGGATTAAATAAACAAGTAAACGAATGATGGCCGAAGGAGCTGGGTTTCCCACTGTCAAAGAGGGGAGGCAACAATGAACATTGTGCTGCTGGTGTGGAGTTGGAGACATCAGTATGAGCTCGTGTTTAGCTTAATATAAACATACATGGATAAAAATAGCAATCATAGACAAGTGTATATACACAGGCTATTTGTATCGACACACACATTTACTGTTTTGTCCCTTGACAGGGCTAGGAGCAATGATTCCCAAGTAACAGTGAGCACACACTGCACCCAGTCCTGGGTTTCTACTCTCATTCCCCTCAATACCGGGAACCAGGGCTCCTCAGAGAAGTGGCTGATTCTAGGATGCAGGAAGGACTATATGAGAGGAGCTTGAAGCATCTTGTAAAGCCAGAAAGTGAGGAAGTGCTCAAAAAACAAAACAGCAGGGCTATGTCAAAGGGACACAAAGCCAACTGGAAGATCTCCCAGTGGCTAATGTCAGAACAACGTAAGCCATCCTTGATTTGATGGCACTGTCCCTCTGAGGTCTTCCTCCCCAAAAGTACATAAGCCCAGGCCCATCATGAGATGAGAAAAACATCAGACAAACACCAATGGCTCCGACAAAATACCTGATCACTACTCGAAACTGTCAAGGTCATCAAAAACAGGAAAAGTCTGAGGACCTGTCACAGCCAATTGGAGCCTAAGGAGCCATGACAACTAAATGTAATGTGGTGTCCTGGGTGGGCTCCTGGAAGAGAAAAAGGACATTAGGTAAAAACTAAGGACGTTTGAATAAAGCGTGGACTTCAGTTAATAACAATGTATTAATATTGGGCTCGTTAGTTGTGACAAAACATAAGACATTAACAGGGTGGAGGAGTTCTGTACAGGAACTTTCTGCACTAGTTTTGAAACTTTTCTGTAAATCTAAAGGATTCTAAAATTAAAAGGTTTATTTTTTTTTTTTTAATGTAGAAGAGGGCACCATAGATGGAGCTGGAGAAGACGGGGAGCCCTTGGCCTGGGGGCGGGACACCCTACACTGTGGGGGGCAGGAAGGAAGGGAGAAGGGACAGGCCACCCACACATCCCCATGGGAGTTCAAAGCCAGCAGGCATCATCTGTTTTCCCTTTGACGACAAGCTGCTGGCAGAGGGGTTGGCAGGGTCTACGCTGATGGAGGCGATGACTGGGTGGAGAGCTTGAATGTGTCAGCATCACCTACTGAGCTATAGAATGATGAGCATTTTGTTTCCGTCCTCCAGGGAAAAAGAACGCAGGTATTTTTCACTGCCTGCCTTTCCCCACCTTAACACATACCCACTAGGCTTTGAGGCTGGACACTCAGGAATTCTGGGCTCTGGGACAAAGTTGAGAGGTTTTTAGTCTCCAAAAACAGTTGAATTGTCTGAGGCTGAGGGCTTAGAGAGGGACAGGCAGGGCTGGCCTGCGTCCTTGGGGGTCCCAGGTGGAACAGCCGGTGTAGGATATGGGGTCCAGACGCTAGGCCGGGGTGGGGTGGGGTCCCCAGCTTCATCTAGAAGAGGGCAGCTAGTGCAGAGGGCAGAGCAGCAACAACCAGTGTGGACAGCAGTTCCAAGAGTCCTGTTCCCACGTCAGGACCTATGCAGGTGGGAAGGCAGGAGGCAGGAGCTGCAGTCAGGAGCTGCAGTAACGCCTGAGAACAGATTTCCCTGCCGTGCCACACTACAGGGCCACAGAGCAGATGCACTCTGATATCAGGAAAATCAAGAAAATGAAGTGTTATGGACTGAATTGTGTTGCTCCAAAATTCTTACGTTGAAATCTTAACTCCTGGGCCCTCAGAATGTGACGTGGTTTGGAGATAGGGCTTCAAAAGATGTCATCAAGGGCCGGCCCGGTGGCTCAGACGGTTAGAGCTCCGTGCTCCTAACTCCGAAGGCTGCCAGTTCGATTCCCACATGGGCCAGTGGGCTCTCAACCACAAGGTTGCCAGTTCAATTCCTTGAGTCCCGCAAGGGATGGTGGGCTGCACTCCCTGCAACTAGCAACGGCAACTGGACCTGGAGCTGAGCTGAACCCTCCACAACTAAACTGAGACGACAACAACTGGAAGCTGAACGGCACCCTCCACAACTAAGATTGAAAGGACAACAACTCGACTTGGAAAAAAATCCTGGAAGTACACACTGTTCCCCAATAAAGTCCTGTTCCCCTTCCCCAGTAAAATCTTAAAAAAAAAAAAAAAAAAAAAAAAGATGTCATCAAGGTTAAAGGAGGTCATTTGGGTGGGCTCTAATCCAACAGGACTGGTGTCCTCCTAAGAGAGACACCAGGGGTGTCCACACAGAGCGGAGTCCACGTGAGGACACAGGGAGAAGGCAACCAACTACAAACTAAGGGAAAGCTAAACTTGCCAGCAGCACCTTGAGCTCAGATTCCCAGCCTCCACAACCCTAAGAAAATAAATTTCTGTGGTTTAAGCCACCCAGTCTGTGGTACTTTGTTAGGGCAACCCCAGCAGACTGAGACATTAGGTCATCTGACATGCCCAGCTCTGAGAATAGGGAGTGCCATTGACGTCTAGGACAGGTGTGTTCCTGAGCAGAGCTAGCTTGGTGGCTGTGCATGGGGCTGTGTCCTGAAGCCCTGAGACTCATCACATTGGACACCACCCTTGCTGTCCAGAAGTGTGTGGGTTTGCAGGGGGCCACGACTTCCACGTCCTCTCTCAGGCCTCGGATCTGGAAACAGAAGCATTTGAATCTCTGTGTGAGACCAAGTGACCTTGTTGGTTCACTCCATTCATTCATTCATTCACCAGATATGCATGGAATGCTCATTGTGGCCTGGCATCGTGCCAGGCACCACAGCTGCATCATTCACTGCTTTATTACCAACGTTCTAACCCGAGGAGCAGGGTACTTCCTGTGAAGCACCAAACAGTAGCAGTTTTCAGCTCTGCGGCCATCCAGCCTCTGTCTCGACTACAGACTACACAGCTCTGCCTTTGGCCGGAAAGCAGCCGCAGACCATATGTAAATGAATGGGCCTGGCTGTGTTCCAATAAAACTTTATCTAAGGCCATGGAAATTTGAATTTCTATACTTTTCACATGTCACAGAATGTTCTTCTTCGTGTGCTTTTTCCCCAATCATGTGAAAATGTAAAAATCATTCTTAGCTCCCAGGCCATATAAGAACAGGCCTACAGGATTACTGGTCCTTATTCTAAAACACAAAACAAAACAAACAAACAAAAACCACCATCAAGCCAGATGTGTAATAAAATGACCCTGAGTCTACCTGATTGGTCAATGTTTCTTTGTTTCAATCCTTGTTGATGGATATGATTTCTGATGTCAAATTTGAGCTATGAAAAATAAAGTTAAGCTGGGGCTGCCTCTATGGGATAGGTACTTCCCCCACCCCCAACCCTTCCTGGGGGGTGGATCCTGCAATGAAACACCCACTCAAAGTCACTTTCTCAGTTTACTCCTCACTCCAGACTTGTGACTTGTGACCGAATCTGCCATTCAGGAATAACATGCTTCTCAAGTTCTGGGGATGGAAATGTGATCTGTGACTCTTAGGGCCGCCTATGAGGACACATGGGGGCCAAGTCCCGCAGGGTGTTCTTAACTACCAGGCTTGCAGCGTGGTTGAAAGACTAGCTTGTCCCTTGGGGTTGCCTAAGGAGTTCTGGCAACCCCAGGCTTGTCCTGCAGCATTCGCTGAGCTCTGCTGTCTTCCCCCAGGAGAAAGCCCTTGGAGTGAGTGAGAAGAACGGGAGGAAGGAAACACCTAAATGCTCCAACAGTACAGCAAGTTCCCACTCACTGGTCCTCCACCCCCAACCCCCGTGCCCTGAACTGAGAGGTGAATTTAAAACCCCACCGATGGGAGGTGAATCTCACCCCAGTTAACAAAAGCAAAAACACCGATAGTCGTACGTTAAAGGGAGACCTGGTCTAAAATTCACAGGCTGTTTTAAAGAATTAAATGTTCGTATTTTCAAGGACACAAGGACCAACTTTTCCGCAGCAAGGCTCTCCCTTGAAGAAGGGACGAGAGGGAGGTGCCGGCAGGCCGTCCATTCCATGGCTCTGTTATCTGTTCATTTTACAAGCATTTCCTGGGCTGAGTACAAGCTGTGCAGTGAAAACTAAAGGAGGAAAGACATATGTAAACAAATGTCTCTCTGGACATCAGGCTGACATGTTCAAGGGATACAGAGGGAGGAGTGCTCAGCTAGGGTTGGAGAAGGACAGCAGCGAGGGCTCCACAGGGAGGTGACATCTGAGGTAAACCTACCAGCAGGGAAAGAAGAGAGAGTCCCAGGCAGAGGGCACAGCATGTACAAAGGCATGGAGGTGTGAAGGCGAAGGAGTGTCCTGTGGCAGAAGAGTCTGGAAATATTGCCAGGAGCAGAATGTGCTTTAGAAATGGTGGACTTGAGTTCATCCTCACCTGGGCACCGTGGGATGGGAACCCTGCAAAGCCATTGTTGAAGGTGTGGGTCTTCTGTTTGACTCCCCAGCACCGCCCCGACTATCACACTTAATGCATGAAACATTGTCAGGGACCCACCTGTATCCCCTCGGCCAGCCCTGAAAGTCACAAGGACACGTCCCTGGCAGGCTCCCGTGGTTTCCTGAACCCTCCATGAGGACATTCCCTGGCTGTGGGGACAAATGCCCTCTGAGGGAGCCAGGTAACAGCCCCTACCCCACCCCCAGTAAGTCTGAACTGCTGGGGACAGACACCCAGTCTCCATACACCTGGGGGGGGGGACAATCTGAGCTGCAACCCACAGCCTCCCTGGGGGCCCAGCAATATTTGGTCCCTTGTCCCCACAGTAACAGCTTATTATCACCCACTTTACACCTTCCCTCAGCTCCCTGTGGCCACCCCCAAACAAACTACCCTCACCCAAGCCTTGCTGTAGACCATGCTTGGGGGGAAAGCAAAGGCAGACATGACCTCCCAATTTGATTCTTTCTAGATCACAAAGGTGGTATAAATTCAAACCCTCAAACTCACATGGGGGCAAGCCTATGGGCACAGGTTTTCAGAGCTGCTTTTTTCCCTTCCTCGTTGAATTCAGATGGACGGACAACCTTCCTCACCTATCTTTGCTGGCAGATATGTTAAATTCCACCCTTCACAGGGGCCCCCTGCACCCTTAATCCTTTAACCATCTCACTCCCAACATCTGGATTACAGAGTTCAGCAAACAGCTGGAGAGCAGAACTCACCCCCTCTCTATTGACCCCTGGAGATATCTCATGGTTTTATGGAAAATGGTATGGCAGTCCCTCAAAGAATTAAAAATAGAATAAACATGATCCAGCAATTCTACTTTTGTGCATAAACCCAAATAAGAATTGAAAGCAGCATCTTGAGCAGGTAGTTGTACATCCATGTTCATAGCAGTCTTATTCATAAGAACTAAAAGGTGAAAGCAACCCAAGGGACCATCAACGGATGAATGGATAAGCAAATATGGTAGATCCATGCAATGGAATATCATTTAGCCCTAGAAAGGAAGGACGTTCCAACACATGCTACAACATGAATGAAGCTTGAGGACCTCATGCTAACTGCAAGAAGCCAGTCACAAAACGACAGATACTGTATGATTCTATGAATGTGAAGTTCTTGGAGGAGTCAAATTCACAAGAACAGAAAGTGGAATGGTGGCTACCAGGGACTCGAAGAGGGAGGGTTAGCGTTTTAACGGGGACCGAGTTTCTGCTTGGGAAGATGAAAGAGTTCTGGAGATGGATGGTGGTGATGGTCTACAACAATGTAAAAGTATTTAATGCCACTGAACTGTATTGTTAAAATGGTAAATGGTGTTATGTCTACATTATTATAATTGCAAATAAATAAATGAATCAGAGAACTCAGTTCCGTGTTTAGAAAGTGATTTGTTACATCTCCTCTGCAGTTTGTAGGACTGTTGTAGCAAAGGCGGCTATTCGGGATCTCAAAACAGCCGTATTTCCAGAAGCAGAGGCACTGGGACCAAATTGCGAATGGCCTCGCAGGCCCCTCCAGCATCTTCGTCGCCATCTCCTCTGCCATCTTGTCAACACCGTTGGTGTGTTTTGCAAATCGGTTTCTCCCCTACTGTGAGATTCAGCTGTGTCTGCACTGTTACAAATTCACGAGGCTTGATTTAGTGAAGTGTCAGCATATGAACTAGAATGTGTTCAGAAGATAGCCAGCTGCGAGACAATCCCCAGACTAGGAGGTCAAACCAACTCCCAAAAGTAGAAGTCCGCGTTGTTAAATCAAAACCTTCGAGGCCAAAAGCTTTTCTGAAAGAAAGGGTTTACTGAGCCATAATGCTAACCAGAAAGGACCAGGTCCTGGGGCATGCAATCTAAACCACCAGCAGCAGGCCTAGATGAAGAAGGCAGACGTGTCCGCCGTCCTGGGACTGACGGGGCTCTTCTATATATTATGTTTTGGGGAAGAAAGAAGTGAGTTGTTTTTAAAGAATTTACAATGAATATAGATAAAGGGGATGGGGAAAGTGAAGCAAGGCTCTTTGTGGGAAAAGTGCACAGTTCCTAAGGAAGAAGTGTTTGCTGTTTCCGAGTTGGTTTTGAGCAACAGTCTGGACAGTTCCTGCAGAAGCAAGATGCAATGGTGAATGGGAGTCAGCTGTTCTATCTAGATAGCAGGCTGGAAGTTGATCCAAAGTTTGCACATACATTCAGGAACGTGGGCAGTCTATTGCTGGTTTACGTTGGAGTCTGTTAAGTTATTGACCTTTCTTGTCTCATTCTCCTGCCCTTTGGCCTGCTGTAATTTAATTTAGGACATCTCAGAATTTTTCCTTGTCAGTGTCTATACACACACAGCCTGCCTGGCCTGCTGCTAACCTGCTTCTCCATCCCTGGCATCTCTCTTCTCCTTGCTCACCAGGCCCCAACCCCACTGGCCTCCTTCTTCCAGTTTCTCACATAATCCAAGCTCACTCCCGCCTCAGGGCCTTTGCACCTGCTGTACCCACTGGTTGGCACACTCACCCCAGGGCCTTACAGGTCTAGCTCCTTTGCATCCCTCACATCCAGCCTAATCCTACTTCTGCACAGGGGCCTTCCCTGACCACCCTCTCCAAAGGGAATGTTAGGTACTTAAAGCAGTTCACCATCACAGCACCCTGCTTATTTCCTTCATGGCATCGGACACAAGGTAATGAGTTCATGTGCATTTGTCTCTTTTTTATTGATGGTCTCCCCCTCCTGAAATTTGAGCTCCGTGAGAAGTGGGGACTGCTTTTTGTCCTTACCTGAGTTCCTAGTGTCCAGACCAGGAGGAATTCAGGTAGAAGTTGTGCCAAAAAAAAAAAAAAGAAATCAGATTTTTCATGGTTTAATGACACCATCAAGCCCTGAACTGATTGCAGACCTAGAAAGCAAGCTGTGGGTGGCAATATCCTTTAATGGTACCTATCCAGTGGGGAAGACGAGGCGGGCTGGGGGACAGCAGATATGGGGAGCATGGGAGGAGGAATCAACAGATGTGCTTTGTCATTGTTAAATTCCACCTGCCCATTCAATACCCATCTGGAACTGTCAAATAGGTGAGTGTTCCTGAACATATCTCAGGGAAAGGATAAAGCTGCAGATAGAAACTGGGGGTCACACAGAGGCCTTGTAGATGGTTTTTAAAGGCTGGGGACTAGATGAAGTCAACCAGAGAGAGAGCACAGCCCCAATCAGTGTTGGGAAGTAACTGCTAGCTGTTACTAGCAGTCTTTGAGCTGTAGAGACCACATTTCATGCCACTTTGCCAACCACCCAGCACATGTCCGTCAGTGGTGGGCATCAGGATACCACAGAAGGGGCACAGAGTCAGGAAGGCTAAGGCTTAGGTCTCCTTTTATCTCTGTCCCTCACTCGCTCTATAGCTCAGCAAGACACAACTTCTCTGAGTCTCAGTTTCCCCTTCAGTAAAATTCCCATGGGTCACATGACCTACCTTATTTATCAACAATCAAACAACAGTCCCCCAGGCTCTAAAGCACTGGGGTTGGGAACCACGTGCCTTTGTCCTGGGGAAGCCTGCAGTTTAGTGGGAGAGGCCTGGAGGCAGAGCAGTGAAAGCTATAAGGAAGGAGCTGGCCGAGTCCCACGGAAGCAGGAAGAGCCATTCTCCCTGAGAGAAGGCGTGGGTTGCAGAGATTCTGAACCACCTGGTGAAGTAAGCAGTTTAAGCACCTTTTTATAAAAGAGGAAAGTCAGGTTCAGAGATAGCAGGTAAGTTGCTCAAAGCACATGCCCTGTAAGTTGTAGAGCGCACGGTGACGTGCTCAGCTGTTACTAGCTTTGATTGATGGCCTTGGCTATGGCAGGGAAAATCCTCTGGTAATGAGAACCCAGCCTGCTTTCCTTTCTCCCCTCCAAACTGGTAAGAGATTTACAAATCAGCACAGAGGGTGGTCAGTGGGAAGGTGGCATCCAGGGCAGCTTAACTTGAAAGTTGGAGGGAGAAAGTCTGAGGATGCCTTCTGCTTAGAGCCTCTAATCCAGTCCTGGGAGAGGGGTGGAGCCAAACCACAAGGGCTCAAAGCCTCTGTGCCTCGATCTCCTCCTCTGTAAAATGGGGACAATGATAGTAGTCTCTACCTCAGGGGGTTTGGGGGAGGTTGAATAATTTAATACAAGCACAGGAACTCTATCAACATTAGTTAGGATTCTGGGTCCCTTTGCAGACCTGCCTCCTCCCCTTGACCCTGGGCTCAGAGTGGCACCATCAGCTCTGCCCTACTTAGACAGTGGCAATGCCAGGCCTGCAACCCGAGCCAGCTCCTCTGGGAGGGCAATGAATCTGGGATAATTTCCAGGAGCTAATGAATTCTTCAAAGCCCTCTGAAGGGGGCCCTGGTTCTGCCTCCCTGGGCAAGAGGGCCCAGAAAAGAGCCCACTGAAAAATGACCAATCCGAGCCTGAAGCCACTCGGCTTCACAGACAGCCCTTGGGCTACCTACCCACATGTTGTCTTACAGGAAGCCAGAGAGCTGTTATTTGTCAACATTCTGTCAGGTACAATAGTCGGGTGGAGATGCCCGAGAAAAAGGCTCTTCCCCACTTGGCTTGGCCATGGTGATGTCCTCAGGGCACTTCTTTCTCCTGTTTTGCTTTTCTTCTCCACAAGACTGAGCTGCAGGTATGCAGGACCCTATACAGTTCACCCACTATGGATGCCACGTGCCATGCTCTGGTTTGCAACAGAGTAGGGGCAAATCCGTATTTGTTGCAGGCAGGGAGGGAGGGAGGAAAGGAAAGAGGGAGGGAAAGAGGAACGGTATCTGCCCTGTTTCTCTCTCCTCCCCTGCTCTGCCCCACCTCCTCAGTGGTTGGGAGCTGCTATTGAGAGACACCATGGCCTCTCCCTGTGGGATGGGCACATCCATATTGGCGTTCCGGCCCAGCACCCCTCGGAGTTTAGAGCGGTCAACATTGTTGACCAGGAGAACAAGGGGCATCTCCCTAGTTCAGAGCCACGCTCTGTGACAAGGACCCAGACCCCGCTTCTCAAAGTCTCTTGCCCAATAGCCTTGCCAACTGCCGGCCACCTCCCACTGATCAATGTGGCTTAAACATTTCTTGAGGGGCTGGAAGGCCAAAAGCATGACAGTAATAAGACTCGTGTTTACTGACAGTGTCTCGGGCCGAGGCACGAATAGTTTATGTCATCTTCACCACCACCCTGGGGGGCAGGTACCATTATCCATCCCCATTTCACAGTTGGGTAAACAGAAGCTCAGAGAAGTTAAGTGAGCTGCCCAAGTATTGAATTTGAACCCACGTGGCCTGACTCTAGGGTGGGTATGATCAACTTCTGCCCCGCTGGGTCGTGAAGCCCTCCCATTCTGCAGGCAAGGGTAGCTTGCTTTACCTCTCCTAAGCTCAGTTTGCTCATCTGTAAAATGGGCTAAGAGTGCATAGCTTATGGGGAGCCACTGGATCTGTCTATAGGGCATGTGCCGTGGCGGCTATCATGGCTCTGTAACCTCAGGCAAAGTACGCAGCCTGGCCACCCAGGTGACAGAATACCCACCTCACAGGGTTGAGGCGAGGAAGAAATGAAACACCAGTCCACAGCCCCTCATGCGCCATTCCAAAATCCCAAAGCCCTGGAAATTGGCAGCAGAACCTGACCAGGCTTCGCCTCATCTGACAGCAAACCTTGACCTTGCCTGACCAGGAGGCTATTTACAGGGTGTTTTTAAATCCCGCGCAGTGTGACTATTCAGAACTGCTATGTGCTCGATGATGGAGTGCCGCCCTGAGCCAGGAGTGTCACCTCGTAGGCGGTGGCACATGCACCACGTGACTTCTCTAACATCACGATAACAGCTCTGACTTGTGAAACACACGGAGGGGGAGGGGAGTTGGATAAGGGACTGTGTCTGTAGCATCTGCCGCATAAAACTGGCATACAGTAGGTGCTCAATAAATGACACTTCTCCCTTCTTTTAGGATTACGCACAATCCTTAACCTCTTGCGCTCCAGCCCACTCTGCTTTTCTCCGTTGGAAATGAGAGTTCTTGTGCATTTTGATGGATTCAAATAGGTGCTAGTGAGGATCCTGGTAACGGCTGTGTGTTCAGCACTGGCCGTGGGCAGGGCTCTGAGCCCATTGTGCGTCCGACCTCAGACTGCAGCTGGGTGATTAAGCACATGCCCTCTGCCAAGGCCTTCCCTCTGTTCAAATCCCCGGTCTACCTCTTACGAGCAAAGCCTTGCTGTTTGACCTCTCGGTGGCATATTAAATGGGGATACAATCACAGTTCCAACTTGGAGTCCTAAAAGGACTTAGAACAGTGCCCGGCACATATTAAGTGTTAACAGATTTATTATTATTAATCTTCGCTCTGAAGTATGTACCATAACTAGACTGGTTGTGCAGGTGGGGAAACTGAGGCACGGAGAGATTAAATTGCTTGGCAGTATGGCAACACAATCCTATATGCTCTACTGCCTCTCAGAAGTTGGGACAAAGGGAAGAATGAGAGAGAGGGAGGAGGGAAGAAAAAGGGCATTGTCTACCCGGGTAGTGCCTGCCCAGCCAGTCTGATAGTCCAGTTACAAGTGTCATCAGTTAACATTAAATGTCCCTCGAGTTCCAAGCATTATTCAAAACACATTGGAAACACAAATCTGGGCCTCTTAGAATGGACATTTTACTGAAGGTACTTTCCTTCTAAGAAATAGTCAGGGAAACGTGGGGTCAGGGACAATGGGCTCATAAAGGCTTTGGAAAAACAGGTTCCAGCCTGGCAGACGTGGCTGGCAGTGGCTTATCCTTGTGGAACAGGACAACACAGGCCTTTCATTTATAAGAAGGCTCAGCCTGCAGAGCGTTGTTAGGGCTGTAGCTGGAAACTTGGCTCAGAATGGGTCTGTACAGGAGAAAGCAAAGGAAAGAGAGCAGTAGCCTGCGGGCATTTGTCCTTTGCATCCAGCCCCTGGGCAGATGTAGACCTTGTGTGTCTTCTCATTCTAGAGGCCTCTCAGGAAAGAAATCTGCCCTGCTCCAGCCTTAGGATCTCTGAAAAACTGAACTGCCCCTTACAATCCCCCGCAAAGATATGAGATGGCAGCCCCTGGGGGTGAGAGTGGGATGCTTTTCCAACAGCCAGCAGCTTTTGCAGAAAAACAGCCTTCAGGAAGCAATTAGATGTCAAAATAAATAAAGTAAAAAAAAAAAAAAAAGAAGTTTAAAATATGAATAAGAAAAAAGGAAAGGAATTTGAGGTTTGACAGCTAATAGAGGAAGAAAACTGGAAGAGACCTGCAACAGGTCCGCAGAAAATTGGGGCCCTTTAAAATTTGAACCGTTACCAAAAAAACCAAAGAAGCCTCTCTTCCCCCACCCCGCCCAGCCTGGTCTGTAACTCAGCAACCCCTAAAGGGGAGCTCTGTGTATAATTGTCTGCACCCTTTCTCATTTCTAAACTAGATATATTGTACGTATATTTATATATGTGGTCTGCCTTGCTTTTTTTCTTTCTAATCAACTTTATTGAGACATAATTCACATACAATAAAATGCACCCATTTCAAATGTGACATTTAATGAGTTTTGACAAATATATATATCTCCTGATCAGGATACAGAACATTTCCATCACCCTAAGAAATTCCTTGAACCTCTTTGTAGTCAATCCATTCCCAATCCCAGTTTTAGCCCGAGGCCTCTACTAATCTGTTCTCTGTCACTATAGATTAATTTGGTCTTTTCTAGAATTTCATATCAAAGGAATCATGCACTCCTTTATGTCTGGCTTCTTTGTTGTTGTTGCTGCGGGTGTTTTTTTTTTATGCTATTTAAATAGAATTCTTTAAAATTTCATATTCAAATTGTTTGTAGATAGCAAAAAGTTATTTCTTTTTTGTATATTGCTCTTGTCTCCTATAATGTTGTTAAATTCACTAACTGGTTCCAGCAGTTGTTATATCGCTTCCTTAGAATTTCCTAGTTAACAATGATGTCATCTGTGACTGAAGACAATTTTACTTCTTCCTTTCTGAGCTTTATGGCTTTTATTTCTTTTTCTTGCCTTATTGCACTAAGATCTCTACCATCACATGGAATAAGTGGTAAGTGCAGATGTCTTTTCCTGTTGCCTGTCTTAGGGGAGCAGGTAGGCAATCTTTTATAATGAAGTAAGTTTACTGAAAATACCTTTCATCAGGTAGAAGAATTCCTTCTACCTGAGAACTTTTTGCAGGGAGGGGTATTCAGTTTTGTCAAATGTTTTTTCTGTATCTATTGAAATGATCATCTGGTTTTTCTCCTTTATTCTGTGATTATGCTGCTGTGGTTTTGTTTTTGTTTTGGGAGACAGCATACAGCAAAAGTATGCTTCAGAAACTGAGTTTTGTCTTTGCCAGCAATTTACTTAGCACAGGTTTGCTGTGAGAATTATAATAATCCCACAAGTCAATAGCATACAGGACAATTATCTTTTTTTTTTTTTTAACAGGACTTTATTGGGGAACAGTGTGTATGTACTTCCAGGCCTGTTTTCCAAGTCAAGTTGTTGTCCTTTCAATCTTAGTTGTGGAGGGTGCCGTTCAGCTTCAAGTTGTTGTCCTTTCAGTCTTAGTTGTGTCAGCTCCAGGTCCAGTTGCCATTTCTAGTTGCAGGGGGCACAGCCCACCATCCCTTGCGGGAGTCGAACCGGCAACCTTGTGGTTGAGAGGATGCACTCCAACCAACTGAGCCATCCGGGAGCTCAGCGGCAGCTCAGCTCAAGGTGCCGTGTTCAATCTTAGTTGCAGGGGGCAGAGCCCACCATCCCTTGCGGGACTCGAGGAATTGAATTGGCAACCTTGTGGTTGAGAGCCCACTGGCCCATGTGGGAATCGAACCAGCAGCCTTCGGAGTTAGGAGCATGGAGCTCTAACCGCCTGAGCCACCGAGCTGGCACAGGACAATTATCTTTTAATAAGCCAAATAAAGTAATAGCATACTCCACATGACAAATTAATCACACTATGACTCTAAGCAAGGGGAGGTGAATAAAAAAAGTCCTAATTTTAACAGAGGTGTATCTTTTTCTACGAGGAAGCACTGGGGAGCCTCGGCAACCAACCAAAGAGCTGATTTCCAGCTGCCAAGGCAAAAATACAAGTCCTTGGTTGCTAGGGCACGTCGCTAGGGAATGAAAATGGCAGTGTTGGTGGGCAGGCTGATCTCTTTCAAAGGGTGCTGAGAAGTTTATTACCACTGTCTTTGAGGAGTACCTCACCAAGACATGTGCAAATACCCCAAGGGTCTTCGAAGAGTTTTTATATTGGTGAAGAGTTCCTCAGAGTCCCTCGCCCAAACTGAAACGCTCAAGTAATCCTCACAAACTGTCAGTATTTACTGTCTAAATGTCCACTTGCCCTAGTTGCTTTTCCACATGTTCTTATGGATAAGCCCCCAGGAGGGTCCCTCAGCTACTGGGCTGCTGACTGCTTATCACACAACTGATGTAGAACGACATCTTGGCACGACTTACTTTATTCTTGTATCAAAGTAACTTTTTTCCTTTGTCATAAACCAGTGGATTAAAACAACTTCACTGAAGTCGTAAACAAGTGGATTTGAAATCATATTAAACCAACTCACAACATATGCTGAATTATATTGATTGATTTTCAAATGTTAAACCAACCCCTTTTTCTTGGGATATCTCATTTGATCATGATGTATTTTCCTTTTTATATACTGCTGGATTTGATTGCTACTGTTTCGCTAAGGATTTTTATCCATTTTAATCCCTGCTATACCCACCAGAGCCTAGAACACTGATTTGAATGGAGTAAAAGCTCAATAAACATGTTGAATGAATGAATGAATGAATGAATGAATGAGAGGGATAGCTTCCTCTGTCTGGCCGGCAGAGAAAGGGAGCTTCCTAAGCAACAGCATGTTCCAAGGCACGGAGCATGAACTATCATTGTATCAGCCACTAACTAGCTGTGTGGCCTTGGGTAAATCTATCATACTTGTCCATAAAAAGGGAACGAACACAACAGGGCTGCCAAACATTGTGAGCATCCAGCAAGATAATATACATGAGAGACCTTGGAAAAACTCCAATCAGAAGGCAGTGTTACTATTAACGAGGGGGTGGGGAAGCCAGTTTTTGTGTCCAGCACAACCCTAGACTGGCAGTCCTTGGGGAAAGAAGGCAGGAGGTTGGGTGCTGCCTTGGCATGAGAAGCCTGGGTTCCAGCCTCAGACACCTCTGTGAGAGAGCAGCCATGATGGAGGGCATCAGCTCCTAGGGTTTAGAATTTTGCCCAGATGGAAGCAGCTCCCTCCTGGCTAACAGGGTTGCATTACTCTCTCCTCTGTACTATCCTTGCCTCATAAATCTTCAGCTAAGGCCACTGACTTCCTAAGCAACTAAAGTAAGGGATTTGGGACATTTAGGAAGCATAAGAAACACTTTCTTTGTCTTCCTGCCTGCCTTCTTTCCTTCCTTCCTTCTTTTTCCCCATATATGGATCACTAGCATGGCTTTCCCCATTTTCTAGGCCTGGAACTAATGGCTTTACTATAGAGTACTCACTGTGTTTGTATTTTGGATGACTGCTCCTGGGAGTTGTTTTTAAAGAGTCCCAGCAATCAAATATCTCACTCCTGTGTTTGCACACAAATCCCCTTCTACTTAAGCTCTCTCTGTGTTTACATACAGGATATCTAGCAGCTTGGTCTGGTCAAGGTACGGCTTTTAGTAGCTGTGGGTGATTGAAAACAAAGGGTTGGTATATTCTGCACCTGTTGCCTCTGGAAGGATATGCAAGTGGGGGTGACAGACTAAAGGGGTGAAGGGATGGCCTTTGAGAGCAGGTAGAAGATTTTTGCTACAAAGTAAATGAAAGAAATGAAAATTTGAAACCACAGTAGCAGTAGAAGGAACACAGAGAAGGGGATGACTTTGGGAGAATTTCAGGAGATCCAAGTGCCAGGTGAGTATAGGCTGCTGAGAGAGACAGAGACAGAGAGAGAGAGAGAGAGAGACAGAGAGAGAGAGAGAGAGAGAGAGAGAGAGAGAGAGAGAGAGGAAGTCCAAGGTAACAGGAAAGTTGCTTAGCGTTGGTAGCTGTGCAGATGGTGGTGTCATCATATACCAGGACAGGAAATAGAAAAGCAGACAGGTTTGGGGGAGGGGAAGAATGGAATGAAGAGTTCAGTTAGGGACATTTATTCATTAATTCCTTGGGCATTACTAGCGTCATAGGCATATACCTTGTCAGGAACAATGGTGAACAAAAGAAACAAGGTCCCTGGGCTCCTGAAACTTACATTCCAGGGATGGAAGGACAACTTAAATCAGTCAACAAAGTCACTGCAGAAGCCTCTATGAGGAAATTAAATGGAATCATGTGTTAGAAATGCTGCGACGGAGGCCAGGGAAGGACTGCACGTTGAGACCTGGAGATAAGAAGATGCCAGGCTGAGTTTGACAGTGACCCAAGGACACACAAGTAGAAAAGCAGCTTGAATAGAGAAGCTTGGAGCTCAGAAGTCTGGGCTGGAGATGATCAGAAAAGATAGACAAAAAACGTATTGCAATGTATAATGCTATTTCGAGAAAAATCAAGACTATACAAAATGACAGTAGGCGTACTCTGGAGGTTTAGGCTCTTTTGATCTTTTTTCCCTAAGTTGGGTGGTGAATACACAGTTGTGAGATGTCATGTAATTTATATACCTTTTTGTACATCCTAAGCATCACAAAATAAACTAAAAATAGACTAAAAAAAGGGGGAAAGGCCGGACCCCGGGTCTCACCAGACGTTGCCAAGCCCAGTTTCTCCATCTGTGAGCAGAGACCGGGCAGCTTCGGCCGGTTCTCATTCCCCTCGCGTGGGCCCAAGCCGACCTCGCCTATTCAAGCCCTCCGGACGGAACCCCGCCCACGTCCGCCCGCCGGCCAATCGGCGCGCGGATCCGGGCCCACACCCCCGCCGTGCACCTCCCCGGGCCCGCGCCGCCGCGTAACGTCACGGCCCGGCCCCCGCCACGTGACGGCCGCGCGGTGCTGTCCCACTGGCACAGGGCTCGCGCCGCAGAGGCCGGGGAGGCTCCGGCGGCCACGCCGCGGAGGGCGCGGGTCGAGGGGTCGGGTCCTGGGGGCGCGCGCTCATGGAGGCCGCGCGGGCGGACGCCTGAGAGCAGCGGGGCGAACCGAGCAGGTCACCTCACGCATCTTTCGAGCCGCCTCGCGCCAGCGGCACCCGGCACCCGGCACCCGGCACCTGGCGGCGGGCCGCGGAACCGGCGCGGCCATGGCGACGGGCACTCAGCAGAAGGAGAACACACTGCTTCACCTCTTCGCCGGCGGGTGAGCGTCCCGGCCCGACCCCGCGGCCCTCTCGGCCCGCCCTGCGCCCTCGGTGCGCCCCGGCGGGTTATCGGCCCTCCGCAGGCCGAAGGGCCGGCTCCCAGAGGAGGAAGTCCTGGCGTCGCGGGGTGAGGACGCCCGGGAGGCGCCGGCCTTTCCCGCTCCCGGGTCCGCATCCCCGAAGGGTTTTACCCGGCGCCTGCTTCGCCCCTACGCCCATCCCCCTCCCCGCAGCGTCTCCGGCTTCTAATCCTTTTAAACAATTAGAGAGGCTGGTGTGACGAGTGTCAGTCGGGGGCGGCCCTGCCTGGCCACGGTGGCCCCGCCGCCCTGGCCACACTGCCCTTGCTCCCCCCGGGCCTGGGAAGTCTGGTGGATGCTCGGCTTGGCCCGGGAGTTCCTCTGGGTAGGTAGCGCCGGGGCGAGTTCAGACAGTCGAGAGGGCTGCAGGTGTTGGACCGCAGCAGAGGCCTGGAAAGTGCTGGCGAACAGCGATGCTGGCCAGCAACCTGTGGGAGAGCTGGTGGGGGACCTCGAGAGAAAGTGAGGTCAGGAGGGCGTGTTGAAATGCTTCTTTCCTCCTGGCGGACGCGTCCAAGGTAAAATGTTTTCTATTCTGAGAGCTGCATTCGTTTGATCATCCATCAGGCTCCTGATATTTTTCAGCAGAGGCAACGCATTTTCAGGGAAGTTGGGTGGTAGGGGGGTTAGGAAGGGAGCTGACTTGTTTGTTTCTGTCTTCAGAAAATAGACGTTAAATGTTTTTGAGTATTAGTAATTTTTTTTTTTCCCTTTTAATACAGCCGGTGACTTTGGGTCCTTTTGGAGTCTTGTAGAGATGTTTGGAGCCTTATTTGAGGACCTCACAGGCCTGGCACAGCAGTTTTTAAGTGCAGGACATTATGCATAAGATAGAATTTGTTCTGGATTGTCGTCTTGACGAGTATTTTAGTTGCAGCTTGGACTGTTGCCTAGATATGTATGTTCCTTATTACAAACCAATAATGGTTGAGAACTCATCTGTGGAACTAAGCATCGTGAAAATGTTCCTGAGCTCTTTGTACTTCTTATTTGTAGGTGCTCACCTAGTTACTTTGTTTTTCCAACCAAAAAATCTTGGTTTTTTGTAGATAAGAATAAGTCATTCATCTCTTTCTTACCATTCCTCTCATCCTTACACGTCATCTCCCCATTGAAATTTCAACTTTGAGAGTGGATGGGGGAGCAATTCCTAAATTATGACCAAATATTAATTTGTCATTCTGGGGAATTTTTAAACAAGTTAGCCATATTAATTAAAGTCATTTCTCGAGCCAAGAAGGATCATTTTTTCTAATGATTTTATTCTTGGTGATTTTAATTTGTTTTTAGTGAGGTGGTCTTTTAAAAAATTGTTTGTATTCCAAACTGGGAGAGTTCCCAGTTCTGCAGCAGCCTCTGTGAGGCTTGCTGCATAATGGATTGCCCTGTCGTGATGAATCTCCCCACACGCCCTTCACTGTGCCCTCTGGCTGCTGATTCTCCACTGAAGCACCAGTCTCTTACCTTGTGATGGAGAAAAAGGCAGTAGCCCGCCCAGCTCCCCTGAACTTATTAAAATGTAGAGAGTTTATTAGGGCAGTGCCTGAAGCCCTTGTGTTTAGCAGGGTTCAGTTCCTTCATTAGCAGCATTACGGGATTACTTGCAGATATTCCAGAAAGAAAATAAATCTTACAAAAAGATGCTTTCAGTAACTAACTGGATTTCGATTCCTTCCTACTAGCCTAAAATATATTCTGTGTCTTTTAGGGAGGAACATTAAAGGAGCTAAGTGTTGAATGGGTACATCACATAGTTAAAATCAGCCGATGCAGTGGTCCCGCCTGGTCCAGCGGATGACATACTGCTTTGCTCTGAGTAGCTAGTTTCCATGTTGTGAAGCTGGCCTCTTTCCAAAGGAGGAAGTTCACTTCCTTTGAAAAGAAGTCAGCCCCCACTTTTTAAATGTCACATTTCTCCTGTTCTCTGTTTATTGAGTAGCCTTTGGAAACTAATATCAAACAAGGTTAAAGCTATCACTAATTAATGATACAGAATAAATATTTTTATCAGGTATAACAGGCTTATGAATGGTTAAAAATTAATTTTAGAACCCAGAAAGTAAAAACTGCATCCAAAACAACTCATAGTCTTTAAAACTTAATTAAAAAAAAAAAAGTTTCTTGGGTGCTTTGCAAAGGTGAAAATACTCCTACGTTAACCTGTAAATCATCCTTTTAATACAGTGTTGCCCTTTCAGAAAGAAAAGAGCTGGAGGACAAGCCAACACCTAGAAATAAGCACTTTAGAAAAAGGTTCTATGCATGTACATATGTGTATCAAATGTAATTTCATAGTTAATTTTAAAATAGGCTCATATTTTAGAAATTGCTTAGTAATATATTAAGGTTTAATGGCAGCGTGGGAGTGAGTTCTCTGCGTGTACTCTTAATCAATCAATCCTTACTGTTCAGTGTTTGCAATGTAGAAGGCAAACAGTTTCCAAGTCAATGACTGGAGTTCAGTGAGGATGTTACAGTAATTTATGACAGGGCTACCGCTCTGATTGCATAATTTCTTTCTAATCTATCATTGCTATTTTTTTGCCAACATAAATAACTGGATGTCCTTATGTGTACATGTGTAGGTCTCTGATTATTTCCTTGTGATAAACCATTAGATGTACAATTGCTGAGTCAAAACACATTTTTAAGGCTTTTGATACCTACCAGCACATTCATAAACAAACCATCTCTTAGGGTGGGTGACCTCTGCGTGAGCAGACCACATTCATTTGATGTTGATTTTTAGTATCTCTAGGGATTTCGCTGTCATCTGCATTCTTCCCTCCTATCTCAAATTCTGGGTTGTACTGTCAAAACAAAAAATGTGCTCAAAAAAAATTTAATTGTTACTGCATAACAGAACCTGTCATTCCTTTTCTACTGTTTAAACCATCTCGTTAAAAGAAACACTCATCTTCTAAGTGGCCCTTCTGTGTCTAGGCCTTATATATGTTGAGAAAAATCCCTTAAATGTTGCCTGTCAAATGACGTGGGGACTCTGGTTGTCCATGTAATGTCAGTGGTGGCCTTCCCTTGCTGACCAAGCAGTAGCACAGCAGGCTGGCGATTCAGGAGATGTACTCGGCACCTGAAATAGACCAAGCTGTCATTATATTTAGAGGTTAATGGCTTAGACTATATGCTTTAGGTCTTATTTTTATGGCATGATTTTTTCTTTGGTCATCAAATATACTTACATAGCCTTTAAAATATCTTTTAATGGGAATATGGTATGTCGTTAAGGTTTTAAAAAATAGAATTCAAGATACTTTAAAAATTGATTACCCCCCCAATTATGGACAGCTGTCACCTTGTGTACTGTGCTTTGACCCTACAAGTTTAATCTGTATCAGATAATGGTTACTTTTGAAGTGTTAGGCACATGTTAATTAATATATTTGCTAGGGGGTCAATGTAGAGAAGATGTAAGACTTATTTGAAATGCTTAAAGAAATTTCGATAAGACAAATATGTGCACGTAATACTTTATATAAGGCTTATATAAGTGTACTAGGACTATAAATTGACTTTGATTTCATCCAGTGTATTTCATATATGTGATACTTTAAAAAAACTGTCGGTGTTTGGATGAAAGATTCCTGCTAGAATTTCAGCTTCCTGAGGATAGCAACCATGTCTGTTTT
Organism: Rhinolophus ferrumequinum; assembly: GCF_004115265.2. Lineage (NCBI taxonomy): Eukaryota > Metazoa > Chordata > Mammalia > Chiroptera > Rhinolophidae > Rhinolophus > Rhinolophus ferrumequinum. Next base: position 6,294,682 of record NC_046292.1, read on the forward strand.
CTTCACTGGTACATCCCAAGTATGGCACCCCCCATGTTGCAGGTGCTTAATGGATACTTGTATAATGATTAAGTGAATAAAAGGCATTGTGTGTCTTACCTGGGAGTATGAATTGATGTAGCTTGTTACATTGCCCCAAAGTACAGAAGCAGTACTTTGATTATTTGTGAAGTAGGAACATGATTCTATATTAAGATTTGCTGAAACTGTATTGGCATAAGGTAACATTATTTTGGATTTGTGTATTTGTGAAAGATACTGATTCTCTTCGGATTCAGAAAGTACTGTAGAGTTTTTCATGCATTCCAGGTGCTATTTTAAATTTTCTTTCTTAATGAGATAGAATACAAGAAACAGCATCTAAAGGATAATTAGCTGCATCAAAAACTATGCGTTTGCTTTAACTGAGTGAATACAGAATTTGCATAATCAAAGTCTTCTAAACCTTATGCCATGTATTCAAATAAAACATTCCAGAAAATTTTATATAAAGAGGCACTAGTGTTTTTCAAGGAATGACTGTAGAGGTTGAAGATGAAAAGGGGAAATTACCAAGAGCTCCAAAAATTGGGGTCACAGGGTGTCTGGAAGTATCATTTATTGGTAGAATCCGTATAGTTATGTAAAAGCTGTGAGTCTGGAAGCCAGTTTACTATCAGTTGGGTAGCAACTACAAAAAAAGCATATTGGTCTTAGCTTTAATGCCTGAAATATGTCAGTGTGCACATAGAAAAACAGATTCTTGTTGAAAACATCTAGTTTTATTTTTTTCCCCTTCTTCTGCCCTCCCCCCACTCTGGTTCAAGCCGTTGTTTCTCAGTCTAGTTTCATAGCCACAGCTCCCTGGCCCATGGTATTATGAGCCTTGTGCTTCCCCCGGCTGACGCAGTCGGTCGCTGGTCGTTGGTCGTCCGCTCACAGCAACTCATGGGCGGCTGTCGCCAGCTGCCGACCCCTCACGATGGCTGCTGGCCACTCATGGTAGCCCTTGGCAGCACACAGCAGTTCACGCTGACCTCTGGCAGTTCACGGCAGCCCAGCTCCAGAGAGAGCCGTTGTTCATGGTCTTAGCTGTAGAGGGTGCAGCTCACTGACCCAGGTGGGAATCGAACCATCAACCTAGGCGTTAGGAGCACACCGCTCCAACCACCTGAGCCACTGGGCCAGCCCCAAAAGCATCAGGTTTTGTTTGTTTGTTTTTTAACCTTTATTGGGGAATATTGGGGAACAGTGTGTTTCTTCAGGACCCATCAGCTCCAAGTTGTTGTCCTTCAATCTAGTTGTGGAGGGCGCAGCTCAGCTACAAGTCCAGTCCTCCTTTTCAGTCTTTAGTTGCAGGGGGCACAGCCCACCATCCCATGCGGGAATTGAACTGGCAACTTTGTTGTTAAGAGCTCACACTCTAACCAGCTGAGCCATCCGGCTGCCTCTCCAGAAGCTCAGTGGCAGCTCGTTGTCTTCAATCTAGTTGTGGAGGGCGCAGCTCACTGGCCCAGGTGGGGATCGAACCTGCAGTCCTGTTCAGAGTTCGCAGCTCTAATCAACTGAGCCATCTGGCCACCCCGAAAACATCTAGTTTTAAAAACTGCTTGTTACTTGAAACTCAGAGTTAAAAGGGAAACATTGTGTCCACAATTTAAAGTTTTTATGTCTCTGATCACGTAAAGATCCAGTGTGTAGTTTAGTAGTAATAGTGTGGCTTTGCTGTAAACTCGGGGAGAGGAGCCTAATCCAAAGGGGAAAAGTACCAAGCCAGGCCTATGTGGGTGAAAAGATAAACGGTTAAATATGTCTTCATGTAATAAACATAAGGCTTCAGTTCTGGGCCGGAAGACTGAGAGAAAGTAGAGAATGGGGGGAGGGTACATTTTTATAGAAAAAGGAACAAGTAGTAACAAGGAAAAGGCACAGAAGAATCCAGGTGACAGATTTTTTAGAAAATGAGGCAAATCGATTTCAGAGGGCATCTCTGGTGACTGCTCTGAGACACATAATTTAATTGCTACTCGTGGCCTTTCTGCTACTCTGTTCAAACCTTTTGGATGGTTTTGCTGAATGGAACATCCCAGAGAATTTTCTCTGGACTTTGGCATCAGTGACTAGAATGCATTACCTTAGGGGCGAATTAAATTAACATCCAGGGAATTTCTTCATGGCTGGCTGTTAGGAACCTGGCCTACTAGAAATGCAGTCCTAACTGCTTTTTGGAAGATTACTGATAATAGTAAAACCCTTTAAGTGCTTTCTTGAAAAGTTTAGGTAAAAAAAATTTTTTTGACTAGGCTTCTTTAGGAGGCTATGAGTTGTAAGTAAAAAAATTCAGTTCCAAGTGGCTTGATTTTTGGCACATACACCTGATTCTAGAGAGAGCTGAGGCTTTGGTGATGGCTTATCGAAATAGCTCACCCATGTGTGTCACTGTGGCCTCTAGAAAGACCTGCTGGATTCCAGGGTTGGCCCTGCATGCACACAAAAGCCTCCAGCAGCTGCCAGTGTTTCTCCACCGTTGAACAAGTCTTGAGCTTTACCCTGATGGGACCAACTTGGGCATGCCCATCTCTAAACCGGCCAGTGCTCCTTGGGCCAAATCACAGGCCCGTCGCTGAACCCTGTGGCAATGTGGATGGTACTCTGTTGATTAAGTGAGTTGGGGCTAAACCTAGAAATGGATTCCATCCCATCCAAACTATAAGGCTTTAGAACTCTGGGATCTTAGGACAGGAAGAAGGGATGGTTACTGGGGAGACAACCAACCAGCAGTGCCCTCCACATTGGTTACTGCCTTCAAATGTGTTGTCCATTGTATTGACGTAGAACAGTTTCTCCACTTCGGCCAGATGGTTATTTGCTTGGGGCCATCCTGTGAATGGTAGGGTGTTAGCAGCATCCTGGCCTCTACCCACTAGGTGCTAATGACCCCGCTCACCCAATTTCAGTAATCAAAAATGTCTCCAGATACTGCCAGATGTCACCGGGTGGGGGCAAAATTGCCCAGTTGAGAACCACTGGTCTAGAATTGTGATCTTCAAACTTTGATCACACAGCCCTATAATTAAAGTGTTTGTGCATATCCCCATGTATATTTATATTACCCTACTAATTTTATACATGTTAGAAAACAGATACACAAAATAGAAACTAAATGGTAGAGAGTATAAATAAAATTGTGTTTCTTTCTATACTGTTTTCTTCCCATATGCCCAGGGATCATTGTGTACAACCTCTTAGAGTTTGCCCCCCACTTTGGAGAACAGTGGTCTAAAATATTGGTATCTAATCAGAATTCGTCAGTCTCCTGGTTCTGTGATGTCAACACTGTGTCACCATGGAACTGGATGTTGAATGAGACTTTTCCTGTTGTGTGAGCGTTGGCTACTGGGGCCCTGAGCTGAACCCAGAGGAGCCTTCTCTGAGACACAGAAAGAGGAGGGTGTCTGCCCGACTGCCACTGACCATTCTGCCCCAGACTGTACGCAGAGCAGGAAGGCAACATTGTGGCATGTGGAGTGTTGAGAGAGGCTTTTCCTGCCACTGTCTCCTTCCCTTTCCCCAGCCCCTGGTGGTTGAGGCTGTAGAGTGAGGGAGCTGGGGAGGCTGAGAGACACGTAGCTTGCTCTGTAGACTTCCTGCTGCATTAGCCCATGCCAGCAGGATGAGAAGGCACTGGCATGGTGTGCTTGGGATGGACATGGGGGTGACTTCCTACTGAGTGCCAGTCTTGGTGCCTCATGGTGGGCATGGAAGGAAACTGGTGGGTCCCCGTGGCTTGTGTTAATGAGCATGGGGATCAGAGAAAGGAAAGGCACCTACTGCTGCACGCAAGGTTCCCAGGCCAAGTAAGACTGAAAGGAGATTGGGGGATGGGCTACTGGTGGGACCAATACGAGGGTTCCCAGTTTGGGGGCTCTTGGTGAGGTGGTACACCACCTACACTTAAATCATTGCATTTGCTGTGGCCACTGAGCCATTACACAGCCAGGTGGACCCACAGCAATACCGAGACCACTTACATAAGACTGCTTCTCCGTGTCCTCATGCCCAGAGAACCCTAAAAAGCAGGAAAGAAAACGTCAAAAAGCAGACCACATCCCCTCAAGCCACATGTCTAGCTGGCAGTGGTTTTGAATCAGATTTGAGATTGAAGTTTTAGATGGGACTGAATTTCAAAACTTCACACTTAGCGGAAAGTCCTGGAATCTTTCTGTGATATCATAGGAAGGGGGGGATTCAATAGAGCACAGCTGAGAAGGGCTGGCAGCCAGAGCCGATGCCTCTACCCTCGCTGAATTGAGACTAGAAAAGCTTGGTGAAGAAATTCCACAGGTTTGCGGCGGACAGGCCTTCGTCCGAGCTCGTTGACGCAGCCCAGCCCTGAAGGTCTTTGTGTCGAATCATTGTGAATTGACAGGAACTCTTTTCTACAAAGAGAATAATTTGTTGTACTCCTAAGTGCTCTGGACCCAACATGATGAAATATTTTTTGAAAAATTTGGAAAGCCAATCTGGAGAAGTCAACGTTTTGATTTACTTATTTTCTCAGAGTGATGAATGTCTTGTTCGTGTTGGTTCATGAAGAAAGAAAAAGAAGTTGAGCTGAAAGATACTTTTTAAATCCTGCTATGAAATATTTTAAATTTCAGGAAGACTCTTTTTGGGACATTTTGGTTTAATATCAGAACTTGTTTTCTTCAGATTAAGAGTATTTTAGTAAATATGTATCCAACACAGCTTAATGATTTAAAATGTCCTTTGGACATTTTTCATCAAGTTTTTCCTAGTCGGTAAGGAGGGACTTACCTACTGAGTGGTAACTTTGTCCCGTTGTTTCCAGTTTGCAGTGTTTTCCCTTGTTTTAGCTGTTTCCTGTGACGCTGCCTTGTAGAAGAGGCACCAGAACCTTAGCGTGCCTTCCTTTGTCCCCTGGTAAGTGGTCGAGAAGGCCAGGCAGGGCCTGTTCACCACGGCCACCCCCTCCTGCTACGGCGCAGTGTGTGTACCAGATAAAACAGTGACTGTGGTGGTGAGGGTGACTTGCCATCCTCAAAGAGGGCGCCGACTCGCTGATAGGAGGACACTTGCCCTGTTTGTCAGGCAAGCACACCGTCACCACAGTTCATCCTTTGATCAGTGGCATAGATTTGGGTGACAGTTGGCCAAAGTAAAGAGTGCAGCTGACTTGGGGACAAAGCAAAGGTGGCTGACCTGTGTCATATTTGAACTTGTTAGCTTTCTAATGAAAGAATTTACCCAGAAGCTCTGTTTTTTCCGTGATTTGGAGTCTTGTTATTGAACATAAATGTAGATAGATTTCAGATATTTCTTTATCTTACTCTGTAGCACGTAAGTTTCCCAGTGTTTTAAAATATTATACTTTTAAGCATGTGGTTATTATAATAGAGAAGAGTGATTATTTTGTGTGACTAGATACGTGTTAGGAAGTTAGTTTTTTAACCTCTTTTTTGAAGCACTCGCCTTTATGCCCCATTTTCTGTAGATACGTTCTAGTGCGCAGAGCCACTTAGAGCAGCATTCTGTTGGGCTCACAGTTTTTTCTTGATACAAAAGGACACATTAGAGTTTTAAAGACCTAGTTTAGTTGTCTAATCAGCAATTTTCCATTTTGAGTTTGAATGAAAATAGTGTAAATTAGCAAATTAAACTATCTGTAATACGTTTCTTTCCATAATCCTCCCAGAGGCAACCTCAGTCCAGTGGGCCAAGCACAGGTTTTGGAGGCAGTGGTTCTGGATTTGGCTTTCAGTTTACACACTTAAACACTTTGTGACTGAGAAAGTGCATAGCCTTGTTGAGACCCAGATTTCTAACACCTCCATCTGAGGAGGACGGGAGCCCACTTAATATTCTGTGCACCGGCCCGTCCTTCCTGCCTTCCTGTGTTACTTAGTTCCCCATCAAAGATGCTGGTGCTGAATCATCTTTATTGAACCCACTGTTGTGTGCCAGTGCTGTACTCTCCCCGAGTGCAAGATACACGAGCACGCCCCCTCCCGGGGGCGTCCCCTGTGATGGCAGGCCGCCAGGAATGCTGTTGTCAAACCTCTAGATCCCTTAAGAGACATTCTCCCTGAAATCTCGATTTAATCATTTCTTCACTTAGCAAATACTGTTTGCGAGCTTGTGTGTCCCGATGCCAGGGATATAGAGATGAGTAAGACGGGTCCCGATCGTCCGTGTTTCCCAAAGAGTTGATAGAGCTTGTGTCGCTGGTGGTGTGGGGATGGCTTCACCTGGTCAGTGGTGTTGTCAATGACCAAGCGCGCGGTTTCATGGATATTAGTGGTTGACGAAAGATGGAAGTAGGTACTGTAGGATAAGTGAGTTATCTTGAAGAAATACACTTATAATTAGAACTTGGGTCATACAGAGTTCGCTATGAACAAATTGTAAAGGGTAGTTAGGGGGATCCTGACCAGAGAGATGTGTGATGAACGGAAATGCAGAGGAAGCGTTGGTTGGTTCCCACTGAGGGAAACACAGGGACTTTGTCATGAAAAGTAAGCTCTAGTTTAACTTTCAATGACGTCCAAGTTACTTAGATTTTAATAAAAGTCTGTGTTGTAGTGGACATTGATTTTCAAATAGTGGCTTTACCTGAATAACTATTTTTGTTTGACTGTGAAAAGATGTTTTCTGGAGTATTCACCGTAACAGGTTAGTGAAATTGGAAAGGACATGAATGTGTAACAGTAGGAAATTGGTTAAAATATTACACATCGATACAGAGGAATAGTATGCAGCCATTATAAATGATGATGTAGGTGTATATATGTTGACATTCACAATATCTAGGTAAGTGACGAAAAAAAAGTGACATTGAAAAGCCCTACAGGATGTGCTGACCCGTTCACAGTACTCACCTCTTCAGCAGCTGGGATTTCGAATATATATATATATATATATATATGTTTTTTTTTTACCTCCCTGAATGTTCTAATCATGAAATGAACATTCACATGTGAATGTGAAATTAAATTTCACATTTTGTTTGTGTAGAGAATGGTATAGCTTTTCTGACCCTGTTGTGATTTCTTGCAGGTGTGGGGGAACAGTTGGTGCTATCGTCACTTGTCCACTAGAAGTCATTAAGACTAGGTTGCAGTCTTCAAGATTAGCTCTTCGGACACTCTATTATCCTCAGGTCCATCTGGGGACCATTAGTGGAGCTGGAATGGTGAGACCAACGTCAGTGACACCTGGACTCTTACAAGTTCTGAAGTAAGTTCAGTCCCCATTCTGGACTCCTGCCCCCACTATCAATATAGAATGTTTATTAAGCCCATCAGACAGGATGTGCTGTTTGCACAGCCTTTGTCCAAACTTAAGAATTAGGTTTCTGTACCAATACCATTGAACTCTGACCTTGTTCCCTTGGCAGCTGGGCACCCAGTGTGCATGTGGTCACCATCCAGGGACAGTTAAAGTAAACCTAACAGAGCAAACCAAAAGCCCCTGTTTAAATTGTATCAAAGTCTTGCTCTTTCCCAAAATCTTTTGAGGGCTGGCAAGAAGCTACACGATGGTAAAATGAAATTTAAAAATGTTTTAATTGCACAAGAGAAGGGATGTTTTAAGAGGAAGCAATAAATCCTAATATTTTAAGAGGAAGTAATATCGAAACAAAATGTTTGAATTTTTTACTTTTTATTTGGAAATAATTTTACATTTATAGAAAAGTTGCAATATATATTTAATAAAATGATTTTTTATTATTTTTGTTTCATACCTAAGCCACCTGCCTAATTTATTTTTACTGCATTAAAAATGTCTTATTTGCTTACAAAGTAGCTAAATATTCATAAGTTGGTTTTGACTTATCAGCCTCTATGCTTAAGGCAAAAGAAAAGCACTTCTTAATATCTGAACTTTAGCTTGGGGCCCTGTACTTTAGAAGAGATGTTCAGTAATTAAATGGTGGTTGAGTTTAACTACACATGATATTCAGATCTCTGAAACTTATTATTGGAAGACGGCGTGCTCAAGAAAGACATATCAGGAGCAGCCGGTTAGCTCAGTTGGTTAGAGTGCGATGCTCATAACACCAGGGTCGCTGGTTCGATCCCCGCATGGGCCATGTGAGCTGCGCCCTCCACAAGTAGATTGAAACAACGACTTGACTTGCAGCTGATGGGTCCTGGAAAAACACACTTAAATAAAAGTTTAAAAAAAAAAAAAAAGAAAGACATATCAACGTAGTTGTTTAATTGGGAAACATTAGAAAAAGATGCAATAAATTGGAAATGCTCTGTTTGAATAACCACAACACGTAGCACTTTGGACAGAGTTCAGTGACATTTTAGATAAGGTAGAATGAGTTGGAAAGCGCTTAATTTATTTTTAGTTACGTTTTGTTTGTAAAGCCTGCTTACTAATGACCCAGGCCAAACGTGGATGAGGGTGCATCCAAGCCTGTGGAGCAAAACTGGATGTAAGACCAGCTGCTGAAGGCAAGGTCCCAAGCGAGAGAACCAAAAGCCCAGCCAGAGAAAGGAGACTGGTACCCAAGACCCCAGGAGAATCAGCTTTTTAAATTAAACACTGAGACGGGGAGCAGAGACACAGAAGGCAGCAGGTCAGGGATGGGCCCAGGAGGGAGAGACAGAGACAGGAGGTACACGCTGGTCTGGGGAAGGAGAGAGAGCCCCACGTCCTCCCGAAGACTTGGCTGTGAAACAGCCCCGTCTTGGTTTGCCTTAACGCGTTCGGACACTCAGATGCCACCTTTCTTCTGAGGAACATAAAGTGCTTTGGACATAGTGAAATATACAGGTAATTTGCCAGTTTACTAACATCCAAAATGAACTTCCTCTTACGTGCTTGCCCAATAACTTATGACTGGGGGGGTTTATAGATTTACTGTAACCAGGACACTATTACCCAAAAGCTGTGGGTGGCAGTGGGGCCAAACCCGTTATGGTAAATACAATAAGTAGGGATGTTTCTCCAGTTCACATTTTTCAGGCTGCATGTTGTCTATCTCCAGTGTCTCTGTCTCTGGAACAATGTCCACACCATGCTGCCCACAAGACAGCCTGGTTCTCCTGTGGACCCACAGTAGTCATTGGTTCGTGCAGCCATAGCTTCAGAATAATGAGGCCTCACTTACCCATGAGTACTTTTTTTAAAAAATCACTTTTTCTGTTCACATCAAAATATAAATCATGGAATTTTAAATATAATTCTTGTTATAATGTTAGAAAAATATTTGTAACGTGGCATCTTTCACCCAAGAGCTGTTTTATGAAGCTTTATTTTCCTCGGCTAGATATCTATACGTTATTAAGAGTCTCAGCTGATATTTCATAGCTTTCAATTTAAAAATGGCTCCTTTTATGTAGTAGTATTTCATTGAGTTCTCACAATAACCCTGTGAGATTAGCATTCAGGCGGAATACCCCTATTTTATAGATGAGGAAATGCAAATTAGAGGTCAAATGACTTACTCAATGCCACTTTTAGTGTATATTCATTCACCTCTTGCAAAGAAAGATTTGAAAGCAGCTAAAAGTAAACAAGCCCAAGGCCCTAGGAGGCCAGAGACTTCCGCTCACCGCTGACTGCTCGCCTCCTCTGCTGAGTCTCCGACCTGACAGCCTCTTGTGGGAGGCTCAGGGCTCAGACCTCGGCTCTTTCCTCTGAGCCTCACGCTGTACGTCCAGCTGCCTGTTTGACATCTTATCTTGGAGGCGTAATGGGCACCCAAACAAGAACTCCTGTGAAATTCTACTCCCCAAACCTACTGCTTGCAGAGTCTTCTCTGTGTGGTTAAAACCAACTCCATCCTGCTATGCACATCTAAAGTCCCCTCACTGTTGTATCTTACTCCTCACAACCCCACAGCAGATTCTATCAGCCCTACCTTCAAAAGACACACAGAATTTGACCCCTTTTCACTACTTCCTCCAGTGCTATCCTGATGGAAGCCACCACATCTCACCTGTGTTATTGCATTAGCTTCCTGACTGGTCCACATGAGACCTGGCTCCCCACTCCATCCTCAGCCTGTTCTCAACAGAGTTTCCTCGCCCAGGTCCGTCTCCCTCCGAGTAAAAGCCAAAGCTGTCCCTGCGGCCAGCCAGTGTCCTCTGCACTGCTGTCATCCCTCCATTACCTCTCTGATGGTTCCCCTCCCCATCCCTTCAGCTACACTGGCCTCCTTGCTGTCCCTTTAAAGGGCTGGGAACATTGGCTCATTTCGCTTCAGGGCCGTGGTACTGGATGTTGTTTGCCTGGGTGGCTCCCAGTTGTCACCTTTGCAGGGAGGCCTTGCAGTGACCAGGTATTTAAAACAGCCCTCCCCCCACGCCCCATCCCTCCATCTTGCCTTATTTTGATTCACCGCTTTTACCTCCATTTAACACACAGTGTCGCTTACTTGTTTGTATTGCTTATTTTCTCTCCCTGCCCCCACCAGAATGGAAGTTCCTCAGAGGCAGGGACTCTGATTGGTTTTGGTCACTGAGGTGTCCCCAACCACCTAGAATGCTGCCTGTCACATACCGTATTCCCCTAAAGATAAGACCGGGTCTTATATTAAGGTTCGCTCCAAAAGACTCATTAGGGCTTATGTTCAGGGGATGTCATCCTGAAAAATCGTGCTAGGGCTTATTTTCCGGTTAGGTCTTGTTTTCGGGAAAATACGGTAGCAGACATTCAGTACAAATTGAATGAATGAATGAATTTTGGCACATCAGTAACATATTGCATGTAAAGAGCTCAACACACATGCATACCCTGCCATGTAAATAATGGCTGCTGTCATAACGTGTACTTCCTGTACTTTTTAAACATAAGATTTATAACTGTGTTTCTTGGTAGCCAAGGTGAAAAGGGGAATGTCATATTACATAATTCTCGTCTGAAGAAAGCACACTCACTCTTCAGGGGAAATGTATGTTTTTTCCTGTTAATAAGTTCTGTAAGTAGTCTGTCACTCAGTATTTACATAAAGACAGTGCCAGCATAAGAAGCAGTGGCTTTTAGGGTGGCTTAATAGGAAATGACTCCTTTTCACTCTCCCACCACCCTGGTTGAAGCCACCCTTTTTTTCCTCACTTGCATTATTGGACTGCTTTCTGATTCTCCCATTAACCATCCCTAAGCAAGGGCAGTGATGATGGTTAAGCTGCTTATTATGAGTCTTTCAGGAAGAACTACTTTAAAAGACTTAACAGGCAACAGGATTTGTTTACCGGAAGTTTATTTTTCACAATGCAAATCAGCATTTGCTTGTGTCTCAGATTAACCTGTTAGAAAATTTTCTCCGTTGCAGCACAATAACCTTTGTATTTTGAATATAGTTACTTAAAAAGAAAAAAAAGGCAAGATGGCAACACATTAAGACTCTCACTCACTGTTAAATTTGCCAAAGGGTAATAATATATGAATTTATTTCAGGTATCTGCTTTAAAAAGTCTTATGACTCAATCTTTTTTTTTTAATCAGATCTCTTCCTATTCTTTACATTACTCAGATAATTTTTACTCAGGTACCTTTTTAATCTGAAAAGTAATATATTAGTGGATCTAGTGTCTGTCTTAGAAAAACAAAACTGATGTGTTTAGATGAGATCTTTGTTTTGATTATGATCTAAAACTCATGAAGAGGATGAAATACTCCAAATAAGACCCTAGTTTCTTTCTGCATTGCTATCCTAAATGAAATTTGTAAGACTGTGGGAAAATCAGTCTGGATCCTAACATGCTTTATTTTGAGGCTGAAGTGTACCATTTATAGCAGAAACTTGATTGTTCCAGAAAAGTTTTGTAAACATCCAGAAAGGTTAGAAGTTTGAATTATGTAACAGATTTGACTTTTTGCCCACTGTTAATATGCGTCACTGTGGAGACAGCCTTTCTGCAGTTCTTAAGAAGCCTGAGTCACTTGAGGACACGCGTTCCCTACTGCATTATAGATGAGTGGCTTCAGGCTTCCTGGAGCCAGAGAGTCCCTTAATTGTGTTTAAATGACTCCTGGGCTGGCTGCACAGTGTACATTAATAGGAACCACAGGTAGAATCTAAACTTTAAGTGTTTTGAGTATACTGACCATTTGAAAATCTTTCACATACTGTAAGGTGCAGGTCACTTCAAGGTGTTATTTGAGAACAGTTTTTGTTCAGAGAGCTTGGCTTTTTAAAAGCTCGATCCTGTTTTAAGAAAGAGTAGAAGTAAAGTAATTAATGTTGAAAACACTAAATTCTCATGCCGCTGTTAAGGGCCAAATGACTTGGTTTTGGCCACTGAAAATTCACTAAAACTCTGAACTTTATTTGGTGTGTTAGGTTTGCAAAAACCCAAGAATTGTCTATCTCCAACCGTTGTTTCTCTGACTGTGAGCTATAATCGTGAGTTGTGTTTTTATAACCTATGGCCTATATAGCTTTTTTATTTAAAGAACTTTTTATTCTGAAATAATTTCAAACTTACAGAAAAGTTACAGGAATGGTACAAATAACTTGCTTCTACTCTTTACGTCGAATTACATTTGCTTTTTCATTTTTACTCTATATACACACATTTTTTTCTGAACCATTTGAAAATGGGTTACCACATTATGCCTTTTTTACCACTTGATTCTTCAACATTTATTTCCTAAGAACAAGGATATTCTCTTAAAACCACAGTACAGCTTTCAAATGTAAGAAATTTAATACTGATATACTACTTTTTAACTAATCAACAGTCCACATTCCAGTTTTGCCAGTTATCTATTGTGATTGATTTAGCTCAAGAACTAAATTTTGTTTTAAACTCTGTTCCTGCCAATCTCTTCTTTCCACCTTTTTCAGTGAGCCCTTCTTTCCTCCTTGCTGTTTTTTTTTTTTAAACAGCTTCACAATAGCATCAGAAAGAATAAATAAAGAAAAAACCTACACTGTCCTTGTAGTGAGGCGCCCTCCCTAGTATAGTAGTCTCATGTGTCGAACAAAGTACCTTTACGGTGACACTTAGGGGTGGCCAGAGGGCTTAGTCTGGACCACACAAACGAGCGTAGCTTGGGATCGCTTTAAAGAGCCTGGGTTTATACCTGCTTGTAAGGAAAAGATTTTATGATTAGAACATAAAACTAATGTCTTCCTAATATTTTGAAGTAATTATATAAATGGAACTGAGGTCTAGTTTACTATCTGTAATGGCTTTATTGATATACTATTCACAGACCATGAAATTTATCTTTTTAAAGTGTATAGTTCAGTGGTTTTTAATATATTCACAAAGTTACGTGACCATCACCATATCTTAATTCTAGAACATTTTCATCATGCCAGAAAGAAATACGTACCCATTAGCAATCAGTCCCCATTTCCCCCCCCCCAACCCCTGGCAACCACTAATCTATAGATAGTATTTTATTCTTTTGGATGCTATTGTAAATAGAATTTCTTTTTTATTTCCATTTTCAGATTGTTTATTGCTACCATGTAGACATACAGGAGTTTTTTTTGTATATTGATCTTGTATCGTGCAACCTTGCTGAACTTGTTTACCAGAGTAATGTTTTAGTGGATTCCTTAGTATTTATATATATATATCATATTGTCTGTGAACAAAGATAGTTTTACTTTTTCCTTTTCAATCTAGATACCTTTTTTTCCTTTTGTCTAATTGCTAGCCTACCACTTTTTAGGAAAGCTCTTAAAAGTATAAATATTCTTTATATTCAAGCAATTTAAATAGTTTATAAGCACCCAAAAATTTGGAGAGGAGAAGGTAAGATTCAGAATTTTATTTAGTTTGTACATTCAGAGAATCTAGGCCATGAAAATTACTGATCTGAGGAAGGAAAGGACAGGAAATAAAACTACAAATGGATAAAACTTTAGCATTTTCCAACATGCCAGGGTCCAAAACATCAACTTACTTCTTAGGCACCAAAAAATTTCAACTTGGTTTTGGAAACTTTTTGAAAAAAGTGAAAGTTGATAGAAATAGAATTGGCAGGATTCACTTTACTATTCACTTTTTAGGACTATCTTTTCTATAAAGTGAAAGATATCTTTACTTTCAATGTTATAATGAAGGTAAAACGTTATATAACTCTTTTGAAAATGATATTATTTGTGAGCTTGACCTACTTAGAATGCTGTCAGATTGGAGGTACTAATTACCAAGTGAAGAAAAACCCTCAGTAAGAAAAGGCGATTAAATCAGAGAGGACCCTAATTTAACAATACAAATTCTCTTGGATACCATGAAAATTGAGCCATTATAAAGAATAAATTTAACCAACTTGAAGAATCGTTATATTGGAGTGGGAAAATGCCTCTAAAAAATGTTCTATGCAATCATTTTAGGATTTTCTTAGTCATTTTTAATCAGAAACTATATGTAACAATTTTTTTTTTAAACATGTTAACAAGGGTATGGAAAAGCTGGAACCCCGTGTGTTGCTAGTAGGAACATGAAATGGTGCAGCTGCTGTGGCGGATAGTACGGTGAATTCTCAAACAATTAAACAGAACTACCATATGATCCAGCAATTCCATTTCTGGGTATATACCCAAAAGAATTTAAAATAGGGACTTGAACAGATATTTTGACACTCATGTTCATAGTAGCGTTATTCACAGTAGCCAAAAGGTGGAAGCAACCCAATTGTGTATCGATAGATAAAGGGATAAACAAATGTGGTCCATCCATACAACAGAATATGACTCAACCTTATAAAGGAAGGGCATTCTGACACAAACTACAGCATGGATGAACCTTGAGGACATTATGCTCAGTGAAATAAGCCAGTCAGAAGAGTACAAATACTGTACGATTCCACTCATACAAGGTACCAAGAATAGTTAGATTCAAAGACAAAGTAGGATGGTGGAAGGCAGGGGTAGAGGGAGGGGGAATGGAAAGTCAATGCTTAATGGGTATGGAATTCCAGGTAGAGATGAAAAAGTTCTGGAAATGGTTGGTGGTGATGGTTGCACAACATTGTGAATGTACTAAGTACCACTGGACTATAACTTAAAAATGGTTAAAATAGTAAAATTTTATGTATGTGTTACCACAATAAAAAAAATTAAAAAGAAAAATCAAGCACAGTATTCTCTTTGAACTTGATACTAGGCTTTGGCTTACACTCATCCAGCCCATGAAAATTACTAGGTTTTTCTATTCCTTATATCCCTGTTTAGGGCTCTCCTACCATAGAGAAAGATCTAGAAGATGGGATTATCATAAATAAGGAGTAAATCCAACGGAGTCTGTGAACCTGTTTCTCAATGAATCTTGTTATACGGAGGACATTGTTCCCTGTGTCAGACCCTTTGCTGGTGTTCGTCCTCCCTTACAGGATTTCCAGGGACAAATCCTAAACACCTTGCTCCCATGTGAACAAGACGGGGGGAAAAACTTAATGCAAACATATCACACTGATGCTTCTAAAGCATGTTTTGTCACTGTATTAATGAAAGCATATTCTTCAGCCTCCTGATTCTGTGTTGTAATATAATCAGAGAAGGTCTGGGGTCTTGGAAACAATCTGTTCTTTATTCAAGGAACTAATGTGAAGGCTGACACCTTATTTTGCATAGGCCTTGCTTAAGGATTTTAAAGATGCATCTTTTCTTATTCAGGTCGATCTTGGAGAAGGAGGGACCAAAGTCACTTTTTAGAGGCTTGGGTCCAAATTTGGTTGGAGTTGCACCATCAAGGTAAGCATTGAACTTTCAGCTGGCTCCGTAAATATGTATGTGATACACTGAGTCCTTTCCCACCGAAGGGCAGTATGGCTGGATGGACAGTATCTTTTTCTGTGTAGGGTTTGCCTTAATACAGCTGACAAGTAGAAATAGTGTTAACTGTTGGAGTGTCTTTAGTGTGTATGAGAGAAAGAGATTCTAGTTATTTTATCAAGTTGAAAATGAATCTGCTCCCATCCCTGGCACCTCTCTAAGTAAGTGTAGTATGTGGTCAGCATTGGATCCCCCCCCAGGTTACACATACTCATTTTGGCAAGACAAGTGTGGGATATTTTAGAAATATTAAAAAATTTTAAAGTTACAGTATATGTTGGTGGTCAAAGGATTGGCATTTACCCAGGATGAAGAATATAAATGGACTTTGTATGTATATTACCAAAATCTCATTTTCCTCCATGATTTTGGACCCTTCCATCGTCACTGAATACTTCCTGGAGGGACAAGCAGGAACTTCTAGAAGTGCCTGCAGCAGGTTTTGGTTTTAGCGCAGAAGGTCAAGCTTTTGATACCATATTAACTTCTTTCCTGGATGATTTTCCTGAATGTTTTCAGAGGTTGCGTGGGGAGCTCGGTGCTTCTGGTGCCGTCCCGATGACTTTATCATGCCCTGTCTTTGTCCTAACAGGGCTGTGTACTTCGCGTGTTACTCCAAGGCCAAAGAGCAGTTCAATGGCATTTTCGTGCCTGACGGCAATGTCGTGCATATTTTCTCGGCTGGCTCTGCAGGTACGTTACCCCAGTGAGTGGAGGTGAGTTTCTCACCTTCCTAAAGCACGCTGTGCCAAACGGCTTCTTCCAGGAGTTAGAAAATAGCTCTCTGCTACCCTTGCATCTAAAATCACTTTTCTAAAGTATATGTTGGAACTGATAAAATATGAGTGTTTGAGTTGTTTGTAACGTGGTTCATGTTTCTTTGACCACTAAAGCTTTTTATTCTCCCTCAAAATGTACCTGTTCCGTGTATGCTACTCATTTAGTGTCATGCTTCTTTTAAAGGCATTTCAATGTGATTTGTGTGTGTGTGTCTTTCTATTTCATTTAAGTTATTTTCTAAAACTCGAGCTGCTTTCCTTGTGACTCCCTATGGTGTCCAGCACAGCCCGTGTCCAGTTGGCACTTCTGTCCTTAACCCGTGGATGCCAGGATGAGGGTTTTGGGCTCTTAGGGGCCGGGGACAGATCAGGCCTTTCCTGTTCTCCTGAGGGAGTCTTCCACTTACTGTAGAAAAGTCAGAACAGGATTTTCTTCACCCAGGAAATAGTCGGCAAAAAACATGGACTTGTAGATTGCTGAGGGAAGGCTATGTCTTTTTACGTATAAGTTTTGTGTGTCTGTTTAAATAGAAAGGTGTTTGAAAACTTTAATTGGCATTTTATGAAAAAGTTCCACCTTCTGCCAGCCTGTAAGGCGTAGCCACCAGTTTTGTCTGCCTCTCTTACTCCAAATAAAAGTACTAGTAATCCATCTGAATAGTTACAGATACTAACTTCTGGACCCCAAATAGAAAATACTGTTAACTGCAAAACTACTGAGTGTGGAGCTCTGGGGAGAAGTGTGGTGTTAAAATAGGGCAGATTGATGGGGAGTTAACCATAAGCTAAAAGCTGTTCATCAGTTTGTAACTTTTGCAAAATTAGCTTAGAAGAACCCTTGGTAAATAAAACGGCCCTGGAGGGAGTCTTTTAAACCGCTCTCGAGGTTCCTGATATCTAACTAATCTGTTGGACTGTGGAGGGAACAAGGTATTAGAGAAGGGCCCGTGTGTGTCAGGCTAATGCCTTGATACTGCTTGTTGGGGTTGGTCTGGAATGATTAGCAATATTAAGAGTGGGAAGACTGACTAAAATAATGGTTCCTATCAGTTGATCAGTCTTAAAACTTCAATTTCCTGAAATGATTAGTCAGGTATTAAAATGTCTAAGTTTGGATTTAGGTAAATGGAGATTTAGTTCCTTCTGTCTTAAGTTTGATATAAGGTACCCTTTTAAAACATTATTTCTGTGCCTGAAGCTTACAACGTGAGTTTTTCAAGTTTCATATTTACCGTAGGACTCACATTAACAGAAGTGTCAACAGCACCACCTAGCGGTTGAAAACACTAGTTAGGGCTCTAGAAAATTAAGAGATTGATTTTAGGTCCAACACACCAACAGAAGTTACATTTTCAGGAACTATAGCTTCTGTCTGCAGTACAGACATGTAACTAACTGCTTCCTACTCTCCATCTTTGTTACTAAACCATTGAAAACCTGATTTCAGAGTTTATCACACAGAATAGACAACTTTAATCAGCATTGACTGTGCTCAGTGATGACATTTTCTATTCTTTTTCTTCCAGCTTTTATCACAAATTCCTTAATGAATCCTATATGGATGGTTAAAACCCGGATGCAACTAGAGCGAAAGTAAGTTATTAATTGTTCCTTCCCTAATATAAGAATTCTGGGGGATTTTTTCCTTCCCCCAGTTCCACCTATGGAGTGAGGTGTACCAAGTTCTTAGCCATCCCATCTTTGCTTTTCTGAATGTGAGCACACGTGTATGCAGAAATCTCTTGTGTTTTGAAATTTGTGCTTTGAAGCATTGTGGAGAGACAAAAACCAACAGAATTAACCCACAAAGGGAAATGGGAAGCACACTCAGTTGTAGCCCCTGATCTGCATTCCTGCCTTCTCTCAGTCGATGGGTCTCTGGTGTAGGCTGACACCACCCCCCCAAAAAAAAAAAACCCCAGCCCCAGTTGGAGCACTGCGGGCTCTCCTAAAGATGGTTTCTCTTTCAAGTGGAAAGATGCCCATACGGGCAGAACAGCAAATGCCTTCAGGCTTCAGAAGGGTTGTTTTACTCTCTAGGTCCTCAGATATCCTAGATTTCTGCCCCAAAACCCTTTCCCGTGCTGTGGATTACTTTGGCAATCGAGTGAGGCCTGCAGGCCCTTTTTAGAACAATATTTTTAGAAGCAACAGAAACCAATTAATGAAATACAGTTATTAATGTTTTTTAAAAGTATGACATAGTAATATACTTAATATATTAAATCAAGCAGCAGCCCAGTAACTACTATAGTTTCAAATAAATGATGATGATAAGCAATGTTTTGTGATAGGATTCTATCTAAGATTCCTTGTGTAACTGTGTTGCCCAGAACTCTTTTGGGGCACTGGAAAGTTCCAGCTAGTCCAGTCTAACTTAAAGCTACCTATAAAGGAAAAAGGAGAGAGAGCAAGAACACCCCAGGACATGCAGGTAGGGGGCTGCCTTTGTTTTTAATGACCACAGTAGTCTCTAACTTGTTCTTTGATTCCATATTCTCCCCAGCCCATTCTGCCTGAAAGAACTTTCTAAAAATGCATCAGTTCTAATCATTTTGAAGAGCTCACTTGCTCAGAATCCTTCAGTAAATCTCGGTTACTGTCAGGGTTAAATCCTAACTCCATTCAGGGTACTTTGCAATTTCGTAAAAACGTCGCGTGTTGTTACGCTTCCATCTCCCTGAGTCTGCTGTCCCTGACCAGGAATCCCTTCTCCCCTTCTTGGCTGTGCTAACACCCACCTGCCCTTCTAGCATCATCTGGAGACCTTTGGTAACCCCTCCCAATTCCAGGTGTACACAGTGTCCTAATAGCCCCTCTGTTTAGCGGTGGGTAAACGCACAAGGCAGCCGAGAGCCATTATATGCATTCTTTTAAATCTACCTGGCAGTGATCCATACTCAAGACATTTAAAGCCTTCTTTGGGTGGGTCTGTTAATATATCCCTCAACAATGAGTATTTCTTGCATGCTTCTTGTGCACGAGTCACTGGGGAAACAGCAGGAAATAAGAAACTCAGCTTTACAGAAAATAAAGAGAACTACAGTCTGGTGGGATAAGGGGCCTGAAGTACGCATTACCCTGGAGGGTCCCTTATGTGGTCTAGGCAGGAGGGACAGAGGCAGCTGGGGGGCCTCCTGCGGCAGCACTGCCCACCCTACCATCTGACAAAACAGCCGGCAGTGAAGAGTGCTGCAGGCAGGGAACCATGTGCACAGCAAATCTGGAGGCAAGAAAGCATCGTTATTTGTGGGGCACTGAAAGAAGGGAAGCACGGTCAGAGTATACCACATGCATATGTGCTGGAAAGGGAGGGAATTATAGGAGAAATGAGTGGGGGCCACATCCTTAAAAGGCCTAGGAAGGAACTTGGAGTTGGACTTGGGCTTATTTTGAGGGCAGTGGAGAGCCATTAGAGCAGTCATTGGCCGCTGGGGACACTGCTCCCTAGGGGACATTTGGCAATGTCTGGAGACATTTTTAGTTGTCATAACTTAGGTGGGGTGCTACTGGCATCTAGTGGGTAGAGGCTGGGCAGGCTACGAAACATCCTGCAGTGCACAGGACGGCACCCACAGCAGAATTATCGGGCCCAAAATGTCAGCAGTGCGAAGGCTGAGAGGCTCTGCATTAGAAGATTTTAAGCAGGGGAGTGGCATGGTTGGATTTGTGTTAGAAAGGTCGCCCCGATGAGGGTGTAGAGAACAGCCGCAGAGAAACCCACGGAGACTGATTGGAGCCGGAGGGGCCTCTGATGTCTGACCAGCGTCAACACTGTCAAGTCCTGGGGTTCAGTTTGTATCCAGGCAATTGATGAATCCTTTCTGTCGTGGTGTGGGAGCATCCAGCTTAAGGCTTTTGCCTAGTTATTGTGTAGTCTAGTCGATGTTTATGATTTTATAAGTTTAGAAATAATGGAGTCAGAACACCCCATTTGGAGACCAGAGCGGTAAGAAGCACCACCCTTACACTCACCACCCTGTCTGAGGTTGGGGAGTTTCCCTTCAGTATTTTCTTTTTTTTTTTTTTTTTTAACAGTTCAGGCATTTAATTAGGTTCTTCGTAATTAGTTTAGAACACCAGTTTGTGAGGATAAACCCCATTTGTGAGAGCAAACGCAGAGCGCAGGTAGCCCTGGAGCTGAGGAACAGCTTTGATTTTGGGCAGAATTTGCGAGTCCACGGTTTTCTGATCAATTTTGCGCTGTTCTCATATTTATTTCTCGTATTTATTTCTCTTTCTCGGTGTTGAAGCTCCTGGTGTCTGGGCTTAGGCAGCTTCCTCTTCTTGAAGTAAGCATCAGTGAGATGTTTGGGGATTTTCACACCACTGATACCAATTTTGGTGGAGGTGGCGATGACAAATATCTGGTGTGTCCTACGCAGAGGAACTCGATTGAGGGACCGAGGTCCAGTCACAAGTAGCAAGCCACTGCTCAGCTGTTTCAGGAAAACCACCCTCTGGCCTCTGTGGCGCCCAGTGAGGATGATGAGAATGGTCCCGGGAGTGATGCTGGCCCGCACTTTTCTCACGTGCTGACTGCAGGGTTTCTTGCCGTGGCTCAACAGCTTTCGAGGCACATCTTCAGTAGGATGTATCTAGGCATTTTGCGAAGTTTAACCACTCGGGGGCCACCGTTCTTGTCGCCACCAACTGGTTTTGTGACAGTAGCAAGAACCTTCTCCTTTTTTCTTTTCAGTCCTGAATTTAGCTGCTGAGTACTTCCTCTTGTCCGTGGCCTTTCGGGAATACATGGCTGAGCGGGAATACCTGCTGATTCCTCTGACCAGGACAGGGTTTCGGCTGCAGTGCGGCTTCCTCTTCTAGGCGCTTTGTCCTTGAGGTTAGCCTTCTTAACCTTGCCACCAGCAGCATCAGCCTGCTTGGCTTCAGGTTTCTTCTCCTTCGTGTCTGGCTTCTCAGCTTTTTCACCTTCCATCTTGCAAGTTGGGAAAGAGCAGCATTTAAAA
This sequence comes from Rhinolophus ferrumequinum, assembly GCF_004115265.2. NCBI lineage: Eukaryota > Metazoa > Chordata > Mammalia > Chiroptera > Rhinolophidae > Rhinolophus > Rhinolophus ferrumequinum. The sequence continues at coordinate 6,316,185 of NC_046292.1, forward strand.
TATACTGGTATCCTGACTCTAATTATGCTTTCCATATATTTTTGTCCTGCTTTCCACTTCAAGCACTCCCCCATATCTTACTGACCTCAGAACAGTTTTAATCTGGTATATGTACCATAGCTCACTGGTCCCTATTTTTAAGTATTTGGATGGTTTTGATTATGTTGCAGTTACGTTTTCTCTGTGATGAATGTCTTCCTCCAATGTAGCTCTTTCCAAAATTAGGTCAGAGGCTGTGAACGTGTTTGTAGGACTCTTGTACCGGTGCACACACACTTCTGTGGGCCAGTCAGGCAGCCCAGCCAACAGACCTGGCCTGGCAGGTGGGCCAGGGCTCAGCTGCGCACACTGCAGGGGGACACATGGCGCCCGCAGTGTACTTTCCTCCATATTCAGCTGTCATCCAGGTGCCTTGGTGCAGTAGCGGCTCATATGTGTGTGTTCTGACAGCCTGTCGTTGGTCCCTCCCCTTTACACAGAGTGCGCGGCTCCAAGCAGATGAACACGCTCCAGTGTGCTCGCCACGTTTACCAGACGGAAGGCATTCGTGGCTTCTACCGGGGATTAACTGCCTCGTATGCTGGAATTTCAGAAACTGTCATCTGTTTTGCTATTTACGAAAGCTTGAAGAAGTATCTGAAAGACGCTCCATTAGCCCGTTCCACAAATGGGACTGAGAAGAATTCCACAAATTTTTTTGGACTCATGGCAGCTGCTGCTGTTTCTAAGGGATGTGCATCCTGTATCGCTTATCCACACGGTATGTGTCGCCTTTTCTCCCAGCGCCTTAAGACAGCTGCCAGGTTTGTGTCATTTGTCAGTATATCTAGAGCCCTGTAGCTCCAACTGAAGTGCAAACGCCTGCAGGTGACAATGGAAGCAAGGACAAGTGGAACTGGCTTCCACGGGGTGTGGGGGCTGTGTGAGTGGCGGGGCCTTGGCGTCACTCCTCCTGCTGATGGTGGCTAAAGGGGGCTGTGCAAAATGTGGGCCTGTGATGTGGAACTTCTGGTGTTTTCAAAGAATCTAAAAATCCGGATTTTATTTAAAATTCCTCCGTATCCAAAAGTGATGTGGGAGCCAAACTTAAAAAGAAAATCTCTCAGCTTCCGTTTTGAATGGTGTGCTGAGTCAGGCTACTTTGGGTTTTATTTTTTTAATTTGTTTTTTAGGGAATTACAGGCCTAATGTCCTTCTGACCCACTATTTTAAAAAATAGCTTAGTTTATTGTGCCATGAAAGACAGATTTTGTTTTTCAAAAGCCTGCTGCACTGTCACCTATAGCAAATGCCAGTGGTCAAGTCAGTAACAGGTGACTGAATCCCTGTTGTGTGCTGGGGCACGGAGTGGCCTCGGGGCTCGTGGAGAAGAGGTCGGGCCGCCTCCTGTGGTAAGGAGACTGAAGTGTGTACAGAGAGCTGCTTGACAAGCAGTGACAGGCGGTGTCGTGCTGTGGCGCCTGGTCAGGGAGGGGCAGGTTGGGCGAAGGTTCGACCCAGGAGGAGGCAGCGTTTAAGCTGGACAGAGTGGAGAAGGAATCTAGAAGGAGGAGAAAGTTGGGGAGTATATGGAAAGAAAGTCTTGTGGAAAATATTGCCATACTTACAATACCATAAAGATAATACCAAGTCCACCTTCAGTGAAATGACGTTTTTGCTTCATTGAGAGTAGAAAACCACCAACTGTCTTAAAATTAAGTCCGATTTCAACTAAGCTATTTTTAATCCCTTAAAAGTTATTTTGTGCTTTTGTATGGCTGTATAAATGTCCCTAACTGACCATTTTCCAGAGTTGGAAAATGTTCTAACCCGATCTTTCCATTTTCTATGTGTCTGTCCTCCAAATCCAGCTGAGGTGGCAAATACAGGTGTATGTATGTTGACAGTTCTAAAGCTATGTGCTTTGAATTCTCTCCTTATATTGCCTGGAAATACAGTTTGTCACATAAAGCATGTGTTTTTCTCTGCAGAAGTCATAAGGACGCGGCTCCGGGAGGAAGGCACCAAGTACAAGTCTTTTGTGCAGACCGCTCGCCTGGTCTTCCGGGAAGAAGGCTACCTTGCCTTTTATAGAGGACTCTTTGCCCAACTCATCCGGCAGATACCAAATACTGCCATTGTGTTGTCCACCTATGAGCTAATTGTGTACCTGTTAGAAGACCATCCTCAGTAACAGGCCAAAAAATTGTGCTCTAGAAGAATAAAACTGAAAAACGCGATAGAGAATTTTTTTTTTCCATTGATGTTTAGAATGTTTGAGACTGAAACAGGAAAGGCCATAAAATACTTGGCTCATGTCACCTGTTGGACATTTCCTTTTGGATTCATGTTTTCTGGAAGGTTTAAATTCATGAACATTAATAGTTAATTATAACTTTTGTGTTGTTGTTTTTTTTTTAACTTAAGAGGATTCAGGATTAAGCAGCAACTAAATTAAATCATGCTATTTAATTTAAGTATAAATTTGGTTTGTGTCCTCTTTTATGTTCACTGTACTGTAAACTATAGATAGGGACTTCAGGGAAACGTAACCCTAGAAAAGCTGAGAAAAACTCTTAACATCAAAGTATGCTTGTTTTCTAATCTGAATATAAGATCTTGTACTGGACGGGCAAGAACTGTCATGTTTTGGTGACACTGGGCAGACCAGAATAGACTCCCAGCTATTTTCCTCCTTTGTACATTTCCAAGTCTTATACAGGTTGATAATCTAAGCTTTCAGGCTGCTGAGGTAAAAAAAGAAAAAAAAATACATCAGTGCAACTTTCTGACTCTAAATATTTTAAACTTTAAATATTTTCCTGATGTTATCCTCTATCCCCAATTTTACCAAAGGCAAAAGTTTTAAAGAACTGCCTACCAGTAGCCTTGCTCTTGGACGTATGTCCAGAAGTGAAGCCTGGTCCAGCCCAGGTGCTTGGTGTGTTACAGAGCAGCCTCCCAAGTGGCTTGAGCGTAGCAGGTGGTGAGTAACAGACACTCCCTCGTGGATCCTTGACCCTGTTCTCTAGTCTCGACTTCGGAGAAGAGGAACATGACACAGGTCGATTGCAGGCCCCTTGGGGAGTTTACTTTTATTCTGACGAAGTGTTGGTGTTGTTTACATACCCTAGTATAAAGTTAAAAAAATTTTTTCTAGAAATGAGAAATTATCAGAATTGCAAGTACCCTCCCCCCCCCATTTAAAAAGGAAATTTAATAAAGGACAAAAAAGTAAGAGATAGCAGGTAAGATGGAGTCTTCCATCAGCTCTTTCACTGGAATTTGCATATATTGTACATTAGGTGATTTTTCAATCTGAATATCTAGAAAGATGTTTGACTTTAATAACTGATGCACTGGAGTTTCGGGTTCAGTTGCCTGTACTGTGGTAAGGCTGAGAGGAGATTTTCCAATTGGATTAAGTCACGTTTAATTTTGTTCCCTTTTAGTCAGAAAGGAGGTTGGTTAATGATGTTGAGCTCTCTAGCATAATTTGCTTCAACTGTCAACCACTATGCACAAGTCAAATTAGTGACTTTAGTCAATCTTCGGTGTTTCTAAACTGCATGACAATGAAGAGATTTTTGTTCCAGGACCTCACTGTAACTGCTTGATCGTGGCACTTGGCAGAATCTTCCTATTTTAATATTCATTTTAAAACCTGAATTTTTCCTCAAGATTTCATCTAATGTGAAGGTTGAAAATTAGGTTGCTTAATAGTCACTAATTGGGTAAGAGAATTATCTGGAAATAATATTTACTTATACATTCTTGAATTAATAAATTTGATGTTGACCTAGCATAAGTTACTTCTCTGCTTGCTTCTCCTGCCCTGAAAAGAAACGTGAGCTCCAAAAGTAGGATGAGAACAAGCAGGACAAAAGTGATGCTTCCTCTACAAAGGGGCATGTTCGATTTTTAAATGAGAAATATCGCTGTTTGCGCTATTAATGGAGAAATCCCATGATTTATTTCCCTCTTCTCCACAAGCTTAGTCATTGGGATTTTGCTATTTTTAAAATAGTGTATATTTTTTAAAGTCTTTTATATATAAAAGATTTTAAAAACCCTCATTGCTTACCCAGTGTGTGCCAAGCACTGTGCAAGGGGTTATGTATTTTCTCATGTAATTCTGACAACCTTGTGAGGCAGATATTATCATCCACATTTTCCAAATAAGAGACGCTTGGAGGTTTACACGACTTGCTTGACGTCTTGGAGATGGTCAGCAGTAAACTGACAGGCGGTTTGTACTGCTCATTGAGTAGATAAATGCAATGTAGAGGGGACATCTGAGCCTGAAGCCAAGGTCCAGCAAACCATTCCACTCATGTCACTTCAGGATTATGTGTTCACTGATGTGACACCCGAACCAGGTGAGAGGGACAGAACCCTCGCTTTGAGTGGGACACTATGCAGACTCTGAGTCTCCCTTGGAAAGGGAACAGAGAAGGGTACTTAAGCGCAATGCCCCACGTTTAGAGGGCAGCTTCACTGCTGTTCATTCTGTTGGGTGCTCCAGGCTGCTGAAAGCAGCAAGGCTGCAAATGAAAGGCCTTTGCCCTGACAGCCACTTCCAGAACAAGGAGCTTCCAGTGCAGACTCTAACCACCCCCCAGGTTTCATGCCCAGCTCCCTTCCCTCTCTGCAAGCAACTCTTAGTTAATGCACATGACTAGGGTGTGGGACCAATTCACTGGCCACTGGAAATCCCAAATAACCCATCACAGTCCACAACAGGAAGAACTCTTCATGGTCACCTCAAAAAACACTGGAAAAGTTGTGGGAACACAAACATATATGGTGTAATTAAATACAAATATTTCCTACTCGTCCCTTTTTAGTTATAAAAGTAATTGAGTTCAAATCAATAACACTAATTAAAACGGGTAAAATGCATCTTGCCTGCTAATACCGCCCCCACAGGTAACTTGGTTGGCAGTTCAGTTAACCATCCTCTACTTCCTGCAAGTATACACATAGGGGTTTACTTGTTTAAACTTCGGATGTTATAGAAATTAATGTGCACGTCGCTTATTTTGAACAATGTATCATGCCTCCAGGCCACTACCTACAGCTCTGGCACTCGAATGTAGTTGCATTACCTTCAGATGTATGGCTAGCCTATGATTTATATATTCAAACTCGGCCCTATCGGTAGACATTCATGTTTCTATAAATATAATCACGTTTCTATAAATTATTTTGGGCCATTGGAGTGGCTTCAGCGGACGTGGCTTAAGGAAGCTGTAACTTGCAGCAAACCAGCCCCGCGCGCATAGGCCGTGTTTGGCTAGGCCTTGGGAAGACCGAACCAGCAGGAGCAAAGACTAGTAACCAGCCGTATGAGGAGCCGGAGATGCTAAGGTTGGCGGACTTTGCGGGAGGGGGCGGGCGAGCGCGGCGGGAGCGAAGGAATGCGCGAGGCCCAGCTCCGCGCCACCTTCCACCTCCGGACCTAAGAGGGCGCGCTCGGGCCGTCGCCGCGGCTTCCCCCGGCGCCCCGCCCACCGGGCTCGCCCCGCTCCCCGATTGGCTGCGCGGCGGGAGCGCGCCGAGTCAGGGGGCGGGCCCGCGCCGGCTACAAAGCGACGAAGGTCACGGCGCGAGCAGGCGCGCGCCGCCGCCCCGCGTCCGGCATTCGGCGTTTGGTTCCGCCGCCGCCCGGAGCCTGCGCGTGGAGCCATGGAAGGAGTGAGCGCGCTGCTGGCCCGCTGCCCCACGGCGGGCCTGGCCGGCGGCCTGGGAGTCACCGCTTGCGCCGCGGCTGGCGTGCTGCTCTACCGGATCGCGCGGAGGTGAGTGCGCGCGGCCCACGCGGCCTCGGCCCTTCGCCCCCGCTGCCTGCCGGCCGCCCGCCACCCCGCGGCCCTCCCGCCTTGGCGGGTTCCGGAGCCGCACGGCGCCCCCCCGCCCGTGCCTGGCGAGGCCGCGGCGTCGCCGTGGGAGCCAGGCCTGTGTACCCACGTGCTAAGACCCGCTCTGCGTGCGCTCTCCCCGCAAAGAAGAAGATAAGGTTTGGAATCCTTATCGGGAAGAGGATGAGGAGTGGATTGAGGACTCCAGGAATGCCTGGTGGGCGAGGGCAGCCAGCACGTGGGTTACAAACTTCCTCCCCCACAGAGACCTGTGCTGGCCGAGCCACAGGGTCTGCAGGGCCCCTTCACACCCACCCGGGCCCACCAAACTCTGCGTGAGAATCGAGCGGGGATCACACTGCGCTCTACCTGCTTCCCGCCCTTAACCCCTCTCCCTGGAGCACTTTGGGGTGGCATGAAATTAGGTGGCACTTTCTGATCTGTATTCGCTGCCTCAGGAGTTCTAATCTCACATTAGCCCATTTCAGAGTCGCAACCCCCTGGTCCCCCTAGAGAAGCTGAGGGACAGAAGAGCTAAGTAAACGTATTAATTATAAGAGTCCGGTTGTGATCTGCAGCTGCCTGGCCTTAGAGCCTGCGTTTCTAACCCCGGGGCTATGTTGCCTCCGAGAGTGAGAAACGTACTTCAGAGATGTTTAAAATGGGCTGGGGCTGCTGCTGAGCTGGTTCCGGGCTGCCAGCAGCCCTGGCCCAGGCTTAGAAATCATGCCCACGCCCGTTCTGAGCTAGCCTGTCTCATGGACCTCCATGGTCAGGGATAAAACGCTGACTGCTGTCTTGCTTCAGCAGGCACTCGGGCAGCCCAACCTTTTCCCCCACTGAACCACCTTCCCAGGGGACAGGGGAAAAAGGTGGGGTTGTGGAAACATTTTGGGGACACAGTGAGTAGGATTGTAGCTATTCAGCAAGGAACGTGAAGCTCAGATTTGGGGCAGAGAGGCGAAGGCATTTGCCCACAGTCACTTGGCAGCAAGTGGCGGAGCTGGGATTTGAACCTGGGTAGTCTCGCCGGTCTTCCCTAATCACTACCTTGTACCGCTTCTCACTGAAGGGGGAAAGGAATGGCTGTGACTCAGTCACAGGCTTCCTGGAGGAGGAAGGGGTAGGAGGGACATCAGCTGTGTCTGCAGGATGAGCCAGACGGGCAGGCTGATGAGGGGGTGGCCTCCAGGGGAGGGCAGCCCGGGATTGAGGGATCCCCCAACTCAAGGGGTCCCTGAGAACCCACATGTCTGCGTGTCCCAGTTCCTGCCCAATTTCTGGAAGCCGGGGGGGCTTGTAGGACCCGCTGGTTCAAACCAGTCATTTTATACCTGAGGTGATTAAGGTGCTGAGGTGCAAGGTGATTTGCTCCGATTCTCAGCATGTTGACAGCAGAGGTGGATGTGCTGCTGCAGCCGCCCAGTGAACCCACGATGAGGGAATGTGCCCCAAGGAGCAGAGCCTGGGCACTGTTCCCCAACTTTGCAACACCTCGTGTGTGTAATGTGGCTGGATTCAGACTGGGTTTGCTCACTGGCTCTCCTGCTCCCCTGTCTTGTGCTGTGGCTGTTCTCAGGGGTCCTGATTCCCCTCCTGGGCTGCCAGCCACAGCTTTCCCTCTCCCGGAGACAGAAATCTAGGGTCTTGGTGCAGAGTTGGGCGAACTGGTACAAGGGGAGCCAGGAGAGTACCTGCAAGGCTTTTCAGTCCAGCGGCACAACACCGGAGTCGTGGGGCTGACAATGGGACATGTTGGTTGGGCTGAGAAGGACCAGCCCTTCCCGGGATGCTCTGAGGTACTCCCAGAGCGTTGGCTTTTGTCTGGGGGTCATAAATTGGCCAGTGTCATGATTCGAAAGCAAGACAAGCCCCGCAGAGCCTGAGCCCTTCTCCCTGTAGGAGGGGAACGCTGTGACTGAGCACTGGTAACTTTGGTCTCAGCACGGGTTTTGAATGACCCCGGGGGGCGGGGGGGGGCATGTGAAGAGAGTTGTTTTGGGAAAGCGACTTGGCCTGTCGTGGGCTCAGCACAGAGATGGAGGGAAGAGTGGCCGAGGAGCCACAGGAAGATGTCCCCTCCCTGAAGGCCTGCAGTGTTCCCAGAGCCTCAGGCAGGGCCAACCTGGCTTCCACACCTGTGGGGTCCTCCTGACCAGATTGTTGTTGATGATTTAGTGCTGACGACACGGGGAAGGATCCGCGTGCTGCCGTCTGGTAAAACCTGGGGGCAGGTGCTACTGTTCTCCCCACGCTACAGCTGAGGAAACGAAGGCTTGGAAGGTCGAGCTTGCTCCCCTAAGCCAGCCTGGTGTTCTGGGTCCCCCCGGAGTGCCTTCGCTGTCCTCCACACACATGGCAGCCCACGCTGTCAGCACTGTCACAGGGTGGATGGAAGCCCAGGTTACACCTCCCTGGGCTTGCTCGCCCTGGATCCAGGTGCTCATGGTGGCCCCCTGTGCCTGTCCCACCCCCGGACTCTGCTGCTCTGCGTCGTGTCCAGAATCCATCTTCTACCTCCACATCCCTGCTCAGGACCTCAGGGACCTCCCAAGGCACCCATAGGTGTGTATTGGATTGTCTCCTTTGTCATGTTGGGAGATGGAGAGGATGCAGCCTCCAGGTTAAGTAGCGGGACCTCGTCCTGGCATCCAGAGTGCCTGTTTCCTGCTTACCCCTTGCACACTCTCCTGCTGCTGCCCTCTGGCTGAGGGACGCTGCTCCCTGGACGCACGCTGGGTGGTCCTCCCTTTGCCCAGCAGCCCTGCCTGTTTGCCATCTGCTTCTTTTGCCCTGCTGGCCAGCAAACCCATTCTTTGGGGTGACAGCAAATGCTCTGCTTGTTGGCCTCTCTCCTTTGTCATCTATCACCACCTGCCCTGTGAGGTCGTCATTCTTGTTCTTGTGTCCAGGTCAGAAGTGGAGAGTTTGCTCATTTCTGCCTCTGCAAGCCTGGCTCAGTAAACACGGGGTGCACTGAGGTGAACAGGTGGTCCACCCGCTTCAGACCAGGTCTGCCCCTGGAGAGGTGGGTTTGGGGGCCTTCTTGGTGTGGCAGGACTGCTGCGAACTTAAGTGTGTTCCGCCTGGAGGCCCAGTGGATCCTGGCTGGCATTTTGGCGTTGCTGTGGCTGCAGCCCAGGAGGCACCTTCTCGGATTCTCCCAGTTGGGTAGGACGACATGTGTTGCCCACCAAAGGCACCAAGGAACCGGTGAGGAGCCATCTGGGGATCCAGCCACGACCCCCTCACATGAGGCTGGGCTGGGTGTCTTCCTGGCCCTGCCGGACGCTGACTCCTTGGCCCCTAAGGGAACCACGTCTGACTCAGAGGCCGTATTCCAGAGCCACCGGGCCAGAACACGCTGCCCAGGGTCACAAGCTATGTGTCAGGCCCCTTGTGGAGGAGACTGGGCACTTCTCAGGGCCTGCTGGAAACTAGTTGACACACCAGCCTCCCCCAGACTCAGCCCCCCCAGACGCTCAGCCCCCCCAGACAGGGACTGAGCCCCATCCCGTGCCCCCTCCCGGTAGCACAGCACTGGGCTTACAGCAGGTGCCCAACCTCCGGCAGGGTCCTGGGCCAAGGACCTGGAGTGCAGCCCTCAGAGAGGTGGACTCGTTCCTAGAAGACACACACACTCCCCCGTCTGGAGGGAATGGCGGGCTGTGGGCACGAGCTTTGTTGCAACTAAACATCCATGTTCGGGGCTGATGAAGTGATCCGTCATTACGGGCACGTGTTCACCCTTTTTCCCTCAGTGTGTGTGTGGGGCTCGTGCAGCACGGGGTCCAGAGCACGCTGAGCCCGAGGCTCCTCTCAAGGGGCCTCCTCTGGCCCCAGCAGAGCCCAAGAGCTCAGTGAGGGGCGTGGGGGCTGGGTGAGCAGCTGCTGGGGCCCGAGCTGCCTCCTGGGGCACCCTCTCCTGTCAAACTCTGTTGCCTGTGTTACAGGGACTTTCTGTCTTGTCACCTCAGACCTGTCTACCACTAAGAGTGGTTTTTGTCTCGGAGCCTTGCTGGGGCAGAGGTTTTGGCTTGGGGGAGAAGTGGCTTGAGGGGCTTATGAGGGGAGCTGGGAAAGGCGCATTTCCCTGAGCAAAAGCAGGGCCTTGGCTAAGCTGGCTCGGAATGGATTGACCCAGACGCTCCTGTGTCAGGCCAGGTGGAGGTGGGTGCAGGCCCAGGCCATGGAAACTGTACCAGCTGTGAAATCGGCCGTTGAATGCAGCCCCCGGTCACGTTTCATTCACCCACATGTCTAATGCATGAGATGCCCGACGCTGGTGTGTGGGGGCTGAGATTCATCCCCAGTTCCCATCACTTTGCTAGTCCATCTGTGGCTCACAGGCCGCTGCGGACCCTTGCAGGGCTTGTCCCAAAGGAGCTGTGGTAGATGGCGACCTGACCTGTGGGCCCCCATCTGGCCATGGTGGGCGCCAGCTGCTCTGGCCACAAGAGAACGCCCCCACTCCCAACCCTGAGCAGGGCTTACCAAGGGCTGAGAGTGACAGGAGCTGGAGCCACAGGCCCCAGGGACCAGGGCTAATCCCCCCCTTCCTGCCACTGGCTTCCAGGCCAAGCTGATTTCCCTAGCAACAGAGCTGGAGCTTCAGAGTGGAAATGATGACTTCCTGGACAGGAGGGGCTGCGCGGCTGACTCTGGACGAAGCCGCGGTCCCTGCAGGCCTGCTGTTGGTCCCTGGGGCCAGTGTCTTTGTCCCCTTCCCTGTCTCTCTCTTCATTCATGGGCTGCCAGTTCTTCTGCTTGGCTTCTGTCCAGAGGCTGGGTGTGGTGTGGTGGGGTTCTGGGGTGAAAGGGCTGAGGGGCCCCGGGGGCAGAGGAGAGAGGTCACCGGCCTGCATCCTCACCCACGGAGACACGCCCGTGCACGTTTATAAAGAAGCTTGTAAAGCGGGTACAAATTAACAAAGAGAACCCAGTGCAGTGCTTTGTGGCCCGGGGATGCCAAGTGCCGGTACCTCAGCGAGCGGTGTCCACACCTCCAGCCGCCGCGGTGCCGCCTCCTTCCACGCTCTTTGCATGCAGCCCAGTGAAGCTGTTGCTGCTGAGCGATGACCACCTGCTGGGCTCAGCGCTTTCCTGATTCTCCCATTGATCCTCCCAGCAGCTTCTCTTTGGCACAGGGATTATCGTTATCCCCACGGGCCAGATGAGCAAGTGAAGTGGAGGTTCCGAGAGGCAGAATGACTTCCCCAAAGGCCACCCCGTGAGTGACCCAGGTGCCACACTGCCTGGTGCTGCTCTTCCCAGCCCTGCCTTCTGGCTCCCTGCTGTTGACATGACATGACGGTCCCTTGTCCATTGTGAGGACTTTGGCCTGAGCTAGGGCATGCAGGGGGGGGCCGCAGCTGTGGGACACAAGCCAGGGTGCCCTCTGCGCACCCTGGGCCCTTCCCTGCACGGCCTGCTTCCCTCCCGTGTGTCCGTCACCTCTGGCTTGGGGAAAAGTGGGTTGAAGGGCTTTTTGGGGGGGGGCATTTCCCTGAGCAGCCGCCTCCACCCTGCCCATGTAACTAGCAGGGCCAGGCCGTTAAACACTTCCCATACGCTCCCCTATGAGGGACGGGTTCTTGTCCCCAGTTGACAGGTGATAAGACCGAGGCTTGGAGAACTCTCGTAAGTTCTGCTTATGGTCAGTGGAGGGGCAAGGCCAGGAGGCAGCTGCAGTGTCTGGAGTGGGAGCCCTTCTTTCAAGGGACAGGATAGTGCCAGAGCTGGCCCTTCACACTGCAGAGCATTTGTACGTGTCTTATGTTGGATCCTTGTAACGCGTGCCATGGCCGCCGTGATCTCACTGTGCAGACGCGGGCTGAGGCTGGGAGAGGAGGAGCTCCCTGGGGCTCACATCTAGAAGTTGGCAGAGCCGGGGCTCTGGCTCCTGCAAGGTGGGGGCTGTACCGCCCTGTGGGCAGCAGGGTCATCTGTGTGGTGTGGCTGCCCACTGCAGCAGGAGCCAGGCACACCTCCAGAGCTGGGGGCAGCCTCGGGGGCAGGGCAAGGGAGCAGGAGCGTCAATGCCAGGCCCCCGGGGCTCACGCAGCTGCCGCCTTCACCCACGTTGTCTAGATTCCGAGGACTGGAGGGGGCTGCTGGGCAGTTGTCACACCCCATAGTCAGTGAGGGGGACACGGGCCCAGAGCACAGATCCCCTAGTGTCTGGGCTGGGATTATCCTGTAGCCCTCACCTGTCACCACACATGTGGCTGGCCCTCTGGTCCCTGCACCAGGGAGGGCTGGCCCCAGGCTAAGCAGCTGTCTCTAGTCCCTGCCCCTCCGCCGCCTGGGCCCTCACTTCTGGGGACTTTTCTTCTGTGAAGCACAGAAGGCTCCTTCCATCTGGAAGCTTCCAGGGAGCACCATTTCTGCAGCCTCGTGGGGAGGGAGGGTGGTCCCGGAGCCTGGTCACTGTTGGTCCTATGGCCTGACCAGCCTGGATCCCCGGTGCCTCCATTCCTGAGCCCTGGGACACCAGGGGCATGTGGCCCTGGGTCCCCTCATGGGCATGCTGGAGCTAAGGCATCTGGTGAGTCTCCAGCTGAGCTGCCCCCCATGCTGGGGTTTGGAGGCTTAGCCTGGGGGGCTGGGAAGCCTGAGCCAGTGTGGCCTCCTTGCTGGTCCTCCTGGTGGATGCTAAACGTCCGGTCGAGGCCCCACCAGCCCCGTCCTGCTTGGTCTCCCATTGAGCAGGCCACAGTCTTCAGGCTGACTCTCCTTGTCCGCAGGACGAAACCAACGCACACAATGGTCAACTGCTGGTTCTGCAACCAGGACACAGTGGTGCCATACGGGAACCGCAACTGCTGGGACTGTCCCCACTGCGAGCAGTACAACGGCTTCCAGGAGGTGCGCCCGGGCTCGGGGCCCCGTCCCTCACCACAGCCTGCGTCCCTCCTCTGAGGACGAGGAAACGGGTTCAGGGAGCCAAGGTGACTTGTGCAGAGTCACACCGCTAAAACTGGCGGATTGGGGTTCAAACCCTGATCTCTCTGGCTCACACCCGCTTTCTGCTTTACACTAGACGGGGTCGGCATGCTTTGTGCAGAGGGCCCGGGAGTGTTTTAGGCTGTATAGACCATACCGTCTCTGCGGAGCCACGTACACAGTGTATAAACGAGTGTGCTGGCTGTGGCCCAGGAAAACTTCATTCACAAACACAGTGGGCCAGCCCCCAGGGCTGGGTGTGCAGTCCCCTGCACCAGACCTTGGTTCCAGCCTGAGCTCCTGGCTGGGGCCTGGCTCAGCGTCTTGCCTGTCAGGGTTCCTTGTGAAGTTTCTTTGGAAGAAAAGCTTCTGCTGTTTGTTGCATGTAAAGGAAGAAAGAAAGGGGATGCTTGAGCTCTGCCACCACTTCCTGGAACGTCACCCTTCAGGGCTTCCGTCCTGACACCAAGCCTCAGCCTTGGGGAAGCTCGTGCCCGTTGGGCCGGGGCTCCCCGGTTGACTTGTGCCCCCTCCTCCTCCAGAATGGCGACTACAACAAGCCGATCCCCGCCCAGTACCTGGAGCACCTGAACCACGTGGTGAGCAGCGCGCCCAGCCCCTGTGCCCCCACACAGCCCCAGCAGTGGGTGAGCAGTCAGGTGCTGCTATGTCGCAGGTGCAGCCACCACCAGACCACCAAGATCAGGCAGCTGGCCGCCTTCGCGCCGCGCGACGAGGTGAGGCCGGGACGGGAGGGGGCAAGGGGTGGGGGTCTCTCCAGACAGTGGCTTTTCTGCCCTGAGGGCCCGCAGGGCCCCCTCCCCAGCCTGCCCCCGAGCTGGCCCCACGTTCCTGGCGTTAACCTCCTGTCTCCGTTGGAGCACGCTGCTCGTTCTCCCTCTGTCTCATGGTCCCTGCTCTCTCGGCTGCAGCCTGGGAGCATCGGGGAAACGCCAGTGCCCGCTGTCCAGAGGGATTTGTCCCTGGGCAGGGGAAGTAGTTCCAGCTGGGGCCACGGATTCATGCTGTCTGAGTCCCTCTGAGTCAGGCTGGCTGGGCAGTTTGCTCTGGGGTTGGTAGAGGAAGCTCCTAGCTCCTGGGAGAGGAGGGAAGGTGGGTGCTGCTGAGAGGCTGGGGGTTAGGAGTTCACCGCCCCAGGGCCCACCGTGGAGCCCAGGAGCCTGTGGTCTCGCTCATCCTGACCTCAGGAGCTGAGGCCCAGGGATACTGGCTTTCCCAAGGCCCCACCTGAGAGGGATGGGGACGGGACCGAGGGCTGGGCAGGAAGAGGTGGGAAGCTGCAGAAAGAAAGGAGGGCAGGTGTGACTTGGCAACCAGGGGGCTTTTCTGGCACCTTTGGTTTCAGCAGGAGATCAGACTGATAACCCTCCCAGCCACTGCAGACTAAGGTGTTTGGCTGCCCCAGAAACAGGCAGAGAAGCGTTCCTGCTTCCTTGGAAGGAGAGGTGGGGTGGGACTCGCAACTTCCAGGCTATTTTCGAAGCCCCAAGGACCCTGCAGCTCCCACTAAGGCCCTGGCTTAGCCAGCGGCTCTCTAGTGCTTTCTAGACCCTTGGGTTTAAGGGAGGGGTGGCCCTGCCTCTGGGTTGTCCAGGTGGTGTCAGCCCAGAGCCCCCCTCCATTGGCTCAGGGCCTACAGTGGGGACCGCATTTGGAGCTCCTGGCCTCCAAGGGCATCCCCTGAAGCAACAGAACTTGGCTAGTGCCTCCCATCACCTTGGGCCCTTGGTGTGTCCCAGGCTCGGGGCCAGCCCTTCCCCCCGGTACGTCACGTCACTGTGCTCAGTTGTCCTATTGAGCAGCAGAGGGAGCAGGACCAGAGTGGGGACAACCTGCTGTGGTCACCCCACATGTCAGTGACCCCAGTTTCCATCCACTAGACGGGCCGCCTCGGTCGACCCAAGGACCTGAGGCTCTGTCCCCTCCCGCCACAGGCCAGGTACGATGAGGAGATCGAGGTGTACCGGCATCACCTGGAGCAGATGTACAAGCTGTGCCGGCCGTGCCAGGCGGCCGTCGAGCACTATATCAAGCACCAGAACCGCCAGCTGCGCGCCCTGCTGCTCAGCCACCAGTTCAAGCGCCGGGAGGCGGAGCAGAGCCACACACAGGTCTGAGCTGGGCGCCCATGGGGCACTGGCGCATCGCAGCCCTCCAGCTTGTGCGGGAAGCCCTTTCACAGAGGCTGGGCCCTGGGGACTGGAGGGCAGCTCTCCAGAGCTGAGACCCCCTTCTACCAGGGAGACAACTTTCCCGTGGGTCCACGTTCCCCCCTTCCCGTCCCCAGACCCCTTTGTGTCACCAGCCAGAGCGGGTGTCCTGAGAAAAGGGTCTCAGTGTCAGGATGCACTTGTGTTTGCATCCTTGACAGGGGTTTTGAGTTGCCAACACGTGGCATTCGTTCCTCACAGAACCCTTTGTGGCGGGCACACTCGTGGGCTCTGTGACGCCCATTGACAGAGGGCCAGTCGCCTGGTGTGCGGAGGCCACAGGATTTGAACCCAGGACCATCTGGCTAAAACTCATTCATTTTTATCACAGTGTTCAGTTAATGGAATGTTCTGATTTTAAAATCTGATACAGTACAACTAGGTTTAAAAGTAAAAAAATATATATATGCCCCCCAAAGAAATTCCTTCTCCCACCCCCTCAGGTCACCAAATGTGCCATGTCCAGTGGCGTGAGGTACGGCCAGGCATCTGACCACACGCTCGTGTTTGCACAGCAGGACACTCGGGCCTTTGGTTTTCCTCCTCACAATTGTGCTCCCAGACTGAACCACTTGTTGCTGTATTTATTTAACTTTGGCTAGAGTTACCTACAGAGGGTGCCAAAAAAATGTATATGCATCACTTGTAGTCATTTTTCGTTATCGGTATGTATTATTACAATTTTAATACAGTTTTTTCCTTTCTTAAAATGTATATACATTTTTTAGCACCATCTGTATATATTTATTATAATTCCAGTTAAAATCACAGGAGGAATTTTTGGTGCGAATTTGACGAAAGGATTGCAAAAGTCATTTGAAAGAATAAGGTCACCATAGTATCAAAAAGATTTCTTTAAAGAATACGGTAGACGCCTCGCCACACAATGTCTTTCACAGTGGGATGAAGGCCCAGAAATGGATGGGTCGATGGAACTCCCCGGTAAGCTGGGGACAGCCGAGAACAGCTGAGACTTTAGGGCACAGAAAAGATGGCATCTCTGACCATCAAGAGCCGGCTGGGTTCTTCAGCGAGTGCTGTGGGCCCTGGCCAGACCCCTACACACAGGGTGGGCGCCGGGAATGGCTGTCGGTGGCTCTGGCCGTGTCGCTCACCAGTCTCTCCCTCTCTCAGAGCATCTGCTCGTCCGCGGTGAAGGCCCCGGTCCAGGTCATCGTGCTTCGCGCCCTCACCTTCCTGCTGTGTGCCTTCCTGCTGGCCACCGCGCTGTACGGCACGAGTGATCCCTTCGCCCCGGGGGTCACCCTGCCCCCAGCTTTGCCACCTGGTGGCAATGGCTCCACCGCTCCTGACAACGGCACTGCCCCTGGGGCTGAGGGCTGGCGGCAGCTGCTGGGCCTGCTGCCAGAGCACACGACAGAGAAGCTGCGCGCGGCCTGGGCCTTTGGGCAGAGCCACCAGACGGGCGTCGTAGCTCTGGGCCTGCTCACCTGCCTGTTGGCCATGCTGCTGGCCGGCCGTATCAGGTGCGTGTGGGGCCAGGTGGGTGGGGGTCTGCCCCGGGATTGCTGTGACTCCTGCCTTGGGGCAGGGCTCAGTGGGAAGAAAGTGCTGGGGCTGGAGCCAAGAGGGCCTGCTGGGCATGCAGCCCTGGGCCGAGCCCCACTGTGGGCACAAGATGCGTCCTCTTCCTCAGCCACCGGGAGTCCAGTGGGCGAGACGAAGCAAATGACTTGGCCTTAGAAGGAGCAGGCCCACCACTTACTGCTGCGTGCTGGGGCCACCAGGGCCACATCTCCTCGCTTCTTCACCTCATACTCTGTCTGCAAAGTCGGGGTGATAACCTCCCAAGTTGCGGGCTGTGGGAGAGTTAAGCAGGTTGCCCTTGTGCCCTTGCTTTTCTTCCTGGTGCAGCTATAGACCCTACCTGTACCAAATGCTGTCCACCTCACCTCAGTGACTGGGGAAGGTTCCTTAGCCCCATTTTACAGGCTAGAACAGTGAGGCACAGTCATACAGCGTGTTCAGTGTTGGAGGCGGGATTGAGAGGCCCACACGCTCCTCTTGGCCCTGGGTTCTGTCCTCTGAGCAGAGCCTGGGTGGATGAAGGAGGCAGGAAGTGGCAGGGCGTGAGGGGCCTTGTCCTGCTGAGACGGGCCCTCACTCCACCTCCAATTTTCCCGTAGGCTGCGGAGGATTGACGCCTTCTCCACCTGCCTGTGGGCCCTGCTGCTGGGGCTGCACCTGGCCGAGCAGTACCTGCAGGCTGCCTCGCCCAGCTGGCTGGACACGCTCAAATTCAGCACCATGTCCCTGTGCTGCCTGGTGGGCTTCACGGCAGCCGTGGCCACGAGGAAGACGACGGGCCCACGGAGGTTCCGGCCCCGAAGGTCAGAGAAGCAGCAGTGATTGCGGGGGGAGGACAGATGGACGGACAAACCCAGAGCTTTGCCCCCAGCCCGGAGCAGGGCACCTCTGTCTCGCATCTTTCTTAACCTGCCTTACTCTCTCGCCCCTACCCAGCCCCCGTCCTGGCCCAGCCCCTCCACTTCCCTGGGGAGTCGGGCGCGCCCTCTCTTTTCCTTTCCAGCACCAATAAGCCACCCTCTAACCTGAGGCACTACCTGAGTGCCCTCTAGCTGCTCATCACTGCCACCACCTTTCTGGCCAAAGACTCCCTCACTGTCCCAAGGCCACAACACAGGTGATACACACGCACCTGCCTGTGACCTGTGGCTTTCTGCTGGTAGCTCCAAGCTTCCCCATCCTGGCCGTGGCCCTTTCCTGTCTGACACCATGGGATGAGGGTTGTGGGCCTCCTCTCTGCTTCTTTCACCTTGTGCCATCTCTGAGCCCCTGACACAGGAGCTGGTGACGGTGGCTGCAGGCTGGGCCCTTGTTGCATGGCCTGACCACTCGGCTAGCTTGATATGGGTGGGTGCTGTTGAGCGGAGGCCAGAGGAGAGCCCCCCCTCCCCATATCACTTCTCTGGTCTGTCCCTTTGGTCCTGCCCATGGCCTGGCCAGCCCTGCTGGAAGCCGGTGGGACCAGAAGGAGGCTGGGCTGCCCTTCTGGGGCCACTGCTCAATTCCCACTCCGAGACCTTTCTGAGACTGCATTATCCCTCAGCCTCCTTCCCTGGGAATGGAGGGTGCAGTTCTGGGGCCCCGACTGGCCTTGACCATGAGTTTGTGGGGCGAGGCCCTTCTCAGGGTGGACAGTAGAAAATCCTGCTTCTCCTGTGGTCAGTACGTTTCTCCTCAACAGCCAGGCTGTGGTGGTGGGAGTCTTCCTTTATTCATCTAATTTTTTGGTACTACTGTGGGTCAGACAGACAGAACTAGGGCACGCACACCCTGCCCACTCTCCTGGAAGCCCCTGGCTCTGCCCTAGAAAGACAGGACCCCCTCCCTCACAGCTGGGCCCTCCACTTGCCCCTCTAGGGACTGGGGTTCAGGCTTCCTGGGCCATAACTGCCCTCACTGGCTTTCACTGGCCCCGCAATCCCCCAATGCCTGGGATGTCCCCAGTTTCCTCCACCCCTCCCAACCCCCCTACGATGCCTGAGAAAAGACCTGATTGGCACGCGGTGAGTGGCCGAAGGGACGTGTAGGCCTGTGGTGATAGCAGGTCACTTTCACCTTGTCACTCTCCGGCCTGTCAGTGTCACTCCTATTCTTGCCCCTAACGCCCCTCCCGGCTGGTGCTGAGATTCCTGCTTTCCACTCTTCTGTGGGGCGGGCCAGTGCCCCGCGAGGGGCTCCCTCCTCCCAGAGTCACCGCTCCAGGGGAAGGGGTGGTGTGTGGCGCAGACCTGGTACTAGCTGTGTGGTCCTGCAGGTCTCCGCTATTCCCAGCCTCAGTTTACCATCCATGAAGTGAGAGAGAAACCCTTTCCAGGACCTTTAAGTACTGACCTCAGTGTGGACTTGCTCTAGAAACTGAGGTGGCGTCCACATACAGAGGAACTTCTTGGCCTAGGGGCTCCCTCCAAGGGTCACGGCCGGAGGGAGGACCAGTGTTGTCCCCTACCTGGCGTTTTGCATTCTGATGACCCCAGAGCCGGCTGTGCAGTCCCACCAGGGCCCGTGTCCTGCTCTCGTCACTGAGAATAAGCCTCCCTCAGGTGTGGCCCAGAGTGCTAGTTCTCCATGCTGTACATCGGAGCCCAGGGAAGGCAAAAACATGACACGTGTGAGGGCCACACTCAGCAGGGGCCACTGACTAACTGGGCCTGAGAGGCGGGTGGGAGAGTGCACTGGCCAGGCCCCAAGGAAGCCCCCGGAGAGCAAGAGAGTAGCGCCCGAGCCCCACCATCACTAACCCTCGTGTTCACGGGGTCCCCATTGCCTGAGTGAGCCCGGGCCCCGCTCAGCGTCCATGTGTGAAGAGCCCAGGTGGGTCAGGAGCTGCCCCGATGAGCTGCGTGGCCCCAGACAAGGCCCTACCTGGCGGGACTCAGCTTGTTCTGTGTGAGGGTGAGGTGGAAACCCACGGACAAGGTGGGCGGAGTGGGGATGGCAGCCAGGACCTAGTCCCGCTGGCCTGTCCAGCCCTTCACCCTAGTCAACCTGCCCGAGGGGAGGAGGCTGCACCCCCAGGTGGGGAGCCGTTGATGTGTCGCTGTGCGTGCCCCTTTATCTGGAGTCTCCTGTTCTCAAGGAGACTGAGGGCGTGATGCTAATTACTGCTTTTCTTGGCGTTGAGTAGAAGCAGGACGTCTGTGTGTATGTGTGTGTTTTAAGTTAAATTATTTATAATAACCAGAAGCAGCTGTCTTGCTGGCCAGGCGCCCCTGCTGAGCAGACGTCTTGCCTGCCCTCTAGTGGGGATGGGAAGACACCCTCGAGGTGAACCTCAGAGGAAGGCTTCCTGGCCTTTGTAGAGTTTTGTGCAACTTTTTAAAACTACCCATTTGTCCCTTAAAGTTCCATTGCTTCAGGCATATTCCAGCACCTTCTGATGTTACTGGCAATAGCCAAGGAAGTGTAGGTGCCACTGGGATCGTGGCTTATTAACTGGGAATGTGTCACCCGCCAAGTACCCCTCTCCCCTCCACCAGGGACAACCCCTCAGACCATCCAGGGTCAGGGTGACTGTCCCTGAGACGTGAGGGAGGTCACGTGGCTGTGTTCTCCCTCCGGGCTGGGGTCCCGCCCCGTGCCGAGCTGGCTCCTCCAGTAACACTTGCCCAGGAGCAAACCACCTCGACGCACCCGCCCCGGGAGGAGCCTGTGTCCCTTCTGTCTGTGACTGTTGCTGAGTGTCGCGCCGTCTCTCTGGTCGTGTAGTAGAACTGGATGACTGTCTAGTGACCCTGTATGCACTGTAACCGCAACTCCTGGCCATAGACTTGTGTGTTTGATGCTGTATTTTAAATAAATGCCTCCGGGGCCCTACTTTTACCGGTGGGCGTCAGGTACCACGTCTTTTTTGTTTTTTCTTTCACGTTCCTTCAGAGGCTTCTGTGCCAGGGGCGGGGACTCTGGGGTACAGGCGTGCCCGCAGGAGTCGGGTTTGGGAGCAGGCGACATGGGCATTAAACAGCTCAGGGCCCAGCTGTCCTCGCATGCCCTGTTGGTGGTATTTTTCCCCATCCCAATAAACTGCTGCTTAAAACGTCCTCGCTCCTTCCGCTCCCAGCCTGGATTGGGGTTGGGTTGAAAAAGACCGATTGTCCCTCTCAGTGTGTCAGATGGGACGTTGTACAACTACCCGACTCCACCTCTGACCCCTTTATCCAGTGGACTTGAACTCTGGGCTGAGGGCCTATTCAAGATGGGGTTCGAGGGAGCAGGGCAAGTCTGGGGGCCTCTCCAAAGGAAGCATCGGTACATTTGAAGCTCTCCAGAGCCAGCGGAGATTGGGTTCCCTTAACAGGAGGCTCCTGGGGGACCGTCTTCTACAGAGTCATGACGAGCGCACACTTGGCGTTTTACAAGGATCGTCTAGTTGAGTGATGTCACTGGGTGTCACAGCAAGAGGGATCAGACTGAAGAATGGTCTCGCCCTCGGTACCAACATTTTTAGTGGCATCCATCTGATTGGGACCCACGCTGTGACAGGTGGATGGGAGACTTGGGTTTACAGCACTGGGGCGGTCGCGGGTGTTAGTAGGACCTGG
The DNA here is from genome assembly GCF_004115265.2 of Rhinolophus ferrumequinum. Classification (NCBI taxonomy): domain Eukaryota; kingdom Metazoa; phylum Chordata; class Mammalia; order Chiroptera; family Rhinolophidae; genus Rhinolophus; species Rhinolophus ferrumequinum. The sequence continues at coordinate 6,337,287 of NC_046292.1, forward strand.
GGAAAGTGCGGAAGAGCTGGCGAGACCCAGCTTGCCTAGGCCACTGACCACCTCTGAAAACCCGCAGCCCAGCTCACACCCTCTCCTCTCTTGCTACTTACCAGGGGTGGCCCTCGGGAGGGCTGCCCGGTGGGGGTGGGCACAGGAAGCCCCGCAGAGTACTGCTGCCATCTGCTGGAAGGGCCTGGTGTCCTGCTGTTGTCAGGCCGCTCCTCCACAGAACGGACCTGGGTCCTATAGGACGTGCGGACCCCAGCAGGGGCCGTCTCACGCGGGATTGGAGCAAGCTGGCAAAAGGTCCCCGTGTGCCTTAACTGCCCCTGCAGTGCCCAGTTTCCCCCCACGCCATCCTGCCGAATGGTATAATAATTCTAAAATGACAACACAAAGTAATATCTTCTGTTTAGAGGTGGAACCTTCCCCGGTTGTCTTGGGTGCAAGGCGGTGGGTGTCAAACGGGCTTCAGGACGGGCCAGCAGCTGGAGAACAGGCGTGTCCAGCTGGGGCCAGCTGAGTTGGCCAGACCCTCCTGCAGATTGGCTTGATGAGCTCCTGTCTTGATTTCCCCATGTTCTCTAAACACTGGGCCCGCCTTTTGGTTCTGAAATCCAGATGGCCTCCTGGCCCTTCGGAAGGCATTAAAAAGGTCTCATGATCGTCTCATGATCTCCAGGAGGGCAAAAGTGACCCCACACTTTGCTCATTAAGCTTTTTTAAAGGAAGGGGCGGAGGTGAAAAATAGCAAGGAACTCAGCTAGTGATGCCCCCCGAGCGTTGGGTCGTGATGGGTACAGGGTGGGTCCCTTAGCTGGCCTCTGCTGCAGGCCGGAGCCAGCCTGCCCATCCGTCGGCACATTGTCCATGGGCTCTTTTGTCCCTTGGGACCGAGGTAAGGCTGGACCTCCCGCAGCTCCGTCCAAACAGTGGGCGGACTAATGTATTAACTGTCTCTGTTCCTCCCTTTCTGTAATCAGTTGCCTTAATCAGAAGCATGGTTGACATTCTGGCTTGGGGCCACAAGGTCCTGTTGTGTGATTTGTACCATTCTCGAGTTAAAGAGACACTGTCACCTTCCGTCTTTGGAGCAGCCTCGCGATCGCTTCTGGGTCTTTTCTAAGTTCACGTTTCGCTTGTGTCCCGCTTGCCTCTTCCCGGGAATCCCACGCCTGGCCACCTCCGCCGCTGCTCCACAAGTGGCTTTAGGGTAATGTCCAGAGTCTGAGGCCAGAGAGCAGCACCTTGGAATCGGGCTCTGGGGAGCAGGGGCTCCCTGAGCTTGGCCGCTCTCAGGAGGCTCTGGGCCCGAGCAGGAAGGGTAAGAAGGAACCCAAGGCCGCCGGCCGTTACTGAGAGCCTGGCGTGGGACTGGGCGTTTTTGCTTCAAGGCGAAGGGTTGGTGTGAGGTTGGCAAGGGCGACAGTGTCACTTTAATACCGAGACCCGTAGTGGAACTAGTTTGCTGTGAGGCTGAGGGGGGTCGGAGGGGGCATGTGGGGGAGGGTCACGCTGGCACCTCCCAGCCACCCGATCCTAACGGTGTGAATGTGGTCGGACTGCTTTTCCGCTTCAACTAACGCACGCCTCCTCTGGGACCCCAACTCAGGCCCCACCTTGCACTGGGGGAGAGGGGACAGACAGCTGGGCGAAGGCCGCCTCCAGAGCCCTTGGGCTGACCCTCCTCCTCCTCCCCTGCCCGGTGGGCTCTTGCAGGTACTTCCCAGGAGACTCTGCTGGCCTTTTTCCCTCTTGCCCCAGCCTGGCCATGTCCTGCCCGAGTGTCACAGGCTCTTCACCATCTCTGTTCATCCCCACCCCGCCCGGCTTCCTGCCACTCGCCAACCAGCAGCTGTTCCGGTCTCCCCGACGGGCCTCGCCCTCCTCGCTGCCAGGCCGCCTCAGCCGGGCCCTCTCGCTGGGAACCATACCGTCTCTGACCCGAGCAGGTAAGAGGCGCTTGGGCGTCAGCGGGCTGTGGGGTTGGGGGCAGCTGGGCGCAGGGACTGCATCTTAGTACAGGGTGGGAGGCAATGCAGGAGGGTGGTTGGAACTCCTGCTGTAGAAACAGGCAGGACTGAGTTCAAATCCTGGAGTGTCCGCTCAGTAGCTGCCCTTAGCCAAGGGACCCGACCACTCTGAACCTCAGTTTCCCTCAAAACCAGTGAGGCCGGTCGTAGAACCCACCTTGTAGGCGATTGTGAGGGTTAAATGAGATGATGTAGTGAGAGTGTTCAGACACTGCCACTGAGCTCCCGGATGGCTCAGTTGCTTGGAGCGCATCCTCTCAACCACAAGGTTGCCGGTTCGACTCCCACAGGGGGTGGTGGGCTGTGCCCCCTGCAACTAACAATGACAACTGGACCTGGAGCTGAGCTCCGCCCTCCACAACTAAGACTGAAAGGACAACAACTTGACTTGGAAAAAATCCTGAAAGTACACACTGTTCCCCAATAAAGTCCTGTTCCCCTTCCCCAATTAAAAAAAAAATTCTTAAAAAAAAAAGGAAGTGCTCAGACAGGCAGCGGCGTCCATGGGGCGCTCAGTAAATGTCCGCGCGCTCTGGGTTTTCTTTTTCCACCATTCTTGCCCTCAGTATTGCTGCCACTGTTCTTAAGACCACCAGCTTTTCTGTGTGGTCCAGCGGGCAAGGATTCATTCAGTCACATGTACTGAGCGCTTGCTGCACGTGACTCTGGAATGACCATCCCTTATCAGTCACAAGACTTTCTCTCATCCCTCACCTTTTTCTGCAGGATCTCCCTGGAAATTCCACTGTAAAGTCAACCCCATTTTTCCTACTCATCACGGGGAGCCACTGCTTGGGCTGGGTTTGCCTCACCCTCGGGGGTGGCCTGGGGCTATACCACGGGATCTGGTTCTCTGAGCATGTGGCTGCAGCGTGGTTACACCGGACTTGCTAATGTAGTCGCTGTCTCCGTTAAGCCTCTCGACAGCTCTGCCAGGTGGGGGCTCCAGCTCAGACTCCCTCTGAGCCTCAGTTTCCTTCTGTGACTTCCCACTGCTAGGAGGTGCTGTGTGAGCCCAGTTCAGCTTTTCCTAGCCCTGTTGTGTGCAGCTGGGTGTCCTAGATATAGGGTAGGTCCCAGTCCCACTGCAGGAGGGACAGCTCACAAGAGGACCCAGCTTCGAGCTGAGTGGTGGGTAAGGTTCAAGGCCTTCTGGGGCATTGAAGGTGTGATTGCCCCAAGCATAGGGACCACGGCTGGATATTTTCTGTGTAGCCAAATGTGGCCGAGCTGCTAGGAGAGAGGAGGGGCTGCTGCCTGCCCTCCTGCCAGGAAACCGTGAATTATCGGAGCCTGTGGCAGCTGAGTCACAGCTGAGACCTGGCCCAGTTCAGGCCCTGGTGTGACAGGCCGCTGGCCGCAGCTGAAGCCAGGGGGCCACGGAATGCTCTGGACACAGGAACCTGGGAGACCCAGCCGCTGGGCTCTTCCCCAAAAGCCTGTTCTCTGGAGCTGTCCACCAGGACCCAGGGCTCCAGGCCTTTAGGGTGAGGGTTTGAGCCCAAGGTGGGGCGGACCCCGCTGGAGCCTTTTGATGACCATCTTGTGGGGAAAGAGGGTTGCAGACTGCCAGGGGGTGGGCACTCTGCTTCTGGGTTCTGTAAAGAATGAGATGACTCAGGTTAATCGTCCCTCAGGGTGAAAGGCAGGGATGCAAATGACAAAGGTTGGATTTCAGCGGAGCAGGCCATTGGGGATTGAGAGGATGTGCGGCTGTCATCTCCACAGGCCTGACCTGTGTCACCTTTCTTTCCTCTCCAGACTCAGGCTATCTGTTCAGTGGGAGCCGCCCACCATCTCAGGTGTCTCGATCTAGGGAGGTTCCTGTTTCAGGTAAGGAGAATGGAGAGCCAAGAGGAGTGACAGGGGTGGCAGTGTGTGGGCTGGGGTTCCCAAAGCGTTGTGTAGGGTAGAAGGGCAGAGACATTAAACATGAGCTTTGGAGTCAGACAGGGACCTGTGTTCAAATCACAGCCCTGTGCCTCCCAGCTGTGCAGTCCTTGGCAAGGAACTAACACCCTTGTGCCTCAGTTTCCTTTTCTGTGAAATGGGTCTGATATAATGCTGTCATCCTTACCAGAGACCACTGGTGGAAATGGCACACTCGGGACCCCACCATCAGCAGAGGGCTTGGATAAGCGGACCTTAAGTCTCAAGAGTTGGTTTTTATCCGGGCCTTGCTCTCAGCCGAGGGAAGTACCTGGAGCTTTGGATAGAAATCAGGAGACAGAAAAAAGAAAAAGAAAAATCAGGAGGCGGAGGGCAGGTGGCTGAGGCTCCATGGTCCTCTCCACTCCCTCAGGTGCCTGGTGGGGTGCTGGCACAGAGCCCTCCTCGCTCTGTCCCCCCAGTCTCTGCACAGCCCTGCCTTTCTTCCTGGGTTAATAGAGGAACAAAACAGGCCTGGCAGCCTTCCTGTAACAAGAGCAAATGTTCGTGCATCATTATCATCATCGCTTTTGTCATCGTGCCCTACAGATTACTTCTCCCTGCTGTCGAGGCACTGCCCCTCGCCGCGCCCCTCCCCCGCGCCGTCCGTGGCCGGCTCCCTGGCCGGCTCCGTGGCCTCCAGCTCCGGCGCCCTGCACCACCGCAGGCCCCTCATCAGCCCCGCCCGGCTCAACCTGAAGGGGCGGAAGCTGCTGCTGTTCCCGTCGCCCCCCAGGGAGGCCCCCAGCACCCCCAGCAGCTCGGACGAACTCTTGCCCCAGCACAGCAGCCTCTTCACCACCGAGCCCCCCCAGGTCCCGCAGAGGCAGCCGGCGCAGGACACGAGGCACACTGTGGGTACGCCCCTCTGACCCCCCTCCGTGGGGGCAGGAGAGCCCGGCGGGGTAGGAGCGCCTGTAACCAGTGTGCAACGGTGGGGACAGTCAAGCGGCTGCACCGGGCCGCCCTGGGTGTCCCCTCATGTGTGCGGCCACTCTCCCGAGCGCCAGTCGCCCCTGGCCTGGCTTCTGGTGACCTCGAACCCCCCCAGGACATTCTCCTTGGTCAGCTGATTTTACTTTCCTGTTTTGCGATTGACCTGGAGGAGCCTCTGTTCCTTGGGATGGATCAAAAACACATCATGCCCTGCCAGGCTTGTCTGGTAACAGACATGTTTGTTCTGCTCAAATGTTGCTCTGCAACACATTTTCCCATTTTTTAAATTTGGCCTCAGGCTTTGAAATCTAGAACATTCCCATGAATGTGTGGGTTTCTTGTGTCTCTTAATTCTGTCAAACGATCTGGCCACAGTGGGCCTAAATACTGGCCAGACAGGTAAAAGGGCAGGTTGAGGTCCTCCGTGCCCGCCCCAGGGACCTGCCCCTTCCAGAACTTTCGCTATGACTGTCATCTGCCAGCACCGTTGGCTTTTGCATTTGTTGTCCAGGGTGGGGCGAGCAGATTGGGACAGGCAGGGATGGCTGGCCATGTCCACGGACCGTCCTGGGATTGGAGCTGGAGCCGCCCCACGTCTGTCCCTCGGGGTGAACTGTGAGCACCCACTCAGACACCCCTTCTCTCTTCAGACATGAGGTCAATGCCGGAAAGAAGCAGCGCCTGCAGCCGCCGCTCCATCAAGAAAGAGGACGACTCGTCCCAGTCGTCTACCTGTGGGGTGGACACCACGACCAGAGGGTGCTCAGACGAGCCCGCCGCCTGGAGAGGTCTGCACGCTGACGTGTAGGAGGGCAGGGCAGCGTGGGGGCCTCGGGTGTGCAGCCCCCGTCACCTGGTCTGTCGGGGCCCCTGGCAGAGAAAGAACCCTCCAGGGGCCCTCAAGTGAGGGAGGGTGGTTACATAGCCCAGCCAGTGCCTTCTGGCTCCAGTCTGTGACTCGGCAGCCAGCATTCCCCGTCTCTAATTGGGACCTGGAGCTGCGCTATTACAGTACCCTCTGGTCACAGGCGGCCATCTACATTTTAACAGAATTAAAATTTAGTACCAATAAAAATTCAGTTCCTCAGCTGTACTAGCCACATTTCGGGTGATCCATTGCCACATGTGGCCTATGGCTGCTTTGTTAGACATCACAGATACAGGACACTTCCACCTTTGCAGAAAGTTCCCCGGAAGGGTGCTGGGCGGCCAGGGCAGGGGCTGCAGGCCTGCACACGGCGCTGAGTTGCCTGGGTTCAATCCTGGCTCCACTTGGGGGCTGCGGGGCGGGGTGTGAGATCAAATCCTGGTATGTGTAAAGCACCAGGCGCCTAGTGAGCTCTCAGCTGTCAGCAGGTGGCTCTCCCCTGGGGAGTGTGGGCACATGAATGGCACACAGGGAGTTTTCCTGGAAAGATCGTTTTGAGCTGACTGGCAATGGTTGCTGCCCCCAAATCAGATGGGGTCTGGGGGTGTGACCCAGCAGTGTTAAGGCCATGGCCAGAGTACTGACTTGGGGTGGGGACCGCAGTCGGCCACTTACCTCTGATACTGGGCGGGTTTCTTATCCCTTTCAAACCCCGCTTCCTGTCTAAAGCCATGTCTGCACCCCCAACCCCGTCACCAAGGTACAAGCCCACGACACTTTAGCCCAGTGCCTGCCTGGTGGCATGGGCTCGAGAAAGGCTCCTTCAGGAAGGCAGGACTTAACCAGGCGACCCGAGGTTGGAGGGTCTTTTTAGGTGGGGAGGCCAGGAAAGACCTTAGGGCCAGGTCCTCAGCCCAGAAAGCCCCCTGGGGTCCCATAGCTGTGTCTGCTGGGCCAGGGGGCGTTCAGCTGCAGAGACCCCACCCACAGGTTCATCTTCAGACCTTTGTGCCTTTGACTGGGTCTCTCATTCTCTCTTGAAGGTCGTTTTGGCCCCTCCCTGGTCCGGGGCCTCCTGGCTGTGAGCTTGACTGCCAACGCCTTCTTCACGTCGGCCTACCTGTACCAGAATCTGCGCTGACCGGCGGTCCTCAGCCTCCTGCACCCAGAGTCCCATAGGGTGCGCCCAGGTGCATGCTTCTGCCACCACTGCCGGCCTCAGAGCCCTCGCCGAGGGGCTGCCGCCTCCACCCTCTTCTCCAGGGTCCGTGACCCGCCAGGTCGAGTCCTGTCATCAGGACACCTTCTCCTCACCCGGCAGACTGCTGGGCCGAGTGTGGTCTCAGACCGCCCTTCTCCTTGGCTGACATCACTTGTGTTTGGTGCTGTCCCGATGCCCGGGATCTCCAAGGGGCTGCACAGCGCTGGGGCCCCCTCCCCGTGGTCCAGCCCTGCCTGGCAGGAAACCCCTACTACTGTAACTGCAGCAGGAGCCACCTGCCTCCTGACCCCAAGCCGGGGGCTGTGATCACATCTTCGTACTGTACTCCCCTGTCCCACCGGGCCACCTCAGGGTCCCTGGGGGAGGCAGGAGGGATGGTCCCTGTATCACCTGTTCTCGACTCCACCGGGAAAAGGAATCCTCCCCTGGGCACACCCCCTTGAGAATGGGTATCCTCTGCCCCGTTCTTACCCCTTCCTGTTGGCTCCAGGCCAGGCCTGCCCTCTGGCTCTTCAGGTGGACTGGTAGATGCCCGGAGTTCTCAGTCCAGATCTCAGAATTCCTGGGTCTCAGGGGCCCAGCGGGGCCTTCAGGACTAGCATAAGCACCTCCTCCCATCCATGCTCCCCTCTGCCCAAGTGCACCCCTTTTATTACCTCTGGTGACCTTTTTAGGCAGCAACCTTGTTAACCCTGCAAACACGACCCAGGGTTTCTGGGCCTGCTTCTCCAGGCCCCATGCTGCCCCCAAGACCTTGCTGGCCCCTCAGCCCGCAAGTCACGTGAGACTGAACCCCCGCTCCTCTCAGCACTGAGACCCCACTCACCTCCCTTTCATTCTGCTGTTGCTGTGGGCTGAGTGTGACCTCTTGTCTTCGGGTCACTTTGACTGGCTTTCTTTCCTGTGCCACTGCCCTTCTGACCGCTGTCCAACCGCTACTGCAGGTTTGCCCTCCCCACCCCTGCCCTGGTGCTGCCCCGAGAGGAGGTAGGGGGAGCCTCAGTCTGGCACAGGGGTCCCCACAGTGCCGTGAGGAATGAGAGACTGCGTGTGCCTGTAGATGTCAGAACCCCCCAGCCCCCACTGCCCTGGGCCTTGGACACAGGTACGGGGCAGTGTGTATACGAGTGTGTGTGTGTGTGTGTGAGTGCACGTGTCTGTGCCACTTGGGGAGGAATTGGCTGCCTCGGTGAATTCTGAGACATGCTGGGGGGGAAGGTCATGAGGGCAGGAGGAAGGGTCTTCACTATCATTCAGGGATAAAGTTTAATTTTATTTTTCTACACATTTTCGCCAGGTAAGGCATTTTGCTGATAAGCAGGATGCCCCCAATTCTCCCTGCCAGGGAGGTTTAGTTTTTTTAAGCTTTGGGTGCTTTTTTAGTAATTTTTTTTTGCCATGTGGGGAAAGAGATTGCTCTGACTTCCCCCTCTCTCCTTTTCCCCCCACTCCTGTCCTGAGAGCTACTGTTTCCTATCCTGTCACGCGCCCCCCCACCCAGAACATGGAGAATTAGAGGCCAGGGACTGCACCAGGACCCTGAGTCCAACTGCCAGACGTGGTTCCAACTCGGAGGCGGTGTCTCTTGGCCCCCATTTGTATGGTGGGCATGTCTGTCGATTTTTAATTTTAGTTTTTGCCTAACAAAGCCAAACTCCATTCCCAAATACAGTTCTCTCTGAGGAAGCCCCGACAGCCCACTCCTCTCCCCCCTCAAGGCTTGGGCCAGCCTGGCCCCTCTTGCCCGGGACCAGCGGGAGAGGCCGGGTGGGGAGGGATTTGCTTATGTTTTCTTTCAAACAAAAAACACAACCTTATTTTTCTTTACAAAAGCAAAAAAAAAAAGAAACCAAAAAAGATACCAACCTTTTAACTATACCTCAGTCTGTCGTGTCTTCATTCTGTCTGCTTGGCAGCTCAGGCCGCTGGGAGGGATGGTTCTCTCCTGGGCTCCAGGGAGGAGCTCAAGGGAGGGTGAAGAGGTGGCGGAGTGCCCAGCAACACCCCACTTCTAGCAGACAGGCTTGATTTTCATACGCTGGTCTCCCTGTGAGTTTTCTGTCAGAAAAAGGTCTACTGATTTAAAAAGAGAAGGGTTCGAAGACCACTGCAAGACCACCCACGTCACCAACTCGCCAGGTGACTCCTGGCCCCTCCCTGCAACAAGGGAGGAAGGACCCAGGTGATCTCCCGGCCTTCTGAGGGGTGATCAGAGGCAGAAGCCTCCCTTTAGGGGACGTCTGTGGGGTCCGGAGTGGCTGCACCGTTGCAAATGCTTTTATGTGATAGCAACTCTGAGGACATTTGCTGCCAGGGGTAGAAGTGGGAAAAGCTGTTCTTAGTCCCTGAAGGGCTAGGGTACAGCCAACTCAGGTTCGGGGCCAAAGTGGGGTTGTCTGAGCACTTTCACTGGCTTTGAGTGTATGTGTCAGCCCCTATTCACCAGGTAAGAGAGAGCTGGGTCAGTGAAGGAAGGGAGAGAGCCAGGATTTCGGCAGCACGTTCTTTCCTCCCTTCATCCATCGCCAGACAGATTTGTGCCCGTACCGTGTGCCAGGCTATGCTAGGTACTGGGGCTTCAAGAGGGAGATGCCACCGCTCCACAGGGTAGGGGGCAGGCTTGGGCGAGCACACGTCATTACACAGTCACACCCCTAAAAGGACTGTGAAGCAATGGGACACTGCCTCCAATGTGAATAGTCAGGAGAGTGGATGAAACTTGAAGGCAAGATGAGGGAGATCGCTGTAAGTGGGGGTAAGTGCTGAGTGTAAAGGCCCAGGGGCCAGATTTGAGGGAATTGAAAGGTTAGTGTGGTGAGAACCCAGGGTGGGAGGGTGGGAGTGGTTCATGATGAGCCCAGAAGAGCAGGGCCCGCCCTTGAAGGGTGCATTTGCGATTTTAGATTTCACCCTAAGAACGGAATGCCAACGTCCAGTTTAAACAAGGGAGTGTCCGGACGTGGTGGTGGAGGTGGGTGCAGAGCCGTGTCCAGGTTGCCCTCTGGGTTTTTCATGTGCACAGTTGGCTGGATGGAGGGGTCCCTCCCTGATCTAGAGAAACCAGGAGGATAGGGGCAGAACACAGGTTTTGAAGTTCAGATTTGGGCATGTGCACTGGGTGCTTTGGAAGTAGCTGCTGGGACCGACACGTCCACCTCCTGCTCCGCTGAGGGGCCCTCCTCCCCTAACTGTACCTTTGAGAGGCCTCCTGAGTGGGTCCTGTTGTTCTCTCAATATCCTAGTTATCTCCATTCAAGTACAACCTGTGGCTGTCCCCTCGGGTTACTTGCTCAGCTGCCTTCCCCTTAGAATGTAACTTACCCCAAAGCGGAGAGCTCGGCTCCTAGTTGAGGCTCATTAAGTATTGTTGAATGAAATGTCCATTAGAGGATTGAAGAAACCGTCACAACTAATGAATTACTACTGTCATAAGACAACATCCTGGAGGCGGCCAGATGGCTCAGTTGGTTAGAGCATGAGCTCTGAACAACAGGGTCGCTGGTTCGATTCCCACATGGGCCAGTGAGCTGCGCCCTTCACAACCAGATTGAAGGACAACGACTTGGAGCTTGATGGGCCCTGGAGAACACATTGTTCCCCAATATTCCCCAATAACATTTAAAAAAAAAAACATCATGTAAGAGTGCAGGGGCAGGGGCGGGGGGGGGGGCATCCAGAGTCCCTCCCACCCTGAACCACAGCCCTGGAGTGGGTGGGGAGGCCCCTCGGGATGGGGTGGGGGCGGAGGCTGCAGAAGCCTGATGCCCAGAGAAGGGGTGCTGCAGGTTTGTGGCACTTTGGCTTGCAAATGTCTGAGTGACAAAACTTTGACCCTCCTGTGAGCTGACCCTGGAGGGCTGGAGGGCTTCCTATGATGGCCAGTGGGGGTGCCCCTGGTGGAAGCCACCTCCAGTCTCATACCATGTTTCCCCAAAAATAAGACGTAACTGGAAAATAAGCCCTAGCGTGATTTTTCAGGATGACATTCCCTGAACATAAGCCCTAATGCATCTTTCGGAGCAAAAATTAATGTAAGACTCGGTCTTATTTTCGGGGAACCACGGTACTGAGAGTCACTGGAGAAAGGGTCTGATACATGCATTTTTGTCTTTTTGGATCCATTTGGGGCAAGGTGCCTGTCACCCATACTCACTCGGAGGTGAAAAGGTGTGACGTCTGAGCCAGTTTAAGACTGGGCTGGGAGGTCAGGGGAAGGGGAATCTAGTCGGGGGAGGGAAGGGGAAGGTCATTTGCAAATGTCCTGCCTGGCCCGGCACCACGCCCACACCTGTGCCTGCCGTGACCCTAACAAAGGCAAGGAGATAAGATTGAATCTGTGGGGCCACGGGGAGGGGTGAGCGAGGACAACCGGTCCGCTGCAGGGTGCAGCCTCTGACCTCTGGGGGCGCGCTCAGACTGTGGCCGGAGCGGCTTGCTTTGGACCTGGACAGAACCGGGATGAAGCTGCAGCTGACCCTTCGGATATGTGTCCTGCCCCCCAGACCAAAGAAGGACCCGTACCAATGCCAAGTTGCTGCTCCTGGACGGCTGGTTTCCTGGGGCAAGCCCTGGGGTCTGACTTGGCTGCCGAGTGTGGGCACTGCCCTTGCTGCCCCCTCCCCCAAAAGCACATGCGATGTCAAAGAAAGAGCTGGTGGGCAGAAACGGTTCTGCCTCCACCATATGCTCGGTGTGTTCAGAAAGCAGTTTTGGGTGTGACATCCATCCTCCACCCCGCTCAGGGCATTCAGTGGCCCAAACGACTCAGGGCTGAGGGTGCGGGTGAAATTTTGATGGGGTCCTTTCATTGTGCCCCTCGATTCTGAAGGTGGAAAGTTTTCTGGTGGATTTTTGTTTTAACGATTCATTGTTCAATTTTTGGAGAACCAAGAAAGGTCTGAGTGCAAGATCTCTGTGTGTAGCAGCCTTTTCTGAGGTGGGCATTTTCCTCTACGTAACTGAACTAATATTTGCTCCTTCGCTTGAATCCTGTGTGGAAATTAATCAATATATAAGTAAGTAGGGGGTCCCTCACTGCCCGCAGCATCTTAGTCAGAATCAGGCAGAATCAGGCATGACCGGGGTAGGAGGATAGGGGGCCGCTCGGTGCCTTTGACAGACGTAATGTCTCTAAATGAATTTAACTCTTCTTTCTCATCCGAGTGGATATTTCCAAATTAATCCATCTAAATTATACGCATCAGCCGAACTCCAGGTTGCACAGCCCTAGCTTGCAAGCCTCATTTCCCAAACATTCCCCAAAGTGTTGCCTTCCCAGCGAGGAGATGCAGGATTTCCCCTCCGCCACTTGCTGCAGACATAATGCAGGAAGAACCACGGGATTAAGGTAAAGTGCATGATTTTCTGAAGTTGATTTTATGGCAAAGTCTAGTACGGAGCAGCAGTCTAGGATCAGGGCACTCTGACCTTGAGTCTCCCCCCGCAGCTGCTGAGAGGTTGGCTGCGTTGGAGTTTTATCTGGAGATTTGGTTTTCTTTTTTTCAGAGACACTGACAACTTGTCATGAACTTGCAGCTTCCAAATTCACTGTAATTGGGCTGGTGGGACAAGGGCTTTCTATGTTGACCTTATAAATAGTAAAGGGAGAGTTGGCTTCAATACTTTGTTGTTATTTGACGCCTTCACTCAAACCTGCCAAATTATCCACTGCATTTGCTGATGACTTCACAAAAGGGCTTGTATAAATGTCCCTAAGTGACCTGTAGCACAAGCGATCAGTGTAGGATGAGACCAAGTTAGCAGATCCTTGTTTTGCTTCTGTGCTGAGTAAACAGTAAGCAGCCTAAAGTTGCTTTTAAGCACACTTGATCTTTTCCCCCCGTAAAATCACTGGAATCCATGCAAATAGTATGAATTTCTTCACTATGATCCTACGTAAAAACAGAACCTTGTGATGGAGTCTTGCTAATAGTAATGTCAGTTCATTCGTTGTGACAAATGCCATAATAATATGAGACAGTAGCAATAGGGGGAATCAGACGTGGGCTATGCAGGAATTCTTTGTACTCTTCTGTAAATCTAAAACTATGCCAAAATAAAGTTTATTTTTAAAAATCTCACGGAACATGGGGGATCCTAGCCATTACAATAGCACTGCTTAATGGGACAATTACTTTAACTTTTTCTTTTTTAATTTATTTATTATAATTTTTACAAATTTATTTTTCAATTACATTTTAACTATTTTTCATATGCATTTTTACTCTAATAGATTTCCCCGCTCTTTCACTTGTTTCCCAAGTCATCATTAGAAATACCCCGCCAGCTACATACAACTTTTTTGAAAGTAGTATCTTTTTTAAAGTATCAACATAGCACTTGATGGCAACTTCAAAGCTTTCAACGTGTAACCAGTTCAGACTCAGCTCAAGCTGGACCAGAGGCTCTGGTTGGAAACAGCCTTAGAGATCAGAAGACCCATTTTACAGATGACGACACTGAGGCACCGCCTGTCCCCATGGTAACACAGAACAGCAGTGGGGACCTCAGCATGCCACTCTGGATTCCATATCATAAACTTGGCTGCTTTTTAAATCCGTGGTTTTCAGACTTTTATGTGCACAGGACTCCTTAGAAGTCTGAACCTTAGGTCTGGGGAGGGACCCATGGATTGTATTTGCAGCATGCCCCTGGGGGGTGTGGGCCTCCGGTCTGCTCTTGAAGCCAGTGCTCGCAGCCTGTCACCGGGAAGGGGACTCTGAGAGCCTTTCCAGGAGGCAGCACCTGCTCCCACCCCCTTGCCCCACCCCAATCTTCCTTCTGATCCCAGGCTGGTATTTGGAACCCTCTGCCTGTAGCAGGGCTAGCTAAGATCACCCAAGCATTGCCCGTGGAACTGGCCTGCCTCATTAACACATGGCTCTAAAATTCTGCGTCTGCATCACTGGTTCTCGGCCTTGGCAGGATATCGAAATCCCTCAGGAACTTGAAAAAAATATACTGGCGCTGGCACCCATCCCCAGAGGTCCTGATGGGTCGATTCAGCTGGGGGAGGAGGAACGTATGGAAATGATAGATACAAAACAGTAGCGCTGGGCTAGAGATCCAAGCAGAGCACTTTTGGGACTCCAGAGGAAGGAGAAATAGCTAAGTGCAATAATCTACATGAAGATGCCCAGCATATAGTAGGCGCTCAATAAAAGTTTGATTCCTTAAACTATCAAGGTTCTCATAGGCTTAGAGATCTTTAGCACAGTGCACACTTGTCTCCTGCCATTGCCGCGGGATCAAAACCTAGACACGACTTAAATGTCCATCCACAGTCGTATGGGTAAATAAATTACGATAAATGTAGACATTTACACATGTAGTGTAGACATCTACTCGGCAATGAAATAAACAGACTTTCGCTATATCCAGCAACACGGATGAACTCACAACATAATATGGAATGAAAGAAGCCAGACACAAATGAATACATAAATATTTATATAAAAAGTTCAAAATCAGACAAAAATAATCTATAGGGTTAGAATCACAATAGTGGTTACTCTTTGGGGGACGGGAAGTGCTTGGAAGGGGATCTTTGGCGGGGGGGAGGTTCTGGGTGCTGGTTATGTTTTATGTCTTGATTTGAGTGCTGTTGATACAGTTTGTGAAAACTGACCAAGCTGCACACTTAGGATTTGTGTGCTTTCCTGTATGGATGATGTTATGGACCAATTTGTGTTCCCACAAAATCCGTATGCTGAAGCCTGAACCCCGCCATGTGATTGTATTTGGAGATGGGCCCTTTAAGGAGGTAATTAAGGTGACACGAAGTCATAGAATCGTAATTCAATAGGACGGATGTCCTTATTAGAAGAGAGATAGCAGGGATATGCACACAAAGAGAAAAGGCCATGTGAGGGAGGACTCAGCGAGAAGGGTCTGCAACCCAAGGGTCTGCAACCCAAGGAGAGAGACCTCAGGAGAAATTGAACCTGCCAGGACTTTCAGTCTCCAGAACTGTGAGAAAATAAATTTCTGTTTAAGCCGCCCAGTTGGTGTGCTGTTCTGTTATGGCAGCAACAGCAAACTAATGCAGATGATAGATTTCAACACAAAGTTAAATGTTTTTAAATCCCCCCCGTTATTCTAATGTAGACCCAAGACTGAGAATCACTACCTTAGCCCAGCCACTATCAAATTGAGACCCTGCCTTTATTTACAGTCAGATGCAGGGAACATGTCTTCTTCAGAAATGGGCTAAGGAGGGTCACTGCAGGGTTGTTTATGATATCAAGAAACTGGAAGCAACCTGTATGTCCATTGTCAGGGGACTGATTAAATAAATATGGCACATCTCCATTCAGTGTCGTGTTGAGCAGCTACTGACAGGAAGGAGAGAGACCTGGAAACCACACATAATCTCCAGTCTATGTATCAGGTAGAACCAGGTAGAGGTTAGGTGGGCAGTCTCCAAACCAAACCACCGTCTTCTAATCCTCCATCTGACACTCACACTGTGGCCTTGGGCGAGCCACTGTGCCTCTCTGTGCCTCAGTTCCCTCATCTGTATAACAAGGATGATGCTAGTTTATCCTCTGTCCTGTAACACTACCTGATAGCACTGAAGATGAGATAAGCCTCAAAGATGGGATAAGCCTGGTACACAGTGCTGTCATTCTTCATAAATGAAAAAAGCGAGTTGCAGAATAACTTGTACGGTCGGGTTGCCTTTTTGTAAATATTTAAAGGCCTGTACATATATATACATGACTGGCTTTTTAAAAAAGATTTTATGGGGGAAGGGGAACAGGACTTTATTGGGGAACAGTGTGTAATTCCAGGACTTTTTTCCAAGTCAAGTTGTTGTCCTTTCGATCTTAGTTGTGGAGGGCGCAGTTCAGCTCCAGGTCCAGTTGCCATTGCTAGTTGCAGGGGGCGCAGCCCACCATCCCTTGCGGGACTCGAGGAATCGAGCTGGCATCCTTGTGGTTGAGAGCCCACTGGCCCATGTGGGAATCGAACCATCAACCTTCAGAGTTAGGCTGAGCCACCGGCCGGCCCTCATGACTCTTTTTAAGAAGCAAAGCAGGAAGCAGGGCTCCTGGCCAGCAGAACCCCTCCCCCACCCCCACCTCCTCACTCCCCTCACCCCGGGGGTCAGGAAGGCCCCATGCTCTAGTTGATCTGATGCTGGGCTGCTGTCACCATCTTGAAATTCTTAATACTTTTTGAACAAGGAGGCCCACATTTTCATCTTACACCAGGACCCTCAGTTATGTAGCCCATCCTGCCACGAAAACACTCATACTGGACTGTTAGAAATAATTACCCCGGGGAAACAGGACTGGGATGGAGTGAAAGCAGCAAGGATTTCTTGTATCCTGTATACGGAATTCTACCAGTTAGTTAACTGACCCTCTCACCTTGGATAAATTAATTACTCTGCTGAGACTGGAAAAAACTGGAACCTGTTTTCTACCTCTTAGGGCTGCTGTCAGGTGAAAGGAGTGCATGGTGTATAGGTGCTTGGTGTGACACACCTGTAACCTGCTTGCTCTATAGTAACTATGGGAGTGGAGGGGGCAGAGAGCACAGACGTTGACAGCACAAACTGATTGAAATCCCAGCTCAGCCGCTTCCCATGTAAAGTTGGACCGTTTATTTAGTCCTCCTGTGCCTCGGTTTTGTCATCTATTAATGGGACAGGATGGATTCACAGTAAGGGACTGTCAAGGCCGACGCCCAGAGGTCTGAAAATAGAAAGAGTTTAGGTTTGGCACAGAGTCACTTGGCAAGATCTCTGATGTGCCCTGACGTGAGGCTACAATCCCACTTTGCAGAAAGTCACACCGTTTGCTCCACAACTGCTCATGGTTTGAGTCTGGCTGTGATGTGGGGAATGGCTCCGTCAGCTTTATAAACCCTGAACGCTCCAAATTCCAAAACCCATCAGGCTGAAAGGGTTGGACTGAGGGATGGGGAATCTGTGGTCCCTCCAGGGCTGTGGCGAGGTTTAGACGTGTCACCGGTCAGGTACTCATGTAGTGCTGGGTCCACGGGATGAACGTATGAGTACAGGTGGTGGTTGTTGTAACTTGGTGTCGACACCTGAGGCTGGCCCCACCACCGAGCACCTGATCCCATCCCCTCTCCTCCTCGAGGACCTCCCGGGGTGGGGGGGGACCTCCCTGCCCTGCATCAGCTTCATCAGGCGGTTTTCCTCCCATCTTAAGC
This sequence comes from Rhinolophus ferrumequinum, assembly GCF_004115265.2. NCBI lineage: Eukaryota > Metazoa > Chordata > Mammalia > Chiroptera > Rhinolophidae > Rhinolophus > Rhinolophus ferrumequinum. The sequence continues at coordinate 6,354,451 of NC_046292.1, forward strand.
TGTCTTTAGAGCCCCCGCACAACTATTTCAGCTTTTTGAAACTTTTCAAAATATCAAGTTGAGGGGCTACTTTCTCTCCCTCTCCCCCTTCCATCCTTACTCTCTCCTTCATTAACAGTTCAGTCCAAAAGGCATTGTGTGTGTGTGGGGGGGGGCAGGCCATGTAGCAGCTGCCCTGGGTGGCTAGGTACGGGTGTTGGATCCCCAGGAGGTGATGAGGGAATCCACACAGGAGGGTGCCTGGTGGGAGGTATCAGAGCAGGGGTGGGGAGTGAGGAGGAAGGGGAGCAGTCCTTGCATGGGGTCAGTAGCCCAGAGGAAGGCCAGGGAAGGGTGAGGGCAGCAGCCACCTGATATGGGGTGTGGCCCCCCCACTCTGTTTTCTTCTTCTCCTTAGCACATACTGCCACGCAAGGTATTATGAATGGAGTTGTTTGTTTCTTGTTTGTTTCTGTGTCATCTGCTCCCCTGCTCTGCCCCCCCAACTAGAATATACTGGGGGTAGAGACGTTGGTCGCTGCTGTATCCTCAGGGCTTAGGACCGTGTCTGGTGGCATTTGACAGCATGTATTGAATGAATGAATGAAATCTGTACACACACACACACACACACACACCCTTGTCTGTCACACAGACAGCAAGGCTTGGCGACACCTGCTTGTGGTGGTTGAGAAGAGAGAAGTGAACCGTGAGCGGGTGTTTCAGCTTGGGCCACTGGGGGCAAGAGGGACCACTTTCACTGAAGTCGAAAGTGCGGGAAAGGGCAGGATAGGAGGGACTGACGCTGGGGGCACATTCCGCTGGTGGGGACCGCCAAATGCCCAGGCGGAGGGGCCACGGGGCTGCCGCAGGGCGCGCGGGGGAGCTGGGCAGGAGAGCCAGGAGGGAGGTGCAGCCGAGCGCCCGGGCGGGAGCTGAGCCCGCGAGGAGGGGCAAGGAAGAAGGTAAGAGCTGGACGGAGCTGCCCAGCACCAAGCTAAGCGGGGAAAGCGGCTCCGCAAAAATCCGCCTTTTGCGTGCGGGATTTAAGAAAGGAATGAGAAGTTTGGGGGAACATACAATATATTCTCTGAGCAAAATTAACTTGCTTTCTCAATACCGTCCCCAAACCACCGGCAGCCCAAGCCCAGCAACACAAGGGTTTACGCTCATTTCCGCATCCCTGGAGGAAGCGGGGCAGGACGGAAAGTGAATTCCGAGTTCTGTACATCGCTAGTTTGGCGGAATCACCGCACACCTTAGCCAAACAGGCAGCAGGGAGCGTACGCATAGCACCGTGGTGCGCGGCTGGGAGAGTGGCGGCGTTTACCCTCCATTGCCACCAGGTGGCGCCCCTGCTTCCCTGGAGCCCAACGAGGAGGCCCCTGCGTTTGGGGTAGAGGGAACCGGGAGGGAGGCGGTGACTGAACGGCGGGAAGACTCCGCCCCCGGACTCTGCCTCTTTGTCCCGGTGCAGCCTCACATCCCATGCAGTCCTGTAGGATGTGGGAGCGGCTGGGGGGGCGGGGGTGGGAGGGGGTGGTGTGTGTGTGTGTGTGTGTGTGTGTGTGTGTGTGTGTACACACACATCCAAAGCTGGCCCCAAAACCAGAGGAAATCATGCCCCGTGGCAGACACCATAAGCTTCCAACTGATAGGTTCAAATCCCTGTTCAGCCACTAATTTTGTATAAAGGAAGGCATGTGGCTTCACCTCTTTCCGCCTCAGTTTTCTCACCTGTAAAATGGAGTCATTTTACTGACCTCACAGAGTTGTAAGCATTTAGTTAGATGATGATGATGAAAATGTATAGAGCCCCCACTATAGGTCAGGCCTTGTTCTAAGCACTTTACCTATATTGACTCATTTTTATGGTTCCCTTTCACAAGAGAATGGCCTGGATCAGAGGCTGAGTCTTTTCCATAAAGGAAAGGAGGCCAGGCCTCCTGAATAGCATCCACCTTCCTGCTGGTCCCTGGGTGCTCAGTACTGAGGGCAGAGGCAGGAGGGCACGACTTTGATGCTGAAGGCCAAGAGCTTCTTTTGTTTCTAGTCCTGCAGCCCAGCAGCCCACCAGGAGCGAGCAGAGCAGAGCCCACTACCACTCAGAGCAGCAGAGGAAACCCTGAGGCTGACGGGGCCTCCTGTCCTGTCCCCACCTGGCTTCTGCTGTGGTGTGACAGTCCCCAGAGGCTTCTAGGACAGCTGCCCGGTGGTGGAGGGAGGATGGTATGGTGGTGGGAGCTGGGTGAGTCAAGGCCACAGCACGGCACCGTGGTTTCAACCTCAGGGACCATGTGAGCAACAACGCCTTTGCCAGGGCTAGTGCAGGTCCTGGGAGCTCGGCTGAGATCTCTGAGGAACGTTGGAGGGATGCCCAGAGGTACCTGGAGGTAGAGGTGGTGGTCAGGTAGTAGATATGGGTAGCAAAGGGGAGCTGAAGCACAGGGGGAGACCCTGTGGGTCAAGGCCTGAGAGAAACCTGGAGGTGGGGACAGAGCCAGGAGTGCAGTTTCCAGGCTCTCGCCCTCACTTGGAAAGGTGCTCACTCGGGTAGTAAATGGCCATCAACTGATTGGATGGCCATCAGCTGTGGCTGGTTGGCCGTCAGCTATAACCAGTGAGACTTTGGTCACTAATATAACTGCCATGGCTACGCCAGCAGCAAATGGGGGCTAGCAAGAAGATGGTGGCTGAGCTAGCAAGCGTGGATTGCAGAGGCGTGGATTGTGGATTACAGTTAGCAAGTGTGGTTGGTTGGCAGAGAAGTGGACGGCAGGTTGCGGATCGTGTGGCTCCTGCTTCCTGTGTCTCCAACCCAGCCACCAGCGAGACTGTCGTGGTATGACTCCCCTATCTATGGCTCCGTGGGTGTTTCTGACCTCACCATATCCTGCGTTCTTATGTGGGGAGCAGGACCAGAGACCCAGCTTGACACCCTGCATGACACTGGGCAGTAAGGGTGACACCCCCAACCACCCCGCCAAAAGGCCTCAGATCTCCCGGAGTCCTGGGCAGGGAAAGGCTTGGAGTGGAACTCTGTGGAGAGGGTCACCAAAAGCCTCTGTTTACCTGCCGTTATGGGGTCTGGGGCAAGCAGGGTAAGCCAGGGGTGAGGGAGAGCTGGGGTCCAGGGAGTACATGGTCCTGGGTGGGAGTGGCCTCCAGGGGTCTCATTCTGATGATGCGTCCCAGGCATGAAGCTATAGGATTAGGGCTCCCCAGAGTTCCAGGCCTGGGAGAGAAAAGGTTCTGGACTTACCTGAAGTTCTGAGTCCCTTGGCCTGTCAGCCAGTTGAGGTCATAAACGCCTGATTGGTACGGGGGGATCAGTGCCAGCTGGGTGAATTCCCCGCCCGGGGTCTCCTTGCCTCTTCTCTAACACATAGACCAGGGCCCTTGGTCCTTCCAGCTCACATTCCAGGAACCAGAACCTCCAGGGATGGGCCCTCAGCTGTGGGCCCTGATCCCCTTTCTCACCACCAGCTTAGATGTGCTGAGATGAAGGAGCCAGAAACAGCACACCCCATCCCACCCTCCCCCACCCACTGTGAGCTCACAGGCCCAGAACAAAAACACACCACAAATAGAAATCAAAGTCTGAGCAAGAATCGAGGAGCCATGACCCAGCGTGGGAAAGACCGTGTGGCCTCAGCCTAGTCACTTAACGTCTCTGAGTCTATTTGCTCATCTGTACAATGGGGTCACCGTACATACCTTGAGGCATTGTTGTGAAAAGGTTAAGATAGAAAATGCAGGATGCAGGTGTGGTGTTTGGTCTAAAAATAAAGCCCTTCGTGGCCAAAGGGTCCCATGCTGGACTCTCCCATGACTGTCCCTCACGCCCCCGCAGCTCGGGCTGGGGCTGCCCCCTCACCACTTTCCTGTAAGGCTGCGGGTGTAGGGGCTGCCACAGTCTCTGCCTGGGCAGCACTTCTGCAGGCATGCTCTCAGGCGCCACTTCCTGTTTTTCTCCCCAACGAATTTTGCACCACGGTCTTTCATCACAGTGAGCTGGGGGGTGGTGAGGTGAAGGCAAGGCCTGCCTGGGGAGGGAACCGGGGACCAGGGGGACCTGGGGTAGGGGTGGTCATCACGAAGTTGGAGAGAGGCCTGTGCTGGACGTTCTGCTAGGCTCTGGACTCTGTGTCCTCCAGCTCAGAGCAGGCGATGCTGCGGGCAGAGGCTGGCAGGAGGCCTGACGGGAGACGTAGAGGAGGGCCCTGTTCCCATCTCAGTCTGGAAACACCATTTTTGTCCTAGGCTTGGGGTGGGACCTAGGGTTGGACTGAGCCGGGCTGAACCCACATGTCTGGTGACGTGAGGGGTGGAGGGGCCGCTCTGAAAGGTGAGCCCGGGCTCTCTGCCTCCCTGAGGCTGGCAGGCCTCTGAGCATCCAGCTCCAGAGTCTCTGCGTATCAGCATCCTCCTGGGAGGAAATGGAGGAGCTGTCTCCACACTGGCTGGGCCCAGGACCCCTGTCCTTCCTCTCCCTGGGCTAAACCTGACTTGTCTAGCCACGACTGCATTACTCACTTCATTCAGTTAGCATTTCTATAAGCTCATTAACGCTCTGGGTGCCAACACGCAGCTCCCGCCAGTGAGGCAGCCCAGATCCGTGCAAAGTCCCTGCTCCTGGACAGCCCAGCACGAGGCAGTCACAGCTGGGCGGACCGAGTGCTGCAGTGGTAATGGCACAGCTCGGAGAAAAGACCCCTCTCAGCAGGGAGCCAGGTGGATAACATCTGTGCTGAGTAGTCAGGCAAATTAAGTGGTGTGGGGCCAAAGGGAGCGTTGGGAAGGGTATTCCCGGCAAAGAGAACAGCATGAGCCAAGGCCCAGAATCAGAGAGAGAGCCTGGGGGGCCCTGGGGCTACAGCATAAGGTGTCGCAGCTCCTGGTGCAGTGGGGAGGGCAGAGTGGGGAAGTGGTAGGAGGTAACCCTGGGAACTAGCTGGGCCGGCTCCCTCGATAATCGGATGTATACCTTGTTCTCAAGCTGCAGCCTCACCTGATACCCCAGTCCAGGTCTCTGGGTCAGCGTACAAGTGGTTCTGGGGATTGGAAATCAGCCTTGTTAGCTAAAGCAGGAAGGGCGATTTCATCGCAAGGGTACAGGGCACACCTATGGAACCCACAGATGCAGCCCAGCTTTGGGACGCTGGAACCAAACAGCCCTGGACACTTTCTCAGCATCACTTACCTACCCCCATTTGACCCCCTGCATCACACCAGCCAGGCTGACGTATTCTGGATCCCTTCACCCAAAGAGAACTATGTCCAGGCCCATCTTCCTGGAAAGTTGGATCAGGGCCTCCCGTCAGCCCAGTCAGCTATGGCTGGTGGGCAGGTCTGTATGCTGACAGCCTGGCTCATGACCACATGAGGGAGGGTTACCAGACCGCTTAACAGCCTACAAGGTAAGTATCCACTGCAGTCCGTTCCGTTCGTCCCTGCCAGGGCACTGTCCCAGAGCTGCCACATCCAGATGCCACCCACCTACTTCTGCGGACTCTCCTCTAAGGTGTCTCCTTAGGGTCCCCCTCAACCGATAGATGACGTGATCAAGTTAACCTCTTGCCTTACTTGCTCTATGGGAAAGGGAAGCACCATACAGAGCACACGCCAGGGTCTTCTAGAATAAATTAAACATTAGGACACGCTATCGCATGGACTTTGCACTGCTGGTTTCCTCCCTGGGCTCCTTTGTTGGCAGATGGGGTACCCCCGGCTCTGCCCACTGGGAAGGAATCCCTGTCTGAAGTCTTTCAGGCCCACCCTCGAGAGGTTCTCGGGAAGGATTTTTCTGGAAGAGGATGCAGGTGGCCCTGCAGCCTGCTTCTCGGTGGTGCCAGTACGTGGTCTAGGAGTTGCCCGGAGGGTGAGACATCACACATCCCAATTTCCAGATTTTAGGGTTTCCTGGAGTTTCCATCCCCATAAAACCCAAGTTGGATGCCTGTCGATTTTATTTTGGGTCATGTCATTCACCAATAACCAATTCCATGAAATCCTGTCCAGTTCAATATTTAGCCTTACACTATGGCCCTGGATTGGGGATTTCTTCTTTCAGCCTAAGAGTGACAAGAAGAAATCATCACCTGACTTGGGTGGAAGGAAGGCTTTTTCTCCAGTTTCTTTTGGAATGCTACCCCCACCTGACTTCATGCCACTCAACAGGAGGCTTTAGAAAGACCAGAGGTTCAGGGTTTGCACCCCTGTGTCTCGTCCCAGACATCCCATTCCAATTGCGAAGCTCACAGACTTTTCTATGCAGTGTGCCAACCTTAGTGTTACAAACAGGTGAGTCAGAGAATGTACCTGCTGCTGTGTAGCAAGTGCCTGATTACCTGACGTGTGGCAGTCGCAGGCTATCGGAAAAAAGAATTTCCCCGTAACAGAGTTTTTGCCCTGCTTCTTCCTGATCTTGGGCCGAATTAAACTGAAGTTTGTTTTCCAGCACTTTCTAAAGGCTCCTAGAAGTAACTCACTTAGCGATATCCTGGACATTTTGCTACCAAGTTTCCTAAAACTTCAGGCTTGGTCGGCACATGTTTTGAGTCCCATGAGACCACTGGAAATAGTTGGACTGATTTCTTGCCACATAGCGAGAACTGCGGGTGTTCCATCGAAGAATGAGGAGCCCTCGTTGCCCTTCCCTCTGCCTCAAGACTTCTAACTTCAATACTTTCTTTGAAAAACAATTTCTTCCAACATCCCAGTTCTGATACCAATGTATAGATTGATTGGGATTTTGGTGTTTGTTTCAAAAAACATAAACCGTCTCAGGAGAGGTTGTTCTGGGTGGAATATTGTCTCCCCAAAACTCATGCCCAGCCAGACCCTTAGCATGTGATCTTAATTAGAAATACGGCCTTTGTAGCTCTCATTAGTTAAGAGGAGGTCCCACTGGATTAGGGGGTCCTTATAAGAAGAGGGAAATTTGGACAAAATTGCACACAGAGAGAATCCCGTTTGAAGATGGAGGTGGAGATCAGAGTAATGATGCGTGTATCAGTCATTAAACGCCAAGGATTGCAGGCAGCCATCAGAAGATACGAGAGAGGAACACCAAGGTTTGCAGGCAGCCACCAAAAGATAAAAGAAAGAGGCATGCAACTGATTTGCCCTCAGAGCCTCTGGCAGGAACCATCCCTGCCAACTCCTTGAATTCGGAATTCTTGCCTCTGGAACTGTGAAAATAAATTTCTGGGTTTTTTTTTTTTTTTTTTTTTTAAATTTCTGTTGTTTTAAGCCAACTTGTCACAGTAGCCCTAGGAAACTGACACATATTTTAAGCAGAATACAGGGGTAAGTTATAGGGTGTGGGTGATTTTCAGAACCCTAGGACAAGGATGCAGTGGGTCCTCCAACGATGACAAGGACCGCGAAGGAGCTGAAAATGAAAAGTTGCCCGAAACCTTATCTCGCATCTATGACCCTGTCTTCCTCTCTGCATCTGCTTCATGGTTTTCCCTCCACTTTTCTCTACACAGCAGCTTCTCTGCTTTCTTTGGTCCTTCTGATAGACACAGAAGCCCCACAGCTGCCCTGCATGCACGTTATGGCGCCCAGCTCCAGGTGCCTGAGAGTCACTATTCTCTTGGTTCTGATCCCATATTCCTGGGGAAATCACTGATTGTCTCTCCTGGGGCCAGTTGATGACTGCTGGTCCAATCAATGTGGGCAGACTCAAAGGCAAGCATGCCTGAGCGGACAGCTTGCTGGGATAGGCGCAGGGATGCACTGGGAGCATTGCTAGAGAACAAACTGGGACCATACCCCAAGAGTCCCCAAGAGTGCTGTGCTCTCATCACCCGGCACTTCCCTGGCTGAGGCCCTGCTATCTACTGACGGGCTTTCCAATGCCACCTGTATTCCCAAAGGGGTTCTTCTCCTGGGTTCTCATCCCTGCAGAGTCACCCCTGTTACGAATGGACGAGGCAGGCATCTCGCATCTGGCTGCAGTGCAATGACTGGAGCTGTGGGACAGAGCCAGGAGTGCAGTGTCCAGGCTCTCGGCCTCACGTGGAAAGGTGCTGGCTCGGGGAGTAAATGGCCATCAACTGTGATCGGATGGTCATCAGCTGTGGCTAGTTGGCCATCAGCTGTAACCAGTGAGCCACTGGCCACTTATATAACTGCTGTGGCTATGCTAGCAGCGGATGGTGGCTGGCAAGGGTGGATTGCAGAGAGGTGCGGATTGCAGTTAGCAAGTGGGGTTGGTTGGCAGAGAAGTGGACAGCAGAAGCGGATCATGTGGCTCCTGCTTCCTGTGTCTCCAACCCAGCCGTCAGCGAGAATATAGCAGTATAACTCTCCATCTATGGCTCTGTTGGTGTCCCTTTTTGGCCTCTCCATATCCTGCATTCTTGTGTGGGGAGCGGGAGGAGAGACCCCACATGACACCCCGTGTGACAGGAGCCCAGGCAAAGTGGGACCACTGGTCATCCCAGGGAGTGCTGTGAACTGCAGTACGAGAGGTTAGCATTCTCGAACTTGGGGAGAGGAAATAAAGGTTTACATTTTTGCATTTTTATTACACGTTTGGCAAAATGTGAACAGAAAGGAAAAAAATGGAAAGAAAAACATCTGTAACCTTCCTCCCACACAGCTTTCACTGTTTTAACTCTTCACTGACTACGTCCATGTGCATATGTAACACACATATGCAGAGGCAATTCGGCTCAGAGCCTGTTCACTGATGACATGACTATTTCCCATGATGCTACACGTCTCCAGATTCGCCATTTTCCCTGACTGCATCCTTTTCCATTATGTGGATGTACCGTGCCTTTCTCTGGACAGCTCCGGCCCAGGGGAGAAGGCAGACCCTCTGCAATGTTGAGGTGACACATTTTCTTCCTCTCATGTTTGGTGCATGAGCCAATTTACTGCTATTGTTTGTCCACTAGACCTCACAGCCCTCTTGTCACCTGACTATAGGCTCACAGGAAGGCCACCAACTAGTGGTGAAGCAGGCAACTCAGGGCTGAGGGGATGGGGCTTGGGAACCCCCTCCTGTCACTGGCTCTTTTTAATCTCACAACCTCCCTGAAGTTGGAGTAACTAATCCCATTTTATAAAGGAGGGGACAGACTGGAGATAGAGATGGGTCTCAGGGTCCCCAGAGAAGAAGGCTCAAAAATACTGTCACGCCATCAGAGTCCAAGAGCAGACTCTCCAGGGCGGGAGAATAGGCCTGGCCTTCTCACTTTCTGCACCTCCCCGCTCTGTGACTCTGTTCCCCCCCCCACAAAAAAACCACACTGTATTCCCGGCTTTTAACAGTATGGCCCTGCTTTCTGTACATCCTTCCTGGCTCTGAAATTGGCCTGGTCCTCCCTCCCTTCCCACCCCAACCATTCTAATATTTTTTTCTTTAAACAAACTTCCAATTTTAGAATAGGTTTTAATTTACAGAGAAGTTGCCAAGATAGTATAGAGCGTTCTCGTACCCCCACCCCCCACCTGGTTTCTCACCCTGCTAACCTCCTAATACCTGGGGCACATTTGTCACAACTAATGAGCCAATATTGACACGTGATTATTAAGTGAAGTCCATGCCTCATTCAGATTCCCTTAGCTTTTACCTAACATCCTTTTTCTGTCCCAGGAGCCCACCCAGGACAGCATATAACACTTAGCTATCATGTCCCCTTAGGCTCCTCTGGGCTGTGACAGTTCCTACGACTTTCCTTGTCTTTGGTGACCTTGACAGTTTTGAGGCGTTCTGGTTAGGGATTTTTGAAGACCATCCCTCATTTTGGGTTTGTGGTGTGTGTGTGTGTGTGTGTGTGTGTGTGTGTGTGTGTGTGTGTGTTCTCTCATGACTGCACTTATGTATTTATATTTACGGGTTCTTGAGAGGAGGACCACAGAGGCAGAATGTCATTCTCATCCCATCATGAGTTATCACTGACGATGTTTACCTGGCTGAGGTGGTGTTTGCCCGGTGTCTCCACTAGAAAGTTCCTTTTTGTCCCATTTCATACTGTTCTCTTTAGGAGGGAGTCACCAGGTGCCTCCCACACTTAAGCAGTGGGTAGTTGAGCTCCTCCTCCTAGGGGGCAGGCAAGGTACCTACATACTTATCTGGAATTGTTCTGTACAGGAGACTTACCTAGTCCCTCATTTATTTATTTATTCAATCATTTATATCAGTCTGGACTCAGGGATATTTATCTTATACCTTGGATTCTAATCCAATACTACTTTATTTTGTTGCTCAAGTTGTCCCAGATTTGGCCATTGGAAACTTGTTCATGTCACCACTATATCCATCTTTATTTTTATTGTTGTCGTGGGGCCCTTCTTGACATTCTGGTACTCTAAGATGCTCTGGGCTCATCTTCTCTATTTCCTGCCCCCATCCTAGAATCAGCCATTTCTCCAAGGAGCCCTGGTTCCTTTGAGGAGAATGGGATTAGAAACCTAGAGCTAGGGGGTGGCTGGTTGGCTCAGTTGGTTAGAGCGTGGTGCTCATAACACCCGGGTGGCCGGTTCAATTCCCACATGGGCCAGTGAGTTGCACCCTCCACAACTAGATTGAAAACAATGACTTGACCTGGAGCTGACGGGTCCTGGAAAAACACACTGTTCCCCAATAAAAATGAAAACAAACGAAAAACAGAAAACCGAGGTCTAGGTGCTGGGTGTGCGCTCAGTGGTACTTGGGTGTTACTGTTTGTAGGGTTGTAGAGTTGACAGAGCGAGGAGATGTAGGTATGTGTGTCGGTTGTCCACTTTTTAATATGTAAGTCACAGCCCAACACTCCCTCTCTCAGGTGAGAACCCTCTTTCTTCTCATCACACTTGCAGCCAAATCCCAAATCCCAGCTGCCCCCTCCCCAGATCTTCCTCCTTGCTCTTTCCACCCCACCCCACCCCACCCTCAGCCTCCCTCCGTGGTCTCCTTGCTGGGCCTCTGACATGCTACTACTCAGCGCCTTTGCACTGGCTGTTCCCTCTGCCTGGGTGCTCTTCCCTCAGACACGGGCAGGATTCCTCCCTGACTTCATTCAGATCATCACTCTGCTCAAATGTCTTGACCTCAGAGAGGCCTTCCCCTCCCCCATCTCTCTCTCTCCCCTTCTAACCTGCCTTCTGTTTCTTTGCTGTACTTACTATTTCATGACACTGTATCTTGTTTTCATTCTTCATAGTTTCTCTTCCCAAGGGAGTGGAAGCTCCAGGAGGGCAGGTCTTTGGCCAGTAGGGTGCTGTATCCCCGAGTCCAGAACTGTAGCAGGCACAGCTTGCCAAATGAGTCAGTGTTGCGAAGCCTGGGTCATCCCTGGTGTATACAGGCTTGAGGTCGGAACCAACCTCATGACACCAAACCCCCGCTGCTCCCCCACCCCAAGCCCCACCGCTCCCCACCATCTCTCCTCCACTATTCTCCCACACCCTGGACCAGGAAAATCATCAGAGGATTTGTTTAAAAGTCAGCTGCTGTTTCTTGGACAGGGACTTTGTGTCCTCACAAGTCAGACTTTTCCAGTAATTTCTAACATCCATGCCACCCTTTTACTGTCACCTCCATTATCTTATCCAGGGCAGCAGCTTTCTACTTGTGTGGACTGGAGCCTACCATAAGAAACGCATTTTACGTCTGGAATTAATGCACCCTCACACATACCTAGAAATAGGACAGAAGCCTCAGGGAGTTATACCCACTCTTGCCACACAGAATATAATTGGATATTTTCTATTGTGTTCCATTTTTATAAACTTGACCTCCTGAATGGATTTCCAGTACACTGATGTGTTAATATGTCACAACCTGCTGTTGCTGCTATTGAAAAACACTGTTCTAGAGCAAAAGCATCCAGTCTTGCAAAGCACAAAAGACTCTGTTCTAGAATAATAACTCAGTAACTAACATTTTCTGGGGGTTCACTTGGTGTCAGCTACTGCTATAAGCATTTTACATGTGTTCATTCGTTTAATCCTAGAAACAATTCTACAAGTTGAGTGCCATTATTAGTGTCCCTGTTTTTCAGATGAAGAAATGGAGGCGCAGAGAGGTTAAGTCACACGCCCGAGGTCACACAGTGGCAATGCCCTGCAGTTTGGCTCCAGGAAATGTACTCTTAACTGCTAAGCTTCACTACACATTTTCTGGGCAAGGCAAAAGGACAAGGGTTTGAGCTGGATAATTTTTGTCCTGCCTGGAAGGAAATGACCCGCAGCAGAGTGGGCAGGGCATGAAGGCAGGTGTCTGGAGCCCTTTGTGGAGGGGCTGAGGAAGTGGGCTCCTCACACTTGCACCCCTGTGCCAGGGTTCTCAGCTTGGCTCTGGCTGCCCTGAGATAACCCTGTTTGTGGGCATGCGTGGGTGTCGGTGGTGAAGTCGCTCAAGGTCGAACAAAGCAGAGAGGCTTTACTGCATTTGTGAGAAACTCTGGAGGCTTTTGGAGGGGGAAGTTCTGCAGGAGAGAGAGGCAGAGACAGAAGGAAGTGCCTGGAGGGCTGTGTGTGCTCTTCTGAGAGGCCTGCAGCCTGCCTTCTGTCCATGGGAGCCTGTTCTCCACCAACCAACTTCCCCTTTAATAACCGAGACCTCCTTTCCTTCCATAAAATGGGGCCAAAGGATTCCCCAGTCAGGAGCTCACGTGAGTAATACGCAGTGACCCTTACAGCTGAAGTGCCACTTTTTTTCAAGGATTACTGGAACTTCTTTCCACCATTACTGGTCCATTTCATTTACAGTTCAAAGGGAACTTGAAGTAGCTTCCTCCATAACACACATGACAACAGTTAAAAATAAAGTGAGAGAGATCAGAAACCATAGAGGAAGGCAGAGGCAAATCTATCAGGAACTTGGGGGAGAATGATGTCTGTACTTGACATTACAGTTAGCCTGAATCTCCTGGTTCCCCCAGGCCAATGAGGGGGCTGTCCTCCAGTGTGATTTCAAAAAGGAAGTGCATCAAGTGCTCAGGAAAGTGAAACTTTCAAAGGAGCAAGGATCTGGAAGCAGAGAGACACTTACTGACTGTGTATCCCCCTCCCCAAAAGCTTCTGAGCTTCAGTTTTCTTATCCGTAAAGTGGGAATGAGAAGATTTACCTTGTTGAGTTGCTGCCTGTGACAAAGTGTGATTTGAATGGCAGTCAGCAAATACATACTCCATGAAGAGTTCTTTTGGATGATACAAAAGCATTTTCTTCATCTAACTGTTTCTTACAATGAACTCTGAAAACCAGAGGCTAGTGTTTAAATTGCAACCTAGCAAAACAGGATTAGGACAGGTGTTAGAAAACCCCAGAGGAGGATGGGATTTACCGTCCTGTGAGATTTTCTCTCTGACATGTCCATCTCTCTTCTGGCTTTTATGGAATCTCCCTGGAGAGGGCTGGAGACCTCTTCGGAGGACCAGTGATCCAGGTCTGGGGTCAGGGTAAGGTTGCTAGTCTCAGATGTTCTTTGGGAAGAATGTTAGAGTCCATTCCCAGTGACAGACCCAACATTCTTCCCCAAGGGACCTGTTGACTCCTCCGCAGGTGTCCAGTTGAGAGTCTGGAGCCAACAGCCTAGATTTTAGAAACTGGGACCAGTTAGAGACCTACTCACCTTGCCCAAGTTGTCTCCCCTTTCCTGGCAGAGGAGTCTCTGCTCCTCCCCTTGCTGCAGCCAGCACAGGCCCAAGTAGGTCCTGGGAGGCCAGTTTTGGGTAGAAAGAGCCTCTCTCCAAGCTTCAGTCTCCTCATCCCTCCAAGGGAACAAAACCGAAGCTTTACCTCCCAAACCTGGCTGGGGAGGGTCCGTTAAGCCATTGTTTGACTTGTGGACAAAATAAATAAATAAATAAAGGGGGGGGGGAGTTTCTATGGAAAGTAACCTCCCAGGACCTTATGATAATAAATTCCAAACTGGGCGGGTCTTGGTGGGTAGTCACACCCCAGGCATATAAATTATTTACTAAAAGGTTTCTCTTTGCCTTAAGCAAGCCCTGTCCACTGTTTCTGTGTCTCTAGGTTAACACACCTTGAAATATTCCGTCAGACCCTTCCTTCTAATACCTGACTGCCCTCCAGAGAGCACAGACTCTTACCCCTCCTGCAATCCCATCCCAGTCTTGCTCTCTCTCTCACCTTCCTGTCATCTTCCTTATGGTCCCTCCTTAATCTCAAATGCATAAAAGAAACTGCAAAACTTGTTGTCAGAGCATTTGAGATCTTGCTCCCCAGCATATGTCTTCGGTTTGGCTCAAACTCTTATAAAATAGTATGTACAGGTTTAGGCGTTTCTTACATTCTGAGTAAGCAATTGACTGGCTCACCCTCCACCATATCCTAGAGAAATTTGAAGTCACTATGGTAATCTTGGGGGGTGGCTAGCCCCCCACCCCCATGCTCTTGAATCACCAAAGCTGGGAGGCCACCGCTGACCTCCAGGGTTGAGCCAGTTGGGAATTGGAGCACTTAGCCCGCTCCCCGCTCCCGGCCTCTCTCACCCTCCCTTACACCCATTCACCCCGGGCTTTTCTCTCGCCACTGTTGACGGTTTTTTGGGTGTGTGAATGTGGAAGGCCTGGGGGCGTTATGGGCTCCTAGGATCTTTATTTGGTTGTTTTCCTTTGCATAAAAAGAAAACTTGTTTTGAAGAAAGGCAGGGTGCAGCATCCAGAGGCACCTGGGGTGATGCTCCTCCAGCCGCAGGCGGGGTGGGGGTTTGGGGAGGAGGAAGGCGGAGCAGACGAGAGGGCTGGAGGACCTGTTGTTTTTCCTGTTGCAAGTAAAAAGGAAACAAAGTGGGAAGTGGAGTGTGCGGGCTGTCAGCAGGCGGGGCGCGGTAGGGGCGCCCCGCCTCCCAGCCTCGAGGCTCACTCGCACCCAGCGCCTTCGCTCCAGGCGCCCGCGGGGCCAAGCCAGCCCAGCCCCTGCCCGCCGCGCCGAGACCGGTAAGCGCTCGCCTCTGGCTGCGTCTGGGGAAGTGGGGCAGAGGACCAAGGCCAAGGGTTTCGGAGGGGCCTCGCGGAGCCGTGGGGCCAGCTCTCAGGGGTCTCCCAGCGCGCACGACGGGTGAGCCCTGTCACTGCGCGCCTTCCCGCGTCTAGAGAGCCCGGCAAGGGGCGTCCCCCGGGCGGGCCGTCGGGACTTGAGCCTAGGCTGAGCTCGGGGGCCGGGGACGCCCCCGGTGCGCCCTCCGAGAAGGGTGCAAACAGCTCCCCGGAGCCTGTACTGAGTAACCTGCGGAACCCGATGAGGGAGCTCCTCGACCCGGTGGCGGAGCCCGGGCTGCGCTCTCAACAGAGGGGCGGCCTCGCGTGTACCCTCCGAGGCGCTGGAGGTGGGAAGCGCTCAGCCAGCCGAGCGCGCCGTGCCGCAAGAGCAGGCGCGCCGGGCGTGGGGTACCCCGGCCGCGCGGCGGGGTGCAGGCTGCATCTCTACTACTAGCGGTGCCGCCCTGCGCGCTTCCTCTGGGCGCGGGAGGAGAGGTGCGCACGCTATCCCGGCGCCCTGTCCCTGCACGCCCTCCCTGACCCTGGCGAACCGGAACATGGGCTGGAAAGGGGCCGGGGTCGAGGTGTGCGGGGCTCTCGCGCCCAGCGCGTGGACGAGCGACCGAGTCCCTTTCCTACGCGCCCCGCAGGGACTCGGGGCGCCGGCGCTGCTCGCCGCGTGTTTACTGCAGCGGCGCGGAGATCAGCCCCCGGATCTGCGGCGGATCCCTGGTTACCGCGGCAAAACCGCCTCCAGCTTTGCATTTCCGGACTCTTCTTTTTAATACTCTTACCCGGAATTCAGCCTGAATGAGGCCTTAAAAAAAAAAAATCGAGTTTCCTGTTTTTATTTAGGCTTTCGCCTCTGTATCTCCTTCTTTGAAATCGAGGAGAGGGGACCAGGGAACCCTTTCGTGGGGACCAGGATGGGGGTCCGTGAGTCCCGGCTGCGCTCTGCCCTAGTGGGGCGACCGAGGGCCGGGTTGCTGAGAAAGGACTGCTGGGAGGCTTTGGAAAGGCGCGCTCCCGCAGGGGAAGAGCGTGGGGATGGGATTTCCGGGGTCGAGGGTGGGTCCTGGCGCAGCGCCCTAGGGATATGCCCAGTTTTCGGATGGAGACCTCGGGAGCCTCGGATGAGTAAGCAGCATTTACTTCGTTTATGTGTCCCCTGGAAGGAGGGACCTGTGGGTCTCCAGCCCTACCATTCTCTCAAGTGGGTCTTCTTCACCTGGGCTTCTGCAGAAGCCCCACTGGGCCCCAGCCTCAGATGTCCCGCACAATCGCGCCTCTATGTGGGGCGGGTGTGTCTTTCTGGGCGCGCTCGGGGAGGAGGGTAGTCCTCTCTCTGGAGTCTCTAAGGGGAAGGTTCACTGCTCACTTTCAGAAGAGCTGGACCCCGCTGGAATGCCTGACAGCACCGTGGGGTTCTTGTCAAGTGAATGGTGCCATAGGGACTCCTCGCTCCCAAAGAGTTGATAGTTTTTACATGTGTTCTCAAACAACCGTAGGAGATAAATGATGTAGTCTCCAGTTTCCATTGGAGAACACTAGGGCACAGAAAAGTGAACTAATTTGTCCACCCACACAGTTTACAAGCAGCTCTCCAGAATCCCAGCTGGTTCAGAGGCCAAGGCGTTGATCACCTGGCAGGTCTTGTTGCCCGCAGATTAAGGAGAGTATTTCCTAACAGTTCTCTGTGTGTGGGCATGGGGAGACTTGGGGTGTCCTTTCAGAGATGCAGCCTCTAATGCACCCTCCTTGATGCTCCTGTGTAAATCCACCACTATCATTAGCCCCCAGGTTTGATGGATGTGCTAAGTGAGGATAAAAATTCTTCTGATTCGGGAAGCTGGTACCAAACACAGGGAGACAGAAACAGACCTTTCTCTTCGGCCCTGTCTAGAGCAGAAATTGCCAACCCCGTAGCATTTCCGAGTCCTGCTGTGGTTTTATTTCTCGAGTTCAGGGTTCCATCCCCTGGCTCCGGAGAGCCCTGCCTAGAGCAACCGGAGGTCGATTCCCTTTTGGTGCTTTCATCAACTTCTCCAAGTAATAAAAGGTGCTCTGGGGGGCAGGGTGCTCTGAAAACCTGGTTGGCGGTTACTTCCTTCTGAGTCCCGCTCCCCCTGCCTCCTACGCCCACATTTAGAAACAGCACTGGCCACTGAGAATATAGATGTTTCTGGAAGTAGAGCAAGTGCCTCAGAGGTGCTGCTGGGCATGCTGATGTCCCTTTACTGCAGGACAGCTGCATTTCTGCAGTCTCGTCCCTGCCCAGGACCGGCGCATAAAGCGTGTCTTTGCACGAAGCTGCGGGCTCCATCTTTTCTCTTGCTTTACTATGTTTAGCAAATGTTGACTGAGACCCCGCTGGGAGCCAGGGGTTGTGCTGAGAACAAGGCTGGCAGACTGGGAGAGTACCAGTCCCTGGGGGTCTTACAGGACACACACAATCCACACATAATTAGAGACCAGCCTCAGACCCGGTTAGCATCTGTGCCCACACTGTTGTGTGAAAGGAGTTTGTGGGGGTGTGAATGGGGGGTGAGGGGTCAGTTCCTGCTTTACCTTGTTTTTCTTCAATTGCACAGTTAAAGGGAGAAGTGAATGTGCAACTTATGAAGCAATTCCCCTTTGGCTGGCTTATTTTTCAAAACCATCTTTGTTTAGAGAGCAGTTGCCTCCCTCCCAGAGGCCAGCTGCTTCTGTGGGTCTGATGGTGGGGCTTGGGGCCCCCCCAAATGCTTCCTTACCGTGGTTCGTTAGAAAAGCTCTCTTGGCCACTCCCCAGGGGACAAAGGTTTCCCAGCAAAGCTGCTGGAAGGGCAGGTCCAGAGGGAAGTGCTCCTGGAGGATGGGGAGTGCCGTTCTGTTCCTGTCCCGTGACGGAGGGACTTGTGTGGTCATTGACCTCCAGCTGGAGGATGGCAGGACTCGGACTTGTTTGGGGGGGAGAGAAACATTCTCCTCTTTGTGCCAGGGCCAGGGTTTCATAAATGACAAAGGTTGCGAAACTCCTCTCTCCTTGCAGTTAATGTTAAAACGTAATTTTCTTTAATTTGGTTGGTGGAAATCCCCCGCAATCATATCAGAAATGCTGCCAGTTTCAAGATGGAAAAAGTCATTTAAAACCCAGGCACCTCCCTCCTCACTCTTTCCTTGCAGACAAACACTGACTTTCTGTGGGTCGTCCTAAACTCCGGCCCCTCTCCCCTCCCTGAGGTTGGGCGTGAAAGTTCCCCCTCCAGCTGCACTGGCTGGATGAGTATGAGAACCCCCCATTGTGTCCCCAGAAGTGATAACTTCACCCCTCAGGTAAGGTCAGCACTTCTCCTAGAAATGGGTGCTTTCCAAGTCTGCCTACTCTCTGAGCCCAGAGGGAGAGTGATTGGAGTAATGGGTGTGGTGTTTTTCAAGTAGTATTTCAGTCAGCTTCTGTTTCACTCACATTGGGAGAAATTGCTTTCCACTCAGATGAAATGCCAGGAGAGTGACAGTGGCAGGAAGGGGTGGCAGGGAGGGGGGAAGCTGCAGAAAGCAAGCAAGCTGCCTGAGTTGGGGCTCTCTGTCCTGGAGGGATGCTATCTTCCTTTCTTGTGGCTGCTGTAACCAATTGCTACAAATTTTGTGTCTTAAAACAACAGAAATGGAATCTCATAGTTCTGGAGGCCAGAAGTTCAAAATCAAGGTGTGAGTAGGGCCCTGTGCCTTCCAGCAGCTTAGGGAAGGATCCCACCTGGCCTCTTCCAGCCACTGGTAGCTCCAGGTGTCCCTTGACCTGTGGCAGTACCACCCCAGTCACACACCCTTCCCCTGTCTGTCATCTTCTGTCTCTTGTGAGGACACTTGTCATTGGATTTAGGGTCCACCTGGACAATCCAGGATGGACTCATCTCAGGATCCTTAATTACATCTGCAAAGGCCTTTTCCCACTTGTTATTTTTCCAAACAAGTCACAGGTTCTGGGGGTGAAGACACAGACATATCTTTTTGGGAGCCGCCGTTCAGCCTACTGCAGATGGATAGGAGTGTGTTTCTTTTGGTATTTTCTGGGCAAGGTGTTTGGCACAGTCCTTTTTTCAGGGAACCAAATGTTCCCTGCCTTTGTGCCCTGTGTGCTGCTTCCCCTAGGTGAACTTAGGCCAGAATTTCAGATTCCCCGCAGGCCTTTCGCCTCCGTCTCCCCCTTCTGCTTCCTGTCCCCCAACTTAGTAAACTGGCTACCACCTTAGTAGTCAGCTCCCCTCATACCATCTTCCTTCCCAGTGTCCCAGTAGCAGAAAGGACAATTTCTGGGCCTCGGAAGTAACCCAAGTAACTGCCCAGGGACTAAATTCTTCACCTGCGGAGAACTGTTCAGCCCCTCTTCTTTGTCTCTCTCCTTTCCTGACCCCTCCCTCTTTCACGTCAAGGACCCGCTTCTTCTCTGCTGAGAGCCCCTCCCACCCAGGCTCCCCTGCTCTGTCTGGGGCCACACAGCCCCTCACATTTTGGAGTTTCCTTTGTTGAGCAGTTCCTGGGAGAGGTGGGAGCAGGGCTCCGTTTTGCTGCCGAGTCCCCACGTCCTTCTCCAGGGACCATAGTTGTGGGAAGGGGCTGGTGGTGCCCGATGGGATTTGGGGTGTTCCCCCAGTTATTGGAGCTTATAGGAAGTGGAGGATGAGAGTGGCAGTATGCAATTGGGGGTGCTCCAGGGCTACATGGAGGGGCAGGGCCACTCCCCTGCCCACTCTGTCTCCCGGGGAGGGGGCATTGCTTGTTTTTTTGGCTTTCCTATGAACTCGGGGAGAAGTGCTTTCTTTTCAATAGGAAAACAAGATCATAGCCCTACTATTGAAACTTTGAAAAGTCATTTATGTATAGGTCGGGCTGGGCGGGGGGGGGGGGGGTACAGAATTGGAGATGGGTGGATCGCCACATGGAAGAAAAAGTATTATCTTTGGAGTCAGCCAGACTGGGCTTGTATCTCATCTACTTTTTTATCTGCTGGGTGCCCTTTGGCAAATAAATCGCTTCACCCTTTTGAGCCTGAGAATCCTCAGCTGTAACGCTGGAATGGGAATAGCTGTCAAGTGCCAGGCACACAGCTTTACACACAATGTCTGTAAGAGCTGGGATGTAGTGGGTGGTCCGTAAGTAATTTATTATTATCCCACTATCCCATCGTCGCCACTGCCAATTCAGGTATCTTTTCCATTTTGTAATGTTTTTATTCATTTTGAATTTACTTGTAATTAGTAGGCATGCACTTTTTTGTCTTAAATTTTATGTTTCAAGTGTGGTGAAATATACATAACAAAATCAATGATTTTTAAGTATATAGTTCTGTGGCATTCATTTATTCACACTGTGTGCCACCATCAGCACCATCCATCTCTACAACTTTTTCATTGTGCAATATTGAAACTCTTAACCCATTAAATACTAACTCTCCACTCCCCTCTCCCTGCAGCCCCTGGCAACCACCATTCTACTTTCTGAGCCTATGAATTTTACTCTCTGTACTTTATGTAAGTGGAATCGTACAGCAGTTGTCCTTTTGTGACAGGTTTATTTCATTTAGCTAATATCTTCAAGGTTCATCCATGTTATAGCAGGTGTCAGAATTTCCTTCCTTTTTAAGGCTGAGTAATACTCCATTGTATGGATGGCCCACATTTTGTCCATTCCTGCACCAATGGCCACTTGGGTGGTTTCCTCTTTTTGTCTATTGTGAATACTGCTGCTATGAACATGGCTGTAGAAATATCTATTTATGTCTTTGCATTGAGTTCTTTTGCATACATGCCCAGAAGTGGGATTGCTGAATTACCTGGTAGTTCTATGTTTAATTTTTTGAAGAGCAAGTCATATGCTTTTGTAATTTGCTTTTTTTTCATTTATTTTTAAAGTACAGTTGACATACAATATTAAATTAGTTTCAGGTGTCCAGCCGTGATTAGACAGTTCTATAACTTACGAAATGAACATGGTAAGTCTAGAACCCATCTGACACCAGACATAGTCATTAGGGTATTATTGATGGGATTAGTCTATTGCTGTCCTTTACATCCCCGGGACTGTTTTTATAACTAGCAGTTTGTACTTCTTAGTCCCCTTCACGTAATTTGCTTTTTTTCATTTAACATTGGCTCGTTAACATTTTTCCACATTGTTTCGTAACCTAGCCATCCTTTTTAGTGGCAGTATAAGTGTCCTGAAACAGGACACCATCATCTTCTTAAGCGTCCTCAATGGTGGGACGATTAATTTACACACACACACACACACACACACACACACACACACACTCC
The DNA here is from genome assembly GCF_004115265.2 of Rhinolophus ferrumequinum. Classification (NCBI taxonomy): domain Eukaryota; kingdom Metazoa; phylum Chordata; class Mammalia; order Chiroptera; family Rhinolophidae; genus Rhinolophus; species Rhinolophus ferrumequinum. The sequence continues at coordinate 6,375,672 of NC_046292.1, forward strand.
ACTCTCAAAACACTGTAATTGACATTTCCAGGCATATGACTTTTTTCATACGCAAGAAGGATTGCATCAAAGGCATTAAACATATTTATAGCTCTTAGAGCGAAATGGTTTTCTGAGAGATTGGACCAAATCATCCCAGTGGTATATAATATTTCACAACACCCTTGCCAACACTGACTAATATTGAAAAAAAAAAAGATTTGCTAATAGGTCTAAAAGGTAATCATCTTAAGTATGTTTCTTTTATTGCTAATGAAGTTAAATTGCTTTTTTTTTTTTTTTTTTTTGGTTGCTGTTATGGATAGCGTGAGGTTTGCTGCAGTGTATGCAGCAGTTAAACCCTTGAACTCTGGAATTGGATGGATTCAGATTCGAACTGTAGCTTCCTCACTTCCCAGCTGTGTGACCTTGAGTAGAATCCTTACCTACTCTGATCCTTGGTTTCCTGTTCTGTAGAATGAAGCTAATGGGACCTATTCCTAGGGTAATCTTAACAATTAAATGAGGGAAACTAGATAATGATCATCACCTAGCACATAGTTAATACTCAGTAGACATTAGCTGTTACTGCTAATATCATAATTCAGTTGAACAAAATCTCCATTCATCCCCAGGATTCATCTTGTTTCAGCAAGGAGAGATGGTTTACACTTAAGCCAAAGGGATTTAGGTTAAGCACGGGGATTGAGTTTCTGCTGTAAATTAGGTAGATGATTTTAGAAAGAGCTGGCAGCACCTCTCTGATGAAATGGACCCCGTCCTTGGCTATCTGGCTGGAACTGGGTGTGAGTCTCCCTGGGACAAGCAGATGAGCCTTGTGTTGGGTGATGCTTCCTCACTGACGGATGAACAGAGGCTGAGGTGGGCTGCAGGGACTCTCAAGGTCCTGAGAAGGCTGTTTCTCCAGGACCCTGTCCCCCTGTGGTCCTGCAGCCTCTGTAGCATGGAAATGGGACTTACTAATGGTCGAGTCTGGAATTCATCTTAGTAACTATTCCACTGTTGACATGCAAATGCTCCTTCATGCAGTTTGGGAAACTGAGGCAGGTGCTGGGGTGGGGTGGTCAGGACCCCGGGGGCTTTGGCACCAGCTTGAGTTCCTGCCCATGGAGCCTGCTTTTGCAGCCCCTTAGAGTAAAGTGGCCTCTACTTCCCTCTTAAGGAGAACCTAAGTCAAGCACGCAGTGTGTTTATCTGTGCTCAGTGTATGTATTTTCCTCTCTGCTGTGTTCAAGGGAGCAGTTAATAAGAGCAGGATCTTGGTCTCAAATAAACTGCTTCACAAGAAATTTCTTTGGTGTTGCAGGGGAAACACCAAAACCTTTTCCCTTCACCCGTCCCTCTCAAAAAACTCTATTAAAAATGTTTCTTGTGTTCAGAGCCAATGAAAAAATGAGCGAGACCACACCTATCATGAATCTTTTCTCCCTATTGTGTGGTGTGAGGAATATTTGAATAATACGGCCCATCTGCTGTCATTTGGAAACCAGTGATGAAGTGTGGCCTATTTTTAAATTAGGTGCAGCGGCACATCTAATATGTGGTACTTTCTTAAGATGTGCGTGGCTTCATATTTCCCAGCCGGAAGCACAGTGCAAGGCAGTGTTTCGAGAAGGAATAGACAGAAAGCCTAACGTCCATGTCAAAAGCAAGAGCTTTAGAATTAGATGGGAGCTCAGATCTTGGCTTTGACACTTAACGCATAGGTGATCGTGACGAGTTGCCTTACCTCCCCGAGCCTCCAGGTTTTCATCTGAAAATTGGGATAATAGTACCTCTTTACTGGATTGCCATGAAGATTAGCAATAAGGAAAAGCCTGTAGTAAGTAATGGGCCTGGTAAGGTAAGAGTTAGTCATTCGTTATCTTATTTGACCCTCCATGAATGATCTGTATGGAATGCATGAAGCATGTGTCAATAAATACCCCCATTTTACAGGTAAAGATTGGAATTGCTTTGTCCTTTGTTAACTGCCTGTTCCTATCTGATATGTCAAAGCCAGAGGTTTATAGTTTTTCGGCTTTTTGTAATCCTTCAAGGTCTGCGGAAGCTTGGGAGATAAGAGCTGAGGACTGTAGAGGTGAGATCTTTTCCAGGCTATTTCCTTCCTTCCCCTGCTGGGAGGCAGGAGCCGCCCCTGGACTAGCTCACCTGGCCTGGAATAACAGATAAGGGCAGCTCGCTAGTAAAGTTGTTGATCAAGTGATCTTGACCATGGCAGTGGATTCTGGCTTGGTCCTGTCCCCTCTGAGCTGCAGCAGTGCGATGGGGTCCCGAGTGGGTGGGCTGCTCCAGAGGCAACCACCTCAGGAGCCCTTGTGCCATGGGTTTATGGGAAAGTGGTTGGGACATGGCCGGGTGGCTGGCAGTGACCTTGACCTTCATGCACTGTGCTTCTCCAACTTTCCCACCCGCTTCTCCAGCCAGAGGATGGGATGTGCAACTCTAAGCCTGCAGCAGCCCACCCCAGCCGTGACCTTGCTTTGAAGTTTCAAGTTTTATTTTTAACACTAACAATAATTTTACATTCTATTCTCTGATAAATCCATGTTTATTTTACTATGAGGAATAGTTCCCGCTCACTTTTGAGTTAAATGGATGCTCTGGGACGATGTTTATGTTTCGGTGGCTTCCGCTCCTCTTAGCACAGTGTCTCCAACCATAGTTTGAAAAACATGGATGAGGGCAAAACAGTATGAAGAATGATTCAACGAAATTCAGTGAAATTTTGGCTTAGGTAGAGAATATTAAAATGCCACATCTCGAATCTCAACATTTTATTTTAACTTAAAACGTATAAATAAATGTATATTGGTCCTCTGGTCTATTGATGAAAGGCCAAGGGCTTTTGTTAGAGAACACTCTTCATTCCTACGTAAGGTGCATTGCAATGCAGAGTCCTCCTAAATTTTTATAATTCTCCCTAGTTTTTTATAGTTGTCATGCCCCATCTGATTCAACAGAAAGTTTGTTTTGGTGCCATGCCCTTGTTGAGTTTCGAAAGCATTCTGCTTCGTTTTCGTGAAAACAGCTCTTTCTTTTCACACCCATATTTCATCCACTTAGCCACTTACCATGTTGTGTGATTGCAAAGGTGAACCCCGAGTGTGGGCCTATTTGGGAATAAGCACAGCCAGCGCTTGTTAGCCTGCAGAGCCTGGGGCCTGGCATGCTGGCACCCCGAGGAGCGTGGTCAGCGTGCTGAGGCCATCGGTCAGGGTGGGTTGAAGAGGGGATGAGAGCACAATTCACCTCTCATTCGGCTGGTTAGAGGTCGGATATGACGCGGGGATCACAGAGCCTGGGCCCAAGGTGGCTTCGACGTAGAGCTCCCACCTAAACTACAGCAGCCCCTCACTCTGAGAGTAAGCACAGCAAGCTCAAGAAGGGAGGCTCTTCATATCGTCTCCTTTTGCTGCAGCTCTGGTCAGCACATTGGTACTTCCGTGCTTTGCTATCCAGCCACCTCGGAATTGCCGCCCCCGTTAACCTAGCTTGCTGTTTCTTTGTCTAAGGATGAAAACAGCAAACACTTTTGTAGCATCCACTCTGTAGGAGGCAATGTTCAGGTACTTCAGAAATACAGATTTACTCAACATTTGTGATAAGTGCTATTGCGATCCCCGTTTTACAGAAGGGGAAGCCGAGGCACAGAAAGATTTAATAACTTACCTAGGTATGACCCAGCTAGGAAGCGGCAGAGCCTGCTCCCAACCCCTGTCCTGTGCTATCTCCAAATGTGGCCACTCCTTTCCTAGGAGGACGTGTGTCATTGGGGCGGGGAATCTGGATCCCAGGTAGGAGGAGTGAGCCAGTCCGCTGTGCACAGGGGCTTCCCGGTCTTGTTCTCACCTGTGCCCTCTGTTTCCATCTTCCCTGTTCTTGCCGGTCCTTGGTCTCTGTTTGAATCTTCTGTGCCCAGCCTGGTCCCAGTCTGTCCAGGGTGGTGCCCACTCTCCCACTCTGTCCGGAGGAAGTAGGGCCTGGCGTCTGAAATCTCAATTGCTTCCTTGCCCAACTCTTGAAACTTTTACGGGAAGTCGACGTAAGGGTCCTTGAGCGTGGGTGACATAATCAGGGCCATAGGACGTGTCTTCTTGGTGTCTTCTTGGCCAGTGGCCCAAATCTGGTCTCTTTGCACTGACCCAGGAGAGGCAGTGTGGTGCTGTGGTCAGAGCAGGGCCCAGGAATCATCCGGTTCGAGCCTGCCTCTCCCAGTCACTGGCTGTGCGCCTGGAACCTCCTTGAGCCCCACTTTCCCCCCTATAAACAGAAGGCCTGCCTTAGGGGCTCGTGATGATTACGTGAGAAAATGGATAGCGTCACCTAAACAGTGCTGGCTTGTGGCAGGTGCTCAGTGATATCCGCCGTAACCCCAAAGACAGGCCTGATGAATGCTACAGAGGCTCTGCTAGAACAGAGCCTCAACTTCTCCCAAAGGCTCACAGGGGTCGATGCGGCCTGGAGACCTGTTTTGGGAGTGGCAGGAGGTGGCATAGGGGCACCTGCCAAGGACAGACTGACCAGTGATGGGGGACAGAATGAGTCCCCCAGTGCTTCCAGTTTGTCTACAGATGAGAACAGGAGAGGAAGAGGACTTGTAAGCCCCTGACCCAGTGGGGAAGAGGGTTAGGGGCTGAGTGCCTGGGTGTGCGGCCAGCTGCAGAGCGGACCCCAGGAAAACGGAGTAAACTGCCAAGTAGCTAAGACCCCGTGAGGGGGACCCATCTCCATTACCACTCTGAGTGTGTGTGTGTGTGTGTGTGTGCGCGCGTGCGTGCATGCGAGTGTGAGTCTTGTAGAACTGAAACCTTAACCTGTGGAATATGATGCTGTCTCTGGGTAGACAGTGTCAAAATTGAATTGAATTCTTGGACACCCTGCTGGTGTCTGAGAATTGCTTGTTGGTGTGAGGGGACCTTCCCCCCATGTTGAAATTGGGCCTGGGAACCCCATTTATCCACTTACCCTAGAACCTACCGCCCAGTGGTTCCTAAGCTTTTTCACATTTTAAGTCCTTTTGAAAAGCTGCTGAAAATCATGGCCCCTCTCCCCAGGAAAAGACTCCTATATACAAGAACATTCTAACATGAAATCCCATGGAGTTCCTGGGTGTCCCCCACGTTCATCCCAGACTCTATTAGGGTATACTGAATGGTTGTAGGAGTCCGATCGCTGACTTCTCTGCACTGAAATTCTAACTCCAAAACAAACCTTGAAGGCCAGAGAGACACCCTAGATTCAGACCCCCTGAGGCCTCTGGAAGATACCTCACCCAACGATAAAAGTCTGTTCAAAGTCTGCTTTGAAGCTGCTTCTGTGTTCAGTCTTGACCACCTCTTAAGCACCCGTGTGCAAGTTTACTCTGTGCCATTTAAATCCCTTTCTTTCTCCTAAATTCACTGAGGGGCATTCAGCAAGGACTGACTTCTTTGCATCATTTGATGCCTCTCCACTATAGGATGATGGCTCATTGACAAGGCCAGCTGTCCTTGGGGGCAGTTGCAGCCTGTGGTTTTGTGGCTCCCCCTTCTGTGTGAAGAGCCTGGGCTTGGGCTGGTAGGAAGCCCACCTGTGAGAGCTGTTGTAAGTCATGGGTGGGTGGGGTTGTCTATGGGAAGTCAGTCCCACATCCAGGCTGTACGTACGTGTTGGGCTCCAGGTGGCTTTAGAGCAGGCAGGGTCTCCTGAGGGATTAGCATGCGAACCCCCTTTTGCTGAGAGAATGGGGTTAGTGCCGAGCACCCCACACCACGGTGTTTTCTGCCCCAGGCATCCCCTCCACTTCAAGTACCACAAAGCCTTTCCCAGCCCTGCGGGTGCCAGCCTCCCAGGGTGCCACTCCCACTCAGGACCGGTGACCTTGCCTGAGCTCCTGCTCCTCTTTACTTAATATAATAAGCTTTATTGAGCTAGAAGTCACATACCATAAAATTCATTGAATGTGCACAATTCAGTGGATTTTGGTCTGTTCACAGAGTTGTGTAACCATCACCATAATCGATTTTAGAACATTTCATCACCTCCGAAAGAAACCTCATACCCCTTAGCAGCCACTCTCCATTTCTCCCCAACCCCCCAGCCCCTGGTGACCACTAATCTACTTTCTGTCTCCACGGACTTGCCCATTCTGGCCATTTCACATAAGTGGAATCATACAGGATGTGGTCTTTGGGGCTGGCTTCTTACACTTAGCTTGTGGTCTCTTAGGAACATATCTGTCTGACTCATACAACTACAGTGGAGGGGTGGTTTGTACTACCATTTGTTCAATCACAATGATTAATGGAGCTTCTGCTATACTAGGCCTGGAACAGGTACTGGGCCACACAGCAGCCATGGTGGTGTATTAGCTATCGATTGCTGTGTAACAAATTACCCCCCAGACTTAACAGCTTCAACAACAAACACTTATCATCTTACAGTTTCCGTGGGTCAGGCATTTGGGAGTAGCTGAGGAAGCAGGGTTTTGTTGGCAGGCCTCAGTGACTCGCCTGCTGATGGCCAGATATCTCAGAAACTTGCCATGTGGGCTTCATGGGGCAGCTTGAGTGTCCTTACAACATGGCGGCTGGCTTACCTCCAAGTGAGAGATGAGAGAGAAAAAAAGAGGCAAAGAGTGCCCAAGCCTGAAGTCCCACAGCCTTTTATAACCTAATCTTGAAGGCAACCTGCCATGGCGCCCACCATATTTTGGTCACGCAAACCAATCCTGCTGTAATGTGGGTGGGGACTGCACAAAGGTGTGAATACCCGGCAAGTGCCTGTATATCGTTTTATGTAGAGAATAGCCCTTGTGATGGCACCCAGCCGGCTCGTTCATGAAGGGACCACAGTGCAGCGTCTGGGTCAGCTGTGACTTCTCTGGGTTCCATGCTCTATTTAGGCCTCTTCTGTCTTTCTCCACTCTGTATTTGTAATTAGAGAATTTAGCATGTAATTACAGATAGCCTTGCACTTGGTTCCACCAGATTTACCCACTTCTGACAGAATAATTTTTACAGATGATTGCTAGCCATATGGATAGCTCTAGGACCCGGGGTCAACTGGGAAGACTCTCAAAGGGCTGCCAATAACTTGAACATCTAGGGGCTGGAAACATCTGGAGGTTTCCTCATTCATGTCTAGTTGCCTGGGAGGCTCAGATGGGACTGTCTGGCTTCTCTGTCTGGCTGGGGCTCCTTCACAGTGTGGCAGCTTCGGGGAGTCACACTTCCTTCTGCATGCACTCCCCAAGAGCTTGGTTCCAAACCAAGGCGGAAGCTGCATGGCCTTTTTTGACCTAACCTCTCAAGTCACTTAGCATCGCTCCTGCTATACTCTCTTGGTCAAGGAAGTCACAGCCTACCCAGATTGAAGGGGAGGGACATAGGTGGCACCTCTCAATGGGAGGAGCCCTAAAGAATTTGCCACAATGTTTTAAAACTTCCACAATAAATGGAAAGCATTTAGCACGATGACTGCCATGTCATATAGGCCAGAAAATATCAGCTGCTGATGTCCATACTGCTATTAGTTTTAGTATCTCTCCAGTCCCGAGACTTAGCACCTGGAAACTGACTGCTATGTGTCTAACTATGTGACCCGGGCAAGCCCCCTGCCCCCTGTCTTAACTAAATGACCTTTGAGGAGCAGCTCTGGGAGGATGTTCAATCTAATATTGCCAGATTCATTCTTCTTACTTTCTTTAAATTTAGACCCAACTTAAAAAAATTTCCCAGCCCTTAGTTTAATTTTCTTGCCTTGAGTGGCTTCTCATGTACATTAAGGGGTTTCACAAGGAGATTCTAGATCAGTGTTGTGAGTCCCCAGGGGACTTGTTCACGAGCCTGGATGTGTGATTCATACAATGCCTATTGTTCCAGGCTTTCTATTTCTCCCCTTATGCTAATTTCCCCCCAATAAGTATTCACAATTGATTTTTTCCACAAACAGAGGAATATCTCTTCTATAAAAGTTAAAAAGACGCCTAAGACATGGTGTCCTCCCGTGAGATTCCAATTCTAGTAAGAGAATTGGAAACCTGACGCACAGGAAGCAGTGGTGAGATGCCGCGTGTAACTAGGTGCTCTGCTTGGAGGTCCGGGTGAGACGCCCCCTGCCGGTGCTGTCCGATTGCCCCTCCCATCCACTGCCCGCGGTAGGTAGGCGCCGTGAGCTGGTATCGCTTACGCAGGAAACAGTTCTGGGGTGATTAGGAACTCTTCCGAGTGTAGCTCTAACGCCAGGGCTCCATCCTTTTGCTGGGCGAGCCCCTGCAACCGTTGAATGCTTTGGGGTTGACGCTTGAAAGAATGAGCATTGCAAACATGGTCATCATTTTTTTTCTCTGCTCCCTTCCAGGTCACAAACTCTAGAAGCCTCAATTAAGGCAGACTTTGGGTCTAAGCTAGGGGAATTGGCGAAAAAGAGACGCTCCGGATTCTAATTAACTGTTTTTTAACTACAGATGAGCCAATTTTTGAGTTAAGTCGGGGTGAGAGTCTCAAAGATTAATGAAAATATGTGAAGATGGTAGGAGAACAGGGGCCAGACACTCCTGTAATTAGGCTCCCTTATTCTTGTGCCTTGAGAATAAAAAGATCAAGGGAACAAAAGGATGGGGGCGGGGGGATTATGTGAATAACTATGGAAACTGTCTCTCCCCTTTGAGGAGCATTATTTTCCAGAATCCTTTTTTTCCCTAAAATTAAAAACATTTACTGCTCTTGTTAGTTTCATCTTTTTTTTAAAACTGTAGCTGTCCTAGTCTTGTCCCCACTCAGTCGTCTTATCTGACCTCATCTAAAAATGCTGTAAGGGAGAAACAATAATTTTCCCTCTACCCTCCTGGGTTCTTGGCAGAGACCCTCCTATACAAAATCAGAATAACAGGAGAAAAACAAATTTAATCATGTACAAAATCTCCACCAACATGTGAGACTCAAAGAAGTGACCAGAGCAGGAAGCTTTTCTACCTTTTGGACAAAGAAATAGTAAATGTGTGAGGATTGGCAAGATAAAGGGGTGTGGGCTGGCAGTGGTAAAATGGTGAAAAAGTAACAACGTTTGTTTATGCAGTTTCTTGGCCCTAGATTCCCTGTCTGTGGTGATAAGGGTACCTTCTTCCCTCCTGGTACAGGGAGGTACCTTCACATGGGAGATTTCAGTGGGACAAAGGAGGCTCACAGCTGCCCTTGCACTAGTTTTCTCAACTACCTTTAATTCAAAATAATATGCCGAAGTGACATATTCTGGAATGACATATTCTGACTCCTTACCATGCTGAGTGCCAAATTTGAATAGGAAGAACCAACCAGAATTCCAGGAAGGTTGGTGGTTGGGGTATCAGTGGGCAGCTGGGAAAGGCTGACATTTCATCACAGTGAGGTTACCTGCAAGTGCCAGGAGAGGCAGAAAGAAGGAGGAGTGACTAGTAAAGAAAATAAACATCCCTCTTACAGGCTTGTTGAATGTAGCCAGGCCTCTCATGGCTGGGAGCAGCGGCTCCTCTGGTTTCCTGCCTCATGCTTGGGAACTTACAAAGACGATCCGCTCCTTTTGACAGTAGCAAGTGGAGGGGTGGGAATCTAATTTTTCTGTTCACTCTGATTTTCTAAAAGTGGTGAAACACATTTATTTATCCAGTAAACTACAGTAGTTTTTCCCCCTCCCATCCCCACTGCCCTTATCCACAGTTTCACTTTCTGCGGTTATGATTACCCACGGTCAACCTTGGTCTGAAAATATTAAATGGAAAACTTCCAGAAGTAAACAACTCATAAATGTTAAATTGTATGCCTTCTGAGTAGCATGATGAAATCTCGTGCTGCATGGGATGTGAATCATCCATTGCCCACGGTATCCACACTGGTTCTGGGTACTCTCCCCTTGGCAGCTCTGCCACAAGCATTTTTGTTGCATTTTTGCCACATAACTTTGGCCATAAGGCAGTCTTGCCATAAAAAAGAAAAAGTAAACTGGTTGACAGTTTCTTTCTTTCTTTTTTTTTTGTATTTAGTTTCATTTCTTCATTGACAAATCAATCAACCGCCGTAAAAAAGCTAAAATAAACTGGTTGACAGTTTGGGTTTTTTGTTTGTTTGTTTGGTTTCATTTCTCCATTGATGAAGTTCTTGCAGTTCTTCCCCTGTCTGTATTATATGTAAATCTTAGCTAACCCTCATTATGATCTCTACAGGGACAAGTAGAAGTGGTGGTGGTCTTAAAATAGCATTTCTTCCAGATGATGATGATTTGCCCCAAGAGTTGGTTTCTTATTTTGAAACATTCGATTTTGTGAGGAGAAATAGAGTCGGAGGGCCTTCTTTGAAGGTGTAGTTAGTTGAACCCACATTTTCCATAGAATAAGGACAAGTGCTTAAGTGCAATCCACAAGATAAAATCAGTTACTTGCACAGTACTGCCACGAATCGACACACATTTGAAATAAAGTCTTAGTAGCCACTTAGTAGCCACCTAGGTTATTAGATCTACTGTTGCTTTATCGCAGCGGTATCACAGCGCTTGGTGTTCAAGTCACCTTTATTTTGCGTAATAATGTCTCATTCATGTCACTTTATCTCATCACGTAGGCTATTTATTATCTCACATCATCACGGGAAGGGAGAGTCCAATACAGTAAGATATTTTGAGAGAGAGAGAGACCATATTCACATTAGTTTTATTACAGCATATTGTTATAATTGTTCTATTTTATTATTTGTTATCGTTGTTAATCTCTTACTGTGGCTAATTTACAAATCAAACATTACCATAGGCACGTATGTATAGGAAAAAATAGTATATATAGGGTTTGGTACTATCTGCAGTTTCAGGCATCCACTGGGGGGGGGGTCTTGGAACGTATGCCCGGAGGGTAAATGGGGGGACTACTGTAATTTATTCATACTTTCGCCTGTTTTTAACAGAGGACTTAATATATTCCTGAGCCCGGAATGAGGAATCAGTTGACTGGTTTTTCTTCTATCTCTGCCACTAACTAGCTGTGTGACGTTAAGACATGTGATCTCTTTGAGTCTGTTGCCCATCTGGGAGAGCAAAGACTTACGGGGCATCTGCTCTGTGCACCAGGCACTAAAGACTTTCCATGGACCTGTATTAACTCACTTAATTCTCTCCCATACACTTTATGTGATGTGTCTTTCTGGAATTGGTCAGTGCAGTTCTATTAGTACATTTTTGTAATACCAGCAGGATGACTTTTTATGGCTTTTGCCATTTCAAAGAGTCTTGGATTTTTCTCCAGGCTCCAGAGGAACCAGTACTTGAGACCCTCAATTTGAACCCCAAGCTAGATCATTGGATTCCATTGCTGATGAGGACCTTGTGTTTGAGCTTGGCTTTCATTCAGACCCACACTGCAGAAGAAGTCTGCAGGACTGGGGCCCTGGGGAGGAGGGTACCCAGGGCTGAGATGGGGGGAGTGGAACCATCGAAGCCTGTCTGCCCCTTGGAAAATCTTTTTGGTGGCCTGGCCCTGTCAGTCATGATCCTCTTCTGGTTGGGGGTTGTTAGGGATAGCAGGATGGCTGTTAGAGAACTCTCAGCTTCTGCCTGCCCATCGAAGTTCCAGCTGTGACTTCTAGCACTTATTTCTTATCCTGGGTAACCCCCCACACACACTCCACGTGGGTCAGGGTAGGCCTAGCCAGAGCCTGGAGTTGGACCTTGCCTCGGTCTGGGCTATATCCACGCAGTGGCCCAGGCTCCGCCTTCTCCGGAGGTTATCTGCCATGTTCACAGCCCTGCCCCACTTTGTGGGTTGGCGAGTGAGGTTCAGCGTGTGAATGTGCATGAGTATGTGTGTGTGACATTGTGTGTGTCAGTTTTCATAATCGTGCCTGTATGTGAATGAGTGAATGCGATTGTGACTGAGTGTGTCTGTGTACGACATCTGATGGGATACCGAGGGGGTGTTGCTTCCTCTCGCCCAGATCAACCTTTTCTCTTGTGAGATGCCCTGGGGCGCCGGCCATGACAGCGTGGCTGTGCTGGGGGCGGCGACATAGATAACTGAGGGTCGCGGAGACCCCCTACTACTCTGCTGCCTGGTTCTCTCCTCCCACGCTTCTGGCTGAGTTTTGCGCCTTGCCCTCCTCGCATGCTCTCAGCGACGCTGGGGTGCAGGGAGACTCTTAGGGGCTCGGAGGGGCGGGCCCTGCCTTGGGTGCCTCATTTGGAACACCTGAAGGTGGCGGAGACGGAGACGCGCGGAGCAATTGGACCACCAAGGACTGTTCCTCCAACCACTTTCCTCCTCTAATGTCTGCTCCGCCCTGTGGGACACGGCTGGTGTGATTCTAAACCTCACGCCCCCTCCTCTTCTTACATTCTACTGTAGCAAAGGTTTCAGTCCAGGGCTGTGGATCCGGAAGGACATTCTGGGGGACATGGGACACTGCAGGGCAAGAAGCGAATGGGTCCGGTACCACACCAAAGCAGTTCCAATGCTCTGCCGCTAAGATGCGGTAGGAATGTGTGCGGCGGGCGTGTATGCGTGTGTGTGTGGGGGGGTGGGGGAGGCAGGGGTGCAGGCTAACTTTCTTGCCCTCTGAACCTTGGTTTTCTCATTTACAACCCAAGGGAGAATAATACCCACCTTACAGTGTGATGAAAACTGCAGCGCCTGTAAAGTACAGAGGATGACTGCGTTTGCACCGGCGCTCGGCCAGCACACACAGTTCATTGTAACGAAGAGATGCATTAGTGAAAGTCCCGGGTAAACCCATTTATTTTCTAAATCCGACTTGTAAGGGGAACCCCGATGGGAAGGAATGCCCGGAGGCTGAGGAACAGCTCGCACACTGGATTTGAGCCCAGAGCCCGGGATGGCCTGTTACTCGGGTGACCCCGGCTCCGGATCTGCGACAGGGTCCAGTGCCCCGCCCTTTCTGGTGATTCCCTGGGAACCCGGGAACGGAAAGCGGTTTGGCAGACGACCAGCCCTCGCTTACTTTGCAAATGGCACTTTCTATCCTCTGGTTACAAGGCAAGAGGGAAGCCAGGGCCAGCGTGCGCACGCCGCCCGGGATTCGGCAGCGGCCCACGGGCTTGGGGATCTAACCCCGCAGGCCAGGCGGGTGCAAGCTGGGGTCGGGAAGGATTTGCCGCCGCGGCCACTCGGAGCTCGGCTACCTCTGGCGCTCCAGTGCTTCGCCTGGCGGGAGCTACGAGAATTTGGTGACGGTGCCCGCGCGGCGTCTGGCCCTGGCCCCGCCCCGGCCCCGGGGACGCCCCGCCCCTGACAGGCGCCCCGCCCCGGGCCGCGCCCCTCCGCCGATGCCCCACTCGCCGGCTCCGCGCCGCGGGCCTGCCTTCAGGCCCCCGCGGGCTCCGCGCCGCCGCTCGGAGGCTCGCACCCTCCCGCCGCTCGGGGACCAGCCTGCCGCGTCCCCTGGGCAACTATCTCCAGGGAGACCGGGCCCCGCCCCCGGCACCGACACCCGGTACGGAGCCCACCTGTGCGCTAGCCTGCGGGGTCCCAGTGCCCCCCGCCGCACGCCCCTCCCGGCGCCGGGCTTTGTCCTCCTGGGGCGATCCGGGATCCAGGGGCATGGGGGCTGGGGGAGGCGGGAGCGTTCCTGGGCGGACCAGACTCCGCTGGGAAGGCCGAGGCAGGGGGTCGCGCTCCGGTGTGGGCTGCTTGGTGCTCTCCCTCTCCTGACCTCCTTGCATCCCTTTTGTGCCTCCGGGGGGCCGCGGATCCGGGTGCCCTGCTGTCGCCCTTGATGAGATGAGCGGGGCCCTCAGCCGTACAGGACAAGCTGTTTACTTGTCAGGGACCCAGCAGTTGCTGCGCGCGTCCTCCCCTCCCCCTGCCCCCGATTCGGGACGGAGCATCCTGCGCTCGGTCCATTCCTAGCATTACCTCCCAAGATTTGCCCTTGAACCCAGAGGGCTAGAGGGCGGCAAACCCAGGTCCTGTGAGATCCTAGCCAGCGTGAGGGCCCGAGCAGAAGACCCACCTTTCCTCCGGGGAAGAGCCTCCTCCCTGGCCGCCCTCTTGTGAATTCTGTCCCAGCTCCATATTTCCTGACCCTAATTCCCGAGGACGAATTACTTCCTTGCCTTTTCTAATTCTTCCTTCTTTCGACTCCATCATGCTTTCTGCTTTGTCTTTCCGCGTTTTGAAAGTGCTTTCTCTACAATCATGTCTCATTTCCCTGAGGCTGGGCTGCTGTTTTCTCATGCTCGCGTTAATTCCATTGGTCATCAATGGAAGTGATTTCTTCCTTAGCTCTTGATGCTGACCTCCCGTTTCTGTGGTGGCAGTGCCTTGGGAAGTCCTTGCCATCCTTCCTTGGATGCTGAATGAAAGGACCATCCAAGCCCAAGTTCAAGCAGCAGGGTCCGTGGGGGTGTATATCCCTCCAGCGATTAGGCTGACAGCAGGGAGAATTCCAGCTTGATCCTTGGGAAATGTTTTCTTGGAATGGATACCTTTTCCAACGGCTTACTAGTACTGGACTTTCTGTCTTATGGAGAAGCCAGTGGTTTAGGTTTCCTGCTCCTCAGGAGGCCTCCCCAGCTGCACCTAGTGGATTCCAGGCAGGAGGTCGCTGTGCCCAGGGTCTGGGGTTAGGTGAAGGAGTGCGTCCTACTGTCTCTCCCCAGCTACATTATTTCCAGGCCCACTGAAGCAGTGAGTGGGCGGCCCCCTCCCCATACTCCCTTTCTTTTCGTCTCCAGGAGCTGGGATGGATCTTCCTTTATGATGCAATTTGGACCTTGAATGGGAACCTCAAGTTCATGAACCTGCTTTTTGTAGCCATTGAATGGAACTCAAAGCCAGGCTTGGCTCAGATCACTTACTTTGCTTTCAAAAACCAAACAAAACCAACAAACAACTCTAAACATGATCTGAGTCATCTGTATGTGTATCCTCGTATATTCCTGCTTCAGGCACTGGAAATGCTGCTGTGGTTTGCTTCAGTACCACCAAAAGGAGCTGGGGGTGGCATTGCCACAGATGGTGAAAAAGGCTCAGCAAGCAGAATGTGATTGGTTTGCAAAAAGGGAGCCTGGATACAACAGTCGCTTTTGAGCTAAAGTTCTGTAAGAGAATGCACAGAAGATTTCTGAGACCCTTTTAATTTTTTCTTTTCTTTTCTTTTTTTCAGACAGAGAAGGAGCTCAGTGTCAAGCAAGGGCGGAATGACACTCAGATTCCAAAGCATCTTTAATCTGCTGGGCAGAGGGGCCTTTGCTGCTGGTCTTTCTCGGACCATTCCAGAGAGGTAGGTTGGGCAAAGGAGACAAGTGGGGTGCTGCGAGAAGAGATGTTATTTTGTAGATAGGTTAGATTTTGAATGTAATCTTCTGCTCTTCCTGACCGTACAGCCACAGGAGAACCTATCTGTAGGCCTGGAGCCGAAAGGAAGAGAATGACCCATATTTGTGCTGGGAGCCGGAAAAGGGAGTGCGGGGAAGTGTGGGAGACCCTAGCCAGCTGCCCAAGAGGGAGGCTGCTGCCTGGGAAAGGAAGAAACAATTTTGCTTTGAGGAGCCCTGGAGCCGGTTATTAAGCTGCAACATTTGGTATTTGACTTGGCTCCGGTCATGGTAGAGTTGGGCTGGCCTCTTTGAGGAGAGAAAAAGTAAAACGTTCTTCTAGAGGAAGTGGATTGAATTTTTATAACTCGGTATTGCTACTGAAGGAGACCTTACTAGGGACATTCTGTTTCTCCAGAGAGTTGGCAGTAACTGTATCAGTAATAGGATGCTCCTTGGAGTTTCTAGAACACTAGCTTGGAATATGAATGCAATCCTTTCATTGTGCAAATGAAGAAACTGAGTCCAGAGACTGACATGGTGTCCGGGGGTAGCTGGGTATGGTTAACGAGCTCCTGGGTTGGTAGGCAGCAGCCCCCTTTGGAAGCTCTGTGAGTAGATACACTGTGAGCACACAGCACGTTTCTCCTTATCCAGACACTAGAACAGCTACTGTCATTTCAGGATGGAAAGGGATGACGGGTTATAGCTTGGTGTCATCGTTGGAGGTCCCCCCACACACACCCTAACCTCATTTATCTAGATCTTCACTGGTACTTTCCAACCTTCTTTGGTCGTGTAGATCGCTTTTAAAAGATCAAAATATTAAGCAGAATTTTTACCCATAACGCAGGTAAAAACAGAGCCACTGCTGTGGGATGTGACTGGCCCAGAACACCTGCCACTTAGTACCTGTCTGACCCCCACCACCCTCTGGAGGCCTCAGGTGTTTCTGTGGGATCCCAGGCCTCCCTGGAACATAAGCGAAAACCATGGATCGTGTAGACCTGTGCTGTGGTGATTAGAGTTTCTTCTGCATACCTGTTTACCCTATCTTGTTTCAGAAGATGACTTTTAATAATTTTTAACCCTCATGCTTTTTGATTTCTAAAAATGCCTAGTTATTAGGTTGGTGCAAAAATAATTGCGGTTTTTGCAATTGTTTTGAACCTTTTAAGCCGCAATTACCTGTGCACCAACTTAATACTACCAAAAATTTACAACATACAAAAGAAAATTTTGCAAGCATAACCCTCCCGCCCTCCTGTAATCATCCCTGCTGCCCCAGAGAACCATTGTTTCTTTGTGGGACTATCCTCCCCCCGTCCCCTGGACTGTCTTCTGTGTGTGTATCTTTGGAAACATGATTTTTATTTATTGTTAAGTATTACTGTGTTTCCCTGAAAATAAGACCTGGCCAGCTCATCAGCTCTAATGCGTCTTTTGGAACAAAAATTAATATAAGACCCGGTCTTATATTATATAAGACCTGGTATCATATTATATTATATTATACTTATTATATAAGACCCAGTATTATATTATATTACATTATATTATATTATATTGTATTATATTATATTATACCCGGTCTTACATTAAAATAAGACCGGGTCTTATGTTAATTTTTGTTCCAGAAGACAGATTAGAGCTGATGGTCCCACTAGGTCTTATTTTCGGGGAAACACGGTATTATGGACTTCCACATAAACGTAACTGATTGAATGTATATGTTTATTTCTGCTCTGTTTCAAAAAAGCCCACTAAAATGACAGTAAAGGTATAAATCCTTAAAACAAACAAACAAACAAAAAAGTAGATGATAGAGGAGGAGGGATGTGAGCAAAACTTTTGAAAGATAGAAAACAGGTCAGTGAAAGAGAAGCCAAGCAAAGAGTTAAATGTCCCATGCTATAGAGGAAGCAAGCTGAGGTGTCCCCAGGACCCACCCAAGGCTCAAGAATGGGGCTACAAAAGTGTTCCCGATGGCGGGGTAGGAGGTGGCTGGAAAGCAGGAAGATTGGTTGAAAGTGTGTGGTAGACCAACAGACGCCTTGCTCAGTGCCACCCCAGCACAGGGTGCCCAGTTTTCTGAAGGCCAGTGTTAAACCAGAGCAGCTCAGGGCCAGCCTGGGGTGGAAGGAAGCTGTGAGGACAGCAGCTGAGGGCAGGAGGGGGCTGGGAGGAGGCACTGTATTGGGAACCGGAGGTTTCAATGAAAGTTTGCATACTGAATATGAATAGCAAGGCTCTCTCTTGGTTGGCTCCCAGAATATGGCAGCCTGGCTGATATCCACTCTCAAGGCAGGGCCTTGAAGAACTTCTTTCTGAGGAAACTGACCTCACGATAAAAATGACCCTCAGATACTGACATTGTGGGGGACCCTATTGAAAAGCTACGTTGCTACTTTGTCATTTCACAGTGATACCTACCAGGCAATTAGCCCTACAGGGCTAGCTGTGCACAAACAGCTTTTAGTGCTTCTCTCTTAAATATAGAACGCGTAGCCATGGATCATCTCTTCTAGAAAGAGGCCTCTAGCATGATAGATGAGACCCAAACTAACAGAGAAAAAGGGTTCAGAAATCATAAACATGGTTGTTTAAAACAAGGGAATAAACATAAAACAATAAGCTCTTGGATATTAACACTAGATAGTAATAATAAAAATTTCAATCGAATACAGCTGGGAGATTGAAAAATAAATTTCTAGAAAGTAGAACAAAACGACTTGAGAGAAGGAAAATAGGAAAGAAAAGATAAGAAAGTCAGAGAATCAGTTTGGGAGGCTCAATATCCACCTCATAGGAGCTCAAGAAAAAGAGGGGAGAGAAATGGAGACGGGGAAGTTATTAAAGAATCTAGTTCTTCATTTAGTCTCTAAGTAGTACTCAGCATAATGAATAACACGTAAAACGCTACGTAAAACGCTACGTAAAAGCGAGAGATGTACTATGGGACATCATCATGAACTTTCAAAACTCCAGAGGTAGAGAAAAGTTACAAAAAGCCAACAAAGAGAAAAGAGGCCACATATAAAAGATCAGAGAACAGAATGGCATGGCACTTTACAAAAGGTCCAGTACCAGGAGCTGCAGGACAAAGGAGCCACTCTTTCAAGTTTCCACGAGAAATTAATTCCTGACCCAGACTTCTGTAGTTGTCATTCAAGCAAAATAATGGGATAAAGATTCCCTCCCCTCCCCCCCGCTTTCTTCTGAGCGACCTGGTGGCCCAGGTGGTTGGAGCGCGGCGCTCCTAACTCCTAACGCCAACGGTTGGATTCCCACATGGGCCAGTGCGCTGCGCCCTCTACAGCTAAGATTGTGAACAACAGCTCTTCCTGGAGCTGGGCTGCCATGAGCAGCCGGAGGTCGGCGTGAGCTGCCCTGGGCTGCTGTGTGCTAAGGTGGGCTGCTGTGAGCGGACGGGGGCCGCGCTGGCCGGCAGCCGGCAGTCGGCGTGAGTGGCCGGCAGTCATCGTGAGCGGTGGGCAGCCGAGGAGAGCTGCTGTGAGCAGCTGACTGACGTCGGGCCACCAACTGCCTCAGCTGGGGGGAGCGCAAGGCTCGTAACACCAGCATGGGCCAGGGAGCTGCGCCCTACAACGAGACTGAGAAACAATGGCTTTTGAAAAAACAAAACAAAAAAAGGGGGGTGGGAAGAGGCAAAACAAAATTTTTTTTTGACATGAATTGAAAAAAACTTTACCCCCTTCTCCTTTGTATCGTTTTTTAAGGAAGATACTGGAGGATGTGCTCCACTAAAATGAGAAAGTAAACCACGAAAGGGGAACAAGTGGTACAATGTGCAATTGTTTTTTCGCCTTCTTCCGCTTCCCCCCACTCCAGTTCAAGCCGTTGTTTCTCAGTCTGGTTGTGTAGGACACAGCTCCCTGGCCCATGGAGGTATTATGAGCCTTGTGCCCCCTGACTGCCAGTCGCCAGTCGGCCGCTCACAGCCGCAGCCCAGCTCCAGAGAGAGCTGTTGTTCACAATTATGGTTGTAGAGAGCACAGCTCACTATGTGGGAATTGAACCAGCGGCCTTCGGCTTTAGGAGCTCGGCTCTCCAACCGCCTGAGCCACCAGGCCAGCCTGTGCAATTGTTTCTTGTTCTCATTTGGCTCAGCTGCCAGATGGCTTTTATATTTCAGCTATTATCTCACTTTGAGTCTTGGGAGTCGGGAGAAAAAGGAAACAAAAACCTACCCCACCATGGGAACTCAAAAGTATTCACTTTTAAGCCCCCCCTGTAACCAGGACCTGTGACCTGGTCTCCATCAACGAGATGCACCATTGACACAGAAGAGAGGGATGACGCATGGACTGTACCCATGTCTGTGGTGGTGGAGGCAGTGCTGGGCCGCAAAGTTAAGTTTTTGGCACAGAAGTGGCAGGGGTACAAGCTGCCACCCAGTACTCTCGACAATAACAACAGTTTTATCACTAACGTGCATGGCAGAGTCCAGCTAGTATACTACTACAATTATATTTCTTGTCCAACTTTTTCCTGGAGTTGATAGTTGCCTCATCTTTTTATTTGCTTTGTTTTCAATGTACTGACCACTAGTCCTTAAACTCTCCAACAGAACTATGAAACTCCTCACAGTGCAGCAAATGTGTCCTAATCTGTCAGGTCCTTCTCTGCTTAAATCAGTGGGAGTCGGCTTCTGTACTTGCAACCAGGTACCCTTGCCTGGTGGGGATAGTGGTGAAGGGAATTCTATCTGATTGTGAAGAGAAGTCCCAGTACAACAGCTGTGTAACTGGTCTAGCGAGCAGCCAGCCCAGTTTGGAACAGGATGGCTGAGGGCCCCAGGGGGGAATATCTCCAGGAAATACAAAAAAAACGGAGCTGGTGGATCCTTTGACATATTTGTTGTATTATGAGGAGAGTTTGGGAAGGAATTACACATTTGTACATAGAAAACATAGAAAATTA
Organism: Rhinolophus ferrumequinum; assembly: GCF_004115265.2. Taxonomy (NCBI): domain Eukaryota; kingdom Metazoa; phylum Chordata; class Mammalia; order Chiroptera; family Rhinolophidae; genus Rhinolophus; species Rhinolophus ferrumequinum. Next base: position 6,395,889 of record NC_046292.1, read on the forward strand.
AAAATGAGGCAACTATCAATGATAAGAATACCAAAAAATTTGAAGAAGACAGGAAACAATCATAGTATATATTATGTCACTTCGCTTTGAACAATGTTTACATAGTCATAATAATATAAGCACTGAAGTTTGATTAACAAAAAATTACCCCATAGCTATATTTAGAAAATGGAGGAGTGGGTATGTGTGTGTTCATATGTGTAGGAAAGCAAGGTAGTTGAAAGTTGAAACTAAGAAGTTCAAAGTTGAAAATTAAAAAATATCAGCATAAACCTATTATTTAGAAATGTAGAGATAAATACTCAAAGAAACACTGAAACTGGGTTGGTGTATTTGGATGTGGAAGTCAGCGGACTATTATTTCCTGTTTTTGTTTGTTTTTTGCTGCAAGCATATTAGTTGTAAGTAATTTTAAAAATCACCTGCTTACATAACTTTCATATATATTAACATTTAAAAGTCATTATTATTACACCCATATTAACCCATAATATAGCTGTTTTCATTTTCTCTCTGATTTCTGAAATGTTTTGTCCACAAACATATGCTGCCATGATAAATGTGTGTTCAATTTGGTGTCATTTAATGTGGGGAATGTTTGCAATGCTGTGAGTGTGCACAGATGTCCTAATGACTGTATTCACTTGTATTAAGTTAATATATGATAACTTACTTAGCCATTTCCGTATTATTTTTGATTTAACATTTCCACAAACAATACCACAATGAAAATCTTTGTGCATATAGCTTTCTAAAAAACTTTTGAACTGCTTTTTCAGGCCAAGTCCCAAATTCCCAAAATTACCAAATTTGAGACCATGGGTTTTTCTATTGAATTTGATGTGTAGTGTCTGGGGCTCCACTTGGGTGCAGATCCCCCGACCCGTACCCCCCCGGGTGGGCCATGAACTGAACATTATAAGAGATGGAATTTTGTGTAGGGTAGTTGGCTTACTTTTTCGGATGGCAGCAAGAGTCAGAAGTCTTTCTTTCTTTCGTTCTTTTTTTCCCCTCCCATATAGAACAGAATTTCCAGAGACCCACACCTCTTGCCTTTGATGTCTGTCTTGGTTTTCCCCATTGGGGATTTTTTTTTTAACTTTTTAAATATTCAAATTAAAAGTTACTGTCCTATTGAAAATTATGGCCTCAAGGGAGACACATTTAAAATGGGAGAGAGTGAAAATTGAAAAAAGAAGAAATTTTTAAAAACTGAGGGATGCGGAAGTGGGTAGACAAGGAAACCAGAGAGTGAAGCAGTTCATGTCCTCAGTTTACCTTCCAGGCAGACACTGGGGTGCCTTCTGCATGGTTTCACAGTACTTTATTTCATCCATTCTCATCCTTCACTCCTCCGACCCCTTCTCCTGTGGCAGGAGCTCAGGGTATCAGACAACCCTCCAGACAAGCCCTTCCTTCCTAGTCCTGGGTGTGGTCTTTGGGATGTCCTACTTGCCTGGCTTCTGGAGATTTCCTTCCCATTCCTTTTTGGACACATGTTCCTCACCCACAACTCATCACCGTTAGACAGTAGCTTTACGTTGGATGACAGCAGATATGCTGCCTGCATTGAATTTGCAAGGCCTCTTGCTGTGGCTCACAGCTATGGTGGGGACACTCTTTCTGCCCTAAAGACTGTGGTGGTTACCAGGTAAGGAGGAAGCTGTCAGACAGGGGCCACCCAGCAACACACAACTGAGGTGGTTCCCGTGGAAAGTTCTGTATTTTGGAAGAATGGCAAATCTATCCTAAAACTATACATAACTGGGGACCCTGGACCACTCACTTTTCCTTCTGGTCTTCACTTCTTTGTCAAGAAGGTTCTTAAGGAAAGAAAGCTCCAAGGCTGGGGTGCTGGAATGCCTGCTCTCCAGTAAAAACAGAGGATTTGGGCATTTTGTGGGATATAGAGTCCAGCACATTCCCTGATGCTCAAATCAATTATTTGCTGAATGAATGAATGACCAGGCCCTGGGGCCTACAGACTTCTGGGACAAAGAGGGGCCCTTCAGGTTCTTTTCTCTGGGGGTCACCAGGAGGATATGGTGATTGAAGGATCTCTGGGCTTTTCCTGGCAGCCAGAGCAGGGGGCGGTTTCTAGAAAGCTCTTTTAAGGCGAACATGCAGAAGCTCCATTGGGACGTGGGTGCTCTGGGTAAAGCACCTTTGACTCCGCTTCTGAAGTGCCCACTTGTACTTGCTTTCCACATCAGTTGGGCAACAGGAAAAGTGTCCATTTCATTCTCTCTGGGAGAGTGGCTGGAAAACAAAACACTTGATTGGAAGGACTTTTTGAGGCTGAGAAGTACCTAAAAATAAACCTAGGTCAAAAGGCCCAACGCAGACTCTGCTCTGTTCAGCATGGACAGATGGCCAGTCCGTGTGGCCCCCTGTCCCTTGTCGTGATGGTTGCTGGTCTTACATCCTCCCAGCCTGGCTTGATGGCAGATACTTGGACTATGTGTATAACCACCTTCTAGAAGTTTCTGACGCTCCTTCTCTTGGGCTTTTTGGGTTGTAACTTTCAGCTCCGAAATCTAGGCATTAGACAAATGTTTTGTCCCAGGGTTAATAAGCATGTCTCTCCACAGACAGATTCGTAGGAATTATCCGGACTGGGGGAGCGGGGACCTTTATACTCTTGCCCTAGAGTAACTTCTGGAGGTACATGGCATGTTTTGCCCAGGGCACCCGCAGGGAGGAGGAGGTTTATCGCTTAGATAAGCAGGACACACTTCTCTTTTCCCTGCTGCCTGTCCTCTGCACAGAGTCTGCTGAGGATGACTCATGTGTTCCCTTGGGAAGCTAATCCCCAGGACATGTGACTGGAGCACCAAAAAGCCTGTCTTTACGTTGACAGAGGCTGGAGCATGAGCCACAAGTGCGATGGCCACCGGAAAGATGTGGAAGTCTGACAGGCTCAGGAGATGCCAGCTCAGAGCCCCAGGACAGTGGAGTTTCAAAAGGAACAAAAGGGGATTCTTCAGCAGTCCTGAGCATGGGACAGGTCACCAGGCAGCAGGTCCGCCAGCCGAGGGGGCTGTGAAATGGGCTGCAACCTCATTCCTAGTCTGGGGGAGCGTTTTTGGCTCTAGGATGCTACATCCTTGGCTTGCCTTCCTTCTTAGAAGTAAATTAAGGGTCCCAAAGCTGGCTGGGCAGGAGGATGGTGGCATAAGTACTTGCACTGAAATCTTTGGAGAACCTCCTCTGTTGGCTGGCCAGGACTCAGAGGTCAGACCCGTCAGACGTTCTCAGCTGGAGAAACTGTCTAACTGAGAACGCCTAAGAACAACTTGCGAGGGGATAGTGCGGTCACATGACCCACAGCTGGGATGGCTCTGCTGTCTGTCACATGGCTGTTTCTGTGGATTATGCTGGCCTGAAGTGGGAAGGTGAAAGGAATCCAGCTCTTTCCTGCCCAGTTTTCTTTGATATTTTATGTGTGATTCAGATGTGGACAGACAGGAGACTGCCTCAAGAATCTGGATGACTCAGAGTGAAGAAGGGCTACTCATCTTTGCTTGATCTCACTCTAGTGCCTTAAGGCTGGTCCTGGCCCTTTCTTATCCCGAAGGCCATCACACCTGTCCCCATGGCTCCACATCTGTGTGTCGCCTACTGACCCCAAATTATATCTCTGTGACCTCGAAGACCTCTCCCCTGAGCTCCAAAGTGGGGACTTCACCCTTTGGCTGTCTTCAGTGGGAACAGTAAGCAGCTCAGATTCAGGATGTCTGAAACACAGCTCTTGCTGTTTTATTGCCCCTGAGGTGTGTTTTATTGTCCCTTCTACTTCCTCATCTCAGTAAATTTCCACCACCCGTCCAGTCACCCAAGCCCAACCCTAGCTGTCTCACTTACCTCTTCCCTCACTGTCCCCCATCTGATCCACCTGAGCTCCTAAATCTATCTGATTTCTTCTCTCTCTCCAGCTCCATCTCCTCCTCCTGGATCGAGCCACTTCATCGGTGGCACGAGCCTCCCCACACTCTCCCACTTGATGCTTTCTTCTGTCCAGCTTTTCCACAGCATGGTTCAGACGCAAATCAGACCCCGTGGCTCCCTTGCCTGAAATTTACCTCCATGGTTGCCCGTCACTCTTAGAGTGAAACCCAGGTGCCTCCCCTATTCCCAAGGCCCTACAGGACTTGGTCCCTCCTGACCTTGTTCTCCATGCAGTTGAAAGCATGAGCATGTAGTCTCTATGCCTGATTGCTTTCACTCAGCTTTACGTTTGTGAGATTCGTTTATATTGCTGTGTGTATTTGTAGGTCATTCCTTCTCATTGCCAGGTATCATTCCATTGGGAGAGGATACCACGATTTATTTTTCCATCCTACTGATGATGTGCATTTGGGAAGTTTCCAGTCTGAGTATCTTATGAATAGCGATGCTACAGACACTCTTGGACTCATCTTTTGCACATGGACTCGCATTTCTATTGGGTGTATACCTGGGAGTGGAATCACTGGGTCATAGGGCATATGTGCGTTCAGCTTTAGTAGATACTGCCAAACAGTTTTCCAAAGTGGTTGTACCAATTTGCACTTTTCGAGCAGTTCTGAAGTCCCTGCATTAGCTAGCATCTGTGTGCCACTCACACTGCAGAGCAATGAGTCCAGGCTTCATAGCGAGTTGGGGCTTGTTAGCAGCTGCACCCTAGGTCCTGGGCCCACGAAGAGGGAAAGGATTTCCGCTTTCTCCTGTGCCGTCTCTGGCATTTGAATACGTCCTGCCTACGCCATCTGGAGTCTTCCTCTTTTAGGAGTGAGTTTTTTACATCCAAGTATTTCCCCACATCCCAGATGTATGTGTGTAGTTGAAGGCTTTGTTTCCATGGTGCTGAGGGCCAAGGGAGTGTCGGGTGCATTTGTCTTGGAGCCCTGTCTGTCCCTTTGGCTAGAGTCCTGGGGAAGCTCAGGCCTCATGTGCTCATCTCAGCCTCAGGATTCAATGGCCCAAGGTGCCCCTGACTTCCCCAGCTCAGCCAAAGCACATACTGCATTGTAAGTGGATTCTCCAGGATTCCTGACTAGTCCCAATATTTGGAATCCAAAAGAAAGCCTTTGGCCTGGCCAGTCTCAGAAAGAGGAACCCAGAGTAGGATGTGGCTTTCAGAGGAAATGGATCTCAGCAGTGGTAACACGGTGGTGCCGGGTGATGCACACGTCCTGTTCAGAGCAGCCTCTGCTTCCAGTCAGTGGTCAGGCCTGGGCTCGTCCGGCACAGCCACTAGGGCGTCTCGTCTCTTCCAACTAAATGCTTCTTTTCAACTATTTAAAAAAGTCATTTAAATCTAGGAGGATGTGACTTTAGGGTAGGGAAGTATTTTTCTAAAGAATAAGAATCACAAAACATAAAGGGAAAGGGTGATAAGTTTGACTGCATCAACATTAAAAACTTCTACTCATCATCAAAACTATCACCACAAACAAGATGAAAAGATGAGTCGGACTAGAAGATGTTTCCAACTCCTTTAATCAGCAAAGAAATTCAATCTAGAGTATGAAACGAAACCCTACAAACTAAGAAAAAGACAACCCCACAGAATAACGGGCACCGTCTGTAAGCAGGCTATTTGGAGAAGATAAAGTTGCATAGGAAAAATCAGAGAAATGCAAGTTAAAAGAACAAGACCATCTCATGCCCATCAGATGGGCAGAAGTGAGGAAGTCTGACAACACCGAGTGCTGGCGAAGATACTGAGAAGACACCAGCGGTGCCATTGGTAATGGATGCCACCACTTACTTTGGTAAAGTTAATGATGTGGTTAGACCTGTCACGGGTTATACCTATGATCTGACAATTCCGCTCTCAGTCTATACCCCAGACCTGCACTATCCAGTCTGGTCGCCGCCAGCCACCTGAGCTGTGGAGAGTGTGATCGAGGAACGGAATTTTAAAACAGTTTATTTAATTTTAATTCATTTAAATATACAAATTGACACTTGATTCATTTACTCGAAAACTTAAAAGTATATTTGGAACAACGTGAGTCTGTGAACCTACTTTTTCATCTGTCACTTGTATGAAATCTACACACAGATGAAGATTTCTGATGACAATCTAGTGTCCGAATTGGTGTGTACTCTAAATGTAAAATACACACCAGATTTCAAAGACTTAATACCAAAAAAGAATGTAAAATATCTCCTTAGTAATTTTTCCATATTGATAACATATTGAAATGACCACATTTTGGATCTATTGGGTTAAATGAAATATATTACTAAACTTAATTTTATCTGTGTCTTTTTACTTTTTTTTTTTTAAATGTGGCTGTTGGTAACTTTGGCATATCTGTGGTTTCTCTCAGACAACACTCATCTAGACTCTGACATGTACACAAGCAGATATGAACAAGAATATATATTGTGGTGTTGTTTGTAATAACCAAAAGGTATAGAAGTGCTGAAACAAACCTTGAGGTTCATCAACAAGAGAAGGGATAAATAAATAGTGTTTCATTTACACAGTGAAATACCACACAAGAGTTCAAATGAATGAGCTACAGTTACACGTATCAGCATGGATAAATCTAAAGAACACAGGCACTTGCAGAAGGCTCACTGTTCACACAAAGTTTTAAAGCATGCAGAAAGTTTAAGAATTGTTTGTGGATACATATTAGTATAATAAAAGTATAAAAACATGAGCTCCGGGATGGCTCACTTGGTTGGATCGCGGGCTCTCAACCACATGGTTGCTGGTTCGACTCCCGCAAGGGATGGTGGGCTGCGCCCCCTGCAACTAACAACAGCGACTGGACCTGGAGCTGAGCTGCGCCCTCCACAACTAAGACTGAAAGGACAACAACTTGACTTGGATGGAGCTGATGAATCCTGGGAAAAACACACTACTGTTCCCCAACAAAAAGTCCTGGAAATACTACACACTGTTCCTCAATAAAGTCCTGTTCCCCTTCCCCAATAGAATCTTTAAAAAACAATTGATAAAGATACAGATTATTAAGAAAAAAAGTATAAAAACATGCATGGAAATTATAAACAACCAGAAGCTAGGTGGTGTGGTAACCTGAAATGGGGCAGATACTGGAAGACCATTAATTGTGACTGTAACATTTTTTTGCTTACCCGGGAGTAGGGTATGACTGGGGGGTTTGGTATTACTGAGATATTTCTTTTTCTTTTTCTTTTTTTTAATTAAAGTTTATTGGGGTTTCAATTATTGGTAAAGTTACATAGATTTCAGGTGTACAGTTCTGTAATACATCATCTATATATATTACATTGTGTGTTCACCACCCAGTAAGAGCCACAAGCCACCCTAGGCAGGATGAGGCACAGAGGAAGGCAAGCTTTGGGTGCCCATGGGCTGGGACTCCATCCTGAACCTCCTGCTGTCAAAGCTTCTAACATCCTGTTTTCCAAAGTGTCCTTTCAAAGGACTCACCTAGCATACCTGTAGGGGCTCATTTTGCCTTTGCTTCCTTTTCAGAACAACTGGTGTCTGAGAAGTAAAAAAAAAAAAACAGGATGCCCCCAGGGGTGGACTGCCCCATGGAATTCTGGACCAAGGAGGAGAATCAGACCGTGGCGGTTGACTTCCTGCTGCCCACTGGGGTCTATCTGAACTTCTCTGTGTCCCGAAATGCCAACCTCAGCACCATCAAGAAGGTACGATCCTGACCTTAAAACTAGTCCTCAGAGCTTGGAATTCAGAGAGAAAGACAGATAGCTTCACACTTCACATGCATAGTTTCTTAGATTTGAGATCTCGTATATGATCTTTAAAAGATAGCAATAATATGCAAGAATTGTTTAAAAACTTGCATTTAGAGTCCACCTACCATTCCGAATTCAGCTTTCCCCGATATCAGTGTAAATCTACTCACACTGGATTCCAGTAAGAGCTTGGGGGTGTGGTTCCCATGTGACCTGCCATGCCCTCATGTTTTGGAATTTTACTGGTATTTTGTCTTTATAGAGCTGTTGTCGTCTTAGTAATCACCATCTTTGAAAATAGTTTTTGGTTTTGTTGAATAATTTTCAGGGTATTTGTCCAGACTACCAACTCTGCCTTGGAGGGCAAAGGCAGCCTTAGACAATATGTAAATGAGTGGGCGTGGCTGTCTTCAGGCAACTCTGCAGTTTGCGCAATCCTGGTCTATATAATTAGTATGTTTATTGTTGTTTTTATGAAATGGGCTTGAATTACACGAGCTGTTGTACAGCTTAGGGTTTCCCCCTCTTAATGAGTTATCTTGGAGCGCTTTGTCCACAGGTATTCCTGGTCTCTGGGTCCTGCCCTTGTGCTACCTCTTTGCGTTGTTGATGGGTCTTCATGACCCATCCCCCATGGAAGAAAAATAGGGCTGTTCTTTCCTTTGCCGTTTTCACTGTGACTCAGCTGTGAACACTTTTGCACTAAAGCTTGACTGTTAGGTGGCTCTCCAGCGATCCCTGGGACACCTCACCCTGGGGTGGGGGGCACACAGCCCACAGAGGGTTTTATGGCCCCGTCAGTGTGTTCAACTTTTCTGAATTGGTTGACAACATTTACAAATCAGGGTGATGAACCCTAGAATGATTAGCTGGGGTTGCGGGAGGTCATGTCGGGCTGGCCATCTCTCAGGGGAACCTATAGGGGAGACTGTAGGACCCACTGCTCAGTTCCAGATTTGAGGGCATACCTGGTACCCTTCACGGAACGGTGATGACACGGACTCCCGGTGACTCACGTGGTCAGTGCTCCAGGGATCCGGAGAGGGTGGCAGTTTTGGGATCTTGCCATTGCCTTCTTGTCAGGGTCACGCAGGGTGGGACCCCCAGACTGAGGCTAGCTTCTCCCCACCTCCCTGCTCCCTGGAACCACGCTTGCCTTCATGGGAGGGGCTGACCGGCGACTGTCCCTTTCAGGTATTGTGGCACCGAGCCCAGTATGAGCCGTTCTTCCACATGCTCAGTGACCCCGAAGCCTATGTGTTTACCTGCGTCAACCAGACTGCGGAGCAGCAAGAGCTGGAGGACGAGCAGCGAAGGCTGTGTGACATCCAGCCCTTCCTGCCAGTCCTGCGCCTGGTGGCCCGTGAGGGTGACAGGGTGAAGAAGCTCATCAACTCTCAGATCAGCCTCCTCATTGGCAAAGGTACCCCAGTCAGGGTGGGCCTCATGGTCACCTGCCCGCCGCTGGCCGGCCACCTGACCCCCCCACGCTGACCAGGCCCCTCCCTGCCTCTTAGGCCTCCATGAGTTTGACTCGTTGCGTGACCCGGAAGTGAATGACTTTCGCACTAAGATGCGCCAGTTCTGCGAGGAGGCGGCTGCCCGCCGGCAGCAGCTGAGCTGGGAAGCCTGGCTACAGTACAGCTTCCCTCTGCAGCTGGAGCCCTCTGCACGGAGCTGGGGGCCTGGCACCCTGCGGGTCCCCAACCGGGCCCTCCTGGTCAATGTCAAGTTCGAGGGTAGTGAGGTGAGCCATGGCTGCTACTGGGGCTGCATCCCGGCCACTGTGTCCATGGGGAACGCTGCCCCTGTGAGACTCCCCAATCACCCATCAGCCCCCTAAATTCACTCTCCCTCCCAGTAGCATCAGATGGTATTTGTGGGGTGTCCATGCATGCGGGGGGCTTGGCCAGACATCCCAGCAGGCAAGTTTGACCAGGCGGAATGACCAGATGGCATTGATCATTGGCCTGTTCATTCATTCCACAAATATTTCCTGGGTGTCAGCCATGTTCCTTCATCAGACCCTGCTGAAGAGTCTGAAGGAGCTCACATTCAGGGGGTAGGAGGGGCTAATGCAGGCAAATAGACAACCCCACCCCCTGCACCCCAGAAGCCCTGGGCCCTCCACAGGGCGGAGGGCTGACAGTCCCTTTCCCCCCAGGAGAGCTTCACCTTCCAGGTGTCCACTAAGGATGTGCCTCTGGCACTGATGGCCTGCGCCCTCCGGAAGAAGGCCACGGTGTTCCGGCAGCCCCTGGTGGAGCAGCCCGAGGACTACACTCTGCAGGTGAACGGGAAGCACGAGTACCTGTATGGCAGCTACCCCCTCTGCCAGTTCCAGGTGAGGGCTGGGGGGTCCTGGGCTCCCGCGTTCCCCACAACCTGGGCCCGGGCCTGGGTGGGGGTTGGGGAGCTGGTTCTTTGTCCCTTCTTGAGCCCGATGAGCCAGGCCTTTGGGGATCACAGTGAGAGTGTCCCCTCGCTGGGCTGTACCTCCCTGTGAACACAAGGAGGCCCCATCTTTAGGTGGGCAGGGTCAGGAAGAGCCAGCAGGAGAGACCCGGAAGGCCTGGGATAGACAGTGGTCAGCATGGGGGAGTCCCCGGGTGGCCAGTTGTCCAGGGAATGGTTGGGACCGGCCGTTGGCCACTCACTCTGGCCCCCATCTCAGTATATCTGCAGCTGCCTGCACAGCGGGCTGACCCCACACCTGACCATGGTACATTCCTCCTCCATCCTTGCCATGCGGGACGAACAGAGCAACCCTGCCCCCCAAGTCCAAAAACCGCGCACCAAACCGCCCCCCATTCCCATGAAGAAGGTGAGCTGGCACCTTCCATTTACCCTCTCCTCCACCCTTCCTCCCACCTGTTGTCCAACCCTAGAGCCTATTGGGCAAGGCCCCAGGCCAGCAGTGGGTCCAAGGCCCCTCGTCGCGTGCCCCTTGGTTTGTTGATATTGAGAGTTGGGGCTTTGAGTTTGGGCAGCCAACACCACTGACCACTGGTATGCTGGGGTGGGGGCCTGTCTGAACTTCCCAGGGCAGCCTCCAGGCCTGGCTCTCAGCTGGCCTCCTCACGCTCCTCCTTCTCTATGAACTGGAGGCAGAACTCCGTGCCCTGCAGAGCTCAGGTGCTGGAGCCCCTGGCTACCTGCATGGCAGGTTTTCTGGTAAAGGATGGAGTTGGGAGCAGGTACCTGAGCCTTGCCACAAACCTGCAACACTCTCACCCTGCCCTCAAGAGCCACCGAGCCTCTGTATCTGCTCTAACAGCCCTGTTTCTCCCCCTGCCGCCCAGCCCTCCTCTATGTCTCTATGGTCCCTGGAACAGCCCTTCTGCATCGAGCTGATCCAGGGCAGCAAAGTAAATGCTGACGAGCGGATGAAGGTAGGAGCTCCTGGGCCTGGGGAGCGGGTGTTTTTTGCACAAACAAGGTGGCTGTGGCCTAGAGGGGCAGCAGAGGAAGAAGGGAGGGTCACATGAAAGCCACCTGACCACATTACCCAGCATCCCTGCCTGGGGTGGTTGTGAGCTGCTTCAAAACAGGAAGGGGGGAGGGGAGCAGGCCGGCGGCCAGAGAGGACGATTCGTAGAAACTGGGCTCAGTGAGTTCTGGGTACTAGACTTTGGTGGAAGTTGTGGGGCCAGGCCCAGCTCAGGGATGTGGAAACCGCAGTCAGGGAGGTGACAGGTGTTGGAAGAAGAGCCACTCCAGCTGGGCCAGGGGCCTTGAGGCTCCCAGGGTGGGTGGGGGCTAGGGGAGGTGGGGGCAGCACCTGCTGGACCCCCAGGGGTCAAGCCCATTTCTGGGCCAGTCACACACCCCATCTCCTCAGTCCTGTGACAGCCTGTGAGGTGCAGGTTTCACTGTCCCATTTGCAGGACGTGAAGCCCACGGAGGTTGGGACTCTTTGGGGAGCACTTTTATTGGGGTAATTCCACAAACAGGCAGGTCTGAGTTGCCCTGGTAGAATCGCGGAGGATTGGATGGAGGCAGCTTTCTGGCTGGGCCATGAGGGCTGTCACGGCAGAGTTGGAGGAGGCATTAAATCCTTCCCCAACCACAGGGGGCTCATAGGATTCTGACAGTGGTGGGAGCCCTATTGTGTCAGAGCTCGAATGGCCCCTGGAGTTCCTGAGCCCCGATGGGGAAACTGAGGCCAGGGCAGGAAGCGACATGCCCTGGGGTCACACGGAGTTGGTGGGGAGCTGAGTCCTGTCGCCCATGCACAGCCCACCACACCCTTCCCTGTACCCCTGCTCCCCACTCCCATGGCCACGCAGCCCACTCAGGCAGCCAGCCCTCCCCCTCTGTATCTCTGTCTTCCACATGGGAAACGAGATTCAGACCCATTCGGAATGAGAACATTTCAGGAGGAGAACATTTCTGGCCTTAAGTGGGTGGGAGAACTTGGGAGGGGAGAAGGGGCCGGACCTCGGCCACCTGTCACCTGTGCCCACACCTTCACCAGCTGGTGGTACAGGCTGGGCTTTTCCATGGCAACGAGACGCTGTGCAAGACGGTGTCCAGCTCCGAGGTGAGCGTGTGCTCAGAGCCCGTGTGGAAGCAGCGCCTGGAGTTTGACATCAATGTGTGTGACCTGCCGCGCATGGCCCGGCTCTGCTTTGCGCTGTACGCCGTGATCGAAAAGGCCAAGAAGGCTCGCTCTACCAAGAAGAAGTCCAAGAAGGCGGTGGGTGGGGCCGGCTGGGAGGCTAGGGCCAAGCCCAGTTCAGTCCTGCAGACCTGCGACCACTTAGCCCTGGGAGGGCCTTTGGACCCCAGCCCCCACCCCACCCTCCCTGGCCACTGCCCCTATGGTGTGACAAATCTGGGTTCCCAGGTTGTGAGCAGGGTGACTCAGAATATCTGGGCCCCAGCCTTTGATCCTTGCAGGAACCTGGAGGTAGCTGACTGGGGTGGAAGGGCAGACACACTGTCCTCACAGGGAGCAGGGTGGCCTGAGTCAGCAGCTAGCTGGGAAAGGAGTGGTGGTTGGGCACTGAGTCACGAGGCCCAGGATGTGACTGGCCACTGAGCCATGCTGACTCGCCCATGGCTGAGCTGGTCCAGCTTTCTGGGGCCCCTGTAATTCGTTTGGGGGTTCTTCCAGAAGCTGGGAGTGGGGATACATCTGGGAGCAGAAGGGAGCCGAGAGGTGGCAACCTTGCTGGCTTTCTCATAGGGAGTCTTGAAATGGGCAAGGAAACTGGCCGAGAGGCTGGGCCTATCCCGCAGATGCACAATGGGGGGCTCCAGCACTGGCCCTGACCACCATGTTCTCTCCCAGGACTGCCCCATCGCCTGGGCTAACCTCACCCTGTTTGACTACAAGGACCAGCTCAAGACTGGTGAATGCTGCCTCTACATGTGGCCCTCTGTCCCAGGTTGGCCCAGGCCAAGCGGGGAGACATGCGGGCGAGTGGAGGGGCGGGGGGTCAGACATGGGGGCATCTGTCATGCAACTCCATTTGTCCCTGTGTCCAGATGAGAAAGGGGAGCTGCTGAACCCCACAGGAACCGTGCGTAGCAACCCCAACACCGAGAGTGCTGCCGCCCTGATCATCTGCCTCCCTGAGGTGGCCCCCTACCCTGTGTACTACCCTGCCCTGGACAAGGTCAGTGAGAGCCCCTCACCACCCTGGTCCAGGGCCCACCCTGCTCACAGGCTATGGAGCTAAAGGAGAATTTTCCTGACCCCGACTCGGGGGTTCCCCAGAGCATGGTCACTGCACCCTGTGAGTTGCCCAGAGTCAGGGCTGGGTCACCACCACATTGGGGGGCTTCCTCGACCTTCTGGAATCCTCACGTGTCCTAGAGCAGTGGTTCTCAACCAGGGGCCACTTTGCCCCCAGGGGACCTCAGGCAACGTCCAATGACATTTTTAGTTGTCACAACTAGTGGGAGAGATGCTCCTGGCTTCTAATGGGTGGAGGCCAGGGATGCTGCCAAACACCTACAGTGTGGGGGGGCTGAGTCACTGGCCTACAAGGTCAGCAGTGTTGCCATCTGCCCCGGACCCTGCTGGCTGGCGCAGGCCCTGGGGGCGCCGCTGAGAGTAGGCCTACTCATTTCAGATCCTGGAGCTGGGGCGGCACGGGGAGCACTGCCGCTTCACGGAGGAGGAGGTGAGCGGGGGCGTGGGTGGCAGGCAGGCGAAGAGGGAGCCGGAGGGCGTGGAGCTGGCTGCAGCCCTCACAGGCCCTCACACACGGTGCCCCTCAGCAGCTGCAGCTGCGGGAAATCCTGGAGCGGCGAGGGTCCGGGGAGCTCTACGAGCACGAAAAAGACCTGGTGTGGAAGATGCGGCATGAGGTTCAAGAGCACTTCCCCGAGGCACTGGCCCGGTTGCTGCTGGTCACCAAGTGGAACAAGCACGAGGATGTGGCCCAGGTGGGCTTCGGGGGAGGGCCCGGGGCAGGGGGCAGCCTGGGGTCAGGCCCGGCCTCCGCGTGCCCCACACCCTGACCACCAGCTCCCCCAGATGCTCTACCTGCTGTGCTCTTGGCCGGAGCTGCCAGTCCTGAGCGCCCTGGAGCTGCTGGACTCCAGCTTCCCCGACCGCCACGTGGGCTCCTTCGCCATCAAGTCCCTGAGGAAACTGACGTGAGTCACCCTGGCTCCTGCTCCTTGGGAGGTTGGCTTTGCCCCAACTGCCTGGCAGCAGGCGCCAGGTGGGGCTGAACCTTCGCTGGGGGGCCTGCTCGCGGGAAGCGGTCCTCTGGGCCCCTGCCCGCTCGCTCCTGCCGCCCCGCCCTCGCTCCGCCCCTCGCTCCGCCCCTCGTCTCTTGCCCCACCCCTACTTCGCACGTCGCCAGCTGCAAACCCCTGTTCCTAGCCACAGAGCTCCAGGTCCCAGCTGCCTTTGTTTTCCACAGAGACGATGAGGTTTTCCAGTATCTTCTGCAGCTGGTGCAGGTGCTCAAGTACGAATCCTACCTCGACTGCGAGCTGACCAAATTCCTGCTGGACCGGGCCTTGGCCAACCGCAAGATTGGCCATTTCCTCTTCTGGCACCTCCGGTAGCTGGACTCCCCTGGCCCCTGCATCATCCTGGAAGGCCAAGGGGAGGAGAGGCGTCTTGCATGCTGGTCTCATGTTTCCCGCCGGCCTGGGTGTCCTGACGGGGCTGGGAGAGGCTGTGTGGTCCTGCGGGGCCAGGCTCAGTCCCTTCTTCCTCCCTCCAGCTCTGAGATGCACGTGCCGTCAGTGGCCCTGCGCTTCGGCCTTATCATGGAGGCCTACTGCAGGGGCAGTATCCACCACATGAAGGTGCTGATGAAACAGGTGAGGCTCGGGGCTCTGTGCCTCCACCCTGGGCTGGGCTCCGCTCCTGGGCAGGGCCAGCCAGGCCCCTTTGAAATCACCAGGGCTGGCCTGAGGCTGGGAGCCAGCCCATCCTGCCTTCCCACACTGCCCTCCCATTCTCCTGGCCAGGGGGAAGCTCTGAGCAAGCTGAAGGCCCTGAACGACTTTGTCAAAGTGAGCTCCCAGAAGAGCCCCAAGCCCCACACCAAGGAGCTGATGCACCTGTGCATGCGCCAGGAGACCTACCTGGAGGCTCTCTCCCACCTGCAGTCCCCGCTCGACCCCAGCACCCTGCTGGCTGAAGTCTGGTGAGCCCCAGCTCTGGCCTCCTCGCACCCCCTAAAAGCCTTCGGAGGGGCCCCTGCTGACCGCCCTGTGCCCGGCAGTGTGGAGCAGTGCACCTTCATGGACTCCAAAATGAAGCCGCTATGGGTCATGTACAACAACGAGGAGGCGGGCAGCGATGGCAGCGTGGGCATCATCTTTAAGAACGGGGATGGTGAGCGGGCTGGGCCCCGGGAGGGACCTGCTGAGGTCTTGGCCTCGCCACACCCAGCCACAGTGCCCTCAGGGGACCCTGGGGAGTGACATCTGGAGGGCGAGCCTAGCGATGGCTGGGAGCGGAGAACCCACTGGAAACTCGTGCTTTTCCTTCCGGGGGCTGGCGGCACAGACCTCCGTCAGGACATGCTAACTCTGCAGATGATCCAGCTCATGGACGTTCTATGGAAGCAGGAGGGCTTGGACCTGAGGTGAGGGGCCCTCCTGTCATCCATTTGTGCCTGCGCCAGGCCTCGGACCCTGTCCCTTTGGAGGGGTCCCCTGCCAAAGCTGATAGTACCACCTCAGGAAAAATGGCTGTTCTAGGAAGAGCAGGGACCAGTTTACAAACGTAGGGGCAAGGCAGGTGATAGGGCCACACGATGAGGGTGGAGAAGGCCAGCCCGGGCGCTTATCGTCTGTCTCACCATTGCTTCCTTTGCCCCAAGCATCTCTGGTTTCCTGCCCCATCTTCTTCTAAGCCGTGTGGATTTGCAAACATAAGCTCAGCTGAGGTGCTGACCCTTTTTCTCTGTACCTGGGGTGCTGGTGCCGACCTCTCCAAGGAGCCTTCCCCAGGGGCCCCAGGAGGCAAGCACTCCTTCCCAGCTGCTGCTGGTTCTCCTCTTTTCACAAACTTGAGTAGCATCTCCTGTGGCTATTTTGGGTGTCTTGAGCTCCTCAGGGGTCAAGCAGCTCCAGGGACAGCCCTTGACCACTGCCTCCCACCTGGCTAGGATGACCCCCTATGGCTGCCTCTCCACTGGGGACCGCACAGGCCTCATTGAGGTGGTGCTTCACTCCGACACCATTGCCAACATCCAGCTGAACAAGAGCAACATGGCAGCTACAGCCGCTTTCAACAAGGATGCCCTGCTCAACTGGCTCAAGTCTAAGAACCCTGGGTAGGTTTCAGGCCTTGGGGACAGATGCCCGTCTCCTTTCCAAGAAACGCGGTTTGGGAGTCAAAGGTGAGGGGAAGGGTGTGTGACAGGTTCCATGGCTTCTTGGCTCAGCCGGGGACCAGCCATGTCTGTGTTGGGGTGCAGGTGGGTCTCCGTTCCCCCATATAGCAGCCACCTATTGCTGTGTAACAACCACCCTTAACTTAGGGACGTAAAACAACCACTATTTATTATTGGCTCAGAAATGTTCAGCTTGAGCTGGCTCAGCTGGTGGTCCATCACTCATGCAGTTGCTTGGTAGCATGGCTGGGCCTGGAGGGTGGTATGTCCGGGGCCTTGGCGCCGGCTATCAGCCGTGCCTCGCTCCGTGGGGCCTCTCTTTGAAGCCTCAGCTCTGGAGCTGCAAAGTGTCTAAGGCATGGTTCCCAATGGCCCCCTACCCCCACCCAGGGAGGCCTTGGATCGAGCCATCGAGGAGTTCACCCTTTCCTGCGCTGGCTACTGTGTGGCCACATACGTGCTGGGCATTGGTGATCGGCACAGTGACAACATCATGATCCGAGAGAACGGACAGGTAGGTAGGGGCAGTGTGGGGCTGCTGCGTGGGCAATGCCTGCCTTCCGGCCCCTGCCCTCGGCCTTTGTGCTCTGCACTCGGCTCAAGGCAGAGCCCTCTCCAAGCCCTTTTGGGCCCCTCACCCTCCTTTCTGGTTCCTTTTCAGTCTTTGCCTTTCTCTTCCCTTAGCTGTTCCACATTGATTTTGGCCACTTTCTGGGGAATTTCAAGACCAAGTTTGGAATCAACCGGGAGCGAGTCCCATTCATCCTCACCTATGACTTTGTCCATGTGATTCAGCAGGGGAAGACTAATAACAGTGAGAAATTTGAAAGGTGAGGGTGCCTCAGACCCCCTAAGTACCCCTCGTGCCTGGGAGCCCCAGACAGGGTGCAGGGAGGGGACTCAGCTCTTAGCCCACCCCTGGAGGGTCCTGGGTCCTGCAGGAGGAGGCAGGCTGGGGGTGGGGAGTCAGCAAGAGGAAGTGGGGCTTTGCTTACAAGACAGTTTCCTGGCTCGGGGTGGGAGTGGTTGGGAGGACCCAGCGCCTGCCTCCCCTGCAGGTTCCGCGGCTACTGTGAAAGAGCCTACACCATCCTGCGTCGCCACGGGCTGCTGTTCCTCCACCTCTTTGCCCTGATGCGGGCAGCAGGCCTGCCTGAGCTCAGCTGCTCCAAGGACATCCAGTATCTCAAGGTAAAAGCCAGGGCGGGTCCCAGCAGCCAGGGGACCATGGAGCCCCCGACTTCCCAAGGCCTGTCTCCCAGTAGTATGACCTGGGCTGGTGTGGGGGGAGGGGCACTCCTGACTCGCGCGTTCCTTACGCCAGCCTAGGGTCTGGTGGAAGCGGCCAGAGGTAGCCCCAGTTCTGTTGCGAGTGGGCATTGTATTTTGAGGGTGGGTCAGGGGGTCTGTCTTGGTTTGGGATCAGAGTAATGAGCTCTTCCCAAGGGAGATGTTGGTGGCTGTCTCCTCACTTGCACACAATTCTTGTAGGAGGGAACTTAACATTCCCAGAGAGAAGTACAGGGAGGCAGGTGGGGTTGCCGTACAGGGCAGGGACCAGGCCCCCCTCACTGCTCCTGTGATTCTGCCTCAGGACTCTCTGGCGTTGGGGAAAACGGAGGAGGAGGCGCTCAAGCACTTCCGAGTGAAGTTTAACGAAGCCCTCCGGGAGAGCTGGAAAACCAAAGTGAACTGGCTGGCCCACAACGTGTCCAAAGATAACAGGCAGTAGCAGCTCATCCCAGCAGACACTGACCCCCCCCAAGACAAGCCATCCTCGGGGCCTAAACGCCTGAATGGTGCCCAATGGGGAAGAACCTACTCAGCTGCCTTTTGTTTACACTGGTTATTTATTTATGACTTGAAATGTTTAAGGAACTCAACAGCCATAAACGGAAATGCGTCCTTTGTGCAGGGGCGGGGCGCTGTCCTCAGCCTCCCGTCGGAGCCCTGGGCTTTGATCAGGAGACACTGAGTTGGGCACCTGAAGGCAGCCTCGTGTGGGGAATTGTAACCCCAAGTCTTCCAGCCTGTGGATCTGGGCAGCAGAAACTTCTTCCCACCGGGGAGCCTGCCTTCATCCCAGGCTCCCACCGGACTGCACAGGACCTGGCGCCTGGCAGGCAGTTACCTCGTGCCTGCTGTCCAGACAGGCGCCCACACCTCTGTTCAGCCCTCCACCTTCGTGGTCTCTGTTGACTGAGTTCTGGGCAGCTCCCAGAGGAAGCCTGGTACCCTCTATATTCAGGGATGCTTGCTGTCCACTTTTAAAGTGACTCTTGGGTACGGGAATTCTCTCATCTCTCTGCTGTAAAGCGATTTTGTTTGCGGGTAAGAAAAAAGGAGCCAAACTATTTACTGAACCTCTATGGCTCAGGGGAATGGCCTCAGTTCCCATAAAGTATAATATATGCTGGTCCTCAAGACATATTAAAAAGATTTGAGCTTCATTTAGCTCATCGTGGTCTTGGATCAAGGTGAAAGCAGGTCAGAGTACTTTGTGCAATTATCTGTAAGCTGCCTGTTCAAGCAGGTTTTAAAGAAGGACCCAGAATGCTCGCCTTTGAGAACCTGCTATGAGCAGTCAGGTACCAGAGGTGCGAGTCGGGGGTGTGGTGGGAACTCTCTTCTGACAGTACTTAGTTTGACAAGATTCAGGCTTAGCCTTAGGCAGATCTGGGGAGCTCTAGAAATGCAGGTTCCTGGGCCTCTCCTAGCCTTCTGACACCAGCTCTGGAGATGGGGCCAGGAACCTGGGCCTTTAGAAGCCCACAGGCATCCTGGTGTGTTAGCAGCCAACTTGGGACCCCCAGGCTACACTGCTATGTGCCAAAGGCCTGCAGGGCTCAGCAGAGCCAGTGGTAGTGCCCTCTCCAAGCCCTGTGCTGGTGAGGAGCAGCCATAAGCAATCAGCGTCACTCAACCGGCACCCCGAGCACACTCGCTCCCAACTAAGCGCTGAAGTCCTTAGACCCACCTTTCCCGTTTGGAAACAGGAAAGGCCGAGTGTGTGCCCACCTGTTATTTATTTAAACTAGTCTGTGCTCCCTGGCGTGTGGTACGCTCTCCACACATACATAGCAATTTCTGATTTGAGTGCACAGCCTGTATGGTGAGAAGATGATTATTATTTCTTCTTTAAATCATGTAACTTTTCTGTACGGGGCAGGTGAGTTCAACATAAATGATGTAGGCTGAAGATCAGCACCCTGTGAAACCTTGAAATGAGGGGTGAAAGTAGATTAAAAAGAAATAAAAGCCTTTTTATGTTACGTTCTCGGCTCCTAAAAGCAACTGGGATTAAAAACAAGACAAAAAAAAACCACCCACTCTCCCAGTGGAGTTAGAACCAGAACTTTATTGTAGTGGAGACACTTTCTGACCTGTCATCAATATACACAATGGAAAGGTGGGACCACGGCGGCTACAGACGGTGCGAGGACGTCTGGTCTGCGCGTTAGCTAACACATCTACCCGCAGCTACGGCGACAGTACACGGGGGGATGACCACACACGACAAAGAGACAGCGGGCAGTGTCCTCGAAACTAGCAGTTATGATCACAGAACAGTATTCAAAATTATTTTCCCCCCGTTTTAGAAATCTAAAATTTTACATGTAAATTAAAAACAAAGTGCTTTAGGGGTTTTAGCTCATGACTCCTCTCCCTTCCCTCGCCACCAAGCACAGCCACCAAGCACAACCAGCCACAGGTACCTACCTCACCCCCAGGGAGTGGCTTTTACCCCGGGGATGGGGGGTGGACAGGAGAGCTTGGGTGTTTGGGGGAAATCCAGCTCTTTGCCTTGGGCCCCTGGGTGTCCCTTCAGGGACTCTGTTCCCAGACCTGAGTATGGGATCACTCAGGTGTTCTGCTGCCTCCAAATGGTTTGCACCACCATCCGTATCATCTATATGTCCTTTCACCCGCAAGGAAATGTACATCTAAGTGTAGCCCCCCAAGGCTGCGGACAAGGAGTCCGGGTGCCTGCACAAGGAGCTGTGTGCCCAAGAGGCCAGGGACCCCAGCCCCCTACCCCTCTACCACAGGAGAACCGAGCAGAGTCCCAAAGACAAGACCTGGCTGTGGCCAGCCTCCTGAGAGGGTCCCGGATGCAGCCCCTCCCACGAAGCAGCGCATAAACCCTGCCCTTCGACTGCTGGGGCCACACGCCAGAGGACGCCTGAGGCCGAGTGTCCAGGCTGAGTGTCACGGTGTGCGAGTGGGGCAGGCCCCTTTCTCCTTGTCAGGGAGGGGAGGGGAGGGACAGGGCAGCAGGAGCCCGCGGGGGGGGCCCCCCTGCGCTCAATGTTTCGCATTTCACTTTGCATTCCAGTCCTGCATTACGCTAGTACAAAGGACACAAGGAATCCCAATTTATTTACAAAATATTAAAAAGTCAGTTCATCTACATATTAACCCCCATTCTGCATTTTATACATGCACTAGTTCGGAAAAAATAAAAACTTAAAAAAAAAAGAAAGAAAGAAAGGGATTACCAGGTAGGAACGAGCAACTTTAACCTTTTGTCAACGAGTCCAGTCACTGCGGCTTTTCTGGAGGCGCGAGGGGGCCACGCAGAGCAAGGTGACGAGAGAGCACGAGTCCGCTCCTCACATAACTTAAGAGATCCAGGCGGAGAGGGCGGGAGGGCGGGAGCCTAGGGTCCTACACCAAGCAGACAGGGGCAGGGGGCGGGTCTGCAGACCTACTGGCCAGAATGACTTTGTACATCGTGGACCCTGGGGGCTGGGGTGACGAGCGGGCGACAGCAGAGTCTTGTGAAGCAGAACGGGAGGAGGGAGCCACGCGGCTCAGTAGCTCAGGGTGGAGTCGTCCCACTCCAGCTGCTGCTGCCTGTTCGCGGTCTGCGGGTCCCCGTGCTCCCCACCCTCCTCCTCGCTGCTCTCCGACTCGGCACTGGTGATGTCGTCCTCCTCCTCGCCGTCCTCACTCTCTTCCTCCTCCTCCTCTTCCTCCTCCTCGCTGCTGTGTTGGTCCTCGTACGTCTGACAAAGGCATGGCCACGTGAGCCCAGCCCCTGCCCCAGCCCTCCACCCCATCACCTAACGCTGGCTCGCTTCCCGAGGGCCCCCCAGGAAGGGGCGCCCCGTGCACACTCCACAGCAAGGGGGGTTGGACGGCGTTGGAAGTGGCCTCAGCAAAGACTAAAGGGAAAACAAAGCTCTGTCACCACCCACTGGGTCAGTGGCACGACCTCATATAGGTCTCGCTGGGTGTCTGTTTACTCCCCTGAAACACGGGGACACCTGCACCTCCCGGCGGCGTCACACGATCACACGACAGAGCATGCAAAGGGTCAGGGGGAAGGTGCCGCGGCCGCGCCGCCGGTGAGGCGAGCCTGGTTCTGAGCCGGCCTGCCGCGGTTCTCCGGTGGGGGCGCCTGCGCCTACCTCCATGGGGTTCACAGTGATGGTCAGGGCCGAATCGTCCCAATCCATCTCATTGTCCTTGCCGGTGTCCTGGTCCCGCACGGCCCGCTGATGGGCAGCCCGGATCCGGAACACTCCCAGGATAATCATGAAGACCAAGAAGCTGACACACACCACAATCACCACGGTGGCCGTGCTGGGGACAACTGCAATGAGATGGAGACACACGGGGTTGTGACAACAAACTCTACGCCAGAGGGCCATCGTGCCCCCGACACACATTGAAAGCTGCGTCTGAGCCCTGGAGCACAGGAAGAAACATCAGAAAAGCTCAGCTCAGGCTTCAAATTCGGGTCCGGCCACTCACTGCCCTGCGGCTACGGGTGCCTCTGCCGCCAGCGCTTTAGTTTCCTTGTGTGATACTGACTGGCCGCTCTCTCGGCAGGAAGGGGTGAGGGGTGTCCACCCATCCCTCCTTGAGGCCGGGGCTTCGCCCCACAGTCCTACCTGCGAACGGGTGAGGGTTGGCCAGGTTGTGACCCGAGAGATCAACGAAGGCGCGATGCTCGGGGTGAACGAACTGGGGCTGGGCGGCCATGTGGCTGGCGTGTTCCATGGGGTTGGCTGTGTGGATCACATTCACCTACAGCAGAGACAGAAAGGCACCCTGAGTGTGCGTGAGACGGACGCGCGGTGCAGGGCCGTACGTGACCAGCGCCACCCAAGGTGCTCCCTGGACCGGAGCTGCTGAGCCGACGAGACAAGGACAGGGAAAAACCAACGGTAATAAGCACTTGGAGACTGCTGTTACGATCTGACATGGTCACAGGTCCAAGAAACATTGCTGCTCTAATAATTCAGTTTTGTTGTATTTCATAAAAGAACCCACCCACCAGAGACTGGGGAAACCCAAATAACACCACTGGTCCTTCACCACAGTTCGTCTGAGACGCACCGATATGGACCATTTATTTCCCCTCTTTTCCCCAAAACCACTGCCACATGAAAGAGAGCACAATTCTAACCATTTATTTCCTTTCAAATTGTTACCCTTCGGCTCAAACAAAACACTCATCGGTTTTTTCGCGCTCTGAGTTTAACCTCCTGTTGCCAGAAGGTCACAGTGGGGACGAGGTTGATTGCTGAGAGCAACTGGGTCCATTTGTCCAGGCCACAGATGCCCTGAGTGATAAAGGAGCTTTGTGAGCCCCTTGTCGATCTCAGAGAAGGTTGGGTGCCCTCTGGCCACCATGGCCTGGGCCACCACTGGCAGGTGGGGCAGACGGCAGGCCTGCCCGGAGTGGGGCCTGTGCCAGCGTCCCTCCCCTGGGCCAAGGACTTGTTCACAGCAGGGCTGGCCATCCACATCTACCAAGAACCACCGAGGCCCTGGGCGCCGCTCCTTCCGAAGCAGTGTCCAACCTCAGCACACGTCCTCGTCCCCACCCCAAGGCAGTAACTGCCACTTGCTTTTGACCACCTCCCTCCAAAGGCCCCTCAGGTTCTCGGGTGGAGGCAGCCTGTGAAAGGGGAGCCCCACACTGAACCCCAGCTCGCCCCACGTGTCACCTGCCTCCCCAAACCTGCGCAGGTCTAACCTGCAGCAGCCACCAGGCTGGAAAGGGCTCCACCCTGGGACAAAGCCAACTAGGTGCCACTACAAATGCTCTAAAAATCAGCGTTTGCAAATCTGAGGGCCACGCAGGGGGCTCTCCTCCACGGAAGCCCTGCACTCACCTCCACCTGAAATTCGTTACTGACGTAGCGTCCATTCAGCTCAGAGCAGATGAGCTTGAACTTCCGGCCAAGCAAGGACCTGGAGTGCCAGTTTCGATAGCGCAGGAGGTGCAAAACCTCCTCGTAGCTGGCCATGGTGTCCACACCTGTGGGGGTGAAGGTGACAAGATTGCAGGTGGCTGAAGTTGAGCACATGGGCAGGGCCAGGGCCACAGGCAGACAGGCACCTGAGTCGGCTGAGCCAGCCGGTCACGCATGTGGCTTTCCAACTGCAGGAGCAAATGCAAAGTGTGCGAGGACATTTTCCCTCCTGAAGGGATGTGTCACTGTGCGCCTGACTTCCACCCCCTTGGAAGGACAGGCCATCAGGCACTGCCTGCACATCCGCGTCCTGCGTCCTGCCTGGGGGAACGTGCGTAGCCACCGCCGACCCCGGTGAGCTCGCCCCCTTCCCATCTCCTCCAGGACGCTAAGTCCCGAGATGGCAGGGGGCGGGGCTGAGCGAGCGGAGCTTCCGCTCCGTGATGGCGCGCTCCAGCCGCTCACCTGTGAAGATCACGCCCAGGTCGGAGCTGCTGACTTCAATGCCCCTGTGCTGCAGGCGGGCCAGGTCCACCTCCAAGGCCTCCTGCTCTGGGTTCAGCTCGTCTCCCTCCACCGTGACCTCGCAGGTATCCAGGTCGTGCACGATCTCCTCAGACACCAGGGACTCTTGAACTGCAAAAATGGCCCAACCAGAAATAGCAGAGGCTGTGGGGCCCCGGGAGGCTGCTCACACCTGATGGCCTGCCGGCTCATGCTCAAAGTCAGAGTCCTTTTAAGGACCCGTGGCAGAGGTACAAGAGAGTCCCTTTCAAGATAGGGGGGTACTTTAGGTACCTAGGAGGACGGGCCCCTGGGAAGGCGCAAGCATGGGGACCCTACCCTCCTGGGAGCTGACCAGCCAGCAGGGGCACAGCTCTAGGCTCAGGAGAGTGACAGCGTCCCCTGCAACAGTGTCAGTTCTTGCAAGCTCCTCAGCGTCGTTTGGATTCTGACGTCAAGCCAGAAAAATGAAAGGACCCTCCAGGTGGGTCCCCGAAGAGCAGAACGAGCTCTGTCGCCGGGTCAGACTCCAGAAGCAGACCCAAGAACAGCATCAAAATGCCCAAACCTCCCAAAGTCCCAGAGAAAAGGGCCCAGCAAGTCAGCAGTGGGGGCTCAGCCACCCAGTTTCAAGTTGAGGGCGACCGTCCCCGGCAGAGGGGCTGTTTGTTACCTGTGGGGTCCTCGTCCCTTTCCCCGTCGGGCTCCACTTCTCTCGTGATGGTGCTGATGATCCGAAGCTCGGGGAAAAGGAAAACCCCCTCCGAGCTTTCAAATTCCGAAGCCGCTCGAGCAAAATGGTGGACGCCACTCAGGCTGATCTTGGGCTCCTCCGGCTGCAAAACCATCACGTAGCCGTCTACCGGGGGCACTGAGATGCAGGCGGCCTCGTTCAAACACCTGCCAACAGGGAAGGGAGGGAAGGAAAGGTCAGGGCTCTGGGAGGCACGCGGAGGCGGTACCCACAGGCTGCCACAAATACAGACGACAGCGGCCACTCCCGGAATGTACTTCCAAACATTATCAATAAACATCACTCGAACTTTCTGGTAACGAGTGACGGCTCACCTTTCCTTACAGAAGGGAGGCTGGGTTGTCTTAAAAACCCAAGGACAACACATTTTCTTCTCAAGGGTCAGTGAACAAAGACAGGTTTACGGTTAGGTCAGCGCGTACTTCACCGTGCTGCTGAGTTTGAGCCTCCGGATCCCAGGCGTGGGGAACTGCCGGGAGTTCAGGTAGGCGACGTGCTGCAGGGCCTTCTCCAGCACCCCCACATCTGCTCCCTCCAAGGTCAACATCGACTGGCTGGGGTTGGCTTCGATCTGAAATTGTGCCAAACAGAGAGAGGAGAAGCATAAGGTTCTGACTGCAAGAAGCTAGTCGGGACCGCTTTGGCCAAGAGGATTAGCCGAGGATCGATTTGCACTGGTGACCTGGAGAAGAAAAGCTCATGTAACCCTGACTGAGACCCTCTTCTACGATGGTAACTATCTAAGGTGCAAACGTACATTTGCTCTTTTTCCCTGGTTTCTAGCACAGAGCTCCTAAAATCCCAGGAATGTCCTTAGTGACAGGAGTCTTTTATAAAATCTGTAAGCCCCTTCCAACCACCCCGGAGTTTATGTTAATGAAGTGACCCTTGGCAATTTCAGGATGGGGATTGGTTGCCAGAGAAACCAACCATGTGATGAGCGGGTTGGGAATTTCACACACCCCCCACCCCGAACTATAGGGACAGGAGAGGGGCTGGAGACTGAGTCAGTCACCACTGGCCAATGACTTAATCGCTCGTGCCATGTGCTGGGACCTCCACAAACACCCTGCACAACAGGGTCTGGGGGCTTGGTGAACACAGGCCGTGCTGGAAGGGTGCCGCTCCTGGAGAGGGCGTGGAAGCTCCAGGCACTGCCCTCATTACTTGCCCTGTCCATCTCTTCTGTTTCATTGTTTGAGTTACATCCTTGATCGTAAGCTGGTAATAGTAAGTACAGTATTTTCTGAATAGTTCCAGCAAATGGCTGAACCTAACAAGGGGGAAGGGCGTGGAGACTGTGAAAACGCCCCACTCTGTAGCCAAGTGGAACAGAAGTGAAGGTAGCCCCAGGGCCCGATTCTTGCAACTGGAACCTGAAAGGGGTGGGGGGGCAGTTTTATGGAACTGAGCCCTCGACCTGTGGGGTCTGATGCTAAATCCGGGTAGTGTCAGAACTGAATTAAATTGTAGAACACCCGGAGAGGTGGTGTCCAGAGAGTTGGGAATTAGTTGGTGTGAAGAAGAAAACCCGCACATTTTGTGTCAGAGGTGCTATGAGTAGAACAGCTCAGGGTCAGTCACACATCAATCCTTATGCCACAGTCTCCACTCCTGTGGTCTGGAAGTCTGGGAATGACGCACGGGGGGTGCCAGTGTTACTACCTTCACGCCTCTGCCATTATCTTCAGGGACTTGCAGGTCCAGGCCCTCTTTGCAGGTATACAGGCAGTCAATCACCTTCTTGTCTGCCAGTTTCCCAGAGCGGATCGTCAGGCCAGCCAGATCACCTCGGAAAAACTGGGTCATGTGCAGGTCACCACCTTTGGAACACGGGGGGGGGGAAAGGCAGGCAGTTACGTGTGCAGCCCAGAGCCTCCTGCTTCGTTTCTCAAGGTGGTGTTACCGGTGGTGGCAGCTTGATGGATGGACATGCGGGTTAGTTCAGACCAAATCCTGTTAGCCTTGCAATCTACATGAAAGCGCAATGAAGAAATTAAGTCGTTTATGATCATGCATATGGCCTGGGGAAAAGAGGAGTTGGGGGTCTCTCACCCGAAGCCTGGAAGCCAAGAGGTCCCTTGAGTCCCTACACCTCTGGTCACTCACTGGTAAAAATTCGGGCACTTCATGCATTGCCATGGTGCACAAGTGACATTTCCTACTAGCACCAGTCTCTTCAACCACTGTCTTGTCAACCAGCTGGTTCATGCTCTGGGATGCTTTTTCTAACTGAGCTTTTTCTAACTCGGGGACACACACACACTTGGGGGTGAACCTACACAGAGTAAGATAAGGGGGAGGTTTCAGTCCCACCCTGCATCTAGGAACCTCATATCCAGGCTTTCCAGATGGCTACTTTGGTTGCGGCCCATCGTGCTTCTCTCTGACTACTGAGGATAACGAAAGTGCAGATGTCACAGGGAAAACAAAACCCCAGGAAAGGGTCCTTGACAGACGTAACAAAGAGCCCAATGCAGCTGAAACTAACCCTCGTTCTTACACTGAACAAAGGAGATGAGACCAATTGTCAGTTCTCTCTCCTTCCTGATAAGGGCACTAGACAGTGGACATCATTGCTGGGACCAAGATTTCTAAGAAGCTCATAGTTAAAATTTAGTATCGGGACAGGATATCTAGAAACAGATCTTTGCCTGTCTCGTGGTTAAGCCACATGAGAACCAGGAGGTGCCCCCCAAACCTGGCCTGAGATTTCAGCAGGGAGTCTTGTACAGTGGGATCAGGGTAAAAGCTGATGGGGAAAATAAAATCCCATCAGGGCACTGCATTCATGAGTCATTGGCCTTCACTTCAACTGGGATTGGAATGGGCACCAAAGGGAAATCCCATGAAGCAATGGGGTGGGGTGGGGGGGTGCACAACGCAAACCAGCAGCTCAAATGGTATCTGGGACCAAAATGCGATTCGGGCACTTCATGCAACATGTGGAATGAATGGATGTTTCACGTTTAAATGAAACACAATCATGAACCGTAGGGAGAAAAATCCAGCAACCTGCAGAGGCCACAGGCACAGGCTCAGTTTCATTGTCATTTTCAACTCCTGAATACTCTGTAGAAAAGCAAGACAAAGACAACAGAAAAGGACCGCGAGGTTAGGCTCTTCAAATTGGACCTTGAAAATCAGTTCTGAAAAGCTACCGAATACAAAACACAGAGGAAAAAACCCTCCTCCTCGTGTTCCCCTTGGGGGCACACCCCTCCTGGAAGCAAGCCTGTCCTTGATCACCTTTTCCCAGAA
Source organism: Rhinolophus ferrumequinum (assembly GCF_004115265.2). Taxonomy (NCBI): domain Eukaryota; kingdom Metazoa; phylum Chordata; class Mammalia; order Chiroptera; family Rhinolophidae; genus Rhinolophus; species Rhinolophus ferrumequinum. The sequence goes on from NC_046292.1 coordinate 6,424,127, forward strand.
GCAGTATTTACCACCCATACTCTCCTTCGTACTCTTCTTTCATTCCACCTTCCCACATCGTCCTTGCCAGAGCGTAGGTCAGATTCGAAATAAGATGAATGAAAAGCACGTAACTGAATTCACTCATCTCAACCCGTGCTGTTTGGTGGAGGGACAGCACGAGGCGTTACACCGACTGCAGAGAAGTACCACACACAGGTAACACCAAGCGCCAGACCCACAGCACTTTCCTTCCTAACAGGGCAGGCATTTGTGCCGACAAAATGGGACAGCACATGGAAGCGTCCAAAGGCTAGTGTGTGGTGAACTCGTAGAAGTATGTCTTTTTGGAAAGCTCCAAACAAGTTCACGTTGGTCCAGACTTGAACCTCCAAGTGACGGAGAAAAGAAGGAATTTCCAACCACTTTTTCTGAACAGGAAGGGAGAGTCAGAGGTTAAGGAACTCACCCACAGAAAGAGACAATCACCAGGGGTGGGGCTCTGACCATCCACGGTGCCTGGAGGTCCCCATCCAGTGTTCTGAGTACAGTGGCGGGCTGGAGAGGCACACCCAGGCCCTGAGCGGAGAATTTCCATTTTCCAGGTCATGCTGTAGGAGCACTGCTTCTGTTCTCACAGCCCCCAGCACAGGCTCTACACCTTTTGTGTTGCAGCATGGGGACACACCGGGGGCAAGGCCAGGTGGGGGCAGGTGAGCCCTGGAGCACACACGGACCAATCAGCCCGGGCTCTCCACAGTGAATTTCTAAGGAAAGTGGTTTCAGATCCACGGAAAGGAAGAACGGAGCTCTTCCTCCCTGTTAACTACATTTTTAAAAATTGGTGTTTGGTTTGGGAATTTTGGCAGATTTTTCTGGCTGAGGATCCTGAAAGGACTGAGGGAGAAAGAGGTGAAATAAGGTGAGGAGTAACTGCCATTCAATGGCAGAGAACAGAAACCAAGGAAGGCGGGGCAGGACTTGGAGCTTTACTGTGACCCAAACGACAAAGCTCCCAGAATATACAATAACATTTAGGGCTGAATACGGGTATTTGTATTCTTATTTTTAAAATAATTACTCAGAAATTGTTGTTGAATTTGGGAAGCAACTTTGAATTGAAATTTTAAGAGCAGCAGCTAAAAAATTCCTATATCCCTAATAATTTATTCTTCATTCTTTGGTCTCATGTTCCACTTCCTCATGGGTGAAGTGTCACTAAAATTAAATCCAAGAATTTGCTGAAGAGGTTCACTCTAAAATACTGTCTTACTCCTTTTCATTTGAAAGGATCTGCAAGAAAATTATGAAATTCAAATTTTCCCACAAGAAGCAAAGCTCTCCTGGGAATTAGGAGAAATTTCTCACAAATTTCTAACCTAATTCACGGTACAGTGTTTTTCCAGGAGGATAAAAGGTCTATTTAGCAGGTACATGTAGTGATGGTGACACCTTTAAGTGACACAACACCGGTGCAAGGGCTAAAGTGGGGCCTACGAAGCCCGAGGGCACACTGAGGGGGGTCCCTGAACTTAGGTGGGAAAAATTACATGCTTATTCTCACTAACTTCTGATATCCAGTTTTTCCTTTGGTTATAAAGTCAGCCACAAGCCACAGTATAATAGCAGAAACTGCGACTCTCACCAATAGAAATCGCTGGTATTTCCCGGTTATGTCACATCACTGCAGCTGTCACAGAGTCGTCACAAAGCCCCTTGCTACGCTGAAACTGTGGCAGTTATTGGACCTACTGCTAACGCCTGCTCTTCGTTTGGTAATAATGTAACCCAGGTATTACTAATGGACAAACTTAGTCTGTTAGTACTTGGATACATGTGTTTCAATTTATCTGATTACCTTTGAAATCTACGTGTTTTATTTTATAGATTATTAAATTAGTGCAAAAGTAATTGTGGTTTTTGCCATTGTTTTTAACCTTTTAAACCACAATTAATTTTGCACCAGCCCAATAACAAGAAATTATCCTGAGGAGGGATCCATAGGCATCACCAGACCACCAAAGGACTCCACGGCACAGAAAAGGTTAAAACCCCTGGTCCCCCGGGCCCTGGAGCGTCCGGGTTGCAATCCTAGTGCCAGGATCAGCCAGCTGGTAACACAGTCTCGCTATTTCTCTGAGCCTGAGTTTCCCCAGCTACAAAATAGAGCTACAAACAGCATCTACCCCACAGACTTATTACAAGAGAATGATGTAAAGGACCTGGCACACAGCCTGCCACTGAGAAAGCACAACGAAGCAGCACTATTGCCCAGTGGCCGTCATCACAGGCCGTCCCTGGTGTTGCAGCAGAGACGTCCGCGAATCCGCTCAGACATAGTACTTCTGAAAGCTGTTCCCACCAGGTTATCAAAAGCTAAACGCTCTGGAAGAGTCCTCGGGGCTGAAGCACACTTACATTTCTGTGCCTGATTGTTACTTCCTTGTTTTCATAAACTTCTCAACAAACAGATTAATTGGTAAAATAGTTCCTCAGTTACACTCTCCCTCCATGCAACGCTCTCTCCCAGGTTCCCAGGAAAGGTGTCGGCACATTTCAGTCCGTTAACACAACTTTAGTGAGTGCCCATCAACACAGCTACCCTAGAGGGCGGCCTCAGCCGTGTCCCCAGAGAGGCTCTGCTTGGGCAAAGGAATGAAAAGGAGAAGGGAAGGAGGGTAAAGTGCTGAGAAGATATCTCAGTGCCAACGACCGTTACCTTGCCAGCAAGCCCCGACCACGAGCTGAGTCTCGATCCTGGATGGATGAAGCGGATAATCTTCAGTCACGGAGAAGGGCTCGTGAGAAATACCATCCACGTAGAGAGTCGCCCTTGGGATTTCCACGTTGAGGACATAGTGGTGCCATTCCTCATCGCAGACCTACGAGAGGCCAGGGGAAGGGCCAGAGCGTGACTCGCCATGTGCCCTGTCATCTAAAGACATAGCAATGGCAGCAGTACCACCTGATATGGACAGCAAGCCACCCATAAGGAGCACCTATTTTCCCAGAAGGAAAAGATTTGGTTTTAAAGTACGTAACAACAACATACATTTCACCCAAATACATGTCACCCAAAAGGGCCAGGGCAATGCTGTCGTCTCCAGGACATTTCAGACCAGGGGGCACGGCTCACTTATCACATAACCGGGCCCCCAAATAGGGAGCTGCCCAACTCTCTTCTGCCAAGAGCGTGACACCAAGAGAGTCTTGTATCAGCAGGACGCACCCACTGAGCTGGCAGAGCCTGCCAACTGGCCATTCCTTTTCCGGATCAAGACTAAAAGGCCCCCCAATCTCAGAACAAGGCACACTGCAGTGTATGAGCTTTCTTTTCCAACTCAAAGTTGAGGATCTACATAAATCTGAATGTACAGCTCAGATGGCAGGCCAAACTAAACTGAGTTCCTCTCCCACCATGAATGCACATCTCCTGGGCATCCATCTCGCCAGCTGTCACGTAAGGGTGCTTGGTCTGCAGGCTCCACGGCCCCGACCTTTCAGGCCCGGCATTCCCTGAAGAGATGCTGAGATGCAATTTAAAAAAATGTATTTCTAAAAACCTTGCCCGAGGTACACTGAAATTCTAAGAAACTGAACCAATGAGAAATCGAGGGCTAAAGCAGACCAGAAACGTCAAAATAAGTGAAGTTATCAAAGAATACCAAGAAAAGCAGCTGCTCCTGATAAATTAGAGAAAAAATTCAAACCTCTAAATTGCATATATGTTTATTACATATACACAATATATAAGTACATACGTATATATATTACATGAAATATTTCTAAATAAAGGAATTGCACAGTAATTCATCTCTGAGACAGATACAATCTTAATTTTAGTTTAAGTCTCTATCTAAACAAGTTTGGTAATTAATAAGCTCCTTCAGAAAGCAACTTGTATTACACCCCCAGTTTTTAAAGTATTGCAGGTTCCTAGGGGATTAGAATAATATTGCATTTAAATATCGGTAGTATTTGGTCAAAATCCATGAACGTATTCTGAGAAGATAGTAGCATTAGTATAGTTTTCTAATTTCCCTGAAAACAGGGTGAGTACGACAGGAAAATCCAAAGCTGCAGATATTGTCCACAACAATTCTCGGTGACAAGGTGACCGCAAGAACGGACAAGAGAGTAGGTGGAGAAAGGCCACAGGGCTTCTGATCCAGAGATGTCAGAGGGACATTTTTAATGCTATGATGACAACAGAAGGGGAGGTAGACCCCTAATGCCAGAAAAATAGTCATGCTGACAAACGCTGCCTTTTGAAAGTATTGGAAAACTAATTTCATGTAAAAATGAGATGGGGAAAGGATCACAACTCAATTCCATACAAAGTTTTTAAAAGAAAAAAAGAGAATTAAGGGGAATAACATCTCTTCAGACAACGAAAGCATACCTGGAAGGTAGGCCTACCAAGGAGATGAAACAATCTATTCAAAGTATGCGGAAAGACATTAGGAAAATGACACAAAATATAAAGGAATGTAGTTCATAATTAGAGAAACTCAGAAATGAGGTGACAGAACACAAGAATAAATTAAAGAGAAAGTGACAGGTACAGAAAACAGGTAAAGAATATCAACAAGAGGTAAGAAAAAAAACCAAAGCGACGGAAGACAATACTAAAAACGATGACGACAACAATAACAAAAATTCCCCCGAAATACTAATACGTTTCAAATTATAAAAGAGCATACCACATATCTGGGAAAACAGACCCAAAACAACTAAGATATAGTCATACAATTAACTGACTTGAAAAGAAAAGGAAAACAGCCTTTGGTCATCAAAACAAAAAGACCGAGTGTTTTATGAGGGAAAGAAAAGCAGACTGCCATCAGATTTTAATAGCAACATTTCATGTCAGAAGACAATGGAGAGATATATTTTCTATTCTTGGAAATCTAAAATACGAGTCAGAGGTTTCATATTCAGCCAAACAACATGGAAAAACTCAGGAATTATTGCTCCCATGAGCATTTCCTGGGAACAGACGTCCTACAACCCAAATGACCAGAGAGAGTGCCACAAAGCTGGTGGCACCGAGCATCAACGGCACTTAAATTACCAAAAAAGAAACAACCAGACACAGAGCTTAAACGGATCAGGAACATACAAACCCAAATCTGATCAAGCCGTTAGATCCATCACCTTACAGGATATCAAGATAGAGAAGCAAATTAAATGACACCCCAGGGATGCAATCAGCCAAATTGAAACTATTGGAAACTATGGGACAAAAAGCCTGATTTTGTCACCAAATAAATTCCAAGAGAGAAAAGAAAAACCATCTATAAATTAAAATAAACTCAAAGGTTTATCAACCAATCACTGTGCACGGCCCTTTATTTGAATCCTGATTCAAACAAACAATAAACAGAAAACCACTCACACGATAATTTTGAATTTGCCCACTAACTCCACGAGGCAAATAAAATTAAGCTAAGGCCAAAGGTTTCCTTCTTGTCCCAACCTCAAATCGAGAGAAGAAATGATCTGCTGTGATTTAAATAAAAAGGCTTTCTCAGTTTACAGCACCCCTCATGTCCTGTAACAAATCAATTCTTTTTCACATGATACTTGCTTTTTATCAAGGCAACTGTTAGGAAAGCTGCTTTGCAAAGACATGACATTGTCAAAAGGAATGTAACGTGATCTAACCTCAAAACTGCAAATTCCCTCAAGCTAAGTAGTTCATGCGATATCTGCAAGATGTCATGATTGCGGGTTCCTTGAAAATTTTAAATATCCTGTGGTGGCCTGAATTTGGAAAGTTCAATGGACTTAATTTGCTATATCCTGTTATCCACAGATACGGAAATCATAAAATCGTCCATACACACTCCCCAGAAACAGCCTGTCCTGTGCGAGGTTGCCATACCTAGTTAATCTCTGAAAAGATCACAGTAGGTGAGTGTTCCTGTCACTCACCTGATTCAACTTCCAGTGGAATTCGGCAGGTTTGTATTTCTTCTCTCCTGAAGGATCCTGACGGAGGAGGAAAATAAGCCGACAGCCGTGGACAAACAGTGAATAATGGTGCCGGTTCATATCTGCAGAGAGAATGACTACTGGTAAATTGCCAACTTAAGACCCAAAGGAGAAATAAAAGCTATGTCTTTAATGGATTTTTGAAGACGGTTTTATCAGCATCAATGAACTCTTCAGTTGGGCCAAGACAAGGTTCGGAAACAAATACATGTGGGTTTTTACTGCGAAGTGTGGTCCAATCCACTGAATACTAACAGACGTCCAAATACCAGGGCAGTATGTTGAGGACGCAGCACCCCGGTGCTAAACACAGAACAACGTACGTAAACCAACCAACCTATGGAGAGCTTTTGGGGGACGAATAAGGTGCCGCCTCCAGTGGCCACTGCAGTGGACACTGCAGCACAACACCTTCCCCGCAACGCCAACCTACCTGTTTTGTCTGAACTGCAAAGAATCGTCTCCTTCTTCCTGCCGAAGGGCCCATGCCTCATCCATACAGAGATCGTAAAAGGCTCTTTTGGATTGACAGAAACGACGCCATCTGGGATCCTGACTGCTTGAGTGCCATTGAACTCGAAGACCTGGTCGCTGTCATGGCCGTTGTCGGTGGGGAGGCCGACGGTCCAGTTCAAGGAGCTGCTTGGGGAAGGGAGCAGCTCGGCAGTGCCAGACACAGCACCTGGGGCATACGATGACACTTAGTGAACATTATGGGAAGGACTTAAAAGGCACAGTGTCCCAGAATGACGCGGACGTACTGTCCTTCTCTTATGGTTATACCAGGTGCTACTTCCAGATGGCTTCTTCTCAAAAATAAGGCTTTTCGTTACGAGGAAAAATCCATAAATAATAACCATGGATTTTTTTCAAAAAAAGATAGGAAGAAAAGAAGAAGTGCTATCTATAATCTCACGCAAATATATCCACAATTAACATTTGTATGTGGGCACTTCCAGTCCTTCCTTTATGAACATACACATATTATAAAAACAGTGTAATATGGGTGAATATACATGCATTATAAAAATGGAGTCCTGTGTACATAATATATATATATTGCCTTTCATACTCTTCTATAGCGTAATTTAAAATATCCGAAGAGCATTTCATCCCACTGATATATCATAATCTCTTTAACTGTTCTCCTTGGTGGACTGAGATTGTCCTCAAACTTTTTCTATGATAAATCGCGCCTTGATGAGGACCTTTGTGTTGTCACACAGCAGCCTAGCCGACAGTCCCCCCCATGTCTTTCCTTGAGGAAAGAAAAGTCTGCGAGACTGTGCCTTTTGGGGCTTTGCTTATCTCAATGTTTTTACACCTTATGTCTCTCTGTCTGGTCCCCAAAAGATGGTTTTCAGCCAAAGACGGGTAAGATATCTCACGTGAGATACAACCTGAGACAGGCGGAACCGAGTGGGGACCCCCAATGGGCTGCCTTAGAAGATTCGGGAAGGAGCCTTGCCTCCCCTTCCCCCTGCCTGGGAAAAGCCATTGCTGACTCTGGCTTTCCTCGCTCACCTGATTGTGAGAAGTCATGAGGACAATAAAGATCAGCTCTCTCCACTTATCTCAACGGAACTGTTACAACATGAGAGACTTGCCCCCCCAGGGAGGTGCATACCTCACCTAAGTCATCATAAGACTTTCCGCTCTGGCTGCTTCGGGACAAAGATAATTGGTTTGATTCACTTTTGTGACATGATGGATGAGTCTCACAGGCCATGGAAAAAACAATGCCACTTCCTTGTATGATTATCAATAAAAGCCACCAGTAGGCCCGATTCGGGGCTCCAGGCTCTGGTGACTGCAAGACCCCCTGGCCTTCTGAGATCTAACTGCATTAAGTCTCTGTTTCTTTCTTTCTTAGAACCTACCCCAACGCCGCCCCTTCTCGCACCCTCACTGCCCGTGTTGCGCTGGACGCGACACCTTTGCATGTCTCCACGGTTATTCCCTTAGAATAAATTTCTAGAAATAGAATTACTGAGCCAAAAAACATGAAAAATTTTACAACTGTTGTTAAGTATTGCTAAGTTCAATTTTTTAAAAACATTTGTCCCCAGAAGAAGACTTTGTAAGCTCTGCCTGTCGCTTGGTCCTTGAATCCTCTCGTCCTAGGAACAGCATGACTTGGCAGGAACAACCTGGCCTCTCACGTGACATACGACCTCAGTCCAAATCCCAGCTCTGCCATTTCCTGAAAGTGTGACTTTGGGCACCAGACGTATCCTCTCTCAGTCTCAATTAATTCCTCTGTAAAAACGAGGCCAATACCACTTCCTCTCCTTTCCCACATCTAATCCGATGGGGAGATTAAATGAAATAACACATGGGGAAGTACCTAGCATAGAGTAAGCCCTCGTATATGACCTTCTTTCTATTCCTCCTACCTTTAAACTGTTCGGCTGAGAAAATGTTCATTTAATACCATAAAAGATGGCATTATGAGACAGTAAGTTTCATGCATCACACTATATATATACACTTACGTGTATCACTTAAAATAGAGAGCATTCCAGATCTCTTACGTTACACAGACTTAGGTGCAGGATTATGAATATTTGGACTGAGAATCATAAAACACCTGAGCATATTCACCACCGGGATGAGCCAGCAGAGAACCTACTTTTCCTCTTTTGCTTATGCGCCATGTAACAATTACCGGTTATGTCAGAAAACCGGTTGCCTAAATCTAACTAACCGTCATTATCAGGCCAGTGAAAAGACAGATGGGTATCAGAAAAGCTCCTGCAAAGCTGACACTGAGTAGCCCTTGAAACACAAAAGACCTTTCTGATTATAAAGAGGCCATTGAAGTTGCTGGTACCTTATCACTAACCAAGGGAAACATTCTTCCTCAATAGTTGCCACGAGAGGCATCCAAACCTCACCTTTTACGTCATTTAGATAAACCAGAAAAATTTCCACTGACAGTGAAGACAGAGAACTAGCCTTCTGGTCAGATTTGCCATCCTGCCATCCATTAGATATGAGCATCTTTAGTTTTCATTTTCTATTTCTCGTTTGCCAAAAACTATTGTGTTACTTACAGTTTTATCTTCAGTCCTAAAATGTGTCTAAAACTTACTCCACGTATATAATCCCTATTTTGGTGATTCTCAATGTATGTCAGAGAAATACTTTCTTCACATCAGTGGTTCTTAAAATGCACATACCCGTAACATTTTGAAGAGACTTTTAGGGGGTTATATATTCCCCGAAGCCCTGCCAGTGTGAAAACTGGCCGGTAAAGGCAGCCAAGAGCCACGTCAGAAGTTAGACTCTGTGTCAGTCCATGACCATGAACACACACACACACACACACACACACACACACACACGCATCTCCATGCATAAGGAACTCTGTCCCTTCACTGAAGACCACCAGGCCTCCTTACCACAGAGCCGGTGAAGGGACTTCTCGGAGTAGGTGTCGCGGTCACAGCCTTTCCCTATGTGGCTGGTCTCTAGCTCCACCGTTGCCCGCACCGAGGTCACTGACTCATCACACGTCTCCAAGTGGACGTTTGGGAAGAGGGCCAAGGCGCCCGTGCCAGGCTCATACTCCACCCTATTCTTGTTCCATCCTGTGCCGGCCCACAGGTAGGGGGTGGGGGACAGGGAGGGGAGGAAAACCCACACGTTAGGTTTCTGCGGCACACGGATTTTAAGAACAGGTGTGGGAGCAGACACGAGAACGGAGCTCACCTTGCCAGCCAGGAGTGCAGGTGGGCTTAATGCTGACCTTAACCAAAACATCTTCCGTGGCTCTTTTCTTGCCGCAGTCGTAGGCCGTGACGGTCAGTTTATACTGGTGCTCCTTCCCGTAGTTTAGCTTCTCCGTGTTTTTGATATAACCTTCCAGAGGAAGAAAACGACAGTGAGGACCTGAACCCATGCTGGTTTTTGACTTCCAGTGTCCTCTGCTGAAACACAAAACGCACGCACACGCTTTCGGCCCTGTAAATACTGACAGGGAGGTAATTTATGCTTAAGATACTTAACATTCACCCTGGCTTTCCTGAGCTTAAACACTAATTCCATCTCTAAGGGTTGTTGAAGCAGGAGGAAAGAGTGCACACAATTCAACTCCATTTATTCCTCCTGGATTTCTTTCTTTCTTTCTTTTCTTTTTTTTCATTTATTTTAAGATTTAATAGTTGGCATATAAGAGAGTAAAAAAGACAAAATAATTCAAATACTTCAAATATTAAATACAAGATCAAGCTGCATTAAATACTTCTTGCTAAAAGATTTACTTTAGGGGGGAAAGAGAGAGAGAGAGAGAGAGAGAGAGAGAGAGAGAGAGGTGTCCTACCCCCACCCACTAGAGCAAAAGCCTGATTTGAAGTTGAGTACAGATGTCTGCAAACTGTTTGCAATGTCCATAATTGCACCAAAGATTCTGGACTGTGCAGTAACAACAGAGACACTATATCATCATCAAGAAGCCATAATCTAATGAAGAAGATGAGCTCTAGAATGAGCTAATTCTGTTTAATTACCAAGGATAGAGGGGGTCTGGCAGTAAGGCATAAACCGTCGTATTTAAGATGAGGCAGAAGACTCAAATCTACTGGAGAACAGAAGACAGGACTAACAACAGGTCAGTCCTACTCAGAGACGCATGCTGACTGAAAGGTGAGAAGATAAAAAATAAAAACACGTTCAGCAAGGGGGTTTTATTAGACTTTGGTGAGAAAGGAAAAAGAAGCACGTCCCCCAGGAGAACACAAGACTTTCAGGGGACAGAAAAGAGGCTTTCAGGGCACAGAGTGAGAACACATGAAACAGACACGCCACGGTAGGTCTCTGCTGTGGACTGAGCGTCCCTGTCCCCCAGCGTTCACGAGCGGAGGTCCTAACTCTCAGTGTGACATTAGGAGGCGGGGCCTTTGGGAAGAGCCCAGGTTTAGGTGAGGTCATGAGGATGGAGCCCCATATTGGCACTGGTGCCCCTATAAGAGGAGGAAGAGACCAAAGTGCTCTGTCTGTCCCACCACGGAGGACACAGCGAGAAGGAGAGCATCTGTCAGCCCGGAAGGAGGCCCTCATGGGACCCTGAGTGGGCCGGCTCCTTGCTCTTGGACTTCCCAGCCTCCAGAACTGAGACATAAACGTCCGTTGTTTAAGCCGCCCGGCCTCTGGCATTTTGTCACAGCAGCCCGAATGGACTAAGACAGTCTCTGATCTGTGAGTTTCACTGAAGTGCCAAGTTTGGGTTTGAAACTGACTGGCTCAGCATGACTAGCCTGCTAAAACTGTCCCACTGGTAAGGAAAGCCCGCTCCTCTGTTCTCACCATCTTTGTCGACTGTGAACGGCACATCTGGAGTGACGATTTCATAGCTGCAAATCTGGCTGAACTGAGGGGAGCAGTCTGCATCCACAGCCTCCACCCTCACGATGCTGTCGTACCGTTTCCCCTCGACGACCGTCGCTTTGTATGACTTCTCCTTGAACACAGGTGCGTACTCGTTCACATCGTTCACCTGAATATGGACAGTTGCTCTGGAAGAAGGGGAAAAAAAGCTGTGTGTTTTGTTTGGCTTTTTACCCCCCACCCAAATTCTGCCCGACTTTTCAATTTCCTTTTTCTGACACCTTGTTTTATTAAATTTTCTGCTGAAGATAAAAATTAAACTATTCATTGTTTTTAATTTAGTACGAAGACAACAGCAAGTTAAAAAAGGAAATTTGGGTGGGTTCTTCCAGGTCCTAGGAATAAGGCAGCTGGTGAGAAGGCAGTGACATAAAATAAAGACTTGGGATTTTCTTGACAATGTGGGATGGGCCTGCAGAAGGGAGATAAACTATATCAGATATCTCTCAGCTCTCTAACACAAAATCAAAAATATTTTGCTGCAAAAATCAGAAAAAAATACAGCCAAAGGAAGAAGGAAGAAGAAACAGGGAAGATGGGAAATTACGAGCATTGAAACAAGTTCTGCTCTGCTTCTAAGGCATAGAGACCGCTGTAACCCATGGCTGGGGCGCGACCCATTGCTGACCCAACAAATGAGGGACCTCTGTGACCTCAGTGTTGCCCTTCCTGGGAAGCCCCAGGCTGCCACATTCCATCTCCCCAGCTCGGAGATGAGAAAATGAAGACATCGTCAGACCAGGCTACAAAGAGAGAAAATGTTGGTCTCCAGCGCTATGGACTAGGGCATGTTTCTGAATCGGACATGGTCTCTGATTGAAATAAGATCTCTTTCAAGGAAAACAGTAATATCTCACTGTGTAAAAGGATGAGGAGTGATTCATTGGCACTCGGCACCCCCACTGTTCACCAAGACATTCCACACCCCAGCACCAATCTTCCTTCCTTCCTTCCTTCCTTCCTCCCTTCCTTCCCACTCTCCATCCACCCATTCATGCATGCTACCCACCATCCATCCACCCATCATTGATCCACCAACCATCCATCCATCCACCCGTCCATCTATCCATCCATCCTCTACTGTCCATTCACTATCTATCATTCATCTGTCCATCCATCATCCATTTATCCATCCTCCATCATCTGTTGGATCATCATCCATCCATCCACCATATTTCATTCATCTGTCCACCCATCATCCATCCATCCAGCCCCCCACCTTGACCCTCACAATGGTTATGTGACATCATCTCACCCACATACTCCTCTTAGTCCATGTACTAGGAAGTAGAAACTGAGACTAAACAAAATTAAATGTGCCTAATGACGAAAGGCTAGGCAGTAGCTGTGGAGGAAAGACTAGAATCCTGAGTCTGTCTTCTCCATTACACCAGTGGTTCCCAACTGGCAGGAAGGACGTGAACACACCCAGGAGATGGGGCACAGAAGTCGGCTTTCTTCCACCAGCTCAAATGAATTTCATGCCCTTAAAATTTACAGACAAAAGATAATCATAACTACAAAATACCCTCTAAGGGAAAAAGCAGGCTTTCCGTATTTTCAATATAGGTCCTTGGTTTCCTTACTAGAGTATTTGGTGGGACAAAATTACTCATCATTTGTTTATTTGACACCTACTATGTGCCAGGCTCTTGCTGGGAGCCGCATACAAGGGTCTCTGAGCAAATTGCTTACAACTTCACTGTGGACAATTGAGAACTGCCTTCTGCCTTATATTTTAAAACCATGCGAAGTCTTGGGAGTGGGGCATGATGGCCACTACTATTTTCCTTGCGCGTGCACGCACGCACACGCACATACACACACAATGTCTGAGCACTTACTTATGAGACTTCTTCACGGTGGCCCCGTCGGGCCCCTTCCCACAGTCGTAGGCCTGGATGGTGAATGTGTAGTCTTTCTGCAGTTCACAGTCCAGTTTCTCTTTGGAGCGAATGATTCCCTCGCCAGTGGATTTATCCACCACCACTGCCTCAAAGGGCACATTCTGCCCATGAATTTTAAATCCACAGATCTCACCTGGGGAGTCAAAGCAGCACAGGTGAGAATTTCTGCCACACACACCGCCAGCACAGTCCCCTCCTCCCCAAAGAAAACGAACGGCAACAATTCCGCAGCCAGGGGTTTTAGAGGGTCTGTGGACAAAGCAGGGGCGCTGTGCTTTGACAGGGTAAGTTCTGGGACTTTAGTAAAAAGAAGCATATTCTGGCTTTCCAAGCAACTTGTTTAACTTTGCATCCATTCATGCAGGAATACAAAAGAGAGAAAGAGAAAATATAGACAGGCATTTCACAGGAGTACTTAGGATAGCTCCAGGGTAAAGTGGTCTCATTAGCCATCAGCCAAGGCCTGATAACACCGAGAAACTGCCCCCGCCACTGGGGAGAGCCAGGCAGCTATTTTGATTTGGACCAGAGGGAAGGCTTAACCACACAGTTAAGTGTTGAGAGAGGAAGAAGCGTGAGGTATAGGTTCAGCACCGTAATTACAGAAAGTCTGTCAAAAAAAAAAAAAAATCAGAAGAAACAAGTCTTCCTGTGCAATGAGCCTGGCTAAAATTAGGGAATCAAAACAAACTACTGAACGAGAAAGGTAGAAATACCAACTTTTCAGGCATCCATTTCAACAGCTAGTGTCACTATTAAGAGGCAGTGTCCACTCTGGGGGAGATTTGCTAGACTTTTCCTTTGTTTTGGTCTTTATCCTATCAGACCTAAAAAGGAATCCTGCCTGAGAACTTAAGTACATCTAAGTCGGCTTACAAGCTTAATTAGGGGTCAAAATCTAGGTTTCCAGTCTTGCCCACAGGAGAACAAATATAAATGTTTTGAAGCATATATAAAACTTCACAAAATGTGTTTCACATAAAAATAAGATTGAACTCTTCCAAAATTACAACAAATAGAAAGGATTACAAAGTGAATCTCTTAAGTTCAATGAAGAAAAACAACATACAGTATTATCCAAATAGTTCAAATGGATGTCTGATTTCCAGATATTTCTAACCAAGGGTTTGGTTACATACAATTTCCATCAATGTATTTAAAAATAGAAACAAAGTAGGAGAATAAATAGGGGTAAAAGAGCATGACAGCTTCTTCTGTTTAAGGGCTGATTCCCAATTTTATAAACAAAGTTAGTGGGTTAATATTCATAAGAGGGATAGAAAGAACCCTTTATCACCTTCTTTGGTGACTGTCACCTCAAAACTCTCTAAAGGGAGAAAAGATAAACCCATGTCAGTAATACAGGAAAGAATGAAGATGGAACAATAAGGAAAAAAGTCAAAGATGCACATATTACATAGAAAAGCTTGACATAATTTAACAAAAAGCTCAGTAGCCACTTGTTAGAATTGCTATAGCAAAACTGGACCTTCAGTAACAAAATGTCTCTTTGAATCCTACTTACCACGAACCACTGTGTAATTTTAAAATTACACTAACTATGGAGGAAGTGCTGCTATAAAGTTTCATAACTCTCAGGTACATTAGGACTTATCTTTTAATGAACACTTTGATGATAATAATTTAGATATAAACCTATTTGTTCTTTTACAGTTTTCAGATTGTCATTTTCAAACCAAGTCCTTTCAGTTAGAGTCTGGAACACTCAACTCATCATTAGATTTAATGGAACAAACAGTTGGAACAAATGGGTTTTATTTTAACCCTTTGCTCTTGAGCTGAATAAATAACAATGATTTCTAATCTACTCTTGGTTCTAATTCACCAAGGTAACAAATATAAAAACCTCTTCAATGGGAACATCTGCTTAAAAGTAAAGTAAAATGAGATTCAGTACTAACTGTAGTGATGGATGCTACAATGGTCATCCTTCTTATTACATGAAAGCACCAGTCAACGAAGCCAAGGTGTGAGCCCGCCTACCTGGCCCCAGGTAAGCACACACAGAGGTCAGGAGCCCCACTGCCTCCCCCACTCAGTGTGGCCTCGCTGGGGGCACCTTTTCTCCCCCAAAGGTAATACAGCCTGAATTCCCTTGCCTCTTTCTTTCTTTCTTTTTTTTAAGTGGTTTTACCATATACTTGTATACCCCGAATAGCGTTGTTGCGTTTCGCTTGTTTGGAGGTTTGAAAATAGTATCGTACGCTATAGAATTTTTGTGTCTTGCCTTTTTACTCAACTTTGTGCGTCTAAGATCCATTCGTCCTTGACAACACACGTAGCTACAGCGCAATCATTTCCACTACTACATACAGTGAGCATGCAATGAGTGAAAACAGGTCAAGTGCTTACAACACTGCCTGGCATAAAGAGAGCACTCAACAAACTGTTAGTACGACAATCATTTTTCATCGTGTGACTGACTCTACCACCATGGCCGTTTTTTGCTGTTCATGAACAACGCTGTAATGCGTATTTCTGTCCATGCTTCCGGCTGTACGTACATACACAGCGTCTCTAGGTCTGTGCTGGCCAGTGAGGTAGCCGCTAGCCACCAGGGGCTGTTTCAATTAGAATTCACGTTAAATAACATTAAATAACAGTGAAACCTCAGTTCCCAGTGGTGCTGGCCGCATTTCAAGGGCTCAGTAGCCTCACGTGCCCGGGAACTACAGAACGGAAGACGCAGGCGCCCTGATGTGATAAACATTCACTTTATCACAGCAGGGTCTACCGGACAGCACTGGCCTAGAGCCCGGGCCGGCCACCTCTGGCCTACGGACCTAATCCACTCTGAACAACCTGCGTGCTAAAAACGGTTTTTGTCTTCTGAAATATTGTTTGGTGGTACAAGAAAATTATATGAAATTCGTGTCAGTGTCCATAGTGATGTTTCACTGGAGCACAGACATGCTCCTTCGTTTATGTATTGTCAATGGCTGCTTTCCCACTACAATGGCAAAGGAGGGTCATTGCAAGAGAGACCGTCTGGGCCACAAAGCCCGGAGCATTTACCATCTGGTCCTTTACAGAAAAAGTTTGCTCATCACTGCTCTAGAGACACACCTGTGAGCACAACTGTTGGGCACGGGTACCTCAAACTGTTTTCCAGAACATGCTAATTCACTATATTATGTTTATATTTTGGGGGTGCCTTTTAAATTGCATTAATACATTTTAAAATAAGTCAAGCTGCCCAACTTTAATTCAGAGAAAATTTCTCAGTTTTCGACTCGGCGTTTACTGTTCTAAAGAGAAAACGGTGAGGCCGTTCCCATTATTTGTGTGGACAGAGCTGATGGCGGCTGCGTGTGCTTTCCGGAAAAGGCCTCTGCGTGGGAAGTGCACGCTGAAGACTCTGGGTTAAGTATGTGAGTGGGGCAAGGCGTCTACATGGCACCTTGTTAAGGGGTTAACGACACTCATCATTCCAGCAATACCCTTGAGATGGTTTCCGGGAGGAGCGGAACTGTTTGCCAATAGATTCAACACCTTAAATCTCTCCTTTGGGATTTCATGTTGGGAGGAGGGGGAGGGAA
Source organism: Rhinolophus ferrumequinum (assembly GCF_004115265.2). NCBI lineage: Eukaryota > Metazoa > Chordata > Mammalia > Chiroptera > Rhinolophidae > Rhinolophus > Rhinolophus ferrumequinum. The sequence continues at coordinate 6,440,958 of NC_046292.1, forward strand.
AATGGAGAGTGTGGGAAGGCACTGGAGTGTTTCCATTTTAAATGTCAGATGTGGGGGAAGGCTTCATTAATAAGATACCATCTGAGTAGAAACCAGAGGAAAGAAGGGAAGAACTTCAGAGGGAGGGAACAGCAAGTGCAAAGGCCCTGAGGTAGACCAGGGCCGGCCTAGCTCAGAACAAGGAGGCCTACACTGCTGCAGGAGTTGAGCAAAGGGGAGGATAGTAGATGAGGTCCGACAAAGACAGGCAACCTGAAGCTACACTGGCTATTGTCCTCTAAATGAGAAGGAAATGACTGGAGAGTCTTGAGCAAAGAAATAAAGGTATTTCTTACATTCTGAAAGATGCCATCTGGCTGCTGTGCTGAAAATAAGCCTAGAAGAGTACAAAGATGGTTACGGGGGGTAATCCAAGCAGGAGATGCTGAAGGCCAGAACCAGGGGCCGATGCAGTGGTGCGAAGTGGTCAGATTCGCGGTGAGTTCTGGAAGTGAGGCCGAAGCTGTGGGATTATGAGGAGCCGAGGAAGGGAGGTTTGGAGGGAGGGACGGGCACTTGCACTGGAGCTTTGGACACGCATCTGTATTACAATTTTTGAAGGAACAGCATCTCAAAGATGTGATTATCAAATATGAGGATACAAATTACTTTGAAACGCATTATGTATTTCCAGGCTGTTCTCTAAAAGACTGGACATAGTGAGAACAGCAGAAAGGTACAGTGTATCTTTTCCAGGCCCCCACTGATTATACTTAAGTTGGCTACTTGAATCGGCTGCACCAACAGACTGGTACCTCCAGTCCACGGTCCTTATTAAATTGCTGGTCAGCCTGGGCGCTTCTGCCTACAATGAGGTAACAGCCATCTCGCCGGGAGCAGCGTGGGCTTCACACTCTGATAGACCTGGGTTTACCGGACCAGCTGGGCGACCCTACGTGTCACTGCGGAGGCTGCAGACCAGGGGTGCACCCACTTCAAGGGTCCGTCGACTCTTTCCAGCTAGGACCACATTCGAATGAGGAAGATGGATCCAAGTGCAGCAAGGTGAGGGGCAGGTGCACAAGACGAGATCTGATGAAGGCCAAACTAAGGCAGTTCCGTAGGAAAGACTGACGGATTTTGAGGATAAGACTTCATGACCACTAGACAGGGAGACTGAAAGAGTCTGGAGTAACTCCCTGGTTTTTGGCTGCTGGTGCCATAAAGGGCACGGAGGCACAGAGAAAGAGAAAGGCTTGGGAGAAAGGTGATTTGTTCCTGTTTCATTCATCCCTGCCAACTTCTTGCTTCTGGAGTATTTTAAAGCCAGACGTTAAACTGTTCCATCCACAAAAAATTCACTAGATATCTCTGGCAGATAAAGACTTTTTCTTTAACAGAACTACTATAACATCACACAGCCAACAAAATTAACAATAATTCCTTAGGTCTTTTCACAGTGAACATCCTACCTCTCAAACTACACTCAATTTACGATCTCCCTCCCCCAAACCAGGGACCAATCGCTGTCAGTAGCATCCAATTCTCCCAGGAGCTGGTTTTTTAAATTTTAAAGTTGTCATTGACTCATTCTTCTTCCCTCTGTCCTCCATCCATGTATGTGCAGTTCTATTAGGTACACACACAGGACAATTACATACATGTAGTGACAAAGTAGTTCTAGGCATTATATGGAGTCACATCATGGTGACAATAGGTAAAGGCGCATCTCTACCTCTTTGCATTCTCAGTCTGCTGTCCTACGCACAACTTCTCTTCATCTTTGCAAGGAAGGACCTCTCATATTCTCTTTTCTTTCTGCCCAGCCCCTTCCAACTGAATTCAACCGAGTGCCACTGCTCTGCTAGGTAAAAACCTAAAACCCTGCTCTCATCGTGTTTCCCAGGTGACCTCTCTAGCTATGCGAGCCTCGGAATGGACCAAACCTTTCCCCATCTCTCTCCCCCTTCATTTCCCTTAGATCACCTAAAATAGCCAAAAGGAACTTTATTAAGGAATTTTTTTTTAAAGCGAAACATAAAAATATAACAATGGGTGAGCCCAACATGGAATAGATGTGACTTCTATCAAAGTCATTTCTCGGCAGACAGCAGTTAGCTCTCACTGTCCTCCCTGTCCCTCTGAGAAACCTCAGCTGCCAGCAGGCCTTGCATTCTTTCTAAGTCTTCTTCCAAATCTGAGTATGGCCTCAAACGGCACTGCTCTCCCCAAAACAGAGGGGCGTCTCAAAGGCCTACCCGGTAGTCTCCCCCATGCTCAGGCCGTCCTGCCGTTACAGGGCACTCCTGATGAAGTTCATTCGTGCTGGCGCCAACAGTTTGGTTCTCCAGTTGCAAGCAACAGAAATGCATTCTAGCTAACTCAGGCAGAAAGGACTTCATTGAAAAGCCACGGAGTTCACTGCAGGCCCGAGAAAGGGACTTGGAAACCAAGGTCACTCGAGAGACCAGGAGCTAGGAGCCACAAGAGTCCCCGAGCCAACAGGCCTGGACAGATAGAGGCGACCCCACCGGTGTCAGTTCCTCTGCCCCTCTACCAAGAACCCACATCTTCAGGAGAGAGCTTCTGGCCAGCCCAACGTGGGTTGTTGGTGCATTCGTCTGGGAAGGCGGGGTCACGGTTGTAGACCCACCAAACTGGACCCAGTGGGAAAGAGACTGGGAAGAAGGGAAAATGGATACCTGCTGAGCAGCAAGCATCCACTACAAAGTCCCCACTAATCCAACTCTCGTTCCTGACCCACTTCTCTCTACTCGGCCCGGCATCCACGCTCACCAGCAGGACGTGCAGGCTGGTGCTTATCTTTGGTGACTGGTCCAGGCTGGTGTCTGAGACAAGCTCATGGGTGTCTCTCATCAGTACAGTTTCTCAAGCTCCCTTAAACACACAGTAACAAAAACCAACCACCCAAGGGTCATGCCCTCACAGCCCCAGCAACCACCACCCCAGGGCTACACCCTCCACTTTCAGTGTGCCCAGAACTGCCTGGGGAGCTTGTTAGAAACATGGTGTAGCAAGCCCCATCGGGCCCAGCCATTCCTACGCGGCGCTCTCGGGAGCCCAGTAACCTGCGTTAACCAGTGCCGCCAGGTGGCTCGGTGCATCCAGGCTGCAATGTGTGCCTGGAGAAACTGGCTCATGAGTGGTTTCCAAACTTCGCTGGCTGGGCACAGATTCCTTAGGCTCCACCCTGAGGTATAGGCTCAGGCCGCTGAGAATGGAGCAGGAATTTGCTTTCCACGTTCGGCCGCGGAGACCTGGCTACCGTTACATATGTGCAGCCACACCCCAGCGGACACCCTGTGGCCCGAGCGGACTCCCCACCTCTGCTCCTCTCCCCGGCACCCCCTTCACTGCCAACGTCACTTCCACCGTGCCTTCTGGAAGCCCGCCTCATCTTGCCGTTTACGGCCTCCAGTGCTGCCTCTCTCACTTGGCACCGAACCATAAGCCTCCCGGTATCCGGGGCCACCTGTTAATACTGGCTTTGCCCTCCCGCCCAGCTGATCGGTGCCTGGAGAACAGGGGCCAGCTTTTATGCTTCTTCGGATCCTCCGGAAGACCTAGCATTGTCACCTAATGTCTCATGATTATGGATCCCAAACCTATCCTGGAGGCGACTGCATTCAAAATGAGTTCACGCGAGTCGGTCACTGTTAATATGTAGTTTCGTACCAAGGTCCAGATCCTTACTTAACACTGTTGCTCAGCTGATCACTGCCTTCCATTAATTAGGTGAACCACGTGAAATTTCCAACATTCCATTTTTTCCCAAATATTTTCATAGTCTTAACATGTAAAAATGGCAATTTCGTGTGGCTTAACCTAACACATCCAACTCACTGCCAAAAACTCAAGGTTTTGATTTCCCGAAGTACTTGACAAATACCCACTGCATATGCTAAAAAGGCAAATTGGGGGGTAATGTACAGCAGTTAACCCCACTGGCCATGCTGGGAGCTGCGTCATTTTAATTTCCTAAAGTACCTAACAAATACCAAGACTTCATTCTCTTAGTTTCACCCCAAGAAAGAAACCTGGGCTGGACCCTGTGCGTTCAACACCAACGTCTGATTAGTGACAATTTACAACGTACTTGGGTGACTGAGCTCCCAACATCACATGAGTACTTATTTTGGAACTTTGACAAGTCAATCTCCAGTGTTACCCACACACATTCCTGTGACGGGGTAAGACTGCGAACCAGAATGTTTACAATGTCTTAAAGATAACGTCACAAGAGCTGACACGGCGAACCTATGAGTCAGCCAGGGTCAGGCCGCCTGGCACGAACGCAGCTCTATCACTCACGGGCTGTGTGACCTTGGGCAAACTCATTCGTTCCTTCTACAAGAGTGACGGAGCGTCAACCAGTCCCGGGCGCTGGTCTAGGCACAAACCACAGGACCGTATACAGCTGACACTTCCCAGAGTAAAGAGAAGCTTGAGGGAGTAAATACAGAACTCCTGACTGCAATCACTTCTTAAAATGCATGAAATGTCAGAAATGTTCACGTCCACTCAAAAACACGAGCTAGGTAATCCTATGAAAGTTATTTATGCAGCATGGACCATCACTGTATATAACTAAATATGGAAGGCATGGGATGTGTGGTGTATAAGTACACAAACACTCAAAAATCTGGTTAGTTACAGAGGAAACCAATATGTAATGCTAGGAATGATTTTAAATTGGGGAGGAGGATAGGGGGAAAACAAAGACACAAAAACCATCTCTGCTACCAGACAAATACTATGTGTGTATTCATAGCATAGAATGCTTTCCTCTGTGCATCTAATTGGATTCCTCTCTAAAAACCAATAAACAAGTAAAACCACTGAAAGCTCTGTTTCCACCACGGACTCAAACGGCACGCGCTGGTTCTCAGGTTACTTTCCTGAAAACAGGAGGTGGCGTTGAAGAGAATGAAAAACAAATTCATTTTTTAAAGAGCTCTTCAGAAACGTGTTCACTTCCCTCCATTTACACGTAGTAAAATTAAGGCATGACATGATCTATACGAGTTAACTGAATTGTTCTTCTCTGTCCCGAGGCAAAGAGCATACATAAATATGAGGAATTTTGTCCTGGAAAAATATCAGGCAACAACTACCCTTTAAAAATTAACTAACTTCACAGTGTTGGTTTTGTGACGAAAGGGTGAAGGAGCGCATCGCTCCACCAGCTGAGGAAGTTACGATGGACATGACGAAAAGCAAGGAGAATGTCAGCCAAGGAGCAGATCTCCAAAGCGATCCCAGACTTGTCTCCGTACATAGGCTCCGATCTTAGGAAATACCTCAACTTTAAAAATGTATTCCAAGTAAAATCTAAACCAAAGGATTTCTCTATGAAGACTGCTTGACATTTTCAAGTAAGTCTTTTCAGGTAACGGCAACCGAATTAGTACAAGGAGAATCTTGAGCTGGAATGAGCCAGGTCCTCGCCTCTAGGGAACCGGGACCTGCACCACCTGGGAGTACGTCAGAGGGGCAAGGTCTCAGGTCCCCCCCAGACTCTCTGTGTCCAAACACACACTGCGCACTGCAGTTTGAGACACACTCACCTGGATGGTACCTATCTGGTTACATCAAGACAAGGAATATAACGATGCATTTCAATATGTTGCTTTTCGACCACAAGTACAGACTTGTTGTTAGGTGCCCCAACTATTATAATTAAAAGGAAAAAACACGTGGTGCACAGAGCCAAAAACAACCCTTCGCTAAGGAGACACTAGCAGAAAAGGTGAGAAACAACCTGGATGGATGTGTGAGAGAGTTCCTGTGCGCACCAGAGTGGAGGGTAAACAAAAACCATGTTCTACCTGCGAAGCGCAGAGGGGCGTCTTTGTCCAGGGCAATCAGCGGGGGGTCCAGCAGCACTGTGTTGTCATTCTCGGTCACGATGCCGTGATAGGTAGGCTCAAGCCACGGCTTGTGCTTGTTAGCTGTGTTTCCAAAAGAGAAAGGGAAAAGGACAGGTTACCGTGATTATGTTAAACTCAACCGCTTTTGAAGACTTAACATCTATCATTAAAATAACAAAACTCTCATTAGTCTGGAAGGCAACACTTGTATTTTTTTGTTGCAAAGTTTGGTATCAAGACCCCAATGGGAGGGTGGGAGGGAGGCCAGTTGACTCAGTTGGTTAGAGCTGGTGCTCTTAACAAGGTTGCCGGTTCGATCCCCACATGGGCCGATCCCCACATGGGCCGCTGTGAGCTGCGCCCTTCACAACTACATTGAGACAATTACTTCACCTGGAGTTGATGGGTCCTGGAAAAACACACTTAAATAAATAAACGTTAAAAAAGAAAAGAATCCACTTTGGAGTCAGGCCAACTTGGGGTCAGAGTCCAGCTCCCCTGTTATTAACTGTGTGACCTTGAGCACATAACTGACCTCTTAATCTCAATTTCCTTGCTTGTAAGCCAAGGGCACCCCGACCCTCCCCACAGGACTGGGAAGGATAAGTGGAGAAGTGTTCTTCCTTCTAGACTGGACTATAACGGCGACTTTTGTTTTAAAGGTAAGAACTGCACTGGCTGGCAGGTGCTTACCTGGTACAATCAATTTTTAGTTGCTATCCCTTCTGCATTGCCTGGGCCTGGCTCCCAGGGATCTATGCCCCGACTTTGTACAGCTCACGGCCACAGCTCCCTCCCTGAGCTCCTATCTCCACCAGCACATTTTAGGCTCCATCTCACAGCTGCAACGTTTTCATTTTCTTTTTACTTTGATCTTAAGGGTGTGACCAGCTCGTGTTATACACCTCAGGATAGATATTAACCAGAGAACGTCTCACTGAAGCTGATCTGAGTAAAAGGAATGGTAGGTGAAGCCTCTTTGTTGAATGAACCACAAAGATTCTTTCCTGTAAATGCAAGTCAATCCAGAAGTATCTGAAGCTACCTACGTGTAAATGTTTAACTGTCTCTAATACAACATCACCATGATGTGACACTACTTTTTGCTGTTAGGTGATGACCATTATGAAATGACAGGAGACCATGATAATGAGAAGTTCTTGGGCCTCACCTGCATTCACTCCAACCTGGTGCCCTGCTGTGCTCAGAAGGGCACAAAGCTACCAGCTCTCTAACGACGCACCCGCCAGCCATTTATGGACGCCACATCTGAACCAACAGCAAATCCTTCGCCTTCACTTCCAAATTAAATCCAGACCCTCGGGACTTATTTAATGGGTATAGAGTTTCAGTTGTGCAAGATGGAAAGAGTTCTTAGGGATTGGCATTACTGAACTGTACACTTAAAAATGGTTATGACAGGAAATTTTTTATATACAGTTTATCACACTTTTTAAAAAATCTGCACACACGCCAGGTAAATCCAGACGCAGCCATTTCTCATCATCTCTGCTGCTCACCTAGTCTATTTATTACAAGAGCCGAGGGACCAACCTCCGTCTCGCCCTCCTGCATTTGTCTTCACACAGCCAGACAGAATCTACTCTGAAACAACGGTTCTCAAACGTTGTGCTCTCAGAATGTTTTAAACCAAAGTTACTGAGGACCCAAACAGCTTTTGTTCATGTGGCATTGATTGATCAATCAATCTATCAGTATTGATCTATCTATTATCTATCTATCTATCTATCTATCTATCTATCTATCTATCTATCATCTGTCTATCTTTACTTTATTTCTCCTCCACACAGACAGGTACAAAAACATAGATTCAGGGAGGGTGTGACCTTTTGTCCTCTGCTAACTGGCGTTTCATCGCTCAGGAACTATCTGGCCAATGAATGAGTGTGTAAGGAACCTCACTTGTAATACAAATAAAATCAGCGTCCTGGTAAATTCTTTCACAGAGAAATGAGCTTTGGTGCTGAGAATTGAACAGGTATGATTTGGTATCTTAGACACTGGGAAGGTGTTTTTTTCTTTTTTGTTTCTGGTAGGGGGATGTTCCAAGCAAAGGAGACAAAGAATCTGACAGAGGTACCGCATGCAGCAAAATGCTGGGAGATCTGTCCGGAAAGGTAAGCTAGGGTTAGATTACAGAAGGACCTACTACGAAACCAAGCCCAGATCATAAAGGCCAAAAACGTAAAGCGCCTTTGGAAAACATCTCCCCTCACAACAGTTGCTCCTGGGGCAAGAGGTTTGGGAAAGAGAATTCAGCAACTTATGGTACACCTGCCCTTCTCCTTCAGAAACACTCCCCAGGCCGGTGGAGGGCTGTGCGGCAGCTTTCGGTCATACGCGTACCCTGCAGTCAGGCTGAACGTGGTACCTAATGGCTGAAACGCCCCACCTTCTCCGGATCTCTCGGTAAAGCACGCTGTGACGCAGGCTGCTACACTGCCTGCGGCTACACATACAGATAAACAGGCCATTTTAAAGAAACCTCTCCATACCCTCCACTGTTTGTCACCAAGCTCTCGTTTTAAAACAACACAGAAGCTATGAATTCAATTTACTATTAATCATGTACCAGGAATAGCCAGAGTTGCTTCCAATTTGTTTTCATATTTAAGGTTTTATTAATAAAGTTATAAGCATAGCAAGTAAAACTGAAGATTATTCCAATATGAATCCATAAACCTCCTTAGACTTTAATTAAATGAACTGATCTAACCCAGTAGCGAGATAATAATACGAGGCAAAGTGCAGAAAACCTAAAACTGCAGGAAATATAAAGGCAGTCGCATAAAAGATGTAATTCTGTTGCCTGCTGATGCTCTCGTCCCCTTTGCTTACTCATAAAGTCCTCTGCAGCTGAAAATGACTAATGGCCCAAGGCGAAAAATAACTTTATAGTGATAGTCCCAGTTCCCTTATTTGTTCCCCCAGTATTCCAATTTCATAATTCAAAATTTCTCAATTGCCCCTTTAAGCTGGCAGTAGGATGAAGGAAGCTAGCCAATTCCAAAGACTGAACTTTTAAATATTTAGTAAGTGATATTTTTAATATTTCATCACGTTCAATTGGCATTATAAAATATTTATAGAAACAAGTGACTGACGTTGCTGTAATCATCCAAAAAGAAAAAAAATCACAAATAAAGACAAGAGACGACCGGCGATCAGTCTAGGAACAGGTCACCCATGCTGAAAGTCTTTTCCTGATTTATTTGATCACATTCTAGATAATAAAAAAGCCAACTAAATTTTGAATGGCATAGGATCAAAATCAGGGGATGAAAGGCTGGCGATCAGCCCTTCTGTAAGTGTAGGCTATCTCTGGGGTGCACGCTTATTATTTTAGGACGAGGCTAGTTTCCGTGGTTGTGGTAGATTTTAATCATTAGAAATTCCTGCTGATTTAAAAACCGAAGTGAAAAGAATACAACGGTTAACTTCTGGGTTAACTTTAAATATAAAAACGTGTACCTTCCTAGTACATCCCAACGCTGTGGGCGAAAGAGAGGCTGGCCCCTGTCCAGGTCACACAAGTCACAGACCCCGACGAGGTGGCTCCAAAGCCTGCGTGCGACGGCCCCGATATCAACCCCACCACCATAAAGAATTCCCTTCTGATGGATTTTGTTTACAAAGAGAAATCCAGTGTTTCCAAAAAAATTTTGATGTGTCCCTTCTCATTCCACAACACTTAGGTTGGTCCAATAATGATATCTAATAAGAAGTAACAACAGCGAAAGGTTTTGAGAGACCATAGGCATTTCACTGGTAAATCCTAGGTGACACTGCGTGTTTTGTTTGCAGCTTCAACAGTTAACCTTGGTCCATCAAAAGAATCTGCAATTAAGAAACACTACCACTAGAGGGCTACAGTGCCCTTGCTTGCATGCTGCAAATGACCAGGGTTTGATTTAAAAATCCAGCTCGTGACGTACGAAGGAGCTAACACACTGCAACCTGTGTTAGCAGACCCCTTGTTAAAGGTAATATGCATAGAAATGTTTCTCAAGGGATATACACATAAAACCTCCAGCTGATTTTTTTCTCGAAAAACATCTAGGAAAAGTAAAACATTCATCTAGTTCCAAAATAAAAAAAGGCATACATTCTTGCGGCCTCTCTAAGTACCGTTCCTAGTCGTAAGCTCATATTTAGACCAGACCATCCCTGATCAGCTTAATGTCAAAGGTCCTTTTGGCTTCACATCACCACTGACTTTGAGTCTGTTCCAAGAAGCCTTTCCTGAATATCATCTATGCATAAGCAGGGTGCTGGGCTCTTGGGGAGGCGAGTCGCGATCTGTTGGAGAACACAAATGCATATCCATGACTACCTACCTTCTAAAGCGATGTGGCTATAGCCACAGGGTTATGACGTATGGTAAAAAACTAGGGAAGGGAGCCAGCAACTCACTCACGAGTGGGAATATTATCAGTCAGCAGAGACCAGTATGACCACGAAGCCATCTCAAATGTGGCCATGTCCCTTGCCAGAGGGAAAGCGTGAGATCTCTGGAGGGCCTCCCAGAGGGAGCTGAACCTTCCACCCAGAGAGGACACAAGCCACTTTTGCTCCCAAATCATGGGCCAGAACTAGTCACATGGCCCCACTCAAATTCACCAGGGTGGGGAAGCGCAATTCTATTGCGTGTCTGGAAGAGAGAGCTGGAAATATCAGAGATCAACTCCAGGGGCCACCAGAGCACCATTGGAGAGTTCTCAAGCACATCCTTAGAAGGGTCACCCCTTTGACGGAGTATTTTAAATAGAATAAGAACACACAGAAGGTGCAAAGGTAGAAACGTCTACGGCTCATTCTGCGACTAGCAAGACTGTGGTAAATGTGTCGCTCTGAGAGTAAACGAGGTGCAGCTGGAGAGGGGCTTGAGCTGTCACTTAGGGTAACGGGGAGCATCCATCCCTCTTCTCTACTGTACCCATGAGCTCCCTCAGTTCTTCAGACAGCAAGAAGCTGTCACAAGTTTTAGACAGTGCCATCTGGTAGAAAAAGCAGGAGCTCTGGGATCGGCCGGAACTTCATTTGTAAATGAATTCTGTTTCTGACTCACTCGGTAACTAGGGGGGCATTATTTAACCACCTTGTGCCTATTTCTGCTTCGTAAGTCGGGAATGGGACCGTCTTCCCAACCTTGCTTGAGGATTATAAACAACGTGAGTGAGGAGCCCATTTGATGTCTGCCACACGGGCACTCAACAACTATTTGTTGATAAATTAATCTTACGCAAGCGCCATGTGTTAGAAAAAACGAGGGCAGAGACTAGAGCTAAGGAGACTCAGGAGGCACCCCTATGACAACCTCCCTACAGCATCTTCCCAAATACAACCGACAGCTACAGGAAATCCCTACAGTCTCAGAGCCTGTAGAGGCCTAAGTTCATCCCAGTATTCAGCAGGAGAGTAGTATTATACAGCGAGACTGTTAAGTATAAAACAAAAAGCAAACAAAGAAAAACACCTGGCACTTTTTTTTAACAAAAAACTTTTAACCAACCAAAGTTGGTAAGTGGGTATCTGTCCTTTTGACTGGCTTATGTCATTTTGCATCATGACCTCAAGGTTCATTCACGCTATAGCCGTGTCGTAATTCCTTTCCTTTCTAAGGCTGAGTAACAGTCCACTGTGTGTATATACCGCATTTTATTTATGCTTTTCATCCATCGGTGGCACTTGGATTGGCTGCCTTTTGGTTATTGTGAATAATGCTGCTATGAACACACGGTGTAGAAATATGTTTGAGTCTGCTTGCAATTCTTTTGGGTCTATACCTACTGTAGAAGTTGGATTGCTGTGTCCTATAATAGTTCTATTTTTAATTCTCTGAGGAACTGCCAATGTTGTTTTCCACAGTGGCTGCACCATTTTACCTTGTCACCAACAGTGCACAAGGGTTCCCATTTCTCCACATCTTCACCAACACTTGTTATTCTCTGGTTTTTGACAGTAGCCATCCAGCGGGTGTGACCCAACAAATTTTATACGAAGCAATTTTATCTTTTTATATCACATAAGATACAAAAGTAGACAGAATAGAATAATGAACCCCCTGTACCCAGGACTCAACCGCTACAGTTACCAACACAGGATCAATCTCGTTTGACTGACATATGCTCACTCCTACTACCAGGTTCAATTATTTTGAAACAAATCCTGTACATCATACAACTTCACCCTCAATTCTTCAACATACAACTCTAAGATAATGACTCTCTAAAACTAACCATAACGGCCATATCATCTGAAAAATTCACTTATCGAATCTCATCAAACATCCAATCAGGATTCATACTTCTCTGATTGTTTTGGTGTATCAAAAACTGTAACTCAACACATCTCTGTGTGTGCTTCTCCATCCTGAATGCCACTGCTATGAAAGAAAAACTTTAAACAATTCATCACCCGTAAAGAAGAATGCTTGGTGGTTTCCACAACTTTCCCTTTTATCACATGACGAATGTCTATCACACAGGTTTTCTTGTAGATGTTCTTTATCAAGTTGAAAGAGTTCCCACCTATTCCTAACTTGCTGAGAGTTTTTATCATGAATGGGTGTTGGATTCTGTCAAATGCTATGCCTGCACTAATTGATATGATTATGTGATTTTTCTTTAAACTGTTGATATGGTTTATGGTGGATTACTGATTTTTGAATGTTGTAAAAGCCTTGTGCACGTGGAATAAATCCCATTTGGTCATGGTGTATAATTCCTTTTATACACTGTAGGACTTGACTTGCTAATATTTTACTGAGGATTCTTTATTTAATGGCTTTAGTGAGATTATCATTTAAGGTTTTCTGGTCAACGTATTTCAACTGTTCTGAACTAAAAATGCAACTGCCTTGAATATATCCAGTTTGTATATTCGACATCAAATACAACATGTATTTGCGGAGCACTGACTACTATCCAGGCATTGCGTATACTCGGTTTTGTTTACTAGTAAGACTGATTTTCTAAAAGATTTAGCTACACGATTAGGCAAGAGATAATCACAATGCTGTTTTTGAGAAATCAGGGTGTAATGATCTCAAATGTGCTTTTAAAACTTAGGATTAGGGCCGGCCCAGTGACGCAGGTGCTTGGAGCGCTGTGCTCCTAACACCGAGGTCAATGATTGGAATCTCACACGGGCCAGTGCGCTGCGCCCTCTACAGCTAAGACTGTGAACAACGGCTCTCCCTGGAGCTGGGCTGCCGTGAGCAGCTGGAGGTCGGTGTGGGCTGCTCAGTGCCGCTGTGTGCTGTGTGCTGTGTGCTGACATGGGCTACGGCCCACTGTGTGCGGCCATGAGCGGCCGGTGGCCCGGGTGGGTGGCTGGCAGCCATTGTGAGCGGCCGGCAGCTGCCATGAGCTGCCGTGACCGGCAACTGACTGCCTTGGGCGGGAGGGGGGTGCGGGCAAGACTCATAACACCAGCGTGGGCCAGGGAGCTGTGTCCTACGACTAGACTGAGAAACAACAGCTTCAACCGGAGTGGTGGGCGGAGGGCCGAAAGAAGGGGGGAAAAAATTAGGATTAAAAAAAACACACAAGTGAAATGAATGTTTCTGATCTTAAATTTGGCTTGAGTATATAATATCCCCAAAACCGAAAGACTAATAACCAGAGGTCTGTTACTGAAATTGAGCAAGACCTTGTAAAGCAAAGTTCATACACAACCTTTACATGGACTCTTCTGAGAACCTAAAGAGAGCCGTGAATTTGCTTCCAAGGAAAAAAAATGCAAAAATATACAAAATACTTGGCCGGAGGTTTAAGAGGCTTCAGGCACCTGCTGAAACCAGTCCAGGTATAAGAATCACTATTTCAAATGGTGCAATCTCTGTCAGCTGATCCTCAGAAATCTGGTGTCTTCATCTAGCAACCTCAATGTAAAACTAGGTTTCTTTTACGCTTGTGGTGCTCAAATTTTACTTGTATTTCATGGTATTTGGCAACAATATCTTAACAGTTCACTGAGATTTTCCCACGCTAACAGCCCCCTCCCTGCTAACAGCCCCCCACCCCACTTGGGGAAATAGACCAGGGAGGAAACACAAATAAGGGTGCAACATTGTTACTGCATCTTTAGAGGTTGTAAAGGTTAGTGACCCAGAAAGGTTCAAAGTAACAAAGAAGTTAATTTGAAGCTGAGATGATAAGTGCATGCTTTGAATAATGGGGAGATGTGCAAGTGATAAAGACAGAAACACGAGGCTTTTACAGAAGATAATAATAACCTAGCAACTCCCAATAAGTTTGCTTCCCATCTTGTTCCCCTAATTAATTTTATAGATGGGCATCTCTGTTACACTGTTCAGGAGCTTACATAATTAAACATTCTTACTTCACTGTTATGAAAGGTGATGAAAAGGAAACTACATACTAGGTGTGATCAAACAATAAGATGAATATTTAAATTAAAAAAGATTATTACAGTAAAAGATGTATTGCCATTAATCCCTCTTAAAATGTTCCCCCTCACTTCGAACACACTTATCCCATCATGCCTGCCACTTTCTGAAGCAGTTCTGGAAGTCCACTTTCGTGTCTTTAGTTGCGCTATTGTGGCTGCCTCAATGTCCTGAATCAATTCAAAATGTTTACCTTTCATGGTCATTTTGAAGAGCCAGAAGTCTCACAGTGCTAGATCCGGTGCATAAGGTGGATGAGGATACACCATCACGTTTTTATTTGACAGAAACTACAGTACCAGAAGCAATGTGTGACACGGAGACTTTCTGTTGTGATCACAAAATATGGTGAGTGCTGCTGCCGAGTGCCATCCAATGGAAAGGCAGGGATCAATAAGGGAAGTGGCGTGTCGAACCTTAGTAACAGTGTGTGACAAGTTTGAACTTGTTCAGTGCAGTCAGTCAAGTATGAGCTACGGATGAGAGAAGGTATATTTTAAAGTGTGTTGTATATCATCCTCCACCATGACAATGCTCCATGTCACACATTGCTTCTGGTACAGCAAGTTCTGTCAAATAAAAACATTACTGTGTGTTCTCACCCACCTTATTCACCGGATCTGGCACCGTGTGACTTCTGGCTCTTCCCCAAAGTCAAAATGATTCAGAACATGGAGACAGCCATGACAGCGCAACTAAAGACACTCACGGAAGAGGACTTCCAGAACTGCTTCAGAAAGTTGCAAGAACAATGGGGTAAGTGTGTTTGAAGTGAGGAGGATTAATGGCAATGTGTCTTTCACTGTAATAAATTTTTTTTAAATTTAAACACTCACTGTATTTTTTGATCACACCTCGTAGATGGCTGGGTAGATGGATGGATGGACAGTTTCAAGATTCCCTTCTTTAAACAAGTTCCAGGTAGAGTCTACAGAGGGGTCTGTGAACACCTACTCCTGGACAGAGTCTGTCGATAGCACAGTGTCATAACTGATCCTAAGCCATCAGGGATGGTTAGCGGATTTTATTCATTATTATCAGGGAAAATGCGAAAATTTTAAAGCAGTCTCCAACCAATGTTTTCTTAAATGTTTATGTTTAAAGAGGCTACCTTCAGTGACCCATTACCTCATTTTTCTACCACTCAGATTTTCATAAAATGTCATAAAGCAACTTAACATCATAATCACAAACTTTCCTAGTAAGCAAATGAAACCATTCCACTAGCGTGACGTGCAGAAGTCAATTACTTTTCTAATCAAATTCTGTTTTACTCAATATTAAGATTTATATCATAAAATTAACCGGCCAGGCACCAACCCAAAACATCACCAGCGAGTCTAACGGGAACATCTGTGTTCCTTATTTGTCTCCTGAGCTCCATGAACAACTCTCGTGTATCCACTGAGGGCCTCGCTTTAATGTCACAGATGTCACGTGGCAGTCACTCTCACGTGGGAGCCTCATGTCCAGCTACAAGATTCCTGATGGCAAAAGCTCTTGCAAGACTGACTCTTCCAGAAGTTCCAAAAGGTGACAGGCAAGCTGCACAGTGAAGATAGTCCTTAAACTCGGGAAGGAAGGAAGGGGCCTCCCTGGGGAGGGGTCCAGGTGGAGGTGCTACAGGGGTCACAGGATTTCTCTCAGGTCCCAGTAATGAATCCCCTGCAGGCAGCCTTGCTCCCAGGCCAGGGACACACAATCTAGCTCCGGAGCCTGGAGCCCCGCCCTTAGCTACAGTATCCCCGGGAACAGAGGAGGCATTTGGCCTGAATCCCACAGTGCCCCAGAGGTGACACATAAGGATGGTGTTTGCAGGTCAGTGTCCCCAGGAAACTTGGGGACCTTGTTGGACTGAGGTGGGTGGGCACTGGGGGTAGGCCCTGAGTTACTCGCAAGTTCTGTTCCCTCTGCAGGTGGCTGTTCACAAATGACTACTGAGGAGTCGTATTTCAGAACTCAGTTTTGTGAGGAGCAAGAAGGGGGGAAGGGCGGAGAGGGGAGAGGAAGGGATGAGTTGGAGAATGTGTCTTCCTCATTCAAATATTTATTGCTGCAGTAAGGAGAGGTGGGAAACGGGAGAACGTTACCTTATTAAAATTCGCATCCAGACAAGAGAGACCAAACCACAGAGGGCAAAGTACACGGCTCAATTCGTCAACCACGCTGTAGGCTTTCACAGGGTGCAAGGCAGAATAGTCTAGACATCTTCCCTCAACGGAGTCTGAGTCGGTCAGGCTGACCTGGGGCGGGGCAGGTTGGAACGGAACGTTCTCTAGGAGATTCTGATGCACTTGCCAACAGTGAACAAACATGTCGTGGAAGGCTCCTGAATAGAGGCCTTTGGAGAGTTGTTCTGTAAGAGAAACTGGGCGATTTTTCACTCTTGCCCTCTTAAATGCTTTCTTGCCTTCTGTGCACTCCCCCAACCCCCTCCAGCTCCCCACCCCCACCTTGCAGCGCTATTTCAGAGGGGCCTGTCTTTGGTTTCACTCTTCCAGCATCCTGACTCACGCACAACTGGTACAGCTATGGCCGCTGGCTCCTTGCTTTTGTCTTATCACAAGAGCCCCCACCACCCCAAGCAAAATTATCTCCTGTATGACTATTAATTCTCTGAAATGTAACATCGAGAATTTCTCACAGGCAAAGCAATGCAAAATTGCAAACTTTATCTTCAACGGCATGCCATCGCCTTCCTGTACGCGCTGCTACCGGGTTCCTGGAGCTCCCCTGGCAGGTGAGTTTCCAATGTGTACAAATGCCCCCTCCCCCCCTTCAGTATATGCCTCCAGATTTTCCCAACCTCTTCACCTGCACCAAATCAAAACCTACCTGTCCCCACCTGCCGTTTCCTCACAATCCCGCTAAGACTGGCCAGCTAGTCTGAGAAACTAACTTGAGTTGGGTGCCCGTGAATTATGACTTAGGTACCCACGCTTGCATTTTGCAAAGAACTTCAAGGATTTAATATAAAAGTAGAAACCAAGACAAGAAATGCAAGCGCCGTGCAAGCTGTTGGAGGAAAGTATTTTTGGAACAGAGCCCTTTAACGCCTCCCAGTTCATATCTTATATGCATGGAAATTATTCACAGCACATGTATTTTTATGCAGTTTTCTACAGAATTCAATAATAGCATGACAGGAACAAACCCAGTGGCAAACCACTATTAGGACATTTCAAGCTGTTGATCTATACACATCCATTTATCAAGTAACTCTTACAATGCAGGTCAATCAGAAATCTAGTTATGCAAAAAAGTACATGTCATGCTTTCCTTAAATTTCCTATTTTGCAATGTTATCAGACAATACAGGCTGAGTCTGCCCTTTTCTTTTTTCTTTATCATTACCACATTTATCTTGAATTAAAATAGGACAGGGCGCTGTTCTGAATTGTAACATAATAGTCCAGTGGTAATTTCCAAGTTCTGTGTTTTTTTATCTCCTGACCTTCATATACAATGGAAAACTTTATCACATATAGTTCAGGAAAGGCCACACAGTTTTCAAGACCTGCTGACATTCACTATCAATGCAAGGTTGTTAACAGCTGTTCCTCGAAGTACTGTCATGAGTTGACCAGAACTGCCTAATAAATCCATGATAGCGAGTCAGAAAAATCAAGACTCTATCCTTGCTCCCTTATTTTTTTGTTCCTTTATTACATCCTTACAATATTAATGATAGCAAGATAAATGCTTTTCCATGGAGCTCTTAAATTATTGATAAAACATATTAACATTTTTATAATAAACACAGAAAATGAAACAGCTCAATCTTACTTTGCCACTGACTCTCTCAAGAAGCACATTTTTATTAGAAAGAGCAGAATCCATATGACGATGAGGGAGCTAAGGTCCAAGACTGGAAAGACAAAAAGGAAGAAGAAAAGAAAATATTTCCCTTAAGTTATTCTGCGTGTTTTGAATCCCAGGACACTGGGAAAACTTACTGATCACCCACACTATGGTTGATCTTTAAGGAATCTGCAGACCCTATAATACGTGGTTCTAAATTGGAAGAAGATGGATGGTTTAAACTACATTTCCATGAGTTTGACACTGATCATGGATAAAATTCAAGACTGGTTTCTGTGCCTTAGAGAAGGCCAAGAAATCACAAAGATCTGGTACCATGATTCACAAGAACCAGGTATCTACACATTTTCTAGTAAGAGGGTTATTAGCAAAGTCATGGGAAAGCTGGAAGAATCACGTCAGCAACAATTTATAAAGTGCCCAGCACCTCGATTAAAGCTTGACTTAGCACAGCTCATGTGCAACCCTAGAAATAGTGCGCTAACCTGCGGTGAGGCATTTGACACGGCCAAGCCTCATTTCCCTGTGACTGAGAACAAGATGGTGAAATGCAAACTGGATGAAAATCAAGATGGGTGGACTTAAATAGGTTTAATGACCACCCCCAAAGGTCACTGAATAATGAACCCAGGAATAATGAACCCAGGAGACCTGGCACAGTCTCTTAGTACCTTTCAAAGGCTCATTCTTGGCTGGCTCTCTTCAACCTTTCCATCAAATTTGAGGATGACGTGAAGCTAGAATGAAAGGATGGAATGTGGGGTCTGGATTGAAAATTACTTGATAGAACGGAGTGGCAAGGCACGCACAGCACGACGGAGTGTACCGCAGATGAATGCACTAGAACAAGGCATCACGTTAGACGGAAGACGAGATGCATGGTTCAACACCATCGCGCAGGAGGGCTTGGGGGTTCGGGTTGAATAACGTCAGTGTGAGGGGGCGGCTGGGAAGCTCAAACAAGGGGAGGCTAGCCCCACGCCACTCCAACTCTGCTCCTGTGCGTGGACCTCTATTAAACCCTCTGCCCATCTGAAAGGCGGTATCTACACCGTGAAGCACCCAAGGAGAAAGAAACCTGTCAGGCTGGCAAATTCTGGAAATAAACAGAGCCAAAAGACCCAGACTAGCCAACTCAGTACTGAAGAACAAGAACAGAGCTTTACGTAAAGCTACAGGAATCAAGACAGTGTGGTATTGGTGAACGAATAGACGACTAGATCAGTGGAACAGAACAGAGCTCAGAAACAGACCCACAAATACAGTCAACTGATCTTCAATGAAGCTGCAAAGGCAACACAATGGAGTCTCTTCAACAAATGGGGCTGGAACAACTGGACACCCACAGGCAAAACAATGAATCTAGATACAGACCTTACATCCTTCACCAAAATCAACTCAAAATAAATCATACACCTAAATGTAAAATGCGAAACTATAAACTCTGAGAAGATAACATAGGAGAAAATCTAGATGACCTTGGGAACAGTCATGAATTTTTAGACACAACACCAAAGACACAATCCATGAACAAAATAATTGATAAGGTGGACCATATTAAAATTAAAAACTTCTGCTCTATGAAAGCGAATGTGAAGAAAATGAGAAGACACGCCACAAACTGGGAGGAAATATTTTCAAAAGATGGATCTGATAAAAGACTGGCATCCGAAGAACCCAACAGTAAGAAAACCAACACAATCTAAAAACAATCATCCACCTCATCAAAGAAGATATGCAAATGGAAGGAAAGTAAGCATATGAAAAGATGTTCAACATCCTATGTCATTAGGGAACTGCAAATTAAAACAATAATGCCACTACACACCTATTAAAATGGTCAAGATCCAAAACACTGACACCACCAAATGCTGGTAAGAACGTGAATAACAGGAATTCCCATTCATTGCGGTGGAAATGCAAAATGGGACAGCCATTTTGGAAGACAATCTGGCAGTTTCTTCCAAAACTATTACCATACGATCCAGCAATCATGCCCCTTGGCATTTTACCCATAAGGGGAAAACTTATGTCCACACAAAAACCTGCACATGGACGTTTATAGCAGCTTTATTCATAACTGTCAAAACGTGGGAGAAACCAAGATGTCCTCAAGTAGGTGATGGATAAATAAACTATGGTACCTCCAGACAATGGAATACTATTTAGGGCTAAAATGCAATGAGCTATCAAGTCATGAAATGACATGAAGGAATCTTAGATGCATATTACTAAGTGAAAGAAGCCAATCTGAAAAGGTACATACTGTGATTCCAACTATATGACATTCTTGAAAAAGCAAAACTATGGAGACAGTAAAAGGATCAGGGATGCCAGGAGTTCAAGGGGAGAAAGGGATGAATAGACGGAGCACAGAGGATTTTGGGGGGCAGTGAAACTTTTTTTTTTTTTTAAGGAGGGCACAGCTCACAGTGGCCCATGCGGGGATCGAACCGGCAACCTTGGTGTTATCAGCACCACGCTCTAACCAACTGAGCTAATGGGCCACCCCGAAACTATTTTATATGCTACTATAATGGCAGATACATGTCATTACACATTTGTCCAGACCCATAGAATGTCCAACACCAAGAGTGATCCCTAATGTACACTATGGCCTTTGGGTGCTAATGACACGTCCATGGAGGTTCCCCCACTGTAATAAACACACTCCTGTAGTGAGATGTCAATAGTGAGGGGCCAGGGTATATGGAGACTCTCCTTTCCACTCACTTTCACTCTGAACCTAAAACTGCTCTACAAAATGAAGTTTACTGATTTTGTAAAAAGCTCTGTTCATTTTACGTAATGTGAATTTCACCTCACTTTAAAGAGGGGGCCGTTATATGGAATCGAGTTCATAACATAGCAAACATGTACTGTTTACTACAGTGCTCTGAACACTTACAAAATCTGTTTAATCCTAACAAGCCTATGAGAGAGTACTACGGTCCCCCTCTAAAGAGGAAGAAACTGAGGCACACAGAGATTCAATACCTGTTCAAAGGCACACAGCAAGTGAACAGCAGACCTGGGATTTGAACCCCAATCGTTTAGCTCAAGTCCATGTTCTTAACCATTCCACCACACACCCAGACTGCCAGCTTTCACTGCCTGGAGACCCAGAGGTAGACCGAGGACCAAGGACATCGTGACAGCAGAGGCTGCCCTCAGTTAAGAATTCGCAGGGTTAGATGCGGTCCAGTGGAGGGAGAGAAATGACACATCTAGAGCTGCCCTGGACCATGTCTACAGCTCTCATCCACTCCAAAACGGATGAGCACACTGTGCGAATTTCTGAACCATTAGGTAAAAAAGTGCTACAAGATTAAAAAGAATTAAACTTTGTTAATACAACGTACCCTTTCTCCAGAACTTTTAAAACTCTCCAATTTTATAATCTTTCCTGACTCAACAGCACATGAAAGGTTCGCAATGAGTCCCATAAATTTATGCTTTCTGAATATTATTACAGAAAGAATCAGGGTTAAAAACATTCTAGTCTCTACTATATTTGTAGTTTTCATACGCTGAGCTATAAAAATGTCAAACTGACAATAACAACTTCAATTGTTTCCTCTTTGGTAAATGGGCTTATTGAGCTAAATGGTATATAAACTCCCTTTCATTTCTAGAATTCTAGCCCTATCATTCAGAAGCTGAGTTTTTTTAAGATAGATTAGCAGACTTTTACAGTTTAGGAGCTTAAAAGTACTTAACGTTCTAATGCAGCGATACACAAGACACCAAGAGATTATTTAAGTGGGAAGACAAATTGCCAGATTTTAAAAGCAAAGGAAGAACTTTATCATAAAAGGGGAGAAAGGATTAGATGACCTCCCATGGGGAAGCTGGGCTTGTGGAATGTAATCTTGCCAAGAACTAGATCACAAGTAATCAAGAGTAACAACAAAACAAACAAGCAAAGGATCATTCCCCACCCGCACAAACAGGACTGCCACAAGCCCAGCAAGAACTTATTCCAGATTTTGAGCATACACCCAATAACTTTTCAGGAAAATAAAGCAAATAGTAGTACAGGGCTCTTTCATCATAGTAGTTATTAAAAAGCGGTCATTTAAAAGTCTCCAGGGGCGTCCGGATGGCTCAGTTGGTTAGAGAACAGGCTCTGAACCACAGAGTTGCTGGCTCGATTCCCACATGGGCCAGTGAGCTGCACTCTCCACAACTAGATTGAAGACAACGAGCTGCTGCTGAGCCCCCGGTGGGGCAGCTGGATGGCTCAGTCGGTTAGAGCTAGAGCGCCAGCTCTCAACAACAAGGTTGCTGGTTCAATTCCCACATGGATTGATGGGCTGTGTCCCCTGCAACTAAAGATTGAAAATGGCAACTGGACTTGGAGCTGAGCTGCGCCCTCCACAACTCGATTGAAGGACAACAACTTGGAGCTGATGGGACCTGGAAAAACACACTGAACCCCAATATTCCCCAATAAAAAATTTTTAAAAAGGATTGAAAACAAAGTCTCCAAAGAGTCATCATGTGAGAGAAAACAAAGATGGTAACCTTTTTTTTAAGGTACCGAACTTTAAAAACAAAACAAAAAGTTTGATTTTTTTTTCTAGCTCTCATTCTACAGAAAATACTAATAAAGGAAGTGTACACTACCAAAAAATAAACCCAAATAAACCTGATTTTAACGTCTACTGATACTATGCCACCTATTCTTGCCTTCTTCCTCGTTAAGAATATATCCTTTAATAAAACAAAAAAAGAACACCTGGGGCGGCCGGATGGCTCAGTTGGTTAGCGCACAAGCTCTCCACAACAAGGTTGCCGGTTCAATTCCCACATGGAATGGTGGACTGCGCCCCCTGCAATTAAAAGATTGAAAACGGCGACTGGACTTGGAGCTGAGCTGCGCCCTCCACAACTAGATTGAAGGACAATGACTTGGAGCTGATGGGCCCTGGAGAAACACACTGTTCCCCAATATTCCCCAATAAAATTTTTTAAAAAAAGAACACCAAAAGTAATCAGCCACAAACACACATGGTGGGTACTGCCCGCCCACCGCAAGGGTCCCTCACTCAGCTTAGAGGCAAACCCAAGTCTGGAATGAGAGCTGTAACCCCACTCCTGTCTTCTATACTCAAGAAAGCAAGTGTCAATGTAAATAAGAGATGTGATTATAGGAAGAAGCTGAATTACCTCTAATTTATTTTTTTAAATAAGTCATCTGCAAGCTTTGTTTTGCTACTTCAACTATTATTTAGAAGCAAATTATCGGTGCTATATGCCCCAATTATAGTATTTTGATATCAAACCCTGC
The DNA here is from genome assembly GCF_004115265.2 of Rhinolophus ferrumequinum. Classification (NCBI taxonomy): domain Eukaryota; kingdom Metazoa; phylum Chordata; class Mammalia; order Chiroptera; family Rhinolophidae; genus Rhinolophus; species Rhinolophus ferrumequinum. The sequence goes on from NC_046292.1 coordinate 6,464,377, forward strand.
CTGACAGAAACAGTTATCAGAACGTGGTCTGCGGACTCCTGGGGGTCCCCAAGACCCTTTCAGGGGCTCCACAAAGCTCTCTCTTTCCAGCTATGTATCTGTGCGAGGACAAATTTTCTTTACCTCCCTCAACCAAGCCACAGACAGCAATGGGTGGAATGCACAATCCCCATCTTCTCTGAAACCCATATTAAAGAGATTAGCAGAAATGGGAAACAATGCCAGTCTTCTTACGAAATTGCTGTGGAAAATATAGTTATTTTTAATTAAAAATACACTGTTACCATCTACTGGGCTTGTTATTGCTATTGTAAATAAATTAATAATGAAATATTTTAGTCGGGTCTCAGTTTAATTTCTAATAGAATCCTCTGCTTTCCCTTTGGAGCGCATACATCTTTCGCCTGTTACTGACGGAGTAGTGATAGATAAAACCCACATAAACACAAGCTCTTTAAGGTCCTCAATAATTTTTGAGAGCACAGGGGTCCTGATTCCACAGTCTGGGAACCCTACAGGACTAGATAAACAGATCCTGTCACTTCCCGCTATGATTACACGCACCACATCCGGGACAAATGTGTGTTCATGAATGACGTTACGAAAGTTAAAAAACACCCTGTATAAAACGAACTCATTTTGTTTAAAACTGTGACGATGTAGATACATTTTTTACAAGGGAAAAGATCTAGATACATACACACACGTGTTTAAGACGAATGATCTCAAAGAGGCAGTATTTTAGGTCATCTTAACTTATTCTTTTTTGCACTAAGTTGTATTTTTCTTCATCTACATACAGTAAGGAGGCGGGGGCGACAGCTGGAGCAGCATTTCCCAAAGTGTGTTCTATGGAACACTGGTGCCACAAGACGCTCTGGGAAGAGTCCACGGTCAAGTTCGTTGGGTAAATGCTGATTATAGCCCTCACGCAGCAATTCTTCAACACACCTGATAAACTAAAGGTTCTGCGAAGTCCTACAGTAATGAAACCTGTTTAGAAGCATTTCGCAAACTTAGGTGAAAGTGACCGAGAGACCGCTTTACCCAAATAATTCCTCCCATGTAACATACTTAGGGAAACACTGCCTTACAGACCAACAGATATCCTACACTGTAACAATGTGAAGCGGAGGCCCGCAAAGTCACGACCTTTAGAAGTCACTCCATCACCATTACTTAGAATGGATGACTTCTAGTAAACGATACATACCAATCCAATCTATTTGGGGGTTGTGTAAAACACGTTTCTTATGTTTGCTTTCATTAAATACCGCTATACAAAGGAGTATGTTTGATATATTAGGTTGGTGCAAAAGTAATTGCGGTTTTTGCAATTATTAACCTTTTAAACCGCCATTACTTTTACACCAACCTAATAAATTTAGGAACTTGAAAAATGCAAGAAAGTTTTAAACAGCAATTCTTAAGTAAAATTTTCTTTGATGAAAAACATTCAGCACATATGACCATGTTTCATTCCTATTATGCAAGTATTCTCTGAAAGGATGACCCCCGCAGAGGGCCAAGTTTGCAGCAGGCCCCCTGCAGCCACCCTGCCTCCCCTCCACCTGGGCACCAGGGGGCTTGCTGGCCTAAGTCGAGATCCTTCTGCTTCCTTTCTTTTCAAGGTCACATTCCCTCCTCTCGCAGGCTGGGTCACTCAGAAATCAAGTCACTGGGCGCCTCCCTCCTTTTCAACCTCTCTTACTGCCTCTTCATTCCAGGTGCGGGCCAAGGAGTGCCTGATCATGGCTGATGTCCCCAACTCTCTGAAAGCATCTTCTGAAAAGCCCACTTACCACAAAATTTTAACAGGCACTTCACTGTCCGTTTATATCATTAATACCGTGATGGTGTGTGTGCTGCTTTACAGCAAATTTGCCCGATTTTCATTTGTTACGCATTAAACAGGTTTCTGACAATCACTTTGGGAGCTTAAACTATTTATAACAATGTTGCCAGGGGGAAATACAATTTGAGTTCCAAGTTGAATTCCAAATAGATCGATATGAATTACTTTTTCAGGTCACCTGGGAATCAGAAATGAGTCCCAGGAAACAAAACATCAAGACAGAGCTAGGATACGGCAGCTGACAGTCATGAGAAGACAACAGGAGCTGAGGCAGTCAAGGAGTCCCTAGCCAGGGGTGAGTTCGCTTCACCCAGCCAATCGAATCCGGGAAGGGAGAAATAAAATGTGCCTGAGCATTTCAGGAGAAAAGATCTCAATCGGACCAGAACTAGACACGGACTAACTTTTGTTAGCCACGCCTGGGGATTTCTCAGTGTCGGGGTTCCATCACTGCCCACTGTATAGCTTGCCTCAGTTTACCTGTCTCTACCTGGGTTTCCAAAAGATGAGAAGCTACAGTCAGGGCTGCTCTTTTCGAAGACAAGGCTTTTGCCCCAAATCCCTATCTGCTCTCCTACAACATTCAGCTGAGTTTCTAGATAAAACAGAAACTCAGGAAGCCCTCTTAGCCTTCTCCCTTCAGGCCTAACCAACCAAAGCCTGGCCTGAGTGGCACATATTTGCTTTCTCACCAACCCTGGCTTCACTCTGTCCATCAGCACTGAAAACTTAGTAAGAAAAAAATTCAGAGAAGACCAACTTTCATTATGCATTACTTTCTTAAATTAGTGGTGAAAATCTTAAACCTTTCAAGAATAGTCAAAGAGTAACGCTAGGGGAAAAAAATGGGGTTAAACTTTATCGACTGAATAAGCAAAACGTATTCCTCACTGCCATTTATGACCTAAAACATTTCATCAAATATGAATGTTGCAGTTATTAATACAAGTGACCATTAGGGGGAAAAGCGGAGGTTTTGTTATGAAATTATCCCATTAGTGTTTGTTCCCCCAGTTAGTACAGGTTTAAAAACGTCAGATTTCACAGAGAAAACGATTTCAGTTATTTTTCTATTCTAGGCTTTGAATGTTTAGAAGATGCTTATTAGTTGCTTCTTTTAATTAGGCAACAAAAGGCTCTATACACCTGGGAATGGACTTTTTAAACTGTTGCCAAATGAAAATGCTTTCTGCAGGAATCACGGGCCAGTACTAATGGGTATTTACAAACAAGTCAGAGGCAAGACCAGAAACAGTGCCAACTCAGGGCTTTATAATCCAGGCTGAGGGTGATCAGGGGACCCCACCGTCAACACAGCACCAGTAACCGAGGTGCTCAAATACTGAGCATGGCTGCTGACGACCTTTCAGCAGCCCCAACCATTCCTTCAACAATTGCAGCCCAGAGTGGGGCCTTGGGAAAAAATGAAATTCAAGCCAGTGCATTTTACTACTGACTAGCTCCTCTGATAAACACTTGAAATGTATGGGGGAAAAAAAATTAGGGATTAGCCAAGAATTTTAATTATTTCTGTTATCCTTGTTACAAATTCCATAAGTAATGGGAAACTGGCATGCATTAGTCAAGGCATTTTAAAGGTAAACAGAATCCGCTTGATGTGAAGGCTTTAATCCCCCCAGTCAAAAGCAAACCTGTTCCACAATTGGCTACTGTAGTATAATTGGCTACTGTAGTATTGGAACTTAGTGTAGTCTGTCCTTTGCTAGGTGCTGGGGGACAAAGAGTGCAGCCTCCACGCTGAGGCCACCAGAGAATAAGTCTTCTTTCCGATGAGGGGAAGGAGGCCTGGGGGGGTGGGGAGGGGTGGGGATGCCGCCAGGAGGGCGGCTGTGCATCAGCTGGCTCATCTAAAAGGGTGCCCAGAGGGCCAAGGGCTCCAGCTAAAGTCTCAGGGCCAGGCCCACATTCTGACTATGTATAAACTAGTCTGCTGCACAGTCTATCAATACTCGGGCCCCACGCTTGTTAATGCTGTTGTCATCTTGAAATGCTTAAGTTTTGAACAAAGGGACCCTGCACTGTGATTCTGCACTTGACCCCATGAGCTACCGTGTTTTCCCGAAAATAAGACCTAGCCGGACAATCAGCTCTAATGCGTCTTTTGGAGCAAAAGTTAATATAAGACCCGGTATTATATTACATTACATAACATTATATTATATTAATTATATTACATCCGGTCTTATAGTTAACTAAGACCGGGTCTTATATTAATTTTTGCTCCAAAAGACGCATTAGAGCTGATTGTCTGGCTAGGTCTTACTTTCGGGGAAACACGGTATACAGGTGGGCCTGGCAAAATTCATCAACTGCATGTGAAATATGCAAAATTAAAGGTGACAGGATTCTGCATTTCAGATGGAATAAATTATGTTCTTGAAAAGCCACTTAAAAGACAATCTCACACCAATCATTCTCTAGTTTCACATAATTTAAGTTATGGCACTCAATTTTATTTTTCTCAGTGGTCCTTAAAATGAAAGTGCTGTATTATATAAGACCAAAAAAAATTAAGTATTAGGAAGAGCTCAGAATAAATATGTCTTTGTTAGACTGTAAGTAGGTATTCAACAAAGATGACATTCATTTTTAATGAGTTTTAAAATTCACTTGAATTTCAATTGAATCTAAAGACATGTTTCTAAGTGTCTTATTCCACGATGAAAGATTGGGTAAATAGCACAAAGTAAATTAAAGAATAAAAATCAAAGGACCGGACAAAATAATATATTTACACAAAGCACATTTTTCAGCCAATTAGCATAATAAGAATTTAATGAAGAAATGTCATTTTCTAAACTAGTTATAGCTTAAGAATTCTAATGATTCTTCCAGCCCTTTTCATAAAGGTAAACCCTGCACCTGAATCTGGATGTTTACACTGCTTGTGACTAGGCTGGAATCCCCCCGTCACTGGGCCGGCGGCACTGGACCAGCTCATTCCTCAGATCACAGCCAGAAATCAGGGCCTGGGGATGGATGGGTGCTGGACCGCAAACCCTCTCAGCCTTCCCTAAAGTGACAGGTGGTAAAAACAAGGAGCTGCATGACTGGCTGCTGGGAAAGATTTGAAGGATTGATAAGATTTAGTCCTAAGGAAAAGCCCACTAAAGGCTCAATGTTTTGAAGAAAAGGGTTGCTTAGTGTGCTACTAGCAAGTGCCTAGGCTGACAGATCAACTGCAGGGGGACGTGTTAAGATATAGATACGTCTGTTTTACAGGGAAGCTGCTTAAGCGTAGAGGACAGACCTTTCAAAGTTCCTTTCAACTCTTAAGTTAAGGTCCTGGGTATAAATATGATGGGAGACAATGGCGAAGGAACGGCTTGGCTGAATGAAATGTCAGTTTATTCCCAGGGTGGGAAAAAAATCAGCAACTTAGAACTCTAACAAGAAAACGCTTTGACAACTGTGAAATACCTGTCTGATTAGAAAGATGTCGCTGGAGTGATTATGGTGATCAAGAGTGAACCTCAGATGGTGCAGCCACTTGGGGAAAGAGTTTAGCGGTTCCTCAAAAAGTTAAACATCGAGTTATCATAAGACCTAGCAATTTCACTCCTAGGTATGTACCCGAGAGCACTGAAAATACATATCTACACAAGAACTTGTCCACGAATGTTCACAGCAGCATTAGTCACAGTAGCTACCAAGTGGAAAACAGCCCAAATGTCCCTCAACTGATGAATGGAAAAACAAATGTGGTCTAGCCATACAATGGGATAGTCTTAGTCTGTTTGGGCTGCTCTAGTAGAACAGCAGACTGGGTGGCTTACATACAACAGAAGTTTCTTTCTCACATTCTGGATGCTGGGAAGTCCAGGATCAAGGTGCCAGCATATTCAGTGACTGGTGAGAACCCGCTTCCTGGCTCTTGGACAGCCATCCTCTCACTGAGTCCTCACTTGGTGGAGGGGACAAGCGAGTTCTCAGAGGTCTCTTCTATAAAGGGCACTAATCCCATTCAGGAGGGCTCCACCCCTGTGACCCACTCACCTCCCAAAAGCCCTACTTCCAAATACTGTGAAATTGAGGATTAGGTTTCAACGTATGAATTTTGGAGGGACACAAACCCATAGCAAATATTTCTCAGCCATAAAAAAGAATAAAATTCTGACAGAGGCTACAACGTGGGTGAACTCTGAAAACATTACTGTAAGTGAAAGAAACTAGTCACCAAGGCCCAGATATTGTATGATCCCATTGCAGTGAAATGTCCATAACAGGCAAATCTATAAAGACAGAAAGTGGATTAGTGGTTGCCAGGGGTCGGAGGAGGTGGGAATAGGGACTGAATCTAATGGGTATGGGATTTCTTTTCGGGGCGATGAAAATGTTCTGAAGTTTGAGACTGGTGATGGTTGTACAACTTTGTGAATATACCAAAATCACTGAACTGTGTACTTTTAAAAGGATAAATTTTATGGTGTGTGAATTATATTTCAATAAAGCTGTTTATAATTTTAAAAAAAATACATGTAGGAAAAGAAAATCTTCTTTTGTCCTAAACAACGAGTTTAAGATTTTACAGATCAAGGTAGACTTGTTCTTTTCACAAGAGAATCAGCCTGGTCCAAAACAGATGACTGAAAGATATCATATTCATGTCTAACTAAAGGTTAAAATAACAAAACATGATTCTTCCTTTACTATGTTAACTACTACTTAGTTCTTATTGGGGTTTTGTAAGGGAAGGAAATTAACACTCAGATGTGTTTTCTAGATTTTTAAGATGTTCTAAATTCATTTACTTTGAAATAACTGAATCTTCACCTACGACTTTAAAAATAAAAAAGCCTTAGCACCAGATCTAGTGAAAATTTTTAATTTAATAATACCAACCTACTGCTAAATGAGAAAAATGAACAAAAATATGCCTAAACAGGGGAAAAAGGGCCTATCAAATCAGGGACCAGTGAATGTCGGACCCCAATTCCTAGGTAGTGGTGTCTCTTTGGAAAAGATGGGTATCCTGTGTCAGCCGGACATCAGGACAGGGAACTGTCACAGTTTGAAGGTTCCCATCTCTGGCCTTTGCACAGTCTCTTCTTGTGTCAAAATGTCCCTTTTGAGGGTTGTTTTTGGAACAATGCAAGACCACGACCCTGCACAAACCATTCCCACAATTCCTAAACCCTATCACCGAAGCTCTGTATTTTATAACTAATCAGTATCTTAAATCTCATTTATAAAAGACACAGCTCTTTAAGTACCTCTGCTCTTACCAAATCAAGACCATAGACAAAGCAATGTCTATTCTGAAGAGCATAATGATCTAAAAACCTTAACCAGAATAGGTGAGCAACAGACTCTGGTGAATTTCAGGATAATCAGATCTCCTAGTTTGTTTCCATTCTCAGAAATGAAAACCATATCCAAAAAATTACGTTTTCCTGTCTTAGAAAGCACTAATAAAAAATAATTCAATCCATTCTTTTTCACGTCTTAAAATTTTAACATCCCTCGGTTCCTCATTTTGAACATGAAAAGTGGTTTAATAAACTTAACCAAGTCCCAGAAGCCGTATCATGGAATTACAGCATTTTCTAATTTGAATGCAAAAATAATGTTATTATATTTCATTAAAATTTCATATGTTGGTCATATTCTTCATATCTTAAACTAAAATATTAGTTTTTTGCTCAAAAATCAAATAGTACTGACACAGATAATGTATGGTATGAACTCCTAAAACTTCCTTTGTCAAAAGAATTTGTCAAAGAATTCCTATGAAGCTGCTTGGTTTTATGCTTTTGCTCCTTGTAGTATGTAGCCAAAATGCGGACTCTATTCTACTGAAGAGTCCAGTTAACCAGTTACAACTCTTAAATCGGAATACATTCAGAATTATTAATATTTTATTATTTCTTTGGCAGTTATAGGTCTCCTATGTGAAACAAATGATATTTACTGTAACAATAAAAAGGTAAGATAAGTACAATATTGAAGTCTATACTCAAATGACCTTTTCCTTAAAGTTCTTTCTGAAAAACAAGGTATCGAATTAAGAAGCCATTTTCTAAAAAAGCTGAGAACTACAGCACTTAAAAATGGACTCAAAAGTAGTAGCCACAAAGCTACAGCCTTCAAAAGCTGCTCCAGATTTCTGATCGAATATCCCCAACACTGCAATCAACAGAAGGATCCTTGAAAAATTACCTACTAATGAATTCTTACATCCATGTTGCAGAATTTAAGTTGTTTTACACGCTGTATCTGTCAAGTTTTTTCAGTATATAACATTTGTCAGGTGAAAACAGGATACATATGTCAACAAAACAGACCAAAACACCCTTCCATCTTGGGGCGTATGTTCTAGTAGACAGACAATAAACAAAATAAGTAAATAACAAAGGGTGTTAGAATATATGCTTTGGAAAAAAAGAAAAAGTGACATGGGAAGGGAGGATTCGGGGTTCAGAAAGAGATGAAATTTCAAATAGGATGGGGAGAGGCCTCAATGAGAAGTTTGCAAACAAACAAGAACTAACAGTGAATACTATTTATTTGGCTTTGACATGTATTACATGATTGCATTGTTCAAGTATATTCATACAGCTTTCAATTTTCTCTATTTCAATTTTGTGTTTCCTGATCACTATCTGACTGGAGAGAAGGAAGGCAGCCAAGTGAACCTAATATTTTGGTTTACTTGATATTTTTTGAGAACTACAGCTACAATTAAAGTGAAATTTAGGGTTTCCATAAAACAGCTAATTAATAGTCAAAATGCAATTTACATGACAAAACCTAACATTCTCTCCACCAACTTATATATGATCTTTATCCTGTTAATATTTATTAAAGGTAGCTAGAGTATGAACAGCAGTTCATAACGTCATGTCAGACTGCAATGTCAGCAGTAAAAAATTCATATTAGTTGAAATGATCATCTTTTAAAATAAGCCCACAGAATGTCTCTCCACAAATTACATATTTACATATAACATTCATTTACCTCTACATTCATTACATATAACATTCATTTGTAAGATTTCAAAATGAAATTGTTTTATTAGCATTTCATGTAATATTCACAGACATCCCCTAACTTGCAAGCTAAAAAAAAAATGCAACAGAATAACTGATGTTTAAATGTGTTTTTATTTTGAAGACTAAGAATTTTTAAAGACTATAATCCCACCAAGAAAAACTTAAGAGAAAGTTAGCAAATTACAAGGCCCTCAAGACTTCTTTCACATAAGATTTCGGTTAGTGTACTATAAGGTAGATACTTGATATTGAAATTTACACTGTTTAAGTATCCCAGTAATGCTAATAGGCTAATTAGCCTATTTGCTAACTCAATAATGACTAGCAAATGTAAATGAGTGGACAAAAAAAGAAGAAAATACAGATTTTAACAAGCAATGTTATTACTGACTAAACTAAATATACTTGAACTCTTCTCAAATTCCCCAACCCAAGCACTTGTTTTTAAAATGTGTTTTTCCCAAGAGAAGCAAAATGTTGACTTTTTTTTTTTTGATACATTAGACTCGCAGACCTCCATCCCACATCTGTAACAAACATCTCAAACTTAGCTTGATGTAACTTTTTCTTTTAGAATTTTTCTAAGTTTATTTGAACCAAACTGATAATTACTGGGAAGCAAGATCTCAAATGCTTTTTCAGCTTGATGTAACTTTTAAAAATCAAATTGAGAGCAATCAAATATTTGGTGACTAAGATCTGAATTTGACAGTCAACAGAATGTTAGAAATGAAAGAATTCTTCCAAGTTTATCATCCTTCATGTGAGCAAGGGAACACGGAACAAAAGATGCATTTGCCTCTTCTGCCCTTTAATTTGCTAACACCCTACTTCTCTCCATATGTCATGCCAAGGAAGAGAAAATGAGAATTTTTTTAAAAGCTTGCTAAATCAAAATATTTCATCTATACTTGCATCAACCCTCTCCTCCAAAAAATAATTTTTAATTTAAAAAAACCCAGAAGAATAGATCCAAGTACTCTATAGACTACACCTGGATTACTTTGCTCCAAGGCCAAGGAAAATGGTTACGATTCCAAGATCCATTCGGAAGCATATATCTGCAATGCGTAAGCTTTTCGTTGGCAAGATCAGTCAATATCAGAAAGCATGTAACGTTGAAAAGGTTAAGTGGATGAAGGTTGAAACAAAATAGTCAATTCACTAAGAAATGTTTTTTTGCCAAGTGACCATAAAATAATTTCGGCCTTAAGAAATCAAAGAAGGCTTTCTTGTTTCTGGTGAAGCCACTGAAACCCTTCCACGATCTAAAGTACCGTCAGGAAAACCGCACCAAGGCGTCGGGGGTAGAGGAGACAAGATTTTCTAATACAGGGTGAGACCGCGGTCTTCAACATCATCACAACCTCACCTTTGGGTGAAAAGGTGGGAGGGGAGCAAGAAGTTTCAGCGTTTGCTTAAAGGACCCTGGGAGGACGCGGAAAGGGGCGAAGATACGGTGTCCGCGGTGCAGCGCAGAGACTCGGGATCTTGGAAAAGGATGCGGAGGAGTGGGTTCTTATGTAAGTACACACCAAAAACTGTGCGTGCACCCTCAGCCGATGCACATCCGAGCACACGCACACGCAGGCTTCTCCCTCGGGAGTGCAGCCCCAGCCTGCAAGCGCTGCCGACCAAGGTGGACCGACCCTTCGGCCCGTCTGCAAGTCCCCCCCAAAAGCGCGCTGCCACCACCCGGGGCTGCAATGGGGACGTCCAGGGCCCTGGTGACCCCCCGGGACCGAGCCCGGCTTCCCTGGCCGCCTGCAGCGCGCGCCCACGGCCTCCTGCGCCCCGACCCCGCGCCGCGCGCCCGGCCCCGAACCCCGCGTCCCGCCCCGGCTCCCGGCGTTCGGCCCCGCGTCCCGACCAGGCTTCCCCGCGCCCCGACCCGGGCCCGACGCTTACCTCGCGCGGCCCAGACCCCGCCGCCGCACAGCAGCCCGGCCAGCAGCAGCCAGGCGGCCGGGGCCAGCGCGGGCGCAGGGCGGCGCAGCATCGCTCGGGCTCCCGGCGCCGCGGCCGGCCCGAGGCGGGAGCGGCAGGGAGGCGCGCGGGGCGCCGAGCAGGGCTCTAGCGGCCCGGGGCCGGCTGCTTCTCGCCGCGGCGAGGACCAGGGTCCGCGGAGGAGCCGCCGCCGTGACGCTGAGCCGCGCGCGGGGCCGCGGGCGCCCTCCCCTCCGCGGAGGCAGCGCTTCGCTGGAGGCGGCCGCAGCAACTAAGATGGCGGCGGCGCTCTCTCTCGGGTCCGGTCAGGGTACCCGGCCGGGGGCGGGGTGGCGGCGAGAGCGGAGGGGAGGGGAGGGGAGGGGAGGGACGGCAGGGCGCGCGCGCGGCGGGCCGGGGGAGCGCGCGGGGCGCGGGGGAGGGGCGCGCGCGCCTCGGAACCCTCCCGTGGAGCCGGAGCGCGCGCCCACAGGGACGCGCCCGAGTTTGGTTCCCGAGAGACTGGGAGGGGCCGGCGAACTGCACCCCCTGCCCCAGGGACAGCCGAGAGCACCGGCTCCTCACCCCCACGCGCGCCCCCGGCCACCGGAGCCGAGCGAGGGGCACCCCCGGGCCCGTGCCTCCCTTTCTGCCCTTCCCACCTCCCACCCCGAAGGAGTGCAGATCCTGCTGGAAGGTGCAGCCTAGGGCCGCTGAGCGCCAACACCCTGTGCCCCTTCGGGCAGATCACGTCGCCTCCCAGAACCTCGGTGTCCTCCTCTGACAAGTGGAGGTGATGAGAGGGAGCTCGCGATGTCGTGAAAGGTGTTCAAGGCGAGGTCAGCGAACCACGCTCCGTAAACAGGGAAGGGATGCGCAGAGCGTGCTGCAGGGGTTCTAGCCCTCCGGTGAGGGATCGGGGGGCAGTGAGGCGGAGGGGGGTTTACCTGTCCCGGGAAGTTCGTCCTGAATTTACAACTCAAGATTCCTTCATTTGCTGAAGAAATCCGTTTTGTGGCTTTTTAAAGATGGCTTGAGGACGCGCCCTTTCTAGAAGATCTTACTGTGATGCTAACGGTCCCTTAGAAATGCCGAGGTCCAAATAGATTAAAAAGAGTCCCTCCGGTGGATTCCTACAGGGGTCCCGGGTCTTCCCCTTTTCCTCCTGTCCTGGGATACCCACCTTCCCTCCACTCCTGGGACCATCCCACGCTAGAGGAAAGGACAGTCATGGAGGGCTCTTGTGTGTCAGGCATTGTGCCCTGTGAGACGACATTATTGGCTCCATTTTGCAGATGAGAAAACTAAGACAGGCAAAGTGACTTTTCCAGTTGATATAACTACTGTAAAAAGAAAAATCAGTTTGCCCAACAAAATAGGGCCGTGGCATTAGGGAGACACTAACAGCAAAAATTAAATGACAACAAAATGTTAATTATTCCAGACTGCAGGAAGAGCTATCAAAGGTGATTTATTGCCCAAGGACTGCCACGGTCATGTTTGCAAAGAGGGTCTTTCTGGCTGGTGGGCTTGTGGAGACCAGCTTGGGGTGGGGTGGAGGAGGGTGGGCAGCCCTGGAGGCTGGGAGGAGAATGAGTCACTTGGTTTGTGGTGAGCAGAGGACTTACGTAGGAGATAGTGGATAGTAGGCGAGGAGCCCAAAAGGGTAGCTTGAAGCCAGATTGTGAGGTGCCTTAAATGACAGAATGAGGGATTTGGACTTAATCCTACAGGCCACAGAAAGACCTTGAACATCACTGAGCAGAGGTGTGATGTCACCTGAGGAGAGTTTCGAAGCAATCTGGAATAGAATATGCTCTTCCTCATCCTTTGTCCCTCGAAGGCGTCCTCCACCAAAGCCTAAAGATTCCATCGCTGCCACCCCCTCCCGTGGATCCGGGGGGACTAGATTCCCCTTGAGTGGACCCCTCCCAAGGCACCTGCTTGGCCTGTGCCGCCTCCGGGCCACGCCCCTCTACTCTTTCCAGCCAGCACTGCAGTCATCCTCTCCAGGCATTGCTGTTGTTTCTGTCCCTCCCTGGCTCCCAGTGACTGGGGCCCTGCTGCCACCTCATCAGGTCCAGATAGCTCTGCTGGGCTTCCCACCCCTCAGCTCCAGGCCCCACCCAGCTCTCCTCAGGATCAGCTATCTCACCACCAAATGACTTCAGTCCATTCCTTCCCAGGGCCAGCATCACATTGCTCACCCTCCTCCACGTCTGCCCTGAGCCTCAGGTCCTTACAGTGTACCTCTGGGCTGCCTCCTCCAGGAAGTCCTCCTGACTATCAGGCCCTCCCTCCCCTCCCCCCACCTCCACTTAACCAGCTGAGGCTTGATAATCTGCTATTTTGTGTCCTTTTCTCCTCCCCACTATTCTAGTGGGAAGGATCCAGATGGTATAGTCAGACAGCCCTGAATGGGAATTCTTACTCCTACTGCTATGAATGACCTTGGACAACTTACAGAACATTCTGAGTCTCTTTCCTCACCTGTGAAATGGGATCATGATACCCATTGCCTAGAGTTGTGAGAATTAAATGAGATGATGCAATTAAAATGCCTCACAGAGCCTAATATACATAGTCGGTCTAGACATATGGTAGTTTCTTTTTCCCTCAGGAGCCTTCCGAGTCCCAACTGTACTGCTGATCACAGTAGATACTCAATAAAACTCCAGTGATGAACTAAATGAATCACTGTGTTTGTTGGTTTTATTATTATTATTATGGAGATCACACCTCAGAGGGTGAAAGATGTCCCGCCCGTAGGTTTCCAGGGATCTTTGAGATTTACAAAACAGAATCAGAAAAGTATAATCTCAGAATTGTATTTTGAGTCAATAGGCTGATGCCAAGAGGGAGAATGTGATGTATTCCGTTTTATTAGAAACGCAAACAAAAGCTCTTTGGTGTCCGGAATCCTGATCCCTTTATCTCCTCACCCTTGCTGTCCCTTAAAGAAACAGAGAGAGATCAAAAAGGCCCAGTGGCAGGTGGGCAGACAGTCAGCCAGTAAGCTCAGTGCAACGCTGAGATTCTGCCCACAGGAGAGTTAGTCCAGCTGCGAGGCTCAGCTTGAAGGTCTTAGATGCCATGGAAGCCAGTGAACTCCATTTCTAGTCGCCCTGACAGCCTCAGCCATACTGGCACTTTTCAGAGGTCTCCACGTGATGGATTAGTTAATCCTCAAAATGGCCCTACAATGGGGATAGATGCAGACTTGCGCTATGGTTAGCAGACAGGGGCCTTGCCAGGGGCCCTAGAGCAGCAGGAAGTGAGGCACCACCCAGGCCTGTCCTTTGCAGGTTCTTAGACAGGAAGATAAGGAGGTGGCTTTGTCCTCCAGTCAAGGAAGACTTGAAGTTTTGAATGTATAGTCAACCTGTCTGCAAAGGTAGGTAGATAGGGCACACAATTCCCAGGGTGCTGCATCCATTGTTGAAGTGACTCCTGCTAATAACAACAGCCTCTGTACTAAGCTCTTCCTGTAAATGACATATCATTTGTGCCTCCAGCAAACCTTTCCAGAAGGTAGTTTCATTTTTCCAGATGAGAAAAACGTAACATTTGCTCAAGAGCCCATTGCTAGAAAGAAGGATTCCTGGGATTCAATTTCATGTCTGAGCCCCAAACAGTGCCTTAGCCCCTACGTGAAATTCCACTTCAGATACAAAAAAAAAAAGCCCTGCACAGAACCCCCCAACTTGGAGCCCGCCTGCTCCATGGCAGTTGGAGGTGGGGCTTCACCTCCCAGTGGGGCCAGGAGAAGCAGTCCTCATCCAGCCTCAGCTTCCTCACGGGAAGACCATTCCCAGGTCCAGAGTTGCCGTGAAGATGAAATGAGGTCACGTGCAGGAAAGCGCTTTGCCAGGAAGCAGAGCCGTTCTCAGGCAGGTGTGGTGCTACTGTTAGCACGGCGAGTGTTTGTGGAACCCAGCTGGAGCTGGAGGCAGGTAAGCAGTCATGGCAGCTATTCTTCCAACCAACGTGCCTGCTTGGGAGCAAAACCGAGTCCAGGGCTGCTGGGGAGAAGCTTGTGAGAATCTGGATGAGAGCCGCTGAGCACAAACTCCCGAAAGTACTAAAACCACAGCCGCCAGCACCACCAGCAGGGCTTCCCTGAGCTCGCACAAGGTGAATAGTCTGGCCCTATCCCTACCTTCCAGCGGCCCGGCCAGGTCACTCCACTGCTGTTAGAAGGAATAATAATGACAGGCAAAAAGATGTGTGTTCCGGGCAGGGATTCTAGTTGGACAGACCTGGGTTCAAACCCTATCTATCCACTTCCTAACCTCTTGGAAAATTTCATTTTAATTTTGTCTTATATTAAATATTTGCATGATTCCAAGCAAGGTACTCAGAGAAGTCTGGTTCCAATCCTGTTTCCTCCCTGACCATCCTTTTCCTTGGAGATTACCATTTTGTCTGTTTTGAGCTTATCCTCTCATTGTGGTTTTTTAAAAAAATACAAGCGAATATGTGAATATATTTCTCTCCCCTTTCTCAAATTAAAAGCAGCATATCACACCTGCTGTTCTGCATCGTGCTTTTTTCACTTAAAAATACCCTGGGGAAAAAAAATACCCTGGAGATGGCTTCATCTCAGTATATGAATGTGTGTATACACATGCACGCGTACACACACGACATATGGGCAAACGTGGTCCCTCTGAGGGCACATAAGCCAAATTCGATGTGCTCTGTCTGCACACAACACCGTGATGTAAAGAACTGGACTGGGTTCCGGGGGGAAGGGAAAGGTGAAGGCAGAAAAGGCACAGCTTCCCCAGCACAAGAGGGGACACAGCCACTGTCTGGGGCATGGTGAAGACAGCATCAAACTTGGGTTCTCTCCGGAGCTCCATCCTATTTCCTGGAACTGGGGAGAGGTAGTAGGATAAAGTGTTTAACAAAACAGGAGGAATGTCTTACTCACCTGGTCTTGCTTCAGACAGACCTGGGTTCCAGTTATTAGCAGGAAAGACCAGACAGCCTAATTATTCTGAGCTTCAGTTTCCTCATCTGTAAAATGGGTATAATAATAATACGTCCTTTAGATTATTGTGAGGATTAAAGGAAAGGATGCATATAAGGGGTTTAGCTCAGTCTGTGACACATAGAAGATGCTCAATTAATGGTAGCTGCTCTCACGATGATGATGATATATTAGAATGTACTTTGAGAAGTCAAAGGACGTGATAATGGTTATCCCAACTACTTTCACACAGCACTTTCAAGTTTGTATGTGTTGAGCATGCTCCCTTTCTCAAGGGCATCTGTATGCATTTGGGACGCACAACAATCTCCCAGGTAGGGGTTTATTCATCCCTGTTTAACCGATGGGAAGCAGGAGTTCAGAGAGGTTGAGGTACTTGCCAAGACTGTCCAGCCCTCAGATGAGGCTCCTCTGGCCTTTTGTGTTTTCCCTCGGCCCTGACGCTCCCTGGGCCAGCAAACTACGATATAAATCCAGAGCCAGAATCTCTGGCCCTTTCAAGCCTCCAGCTCATTTAGTTGCTCGGGCACCTCTTTTTTCTCCTTCCTCATCTTTATAGCAGGATTAATCACCCCCCAGAGATCAAGAAATAATGAGCATGACTGACATAGCACACATTTGCTGTGGGCTGGCCCTGCGCAAAGCGTTCAGCTCGCATTATCTGATTTCATGCTAGTGGCAATCACATGCAAAGAATACAATGATTAGCTTGCTTTTACAAAGGAGGACAGTGGGGCTGAGAGAGGTTAAGGAATCTGTCCAATGTCACACAGCAAAGTGGCAGAGCCAGGATTCAAAGCCAGATCTTCCTGGCCCCAAAGCCGAAGCTCTTACTCAGGACATTACTACCTCCCAGAAACTGCTCTGATGATGAAAGTGTCTGCAAAGCCATGAAAAGTTAGAAGAACGTCAAGATGGGAGAACTGCTTGGCTGATCTCTGACCTTTCCAGTACCCTCTTCCAGCTCCCAGAGCTCATGGTCCGGCTGGTGGTCAGGTGAGTGAGCCAAATCGCTGGGGTGCAGCAGGTGTCCCAACCAAGAACCAGGCTCCCCACCCATCCCAAAGGATAGCCAGGAAGTCCCCTCTGTGTAAGGACAGGCCTGTCCTGATCATCCCAGGCCAGCTCCCGCCCTCACACACACGCAGACATGTCCTTGTCACCTGCATACGGCCCTTTCAGGTTACCGAGCCCTTCTTGAGCCTTCTCTCATTTAACCCAAATCTGCCACTTCCTAGCTCTGTGGCCTCTCTCTTCTCCGTTTTATCACCTGTAAAATTGGATCATAATGACACACGCTTCACAGGGATGTTGTGTGGGTTAAACATGAAAATACACGGGAAGTGCTTAATATATGGTAGTGATCCTTCCATCTGGGTCCCTCACAGTCAGCCCATGATCCAGGGAATGGACAGGGAAGGGAATGACCATCCCTCCTCTCCCTGCCTGCCCAGATCCCGCTGGTTCTTTCAGAGCCCCGAGGCCCGTCCTTGCATGCCGGACTAGGGGGCTGAGCCAGGTGCCTTCCTCCCAGAGCCTCTCAGTGACTTTCAAAGCTGAAACATCACAGCAAGCCTTGCTGCCAGCGGCCTGGCGCTGTCCTCTTCTCTGTCCAGCCTGCAGGCAGAGCCAGGGGAAGGGAACCCTTACCTCGGGAGGGACTTCTGCGCCTGGCCCTTGCTGCACCCCCAAAGGTCTCCTGCTTCCAGCTCCCCCTGGGCATCCCAGGGGCGGCAGGAAGGGGGGTGACCCCTGCCTCCTCTCGCCTCCTCCTCCTCTGCTCACTCCGGGTCTTTGAAGTTGCCGCGCTGGGCTTACATCATCTGAGCGCATTGATTTAAGGGAAGCAAATGAGGAGGCTGCCTGTTGGAGGAAGACAGATTTCTCCCCCAACCCACCTCACATGGGGTCCCGGGAATCCATGATGAGCCACGTGTGGCTGGCTTCGCAGGATCCGGGCGGGAAGCCCAGCAGAGTCCAGCAGAGTCTGGGAAAGGCAGGGAGGCAAATTGTAGGAAAGCGCTGGAGTGAGAAGGAACTCTCTTGTCCTCCACGCGGGCCCTGGGAGGCTGGGGAGGGCGGGGGTGGGGGGCAACCTCGTGGCCTGCAGGGGTCCAGAGGGGCCCAGCAGAGCAGTCTGTTAACCCCACTCCCACCCTGAGCCCCTGGCTGCACAGGCCCAGCTAGGAGCCGTGATAGATGGCACGTGAAAACCCCGTGTGAGCTGCAAGGTCAGGGAGCTGGAGAGACAGGGAAGAGGCAGATGGGTCAACCCAGGGCGAGGAGCCCCAGACATGTGCTGAGGGGCAGGAGAGCCTCTGCCTGGCACTAGCTGGGCAGGGGATGCTGCCTCTTAGGAATAAAGATTGTGCCAGCCACCTCCAGGCCTGGAAGGGTGCCTTCTAGCTGACGGAGGCAAACACGGGCAGGGCAGACTCCAGACAGCCTGTCTGCAGGACCACAGAGACATAGGCCACTTGTGCAAAGAGGGCTGAAGGAAGAGGGAACAAGAGCACTTGTTATCTGCCCCTCTGGGGGCACTGCTTTCTCTCTGAGGGGGGGTCTACCATCTACCACTTGACTTGACCGCCGCTCTGGGAATGAAGAAGAGGTTGCAGCACTGAGCCTCAAGTCTCCAAACCTGCCCAGGGTCCCAGACAGTCTCCATCCGCAATGAGGCACTCCACAGAGAACAAAGTCCCCTGTCCAAGACACGCTGGGTGGGGTGTCTGCCCATCCTCCAGTCAGGTTTCCGCCAGGCCAGCGCATTGCTCCAAAGGTCAGGCCTGGGTGCCTGGCTCTGGGCAGGATACAACCAGGCTGCCCGTCCAAGCATCCCTCTTCCTAAGGTTCCCTCTACAGGGTGAAGGGGAAATGGATGTTTATTTGCATCTTTGCTAATTCGAAAAGGAGCATAAACAGTGGAGCTCAGTGGCACAGCTCTGCTGAGGGTGTAGTTTAAGCCGAATTATGTGCGATTAGTGCCTTTGCTCTTTGTTTCCATGGCATATTAATTGCAGATCTGGTATTGTAGCAATTAACACAATTATGGGCCCTCTCAGTCTTCCGGCAGGCCACCGTCTCCATGCTTTCAGCCAAGGAGGTAGGCTGGCGAGACGGAGAGAAATGCCCCCTGGGAAGAATGCCTGTCTCCCCGAAGTTAAGATGAGGTCGTTGGGGTGGGCCCTGATCCAATATAGACTGCTGTCCTTATAAAAAGGGGAAATTTGGCCATGTAGAAGGAAGATGGCATGAAGAGACAGGGGAGAAGACGGCTGTCTACACGCCGCTGAGGAGAGAGGCCTGGAGCAGATTCCTCCCTCACAGTCCTCAGAGGGAACAATCCTGCCCACACCTTGACTTTGGACTTCCAGCCTCCAGAACTGAGGCAATACTTTTCTGTTGTTTAAGTCGCCTGTGGTGTTTTGTTAAGGTGGCCCAAGTGCACTGAAAGACCCAACTTTGTCCCAGGCAGAGTCCCCTGGGTGGGACGAGGAAGGCTGGGGGGAGGGGGCACCAGTGTAGCTGTCTGTTCAAAAGTCTCGAGAAGGGACCCACAGTGATAGCACCTCCCTCCCACCAGGCACCTCTTCCCCAGGGCTTGCCATCAATGTCACCCCTGTTCTCCTGGCTTCTGTCCACAGCATTGCACCCATTTCTAGTCACCTGGCTCGGCCCTTCCTGAATGCATCACTTCCTTTCCCTTTGTCATCCCTTAATCTTGATGACAGAGGGTGACCTACCTGAGTAAGCAGAGTACATGTTATTTCCAGGTTAACCAGTTATAATGGTCAGGTATCTGCAAGGTGCTTTACAGCTTACAAAATACTTATCAAAGACCTGTTCTCATTCCACACTTACAACAAACTTAGGTGTAGTTAGCATTATCACCCATTTCACAGATGGGGAAACTGAGGCTTGGATAAGTCACGGACAACTCCTAAGTAGCAGGGCTCAGACTTGAGCTCTGATTTTGCATCTTGTGCTCTTTCTCCACAGCAGCAATTCTCATGGGATGTTCCACAGAATAATTAAAAAACTTAAGAGTTCTGTGGTCAAATAGATGAAGAAAAGCTAAATGAAAATGGACGTCTTTATTACAGGACTTCTCAGAACCTTTAACATATTGTGGCTCTCTTAAAAAATGCATGCAGTGTGCAGCATTCATTTTTCAGCCTTCTTCTACCTTTGTGGGACACCTGCCATCCCAGACAGGGCTGCATGACACCACAGTGCCATTCTAGGATGGCCAAACCAGGTCTACATGGGGAAGAAGAAAACTGATCTTAATCTCAATGGGCGGGTCCCCTTCCTACTCTGCCTCACCCCCAGTTCTTCCCCTGTGCCTGTAGCAGGCTGGCTGAGCACCCATGGTTGGTGTCACTGTGGGATTTCTCACCCTCTGGGGTTCAACCAGCATCAGAGCTTCGTGGTGACAGCTTGTCCCTGATCACATTGTAGGCACAACTGTTTCCACTGCCTATGGCTCTCGTGGTGATCACACTCTCAGCCTGCCACACCCTCGCCACAGGAAGGAGATATGACTAAATCCTTAGCAACTGTGAATGGTCCAACACATGGCACAGTAGCCAAGCAGAGCCAATCAGAGACTGCCCTGGGACTGTTGGGGAACCGAGAGAAAGAACTTTCCTTTTACTGAAGCTGCCAGGAGCCATATTCTGCTGGAGGAGGAGATCAGTCTGAAAGGAGATGATGAGACCAAAAGGCAAAGTCAAGCAGAAACAAGAAGAGGACCTAGAAGGAGAGAATGTTCCAGAATCATCAAGTCCCCAGTTCTAGACCCTGAGGACCTGGTTCCTGCTGCAATTGATTTAATCCTATGAGCTACCCCCCACCCCGAGCCTCCCCAGCAACACAAGTCAGTTGGAACTGGGTTTCTGTCACATGCAAACCAAAAAATTCTGACCAATACAAGTCCCTGAGCCCTTTCAGTAGCCCAGAGTTGATTTACCAGCCAAGACAGGCCCAACAGAATCGTGGGTGTGGGGTACCACACAGGTGCCAGGGCCCAGCCCCCTCAAACATGCCCTGAGGCCTCAGCCAGTGAGACAGAGATGATGGCCTCCTCTCTGTAGGGCCCAGATTCCTTGTTGTCAACACAATTTCAGTTCAGAAAACAGGGTCACTGTATCTATAGGTCACAGAGGGCTCAGCAGAAAAACCAATTCAAGGTCAAGGTTATTCATTCATGTAACAAACCTTTCCTGAGGGCCCACAATATGTCAGGTACTAGGGATACAGCAATGAAAAAATTGGTGAAGTCCCTGATCTCCCGAGCTTACCTTCGGGAGAAGCGAGAGATAAACAGGCAAGGGAAGAAATTCATAAATAAGGCTATTTCATATAAAGAAAATAAACAGGGAAATGGGAAGGAGCTTGTCAGAAAGTGGAAAGCAAAATAGGGTGGTCAGTGAAGACCCTCTGAAGGGGTACTACGGTCTGAATGTCCCCCCCCAAATTCATATGTTGAAATCCCAACGCCCAATGCGATGGTCTTAGGGGCCTTTGGGAGGCTATTAAGTTATGAAGGTGGAGCCCCCGTGAATGGGTTAGTGTTCCTATGAATGAGCCCCCACAGAGCTCCCTAACCCCTTCTGCCACTTGAGGACATGGCAGGAAATCAGCTGTGTGCAACCTGGAAAAGGGCTGTCACCAGAAGCTGACCTTGCTGACACCCTCATCTTGGACTTCCAGCCTCCAGAACTGTGAAAAACAAATTTCTGTTGTTTATAAGCCACCCAGGCTGTGATATTTTGGTAGAACAGCCTGAGCAGAGTAAGACGGGGCGACATTTGAGCTGACATTGGAGAATTGAGGATTCAGCCATGTGGAAGAGCACTGCAGGCAGAGGAAATAGCAAGGGCATTAGCCCTGAGGTGGGCGCAGGGTAGGGGGAGTGAGGGGTAGTAGGAGATGAGGTCAGAGATTAGCCCCAGGTCACCAAGGCCTGGGGCTGCCCAGGAGAGGGAGGAGAGATTCTTATCCTGAGTGCAAAAGGTTGCCACTGCCGTGCAGGATCCCAGGTAGGAAACTTGGCGGCCTTACTTGGTCCCAGGAAAGTAAGCTCCCAGACACAATCTTTCAGGGAAGGTGTGGGCTGGGAGCCAACAGAGTATTTATTCTCTGATATAGCAAGAGTAAGAATGCCACATGGGCCCAAAGGTTCAAGGTCACTGATGCCATCTAAAGATCAGGAGAGGCCAAGGTATGCTGCAGAAACACACAGCCCCAAGACCCTCAGGGCACAAGACAACAACACACTTCCTTCTTTACTCCTGGACTGGCAGGGGCTCTGCCAGGACCCAGGCGGAGGGGGCAGCCACCTCTAGAACATTACCAAGTGGATCTTAAAGCTTCCATCTGAAATGGCCCATCACTTCTGCCCACATTTCATTGGCCAAAGCAAGTCAGGGCCACACTTAACCAGAAAGAGGGGAAGAGGCAGACACAATCCTTCCATCTGCCTGGAAGGTAGAGCGATGGGACTATTTGGGGCGGCACTAATGACTTCCACATGTCCTGTTTTACAGATGAGAACCTGAGGCTCAGCCACATGGAGTGGAGTCGCCCAAGGTTAGTGGCAGAGTGAGTGGTTACAGCCCCCAGACCCTGATCCAGTCCAGCGCTCTCTCTGCAATGCTCCACCCCCTCCCCACCCTGCCCCAGGCTCCTCTTCTGCCTAATGACCTTTAAGAGCTTAATCTCATAAGCTTCTTGTGCCCTCTACACACAAGCATGAGCTTGTCCTCCCAGCATCTTGGAGAAGGGACAAAGTACTAGGACACCCCGTCTCACCCTCCCCCACACACAAATGTTTGGGTCCCTGAATAGATCACACGGTCCAGCGAGGGGGTGGCAAGCGCAGGCCGGAGCTAGTGCTGGCCGCTGCCCATCAAGCACCAGCAGAAACCCACCAGGCCGGGTGGGTAATGGTGTGCTGCTAGCTCTCCCGCAACCGCCAGGCTGTAGCCTGAACTCCTGGGCTTGTACTGACACATCAGCCCCAACCGTTTTTTCTCCTTTGGGAGCAGTTTCCTGGGAAAAGCTGGAAGCAGTTTCCGGCTGCTGTTTCTCGGTCTGAGTGCTGGGGAGGAGCCAGCGACCACGGCCCGGTTAACCCACAGGCCTCTGCCACTGCCCTGCCCTGGCCCTCACATGAACCATGCAACATGGCAGGGACCAGGGCAGCCCCACAGGCAGGTGCAGGTGCTCTGAGGACCCTCCTGGCCCCGTCAGTGCCCCACAGGCAAGCTGGGTCTGCCAGCGCCCACTCTGCCTCATCCATGACAAGGCTTTTCCTTTCCCGCCGGACACTAAACTGTTGTTGCCTATTTCCATGTCAGTCTGCCTCAGCAGCCTAGGCGACCACAGGGCATGTCTGTGTCCCTGCCATTGCTACCTTTCAAGCTCACGCACAGTAGGTCCGCAGTCAGTATTTCTGGACGGGCTGAATGCTTGGCCGGGGCCCAGTGGTTTGCCAGGGCTGAGTTAACTGTCTGGAAGTCTGGAGAAGTCCTGAGGGCCAGCCAGATGGCTCAGGGCTCACCTCTGAAGCAGGCCACGTGAGCTGGGAGGAACTGTGAGAGCTATGAAGGAAGGTTCCGGAGAGAAACCTTGAGGGGCCAGAGTCCAGGCTGTCCCTTTCAGGGAAAGGCCTCTGTGGCCTCGGCAACTCTGGATGAGGTGTGTATGTGGGGTGAGTCAGCCAGAGAAAACTCCAGAGTCCCCTCCCCTGGGATGCTGGACCATCCCCAAGACAAATCCCCAAAGGGGCAAGCTGGCAGGAACAGCCTGGCTGAGAAGGGGCAGCCAGCCCCCGCTGGGCCTGCCACAGGCCTCTTCGGGGCTGGGGGCTGGGGACAGAGTGATTCTGACCGAGTCCAGGGGCAGTTGCACAATAGGTCTGGCCAGGAGTGGCCAACTCAGGCCCGTGAGGCTCAGACAGGCTGCCTGGGGCACTCAGGGGGACAGGAGGATTTGTGGAAACTGCAGGGTGAGACTGCCCCACCTCCCGGATGTCTCCCCCTCAGCCAGGCCCCTCCTCAACTCACACCTCAGCTCCCTCTACCACGCCTGGGGCTGGTCTCACTGTTTTGGGCTCCCGAAGGTGGCTGTTTTTTTTCTTTCACACAGGACACATGAGGATGTGCGGTCTGTGGAAAACAAAGGGCTATTTTTATGGCCTCATTGTTTCCTTTCTCAGCGTCCTAGGTCCCCAGCCAAGGCACACCTCAGTCCTCCCTCCTCGCCTGCCCGCGCCACAGACTCTGCCCTGCCAGGTGCCAGCAGCTCGGCCACCTGCTGTCCCTCAGGGGTGTCCTTGGAACAGACCAGGGTTGCAGCATGCGCAGGCTGTGAAGCTGGGAAGGGGGGCATCAGAGCCAGGCCTGGGAGACCCACTGCTGAGGTGGGCATCTCAGCCCTCTCCCACACCCACAGCCCACCTAGATCTGAGATCTGTTCAGAAGAGGCCCCTGGAGCAGAGGTAGCGGCCAGGCTTTGGCCAGAGGGGAGGTCAAAGGTTGGGGGTAGCCCCAGGGTTAGAGTGGCTGGTGCAAGGAGACAAAAACAGAGGGGACCAGATCTTTGTTTTGCAATTCTCACCAGCCAAATACATCCCCTATTGCCTGGCCCCAGGCCGGCAAGCCATTGCTGGTGCTTACACATTGAATCCCAGACAACACGCCCCGAGGCAGGTGCCATTATTACTCCCCTGCTCCAGATTGGGAAACGGAGGCTTGGAAACGTAGAGTGACTCGTCCTGTCACGTAGCTCTTAACTGGCAGTTTGGATTTGAACCCAGGTCTGTGTAGCTCTGAACCCAGAGTGTAGGAGGGCCTCCCTCCACTGCAGGCAGGCACCACCCTGAGAGGCATTTAGGGGCTTTGTCCCAGCTCTGCTGGACTCTGGGAGAGATGGAGGTGGGTGGGCAGGAAGTGGGGGAACGACCCTCGGGCCCTGGGGAGGTTGGGATCTGTGATCGTGGCTCAGGGCCAGCTCCTCCTCCTCCTGTTTTCTCTGAAGCAGAGCTGGCTGCAGTGGGAAGGAGCCTCCGACTGATGGTTTTTTTTTAACCATTTGATTATGATCAAGGTTTTAATTTTAGCCCCTTCCTTGATTCTATTTGGAGCTGAAGCACAAGCAGATCCCTGGAACACAGGACTCCCTCCCCCAGGCTCTGTGAGGCCCCTCCCTGACTGTCCAGCCATGACAAGGTCGTCTGGGGGATGCACTTCAGCTCTGCAGTTTTGGGGAGCTGAGGAACTCCTGCCCTTCCCCCACAAAAAGCTGCTTAGCAGAGGGATAGGTGGGGCGGGGCAGGGAGCCTCAGCTTCTATCAAGGGATCCTCTCAGCTCTTTCATCCTCATCAAAAAAGTGTTTAACAAGCATCTGATTGGACCTGAGACTGCTTCTGCTTGTCAGGAGCTGCAGACAGGGACTTGCTCTGAATGACTTCCAAGCAGAGGGGGTGGGGGTGGGGGACACCCTCATGGTGACTTAATGATGACCATGTGCTGACCACCCACTGTGGGGAGGTCGCTCAGCTAAGCTTGTCATATCCATGATCTCATTAATTCTCAGCAACAGCCCGATGGACAGATAGATGCTCTTGGTTTTGCCTTTTTTCCAATAATTAGGTCATTTGCCCCAAGTCACAGAGCTGCCAAGTGGCAGGTCCAGACTTCAATCCCACCAGCTGGCCCCTGGAGTTCTTGCTCTGAACCGGATTGTCTCCCCAGCTCCAACTACGGAAAGACACAAAGATTTATGCTGTCGGAGTGAACAGTATAAACCGAGGTCAGGAGAGAATAATATTTCACCAGCGCTTTACTGGGTTTAAAGCATTTTTTTTGGGGGCGGGGTTTAAAGCATCTTTGTGTAGAGTTTGTCAAAAGTAAATTGGGTTTATTATTATTCCCATTTGACAGATGAGAAAATTAAGGCTGAGACCTGCCTAAGGGTACAGAGGTCACAGTAGAGAGGCGGGCCTCCAAACCTGGCTGTGGTCCCACAATTCAGAGCTCTTTTGCTGACCTCACTTGGGGACAAGTGTGCTTCCAGGCTAGACTGCCAGATGCTGGCTGTGAACAGGAAGAGTCCGTACAAAGTGGAAGAGCAACTTATTCTAGAAAAACCAGCTTAGCCTGGAGAAGAACTAACTGCCAGGTCCCCATGGGGAAACACGAGGGGGGTGAAAGGTGAGGGGCGGGGGCTTCTGGGGCTGTGAGTGAGCTGGTGGGAAACAGCTTCACACCCAATCTGAGAAGGCAGCAGCTTCATGGGGTTGAGGGCTGGCATGAGGACCCAGCAGGGGGCTAACCGACATGACAAATGTTCTCTAACAACCTATTACAACCAGACATGACGGGGCTTGAAGAACACGGGCAAATACTAGACTGGTCCTGGGGTCACAGCGCTGACCTGGAGAGAGGCTCCTGGGCAACCCAGTGATGCAGGATTTACTCCCCACCCCACTTCGCCCCCTCCTGTCAAAGCCAGAAGTGGTTACAAACACAGAATTTGGGGTCAGACGACCTGGGTTCAAGTTCTGGCTGTACCACACTGACGTTTAGCAAACTATGTAACCCCTATTTCCTCACCTATAAAATCACATACTTACCTCACACACGACTGAAGACGGTGTATATAAAATGCTATGCACCTGCACATAGGTAGCACCCAGTGTTAACACTGGGACACAGAGATACCCACATAAAAGATGTTTGTGAAAACCACCTCTTTCCATGGCCAAGGATAAGGGCCAGGAGGCAGAAACTCTCAGAGGCTCTGGGTCTGTGCAGGTGAGGTGGGGCTCCCACAGGTGTGCAAACAGGGCAGCCACCTGTTGCACACTCTGCTCCTTCCCTGGGGAAGAGGCCCAGGAAGGGTGGGGCTCAGGTCAACAGCTCTCCTGACCTCCAACTGAGGAAACCAACTGAGAGGTGAGCGGGAGGTTCCAACGTCAAGGAGAAAAGTGAAGGCAAGGCACCGGCTGATATTCAAAAAGCATTTCACTGCCTTTGTCCTTTGAGGAGGTCTTTCTTTCAATTAGGACAACAGCCGTGGTCCCCCAAGCCCTCCAAATCTCCTTAACACCCAGCTGTTGCCCCAGAAGAGAAAGTTCCTTCGTTGGACAGAGAAGTGTTTTCTAAACATGGCCTCAGGTTAGTCTGGGCCTATTTCATCCTTTGGAAAGGGAGAGGGGCAGCTGCCAAAAGCAACACAGAGAGAGGTTGGGGGTGGGGGAGAGGAGAGAGAGGACCCTCCCAGGAAGGCAGGACAGGTGGCTGGTGGCAAGTCCCCTAGGGCCCACAGAGCGCCCGCCCCCGGAAGATCGCTCCCACCCCCACCATTGAACCAGGTGCCAGGGAGGGATCGTTTTTTCGCTGCTACAAAGGGTCCTTCCAGTTCAAAGGCTAAAGCAGCCTGGATTCTCGCAGCTGCTATTCACCTGCCTGGACAGGGAGATGAATGAAGCACTTCTTCATTCTCCACCACCCTCCCCCCAGGGCGGGGAAACACCAACAAAAGGCAGGAGGGTGCCCTGCCTCCCTTCTCAGTCCACCCCAGCCTCCCCCACGCTCAGCCTGGCTCTCAGCTGTCTCTGGCCTCTGCAGTCCCAATCTTACCTGTTGGCGTCACTACTGGCTGCAGGCACCTGTACCTAGAAAGGTGGACCCAGAAGGTTGCCTGCTGAGGGACTCGGAAAGACCCAGCACTGACCCCAGCATTTTCCCTTTGCTGGGTGAAGTAGCCCCACTCATCTTTCCTGTGTGGTCTGATTCCCAGTGGAGACCTCCCAGGGGAGTCTCTGGGAGCACCCCTCCCTCCCAGCTCCAGTTCCAGGCTGGGGGCTGGGCAGGTGGGAACAGGGCCAGCCAGCCCCTCCTTCTGCTCAATGGTCCACCTTACACGAGTTGATTCACTGCAAGGTTAACTACTAACAGTTAACTAGAAACTGGGTGGGTGTGGGGGGTTCTACACCTAATGTGAGCCCTGGATATGTGTCTCTATGTAGTTTTTGGTTAACATAGCTGCCTTGTTTTATCTTTCTCTCAATACTGTAAACTCTTGGAAAAGGAAGTTACAGAGACAGTCCAACTCAATATAAGGATGAATGGAAGGTACTTGAAGATAGGATGCACCAGCTTATGAGGTAGTGAGTCCCCTGGTCCTCTAGGGTTTTCAAGCAAAGGTGGGACAAGCTCTTTTCCGAGATGTTTCAGAGGGGGCTTACACATCTGGCCACTGCGTGGGCTGCTGGACAACCTCCATCATCTCTCCCAACACTAAGGTTGAAATGTTGATTGTGCCTTACTTCAACACGTTCTAAAAACCCCATAGCATTTAGCACTCAAAGAAACTCTTTGTAAAGGAAAAAGAAGCATGAGTTCATGTAAATTGCAAAAAAAAAAAAAAAAAAAAAAAAGGCCTAAAATGGAATGATGAAGGGTGGAACTGAAGAGTTCTAGAAAATGCTTCGAAAGCAAAAATTCCTAAAGCATACATGAGTTCAAACTTGAATTACACCTGAATACCAATAATTCTTCCATTTCTGGGGTGATGCAAGAGACGGATATTCTGTCTGGACTTTTTTTTTTTTTTTTTAAAGATTTTATTGGGGAAGGGGAACAGTGTGTACTTCCATGAGTTTTTTCCAAGTTAAGTTGTTGTCCTTTTAATCTTAGTTTGGAGGGTGCCGTTCAGCTTCAAGTTGTTGTCCTTTCAGTCTTAGTTGTGGAGGGCGCAGCTCAGCTCCAGGTCCAGTTGCTGTTGCTAGTTGCAGGGGGCGCAGCCCACCATCCCTTGCGGGAGTCGAACTGGCAACCGTGTGGTTGAGAGGACACGCTCCAACCAACTGAGCCATCCGGAAGCTCAGCGGCAGCTCAGCTCAAGGTGCCGTGTTCAATCTTAGTTGCAGGGGGCGCTGCCCACCATCCCTTGCGGGACTCGAGGAATTGAACTGGCAACCTTGTGGTTGAGAGCCCACTGGCCCATGTGGGAATCGAACCGGCAGCCTTCGGAGTTAGGAGCATAGAGCTCCAACCGCCTGAGCCACCAGGCCGGCCCTCTGTCTGGACTTTTGTTACAAGCATTCTCAGAACCACTGCCATCACACAGGATGTTAGGGTGTCTAGGATGGAAGGGTCCCCATAGCCTTAAGAGGTGCTCAGTGTCTGCTCCAGAGCCTGGAGGGTGAGGTGGCCTCTGGAGATTACTGACCTCAGACCAATCTAGGACGGTATTTGGGATCTCCAGGTCAAAAAGGGGGCTCGACCTTCCTACAGACCTGTCAGTCGGGCTGGGTAGACCTGGAAATTCTTCCAAACCCTGAGCTCTACTCCAGATCACAGACAACTCAATGAGCAAGCTGTTTTGTCCCTGCTTGGCGCCTCCTTGGGGAAGGAGGGCCCCAGCAGCACGGCCCATGTGATGCGGGAATTCAGTGAATACACCCAACTCTGAGGGAGATAAGTGAGCTCACGTACCAAGCTATTAAAAATCTTTATTGTTAATTTTTCTCTCCAACATATATATTTTTAGTTGAAATAAGAAGCCACGGCAACACTTTCACTTTTCTTCAGAAGATGAGACAGATCAGGACTGTCACTGTTACAAGAGGAAGGCCCATGACCTTGACAAAGACAGGCTGGGGCAGAAAACACACCAAGGGCCAGGACACAGACCCTTTGCGGGAGCTACAGGTACAAAGAGAGGGGGCAGCCAGCAACACTGGCATCTACACCTGATAACAGATATTACAACCTGGGGGGGGAGAGGGACTGAAAAAACTCACCTTTCCCCAGGGGCTCAGCTGGAGCTGCAGGCCACTGAGCTGAGTGTGCATGTGAGTGTGTGGGTGTGTGTGTGTGCTCACTCATGCACGTGCACACATGCACTCCCTCCCTGGAGGAAGATGTTCTCGGGCCCCTGCTGGGGTCCCCACAGTCCTCGTCTCCTGGGGACCGATGGCCTTTGCAGTTAACGGTCAACTGACTAGGGCCAGGGGCCGTGTGTGGAGGATGCGGTGTCTAGGCCATGACACGCAAGTCCTCCTTCTGGGGCAAGACCCAGCACCAGGAAGCATCCACCAGCCGTCGGGCTCTCCAGTGTGTCTCAGGCCTGGGACACACTGGCATTTAGCTCCGTTGCTCCACGACAGCCCCAAGCCCTGAGAAGCGGGTATTTGGCTCTGAGAGTCTTCTCCTGGCTCTGGGTAAGCAGGCAAGAAGAGGGCCTGAGCCAACTACCTCAGGGGGAGGGTGGTGGCGTCCCCTCCCCAGGCCTGCTTCTTCCTCTACCTCCCCACCTAGATTCCACTCCTGTGAGAGATGCAGGGAGAGGGCAGGCCGCCTGCAGGGGAAGGCGGAAGGCAAGTGGGAAGACGTGGGGTACCTGCAGCCATTCAAAGACCGCTGCTCTGGGTTTCTGGGGTCAGGATTGAGGACCAGCCTGGTGGGCCTTGCCCAGTGATGCACTTCACAACTAAACAATGACGCTGTTCCTTCCAGGCTGACATAGAGAGACACCCTTCAGAAGGCCCAGCAGTGAGGGGCACCGGCCTCGGATAAGGGAACTCCAGCCGGCCAGGACCTACTGTCCCTGCAGCAGACACCTTGGGAGCATGGCTGGGGGAGGTCAGGGGTGGGTGTTTGGAGCCAAAGGCTCCCGGGCTTTGCGAGCCAAGCTGGGGCTGTTGTGTGGGTTCTGGACTCCGGGGCCAAAGCCTGTGCTACACTGTCCTTACAGGAGGAACCCCCATGTGAGGGAGCAGCTCCTGTCCTTACAGGAGGAACCCCCAGGTGAGGGAGCAGCTCCTGTCCTTACAGGAGGAACCCCCAGGTGAGGCCTCAGGAAGAGGGATATGGAGGAAATGGCGAAAGGCAGAGCCATCCACCCAGTGTAGCGCCTCTGCTCAGCACGAGCAGGCCGGAGAGGCCCGGACAGTCAAGCAATTCTATTCTCGCCTAAGGAAGCTGGCTGGCTGCCAATTCCTGGAAGTGATGCACATACATCCTGGCTAATAGTCACCTCTAAGTCCTGGGCTGCTCCTTCACGACAACACCAACCTCCTTGGGAACCGTGTTTTCCAGCTGTGGACCCTGCTTGGGGTTCTCAAGGTCCCCTTGCTGGTGGAGCCAGGTGTGGTCATTAAAGGAAATGCACTTTCCAGGTGGACCCTGGGCTGCAGAGGGACCGTGCACAGCAGAGTGGCGGTGAGGCCATGGCAACGGGTGTCAGGGGTGAGCCAATGGGAAACCAAACACACGTATGGAAAGCCAATCAAATGCAAACATAAACAGAGCATGTGAAAGCAGCAGCAAGCTCTTTGTGTAATAAATATTGCAAAGCGCACTTGGTTTCTTTTTTTTTTCAAGTCAAATATAACAACCAATGTCCCAAACCCTGTTTTCAGCATTCAAAAGAGAGAAGCTGTTGCTCCCAGCAGAACACCTGCAGCCAATCAAAGAAAAAAAAAGTTTCCCATTAGCCAGCCAATCAAAATCCATTTCCAGTTTGAGCAGCCAATCCGACCTCTTCACATTCCTAAAACATGACCTAAATAAAGCACCAGAGCTCGGAGAGCTTCCTGGGAAGCCATATACCGAGGCGCAAATTTTAAAAAAAATAAAGAGTCAGAAATAAAAATAAAAGGTTTCCATTGGTCAAGATTTAAAAATAAAAAGGTTTCTTCCTGCAGCCAATCGTGAGTCCGTCCCTTCAAGCCAATCATAACTGCATCACTGGTGTCTCCCTCGATGCCAGCCCCGCTGAGTGGCCATGGGGTAGGGTGGGGTGGAGTGGGGCAGGGGTGGGGAAGGGGACCTGCTGCCACTCAGCCGGCCGAGGTCCACACAGATCTCTTGGCCTGTGCCAGCTTCCAGCGTGTTCCAAGGGGTTCACAGCTACTGCCTCCGGTCCTCCGTCTCCGATCTGGAAAACGCCATCACCACATCCTCTGCACCTGCAGACCAGGAGAAGAGAATTGCTGGGTGGACCTCTGGCAATGGGCTGCAACCTGGGACCAGGCAAGGAGGCCACAGCCCTTAGGTGCAGCATCAGTCCACCCAGAGAGGGGCCTTCCAAGGAAGCCTACCTTTCCTCTGGGTCCTCCCAGCAGCCTGGCTGCAGGGCTGCAGGGCTGCAGGGTTGAGGCTCAGAGGCCTGCTCAAGGCTAAGAGGTGAGCGTGAGGAAAACCCACGGCTGCTGCTCCTGGAGCAGGGACCGGCTCACATCCCTTGCTTCAAGATCACCAAAACCCAGGGCCCTTGGGAACCTCCCTCTTTCTTCTTGAGACTCTTATTTTGATCCCTTTGGAGGACCTTCTTCATTATGATTTCTAATAGCCATTCCTCTTTGTCCAAACCCAACACCTGCTCCAAGGAGCATGGCCAGGCCCATTTCCAGCTTGCAGCCAGCCTGGCTCCTACAGAGACAGATAATGGCCATAATCTTTATTATTGTTGTTTTTAATCGTGGATTTGAGATGCTGGTCCAGGCACTCATGAAATCACTTCCTTTGTCTTGTTTTCCGTAAGACAGGCTCTGACATGCGGCCAGAAAAGGCAGGAGGGAGGAGGGAAATTGCTTGAAATACTGACCTGTCCGCCCCCGTCCCGCCCCGCCAAGCTGCTGGGGAAGGAAGGAGCTGCCTGAGCCAGACTCTGCAGGGCAGGTCCCACAAAGCCTCCTGGGCCCTGGGCCTGGACCTCCCTGAGTCCTGCTACTTTCTCCCCCTTTGCTGGGTTGTGCCCAGAACAGTAACAGCGTGCTGCCCGTGGCCTTTCTGACATACTTCTCTTCTGTCCTAACTGGGAATTCTCCTGGGAGGGGAGGATGGGAGGAGCAGACACAGAAAGGCCACTGAAGGGTGAACCGGTGTGGGTGGTGGCAGTGAGGCTTCTGGCCTATGAAATGGAGCCGGGGAGAGGGCAGGATTCCGCACCCCACCCCCCAGGCATGGTGTTGGCTATCTTTGTCCACACACAGGGCCGTCGCTCTCTCACACTAGCAGCTTTCTACTGACCTCCTTCCTGACTGTCCCGCCTCATGGAGGTGCGGAGGCTGCACCCCACCACGGGCGCTGCAGAAGGAGGACCCGTCCACCAGATGGAACACCACAGACGTGCCTTCTGTGTGGCACCAGAGCACAAGGTGCTGTAACCCTGCCCCGCACACCTCACCCTGCCTGACGGGGTTCTGCTGACACCAGCACACCCTCTATTCCTGAGAAGGTGAATAAGCTTCTGGAAAGGAGCTCAGAGTGTCTGACTCTTTGGGATGGGGCTCCTTTCCTTGGAAAGCCCTACAAATCCTTCCCCTCTCTTCTCGGGAACACTCTGTTCTCACCTCAGTCCTGGGACCACGCAGTATCAGCAGGCAGAATTTTCCTAGCAACCACAGAATCCAGGATTACATCATACCCTGCATGGCAGCTGAGCTAGTTACCTAACAGATGCCGGCTTTTCCCGAGTGCCGCCTCCCCAGCTCGATAATCAGTGGGGGGCTAGAGGCTGACTGTGAAAGTGGAGTTGTCAGCACAGGATGCCTCGGCAGCAATGGGCAGTGGCAGCCCACTCGCTTCTTTCCTTGCCTGTGTTGGGGCTTTCTCCCAGGGACCTTAGACCTCTGTACTGAGCTGCAGGCACAGAAATAGCACTGGCTGTCCCAGGTGGGAATGGAGGGTCAGCAGAGGGAATGGCCACTGACTCCTTGGAGGACACCAGACCCAGGGGCCGGGCTCCCAACACCGCAGCTGCCCGGTGTGTGTACCCGGGCTACCCTCTGAGACTTGGGAAAGAAAGTAACCTCCTCAAGGTCACACAGGGACTCTGATGAGACACCTGAGGCAGAGGATTTACCAGAGTCCCACCCGTGCCACACTGCCAGCTGGTCACCCCAGCCCTGGCTGCGGTGTGAAAGGCTGGGAAGCCATGGCTCTCATCTATAGGGCCACCTGCTCTGCTGCTGGAGCCAGGCGTGGAAAGGGCCTGCAGAGCTGCTGCCCATCCCAGGCCCTGTTCTGTTCCTAAAGGACGGTGCTATTTTCCAGGCCTCACCACAGGGCTCTACTTTCCCTCGGGCCCCAAGAGGGAGCAGGCTCTTGCAGAACATTTTCTGACCCATCCTTACCACCAGCTGGCCAGGCACTCATCGTTCAACAAGGGCCTGATCATGAACCCGGCAGGCCTCTAGGCAAGGATGCACCTTTTCCCTCTCCTTTTGTCCATGACAGTTGGGCCAGTTACCTACCAGGGAGAGTGAGCTGCTCAATCATTTATCATGATTCAAGCTGTTAGAGCTTTAGAGCCAGGAGGGCCCTCAGAGGTTGATCACCACGATCCTCCCTTCTTCTCTAAAGGCCAGTATGTGATGTCTCCCTTGGGTGCTCTCACTCTCCTGGAATCACAGGGCTCAGAACAGGAAGATGCTGCAAAGAAGCCAGCAGGCCCAGCCCACCACCTCCAGGCAGTTGGCGAGGATTCCTATCTCATTTTACAGATGGGGCTGTGTCTACCCCGCTGGTACCTCTGCTGACACTGCCTGGACTCCGCCTCAGAGCTTCTGCCTGTCCCTTCCCACCAGATGTGGGTGAGTACAGGAGGGGAGAAGCTGATCAGTCTCTCCTGTTCCATACTCTCTAATCCATTAAAAGATAAAAATAGCCCAAACCAGACGAAGACATTACAGACCAGTATTTCCTATAACTATACATATTCATAATACCTATGACATGCAAAAATACCCAACAAAATACTAGCAAACTGAATACAGTAACACATAAAAATTATTACCTATTCTAAGTGAGATTTAGCCCAGGAATGCAATGTTGGTTTAACATCTGAAAATCAATGTAATATGTCAGATCAATAGAGAAAAGGACAAACACCACATAATCACCTGATTAGACATAGAAAACACATCTGACAAAATGAAACACCACTTCATGTTAAAAACACATAGCACACTAGGAATAGAAGGGAATTTTCTCAATCTGATAAAGGGCATTTACCAAACACCCGCAGCTATTATCATATTTAACGATGAAAGACTGAAAGCACTCTCCGTTCAAGATCAGGTTCAAGAAAAGGATGTCTATTCTTACCCTTTCTATTAAATATTGTGTTGAAGGTTCTATCCAGGGCAATTAGGCAAGAAAAAGAAATAAAAATCTCCAAATTGGAAAGGAAGAAGTAAAACTATTTGTAGGTGACATGGATCTCGTATACAGAAAATCTTAAAGCATCCCCTAAAAAACGATTAGAACTGATAAACAAGTTAAAGTTATAGGAGACAAGGTCAAAATACCAAAATCATTTGTATTTCTATACCCTAGCACTGAACAATCTGAAAAGGAAATTAAGAAAACGATTTCATCTACAATAGCATCTAAAATAATAAAATAATTAAGAATACATTTAACAACTGAAGTGTAAAATTTGTACTCTAAAAAGTACAAAACATCATTGAAAGAAATTCAACACAATCCCTATTAAAATCCCAGCTGCCTTTTTGGGCAGAAATTGACCAGCTGCTCCTAAAATTCATATGAAAACGTGAAGGGTCCAAAATTGCCAAAATAATCTTGAGAAAGAAGAACAAAGTTGGACTCACACTTTCGGATTTCAAAAGTTACTCCAAAGCTACAGTGAACAAGACTGGGTGCAACTGGCATAAGGATAAGCATGTAGATCAATGGGATAGAATTGAGAGTTCAGAAATACACCGTGACATTTATGGTCAATCGAGTTTTGACAAGGGTGCCAAGGCAACTCAATGGGAAAGGACTGAACAAATGGTACTGAGACAACTGGATATTCACATGTGCAGGATGAAGCTGGACCCTTACCACACACCATATACAAAAAATAACTCAAAATGGACCAACGACCTAAATATAGGAGCTAACATTATAAAACCCTTAGAAAAAAACATAAGAGTAAATCTTCATGACTTTGGGTTAGGAAATGGTTTCTTAGCTATGGCACCCAAAGCACAAGTAACAAAAGAAAAAAATAGATAATCTGGGCTCTATCAAAGTTAAAAACAGTTATGCTTCAAAGAATACTATAAAAACAGTATTAATAGGGGCGGCTGGTTAGCTCAGTCGGTTAGAGCTCGGTGCTCTTAACAAGGTTGCCGGTTCGATCCCCACATGGGCCGCTGTGAGCTGCGCCCTCCACCACTAGATTGAAACCACCACTTGACTTGGAGCTGATGGATCCTGGAAAAACATACTTAAAATAAATTTTTAAAAAGTTTAAAAACAAAGTATTAATAAAAATGAGAAGATATTTGCAACGCATATATCTGGTAAGGGACTGGTATCTGGGACATAGTTATAAATAACTCAATAAAAAGTCAAACAACCCAATTTTGAAAATGGACCAAGAACTTGAATAGACATGTCTCCAAAGAAGATACACCAACGGTCAACAAGCACATGAAAAGATGCTGAATATCATCAGTCATTATGGAAATGCAAATCAAAACCACAGTGAGATACCACTTCACACCCACTAGGATGGCTGGAACCAAAAAGAGACAACAACAAGCGTGAGCAAGGATGTGCAGAAATGGAACCCGCACACACTGCTGGGGGGAGGTGAAATGGTGCGGCTGCCAAGCCTGCCCCACCCGCAGCCTTCCTCACCTCAGCGGATGGCTCCTCCATCCTTTAGTTGCTGGTCAAAACCCTGGGGGCTTCCTTATTCCTCCTCCCCTCACCCCCTGCTACCTCGCACACAACACATCAACAAATCCTATTGACTCTACTTTTAAAATATATCCTGAATACATTACCATTCTCCCTACCACCACCCTGGTCCAGACCACCTCTACCCCTCACTAGCCTCTTGTACCCCTTTTCCTGGATCTCCCTACTCTGGCTCCCGATGGTCCATTTTCCACACAGCAGTCAGAAGGAAGTTCTTAAAAACACAGCCACTCCTTTGCTCAAACTCTCCAAAGCCTTTTTATTGCAGGATTTCTCATCACACTCAGAGTAAATTCTAAACTCCATACGATGGCCTGTGAGACCCAGCACGACCTGGCCTCTGCCTGCCTCTTCATCTCCTCCTTTTACACACACCCTCCCCTCACTGGGCTCCAGCCGCCAGGCTGTCTTCCAGGCATGAGTAACTTGCACCTCAGGACCTTTGCACTTGCCGTTTCCTTGGCCTCAGTGCTTCTCCCCGAGTCCATCTCAGCTTTCGTACTTCATGCCGGTCTCTGTGCAAATTCATCTCCCCAGGCCCTCCCTGACCACAGCTTCTAAATGTGTCTGTGTCATCAGGCGGCTGTAGTTTGCGTCAGTCCCTCAGCACAATCCGTGGAGTTACATACTGGTGTGACTTTTGTGTCCCCACTGGAAAGCACGTTCCATATGATCAGGGACTTTGTCTTGTTCACTCACATATTCACAGCACCTGGGAAACTTCCTGAGCTACAGGACGAATCGTTATTTTATAGATGAGGAACCCGAAAGCTCAGAGAGAGAAGCAACTCAGTGAATCAGAGGCAGAGGGAGGACCGGACTCGGACTCCGCACTCCACGCCTTCACGGCCACTACACACTTGCTGTTTGCTCTCAGGAGAAGGAAATGCCTGCCCTCCCCACTCACCCAGAGCACTGTGGCTGTTCACATTCCAGCAGGGACTGGAGCAACCCATCCATCCCGATCGGAATGGAACCAAGACACAGGATTTAAAACACAACACCACGGCAGCCCTGAGGTGCCTTGGAGAAAATTCAGCATGAACCCAGAATGCCAACCTGGGAGTAGTCCTGAATCCGGGCCCCTGTCCCAAACCCCACGCCCTGCCCTGGACTGCTGCTCTGCCAGACGCACCCCTAGTCCCATGGCTCACCTGCTATGGAAAGCAGGGCCAAGGTGCCGGTGAGGGCACAGCTCCCTGAACCAGGGCAGGGCACCCAGCAGGCCATCCCATCCCACGCCCAATGCCAGCTGTGCCCCTGTAACAGAGTCCAGTCAAGTGACTGGGGAGAGAAAAATGACAAATATGTGAGAGCTTATAAAAGGGAAGCTGGCCCCTGGCCGGGGGCGGGAGACAGACAATGGGGTCACTGGTCTGTTTGCAAGCTCAGGATGAATTCACAACAGCAGAATCCAAGGCCCAGAACAGGCTCCACACGCCAGCACCACCCTCGGCCCATGCCCGGCTGACCGAAGGGAAGCTGCATGCTGCCATCAGGAAGCTCTGCTCACGACAGGGTGTTGGGGTGCAGGGGGCAGGGGCAGTATGCTTTGGAGAAAGCCCTCAGGGTCCTCAGACACAGCCCCCAATGTCTGGAGAATCGCTCTTGGTATTTGAGGCACTAAGTTAAAGTCTTGCAAAGGTCTTTTCATCAATACACTAGGCACAGCAATCTGTTTCCTAAATTGCCAGAACGTACTCCTTGCGGCTGTATGTTCACAGCTGGTTCAGTGCTAGTGGATGAACACGGCCATGGCTGCAGCCCTGGGGCTGAGGGGTAGGTAGGGGTACTCACAGCTTCCATTCCTTAGACCTGGGAGGGAAGTCCTCGGGGAGCCCCCCATCCTTTTCCAGGACCTCAGAGCTCAGTCCTGGAAAAGCATGGCGCTGGAGCTCACACAGAGCTGGGCTCAGGCCGCAGGGCGGATGACAGCTCCCAACACTGGAGGGACCCAGCAGAGAGAGACCGTGTGAGGAAGGACAAGGCCTGCCAGCGGCTACGATATGCCGAGTGTACAGGCTGCAGGGGACACACCGACTCGAGAGCTCTTCCAGCTCCAGATCCTGCAAAGTCCAGCTCAGAGCTGGTGCTCAAAGGTGGCCGGGGAGACAGAAGACAGCCCTGAGGGCAAACCCTAGCCTAGAAATGGACACAAGGTACACAAGGCCTGGTCCAGCTCCCAAAGGCTGCTGGCCTCGGGCCCGAGTCCAGGACACAGCCCTGGGCAGATGTCACCAGAAAAAAGGGGGATTCCCAGAGTGGCATCAGCCATGGATGGAGGCACCTCCATTACCTGACTTGGAGCCATGGGCTCTTCCAAGTCCAGCCCCCCTTGGCACGTGCTCTGGGGACAGGAGCCTCTCTGAAACCCTCACACCTCTCGCGGGCCAGGGCTTTTCAGGACTACTCCAGGGTCAGATGTTCGTGGCGCAGGGACCTCATGACTCATGGTCTCTTCAGGGGCCTAACAGCTTCTTAATGAGGGCAAACCTCTGCGGCCTGAAAAACTCAGAAATACAACCCTGAAACCCCATCTCCAAATTCCCATGGCTGCCGGAAGCAGGAGACAGCGAGGAGAAGGAACTCTGGCTAAGTGCTTCAAAGCCATCCAGGGAACCCGACCTGCCGCCCAGGCCATCCCCCATGCTCACAGCCAGGGGCGGGAGAGGAAACATGATGTCTGTCCCCTTCTCTGGCCATACAGTTTTTGGCTGTGGTATCTTCACCCTGTGAGCTCGTTATCTTGCCGTCAGTACCAACTAGCATCTGCTACCTGGCACCTCAACACTCAGCTACCGGCTCTGGGGAGATGAGCAAGGTGGCAAGGCTCCTGGGAAAACAGGTCCCAGACACTCCTCTAAGGGGGGAAGTTTCCACGGGGATGAGGCTCAGGCACCATCCCCGACTAGGTTCCTCCCACAGACCCAGACGGCTGGGTGGCACATGCTGTTTTTAGCAGCTGCAGCCTAGCAGCCCTGGGCTTCTATACGTATCAGCTCTGATGCCCAAAGTTCCCAGGAGATGGCTTTTACCCAGAGACAGCAAGACACTGGTTGCCATGGGGACAGCAGCCCTGATACACCAAGGTCTCAGCAGCCAAGCAGGCTCCAGGCTTAGTGGCACCTACTGAGCTCCTGGCTGACTACCTTATCACCAGACACCCAGGCTGCTGGAAGAGGGCATGTGGGCCAAGACGTGAACCTGGCTCCTGGGAGGGGCGCTGGGCCGCCTGACCAGCCATCGAGGGCCCTCCTGAGCTTGGGCTACCTTGGGGGACTCTGATACCCTGGGTCCCGGCCTGGGTCTGACCCTGCCTCCTTGTGCAGTGCAGGGGGAGTCCCTGCACATCCACTGCGGTTTCCTCAGCTGTGAAATATATGAATCACACCTGTCTCAGCCATCTGACCAACCATGATCAAGTATCACAAACAGCATCTTGTGGGGTCATAACTCGGGTTCTACCTGCTCTGCTCTAGTCCCAGCCCCGGCCCCCAATCCCCCTGCTCTAGTCCCAGCCCCGCCCCCCATAACCTCTGCTCTAGTCCCAGCCCCGCCCCCCATAATCCCTGCTCTAGTCCCAGCCCGGCTCCCCAAAACCCATATCACCCCCTCCCCACCCCTGCTGAGGCTAACGCACCCGCCCACCTCTGGTCTTTGCCTCCCCAGGTGAGGCACCCATTCTCCGCTCTAACTCTCTGGTCTACCAGAAACTGAAAGCTCCTAGACCAGACAGCTTGGCTGCAGGGAAGGGACAGCATCTGGAAGGAGTGGTGGCTCCCTTCAGGGGTCAGGAACAACCCTCTTCACGTCCTGTCATGGTCTCAAGTTCTAGTTGGGGCCTAGTCACCTTGGGAGTTGTTTCAAATGCAGATTCTAATTCCTAGGACTGGGGCAGGGCCCAGGAGTCAGCATTTCAATGACTACCCTTGGCAATTCAGGGTGGGGGCCCAGGGCCACACTCGGAGAACTCAATGCTCCACAGTCCCCTGACCTCCACTCCCCACCCAGGAGCTGTGGTCCCTCCTCGGCCAACATTCTGAAAGAGACCTGTCCTCTTGCTTCCATTGCCTCACGTCCCATTTCCTCCCTGGCACGCAGCAATCTGGCCTCTGGGGCGGGGGGGCTCCCCAGAAACTGTTTCGGGAAAAGTCACCACTGACTTCTTACTTACAAGCCCAGGGGACCCTGAGAGGGACCCTGCCGATGCTCCCCTTCTCCTAGAGCTGCCCTGTCCGTCCCCACCCGCTGTCCTCACCAGGTCACCCCCTGCCCTCACTCACACCCAGTCCTACATCTACTCCCACCTTGACCTGAGCTCTGACTGCGCTCCTATCCCCTCCTGGACCCCACAGGCACCTCGCACTTGGAGCTCCCCTCCCTGCCTCTCCACTGCAGCTGCCCATCCACTTGGCCCTTGGTCTCAGACCCCATCCCCACCTATTCCCCCAGCCTGCAGGTTCTCAGTCCCAAACGTCCAGCTCCTGAAATGCACGTGCATCATGTTGTACCTGGCATCACGGTGACCTTCTGGCTGTCTGCCTGCCTTACCCTCTGCCCCGTGAGCTCTCCTCTGCGCTCACCCTCAGAGGACAATCAACCTGGCTATCCCTCCCCTTCACGCCCGTGGTGACTCCTGAAATCTTCAGAATAAATTCCGTCCTGAGCCCACTGGCCTTTCCAGCCACTTACCACCCAACTGGCAACCACCACACCAGTCTCTCAGGGGGACACGAAGACCCCCACCACGCGCACAGGCTGGTCAGGCTCCAGGGGCTCCCTCAGTCTGTGACCCCCTCCACCCCGTCGGCCCCCACACATTCCCACGCATCCTTCAAGACCCATGCAAACAGCACCTCTTCTCTGTGGCTTTCTGGGTGGGTTTCCCCTCCCTCAGGGTTAGTCATACTGTGATCTGTGTGCCCCAAGGTCTTAACACATTTGTTCCTCTGCCTGCCGTGCTGGGCCGGCAGCTCGAGGGCGGGAACCATCACCTGGTCACCTGGCAGCACGCCCGCCTGGCACACAGACCCATGGGCTCATGTGAGCGAGGATCCCACAGCTGGAAGAGCGGCCCCTTGAGGCTCTTCACGGCAGAGGTCAGCCTCTTACAGGGTGTCTGGAGGTTAATGAGAGTAGCATAAGGGCTTGGAGACCTTTGTTCTCAGTTCCAAACAATAGAACCCATTAGCTGGTGAAGGAAGGGTCAAAGCAGCCAGCCCTTCCCTGGCCAGAACCAGATGCTGAACTGAGCAAATGGCCCTGCCTTTCAGCACATTCCTTACCCCTTTGTGGGTTTTGTTTTGTTTTTCCTTTTTCTTTGACACAAGTTATCACATACCACATCCTTCTGGTTGATTTTTCTGTTGGATTCAATGTACGTGTGATTTTTTTTTTTTGGTCCAACTTGATTACTGTTAGATTACAGGTAATTCTCATGTAAGAGTTGATTAAAGTTAAAAAAAGATTAACTCCCATCCATAGACTGGAATTCTCCCAGGGCCTGACTGTAATTTCAGTCCAGAGTTTATCACCTGGAGCATCTGGGAGAAGCCTCAGAGCCACCCATGGGGAGAGGGGTCCCAGGACCCCCAGCAGGTGGTCCACACAGAGGAGTCTCTCACAGGATTCTCCTCTGAGGCTCGGTCCACAAGGATCCAGCAAACCCTGTTCTGTGCCAGAAGCTGGGCTACAGGCTGAACACAACACAGACCTGGCCCCACGGGGCTCCTGACATAATATGATCATGGATACACAGAAGGAGAGATCCACAGGCAGCTCAGGAGATGGCGAGCAGTGACCAGCCCGGGGAGGGGCCAGAGAGGGCTGCACAGAGGAAGTGAAAAGAGCAGAGGATAGAAGGGTGTGGGACAGGGTTCCAGGAAGAACGTTGGCTGTAAAACGGAGAAGATGGTGCCAGCACCCCCTACACGGGCCGCTGAGAGGGTCAAGTGGTGTGATCGACTGTGAAGCGCCATGCAGTGGGTGGGCTACTCCCTTGGAGATGCTGGCTCCCTGCTGCTTTGTCCGTGAGCACAGCTACTTTACCAAGGTTCCAGTGTAACCCTGAGGCCAAATGACCTATTTTAGGCTTGCTGGCAGCATACCCTGAGCCAGCAGTCTTGGCTTCCGAGGGGGAGAGCCAGCAGAACTCTGAGAGCCCAGCTGGCTCCAGGCTGGGGACCTTCCCTGGAAAGTCTCTTAGAGAAAGAATGTGATAGGACGGAGGCTGGAACAGGCCTGAGGAGCCACCGTGCCAGCAACACAGCTCCCAGGGCCAAGAAAAGGCAAGAGAATGGACAAGGGCTTCCTTAACGAAATGGACCATGTCTAGACGGGGCCCTCACAGCCCCCGGACACCCTGACAAAGGCCTATAGGATGCACCACACAAGGGTGACAGTTCTGCAGGTGACTGTAAAGTGCATTGGGGCCTGGATGGGCACTCGCTGGGCGTCCTGTGCCCTGAGCAGTGCTGGGGCAGGAAGACACTGGAGCTCTCAGAGAACTGGCATTTTCAAAGGCACTGCAGGATCCAGAATAACAAGGCAATAGAAAACTTCCAAATTTTCCTTGTGCCCTCCTGAAATACCACGTTCACTGCCTGAATCACACCTGTTCCTCAGGCAAAACACTGTCCTGCTCAAAGATGCATATGGCCTGTAAGTCACTTCTAGAATTTATCTTAAAATTAATGAAGATTTATGCTCAAGGATGTGCAGTGTTTGACTGACGGCTCTATGACCTTGAGCTTATTACTTAATGTCTCCAGGCCTGTAGTCTCTTCTTGAAAGTGGGGCCCGTGATATCACCTGCTTCACAGGCTATTGTGAGGATTCACTGGGATATCCCTTGTATGCTGCTTGACAAGGAACCTGGCTCATAGGAGGAGCTCAACAATTGTTTGCTGTTATTGTCATTAATAATATGACCAACAGTGAAAGATTGGCCAAAAATTACGATACAGTCATATGGCTGCATATTATACAATTGCCAAAATGTTTTCCTAAAAATTGTTTAAGAACATTGTAAAATTATCCTTAAGTAAGGAATGGGTGTTAAAATGGATATTAAAATGTTTATATGATATGGTTCCAACTTTATGATGGAAATAAATACATACATATTTTTAAAAGGCTGACGGAAGATTTAACAAAAGGTAATAGCAATTATAGCTCTGTAGTAGGATTCAATCCTTAAAGCTTTGCAGCTGTTTCTACCTTTCCCTGGTTTTCTACAATGACCATGCATTATTTTATAGCCAGGAAAAACAATCGATATATGTTATGGAGAGAGAAGCTGGTAATAAAGGAATGAACTCAGCATTTGCCGAACCTGCTCTGGAAGCTACAGCTGGGCCTTCTCAGCAAGACGACCTTCCCACAGAGTATTGATTTCCTTTGGTTCAAAGTCAGTCCTGCCTGGCTGTCAGGTCTGTTCGGCCACTCTCAGGGAGCAGGAAACAGTGCTCAGAGAACTGGCTCCACTTTCCTGCCTTTCTGGGGCACCGTGGGCTCCTAACTCCACAAATGCAAAGAGGTAAGCCACAGTCCCAAGCTCAAGGAGCTCAGAGTTTGTCAAGAGATAACCAGGAGACAGTGTGGGGAGTAGCACAGCAGAGGCGCACGTGTGTGAAGAAAATCACAGAAGGGCCTGGCCTGAGGAAGCCAGGGGTCAGGGGTCAGGGCTGGGCTCCTGGCAGCCAAGGGGCAAATGCAGAGGTAGAAAGGCACCAATACACAGTATGATTTTATCCTCAAGGTAGTAGGGAGCCACAGAAAGATCTTAAGTAAGGAAGAGACCTGCTGATGTAGCCTTTAGAAGTCCCTCTGGCTATGAGATATTAATAGATAGTGCACTGCAGGGGGCAAGATGAGAAGTCAACATGCAGTTAGGAGCCATTTACAGCAATCGAGACAAGAACGAATACGGGTTCAGACCAAAATGGGGGTTCAGACGAAGCAGATCTGAGGGGCATTAAGGCAGGAGAATCAAAGGACTTAGTAACTCACTAGATACTTGGGGAAGATGGGAGCGATTGGTGGGTCCCCAGGACAGTGGGTATGTGGGCGAACATTCGTCACGACAGAGAATACGGGTGGAAGGATAGTCTGGGGCGGGGGAGGTTATGAACCTGGATCTGCTGAGTGTGGGACGTCTGTGGCCAGCTGGTCCGTAGAGATCAGCACATAGAGTTCTGGGGTCAGGAGAGGGGTCTGGGCTGAGGGCGCCAGCCAGAGCTCTCTGAAGTCACAGGAGTGGATGAGAGCTCCCAAGGG
Source organism: Rhinolophus ferrumequinum (assembly GCF_004115265.2). Taxonomy (NCBI): domain Eukaryota; kingdom Metazoa; phylum Chordata; class Mammalia; order Chiroptera; family Rhinolophidae; genus Rhinolophus; species Rhinolophus ferrumequinum. The sequence goes on from NC_046292.1 coordinate 6,509,187, forward strand.
ACCGTATGACACTGAGAGGCGAGAGGACACGATGAAGGGAAAGGAGGTGCTCACAGGGGGAATAAGCAGAGAGGTAGAAAATGGGGTGGGGTGCAGGGTAAAGAGACAGAGAGAGGGAGAGAGAGCAGTGTCATGGAAGACGTGGGAGGAAAAGGAGGGCTCCTACGAGGAGGTTGCCATGGGTGGTCTTGGACCAGCAGACGCCGGGCAGGTCCACTGTTCAGTTCAGTACCGGGGGCCACTGGGGCTCTCTGCTGGGACCATTTAGTGAGCCCTAAGGGGCAGGCCATGCTCCAGCACTTGCCTGGACCCAGCAGATATTGGACACAAGTTCACCAAGGGAAGAATGGGATGAGGGGAGGCTGGGAGGCCTGGGTGCAGGGCTAGGGGCCAGACTGCAGTGTGGGAGGGATGCCCAGTCCACTCTCCTTGGGGGGTCTGGGGAGGGGAAGCAGCGCCCCTGGTACCAGACCCCTCCAGCCCCAGAAGGGAAGCGTGTGCAGGTCTATAGGTGGTAGGCAGGACCCCAGGACCAATGCCATTTGCTGTCCCATTGGTTGGGCAGCCTTAGGCCCCCTCCTGAGGGGAGCTGGAAGAGCAATAAATCACAGCGGCCAGCACCCGAGGGGAGCTCAGGGCATTTGCTGAGAGACAGCGCCACCTAGTGGCAGGAGGCCTCACACCAGGCTTCGGCAGAACAGACAAGCCCATCACCTGGAGTGCTCCTAGGCCTTTGGGGTCCTTTCATGCTGGGGTTCCGTGCACTGAAGCAATGATCCAGAGCTTTTGCCACCTGGGCAGCACCAGAGCCTCTGATAGCAGCATGCTTGTGGCATCAGCTGAGGTCGGCTCTACCAGCAGAGAAGGGAGACAGACTAGAATTTTAGCTGAGACCCATTTGGCCCCACTGCGAGGGCAGAAATGTAAGGTCCCGCTCTCAGGCATGTATTTGCAAAATGGGAGAGACTGGACTGGTTGCTGTTTTGTTGTTGTTATCGTGCGTCTCTTTGGGGTGTCTTTAGGCCCACAAGGAAAATAACAGTGTATTTGTGAAGCTCTTCCGGGCACAGCCCCCTCCCACCTCCAACACACAGTCTGCCGAAAGGTTGAGGCTTTCTGTAGTGCATGTCTTCCCGTAAGGTTCAGGTCAGAGGCGACTGTGGAAGTGAGGGGCAGTCTGAAGGGCACCCCAGCAGCAGAGAGCCACCCCTGCCACCAGCCCCCAGATGACCTCCACCCCCACCCCAGCTCCTGGTTTAGCTCCAGAGAGACATGTCTGTGGCTGGTCTGGGTGTCCTGTGAAAGCCCCGCCCTCAGGACGGCCTGGATTCTGGGGCCCACACGGTCACACCCACAGGCCTATGACTCACTCCTGACTGCTCAGCGGTTTCAGGCCAGGTGAGGTCACCGTAACCTCCTTAAACAACTGACAGCTCATTTTTATTCTCAATTGTTGGTTTAGCTACTCGAGATAAAAAGTTCTTGTAATGATACTTTTTAAACTACCTCTTATTACAAATGTGTGTACAATGTTTAAAAAATCTAGTTTTACAAAAATGTGTGACTTGGAAAGTGAAAGTCCCTTATGTAGTTCTACCTTCTATCAAAATTTTCTATTTGACAGCCTGGTATATATTTGACAGAATATATTCTTTCAGCTTTCTTTTTCTATACACGTCCACGCCTGAGTGTGTGTGTGTGTGGGGGGTGTATAAGTGTTGTTTTGTTGTTTTCTATACTGACATGCAATTCTACAGCTTATTTTTACTTTTTCCATGAAGAGCATTCTACTAGAGGCCTACTTATCACCTCAGCTCAAATTCAGGTTAACTCAGTGACCCAAGACTAGTGTGGGAAGAAAGGAAACATCCCAGGGACTCAGAAACCTGAGGTTTTCAAGAAGATATGGTTCAGCAAACAGGGGAGAGGAGCCCATGTTAGAAACCCAGATCAACCTGGAAGAGAAAAGCGCTCTCCCAGAAATATGCCACGTGGTGGGGTGGGGAGCAGCAGCAGACTCCACCCGCCTCAACTCCGTCGCAGCTCTGCCCGTAGTGCAGTCAGTGCAGAACAGACGGCCACAGGAGTGTGGCCCGGGCAGGCCACTGTCCCCAAGAGCCTCCCGAGGCACCGGCACATCCTGTACGTTTCTGCTGAGTTGGGTGCACAGGCCGGGTCACACCCAGCGTCAGAGCTCAGGAACTGGGGCCTGTGCCAGGGCAGAGCCCTGTGACATCCAGGAGGAAAAGGGCAGCTTCAAGACAAGCAGCCCTGTGTGCCAGACCTGCTTTCCTCTTTGGCCTCATGGATGGACAAACAAGCCGCTCAGCACGCTGCTTAGGGGAGTCCCTCACATGGGACACGCCACAGGCGCCAATATTTTAGGACCAATAATCTAAGTCAGTGTACTAAGAACAAAAGGAAAGGACTAGATGGAGATGCTGGTTAGGATCTGGGCTCCAGGGCCAGGCTAAGGCTTCCAGAAGGGGAGCCCTGTACGTGCCCTGCAGCCTCCTGCTGCCCCAGGACAGACAGTGACGGAACCAGAACCCAGCTCCCGAGCTGGGCTGCACGTCTGCACCCTGGGCCCCTGGTAATTGGCTGCATGACCAAGGGTAGCCAATAACTTGTTGCTTCTGAGCCCGTCTCCTTGCCAGTTAAGTGAAAATAACGTAAACAGTAGCTAACTCCAATTAAATGAAACGACGCGTATCAAGCACTTGGCACACGCCTGCTAGACAATATACTCAAATGTCACCTGCCACTCTTATTATGATTGGTTGAGGGCACCTCCAAAAAGAAGTAACTCCCTAGGGCACACAGCCTTCCAGGGCCTGTGGGGCCTCCCCTTTGAGCACAGTAAGGAACAGGAACACGCCAGCCACCACGTAGCCTGCGCCCAGGCCAGTTCCTAGCACACAAGGGCAGTTTTGCTGTCCCTGGACAGGGCACTGGGTGGGCATGGGTCAGGCCAAAGGCTGAGGAAGGCAACAAGCAGAACCTCTGAAGTGATGGGTCCCCAGGCACCACCATTTCTCACCTCCTGCAGGATGAGACTAGGCTGGAGCTGTGGCCCCTTCCTGTCTGCCTGTCTCCATCTCCTGGACAGCTCATGGAGGACGGCTGGGCTATGCTTCTAAAGGAACCACCACCGGGTGGCCCCGGGAGGGTGTGGCCGGAGCCCTGGCCCTCAACTCACCCTGGTCGATGGAGTGCTGTGGCAGCTGGCTGAGCTGGCTGCTGACCACCCCCGCGTAGGTGCGCAGGAACTCTTCCTCGCTGGCCGTCAGCTGCAAGGGCGAGAGAGCTGCAGGTGAAGGGTGGACGCACGGCTCTCGAAGGCACCTGCCCAGGCCTGCGTGATTCTTCTTTGCTCCCTGGGCCTCTGTTCCTGAGATTTGACCCTTCAGTTCCAGAGAGAGCATCCCTCTCCCATCCCTGACACTTGGTCCCCGGGTTCCACAGGCCTTGCTACGCACAGCGGTCCTCAGACGACCTAGTGCAGCTAAGTGCCTGTAGGAAGACGTAGGCCCTACTTGGAGAAACGCCCCTGCACATACACGTGCTGCCCTCTGGGTGCCCGTCCTGCCCAGTGCCCCTTGGATGCCTCTCCGGGAGAGAAGACTCTCAGCAGGTGGGAGAGGGGAGGAAAGGAAGGTCGGGACCATTAGAATTCTCACCCACCTGGTCCAAAGTTGGCATAAGGGTGGGAAGACTGCCCCAGCAGTGTCCCCAGAACTGGACGTGCTGGGCTCTGTGCCACATGAATTAGCCACAGAGCCAAACCACAGGCTCGGCAACCCCCCTCCTGGACCACGGTGGCTACAGGAGGTGGCCACAGCCGCTGCTCTGCCCGTCAGGCACCCTCCCTGGGAGCTGTGGTGTGACACACCACCGGCACTCACGTTTGACCCCATCTTTCTCAGCATGAGCAGCACGCGGACCTTCTGCTGAATGTACATCTCCTCCGGACTCTTCCCGGGGGCCCCCTCGCGGTTCATCCCCTGGCCAGCTCTGGAGACTCCTGCAGAGTGAGGAGAAGCACAGCGATGGGGGCTGTCAGGACGAGATATTCCCAGAGAGACACGGTGCTTGGCAGGAGTTGTCATGTAGCCCACTATGCTGCGGGCTCTCGTTTCTGAGCCCAGAGCAGGTGGTGAGCTGCCTGTTCCTCCCTCACCACCACGAGCCCCGCCAGACTGAGCAGCTATAACCTAGAGCAGGCATGGCGGCTCCTCTGTGCACGGAGCTGTCGGGCCCAGGGGGCTGAGCTGACCCAGACTACCAGTCAGCCCGACCTTCTAGCCACCCTGCCAGCAAGGCTCTGGCTACGAGCCACAAGAGATGTGCTACATGGCCCCAAAGTATCCCAGGTTTTCAAAACAACCAACTGCCACAAGGAGCAAAAGTGACATGATCAGAGGCAGCTGGCTTGGGCCTTTGCGGGAGAAACTGTGACGTCAGTACACAGCCCCCAAACACCAAGACAGCTCCCTCAGCGAAAGCCCCTGACGAGTTCAAGAGGCCAGCTACTGGGTTGGGCTCCAAGGAGTCCCTTGATGGGGACAGTTGGGCCTGGGGCTGTGGGGCACAGGCACCCCCCCAGGCTCACTGCCACCGCCCTCACAGGCCCACCCCACCTGTCGGAGGGCAGCTCCTGCAGGTAGCAGGGGCCCGACCTGCAGAAACGTCCCAGGAGAGAAGTCCCAGGGTTTCCCCTCCGGGAGCTGGTGGAGAGGAAGCCGGGTGTGGAGGAGTTTAGATTACATATTTGTAACTCCTGGATGAGTCAGAAATAACGCAGCAGCTGGTGGGGGTGGAGCCTCAGCAGCCCTGGTGCCAAGGAGCTATGCTCGGAGGACCAAGGCAAGGAACGGGGCTGGCGGGCCTAGGACACTCGCCACACCATCCATCCATCAGGGGCCAGCGAGCTCTGGAGCAGCAGGCTCTCCCAGGCAGGGGGGCTCTCCTAGGGAGGGGGTCTCCATGGAAAGGGTGGACTCAGAAATGTGCCAGAGCCCTGAACAGCAGCTTCCCTGCAGAGCCCCTGTCAGCTGCTCAGTCCCCATAAGCAAAGAGGGGCCCGGGTGCTAAACGCCCACACAATAGGCCAAAGAGCCGGCAAGTTGGGGCCTAAGTAGCAGCTGTATGCCTGATGTGACAGGGTCCCCTTCAGGGCCTCCCTTTCCACCACGAAAGCCGCAGGCTCCCTCGTCTACTGTCTGCCCCCTTCCACCTCCTCCGGGTTCAGAACAGGGCCTAACTGGTATCGGGGAAAGACTGGTAACCTGCCTCAAGGACGATCTCTAACGAGCGCAGGCCCCGCCGTCCGTGGCCTCATGCACAGAGGCTGCGGACAGCCCCAACGTCCTAACAGCTGAGCGGGAAAGCTCCGTTCTGGGGTTTCACTTCTCACGCTGACCCCCTCACTGCCTTCCACTCCACCACCCCACCAGAGTGATCTTTTTTAGAAAAAGCCAGAACAGATGACACCACTCCCTGCTTCACCCTACCTCAGCATGCACTCACAAGCCTTGTCAGGACCCCATGCGGCGCCCCCCCAAGGCCCCCCCCAAGCCCCCCCCCCTTGCACAGGATGGGGGTGGGGCTGCTTCCCGCTCCTTCCTCCTCCCCTTGCCGATCTGCCTTCCTGGCCCCAGTCTGTTTCTAGAACGTGCCAAGAAGCTCTTCTCCCCCCACCCCCGCCCCGGCAGCCTTTGCACTGAGTGTCCCCTGGGCCTGGAACTGAATTCTTTTCATCCTTCGTCTCACTCAAAGACGCCTTTCCAGGGAGCCTTTCCTGACAGCAAAGCCAGAGCCGGTTCTGTGTATCCTCCCCCTCCCTCCCGACCCCTCCCTGTCCCAGCCCTTCCAGTCACGTAGCCCTGTCTTGTCCCAGTTTTCTGAAAGCACCTTGTTGGAATACTTGCTTTTGTCTCTCCCCAACCTGACCAGAAGGCCAGGGCCATGTCTGCTTCGGTCACCCCGTCCTCCTGCAGCCCAGCCCCGTGCCTGGCACGTGCTTAATAAACAGCCCAGGTGGTGGCTAAGCTGCCCCCTGCCATCCACATCATCCACATCAATTTAGGGCCAAATGTCATCGTGTAGAAAGAGACCAAAGCACCTAATCCAGCCTCCAGAGCCAGGCTGAGCTTTTCCAAAGGACTCTCATTCCTAAGTAGTTTGTGTGCCATGGGCCATCGTGTCCAAAGGACATTTGAAACGCTCCGTGAAGCCTTCACACAGAGAGAGGGCTTCCAGGAGTAAAATCTTCCAACTCTGTCCTGTCAAGACAGCATGGAAGACGAGGGACTGGCCACTAGGTGTCGCCACACACAAAAGAACCAGAGTTCCACTGCCAGACGTCCCCCAACCCAATAGGCCCGTCTGGCTCAGGCTCTTACTCTGATCCTCCTGTCACAAACCACACCCCAGTCCCAGGTCCCAGAGCAGGATCCATTCATTCAGTCAGTCACTCATTCATTAACTCATTCATTCTGGGGGCCAGCTCTACCCAGACGAGGGTATGTATCTGGGTTTGCTGCACATCCCAGGAGGATGGGTCCTGGCTGCATGGTGAATGGGAACCTCTTCCTCACTGTCCTTTCCTGACCAGCCAAGCTTCCTCCAACAGAGACACAAGCTCAGAACCAACAGGAGTGCATATGTGTGTGAGTGTGTGACTGTGTGTGTGTGTACACACACTGTGAATCGTTTACATGAGGTCTATTTTACAGAATTTTGCTCTGAACAACAATTCCACCCCTGGCACCCTGTACAGTTTGGTGTCGCTCCATCATCTTCCACCGTCACAGCCTCCCTGTCCCCGGACACCTCCCACTCTCATGTTGTGATTACCAGGTGGGGGGCTTCTAGGGTCACAGGTGCCTGAATGTGCGCTTGGGGCCAGGTGACGCCCCCGTCAGCACAGTTCCCTGGCAGAGACTGATACTGAAACTGTTTCTTCTTGCTTCGGGGAAGATTCTTGTCATTTCTAAAAATGGGGGTCTTCTAGGATTCTTCCAGCTCTCGTCTGAGCTGATCCCGCCCTGCCTCCTGACAGAAGGAGCAGCCAGGGCTGGATCGGGCCCGAACGTGCCAATGAGCACACAGTCCCACCTTCGCGCTCCCATCCAAATGGATCAGACCTTTGTGACCGGTGTACACCACTCCATCCTAAACAAAATCTGCGTCCAGGGTATTGGTGTGAAGAAAATTAATAATGGATGAGAAGAAATCATAATAACCCAAACGACACAGACATTTCAGTCGCTGGTAACGTTATAAGGATATTAAAGTGGGTTCGGGTTGGGTGCCTATCTAAGCAAACATGCTATTACATTCTTATCACAATTCTGACACGCATCAGATGAACTTCATTTGAGAATTCTTAATCTCCCCTGTAGGGATCAAGAACTGGTCTCCATTAAAATGTGCTTAAATTGCATAAGTCCAAAGTGAAACTAATTTAGACACACCAATTATTCAGTCCTCAGCCACGAGAGCCAAAAGTAATGACGCTTCTCGATTACGGCCTCCAGGCAACCCCATAAAGGTCCCCTTGCCTACCACGGTGGCACTTCCATTCTTAATCCTAAGAAAATCTCCACGTTAACTGCCCAAGTCAGAGACAGACCTGCTCCCTCTCTTAAGATACAACATTCTGGAAGCTAACTAGGGAAAGGCATGGATGAGCTAAAGAATGGAAAATAGAAAGAAACAGACAGCTATCAACTATCCAAATGAAGAGGCCAGGAGAAGCCTGTGACTACGTATCATGCCATAGATATCCATGTGTTATGCAAAAAGTGGGAGTGATTCCAGAAAACTACATGTGATTGGGACAGATGCAATGAGGAGGTACATACGTTCGCTGCAGACACACAGAAACATCCCCCGCCCTGACACACACACACTCCTGTTGGCTCTAAGCCCACATCTCTGTGAAGGGAAGGTTGGCTGGTAATGGACAGTGAGGAAGGGGCTTCCAGCCACCGTAAGGACCCCAAGTGACAAAGGGAACCCATGGCCTGAGAGGCCACACTGCGTCCTCTGGGAGACATTCTGCCCAGGCTCTGCAGGGACCTAGTCTCTTCTAGCACATGAGTCTAGCTCTGAAGCCGCTGATCTCACTTTAGAAGAATCAGGAGGTAGCAGAAGAGGGACCCGGAGAGCAAACCCATTCTGACAAAGAGCTCTGAAAGCTGGCCTCCCTCTGACAGGCATGAGAAGCCCTGAATACAAACATAGCCCCTGCACTCGTTTTTATTTATAAACATGAAGCCAATGCTGTTTGAACACCCACATTTATATAGAAAGGAATACACATTTATACCGGTGACCTGGTCCTTGATTGGAAAATACTGAGGAAACTCAGGCTGGGCCAGACAGCAGGTGTGCTTTAAATACGTAAGGCCCCTCTGCCCCATGGCAGAGTCAGAGACAGTCCCAACAAGAGTCCCAACACTTGTCTTTTGTTTTGTCCATTAAAAAAAAAAAAGTGACCTATTTTAAATGCTCACATTTAAAAATGTACATTTCCATTTGTACAATGTTTACATTGCACAAAAACACAACGCCATCTAATTGCTATTCACAGAACTTCTGTAAAATATGAATTCAGAGACTGCAAACGTCTTAACAGCCTAAAAGAAACCAGCAGTACCACAATATTCACCGTAAGAACCCACACGCCTGAAGAAGAAATGAGCATTATTTAGAAATGACCTGTGCTAACTTCATGGCCAGCCTTTGAGCCTGTACCCAAAGTCCCCTCTCCCACACTGATCTGCGGCCACATCATGGGTCGTCCTTCCCCTGGAGTCCTTACCTGCTCTGGAAATTAACTTCAGGCAAACAGGTGCTCAACTGGGATGGGCGGGCTGTGGCCGGGGAGAAATAGGAAGGTGCGGCCCTGTGGAAACACAGAACACAAGTCGTGGGAGGAGCCAGCAGGGTCCTATGGCTGCCAGGGTTGCACCTGGAGCACCCGCCCCCTGCTGACAGACACGGGACCACAGGGAAGCTCATGGCAACAGGCTCTGCCACAGTCCAGAAATACCTGTGTGTCTGGCCAGCCCGGGGAATCTGCACCAACACCTCTGGGAGAAGGTGCTGACTGCGGCTGTGCTCGCCTGTCATTTCCGGCAGAAGCAGGTCACCCTCCTCCCCTGCGGTTAGTCACCAAGTCCAATTGAGATCTGTGCTGGGAGATGTCGTGGAGCAGAGTGAATCACTCAGGACAGCTGACGGGCAAGTCCCACACCTGCAGGAGCAGGCGCTCCCACACACCTCACAGGAGGCACCAGGCACGGGTGCCTGGGCACTTGGCATATGGAAAGAAACTGACGCACACACAGCACAGTTGCAGATAACTTACAACCTCCTAGCCTGGCCACATGTCTGTCCACTTCTCCCCAACACCTCTTTCAGGCATCAGAGAACACTCGTCTTGTCTTCGCATCCCACACACAACCTCACCATTCAGGGCCTTTGCAGGTTAATCTGACAAAAGCATGGCTCAAATGAGTAGGTGGGGACACCGGGGAGGCGAGGGAGGGAGGCACCCAGGTCTGGCCTGCCTGCTGCCACCGGGTCACCTCCTCCGCAGTGGGACACAGCCCTCGAAGCAGCTGGGTTAAAGGCAGCCTTGCCACTCCCAGTGGGACGCAGGTCTGAGGAAAATCCGCTGAGAAACATGCTGAGGGCGGAGCAGACGAAGGAGCTTTGAAACTCTCTGTCTTCCGCGATTTTTGCAAAGAAAACTGCTCGCTCACCCAAGGGACCAAGGAAAATGTGTTTCCCATAGAAAGTGAGATTTCAAAAGCCCTCCCTAGGCGCCGTTCTAAGTGCTGGGTCTCTGTTCAGCGTATGGTTTTGACTAGGGATGGCCCTGGGATGGAAGAGCCATCGCCCGCACGGCCACCCCTCCCCCGTCCGAGGACAGAGACTGACAGTGGCTAATTGCTTTTCTTTCCCCTGATATCAAAACACCCAAATACCACGGACCCCCAGGGAACTTTCCACCCAAGTCCCCACATTCCTTCAAAAGGAGATGAAAAGAGACGACCTCCGCCCACTCCTGAGGGGGCTTCAGTTTCTCCACCCACCACCACCGCCAATGAGCGTCCTGCTGTCCACAGGGCTCGGCCCTTCCAAGGAGCAGAGAGGAGCTTTGTCCTCACGACTTGAAGGCCGCACAGGGATGCTGTGACGTTCCTGCCAGGACTGTCCAGGGAGTCACGGCCAGCTGGTTTTTTTTGTCATTTTCTGACCAGATCAATGTCCCCAATTCATAGAGGAAGAAACCGAGGCTCAACGTCATGGGCCTCAGAGCCAGCGTAGGACAGGGCCCATGACCCAAAGGCCAGACACTGTTTCCAGTTCTGTTCTGTCACCGATGAGCTGTGCAGCCTGAGGTCGGCCACTGCCCTGCTGGGGCCTGCAGATTGCCATTTGTGAAAAGGAAACCATGACCTCCAGACACCATGTCTTCCCGGTGGATATGTGAGGTCAGGATGGCTTGGCGAGCGTGAGACGCCTGGGCGCTTAGAAGGGCCTCATTCAGGTCTAAACCTCTGCTGTCACTGTCCTAAAATTCTTAGTAATTTTTGAACAAGGGACCCAAAAAGGATACCAGGGTGCTGTCAAACTGCCACAGGCCCTATAACCTTAAGTAGACATGACGTGGATGCAAGAAGGATTCACCAAAATCTTTCTAGGTGTCAGCTCAGGGAGTGGAAGATACAAAAATGGGGCTGTGCCACTGAGCCCGCCTTCCAGGAGGTGACCAAATGGCTGAGGAAAGCACACTACACAAGGCAAACAAAACACAGCAAAAACAATATGCAATAACGCGACCAAAAGGTATGTCATGTTAGGATACAAACTCTCCCAGAATGCCAGCACCTCCCCCCAAGCAGCTCAGAGCCAGGAGGAAAAGACCCTTGACCCAGGGTAGGAAGCGGCAGAGTAAGAGGATGTGCAAAGCTCTGCAAGAACATGGAGGAGAAGGAGGGAGTAACTGCCGAGGGTTCCGGGCAGAAGACACTGGAACTGGATTTTGAAGGATGAACAGGAGTTTGCTGGTAGAGAAGGGAAGGGCATTACAGGCTCAGGGAACAGACATTCCTGAACAATTACTGAACGTCTATTATGTCAGGCCCTGTGCTGGGCATTGAGCATACACAGGTGAGCAAAAGAGCACGGTCCACTGTGATGAGTGGCCCCCGTGAGTGGGGGAGACAGACCCAGTCATACCCAGGTAAACGCCTCCACACACACTCTGATAAATGACACAAACTTCTGAGCCGTTCCCTGAAGGATGAGGAGCTGGGTTGGGGGGCCATTCCTGTGCTCAGGGGCACACACATGGAAAAGCCCTGAAGCAGGAAGAGACTGGACCTTTGGAGAAACTGGAGGAAGAAGGTGTGGCTGAGGCCTCGGGAGCCAGCGCCAGACCAGGTGGGTCCCTGAGAGAGGTGAGAAGAGGCATTCGACAGTGGGGAGTCAGGGAGACGCTGAGCTTTACGAGACCAGTGAGGCTGCGATGTGGAGAGCTGGAGGGGAAGCCCCGCTGGCCCAGGGGAGAGCTGGGGCTTGGGCTAGGGGGTGACGCAGAAGGGACAGTGAGGGTGGGAGGGTTTGGGACAGTCGCAAGTGGAACTGACGGATGGGAATAGTGTAAGAGCCTGGAATGCCACCGTGGCTGCAGGAAGTGGGGGCCGGAGGCCTGACCTGAGCCCTGCCCTGCCGGGTCTGCAGCCAAGGCTCTGAGAGCAGGCTGAACAGTTAGGACTGGACTCCGTGGCCACAGAGAAGCCCGCGGGGCTTGGAAAGCATGGATTCGTTCTTCAGATAGTCAGTACCACCATGAATATCTGCTAAGCGTTCTGGAGACTGAGTCAAAACATGGTGACCGACCAGACCTGGGAAACACATAGGGCACTTCTGGGAGACACCGTGCTCTGCATGGGGTGGTGGGGGACAGTTTAGGGGGGAGACACTTTGGGAAGAAGGAGAGAAGGTGAAGAAATGGCATCCTGGCCATGCCACTTACCAGCCAGCCACGTGGCTGTGGAGAATGCACTCAGTCAGCAAATTAACTGAGCACCTGCTACTAGTACGTATTGGGATACATCAGTGAAAAAACAGTCAAAAATCCCTATATACATTGTAGTGAAGAGCGAGAACAAAACTAAATAAACAAATCAGCGGGTAAATAATATAGTACGGGAGGAAGTGACAGGTGCTATGACAAAAAACCCAGCCGGAACCGGAGTGGGGTGGTCGGGTGGGCCTTCCTGAGCAGGGACATGAGGGAGGTGAGGGGGCGAGCTGTGGGAGGCCCTGGGGTGAGGGCACGTGGGGGGTGCTGGAGGAACAGCAAGAAAGCCCGTGAGTGAGCCAGGGGAGGGCGACGGGAGGCCACGGAGGCCTCTGTGACAACCTTGCCTTGACCTGTGAGAAAGGGCAGCCACGTGGCCTGGTCTGACTTGGGTTTTAGCAGGGCCACCTGACTCGGAGACGGAGAAGCGGGCAGACCAGCGAGGAGGAAGTGGCAGGAATCCAGGCAAAAGGGCCGCAGTGGCAGTGGGGTCTGGAGTGGGCAGGACATCAGGGGGCTGGCAGGCGTGGTGTGAAGGCTGAGAAGAGGGGCACATGAGAGTGACTGCCAGGCTCTGTCTGGGCTGAGCAACTGAAGGCGGGAGCTCCTAGCAACTGAGATGGGGGGGGAGACACACATGGAGAACTTTTGCGGAAAGACCAGGAGTTGAATATTAGACAGCTTAGATCCTTCCCATCTCTGAGCCTCAGTCTCCTGATCTGTAGATGGGGGTGACAGTGGTACCTGCCCCAAGTGCTGGCTGTGAAAATTAAATGAGATAATATGTAAAGAAAGCACTAGGCATAGTGCCTGGTACGTAGCAAGCACTCGATAAATTTAGTTGCTATTATTAGTGATAAGATCAGAAGGCTACACAGATAATGTCACTAAGTGATATTTTCGTTATAGGATGGGGGTAAAATGAAACAAACAGTAAGAATTCAAGGGTTTAAAATACCCCCCAGCTTCCTTTTCTCCCTTCTTCCCTCCCAGTTCACCCAACAGCCCCCAACCTGCTCAAAGGAATGATAAGGGGTAAAGAGCGACGGGGCGGGGGGAACAGGACCTCACTTCCATGTTTTCTACATGCTGCCCCAAATCTCTGGTTTCTCAGCCTTCGGCATTACTGACCTTTTGGGCTGGATAATTCTGTCGTGTAAAATATTTAGCAGCATCCCGGGACCCTACCTACCACCGTCACGTTTCAGTCAACGATGGATCCATATACAACAGTGATTCCGTAAGACAACAATGGAATTGAAAAATTCCTATCACGTGGTGACGCTGTCGCCCTTGTACTTACACAAATGCCACTGCGTTACAGATGCCTGCAGTATTCAATGCAGTAACATACTGTACAAGTTTGTAGCCTAGGAGCTGCAGGGGGAGAGTTTGTTACCCCCAAATACATCTATTTGGCATAAGGATTATTTTAGGCTGATTCATTTTAAGAAACAGAAGACATGAGAGAAGCTATGCAAACCAAAGTTACCCTTTGTAAAATACATTTACGTGAGTAAGGGATCTCCATTTGTACCAGGAAGAAGGGATGACCTTTTCTCTAGAAACTCTTATCAGTGCAGAAGACTTAAATCTGCACAGCAACCTTACTCTTGTTTCCTGTGTTTCTGCTGGTTCGTCCCATAACTGACTCCCCCAACATCTCCGACCCCCAACACCTTTTGTCTTCAGCTGAAGCTGGTATTGAAGGTGGTGACTGCTACCATCTTGGTGAGTTACTCAGCTTCCCCGGGTATCTCCCATGTGTACAGGAAGTACACATGTTATTACACGTGTTTTTCTTCTGTTACTCTGTCTTGTATTGCAGAGATGTCTCAGCCAAGAACCCAGAAGGGTCGAGGGAAAATGATTTTTCCTCCCCTACAGTGCAATAGGTGATACCTTACAGCCTAGGTGTGCAGGAGGCTGGACCTTCTTGGTTTCTGTTAGTGCGCTCTGCGATGTTCGCACAACCACAAAATCACCTAACGACACATTTCTCAGAATGTGTCCCCACTGTTAAGCAGTACATGACTGTAGATGCCGGTAGGACCACCCCCGTGGTTGTGACAACTGTGGCTGACAAAGGGTTCTATGGAAAATAACCTCACAGGATGATCTGATCATAAATTCCTAACTGGGCAGGTCATGGTAGGAAGACACGCCCCAGACATATAACTTCTTTAGTAAAAGGTTTGTCTTTGCTTTAAGCAAGCCCTGTCCATTGTTTCTGGGCATCTAGGTAAAACCACCCTCAAGAGAGCACATAATCTTGTGAACTCTCCTGCAGGCCCATCCCCACCTTGCTTTCTCCCATCTTCAGGTAATCTCCCTTGTTCCTTCCCTAGTTCCAAATGCATAAAAGAAGCTGCACACTGATATTCTCGGAAGCATTTTTCTCCTTCTGTAGAGCGCTGGCTTCTGGGTGTGTCCTCTGTTTGGCTCAAATACACTTTTATAAAAATTCTCTCCAGGTTTGGATGTTCTTACGTGGACACAACCAAGAATGCCTCTGGATGTTGTCATGTGTCCCCTGGAGGAGCAAAGTCAGCCCCGGTGGAGAACACTGCTTTAAAGAAATAGCTGACACATTGTCTAGCTTACAATTGGCCAGGCCTTGCTCTTAACCCTTCACTTATGTGAATTGTTCAGTCTTCACAACCAACGTCCCGACAAGGTTTCACAAATGAGGACAGAGATGCCGAATCGTTTGCCTGTACTCACCCATTCCCCAGATGGCCGGAGCTCTTACCCCTTTGCTCTCCTGCTCCCCAGTATACAAGCAAATGGATAAAAACAAGCTCAGACCCAGGGAGAGGGAGGCAAGGCTGAGGCCTGATCTGCCGCTGTGGCTGCGCGTCCCATGCTGGGCGGCACCTCAGGTCCTCTAGTGACATCAAAACTGGGGCACCAGAGGTAATTTCCACGAGTTCTACTCTCAGTAATTAAACTGCAACCTCCCAGACTCTAGGGCCTCATGAGCAACTTCCTTAATTAATAAATTCCACATTTCAGCCTCCTCCATCCAGAGCTAGGCTCAGCATTCTCGAACCATGCTCCACCAGCATGAGCAAAACAGGTCTAATGACGGCCCTGAGAGTCGGGGAGTTAGCAGGAGGCAGCACCATTCTTAGGCGATGAGGAATGTGTCCCAAAGTCGCCAACCCAAATTCAAAGCTGATCCAAAGCTCCTTCCAGCTCTCTGAAGCCGGGCAAAGTTGCAGAACAATGACAATTACTGCTGTTTTCTAAAGGCCAGGCAATGTCGGTCACATTCAGCACACTGTCTCATTTAATGTGAGTTCACAACAAGTGTGCAAGGTAAGAATATTCCCATTTTAAAGACAAGACAACTGAGGCTCAGAAGGTAAGTAAGCGCTCAAGGCCATAGAGCTAAGTGAAGAGCCTGGATTTGAATTCACGTTTTTTTCTCCAGCCTATCAGCCCCTTCTGGCTCAGAAATTGATTGAAGCATTAGTCATTTTAATTGACATTACAACGAAAATCTACTACAGAAAAAAAGAAAGCTAGAGCCCCAAATAACTGCCAATCAGAAAATGAGGCAGCAAAACAACTAAATAGAATAAATGGTCCTTGATGGGATCCAAGGAAGGGGCAGGGGAAGGAGTCATGAAGGCCATTATTGGGCAATTGGAGAACATTTAACAGGGAGTATTTATTAGATTAAATAGTATTGTATGATGTTATACGTGTTGTGTGTGATGGTTATGCTGAGGTTATATTGGAAAGTATCTCTTAAGAGATACAGGCTGAAGCACATAAGGGTGAAATGCCTCAACGCTTGCAATTTAGTTTCAAATGGTTCAAGAAAAAAAGTGTGTGTGTGTGTGTGTGTGTGTGTGCGCGCGCGCGCGCAAATATGGCAAAATGTTAACAATGATGAACTAGGTGAGAAGCATAGACAGTGGTTTCACTGCACTAGTTTAACTTTTCTGTAGATTTGAAATCAAAATTGAAAATCGGGAAAATCTTAAAAAGCCGCTAGGAAATGGGGAGTGGGGTGTGGCCGTGGGAGAGGAATGCCGTTGCTCTCTGAAGAGCCCTGGATATGCGTGGAGTTTCGTAACCCATCAGACGCTCCCGTCAGCCAGAGGCGGCCCTCCTCTAGTGGGGAGCAGCTATGCAGCCCAAGTGTAGATGGGCCATTCTCCTCTCTGGCTGCTGGGCTGCTGGCCCTGGAGCGATTTCTGAACTCACGACTACTACCCTCGAACACCTCCTGCTTCCAAGCTGCGACCTGCCCCTTCACGCACTGCACTCTGTTCCAGGGGTGAACCACCCTGCTGAAGGCCCTTTGGGGGAGGTTCTCGCAGCACTAAAATCAGATCCACCTGACTTGATTCCAAACGGCCCAGTAACAACCAGAGCGCAGCCGCCCTGCCCAGATGTCCTGATGACCACAGGAAAAGTATCAACACAGAAAACCACAGTTAAGCTGGAAGGCGGTACCTGGAAGCACTGTTAGGGATTGGGGGTGCTTCTTCCTTTCTGTGGCGTGACTCCCCCTCAGAGCAAGTCCCACAGGCCCGCAGGCACGTCACACACACAAAGAGCTCCAGGACAGGCACAAACCTGCCCAGGCGCCAATTCCCCCAGGACCTGCATCCTGGACAGGAAGTGAGAAAAAAGGGCTCCCTCCACTGTGCCCTCATGCAGGGGCAGGTGGTCAGATTCCAGGTGTTCACGGGTTCCCTGCACGGCAGTGGGACTCAGTCACGGGCATCTGGCAAAGTCTGGACACATTCTGGCTGTTACAATTTGGAGGATGCTACTGGATAGGGGGCAGGGATGTCACTAAACAGCCTACGATGACAGAACAGTGCCCACAACAAGCAGTGGTCTGGCCCCCATGTCCATAGCACCGAGGGGGAGAAACTCTGTGTGGTGGTCCCCTCAGAGTGACCCATCGCCCCAGGCTCCTTTAACCCCTCCGGGCCTTAGAACACCCTTCCCTACGGAGTGTTCATTGTTCTAGCAGAGAAGGTTACAATTCTCACGTAACTCATAAGCGCAGAGGGAGCTGATCCTTTTTCTCCCACGTCTCCAGTATTTTTGCGGACCCTTGAAAAGCCTGTAGGTCTTTGTGCTGAAGAATCTGGATGGATGAACTAGTGCTGCCAGTCACATGGGGCGCTCCGAACGTGCTTACGTGGATGAATAGATTTGAGGAGCCTGTTCCATTCACTTGGGGACCGCGAAGGAAGCCCCCTGGTCTCGGAATGTCCCTACCTCAGAGAATCTAAGACATGGAGGAACTGAAGGAGCCTGTCTGTATCCAGTATATATAATGCTGACGTAACTGGATTGGTATAAGGCACCTCTTTAGAACTTCTAGTTTTAAAAAATTTATCCTGGGGTGGCCGGGTGGCTCAATTGGTTAGAGCGCAAGCTCTTAACAACAAGGTTGCCAGTTCGATTCCCACATGGGCCAGTGAGCTGCGCCCTCCACAACTAGATTGAAGGACGACGACTTGACTTGGAGCTGAGGATCCTGGAGAAACACATTGTTCTGCCAAATTCCCCAATAAAAATTTAAAAAAAAATTTTATCCTATGATTTTGGCCTGATTGGTTAAAAAAAAAAAACGTTACCCAGCTCTCACTGTCTCTCAAGTCCTGAACTGGGTGAAACCCACCTTTTTACAGCTAAGAAAAAGTACCTGGCAGGCCTGCTTGCCAGCCGGAGAACAATGCAGACAGGAAGGGAACGTGGAGTGGGAGGAAGTTTCCGCGGCTGCAGCAGGACACTCCGGATCCTGGGCCACGTAGTTTGGCTCTGCAGCTCTGACTGGTGGGGCTTTTCTCTCCGCACAGTAGGGGAAACAAGGACAGAAGGAAAGAAAGGCATCTTTTGACCTAATTTAAAATCAGATTTTTTTTCTTCCCAGAGAACAGCTGGAGCTCTGAAACCCGGTTGAGCAGGAGCCTGAAACCTGCAGGCAGGAGCCAGGGCGCCTACAAAATCCGGCTCCAGATCTTCCTCTGATTCAGCCTGATTCATGACCTTCAGCCTCTGGCAGGTTCCAGGGGGGTGGGTAAAGCAGATCGCAGAGCCCTTGTCTATTCCTAAGTGAAGGTAAGGGCTGGAACCCTTAGCTCTAGGGTGCAAGTGTCCCCCACCCCCACTTCTGGGCAGGCGGTCTCCCAGGCCAGACTACCTTCACTATGGCTGAACACCTGCAGTGTCAAAAAGCCCAGCCACGCAAGCTGGTGGCAGCCTGACCCTTTTTCTCTCCTGTGATCTGGGTCAGCACCATGCCCCCAGCATGCTGACAATACTGCTCCCCCTCACCAAGGGAAAACCCCCTTTGCACTGCTGGTCAGTCTTCTTAGGGAGGAAGCTGAAGTCAACTTTAGGCTGGAAGGTCCAGATCCAAGCCTAATCATCCCAGGGAAGGAGCCTGGCCAGGAGGCGTCCCAGATCTTGGGTGAGACCCTCCAGAGAAGGATGCCAGAATGTTAATTTCAACCCATAGAAGCACCATCAACCCTGCTGCCCACAGTTATGCCAACTCTTACAGGGTCACCATTTAAATTGTTAACTCAATTGGGAAATTTTAAAGTTTGGGCATTTTGTTTTATTTTTAGAGAGGAAAGGGGAAAACTGACACAGTGCTGTGTATTTCTCAGGAGCTGCATGAGGTCCCTTCACTCAGAGCCATCCGGACATCTTCATGCCACCCTCATTCACACCGGGACAAGCCTTGTTCTCAGAGGCAGGCCCAGGCATGGCCTGCCCGGCCCTCTCGGTGCCCAACAGCAGGCTGGCCTGCCCAAAAATCACCACCCAGCCCTTCTTCCTGGCCCCTACTCTCCCGCCAGTAAAGTCTCCTAGAATTGGGTCAAATAAAGAAGCCTTCTGAACCTGGTTCACGGCAGCCCCTCAGAATCCAAGGGTCAGGAAAGCCTCCAGCTTCCTGTTGCAAGAATTAGGTCATTAAATCAACTGGGTCGCTCAGGCCCGAGTTGTGCCCCCAAAGTGGGCAGGCTGGCAGCCTCGTGGCCTCCAGAGCCAGTCCTCTGCTCACTGCCCAGCTCTGGGGGTGGCTGTCCTCAGGACCCAGCTGAGAGGCTCTAGGAGTGATCTCCTGGGTGAACCTTCTATAAACTCTTAAGAAAATAGGTTTTAGGGTTCCTGCCTCCACTATTCTATAGGCTTTCAGCATACAGGTATGGCTAATTTGCATTAAAATGCAGGTATGTTTGTTTACCTCGAAAACATACCCACATCATTGCTATAAATTACAAGGATTCATTACCCCTGGACGGCACACAAGCCCCATGGTTGGTTTGGATAATTGCTCTGCCCTATTACACAGGCAGTGGCCTTCCCTCTCCTTCCCCTCCCCAGTTCCCTCCAAACAAAAAATAATCCAAGGAAGGAGGAAACCTCCCCCTCAGAGGCTGCTGAAGACTCGGTTTCCTTCCTCCCTAAATGTTGAACAAGCTGATAATCAAAATCAAAAATAGTTTAAACAAAGAAACTGCAGAATCTACATGCGTTTATTCCATTAGCTTGCTGGGGGAAGTAGCATGAGGATCACAAAACTCGTCCAGTCCGAAAGCGAGGATGGTGATGGCAGGAGGGGAGGGCACGGGTGACCAGAACAAACACACGCTGCTCTGAAGACCCAGGAAAACACAGCACCGAATACAGCAGGGACCCACCCTCAGCACCTGGGGGGTTTGCTCAGTGGCCACCATGCAAAAGCTCAAGCTGGACAGAAATGGAGTGGAGGCCGCAGGGCCCCGTGTGAGGGCTCTAAGAAACTGTCCCCATTCCCAATGGGTGTAGGCATAATCACCGAGGCCAGGCACACCCAGATAACCCAGTTCAGGAGCCAAATCCCCAACATCCATTTGTAATGACATCCCCGTTCCCAAAGCCACGAAACCCTTAGTCATCAAGCCACAGAAAGGGAGAAGCTCCTGGCAAACTGGCCTGTTGGTGCTCCCCTGGCTAAAAGACTCCTGGTTTTACAGGCCGGCTACTCACCCAAGACTGTGACATTTCATAAAATGAAACCCAGGAGCCTTTTACAAGCCCATATCCACAGAATGCGAGCAGAACCTGACCTCTTGCAAAAACTCTTAGCTGAGAGGAAACTCTTATCAAGGTTCACTGAGAGCGGGTTAATGACACTGCACATTCGTTTGGTGGTATCCTGAGCATGAAGACTTTAAATCTCTCAGAGAACTAAACTTCTTCCTTCCAATGTACTTGGAGTACGTAACGTAATGTTAAAATAAAACAAAACAAATACCGGCACCAATGCACACTAGTTCTTACCTGCTGCTAGAAAAGGCACGTAAGTCTGACAGAAAGATACTCAATCCCAAAAATTTCCAAGTCCGAAAAAGAACAGCTCACCCAAAATAGAAATTCCTAAGAGAAAGGGAAACAGACAACTGTGCATGCTGTAAAAAGAGGGGATCCATTGTTTAAGTTTTGTTTTGGTCATCTTTATTTAGTTTGCATGAAGTTGAAAATTAAGGCATTTTAAAAAATTCTACTTCATGCCCATTTTGTGGCTGGGAAGGGGGCAGGAGAAGCAAATTTGATTTGAACACATACTTGTAAATTCTAATACAAAATTATACAATTTTTCCTGTAAACAATACCAATTTTTTATTAGGGAGCATTTTCTTTCTAGCCTGTATTTCAGTCTAGAAGAAAAGATAATGAGTAAAACAAATTGCATTGCTAAAAGGATTGTAGTGCTGCATTGTCTGAAGTTAGCACCTCTTGGACTGAATAGCTGTGAAGACTCCATGTATTACGAGTCTGTATGGCAAGTTTGCAGCGAGATCATGGACATATCATCCCATTGTAAGGAGACTTCAAAAAATATGGGAACAGTTAGTTATTTTTACAAGTTCTTTTGTTTTTGTGTGTGTGTGCTGTCGCTTGTCGACAACAGCTTTTTGTTTTCCTCAATGAGGAGTGTTGCTCATTTGTGAACCTTCCTTAACTCGAAGTAAAATGGTTAAAAATATTTATCCTGTTAGAATAGGCTGCATCTTTTTAACAACTCATTACAAAATAAACAAAACAAAACAAAACCAAAAAAAAAGGGGGGGGGGGAAAGAAACCAGAAATCCAGGACAATAATCCAGGAGAGCCAGGCAAAGCCAAGGGGACTGCAACCAAAATAAATTCCAGATGGAACAAAGTTGTTTTTCTCCTCACCTTTTTATTTTGAAAAATTTCAAAGCCACCAAGAAGCTGAAAGAATAGTACAAGGAACATCCTAATACCTGCCCAGAGTCAGCAGTTGTTAACATTTTGCCACATTTGTCTCATGCCTCTCCCTGTTGTGGGTAGATGGGGTATGTCTGCTTATTTTCTTGAGCCATTTGCAAGTAGGTCGCAGATATCATGATACTCTGCTAAGTGTATTGTCATGTATTTCCCAGGGCCCTTCTCCTATATGACCAGAATAGCATTTTTACCCCCAAGGAATTTACTACTGGCCCACTAATATTCTCTGATGCACAGCCCATATCCACATTTCCCCGGCCCCACTCCCCTCACGTTGGCCTTTACTGTATTTCAAACCAGGACCCAATCAAGGATCTCATTGCATTTGGTTCCCATACTTGCACCTCCTTTAGCCTAAAATGGTTCAGCAGCTTTTCTTTATCAGGACATTAGCATTTTTTAGAGACCAGGACCACTGTCCTTAGGATGTACCACAACCTGGATTTGTCCGATTGTTCCTTACAATTAGAGTAAGGTTAAACATTATGGCAAGAAACTGTCTTAGCTGACGGTGTCAGTGTCCCACTGGAGACACACAATGCCCATTCGCCCCATTTCTGATGAGGCCAGGTTTGATCCCTTAGTAATAGAGCAAAGTTTTAAATGGATAGAATAGAGAGTAAGCATATTAGAAGCAAACATAGGAAAGAAAACAGTGGGAGGAGAAAATAATAGGAAATGAAACCTAGAAGTCATAAAAGATATTAAAGTCTGATTATAGAAAAATCAAACTCTCTGCATGGAAAACATAATCATATCATCAGAAACATAATCAAAGAACAATGACTAATTATGGAAATACATGTAACATATATCACAGCTATAGGACAAACTTCCTCAATGTATAAAGAATACCTGTAGATCAACAGGAAAAAGACTGCCAACCCAAGAAAGAAATGGGTAAATAATGGAACAGATTGTTCATAAATGGCTCTTAAAATAAGAAATGATGCTTTATTTCCTCATAAGGAAAATGCAAATTAGAAATATAATGATATACCACTTCTCATGTATTAGCAACAATCAAAGAGTTTAACAACTTCTGCCAAGGTATGGGGGAAATATAAAATGTTAGTATCTCCACGGAGGGCAATTTGGCAACACTAAAAATTTAAACAGATATACCTTTTGTTCTAACAATTCAGCCTGTAGGAATTTACCCTATAGATCCACTTACACAAATGCACAAAGATATATGTAGAAGAATATTCCTTGTTAATAGTAACTAACAAAAGACAGAAAACCTAAATACTCACCAACAGGGGACTGGTTTTAAAATATAACCAATCCAAAGAATGCCCTGGAACCATTAAAATGAGTGCTGTAGCTCTAAATGACCTAGACAAGTGACTTAACTTCTCTGTGCCTCAGTTTACTCATCTGCAAACGGTCGACAATACCAGTCCTTAGGTCAGAGGGTTGCTGGGAGAAGTGGAAGAGATCATATAAGGAATGCACTTTTAACAATACCCAGCACACAGGAAACGCTCACGAGGTATTAGCCGAATGACGACCACCACGGTGGGGGTGGTGCTGGTGGTGCTGGTTTGCACAGCTCTATAGTAGCATTTACTGTGAAGTGAAGAAGTCAGGTGCAGAGAACTGCGCATTACAGTGTCAAAGGAATAGTGCGTGTCAGGCCTGCGTGAGGTCACCCACGTGCACGGTACACTTGTACATGTGCAGAACGTCTGGTTAAGAGTCACAAGACGCTGGCTACCAGCAGTCTCTTTCAGGGCTGGGAATCCAGGGAGGAAAACCGTTTTTACCATACGGCCTTTTGAATTCTGGACTATGTACATATTCCCCACTCCAAAAACTAGGAATGATTTTTTTTTTTTTTGAAAGGAAGTGGAATGGGGTCAGAAGATGAGAGGAAAAGGCAGCTCTCCCTCTGGGAGGTCCGGCCAGTCCAGGGCAGTGCTGCTGCTGAGCATTCAGGGACGCTCGCTGGACGGCCTAGGAAACCCTCTCCTCCAGGAGACAGGAAGTGAGGGTGGGCAGCCAACACCTGGAGCAAACGGAGGGTGATGGGCACGTGCTGCCTGTCAGGTGGTAGCAGCACTTTCATCCCAGGTGGGAGAAGACACTGGCTCCAGCTGACTCCGCTCCACCGTGTCCTGTGGAGCTGCAAAGCACAGCCAGCACCCCCACAGTCAGCTAGCTGGCCTAGGAGCCCCACCATGTCCTCCTAACAAATCTCTGGCACCCCATCTTCCTGCAACTCCAGCAAGCGGCCGGAAGAACGCTATGTGCCCTGAAAGGCCACGGGGCAGTGCCACCAGCGGGGACAGACAGAGGGTTGCGGGGAACGGGTCACCCTCTGCCGCGGTGGGGAAGCTGAGTGTGCAGCACACGGAGTTCACAGGGCTAAGATCACAGCCTCGCCGGAGCTCACCTTGGCAGTATCCCCACCCCACCTTTTGTCTCCCCTTTTGTAAATAAATTTGGATCATTATTCAGGGCTCAGAACTACTACCCAGCTTAAAATCCCCAAATCAACTTGGCAGTACTCACAGGTTCATGTATTTTAATCAGGCTCCCTCCACCACACAGAACATAAAATGACAAGTGGAAAATCATTCAAATGTCCTCTACCTGCAGAGAACAGAAGAGACCTCGAGGGTCCGAAACACGTTTCAGTTCATATTCCTGCAGCAGAAGAATATTCTGCGAAGACAAGTGTCAGGATGGGTCGTTCGGAAGCCCAGGCTGCCAGGGGCAGGGGTCTGTGAGGTCCTAGCCTAGGCAGGGGGGTCAAGGCTAACCCATCTCCCTGGAAACTGGGTCCCCGGTTTTTGCCTAGTGATTTAGCAGGAGAAGCAAGGGTAGAGCTCGCTTTGTGAGAGGTGCTTGAATCACAAGGGACCCTGATCCCCACAGGACTGCGGAATGACAAGGCGGTAAGTTCGTTGTCTCAGGTCTTTATTCAGTTCAGGGACGTGGACAGCAGGATTCCACGGCAGGAAACAGGGGGATTGAATACTCAGGAGATGCTCAGGCCTGAAAAAACCTTCATTGGAGCTGGTCTCCAAAAGCCTGCCCCCTAGTTCTCCACGTGGGAGAGGGTATGAAAGTGGGTCACATTCTCCCTGCTTAACTTGTGTCCCTGTGGGCTCCAACCACACTTGAAGAAGTCCAGGGACACTGAGTGACCTGCTCTCCTCGCCAGGCCAGCCATTTCCTCCTGAGCAGATGTGGACTGATTCTGGGGCCCCCCAGACTGAGGGGGCAGCTGGCCAGCACCAGGAAGGCAGTGGCATGCCAGGAGCTGGGTGAAAGGACCATCACTCAGGAGTGTACCATGCTGTCCTGGCACTTTTCCTCTCACTCCGACTGTGGGCAGCTGCCTCTGCCAGCCCTTTGCCCTCTCCACCCGTCCTGGCTGCAGGGAGAGAGCAAGAACACTGCTTTCTCACGAACTGCTCAGCCTCCCTGACCTAGCTCTTTGAAGGGATCCCAAGGCTTGGTGCTGGGCAGACTCGGGGAAGAAAGAAACTTTCTCCACCCCATTCTGCATAGATTGACCCCAAACAGGGGCTCAAGGACATGGGTGTCCACAGGCATTAGTTCTTTTAGGAACCCTGTGGGCAGATCAGAGAGCACAGGGCAGCTAGCCCCCAGTCTGCCTGCAGCCATATGACTGCTTTCCAAATTTGGCAGAGGCAGACCTGTCAGGCATGGACAGAATTCTGGAGAGACAAGGTCTGGCAGTCATTTCATAAGACAGGCACCGATTCACTGGTGGTATAATTTCAAAAATCTGTGGAAAGAGACCATCGCCTTAATGCCCTCCCAGGGCAGGTACCCATAGGGGCCGATGTGCCCATCTGGAAATTACATCCTGACTCTCCCCCCCGAGAGTTCAAAACCCTCACCAACACGTCCATCCTTTGTTCACACGCCTCCAACTAGATAATAAGCCTCTTGGCCCTAGACTGTAAGGGAAGAATTATTTTTATTCGGCTCACCACAGAATTCCCAGTGGCCCAGATCGTAATAACAGCCCAGTAAATATTTATTAATTGAATTAATGAATCATTAGAAGGGAGGGAAGGAAGGAAGGATGAATGGAAGACAGCCATCACTTCTTGGCATCTCCGTGCCCTTGGCTTCTATTATAAAGACATCAGAGCCAGGATTAGCACCCACGCCCTTTAACCCTTTCTCTGCCCCGCTATCATCCGTGGTCCTCAATCGTGATACGATGCATAGCATCCACACCTGTTGACAGGAGCTTATACAGTACATGGCCACGAAGAATAGAGAAACATTCCTGACCCTCAATCCGGAAGACACTTCAGAAGGAGAAAGCAGTGCTTTGGTCCAGCTGTGCCCACCACGGAGGCACACCTTTCCCACTGTGGACTCTTGGTTTCCCTTTTAACAAGGCTTCGGGGAGGATCAGGGCATAATAGGTCTTTAATAACCGAGTATAACAGCAGTTGGTGCTCGGCGCCCTTTCATATAAGGAGTTCAAAAGCACTTTGGCTCAAACACATAATGCCCCTGCGAGCTATGAAGGTACAGGTATCATTATCCCCATTTACAGTTGGGGAAAGTAAGGCAAAGGAGGTTAATTAGCTTGCCCAAGGTCAAAAGAGACAGGGAAAGGGCGGAGGATTCAAACTCTTCGCCGCAGCCAGTGAGCTGGCTCTGGCCACCCTAACAAATCCACCCACGCTGGGCTCAACGGCGATCTTTTTTCTTCTCTATTATTTCTGCTGAGAAGCTAATACTGTGCTTAGAAGTATCTAATATTGCGCTTAGAACTCACGCTCATGAGACTTTCTTCTGATTTGAATCCGATTCTGTTCTCAACTAGCTTGACCTCAAACAAATTACTTAATCCTTCCAGGCCTCAGTTTCTGAATATATATGATCTGGGCCACTGGTAATTATAGCGTGTATCTCAGAAACTAGTGAGGATTCAATGAGACAATGTACGTAAAATCCCAGTATCATTCATTTTCTCCTTTTCTAAATGAGCACACACCACTCATAATAAAACAAACCAGTTAGATGAGAAAAAGGTTGCACCCACTCTGGGTTTAGTTTTTACAAGGCTACAGATGACATATGACTAACAGGCGTTTCGGATGCTGCCAATGAAATGCCCCAGGACCCTGAAAGTGACGTGCAACACAGAAGTCCTATTTGATTCCCACTTATTCCTGCTGGCCTCTCAGATGAAGAGCAAGTTGTACTGTGGACACTGACGAGGGGATGCCTGAGTGAGGACTTGCAAAGCTGGTCAATGCACCCAGTTTCCAGAGGCCAACTCTGAATTCTTGGCAAGCTGAAGCCCTGGGTTTGAAATGCCATTTCTCTGAGTGTTCTACTGAGCTACCCAACTCTGTTCAGACCAGACCAAAGACAGCCAATGCTTTCTGGGTACCACCGTGTTCCTGATCAAGTGACCCAACAGGAGTTGTCAGAGGTGACAGTGTAGCTCAACCTTCTACAGGGGACCCGGTGATACTCAGCAGGAGACTGGAAGAGAAGCAGGGGTGGTGGAGGAAAGCTGACCAGTCGATCCTGGTATACCCCCAACTAAGACACTGTCACGTATTTGTGTGTGGGTGTCCTTCGTGCACATATGAAGAACAGCAGCAAAACGCCAAAGCTACTTCAGAGTCACTGCCAAGATGTGAAGCTATCAGTCATGCAGAGGTGAGCAGAATACATAGGACATGCCACTGTTATAGGACAAGATGCTAGGAGCTGGCAGTGCTCATTCATTCAACTCAAGAAATGTTCACTGATGACCTACATACTCTGGAGAAAAGAAGGCTCAGTGGAATAGCCAGGGCACAGAGACACACGCCTGGCCCTCCGCTAACCCAGCCCACATCTCCTGGGTACCGAGGCCAGAAAAATGAGGAAGCTGATGGAAATAAACTCGACACTGCTTCCTGGCCTCCAAAAGCCTTCCCAGGACACGGAAAGCCCACTCACTGCTCCTCCTAGTATCCTGCTCTTTCTCCGAGGATGGACCACCAGAACAAGTTCCCGTGCAGTGCTTGCCCACTGTTCAGAATTAAACATTCGGGTCTCCACTCAAAGTCACCTCCTCTGGGCTGGCTAGAGTGATGATTCTCACCTCGTCCAGTCACGCTCCATCTCACTGCCCTGCTTTCTTCTCCCTGTACCTCTTTTCACCATTCTAGCTTATTTTGTTCACTTGTTCACTTGTTTACTGTCTGTCTTGCCCACTAGAATATAAACTTCGTTAGACTATGTATCTTGGCTATATCCCCAGCACCCACAACAGTGCCTGGCACATAGTAGGTGCTCATTAAGTCATTCAGTTCAACAAATATTTAGTAAGTGCCTACAAACTTTAGGCACTGAACTATAACAGTAGACAAACACACACACACACACACACAAAAAAAAAAAAACCCCACAAAATCTCTGCCTTCAAAGAGCTTCAATTCTTCGGGAGATAAGATAAATAAATAATGGTGAAATAATAGCTGCTACCTCAACCAAGCAGGTACTCAGTGCTCCACGCTGTTCTAAGTATCTGCTAGCAAGGTATTACTTAATTTAATCCTTCCCACAACCCCATGAAGGAAGTATTATTAATTTATAAGTGGGGACAGTGAGCCACAGGGAGGTTAAATTACTTGCTGGAAGTCACAGAGCTCATGACAGGCAGAACCAAGACCCAAACCCAGATAGTCTTGGTACAAAGTCCATGCTCTGATTATGAGCTACGCTTCATATTTGCTGCGTGTCGAATAACTCCTTGGTCAGCATTCTCAGCAGCTGCCCCCTGTAGACAGGGCTGGAGAGAGAGCAGACCCATCAGGGCAGGGCTGCCCTGTTCTCCAAGCTCAGTGAGATGGACACTGCCGGGTCTACCACTGTGTTACACATCTGAAATGAAGCATGAGGAGGCATCCGAAAGGAAGCATGGTCTGACAAAAAAACAGGGACTGAGTCAGGATTCCTGGGTTCTAGTTTTCGGTGCTGTGAAACACCCAGGCACATCAACCAACACGTGATGAGTTTACTTTTTGTAAATGCTATGAGGGATGGAAAGATGAATCTAATAGAGATCCTGCTGAAACAGAGGAAGAGAATGGCAGATACCATAAGAAAATGTACAAACTGCTATGGGATTTCAAGAGTTATTCAGCCTCTAGGGGCCACAGGTACTCAACCATAAAAGAGGGGTTGGCCTACATAATCCCCACAATCCTCTAGTTCTGACATGTTCTGATAGCACAGACTTGGAGCAGCACGGAGATCAAGTTTTATTCTGGTTCGTGGTTCAAGTTCATGGCCACTGAGTTGTTGTTCTCCCACCTATCATGAGAACAGTCCCAATTTCTTTGGGCAACATCTTAAAGCAGCAGAAGGGCAGCCAGGTGTGGGAACGCAGCCCAACAGTGCTCTGCCCTCCTCCACCTCTCACCGGCTTTTAAATCCACAAACCCTCTTCCATCAAGGAGGAGGTGCCCTTTCTGTGAGCATGTTATATTATAACATGGAGACTACTCCTTACGTACCTTTTTCATGTCTATGTCCCTAGAGTCTAGCACAGCGCCTGGCTCACAATGGGCAGCAAGTAAGGTTTGCTGAGCTAAACCCGAGCATGGTGAAGTCTAGAGACTCTCTGCTAGACATGTCAATCTCAGTCAGAATTGCCTGAAGTTTTGCTGTACACCTCTCAGCTTCTCCCAGGGGGAGCAGACTATTTAAGTTGCTTGCTATTTAAGACACTTCTTCACTTCTACTGTTACCACCCTGGTCCTCCAAGCCACCCTCATTTCTTGCCTGGCATCTGCAATAGTCTTGTCTCTCAACTGGTACCCCTGCTTCTGTTTGCATCTTACAATCCAGACCCAGTATAGAGGCCAGAACTATCTTTGAAAACTTAAACCAGATCGTATCACTTCTCTGCTTAAAATCCTCCAACGGCTTCTAACTGCACTTGGAATCAAATCCAAACTGGTTCTTCCCACCTTCATAGCACTTACGGCTATAGAAAGTATTTTGTCTGCTTATTTGTTGACTCCCTCCTCTTTAGAATGTCCTGCTACAGGAGGGCAGGGCCTGCCTCTATCTTCGCCATTGCTTGGAATGGTGCCTGCCACATAGTAAGCACTCACTATTGAATGGATGAATCTCCATTCCACTGAGGCAACTTGTATTTACAAGGACCACAAATTCCACCAGGAAACCATGAATGACACACTGGCATTTACCAGCTGGCACCTTTATTTACGATTCAAAGTCCTGCTTTAAATCAGAGGAAACTTGGTATCTTTGGACAGTTTAATGGCCTAAGAGATCAGTATCACTTAGGATCTAAAGCCAGGAACGAGAGCCCAACAGTTGTAACAGGGAGCTCAGAGCCAAGGCGTTTGGAAACAGAACTTCAGAACAAACTCTGACTTGCCTCCCGATCCCTTACCGACACCCCCTGTGCCTCAATTTACCCAGCAGTCGGCCAGGCATACTTCCCTAAGTTCTGTGAATGGCAGGAGACAAAATAATTAATAGCTATAGCATACTTAGATCCTCAGATAAGAGGTGCTGCAAGCCACACATCTCATTATTCATAAAACTCTTGATTTGCTGCCAGCACAGGCCTCCTCGGCCTTCCCAGGGGCTAACCTGACAGCAGGTACTGCTCAGACAAGTTCAGCACACAAGAGAGGGGGGCATGTGGGGCCTAACAGGTTGGGTGTCCAGACCCATGTGGCTTGGTTACCCGGTTCAAGAAAAAGGAACCTGGTTGGGGTGGGGGTGATGAAAAGAAGGTGAGATGTGCAGTTTGGGGCTCCCAGTGGTTAATTTTGCAGGCTCACACATACAGCTGGCCATACCGGAGAGACACATGCCTACAAAGCGTACCTTGCAGGACCGCTCACCAGGAGAGGTGGAATGGGGAGCGGGCAGTTCAGTCCAAGTATAGAGAGGAAGAGCAGCCCGGTGGCCACACCTTGGCAGCATTTAGTTTGGGGAAATACGGAGGAGCTCCATACACAGGGTCAGGATGCTGACAGTGGGGCTCAGGTGAGGAAAGAGACAAGAGGTCGCGGGACCTGGAGTGCTGACACACGGTGACAACCAACCCGACGCGGTGAGATGAGCGACAGAGTGGGTGGCTCAGACACCTGTGGAAGCGACCCCCGGGAGAAGGTGAGGACGCCTGGAGGGTGATTTGCGGAGCGGCAGGAGACAGGGGCGGCCCAGCCGGGCGAGGAGGCCTGGTCCCAACCAGGGCGCCGCGCCGGGGGCCCAGCCGGTGGGTCCGAGCCGGGTCGGGGGCGCCCTCCGCGGCCCCTCCCCAGGAGACAAAGGGCCGGCGGCTCCCCGGAGCCCGAGCGCGGCGCGGGCCTGGGCGCTACAAGCGCGAGCTGGCGTCGGCGCTTACCTGGGCCGCCCGACCCGGCCTGGCCGGCGGGGGCTGCGGGTCCGTGCGCAGCGCGCGGCGGCCTGTTCCGGGGCGCGCTCAGCTTGAGCGACGGCGTCGGCGTCGGCGGCGGCAGCAGCAACGGCGGCGGCGGTGGTAGCAGCAGCAGCAGCAGCAGAACCAGCAGCAGCAGCGGGAGCGGCCGCTTCAGCCTCCGCCTCCCGCTCCGTGAGTCACCGCGGCGGGGAAGGAGGGAGGCGCCAGGCCGCCGGAGGAGGGACCGGCGAAGGGGGCGGCATCTGGCTCCGCGCGGGTGGCGAAGGCGCGGCCAAGGCAACGCCCCGGGGGTGTAGGGGCCGCCGAGGGCCGGGCGCCGGGGGCGGGGTCTGCGGTGGGGCGGGGCTCGGGGCAGTGGGGCGTTCATTGGTTACATCGATCAGTGGGGCGGGGCTTCTTGGTGCGGGACGGGAGCTGCGGGGCGCTAGAGGACGCTTATTGGGCAACTCGATCAAGGGGCGGGGCCATTGACTCGGGGCGGAGCCACGAGAAGGGCTAGTGGACCAGGGTCGCGGGTAGCGGCGGAACCGCACTTGGAGCAAAGGGGAGGAGCGGGGGCCGGAGGTGGGCTGGGGAGGAGGGGCGGGGTCTCGGGGGAGGAGGTGCCTGAGGGCGGAGCCCCAGTTAAGGATGGAGCTGGCGCTAAGGTAAAGCGACTTTGCCTGTCCCTCGCTGCTGCAGGAGCACAGTGATCCCGTGGAAAGAATGGCCTCTCCCACACACGGGTCTGTGTTTAAAAATGGGAGCTGCTAGACCCGGCGGAATCCTTGGTGAGTCCGGCTTACCCATGGCCCCTGAAAAATGTGAAATGGATGAGGTTGCTGGACATTTGGAGGCGTGGTCTTCCTGAGTCTTGGAGTTGGGAATGTTGCTACCTTTTGAAGCAGTTAGGCCCGCTCTTGAATTGGGGGCCTGTCTAACCTGTGTCCACGGAGCCCAGAGAGCCCATGGATGGGCCTCCGTGGGACCGTAAAACTTAGAATATCGTGTGCATTCGTAGTGAGTGCATTTTGTTGGGGAAAAGCGGCCCATGATTAAAATGTTTCTATAAAAAGTCTGATTCTATCTGCTACCTGGTCTCTGGAGAGAGTACAGGGAGAAACAGCCCTTTATAGGAAAAATGCGAATTGCTCTGAACACCCACCATCCCTTTTAAAGGGACTTGTAAGTGTGGTCTTATTTTCAACATTTTAACAGTTACATAGTGTGACACTAACCGCATTTTAGAAGCACTCCTGCCCGGCTTTTCTCAACCTTTCTTTTCACCCCTTTTCTGTCTCATCCTCTTCCACTCCCCCGATATTTCTTCCCCTTCCCTATGCAAGAAAGATACGAGATACTTTTTTTACTTTACTGTTTATTTTCTGTAATGTCCATATTACTCTTTTGACTTAACACTGTGTTGTAGTTACAATTGAGGAATATTTAAATTTTATCAAGTTTTGAGAGGCCAGAAATAGACCTTAATTATGTCTGTAGCCCCAACAGTGTCTAGACCACCACGCCCATACCAAGAGCTCAACCGATATTTGCCAATACAGTGTACCAGTTGATCCTAAAAGTCTCCCAAAGCACACCAGTGCAAAAACTTATACATTCAAATTATTTTTATGTAAATATTGATGTTTAAACAAATGAATTAAAATTTAACAAGATGCTTGCTATTCAAGACACAATGTATAAATTACATATTTTTAAAAAGACATATGCTTAATTAAGGTTGAAGGTGGGAAAGAATGCATAAAAATGAAAATGTGTCAATGTGAAATGGATGATTGTCCTTTTTTCTAAATTTTCATAAATATATTTTTATAGTTCAAAATTACACTAAGTTCATCAACACAGTATCTAAGTTCATCAACACAGCCAGTATCTCAACTACCCCATCAGCACAGAGGTGGGAAATTCTGCATTTCTACATTGCAGTATTACTTCAGGAATAACTCAGGCTCCATCCATCTGTAGGGTCTTAGATGAAAACAGTGAAGGCTTAGGAGATAGGGAACATGTTAGTACTGACAGCTCAGCACCATCTCTTCTCCTTCGGGATCAGCTTCTCCCTACCCTCTACCCCACTGAGGTGCCAATGAGGCTATCAATTACAGTATCTACCCTCTTCCCTGCACCAACAAACAAACAAACCAAAAACAAGGAAGACATGGGACCCTAGCTGGACCAATGCAAGTGCTGCATTCTCTTGACTATTGGCCTAAGAAGGAGGATGTGACCAGAGCTGGGCCAATCAGAGTTCTTCCCTGAAATTTTTTTTTTAAATAAATTTTATTGGGGAATATTGGGGAACAGTGTGTTTCTCCAGGGCCCATCAGCTCCAAGCCGTTGTCCTTCAATCTAGTTGTGGAGGGCGCAGCTCAGCTCCAAGTCCAGTCGCCATTTTCAGTCTTTAGTTGCAGGGGGCGCAGCCCACCATCCCATGCAGAAATTGAACCGACAACCTTGTTGTTGAGAGATCGCGCTCTAACCAACTGAGCCATCTGGCTGCCCCTCGGGAAGCTCAGTGACTGCTCATTGTCTTCAATCTAGTTGTGGAGGGCGCAGCTCACCGGCCCATGTGGGAATTGAACTGTCAGCCCTGTTGTTCGGAGCTCATGCTCTAACCAACTGACCCATCCGGCCGCCCCGTTAAATTTCTGAATTGGAAATTAAGGGAAGGTCTCTCTTTCCTATTGAATCAAGAACTATAAGGATGGGACCTCAAAAATGTTAGCATCATCCTCACCCGCCACATGGAAAATTCTGAAAGAATGCGGCAATATTCCTGGACAGAAACAAGATTTGGAGGGAGGGAAAAGGAAAGGGAGAGAAAAGGAGAGAGATCCCTAACAGCGTGTTCCAGTTTCAGATCTTGCACCAGCTTTGCTCACACTATCTCACACTTAGTAGGTCCTCAAGTCTGCCTCTCCTCTGGTGCTCCCCCCTTCAGTAACTGGCACCACTCCACCCAATTGCTTACACCAGAAACGAGTATCCTTGACACCACTCTCCTTTACCCCATACCCAGTCTGTGTTGCTTCCACTCCAAAACCGTATCTTGAATTTCTCCACTTCCCACCACCTCCACGTCTCTGACCCAGTTTAACCCATCATCAGCTCTCACCTTGACACCAGCAGTAGCTTCCGAGTGCTCTCTCAGGCAGGTTTTCTCTACCACCCCCAACTCCTTAACCTCACAGCAATGAGAGGAATCTTCTTAAAGTGTACTGACGTCATCACACCTCTACTATTTAATGATTTCTCTTCGTTTTCACGATGAAGTTCAAAATCCTTAGCATGGCTACAAGGTCCTGCATGATCTGGCTCTAGCCTGATCTTGAAGTACTTTTTCCAACTAGGCTACACATAGGCCTTCTCCCTGCTCCTTGATCACAGGTACTTCTTTGTGCTTTGGGACTTTGGAGTGTGCTGTTCCCTTGGCCTCAGTGGCTCTTCCCCACTTCTCCCCCCTTCACCTGACTGAATATTTGGTCTTCTTCAAGGAGACTTTTCTTAACCTGTGCTAGATCCAGTCCCAGCATGGCCATAAACTCCAGGAGGGCAAGGAGGCCCTCCTTGGGAGCCACTCCCACCTAGCACAGTACCTGGCACGCGCAGATGCCCAACAGGTATTATTGCATGAATACATAAATGTTTAAATACCCCACCTGGCACGTTCCCTCCCATTAGCCAGCCACTTCTACTTCCCCAACTCCAATGCTATCAACCCTCTCCTCACTCTTCACTCTTCAAATTTGTGATTCTCTGTTTCATCCTTTCAGCTCTGGGGAGGGGTCTCTGTACTCCCAGACATACTCCTATATATAGCTTTAAATAGTTACTTTCTGGAGGAAAAAAAAATTCTCTATCCTCTATACCAAAGGGATTAGTTATAAGAGCAAAATCTTCAGGTCAAGTATGAAACAGACAGCTGTGGAGCCACAGCCCACTGCAGGGGAACTATTTTGATGCAGTTATGGCAACAGTGGTCCTCAAATTTTACCCCGTAAGAGGGCCTTCCTGCCTTTGAGTTGAATGGGTGCAAGGTGAGAATGGGAGAGAAAGGTAGAGACTGTGTACCAAATAAAATGAGATTTTTTTAGTAAAGAAAAAGTGAGAACCAATTCTTTTTGTTTTGAGAACCAAATTTTAAACATGAATTAATAATTCCCAGTAATGTAGAAAGTAAAAAGAAAAAATTGTCTTTTGCTTTCATTGCTGTTTGTCATCCGGTTGACATTTGGTACAGTTCTCACTTCTCTGAGGACAGTGATAAGGAAGCTAAGCGCACCGGAGACAAAGAATGCCACAGTCATGCGTCATTCTCCTGTGTTTTGCTTTTGCAAATAACTTGTCATCTAATTTTACTTTGGAGATAATAAGGAATTATTAAACACAACGATGAAAGCATTTTGTAGATCAGTGAATATACGTATTTTGTGTCATGAGTGGGGTATGTGCAGCTGTGAACATCTGGCTCTCTGCCAACCTGTCCCCAGAGTGTTGATTTCTGCAGCATCTGATGTGTAGATCGTCCCTACATCACAGAAGCTGCTTGTATTATGCTTGGGGACAGTATTAAGAAATAATTATTCATTTCTTTGGCTGAGTGTTTTGATTGACCAACATGTCTTATACTTTGTGCAGCCTCCAACATTCTAGTCACTTAGTAAAGACAAAGCAACATAGGACCTCAATTTGAATCCCAATACTCAGACTATTAGCCTTTAAGCATAGTAGTCTGTTTATCACTTTTTTCCCTGCCAACTATCATCCATTAAATATAAAAAATTACCATCTCTAAAAGCAAATTGCCTGTACTCTCTGAGAATAAATGATAAAACAGCTGTCTTTACCCCCAGCACTTATCAGTGTATTGCATATCAGATGTTGCAATGTTATCAGTGCATTCAGGTGAGACTGAAAAGGCCTTTCCTGATAAACAATTCCCTCCTCCCCTACCGAGTACAGACTGCCAAGTAGTTTATGGTTGTAAATTAGTGGGGCCTGTTACTATTAAATGTTTATGGCTTTGCTACTACCCTGTTTCCCCGAAAATAAGACCTAGCCGGACAATCAGCTCTAATGCGTCTTTTGGAGCAAAAATTAATATAAGACCCGGTACCTTAGAAATCTAACTCTTATCTAACATAAGACCGGGTCTTATATTAATTTTTGCTCCAAAAGACGCATTAGAGCTGATGATCCAGCTACGTCTAGTTTTTGGGGAAACACGGTATCCTTCACCATTGTTAAGAGTAGAAAATTCAATCCTACCTGAGATGATAAATCCTTGTTTCACATTCAAATGTTTAGCTAGGGGTTTTCTTATATCCTTTGCTATTTGTAAGACTGAGGTCTGGCCTTACAGTAATGTGACACTTAGATTTTGCATTTTGGTCCAGCAGAGGTTGCTCAATCTAAATGAACTTTGTGGTTTGGTCTTCTCCCCACCCGCTCCCCTCATTTTCTTCATTACTGTTCTTCCGGGAAATTACTTCCCATCAGCTGTATTGCCCCCAGCTGGTGAATCAGATCGAGGATTTTTTTTTTTTTAATAGTTAATAAACTCTAAAGGCTGAGGCTGGAAAATCTACACCCTGGTGCTAGCTAATGAAGAGTGTCACATGAAAGCTTATGGAAAGCTTATGCAAAGGGGAGAGGCATGGTGCAAACGTCCTGGGATCCAAGATTACTCACTCTTCTCGCACACACTGAATAACAGATAGTAATGATTATAAATTATTTAAGCAAAGAATATGAGAGCCAACACAGGCGGGAAAAAAAAAAAAGGGGAAGCTGCACATGAAGATCCTCTGTTGAAATCATTTTAATTAGCAGAAGCTATAGAGCCAGGGAAAACAGAGCAAGATACTTAACAGCTAAACATTTTTGAAAAATTCTCTACCACTTTTTTACCTTAAAAAAGAAAAGACAACCTGGAATATGAAATTGAAATGGTTTCCACAGGTTCCCTTCTGTGATGGCGTGTGAGGGGGCCAGGGGGTGACAAGAGAAGGCTCAGTCAGGTCTTCACAGGTTCCAGTGAACCCTGAGGCTGTGAGTCCCAAGTTTCCCCTTGAGATGCGTCTTAATCATTTTCACACAGTAAGGACATTGAAACTAGAGTTGCAACTCCATCCATCCTGATTTTCTTTGTACTTTGGACTGAAACCTTCATGAGATTTTTCACTTCAAATTTCAAACATTGTCATTCATGATAGGTTTTACTTTTTCTCTGTATGTATCATGATACCTAGATTGGTTTCTCCCTACTAGATAAGCTATAACACTCTTTAAAAAGTTAAGAACCCTCAAAGGCATATTTTTGACCTTATTTTCAAATTCTTGGACTATCTTCACTTGTTTGAAACTTACTGGTAGTCGTCCGCCTGCCCAACCTTTCCACATCGCCAGGCCCCCTCCTCTTATAATCATAGTTTTCATTTCTAATTCAGTACCATTTAGAAATCTAACTCATTATTATTATAACTAACCTGGCTCTGTGACTCACCAGAGACCGTGCTTCCTTGGCCGGCGTCTTTTTCTGAGTATTCCAATATTCACACTACCTTCCACCAGGTTCTTACAGGACCTTTCAATGGAACCAATTCAGAGCTTCATCAACATCGTATGTCACTTATTATGTATCCTCTGACTTCCGTTCCAGCAGTCTCTTTAGTCAATCACTCATTCAAAAAGTATTTATTGAGTACTTCCCAGGTTCATGTCCCTGTGCTAGGCAAGGGGTAAAAGCAGCAAATCAGTCACATACCGTCCTTGCCCTCATGGTAGGTAGGACAGACACCAGTGAGTTACAGAACTGAATAATTCAGGGCACTGTAGTTGCATGCTAAAAGCTGAAATACAACAGGCAGTAAGACCATATAATTGGGAATCTAACCTTGCATTAGAGTTAAGGAATGCTTCCTTGGGAAAGTAACATTTAGGCTTACACTTGAGGTGTAAGTACTGTGTTTTCCTGAAAATAAGACCTAGCTGGACAATCAGTTCTATATGTCTTTTGGTGCAAAAATTAATGTAAGACCCAGTCTTATGCATTACAACTGATTGTCCAGCTAGGTCTTATTTTCGGGGAAACACAGTAGGGGTTAACCAGCAAAGAGTGGGAGAAGAGGCCAGTACACAGTGGCTCCATAAAAAGGCCACGAGGGGGCCGACCGGGTAGTTCAGGCGGTTGGAGTTCCTTGCTCCTAATGCCAAAGGCTGCCGGTTCGCTTCCCACATGGGCCAGTGGGCTCTGAACCACAAGGCTGCCGGTTTGACTCCCACAAGGGATGGTGGGCTGTGCCCCCTGGAACTAACAACAGCAACTGGACCTGGAGCTGAGCTGTGCCCTCCACAACTAAGATTGAAAGGACAACAACTTGACTTGGAAAAAGTCTTGGAAGTACATACACACTGTTCCCCTTCCCCAATAAAATCTTAAAAAAAAAAGAAAAAGAAAAAAAATTACAAAAGAAAATATTGGGGAAAAAAAGGCCACGAGGAGGAATGAGAGCAAGAGATCACACAATTGAGCAAGAAGGCCAGAGAGCTGGGGAAGGAGCCCCAGTGAGGCTAGCAGAGGCCAGGCCCAGATCATACAGGCTTCACAGATCATGCTAAACATGTGGTCTTTATTCCACAAGTGATGAGAACTATTGAAAGATTCAATCAAGGATGTGACATGGTTGGCTCTGTATTTAAACATACGAGTATGATTATGGCTTTAGCATAGAGAACCAACTACAATGGAACAAGAATGGTATATTAGTCAGCTCTTGCTGCATGACAAACCACCTCAAAACTCGGTGGCTTACACAGCATTCGTTTTTTGCTCAGGGGTCTGCAAATCGCCTTCGGGCTGTGAGTTGACTCTGATTATGCCGGTTGGGCTGGGATCAGCAGAGAGTAGCTAAAGATTGGGATTGGACATTTGCCTGTTCCACATGTCTCCTCATTCTCCTTGGACCAGAGGCCACACAAGGAATATTCCCCTTATGATGAATGGCAGAAGAGCAAGAGCCGCAAGCCAACTGCAGAAGCACACTGAAAACCTCTCCAGGAGTCACCCATAAACACTCCATTGACCAAATCCAGTCTCATGGCCAGGCCCTAAACAGTGGCATTAGGAAGTATATTCCATCTGGAGGGAGGTATGAATCAGTTTTTCTTAACACTCGAGTGTATCAAAGCAGCTATGACCCAGGTATTTTCCATTCTGATGGAAACTAAATAAATGGTAGAGTCTAGCCTCATCCTAAGCCACCTTGCTTCAGCTCCCAAACTGCTTTAATTTTCCCAAAGCCTTTAACGAATAGGGTATAAAGCTTAGAACTACTTTGATCATTTATGGAACAGTTTCAGGTCCTTGACCTCAAGTTTTTCACTGAGTCTATGGATGCAGTATATGTGTGATTTATAGGTGGTCAGAAGCATATGCTGTAATGATGAATGGTTTTACAAGTTTTCAGAAAAAAATTGATCCCTTTTTGCACTTATTTCTATGTAAACATGAAGTGAGTTTTTTCCTGCCAGGGCTGGCGCCAGCTTGCCCAGAAATGCTTACTCTTCTGCCAGTTGCTCCAAGGCTACCAATTCTACACTGGATTCCAAATGGGAAGGAGGGAAAGGCACAGTAGGTCCTCGATTTATGTGGATGGGCGTGGCACATTGCTATGTACTCTCATCAGTTTTTAGACATAATTTGTTATTATTTTTTGCATTTTTTTCTTTTTTAAAAACAATTTATTTGAGGGGAAGAAGAAATCTGTTTTTTCCCAAAGTCCTGATTTCTTATCTCACATTCTTGGGCTCAGCTTCAACTGGGGTTCATCCTTTTCTCACATTCTTGCAGTCAGGCATACAGTCACAGCAATAGTCCTGGGTCTTTAAAAAGAAGCTGGTCTTGCTGTGGACACTGGTATTTTATATATATATATGTATATATATATATATATATATATATATATATATATATACGTATATGTATATATATGTATTCTTTTAATTAAATTTTTTATTGGGGAATATTGGGGAGCAGTGTGTTTTTACAGGATCCATCAGCTCCAAGTTAAGTCGTGTTTTTTTTTTCCAATTAGTTGTGGAGGGCGCAGCTCAGCTCCAAGTCAAGTCGTTTTCAATCTAATTGTGGACGGGGCAGCTCACTGGCCCATATGGGAATCGAACCCACGACCTAGGTATTTTGAGCACTGTGATCTAACCAACAGAGCCAACTGGCCGCCCCCACATTGGTATTTTTGGTTGGGGGTGAGGCTGAGGGGAGAGCTCAGGTAACTTGGGAGCAGCCCTGGAGAGTGAAAGTGAACTATTTTTAGCTGAATTCAAGTGGAAGCAATTCACTTAAAGAATCCTAAGGCTTTACCAATACATATTTCAGGCTAACTTTAATGAGTAGACTGAAATAGCTCCAGGCTCCAGGGGGTAGACCAACTATTGAGAACCTCTCCTGCAAGATAAAAAGGCGCTTCTGTAGCTTGGATCATGAAGTCGTGTCAGCTTCTTCCGTGCCCCTAGCACAGGGCTCAGCATGGGAGCATTTCTGCGCATCTTACTAATTGGTGGCTAAGTACAGACAGGAAAGAAAGGGACATTTATTTCACCAATAAGTAGAACAGCTCTTTTAGGAAAGAGCAGAAGACAGGCTCACAGAGAAGAGGGAGTCCTCAAGAAAGCACACAGGTGACTTTTTAACTTTTTAAAACAACGTTGAGCAGGCAATTTCCACTTAATTTCTTTTCAGAGTAGGAGACACATAGAAACAGCATGCTAAAGGGGCTACAGTGTCTGGAAAGGATAAAGGAACTAGTTTTAATTTGCCTTCCCTTTCCGCTGCTAATGACACCCTGCTGAGATAAGACTATAATATTAATGCACAAATCTCCACAAACCTAGTGACTTTTTTTTCATTGGGATGTTTTGGGTTATTATAAGATCGCTTTAGCACAACTTACATCATTAAAAGAAAAATATAACAAAAATTAATTTGTCTCATCTCGAAGAAAGGAAAAGACAGGAGTAACAGGATTGTGGTCTTTTTCCCACATTAATTTTATTTTATGATCTTAATTTCCTATTACTGCAAGTACCTAGAAAATGAATACGTATAAGCTTCCTTTAGTCAAACCAGACACAATGCCTCCACTTTACTTTAGTATTCTTGAAATGTAGATTTTAAGATTTTAAATAATTTTAATGAAAGTAGTATTATTTAGCTTTTATACAGTTCCTTATATGGTAGTTTCAAAGCAATTTATACAGTTAATAATCATTCTTAATAAAATATCTACATGAATATTTGGAAGGCGACTTGACAAAAGGGATAAAAATTAAGTGTAAGACTGGCAGAAGTAGAACTACAAATGAAACGACAGGGTTCAGGACATTCTACCCCAAAATAGGGCACCTTGGCATATTGACTATATTAAGCTGAAGGAATTTGAGAAATGTCAGGTGCAGGAAGGACTCTCTGACCTTCCCCTGAAGCAGGTCATAAAACTCTCATGAGAGGTGCTCTCCCTATACCTCGAGAAAAGGAGTATCCTTATCTCCCTCCCAAAGATGAGGGACATGGAGAAGAATTTGAACAAACAGATCTTGCTAAGTTTGCCTCAGTTTACTATCCTTAGCTTGCCTTTGTCCTATCGTATCTTTCCATGACTTTCCACTCTTCATCAAACCTAGCATAAAAACACTCAGGTTTAATTATTTCTCTGGGTTTTCATTTCCTTACGAAGGCTTCCATGTCACATAAAACTTATATTAAATAAATTTGTATGCTTTTCTCGTTAATCTGTCTCTTATTACAGGAGTCCCAGTTAAGAACATAAAAGGGTAGAGGAAAAATATTTTTCCTCCCCTAAAGGAGTTTTGCAACTTCTTCTCCATTTAATATTCTCCAAAACAACTTAATAATACAAGTATTTTAATGAGATGTGTATTTACAAGATTGGTTAAAAGATGAGATTAAAAATTATAGATGAAAGAGATCACTTAGATCAAATTGTATAGGTCAGGATTATTTCCAAAGGTGATATTCTTTGTAATATACAGGTACACATTTGAAATAAGGGTCCTAGGGACTCATCTAGCTATGCTAGAATAACAGGTTTTTTTATTGTTAGGTCTATTTAAAACACAATTTTATCACTGTAAAATAAACCTCTTGATGATGCAGTCTATCAAAACCTCTATTAATTACATAAACATTTAAGAGTCTTATTTTAAAAAGGACTCCATCCAATATCCATTTTAGAATATGTAACAAAAAGAGCCAAGTAATATGTCTGGCATGTATCGGCACTCATGAAAGAATAAGTGCCATAATCAGAAGTGGTAGCAGATAGACACTTCCCTTGCTCCCACACAGTGATTAAGATTTTTCCAAAACATGTTTTCTTCTCTTCAATTTCAAGACATAATCCCCACCAAGGAAAAGCGCATTTTAAGTTT
The DNA here is from genome assembly GCF_004115265.2 of Rhinolophus ferrumequinum. Lineage (NCBI taxonomy): Eukaryota > Metazoa > Chordata > Mammalia > Chiroptera > Rhinolophidae > Rhinolophus > Rhinolophus ferrumequinum. The sequence continues at coordinate 6,551,471 of NC_046292.1, forward strand.
TTCAAACCAAAAGGGCCTAGTGTATACAATCTGTTCAGTGCTTTGATTATAACAAAATTAACCTGGCACAAGCAATCTCCCATCCTGGCAGGAGCAGCACTGTGGGAGGTCATAAGTGCCTTGTGGGAGCCACGTAAGTGCTACTGGTCCAGTCAGAACAGGCATGCATGAATGAGTACAAGCTCACAACTTAAAAAGACAGCCCACATTTTCCTTTCTAAGAATGCAAGGTGGATTTAGGTACGTCTACATATACTCCTTTACAGGGAGTCTTGCTTATGATATGTTCTTGCAGAGGAAAAACACCACTCATACTTCTGGAAGACAGGATGAAAAGAAATACTACAAGGCTAAGGGCAAGGGACTGAGATTTCCGTTTGCTCCAAAAGTACAAATGCTCCTTTCCTGAGTAAGGATGTAACAAAATATTTAAATAAATGAGAATAAGCTCAGAGCTTTATAAACCAAATCTAAGGTATAATTTACCAAGACCTGGAATAAAATTGATGTAAAATTTGAGATGCTAACAAAGTTTTTTTTTTTTTTATTAAAAAAGATGAAGTAGTAAAAGCACCACATTTTTTAAGATAATGGTCAAATCAGGGTTAAGGCAATCAGTTATAATCTAATCCAGGCCAAATATATGCTTTTGCCTAAATTACCTATCTCTGATTATTACTGGGGTAAGTGCTTAGGTTTTCAACTTGACCTGCTTTATGAGTGCTGGAGGAATAATACCAGGCGCAAAGGAACCAGGTTTACACACAAGCCAAAAAAATCCCAACCCCCAAAACCATTAATCTCCTCAAAAAACTGCCCCATGTAATATGACAACTGAGTAGCAACAAAAAAAGTACTTGATCTACTAAGACATTTTAGTATAAACAGACATGATTAAGATAATCTCTTAAACCATGTATTGAAATTATGACTATAACACAAAATCAGAGGTTCTTTTGGGAAGGCCTCAAGAATTCATGGTCACAGCTGCCAGAAGCTGGGGGCAGAGGATGTGTGGCTGATGCATCATCTTAGAAAGAACCCTTACCAGCATTATCTTCCTCTTTTCTAACTCAAAACAAAAGTGGTAGCTCTCCTTGACTTCCATTATAGGAAATTTCTTACTTAGTTATTTTTAATTATAGTCTATCGTCTGAGGCTGTAAGGAATGTGATCATCCCCGAGTAAGACAAGCATCAGGAAGCTTCCAGCTGACAGCCTCAAACCTCTTCCCCTTCCTGGTCCTCCGCTTGCAACAGCAAGGACTGTCCATCGTGAACTCTCGAGAATGCTGCTGACCCACCCCTTGTGTTGGAGGCCGTTTCAGCACTAGAGTCTTTCCACTTGGCTGTTAGCGTGAGCAGGGAGAGGGATTTCAAAAAGAAATGAGTTAGGATGTCAAAAGGCCGAATTCTAGTGGAATATACAGAAAAGCCTTTTTATTTCCAACTTAATGAAAATATTAAATGCTAGTTAATCCAGTTTCTAAATCTTTTTAATTCCAGGGCCAGACAGACTGGAAGCAATTACGGCTTGTTCCGGGGTCTGTGGGAATGCTGACAGTTTTAATTTACATATTAATGCTGGAAAACAATTTGAGAGGCAAAGAAGAGCATTCTTTGGCCTTAATAATGAATAGGATAAGAAAAAAATGGACTGGAAAGTGGTTGAAAAGCTCTAGGCAAAATGGTCTGGTTTATTTTTTCTGTAATAATTTCAAACTATCCACTGTAATAAGATACCATTCCAGTGGTAGATTTGCAGTCTTTTATTTTGCCTAAGATGACCATTCTTGGCTGACTGTCTTCAATAAAGGCTTCACACTCCAAGTTAACAGTCCATTTGTCACAACTCCAACTCTTTCCTGGGTACAACTCATTCTATTTCTCGGTGTCTTCCTCCACCACCCACCTAGAATACTTATCTTACCACTCACAGGATAAAACAGAACATTGAAACATAGGAATTGTTTTAAATTATTAGACTTCATTATACAGCCCAGTTGGACATTTGCTTGTTGGAATTTACTTCTGCTTCAACCAGTTCTTTGAAAAAAGCAGGAATCCTTTTCATTAAAATATTAGCTTGACCCCAGGATGTAAAAAAGTTAGCTGCTTCAGCATTAGTTATTGCAGTCTGAGACCTCCCAAGAAGTCTAAAAAAACCCAGAAGATTAAATATAGCAAAATATGAACAGGGAACATAGTTTGCAAGTCATTTAATAACTATAGCTGTATAGAATTTTCAGATTATCAACCTTTTAGTTTTCTGAATTAAATACCAAATTTGTGAAACAAAATATATCCTATGGCTCTTGAAAGAACTGTTAAATGGTGGATTAGCTCCAATGCAAAACTTCCTTCTGTAAAAGGAAGAGAGGGGAATGTATAATAATCCTAGGTGGTAGGTGGGTCCTATTATCCCCACTGAACAGAAGAGGAAGAGGAAGCTCAAAAAGATTGAGTAACCTACCAAAGGTCACATGGCCACGATTGGCAGTTTCTCACGAGGCACTGCAAATGTGACCACTTATAAAGAAAGGAAGATTAATTTTAAACCAAGTACTAGTCATTACTTACAAAATGAGTACATTAATGTGGTTAATGACAAAATATTTCACTGACGTTGAGCTTATAGAAAGTTCAAGGGAAACCAAAATTAAGGACTCCGGATTCACCTAGGCCCCTTTCATATACAAAATATACCTAATTTTCCTCATCCTACTACTGGAGAGGGAGAAGGAAGCTTGCTATGGTTTAAAAAAACAAAACAAAACACAGCAGTTCCATTCCTAGGTATACATCCAAAAGAATTAAAAAGTTATTTAAACAAACACTTATACACAAATGTCCACAGCAGCATTATTCACAATAGCCAAAAAGGAAATTAAAAAAACCCAAATGTTCAAGAGATAAATGGAAAAACACAATACGGCATCCAAGCAAGGGACTATTTTCATCCATGAAAAGGATGAAGTACTGAAACACACCACAGTGTGGATTAGCCTCTAAAATGTTACACCGAGCGAAAGGGCCAGACATAAAAGGTCACATACTGTATGATTCCAGTTATATGAAATAACCAGAATAGGTAACTCTATAGAGACAGAAAGTAAATTAGGGCTGGGAGGAAGAGGGTACCAGGAGTGACTGCTTAATAGACACGGGGTCTCCTTTGGGGGTGATGAAAATGTTTTGGAACTAGATAGAGGTGGTGGTTGCACAACACTGTGACTGTACTAAATGCCACTGAATTGTCCACTTTAAAATGGTGTATTTTGTATTATGGGAATCTCACCTTGATTAAAAAAACAACAACAAAAAATCCCCAGAATAATGAAATAATGATGATTGACCATAAAGCCCTAGAAGAATAGCAGGTAAGTTGCTTTTACTTGTTCTTTTTTTTTACAATTTCAGTGAGTTTTTGACAGTCATAAACCAATATGTAAAAAATTACCCATTAAAAATTCCAAATAAGGCATTAATATAGCTGAGGTCCCCTAATTTGCCCAGTTGGCAGAGCACCTATTTGCGTTTACAGTATACGTGAAGCTTTAAAAATGTCTTTAATTTGTATAAAGTGCAAAGAAAAAGAATACTGAGAAATACATGAAAGAATATAAAGTAGCTAGAGCCTAGAAAGAAGCTAACATACATGTATATGGGGAAATCTATATATTTGAGCATCCAGAGAGATGTAAACACTCAGGAGAGAAACTTGCTTTTCCTCATAACTTATTTTGTGTTTCTCCAAAAACTGAAGAGTAAATAGTAATTTACAGTCACCACCCTCCAGATTGCAGCAAAGAGGTCACACACAGGGAGGGCCTCTAGCTGCCACTTCCAATTGCTTCCCTGGTGAAACAACACAGGAGGTTAAGTTACTTCAGGAGACTCTCAACAGGGCTCCCATTGTTCCCAGCTCAAAACTCAGAGACACAATGGGCCCCATTCATTCCGAGAGCTTACAGGCTGGGGAATGGTCCCTTAGTGACAACTTTTTGTTGGTACATGGAATTTTTATAAACATGGGCTTGCACAAATATGTGTTAATTATTTTTAAAGAACAGCACAGCGTAAAAAAAATAAAATTCAATGGACACTAAACCAAGAGTCCGGACACCCAAGCCTTATCCCCAACACTGTCTCTAATGTGCCTTTAAGCAAGTCACTTGCTCTTTCTGAGCCTCAGTTTCCTTGTCTGTAAAATGAAAATGATTTCTAAGATCACTTAGAACTCTAAAATTTTATGAACACATATGAGGTCTATTAATGTTGCTGCACTATTCACTCCATTAAGTGGGCATAAATTATGAGCAGAAAAGAACCATGACTTCACATCTTTTCATTTACTATCAGCACTTGAAAACAAGGAGCCTTAATAAAAAGTCAGAGAAACTGTTTTCTGATCTCTCTCTTACACAGACAAACCGTTAATGAATCAGGTTCAGTGAGTCCCTCCATCCCAACAAGTCTAGGATCACTCAAGCAGATAGACCATCACACAAAGCACAATGACGAATGGCATAAAGAGAAGCCACAAGTATGTTTTTCATTAATAACCTTTTCTTAGGTGATTAGTGCACTTCAAGAATCTCTCAATTTCTTTGCAATGACTCAAAATTCCCAGCAGAAAGACGCCATTTCCAAGAATATGATCACTGTCCCAAGCTTCCACACCATGTCATTTCTTTGTTTTTTCAACCTCAAAACTTGCCAAAGCAAGAACTTTGTCTCCAGAGCCTAAGGAGAAAGACACATAATAAAAGAAAAGGTCATTTCAAACGCATTTACAGTTCCAGGTAAAGAGGGGAAAACCTATCATATAGATACTGAAATAGAAAATAAAATCAGCTTCTATTATCAGTGCATTACCCCAAACTTTCCCAATGCTATCCCCATTTCCTTCCTTCTGCACAAACAACTCAGCTACATAGGCTCATTTATTGGTTACAAATGTTTACTCTAGCTGTATGAAATAAAATACATAAAAATTTAGTTTATGTTCATATTCACATTTAGCTGACAAATATTTTTAAAACACTAGGCTATATGACTTTTTAAAATTAAAAAGTACCAGAAAACAAACCTAATAACAGGACTTACAAAGAATACAGTTCCGATTTTACCTCTAAACTCAAGAAAAGGCCATCCTGTTATCCCACCACGCTACCCGTCAATCGGGAGCAGTAATTCATAGCCAACTTTCAGAAATATGAGGATACTCACCAAGGTCTGTGGAGACTTTCTCAAACTGGCTAAGGATAGCACCTGCGTTTGCTGACAGGAAGGCCTCATCATCTGCAGTCAGCTAAACAAAACAAAGTCCAGGGGAGTAGGTTCAAATCATGACAAGTAGCTCCAGGAACCACTGTTAAGAATGTCTCAGGACCACAAACCAAGAAGTTCTGTACCAAATACTTCACACTTTTTTAATACTATATTATATTATATTATATCATATTATATTAAATATGGGTACCTTCTCTCCAAGTTTTCTGAGAGCTGTTAGTATCTCCACTTTCTGTTGAGTGTACAGGTCTCTTTCCAGCTTTCCTACCATGAGATCTCTATCCATCTACAACGGATGAACACAAAGCGTATGGTATTTAAGTTAAAAACACTGCGTATAAAATCCAGCTTCTTAGATTTACTTCTTTAAAAAAGATCCTCTAGCTGATGAATATTATAAAGAACTGCAGAAACAATTCAATGCAAACATGACAGAAAAGCTGTTACACAGTTCTAATAAATCTTAAAGCTATCATAACCACTGAGTTATAAACTCTACCGAGGAATTAGTAGATAGAGGGGAGCTATCCCTAAGAACTCATTTCATTAAATTGAAGTGTGGTCTATAGGCTTGAATGAGATAACTGGTATCAGATCTCCTGGAACTTTGGTTAATACGTACCACCTTTAACACCAGAAGCACTGATTGTATACACTAGGCATTGGTACTATTCTATGTGTTTTACATATGTTACATATTACACATAATATGTGCTCTACTTCTTACTTCATTTACTCCTCGTCACAACAATAAGAGGTAGAACTATCATTGTCACCTTTTTGCAGGTAGGGAAACTGAGGCACAAAGACGTTGAATAGCATAACTTCCCCAAGATCACATATCTACCTCCATATGGAGCAGGGATACAAATTCAACCAGTCTGACCCAAGTCCATGCTCTTAACCACTATGCTATTGAATTACCAGGGGTTGCAAATAACTACGAAGGCCTTAATTACATTCAAGTCTATATACAGACTTCCTGAAGTATCAGGTTTATAAAAATGTTTGAAATTCTTAGATGAGAAAAGCCACACATGCATAAAGCAATGCTGCTAAATGAATTCTTTTTTTTTTTAATTTATTGGGGTGACAATTGTTAGTGAAATTACACAGATTTCAGGTGTACAATTCTGTATTACATCATCTATAAATCCCATTGTGTGTTCACCACCCGGAGTCAGTTCTCCTTCCATCACCATATATTTGATCCCCCTGACCCTCATCTCCCACCCCCCACCCCTCTTACCCTCTGGTAACCATAAATGAATTCTAGATGGGATTTCAACTCAGGGATTCGAAAATAAATGGTAAAAACCTTCAAGCTGGAGCCCCAGTAGAAGCAGTCAGTAGCAATTTAAACTGTTTAAACCTCTACATTTGTTATCAACAAGAATTGCTTAAAGGGCTAATTTTGACCAATTTTTAATGAACAGATTATTTTTTTTAGAGCAGTTTTAGATTCACAGTAAATTCAGCAAAAGGTGTGAGAGATTTCCCACATACGCCTTGCCCCCTCTCATGCATGGCCTCTCCATTATAAACATGCCCCACCAGATGGTACATTTGTTACAGCCGATGAACTGAAACTGACACGTCATTATCACCCAAAGTCTATAGTTTACATCAGGGTTTACTCTTGGTGTTGGACATTCTCAACTGACCAATTTTTAAACTTCAGAGTAACATAATGAGCAAATTCTTGGGCTGAGAAAAAAAAAATACACACAGCAACTGGATCAATTTAAAGAAACTTTACCTCTGCTAACCTTGTCCGAAGCTGACCTGGCTGTTTCTTTGCGAACAATCTGATGACCTCGGGGGTTTTAAAGGCCTGGCTGATAGCTGCCTGGATAGCCTAGAAATAGAAGAAGGTGAAAACTAACCGAAATATTCCAATGAATCAGATATTGCAATAACTGATTGATGGGTCTTCAATTACTAATAGGTCTCTGTTCATCACGGTTACAATTCCAGTTTCCATTTGCTATTTCTGTGCATGTCACTGGACTCAAACATATAACTAAATAAAGATCTGGAAGCATATGCTGTTTTATCCACAAGTAGACACTCATCTAGTAGATAAATGCAAAAAAAGTGTACATTTTCTAGCTTAAGCTTACCAAAAATAAATAAACAAATAAATAAAAATAACCTGTCACCAATGTAAGTAAATTAGGCTTACCAGCTGCATTCCACTTAGTTCATCTACCAAAGTCATATTTCCAGACATTATTTTCTTCAGTGAATCATTAAATTCGCTTAGTTGCTCCAGAGTTTCCTTTTTGGTTTCTTCATATTCATCTGTATCAAGTTCCTCTCTAAAGTACAATGAACATAATGTAAAAAAATATAGGGTTCCAAGTGAAAAAAGCAAGCTTAGTATTTGTACGCTAAGACTTCTGATACACTTAGGTACAAAAAATATCTTGGATGTGTTCAGATGGTAGTGGTACGGGCATTTTGCTGCATTGTGGTTACTCTGATACTTCAACATTTTTATTTCACCCAAATGAGGCACACTTAACAAACTACATAATAACTTCCTTTTAAGCAGTCTGTGAATCAATGGTATAACCTTGGGCAAGATACTTAACATAGCCAAGCCTCAGTTTCATGTATAAACTGCAGATGATAGTACCTATCCTACAGGGTTGCTATGAGCATTACATGAAATATGGAAAGTGCTTGGCATATAATAGCTACTTGATGAATAGCTGTTATTATTTTATCATTAAAGGTAGGTAAAATTTTGTACACCTTGAAATACAACAGCAATGCAGTACCTGTCATCTGAGTTAGAGGCTATTTTTATTCACCCATCAAACAGGCCATTTATTAAAAATTTACTACAAATGACTACAGCTACCATTTATCGAGCACTTACTCTGGGCCAAGGATTGCGTTGACCCCTTCATTTGTAATATGTACCAAGGTTGTTTTTTAAAAAAAGGCAATGAACAGTGTTGGTCCTTTGAGCAGGAAAGGCTGAAAACACATCAGAAGTTCTAGCAGTACCTTCTCAGCTTGATATAAGGCAGGGTTATTTTAAATACTGAAGACAAGGTAGGGGTTATAATTTCCACTTCACATGTGAGGGGGTTAATTATTTTGCCCAAGTTCACACTCACTTAGTAGTTAAATCCCAGCCTTTCTGACTCCAAAGCCTGCACTTGAGTTTATTTCTCCGACAAAGCACTGTGAAGAATACTGCAGTGGAAACCAGAATCACATAGGGGCCTGCACCCATGGAGTTTATAATCTAGCTGCAGAAAAAAAGCCATTTTACAGCATAGCAGCATACAATTGTAGTATTACCTGCATTCCTCCAGATCTTGTAATTGCTGCATTAGTCTATCCAACTGTTCTTCTAAATTCTGCTTTAATTTGCTTGTCTCTGTCTTTCCTCTGGAAGCCATTTTAATCTCTAAGTAGAACAACAAACTCACATAACAGTATATATTTGGTTATTTGAAATGATTCAACATACCAGTAAAATTTAAAATAGGCTATACTCTTTCTGAGCTACAGGTGTGGGAAAGATAGTTGCGCAAAGAAAATCTCAATTTACAGGTAGAAGTTTAAACTCATAGTAATAACACTCCACAAAAATGCCTGGCAGTCTTCTTAATTGACTTGAAAGATTAGAAGTCTTCACTATTGGTCTACCTTACTTTAAACAAATTTGATACACGAAAATACAGATTCATAAAGAAACAGATCAGGTGTGACTTTGCTTTACACAGATTTGTTATAACATTCTTTTTCATTCTTAGTAAGTATGCTCCAGGACTCTTGCTAGTCTTATGTGCATTTAACTAATGCCTCGTAGGCATGAACAACTTTTGATATGAATTTCTTCTTTGGAAATGTGCTCGTTTTTCTACTGCATTATCTCCCACTTACTGATTTCTATAACATGGAAATGACGACTTTGTAATTATGCTGTAAATACTATCTTGTCTCCTGACTTTAAATTCTATTTATGGTGTTTTTTGTGATGATAAATTATTATTTTTATTAGCCAATTCTGTCTGTCATCTTCTTTAAGTATTTTTAGTTTTGTGCCCCATTAAGGCAGGTCCGAACCATCTCAAGACTTAAAAAAACATACTATTTTGTATTTGAAAACTTTAAGCCACTGCAACTATTTTTTGTTGATGCTGTGAAGTAGGGGACTTTTCTTTCAAATTGATAGTCAATTGCCCCAACACTATTTACTAGTCAGTAATTATTTATGCCACCTTTAATGCATTCAATACAAACAGACTGAAGTCTGTTTCATTGATAATATTCTGGTCCTAAGGCTTTACCTCACTATTTTAATTATTATAGCTTTAGAGCTGGTATATACTGATAACTGATAAGAAGTTGTTTTTATTACTGTGGGTTCCCCCCCCAATAATTCTTGGTTATTCTTATGCATTTTTCTTCTCTAGATGAATTTAAGCATCAGTCTGTCAAGCTTCCTTTAAAATTCAATTGAAATTTTGACAGGGATTACATTAAAATTAGAGACTAATATGGAAAAAAATCTGTATCCTTGAAATTGAATCTTTCTATCAAGCAATAAAACCTCTCCATTTATCTGAATTTTCTTTTATAGTCTTTAAAAGGAAAAGTATTCTGTTTTTCACAAAGGCTTTGAACATTGGCTATTCTTAGCTATTTTTTTTTTTTATATTGGGGATAGTGTTTTTGTTATTACAATTTCTGATTATTGCTGGTGTAGAGAAAAGCTGACTTTGGTTATTGGTATTGTATGTATTTACCTTAACGTTTATAGCATTTAAAACAAATGTTTTTCCACTTATAAAAATTAATCAAAATGTGTTTCCTGAAAGGAAATGTAAGTCTAATATTAACTATAACCATTCATCAAAATCTAAATCCTAGGGTAACTTATTAAAGCATTTAAAATTTTCCTACACATTATCATTATCAGATGATTTGATATGAAAACGTCAATGCATAGGATTTCTTACATTCTGTTCAAAATAGAATACAATCAATGAAAATCTATTCTTCCTACCGTATCTTTTAAAATTGGCTTTAATCATCTATAATCATTAATGATATGTAAACATAAATGAGTTACATTATTGCCAAAAGTGTAACTTACTACAGCTATGTTTCAGGTATAATAGGTTCATGTATAATAGGTTAGTCAGAAGTGTAATTTATGATAGTTATGTTTCTTGTATAATTTCTCCTGGAAATACATATTTAAATTTTATTTTAAATCTGTTGAATTTTCCAGTAAAAGTTAAAGCAAACCCAAGATAAAACTGTAAGTGTCTTTTCAGGATTAATTCCTAAAGTCTAACTGCTGAACTACTTGCTGTTCCAAAACATGCCACACACTTCTCATTTTTCTCTACCTATCAAGCCCAAGTCATTCATTCTGCAGAGTCTATCTCGAGTTTCACCTTCTCCATGATTTCCTTGGTTCACCATCATCACTAGATTGTAAATTGAGAGTAGGGCTTTCTCTTTCTTTCTATGTACAGTAGCAGCATCTAGCACAAAGCTGGGCACAGAAAGTATTGGATAAATAATTGGTAAATGAATAATGAAAATTGCTTCTTCCACGCATTTCATATCTTAATCTTTGTTTAGCATTTATTTCTGCCTTGAATTATATGTGAGTTCATTATAACTCGTTGTTTGTCTTCCTCTCTAGACTGTAAACACTCTGAAAGCAGGAAACGAATCTGATTACCCTCAGCTCCCTCAGCACTTAACACTGAATAGATGTTCCACCATTGGATGAAGTATATAAAGGCACAACATATTTTATGGAGGTAAAGCTTTCCTAAATAAATTTCAGATGGAGGCACTTTAAAAGCCTTCACCTGATGCTACATTGAGATTCATCCCTGAAAGATTAACTCGCTGGCACCACCTAGTATTCAATAAAGGTGGTGCATCTTTTACCGAAACAGCAGACATGGTTCTTAAAAACTGTCATCTGGAGTGCAAGGTGCTCATTCAGGCTCACCTGTCTCTTAGTCGTCCTCTGAACTCTGCACAGTGTTGACCAGTCTCAAATTGCATAAACCCCCAATTCTTGAAATCCCAAGTGTCATAAACTTGAGGAAAGCGAAACTGTTCATCCGAACTACAGGAACCTCAAAGTTCAAACCACCTGGGCGTGGCGTTGGCTGGAAAAAGAAAAACCATTAACGAGCAGTTGTATTTACTATATATAATCTTGGCTTAAAGCGGTCCGGATAACTTCCACTCGAGCAGCGTACAATTGAAACACACCCCTCTCTTTCCAGGAAGACATCAAGGGGGCAGGTGGGGAAGGAGGGAGAGAAACCCGTTTTCTTTGTCGATTGCGCCTCTGGCAGCCTTTCTGACATTTTTCTTACAAAGGCGAAAGTGTAACTGAGGGAAACCCCGCACCTGTAACGCCTCGAGGGAAGTTATCACCATCCAGAAGCACAGAAAAGATAAGGGCGGAGAGCACACCTTTTCCCGTCTGGAAGAGAGCAGCGTTTGGACCTCAACCATCAGGAAGCCCTCACGGAGCAGCTCTGACCACGGCCCCAAACCCCATCTTCACGGGAGAAATTTGAAGCTCCCGCATTTGGGTCTTGAAGCGGCCGGGCTCGACTAGGCCCCGGGTGCCACCAGACGTCGCCGTAAACCCGCCGCCCCCCAAACTTTCCGGGTCCTCCCGGACCAGGACCTAGACAACTTCCTCAGAATCTCGGGGTTCTCTCTCACCCTCTGTCCACCAGTCCCCAGAGTTCGGAGCCAGGGGCCCCGCCTACCTGAGGGTCCAGAGCTGGCGGACGCAATAATGTGGTGCATTTCCGCCGAAAGTAGGCACTTCCGGTCTCCTGGAGCCAATGAGGGTGAGGCTGCGGGTGTTCCCCTCGCTGGCTTTCGGGCTGCGTGTAGTCTTCGATCCAGTTGACCCTGAGAAAGGGGTAAGTCTCCCTACCCCGACTCCCCGAGTCTGTAGGGTAGTCAGTCTACCACCCCTTTTGGTCGCAAGCAGAAGGGAGGCCGAGATGATGGGTCTTTGAAAGTCAAATACAGCGGCCCCCGAGTCAAGGTCATATTCGAGTTTGGGGCGAGAAGGCTTGCCCCTTTATTCTTTCGATCTCTTCGTGGAACCCAAAACCTCGGTAATTTTGCCTCTGGGCTTCGGAAGAGGTGACTTTAGTAAAAAAAAATAAATAAAAAAAAAATTTTTTTTCGTCTCTAGAACAGGCTTCTTGAGCTTGGCAGAGCTGGTGGGAGGCGGAAGAGGAAGTCCTCCATTCTGAACTTTTTCCTCCGAAATTACTCTTTCCAAATCTATAAAATATTAAACCCACCTGCTTGGAAGCGGTTTGACACGCACACCCTTTGAGAAGGAGACTACTAGCCGTTGGGCAGCGCTTTTTAAAAAGTTACTTTGAAATTGGGTGGAAACCGTTTTCTGGTGTTCCCAGCCCATTTTCTTGAAGAGTCAGTAGTCCACAAGACAACATTAGGGTTTAAAACAAAATTGTTTGAAGTGTTTCCTTTAAAACTAATTCTTTTTCAAGGGCCCAGAACAAACTTCCAACTACCATTACTGTAGAACTCTGCCAGAATGAATTATTTCTGTCAGTTCTGTATAATTGTAAAATTCCTTACTTATGGCCATAAATTGTTTTTCACAGTTACAATTTGGATGTGAAGCCACTGTTTCTAGCCCCATTTAGAAAAGACTGTTGACTTACAGGTTGGAATAGTTCCAGGAGCCTACCCTGCGAAACACTCCAGAGTCACAGGATGCCCTTTGTAAAAGTAAGTGACGGTTATGTTAATGTGATTACCTCTAATTTTGATATGTGAATGTGTGTGGAAGTGTCAGCATTTTTAGTAACATGGAACTCTCAATGACAGATAGTTGGGGTCAGTGCCAAGCAAAACAAAACTGGGAAATATACTTTCTTCTTTCACCATTTGAAGAACTTGATGAATAAACATTTGCTCACTGTGCACTTCCCTTAATTTAGAGGATGATAATACAGTGTTCTATTCAGGCATTTGTTGGTTTTAGTGTGGGCAGCCTTGAAGCTGTGGAGGAAGGGCCTCACCATACATGCATTTTATGTCCTTGCTCTTCTTCCTCAGTGACTTAATCTGAACCGACGGTCCTGTGCTGACTGTGTTGTTGTTTTTTTAAACTTTTATTTATTTAAGTGTGTTTTTCCGGGACCCATCAGCTCCAAGTCAAGTAGTTGTTTCAATCGGGTTGAGGGCGCAGCTCACAGTGGCCCGTGTGGGGATCAAACCGGCCACCTTGTTGTTAAGAGCACCGCGCTCTAACCAACTGAGCTAACTGGCTGCCCCGCTGAGGGTATTTTTATATGCCTGTGGGTTCTCGTTTAGAGTTAATGGAGAATGAACAAGTGTCCTTAGTGCATAAGTAAGAGAAATTGGTTTGAGTTCCAGTTCTCAAGCAAATATAGACTCCAAACCTTGGGGTGTGGGGAAGGGAGAAAAGAGAAGAATTTGGAAAAAGGAATGATGTGTAAGGTAGGTAGTCCTGGGAGAGAGCACTGGGGAAAATAACCTCAGAACTGGGAGTCATCACTGAGAAACCAGATACGGGAATACTTTGGAAATACCACAGAGATGAACCTTGAGTGGCGAACAAGAAGTACCATGAGCCAAAGGGTCTCTGAACAGGTGGATCCCTTGTAAATGTCTACTGGAAGATAGCATTGTAAGTCTTGAGTGATGGCTAAGCATGAACTTTTAGAGTCAAGGTTGTTCCACGAGCTGTGAGAGCTTGAACAAGTTAATCATCCTCTTTGAGCTTCAGTTTCCTCATCTATTAAAAAAAGGGATAATAATAGTACCTACCTCATTGGAGTGTTGTAAGGATTACATGAGTGTTTAGCACATTGCTTGGCAGAATTCAGTGAATATCACTTATTATTATCATTATAGATAAAAAGGCATAAATGGATATATGTGTACATATTTATAGGGAATAGGCCCATCCAAAGAGAATGAGTGAATAAAACGAGGATTCCATAAGTGGGAACGCTGAAGCTTTCCGCCCCTCTGCTGTCAATTTCCCAACCCTAGGCAACCACTGATCAGCTTTCTGTCATTACAGATTGCATTATCTGTTCTAGAATTTCATACAACTGGAACGATACAGTGTGTACTTTTCTGTATTTTGCTTTCACTCAAAATAATGTCTGAGATTCGTTCATGTTATTTGTATCCGTAGTTTGTTCCTTTTTATTGCTCAATGATATTCCATTACAAGGCTATTTGAACTTTGCTTATTCATTCATTCATCTCTTGATTAACATTTGAGTTGTTTCCAGTTTTTGGCTACTGTGTATAAAGTCAAACCATGCAATTCTTTCAGTGGACATGTGTTTTCATATCCCCATTATTTTTAAGTTATCCTCTTAATTTGTACCTAGAATCCTTTCTTTATGGCTTCCTTAAGGACTTTCCTCCATCAATTATTCACATTCTTGCAGCTTCTGCGGCTTCCTAATGGTGCTGTCCTCTCAATCTCCCAACATTCTAATTCTAGTCTTCAAAAAAATCAAATCAAATAAATAACCTTCACTTAACTGTGATATCCCATTGAAGCCAGGGTTCAGTATCTCTGGGTTTTACTGTCAGGTTCTAGTCTATTTCTGTTTGCCTACTAGATCTCTCTACTTAAATATCCTGTGTGTGCCTTAAATTCAACACGTGTAAAACAGTAGTCTGTCTTTTTATGCCTTGCCTCCCCACCTCCCAACCTGTGCTTCCCGGTGCTGTCTTTGTTGGCGCACCATTTACCCAGTCACTGAAGTCAGAAATGTCCTCCCCGCTCCTCCTCCCCACCTCCTCCATTCAGTCACTTGATCCCTTGGCATCATTCCTCCTGTTATTACCCTTTATTATCTCTCGCCTGGACTGATAGAGTGCTCCAAAGTAGTGCTCTGCAAACTTTAGGGTGCATGCAGATCACCTGGGGATCTTGTTAAGATGCAGATTTTGATTTGGTAGGTGTAGGGTAAGGCCTGTGATTCTGCATTTCTAACCAGCTCCCACGTGATGCGCATACTACTGGTCCATTCTGTCTTCACTGTCTCTCTCAGTAATGTCTGGTCCATTCTGTCTTCACTCTCTGGAATGTCTTTTCTATTTTGTCTTCACTCTCTCTCGGTAATGTCATCCAGTCTCATGACTTTACATACTATATGTATCAGATGACCCCAAATCTAGTAAATCTCTAGTCTGGACCTCTTCTTTGACGTCGGCTCTGTTCTCCATTTGTCTAATTGATGTCACCATTTGGATATCTAATCGACATCCCAGATTTACCTTCTTTATGAACAACTACTGATCTTCTTCCCTAAACCTACTTCGTGGCCATCTTTCTCTTCTCAATTAAAGGTAGCTATTAGTTACTCAGGCCAAAAAATCTGGAGTCATCCTTAACTCCTCTTTCCCTCACAGCCGATGTCCTATCCGTCAGTAAGTCAGATTGGCTCTACCTTTATCCTATATCTCGGATCTGATGATTTCTCACTACCTCTACTACCCTCCTGGCCCAAGTCAGCATCAACTCTCACCTGGATTATTGGAGTAGCTTCCTATCTGTCTCTGTTTCCAACCCTATTTCCTCCTACATTCTGTCTTCAATTTCATCAGCCAGATAAATCCTTTAAAACGCGTCAGATCATGTCACTCCTCTGCTCAAAGCCCTGCAGTGGCTCCCTATTACTTGTCTGACTCCATATGTTACTACTCCTTCCTTCTGTCACCTCTGCCTCAGCCATCCTGGTCTCTGCTCCAGGAACGTGACAGGCACGCTCTGTCTCAGGGTGTTTGCATCGTCACCCTTGCTTAGAACACTCTTCGCATACCTGTGTGACTCATTCCCTTGCTCCCTTTAATTCTTTGCTCACATTTTACTCAGGCCTTTCCTGACCACCCTCTCTAGAATGCCACGCTCTTTATTCTCTTGCCCTACTTTGTTTTCCTCACAGCCCCATTATTTAATATGCCTCATATGGATGCATTTATTTTGATTATTGTGTGTTTCCCATCACTAGACTGTAAGCTCCACGGGCGCAGGGAATTCCCACGGGCGTAGGGAATTTTGACAGTTGTGTTCACTGCTTTATTCCCAGCACGTACAGCATGGTAAATGCTCAGGAAATATTTGCCGAACCATGATGAATGAATCAGAATTCACTCTAAAGTGTACTGGTTCATCGCTCCTCATACAGCCCCACTCGCATAGAATAAAATCCAAACTTTCTGTATCTCATCTGAGGGCGGGGAGACCCTAAAAACTATCTTCCAGTCATTCCATGTTGACTTTTAAAAAAAAATTCTAATAAAGTAGAAAAAGTCTTTGTGGAATTTTTTGACCTTTCCCCCAATATGAGATGTTTTCACTATCACATGTGTCTAATTAGGAATTCTATCATTACGTATCTATATTTTTAATGTAAGTAGAAAATATATAGTGAAGACTAATGGCCTATTGTATACAGCCAAGCTTTCAGATTAAGGTGAGCATTTAGAAATTCAATATTCAATTAAGTTAATAATTAGAAGTTTTTCACTTCTAGGGTTTAGCAACTGTGGAAAAAGTAATATGAAGACTAATTTTAAATTTCAGCTTTTTAAAATGTTAGATACAAAGCAGCGGATGTCAACCATCAAGTATTATTTTCTTACTATAAATTTAATGAGTTTAATGTTTGACGTTTTTAGTTTCTCAAACTTTCCTTGACGTTCTCCCAGAAAGCTGCTCATGTGTACGTATACCCAACATTTTGCCTATAACTTAAGAGATGTTATAACCCTGAAGCCCAGGCCCCAGATTAAAAACCCCTAAAACAAAGCATTCTCTACCAATAATTGCTCATCAGAACTTCCTTCCTCTTTGAGTAAACAAGGGTCATAACAGAGATTTTTGTTAGTCTATGAGGAAGCATTGCTGATTGTGATTATCTAAATTATGAGGGACCTAAAAAAGAGCACAGTTTTAGGATTTTATAATTTTAGAAATTTATAATTTTCACACGAAAAAAGCACTCTACCTGAAAGAGCATAATTTATATATTGTAAGGTATCAGTAACATAAAAATAAAGGTTTCTTAGTGAAATTAATTCTGGTGAAACCAGATTTGGTTTTGGGGGAAATGATAAAACCATAAAAGAAAATGAAAATTCAGTTTTATAGGTTAGGGATAAAAGTGCTGGTTCAAATTATGCTTTCAAGTTAAGCTTATCAGTTAAGAAACATTTTCATTTGCTGAAGATGTGTTAAGAATGTTGCATAATTTCAAGATACAGCCTTGGTCTTAAGAAGCAGCCTCTTGCATTTAGAAACAATGTAAGATTTCCAAATAGTGAGAAATGGTTCGATTCTGGATATATTTTTGAAGGTAGAGCCATTGGGAATTCCTGATGGGTGTGGAACAAAAAGAAAGGCAGTAAGGATGATTTGAGGTGCTTGGCCTCAGCCCCTGGAAGGATGCGGTTGCCATCAGCTGAGATGTCCAAGTAGATTAGGTTTGGGTGGGTGGGGGGCAAGATAGAGCATTCAGGAAATAAATAACTTTGGATAAAAATGCTATCTTGAGATAAGTTGACATTTATCTAACATGTTAATATTTGGTTAGTGAGGTCTAGAGATGGTAAAAGGCTGTATTTTTAAATCATTCCTGTTAATCATAGTAATAGAACTATTTCAGGGGATTTCATTGTTAATGGACGAGTTACTAGGGTTTCTAATTTCTGAGTTGTAGCACTATGTCTGGGATGTGGAAGGTACTGGCAAGTGCCGCTGTGGTAGATGGGTATATGTTTGTTAGGTCACTTCCCCTCCAGCAGGCACCACCTGCACAACGAAACAGGTGCAAACAGTCATTTCCACTGTGAATGTCTGTGCCTGTCATAGATGTGCTGGGAGACGTTTATATTGAATTTGTTCATCCCGCCAATGGAGAGTTCTTTTCCTCCAAAAATGGAGTTGTCTCCTTCATAGAGGCGTTGAGAGCATCTATGAGTAAGGTCCTACTTAAAATACCTTAGAATCTGTGAAAACACAGACAAAGTAAGAAGACAAAATATCATGTGGGTCAGTTGGTTATTTGCTAGATAACAACTGTCACGATGCAAAAGATTGTCAGAACGCACATAGAGGAGATTGTGACAATTTCTGGTCTAAAATTTCCCACTGCCCTTTTAAAGAAGCAATAAATTAACCGTATTCGGATATACAGTCTGAATCACTGTTCTTTTGAAACGAAACCTTTGTTCATTACTAAGATTTATATTTTCCTTCTTCCTTTTCAATACTTATTTCTGTAGCACCCATGCAGCGGATGCTACTAACTTCATTGAAAGAAAAAAGGCGTTTCAGAACGTCAAAGTAATGATTTTGAAAGTAGTCACTTTAATAGGAGATCTTTATTTGGCTTGAATTGAGTTGTGATGTCAGTCCTTTGATTTTGATGGCACTATTTCTTTTTATCCATTGTCAGTGCTCGTTAACTTAGAGACAGCTTTCTTCCAAATGACTGGTTTTGATGTGTGCACATCCTGTTACAGCTATGTTCAGGTGACCACTTCATCTAGGAATAGCAAGATAGCAGGTGGTCATGTGCTTGCTGGCTGTGCCAGGTGGCAGTGCTGCTGGGACAGGCTGTGAGACAGGAGACCAGCAGGGCTCACGTGCCAGCTTCAGACTGTTGGTTTAGCGTCTGGCCTTGGACAGGTCACACTGGCCAGCCAAATCAGCCCCAGGCCTGAGAAAAGCGCTGTAGGATGAAGAATGGGGTCTAATTAAATGGAGTGGAAATAACGCGGGAAGGAAGGCTTTTTATATTCCATTCTAACCCTCTCTGCTTGTTCTCTTGCTTTTTCTACTCACTCCTTGCTTGTTTTAAGAGGGGCCCAGGCTTCCCCTTGCAATGTAAGAGCCCTAGCTGAGCGGTCACTTACCAACTGGTAAGCCTTTGACTAAGACGAGTTACTTGGGAAGTTTGGGATTTACCTGTAGAAACCAAGCTGCCCACTGCCAGCAACGCAGACAAGTAGTAAAGCTCAGGAGTCGCGTCTTCCTACATTTGGGAGGGAAAAGCCCTGTGAGGTGTACATGTCTTTGAATCGGGACACGTATTTAAAATGCTTTTACCGCAAGGGTTTATACAAAGGCACCGACTTAGCAAGAGTTGGGAGGCTTGTTGCTTATTCTGCCCGACCCAGTGCAGCAGTTCCACTGTTGATTAATATCCTCACTTCTTCTTTTTAATTCTCGGACAACGGAAGTCACCCACAAAAAGAAAATGCTCATGGAATTTTTTTTAACTTTTCCTGGTGAAATGTTTTAACTGTGACGTGTCTAATTAGGAATTCTGTCTACACATCTCTAGTGTTAGTGTAAGTAGAAAATAAATATCAAAGACTAATGGTGTATTGTATACAGCCAAGCTTTCTGAGGAAGGTGAGCCTTTAGAAATTCAGTGTTAGAAAACCTACACAGTCAGTTGCCAAAACTGTCAACACTACGGTACAGACTCCTTCGCCGAAGGATCCCACGCCAAATACAGAAAACATCCTCTTGAGAGCTTGTGGGACCGGGTCCATCTGAGGAAGCAGCACAGTAAAACCTAAAAGGACGGCAGGACAGCAGCAGGTTACTCCCTGTGTTTCATCATCTCAAAAACACATTCTCGACTGCAAACCTAAATAGAACGTGTCTCCTCACTTTCCAATGGTGACACAAAAATGCCCCAAACCTAGCCAGCTAACGTTTTCCTTTGATGGGTCGTGTTCTTCTGATTGGTGATGCTGGTGATAATAACTGACGATTTCTTGGAATAACGTCTCCATTTTCTCATTTAAACCTTCCAGCAACACTGTGAGGCAGGTATTTTTGTCTCCATTTTATAAATGAGGGGAGAGAAGCTCAGACAGGCTGAGTAACTCCTGTTGTGTGGAGCGGATGTTTGAACTGGCCTACCCCGGCCCTGCAGCCAGTACTCTTCACCAGTAATAGGCCGCCTCTGGTGGAGTCATGATTTTGTGCGAGACTCTTTCTAGAACAGTGCCCAAGGCATGCAGTAATTAGATTTTCATTTTTCAAGCACCTCCACATTTCAGAGTCTACTTCCTCTGTATCCCTTTTTTGACTTCCATTTTCAGGTGTCCCTGTTTTTCTACCCATGCTATGTCCTGCTCAGTAACTATTGAATGAGTGATTATATCTGCTATTTTTAGATTATAACTATAAAGAATTTTATAACGCCAACACAAAATATTTGTATTTAACTTAATTTGGTTTCATATTCAAATTGTAGAACTAAAGGGTAACTAAGGAAGTTTTAAAAATTTCCTTCACCTGACTTTTAAATGTGACGTCAGTTTCAGTCTGAGCTCTTGAAAACAGGAAGTCCTGTCCTTATCTGTTTTTGTTCTAGCAGTGTCTGGCACGTAGTAGATAGACACTTAAAAAGTGCTTGACAGAAAGACTGCACACTTACCAATTGTGAAGAAAGTAAAGATGATATTACCAACCAAGTTGGTAAGGAGAGGTTGACTGCAGTATCGAGAAGATCTGGGCCTAAAAATCAATACACTGGCTCATGCATTAATTAATTACTTGTTAGAAGAAATCCACACTCTCAGCATAATACCAGAAGGCACTGCAACCCTTGCGTTCTAATCCTAATTCTGGCACTCCGTTTATTTGGCTCCAGGCAACTCACTTCCCTTAAGAACCTTGGTTCCTTTACCATGACTATAAATTAATACTGTCTATAGAGAGAAGTTGGCAAGTTTGAATTAGACTAATTACAACGAGCGTCGCAGTTTCCATTCCTTCTCTGTCATGTAAGTGGATTCTCAGTTCTCAGGTTCTTTTTAGAACATTAGTGTTCTGAGAACTGCAATTTCTTATTTTGACTGTATCAAATTGCATTTGCTTCATTTGCCCAAGGAGGGAGTTATTAACTGACTGGCTTTTTCTGCTAAGACTAATTTCCAACATAGCATCTGAAATAACCTGTCAAGTCATAATCTGGTTGGGTGAGCCTTTGCCCTCAGACATCAGCTAATGCTACATTGTTGGGACTGGTCTCTAGGGGACACTGAAATTGAAGCATTGATGCCCTCATACCGCTTTTAATGGCTTCTTACACTAAAAGAAATAAGTATTGATTAAAAGTTAAACTCGATCTGCCCCAATCCAGCTGTTCTCACGGTATCGAGATTTTTGACTTTTCAAAGAGGTGAAGCAGGTGCCTGCCGTTGATAATAGGGGCAAACACAATGGGGCAGGCTGCAGTTAGACACGGAACAGGAAGCAGGGAGCGCAGAGAGCATCGGAACCATCTCCGCAGGGAAGACGCAGGCGTGCCGAGCTGCCAGGTGAGGGCTGGGCTGGTGAGAGCACTTACCTTAGCAGAACATAAAACTGGAGAGCCAGGGTGGTGATCCCAAACAAGAATACTGTCACTTGGCTGCATGGGACACAGTGAGTTACATTTTATATGACTGCTTAGTGATAAAATGGCTTCACGAAACCAAATTTAGGTTCTCTTTCCGGATAATGTTACATCAAACCACAGAGAACTTTGAAACATAGCAAAGATGAATTGAGGTCCTATTAGGGCAAAATTATGTTTAACAATACTTCAGTAAGAATATTAGTAAGAGCTTCCGTTTATTGAGCTCCTACTATGTCGCAGGCACTGTTTGATACTGGTCTCTAAGTTCTTTTATCATGACTGTAAATTAATGCTGTAAGGCCATCCATAAGCAATAGTATGAGTTATGAATCTGTAATTAGTAGACAAATGTGTCAAACATTTTATACGCCTTTTTCTCATTTAATAGGCACAAATCCTATGAGGTAGGGACTGTGGTTCCCTATTTTATAAATGAGGAAACAGACTCCAATTGAGTGTCTTGTCCAAGGACAAACACCTAGGAGTAAATGTCGAAGTAGAATTTGAACCAGGTCTGAGAGTCTGAACCACACCCGTTAGGCTGTGCTAGCCCCGGGCTAGCATCTGGATGGAGATCTAGACAGTTCTCACTGAGTGTAACTAATAAAGTGAGGGGTAAACTACCCAACCCAAGTGAAGTCCGCTGTCACTGCTCAAAACGCCTTTGAAATTCTTTTGAGATTACATGTATATAGTTTTCACGCATATAAGAAAATCTTCCTCATTAGCTAACAGTTCTATATCTTCGCCATAAACTCTGTTAGTCACCTTGATTATTTTATTCATTGGGTTTAGCACTGAGTGACTTTTGGGTGTTTATAGAAATCAAATTGACCCTCCAAAAACAAAGATTTATCTGCAGTGAAGGTACTCAAAAAAATAGGCAATTTCGAAATATACCCCTAGACTATTTAAAGCAATGGCAGATTGTAAGAACTAGAGTATAGTTACCTGCTTAAAGTTATTGTTTGGAAAGGAATATCGTCTTTTTAGAGGTATAAATTCCAGAGATTGTCAAGTCAATCACATTACTTAAGTCAGCCAAGATAGCATCCTGAAATGTGATGACAGCAGCCAAACAATTACTATTCTTTTTGAAAAAGCGAATGTTTTAAAGACTCGCTTAATGTTTCATTCATGTTTACACATCAATGTTTTCAAAACCTAAGAGGGTCAGTGATTTTAAAATTGAAAGTAAATATCAATTAAACTTCAAGATCGCCTCAGGAAGAAATGAACTTTTGTCACGGTGGGCTGGGGAGGGACACTTACAGCCTGAGCTGATGGGATCGCGGCAGCCAGCAGTGCAGGTGGTAGGCTGTGTGGGCCAGACAGAAGTGGATCATGGCGGCCCTGGTGCCTGAGCGCCCGCAGCAAGGGGAGTCCTATGAGAGCTTCCACCCCTCTCCAGCCATTCGTCATCGGCCTGTCCCCTTCCCTGCACGCATATCCTGCAGGGATGCGGAGCAAGTACTCGCCTGTGGACAGAGACAGATCCTTGTTTTTTTTAAAGCCACCCTCAGCTATGGTAGGCGTGCACTGTAACTTAATTCTACTGTGGTTTTGAGGGTCGAAAGTCTAGTCTGAGCTCAGGTTGGTTGTGTTCACAGTGAATTAATAGAACTGAGCTAGATATTTGAGACAGGTCATGAATGTGACAAGGGAGAAAGCTTTCTTTAAGCTGAGAGATCAGCTTCCCCCAGCCCCTTCCCCAGCCCTTCCCCAGGGGAGGACCTGGAAACCTGAGCTCATCCCAAAGGTCAGGGAGGGGCTCCAAGCTCTTTGTTCCATCCTTCTCTGTACAGCAAGCAGGTCCCTTGGGAATCACTACCTCCTGTTATCTCAGCCTCACTGTTCTTCCAGCTCACAGCTCAGTCTCCCTTGGGGAATGGTACCTGCAACTTGAGTAGGGTGGGGATAGAACTGACACTTGGCTCCGGTGGACACTGTAGGCCTTGAGACCATGTGCAGTAGCTGGCGGGATACCCCAATTTCCCGGTGTGCCCAGAGTACTGTGGGGCTGTTGCATTCACCCCCATCCCATAGTTCTACAGGTACTTTGGGAATTTAGGGGGTAGGGATGGGATGGGTGAAACAAGCCCTAAGTGAACCCTGGGAAGATCCTTGGGATCATAATTGAAAGGTAGGACATCTAAATCATTCTTTCCAATGAACTCATTTTTTTAATGCCACGTGGAGCATTTCTGACCCTTCTCCTTTATTTCCTATCAACAGTTAGCAGTATCCCTGTAATCCCTACCACTGTGCTTTGTTTGGAGGCCTCAAATATTTACCGAATAAATGTTTCTTATTTCCATTGCCACTTAAACAGAGGCACTTAGAACCCAGGCAGTCTGATTTTAGAGCACAGCTTCTTAACTATTATGCCATTCACACAGGAGATTGGATGATACGTTTCTGTGGAACCTCACGAGTCCAGGGAAACACCTACCATACTGGCAGCCAGGGTACTGTACAATGAAGCCCACTGTACAAAGCCTGCCTCCCCACTCAGAACTTCCCATCAGCTCTTTTTAAAAAGGTTTTTATTAAAATATAGCTAACATACAATATTATATTAATTTCAGGGGTATACCATAGTTATTCAACATTTATACACCTAAAGAAGAGATCATTATGATAAGTCCAGCAACCATCTGACACCATACCATGCTGTCACAATATTATTGACTGTATTCCCCATGCTGTACATTGTACCCCCATGACTTACTTGTTTTACACCTGGATATTTGTACCTCTTATTCCCTTTCCTCCTCCCCTTTTAAATTTGTCAATTACAGTTGACATTCAGTATTAGTTTATATTAATTTCAGGGGTACAGCATAGTGGTTAGACATTTATATAATTTACAAAGTGATCCGTCTATTACCTGGCACTATACATAGCTATTACCATATTATTGACTATATTCCCTATGCTTTATTTTACATCCCTATGACTATTTTATAACTACCAATTTGTACTTCTTAATCCCTTCACCTTTTTTATGTATCCGCTGATAAATCTAGTACTCATCTGACACCATACATAGTTATTACAATATTATTGACAATATTCCTTACGTTGTACCCTGCATCCCCAAGACTACTGTGTAACAACCAATTTGTACTTCTTAATCCCTTCCCGTTTTTCACCCACCCCTCCAGTCCCCTCCCATCTGGCAGCCATCAAAATTTTTCTGTATGAGTTTGTTTGTTTACTTTGTTCTTTAGATTCCACATATAAGCAAAGTCTCATTGTATCTCTCTTTCTCGGTCTGATATACTCTACTCAACACAACACCCTCCATACCCATCCATACCGGTGCAGATGGCAAGAACCCATTTCCTTCCCGGGCTGAGCAATGTTCCATTGTATATATGTACCACCTCCTCTTTATCCATTCATTCACTGATGGACACCCATGCTGCCTCCACATCTTGGCCATTGTAAACAATGTTGCAACAAACATGGGTAAATAAGCCCCCTCAAAGTAGCATTTTGAGTTTCTTTTGGTAAATACCCAGAAGTGGGATTACTGGGTTCTTCTTTGTCTCTGTTATAGCCTTTGTTTTAAAGTATATTTTATCTGGTATAAGTATTGCTATTCCAGATTTTATTTGTTTGTTTGTTCCGTTTTCATGAAATATCTTTTTCTTATCCCTTTGTCTGTATGTGTCTTTAGATGTGAAGTGAGTCTCTTGTAGGAAGCATATGTAAGGGTCTTGTTTTCTTATCCATTCAGCCACCGTATCTTTTTTTTTTTTAACTTTTATTTATTGAAGTGTGTTTTTCCGGGACCCATCAGCTCCAAGTCAAGTAGCCGTTTCGATCCAGTTGTGGAGGGCACAGTTCACAAGGGCCCATGGGAGGATCGAACTTGCAACCTTGTTAAGAGCACCACGCTCTAACCAACTACGCTAACCAGCTGCCCCATCCACCCTATCTTTTGATTGGAGCATTTAATCCATTTTACATTTTAATGGATTTTTGATAGATATGTAGTTATTGCCATTTTAGTATTATTATTTTTCTCATCTTAAAGAAGTCCCTCTAAGATTCCTTGTAATGCTCGTTTGGTGGTAATGAAGTCCTTTAGCTTTTTCTGGGAAGCTCTTTTTCTGCCCTTTGATTCTAAGTGATAGCTTTGCTGGGTAGAGTAATCTTGGTTGTAGGTCCTTGCTTTTCATCACTTTGAATATTTTGTGCCAACCCCTTCTTGCCTGCAAAGTTTCTGTTCAGAAATCAGCTGACAGTCTTATGGGAGCTCTCTTGTAGGTAACTAACTGCTTTTCTCGTGCTGCTTTTAAGAGGCTCTCTTTGTCTTTAACCTTTGGCAGTTTAATTACGATGTGTCTTGGTGTGGGCCTGTTTGGGAGACTGTGCTTCCTGGGCTTGTATACCTAGTTCCTTCACTTGGTTAGGGAACTTTTCTGTCATTATTTCTTCAACTAGGTTTTCAATTCCTTGCTGTCTCTCTTCTCCTTCTGGTATTCCTATGATGCTAATGTTGGTATGCTTGATGTTGTCTCAGAGTAACTATCTTAATTAAACTATCTTAATTTGGGGGGGGATTCTTTTTTCTTTTTGCTGTTTTGATTGGGTGTTTTCTGCTACCTTATCTTCTAAATCGCTGATTTGATCCTCTGCTTCATCTAATCTGTTTATTCTAATGTATTCTTCATTTCAGTTATTGTATTCTTTATTTCTGACTGGTTCCTTTTTATGTTTTCTATCTCCATTTTTGTGTTTCCTATCTCTTTGTTGAAGTTCTCCCTGAGATCATTGAGCATCCATGTAACCAGTGTTTTGAACTCTGTGTCTGGTAGATTGCTTGTCTCCATCTTGTTTATTTCTTTTTTGGAAGCTTTGTTCTGTTCTTTTACTTGGAACATGTTTCTTTGTCTCCCGATTTTGGCTGCCTCCCTGTGTTTGTTTCTATATATTAGGTAGGGCTGCTATGTTTCCCGGTCTTAGTAGAGTGGCCTTATGTAGGAGATGTCCCGTGGGACCCAGTGGCACAGTCTCCCTGGTCACCAGAGCCAGGAGCTCCAGATGTTTCCCTTGTGTGGGTGTGTATGCCCTCCTGTTGTAGTTGAGACTTGGTTACTATTTGCACATCAGTAGGAGGGATTGACCCTCGCGCTGATTGATTGTGAGGACTGGCCATAACTACAGTGAAGGAGCTGTTGTGCAAGGGCTGACCCTACAGAGCAGGATTTGCTTTAGCAGGGCTCTTGTGCCTTCCCAATCTGACCTTTGGGTGTGTCATCCTTGGAGGCAGCTGGGTGATGCTCCGGCTTGGTCTGAAGCTGACCACTGTGTATGCCAGCACCGGGACCTCCTGGGAGGGGACCTGCTGTAGGCCAAGTTCAGCTGCAGCCTGTAGCTCCTGCCTGAGGCCACCTGTCATGACCCACAAAGCAATTGCAGATGGTAGCCAATGCTCTGGGCTTGGAAGTGCCTTGAGAGGCCAAGCTGCAAACCGAATCCGGCTGCCACGAGTGCCGGGCTTAGGGCTGCTCAGCCAGATGTATAGGACACGCTGAAGCCGATGCTGATTGTTTAGGTTTTGTGAACCTTTCAGAGATTTTAGGAAAGTCCACAGCATGAGCCAAGACAGAATTGTATGGAGAAGCCATTGGAAGTGGCTTGTGTGGGCCCTCAAGTTGGGTGGGGTGGGGTCTCAGAATCACCAGGGTATGGTGAACAAAGGGTGTTAGCCAGGTTGATGGAGACTCGAATATGGTGTCTGCCTGCGTCTGCATGCATGGAGTGGGGAGTGCTCAACAAAGGAACAGTGGCTTCCTACAGCTCTCCATGCGGCAGAAAGCTGCCCCTCCAGCCCTCGTCCTGAAACAAGACAACTCACTATTTCCTCATATGTCCCTGGCACCTTTTGAACTGCTGCCCCAGCACTGAGCCCAGAGCGAGTGAGTCCATCAGCAGTAAGTCTGTATGCGGGTCCTTTAAGAGGAGCACCTGGGACTGCAGCTGCCCTCGTCTCACTCAGCCACAGTCTCTGAGGGTTTTCACAGCCAGAATTTATGGGAACTTGTCTCCCTGGCACTGGAACCCTGGGCTGGGGAGCCTTGTGTGGGGCTAGGACTCTTTGCTCCTCTGGGGGGACCTCTGCGGCTGAGATATCCCTCCTGATTTTTAATGGTCACATGGGGGGGATGGGACCAGGCTGTTCTGCTTCTCTATCCCTTCTATCAGTCTCCACATGGCTTCCTCTGTATGTCCTTAGTTTTGGGGTTCAGTTCAGCAAGATTTCAGGTGATTCTCAATGATGGTTGTTCTGTGGTCTAGTTGTAATTTTGATGTGGTCATGAGAGGAGGGAAGCACAGCGTTTACCTACTGCACCATCTTGACCCGTGATAATCTCAGAGTTTCTTACTGCTCCTGCATTGGTTTCTGTTCTCCTCTTCTCTGTTCTCCCCCCACCCCACCCCCGTTCTTCCCCACACTGCAGAGCTTTTTTCCCTATCAGCTTTTTTTGAAGGAAATTTAAAATGCAGCATTAATATTGGTGGAGAGATACAAGAGGATGTTTGGATGGAACAAAAACAGAATTCCACAAAAAAGGAACACTCAGGAGAAAGGTCTTCGTATAGAAGAGTACAATAGCAGAAATGAAAAGCTCAGTAGATGGATCTGAGGATGAAGTTGAGGATATCTAGAAGTTAAAGCATGAGGGAGAAAATAAAAGAGAAATGATAAGAAAATGGGAAGAGCAGTCCAGGTGCCTCAGCTCTAAATAGTAGGCATTTCCAAAGAGAAGATGGAAGGCAGAAGGTCGTGAGTGAAATAATTCATGGGCATTTTTCAGAACTGAAGGTTATGACTTTTGAGACTGAAAAGGCCTGCTCAGTGCCTGGCACAATCGATGAACATAGAGCCACACTAAAGGACATCATTGTAAAATTTTAGAATACTGGGCCCGGAGAAAAGATCTTAGAAGCTTCAAGGGAGAAAAAAAATAAGTTACATTCAAAATATTTATCACTATTAGCACTGCAGTCTAGAAGCAGTGCCTTCAAAATCCTGGGAGAAGATGATATTCAACACAGACTAAATATAAACTTCCATATATATATATGGAGGTTTGGGAGAGGATACTGAGGGTATATGAGCTAATCCTCATAGGTCATAAGAGAAAGTAAATAGGCACTGTTTACATTGGGTTAATTAAGAAATAGCATTAAAAGCACATAATATGGTAGAATCCACCAAGAGAAATAGCTGAAAAAGTTCAAAGTGGTTGCTTTTAGGGAGCTGGATGAAGGGGTTGGTGAACAGGATATGGTTGACGTTGCTGCTTTTCATTATGGGCCTTCTGTCGCTCTGTGATTTCTAAATCTATATACATGAATACGTTTAATAAAAGTTTTAGGTCTGATGCCTTACATTACTTCATTAGGTTTATGGAAAATCAGATGGAATAATTTATATGAAAAAGATTTATAAATTGTGAACTATTATTCAGTGGAAAGTGATAATATGATCCTGTTGATGTAGAGGCAGAGTACTGTTTTGAAGGGTAGGTTGCTGGGGAGTTATATTTGGTAGATGTTGCTGTCGTTGTATCAGTTAACCGTTGTCACAAGAGTGCAGTTACGTAGCTTCCGCGGTCATCTTTGCTCACGAGTCTTGGGTCAGCCGTGGGTTTGCTGATCTGAGCAGGCTCAGCTCATCTTTCCTGGGCTTGCCCTTGCCTTGTGTCTGAGCAAGTAGTGCTTTGGCTGGTCGAGGGTAACCTCAGCCACATAGCTCGTGGTTGGCTGGCTATCGGGAGCACCAGCTCTCCTCCACCTGTTCTGTCACCCTCCAGCTGGCTCGCCTGGGCCTGTTTTTATCCAAAGGAAAGAGGAAATATACAAAGCCTCAGAGGCCTCGGCTCACGACTGGCAGTCACATCTGCCACATTCTTTGGGCCAAAGCAAGTCACAAAGAGTGGGAAGAAGATTGCCTTCCTGGAGGTCGGCGCTGCTGATGCACATTGAAAAGGACAGTAGAGAAATGGGGCCAGTTTTGCAATTCATCGAGCATAACCGTGGAAGCCAAATAGTTTGTTTTTTGTCTGTATTTGAAATAACACAGAAGGATATCGAAAGATCTATAACTGAACTCATTTTCTTTTTCTTTTTGTAGACAACAAGGGAGGTGTCAGATCAACAACTTCAAAATGTTGACATGGAAAATTCAGAGAAGACAGACGTGGTCCTCCTTGCCTGTGGTTCCTTTAATCCTGTTACCAACATGCACCTCAGATTGTTTGAGCTGGCCAAGGATTACCTGAATGGAACCGGTAGGAACAGTAACCAAAAGCAAGGATGGAGTTCAGAACACACTATCCCCAAATAAGGGCACCTTGGCATATTGGATATTTTAAGCTGAAGGAGTTGCAGGAAATGGCAGAATCAGGAGGTCACTCCACCCTCCTCCCCCCACTTCTCCCCTGAAGCAGGTCATAAAACTCGTGAGAGGTGCCCCCCTATATCCGGAGGAAAGAAGCACCCTAATATCTGAAGACAAAGAGCGCCAAGAAGAACCTGAACCAATGGGTCTTGCTAAGTTCCCCCTAATTTACTACACTTACCGTAGGGTCTTTGCCCCATCGTGTTTCTCCACGACTGTCCACTCTTCGTCAAACCTAGCGCTACAACACTCAGGTTTAACTGTCTCCTGGGGTCTTTATGTCCTTATAAAAGGCTCCTGTGTTCTATAAACCTTACATTAAAATAAATGTGTATGCTTTTCTCCTATTAATCTGTCTTAGTTTAATTTTCACACCCAGTCAGGGACTCCAAGAAGGTCGAAGAAAACTTCCTTCCCTACATTCACAAGATTTATTTTGTCTTGTTACATAAATGATCATGTACATAAATGATCAATACGCTGATAGACAGACAGATGGGTGCTCAAACTCACTAATAATCTTAATAATCAGGGAACTAAAACTGGAAATGAGATATATTTTGCCTATCACATGGACAAAAATTTTTAAACTTAATAGTGTTCAGTACCAGAGGTTGGGCAGAAATGAGCTCTTATTTACACTATAGGTGGACAATACAAATTGATAAAGGCTTTGTACAAGGCAGTTCGGCAACATTAATCAATTTATACTATGTAGGAGGGTGGGGGGTTCAGTGTTTAATGGGGGCAGAGTTTCAGTTGGGGAAGATGAAAAAGTCCTGGAGATGGATGGTGGTGATGGCTGCACAACAAAGTGTGTGTACTTAATGCCACTAAACTGTACTCTTCAAATGATCAATTTTATGTCTTATTTACCACAACGATGAATGAATGAAGCTGAATCCCGTTTTCAAAAAAGGGGGAATCTTTGATTATAAAATCATACTGATGATGATATTTCCTGTGAATAAAATCTAATTTGTTACACCTCATATCAACTCTAACTCTTTATCTAGGAAAATACAGAGTCATCAAAGGCATAATCTCTCCTGTCGGTGATGCATATAAGAAGAAAGGACTCATCTCTGCCCATCACCGAGTTATCATGGCAGAACTTGCCACCAAGAACTCCGAGTGGGTGGAAGTGGACACCTGGGAAAGTCTTCAGAAGGACTGGGTAGAGACGGCGAAGGTGCTGAGGTATTTACGGCGAAATCAGCGTTGTCAGCTCTCTGGAAAGGGGTTGGGGGCTTCCCTGGCTCTTTGCCGTGTTTCAGTGCTGCCTGTATCTGTGAACGTACAGATTCACAAAACTGTCCCTCGGGCTGGAAAGGCTTAGGTTGTGCCATCCCTGTGTAAGGTTATGACACGGTCATGGAGCCCAACAGCGGGGGCCGGGGGCTCCTTAGCCTTTACGTCGTTCCTTGTGTTGTGAGATGTTCGCATGCTTGTCACCATGGGTATGTCTGATAGAGAATATACACAGAGAAGTCTGCCTGGGCTGTCTGTGGCCCAGGTGAGAAAGGCAAACTTGTATGTTGATGTCATTGTCATCCGTCTTCGACATAAAAGAGGGGCAGGCAGTCTAAGGGAGAGAGGCTCTGAAGCTTGATGAGGGACAGACCTATTTTTGTGTGCTGCTTCCATGGTAACATTTGGGCGTTGTCACAAATCTCTTGTGTTCATGCCTTTGAGACAGGTCCAAGCGTTCAGAAACCGGAGTGAGTAACATCGAGTTTTGACTTAATATCTTGAGTATAAAATAAAAGGGCTTTGGGTGGCCGGTTAGCTCCGTTGGTTAGAGCACGATGCTGATAACACCAAGGTTGCCGGTTCGATCCCCGCATGGGCCACTGTGAGCTGCGCCCTCCTTAAAAAATAAGTAAATAAATAAATGGGCTTTCTGATATCCATTCTTAAGAGTTCTGAACCTTCCAATTCTGACCCTATCACTTAGGGTTCAAATAGGAAACAGAAACCACTGTGAGTGTTTTAGGCGGAAAGGGACTTAGGTCTTATGCAAACGTGTTAAAAGGGCTGGAGGAATGGGAGCCCGGGCTTGTTCAAGGTCATGCCTCAGCGGCAGTCGGAGTCCAGGATTGTTCCTGCCTCCGCTACCACCGCTGCTGCCATTGAGCTGTTCCAATCTCCTGAAGTTGGTGACTGGGCAATGGAATATAGTGTGGCCACCACGCTCATGCTGTCCAGTAACCTGTCAGGCCTCACAGCTGCAGAAAGATGGCCTCTGCCTCCCTTCTTCCTTCCAAATCTCTCACTAGTGAATCTCATCAGCTGAATCTCACTCGCATCCTGGACCTGTTCCTAGGACCTCTGGGAAGTGTGTTTAGGGTTGAATTGGACACTGCGCCAGCAGACGATGTCTAGCACAGAGACTTATCAAGAGGACTTAACTTTTCAGGCTTGGCAGGAAGAAGAGTCTCCTATCAGACACCAGTCTCCTACGTCCCCACCGAACCCAACCCTCTCTGGCTTCATAGTCATCTACTGTCCATTTCATTTTCAACTCAGCTATGTAAGAGGGAAGGGATTTAGAGACACGAAGGACCCAGAGTTGGCTCCCACGAGGGTAGCGCATGTTACCTGATTGACTTTGCAGTTAAAAAGCAGTGGGCATCCTGCTACCAGCCCAGAATAAAGCTATACCAGCTCCTACGTGTGGTGCCTCCCTTTAGGCCTCAGGCTCGCCCCCTCTAGGATCTTATCCCTGGCATTGTGGATCTGCAGGACTAGCTCAAGCCACGCTCTTCAGTGGTCAAGAGTGTGGGCTCTAGAACCAGACTGCCAAGGTTCAAATCCTGGTGGTTTCTTTTTTTTTCTTTCTTTTTTTTTTTAAAGATTTTATTGGGGAAGAGGAACAGGACTTTATTGGGGAACAGTGTGTTTTTTCCCAGGACCCATCAGCCCCAAGTCAAGTTGTTGTCCTTTTAATCTTAATTGCAGAGGGTGCAGCTCAGCTCCAAGTCTAGTTGCCGTTTTCAATTTAGTTACGGGGGGCGCAGTCCACCATGCCATGCAGGAGTCTAACCAGCAACCTTGTTGAGAGTTTGTGCTTCAATCAACTGAGCCATCCGGCTGCCCTGGAGCTCAGCAGCAGCTCATTGTCTTTACTCTAGTTGCGGAGGGTGCAGCTCAGTGGCCCATGTGGGGATCGAACTGGCAACCCTGTTGTTCAGAGATCGCGCTCTAACTGACTGAGCTATCCAGCCACCCCCCCTTGCTATTTCTTATAAGCTAAATGACCTTGGGAAAATTAGCCAGTGTCCTCTTTCAATGGGGATAATAAACAGTTCTGAGGGAATGGTGGCGATAATGTAGTTGCTTTATAATACCCAAAATATTCACAAAATCAGATTGTTAGTGAACGCCTCCCAGGTCCCAGGGACTCTGCTAGGAGCTGGAGTTGGCAGTCTAAGCCTTCCTTTCCATTATGGGGATAATAATAATAGTAATAATGATAATAATATTTATGACATGGGATATTGAGATCATTTAATCATACAAATGCAAAGGGTTTAGTATAGTGCCTGGTACATAATAAATAATTAATGTTAACTCTTGTTGTTACAACAGACCTATGAAGCTTAGAATAGTAATAGCTACCATCTGTTGTGCTCCCGGGATTTTCCTTGCTTTCCATTCCCATTATCCAGGACCCTGGACTGCAGGGTACTGGCCAGCATCCATCCCGCCTGGTTGGGTATCACATGTACTTGT
Source organism: Rhinolophus ferrumequinum (assembly GCF_004115265.2). Lineage (NCBI taxonomy): Eukaryota > Metazoa > Chordata > Mammalia > Chiroptera > Rhinolophidae > Rhinolophus > Rhinolophus ferrumequinum. The sequence continues at coordinate 6,585,403 of NC_046292.1, forward strand.
GGTTAAATGTTTTTACTATCACCCCACCTTTAACATTGGATCAAAGGCTTTTAGGCATCTATAGAGGGACTATTTTGTAGTTGAGCATTGTGAGAAAGAAGAATATTCTATTGCTTTGTTGTTTGATAGATACCATCAAAAAAACCTGGAGGCTGGTAGTTGTCACCAGCAGGACTCAACTGTGCTGGAAAAGCCTGGACGGAAGAGGAAGTGGGCTGAACAAAGTCAACAATTTAATCAGAAAAAATCCCTAGAGCCAAACATAAAAGGTCTGTATGTTTTACCAGGACTCACTGACCAGAGTTGCTAAGATTCTGGAGCTGAGCAAGCCCCCTTTGTGTTTTCCTTTTCTGTTCCGTACGTGTGGGTGCCTGGGAAATGCCCCTCGCAAGTTTTATGATGGAGGGAGGGAAAGTAAACGGCATCCTGAGCTTGTTTTTCCTGCAGTAGTACCTAACTTTTGAGGTGTCCTAGGTCTCTTTTAAGAATCTGAATCTGATAAGAACGATAAATCTTCTTTCTGGAAAAACACATCCACACATTCATTTTGATGCAGGGAGTTATTAGAAAGGCAGACCTTGAAGCAGTGTTTCCTTTTTCTTCCCAGATGTGCCACGGGTAAAGTTGCTGTGTGGGGCAGATATATTGGAGTCCTTCGGCGTCCCCAATCTGTGGAAGAGTGAGGACATCACCAAAATCGTGGGGGACTACGGGCTCGTATGTGTTACACGGGCCGGAAATGATGCTCAGAAGTTCATCTATGAATCCGACGTGCTGTGGAAACACCAGAACAACATCCACCTGGTGAACGAGTGGATCACCAATGACATCTCGTCCACCAAGATCCGGCGAGCCCTCAGAAGGGGCCAGAGCATCCGCTACTTGGTCCCAGAGCTTGTCCGGGAATACATTGAAAAGCATAATTTGTATAACTCAGAGAGCGAGGAGAGGAATGCTGGGGTTAGCCTGGCTCCTTTGCAGAGAAACATCGCGGACGCTAAGCCATGAGGAGTTCTCCGGCATGAAATTTTGGACTTCCCTTTGGGGAATTCGCAACAGTCTGGGTGTTGGTAACTGGGGAAAGGCATTGTGATCCTGTTTCATAAACTAAAGCTTCAAAGTTGCGTAAAAATCAGTAGTGAGTGAAAATCAGGTTTATTTTTCTCTTTTCTTTTACAGCTGTATCCTTAGAGCTATTTTTTTTTCTTTTTACCAGAAGTTGCTAATATGAATGTTTTCAGTATTGTGGTTTTAGCTGGGTTTTTTCTAGAGTGTACAAATCCCTTTATTTTTTAAATAAGAGATTAGTAGCACTAAAACCAGAAGAATATTCAATCAAACTGACTACAAACAAGAAATCAAAAGGACACCCTAGCTTTACCACATAAAAGTGTGAAAAGCCAGAGTCCATTTAAAATCCTAACTTTAGTTATGAGGGGAACTAACATTTGACACATGCCTATTTCTGGGCAGTCTCCACCCAGGGTGGCCAAAGAAGTCATTCTTACAATGGTGACCTAGCAGAGTGCGCCTCTGATCAGTTGTCTCCAGCTATGCCAAATATAGGTGTGACTGCCTGGCAGAAGCTGTAGGCCGGTAGTTCGTTCTCCCTGGCACACATCAGAATGGCCGATTAAGCTCTGCTAAGACACACCTGCCTAGAGCTCCACCTTTGGAGCTGGAGAGGGGGGTCCAAGCCCGCGAATGTTCAGAATGGTGCACAGGGGTTTGCGATGCCCACCAGAGGTCGAGAGCCTCTGCTGTACACGGCTTACACGCTCTCTTAGCACAGCCCACTGTGGCTCATGCTCTAGACCTGGCCATCCACCATCTTTCTACCTTCAGGGACAACTTCAGAGATGACATCACGCTCCCTGGAACAGAGAGAACCACAGAGAATGAGAGGGGTCTTATTCAAGAATTTGACTGTCAGTGCTCTGAGTCTTTATTGATAGCTCAGCAATCAAAAGATGAATGGAGACCCCAAGAACATGAGAAATGCCCCACTGGGTCAGCCCAGCAGTTCCAGTTCAGAATTCGGGGCACTGATGAGTGGCTTGTGGAAGCCATGACCTCAGTCTAATGGTCTGGAGTTTCTGAAGAGACGCTGTTTTGTTCCAGCCCACAGTGAATCTGTGAATTTGTGAATTTAAGCAGAAAAAAGGTCTGTTTTCTTACACTTTTTCTCTTCTCGTCCTTTTGTATGGACTTTAACCAGAGTAGAACTGCCAAATAATGAAGTCATAGCTTTATGTTAAAAATACAAGCTTGTTAATATGATTTGATACCGATTAAAATTGTGTGGAAGTTGTATCAATTGGTAAGGGGGAAAGACTAGTAATAGTTTTTTAAAGAATTTTATGGTTCATGAAATCGTTCTGTGATAGAAACAGGACTAAACTTAAATTTTCAATAAAAATAGAATGTACCTTTTTGCAATTTACATTTCATCCCTATACCACTTCTAGATGAAGGATTTATAACTGCAGAAGAAAAAAATATTTATAACTGCAATTGTAGAGTCAGATCTGAATCCACAGTTTGCAAAGAAAAGTTAAATGAAGGGAAAATGTTCAATAAAGTTGGCAGATGTGAGTTCTACAGCTCCTGACATTATTACTGAAGCAAACAGGCCAACTTCTTGAAGACAGGAATGGCTGCGAAGCGTGGCACCCAGTAGTTTTTTCTCTTATCTGCTGAATGAATGAAAACTTAGAATAGAATCTCAGACGATAGAGGAAGGATCATTCTTTTCCCTCCTTATCTTTGTGGAGTTTAAGCATTGGAGCAGTACTGAAAAGGAATGATCTGGAAGCGGATGAAGCTATCAGAATTTAACTTTGATTTCTTCTTCTGGAAAACTACACTTCGTTCATCTGAAGTGTTCTATGAACTGTAGAAACGTTCCAGTGCTAGAAACTTCTATTGTGGTGCCTTCCTACCTAGAAGTACCCGTACCCTGCTCAGCTGTGAGTATAGTGACCTCAGGACCCACTGGGTAAAGCATGCGGGGAGCCTCCCGGGAGACCCAGTACTGGTACAAAGGTCCTTTGTTGTACTATTTATGGATCAACTACTTTGTACCTTGAACCAGCTGCATGGCTTTTTGTCCCAGTACCAAGGGTGCTGCTAATACTACAGTATAATAGTATAGTTCTTGGTATCCTCAAGGACAGAACTTCCTCTGGGTCATGGAAGTCAGAACAATGAAGTTTGCGGGGAATACATGTTAATAACTTGTGACTTCCGTTGAGGAAGAAGAAAATATGCCATTGTTCATTCCGTACCATGCCTTTCTCATAATTTGCTTTCTAAATGTGAACTTAGAGTTTGGGATGGTAAACCTGGTGTTTTGTTTGGTGCTGGTTGTTTGTAATGTTGGGTGAAAATCCTTTACCCCTTGCATAGTTTAATCGCATAATTTGAATGCAGCACGCAAACTTGCCGTAAAAGTCCTTTACTGGCAGCATCATTCAGTTGAACACACGGCACGTGGAGAGACTTTTTGCCTTCATTTACCTGTTTCGTGGACAACTGGGAAGAGCACACCTTTTAGATGAGAGGAGTGGGTTCTCCTTGGTGATCAAGATACAGCAATTGAACCAAAGGGATGATTTAGGCTCATCTTACATCAAAGGCTGCGGGTTCTTTTTCTGCCATTTGAGGATCTCACCATAGATGGAAGGAAGCGTCCCCCAAGGTCACCCTACACCGGAGTTTAAGGGCTACTCTCTTCCTACCCCAACCTCGGGCCACCTCTCTCAGAGACCAGAAGTCACTATCTTAGGAAATGGGCTCCTTTAACATGTGTTTCTGGAATGCCACGGGCCATCCGTCCCTCTGCGGTTCTCACAGTGGTTCCCAAAGGCCTCGATGTAAAATGTGTCCCGCGTGTGCCAGTAAGGCCAGCCTGCCACATTACTGCCTGTGAGACGGCAGAAGCTTCTGCCTGGGAGGCGGTTTTCTAGTGCCAGGCGTGTCAGCTGATTGGGGGAATCATGTGACAATGCAATCATCTCTGAAGCCCCTTCCAGCTCTGAAATGTTACCGACCTGACAGTTGGCACTCACACTGGCCTCTCACCACTCTGATCTGCCACCTGTCCCTTCTCTTCCACGTGACCAGGAGGTATTTCTTGAAACACTAACATTATGTGCCAAACACTATCACCAGGTTGCCTACAGTTAGGTGGGAGAAAAAGCTGCATTTTGAGCAGGGGACTCTCCAGAATCCCTCCTGAAGGCTTCCTGAAAGTGAGCGCCCTCGGGCTCTGCAGGATAGGAAGCCAGGACAGAGAGGTTCCAGGGGGAGCCCCTCACACTACACATCATTGGTAGTTATCCTAAAATTTGAGTAGTCCTGTTTCTGTTTTGATTTTGTGCAAACTTCAGCAACTTTAGAGGGAAGAACAACCTAAGAGGAGGCAAGGAGAAGAGCAGACATGCCACCATGGGCTCCCCCAAGGACACCGACCCGACGGGCTGTGTGGGATGAGATGTGGGGGCACACGAGGCAGGAAGCTCGGAAGGGCCCAGGTAAGGATTTTTTTGGGGTGTGGGGAGTATTGGGGAACTGTGTTTTTCTAGGACCCATCAGCTCCAAGTCAAGTTGTTGTCTTCAATCTAGTTGTGGAGGGCGCAGCTCACTGGCCCATGTGGGAATCGAACCGGCGACCTTGGTGTCAGGAGCATGGTGCTCCAACCAACTAAGCCAACCACCCACCCCCAGGTAAGGATTTTGACCTGTTACACTGGTGCCTGGAAAATGGTGGAGATTCCCATTCTCTGGATGACTCGTCGTGGAAGAGCTCCCTCCTCTTGCTGATGAAATTGTCACCTCAATTTCAGCTCTGGAATTCAGATCCATTTCTGCCTCAAGTGTCTTACCACGTCTGCATGACTACAGCGTGCAGTGTTTCCTAAATCAAGTTGAACTGCCAGATGAGTTTTTCCAAACCAAGGGGTAACGACAAAAATTTACATTTTAAAACATTAAGGAAAATATCGAACACAGACAAAATTAGTAATAATACTAAAAGGAACCCATATGTAACCATCACCCAGCTTCAGTCATAACATTCTGCCAATCTTATTTCATCTACACCCTCCATTGTTTTTGTTTTGTGGGAGTCTTTTAAAGCAAATCCCAGATGTGTAATTTCATCCATAAATATGTCCGTGTGAGGAAAGCTTGAACTAATTTGTATGCCAAAACAATTGTACTGGAGACTAGCAGGAGGGTGCGAGACACAGGATAGTCAGGGAAGAAAGGAGGTTTTTAAAATTTTGTTTTTTTCAGGGTTTATTTTGATTTTTTGAGGTATAGTTGACATACAACATCATATTCGTTTCAGGTGTACAACATAATGATTTGTTATTTGTATATTGCATAATGGTCACCACAATAAGTCTAAACATCCATCACCATACATAGTTATGAAATGTGTGTGTGTGAGAGAGAGAGAAAGAGAGGAGAAAAAGGATGTGTTTTTTAAAAAAATCATTCAATCCTATTCAATCTGCCTCAGGATCTCAAGAAAAAGAACTTTGTGGGAAATCAGTGAGAATGAGTAAGAAAGATCCTCAGATTTTGGTGGCCTCGCTAGCATTTTTCTCTTTGCAGCGCAGTACATAAGAGCCAGGCTGAGGGGCCCAGAGTCTTCATTTGCCCCAGCTCATGGAAGCACCATCTTAACTTACCTTCCTCAAGGTAGATTCTTGGGGTCCAAAGTTTCTCTTTAAAATAACTATTTCTCTTTAAAATAGTGTGCAGCTCAAAGCATCAGTGTCACTAAAGCAGAAAACCTGAGTTTCCAGCCACACTATTCTTGTTGAAAGAATAGTACTCATGATGTACGAAGTATTTTATTTACCGTTTAAGTATCCTCAGCAAATTAAGCATGCTCAGAACCGAACCACAATTAGCTTGTCTTGTGCCCTCCATTAGGTTAAAAAAGGCAAATAAGTTGTTTAAGGGTACAAGAGTACTTGGATTTTATTGTCTACGTGAGGATGTTTTCCACCGCAACTGGCAGGAAGCTCAACTCCAAGTGGTTTAAACAATAAGGACTTTTATACTCAGAAGTACAGACAGAGGGCAGGCGGGATTCGGGGTTCATGAGTGCAGTGAATCAACAGTGTCATCCAGGACCCAGGTCCCTTCCATTTCTCTGCTCTCCCGGTCACAGTGTCCTAAATCTGGTGCCCTGTGAGTTGTAGGACGGCCACCAGGAGCAAGGCTCCCTTGTTCATTCATGTTCAGAAGTGGAGAAAGGCCGGCTCCCCAAGGCTCTTTGTTAAAATCAAGCATCTTCCCCACAGCTCTATCAGACTTCTCTTATCTCACGGGCTGGTTCAAGTTCATTTACACCTGCCTGTCCCTAAAACCAATCACTGGCAAAGGAGGTAGGATTTCTGTGATTGGCTTAGCCTTAGACTTATCCAGGTCAAGCGCCTTGGTGGCACTGCTTCCTTGCATTAGGGAGGAGAGGTATGGGTGGTGTGAAGTTCACTATTCTCGCTGGACAGGACCCGACTCCATGAAGTGACAGGAGAGAGGTTCTCCTACAAGTGCCCCTCATCGAGGCCCGTCTGTTACTGTCTAGGAGGGGCAGTGTTTGTACACAAGTTTCCGACCTCCTCTTGGCTATAATTTTATGGTTTACTTTGCTAATATCAAATGGAAGGAAGGAAAGGGCCCAAATTTGGCAAATGTCTCCCCTCTTTCCTTTCCAGAGATAACTTTTGGTCCTGGTCTAGAAGAAAGATCGTAGAATTGTGGAGGAGGAAATTACTCCTTATCTCAAGGGCAAGTCCAATCTATGTTCACTTCAACTGAAATTCAACCCTGTCCCTCCTAGATGGCCCTTGCCCAAGCTGGCCAAAAGCCATATCAACCGGCACAAATGCTCACATTAGTTATTTTTGTGACTTCATTTTCAGGCCAACATTTAGAACAATAAGATTTTAAGGAGAAGAAGTAAGTATGGTTTCTCCATATCCTCTTCCCTTAGTCATCCGGAATTTATACAGGCTTCATGCTCCAGAAATCTGGTGAGAGTTCATAGTTCTGTGACCATTAAGTGGCAAGGTAGAGCTCATTCCAGGATTTGAAAGGAGCCTGTCATAACTCCACCAACGGAATCTGTCTTCTAGTTGCAACGAGAACCAGCAGCCTCGTCCGGACAAGGCAATGACACTCTGGTTGCTCAATAAAAATGGCATTCCTCCTTTAGACAAGGTTGTAGCCATTCATTCAACAAACACTTACTGAGCACCTGCCAAGCACGGTGCTAGGCTCTCGGGATGCTGTAGAGGTGAGTGAGATGAGCGTGGTCTCTGCCCTTGAAATGTTTATGAAAAAGGTAGTCAACACAAACCAAAAAGAAGATAATTGTGTACGGATCACAATCATTATGAAGGTAGGAAACAGAGATGGGATGCAGAGTAAATGTATGTTGGAAGTATGTGAAAGGCTATTCTGAAAAGGCAGCTCTTTGAGACATTTGGCCATTATAAGATCTCCCATCTCACATGCTCCCTTTACAATGTGACATTGAGTGATGAGGTCCATGTTCTCTCCCTTTGAATCTGGGCAGGCCTGTGACTGGTGGAAGTGATGTTCTATGTCTTCTGAGACTAGATCATACAAGATAGTACAGCATCTTCCTGCTTCTCTTGGGATACTCCCTCTTAGAACCCAGCCACCCGTGCCGTGAGGGTATGCAAGCAGCAGGTAGAGAAGCCCACGTGGAAAGGAACCGGCCCCCAGCCCACGGGCCTGGCTGGGCTCCTAGCTAACACACAGCCAGTACCAATTTGCCAGGCATGAGATTGAGTCATTTGGGAAATGAGTTCCTTCCAGCCCTCCAAACTGGAATCAAGTTACCCAGCTGTAGCCACACGGAGTCCAAATGAGCCATCCCCTGTGAGCCCTGCCTAAATTGCAGATTTGTGAGCAAATTTATTTTTTTATTTTTAACCATTACATTGGGAGGGGGCAATAATAACTTATCCATTAATTCCCCCAGTCTAAACTTTGGAACAGCCTACCGGAGGGAAAGCTTGGTCTGTAAAACAGACATACTCTCAAGTCCATATTAAAAGGGGAGAAGAAAAAAATTGAAATACCCTGTGTTTAGAATTTTTGTCAGATCCACCCTGCCTACTTGATAAAAATGGTTCGATGGCAAGCAACTCACTCAAGTTTTCCTGGAACTTCTCCAGTTTTCGCAGTGAATGCTGCACGTCCTGGGTACTCCTTCAGTCTTAGGGAAAACAGGATCAGTGGTCACCCTGGTTGCCTTCAACCAGGTAACTCATCCCCCTTCCATGAGGAGGAAGTGAGTTTGGAAAGAGGCCAGAGTGTTTGCAGAAAATTCCTCTCCGTGGAAAGAATGATTCGAAAAGACTGTACCCCTAATAGCAACTTTTGAACCAGAAGCCAAAGGAGCTTACCATGCAAAAATCAGGAGAAAAACATCCCAGGAAGCGGGAACATCATATACAAAGATCCTGAAGAAGGAAAGGGTTTGACCTCTGCACAGAACCACCACCACAGCAAAACTGCTGTGACTGGAGTTCTTGAGTCAAAATGTGCTTTTGAAGAAGTATCCCGAAGCCAAATCAGGAAGGCTTTATGAACCATGGCAGAGAGACTGCAAATTTCCATGTAAGAAAAATAGGACAACACTGAAGGGTTTTAAGCAGGGGAGTGATAAGATCTGAATAACATTTCTCAAAAGCTTGCCCTGGCTGTAGTGTGGAGAATGGTTTGATGGGATCAGAGTAGAAGCAGCAAGTCCAGAGAGGAGGCAAGACATGACAGCAGCTTGGGTTTGGATGGTAGAACCAGCAGGAATTGCTAATGGGTTGGAAACAGGTGAGCAGAGACTGGAGCAATCCACATTATATACTGGGTTTTTGGCTTGAGGAAGCGGCTGACTAGCGGTGTGATTTACAGAGATGAGGAAAGCTGGAGAATACTTTTATTTTATGTTTTCTGTCTTGGATGAGTGAAGTTTGAGATGCCTTTATGACATCCAAGTAGGCAGTAAGAGGGGAGAACATGAACTCAGGAGTCTCTGCCTGGGTTTGAATCCACACTCTTCCACCAACTGTACTCGTGTGAACTTGGCCAAGTTATTTACCTTCTCTTTGTCTCAGTTTTTGTCTCATCACTTGGAGATAATAAAGTAACTAATGAAGAAGTAGGATTTTGTGACAGATGATAATATATGCAATGGTCACTCAATAAATGTTGGCTATTAATATATTTGAGTCTAGAGCTCATGGGAGGGGTCGGAAATGGACATGTAAATCTCAGAGGCCGCCTGTGGGGAAGGTGTGTATGTTGCAGGGCGGCCTCCATTCCCACCCTGCTCCTCCTTTTCCTTTCTCTACTGTTAAGGCTGAATGTGGACCCTAGATTCTCCAGGCTCCCTTGCAGTTAGAAGTGGCATGTGACACAGTTTTGGACAATGAGTGTAAAGAGAAATCTGATGAAGTGATGATGGCAGGTGGTGCTTTCCCTTCTTTCCCACCTTGAATGCCCTGGCTGCAAACCCAGCAGCCAACTTATTTTTATTAAGTGTGTTTTTCCGGGACCCATTAGCTCCAAGTTAAGTAGTTGTTTCAGTCTAGTGGTGGAGGGCGCAGCTCACAGTGGCTCTTGTGGGGGATCCAACCGGCAGCCTTGCTAAGAGCACCCGCTCTAACCACCTGAGCTAACTGAGCTGACCCAAGGCCCCATCAGCCAACTCTTGAATAGGAGGCCAGGAAACTCAGAGAGATTCCACTTCCGCGTTATGGAGTTGCCAAATGATCGCCAGCAGCCACTTATCCCAGGACTGCTTGATAAGTAAGAAAAACAAACCTCTATGGAGACCACCAGAGTTGGGTTTATTGAAACATTATTTGCAGCTGACAGAGTAATTCATCGTGAGTTTGGAGGCAATCCCTTGATCATTAACGTAGAGAAAAACGTGTGGCCTGGAACACACTCCTTTGGCGTTAAAAGGAGGGGAGGAGGAAGCCCCCAGGAAAACTGAGGAGTTTCCAAGGGCGGTAGCACAAAAGCTGGAGCTCGCGGCGAAGGAAGCCAGGTGGGCTTCTAGGAGCAAGTGTGTGGGACGCTCCCCGCGCCCCGCCTCGCGGTCCCGCCCAGGTCCCGCCTCCCCGGCCCCGCACTTAGGGCCGAACGCGCGCAGCCCGCCCGCTCGCCGCCGGTGTCGCCTGAAGCCCCGCCATGCCCGTCGACTTCAGTGGTACCTGGAACCTGCACAGCAGCGACAACTTCGAGGGCTACATGCTGGCCCTAGGTAGGCAGAGGGGCCCACGCCGCGGAGGGGCCGTGGGGGGCGGTCGCGCGCGTCTCGGGGTCGGGGCCAGGGCGACCCGGCCTGTCCGTCGGTTTTCCGTTGCAGACTGCCCCGTCTGCGCTTCCGGTGTCCTCCGACCCCCAGCGCATGTCCTAGTCCACCCTCCATCACCCCGTCCTTCCGTCTCCCGTCAGTCTGTCAGGCCGGCGGTCCGGGCCCCGTGTCTCCGGTCCTTCTGTCTCCCCCGCCTGCCGTTCGTCCTTCCTCCCTGTCCGCTGTCCCTCGGTCCGCCTGCCCCTGTCCCGGTCCGTCTCCATCCGCCCGTCGGCCAGGGCTCCCACCGCGGACTGCCAAGAAGGCTCCAGCCACCTCGCAGGGGCGCTCGGGGACCACAGCCCGGAGGGGCGACCCTGGTCCGGCAGCCAGCCCCGCGATTCCCGGAGCCCGGGGGCGCTCCCAGGGCCCCCGACCCGCAGCATCAGCGTCTCCGGGGGCTTGTCCTGGAGGCGGCCAGGTACACGTCTCCCCACCCCTCGATGTTTCTGGTGCCCGCCAGATTCGGGAACCACATTTAAAATCTTTAGTTTTCTGACTTCCCATTCTTCCCTCGAGGACTTGAGGGGGGACAAGAAGCCCAGGCCCCTTAGAGACCGCTTCCCTCACTCCCCGCCTCCGGGACTTAATTGCAGCCCGGAGGAAGGTCAGTGGTGCCTGGAGGGGGTCGCGTCCGAGGCGTGGAGCAGGGGACGCGGTGGCTGCCAGGGACGTGTTGGGGGCGGGGGGGAGGGGGGGGCGTCTGACCAATGCCCTTGCTTCCCAGAGGGGCTCGAGAATTTGTTTCCTGCCCTGAGGGTAGAAGGCCTCCTTTCCTTACCGATCCCCAATTTGTCCTGCCCTTAGTGTCTTCTTCAGATTTGATGGATCTGAGCACCTACTATGTGCCAAGCACTTTTGCCTAAATGACACTTTTGACAGATGGGCCAGAGCTGTTAGCAGTATGGGGGTGTGGGAGCTGCTCTGGCTCTGCATCCTTTTATTTGACAGTGGACCTCAGTTTCCCCACCTGTAAATTGAGGGGGGGTTCCAATTTGTTGTGGCAAATATAAATGTAACATAAAATTGGCCATTTTTAACTATTTTGAAATGTACAGTTCTGTGGCCCCAGTGTGCATTTAAGATCTCTGAGCCTGTGGTAGTATTCACCCCTCCCTTTCTCACCCAAAGGAGGGAAGTCTGGGACGTGTCAAGCCAAATCTGATTCAGACTGACACAAAATCTTGTAGGGAAGGAAAATTTTTTTTCTTCTACCCATCTTCGGTTCATTGGCTGGGGCCCTGTAACTTAGACTAACAAAAGACAGATTGACAAGAGACAAACAAATTTAACGTAAGCGTTGTCAATACACAGAGGAGCACTCAGTGACCAGTATCTCAAAGGAGATAATGAGCTTATATAGCATCTTAGCAAAGAGTAATCATTTTGTAGAGAAGTGACAAGAGGACTTTGAGTTTTAAAGGGTGGCAAATCCTGGGAAAGTAACTAAAATATATGGGGGAACTAAGGGAAAATAAGGGCTAGTTAGTAAAGTTTATTATGTAGAATCTTCGGGTGCCATCTCCAGGCTTATAAGAGTCTAGTGTCATCTCCCTAACTTCTGTCTGTGCGGGTACAGAGGCGAGGGTGGCATGGAGTGTGGAGAGACTATTCCATGGGTGTGATGGCTGTCAGTCCCACAAGCTGGCCCCAGACGGTCTGATCATAATTGGTGTTCATTGTGACATAAATCAGCACCCCTGCCCTGCCTGCCACTGCGGGCTGGTTCCTGGAGCAGGCTGTTGTCCTGACCTGATTAGGTATATGGTTTCCATACCTGGTAATATTCATGGATTACTACCCGTGACTATCCTCCCTTTACTTTGAATAATTCTTAGGTGTCTGCCATGGGTTTTGGGGATGCTTTTTATCTTGCAGCTGTCCAAGACATGCCTCGTTTGTAACTTTCCCTTAATAAATTCTATTAGTTATCAGGTTATCAGCCCCTTTCTTTCGTCTCTCTTCTCCTCCCTTTACAAAGATAGACTTCGAGTCTCTGGGCTTTTCCCTGGGTCTGAGTGTACGAACGGGGACACCTTGACAAATTTATGTCTTGTTTTTAGGCAAATGGGACTGGCAGAGAGCTTTTCTTCTATTCTTCCCAGTTGTCTTCAGTTCAAAATAACCTATATGCCCAACTCGCTTATTTTGGGGTCGCATATTCTACTACCCTTCAATTTCATTTCCTCTGTTTCTGATTCATAAGACGAAATTAATGCTTAATTTTCCCAAAGGCAGTAAGTCCTGATATTTTACTTATCTCCCCACCCCAAATTAGTGGTAACATGGGACCGTTTCTTCCCTGGTTTCTCTGGCTAGCGTCTGCCTACTTGTGTGGAGGAGAAAGGGTTAAATATCAGGTCGTGGCTTTGAATTCCTTTCTTAGCAATTTCCATGGCTTTGAGAGCAGACCTCTGTAGAGAAGAAAACAGGGAGTGAAGTCAGTCAATAGTTCAAGTGTGAGGAAACATCTTTTGCTACTTCTTTCGTATTGCAAAGCAGCCTTCTGAGTGTTTTAGTGTTTTTCAAATGTGTATTGAATCCTTCACCTGTCCCCAATACTGTCTTGCTTTTCTGTACACTCCACCATGATGTCTTGTTTGACACGTCCCCCCCCCCATGATTTCAATAGAGACTTATCAGTTACCTGCCACTGTATTACGTCTTGGAGGCTATTTATTTATTTACATTACTTTATTATCCAACTCATTTCACAAAGGATTACGCCATATAGTGTTGAGCCAATATCCTGCCTCACAATTCCTTTTCTTACTTTTGGTCCAGGTTCCAGAAAGATATTGGATCCAGACAACACTTACTTGGGATCTGTTTTCCAAAAGAAATACAAATATACTGAGGATTTCTGGAATAGAAGCTACTTAGTATAACAGAGCACCAAACTGGAAACCCAGATAGCTAGTGCAAGATCGGTGGCAATAGAATCAAAGCCGCGTAACCTCTGAGTTCCTTTAGTTTCCCCATTTGTTAAGGGCAGTGGTGGGATCAGATCTGAAATTCTAAGAGCATCTAAATTACAAGCCCAGGGGTCTCTTAGCATTTTATACAGTAGCTGAAATCAGCCTTAAAACCTGTTGCCAGTTGCCAACAAGCTGGGAAGAAAATCACTTGGCACACACTGCTGTTTGTGTGGCAACCACTCTCTTCTGTCTTCATGTATAAAGAACACACTGCAGAGTCACCCATTTTCCCCTGGGCAAATAAGGGGCTTGGGACCAGGTGACTCTAGGATCGTGTTACTCAAGGACCAGCAGGAGCTTCTTAGAACGGGACACTTGTGCCTCACCCCAGATTCCAGATCTGTGGGATCAAAATCTGCATAACCAGATTTCTCAGGTGATTTGGATGCAAATTAAAATTTAAGAAGTGCTGCTCTTTGGTATATCAAGTCATCAATGAGACACCTTGCAGGATATAAATACTATAAAACGTATCGTCCTTACTCATGTATGTTCGAATGCCAATTTACACAGAAATATTCAGACCCTTCATGAGGACTTCCGCTTCTGGTAATGGCAAACTATTTGTACTAACTCTTCCCTTGAAGACAGCTAAATTAAACTAGGCCAAATATATATATTTTTAAAAACTTCTTAGGGAAGAGAGAGAGCTAGCTACCCAACTAATAAAGAACCATCGGGCTGAAGCCTGGTAGAGAAAATGACTCCAGGGAGATGAACCCAGCACTTCGGGTGGCTCTTACCTTCAGGGTGTTTGTGAGGCTAAGCTGCAATTTTGGGAGCTTCGTGGAATTAGGGGGCCGAAGGTTGGAATCCTGAGTCAGTCAAGGGTAGAGACCGTGTAAACACCTACTTTGGGTTTGGACTCTGAAAAGCTGCCCCCAGGAGTAAGGGAGACCTGGAAATAAGCAGCTTTTGAATAGACTGTCCTTTGACTTTGAATCATCTTTAGTGGTCCAGAAAAAGCTCAAGACTTGAACTTGAATTAAGGTGCCTCCAGATAGCTAATGACCTTAAAAGTAATTTTAAAAAATTCTTTGGGGGCAGCCGGTTAGCTCAGTTGGTTAGAGTGCAGTGCTCTTAGCAAGGTTGCCAGTTCAATCCCCTCATGGGCCACTGTGAGCTGTGCCCTCCACAACTATATTGAAACAACTACTTGATTTGGAACTGATGGGTCCTGGGAAAACACACTTAAAATAAATAAAAGTTTTAAAAAAAAATTCTTTGGAGGCAGAGAACATTATGTAAGTCCTTAAATTGTTTCTACAAATAACTTTTCAAATGCAATGTCCAATGAACAATCAAGGTTAATCAAGTATATTAAGAGATAAGACCCAGTGACAAGGAAACTTGGGGAGTTGTCATCAGATATGTCTACTACCTTGATTATGGAGATGAAGTTACAGGTGTTTGCATGTGTCCAACCTCATTAAATTGCACACATTAAATACTGTGTTTCCCCCAATATAAGACCTAACCGGAAAATAGGTCGTAGCATGATTTTTCAGGATGCTCGCAATATAAAGTAAGCCCTACTGTATTTCCCTGAAAATAAGACCAGGTCTTATATTAATTTTTGTTCCAAAATACGCATTAGAGCTTATTTTATATTACGAGCATCCTGAAAAATCATGCTACGACCTATTTTCCGATTAGGTCTTATTTTCGGGGAAACATGGTATACAGTATGTGCAGTTTTTGTTTATTAAGTATACCTCAGTAAAGTTGTTAAGAAATAAAAAAGACACCAATAGTAAGAATCAATAGAAATAAAGAACAGAAACAGGGTCTCCAGATACTGGGATTATCAGAGATAGATTATAAAGCAGTTATACTGAGCTTAATTTTGGCAGGGAACAAGAATCTATAAAAAGTAACATTGGCAGAGTTGAAAAAGAAACACATGGAAATTCTAGAACTGAAAAATAACAAGGAAACTTAAAATTTAACAAGATCTGCTTGGATTCCTCTCTGTGTCCCTCATTTTCAGGGGCAAGGATGATCCTTTCTTGTTACAGGGAGGGCATCTCTCATACGGGTCCCATGACCTTCAGGGGAAGGTCAGAGAGTCCTTCCTGCACCCGCCATTTCTCAAACTTCGTCAGCTTAAAATAGTCAATATGCCAAGGTGCCATATTTTGGGGTGGTGTGTCCTGAACCCCATCAGGTACAGAGTTTCTGTTTGGGATGATTAAAAATATTCTAGAAATGGATAATGGTGATGGCTGCACAACACTGTGAAGGTACTTAATGTCACTGAATTGCATGCTTAAAAATGGGTAAAATGGTAAAATTTGTTAGGTATATTTTACCACAATAAAAAAATTACCAAAAAAATTGAACTATAAGGAGACGATAGTAGAAAACCTACAATCAATCGTATATTTCATTAAAAAATTAACGCTCCGCGTAAATTCAGTTGTTTGAATTAAGTACATTTTGTGAGTTAGCATTCTTTCCTATCTTAGCCATGGCTTATGACTTACACAGTGAATTAACACATGTTTTTTAAACATAGGGTTATATTTCAGGTGGATAAAGGTGGCTCCTGTAATAAAAAGTAGAAAGTTCCTATCTTTTTTATTGGCTGGAAGGGAACTACAACCAGCAAATCTTTCCTTGTTAGCCGAAAACAGAGCCTGAGATCTTTGTCCCAGTTGAGGATTTAAGTTAACCAAGTGCTTATTCAGTGTCTTACATTTAGATTCTTTTTTTAAATCAGCACATGGCACATCGGAGAGATTTAGGGCACAGAATTTGAATAATCAAAGGGCTTTTAGGTTCAAGAAAATTGTTTTCAATTTTCCTTTGATTGGAGCAGATTCTCTTCCTAAGGGGAGATTTAGATCACTCTGTTTTCACCTTCCTTCTTGGTTATAAGTTCCTGAAGGACAGCGACAGCATACTTAGAACATTGATTTCTCTACCCCTCTCCAGTGAAAGGTATTCAAATTAATTTCATTTGCCTGGAGAGAGGGAAGGTAGTGCCACAGCTATTAGAAAGTGTGTCTTTCCTTAAATTTACTGTTCAACAGGCTCCACGAATCTTCTCCAGCTTAAATCCATTTACAAATACCCTTTAGGCACTTCCGGTGTGTTAGGGGCTTTGGGGAAGGAAAAAAGCACAGAAAGTGCCTGCGGTCTGGGATTTCCCCTTCCAGTCAGAGGTGGGTAGCCTTCCCTGCCCTAGGGCTTTGCACACACTACACGTTTAATAAATTTAACTTCAGGTAGGAAAAAGTAAATGAGGGAAGACATCATACAAGAGTAGGATGTGATTGAATAAGTTCAGGGAGAAAAGGCTATTTGCATAAAGATAGATAGTGGGATACTTTAATTCTAGGTATTAAGTGGTCACCAACTAAAACTACCAGTGTGTAATAAGGAGTTAGGACAGTATGACGACCTACGGGCACACCTCATTTGAAGCTTTACTGTGCCCTTTGAAGCTTTATTGTGTTACACAGATGTGTTTTTTACAAATTGAAGACAAGATCCTCCAGTAGCAAAAGGATTACGACTCGCTTTATTGGGGTGAACCGAACCCACAGTACCTCCGAGGTATGCCTGGAAATATATTTCTTGAGCACAAAAAGCAGGGCTTCTAAGTTAAAAAGGCAATTACAGGATTTGTAGGGTCAAATTATCTGAAAAATCAGGAAGTCAGCAAATTCTTTGCCTTTTTGGAGGTACTGTTATAACATTGATCTAAATAATAAGGGAGCCATGGAGTTTTAGAATTATTCAGAATTTAGGGTTAACTTTGCTTCCTTTTCTTTTGCACAGACTAGAACCTGGGAGATCAGTTTAATTCAAAATAATTTTCGGAAAACCCAGTAACTCTGTTGAAACCTTAGATCTAGTTTGTTTAAGTGCTAAGTACTTAAGTCTTACTGTTAGCATTAGAATGACTATTTACCTAGTACTATAAATATTAAATTTTATCTTAAGAATTAAGCGCAAATATATGGTGATGGAAGGAGAGCTGACTCTGGGTGGTGAACACACAATGGGATTTATAGATGATGTAATACAGAATTGTACACCTGAAATCTATGTAATTTTACTAACAATTGTCACCCCAATAAATTAAAAAAAAAAAGAATTAAGCGAACGATCTTGGATATCACTAATTTACTTGAATATACAATTTATTTAAAATTTTTGTGCTTTTTGTCTACATAGAAGGAAAATACAATCAATTAAAAAATCAGGGACTACATCCACGACTTAGAGCTTTAAGCTGTATGGGCTAGGAAAAATAAACGATGGCCTCTTTTTTTAAAAGTAGAAGTGAGGTGATGCGTGTTAGCAGTGATAAGATTCAAATCAGTAATCAGAGAACGCACCTCGTGATGCGCCCCAGCCAGCCTCTCTTTTAAGGGGAATTACTCCTTTTTGATTAGAACTGATCCTACATCTCCCCAAACATGGCTCTGACATCGCTCTCTCCTGGCTTCTGCCAAACTGCAGGGAGAAGAAAGGCAACTTGTCCTTGGGATAAAGAAAGTTTGCTTGGGGTTTAAAGTTTGGCGGAGCTAGCCTGGGATTTGGGGGTCCCTGGTGGACCCCACAGCAAAGCTCTAGGCAGGAAGCACCCCCTTACTGATCCTACAAGGTGTGAACCATCTTGTCTGGTTGGTCCCGTTAATCCCATTGCGAACATGAGAAGATAGTCTGTCCTTCACAACTAACGGCAACAACGAGGCGTGTAAGTCTCTGAAATGAGGATTCCTGGAACTTTATTTAACATGAGAGGACAGCCCTAAATGGGAGAACCATGCCCTGTGGCTCATAGATTTGTCCACGGCTGCCTGACAATTAGGGCTGCCTGACAATTAGATCACATCCTTTGCTGTAAACATTCCGGTGGCCCCCACCTGACTGCGTCTTTCTCTGAGTTAAAGCCCGCTGGTCCTTGTAGTATCTCCACATCTCACCTCTAGCTCCTTTCCTTCCTCCTCTTTCTCCCTCATTCTGCTCCAGCCGCCCCAGGCTTCTGGCACACCCTTCCTTGGAGACTTTGGGCTCCCTGTGGCCTCTGCCTTACAGATTTTTCCCAGAAGTCTTCATGGTCTACTCCTTTACCTCCTTCAGCTCCTGGCTGAAATGTCACCTGCTGACTCTAAAATAGCAACCCTTACCTCTAGCTCTAAGCTACTAAATGGGAACTGGGATTCAAGTCCACTGTCCCTACCAAAACCTGATCTCCTCAGCGTCCCTTGTTTCTGTGTATGACTCTTTTCTAAAGCTTATTCAAGATTTCTAAATGGATAGTATTATACGCACATCAGTAATTTTTTTTGGGCGTTTTTGCCCATAGTTTTTGTTCAGAAACTGTTCAAATGCTGTCTTAATTCGAAGTGTAAATACATAAAGCAGAAAAAGACAGAGTTGCTGTGACTGAGGTTGGGTTGGGGGCCTGAGCCCTGTCCCCTTGGCTTCCTGGTCCTCTTGTCGGCCTCTGGGGGCATCCCCAGAACTGCTTCTGCCATGCCCGGCTTCCAGTCCATTACCTAAGGCACACACAGCCTGAGTCTTCTCTGAAAGCTGCTCAAGCTTTTTAATCAGCCTCTGCGTGGAGGTTTGCCAGGAAAGCTTTCCCTATCGATGCAATTTGTAAAAGAAACACCTGCAATCAAATGCAATGCTTCTGAGGACAGCTGCCAAATTCTTAGCTTTTGCATCTCAAGTGAATGTTGAAATTTCTTTTCTTTTTTACAAATTATTTTTAAGGGATTGACTTTGCCACTCGTAAAATAGCGAACTTGCTGAAGCCACAGAAAGTGATTGAGCAAGATGGGGATTCTTTTACCATCCACACGTACAGCAGCCTAAGGAACTACCTTGTTAAATTTAAAGTTGGAGAAGAATTTGATGAAGATAACAAAGGCCTGGATAACAGAAAATGCAAGGTAAAAATTAAAATAACATAGGCTCCAATTATGCAAAGTGAATTGGCATTCCACTTCGTAGTAACTGAGGATCTTGCCAGAACAAACCAACATTTTCTCTCCCCTCGTTTATGCAGAGCGTGGTCACCTGGGACAATGACAGACTCACCTGTGTCCAGAATGGGGAAAAGAAGAACAGAGGCTGGACCCACTGGATTGAAGGGGATGAACTCCACCTGGTACTTGCCACAATTTGTTCTTAATTTTTGATGAGATGATGTGGTACTGAAGAACATGTTAAACAGGGAACCCTCACCAGCAACCCTGCCATTCCAGCCCATGTTACCTTCCGTCTGGCAAAATAGTCTTGTCTTTTCACTTAACATAAAAACATATCCCAGGTCCCTAAATAATTTTCCTGTCGAAGTCATCATGTATTAATTGAATAGTATAACAAGTAGCAAACTGGCTGCATAATATTCCGTCAGGTTAATGAACTCTCCTTTTAGTAAAACATTTTCTTAACCCTTTGGTCACGATGGTTGGCTATATCCAAATGAATGTTTCCATCTGCGGATAGAAACTTCCAGAAAGGAAGTTTAGGAAAGCAGATGTACATTTTTCTATATTTTTGTGTTTTTCAAGAATGAATAACAATAGGAAATTTTTATACATAAAAATAATGCCATTTATATACAAAGCAGCTCAAATTGTTATTAAATGCATAAAATAGTCAAATATCAACTTTTTGGTTTTTGTGGATTTCTGACACATTTCAAAAAAAACTAGAAATTAATTAATACAGCGAAGGAGTTAAAAGCACCTAGGAGTATTGTTTCAGGGTGTTTTCTGCTATTGCTTAAATTCACATGCATGGAGCTTTTTGCATCCATGGATTTATTCCCTTGGGAAGAATTCGCAGAGGGGATCAATGCGGTAGAAGGACACACACCATTCCCTCTTGCTACTTTGTTGCCTTATTCACTTTCAAAAGGTCCTATCAATTTCCCATGCCACCAGCACTTCATGAACATACAAATTATGGCTCAACCTAATCAATAATTTCTAAATATAATCTTGAAGGTATAAAATTGTACCTCAAAGCTTCATCATGGCTTTTTAAAATGAGAATTCCTTCCTGCCATATATGTTCTGATGGCTTACATCTTTCAAGTGATGATTTTATGTCCAATTACTGTGCTAAAGAAATCCTTTGAGTGCATTGTCTCACTCAGTCTTCAAAACAATCCTATACAAGGGACACTATTTTTCCCATTTACAAGTGAAGGAATTGAGATTTTGAAATTCCCCAAGGCTGCAGAGAGGAGATTCAAATCTAGGTTGACAAGAATGTGTGCTTTCAACTTGATGCCTTTTTTTGGCCTCAACGTAGATGGTAAAATCTAGGTGAGATCTATGAAAACAAAATTAAAGCATTTATCTTAAAGTTGGGAATGATGGAACATGAGGGTCTGAGGAGTCTTTGACTAGAGGTATTGTGTGGTACAGAGTCCCAGAGAGCAGTTTCCAGGCTCTCGGCCTCACATAGAAAGGTGCTGGCTCGGGTAGTAGATGGTCATCAGCTGTAACCAGTTAGCTATTGGCACCTGGTATAACTGCTGTGGCTGAGCTAGCGAGCACGAATTCCAGTTAGCACAGCGGATTGCAGTTAGCAAATGGGGTTGGTTGGCAGAGCAGGGGACGGCAGGCTGCGAATCGTGTAGCTCCAACCCAGCCACCAGCGAGAATATGACTCCCCTATCTATGGCTCCGTGGGTGTGCCTTTTTGGCCTCACCGTATCCTGGTGAGTGTTCTTATGTGGGGAGTGGGACCAGAGACCCCGCATGACACCCCGCGTGACAGGCATTGAAAATGTTTTGATTCTAGATTGACAAATCTCACCCTCTTCTGACAATAAAAACAAAGTTAAGAAACTGGTCATCACAAAAATGTAATGGGGAACTGCAAAGAAAATACAAATATGTTTGAGGATTTAGATTAGTTGGCTGTGAGAAGTCATGTTCAAATTGCATTTATCCTCCTTTGACATATCCGGGAACTCTCCCCAAGCAGAGCATGGAAGGACCCTCGCTCTAACGATACTCACAGGATAATCCTTACAGGCTGTGACATAATAAAAAAATAAATATTTGGTCTTTGTATCTGGTTCCTAAAACCCTTAGCATCTCCAGCGTGATAAGAGGGTCTTCTGTACGCTAATGAGGTGACTGATGACTGGGACCCCCAGATAGCTTCAGGATGGGGACCGATCCCCAGAAAAATCAGAGGGTTGGAACTTTTAGCTTGGCCCCCAACCTCTCCGGAGAGGAGAGAGACTGGAGATTGAGTTAATCACCAACAGCCAGTGGTTTAATCAATCATGCCCACGTAATGAGACCTCCATAAACACTGCTAAGTGACAGTTCAGAGAGCGTCTGGGTTGGTGAAAATGTTGAAGTGCTGGGAGGGTGGCATTTCTGGGGAGGACATGGAAGCTCCCCACAGCCCTGCCCCAGGACCTCTCCTATGCATCTGTTCCTGGATTGTAGCCTTTATAAAAAACCTGTTGTGGGGACAGAGTCCCAGAGAGCAGTTTCCAGGCTCTTGGCCTCACGTGGAAGGGTGCTGGCTCGGGTAGTACATAGCGATCAGCTGTAACCAGTTAGCCATTAGCCACTGATATAACTGCCGTGGCTACGTTGGTTGGTTGGTTGGCAGGCAGAGAACCGGATGGCAGATTGCGGATCGTGTGGATCCTACTTCATGTGTCTTGCCCGGGTCGCCAGCAAGACTGGAGTGCAGGAAGACCCCCTTGTTGGGGTACCGGTGAATGTTTGCTTTTGTATCTCCAACCCAGCCGCCAGCGAGAATATAGTGGTCTGACTCCCCTATTATGGCTCCGTGGGTGTTCCTTTTTGGCCTCACCATATCCTGCATTCTTATGTGGGGAGCGGGAGCTGAGACCCTGCGTGACACCTGTACATGTACGTGAAGAGTGTTCCTGAGTTCTGTGAGCCATTCTAGCAAATTATTGAACCTGAGCAGGGGGTCACGGAAACCCCCGATTTATAGTTGGTTGGTCAGAAGTGAGGTGGCCCGGGACTTAAAATTGACATCGGCAGTGGGGGCAGTGAGCCCTTAGCCTTGGGGTCTGCGCTAACTCTGTGTTGTTCGTGTCAGAGTTCAGTTGACTTGCTGGACACCCAGTTGGTATCAGAGTTAGAGAAGTGAGGTTCGAAAAGATGGTATATATTTGGTGTCAGGAGTTCAAACCCCACACATTTGGTGTCAGAAGTGTCTAATAATAAACCCATGCCAAGTCATCTTCTTTTTTCCTCCCTTCCTCGTGATCCCTAGGAAATGTTCTGTGAAGGCCAAGTGTGCAAGCAGACGTTCCGGAGAGCCTGATCCATATCCAACAACAGAGCCACGTGTGGCTGCATCTCAATGCTGGATTCTATTCCAGAATGAAAAGATGTAAATCTGTCCTGAGTTGGTGATAGGCCTTGTGGTCAGAGAGATGTCACACAGCCTGTATGCAAAAGCATTGCATTGTGGGAAAATGGCTCAGCCTCAATAAACCTGTCCAACAACTCTGACTTTTTCTTTCTAAAATTTAGCATATCCCATTATTTTAAGAAATGTTTGGTATATGCTGGCCATACCAATGAATAAGATGTAATTCCTGTCTTCAAGGTCTGGTGGGGAAAACGGATGAAACAAGCAGTCTGAACAGCGGCGATAAGTACAGGGAGCTGTGAGAGCTCGGGAGGGGCAAGTGGTGGCCGAGGTGTGGGGTAGTGGAGGTGATCTGTGTTCTGAGACCTGAAACACAGGTAAGCAGGAAGCACCAGGAAGCATTCTAGGTGAACGGCTGGGGATGTGTTGGAGGGATGTGTGAGGAACCGAAAAGATTGCTTTAGCTGGAGCATAAGTATAGATGGGTGGAGTGGAGAGAGATGACAGACGAGACTGGAATGACAGGCAGGGGCGCTGTCATGAAGAATCTTGAATGCCAGGTTTAAGAGGTAAGATTGTTGTCTCCAAAGTAATAGGAAGATGGTGACCGGTATTAAGCAGAAGCTCTGACTCATAGAAAGGAACTCCAACTGCAGAAGGAAGAAAGGATGGCAGGTGGGGGATGCGATTCGGGAGGCAATTGAGAAAGGCCTCTAGAGATCACACTGTCAGGTGAGGTTGAACTCCGGGAGCCCAGGTCTCCAATACAGGGAACGGACCCTTGAGACTGGAGAGAAATGGCCAGTGATTTTGGAGGCAGAATTCATAGTCCGAGGTGACCGATGAGAGGTAAGGATGATGGAAGGGAGAAGAATCAAGGAAGATGGCCTGTTGTGGGTTCCGGCCGCTGTAGGAAGGTTGGAGCCAATCAGAAAGAAGGGTAACAGGCAGAAGAGGCAAGTGGAGTTGGAGCCTTAGATTTTGAGGGGCCTGTGCCTCGTGGGGGCCCGGCTATCAGGAGGCAAAGTACAGATGGGTGTGGAGACAGGTACAAGTTTTCAAACATAAAAACTGCATATGGGTAAGTCTGTCCAGGACATTGTGTTTAAAGTGAGAAGAGAGAAACCGTTCTTTACAAATTCTGCAAAGAAAGGATGACCAGAAGGGCTGGGGAAACAGATTGGCATCAGGGGAGCCAAGAAGAAAATGTTTCTGGGTCGAGGGAGTGTTCAGCACTTGCTGAGATGCCCGAGTACCAATAAGGCATAGTGGAATTTCTTGGTGGTAAGAGCTACAAAAAAAAAAAAAAAGGTGACGGGAGCAGGATGTTGGTGGTGCCCTTTTAAGTAAAATGGTTAAGAAAGGCTCAGGAGGATGTGACATTAAGGCACAGTCTTAAGGTGAGGGAACAAGTGCAAAGGCCCTGGGGTGGGCAGATGTGTGATGTGCTCGTGGTGACTGGTGGTGAAGTCAGGCGGCAGAGTGAGCAAGGCCAAGAGTAAGAGGAAATGAAGTTGGCTTTTGGCAGAGCCAGGGGACTTTGATCTTTTCTGCTCGCCTGTAGCTTTGCAGCTCCCGGAAGTACCAGCTGCATTTTAGGGTACAGAAGCAGTTGATTGTTTTTTCAGTCCTTCAAGGTGTCAAGGGACTTTGAAAACTCAGGTCACAGTCGGTAAGTGTCTCTTTTAGCAAAGTTGCGTTCCTTCCACCTCCATTTGCAGGCTAAACAGCTCTAGTCTGGCCGCCTCTCATCCACCCTTCTCATCTAGGACTTGACTGAAAGTAGCAACAAGTACCAGCATCAGTTATCTCTGCCTTTCTTGTGTAAACCGAGTTCAAATAGTTAAGGACGGCGAGTTCTTATCTATAGAAGAGTGCCAACTAATAGACACGAAAAGAGCAATAGATTCAGAAGATCAGCACTTTTCAACCCTTAATGAAGGCCTGGACCTGGGCAATGACCCTCAGTGGCTGCTAAAAGCATTAGATGAAGGGTTAGTAGGTTCTTTAAAATGCACGAGTCGGGGTGGCCACCCAAATGAACCAAGCGATCAATCTTATCACTCAAAGCGGGAACAGGCACTGTGTGTGGTGCAATGAGAGGTACAACAGTCACACCTGTGACTCCTTTTCAAAAAAGAAAAGATACAGTATCTAAATCAACCTGTATGACTATTGGTTTATAAGGAATACAAGGAGATAGAGGGACACATCACTGTACACCATCAGTCAGATCTGGAATGAGGGAAATTCAATTCTGGAAGGTAAATAAGTGTTTACTTCACTCAATAACATAGCATGATAAAAATGGGGATAAGGAAAAGAGTCCTAAATTAAAAGAGGTAAAGAGGTAGGAGTCATATCAATCAAATGCAAAATGTGGACCTTGTTTATTTTATATCCTGATTCAAATAAGCCAACCATAAAAAGATGTCTTTTAGATCATTAGGGAAATCTGGACTTGGAGTGGATAAAAAAATGATCAATTTTCTCCATGAGTTAATGGTATTGTGTGTGTATTTTAACTTGTCTTTAAAGACATCCTGACATAGTCACAAGTAAAATTATACGTTTAAAATTTGCCTTGAACCATTCCAGCAAAAAACAAAAAAGCAAAAACAAAACGTTGGGTGTATTGATGAAAGAGGGATGCAAATTTTTTTATAATTTAGTGGAGCTGGGTATATGTGGGTGCTATAGAGAGAATGGTGTCTCCCCACCCCAAATTCATACGTTGAAGCCCTAACCAAAAATGTGACTGTATTTGGAAATAGGATCTACAGGGAGAAAATTAAGGTTAAATGAGGTCATAAGGGTGGGGCCCTGATCCAACAGAATTAGTGTCCTCATGAGAAGTGACTCCAGAGTGCGCTCTCCCTCTCTCTCTCTCTCTCTCCCCTTATGCTCAGGGGAAAGGACCTGTGAGTACCAGGCAGTGTGTACAAGCCAGGAAGAGAGCGTCACCAGGAGCCAAGTCCTCCGTCATCTTGATCTGGACTTCCGGCCTCCAGAACTGTGAGAAACAAATTTCTGTGGTTTAAGCCGCCCAGTCTGTGGTGTTCTGTTGTGTCAACTCAAGCTAGGAAAGATTCTGGCACCAAGTAGTGGGGTGCTACTGTAACAAATAACAAAAATGTGGAAGTGGCTCTCGAACTGGGGAATGGGTAGAGGCTGGAAGAGCTTTGAGGTGCATGCTAGAAAATCCTGGATTGCTGTGATTGTTGGTAGAAACGTGGACGTTCAAGGCCATTCTGATGAAGTCTCAGGCAGAACCGAGAACCGATGTTAGAAACTGGAGAAAGCTGTATCGGAAATCTGTGTAGCATCAACTCATAGACAATGTGACAGACAATAGTTTCAATTGTTTTGTTGTTGTTGTTGTTTGTCTTTTAAAATCTCATATAACAAGTTGAGAGAGGCCGTCCAGCTCTGGGGATGCTGCTTGAGGATAAAGGAAGGATTCAGGAAACTTCTCTTACTTTTGAGAAGGGGGAACGGGCATAGGCTGGGGGAGCTTTAATTTCTTTTTAAGTGGAAGAGATGTTGAAATTGATATCTCTCCTAACAGTCAAACTGAAACGTTTCCCCTGTTTTCCCTTCTCGCTGTGAGGCAAGAAAGCCTCACAGCGAGATCACGTGCAGTGGGAATGAGGAAGAGGGGGATTCTGGGAAAGGATGAGGAAGCTAGAGGCTGGGCGCTGCAGACCAAAGCAGCCCCAGACCCTCCCTGTCAGGCAGCCCTGGATGCTATGACTCTTTTTCCAGCTTAACAATGTGCAGTCCAGCACGTGTGGACTCTTCAGGAAGTAGAAAGGCCTGTCCATGGGCTGGTCCCCAACTCTTCAGGGAATAGTAAAGGGACAAAAAAACCAATCAGGAAAAGGTGAACAATGTTGCAGGTGGGGAAGAGAAGACACAGATTCTATGCCCCAAAGAGTTGAAGACAGGGATTCAAACAAATCCTTGTATACAAATGTTCATGGCAGCACTATTCACAATACCAGAAAATGGAACTAACCCAAGTGTCCACTGACAGATGACTGGATAAACCCCAAATGGTATATTCGTGCAACGGAATATTATTCAGCTATAAAAGGGAATGAAATTCTGACACATGCTACCATGTGGCTAAACCTTGAAAACATTATGCTATATGAAGGAAGCCAGTCACAAAAGACCACATATGAAGGTCTGACAATTAAGTTCGCGAACTCATCCTAGAAAAAGTGCTACATCCCTCATCGCAGAATATCACTACGGTCACCTTCGAAATACTCCACTTGGGAAGCTATGCACGATGCCAGCACCTAGTCAACCCTTCAAAGCAATTTTGGAACTCTTTTTCTGGAATGGCCATTGGAGCTGTCGTATTACTCTTGATGTCCTGAATGTCATCAAATTGTCTTCCTTTCAATATTCCCTTTTTCTTTAGGTAAAGAAAGAAGCCATTGGGGGCCAGATCAGGTGAGTAGGGAGGGTGCTCCAATACAGTTATTTGTTTACTGGCTAAAAACTGCCTCACAGACAGTGCCGTGTGAGCTGGTGCTTTGTTGTGATGCAAGAACCATGAATTGTTGGTGAAAAGTTCAGGTCATCTAACTTTTTTACGCAGCCTTTTTAACACTTCCAAATAGTAAACTTGGTTAACTGTCCATTTGGTACAAATTCATAATGAATAATCCCTCTGATATCAAAAAAGGTTAGCAACATTGTTCCAACGAGTTCGTGAACTTAATTGTCAGACCTCATATTACATGAATCTGTTTATATAAAATGTCCAGAATTGGCAAATCCACACAGAGAGAAAATAGGTTAGAGTTTACCAGGGGCTGGAGAGTAGTCATTGCGTAATGGGTGCAGAGTTTCTGTTTGGGGTAATGAAAGTGTTTTGAAATGGTTGTGCAATATTGTGAATGGATGAAAGGCCACTGAATTTTATATTTTAAGATGGTTAATTTTCTTGTATGAATTAAATCTAAAAAAAACCCAAAAACTAACAACAAGGTGGAGGACCCACTCATATCGGAGCAGTGGGTCTCAGACTTTCCAAGAGGCTGACTCAATAGTTTAGACGCAGGGTCCTTGAATCTGTCATTTTAATAAGCAGCCCAGGAGATTTTGACAGGCTGTCAAGGACCACACTATGGAAACCCCTGGGCCAGAGTGTGGGATAGAACATCCAATAGAATAATTTGTCTTGATTAAAGAGAGATGGTGGTTCCAGGTGCCAACGTCCTCGGTAAATGAAGGGATTGAACAGAGTGTAGAAATAAATAACATGAACATTAAAGGGAATGAGGGTTATAGAATAATGGGGTACCAATGATAATGGGGTGGCAGTGGTGATTGAAGAGAAAGGTGACCCACATTGGGGGAGAAAAAGGCAGCCATCAGCCATCAGCAGCTCTAGGTTGAATGAAGATGAGCATGTTCTCTGATGTATTCGTGCGCTGTGGCCGCCATACCAAGACACCACATACTGGATGGCTAAACAACAGAAACTTACTCTCTCCCATTCCGGAGGCTGGAAGTCCAAGATCAAGGTGCCAGCAGGGTTGGCTTCTGGTTGGTTTGCAGACAGCCACCTTCTCGCAGCGTCCGCCCAAGGCCTTTCCCGACTGTGCACATGCACCCTTGATATATCTTCCTCTTCTTACAAGGACACCAGCCCTCTTGGATTAGGGTCGACCCTTACGACCTCACGTAACCTTAGTTAAAGGGCCCATCCCCAAATACAGTCCCACTGAGGGTTACGGCTTCAACATATGAATTGGAGAAGAACACAGTTCAGTTCATAACACCTGAAAATGTGGAGGAATTCGTCAGCCATAGGACAGGGGACTAGAGGGCAAAATGGGTAGAAGCGGTCATCGGGCCCAAGTGCCTTAGGACTAAACTGCACAATTTACCTGTGGAAATAGCCAGGTACTTTCAGGAGCCAAAGAAGGAAAATGGGTTGACATAAAAATGGTTTCATAGCGTTCACAGTCTGGGTTACTTTCCTCCCTCCCTCCCTCCCTTTCTTCCTTGTTTTCTTTTTCTTCCTCCTCCACCTTCCTTCTTCCTCGTTCTTCCTTTAACCTTATGACTAGAAAAGTCTCTTTTTAAAAAAATCCCCAGTTTAAGCAGTCCGCAAAAATCAAGGTGGGAAATAGTTTTACCCTCATTCTTTCACACCTGCAGATAGCTATTTCTTCAGGCATTTTAAGAAAAGTTTTAAGTGTAGAAATTAACAGAAAATTAAATGAGAAATGAAACAGAAAAACGGGGCTTCCTAAGGCGACTCTTAACTCTTCGCGCTCCGCGGCAGATTGGCATACTGTTTCCAAGCGGGCTTATTTTGGCTCCCGTTGGGGAAGGGGCCAGGAAATGTGCCTCCAAGAGGAAGGTTTTTGTTTCGATCAGGAGAGGTCCTCTGGTGGGGAGCTGCACCCATTTTTCTGGACAGCTCTGGGAGCAGCTGTTACACGGCCCAAGGAGGAAGGGTCTACGCAGAGCGCCTAACCTGAGCGCCTAACGTGTGGGAGGGTGACTGCGCTGGGGTTATTTCCCAAAGTTATTCGGGCAGTCCTGTGCCCTGCTTGGCGAGGAGCTGGCCGCCTGGGAAAGCAGCAGTGAAATCTCCTGAATAGAATAAAATCGAGGTCTTCTCCGATGGGGGCGGGGGGGGGGGGCTCTGCCCGCTTCTGGAAGGACAGAAGCTTTCCAGGGACTGGCGTGCGCTGCAGAGCTGGCACCGTCTGTGTGACCCCAAACATGGGAAGGGGCCTCCCAGAAGTTTTGCAGCGAAGGGTGACCCGTCGTCGTGCAGCTGCCCTCGCTCGGGTGGAGCAGGGAGGACCCGACGCGCCCCCTTGTGGACCAGCCGCACATTCTCTCTCCCTGGGCCCTCCGGAGAGGGAAAGCGGGCCCTTCCTTGCTTTTCGTTTTTAAACTTGGGGTATTTTTCTTAATTGTGGTAAAATATGCATAACAAGAAATTTGTCATTTTAATGATTTTTAAGAATACAGTTCATTTGCATGAAATGCATTCACATTGCCCTACAACCATCTGCAGAACTTTTCACCTTCTCAAACTGAAACTCTCCAACTCCCCATTACCTCCTTCCCCCAGCCCCTGGCAACCACCATTCTGCTTTATGTCTCTATGAATCCGACTACTCATCTGAGTGGAATCATCTAGTATTTGTCAGCCTGGCTTATTTGTGTCTGGCTTATTTTACATAGGTTAAATCTTCAAGGTTCATCCACGCTGTAGCATGTGTCAGAATTTCTTTCCTTTTAAAGATTGAATAATGTTCCACTGTATTGCATGGATATACCACTTTCTGTGTTTACATCCCTCCCTTGATGGACATTTGCGTGGTTTTCACCTTTTGGCGATTGGGGATCCATGCTCTCGTGAACATGGCATACAAATAATCTGTTTGCATCCCTGCTTTCATTCTTTTGGGTCTATACCCAAAAGTGGGGAAGGGTATGGTGTACTCAGAAAGATGGAAAATGCTAGTTCACTAAAAGGGAAGTTGAAAAAATAGGTGATAATAAACCACTTACATAATGTTTATTATGGGTCAATTGCTGTTCTAAGGACTTTACATAGATTAATTCATTTCATTTTTACAATATATGAAATAGTCTTCTTATTCCCATTTAATAGATAAGGCAGTTTAAACAAAATTTTCTTACATTAAGTAACTTGCCCAAGGTCACAGAGTTAGTAAACTGGGGGAACCCTTGTTCCTCCTGTATGTTTCTCCCCTTATGTCTACTATTTTGGCCACGAGAACACCAGGAGACTGTTTCCATGAAGAAAACTTTCCATTCTTCGTTTATTCATTCCTTCAGTATATGCTGTGTGCTTACTGTGTGCTTGTATGTGCTGGTTACTTGGAACCCAGAGATACTTAGTTTTGGTTAAGTTACACTTTGCATATCCCAAGCCTCCATACACACGGCAGTTTCACCCTCTGGTTCGGGTCACTGATCCCAAATTCAGATGTTTTCACTTCTGATTGCAGAAGAAAAGTGAGGAAAGAACTTGACAACAAGTAAGATGAAAACACATCTCCATCTTTTGATACTGTGAGTTACACGCTCATTCTCAAGACTTCACATGGCAGTTTTGCCCACCATCTCCTAAGCTAAGGACATGATTCCAGGTCAAGATGTACCAGTTTCTGGTTTTGACCTGACAACCAGGTAGGTCGAATCAATAATACGATTAAAGCTCCTAATATATCTCAGTTGTACCTCAATAAAGCTGAAATTGAAAAAAAAATCACCCCAGTTCAGAAAGGTACAAGCCCAGTGCTGGAAAGGCTCATCCTTAACAAAGGAATACCTTCTAAAAAGCATCTTCATTATCTACACATTCTGTGTGCACTTAAAGAGGGGAAAAAAAAAGGAAGGAAGAGGAAGAGGATGGGTCGGAGGAGGAGAAACAACATTTCAATTTTGCTTGAAATAAAAACATAATTTCGGGGCGGGCCCGGTGGCTCAGGCGGTTAGAACTCTGTGCTTCTAACTCTGAAGGCTGCGGGTTCGATTCCCACATGGGCTAGTGGGCTCTTAACCACAAGGTTGCCAGTTCAATTCCTCGAGTTCCGCAAGGGATGGTGGGCAGCGCCCCCTGCAACTAAGATTGAACACGGCACCTTGAGCTGAGCTGCTGCTGACCTCCCGAATGGCTCAGTTGGTTGGAGTGCATCCTCTCAACCACAAGGTTGCTGGTTCGACTCCTGCAAGGGATGATGTGCTGCGCCCCCTGCAACTAGCAACGGCAACTGGACCTGGAGCTGAGCTGCGCCCTCCACAACTAAGACTGAAAGGACAACAACTTGACTTGGAAAAACAGGCCTGGAAGTACACACTGTTCCCCAATAAAGTCCTGTTCCCCTTCCCCAATAAAATCTTTAACTAACAAACAAACAAACAAAACATAATTTCTTGGAATATGACTCTTGCTAGTGTTTTTTTCTTAATTATTTTTACCACCCAACCCCTTTTTTCTTAATTTTAACAGCTTTATTAAGTTATAATTTATGTGCCATAAAATTCACCCATTATAAGCGTACAGTTCCATAATTTTTTTTTCCACCCAAAGAAAATGGTTTATTCGGGAAAGCAAAAAAAGAAACAGAACCATCAAGGAGTGCGAGCACACTGACCAGCTGGTCTCCCGTCCGGCTGCCCAATTCTATAATTTTTAGTAAATTTATAGTTGTGCAACCATCCCTACAATTCAGTTTCAGAGTACATCCATTACTCCAGAAAGGTCTCTCAAGCCCATTTGCTGACTATTATTTTATAACCTCTTTGTTTGGAGTCTCAGACAATGAACTCAGAATACTTAGAATGAATATTTTTTACACTTGCTTTTGTTTTTGCCCAGGGCAAGAATCTCTATTTCCTGAGATCTTTTGTAGGATACTATTTTCCCTAATTTTCTTGCCCTCCCTTCATTTGAAAGGTCTTCAATTCTCCACAGATGACAGATTTGCTTTTGATATTTACTCAATGTGCTCATTAACATTTAATTATGTCTTCTGGGTACAATATTTTGGACCCTTTGCAAAACAGTCTTCAAATCAGTAATAATAAACAAGCTTTTGGTTTAAGTTGAAAATAACAGGTATATTCCTAATCGTATTCTCTCAGTGAAAATGTTTTCTGCAGATATAAAAATCACCAGTCACAAAAATTACAGGATAACTGTTTTTTTTTTCATGAGGAGGTATAGATTTATGTCATCACTTTGAAAAGTGTTTATTTTAGTATGAAGAATGACACACAGGTCAGATTATGGTGCTGGCAGACGCTAGAACAATTAGAACTGACAGTCATTCAATAGACTCAGCCCTGTGCTCGTTATTCAGAAATCTGGTGGAGGGGATATTGTGGTTGCCTCTCTACCATCCACGTTACCCTTTCCCTATTTTGTCCAAGCCATATGCTTAGAATGGCCATACCCCTAGTTCTGTGAGTGAGCCCAAATTGGTTTAATCAAGGTTGCCATTTCCCACGTCCATCGTGATTGGCTCAGGGCCAGTTAATGAGAGCACAGTTGGCCCAATTAGAGTGAAGGATTTTTATTTATTGATGGTAGTAAGAAATTTCATTCTCCCTCTATTCCCTGTTCCCCACCTCCCACTTTTTCAAGCCAGGTGGGTCAATAAAGTCCTTTAGTGTCTAAAACAATTGGAGTTGGATTTGTTACTTGAGTTGTAAGGAGTCCTTATGGACGTGCTTTACAATAACACTGTAAGGTAAGTATTGTTATCCAAATATTATACGATAAAAAAACTGAAGATTGGAGAAACTAAACAATTGGCTTAAAATCTATGTGATCCTAGAGCCCACATCATGTACCATTGTGCTATACTAGTTCTCCCACCCTGTGCAAGTGTTCCTGTTTTCTTGCACATTGAATGACCTTGGAGAGCATCACTAGATTGAACAAACAAAATATTTATTACAAATATTAAATATACAACTTGAGCTTTTTCTTCAGATACATGATTGTAAGTAAATCAAGAAAAATATTGAAAATTTCCAGGAAAAGAAAGCAGTAATTCCATTACAATGAAGAGACTATATTATTTTCAAGTCAAAGAAAAAAGGGATGCATGTGCTCAGGTGTGCCAGGATACAAAAACAAAAATATTCATAACAGCATTGTTTATAACTGCCCAAATCTGGAAAGATATGCTCATCGAGAATGAAATAGCTCTTTTCCTGCCTGGCTGCATAAGGATAGACTGCCATCATGAATGAAACAGTCACTACCCAGACCAGGCAGTTCAAGGCCAAACAACTACTTCACTGGAAACAAATGGTCATCGATGTCTTTCATGCTGGGAAGGCAACAGTACCTAAGATCGAAATCTGGGGGAAACTAGCCGAAATGTACAAGACCACACTATATGTAGAGTTTGAACCCATTTTGGTGGGTGGCAAGACGACTGGCTTCAGCATGATTTACTTGGATTTCTTGGATTATTCAAAGGAAAATGAACCTGATCTTGACTTGCAAGACATAGCCTGTATGAGGTGACTGCGTGGTTTTTTTTTCCCTTGGGAAGATTAATAAACTGAAAAAAAAAAATGGATGAACAAACTGTGGTGTATTCATACAATGGAATATTTTACAGCAATGAACGTGAATGAACTATGTAAGCTAAATACAATAACAAGGATGAATCACATAGCTTTTGGCGGCCATGAAGCTTGAGAGATCCCAGCTGACCGAAGACTTAGGATCTCATCGTCCTCCCAGCCCTTCGACCCTCCCCCAAAGGGTCTCAATAAAATGGATTGATTCCGCCCCCCCCCCAAAAAAAGATGAATCACATAATGTTGAACAAAAAAGTCAGATACAAAAAAATACTATAGTGTAATCTCATTTAGGTACAATGAAAAAGTAGGCAAAACATAAACTATATTGTTTTGGGATGCCCATATAAATGGCAAGTATCAGGAAAAGCAAGGAAATGATCAATGTGAAAATCAGGAAACACTGACCCCTCCAGACATAAGTGACAAGGTGGTGATCAGGAAGGTCTGGGGGAAGAGGGGACATGACTAAGGTCTGGCAATGCCAGATTCCTTGACCAAGGTGGTGAATACACAGGTTTTACTTTATAATCACTTTTATGCCCATTTCTGTGTGTTATATTTATTTCCCAATGAAACTTTTTTTGAAAGAGAGAAAAGGCTATCCCTAGAGAAACGGAAATGAGTTGAAAATATTCCTTTGATTGTTTGCTCTACTATTTTACTGTGGGTGCAGTTTTTCAGAAACAAAGGCACAGTCTCTGTGATTACGTCCAGTTGCAGAGAAATGTACTAGGACATCATTTAGAAACTTGTTTCTCAGAATTGTGCAAACCAGAACTGCTTTCTGGAACCTCATTTGAAATGTATGTTAGCTAGAGATATAAAACAGGAACTATATATATACCAATGGAAATAAATGTTCAAGTCAAATAGGTTTATTTATAAGTATTTTTATATCTCTTAATACACAGACAACTTGTGATGTTTATGTGGTGGCATAAAAAATAGAAACGTGCCTTGTGTTTTCCAATTTACATGGTTGATTTACCTTCCTGTAACAGTTCTATTACCTAGCCAATAGTTCTTACACACACACACACACACACACTGCTGGAAAGTTGGAGGCGGCGGGAATATGCTCTCTTTATCCTTCCCTCACGTCAAACTTATAACCTTATAAAACAAAACAAATTACATATTTTAAAATGTTTTTTCTAAATTCAGTGTACTACTTCTTCCTGTGTCTCTTGGGTCTGCTGTGATGTCAGCCAAATCACATCTGAGGCTGCTGGAAATATTAAGCGAGAAGAGGGAGGTGAAAGGGAACCATTAGTATTTTTCAGTTTGGGATATTACGTATCTCGCCTTTCTCCCCAAACCTCTCGAGTCTGATGTGACTTATTTACTCCCATGTGAAGTGGTTACCTTCCACCATGTCCCTTTCTAGCTGACACACTTACCAATTCTTGTCTAAGAGTAAAGAGAAAGGAAGGTAGGTGACTTACGATGAAAATAGAGCCAACAGGTAGTGTTTCCTCCAGCTAATACTTCTTTTCACTTAATGAGGAAGTACAGATAGTGAGTTGGCGAGTGGTTCACCTGATTAAAAACGTATTACATCTTTTTTTTAATTAAAACACAACAATTCATTAGCTTTTAAAAATCAAACAAAACTTCTAATATTAAATTTTAAGTATAATATTAATGGAAAAAATTATCAACAAGAGATAACGTCCATCCATTTGGCCATAAAATGAAAGTGGGGTCAGAATGTTCCTGCTTTTCAGGGGATTATAACAATGAATTATCATGTTTTAAAATGCAGCGAAACAATGATATAAGTGGAGAGCGATGTAAGGCTGTTAGTAGGTTTCCTTCAGAATATCTTCTGCTACAGTGAGTCAGGGCGATGTCCTCCAAACCAGAACTAATAAGTTCTTTTTCCTTTGGACTCCTCTAGTACTTTCCTTGAATTTTTTTTTTATGGCACTTAGCACTTTCCACCACATATTACAGTTCTCTATGTATTTTATCTGGCTCCTTGACTGCAAGTATCTTGCAGGTAGGGTACCACCTAGTATGTCCTATTTCACCAGTTTGTTTTTGTATCTTGCATGATGCTTTGCCCATTATAGGCTTTCAGTCAGTGGTCACCGAATGCAAGAAGAGATGACAGGCTGAGTCAGCAGCTCTGATTTCTTTCCTGGCTTTGGCAACCACCTCTGCTGAGTCCATCAAACAACCCCAGACATTAGGTATAACGATATTGCCCCATGGAAAGCAAATCCTGTGCCAAGCGAGAGGGATTCTGGATTCTAAACTCAAGTAAGAGTCAGAACAGACAAATTTCAAATAGTTAACTTGTAGTGATGTTAAGTCAATCACAGGCATTACCTCTGATTATAGCCAGAAATGACACGTACATAGTTATCAATAAGGCCTGGTAAAGCAGTATTCCTCTGCAGGCAGTCTGCATCATTTTGTGTGAGAAGGAGGTTAAAAATGCAGAAAATTGCTAACATCAAGTCAACAGCAAGAGCAAACAAGATCCAGTCCTTAAATGCTTTATGTAAGAAAAAAATTGCTACTATTTTCATGTCAAGAGGAAATAATCCTTTTCCATTTTATATGATAAGGATATATTTCTTAGAAGGTAAAGAATTCAAAGAAGACACCGATAGCATACACAGTCTAACAGTGCTGTTATCTCTACTTTTTTCTAAATCTTCAAATTTTTCCCTCTCTACTAATAATTCCCATTGACATGCAAGATATGATATTATTGCTCCCAGTCGTTTTTTTTTCTTTTTTTAAGATTTTATTGGGGAAGGGGAACAGGACTTTTTTGGGGAACAGTATGTACTTCCAAGGACTTTTTCCAAGTCAAGTTGTTGTCCTTTCAGTCTTAGTTGTGGAGGGTGCAGTTCAGCTCCAGGTCCAGTTGCCAAGTTGTTAGTTGCAGGGGGCACAGCCCACCATCCCTTGCGGGACTCAAGGAGTTGAACCAGCAACCTTGTGGTTGAGAGCCCACTGGCCCATGTGGGAATCGAACCGGCAGCCTTCGGAGTTAGCAGCACAGAGCTCCAACTGCCTGAGCCACCGGGCCGTCCCTCTCTTGCTCCCAATCTTAAAAAACAAAACACTTTTACCCATTTATCCCTCCACCTACTGTCCCACTTCTTTGCTTTCTTTTGCCACAAAACTTCTTGAGTGAGTTGTCTACACTTTCGTTCTTTCTTAAACACACTCTGATCAGGTCCCTGCCCCATCATGCTGCAGAACTGCTCTTAAAGCCACGAAGAAACTGCTTGTTTCTAAATTTAATAGACAATCTCAATCTTCATCTGACATGATCTATCGACAGCATTTGAAACTGTTGGTCATTCCATCTTTTTTTAAACACTATTCAATTGACTTAACAGCTACAACACTCTACTCATTTCCCTCCAAGTCCAAGGCCCATCGCTGTCAGTGTCCTTTGCTGGTTCCTCTACCACCCCTTGCTTCTTAATGTCGGAGGCCCCAGGGCTCAGTCTGGAGACCTCGTCTCTTGCTGTGACCACTCCTTTGGTGATCTCATCCCATCTCATGATTTTAAATTTTATTTACACACTAAAGATGCTCAATTAATCTCTCTAGTCCGAGCCCTTCTCCTAAACTCCAGATCTATATATCCATCTGTCTAGTTGACATCTTTACTTCAAGGTCTGGTAGAAATCTTAGACTTAATATGTCCTGAGCTAAACTCCTTATTTTTTCCTCAAAGTCTACTCATCTCAATGAATGGCAACTTCATCCTTCTACTAATCGTTGGAGTCATCCTTGACTTCTTTTTTTTTTCATTCTCACACACCACTCCCAAATTCTGTTGGCTCTTTCTTCAAAATATATATATATCTGGAATCCAACCCCTTCTCCCCACCTGCATTGCTGCCACCTTCGTTTGAGCCCCCAGCACCTCTCACCTGGATCACTGTACCTCTCACCTAACTGATCTCTGTGTTTCTCCCCTTCCTCCCCTACAGTCTATTTTCAACATAGCAGCCAGAGTGATCCTTTTAAAACATAAGGCCAATCAGGTCACTCACCTGTTCAAAACTCTCCAACAGCTCCCATCTTAGAGTAAAAAGCCACAGACACCACCTTAATTCCTGATACTCATTCTGCACTGGCCATTCTGGCCACCTCCCAGGCCTATACCTGATTCAAGGCCTTCTGTTTCCTCTCCTCCCAATGTTGTAATACTGATATCTCTGTGGCTTACTTCTTTAGTCCCTTCAAGTCTTTCTTCCAATGTTACTTGCTCAGTTAGGTCTTTTCTGTACACCGTATTTAAAATGGAAACACCCATCTTCAGCATTATTCCCCTTCTTGGATTTATTTTAATCTACAGCACTTATGGCCTTCTAACGTACTATATAATTTATTTAATTATTTTACTGATTATCTGCCTCCCCCGGTGGGTGTAAGCTCCATGAGGGCCGAGATTTTGTTTTTGTTTTTCTCCACTCCTCCACCTCTGTACCTAATCAGTGCTCAATAAACATTCGTTGAATAGTCATGTACTTTTCTAGGTACTGGGGCTTTGGCAGTAAACAAGACAGACTAGGTCTCTGACCTCAAAGAGTTTA
This sequence comes from Rhinolophus ferrumequinum, assembly GCF_004115265.2. NCBI lineage: Eukaryota > Metazoa > Chordata > Mammalia > Chiroptera > Rhinolophidae > Rhinolophus > Rhinolophus ferrumequinum. The sequence continues at coordinate 6,623,835 of NC_046292.1, forward strand.
CATTCTCTTGGCAGCGGTGGGGGAGGCAATAAGCAAGGAAATGAAATGCCAGATTTGACAAGTGCCATGAAAGAACGAAATAGGTGTGATAGAAGAGTGATGGAGAAAGGTGGGCGACTTTAGAGAGAGTGGTCAAGGAGGGCGAACTCATCATTAGCAGGGCAACCCCATGAGCATATGGACCTGTTCCATCTTATTCACGGCTGTGATGGGACTTTCCCGGGCGGGGATAGAGGTTCTCAATTTGGAACCTGTTGAGAAATAGGACCTAGGAGACGGAAGAGTGGAGATTTAAAAAAACTCATCTTGTTACTAATACATGAGCTGATACTTCATCCCTAAATAAATACTTACCTGGTCAGGGGCACAGTTGGACAACCACAGGCTGCCCCACAGAGACAGAGCCTGTCCCTGTTAACTTATTTCAGCAATAAGAGCAGACCAGAAATTCAGGGAAACAGGGAGGGTATCAGAGAGAAAAGCCAGATGGACTGAGTCATCACACTCACTTCCTACTTCCAAATTCACCAGGCAGCTAACTCGTTCCTCCTCTCCTGGGAAAAGTGAGTTGAAACGGTAGTGTGAAGCTGGAAGTGGCGTTCAGATTCGCTCTCCTCCTTGGAAACGTAAGGAACAAGATGTGTTTCTTCCTGATGGCGTTCAGATTCGCTCTCCTCCTTGGTAATGTAAGGAACAAGATGTAAGTGTTTCTTCCTGACCTGCTGTGACAGCATGAAAACTCAGCTTTCCTGCTGAGGGGAGAGTAGTGGACTGATGGTGACCTAGCTGAAGCCACCGTAGTGTCTAGGAGGCCATGCCTCCCACAGGCTGATCCCATAAGCAGGGCACCATATTAATTCAGGCCCATTCCTCCAGGAGGTAGGACTTCTCCAACGCACTTGACTTGAGGACACCCATCAGCTTGGTTCTAAGCTTTCCTTAGAACTGCTCTGCAGAGTGAGACTCTTTCCACCCAACACTCCCTGCTCCCCTCTCTGCTTACACTGGTAGCAGACTTATGTCAAACATGAAGTCTCTCCCCACCTTCCCTTTTAATCCTTTATCCTTCACATGCATTTCCCCAAATAAATCTCTTACATGTCTAATTCCACCTGGGTGTCTGCTTCTTGAAGGACCCAAACAAACATGTATGTTGTATCCTCAACAGTTAGAAAAGGGCAAAAGATGCCTAGTGCTCCATCAATATTTGTCAAATGAATTAATGCATGAATGAGGAGATGACATTTGAGCTGAAACCTAAAGAATAAGAAGGAACCAGCCATACAAAAACCAGGGGAAGAATTTATCGGATAAAAGAACATCAAGTGCCAAGTCCTAGAGAAGGGAAAGAGCTTGTCTTATTAAAGAGTAAAGGCCAGTGGGGTTGAAGCACAGGAGAAGGGGAGTGTAACATAAGATGAGGCAAGAAGAGAGGTGGAGGGACCAAATGCCACAGGATCTTACAGGTCATGATAAGGAGCTTGGGTTTTAGTCCATGAACAATGAGACATTACTGAGGGATTTTGAACAGGTGAATGACATGATCTGATGTATGTTTTAAGAAGGTCATGATGACCACTTTCTGAAAAGTGGATTGAAAAGAGACATGAGTAAAACAGAACCAGACAAGAGATCATGGTAGCTTGGATTCAAGGACTGCACGAGGGTTGAAAAGAAGAGAATACGTTTATGATTTAATTTAAAGTAGGACCACCTATAATTTGCTGATAGACTGTATGAGGGGAAGGAGGAGTCACGGATGATGCCAAGGTTTTTGGCTTGGGACTGGGTGGCTAGTGATGACATTTGCTGTGGGGGTTGGGCGAGGAGGTGGAAGCTTTGTGGAAGCAGAATGTCCATTAGGCAGCCCAGTACAGATATCCATTAGGTGGGTGGACACATAAGTGGAGCTCAGGGAAGAGATTTTGGCTGCAGATATGTACTTGGCAGCCAGTGTGTGCGCGCGCGTGTGTGTGCGTGTGTGTGTGTGTGTGTGTGTGTGTACTCTTTAGAGCCATGGGACTGGAGAAGAGCACCTAGCGAAGGAGTGTTGACAGAGGAGACGACTCAGCAGTGAGCCCTGTAGCTCCACACAATTTAAAGGTCAGAGGAGGAGGCAGCAAATGAACCTGAAAAAGAGCTTCCAGTAAGGCAAGAGGAAAACCAGGAGAGCGTGGCCTCCTGGGAGCCAATACCGGGGAAAATGTTTCAAAAGTGCTCAACTGTACTGAATGCTGCTGAGAAGGCCAATAAATATTGGACTCAGAAATGAAACTGGTCTTGGCCAAATGGAGGTTGTTGGTGACCTTGACAAGAGGTTTTTCTCAGAATGGTACAGACAGAAGGTAGGCTGGATTGATGACTAAGGGAGGGAGTAGGAATAATATACAAAGCCAACTGTTTTGAGTGTTTTGCTGTCAAGAGAAGCGAACAAAGGAGGTATAGCCCGAAGGAGATGTAGAGTCAAGGCAGCGATTTTGAAAGTTAATGTTTCGAGAGCAGATATGAGTCCACTGGGGAGGGAGAAAATTAGGGTACAAATGAAAGGGGATAAAGCCTGGACCAAAGTCCTTAAGAAGGTGGGAGGGGAAAGAATACAGAGTCCAGGTGAAGAGTTCACCTTTGATGGCAGTAGAGAAAACATAACATACTTATAGATGTAGGTAGTTTTGTAGATCCAAAGAAAGATAAGAAGGAAGCTTGGTAGATCTAGCTTTGTGGATCTTAGGAAGATAAATTTTGATCCAGTGAACTCTCTATGTTCTGGCACTTGAATAAAAGCTATCCTAAAAGATTTTAAGTTCTAGAATTCACCTTTATTAATGTCTTTTAATTGACTAGGAGGCTTTTACAAAAAATTATTTTCAAGTAACAAAATACCCCCACACACTTCTTCCCCTTTGTACAACACAATCTGCGCAAAGTATATCTTTATTTTCAGTCTCAGGTTTCAGTTTGTTCTTCCGCCTTTATCCGTTACTAGTATTAAAAAGTATTTTTCTCACTTGCAGTTCATTCAAAGAACTAATTTGTCTTAGGTCCTGATGCTTGGTACTTCCCAAGGGAGGTAGATCATTTGGCATAGTCCAAAGGGTTAGGTAATGCAATGCTCAAATGGAAGAAACCGAGCAAAACAATGACAATATGAGATAAGTATCACGAACACATCTGACAGTTATTCATGATTTTGTGGCAAAACTTCCCTTAAGGGAAGTGACAGAAACTCCAGCACTTAGACATGTTAGAACACATCTGTAAAAGGCACTAGAAAAGTATTAGAGGGACTCACTGTAAAAGACCCTGGGACGTACAGTATTATGAACAAAGAGACCTCACCTCTACAAAATTTTGTGATTCTACAAAATCACATTCTATTTACAAAAGGAGTACTTTAGAGTTGAAGAAAAAGAAAGGGAGTGGAGTTCCCATGTAAATGGTAAAAACATCCATATATTTATTAGTCTTAAAAAAATAGAAAGAGAAATAAAAAAAATAGAAATAAAAAAATAAATAGATAGAAATAAAGAAAATAAAAGAAATAAATAAATAATAAATAAATAATATAATAAATAAATAATAAATAAATATAATAAATAAATAATATAATAAATAATAAAGAAAGAAAGAAAGAGAAATAAAAAAAATAGAAAGCTTTCTTGAGAAAGCTTTAACAATCAACTCTATGTCAGAAAATCCAAATGTCATAAATCATAAAATGTTTATGCTTGATAGGACATGGAATTTATAGTGAATAAAATACTGTGGCATAATCTGCACAATACCACTACTCAGCAAATAAATATACGATCAGTACTTTATCTTATACTTTTTGAATTGCCACTATGCTAGATAGTATATCCTATAAATACATAGAAAGAGATATTTGTATGATAGGGAAAGAGTTCAGAGGAAGCAAGATTCCTAATCATTTTCCTATTTGACTTGGGGCAGGCCATTGAACTTTAATAGTTTCACTTTCTCCAACCACAAAATGGGAAGGCTACTTCTTATAATATTTGAATATTGTTAAAAACTGAATGTTTGTGTCCCCTCCAAATTCACATGTTGAAACCCTACCCCACCTCCTGCAAGGTGATGATGGTATTACTTTTGGGAGGTAATTAGGGTTAGACAAGGTCACAGGGGTGGAGCACTCATGAAAGAGATTAGTGCCCTTATAAGAGTAACTAGAGAGCTCACTTCCAATCTTTGCTCAGAGTAACGTAAGAATGAGAAGTCACACACTCTGCTCTCAGTCACAAAGAGAAGTTGAAGACGGCCCTCACCAGACCAGACCATGCTGGCACCTTGCTCTTGGACTTCCAGCCTCCAGAACTGTGAGAAACAAATTTCTGTTGCTTATGAGCCAGCCAATCTATGGTGTTCTGTTACAGCAGCCCAAACTAAGACAAATATTAAATGATTAAATATGCCTTGTAAAAGTGAATATATTACATCAAAAGCACAAATGACAAAAGAAAACATGAACTGAACTACATCAAAATAAAAAATTTTATGCTGCAAATAATACCTTCAAGAAAGTGAAAAGACAACCCATAGAATGGGAAAATAATATTTGCCAATTATATATCTGATAAGAGACTGGTATCCAGAATATATAAAGAATGCTTTATATAACTCAACAATAAAAGGATAAATAACTCAATTAAAAATGAACAAAGGACCTGAATAGATATTTGTCTAAAGATGATATACGAATGGCTAATAAACACACGAAAATGTGTTCAACATCAGTAGCTTTTAGAGAAGTGAAAAACAAAATCACAATGAGATACCATTTTACATCTATTAGTATGGCTATAATTTAAAAAGACAGACAACAACAAGTGCTGGTGAGGATGTGAAGAAATTGGAAAATTTATACATGGCTGGTGGGAATGTAAAATGATGCAGCTGCTTTGGAAAACAGATTGTCAAGTTGCTCAAAAGTTAACCATATAACACAGCAATTCTCCTTCAAGTTATATATCCAAGAGAAATGAAACCCTATGTCCACACAGAAACTTGTACACAAAAGTTTATAGCAGTGTTATTCATAATGGCCAAAAGGTGGAAACAACCCAAACGTTCATTAACTGATGAATGGATAAACAAAACGTGGTCCATCCATACAATGGAATATTAGTGGGCATTGTATGGAAATAAAGTACTGATGTATGCTACAACATGGATCAACTTTGAAAGCATATGCTAAGTGAAAGCTACTAGACGAGAAAGGCCATATAGTGTAGGATTCTATTGATGTTAAATGTCCAGAATAAGAAAATCCAGCGACAGAAAGATTAGTGTTTGTCCAGAGGGAGGAGAGGGGATGATGGCGAGTGACTGTTAATAGGTATCCAGTTTCATTTTTGGGTGACGAAAATGTTCTGGAATCAGTGGTAACGGTTGAACAACTCTGAATACACTGACCATTGTACAACTTTAAATGGGTGAATTGTATGGTAGGTGAATTATATGACAGTAATGATGTTTAAAAAAGGAAGTGAACACGTTAAGATCAGTGTCACCAGGAGTCCAAATTTTGGCTTACAGAATTCCTTTCCTGGAGAGCAGATCATATGCAAAGCCAGCAGTGGTCTAATTTTACTCACAAATTCCTTACATATGGGAGCTGTCAGGTTACTATTTTAAGCAAGCACACCAAAAAATTACCTTTCGATTCTAGAATGTAATCTTTAAGATTATGGTTCAGTAAAGCATCAAGTACAGTATATTCTTTGTATGTGGCAAAATCAGGAATTACATGATAGTTATGTTAACATTTAGATTTATACTTTGTAAAATATTTGTATTTTTCAGAGAACAGATTGGTGATTGCCAGAGGTGGGTGGACGGGTGGGTGACACAGGTGAAGAAGGTAGGCAAAAGGTACAAACTTCCAGTTGTAAGGTAAATCCTGGGGATGTAATATACAGTATGGGGACTATAGTGAACAATACTGTATTGTATATTTGGAAGTAGAATACTCAGTTCTCATCGTAAGAAAAAAATTGTAACTACCTGTGCTGATGGAAGTTAACTAAACTTACTGTGGTAATCATCTCGCAATATACTATGCATATATCAAATCATTACATTGTACATCTAAAACTATGTTCTATGTCAATTGTGTCTTAGTTAAAAAAAGAATTGTATTATTGTCTAGGCGAGGATGGTTTCTTTTCATTGACTCCAAAACTGTTCCGTATGTGTATACCCAACTCCTGGGTCTCACCTATTTATACTTTCGTATTTTACCATCACTTTGGAACACATATATATGTATGTATATATGTGTATATATATACGTATATATATGTATACATATATATGTATGAAACTCTAAAAGGCCAAAGGAGAATAAAATGAAGTTCTACTTGTGTTAGTTTCCTTCCAAATGGGCTTTCTTTGCGGGGAAGAGGGAGGCATGACGTGTAGAGGTTCTGCAGAACACGAGCAGTCAGCGTGTCGGAGAACGCTCGCCCCAGAAAGGGTACGTTTTCCGTTTCTTTCACTTCGTTCCGCGGCATCATGGAAAGTCGAGGCATTTGGGAGTCGCTAAAAAGCAAGCGCCTGGGAACAACAGAGGCGCTGCGGGACCGGGTCACAGGCGGGCGTCCCCTTCTGGCCTATCATCTCGGCGCCGAAGCCGCGCCTCAGGGCCTCCGCCCTCGCCCGCTGGTGCGGCTCTCCCCGGAGCCTACCAGGACCCAGCCCGCCAGGCCCGTCACCGCCGCGCAGTCGCCACGGCACCACGCGGCCCCGCGACCTGCACGCCCACCACTCGCTCGCCCCTCCCCCCTCCCCGCGCGGCTGCGGGGGAGGGGGTGGGGCGGGGGCGGGAGAAGACGCAGGCGAGAGGAAGTCGGCGGCGCGACGCCCGCGACCCATTGGCTGCCTCGTCCTGGGCCAGAAGCCCCGCCTCTTTGGCGGGGTCACGTGATCCCTTTCAAAGATGGCCGCCCTGTTGTTTTGATGAATAATACTTGGTGGGGCGAGGGGGTAAGAGTAGGGGTGGAGGGGTAGGAGGATTTACTCTTCCAGCCAGAGCATCGCGAGTCCGGTCCTCCCCCTCCCCCCTGCCAGGGTTCCGGCGTGGAGGCGGGGCGTGGCCCGCCTGCTTTGGGAGGGGAGGGGCTTCCCCTTTCAGTGCTGGGCTCTGCCTGGGCGCCTCTGGGGTCGCCTTACCTCGGGGCATCCACTCTGCAGTCGAACTGTTCCCGCCGGGGCCAAAGGGTAGGAAGGAGAGCCGGATCTGCTGGAGGAAGCGCAGCTGCCGCGCCACCACCACGAAGACACAGCAGGCTCGGGGCACGAGACGAGCTGGAGACCGAGCTCCTTAGCCTGGGTAACCTGGGAAGCAGAGGGTAGTAAGTGGCGCCTTAAGATAGCCCTGTGGCAGCAGCAGTGGCGGCCAAAGGAGGCTGCTCAGGGTACAAACAGCCGTAGGAGTCTCTGGGGCTATTGGAGTGACCGACGCCAAGGCAGTTCAGTGCCTCTCGTGTTCTTATTTTTTAACCTCTGACTATGCAATTCTGAAACCTCCCCCATTCGGGGGACCAGACAGCCCGATAGACACCTTCCACTCTCCTCCCGCCCTGGTCTCAAGAACAGAAGGATCTCTCCCTAACGCCTTTCACCATTAAGAGGAAAGCGATGGAGGAGCTGAGCGCTGACGAGGTGAGGAGGTTGGGGACGGACACCTTGGGAGATTAGTTGGCAACTCTTTGGCGCTTTGGACAGGGATGATATTGCGCCAATGGAGCCTGGTCTTTGGGCTTGGAGAAGGACCGGAGATGACATTTTCCAAGAATAAAATGAGTCCCCGAGTGGGTGTCGCTTGTATTCTCCTATATTTCCTTGCCTTCTTTCTTCATTCCGAACTCCATTTGCTTCTTTTGGAGTCGTTGAGGGTCTGAAGAGGAGAGCATATTGAGGCGTTCATTCCTTTTTTCAGGGAATTTACGCAAGAAGGGCTTAGATGTACATCAAGTTAAATGTGTGTGCGCGCGCGCTCCCTCCTTACTGCAGAGATTTAAAGAATAATTTTGGATGGAATCAGAATGTATGGGTGTGTTTTTTAAGAGAGTATTTGATAACCCAAGTATGTGTGGCTATTTCATTGTGTAAGTTGATTAAACATATATTTGTGTTTGGGGGTGGCCTACACACAGATTCTTTGATATTTAACAAAATACGTATCTTCTCAATAGCTTCGTGAATTGCAGTTAAAGTCTAGTAATTTAACAGACCTCTAATGACTTCTGGCACACTTCTCTTTAATTCTGCCTTTTGTCCCTTCCAAACTTGTTTTGCTGGAGCAGACACGGAACAACAAGCAAATGGAAGCAGATGACTTTGTAAACTACCCCGTTATCATTTCCGAAGGAGTTACAGATTCCCTTCTTGAAGTTTTAAAGATTATTTAATAAGATTGTCATAAAAACAGTGGCAAGTAGGGTACAAGGAATTTCCTGTGATTCTACTGACTTTTCCCTACCTTTTTACAAATTGGGAGCTTCCCTCTCAGGACCCCTGCTGGCCTCACTCCCTTCCACCTACCTCCTCATTTCTTCCACTGGCTCATATAAAACTTCCCTACAGGATTATGAAAGTAGTCACCCATCAAGTTGGTTGTACCATAATGTTCCATGGTTTAGTTTTAGCTACAGAGTAGTGAATATGTTTACTTAGGGACTAAAATTCTCTAGGGATTGGGGCATGCAAGTGGTGGGTTAAGGGTCAGGTAGGAAAGGAAGCAAATAATTTTGTTGGTTGTGATACTTGGCCTTTTGGAAAGTCAGGATTGCCCATTCTGTGTTACTGACTTTGTTTTCTTAAACAAATGAAGATTGTAAGTTTAAATTACGAGACTAGTGAGTAGTTTTTTTCATTCATGTAGGAACTATCCGAGTTACCTGTAGAGGCACTTTGCTTTATGTAGTTTTTAAAAGTGTCCCCAACCCCTTTTTTTCTCTACTATTCTAGTAGGTAGTTTCTCTGAAGGCAAAGAGTTTGTATTTTTTAGTAGTCCTTTATTTTCTTAACATTTTCTAAATTGTCCCTGGTTTAGAAGTTTTTACTTGCGTTTATAGCAAGAAATTGTTTTCAAGCCAATGAAGCATACAGACCAGTTACAGATACTGTGTATTTGAACTGTGCCTCTTCACTTTATCCAGTCCTTGAGGAAGGTGCAACTTTCTTGTGATCATATAAGGAACAAATGTAATTGTTGTGGAGGAGATAGAAAAACATTTCTCAAGGTCAATAGAATATTAAACTAAATGGGAAAAATTAAATTCACTAATATAAGATCAATGTAAAATTAGATTCAACAAATTAGTTGGCTCGAACACAAAGGGACAGTTCAATAATAGGTAATTTTACTCTCAGCAGAACCTATAACAAATTTTTAGGGGGACAAATAAGGTGTTGGGTTTTTTTTTTTGTTTTTTTTTTTTTTTAGTCAATTTCCTTTAATTCTGGGATTAGATAAGCAATTCTCATCAGACATTTCTAAGCTTTGCCTTTGTTTTGTTACTCTATTGGTGGAAACTTGTGTCACAGATACAGTAGGTGACATTCATTTGGTTAGAAAATAATACATTTATGTTACTGAAAATTCAAACATACATCTCAGAGTGAAAACAGGCAAGACAGTGATCTTTTAATCTAAAATAGGAAATTAGGTAAGGCAGAGTTTCCTGTTTTAACAAAATGAAAATGTATGAGAATACAGTCCATGAAAAATAGAGCCTGGTATAACCAGACTAGTAGCTCTAGAAGATTTTACGTTCTGGGCCCTTTTTGGTATCTCTCATAGATCGATCACCTTGAATTCTTGTACTTTTCTTCTCTTGTACTTTCTCAGCTGAGCACTTCATTAACTTCATTGCTGTTCATTATTTGTACAGCGTATTCGAGTGAGTTTACTGCTCTACAGATCAGCAGATCTGTGACTAAGTTCCTTCTCTTCAGGAACCTACATTCCAAAGCATCATTATGTTCATTACATTCATTCTGTACCCTGCTCATGGGTTGTTTTTCATGTACCAAAATGATGCTGTGAGTAGCGCAGGTATTTAAAACTGTTTATCAATTGTGGTGATGAAATGTCATTGAAATGATTTGCTTGCCTTTTGTTTTGTTTTGTTTTTTTTAGCTAAATCTTCTTTATGACCTAGTTCATCCTCAAGATGGCTGGCTGGGATTCAGGGTGTGGTCAAGGTTTTAGAAGTGTTAAGTCTTCCTTCTGAAATGTGGGATATGTGACCTTGGACTTTTTTAGTAGCCATGTTCTTTAAGTGGAAAGGGATAGACATTTATTAACAGCTTTAGAAGCCTGCTCTGTGCCAGGCACTTTACAACCATTTCTCATTTGATAAAACAATGCAGTCAAGAAGGTCCTTCAATTTTCCTTATTTTATAAGTGAGGCAACTGAGATTCAGGTTAAGTAATTTGTCCATAGTGACCTGGCTTAGAAGTGACAGTTGGAATTCAAACCCAGGGTTCCTGATCTAAAAGCTCTTTTTACTACATTTTAGTACTTAACGACTGGCAATAAATTCACCGCAGCTTCTTTATAAATATCTTACTTACATGCTTGATCTGCATAGTTTTTCTGTGTTTGATCTGCATTGTTTTTCATGAATGCATTCGTGATGTAATCAAGTTTGTAGTCTTTTTTGGTACTTGCTGTCATCACACTCCTTCAGAATTGTTCATGGTACTGTGTCTCCTCAGCAATGAGGTAGGTTAGGAGAAGGTCCTTTTTCTTAAATTATGCTTTAACTGGAGGAAGGGGTAGAGGTGGAGAAGGATAGGTGTCCATGGATACATGTAGGGTTTTTAATGCTATTGTGGAGGTATGCACAAGACGTTGAGAAAAACAAGGAGGGACCCCAAGTGGGGCAGTGTCTTAGTGGAGACTTTCAAGAAAAAATGAGGTTTATGCTGAGCAGTAGTAGCCAGGGGAAGGACTCTTGGAAGTGGCTGTGAGATGGGGGCTCAGGAAAGGGCCAGGAGTAGTGCGACTGGAGACAGGATTTTGCCTCAGGGTACCAGATCTTGGAGGATTCTCAGAAATGCTAGGAGTTTGCACTTGCTCAGGAAGACTGAAAGAAGCCTTCGAGGGACCTTAAGGGGTTAGAAAAATGGTTGGCAAGGGTGTAGAAGGTGGATTGGAAAAAAGTGGCTGCAGGCCGGGCCACAAATTAGGAGGCTGTGTTGTTGCTCTCTAGGAGTGAGGCAGTGGAGTCCGGAGTAAGACACTGCCAGTGGAAATGGAGGTGGGCCGACACCAGCACTATCTAGGGCCTAAATTAATCCATTTCTATGATCAGGTTGGTGTGAAGGAGGTGGGCAGGGGAGGAGTAAAGAAATACCGAGTCCTTGATTTCTAGCTTGGGAGAAGGATGGATTGGAGGAGGGATGAGGAATTCTAGATAAGGAGTAGAATTTGGACAAAGCAGATGATTTCTTTTGGATCATGGAAAGATGAGCCAACGTGGAGACCCCCACCGCTGGCCTTTCTACCTCTTAACATCTCCATTTATTTGACCTTTTCTTTCTTTGTAACAAGCCTCAGAACCTAAGCTCACTTTTTTCCCTGGTAGATAGTTGCTAGCACTTGCTTTATAACCAGGATTTTTCTTCCTCAAGCATGATAGGGTGTAGTATCCAGGCCCCTTCCCCACTCCTTTTGTTCATTTTAGCCAGGAGACAGAGAATGGTGATGATATCAGGTGACATTTATTGAGCTCTTAATATGTGCTAAGCACTTAACTTGCTCAGCCAGGTTGGTATTATCCCCATTTTACAGATAAGAAAATTGAGGCTAATACAAATTAAGTAAGTTGCTGGAAGGCACACAACTAGTAGTAAACCTAGAACCTGGATGCTAATCCAGGGACTGGTTCCAGAGTTTGGAATCCCTTTACTAAACTACCTCCAAAACAGAAATAACTTGAGCAAGTTGTAACGTTTACAACATTTTTATTGTTCCTCTTGAGATGGGCAGTGGAAGCCCTAGTTCCTGCCAGAGTGGAGTTCATCAAATAACCCTCTACTCTTATAGGGAAAGGAGACAGACTCTTGACGAGGGGCCCTTGGGGCTTCAGGCCTTTGCCCCAAGCAGCGTGCGTTTTCTCATGAGGTACTTACAGTGTGTCTAGGTGATGTCTTCCTGTACGCAGCTCACACAGCGACATTTACTGTTTACTTGCGTGTCAGACGCCACGTGGGCCCTGCATGCATGAAGTTCCATGCTAGAGGGAGGAACATGATAAACAAACATATACTCTGCACATAAGATGTCTTTTGGTGATAAGTCCTATGAAGAATCGTGAAGGAGGCCCAAGGAGGGTGTGTGGAATGCATGCAGTTTGAGGAGTTAGCTTTTGAATAGAAATTGAAAGGATGCCGGGGAAAGAGTGTTCCCAGGTCCAGGGCACAGCCGGCACCAGGGCTGCGTCCTTGATCTGCTCCAGGAACAGCAAGGAGGCTGGCCCAGTGTGGTTGGAGCCTGCCAAGCGGTGGCACAGTGGCAGGAGATGAAGTTATTCATTCTTTCAGCAAAAATGTACTAGTTCTTAAAACTGGGTTTCAGTCAATTCTGTACACGCCCCCCTTTTTGTTCACATTTTAACATCTTTGAAATTGGGATGCTTCTGATAATGGTGTAATCACCATTGGCCAGGTGGCAGTTACGACACAGGTGTCATTTCCTGTTTATGTGTGAACCAGGTTCTACCTGTTCATAGTATTGCCCCTTCAGTTGAGTGCTATGTCTGGTAAATTTAGTTGCCATTTTAAATGTCTCCAAACAAATTACACTTTGATCAGGGATGAAAGCAAATGTTACTTTGTATGCAGAGAGGAATGGAAGCAGCCTGGGGTGTCAATTTGATATTAGTAAAGAAAATGTTGTTGGAGGAATGACTACAATTTCATATTTGATTGCAAAGCAACAACTGAGTACATTAGGAAGCTCTAGACAGGCAGAAATCCATACGTCTGGGAAGCTGTGTCACATTTTGAAATTGAACATACAATTAGAAGGATTGCCTTTCACACCCAGGCAATTCAGCTGAAGGTCAAAGACACTCAACATCCCTTTGACAGAAATTTTAAAGCAGTGAGAAGCTGGTGTAACTGATTACGACTCTGCCCCTGTCTATTGTTAAGGCATTTTGTTGTGGTTTAATGGGCAGTATTTTTTTCTGTTGATGGTACAGAAACTAATGGTGCAGCTTACAATGAGTGACGTCTCGTTCGCTGAAATACATATATGCCCGGCATTGCTCTAGAGCATGGGGATATGCCACTGACAGTACAGGCATATCCTGCCTTCATGGGGCTTACATTCGGATTTATGTTTTAAAAGAGTCATTCTGGCTGCTGTGAAGAGAAGAAATAAAGGAAGAAAGAGTGAAAACAGGGATAAGGTTAGGAGGCCATTTCAAGAGTCCCAGGATCGGGGTCAGTGGTAGAGAAGGTGAGAAAGGGTCGGATAGTGGATGGTTAGGTATTTTGTGGGCAGCCCCAATAGGATTGGCTGATGGGGTGGACGTGGGGTATGAAAGACGAGTCGAGAACAGCCATGTGAGTTGAGATATTGTGCAGACTGTTGTAACACAGAGACATGAAACAGCAGCTGCTTACGCCAAATAGATGTTTATTTCTCTCTAAATGGAAGTCTGGGTAGGCTGCTGGGGCTGCTGTGGCAGCTCTGTGCTCGTTAGGGGCCCGGGCGCCTTCTGTCTTACTGTACCGCCTTTCGGTCCATGTGTGTCTGCTTTCTCGCCAGAGGGAAGACGAGAGGGGAAGGGGAAGACGGGCTCCTTCTCTTCAATGGCACAGGTTGGAAGCTGCGTGGGTCACTTCTTCTCACCCTCCCACTGACCGCAGCCTACGTCACATGGACACAGCTACTCGCTATGAAGCTGAGAAGTAGTTCAATGAAAAGTTCCCGTGTGTTGGAAGGAGAGAACAGTCTAGGCCATTCTTTCCAAAGCCTTTTCCCAAATCTAAAACAACACTCTGCACCTTCCCAGAGGAGACAACCCTCAGTCATCTTCAGAGTCCAGACTCTCTGGGCAATAGACAGTCCAGGAACCTTCAGATTACAATACAAATTACCCTTTGTCCCCCATCTTCCACCCCCTAGGTTCTGTGGTGGAATAGGATAGGTTGATGGAAACCAAAACGCCTGTTTAGAAAAGGGAAGAATGGACGGACAGACCCTCACTGGTCCATAGCCATTGTCAGCTCCTGCCAGGCTGTGTTGTGGGGGCTCCCTGCCTTGGCAGTAGTGGGAGTTACCCCCTTAGCCCGGTTAGCAGCCCCAGGTCTGCTCTCTTGGTGGAACTCCATTGTCCCTTGCCCTCTGTCATAGTTTTTCAATGTCTGTTTTCCTCTGGGGCCATGTCATTCGAGAATATTCCCTTCCTGGGCTGAACAGTTTCTCCGGCTTGTTAGCTTGTTTCCTGCTAGGTACTGAAGGAGTTAGCTTTTTAACCCGACTCAGCCCCCCAATTTCTAGACCCCTAGTAAACTTAGGCTGTAGACCGTGGACGTGCCGTAGGTACATCAGTATTCCCTTTATCTCCGTATGTGAATCGGCAAGCTGTAGCCTGAGTCTGTCTCATTCTTGTGGGATTTCTTGTCCAAAGTGGCAAGAAGCCAGTAAGCACCCAAATTCTGAACTGTTCAACCAGTTCCCCTAGAATTACAGGCCACATTGGCATGTAGCCTATTCTCTGAGGTGTCACTGGTTTTACCAAATGTATGGCTGTGGCCTAACAAGAGTGACTAGCCTTCTATCCTGCAGCGTCTGTGCCTCTGCTGAGCCCCAAGCCATTGCCACATATTTACAGTCTGTTAAGGATGGTTACTTCCAGCTTCCAAAGTCTATACATTCGTTAGGGCATTGGTTTGGCTTCAGCAGAGAGATCCAACATCATAACGGCTTAAACAAGATAGAAGCTTACTTTTCTTTTAAGTGACAATCTGGAGGGGTGGTTGAGAGCTGGTTTAGGAATGCTGTGACTACTAGGGAGCCAGACTCATTCTGCTTTGTGCTGTGTCATCCTCAGGATGAGGCATCCAGCTTGTAGCCCAAGAAGGCTGCTCTAGCTCCTGCAAGCACACCTGCATTCCAGTCCTCAGGAGGAGACTAAAGGGGAAGGAGAGGGCCTGTGCCTTCAGGACATGACCAGGAAGTGTCACATATCACCGCTTACATCTCCTTGGTTAGAACGTAGTCATGTGGCCACAACCAAATGCAGGAGTGGCCGAATGTCTAGTGAGGCCACTACTATTTCTACCCCAGTGATATCACGAGCTTTAGCTGACGCAGCTTGGAAAATGGAGTTGTCATGTACTGAGATGGGGGGAGTTGAAAAAGAAGACTTGGATGGAGAAATTAAGTTATCTGTTTTGATCCTATGGTGATTATATTGCTTATTATTTATCCACACGAAGATGTCAAGTAGGCTGTTGGATGTACCTGGGGTTTGCAGTTCAGGAAGGAGGACTGAACCTCCAGCCACTCCAGCACGTAGAGGTAAGGAGATCAAGAAAAGGAGTTCTGGAAAGGCCCAGAAAAGGACACCGATGAGGGACAGCCATGAAGGAGGAGGAAAGTCAAGAGAGCATGGAGTCCTGGCATCCAGAAGAAAGTGTTTCGTGATGGGGAGGAATGTTCAACTCCGTTCACTGTCAGTAGTAAAATAGAGGAGGATCAAGACTTGACGATGAGATTTGGCAACGTGGAGGTCAGTGGTGACCCTTGACAAGTCCAGTTTCATCGCTGACTGGAGTAGTTTCAAGAGAAAATAACAGGAGAGAGTAGACAGCGCAGGAGTGAGGTGTGGGCTCCAGGGGAGCCGTCTGAGGACAGTGGAAGCCATGGGTTTAAGAAGTGAGAATAAAATATTTGGTGAGCATATCCTTTAAAATGTTATCTCTTACCATTCCCTATTATAATCTCTTGATTCCTTTCTTCATTCGTTGTTCCTCTCTTTCCCCCAGGTAGGAAGTAAAAGCAAAGAGATAGATTTGTATGTTTTCCTAGCAGGATGTTCTGGGCTTGAAGAGTTCCAAATGTAAAATTTTGAACCCTAGTGTGGGGAACCCTGGATCATATTAAAGCTTTAAAAAAATAATCTGAGTGGCAAATATGTGCATGGTAAAGATCTGAATAGCATTAATTCTCTTTGTTTAATTTCACCAAATATATGTGGGCTGCTTATTTTCTTTTAGGTATTTGAGGCTCAAACATGTGGAGATACCTCAAATATAAGACCTGGTCTTTCCTGTCAGCAAGCTCACACTCCCGTGGGCACAGCCCACTTAGTGGGTCAACCCACTTAGAGTTCAAGTGTTAACACAGATATGTCAGTGAAGGGAGGAGTCCAGTCCACAGTGCAGCTAATTCTGATGGGGGAAATCTAGGAAAGGCTCTGGGAGGATTAGGGTTGGTCCTTAAAGACCATCAGGATGTTGACATTTAGAAAAGTCTGGTGAGGAGAAATGTTTCAATTATGTCTCACTCTGGGTAAACTGTATTACATCTATTCCTTTGAAATTGATTGTAAAAGTATTAGAACCACTGAGAAAAACACTGAAGATGGTGAAAACTATTGGTGGCTGCTTGTTGATCTGAAAGGTTGTATGATGGGATAATCAGGCACAGCCAAAGGTGTGTCGCCAGACTCTCCTCAAGCGGTAAGAGTCTGCAGAAGCTGAAGGAGCAGGAGGAGGTGGGGAGAAGGAGGAAAAGCAGAAAAGGTATTGCATTAAAATTACTTCTGATGCTAATCACACTGCTGATCCAATCACATTGGAATTGTCTCCAGAAACACCAGCTCCTGACATCCTCCTTCACTCTTTTTTATCCAACTCTTAGCACAGGACCTGGCGCAGATTGGCCCACAATAAACATTTGTTGAATGCATGGATTGAATACAATGTGTCTTTTTGTGACTCTTCATTCTTGTGTTGAAATAGTTTTGGCTTTTTTTTTTTTTTTTGCTGTGGCTACATGAAGTTGCATTAGTTAGGTTCAGGTGGGCACTTGAAAGAAACCTGGTCAGCGTTCTAATTCAGAGTCAGGTGTACCTGGATTTTCTTTGGATCAACCATTTGGCTGACCCTGGCCAAATTACTTCTCCTTTCTGAGCCTCAATTTCCTTACTTGTAAAGTGAGGTTTCGAGCTCATGACATTGTTCTTCAGATTAATTATCTAATGGCTGTGAACCATAAAGTGCCTGGTGGCAGTCCCCTGGCAGAGTGGGTCCCTGGGACCCATGGGCTCTCTTTTCCAGAGGAAGATTGAATTATACACCAGTAGGGTTTTTAGTTGGTGCCCATGTAACATCTAACCCTTCGCAGGTAATAATGCTGCAGTCGTAAAAGGCGGTATCTTACTGGTTAGAGGACTAGGAGGCCCCGGCTGATGGGAAAGGTTGTGTTGGAATCCTCCTGCTCGCTCTACTTCCGTGCTTCCTGAAGTCTCTGCTCACCCAGGGCCCATCTTCTGTATGAAGCCACACACTGCTGTCCCTTGTCAGGCCTCCTCCTCCCTTTGTCTAAAACCTGGAGGGATCAGGGGGCTGGAATGTGGAGCGAGCAGGTTTGAAAGGATAGGAACTGGGCAGACGGGGGGTCTGAGGAGTCCCAGAAAAACATGCTGCATATCAGAACCAAAAAGAAAACTCAGATGCCTCGGTCTACTCAGATCAGATAACTTGCTTTGTCTTCTGAAGGGACTGTCCCCTTCTGCAGGGAATCTCTGAATGGGATGTCATTGTGTTAACTGCGCCCTAGCTGCCATGTCTTTAGCATCTTGTCCACTTCTCTGCAGACAGTAGTCAGGCAGGAAAAGAGGTAGCTTTTGTGTCCTGGTATTGAGAAGTACTTGGCCTTGACTTAATTAGCTTTCTAATGAAACATTATGACATGTATTCAGTGCACGTTGTTTCTTTGGTCCCTGTCAGTGTTTGGTGTAGATTCTAGATGTGTCCTAGTGTCATGGTGATCTAGTTAAATTTTCTGACTAGATGAGGTAGCGCTTTGCTTATGGACCTTTTTTGGAGCTGAACTGCTAGGATTTCCAAGCAAATCATATTGATCACCTGTCTGCCAGGTACTCATCTAGAATCATATCAGGTCGGGGTCTTCTGCCAGACCCTGTGTCTGTACTTGTCACGAGGGGATGTGCCCTGCAGGCGGAAGTGCCCCACGCTTGGTTAATACTCTGACTTGCTGTCTGGAAAGTCTTAATACATCCTGAGCAAGAGGCACTATATTTTCATTTGGCGCCAGACCCGCAAATTCTGTAGCTGGCCCTGCTTGTCACTCACTTTCTCGGTGTGGATATGTCTGGGTAGAGTGACTAGATCCTAAAAGTATAGAAAACCACATGAAAGCTCGCCAAAGAGAGATGTCCATATTTTTATGGAGAAAATGTTAGTATGTGTCTGACCATAATGCCATATCATGAATAGAATTTCCTGAAAAATTTTAACAAGTTTCTACCTATACGTCATATTGACTCTTTGGATAACTCACTTAATTTCAAATAGATTTGCTTTTTATAAAATCAGGATTTTTGACAGATAGGCATTTACTTCCATATTATCTTTATCTCCCATCTTATTTCTCCAATCCCAATAAAACGTCTTTTCTGTTTTATCAAGTACAGTATAAAATTTGGTCATATTTCACAGCATAAATACTTGTTTTCATGAAGTATGAATTGTATTTAAAAGTATAACTCATGTGGTTTTAAAATTAAGTTTTTTTTTTAAATTTAAAAATGTTATCCAAGATTCGTTTTCTATAATGTTAATGTTTATCTGTAAATACTTACCTAGACTGACCAATCAGGTATTATGATTGACCAAAAATTATGATGTACAGGTTACCAATTTTCAAAAATAATAAAGTACATTTCATGTTAGAGAAGGAAATAATCTGCATCTATGGATGTCCTAGTGGGGAAAACTTATTTCTGAGAGGGAAATGAAAATTAGTGCAAAATTTAAAAATACCCAGCAACTGGGGGTGGCTGATTAGCTCAGTTGGTTAGAGCGTGATGCTCGTAACACCAAGGTTGCTGGTTCTATCCCCGCATGGGCCACTGTGAGCTACACCCTCCTTAAAAATTAAAAAAACAACTGAACAAACAAAAAAACCCCAAGGAACCTGTATGATCTACACAGTATAACTTTTTATGTGTAATTTGATTTACTCGTAAAATTGTCATATTCAGGGTATCGATGGATGGGAACATTCAGAAAAAAGCAGGCAATAAAAACTTTTTTGAGGCAAGATGAAGGAAAAAATTTTAAACGCTAAAAAAAAAAAAAGACCACTTCTCTTTATTGTATACAGGTCCACCAGAGGAATTCATACTTTGGCTTCAGCAATAATTGTTTCGTGGGCTAGTAAAAAATGTTAACACTCTGCCCTACACAGAGAAAAAATTTATAGCCCTTTTTGAGCTTTGAAGATCAGTTACATAGATGTTTATAGTGTCGTTTGTGGCATTTTTTTTTAGGATGCTAACATGTGAAAGCAGATACATGTTTATGTTTGGTGACTGTAATTAACGTTTTACTTATGAGAAGTACAGACCACGCATCATTTCTGTGGAGTTCCATCAAAAGAAATGCCACATTTTTTTTTTCCTTCAAGGACACCTTGGGGCAGGTGGGGTGGGGCATCTGTAAGGGCTTTTTTTTTTTTTTAAACTCTATCTAGGAGTATCATATAACCACTTCACTCTTTTTTTTTTTTTTTTTTTTTGAAGATTTTATTGGGGAAGGGGAACAGGACTTTATTGGAGAACAGTGTGTATGTACTTCCAGGCCTTTTTTTCCCCAAGTCAAGTTGTTGTCCTTTCAATCTTAGTTGTGGAGGGTGCTGTTCAGCTTCAAGTTGTTGAACTTTCAGTCGTAGTTGTGGAGGGTGCAGCTCAGCTCCAGGTCCAGTTGCTGTTGCTAGTTGCAGGGGGCGCAGCCCACCATCCCTTGCGGGAGTCGAACCTGCAACCTTGTGGTTGAGAGGATGCACTCCAACCAACTGAGCCATCCGGGAGCTCAGTGGCAGCTCAGCTCAAGGTGCCGTGTTCAGTCTTTAGTTGCAGGGGGCGCTGCCCACCATCCCTTGGGGGACTCGAGGAATCAAACTGGCAACCTTGTGGTTGAGAGCCCACTGGCCCATGTAGGAATCGAACCGGCAGCCTTCAGAGTTAGGAGCATGGAGCTCCAACCGCCTGAGCCACCGGGCCGGCCCTGTAAGGGCTTTTGTTGTCTGCATTTTTACTTCGTAAAATGTCCTCATGCTCAAAAAGTCTGGTGATTTCTCTTCTAAGGAAATGTGAATAAAGCAGTTTTTTGACTTGAGATATTATTATTAGAATGGCTTGCGAGTGGGAGAATTTTTGCAAATGCCAAGTGGAAAAAAAGGCACGTGAAAGTGTCCCATTGGGCACCTCTTCGTCTTTGATGTATACGAGTAACAAAGCACGTATAGCCATACTGGGACGAGATGGTGATGTGACAATGTCTCCATTTCTGATTTTAGAAAGGGTCTAGTGGCATTGGCTGAAGGATGACGCTTCACCTATAAGAGGAACTTAAACATGAATGACCTGGTTAGGAAGAAAAGCTTTCTTCATACCAAGAATTTGATGGACAAAGAATGGCCGAAAGTCAGTTTTTCCTCTCTGAAAAAGCCCACTTTCTCTAACACTGTTGTATAGAATCTTGGTTTTGGAGTATTTAGAGTGAGTGTGAATGGAGAACTTCAGTAGAGATTACAGGAAATGTGAGAACTCTGCCCCAGAAGAATTTACACTTTGGTTTCAGCAATAATTATTTTGCGAGTCGATTAAAAAAACACTTTACACGTAGCTGTGTCTTAAAAAATTCTTTTAAAATGTTTAATACTGTCTGTTTCACTTGGTCCCTTTTAAGTGACCAGAATCCGTTTTATGGAATGACGTCTGAAGGGCTACTGCTTGGTCTCGTGTAGGTTCGTTCATCTTGTCTGTTTAAACCACGTGAGATCGAGGATGAGAGCGGAGACCACATCATCCGTTCCTACCACTTGGGGTATTTTTGGTGAGGACATAAAATTGCAACTGCAAGAATCATTTTTTAAAGAGCAGATCCGATGGAAACACTCCGGGGATCTTTCTCTGCCGTGTAATGTTGGGGAACTTGGGCTGTTGATCCTAGTGGTTTCTCCTGCCAATTCCACAGTCAGCTCACAGATCTGATGCTTTTTAGAAGTCGTCCTACGTGTTCATACTGTTTGGGTGAAACAGCCCTATGCCAAAGGAAAGCAATGTCTGGGCCTAAAAGGAAGATGGAAAGAGCAAAAGTTATGGAAGTTAGGACAAAACAAACAAACGGTGACTGTCCACTGTGTGTTAGGTGGACACTTCTCATTTGTGCCACAAGTATTTGCTGAGCGCCGTCTGCGTGAGGCATTGTCACAGTCACTGGGGATGTGGCAGTAAACACAATAGACCAAGTCCCTTGCTTATGTTGTGCCCCAGGGACATAGACTGTAGAAGAGGGGTACAAAGATTCCATCACCTTTCTCTTGCAAGATGCGTGGTATTCATATTATCACCTTCTAAATGGGGAAAGCAAGGCTCAGAGGGGTAACATGGCTAGAAACGGGTGCCGCTGGAATTGGGACCCAGAGCTCACTGGCCCCAGGAGAGCTGCGTGAAGGTGCGGTGGGGAGGAGGTGGACACGGAGCGGCAATTCACGCAGCCCTGCGCTTGTCCCTTGTATCGCTTCCAAGTGGAAGGCTCTGATAAAAAATTGCTCTGATATCAAACGTTGCTGAGGAGTCTGGAATGAGTCTGTTGCCTTCCCTTATTTTCTCTGTGTGTACGTATTTGATGTTTACTGTTTCTTACTCCTGTACCCTCTGCTCTACCTGGAGCCTTCCCTCCCCAAACATTAAACAGCTTTTCATTTTTTTAAGACTCAGCTGAAGTGTCACCTTCTCCTGCAACCTTTCCCTTTGACACCCCACATTCCTGCGGGCCCCACCCCGGTTTGGCTTCACTTTTGCCCATACGCAGTGCCTTAGAGCATCTGCTTTGGTCTGTTTCCCCTGCTAGACTGACGACAGAGACCAAGTCACGTGCATTTTTTTTAATCTCCAAAGCGCATTTCTCTCAGTGCCTGAAACCGAGGGGTGTGGTTAAAGTTTGTTGAATCAATGAGTAAATCTTTCGCATCGTATCCTATGCGTTTTTATATGTGGCCATTTCACTTAACATTGCATTAGAAGCATTTCCTTGTACACTTACAAATTAAAATATCATTTTTAATGGCTACAGGTTTTTCCATCATTAGGTGTACTATGACTGATTTCGTTTTTCCCTAAATTATACATGATTTGGGGGGGAAGCTTTGTCTGATTTTAGGGTGATTTCCCTACGATTTCTGGAAGTGGTAGTACTGGGTAAACCCAGTAAGATGGCATGGTCATCTTTAAGGCTTTTTCTAGAATTTAGCCCGATTGCTTTCCAGGGTGGGTGACAGCCTCAGTTAGTGTCCACAGGGCCGGGTGGTGGTCTGGAGGGCTACAGTCCCCTCTGATCCAGCGTCACTTTCTGAAGATGTAGAGAGGCAGGCGCAGTGCGGCATGTTTGGTGGGGCTCCGTCTGAGCTTCGGTTAGGATTAGGGCCGTGAGGAGAAATGAAGAAGAAGGCTGGAAGGAGAATGTCACGTAAATGGACACAGATGTCAGTGTGCTGTTTTTCTTTGTTAATTACACCACAGAGTGACTCTCTTTGATCTTTCACTTGCCAAATTTTTTTTAAAAAACCATTTTCTAATCTTTTTCTAATCTAATTCTTACCCTGAGAAATTACAGCTTTAGCCTTCTCTTGAAATACATTGTTTTTTTGGACATGCCAGAAATCGTAATAACAACAATAATAGCTCGTGTAGTCAGCACTTATGATCTGCTAAACACTTTACATGGATGATAACTATTTAACTCTATGAAGTCAGGATATGGTTACTGTTCTCATTTTATCCTTGTCAGGGTCACACAGCCATTGTGTGGTGGTAGGTTGAGCCCAGGCTGCCTGATGCCATTGTCCCGCCCTCCTAAAGGTGACACTCAGCAGGCATGTTCTCTGGTGTCCAGAGAACAGGAGTCATTGTGTACTAGAGACAACCCAGAGCTCCCTAGAAAGACACGTGGTGTGTGTCCTTGCCCTTCCACCCACCTCCTGGGCTATTAGAAGTGCTTCCCACTCCCCATTTCCTGTAGGTGAGTTGTCTTGAAAGAAAGTGGTTATCAGGCACTTCTTGTCTGTTCCTCTCACCTTCCAATTTGTCTACTTTATCCTCACTGATGGCTTTCCACTTTTGGGGGATAAAGCCTTCCTCTTCCTAATAAAAGGAATGATGGTAATGGTAGAGGAGAAATGCTCGTATTTATCGAGTGCCAAGCACAGTTCTAAGTGCTTGACTTTTAACTCCCACCGGCTAAGGCTGTCTTCATCTGTGCTCTGTCCTGTCTTGCCCTATGCCTGGCTTTCTTAGTAATCATTTCAGTCTTCCATCTTTCCTTCTCTCCTTTGATTCGGAAAAATCTCCAGTTCGCTCCCTTTGTACAACAAGATGTCACCTCTGGTCCTGCATTTCCCTGTAGCTGTCACTTTATCCCGTTCCTCCCCTTTCACAGACTAGACTCTTACAGAGATGGGTCTCTTATCCCACTCACTTTTCAGTCCCCTTCCTTCCCTGCGCTTTTTGGGGAGTCTTTTCCTTTCATCACTCCACCCAGACTGGTCTTGTGAAGACCACCAGCACCTTCTTGATTGCCAAACCGTGGGGCACTTCTCAGAGTGTGTTATTTCACTTCTCTTTGGCTTTGACCCTGGTCACCACTTCTTTGTTTGAAAGTCGCTTCCTTTGGATACCATGGGTACTATGTTTCCCCGATAATAAGACTGGGTCTTAATATTAAGTTTTGCTCCAAAAGACACTTATGTTCAGGGGATGTCATCCTGAACAGTCACGCTAGGGCTTATTTTCCAGTTAGGTCTTATTTTCGGGGAAACACGGTATACTGCTTTGCTTTTCTGTCTCCCACAGACTGCTCTTTCCTGAGCACACCTTAAGTGTGATGTTCCTAGGGCTCTATTCTTGACTCCCTTCTAATTTCCTACCTCAAGGCGCATTTTTTGAATGAATGAATGCATGCCTGCATGAATGAATGCCCTTTCATTTTCCCTACCATTCACTTACTTATTCTCCAGAGAGTTTTTAGTGCCCCTGTACAGGTCCGTGCTCAGGAGATGGTTGTGAGCTAGACAGCCACGTTCTGCGTTCCCGGCACCTAGAGCTGTCTACCATGTAAATACCGATGGCGCTAGTGCCCTAGCCGGTGCTTATCTCCGGTCTGAGATCTGCACCCACATCTGCAGCTGCCCCAGCACGGCGGACAGGGAGGACACACCGCCGTGCTCACACCCAGCTCTGCTTTGGGGTGTCCTTGGAGCACCCCCAGAACTCTCTGTGGCTCAGAGTGTATCAGGAATTCTGCTGAGAGCCCGTTTTTATGGGGGGGGGGCGAGTGAAGGATAGAGCGCCCATGCATTCCCTGAGAGAGGGGTTTTGAATCATTGTTGAGTCAGGGACCTCCGAAAATCTTACGAAAACTGGAGGCTTGCGTGACCCTCAGGTTTGCAGTCGTAGCCTTAGGCGCCCTAAAATCTCTCCTGGAATCAGGCCACACCAGCACAGGCGATGTGTGCATCTCCTCACTTGGGCCCCTTGACAGTTGCTTCCTCTGAATTGTGTTTTGGCGTCAGGCACGTGCTCATACTGAGTATATGGCGTGTGCTGTTGTCACATACTGTGCTGATACTTGGGTATTGTGTACTCATCTCACTTCTGGCATTACCTTATTTTTTCTGTCATCGCTGTACTTCTGTCCTAATTTCCTTACCTATTTGATTTTAACTTAATAAGTTAATACATTATTTTAATAAATAATTAAAATTCATTTTATATGTTTTTTGTTAATCGCTTTAAACAACAAAATGCTAACCATAAATAAAAGAAGTGTCACCCGCCTACAAGGCATTTCTTTTTGGGTACAGGCATCTCATAGTCAGTAGTCCAATTATAACTCATCTGAGTCTCTTCTTAAAACCTCCTTCTTCCGTATTCTCAGTTACGGGTATTTTACTATCCACTTAGGTGTTTTGCCCTGAAGTCTGGCCTCTCCACTCTTCCTCACAGCTCACTTCCAAATAATGACTGATTTGCGTTGATTATACCCACTAAGTAGCCCTGGAACTTCCCCTCCCCCGCCCCCACTGCCCAGGCTTGCCTTGTCCCGCCTCAGCCCATTCTCCACATATGAGTAGGAGCTGGATGAATTGTCTTAAAAGGTAAGTCTGACCCAGTCACTCCCCTGCTGAAATCCTTCAGAGTCTCTTCCTTGCCTTCATCAAAAAGTTCTGCTACTTAGGATGGTATTCAGATCACATCATGAACTTGTCCCAGCCTGTCTGTCTTGCCTTGCGTCTTGCTGTGGCCGTACACTCTCCTAATCAGATGATCCCCGAATCCCCTGAACACGGTGTGTTCTCACAAAACCTCCGCACCTCGGCCGACGCTCCTCGGACCTCTCACCTGGCTGACCCCTACCTGTCCTGGAGAAGAAACTGCACAGTCAGGTGACATGCACAGTGTTAGAGTTCACATGTTGCTCAGTTTTCAAAATTACTCTCTGGGCTGGTTTGATTATGACATAACTCTAGTTAGTGTGAGTGAATTTGAATCCTGAAAACAGAGTGGTGAAAAAAGTCAGGTGATACTCTGCGCGCCCTCAGGTACGCTGATGGTGTCTCTGGGGAATCGAGTACTTGTGCACGCGCGCACTGTAAGTAGCAGAACAATGTACAGAGCTTCCGCAAACATGGCATTTATTTGGAGGGTACAGGGGTCCTTTCCCTGAACCCAGGGACAGAAAAGCAGGAGAATGGAACCCAGAATCCAAATGCTGCCAGCGCCTCCTTGGTCTTGGGTTTCCGCTTTGGTAGAATCACCCCGTACACACTCCCCGTTACCTTGCCTCTTTCTCTCTTCCTTGTACACGTTTGGCAACGCTGGCTACTCCAGCCCCATGCCTACTACATGCTGCGGAACGCAGAGCAAATGCAAGCCATGCTGGTGGGTTTGATTTTTCCCTCAACTTTTTGTTCTGAAAATTTTCTGATCTGCAGGAGGTTGAACGAGTCACCTAGAGTCATCAGTCGTTGGTGTTGCCGTTTTGCCACATTCACTGTGTGTGTGTGTGTCTACATGTATACCTGCATACATACACATACTTGTTGGATTTGGCTGAACTGTTCGAAAGTACAGAGAACCATAAAGCAGAGATGGAAACTAGGTGGTGGTCAGGGAAGGCCTCACTGAGAAAGGGATATTTGAGCAAAGACCTGAGGGAAGGAGCGTGCCAGGGGATGGGCAGTGTGCAGTAAGTGAGCCTGCCATCCAGCCATGCTGGAGCAAAAGGCACTCTACGTCCTGGACTGCCGCTGTTCAAATGCTCACTGGCCCTTCCTGGAAAGGTTGGATTTCTCCGCCCCGCTGGCTGCAGGTATGGCCATGTGACTTGTTCCAGCCAATGAAATGAAGGGCTCGCTTCTGGGCCAGATTGCAATGTGCCACCACTTGTTCCTCTTTCCTTAGGAGTGTTCCAGGTAGCAGCTACTGTCTCATCGTGGGAGTGACAATGACACGGAGCCGAGCTGCCCTTTCACCCGAATGTTTTCATGTTTTATAGACATAGTAGAAAATAATAATGGTTTCAGTTTCTTCATTAGAAATTGTTGTATGAAAGGAGAAGATGGGGAGAAATAGAAATTTGTTATGCATCACTACCATTTTCATTTATGTATAATTTGCAATAATGGAGAATATCCATTGTAATTTAAATATACCCAAAGGGAATCACTGCGAGTGCCCTTTTGCGACCTGCTTTTTCTTTTTTCTTTTTTTTTTTAAATTGGGGAAGGGGAACAGGACTTTATTGGGGAATAGTGTGTACTTCCAGGACTTTTTCCAAGTCAGGTTGTTGTCCTTTCAGTCTTAGTTATGGAGGGCGCAGCTCAGCTCCAGGTCCAGTTGCCGTTGTTATTTGCAGGAGGCGCAGCCCACCATCCCTTGCAGGAGTTGAACTGGCAACCTTGTGGTTGAGAGGATGCGCTCCAACCAACTGAGCCATCCGGGAGCTTAGCGGCAGCTCAGCGCTAGGTGCTGTGTTCAATCTTAGTTGCAGGGGGCGGAACCCACCATCCCTTGCAGGGGTTGAAGAGTCGAACCTGCAACCTTGTGGTTGAGAGCCCACTGGCCCATGTGGGAATCGAACCGGCAGCCTTTGGAGTTAGGAGCACGGAGCTCCAACCACCTGAGCCACCGGGCCGGCCCTGCGACCTGCTCTTTCAACTCAATTTTTTAAAAAAAATTGTGCCAAAATACATGTAACATAAAAGTATACTTCTTTTTTTAAGAGCAGGAAATAGTAAAGTGAATAGAAAATATATTGTTTTCTTTTAAACATATGGCATTACTGAGCTCCATCTGTGTTGATGGATGGATGGATGGATGGATGGACGGATATTGGATGTGTGTATAACCTCCCTGTGACGTGATACCAGATGCCCCAGAGTGAGTTGCAGTCCTCTCCTTTGTGTCTTTTCTACTCTCGTTGTCTCTTGTGCAGACCTTATCGTGCTGTATCATCATTGTTGATTTTCTTCTGTCTTTCCCCATTGGACCTGGAAATCCGTGAGGGTGGGAATTATGACGCAAGTGTTATTTTATCTTTAGTGCCTGCTACAGTGTCTGGTGCAAAGTAGGGACTTAATAAACCAACAAAGGACTGAGTTTGGGGGGCAAGATTATGTTCATCAAGTGTCTTTTTTTTTTGTTTTATTTACTGGTACCCTGCATATTTTGAACCAGAAAATGGAAATATTCTTTATTTCAGTATACACTCTCATCAAAGAGGGCGTTAATGATCTAACAACGTTATTCTAATGTTAGCGTATGACCGTAATATCTGCAATACTGACATTTTAATACACAAATTCATGTATTCATAACTAATGATGGACCAGCACTGTGTCGTCGGGTGTAAGGCCGCCTCTGTCTGCAGGTCACTGCAACTTCAGGCAGGATTTCCTGCTGTAAAGATCTATGGTTAAGAGTAGGGTTTCCAGGTGGGAATTCCTGCCCGTTCTCAGGAATTTTTTTCGCTCTTCCATTCCCGAATC
Source organism: Rhinolophus ferrumequinum (assembly GCF_004115265.2). Taxonomy (NCBI): domain Eukaryota; kingdom Metazoa; phylum Chordata; class Mammalia; order Chiroptera; family Rhinolophidae; genus Rhinolophus; species Rhinolophus ferrumequinum. The sequence goes on from NC_046292.1 coordinate 6,652,184, forward strand.
CCGAGATATAAACTGTTTTCTGTTCTCCACAATGAATCGTTTCCACAAAGTGATGGCAGATTCTACCAACCACCTGGGTTCAAGGAGCCGATTTTCCTCATTTCCCGACCAACTTTTCTCGGGATTCGGGAATGGGAAAGTGAAAAAAATTCCTGAGACGGGGCAGGAATTCCCCCTCGGAAACCCTAGTGATAAACAGGAAAAATGTCTAAGAGATACATTGTGAGTAGTACGTTTATTTCCCATTGTGGGTATTACTGGGTTCAAGGAGCCGATTTCCTCCCCGATTTCCCTACCAACTTTTCTCGGGATTTGGGAATGGGAAAGCGAAAAAAAATTCCTGAGAACAGGTGAGAATTCCCGCCTGGAAACCCTAGTTAAGAGTATGCACTCCAGAGTCAGATTGTCTAGATTCACGTGAATCTACTCTTTTACTTTCTGGCTTGTGAGAGCAGGTCACCTAACCTCTGAGTTCAGTTTCCTCATCTATCAACTGGGAAAATAAATGTACTGCTCTCTTCGGATTATTAACTAAGTTTATATACGTGAACCCCTTAGAACAGCATCTGGCACACGATAAGGGCTGGGGGAGTGTTACTCACGTTATTATAAAATACTCTTTGGTCTTAGCATGTCCAAGCAGTTTGTCAGTGGCTGAACTAAACGACTGTGTTACCTGAGTGCCGACTCAGCTCCTCTTTGCAGGCGAGAAGGTAACGGCATTGTACTGAGCAGTAAGGAGACATTTACTTGTGTTCAGTTCCAATCTTTGAAGGAGAACTTAAGTCACTTCTTGCTATAATGTTAAGGTTGAAGGAAAAATTATTTTCCCCTAGTTTTGGCCTCATGGATACAGTCTACAGTAGCAGACTGAGTTTAATAGATTCTCTAAAAAGGGGGATGGTGAGGGTTAGGCGACCAGACTTTTGGAGCTTTTGAGTAAAAATTAATTCAAACTTGTGAATTTTTAAAAGGAAACTTGGTGGAGTTCAGATCACGGAGCTGTGGTGTTCAGATTTTTAAGTGCGTTTACTTGGAGATGTATTGTGGGGCGTAGATACAAGCATCTTGTGAAATTTTACAAATTTTGCATATGGCCAGCTATTAAAAAAGAATAAAACCACAGTAAGAATCAAAACAGGAGGTATTTCTAGAAGGGCACCATCCTGGAGAGTAAATATTTGGAAGTGTTTTTTGTGTGTGTGCGGTTTTTTTTTTTTTAATGTGGAGATTTAATTTTTTTGAGTAGAAGAGTAAGGTGGCTTTTGTAGAAAGACTATTTACTAAATTGAAAATGATGCTTTGGTGGTTCCTTTGCCCCCACAAAGTGCTAAGAACAGGAGGAACAGTGTGGCCTCTCCTGCCTGAGGGTCTGCCTCTGCCACGCAGTGGCCCGTGCTGTTTTGAACAGTAGCTGTTTGGAATCTATTTTTAGTTGATCAGGAACGCTCGTGTGCGCGTAGGAAATGCAACATCAGGACAGAACAGTGCCGGGGAAAGCCCTCTTTCAATGTCGTTTGGGAAGCAAGAACTGAAACAGTCAACCCAAGAAAAACTCCAGGAATGAGATTTCCTTATCGGTATATCTGGGTTGAGTTGTGGTTTAAAATAAGGACGTAAGTTGAGGAATTGGAAGTGCCTTTTTTATGCTTTTGGTGTTTTCTGTCTGTGACATCTGGGAAAACAAAATTCTTTTAAAAAGGGCTTTTGTTTAACTTACGCCAATCCTGTGTGCTTCGTGTAAAAAAGTATAGTAAGCAAAGAGAAAAAGGTTTAATAATATTTGGGACTATTTCTAGTTTGTGTCTCATATGTTGTGTTGGTGATAAAAGTGAGATCGCCTCTCTTACTAGTCCAGTGAATGAGCTAGGCCTTTACTCCTGCAACTGCTCAGAGCCGTTCTCTTGGGAGTCTCCTGTCCGTATTCCCAGGGTCCTCAGGTTGCTAAACCGGTTCAAAGCCACCAGCAGTGTGGGAAGTGGTCAGTCTACCCAAGGCTGAAGGGCCCTGTCTTCTACCGACAGCGACAGCGCAGCTGTGGGCAGCCCAGAGCACTGCCTCATTCACGGCCGTTTTCTTCTCTTAACAGGAGGTCTTGAAGATGGGGGCCAGGTCAGGTCCTACCAGTCACCTCCTACCAGTTCACGTCATGCGCGGACCTGCCTTTGTCCCTTACTCCGCTCTTCCATCTCAATATATTTCACAAAGTCTTGATTTTTTTCATTCTTTTTTTAAAACCTGTGTTTGTGGGTCGTGGTGGTTGGGGATCGGGGAATACCAGCACCATGGAGATCTTGCTTTTTGGAAAACTTCCTTTCTTCCTTCAAGCCCATATTGCAGTGAGTCAGGACATCAATTCTATGTTGATATCACCGAGGAGAACATCAGAATCTAACATCTGAGGCTGAGCTTGGCACCAAGATTTAAAGTGGCTTCCTATCTTCCCCAAAACAGTGTGTGTGTTTTTTCAAGGATAATGACAATATTATTCCATAATCAGTAAACTTTATGTGCAATGCATTTTCTGGTATTTTTTATTTATTCTTTCATTCATTCAACAAATATTCAAAGAGCACCTAGTATGTGCCAGGCATACATGTAGGCACTGATGAGACATCAGAGAAAAACGCTGAGAAGTCTTTGCCTTAAGAAACTTAAGAGTAGGGGGTAGTGAGTTAGCATAATAAACATCATGTATGTTGTAGGAGCCGTGAAGAAAAATGAAGTGGAGAAAGGGCAAGTTGTCTTACATCTGTATTTTCATCCCCATGGGAGAGACCGGGAAACTGACGCACAGAGAGGCTAAGCGGCTCATCTTGAACACACCTCGCTCGTAAGTAGCGCAGGTTGAATTTGAATTTGAAATCAAGCATGGGCCCCTAAGTTAAGCTGCCTCTAAGGTAATGAAATGTAACTTCTAGCTAATTCCCAAATGCTGGGTTCTGTGAAAATGTAGTCTCTCTTCACTAGGTGTTCTGTCGTATTGGTATGTATACACAAACACATTTTTAAAAATTAAAATTAAAACAGTATCAGGTAGTAAATACAGTGTTTGGATAAGGTATTTTAATTTGCACTAAATTTTTTAAAATGTAGAATCTTCATAGTGAATGTAGCTTTCTAGTGGGCCTTGAGGGTTAATTAGGATTTACTTTTAAAAATTATATCCTATTTGAAGCATATAAAGGACTATACTTAACACATAAGTTATGAAGCATAATAAGATGAATACCCATGAACTCACTGCTCAGTTATGAGCATACAACCCACAGAATTTTCACAAAGTGGACACACCTGGGAAACTCGTATCCAGTTAAACAAAGACCATCACGAGCACCCTAAGAGCTCGCTCATGCCTCCCGCAAGCGTCTCGCCTGTTCCCCCACCCTTCCTGCCTAAGGTAACCACTGGACTAATGTTTCAGTTTTGTTTTCTTGTATTTGAACATCAGATAAATGGAATCATGCAATCTATGTTTTTTATGTCTGGCTTCTTTTGCTTGGTAGTGGTGTAAGGTTCATCCAGGTGGTTGCTTAGGACACAAGTGCATTCATTTGATTGATTGTAGATTCCCGTGTAAAAATATACCACCGTTAATCTGTCTTCACTTGTACTGTAGTTCTTGAAGCACCTTTTCATATGCCTTCCCATTTCGTTGTAACAATGACCTGTGAAAGCTTTTAAGCCTGAGTTTATTATCCCTTTCTTTAAAAATTTTTTATTGGGGAAGAACAGTGTGTTTTTCGAGGACCCATCAGCTCCAAGTCAAGTCGTTGTTTTCAATCTAGTTGTGGAGGCTGCAGCTCCCTGGCCCATGTGGGAATCGAACCGGCAACCTTGGTGTTATGAACACTGAACTCTAACCATGGGGCCAACCGGCCATCCTACCCCTACTTTCTAGCTGAGGAAACAGAGACTCTAAAGAGTTAAAAGATTTACCCGACATCACAACAAGCACCACCAATCCATGGGCACCAGCGTGCAGGTTTCCTGACGGATGCCAGGTCCATTTCACTCGGCTAAACCACATTTATTATCACGTCTTAAGTGTAACACCACTGGGGTCTGCAGCCACCTGGTTTCACTCCATGCATGCCCACACTTAATTCTCGTCATCTGGTGGACTCCGGACCTTCATCATAATCCCTCCTTTCCATACCCTCTCAACTCCTTGTCCCTCTCTCCCCTACCTACTAGCCTGGCAAAACCCCCAGCTGGGGTTAAATCCAGCTTTCCCTGTACTTGCACCTATGACGCTGCTTGTGGCTGGAGACAAATACACCACCATCTTGAATGGTTTCTTTTTTTCTTTCTTTTTTTTTTAAAAATTTTACTGGGGAATATGGGGGAACAGTGTGTTTCTCCAGGGCCCATCAGCTCCAAGTTGTCATCCTTCAGTCTAGCTGTGGAGAGTGCAGCTCAGCTCCAAGTCCAGTCACAGTCTTTCAATCTTAGTTGCAGGGGGCGCAGCCCACCATCCCATGTGGGAATTGAACCGGCAACCTTGTTGTTAAGGGCTTGGGCTCTAACCAGCCGAGCCATCCGAACACCCCTCTGGCAGCTCAGCGGCAGCTCGTTGTCTTCAATCTAGTTGTGGAGGGCGCAGCTCTCTGGCCTATGTGGGAATCAAACCAGCAACCCTGTGGTTCAGAGCTCGTGCTCTAACCAACTGAGCCATCCGGCTGCCCTTGAATGGTTTTGTTTTGCATTCATGACCTCAAGCAGTCGTGAGCTTACCTAGGGCTGCCCAGCAGTCCTCCTTTATTTCCCTAGTACCTTCATTCTCTCCCTCTTTGAGGTGACTGCTTTATACCTTACCTTCTCTCTTTACACCCCTAACTCATCTTTCTGCACTCTCCTTTCACCTGATGAGCTTGTTTTCCATTTCACTGAGAAAATAAAGGCCGTCAGAGGAAAGCTTCAACAAGCCACCAGCATCACATCTAGCGCTGTCCATTCTCCTGCATCACCAACCTTTCTTCCCAGCGTGCAGTCATACTGCGCTTTCTTCCACCTTTAAAACAAACCAGTCAAACCTCTCTTGAATCTGCTTTCCTTCCCCTGTTCACTCCATTTATTATTTTTTACAGGAAAAATCCTCTGTATTTCTTGTGTCCACTTTTTTCCTTCACATTCTGTCTTGGACCCACTCCAGTCAAGCTTTCATCCCCAACATTCCATCAAAATAGCTGTCGACAAGGCCCTCAACCACCACGTCATTGCCATATGCAACGGTCAACTCTCAGCCTTCGTGTTACTCACCGTGTCAATAGAGTGATGTCAGTCACTCTCTCGAAGTACTCTGATTAGTTTCTCGAAAGCCAGTGTCAGTTCTCCTGGAGAACCAGTCCTGGAGGTCTCTCGACAGGACTTGCTCACTCTCCGTTGTTGGTTTCACCTCATCTCCCCAACTTTGACTGTTGGTATGTTGTATGTAGGGCGTCCTCCTCAGACTTCTTAGTCTCTGTCCACACTCACTGCCTAGGTGATCGCACTCTCTCATGGCTTTAAATGCCATCTAGAAGCTGACAGCTTTCAAATTGTCATCCTAACCTGCCCTGTGTCCTGCGCATCAGATCCTACATCTGCTTGACAGTTCCATCTGCATGTTTACTAATCATGCACCTGAAAGAACGTATCTCTACCCCCTTCCATTCTTCTTGCTGTCGTTATCTCAGTACACTGAGCTTGTAAATTGCTTAGGCCCAGGACTTTGGTGTCATCTTTACCTCTCCTGGTTTTTCCTCCTCTGTATCCAATCCATCAGCAAATCCCATGAGCCTGAGCTCTACTTTCAACGTGTGTCCCAGGTGACCACTCACCACGATCTTCACAGCTGCCCACTGCGGTCGACGCCATCCCCCACCCTCCGCTCGATTATTGCACTAGCGCCCTAGGCAGTCTCCCTGCCTTCTCCTGTGCTCCTCCACAGTTTACTCCATAGCAGCTAAAAGAAACATGTTAACATGTAAGTCAAATCATGTCACTTTTCTGATCAGAACCCCCTGGTGGCTTCCCGAAGGCCCTCAAAGCCCCTTCTCAACTCTGAAGTCCCCTTGTGCTGTTTCTCCCTGCTCGCTTTGCTCTCGCCACACCGGTCTCCCTTGAACACGCCAGGCACAGCCCCACGGCACTCCCCAGATTCCCACGTGCCTTGCTTTCTCTCTTCCTTCAGGTGCTTTCAGATGCCCCTTTACCATGGAGGTTTTTCCAGTCTTCCTGACGTAAAACTTGTGGTGCCCTCCCCCCACAGGCCCTGCTGCCCCTCCCTCACTGCATTTTTCTCTAATGGTGCTCGTGACCATTTTGTGCCTTTGGCTGTTGCCCTTCGGCCTCCGCTAGAAGCTGAGCTCCGTGGGAGTGGAACTGTTGGGTTTACTGTGCTGGATGAGTGTGTGCTGAATGCATGAATATCCGAGGAGGCGTCAGTGTCACAAGTCTGAAACACTGTCTGGGCTGGAATATTCAGTTAGACGTTCTCGTGTGTGGTTCCAGTGCTTCTCCCTCAACGCCATGTATTCGTTTCTCCCATTGCTGAGTGAGTACAGAGCTGTTCTGTGCCTGGCCCCCTGCTCAGTGCGGGGGCTTCAGCAGGGACCAAGGTGGCCGTGGTTTGTTCACGGAGCTTCCGTTCCACTAGGGAAACAGACAGTAAGACGGTGAGTGAGAAGTAGATATTTACAGAGCATGAAGAGTGCTTGAAGGATGTGCATAGAGAGGGCCATAACACCCAATGAGTGTGGCGAGGAGAGAGGAGAGCTCCAGGAGGCGACATTCAAGCTGAGAATGGACGCAAGAAAGAACCAGCCATGCCAAGAATTAATGAGAAAACGCTCCCAGGTTAAAGGCATTGCAAGGAGCCAGAGGTACGATAGGGCTTACGAAGTTCTGGGACCTGTCAGGGCCAGGGTGGCTGCCACCTGGTGTGGCCCACCATAGCCCGGAGAGGCAGCCAGTGGCTCTGTAGGACATGGTGGGGACTCCACGTGCAGTGGGAAGCCGTTGAAGGGTTCATGCAGGGGAGAGCGAGTGTGCTTTTAAGGAGTTACTGTGATTGTTGTGTGGAGGATGGATTGTAGGGGCAACTGTGATCACATGCTTTCTTATCATTGGGATCGTATTCTATGCTTAGGCAGATTTTGAAAATCTCCACAGCCCTTCGCAACCACCATTCTACTTTCTGTGAATTTACCTAGTCTCCGTACCTTATATAAGTGGAGTCATGGTGTTTGTCTGTTTGTGACTGGCTTGCTTCACTTAGCATCATGTCCTCCAGGTTCATCCGTGTAGCACGTGTCAGAATTTCCTTCCTTTCGAAGGCTCAGTGACATTCCATTGTATGTATGGACCACATCTCGTTTATCTGTTCATCCATCGGTGGAATCTCGGGTTGCTTCCACCTTTTGGCTCTTGCAAATAATGCTGCTGTGGACACTGGTGAACAAATAACCTGTTCGAGTCCCTGCTTTCTATTCTTTCGTGCATATGCCCAGAAGTGGAATTGCTGGATCATATGGTAGTTCTAGTTTTAATTTTTTGTGGAATCTCCATACTGGTTTCCACAATGGCTGCCCGTTTACAGTCCCAACAGGGCACAGGGTTCCGATTTCACCACATCCTTGCTAACGCTTCTGATATTGTGTTTTTTTGACAGTCGCCATCCTAAGGGTGTGAGATGTTATCTCATTATGGTTTTGATTTGCATTTCAGAAATCTAAAACTTTGCAAGTGTATAAAGAAAGGAATATGAGGCCAGAGTGGACCCAGGTGGATCCTTTAGGAAGCTTTTGCACAGGTCCTGGTGAGAGAGGACGGTGGCCTGGCTAGGGTGGTGGCTGAGGAGCTGAGAGGAGAGGGTTGGAGGACGAGGACTTGGTGATAAATTGTCTGTGTCTGAGGAGAGGAGGGAAGCAAAGACACCGCAGATGCTGGCTCTCTGGCTTGAGTAATTGGGTCGAGAAGAGGGTGGGGGTGGGAATTGCTGGTCCACCCCTCCTCCCCCCACTCTCAAGTGTTCTGGAGTGAAATACTTCATTCATTTCTTTCAGTGAGTTTTTCATCTCAACCAGTTCTCCTTGGGTGAGTTGTGACGACTTTCCCATTTTTCCTTTTCTGTTGAGTTCAGGTCAGTGAGCACCGAGCACCTGTTACAGGTGCTGTGCTCAGCTTTTGGGAGATAAAGATGAGAGAGGCAGCCTGGGGGAGCGCTGCAGCCCCCAGGTTTGGGTCTCAGTGTCCCTTTTCACCATGACAAAATATTGAGGATCCCAGAGAGCTTTGGTCTCGGCGGGTTTTAGCTAGTGACATTTACCAGATTAGAAATGAAAACTGAAAAATTTACACAAAATCATTAATTCTTTCAAAAATAATAAAAGCCACTGTATGTTAATATAAACATGTTTTTATTGAAAACCACTGCATTTCTCAAATTGAATGAGAGGAGTGACATTAATTTCACTTTTGCAAATCATTTTAATGTCTGACTTTATAGAAGACAGCTGGATTCCCATATTAAATTTATTTAAAGAAGTTGTAACATCACATGCCAAGGAGTCTCTAGAGGGAAAACTCCAGTGGACACTTGTTGGAGAATGAGCATGAAAAGGCAAATGTCTTAGTGTTGTTATAAAAATTGTTTTGGCCTCTCAGACCCTCTGAAAAGGTCCTGGAGACTGCTGGTCTTGTGCTGAGATCACAGACACCAGAACCAGACTGCATGAGTTCAAAACCCAGCTCTGCCACTTACTCATCAGGCAAGATACAACCTCTCCATGTCTCAGTTTGCTTGTATATAAAATGGACATAACTCAGTGGGTTATGAGGATTAAATAAGTATGCATTTGTAAAGTGCTTAGAACATTGCTAGAAAATAGGTAAGTGCTACATCAGTGTTTATTAAACAAATATGACCTAATCCCTTCCTTCCAGGGATTTAATCTAGTTCAGTAGGCAGGTGAACAACCGAAGAACTTCAGGGTTTTCTATAAATTCACTGATAGGTATATTTGCAGTCGGGGCACAGGAGGGGCTTTTGGACTTTGGAGTCAAGAATCAGTGGTTGTCTCAACACTAAAAGGAGCAGATTTGCTACAGTGTTAGAGTAACAGGTAGGTTGTTAGTTCAGGTCTGTCCCAGTTAGCATTTGTCACAATTTTTCACCCTCCTTATTCGTCATGGAAAAAATGTGAGCAGCCGCCTGGTTGGGTGGTTTCTTTGATGCCTTAGAGCCAGACCTTGTATCATAATTGTTGCATGGCCTCACTGCCTGGGACAGCAGGTGGTCAGGGAGGGTTTATTGACTGGTTATGAATTAACGTCTGTCAAAATGTGGGGGAAACATTTCTGTGACCCACTAAGACGTTGTGCTATACTTGTAGTACAAGGAAGAAGTTTAGGTGGAATTTTTATTGAAATTAAGAAAAACCTAATCATTTTGCTCTTGAAAGTGATAGTAAAGTTTGTGACTTAGTATAACTTTTGTTACTTTCTCTCATTGTTTTAGTGAACGAAATTGGATATTTATTTTCAATCAAATTGGATATTTATTTTCAATCTTGCCTATTGAAAATGACCAAGTTACATAGTTTGATTAAAATAGCAACAAGCTTTAGTGTGTTTCAGTGTGTAGCATGCTGATTGTAAATTCACGGTATCAAACAGATGGTAAGGCGAGTCAATATGAGGGGGCAGCTTCCAAGAGTCCTGGCCCCCCAAGGCATTGCTTGTCTCCCATGAGCACTGTTTTCTCAAGGCATGTTTCGTCCTTCGGCGCCCGTGTGGTAATTGGTGGGTATTGAAAATGTCGTCCTTCTCGGGCGGAGCTGTGTTTCTGAGCCTGGTTACAGATGGCCCTTGTTTCCCTCACATTGCAGATCCGACGGAGGCGACTTGCACGACTTGCTGGTGGACAGACCTCCCAGCCGACCACCCCGCTCACCTCGCCCCAGAGGGAGAACCCCCCGGGGCCTCCCATAGCAGCGTCGGCCCCCGGCCCCTCCCAGAGTCTTGGTCTTAACGTCCACAACATGACCCCAGCTACCTCCCCAATAGGTGCATCAGGTAAGCCTGTCCTTCACACCTGGACGTGTTATCATTCTAACCACAGCTTCCTACTCCGCTTCCAGGTGTGACATTTCCACAACAGGGTAAAATAAATCGGACAGAACTTTTTAAAATCCTGCCAGCGACAGTTGAAATTTTATCATTACTGTGTGTTTTGTTAAATGGCTATTCATTCTGATAGTAGTCTGTGAAAACGGCTTGTTTTCCTTTCCATCATTTTTATCCTTGTTTTTCAAACAGGGTCTTATCTGTTTGAAAAAGCGATTAAGACTAAATTTCATTCTGCTGATTTGGAGTTTGGTTGATGCTTTTCTTTTAAGATAAAATAATCTGAAAATGCAAGATGGAAAGAATGGTTAAAGTAACAAGCCTCCTATTACGCATTTCCTTGTCTTTGTTCTCTATTGGCTTAGAATTCTTCCTCCCAGTTTTCAGGGTATAAAAGTTGACCTGATACAGATGTTTCGTAACTATCTCATTGACAATTATTTAACCATTGTAATGGTTTATTTCTTTATAATTAATGAACTCATGGTTGACATCTAGGACGATCTTTGTTGGGAAGTGATGATATTGACTCATACTGTGTATTTGAAAATATCTGTCCTTTCTCTAAAGGAACTTTTCTATCAAACATAATAATTATTACCATTATAGTAATTGTTATAATTACTTAAGATTCTAATTATGAAATAGCAGGTGCTAAGAGCCCTGCATTGCTCATCATATCACCTAACAATTTAACATATAATTGTTCATTCTGCTGTCATTTAACATGCTCTCCCTCAGTCGCCTTCCAAATAATGTGGTCTTGACCTTGGGTAACTTGTCAGTTAAGTGTTTACAGAGTTTCTGTTCCTGTAACTCTTGTTAGACATCACTGTAGACTCTTCCCCTTGTAAATAGAAACGCTTATACATAATTCTGCTAATTATAAAAGTGAGAGCGGTTCAGGCCAAAACATTAATTCGTAATAAACAGTGCCTTTGCCTGAAATGTCTCCCCACACACCCCCTTTGAGAAGCTGTGCTGGTCCTCTGATAGGCGCAGGGTTTAGGATTCCAGTGGTGTTTTTACCTTTTCCTTGGAAACAGTGCTGCTTGTCTGTCTCACCTTGATCAGGCCCCGTGGAATGCTCGAAATTGTCCAGGGGGGAGCTAATGGGCTGGGGAGGGGCTTCGAAATCTCACCGCATCACCAAAGGTCAGGCGGGAGACCCAGACCTGCATGCTCCTGGCAAGGCCCCTCAACGCCACCGGGAATAATCTCAGCACGTCCCTTATCCCTGCATATGCCGGCCACCAAGTCTCCCAGGTCCCACCCTTATCCCCCAGTCTCTAATCTCTACATGGCCTATTACGTACACCTTTCTGAACCCTCCTCCACCCCTCCCCAAATTCTGAAATCCTTATGGTCAGCAGCAGCAAAATCCTACTCTGAACGACCCTTCCCCTTGGTGCTGTCCTGGAGTGTGTGCTCTTCTTCTGTCATCTCTCCTTTTGTCTTCTAGACCATTCTTCCCCCTCCCTAAAAACACTGAACCTTGTGTCCTCAGACTCCGCGCCCCACCCCGCTTCCTTGTCTCCCGCTGTCCTCTGCACCCGGGGATCCCGCCCCCTTCCGTCCATGGTCTGCCTCGTCAACCCCTTTTCTTTCTTAATTCATGATGCCGGTGGTAGCCATAGATGAGCCTTCTGGGACTCTGACCTGTCAGTGACCCTGTCCTCCACCCGACTTCAGCCACTCACTGCCATGGTCGTGCTCTAGACCTTTCCAGCTCAGTGACTTTCAACTCCCACCTTCCGCTTCCCTGCTCCCTCCCTGCAGTGCCCAGATCCAGTGGTCCTTCTCCCCTCCCCTCGTGTCCTCACTTCCCCACTTAGCTGCTTAAATTCTATAGTCAATCACTATTGTCGATCCCTTCTCTCGCTTTGTCTTAATTTGCTTGATTAAACCATGATCTTGGTCTTAAATCCCGTTCCCCACCTACTCTCTGTCTCATGCAGTGAATAAGGCTAGAGAAAAACCCAGCACCTTGCCGTCTCACTTCAGGTGCACGATCACAAACTCAAGTGGACCCTGGACACTGTTAGGCAGTTGTACTCTACTTCCTGCTCCGCTCCCCACTCTGCCGTGTTCCGTCCTTCTCCTCCAGTCTGCAGCACCTGACTCCACACGTGCCCTTAGCTGAGGCGTGCCCTTAGGCCTGCCTTCCCAGTTCACGGAGAAAACAGGCGCAGACGGAAGGGAAGCGCCTTAAGCTCCCCTCATCGCGTCCTCCTACCTGTCTGCCTGTGGCGGTTCTCCTTAAGCTTGCAGCGTCCCTGCCCTTGTGGAAGGCCATACCCCACATCTCACCTCTCACCTGCTCAGAGCCACGGCTCCAGCAGCTCCCATCTCTGCTGCTTTGTCACGTTTCCCATCTCAAGTGGGAAACTTTTATTTTTATTTATTTTTTAACAGCCATTATCCACGCTGTTCCTTCTCCCATCTTGGGAATAAATAAAAAGGGACTCTTGATCTCATTTCCCCTGCCAGCTTCCACCCACATCTCTACAGCCCTTCACAACAGAACTTCTGGAACGAGTTGCCTGTCCTTGCTCTCCTTCTGTCCTTGTACCCGCTCTGCTGAGTCGACTCCGGTCAGGTGAGGCCTCTCGTGGTCCACTCTGAGTCACCGTCTGCTCTGACCTAGCAGCCTCCTTTGACGTGGCTTTGGCCCTCTTCTCCTTGACACACTTTGTTCTTTTGTCCTCCAGAACTCCACTCTCTCCGGTGTTCATCCTGTCTCTCTATCTGTTCCTTCTTCGTTCTCTGGATGGTTCTTTTTCCTTTCCCTGACTTCTAAATGGTAAGCTGCCAGGGCTCAGTATTGAGCCTCTCACCCTCTTGCTCTCTGTTTATTCTCTTGCTGATTTCATCTGGTTTCTTGGCTTTCATTACTGCCTCTAATCTGATGACTCCTACGTTTGTATATCCAGCTCAGACCTGTTCCTTGAACCTCAGGCTTATACATCGTCTCATAAGCATCTCAGTTAACGTGTCCAAAATCAAGCTCCTGCTGTTTCTAAACATCTCATCGCCTAGGACCCGGTCTCAATAAATGACAACCCTTTTTTGTTTCTAGTTACTTAAGCCTAAAACCTTATCTCTATAGATCAGGGTTGTAAAACTCTTCCTGTAAAGGACCCGATAGTAAATATTTTTAACTTTGAAGGTTGTACAGTTTCTGCCACAGCTGTTCTCGTCCGCCCCTGTGGCACAAAAGCCGCCATGGCAATACGTAAAGGAAGGAGTGTGGCTGCGTTCTAATCAAACTTTATTTACAAAAACAGGTCGTGGGGTCAGATATGGCCCGTGGGCTGTAGCTTGCTGGCCCCTTCTCTAGGTCCATCGGCAAACTAGAACTAGACCAGATTCTCCCCCTCTTCTCATCTCACCACCCGCACCGCTTCCACCCCGGTCCCAGGCACCAGCATACCGTGCCTGCATCACTGGAGTGGCCTCCTAACTGGTCTCTCCAGGTCCACCGGTTCTGCACTTCAGTCTGTTTTCAGTGTACAGCGAGTGGGTCCCACCAAAGCCTAAGTACCACCTTATGTAACGGCAGCGTTAGGTTTTACCGTGAGCTCGTTATGTTGCTGTCACAAACTAACAGAAAGCCTTGGACAACTCTAAATGGTTGGTTCAGCACACCTAGTTACGTTTCTCACATAATCACCATTATTCATGATCTCAAACAGGTAGATATTATTAGGCATGCCCTTGGCAGGTTGGGTGAACAAATATGAGTGAAATTGATTAAATAAACAAGTTTGAAACAAAACAGAAAACAGACCCTCCCTCCCCCCGTAAGACAGGTCACATAAGTTCTCTGTCCTGAACACTCCATTGGCTCCCTGCCTCACTCAGAATGAAAGTCAAAGTCTGTACCATGCCCAGGGCTGTGTGTGATGTGGCCCTGCCCTGGCTCTGACCGCCACTCTCTCTGCTCTTCTTACTCCCCCTGCTCCAGCCGTACTGGCTTCCCTGCTGTTCTGGAACATTCCAGGCATGATCCGCATTTGGGACCTTTATATTTGCTGTTTCTGTGCCTCGAATGCTCGTGCCCTAAAATCCACAACGTTGTTTTGCTTGGCTTTCAGATGTTTATTTAAGTGTTGCTTTCTCAATAAGACTGCCTTGGCCACTCTCCCAAAAAGCACAGCCTCTGTCTGACACAGATACTTGTCTTGAGCTCTTATCACCAGCCAGTGTAGCACACGTATTACCTGTATATCCTGTTTTCTCTGTCTCCCCTCCGAGAGCATAAGCTGTATGGGACAGGGACTTATGAACATTTTAGTTACTGCTCTATGCCCAGTGCCTGGCATATGACAGGCACTGAATAAAATGAATCACAAGAGAAAATGACCAACACTGAGTAAGCCTGTGTAGCGTAGCTTAAAGAAAAGAAATCACAAGAGGATGTGATAGCTCGCCATTAAAAAAATGGGAACCGTTGCCGGGAGGAAGACGATAGCTTCTGCTTGTTTTCTGTGGTCCTAAGATGGTAGACGTAGGGCCAGTAGGTAGATTTGTAATCTAGAGTATGTGAAGGGGAAACTTGGGTTCCAGAATCAAGAAGTGCTTTTTAGCAGAGACTAAGACTGGGTGGGCTGCGTCCCACGGGAAGGAATCCGTCATCCAGGAGTGACGTGGCTGTCACTGGGCGCCTTCTCAGTTGAGATGCTTTCAGATGCACGGAACGAAAGCGAGGGTTGGGAAGCTGTAGCGAGTCCTGCCGGTTGCTTCTCCCATCTGTAGTCCCAGCTCCTTGCAGTGCCATCTGCTTCAGTGGTCATTTCCTGGGGCACCCGTGGCAAAGTATCACAAGCTTGATGGCCTGAAACAACAGACACTTATTTTCTCCCGCTTTTGGAAGCCAGAAATCCGAAGTCCAGTGTCTGCAGGGCCACGCTCCCACTGATGGCTCTACGGAAGAATCCTTGCCTCTTGCAGCTTCTGTTGCTGCCATCCTTGGCGTTTCTTGGCTGATGGCAGTGGCACCACCCTGACTTCTGCCTCCATCTTCTCACGGCCATCCATCTGTGTCCAGCCTTCTCTCTTTTTTCAGAAGGACAGCAGTTATTGGCTTAGGGACCTCTGTAATCCAGCGTGACCTTATCTTAACTTGATTACATCTGCAAAGACCCCCCCCCCCCGCCAATAGGAATATCATTTATTATTTATTTATTTTTAAAATCTCCATCCCCCACTCCCTTTCGAACATCAGGTTAGGGCGGGGACCTCTTCACTGTTGTTCATTCCCTTATCCCCAGAAGCACACTAGCACATGGTAGGTACTCTGTAAATGCCACCAGTGAAATGACTAAACGAAAAAAAAATTTTTTTGTTGGCAATGTTAGAGGCAAAATAAGGCTTGAGTTCTATTTAGAGGACTCCACGTCCAGCGGGTCTGTCCCTTTGCTATTCCTGATGCTCTGAGCAGAATTTAAAAAATTTCTAAGCCTATTCATTTTCTTCTAAGATTAGACAAAAACGTTGTTACAAAATATTCTGGACACACACGATAATATACATGAGAGAGTAACGCATGTGAACCCTCGATGGAATCTCTGGCTCTCCAATCCCCCACCCCAGCAGGTCACAGCTGTTCTGAAGTTTGCATTTATCAGTCATTTAATTTTTTAAAACTGCATTGTTAATACGACATTCCTTTTTCGTGTCTTCAAACTTTATAAATATGGCTAATGTTTTTCTTATAGTTGATTGCTACTTTTTTATAGTGATCATTGATGATGTCGCTTGGAGACTCGGTTTGTTTCCTAGAAGAGTTTACAGTTCAGTAGAAGAGAAAGTGTCCTTCCGTTTCCTTTTAAAAATCTGTGCTATTAAACTCCTGGGAGGACAAACTGGTTTTCCTAGTTCCTTCCCCTATCTTTAGATCATTTTGTGTTTGCCCAGAGTCTTAATCCTCTTGGGCGAGTTTTATTTTACAGTCGTGTTTTGGAATTATGCTTATCTTCCCTCCGTTCCCTTTGGTGTTCTCCCATCGGACATCTTGAATATGTCCAACTCAGGGCCTTATCCTTAACCCTTCCCGGCTGTCGTGACCTCTCCGAAGACGTGCTCATTCTTGCTCAAGTGTCCCCAGCAAATCCTTTATCGGCCTGTTTCATCTTGACAGGATTGTCAGGTCTAGTGGAACAAGTTCTCGGGTTGCCTTTTCTGCCCTCGAGAACTGGAGTTCTTAACTGTTTTCTTTCCATTAGTCCCTTCGGCAAACTGGTGAAGCCTTTGATCGGCTTCTCAAAATAGGTTTTTAAGTGCCTGTAATAAAACATACAGGATTACAAAGGAAACCAATTCGATGGAAATAATGGTTATCAAAATATTTTTAAAGACTGTGATATAATTTAAGTGCTTCTTCATTAAACACTTTAAATAACAGATCTAGCATCGAGTCAGATAGCTACTATAATTTTGACCCCTGAGTTCTGTCTCCATCTGTGGTCGATAACCTCTGCTCTGGAAGCAGAAGGAGAAAAGAACAACAGGGTCTGTTTGGAATGAGTCAGAAGCCAAATGACATGTTTGGCCTCTGGAATAGTGTTGGGGTCTGGGTTAGAAACACAGAATCCATTTCCTCATCTCACTGCTAGTCTTTAATATACTCGGTAATAATTTAGCCTAAATTCTCCTTTAACATGTCAGCAGATGGTCTTTATCCTGCTTCCACGCATACGTTTGAACCCTTGTTTAGGGCCTCTGTTTGCCAGGCGCTGTCTCAGGAGCTGGGGATGCACAGATGAGCAGCTCTCAGTCCAGCGGGGGAGGGGTCCTTGGGAAGGGTCCTCCATGCTGGGGCGCTGTGCCTGACACACCACGGCCACAAGGAGCCACTGCCTCAGGCTCATGCCATGGGGGTTGGGTTTTAGGGGAGACTTTTCACACAGGTATTTATCTGATTGCAAATTCTGCCTTAAAAACAAAACAAAACAGGATTGTTACTTTTGAACATAGGGAACATCCTTCCATACCCCATTTACAGTTGTCATTCTGGTCCCTCCACATTTGCGCGATATGTTTTATTATGTTTTACCATAGAGTTTATATAGCCTGTTACCAGGGGTCTACTGAACTCTGTCAATTCATGCGGCCTTCCTTTAGTACATACTTATTTAAATTCTCCCTTGTGTTTGCTAGGTCCTGCCCTAGGCCATGTTGCTTATAGTCTAGTGAGAAAAAACAAACGATTTCTAAAAAAAAAACCCCATAAAATCTGCCAGGTGGTGATAATTGTGGAGAATAAGAGAAAATCCCGATGGAGTAAGTGCTGCTGAGAGGAGGAAGGCCTTACTATTTTAATGAGATGGGTGACTGCAGGTCTCATTAAGGGGTGACATTTTAGCAGAGGCCTGAGGGAAGCCAGGGGTATCTGTGGGGTGATCTTTCAGACAGAAGGAACAACTGGTGCAAAGGTCCTGGGGCAAAACTGGGCTTGGAGGTGATTGACGCAAGGCCAGTCATCTTCAGTTTCCCCTCCGTTTCCTTCTCCCGTTTTGATAATGAACGTCATTATCTCATAGTAAGCAGCACAGCTGAAGGAATTTTAGCAAACTCGGAATCATTCTTTTACCGTGAATTGTCTTTGGCTAAGAATGCAGGAACGACAATAAAATGGCAACCTTTGTCATATCGCTGATTGCTAATCCTCGATTGCTACTGCTGTGTTAAAAGCCTTTTCTTCTTCAGAAAGAAGCCCTGTTGTTTCCATTTGGTCTACAGCTTGGGAGAGGGAGAGGTTTGGAGAGAGATTAAGAAGCTGGCTGGAGGCAGGGGTTTAGGCAGAAACCCCACGGCCAGAGGGCTGCATCGGGACCCCTACAAGGCCGCTGGGCTTGGGAGGCTAGTCGCGGTGGAAACCCTGTGCTTTCAGCTTATATAGTATAGTTCTCTGTTTTGTAATACCGTGTTTCCCCAAAAATAAGACCTAAACTGAAAATAAGCCCTGGCATGATTTTTCAGGAGGACATCCTCTGAACGTAAGCCCTAAAGCGTCTTTTGGAGCAAACCTTAAAATAAGACCCGGTCTTATTTTCGGGGAAACACGGTAGGAGTGTCCTATGCTGGCTTTCTTATTTCATCTCACTGGAGTGGCCTTTAGGCCACCCAAACGGGGTTGTTTTATACATATTTTTGCCACCAACATGGGTGGTGTTTTATATACCAGGGGTGCCAAAAAAATGTATACAGCTGGACATTTTGGTTAGCGTTGCTCAAGCAGGAGTTCGGTGTAACCAAAAGTGTCTGGACGCTGATGGTAACCACTTTGAGCACCTCTTGTCATTGCAGAAGTCAAATGTGACTTGTATTCTTCTTTTGTTATCGGTACATATTGAGTATTACAATTTTAATAGTTTTCCTTTCTTAAACTGTGTATTCGGTGGTGGTGGTTTTTTTTGACACCCTCTGTATGTTTTTATTATAAAGGGCTCCATTATATAGCATTATCCCTAGGGTCATGCTGTTCACTTGGTGAATTTGGAAAAAGTACTGATGTCTGGTTAGTGGGAAATGCTGGGAATGAGCTTCCTGTTGTGACATGGGGTTGACCCCCCCCTCTTCCTGTCTCCCCGTTTCAGCCAACCTGCTCCTTCACCCTCTGCTGTGTCTGACCCCAGACTGCCCACTAGCACCCCGCCTGTACAGCGGGACACGCGAGATCGGGCGGCGCTGCCGTCATGCCTGAGGTCATAACCTTTGGGTCTCCTGAAGGTCCAGGAGCACCTTCTTGTGTGGGGTGGTTTCCACACACTGTGGTCCCTGCCCCCTAGGGAATTTATGGCTTCTTAGGAAAGCTAAGACATGTCACCTGCTCCTTTGTCTCCTTTTTTCCAATTGTAATCTAGTCCAAAAGGTTTCAAGGTCCTCTGGAATCAGGCTCCCCCCTTCTCATGTAACCCATGTCCTGATTTTCAGAGCACATTTTCTGTTCCTATTTCAGTCTTTGTACTTGACCCAGAACACGTATAACCCTGAGAGAATATGCCATACAAACCATTCTTAGTTTTGTGTGCATTCATCATGTTTCCCCAACGAGATTGGAACTGAGAATAAAGCTGTCTTGTATTTCTCTTTTATCTGCTGAACTCATAGTAGGTATCCAAGAAGTCATCCTCTACGATGATTTGGGAATTTGCTGGGAGTTTTTCTTGTCATTTCTCTCCAGTCTCCCAATTGGAGTCTAAACGAGTGAGTTTAAGAAAAATTAAGGTTTTGAAATCTTCGGATGCACAAGGGTCTGTCACCTTTTAATGCCTAAAGTTGAATATTCACACTTAAGGAGCCTTTAAGATGGAGCCCCACCTGGCCTCCAGCAAAGGAATGTCCTTGAGGTTTGGCAGGATTCCGCCCTGGAAGTGGACATGAGATTTTGTAATCCTAAAGAAAGAGAAACGGTTTTGCATCCATTCCCCCAGACCTCTTGATTATGGGCAATTCTCTTAAATCAGATAGATGAACATGGAAGAGCAAAGAAATGCGCTCAGCAGTGACCCGAGAGAAATCTGTGAACCCTCCAGGAAGTTTCACACGTGTGATGTTGTGATTTGGTTTCTTCTTTCAGTTCTAAAATCTATATGTTTTGGGAGGGAGATGTATAATGCAGTATTTTGAGTTGTTATTATAAACTATGCAGCACTTTTAAACTGAAGACACAATTTCTAACTTCAGTAGAACTAAAAGGAGCTGGAGATTTTCCTCATTTGGCCCGTCATCCTACAGATAGAGAAATTGAGGCACTCAGAACTTAAATGACTTCAGTTGCAGTTCCTAACAGCATCCTTCCCATGTGATGCTGTAACCATAAATCCGGAAAGCGTCCCCCAAACCCTGTTTGTAATCAGTGAATGTTTATTAAATGCCTACTATCAAAAGTATTGAGATGTGGTTGATTGTTTTTAGGGAACTCAGAGTCCAGTTATATGCGTATAGTCTTTGTAGCCTGAGGAGTAAGGTAGACCGTAATTTATAGTTGTCTATTCACTCTGAGTTTTTTAAACAAGTATTATCATAAACCTAGAAGCATCTGTGGATCAGCAGGAATGACAGTTTGTGTGACTGGACTGATGGGTTGGGGATAAAAGTCATGGAAGCCTGGTGGAATAACTTTGCCCGTCTTTTATCTGGTACTCAGACGTGCTGGAAATGGAATAGTACAGAGCAGTACTGAGCTGACAAAGACTCATCTGTTCTTCCAATACGGGCCTTGCCCTTGGTTCTCCTTCTGTGCTTAGCCGATATGTATAGTTTGTCTGTTTAGCTTATAAACACATTCACGTTTGTTATTTCGTTGGAACTTCACAACAGGACTATGAAGTAGGCTGCACAGATACTAATATTATCAGTTTATAAGCGAAAATATTAAGGAAAGTGACTTGCTCAAGGTCACATAACTAGAAATCGTGACATCAGGGTTCCATCCAGTCCTAGACTTTTTGTAAAATAAACGTTTATTTTGGTTATTCCAAAAATTATTATACAATTATTTTTGAGACTTATAAAAAAGTGACAGAGGTAATATAGAGAATGCCCCTATAGCCTTCATCCAGTTTCCCCTAATATTAATATCTGGTACATTTGGGCTGGCCCGGTGGCTCAGGTGGTTGGAGCGCTGTGCTCCTACGCCGAGGTCGCCTGTTCGATTCCCACATGGGCCAGGGAGCTGCGCCCTCTACAGCTAAGATTGTAAACAACAGCTCTTCCTGGAGCTGGGCTGCCATGAGCAGCCGGAGGTCGTTGTGTGCTGCTGTGTGCTGAGGACAGACAACCCGCAACCGACTGCCTCAGCCCCGGGGACGGGATGGGGGTGGTGCGCAAGGCGCATAACACCAGCTTGGGCCAGGGAGCTGTGTTCTACACAACTAGACTGAGAACCAACGGCTTGAACCCGAGTGGCGGGGAGGTGGAAAAAGAGGGAAAAAATATCTGGTACATTTGTCAAAACTAAGAATTAACCTTGGTGTATTAGTTACTGTTAACTAAACCAAACGTGATTCTCCTAGTCTCCTTTGGTCTGTGGCAGGTTTTCAGTCTTACTGTGTTTTTTATTATCTTGACAGTTTGAAGAGTTCTTTGGCTTTGTCTGGTGTTTTTCTTGTGATTAGCCTGGGATTTGGGGTTTTCCGGGAAGACTCACGCAGGTGAAGTTAACTTCCCATTGCATCATTGCATGCCATCCACATGACATCCCTTGGTGATGTCAGACTCACCACGTGGCTAAGCTGGTGTTCGCCAGGTCTCTCCACTGTAAAGCAGGGATTTCCCTTTTCCACACTCGGTTCTTTGGGATCGTGTTCCTAAATCCAGCCACTCAAGCAGTGAGCATTAAGCTTTTCCTCCTGAAGTGGGGAGTATCTACATATATTATTTGGAATTCTTCTGTAAGGAACATTTATCTCTTCTTCCCAGTTATTTATTTAAGTCTTATTTATGTCAGTCTGAACTCATGTTATAATCCAAAGTACTGTATTATTTATTTTTACATTATTTACACAAATTGTTCCAGCTTTGTCTCTTGGAGGCCTTTTCAGATTGACTCCTCTGTCTGATTGACATGCCCATGCTTTTATTTTTGTCACCACTGTCTTCCGCTGTTTAATAAGCTCCAGGCTCATCATGTTTTTCCCCTGCCCCAGACCTAGAATCAGCCATTTCTCCAAAGAGCAGTCATGGTCTTTTGATTCCAGATGTATGAGTCTTTGTATGATTCCCCCTCTCGACACTAAGGAAACACTCTAAACACTCTACATAAATACGAAGACCCAAGCAGTTTTCTCCTTTCAGTTGTTGGCTTTCTTGTCCCAATGTTTTAGATACTACTGTTTTTCTTTACAGTAGTATCTGTTTTTCTTTGAAATTTCATTGTATTTGTGTTTATTCACGAGAACAAAATGTTTTCCCCAGGAAATTAGCTGCTAACGAAGTACGTCGTCTGCTGTGTGGAATAGAAGACGTTCATTATAAGTAGCATTGATGTGTGAGGTTTGCTATTGGCCAAATAAAATACAAGCGTATTTTGTATTTTCCATGAATGGTAATAACCCTTTAGCTTATTAGTCCATTGTCCAGAGCTTTAGAAATTTGATTAGCAGAATGAATGATACCTTTTATAACAATAATAGCTTTTTCAGTTTTGTTTTCGTAGTTTTAGAATTTATAAAACATCGCTTTGATTTAAAATAGCTGTGCTCGAAGAACTGCTCAGGGGTAGAGGAAATACCTGCGTTTTCTTCGGAGTCAGGAGACCTGTGTTTCAATCTTTGTTTCTAACTTGCTGAAGATTCTAAGGGAAGTTCTTAGATTTTGTAAATCTCAACATTTTTATCTGTAAAAGAAGAGAGTTGGACAAGATCTTTAAAACCACCCCCTCGCCTCCTTTTAAAAACAGCTTTATTGAGGTTGTAAGGCCCCTTTTGGCAATTCTGTACTTCTTTTTGTACTAGAATTTAGCAAGCGTGTGTGTGTTTGTGTAAAAATACTGGAACAGAGCTGGAGTTTCAGCTTAATAATAGGCATTTGGTCTGGTTCACACCTGAAAGGGAATATCATTCAGGAAATACTTCAATACTAGAAGGAAAATCTTACAGAAATAAAATCCTTATTTTTAAAAAAAAATTTTGTCCTTCCCAAACGAAATGCATAATTTACCTTTAACAAGCTCTTATTAGTCATAAAAGTTTGGGAAGCTGCCATCTTGGACGTTTATAATTTATATTTCATTCAGCAGACATGGCTTTCTCCATTCTTTGTTACACACACCTTCACTTTTTAAAACTGCTTTTAACCTGATATGTATAGATTTTACTCATCTTCTAAAAGAGGAGCAGAGGAGGTTTTGTGTTTTCATTCTTTAAGGTCTGGCTTTATGAAGATAAATGAGGAGGGGGTAATCTGTATTCCTGAAAACTTGGCCTCCTGACGGTGATTTCCCAAGTTAGGGGTAGGGGGAGCAGGTAGAAGAACAAAAGCGCGCGTGTGGTTCAGAAACAGTGATATTTTGTACGATTGCTTTGCTTTGTTTTCAGTGATGATATTTATTTCATATTGATTCTAAATAAAGTCAGAGGAAACATTTGTTTTTCAAGTTTAAGAAAGTAGGGTTACATGGTTTATAGAGATTGAGGAACACTAGTCTACATCATTAATTCTGGGGAGAGTTGCCCCACTTGACCGAGAATGTGAAGATCACATGGAGGGTTCAGGAAAAACAGAATTTAGATGACATCCTTGATGCCTTATGAAAATATTACAAATATAGTATATTATGCTATGGGGTATGCTCTGGCAGTATATTACTATAGGATTACTGGACACAAGTAAAGCTGTAGTAGAGTATGTTACAAATACAGTTTTTCAAACAGCATATTGTGAGAATCAGTTTAATTTTAGAACTGGTTTTATCAGGTAGAAAATTTAAAGCTGCATCCCATAAAAATTGTTGAACTTTATTAGTGATTAATTTTAATTAAAACAATTGTCAGACCTTTCAGTGTGATAGGTAAACCAATATTTTCCTAAAGAACATGGTTAGTGCTCTGTTATCTCGTCCTTCAATAAATATTTATTGAGTATTTACTTTGGGTTACACTTCTTGAATTAATGAATTTAAAGTTTTACTGTCATCCACAAGCTTATTTCCGAATTCTCACTGCATTAGATATTTTCTGTGTTTCACTTAAGTCTACTTAGGAATAGTGAAAATTTACTTTACTTTTTTTCCTTCATGAGTCCTGCAGAAGTTTTAATAAATAGGGATGTGTTAAAACCTGCTACCAGGAATGGATAAATGTTTTGTAATATTCTTTAGTGAAGAGACATGAAAAGGTGGCAAGTTTACTTTCTTGGAATGCTGGGATCTTAAAATATTATCCACTTGGTAGTTGTTTCAGCTCCAACTGGCAGCTCAAGTTGTTTTGTTTTTGGTTTTTTTAAACATGTAAGTCTCATTTTCCTTTTTAGCAACACGGACACATATTTTTAAAAGTACTTGCAAATATTTGGGTACACTTTGTTTTGGTAGAAAGATATTCACAGAGTTAAAGTAATTTTGTAAGTTTTATGAAAAACATGGTTTTAGAGACATTGATGAGAAATCTGCCCAGTACTCATGGCTACGGTCCACTGTACTGTAAACTCCGTGAGGCTGAGGACAGTGTCAGGTGTCTTATTTTCCCCAAACTGTGACAATAAGATGTTCACTCAGTAAGTGAGTTGATCGATATTTAAGGACATAGGTTAGTTGGGTCTGTTTGCATATTTTCAACATTTTATTATGAAGTTTTTAATACAACAAAGTTGCAAGAATTTTGCAATGAACACTTATATACCCACCATCTAGATTCTGCCATTAAGATTTTAGTATATTTGCTTTATCACACCCCTGTCCACTTCTGTGTCTATATCCATTCATTAATGTATCTTATTTTTGGTATATTTCACGGATATTTCTGGACTATCATGGAGACTAATTTGTATTCCAGGATCATAGTTTAATCTGGTGCGAGACAAGGTGATGAGTCAGTTTTAGGTGTTAGATTTGGCTCTGTTCCTGACCTCCTATGACGCATATTGATAAATTATGATTTATTGCCAATGTTCCTATGATTTTAATGTCACTTCTGCATTTAGTGTAGTCTTCTGATAGACATTCCTCAGTTGGTCTGAATGCCAGTTGTGTATGTGTACTGTTGCCATTATAAGTGGCTGTAAGGTAATCTCACCTGAGGCCTAATCTTGCCTTGTCTTTTTCTGGTCAGCAGTAGCACATCGAAGCCAGAGCAGTGAAGGCGTCAGTTCTCTCAGCAGCTCGCCGTCCAATAGCCTTGAAACACAATCTCAGTCTCTCTCACGTTCCCAGAGCATGGATATCGATGGTGTCTCTTGTGAGAAAAGGTAAAGTAAGCCGGTTTTCCAATTAACCGTTTTATTTACGGAAAGGGAAAGATCCATTCACTGTAGTCTGTAGGCCATTAGTCTCAAATGCCAGCCCAGAGATCCATGCCACTCCATAGCAAATTAGAGCTAAATTTATGAAGTTTAAAGGTCATTTCTATTATCCTGAAGTGTTCTTTATGCCTTTTTTATGTTTTTGATGTTGAAATGTCTTTTATGAAATAATGGTGTAGATAGTAAAAAGTGTTTTTAGTTTTTTAGTGTCCTTAGTTGGTAAATACAAAGTTGGCAGAATATGTCAGTCCCTAAAAATTTCTTCCAAGTTTTTCTGATCGGTGAAATTTAAAAATTTGGAAGGATACAGACAGGTGAGTCAAATACCCTAAGAACTCTGTAAGGATCAGGGTGTCTTAGAGCAGAGCTTCTCGTGGTGCCAGGGTGCCATGGGTGATCCAGTGGCCAAGGGGTTGATTTCTTTATTCCTTGGGCAAGCCAGATCCCCTCCCCTTCCCGGACCCATCTCCTCTGCCCTCAAGCAGCCCCCTCTGTTCATATCAGGGGGCCAGACAAATATTATTGTCTATATGTGTTACGATTTTAAAACAGTTGAAAAGCACAGGTATAGAGCTTCAGTACTTGGTGGGGTCGAGGTGAGGAACCAGATCAGTGATCACCCCACATTAGATGAGAATTCAGGAAGGACTACATTCTTAGGGAAAAGATCAAGGAGAAAAAAAGTAACCCCATAGAGTAAAAACAATTATGTTCTTCTTACCTTTGCTCTGAGTGCACGTATTTTTTAAAAAATGAACTTTGATTTCGTGGCAGGTAGATGACTTTCTTATGGGTTTGGCATCTAGGTTTATACTATTGGTGTAGTCTGAAAAAGCTCAAGCTAAGAACTGTCATATACAGTGGATCCAGGCCCATACTGCCTTTAGGCGTCTAGCAGAAGAAAAAAGAAAACATCAAGTCGTCTGAGAATTTCCAGACGTCTGAGAATTTCTTAGAAAAATTTCCAAGAAATATGAGCTCATGGTAAAAAACAACAACAACAACAAAAAAAAACACAAAACACATTAGTAAAGAGCCACCATGAGTAAGTCACCTCTAGTCACCTAGAGATTTTTTTGGGTTTTGGAATTACCCAATACAGAATACAAAATATATATATATTTAAATAAATTAGAAAGTGAATGGAAAACGTAAGGGGCAAGTGACTATAGAAACAACCAAGCACATTTGAAAAAGAACCAAATATAATTTCTAGAAATGAAAAGATAATAATTCAAATTGAAATCATAGCTAAAGAGAGAATTAACAAATGGGATTGTAGAGTTTGAAGAAATTACCCAGAGTGTACCACAAAGAGAAAAAGAGATGAAAAATACGGAAAATATTTAGAGATATAGAGGACACAGATCCAATATATTATATCTAATAGAAATATCCAAAGGAGAAAATAGACTTGGCGAGAGTCCCCCCATTATCCCCCCTTTACTCCATGTGTTTTCCTCTACTGGTTTGGAAGCCATTATTGAAGAGATGCATGGCTGAGAATTTTTCTAGAGTTGATAAATGATATGAATTTTCAGATTCAGGAAGCCAAGCAACTCTCAAGCAGGTTAAACAAAAAAGAAATTCGTATCTAGACATTTTATAATAAAATTGCAGGAACACCAAAGACAAAGACCTTTAAAGCAGCCAGGGAGAAAAGAGAGATTATCTAGAAAAGAACAACTGTTAGATAGCTAAACGATGGAAGCCAGAGGATTGTGGACTGATAGTGTTAAATGCTGAAAGAAAGTAACTGTCAGCTGGGAATTGTGTACCCTTGTGGAACTATCTTTTAAGAGCAAGGGTGACATAAAGACATTTATAGATTTAAAACCAACCAACCAGGGTGGCGGGTTAGCTCAGTTGGTTAGAGTGTGGTGCTAATAACACCAAGGTTGCTGGTTCGATCCCTGGGCCACTGTGAGCTGTGCCGTCCTTGAAAAAACAAACAAACAAACAAACAAACAAAACAACCTGATAGCCAACCACTAGGAGACCCCAACTTTTCACAGATGTAGTTAAGAAGGAAAATGATTTCAGGACTGATGTCTGAGATGCAAGAAGGAAGGATGAGTGAAGAAAATAATGAACAACAAAAAAAAAAGAAAATAATGAACATGTGGTAAATCTAAACAAACACCGATGGTATAAAGCAATAACAGTGTATTAAATAATATTGGGGGAGGAAAGTACAAAAATCAGACAGATTTCACATGCTGGGCAGCAGTAGCAGGTGAGCCAGAAGTGGGGTAATTAGAGCATGGGCTAGGGTCCTTGCATACTTGGGGAGAAGGGTAAAGATACTGGCCAACTTTTAGATTTTGAGTTAAAAATACTTGATGAAATTTCAAGGGTACACTAAAAGAATAGAAATAGAGTATATTTTCCAAACCAATAAGGGGAAAATGTGGAACAGGTGTGGGGAAGTGGGGGGTGGGGTGGGTTTAAGTTAATTCAATGAAAGAGAAGGAAGAAACAGGAATTTTAAAAAAGACGAACAGCACAGAATAAGATGGTAAAAAGAAATGAAAATATGTCAATAACTATAGTAAATCAAAGTGAAAAGGCATAGGTTGGATTAAAAACAAAACAACCCAGCTTTATCCTTGTTTACTGAAGGTATACCTGAAATACTAGGTTAGAGAAAGGTTCAAAGTAAAAGAAAGGGAAAAGATATACCAGGCAAATGCTAAACAAAAGGAAACTAGGGTAAACATACCCTAGTTTGTAAAGTTCTAAACAAATTAGACTTTACAGCACAAAGTATTACTAGAAATAAGCCCTATATAATGATAAATGTTTAATTTACCAGTAGGATATAAGTTTCCAAATTATATGCACTTAGTAATGTAACAGCAACATGTAATAAAGCAAATACTGACACATACATTATCATAATGGGAGATTTTTAGCACATCTCTTTCAGCCATCGTTAGATCAAAGAGCATAAATATCAATAAGTATGTGCACAAATTAAACAACACAGCTAACAAGTTTGATCTAATTGAGAGAACTTTGCACTCTACAGTCAGAGAATACACTTTCCCTTCTAACACCTGTCAACCGAAAAGTTTCAAGAGTCAGAACAATTCAGGTCATGTTTTCTGACTAGTTCATTAGGTTTGATAATTAATATAGGGGGGGAAAAAAACCCTGAAAAACCCTCAGACATTTGGAAATTTTAAAAACAGCATGCTTCTGGTCAAAGAAAAAATCATAATGGAAATCTGAAACTATATAGAACTGAACATTAACAACTATAAATCATGATCTGCGTGTTGCAGCTAAAGTGGTCCAATAACATGTTAAAAAGGAAAAAAAAGACTACAAATAAATAGTGGGAATGAAAACCCTTTTGTTCTTGCCCCGGATATGTGCCGGGCTAACTGCCTTTGTGTCTGTTTGCTCATACGGCATTCCTTGGTGAGGCTCCCCCCATTTAAAATGGAAGGCCCTGCCTTCTCAATTGCCTTTCTCTGCTCTTTCTTCTTTAATTTTTCCCTAGCATTTATCGTTATACTATATGCTTTGCCAATTTATTTTGTTTATTGTTTATTATCCTTTTATTTCTAACTAGAGTGTAAGCTCCATGACGCAGTGATTTTTCGTTTGTCTTTTTTTGTTGTTCATTGATATCTCTCCTAGAACAAGGCCTGCATAGAGTGGGCACTGAGTAATCTTTATTATTGAAAAGGAGAATTCCATGAAAAAATAGGCAGATTTGAAAATTTGGATGAAAATCTAGAAAAATATAATTCTCCCAAAATTGACTCAAGGAGAGAGAACCTGAATAATCAAAAACCATGAAATAAATTGAATCAGTATTTTAAAATTTTCTAAAGAAAGTACCATGCTCGTATGATTTTTTTATAGGTAATTTCACCACTCCAGTTTTACACAAAATTTTCCAGATAATTTAAAAAAAAAAAGAACACTTACCAAATCAATTTACAAGGCTAAGATGACCTTCATATCAAAACCAGACAAGAATAATATAAATGAAGAAAATCAATTACATGGTAATCATATTTATGAACATATTTGCAAAAATCTTAAAATATTGAAAAATAGAATGGAATACTACAACACATAAAAAAACAGACAGAACATCTGAGGGACTAGATACCAGCGTAGTGTTCACTGTGGATCAGCATACTAGTGATTGGAAGGGCCACAAGGGGGGCCCTAGAATGTTCTATTTCTTGATCTGGGCACTGATTACATTAGTATGTTTCCTTTGTGAAACTTTATTAGCCAAACACATATGGTCATCTATGCATATTTCTGTACAGCTATTTCAGTTAAAAGTTTAGTTAAAATAATATAATATAATAATATAATATATAATGTAATATAATAATCAACTTGTGTTTCTCTTGGGAATGCAAGGATGCTTTAGCATTAGAAACTCCATAAATATTATTCACCGTATTATATATTAAAGAGAAAAGCCATATGATCTTAATGGTTGCAAAAATTTGCTAAAATTCAGCATCAATTCATGATAAAAATCTTAGCAAACTGAAAACAGAAAGTTGCATCTTTAAACTGACGGTGTGGCAGAGACAGAGTAAACCAAATATTCCGTATGCTCCCCTGCATTATTTCCAGTCACCTTTGCAGTTAGATTGGGGTCCAGTGACTAGTTCTGTCCTGTAAACTGTGACTGGAAGTGACACGTGTCACTTTTAGGCAAAGGCAGTTGAGCCGATGTTCCTCCTCCGTCCCTCTCTTCTCTTGCTCCAGTGACCTGGGAGGCTGTGTTTTGCAGATGGCATAGATTAAAGATGGAGTAAGGATGCTTCACTCTCATCAGACTTTGCGTAAGCAAGAAATAAACCCTTATAGTGTTAAGCCTCTAAGATTTCAGAGTGTTACCACAGCATAGCCTGTCTTATTCTGATGAATATAAAGTACACCCACGAAAAAAATACAGCAACTCTCATATCCAGTGGTGAGAAATTAGAAACACTCTCTTTAAAATCAGGAATAAGAATGAAGATGACAGCTCTTTCTGCTTCTGTTCAACCTGGGGATCCTACCTAGTGCAGTAAAACAAGTAAGGATTGGAGTGGAAGAAACAGTTTTATTTGGAGATGAAATGATTATCTATCTAGTGAGCCCTATGGATAAGTAAACAGGTTGCTTATAAGTGGTCTATATCTAAAATCAGTTACATTACTATGTACCAGCAACAAAAATTAGAAAACTTAATTTTTAAAAAGGCACCATTCACAATTTCATTTAAAAATATATGGTACATAGGTATA
This sequence comes from Rhinolophus ferrumequinum, assembly GCF_004115265.2. Classification (NCBI taxonomy): domain Eukaryota; kingdom Metazoa; phylum Chordata; class Mammalia; order Chiroptera; family Rhinolophidae; genus Rhinolophus; species Rhinolophus ferrumequinum. The sequence goes on from NC_046292.1 coordinate 6,682,531, forward strand.
AATTTAGCAAAAGAAGTGAAAGACTTAACGTAGAAAATTATAAAAGTATATTGAAAGATATTAAAGAAGGCCTGAATACTTGCAGAGAAATAACTTGTCCATGGATAAACTCAACAGCACACTTATCCCCGATTTAATCTTTAGAGTCAATGAAATGAAGTCAGAATCCCAATAGCATTTTTAAGGAACCTATCAAGCTGATTCTTAAGTATGGGTGGAAGAGCAAATGGCTAAGAATGGCCAAGACTCTCTTGAAATAGAAGAACGAGGTGAAGGCCTTGACCTAACAGATAACAAGTCTTATTGTGAAGTTTTAGGAAGGGTTATATTGGCTCAGGGATGGCTGGGTTGTCTAATGGAACAGGAAAATGAGTATCCAGAAGTAGGCCACACGTTTATGATAAGTGCACATACGACACAGGTGATTTCACGTTCGTGTAAAAAGGATGGTCTTTTCAATAAATGGTGCTGGGACAATTATTTATTTAATGTGGGGAAGATAATCTATGTACTTAGCCAGATTTTGTCATCAGGCTCTGATTGATTGTATATTGTTTAAAAATAATATGTATAGAAAATCTCCTCTAATTATTTTTTTTTTAAAGTGAGCCTAAGAAAATGACAACTTGGGGAAAATCTTTTTAACAATTAGTAGAATATTTATATCTTAATATGTGAAGAGCTCTTAACAATTAAATGAACCTTTATTATTTTGCTTTCCGCACTGATTTTGGCTGATATTTTAAAACTTTTCCTCAACTGGCAGCTAGGGCATTGGGTGGATTTATAAAAGGTAAAGGACTTACTTGTCTTTTATACTTAAAGTATGTCCCAGGTGGACGTGGATTCAGGAATTGAAAATATGGAAGTTGATGAAAATGATCGAAGAGAAAAAAGGAGCCTCAGCGATAAGGTTGGTAAGAGATGAAGCCTTGCTTCTGTTTTCAGGGGCTATAAATAAACACTACCCATGTTTTGTATCTGCAGAGTGGTTAGAGTGGGCCACCCCAAGTCAGCAAATCCTGTTTCAGTGACTTTCTTTTATTTTTTTGGAGGAAAAATGGGTATCCTAGATTGCCCCTTATTAATGGAAGTATAACTCAGGCCTTTTACCTAAGATTTTTCCAGTAGCTTTGTTTCAGTACCATGTTTTTAATCAGTAAATGTAGTTTGTCATAGGAATTCATTTAGAGCTAATTTGAATTTCTTGTGTTGGTTTTTTGCTTCAGCAAGTAGATCATGACATCGTTGGTGGTATTGAGGAAAATGACTGGGAATTGAAACAAGAACGTGTGGGATCCGGTAGCAAGTAGCAGCTTTTTGAAAATATGAGGCCTTCAGATTTTGTTATCATCTGAGTGTAGTTCCCTATATTTAGAAAAAGCATTTTTTGTTTGTTTGTTTGTGGTGTCGTGGTGTAAAACCGGTACAGGTAAATTGTGTCATTCTTAGCGTTGAGCAGCACATACTGATGATTATTAGAAGTTGGACTGCAGCCTCCTAATAATGTGATGCTTTATTTTGTATTGTTCTTTACTATTTACAAAGTTTTCCATATATAGTATTTTATCTGTGATGGAAAGTAGTGAGAAACATTAAATTCTGGAAGAATTCTCGGAGGAAAATTGGTCACGTCCCTAGAATGTTCACCTGGTCCTTTAGCGTTCAGAACAGTAAATAAATAGGATTTATGTACATCCTTTATCCCATTTGTTCCTTGGAGATTCCTGGTCATGCACTTGCTCTTTTACCCCCCACTGCCCCCGAAGACTGTGTTGCGAGCTCATGTAAGTAACCAGAGTTATGTGCTGTCACTTTGAAGTCACAGGGACAAGTTTATTTTTGCCTAAGTCAATGGGTGAACAGTTCTGTGCTTTTATAAAATATCCTCAATAATAAATGAATTAAATCAGAAGTATTTCTATTGAAGTCTAATGCATACCTCCTACCACTTGAAATTAACCCTCAAATCTTCTTCCTCACAAGGAGCCTTCATCGGGTTCTGAAGTGTCTGAAGAACAGGCCTTACAGCTGGTCTGTAAGATCTTTCGTGTCTCATGGAAGGACCGGGACAGAGATGTCATCTTTCTTTCTTCTCTTTCTGCACAATTTAAGCAGAACCCAAAAGAAGGTAGGAATCTAGCTCATCTGCCTTCTTTCAGAGCACTGTACTTAAGAGAAAACAGGAAAGTAAGATCTTTCGTCCTTCCCCTGTTACCCACAGTCACTCTGTCTTGTTCCGGGGTTGTATTTTTTATTACGGGGATGCGTTTTGATGAGGACACTGATGTATGGCCACTTTCCACTGACCTTATTGATAAACCATTTTTTTTACTTTTTTTTTTTTTTTTAAGATTTTATTGGGGAAGGGGAACAGGACTTTATTGGGGAACGGTATGTACTTCCAGGGCTTTTTTCCAAGTTGCTGTTGCTAGTTGCAGGGGCACAGCCCACCATCTCTTGCGGGAGTCCAACCGGCAATATTGTTGTTGAGAGGACGTGCTCCAACCAACTGAGCCACCCGGGAGCTCAGCGGCAGCTCAGCTCAAGGTGCCCTGTTCAATCTTAGTTGCAGGGGGCGCTGCCCACCATCCCTTGCGGGACTCGAGGAGTTGAACTGGCAGCCTTGTGGTTGAGAGCCCACTGGTCCACATGGGAATCGAACTGGCAGCCTTCGGAGTTAGGAGCACGGAGCTCCAACCGCCTGAGCCACTGGGCCGGCCCCATTTTTTTTACTTTTATGATTCTCTAAAACAAAACTATATAAATGAGTTAACAGTGTCCATCGTCTCTAGGTTGAAGTTCTTTCCTTTGCAGTCGGAAGGGGCTTACAGGAGCATTAGCAGACGCACACTGGGCCGTCCCAGGATCCTGAGAAGCGCTCTGTAGGACGCATACCTGCCTGAAGTGTCCGCCAGGTCACATGGGGACAGTGGAGTCAATCTGCTTGATTAAATTGCTTAGCAAGATAGGACTAAATGATATTTTGCTGTGTTTCCAGAATTCTATTTTAAGAGGCTACACTAGACCACGCTTATAACAAAGCAATAAAACTCTCCGCACACCAGCATTACAGGGCACGATGACTTTTCTTTACAGCCCTTGTTTGGAATATAGATCCGTGGGGGGGGAGGTGCACCGGCGTGTTCTTTTGCATCTCACTGCAATAGAACCGCTCCAGTGGCAGGTGTTTTTGGCTGTTTTGCTCACTGATGTCTTCCTAGTGCCTAGAAGCATCCCTTTCACTTAATAATCCCTCAATATTTTAAGCGAGTGAGTGAATACCAAGAAGATTGCCCTCCCCTTCCCTATGCTGCCTGTCTTCCACAGTGAACAAAAACTCTGTGTTCCTGGCGGACAGATACTTCACTTCCGGTTTTACCAGGATCGTATTAATTCTGGTTATAGAGATGAGCTTAGCAACTGTATGTTTCAAAACCCTGCCACTTATTATTCTTATGGTAAATCTTAAGATTCTCAAGTCTGTCTTGTATGTATATAGGTGGTTGTTTTTAATAACCAAATCAGGTAAGATTTACATGGGTTAGAACTTTTGTTTGTATAGTGAGTGATATTTGAAATGTACTTAAAGACCTCCAGTAAAGCAGTTGGGAGCTGCAGAGAGTAAGAAGGAAGCTAGAAAGTAGAATAGGCTCCAGAAAGCCAGAGGGTGACTAGAATTTAGACCCTTCATAAAATACTTGGAACTTTGTACTTGACAGTTTTACTGTATATAAAATACATACGAGTACAGGTGAAGAAATACTAACCCAGTTGCATTTCTAGTATGATGGGAGTAGCTTCTTTTAGCAGTTAATGTATGTCAGCAGTAACTCTAACTGCGCTCCACTTTTTTAAATAAAATAAGCTTTGTATTTTGGAATAATTCTAGATCTACGGAAAAGTTTGAGAAACAGTACAGGGGGTTCCCGTATCTTACAAAACCATAGTACACTTGTCAAAACTAAGATATTACTGTTAACTACGCTTCAGACCTTACTTGGATCTCACCAGGTCGTGCACTAATGGCCTTTTTCTGTCCTGGTGTCCCGTCCAGCCTGGGACACCCCACTGAACCTCTCTGATTCCATTTGGCTTATGCAAGGACTGTGTCTACGAAGGACCATGCGTAACCTCTTCCTTATTCTGCCTTTCCAACAGTGTTCTCCGATTTTAAGGACTTGATTGGCCAGATCTTAATGGAAGTGCTAATGATGTCCACTCAGACCAGAGATGAAAACCCATTTGCCAGTCTGACAGCCACATCACAGCCAATTGCAGCGGCAGCCCGGTCACCGGACAGAACACTCATGCTGAATCCTGGTTCCACCGCAGGCACAAGCCCGCGGTTCTGCGGTGTGGGCTCCTTCGGTGCCAGCTCTTTGTCTAGGTCAGTGTGCTTATTTTTGCGCATCTAATTGGTAATCGAATAGCCATGGCTTTGTAAGAGAAGGGCTATTCATTCATGGCCTGTGGCCCGTGTCGTATGTGGGGGATGGGGTCAGACATTGGAGGAGGTGGTACCTTTTCCGCATCGGTCCCTTTGGCTTTCCAGGGTTTGCCTATTGGTAAATTAAAACTTAGCAACAAATGGCTGCGTATTGTACATTGTTCTTTGGAAAGAGGGCTTTATCATCGTATAAACATAGGCTCTAGACCTGTACAGCAGTTAGATTATAACGATTTAGGTGAGTATCTGAGAGACTTGTGTACTTGAATGCTTAGAGATATGAAATGTAAATACGCTATTCTTTAAACGCTTGATATTCTCCATGTTAGTTATTTATCTCAAGTTTTTCTTCAATTTTCTCTTCTTTCCTCCCTTTTCTCAACTAATGTAGCCTCTATGAAACTAGTCCAGCCCCCAACACGAGTTTCTGGAGCTCTGTGCCAGTGATGAGTCCACCTTTTGCCTCACCTTCTCGCGCAGCCAGCCAGGTGGCTGTACCCTCCATTTCCCTCAGTCCTCCTACTGCGGCTTCCGGGACCGTGGCAGGAAGCCAGCCCTCATCCCCGCGGTATCGCCCCTACACTGTCACGCACCCCGGGGGCACTGCGCCTTCTCCTGCCCCGCGCTCCTCACCAAGCCTCCCTGCCCTCGCTAGTAGCCCTCAAGCAGTGCCGGCCAGCTCTTCCAGACAGAGACCCACCAGCAGGGGGCCACCATCACTATCCGCCTCACCCAGTGCCATGAGCAGACGTCCCTCCTCCCTAAGGATTTCTCCTAGGTATTTATGCAGCAGGAGCGTTGGGTGCGTGTTTGCAGTGCAGGGAAAGGAGCTTAACACGGTTTGGAAGAGCTGTTGTGTGACACTGACCTCAGTGCCATATGTTTTCTGTTTGGGGTTATTAACCCATGTGTCTGTCCAGTGTGGTGCGCTGGCGCCCCAAGTCCGTGCTGCTGCCAGGCTCTCATAACATCAGAGAGTACGGGTCACTCTGCCGTGGGTTCCTTTCTGCCCTACCTTCCCCACACTTTTCCTGTATCTGTACAAAAACCAGAAAGAAGTGACTTAGGTTTTGAAATCTAATTCACATGTCCTTCCTCAGTACGAATGAATTTCAGAGACTGTTGGCAGTTTGTTTGTATTTGAGAGTCGGGGCTCGCAGGACCACTTTTTGACTTTTTTACTGTTACCAAACAAGTTGAAATATACGAAGTAGTCAGACCACGGGGTTGTGGGAGCAAGTCTGGGCCTGGTGTCCCTTACTTCTGATCACGGGAGCTGGCCAGTGTCCCTGCCGTGGCACTTTGATTTCAGCCTCTTAGAAAGCAGAGTCTCAATCCCATTAATCCACGTCCCCCTCTCTCAAATGTACTTGTGCATTCCTGTAATTTAGGCGAATTACTTTGCTGCATGTCAGTAGACAAAACTTTTAGCGTAAGATTGAGTTAAAAGGACAAGAGTTGCAAAAGCTTTCTTCCTCTTGTTTTTCCTTTGTTCCCTGATGGCCTTTTTTGCTTTTGTTGTGGTAGTCTGTACGACAGTCCTTTCTCCTTCCTCTTCCTCGCGCTTTCTGGGGACAGTAGTGATGAAGATGAAGAAGAAGATGATGATGGTGGTGATGATGATGAAGGTGGTGGTGGTGGTGATGAGTTTTCTTGTGTCCAGTTTGGGTCCAGGTATCAGAGGAATGGAGTCTTACCCCTGCATGTGCCTAGCACTTAGGAACTAACTCTTACGAGCCCTAAATAGAGGTGTGCTTTGAATCCACACATGATGGGAGTCAGATGAGACCTCCCTGGAGAGTCAAGGTGTGAGAAACATGCATGTACTGAAATGTTAGGACCTTCTCATGGGGTAAAGTGCACACTGGAAAATTTTCATAGTTGTTGCCTGGTACGTATGGAAGAAAACGTACATATAATCATTTGGGGAAAACATGAACAATAGATTAAAAACCAGTCTTCAGTGAATTCATCCACCCTAAGATCGAAAATGCGGGACCACTCACTTGTCCACTGCGAGAATATTCTTGGAGCTACAGATGTGAGCTCATGTACTCTGGGAGGCACGTTTTCTCACGTCCAGTTAGTTGCATGGATCGCTCGCTGCTGCTTAGGAATGGCAGAGGGGCTGGCAAGTGTGTGCGCGCGCGTCCTGCCCCAACCCAGCCTGGGCAGTCTGTGGAAGAGCCTGCGGGGCCATACGGTATTACCTGGTGTGATTGTGATGCTGCCCTCACTTCTCACCTTGACTTTGGCGAACCGCTTCCTTGACCTCCGTGAAGCTAGACCCTTTTTGTTGAGACAGCCTTTGCAGCAGAGGCTAAAACAGTTTGTGACACTGCTGAGTGTTCACCCTTGAAAACTGAGTGAAAAAGACTACTGAAGTTTTTCAGTGACTTTGAGCAAGAAAATATAATAGCACCTTTGATCCAATACTCTGACTCATTGTCTTACAATTTTGCTCTTAAATTGAAGTTTCCTCTGGACTGAGTTGGTATTTATGCTCAGCACTGTTCAAAAATAACTCCAGGCTATAAATAGAGACGGCAGCAGGAGTTAGGTGCAGGAGTTAGGTACACTTCCTTACATTTGACTGTTCAGAAGAATCATTAGAGTCTAAAGAGACAGAGGAATGCCAGCGCAAAGCTGAAGATTGATTCAGGAGGGGTTGGTGTTTGTATTTAACCAGTGTATCACTCTCTCTCAGGTAAGTTTCCCCAAGGTAGAAGTGTCTTTTTCACGCAGATGAAATCCTGCTGCATGTTTATGGTCATGCAGCAGGCATCCTTATTAGGAATCAGTGTGCATATGTGTTAAAAGTGCTTCGTTATCTGATTTACTGTAAATTCTTTGGGGGCGAAATACTCTGTCTCCCTGGCCTGTTTAATTCCAGCTTCCTCTAACAAAGATACCAGATTCTGTGTCGCTGTTACTAAGTCCTCTCTTTCTACACTTAGAATACATTCCCAACCTTGTCTCAGACCGAGATTCTATACCTCTGAGGAGGATTCTATAAGGAGAAGTAAAACTCACCAACTGTGTAATAATAGCTGTAAATACTAACTGAACGTCACGTGCCCCGATCCCGTGTCGGCCCTGCACCCATTATCGCTTCAATCCTGACAGCGGCACTCCTAGCTTCTGTGAGGAAACTGGGGCACCGGGAGGCTAAGTCACATCCCGAGTCCGTGGCAGGGGCCGGGCCCAGAACTCACATGCTTCTTCACCACCACACCGCGCTGCCTCTGGCTTTTCCGCCTGCGCCCAGTAGGACTTGTGTTTTTATTGTCCCTTACCAGTTGTTTTGCTGCCAGGAGCACGTACGCTGTGGCTGCTCTTTGCTTTGGAGGATTAGGGCAAGCTACTGTTCCTTGGCTAGAAAGTGCCAACATTTTCCTCCTTAATTACAAAATTCCATTCCAGTCAGTTGGCAGGTCCTTTGCTGGCTGTGAAAATGAACTCTGATCTCTTCAGATGTGGGGTAATTTATGGATTCTGAATAGATGTCAAAGAATGGAAAAGGATGGGGAAAATACATAACTGATTAAACAAGTACAGAGGAACTGGAGGCTGCACGGAGGGTCTGAACCAGGAAGAGGCACCACAAACCTTCTGTTAATTTGAGCACCCAGCAAATCGTTTTCTTCTCTTCCCCTTTCTAATTGACCTCGGAATTTTATTTACTTTGAAGGAAACGATTTTAACACCCACTTCTTGCCTGTCATAGAGGAAGGACTCTGACCTGGGTGGGATCTGCCTCCCCCCTCTGATGCATCCCACGTCGTCGTTTTGGAAGTAGTTGGGGCAGTATTCATAGGTTAACTATTTGTAGTGGTGGTGAGAAGGAGTCATTTAAGAAGGATAAACACATTCCTCCTATACTGTTTGGTAGTCCTCTGAGAGGAGCCATATGAATTATAAGGAACTGCTTCTTGCAGGAGTGGAAATGAGTGAAGTGTTATCTTGTGATAAAGATGACATAGGAATTATTCTGAGGAAAATCTTTCTAATTGTTTCCTGGAAAGTTGATGACTAGAAAATTTTTTTTTTGTTTTTTACTGCTTAGATATTTCAGTGAAGCAGGTGAAACCTTGAAAGTCGCAAGACTATGAATAGAGGAAGGGGAAATTAACAAATTTACCCTCTTAATTTCTCTGTTGATCATCACTACGTGGAGAGGAAACACGGAAATAGTCAAAAAGCAATCCTTCCGCCATGTCAGTCTCAAAACCCTCCTGTGATTTCCCTTCTCACCCGGAAGAAAACCCAAGGCCTCTCACCCTGGCCTGTAAGACCCTGCACCTCACGTATACACACACACACACACGCACACACATACACACACGCACGCACACACACACACACACACCTACACACTCATGCTTCTCCTTTTTGACTTCATCTGCCTCTACTTGCCTCCATCCTCCAGCTCAAATGCTAGGTTCTTCAGCTTGCCCAGCACATTCTCTCGTGCCTTAGGCCTTTGCACTTGCCTCCTCCCTCAGGACACTTGACCTCCAGATGGCTGCTCACCACTCCCTGACTCCCTCAGGTCTGTGTGCAAATGCCACCTTATCAGAGGGTGGTCCCTGGCCCCGCGTATGAAACATTACATGTAAAATACATACACACACACACTTCCTGCTCCTGTCACCAGGCTCTGCTTTTATTTTTCCTCACAGCACTTCTGTATTCATTTGGTTTTGAGTGTGCCCCTTCTAGAACGTAATTGCCATCCAAACAAGGCCTGGATCTTGGATTCAGTGCAGTACCCTCAGGACCTACAACAGTGCCCGGGACACAAAGGGTACACCAGGAACATTTGTTCAGTGAATGTGCATCACTTAAACCTGCACAGCTCTGGCTTTGCCTTGCATTGGGCAGATACGACATTCTAGAATCTGTATGCCAAAAAATTAGAAAATAGGATGATGATTGTTTCCCTTACAGAGGAAAAGAAACTGCAATGGAATCTTTTAAAAAAAAACAAGTTTTCTTGGTGCATTTACCATGGAATTCAGTTTGCACAGATCTGATACATGTGCAAATTCCCAGCATATTTTCATTGTGTTTTCAGGAGTCAGCTATTATGTGATTCCATTATGTGAAGTAATTACACTGTTAAATTGGATGGTTGCTTTAGTTATCAGAAAATGGTTCACACATTCTCCCAGAGGGAGGCATAACTTTTTAGATACTCTTAGGACTTAAGTATGACATATTTCCAAGGTCATATTCCATATGTCACAGTTGTAAAAAAAAAAAAAAAAAAAGCATTGTGAAATTTGTAACAACTTTTTTAGGAAAAAAACAAATTATTATTTAAAATGTTTATTGGTAGCACAAATTATGCGCATAAACTATATACCATTTTCTCCTTCAGTATCACATTCAAAATTTGAGTCCACATCTTTCCCTTTGAATCTAGAGATCCTTGTAAGTGAATTTTGACCATTGACACGTGTGCATAACATTGGTGAGACTGGTTGCTGTTCACACATGTGACGATGAGCTCTTTTTTAGCACCTTTAGGATCTTATACTTTAAAAATATACTGACAGATACTGGGGTTTACTCTACATTTCCTATTTAGTTAAACCTTTTTTTTTTCTCTCCTTTCTTTCTTGAAAATCAACTGGAAGTGTTGTTGGGTGACTTGAAAATTCTCTAGTATATTCTGAGTGCCTTTCATTGCATTGCCTGGCATGAGACAAGTACTCTTCTACATACATTGTCACTTTTCATGTCTTAGTGAAATACTTGTGAAGATATTTCAATTGGCTTTTGAGGTGTTCAAGTTTAAGTTCAAATTAAATGGGACATGTTGGCTAAGAATGGAACCAGTGTCAGTGCATGGGCAACCACCATCTCAGCCTGCTGACGTTATACAGATGTCCAGATGCCGGCTGTGGTACTGCATCAAACTGACTCCTTGCAACTGACAAGGACCTGTTAACATCAAATATAAGATGCTTTTCTTACAGAAAAGGTGAGAAATGTGGGGCATATTATCAAGAGAATGTATAGTTTGAAATTTTTTCATTTTAAACACAAGGAAGATCGATTTTCATTGTCATTTGTTGCTCAAAGGAAAATTCACCTTAATTGTGTAGAGGCATAAGCCCGTATGAGCAAAGTTCATCTTTGGAAAGTGCAGTGAATATAGTCACTGAGTCACTAAGTCAGAGAGAAGAGAGAGGAATAGCAGATAGGAGAGCATGAAACTAAGATTGCTGCAGATAAAAACTTTTACTTTTTTCCCTTTCTGCTTTTGGGGATTCACCACACTTACATTTGTGAGTGGGTTTTTCTGTTTTGTTTTTGTTTTTCATATATATGTTTTAATTAATTTCAGGTGCAGGGTTTTTCCGTTTTTTTCTTACATTTTTTTCTTTCCTGTTCTTTATTACAATACTCATCTTTTTCTTGTCAGGCCCATTGGTAGAGATACCAGATCCTGCCATTAATTTATGAAGTGTGCCCAAAAGTTAACTGATAATGAAGACACAAGAATTGTTTTTGTTTTTTGAGGGTGACTTTGGTAACCTGCCCAACTTTGTCATGGCTCTGCGGGGATGCTTTGTGGGTGGGTCAGTTATTGCCCAGTCAGGAAGGAAGGTGTTGGCTGCCCCTCAGCCATGACTCCTCCTTTTCCTTCTCTAGAGAGTAGTTTCTATAACATAGAAGACCTACATGGTAGGAATTTAAATTTATTGGACTCTGGCCTAAAAGACTTGGATTTAAAACTGGTATCGTTTTCATCTTTTTTATTGAAGTACTTTAATACCACACTTTTATTCCACGGTCAATTATGTATATAATTCTGAAATTCTGAGGTCAGTTATGTTTATACCAAAATTAGCTTTGTACATTTACTCATCTATCTGCATAACATATCCATTACTGTCTCAATTCCTCTCGGTCCTCTTAGTTTCTAGCCTCTACTTGTCTGCCCTGGGTCGAAGTAGGAATGGGTCTCTCAAGTTCCTGATATTCTTCCCATCCTTGATCATCTTTCACATATAATTTTTTTGCTGAGTTTATGTGTTCTGGTTTCCTCTTCATTTCAAAATTCCTGGCCTCTTCCCATGCCATGATTAATCTCTTTGTGTCTTTGTGGATATCAAATCAACTGGTGAGTTAGACAACAGATTTGGAATATGACCTGTTGATGGTTGATAGAAACTTGAATTCCCTCAGGCCTAACCCTTTTGATAACACTTGGCTTTGGTCTGGCTTTGGTCTTCGAGAATAGTTTTCACTGATAATAACAATGCCTCAGATAATAACAATGCCTCCCGCTGTCTCCTGCTTGTATTTTACAAGCCCTCCCAGTGATGTCATTTAACCCTCGTTGCAGAGGGGATGAGCTTCTGGGTTCAGGTAACAGGCGGGCAGGAGGGCTAGGAGAGAACCCACATTTTCCTCAGCCTTGTTCTATGGGAAAAACACACAACAATACACAAGAAAAGACAAGCTGTGTTCAAGACTAAGTGGGTTGTTCGGATACTCCTCGTGCAAGGATTGGTTTGCTGTTTACTGCACTACTCTGCCTTTTTCACTGAAATTTTGGGAAGTTTGTGTTGATAGCAAGTATTTTTATGTCTCCTCCCTCCCCTTGGACTGTGTTCCTAAGCTCTGCTCCTGTTGCTGAATATGCTAGCAGTTGGGAGGGAGAGGGTCGTGTTGTTAGTCCCTTAGCACTTCCCTGCTAAAGAGTTTGAGCACAGCGAGAGCACCGTCTGGCTCTAACCTACATGGCTGCCTGAGCAAAACTGCAGCTTGGTTTAAGTATGAGTGATACCCCTTCCAGCGCCTTACAGGAGCTCTTAGTCCTCTGATTCTATAAGTTGCCATTCCCAGCAAGGGACGATGTTGGGTTTCCGGTCAGACTCTCTTCTTAGTAAACATCAAACGTTGACGAAAAATGACTCTTGTCGGACCCAGCGCCAGTGAAACAAGCAGTCAGCTCTGACTTTGGCTGCATGGGTGTTTGTGCTTTGTTGTGGGTGCAGGGATCTAACAGGCTTTCTGCTGTAGAAATGCAAAACCTTGTCTAAAGTCATTCATTGGGAAGAGACAAGAATCATCACTTTTCTTTTCTCTTCTTCAAAGTTTGGGAGCCTCTGGTGGGGCGAGTACTTGGGATTCCTACAGTGACCATTTCGCCATTGAGACCTGCAAGGAGACAGATATGCTGAACTACCTCATCGAGTGTTTTGACCGAGTTGGAATAGAGGAAAAAAAAGCACCAAAGGTAATAGGAAATAGCTTCATTAAAAACAAACAAAGAGGCAAACAAACAAAACCTGGTTATTTGTTTGATAAATAATTGTTTCCACCCCCTACTCAGCATTCATTCATGTATTCAATCAATAAAGTGGTTATTAAGCATTTATTATGTGCCAGGCACTATACTAGGAACTTGGGGTGTGAACAAAACAGACGAAGATCCCCTGTCCTCATGGAACTCACATCCTGGTGGAGGGAAGAAGTGACAGGACCAAGTGCCATTGCCACCAGCAGCTTACATGGCTCTGGTAATTTCTGAATAGTCTGTCATCATCATAACCAACGTTGAAGGAGTGCCTGGAGACTGCCAAACACTGTGCTAGGTCTGCATTAGCTCAGATTCTCAGTTTTTTAGTCCAGTGCAATCCGTGTGAAAGGTATTTTTTCCATGTTATGAATAAGCAAATGTACCTCAGAGATATTAAGTAATTGTCCAGAATCGCATAAATAATAAGTTGCAAAGCTGGGTTTAAACTGAGGAAGCTATACTTTTTCTACTGTTACGTGCTGACGTACTTTATTTTTTTCTCATTTTATTCCTATTTCATTTTCTAGTTCTGATTTTCCATTAGAAACAAATCTGGTTGTGTAGCTGTTAGTTTCATGTTTGTGAAGGGCCTCTTTGGGGTTTGGTACACTTAACCTTAGCAAAGCATAGAGAGTGGACATGTCTCGGAGCTTCCTGAGGGGTCACCTCAAACTTTCTTCTTCTCTGATGTAGATTTCAGCAGAGGCAGTCGACGTGGATGACTCACTCTAGTCTGTTCATTATGAGTAAAGGAAGAGAAAAGCATGCCGTGTTCTGGAGATTGATCTCTCCTGACTCTCGTCAATTTTCAACAGTATGGGATTATTTTGTTTGTCTTTGTAGTCCTGACCTCTGCCTTTCTTTCCAGATGTGCAGCCAGCCAGCCGTCAGCCAGCTTCTGAGCAACATCCGCTCCCAGTGCATATCCCATACTGCATTAGTACTACAAGGTTCCCTCACACAACCAAGGTAGGAAAAACCAGGATGTGCTTCATGTTGGTGGGGGGGATGCCGTCCATCAGTGCATGTCAGGGGCCCTCCTGCCCCCCCCACCCCGCATGACCTTGGATGCCTCACTTCCTCACCTGTGAAATGGAAGTGGTTGACTAGACGATCTCTGCGGTCCTTTTCCTGCTCTAAAGTACAGTTCCATGAAAATAAAACACTCTCTGTGTGCTTTATGGAGATAAACCATTGTTGAAATATGTCAACATCAAGGCAGGAAATTAGTAATTTAGTTTAAAAACAGCTGCTTGAAATCAGTGGAGTTTCAGATAAAATGTGCACATCATCACTTTCCATGAATCATACGGTCAATTTCTGTTTTTTCAGTAATAAAGAATGGTGATGGAATAGGTAATTTGGGAATCACCCAAAGTACTGCATTATTGTTTGTTTCTGAGAGTCCCACAAAAGTTTCAAGTTTAATGAAAAAGTACTTGTATATTTCATTATTTTTATGAAAAATATTTGAAGGGAAAATGCAAACATAGGTCAAGGAAAAATGACAAAGTTACAACATTTATTCATTCTGGGTGTTCTTATATTATTTTCTGTACCATGGCCATATATTTTTGAAACTCATCAAAAGAAGGAAAATGATATACATGTACTAAAAAATTTTAAAAATGTTTCGTGGTTAAAATTACTAAGAGTTTTCTAAAATCCTCAGCCTCTACTAATCTCTTTTCCTTTAATTGGATGAAACATAAACAAATAAGTAAAAGAGACGTAATGCTTCAATTTTTTAATGCTTTATTTGAAAGGGCTGTATGTAAGGAAAGATTGATTCTTTGAAATGTCTTACAGTCTCATTTTTTAGACAGAACGGGATTAATGATAAGAAGGGTGATCTTTCGCTTATGACTATTGTGTAGAATATTCAGGAGATTTAAAGTTTGGCCTTTGACTGGACAGTTGCTGCTGCCATGACGTTCCCTATGTTCTGTTGTTATGTGGTAATGGGTGGACTCATTGCCGTTGTTGGCTGTCGTGGCCCCGCAGGTCCATGCAGCAGCCGTCCTTCCTGGTGCCGTATATGCTGTGTAGGAATCTCCCGTATGGCTTCATTCAGGAACTGGTGCGAACCACTCACCAGGATGAAGAAGTGTTCAAACAGGTACGGTTTTGTGAGTTTGCTACTAAAACCTTTAGGAGCTGCTATGCCAAGGCTGACTTCTAAATACACCCTATACTCAAACCGACTGTTCCCGAATTTGAATATGCATGTGTTATTGCTCTGAAGGAAGACCTACCTGAGATTCCTTTCTTAGGGAAATCAGATTGACAGCTGTGTTGTTCAAATCATGCACCAGAGAGCATCAAGTATGTTAAACAGAACGTTTAAGTGCTTGGGAGATGTAAAGAAGTCTAAGGCCTTATCCCTGATTTTAAGGAGTTTTAACAGAAATACCAAGAGAAGTATTTATTGGCCAGATGAGTAGTATTGAAAATTAGTTCTCTGAGTTTACAAAAAGGAGGTTAAGAAACTGATGATCAGATTAGCTCAGCGGCAGTCAACAAACCACATAGAATCTTTGTCTTCTTAGCACTACACTGGGAATGATGTCTTCTATCTTACTGATTACTTTGTTTGGTAAGTAGTCATTCATCTTTGATATCTCATTATGTAAAGTCAAGTGAAAATGCAGATATGCAATATTTATTACTAAAGCTAAATAATGATAACAGCTAATAAATTCAGTCTTGCAGGTTTCTTCCATGGTAAAACTTAGCATTACATTTTGATTGCTGTTTTGTGGCATGTCTTGCAAAGTAAGGGCTCTGTCCACAGCCCCTTTCACACAAGCTGTTTCCCTTGGTCAAAGGGTTTTTACAGTTTGTTTTATATTTTCTTACAGTTTGTTGTGTGATCATTTCTTTTTTTTGTGACAAGAAGGAATAACAGAGGCAATAGGTATAATTGATGTGATTCCTTTTAATCTGTTTTTATACCTAATATTAGTCATAAGTACTACTTTTAAAGCCTTTGAATTCTCAGGAATTGTGTTTTCAAAATAGTAGTAAAAGAAGAATCCAAGAGTAAAAATCCCGGTTGGTGGTGGTGTGTACTCTGTGTCTGGAATTCTTCAGCTGCTTCTCTTTAATGATGGTCTTGTTGACTTAGGGAAGTTTTTAAGGCAGCATAGAGAGCTTTTCTTCTGTAGAAAGAGGAGTGAACTCTGATGAAAAGGAACAACTGTCTTGGAAGGTTTGTGATGCCCTACCTTGTATGTGTAATGTGCATTCATTAGAACATTTCTGTTCCCAAAGACATCGTTGGATGAACCAGAGTAGCTTCCACTGTAGAAGGGTCAGTCCAGGGATCCACTGAAAGGGGTATGTTGTACCTATTTTATTCATCAAGGAACTTACACAGAGGTTATGAAATGACCTCTTTGTTTTTATAAAATTGAGGTGAAATTTACATGACAAAATTAACCATTTTTAAATGTACCCATTCAGTGGCATTTAGTACATTCATATGTTGTGAAACCACTGCAGACCTGTTTCTTTTCTTTTCTTTTTTTTTTAAAGATTTTATTGGGGAAGGGGGACAGGACTTTATTGGGGAACAGTGTGTACTTCCAGGACTTTTTTCCAAGTCAAGTTGTCCTTTCAATCTTAGTTGTGGAGGGTGCAGCTCAGCTCCAGGTCCAGTTGCCATTTTCTAGTTGCAGGGGGCACAGCCCACCATCCCTTGCGGGAGTCGAACCAGCAAACTTGTGGTTGAGAGGACGCGCTCCAACCAACTGAGCCATCCGGGAGCTCAGCGGCAGCTCAGCTCAAGGTGCCGTGTTCAATCTTAGTTGCAGGGGGTGGAGCCCACCATCCCTTGCGGGACTCAAGGAGTTGAATTGGCAACCTTGTGGTTGAGAGCCCACTGGCCCATGTGGGAATCGAACCGGCAGCCTTCGGAGTTAGGAGCATGGAGCTCCGCCTGAGCCACTGGGCCAGCCCCGACCAGTTTCTTTTTAATCACAGAATTTGGATGCCTTTTTTGCCACTTAGTCTGGAACACAGCTTGTCTTTTCTTGTGTATTGTTGTGTGTTTTGCCCATAGAACAAGGCTGAGGAAAATGGAGTGGCCGAACTAAAAAAACAGCGTTTTGCCATTTGGTCTTAAGAGTGTGGCAAATTTGAATTATTAAATCTTTTGACTTAAATTTTAGTCTCCTTTTAATGTTTGAGATAATCACAAATAAACAAACAGAAATAAATAATAGCTAGAATTTAGGGTTGGAGATGTGCTTGTAGCATTTTTTTTATCACTGCTGGGAGGTATTTATTTGAAAATAAGAATTATTTAAAATACGTAAGTCACAGAAGTAATCTAATATTTGACTGAAAATATTGTGCTCAGTAATATTTTGTCTGTTTTTTATAAATTAAACCCTATTAGAGGATCAGCAAAAGAGGATAACTCTATTAGAATGCATAAAGATGTTTTACTTTATAGCATTCCTCAAAAAATGCTTAGAAATTTTTCTCAGTGACCAATTATGAAATTTATTGTTGATGATTCTGGAACTTCTGTTTGGTTTTCTCTTGATTGCAATTTTGGCCTTCCCCACCTGCACACCTAAGCATTGCCTCTCCATTTTTAGCTGGCTTAGGAAAGCACATTACTTCTACCCTGATTGTTCGAGTTGCAAATATTAGAACGATCCCTTGCAGAGCTGTGTTGTTATCTCAAGACCCTCCAAAGCACTTTGTAATCCCGGATGGCTTTTTGTTGTACTGGCTTCTTCAATGATTGAGGTGCTCAGTACAGTGAAATGAAATTAGTAGGAAAGGGAATGTTTCAGTGTTCTAGTGGCTTCATAGAACACTCCCTTTTTCAGCTTGTTGGCATTCAGGCTGTTGGCTGTTATTTACAACTTAGCCTTAAATCTCACCGAAATCCCTAAATGTGTTGGTCAACGAGCGCATTGTGAAATTTGAGGATGAGTTGTGCTGAGCAAATCTTGCATAGTGTTCACGTGCCCTGCTATTAATGGTAAACTTGTAAAAGTAAATTGGAGTGCCCTTGAACTCTGGTATCAGGCTATTGTATTAATTACATCACATATGGAGGTAAGACATTCTAATCAAGGTTTTTTTTAAAATTTCAACCTTTACCAGATCTTTGCTCTACATAATTAAAGTGATTCTCATCATAATAATAATATCCATTATTGGTCTGTTTTTCTTGTTCTCTTCGTCATAAACGGAAAGATGGAAGGAATTAGATGGAGGTAGGAGGGTGGCAACAAAGAATTTTTTAAAAATATTGATAGCGTTGAGAAGATGGAACATTTAGTCCAGTTTCTTGACCAATTATAGGTGCTTGGTAATCAGAAACATAAGCATTGCTGAAACGTGCAGAATTTAGTTGATGACAGCAAGGACGCCTGGAGACTCCTATGGCAGGCTCCAGATTTCTGAGTTTCTATTGAATTACTTACTGGGAGTCCTGCCGCAGTTAGGGTTCATCACATCCTGTTACTCTGGGGAATTCAGCCACACTGCTTTACGGTTAGCTTTGTCCAAGCACAGAGCAACACTCTGGTGGCTGAATTCTGGATGGCATTGTATGCAAAGCAGCTTTTCCTTGGGAACAAGTGGACATGCCTGCACGTTCAGATTCAGCACTTTGTGGCATGCCTCTCGTTCTTAAATCTTCTCAAATTTACATTTCTGGTTTGGTTTTGTTTTTCTTACAGATCTTTATCCCCATTTTACAAGGCCTGGCTCTTGCTGCCAAAGAGTGCTCCCTCGATAGCGACTACTTTAAATACCCCCTCATGGTAAAACTTTTTTTCTTTAACCCATTCAGTAGATGTTGTCACCCGGATTATTTTAACATGCACTTTTCTTTCAGGTCCATGATCTACCTTGTTTTCAAATGTGAACCATGAGATCACTGTGTTGGCCGTGCAGTGTTCGGTGTGCAGTGAGATAATCAGTGAAGACAGTTAGCAGCCCGGTACCTACCCCCCCTGCCGAGGCCTAGACAGGAGCCAGCAGTGCAGTTGGTACAAGGCATTTTGCCTCACTGTATAGCTAATGAAGACCATAATTACTGGTGGTCTCCTGATTCTCCCAGCAATGAGCATACCATATTTGGGAAGGAATTTTGTCATTAAAAAAAGAAAAAACTATTCCCAAATGCAAATAAAAAGGCAGAGTTATACTAAGAAAAGCAATACAATTGAATCTTTATGTAGCAACTGTACAGAAAAATCTCGGAGTAATTCTCTTGTTCGTCTTCTGTGTAAGGCTGTACACTTACTTCTCTTCCCACTATACTGGAACACAGAAAACAGATCCACTGAGCTCCCTAAGGCACTTAGAGTAAGCATAAACAGTGCACCGAACTTTCAGCTAGATTCTCATCCAGGGCTTTGACTGTTACGGGAACATTGGAACCACAAAGGAAAATAGAGGCTCTTCTCTGAATTTCCTTCTTTGAAATTTGGGGAGAAAATACTTGAAGTATTACTGAATATTTTTCATTCAAGAAACATGAAGGGAAATATCAAAATAATAAATTAGTTAACTCTGTGTATAAATACAGCCTTGTGCAAATTGAGGCCTTGGTTACACTGATGTTGTTTTCCTGTGATTGTTCCGTTTACTTATTCTACTGACTTAATTCCATCTCACCATTAATTTACTGCTCACTGAGGGCCTATTCTGTGCCAGGCCCTGGGGACACGGAAGCTAATCAGACAAGGTACCCCTCTGCAGGGCACTCGTAATCTACTGTAAAAATCAAGAGCACAACAATACAGTAAGAAGATTACACTGTGATAAACGCAAACACAAAGGTGTACACACTAAGTGTGGTTCCCTCTTCAAAAATCAAAACTGAACTAAAAGGCCAAATGTTAAAGCCACTGCTGGGAAACGAGGATTCTTAATTTTAAAAATACTTTTAAATGGATTTATGTCAGGGCTCTTTGCATGGCACATGTTATTCAGGTTCCTGGTAAAATTCATTAGTCCTTATGCACTGTTCTGTCTGTGGCTGATAAAATGAAGTGGAATAATCTGGTTATTTGAGTTCAGTGATGAAATATTTTAATGCACATGAATTATCACTGTATTATGTAAATATTCCTTCATGGAATTGTTGACTTTCCTGTGTGGTTTAAATTAGCTTGATGTTTCAGTAAGGAGCTTTTAGTGTCAGATATCAACAAAATGTTCTCTGTGGTCAAAAGACAAAGGCCTTCCTTATAATAGACAATAGTTTTATTTTGTACCATTATCGATGCTTGTACAGCAGTGAGAGTACATTTTGAGAAAGGACAATAGGGAGAGGCAGGAAGAGGAAGACCACTGGAGCCAAAATCAGAAACAATTAGGATTGTTCTCTAGGTCAGTAGATCCCAATTTGGCCATACCTTGGAATCACCTGGCTGTACATTGTAATGTAATTGTCGGGTGTGGCAAGGGTGTGGTCTGACTTGGGGATTTTCAAGGCTTCCCAGGCCACCCTGCTGTGCAGGAAAGTTTGGGAACCCCTGCACTAGGCAGTGAGAATGCTTCCTTCTCAGTGGCTTCTCTAAGATGTGTAGTGTGCTATGTCCAAACCACAGAGAAAATTAAATTCACTGTTAAAATCATGTTTGATTGGGTCATATTAGCCATGTTAAACTGTTGTGTCCCTAAAAATGACTTTTCCTGATCTCTGATATGAGAATGATTAGCGTTCCAAAGGAAAATGTTGGCATTCTCAAAACTGCCAGAGATCTTGAAACCAAGGAATACTTTTAAATATGTTCTAAATTTGATGGCTTATTAAATTGTAATTATTTATAGTCCTATTTAGCACTGGCAAGACTACCCATCTAAAGTTTATGAAGCATATCTTTTTGACATGGAAAGATGTTAACTGAAAAAAGTCATTTTTTGTAAAAATATCCACATTTATCTCATGTGGATATACACAAAAATGTCTAGAAATCTGTTAACTAAAAGAATATCAATGGAGATGATCTTTTCGGGTAAAATTTATGAGTGACTTTTAGTTTCATTTTATATTTCTGTTTTATCTGAAATGTTTTGCAGTGCGATGTATTGCGTATTAATCAGAAAAGCAGTGAAGCTGTTAGTGTCTGAAGGGAACGCACGTGTATTTATAACAGCAGTTAAAACTGTTCCCTGATGTTGCACATGGCAGTCAAGTGAAATATCTCTAAATGACTCTGATCTGATTTCTAGGCTTTAGGTGAACTCTGTGAAACCAAGTTTGGGAAGACACACCCCGTGTGCAATTTGGTAAGTGCCTGCTGATGAGCCCACACATTTCCAATGAGCACATGATTGGGAAGATGTTCCTTAAGAAACATTATCTGAAAAACGTTTCTTGGAGGACATTTAGGTGTAGATGCAGGTAACGTGTGGGTGGCTCTCAACTGTTAAATTGTTGTCTTACACATTGTTTCCTGAGATGAAGTTACTTCTTTTGTGATTTTTTTTTTTTTGATAAGTATTGTACAGTTAGAATCACAGGTCCTACGGGAAAAATTTACTCGAGACCTTTGGTAGCATAAGAATAGTCCATTTGAACTCCATCAGAGATGATCTTGAAACATAAAAGTTAAAAGTATATCTTGTGAAAATGTTGAGGAGTTGGGGGCCTTCCTCCATCCGAGAGGAGATACCGACAGGGATGCTAACAGATTTGGGAGCCCGTGTTTTCTAATGTTAAGTGTCCGCCATTGTGCCGGCGGATCAGGACCAGCCAGCAAGTTGGCTGTAGAGCCCTGTTCATCACACTTTTACCTCAGTTGCCGCGTTAGCAGCTTGATTTGCCTCTGTTTTGCCACAGGTTGCTTCTTTGCCGTTGTGGTTGCCTAAGTCTCTAAGCCCTGGCTCTGGGCGGGAGCTGCAGAGACTCTCTTATCTGGGGGCTTTCTTCAGCTTCTCAGTCTTTGCAGAAGATGACGTAAGTACACTGGCCATTTGCACTTTGCTGCTCTTATGTTCAGATTCCTTCCCAAACATACACTATTTGTTGATGGAATCTGTTCCTTCTCTTTCCAGGCGAAAGTGGTTGAAAAATATTTCTCAGGACCTGCCATTACCCTGGAAAACACTCGCGTGGTTAGCCAGTCATTGCAGCATTATTTGGAGCTGGGAAGGGTAGGTGTTCAGAAAATGAGCCCAAAGGATGAATAAAAGAGACGTTATTATAGAAGTAACCTGTGTCTGGAACAGAAACTCCAACAGAACTCTTTGCGCCCTTGGTAGGAGCTCGCTGGGACTGGTCCCGAGTTTAGCAGTCACGCTCTCTCCCCCGCTGGCTCTTAGGCATTTATAAAATGGGGTGAGTGAGTCTGTTAGTTTGCACACACCCCTCCGTGACTCGCTTGTGCCAAATGTAGATTATACAGAGGCTGCCAAAAAAATGTATACATATTTTAAGAAAGGAAAAAAACTGTATTAAAATTGTAATACTCAGTATATACCGATAACAAAAGATGAATACAAGTCACATTTGACTTCTGCAATGACAAGAGGTGCTCAGAGTGGTCACCATCAGCGTCCAGACACTTCTGATGACGGCAAACTACTGCTCGACTTGTTGCTGTGTGAGGCCTCCCGGATCTTCCCGTGTGCACATCACACACAGCGCCGTGCGTCTCAAACTTACCACGAATGTGTGCGGTTGTTAGGCGTTGCATACTCACGCCTCCATTGTTGTTGTACTTCCACAACGTTCTCGAATTTCAAAAACCGCTTCGAAAGGGTCTTGCGCTCCACGAACGACAACCGGGCTTCCGCCATTTTCTTTGACTGGCCTGCCTGGCACATGGTGACGCTCGCATTCATTTGATTAACACCATCTTTTGAGCGAACGTCATACTACACGTTGCTACCGTAATTCAATTCAACTTCAAAAACTGATACATAGATAACATCTCTTAAAATGCGTATACATTTTTTTGGCAACCCCGACTCCCCAATATGTCTTCAGTTCTGAAACTTAAAGCAGCAAAATTATAGGCTAGTTATAGCGTAATTAAGGTAATTTTGATCCCATCCTGGAAGGGAAAGAGTGAAGGCTGTTTTATTGAAACTAACTGCTTACCTTTTCCAGTCCATATTCAGTTTTCATGTGAATTATCTTGACACCGTTGAATATGGGCTTTTCTTCTGTTCCTCTGGTAGTCAGTTTCTCCTAAAACAAGTGGACGTGGAAGAGGAGAGAAAGTGGGAAGGAAGCTAGCTGTCCTTGAAGTCAAAAAGGAATAATTTTTTAAATAAACTTCTAATTTTTTTCTTCCTTTTTACAATAAATTTCAGCAAGAGCTTTTCAAGATTCTGCATAGTATTTTATTGAATGGCGAAACCCGTGAGGCAGCTCTTGGTTACATGGCAGCTGTCGTCAATGCCAATATGAAAAAAGCACAGATGCAGGTAGGGTTCCTCACGGCTACTTTTATTTATTCATTACATTCATTTGTCTAACTCATTTATTCAGACATTGCTCTGGAAATGGAGATACAGTATTGAACAAGACAGATGAGCTTCCTATGTAATTTTGTGCAGCGTCTGTTCTATAGGGTAAATGAGTAAACATATAAACGTATTATTTCAGACAGTGATAGAATTTAGGATGCAGACAAGGCCGGGTACAGGACTGAGAATAACTGGAGGTACCAGAAGGAAGCTAAGGGGTGATTTTTGATCGTGTGGCAAGAGGTGACATTTGATCAGAGACCTGACTGATAAGAAAGAGCCAGCCATTGCAAGGCTGGGAAAAGAGCTTGCTAGACATATGTAAGGCACTAAAGTGCGCATGAACCAGCTTTGGAACAAGCACCCCCCTGCAGGCTTTTGTGGCTGAAGGACAGTAAACAGGAAGGAGAATGGGGGCCATGTGCTGGAGGGGCAGAAGCAGACCCAAGGCAACCGGTTACAAGGTTCTGAGTGCACTGGT
The DNA here is from genome assembly GCF_004115265.2 of Rhinolophus ferrumequinum. Classification (NCBI taxonomy): domain Eukaryota; kingdom Metazoa; phylum Chordata; class Mammalia; order Chiroptera; family Rhinolophidae; genus Rhinolophus; species Rhinolophus ferrumequinum. The sequence goes on from NC_046292.1 coordinate 6,706,237, forward strand.
CCTGCTGAGGGAGGCGGGTGGCTTGGACTCCCTCGCCAGTGTCGCAGAGTTACAAGGGCACCCCTTCCTGTGCCACTAACAAGTAAGGAGGGAATGATGTGACAGTTCTACTCCCAAGAAGAAATAAAGTGTAGAGAAGAGCATGGACCTGGCATGAGACTGCCGGCTTTCCCATTGTGTCTCTACTAACACTGGGACCTTAGACAGTTACTTCTCTGTGCCTCCATTTCCCCATTGCTAAATGGGGATGATAATGGTACCTAACCTGTGGATTTACTGTTTGTAAAACTGTTAGCATAGTGCATATTACATAGTGAATACTTACCTGATATTAACGCTCATTGTTATAATTGTCATGTTATTAACGCAGGGCTGTGCTGATGGTGTCGGCCAGAAACACCGTCAGTCAAGTGGTAGCAGTGAAACTAGTTGTTCTGATGCTCTGAGGGGAAATGAAGAGAAAGGAAGCGACGTGGGCTGTATTTCTACTTACTCATTTTGAGGATCTTAGGCAAATCACTTCACTTCTCTGGGCTTTAGTGTCCTCCTCTGGAAAATGTCAATAACAGCCTCACTGAGGGCTGTTGTGACAATTCAGTGAGAGAATGTGGAAAATGCTTCTCAGACGATTACCACACCACAAACAGCACCTGCTGAGAGAGTGGCGAAGGTGACAATATATATATGTCCCCTCACTGACTAGGATGAAAGTTTGGGCTCCTTTCTTGTAACGTTGTGCCAATTTCTATTCAGATCATTATTTTAAAGAGTTCTTTTCCTGTTTCACAGACAGATGATAGATTGGTATCTACAGATGGATTTATGCTGAATTTTCTTTGGGTGCTGCAGCAGCTAAGTACAAAGATCAAGTTAGAGACGGTTGATCCCACGTATATATTCCACCCAAGGTGTCGGATTAGTCTTCCCAACGATGAGACCAGAGTGAACGCAACGATGGAGGACGTGAGCGAGTGGCTGACTGAACTCTGTGAGTGATGTGTGGCATTAGTAGACATTAAAATGCCGCCCTTCTAATTGTTTTAATTAAAAAAAAAAAAAAAAAGAGTAGATACCCGTCCTATATCGGGAGGATACAGTTGGACTCAGCATCATCCGCAGTTTGGGTTTGACACCAGCCGCAGTGCCCCTGTCTGTCACCTCCCTGCTCACTCTGGCCTTGGCTCCCGTCCTCCAGTATCAGGGCCTGTTTTCACTGACTCCTCTCCCCCTCCAGCCGCTACGGCCGACTCAGGAGCTCCTTTACATCCCAAGTTCCACTCTGAGGGGTGGCGGGGTGGGGTATGTCTAGGGACTTGATTGCTCGTCTTGCACAGGGAGTCAACAATACTGATATTTACGAGTCATGGCTTTTTTTTGTGGCCAGATTTTACTGGCCAGTACAAAGCTATTTCTGAGTCATGGTACATTTCAACCAAAGCATAGGCGACGTCATAACCTAAGGATTTTAGTGTACCTTCTCTTTAGATCTTCCCTTACATTCTATAGGAAAGTTTCTGTCTATAGGCTTATGGGCTTATCAGGAAAAGCATTTAAATTAATAGCAGGTGGACTGTCTTCCAGTTAAAGCTGAGGGGCTGAGGTTCCCAAATGAGCCAAGGTCACCCGGCCTGTTATTCAGCAAGTTGTGTGCTGCTCAGCTGTTCTGAGCCAAGTCCAGGGCTGCTTCTACTCCTGCACACGGCCTTATCGGTGCTCATCCTCCTGGATGTTTCGTTAGTTTGGTTGCAGTTTCTCATATTTGTCAACAGTGAAGGAAGCAATCTAATTCTTATGAAATTTCTGTTTCACACGGGAGACCTGATTTCAGGTAAGTCAGGCAAACTCCAGAATTAGATCTGGGCTCTTGGGGTCAGGGCCAGGGTTGGGGGAGTTCCACGGTTGTAGAGAAGGTCAGTGGGACTTCTCTAGAGAACAAGCTGCCCAGAGAAAGGCTGGAGCGAAGGAAGACCCTCTCTGAGGAAGGCCCCTCATAGAAGGAGCGCCTGTCAAAGGAGGAGGAAGAAGAGAGCCTATGCTGGGTGACCTCGGCCGCTGTCCTGGCTAAAATTATAAAACGCAGTCATGACCCAGAGAGGCAGAGGGAGAGAATGCAAAGGAGTAACAACCCAGGAGCAGAAGAGAAGGAAAGGCAATAGGCAAAGGGAACTTATGGAAGCTTGGGACAGATAAAGTGTACCTGAGAGACAGGTGATCAGGAAAACAGAAGAATAGAAATGCAAGGGAAATGGGCACCAGATTTTATGTTGCAAAAAGTCAGTAATCGTACTGGGTTTGAAAGTGAATACTAAATAGGGGAAACATGCTTTCTGCTTTTCCATTTTTTTTGAGTAGGACCAATCCCAAAGAATCTCGATATTGGGCACGTAGTTCATTCACTTAAGTGGGCCACATCCAGTTGATGTGGATGGGTGGTTCACAGCTGGCCCAGTTAAGAAGTTAGAGTTTATAGAAAGAAGATTACTTTGTATGAATGCTAGTGATTCCTCACAAATTATTGTTATTATACCTTTCCAGAAAATGAATTTATGAGCTAAAGATATGATATGCAATAAAAATTAATACAATAAAGAAGAAGTTCATATTTGGATTAGTCAAAATCAAAGAGACACGTAGAGGAAATAGAAGGGAATATACTATTCTGAGGCTATATATATATATAATGGTAACAGCAACTTAGTTATTACAAAAATTTCATGGGCATTTAAAATTCCCATGAAATAGATCTTGATGAACTGATGGTATAAAAATAAGAACATTTTGAAGGTGTTATGATTATTCATTTTTTTCTCCATGTTATAAAACGTGTTATTTAATGACAGACAACAAAACCCTATGGCATTTATTTTTTGAATATTATAAAATTATTCATGGAATAGGATAGAGATTTCATGCGTACCTGGCAGTGGCTGCATCACGATAGAAATTTACATGCCAGAAAAATAGTTAAACTGTCATAAGAACAAAGTATCTGATGAACAGTCAAGTCAGTATTTGACTGATGTCGTTTGAATGAGTAGCTGTTGGTATAATCTTGCAACAATACCTCACAGATTAATAAATTCAGAAGAATCCAGGGCTAAACATTTTTCTAAAAACTAGAGAATTTGACCCACCTGTGAGAGAGAAATTTATAATAATTAAAGAGATGAAGCTTATCAGAGACATTGTATATGTCTTAATGTATAAATACATCTTTTGTAGAGCAAGACAAAACGAATATGTAAAATAAATGGGGGGAAATGTGTCACATAATTGATAAAATACTCATTCAAAATACAGAACTGTTATAAATATGTAAGGCCAAAACTGTTCTACCGAGAGACAGTTTTCTTTTGTGTGAGACAAAATGTAAGCAATATGTGTCTTAAGAAATTAAATGTAGGAAAGAATACATATACAAACTGAAAGAAATTTAGGTTATCCTAGTACAACTATAACTTATCTGAAAACAAAGTGATAAAATAGAATGTACTCGTAAGTTTGTGAAGAAATAGATGGCATTTAATCAATTTATTTAGTTTACCTAAAGTGAATTCTGTGGTTTCATAACAGAAATTAGAATACTATATCCAGAATATAACCAAAGCTGGCGGGTAAAGGAGTAATTTTTTGTACATAGATCTCCTAGCACTATTTCTAATACAGAAAAATTAGAAATGACAAATATGCCCAACAATAGGGGATGGCTATGGAGTCTAAAGCTTATTAATATAATCTAATACCATTTTGAGATTTTAAATGATGTTTGTGACCTGTATTGAATCATGGAAATGGTTATATAAAATACATCAAGAAAACCCATCATGACAGATTGTTGGTGTACATCTATGTAAACATTTAATCAGATGGGGACAATACTTGGTCGTTACATGGAGCTCACAGGAATTCTGTTTTCCTTATAACATTACTTAAGTCTATAATATTAAAAAGTATCCTAAACATCTTGAAAATTCAGGTGTAATTTTGTCTTCTGAGTTGTGCTTTTTCTCTGATGTCGTCCTGTAATCGACTTGATTTAGGGGATTGTGTTGTTTTTCCTAGATGGAGATCAGCCTCCATTTTCTGAGCCGAAATTCCCTACAGAATGCTTCTTTCTCACCCTGCACGCCCACCACCTCTCTATTCTGCCGAGTTGCCGTCGCTATATCCGCAGACTCCGGGCCATCCGGGAGCTCAATAGGTATGTGCACGGTGGCGTGGCCTGAGATTGCCTGAGTCACTGTTGTTCTCGCGAGTTTCACTGTGACCAACAGATACAAATGTGGGGGGGTATTATGTATGATACAGAGCACTTCTGCCTCCACGACCACATCCATATTCCTCACTTGGCCAGACTTGTTTCCACGGTGAAGTGACCCAAGTTTTGGTTTCTTTGAGTTCTCAACCGTTGGTCTGTGGTTACTACAGATTTCCATGAACTTTTTCCACTGGGCACGATATTACCAGCAGGCACTGTAAAGGGTCTCTTGGGTTCCAGGCATACCCCTCCTTCCCTGGACTGTGAGACAGTAACTCTGGTTTCCCTTGATAAACAAGATCAATTACTCTCACCAACATGTAATTCTGTTTTCTGCATGTTGTCCTGTAGCATAAGGAGTCCAAAAGGGCCAGATAGTAGCCTGAATTTCCAATTCACTAGCACCGTTGTTTTTCTTCATCTAAGCATTTCTCCCCATGTTCCCCTGCACCTCCAAACAAACGAAAGTCACAGGAACAGGAAGCAAACACTTTTTTGAACAGATAATCTGGAATAATCATAGAGCGACCACTTCCACCGTTTGGTCCAACACTGGTGTAGTCTGGCTATGACAGAAACTGTATCTACATCTGTAACTCTATATCTACCTTGCTCAAATCACTTATAAATTCTAATAGTCACTGTGTAGGTTCCTTAAGATTTTCTTTCTACACATAATCATGTCTGTATATGATGACAGTTTTCTTCCTCTCTTCTACCTTTTTGTCTCTTATGCTTTTTATTTCTTGTCTTAGTGCCCTAGCTACCATTTTTACTACAATCTTGAATAGAAATAATCTTGAAATTTCTCTTTTATTCCAATTTATGGGGGAAAGCTTTTTTTGTACACCCTGTTACCAGATTAAGGAAATTCCCTTTTATTTCTAGTTTTCTAAGTTTTTTTTTCTTAACAGGAGTTGAATTTTATTAAATGCTTTTTCCATTTCTATTGAGGAGGGCAGATGGGTTTTTTTTTTCCTTTATTCTGTTAATATGTTTGAAATACATCAATTAGTTTTGATATCAAACGAATCTTTCATTCTTGGAATAAACTCAATTTTTATATTATTGCTTTTATATTTCATTGGATATTCAATTGGCTAATATTCTGTTTAGGATTTTTGAATCTGTGTTCAAAAGAAGGATTTGACCTAAATTTTCATTTCTTGTTAAGTCCTTCTCAGATTTTGGTATCAACATTATGCTTGCTATACAGAATGAGTTGGGGAGAGTTTCCTTTTTTTTTTTTAATATTCTTTGGAAGAGTTCTTTGTATAAGAATTAGGTTATTTGTTCCTTAAATGTTTGGAAACATTCATTGATGAAGCTCTGGGCTTAGAGCTTTCCATGTGGGAAGATTTTTAATTATGGTTTTTATTCAACTAATAGATATAATTAGATTTTCATTTCATCTTGTGTCAGTTTTCCCATGGTATCTAAAGTTTTAAAATTTTTAGGCATAAAGTTGTTCGTAATATCCTCTTTTTATCATTTTAATGTCTATAGGGTCTTTATTATTTCCTCCTGCTTTTTAGCTTAATTTACTTTTTGTTGATGTTTCTATTGCCTCTTAAGATCGATACTTAACTCATTCATTTTCAGCCCTTTCTTTTATATGAACTTAAGGCTGTTTAGTTTCCCCTCTAAGTATGCCTTTAGTTGCATCCCTTACTTTTGGTATGTCATTTTTAAAAAATTGAGGTGTAATTGACATATATATAGTATCATATTAGTTTCAGGTATACAATGTAATGATTAGGTATTTGTATATCTTGCAGAGTGATCACCATAACAAGTCCAGTTAAAATCCATCACCATACATAAATACAATTTGTTTTCTCTTGTGATGAGAACTTTTCAGATCCACTCTTAGTAAGTTTCAAATATTCAATACAGTGTTATTAGCTATAGTCACCAGGCTGTACATTACATCCCGATGACTTCCTTATTTTACAACTGGAAATTTGTACCTTTTGATCCACTTCACTCACTCCCGAAACCCCACCCTCCACATCTGGGAACCACCAGTCTGTTCTCTCTATATATATGAGCTCAGTTTTTGTTCCTGGTTTTTAAGATTCCACATATAAGTGTGATCATATGATATTTGTCTTTCTCTGTCTGAATTATTTCACTTAGAATAATGCCATTAGGGTCCATCCATGTTGTTGCAAATGGCAAGATTTCCTTTTTTATGGCTGAATAATATTCGGGGTGTGTGTGTGTGTGTGTGTGTGTGTGTGTGTGTGTCCATCCATTCACCCATGGATGGACACTTAGATTGTTTACATATTTGGCTATTGTCAATAATGCTGCAGTGAACATAGGGGTGCCTATATCTTTCCAAATTAGAGTTTTCATTTTCTTCAGATGAATGTCCAGAAGTAGAATTGTCAGATCACATGGTAGTTCTAATTTTAATTTTTGAGGAACCTCTATACTGTTTTCTGTAGTGGTTACACTGATTTACATTGCCACCAACAGTGCACAAGCGTTCCCTTTTCTCTACATCCTCACCAACGCTTGCTATTTCTTAGTTTTTTGATAATAGCCATTCTAACAGGTGTGAGGTGATACCTCATTGTGGTTTTGATTTGCAATTCCCTAATGGTTAGTGATGTTGAGCACCTTTTGGTATGTCATATTTTATTGTTCAGTTCAAAATATTTTCTAATTTTTATTATTTCTTGTTTGACCTGTGGGTTATATAAAGACATTGTTTAAATTCCAGATTCTTGGGGAATTTTTCCATTTATCTTTTGTTGATTTCGAGCTAAATTCCATTGTGGTCAGAAAGCATTCTGATTTGTGTCCTTTGAACTTTATTGAGATTTGCTACATTGCCTAGCATTTCCATTAGTAAATGTTCCACATAAGCCAAAAGAATGTGCTTTCTGTGTTATTTATTACAGTATTTCATATTTGTCAATTAAGTCAAGTTTGTTCATCTTTTGTTGAAATTTTCCTTGTATCTGCTGATTTTATCAGCATATAATATCAGCTATTGAAAGAGGCTTGTAAAAATTTCAGACTATGAATGTGGATGTGTCTGTTTCTTCATCCTGGAATGGAGGCCATCTGGGATGCCATCTCTCCCACTGACTTTGGAAGATACCTTTCAATGGCACCATCTGCCACCTTCACTCCCAGCCTACAATGGGCAGTGACTGTTGTGCTTTTCAGAGATGTTGGTGTTCCCCTCACCTGTGTATTTTTCAATGCTATAACACAAGACTTGTCCTCTAGGACATGGCTGGGGTGTGTGTATAGGAGGGCAGTTAATCTGAGCTAGCTGTACATGGTACATCCATCTATCTTAATATTCCCCGCTTCTGAAGTTTTGGATTCCTTCCTCTGAATTTTATCAAGGAAGTCCTGATAGCTCAACTTCATTCAGCATAGGTCACCCTCACAGTTCCAAGTTTCAAATGACTGGGCACACAGTTAGAACCCCTCCCAGCTACTCAGGATAATATTGAATGCAGAATGTCTGGTAGATGTGATCATGTCAGTGAATTTAGCCCTACATGGCAGTGTGTTAGCATGTTCCTGTCTCTCTGATCAAGCATCTTAGGATCCATTCCCACACATACTGCCACCTTGGTGTCACTGCATGTATAGTCTGTAGAATAACGGTGTCTCAAAGATGTTCGTGTCCATGTCCCCAGAACCTGTGAGTATGTGACCTTACATGGCAGAAGAGACTTTGCAGATGTGATTAAGTTTAGGATCTTGAGAGGGGGAGATTTGCCTGGGTTTCTGGATGGACCCAACATCACAAGAGTCCTTAGAAGAGGGAGGCAGGAAAGTCGGAGTGAGAGAAGGAAATACAATGACAGAAGCAGATGGCAGTAACATGGGTCCACGAGACTAGGAGTATGGGTGACCTCTAGAAGCTGGGAGGGGCAAGGAAACACCTGCCCCTCCTGTCCCCTGGAGCCTCCAGAAGGAACCAGCCCTGCCAACCCATCTTCTATTCTGACCTCCAGAACTCTGACTATACTTGTTTTGTTTCAAGTCATTGAGTTTGTGAGAATGTGTTACAGCTCCAGTAGGAAACTAATATAACATATTAACAAATCTTAACTTTTTTCTTCTTTCAACGTGTGCCTCTTCTGCATAGGACTTTGTAGTTGGCCTGTAAGGACAGTTACTGATCTCAGTTAAGGTTCTGAAGACAGTGCCATATGATGGGTTGGGACCTCAGGGAAATTGGCATTCTCCTCCAACGTGCCTGGCTCAGGTGCGGTCATAGCAGGAGCTTCCTCTGCCAGCAAGCGAAGCACAGGGCATTTAGGGATGTGGCTATTTGGAGTCCTCAAATTCCCCCAAACTCCTGCTCGAATTCTTGGAGTCCCAGTCTTTGCTCTGGCTTTCCGATAAGGGACCTAGGAAGGTTATGAGTTCAGAAGTAGCCACTCCATCTCTTCATTCCCGGAGTTCGCGGGTGATCATTTATGCCGCTGTTTTTCCACTGAGAACCTTGGGCTACCGGTGTTCTGTCCTCAAATCCCAGCTGAATCCTCACCACTTTCACACCAGCCCTGTCAAAGAACTAATCCCAGAGGCCCGTTACTTAAAACCGCGTCTGGGGCCAATAAGCGTATAGGTCATTCTGTTAGTTTCCTATTGCTGTTGCAACAGAGTAGTACAACTGACTTGAAACAACATGAATTATTATCTCACAGTTCTGGGGGTCAGAAGTCCTAAACTCAAGGCTAAATTCCATCTGGAGGCTCTAAGGAAGAATCTCTTTCCTCGCCGCCATTTCCGGCTTCTAGAGACCGCCTACATTCCTTGGCTCATGGCCCCCTTCCTCCATTTTCAAAATCAACAGCGTTACATCTCCAGCTCCCACTCTGACCTCTGTTCAGTTGTCATCTTCTCATACTTTGACTCCCTCTTGTAAGGACACTGTGATGACATTGGGCCCACCCAGACAATCCAGGAGACTCTCCCCATCTTGAGGTCCATACCCTTAATTACACCTGCAAAGCCATGTAAGGTCACATATTCACAGGTGCTGGGGATTAGAATGACACATCTTGGAGGGGAGGCATTATTCTGTCTACCACACTCATGATCCGGTTATAGACAAACGAATCCAGTTTACCTGGGATAAACAGGATTATTAAAGGTTACAATTTGGTTTATTGAGCCACTGGAAGGGCCAGGAAAAAAGTTCCCCTTTGAACTTGGCTTGGCAAGAAGCTGCTTCAGGGTTTAGCCTGACAGTAGAGCCTTTGCCACTACTGCAGGCAAACTCCCTCTGCCACTGTGCTTCCCGAAGAAGCTTGTGGCTGCCACTTTACAGTATTCACTTCTGCCTTCAGTGAGGGTCCACCTCTTGGACTAGATCATGTGCAGAAGTTCTGGCATCCAGGGAGTCTGGGAAATGTAGTCTTAAAACAATTACCAACCTCTAGTTTTCTACACAGTGTCGCGATAGGTAGGGGTTGAAATAGTGTTGAGTGAGCCAGTGTTTAAAATATGCAGCATCTTACATGATCAGGGAAGACTACCACGCTGACAGCTGGTATTTGAGCAGACACCTGAGTAAAGTGAAGGGACAAGTGGCAAAGATGACCTCAGAGACGGCCCTTCCACGTGATTGGAGGGAAAGATTGTAAAAGAAAAGAAGGAAACGCCATTAGTGAAGTAGCCTTTTGTTTTGGGTAATTGAGTCGGCACAGTAATGAATAATTACTCTGGCATAATTCATAGTAATGAATTTTCATGAGACTTCTTTTTCTCCCTCCCAGAAAAATCAGGGGACCATTTATTTTCCTTCCGAAAGGGCTTACTCTGTATTTCATCAAATCTAAAGTGCCATCAATTTTAAGGCATCAAAAAAAAAATTTTTTTTTAAGGCATCATTTTAGGAACCAATAAGAAAGAAAACAGAAAACTGCTGCCAATGAAACCACAACTGGCCATTGATTGTCACTCTGATTTTAGAAATGCTAAAATGAAGAGGCAGTATGTGTCAGGGAGGCAATGAAATGGTCAAAATGAATAGAGAAGATGCATGATGGATCTGTTTGTTTTCTTTCATTTGACTCTTAGTTTTTGATTTCAGAACTGTGGAAGATTTGAAAAATAATGAAAGCCAATGGAAAGATTCCCCACTGGCAACTAGACACCGCGAAATGCTGAAGCGCTGCAAAACACAGCTTAAGGTTTGTGTGGTTCATTGGAATAGAGACCTGCCTCATAACGGTCATTTCCCCACCAGAACCTGTGCCTCGAGTGAGCCGTTTCCTGTTCTTGGTTTGCTTCATTATTCTTTTCTCCCAAGAGAAAATGGTACATTTAAAAACTTGTTGGCACTTCGCATGTATCTATATATACTATTTAAATCTCAGGACATAATATGCATATGCTATGCCAATGACATCATGAATTCTTAATGGATTTTATCATCCTCAGTTTGACATCACCCCCCTTTCCCTACCTTGTACAAGATCCTCCCCATCTGCTGTCCCCCAGTCCTGCACCCCAAAACACATATCTAGCCATGCATTTTCATGAATGTTTGACAAAGTGGCTTTGTGGTGGTGGAAAGATCTCTCCTTTGCACCTCATTCTTCATTTTTAATTGAAAATGATCTATTACACAGAACTTAACTTACACAGAAGATTTCTGCTTATGAGACACAGCTGAAAAAAAGAATGCTAGCTATAGTTGGACAGGGAAGCATAGATAGCACATGCGGTTTTTGCTTTTGTTTATGTTCAGGTTAGAAAGCTGACTGTTAGCTGGTGGTGCTTTCTATTGATTAGTAAGATGATACGTGGAAATTTTATCTGACAGATTTCTGACACAAGTTTAAGATTTCAGCTTTATTTACTAATAGACTAGACCTTTTCACCATGTAGAATAAGCCAGGGGCTCTTACCTGGGGTCTGTGGAACCCCTAAGCACTACACAGACAATGTTTCAAGGAGTCTGTAAACTGTTTAAATTGATGTGTCAGTATGTGCACCTGCGTTGAATTCTCACAGCGATCCTCTGAGGTAGGTGTGAGATGCCCTTGGTGGACAAGCGTTTTGCCCAAGGACAACTCAAAAGTGGTGACCTGGAATTGTCAGATGCAGATTGTCTGGCTTCTTCCCACTCACCATCCCTGACACCCAGAAAGCACCCGTCTCCCCACTGTTGACCCCCCTCCCCAATCAAAGTCTTTAAATTTGGCAGTGACTACCTACTAACTTTTTGAGCTCTAACCGCGTGCTGCTGGGTTTTGTGCCCAGCGGTTTGCGTGGGCGTGCCCTTTGTTTTTCTTAGAACAACCAGCATCCTCTAGCTAGCTAAGGATGAAGCTCTTGAAACCCTAGATCCCAGACTTCCCATCTCCTAGCCCATTCCCGGCCCGTCACGCTGCAGGTACTTAGCTACCAGCTAATCACGGATGGGGACATGCCTGCTTCCACAGAAACTGGTACGATGCAAGGCCTGTGCTGATGCTGGTTTGCTTGACGAGAGCTTCCTGAGAAGATGTCTGAATTTTTATGGCCTTGTCATTCAGCTGCTGCTCCGCATCCTGGACCCTGCCTACCCCGAGTGAGTGTGTGCCGTCCTCCTTTCCTCGTTTCTGCTCGTCTGGCCTGTGTTGTCTTTATTGTTCTTCAGAGGCCACCGCTAAAACCAACACCCTCACTTTATCAAGAACTCATTTTTGGAAATCCAGATTGTACTAATAGAGACTATGAAATTAGTCCTGTTAACAAATATTGTCCCTGTCATTAGTGACAGCGGTAAGGGGATGTCAGCACCTGTTATTTTAATTTTAGCATGATGCTTTTTTAACAATTGGTTATATAATCTTTGATTGATAGAAAAGGAAATTTATAAATGGGCAGCGAAAAGCTGGAGATGACAGGACATTAGGCCCTCCGGAGCACTGGGCCCAGAATAGCTAGCCAATTCAGAGAACGAGCTAAGAACATGGTAGATCTTTTCATCATCACCTGGACAGCTCCTCCAGGCAGCCATTTTTATTTTATTTGTTATTATTTGATTATTAGGAAGTCTGTGGCTCACTGATGTTGGTGAGGTCGGCCCAAGCCCTCTGCAGGAGTGGAAAATATTTAAAGTACATGTGTAGCTCTGTTGTCTTACAGTTTGAATTGCATACAATGACCAAATGTGATCCTTTTATTTCCTTCCCATTTCACTTATTGCATTAACCTTAAGAGGAAATCAAGAAAAGGAAAAACCTGTAATGCACACCCTAGCACATCCACTATCTTCATTATTCTCTGTTCATTTAGTTTGTTTGCCTGTGCACTTTTCACATAGTTGTCTTACAGAAGGAGGTTTCCCCCCAAATAAAATACCTATTTGTAACGGAAGTATAACGTGCCTTGTAGTTTGATGCGCCATGCTTTCTTTTTTGTAACTTATGCTTTTTTTCTCCTTGACAGTGTAACACTGCCTTTAAACTCAGACGTCCCCAAGGTGTTTGCAGCATTGCCTGAGTTTTATGTAGAAGATGTTGCTGAATTTTTATTTTTTATTGTACAGTAAGTTCCTTTAACATATTACGTAGTTCTAGTATGTTTTTATATGTAATGAGTACATTATATTACGAATTACATTGCAAGCCTCCGTTGTATGCCTGAAATTTTGTGTAACTGCTGCCCAGAGATTGGAAAAATAAAGCCCAACTGTGACACCCAGCTACTTCCGATATCTCAGAGACTGAAAAGGATTAGCAATGCTGATAATGGTGTATTCTGGGAAAATGGAGTTGAATTTCTAATGACTGGGTATGTGTTTCTGAGAAACAGAAGGAACAGTTTATAAACATCTGAGTGAACATTCAAAAGCCAGAAATACCCACATCTATATTTTGTACCAATATTTTTCTCAATGGTAACATTGGAGAAAGGTTACAAAGTAAGTGGGTTGAGTGTATAACTGATGTTCAAGATTTTTAAAAATTAAAACAGTTAACTCCATTAGAACATTTTTAATTTTTACTTTTTGTTTTGTTTTTTATGGGTTGTTTTGTTTTGTTTTTTTTAAAGATTTTATTGGGGAAGGGGAACAGGACTTTATTGGGGAACAGTGTGTACTTCCAGGATTTTTTTTCCAAGTTGTTGTCCTTTCAGTCTTAGTTGTGGAGGGCGCAGCTCAGCTCCATATCCAGTTGCCATTGTTAGTTGCAGAGGTGCAGCCCACCATCCCTTGCAGGAGTCGAACCAGCAACCTTATGGTTGAGAGGATATGCTGCAACGAACTGACTCGTCCAGGAGCTCAGCGGCAGCTCAGCTCAAGGTGCCGCGTTCAATCTTAGTTGCAGGGGGCAAAGCCCACCATCCCTTGTGGGAGTCAAGTCAAACCAGCAACCTTGTGGTTGAGAGCCCACTGGCCCATGTGGGAATCAAACCAGCAGCCTTCGGCTTTATTAGCACGGAGCTCCAACCGCCTGAGCCACCGGGCCAGCCCCATCAGAACATTTTTAAAAGACTTTTTGGTAGTCAAGCCCTTTTGTGAAATTCACTTTATCAAAATCATAGCTTTGGTTTATTTTCTAAAACATAAGAAGTCAATATAGCACGTTACGGCCTAGACCCAATGGGTTTTAAGTTTGTCTAGTTACAGTTGAATAGTCACCTAAACTCAGCCAGTTAAGAAGAATTCAATCTCCTGGCTCCCAGACGTGTTTGTCCCCTTCCGCACTTAAGGACCCCAGCACCCACCCAAGGTGGGATTCTTGGAGCTTCATTTCCTGCTCTTCTCCACTCTCTTCAGGTACTCTCCTCAGGTGCTTTATGAGCCCTGTACTCAGGATATCGTGATGTTCCTCGTTGTGATGTTGTGCAACCAGAACTACATCCGGAACCCGTACCTGGTGGCCAAATTAGTAGAGGTCATGTTCATGACCAACCCCGCCGTTCAGCCACGAACCCAGAAGTTTTTCGAAATGATTGAGAACCATCCTCTCTCTACCAAATTGTTGGTCCCTTCCCTGATGAAGTTTTATACAGGTAGGTCCGTGGGGGTGAGGCCGCTGAAAAAGCCAGTGGCTGAAGCTACTCTAGACTTGTTACCTGCTATCTTGCCATCCGCTTATAAGTCTAACCTACTAACCCAGTGCCCCAGAGCGTGTGCTGTCGGCTGTTTCCCATGCTGTAGAAATACTCCACTGACCGTTCTCATACTAGTCCCTGATGGTTGCACAGGCGCCATTGAAAGTCACGTGGGCAACAGTGAGAGCCAGTCAGTATCAACAGCACAAGTTGGTGTTTTTACCTGAAATACCTGGTTTGTTTCAGCTTTGAACTTACAGCATTAGTTTTGCAACACTGTCCTATAACCCAGAGTTTCAAAGAGATGGGTAAAACAGGGAGCTTGTTAAAAATGCTTATTCTTGGGGACCCCACTCAACCAATGGAATCAGGACCTCTAGGAGTCTTCACTCATTCACAAATTCTACACATGTATTGAGTGCTTACTGTTTGCCAGCCACTGTTCCAGGTGCTAGGTGACACTGGTGAACAAGACGAGAGCTCATCAGACACTCTGCAAGGAGGTCCTCCTCTTCGGATTGAATTATATTCCGAATTTTCATTTGTCGTTTGGCTTTTCATTTGCAAATGTGTTTTCATAAAGCCAATTACCTGTGGGACCGATTCACCTGTCCTCTGCCAAGGGCACAGGATTGTGCTAATGGAGCATTTTCCCTCCAGTTTCTGTTTCCCAGGAAAGGAAGCATGTCTTGTCTGTCTTCTTGTCTCCTGTTGAACCTAGCTCATTCTGGGCACTCACTCACGTGTCTCTGGCATGTGGTCGAATGTGCGCCATGCTCTTGAGCCTCCCGGCCACAGTCCCCTGCTGTTCACCGCAGCAGTGGCCGTCGCAGGCTTCCTCTCTTCAGTGACAGCCATCCGTTGCCTGCTGCCTAAGACCTGCTCCAGGTCAGATTCTGAGAACCTGTATACTGCCTTTCCCCTCGGTCACTTACTTTGTGACGTCTACTAAGAGTTTCTCTCCTTCCTTTAGCCTCCTTGTATCTTCTAACCCTAAAGGAACAAGCCTTTGCAGTTTTGTTGACATCGTCACATTGGCGACAGCAGAGAACTCTCTGGGGTGAAAGGCCCCTCCTGGGCTCCCCAGTTCTCCTCCCTCATCTCTTAGCCCTGGTCGGGGAGGCCCACAGGCCATTCGGGTGCCGGTGGTGCATGACACATGTGCAGGACCGGACCCTGCCTGGTTCCTTGCCGTACATATCAGTCTCGGTTCAACTGAAGATAATCTACACGTCTTCAAATAATGATGGGCACCTCTTTTCACCTATCAAATTTATTTTTAAGATAAGAAGACCTAGTGCTGACATGGTGGTAGAGAAGGAACCTAAGCTGCAAAAGCGTGTTTCCTCTCTGCCGTAGCTGGTGTGCTGAATTATTAGTGCTCTGCAACTCTGTGCGAGTGTCGATTGATCAATTCTTTCTGGACGGCGGTTTGGGTGTCCACACCAAAAGCCTTAGAAGTGTTTATATCCTGTATCTCGGCCAAGGTCCAGTCAGGGAAACAGAAGCGTACCTGTTATTTTGGTAGAGAGAGTTTCACATGAGGAACTGGTCAAATAGGTATTGGAAGACAGGAAAGGCACGTCAGGGATGCTGGGCTAACACAGATTCTAGGTGCAGGAAGCAGCGATCGCCTGTCCTAGGGAAGAGGCTAGGGTTATTGGAATGGAGTAGCTCCGATGAGGCTGGAGCAGAACTGGGGCCCAGGCCTCTGGGAAAGGACGCTGGCTGCCTGGGGCCCGTGTCCCTGAGGGTGTACAGGGCTGGGAGTCCTGCAAGCGTGGAACACAGCAGGAAAACAGAACCGGCCATTGCTGCTGGGATGGAGAATCATTGGGGACCGGACCGGGTCAGCAAGCAGACCACAGGTCCAAGTCCAAGTCGCTGCTCCTTCTGTGGGCCAGTTCTCCTGCAGCGCCCCCTGTTGGCGAAACCTCACAGAGGGCCAGCTGCAAAGGCAAGCGTTTGTTTGCCCCAGCATGACAAAGACAAGTATAAGGCTGGATAACCAGCCCGCACACCTTCGTACATGTAAACTTAATTTCCAGTAATCTGTTCTGTGGGAATAATTATGAATGTATGTAAATGTTTATAATGATATTCGCTGCAACATTATTTATAATTCGGTGTAGTGACAATATTAAAACAACCTAAACTTCTGCCAATTGTGGATAAATTAAGTAAATTATAGTTTATCCGTACAGTGGATCTATGAGCCGCGAAAAGTAATGTATTATTTACATTAAGTGGTTATGTGATCAAAAGTGAAGAAAATGTCAAGTAATGAAATAGTATGTAGAGTATGACCACATTTTGGTACACGTATATCTGATAGAAAATGTATGCAAGAATATATACCAAAATAGTAACAGTGAGTTGGTTAGTTTTGAATGGTAGAATTATGAGTAGTTTATTCCTTATTTTTTTAATTATCTGACTTTCTTAATTATTCTATAGCAAACACGATGTGTCGTTAGCTTAAAAACAAAAGTTTAGTTACATGTATTTTGTACTAGTGCCCTGAACCTGTCACCGTGGCTTTGGGATAAAGGACAGGGGGTGTGTTGGCGTGTGGAACGGGGCCAGGCCTCTTGCCTGTGAGACCAGTGCTGGGCCTGGTGGAGCCCCACTGGTCAGGTCCCCGGAGCTGGTTGGGGTGAGGGGTGTTCTCACTCTCCCCTCTGCCACCAAGCAGTGTGCCCTCTGGCCCTGGACCACCTCTGTAGTCATGGATATGTGATACCTCGTCTAATAATAGCCACCACTTACTGAATACTTACTAATCCTTTCATTTAATCCGAACTGCAGGCCTCAAGTTGGGGGCTATAAATAGCTCCATTTTACAAATGAGAGGAAACTGAAGCTGAGAAAGGTCAAGAAGCTCACTGAAGGTCAAGAGCTAGCGAGTGGCGGCCACCTCAGCAGTTGCCCTTTAGCACAGGTGCTCCTGGCTGCTGTGCTGTGCCTCCTATAGTCACCACGTGCCAGGCGCCAGAGAGCCTGCCATGGGGCAGCCCCAAGACTTCCCCACGTGGCCATTGAATCCACGCTAAGGCCTGCTGAGTGAGGGCTGGACTCCTGAACGTGTCTGGCTCTCAGACGTGAGTTAGACGTTGAGACATGGAACAAGCACCTCTGTTACACCCCAGAGTAATCTAGCTTAGAAAAAATGCTGAAGATCAAACGGCTGTTTCAAAAGTAAAATTAGACTTTCAAATAAGACTATTTTGTTTGTATCACAGCAGTCAGTTCTTTAAGGTCCAGCTCTCAGAATTTGGAGGAACACTGATAACCAAGACTAACTTCAAGACTGTTCCCTTCCCCTCACTGAGCCGAATCAGCAAAGCCAGCGTTAGCCCAGGTGGATTCAGTCACTAGTGCAGCAAGTGTTTGTGAAGTTCCTGCTGTGTGTCAGCACTGGTTTTAATGGCAGGGCCCCGTGGTGAAATGTCAAAAGCCCTGCTGCCGTGGGTCAGACATTCTAGTTAGATAACAGACACTGAACCAACACATAAGACACCTTCCAGATAGTGAGTGTGGGAGGAGGGCACAGTGCTACTGTAAGAAGCAGGGTCAGGGTAGGTCTCCGAGGAGATGACGTGGGAGTAACATGGAAATTAGTCAAAAGAGGGAACCGTAAGATCTCAGCCACAGCGTGGCAGGCGAAGGGGCCAGCAAGTGTAAAGGCCCTGAGGCTGAAGGTCTAGTTCATTTCCAGCCTCTTAGAAGTGGGACTTGGGGATTAGAACTTGGGCTGAAGCAGTTTTGAGGGAGCATTAGGAGTGAATTTTGTTAAGTGTTGGGAGAGATGTACATTGGTGAGTTAACAGTAGTTACTTAACCTCTGCTATGTTTGGGATATAGTACAGGTATTAAGAGCAATTTAGAGGGTGTAAGAGGCTGTGTCCACTCCCTACCCCATTACTGTATCTTTATCTTGTAGACTCTGCTAAATCAGTTCTGCACACTTCAGTTCACACTTTCCTACAGTTAATAAAATGACACTTAGTTCATCTTGATGAAAGGTTGACCTAATGACTATACATAAGTGCTTTCAGATCTTTGTATGGTAGGTATCAATTATCTTATTCCTTTTATTTTAAATAACTATTTTTTGTCACAAAAAAAATGTATTCATTGGAAAATACAGAAAATACCAAGAAGAAAATTAAAATCATTGGTAGTCCCTGCACTCAAGACAGAATCTGTTAACATTTTGCTCTATCTTTCCAGTCAATTTATTATATATATATATTATGAGGTGTGTGTAGTTTTTAAATATGATTGGGCCCAAACTGTATATTTTGTTTGGTAATCTATGGTTTTCATTTAATGGATGATAAATATTTTCTCATGTTCTCTGTTGGGTATTTGGATTATTTATATTTTTTCTCTAATATAAGTAGTACTTTAGTGAGTTTCCTCGGAGATCAGCCTTTTACATGCCTGTATGTGTTTTTTTTGTGTTTGTTGTCGTTTGTCACTCAGGAAAAGATTCTGGCTTTTTCTTTTTCTTTTGAGGTATGATTGACATATTACATTATGTTAGTGTCAGGTGTACAACATGATTAGGTATTTGTATATTTTGCAAAATGATCACCACAATAATAGTTAATCTTTTTCTTGTGATAAGAACTTAATTTTTTTCTTGTGATAAGAACTTATAAGATCTACTCTCTCAGCAACTTTCAAATGCGCAATTCAGTGTTATTAACTATAGTCACCATTCTGTACATTGCATCCCCATGATTTATTTTATAACTGGAAGCTGGTACCTTTTGACCCTCTTCACCATTTTGCCCACTCCCCCACCCCCCACCTTCGGCAACCGCCGATCTATTCTCTGTATCTAGGGGCTCAGTATTTTTTTTTTTAATTTGGTTGGTTTGTTGGTTGGTTGGTTGGGTTTTTTTTATTTCTGGATTCCACATATAAGTGAGATTGGCTGAATAGTATTCCATTTTATATATGTATATCTATATCTCTCACATTTTCTTGATCCATTCATCTGTATGTATTTTCTTAACTAGAATTGGCGGGTCAAAGATATGGGCATATTGATGGCCTGTAATGCATGTTGTCCCGTTGTGTCAAGGAGGTTGCATCACCGTTCATCCCAACCTGCATTTGTAGTGTCTGTTTCTCCAAGTCCTCAGCTATACTCAATATTGTCACCTTTATAATGTCTGCCAATTTGATAGGTGAAAAACAGCATCTTATTTTAATTTACTTTTCTAAAATCTTTTTCTTAAGCCTATTGTCTTTCCTGACAGGTTCCCTCTTTTTAAAATTTGTCATGAGTTCAGGAATTTCTCATGCTTAAGCTGTTTGTTACTGAGATGCTACGTTTGATCTTTGTTCCATTTTAATAGGTGCACAGATGTTGGTAATTGGTAATGAGTGATGAGTACATGGGAACTCACTCTGCTTTTCTCTACTTTGGTACATGTTTGAAAATGTTCCTAACACAAAAGTATTTAAAATAATAGTCACATTTGATAGGTACATGGCCCTTAATAAAATTTAACCCAATTTTTTTTCTGCTCAGGGATGCTCACTTGCAGTGCTGTGGAATTGCTGTAAATTAATAACTAAAATTGGGGGAGGTATGATAGGTCAGCTTCTGCTCATTGGTGAGTTGCTGCTATCCTAATGACGCCACGCGATTTTCAAGTCTGAATTTGCAGATTTGTATGTACTCAGTAACCTTGTAGCAGCAATAACCGCATTTAACAAAAGGTAAGAAAGTACATATCCTTCAGTCCCATTGTCTTTCCTTTTTAGATGTTGAGCATACCGGCGCTACCAGCGAGTTCTATGACAAGTTCACCATCCGCTATCACATTAGCACGATTTTTAAAAGCCTTTGGCAAAACATAGCTCACCATGGTACCTTCATGGAGGAGTTCAAGTGAGTATTGGGCCCCTAATGTCACAGCTTGTTCTCTTGCAAATGGCAGGTAGAGTGGCTGCTTAAAAGCTTTCCCAGCTGGCTTCTTGTTGACAGTTTGCTTGGTCTCAGCTTCCTTTCACTTTTCCAGATGTGACTGTGAAACGTGAGCAGGGAGGGCTAAGTGTCTGTGCTTGCGAGATACTGCTGAACGTTATTTAGCTTTGTCAAGGTGCTTTAAGGATGGTATTATCCCTAAAGAAAGAATCTATAAATATCCTGAGATGATGTCTTAAGTGTTTTTTGGTGTTTCTATGGTTACAGTGTCAAATGAAGTTCTCAGAATGACTGAAAGGAGATTGTAGCATTCTTGAATGGGATGCAAGCGTTAGAGTTATTAAGTTGGTGCGAAAGTAATTGCGGTTTAAAAGGTTAATTGCAAAAACTGCAATTACTTTTGCACTAACCTGATAGAAATGTGAGGAGTTTAGATTTAGAAGCAGTTGGATTAGGGTTGTCATTTGAAGCGTCGTTCTTCGTAGTAAGGCCCTAAAGCTCTGATTAAGGGCTTTTCATTACCTACCTGGAATTTCAGCAACTACTTAAACCTGGACATTAGTAATTCCATGTAAATTACCTTAAAAAATAAAGGTGCTTTAAAAAGACAGGTAGATGAAAATGTTGAAATCTTGAATTATTCTTCAGGAGAAATATTTTACCATCTACTTGGATCTTTTGCAACCCCTGTTAGATGTTTGATCAAGTTCAGCTGTCACTTGTTGACTGAGTTACTAGTCAGTGATGCACATATTACCAGTGGAGTAACCATTTGCTAAATGGCTTTCTGCAAAGTCAACTCTCTAAGGTAATCCTCTGTTACTATGAACTGCTCTTCTAGTCGGAATTGTGTTCCAGCAGAACCCTGGCACAAGCGTAGGAAACCCGGCGGGCCCACAGCTTGAGCTGCGTGGTGCTCTGGAATTTTCCATGTTCCTCACCCTTGTCCACGGGAACGGCTCTTCCCCAGGCCTGGGCTCACCGCCCTGATTACACAATGGTGGATCCTGAAATGTAGCTCCTCTTTTACCTACTAATCTGGCACTCACAGAGCTGCACACAGTGAGGTCAGGCCATCTCAGTTCCCTGGCAGGTTCCTCCATTAGAATATGATATGCAGGACTGTTTCGTAGGTTGGAAGCTTCGAGCTCTATAAAGTAAGTGAATGTCCTGCTTTATCAACATTATAGTTTCTGATTTTTCTTCAGCGCTACTTTCTTTATAATAAGGAATAATTCTCACTAGTTTTCTAGTCACATGTGGGTAATTACTTGGGCTTTCTTTGTATCGTGGTGAGTTTAAGCATATTATCTAGTCTGGAAGAGTGTTTTCTCTATTTAAAATCATTGAGGGAATGAGCCAGGGATGTACTGGTAAATCTCCTCTCTAAAGGAGAGAAAAAAAGCATTTTATGGTTTTCTGGATACTTCCACTTTGGCCAAATTGAAGCTGCCAAGGGAACCTGCCCACAACTTCCCAGAATAATTAGCAGTTGGCTCTCGTGAGTCACACAGGGGGGCCCCGGCACATCACTGGAGTGAGTTTATCATGATGAATTAACAACAATAACGAGATCTAAGGAGAGCCTTGTAGTCCTGGACCTCCATGGGCCTTTGGCTATACTGAGGTTAGCAGTCTTGTAGGGCGACGTGCTTGGCCCTTTGGGGGGAGGCCCATGTTTTCTGGGATCTGCTGCGGATTTTGCTTCACGGAGAGGTCTGATCACATCTGTGTAATTGCCTTTTCAGTTCTGGGAAGCAATTTGTTCGCTATATAAACATGCTGATCAATGACACGACGTTTTTGCTGGATGAAAGTCTGGAGTCTCTGAAGCGGATCCATGAAGTGCAGGAAGAGATGAAGAACAAGGAGCAGTGGGAGCAGCTGCCCCGGGTGAGCACAGCGCAGGGGCGGGGCCGGCCTCCCGGGAAGCGCGCCTGCGGGGCCGCGTGGGGGGCCTGACGAGGCCTGACTGACTGGTCAGGACCCGTGGGCTTCCACCGCGAAGCTTCCACGAAGCGGCATCCCAGGTCTGGGGCAGGACAGAACGTAAACACTGGCTCTGAAGCTAAGAGATGAGAAGTCTGTCCAAATGTGTCCGGGAAACATGTTCTTCCTTTTTTATTTATTTATTATTATTATTATTTTATTTTTTATTTTTGTTCTCCCTTTTAAAGGGCTTTTTGGAGAAGCACTTTTATTGTCCAAATATGTTGATTAAGATTTATGAAAGTAGGAAATAAATCTCTAGAATTCTGACTGCTAGATAAGAATCTGATCTCTTCCTGTGATCTCTAGGCAACGATATGAGTCACTCCGGATTCTGTTGAGTTGTTTTCGTTTCCATCGATTTTGGTTTTTCTATTTAGTTATTAATGGAAAAGAGGCCTGTTGTGCCAGGTTCCATGAGAAACACATGCTGTGCCAGTGACAGCGTCCTGCCCTCTCCTGACATTTACTGCGCCATTTAGATGGCTCCCTGGCCAGTTACTAGGCCCTTGACAGGTACTGCTGATGTCATATATTGGTTAGTTCTGAATTAGAACTGCTTTCCAGAAGGAATTCTCATGTAAAAGACGGAGGACTGATTTTTCTTTATTTGAAGTAGCATTCTTAAAATGAAAACACTGTTAAGGTTCTAATGCTCTGGAGTCAAAAATACCTTAAACATAAGACATGGAAGCACGTTTCAGGAAGGTTTCATCCCACGTATTCCTGGAGCTCTGAGGAGAAGTTTACATCTTGCTCTAGACAACATGCTTAAATTACAAACCTTTCAGGGGACTTTTTCTGGGGTCCATGAATGCTGGCTTTCTCCCGTCCATGCCACCATGCTCCTTGAGCCCTTCTGGTTGCGTTGTTGAGGAAATGCTGTGGTCTTCTTTCTCCTTGGCACTGCACTGGCACCCGCTGGAGTCCATCCCACCACTGCTTTCATGCATTTCTAAACACCCGTAACTGGAGGCCCCGTCCCGCAGCTCCCCATCTCCTGTGAGGGAGTCTGCCTGGGCCTGGTGCTCTACGCCTCCCCAGCTAGCTCTTGGCATCCTTCCATGCTTACCTCCTATTGCACCCAGTCGTCTCCATCGTGGACCAGTCCTGGGCCCTCGCAGAACCTGCTGAGGAACCGAGGGGGCCTCGGGGAATGACCCCCGGCACTGAAGTCCAGGGCTCCCAGGTTTGAGAACCGCCACTGCCACACATTGAAAGTTCCTTAGTTTCTATTTCCTCATCCAAAAATCCAAGATAATTCCTCCCTGTGGGAAAACTATGGGAAGAGACTGCGGATGCAAACCTATGGCTCAGGACTGGCCCCAAGAAGGTGTCAGGACGGACAGCTCCTGTCACTGTTCTATCTGCCATGAGACACTCCTGCCCAAAATGCTCTGCTTTCCATTCTCCCGTAGTAAAGCCCTACCCTCTGTCTCTGAGGAAGGTCTGGTCCCAGGCCTCCCTCCTGGTCGGCACTCCCCGACCAGTGCAGCGGCAGAGCCTCTCCTTTCTCTGCCCCTCTTTAGTGCCCGCTTACCATGCTCATCTTGGACCAGCTTCAGAGGTCAGTGTTAGAAAACCTCGGGCCTAGAGCACATTACCTTGTTCACAGTACTTAATAGCATTTGTTTGAGATGACTGAACAGATATCGATTGTGTCTGTGTTAATAATGGATGAGAAAGGGGCATAAATAATCTCTAACAAGTGCTATTGCAGAAGTCATTTCTGTTTGACTTTGAAGTCACCTTCTGCCTCCACCTCCCGCTGCCTCCTTAGCTCCCCATCTGAGCTCCGGTGCTCGGCCACAGGCCCCCCTTCTCTGTCCACACTGGCTCCCAAGGTCGGTGTTTCTCAGTGAGGGTGCTAGTTCGTGTTTTGAATGTAGTAGAATCCTGATATAATAATAATTCTTTATTACAAAAGACTGTCCCGTACATTGCAGGACATTTAGCATCTCTCTGGCTCACGCCTATTTCATGCCAGTGGTATACCCTCCTCCCCCGAGGTGTCAGGCAACCAGAAACACTCCTACGCATGGCCTGATGCCCCCAGTTGAAAATCACAGCAAGGGGATCTCATCTATCCCCAGGCTTTAAATGTCTGGATTCTAAAGACTCCAAAGTGTGTCTCCCCAGCTCCGGTCTCGCCTGACTCTGTAAGCGGCTGTTGACCTGGTTCTCTGCCTGGCGGTCTGATAGGTATCTCAGGTTGTCCACCACTGAACCCTGGGGTCCTACAGATCTCTCCAAGTCTGCCCGGTCTCAGCGAGTGACAGCTGCATTCTCCTGATTGCTCTGGATCTGTACTTCGCTGTCTTCCTTGATTCTTTTCCCTTTCAGCACAACCTCTGGGCTCTATCTTAAAATACACCCAGATCTGACCTCTCCAGCCACTACCACCTGTTGTCTGGATTATTGTAATCGGCCCCTGTTTGGTCTGTCAGCCTCCACCTTGACATCTCCAGAGCAGGGGGATGCTGTTAAAATCTCAGCCTGCTCACTGAGGCCACTCCGCTCAGAACCCTTCCTGGCTTCCCCTCTCACTCCGTCAAATCCCCAGGTAGAAGGCACTGCAGCATCCGGCCCCACCCCACCCCCTCACTCACTGCCCCAACCACACTTGCCTCCTTGCTTTTCCCTCTACCTGGCGCAGGCTTCCCAGGTTTGTGCTGACTCCCTTCCTTCAGGTAGCCACGCACATGTCACCTCCTCAGAGAGGCCTTCCCTGACCACCCTTTCCAAAGTAGCACCCCCTGACCCTAACACATAGTTTTCTTCCCCTTCTCCTGGTTTATTTTTCATCGCTGTCAGACTTATGTGTGTCCGGTTGGGGGGGTGTGTGTATTGCTTGTCTCCCTAAGTGGAATCTAAGCTCCGTGGGGGCTTGTTCATATTCTGTCCTCGATCTGCACTGCCCAGAGGAGGGGCTGGCCTGCAGAAGAGGCCAGCTTCTACTTACAGATGAGTGAATGGGACACCCAAGCACACGCTGAAGTGGCTCTCAGCTTGCTGGTCAGCCTTTTGTGCAGGCGGCTCGTTCTTGACCACGGGGCAGTGGACAGGTCACACAGCATTGCTGCAGAATCCCCACCCAGCACTTCCTTGGAGGGCACTTATCCCGGGGACATGCATCGGGAACTCCACCTGTTCTCACTCGTCCTCCTCCCCCAACATAAAGTAAACTGGCCTCTGAGCAGATGGATGAATTTAAGTCTTTCCTGATGTTCCCGTTTTATTCATCTAGTCTTTAGTGTTCCACCTCTTTTAGCCATGAGTGAAATACACCTTATTATCCTGTTTCCTGGCCTGCGGCACAATGGAAGGAGGAGGATGTTGCCAGAGGCGAGCAAGCGTGCTGACAGTTTAAGGGGTGACAGCCTAACAGTGTGGAAAGACAAAATTCAAAAGCTTAGCTGTTCTCAGGTACTTGGTATAGGGCCAAATGCAGAGGCCTCGGCATCATAACGTAACACATCGCATGTTTTTAAAATAATGCTGACTAAGTAAGAGTGGTTATTGAGGGACATGAACTGCCCTTTATTAGCCCCCATGTGTGTCAGGCACCACATATGGTTCACTTATTTCATCCTGCGTAGAGGTTCACGTTGACATCTTTTATCATTGAGGAAACTGGGTCTCACGGAAGTTGACCAATGTGCCAAGGTCACCTTACTCAAAGTCCCAAAGAGCTCTGATGCGGAGAGGAATGAACTTCAGTTATCTGGAGAATTTGCTGGTAGGGGTCGTTCTAGCATTCCCTACGTCCCTTGGCTTCATTACGCACTTTGCCGATTGTGAGCTGACTGTACTTTTCCGTCACACTTGGCGTGTTGGTGAGCTGCTGAGTAGGACTGAGATTTGTTTGGCGTCTGCTCAATTTCCGCAGGACCAGCAGCAGGCCCGTCAGTCTCAGCTTGCTCAGGACGAGCGTGTCTCGCGCTCCTATCTTGCCCTGGCAACAGAAACCGTGGACATGTTCCATATCCTCACGAAGCAGGTCCAGAAGCCGTTCCTCAGACCGGTGAGTAGAAACTTTGGGGTGTTTGTTTTGTCTCTGGGGTTCCACGTTCAGATTCTGTCCCTCGTAACTAAATATAGTTGTTGAAATCCTGCATGTTTCAGCATCACTGTCACTGAGAAGTGAAATTCTGTTACTGATTTTCTTCCCAGTTAGGCTCATTGCTACAACACTCTGTTGACAGACTGAAGTCTGCAAACTGCCACGTCCAAAAGAACTGGCTCCACTTTCCACTTAGACAGCACTGCGGCTTGTTCATGTTGGAGCTGTGACATATTTTTGTCATTATTGATTTCTGTGTTTTATTTATAGGAAAAGTGTAAGTAAAGCAATTGGAAATTAGAGAATACTAAGTAGAAATAATCGATAATGTGTCACATCTTTGGTTCTCTTAGCTGTGGCTTTGTTGCACTAAGAAGCCAAAGGTTAATGAGAGCCATAATGAGGGTTTATGACAGAGCAAAGGTAGACAGAAGGTTTGGCCTTCATTAGCAAGACCGGGTCCTGTTTCTGAAATGGAAACGTAGCCACATAATTGAAGATCTCTGCTTTGCTTCAACCCCACCTCTTCCTTTACTCCCCCACGCACAGTTTAGAAGCTTTATGATGTGGCCAGGACCAGGGTAGGGCGGAAGCCTGGGATTTGGCAGCTGACTGGCTATGTGGAGGCAAATTGACAATGGAGTGTAATTTTACTACGTATTTCCTCCGATTTCCGTATTCACTCTCACCTCCAACACCCTGGCCTGTGTGCAGCGTGAGAAATGAGTCTCCCCCTCTCTCCCCTTTTCGTTTCACATTTCTTCACAAATAGATTTTGGTGCAAGAACAGTGGAACATGGAACTAACCAGAGCTCACCATTAAAAGTGTAAGGACGCTGCAACTAATTTAAACATACTTCAGACACTTGCTGCTCTCAAAGGGCTACAAATGGAATTTCTTTAAACTTCACCTGTGAAGTCCAGACAGTCAATAATTTGGCCATTTGGGGACTTTGTCCCAGCTACTCAGCTCTGCTGTTGCAATGCAGAAGCAGTCACAGTACATAAATGAGTGTGGCTGTGTTCCAATAAAACTTTATAAAAACGGGCATCTGGCCGGGTTTGGCCTGCAGCTAGCAGGTTGCCAACCCCTGCTCTAACCCAAGCTTGATTTTATGTCCAGTGACTTCAGTGACGGTGTCACCTAATTGTTAGAAGGTAGGAAACTATAAAAACTATTTGGGACTCAGTGATCATGAAGCCCGTATTTAGCTCTCAGCTCTTCATTTTTAAAAAGAAACTATTGAAAGCAAAGTCTAATATTTCCATGTCCATTAAAATGAATCGTGTTCAGGGCCTGCGCATGGCCCTGGGCCCTGCCCTGCCCTACCCTATACCCGGGCCTGCTGAGAGGTTTCCTTTGCCTTTGCTACACCATTTTGTCCTTCACTGACTGGCCTGCTCTGCTGTGTTCTTGTCACTCCTTTACTCCACCCCTTCTTAATAAAATACAGGACTATTTTACTTTGTGTACAGGTAGGTTCCTGACAAGCCAAGTTTAGGTTGAATTTGTATAAATCCAGTCATTACATTGAATGAAAACCTTGTCACATAAAGGGAAGCTTTCACTGCTCCTTTCTTATGGCCAGTGTTTAACACTACTGTCTGAGCCAGATTTTCCTATTTCAGATTTGCTTAAAGTGGTGTACACCCAACAATAGTAGGTACTGCGTCATCTTGTGGGGTTATTGCACTATAATTATTTTCCAGTTGTTAACATTTAAGTTTGCTTTGTCTCACTGGCTGCATTGAAAACTATTCAAGGCTGAAATTTTTATCTTCTACTTCTTTTACCTCTTTGCATCTGATAAATAAGAAGGGTGCACACTGAATGGCCAGGGTCTTTTGAAATTTATACAAAAATAATGCATAAAATGATGGCTGAAAGAGCATACTCAAAAACTTTTGTGACTTGTGTTATGATGGTGGAATTATGAATAATTTTCCCTCTTTTACCTGTTTCTCCACAAATTTGGAGTGATTTTTGTTTTAATAATGAAAAGTATGAATTTATAGAAAAGGTTGCCTTTTGTTGATATTTATAAATATTCAGTCAGCCTGCAAGATTCTATTAAGTATTAGAATTAATTGGATTAGAAATGGAGAGTGAAAAAATTTTTGAATTAATGTTTTTCTTCAGCTTATGATACACAGCACTTATAAGGGATTCTGTGAAGATTAATCCGGCCAATTCCTGTTCCTCCACTGAGATGGGAGTTTTTGGTCCTTCTCGCTTGTCTCAACAGCATGAATTGTCCTATTATCCTGTGATTTCTTAGGAACTTGGACCCCGATTGGCTGCAATGCTGAACTTTAATCTTCAGCAACTCTGTGGTCCCAAGTGCCGTGACCTGAAAGTTGAAAACCCTGAGAAATACGGCTTTGAACCAAAGAAGCTGTTGGACCAACTGACGGATATTTACTTACAGCTGGACTGTGCGCGGTTCGCTAAGGCCATTGCTGACGACCAGGTCAGTGCCAGGGGAGCAGGCCACTCCAGGAGTCGGGGTTCAGGCGGCTCACCTAGGCGACTTGAGTTTGCCTCTCTGGATTTCCTGGCAAACCCTGGACAATTCCATGTCCATCTGTCCTGGATTTTCCCCAGTTGAAGTCAAGGAAGGTGATACTTTTCAAAATACGGTTTGAGAAGTTTTTAGTATGAAAATGGAAGTTGTGACCGCAGTGGCCAGGGGACCTTGTCGCATGTAAACAGAAATGAAATGGTTGTTTTCCTCTGAGCATAAAGAGCAGACTTGGCTCTGAGCTCCTTCTCCAGTTGAGTTCTTTTTTTTTTTTTTAATTTATTGGGGTGACAATTGTTAGTAAAATTACATAGGTTTCAGGTGTACAATTCTGTATTACATCATCTGTAAATCCCATTGTGTGTTCACCAGCCAGAGTCAGTTCTCCTTCCATCACCATATATTTGATCCCCCTGACCCTCATCTCCCACCTCCCACCCCCCTTACCCTCTGGTAACCACTAAACTATTGTCTGTGTCTATGAGTTACAGTTGAGTTCTTAACCCAAGATCTTTGAGGGCCTTCCTCGACAAATCCCTCACCTTCCCAGAAAGAGCCCCGTTTTCCCAGAGAGCAGAGCAGGTCTTCTTCCCAAGGCCCCGCCAGCTTTCATGCTGCTCTGATTTTTGTGGTCTTCCTGGCTTTCAGACCTCATGTTGGGTGTCTTCACATTCTTCCCTCTCCCGTATTCCTGGGCCCCGTGATCACATCCGTGCGTGTTTTTCGCTGTCACAGCTGCCTTCTTAGTGCAAGCCCCGCCCAGCCTTACTTGTGTGCTCTCCAGTAATCTCATAAATGGCCTCCCCTCCCTCCATGTTCTTTTGTCCTGCGTCATTTCAACATGAAATGGCTAATGCTTATTAACCGAACACCAAGTTTTAACCGCTTCCCCTGTTTTTACCCATTCGATCCTCACGAAACCCTGTGATACAGGTTCAGTTAAGATTCCTCATTTTGAAACGAGGCACCAAGAAGTTAAACAACTTGTGTGGCGTTCATGTGGGGTGCAGGCAGAATTCATACCCTGGCATCTGGCCCTGAACCAATATTCTCAGCCTCTCTGCTCTCTACTTAAAATGCCCAAAGAGTTCCATGCTCCTTTCTGTCTCTCCATCTTTATTCACACTTTCTATCTGAATATTACTCATATCTCAGATTAACCATCAGTAGGCATGCTAGAAGGTTCTTTACCCCTGCCCTCATCCAAAGGTTAAAATAAAGGAATTGTAGGTGCTTGTTTAAAAAGTAACAGCTTTACTGAGATATTATTCACGTATGCAGGTCCTTTTAGATGTAAGCAAGAAATAGGTGCCTACAATGGCAAAAAAATCTCATTTGTCCAAAGCAGTTTTTCCATAAAAAGTAGTGGTCAAGGACGGGGTTAGGAGTTTGCAGTTATTTTGAGGGGACGCTAACGTGTTTTTCTAGCCCACAGCTAAGTAATATTGCACATATTTAGGAATGGAAGAGAAGTGGCAGTCTGCAGTGAGCGGAAGGAAGTGGAAACACTCCCCAGTCCAGGGAGGGTCCTCTGGCTTGGGCTTCTCCGGGTCCAGCCAGGCCAGAAGTCAGGGTGTGAAAAGGCCCCAGGGACTCTTCTGTTTTTCCTGTGAGAGACTTAGAAGAATCGCTTAGCATGCTACCTCTTCTGCTAGGTCTTGCTGTGGCTGCCACATCACAGGCAGTTAACATAACACATACTTTGCAGTGTGAACGAACACAGCACACCCAGTGAGACAGTGACAGCCAAGTGGGTGACAAAGGAGTGTTTCCAGCTGCCTTTCCTTGGTGACCAACAAAACATCCGCGCTGCTGGGAATCCCTGTGGATGGTGGTGGTGGCCTGTGGTGGCCCCCCGCCTGAGTCACAGACAGCGGTCTCCGCACAGTGGCCCATGGGTCTTTTCAAATGTCTAAATGGCCTTGGTCTTCCAAGCCCACGAGGCAAACACACACAGTGCCAGTGACGCATGGAGAGGAAACACATTCTAAGTGGACGTTTTGCTCCTTTTACAGTGTGATGCTAATGCTGATTGTTGGGCATTTTCGGTTTATATTGGTTCTTACGGCCCTGCCGACCGGATTATTTTGGAAGAGAGTTTTGGGAGGCTGGCGGAGGAAGGATGGAAGACTAGAAAGCTCCAGAAGACAGGTGGCAGAGGTTCATTTTCTCCTTGGGGAGCACTGGTCTAGTTTGCTTTGGTTTGGTCTCGTATGTCTTGTTTTCCTGGGAAGACAAAGGAAGAAGAAGATGGCAGCTGTGCAAGGAAAGACACTGAGACTTCTCTTCCTGTGTACAGCAGTGGGCTGAAGACAAGTGTCCAGAAGAGGTGACGACAGGTGCCAGCACAAAAAGCCACTGAGCTTTACACTCACAAACGGGAGGCGAGAGCCCCTTGTCAGAGGCAGAGTGGACAGGACAGTTGTCCCTGGGCTGAAAGAGGCCAGGGTAGGGAGGTCTTAGGGCCCCTAGTGAGCCTCCTTGGTGGCCACGTGTGACTGCTTTTATGGGCAGACCCCAGCTCTGTGGGTGGGCCGCAGCTCTGATGGTCACGGAGCGCTGTCTGTTAGCACCCTTGCTGTTTAAAAACAAACAATGAGTCCGTCGGAAGTCACTCTTCTCCTATGCAGTCTTTCCCTCTTTCTATGGAGGTGAAATTCACGTAAAATAACATGAACCGTTTCAGAGTGTACAATTTGGTGGCATTTAGTACCTTCACATGTTGTGAAACCATCACTTCTGCCTAGTTCCAAAACATTTTATCACCCCCAAAACATTTTATTGTACCCATTAAGTAGTCACTTCCATTCTCCCTCACTCCAGGCCCCGCAGCTGCTAATCTGCTTTCTGTCTTTATTTTACCTATTTTTGGATTGACCTATTTGCCTATTCTGGATATTTCATATAAATGGAATCACATCATACATTACCTTTTGTTTCTGGCTTTTTTCATTTGGCACAATGTTTTCAAGGTTCATTTTACTGTAGTATCTGTACCAACACTTCATTCCTTCTTGTACCTGAATAACATTTCATTATAAGGATAGACCGTGATTTATTTATCCATGCGTCGTTGGGTTGTTTCCATCTTTTGGCTATTACAAATGGGGCTGCTATGAACATTCGTGAAAAGCATTTATTTGAATACCTGTTTTCAGTTCTTTGGGATATGTACTTAGGAGGAGAATTGCTGAGTCCCGGTAATTCTGTGTTTAACTTTTTGAGGCACTGCCATCCATGTTGGCTACACCATTTTCCATCCCCACCAGCAATGTATGAGGGTGCCAATTTCAATTTATCCACATCCTCACCAATACTTGTTTTGTGTTGTGCTATTTGTGTTTTTAAATAGGTACCCTCGTGGGAGTCAGGTAGTATTTCACTGTGGGTTTAATGTGTATTTCCCTAATGGCAAATACAGTTGAGCATCTTTTCATGTGCGCGTTGGCCATTCGTGTATCTTCTTTGGAGACACGTCTGTTCAAGTCTGCCACCATTTTTTCAAATCAGATTGTTTGTGTTTTTGATCTTGAGTTGTAAGAAGAGTTCTTTATGTATTCTGGATACTAGACCTTTATCAGATCCATGGTTTGCGGATACTTTCATGTTTAATTTTATAACCACTCTGTGAGAGCCTTGAAGTCAAGAATGCCTTTGCTTCTTCCCTGAGCCAACCTGCTTCACAGCAGTTCAGTCCTAAGTGTTGGTTTGATTCGTCGATGCCACTGCTCTTTGATGCTGAAGACCATGTCCCCTCAGAGGTGCCCTTTGAGTTCGGATAGTGTTCACTACACTGCTTTATCTGAGACCTTGACTTACAAGCAAGCACACGTCGCTGGTTAAAAACTCACCATCTTTAGAGAAACTGAATGGGTGCGATTTTAAGAGGATAACAAATGGGCTAAGAAAGACTACTTACGAAAAGAGAAGTTTGAGGTGAAATTGTCTCAGTTGTGTCTACAGCAACGGCCAGGCTTCAGCAATTCCCTGTGCAAAATATTTTCGTTTTGCCCTTCCGACATCTCACTATAATCTTTTGGCCATTTCCCCCCAGGCCCCTTCTCAAAGGGGTTGGGAACTGTGGCTTACCTGGCTCGTTATAAGTGGACGCCAAATAAAGTATTTGTTGGATTGATGTAGCAATTTAGTTTTAGGAAACAATAACTGAGGCTCTCCGAACCTTTCAGGATTGTAGAAGGTAGCTTTTGAGATTGTTGCTGGGCCCGGGCACCCTGCTGGCACTTTGCCCTCCCTCCTTCTTCCCCCAGGTGCACAGACTTAATAAGGGGCGTGGGTGTGTGTGGAGAGAGGAGGTGAGCGTGTGCACTTACCTAGAAACTGAAGTTAAGACAGGAAAGAAGAAAGATGGAGGACTGTCAGTTCAGCGCTCTGAGGGGATACAAGTATTGAGACAAATTCATAGTCGCTCCTCTTCATAAGCACAGATGTTACTGTGAGTCCTCAGGTAGCAATGACAGCTCACAGCTTACGATCCTGTCGTTCAGTCTCAGATTTAATCATTCTCCTCTATTAGCCTCATTGTCACTCCATGGACAAGGGGCCAGTGTTTTTGCCATAAATGCAAGTTAGGGCACACTTCATATTTTGAAATAGCAGTGATGGATGTGAATTAGGCACCTGTGAGATTGGTGTCACTATCCCCATTTTACACCCGAAGAATCCAGGGCTCAGCAGAGCTGGGGTTTGCCAAAGACCGCAGAGGGGGTAGGTGGTAGAGCTAGAATTCAAGTGCAGGTTTGGCTGGGTCCGTGGTGAGCCCTTGTCCTTTTGACCATCCCCACCGCTGTCATAGGTGTAAATCGTGTCTGCTTATGTCAGCGGAGCACTGACACGTCATAGTGTTGAACCAAGAGATGGTAAAGACTGATGGCGATTGGGAGAAAGCTCCTTTTGATTATGAACTACATTGATTCTGAACCATATTTACCAGTAGGGAAAGTAGGTAAAGTGTCCACGTCCTCATGCACGAGCCTTGCAAGGACTGAAACATACTAGAGTCCCTCCTCTTTTTAGTATTTAAATGTTAAAAGAAACACATGTTTCCTGTAAAAGTAATTCTAAAATTTTAAAATTGCCCTCATTTGCCTCAATCTTGAAGCCCTCCCCAGAGGCAGTAACCTAGTAGAGTTTTGTGTGTGTTATCCCGGTCTTCATGTAAAAGTGTTTATGTTTATCCACATTATACTTCTAGGGCTTTTTAAAAACACACACACACAAATAGATCCGACTTTGGTTATTTCCTGAAGCTTGCTTCTTTCCACTTAAACCGTATTTACTTCTCACATTGTCTTTCCTCATCTGCAGCGATCCTACAGCAAAGAGTTGTTTGAAGAAGTTATTTCGAAGATGCGGAAGGCAGGGATCAAATCCACAATAGCAATTGAGAAGTTTAAACTTCTCGCCGAGAAAGTGGAGGAGATCGTGGCCAAGAACGCACGCGCCGAGATCGACTACAGCGACGCGCCCGACGAGTTCCGAGGCAAGTGGACCCCTTCTCAGGCTGACTGCTTTGCTTTGGGTTCGCTGGGAACAGGTAACATGAGAAGAGGACGTCCTGCGCCTTCAACTTTTCAATGGCGTGCTGCAATTGCTTTTTGGAGACACTTTGTCTGAAATTACATTTCCTACTTTCAGTTCATATTGTAAATGAAAGGGGGAAAAAAGGCGTTAGTGGATTTCAAACCTGAAGATTCTAAGGTCAGCGTTGCCTTTGCAAGTGGGGATAGGTGCGTTCCAATGAGAATTCTGAGAGGCCCTAAGAGGAAGGACCGTCACGTCGGCTGCAGAGCCCGGGAGGACCCGCCGCTGTGTCTTCTTTCTCTTTTCTTTCCTCCTAGCCGTAGCTGACAGGAGGGTACTTTGCCCTCTAGAAAAGGCAGTGTACGTGCCTTTATCTAATGTTGATTTCCTTCTCAACTTGGGGGCCCAGGAGGGGCCGTTTGATCACTGTTCCTATGGTTTTGTTTTCTTTTTCAGTTGTAGGCCCTATTATTAGATTCGTGTTTGCTCTGCTTTGTCTCTGCAGACCCCCTGATGGACACCCTGATGACGGACCCCGTGCGGCTGCCCTCTGGCACCATCATGGACCGCTCCATCATCCTGCGACACTTGCTGAACTCCCCCACGGACCCCTTCAACCGACAGACGCTGACCGAGAGCATGCTGGAACCAGGTACAGAGGGCGCAGCTGGCGCCGCCGTGCCTCCGTCAGGGCCGGGCGGTGGAGCCCAAGTCCTGTGGTAGCGGAGATTAATCACGGGGGGAAACTGACCGAGTCCAGAAACCCCCGAGTTGATGACCCTCAATGGAAAAGACACCACACATTCTTTGCTCTCTTTCACTATGGAAGTCTAGACCTCCTGCCCTGTTTTCTCTCCTCTTCAGTCTTCATTTCACTGAGGGAAGGAATGGCCTTTCCATCCCATTTATGCAGAACAACACGCATCATCTCTCAGGAAGACTCCTCCCACCTGAGGCATTAATCCTTCCCTTTCTTTTCTCAGTGCCAGAACTGAGAGAACAGATTCACGCCTGGATGAGAGAGAAACAGAACAGTGATCACTAAACCGTCCCCCTTGCCCACCGTCTGTGACAAACAGCCACGGCCTGCCAGGCAGGCAGAGGCACCATCGGCGGTGAAAACGCTGTTCAGACGTTGGAGGCCACATGTGGCAAACACACCGAGAGCCCACCTGGAGCGACCAGCCGGTGGAGCCCTGACGGGACTTGAATGAGAAGAGGAGCCCAATTCCTGTACATATATTTAAGTGACAAATGTGGTCAAAAGCTTGAGGGACACATTTCATGATTGCTTGTGGAGTAAAGCACGTCCTTCCTATGTCACAATTTGGGGCTTTTGCAAAGGGAATCTTTTAGTGATTGATAATGACTGGGTCTGGGCAGCATCCCCTCCATTTTTTTCCCCCCTAAATCCAATATCCGTTGATTTGATTGTGATTAGAGAACCTTGGACATTTTGCTGCTAAAGAATCTTATTTCCCCCCCACTCTTCCTGACCCTACTTGCACTGCTGTGGATTTTTTTAAGAGAAGCGAAAAACAAAAATAAACTCCTTTCCCTGGCCCTCCAAACATATATTCTGTGAGATAACTGTGCCTGCAACAAAGTGTTAATCCTGGGATCGTATTTTTATATCATATTCACATATTTGTTTTTTTAATTGGTGTTAGATGACATGATTAATAAAAAAGGCAAGATATTTTCAGAATTCGAATTTCAGTTTTTATTTTTTTTTCCTTTTGAAATGTCCCTTTACAATTTTTTAATTCTAAGCAAAATGAAGAGAAGCTTGTTGCTCTGGTCCTTGTCATAACCCATCTGTTAGGAATCTAAGGAGCAGCTGCAGCAAAGGAAGTGTCTAAGCATATCAGGATTTCCATGACTTACGGTCTGGGGGGGAAGGGAGGGATCGTGTTTTTCATGCTACGTGACAGTCCGAAACCCTTACAGTTAGCCTATGAGGGTACAGAAATTCCTCAACTTTTGAGTCTATGAGTTCAAGGCAGGGGTCCTTTGTATGATGTGTCCTTTGGGGGTTGGCCTTACCAAAGCAAAAAGGAGTGCAAGAAATGTGGAAGTGTGTCTGCTTGTAAAGACACACACAGACAAAGACACCCACACACACGCACAGAAACAGAAGACTTTTTGTATTACTGCTTCCTACTTCACATACTTGAATTCTTGAATTTCCTTTGGGGTAAAAAAGGATTGGAAACCATAAAGTGTTTTGAAAAAATGAAGTCTACAAAAACATACTTTGTTTTTCTTTTCCTTTTTTGCCCCCTCCACAGACAATGTCCTCTGTTCAATTCCTAACGCAAACTACAATAAACGGTGATACACATTCAGAAGGCATCTTCTCCGAGTCTCTTCTTTGTGTGGAAAGCAAAGGGGTGGGTAAAGAGCCAGAGCCAATGGAGTTGGCATGTGCTGAGGTATCTTTTCTGGAGCACTTAGGAATTGCTGCTGGTAAAATAAAACTGAGATTTGTGTCTGTCGATGGCCATTGGGTCCCCCGCCCCCTGTCTGCTTGTCTGAGGGGGTTGAGTTCTGTCTGTCATCTTCAGTCTCTGCCTACTCGGGCTGTTCTCCGCTCCAAACTGTCTTTGCCCTGACCTTTAAAATTCTTCCTCAGGTTCAGCCATTTCATAAACATTTCCTTAGGCACTGTAATTTACAAAACTGTCTACCAGCTCCTGTGGTGATAATAGTATTTGCAGAGTGTATATGTATACCAGGTGCTATGCAAAGGCCTTTGCGTTTACGCCTTCGTCTTCAAGAAGATGTCGCAATTATCTTTTTATGAACAGGTCAGGGAAGTGGAGAGGTTAGGTAGTTTGCCCAAGGTCCCCTGGCCAGTTAGTGGAAGAGCAGGTGGCCAGGCTCAGAGCCTGTGCCCCTAGCCACCATGTTTACTTCTCTTGAGCACATTTGGACTAAGTGGCTTTTTCCCAAAAAAAAAAATATAATGTATTTATTGTAGCAAAAGTCGTAGACAACAATATAAACAAAAAGAAAATGAAAATTACCCAGAATTCCACCATGCAGATAATTCTGGTAATTCAGTTTACTTTTCATTAAACGTGTATATGCCTCTAAAATTAGGGTGTTTACTGGATTCTATGACTAATTTTGTTTCTTTAATCCATCTCCTGAATGTGTATTGTCTGTCTCCTCTCCAACCAGATTATAAACTCTTTGGAGGCACAGATTCGGTCACATTTGCGTGCCCCACTCGTCCCCCGTGAATGTAATAGGATGCTGTTTCGTCTTTATACACGCATCATTTTGAATATTTAGAATTCAGAGGTTTCACAGACCTTCAGCCGGGTGCTGTCTTAGGGGGAAAAGATGTTTGGGATTTTTATTTTTAGAGTCTCAGGGTTGCTGTTTTATAGCAACTTGTGATTGCCTTCAATCTGTTAATTATGGATATTAAACTCCAAAATACTTTAAAAGTAGGTCTTGGCTACAAGGAAGACAGTCACATAGGAAAAGATCTGAGGATCAGATGGGAATTTATCCTTGAGAGAAGTGATTAACTTCTTAGTCGTTTTATGACTCACTGTTATGTGGATTTAAAAAGGAGTTCATAAAATACCTTTTGAAAAAAAGAGCCGAGGACATGATTTTGTTCTCATTTCATAACTTTTGGGTTTGGTACATACAGTAGTGAATTTCATGGTGTATTTGGGGGTGCTCAGGTGACATAAATAGGCCCCGTCTGCCGAGGTAAGTTGGTGATGGAAGGAAACAGCCGTAGTCACCTATGAGCTTGACCTTGGTATCAGCTAGTGTTGGGCTGAAGGAAGCCACTTTTGGTTGGTAGACAATATGCATTCCCTGAGCACGCTCTGTGTGGGAACCACCCTTTCGTGTGCTAATTCGTTTAATCCTCAGCAACTGTATGTAATATCGTGAAACTGGCCTGTGAATCTAGGCCCTCGGGGCTTCAAAGCCTGGCCGCTCTGATCCTGCTCTTCAGTGCGTTGCAGAATGGTCCGAGTTCAGAATGCCCAAGGAGATACAGAGCAGCAGCACAGCCTTCTGAAAGGAGCTTTGACCTTGGGATCAAGCCCTAGACCCAACCCTCCTTTTGAATGGTTCGGTGCACTTAACCTCACGGTTTTCGTTGGCAG
This sequence comes from Rhinolophus ferrumequinum, assembly GCF_004115265.2. Taxonomy (NCBI): domain Eukaryota; kingdom Metazoa; phylum Chordata; class Mammalia; order Chiroptera; family Rhinolophidae; genus Rhinolophus; species Rhinolophus ferrumequinum. The sequence goes on from NC_046292.1 coordinate 6,744,734, forward strand.
CCTCTCATTGTTGACCCGTAAATTTCTCTCTCCAGTCCAGGCCTCTCCTGCACTGTAGACACTGCACAGCTCAGATGTCTAAAAGGCCCTTCGAAGGAAGACGTTCAAGCCTCAGTTCCTTAATCTTCACCCCAAGCGTGCCTCTCTTCGTCTGCCCACCACAGTGAATGGCAAACCCTCCTTCCAAGTCACTCAGGCCAGACACCAGAGTTATCCTTGACTCCTCATTTGTGCTCTCCTCCATCCAATCTCTCCACAAACTTATCAGCTCTACCTACAAAATGTACCCCCCAATGCAGCCACTTCTCACCATGGCCACTGCTGGTACGGGGCCTCGTCGGTGTGAGCCGTCCTGGATTATCGCCATAGCATCATGGCTTACCCCTGTTTCTCCCCTGTCCACCTTTCTCAAAACACCATCTGGAAGGGTCTTGTTAAAGCTTAAGATCATGTCCCTTCTGTCCTCAAAACCCTCCAATGGCTGCCTAATCTTCTCAGAATAAAAGAAGCTGTTACACTCGCCTAGAAGGCAATACACTCCCACCCGGTTAACTCTTACCGCTCCCCCTTAGGCCAACCACAGAGCCGTCCTGGTCTCTGCCTTCCTGAAACAGGCGTGCTCTCCGCCCCGGCTAGAGCCCTCGGACTTCCTACTCCCTCTTCCCGCAGATACCCACATGGATCACTCACCCCCTAATAAGTTCTTTACTTAAATATCACCTCCCTGCATCCTTCCTTGTTCACCCAATTTAAAACTGCACCTCATTTACCCACCTTTGAACAGGAGCTAATTTATTACTCTGTTATCACTATATTGGGGCATGAGAGAGCCATACCTAGAGTGAATTAGGGATCCATCCAGTATCCTATACATCAAGGTAAGCAAAAGCCACATTGTGTTAACTGTCCTTTTGCTGTCCCTTGCTCTTCCTTTTCTCCATGGCATTTATCATGATCTAATATGCTATATCTGTTATTGCTCATAGTCTATTTTCCCCACTAGAATGGATGCCTTATGAAGGCAGGGATTGTGGTGTGTTCTGTACCCACTGCCCCTGGGAGGGTGCCTGGCACAAAGTAAATGCTCAATGTACTGGTTGAATGAATTATCCAAATATGTTTGTAATTCCAGTTGTGTCGGTTGTCTATTGCTGCATAACCAGATCACCCCCAAATTCAGTGGCGTGATACAATAACAATGATTCTGTCTCCCACAGTTCTGGAGGTTCCAAGAGCAAGCATCCAAGAAGACCAGACAGAAGCTGTATCACCTAGGCTTGGAAGTCACACTGTGTCACTTCTGCCTTAGCCACAAACCCACCTGGGTTTCGGAGGAAGGAATGCAGGACCCACCTCACTAGGGGAAGATGTTAGGATCACACTGTAAGGAGAGCATTTGTGGTGGGAGGTATCTGGCCATTTTGCAAGATGAGACCTACCACAGTCCCCTCCTGGCGACAGTTTACAATCTTCCTCTAAGCAAAATGCATCCATCCCTCCCCACAAAGACGCCCAGATATCATCCCATTATGGGATCAGCTTGAAGTACAGCATCTCATCACACCCAAATCAAGTCCGGGTGCAGAAAGATGTGATCACACCCAAGGTACTTCAGATATGATTCTTGGGGGACAGTCCCTTGAGTGCCATTCCTCTGGACCTACAGAGGTGGACTAAAGACACAAGTGATCTACATACACACACCATGCACTCACCATATGATGGTGGGACAGGCATAGAAAAACCATTATACGAACAGATGCCCTGTTCAAATGGGAACACACAGAAATCACACTGGTCCAGAGTAATTCAGAAATCCAGCCACGTCTGTGCTGCTCGTTCCTTGTGTAGGGATCAATCCTATAGCCTGTGAACTGGTCACCAGAGCTCTCAGCTCCACCCTCTGGGCTCTTGGGTTTTGCCTCTGAATCTTTTCTTCCTTTTCCGGGAGAACACTGAATTGCAACTAAGTACCATTCCCAGTTTGTTTCCCACATAAAAAGAGGTTAGGTTCAAACATCTCTTCATGTTGACTTTGTCCCCTTTCATTTAAGGTGGAAGTGCTTTCCTCAGAACAATTCCCTTAAAATTGTGTGGGTTTCCTATGAGTCTCTTGGAGCCTATTAGACAAAAGACAGCCACGAATCTCTTCAAGACAAACTCTTTTCTATTTTGGGTTTCCTCTGAAGCCCTTAAAACTTTCTGAGATCTTAAACAAAGGGTTTTTACAGTCATGTTCTTGGCCTCATCTTGAGATGTTTTTCTGACCGTGCCCTGTATCTGGTTTCTGCCCAGTTGGTTTTCCATGGGCAATGAGAAGAAGCCAAGTGACACATTCATTAACCTGCTTTGCAGTCTCATGACCTAGATCCTTGTGTTTATTAGGTACATTTCCTCTTTACCGCAGTGCTGCCAGAGTTCCCTTCACTACATAACAAGGGTCCCCTTTCCTCCAGCTCCCAAAAATTTTCACTCACTTTCCTCTAAAGCCTGTTTGCTGCCCTTTAACCTCAGATAGTCTCCTCCATGCACTTCCGTCTTCTGCCCACGCTCCAGTCCCAAAGCCAATGTCACATGTTTTAGGCTTCTGTTCTAACCACACCTACTTCCACGACCTAAATCTTACTGCTACAAAGATCACCCAAATGTAATGGCTTAAAACAGCCGCTATTATTTTATTATCATCTATCGTAGTTCTGGGGTGAACTGAGCTCAGCTAGTCAGTTCTCATTCAATGCGCCTTCTGCAGTTGCCATCGCATGCTGGCGGAGGCTGGGATCACCTTAGAGCCTTCCTCATGCACATCTGGCTGTTGGCTGGATGGAACACTTTACACGTGTCCTCTCCAGAGCCTTCTGGCTTCCACTTACAGCATGGTGACCAGGTTCTCAGAGCTAGCACCCCTGTAGGATCAGGCAGCAGCTGGTCTCCCATGACCTAGCAGCCTCCGAAGTCATGTAGTGTTGCAATCACAGGCCTCCCCAGGTTCAAAGGGAAGGAGTATAGACCCCCCTCTCAATGGGAGGAATGTCAATGTCACATTTTAAGAATAGCATGTGGATGGGAGATCGGGTTGCAGCCACCTTAGAAAATAGAATCAGCCACACACTGGTTTCTGCCTAAGGAAATCGTCAGTCCTTACCTATCTGTTTTCCCACCCTTTTCCTTGCTGTTTTGTAGACGTTCTTTTGTATTTTCTAGAACTTACTCCCTACTGAGTTTTAGATGTTAGGAATATCTTCTCTCAATCTGTTATCGCTCTGATAGCTTTGTTGTGATCTCTTTTTGAATAGGAATTCTGAGTTTTACAATGGTTATATCTATATTTTTACTTATAGATTTTTTTCTAGGTAAAATTCACATAACATACAATTAACCATTTTAATGTGTACAGTTCAGTGGCATTATTTTAGTATTGTTATAGACATAATATTTTTATTCATGGATTTTTTTTTAGGTAACATTCACATAACATACAAAGAAACTTTTTAATGTGTACAATTCAATTGCATTTAGTGTATTCACAGTGTTGTGCAATGACCAGTTCTCTCCAGGTTCAAACCTAAAGATGTGGTTTTAGGGCTTTAAATTTTTTTTTTTGTTTAATCTTTTGAATAGGTAGTACATATGCATAGTTCAAAACACAGGAAACACCAAAGGCTATTGAGAGAAAGGACTGCCTCCTTCTTTCCATCCCTGTACTTCAGACTCCCAAGACCCCTCCACCATTATATTTTCTTTTTAAACAGAAACAGTAGCTCTGTATGATTCTGCACCTTGTTTTTATTCACATTTAATATATACCTGGGAATCCATTCTCTTCTTCCAGCTGGGCACATATTCTGTTGATAGCATTTTGGCTGGTGGCCATCTGAGTTACCTCAAACAGTGCTACAATGGACAACCTTGTAAAATACGTCATTTTGTGTGTGTGCAAACGTGTTAAGATAAATTCCTAGCAGTGGCTTTAGAGGATCAAAGAGTATATACAATTTTAATCTTGCTATATATTGCCAAATTGCATGCCATTGGCATGCCTGGGGTATACCAGGGGTGTCCAAACTGCGGCCCGCAATCCATTGTTAATTGGCCCACAGCAAATTCCAAAAATATATTTAGTTTACTTAAGTAACCCAGGTGAGGCAATACGTACTTCACCTCGAGTGAGTGGCCCGGCTATTTGTGTATTTTACCTCATATGGCCCTTGGTGAAAAACGATGAAAGAAGTTGGGACACCCCTGGGTTATACCATTTACTTTCTCACTAGCAATGTATGAGAAACTTTTGGGAGGTGTCAGGGAAGGTCTCTCTGAAAAAAAATTATTTAAACTTGAAGAAAGTAATGGAGGAAGGACCACAGTGATCTGTGGGAAGAATGGTAGAGACATTGGAAATGGCAAACGCAGAAGTTCCCACGGGAGTTCTACTGGTATGTTTAAGGACTAGCAAAGAGGACCAGGGTGCCGGAGGGAAGTGAGCCAGGCCGGGAGTAGTAGGAGATGAGGTTGGAGAAACTAAGACATGTGGAGAGATGGTGGCTATACATGGTAGGCCATCGTAAAGGCTTTGCTTTTACTTTGAGTGAGGGCAATTGCTATTGGAAGGTGTGAGCAGATGGATGACATTACCTGACCTTCATTTAATGTCACCAACTCTGACCCCTGTAGAGACCCCTGTAGAGAACAGCTTGAAAGGGGGTGGGCAGGAGTAGAACACAGAAATGAGGAGACCAACTGGAAGCTTCTTGCAGCAATTTGAGAAAGAGGAATGGAAGCTAGGACCACGGCTTTCAATGGGAGCAGAGCTGGTAAAGTGGAAATTCTGGAAATATTTTGAAGGTAGAGTCAAAAGGATTCGCTGATTGACTGGATTTGGAGAATGAGAGAAAGAAAGGGATTAGATTTGGCCCTAAAATTTTTGAGTTGAACACATTGAGAGATAGAGCTGCCTTCTGACGTGGAGGAGGCTGAGGGAAGAGTAACTGGGGAGTAGGGGGATTCGCTTGTTTCACTTTGTTCATTTTAAATTGAAAATGACTTTAGTTATCCAAGTGGCCATGTCAGTTAGGTAATTGGATATTTGAGCCTGAAGTTCATGGCAGAGGTCCAGATTTGAGAGATTAATTTGGGAATCGTCTCTATACTTTACAAATGCTAACTTATCTATGAGCATTGTAAATATCTTTTGTGTTGTTTTGAATATTCCACTATAAAGGTTTAAATTTTTCTTTGTAACGATGTTGTGCATCTGTTAGGTTATTTCCTGATTACTTTACAATGTTTATTGCTATGTTTTACATGCTTTGGTTAGATATTATTGCTGTAGAGATACAGTATGATTTTTTGAAGTTTGCATTGTATCCAGCAAGCTTTCAAAAATCTTATTATTTCTATTAATTTTGGGGATTCTGATGGGTTTTCTATGTAGATAAATGTATCATCTGTGAATACAGTTTTGCTTCTTCCTTTCCAATTTTTATATCATTTATTTTTCCTCTCATTATAAATTTTCCTACTGTACTATTTTCACTATATTCTACCAATTTTGATGTGTGAAGTTTATGTTGCTCTTTATTGCTATGTCTTTCATGATCTCCTTCATGATTCTATTTTCAAGGGCTATTGAGTAGTATTTTAAAAATTTCTATACACACATCTAGAGTTATAGGTAAATCAGTTTAAAATTTATTTTTCATTTTATTGCATTGTGCTCTGAGAACGACCGTCTAAATGGTGTTGATTGGGGCATCAATCAAGGTTTCCCAGTGACCTTGTACAGGAATAAGTTTCGTAGCCGTTTCATGTATCTCACTGTGTGGTGTTGGTGTATCACGTGTAAAATTCTACGCGTAGTCATTAAATCGAACTTGTTGATTGTGTTATTGAAATCCTCTCTATTTTTGCTTACTTTTCTGTCTGGTTTCTGGTTGATCTATTTATTTCCAAGACTATAAAATAAAATCTCTATTCCAGTTGTAGACTTACCTATTTCTTTCTGTGGTTTTATCAGTAATTGCTTTATATCTTTTGAGATTATGTTGTAAGGAAGATATACTCATAATTATTATATTTTCTTGATTATCTTTCCTTTTGCTTTTTGTCTCTTCTGAAGTTTTTTTCATATTAATTTCTATCTTCTTTATTATTAAATTGCTACTCTGGTATTGTTTTGGCTAGTGTGTCTTTTCCTTTATTTCTCCCCTCCCTTTTGATTATGAAATATCCTATCTATTCAGAAAAATGCATACAACATAGATGTACAACTTAATTGATTATTATAAAGCTTCACTTGTGTAACTGTCATTCAGGCAAAGAAACAGAACATTGTCAGTATCCCAGAGGCCCATCGCAGCCGTCCCAACCCCACCCACAGGTAAGGGTCGTCCTGATTCCTATGGTTACCACTTCCTTACTTTTCTTTACGATTTTATCATTTAGGTACGTACATATCCCTAAGCACTATAGTTTGATTTTACCTATTTTGAAATGTTATATTAATATATTTAAATCTAATATATTTACATCTGTCTTTTCTTGCTTGGTATTACATCATAAGAGCAAGTATAGTCAGTATTGCTGCATTACTTATGATTCATTCATTTTCATTGCTATATTTATTTCATTGTATAAATATACCAAAATACTTCTTATCCATTTTACTATTGATCGCTACTTGGGTTGTTAGCAGTTTGGGACTATTACAGATGTTGTAGTGTAGCTACGAACATTCTTGTATATACAGAATATATTTCAGGGTCCATTTGATGTTGGATTTTGGATTTTTGTCAAATGCATTTTCTACATCTATTGAGATCTTAATATGGTTTTTTTATTTTAGGCTAATAGGGTGGATTATACTAATTGATTTTTGAATGTTAAACAAACCTTGCAATCCTGGGAGAAATCCCACCAGAACATCATGTCTTATTCTTTTTATATATTGTTTGAGTCAATTTGCTAAAATTTTGCTAAGAATATTTGCATCTATTTGTGTCTAATATTTGTATCATAAGGGTTTGTAGTTTTCTTTTCTTATAATATCTTTTTGTGGTTTTTAGTAACTTCTCCTCTACTTTTTCTCTACATTTCAGATGCCAGTTTTCAAAGTCACTACATCGTGTAGTTCAGAGATTCAGCATTATAATCTATGATGCTGTTTCTATATACATATATATGTGTGTCTGTATAGATGTATGAGTGTGTGTGTGTGTGTGTGTATATATATATAGACAAGGGTTGTATACACCTTTTAAGAAATGTTATCGGTGCTCAAGCAGTCGTTCGCTGTCATCAGAAGTGTCTGGACGCTGATGGGAACCACTTTGAGCACCTCTTGTAATTGCAGAAATCAAACGTGACATATTCATCTTTTGTTATCGGTATATATTGAGTATTACAATTTTAATACAGTTTCCCTTTCTTAAAATGTGTATACATTTTTGAGGGACCATATATTTCTTTCTTTCTTTTTTTTTAGTGTTTTCCCTCACTGTCCCTTCTCGGTGTCTTCCGGTGGAGCTTCCCAATCTGATCCTCTATTTCATGAATTCCTTCTTTTAATGCATTCTCCTATTCAACCCTGTGTCTCCAATTTGCTTTTCTACATAGCTGCTTCTTCTATTACTTGTTCCCAACAGTCTATCTCTTTGAAGATATTTATTATGCTTATTTGAAATGTTTGTTGTGTCTAGTCCATTACTTCAGCTTCCCCTAAAGTGTTCACTTGATTGTGTCTGATTTATAGCTGTTTTGCCCTTTAGATGTGTAGTTATTTTCTGAAGAGCTCATGTTCCCCTGGGCATTATAAACTACCAGGTGTGGTGAACACTAAAGCTCAGGCCCCTCCCAGTGAGTGAGTGAGTGAGTGTGTGTGTGTGTGTGTGTGTGTGTGTGCGCGCGCACACACGCATGTGTTCTGCGGGGCAGTTTGCTCAGAGGGCAGAGTTTCTGGTATTAAATTTCAGGTCTCATCAGTCCCATTTGCCATTCCCACAGTCACCCGGCCTCTCAAGAAACTTTTCCATCTTCTTCCCCAGCATGCCTCTTTTCCAAGAGCCTTTTACCTTGGTTATAATCACCTGGCCCTCAGGGAATGATGGAGGAGAAGGGAACACTTGGGATCAGGCTGACTACTGCTCCCCACAGCCAGGCCTCAGTGCCTCCCTAAAATTGCTCCTGCACCCCATGTCGCAGGGCCAGGTAGTGGTCAACGTGGGGAGGGAGAGGAAGACCACTAACGCAGGAGCTCTTCCCCAGCCTTCCTCCACCCACAGCCACACCCCGTGGGCTCCAAGCCGCCATGACCCCCTCCGCTGAACCCAAGCACCTCCTGTCCCTGCGTGGAGCCCTCAGCATTCAGAGTTTCCCAGTCCCACCTGCCTCCCTCTCTGTTCTGGCCTCTCCGTGGCTGGGTTCAGTGCTGTGGACTACAGTCTCGTCTTCTCCCGTGGGTTCGTGTGCTAGACACTATTATCCGTCTCACTCTACAGAGGGAGAAACTGAACTGCAGGGGCGTTACTTCACTTGCCTGCAACTACACAGCAGCTAATTAAAGACACTGAGGCCCATCCATTTCTCCCTTGCCTAAAGTCTGTAAGGTACTCTTTGGAGAATTTTGTCTCAGAGAGTAAAGAAACATGGACCGGAGCTTTGCTTCAGGCGTTTCCAAGTCCCCTGGGGTCCAGGGGTAGATAAAGGAATGGGTGTTGCTGATTTCCAGGAGACAGGCTCTGTGCTTTTGTATCATGTATCACTATGTCTTATGGTGGTTTAAATTATTTATACTGTTTTGTTGAAAGCTAAGCATGTTGGATAAATCACTACCAATTGAAAGGTAGAAAGTGGAGAGGCAGACTGGATTATGTTAAAAAGAAGACATGGTATCTCTGACATCTCCACCCCTGTGATACCTTGAAACGCTTTTCATAAAGGGGGAGAGAGAGAGAGAGAGAGAGAGAGAGAGAGAGAGAGAGAGAGAGAGAGAGAGAGAGATTGACAGAGATTGATTGACAGGTTGATTGACAGAGAGAGACTGACAGAGATTGACAGGGAGAGAAAGAGATTGACAAAGAAAGAGAGACTGAGAGAGAGAGAGAAAGAGAGAGAGAAGGATGGTTGGTTGTCACCAGGTCTCTCCTCACTCCACTGGTGGGCTTATAGGCTTTGAGATTATTTCTGTACCTTTCGGTCATTTGTAAAATGAGCATGTTACCTGTCAACATTACATGGGTGGAAGGAAATTGCTGATAATTCATTAAAAAAAAAAGGACTTTGAACTCTTACACAGAAAAAGCACGTTATAAATACATAGGGTTAACTTATAGCTACAAACACAGTCAGCTATTTATATAACTATTATAGATCCACATACTGAGCTTCTTCCTGGAAGACGCCTTGCCTTGGAAGGCTGTTTTATTGTCCTTTCAAATCACAACCTCCTAAGGCTGTCAATGATGCAAAAACGTGTTTCTTTTCCAGGGGACTTGAGGAAGATTAAGAAAAACTATGGCAGCCAAGGGGACCTCTTCCTCAGTTCTCTCCATGCTTTCTGGTTTGTGTCCATAAACCAGGGAAGAGAACATTTAATTTAGAGCACTGCAGGCCATCCTGCTATTACGACCACTTATCTCAAAACTTTGTGCATATCCAGGTACGTGGCCTCAAAAGGGAGAGGGGAGATAAGATGAATAAAGCTGGTGGATTGGGGGACCCACACTGATGATTATGAGAGGCTCGGAGTATAAACCAGAAGTTTTAACGAATGTTAAGAGTTTGAACTGAAGGTCCCGTTCCTACAGAGACAAATGGGGGCTCATTTGTATTGTATATATATATTAGGATTAAATTCAAACCCCAAATCCCAGTTTCCCTATTCGTTGACTTGCCTGGGAACTCAAACAGTGAGGAAGGCAGCAAGTGAGGGGAATGAAAATCAAGTTCTTAGTCCTTACTCATTTTCCTTTTGAGAAAATTGAAGACAAGAGTCCCAGTTGGAGGGGGGAAAAAAAGGAAACAAACCTTTTAAAGAGATAAGCAGTTTCTGTTTCTCTGATTGCCGAGCCCGGCTAAGAGCCCGAAATGACTGCCAAGTAACCTCTTTAGCTACGAACTAAATAGATACCATTTTTCTTTTTACAAATTGCATTTTGTCGGTTGAAGTGCTGACACTCTTGGCCCTGATGCAGGCATGACCTGATTTTGATGGAAAGTGTGTGGGAGAATGAAGTTTTAAAGTAACGCTCCTCGAGCTGAAATGGTTGCAGTGGAGAGAATGGCTTTTGTCGAGTAACCCCTCAGAATGCTACCTTGCTATGGATGAAATTCTAAATGCTTTTTTCCTTTTTTTTCTTATTTGTTGGTTAGTACCGAGTCCATTTCTGTTGGTTGGATGTATCATACGGGGCTTACCACGTTGTGCTAAAGAGCACGGGGTTTGGAGCCAGAAGGCCATGGGGTTGAACCCTGGCCCCACCATCACTCAGTGGCTGTGACCATGAATAAATGTAATCGAATTAATTTAAAATTAATTCAAAACTTACTCTCTGTACGAGTTTCCTGTGGCCGCCATCACAAATTGCCACAAACTAGCTGCTTTAGAACAACAGAATTTTATTATCTCCTATTTCTGTGAGGCCCAAATCGGTGTCATTGGGTGGAAAAATCCTAGTGTTGGCCAGGCTGTGCTTCTTCTGGAGGCTCTCGGGGAGGATCTAGTCCTGGTCTCCTTCAGCTCTGGAGGCTGCCTTACTCCCCATAAGCTGTGCCGCTGAGCTCACACCTTCTCCACCTCTGCCGGTGAAGTCAAATCTCCCTCGGCCTCCCTCTGATAAGGACACACTGATTGCAGTTGGGGCCCATTTTGATCATCCAGGATAAACTCCCCATCTCCAAATCCTTAATTTACACCTACAAAGACCCGGTTCCCATATAAGGTCATATTTACAGGTTCCAGAGATTAAGACCTGGTATTATTGGGGGGCCATTTTTCATCCTCTACAACATCTCTGATTTTCCTTATATGTGAATTTGCAACAATAAGAGTGACTATTTTATAGGACTGCCGCGAGGATCAAACAAGATCATTAAGATGGAGTGCTTAATACAGCTCTCGGTTTATAGTAAATACCGGCTGCCATCATCACTATCACCACCATCTATTTAAATTCTTCCTCTCTCGGGAGAGGAAGGAAAAACCTAGTAAGTACAGAAACGCTAAGAGATTAGAATCTGAATATACTTTAGAATTCATCTACTTTAATTGCCTTATTTTATAGATTAAGTCTAGAGACTGACTCGCCCGTGATCCCACAGCTACCTAGGAATAAGCCGATTTATTTCATCCAAATCACAGCATTTTAGATACTGTGATTCTTTAATCTGTAGATTGGGAAATCAAAGGAAAGGAGTAATAAGGGATCGCTTAGAGAGCGGGAGGGAGAGAATAAAATTGAATGAACAAGACCGTGAGTTTGTTATTATTAATATGACGGTACACCAGACATTGTACTTTACACTCACATTTGATTCTCACAATGTGAAGAGCAAATTTATTAGGTATTATCTTCATTCCCATTTTAGAGATGAGGAAACCGAGAGTCATGTGCTCAAGGGTACAGAGCAAGGGACAGAATCAGACTCCAAACAGTTTGATTATAAAGGCCAGATGCTCTCAACTCCTCCCAACCCCCTCTTTCCTATAGATTCTTTCTCCCAGCACGAATTATATATTTATCTCAAGTCGTGCTCCGAGCAAGAGTAACAAAGTGCAGTTGCCATGAGACATTGTCAGAGCTGGAGCTCTGGGGCGAGCTGTGTCTTCAGGATCGACTCCTCAGGCTGGGGGGTTGGGAAGGGTGGAAATGGTGGAGTCATCTGAGATATCTTGACTCTACTGAGCTCTGTTCGGCTGTGGCGTTAGGCTCCCAGCTTTCTGTTTCGGCTGGAAATGTCCCCACTCTTGTGTGCCAGGGATCCCTCCTGGCAGCTGGACTCTCTCTGGAGCTGTAGGAAGCCCATTTCAAGCATCGTCTTCTGCCCATATGTTCCGGAGCCATCTGTCACTGGCACAGCAATTCCCAGAAACAACGATCTGATTTCTTTAATCACAGCTTTAAGACCAAAGTTAATGGATACAAGGTTCCTAATTAGGAAAAATACCTGTTACAGAAAAATGCTGCATAAACTGCCATTCAGAAGAGGGGAATCTACGAAGTGTATTCTTATCTGGCTGAAATGACAGATCCCTATCGTGACCAGGGAAACAGTGAGACACACTGATTACAGCTGACCGGTTCTGCGAAGAGCCAGCAGCTGATTAAAACAAAATCTTGCACCAATCATTGGGATCTAAGAGAACACACCAAATTAAAATGTCCCATTCTTTTATTCTTTACAAAAACAGCAGTGTTCTGTTCTTGATTCATCACTTCTGCATGGATTGTGTGGTATTTACTCTGTGGTCCTCTGAGCCAGGGTGATCTCAGCAATTGTGCTAACTCGCAGTGTGATGTATTTATTACTTAGGTTAAACTGATATTCATTTAAATATAATTGCACATTGGAGGAAAAGGAAGAGAAAATGACACCAATTAATTTTGCTACGCTTCTAGGGGCTTTAGAGAAAGTGGTCCAGGCAGAGACTTTTTCTTTTCAAGGCTGTCTGGAAGATGAGCACCTTGTTTTCAAAGGTGTCACCTTTGCCCTTTATTCAACATGTTTTGGGAATTACTCTCCTAGAATTGTGTTTACATTCTGCAGCATGATTTTTGATTATTCCAGCCAGTATCAGAATTCACTTTTTGTATTAACTTGGTTGTTTTAAATAGCCAAAAGTCATTTGGATCCAAATGTCATCAATCAATTGTTTTTTTGAGATTTTGCATGTGCTTTTTAAAACGTTAATCTTTGTTGGAATGAGCCTTGCTTCTTCTATCGTTGCAATTCTGCCATTTCCAATTTGTTCCCACCAATTTTGTTAGTTAAGAACTCAGGCAATTGAGCTTGTTAGAATTAGTGGTAAAATATAAGAGACATGAATGCAGGCTCGAGGAACTTTCTAGTGAGTAAGATGCATGAGTTTTGTAACATTTATTTTGGCTGATTTTCTTTTCCTTCCTTCTGGGTTCTGGGTAGTTGAAGCCACTAAATAAAAACCTTTTCTCAGCAAACCCATCAGTTTCCCGATGGGGTGCACTAACCAGTTCTAAAGTATCTTCCAGTTCGGATTCTTTGATTCCAAATAACCTCAGTGTAAGTGATGTCACTGTATATTAATATTAATGACAAACCAAATTGCATCCTGTTTAAGTATTCCCTGAAAAACCAGAGCATTTATTGATTTGTCGCAAGCTCCATATTGTTGTTACTTAATACAGTGTTTAATGCACACACACTTATATCAAATAGAGATTAATTTTTACAAGGACTTTGTATTTAAAAAACCAGATATTTTCTAGCTTCAACATAGTAGCCACCTATGTCCCCAAATATAAGCAGTTCCTATTTTTAAATGTGCAACATGATCCAAGACTTAAACACATGTGCCACCTGACCTTGGTTAAAATAACCAGAAAATAAAATTCTCTTTAGGCGTGGATAGTCCTGCAGAGGACTGCAGTCTTAATTCTCCCAGAAATAAATATGGACTCTTCCTACATTTTTTTGTCAGTGCCAATGGCAGCTTGTGGCAGTTTTGAATGAATATGGACTCTGAGTCAGGAAGGCCAACTGTTTGGCTAAGACTCAGTGGCCTTTTACAGTACAGGCTGTGAAAACAGTGGATTTCAAATCAGGTCAGAGGGAGGATTGTGGGTATGATCCCCTGCCCTCTCAGCCTGTCATGCTCGCCCATCTGCTGGGGTCTGTCCCCACCCCTCTGATCCAGCTGTTGACCCTGACCCAGCCTGCACAGGGTTACTGGTGGGATCACAGCCAGGATGCGTTTGGACAAATATCGTTTTTATTTATTTATTTATTTTTATTTATTTATTTTTTTTATTGGGGAACGGGAACAGGACTCCACTGGGGAACAGTGTGTACCTCCAGGACTTCTTTCCACGTCAAGTTGTTGTCCCTTCAGTCTCAGTTGTGGAGGGTGCCGTTCAGCCTCAAGTTGTTGTCCTTTCAGTCCTAGTTGCGGAGGGCGCAGCCCAGCTCCAGGTCCAGCCGCCGCTGCCAGTTGCAGGGGGCGCAGCCCACCATCCCTTGCAGGATTCGGAGGAATTGAACTGGCAACCTTGTGGTTGAGAGCCCACTGGCCCATGTGGGAATCGAACCGGCAGCCTTCAGAGTTAGGAGCTCCAACCACCTGAGCCACCGGGCCGGCCCGACAAATATCGTTTTTAAATGATGAAATATTTTTTAACAGGCAGTAAACTATAGAGACTAACAGAATGGTACTCACTCACCTACCCACCACCCAACTCTATCAACATTTCCATCCTCATGTCATTTTTCCCCAAGAAATAAAATAAAAAAAAAAAAATAGAGGTCCTACTTCCTGATTCCTTTCTTTTGTCTTTCCTGGGGTAACCTCTATTCTGAAATTGGTGATTGTCAGTCCCATTCACTTGATTATATGTGAATGTCATCCTACACAATGTAGTGTTTGTCTGCGTGTTTTCACTCTTCATGAGTAAGTGGCATGATTATCCTGCACACATTATTCTGCAACGAATTTTTTGTTTTTGCTCAGCTTTATGTTTTTGAGATTTAGTCGTCGTGCTACCTATTGAACTATTGTTTCTCAGCCCTGTACCCATCCTTCTTTAGTCTATTTTTCAAGCTTCTTTGCCAGTTGGTTTCCCTGCCAGTTGAAGGTATTGCAGTGAGGAGAGAAGTCTCAGTTTGTCTTTCATTTTGCTCTTTCCCTTCATCTGGCGCTTTTTCCCCCCGTGCAGCCTGTCCTTTTCAACCTGTCCTCTACACCCCAGCTCCAGTCCTGGCCCCTCCTCCCGTCTCCTAGCTTCCGTAACAACCCCTCCTCATTTTTATCCCAATGCTAGGGGTGTAGAACCTTCCCCCAGTTTCTAGTCTCTGAGTTATCATCCCCTCTTTTTTTCCTCTTTGAGCTTCCACATCTGGATAACTGTTCCTCTATTAAATCTCCTGTGTTTGTAATACCGTGTTTTCTATTTTCTAACTGGACCCTGACTGCTGTAGATGTGTCGTTAAATGCAGCTCTGGATCACTCAATTTTAACAGCTGCATGGTGTTCCATTATATGACTATGTCACCATTTATTCATCCATTCCCTCGTTGATGGGCACTTCAATTTTTCCCTATTACAATGGTGCCAAGACCATTTTTGTACCTGTTTCCTTATTTACCTGTACAAGAGTTTCTCTAGGAGATATCCTGGAAGAGGAATTGCTGGGTTAGAGGGCTGCGCTCATCTCCTGTTTGCCTGCTTCCTTACACAAAGTGGTTGTACCATTTCACTCCTTTATGTCACTTGGTATTGTTATACTTTTCATTTCTGGCA
Source organism: Rhinolophus ferrumequinum (assembly GCF_004115265.2). NCBI lineage: Eukaryota > Metazoa > Chordata > Mammalia > Chiroptera > Rhinolophidae > Rhinolophus > Rhinolophus ferrumequinum. Next base: position 6,760,215 of record NC_046292.1, read on the forward strand.
ATTTGATAGATGTGGCATGGTATCTCATTTCCAGTGAGTTAAGTATCTTTTCATCCTTTCCTCTGAACTGCCTACTCATATCCTTTTGCACATTTTTTTTTCTGTTAGGTTGTTTGTATTTTTCATATTGATTTGTATTATGGTAAGTTGATCCGATTTCTTTATATAGTCTGAATAATTTGCTGGTTACATGTGTTGCAAATATATGTGTCCAATCTATGGTTTTTTGTTTTGTTTTATAGTATCTTTTGTTGTGTAGAAGTGGGTTTAAAAAAAATTTTTTTTAATTGTAGTCAAATTTATCAATCTTTTGTGGTTAGTGTTTTTTTCCCTCTGTTTAAGGTATTGTTCTTTATCTCAAGGTCATAAAAAATATTTTATATTTCCTGTTAAAATACTTAAAGCTTGGGGGGTGGGAGATGAGGGTAAGGGGGATCAAATATATGGTGATGGAAGGAGAACTGTCTCTGGGTGGTGAACACACAATGGGATTTATAGATGATGTAATACAGAATTGTACACCTGAAATCTATGTAATTTCACTAACAATTGTCACCCCAATAAATTAAAAAAAAATACTTAAAGCTTTGCTTTTCTATTTAGGTTTTCAGTTCACCTGAAATTTATTTTTTGTATGATGTGATGTAAGGATCCCATTTTTTTTTACCAGTTAAGCAATTGTTCCAGCATCATTTATTATCATTCATAGTTTATCATTTCCCCACTGATTTGTAATGCCAGTGCTGTCATATGTTATATTCCCGTACGCATCTGGTCTGTTTCTGGACTCCATTCTGTTCCATTTCTGTATTTGTATATTCTTGTGCCAATGCAATAGAGTCCTAGTTAGTATGATGTTACAAATAATCTTGCTAACTTATTGGCAAGTTCCCCCACCTCATTCTTCAAAATCGCCATGGATATTCTTGGCTTTGTTCTAGCAAGTGCATTTTTTTAGTGGACATGGGATGGATTTATCATTTGAATTTGACCATCACTTTGTCAATTTCAATGAAAATTCCTGTTGAAATATTAATTGAAATTACATTGTTTATAAGTTAACTTGAAAAGAATTGACATCTTTGTAATACTTTCTTCCTGTCCCAAAATAAAGAACACCTCTCCATCTATTTAAATCTTCTTTAATGTGTTTCATCAATACAGTTGTATAATTTTTTTTATATGGGTCTTGCTCATCTTTTGCCAACTTATCCTTAAATATTTAATCATTTTATTGCTATTTTTAATGGGATTTTAAAAAATCATGTTTTCTAATTGGCTATTCTTAAGGAAAAGGAACACTTTGGATGTTTTGTATATTGGTCTTGTATCCAGAAACTTGACTAGATGCAGTAGTGTGTGGCTGTGTGTATCACATTAATAGATATTTTCATGTTGTTCTTTCCTTGTATTCCAGGGATAACTCTACAGGGCCAGGGCTAAATTCAATTTTCTAATACTTTACTACTTTTAAGAGATGCCTTTGTACACAATCTGTAATCTGAGAAACTCAATGGCTCTACAGAGTGACTTCATCTGTCAGAGGGGCAAAAGGCCTAGGTAAAGCAAGCTATTTGGGCCTTGAAACCTAGAAAAGCCTTATCTGCCTATAGTGACCCTTCTATGTGCTTTTGTGCTGATTGTCACTGCATTCCCTTCATTATTTTAGATTCTTTTTAGTTTGATCTCCATTGAGAGCTGAAACAATATCAGCTACCATCTAGGTTTTTCTGTAACTCTCCATGGTGCTTATCATAGTACTTATGCAAAGAGTTACAAGCTGGGAAAAAGTCTCCCGATGAATTGATGAACCTCTGTTTACTAACCCCCTGTCGTTTCATTTTTGTCTTGGCCTTCAGGAAGCGAAGAAATGAGTTTTGTGTTCAGTGGTAGCACATTCCCTTGACTTTGTTTTATTATTCTTTTTATGCACTCCCCTTATTCATACAGGCTTCCCTCCATACAGCCTTTTATTACATTATTATTAATTTTTACTCCAATTTTAATGCTATTGTTTGCATGCTGCAGTGTAACCTATGTCAAATCTGGATAGGTGGAGTTTAAATTCTAAATAAAATGAGAAATGTTCAATTAATGTTGACTGGATGGAGAGTATGAGGATTTTAGTGGGGTGGAGATTTTCCAAAATCGTTAGTGTAGAAAATTAATTTTGATGTTTTAGTGTCTATGCTTACAAGTAAGACTTTTTCACCCAACACTGTATTGAAGTCAGGGGGGAAATCCGATTTTATTTTCAATTTCTGCTGGTAAATAAAAAAGCATTTCACAACCTTATAAAATAACGGTGCTTGGCATAACGGCACATAACCGTTGAATATTATATTTTATGAAGTACTGAACTGGATCGCTCATAAGTCGTTCTGGGCTTTTTCTTTGGAGCTGAATCTAAATCTGACTTTTAAAAATTGCTATTGGAGTTCTTATGTTCTCCGGGTTTCTGAATTCCAATAACCCTCCTTCAAGGGTATCTCCCAGAGGGGAGCTCGGTTCATTAACTCAGGGGCAATACAAAGCATTTTGTTCCTTTACTCAGGGCCCTTACTCGGTCTCCCAAGGAGACAAGCTGAATGCCCACTAAGTCATGCTTTTCCATTACTCATTCTGCCTTTTTTCCCAAGGTGGCGTGTGGGAGGTGTTGTGATCTGCCTCGATAAGAATAGGCCAGGAAGCTTTCTGCGGGAGAATACACTCATCCCTTTGCGTGTTTCAGTTCCGACTCCGCCGCGTTCGGCGGCTTCAATGTGAGAGATGTTTCCCAAACTGACAATGATTGCACACTCGACCGCCCTCCACATTCATCTCTGCTCCTCCGCCGTTGACTGGGGGAGTCCTGCCCCGCCCCACTTACCCAGGCTTTGTCCCCTTACAAAGCGGATCATCCGGTTGGCCAGGCGCGGCCGCTGCCGCCTAACACCCTTCGGGAGTCGCTCGGGAGGAGACACTGGGAGTGGGTTTTACCCACCCCGTTCCCCCGCACACGCGCCGGCTTCTAGGCCACCAGGGGGCGCCCTGGTGTCTCCGCAGCTCCTGACTGCATCCCCACCCCCTCCAGCTCGCGATGCGATTGGCCTGCGGCCTCGACCTCTGAGCTCCGATTGGTCGCTGTCCACGTCAGTCACGGGTGCCGGGGCGGGCCGAAGTGACGCACGGCGGCTGGGCTCGGGGCGGTGTCCCGCGCCTGCAGCTGCGGGCAGAGGTTGGCGAGGACCGACGCGGGGTAGTCAGACGGCGGCGGTCCTCGGAGGCGTCAGCGCGAGTCTGAGCCGCTCCCCGCCGGCCGCAGCCACCACCACCGCCCTGTCGTCTCGCTCCGGCCTTCTGCGGCCCTCGATGCGGTACCGGGCCGCTGCGTGATGGGGCTGCGAAGCGCCACCCTGCGGCTCGTGGCGGCCGCTGCTCGCACTGAGGAGCGTCGGTGCCCGCCCCCCCGTGCCCCCGCGCACCGCGGCGCCTGCTGACCGGGTGCACCCGCCTGTGGGTCCGCAGCGCGGCTGAGGTAAGGCGAGCGGCGGTTGCGGCTGCGGCTGCGGCCGCGGCCTCCGGGCTGGGGAGTGGCCCGTCTCGGGGGGATGGGCGGCCGGGCCGGGGTCCGGGCGGGGTCCGAGCCGAGGAAGCGCTGGGCGGGGCAGGAGCGAGGAGCCCTGAGAGCGCTGCCCCACCGGGGCACCGGGTGGGGTGGGGAGCTCGTCCTCGGGAGTGGGGGGCCCTCCCTGGGCCAGCAGCGAGCCCTGGGCTTGGGTCCAGCCGCCTGCTGGGTCCTCCGCAGTGCCCCTCGCTAGCCCTCCGTTTCCCTGGAGCTGCCAGGCTCCGGGTGGGCCCAGCGGTCAGCAGGCCCGCCGCTGTCTGTCGGTTCCCGGGGCTCTCGGCGCACATTACAGGTCTGTGGAGACGGCGCTGCTCCGTTTGAAAGCCACCCTTTCTTATTTACCCCATCGTCTCTCCCCAATTACGGGTGGCATCGGGGCTTTGGCTAGGAATGTGGCTCTGCCCTTTTGCCAGGTAAAGGCAGGAAAGGGCGTCAGGTGGCGGCGGGAGGGGGAGGGGGCGGAATCTAGTAGCGCAAGGACTGGAGCGAGGAGAGCGACGGAAAGGGAGGGGGCTTGTTGGAGGCCGGCCAGCTGTGGAGCAGGCTGGTGTGGGCTCGGAGCTCGGCAGCCCAGGATGACTCTGGCAGCCATATTGGGAGGATGATCTGACAAATCCTTTAGGAGCCAAGTCCGATTGCTGGAAGGCACCAAGTGTCAGCCCTGGCAGCTTTCAGGGTGACTGGCCACACCAGAAACCAGCTTGTGGGGGGTGGGGAGGCTGCTCGGGCAAGCTAGTCATTGTTCAGGCAACACAGTGTTCCTGGCCCTCAAACCAGAATGGCACTCCAGAATCACTTTTTCTCCTTGGTGAATTGCTGCTAACTGAGCTTCCAAGGTAACATGTCTTCAAGATTCCATCCCTGTTGGGGTGAAATACCGTGTTTGCATATTCCTCTCACATGGCCAGTGCGTGGACGCAGAGGCCTGAGGATGCCTTCCAGGTACTTAGGCAGGTCTGAGAGCCAAGGCCCACGGACCAGTATGGAGGCCTCAGTGCATTGCCCTGGATGGATCGGTGTTCCAAGTAGCTCAGCATGCAGTGATTAAGTAAACTGGAATATTCTGACAGTGCGAGAGGCTTGCAGCCGTGTCGCTGAGGATGCCGATTGTCATCTTTGTGGAATCTGAGGTGGCTGAAATTAGATTGTCAACAGATCCCTTGCTCACATGTCTCTTACTGTTTGGGGCAGCTGTTCTGCTACACGGAACATGTTGCTTTGTGTCCTAGATGGGCCTGTGCGAGCCTGGTGGAAGTACGGTGACTGCATGTGAATAGCTCTTCAGAAGAGATATAATGGTGGATATTTCACTTAGAGGCTGGCATTTTGTCAGCTTAGCTTAGTCATAATAAAACTTAGCTTGTGTTCTCTAAGTGACGTGATGCTTTCTAATGAACTCGGTGTGGCTGTTGGATTATGAGATGAGTTCTCAATGTATTGTTGAAGGGTGGAATATGAAAATTGCATACATGTTGGCATTGTGAAGCCGATCTGGATACGATCGATAACTGAATTCCGCGTGAGCCTGCACATCTGTCTTTTCCTACATCCTACATGTGAACAGGACCTGCAGAGTGCCATGCCTGCCTTTGTGTTCTTTGCCTTCCTTCAAACTCCATTTCTTAATGAAGGAATTCCTACAACTTCTTAAATTGAAAAATTGAAAAAATTTTCAGATAGGGTTTTCTAAGAAAAGCCCTAACACTTTATTTTTTATTTTTTATCACTAAGCTTTTCTTTCAAACTTCGTTGAATCAAAAATGGCTACAACAGAAACTAGTGGGGTTTTTTTGTATTACATTAATATGAGAGAAATACAAAATGTCTGTTTTTTAAATTCCATACCCCAATTAAGAAGATACATTTCTAAGTTTAAAAATTTTTAAATGACTTGGTTAATAAAAAAGGTCTTAAGAATTGAGGTTAAATAGAATTTCAGCATTTGGTAAAATCAGGCCTGATTGTGAATATGATTTAGAGGCAAGATTTTATGAGTCTGTGCAGGTCTGCTCTGATGGATGTTTTTCCAAAATTTATCCAATTAAGTACAGCTTCTAAGGCTTAGAACAGACTGTTTCTTTTTCAAGAGCAGATAAGAATGCAGTTTTCCTTTTTTCTTTCTTTCCTCTTTCCCGCTTTCAATTTGTGCAGAGAATAAACTCACAAGAAGGGTGCCAACAGAGTCTCCACGGCCAAAGCTTTCTAGCCCACTTCCCTGCTATGGTCTTGTCCTGGATACAAAAGTATAAAGGACAACAATGGGCCTCTGCCTTCTTTTTGTAAGCCCCTTCCCAGGCTGCTAATCACAGCAGGTCTTTTCCAGGAGTAAGCATATCCCTTTGGTCTTGTAAACTGATATATAATTTCACAAGGCTCTGAAGTGCAAGGTATAAGCATATCTACTTCATGTAGTTCTCTTTGAAAGATGGCCTTGTTGGAACAGATACTGGTGAATTTCTGGAGTCTATAAAAGTGTGTGAATAAATATACATACTCTTACAGTTTTTTGTGTGCAGCTTATTGTAGAAGATAAATGAAAACAGATGTGCTTGTGATAGGAAAAACCTGCAAAAGGTGCCTTGGACTTCTGACTGAGTTGAACTTTTTGGTTAATGGCCCAGTGATTCATTTATGCTCCCTTTTACGGCATTCATTACCAGTTAATTGAGAGTGCATGTAGAGGTTTAGTTCTTTACCTTCAAGGAACCTACATTTTACAGTTTGTGAAGATCTGGTAAAATAAGGTTCACTCCAACTCTTCCGTTTTAATATAGTTAGTGTACTGCCGCCCTTGCGGTGGTAGTTTAGTTTCCATGATTTTCAGTCAGAGCCTTTTCCCCCTTTGTATTGTCATATAATACTTATTATCTGTGCTGGCTGAACTTACTTTGAAACTACGCTTAACTTTAAAATTCCTTGACTTCAGCTCAAGCAAACATTGGCTTCATTCTGTTCCAGTGACTCAGTGTTGTGGCCACATCTAACATGTCATCACCCTCAGATTTACCCAAAGATCTCAAATTCGCCTTCAGATCTTCAACTCTGATAATTTACAGCTCTCACTTTTGTAGTCTCTTTCTGTGTGTTCTCCCACTTCAAGTCTCCTGGACCATCAGCCTCTTCCGCTTTTTACTTCTTTGTCTTCCTTTTCTACGCTGCTCTTTTCTTCCTAGCACTTGCAGGTTTTAGTAGTTCTTTATTATTCAAGGCGCTCTATGCAGATGCCAGCCTCGTATTATTCCTACCCTCCATACCCTCCAGTTGTTCCTCTGGTGGAGAAAACTCAGCAGACGTAGTGCCCAGTAATGTGTAGTCTTAGGTCTCCCCAGAGCCTGTCTTTGGTGTCTGTCGAAGCAGTTCTGCTCAGTTCCCTCCCCCGTTCTCCACAGTGGCTTTTCTAAAACCTTGACCACTTAAGCAAGCTCCCCACTGCCCCATGCTTGGCGTAAAACCCACCTGCTGTCTTACAGGAAAAAAGGCCATGAACTCCCTCAGCTTCCCCTTCTGCTACTTACAGACTGCCCTGCCTTCTTTCCTGCCCTTTCCTCCAGTCTTAGAGAAAAGGTTACCCTCCCTGACTTCAGCTAATGCCTTGGCCTGTGTCCTGCATGTCACTGCCTTCTCTGATCCTTAGGGACTTGCTCTGTTGGTTACTTCTCTTCCCCTTTGCTGAGTGTTCCCCACAGTTCCTTGAACACAGCAGGCACATTCCCACCGTAGGGCCTTTGTTCTGACTCTTTCTTCTGCTTGGAACACCCTTGCCCTGCAGCCTGCTCCTTCACTTCCGCCAAGTCCTTGTGTAATGTCACCACCTCAGGAGACCTGCCCGACCTCATTGTCACACCTGCGCCGCACCCCTCCCTGCCACAGTCTGGATCCCCCGACTTGGCTGTGCCTTCCCTCCCTCATCATGCTTAGCGTCGCCTAACATTCTTACTGTCTGAATGTCCCCTCTCCCCCTACTAGAATGTAAGTTCTCCATGGCAAGGACGTTTATGTGTTGTTCATTGATTTAACCCAGACTCAGAACTGCCTGTCCTGTTGTAGGCACCTAGTAAATAGCTGTTGAATAAAATATAGAAACATGCAAGTCTTTCCTATCATAAAGAGGGACGTGGGGGAGAAAAATCCCTTCTTCATTCCTGGTGGCTTCTAGCTGTCTCTCTCCTGCCTCTCCCAGTCGGGTTCTGGAAGCAGCCAGGATACTTCCATTTCCACTTCCTTGCCTTCTGATTACTACTCCCCAACCCACCACAGACGAGCTACAGTGACCCCCACTTCACTATAGTGCTCTTGCTTGGGTTTCCGGCCCTTTCTTGCTGAAACCAGGGGCACCCTTCACACCTTTGCTGTACTGAAAGTATTGCTCACTTCCCTTCTTCGTTGAACTTTTGTTGGCTTCTGTTTGGTGGAGCTAGCTTCAGTCCCATGGGCCTCCTGCTTTTCTGGCCACTCACACTGCTATCAAATTCAAATCAACGCAAATTTTTGTATAACTTCATTTATTTTGAAAGGCTTACTCTGTTTTTTTCTCTTTAAGGAACTAGAACTTTGAGTACATTCCATATTTCCAACATTAGATAGCAAAATAGGTTATTAACAGGAAAGTTTTATTTATTTTAAATTTATACCACTTACTGCTTGTAAAAAGGATTTGAGAAACTTACACCACATACAGCATATAGATACAGTGATGCTGTTAAAGATAGATAAGAAACAAAAATCTATGTAACAGGAGCAAAAAGTAAATATACAAATTGCAGCAATTTGTATAATTGGTTATTGTAATTTAGTTTTGAAACTTTTGGAAGTCAAGGTAAAAAGGGAAAGATAAATTACACAATTTTCACTCTAGTAAAAGAAACTCTAATGGTTTGTCAAGAGAAATTTTTTTCTGGTAATAAATTCTAAAGAAATTCTAAGAGAAAAGGGTTATAGTTACCTTGATGCAAGCATGTACATACTAAGTGTTTCCAACAGGTTTTTAAGTAAAAGGAAGAAATGTTCTTCAAAGACATTTTAAAACAAGGTAATCCACCTGGTTTCCAAACTGTGAGTACAACATTCCAGTATAATAACTAAAGTCCTTTTTGTGAAGAATATGACTAATGTGGTTCAGGTATGTAGCTTTACATTAAGATAAATCTTGAGTATTCCAGTGGAAAACTTGTAATTTACAGAGAGTGGAATACTTTTATTCTATGTTGTCACCTAATTGAAAACATACCTATTATACTTTGAGTACTGGTTTATCTCGTGGCAAGATTGACACATTGTTGACACATGGAAAAGTCTGACCTGCATTCTTGCCCAGATAAGTCAGCTAGCTACCTCCCAGACAGGTATCTGCAAAGGTGTAGTTAGGGGCAGATTTCAGAAAGAACCTGGACTTATACCTAATTTGAACTAATCTTTGATTGATACTTGCCATTTCTACGCCACAGCTTGAGCTGAGTTCATTTTGGCCTGGAGTAGGTGTTGCCATCCACTTTGACAGTGGAAGAACTTCAGTGGAATGTTGGAATTTGAGTGGCCGAGTTCCAGTGGATCTGCCAAAATAAAATTATAGGGTATAGATTCAGATATTAGAACGAATTGATTTACTAGAGTTTAGTATTAACTCTCCAAACTTTCAGAGAAAATAAAAAATGAAGAAAAAATCAGTCTGATTTTTGAATAGTTTAAGCCATAGGCCATTGGAGCCGTTGTTTCTTGATGCACCTCTTGCTTTATGAGAATAAAATCATGTCACCAGTGAAAAGGAGGATCCTTGGTTTCTTAATTATAGTGGCAGAAGGACATGTGTCTAATAAATCCAAAAAGCGTATCAGGTTATTTTAGACAGTGATTAAAGAAAACAGCTGGGGTGTCTGATGAGCTAGTTTAGCCCCATTTGAGATTGAAAATCTGGTCTGTCAGGAGACTCTTCCTGCACAGTCTGATTCTTGGCATTGAGTTAGAATGCAGAAAGAAGCTTTTCTAACATGTGATTGCAGCTTGGCTCATGGTTGGTTTTCATGCATAGAGTCAAAAACCAAGAATAGACAGGTAATTCATACACACGAAAATAAATTCTTACATTTTGGGGGCCATTTTATCAATACGTATAGCCTTCGTCAGTGACACAGTGTTGGGTCCGAAAACTGCTTGGTATTCATGGAAAGTATTAGACTGAGAGATGCAAAACTTGTAATAATAAGGAAATTTTTATAACATCTCAAAATGGGCTCACTAGTTACAGACTTACTTTTGGGTACCCATTCATTCTTTAAGTTATAATTCATTTTTTTAAAAATGTAATTCAGTGGAAAAGATTATCTTTTAAATAGACTGCTTGTTGATACTGTAAATTTGCTGCTGTATGGCAAATTGTGTGACTTTAATTTAAAAGACTGTTTCATGGTTAAATTTTATTTTCAATTGTGACAAACATTGTGACAATGTATGAGAGTTAAGTGAACTACTGAGAGCATCATAGGGCAGAATGAAGTAGAGAAATGAGGAATCAACACAACTTTTTTAGGGAACAAAGAGAAAGAAGGTATGATTTTTGGCTCAGGAAGAGGGACTTTTAAGGAATGTATGAATTAATGTTTCCTGCTTCAGGGTGATATTTGACCTTGTCCTCAAAAGATACGAACTTAGAATAGGTTGAGAAAGGAGATTGGGCTTCCAGTTCCGTGTGGTAAGAGGGTGCTTGGTGGAGAAGAAGGCTTCAAGTCGGGCAATGAAAACAGACTGGGAGAGGAGGTTAGATTGTGGAGGCCCTGGAATTTTTAGATTATGTTCTGAGGCTGTGGAACCAGTTAAAAGTTTTTAAGGACATGAACTGACCTCTGTTTTAGGAATATAATCCTGGCTGTTTTCTATAGAAAAGGGGTATTACAAAAACAAACCAGCCAAAAAGCTAGTATTATTTTGTTCTTGTTACTCACTTTGCTGAAAGGTCAATTTGAGAATTAGTCTTCTTAGGCTCCTAATAATCCAGGGTACCTCTCAAGACACAGAATTGCACAAGATCAAAGTTAAGCAATTGGGCAAACATTTAGAAAAATTAAAATGATTTAGATCTTCTAAAAAAATTTTTTGTATTAAATGTTAATCCCTTTATTGCTAGTGAATGCTTCTGGAATTTTTGTTCCATTCCGCTTTCCTAATGCTTCTAATTGTCCTAAGGAGGGAAAACTGGTCAGAAGAGCAGTTTAGAAATGAGGCTGTGTAAGTGATTTAGATAGAGTATGTATGGTTGCCTTTCCTACCTTTCTTCCTTTGGCTCTTCAAAACTTGGAAAATATATTTTTATGCTAATTATAAGAAGTGTTGTTTTTCTATAACTTCTTAAAAATATTCTGTAATTATTGTTTCTCACTGGAATTTAAACTTGATTTCAGATTTATATAGTTGGTAAATTTTAAAAAAGAACCAGAGTTTTGAAGCTGTAATGCTTTGATGGACATCTCTATTATAAAAGATTATATTTATAATATAAGGGAAGTAACAAAGGAACACTTTTTATAGTCCACTTAGCTGTAGTTTCCTATTACTGCATAAAATTTTAGCTCACTTGTGGAGATGGTTGTAGTTTTACCACGGGACAGCTAAATAAAAAATATATACATATATTTAGGTTCAGGTTATTTTGGGGAAGTAATTTTAAAATGTGTGTATCACTTCTGAAAAAGAATGTTGGCTTTTTTGATTAGGAAGGTATTTGAAGTTAATTTTATCCTTTTTTCTGTCTCCATTTTGGAACAACTTGGGTTTTTCGTGGTGGTGGTGGTGTTATTAGTTTCAGGTGTACAAACCAACATATTGATTAGACATTTACCCACCTCACAAAGTGACAACCCCAACAAATCTACTACCCGTCTGACACCATACATATGAGCTATTATAATGCCATTGACTATATTCCCTATGCTGTACTTTATATCCTGTGACTATGTATTTTTTTAATTATAATTGGCATTCCAATATTATTTTATGTTAGTTTCAGGTGGGCAGCATAGTGATTAGGCATTTATATAATTTATGGAGTGATCCCCCAATAAGTCTAGTACCCATCTGACACTGTACGTAGTTTTTACGACATTATTGATTATATTCCCCATACTGTATTTCACATCCCTGTGACTATTTTGTGACCATGAATTTGTACTTCGTAATCCTTTCACTTTTCTCACCCATCCCCCCAGCTCCCTCCCATCTAGCAACCATCAGTTTGTTCTCTGGTATCTAGGAGTTGATTTCTGTTTCGTTTGTTCGTTTTGGAACAACTTATTTTTTATTAGTACTATTCAAACATCACTATTGACACAATAACTAGGAATGCAACTAAAATATTTTAACTACTATCTTCAAGACCCTGTGATAGAGGGAATTAGAAACATGACTAAGATTCTGTTCTTAAACTTAAAAATTTACAGTAGAGATAAGTAAAGTAACTTATTCTGTCCTAGATAAGGTCCGTGAGTTGAGGAATATTAAATGAAGAAGCATTTGCATTTGGTTTGGGAAGTAGAGAGAATCTATAGAGGCTTTAGAGATATGTCGCATACGAGAAGATCCCGGCATAGGGACAGAAAAACATGAGATGCTTTCAGGAAACCCTCTGGTGGGTGGTGCTTAAGGAACCTCGATGGAAGGCAGTGTTTTGTGGGCTAGTGAAAATAGTTGGCTTATGTTGCAGAACACGTCGAATGCCAGTGTGGGGAGTTCAGTCATTACTTCGTAAACAGTAGAGAAACTTTGAGGATTTTTAAGTGAACAGACCTGTACTTCAGGAAAGTGAGTCTGGCAATTTTGAGTAGTGTGGATGGAGTCAATGAGAATGGCAGTATCGTATAGTACTGTTGGGTAGGAGGAAGAAAAAGTGGTCGAGAAGGTTACCAGTCTTAAGTGAGAAGTATGTATTGAAGTCCTAAAAGAGATAATGGTGGTAGAAATAGAGAGATTTTATAGGGAGAAGCCATGTAATTTGACAGTTGGTTAGATGGCTAGAGGAAGCAAGCTTTTGGTCTGTGTGGGAACAGGAGAATGCTGAGGACGTTAAAAGAAATAGAAAAGAGGTGGAAGACCTGTGTTGTTTGGGGGAGGTGGAGAGAGATTTGGTTTTGGTTGTGTTAGGTTGAATGAAATGCTGGCAGGATAGGTAGGTAGAGGAGTCAAACAGTCTATTGAAAGTGTGTGTATGGGGGACGTTAGATGTTAGTGTGTTGGTTCCTAGTTGCAGATGCATGGTACTTTCTAGTAAACCCTACCAGAGAGGTTTCAGCCTTTGTCAGTCAGTCAGTAGCATTCAGCATTTTAGTAGGCCACTACTAAATGGATAGAACACTATCCATTTTAGTTAGTGGATAGAACACTAAAGAAAATTTTGGGGGCAGCCAGATGGCTCAGTTGGTTAGAGCGCAAGCTCTGAACAACAGGGTTGTTGGTTCGATCCCCACAGGGGCCAGTGAGCTGCACCCTCCACAACTAGATTGAAGGACAACAGCTTGGATCTGATGGGCCCTGGAGAAACATACTGTTCCCCAATATTCCCCAATAAAAAAGTTTAAAGAAAGAAAATTTTGTTTTTTAAATTTACGTATCTATAACATTCAACAATCATTGACATTCTGGCAAACTTGTTTCTTCAATCTTCCCCTACAAAATTCCTTAATATCATCTGGCAGCCAGTCTATGTTCAGACTTCCCTGATTATCTAAAAAATGTCTTTTCACATATTTTCTTGATTAAAAAATCATTGCGTTTGGTTGATAACTAATGCACATCTCTTTTATTATCCCCCACCCCCAGTTGTGCTATTTGAAGAAACTAGGTGACTTGACCTATAGATTTTTCCATATGCTGGGTTTGGCTGATTACATCTTTCAGGTGTCATTTAAATTGTTTAAATGACAATATGTTCTGGACACTGATAGGTCTGAAGCTTGATTCTATTCAGGATTTTTTTAAGGGCGTGAGATAGAATACTTACTACTAGGTGGTGCTGTGCATTTCCTATTGTAGCACATCAGGAGGCATAGATCACCTCGGTGCCCATTTTAGAAATGTTCAATTTGGTTCCGATGTTTTCAGCCTTATCCATACACTGTAATGTTCCCACATTACAAACCAACCTTTCTTTCATCTAAGGCTTTTTTAGCTGCTAGTGATGATTGTTGCAGAGAGCTTTTATATCAGTAGGGTTGGAAAATGGTGACATTCTAATTCTGTCATTTCTTCTGCATTGATTAGCTACAGTTTTTCTGTAAAAAGAAGTTGCCTACATTGAGTATTTGGCTATCCCGGAATATAGTTCATACAGAATATACAGGCTGGGTCTGTGCTCAATTCTTTCGTTTTATTTGCCAGTCTTCAGAATAATGAGGTTTTCAAAAGTGTCGTTATGAACTCATGAATTGATGTATTTGATGTTTTTCAATCTATTTGCAGTATGTATGTATGTGTGTATGTATGTATGTATTATAATTATCCCATCTTTGGCCAGTGGGAGACCCTTTAAATTGGCACCTGTGTCTTTTTGTCACGACCACATTCATCTTTGATAGATTTCATGCTTGTGGTCACACTAACATGTTCCAGGATCATCTTGCAATTTCTTGTCTAGCCTTTTTTTTCAAGAAGTCCAGTTCAAAGAGATTTTTGAGAGAATAGGATTTTTACGTTGGGACGCTGTTAACGAACAGTACAAAATAGAATGCAGTCGTGTAAAATGATAGCAGTGTTCGCACAGTGTGTTTGGGACTATAAGTGCTATAGGAAATGCCAGTGATTCCTGGAATGTTTGGGTGGTCATTTGGGAAGAGGTAAGACGAGCCGGGCTCTCAAATAGAGGAGAAAGTGGAAATTGAAATGCCGGTTGGAGGGGAGAAATTGTTAGGAGGTGTGAAAGAACGCATGGGTAGGATAGGAAAGGAGCTTGACTGGAACACCTGAGTACCTTTGACTTTGGTCTTGATCTTGTAAGCACTGGGGAATAAGAGAAGTTTGAGTTTGGAAGTGAAATTGAAAGTCATGCTTTGGAAAGACTGGCATTGCTGCAGGGAGGAGCAGTTGTACAAAGCAGTGTGCTCAGCTGGAGGTTTGCAACATAATCTTTGGGAAACAAACAAAAACCCGGTACCTGGGGCCTGTCTCAGAACTGTTGAATCCAGGCTGGAGGAGTTTAGGCTCATTTGCTTTTCTTCTATTTCTTTTCCTTTTTAAAAAACTGAATTTGTTGGGATAACATTGGTTAGTAACATTATGTATATTTCAGATGTACAGTTTCATAATACAACATCTGTATACTCCATTGTCTGCTCAGCATCCATAGTCTGGTCTCCTTCCATCACCATATGCTTTTCAAAAGACCCCCATATGATTCTGTTTTGTGCAACCCTGTTTAATTAAAACTTAAAGCTCAAAGATCAGTTCCGCTATTGCAAGTATACTAGGCATGAGATAGTTAGGGCAGATTGGGACAGTGGCAGTGGGAATGAGAAATGAAGGGATAGAAAGTGCAAATTTGGTTTAAAAGTTTTCCTGTGGTATTTCATTACTAATGTTAATAATCCACTAATAAAAGGATTCAAGGAGAAGGGAAGCAAAGAGAACTCCAAGGTTTATGATATGGGGCCAGGTATAAATAGGAAGATGGGCAGAGATTGCTAGTTTGGGGGAGAAGATAATGGGACATGTTGAGTGTAGAGATGATGGCTGTGTATCAAGGTGAACTCTCTGGGAGGTTGAAATGTGTTCTGTCTTGCTCTTTCTGAATGCTTCATTCTCTCTTGGCAAAGTACTCTACTCAACTAGTGACTGACTATAGGTCGTGCTATTGGGAGGGTTAATAGCTCCAAGCTTCTATTTGATAAATGTGATCACAAAACATTTTTGATATTTTTTAAAAAAGACCATCTGTTTAATGTAAAATAAAATGGGAGAAAAGACTGGAAAAAACATTGCAGAAAATATGAAAAGATTAATATCAGTAGATACTGTAATCATTTGAAACAAAAACAAAAAGTCAGTAAACCAGGCAAAGACTTGAACAGATAATTCTCACAACTGGGAAATACCATTCATCATTCATTCCTTCTGAGTTCTTTCATCAGGTACTGTTCTAAGTGCTAGCAGACAAGACCTGAGCGTTCTGGTGCTGGTGGAGTGGGAGAGGTGGGCAATAGCGCGTTCCAAAAACCAAGAATTTCAAATAGTGATAATGCTGTTAAGAAAATAAGGTAATGAGGTAGAATGGCTTTTGGTATTTAGGTATTTATTTGTTTGTTTGTTTATTTATTTATCTCTTTTGGGGTTCCCTCATATTGCACTCAAAAGTATTTTTCTCTTTTAGTTTTTTCTTTTGTTTGATTCTTGAAGATGTTTATATAATGGATAGGATGCAGATTGAGATCTGTTGTTTCTTGTGGAAATCACTTATATGGGTTCCTCTCGCAGAATAGCGTTTGTTTTGTTCCATTGGGAGGGAAACTATTCATCTGAAAAATGTTCACATTTTTGCCTGTGGCTTCATTCAGTATGAAATGTAGTGATTTGATTCTGCCATGAGTCAGTGGCACAGCTGAGGACAGAACCTTAGTCTCTTAGAACCTTCTCTGCTTATTGTACAGGATGATCGTGAAGGTCAAATAAACTGCATATGAACGTGTTCGTGTAGATTAAAGGAGAAAGTGAAAGGAGCTAGCTAGAGCTTATCTTTGTCCTTTACTATTTAATTATACATCATATAACAATGTTTCAAGCTGTAATTAAAGTATAGAAAGTTCAATGCATTGCTTTAAAGTAATAAGTCGTTTTGCAGATGGGGATTTACTTGTGTAAGGAACTTTAACAAATAAACGTTTTGTGTGTTTTATATGTTACTGAAGATTGATTAAAAAAAACAGCAAGATAGATGCCTGTTACTTTGCAGGTATATTTTTTATTATTAACTGTAGGGATTTTTAAGGTATGATAAAGAGATAATGGAGTAGGAAAACAAATTTCAGCCTTTGGTTTTCTATTTGATAATTTACTGTTGAGAATATGAGGGAAGAGAAGGGAAGAGGTTTTTTGAAATGGAAACAGAAATAGTACTAAGATATAAGATAGTAACTCTTATGCTCAAGTTAGCTCATGCTTTTTTTAATTGACTGCATTCAATGGAATTTTGTTCTTTTTAAAGGGAACTTGAACATAACTTCAAAAGAAGATTTGATTCTTTATTTCTGGACTGCATATACATAGCAAGACCATCAGAATGTCGGGAGCCTCAGTGAAGGTGGCTGTCCGCGTGAGGCCCTTCAATTCTCGAGAGACCAGCAAAGAGTCCAAGTGCATCATCCAGATGCAAGGCAACTCCACCAGTGAGTTCCTGTTGTTTCTGTCAGTTAATTCTCACTTTCCTATCCTTTCTCCTTTTCCTTCTTGCTGTGATCAGAATAACTGAATGTTTGGGTATTACCACTTTGAACTTTGCTATTTTCAGTGATCCATTGAATGTTTTCCTCCTGTAATATTTCTGTAGCATATTCAAATAATGGACTGTTTATTTTGTTTTTTACAATTGAGAAATCCCTGGAGAACTGAACTAATTTAGCTAGTGTTTTTAAGTTGCAATCTTAATGATAATAAAGGTGTAAGCAGTGATTTTTACTAAACAATGATGTGAAATATACTTGTGGAGGCTCCAAGATTTTTCTTTCTTGATTTTAAATAGCACTTACAGTGGTTCTTTGAGTTGAACAACAGATACAACTATAATAGATAGTAAACTTATAAATTATCACTAAAATTATTAATCATTGCTTCCCAGCTTGTTTCACAATATAATTGCTTAAGTGAAAAATGAGTTAAGCTGATTTCTTTTGTACTTGCATTATTAATTACTTGATATGGATATGTAGGCAAATAATTACTTAAAATAGTGTTAGTTTTACCATCTTGAAACCTATAACTTTGTGATAAAGCAGCATCATAGGTCTTTCAGACACAAGTTAATGCTCCATAGTTGAGAAACCATTCTGATCCCATCTGTTTGTGGGCCATTTGCCAGTGTTCTGTATAGGGGATTCTACCAGTGGGAAATAAAATTACATATATTTAGGGTGTACAATGTGATGTTTTGATATATATATATATACATTATGAAATGATTACCACAGTCAAACTAATTAACATATCCATAACCTCTGGTTACCTTCTTGTGTGTGTGGTGAGAATACTTGAGATCCACTCTGAGCAAATTTTAAGTATACAATACATTAGTATTTATTGTAGTCACCATGTTGCACATTAGGTCTCCAGAATTTATTCATCTTATAACTGAAAGTTTGGACCCTTTTATCAATATTTCCCCCTTTCCCCACCTCCCAGCTTCTGGTAACCACCATTCTATTCTGTTACTATGAGCTCACATTGTTTTTTTATTTGTTTTTATATTCTTTACCAATAATTTTGAACTTGCTATTGCTTATATACTTCTCTGAACTTGGTAGATAGGACTTGCAACAATCTTTTTTTTTTTTTAAAGTTGGTTTTTTTTTGTTAGTTTCAAGCTGTACAAAGCAACATAATAGTTACATATTTACACCCCTCACAAAGTGATTACCTCCCCCATCTACTACCCCTGACATGGTATATGGCTGTTATAACACAACAATCCTTTTTTTTTTTTAATTTCTTTTATTGGGGACTATTGGGGAACAGTGTATTTATGCACATCAGCTCCAAGTCAAATCGTTTTTGTTTTTTTTTTCCAGTCTAGTTGTGGAGGGCGCAGCTGGCTGGCCCATTTGGGACTCAAACTGATGACCTGGGTGTTATGAGCACTGTATGAGCACTGTATTCTAACCAACTGAGCCAACCGGCCACCCTGATCTATTTTTTATAAAAGGATTCAAAAATAGGAGTCTAAACTGCTGTACTTTTATTGGTTTAACACTTCTTTGTCAGTTGTGCCAGTGGTTCTATGAACTATATCCTTTGAGTGAGTAATTGTAAAAGAAAAAAATGCAAATTCAGTATTGAATTGTATACTTTAAATGGGTAAACTTTATGGTATGTAAATTATATCTCAGTGAAGTTTAAAAAGAAAGTCAGTGTTGATTATTTGCTCCTTAAAGTTTGAGCTAGACTTAACAATTGAACTAGAGAACAAATGTTTACGTTCTTCAGTTTGTGTTCCCTCATTTAAACTATATTATTACTTGTACTTCATTTTAAGAATTAAGTTTTACACAATATATAACTAAATACTTGCACAGGGGCCATACTAATCTTATCTGTATCGCTCTAATTTTGGTATGTGTGCTGCTCAAGTGAGCACGCTAAGTCCTGGTTATTGAGCCTTACATTTCTCTGTGAAAAATAAATTAATTATAACTTAGTTTGGAGGCATTTTTGGCTATTGCCATTGCCTCTAACTAAATATGCTAGTATATATCACAAGTTCTTTTAAAAGGCAGATTTGAAGAAATCCTGGATTAGGAGCCAGAATTGATTTCAAAAAGAACCACTTTTCTCTCTGATATGTTTCTCATATTGAACTTCCAGGAGAAATCCCCAGTGTCATGGAGATGGTTTTTCATTAATGGTTGAGGTGTCTGTTGCTACTTTTCTTATAGGGTTGGAAATCTCACTAAAAACTTTTAAATAGAAAATGATTTTTAAAAGGCCATATCCATGAAATGTAAAAATCAATTGTCATACAATAAAAATAAATGGAAAATTTTTATTAGTCCAAGTAATGATACTTTTTCTTGATGACAAATCATTTTAGAGCTCCCACATCTTAAATTGGCTGTAAGTTTACGTTCATTGTCAGGGTCAAATAGCATTATTTTAATTTTCCCCCCCGTTTTATTTCTGTGAACAGGTAAAACATTCATTCACATGGTATAAAATTTAAAAGGTACAGCTGTGGTTAGCTCAGTTGGTTAGAGCGCGGTGCTCTTAACAACAAGGTTCAAGGTTGTGGGTTTGATCCCCACGTGGGCCACTGTGAGCTGCGCCCTCCACAACTGGATCCAAACGTGTACTTGACTTGGAGCTGATGGGTCCTGGAAAAACACACTTTTAAAAAAAAACTTTTTTTAAATTATTTTTTTAAATTTTATTTTTAATTGTATTTTTTAATTAAATTTATTGGGGTGACAATTGTTAGTGAAATTACATAGATTTCAGGTGTGCAATTCTGTATTACATCATCTATAAATCCCATTGTGTGTTCACCACCCAGAGTCAGTTCTCCTTCCATCACCATATATTTGATCCCCCTTACCCTCATCTCCCACCCCCCACCCCCTTTACCCTCTGGTAACCACTAAACTATTGTCTGTGTCTATGAGCTTTTGTTTCTCATTTGTTTGTCTTGTTCTTTTGTTGTTTTTGGTTTATATATCACATATCAGTGAAATCATGGTTCGCTGCTTTTTCTGTCTGACTTATTTCGCTTAGCATTATACTCTCAAGATCCATCCATGTTGTCACAAATGGTCCTATTTCATCTTTTCTTACCGCCGAATAGTATTCCATTGTGTATATATACTACAACTTCTTTATCCATTCATCTATCGAAGGACATTTTGGTTGTTTCCATGTCTTGGCCACCGTAAACAAAGCTGCAATGAACATTGGAGCACACGTGTCTTTATGTATAAATGTTTTCAGATTTTTTGGGTAGATACCCAGGAGAGGGATTGCTGGGTCATATGGTAATTCTATTCGTAATTTTTTGAGGAACCTCCACACTGCCTTCCATAACGGCTGCACCAGTCTGCATTCCCACCAACAGTGTATGAGGGTTCCTTTTTCTCCACAGCCTCTCCAACACTCGTTACTATTTGTCTTGTTGATGATAGCCATTCTGACTGGGGTGAGGTGATATTTCATTGTGGTTTCTATTTGCATTTCTCTGATGATTAGTAATGTTGAGCATTTTTTCATATGTCTATTTGCCATTTGTATGTCCTCTTTGGAGAAATGTCTCTTCAGGCCCTCTGCCCATTTTTCAATTGGGTTGTTTGTTTTTTTGTTGTTAAGTTTCATGAGTTCCTTGTATATTTTGGATATTAGCCCCTTATCGGAGGCACTGTTTGCAAAAATCTTCTCCCATTCAGTTGGTTGCCTCTTTATTTTGTCGATGGTTTCTTTTGCTGTGCAGAAGTTTTTAAGTTTCATATAGTCCCATTCGTTTATTTTAGCTTTTACTTCCATTGCCTTTGGAGTCAAATTCATAAAATGCTCTTTGAACCCAAGGTCCATAAGTTTAGTACCTATGTTTTCTTCTATGCAGTTTATTGTGTCAGGTCTTATGCTTAAGTCTTTGATCCATTTTGAATTAATTTTGGTACATGGTGACAGATAGCAGTCCAGTTTCATTCTTTTGCACGTGGCTATCCAATTCTCCCAGCACCATTTATTGAAGAAGCTGTCTTTCCTCCATTGTATGTTTTTAGCTTCTTTGTCAAAAATTATCTGTCCATATTTATGTGGTTTTATTTCTGGGTTCTCAATTCTATTCCATTGGTCTATGTGTCTGTTTTTCTGCCAATACCATGCTGTTTTGATTATTGTAGCCCTGTAGTACAAGCTAAAGTGAGGGAGTGTGATACCTCCAGTATTGTTCTTTTTTCTTAAGATTGCTTTGGCTATTCGGGTCTTTTGTGGTTCCAAACAAATCTGATGATTTTTTGTTCTATTTCTTTAAAAAATGTCATTGGGATTTTGATGGGGATTGCATTAAATCTGTATATTGCTTTGGGTAATATGGCCATTTTAACTATGTTGATTCTTCCAGTCCGTGAGCACGGAATGTCTTTCCATTTCTTTGTGTCTTTTTCAATTTCTTTCAAAAATGTCTTATAGTTTTCAGCATATAGGTCCTTCACATCCTTGGTTAAGTTTATTCCTAGATATTTTATTCTTTTTGCTGCAAAAAAAAAAAGGAATTTTTTTTTTTGTATTTCTTTTTCTGAGATTTCATTGTTAGTATATAGGAATGCAATGGACTTTTGTACGTTGATTTTGTAGCCAGCAACTTGACTGTATTCATTGAATGTTTCTAATAGCTTTTTGGTGGAGTCTTTAGGGTTTTCTATATATAGCATCATGTCATCTGCAAAGAGTGATAATTTAACTTCTTCATTCCCAATTTGGATGCCTTTTATTTCTTTCTCTTGCCTGATTGCTCTGGCAAGGACTTCCAACACTATGTTGAAAAGCAGAGGTGATAGGGGACAGCCCTGTCGTGTTCCTGAACGTAGAGCAAAGGGCTTCAGTTTTTCACCATTAATTATGAGATTAGCTGATGGCTTGTCATATATGGCCTTTATTACGTTAAGGTATTTTCCTTCTATATCTATTTTATTAAGTATTTTAATCATAAATGGATGTTGTATCTTGTGAAATGCTTTTTCTGAATCAATTGATATAATCATATGATTT
This sequence comes from Rhinolophus ferrumequinum, assembly GCF_004115265.2. Classification (NCBI taxonomy): domain Eukaryota; kingdom Metazoa; phylum Chordata; class Mammalia; order Chiroptera; family Rhinolophidae; genus Rhinolophus; species Rhinolophus ferrumequinum. Next base: position 6,782,257 of record NC_046292.1, read on the forward strand.
TTATCCTTTATTTTGTTTATGTGATGTATCACATTGATGGAATTGCAGATGTTGAACCATTCTTGTGCACCGGGGATGAACCCCACTTGGTCGTGATGAATAATCTTTTTAATGCATTGTTGTATTCGATTTGCTAGAATTTTGTTTAGGGTTTTTGCATCTGTATTCATCAGAGATATTGGTCTGTAGTTTTCTTTTTTTGTGTTGTCCTTATCAGGTTTTGGTATCAGGGTAATGTTGGCCTCATAAAATGAGTTAGGGAGTACTGTCTCTTCTTCAGTTTTTTGGAAGAGTTTGAGCAGGATTGGTATTAGATCCTCTTTGAAGGTTTGGTAGAATTCACTAGTGAAGCCATCTGGTCCCGGACTTTTGCTTTTGGGAAGGTTTTGAATGACTGATTCAATTTCGTTACTGGTGATCGGTCTCAATTTCGTTAGATTTTCCAGTTCTTCATGGTTCAGCCTTGGAAGGGTATATGTTTCTAAGAACTTGTCCATTTCTTCTAGGTTGTTGAATTTGGTGGCATATAGTCCTTCATAGTATTCTTGGATGATCCTTTGTATTTCTGTGGTGTCCGTGATAACTTCCCCTTTTTCATTTCTGATTTTGTTAATTAGTGTCTTCTCTCTTTTTATCTTAGTGAGTCTAGCCAAGGGTTTGTCAATTTTGTTAATCTTTTCAAAGAACCAGCTCTTTGTCACATTAATTTTTTCTGTTGTCTTTTTGTTCTCTATTTCATTTAGTTCTGCTTTGATTTTTGTTATTTCCTTTCTTCTGCTGACCTTGGGTTTCACTTGTTCTTCTTTTTCTAGTTCTTTAAGGTATTACATGAGGTTATTTATTTGGGATTTTTCTTGTTTCTTGAGATAGGCCTGTAATGATATAAATTTCCCTCTTAGAACTGCTTTCGCTGTATCCCAAAAATTTTGGTAGGATGCATTTTCATTGTCATTTGTTTCTATGTATCTTTTGATCTCTCCTCTAATTTCCTCTTTGACCCAGTTGTTCTTTAAAAGTATGTTGTTTAATCTCCATGTGTTTGTGTTTTTCCTGCTTTCTTTTTGCAGTTGATATCAAATTTCAAAGCCTTGTGATCAGAGAATATGCTTGGTATGATTTCAATCTTCTTAAATTTGCTGAAGCTGGTTTTATGTCCCAATATATGGTCTATCCTTGAGAATGTTCCATGTACACTAGAAAAGAATGTGTAGTCTGATGTTTTAGGATGAAGTGCTCTATACATGTCAATTATGTCCATTTCATCTAATGTGTCATTTAGGGCTGCTATTTCGTTATTTATTTTCTGTTTGGATGATCTATCCATAGCTGTCAATGATGTATTTAAGTCCCCTAGTTTAATTGTGTTTTGGTCAATTTCTCCCTTTAGTTCTTTTAGTAGTTGCTTGGTATATTTCGGTGCTCCCTGATTGGGGGCATAAATATTGATGACTGTTATGTCTTCTTGTTGTATAATCCCCTTTACCATTATGAAATGTCCATCTTTGTCTCTTGTTATCTTTTTCACCCTGAAGTCTGTTTCATCTGATATCATTATGGCTACACCTGATTTTCTCTGGGTACCATTTGTTTGGAGTGTCAGTTTCCACCCTTTCACTTTGAGTCTATGCTTGTCCTTGTAGCTGAGATGTGTTTCTTGGAGATAGCATATGGTTGGGTTTAGTTTTTTGATCCAATCTGCTACTCTGTACCTTTTTATTGGTGAATTCAGTCCATTTACATTTAGGGTGATTATTGATATGTGAGGATTTCTTGTCATTCTATCTTAGTTTCCTGGTAAGGCTGTGTCTCCATTGTTTCTTTGCCTTTTTGTCATTGTCTGTTATTTCTTTGTGGTGGTATTCTATGATGTTTCCCTCTGTTTCTTCTTTTATTACAGTATATATTTCAGTTCTGGATTTTTTTTGAGTGGTTACCCTTAAGTTTATGTAAAAGAAAGTTTGATGTTTAGAGTATTCCATTTTCTTCAGCACGCTTACTTTCTTCATTCCCATATTCCGGTTCAGGCCTTTACTCTCCCCCTTTTTATGTTTTGGTTGCCACAAATTGTCCCTGTTGATGGCGGTCGAATAGCCTCCTTTATTATTTCTTGTAGTGCAGGTCGTGTATTAGAAAATTCCCTCAGCTTCTGTATGTCTGGAAAGGTCTTTATTCCTCCTTCATATCTAAAGGATATCTTTGCTGGGTATATTATTCTTGGCTCATAATTTCTCTCTTTCAATAGTTTGAATATTTGGTTCCACTCCCTCCTGGCTTATAGAGTTTCTGCTGAAAAATCTGATGATAATCTAATGGGCTTTCCTTTGTAGGTTACCGTCTTCTTTTCCCTGGCTGCCTTGAGGATTCTTTCTTTGTCGTTGATTTTAGACAGCTCCAATACAATGTGCCTTGGAGAAGGCATGTTGGGATTGAGGTAATTAGGTGTTCTATTTGCTTCTTGAATTCGAGGATCCAGTTCTGTCTCCAAGTTTGGGAAGTTCTCATCAACAATTTGTTTGAATATATCCTCTGTTCCCTTCTCTCTTTCTTCTCCTTCTGATATGCCCATTCTTATATTGCTCTTTCTGATGGAGTCAGAACGTTCTTGTAGAGTTCTTTCATTTGTTTTAAGTTTCAAGTCTCTTTTTTTCTTCCATCTGTGTAATTTCCAGGTTTCTATCTTTGATGTCACTGATTCTTTCCTCCATCTGGTCAACTCTACTACCTAAGCTCGTTATTTCATTCTTGATTTCTTCTATTGAGTTCTTAATCTCCAGAAATTCTATTTGGTTCTTTTTAAAATTTCAATCTCTTTCGTAAAATGTTCATGTTGTTCTTTGATTGTGTTTGAGTTCATTAAACTGCCTTTCTGTGTTTTCTTGAATCCTGTTGAGTTTTTTCAGAACTGCAATCTTGAATTCTCTGTCATTTAAGTCACATATTTCCATATCTTTTAAGTTCCTTTTCTGGAGACTTTTCACTTTCTTTCTGAGCTGTCTTGTTACCTTGGTTATTCATGGCAATTACTGATTTATTATTTCTCTTCCTGGACATCTACAGGAGTGGCTTCTGCAACAGGTTGATAGGAAGAGGTCTTTCTTTTGTTTTCCAGTACTTGTTGGTAGAATGTTTTATTTTCTCTCTGACTGCAGCCTTTTTTCCCTCTCTCACACGGTAGTGCTATGTTTTCTCTGCACTATTCCAGCTTCTCACACCATGGGGGGATTCCCTGGGAGATGGGCTTCTCCTCTGTTAATAGTTCACTTGGGTCACAGGGCGCAGTGTCCGTGTGGGTATGCGGAGAGCTTTTGAAGTTCCAAAGCTCTTCCTGCACCAGATTCAGAGCCTATATGTTTCAGCAGTTCTGTTTACTCTGCAGGGATCCACCCAGATAGGTGGGGCCAGGGGCGGGGTGAGTTGTGAGAGGTGGCCCAGAGCAATGGCGGCGACCACCACCACAGCCGGTCCTGCTTCCACAGCTCCCTCCCCTTTGCTGGAATTAGTTGGGCTGTGAATTTGTGTCGGCAGTCCACAGTTCTCAGAACAGCAAATGTTCTGTTCTTTTGATCTGACACTGCTACTGTTCCGCTTCTAGCACCGGGCAGGTGGGGGCGGGGCGAGCTCTGGGAGGGTGGAGAGGGGGCGGCTAGTCTCAGGGCCTAAGGCTTCCGTTCTCTGCTCGGCAGTGAGGGCTTAAACCACCGTTTTCAGCCTTCTTCCCTCAGTCTTTGCTTCCGAGGTCTCTGCCGTGAGCGTTGGGTTCAGCCGTGTTACATGCTCCCCCCTCAGCCCTGTGGGCCATCAGCGGAGCCCTAGCAGTCCAAGTTCTTCCCTCTCCCACAGCTCCCGGGATGCAGCGAGCTCGGAGCACTGAGCTAGGTCTGCGTCCTGCGCCCGCCCGCACGGCTCTGTCTCCGCACTTCTCCCTTCCCTCCTCCCCTGCTCGCGCGATTCGCCCACCTTTAGGTGAATTCAGTAGTGGGCCTCTTCGTCTTGCCTGTCCGCTGTGCAGGGAGTCCCCCGTGGAGCTATTGTTGTTTGACCAGTTGCAAATTCCACGGGAGCCCCACAGAGGCTCACCTCACGCCGCCATTTTGATGACGTCGAAAAAAAAATGTTAAACATACAAAGAGTATGCGGTACAGACACTTTCTCTTACCCCATCACATAGTCAACCATTTCCTCTCCCTAGAAGCAACTTGTGTGAGATTTCCTTTCAGAGATAGTTTAAGCAGCAACATAGTTGTCTAAGATCGTTTTATTCCCCTTTTAGTTAGTGATAATGTGTAATAGTAGCTTATTTTTCAGCCTTGACTGCATTGAATGCTTTAAATACCTGAGCAACACAATTCACGTTTATAACTTGTAGAAGGTGTTTCCTTTGAGATTTTAGCATGAAAGAATATCCATATAAGTTAGTAGGGTTTTATTTATTAGCAAGTATCTGCTATATGTAAGTATAATGGTATGCTACATACCAAATAGAATATTTTTAAAAAATCATCCATTTGACTATCCAGGAAAATAAAAATACTAAAATATGTGGTAAAATTAAAACATTTTCTATAGTTCTGGGTAGTTATGAGAAATAGATCTGGGTCTGCTTGACTCTGCTTATTTTTTGCTCATATGAATTAAAAGCTCACTAAGAGATTATTGATAGCTCATTAAAAAAAAGTGTCAGATCTCGTTTCTATATAGCTCTCTTTGACCTTATTATTTTTTTTAAGATTTTTTTTTTTTAAACAGGACTTTATTGGGGAACAGTGTATACTTCCAGGCCTTTTTTTTCCAAGTCAAGTTGTCCTTTCAGTCTTACTTGTGAAAGGCGCAGCTCAGCTCCAGGTCCAGTTGCCGTTGCTAGTTGCAGGGGGCGCAGCCCACCATCCCTTGCGGGACTCGAGGAATTGAATCGGCACCCTTGTGGTTGAGAGCCCACTGGCCCATGTGGGAATCGAACCGGCAGCCTTCAGCGTTAGGAGCACGGAGCTCCAACTGCCTGAGCCACCGGGCTGGCCCTGACCTTATTATTTTGAGTGCATAGAAAATAACGTCAGTTTAGGGGAAAAAAGGTAAAATTACCCAAATATGACATTCACTCTGGATGAAGGATCTCAGGTGTTTTCACTTGTAGTAGATGGCAAACTGAAGAAGAGAATGAGATTCCTGGTTGAACACCTTTTGAGGATAGGGCCATAAAATTTGGGGTTGGTGAGGATGTAAGTTTTCTTCACCTATTCTTGCTCATCCCCTACAAGAGTCTTTCCAGAATTACTGAAAATATTGATAGTCTTTTCATAAAAGTTTGAAGAAATGCCTGGTTTTTATTAAAAGTAATTAATAATTTGGTTAGAATAGGCCTGGTTATATTGTACTAGTCCTATGAAAACCAATCCGTGGCCCATCTGAAGCACAGTGCTGAACTACCAGTGGTTTTTCCATCATTTTGTCCAAAATCTTTCTAGACCACAGGCCAAGTGGCTGTGTTCTGCCTTGCCCTTTCTTTCCCTTCCTCTTTTGAGAATCTGCTCTAATATGTATCTGGAGGGATTACAGAGTTATATGTACCCCAGGACCCTGCCCTTAAGGAGTTTTTAGTTTGTGGTAGGACAGACAAAACATACTAAATAACCTCAATACAAAGTAAATATGATAATTGCCGTTAAAAAAAGGGTTTTAGAAAAGTACAGGTGTGAGTTTGGCAAAGGGCACGTGTGAGGTTCATAGGTGATAGGGCATTTCCACTAGACCTTGAGGAGTAAGAAGACTATGTTTGAGGAAATTTTCAGAATTGTAGCTTATTAGTGTTAGGACTACATAATTGGTACTCCTGACCCACATCTGGCTGTAACAGATTGTCTCTCGCACATAAAGGTTCAGCAGAAGAAATTGGACTTCTAATTAGCATTAGTCTACTGAAACAAAAATCCTCATTTGATGAATCAGCCTTGGGAAAAGTAGGGTTAGTTTTTAGTGAAATACTTAGTCATGGTTCAGAGGGTTTGTGTTAATTTTGATTCCTTTGAAAGGTGTTTGTTCTTGGAAAGCTTTGGTTATCTAATTGTATCAGAGACTTTTTCCCGTAGGATTTTTGGCATTTTCTACTAATGTTTTCTATTTTATATGGTATTTTATTTGTAATTTGACTAACAGAAAATTTTTTTAAACTTTCATTTATGTAAGTGAGTTTTTCCAGGACCCATCAGCTCCAAGTCAAGTAGTTGTTTCAATCTAGTTGTGGAGGGTGCAGCTCACATTGGCCCATGTGGGAATCGAACTGGCAACCTTGTTAACAGCACTAAGCTCTAACCAACTGAGCTAACCAGCTGCCCCCTAACAAATAATTTTTATATGAGAGATTTTAAGTGAGCCACTTGCTATGTTTAGAAAGTATTAATGGCTTGATTTAAAAAAACAAACCACTGGATTTAAATTGGGAGATAGCATGCATTTTGAACCTAGAATTGTTGGAAAAAATGAAATGAATTTGCTGTAGTCACATGTGTTAGCTATATTGAAAGACTGCTATGCTGGCAAGCTGGCCTGGCCTGCTGCTCACAAGGATTATAGCTGATTGCAGATGGAATGCAATGGAATGTTCCTGCCATAAGATCTCTTACGAAAAAGTAGAAGAGGGTGAAGGGTACTTTAGGGAATGTGCGAGATCTATAAACTGAGTAGTAGCAGTTTTATTGAAGCAATTTCTGGTCTCAGAGGGAATATTTTCCATGGCACAGATAAATGTTACTGCCTTGACATTTTTGAGACCCGAATGAATACACAAATGGCTTTGTTTAATATCCCATATGTTCCAAGTTTCTCCCACTTTGGAAGCTTTTTTTAATTGTCTAGTTACCTCCTTACCACAGCCTCCTGCATTTTGATGGATTTTTGTTGTTGTTATTCCAATTTGGTTAAATGGTTAGAGTTGTTACGTAATTTTGTATTCTAGTCTTTTTTTGTTAGTCTTAAGTTTTTTTCCCTCTCATTAGTATTACCTAATTCTCATTTGCATTTTGCTCTGGGTTTTTTTTCCCTGGGGTCAATGGATAGATTTCAGTGACTGTCAAGGTCCTTGAAATTACCCCTTGAAATTATATGAAAAATGTGTTTTATGCATTTTCCTAGGGAGGGAATAATCTACTTTCAGTACATTTTTAGAGAGATATGTGTACCCAAAAAGGGGTAAGAGGCACTAGCCTAAGATCAGAAGGATGTCTCCTTAAGTCCTTTCCAGGATAAGCCAGGACATACCGTGTTTCCCTGAAAATAAGACCTAGCTGGACAATCAGCTCTAATGCGTCTTTTGGAGCAAAAATTAATAGAAGACCCAGTCTTATATTACATTACATTACATTGCATTGTATTTATTATATAAGACCCAGTCTTATAATAATATAAAACCGAGCCTTATATTAACTTTTGCTCCAAAAGACACGTTAGAGCTGATTGTCCGACTAGGTCTTATTTTGGGGAAACACAGTGCCATGGAACTGCAGAGATGACACTCGTGTTCTGTACTGGCTGGTGGGCACCTGGGCTTTTATTGTTACTGTTGATACTATACATACATGTATGTTATAAATCTATCTACTATATGTCTATCTGCTAAATATTTAATATAAAATGTACAAAAGCAAAGGAGAAAACAAAGTTAGTCTTGCAAGTAGAGATGCCGTGTGCCCATAACCGGGCAGATCATATAACAGGCACAAGCCCATGACATGGCCTCCTGCTGTCTCCTCCTGAAGCCTTCTAGCCACTTTTTCACTCCTTTTTCCAAAGACAGGAATGTCCACATTGATTAAATGACACTCATTTAGTCACTGGAATGTAGGAAGGTAAGCAAGACGAGGGCAGTAAAATACATGGACATCGGCGTGAGTACCAGTGGCACTTTTACTGTAGTCAGGGCTTGGAGCTATGGCAATGGGGTGTGTGTGTGAGTGTGTGTGTGTGTTGGAGGTGGGGAATAAAGGTGCCACTGAAATGATACTACATTTACTCAACTGGAGTGGGTTGAAACCAGTTTGGGTCTTTTGAAGGACTTTTGGAATGAATATATAAAGGGGAGGTCCAGGTCTCGCATGGGCAGTGGCCGTGGCCTCTCCCGTTAGGGAGGTTGTCCCTCAGCAGTGTTGGGGTGGGGAGCCTGTGATCCTCCAGCGGCCCCCCCCCCCACCCCTTAGCTCAGGCCTGTCTGCTGGCTGCTTACTGTGCTGCGGACCTTTTTACATCCTGATCTTTCTTATGACCCCCTCAGTCTTTAAAGCAGTCTTTGCCTTTTCTTCAGATCAAAAACATACTTGGTCTTTTCTTCTGTATCTGACACAATATTGCTTAGTATTTCATGACTTCTCATGTGGCACCTAAGCTGACATTCCGGAATGTATCCTTATATTTCTTACGTTTTTCTTCTACAGGGATACGGTTTACGGTCATAAAGAAGGGCATTAGATTGTACCCTCTTCTAGATATTAGGTGTATTTCTTGCTGTTTTCCAGTGTTTTTAAACTTTTACTGCATTTGATTGCTTTGGTGTGTCATAGCAAGACATTTTCGTACGTGATGTAAAGAAGATTGTTTTTGGTGAGTTACAAGCATATCATCGAAACTCTTCAGCTTTGTCCCATCACCTTGACTTCCGAAGTGAAGATGACTTCCAGCATTTGTCATTAATGGGTTGGTTGGTTGTCTGAACAAAATTTGATGGCGTGTTGGTATTGAAAACATGATCTTTTGCAGATTTTGCAGTTTTTCACAAGTACCTGCTAGGGCTTGTCTTTATAGCCCTGGATTGGACAGCAACTAAGGATGATGTATCTTCTGGTTAATTCCATGAACAAAAGAGGGTTCTTTTGACTTAGCTGTCGTTTTACAGCAGTAGTTGCTCCCTCTGTTGTCATCGTTTTCCTTATATTAGGAAGATGCTGAAGTTGGTGTTCAGGGGAAAAATAATTCTTTAATTATCTTAGGGTATTTATTTTCTTGGCATCTGGCTCTAAGGGTCCCGGTTTACTGCCTTACTTCAGACACGGACTGTTGGACAAAGCAGGGATGAGCAATTGTTCACTTTGTAAAATGTGTCTCATGAGGAAGACAACCTGATGGGGAAAACAATAGTTTGAGACTGTTTTATATCTCTTGTCTTATACTTACCTAAAACAGTTTTTGGCACGTAATAGGTGTTCAATAAATTGAATTTGCTTTTCCTTTCTCTTGTCATTTGCTATATATAATTTTTCTGAATATATCTTCTTTCAAGTATCCTTGAAATATCTACAAAATAGTCATTTGTTTAAATGCTTTTGAAATAGACCAAAATGAGGCTTGGAGTCTAGGGAGGGCCTGGCTTGTTTAAGTCCCACTTTTTTGTAGCAAATAGTAGTAGCATGTTACTGTTCTTTCCACATACTGACAATTTCTCTAATTCTTTTTTGAGGCATTATCTTCTAGTGTTTTCCCTGGTAGCAGTTTTACTCCATTGATCTTCATCATAGTTTAATACCTTTACTTAGAGAGAAAAAACACAAAAGAAAGATAATTTGTTAGCTGTCACAGTACAGATTCTACCTATCCTTACTCCTCCGTTTTAGAACAATGTATTGAACATATTTATTTAGTATATCTATAAAAGATATAAGCTAATCAATTTTAAAAATTTAAAGAATAATGCTTTTATTCTCAAAGCAAAAGCAGTTGAAAAATTGAAAACTCAGAAAACACAAAGCAGAAAGCAGAATCACTCCTAATCTTACCACTCAGAGAAAGCTACCTTTAACATCTCATTGGGTAGTCTTCTCATCTTTTCTTTGCACCATCACATATTCAATTTGTTATGTAATTGGATCATTTATATATAGTATATAGATATAAATATATATTATATACATATATATACTGTCTTGTAACTTGTTTTTTTTTAATCCTTTTTTCCCCTCCTTCTTCCGCCTCCCCCCCCCACCCCAGTTCAAGCCCTTGTTTCTCAGTCTAGTTGTGTAGGACACAGCTCCCTGGCCCATGCTGTTATTACTCAGTCAAAGATATTCACATTTTAAAATAATTTTTTATAGGTGTTTAAAGGAATAATACACCAAATAGGTATGTTTTATGTTATGGAAAGGATTTCTTTTCGGGGGGTGTAATTACAGATTTTAATACTCAGAACAGACGTCAGAAACCTATAGTGTTCTAAATACTGAACATTTGAAATTCCGTAGTGTTCTGGATGCATCATCCCGAATAGCACCTAAAGTGCAGCAAGGCGATTGGCTAGAAGATGTTATGGAAATTACCTTAAATATTGTTTCCCTCTTGTGATATATCCACTGCTTTTAATAACATGTGACAAGTCAATATAAAGATGGATTGAATGGACTTTGATTTAAGAATTTGTGTAGTTCATTCTTAAATTGATTTCATCACAGTTAATCCAAGGGCTGACCCTGGTTAAATCTACCTGCTTGTTTTTACCTAAAGGACAAATTGAGTTTAACTTTTTTGTTTTAGAATAATATGTTTTTCATTAATGTCCTTTAGCAATACAAGTGACCTTATCAAATGAGTGCTCTATTTCAATAATAAATATTTCCTATCTTATTGTAGTTTGTATTCATTACCTTAATATATATAACATTTTTACAGCGGTATCTCACTTAATTGTAATAGCATGTTTACTGTGTCTTTCTACAGTTGTGTTCTCACAACCTAGCCTAGTGCCTGTTTACTAAGCATTCAGTGAATGAATGGATGAATCCGTGAATGTAGAGTAAGATCTAAACGTGTAGACAGAAAAAACACTTTCTCCTTTACCTGAGCACAAAGCTTATAAATTAAATAGTAAAATACCCACTATTATATATGAGTATTATAAATTCATTAATTTATTAAGCACATTCTTTTAAGTATTCTTCAAGAACTCAGTTTTAATGGCTATATATTATTTTATGTGCTGTACTTTACTTAGCTAATCCCCCACTATCAGACACTTGAGACTTAAAACAATTTCTTGGACTGCTGTAAAGAATGTAAGCCCCACACAGGTGGGGAAGGAATTGTTTTTAAAGGCAGTTTACGCAGCTGTCCGACCTAGCGTCTCTACCTGCCTGTCTAATAACCTTTTGAAACTTGGCATGTCCGAAACTGAATTCCGGATGGATCCTCTTCCAGTCCTGCTCCCCTGCATTCGCCATCCACTCAGTTGATAGCAACTATCTGTCTAGTTGCCCAGGGCAAAAATCATATAATATCCTTGACTTCTCTCTCTCTCTTATCCTCTAGCCAATCCATCGGAAAGTCTGTGGGCTCTGTCTTAGAGTATATCCAGGATCTGACCACTTTTCTCTCCTTTGACAGCCACCGCCTGCACTGACCTCCTAACAAGCCGCCTTGCTTCAACCCTTGTCCTCTGGCAGTTTGCTCTCATCAGAGCAGCTAGAGCGATCTTTGTAGAATGGAAGTCAGACTATTTTTTTGGTCAGAACTCTGAGATGGTTTCCATTTCACTTAGACTAAAAACTAGTCTGTGCGTGATCTCACCTCTTCCTTTGTCAAACCTCTGCAGCTTCCTTGGTCTTTCACATAATGTATTGGGTACATTTTCCCGTTTCTTAGTATTCTGCAAGGGCATGATTTTAGTGGCTGCATAGTATTCTATTACGTTTATGAATGGTACCTTATTCAGCTCATCCTCTGTTGCCAGACACTTGAGCGGTAGCTTCTTCATTTATAAATGGACATGTAGCTGAGACCTACCCAGCCTGCTATCCCCGGGTTGTTGTGAGGCTCAAAGGGAATCAGGTATACCATAGGATGGTAATTGAAAAATGATTTGTTAAATTGTTTTTTTGTGGTTAGTTTTGGTACCTAAATTGTTGCATTCAATAGAAATGTAAATTGAAAGGCAGAAACAATTGAACCCATCACTAAGCTGGAGGAGGCCTTTGGTACTGTGTGTTTGGAACTGCTTTTTATTACAGTGGGTAATTGAAACTCCTTCAGTTACTTCAATAAGTTGTTTTCACATCTAGATTCCAAAACAGCAAAGAGAGAAGACTGGATAAAATCTTGTAGGAAACCTAGTCTTCTTTCTTTGCTGTTTTGCATCTTATTGTTCTAGTCTTTTAAGGTTGCCTTGATTAAAATCCAAACATGCGTCTTTGTATGTGCATTTATTGGTTATTGCAAAGGAAAAAGTAGCCATGCCCAGTTTTTTTCTCTTCTTTTTAATGCCTTCTTAGCAATTTTTGAGATGCTTTGGAGTTCATTTTTATTTTTATTTATTTATTTTTTTCTCTTATTTTTATTTTTTTAAATTTATTGGGGTGACAATTGTTAGTAAAATTACATAGATTTCAGGTGTGCAATTCTGTATCACATCATCCATAAATCACACTGTGTGTTCGCCACCCAGAGTCAGCTCCCCTTCCATCACCATACATTTGATCCCCCTCACCCTCATCCCCCACCCCCCAACCCCCTTACCTACCCTCTGGTAACCACCAAATTACGTTCCCCAGATTAATTTTCAAACCCGTGGCCATCCTGTGGTCACCGACTGCCCTCCAATCCCCTCACCCTCCCCCCCACCCTGGAGTCCATTTTTAGAAGTCCATGCCAGTAACGTGGTGCTGACCGCCTTTGGTTGTTGCCCGGTGAAGTGTGGGTGCTGTAATGGGACCGTGAACTGGACCAGTACTTCTGGTCGTATGACAGGCAAAGTGTAGGTATTCCTAGATTTCATTTCAGTAATATATCAGGAATTGCACTTATTTTATGTAAAACACTTCTAGTGGGCGAAAACTGGTTCTTAGTTGTATTGTTTAGGGATGAATGCTATATACAGAATTGGTAGGAATAAGAAATACAAATTAGGTTTTTTGAGAGCATCTATAGGAAATTAGGTTTTTGTTATTCAGCAAGCATAAGCTCGGGGGCCACCAAGCTCTCAGAGAGTTTTTAGTCTTGTCTTAAAGGTAAATAATCAAAGCAGTGTGATTGCCAGTAATGAAAGCATTAAGGAGAGACTTCTAAATCATTGAGGGGTAGGGCCAGGAAAGGTGGGGAATGTCCGTGAAGCCCTTTCTGTTTTGGCATAACAGAAAACCTGTATGGCCAGAATTAGCAGAAGCTACCTAAATGAGGAAATGATTCAACTACATTTACTGTTTCCCTGTGACGCTGTTCTGGTCTGATACCAGAGAGTTACAAGAGAGTTACGTGGAAATGAATAAACTTGAGACAAAACGGATGAAGGGAAAAACAAAAGCAGCTTTTACTTTTTAAATTGCCTTGTAGTGGGGGAAAAACTCGATTAGTAATTAGAAACCACAATAAGAAGAAACACTTCAGCTGTGCCAAGCACAACTAGGCACTTACAGATTTTGACTCATTTAATCCTCACAATAGTCCTGTGGCAGATTCTCTTATTTTCCCCGTTCTTGGAGGGGATAGATATTGGCTCACGTGCCTGGGGTCACACATCGAGAAAATGAGCTGCTGTCTGGCTCCAGAAACCTCACTCTTAACCTCTGTGCTATACCTGTTGCCTCTCAAAATAGTTATTGTTTCCCTGTTCTGTATAGTAATGCTAAATGTCTACGTCTAATTCGAATTTAACTGTGAGATTAAAATTTGTTTTGATGTCCCTTCTTGATGCAGGGAAATTGTGAATAAAAAGCGTATTACTGTTAGTTTAGACATCTTTGTGCCACTTAGATTGAACGGGAGCTAGGCCTTCCCCATCATCTCCCTTGCAAATCATTCAAAATTTGCTTAGGAAGAGCAGAATTATTATTAACTGAGAATTTGTTTAATGTTTATTATAGCTAGCATTTATTTTATACCCAGTTGATGACAGTGGACACTACAGAGTTGGTAGGGATTTTCCTACTGTATATTTATATTTAATACAAAGGGATTGAGTATATACTGAACATATATATAGTACACTTACCCTGTTTATAAGGTTTGGAATCTAAGTCTGTTATTTTAAATGATTAAGGAACTTTATGATTTTAGGTGTTTTGCTCACATCTACCTAGGGCAATATGCTTTGTACCATTTGAATACATTTCTGGAAATACATTATTTCCAGAAGGGAGGGGGCTGCTTATGGATTTGGAATATAAATGGTATACAGAATACTTTTATTGTGTGCCATTTGTCTTAATTTTGGGTATAGGAAGCTTTTGGAAGAGGAAGTTTGTGCTGAAGATGTCACTGGGATTTTTAACAAACCCAAAACATGCTATGTTTAAAATGTTAATATAAAGTTACAGTGTTGCCACAATGTGTTAATTATAGGTGCAGGCAAAATCTTTAGTAGTTTGCCAACAACAGTATAATTGCTACATGGAGACTTGGAGATATTAGATAAACAAATTTATTCTGGAGAGTAAAAGGCTTTTAAGTACAGCTCTTGTTTTGATTGCCTTGTTTTCTAGGACTTAGTAATTAAAACATTATTTCTGCATCTTTATGCTGAAGTAGCAAAGTTGGAAAGAAGGCATGGGAAAAGGGGGTAAAACTAGGGAACTTAACAGACTTTGTAAGGCTAATTTTGATTTGAAGAGGCTCAGAGAGAAGATGGTCTTGTGGTTCATCAATAAACTAAAATGTATGGAACACTTTATGATAGTCATTTTAAAGGCGTTTCCATTTATCTTGGTAAGGGCACTCAAGTAAGCCTTTACATGGAAGATGCTGTCCTGTTCCTCATCCTTCTCCAGCTCTCCTAAGGTCTGAAAGTCAGCTACAGCATGAGAAATAAAAAGTTTGAAGGGGAAAGGTGTGAAAGGTTTAGGGAGAGGGTCAGTGTGGGATCATCTTCCTTTTGGACTTGGGAAAAGATACAGTCAGATCTTCAATTTTAAGGCGGCCTTTCTGATTGATGAAGGGGAACTTAAGAAAACAGCTTGAAGCCAGACAAGATTTGAAAGGTGATGGGGAGCCAAGGCCCAGGTGAGGTTGAGCAAAGCGAGTTACTAGGGAAGTCAGGAAAGAGTCTGAACAAAGACTCCCTCCGCTGGAGAATCCAGAAGCTGGGGGTGATAATATGCTTTGTGACAGCAGTAGCTAACATAGCTGACTTCCTCCTTGAAACGTTTCCAGCTCTCGGACCCGTGCTCTCCTGGTTGCCTCCCTTACTCAAAGGCCATTCTCCGTTCTTCCTCACCTCCGTATGTTAAAAGTGAACCAGTACTTACTTGTCTCTTCTCTTGGATCTCTTCTCTGACTCTAGAGAAGACAGACTCCCTAAGTGATTTCATCCAGGCTCAAGGCTTTAAATGTCATTGAGGTGACGATTCCCAAATTCATTTCCCCAGCCTGGACCTCTCTGTAGAGCTCTAGTCTTGTCTGCCTAGCTGCTAACTTAACTCTCCTGGAAAGCCTTAGAAGTATCTGAGCCTTACAAGTCCTCAACAGAACTGTTGTTTCCCTCCCTGTCCACCTAAAGTGGTTCTTCTTTATTCTTACCCATTCTTTTAGTTTCTCAGATCAAAAATATTGGAGCCACTCTTGCCACCTCTCTTTCTTACAGGCCATCCCACCCGTGTGTAATTCATCAGTAAGTCCGGTCATCTCTGCCTTCACAATCTATCTCGAATCTAGTTACTTTTTACCCTTTCTGCTCTAGTCCAAGTCAATACTACAGTAGCCGCCTGTCTTTCTGCTCCCACTCTTGTTCCTTTGCAGGAGCCAGAGTCATATTTTGGCAGTGTAAATTAGATTGTCACCCCTCTGCTTAAAATCCTTCTTTGGCTTCCTGTCACTTTTAGAATAAAATAAAAATCCTCACCTTGGCCACAGGGACCTATAGGATTTGGCCTCTGACTAGCTATCTGATTTCACTTCTCAGCGTTGTTTACCCTCTGGCTGCACTCGTAGTCTTGCCTGTTCCGAAATGTCTTTCAGATCCCTGCTTAAATATCACCTTCTCACAGGTGGCAGCCTGCCCACTCTTATCTAAAATAACCAGCTTGCCACCACCACTGTCACCTTTATCTCCTAACTCTTTTTCTTCCCCAGGTTATACTAGCTCTATTAGTTAATTATCTGACTTCCTGATTAGAATGTAAGGGCTTTGAAGGCAGAGAGACTGGTGTTCACTAGATACCTTCAGGTCTGGGGCATGGTAGGCCCTCAGATATTTGTTAAATGAAAGACTATTTTGAACATTTATTTTGTGCTATGCCCTGAGCTAAAACTGTTGACATGGATTAATCATTAATTCTCACAACAATTTATAAAGTTAGGTACTGTTATTATTGTACACATTTTACAGATTAGAAAATTGAGGCTTACAGAGTTTGTTATGTGCCCAAGTTATAGATGCACCCTACAGTAATCCTGGATACTTAGGCTGTTTAGATTAAAGCTTCTACAGTATTTTATTCCCTTAATTGCTAAAATTCATGAAAATGTCTTCTAGAAATATTTTCCAGGTCAACTCAAATTTTGATCATTGATTATTGGGTCAAATTGTAAGACAAAATTTGGATGAAGAGATTAGATACCAGTGCTTTTGATACAGGAATGGACCTTTCTCTCTCCCCATCCCCACAAATGCCACATACTGGAATTCATGGATTTCTAATGCCAGTTGCAGTTCTCATGTCGTTACACAAATGGCAAGAAAAAGTCCCCCAACGTTCTGCAGCAGTTTTGTGTTTGTGTAATTGGTCTCCACACTTCCATTCATTTCTTCCTCCAATCCAGTCTCTACACTGTAGCCTCTAAAAGTAATCAAGTCACTTCAAGTGGCATGGTCGCTCTGCTGGACTGCTGTGAGGATGGTGTGACCCAATATATGATTTTCTTTAAGGATGGTTAGAAATGGAAAAATGTTAACAAAGTTGGCGGTTTGGATCTGTCACTTATCGTCATAACTGGCTGCTGCTTTTCACTTGCACACCAGGACTGGCATAAATGGGACCGATGTTATCTCGAGCTCTTCATTTATTTTGACCTTGATTTATTTGGAGCGGAGGCATTGTTTTTAAGAAAAGCATGTCATGTAGGTTTTCTAAAAATAAAATGCATTTAAACTCATTTGAAAAAAGAAAAAAAAGTACTAATGCTGGTCCTTAAGTTTAAATCCTATACCCTTCCTGTAATATGTACTGTTCCCCCCACTATTAATGGTTAGAAACATCATATTTCTTAATTGAGTTCAAGGAGGTGAGTTAAATCTCAACTATTGTTAATTCAGAAAGAAAAATCTTTTCAAATCTAATATTTGAAAATATTAATTCAATGTCCCTGGAAGTAATAGTGGAGTTCATGGGCTTCTGATGAGTTCAAGTGCTGTATTAATATTTTATCCTTGTAACAAGTTTTGTTTTGTTGTTTTTTTCTCATTTACAGGATTCTGGAGTTTTAAAATCTTTTATTAGGAAATATTTTATGTATTAAAGATAATACAATGTATATATAAAGACTACTATAAAACAAACAACCCTATAACTACTACCCAACCTATCAGAAATCACGCATGCCCTCTGAGCTTCCTTAAAACAGGTACCGTGTTGCCTCAAAAATAAGACCGAGCTGGACCATCAGCTCTAATGTGTCTTTTGGAGCAAAAATTAATATGATTCAGTATTATGTTATATTATATTATATATAAGACCCAGTCTTATATTAAAATAAGACCAGATCTTACATTTATTTTTGCTCCAAAAGATACATTAGAGCTGATGGACCAGCTAGGTCTTATTTTCGGGGAAACATGGTAACACTTTCTGCTTAAACAGGTAACAACAGTATTGAATTTTGCATTGTTCTAAGTAAGGTCTCTTAAAGAAATAGCTTTCCTTTAGGAATTAAAACATTTTAAATATTGAAGTTAAATTTAATCTTGTTTGATATGACTATTATGTAAATAACTTTACAATTATATTTTTATTTACTTCTTTATGTTAAAAAGGGTTTTGTTGTTGTCTGCAGGCAGTTATTTAAAAGGCAGCTTGGTTTCGAAGCTGTAAGTTAGGACAGTTCATTAGTTTCAGAGGTTTCAAAGATCTGGGAGAAGGAAATTGAAGAAGAAGAAAAGGATTTTATGTGAATCAAGGAAATTACTCATTGTTGCGGTTTTTCTTTTTCTTTACTAGGGAAAGGGGAACAAAGGGGTAGAATCTGAAAACTAGCTCTTTCTTAAGTTGTTCTTGGCATAAGTGGTACCACCAGCAAGTAGCTAAAGGACTGAATGAAACATGGCTTAAAAGTTTTATGACAGCAAATTTTTAGAGGTTAGAGGTGTGTATTGTAACCATGTCTTTGAGTGGTGAAGACTACTTCAGAGGTCACATCCTACATCTCGTTGTCCTTATTGCTGAGTCACTGAAATCTGGAAACCGGTACGGGCAGTATGACCCTAACTTCCGTTTTCTTGGTTGAGTTTGTGTGTGGTCTTTCATGTTTTAGGAACTATAATCCTCAAGTTCCTAGTTGTAAATGGGTAAGGAGAGTTAAACAATGCCCGTGGTAATATTTTAGGGGGGTAGTCATGTGCATATACATCCATATGTATGCATAAAAATGCCTTCCAGTGTTTGCTGTGGCAATAGCTGCCTATAGAGAATAAACATTTAAATGATGGGTGCCTTGGTTAAAAGTGTGGGCTCCAGAGCCAGACTCTCCAAATTCACTTCTGAGTTGCCACTAGCTAGTTCTGTAGCCTTGGGTAAGTTATTTAACCTCTGTGATGGTTTATAAAGTGGGGATAATAAAACATCTGCCTTATTGAGTGGCTGGGGGGTTTAAATAGGTTAGTACACAGAAGGTACTTACAGTTTGGACTGAGTGCGCCATGAATGTTGGCTATTATTTCATTCTTACATGCAGTGCCTTTTGGTTAGAAGCATTCTTAGGTTACCATTTGTATGTGGGGAGATGTTCTTTCTAGAACTATGTCTCCTTGTCACATGATGATGTGCAGTGTGAGCCTTATTAATAATATGCTGTCAGCATTTGAGCTTGGGACATGCATGTGTGGCCAGACGCAGGGAATCCAGCAGGAGAGAGAACGAAGCCGTAGCAACTGTTGCTATTTGTGTCCTGAGCAGCAGCTGTCCCGGACAGATTTATATTTTAATCCTGATCTCACTGATACCCTGGGATGTGGCTCTGCCTTAGAGAAGTGGATTGGTCGAGATAGCTGGTCTTTGAGGAGATTTCATGACACATGTTATACGGATTCTATTCCTTGTGAAATATGAGGAGGCAGAGCTTTGTGTGTATGAGAAAGGGAGAGAGGCGAAGCCTCAGCATTCGCAGTCAGTCCCTGGAGTGGAGTGTGACTGGATTAATGACGTGAGACATCACTTCATACAGGCAGTGAGACTTCATGCTTTTCAGGCAAAAAGTAGTTTTGCTATTTATAATGTTCTACAGAAGATTTAGTGATCTGTGATATACACATATACACATATGTACACACATACATACATTACAACGATAAGTTATCAAATGTGGATTTCAGAAATAAGACTATCTTTCCAATGAATGCTTCATTACCAAATGCTTTTTTTGAAGTAGGAAAGAGCTTTAAAAAGAGTTTGTTTTAAATAGTGGTTAGATTATTTCAATAATTTTCTAACTTTTATTTCTGATGGGTTGAAATATCTGAAGCCTTATGAAACACTTTGAAATAGTAACATAACCTATTTCCAGATGTTGGCTGCCGACTTACCTAGAGTTTAGTCACAAAATATTTAATGAACATCTCTGTGCACCAGGCTCTGTTCTGAACCTGGTAACACCTAGTGAATTTTACTCTCTATGAAGATCACCTATTAAAAATGGGATGTTTTTTGTTTTTTTGATTGCCCTATTCAGATTCAGTGGTGTGAATTTACTGATTTGGATGTTTTGAATTTACCACATAACATGATGTTGAACTAAAGATCATATAATAACTGAGTGACTTACAAAATCAAAATATTTTCATCCTCTAGGTATTGTTAACCCAAAGAACCCAAAGGAAGCTCCAAAGTCCTTCAGCTTCGACTACTCCTACTGGTCTCACACCTCGGTGAGTGTACTCCTGGTGCAGCACGGGAGAACCATGTGGGTTTTGGATGTTTTAAAGGAGCCTGCAGGTTCTACAAGGAAAAATAGACTGCCACCATCTAGGAGAATGGAGAATAGTGCCCTTCGCAATATTGTTACTAAGTATAGGACCCCCAGTCTCCTGGCTGCTGGGATCCTTCCTAAATTAGAGTTTGCTTCTGCATCTCTGTTAGGCATTTTGGTTCTTTTTTTTCCCCCCCCTATTTTGTGTTGGAGTACTGACAAAGTCTAATTGGCAAGGGAAGGGCCTGGGCAAAGGATTGGAAACGTTCTTCACTGAAAGCTGTTTACTGAGAAATAGCCACACTGCCTGGAACGAATTCAAAGAAGTATTTTATATGTGGATTTGACCTTTGGTCTTATAGTCCCATTTTCCAGGAAAATTTTCTTGGAGCTCCCTATGAGTGAAAGAGTGATTGATACTTGCGAGGTTAGGGAAAATGAAATGTTATCATGCTAGATAATTTCATGTAGATATTTTTATGTATGGCTGACTTGGATAACTCTCATAGTGCCTCTGTGTGTGTGTGTGTGTGTGTGTGTGTGTGTGTGTGTGTAAAGTGAGAAAAATAAACTGTGTAGGGGGACTTAAAAAATACATAGTATATTTTAGGTGAGTATTCTGATTCCAAACACTTTCATTTTAATATAGAAGTAATCAAATAAGGATAGGAAAGAATAGGAATAAAATGTCATTTATTCCTCCTTTTAATCTTTACAGCCCGAAGATCCCTGTTTTGCATCTCAAAACCGTGTATACAATGACATTGGGAAAGAAATGCTCTTACATGCCTTTGAGGGCTATAATGTCTGTATTTTTGCCTATGGGCAGACTGGTGCTGGGAAATCTTACACAATGATGGGTAAACAGGAAGAAAGCCAAGCTGGCATCATTCCACAGGTAAGAAACAAAAAACAATGAAAAACCTCTGCTCACCATTACTTTTCATCTTCAGTGGCTTTAACAATTATTTTTATTTAATAAACACTCATTCAGGGACTATCATATATACCAAGCACAAAGATAGATCATCTCTGTCTTAGTGGAGTTGACAGTCTAGTGGAAGAGACTGACATATATACATGTCTGTCTTCAAAGGTGGGGAAAGTTGATGTTTTGTGAAGGTTTCGCTGTATATCCAGTGTCATGTTATTTCATCTTTTGAGCAGTGTCACCAGCTCCTTTAAAAAGTGATAGTATGTAACAGGCTTTGTTCTGCATCCTGGGGACACCTAGTGAATGTTGGTCTGATTTTTTTCTAAGTTGCATATATAGAGAGCATCTCTTAGTGGGATTAGTATTGTTTTTTGGTTGCCTGAGAGTACTTTTATTGTCTTAATACTATCACTTTAAGCTTGAACAGTCCGTTTTTTTTTTTAAGGTTTTCGTCTCGTATGGTTTGGGAATAAAGAGCAGTTATGACTTAGGTGTTTAGAAGGAATTTCCTTTGTTAATAACAGGAATGTGGTCTGCTTTTATTAATGATATTTGGAATTAATTTTAAAAGTTCTTTTACTACAGACCTGGTGCGACCGTCTCTATATTTTGAGAATAAAATACATAAGGGAACAATAGCTACTTTTTCAATGGATTATTGACTGTAAATTTAAATTCAGCTATATAATTGAAATGCTTAGTTATTAATAAAGATTAGGAAATTTTCAGAAAAAAAATGAACATAGTAGTGTATTTTTTTTCTGTTAAAAAATATATGTCTGTGTTAAGACATATATTTGGGAATTGTCCTTTTCTGTCTATAGTAATAGCAATAGTTACAGTACGAATTAGAGAAAACATTTGGTAGCACTCCCCATGTGCCAAGCACAGTTCTCAGTGCTTTACAAATATTAGCTCATCTGGTCTTCCTCGTATGACCCTAAGAGGTAGGTGCTATTATTACCCTCATTTTACATGTGAGGAAACTGAGGCACAGGTAGGTTATGTCACTTGCCCAAGTAAGTGGCAAAGCCAGAATCCAAATGCAGGCCAGTTGGTTCTGGGGTCTCTGCTTTTACTATAACTATGTAATACTTCTTTGGCAATAAAGTAATTGTAGCTTATAGTAAGTTATACTAAATAGTCATATTTATTTATCCCATCACCATGTTTAGTTTCTCCTTCCTTTTCCTTTAATTTGTTTGTTACTGGAGTTCTTGTATAATTACATATGTATCTCTTTTCTGGTTGGATTTTGGAATATTTTATTTTAATATAAAAGCATGGATTTTTTAATAGGCGATTATTATTTAGAAACTGCCATTTATAATAAATTTGAAAACTGTAGACTTCTAGAGAATCACAAACAGCTTTTTCATTTTCCAAATGTACATTGATTGCCTTAATACTACTAAATGTATAGCAAATGAAAATTCAGTAGATTTTTATTAATTCTTATTAAAATATCACATATGTTAAATAAATGCAAGGAATAGGGAGAGTGAAATTGTATAATTTTCCTGATCTAGAAAAATTAACATTTTCTGTGAGAAATGTCACCGTGTAGTGGAGTAGCCTCTCTTAAAGGGGTTGGAGTCTTAAGACAGAGAGGTAAAGGGGCAAGTTTTACAGAGTCAGAGTGATTCTTGAAAATACCTTTGTTTGCCCCCTCCAAATAGTGGGTATTCTTTTTATTTATGTGTGTATGAATTTATCATGTATTTAGTAACTGACAATATGTAATAAAATTTATGTCATGATTAGTAATACATGTGCAAAATGTAGTTCAGTAGTAGTCTGACTGCTACATTACGAATACAGACGGTGGAGTCAGTCACTCTAGTATATTGTGAAGAGGTGAATTCCCGTGAATGTGTCAGTGACGTAACACTGTAAGACATAATTCCTCCCCTGGATGAGGCTTGCTTTCTAAGCGAACATGGTTGAGATGCTATTATTGAGGGAGAGTATAGATAACGAGAATGTACTTAAAACTATCCTTTTATTTCATTCAAAGCATTCAGCTTTGTTGTTGATGCCATTAATATTTTGAGAAATAAAGAGAAAGGGGATCTTGTTAATTTGTGTAGCAACCCTGGGTAAGTTAGTGCTTCTCTGATTTACCTCTCGTTCTGCTTCTGTAGTTATGTGAAGAACTATTTGAGAAAATCAATGACAACTGTAATGAAGAAATGTCTTATTCTGTAGAGGTGAGTACAATTGTGGTTTGAAACCAGAGGCCTCCGTACTCCATTGCCTCAAATGTTACTTTTAAATGGCTCCAAATTATTGAACCATCCCCCAGTTTTGTACTTATACGCTATTTCTAAGTTTTGGTTTCAGTGAATAGTGTTACAGTTAAGTCCTTAATCATAAGTCTGGCTTTATTTTCACTTATTTCCTTTGTATGTATTTGGTTGAAGCAATACATTTGAATTGCCAGATGGTCTTCTAGAAAGAAAGGCTGTGCCGGTTTTCAACCCTATCAGGAGGGTGTAAGCACCCATTTTGCCCTTGCCAACATTTAGTATTTTTCTTTGATCTTTGCCAATTTGATAAGGGAAAATTTCTCACTCTTACTTAAATTCACATTTCTTTGATTATTAGTGTGGTTGAACAATATTGTAAATAATGCATATGTCTGTTTACATGTTGGGATTCCAATGTTTTTCTTACTCATTTGTGTGAACTCTTTCTCCTTAATGTTATTTATTAGTAATGATGTTTGACAGGCATAAGTTTTGCAAATACATATAATCAAATCTCTTCCCCCCCGCCCTTTATAATTGCCTGTAATCCTAGAAATTTATTCTCAAGCCATTGTATACCCTAGCTCTTTCAAGAAGAGGTTTATAGAATTACTTTATAAACATTTCCACTTTTTCCCATGTGCTTTATGAAGCTATTATTTTATACCTTCCCATTTTTGGTATTTAATTTCATAGTAATGAATATGATTAAAGTGTTCTGACCCACACATATATGGGCAACTAATTTTCGATAAAGGAGCCAAAAACATACAATGGAGAAAGGAAAGTCTCTTCAATAAATGTTGTTGGGAAAACTGGAAAGCCACATTCAAAAGAATGAAGCTGGACCTGCTGTCTGAGACCATATATACGGTTCTGTTACTAACATGAGGCTGTTGTTCTAAGAAATTAAGCTGCTTTTTAAATGAACTAGTTTTTTTGTTTATTTATAAAAATGTATATGTTATGATTTATCTATAGGACTTGCACAATTCCTCACTGATCCACTTAGATACTTTGGGTTTTTTTTCTTTACCTATAAAGTGTTATGTAAATTTACAAATTTTAAAGAATTCTGCTTTGCGACCGTCATACACCAAAACGGGAATGTGCTGCTCTAAAAATCTTTTTGGTTAAAATGAATTCTCTAAATAGCTTGTCTCATCTAGTCACTGTTGTTTTGAATTATGTGACAGAATGTTTTAAGCTTGTAGGTAATAAGAGAAGAAGCCATTTTCTTTCCTATTAGTCAGTTCACAGGCTTATTTGGAGTGCAGTGCAGATCCCTAGTTGATAACTGTGGTTCCTTAAATTTATGGGATCTCTACCTCCTTTCTTGCTTCTCGCCCTTACCCAGCTCCAGACACAGTGCCTTTTTTTTTTTTTTTTTTTTTTTTTGTCTTTTTAGTGTTTCTGGAACATACCAAGAAATGTTCCTACTTTGGGCCCTTACATTTTATTTTTCCTTCTGCCTAAATTTTCTTCCCCTAGATATCTTTTTGACTAAGTTTTTCACCTCCTTCAAGTCTCGTTGCCATCTTACCCTCTCAATGAGGCTTGCTTTGACCACCTTGTATAATGCTGCAACGTGACCTCCACCCCTGCACTTCTGATCTCTGTTCTTTGTTTTTTTTCC
The DNA here is from genome assembly GCF_004115265.2 of Rhinolophus ferrumequinum. Classification (NCBI taxonomy): domain Eukaryota; kingdom Metazoa; phylum Chordata; class Mammalia; order Chiroptera; family Rhinolophidae; genus Rhinolophus; species Rhinolophus ferrumequinum. Next base: position 6,807,149 of record NC_046292.1, read on the forward strand.
TCATAGTACTTAGCACATTCTGGCCTGTTTTATAATTTTGCTTATTTTTTATGTTTGTTGTTTATTTTCAGTCTCCCTTACTAGAAGCATAAGCTCACTAGGGCAGCGACCTTTGCTTTATTTACGGATATATGAAAGTGCCTAGAAAGTGCCTGAAAATGCCTGCTGCTTAATGAATTGAATTTGCCAAATGGGGTCTGTTATGGTTGGTTCAAAAGTAAAAGAAGTAGTGATGGCTTTAGATAGATTTGCACATCAGGGAATAAGTGATGGAGTCCATCGATCTTTACCAGGTTATTTTTGGACCTCGTAGTCCCATACCTGTGTGAAAAGGGACAAGTTTTCCAAGAAGACAAAATGTCTTCCTGAGGTTCAGGATTATATATACAAGTTTAAGTACATGAGAATGATTAAAGTACCATCTCACTTTCTAGTATGACCTGCTTTTAGAAAAATTATGTGTCGTCCTCTTGTTTTACTCCCATAATGATCAGTTACTTTATCTTTCAGCATTCTCAATGTTTTAAAAACTGATTTTGAAGTACAGTATAAAAATAGATCTGAAACTGAGTAAAAGAAAAAGGCAATAGAAATGGAAGTAAGGTTCCATTAGAGATACTCTGAAAATATGTCTGTAGAAATTTAAAGGTGAAAAATGCAGAAGTTATATCATCTGCTTGAGTAGCTTGGTGATAGAAAAGTGTCTGATTCCCAGGGAGGCGTCATAATTAGGCTTGCTGTGATGAATTTATTACCCCAGTTCAGGGCCTTGTTTGCTTAGAAATCTGATCTTGTAGCTACATTAGGAACAGAACCATCATCCTTCAAAGTCAGACTCTTGAGTGAAGCTCATTTGATTGATGTTATGAAACCAGCATGTTGGTTTGTTACTTTGCCGTGAGGAATAACTGTTACCCAGACCGGCCACTCACGTTAGCAAGGCTGGTATATTATCTTCCTGTGGGCAGACCTGTTAGAATGCTGTTGGTTTTTTGGTGAGCATAGAATTGGAGGGAGAGGAGTTGATGAGACAAGTGTTTAATTGCCGCAGGTGAAGAAGTGGTAGGCTAACACATTTATCTCCATGGTAGGAATGGTCCTGCTGATGGGACAAGGTGTATCGTCCGGGGCTTCCTCTCCCCTCCCTGAGACTTGGCTAGGTCCTGCCACGCAGTTAGGTTCTGTGCTGACCAACCAAGAGACATTTTTTTTGTCCATAACCAATCACATCGTAAGGTCAGTCTTAAAGTATTAGAGTCTCCGGCTTCCCTGCTCCGGAATATTGATATTGTTCCTTGGTTTTAACATGAATGGAAATCTCGTTTCCAAGCTTTTGGAGGAAGCTCACAGTCATCCCAATTACTGACAACAGCATACATTTTTAAAAATTGATAACTGATAAGTTGCTACATTTAAAAATCACATTTTTTCTGCGTGAGGCAAGTAGTAGCCATATGTGCCGAGGTGGTCCTGAGGAAGTGAGATGCTGGTTCTCACCTTCTCAGTGGCACCCGGACATGCTTTTAATAGAATCAAAGGAACTAGAACTGTGACATTTCACTCAGTAGAGGCCGCTGACCTCTAATTGTACAGCTTTTGATAGAATTTCTTTTTCTAAGTCCTAATTCACTACTGATTTGTTTCTAGGTGAGCTACATGGAAATTTACTGTGAAAGAGTACGAGATTTGCTGAATCCAAAAAACAAGGGTAATTTGCGTGTGCGTGAACACCCACTTCTTGGCCCATATGTGGAGGACCTGTCAAAGTTGGCGGTCACTTCCTACACAGACATTGCCGACCTCATGGATGCTGGGAACAAAGCCAGGTATGGTAGGAAACAGACTAATGCCTGAGGTCTCTGGCACACTTTGAGGCCCTTTGCTCCCCATGAAGGGCTCGAGACCACATTTATAGCTATGAAAGGGGCTGTCATGGTGGAGTCCTCTGAGCCTTGCTTTGGCTGTGCTGGAGAAGTGAGGGCTTCAGCAAACTTGGTATCTTTCTTCTCATCAAAACAGTGCACTGCTGAGACATTAGAAATTTGGTTATGATTTGCTATTAGGTTTTGGTCAAGTCATGGTAAAATGTTGCTTATCACGTGCCTATGGTAATAATTGATTCTGGAATAAATGAGCACCTAATAGAGAGTAAAAATTAAATGCCTTGGTGGTTTCTAAAGGAACAGTTGGAATATGAAAAACTATTCTGATGTGGTGCCTTTGAAGTTGGAGGGTAACTTGATAGACTCACAAATAAAATGTATTGAGAGTAATTTGTGTGACAGTCTTACAATCTGTGAATTAAAGCTGTTACTTGTGATTGTTATGCCTGTAATGTGGAGCCTTCTGTCCCTTTTAACTTTCATCTAAGAATTCTGTTGTCACGTGGTCACCTTTATGTTTATTTAGGACTGTGGCAGCTACCAACATGAATGAAACAAGTAGTCGTTCCCACGCTGTGTTTACAATTGTTTTCACCCAGAAGAAACATGATGCTGAGACCAACCTTTCCACTGAGAAGGTAGGAGAACTTCAGTCTCTGGGCTTGAGTTGTGTAGAGGGGGAGTTTTCAGAAGTTCCCTCTTGCTGCCCTCTGCATTTTGTGGAAGGGAGGAAAGTTGCCCTTTTACGTAACAGAGGGTATTTTATACTTTCTGCTTACCATTTTTATTCCACCCTAAACCAGTTTTGAGCATAGGTTCTTAAGTGAAATTGCAAGATAGAAAATAGGGTTAAGAAAAAAACAACCCAAGACTTTGGGTCTCGAAAACTTTATGCAAGAGAGTTAAGCAGTTTTGTGAGGAGAAAATCCTTCCTTTTCTTCCTCTTGACTGGAACCTCTTAATTACCTTACTAGCTTCTTTGGTATGTTCATTTTATTTTTTTGAGCTCTGATAGTGTTACTGTGGGATTAAGTGTTTAAGCAAATGATGAAGCAGACAAGATGTGTTTTGTTCCTGGAAAATAAAGAACTGCACAGCAGTTCTGATGTTCCTCGAGTACCTTTGCTTGTTAATTTATCATTTTCCTTAGTGGTTAAGTGTAGTGGACTTTGAGGTAAATGGCTTGCTTCAGATCCTACCTCTGCCACTTGCAGCAGTGTTACCTTGGCCAAGTTACTTACCCTCTTTGTATCTTGGTATCACCAACCTCATTTAAGTAGTAATATAGGTAAAGTGCATATAATTGTGCTCGGCACAGAGTAACCACTTAATAAATGTTAATATTATTGTTATTTTTGTTAATAATAAATTTATATTGACTGCTACTCTGCCTACATTCCTAAGTAGTATACAGCTGGATTTTAATTTTTTACCTTTTTTAAACATTAATGCATGTTTTTTATTCAAAAGATAGTATTGAAAAGAGTTGAATTCTAACAAAGGAAAATTTTGTCAGTTATCTACCCTAGAATAAAAAGTGGAACTGGGGACCATTTATAACAATAAACAAACTCTACCTTTACATTTCTGAATAAAACTGTGTTCGCATTTTTGAGAGAGCCGTGTCTTAACTTTAGCTGATAAGGCTTTGTGAATTGTGTTCAGAAACTTTGAAAACACACACATACACCCCCCACTACCATCCCCTTCAAATAAAATCAAATGCCTAGGGTTTTTACTCCAGGCTGAGTTTTTGCAAATACCTAGGACCCTATAACTTAAGACTGCATATTTCTCCATGAATTCAATTTGAATTGCCTTCACTATAATGTTTATCTCTCATAATTAAAAAAAAATAATCAGATCAATGTTTATTATGACTTTATAACCCCCTCAAATTATGCCTTTATACTTAACATTGTAGTTTCAAAAAAATAAATGCTCCAAGTTGATATAACAAATATTAATAGCACTACCCTAAAATAAAATAAATGTAGCTTTCTTCTGAAAATCACTTGTTACAATAGTATGTAAAGATCACATATTATTCCATAGTTCTGGTAAAGAATTGTTGTTTTTTTTGTACTCAAACAATAGTTTAGGATGATTCTGTCCTTGGAAAATCATAATGACAGTCACTTAGTGAAGAAGTCAGTCATTCGTGGAGTCACAAATACTCACAGGTCCCTGTTAGCATTGACCAAGTTCTTGTTCCTTCGGGGGTTATTGCTTTAGCTGCAACATCTGAATTTAAGACAGAACATCTCCCACGAAGCCTTATGTTAAATATTACAAAATGTATGCAGAAGATAGACTCATAGAGGCCATACTGCTGATGTCTTAACTCACCCACAAAACGGTGCAGGTGTTTTAGGGGATATCCAAAGACTTTTTTTGCTCTAAAAATAAATGGCCCTACTTTTCAGCATGTTCTCATTCTTCAGTGGGAGACTTGAGCAGCTTAACAGTTTTGCTATACAAACAAGCCATTCTTATTAAGAAGCCATAAACATCAGAGGAAACCGATAAAGAAAGTAGTTTGCACACTTAACAATAAGTAAAAGTGCAATAAGTGTTCGCATAGGGCATGTAGTTTAAAAACCACATGTGTGGTTTGGCGTAGGTCATCGTTTAAAGGCTCTCCGAGGGTCCCTTCTGTCACTTACTGTGCTCATGACTGATGAATAGCTGTTCCTCTAGCTGTGGGTTTATAGGTCCCGGCCATTGCTTCTACCAGCATAAGAAAATTGGTCTCCCTTTGATTCTGGGCCAGTTTGAACTCAGTTTCCCACTGGTCCATAAGTACCTGTACTATATTACTATTCGTGGAATTATTCTTCTGTTCACTATGTGGCCCTTTGTTTTGTTGTCCCCTATAATCTGGATTGGATTCACTGAAATTAGGCTCTTCTGAATAAACCATACAAAATGCCCCAATTTGTTCAAATTTTCTACCCCTTCAGTATAAAGTGTCAGACATCCTTTCATGGATGCATACCCCCTGGTCAACCAGGTAATATCCCCCAGCTGTGTAAGACCTCCAGTTTCATCCCACATGGGAATAGTGTCCTGCCCATTTTATCTGCTACTTTGTATGATCTTACTTCATGCTTGTCTTTGGTTTTGGGCACGTGTCACATGGGCATTCACCCAATCTGTCCTGCGCTCCAGGAAGGGATGGGCTGTCACGGTAACCAGGGAGCGGAGACTGAGCAACCGAGTACCAAGCATCCCAAACAGCAACTCACATACAGCTGGATTTGAAATCTGAAGTTAGATTTACTATACTGGCAGTTATAAAAGATCCTTTGCTTTATAAGCTGAGTATTTTATGATACCAGTATCACTAAAAGCTAGAGTTACCTTTTACTCGGTGACTTGTTTTTAGCTGAAGATTATTTTAAAAAATATATTCTTCATATAGGTGATCAAATAACTTGAAACTGCATAGCCAGAGATTACAGTATTAATACTATATAGTAGTGTGTATTCATCTGAATGACACCAAGAAACATCCTATGTGAAAGCATTTTTTTCTTTTTCCATGATGTCAGATCTACAAAAACAGTAATGTTAATTCCATAACCATGGCTTCCTTGATAATCCATTTTGGATACTTTTGTCTAAACTTTCCTGAAGCTTTATTTTTTTATCTGCTTTATTGAGGTACTGAAGTATAATAAATCACACATATTTAAAGTGTAAAACTGGATCACATGTGTATATACCCGTGAAACCAGTGCCACGATCCAGATAATAAGCATTTCCAGGACCCCACGAAGTTGCCTCATGTTCCTCTGTAATCTGAGTGTATCCCTTCTTCCACCTCTTTCCTCAGGTAGTCCCTGATCTGCTTTCTGTCACTATGGCTGAGTTACATTTTCCAGAGTTTTATATTTTTCAATCATATGGTACACTAGTTTTTGCCTGGCTTCTTTCACTTAACATAATGATTTTGAGATTCATCTATATTGTGTGCATTAATAGTTAATTCATTTTCATTGCTGGTTGGTATTCCATTGTATAGATATATCACAGTTTATTCATTGATTCATCTGTTGATGGGCATTTAAATTGTATCCTTTTTTGATCATTACAAATGAAGATGCTGGGAACATTTGTGTGCAAGTCTTTATGTGGACATTTGGTTTTATTTCTCTAGGTTAATACCTAGGGATAGGGTGGTTGAATCTTATGGTAGGTATATGAGTATGTTGAGCTTCTTAACTGTTTTCCAAAGTGAATCATTATGTCATTTTACATTTCCTCAATCAGTGTTTGAAAGTTCTAGTTCCTGGAAGCTTCATTTTTAATATACCATTTAATGTTGAGTTTTACATATATATTATTTTTCAAATTTTATTGAGGTATATTTGACATACATTATATTAGTTTCAGGTGTACAACATAATGAATCGATACTTGTATATATTGTGAAATATATTGTGAAGTCTAGTGAACATCCTTCTATATAAACAGTTACAGATTTTTTTTTATAACTGGAAATTTGTACCTTTTGACTTCCTTCACCCGTCTCACCTACGCCCCCGCCACCAAAACAAAAACGCCCTGCTTCTGGCAATCGCCCATCTGTTCTCTGTATCTATGAGCTTTTTTGTTTGTTTGTTTGTTTTTTAAAGATTCCACATAGAGGTGAGGTCATACAGTATTTGTCTTTCTCTGAATGGCTTATTTAATTTAGCATAATGCCCTGAGGATCCGTCCATGTTGTTGTACATGGCAAGATTTCATTTCTTGTTTCATGGCTGGATAATATTCCATTGTACATATACACCACATTTACTGTATCTGTTCTTCAATTAGTGGACACTTAGGTTGTTTTCATATCTTGACTATTGTAAATAATGCTGCAGTGAATATTGCGGTACATATATCTTGTTGAGTTAACATTTTCGTTTTAATTGGCTAAACATCCAGAACTGGAATTGCTGGATCATAGGATAGTTCTATTTTTAATTTTTTGAGAAACCTCCATACTGTTTTCCATAGTGGCTACAGTTTTATATATATTTATGACATACCATTGTAAAATATATTTATCCTAAAATAACTTTTGGCTCAAGATAATTGCTGTGAACTTTTGTGTGTGCTCTTTAAATTGACAAAAAGTATATGTTGTCTTTGTTGTCTTCTGTCATATATAAGAATCTTAATCAATATTTTTAGTCTTCTCCATGTCTTAATCTTTTAATTTCCTGCCTCTAAATGTTTTCTGCTTCTACGTTGCTTATTTTTAAATTGTTCCAATGTTATGGTTCTTTACCAGGTCAGTAAAATCAGTTTGGTGGATCTAGCGGGGAGTGAACGAGCTGATTCAACTGGTGCCAAAGGGACGCGATTAAAGGTATTTATTTTACCAAACAAATGGCTTACTCATTAATTGTTCTGTAGTATAGATCAGCCAACATGGCCGGTAAGCCAAATCTGGCCCACTGCCTGTTTTTGTTAATAAAATTTTTGGGGACATAGCCACCTCTATTTATTATTGTCTGTGGCTGCTTTCATGCTCCAGTGATAGGGTTAAGAAGTTGTGATAGAGGCTGCATGGCCCACAGAACCTTTACTGAAAAATTCTGCCGATATCTGATCTATAACGTCGATGGAAGGATAAGTTTTATAACATAATAATTACGGAGGACTTCATGGTCCAGGTGACAGTTGAATTGTGTTTTGAGGAACAGGCAGAATTTGGCTAGGTGAAAGTGAGGGACGGTCATGGGAGGAGGACACATGAGATGCAGACGTGAGAACAAGTATGTGCTCCTCTAGAGAGATGCTTACCAAGAGCAGAAGTTTCATGTTGGTGACTGTGGGAAGAACGCAGCATCTATAAGTTTCTGGAGCACAGGCATCTCGAAGATATTGGAGGACTATGCGTTAGGCAAGAGGTCCGGCATGTCATGGAGGAGAGGGGACAGACTGAGGATGAAGATTTTTAGAATACGTGGTCATAAAGAAACAAATAATGCTAGCATACGGCTAATTGTATTTTATCTGTTATATACGATGTGGCAATAGGAGAAATTCTTCATCATAATTCTTTCATGTTTGGAATTGATTTCAGGAAGGAGCAAATATTAATAAGTCTCTTACAACTCTGGGCAAAGTCATTTCAGCCTTGGCAGAGGTGGTAAGTGTTATACTTCACTTTAAGTGAAAATGAGTTTGTTCAGCAAAGGTACTTGACTGTATTTTATGATTCTTTATGAAGGTTGTCCTTTTGGGCCCTTTTATGTAATTTTGCCTCCTTTCTTGTTTTAAAACTTTTCAGTACAATACTAGGTATAACACACTTTGTACTAAAAGTAAAAGAGATTAAGGAGACTGAAAGTAAGCATAGAGCTCTAAAGGCCAGAGTCAAAACTATGTCTTTTTTTTTGACTGAAGAAAACCATTTTTTATTATTTTTTAGTTTTATGCAAAAAATGGTATCCAATGAATAAGCAGATTTTTCATAGGTGACTTATACATATTAGCAAAAATTAACACTTAAGTCTTCTAGATCAATTCCAGTTTCTCAGTTGCTATGGACTTAAGTGCAAACTCTCAGCCCATGGGATAAAAAGAAAATGAAGCCATGAGAGTAGGGTCCGTACTGGAATTCAAGCCTCTGGCCATTGCTCCGAGTTCCGAGTCAAGCACGAATTGTTCCGATATAGCACCTGAGAAAACTGTCTACCTAACAGGTCGACAGGGCAGCCTCTTCCTGCCTTTTACTTTTTTTTTTTTTTTTAATTTTATTTTTTAATTTATTGGGGTGACAATTGTTAGTAAAATTACATAGATTTCAGGTGTGCAATTCTGTATCACATCATCCATAAATCACACTGTGTGTTCACCACCCAGAGTCAGCTCCCTTTCCATCACCATATATTTGATCCCCCTCACCCTCATCCCCCACCCCCCAACCCCCTTACCCTCTGGTAACCACCAAATTACGTTCCCCAGATTAATATTCAAACCCGTGGCCATCCTGTGGTCACCGACTGCCCTCCAATCCCCTCACCCTCCCCCCCCCAAAACTATGTCTTTACAAAGACCTCAGTTTTGACTTTTTCTGAGCCTTATTTCGTATTTCATGAAAACCATGAGTCTTTTTCCTACACAAGCTTTTCTGAGTAGGATGCATGCAGTACTTTTTGGAGTATTTTGAGCAGTTTGCCTTGGTAAGTGCTGTTGATTTGGGGACCAATAGTGTATTTTTAAAATAATTTTACTCTTTCCTACTCCTTAACAGAGGAACACTGAAGCTGAAACAGTACTTATAAGGGGCTTCATTCTTTATGTTAGAAGCTAAGGGAGTGTCAGTCATGTGTGCTCTAATTTAGTTTAGTACCTCATTTGAATCCTTATAAAGAATTAAATGCTTTCTTGCTTGTCTCTGAGAAGTCATATTTAATTTATGAGTTAAAATTTAAACAACATATTTTCTGTTTGGAAGCTTATCCTGTGTTCTCATTCTTTTTTAAATGCTTTCATCTGTAGGATAACTGCACCAGCAAGGTATGGTGGGGTTTGGTAAAATTGAACTATCTGTAGAATCAATTGTGATGGTTTTAGATCCTCAGCAGAATCGATGGAGGCATAAAGAGGAATGGAACCTCCAAAAAAGTTTTTGTTATACGTTCTCTGGCTTTGGAATTTAGAATTGCTGTTTCGGGTGACCGTGAATCATGTGGCTTCACAGTACAACTAATTTAGGGAACATGACTATATGCTTTGGAGAGGGAATTTGGAATTAAGGAAAAATAAGTTTGAGGCAGCTTCCACACTGTTTCCTTGGGACGTTCTGCCTAGTAATCTGTAGCACTATCTCTTGAAGGAGTCTCCTACAAACCTCTCAAAAGGCGATAAGAAATTTCTTAAGGGTACCTCCAAAACATAGCTGGCTTCTTGAAATTATTAGTATATTTTTCTTAAACTTCTTTGTATTATCTTTACTTGTTGCCTACCATTTAAATAAATGGATTATTTAAATTTTGATAAAAATTTTGTTTCTTCTCTTAAGGTGAAGGCTGCAGAATCACGTTAAACTTCTGTCTCTAGAAAACATTATTTGCATCCTTTTAATCCAAATACAGTAGATCTTTCTCTTCTTTATATATCTATACAAATACTCTAAAATTTATTAGTACTATTTTGCATAAATAATAGTGCACCTAGCAGTGTTTTGAATCACACGAGTAACATTGGGGATAGAGGCAGTATCTTCACTGAAATATTTTATACTCATATTTTCAAATACATAGACTTGTTTATTCTCTATTTCTACACAAATAACTTAATAAAAAGTAATCCCCCTTTTCTGTTTTTCTCTGCTTACTTGAAAAAGCTGCCTTAATTCAAAACCTGCTATTTGATATTACACATTTGTGCATATTTTTCAAATATTTAATCTGGTTCCCAGAACCATGAAGACGGTTAAAACTTAGTGATCATTCCTGCCTGTCCTGTCCATCGGCTCATCAATTAACACCCATATGAACCCTGTGTACAGTTCACGGTATTTATCTGTACATTTCCCACATTGCGATATGCCACAGTGACTCACAAATGACTTTATAATCAGTTTTGTAAAACTCAGTTTAGTACTTGGCATCTATGTCATAACTGTAACAGATCAGAAATGAATTTTAGTTTTTATGTAACAAATGTAATTTTTGGTGAATTGAGATACATTGTTATTTCCATTGGGGAGAGAAACAGGATTATTATCATTCACACTTAATAGTATTTCTCTTTAGAAAGGTTACGAATCTAAGTAAAACTTTTTATGTAACTACTAAAACATTTTTAAAAATTATAGACGTGAGGCAGATAAATTAATTGGTATAAGAGAGCAAGTAGAAAAGAAATGGCTAAAATTCCAGTGTTTTCAAATGGACAAGATCGAAGCTCTATTTATGCATATTCATTTAGCTACTCCCTATTTAGTCTGATGAACAGAAATGAAAATAGCACATTTTTGGCAAACTGACACTGCTTATTTTTATAGTATTGTTTGCAGTCATTGTAACTGGCATGCTTCAAATCTTGCAGCATTTTCAGTACTAACAAATAGCAAAGTGGAGTGTTTAAGTGGAGTGCAGTGGGGAACTAGAAAAGGATAAACTGAGGTTTCAGGCCTCAAGAATTTTACAGTGGAGTAAAGGTCCCACTGGCTGTTCAATCTCCCTCGAGGTCTGTATAATTTAGAAATAGGACCTGCTGCTGGAAATGACTTTCTCAATTGTTGGATTGTGTGTCTCTGGGTGGAGTGGGATGAGATGGGATATTTTTGATAAGAGGTGGAATGAAAGTGCTGCTTGCCTACTTCCTTTCCTCCTCACCAAATGAGAGGCCAACTACTTAGGACTCCTTTTCTGAATATCTGTGCTTTCACAAGTAGGTCATCCTTGTTTTAATTGAACCTCAGGTAATACCAAGGATGGATTATAGAACTGCCAATTGCTGGGGAGATGTATGTGTATCAGTGAGCCCTGGCTTTCCCCTTCGTGGCTTCTTAACCTATCATGACACAGTAGTCAGCTAGCAGCTACTGATGTAATTATTATCTGCAAAGCGTCTGCATTAAATTTTATTTTCAAAGTACGTAACTTCCTTCATTTCAGCACTGGCTTTGCATTGGTGCTTTTTGCTTTATTCTGTGATAATGAGAAGGGTCACAGAGAGCAGTTCAAGTAAATTCTTGAGGTAGGTAGGTAGGTAGATAGATAGATAGACAGATATTGCATTTTGCAGTCTTTTCAGATCTCCAGATTAGCAAATTATATCATTTTCTTAGACCTTTCACCCTAACTCTTAATTGTTGGATTCATTTTGGGCATAATTTCCATTCAAAGAAACCAACTGTGTATTGCTTTACAAGAGTTACTAGATATTTAACAACCCATTTGATGATTTGGAGGTTGGCCAAGAAAATTAACTAAATGACTTGTTCCTCTACATCCAGCCTGAAAATGTACCCGATTCATATTTGTTTCTCTGTAAAAGTGAAAGGAATTGTTTGAGGTTTGGGTATTAGATGATATTAAGGAATTTTGTTAAGTGTGATAATGGTTATGCAGTTATGTTGTTGTTGTTTTTTAAAGTCCTTCTCTGTTAGAGCTATGTACCTGAGTATTTATACATAAAATGTTGGATTTGCTTTAAAACACTACCAGCTATAAAAGACATGATATGGACAAGATATTAAATGGTAGTTTGTTGATGTTAAATTTCCTAAAGTTGGTCTTTGAACTGTGACTGTGTAAGAGAATGTCCTCATCTGCTGAAGTGTTTAAGGATTAAAAGGGCATGACATCTGCAATTTACTCCAAAGTGGTTTAAGAATAAAAAGTGAGGAAAAGTGAGGGATAATTGAAACATGATTGGCAAAACATTGATAATGATTGGAGCTTCATGATGGGTATATACATTAATAGCTCATTTTATTGTTCTGAACTGTTGTGTATGTTATAAATTTTTCAAAAGAAAAAGAAAAATTTACTTTATTGCATGAGCTTTGGGTTGTGAAGAATCGAAGCTGTGAGTGTTAAATTTCAACAGTGATGGGTAATTTAATTTACTTGGGAATTTTAGACTGGTTTGCCTTCCATGTGAATTTTTCCTCCTTAACAATGCTGAGACCCATTTCTTTCTGTTTAATAGAGTAAGAAGAAGAAGAAAACTGATTTTATTCCCTACAGGGATTCTGTACTTACTTGGCTCCTTAGAGAAAATCTAGGTATGTTTACCTGGTGTGTAATATCTTTATGATTTAAGCTGGTTGAATTTGCTCACCTTTATTTAAATCAGGGTTTTCTCCCATATGTCGCTAACTTCAGCACGTGAACTGCGGAGTTGTTGTCTTCCTGACAACTCACCTGCTTGAAACTATTGCTCCTTCTTCCTCTTTGAAAACTCCATGCTCCCTTGAGGTGCACACAATCAGACGTTACCAACACTTGCTCAATTTTGCTGATGTTTTTGGACCTTCAGGTTACTGCCTTTCATTCACTATTTCTTTAGCCCTTTTCCCTCCTTCTTAATGAGGAGGAGGGAGTGATCAGCTGTGTCAAATACTGCTGCTGAAAAGAAGAGGCTGAGAATGGCCCGTTGGGCTGTCCATGCCCCCAGTGACTTTCCCATCGCCGAGAGTGGCTTTGGTGAAATGGCTGAGGTCTTGATTGGAGTGGGAAGAAGGAAACTGGATACAGTACATCCACACACCAAGATTTGAAAATAACTGTGCCTGGCATGGGGCATTGGAAAAATTTGTTGACTTGATTAAATTTTAGGATCTGAGGTTGGGCTATCTGATTTGACATGTTCAGTAAAATTCTTTCTAAAATGAGTATGATTTGAGGTAATCATGTTTCATGTTTTTAGGTGGCAATTCTCGGACTGCAATGGTTGCTGCTCTGAGCCCAGCAGATATCAACTATGATGAAACTTTGAGCACTCTGAGGTATTCCAGCCTTATCCCAATAGCTGCATATGAATAGAACGGAGTGCCACGATAAGTCGTTTTGTTAGGCCCTGGATTTTCTGACGCTTTGTGGGTAGTCATTTATGTCTGTACTGATCCAGCCCTCACACAAGAGGGAAAACATTGGGGGAAGGTTTCTTATTATAATAGAATTTACCTATTTATGGGTTTCAGTTTCATTGGGAAAGACAGCAACTTTCTCATAGGAAAAATATTACAATTCAAGTGAGATTTTTGGATAACTTATATAATAGTGAAAGTTTCTTGTAATACTCATTTCTATAAAAAGAAGTGTCCCTCGTGGTGTTTGTCATTACAGAAATGCTCAAGTTGTAAAACGTGATACAAGTATGAGTACATGTAACATTAAGAAAAATTAGTGACAGAATGTTTACTAATAGACTGTTTCTATATATGAATAGGTTTTATTTTAATTCAGAACTTCCTACTCGTCTCCCATGAAAGACACTTTTGATATAATGAAAGGAACATTATATAGTGAGACAAATCAGTTTTCAATCCTTTGGTATTTATTTCTTTTGTGATCTTGGTTAAATCACTTAAATTCATCTGAGCCTTTTCTTCATTTTTATAAGGTACTATAGAGCGTTATACAAATGTATTATTGTTAAGCGTCATAAAATGTGTAAATACTCAAGCTGTTTGATTTAGAAATAATGGTATGTGACTTATGAGAAGTAGAGAAAGCATCTGAGGAATGGCAAAAATGAATTTTCTTTTTGGATCTAGATATGCAGATCGTGCAAAACAAATTAAATGCAATGCCGTTATCAATGAGGATCCCAATGCCAAGCTTGTCCGGGAATTAAAGGAAGAGGTGACACGGCTGAAGGACCTTCTTCGTGCTCAGGGACTGGGGGATATCATAGATAGTAAGTGAATCAAGGATCAGTACAGACGTTCATCCTTTCTTCTGCAGGCTTCTTAGACGTCAGCTTAGATTTAATTTAAGGAAATTGATGAAGCTAGATGGTAGAGAAAGAGCTTTTTGGGTTTTTTCTTAACTTCTTAAAAAAACCCAATGAAAATGATCCCAGAATCTTTTTATATAGTATGTACGTACCAGGTTACCCATCTGAACTCATGAAATTAGTTTTTCTTGAATATGTCACTTGTATTTTTATTGGATTTCTATTTTAGATCAGTGGGGACGTATATTTGAAATGGTAAACTTATTCTCACTGAGAAGTGAATCACTTCAGAAAAATATTACTTGAAATTTCTGTTTTGTGCTGTGGTTCCTCTGGATTAATGTAGTAGCAGTGAAAGACGTGTGAATGCTCCCTACTCTGTTCCTGTGAACATGGAGGAGAAAATATCCATTTCCTCTTAGTGCAAGAATTAGACTTCCAGAAAATAATTGTTTTACAGTGTTGTCTTAAAAATGAATCTGATTCTTTAACCTTAGTTACCTGTCTGCGTAATATCTAATCATAAGTTTGCTTAAGTGATTTAACTAGATTATTCAGGAAGAGTAGTATACGACTTTATTTAATACAGCATATTTTCATTTTTCAAGTGTAAAATTAATATTATATTGTTTGGAATTCTGATAAGATTTCCAGGGCCTCATGTGGTTTTCTGGTTTAGTTTGTCTTACTGATTAGCACTTGATTTTAGATGAATACAGTTTGTAAAATGATAATATATTCTAAGTGTTAATTTTTTCATCTTCCCAAATGCCAAAATACTGCTCTGTTCCCTCTCTGTGTCACTGCTGAACCTGAACTTTGACCCTTGTATTTTCCCTCTTGCTTACCTTCAGTTGATCCATTGATCGATGATTACTCTGGAAGTGGAGGCAAATGTGTGTATTTCATGTATTGGTTATTTCCAGTACTCTGATTTGCTAATCTGCTTCTGCTGGATTAGCCTTCAAATGAGCTTTGCATGCCAGCAGTTCTAACAGGGAAATCCCAGACAGAGCATATTGGATGTAGATTCAGAAATGATCCTATTTTTGCCCTTCTCCATTTAGCAAAACACTCTGCTGGATTTCAGTTTGTGGCTTGCATAAAGTCGAGAGGCTTAAGAATCTCATGCTTCCGCTACTCTTTAGTTTTTCGACTTACATGATTCAACCGAATCCAAAGTCAGAAATGATAATGATAGCAATGACAGCAGCTCACATTTATTGTGTTTATAATGTGCCAGGCCCGGTTCTCGTCCTGTGAGTATATTGTCTCATTTAATCTTTTTTTTAAAAAATTTATTGGGGTGACAATATTTCATTTAATCTTGTCAATGACGCTGAAAAAGTTCCATCATGCCCATTTACCAGTGAGGACAGTGCTACCTGGAGTGGTTAGTTGGCTACAGAGATCGCATGGCTTCTGTGTGGTCAGACTGGGTAGTGTAATTCAGAGCCCTAGCTTTAATCATTATCACACCTTTTTTGGCTTCATGAGATCCTTCAGAGTCTGATAATTTAATAGAAAAATCCTTTTCAATTAGTTATGTAATTCTGAGCCTTAGTGTATATATGATTTTAAACAGTCACTTCCAGTCGGTGAAACTGTGTGTGACTCAGTAGCTCTTGAATATTGGACCAGCACTCCCCTCTGCTGCTTATGCTCAGTCAGCTTCCTCTGTGTCTTGGCTCTCAGCTTACTTGATGGTAAAACATTTTACCCCCCCTTTTCATGAATCACAAATAAATTTTTTAAAACTTGTCTAAAATTTATGCTTGAAATAAGGACATTTTGTAAAAAAAAAAAGGTCACACATTATTCTCTCCATATATATCACTGAGTTGGTGAGGAAATAATTTCTTGCCCTTTGAAGAAAATTCATCTTAGAAGAAATGAAGAATCTTTGGGGAAGGGGTTATATTTTTATTGATTTGTTCATTTAATGAGGCTTGACAGAGAGTGAGGAAATACATAGGAGAAACCAGATGTAGCTCTGGCTGCTGTGATGAGATTAGGGCTTGAAGACACTAGAACGTTGTAATTCAGAGTGACTCTTGGACTGGAATGGCTCTGTCTGAGATTTCCAAGGCTGACCGACACTGGTATGGGAAAGACACCATCTTGTTCTTGCTTTTGTGCTCAGGTGGTGCTGCTGCCAGCTTGTTGCCTCACTATTTTCTGGGCAGCTGTGGCATTGCCCGAAAAGCTATGCATGACCTCAGTTTCAGTTCTGTATCCGTGCAGGAGCGCAGCTCTGACCACTGCTGAGTTTCCATTTCGGTCTCCTCTTAATCCCTGTCAGGTCTCGCATGTGTCAATCGGACCTTCTAACTCCATCCTTCCTATTCCTTCCCACCTTGCTGCCACCACCTGATGGCTAATTTTTTGCTCCAGTTCCTATCCCTCTTTTAAAACTTGCTTATTTTCCTATGTTCTGTATTTGCAGATGGTGGTTTTCAAACTGTATTGAAGCAACCACTAGTTTTAAGGAGCTTCAAGAACTGGCTTTGATTAAGTGGAGATGAGTAGAGCCAGAGAGAGCTATCAGTATTTTTTCTGACTCTTTGTATTGACTGATGTCCTTTAAGGAACACTTAGTTTTGATATGAGTTTTAAGCAATGTAGATTCTCTCAAATTTAAAAAATGAGCTAATTTCAAAATAGGAATGCACCTATACGTATGGATTTCCTCTGGTGTCTATTTGAAAAGGATGACTAATGAAGGAAAGTACAAACAGTAAATCAATGCATTTTGTTGTTTGTGGCTCTTTTTTCCAAAACTAAATTTAAAAGCAAAATCTCCAGCTCTGTTAAAGATCCTAGTAAATGAAAACATGCCCCTGAAAATTGCATTTCATACTAGGAACTTGGGTTACCAATGACTCATGTTCATACTGTTAGGAAAAATAAGAGCCTTACTTAAATTAGCGAATGTTCAGCCTTAATTGTTGTGCGCTCTAATAGATGAATGTAAACTACACCAGATTCTTTAATTTGCTAATTGTCCTTCCCTGTTGAGGCAATCAGTTGGCCCTGAGTTCTTAACCAGGACTTATACAAAATTCTTGTCATTTCTAGAGTTACCCTGCCTTTAAAAAAAAAAAAAAAAAGATGTATTTAAAAAATTCCTTTTAGAATATTGAAATGTTGCTATACAAAGGACACTACCAATTGCTCAGAATTTTGTTTAACTATAACATTTTCTTGGGAATTTTTGCTAAATGCCATAAAACGCTGGGCCAGGCTGATACGTCTTATTATTGATAAATAAGTCATCATCTTTTTTTCCTTACTGTTACAAACCACTGGGCTTTCAGAGTCGTGTGAATTGAAGGCTTTATAGATGTGGAGCCATAGAAGGAATGTGGCAAGGCTGTTAGGGAAAATGCTGATGCATTGTCCTTGGGAGCCCTGGTTTCCCAACCAGATACAACAACGTTAACCTGTGCTGGAATTTTTCAGTTTCTAAATTAACCTCTAGGATACAAGTATTAAAGACAGACATGTTTTAGAACTGCCATCTAGAACAATTACAACTTGTCTTTGTATTATAACATGTCTTTGTCTTGGCGCTTTAATGCTTTCCTTTCTTACACTGGTGTTCCTTCCTGTCTTTTTTCTTCCTCTGCTCCTTTCTCTCTTTTTCACTTTTTCTGCCTTCCCTTCTTTCTACCTCCCAGATCTGAAAGATTTTCAGAACAATAAGCATAGGTACTTGCTAGCCTCTGAGAATCAACGCCCTGGCAATTTTTCCACAGCATCCATGGGGTCCCTTACTTCATCTCCATCTTCCTGCTCACTCAATAGTCAGGTGGGCTTAACATCTGTGAGCAGTATTCAGGAGCGGATCATGTCTACACCTGGAGGAGAGGAAGCCATTGAACGTCTGAAGGTAAGTAGTAATTCAGACTGAATGAAAGATACTCTATGTAGTTCCACAAGGTAGAATTAGGACTGAAAATCACTGAGATTTTGGTTCAGCATATGGAAGAACTTTCTAACTTTTAGAGATATCCTAAAAATGGAATTTGCTGTTTTGTGCGATAATTAATTGCTTTTCACCAGAATGCTTGAGTCTTGACATGGCCAGGCAAAGTGGGAGCGCTGCCTGGCAGGTCACTTATCATGCAAAGTAACTGATAAGTAGGTATGTCCATTAATTCTGAGGTGACCTGAAGTCACAGGGAAACTGTTGTTTAGTTAGTAATTTAGTTGAAAACATTTGGTTTCGTTGGAAGATGGAATTTTGTATAGAGCCATGCATTTAATAAGTACAATAAATATACAATCAAAAGAGAGTTTGAATATTTGAGGAACGTAGCAGGTTTATTCAGATACATGTGAAGTTATGTCTTCTGGGAGTCCAGAAAAGGCCCGGGTACCTCTGATCACTGCCGTGGAAGGTCTGCCCCCTCCTGTGCTGATGCACCTGGGGACACAGGCCTCATTGTTGCAGGCTTGAGACCTGCCATGGTCCCCAGCTTTGCTTTCCCAACCTGTTGCTGAAAAATACCTTGGTCAGGTACTTTCTGGTCTCTCTCTGTAAATATGAAAGTCAAGAGCAGCGTAGCCTTCTGACTCACAGGTTCTTCATTCTACTCAGTGACTACACTGAGAGCAGACCGTTGTCCTCTGTGGTGCCATCCATCAAATCCCTATGACAGCACCACAGATGCTTTTTTCCCCTGCTTGCTACCTCCAGGAGGTAGTTTGACCCTATTTTTTGGCTTTTGTATTCAAGAGTGCAAAGGAGGGACAACAAGGAGGGCGAGGAAACTGTAAAGGAGCTGCGACATCACAGTCATGCTGTGACAGCTCCTCATTCAGGGACTGATGAGAACAGTGACACTGTGACAAATTAACGATTGAAAGGGTTTGCTGAGACTTCTCACCACTAAAAGGGAATTAAGTTTGATAATTGAAGATGGCAGATACTGTCATTTTGGTTTTCAGGTGAGGCTGAAAAAGATTTTGTATGAAAAATGGGCGTCTGCTTCTTAGCCTGCCTTCCCCCTCAGCATTTCACTCACTTCTAAAATAAAGTGCTTTGGAAATAAAAGTAATGGTATTGTTCCTTCCTTCAGAACATGTTAGTGAAAAGTGGGTGAAGTTCTGAAATACCTTCAAAGGGAGAAGGAGTGAGAAATCTTTTCACGCTGCAAATTGAAGGTTAATCTCTACTGTTGTAAAATTGACTTTGAGATTTTACTGAAGACATTAGTGAAGCCGAAGCCCTGTGCAGGGAGGCTTTATTCGTGTATTTTATCACAACAGGCATCAGTGACAAAGTTGCTGTGCTGTTCTGTTCAGGCCAGTGGAAAATGCAGGGACTCTGGGGGAAGGAAAAGGGGACTCTCCCACTTAACTATTTAATGCGAAGTGTTCTTTTTTGGGGGGATTTCAAATCTTACTATTTGCTTATTAAAGCCTTACTGTACAAATGCGATTACACTTTCCTTCAACATACATCTTGGTGTAAAAGAGAAAATTCTTCCTAACTGCCAAGTGGGTGGGACCAGCTGAAAATAATGTTGAATGTTGGGAGTCAAGACATTAACCAGACTCTGTAAGAATTAGGTCATCTAGTGTCTTCCAGATAGTTTCGAGGGAATAACACTGCCATTATTCAGGGAACCCTCCCCCCAGCCTCCCTGCTTCCCACCAAAAGCCAAACAAAACTGTTACTTTCATGAGAGAATAAATTTCTGTTCTAATTCTCCTTTAAGCCAGCAGACATGAACCCTTCCGTTCCTTAGCTTTCGGAAGTAGCTTCGTTATGGTTTTGCTCTCGGTCTTGAGTTTTTAATGCAGCGTGGTAGTTCACTGGAGCGTAAGCGCCTTAGTTCCGCTCTTATTTTGTGAATGGTGAGAATTCCATTCTGGCAGACCTGCATTTTAATGCTGCAGGCCAATAACATCTTGCCTCCACAGTGCAGGGCAGTGGTTGTCTGATAGGAGCACTTGGGAATTTCACATTTTGGATTATTTCATTGTTGAGTGTGAAAGAGCTGCATTCCTAAGACATGACCCTGAAGGAGGAAAATACTGTAATGGAAAAAGTAATAGAGGAGGTCAATTCATGTTCCTAACATTTTATTTTTCTTTGCTTCTCTTTACTTTTGACGTTTAAAAAATGATCAGTTGGTAGAATGCTGTTACATAGGGTGTTGCTACTGCTTTGTTCATTGAATAGTCTATTTTCATACAGACTAACATGCAAGAGATCCATGTTACCCCATCATAAATATCTTGAGCCCCCCCCAGAAATCTCTCGGTCCAAATAGAGTGATAGGTAATTGCTTTCAGTTTTAGTCACAACTCAAACTGAGTGGAAATGTATGTATCCTTGACTTGGATTCCTGTTCACTAAGGTTTTAAATATGTAGCTGTAGCTACTGTGTGGTGGCCCGGGTGTTTATTATAAAGTCTGGCATCAGAGTCAGGACTGTGAGTGCCATTGCTTTGGCTTAGACTATAAATACCCACTCGGATTCGTGACGGAGGCACACAAGGGCAGATGATGTGCTAGGCAGCCTCAGGGCCCCGCGCTTGGAACTCACGGACGAGGCATGCTCTGCTCGGTACAGTGAAACCTTGGCTATCTTATGGCTTCAAGGAATGTTCCATGTACTCGTATAAGCATTTCACTTTTTAAATGTCACAATTTAAACTGTTATTTTTTTTCATGGAAGTATTTCTGACTTGTTCTGTGGATTTTTCTACCACATTTCCTGAATCATGACGCAGAGATCACATTGTGTTTAGCCGTATACACATAATTATTAATTAGTGCTGTACAAATAGGTAGACAATATGATGTGAGACTAAGGTTGAATGACGTTTGAGCCCAACATTCCCTGTAGCTTCAAAAAAGTTGCTGGTGTCACTGTGCTTTTCGGAATTTTTTATGTGTAGTACCTACAAGAAGGAAGGACCCTTTAAAGATTCTCTCTTCAATGACTCATTTCCTAAGCGTGAACCCCCATTTTAATTTCATCTTACATTAAGTTTCTAGAGTGGGTTATGAGCAGCACTGGGCGCCAGTGGGCTAGGCCTGCCTGCAGAACGAGTTGACGCAGAGACTTAGAGCTGCCTTGCTGTTGGCATCTCTATTTTATTTATACTAAGTTTGTTAGTCAGGCTTGAAGAAAGAATACCCTTCACTCTTTCTTAATTTATGGTGAGCTTCTCTGTAGAATATTTTCTTTAAAGCCTACCAATTCTGCCTTACTTGAAGAAAAAACACTGCGAGTTAGGAAACCCAGTTCTAGATGTGACTCAGGAAGTAGTGTGGCCTCAGGTTAATTACTTAGTTGCTCTGGTCCTCAGTTTCTTTATCGCTAGAATGGCTCTGGGATAAATGGTTTCCCAGGCTTTTTCCAGCACACTCAATAGCATTTTCTCTAACCTTTCTTCAGATTTTAAAAAAAAAACAGCTTTCTCGACAATATAAAAATTGCAACTTGACGCTGTAATGAAACATAAAATAGTGCCATACTCAGCTTACTCATTAAATCTCTTCCCAAGAAGAGATCGTATTCTGCTTACCCTCCAGGTGGTGAGTAAAATTAGAGACCCATTAGGGTTGGCAGCAAACGGTAAGAGGATTCCTGGACAGTAACTTTGCTTCCTTAGGGTGAGTTTACAGTTGCCCCCAAATAGAACGGCTGTAATACAGCCAGATACATACACTTCTGTTCTGACATGGTCTGTTTCTGAAACCAACCGGGAAAATACGTAGATTTTAAGTATCTCAGGCAGGGGTCAGGCAGGTGTCCCTAACCACCATCAGGGGCTTGTGAGCCACACAGCATCTAAGAAGCACGAGTCTGAGTGCTCTGGTTGGGTCAGGGCCATGCTGTTCTGTTCTGTGTGTTTGAAAGTCTCACTGTGATTGTGGAACGGTTTCTACCCAGCTGCCTATAATATCATATAGGTTATGGTGCCAGCTGGTCTGAACTTGCCCTTTTACAGTCATTTGCAGAAGCATTTAACACTGTGCTGGTAGAGTTGTTGTTGAATCACTTTTGTGGTTCTTTATAGACACACTATGGACCTCTTGGTACCTGGTACCCTTCCTAGCTTAGTTCTTCTTATTTGTTTTCTTCTCCTCTTCCTTCTTCTCCGTTTTCTGCTCCTCCTCTTCCTCCATCACCATTCTCGTCGTTGTGCTCTTCGGTTGATTTCTCCTGACTCCTGTACTCCTTTGCTCGTGTGGCTGCTGCCTCGAGCCCTTCCTCTTGGCCATTTTACATGCTCCCATGGCAAGGCAGGCACCTCTGAGTCTGTTGTATTATGTAGTCAGTTTCTTTGGTGTAGATAATTGTGTTGTGGGATCCCAGAGGCTTCTTACAATAGTGTTAAATGAACCATACAGTGAAACGTTCTGTGAACTACACATTTGCATCCTTAATCACGGTCACTGCTGTCATCATTTTCATCACCTTGTCATTATCCTCCTCCTCATCCGACTTCCTGCTGTCGCCTCCATGACGAGCTTTTTCTCCCTTTCTGGTACTCCTCCTCCGTCCGTTTCTCGCCTGGTCAGTTCCTGCTTGTCCTTCCTCAGTGTGAGCATCTGCCCTGACTCACCCACCACCAACCTGCGAGTACTTCTCTCCTGGCCTTAGAAGACCGTTTGCTCGTACCCGACCCACGCAGATCCTCGCACACGCTGCTCTAGCCACACTGTTCCTGGAGAATTCCAGGCATTTCGGACCTATTCCCTCACATACTCAGGCGGCAGCTGCTCGCGTGAACCTTGTCAGGGCGTCCTGGTCTAAGCCCCTCCCCCTCCATTCTTTTCCTTTCTTTTTTTTTTTTAAAGCACTTATCACACTGTCTGACATACTTCACTCACTGATTACAACGGAATTATTCCAGTTTCTACTAGAATGTAAATCTTATGAAGGCAGGAATTTTGTTCCCTGCCATATTCCTGGTTGCTTAGAATCGGGCTTGGCATGTAATGGGGTTATATGGAATTACTGAATGAAGGAGTCATCCGTGACTCCTCTCTCCCAAGTATACAGTAAGCGCCTTGAGAGCAGGAGACATGTTTTGTTCTTATATTTTTAAACGCTTACATAATAAACACTCAGCAAGGGATTGGGAAATTCACTTAAGTGGCTACATGTTTTCAGATGAGATTAATACTAACCCTTTATATGGGGCATTAGATCCCAATATATTAGAACCCAAAAGAGGGTTCGGAGGTACTGTGTTGTAGGGGAGGAAGGATATCTTTCCTTCTACCCTTCTACGTTCTCGGCTGTGGCCCCTGTAACAAAAGGCAGATTAATAAGAGAAAAGCTACAAATTTATTTCATAAAGTTTTACGTGAGACAGGAGTTTTCCTAAGGAAATGAAGACCCAAAGAAGTATTGATCCTGAGCATGTTTATGCCGGGTTTGCTGAAGAGTGAAACATTATGGGAAAATGTGATAGGACAAAGGGTGTGAGCTAAGAGCAGTAAACTGGGGGGACTTACCAGCACCTGTTTGTTCACGTTCCTCTTGGCGTTCCTCCACCTCGTCTCCAGACATACAGATGCTTCTTCCCTCCGGGGACATACGGGGAGGGCACCTCTCACGAGGCTCTAATGACCTGCTTCAGAAGGGGATCGGAGTCCTTCCTGCACATACCGTTTCTCAAATTCCTCCGCTTAAAATACTGGCTATGCCAAGGTGCCATGTTTTGGGGGAGCATGTTCCAAACCCCATCAGTGTTAGGATGAAGTTATAGGGAAACAAAGCAATGAGTACCTTTGGGGGCTTTATGTAGTGTAGAAGTGGATGTCAGAAATAGTACCTTGCATTTTGGGGTATTAATATTACCTGTCCTTACACACACACACACACACACACACACACACACAGTATTTTTATTAAGACTTAGGAAAATTAATATATCTAGGATTGATTTTAGTGTTAGGCCTAGTCTTTATGATTCTTTACATAGTATGAAAAGAAAAAAAAAAATCATCATATTAGATTCCGTCTCATACCCTCAAAGGGGATCATCTGCTTCTTGCTGTCCTTCCTAGACTTGGTACGTTACATTTTAAGACTGTTCGCCATTTTAATTGTGGACTTGCTCCCTTAGGAATCAGAGAAGATCATTGCTGAGCTGAATGAAACCTGGGAAGAGAAGCTGCGTAAAACAGAGGCTATCAGAATGGAGAGGTGAGGAGGTTAAACTCTGGGAATGCTTCTAAATTTTGTAGGAAATTTGTAGTACTTTTATAGTAAGAAAGGATAAAATAGAAGTTAAAAACAAAGAACCTTCCCTCACAAAACAAGACAAAAAGTGAACTTGGCTGGTGACATGTGGCCAAGTCAGATTAACACTTCGAAGTGAAATTTGCATATTTAAAATGTTCTCTAAGGAGTCATGGTGCTTCCATAGTTGTCATACTGCATGTTGCAAGGGATCCATGTAAAAATGGAAGATATTGAGGGATAGAGTTTTTAATTTGCAAAAAGACTGCCTTTGATAATGGCCTAAATAAAAAAAGCTGTTCTGATTATTATCTTTCAGTTTTCTAGAACCTCTTTGGTAAGGAATGAAGTAGCTTGGGTTGCAAACTTTTAAAATCCCTATTCTGACTCAACCTCTCAGTTCTCTACCAATGTGAATATAACCCAAAATAATACTTTGCTATTGGAATAAATATACATTTAAAAAAATGTCAGTTTCTGTTTTTTTCACTCCATAGAAAAGGCAGAAGTGAATTCTAGTGATACAATAAATGTATCAAACAATTAGAATTTTTTTCCTTTTGTTTTTGGAATAAGGAAAGGTTTATTGATTGAGAGGGCGCCAACTGAGAAGCTGGGAGCCTTAATAGTTCCTAAAATGCATTTGAGAATTTCCTTATTATAGAGATTTTAAGCTAAAATTGTTGAACCAATATGCTGGGCGTGGGAACATATTTGAGAAAATCACATTTATAGACAATACTCCATATATCAAAGTTACTTTCTGATTGCTTTCTTAGATTTTGAAGAAATGGTTCTTTGAGTTGTATGTATAGCCTTAAGGAATATCCCTTTCTTCCTTTTTTTTTTTTTTTTGTATTAATAGACATTTATTATCTGCCTCCAAAGTCAGACAAGACAGTTCTTATTTGGGTGAATATACCTTTACGCAACATAGGAACATAATTTATTTTGAATGTGCTATTTGTCTTAAAAATAATCTCTTAATGAAGCGGATTCTTTCACATATATATTACTAACTTTAAACAGGAACAATTGTTTTTGCTTTGCATGCTTTATTTTTTAGTATTATTCTCATTTTATTGACATCTTGGTATTCTGATGGGATTGTTTTTTTCTAGAGAGGCCTTGTTGGCTGAGATGGGAGTAGCCATTCGGGAAGATGGAGGAACCCTGGGGGTTTTCTCACCTAAAAAGGTAGGAAACAGTGTTGTGAAACTTGACCAAACAGAAACACTTTTTGTTCGGATAGTCACTGATGTGCTTCATGTCTTTCTGGGTTTGCCCCTCCTAACCCGCCCCCTTTTTTTATCTTGAGGTTTGGATTAATTTCAGATATTTCTGATTCCATCATATAGTACAAGGGCAGCCTACTTCTAAAAGGCCTATCTGTTTACAAAGGAAAACATAAGGCAGTATACCTCTAATCGTCTTCATTGTTGCTTTCTCTGAAGTTCCCAGCCTAACCTAGCATACCTTGTTTCAGTTTGGCTACTCTTTCTGTGTAGATTTTCCCACAGATGCCAGCAACCCTGATTTATAACTCTTTGGAAGCAATTTCAGCTGTTCAGGTTTGTGTAGAAAAAGACCGCTTCAGTTTGATTCTGCAGTTTGTGTTTAGACAACCCTTGTACCGAGCAAAGCAATTCCTGTCCTCATCCTTCCAGCCTCTGCTCCTTTCCCAGTTTAAAAGAAGAAAAAGACTCCAGTAGTTAGCTTCCTACTTACAAATCATAGTTGTAAAGTGGTAGAATGCCTTTTAGCTAATTAGAATAGTCAAGTTCTTTTTTTTTCTTCCTACTAAGTTACTTCTTATTTAGATATTGGAAAATTATTATCAAGTGATTATTTTGTGTGCTTATGTATATGATAATGACAGGACATATATTGATGTACAAAGCATATATTTCATACCAGTAATAGCTGGTCCTTCATTTCAAATGACTTCAAATTGGCTATTGGAGACTTAAATAAACACCTTCATGTGAGGCTCTAATGATTTCTGTAGGTTAGCATAGAATGGGTGGGGAGTTTTCCCTTGGTACCTTTATTTTATGTGATATGAAATATTCCTGTGGTTTTTGCTAGGATTCTTTTGGTTAGGTTTTTCTATCAAGGCTACATAACTTTTTAAATAAATTCCAATATGTCATTTTCAACAAAGAAGATTGATTTAAAGAAAGTTTAGATACATATTGTAGGACTGGAACAATAATAAAAGTATTTTATACATTCATATTGTCAAAGGTCAGTGACTTGCACAGTGTAATAGTTTTTCCTTCAGTAAGACATTATTTATTCAGATACATACGATTATAGAGATTTTAGCATTTATAGTCTTGTTAGAATTTAGATTGTGCTCTCTGTATATCTAAATATATATCTAAAGGTATTTTATAATGTCTTTAAGTGTTAAAAATTGGGGAAATTTTTTGTAACAGCCTGTAAAAATATGGCGTTTAACAAATCAAAACTAACTTGAATAAATTTTATGACATAAATAGCACAGAATTCCAAACTGACTTCTATATTTCCAAAGCTTTTTCTTACTTTACTTTTACTCATCTTGCTTTAACTTTCTAGACTTCCTCAAGAAAGAGATACCCAACACTGACCACATGCAAAGTCAGTTTTAGTACCTGTTTCTGATGTACTAACTTGGTTGTAGTAATCATATTACCACATAGAGTACATATTAAGTTGACGCACTGCACACCTTTAAAAAATCACGTTGTTCAACCTAAATAGATACAGTTTTTGCCCGTCACACCTCAATAAAATTGAGAGGAAAATACTTTTAGAAAAGAAAAGCAAAAAAGGACCTTTTTCCTTAGGCCAATGTCATGATGGGCTCTAAAGAATGCTGCCCCAAGAGGGCTATGACTGTCTGAAACCAGCAGAGCTCTCAGATCGCAGAGGCACATGCTAGCTGAGAAGACATAGAGATTTTCCTGATTGATTTTTAATCATCTTTTGCAATCTCTTTCCTTAATCCCCTCATCTGACTCTTCTTTCATTTTTCTATATTCGCTGACACTGTCTTGAGTAGATTTTGACCCCAAGACCATGTGACTTATTTTTGGATTGCAATGGGGTATTTTCACCAAAGAAGGTTGGTTTTTAAAAGATTTTAGAATTATTAGAGTTAGATGAAGAGGATTTTTAAAAGATGGTGTGTATTATTGAATGTCAGTAATTTTAATTTCTTCTTTAAGGTAAAGACTAATAAACTAAAGGCAATAACTGGGACCATGGAAAAACTGATAAAAATTACAGAGGGAGATCATGGGGGGATGTGGTGACATTTTATAAAGTAAATGAAAAATTAAGTATTTATTGGGATTGTAGTGGAGGAAAAACAATTCCTTCTACCCTTCTGAGTTCTTGGCTGAGAGCCCTGTAATAAAAGACAGGTTAACAAGAGAAAATACAGACAAGTTTGTTAACATGACTACCTCATGTATACGTGAGAGATACCCAGGGAAAATGAGGAACTCCTAAGGTGACTTCAAATTCAGGCTTAGATATTATCCTAATAGGGAAAGAGGTGGGGGAGGGCGGCGGCTCAGGGGAGAGGACATGGTTTTTCAGGAAGATGACTGGGCCCTTAGAAGAGCAGATGGGAGGTAGGATTGATTGTGACAAAGTGTGGCTGTGGTGTCCACTTCTGGGCTCCTCTCCTGTGATAAGAGTCAATCTTCCCTAGTTGGGAAACTCCTGGAAGGGATTTATGACCACTGAACGCTTTTGGAGAGGTCTGTGTTTATTTAGGCAGTTAAAGGGAGTTCGGAGAAAGCCTCTCCCTGCATTGTCTGCTTTTCAAGTGCCTACAACTCAAAATAATATGTCACAGTATCATATTTTGGAGTAGCATATTCTGCTACCCTTCAAGATTTTTCTCCAAGTGTTTACAAAAATTATGATTAACCCATCCAGAGAATCAGCCTATCCTAATTTTTCTTTTGTATTCTGTATGCTTTGATCTTATCAAGAATTAGAACTCATGTTCTTAAATCAAATGCATTAGTGTAGTTTGGGAGGGCCTGAAGCGTGTTTTCTGTTCATTATGGAATCACAAGTGACAATAAAAAAAAGTCGCTTTTCTAGCCACTGTGGGTAATCCAAGAAGCCATCAGCATCCTGTAGGTCCCTGTTGTCACGACCTTCTCAGTGGTGCTTGCTCCGAATTGATAATATATAACCTATTTCAGACCCCACATCTTGTTAACCTCAATGAGGACCCACTGATGTCCGAATGCCTGCTTTATTACATCAAAGATGGAATTACAAGGTACATTTGTTTCTTTTCTCTTAGTTGATTGAATAACTTGATTGTTGAAAAATTTGTGGTTATGATTTCCTATTTTTCTCATCTGAAATAATTACCAACTATTAATATCTTTCCTACTCTTCCCAAATTACGCGTTTTAGCCAGCTGAACCAGTTAACATGCAGTTTTCCCCTAAAAGACCCTAAGTAAATTTGTTTCCTTCTATCACCTTACATGAATTCATTAGGGAGATTTGTTCACGCATATCTTTTTATAATGCTGTGAGTTACATTGGTATATCATTGTGCCTTGGTTTCTGATTCTGATGTTGACCATCTATGAAAATAAAATTTGCAGTTGAAAGCCTCTGATTTAAAAAAAGTGGTACCTTTTTTGTAGGTCCCAAAGAATATTCTTTGGGAGAAAGAGGTTCATTGTTTGTAGAGCTTTTTGTGTTTGAATTGCCCTGGGAAACACTGTCGCTTGTGCTCAGGGTTGGCCAGGCAGATGCCGAGCGGCGCCAGGACATCGTGCTGAGTGGGGCGCACATTAAAGAAGAGCATTGTGTCTTCCGGAGCGAGAGGAACAACAGTGGGGACGGTGAGAGCGCCGGGCTTAGCTTATCCAGCAGCCTTTTCATTCCCTACTGAGACATCCGCAAGACTCGGGAGTCCTGCCTCTCTCAGTGATACTTTCTCATACAGTCTAATATTTGCAAATGGAGAAACCTGGGCTGCTTATGGATGTAGGGGGACACACAGCTACTTTACATGAAAATAGCCTGGACAAAAGGAGCCCTTCTGTTACTGCCAAGAACTGAGACGGACATAGGCAATTAGGCTTGGTCCTGAATGTTAATTATTTGATAGGCAAGGAAGAGGGAACAAATACCCTGGGTAGTGAGAGGTTTGAAGGACCTCTAGCCTTAACCCAGTAGAATTTCTTTTTATGGAAAAGGGGAAAAAAAGTCAATCTTAATTTTTTTTGTCCAGGTTATTAACAAAACAACAACAATTTAATAGTACTTTTGTGCTATACAATCCCTTCCTTCCTCAAAATATTAGCTTTTGATATTAAGTTTCTAGTTATGACCTCCGTTTCACGCTTAAGATTTCTGATGGTTTCAGGTTTATAGACTGAACTGTCAGATATCACCGAAATTGACATTTCTTATCTTCTTCTGAGGTTTATCAAATTCATGTAAATGTTTCTGTCTTAGCCACAGCCCTGGCTGTGGTACCCGAAAATTATTATGGAGCTGCTAAGCCACTTGGTTACAGTAATCTATTCTAGTTACCCTGAATCCTCATAGCCACCTGCTTTCCGTTATTTTATTCCAGCGGTTTGTGATGCTAACATTAGTTTGCATTCCTCTTAGTTATCGTGATGCTGGAGCCCTGTGAACGTTCAGAAACCTACGTAAATGGCAAGAGGGTGGCCCAGCCTGTTCAGCTGCGCTCAGGTGAGACTCACCTGAGAGAGGTTTGACATCTTTGGCAAAGATCACATGGCTTTTGTGAGCAACTCTCATATCTGACTCTTTGTTTAAAGGCTGAAGTGATAGTCAGCATTAGGATTTCTGTAAAACTCCAAAAGCTGTCTTTTTGCACTAGGGAGAGTGAGATCATTAACCTAGGTACTATACATTTCAGAAATGGTTTCTTAACCCTGTTTCTGTTTTGTGCCAGGAAACCGTATCATCATGGGTAAAAACCACGTGTTTCGTTTTAACCACCCGGAGCAAGCACGGGCTGAGCGGGAGAAGACCCCTTCTGCTGAGACCCCCTCTGAGCCTGTGGACTGGACGTTTGCCCAGAGAGAGCTTCTGGAAAAACAAGGAATTGATATGAAACAGGAGATGGAGAAAAGGTAATGTCTAAATGCGATGTGACCCACGTGACTGTCACCTCTTTAAACATAGAGTAAGTAGCATTTATGAAACAGCTGAGTGATTTCCTCATGGATTCTTTTCCTCTCTTGTTTTTCTTTTCCTTCTAGGCTGCAGGAAATGGAGATCCTATACAAAAAGGAGAAGGAGGAAGCAGATCTTCTCTTGGAGCAGCAGAGACTGGTAGGAGTCCATCCTGAACCCTCGATTAGAAAAGGGCGGCTTGCTCTCATACCTTCCCTGTCCCACCAATGAGCACGCGCCACCTGGCTTCCTCAACTCTTCTTGAAAGCACACTCTATTCTCTCATTTCCTTAATGGAGAATGAACTTCCACGTCCTCGTAGCCTTCGCCTGAAAACCTGTCCACAAGGTCCTGTTTTGTGCTTTTTATGTCTTAAAGTCAAACCTTTACTTCTGTCAAAACCAAGTGCTTTTTGAGGATACAGTGGGAGCTTTTCTGGTAGACTTTGCCTCTTGATAGTGGTTTTTGAGTATGCGTCAGTGTGGTTCGTTTATTAATAATCCTTCTGCATATTGAATCTGGTGGGTGTTTGCCTTGGTTTTGTTTCTGATCACCTGATAGTACTAATTCTCTGCTCTTGTGCCTGACCTGGGGGTTGTTCTTGTGCTGGGCAGACTTTCTCTTTTTTTTTTTTTTTTCTAGTTAAACTGTGTCTAAAAGTGTTGCTGCACAGTTGCATGTGTTAATCCTTTTCTGTTCCCCTGCATGGAGTCTGAATTCTTCAATAAGGGCCTGTGTGGCATGTGGGTGACAGTGGAAGCAGGGGCTATACAGCTAACTCAGACAGGAGAGGGAAGCCTGCTTCCTCTGGGTCGAGAAAGGGTTTGGGTGAGCAGCGGAAAAGTCGGTTTAAGGTCGCAGCTTATAATGCTAATGGTTTAGCATTTTAGGATTTAATTGATTTTCCAAGTTTGATAGAAATGGAATCTCATGAATAAATTGATCCATGAGTTAGATTTTCATTAGTAAAGCCATCCAGTTTTGGCTTTTTGGCATTTATTTGATGAGTAATGAAAAGGTATAACAGACCTTTGGATACCGTGGGTGCAGTTTAGGAATTTCCCAATTTTTAAAATTCATGAGCATCTTTTAAGATAAGGGGGTATTAGGGAGAAAGCTGGAATACTTGTTTCTTCCCTTAGCGTAAGATACTGTGGGTAAACTACAGCCTTTTCGCCATGCTGTACTTCCGGGAAGAGAGGCTATGGCTAGACGAAATGCCAGGCCTTGAGCACAGGCAGCCTGTGCTGGGCAGCTCAATTCTCAGGTGGGCAGTGGGTTAACTAGTTAGTTTATTATCTTGGAAATTATAATAAAGCCCAAAAAGGATGGATTGTAAGAATGAATCAAGTGTTTGGGACAAGAAAATAGCAGTTATATATAGAATCTCTTCAGGAGGCCTAATTGGCATACAGTTTTTAATAAAAATGGAAAGATGTAGCTACAATGTGGTTAGGGACTTCAAAGGATTATGACACATGAAGGAGCCTTTTAATAGTGTAGCATATTCTAATAACATGGTCTGTGAGAGATCAAACGAGGACAGGTATAATTAAGCTGTATTAACAGTAGAGCCTTGTAATTGTATAGTAGTGCTTTATAATTTAGAGAGTTTTAACATCTTTCTTTTTTTTTTTAATTCCTGAAACAACCTTCTTTGGTAGCTGTGTATGTAAATAAATGAGTAATATTTCCTCTGGTTTATATTTTCTCCAAACTGAGGAGACCAAGCCTAAAAAATGCTGTCTCTTGCCCACTCTAAAATACCATGAAGTCATGGGTCTGAGGCTTAAACTTAAACTTGGGTCTTCTGACTTACTCCACTGTTCTGTTCAGTAGAGCAGTGCGTCTCAACCAGGTGCTAAAAGGCAGGTGCTGATCGAGTAGGTCTGGGGTGGGCCCTGAGGTTCTGCACTTGTAACCAGCCCCCAGGTGGTACCCAAGCTGCTGGTCTGGGGACCAACCTGTGAGTAACTAGGTAGAAAGACTCCTGGTGGCTGCTACCCTCCATAAGCAGAGCCGGTGATCATCCTCTGCTCTGAAATAAGAGGATGACTGTTCAGCAAAGGGAAAGGAAAGGTCTTTAAGCCACACAGTTCCAGGGGAGATACTTAGTCTGCAGGGATTCAGCTTCTGGTTGTCATTTGCTCTGCGTATCTCAAAGCAAGCTAGAATTTCAAGAGTAGACCCTTAAAGCAAGGAGGTGACTTTCCCCCCACAAATCCAGCTGTCTATTCCATTTAAATTTCTCGTCCTCAGGAGGAGTTGATTTCTAATGCTTTCGCCTAGAGAGTACCTGGCAGTAATAGCAGTGAATGGAAAATGTATTTTTATGATCCCATATTAGTCAACCAACAGATATATTTCAAATGCACCCTATGAATAAACATTGAGAGGATACAAAGGCATTATTATTCAGTAAATATTTTTTCACATTTATTATATGTAATCACTTTTGCATAATGACAGCATTAAGAAACGAATTCAGGGTCATGAGTTTTATATTATGATAATTCCCCGTATGCGTCACACTGTTACATTCTCTTCTAGTTAGTGCTCTGTTATATGCCTGGTCCTTTCTGTGCTTGCTTTTTTACACCTGTGTTTTGGGTATCTTCTCTCTTCTATTTGTATAAGCTTCTTGCAGTCTCTGCAGGAGGCCCACTTTGCATTTGGTATTTAATGAAAACAGAAGTATCTTTGAGTGGCGTGTGAATTGGACAGACCTGAGCAGTTTTTTCACCCTCGTAATAAATGAATCTAAATATCTTAAAATCTTTTCCTTTTTTTGGACATGAAATAGGACTTACATCTTGGCACATAGACTTTGCATATATACTTTTTAGTATCACGGTCAGTATGTGACGGGGATATGTTTGAGTGACATGGAGAACAGAATCGGTATGACAGTATTTAAAAAGAAAGAAAATTATGGCCACCTGATTTAATTTGAGTTCTTTTGAATTTATGTAGACTCTCATTTATTTATGTTTTATTTTGGAGTTTAAAGATATAACTGTTATCTCTCAATCTTGACAATGATTAGAACATTTGTTATTTCCTAAATTAGGTAGTATTCACTTTATCCTTAAGCAATTTAAAAAAAAGAGCCGGGGGGGGAAATAATAGTTGTCAGTTATGTGGGAAGAATCAGAGAGTTTGTTTTGTAAAACTCAGTTTATATATATTTACAAGAAAACCTTTTTTAGGAGTCAGACATACCTTTTATTTTCATGTAATTAATGTCATCTTTTGTCACTTAAGAGTAACCATTTTTTAAACTAAAAATGAAAAGAAAAAAATAGTGTAGAGTCTGTAAATTTAGCTTTATCTGCTTTTTGTTGCTAAATTTTCAAGCAGGTAGGGGTTGTAAATTGGTTCAGTACCCATTACAGACCAACAGAAATAATACAGATCAGGAACATCTCCAAATTCAGGGGCCAAGTTTATTGTCATTGTTAAAGGTTATGTTTTTGTTCCCTAGAAAGTAACTGTACATGAAAATCTTTGGTATAGAAAGCCAGATTTATCAGTTATCAGGTTTGATTAACAAAAAAAACCTTGAGATAATTTTGGTAATCACAGCCAAGTAAAAGAGACTATTAAGTAAGAATATTTTCATTTACTGCACTATCTTGAACTATTCTAATGAGTAGTGTCTTTTCCCAGGAACTTTTATTTCCTGAACAGAAATTCTTTCTTAATCCTATTCATTTTAGGGGATTTAAATCTAGTATTTCTTTTATTTAGATCCATGTTATCAAGATTTGTTTGTGTTAAGAATACTTGGTTATTATCCAAAGTCAGGCTGTGTTTTTAGGCCTAAGTAAAAATTTTTTTGAAAAAGAAGTAATGGTGCAAAGATAGGTAGAAAGACAGAGATTTAGAGAAAAACGTTTTGAAGTGGATCCATTTCATACGAACAGAATATAGTCTTGGTGTTTTGGGTGTTGATAGGAAGAGTTGTCGCTTAAAGTGATATTTCTCAAATAGCTAGAACTGCCATGGGTTTTCATAGATAGAAAATATCTCTAAGTTGTATTTATTAAAATATTACTTGGGCAATTTTAAATGATGTTTAATAAAAGTATTTGCCTCGCTTAATTTATGTTCCAGATGTTTGTTTCTTAAAATTTTGTAGGTGAGGTGTGTTTATTGATTTAAGTGTGAAAAACAATAGCAGACCCACTACAAGGATCCTTTTTTATGCTTTCTTGTTCTCTGGATAACAAGCTTTAATTGTACAAACAAAATGGATCTATTTGACAGGACATAAGAAAATAGCAAATCCAATGTATGCTCACAGAAAGACTAGTTTCAAAACCCTCTTGTCTTCTAGAAAAACAGTTTGGTTGATGAGAACCTCACATGGTCTGCTAGTAGCGATTCTTAGCATTTTTAACATCATCCCTATTTGTTTCTTTTTCTACTTTCTCATCTTCTAACTTTTTTCTAGGGCTGCTCTTTTTAGTAAAGCTAAACAAAACGTGGCATCCTACAGCCTTACTAACCTTTGTTAATCCGCCTGCTCGTCACATCTTGTATGGCATCTGTGCTCACTCATGGGGAAAGAGTTTCTGGAAGAAGCAACAGCAATAACCAAGGCAAATGTGGGGAAGTGGCTGCATGGGTGTTAGCATGTGTGGGGTATAGGTTTTACTTCATTTTCTGGAGCTAGTGGAGATGTCCGTTCACACCATTTTGTTAATAACTTCATGTGACCTTAGAGTGAGATACTCACTCACTGTGTCAGTCTTCCTAAGAAATTTGCTTGCAGATTTCATCACTTATGCCAGAAAGTAGAAATTTGGATTAGTGTTAGTAATTAAACGAATCTTTATATTAATAATAATCTATGTATGCATATGTCTTAATAGACTTGCTCATCATTTAGGGGTTTTGTTTTGTTTTTTAGGGATTTTTTTTGTTTTTAAATTTGGTTTAGGCTTTTTTGCTTGCTTTTTCTTCAATTTGGTTTTCGTTTTTTACATTTTAATTTTGGTTATTTTGGGGCCATTTTTTGATTTTGTTTTTCCAAAGGACGCGGATTCTGATAGCGGGGACGATTCTGACAAGAGGTCCTGTGAAGAGAGCTGGAAACTGATTACTTCTCTGAGAGAAAAGCTACCTCCCAGCAAGTTGCAAACCATTGTTAAAAAATGTGGCCTCCCCAGCAGTGGGAAGAAACGAGAACCAATTAAAATGTATCAAATACCCCAAAGACGGCGCCTGAGTAAAGATTCCAAGTGGGTCACCATCTCAGATCTTAAGATTCAGGCTGTCAAAGAGATATGCTACGAAGTAGCTCTCAACGATTTCAGGCATAGTCGGCAGGAGATTGAGGCCTTGGCCATTGTGAAGATGAAAGAGCTTTGTGCCATGTACGGGAAGAAAGATCCCAATGAGCGGGACTCCTGGAGGGCAGTGGCCAGGGATGTGTGGGACACTGTTGGTGTCGGGGATGAGAAGATTGAAGACATGATGGCCACGGGCAAAGGCGGAACTGATGTAGATGACCTCAAGGTTCACATAGACAAGCTGGAAGATATTTTGCAAGAAGTCAAAAAGCAAAATAACATGAAAGATGAGGAGATAAAAGTCTTGAGAAATAAAATGCTCAAAATGGAGAAAGTTTTGCCCCTGATTGGATCGCAGGAACAGAAAACCCAAGCAAGCCACAAAGCAAAGGAACCTGTTGGTGCTGGTGTCGCTGGCAAGGCTGAGACTGATGTCAGTCAAGGAGACAGTGGAGAACTTGGGAAGGAAGAGCGTGTTTCCCAGCTGATGAACGGGGACCCCGCGTTCAGACGGGGACGGCTGCGCTGGATGAGGCAGGAGCAAATCCGCTTTAAGAACCTGCAGCAGCAGGAGATAACAAAGCAGCTTCGTCGGCAGAATGTGCCTCATAGGTTCATCCCTCCTGAGAATCGGAAGCCCCGGTTCCCCTTTAAGAGCAATCCTAAACACAGGAACTCTTGGAGTCCTGGGACACATATCATCATAACAGAAGATGAGGTTATAGAGCTTAGAATTCCAAAAGACGAAGAGGGAAGGAAAGGAAATAAAGAGGAGAACCAGGAAAAGGGTGGTAGAGCCGCTTCTAAGGATCCCCAGTTACCATGGGGCTCTCAGGGCCCGCGAAGTCAAGACCACATCCAAGTTAGCAAGCAGCATATTAATAATCAACAACAGCAACCTCAGTTACGCTGGAGAAGCAATTCTCTCAATAATGGCCAACCGAAGAGTATGCGCTGCCAGGCGTCGGCCTCGTCAGAATCCTTAAACTCCCCCAGTGGTCACCCCACCGCTGATCTGCAGACTTTCCAGGCGAAGCGCCATATTCATCAACACCGTCAGTCTTACTGTAATTACAACACTGGAGGTCAGCTAGAGGGCAGTGCAGCCAGTTCCTATCAAAGGCAGATGGACAAAACCAACCATTGTAGCCAGTTTGTGACACCTCCACGGATGAGGCGACAGTTCTCAGCACCCAATCTCAAAGCTGGTCGAGAAACCACAGTATAAACTACTGGACAAACTTGAAATCCCGGTGGAGGAAACGGGCAATGTTAGCTGGTGATTTGAGTTGGTTCTAGCCTTGGCCTTGAGTTCCTACTATTTACATTATGATTGGAATGTTGCGTTCCTACAAATAATAACTGATTTTAATATTGTCAAAACATAAAACACTGGTAAATGTTTCAACGCCTCCCTTTTGTTTGTATACCATAAATGGGCAGTTTCTGGAATTTTGGACAGAACACTGAGACCTCCCGTTTTTTCTGAGACTTCCCTCCTGTCTTGGTGCCTACATAATACACTTACTTGCACAGACTGGTCTTATTTCGGTGCAAGTTTGCTATGTTTTTATAATGCCTATACATTGATCTGATACCCAGAAAGACCTGCCTTTTGGTTTATGCAGACATTCAAAAGGGGAATTTGACATGTAGAATTAAATGTCTATCGTTTCCCCATAAATGTTAGTTTAAAAATAATTACATGCAGCTATGTGCACACAGCTTTGCATATATCATCCGTGTCGGTCCTTTTTAAAAATATAATTGGACTTTTCAGAAGCCCAAACTAAATGTTTTCAGACACACTTTATAGTACACAGCTTTGCATCTTCCACGGAACTTCCACACCCTCTTGTTCTTCTACATTTACATAGAACTGATGCAGTAGGCTTTTTGTTTTTTTTCTTACTGTATCGGTATATGTATGAAATTTGTCGTACTGAAATATTTAAATTGGCACCATATCTGGATTTCTGTCTAGGGTTTGCATTTTGAAAGTTTATGTATCATTTCACACACATACACACATAAACACACACTGAATTATACACCAAAATCATGCCAACAGAAGTACCAGAAAAATACTTGTATGGTGCTCTGAGCAGTATATATGTTTATAGGGAGGTTATTTGGTGGAGAGAGGGAAGGGGTGGGCCATGGGGAGAAGGCTACAGCATACGGCTGAGTGCCGCTCGTTTTCAGTAGATGATGAAATAATGAAATAGGTTAACTTTGGTTGAGTTTAGAATAAAGGAGATGATGTGTAATGAACTCCTCTTTGGTTACTAGCAGTAATGCTCACAGATACTCCAGCAAGCTAAGAGAAGGCCTGATGAACATTTAATGTATCAATACCTCATTTTACTGTGTTGTCTCAGTTTTCCTCACTGGAGAATCCACGAAAGATGGATTTTAATGGGAAGAAAAATTTTTCTACATCCTTCCTCATCTCTTGAACTTGTCAGAAACTTTTTAAAGAGGCGATGTGAAGAGCCAGAGACGTCGATGAGATTGCCTGACTTCCACGTTGAAGAGTCCTAACTCACACTAAGTCATCTGTCAAACGCTGTCTTCCAGATGGTGGGAAAATTGCAGCCAAGATAGCAATTAGCATTCAAGGAAGCCTTAAAGATTGTGATTACATAGTTGTTGTTTTTTCCTTCGCGTGTGAGCACTATGCTTTATTAGAACATATTATTTTTAATCATAGTATTTTTTGTTTGCTTCTAAGAAAGTGCTTTCTCAATGCACAGAAAGTTGCCTCCAGTTAATTCTGGGGGATGTTTTTGCTTTCACAGCTAGAACAGTCCTAGTCTTCAGTTGAAGCTTTATGGCAGGTTAGACATGGTGAAGGATGTTTGTTATGAATGGGTTGACTAATTGAGATGACCGCCTCCTGTACCATGTGTTTTGGATGTACTTGGTAGGCTACTTCAAATCAGTCACTTCATTGCATCTCATGTAAACCCCAGTTGTCCTCCTTGATGCTTAGATATAGATACGTTAACTATTTCTTTCTTGCAAAAAAATTCATTTTCTAAAATGAATAATAATAATGATTACTCAGCTTTCAACTCTGGAGTAGAAATGAGCTCTGATTTCCCTAACTTGAGATGATGTAGGATAAGTCTCTGTATTTCCAGTTTTAAGGTGACCTTTTCATCTCATGTGGGCAGGCGCCTGCCTCCCTTTCCCACTAAACAATGGGAGTGTCTACTGGTGACCAGGTGGCACTGTAGAATGAAAAGTAGTATTTTCATTTACCAATGTGGGTTGTAATAAGCACTATACCCAGATACTCCAAAGCATTAGGTTTGTGTTTGTGCTTCATTTGCTGTTCCAGGAGCCCTTATTTTCAGATGACCAGAAAGAAATGAACCAAGGTTTGATTGATTGCCACATATGTCCTCCCATGCATTTCAGAGCATATGCTTGTCTTAGGAAATAACTGTGTGGGTAAAATTACTTCACTGACTCTTTATTAAGTAAGTAACTAGTGCCATGCTTTTGTGCTCTATTGGTATAGCCCGTGTTGCTGTTTGTTTTTTAATTTGACGGTGTCTCTCCCTAAGCTTAAGTGGAACAAGACCAAAGAGAAATAAATGGTCATCATTAAACGATTATTATTATATTATTGAAGTACTCCTAGCTATTATCATAGCAAAATGAAACAAAAACGTGTTTTTGCTATGGAATTATGTAATGATCTGCCATTAATGGAAATGTAGAGGAGTGCTAATTAATTGGTATAGTTTCACAAACTAAAATGCTATTCCTTGGAGAGTTAAAGACATTCTGCTCATTACTAGTAAGCTTCAGCCAAAGGGCTTTTCCTTAATTTTTGCTTCTAATTCTTTTCAGCGCTTGGAATTGTTTCTCCTTTCACTGGAAATGCAATGAAGTATTGTTTATTCCATGAAGTGACTTGAAGTGACCACTTGTGTTTTAGGTGCAGGCTGATGTTCGAAACAAAACACAACACAGTTTATTGTTTATTCCATGAAGTGACTTGAAGTGACCTCTAGTGCTTTAGGTGCAGGCTGATGCTGCAAAACACAACACAGAGTTTGCCACACTGGTGTCTGGGTTGAAGGCTGTTAGACTCCAGGAAGTTACATCGTTTTCCTCCCGTCAGCTGCTGTATTCCTGGGCCTTACTGGTCCTTTGTAAACTTGCCTTAATGGTTTGTACAGGACTGGGAGGAGGGAGCTGCCGTGTTCGGTGTCCCTTAAGGAAGATGCCCCCTTAGGCACATGCAAAGCAAGCATTTGTTCTGTACTGTTAGAGCCACAATGTTAGAGCATTGTGAGCAGTTTCATAATTGTCCAGTTTATGTCACCTTCCTGAGATTTTAAAATCTGCTCTAGATACTTAGTTTGAACCACTCTAGGTTGTGAAATGTATTGGTTTCCTCCCTTTGTTCCTGTAAAATCTTGTTGATGAACAATGGATTTCTCCCCCAATTTCTTAAAAAAGTGGTTGAAGATTGTCTTTCTTTGAGTTGTAAGATCTACCTTATCAGAAAGGGAGTTTGTAATGTTCAAAAAATAAAGTCCTCATTCAATAAAAGCTGAAGTCATCTTTTAAGAGTGTGATTTCTCTCTGCTGTGGGAGGAGGGAGAAGTACAAGGTGATGCTAATAGACCTGATCTTGACTTTCATGTATTGCTCTTGCATCTGAAGATGGTCGCAAGCTAATTAGTTTAAGCTTTTTGCTTTCATTACCCTTTTCTATTTATCAAAATTCTATCTTAAACGGGATCTTTAACCCATACTTTATGCTACATTTTATTTAAAAACTTTTTTAGTATAAGATGAACGAGGGGATATCAAATATCACTTC
Source organism: Rhinolophus ferrumequinum (assembly GCF_004115265.2). NCBI lineage: Eukaryota > Metazoa > Chordata > Mammalia > Chiroptera > Rhinolophidae > Rhinolophus > Rhinolophus ferrumequinum. The sequence continues at coordinate 6,848,000 of NC_046292.1, forward strand.
CTGATTTGTTTGAGTTTAAACTGTGTTTTCAATTTTTTAATTATATAATCTTGATTTGAAGGTTTTAAAAAATGAAAGGGTATATATTTCCCTTCATATGGATAGGAACTAAATTTCTAAAAAGTTTTGAGTAATTGTTCAGCTTTTCTTTTTTACCTTTGACATTGCTTTTCTCCACCCAGAGTGTTGGTGGTGTACTAGAGGTGAAACAGGACAAAGCAGACGATTTTTCTAGAGTGAACCATCAGTCTTAATGGACATGACATGTTTTATATTGAAAAACAGCACAATCATACATTGTGGAGTAGAATACAGAACCTACCTGAGATTTTTTTCCCCCATGAGTTTTTAATATAAAATTTGGAACTTGAGAGAATTGTTATGCTTGGATTGATTTGCTGCAGCCTCATGTTCTTTGCCGTCGGGTACTTAGTATTTCTGTGCTGTTGGAGAAACTGGGGGAAGAGTTGCCAAGACCCAACCACTGCTAGGGTGACACAGGCGATTCCAGTGCAGTATGATGTGGGCAGTGATAGTTGTGTCACAGTGTGAGGATGGGGAGAGTGGGGAAAGGTTTTTGAGGGAGGAAGGCCTGAGCCAAGAGCAGAATCCCAAAGTACAACTGGGAGTTTGTCCAAGTGAAGAATGGTGGGCACAGGGAAGAAGCATGTCAGGCCCAGGGGACTGCGAGTAACTCGAGGGGTCAGAGCATTGGCTGGGTGTCGGGGAGTGGTAAGAGGTGAGGGCAGCTGGGCGGCCAAGCGCCAGGTCCTGGCATGCTGAGGAGTGGGGATTTTATCTTGAATGTGATGGAAAGCTGCCAGATGACTTTATACAGGGAGATTTCACTATTCCTGTTTTAGAAATGGCCAGTTTGGGTTGGAAGGAGGCAAATTCAGAGCTCAGGGCTCCAATTGGCAAGTCGCAGTATGAACTAAATGAGAAACTGCTTTCCAGAAAAAGACAGGGAGGAAGGAGAGACAGAATGACTCTGATTATTTGCAGGTGGAATCAACAAATCAGTTTGCTGGTGGGTTAAACCCTGTGGATGCAACCCACAAGGTGATGAAGGTCCTTGCTCAGATCGTGGTTAGAAAGTAAAATAGACGAGACCAAGACTGCGAGATTGGGAGAAAAGAGAAGCCACTCAGGTCTAAGAATAGGTGTGGAAGCCCTGGAGGGCTAGATCTGAGCTTGTGTCCGCACAGTGCTTCTTTGCTGGGGGTGAGCAAATCCAAGTGTTGGTAAGAACTGGGGCGTGGATACCTACTTTCTAGCTAGTGCTTGGTAATCTGCCATTAAAAGAGGAGGGCAGTATTTAGCAAAAGGAGCCAAGCCTCAAATGTCCAAAACTTCCTAACCAGCAAACCCAGAATGGTGACATTGATTTTACCTTAAATGGCACCTTCTTCAGAGATGCCCTGTCTAATTGTGGCACCATCATCACTGTAGTCGCCTCCTAACTTGTCTCTTTGCTTGAGCCCTATAACCCACTGTCCGCATAGCAACCAGCATCATCTTTTACAAACAAAGTCAGATCATATCAGTGGTCTCCCGTGGCTTCCCATTGCACTTTAAATCTGAACTTCTCTTTTGATTTTATTTTATTTCTTATTAAACTCATTGGGGTAAACTGGTTAATAACATTATAGAAATTTCAGGTGTACAATTTGTAATATGATGTCTGTATACTCTACTGTGTGCTCACCACCCGAAGCCTAGTCTCCTTCCGTCACCATATATTTGGTCTCCTTTACCCTCTTCATCTTCCCCCACCCCCTTTCCCCTCTGGTAACCACCAGTCTGGTGTCTGTATTTGTGTAAAATCTGAACTTCTTACGTAGCCTACGAGGCTTTCCATTTTGGCTTCTTGCCTGCCTCTCCCTCTTCATCTCTGGGCGTTCTCACACTGTAAGCACTTTGGACTTTGGTTCCCTGACAACACAGAGTTTGTTCTCACCTCGGGGCTTTTGCACTTCCTCACGACTGGAATCCTTTCTCATCCTGCTTAACTTGTCTGGATCTGCATTCACATGCCCTTTTTCCTGCCCCAGGCAAGCTCTCACTGCTTCCATAATGATAACCTGTGGTTGTCTGTGTACTTGTTTGGTTCTTCCATGAGAATGTAAACTCACCTGGAATATAAACTCACCTTGTTCGCTTCACCATTCATCTGCACACATCACCCAGAAGAGAGCGTCAGAATTCCCTGGGGGCCTATGGGAGTGCAGATTGCTGGGCCCACCCCCAGAGTTTCTCAGGCGAATGGTCTGGGATGGGGCCTGAGAGTGTGCATTTCTGGTAGGTTTCAGGTGATGGGGATGCTGCTGGATCAGCAACTACTTTTGAGAACCATTGTTCCAGAACAGGAGTTGGCAGATGGTATAGTAAATAGTTTAGGCTTTGTGGGCCTTGTGGTCTCTTGTCACAACTACACAACTCTGCTGTTGTAGCAGAGAAGCAGCCTTTGGCAGTATGCAAAGGAATGGACATGGCTGTGTTCTGTTCCTATAAAATTATATTTACGTTTTTGTAAAAACAGGCGGCGGGCTGGATTTGTCGCCAGCCGTAGTTTGCCGGCCCCTGATCTAGAAGATAGTCACTCTGAGAACTAGTAACTGGAAGATGAATATATGACTGTTGGAGCTAGAAGACGGTTGTGTGCCACCAAATGCTGGTGAATGACAGATCTCTGGCCTTCTGACGTTCACAGAGCTGTGGAGGAGACAGCCATTAGACAGACGGTCACACCAGTAGTTATACAGGGTGTTTGTGGCAAATGCCATGAGGAAACAATACAGGGTTCTTTGACAGTTTACACCCAGGCACCTCAGGGAGGGAAAAGTGGCCGTCCTTGCTCTCAGCTGAAGATCTTGTTTCACTAAGGAAAAGAAGCAATCGTAAGAAAACTTCCCTGTTTTCCACTTCTAGTTCTGCGGCATCCCTCATGCGGCCGTGCCTGTACTTGGCCTTCCCGCCTGTTCATGTATGAACTGTCCTTGCTCCTTGTTCCTTGCATTCCATCTTACGTCACCTCCTCAAGGACTTACTGTACACTTACCCCTTCTCATTTACAAATCTGTTTCTCTCCTGGATTCTTCCTGTCAGCATGTGTGCTTTATTTCACCAGTTTCCACAAAGTCCCATGTTCCCTGTGAACTCACTCCGTTTCTCTGTAACGTTTTACAGAAATTCTCCTTGAGGGAGATTTTGGTACTTATGTCACACTTGTCCACCTCCCAGTATTGCCTTTTACCGTATCTTCTCAGCATTCTTGCTTGAACTCACTCTCGTTTCCACCTGACCACTGAAGCCACTTGTAGCAGGGTCCAAAGATCTCCACAGTAACACATCTGGGGCGATTTCTCAGTCTTCATCTTACTGAATCTGTTTGGCGTTTGACACAGTTGCCTGCTTTTTACTTCTTGGGCCACTTTGTTCTCTCGGCTTCACCTTTTCCTCTGACCTCACTTGCTGCTCCTTTGTGGTCTCTGACCATCGACGTTGGCTATTTCCGTATCCGTTCTCCCAGGCGATCTCATGCCCTTCTGTGGCTTTACCTTCCACGTTCCCACAGGTGATGATGAAGCTAGTGACTCGTGTTGAGCATTTACGTGCGCCAGTAAACACCTGTGTGTGGTCATTGAGTCCTCAGACTGCTCTGCTCGGTGACGTAGGTGTCGTCCTTCCCATCTTCTATATTTCCCCCATTGTCGCACAGCTGCTAAGTGGGGACCCAGGTCCAGTCTCAGGCAGTGTGTCTGCAGACCGCTGCCCCGCCCCTTTCTGCTGATGTAGCCTCAGCCTCTCTCCAGCCTGAACCTCTGCCCTGACTTCTGGACGCACACCTAGGACCTGCCATCCATACAGCTAACTGGCACCTCACATGTAAACCAGAGCAAGCATTCCTCTGCCTGTAAACCATATCCCAGCTCCATTCTCTTCACCACCTTTGCTGCTGACACCCTGGACCAGGCCACCACCATCTTCCTCGACACGGCTTCGAACTGTCACTCCATGACAGTTTAACGGCCTCCTGACCACTGGCCTTGCTTCCAAGCCCCCAGGCTACTCTCCATGGAGAGTCATATTTTTAAAACATACACTAGACCGTATTCCTAGCTCTGAACCACAAAAGCTTCCTTTCGGATAAAATCCATAGTCCTTACAAAGCCTATGAGGCCGTCCATAACCCAGTCCCTAGCTGACTCCTCAGCTGTGTCTCTGACCCTTCCTGTTCCTCCCCGCCCCACCCACACAAGTTTTCTTGTGTTTCCTTAAACACACTAGGCTGCTTTGTACCCACAGACCATTGTACTTGCTGCTAGTACAGACATCTCCCCCCCACACATCTCAACACGCCAGGCTTAAATCTCTGATTAAATTATCTCTAAGCAGAGAACTTCCCCGACCACCTAATCTAACAGGGTCCTTCCTGTTTCTCTCTTCTCCCTACTAGCCGTGACACCTCCCTTTCTTTATTTTTCCTCATAGTACTTCTCTGTACTGAATCACAGTGTGTACTGCATCTGTTTACTGTTTATTGTGTCCCTCACCAATGAGACTTTCGTCTTAACTGACTCACTGCATTCGTAGCACCTGGCACGTAGTAGGGGTTCAAAGAGTATTTATTTGGTGAATGAATGTATGGATGGAAAGTGGTTAAAAGAGCGCGCTCTGGAGTCCAGTTGCCTGGGTGGGTTCAAATCCCATTTCCACTACTTGCTAACTCTGATCTTTGGAAAGTTACTTAATTTCTTGAAGTCTTTTTCTTCTTTAACATGAGGATAACAGTAGTACCATCTTCAGAGAGTTATTGGGAAGACTGAGATAATCCATGTTAAACATTAAGAACAGTTATGGCACAAAGTAAGCTTAAAAACAAGAATGGGCCGATGAGACAGAATATTCTAGAAGAGAGAACAGCCAGTGCAGTGCCTTTATAAATATGGGGCATATTGAACTATCTAGGATTTTTTATAAACACAAAAGGTTACTGATAAATATATTAATTTTTGGTGTACTTTTTGATATTTATCCTAGTTTTCACCATGAAATGAACAGTATCTGGACATTAGTATCTGAATCTCTTAATCCATTTGCTGTAGGAAAATCTAACACTTAGAGACTTTCTGGTGGCATAAAAATATCCTTGTTGGAAGCTCATATGCAGCCTGGCTTGGGGAAGAGGAAGCCAAGTCAAGAAGTGGTGTTGATATTTGGACTGCTAACTGGGGATAGAAATTTCCCTGAGCAAAATGCAGCTCAAGTTTTAGCTCCATTGCATTCTGGGAAATCTTTTTATGTCAGCTTGACTGCCACTAAAGCAAACCAGAGCCTCATCTCTTTAACTGTCAGAATCTAAAGATGGTGTTTTCATTGGTCGTTTGACCAGCCTATAAACCTCTTCTTGAAGAAATCCTCAGAATTAAGCCAGTCACCAAAAAAGGCAAAACTGTATGATTCCACTCACATGAGATACTTAGTCAAAATCATAGAAAGTGAAATGGTGGTTGCCGGGGAGTGCAGGGAATGGGGAGTATATAATGGGTATAGAGATTCAGTTTTACAAGATGAAAAGAGTTCTGGAGACGGATGGTAGTGGTGATTATACAACATTATGAATGTATTTCACACCACTGAATGGTACCTAAAAATGGTTAAGATGGTAAATTTTATGTGTATTTTATTTACTATAATAAAAAATTTGGAGGAAGTGAAAAATAAAAAACAAAAAATCTTCAAGACATTAATATTTTGTTTCACCTGATGATTTTTAGGTAAAGCAGCAGTCTTTCTTTTTGCTGAAAGAATCCCATATGATAAATAGGTTTTTTTAGGGGGGGAAAACTTGCCTCATCTCCAGTTTTGAAACATTCCACAACCTACCAAGAATCTGGAAAAAAAAAAAATAGCACAATGAACCTTTGTATACCCGTATTTATATATTTTTCCTGAATCATTTAAAAGTTGGAGACATCATGACTATTTACTCCTAAATACTTGTGTGTGTATTTCCTGGTGTCAAGGATGTTCTCTTAATGTCATTAACCCATCCAAGAAATCGAATACTGAATCAATGTCATGTAATATACAGTTCATTTTTAAATTTCCCTAATTGTCTAAAAAATATAAATAAGTGTGTGTGTGTTAATCCAAGATCCAGTCCAGGTTTATATATTGCATTTGGTTATGGTGTTTTCTTTTATCTTTCATTACACTGGTATTTTTGAAGAATCTAGGCCCCGTTCTGATTTGTTGGATTGTTTCCTCAAGATTAGATTTAGATTAAGCTTTTGTGATAAGAACGCGATAAAGGTGACATTATATTCTTCCATTGCGTCACATCGGTAGACATAACATGTCAATTTGACCTATTATTGGTAAAGTTAAAGTTTAATAAATTTAGAGTTAATATGATTCCCAGTTCTTTCTTATTAACAGAGTTGGATTTGGGATTGTGTGAATATTGTGTTTTCCATCCACCTTTCACACAGTTGTTTTAGCATTTTTTAATGATTCCTGTCTGATTCAGTTACTACATCTGGGGTTGCAATATAGTGATTTTCTAATTGTCATTTCCTCTGCATTTATTAACTGGCTTTTTTTTTTTTTTTTTTTTTTTTGCTAAGAAGAGCTTTTCCTTTTTCTCTTCTCTTTTTAGTGTCGCTGTGGACTCTTGAAGCCATTTTATACTAAGAATGTGCTGTATTCTTTTTTTGTAATTCTTATTGGCCAGTGGGAGTCTCTGTGTCCTTTTGAAATGGCCCCGTTGGTCTTTGAGTACTTCCGCACTTTCTGGCACACGAGATTCCGGGGTCCTCTTGTACTTCCCTTGCTCCAAACCTGGAATCAGTCCTTTTCCCAAAGAATGTTGGTTCCTTTTAGTGGGGAATGGTAAATATTTAGAAATCAAGATCTGGGTGCTAGGTTTACTTAGAAAATAAACGTTTTAAAGCATTGCCTGTCATTTTGATACCATTTAAGAGGACTTTCTCATGTGTTTGAGATAGTTCAGCATTTGGTCCTTCCTGCAGTCCTGTGTGGCAGGCAGGTCAAATCCTACAGGTGATGAAAGGGAGGTGGAGAGAGGATTTAACTTTCCCAGAATGACAAGACTAGTAAGAGCAGATGCCAGAAGCAAAACCCAAGTCTTTTACCTGCTAGTTGTTTGTGGGTGTTTTTTTTTTTTTGCCATAGTACATAGCCTCCTAAAAAGTGTTCAGACATCTAGTTAAGCTGTGTTACTGGCTCTTGGTCACTGCCAGCTCCACTACAGAGAGAAAGCTTCCTTTATGAGATTAAAGGGTAAATGACTAGAGCCTTGAGAATATTTGTATCCTTCTTAGCATTGCCCTTGGGAGCTCCTTCTATAATGGGGTTTGCTAGCGAGGCTTTCAGTGGACCTCTGTAAGCATGGGATATTTGATTGGTGACTTCAGAGCTCTGAAAACAGTACGTGGTCAGACCTCAGCCCGTAAGAAGGTCACTCTCAATATTGAAAATGCTATGCTCGTGCTATGATTTGGTATTTTACTATGCGAAGATCTCTTTTCTTAACCTCACTTGTTTCATTTTCAAGAAAAACACAAGCCTTTTTTCACTAACACTCCAAGGAACTTTTTTAGACAATTTCCTCCTAATCTCTTCCCACCGTGAAATTTTAATACGTCAGATAACCTCAGATATACAGTAATTTGTTTACATGCTATATGTATATTTGTGCTTTACACATAAAAAGAGTAAGTGTTTTTAATCCCTTAAGAACCTTTTTTTGTCCTCCTCGGGGTGATATCACCCTTATTGAGAGAGAACGCATAGAGTAGATGGGGAAATGAAGAATAAATCTGATTTGTGTTATAACAATACATTTTGTATATTTTAAAATAAACTGTCTTTCTCAAATAACTAAATGCAATCTGTAGATTATTTCATTCCCAATAGCACTGTGATCCTTTGGTTGCCTGCAGGCTAAACTCATCCTACAGCTGCACAGATAGTAGTATTTCTTCCACAGGGAGCTTCAGAGTCTCCAGTCCTAATTTTTTCCCATCCAAACAGCTAGATAATTGTAACTGTTGCTGATATTGGTGAATGGAATCTTTCCCAGTATTGTTTTTCTCTGGAATTGCTTGATGTGTTAAGGTACTACTTAAATGTATTTCAATATTTAAGGGACACATGCAATTTTTTTTTCCAACAGAATCCCCCTTTCTCTACTACAATCTCAAGTAAAGACCTTGAGTCTGAGGGAATAGAGAGAGAGAAAAACTGCAGTTATTTATTTTTTTAGCATTTACCCATTACAGACTCTACCTTGTGTGCTTTTTTCCCTGAGTATTTCTCTGTATGTCTGTCTTTTTATTGTTGTTTCCTGCCTCTGTCTTCTCTTTCCGTTGTCTTTTGCTTTCTCTGCTTTCCCCAGTGTTCCTTTTATTTTCCTTCTCCTTCTTACTTGTCTCCTCTCTCTCCTACATGTTATCTCCTTTCTTTTCCTTCAGGACTATGAGAGTAAGTTGCAGGCCTTGCAGAAGCAGGTCGAGACTCGATCCCTAGCTGCAGAAACAACTGAAGAGGAAGAAGAGGAAGAAGAAGGTGAAATCTAGAGACTGGAACTTTCCTGTGTGTCTGTTGGATCTCTGTTATCGAATTAATCCTTTATCTGGGACCAAAGCTGGATTCGATTGTAGTTGACCCTACCATTTATTCACATTTTACTGTGCCATTTTAAAGATGATTTTTAAAAGATGCTCAATGCTGAGGAGGGAGTGGGAGTGTGTTCCTCAGAACACAAGATTTGTGAGCACATCTTTGTATAACTCTCTCGGCAGTTCCCTTATACTGCCCAAAATCACTGTCCATGTGAAATTCACATACATGTTGCAAATAAGCACAGAGCTTAATCCTATTTGCTGGTTTATGGTTTATGTCAGGTATTTTCTAGTGGACTTTGGAATATATCAATGTACATTAAATGTACCTGTCTTAATTCTTCCAGAATTTCGTAGCTGAATTAGAGCTTTAATTGTTAATTATTGCCTTATAATACAGTATAAACATTTGCCACATTTAGCTTCTCTACCCCAACCTCTCAGTGATTTCAAGGCTCCATATTAACTTTAAAGGAACTCTTAATTTATGTACTAAATTCTTTAGTTTTAAATATCCCTGTACTAGAAATGACAAATAGATATAGATGACATTTTACAACAGGGGTTTTTCTTTATTATAACTCACACATTAGAGATGTATCTTTAAAAAAGAGGGAAGAGGAATCTACTGTTTTAAAATAAACAGGCTCTTTAAAAGTTTTCTGAAATGTATATACAGCTGTCATAATATTGACAGAAGTTAGTAAGCTTCCCTGGAAATAAAAACAAAAGCAGAGAAACTAAAAAATCCCTTAACTTGAGAAGAGATGGGTAGAGGAGGGATGCGATTCCTGCGCTTGGGCGGTCACCACTGAATCCAGTCCGTTTGCCCTTTCAGCTCCTTGGACACAGCACGAATTTGAGCTGGCCCAGTGGGCCTTCCGGAAATGGAAGTCGCACCAGTTTACTTCTTTAAGGGACTTGCTCTGGGGCAATGCCGTTTACCTGAAGGAGGCCAATGCCATCAGTGTGGAATTGAAGAAGAAGGTACGGAGGGCGGAGGGTGTGCGAACGTGGACCACCTGGAGGCCCAGCTGAGCTGGATGGGCTTCATGGTGCTCGTCTTGAATGAGCCTTCCCGTGGGTGAACTCAGCTGGGTTTTGCTGTGAAACGGGTTTATATTACGTATGCCTTTTAAAAAATATATGTACGTGCCTGGAAAATAGGTACTAATTGTGTATTTGTTAAGTGAAATTTTTAAAATACCATTTTTGCTAGCGTATTTTAGGAATAAGGAGACTGTATTCCTGACGAGAGCTAGAGAAACATTAGTAGACATATGCTTCCCTAGGGTTCCTGAAAATGTCAATTTTTTCTAGTTTTCTACCATTAAGTTGTCACCTTGAAGTCCTATGTGTCCCTTCCCCTTCTAGGGTCTGAAAGGCAGCTTTGTGTGGTGGACGGGCATGTGTTTTCTAACCCCTCTCCTACTTGTGTTGACACGAGTGGCCCTGTGCCTCCATTCCCTCATCTATGATATGGACTTGACAGCAGTGCCTGCCACCAGGGAGTTTGTGAGGGCTGAAGGGGTGGATATTCTGTATGTCCCACTGTTGAACAGTCTCCTGACTACTAAGTCACAGCGGGGAGGGGCAGTATTGTGTAGTCGGTGAGAGCACAGACTTCCCGACTTGGGGAAAATTCATTATCTTCTCCTAGGGTTGTATTCTAGTTCTGTAAAACAGGGATAAGATTTCCTCTTCATTCATAATCTCGGCCACCCATCTCATTTTGTAATTACTTATTAATTACTCCTCTCTTCAAGTGGACTAAATGAAGGCAGGGACTATGTCGTTTTCCTTACTGCTGTATGTAGCATTTAATTACTATTTGTTGTGAAAATATAAGGTGGTAGTGAGGAATAAATGATGTGATGCACGCAAAGCATTTACTATACACAGTAAACACTTTTAAGAGCAGTAGTGAGCCTCTAAATTGAAAATTGAAAACGGTGACATACCCCCCCATTAGCGAGAGACTATATAGAGATGTATTCTTGCATCTTTTGGATAAGTTGTACAAAAGTCTTCTTTCAGTCAACCAAAATATATTGTGATTTTAGTTTGTGCAAAAACACTGTGCCAGGCTAGGAAAACAAACTCTTTAAATAGTTTAATTTGAAATCAGGATAATTGTCTGTGATTAGTGTACAAGTCGCCATTTTTTTCAGTTAATCACAAGCTGTTTGTTGAGCATATACTATATGTTTGACTTCTTTTCTATTGGGCTTGATGATATCCCCTCCTTCTGAAGCTTAACTTGCTGAAAACAAAAAGGCCATTTGTTGATGGTTTCTTCTTTCCATTTAGGTGCAGTTTCAGTTTGTTCTGCTGACTGACACGTTGTACTCCCCTTTACCTCCTGAATTACTTCCCACTGAGATGGAAAAAACTCAGGAAGACAGGCCTTTCCCTCGGACGGTGGTGGCGGTAGAAGTCCAGGATCTGAAGAATGGCGCAACACATTATTGGTCTCTGGAGAAACTCAAGTATGAAAATGTTGTTCGTAAAGCTAGTTGTTCTATTTAGGAAGTAATAAGAAATCGCTCAAGTGGCTTCCCTCAAACTCGCCTGTCTGTGATGTCACTGGTGCTTCCTGCCTTGTGCCTCTAAATGCTGTTGTTGGCCAGTGAAACTACTGTCCATCCGTTTACCTCTGCGTGGATGAATCCCACTCCGCAAACACCATTGCCATTTGTAGATGGGATTCAATTTGCCCTCCACAGACCCGCTTACTTTTTTTTTTTTTTTAAGAGTTTATTGGGGAAAGGAAACAGGACTTTATTGGGGTACAGTGTGTACTTCCAGGTGTGTTTTCCAAGTCAAGTTGTTGTCCTTTCAATCGTAGTTGTGGAGGGTGCTGTTCAGCTTGTCTTAGTTGTGTCGGGCGCAGCTCAGCTCCAGGTCCAGTTGCCGTTGCTAGTTGCAGGGGGCACAGCCCACCATCCCTTGCGGGAGTTGAACCGGCAACCCTGTGGTTGAGAGGATGCACTCCAACCAACTGAGCCATCCGGGATCTTAGCGGCAGCTCAGCGCAAGGTGCCGTGTTCAATCTTAGTTGCAGGGGGCGGAGCCCACCATCCCTTGCGGGACTCGAGGAATCGAACTGGCAACCTTGTGGTTGAGAGCCCACTGGCCCATGTGGGAATCGAACCAGCAGTCTTCGGAGTTAGGAGCGTGGAGCTCTAACCGCCTGAGCCACCGGGCCGGCCCCCGCTTACATTTTAAACGTTCCAGTTTCATGATAACCTATTCCTACCTTGGATCTAGTAATTATTCATCTTTTCTGTCCTGGATTTCAGGATGACCAATAATAAACAGGGAAGTTATAACGTAGCTTCCTTTGCATAATATGATGACATATTTACTGCAGTTTCAGTATATTTGAGATGTTATACACCACTGAACTACATTTCTTCTGTGACTCAGTAGAGGTTAGGTGGCCACTCAGTATATTTGAGATGTTATACACCACTGAACTACATTTCTCCTGTGACTCAGTAGAGGTTAGGTGGCCACTCTTGACTTTAGGTGGCTTATTTCTAGACTCAGACATTCTGGATACTGTTTTGGTTTCTGTACTTTTGGCCTTCATTCTTTTTAATATCATTAAATGGTGAGAGCAGCTCTTTTTTTGTTGTTGTTTAAATCTCACATGGAAGATACTTCTAAAGTGAAATTTGAATGCAATCTTGTGCTATTAACCCAGTACACTTTATGTTTACTCTATAGACAGAGGCTGGATTTGATGCGAGAGATGTATGACAGGGCAGGTGAGATGGCCTCCAGTGCCCAAGATGAAAGCGAAACCACCATGACTGGCAGCGATCCGTTTTATGATCGGTTCCATTGGTTCAAACTTGTAGGAAGGTAAGTGATGATTTTATTGATGTCTTCTTTTTCTTTTTTTTGTATACAAATTCTTGTTTTATTATTTTCTTTTTTTTTTAAATTTATTGGGGTGACAATTGTTAGTAGAATTACATAGATTTCAGGTGTACGATTCTGTATTACATCATCTATAAATCCCATTGTGTGTTCACCACCCAGAGTCAGTTCTCCTTCCTTCCCCATATATTTAATGTCTTCTTTTTAAATGAATGGTTTTATTTTAATTGTTTAAAACCCCAGTAGATTTTATAAGAAAATGAGTATAAAAAAGCCCCATTTAAAATCTCGTCCACTCATACATAACCACTGTGTCTTAATGGTATATTTCCATTCAGTTTTATTCAGCATGCATATTTGTTTTAAGTCTCATGCTTTCAAAGTAATCAACAGTCTTCCCTGCCTCTCAACTCATTCACAAAATGTCTTACAGTTGAACAAGGTTGATTTAAAAGAAAAAGAACCCATGTTTGTATCCTGCATAGTTTAGTGTCACCATATGACTTACAACTTACAGACTGCAACCTCTCTGATCTGAAATGTCCTCACTTTCTTTTAAAGCAATTCATCTCACTTTCATCTTTGCCAAGCGTGAATTAATGGCACCCTTTGAGCTTCTTTTTTTGTATACATTACTTTTTCAACATTTAATGAAAACAAATGGTGCTTCTATGAGTGAAGTTCTGAGAGGTTTAGCATTTAAAAAGCAGAGAAATATAAGTGTTGAGCTTAATCATTTCATAATTTGAATTGTTTTTCAATTGCAAAAGCTTTCTGAAAGTTTTAAAGGAACTGGGTGAAAAGGAGGAACTGAAGTCATCCTGTTTTGTAGATAATAAAGTCATTTCCACTCCGCTCTTCTAGTGGAATGTTTTTAAAGAGATGAATTGACCAATCACATTTTACCCAAGCCAGGCACATACTTGCTTTGCCATAGACCATTTCATCCATTTTGTTGTCTGCTCCCAGGTGACGTGGGCATTGGAATAAAACTTGTAACCTTATTATTTCACCTAATGTTGAGTGGCTCCTCTGAGGCCTGGCTGCTGACCTCTTGTGCAACCTGGAGAATAGAAACGTTTTACAGCACGTTATTTACTTGGGCTACACTACTCATGTATTTCCTTTGCTTTTCTTAGTCTAAGGATCAGTCCTTATGTTCCCTTTCGCCTGTACCAGATGATGTGTGCTTGTTTTATCCTTTTGCTTTTCCACTTGCTTTTATTGTGTTGATTCCTCAGTGGGTTCTGTGCTGCTGGCACCTGGAGCTTCCTGTTTAACCAACTATTCCTCTCTCCCTGGCTGTGTCACTCGGCGTCTCACCTGGTGTCTAGCTCCCCCATTTTCCATGGCTGTGTGAATGAGCGCCTTGCCGACCGCACACCCTCCCCCACTTTTTCCACGGCCGATTCCGACATCACTGAGCTGGCTGACGAGCAGCAAGATGAGATGGAGGATTTTGATGACGAGGCGTTCGTGGATGACACCGGCTCTGACGCGGGCACGGAGGAGGGATCAGACCTCTTCAGTGACGGGCATGACCCGTTTTACGACCGATCCCCATGGTTCATTTTAGTGGGAAGGTTGGTGAGGTTATTGTGAGGAAGGCAAAAAGGGACCAGCTCTTGCTCTAAAGAGGCTCCTTGTGCAATTTTGGATGATCGCGCTTTAGCCAGTTCAATTCATGACCCACTGTGCTAGCTGGAGAGAGCCCTCAGGCAGCGCTTGTGAGTTTCCCCGTCTCCTTGGAGCAGCTGCAGCGATGTGTGAAGACTGCACGGAGCGCCCCGGGTCTTAAATTGCCCAGTAGTACTCTTCTGAAGGAGAAAACCCCAGAGGAGAAACTAATTAAAACAAAGAGTCAAAGGTTTCAGGGTCAAGGAATGTTACTGTGGCCTGTTGTTTCCTTTTCGTAGCAATGTGAGTGAGGAAGCTTTGGGGAGAAACTGAGAAGAGGAGAGCAAGGCCAAGGTTAGGCTAAAGGATTCGTGGCACCAGCAGGAATCCAGAGGACAAAAGTGGAATCAGGAGGAGGGTCAGGTTTATTTTTTGTTTAGTCTATGAATCCAAAAGAGAATTAGGAACACGAAGTTGCCTTTTTGTCTAAAATGGATGCCTCCCTTTGACCAGTTTCACTGAGCCTCTGTAGATCTTCAGCTTCTGCTGAAATTGTACCTGTGGGCTTTAGAATGATGAGCCTCCTACAATTATCTGTTGACAACGTCAACAATGAGTGTTTGTTCAGCACTGCATGAAATTGCTTTGTGTTAAGTTTGGTTTCCCAAACGGGCATTGTCTCAGGCTCCATCTGTTAGGGTGGCAGCACTCTCGCGAGAGCACAGGCCCTAACACTGGTGTCCCTGTCCTTACTTCATGCTGAAGTCGTTTTAATTCCAGATTCAGCAGTGCGGCGCTCACTGGATTAACCAAAAAGCGGTCCAGGTTTTAAGGTATTAAATTTAACCTAAATGGTTCATTAGAACCACGTATTGTGGAGCCCTTTAAAAATATGAGAATTATGTCAGTGATTAATGGATAGACACCAATTATCTAAAAATTAAAGTGCACTGAGTCTCCTGACCCAGTAGAAACATGAGATTCTAAAACAGCTCATAGTGTGGTCTTGGTTACCTGGTGAGAACTAAATAACATAGGAAATGATCACTGTTATGGAAAGGGAGAAAATAAAAGCTTTTTGATAGAAACGAAAGCCTCAGTTATGATTGGGTTGTAATATTAGTCTCGGGGTTTTCCAGTGGTGAAGAGACATTCAGTTTTTCCACAAATAAACATAAAGGAATTATGTAACCACGCATATTGTTTTCTACTGGTGTATTGCCAGCAGTAGATGCTCAGAATTTCAGAGAAGCTGATTTATATTCACATTGAGAAAAGGCAGTTCTGTGTACAAATAATGGGACCATGATGCTTTATTTTGTGGCTGTGTGTGACCTTCAGCACATTTCCATCCTATTCTGAGATGGTCAGAAGGTAGAACCAGGCTGCTATCCATAAACTACTTGGTCCTGGTACCAGTTGCACAGCTTCTAACACCGCTCACGTAAGTCCCGCGCTGTCACACAGTGAGGGGTAGGTAGCATCATCTTACGTGGCACAGTGGGAAGGACACTCACCTGATGTCAGGAGGACATACTGTCAGCGGATCCATTTGGTACCTTATGGTCCTAACTTATAGGACAGGCAACATAAACAGGCCTATTGGGTTCTCAAGTATAAAATGAAGAGTTAGGTAGGGGAAAAAAAGCCTCAAAGATATTTTTTATTTTTGAGATTCTATCATGCATACTGGCAAAATGAACATCCTGGTTAAGAGTTCTACACAGAAGCATTTTGCGTCAGCTGTATGGAACGCTTAAGGCAGAATCCCACTTAATGTGGAGATTTACTGGCTTAAGATATATGTATTATTTTCTCTCTAGTTTATTCATTTTTTCCATAGGATATTTAAGTGTAGGTATAAAGCAAGCCACTCTACTTTGATTTTCAAATAAAATATTTATGTAGCTATGTCTCAGGAATTGGCCCTTCCATTTATTTGGGTTCCCAGGGTCTACAACTAGCTTTGCCTTGCAAGAAAGCGGTGGGAGGAGGAGGTGAAGTCATAGCTGTCAGTAAAGTGAAGGACAGCTCTTTATTTTCATTCTTGCCTCCTTTTCTCATCTACAAACAAAATTAACATCACCTGCTTAGGTAGTGGTCATTGCACTTGTAAGAGGAATAACTTCTTTCCTGTTCTTGTGACTCCCAGGATTGGGTTTCCTCTGTGGGCATGTTACTGCAAATACAACTCACCTGTAAACATTTCCAGTTTCTTGTGAAATTCCATTTATTAGTTTTGTTCCTTGGTTGCCTCTGGTGAAATTTTATATACAAATTAAAAGAGCTTGTCCCTTTAGCTATTCTCTTATGGCATGCTGGGATGTTACAAAGCATCCACCATAATTTGGGGCGAAATGTAAAATATTTCAGCTACTCTTCTGGGTTAAAAGGGGCAAAGCTGGTTATTCTGTGGTGTAAGTACTGAACTCACATTCTCTCTGTACCTAGAACCATAATCATGCTGCTTTTTCTTTATGTTGACAACATTTGTTTCCCTTTTTGACATAATTCCACAGAACTTTCTGCTAATGTATCCTTTATGTCTTTTCCTCTTTCATCCCTGTTCTCCTTCAGTCTGCTAGGTCAAGGTATAAGGCCTCTCAAGAATGCACAGTAATTATTAAAATTCCAGTTCAAAAACTTCAAAGGAGAGTTTTTACACAGCATTGGTGCCTCTGCCACTGCCATATACTTACAGAATTGTCCTTTCTAAAAAGGGAAACCTATAAGAATACGTCTGTTTTCTTATATTTGGAATAGCCATTGCCATAAGCAGAAAGGAGATTCTTGTCTTCATGTGTGCTCAAACAGTACTTTATTGTAGTGTGTGTGTATGTGTGTGTGTGTTTTAAGTGTAGTTAAGAATCTAAACATGTTCTATATAGTTAATATCCATCATGAATATAACTTTGAAAAATTAACCTAACATAAAGTGGGAAGGCTTTGCTTCTCTATCCCTGGTGTAACCCATTTTTCTGAAAAACCTTCTACCTGTACTTAAAGTAGAGGACAAATCATTTTCCCGTTTACTTATATACATGGATGTTCAGTCACTCACCAGTGGCCAACAAGACCAGACATGGTTCCTGCCCTTATGGGTTTATAGTCTGGTGGGTGAGACACACAGATAATCACATAAGTAAATGTAAATCATAGCAAGGATGGAAGCATGTGTATTACTGAGATCATCTAACATTGGGGGGACCTGTCATGAGAGAGCAGTATTTGGAATAAGACCTGAAGATGTGAAATCAAAGGCATGAGGAGGGTGGGTAGTAGAATTCAGAGAGGACTCCAGGCAGGGACGGACATGTGTCATGGCTCTCTAATGGCCGAGGCATTGAAAGTGGGCAGGTCTGGCTGGAATGCCATTAAGAGGTGACGGTGGTCTTGTATGTGTGCTGACTTTGGAAGTGAAATTATCCATTTGGTACCTTATGCCAAAACCTTAGTCTTTAAACTGTCACAGAGTTTGATGTTTGAGAGTCGTGTTGGTGATTTTTTGAGAAGACTTCATTTTTTCATTTTTATACAACAAAGCTTTAACCCCCTGTTTCTTGGCATTGCCCTCCCCCACCTCTGAAGCAGACTGAAAGGGAAGTAGATATCATTTGATCTGATTTAATGTTCACTTGCAGTTATTTTTGTTATACTTTTCATTTATATTTCATTAATGTCTTAAAGTTTTAACATTTGTTTTTCTGTGGTGTATTTTGTCTATTTTTAGAATTGTTTTCATTACTTTGAGTTGAAATTCCACGAATCCACTCATCTTCATCTTCTCTTTGTTTTAAAGTTGATTTCAGAGCAGGAAAAGAAGCAGACAGGCCTATGTATCACATTTAGTTCTGTTTGACTTCTTGATGCAAATGTTTACTCTTGTCTTGTCTTGTGTTCAAAGATCAGCATGTACTAAGTGGGAAGACAGCAGTAACAGTTGGACCGAGATTGTTTCCCATCCACTAATGGGAATGAACGTTGTTAAGCTTTGTGATCACCAGTTTTTAATTGCTTTTAAAAAAAATCAATAGCTATAAAATAAGAAGAAAAAAGTACAAATGTGATAGGACTTTGCAAGTTCCTTTGAAATAGAGAATGTTAGGTCTGTAACTTAACCTTTTGTATATGCATTTCTGAATTAGGTTTTGGACCCTGGGAGCAAAAGCTCCTCCCCTTAGCACTCAGCTGTCATCTTCTCCCTTCGCATTTATCTTGGTGCCCATCCAGAGTGCCCTATAAGCTCGCTACTCAGAAACTTCTGGCTGCGTAGCTTCTCTGCCCGTGTTCGTCAGTTACCCTGCCTAAAGATAGCTGTTGTTTCTTAGAGTGAAAATAAAGACCCGTAATGCTGTGACTTGAAAGCTGTTTTAGAACTGTTAACTGTATTTCAGTCACATTCCCCTGCCTTTTTTGTCACCAGATTTCTGTTGTATCTGTTTGGAAAATGAAACAAACCTCTTTGTAATTCCTTACATTAAAAGGTTAAGCTCTTTATTGGGCTTCCTTCCCCCATCCTTAGCTATATTCGTAGAGCAGTGTCTTGAAAGTCTTCCTCCAATGGTTACTCTGCTACCTACAGTAGTAATTTTTATAGAGAGGAATTTGGTGTGAGCTAGTCTGTCAACTGCCTTACTAAGCATTTACATCTGGGCTGAAAGGTGACAACTGGAGGTGGTCTGAGAGTACAGACAGAGACGGGACCTTAAGACAGAGCCTAGAAGCCAGCTCAGTTTCATGAAGGTCCTCTCGGGCAGTCTGGCGGGCAGCTTCTGTCTGTGGGATGCTCAGGTGTTTGTCTTCCGGTTGCTGTCTCTAGGGCATTCGTTTACCTGAGCAACCTGCTGTACCCGGTGCCCCTGATTCACAGGGTGGCCATCGTCAGTGAGAAGGGAGAAGTGCGGGGATTTCTGCGAGTGGCTGTACAGGCCATTGCAGGTAGGTGACTCTTCTGTAATGAGAGCTGTAGATTCTGCCTGGAGACAAAGCAAACGGCTGTGTGTGTGTGTGTGTGTGTGTGTCTTGGAGAAAGCCTTCCTCCCTAATACTGTTCCCAAGTATTATATCAGGAATAGATTCTGTTTAGTCTGGGCTCCTGCTATTGGGGAATAATGGGGGTAAAGGGATTTCCTTTAACATGAGGAACAATTCTTGTATCAACTTTATAAATTTATTTGCATTGTAAATAATATATCTGAACTGCTTTGGAAGTAACAGAGGATTTTCTGTACTTTTTCTTGCTTAATTTTCTCTCAGGGCACTTTCAGACGTTTCTTTTTTTTTTTTTCCCTTCTTCCGCCTTCCCTCTCACCCCCGCACTCCGGTTCAAGCCGTAGTTTCTCAGTCCAATTGTTTGTGTAGCCACAGCTCCCTGGCCCATGCTGGTATTATGAGCCTTGCGCTCCCCACCGGCTAAGACAGTTGGTCGCCAGCTCACAGCAGCTCTCGCCGGCTGCTGGCCACTCACGCTGGCTGCTGGCCACTTACATTGACCACCTGCCACTCCTGGCAGCACACGGTAGCCCACGGCAGCACACCGCAGCCCATGGCAGCTCAGGGCGGACTAGCTCCAGGGAGAGCCGTTGTTCACAATCTTAGCTGTAGAGGGCGCAGCTCACTGGCCCATGTGGGAATTGAACCGGTGACTTTGGCATTAAGAGCACGGCGCTCCAACCACGTGAGCCATTGGGCCAGCCCACTTCTAGACATTTCTATCCTTGGGCTACTATTTTGTAATGCATGGATCAAGAATCTGACATTTCTCCATGGTCCAGCCTAAATTCGAAGGAAAGAACGTGGCCATTTCCTGTAATTTTTCTATTTTAATTTTCAAACGCTATGCTGTATTTAGTGACCTTTCAGCTTTTCCTCACGGAAATCTGTGACATAGTCACAAGTGTTGAGTTTATTGGAAGTCTCCATAAGTGCAGACTAATGTTTTCAAATATTTATTGAGTATTATTGAATATAATCTTGCCACGTGAAGGGATCAGTATTTTTGGATATGACATTTGAACAACATCAAGCATAAAACTGATTCTTTACTAACTAGTCTCATTTGAGCTAAGGAGGTTGGTAAGTTTACATGATTGGGTTGGAAGCAGCCCTGTGACTTTGCTTAGGTCTCATTCTTTCTTAATGCAAAAGGATTGTCCTTCACGTCTCCTCTTTATTAAAGTTCTCAGAACCCCAAGCCTCCACAACTTTATAATTTATTTTATAATCCAGTAAGAGTCATTCCCCTCTGCCCCATACGTAATCTCGTTCGATCCTTACTTATTTATTTATTTTTTTTCTATGTAGCGGATGAAGAAGCTCCTGATTATGGCTCTGGAATTCGACAGTCAGGAACAGCTAAAATATCTTTTGATAACGAGTACTTCAATCAGGTGAGAAACCTTCTAGGAAGAGGACAACCTTACGGAAGGAGAAGGAAGTAGACAGGTTTATAAGGAAGACATTCAGCCTGGAGAACAGTTGTTCTCCCTGGAACTAAAAAGTATGGGTACTCACGGCGTGTTCCATAGAATATGGGACCTGTGTGACGATTACAATAGTAAAGGTGAAGGGCCAACATTTAATTTTATTTATTGCCTTTCCTCAGGCAGCTCTTAATCCACATAATTTTCCAGTCACTATGATTTGTTAGGCAAATAAACAAAAGTAAGGAAATGGGGGGGAAGATATTGTTATGCTACTTTATCATCTACCTCCTCCGGCCTTGTTTGCAGAGTGACTTTTCATCAGTTGCAATGACTCGTTCTGGTTTGTCTTTGGAAGAGCTGAGGATTGTGGAAGGTCAGGGTCAGAGTTCAGAGGTCATCACTCCTCCAGAAGAAATCCATCGAATGAATGACTTGGGTGTGTAAACAGAGTTTGCTATGATTGGGGACATTTTCAAAGAGGGAAAAATATTGACCACTGTCAAGGGAGATAGTCACTTTCTTCCACTCGGAGTGGAAAGAATACCCTACTCTTTCCGCTTTGAAAGGTGGTCTGTATGTTATTTGAACCCTGTGTATGTTCATTTGACCCTCTTTAGATTTGAAGTCCGGCACTTTGCTGGATGGGAAGATGGTAATGGAAGGCTTCTCCGAAGAGATTGGCCACCACCTGAAACTGGGCAGCGCCTTCACTTTCCGCGTCACAGTGCTGCAGGCCAGTGGGATCCTCCCAGAGTATGCAGATATCTTCTGTCAGTTCAAGTAAGCCGGCCCTTCTCCCTGCCACCTAGCTGGCAGCCCAGCTGATGCACTCACTGTGCTGCTAGAGTGCTCTCCATTGGTGAGACACTGACGCTCTTGAGAGAGAAATGACCAGCTGAAATACTTTCTTCACTGGAGATAGGAGTAAGAACCCAAAATCGGTAAAGGAGTGAACCAGAGTTTATTGTGGGGAAGAGTGTGGCCACACATCCTGCTGGAAGGTTCTATTGTGGACTGTCCTCCTCTGCTAGGAATATAGGCTCTGATCCCAATAAGCCTATTTATTAGTTGTTTTAAGGCTCATCATGCTGAAGGGTCTTACTAATAAATAACAAAGCAGTGAGTTATCCAGTCACCAAGTTGCCCATTTCGTGCTTGGGAAAAGGAAAATTTAACATAAAGAACAGTAGTAATATTGTATATGAATTGGAAAAAAAAGCTAATATGTAGAGAAGATGTGACAGTTTTCATTTCTCATTCACTTACAAGCTTTTTCTGTCCTTTAACCCTCTTGAACTCTATACTGTAGATACTTTCTTCTCACAAGCTTTCTAGGAAAACTGTTTTTTTGAGACTTAAGTTTTAATACCTTTAAACATCAATATATCTTTGCAGTACTTGGAAAGGGCCACAGTACAAGAGAATGAAGTCCCATTCCTAAAGCCCAGTTGCCACTGGTGCCACCAAAAGGCTGCTTTGGGGATCTGCCATCCCTCTGCCTTATTATGTGTCATGCCCTTCCTAGGGGCCCTAATGCAGTTTATAAAGCATTGCTTTTATGTAGAGCTTAGCCAAGTCCTGATTTAAATGTGATTACTCCATAGCAGGCTACAAATACATTTGATGTAACTCATAACCGTTGGAATATTAGCCACGTAGTAATGATTTTGCCTATTTAACACATTTTCTCTAAATGTCTCAAATTTAGGGTGGGGTGGAGCTAGCTAGATGAATTAGGTTTTTTTTTAACTTTTACTGTTCTAGTCAGGTAACTGATGTAGTTTATGGAAAAAACCTACTTGGTTAATTGATGTCTGAAGTGACAATGGTATGTTGACTTTTGTCCTAAAATCTGAAAAGAGAGCAGTGTTTCCACCTAGCGCTAGCCCTGGAGGAAAGGGCATGTTGGCTCATGTTGAAAAAAGACTCAAATTCTTTGGGGGGTTTTATAAACTCATCTGGCGTGCACAGGGAAGACACAGCTGTAGAGCAGTGTGACTGATTTCATGTGTCACCAGTGTGGAACCCCAGGATATTTGCACCTGCTTCAAGCGGAGCATTGGAAGCGTGTAGATCAGAGATGAGCTGCTGCCCGTGGGGCCTCTGGTGGGTACAGTGTGTATAGTCTGGAGAGGGGAAAAAATGGAAGAAGAAAAACAGTAAGAAGAGAAGGAAGGGGAGAGGGGTAAGTAGAAGAATGAGAAAAAAGAAAATAGGAAAAGGTACATGAGGTAGGGAACGCTGCACTGCCAGTCATAGGTGGTATCCATGATTTGGAACCCCGGCAACGTGCACAGGACAGGCGTCCTCAGACACAGGGAACTCCTTTGGAAGACAGAGTTCATACTCCAGGTCTCTCTGTCCTTATTCAAAGTATTTTTCCCTTTTTTCTTGCGGGGGTGTAGGGTGCCTTTCTGATGGATATTTCTGTCTGGCAGCAAATTTTTGTATTGATGTTTTAATTCTCTGCTTCTTTTCAACTCAGACTAATAGTAGGGAGGGAGAGAGAACAATAAATCTCACCATTTGCGAGAACAAATAAACATTTAACAAGTAATTCAGGAGTATCTGCTATATATATTTCAAGCCCTGTGGGAGATACTGTCTTCTGGGAACACAGGCTTATCGATACATTATTGCAAAACAGTGAAATCATTGCTATTGAAGAAAAACGGGTCCCTAGTGCTGTGGGAACACAGAACTGGGTGAGTCACGACAGATTTTCTGTAGGAGGTGACATTTGCATCCCCTCATAGCTGGTCTTAGACTTCTCAGCAGGTACGC
Source organism: Rhinolophus ferrumequinum (assembly GCF_004115265.2). Classification (NCBI taxonomy): domain Eukaryota; kingdom Metazoa; phylum Chordata; class Mammalia; order Chiroptera; family Rhinolophidae; genus Rhinolophus; species Rhinolophus ferrumequinum. Next base: position 6,871,365 of record NC_046292.1, read on the forward strand.
CATCCATAGGCTCTAGAACTGCCTTCTAGAAGCTTGAATCTGCCAGATCTTTTCTACACAAAATGATTTCATAATTTTTATTCTCAGTGGAAATCTACGAAAGAACAGTTCACTAAATTCACTCTTCACATTCTTGCATATACATCCACATAGCTAAGTGATGGGGTCAGTTAATTTTTCAGTCATTTTTGAAATAAAATCTAAAATGCTATCTGAGAGATACAGAAAATGTTTTGACAAAGAAATGTAAATAACTTGGCCCAATTAAAGTGCTTACATAGACTGCTTCTTTCCATGGGATCCAAGTAGAGCTCTTAAAACATAGATCCTGATGCAACCATTTAATTTAAAATTCACGTGTCTTACGTTTTTATTAAGCTTTTTGCATCGCCATGATGAAGCATTCTCCACGGAACCCCTCAAAAACAACGGCAGAGGAAGTCCTCTGGGCTTTTATCATGTGCAGAATGTAAGTGATGTGGACATTTTTGTCAGACGTATTTCGGGTTTGTGGTACCTTGAAGTGGCTGGTTAGAGACAGTCCAGTGGGCTCCCTTTGGCCTTCTCAGTCGAGGGAAGGTGATATAATCTGAGCTGCCATGCAGAGCCCCCCTCCCCGTGGGGAGAGCAGACAATGGAGGGAGTGGCCAGAGCAGTGAGCTCATCCTCAGTGGGTGGGCAGAGCGCCTGGCCTTCTTGTCTGAATTACAATGGGCCTCAAGAGTGGTGTTTGGCTAATCTGCCAATCAAATCTTCCAGCAATTGAAATGTAGTGAGATGTTTTTAGTGTCTCCTTCCTAGCAACGTAAGCATTTTAATATGAGTTTTATTAAAGTTAATATATTTCTTGTCCTGTAAACCATAAGGTACTTGCATTGTTCAGTTGCAAATAAGGTAGAAACCATTAAATACCTTTTGTAACTAAGATTCAGATTCTGTTTTCCCTTTAGCTGATACTGTTCTTAATCTATTAATGCCCCTTATAGCTCTTTCATATGTTGAGAAAGAAAAGAGACCTTCCATCTCTTCTAGGAAGGTTCATTCAAAGTGTTCCAAAGTCATCATCCTCATCACAATAGCTACATTCATTGAGAGCTTATTTTGTGTCAGTCACTGTTAGAGTGCTTTTTTGTATCTCAGTTCATTTACTCCTCACCTTTACACTATAGACGATGATAATCCCCATGTTAGAGCTGAGATAACTGAAGCACAAAGCAGTTAGTCACTCACCGAGGTTACAAAACTAGGAAGAGGCAGCCATGGGGTTTGAACCCAGGAACGTGCGGCTCTGGGGTCCCGGGTCTTCACTACGACACAACATGTCTCTCATTCTCTTGCTAACCACGTCCACTCTCTGAAGTACGAGAGGAAAGGGCAATCCAAAAACGGAACATGCAAACACAAAGCACATATTTTCTTTGTGTGTTTAATTATATAAATACGAGTATGCGTGTATCCGATAAGCATTGATTGGCTGCTGTGCACGAGGGCTGTGCCTGACTCCCCTGGGGATGCACAGATGAGTCACATGATCGTGTCCCCAAAGAGCTCACAGTTGACGGGAAAGGCAAAGCTTCTTTAAACAACAGTAGTACAAGATACAGAGACGTTACACAGGTACTCATTAAATGCAGTGGGAGTACAGAGAAGGGAAAGCTATTTCCATTAACAGAAAGATCCTTCGAGTTTCTTTTTTTCCTCCCTTCCTCCGCCTCCCCTGCCCCCCCACTCTGGTTCCAGCCATTATTTCTCGGTCTGGTTGTGTAGGTCACAGCTCCCTGGCCCTTGCTGGTGTTAGGAGCCTTGCACCCAACCACCCCAGAACCCCCCCAGCCCCCCTGCTGAGGCAGTCAGTTACCAGTCGGCCACTCACAGCATCCCATGGCAGCTCACACCGACCTCCAGCTGCTCACGGCAGCCCAGCTCCAGGGAGAGCCATTGTTCACAATCTTAGCTGTAGAAGGTGCAGCCCACTGGCCCATGTGGGAATCGAACCGGCGACCTCGGCGTTAGGAGCGTGGTGCTCCAAACACCTGAGCCACCAGGCTGGCCCTAGTTACTTTTTTGTTGAGGGTGGATGGTTGGGTGGAGAAAGGAGGTGAGGAAACTTCTTGGAGGGTATAGTATAAATAAGAAAAGGTGGGTCACACTTGGCATTGTATCTGCCATGTGGTCAACAGTCATGTTTTCTTATTGTCACTGTTTGAGCTGGGCCTTGAAGTCTAGGAATGACTTAGAGGTATGGAACCATGGCAAGGTCTGCAGCCTGGGCCAGCCTCAGGCGTGACAAAGGAGAAAGCAGGTGAGTTTGAGCTGAAACAATATGTGTGTGAAGGGCTGCAGGGAAGGCGGAGGTATGTTGGGGCAAAGGATGGAAGTTCTGGAATGCCTGATGCTCAGTCAAGTTATGTGCAGATGGAAACCACAGGAGCCGCTTTTCCGTCTTCTGCATAGTCAGTTACGTAGCACATACTGGGGACCCAGAAGCGCTAACATTCTGATTGCAGCCAATATGTGTATTTTCTTATAACGAATCTCTCCCTAATCTTGGTTTTATGCCCTACTAGATTGCAGTGGAGGTCACTGAATCATTTGTGGAATATATCAAAACCAAGCCGATAGTATTTGAAGTCTTTGGGCATTATCAGCAGCACCCACTTCACCTGCAAGGACAGGAGCTGAACAGGTTTGGGCCAAACGAGCAAAGGTTTTTATTGTTGATGTTGTTGTTGTTGTTATTGTCACTTGGTGGAAAGGAGGAAATATTTTGAGGGCTTAAGATAAGTAAGTAACACTTTTATATGTCAGCCTATGTTTCCTCGTTAGAGACTTCACTACTTTGTTTCTAAACCACCAAATCGGGGTTGTAGGCAGAGCGCATGGAATGGTGCCCAGGTGACCCTGAGAGCATCTTTTTGTAGGAAGAGACTGTGAATAGGGCAGAAAGTTGAGGTGATGGGGCTGTTACATGGAAATTGTGCGTAATCGTTCCTAACCACCCAGAACTGTATGGTATGAAGCATAAGCTCTAAGTGAAGGCGTCACGTTGGTGAGGAGAGCAGCGAGGGGGACTTGGGATGATGGCAGTGTCCATGTTAACAGAAAGATTTTATTTCACTTATTAGCAAGGACTTAGAAGGGGACTTTTATTAGAAGGTCTTAGCCTCAGTTTAACCGTGTGTGGGATAACGTCTGGTATCTGATATTCTGCCAGAGTTGGAAGAACAAATAGTCTGTGTCCTAAGGAGGCTAAATATGCCATTAATACCAGTGTGGGGTTCTTTGGTCTTGAAGAACTTTGTCTTCCTTCCTTTGCAGCCCGCCGCAGCCGTCTCGACGATTCTTCCCTCCGCCCATGCCACTCTCCAAGCCAGGTGAGCTCCAGCTGCGTTCTTTGCATGGTGTTCTCTGCGTGAATACATCTCCTATTCTGAATGGCTTTTCAGAGAAAAATCACATTCAGATTTCCTGCTGCGCTTCTGTGTACCTTTATGTATTCTTGTATCTGGCAGGAACTAGAATTCTTGGCTCCTGGTTTAAAATAAGAAGTAAGAAACAATAGGTCTCTCTTCCTGCCAGTTCTCTGGTCTTCTTACTGTAGGTTTTGCTAAGCTCCCTGTTCCTAAATCTGTCCGCTTTGTAGCTGTCAGATGACTGGGCACTGCTTTGCATATTAAATTTATTCTGCATGTTCATTTATCTCGTTTTGACTTTTCTTTGTCTATTTTCATTCTTCTTCCTCCTTGCCTGTTTACCACACTCCCACCCCATCCTCTGCTCGTTCTCCGCCTGTGTACTCCCCTCTGCCTTCAGACCATGAGTGAAAGATTGAGTTGACCCGATTTCTCGCCTCTGGCTGTGTGAATGTGCATGTGTGGGACATACTTCCCCAGCATGCCAGTGTGCTCGCGCCCTCTGCTATTGGCACCTTCCAGGATGGTGCTGACTCCGTGCTGCCTTTCCTTTTTCTGCCAGTGCCCAGCTGCCAGAGCGAGAGGGTACCTAAACGAGATGGTTAGTAGCTAAATTTGCTCTGCCTTAGATGTGGGACCACCCTCGGGGGCTTGTCCTAAAACCTGGCTCCCTGTGTATAAAATACTGACCTTTCTGTTTGCTACTTGAGCTGAATGTAGAGTTCAGCACATTGTCAAGGTCACATCACATTTGCTTCAGAGATTTTAGGAAGCACCCTCTCCTGGTGCCCCTTTCACGTCACCCTAGGGTGAGGGACTCCTTGTGTTTGTTCGTTTGGATTCCTTGCCATAGTATTTTCAATTTTACAGATTTTTACCAGTAGATGGTTTTTGGTTTTTACTTTCTGAGCCTTAGATGACTACCAGAATCAGTAGCCCTGTTTTCTTCTTGACTAGCGTCACCAGCTCATGTGGAATTCAGCTGGTGAATAATGCCGATAGGCTGAACAGTGCTGTGGGATTCATAAAACCCCTTCCGAGACGTGTCAGTGGATCCTCGTAATACCTTTTTGAGATGACAGGCTAAATATTAATGATCTCCATTTTATAGATGAGGACATGGACTCCCAGAGGTTAAGTGACTCAGCCGCAGTCACACAGCTGTTTAGTGGTTGGGCACAATTAGATCCCAAGTCACTGAGCTCTCACTCCAGGGCTCTCGGGTCCTGAACAGAGAACCCTCCCTGTATTGCCAGATTTTAGAATTTCTGGGTAGTGTTTCAAAGTGCCTGCCATGTAGAATCTGAAATTCTTGGAAATAACTGGGTTTTGGGCTAACATATTTCATCCGTGCAGTTAAGAATATGGAATTTAAATCTGAAGAAAATGTGTGACAAGAGATCATTTATAGAATCCTGTATTTCGAGATTAAACCGGGGGGTCCCAAACTTGTCTGCACATTGGAGTCACCTGAGGGGGTTCAGACCTCTCGGAGGACTTAGCCCTGGCCCTCGAGATCGTGATTTCATTGGCCTGGGGTGTGGCCTGGGCTTTGCCATCTGTAACATCCTCAGATGACTCATGCAGGGAGATCCAGCACCACTGGGTTGGAGGATGGGTCTTCCCTCGCCCACCCCAGCTGTGAGGTGCGAGGCTCTGCCCACTTCGGTGGTCTTTCCCACGTGGTTACGACACTTGGCATGCCACAGAATGGGAGAACCTGGAGGTTTTTTTAATGGTGGTATGAGCACATGGACTCCGCACAAACCTGTTTCCTTATCGTTGGGTACAGTTTGTTGCGAGGGAGAAGGCTACTCTGTCTCCATTTCCCTTGTTCTCTGAATTTAGAGGGACTGATACAGTATTTCTGGTCTTCTGTGTTGGTATCTGTCCCCTGACTCTTGTTGCCTTTCAACCTAAGTGTGTCCTTAAAGACTGACATTAGAGAAGCTTATACTTTTACTGAGTAGACTTGGATCAGATTTTGACATTTTCTAAAACTTTTCGAAGTTCCAGCCACCAAGTTAAACACCATGAGCAAAACCAGCCTTGGCCAGAGTGTGAGCAAGTACGATCTGCTGGTCTGGTTTGAGATCAGTGAACTGGAGCCTACAGGAGAGTAAGTCCACCTTCCTAAACTGTTAAATAAGGCAGCGTTTTTCAAAAAGAGAAAATGTGATAATTTTGAGTCTCTCTTCTTGTGTTCAGCTTTCTGAACCACTGTCACTGTCAAATTCCAGTTCTGAATTGAAGTTTGGTGGTCTTGGTATTATTCTTTGAATCAGATGTTTGTCAGACAACTGACTAGTTCAGTAATTACCTTCTTGTTAGCAACAGCAAGATGGTGGAGACTGGTGCTCTCTTATGAGGGAAGAAAACCTACGTAGTGGGTTTTATCAGCAGCAAAGCAAAGGGCATCGGAAGCATATTGCACGTTATATGGCCAAGCCTTACGTTAATAACCTCAGCGAGGGGATTAGCGGACAGAGCGTTTCCCTAGACCAGGATTTCTCAGCCCTGGTGCTATTTTGGGCCAGATAATTCTGTTGTCAGGGGCCGTCCTGTGCATTGTAGGATATTTAGTAGCAACCCTGGCCTCTAGCCACTAGCTGCCAGTAGCACCTCCTCTCTACTTGTGACAATCAGAAACGTCTTCAGACATTGCCACGTGTCCCCTAGGGAACAAAATCACCCCCAGTTGAGGACCATTGTCTCAGCTCAGAACGATCAGCATCAGCTTACTTTCTCTGTATGAGCTGTTCAAGTGAGTGGCAAATGAGTTATTCTGATCTCTGAACTCTGACTGAGTTACTGTTTATAGTTGTCTCTAAAATACTGTTGGAAAAACACAAATAAAAGAGAGCCCCTCCTAAAACAGGCCGGGGACTGTATCAGTTAATGTAGAGGGTAGGGGATACATGTTACCCTAATGGGCCTCTGTGTTTAATGCTGGGTGCCAACGTCACGATCATCTCTATGAAACATTGAGGTCCTGCGGTGTGTGAGGTATGGCTCTGTTGGTCCTGATAGCGTTGTTAGTAGAGACTTTGCTTTAAGGAATGTAACTTTCCATAGACAGATGTATAATGTGATTATAAGTTGCATGAGGAGGGAGAGGTAGTTATGGTAATAGTTTCTATTGAGTTCATCTCTTTCTGATTCTGATAAAATGACCTAGAACCTGAAATGATCTCTTCCCTCCTCACACTTGCCACTGCAGTTATGCATTATTTATGGAATATCTGTCTGGTAAGGGTGATGAGACACAGATGTGAAGAGGTTTACTAGATGCGAATGGCTATAGGATTTAATGCCCGAATGATGAGAAAGACGTGGATCGGAGTTTAGAAGAACACCGACCACTGAGGCCGACGGCAGCCAGGGAGGAGCTTGCTCAGGGAGTGGCCCTTAGTCAGCACGAGCGTTCTGACTCCTCTCTCTTGCGTTTCCATTTTTACAGGTACATCCCCTCTGTGGTTGACCATACAGCAGGCTTGCCCTGCCAGGGCACATTTCTGCTTCACCAGGTACTAATGAGGGGGCAAACGAGGGCCTAGAAGAGAAGACACACACAATGAGCTTAGAATAAGAAACAACTCTGAGTCTCTGCTTTTCCTCACCATTTCAAGGGGATTTGGAGAGGGGAAGACATTGCCATCCTTTTTTTTTTTTTCCTTTTTTTGTATGTTTGTTTTTAATGTTTCTTCCTCATGCCTTGGTTTATATATACCTTTGCTTTTATATATTAGGTTGGTGCAAAAGTGATTGAGGTTTAAAAGGTTTAAAAAAAAAATTGCAAAAACCGCAATTACTTTTGCACCAACCTAATATGTTTTAGAAGAGCTATTTTGAAAAACAGTTTGTTTCATTCAGTTACTACAATTCATGCAGCCTCCATGTCATTGTATACAATTTTCATTCCATTATGTCTGGAAACTGCGTTCACAGCCAAAAGTTCTTAGTGAGGATAGAAGATGAGGTTTCAGTAGACTGAAAATCTGGCTATGAAATGTAGGATGTAGGTCCCCTTTTGGTAAATCTTTTGGTGACTCGAAAGTAGATTCAGTCAGTGCTGAAAAATGCTTATGACCCATGTGTGCATAGGAGCTGGGGTCTCATGCTCTGGGATGTACAGTCTAGGCCTCTGTTCTTTTTTTTTTTTAATTGGGATTATTGGGGAACATATGTTTCTCCAGGGCCCATCAGCTCCATCGTTGTCCTTCAATCTAGTTGTGGAGGGCACAGCTCACTGGCCCATGTGAAAATTGAACTGGCAACCCTGTTGTTCAGAGCTCGCGCTATAACCAACTGAGCCATCCGGCCGCCCCATGGGCCTCTGTTCTTAAAGCCTTCTCAGAACCTGGCTCTCCCTCAGCCCCTGACCTGTGTCCCTTTGTTCAGAATAACTGGACAGCGTTTCCCCTCTCTCTTCACACCTCTCTTTCCTGCCCACTCCCACACCACACAATCCAGAACCAACAAACCAGAGGAAACAATAGGTTGTCCAGCTAAACGGCTCCGTGCTCCGTTTCCTAGGGCATCCAGCGGAGGATCACTGTGACCATCATCCACGAGAAGGGCAGCGAGCTCCACTGGAAGGATGTCCGTGAGCTGGTGGTAGGTACGTACATTCCGTCGCTGTGGACGGAGCCGGGCTCTTCTGAGACCACGTTATTCCATTCGGAGCGCAGAGACTGGGTGGTAGACGGTCCTGGAGAATGCAGACTGTGGAGAATACAGAGGCCCTGGGTGGGGAACTACTGTTTTCTCAGCTCCGGCATTAGGCGTGCATTATTCAAGCAACTGTTGTTTTGCTCCGTGACCGTGGGAATGGTCCTATGCTAAACGCCTCTGCTCGTTGTGAGCTCGCAGACCAGTGGAAGATATGATGTGTAAATGTACAAAGCAGTCTGAGAGCTAAGTACCAAAATGAGAATAAGGGGAGAAGACCTGTGGTAAGAGGGTTCACAACAAAAAGGACCCAAGAGGATGGGATTAGCTTGTGGGAGAGGATCTAAATATATTCCAGAGAAATTAGAGGGGTTCTGTTTGTTTGTTTTGTTTTATTTGTTTTCCACACATGGAAACATTTTGAAGAGAGTCAGGGATACGTCTATCACACAAATGGCTGGAAAGTCTTGGCCAGAGTAGAGAAATAAGCTAAGATGCAGTGAGAAGAAACAAATTGGCTACACAGTATAAGCTTTAGAATGGGTGGCTGGAGTTCTGAGCCTTTTGTCACCTTGAACCCTTTGGCAGTGGTGAAGCCTCAGAATTAGGTTTTTAAATGTAGAAAATAAAATACCTAGGATTACAAAGGGAACTAATAATATTGAAATATAATTGTTAAAGTACTAAACAAGTTTGTAATCTAAGCTCTTTATTGATGCATTAAATAAGCAGCAGGTTAAATTTCTATCATTCAAAGTAGTGATGAATGTCACGATATTTTACATTAGCGTGGTATGAAAACATCTGTGGTTTCTCCTGGGACAGAGTGTTAAGTACTGCTGACTCTCCTGTGGTTTGTCCCCTCCCTTTATAATGAAAGGAAATGCCAGATTGCAGTTACAGGTTCATGAAAATGAAGTTGTAATTTTTTTTTCCTGTTCAAGTTCACAGACATCCTGAATTCTATCCACAGACCCCCTGGGTGTCTGGACCAGAGTAAGAAAGAACCCCTGGGAGGAAGATTTTACTCTTTCCTATCTGGGACAGTGGTTTTCAGGCTTTTTCAAAATTAATATTTGTATGGAACACTATGACACAAAACGGGAGAGATGCTTTGTGACCAGAAGGGGCAGCAGTTACTAAGGCTTTCCTGAAAAACCCTATGATTTATTTGCTTGTTTTTTTAACACTTACATAGTGCTTACTATGTGACAGGTGTTTTCTGAATGCTCCAGAAATACGGGTTTACGTAATCCTCATAACAGTCATATAAGGGAAGAATTGTAATTGCCACTTCTCAGATGAGGAAACTGAGCCTCAGAGAGGTGGAGCAGTATGCCTAGGCCTCACGGCTAATGGTGTTGGAGCTGAGATTTAAAGCTAGGCAGTCCAGCTCCAGAGACTGCACTCTTAAGTTGTGCCGTGCTACATCCCCTAAGGATAATGTGAAAACAGTCATAGGATTCTGAACAAGAAAGTAGCAGAATGAAAGCAGTGGCTTACAAAATTTATATCAGGTGAATGTAGGATGGATTGGAAAGGGGGAAATGTGAGCAACCGCGAGACCAGTTAAATGGCTAGTGCAGTGTTCCAGATTGGAGGGGCATGACCTTTGTGAGCAGGGCAGTGATGTTGGAAATAAAAGTTAATATGAAAAACTCTTTGAAAAACTAATCAATAAAGTTTCACAATTGACTCAGCATAGGAAATAAGGGGGGACAGAATATGGAGAAGAATGGAGATCATTGTACAATTAACCAAGTGACCCTTCCAGCACCTGAAGTGATGCGAAGATTTAAGTCTTGTTTTGGCTTAATGAATTTCTGTTTTGTTTTTAAATATACCCATGTTCTGGTTTCTTTATTTCTTTTAGGCCGGATTAGGAATAAAGCCGAGGTAGACGAAGCTGCTGTTGACGCCATCCTCTCCCTAAATATCATCTCTGCCAAGTACCTGAAGTCGTCGCACAACTCCAGCAGGTGGGGCTCCCCGAGGAGTGTGCTGAGTCAGCCCTGGGGGCCCCATTAGATTCCCAGTTCGTTAGGGACTCCCACTCAGATGAAGAGACTAACTCTCTCTGCACCTCAGAAACCCCATTCCTCCTCTGCCCAGCCTGCTCTCCCAAATAAATAGTAAATAATAGCAGACACGTGTACATGTCGGTCCCCCTCACAGAACAGATGTTTTAGCCCATGTGGAGTTGGGGTAGATGTAACACAGGGAAAGAGGCAAAGCACAGAGAAGGAAAACTCAGCGTGTTGTCAAGGCTTTAAAAGTACAAAGTAGTTATTGCTGAGACTGAAAATGTTTTCCTGTGAAATGGTTGCTGTGGAGAAAGATCTCAGTCCTGAGTGTCCTTGGGAACATGGCCTCCCAGTGGTCTTTGCTGCTGCTAGTATACGATTGAGGAGTCTCAGTATGTGTTTTTCATTTTTATTTCTGCGTAAAGGCGGTAAACTAATATAAACTCTTCTGAACAAGCTTGGCTGCCACAAATAATGAATTCTATCTTATTTTTAATTTTAAATGAATTCCCCTTCAATTCCATTTTATAACCAAGTGGTGACAGACAATGCATAAAGTCCATAAGCATTCTACTTTCCGTTGTCAGCCTGGAAATCAGTGTGCCGGGCCTGCGTACCTCCCAGGACAGGAGATTGTGCACAGAGGTTCCCTTTCTTCACACAGCAAGGCCTGGGACGCATGTGTGCTCCAGTATGGGCTTTGGACACCGCCTTTGCGTTGTAGGACTTCTCTGTGTTTCATCTGCTCCTGAACAACTAGCTCTTACCTGTGCTGGAAAGAAGGAGAGGCAAAGACAGTAGGCCGAAACAATTAAAAGTTTGGGCCACAATTGGTTTTTTCCCCATTGTTTACTTGTGTTATATAGTTTTGCATAAGAAAGAGAAAAAAGAAACAAATGTCTGCTTTTTGCCTGTAAGAGGAGCTGGCAGGGGCGGTGGAGAGAGCGGGAAAGAGTAGAGAGGGTGTGTGTGTATGGGGTGGGGGAGCGGCAGAGATGAAGAAAGCTGCCTGGACTCTCCCTGGCTTATTCCTGAGCAAAATCTTGAATAATAAATACCAATTCTCTAAAGCCAGCAGTAACCCCACATTGTGTTCTCTCTTCTGACGGACATATACAGCAAATATTCAGCTGGCATTCACATTTTCTTTGCAACTATGAGAAATACATCTTAAATTTCCCTGAGGTGCTTGGCAAAATACACAGGGAAAGGTGGTGTTTGCCTGAAATGCTGCTTGTGCTAAACTCGCTTACATTTGAGTATCCTTCAGAAGTCCCTGGCTCATGCCCAGCCACAGGGCAGATGCTGCAGAAGATGAGCTTGGCTTTATTAGAAGCGGCTTATTTTTCATAGTAAAACTTAGAGTTAATTAATCAACAAAGCTGGCTGAAGTCAAGAATAATAAAAAGATACGCACTTTAAACATTTTCTATTTAATTTAAACTATACAAATGTACATTAATTTGTCAAGCTCTTGATGTAGGGCCAAGGCCTTTTCTTTCATTGGAGTCTCACTTATTGGATAGATGGCTGGTATCTTTCTTGCAAAACCACATCCATAATTCATCTTCTATGATTTTCACTTTGGTGGAACAAGAGCTAGTAACCTAAGAAGAAAATCTAAGTGCAAAATCTTTTAAACTTTTTATCGTTTAAAATTTTATTTGTGCCTTTCTTTTACATCCATCTCATTCAAACTTAACTGCTGTTTTTTTAACAACTCACCATTATTAAATATTCTGAAAACACTCAACTGAATTTTCACACTTAGTTTTGTTTCACACTAAAAAATTTTTTTTGCCCTCACGTCTCACTGATTTGCCTGATATTTAATTAAATTAGAGAATTATAATAACAAGTACAGCTGCATAAACAGGTTTGAAACCAAATACTACTGACACTTAATAAGCCTGCCGTTCACCTTTTTGGAGCAAAGAGTCCGCGTGTATGCGATCTCTCTCTAGTTTAGAATGTTTAGTGAGAAGTGGACGTCAGTCTTTCTACTCTAGGGATATAGCGAGCCTAAGTTAATGTTCTAAGCTGCTAAACGGAGTTTGGTTAAGAGACCTTTGCTTCTATCTGCCTAAGGTTTAATGTTTACAGTTAAACTTAGAGAACTCCAAGTTGGGTGTATTACATCTGTATATTAGAGGGCTTTTCTGATACATCAATAGTGGAGTGTGACTGACAAGGGCCATTACTCTTTTTCTTCCCAGACCTATATCTATGTTGCCCAATTCACTTGTTCTCCCTCAACTCCACAGCAACTTCTTGCCGTTTCCAGAACTCATTCACCGCCAAATGGGATATGAATAGAGGCGGTCTCCACATTCCCTTCTAGGCCCAGTATTTTCCTTAGTTGAATGTCTCAGGAGAGGGACCCATGTCATTGTAAGCCCTCTATCCAGTTGTGTCCTGTGGAGTTCTCTGTTTATTGTCTGTCCACTTGAATTCACTTTGCTTAACAGCAAATTTGTCTTTATATTTTTTCTCTTCCACTTTTCTTTTTTTTTCTTGCTGCACTAACAAAAGCTTTTTCTGTGTTTTTGCAGGCTCTTTCTTGATAAAGATATTCCTAGGTATTTTCTGTTTGCTTTCTTTGCACATAAACATTCTAGTTCATCAGAATGCTTTATGTCTTACATTGCTTTGACTGCTCTTTTAATTTAGCGTTTCCTCCACGCAAGCCTGAGCAAACCTGGGGTAGAGCTAGACTTTAATTCTGCACCCAGTGTACCCTGGTTTTTCCTGATGTGTGTACAATTTCACTTAATGCTTTTTAAATGATTTATAGAGTTTTTCGTCGTTTTCGCATTCCATTTTCCAAACTTGTCCATTTTATCCTTACGCCACTTTAGGGTTTTCCTTTCTATGTTACAAAATGGAATGTGAAACCCCTCATTCCATGCGGAATCTCAGGCTTTGTTTTCTGTTCTTTGTCTTTCTGTCAAAAGCTTGAAAAGTTTGTTGCTCTGTATGTAGCTTCGCGTTTTGTCCTACCGGCTAATAGAGACCAATTTAGTTATTTGGGTAGCTGAGTCTGTGAGAAATGTTTGGTTTATTTTTTAAACTTTTTCTCTTGTCAGGGCTGCTTGTCTCACCTATTTATTTTCTTCTTTGGAATAGAAAAAAACTGGTTCGGTGGTGGAAAAAACTGTTCCCATCTTGTCTCTTTATCTGGTTTAGGGGAGGAAGAAAGTGATAACATGACAATACAGCCTAAAATGTCATCTTTTTTTTTTTTAAGATGCGCGCGTCCATGCATGCTGCCATTGGGCAGAACATTTTGAGAAATCCGTTTGAGATAATTTCCTCACCAATGTAGGAGCCCCGCAGGATAATGAGTCTCAGGATCCAGCCCTGTTTCTAACCCTAAATTATCTTACTAGCTTGATTCAGTTGAGATTTCTCACCAGTCTTGGTTGTATTTCTTACAGCCAGTCTCAAGAATTGCTTCCTTTGGTGGGTATTCTAAAAGAATGTGCTGCAGGAATTCCCACGCGTCAAACAAAACAGAAAAAGGAAACTCCCCCCACTCCCCATTCAGGAAGATTTCAGTGGAGTCAAAAATTCTTTTGTGTTAGCCAAGTTTCTACCTGTGAAATTTTCTTAGGTTAAGTGAAAACTTAACCTGAAAACAGAAATGGGAAGAGCCTTTCTTACACAAATTCAAAACATTTGCCTCAGTTGAAAGAGCCATAAAACCTAACTAGTGGCACTGGGACTCGCTAAGTTAAGTTTCAGATTACAGGCAGCAGTGATGGGTATTTCTGTCAAGTATCCATATTGATAAATGCCCTCCCTCCAAGAAGAGGGGTTGGTTTCACTTCAGCACAGGTGTATCCAGACCTTGTGATGCGACAGGTAAGCCCCATTCCAGGTACCTCGACAAACATAGGGACACGATAAAAAGAGCTGTCTCGGAGTGACAGAGCCCTAGGGTGGCTCCTGCTGAAATAGTGGATATCACCACCCAATACTAGAATTTGTCGTTAGACCAAATTAAAGTGAAGGTTTGATCAAAACAGGGCTTCGGATGCATAAAGGCTTCTCTGCTGGGCTCAGGAGCCACAGGATTTCTTCGTCATGGTTGCTGTTTGGGTCTCTTGGTTGTTCTCTCCATCTTAGTCTTGTTAGTTGGTCTGGTTGTCTCTATATTCTTTTGGTGTCTTTGTAAAGAATTTCCATGATCCATACATGCTGCCCCAAAAGCTAGATGTTTGCGAGAGTGTCAGGTACTTCAAGAAGGCTTAGGTCTAGAAGTAGCTACTAAGTGAAATGAGCAGGCTTCACCCACAGGCACTTGGAGGATGAGGTGTGGTTAAGGAATTCTTCTAGAAGTGTTTTGTTTTCTACGGGATCGTTTCTGAAGAAAGAAGGATGGCAACGTGTTTAGAGATAAGATATGCCCGCTATTTGTCATAGGAAATCTAGAAAAGACACGAGCAGCGAGGTTACCATTTGGGAAGGAGGAAGGAGGAATGTGTCGGGCAAGGAACAAGGTGTGTAAACTTTCTAGTGGAATCAGGTGAGGTGTGGTTCACGTGCAGAGAGCTAGCGGTGATGGGAGAGGTAATGGTGATAGGACATCACTCCACTGAAGTAGACAAGGTGTCTTCCCCGACACCTGTTACAGGGACTGAGAAGGGAGACGTGGGGTAGACCTGGAGTCCATCTGTGTCCCTGCTGTTACTCAGACAAAGACGTGCGGAACTGGAAGGTTTCCTGTCAGTTGCGTTCTATGGTCTGTGGTGCTTTACCAGTAGGAAAAAGAAAGCTATTAGAACAACTTAAAAAAAACAGTTTATGGGTGTTTATTAAATCAGGCTTCTAGTATAAATGTAAGATCGATTTCCAAATGAATTTTTTGGAAAGCTGACAAATAGTAGTTGGCTAGCTCTGCTGTTAAAAATCATTCTCTTTTACTGAAACATCAGCTAAGCGTGACTTCTTAGTTTTTTTATTTAAAACAAGCCTCTCTGTACTGTTTTCTCCATTAATCCTCCCAAACATGTTTGTGACGTTTCTGAGGCTCAGCAGAACTGGATTGAGATAGGAAGACTGCAGCTTACAAATTACTGAGTACTTGCTTCCTGTTCTCATCGACTGCCAGAGAGACTGCCAGAGAAGCGTACTTAGTTTTCCTTTCTTCTTTCAGTTTCTGCCCATTCCTAATTATCCTTTCCATCTTAATCCCTTTGGTTGATCTCACTATTCTTATGTTTATGGACAGAAGAGAAGCAGGCTTATCTGCTCCCCACCCCAAAAAATAGCGTAGCTAAGTGCCCCTTGGTTTTGGAGGGTGGGGGCAAGAGGAAGGGGGCCTACCTTCTCCTTCTAGGAGATAAAGGTTCTGCTCTGTTGTTAGGTTGCGATACATTGGAAGTGTTGGCGCAGAATTCAGTAGTGTTACTGACAGTCACAGTCCCTGGACTAAGGTGACCGCAGCTTCTCTCCGATGACTCCCTCTTGCCTTTCTGACTTCCTGTAGGACTTTCTACCGTTTCGAGGCCGTGTGGGACAGCTCCCTCCACAACTCCCTCCTATTGAATCGAGTGACACCGTATGGGGAAAAGATTTACATGACCTTGTCGGCCTACCTAGAGGTGAGGAGACCCAGAACTTGAGTTACTACGAAGAGTCAGCCCTGAACAATGGGCAGGTTACAGCAGGAAATGGGGAAGAAAGATTCAACCGATTTTGTCCTCCGTTCTCCCTCCACATCGTTATTTATTTTATTATACTTTGCTGGCTGTCCTGATTATATTCGATTCTGTTCCTAGTCTCTGTTGAATTAAAAAGTCACGTGACGTTTTTTCCAGCTTTAGTAGCCTAATCACCATTCTTCAAAGAATGTATGATTTTAAGGAGACTTCCCCTCCTGTTTTTGTGGTGGTGAACAGGGCCTCGTAGCAGTCAGCAGCGCGGACCCTGGAACCAGCCTATCTGACTTCAGATCCCTGTGCTGCCACTTATTGCCTGCGCGTCCTTGTCACAGAGACTTCATCTCTCTGTGCCTCAAGTAGGGGTAGTAATAGCACTTATCTCAGACAGCTGTTGAGATGTCATTGAAAAGGATTTAAAACAGTGCTTGGCACATAATAAAAATATGTATTAGCCATTATTACAGAAAAACACCTTGAAAACATTTTGTGAAAAATAAATGTATCTGCAAGGAACATCAGCTAATCTTGCCCACATTATCTGCTGAGTTGCTGTTGAAATAATTGGTGGAGCTGAAATCCTCCAGCCCCCACTTCTGGAACCAGCTTCCCCAATGTCATCATGCATAGATTCTTGTCACAGATGCTCTGTCTGCATCTAACGGACCCCCCTCCTGTCTCCTTTCAGCTGGATCATTGCATCCAGCCGGCTGTCATCACCAAGGACGTGTGCATGGTCTTCTATTCCCGGGATGCCAAGATCTCGCCGCCACGCTCTCTGCGCAGCCTCTTTGGCAGCGGCTACTCGAAATCACCAGACTCGTAAGTTTTTGAGATAAGTTTAGCTTCCAGTTGGTTTGCCTAGTACAGAATCAGCAGGGTGCTAGGTGTCCCCAGCTTGCTGTTTCAGGGTTAATTTACAACCTGTAAAGCCCTATGGCACTGACACCTGGAATGCAGTGACCTGAATGTTGGCACTGAAAAAAATATTAATGGATAGATGAGTTAATGAAGGAAAACGGGTGTTACATTGTGAACACTTCCACACAGTTTTGCAGGGACTAAATTTTTAATGTCATTATTATTTCTAACAGATTACTATTGGGATTTTCCTCTTAAAGATTTCTTCATATTTAAGGTACACAAAAAGATATCAAGAATAATATAGTGAATATTTCTGCATCACCACCCAACATATATATTACTAATATGACAGAAGGCTCAGTACCCCTTCCTAATCACGCTCCCTAGATTTTGTTATTTGTCATTTCATTTTAATCAGACTTTCCCCCCTCATCTCTTCTCTCTTGCAGTAAAAAAATGCAAATTTTTAATTTTTGTATTTGTACTATAAACTGTCCAGTTTTTCATTCAATTTTATTCATCCTGTTGAAATAAGAATGTTCAAAATATTGAAATGAGAACAGACTCCTTGTAGGAAAAAGATATACTTCTTAAGTTCAGAATAGGAAAAGAAGTAAGATAGTTATATAATATTTGAGGATAGGCTGCAGTCTCTGCAGAGGAGACAGTGTTTTAAGTAGACAGAATTGTGATTTTCCTGTTTTTGTGCTGTTGGTAATTAAGCAATTGTTTGTTTTGACCCAAATAGCAATCGAGTCACTGGAATTTATGAACTCAGTTTATGCAAAATGGCAGATACAGGTAGTCCAGGTAAGCTCCCATGGATCGGGAAAGTCAGAGTTATCTTTTGTTGCATATATTTGGAGTATTATTATGTCAAAAATCTATCCTATCCATGTAGGATCGATAAAACATTTTTTTAGAAACCAGGCATATTATACAAGCCAGGTTTTTGGTGGTGGGAATTATCTTCTTCTGAGTTGCAACACTGTTTGGTTTAAGACGTGCAACACAGTTGTAAAAACTTCATCAAACAAAAAATGTTAGTGGACTGTGGAATATTATGAAAAATTCGAGTGTGTTAGAATGAATTTGGCTTGGAGAACTTCATAACCATTTCTTTCTCCACCTTAGCCCCAAAGATAACCTGGCAGTCTAACTTTACAGGTGCTGTCAAACTAGAATTTGAAATTCCTGTGCTCCAGAAAGACAAGTTACAAAGTTGAACTTGTTCTGTGTCCTTTTTGATGTCTCTTTGGGCTTCTGTTGTTCCTCCAGCTCGGCCTTAAGCGGCACTTTGCATTTTTATGTTTGTAAACTGGAACATGGACAAAAGTCAGAGGTGTTTTATGTTTTGTTTTGGTTTTTTTGCTCGTTTATCCTGTTCTGTAGATTCCACATATAAAAAGTCAGGGTTTTAAAAAAATATTTGATTAACGTGAGTTTGAATCATTTTGGAGAGCATATATGGAAAGAGGTCAGGGCTTACAGGTAAGATTTAGATTTGAAGAACAAGACTGAGTGTGAATTTAAGTCTAAATAACAACTAATTATAGTGTCCTGATAGTTCCTTGAGGATTTTAAAAAATTAACATAAATGTCTTTTCTATGTAAAAACGTATAACGTTTTAAAAATGTAATGGGAAACGATAGCGCCTAAAGCTATCTGCCATCTACCTACCATTCTATCTGAACTGCTAAAATATGTATAGTGTGTGCACGTGTGTAGTCCCTTCCACTTTTTCATACGGATGTATTTTTACATATTTGGAGCCATAGTATACAGCCTATTTAATCTCTGCATTTTCACTTGATATAATAACTGGCATTTAAGTTGCATTGCAATCTTCATAAGTATCTAAGAATATGAAACTCTGTTTTAAAAGTAGTTCAGAGAATTGCTTTGGGGAAAAGGATGAATAGTTATTAACAAAACCCAAGTACCGTGAGCCCAAGCTCGCTTAGTTTGCCTTATATTTGAATTATTGATTCATTCTGAGGTAAAATTGGAATCGGATTGTTCTCTCAATAGAACAATTGCTTCCTCTTGTCTCAGGCATGCAGAGGAGAAGAAGGAAAATCTTGGACACATCAGTGGCGTATGTGCGGGGAGAAGAGAACTTGGCCGGCTGGCGGCCCCGCGGCGACAGCCTCATCCTTGAGCACCAGTGGGAATTAGAGAAGCTGGAGCTCCTCCACGAGGTACCCCAGGGCAGGCGGTGCTCAAACCAATTCTTGGGCAAGATTCCAAAGTATTAGCCATCCTCTCTGCCTTCTCTGTGTGACCCTGGCTTTGCACTTGTCCATCACAAGGAGGCGTGATATTTCCTAAAATCATCATGAGCTTTGTGTTTGCTGAGGCAATGGTGTTGATCTTTGTAGGTGGAGAAAACGCGCCACTTCCTGCTGCTGCGTGAGCGACTTGGTGACAGCATCCCCAAATCCGTGAGCGACTCGTTGTCCCCCAGCCTGAGCAGCGGGACCCTCAGCACCTCTACCAGCATCTCCTCTCAGATCTCAACCACCACCTTTGAAAGTGCCATCACACCCAGTGAGAGCAGTGGCTACGATTCCACGGACATTGAAAGCCTGGTGGACCGAGAGAAAGAGCTGGCCACCAAGGTGCGAACCCCTTCCCTTTGCTGAGCCTTTTCCCAGCGAGCCTGTGAGTTAGTTGGTCAGTTTTTGAATTCTAATCTTCCTCTTTCTTTGAGGGCCTTTGTGCGAAGGCCTGCGCTAACACTGTAACTATAGAAATAAGTAAGACTTGATTTCTCCCCTTAATCAGCTTCCAGGCAAGTGGGTGACAAGCACATCGTAGAGGTGTGTGTCTAGAGCGCTGTGGGGCCAGGGGGAACCTGCCCCAGAGGGTCCTGCACAGCGGAGCCAGCGCTGTCCTGCGTGATCAGTGTTAGCAGAATCATGGGAGAGGGGCAGGAGATGGAGTTAGAGAGGTGGGTGGGCCCCATCAGGAAGGGTCTGCGTGCTGTACTGAGTTTAGAGTGTCCTGGGAGTGGTGTGGACTTGCTTTAAACAAGTGTTTATGTTTTAGAAGACTTCTCTGGAAGCGGTAAAGAGGATGGGTTTGTGGTGAAGAGATAGACTAGAGGCAGAAAGAACTCTATTGCAATCATCAGATGAGAAATGATGAAGGTTTTTAACTAAGGCAGGGGTGTGTGGGGTGAAGAGGAAAGGGAAGCACGGAAGACACATTTGGGAGGAGAATCAGCACTCCTTGTTGCCCGAGTGTGGTGGGGGAGGGCAGGGGGGTCACTGGAGAGGGCTCCCAGACATCGATTTGTGTCTGGTCAGTTGGCTAACAATGAAATACAGAAATGAGAGGGATTTTGTGTCTGTTTTGTTTCAGAATCGAATGGTCTTCTTGATTTAGGAAAATAGGTCCATCCAGAAGTCTCCATGCTTTTTCATGCCCAGGCGAATTAAGAATGAAAGGGATGCTATTGCATTCTTAAGCACTTCTAAACTGTAGTGTTTGCAGTATGCACTTCTGCAGATTTGAGAATGGCTTTTTTATCCACTTACTTTTACTTCTTTATTAGGCATATACCAGGCTTTCCTTGCTATATATATGCTAAGTTAATTTCTAGAGCTGTTGGGCAGCATTCAAGCTCCACTGCGGGTCCTTCCTGCCTGGCATCCAGGGATCTCAGGCTTCATTTGACCATCGGAACTTACGCATCCTCCTCTCTTCCCTAGTGCCTGCGACTTCTCACCCACACGTTCAACCGAGAATTCAGCCAGGTGCACGGCAGCATCAGTGACTGCAAGGTATGCAGCTCAGATTTCCTGTCCCCAAGCTTCTAGGTGCCTTGAGATGGCCATGGTGTGGTATTTGAGGATAGATGACAGGTCTGCTCTTGTGTTTAATTTTTCTGAGTCAGAACACTGACTTCTGAAGATAAAAGTATTTCTCCTTGTCTCTTAGTGATTATCAGATAGGAACTATTTAGACTTTTCCCTGAATCCCTTGAATAATATTCTGTAAAGGGAGATATGTTATTGTGTGACGGGGCACAGGAAGTCCTGAGGTTCTTGGTGGCATAAGATTCTGTTGCTTTCCACAAAGAGTGAGGGGTACACTTTAAAGAAGCCCTGTATCGTTCACTCTGTTCTAGTCATCTTGATCTTTTTCGCTCTTCCTTAAGACTCTCGAAGCTCATTCCTGCCTCGGAGTCTTTGTACCCTTGCTGTTCCTGGAATAGTCTTCTTCTGGATGTTCCCATGATTGGCTCCCTTATCTGTTTCAGTTTTCTATTCAAATATTGCCTCCTTAACCACCTATGGAAAGCCAGCAGCTCCCTGAAACTTTCTAACGCCTGCTTCATTGTTTGCTGTAGCACTTAATACTACCTGGCACTTCTTAATGTGTTTGAAGACTGGTTTCGTGTCTGCCTTTGCCACTTAGAATGTAAGCTCCTGGAGGGCAGGGCCTCTGCCATATTCTTAGAACAGTGCCTGTTGTTCTGAGTGCTCAGCCCATGTAGATAGGGCAGCAGAAGTATAAAACGCCAGGCTGCCTCTTTTGTAAATCTCTTGATTCCTAATGTGACACTCTGGCTGTAAAATACTTGTAAAGCTTGCTTCTTGAATCACCTGAAGCAGAAGGTTTATGAAAGTGAAGTCACACTGGTTGTCAAAGCTGCTTATTGCCGAGGTAGTTTTTTCCCTCTGACCCTCACTTGCTCTGTTCTGTTGGCCTCCAGTTGTCTGATATCTCTCCAATTGGACGGGATCCGTCCGTGTCCAGTTTCAGCAGCGCCACCCTTACTCCGTCCTCCACCTGCCCCTCTCTGGTAGATTCCAGGAGCAACTCTGTGGATCAGAAGTAAGTACCCAGATGTCACTGAGAAAAGCTAATGTAAGAACGAGGGACATGCCAGCCTTGTTCTACCTCAGTGGTTCTCAACTGCAGGCAGCACATCCCCCAGGCAGCATTCGGAAACGTGCGGGAGCCTTTTCTAGACATCACAAGGACGGGGGAGATGCTGCCGACCTTTTAACATCCTGTTTCCTAACTTCCTGCATCACATCATGGACTCCTCTTCTTAAACCCTTTCTGTTCGTTTGTCCTTCCATTCCCACCCTGCTTGTCTCCCCAGTCATATCAGATGTAGAATATTTTGGGAAAAATATTTTGAAACTACTTTGGAAAAACATATTTTGTGACACAACAAAATGTAGAGGTAAGAATAATAGAGACAGATTTAGCCGAGATTCCATGAATTCCTCACTCCAGTCACTTCTTTGCAGTGCACCATCCAGCTCCTTTGCCCTGTCTCCATTCATTATGCTCATGTCAGAACTTCCTTAGTTATCACCCGGCTGTCTATCTTAATGTACCAACCCTGACACAATTGAATATGGCTGGTGAAAATAACACGACCAGGTAATTTAATTAAATCTAGGATGCCATCAACTGTAAGACGTTATTTTATGAGCCACTAAGGAAAAAAAAAGCACTGCCAACTAAAATGTGACATACCATCAATTGTAAGATGCATCGCGATTCAAGAAATAATAAGGTATTCAGAAAAAATGGTGTTTTTAGAATTGGTGGAATACAGTTAATTAGGCTAAGCAACTCTCCAGAGCTACAGAGCATAGGAGTGATTTCTGTCATAACAGTCCTGGCCTGGTCCAGGGCAGCGGTGGCTCTGTGCCACTCGGTCATTCAGGAACCCAGGTTCTTTCCGTTTGTTGGCTTTCTCTGCCAGTCCCTGGAGGCAGTGGTTCTCAGACTTTAGTGTGTGTCACCTGGAAGGTGTTTAATCCATGAATGGCTGAAACCCACCCAGCGTTTCTGATTCTGTAGGTCTGGGTTGGAGCCTGAGAATGTGAATTTCTAGCAAGTTTCCAGGTACAGCTGATGCTGCTGGTGAGAGGACCACACTTCAAGAGCCACTGCCCTCGGTGTGACCTTGGGACTAAATAGAAACATAAGGGAATGGAGTTCCTATTCCAGACACTTCTGTTCAGGGGGCTTCAGAACAGGAGGAGGGACTGAGTGACAGGCTCATCAGTGATCACTTTCCTTTTGTAACTTCTGAAGGATGACACCCGTTGAATTGGAATCGACTTTCTGGCACCAGCTTGTCTTCTCAGACAAGCTCTCTGATGTTTGCAAGGCGCCTGGTGGTCAGGGAGAGGCATGTTCCTCCTGGTGAGACGGTCGTAACGTGATGCACTGACCTTCCATTAGCTCCGTTACCCCTAACCTCTCTCTTTTAAAGGACCCCAGAAGCCAATTCCCGGGCCTCTAGTCCCTGCCAAGAATTTGAACAGTTTCAGATTATCCCACCTGTGGAAACACCCTATTTGGCCCGAGCGGGGAAAAATGAATTTCTCAATCTTGTTCCAGATATTGAAGAAATTAGACCAGGGTGAGTACTGCATTTCATGCTGTGCGTGTAAAAGAGAAGTCAGCTCTTATTCGCGCAGTCCGTGTCACCGTCCTGTGCAGATGGGCCTGGGGGAAGGAGCGGGCGGGTTTCTGCTCCAGCTCAGTCCATGCCCCCCACCCGGCCCACACGTGCTGGCGCTGCGTGCCCTGCTCTGTTACTTGGGCAGGTGAGGCTCTAGGCTGGAGAGATCCTTTGCCTGTTTTGCTCACACTGGGGACTTGGCCTGGGTGAGGCATGTTTTGATGGTCCCCAGTTCACGATCACTTTCTTGGTGTGAGAAACAAACCCCTCTTGTCCTGTCCTGTTTTAGCTCCGTGGTTTCTAAGAAAGGATACCTGCATTTCAAGGAGCCGCTTGCCAGCAACTGGGCTAAACATTTCGTTGTGGTCCGTCGCCCATATGTCTTCATCTATAACAGTGACAAGGACCCAGTGGAACGCGGCATCATTAACCTGTCCACAGCGCAGGTGGAGTACAGCGAGGACCAGCAGGCCATGGTGAAGGTCAGTCCTGCCCTCTCGGCTTGCCATGGCCACGTGCGCCATGTCTCCTGCCCGTCGGGTCTCTCTGAACCTTCCTTCAGGGTGCACTGCTGTGCGCCCTAGGAGTGGGGCGGGGTGGTCCCCGTTGCTCTTCACCATCGTGCCACTGTCATCTACCTGTGTCTCTTTCAGATGTCTAACACCTTTGCTGTCTGCACAAAGCACCGGGGGGTCCTTTTGCAGGCTCTCAACGACAAAGACATGAACGACTGGTTATATGCCTTTAACCCACTCCTTGCGGGCACAATACGGTAAGAGGCTGCCCCTGGGTTTCCTTCTTTGGCTTTCCTTCCTGTTCCTTGGCTTTGGGTTCCAGGGACATCAATATAAACAGGGAAGGAGGTCTTGTTCCAAGCAGGTTGGAAGTAGGACAGGAGTGTGAATGTGGTTGTAGGGTGGTGAGGAGGCCTCCACTTCTCATGGTTTCATCTGGTGTCCTGAGCAGCTAAGGGGACTCTGGTCACATTTGCACCAATTGGTCTTTTGCTTTGACTTTTCATTCTCGAGGGGTCTGCAGCTGAGGTCTGTGGGGCTGAGTAAAGGGGACACTGTGAGAACCTTAATGGTCTGCTGTTACTCAGCCCTGTGATGCAGCCTCAAATCCTACGAGGGGCTGTGTCCCAGGACCCCTGGTGGGGAAGCCCACAGCCCAGCCTTTTGTTCAGGGAGCCTAGAGACCTGGGCCTGCGTCGGCTTAGGAAGAAGTCCCAGGAGGGAAGCACTGAGGAAGGTGGCCTGCGAGGGAGGAGCCTGGCCCCGTTTTCTAATCCCACCTCTCCATGTCCCCCAGGTCGAAGCTCTCCCGCAGATGCCCGAGCCAGCCGAAGTACTGATTGCGCTGGGTGCCCGCACTCGCCTTCCAGAGATAAAGAAAGTGTTACCTCTCATTCCTCTTTGTGATTCTTGGCGGTTACTCTTGTATGTAATCCTGTGGCTTAACTACTTTCCCTCCTTGTCCAGCACCTTTTCTAGCGCCCGTCCCCCATCTCCATTGCTCTGTACTCTTTTTCTTTTTTCCTGTGCTAAGAATCTTGTTAGTAGCATGTGGCCTAACAAAAGGGAAAAAAAAACAAAAAAACAAAAACCCAGAGGGGATCCAGTGAATCTCCAAGTTATTTTTTGGTGTATTTTGGCTTCCTTTTGTATGATAGGTCCCCATTTTGACCACCTCTGATGTCTGTACTGCTGTCTCTGGATATCTTTGTCTTTTTGTCAAGACAACATAGTACTTTTTTTCTTTTCTCTATTTGTGATACCACTTTAATTTTTCTTGGGTGGCTTAGAGACAAAGGGAGAAGACATCTGGCTTTTTTAGACCCTGAGAGGACAAAACTTACCCTTTTCCCTTCTGTCACTCTTTTCCATCATTAATCCCTGCATTTTCCATTCAGGGAAAAGGTTGTGGCGAGCCTAGCAATGGGACAGGTATATTCTATGAAATTGGGGCTTATTTAGAACATTGTGAAGCAGTTTTCACGTAGTGGAAGAGAAGAGGACAGGACCTTTTAGCAGGCCTGAGACAGTGACCTTGGAAGAAGGGAAGAACCAGGGATACTGCTGGCGGCTTTCAAAGGACCACGGAATTTGGTGGTGGGCCTGGTGGTGGGACGGGAAGGCCCCTGATCAGAGGATGTTTGTAGCTGCTCACAGCAGGATTCCTGGGAACCTTCTTTCCCAGTTGGGAGGAGCCTCTTGTCAGAGGTTCAGTTTGCACTTAGTGCCATGTCGTACACAGATGTCCCACCAGGGTGCAGTGTTTTGCTTTCTGATGAGGAACTTGATGGTCATTGCCCTTATGAGTACCGTAATGCTGAGTGATGACCTTGTGATTGTTGTAGCTCCCTTTGATCAAAGAAATAGAGCTTTCAAGGATAGACTTGGGAGTCTCCTGTGAATCCAGTGGTCACTTTCAGTAATCCTTGTCAAATTGAAAATACTTTCAATGATGCCTGTCCCCTGTTCTGATAAATAAGAAAGCATGGCAGGCTTTGCTTTCTGGATCCCAAGATTATAACCAACCCACTCCCACCACTAAAAACAAAACAGAGAACATCTGGGGGCAGAGAAGAGGGTCCTCCTGAGCCCTGGCCTCAGTGCTTTGTTGCCGGCATCCGAGTGGCCTCTCCTTGGGTGTGGAAACACTGCCAGAGGAGAAAGGAGGAAGCTCATTGCTGCTCGTCTCCTCTGACAGAACAGGGTCGGCTGCTTCCAGAGGCCGTCGTGGAAGATACTCTTTTTCTTTCAGCTGCCAGTAAGCTTTACAGGAATAACATGGAGGAAAGGTTACTTGAGTGGCTTTGCCAGTTGGCTTGGGGTTGTCTTCCCTTGCTCAAACCTCTCTGACCATCCGTCAGGCATTCAGGAAGGTCTCACTTTGTGGAGACAGGGCGCTCGGCCTGGAGATGGCTGACCCTTGGGGGCTGGGAGACTGGATGACTTTGCTTCGGGCAGCAAAGGGCACGGCCGTGCACCCTGCAGGGTGGGTGCTGAGAAGGCTCATCATTAGCCAGGCCCTTACTTCTGATCCCTGTTCGGGCTCATCTCCGAGAAAGGGGCCCAGCTTCACTCAGTTTGTTGAATTGCAAAGAGAAGGAAAAGTAAGTCATGGAGAGCTTAGTAAAAGAAAGGATAGAAATCATAGGCTGTGATGTCACCTGAAAAGTGATCAGTAAAAAACACTAGTACATTTTTTTTAACTTTCTTCTTCTCCTTAAAACACAGGTCACTAACTGTAACGTTACTGATTTTCTAAGCGATATGTGAGGTCTTTAATGTGGTTCGAGGTGTCTTCATTGTCTAATGGACACTACGTGCCCTCTGGTGTATACTCAATTCTAGGATCCGTCGGGGCTTAGAGACAGCTTCCTGGACGGGAATTAAATCCAATTTCAGGGAAATGAAAATGAAATTTGAAGGTTACTTTTAGAATTAAATCATGGATGCTGCTGCTGCTGTTACGAAGTCTGGTAGAAGGGTCCACGTCTGTGATACAGGGAGGTGGGGACGCCTGAGGGAGAGGAGATCATGTGGTACACTGAAATGACTTTTGTTTTTCCTTCTAACTCACACACCACCGGCTTGGAAAGTCTTTGCTTTGGAGGTGTCAGACATTAGAACAGGCTGACCTGGACTCGGGCAGGCGTGCTTTCTCCCATCGGAGGGGCCTCTGCTGTGACTGATAGGTACAGACGGCCCTTTTGGGACCCCCTCTTTCTCTAGGGTCCCATCTTCAGGTTGGAGTTTGGAACAGTTTCAAGGTTGATGTTCCCTCTCCGGACAGGTTCACTCCCATTTTGAAGCTCTGAGAGAGGATTTATGATGGGAACTATTTATGAGGCGTTAGCTGACGCCATTGTGGCAGGAAGGTTGGGGAATGAACTGCAGCTTTAAGGAAACCACCTTTTGAGGGGTTGTTTATGTTTTTCTAAAGCACTCTCTTAAGCAAACAAAACAAAATAAAAGGGAAGAAAGAAAACTTGTGCACGAATTAAGGAGAAGTGAGTGCTGGTTTAATCATCTCCTCCCCTCCTTCCCCATCCTCCATCCTCCTGCCAAAGCGAAATACGGCCTCCCAGCCCACACCAGTGCTCAGCCGCTCCCTGCCCCTGCCCCTGCGCCTGCGCCTGGCCGGGAGTCGGTCAGCTCTCAGGCCGGGCTGTGTGGGGCCAGCCAGCCCCTGCACACCGCCAGGACCGGGGAAGGGCTGCTTCTGGCAGCTGGGTGGGCACATGAATTCCAGCACATTGTTAGAACATGGTGACGGTGAGGAAAACCAGTTATTTTATATATATATATATTTTTTTTTTTTCCTCCTTCAGCTCTGTAGCACTTATATAGATACTCATATCTTTGATGGATTTCTCCCCACTCTTTTAAGGTGAAGAAATTAAATCATTGGTAAAGGTGTTCTGAGATCTAAAAATGACTTCTCCTGGCACATATTTCAAAGCAAAGACTTTGTTGCCTGCTGCTTGTTCTCTAATTTACAGGGATATTTAATTTTGTAAGGTAGTTGTATATTTATACAGGTGTAATTAATTGCACATTGGACTGGAAAAGAAAGGATGACCGAGCGTGTGGCACCCATTGGCACTCGGCATTCCCTCAAGCTGTGTTCCACTCGGGTTCTCCTGGACAGAATCAGGGCTTGTTTGTTCGTTCATTTGACTCGGGTCCTTCGTTTTTCCTTCTGGTTCCCTTTTTCAAATGTGATTGTTAACCTGCTCCTTAAAAAGAATTCTAATTCTGCTGCTGCTCTCAGAAGGTGTGCTGAATGTATTTTAAATAGGACTCTAACTCGTGTGCACTGCAGCCGCCCACCGTGGCCAGCCAGTCACTCACCCGGGCGTGGGCAAACCCTTACTGTCGGAGCTGGGAAGGTATTGATATGTTTGTTTCCTTAGCAAATTGCAATGTCAGCTGAGAGATTATCTGCTCTCGTTGTTCAAAAGGCCATTTATGAAATTCGTATTTGAGCCCCATAAAATCTTGGGAAAGCCTCTGGTCGTTTAAAGGAAGAAATTAAGAGTTGATGCAAATTTCATGTTAAAAATTCACAGCTACATAGCTGTGCTCAGATGGAAAGTCTGAGTGGTGGTTGGTCTCCTGCCAAACCCTGGCTGTCTTGTGGTGTTTTCATGTCTTCGAGTTCATTTTTTTCATGCTGCATATTCGGGCATCAGTTCGCCTGAGGATTCCATCAGCCTTCTCACGTTGAAGGCATTGTCTCAGACTTTGTGGCTCTCAAGTACTTGTCCGTTGAGATTTCAAGTCTCCTGTCACCATCCTCGTGCACTACAACAAAACCCGTGAAGCATAAGTGGCCTTTTTGAACCAAGACTTTGCAAACTGATCTCTCCCCAGTGAAGGAGTTGAGCACATTAGCAACAATGTACATTATTAATTTCAGATTTTCATTTTCATGTTTTATTATGTAAATATCTGATGTTTGGAGCTTGAGTATACAGAATGTAAATACAGTTCTCGTATTTGTACTAATTCTGGTTCTTTTGCTGTATAGCCTTAGATGTGCAATGCAGACATTATCTAACTGTGTATGGTAACCTTGCATCACGAAACTATTAGTGAACGAGGTAAAATAATAAAGGTACAACCAGTCCCTAGTAGGCTCGACGTGTATTTATTCTGGCAGCCTCTGAAAGGTATTTACGGAGATTTTTCTTGACTTGGGGATATACTACTTTTCTGGGACAAAAGTCTCCAACTCTGACGTACATGTTCCTTTCTGATCATTCAGAACGGTAGTTATAGATAATCAGGAAAGCTATCGCTGTGCAAGTACATTCCTCCCAAGTATGGCAGTGGCTATTTTAGGTAGAAGATTCTTTTTCCTCCCAAAGCCTCTCTTTATATACCTGCCAGTGATTCTGTAGTGGTGGGGCCGTTTTGGGGGGCGAGGGGTGAGAGTTTCACCATGTCAGCTTCATTTATCAAGTTCTGTTGTGAGCAGGGCATGAGCCGGACCACTGTCCTGGGTGTTTGGGAGAAACAAGGGAGGAAAAGACAACATTCAGGCAAAAAGGGGTGATTCGTTCGGCACTCGCCTGATACCGCCCTGTCCGGTGCCGTCTGGATTCTGCTGATTCAGCAGGATGCTGACAAACAGAAAACAAGCCCGGCGCTGTGGCCCTCCTGTTCCCATGGGGGAAGATATCCGTTACACAAATTTATGTCAAGTGGAAGTATCACAGCAAAATAAAGCTGAGTAAGATTAAAAGGGATGGAAAGGAAGTATCATTTTAGATCATGTGGTCAGGGACGGAGCCTGTCTTAGGAGATGACGTTTGAACAGAGTCCTGAATGAAGGACCGGGTAAGGCATACAAATCCCTGGGGAAAGAGGTCTTCATGCTGAGAAATCAAATCCTTGAGGCAGCAGTGTTCTCTGTAGGTTCCAAGTACAGCACGGAGGCTGTTTTGGAGTAAAGAGGACAGTACTGGAGCCCAGCCGTCCGAAAGGAGCCAGAGACCAGGTGGTTTAGGGCTCAGGTAACTCTCATTAGTGAAGTAGGAAGCCATGAAGGGTTTTGAGAAGATGAGTCACATGATCTTACAGTGACACGCTGCTTAACAATGAAGATACGATCTGAGAAATCCGTCTTGTCGTGCTAACATCACAGAGCACTTAACACAAACCCAGGTGGCATGGCCTGCCTGCACACCTGGGCTGTGTGGTGTGCCACCGTCGTACATGCTGTCTGTCCTTGACCAAAACGTCATTATGCAGCACGTGACTAATTGTGTTTTTAGAAGACTATTCTTACTGCAAGGTGGAAAACAGCTGGGGTGGCGGTAGAGGGGTACAAGTAGAAGAAGGGAGACAAAATAGCACATTGCCACCCCAATGGTCCAGGGGAGAGGGTGGCAGCTTAGACTAAGGGGGCTCAGTAGTAGAGGCAGGGAGAAACGGTCCGATTCAGGATACGTTTTAATATTGGAGGGAAGAGTTTGCTGAGGAACTGCACGTAGAGTCGGAGAGAAAGAAGAAAGGTAAAGGCTGTGTGCTTGAGCAAAAGGACGGCGTGGCCGTTTCCTCAGGTGAAGATTGGGAGAACAGATGAGGGGTGGTGCTAAATTAAGAATTTGATTTTGGTGGTGTTCACTTGGAGACATCAACATTTCCACCTGAAGGTGTGGTCGAGGAGGCAACTGGATGTACTCGTTGAATTCAGACATTGAGGCTGGAGACATGTTATACATTTGGGAGTTGTCCACAGGAAGGGGAGAGGTGAGGAGACCTGGGGAGTGAGTGTAGCTGGGGGAACTGAGGCTTGTGTGTTGGAGCGCTGCGGCATGGAGAGGACAGGAAGAGAGAACGACCGGCAGAGACGAAGGGGCCGTGAAGAGAGCCATGCTTGGCCACCAAGTCAAGGAAGTGTTTAAAGATGGATGAAGTGATAGATAACTGCGTCCACTGCTGCTGACGGGTTAAAAACAAGAACTGAGCGGTGACCACAGGTTTTGAGAACAGGGAGGTCTAGGAATTTTGAGGGAGCCAATGAACACCATCGCTTTTCCCCAATTGCAGAGCCAACCCAGAAACAAGAGTAAGGCAGTTGGGAAATCAAAATATCATTTACTTTGATCTTTATTACTATTAAAGGTGTGATTGGAGCATGTGGCTCATATCGGTGGATGCGTGGATTTCCTAACACCAAACCTCAGAATTCGAGGGCTGGGAGCAAGTGCTTCTCGAACTTGAATGTGCACATGGCTCACCTGGGGATTGTAGTAAAACGCAGATTCTGGCTGAGTGGGCCGGGGGTGGGGCCTGAGATTCCGCATTTCTAGTCAGCTTCTAAGTGGTGTCACTGCTGCTGTTGGGGGGCGGGCTCTGAGTGGCAAACGCCCTAGAGGAACAGCAGGACGTACTATTCCCTGGAGGCAGCAAGGTCCTCAGAGACCCGGTGGAGGTGGCAGGATGTCCAGCACACAGGATCAGCCGTTCTCTTCTGGGGGTCTGGGGGGGGTCTGACAGAAGCTCACTTCACATGGGAAGAGCTATCAGCAGTGCCTCTAGCCCAGCAGGGTCTTTGGTGAATAGAGCATTTTCAGAAATGTTGCCAAAGAAAGCCTAACTGGAGAAGGTTCCAGGGAAAACGGGAGGAGAGGAAGTTGAAAGAACAAGTACAGGCAATTCTTTCAGAGGTTTTTACTGTAAAGGGGAGAGGAGAAGGCACATGGCGTCAAGGAGAGGTTTTTGTTTTAAAGACAGTAGCTAGCCCAACATGTGTGTATGCTGATGGGAACAAATGAACTGGAAGGGAAGCCTGATGGTGGGGAGGGAAGGGAGAGTTTGCTGGAGTGATACCCTTGATGAGGCGGTGGGTTTGGAGCCGACACACCAGTGGTAGGTCGGTCCTTGATCCTAGGGGGCGTCACCGGTTTATCCACAATACCAGGAGGCAACGCAAAGTGTGTGAGCAGACAGTGAGGTGATAGCGTATGTCGGGCCATGGCTTCCTGAACTCCACTGGGCTTTTCATTTAAACAGAATTAGTTTTTATAAAGCTGTGTATCTCCTACAACTAGACCCCAACTAGGATCGATCCTAGTCACACAGGATTAATCGGTCCCTCACTAGGGTCACTTTCTGAGTAGCCATGTCTCTCGCAAAGCTGAGAGTACAGGACATCGGGAGGTCCCAGGGAACGGTGCATCTTTAATGCATTGTTTTCTATGATTTTTCTTGGCATTTCACATTTGGTCGCGTGGGGAAGTCTTCCGCTCTCCTTTAGGAATGCCTTGTCTCTGCACAGTCCCAAATGTTTAGCTTTTCTGAGCACATCACCCGCTTAGCTGGCTTTAGAATATATGGTCTCTGGGTTTTTACAAAATTGCTCTTTCTACCTAGCATGGTAACAAGTCATTTGAATTTGCTTGCAGGAATTCTACAAGTGAGTGGCAGAGCTGGGATTTTCATATCTGACCCAACTAGTTAGTATAGTTAGTATAGTTACACCCTCTTATGTAAGTCAAACAAAGGATTTGGCCCTGGGAGGTTTGCAGAGCTAAGGGCTGTTTTTGTAGAATTTCTGCCCGTGCTTTGAGTTGGGATTTAGGGAGTTAAGGCCAGGCCAAAAGTTAAGGTAAACAGTTATGTGAGTTTACTTTCTTAAGCATTGAAAGCCAAGCATCTGAGGATTTTCTGAAAACTAAAGGTCAGCGTGTAGTCCTGGCTTTCCTGTGTCCGTCTCTGGGGGAGACACCTTTGGCCCAGCCCTGCTCTCTTCCAGGCAGTCTGCTATAGTTTTCCAACAATCCTGGGAAGCAGTTTTTTGGGGTTTTTTTTTTTTTTTTTTTTTTGCTAATTTGTTAGCACCTATAACGAACTGGGAAGGCTGTGTAGCATGTAACATTAGTAATAGAGGAAAACAATTACTAACTGTTTGATTAGATAAATATGCTGGCCTTAAAGGATGCCTGTTCTATAGTCACTTGGGTGTGTCCAGATGTTTAGTCACATTGACTCAGCATAATTTCTTCCTTGACAAATCTCAGACTAGAGCAATCAATTTGTTCCCACAAGCAAACTCTGGAGGTCTGCTTTCCTTGTAACTGAATCCCACAGAAAGGAAATAGTTGCAACAAAGTTGAAAGTTGTGGGAGGCACCTAGGGCTCCCACAATGGAAGGGATCCATCGTGTAAAGATTTACCTGTACAATTTCTACAACTGCTGTTTGTTCTCCGAAACTAGTCATCGCAAGTTAATTTCAACTTAACTTTCCATTTAAAGTCAACAAAACATCTCTAATATACAGCTCTACCCAATTTCACTGGGAAAATGTCTGAGTTTGCATGATTACGGCCTGCTAATCTCATTAGGAGAGTGCTGGGCCCGGCCCTGGTAGGTAGGGTTAAAGTTCAGTCCTGTCACTCAGCAGCTGAGAAAGGCGACTTCCCTGAGCTGAGTTGCTTTGTCATATTAAGGAATGCGAATAGCAGTGGCATCTTAGAACTGTATAGCAGTTTGAAGTTTACAAGGAGCTCTCATAGACGTGAGCTCATTTTGACACGGGGAAGGAGGCAGAGCTGACGAGGTGGAAACCCTGCAGTTAAGGAGCCTGCAGACTTAGCCCCTAGAGAACAGCCGGGGCCTGGGAATTTCCGGTCCCTTTTGTCCTTCCTGAAGCTTCTCCCTGCATTTTCTACTTGTGAGTCTCTCTCATTTGCTACGAGGCTGAGGTGCCAAATCTGGCCTGTGGAAGAGAGGAATGCCAGAGGAGGTACCCCCCAGTGTAGGATCTATTGCAGGGTGCCCCGTGATCAATGCCTTCGGTAAAAGTCCCCAGACCCTGAGCACTCCCTGGTGAACTCAGTGTGAAGGACTTTAGTGCAGACAGACCTTGCCGTGGAGGCTGTGGCAGCGTGAAGGGGACGGGGAATGCTCGCTACAAAAAAGAAGGCATAAAACTGAAAAAAGTTACTAAAAGCATTTCAAGGCTCTTGAAATCAAAGGCAGACAAATTAGAATGCATTTGTTCTTGGAAAAAACTACTAGAACTTCAGATAAGACCAGTGGGAACCTACAGCCTTCTTGCCTGGGACTGCTCCCCATCCTACCTCTCCGGGGGTAAGAAAAGTTGTTTTACTGGCTTAGGGCTTTGTACCAAACGGGGCCACGCTGATCAATGTTTGTATGTGGGGAGGAGACCTGAAGCTTTTCTACCAGCTAAAAGTGGCAACCTTGGTGAGAAGCAAATGGGAAAAACCCACAGCTTGCTAGCCTGAAGTCTCAGTTGGCCAAGCTGCAGACTAGCCAGAAATTTAACAGGGAGACCCTGAAAATGAGAGTGCCATAGGACTAGGTAGGCTCTGGACACATCCCTGGCTGGCTGAGAAACTGCACATGCACAGGGGAGACTCCAAAAACCCAGCATAAAGTAAAAGCCCAGGCAGACCTGAAAAGTAGGTGAGCTGTGAATGCACTTCCCTAGTACACAGACACGTGGCCGCGGTGTCTGAGCACATGTTTCCAAATCATTGGCTGGCAACGAAGTTAAGGAGACACAGGGCAACCCTCAGGATGCCAAACTAAAAACATAAAACATCTGACCAGAGTACCAACATACGTGAAATGGGAGTTCTAGAAGGAGAGAAGAGAAAGAAAGGCCAGAAAGAAATTATTTGAAGAATTAATGGCTAAAACTTCTAAATGTGAAGGACATTAATTTACAGTTCTAACTCTATTAACCCCAAGAGGATAACCACACAGAGATCCACACCTAGACACATCGTTAACTGCCGGAAACCACAGGGAAAGTTTTAAAAACAGCCAGAAAATGTTTAAAAACAGCAGGAGAACGACATTATGATTAGTGGTTGACTACTCATCAGAAACGGGGCAAGCCATAGACACCAAAATGAGACAGGTACTCAAGATGCTGAAAGAAAAACTGTCAACCAAGAATTTTTTATCCAGGCAAACCATCCCTCAAAACTAAGGGCAAAATTGGGGTGGCCTGCTAGCTCAGTCGGTTGGAGCGTGGTGCTGATAACACCAAGGTTGCCGGTTCGATCCCCGCATGTGCCACTGTGAGCTGCACCTCCTTAAAAAAAAACAAAAACAAAAAAAAACTAAGG
This sequence comes from Rhinolophus ferrumequinum, assembly GCF_004115265.2. Classification (NCBI taxonomy): domain Eukaryota; kingdom Metazoa; phylum Chordata; class Mammalia; order Chiroptera; family Rhinolophidae; genus Rhinolophus; species Rhinolophus ferrumequinum. The sequence continues at coordinate 6,906,067 of NC_046292.1, forward strand.
GCAAAATAAAGGCATTCCCAGATTTAAAAAGAACACTGAAATAGTGCTAGCAGATGCTCTGCAAGAAATACTACTGGGCCGGCCCAGTGGCTCCAGTGGTTGGAGCACCGTGCTCCTAACACCAAGGTCACTGGTTCAATTCCCACATGGGCCAGTGAGCTGTGCCCTCTACAGCTAAGATTGTGAACAAGAGCTCTTCCTGGAGCTGGGCCACTGGAGCTGGGCCGCTGTGGGCTGCCATGAGCTGCGGCAGGCTGCCACAGGCTGTTGTGTGCTGCTGTGAACCACCGTGTGCCACCATGAGTGGCTGGTGGCCAGCAGCCGGCAAGAGCTGCTGTGAACAGCAGACCGACAAGTAGTGACCAACTGCCTCAGCTGTGGGGGGCGAGGGGGAGCAAGACTCATAATACCAGCATGGGCCAGGGAGCTGTGTCCTACACAACTAGACTGAGAAACAACGGGCCTGAACCGGAGTGGAGCTTGCACCGGAGTGGGGGAGGAGGCCGGAGAAGGGGGAGGAGAATACTACCAGTCACACTGGTCAACCCCATGGACCCAAGCTCAGACTGAGGGCGCATGTTCTCAGACATTGTATCGGGATGCTGGGGTGGGGACGGAGGTATTTTTAATAGGATGTGCTTACACCCCCTGAAGGGGTGTAACAACGATGGAGAAAAAAAGATAAGATACTGGGATGATGTGTGTTTGGATCAGCAAAATAATGCAAAATTCATGGTTATGTCATTGTCAAATGGGATTTTCTATAGCAAACAATTCAAGTAATGGGTCACTTGCTCACAAGCTTAGCTGGAACTACAAGAACCAATCAGAAGCTTTGCAGGAAGCTTCAGAGGGGCTCTTATATCTCCCTCACCAGGTTTCACAAGGCAGCCTACTGAGCAATTGTTTCATTCAGTCCAACTTTCCACTACAGTTTATGTCTCTTCAGAGTTCTTTCCATAAAATAAAAAAGGAACTCGTATATGGATACTAAGTATGAGACAAGTTTCCATTTGTTTCATTGAGCCCTAGAGCTACTGTGTTGAGATTTTGTCATTGCTGTTTTACACATGAGGAAACTTTGAGCTTTGATAACTTGTCCCAAGTTGCACAGCTAGAAAGAAATGGAATGGCAGCGAGATCCAGTCCGTGCAACAGCAAAATCCTTTCCTTTCCCTCTCCATCATGCAGCTTCCAAGAAAAGCATTCCACATTATTTGTGAAGCCATCTGATCTGATTTCAATAACGTGCTGTCCTACCACTGAGGCTGTCTCCGAATCCCAGGTATTATTGAGAGGGACTTTGGAGCGCATCTAATCCGTCCCCAGAGGAGCAGTGCAAGTCTCACTATGTGACTCAGCAAGTTTCGGCTCTCAGAGCCCCAATTTCCTCAGCTTAAAATATGAGCTGGGCTAGATCAGTGGTTCTGAAACCCAAAAATTGAGGACCCAAAGAGCTTCTGTTTACACTTGAAAATTATTGAGGACCCAAAAAGTTTCTGTTTATGTGTTCATGTCTATCAATATTTACCATTTAAAAAGTTAAAACTTTTTAACTTTTTACCATTTAAAAAGAAACTTTTGAATAACAATTTCCCCAAATAAAAGGAAATTCAGTGAGATACGTGGTATTGTTTTGACAGTTTTGCAAATCTAATGTCTGGCTTAATGCAGCTTAAGTAGGCTGCTTTCTCACATCTGCTTCCAAGTTTAATCTCTTCCATATTACATGTCAGGTAGCCTCTGGAAAACTCCACTGTACACTGTGAGGAAATGAGAATGAAAAAGGCAAATATGAATGAAAACTGTGGAAATAGTTTTGTCCCCACGTCCCCCTGAAAAGGTCTCAGGGACCTCTAGGGGTCTGAGACTACCCTTTGAGAATTGTTTCAAAAGGTGCTCCATAGACCACTCGGTCAGAATCACCTGCGGTCCTGGTAAAAACGCACATTTCCTGGCCTATCCCAGACATGTGGTATCAGAATTCACATTTAGCAAACTTCCTTACACACGAGTTTGAGGCCACGAAGTTGGGAGAGCTCCAAGATTCCTGCCAGTCTGGTTTATCCAAACTATGTCACTGGTTGTGACAGTGCTGGAATTAAGACCCAGGTCTCAGTGGCAGGGCTTTTTTGCCTGGCAGCGGCAGAAGCTGCTTCATCCTCTCTGGTTTGCCTGGCTTACCTGTTCATAGTCACTCCTGTCCCCATTCAGGGAAGCCTGAGGACAGCCAGGCACCTCGGGTATAGCTTTAAAATAAATTTCTGGACTTGCTTACAGCTCTATTTCTGCATCTAATAAAAAAGCAAGAAGAAATGATGGAAAGGACCCAAAAAGACGGACCTCTCTTCTCCTCAGGAGGAAGTTCTGTTGTAACCTTGACCCCACCTAGATGTTTGTATAGTGAGTGGGTCAACCACAGTCCATGAACCCCATACAGAATATGGGGGAGCTAGGCCTCATTCCCAAGCAGGTGTGGTCAGAGGTGGCAGAGTTCAGTGCTCAGGTCAGGATGCCTCGGCACCAGGAGACTGGAGAAGGCATGTTATTTAATGTTTTGGACCGACCATTCGCCATCGCGTGGCCTCTAGTTCCTCAGCTGTACAGAAAGGGGTTCAATGACAGGACCTCCGAGCCCGGCCCATCACACCCCAACAAGTACATTCACTGCCTGGTCTCTCTGCGCCTGTTTCTCCACTTGCAAAAAGGGGCTATGTTTCCCACACGGGGTCGTGTGAGGACCAACACTTCCTAGCACCCATTACACTTGTCCAAATACCAGAAGAGTAAGCCTCGATCCCTGCCCGGAGATGAGCGATAGCCCACAGTGCACGGCAGCGATGGGAGGAAGGAGTGGTGGACACTCAGACGACAGGCGTCCCCAAGTGCCTGGTAACTGCAAAGCGCGGCCCCACCTACCCCACCATCGTTCGGCACTGAGCCGCCGAATAGAGTCCCGGCCCTGCATGACCTCTGCCGCCGGCGGCTTCACCCAGCCGCTTCCCCCTGTCCTGGCACCCCCAGGCCGGCGCCCAGCCCCTCCGCCCGTGCGGGCATCCCCCAGCCCGCGTAGAGGCGATCTCATCGATGTGCTCGGCGCTCTCCTGAGTCGGCCCCCGGGAGTGGGCGTCCCGTTTGCCTCAGGTGGTGTAACAGGCGCCGGGGAGGACCAATAGCGTGTCTGCACAGCTCCACCCCTCTCTTCCGATTGGTCAGCTCCGGAAAGCCGCGGCCGCTGCCTCGGAAGGCGAGCCACCGCGGGACGCAGCTTCAGTCGCCCGCGACGTGCCTTCTCTGCCCTCCGCCTCTTTTCGCTCCTACCTGTCTGCCGCCGCCGCCATGGCCCAGTGAGTGACGGCCCGCAGGCGCCCGGGGAACTTTCGGAAAGCCAGTGCTAAGGGCGGGCCGCCCCCGACGTCGCCCTGTCCCCGGGGCTCGCCTGAGCCCGGCCTCGTGGCGATCAGAATCCCAGGCCTCCGGGGTCTCAGCCCCCTCGGTCCCGGGCCCCGGAACTCCCCGGATCCCGAGCCAGCCGTTCAGCTTCGCCTTTCCGTCGGACACAGCCCTCTGCCCCTCGGGGCGGCGCCGGGCGGTTGTTAGAGCGGGGAGGGGGCAGGCATGGCCGAGGGAAGCCAGAGTCTTATGTGGAGAGGAGGGGGCTGGACTGTCGGCGGCTCTGCCTGCAGAGAAGCCCCTGCAGCGGGCTGTGGGAGACCGGGACCCCTGGAACAAGTCTACGAGATAGATTAGCGTTTACATGCCGTGATTACACGCCGTGAATACCCTACTATTTGCGTATTTAGTTGATCTCAAGAGAACTTGAGGTCCCTTGAAATGACAGAGTTGGGGGGGTTGTCTGTTTATAGTTTAATGGAAGGCTGCTTGCCTGGGTTCTAAAGTGTAAAGGGAGTAGGAGGACAGAGGAAAAGGTAAAACAAGTTATTAAGTCATAGCAAAAGCTAGGAAACTCTTAAGTCCTGAGTTGGAATGGATTAAGTGAAACAGACACATTTTGCGTTGTTCCTTTTTCTGGTCTTTCAGAGCTGATATTGCATTGATTGGACTGGCTGTCATGGGCCAGAACTTAATTTTGAACATGAATGATCACGGCTTTGTGGTAAGTCACAAGGGACACACTCCTTTTCTGATGGGTTCTTGGTGTTTATTAGCCAGAGTGCTGGTGATTGTCTTGCAGTTTCAAAGATCCCATATAACCTGGAACATGTTTCTCTTTATACTCTGTTGCTGCTTAGGACGTTTTTGCAAAAGGAGGAGAAGTACTACTTTGTATGTGTGTGGGAGGGCCAATTCCACAGTCATTTGAGGAAGGAGCTTCCTGTTAAATGTATCTATCAGTTCAGTCAAGTTTGCAGCCTGAATAAACCGATCAGTATTTAAGGAGGAGAAATCCTGCAGGATGTGTAGAGAGAGCTCTAACTTTATTGCCTAATGAAACCTGAGGATATGTATAAGTACTACATTGGCTTAGATACAAGGATTATCAGTGGTGAGAGAGATCAGTCTGGAGCCAGCTGGTTCCTAGATTTGAGTCCTAACCAGTTAGTGATAGACTCTAGTCTGATAGGCCATGGGTAGTTGACCTTTGCTTATATTCCGTTCTCTGCTGTTTCATCCACTAAAACGAACATCACAGTGATTAGTCAGCACTTGGGTGGATTAAGGCAAAGGCAGATCCAACCTCCCCAAAACCTTGGGCTGAGCAGAAATTTCATTGTCATTGGGTCCATGGTATGAAGGTCTTGTGTGTCCTAGATCTCCTAACGCTTTTTGTCCTTTTAGGTCTGCGCTTTTAATAGGACAGTCTCCAAAGTTGATGATTTCTTGGCCAACGAGGCAAAGGGAACCAAAGTGGTTGGTGCTCACTCCTTGGAGGAGATGGTCTCCAAGCTGAAGAAGCCTCGGCGGATCATACTGCTTGTGAAGGCTGGTCAAGCTGTTGACGATTTCATCCAAAAATTGGTGAGGCCAGCTCTGCTCCCAGCTGCTACTAGTGTGACTACTAGTTACTAGTGTGCTACTAGTGTTTTCTCATTCTTTCTTTCAGCTCTTTCACTTCTTTTTACTGATGAGATTCCCCCTGCCCTTCAGCTTCTGGATATGCACTGCTCTGTCTGACCAAATAATTGCTTAAATGTCTCACTGTTGGTTAACTTAATTGGTACTAATTAAGGAACAACATATCCTCGGGGGGTAATAATTCCTTATGTATAAAATTCTGAGGACACCAAGAGACATTTCAATAAGAATTCATTAATAACAAGAGTAGAAACAAGACAGTCATGCGCCACTTCCTAGGAAATGCGTCATTAGGAGATTTTGTCGTGTGAATGTCGTACAGTGCACCTACACAAACCTGGAGGTCCAGCCTACTGCACACCTAGGCTGGATGGTCTAGCCTTTTGCTCCCAGGCTACAAGCCTGTATAGAATGTCACTACAGAACAACATGAGATTAAATCAAGCACCAGAGAAAATGATGCAATTAAGTGACATGAGATGTAACACAACATACTGTTTTACAGAGTATGGGTGGTGGTCTGTCTATAGCTTAATCTCAAGAGAGACGAGATGTAGCACGGCATACTGTTTTACAGCAAACTTTTTTTTAATAAGTAGAAAGAGTACACTAATGATAAATAATAATTATACACAAACCAGTACCATGGTCGTTTATTATCATTATCAAGTGTTGTGTACTGTACGTAATTATATGTGCTATACTTTTATACGACTGGCAGCGCAGATTTGTTTACACCAGCATCACCACACACACGTGAGTTAAGAATTGTGCTGTGACGGCTACCATGTCATTGGCGATAGGAATTTCTCAGCTCCATTATAATCTTATGGGACCACCATGGAATGTGCAGGCGGTCAGTCATTGATCGAACCGTCACTATGTGGTGCGTGACTAAACCGTAGTGGACTTGTTTTGATTGTGTGTCGTGACTGTTTAATGCTATTCACAAACATTAGTGTCCAAATGTAGAAATAGATTTCATTTTCCTCAGTGTTCCTATAAAGCAACAATTCTCAAATCATTGTATACTGTTTCCCCAAAAATAAGACCTAGCCAGACAATCAGCTCTAATGTGTCTTTTGGAGCAAAAATTAACATAAGACCCAGTCTTACTTTACTATATGATGTGTATTACTATATGATATGTATGATGCATAGGATATGCTACGATATGATATGATATTGGGTCTTATATTAATTGTGCTCCAAAAGATGCATTAGAGCTGATTGTCCAGCTAGGTCTTATTTTCGGGGAAACACGGTAATTTATGTGATGAAAGATCCCCTGAGGGAATCCTAGGAACTACATACTGGATACTTATTTTTGTACCAGTTTGTTGGCTTTAACAAATGTATCTTTTTTAGAAGAAAACAAATATGCATGTGGGTTGTGATGGCGGGGGCAGGTGGGTGCCCCAGCGCCGAGTCCCCTAGAGGGCCTCTGGGAGGCAGACCTCAGTTGGCAGTTCTGGTCCCTAATCATCAGCCAAGGCAGGGTAGGCTTCACATAGGTGCTGCTCGTGGTTCTTAAATACGTAGTCGGAGGCCTCATTGAAGCTTTCCTCCAGCCCCCCTAGCCATCAAGGCTAGGGGATAGTGGGCCCGTCCCTGTGTGTAGTCATTGCCAGTCTGTCCTCACACTTGTCTGTTCTTTCCTCGACTTGTTCCCGCCGAGGGACTTGTTCCCACTCGCCCAGTGGGATGGCTGTGGCAGAGCAGCCCTGATGGGAAAACAGCAGCTGTTGGTTGAGGCACTGTTGCTATAAGCTGTTTCTGGGGTGCCCCTAGGGCCCCTTCTCTCTACATAACTTTGGGAAAAGAGGTCACTGTACCACTGGGGAGGATTTTCCTCACCAACAGTAAATGGAGACAACTTCACTGCCTGTGTCCTGCAGCCTCGGGGTGCTTCCCCGCCCCCACCCCCAAAAGCACATAGATGAAGGAGAACCAGTGGAAATAATTTGCTTAGATTCTCAAAAGCAGTTCTACGGTAACAGTTCTGAAAAAGCCAAAGCATTGGCCATTTTAGAAGACACATCTTGTGAGAAGCATAGTGACAATAAACAAAGACACGGGAGGAACTTCCTTCTCTAGAGGAGTCGTGCTAACACTGGGGTTGTTTCTACAGGGAGAGGAATTTGTAACCAGTGTGCTACCATTTTTAAGAAAATGTGACGTAGGAAGGAATCACGTGGTGATAAAGGACATAGCAAGCTCTTTTATGTAGCAAGCTGCCCATGATTAACTGTAGACAGAATGAACTGGAAAAAGGCAGCTTGTTCTTCAGGACAGGAGAATATTAAGTAACGTTCACTGGAGCCTTGTAGGGGGAGACTGAATAATAAATAAGAAAGCCAGCCTGATTGGGGTACCGTTGGAAAATAGTCTTGTTCAGTGCCTGTTTGGGAATATCAACGATGGCACATGTTGGAAATACAAAATTTTCCCAGTAGGTTTTGTTTGTTGGAAAATCTTCTCCTAGTTACGAAGAATTATTTCAGTTGTGGAGAGTTCTGACTGGGTTTACTAGCCCTAAGCTTTTCAGTAGGGTCTAGCTCTAGCCATAGAGAGGGTTATTGAAAATTAAATAATACATACTTTTAGACTGGGTATATTTGGAATAAATTCTTGTTTGTTTTAATTGGCTAAGGTATGTTATATTTTTGTCTTTCATGTCTTTGGCCCATCTTAATGTTGGTATCTGGTTACAGGTACCGTTATTGGAGACTGGTGACATCATCATCGATGGAGGAAATTCTGAATACAGGGACACCACAGTAAGTGTTCTCCAGGCCCCATTCTTCCATTTTCTGAGAACATTCTAGAAAAAAGTATCAGCATTGCACATGTGTGACCAAAGAGTGGACTGTCCTTCTGTGGTCCTGACTCCGGACATTGGTACTCAGCCTTTGTTTCTGCTAAGACATACTTGGTGGATACTTTATCAGTCACACATAAAACTTAAAAGAATGACTACAGTTTAGATACAGCAGGCAGAGCGTTTATGTGCGACCCTCCCCTTCCTCTGTCACCAATCCATGATACGTCAGCGCCTGACATGGTTGAGAACCACTGCTCTAATGGTCTCACATGTTGGGAGAAGTCCCTGGACAGTCTGAAGTGCTGACTGGCAGGAAGTCATACTTGTATTAAACCAACTCTTTCTTAATTGAATCTTACTGTGCAGGGTTTTTTTTAGTAAAATAAGAATATATGTTTGGCTTTTCCCTTAGGGGACAGGGTAGCTACCTGAAACTTCCATGGATTTTTTTTTTTTTTTTTTTTTTTTTAACTCCCAAGCTGAGGGAATTAAATTTCTTTAATGACCAGGTTAATCTTGGATCCTGGAGTCATTTCATGTCAAATGTGGGATCCCTATACCTGTCACACCTCGTCTCATTCATTGGGAGAAGCTTACTCTATGGATGCACGATGAAATTATTTTTCTCTCACATAGAGACGATGTCGAGACCTCAAGGCCAAGGGAATCTTGTTTGTGGGGAGCGGAGTTAGCGGTGGAGAGGAAGGGGCCCGGTACGGCCCATCACTTATGCCAGGAGGGAACAAAGAAGCCTGGTGAGTACCAAGAGCACCGCCCCCATTTCAACACAAGGGAGCCTGAACTTGGAGAATGAGTGAGCCGTGAACAGCTCTGCCACTCTGATCACTGTGGTGACTGAGTGTCGCACGTAGGGACACTCATGCTTGGTCTACACTTTGTTGCTTTGACACAATGTATGTACATATTCCTCCTTTGCCTTCCCCCCCCCCCCCCTGTTATTCCCACCAAGACAGATAAATGGAAGTTCTAAATAGCCTTAAAGAGTTCAGAGGTTTTCAGCAAGCAGTTCAGATGATGCCCTGGGCACTGTCTGGATTTAGAAGTAAGGTCCAGTTTAATAAGAATGAGTCATGGAAAAATCTGGTGGGGGCTCTTTTGTCCCTGGGAATGAGGTTGAAAATTTTTATCTGACTTGGGAAAAAAACAAATTTTACACTGTTCACTGTGGTACATACCGTGTTTCCCCAAAAATAAGACCTAACCGGAAAATAAGCCCTACCATGATTTTTCAGGGTGCTCATAATATAAAAGCCCTACTGTATTTCCCCCAAAATAAGACCGGGTCTTATATTAAGTTTTGCTCCAAAGACGCATTAGGGCTTATTTTATATTACAAGCATCCTGAAAAATCATGCTAGGGCTTCTTTTCCGGTTAGGTCTTATTTTCAGGGAAACATGGTATAAGAGGAAGGGATGGCCATAGAAGGGGAGGTACTCTGGTATGTAAAAAAAAGGGTGTATAAGATGTAAGGGTGGGGCCGGTGAGCAGGATAGAGAATCAAAATGAAAAGGGGCAAGTAATTAATTATGCATACCTCAGACTGAGGGGAAACAGCACTGCTGAGACTAGAAAAAGAGAAAGTCAGAGAGAGAGCAGAAGAGAAAGAAATAGAAAAGGAAGGATCGTTTTGAGGGAGAAATGGAAAGGTAACATTCTTTTCCGAATGAGATTGATTTCCAAACATTCTAGAATTATATTAGACATTAAAGTAGGGAGTGATCAAACCTAATCCCCAAGGGCGAAGAGTACGCTGGGAAGATTATTCTTTAAATTACCTCTCTGATGAATAAGTCTGAGGCTTCTCTTCAGTATGTTAAATCTAGAAGTAGAGGCCTTCTTGCTCCTCAGAAGCTTAAAAATACTTACCTTGTGGTACTTGCCTAGTGGGCAATTAGCAATGCAGACAATACCGGAAAACGTTTGACATGCAGAGCTGTTCCAGTTGCTCCTTCATTCACTTCTCTCCCATGGTCTGGCAGAAGTAGAAGCGGCACTTTTGCCTGAAACACTCAGTAAGAGTCCAGCGAAGTTCTAAAGCAGGAGTGTCCAAACTTTTTTCATCGTTTTTCACCCAGGGCCATATGCGGTAAAATACACACACAGCCGGGCCACTCACTCGAGGTGAAGTACGTATTGCCTCACCTGGTTTATTTAAATAAACTAAATATGTTTTTGGAATTTGCTACGGGCCAATTAACAATGGATCATGGGCTGCAGTTGGCCCGCGGGCCGCAGTTTGGCCTCCCTTGTCCTAAAGCTTAAGGAGTAATGTCTTAGACCCCTGATTCTAAGTGTTAACTTTCCAACCTGTCAGATTTTGTGTCTTTGCCAAAAACGTTTTGTGAAGAAGGCTTTATTGGTCAATAGTGAGGAGAACAATACGGAGAAAACGTAGGGAGTTAAATCCATCCTCCTGAGGGGCTGTGGCGGAACGAAGAACAGCTGCTTTTTCTCTGAATAATAATGAATGTAGCTCTTGGAAACCTCACAGTTCTCTGTCCAGGATCATGTTGTTCCGGATAACACACATCCTGCCTGATAAAATGGGGTCTCGAAGGAACTCTCAGGTTGCTTGCTGTTGGAACCATGTCTTTTTGTGCGATAGAAATTTCTCCTGGTGCTTTGCTGATGCTCCCGCCCTCTTTGTCTGTCTCCTCAGATCAGGTAGTCGTAGCCTCTGGCTGGTCTACCTTCAGGCCTCAAGCACTTCATTACTTTTTCGTGGGCACATCCCCCTTCTCTCCACAGCCCCCCAATTAGAAAGAAGGAAAATCAGGGTGGGGGCAGCCCTTGCGTATTTTGTTGAGATCTTAGCAGCTAAACTACCGGTTCCTTCCCACAGGCCCCACATCAAGACAATCTTCCAGGGCATCGCGGCCAAAGTAGGAACTGGAGAACCCTGCTGTGACTGGGCAAGTGCTGGGCGCCTTTCAGAGCCAGCTGGCAACATGGGCGTGGACATAACCAAGTGCACAGGGCCACCTTGGTCCCAGCGGGTGGCTTTGGGACATAAGCTTCTCTGTCTTTTAAGTGCTACCACAGCTGGTGCATAAATGCATGCCTGTTGTGCATGTCGTATGTCTTAACTGACTACTCATAGCCTTGACGTTGATGCTAAAAGCAGCCCTCCTCAAGTCATCTAAGAGACAGGTTCTTTAAAACGAAACAGGAAGGATGAGGTGAAGTAAGATTATTTTAAGCCAGGTTGCTTCATGGCTAAGAAAGGGATGTCACAATCAAAAGTGGGGTTCGCTTGCCTTGATAGGTGTTCTGCACTTGAACGGATTCAGTGGTGGTCTTCTGCCCTGAAGAGCCAGGTGACCTAGGCGTGCTCACACATACCTCCCCTTCCTGTATTTCGTGTTGCTGTTCAAATGGAGTTTATCCCTATTGCAGCCTCCATCCCTGCCATGGAGGAAAAACCACTGGGCTGGAGAGACCAGAGTTATAATTCTGGCTCTCCATGAATTCACTGGGTGACAGTTGGCAAGTCCCTTTCCCTGCGTGGACTTCAGTTTTTCTTACCTGTAAAGTACGGGGTTGGACTGGATGGTCTCCCAAGATCTGAGCTCCCAATCCCCATTCATTTTATAACAGCACTATTTTTACTATATTACATTTATTCTATATGAGATAAAAAGTAGAGAAGAAACAAGGACTAAGGCATATAAGGCATGAGGGACGTCCTCCCTCCTCGCTGTGACAGCGCCTGGTGACTTTATAGCAACTAATCTGGTCCTTACATTTTAGCCAGTTGTCGTTGAATTTAACCATATTCCACTTAGGGTAGAGGGAGGCCGGTGCTGTGAATTAGAGCATTGAGTAATCTTCTCATTAGCATGAAGGATGGGGAAGGGAACTTTCATTCCTGACAATAGAGTAGTACGTTCAGTAAAAGTACAGTGGTGGTAACTTCTTTCTAGATATTGCAACAAGGTCATGAAGGAAAAAAACAGTCCTTGCCCTCATGTATCTTGATCGAGTCTGGCTGACTTTCCCTAATTTTAGGGCTTAGTCACAGGGTATCGAAAACCTGGTATCCGTAAGAAAAGTAGGCACTCCTTGCTTCATTATTGAAGTTACAGAAAGGCTGGGGTGAAGTAAGAAGTTATTAACCATGTTACTTCATGGCCAAAGAAAGTGTCAAAATCAGAGGGGGCAGGTCAGTAATGGAAACAGACCAAGGAAGTGAAGTCTCTGATGTAAACGTCCGCAGGCGCGATCTGAGTGACTGCCAGGAGAGACCGCTCAGGTCAACCAGCCATCTGGTCTCCCGGGCAGGTCTGTCCCTGTTGTGGAGATGGGTGCATATGACTGGCACCGTTAAATACTTGAGCTCTGTCATTCCCTTTGTTCTGATTCCTTGCACAGTAAAGAATTTTCAGATAATGGGGTTTCCCACGTAGCTTGTCTGGAGGGACAGAATGCGTTGCTCGGACTTGTAACCACTAAGATCTGTAAATTTTTCATCATAAATTCATAAACTGTATTCCGGTTTTATACATCTTGCCAGCTTTAATATAAATCAGAATCTTGTCAACTATGAGACCCTGGCAAGAACACATTTCTGGGCTTACAAGATTGAGAGCCAGACCTGGAATCGAAAATTATTTTCTCTCTCAGTAGCCATTAGAAATAACCACATTCTATACATTTATATATATTTCTGTACATTTATATATATTTTTTTAAGTTCAAGTGATTTAATTAGCCAACTTACTGTAACCTCCAGTTGGTAGGAAAGTGGTAACTTCAGGAAAAAGAAGACTTTTCTTACTTGTGAGTAGGGAATGGGAGTTGCTCTTAATAAGAAGGAGAAAGTGGAAAATGTAGGCTCAGGTGCTCCAGGTGCTTAAGTGAATTGGGGGTTTTCCCACTTCTTACAGAGGCGTGAATTGGGAGTTTAAAATACCATCGGACTGGATTGACGCTTATGTTGAATAGTCATATGGTGGTTCTTGTTTTTAAAATACTGTAAATATTTGCTTCGCATTTGTTATTTTCTGTATGAGGAGGGCGCCCTGCCGAAGAATCGGACGTGGGCTTTTCTGGTGTCTCAGCTGCTTCTCTGACGGCCTCTTGGTGTTTGTCACTGACAGGTGGGAGAGGAGGGAGCGGGACACTTCGTGAAGATGGTGCATAATGGCATAGAGTACGGTGACATGCAACTCATTGGCGAGGCCTACCATCTGATGAAGGACGTTCTGGGCGTGGAGCATGACGGGATGGCAAAGGGGAGTGCAGGGCCCTGCCTGCCCGCAGCGAGCAACCACTGCCCGCACGGCAGGGGATGCTGGTGCCAACACATCCTTCCTCATCCCTTCTCCTTTGGTCGTTCTGGTGGTCTGGTGGGCTCAGCCTAATTTAAGGGAAGCTACCAGTAATAGGACTCCAGGGTATGACAGCTGGTCACCAAGTCAGAAGTGCCCAAAGCAAGCGTCTCGGTGGGAATCATATCGTGACCCTACTGTGTGCCAGGCGCTGTCACTCTGCGTACACTGTCTCCTTTGACCCTCCCATTGTCCCATGCGGGAAGTGCCCTAGAAGCTTTCTTTTTTGATCATGCTGAGACTGGCTTTTGACAGTTAGCACTTCCTCTAACATTTTGTTACGAAAATGTTCAAACACACAGCAAGGTTGAAAGAATTGGACAGTGAGCATTCGTACACACACTACTTGGATACTACCGTTAACATTTTACTACACTTGCTTTAATCCAATATCTGGCTCGCTCTCTCTTCTAAATGTTGGAGGTATAATAGTAAAAACAAGGTCCCTGCCCTCGTAGAGCTGGGAAGACAGACGGTAATAGTTAAATACATAATATGACGCTAGTCAGTGCTCCCTGTCATAAAGAAAAGGACACCGGCGTGTGTAAGAGGTAGATTTAGGCTGGGTGATCAAGGAAGGTACCTGAGGAGGTGACAGTGTACAGACACACCTGAGTGAGCTGAGGTGAGGGACCCCTTGCTCTGTGAAAGAACAGTCCGGCAATCAGAAAGTCAGCACAGTCGGGTTAAGATGAAACACAAGTGACTCTCGGTCAGCGTCACTCAGCCGGTGGGAGCAGAGAAGTACCGGCCCTACTGGCAGAGAAGAAGCTGCTGGCCTGGGCTGCTGAGCACATCCTGAGCACCGGGCAGTGTCTACAGCGGAAAAGAGGGAATCGGTTCAGGGGGCTTCTCCTGTCTAATCCTTGTTTCTCTCACGTCCTGCACGTAGGTGTTTGAGGAATGGAATAAGACAGAGCTAGACTCATTCCTGATTGAAATCACAGCCAATATTCTCAAGTTCCAAGACAGCGATGGCACACACCTGCTGCCAAAGATCAGGGACAGCGCGGGGCAGAAGGGCACGGGGAAGTGGACGGCCATCTCAGCCCTGGAGTACGGCATGCCTGTCACCCTCATCGGTGAGTGAGGTCCCGCCCCGCGGCGCGTGCTCTGGCCTCGATGCTTTGGTCCTGGTGTCCTTCTAGAATATCGGGATAGGCTGGCAACTAGGAACCCGCTCTTTTATTAGGGAATCTGTCAGCTTTCAGGGTGCTTTCTGCTCTCCGCATGTGAAAATACCTGGTGTGAGAGAGCCTGAAACTGCTTTTAACCTCCTCTTTAGAATCCTTTTCTCAGTCATAGGAGCTTTGAGATACATTCAGAAGTGACTGCCTTTCTTACCAATTGCATCTTTGGGGTAGTTTTTCACATTAGTGATTTAATGTAGTGATTTTACAGTCAGTGACCTAAATCTTTTCAATGGACAAGGTAACTGTAATAGAATTTTTCATACAAAAGTTCACAGAATAACACAAACTTATGTACTCAGCATTTATTATTAATATTTTGCTGAGGTTTCCCCCCCAAATATTTAAAAAGTAAAGTACTACCTGTACATTTCAAATCTTTAAATATTCTTAAGTTCCTTCACCACTACCATCCTGAAGTGGGTGTATATCCTTCCCATCCATGTTTTTCATCTTACATTAATGAGCTAAGCATCAAGCTCAAAAAGGTATACATTGAAGGAAGTAAATAAAGAGCAGAAGTAAACAGAAAACAAGAAGAGAACTAACAAAACTACAAGTTGGTTCTTTAAGAATCAAACAGATACGCTTCTGGCAAGATGGCAAAAGAAGCCTGAACAAAGGTGCCGAGCATGTTTGAGGAAAGGCTGGTCTTGGCTCCTGACGGGGTGGTTCCCGCTGTAATAAAACAGAAAATTTCCTGTGTGTTCTTGCAGGTGTAGGTTGCTTTCCCTGCCCGGTCCCTTCCTTCTGATTTCCTGAGTAATTAGGCCTCACTTAGTGTGCCGTGAACTCTGTGTGGTTGTAAGGCTAGTCAGGAGGGAAGGAGGTTGCTTAGTCCCGCTTTCTAGAAGGAAGTTGGCTGCTTTTCAGCTAATCTGAGTGACACCATAGGCAGGTGACCAAGGGAACAGTAGCTGGGAGTGGTTTATTCATTGCTGACTCAAATATAAGAGTATGACAGTCTCAAAAAGAATCCTGCTCTCATTGTAAAAGGGAGACTGCGCCCTTTTACCAGTTGAAGGCAGGCTGGGCCTAATCCCTGATGGGCGCCATTTTTGTCAGTTGACCTAATGGGGAAGTCCGTGTTCCTCCTGACCCTGAGGGAACGCTGAAGGGTGTCGCCACACTCGCCTCCTTGCGCCAGTTCTTGCAACGCTTCTGCCCACAAATGCTAAGTCATCGTGTATGCACTGCAGCAGCAACAAGAGTCCCAGGCCGGGGGTTGGGGGGGCGCCCCCACGGGGGTGCAGGTGGCTCAGTGGTTAGAACACGGTGCTCTTAACAACAGGGTTGCCGGTTCGATTCCCGCATAGGCCAGTGTGAGCTGCGCCCTCCACAGCTAGATTGAAACAACTACTTAACTTGGAGCTGATGGGTCCTGGAAAAGAAACACAATTAAAATAAATAAAAGTTAAAAAAAAAAAAGTCCCGGGATACAAAGACACCGACTTTATTCCTATAAAATTGTCAGTTGAGCAAGTATTCTTTGATGAGGGATAATGTTTGAAGATACCAAATGTCTTAATACTAAAATTCTATTTTGAAATGTTTTTTATTCAAATGAAGTAAAATTGTGAAATTTTAATGGTGACCATGGACACACTGAAAATGAAAACCGCGGGCATACTTTGTTTTACTGCACTGCACAGATGCTGTGGTTTTTTTGCAAATTGAAGGCAAGACCCTCCACCAGCAAAAAGATTGTGCCTCACTTTATTGCGACACTCGCTTTATTGCGGTGGTATAAAGCAAGAGGTAGCCTGTATGGGGATTGGAAAATTGAGGTTTTTGAGGAGTGAGTCTGTAAGTGTTACTTCTCACTGTACTGGTTATTTCAAATGGATGTGTAGTTAGTGCTTCAAAAGAAAATAAACTGAGTCCTTGGTGAGCATTTAAAACTTAAAGTCCTCTCAACTGAAATTGAAATTTTACTCTTGACCAACCAACATTGAATAATTCTGAATAATAGTTATTTTACCACTTTGGTTTTCTGCAAAACTCCCCATTGAATTTCATATTGATCTTTGTGATTGCATAGCTGTATTTGTGTTGCAAGATAGACTTAGAGTTATAGTTGTCAAGTCAACTGTTTAGAGCTTTTTATAAGACTTCTTTCTGATCTGGGTTACATGTTGTGGCCTAAGGTTGAGACTTTCAGCTCTTGGTAACATTGAAAATCTTGCTCCATTTCTGTCTGTTCTTCCTCATCCTCTCCCGCTTGTGTGTCCTCTTTTTCTGCTGGTTTAATGTGTAGACTTGGGTCACACATCATCTCCTGCCCTGTGCTCTCCCCCATGTAGGAGAAGCGGTCTTTGCCCGCTGCTTGTCATCTCTCAAGGACGAGAGGATTCAAGCTAGCAAAAAGCTGAAGGGTCCTCAAAAGATCCAGTTTAAAGGTGATAAGAAGTCATTCCTGGAGGACATTCGAAAGGTGGGGCCCTGTCCCTGGCCTTTGTTTGTCCCTTGGAAGGCAGCGGGGTGGGGGCTGTTGCAGGAGAACGTCCTGAGGCCACAGGGTGGGTGGAATCCAGTCCAGCTTTCTTGGATCTGCCCTGCAGCCCTTTCCCACACCGCCGCCCTCTCTGGGACCTGCACAGCTGGTGGGGTGAGGCTGGTAGGCACAGGCGGTCACTTTGGCAACTGCAACTCTGATTCAAGTCTTCGTGTCGTTCTTCAGGCCCTCTATGCTTCCAAGATCATCTCTTACGCTCAGGGCTTTATGCTGCTGAGACAGGCAGCCACTGAATTCGGCTGGACCCTCAACTATGGTGGCATTGCCTTGATGTGGAGAGGGGGCTGCATCATCCGAAGGTGAGTGAGTGCTGGAAAGGACACGCCACGCGCCTGTGTCGGAGGACGGAGGTCTGTGGGCGCTGCGTGACCGGTTTCCACGGAACTGGTGCACTTCGTCCTCTCACGGGCAACGAGACAGGTTTTAGGTGGTCACGTCACTTTTCTCCTGTACAGCAGTTCTAACTAGTGTCCACACTACACCTTTTAAGGTAACTCTGAGAACTGCCCGGCTTCGCCTCCTGGGACTTCGGCACTGTGTTTTCACTGAGCATACAGCTGGCTTTGAGGGTTGACAAGTATAACTTTGTATCTCTCTTGGGTATACATGAGCTTCCAACTTATTTGCCCCACTTCCTGCCAGGAGTTCAGCCTGCTGTAGTTAAGGTTCACTGACTTTTTCCCTCCTGATTATTTCAGCGTATTCCTAGGAAAGATCAAAGATGCATTTGATCGAAACCCAGAACTTCAGAACCTGCTACTAGATGACTTCTTTAAGTCAGCGGTCGAAAACTGCCAGGTATGTCGCCTAGAGCTGGGTGGTACGGGACTTCTGTCTCAGGTTTTGCTCGGGGACATCTGGTTTTCACCTGCTAGCACTGGTGCGGATAAACATTGGTCATTTCGAATGGAACCAGTCATCTCTTCTGTGGGCTTTGTTTTCTTGTGCAGGAGTCCTGGCGGCGGGCAGTCAGTACTGGTGTCCAGGCAGGCATCCCCATGCCCTGCTTCACCACTGCTCTTTCCTTCTATGATGGGTACAGACACGAGATGCTGCCAGCCAACCTGATCCAGGTGAGCTGTGGGAGGAGGGGGTGAGTGACCTGAGGGTCGTGTGCCTGCGTGTCATCCTAACCAGCCTCACCTCTCATTCTCTAGGCTCAGCGGGATTACTTTGGGGCCCACACCTATGAACTCTTGGCCAAACCAGGGAAGTTTATCCACACTAACTGGACCGGCCACGGCGGCAGTGTGTCCTCCTCTTCATACAACGCCTAGTCGCACTCACCGTGTTAACCCACCACAATTCCATAGACGGGACATTCCATTTGCCACACAACACCGCTTACACGGCCCTTTGCCCTACTTTCTGCTTAGATCTTTTAAAACAAAGTGTCGGAAGAGACTCCCGAAAAGTCACCCCGAGCTTACTTGTGAAGTAGTTCTGTGAGACCCACCGTGCACTCTGTCCTTGCCTCTAGGGACTGGCCAGGAATTGAGGTGCGACAGCGCAAACCAGCTCCTGACGCAGTGACTTTCCACATGTCCCATGTCCCGTGGATTAGGGAGGCAGTCTAAGTTTGCCCTGATAGAGGCAGCAGCTCTTACCACGTAGAAGGGAAGGGCTTGTTTTGGAAATTGATCAGACTGGAACCTTTGTATCACGCAGCTGAATTCCTTTTTTCCTTTACTTAATAAAAACGATATTATATTTATGCTTTTTCTCCAGACTCTTAAATACTTGCACCTCAGCCACACCGAGCCATTTTCCCCACTTGCATCCAGTTTCATTACATTTGAATCTGTTTGTTTCCTTTTTTTCCCTCTTTGTTTTCTTTTTTTTAAAAGACACCAGAATAATACAAGAAACACCAAAGCGAGGATGGTTAACTCTGGAGGGAGGGACAGGGAGGCAGTTGGGAATGAGTGAACGGACAAGGCACTTGAATGTAATGGTTCTTTTCTTTTTCTTGAGTTGGGCAATGGGTATATGGATGTTCATTGTAACATTCGCTGTGCCTTTTTGTATTTCACATATTTCATAATAAACAGTTTAGAGAATGACATTTAAATGATGGGCTCAGCTTGGTCTGGTTCATTGTCTTCCCCTTGCCTCTCTCTTTCTGTTTGTCTCTAAGTCTGGCCCATGGATTTAGTGTGGGAGTTTTAGCAACCCAAGGCTGCTCCTGGAATGAGGCCTTTTCACTTGATCTTATTTGTAAGATACTTAGCCTATTGACTGATTCTGTTATGGGGCCTGTCACCCATGGACTTGTTTTTCTCTAGCAGCTTAACTTGAGGAAGTTTCCGTGGAGTGCTTTAGGAGGCCCTACTGTGGCCTAAGAATAGAGCAAACACCTTCCATGTTTCAACAGTTCGTGTCTCTGAGCTGACCACTGACCTCTGACCTCTTTCAGAAGAATGCAGGGGTAGGCGTGCTGAAGTGGGAGACAATCCTTTTCGTTAAATGATCAACTTTTGAAGTTCTTAGCCTGGCCTGAGTACTTAGACCTACCCATTACCCCCTCCTCTCGCACGTGCAAATTTAAGAGCCAGTGGATCATGCTCATGATTCAGGATTTTTTTTTATAAACTTTACTGGGGAACAGTATGTTTCTCCAGGGCCCATCAACTCCAAGTCATCCTTCAATCTAGTTGTGGAGGGCGCAGCTCAGCTCCAAGTCCAGTCGCCGTTTTCAATCTTTAGTTGCAGGGGGCGCAGCCCAGCATCCCATGTGGGAATTGAACCGGCAACCTTGTTGAGAGCTCATGCTCTAACCAACTGAGCCTTCCGGCTGCCCCCAGGATTCTTCTTTAGTTTAATAAAAATGTTTACGTTTGTATCTTAAAGTTGGCAGCAAATCTCAGATTTACATAACAGTTTGCATCCAGTAGTTTTTTGGGTAATGCGAACATCACTACGGTGAAATGTTAATTCATTTCACTTTTGTGTTAAATTAATATTTGTGATACGCAGTTTTCCTGAACAGGTATAAAAATTTTACTTGGAATTATTTTATTGAAAACAAAATAATATCTTACTCCCAAAAGACACATTCTGAAAAGGTGTGAACACTGGGGGGAGGAGAAGTTTCATTTCAGTTCATTCTTTTTATGTCCTGAGTCGGCATTCTTTCCCGTTTATAAAAATTATGATTCTTATTGTAGTTGTAAGTTTTAATTAGTTTTAACATGGCAACCTACTAAATTGTTACTGATACAGGCTTTTCAATATGCTCAGGATTATGAATTGCAAGTGGAATGAAGCAGCATTTCCAGTTGACAAATGAATCCACAGGTAGTACAATGTCTCTTAAATTAAGCTTGTGACAATTAAACCAAACTAGCAATGAGAAAACTAGATAAAGTACAAAGACGGAATGTTAATCTCAGTATACACTAGAATCCTTTAAGTAAAAGAATAATCACTTGAAATAGTACAAATGGTAACCAGGCACGAAGAAAACATAATAAGCTTGGCCAGAAGTGTTTTTTCAGAGCTCACAGTGTAACTGCACTGGGATGAAAAGGGAAAATACAGGATAGTCTCATTCATATAGAAAGTTATTCTGGTAGCCTGTACCAAGGTCGTAAATTCTGACCAAGAGGTTATAAAAGCTATAAACAAAATCACGAGGGAAAAGGACAGGCAGTAACTGCTGATGGAGAAAGGACATTGATAAGAATAAACAGTCTGTGCCTTCAGGTTTGGGGAGATGGAGCTCCCAAAACGTAAGCAAAGACTGAAATCCAAGTTAAAAGCATGGTAAAGAAAATAATTTTTGACACTTACATGGAAGCTAGGTGGTTTTAAAGAAATTCAGGTAATAATCTGGACAAGCTATCAGAAGAAGGATAATGCAAAAAGCCGTAAGTAAAAGAATTTGAGTGAACAGGCAAATGTGGTATTTAGTAAACCTAATGCCTGAAAATACAAACTCCCTGAAATAGAAGGGAAATGTTTACCAAAAGTGAAAAATCAGTGAATGCGAGTGAGATGCGAAAGTATTCCATAAAGTTTTGAGAGGTGTTTTTTCTTCTCATTGCTAGTGTAAGGAGGATATTTGTAATATTTTTCCAAGTATTATCAAGGATAGCAGACAGTTACCATCTAGAGGCTGATTTGATGTAACAGGTACTAAACAGAGCAGTTCTCCGAAGAAAGAGCAGTCATAGTTTTAGAAAAATTTCAGAAACATACAGTAAAATACTGGTTGGCTTTATTTCCTATCCTCTGCTTTCTCCAGTTGGTCTTTCTCTGCTGATAATATTCCTATTTTCAGTTTTACTGCCTTTGGTTCCTGGCATACCCAAATGCCACATGAATAAGCTCTTTACTGACATGAAAGCACTACAGAGTACACAAGACTCTCCTTCCCACAAAGGAATATGCCCTTTCCCATTTTTCTTGGGATGAGGGCCTCTCAACCTATCTGTTGTCATCCCACTTGGGATAGACACACAGGTAGGAAGACCTCCTTCCAAGTCATTTGCACAGGGTGGGGCGACGCGAGCGTGTTTCCTCCCCTGGGACTTCTCTGCAGGCCCGGTCCTCACTGTTGCGGTCGCCTCCGGAATGCAGGGTGGGGGGTGGCAGGTCCCGGCTGGCTCTTCGCGTCCCTCTCACCGCGCAGCCCATGAGACCCGCGACGAAGTCGCTGCACGGCCACTTGCTCAGGATTCTTTTTAAGGGTTGTGAACCTCTGATGCAGTTTTTCTCAAAGGGCGATCTATCGACCACTTGCTCTCAGGCAGACAGGTGTGGTGTCCTAGAACGGAGAATGAGTTCCTTCAAAGAGAAACAACAGTGAGAGATGGGAGGCTAAATGTCCAAAGGACCTAAGGATCGGGTGCAATCAGAACTTCAGCCCCTGCTGTGGATGGTGGACTTTGGTTTCGAATCCAAGCCCCTCTACTTACTAGCTCTAAGACTTTGGGCAAATTATGTAATATCTCTGGTCTCAGCTTCCTCATTTGTAAAGTGGGGGTGATGGTACCTGCCTCCTTACAGCTATTTTAAAGATGTACCAAGTAAAACTAGACCAGCTCCTGGCCCATAAGGACCTACATAAGTGGCTGTTATCATTGTCACCACTTCAGGGTGTGCCTGTCCCTGAAGCACTGGTATTTCTGGGAGTCAGAAACCAAAAGTGACTTCGCAGCACTCAGCCCTCAGGTGGCTCCTGTGTGCTGCACAGCAGGTGTCGATCAAGACAACAGGGAAGCCAGCTGAGCTCATCAAACTATACAACCGGACCCCCACTCCCTGACTCAGTGGGTCTGGGTTGGGGCTGCACATCCTGCATTTCTAACATGCTCCGAGGTGATGCCGGGCTGCTGGCCAGTCTCCCGCAGGGAGGTGTGGAGAGGCATGAGACAGGTACTCCAGCATTAGGACACCCGGGTTCAAATCCTAACCACCATCTCCTGGCATTGTCACTTTGAGCAAGTAATTTAAGTGCTCTGAGTTCCCATTTCTTCACCTGTAAAATGGGGTTACTAATTACTTCCTTAGGCTCCTGTGACAATAAAAAGTTATATAAAGTATTTTGCACAGTATCTAGCATACAGTAAGGGCATAATAAATGGAAGTTGTTTTTATTGTTCAAAGAATACAACAGTCATTTGCCTCGGTCCTTGACAGTGAGACTTTTTACTACATATGCTTTGGTGCCTTTTGGATTTCACATCCCATGAATTATTTGAAAAATACATCAATAAAAACTCCAAATTAGCTCTAGGCAAGGCAGCCTCGCCTACTGGTTAGGAGCCTGGGTTCTGGAACCATTCTCCTGGGGCCCACCCTTCGTTCACTGTTACCTCACGTGCTACTTAACCTCTGCCTGTATACTTTCTCGTCTGTTAAAAAGGGATGACCATAATCTCGGAGCTTTTTGGAGGATTAAATTAGTGCCTGCCACACAGTGAATACTATTCAGGGTTTACTGTTTATTCCCTACTTCCTGCTGAAGGTGAGGTTGTTGAATGATTCTGGAAACAGATGGAGGTGGACGGAGAACGGTTCAGCCCCATACCCAGTGGGTCCTGTCCAGCCTAACTGCCGCAGGGAAAATCTGGTGGCTATTTGTTGTTACATGAGGGTCGGGAACTCTGGTCCTATTTGGGGATTTTCCTGAGAGTCTCATACTGCATACGTAAGAATATAATAGCAACAGAATGTGCACCAACCAGATACTGTTCTAAATGATCTCATTTACTACAACATACTCTGGAATAAGTGCTCTTATTATCCCCAATGAAGCACAGAGGAGACACGTGGGTTTTAAGTGATTTGTCCAAGGTCACATAGCTCCTGCTGAACTGGAATTTGGACCCTGGCCACCTGGTGCCAGAGTCCATGCACTTACTTGTTCATTAAACTGTCTTACCGTTCAATGTGTACATCTCATTTACTCATTAGCTTATTTACTGTATACCTACTATGTGCCAGGCTCTGTGCCGGGTACCATCTGGCCAGTGGTGAGAGAAGTATAACAGCTAATGGAGATTGATTTTTAAATTTTTTTTTTTATTGGGGAATTGTGTGGTTTTCCAGGGCCCATCAGCTCCAAGTCAAGTCGTCCTTCAATGTAGCTGTGGAGGACGCAGCTCAGTTCCAAGTCCAGTTGCTGGTTTCAATCTTAGTTGCAGGGGGTGCAGCCCACCATCCCATGTGGGAATTGAACCGGCAACCTTGTTGTTGAGAGCTCACGCTCCAACCAACTGAGCCATCCGGCCGCCCCTGGAGATTGATATTTGAATCGGCATTTTATGGTGCAGTTTGAGGGAAAATAAATGACTGCTCTTGAACTTTATGGTGCTCCGTGTAATGCAGCTGAAGAGGATTCAGGAAACCCACAAATGTCCTTGTCTTATTTATGGTGAGGGCTGTGGGATGAGAGCAAAGGATAAGAGCATGGGCTTAGAAGCCAGCTGCTCGTAATGAAATCCGGGCTCCACCACTTTCTGGCAGTTTAACTTCCAGCAAAGTTCTTCCACCTCTGTGACCCTGCTCCCTCATCCATAAAACGGGGTAATAGTACCTATCTCTGGGGGTAGTTGAGATAGACCATGGGCACCTAGAACAAAGCCAGAAGCAGAAGCATTGTGTTAACTGCAGTGATCACCAGCGGCAGGACCCGCCTCCTTTCATGGCCTGGTGCAATGCTGACACCTAGTGGCCAGCGTGTGTGGTTAGTTCTTCATCCAGGAAAAGTGCTTCCAACCAAATACATCCATGTTCCGTGTAACTCCTCTGCCCTGAGCCTTTCTCTTCACTCTAAAGTGCCTGGGTATTCCACACATCACTAGAATAATGGTCTTTTGCCCTGGGAAACTACTGGTTTAAAATGAGATAACCTGTGAGGTACAGAACATAGAAACTGCCTGGGAAATAATTGTTAGTATTTCTTGAACACTTATGTGAGGCAATTTAAACCTCTCATTTAAACTTCACATCTCTGTGAGGTTGGTACTATACTCCCACTTTATGAATGAGGGGACCGAGGTTTGGTCCCCCCCTTGGTTCTGTGGCTTGTTCAGGGTCACAAAGCTTGTTGAGAGAGGCTGGGCTCTGAACCCAAGGTCTGGCCCTAGGCCTGGAGCTCAGCACCCCCTCACCACCCTACTCTACCCCTCCATACCCCCGCCCCCCACCACATACCATGCCGCTGGAGACCAAATGGCTGCAGCCCTTAGGCAGCAGGACCGCTACAGAAGAGAAGAGTCTGCCAGCTAAAGCAAAGGCAGATGGCACTGACGACCGCCCCAGGAGACTGGAGACTGGGCTTCCCCGAGGGAGCAGTGGGGAGAAGGGGCCAGAGGCACGTGTCATCTCAGATGCAGTGTAAATGGATCAGAAGGCCCATGCCTCCAGAAAGAGGTTCTCCATGTCTCTGTCCTCTACACACGTTGGGTTGGGGAGATTTCTGTGGAAGAGGAGTGGCGTATGTGCTTACCTTTAATTATAAAAGAAATATATGCTTGTTTAGAAATGCAGACTACAGAAATGCACAAAGTGAAAAATGTGAGTGCCCTTATCTGCCTTTTCTTCAACCCATTGCTCAAAAGTTAACTGTGTTTGACATGTATTCTTCCAGCCAGTTATTCTTTTCAAATATCTCACATCCCTATATAGATACATATGCTCTTTAAAAACAACAATAACAAAAAAACAAAAACAAAAATAAGATTATTCTATACACACTGATTTGCAAGTTGTTTTCCTTTACTTAATGTCATGGAGGACATCATTCTATAAACCGGCGCTTCAAATGCTTTAGACCGCAGTGTTTCCCAAAACCATTTGTAGGTTGTGGGTACAGAGCCAGGAGTGCAGTGTCCAGGCTCTCGGCCTCAGGTGGAAAGGTGCTGGCTCAGGTAGTAAATGGCCATCAAATGTGATTGGAGGGCCATCAGCTGTGGCTAGTTGGCCGTCAGCTGTAACCAGTGAGCCATTGGCCATTAATATAACTGCCGTGGCTACACTAACAGCGGAATGGGGCTAGCAAGCAAATAGTGGCTGGGAAGGGTGGATTGCAGTTAGCAAGTGAGATTGGTTGGCAGAGAAGCGGACGGCAGGCTGCGGATCATGTGGCTCCTGCCTCTTGTATCTCCAACCCAGCCGCCAGCGAGAATATAGTGGTCTGACTCCCCCATTTATGGCTCCGTGAGTGTTCCTTTTTGGCCTCACCATGTCCTGCATTCTTATGTGGGGAGCAGGAGCTGAGACCCTGCATGACACCCTGCATGACATAGGTTGTTTGGAAGAATAAAATCCTTAGGTTCTGGGAATAATCACGTCCAAATAACTTTATATGTTGAATGTCTGCCTCCTCAGCCCCTGCCATTTAGGATTCAGCTGAGATGTGAGGCAACTGCTGGGTGAAGCAGAGTCAAAAGGAAATCTCTGTGTGATTTTTCATCTGCAGTTTCTCGCCTTTTCCTCTATCCCTGACTTTCTCCACAGAGGTAGTAAGATTGGAGGTTGCCTGTATCTTCTTCCCATTAAGCACAAATAAACATACACAACGAGCATCCTTCTTCTGTAGTTTCACATGTGTCAAGAAAGGCAAGGGATTTTAACATAGAGTGAGAGGGTGTTGGGAATAGAGGCAAAACTGGGGTGGATTAAGACCTCAGAGGCTCTAAGTGACAAGCTTTCTGTGCGTACTCACCCCCACACGTAACTCAAAACAAAACATCCAACCGTAAAATAAGCGTGAGGAGGTTCCAAAGTGCTATTAGGTTGGTGCAAAAGTAATTGCGGTTTTTGTAATTTTTTTTTTTTTTCAAGCTTAAACGGCAATTACTTTTGCACTAACCTAATTTTTCCCCCCTGATGACTGTAGTGAGGCTTAGGAAATATATAACTAAGTCTAGTTTCTTTTAAAAAGTTGGGGGCTCTTGGATTGCTGATGCTCTGAGGTCCTGGACTGCTTGTTATTAAGGGGCCTCTGCTTTGTCGTCCCCTCATGGAGACGCTGCTGAGATTCAGATCTTCAATGTTAGCGAGCACCTAATACAGGGAAGGGGCACGAGGACGATTATTACAGAAGGAACTAAGACGTTGGATTCCAAGCCTGCTGCCTACGTGCTCCAATTCACAGAACCCAGGCAGACGTTAGTGAAAGACACGGAGCCATCTCTCCATTAGGACCACGCCCGCAGTTATGCCCACGGCAAATGAAACAGGTTGTGCTTTACAAGAGTTAAAAACCAACCTGCCCCTCTTCTTCCGGCATCTTACTGAAGTTAAAGATAAACTTACTGTTGGTCTTCTATCCTCCTTCCTCCCCATACCAATAAACTTTCCATGGAAGAAAAAACCACATAGAAATCCGAACCCAGGAGATGGAGCGGGTGTCTCCTCCACTAGTGATTAGAGACCGACACTTGTTTATGGGGTGGCCTGGGTGTTCTTACGCTCTGCTAAATAAACATAGTTTCACTTTAAACCGTATCGGCTCACGTTTGAGTTCTTTCCTATGTGAAAGAATTTTCTTTTCCTGCAACACACACACCCATGCTGCACCTGACATTGGGGTTCTCACCGGAACTCAGTTAAGCGACATGGACACTCATGTCTTTATCTAACAACTAATCACAAAACCGTGCATTCTTGCAAACTTTGATTTAATGAACGTTTACTTGGTGCCAGTCCAGTGGTGTGCCAGAGCCAGTCCCTAGCTGAGAACTGATTTCTGAATTTTCAGGAGTACTAAAACCAGAGACAGACAGTCATTATTTAAAATTAAGTTACATAGGGGTGGCCGGTTAGCTCAGTTGGTTAGAGTTACATAAACTTAGGCTTAAATAAATTGTATTAAAAACAAAGATAATAAAAACTCAAGACTCATTACTTCTTAACCATGTTACTACAGTTTTCTGTTGTGTGTTCTCGACATCGTTTACATTTATTTTCTCTGTACGGTGGATGCGCTGCATCTCTTCCCAATTCTGAGATCAGTGAGTCCACATGGGTGGTTTGAAACTGGCGATGATGGAGTATTGACACCACTGAAGTCGGCAAATACTACCAATCAGGCTTTGATTTGGTGTTGACTGTCTCCTTACGGAAGTGATGGGGGAAACGTGAATTATTCAGGTTAGACTTGAACACTGCTTGGAGCCTTTACGCCGTGACTAGTACAAAACATTGGGGAAATATTCCTCCAGTACTGAACACTTGAACATTCGGGAAAGAACTGAAGAAAAACTTCGGAAGCAGTCCAGATCCAAGGTTGGGTTTCGTTTGTCCAAGGCAATGAGGTGAGCGACTTATTCGCTGAATGGAGCAGTAATCAAGCGTTTATCCATGGTCTGATTTTGTGACAGTACCGTTGGTGACAGAATTACGAAAACTCAGTGGATTCTGCAAGACATACGGAAGTTGGAGCTGCATGGAAGTTACAATAAAGAAACGTGGCGGAACAATGTCGTCCCCCCTATACACACACATTCTTTCCGAGCGCTGGTGTTAACTGTGCCTGGCACTGAGCTGGCTCTGGGGTCCACACGGAGCTGGGCTTGGGGGGCCCGGCCCCCGCACCGAGTAAAGCAGGGGATCGGCCTGGGCAGACAGAGCGAGAAGGGCCCTTCCCAGAGCGGCCGCCGGGGGGCGCGCGGGAGGCAGCGTGAGCTGCGCGCTTTGTCCCTCCGCGCGACCCGTCGCCGGAAGCCGCGGCGGGAAAATCGGACTGCGCCGACCCCTCTTTCAGCGCTCGCGCGCCTGCCTGGATTGGCTGCTGCGATGGAGGACGAAGAGGGGGCCGACGAGCAGCAGCAGTTCTCTTATCAACAGGTAGAGGAAAGCCGCGTTCGGCCTGGGCAGGGGGAGGACGGCGTGAGTTTCTCAAGGGAAAAAGCCCTGGCAGCCTCGGCCCGGCTTCGCCCGGGTGCCAGCCTCCCAGGGGCCGAGGGCGCGCCCGGGCCGCCTCCGACGCCTGGCGCCTGCGCCCGCTCGGCTGCCGCGGGGGGTGCTGGGAGGCGGTTTCCACGGTAACGCGGGCGGACGGGATTCCTGGGGAGTGTGGCGCGCCCCTGTGTGTGGCGGCCGGGGCTCGCGCTCGGGCTTTGCGACAGCCTCAGTCTCCCGACCGAGACGGGGATGTTGTGAGGATGGGGGGTGAGCCCTGAAGGGAATCCAGGCAAAGCGCTTAGCACGGTGCCCGGTACGCGGCACGAGCTCTGAAATGTTGGCGCTGCAGTCTGCGTCCTGCGGAGGAGGAGGCGGCCTCCGAGCCCAGATGCAAACCTGTGATTCCGGTTCCAAGGCCCATCCTCCGGGTGTGGTTCGCATCTCGGCCCCGCCACCCAGAGGGTTGTGTTGACTCTGCTCCAACTCAGTTTTCTTACGTGGAAAATCAGCGTGGTCCTACCCTCCTGTCGGGGGAGTTGCGGGCTTGCAGGCCGCCTTTTGATGAACACCGGGAATGAGTGTGGCGGAGTCTTGAGGGCGTAACGAGGAACAACTGAGAGACGCGCGTGAGCTCAGTACACGGGAGTTGCCGTCCTACGAAGTTTTGCATTTCCCCTCCCTTTATTTTGAGAAGTTCAAGCCTTCAGAAAAAGTTACAAGAACCAGTGTACTCAGCCCCCATATGCCCCTCACCTCCATTCACCAAATGTGAACATTTTGCTGTAGTTGCTCCCTTGCTCCTTTTTAATGAACTTTTTAAGCCTTAATTGCAAATATCTTGACATTTCACCTTTACATTTGAATGCTTTAATACGCATCTCCCAACGACAAGGGCGTTCTCCAGCATACGCTCCAGTATCACACTCAGGAAGTTTAATACTGATAACCTTCTGTTTAGTGTTCAGTCCATGTTCACAATTCCCCGATTGTCCCAGATATGTTTCTTTGGTCTTTCTTCCTTCATCCGGGACCCAGTCAAGGCTCATGCGTTGCGTTCAGTAGTCCTGTCTCTTTGGTCTTCCCGGGAACGATTCTCCAGCTCCTTTGTCTTTCATGACGTTGGTGGTTTTGAAGAGTCTATTCATGGCAGAGGTGTGATGGGACATGAACTCTTGGAGATTGGGGGCGCTGTCCTTTTCATTTTTGTATTCTCAGCCCCTAGTATGGAACCTGGCCCTCAATACACAGTAAATGCTTACTGATTACATGAGTGAGGCTGCAAAGAAGGGCTGAGAAATTTGAGCCTCATTGTCTATGCAGCGGTGAGCAGGCTGAGCATCATTCAACCAGCTGTCCTTGGCACTAGGTGGGTCGTGGTGAACAAAACTGACGGGGTCCTGTCCTTGATGAGTTTAGAGTGTAGTGATTTAGCCTCTAAGTGGCTGCGACATTGAAGAAGTCCCCTAGCCCAGTCCAGGAGGCACATGGAGGGAGGAGGGACAGAGAAAACTGCCTGGCACATTCAGAAGGATTCCTGTCCCCACCCCTGCCGCATCCCCACACATACTGACAAAAGATGACATTGGAGGGCCTTTATCCCTCCCAGGGTGATGTCCCCTCCCCCTGAAGGCCTCAGCTTACTTAGTCTTGTGAGATCTGAAACTAAGGAAGGGAGGTGCCCGCTTCTCTGCCTGGCCTCTACTCTGGGGTCCTGGACTTGTGTTCTTGCAGTTTCTCCTCTTGTTGCCTGTGTTGTGAACACTTTCTATAGCGTTTATGCTGTCTCCATGTCCAGTTCAGCTCCATCTCCAGTGCAGACGGGAACATATACAGGGACTCAGCGAGTTTGTTGACATGAGACAGACCTTGGCTTAGTCTGTTTTGCTTCTTTACTCCTTTGCATGGGGAAGAGATATTTCCTAGTATCAAAAAGGGTTGTTGAGGAGCCGCGGGGGTCCTGTGAGGTGGGCTAGCAACCCAGCCCTCAAAGGAGGGTCAGACGAGTCCTCACGAGCCTTTCCGGTGTTGTCCTGATGTCACCTGCAGGCCTGGGGCTCGCAGGGACTTGCAGCAGGGGTGTGGGGACCTTTGGTGTTTATTTGATCAACCTGGTCAGGATGCAAAATCCCCATCTGGTTTTTCATTGTTTCCCAAACACCTAGCATGTGCCTTTACTCAGTAGGAACTTGGCACATAACGCATTTGTGGACTGAGCACAAAGTCACTTTGCAAGTGCCATCTGACTTCTCTCCTCGCTGACCTGCCATCGTCATTCCTTATCTTTACTTGACCTAAATCATAACCATTAACTAGGAAGTAATGTTTCCACAAGTCACACTCCAGAGGGCCTCATTAATTTATCAGTACACTTGAAAAGTCACTGAGCCATCGTGGGGAGTGCTGCAGGAAGGCGGCAGAGCAGACCCTCTCCTTGATCTTCATTTTTTAAGATGTGCAAAGCTCTCTTTTGCAACCTCCCGCATGAGGTATGTTGGTTTTTGCTTCAGAGGCTGAAGGCAGCCGTCCACTACACTGTGGGCTGTCTTTGCGAGGAGGTTGCCTCGGACAGGGAGGTCCCGCTCAGCAAACAGACCGTCGCAGCGATTTCGGAGGTGACGTTCCGACAGTGCGGTATGGAGCCCCGGCCCTCGTGCATGTGTGCAGACGCCCCAAAGGTTGCCGTTGCCTGGGAGAAACGGGTGGGCGGGTGCTGTGCTGCATCTCCCCACGGACCGTTATCACTGGACACTGCCCGTGACAGTTCTGTTCTCGGCTGTCAGAGTTGGATACTTCATAGAAAGAACTATTTTTTTCTATTACACTAACACTGGGGCATTAACACCTTTACTTTATTGTGTTTTAAACTGCCTGGAACCTTAGACATTAAATTTTATATTTCATCGCTTTATAACATTTTTATGTCACCAGTAGTTTATTGGACAGCTGAACTCGTGGCAGTGGTATTTGCTTGACTTCACAGGAAACGAATGCCCTCGCCTCGCAAGCCCTGACCTGTAGCAAAATTTAAAGTTAAGGGGTGGTTTCTAGGAACCAAAGGTGTAGCCACAATGACCAGATAGCTTGTAATAAAGGGTGAAGGGTGCCAGAAAGGACAAGGTCATAGTGAAGCAAATGGCTAAGGTGCCTGGGGAAGTTTCTCCTCTCACCTTTTCAAGGGAGTGTTGTATTAGTCACTGTACTTACTGTAGAAATTGAGATTTCACTTTTCCTCCTTCTGAAATACGTTTGCGATGAGGGGTAGCTAAAGCACATCTCTTTTTCTCTTTCAGAAAATTTTGCCAAAGACCTTGAAATGTTTGCAAGGTGGGTAAAGAGCTTGATTATCTGCTGCTGTGTTTGTTCACGTTCGGTTGAGGCTCTCCATCTGGTGGTGTATTTCAGGAGCACTTTAGCTATTCTTTTTTTTTCCCTCCTTTTTCTTTTTTGTATTCTGTGGAGGCTCATTCTCTAATCATGATTCTGCAAAAATATAACATCTGCTTTAATCACGTGCATTCACACTTGATTTGGCATTTTTTTGAAGTTTCCCACGCATTTTTTATTAAAAGAGCCGAAGTTATTCAGTTCCAGGTTTGAAAGGCCTGCGTGCTTTTAGGACCATTTCTGCAGGATGGTGTGATGCAAGGTCTGGGCCCGCGCCGAGCTGGGCCTGCACTGGGCTCCAGGCGCCGATCGCTGGCAGGTGGCCGGATAATGACAGCACGCACGTGGCCACATCAGGCTTGCATTTGCTGGTTTGTTCCCAGTGAGACAAGCACTCCTTGAAAAGAGGGTGACTTGCTTTCAGCTGGTAAAGCTTTAGCTTTTACAGGTGATTTATGCTCAGCTCTTCAATTAGTACCTCAGGTAATTGAAAACAATTGCACCGAATTGCCTTTATGAAACATTTGGAATGACTAAGGCCTGAACGGGCTAAAGCTTGCTAATTTGCTACCACTTCTGAGTTGGTGCCAGCCTCTCCCACATCCCCTGCTCTTCACCTCGCTCCTATTAGCTCTTTGTTTCTCGGGTGAATGTTTTGAATGAATTAAAGCAGTAGGTTCTCAGAGGGCAGGCTCTAAATCGTTCCTATTCCTGTATATATGAATCCCTAAAAACCGCGTCGCATCTTCCACTTGGTCAAAAGGGGTAAGATAATATGTGATACTGATAGCTCATCTGGTTTATTCCTTGTTAATCATTCCTTGCTTCTAAGACCCTTACATGTCTCCTTCTAATACCCCTACCTTTATCTCCTGTGAAATACATTTATCACCTTTACTTGCCAGTTATTTATTTATGTTTGGAAAATCCAACTCTTTTTATTACAAAGGGAGACACAACATGTGAATAAGTAAGTAAACGATGATTTGATTTGAACATAGAGTTTTATCAATATAGAGCAGGTTTTCTCTATCTCAGCACTGTTGACATTTTGGACCAGGTAATTCTTTGTTGTCGTGGGGCTGTCCTGCGCGTTGTAAGGTCATTGGCATCTCCGGCCTCTGCCCGCCACGAGTAAGTTGTGACTTTTTTTTTTCTTTTTGCCATTTCTGTGTTAGCTGTGGGAAAAGACAATGAACACTTTAAAATGTTCTGCAAAACTACTAGAAATAAAAATGAAATTAGAAACATTTAGCATTATAATACATTAAGCTTTCAGGTACTCTGTTTTTGTTTTTTTATAATTACATTAAGAGGTTGATTTTCTTTTGCTGGGTACTAGTGGAGAAAGTGGTGTGTGTGTATGTGTGTGTGTCACTTAGACTGTAAGCTCCACGAGGAAGGACATCATCTTTTAAACAAAGGAGCCTGTAAAGGTTGTGTCAGCTGCCGTTCCCTAAGCGAGCCCGTCGGAGTCTCCACTAACTGTAAGATGCCTCATCTGCTGCCATGTCCAAGTGTGGATTCCATCCAGGGCTCCTCCAGCTTTCTCCCAAGAACCCTGAGTGAACGCAAGAGCAGATTTTCTTTGAAGAGTCATCCTTTGTCTTAATTTTACGTTGGTTTTCATAATATTCCAGTATGCTTGCAAATAAAAAGTCCTGTTTTAAAGTTTATCACTGAAAGAAATTGACATTCCCAGAAGGTCGCCTGTACTTATCCGGTGGCTTTGAGTTTTCCGTCCTCCAGTCTCTATTCCTAGAACTATGATTACTATGAGAAGTCTGAAACATGTACTGTTTCAGGTCAACTATATGTTAAGTAGCCTTTGAAGGCTGGCTGGGAACATAGCTAGTATATGTAATATTGTTTTCATGAGAAAATACGTTCTAAATAATCAAACTTTGGAAAATCATCTCTCAATTTAAGTTATGAATTTCCCTTAGTTAGCTTTGAAATCTCTGGTCACCTAATATTGTTAATATGTTAAAGATGAAACATTCTGAAGAAGATACATGTTCTTTCTTTTTTATTAAAGTTTATGGGGGTGACAATGGTTAGTAAAGTTACATAGGTTTCAGGTGTACAATTCTGTGATACATCATTTGTATCTCACCTTGTGTGTTCGCCACCCAGAGTCGGTTCTCTTTCCATCACCATATATTGGAGAAGATACATATTCTATAGTAAGTAAATTCTAGAAACATTTTGGGAATAATCTTTAAAACCTGTGTCGCTAAAAGAGTCACATGAAAAATTGCTGTGTTATTTTTCTTAGAGTGATTTCCTGGAGTGAGAGGTTTGATTTAGGCGAGTCTCTGATGCGCATAGAATATACCCGCCCCTCCTTTTAGGAAACTGTTAACATTAAATATGGGGCAGACACACTAGATGACAAGCGGAGTGGTGGAGACGATTGATTTTGTTGTTTCCTAAACACTTCTTTGTGAACCTTACTCTGTAAAATAGTTCAGTGCTGCTGCTTCCTTCTGCTCCTTCCTTTTACTGCCTGACGGCGGATGGAGCCGGGGCCACACTGTCCCCTTGGCACTTAGCATCCTCCACCCAGGACACCTGTGGACTGGCTTCATACTATGTGACTGCTGTTGTATCACCTTCTGTCTAACCTTTTCCCCCTCTCTATCCTGGTCCTTGCAGGTGGCTCATTAGACGTTATCTCCTGAAATGGATATTATCTCAGGACAGGCAGATACTGTCAAACATGATACAATGACACGTGATATTTGCACATTTAGCAGGATGTGAAGGATTAATTTGGCTAAATTATAGAGTATAATTTCTGTGTGACTTTAACTCAACAGCTATTCAGTGTGGACCTACTATGTGCTGGCTGCTTCCCTGGTAATTAAAGATACAAAGGATACCTATTTTTACTTAGTTTTGGAGGAAGTTAGCAATGGCAAGAAAAGGTGTAATTAGAGTGACAAATTATCGAATAGAGCTTGTTATCTCAAATTACCTTTTTCAGTAAAGAGAAGAGGACTGGAGTGGGAATTTGAGTCCAAATGATGAACAAGAAACAGACACCGGTTTAAAGGATGTTTGTTCGAACGAGGCTATTGTTGGGGGGGGGGAAATGCATCACCTCCTTGTTGGGCAGTGGGGTATCAGGCTCTCGCATAAGCTTTTTCCTGTAACTTAGCCCTTGCTGAAGAGCCTAAGTGAGGCCATGCCTTGTGGAAATTCTCTTTGTTCTTCTGTTTATTGTCTCTTCTAAGCAGAAGTGGTCTTTGTATTGTGAGGCTCTGTGCCATTTTCTCTTTTCACTAAAGGGGTACAGTGACCTTGCTTTTTCCGTGGGGTCGCTGTGACCAGTGGCCAAACAAGTCCCTTGGGAAGGTTTAACGCCTCAGACTCCTCTCGGTGCTTGTAGTCTTCAGGCAGCCGTTGCCCTCGGTGGAGGTGGACAGATGGTCTTCTGCTTTCTCTGTCTCTCTATTTAATTGGTATCTTGGCTAGTCACTCCATTCATTTTTGTGTCACTCTTGCTTAATGACCTTAATCTGAAAAGATGGGCTACTTAGAGATCCTTGCTAGCCTGAAGTCTGACCGTGAACTTTTGCGTTTCATCAAAACTTTAAATAATACCAAACATTTTGGTGAATTGTCTCTGCCCTTTCTACAGACACGCGAAAAGAAGCACAATTAACACGGAAGATGTGAAGCTCTTAGCCAGGAGGAGTAATTCACTGGTGAGAGATGAATTTCTTTCCGCACTCCCCTTTCCCATCAGAATACATTATTCCCAATTAATCACTTGCAGCCATGAAGTGATTCCCCAGGGCACCTTGCATTAAAAACGAGAGATGGTTCAACCACTCAGACCTGCCCGTAATTTATAGTCTTTCTTTCATTATGATAGATCTTGCCAAGCCAATTTGAAATTTTCTAATCAGCACTCTCTGGATTTCATAGTTTGCCTTTTTTGTAATATCTCAAAACTTTGGTCCCATGTTTCATTTACAGCATGGTGTCAGGTCACAAGCCAGAGTGTATGGGGATAGTTTCACTGCGGTGCCCACAATTTTCCTGAGGGGCCAGCTATGGAAGGAGTATCTGTATAGCTGGCACGGGCAGGAAATCTATCTTTTCAAAGAAGTCTAGAAGTCAACTTGACCAGGCCTTCATTTTACCGGTGTGATCGTCCCGGGCTGGTGGCTGTGGCCAGTGGCAGACCTGGGACGCCTGTGAGGTTTCCTGACTTAGTCCAGTCCTAGCACTTAGAACACTTCATTATGTTCCTCCCGCAAAGTGAGCTCCACTAGGGCAGGCATTTTTGTCTCTTTCTTTTCTGCTCCATCTGCTGTGCTGAGAATAGAGTCTGACACACAGTAGGTGCTTAATAAGTAGTTGCTGAATGAATGAATTTGTATAGCAATTGGCAATTTACAGGGGGCGTTTATAGATGTTTTACATATATTTTCTAAACCTCACGACCACCCCATGAGGCTTTAATAGCCCATTTTATAGGCGAGGCAACTGGAGTTAGTAACTTTCCAGTTAAATACGAAGCTCTCTGGTTGACAGCCATACCTTAACCTAACCCTGAATCTAGTGCTGTTTCTCCCAGGCTCTTCTAACGTCTTTCCTCCAAAGTTGAAGTCAAGGTCAAGGATAATACGATTCCTAAGTGAAATAGCTAAGGTGCCTGATGGTGCTATATATCCGTGGAAAAGACACTTCTCTCTTCATAAATTCTGTGTCATAACTGTTACGTGGTCAGCTGCACTGAGCGGTTTCTTTCTCTTGCAAAGGGATGCTCCGCGCGAGTCCTCTAGAATATTAATTGCGAAGTGATCTGCTTATTCCGTATTTGTTTACTTCAGAATATTGTTCTTATTTTGGACTCTCCTTAATTTGTTTTTCATCTGACAGAAACTTATTACTGAAGACTTGCAGCAACATTTGAGCCTGTGACTCAATTTTCCGAGAGCAGGGGCCTTATTTACCTTGGATCCCTAGTGTCTGGTACAGACCAGTTGCGCAGCAATTTTAGTTGGATAAATTTAGGGGGGTGTTGACTATATTTGTGCTTCGTATGTGTGATTGACATGCTCCTTCTGCAAGCTCCAAGTTTGAATCCATTGGTTACTCAGGAAACTCCTACCTGTTTGGTGGGACATGTTAACGGCAGTTGAGTTGACTTTTATAGTTGATTCCTTCTATCAGAAAAAATTTGAAGTTCTCTTTAACTCTAAGGAATGTAACCCAGTCTTTTCCCCCCAAATTCTTTGGGTGGGAGTGATTGGAAAGGGGTGTAGCTTTTTTTGTTTGTTTTTTTTGTTTTTTGCCCCTAGGCTTGTAAAATGGCTTTACAACCAGATAAAAATACAATTTTATTTTTTTGTAGCTAAGATACATCACAGAAAAAAATGAAGAGATCGCCCAATTTAACCTAGAACGAAAAGCAAAGAAGAAAAAGAAGTTAGAGGATGAAAACCATTCAGTGCAGCCGGCAGAGGCTGAAGTAATGGAAAGTGAGAATTAAACTCTGTCACCGTTTGGAAAAAGCAGCCTTTAGCAGGTAGAACCACCAAAAATATATATTGCCACAAAGAGAATTTTGAGGGGATAAGTGGAGATTAAAAAAAAACACAAAAAAACGCCAGGAGGTTTTTTGTGCTGCATTCTCCAAAATGGACCGCAAAAGCTAGTTCAAAAGAGAACGGGAAACTCTTAAGCCACATACTCCCATGTCTTACTGAAGCACGTAAAAAAGGATTGTGTTTGAATGGTGTATATTGGAAATGATATCTGTTGCAATTAATAAAACTGTGTTAGCATTTAAATATGGTTGATTTTTTTTTCCAAGCAAAAATCATAGTATTTCTCTATTCTTTTATATAATTTTTCAGGACGACAATTCCTGAGAGATAAATAATGCTATATTCATTTAGTTCTTTCGACTGTCAGTGTTTTAAACCCATGTCACTTGTGATCACAAGGTAAAAAGGTGGACGTTGGGAAGTGGTCCTTTTTACTTTTTAAAGGTGGTTTTCTCCAAAAACAGTTTACGTGTCTTTTCCAGTTAAAAGGACAATTTATAATTCAACTGTGGTTCTACTGGGAGGAAGTTTTGCTTGAGAGGAAAACCTGGCCTCATACTCCAGACACTTGGGCGTGTTGTCCTCTGCCTTAGTTTGTGAGAGATGATGCCTCTGGGAGCCCTGTTCTGTCGTCTTCTCTTTGGGGTTTCTTAGAGGCCAGGCCGTGCCCCTTCCCTGTTGGGGCAATAGAGGTAAAGAAACAGGTCTGGCATTTACAGAGCCTGCGTGCTCCGTATGTGCCCCACCGGATTTCCCCCACCTGTTCAGGGTGTATCTGATTATCCCCCATTTTACTGATGAGCAAGCTGAAGCTCGAAGAGCTTAACCAGCTGCTCAGGATCTACTGCCCACTAGAGACTCTGGATACATTTGGGGCGCCGATTTGTGAGGGGGCGAGAGAGAAAAGGGCGTTCATTGGGAGAGAAGGTATACCCCTCCATGCCCAAATATGATCAGCAGAAGACACCCCAAAGTCTGACTCTCAAAAGGAGGTGCTAGGCCGTGGTCATGGTGAAGCGTCCACCTCTGCAATGAGCGAATCCCTTCATCTCAGATAATAATGGGGACATTTGTGTGTCATATCGGTGGAGGAAAAGGCTCCATCCGTACAGTACATTCCAAAGATCTGTATGTTGGCAATTTTGTTTTCAGATAAGCTTTCTTGGTCTTAGACACTAGATACTATGGGAGAATTTGGAGACTAGATACTGTGGACTTCCCAAAAGTTGGTATGAAAGTAATTGCGGTTTTTGCCTTTATTTTTAACCTTTTAAACCACAATTACTATTGCACCAACCGAATAGATTGCATCTTGGTTTTGCCACTCCAGTAACTATGACTTTCTGAAACTGTTCTTATCAGTGAAGTAGGGTTTAAAAAAACCTCACAGCAAGGTTTCATATGACAGTAAGAGGACAGGGGACTATAATGCATCTTATTTCTATAGATTTCTGTAGCTCCACAAACTCAGTACACAAATGACTCGAAATGGTGAAGCTGTGTGCGCCATGGGTGTCCTCTCTCTGATGAGGGTTGTAGAGGGCACCTCCCGGTTGGCGTGGGCATTTTGACATGAAGTTTTCTAGCCCACTGAGAACACTGACTTGATGTTCATGTGCTCTTGGTTTATTTGGCATATCTATGTGTGACCTGTTTGTATTTTAGACGAGTGGTCCTCCATTTTTCAAGGATTGTAACTTGGGTGGTCAGACTTTTTAAGGAACAGCTGATCCGACTGCCTGTGTTCTCATGAGCTGCCTCTTCCGGTTAGGGTTTAGTTTACTCTGGAATGTCCAAGGTGATGCCACTCAACCTTTACAATTCCGTCTATGAGTGACAGTTGGCAGAAAGGAATCCTAGACGGCTGTTTTTCATGGGCTTGCTTCCTCAGAGTCCTGGGAACTCACCTGAACTTGAACTAGACCTATTAACCACATAACCACACGATTAACCATGTAAAGCAGCAGATGTCTTTGAAATACATGTGGCCTGCGAACCCAGTTGGGGGCAATTTACCTTCATAGTATACGTTGTCTTCCTTGGTATACCAATTCCTCAAAAAGCTTGAAAGAAAAGATCCTGTGTTAATTTTTTATTACTGAAATCATGAGGGAAGTTCTGGAGCATCCGTTCTGCACACAGCAGCGGCCGGAATGCACCGGGCGAGGTTTACACTGGTTCGTGCACAGCTGATCCCTGGAAACCTCCACATCCAAGAGAGGTCAATCGGGACATGCTCGTTCTCTTGACTGAATTAGGGAATCGACAAGGAGCCTTAGAGGTCGTTTCGTCCATCGCCCCACCAAGTTGGAACCGTTTCCCCTGCGTCCCTGATGTGTGATTCCCAGGCTCTGCTGAACTCCAGGGTCAGAAGGCCCTCTCCGCTGTTGGACGTGATTATTACAGGTTTCTTCTGTATGTAGACGGGAGTCTCCCACCTCCTACCTTCTGTTGGGCCCTCGTTCTGCCCTTTAGAACACGCGATCTTTTCTTCCAAATCATTCAGTACTGCGTGAATGATTTGGAACTTTTAATCGAAGTTCCCATTGGACCTCTTTTCAGAAGCACACATTCCTGTCCCACATTAGACTATGAGCTCCCCGAGGGCAGACTTTGGGGTGGTGAACAGTGACCATTGGGGGCCTTGCATAGGGCCTGGCACTGGTCGGTACTTGTCCCTGGAGTCTCCGATGTGCTGCTGGGAGCCCGTCCTGGGTTCCCTGGCTCTCACCGGGGATGTCCAGCATTCGTAGTGAGGAGCTCTTAATACTAGGGGAGGGCAGGTCAGGATTGAGGACATCTTAACAACCGTTCCTAATGAGTGCCTGGTGTGCGTTTCGCGTGTGTTTGGAGCTTTATAGGACCTTATTTGGTTCTCACAACAATCTGTGACGTAGGCAGCAGGTACTGTCATTATCCACAGAGAAGGTCGATGAAATGGCAAAACCAGGATTTCTGTCTAGAGCCCTCACCTTCAAATACTAAGATATGTCGCCACCTCCTTGAAAACAGGCAGTAATAACCTAAAACCCACCTGCAGCATAGAAACCTTGGCACACTCACCGCACCGGAAGTACTTTGCTTCCACGTGTGAAGCCCGCGTCCTGCCCTTAGCTGGGCTGCAGCCATACTGTCGGGTGGGTGGCGTGGCTCCATGTACATGCCAGGCGCTGGGAACGTTTAACGAGGGCATCGAATAAAAGTCTGCAGAGTATACAAAGGATGCAAGAGGCTGGCTGAGCTGCCATGACTCGTCTGGAGTATGTTTCAAAATGTGTAGTACCATTTGTGGGAATCATCTTAGGGAAAACATTGTTTGGGTACAGAAAAAGGGGCTAAGAGCATGCAGTGTATGAACTGGGGGTCCTCAGGCCCTGGTGTTTTGCCTAGAATCTGAAACAACAACCCTGTGATGAAGTTCAAGGCTGAGATTTCCCTTGTGAAGGGGTGTGAACCAGGACGTGGGACGCTGAAAGCACTAGTGTTCACTTCTGGAAAGAGCTGTCAGCTCTCTGGTTGCTTTACTTCCATTTAGAGCCTGGTCATCTTTAGTAGGTTTGCGCTGGTGGCTTCAGATCCTGCTCGATGGCTCAGTTGGGGGAAGAGGGTCTGCACATGGGTGTGTGATCCTGAAAGTGGGACCTGGGAGGAAAAGCCAGGAGGCGGCACAGAGGCCGTCGCAGTCTGCACGTCCTGCAGTGCCCGTCGTCAGGAGGCGCTGGTCAAGCACAGGTCATTGAGTAAGAACATTTTCACACCTGACACACGCAACCATATGTATCCTTACTCCCTGTATGCATTCTACCTTGTTTCATTCTAAACAAGTCCTAGCGTATGACCCACTGGTGAGTGGTCGGTGGCAGTTTGAAAAACACTGGCCTTGAGCCCCACTATTCCTGTGTCAGTGTCACCCGGGCGCCCATTAGAATTGTGGGACCTTGGCTCCTCCTTGTACCACATGAGAATCTGTATTGTAATCTTAATTTTAGTAAAGCGAGTTGGGTTCGCAACAGTTTGAGAGGGCCCGGGCGGGAGGACCGTGTCTGGCCTGTACTGTGTTTCCTTGAAAATAAGACGTCGCCGGACCATCAGCTCCAATGCGTCTTTTGGAGCAAAAGTTAATATAAGACCTGGTCTTATTTTACTGTAAAACCGGGTCT
Source organism: Rhinolophus ferrumequinum (assembly GCF_004115265.2). NCBI lineage: Eukaryota > Metazoa > Chordata > Mammalia > Chiroptera > Rhinolophidae > Rhinolophus > Rhinolophus ferrumequinum. The sequence goes on from NC_046292.1 coordinate 6,947,454, forward strand.
TATCTAATCTAGTCCAGTCTAATCTAATCTGAACCTGGGTTTTATATTAATTTTTGCTCCAAAAGACGCAGTAGAGCTGATGGTCCAGCTAGGTCTTATTTTCGGGGAAACATGGTAGTACTGGGGGACATCACTCAGGTCGTCCTTGCCTGCAACGTGGTGAAACCAGGGGAAGCTCTGAGCGGCCCCCCGAGCCCGCACTGCTTCATTTCTTTTGCCCGTAGCAGATTCAGTCATACTTCTCTCTCTATGGGCAAAATTGCAGATTATAAGCTCCTTATCCGAGGCTAAATTTATACAGTGTTCAATCACTCGGGTTTGTTCTCATGGCTTCCCGCTTGCTCTGGGAATCGTGATGACGAAGCCAGAGTTCTTCAGAAGCAGGGCACATACTCTGCAAAGCAGAGCAGATCCACAAGAACACAGGCCAGCCTGCACTTCCGTGAAGAGCCTGAGCCCATCCAAACGCGCTGTGCGGGCACCCATGGCGCTGACATGTGCGTCACTGCGCGAGGGGAGAGGCGGTGCAGGCTCTAGGAGGGACGTGTACGAAACAGCAGCTGCAAGTGAAGCTAAAAATACCCCCCAGACCCCCAACAAGAGACCCAAGTCCACAAAATACCGGTTTCAGGGCTGCCAAGACAGGTGGGCGGCCGCAGGGCCGGAGGCAGTGCCGGGCAGCCGGCAGCTGCTGTTGCTCGCAGGAGCCACCGCGGCCCTACGCCTGGAGGGCGGCCACGCTGGCCACGCCAGCCATGCCAGCGCCAGAAGGGTGAGTAGTCGCTGGCTGGGCCGCATGCCAGCCCATTTCTGGCTGTTTCCCTGCTTGGCCGAGGAGGCCATGGCCGTGGACTCCCCAGCACCTCCACAGCCGAGCGTGTGGGGGGACAGGCTGCAGGGCTGAGCTCCACAGTGTCCCCTGGCTGCTCTGTGCCATCATGTCCAGGCAGACCACTGACTCATTCACCTTCAGTTGTCCCAACCCAGGAAGTCCGTTAGCTCTGAGGGGAGCGTCTTCACGCTAGCGATCTCCTCCTGCTGGTCTTTGAAACGTGATGTGGTTGTGCCAGTCTGTTTCGGTGCCATCATGGGGCTGCCCCTGTGGCGTGACTCACACCTTCTTCTAGAATCTTAATTTATGTACACAGCACATGTTCTCACTAGCTCAGATTAATTGACGTCATTAGATTTTTTCATTGTGAGACTTTGTAACTTCATGAGGTGATTTATTTTTCTCTTTTTTCCCATTTTGAAAAAGTTCCAAGAAGAGTACATAAAGTTGATCATTAAAAATGGATTTTTCTCTGAAATGACCAGATGCGTTTCATACAAGTCATTTATCATCAGATTACTCCTAGAAGCTTTCTGAGGAGTTTGAAAGACCAGAATATAACGTCTCAATCTGATCTGTTTTAAAGAGCAATTTGTGGACAGGCAGGAGTAAGACCAGAGATGAGGCGGCCACGCTAAAGTAGCCTGATTCACCTCGGGGCGTCTTAGTTGCCAGTCACTAATCTGGGTAAATGACAGATCTCCTGGACCTCTTCGAATTAAGGACCTCAGCAAACATAATGGGCAAAACGAGCAGCTTTTTTTCTTTTCCTTGATTGAAAACTCAACTTTTCCCTTTCTCTAGTTAGAACAATTCCATTAAGGGTGTTCTCTTAACTTTCTCATCCTCTGAGTGGAAATGTGATTTATTGTGCTGGAGCATCTTTTTTTTTTTTTTTTTTAAGGAAGGAATTATGTATCTTTTAATGCTGGCTGAGCCAGATGGTTGATTTTTCTTTCCTTTGTTCTCTGCTTCTTTCATAAAGCATATGCAGGAAGTGGCAGAAATAAAGAGAAACGGCCTGTTGACTTTCCTTGCTTGGTGGTAGGAGTCGACCTCCCGGGTCAGTGCAGACCCCTTCCTAGGCGGGAAACCCTGGGAGGTACCCACAGGCCAGGAAGGCCTGACCCTGCCGCAGGCCCCATGACCCCTGCAAGAATTTCTTCTGAAAGACCTTCTGCAAGTAAAACTCTACCCGTGATTACTTGAGCAGGGAAGAGTAGTGATGGAGCTGAATAAAATGTATTAAGCAGATGTGACCTTTCTTCTTCATGCAGTTGTCTTCTCTTTCCCGTGTCATTTGAAAAGTAGTTTTTATTTAAACTCCAGTAACACCCAGTACTGAGTGTCTTGAGTAATTGGAACGCAAAGGAATGTTTTTGATAAAGATTTTTGTGGGTTTTGCTGTATTGAACTCAAAGCAGCCACGGCGCTTTCTTTGCACCTTCAGTATGTGCTTGGCAGTTGTTCTGTCCTGTCTTCCTTTCTGTGATTTAAAAATAGCTAAAGGCTACAGATTTAAGAGTTCAGAAGAACATCTTATTTCACTTTATTTTGATATAAATTGTGTAATTTAAAAAATATTCCCCTCATAGTAAAAGCAAACTTTTAACACTGTGCTAGAACAACAAAATGATTATTCATGTTTTAGCTAAAATTAAAAACAAATGTCATGCTATTAAACAGCCAACATACTGACCTGCTTATAAAAGTTATATTTAACCCTGCTGTTATAAAATACCCACACTAGTTTTAATTAGTGAGCTAATAATTTGTGAAAATTCTTTTCATGGATGAGAGCTTCGGGTTGATGTCAAACCCCACACAGTGAGCCGTGCAGCTGCCCTGCTGGTAGCCTGCTTGCCTCAACTTCTAACACAAAGAGCTCCAGTCATAGAATCCGGACTTTGTTTGGAGACAAGTGCCTGTGTATTGTGTGGATAATTGTTACATTTCCCTGGTCCTCACTAATTTCCCACAGAAGCGACAGTGCATGATGGGTAAAGGAGGGGGATTCCTTCTCTGTGATGTAATGCCATGGGGAGCAGCGTTTGGATCTGCTCCAGTGGTGTTTGTAGTAAATAAGTCACTCAGTGTCAAAATCCTCGTCCAATTTTTAATTCTCCCCTATCGCACCGAACTCCTTGCCTGATTATACATATTTACTATTCTTGAATCATAGATTCTCAAGAAAACTTCCAGGGTGAGATTTTTAGCTGCTAACCTTTAAAGCGTAGAGATTCATACCTGGAGCTACAGAAAGTTTCTGAGGGTCAGGCCTAATAGTGGAAAAAGCGGCAAAGGCTGGCTGGAGGACACTGCTCTTATTCCTGTCTGTGGACGCCAGGGGAGCAGGAGTACGACTGCTGACCGTTCCGTTCTGTTTCCGCAGGGCTGAGCTCATATTCATAATTACTGGCTGAGTAAAGTATAATGTGATGGAAGAGCCTTAATAGCATCCACATTTCCAAACACAGCAGCTTGAAGAGACCAGTAATTGGGTCAGCGCCCTGGTGGAAGCGGTCTGCCCGGAAGGGCAGCTAACCTTCAGAATTTTGTCTTACAAGATTTTTCTAGAAGAAAAGCATGGGCATTGTTTCTCAGTTTCAGGTGGGGTCATACATATACAGACCTTAAGACTGGGATTTTCACTTTGAACAGAATAGTAGCTGAAGGATAGTGAGGCTAAACTAATGAGACTGCCAGGCAGTCTATCCATCCAGCAAAGCCACCATGGTTCAGAGGAATTTATCACATGTTAGCTGGCACCCGCTGTAACTTAGACTAGATTAATACGCTCATGACTAATGAATTGGGCTAAAATGGGTAAATTAGGGTCATTTCCTAACTTCTTTCTATAGTTCAGTATCGTCAAATGTGTAGACCGGGGACATCCCCTGGACAACTTCTAATGCATTCTCTAGCATTTACTTCTAGCATTTGTCACCAGAATAGATCTTTAACTGCTGAGAAAGGATTGAGTATGATACAAGCATTCGACAGAAATCCACACTATTCAAACTTCAGGGCTGACAGCAAAACCATCCCAGGCTTTAGGAAACTTGGGTCAGTAAGCTCATAGGAGATACTTAAAACAACTTGATTTAACAGCACCTGCTGAGGGGATAAGCCCACTTCTTAGGAGTAGTAGATCCTTCGGTAGGAATATGGATTCCATTTTCCATAAGAGAAAGTCATTCCAGAAGAGAAGTCATTTAGGTGTCAGAAAGAAGGAAATTTTGTTGCTAGACTACAAAGGAAGAGGCAAAGGACTGCTGGGCAACCCAGTATTTCGTTTCTCATAGCCCTAATAAAAACACTAATTTGTCCTTTTCATTTATAATTAAGTAGTTAAGTGGTCAAAAATACACGTTTGTCTTATTCAAGTACGTTGTTTTCCCGAAAATAAGACCTAGCTGGACAGTCAGCTCTAATGCGTCTTTTGGAGCAAAAATTAATATAAGACTCTTATTTTACTATAAGACCGGGTCTTATATAATACCAGGTCTTATATTAATTTTTGCTCCGAAAGACACATTAGAGCTGATTGTCCGGCGAGGTCTTTGTGGGGACAGAGCCAGGAGTGCAGTTTCCAGGCTCTCACCCTCATGTGGAAAGGTGCTCACTCGGGTAGTAAATGGCCACCAACTGTGATTGGATGGCTATCAGCTGTGGCTAGTTGGCCGTCAGCTGTAACCAGTGAGCCATTGGCCACTAATATAACTGCAGTGGCTACGCTAGCAGCAAATGGGGGCTAGCCAGATGGCGGCTGAACTAGCAAGAGCAGAGTGTGGATTGCAGAGAAGCGGACAGCAGGTTGCGGATCGTGTGGCTCCTGCTTCCTGTGTCTCCAACCCAGCGAGAATATAGTGGTATGACTCCCCGATCTATGGCTCCGTGTGTTCCTTTTTGGCCTCATCATGTCCTGCGTTTTTATGTGGGGAGCAGGAGCTGAACCCCACATGACACCCTGCATGACAGTCTTATTTTCGGGGAAACATGGTAGTAAGCTGGAGGAAAAGCTAGAAAGTTTTGGTTATAGTTCTTGTAATATGGTATTGGAAAGTATTGAAGAAAATCCAGTATTTATGCATTAACCTGTTGGTTCACTTCCTAACTATGCAAGTGTTGTCGGATTTAATTTGCTCAGATAGCCAGCTTTAAGATTCTGCAAACTGAAAATTCCATGCACATCTTGGGAAGTGAGTCTGCTCTCCTCACTGGAGGCTTTCAAATAGGAGGTAGGACCCTACCGTCAGCTGTGCACAGGACTCGGGCAGTGGGTGGGTGTTCAGACTAGACCATTTTCAAGGTCCTGGAAAACCTCAAGTAATAAAAGACACAATCAAAGTAATTTAAGGCAAAATCCTCCAAATAACATGTTGAAAAACCCTGAAGGCAAGAAAAAAAAGATAATTAGGAGATTAAACAATCTGGTTAGTAAAGACATATTAGTAATTCTTGTGTTAATAGACTTTTTTTTTCTTTTGGCAGATAACTATTATTCCTTTCCCTTTGGAAAATGAAAAATCCATTCTTTTTTTCCTTTTGCTTTTACCCAGAAATTAAAGGTTGGTAAGTGGTAATTAGCCCAGCTCCTGTCAAAGCCAATTGCCTAATGGGGACCGACATTTGACTTGAGTTGAAAGAATGGAATATGGCTGACGTAGAGTTCATTACTCCCAGCTGCTTTCTTTGACATTCTTTTCTCCTGCTAAGAACCAGCATGCCCTGCTCTCTGTCCTATTTTTAGACATATTGCTTTGCTGCTGCGTTTCTATTTCAGAAGGCCTGGAGGCACGTGGTGGAGGGAAGGTAAATGGTTACCCGGGGCAATATAATGTGATTGCAACGGCTCTCACTACACATTTGGGCTGGCGTTTGCAGGCTCAGGTCTTTGCCCTAGAGACCCATCGGTAGGAGCCTCCTAGGGATATTTCAGTGTCCGCTCCCACCCCCTCTGCCCCTGGGGAAAGGAAAGGGAACCACTCGCTATAGTCTGCTGTATGCTAGGTTCTGTGCTTTCTCACATTTCATTTAACCCTTTCAATCTTGGGGCCTTAGACTAACCTTCCATTTTTGGAAACTAAGGTCCCAAAAGGTTAGACTTAACATGGGTTTGTCTCCCTCCAAACGCATAGTACTTTTCCCATTATCCTATGCAGCTGCGATGCTTGGTGTTTCAAGTACAGAATACGAATAGCCAGGCCGGTCAACTACAGCCTACTGTGTGTTTGACAGAAGTCATTGAAGAAAACATCTTTAGTTCAGCAGGGCAAAGAGGAAGATGCCAATATAATTGAGGAATAGATACCATTCTGTAGCTTCCATTATATTGTGCCCACTACAGTTGTGCTCACGAGGCTGATTTACCTCTTATCCCACCAGTGCAATGAGTACAGTTAGAAATCTTTTGGCAATTATGTTGCAGACGTATCGGGCCTTTTCCAGTGGGAGTTGACTCCAACTTATTACATTGGTATAACAAACCCAGTAATCTGGACGCGGAATAGAAAAGAGTGTGTGGACCTAAAAGACAATCTAAGTAGACGGAGCACTGGAATTAGCACCAGAAGACCTGCCCTGGAATCCTGCCCCCCCCCCGCCCCTGCCCCCTAGCCTTGTAACATGAGGAAAGTCACTGAACCTTGCTGAGCGCAACTTTGCTCATATGTGAGAGACGACAAACCCTGCCTTGCTGTTTTGTGAGGCGCCAGGGTGGCAGATGCTAGCACGTAGCTGGCTGCAAACTACTATAGAAATCCTCAGCTGGCATTCCTGCCTCTTCAGGGGCATTTTGAAAATGTGGGGATGCTTTTAGTTGTCTGTCTCAATACCTGAAAGTCACTACTGGCACTGAGCGCGTGGGGGTAGGGGGTGGGATGCGAGCCTTCCCGAAACGCACAGCCAAGTCCACAAAATGAAGAATCATCCCGTCCCACCTGACTTCTGAACATCATGCTTTTATATGGCATTTATATGGACGAAACCCTGTTCTAAATTGTCGCAGCCTAAAACCGAGTTCTGTGCTATATAGAAACACAAAGTATTTTTTCTCAGTTTTAATGTTCCCTGGATTTTTCAAGAATGCAGCTACCTGGTAATACAAAGATAGATGTTATTTTGTCCAGAATGTCACTGATTGGGGAAATCGCATTACAAAGGGCAATGCTGTTTTCGTGGTATTTGAGTCGACAGTCTACACACCGGTGCCTGGCGGCCTCTGTCACATTCACATGTAAGTACAAACATCTGACAGCTTCACTGTGTCACTCACTGGGAAAGTCAGGTCCAGACAGAGACATACTGAGACATGTGCCATTTTATTGGAAAGAATTTTCCTTTGGTTTCTTCTGAAATATTACACTTGGGGTATTATGCCACTGCTTTTGAAAGTATGCATGTAGGTAGGTTATTAGCCCTGACTTCCATTTAAGGATCGTTAAAGAGGCATTACAAAATATGCTATTAAAAAAGGAAATGTTGGGGCTGGTGAGTGAGAATCAAGGGTGTAAGGCGTTAGTTAGTAAAAGGGTGCTAAGTACATCTGAGCTGTCCCTGAAGGTCACAGAAGGAAACAGTTCTTTTTGTTCTGTTTTGTGCACCCTCCCTTGTCCCAGAACTTACTGTTATATTGCATCACTTATTAAGTAGCCAATCTATCTCTTACTAGCATTCTATTTTCCTCTAAGCATGCTTAAAAAGTCAAATGAGCCAGTGATAATCCATTATCTTTTCCCTGCAAGGAGATTGTATTGTAGATTACAAAACCTGAGAAATGAGTTTGTACAGAAACAGGAGGAATATAAACCAGAAGTCTTGCTTTGCACCCAGAGAGACTTGGAGTCATATCACATAGAAATCGACTTAATGAGCTTTTATACCCCCTGCTGATAAAACATATTAGAAAACTGAAAAGAGTTTCAGATACAATTTCACAATACTGAAGTAGATATTAGAAATGGTGAATTAGGCGCCCCGTACGTCCTGATGGTCTGCAAACTCAACCTGTGCCTTTAAACAAATAAAAAAGTTCATTAACTCGAGAAAACAAGTTTGTGACTCTCATCAAAACTATTATGACACCTTCTCTACCATTACTGTTGAAATTCTGCATTTCTATCTTTAGAACACAGATAGTCTGAAATATGACAATTTCACTGCCCTTCACAATGACTTTTAAACAGAGAACATAAGGCCCTGTCATTAGAGGAGGTGGGATGTCATTGGTGCAGCTGTATCGTTCGAAACCGGGAGCAGGCACATGTTGAGATCTGGAGTGGCCTTCCTGGAGGGGGCACGAGCCAGTGTTGTAACCTGTACAGGGGAAGAGCTCTAGGCAGCGGGCACAGGAGGAGTGGGTGGCTCCAAAGGCCGCAGGGATGATAACTGAGGACACACACCAAGGCCGCAGGCTTCGGCCTATTTCCAGCTACAGCCCTGGAGGGTCTTGTTTGGCTCGTTTGGGACTCGGCAGCTCTCCCGGCAGTGAATTTCTCCTTGCTGAAACGTTCCTGAGAGAATGCAAACTCTGTATCTGCTGGAGCCGCAGGCTCAGCTCCTGGTTACAGGCCTGTTGAACAGTTTCCACCTTCTTCACGTCCCAGTTCAGAGCAACAGCCAGTGCCCTGGGGGCCTCCCTGGTGACCAGCTGCGGCAAGAAGAAGAAGCACTGAGAACCACCACGTTGGCCCTCCTGGCCACTGCTCCCATGGTTTTCTTTAAGGGAGAGAGGTCAGGCAAGATCAGTTATGTCTTTATGCTGAAATGCCAGGTCTCCTTCATAATTAAATTGGCACAGGCCTTTTCTTATCACACAGGAGCAACAGGAAAGGATCTTTGGAACAAAGTTTACTTGGAGTAACCATACAGTACTCCAGGTATAGGAAATTTAGCCACAGTCGTCAGTAGTTTCCTTCCCTTCTAGCTACAGCGGGGAGGTACTTGGGATGGGCACAGAGACGAAGAAGAGGAAGTAGCACCCCCTGTGAAGGGTTCCCTTTGTAAGCTTCTAGTTCCCTGACCTTACAGCCAGCGCGAGACGATCCCTTCGGGTGTGCCTTTCCCTCTGGTATTTTCTGTGCCTCAGCCACCTGTCAACCCTCTTCAGCCCTGACAGGACCAGAAGCCACATCAGAAGCTTGAGCCCTGCCATTCTCCCTGTCAGCACTAGTCTCTTCATTCCCCACTTTAGGTCAGACAGTAATGTTTGATGGTCTGAGGGAGGACACACATCCATTTTGTTTAAGCTGTTTTGATTTAGATTAAATGAGATGCTCGTACACGCTCTGGCATATGATAGACAAACCAGCAGCTAAGATTCAGGCTCTGCAGAGGTGAAAAAGCCCCCATACAGGCCTCTCGGCCTATCCTACAGCTCCAGGGAAGTCGCAGGGTCCCTGGTTGTCGCCCACCTCCAAATCCTGACTCGACAGACTCAGCTCGGGGGCAGCCTTCTCCTGCAGCGCAGTAAGGACCTGGCTGGGCAGGGCCGTTTCGGAGGAGCGCTCTCTGCTCATACCCGTGTCAACTGCGTCCCCCTCGTCCCCGAAGCCTGCGTTGGACTCTGCAAAGCAGATGTGAGATGCGGATCAGCACGCAGCGTTAACACACAGCCACACAGACAATCAGCCAGAGGACGCAGCGGGGCAAGGCAGAGACCTGTCATTGAAGATGCCAGCAGCTGTGGCTTCACTGTCTGACTACATTACAAACATTCGGTTGCCTCTCAAGGAGAGGCTCGACAGGCACTGAGTTCTCAGGGGGCAGTTCCCCCAGCCAACGAGACGAGACCTACCTTGCTGCTTTGACAAGACGCAGCCCTCCTTCTCCAAAGCCCGGAGGTAGAGCTCCAGGAGCTGTTTGGACTGACGGGTTTCCTCTCTCTGGTCGAGCACGTGCAGGAGAGTGTTCTGGAGCCCCTGGACGGTGACACAGCTCTGGCCTAGTTCCTGAGCCAGGTCTGAACATGGGACATCGACGAGCACCTAGCAAACAAATGCAGACGTCAGGACCCCTAAGCGTACTTTCTGAACATGCTGTTATAATACATCTCTCAAACACATCATTTTCGGACTCATTTCATCTGTTTCCCAAAGTTACCTAATATGGCTGCCTAAGAGTCAAGAGAGAGCAATGTCATTTTTTTCAGTTTTCCTCTGGTCAAAAAAGGACGCCTTATTGCCTCATTAAAAACTAAACCAAATCCTGATATTAAAAAAACCCAACTGTACGGAATACAGAGTAGGTGTATGATCATTTATACAATGAATCAATACGAGGTTTTTCTAAGTAAAAGTTTTTCTCATGCTTTTAACCTTAAACACCTTTATTATACATGTTCATTGCATTTCGAAACAATTTTTTAAATATTAACTGTACTAAGCTTTTGAATAACATTTTCCGTCTGTGAACTAAGAGAGACCTCACTTGCTATATCCTAAATCTGCTGTAAGGATAATTTTTAAGAAGGCTCATTGTTTTGGCATATACAACACTCAATTAAAAATAGTCTTCATTAAGAGAAGGATCAAATTGTTGAAATTCTTGGAGAGTGATTCTAAACTCAGTGGCACTTTAGAATCGCTATGAAGCATCATAAAAACTACAATAATAAGTTTGCTTTTCTTGAGCACTTACTATGTACCAGTGAGATAGATGTAAAACTCTCAGAACAGAAAGTGACAGGGAGGGTTACTCTAGCTGGAGGAAGGCTATTTTTGAGTGGGTGGCTTTTAAAGTTATTTTTAACTTGCATACTGCCTCGATTTTCAAACAAGTGACATTCCTACGTTCACAACGTTCAAAACTCAAGAGGTACAAACCTTATGAGGTAGGTACTGGTATTGTCCCATTTTGCAGATGATGAAAATGAGGCAAGAAAGCTTAGGAACTTGCTAAGAATCACAGCGGCTCTCAGTTCTATTCTTCATGACCCTGTATGATTGGTCCCTTCCCTCCCACCTGTTCATTCTGCCGGCAGTCCCGGCCATGGTGGGGCCTTTTCTTTATCCACCATGGCCAGCCTCCGCCGGCTCCCTTTAAGTGTCCTAAACTTCCCTATGGAGCCTAGCTGTCCGGGCTCAAGCCCAACTTCCTATGATGTCCCTCTTTTCCTAAGGCCTACGGCGTTCCTTCCTTAGGCTAAGGATATATGGTAACATGCTAGTCTGTTGGGATGGAGACGGGATCTCGTGACCCCTTTCTGATTCTTCAAAAAGAAAAAGACTCAAGCTTGCTTTTGCCTTCCCTCTGCCTGGAACACTCTGGCTCCACCTTGGCCTCCAGCTCTCAGCTTTATCGTCACCTCTTAGGAACCAGCCAGTGTTCATCAACTGCACTTCTGTCAATTTATTCTATGGACAAACGTGCAAAATGACACTGGTCTAGCTTCATCTAGAACAGGAAGACTGATAACCCACATGTCCACCAGTGGGGAGACTCGTTAAATAAACCATGGCACATACATGAAATGGAATATTATGCAGTGGTCAAAAAGAACAAGGGAGTCTTAGATACTGATCTGGTATGCTCTCCAACTTTTCTTTAAAAACAGCGTAGATATGCTTCCATTTGTGTAATGTAGGGGAGGAGGAGAAAAAATATATGTATGTACAGAGGTCTGATAATGAAGTCCACGAACTAGTTGCAACAATGTTGCTAGCCTTGTTTTGCTATCAGAGGGATTATTCATTATGAATTTGTACCAACTGGACAAACAGTCAACCAAGTTTACTATGTGGAAGTGCTGAACAGGCTGCATGAAAAAGTTAGACGACCTGAACTTTTCGCCAACGATTCATGGCTCTTACAACACAATACACCAGCTTACATGGTACTTATTGTCTGTGAGGGAGTTTTTAGCCAGTAAACAAATAATTGTATTGGAAAACCCTCCCTACTCACCTGATCTGGCCCCCAATGACTTCTTTCTTTACCCGAAGGTAAAGGAAATAATTGAAAGGAAGACATTTTGATGACATTCATGACACTAAGAGAACTACGATGACAGCTCTGATGGCCATTCCAGAAAAAGAGTTCCCGAATTGCTTTGAAGGGTAGACTAGGCGCTGGCATCAGTGCATAGCTTCCCAAGGGGAGTACTTCAAAGGTGACCGTAGTGATATTCAGCAATGAGGTATGCAGCACTTTTTTTAGGATAAGTTCGCGAACTTCATTGTCCGACTTCGTATTTATATATAAAATATCTCTGGAATAGGGAACTGACACATTGGTTGTCTCCAGGAAGGTGACCTAGGTAGCTCGAGGCAGGAGTCAGACTTTCCTGTCTATCCTTTTTTTCCCCCCCAAACAATTTTATTGAGATATAATTTATAAACCATACAATTCACCCATATAAAGTGTACAATTCAGTGGGTTTTAGTATATTCAGAGCTGTGCAATCATCACCACAATCAATTTTAAAACATTTTAGCACCCCCAAAAGAAACCCCGTACCTATTAGCAGTCACTCCCCAATTCTCCTCAAAGCGCCCCCCCAATTCTAGCCCCAGGCAACCATGAATCTACTTTCTATTTCCACAGACTGTGTATTCTGGCCTTTCCATGATAAATACAATCACAAAATAGGTGACCTTTCATGTCTGGCTTCTTTCCCTTAGCATAATGTTTTCAAGGTTGATCCATATTGCGCATGTTTATCCATGTTTCATTCCTTTTTATGGAGGAATAATATTCCATTGCCTGGATATATCACTTTTTATTTATTCATCAGTCAGTGGGACATTTGGGCTGTTTTCAGTTTTTGGCTACCTGGATATCCTTCCATACCTCTTGGATTTTTTAAACATGTAAATGTACTCATATTATTTACTGAAAATAAATATATACGTTTATATAATAAGCCAAAGGTCACCTCCGTGAAGGGGCCTTCCTTGATCTCCTCATCACTGTCGGCACAATGCTCGGTCTCCTACGTTTCTTGTTTTGTTTGCCTCCCTCCATCAGAATTCGAGTCCCATCAGAGCAGGGAGTGTCTCTGCCTTGTTTATCACTGAACTCCCAGTGTACAGAGCCATGGCAGACAGGGCAGGGGCTCAATACGTCTATTTTAAATTAACACATTGTTATCCCAATGTTACTGGGGAGGAAACACAGGCAGAGAAGCTGAGTTCCTGGCTCAAAGTCACAGGGATGGAGCCGGGGTTTAATCCAGCCACTCTGACTCCACCCTCTCCGGCTGTGGCTGCAGTAGGGCTGGGGGGGTCTGGGCAGCTGTATTTCTACAAAGCTCCACAGGCTGATTCTGATGGAGGTGAAGGTACAAAAATTCCTACTCTAGGTGAGCGAGTCACAAAATGAAGAATCTGGGGTGTCATTTAGGAAGTATTCCAAAATTAAGAAATAAAGTATTATAGCCAGATGCATGGGAACTGAGAAACTGCTGGGGGCGGCAGAGGCCAGCGGAGGGGCTGAGAGTTAAGGAGGAGGCTTACTTGCAGGTCTTCCTCTGACAGGAGGATGATGCTCGATAGATCTTCTTTCAGCTGCCGGGCCACATTCTTCCATTTCAGCTCTGCCCCGCTGTCAGTTTCATCTACAGCGAAGGACTCTTGGGAAATCCAGGAAGTGCCTCCGTCTGATATAGAGGGGAAACTTCCCGTCACAGTCACGTTAACTTGAAGTGCTGTTTTCACCTCCTCCCCCAACACACAGCCCTTGAGAAGGCCCGTACATCCTTCCAACTGACCGATTAGAACAATTTCAAGGCAGAAGGAAGCACCTTCTCTCCAGGATTTATAGGAAAGCTGAGCCCCATCGAGGACCTTAATTTTCCCTCTTCTTCCATCTTCAATGTATTTCTGTATGAAACTGCTCTTAATTCTTTTATGGAAACGAGGTACTTAAACCCAACCTGTGGTCGTGCACACCCAGATCCCAGCACACCTCCCTCTGGGTTAGTGTTTGTGTCTTTGGCTGTGTTGTTTTTGGATCCAAAAACAATCATTCTCAGTAGCACTCCTGTGCCTGTGGATTGGTCTTATCCTTGATTGGAGGACCTGCGGTTACTCCTTGCTGTCCCTAGGGCCTGAGTGCAAAGGTGGCTAGTGGAGCCATTGCCGAAGGGTGACTTCCCCAATATAGTGGCATGAGGACTTTCCTCAAGACACTTCTTTAGCTTGTTGATCCTTGTTCATCAGTGTTAGTTCCCTTTGTATCTCCAGTGATAATAATGGTGACAGATAACATTTACTGAGCCCTCGCTGTGTGCCAGGTAAGATTGAAATGCTTTCTATCTGTGGTTTTCAAATGGGAGTGATTTTGCCTCCTCTCCTTTCCCCCCCAGGAGACATTTGACAATGTCTGGAGGCATTTTTGGTATCACAATTGGGGTGAGGAGATGCTACTGGCACAGGCCAGGGATGCTGCTAAACTTCCCACAGTGCACAGGACAGTCCCATCAGAGAACCCTCCAGCCCACAATGCCAGTAGGTAGTACTGTTGAGAAACCCTGGTTTGACAGGTCTTATGTTCTATTGTCCTTACAACAATCCTAGGAGACAGGTACCATAATCGTCTCAACAAGGTGCTGAGAAGTCAGGTAACTTGGCCAAGGTCACATGGCTGGTAAATGGCAGAGCCAGGATTCAGATGGGGCAGCCTGACCCCACTTCAGCACTGATCATGGCCATGCTGCATTTCAGGTGCTGTCAGTCTGGGAGTTATTTGAGAACTGGGCCCATGTCTCATTCGTCTTCACCCCCAGACTCAGCACTACACCTGGCATACAGAAGGTACTCAGAAACATTTGCTGCATAAATGCTTAATGAGCCAGACAAAGAATAACCAGTTGCCTGGACAGTAAAATCCATCAGAATGGATGTCGTATGGCATAGATCATTTTATACATGGCTAACATTTCTTACCTGAGTTGCTGTACGCCCACTTCTCATTATTGGCCAATGCCACAAACTTAGTATTGGAAGGCAGACACAGAAAGTAATCGTCGTCATCCACTATGGTGCCATCCTCTGCCAGGACCAGGGTGACTGGTGCCAGGGACTTATCAATGGCCAGGATGTCACAGGCTGAGAGGAATAAAATATTTGGCAATTGACAAGTATCCATGAGGAAATTACCTCTACCCTTGTACTCTCACTATGTATGTCCCCAGAGCCTAGCAGAATTCCTGGTAGGGAATAACTAGTCACAACCACAACTATTAGCACTAATATAACACTTCCCATGTGCCTGGTACTGTTCTAAGTACTTTTCAGTATTTATATAGTATTTAATCTCATAACAATCATATAAGGTAGGTACGATCATTAGCTCATTTTACAGACATCAAACTCAAGGCTCAGAGAAGTTAAGAAAACTGTCCAAGATCACACAGTGAGCGACAGAGCTGGGATTTACACCCACACAGTCTGGCTCCTGAAAACGTGTTTCCTGCACTACTCTACATCTACATTAGCAGGCACTTGAGCCTTTGCTGGGATGAAGAACAAACCAAAGTCTGATCTGATTCCTTGTAAACAAGCAGTCCTTCATGCATTTTACTCAGTGATTGTCTTAAATTCTTCTGTGTCAAATGTAAAAAAAAGTAGGGGAAAAAAGGAAGTGCTTTTTGTTCTCTGTAGCATCTTTCTTTGCAGCCTTTATAACCTGCAGGAACATACAGAGAAGCAGAAGCTTGTATCAGAAGCTTTTCATCTTTATTATCACTGGGCAAGAAAGAGGCTTTGTCCAGGGCAGGTCTGTACCATTCATTTGGTGATGGCAAAGCCTAACATGCTAATGGGACCAGAGGAAACCGAGAAGTAGCCGAGAAACTATAAATATTCTCGAGTAATACTGTCTACCACCCAAATTGAACAGCAAACCTGTGCTGAGCTCCAGAACACAAGCCTCTGCGCCAAGTACAACCAGGCAATGCACCGAGGGGCACTAAACTTGATCCTAATGTCAAGAAAAAAATCAGTAAACGTTTATATGGCAAAAGCCATGTCACTAAAGCATTCACAGTGCTTTGGCTGCTCCTGGGTGGCTGGAAGACCTCTGTCTGGTATCTGCTGGGCTTGGTGACTCAGAGGAAGCACTAAACACTAATACATACAACGGCCTGGGGATTGCTCACATACTTATCGGGTAGAACTTCTTTGGATAAAAAACTTATTGCCACGGGCTAATATTACTTGCAAACCATTTTTATTATCTCCTTTGAGAGTCCCACCAATCCTGGAACACAGGGCTAGAAATATCAGACCCACTTTGCCTAGGAGAAAACTGAGGCTCGAGAGATGGTTAGGTGCCAAGTCAAGCAGCTAGTCACATTTTGGGACAGGGGCTCAGAACTTCTGTCCACTCTGTCACTCACAACCTCCAGAATGGTCCGTAGCAACTCCCTCTTTTACTGCACAGGTACCAGCCAGAGCTGTCGGTGGAAAACCCGCCCCACCCTGCCAGGGGCTCAGCTGGGGGCCCCAGCACCAACTCAGAGAGCCTGAGAACAAGGAATACACTGGGCTGGGTTTGGTCCAAGACCTCTAAGGTTTTAGGCAAAGTGCCTAAGTCAAGTCTGTCTTAATTGGAATAGTGCTTCTCGTCTACCTTTCCACCATTGAGTCTTACACGAGATAAATTTGTAAATGCTTTGTAAGCGTTTGTAAAGCGCTTGTAAAAGCTGTGAAACTTGTAAATCGCTATACCCACGTGAGTCATTTCTGTCCCAAGGCTCCACCCGAGCTACACGAATCCCCACCCCGCCTCTCCTCACCCGCTTTCCCCCCGCCCGACATCCTCACCCAGCCCCGGCCCCTTAGCTCCCTGTCCCCGAAGGCCTCGCCCCGGTCCCGCGCCAACCCTTGCTCTTCAGATCCTCCAGACAGGAGGCCGCCACGCCGTGCTGTTCGCGGCTGCGGTTGCGGCGCAGCAGACACGGCTTTAGAGCCCGATTCTCGCCGGGTTCTGGAGCTCTGTTGCCCCGTGCCACCTCCATCCTCTTTAGTGTGGGAGTTGATTGACTCCGGAAAATCGGGGTGGCTGGGTGCCGGCGTCCCCCACCCCTGCCCGAGGCATGCCGGCAGATGTAGTTTTCTCCGTAGTAAGTCACGCATGGAACCAAGGCACGCCGGGAGATGTAGTTCTAATGGATGTCTATCACGTGTCTCCACCCCGCGGCATTCCGGGAGCTGTAGTCTGCGTGAAAAGCCGACTTCGTTAACGTCGTGCAATGCAACCTAGGAGTTTTTTTCTACTTTATATTTAGGAGTTTCAATCGCGCGTTCAAAATAAGGTCAATAAGAATTATTTTGCATTATGAAGGACGAGCAATGTATACTCCTTGAATTGCTAGAGCACTCCTATTTGTGTGTGTATATATATGTATACATTATATATAAATATACATTATATATATATATAAATGCATAATATTCATACTTAAATAAAGGTCTGTCATTGACCTGTGTTAACTTGTATTTCCTTTCCAATCTGGAAAGATTTGTAAAATGTCGTATCAGGCTGATTTGAAGGAAGTCAGTTTTAAAAATTGATGAGTGTAGTTTTCAGTCTTGCTGAAAACATAACAGAGAAGCATAAGATACTCTGACATTTCCTTTGAATTCCCTGCTTCGGCTGTGCAAATTGGGTTGGAACTCTTAACAAAATGCTTAAGTAAATAGGTTAAACATTACGGTCTCAAAGAAATCAGAGAGGAAAAGTGGACATGCGAAACACATCACTGTTTGAGATTGTCCAGATGCTGCTTTGGCAATACATTTGTCCTAGTTCCGATACTGTCACTTACGGGAAAGTCTTTGTTCCTCATGAAAATCTAATATTTAAGATTAATAAAAAAAATTGTCAAAACAGTTACTCGCTTAAAAAGGGGCCATGTTATGTAAACCAGAAATAATTGTCGGCCCGTATTCATTCAGTCAATCTCTTTCCTATTTTGTCTACGAAAATAAATGAGTTATAATCTCTTAAGAAAAGGGTAGACATTTAAAAGTGGAGGAGAACTGACTCCGGGTGGTGAACACACAATGGGATTTATAGATGATGTAATACAGAATTGTACACCTGAAATCTATGTAATTTTACTAACAATTGTCACCCCAATAAATTTAAAAAAAAAAAGTGGTGGGGAGAGCCGAGGTGGGGGGAAAAGTGTTTGATAGGAGTAACTGTTAATTGAGGTGACACTTTTCAGTGCTCCATAACCGATCAAAACACAACTAAAATATGAACTGATGCTTGTAATGTATGCGACCCTTTTGTGTAAATTTCACATGTACACCGTTCTCTCCAAAAAGCCCCTCTTCCGTGTTCTCCTAATAGATCTGCACAGTTACCGTATTAGACTCCGAGGTATCTCCAAGGAGTGTGTGTGTGTGTGTGTCTTTTCGGCCTGAACTTGGATGCAGGAGTTGTGTCTTGGGTCTTTTTATTTTTAGCGCCTACCAAAGTGGCTGACAAATAGTAGGCATTCAGTAAATGGTACTGAACTGAACTATTAATCAATTTCCAAGTGTCTTCAGTCTTTCATTTATTAAATACTTACCGAGTCCTTACATGTGCCGTGCCCAAGGCACGTAGGGATGGGCAGTGATTTAATTCAATAAGAATAATACACATATAAGGATGCAAAAAAGACAGACCTCGGATTTTCCTGGAAAGCATAGACCCAATGGAAATTGTGCGAGATGATCCGACCGTGGGAATTCCCTCCCCCGCACTTCACCCCCATCCCCGTGCTCCCATCGACAGGCTCAGTTCCGGCTACTTTAGTCTGGGCAGGAGAGCGAGAGCGAAGGCACTTGGGAAAAGCCTCGCCCAGCGGCGATAGATTAGTCAGGCCTCAGAAAAATGGCGTCCTCGGAGCAGGCAGAGCAGCCGAGCCAGGTAAGGGGAGTGGGACTGCCCTGCTGTGGTCAAGGGGACCCCAGCTGGAGGGGGCGCTCGGCACGCGGCTGGAAGTCCAGTGGGAACCTCCGAAGCTTCCGATGCCGGGGGCTCTGACCTCTTGCCCCCTCCCGGGTCCCGCCCCTCCCCAGTTCTCGCCGCCGGGCCCCTCCTCCGGTGACCCCTCTTTGACCACATTTCCGAGCCAGGGCTCAGGGCGCCTGCCGACCCCCACTTCCCACCTGCGGGCCCCTGAGGTCCCACTTGAGCTTGACCGGGACGGTGGCGGGACCCTTGAGAAGCCCCCAGCTTTGAGCTGCGAGGGCCCCTGCTTGAGGAGAGGAGTGAGAGGCTCGGTCGTTCTGGGCTGTCCCTCCGGGGAGGGCCCTGATTCCATCAGGGTTCCCACTTCCCTACAATCTCAGCCTCCTGAGGTGGCCCCGCTGCCAGCCTCTTCGTCGTTAGTCACCTTTGAGCTTCTCTTGCCAAGTTGGAGGGTCGGAAATGTACTCGGACCCTCAGTGCGATGGTAGGAAGGAGACTCACTGTAAACAACAACAGACGCCACCAAGCTTTCGGCTGAGGATCCGTCCTTGCTTCCCAGAGTTTGGTTTTCTCGACCAAGGGCTCCAATCTAGCTTTTCAGCCCCTGATTCAGTCAATTTCACTCCAGTAAGGGGACCTTGAGGACCAGTGCTCATGCCTGTACGGTCTGCTCGCAGGAAGCAGTGGACGATAAGGCCTTTGAAGGGGTTTGTAGTCCAGTGTTGAGTGGGTGGGGTGAGGATGGGTGGACGCGGTACCGTGCATTTACTGAGTGTATGCTATCGTGCTGAGTACAAATTACGTTTATCATCTCATTTAACGCTCGTGACAACCGTTATGAAGTACAGGCAATTAACCGCCATTTTGCAGAAGTGGACCTAAGAATCTGTAAATGCCCTTCATTGTGTGTCTGCTTAAGCCTGGATTTAAATCCTGGTGTGTGACTCCACTAGTCAGCCATACATGTTTAAAATTAATTAGGATTAGACAGAGGAAGAAGAAAATGGTTTCAGCCTGGCTCTCATCACCCATCTCTCACCTCCTTGAAACATCTTGGACTTTTCAGCAGCCTACTGGCATTACACTTCCTTCCCAGGCAGAAAAACACCACTTAGTGTTTCGTACTGTTTTATTCTTCACAATAAGTTGATTACAAGCATTGCACTTAGAGGAGTTGTGTGTTCCCCAGACCAGTTTCTGCCAGCAGAGTGACTGATTCAGAAAGGTGTCTGGATTGTAAAACATGGGATTGTAAAAACTAGGGCTGATTCTGGCCTTCTCATTGTCAGACATCCTGGAGTGTGGGATGTCCTGACACGAGGGACCCTACTTTCTTCCTTTACCCTAATTAGCTTGCTGAAATGCTGAGGCTCCTCACAATTGGGTTTCTCTGAACTGTTACTCGTTGGGAATGCCCACGGGCTGAGATGAAAGGGCCTTGTGTGACATCTGATTTGCCAGTGCTGTGAGGATTACTAAAAATCTCGCCGTTTGGAGCCGTTTGGATCTCAAGGATTTCCTTGGTTCTGGAAATTGCCCTCGGTACATGTGGAAAGAGGGCTTGGCCAACGCATATTTGGTTTTCAGCTCTGCTTCTCCTTTGCCCTCCTTTCCAAAGCTGGTAGAGATGGGATTGCATCAGAATACGCTGGCTGCCTGGAGAAAAACTTGAACTCTTCATGCCAAATTCTGTTACTCTAACAATAAGCTGCACATGCGTACTTTTGAAGTGAACCAACTCTTTTTACCAGTTACTTGTCATTTCATTTTCTAGTCCTATCAACCTGCTTTTCCATTTCTCTGGTCAAAGAGTGGAATTGAAAGAACTGCGCAGAGAATTCGCCCAACTTGGTTTGTATGTGGGGAGAACTGCATCACACCTGTGGGGCTGAGCCAGTGTTCTGTCACTCACAGGAAGTTTGTTAGTTGACCCTGTGATACCCGTGTCTCATTTCAGAAGGTTAAGGGTGAATAACCAACCCTTTTCTTCCTTTAACAGGTAGTGTAGAGCAGTGGTTAAAAGTATGGGCTCTGAAGCCATCCCCACTGGCTTAGAATCCTAGCCCTACTATTACCAGCTGTGTGATCTTGGACAAATTACTTAGCTTCTCTGGCCTTAGGTCCTCCATCTGCAAAATAGGAATAAAACTAGTGCTTACCTCATGGGATTGCCCTGAGGATTAAATGAATTAACTTATTTTAGAACAGTGCATGGCTTAGTGTCTTATCCATTATTATTATTCCACTCAATAAACTCTGCATTTTCATTCACAAATAAGCTAATCCTTTCTTCAGGCCGTATTATAATGTCTTTTGGGGTACGATTTACCATGTTGACCACCAGTCCACTAAAGGTGTTCTTTATTCTGAAGTAATTTCCTCTAAATTTAAAGGAACACCCCAAATGCTGGTGTTTATCCTAGCTGTCCTTTGTGACTTTTAGATTTCAGTGACATACTTGCTTTTTCTTTTTCTTTTCCTTTCTTTCTTTCTTTTTTTCCCTTTTTTTTAGGGGAGACGGTGTGAGGGGGTGCAGAAATATAATAAAACTCATTCATCTTAGAAACAGAGAAGTGTCCTTAGGAGTTCCTGTCTGGTATCCGAAGGCCTGGATTTCCTTCTGGCATTTTTGGTTTCAGGGTAAAGGAGGACTGCCCTCCTTATTGCTGTGCCAGCCCTTACCTTTCTGGATTTCTAAGAGTCAAGGCTATTTATTCTGAAGCTGTTCCTAAAAGTGCCTGGAGACTTCTATGGAGAGAGTCAGGGGAGTCAGGAGTGCCACTGTAGCTACTCTCAGATTGCGCTGGGATAAACACCAGCAGTCTGGCTCTTGGTTACATATTTGTGTAACCAGTACCCAGACCAAGAGATCAAACATTACCAGGACCTCAGAAACTCCCCTGCTGTCCCTGCGTCACTGACTAGTCCCTAAAGGTTGTCCCTATTCTGACATAAAATCCATAGATTAATTTTCTCTGTTTTGAACTTTATATAAACAGAATCATAAAGTGTGTCTGGCTTCTTTCACTCAGCATTATATTTAGGAGATTCATCCATGGAACAGTTAATTGTCACTACTATATATGGTTATTACATCGTGTGAACATATTTAGCCCTTCATTTGTTATTAACCATTCTGCTCTTAATGGACATTTAGGTTGTTTCACCTTTTGGGTTGTTACAATTAATGCTGCTGTGAAAATACATGTCTGTCTGTGAACATACATAGGCATTTCTGGTGAGCTCATCTGCCTTTTTGTTTTTCATGATAGTGACATTTAGGAGAGTCCGGGCCATCTGTTTTATAGTGTCTGCTGTATGGATTTGTCTGATTTGTTTCCTCACATTTAGATCCAGGTTAAACATTTTTTTGAGGATATTATATAGGTGTTAATTGTGTCCCTCTCAGTGAATCACACCGGGAGGCATGTGATACCAGTTTGTGTCGTTACTGAGGATAAGTTTGATGCCGGGTTAAGGTGGTAGTCTATCAGAATTCTCCATTGTAAAGATAACTTTTTCTCAACTAGTCATTTTCTTGCAACATAGCTAACATTTCTCATACCTTAGCTATAATGTCTTATTGAGTCACAAAGTTCTAGAATGATCTAGAATGATTCCCTAGACTTTAAAGTTTTTGTTTTTCAACTTTCACTGTAGTGTAACACACACCCAGAAAGTATACAAATTATGTGCCTAGCTATGTTTCTTTTTTTTAAGATTTTATTGGGGAGGGGGAACAGGACTTTATTGGGGAACAGTGTGTATTTCCAGGACTTTTTTCCAAGTCAAGTTGTTGTCCTTCAATCTTAGTTGTGGAGGGTGCAGCTCAGCTTCAAGTTGTTGTCCTTTCAGTCTTAGTTGTGGAGGGCGCAGCTCAGCTCCAGGTCCAGTTTGCCGTTTTTTTAGTTGCAGGGGGCGCTGCCTACCATCCCTTGCGGGACTCGAGGAGTTGAACCGGCAACCTTGTGGTTGAGAGCCCACTGGCCCATGTGGGAATCGAACCGGCAGCTTTCGGAGTAAAGAGCATGGAGCTCCAACTGCCTGAACCACCAGGCCGGCCCCTAGCTATGTTTCTTGTCTCACAATTTCCGTGGGTCACGATCAGGGCACAGTTCAGTTGCATCTCATAGGCAGCAGCAGTCAAGGTCTCTGCCAGGGCTGTGATCTCAGAGTCTACAGGGGAAGGATCTGCTTCGAGCTCATATGGTTGTTGGCCGCATTCAGTTCCTTAACAACTGCGGCTAAGGGCTTCGGCTTGTTACCGGCTGTCAGCCAGGGGCGACCCCCAGTTTCTTGCCACGTGGACCTTCTCAACATGGCCACTTGCTTCCTAAAGCCAGGAAGGGAGAGAATCTCTTAGCAAATCGGACATTACATTCTTGTGTATTGTAACCGTGCACGTGCAATTACATGTATCCTGTCACCTTTGCCATATTCTGTTTGCTAGAAGCAAGTCGCAGGTCCCACCTACACTCAAGGGGACAAAACCAGGGCACGAATACCAGGAGACGGGGTATCATCAGTCAATGTAGAGTCTGTTCCCCACATGATTGGTTCTAGTTTGGGGCTACTATGAATATTTACGTACAAGGTGTGATGAAACAATACGGTGAATGTTTAAATTAAAAAAAATTATTACAGTAAAAGACACATTGCCCTTAATCCCCCTCATAATACTCCCCCTCACTTCAAGCACACTTATTCCATGTTCTTGCCACTTTCTGAAACAGTTTGTGAGAGTCTTTAGTTGTACTGCTGTGGCTGCCTCGATGCCCTGAATCATGTTGACTTTGAGGAAGAGCCAGAAGTCACACGGTGCCAGATCCACTGAATAAGGTAGATGAGGACACACTGTAATGTTTTTATTTGACAGAAATTGCTGTACTAGAAGTGACACAGAGCGGAGCGTTGTCATGATAGAGGATGATTTACACCACACTTTAAAACACTCTTTAAAACACTTTAAAACACTCAACCATAGCTCACACCCAACTGACTGCACTGAACAAGTTGAAACTTGTCACACACTGTTACTAAGGTTCCACGTGCCGCCTCCCATATTGAAGATCCCTGCCTTTCTGTTGGATGACACTCGGCAGCAGAAGTCACCATATTTTGTGATCACAACGGAAAGATTCCGTGTCACACATCGCTTCTGGTACGACAATTTCTGTCAAATAAACACATTACGGTGTGTCCTCATCCACTGGATATCAGTCACTGGATCTGGCACGGTGAAATTTCTGGCTCTTCCCCAAAGTCAAAATAACCAAGAAAGGTAAACATTTTGAATCAATTCAGGACATCGAGGCTATTTGTGAGGACATACGTTTTCATTTTTCTTGGTAAATATCTATGAATGGGATTGCTGGGTCATATGTAAGTGTATGTTTAATTTTATAATAAATGGTGTGTTTGCAAAGTTGTGTTATTTTTTATTCACATCAGCAGTGTATGAAAGTTTCAGTTGCCCCATATCCATACCAACACTTGGTATTGTCTGTCTTTTAAATTTTAGCCATTCTAGTGAGTTTGTAGTGGTATTTCATTGTGGCTTTAATTTGTGTTTTTGTGATGACTAGTAATGTTGAGCGCCTTTTCATGTGCTCATTGGTAAAGGTTGAGGTTTACTTTTTTCCCTCGTATGGATAGCAGTTGTTCCATCATCATTTATTGAACAGATTACCCTTTCTGCATTGAATTATCTTGCTACCTTTGTCAAAAAAAAGTTGTATATACATAGATCAATTTCTGGACTCTATTTTGTTCCATATGTCTATATGTCTATCCTAATACAAATGAAATACTGTCTCAATCGCTGTAGTGTTATAATCTTGAAATCAGATGGTGTGAAGACTATTCACTATCAAAATTGTTTCAGCTTTGGTCCATTGCTTCTGTATATAAATCTTAGAATCAGTTTGTCAATTCCTATAGAAAAGCTTGGTGGGATTTTTATTGGGATTGTGTGAAATCCATAGATTAATTT
The DNA here is from genome assembly GCF_004115265.2 of Rhinolophus ferrumequinum. Taxonomy (NCBI): domain Eukaryota; kingdom Metazoa; phylum Chordata; class Mammalia; order Chiroptera; family Rhinolophidae; genus Rhinolophus; species Rhinolophus ferrumequinum. The sequence goes on from NC_046292.1 coordinate 6,972,191, forward strand.
GTGGGAGAATTGACATCTTAACATTATTCATTGTTTAATTCACTAACATGGTATATGTCTCCATTTAGGCCGTCTTTGATTTTCCTCAATAGTGTTTTATAGTTTTAAGTGTGTAAGTCATGTACACATTCTGTTAAATTTCCCACTAAATATTTCATATGTTTGACTTATTATATTTATGGATTTTATTTTTTAATTTCATTTTTAATTGTTCGATGCTGGCATATAGTTTTGTATGTTGAGTTTTGTATGTTGGCCTTATATCTGCAACCTTGCTAAACTCATAATTCTAATAGCCTTTTCGTAGATCCCTTATTTCTCCATAGATGATAATGTCATCTGCAAATAAAGACAGTTTTACTTCTTGCTTTCCACTTTATCTTTTTATTTTTTATTTATTTATTTGTTTATTTATGTTGCTTTTCATTTTATATATCCTTTATTTTTCTTGCTTTATTGTACTGTCTAGGACTTCTCTAGTACAATGTTGAAAAGAATAGTGAGAGTACACATTCTTGCTTTGTTCCTCATTTTAGGGGAAATGCATTCAGTCTTTCACATTTAAATATGATGCTAGCTATAGTTTTTCTTTTGTAGGTGCCTTTTATCAAGTGGAGGAGATTCAACTTTTACTTTTAATTTGCTGAGTATTGTCAGGTGCTCTTTTTGCTGTTGTGTTGATCCTATTATTTTCCTTCTTTATTCTGTTAATATGGTGATTTATGTTCATTGATTTTTCAAGTATTAAACCAGTCTTGCTTGTTGGGTACATTCTACTTGGTCATGATATGTTACTATTTTTATATATTGCTGGATTTGATTTGTCAATATTTTGTTAAGGATTTGTGCATTTATGTTTATGAGGGTTATTTATAGTTTTCTTTTTTTGTTGTGAATTATTTAATTATGTATTTTAAAATACGTATAAAGCTATTAAACGTTTCTGTTTTTTCTAGTGACAGTTTTGGTATGTTGTGTATCAAGGAGTTTGTCCATATCATTTTAGTTGTCAAATATGTTGTTTTAAAGTTTTTCATAATAGCCCCTTAATATCTTTTAAATGTAGAAATGCAGTGATTTCCCCCCCCCCTTTTTTTATAAAGATTTTTATTGGGGAAGAGAAACAGGACTTTATTGGGGAACAGTGTGTACTTCCAGGATTTTTTTCCAAGTCAAGTTGCTGTCCTTTCAATCTTAGTTGTGGAGGGTGCCGTTCAGCTTCAAGTTGTTGTCCTTTCAGTCTTAGTTGTGGAGGGCACAGCTCAGCTCCAGGTCCAGTTGCCGTTGCTAGTTGCAGGGGGCACAGCCCACCATCCCTTGCAGGACTCGAGGAATTGAACTGGCATCCTTGTGGTTGAGAGCCCACTGGCCCATGTGGGAATCGAACTGGCAGCCTTCGGAGTTAGGAGCATGGAGCTCTAACTGCCTGAGCCACTGGGCCGGCCATGATTTCCCCCCTTTTCATTCCTAATATTGGAAATTAGTGTCTTTAAAAATGAGCTTTTATTTCATTGATTTCCCTCTATTTGTAATTTTTTGTATCACTTCTTTTATTTTATTTTATTTTATTTTATTGGGGAATATTGGGGAACAGTGTGCTCCTCCAGGACCCAATCAGCTCCAAGTCAAGTCATTACTTTCAATCTAGTTGTGGAGGGCGCAGCCCACTGGCCCATGTGGGAATCGAACCAGCGACCCCAGTGTCATGAGCAGTGAGCTCCAACCAACGGAACCAACTAGCCCGCCCTGTATCATTTATTTCTTTCCTTCTATTTACTTTGGGTTTCATTGGCTCTTATTTTTCTAGCTTCTTTTCTAAAGTCAGTACTTAAAACTGTAAATTTCCCTCTAAACACTGCTTTAGTTGCGTTCCACAAATTTAGATATGTTGTGTTTTCATTTTCCTGTAGTTCACACTGTTTTCTAATTTCCCCTTTGATTTCTTCTTTGACCCGTAGATTATTTAGAAGTCTGTTGTTTCATTTCCAAATATTTGGCAATTTCTCCAGATTTTTTTCTGTTACTGATTTCTAGTTTAATTCCGTTGTGGTCAGAGAACATACTTTGTTTGCTTTCAAGTCTTTTAAATTTGAGATTTGTTTTGTTGTCTGTCTTGGTGAGTTTTCCTCATGAACTTGGAAATAATGTATATTCTGCTGTTGTTGATGGAGTGTTCCACAAATGTCAGTCAGTTTATGTTGATTGACAGTGTTATTTAGGTCTTCTATATCTTCACTGACTTTGATAAAGGAGCAAGGATTATTAACATCTCCAACTATAATTGGGAATTTGTCTATTTTTAAAATTTTGTTTGATTTACTTCATATATTGTGAAGCTCTGTTATTGTGTGCATACTTATTCAGGGTTATTATGACTTTTTGATTGACTCCTTTATATTTGGAATGTCCCTGTTTATCATTGGTAATATCTATTCCTTTGAAGTTGTCTAAGGGTGTCACTACAGCTTTCTTATGCTTGGTATTTGCATGGTATATCATTTTTCATTCTTTGGCTTTTTACCTATGTGTGTCTTTTTGCTTGAGGTGAGCTTTTCATAGACAACATACAGCTAGGTCTTGCTTTATCCACCCGCCCAGTTTCACAATCTTTGCCTTTTTATCGGAGTGTTTCATTTATATAGGTAACCCCTGTATTTCACGGTTGTTAGTTTCCTTAAAATGCCATGTTATGCAAATCCGTGTTATATGAAATAAAGAACTAGTACAAAAAAGGGGGTTAGGTTCCAAAAATTTTAAAAAACACACTACTATATTTTTATAATTAAGAGAAATATCTTTATTGAAGCAATTTTCACCAAAAGTATAACATTAAAAAGTATTAAATAATGTTTTCTTCTTCATTGCTACTAAGGTTTTATTTTGTTCCGTGTTGTTCAGGGATTTTTCTAATTCTCAGACCGTTAGAACAAAACCGTGTTATAGAAGTGCTGTATTATACGGGGGTTACCTGTCGTTGGATTTAAGTCTACCATCTTGCAATTTTTAAAAATCTGTTCTTTTTTTAAATTAAAAAAATTTTTTGTTCTGTTCAGATTTTATTTGAAATCTAATTCAAATTGTCAAAGCTACAAAAGCATGTTGCTAAGTCACAACATCCTAAAACAAAATACTACTATTGCCAGCAGATCCATTATACACATTTCTGATGAAATTCATTAGCACAACAAAAACTTCATCTTGAGAAACAGTCACAATGGAAGTAATTTATACAACATAAAACAATGGCAGGTCTACAGATGCCGTTATTCATGAGTTTACACGTACATTCACAAACAAATAAACAAAAACCGAGGAATGCTCTTTCATTTGATTTTTTTTTTAAACAGACTGTTCAGGCACAAAACAAAATCGCATTTCCGATAAGTCACAGCATCTTAAAATTTATGTCAGTGTTTGTTTTTCTTTGACTTTTTATGCGACCTGTGTGAAGAGCGAGACTGAGATCTGGCTGGATTTCTATGCTGATTTTTCAGGAGCTCTGGACCGTGAGCACCTAGACCTTCGAGGAGCGCTTGAACCCGGTGGTGACCTGCCTTTTCTTGTTGGAGTACATTCGTCTTTTTCCTTGCCTTTGATCGAGATTCCAATTTTTCTTTATCCTTCTTATCTCTTTCTCGTTCTCTTTCTAATTCTTTTTATCTCTGTAGCATTCTACTTGCTCCTGAAAGCTTTGGCCTGATTTTTTAGGTCTTTTTCCAGATTCCAATTCATCCTGAAACTTCATAATTTTGAGCTCGATTTCACGAAATTTAGCTCGTTTTTCCTCACTCATTTCAGAGTACTTAGAGAACTTGGACTCAGTCATTTCTTCTTTGATCGGATTAGAGTACAAATAATGTTCTTTGGATTTGGAACTTTGTCTTCTTCATCTTCACTTTCTTCTTGATTTTGATTTTCTTCTTCTGATTTTTCATGCTGGTCAAATAACTCCCATTTAGAAGTCGTTACAGCCTGTGCTTCCAATTCAGATTCATCTACAGCTTCCCATTGTGATAAAGCAACTTTGAATATAGGTTCATTCTTCTGTGAGTCTTCAGTTGCTTAAGGTGCTCCATCGAGATCGTGGTCAAAACCTTTGGTAGGGACCCACCCCATAGAGGTCGTCACTGGGAGCCGTGTCTATAGGAATCCCACGGACATCTTCCAGAGGTGCCCCATCAAGCTTCTCCTCAATGGGGCACCATCGAGCTCATCTGGAACGTCTCTGTCTCCTTTTCTTCAATAATATTTGCAAGTCCTAAGAAAATATTTTGTAGTTTGATCAAAAATGGTTCTGGATAAATTGCCCAATCTTCCCATGCTCTGAAGCAGGCCATTATCTGTTGCTTAAAGTTTTCAGATTAGAAATGGCCTTGAATTGTACGATAGGTAGTATTGAGGTCTGAAAATATCTGACATAACTTTGTTTCAAAATGTTTTCTATAATAAGCATTGGCAACTTTGGCTGAAGAGTTGTACAAAACATCAGAAACCAAATATAATCTGGCAATCTTTTTGGGAGGGGGTGTCTTTAAGATGGACGGTGCCTCAGTATTGCAGTCCACTATTTCTTCAGCAGCTTCAGCATTACTGAGACAGAACACCATTGCACCTCCAATATCACTTTTCCTTGGCGTTGTTAACCCTCGCAGAATTTTTTCTAAATTGTCCCTTTGTTCTTCCTTAAGTGCTCCCTTTTTCATAGGCTCCTCTACAAAAGCTTCTGTTTCTTGCTCTTCTGATATCCCAGGCAGGTATGGATTTAATAGTGGCGGCCCTCAAAAAGATCCGTTTTTGAACATACAAAAATCTTCCGTCTGCCACTTAGTTGGAGAATCTCCCTGTAGAATAAAGCTTCCACTTACAGTAAACATGGGTTGGTGTCTGGTTTTCAAACACGAACCTGAAAGTGGGATTGTTGATTTCTCTGTTCATAATCATAGCTTCAAACATGGGCCCTTCACGTAGGACAAACTCGATCATGCGGTGTATCGGGGCCAGCGGATTCCTTCTCAAAATCCTCCTTGTTTTTAGGCGGTGGTGACATGGGAGTACTGAGATTTTTTAAGCCCTCTCGGCTGCGCATTAAAATTCCTGATGGAGGTGGGGGAAGCGTGTGTTCCATCTTAGAAGGTGGGATGTATATTGGATGTGGAGGAATAGGCACAGCTTTACCCCAACCTAACTTCATTTCAAAAGACATAATCATCTTTCCATTTTAATTTTTTAAAGCTCTTTCAGCCTCTCTTCTATTCATAAAGGCCACAAAGCCACAATTTCTTCTTTTGCTCTTTATCAGTTCTAGGCCACATAATTTTCACACTGGCTAATGATGCAAATCTTCCGAATTCTTGGCACAGCATTTCTTCATTCATCTGTGGGTTAATGTTTCCAAGGTATAAATTCGTTGTGCTTGGATCTCCTACATCATGTGATCCAGGTGCGTAATCATCAAGAACAGATGATCTATTTCTTCTTGAAGGCGCATCCGTGGAACGACACTGACCTTCAGAATCTGACTGAGGCGCCTCAAATCGACTTAACTTGCCTTTTGTTTTATGTCTCTCATCACGCTCTTCATGAATTTGTTTCAATTCTTTGAAGAGTTCCAAATTGCTTTTTTTCTTTTCTTTCTCCCCTTTCTTCAGTGGAGGTTTTTTGGTTTCTATCACCAGAAGAGATGGCGGTCTTTCATTGGATGACTGACTTGGAGGAGTTTTTTGATCCGCAAATCTTGAAGACGGCTTATAGATTTTTGCCTCTTTTTTCATCTGTTTCATGTTCTTCTTTAGCTGCATTAACGACAACTCCACACACAAATGTTTTCACTTTATTACCATCACTTCCTTCAAAAGCAGCAAGAAATTCCTCATAAATCTCAGCAGCGGCCTTTTCATCCTCCTTTTTCTTCATTTCTTCTTGCTCCTTCTTACTTAAAGTTCGCTTAGCTGTACTCGTTTTTCAAATACTCAGTGCTTTAAGTTTGTTTTCTAGAAGAGGTCTTGAAAGATTCTGATGAGAATCACAAAGGCTTTCTTGGGCACTTTCATTCCTATAATTCTGTTTCCTTGGGGTCTTAGGTCGTGTCCGACTTGCCATATGCACATCCGTATCTGAGGGTCCAGATGTATCCATATGTGCATCTGAAGATCCAGATGAATGAACATCTGATGATATGATCTGTGAACTGGCCTTCTGAGATCCGCCTGGTGTTTTGTCCGCCACCTTGAGCTTTGCCCCTCCTTCAGCCTTAAGTCTGTTCTTTGTTCCCTATTTTCTTTTCTTCTTTTGGACTGAATTTTTTTTTTTAGGATTTCATTTTATCTCTACTGTTGGTTTAGCTATACTTCTACTTTTTTGGTTGTTTTTTTGGTATGTTAATTGCTCTAAGGTTTGCCATATGTTACTTTAAGTTACCACAGCCTACTTTCAAGTGATACTATACCAACTCACATATAATGTAAGAACCTAACAATGGTATGCTTCTATTTCCCCTCTCATCCATTATACTATCAGTGGCATTGATTTGACTTGCACATATGTCATAAACCCCACAGTACATTTTAAATTGCTTTTTAAAAATAGAAAATGTATATATTTAAAATATCTTCTATATTTACGACATATTTGTCATTTCTGGCTTTATTCTTTTGTGTAGACCATGTTTCCATCTGGTATTGTTTTCCTTATTCCTTCTGCTTAAAGAATTTCTTTTAACATTTCTTGTGGTACAAGTCTACCATTGACAAATTCTCCCAGCCTTTTGTTTTCGTTTTTTTTCTGAAAACGTCTTTTGTATTCATTTTGACAGTTATTTTCACTGGATATAGAATTCTAGGTTGACTTGTTTGTCTGTGGGCATTTTAATAATACTATTTCTTGGGTTGCATAGTTTCTGATCAGAAGTGTGAAGTCATTCTTAATCTTGATTAATATCTGTAGGTAATGTTTCTCTTTTTTTTCTAGCTGTTTATAAGGTTTTCCCTTTTTAATGGGTTTTTAGCAATTTGATTATGATGTGCCTTAGTATGCTCTTTTTTTTTTTCCTTGCCTTGGTATGCTTTTGTTTGTTCTTCTTGGGGTTTGTGGAGCTTTTTGGATCTGTGAGTTTGTAGTTCTCATCCAGCTTGAAAAATTTTCAGCCATTTTTAAAAAAATATATTTGGTCTCCTCCCCCAGCCCCATTCTTCATTTTGGTCAGTTTCTGTTGCCATGTGTTAAAGTGTACTTACCTTTTCTTCTTGCTAGTATCTAATTTGCTGCCATTCCACTCTGAAATTTTTATTTCAGATATTATATTTTCATCTCTAGAAGTTCTATTTTCTTTTTATACCTTATATTTCCTTCCTTACTATAAACGTTTTCCTTTAAATTCTTTTTTTAATTCTTTTTTTTAAAATTTTTTTTTTTAATTTTTTATATGTCACAATTTAGTTTTAGGTGTACAATATAATTGATTCAATATTTGTCTTTTTTTAAAAAATTGAGTTTAATTCTTGAATAAAGTTATGTCTTAATGTTCTTCACTGCTAATTATTTTTCCTGACTTTTCTTATTATATGTTACACTTTCTTGCTTGTTGACATATGATGAGAGTTTTGATTGAATGCTGGATGCTTTGAATTTTGCACTGTTGAGGGTCTGGATTTTGTGGTCTTACTTTACAGAGTGTTGAGCTTTGTTCTGGTGAGTAGTTAAGTTACTTTTAGTTCATTTTGAGTCCTTCAAGTCCTGTTTTAGCTTTTTAGGGTGGATCTGGGGTTGACTTTACCCTGGGGTTAATCCAATCCCCCCTCCCCACCCCATACAGCCCTTCCAGGTGTCTATTGAATGCCCTGAATGGGCAGTGAGGATACTCCACTCCGGAGTTTGGGACTTGTGAGGGTTCTGGGCACTGTTCAGCTCACAACTTCTTCATCACCCTATTTCCAACCTCTTGGAGTTCTACTCTGTGTATACATTCTAATCTTCAGCAAAGACTCAAGGGAAACTCTAGGCAGATTTCGGGAGTTCTGTTTCTGCATAGCGCTCTGCCATGGAACTCTGCCCTGCAACTTTCAGCGACCTTGGCCTCCCTGAACGCTAGTCCCTGTTTCCTCAACTGGGTGAACCTGCCATGCTCTGCTGCTCCCTCCACCCCCCGTCACGCCCCCTCCCCCCGCTTTGGTCTGAGCGGTGCCTCCTGGCAGAAAGCCAGGGTGATCTTAGGGACCATATCATTTGTTTCTGTTCTGTCAGGAATCACAGTCCCGCACTGCCTGCTGTCCAATGTCTACAAACAGTGGTGCCATTTCTTTTATTTAGTTTTCCAGTTGTTTCCAGCAGGAAGGTACATCTGGCCCCTATTACTCCATCATAGAGCGAAGTCTGTTGGTTGATTTTGAGCAGAGCAGTGACACAGTGTAACTTCTGTTAGCTCATCTTGAATGTCAGCTGCTGGCATTACTCCCACTATTCCCACAGATGAGGAAACTGAGGCTCAGGTTGAACAGTATACACACAGTCACTCAGTTATTAATGCCAACGTTCACACATTGCTGCTGTACCAGTGCCTCTCAAAAAATATTTGTTGAATCTTATTCTTCCCAGCAAAGAACTATAGGCCAGCCTGGCTTAGGACGTACCCAGAGTTCCACAGGCACTAAGCAGATGCAGGATGACTGCGCCTAGACCTGGATGTTCTGCCACTTGCTCAGACTGAGCTGTGTGTGCCCTTGACCTCTGCAATGCTTCAAGGTCAGCACACGGTCACACCTTCTGGCTGGGGAAGGTCAGTGCCCGGGCAGCAGGAGCGAGAGCTCTTTTGTCTCTGTTAAACTGAAAGCGTTTCTTTCTCTGCCACTGTGGTCGTTTGTTTGCTTGCTTGCTTGTTTGTTTTTTAAAGCAGGCTTATGCTTTTGCCCTTCTTCTCTTCCTGCTCTCCGCACTCTGGCCCCTACGGAAATTGACTGGATTGCCTAGAGCCTACTTCTTGTACCTTTGCAATAGACCTCAGCTGTGATTTCTAAACCTTACTATTATTAGTATTGTTTTTAAAATCATAGACCACCCTGTCACGAAATCCAGGATCAAGTTGGAGTTTAATTTGTAGGGATTTGTTCCCAGCCACAAAATCGACATGACCATTTAAAGGGGGTCGATGGAGGCGCAGGTGTTTGAGAAGTGCTAAGTTTTCATAAAAGCTGGACCGGTGAGACTCAGGGCCCGAATGAGCTTGGGGATCCAGCTCTGACAGGTAGTTGGCTGCTCGGGCCTTTGCCTTCTTTGAGGAAACTTCTAGAGCTGCATGTTCAGGATGGGATCTGTCTTCCTCGTCGGCATAAGGAAGCAGGGTCGTCAGGGTGCTCCAAGGGCCTGGTGGTGGTTTGGACGGCGCGGTCTTCATTGCATACTGTGCAGGATGTATAGCCTCCCAGGCGCCTGCCTTCACAATGCCCATGGTGACACCCACAAACACCTTCACACACTTTCAGATGCCCCTTGGGGGTGTTTCTCCCCCGGGATTGAGAACCATCAGGCCACAGCACTGCACTGAGAGCAGGTCAGGTTCGTGTTAGGTCGTAGGTGAAATGTTCTGGGAAAGACACTGCCGTTGTCCTCTGCTTGCTTCATTTGGGCCTAAGTCTGCACAGTGGATCCTTTGTTTTAGTTTTTTAAATTAAACACAATTCCAGCACATATTTGGTAAGTACCGGTGATATTCTAAGTGCTGAGAGTCAGCCTTTCATAAACAGTGAAGGGAAGAGTTCCAGTCAAGATAGTGGAGTAGAAGCACATTTGGGTTTTTTCCAGGTTTTGGTGATTATGAATAGAGCTACTGTAAACATTCAGGTGTGAGTTTTTGTGTGAATGTAAGTTTTCATTTCACTGGGATACGTACCTAGGGGTATGATTGTTGGGTCATATGGTAAGTTTATGTTTTTCTTTATGAGAAACGCCAAACTGTTTTCCACAGTGGCTGTGTCAGTTTGCATTGTCACCAGTCATGTATGAGGGGACCGTTTTGTCTATACATTCTTGCTACCACTTGGTATTTTATTTTTTTTCATTTGGCCATTCTAATAAATGGTAGTTGTATTAAAAATAGGTAAGATGGCAAAGTACCTGCCTTCAAGGAGCTTAACATCTAGTGCGGAGAGATAGATAATAAACTAATCATCCAATGAAGAATTTCAGGTGGTATTATCAAGGAAATCAACAGGGAGCCTAATAAAGATGAAGGCCATTTTGGTCATGAAGAAACAGTTTTCTAAAGGACACTGACACCGAAAATGGGGGATGGGCCATTTTAGACTGCAGCTATTTCAACATGAGCTAGAGAATCATCTGGAGTGTGATCGGTATCGGGCAATTCCCAGGTTGGCGAGAAGTCCTTGTGCATTCACTGATGAGGGCTGCCTGACCTCAGACAGCACTGTGACTTGGAATACGGCTGGGGGAAATGCTTGCTGCTCTCTTAGTAGCCCCGAGATTGAATATGGAGGGCTGGCTTGGGGTGCGGGGACCCCAGAAGGCTCTGGGAAGCCAAACCTTGAGGAATTTGGGGAGTGTTGCTGTTGGAAGTTCCTTGGTGGGGACATGTACACACATACGTGCTTCTATGGCCTTTTAATATCTTTGGAAGAATACATAAGGAACCAGCATCAGTGGTGGGTCTCCTAAGGAAGAGGGGACTGAGTGTTGGGATGAGAGGAAAGGTTTCTTTTAAAAATTTTTAAATATTAAAAAATATAAAATAATATAAAAATATAAATATAAAATTTTTTTAAAAGCAGAATATACTTAACTTGGCTCACAATTTCAAAAGGTGCAAAAAGGCATATGATGGCAGAGACTTACTTGGTAATGTATACTGTTTAAAGTTTTCCCTCTGGAAAATATTAGCTATTCAAGAGATAAACTAATTTTAAGGGAAATTCCTTGGCGATAATGATTCACAGTGATCTCAGGAATTAAGTTTTGGATTAAGTCAGAATGAGGCATCCTAAATATTAAAGCTGTTTGCATTACTTTGTTTCATGTACTCAAAAAAACCTACATTATTATTTATGGGGTAGCATTACGGTTGTTGCTTAAGAAAATGTGGTCTAAGCCAACTTGATTATTTTGATTAAGTAGAAAGGTTCAGGTCCATTTAGTACCAGTTACTTGCTGAGTCATGGGTGAGTTATTTAACCTCCCTTGCCTCAGTTTCCTCATCAGCAATAATTGCATAAATTTATTGTGAGAATCAAATGAAGGAAGAGCTAAACAAATTTTAGCAGTTAGCATTTACCAGGTGGAGTGAAGGAAGCCTTCTGGAAGATAATGAACTTTAACTTATACCGTGTTTCCCCGAAGATACGACCTAGCTGGACCATCAGCTCTAATGCATCTTTTGGAGCAAAAATTAATGTAAGACCCGGTCTTATTTTAATATAATATAAGACCGGGTCTTATATGGTATATAATATAATATAATGTAATGTAATATAATAATGTTATATATATTAATGTTATAATATAATAATGTAATATAATATATAATATAATTACTGGGTCTTATATTAATTTTTGCTCCAAAAGACACATTAAAGCTGATGGTCCGGTTAGGTCTTATTTTTGGGGAAACACAGTAGTCCATTCACTTGAATTAAAACCATTGTTCTCTTCTTTGTTGCTCATTCATTCATTTATTCAGTCAGCAAATATCTATGGAAGGCCTGATCTGTGCCCATACTGTCCTAGGCCCTGGGGATACAGTGAAAAGCAAACACAGTTTCTGCCCCCGTGGAGTTTATAATCTGGTGAGGGACACGGATGTCAACCTGATAATCACACATGTAAAGTCGCAGTTCTGCTCCGTCCTTGAAGGAGAGGTATAGTCTGTCAGTGTGTGACAGACAGGGAGAGTTGACCCTGCCATGGATGTCAGAGGATTGCTACCCCGAGGAAGTAACTGAGCTGAGAGCTGAAGGACAAAGTAAACTGCCAGAGGAAAGGCAGGAATAGCCTGTGCAAAGGCCCGAGGAAGCAGCGGCCAGTGTGTCTGCTGTGGGCAAGCGGGGGATTATGGTGCCCCACAGACCTGAGATGCGGTCCGAGTAGATGCAAGTCCTTGCAGGCCACGCGGAGAAGGGTTTTCTGTGCTAGAGTTGTTGTTTACCAGGGTGGGAGGGTGGATGGGAGCTGAGATAGATGATCGGAGCATCATTTTGAAATGATAGTCTGTTTGCAGTGTGGAAATGAACTGGAAGAGGCCCAGCGCGGCTGGGGGTGAGCTGGTTAGGCTGTTGCAGTGGTCCCGGCAGGAGATTTTGGAAGCGTGGCCCATAGTAATTGCAGTGGATGTGGAGAGAAGTGGATGGACTGATTCCATGGATATTTAGGAAGGACTGTTGGCAGGACTTGATGTGTTAGCTCTGGCAAGTGGGGGAGAAGGCGCTGTCATGAATGGCCTCTTGGATTCTGGTTTGCATATTTCGATGGAAGATTGTCCCATTCACTCACGGAACACTAGAAGAGGATATGTGTGGCAGAGGAAGGGGATTACGAATCTACTAAGGACTTGTTAAGTCCAAGAGGAGGCGGGAATGCAATTGGATGTGGAACTCAGAGGGGTCTGGGCTAGAGATCTAAATGCATGAGCTTCTTGATACCTGGAGCTGGGGGAGGCCGGGTGGCGGGAAAGCATGCGCAAATCTCCCCGAGACTTTCTAGTCAGTTTCCACATGTGCTAGCTTAGTTTCATGCTGGCTGGCCTTGTCCTGGGACAAGAAGGCGCTCTTGGGACAGGACTTTGGATAAGGAGGTAGGTAGAGTCCATCTTCCAGCAAGGTCCTCGCCACTGTGCTGTGTGTCAGCTGTGTGGTAGGAAGCAACTGGGTGGAAGAAATTCTTTGGGGACCTTCTGTGGAGTGGACTGTTTTCCTTTCCTGCCTTCTGCCCTCCTTCCCAGGAAGCCTGGCACTTGCCATCTGAACTAGCTGGAAGGAGAAGAGGCTGGTCCTGAGACCCACACATTAGCTGCACTTGTCTGGATATTATCTGTAGATAATTGGAAATTGGCTCGAACATCAGTAACAGTAAACTAATCACAGCTCTCGCAAACTGCTTGCTTTATTGTTTTGGAGATTTGTAAATTTCCTCCGAGTCTGTCTGTCTGTCTGTCTCTCTCCCTTTCTGTAAATTTTGGTCAGCTCAACTAAGGGTTGAAGGCAGATGTGAGGGTAAGGGAGAGAGATCCAAAGAAGGAAACGGACCAGAGCCGGGCGAGTGGGCCACAATGCCACCTGCCTGTCGGTTGGTCTGTTTATCTGTCAGCCTGTCACCAGCTTATTTTAAAAAAAGGATGTAAGCCTGGCGTGCTTTTCTACTGTGGATTGGTGTCCTTGGTAACTGGTTGTCACTTCCTGGCTCCGAGTAGATGCCCAGAGAAAAATCCTGAATGTGGGCAGGTGGGGCCCCCTGGTGGCTGGATCTGGTTCTCCACTTCTCTGCTTTTTCCTGGTCAGCTTCCTGGGGAGGTGGCAAGGAGGAAGTTTGCTGTCACCGAAAGCCTTCCCTCTGGACTTTGCCATTTCCGTGGATTTTGCGATGGCCTGAGCCTCTGCTGCTCAGCTGCTGGTCTTGGGCCCTCCTCAGTCAAAGCCAGCCTTCCTGAGGCTCCATGACAGTGAACCCAGACACAGCCTCTTCGTGTTCACTGGCAACTTCAGAGCCTTGCGGCTTCTCACAGGTAGCCCACCCGGCCCCCTCGGCAGCGTGTAAAAGCGGCGAGAGCTCGGAGACAGGTGGTGTGTGTTGCTTGAGTAGAACGTCTGTGGTTTGGGGATGTCCATTGGGTGGCACTGTGATCTTATTTTTGTTTGTTTTTCTTCGCAGCCAAGCTCTACTCCAGGAAGTGAAAATGGGATGCCCCGAGAGGCACTGGTAAGAACCCAAGTTGTGTCTGTATCGTTTTCTAATAATTAAAGCTAAAGAAACCGTATCATCCTGTAGTTCTACATCAGTAGTGCCCCCCGGAAAGTAGGGGTTGTGTGGAGACTGACCCCGTCAGTGACCTCTGACCTTCTGGCATCCGGGATTAGTGCGATCTCCTTAGTAAAGCCTGGTCTTTTCTGGAACTAAAAGCTTGTCCTGGTTGGTGATGTACCATTTGGTTTGTTGCTGACTAGTAGTAATTAGTGGGGTGCCTGAACGCTTTGGGGGCCGAGTCGGGGTGAGGTTGCAGGGCCTAACTAACCACGTTGCTCCTTGATTGTCTGGAATGGACGTTCTCTGCTCCGCAGGGGAGAGCACCTCGGTGGCCTTTGACGAACAGACAAGGGGGGGAGTTCCGTTTTTGCCTGCTCAGTACTTAGGATTGTGATATTCGTTACCAACATGGTCCGCTTATGCTGTTGACAGGGAAGAGGCCTGCTAAGTCCCGGAGGTCATATTTTTTACAGCGTGCTTTTGCTTTGGTCTGAGCCAGAGTCCCTGCCCGCCTGCCCCATTTTCACCCCAGTTTGCATTTCAGGGCCTGCTGTCAGTCCCGTTGGCTGGCTAGTGAGATCTGTTCTGTACAAACCAGACAAGTTTCATGGAGGGGCCAGCTTCAGGTCGAACTTTTCAGAGCTTTCTCTTTCTTGGAATAGTGACAGCAAGTTTACGGATGTACCACTCAGCTTTTGTTTCTGCGGGGCCTGGTATTTTACCTGTTTTGCTTCCCTCTCCTTCTGGCAGTAGCGGGTGGAGGTGCCGTGAGGGTCCCAGGCAGGGTGAGCGAGTCTGAATGCTAGCCTGTACTACGGCTTTCCAAGGCAGGCAGTGAGCCGTACAGGGACCCAGGCGGTGCAGGTCCTGCCAGGACTGCGTCAGGGAGTTTGCTGTCATCGTGTCACACCCCACAGCGGCTTCATTTCCCTCTTGGTAGTGCCTAGGTTCTTCCTTGACATCCCAGTGGGGTGTGAAGGTGGTGTGAAGCCAGGAGACTTCGCCCTGCCACTCGCTTAGCTAGGGAGCGCGAGCGTTTCCCGCAGGGCCTGCGCGGTGCCCCTCGGGCTGGTGTTGTGGCTGGTTTTGGACTAAAGTCCTAACTGAACATGGTCGTCCTTCAACCCTTTACTTCCTCAAATGTCAGTCTCCTGATTTAATTACTGAACGCCGGAAGAGTGGCCGGTCCATTGTGGGGGGGCGTGATTGGCCAAACTCTTGGAGGTCCTTCCTAGCAGCGAGCCCTAAGCACTCAGCAGCCTCGCTGATTTCTGGGTATTTGGAACCCTGCGGCCCCTTTGCTCTGCTGGTGCTTCTGTGCCCTGCTCTTCCTGCTGTTGTGCATCTGCGTGTTGGTGGTGTTTTTATTTCTTTCTTTTCTGGGAGGCCCTGAGCAGTCTTCAAACCCTAGTAGCCTGCGATTGTCCAGAGTTCAGACTCATTCTCTCCAGGCCAATCTACAATTACCTTATATTTAATTAATATTTTTTCCCCTCTTTACGTACTTGCTGCATAATTGCTCAGAGGAAAGAAAACACATAGCAGCAATTTATATATATATAAAAAAAACAATAATTAAAAAAAAAACCCCGAAATAAACTCCCATCTCATTTGGGCTGATCCTGTGAGTTGGGTAATTAGGGCCCTATTAAAAGGTAGACCCCTCTTTTTTTTTATTAATTTTTTTATATTAAACTCCCACCGTCTCTCAGTCATGCCCTTATTGCTTTTGGCCAACCATTTGCAGCAGCCTGATTAAATGAGGGCACCAGCCGAGTTGTGTGGTCTTGTGTGAGCCACTTCTGCCTCGTGGGAGTGGCAGTGGGAGGGTGTCAGGCAGGGGAGCCCGCCAAGGGGCGAGCGAGGGCTCACGTGACAGGTTGTGGGTGCAGGACCAGCTGCTATGACCTGGCAGCAGGATGGACGTGGTCAAGAGTCACAGGGTGCCGGAGAGGTGATGGCTAGTACGTCGCCCGCAGCTCAGAGAGCCTCAGTACAGTGGGAGGTTTCTCAGGCCGTGTGTGTGTGTGTGTGTGTGTGTGTGTGTGTGTGTGTGTGTGTGTGGTCCTCTCCTGGATGCTCTAGACGAGCAGACAATTGAAGAATAAAACTAAGCCTTTGTTTCAAGTAATTTATATATTTTGTTTGGAGAAAAGGCAATTGCGTACATGAAACAATTAGCAAACAGCACAAGGCTGTGTATAATTTTAGCAAACAGTCCAAAATCGTATATAATGTGGTGCAGAATTGCCCGGCTTGGAGTATAAGAGAGCCCTCATTATTCCGAGAAGGAGTTTTGCAGAGAAAGTGGGGGGGGTCTCGGGGAGGAGGGCACCTCGGGGTGGTTTTTGTGGAGCTTGAAGCCAAGCCTTGAGGAACAGGATACTTCAGTGTTGAGGGAACACCCCGGTGTGTGTTCTTGTTTTCAGCTCAGTATAAAGTCCCTCAGTGGGAGCGGCCTGTGTCCCGCACTCAGAGCTGAGCTTGGGGTGCTGAAGACAAATGCCCTGATTCTTTGTCTGCAGCACTAGAGGATGACTTTGGAATCATTTCCGCCTTATTAAAAAAGTAAGTTATAATTATTAAAAAAAAAAAGTAAATTATAACAAGAGCCTCTACTGAGAGTAGTCAGTACTGTGCAAATGGCGTTGACAGGTGGATGTATCGGGGCATGTTGCATTATTGTTTTGCTTTATTTGCTGGGAAGGAACGGCCTGATTTTCATTTCTGTCCTCTCTGGACCATAAACACTGTCTTGTGATTTTGTGGTGAGCAGTACAGTCGTGTGGTGTCTACATGACACATTTGTGATTCCAGCTGTCCCCAGGTCTTGATGCTACCCCAGCCTTCTCTTGCCCCTTCAGTCCTCCCCTTTCCCTCAAAACCCTCCCAGCACCCCCAGATGTACAGTGGGATAGTTGCCCTATAATGTCATGTTCTCAGGGCTGGAGACGGGTGAACAGACCAGTCTTGATAAAGTCTGTCAGCTCCCAGTTGAAATTCTGATGGTTAATGACAAAACTCTGCCAGAATGAAAGTGGCTTACTGCTTTGTACTCCTTCACTGACCTCTGCCTCCTAGGGCAGAGATTTGACAGCCCCCAGAGTACTGACTCCAGACCTGTCAGTTTCCTGTAGACCCGAGTTCTCTCGTCATCGGTGTGGACACGTGCCCAGGCTCTCGCAGACTGTGGCTGGGTTCCCGCAGGGCTCTGGCGGGATCAGTCCGCCTAGTCCATGGGTCCGTAAGAATGGGTGGGCAGTTGTCTGCATGGTGTAACAGCCCTGTCTTGCCTACGTACAGAAACTGGGGTTAAGTCATCTTCCGAGAGTCCTTTTAGTCATAGGATTTTAGGTTATTTGAAGTAGGCAATAAATCAGTTTCATTTACGTGTCTTGTTTACTTGTTTCAACGCAACTAGTTCCTCGGTGTTCAGCCCCACTATTGCTCACGTGCTTTACACAGCGCTTACGGATTTGGGCTAAGCTAGAATTTCAGGTTTTTGCTTTGACACCATGTTCTTTCTAATGGATGAGTCTCCTACTTTCCTCACTTCCTCTAACTTGAAGGTATAGGATTTGTTGGTTTGTTTGTTTTTCTGTTTCTATCCTTTCCCTGCATCCATCCACCAAAAGAATGCCAGACTACACAGAATGTATTTTTCTAAATGACAGTAGTTTCTACATTATCACCTTCCCGAGGATTAGTATTTTGCAGTACGCTGAATTATTAAAAATAAGGATGCCCTACATGGCAGGGCCGGGCTGTGTCTCAGTAGTTTTGTCCTCTTAGTACGGAAATAGCCTGTACCCTCCGGTTTCTCCTCGAGGCTAAGACGGAGCCTGGCCCAGGGGGGTGCACGTCATGTATTTGATCTCAGTCCTCCCCGGGGGAGCTCAACCACCTTACACCGGGCACCTACACCCTGGTTTTCTCTTTGGTTTTTGAGTCAGTTAACCGGAGGTTGGGAATCAAAAGGCCGTGAGGATCTTGATGGATTCAGGGAGCTCGTCTGTGAGTTTCTCTTTAAGAATAGCTATGGCTAGTTGCCTGTCTTTCAGAGACCTCTCACAGGTCTTCCTGGCAGCGTCTCCCTGTGTTCGTATCTTCTGTGGTGAGAGTACTTTGGTGCCCGTACAGGTGGGCTCACGTGGACAGGTGGTTCTCAGGTGTTGCCCACACAGAGACATTTCTCAGGGATGACATTTACATGGCCAACGCGTTTCTTTGTGCACATTCTCCACATATGGGTGTGGGTATATCTGCATATGTGGAACATATAACACACACACACACACACACACACATATTTGTTTTATAAAATTCAAAGCACTTGGTGGGGAAATAAAGTTCATTTTAATAGTGAATTCATGCATGGGGCAATGAAACTAGCCATTTAAAGATTTCAGGAAACTTATTTTTCCAGGAAAAATAAATAAATATGGCAAACCTAAAATCTTAAGCATTATTATTTTAAAAATCTGGGATGGTTGATTTCTGCGGGCTGTAGCCGAGTAGGTGTGCTGACACGAGCTGCATTTCCCACCTCTGTTTCCCACTCAGGGACTTCTGTCTGGATGCAGGTGACTGGGGAGGACGTTATAAGGATAATGCTAAATCTGCTCTATTTATTTGTTTTCAAAAAGTGAATCAGCTTCAGATTTGGGTGCATGAACTGTTACTAGCAACGCATGATGGGGGCTCCCCTCGGAACTGCTGCTGAGAAACGTGGGACTAAAATCAAGTGTGAACAGCTTGGGGGTTGGGTTCTGGTGTAATTCTGGTGGTGACATGGTCATGTGCCCAGACCGTGGATACTGGGCCTGTGGCCTGGGCACCGGTCAGATAGGAAGCCATGTTGGCTTCTTCCTTCTCCACTCCCCTCTCGTCAACAGTGGAAACCTTTAATGAAGCGAACGGTGCTCTTTTACTATAACACCGTCGTCACCCCTTGTTTGGGAGGGTGCCTGAGATTCCCGCCCGCCTGCCCTGCAGGTCGGGGGAGGAAAGCTGCTTAGAACTAAATGCTGAAAAGGATGAACTTGAGAAAAGCCTCATTCCGTCTCTGGGTGGCTTCTCTGTAATCTCCAGGCCACTTACTGATTTTGAAATTACTGCCTCTTCCTACTCTGTCCTTCCTATTATGGACTGCGAGGGTTTATTGAATAGACTAGGCGGTGCCCTTCAAATTCTTTCCTCTTTCAGGTAAATGAAGAGGTTGTTTTTTTCAGTTTCAAGGTATCCTTTTACAAATAATTATTAGATGAATCGAAACTCTTAGGAGTAATAATTAGAGAAATGGAATTTGAAATAGTTATTCAGCTTTGTTTATACTTCAGGTCCCTGGCTTTCCTGGTAACACTTTATATTTGCTATAGTTCCTGTAATCAGAGGCGCTGACTGCTGGATCACCAAACAGTGTCTTCGCTTTGCAGATGTGGGAACTGAGCTGAGCACTCGAGTGCCTTTTCTCAGAGCCACACAGTGACAGCGGGCAGGATTCAGACTTAGCAGCAGCACCCTTCTCGCGGAAGAAGTGGGCCTGTTTCCTCCTTGTTCTCCTGGAGGTGCAGTCTTAGAGTTCCTGCCTCGCCATTGCTGAAGATGGGATATGCAAAGCTCTTCCTTGGGCAGAGGGACCGGTTTCTGTGTAAAATCAATTACTGTCTCATCTGAAAGAATTGTCACGTAAAAGCGTCCTTTTTAAGTGTGACCTAAAGAGTGGGCATTCCATGTGGCAAACTCAGTAAATCCCCCACGTGCCCCCCTTTTGAGAACCACTGAATGTCATGTTGTACTTTGGACAGCTGTGTGCCTTACCTTTTCCAGGATGATTTCAACTTTAATTTTTTCACCCACTGTCAAATTTCGCCCACTGACCAATTTGGGGTTGAAAAATACGATCTTGTAGTTAATCCCACTTCTGCGCTGTGAGAAGCCGCAGGAAGATAAAGTGGCGCTTTGGAGGCCGCGTTTGCTGCCCTCCCTTCTTCCCTCCCAGCTCTCCTTTCCTTTATGGTTTGTAGTTATAACCAAGATTTATGCTTGTTGCTCCACAAATCTTTTCTCTGCCATTCTGAGTTTGTCTGAACCGTCTAGAGATGGGGCCGACACTGGTGATTCTTGAGGTAAATCTACCCGGGGGCATTCCCTGACACTCAGAGTCCGAGAGGAGCGAACTCGGGGCCCCCAGTGGACTGGGAGTCCTGATAAATCGCCCTTGTCGAGAAGAAGACATGCTGTCACCTTTGTGACCTCTTGCCTTAGCAGTGACTCTGGTGGCGCAACTCTCCGTTTTGTGCTTGCTGAGTCTGTGGGGTGACTCTGAGTCAGCGATCACTCCCTTTACCCAGCAGTGTCAGCCAAGAAGCCCCCACCCCATGTCCCTTGTGGTCCAATTGGGCAAGAGGGTCTTTAGGGGTAGCGCCGTTCTTTCCAGCCTGGTGGGGAGGAGCTGCTAACAGAAGCAGGCATGCAGGTTAATTTTTTGTTGACATGGTTTAGTTTTTCCACAGTTCACCAAATAGGGATTTTGATGGAGAAGGGAAAAGGAAACAACATTTGTTAAACATCTCCTCCGCACCTTATACTTGCCTTTTGCTGTGTCCTTTTGTCTTGTGTGTACTTTTGAGTCAGTCCAAATCTCTTGTGAAATGAAGTGGTGACATCAATAAATACATATATATTTTTTTAAAAAGTGTTAAGAGCTTGCATGAGACACAGTCCTCGAAGCATCCGACTAGCTGTTGGCACCGTTGAACCTTTTTGCCTAGGCCTGGGGTGCCCTGAACGGGCAGCCCCCCCCCCCCCCCCCCCCGGCCGGCCACGCCCACGCCCAGTCTGCAGACCTGGAGGCTGTCAGCTCATCCTGAACCTGTGTGTTCCAACTGTATTTGTTAAGAAATTAGGCAGTTTCACTACAGATGCTGTACATAGGTGAAATATAAATAAATGTAAACAGAGGGATCTACAAATATAGTGTGTTCTGTAAACATAAATGTGAAAAGAGGGTTCTATGAAAACTAAGCCGAGTGCTCTGGTAAATGTGAATTGCTAAGAAGATTGCTGTGTTTTTAAGTGTGAGCAAAACGACAGTGAAGCTAGGGGAAGATCATAAAACTCTAGAAGTAGTTGGTCCTTTGATTTGCTTTACTGATTTCTTTCAGTTCTTGCTTTGCTCTAGAAATGGTGAAGGGTGTGTTAGGGGTGGGGTTTACGCAAGAAAGGCGTCTGGGAACTTCAGTCTGTGGCCCACACTCAAAGAAAAGGCCTTGGCTCTACATCAAAAGATTAGCAAGTGACTGTACGTTTATAGGTTTTAAGGCAATATAAAGTGTTTAAGGTATGCAGAGTAGGCTCCATTTTTAATGATTCCCTGCTTTAACTGATTTTTCGATTAACTGACCAGTTACGAGCTCTGATCGCATAGGTCAGGAGGGCTTGTGCTATAGGATCCGCCGGCCTCGGTGCTGGTTTATTTGTACTGTCTTGTTTTATCCTAACAAACTGGTGAGGAAACGAGCTCAGGGCCGTTGGGTTCCTACAGCTAGTAAGTGGCAGGACGAGGCTTTAAACCCCAGAGTCTGACCCACTGAGCTCTTCTCCCTGTCAGGCATGAGCAGGGGGGGAGAGCAGGCCTGGCAGCGGCACAGCGTGGGGGACAGGGGCTTCAGCTCAGGTTCCAGCGCTGCCGGTGATCTGTGATTCCTCTGAAGCTGCTGCCTGCGCTCTCCCTAGTTAGAGCCTTTTGTACGCATCTTAGCTGTTGAAAGGGCACCTATTAATTTATCACAGGTGATGTGGGCCTCCTCGTTGTTGGAGGAGGCTTCTGCACCCATGTACCTCACTAATGACAGGTTACGGGATGGAGGCGAGATAATAGGATCTTTTCATCTTCTGTCTGTAGACCGAGGGGCTATGTCCCTGGTAGCCTGTAGGGGGCAGCAGCTGCTTGCTGTTCCATCCCCTGCTGGCGGAGGGAAGGTTCCACAATTGAGCAATTTGCTTTTGACTCCAGCTCGTAGAGTGGTGCTGTGCAGGTCTTCAGGGAGTCACCTGAATCCACATAAGTAAAGAAACTACAGTATCCAGCATCTTACATCTCCTCGTGCTCTGCCCTCTCAGGTCGGGAGAGCCTTTATCTGCGTCCCCGTCCCCATCCCCATCCCCAGATCCCTCACTGTCACAGTTAAGGCAGCAGAGTCCACTTGCTTTGAAATTAAGAGCATGGAGATGTCTGTAAGAGAGTAACATCTTTTTGTCAGATCTTGCCGCCATTGATAACCCACTCTAATAATGTTTAGATGTTTTGAAACTTTCCCCTGTGGGTACGCGTCTTTATTCTGTTGGAAATACCACTGCCATGTGGTTGATTACCTGTTTTTCCTGCTGGCACTTCCCTCAATCCCCCGCCCCTCCCCCACCCCCCCCCACCAAGGCTGCAGGGCTTTCTCTTCAATTCTCAATGACTCATTTCATTAGCACACTGAGAAGGAAACTTTGGCTTTGCCATTTCTTTTAGACTTTGGGGCCCAAGACTGACATGTGGCCAGTTTGTGCCTTGTCGAAGGGAGTAGCCACTTCTCTGTCCTCCCAGAAGCACACATTTCCCCATGGCCCCACCTCTCAGGTCTGCTTCCAGCTCTGTGGCCCGAGCAAGTGATGAGAAGGAGAAGGGTTGGTTGCAGGCAGAACTGGATGGTCGCAGCACATACCCAGCACCCATTGGCCGCCCCATGTCAGCCCTGGGAGGTTTACTTAGGATTAGCTGAGAATTCTCAGTCCTGACTCCACTGTGGGAGGAGGCTGCTGACCGATGGCCCCTCTGGGGCTTTGCATTCTTGCGAGCTTCTTTCATCTGGGGATCCCGGAGCCCTGGGGAAGGGTAGGCGGGTTCCATTCCATCTCCAAGAGTGGCTCTCCTCAGAGACAAAGGCATACATGCCTCTGAGCCTCCCCTCTCCAGCTCTCTCTCTGTTGTCTCTCTGAAAAATGGCAGTTAATAGATCTGCTAATGAACAGAAGAAATAACTAGAAATAGTGGCTCATCCTTTGACAGTGACGTGGTTTATAACTTCTGTTTATCAAACGATCGTCATCACCATCACCATTTTTATTTCTGTGGGATTTTTGAAGAATTCAGCCTGGTCTCCAGAGCCCCATTTATAAGACATTTTAGTTCTTCGTTTGTCGTTCCTAGATGTAACTTTATTTCAGAGAAATCCAGATCTGTACTCCTGTCCGCCCCCCTCCCCAGCTCCATTTCCCCCCCTTTCTGCTTCTCTTCCGTCACCCCAGCGGGCTCCATCAGGTGGGGGATCCCCTGCTGACCAGCCCAGCCCGAGCTAATACTGGAGGAACGCTGCTGCGGTGCTTGTTTTTGCAGTTCCTGGATTTGGTTTAATGTACAATTGATTTTTTTAAATGTATTTAATCATTTTTTTCTTACCTCATAAGGATTAACCTGCACAAACCTCATTTTATCCTAAGTGTGGCTTTGGGAGGAAGGGAGGAGAAAATTGAGTTTCCCTAGCTTATTTTCTTCTTTCACTTTTTATTTTCCAAATGGCTTTTCCTGCCGAAGCAGCTCTGTAAAATGCAGTGTATTTTAGTGGCCATTACTTACTCATTACTAACTGGTCTCTCCTGCTTCCCTTTGTCTATAAACTAAATACAGGGGGCCTGAAGATAATTGGTAGCTCTATCACAGAGTGGCCAATTACGGATCAACAGAGAAGGCAGCCCAGTGGCGGTTTGTGGTTGGCACTGGCTGCCCTCCTAGCATGTGCAAGTTGTTCTCTATCTGTCACCGAGTTGGGCTTGACTAGGTGGGTCCTTTCCTAATTTTGTACCTTGGCTTTCCTAATTGCATTACACAGTCTCCCTGATTTACAGATTTCAACCTCATTTTATCCCTAGTGTGGGTCTCACGCACATACACGTTGTCTTGTCCTAGTTCCTGCCTTTTTGTCGTGTCTAAAGTATTAAAGCAGAGAGGTTTTGTTTTTGTTTTTCTTTGCGGTTCCCTGGTGTCTAGAATGTTAGGTGGCAGGTTACAGATAAAAGATCCTCTTGACACCAGTGGTTTTCTGTACAGTTTTGTCTGCCGTGTCCAAGTAAAGGCAAGTCTTTGTGGGTACCAGTTTCGCCCCCTTTTCGAGTGTTTATCTGACTTGTATTCCAGCTGCTGTACTTTGGTCTGGCTTCGGAGGGGAAACTTGCATTTCACCCTAGGCTGCCGAGCTTTTGTGTTAGGCTATTGGGTGCTGAAGTAACACAGGAGTCCAGTGTTGTGTGGCCATATTTCCAAGTCGAATACAGTTTTTGCTTGTTTGTTTCCTAGGTATTTGGCACCTGCACACCTTGTTAAACCCTCTGTGGGATGGGCATGTATCCTTATTGCTCAGCTCCTGGCAGGAAGTAGGTACTCAGTACATATTGGTGCAGTGTGTGTGTGTGTACACGCATGCATGTGCGTGCTTTCACTTATGTAGGTGGTAATGATGAGCCACGGGGCTGCAGTGTACAGTGCCTGGCTGCCCACTGGGAACTTAGGGCCTTGCATTTCCACTGGTGTGCACATCCACACATGTGTGGTGTGGCATTGCCACGTAGGCACCATAAAAAGGGCATTTTATGAAAGGCAACATCAGAGGAAACATTACAGCTGAGACCTTTATAGCCGTTCCATTATTATGGTTTAAATCTTGACAGTCTTTATTCGCAGTGACACTGGGACCCGCAAAGAGAGTGCTCACTCCCACCTCCCCGTTCTCTCTCCACATCCTGTTCTGTCGCTGCGATAGGCATCTCAGTACCCGTACGTGTGCAGGCAGCCAGCTGAGCTGCTTTGCAGTTTGTCTAGAAACAACCCCTTTTGACTCAGAAGTTGGAAACTAGATGACTCACCATTCTATTTGTTTTATTGCAACTGTCATTTCATAAAATGCCCTGAAAGCTTTAAACTGTAAATGCCACAGTGAGGTTTTCGTCTCTTTTTTATTTTACCTCTCCTGTTATCTCTAATCTTTCCTTTCATGTCTCTGTTTTCTCCTTCCCTTTCGTAATTATTTTCTCTTTCGTTACTCTCTCTTTCTCTTCCCTTCCTGCCTGCTCCCACCCTCACTTTTGATGACTGTCATGGCTTCTTCGTTGAAGTCGTTTTTGCTAACAGCATGGTGCGTTCTCTCCTGCTTTACCGCCGTCTGATTGAGAGTGTCCACCCTCCAGTGTGTGTGTGTATGTGGGGGGGGGCGTGGGAGGTGGAAGTGGAAACGCCCACGCACATCAGAGTTTATAAAGTGCCCATTGGCTTTAGCTCTCGAAGCTAAGTGCCATGTCAGATCATAGTAGTATCGCACTTTCTGTGCTCCCTGCATTTTGTAATGTCTGGGGTGCACCCCAGCTCTCCGCCACATCCATTTCCTTCCTCCCTTGCATGGCTGCCCCATGACCGTAGGACTGAGTGCAAGGATTTCCCAGGATGGACTGTGAGTGCTGGTACCCCACATCAGAATGTTGTTCGCAGGAGAGAGGGCCTGGTCATGTTAGCTGTTTCTCTCCTAAGATGTTATTTAACCGGAATTCCTGCAGTAAAAAGCACTGCTCAGTCTTCCGTCGTAGGTAGGCCGCTGGGATCTGCATTTTGTAGGACTTGAGCTCTCAAACCAGGACTTGCAGGATCCTTTTTTCCTGCAGTCTCTGTCACAGTGGGACTTGACTGAGTCACCTGATTGATGACATGCGCATCACTGGGTGTTAAACACCTGGTCGGGGAAGCAGGGACCCTGTTTGGATTCCCCCAAAGGAGGGCAGACAGATTGCGGAATTGTAATGAGGGGGGGGGCGCGTCCCCGATGCGCATCCCCTCTGGAGGTGACAGTCCCCGCGTTCCCTTCACGAGTGCTGGTTGGAAACCTGCGCTGGGGTTGGTGGTCATATTCCACATCTGTCAAGTTCATAATCCAACTGAACTAATTTTAGAAGTAGCGAGTTATAACGAGAAAGAGCAGTAACTTTAAATGCATAGGAACTTCTCACAATGCTTCTCGTTGTTTTCTTTTTCTTCCTTTTTAAGGGCCTTGGTTTATTTTGGCCTTCAGACTGAGCCAGCCTCCGGATTCTGTGATAATAAAACTCCTTTCCTATGTGTCTCTGAGGAAAGAGTATTTCCGTGTTGTGAGTAGGGGCAAATACGGTATCGTTACAACCTTTAATAGATTCGTGGCTGTGAATTTTAAAAATGAGTTGTAGATGTCTGCTGGGCGGCATTCAACACAGAATGCCATGTTTTCACCCACTTGGCTGGATGTCTGATTCTGACACAGCCGCTGTCCCTGCTGCTGGAAAACAGAAAACCACAGACTGTTAACTTAATACTCTTCCCTTCTGGGGCTAGGGCGGGGCGAGGGGGTTCAGTGCAAGATACTCTCACTCCCCACCGGAGACAGATGTTCCCTTGTTCCAGCTGACAGTGTGAGCAAGGATTCCAGAATCTCTGGCCACTGTAATTCAGCCTCAGTGAGGGTTGCCCTCCGGCCTGCTGCTGACCTACCTGGGCATTTACTCCGCGGGGCTGGGAGCAGGTTCCCTCTGGATTCCCTGCCTGGGATGTCTTCTCCCTCCCTGGGCAGGGCCCGCTGGACGAGCAGGATCAGTTAGTGCTCGTGGCCTGTTCATTCCTTGGCTTGTCTGCTGAGCTATCCAGCAGGGGTGCCAATTCTTCCATTTAGCTGACTATTATATAGCCCTTAAAAGGGAAGGGTTTATTTTAGCTGGCTGCTATATTGATTGCTATAGGGACGATTCTATTTTCACTGGCTGCTGTATTGACTGGGAAAGGGAAAAGGGCCGTATTGCTGGGAGCTGTCATATTGACTGTTACAGAAAAGATCTGTATTTAAGCAGCACCAGTGCACTGGGATCTCCCAGGCAGGATATTAATGCTAATTCATCCGCTCACCCCCTGCTGTGAGTGTTATTTGTTTAAATCCGTAGATTCCCACAGCGCGTTTATATCCTCACTAGAGTGAGCTCTGCTCCCTGTAATTATTTAACATTATATGCTGATATAAATTGTAACAGTTAAACAATGGTAATGAGTAGCCAGAAAAGAGAATAGTAAAGAGGGAAACAGGAAAAAAAATAGGAAAAAGAAAGGGAGAAGATATATTAAAAACACATATAACATACGTGTTGTATTTATAAATGCGTGTGCATGACATCGGAAATGGCAGTCGGATTCTAAAACAGCAGTGAACAACTTCCGGCATCCTTTCTCCTTCCAAGTTGGTCCTGCGGTGTCGCCCAGTCCACGTATTGTGCGTGTGTGCGCGCATGTGCGCACGTGCTCGCGTCACCCGCCAGAAAGAGACTAGAGATGTGTGCTCTCCTGTGCAGTTTGTACACACGTGCGTAGTTACGTCCTGTGTGTGTGTGTGTGTGTGTGTGTCCATCGGTCCGTGTAGCAGGAGGAAATTTATCCATTAGCAGCTCCGCTTCTTAATGAGTAGCTGGTATGTGATTTTCCTTTGAGCTTCCGTATTCACACAGGAGCTCTGGGCCTGGACTCACCTCTGGGGAGAGCCACGGGGAACACTCAGTTGGGATGGAACTAATAGGCCATTGGGTGTCACTGTCGCTCTATGGGCTGTAGTTGAAAGAGAGCTTTTCTGCTAGGGAAACTGGATTTCAAAAGAAAGAAGTTTTTCTGCTCAAGTTCAAGGTGTGGTCTGAGATGTTGGTCTGCATGCAGAGATCCCCCTTTTTGCTTGTTTTGTTGTGTGGTGTGCTTGTTTTTGCTCTGCCGAGCGCTGGCGTTTTGATTATTCTTGAAAGTCGTGCACAGACGGTGAGCTCTGTTTGGGCCTCTGTTTGGAAGCACACCAGATGAGGGGAAAAGTTCCACCTTACAGAAAGGCGGCTGAACAGCATTCCGGAATCCCATTTAACAGGGAGCAAGGATTTGGGCGAGAACCTTCAAAAGGAGGACGAGAAGTCTCGCACAGCTGAAATTTGGTGAGCGCCTGCTGGCAGCTCCCCCGCCGCTGCCGGCCTGTCCAGCCGCGCGGAGGCGGGATGAGCGCTGAGCCAGCGGCCCGGGTCGCAGAGGAGCAGGCGTGCTCCTCCAGCTGGCGGCCGCGGCAGCGGCAGCGTGGAGCCGTGCCAGGCTTCACCACAATTCATACTGTGTCAGTTTAATAAATGCACTACTTAAATTATGAAATTACAAAAGAAAAAAGAGAATGCACTTATTCAGACTCTTAATACATTAAAAATAAGGCATTAAAACTCTGACTTTTTTTTTTTTCTTCCAGAATCAATAACGAACAGGAAGGGTTGTAGACATTAACAGTCATGGACATTCAAACTCTTATACATAAATTATCTTAGAAAAATGCACATAAGACTTGAATAATGTAAATACATTAATGCATTTAATAATTTAAACATTAAAGCACAAGCAGGAATTTGAGGCAGAGGCTGTTCCGAGGTAAGGGATTGGTCCTCGAGCGTGTGCCCCAGGATCGATGGGTGATTTCCCCTTGAGGCACCCTGGAAAGAGAGTGCCTGGCCGGCTGCTGTGAGCTCCTGTGCCAAGAATCCCTGGACATGCCTGATCTCAGCTACCTCCCAGCCCCTTATTTTCATAGATACTGACCTTTGTCCTCAATTCTGTGTTCTCTCTAGTCCTGTGCTTCTAATTGTTCGTTTGTTAGAGAATTAAATGCTTCCACATCAAAGAAGAATGAACTTTGAGGATGTCTTGGTTGGAAAATCAAACCAAATTAAAAAATCCTTCACCCAGCTCTGGCTGCTTGAGTTTTGGGAACACGGCAGTGGCAGTGCCTTGGCATCAGTCGGGCTCTACGCCCGGAACTGGTCAGGGCACCCAGGCTGCAGTACGCTGATGGGCTGGGAGGTGGTCTCCTGGGAGAGCCTCTGGGTGTGGGGTATAAAGAGGGCAGGTCGCCATGCCAGGAAATGAGACACGCTGTGGAGTTAGACTCCGGGGCCAGTGGTCACGCCTCGCTTTGGTGGGTTGGTTGGTCATTGGGTAGGCTGATGCCACTGTTTCCCCCCTTCTTTTGAAATTGTATTGACAACAGCAGAAGTTCACTGGAATGTGAAAGCCCCGCTTCCTGGCAGAACATGAATGACTGACTTCAGTTTTTGCCATCTGCCCTGGAAAGTGCCCTGGGAAGAACTAGAACGCCAGGACGGTGTGCCCCGAGTTTTCATTTACTAGCCCCAGTGCCGTTCTCCGGTGGTTCCCTGGCCTCGCTTTATACCCCGAATCACAGATGAGAAACTGGGAAAATGTGTTACTGGGTACACAGGCGGAGAACTTTTCCTCTACTCGTAGAAGAGCTGTGTTTGTTTGGTTAGTAATGTAAACTGCCCCCCTGGGTTTGCTGTGGGCCTGAGGAGCCCTTGAGAAAGGATTATCAGGTGGTGGTGACTGAACACAATCTGTTTGCGCTATCGCCAGATCCCTTGAAGTCTTTTTCTGGATCTCAAATCTCCTACCTGGGGTCGTTTTGATTTGACACGGGCCTTGTCTGTTCTGGCATCGATGGCTTTGCAACCATTTCCATTCGTCATCGCAGCCAAAGGCAGCCTGCTTGCTTTTCAGCGAATGTGGTTATGAGCCAGCTTAGAACCACTTGTAGGAGAGTGGCTGTGGGCCGTCCTGGCCTGTGCAGCAGATGCCAGCTGTGCTGCCCAGAGAAGCCAGAAGGAAAACCAGTGCGTTCAAAACTGGCAATCGGGTATTGCTTTAGAGAGGTGTAGTATCGAGACTGGGCTAGGACCACTTGGGGACAGATCTTGAGGTTAGTTTACTGTCCTTGGGATATGGTCAAGTTCTTCTCTAGACCTTGTGACCAGGGGCTTCATGTCACGGCCCCCTTTCCACCTGTTTTGCTTGAAAGAGGCACACCCTTTCTTACCAGTTTTATTTTAGCTTTGGGATGCATGTCAGTCCCAGGTCTGTTGGGTTGATTTCTATTCCAGAGTTTTCAGAGCCCAGGCCGGCTCCCTCTGTTGCTTGTCCAGCTTTAAACAGCAGCTGTGTCTGCTGCCCTCACTCCCTGCTTCATCTGGGCAGAGGGAAGAAAGTGAAATCAGGGGAGCACTCAGAAACGGGAGAAGAATCTAATTCTCTTTGGATTTTGCTGGTCACACCCAGGAGAGCTTCCTTCTCCTCCCTTAAGTTCCAAGAAATGTTTTACAGCCTTAACTGCGTAATAGGCTTGTTCCGGATTGGGATGTCTAGTGGAGGTGGGGGACTGGAGGTGTTGGGGCCACCTTCACTGTCCTGTTGGAGGTGCAGGGTGCTGGTTGCCATCAGGCAGAGTGAGCAGATAGCACTGATTTGAGGTCACTTCCCCCTGTGACATATCCCTTATGCAGATTTCCTTTGAAGAGACAGGAGTCAGGTTCATTAATTAAAGGAGCCTGGCTCCAGCGCCCTGTAATTATAGGTGCTAGAAATCTGAATTTTAAGAGGTCTGTGCAGCTGCATTTTAAAGAATGTAGGGAGGGAGGCACCGAGAAGTACAGGCTGTGGGCAAGAATGTGGCCGAACCAGATTTGGGAGCTTTAGGTTTTGGCAGAATTCCCCTTCAAATTCATATTTATTCTTTCTAGTTTTCTTTCTTTCTGTCTTTCTTTTTTTAATGGGGAAGCTGAAGCTTTGAATTAATTTTTTTTTCCTTGGTTCAAGGTTACACCCTGTGACAGAGGCGCGTATTGTCAGCCTATGGAGGGCAGAAAAGGAGTTGCTGTGAAGTAGACGATGCTTAGTTTTTAAGGAAGCAAGGGATATCTTTGGGCCCCACGGATGCAGTTTGGAAAAAAATGAAATAATTTCTTTCTTGAAATGAATGGAAAGAACAGGAAGCAGAAAGTAAATTTGAATGCAATCTAGGGAGATAAGTCCCGGGCATATATGGGACTCTCGAATCTTGGTCTCTACTTCTCTTCCCCGGAACAGCGTCTCCTCTTCTGTCATAAATCACTTTTTGGTGTCAACCCAGAGGTACAAACAGAAAATTTCAGACCTTTATGGGAAGTCCTGACCTGTCCCTTTTCTTTCTCATTTCCTCAATTATTTGTAGGTTGACCTTTTGCTTTGGGTACTTTCTCTCCCTCTTCTTTTTAAAATTTTCTATTTGTTTATAAGATTTCTTTTTAATTCTTGTCAAAAACCTTTACTTCAGCCTGTGACTATTTGCATCTCTGTTAATTAACCATGGCTAATTTGGGATGTGGACAGGAGTGGGGAGAGTTAAAACGCTAAGTTGGGGTCTCCTCCTCGCCTATCCCAAGAAGGAAAGAAGCCAGTGGCCAGTGGCCAGTGGGGGCTCAAAAGACCAGCGGGACTGAGCACAGGGCTGAACACAGCTGAATGCTAACCTCTTGCCACCATGAGCCTCCTTTCTCCTTCTTGGCTTTGTCTCCGTGTCCTGGGGGTGTCACAGGCATTGTCCCGTTTCACAGCCTGGACCCTCTGCCCTTCCTTTGGGGATTGCAAGGGGCTGAAAAAACATTTACATAAAAATAGGATTTTTAGGACAATTTTCTGTGTTCTTAGTTTGCATTCTTACATGTGTATATATTGGGAAATCTCGTGAACCCATAAACTGTGGAGTAGAGGCCTCAAAGACTGTCATCTGGTACTTTTACAATATGCAGATTGCAATTCCTATTAGATTGAGACCTCTATTTAGCAGAGTGGTTTTGTGAAATAAATAACTTTAGAAGAAGCCTTACTATATGTAATAAATACATATTTTTCCTTCGGTTGCCAGCATGGAGCTTCCCGCCTTGCAGACACTTGCCCCGAAGTGCTGATTCTGGGCTCCTTACAGAAGAAACGCCTCTGCTTTGCTTCCCAGGCACAGGATTTCATCCTTGATTTACAGTGCTCAGCTTGTTAGCGCCGGTGTGAAGGTCATGGTGTCTGTTTTGTCCTCTTAGAGAGAGTGGGCGGGAGGGTGTCGCTTCCCATGTGCTTGTGGTGGTCGTGGTGGGGTTCACGTGCCCCCCTTCTGTCCAAATGAATCGGTCAAAACTCTTGCATCTCTCTTTTCCACCCTCCATACTACCTGTCATCCAACGGGGTGAATGGTTTCGGAAGCCTAACTCAATTTCAGGACAAGCACACACCACCTAGTAGAGCTTCCTCTCAACACCCCGCTTTTCATGATCTCCCCCTCAGCCCAGCTGTGACAAAGTGACAGGTAATTAACAGACCGGGTCTTCCTATTAGGCGAGTCCCGATGCTGGAAGCTGTTCTTGTGTTATGCGGGTCCTTTAGCAGCTCTGTGCAGGTGGGTGGTGTTGCTCTAAGTGGTCCTAGCAGAGGGCAGTGAGTGCTTTGGGAAAAGCAAACAGAATGCTCTTTGGAGGAGAGAGTGCTTAAAAGGGAGAGAGGGGGCAGGAAGGTGCCCAGCTTGAAAGCACCTGGTGCAAATACTTGGACTTGCAGGGCTGTGGTCCTGAACACTGCCTCCTGTCTCAAGGAATGGTGGTCTGAGTTATAATAGGATGCCTGAGTGCAGAGAACATTCTGAAGGCCACTTAGTTCCAGGCCGCGCTGTGCATTAGGTGTGCCAGTCCTTTGCTGTAACACTGGACTGGGATGGCAGAATTGCAAGTGTGCAGTCTGTTGGGTTCCAGCTTTGGCATTAAGTATTTCTATACAGATGCTGCCCAGTGTGGCTTTTTCGGAACTACCCAACTTTTCTTTCCCCAGTGGAGAGGAAAATTCATTGTGAGAGCATTCTCTTCTACCAACCAGTGAGTTTTAAAAACTACTTTTGTACTTACCTTATGTGGTCACTTTTCTCATCTTCATGATTTGAAATATTAACGTGTAGATAAATATAGCAACGTGTAGGGGCTCCACATAGGCTCAGGTCCTTGGGCCAGGCATGTTGGAGCAAAAAGAAATACCTAATTGCATCAAAACCACTCTAAGTTCATGTATGTGGAGCCCATCAAGCTGAAAGCATCCAGACAGCATCTGCTGTTATCAAATCACTCGTGAATCCAGCTAATTAAAATAGAGCTTCATTTTTCTGAACCATTGTTTGGCAGGAATTCGAAACGGGCCTAACCCAATTTCTGCGTGTTTATGAGCCTTTATTATATCAGAGGTACTTTTCTGTAAATGTACAGGGCAGCGTTAAATGAATTGATCCACGCAGTATCACTGTAGACGCACTGTGGAGTTGCTAATGATTTCTCCTCCAGCTTTCTGGTTTCCACACATGCTCTTGAAAGCTTTATGTTCTCTTTCTCCATCCTCTACTCTTTGCCCTCCTCTTTTTTATTTTTTACTTTTCACTTCTAATTTTTGCTTTTTTTTAAATAATAGGACACACTTTTTATTTGTTCCCTTCATGAAGTTTTCTATTGCATTTCTCTTTGTTTTTATTTTCTTCCTCTTTTCCTGTTTTGGCTCTTCTAAGGGGGTAAGATTTGCCTTTTCTTTCTTTATCTCACTGTTTTCTATTTCCTTCTGTCCCCTTATTTTTCTCTTCTTGTCTCTCCTCCCTTTTACATTTTCTTCAATGCCTTTCTTTTAACCACCTCTTTCTCCTCTCTCTCTCTTTTTTGCACCTCCTCCCATTTTTCCTAATAAAACATTGGTATACCTGTGTCTCCACATGCAAGTACAGATTAGGGCAGAAATTGGGTGCCCACGGAGGGGGAGGGACCTGGCTGTTGGGAAATGATGTCAGCCTGTTTTGCTCCTCTGAATTTGCTAACATGCTTTCTTTTAGATTTTTAAAAGATTTCTTCAAACCACATCTACTCTACTTTATAGTCTAATAATCCGACTTTGAAGATCAAAAGTAGTATATAAATGCGACCTAATTACTCCTTGCAGCAGTTTGCTGAGTCTCTTAGCAGTAGTAGTTCCATTTTACAGATGAGGAAACAAACAGGAAAGGTAAGTAACTCTGGAAGACCCTGAAGAAGTTGGTGACCGAGTTAGAATTAAGACAGGTCATCTTTGGCTTTGATTCTTGATCACCGCCTTCTGGGAGTTTACTTCTCTCCCCCATAAGAATCATGTATCTTTAGGACGTGGGTGAGAAAAGACTATCCCTTTCCACCCTTCTCTTCATGTACTTTTAGCCTTCTGAAGTTTCATTTGTAGTCTTCGGATGTTAAATGAATTTCTAGGCAATTCCTGGGAAAGAAGGATGCCAAACCACTTATGGGCTGGTAAAAACTCCGTCCATTATAGTCTCAAAGCAGAGCGCTCACTTTCTGTTTCCAGCAGCTTCCAGTAAGTGGGCCCACGTCACATGCGCTGGCCCCAGTGATCGCAGCACTGTAGGAAGCGCTGCCATATTTGATTGAATTTAGCCATTCTGGAATGACGTGTGTATGAAGTCGTCTCTTGCATTACTACGGCCTTTATTATTGCTAATGCATTCTGACATTACAGGTGTAGCCTTGGCTCTCCCAGAAAGGGCAAGGCTGCTCTTACCAAGCTTACGAGCAGAATTCATGAAACCGTTAGACAGTGAAACTGGTGTTCACATTTAGTTAATAAGCAGAGTAAGGGAAATGCTTTTATAGAAAAGATAGCCAAGTGACAGAGGCCTATTATAATTCCTCGCCCAGCATTGTTTCAAAAAGTGGATCAGTTAGTATTGTTTGCCTACGGAGAACTAGGGCCAATGGGTAGAAGCTTCAGGAAAGTAGATTTCAGTTCAGTTTAAAGGACTCCTGAAAATGAATTGACAGTCTTTTAAGAGAGTGAGTCCTCTGTTCATTACACACATTCACGTGGAGACTCACCGATCATTGTCAAGGTTGTTGAACTGGGGAGTCCTGGATCGGGCGTGGGACCGGAGGCCCTGAGGTCTCTTTCGGCTTCTTTCCTTGTCCTAGATTGTGACAGCAAAAGCAATATCTTTGTTCTGCTTGGTTTTATAAGTGCCCGGTGTCCTGTTCAGTCTTTAATCTCTGGCTTCCTGCTTCTTAACCTAACTTGAATAAAAACCGTTCTTGTTCAGTTTAGGAAAACCACCCTCTCTGGCACCCTCCTGGCACGAGTCATTCTGGGTAGCCACATTTCCTAGATGGCCATCGAGATCCAATCCATATGAAAAGAAAACAAAACACTTTAAAACCGTTGGCTGGGAATTACAGAAAATGGGTTATAGACTTTCTCGCTTTATTAGGCAGAGGATCTGGGATATAGTTTAATCCCGATGACTCAGTATCGTCATTTTAGACGTAAATGTTTATATTGTGTTGTAAGTGTAGGTCTAGTTTTCAAAACCTGTTGAAGTACAGCTATGTTGTCTATTTGCCCCACTCTAAGTGACTCCGCTAGGCTAAGTGACCCCAAACTAATCAACTTTTTGAGGTTTTGTTTGCTTTTCCTAGATGTTTCTCTCTTGACATTTGTTGCTTGGCTTTTTTCTCTATGTGGTCTTTGTTCTGTAAGTATCTCTTTAGGAGCTGGCTTGTTTCTCCTTTCTCATTCCCAGTTTTTAATCTTCTGCGATTTGGACACCAGATAACTCAGCTTGTATATAAAACAAATAGTAAGTAGTGTGAGTAAAGCTTTACTCTGTGTATAATATATGGAATTTGTAATTTCTTTTTTGGCAGCAGTGATTTTTTTTTTCCCTCCCGTCCCTTCTCCTTTCTCCTCTCTGTTGGTTTTCTCCTTTTTTGAATTGGATGAGATTGGAGAGCTGAGCTCCAGAACAGCTGGGTCTTCTCCTTGACCTGTCCTTGACCCTGGTCCATATCCCTGGCCGAGGTATCACAGGCTGCCTCGTGGAGTGAACTTAGAAATTATTAATATAAACGCCATGATGGGACGGTCCAGAAGGTCATCTTTTTAAACCCTTATTTTACAGAAATGATGGAACCTGAGGTACAGAGGGACGTGAGAGGCGGGGTTTCAGGACCCCTTTGTCTCAGGGTCGCGCTCAGTGTTCAGGTTTTTTGAGACCCAGCGGCTGTCTGCCCTGTCACTCTGCCAGGTTCCATTGCCTAGCAACTTTGAGAAACGTGTGTGAATGAGGAAATACAGGTAAAATCACGGAGAAAGATTTTCTGCTGGCTACAAGCAGGTTCGGAATTAAAGCACATAAACCAAACAAGGCTCGTTTGTTGCGGTTTGGGGCTGTGTTTGCACTCAAGGCTGATGTCGATATTGCAGGAGAAGCTTTAATCCTTTCATTCAAATTTACAAGAAATGCTGTTTCCTTTTAGTTTAAAAAAAAAAAAATCCAAGAGAGCATTTGATTTGAGGAACCAAAAGTCTAGAAAATGTATCCGGGAGTCCTCGTCAATTTGGGGCATAATGAAATATAAAAAATACTCAATAAAAGCTCCTTTATTACTTTAACTGTTTAAATGTGGAGTTTTTAGCCATCAGGTTAATGTTTTGGTATCATTTTTTTATTTGATTGTGAGCACTTTTCCAGGTAGCTCTGCCACTCGAGCGCTAATCAGATTCCCACAGACGAATGGTGCTAGCTGCAGCCTGACATCACCGCATTTTTGCTTCGACATTATTTTATTTGGTTTTCCTGTAAAAGTTAATAACTCTGGGCCCATGTGTTTAAATAGGCAAGGAGGGAGAGAGAAAGGACAATGAGCAGAAAATAATGAGCGATGTCTCTGGAAGCTTTTGCCAAATTGAGGAAATGTCAGGATTTTTGTAATTTCCAGGTCTCTCAGCCTGGGTGTGGGGAGAATCAGGAAGGTTGCAAAGTGAGGTGGTAATTCATAATCCTTCAGATAACAAAAAGTGAACTTCTCTCTGTTTCCCAGACAGAGCTGGAAGATTAGAAATTAGTTACCATTGATTTAGAGGCGGGTGCTCAATAGAACTGATTTGCTTAATGGTGAGAATTGTTTAAATTTTGCATTAATTGTCAGTTAATTACATGCTCACGTTATAGGACCATGATTGGTGAGGCCAGCAGATGTAGGGCATAAAGACCCTCCCTTTTAACTTTCCTCTAGAGGTGGGAGACCTGTAACGAGAGCCTCCAGGCCCTGGTGTCTGGTAGGTCTTTGTCAATGGGGTTTTTTTGTAAGTGTGTTTGTTTATTGGTAGCTGTGGTTGTTAATAATAGCAGTGCTTGGACTGTTTAGGTTACGGAATGGTTCAAAGCCAGGATAGTTACCATGTGATTCTTCCTGTGTACTATGGATTTCCTTGCTGAGCTAAAAACTTATACATTGGGGTTTATCAGAGAAGGCGACTGCAATAGCGCTTGATTCCGTTTGTCTTCCGAATTTACACCTGGGCACCGCGGGTACCAGTCTGACCATGGGTATGAGACTCAGCCACACGGCCCTCATTTGAGGGCCTCGGAAAGATGTGTAAAAAAGTGGTGGCTCTTCCATCATCGGTGTCAGAGGTGTATGCTGGACTCTTTGTGTGGATAAGTTACTTCTGAGGTCATCTCTATCTTAGACAACCCTTAGAAAACAGAACCTGGTCACCAACGTATTTCATATGCATATGAGGTACAACTGACATCTGTCACCCTAGTACTTGCTGGAGATTCCACGGACTGTACAGTCTTGGCCAATAACCTGTTCCAGTCCACTTTTGGGGACTTGGGTGCTTGGTGAGGAGGGTGACTCCCCTGAGAGGAGCTGATTTCATTTGACCATTTGAATAGAGAAAGAGTTTCTAATGCCTGTCATCTTACTGTAAATTTGAAATTTTTCAGTCTGCCAGCTTACTCTATTATGAATCATACTTTTGGAACTCATACTTTTATTTTTTCTCTTAGGCCAAAGGGGAAGCTAAACTAGCAGCAGGATCTAGGACTTGGTGGCCTTCAGTTAGTAGCAGATCTTAATTGTTTACTTTCTTCTCTTCCCGCTGGATCTAAAGGTGATTTAAAGGCTACCGACATTTGCCATTTTATTTTTAAAGTTTTTGTATGCAAAGTATTTTAAATAACATGCTATCCAGTTAAGCAGTATCTAGCCTAGACAGTTGTGGGTTAGCTAGAAAGGAGTCCAGCTGAAAATTCCTCTTTTTTGGTGTGTGGGGAGGTCAAGTAGAAATTAATTCAGCAGATTAGGTAGGGAATACTACATGCAGAGAGTGTAAAAGCAAAAAAGGAAGCAAAGTGACCTTATAGAAAGAGTGAAACGTTTCCTCATTTGTCTTTGGCAACACACAAAGGGAGGGCTCGAGGTGTACTTATTTCTATTTTTTTTTAAATTTCTTTCTTTTTTATCACTGTCCATCATCTGCTCGCTTATTTGCCCAATCCAAGTATGCATGTGTGTGGTGGTGTTGGAATGTTAGCCTGTACTCCCATGGAAAACCGCTTTATTAACTCAGGTCCATCTGTGTTGTAACAAATGGCAAGATTTCATTCTTTGCTATGGCTGAATAATGTTCCATCATATAGAGGTACCACCTCTGCTTTATCCATTCTTCCATTGGTGGACATTTAGGTTGTTTCCATATCTTGGCTATTGTAAATAATGACACATTTGTCATTTTAAATTCTTGTCTTGCTATCTTTTGTATTCGTACTATTGTTAGGCTATAACTACTTTTTTTGTATTCAAATCTCTTTTTTAACATTCAACCTTTAATTTTTTTTTTTTTTTTTTGCTAGGATGTCTGGTAGGAGTGTCATTTATTGATTCCGCAAAGGTTTTAGTTTTGTGGTGAATGTGGGGTGATGGCAGACAGAATTTCTTGGCCCAGAGCTAATCTTCCTTGGAATCTAGAAGCCCATCTCATTGCCCTCAGAGCAGATGGTGCTAAGCCATCGTGAAGGCTCCCTGCCCTGCACCCTCTGGTGGCCATCTAGTCGGTGTCTAGCCCCCACTGACGACTTCTGCTTGGAGGTTTTGCTGTACATGACATAACCTTTCTTCGTCCCCTTCTCAATCATCTCACATCTCAATAGCATGTGACTAGAGAGAGCTTCACCCATCCCCGTCTGGCCCCGACTTCAAAAGAAGTGGGAACTGGAGCACTCCTCATCTGCCGAGCATCTGAAGGGTACAAGCAGCCCCAACTTCCACCTGGGGTGCAGAGAAAGGCGCGAGGAAGCGGAGGCAGTGGTGTCATCCTTAGGAAGGTCCTGGGGCCAGTGTGCTCCATATTTTTAGCGTTGGAGTCACCAGCGCCGTCACTGCGTGAGCTCACTCACAGCTCTCCCAGCGAGCAACTTGGACACTGAGTCATTACATTCCTGTGGAGTGATGCAACTGAACAGCTTGACACCTTCATTAATTTTACAGCACGAAGCCTGGGTGCTCTGCTTCTTCTTTAACAGTGCAGGGAAATTAGAGGAAGATAGAAAATATAACACCAAGGGAAACTGGGAGAAGGAGCAGTCAAGGAGCTGTTGAAAGACACTGTGTTAAGAAGTTGACCTCCCTGCCTTTTCTTGATATCTCCTGGGACCGAGCACCCAAGTCTTGCCACGTGTCTTTGGCACATAGACCTTTTATTTCTGTTCCTGGCATGCCGGCCGAACCTCCAACTTGCAGCCAGCTCGTTTGCCTTCTCCGCTGAGGTCACTGCTACCGTGATCCGTGTATAATGGCATTTTCCTCCTCTTTTCAGTATGGAGGCTATTACAGTTTCTTCTCTAAACAGGACTTCAAACAGTTTGCTGCCAGTTGGATTTCAAAGCCAAGGAAGAGGCAAATGTCATCCTTTTTTTCTCCCCTCTTTAGGTAACTGCTTTGTTGGTTGCATCAAAAATTAGAGGGGCTGCTATCTAAATTCAGGTAGGGATGCATGGGGACAAGGCATTTAAATTTGCTTTTCTTTCTCCCTGAAGGAGAAAATCCTTTTCCTTCTCAACCTTTCCTAAAAAAAGAACTTTGATCTTCTCAACCCAGAAGCAAGGGTTTTCATTTCCTCTACGGCAGGCAGGTGTGGTTACACGGGGACCTCTGGGGACCTCTGTATCTGTGGCTCTGCTTTCCCAGCTCTGCTGCTCAGCTGCTCCAGCTCCCTTTGGGCTGGAGGCTGGCACCCAGAATACTCTCCAAAGTCACCCTTCCGTCCCTAAAATCACTGGCACTTGATGTTAAATAGTCCATGCTGGCTTAAATGCTTTTTATGCCCACGTACATTTCTGGAAGAACTAGTTTAATAAAATAACCAAACAATGACATTTTGTCTGACAAGCAGTTCGTGCAATATATTTAACTAGGGCCAACAAGAAAAATTTAAATGCAGAGATATTTCACTTTGAAAGGTAGTTTTTTTGTGCCTATGACGTTGCCACTTTTCATAAAGGCTTTTTACTACATATATCAATGTGTTTTAAGAGAGAGTAGGGTCAATGATGCATGCTTTGGAATTCCCTAAATACAGATTTACACAATAGACCTTAAAAATATTATCTTCTATCATGTCAACTCGACCGGAGTCGTGCACTTCTACCAGAGATATTTTATTTCTTTAATGTGAAAAACAAAAGGACAGAGGAAAGTAAAACAAAGGAAATTAGGGCCCATAGCTTAATTAGTATAGGGTTGTAACCCAAATCAACAATGGGAAGGACACAATGACAAAAACCAGGAAATTCCAAGTTGAGAGAAAGGCTCTTTCCTTTAACTCCTTGAATGCCAGGGCGCTTGCTGGCACACTCCTTACCCAGGTGCAGGAGGTTGCCCAAAGTACAATTCGCTGTCTTTATTTTTGAACTTCCTGGCTTTTGTTGACTTTCCCCTCTTGATGTAAATGAAACATACTTTCGTGTGTGTGTTAATTGTAGATAAACGGGCTAAAAGTATCTCCTGATTTTGTAACCCTCAGAAAAAGAGAAGGAGTTAAAAAAAAAAAAAATCCTGTCACTGTCATCTGTTCATTTTTAATGAGCAATTTTAAAAAATTGAAAATAAAAGAGGAAAATGAATAGGTGTTGAACCAGCCCGTGATATGTAAATGCCAACTAGTAATTACCTAAAACCTCAATTTTCATTCTGTTTCATCTTGCAAAACATTTCATTTTCCCTGAGTGAAAACACTTCGTCTGGGCTGTGGAGTTCGCGGAGCGGCCGCCCCTGGCCTGCGCGGCCGCCGCCTCCGGCTAGGGGGCACTTTGGCTCTGCGCTGGGGCTGCCGGCGCGTGGCCACCTCAAGGTTATTCCCCTCTTGCCATTCCAGTGGTTTTGCTCCGAGCGGTCGGAGGCGCCCCTCCCCCCACGCCCACTCGTCTGGTTTCGGGGAGCCTCATTCCTCCTCGTCCTTGCGGAGGATCGTATTGAATTTTGGCTGACCGAGCCTTCCTCTGCATATTAACTTTCCCCTCTCACCTGCCTGCTAGACCCTCGGCTTCCCTGAGGCTGAGTCGCCGTCCAGTCTCCCTTTCTGTCTGTGAGATGTCCCACACAATGGTCTCTATTTGCTGTTTATTGCCTCGTCTTTGTATTCTTTCTTTTCCTTTTGGCGGCTGGGACAGCGCTCCTCTCCTCGATTGAAGTTCACACCCATTTGCTCTCCTGCCACACTTAGAATGATAATTCTGACATTTCTTTTGCACACTCATAGATTTTCTTTTACTCTGGTTTAGGATCTGACACCTTTTTGGTGTATTCGTGCAGCATCTTGGAACGTGGCTTGCGGATGGCCCTGCTGCCCCGGTGGCCACCCCCTCAGCCTGTTCCCTAGCTAGAAAGGGAGCCTGGAATTGTGAACCACAGATTACAAAGGATTCTGGATGCAGAAAACCAGAATTATGCTGTCCTAGGACCCTGGCTCCAAGAGTGCTTTGCCTGGAATCTCAAGGAACACAGCCTCTTTAGTGAGATATATAGCTTCATAATTAGCCCGTTGCATTTTTCCACGAGTGCTGGCATCAGCGTTCTACGATGCGTTTCTCTGATTAACAGCTGCTTTGCAACTATTTCCTTGTGCCACCGATGACCATATTTGTCAAGGAACTCCTGACAGAGTACTGATTTCTTACTAAAATGCAGCATTTCTGTTTGAAGTGGCTTTTCTCGCATTCTCGGCAATGCCTGGCTTTTAAAGTCAGTCCTTGTTAAAACTCGAGTTGGCTTTGGTTTAATGCTTGTTAACAGGATTCTGGGTATCTGTCTACTTGAGAGTGTGAGCGGAGGAACCTTTCACAGGCAATTTAATCTTCTGAGCAGCACACGTGTAGCATTGCAGTGGGGTTTCGGGCTGCATATCGGTCACTGTTTTTTGCCCTCTAGTTGTGATCTCTCTGGGTTAAAAGGGACTTGGTTTTGGTCGTTTGTGTCATTGTTTTTTGAATATTTTAAAATGGCTAGTGCATGCTCACATTTTAGGAGATAGATATGTACGTGTAGCACACAAGAGTGTTGGAATTGGTGACATTCCAAATAAGTGTCACCGGAGACAATGCATCAGGTTTACATGTCAGGTGCACAGTGCGAAGGCGCCCTCAAACCCCAGCTTCGTTATTAGGCGGGCTCTGATCCCCCGTCCCCCTCGGGCTGAAAATGATGTGTGTGTTCTGCAGATGACAGTGTGCAGGTGGGTCTTTTGTGGGGGCGTAGAAAACACAGAGGGAGCAGCTCTGCCACGAGGACTGTCAGGAACCTCGATTCTCCTCACCGGATTACCTATCTCACACAATGCATTTAACAGAACACAGTTCGCGGTAGAGAGCCCCCGAGTAGACTGTAGTCCATTGATTTATACAGTTACAAATCCTGGTCTCTCAAGCACAAATCTCTCTCAATTGGCCAGTCTTCTTGGATGCAAAGGTGTTTTCAACCTGAGGTCCCCCTCTTTCTTCCCGGGTTGCTGACAGTTACCCAGCGGAACCATTGCAAAGGCAAGAATTTACTCCTCTTCTTGGTACCTCAGTTTTACCTCTAGCTTTAAGTCAACCAGGGAAAATTACCCAGTTTCCCTAAAATCGTGGAGTTGATGGTGGCAGGGTTGCTTTATTTGGCTTTTTGGGAGTGGGGGGCAGAAGACAGGGCCACAGGAAAAGGAGTGGCGAGAAACTTTGCTTCTGTTTTCTTCTGAGCTCGTCGTCTTTATTTTTATGAAACCGGCTACTGGTAATTCGAGGTGCACTCATTAAGAACTCGCCCGGTGCAGGAGGAGGAGAAAGGAAAGCCAGTGTAGCATGGTCTCAATGGCAAGTGGCTTCCACAGCGGCTTCAGGTGCTTTGCTCCAGAATTTTCCCTGGCTTGTGCACTCCCACACCGTGTGCAATAAAGTTCCTGCCTGCGTTTTACATCTTTGACATTGAGGCGGAAGATTTGGCCTGAATTTATGTAATTTAGTTGGGCACAAATATAACCCATGAATAGTCACATTCATCTCCTAATTAGAAAATCAAACGATAATGCAGGACAGGCTGCGGGCACCCCCTCATTTCATCCAACAAAAGTGTGCTGTGTGTGTTGGACGTCTGCAGAGGGAAGAGTCAGTTGAATTGCTTCATGAAGTTAATGAAAAGTGTCCGACAATAGGGGAATGAAAGATGCAAACCCAGCGCACTGTCAGGTATTTAGCGTGTTAAAATCTCTGCGTGATGGGTAAAGATTTTGGGGAAATCTTTTGCGCTCTATGTACGAATGGGAGGGCTTATAAAATTCCAGGTTGGACAGGCCCCCCTCTCCCCCTCCCCCACACACGTTCTGTGCCATTTCCTTGTGTGGAGTGAGTTGAGAAGAGTAAAGAGAAGTTGAAGAAATAATTAGTGAGAGAGGTTTTCATACGTTCACACGTCCATGTAGCTGCTTATCTGGGTCTCTTATTCAGCACATTATGTTGAGGCCATTAGTTTGGATGCTTTATATTTTTGCATCTGGCGTAGTGATATCCGTGCCGTTAAATATGTGATTTGCCTGTCGCCTGCATTTTCAGACAAAGATCAAGAGGAACATAAACAAGCCCCAAATATACTTTATGTAGGTGCTTGGCAGTATTGTTTTATATGGCTTGAAATTAGTGAATGGAAACTTTAAAAGAAATTGTTCATATTTTTGCAAGTTTGAAGTGTGCCGGGACTTTGTCAAATTCCCGTTAAAATAAATACGTCAATTTCATCTCCCTTCCAAATTCATTTATCTTGCTTTTTTAAAAGGTGTTTTCTACTTTACCTGATGTTTAAATTGGATTCGCTCGTTTATGCTGTTCTTTGCTATATCCCCCACGTTTTTCTTAAATGAATTACTAATGACAGAGCACTCCATCATCCCCTCTCTGCAGCCACTTTAAGAAAAGCATGGTGATCTAAACCTTTTAACCTATTAAAGATGATTTTTCCCAATTGAATCAGACCCACCACAGGTGTAATAACTAATCATTTAAACTACACCTGCTATTATGTATTTTTAAGCCATTATGCGTGTTGGATAGATGATAATTCATGTTTATTGCATTGTCCGATGGATCCGTTTTGCCTGCACTAGGCTGATTAATGTATTTAAAGAAATAAGAGATGCAATTTTTAAAAAAAAAAATTGATGGAATGCGCCAAGCACTGCATTGAGTGCACCATTAAACCCATCAGAACTTTGCTCTCTGACCAGAAATGCATATACCAAGGACTATATTAAAAAAGCAAGGTGAAACCTGTGCGTTTTAGTGGTGGGGTTCTGTTTTCTTTCTGTCACGGAAAATTTTGGAAGGATGTAGGAAAGGTCTGGGCTTCTGTGGGAACTGT
Organism: Rhinolophus ferrumequinum; assembly: GCF_004115265.2. Classification (NCBI taxonomy): domain Eukaryota; kingdom Metazoa; phylum Chordata; class Mammalia; order Chiroptera; family Rhinolophidae; genus Rhinolophus; species Rhinolophus ferrumequinum. Next base: position 7,016,819 of record NC_046292.1, read on the forward strand.
GCCATTAGCATCTACTGCTTAAGACCTGCGCCGCCACGTTGCCTCTGACACCTGGTACATGTGCCCCAGCGTGTGGGGACTGCTGCATGATGTGAATGCTCTAATTGTCTGGTGTGTCGAAGTTGTGTTTTTTCTCCAGGTGAAGAGCAATTATCCCCGAGCCATCTGAGCTGGGCACATTGGCATTGACCCGGTGGGGCCGGTGGCTGTGTAACCGGCCATTCTCTGTCCAGGGCATGGGCCTCTCTCCCTTTTGTTCTCCTCCTTCCTCCTTCACCATCTCCTCTTCCCATTTCTCCCCTTTCCTTGTTCTTTCACCCCGCCCCCTCTTCCTTCTGTTATGTCTCCTCTGCTTCCTCCTCTTGTCCTACGGCCACCTTCTTCTTCTTCCCTCCTCCTTCTACCCCCCCTCCTGTCCCTTTTCTCTCCATTTCCTTTGCTTTTTTCCTCTTCTTTCCCCTCGCTCATCTCTTCATTAAAATGCACCTGTTTTGTGGGCGTTTGTCCGATGTTTCTTGAGTTTGACGCAATCTGGAGAGATCTGATTGAGGGGCTAAGGGGATGAGTACAGACTTGGGGTTCTGGAGTCTTGAGCATCAGTTTTTCTCTAGTCGAGAACTGGTTGGTGATCACTGCCATTCATGATGGTAGTTTGTAGTGTTGGACAGCTTATGCCCATTCTGAAGGAACCTAGATGTCCTGTCGCTCACAGGTCCCGATCTACAAATCTGGGACACCTGAGCTCATCCTCTAGGGAGAATGTGTTGGGCAAGTCTCCCCAGAAGGACTACGGGGAAAATATATAAAGGACTTACTCTAGCTTTTTGTTTTTCTGATTTATCCTCCTGTCTTTTGTTCCCAGGAAAGTCTGTCTGGTCTCAAGGTTAAATTCATATAAAACATGAAGAGGATATTTGTAACTTGTATTCCACTTGGAGTCACAGTGCGTTCTGTTTGAATTTCTGTGTGACAGCTACCCTTAGTTTGAAGGATCATAGAAAGCTTCCTTGTATTTGGTCCCTTAGAAATGTTTTCTTTCCACGACTTGTGAGTGAACTACAGGGCCTGTTGACTGTACCTGTAACATGAGACTGTATTATTCTTTGGTTTTGATGAGATGAATAATGCCAGTCATTTAAAACGGCCTCTCTGCTACCTGGGCAGGTACCCGTTGGACTAGCATCTGGGCTGGAGAGCAGAGAGGGGCGGTACGCAGACACGCTAGTATGTGCTGAGCGATGTGAAGGTTCAGACCTTCAACACTTTTCCTTCTGTCCTCTACTTGGCTTATTCGTAGATGTGAAGAGTTCCTCAACTATCATACTAGAGGTAGATAGATAATCTGTTAGTCTGTCAGCGTTCAGCCACGAAACCCCAAACATTGTCCCCTGACGGCTCTTCAGAACTGAGCGCCAGTGAGAAGGACCAGTGTGGATGACCGTGTGTGTTGCCTCTGATATAATCCTTCCCAGCCGGAGGCACTTGGCCAGGCTCCTTGGAGGCAGCCTGGGCTCTTCCCTTGAGATGCTTGTGGTGTTTTGGGGAGGCAGCCTGAACATTAGAATGCAGTGTGATTATGTCTTCAGTTATATGGTACACGCTACGGGCACTGAGGAGTTAAGCGAATAGGGAGATCAGAGATGGCTTAGAACAGGCAGTAAGTAAAAGGGCTGTGCGGGGTGTGTGTGTCTGTACGTGTGCGTGTGTGTGTGCGCGTGTGATGTTCAGATAGGTAGAGGCGGGAAAGGGAGGCCTTCGAGAAGAAGGGCACAGCTTGGGCACAAGTGTAGTGATGTGGATGAGTATGGCCAGGAGAGGACCACCTGCTGTGGAGTAAGAAGAATCACCTTGGACAGGGAAGATAGGAGAAGACTGTCGCAGGTCTTAAAAAGCTAGGCTGCGGGGCGTCCGGATGGCTCAGTTGGTTAGAGCGCGAGCTCTGAGCGACAGGGTTGCTAGTTCGATTCCCACGTGGGCCAGTGAGCTGTGCCCTCCACAACTAGATTGAAAACAACAACTTGAGCTGAGCTGCTGAGGGGTGGCTGGATGGCTCAGTTGGTTAGAGCGTGAGCTCTTAATGACAAGGTTGCCGGTTCAATTCCCACATGGGATGGTGGGCTGCTCCCCCTGCAACTAAAGATTGAAAACGGCAACTGGACTTGGAGTTGAGCTGCACCCTCCACAACTAGATTAAAGGACAATGACTTGGAGCTGATGGGCCCTGGAAAAACATACTGTCCCCCAATAAAGTCCTGGAAATACACAGTGTTCCCCTTCCCCAATAAAAATCTTTAAAAAAAAAGCTAGGCTGAGGGCGTTCGATTGATAGACTCAGATGCAGGAAGCCAGTGAAGGGAGGGAACCGACGTAGTCTTTTTATTCAGGTAGATTTCAAATGTGAGAAATAACTGGTTATAAATTGGACCACAATGATGCATGTATTTCTGTGGACCTAGGATAAACTTGTAGGGTTTTTAATCTTGAAATTCAGACTGTTGGGGTTTACTTTTCTTTTCTATTTTATCTCCCCCACCAGATTGCCACGGCAGTGAAGTTTCTACAGAATTCCCGGGTCCGTCAGAGCCCACTTGCGACCAGGAAAGCGTTCCTTAAGAAGAAAGGTACAGGTTCCCCGTGGCTGTGCAGAGTGGCCTGCAGAAAGGGGCTGGGGACAGGGCAGAGGGAAGCCACAGTGTTGATGAAAGGAGCTCCTAGAACTGTCCCCCTAGTGTCGGGGCGGGGGTGTGAAGGGTGCCCCCAGTGGGAATGCAGGCTGCTTTCCTAACGGTGGAGCAGAGAGATGATCCAGTTCGGATAATCAAGCACCAGATGTAAGGCCAACAGCTTAGCCTGGGACCGCCTGGCCAGGCAGCTTTCAGCAGCAGCAGGAGAGAGAGGCCCACTGGATAAGAAGGTGGAGGGAGGACTTGTACTTTCTGGTGCGTTCTTCTGATAATGGCCCTGGCTGCAGAATGACTGGCTTTAGGTCAGCTGCTTCAGTAAAGAATGAGGAAGAAAGAAATGAAGGACGAGGGAAATGAGATGACTAAACACGGTCAGGGTAAGGTCAAGCTTGGGGTCAGTCTGATTTACGGATTGAAGTGGTAAATTACTGGTTTTATGGTATTTCTGTAAGCCTGGATTAAATGGATCTTGACAAATTCGATATTGTCTGAAGCAGAATCTGTTCTGGCCCTGTTGAAATTTGGGATATTTTTCTTTTTTGTAAAATACAAAACACGAAAACAAACCCCCACAACAACCCCAAAATAAAAAAAGAAATCTGACTTCCATTCTTTGAACATTTAATTTTATAGAAAGCTAGGAAGTTGTTCAAAGGTCCTTATACACCATGAGGGAGGAAAGTGAGTTTTCTTTCCCCCAAAACAGAACTCTTTTTCCTTTGAGAGCTGGAATGCCAGCCTCAAAATTCTGGTTTTTGAGCTTTGAGTCATTTGTGGCTGGAATAGCAGATGGAGTGGTTTGGTAGGCCTGCTACATGCTGTCCCACTGAGGCGGCCGCGCGGGACCATGGCCCAGGGCTGCACGTGCACGTCGTCGGGGCAGGATAAGCCCACACATTTCATTCACAGGCAGCCGTCAGAGGTCCCGTGACTGAGCTGATGAGGGGCGCTGTGCGTTGGCTGGCGGCATCATGCTCGCCCCCGATCAGTAGGAGATTATTAAAATTTGGAGCGTGTTGGCTGGCCTCTCCACTCCACAACCATCATGCCATAAAAGAGTTTTTCCTTGAAATATGTGTACCTATGGGGAGTAATTAATCATAAAAGCTTGGGGATTTCAGCTCTCTCATCAAAGCATTGAAGCTGGGGAAAGCTGAGCCTAAAAGCTGTGTTGATTACCCGGGGTAACCTGAGACAAAATCTATGGTTGCCGAGAGATCCTTCGCCCCAGTATATTGTGCAATATTATAACTGCCTGATCTTCTCTTCCACTGACAATGACCAGTTATTCCTCATTTTCTCTCAAACGCAGCTGGGTTAGAATTTCATTTGCAGAAGGTATTTAGAGCAATTTAGAGACAAATGTCTCTGGTGTTTGCTCGGCACTTCCCCACCGCAGGCTTTGCTGAGCAGTTTTAGTATCAGGAGCTCCATCTAATCTGTTTAATTTTAATAAATCCCTGACTGGGAGAGAGAGAGAGAAAAAAAGAGAGAAACTCTGGACCAAATAATACTTCTTTTGAGTTAGTTGGCTAATAATTACTGTAGAGAGGAAACTGTTTTGTGCAGTTGTTATTTGTTGTTCCGCCTTAAAAGAAAACACAGCCGATTGATTCATTAATTCACCTAAGAGAAAGTGCTGGCCCTGGGCCACGCCCTGTTGTAGACAAAAACCCCTGCCCTCTCACGTCTTAAATTCTGCCTTAAGATGGGGAAGGCAGACAAATAACGAGTGAAAAAATAGGGAGTATGCGGAATGGCAAGTGCCCTGCAGAAAAGACAGCCAGGCCGGGGGGTGGACGGTCATGAGTGCTGGCACTTTTAGACCAGGCGGTCAGAGCTCTGCGAGGGTGACAAGTGAGCAAAGCCCTGAGGACATGACCATTTGTTGATAGAGTGGGCATAATGTCCTTCTTGACCTCCTGTGGGTCCGCGTTTTTAGACTTTTAGCTGCAGGAACCGTGAGAGGCATTGACCCTTCTTCCTCTAAAGAGAACCACAGGAGTTTTCCCAGATTTAAACACTGAATCGTTAGATTTAATCGCCCAGCTCCATTGTCCTCTAAAACGCTCCTTCAGTCGGGAACTACCCATTTCCAAGGTGAGTCCCACCCAGTAGGGTAAGTTCTGGCAGGACCTTTTCTGGGCAGAGAATTCCAAAGTTTGATCGGCGTCCGGGGAAGAAGTGCCCCTTCGTGGATTTAAACTTTTTCAATTCCCAGCTCTTCCTTGGGTCAGGCAGACATGATCAGCACAGCCTGGCACCATCTCTGATAGGACGAGAGAGGAGGGGCGCTTCCAAAGGGGCCGCTTCCATCCTGTCCCTGACAGGAGTTGGGAAGGAAGGAGAGTTGGTGTTTGGGGGTAGGGAGGGTGTGTTCGGGGAGCGATCAACGTTCTGGCATCCACCGCAGACGTCTCCCCGAAGGACTCAGTGTGGTGGTGGGTTTGGGCCAGTGGCTTTGGGCGCGGCTCGCGACCACTGTCGTCTTGGCTTTTCTCGTGTCACGTTGGGGAATTAACAGTGGTGCACTGCCTTGAATTACAATCTTGACTTTCCTTTTTTTAATAAACATCTCTTTCCTGAAAAGGCAAATCCAATTTTGTTTTTGTTTTAATATTATTTAATATTTAATATAGAAATTGAGGTCCCTGCACTGCATGTCAGTTCAGTGGAAAATGAGGGTGGCTTTAGTCGCATCAGCTGAGTCTGTTTTCTTGTGAAACCACAACCCGGAGCAGGGGCTGCATCCTGCCTCTGTTACTGACAGGTTAGATGTGTGCGCTCTGATTTTGGGGGTGGGGGTGGGGAGGTGCAGTGGAGAGTAAATAGGATTGGGATGGGAGAGCATTGGTTTGCAAAGGTCTTTTGTGTTTGAGCTTTTGGGTAGTTTTATTTTTGTTTTTCTGAGATCTCTTCTGGAGGCTTTAAAGTCTGAATATGGAGTCATTAATGAGAAACATGAAGTTATTAGAATCATTTATCATTTTCTTTGAAGCTGTACTGCCGTTTTGTGTAATTTACAACATTTCTTTTATCGGGATTTTTTTGGGTGAAAGAGAAAAGCAGCTGTTCACCTTCAGAGTATTAGAATAAATGTGTTTGTTTCTTTTCACCACTTGATTCTGCAGATGACATATCAACTGCAGAGTCAGCCCCACGCAAAGAGAACCGGGCTGTGCGTGGGGTTGAAGCCCTCACAGAACTGGTCTATATATAGAAGTGCTTCTTGCCAGGCAGGCTTCATATCTGGGGCTGCAAGCAGGCTGCAATCCAGGCGGTTAGAGCAGCTTATAGACAGCAAGAGAACCCGTCCAGAAAGTTAGAGGCTTGATCGTTGTTGTCAGTAGGCTTGTGTTGATTTGACACCCTATCCAACCACAAAATGTAGGAGGCAGTCTGCTTCCAAACATATTTGGTGGGCTGAGTGTATGGTGGGGAAAAGTAATGCCTCTCCATGGGCGTTGGGGGGAGGGGTAGCTGAGGTGGGGGAAAGGTAGAGTGAGTTAGTTGTCTGTTAGCTTACTCTGATACATCTGTTGCAAAGCAGGCTTCTAGAAAAAAGATGAGCATCACACGCTTTTCTGTGTAATCCTGAACAGTGAGGCCTGGATGGTGTTGGCTGACACTTCTGCCGATCGTGCCCTTCTCAGGTGTGTAAGTCAAGGCCTGTATTCTCCCTCATCTAATAAATAGTCTGGGGGGTGAGGAAAACTCAACAAATAAAACGCACTGCCGTACTTTCTCATTCTAAAAGGTGAAAGAAACAAGATGGTGTCTGTCTTCTGTTCCTGGAAGCGGAACCCCCAGTAGCAAAACAGCCTCCTTGCTGGCATGAACTTGAGGAAGAAACCTGATGGTCTCAGCCTTGGTGGTGGGGTAGAAGTGAAGGGCTTCTCTCACCGGAGTGTCTTAAGGGGGAGTAAATTCTTACACAGATTTCAATTTAACCCTCTTTTATTACTTTTCTTTTTTTATCATTTACGTCCATTTCATGAGGTAGTTTGCATGTCCTTGAATGGAATCTCGTTACCATGAAAGCTTTTTTAGCATTGATTTCATAACAGTCTTAATTTAATAGCTCCGTCATTACTGAGAAGCTCTGGGAGTGGGGCCCTGGCTTTCCAGGTCACTGACCTTTTAATTACAAACCTTGTTCTGATGGCCAGGTTATCGACTGGACAGCTCCCAGCTTGTGCCCCCAGGATGAAAACGAAAATAACTGCGTTTCCTCCCCCACTCCAGGGGAAAAAAAAAATTGTAACCTCGTGTGTTTCTAAAATTAATTTTCTCTTTCAGCTTTACTTTATAATTAATTCTTTAATGTGTCTTAGACAAGCCAGAAGTTTGGTTATAACGCTCTTTTTTCTGGAGCGTGGGTCCCGCAGACAGCTTGGAGGGGGCGGGGAAGGACAGAGGTCTTGCCAGCTACCACCGTGTGTTTGCTTGTGGCCCATTTCCTCATCCTCACCAACTCCTGCGGCTGAGTTGGAAGGAATAGTGTTGGCTCTTGTGAGGCTGTCTGGCCCTTCTGATTCTTTGTTAACGAGACATGGATTGTGGCAGGAAGACTTAGATTCACCCCTGTATTGCTGGGGTAGTGGAGCCCTGTACATCACGGACGTTTTAAAAACATGTTCCCGTTCTGAGAAAAGACGAGGGTCGGCTGAGTTTGCTTATCCTGTCTTACTTACCTCTCTGTTAGTCTCAGATGACTGGAGGAAGCAACCGTGTTTCCCCGAAAATAAGACCTAGCTGGATAATATGCCCTAATGCATCTTTTGGAGCAAAAATTAGTATAAGACCCGGTCTTATATTAAAATAAGACCGGGTCTTATGTAATACAATATAATACAAGACCAGGTCTTATATAATATAATATAATATAATATAATACTGGGTCTTATGTAATACAATATAATACAAGACCAGGTCTTATATAATATAATATAATACAGTATATTAATTTTTGTTACAAAAGACGCATTAGAGCTGATGGTCTGGCTAGGTCTTATTTTCAGGGAAACACGGATGTACCCTACCCAGGCGTTCTACTCAGCCATGAGCTTGAACTGCATAGATTGATCTAGGTTCTCTCTCACTGACCATGAAGACGGAGAGAAAAAGGAAAGGACAGTGGCTCGTAAGTAGGGTGACCATTGGTTCTGGTTTGCCCCGGACTGTCCTGGTTTTAACCCTAGAATTCCTACGTCCTGGGCGGCCCCTCAGGCCTGGGCAAACAGATCAGCCTAGCAGTACAAGCCTTACTCAGCAGTGAGAGACGAATGGCTATGTTTTTGGGAAAGGGGGGATGTCCACTAGCAGTCAGTCCCCGAGAGTCTAGCTTGAAGTCGAGTGGCAGCTTCCTCACCACTGCCTGCTGTTACTAACCCCCCCACTCCCCCACCCCCACCCCCCCTCTGCTGTGGGTCCAGTGCAGAGGCTCTGGGGGCAGGAGGCCGTGCCCTGCAGGTGAGCGAGGCGCTGCCGAGCCCGCCGAGCAGACGGGGCTGTGTGTGGCGGCCGCGGGCTTGTTCCTCAGCATGATTGAGCATCTCCATCCATCTGCTGTGAACGGACCGGCTCCCTTCCCTGCCAGTCTTGCATCTGCATCGCCGTCACCTGCTGTTCTGGATCAGCCTATTCATCACACTGACTGGTGTCCCCCCATCAATTTTCCCCTTTTCAAGTTATCCAAACTTGTCTTGAACTCCACAGATTCCTCTCAGCATCTCAGAGCTATAGCAGCTAGACCAGCTGAACGCTGTGGAAATAGGGACCCCATGGCTTCCCCATTCAGAGACGGACCTGATAACGCTTGCTCCCCAAAGAAGGCTGAGTCAAGTAGGGTCCTACACTTCACCCTCCAGTTGGGGGTTGCGGTCCAGTGGCACAGAGGAGCTTGAGGGAAAAATAACAAAGCTCTTTGGATTTGCCCAGTTGCTTTGAGATTTTTTCCCCTGAAAATGAAGAATGATTCTTCTTTTCTTAAACTTATGTGCCTGCAACAAGACTACAAAGAAAAGCAAAGTGACATTGTCACATATGATAGTGCAGTAGCCCTCTCATATTTGCAGTGGATAACCTACTAGGACCCCCAGGGGGTGCCTGAACCCCTGGATAGTACCGAACCGTGTACATATATGTTTTTCCCTGTACATACTGTACGTACCACTTCACTTAAAGGAAGCATTTTAGGGCTTCTCTTTGGCATATCCTAATTACCAACATCACTACCCTTGCGTTTTTATTAGTAAGTAAAATAAGGGTGACTTAAACACAGCACTGCAATGCCACGGCATTCGATCTGATAACTGAGACGGCTACTCAGTGACTAATGGGAGGGTGGTAGGTAGTGTATAGAGCCTGGATACGGTGGATAAAAGGATGGTTCACGTCCAGGGTAAGATGGAGTGGGAGGGCTCGAGATTTCATCATTTACTCAGAAGGGTGCACAATTTAAAACTTACAAATTGTTTATTTCTGGAATTTTAATATTTTCGGACTGTAGGTAGCTGAAACCATGGAAATTGAAACAGCAGAAATTGAAACTGCAGGTGAGGGGACTATTGTATTCAAGTTTATTTTATTTTATTTTTTAGCTTTTTGGAAAGGTGAGATAAGTACATGGCTTCAAAAATTGAAACGGTAAAGAAGGATATACAGTGAAAAATAAGTTTTCTTCCCATCTCTCATTTCTGCCCCATTTTCTTTCCCACAGGATGCTGCTGTTAACAGTTTCTTACGTATCCTTCCAAAGATAATCTGTCCATATGAAAGCATGCGAATATTTAGTACTCCCTCCACAGACACACAAACGGTTTTAAATACAGTGATAGCATATTTTGCAGTTTACTTTTGCGCTTGACTTTGTATCTTGGCTGCCATTCCATATCAGTACATACAGATTTGTTTTGTTCTTTTCAGTGGTTGCATAGTATTCCACTGTACGCATGTGTCATAATCTTTTTTAACCAGTCCCAAATCAGTGAACATGCAGGTTTATTCCTGTCTTTTGCTGTTTCAAACAACACTGCAGTGACTTTTCTTGTGTAGACGTTGTCAGACACACATTAGTTTGGCACTATGCTAAAAGGAAAAGCGTTTGCATATGGTAAGTAGGCTAGGGTATATTTTTCTTGCTTAAAATTTCATGAGATTATGTGTCCCCCCCAAATATAAAACTCTTTTCTAATATAAACATGACAATAGGTAGAAAGAAATTAATAAGAGAAAGACAGCATAGCAGATTATTATTAACACTTAGTACAGATTTAGATTTTGAGGGGGCATTCCAGTTATTGGTTACATGAAAAATGCTTTCTTTCTAAAAGAATCCTTTGTTTTTTTAAGTCTATTTTTGAAAGGGATATGGGCTCATAAATTTAATTTCTGGTTCAAAATACACATTTAAATAAATGGAAAGCTTCAGAAACTTGAAGGTTATGATCTGTTTTCAAATGAAGTCTGTAGCTTTGTCTTTTGTTGTTGAACATTTTATGGGTCCTAGGCCATTGGTTAGGTGGTCAGCCTTTGTTCAGTGTCTGTTGTGTGGAGAGTATTATTACATTAGTCACTCATGAAAGAAAAACAAAGTGCCTGTCGTTTGCAATACAAGAGGCTCATGAGGAGGTGAGAATGGATGCTGAGTGCTTATCAGCTATCCATGTATGTCCATGAAATACCGGAACATCTCAGCAGTCAGCAAAATCAGACTAGGGAGAGACTGGAGTTTAAAGCCCACTAGACTGGGTTCCTCCAGGCCAGTGAGCGTGGCTCATTCTTCCCAGCATCCTCAGCGCCCGGCTTAGCCCGGCTTAGCCGGCCTCAGTCAGATACTGATGAATGAGGGACTGAATGAGTGGATGACTGAAATTAGGAGACACTTACTGGGAAAAGTTTCAAAAGGAGCTCGGTTTTTCTTAAGTCTACAATTTATCTATTTGTTCAACCCTAGTATACATGTAAACTGGTTTCAGAATTGCTAACCCATATGTCTTTGCCTACTAGAGTATAGTGTTGATATGCAGTTCTTTTTGTCTTTAGTCTTATAGTATCCAGTGAAAACACTCTTTTCCAAAGTTGCTTAGATCAGCAGAGCTCAGCTTTGACCTAGACATTGAGAGAGGCAGTGGGCATAGATGGTCAGAGAAGAGTGGGAATGGCAGCGCTAGTGAGGGGAGGATTATGCACAAACATATATGCAGTTAGCTGGATTGGCCCATACATAGGGTCTGTAGAAAGGGAGAGAACTGCGGTTGGTGAGATGGTCAGCAGGGAGGAGTTGGTGTTAGGAGTCAATATTATAAATGACAGTCAATAGCACTTTTTGAACTGGTTGAAACTCTGACAACTCTGCTTGGGGAACTTTGCTCTGGGCTCTGTATTGAAAGCTGAATTGGCCTGGCAATAATAAAACCAGCTATAAAGAAGGCCCTGCTGAGTCTCTTGTCCGATATGAAAGATCTGGAATGTGAGGGTGGCAGAAATGTGAAGGATCTGGAATGTGAGGGTGGCAGAAATGGAAATAGAAATGATAGCATATTTATGTACAGAATTTTATGGTTTTTAAAACACATACATTAGTCAGTTTTTTCTTCACTATAATCTTTGTAGTAGTCGGGTTAATAAATATTTGTTGAATGAGTGAATGAATGAATATATCGTTTAATGAACCTCCCATTTTGCAGATGAGGAAACTGAGGCTCAGAAAGGTTAAGTAGTGTAAATAAAGGGCAGAAGCAGAATTAGGACCAAGGGTTCTGACTAGAGGTCTTTGAACTGTATCACACTTTCTGGAAAGGAAGGACAGAGCCACAGACATTGTAGAAGAAAGAGGAAACCATGCTCAGTAGTGGATGGGAAGTATGACGTGAAGGAGGCAGGGCTGAACATGACTCAGGGTTGTTTTATTTTGTTAAGCAGCTTTATTCATTGCATGAAAAAGGCTTTTTTCCTAAAGAAAAATACACAGTAAGCCGTACATATTTAATTTGTACAGTTTTAAAATTTTTTGACATATGTATATACCTGTGAAACAATCACTACAGTCAAGATAATGAACACACCGATCACCCCCAAATACTCGTGCCCTTGTAATTCCTTCCTTCTGCCTCCCCTTGACCCCAACACAACCTGGGTCCCAGGCAAGCAAGGACCTGCTTTCTTCCATGATAGATTAATTTGCATTTTCTAGAATTTTATATAAAAGGAATCGTACAGTATATGCCTTCTTTTTGGGTCCTGCTTTTCTCACTCAGCGTATTTATTTTGAGATTCATCCACATTGTTAAATGTATTAGTGGTTCATTCCTTTTTATTGCTGCATAGTAGTCCATTATTTGTATACAATATAATTTATTTACCTATTCCCCTGTTGATAGACATGTTGAGTTGTTTCCGGTTTATAGCTATTAAAAATAAAGTTGCTGTGAACATTCGTGTATAAAACTTTGCAGGGACATATAATTCCCTTTGGGCAGGTACACGGGTGGAATGCCTGGATCATATGGTAGTTGTATGTTTAACTCTTTAAGAAGCTTCCAGACTGCTTTTGAAAGGATGTACCATTTTATTTTCTCCCCAAGTCGTGTGTGAGTGTACCAGGGTTTTGAGCCTGGGGAAGAGAAAGATGCAGGTGTTGTATTTATAATTTGTTTCCAATAGTGAAAGCACATGGCTTTGGAAGCATTCTTAAGAGTGACTGAATAATAGGTCATGTTTAGAATACTTACGCTTGGTTGCTAATAGTGCCTAAAACTGCCTGGGTTCAAATCCCAGCCTCAGCACTTTCTACTGTGTGACTCTCGATAAAATACTTAACCTCACTGTGCTGTAGTTTCTTTATCTGTACAATAGGCTTAATATTAGTATTTACTACAAAAGGTTCTTGTAAGAATTTAAAAAGTAATGTGGAATTAGAGTGCCTGGCACTAAAATAAGAGCTTAATTGATGATGACAGTGATCAATAGTATATATCCTCTTAAAAGGTACGCGCTATTCAGCTTGCTGTAATGTTATGTTAAAACGATAAACTTATTGATATCATGAAAATGCATGCAACAGAAATCTCCAGGAACTCTGAGCAGAGAGGTATTTAATACAGGCAGTTAGGAGCTTACTCACTATTGAAAGGGCCAGAGGAATTGAAGGAGTAACTCTCCAGGGAAGCTGCTCCCTGTGTTCCATTCAGGAAATTGGGGAACCAGGAGGCTGCTGCTGGAACCTTTGAGTTCAAGAGCGAGCCTCATAGCCATGACCCAGGGCTCAGGAAGTCAGTGCCGCCACCACTGCAGTGTGTTCTGACATCCGTAAAAACAGTGACAGGAATATGAACTTGGCCTCTGTCTCTGTCAAAATTGCCTCTTGGCTCATGAAGCTGGAGACTAAAGACGACACTGCAGTGGGAAACCTGGGTGTTTCCATCTTCCTTGCTGATCTGCTGACGTTTGTAACAGTCAGCAGCGGGGGGGTCCAGCTCTTCTGCCTCTTTTCCACTTTCCAGATCACCCGTGAGCGCACTGAATTCCAACCTAGAACTTTAGCTGCCAAGGAGTCCGGGAAGTGTAGCTTCCCGGACATACACTTCCAGCCTCTTAAATGCAGGATGGCACAGTAGAGAGGGACGTCAGGATGGATGTGAAGATGTGAGAGCTGTCAGAGGAATTGTAGAAGATTCACAGATATTTGCCCCAAAACAGGGTACAAGCACATTTATGGCACAAGCCTCTTTCTTACTGAAGGTTTAACTTGGGGTTTTTCAAGCCATTTAGATAATAAACAGCCCACAAGATGAGGGAATCATTTTGCTCCAAAGCATGCTAATAAAAAAAAGTCAGCCAAAAGAGAATTCATGTTTTTAGTGTGTAAGCAGGTGGCAGTGGTTTATTTGTAAATCTAAAGTGTTTTATTCAACACAGAGCAAATCGTGTGTATATATGAGAGAAGAGTACTCTTTTAGGCAACTATTTTTTGTTGTTTTTGAGAAGAGCTAGGCTTTTAATTGGTAACAAAAGCTGTAATGATGTTATCTCCGGTTTGTCCAAGAGATAAATATTGATGCATTCTGTGTCGCCACTGGCTTTCTGAGATGATTTTAAGACTACTTGTCACTCTTTTCTGGCCTCACTTAGGGATGGGAGTTCTTCTAATGAGATTCACCCGCTAAAGGCAGGCAAGGGAATTTTCACCAAAGGGACTACATGGTATGTGGGTTTGTGGGACAGTGTGGAAGTAGGGACTTCTGAAACTTAATATAAGGTACAACATAAGGCAGTCTCTACTGAAAAAAAATTTCATGTTGATTGGACTATAATTAGAAAGATTTGAAAGTAATTTGGATAGTAGTCTTCATTCATTTACCAATCCAAAAATCATTAACATTTTTGAGCCTATGCCTTAAAAAATGAATTTATCTGGAAGAGGGAAAAGGGGGTCAAGTATATGATGATGGAAAGAGAACGAATTGGGTGGTGCACATACAATGTAATATATAGATGGTGTATTATAGAAATGTACACTTGAAACTTACATAATTTTACTAAGCAATGTAACCCCATTAAATTTAACAAAAATGTTTAAAACTGAATTTATCTGCTACCTCTGCTGTGTGTGTGTGTGTGTTTGTGTGTTAGTGTATCTGAATTTGTAAAGCATAAGTTAGTATGCTTTTATTTTCAATTTACTTTTCACCGTAGGCCTGCTAGTTTGGTCAGTCAACAGCGATATCTTTCCATTTTTGAGGTGAGTAAAGGTAACTCACAAAGTGTTCTCAGTAAATGGAATGATGGGGAATTCAGGCTTATGTTTAATTTGCACTGAGAATTAAACAGCTCTACTGTTTTTTGCCTTCCAACTTGAAACAGACCTGTGTCTGGTTTCTTAAACATTCTGGTGGGAGCTAATATTCTCAGATCTCACCCCTTTTATCAGATAGAGGACTTGGGAATGCTCTAGTCTCTTACTGTTAATTATTCTTTTTAGTTTTAAAGCCCTTTAAAGTAATCTTACAGTAATTAGATTGTTGAGTAGATTGTCTTTAGTAAGTAACATGGTGATCTTTAAATTTTGTGTAGATTTTCAGTTTGTTAAATGATTGCAAAGGCTTTCATTCATAAAGTTGAAGTTTACCTTATGGCATTTCAGGGGGAAAAAAATCACGACCCTCTGATAAATTAAATATCACAACCACATAAATGTCATCTTTTCAATGAAAACTAAAGTGCATAGGAATGGGACTCTCTTCCACTCCGTTTTGGCTTCACGCTGGATCTGTACTCTTAACCAACAAGAAAAATATGTTACCACTGACAGTGGTAAACCTGTGAAGCTGAAGAACAAAGCTCTACCCTCTCCTGCTTTGTGAGTCACAAACAGAATTGTCAATTAAATTATTCTAATTGCAAAATTTGGGGTCTTGGCCCAAAGAACACAGGTTGAGTTTGAAGAAGAGGCAGTTAGAAAAATCGGTTTAACTTACAAATGGAGCTAATTTGTACAGAGTGTAATTGAAAGAGAATAAATATGAAACTTGGTGATGACCTCTTTTGAGTCCATTTCTGATATTCACTTACATTTTTTTTTTCAATCATAGGCTCTCCTGTAAGCAGTCCTGAAAAGAGGAGACTAAGTACTAAATTAGAAATAAGAGAAAATAGCTGTTGTTTGGAAAACCTTAATATTTGATTTTGAAAGATTTTTACTATTCATCAAATCATCAAGTATTTCTTGAGTGTATTGCATGTTTTTTATAAGGCACTGTCCTGGCCCTGGGACTAAGAATACAATGATAAATAAAACAGCATTTTTGGGGTGGGCACAGACTCCTTCGAAATGTGAAATACACAACATTGTCACAATTAAGCAAAGTGCCATGATAGAGAATATTGGGAGGGCAAGGGGGCAGGAGGCAGGCGGGGAGGGTGGGAGGGCAGGGGGAGGGTGGCAGGGCCTGGAGGGCTGTGTTGGAAGGGTTGCTGGAACCGGAATAGGAAGAACAAGAGCACCAGCAGAGGGACACCCAGCTCCCAGACTCTGAGGCGGGAGAGGAGCTTGATTTAATCCAGGAACCCACGGTGGGACTGTAATTGTTGGTGAAAAGAAGAGTGACGTCTTACCAGCTCCCAGATGGGGACGCCATTGAAAAGAAACGTTCTATTGAATTTCACATCCCCCAGTTTAGAATTTTTCGTATCACCAGTGACCAGGTTCAGCTCTGTTCACCAAGCATTCCTGGTCTCCTGTTTGCTGAGCCCTATGCTAAGTGCAGTGGGGACACAAATGTCCCTGTCCTCGGAGAACTCGGTGATGAGACAGACAGTGGAAACTACTAGGAAGTACAGTTGTAATTTACAAGCAAGGCTGAGATGATACAGACTGTTTAATAGCCACTAACATATACATTTTACTTTATAGTTTAAAAGCATTCTCAATTCTCACATACATTTGCTTATTTAATCTTCGTGGTAACCCAAGTTGTGTCCTCCAAAAACGTGCGTGTGAGCGTGGAGACTCACGGAACCCCACCGAATTTGAGAAACAGGTCTCTGTCATCACTGAGCTGGTGAATCTCAGTGCATTGTCTGCTGACATGGACGAGGCTTCTCCTTGAAGAGTCACATTGTTAGAAATGAAATCTAGAAATGGCCGTGGCGGTTATTGTATTTCATCCACGCCTTTTCATGTACAGTTCTGTGATCAGGAATAAAAGGTGAATTTAAGTTCAGTTTTATTTGGTTCTGGAGGTTTTCTTGCTGCCTCCCGTGAGGGCTCTCACCCAGAGTCTCTTGTGTTAGGGAAGAGGGAGGCTTGGGCATGAAGGTGACGGCTCTGTGAGGAAATGCTGGTGACCTTGTTGTCATGTGCGGAGGGCTTTAGCAGGACAGCAAAGGGTAAACAGGGTGATCTCTGCTCCGGTGGAGAGGTCGAATGGTTACATTACACAGTCTTCTAGAGCATCTTGCAGCAAATACATGGGTTATATTAAAAATTGCAATCATATCATTTTTTATAGTAAATTGCTGACCTTATGCAGTAGAATCAGCTTTATTGAATTTCGCCAAAAATGCGTTTATAATTCTGCCATACACACATGATATTCATGTCCTTGCTGTCCATGTGGAAATGTCCCTTTTTATGATGTTAAACAAATTAAATCGACTTTCTCCTGAGCTGCTGTGCCTCACCTTTAAGCTCCACCCTCAGGAGTCGAACCTCCTCTGCGGAGCAGAGCTCACCTCCATCAGCGCGGATGTCATTTCGTGGATTGGAGGCTGGGGCACTGGGAAGCCTCGCCCCACAGCACAGGTTTGGCTTTGAGATTGTTTTGAGGTGGTTCCAGGGCAGTTAACGTGTGTCACGTATGCTGCTGCATGCTAACACGGCCTTACCATAATGACTCTGTTTGTTTTGAGGAAATGGTAGGTATTTGTTTAAAAGGATTTCATGGTAAGCCAGCAGGACACAGGTACAGTCAGTTCTCAGCTATTCACTTGTGAGTGTTCGCCACAGAAGTTTAATCTTAAACCAGTTTTTCTTTAATTCTCTGTAGCTCTGCTCCTTTTCCACCCTTTGTGAGATCAGGGAAGCAACATAATTTTAATGTTAGTCTAACAGAAACACAAATCAGGAAGTTATAATGTATATTGAAGTGAAACAAAAGTTTTAAAATGATCTTCCTTTTAGAGTCATTTGCTCCGAGTTTGTTGCTCCTTCTCGTGTGCTTGTTATCTATAGATCTATGTATGTGTTTGTATAAATTGCTAGTCCCCAGTTTCGCACACAGAGGGAGTATGATACAGTGGAAAAGTCACCCATCCATTTATTCACTAATCACATGTTAATTGTACACTTTCTTCATGTCCCAACATTTGTGCTAATAGCACTGAAAATACAAAAATAAGATTTAGTGTTAGTAGTCTAGTGGGGGTTCACGGTATGTAAGCAGGTGTCACAGGGGTGATAAAATATGACAGGTGCTATGATAGGTGTATGTATATGGGCTCAGAGGAGGGAGTGATCGGTTTTGTGGTGGGCGATGGGCACTAGCAGGGAAGGGGGACAAAGGAGTCTTCGTAGAGGAGGTTACCTTTATAGGAGCCCCCAGGAGGCTTAGTTGCATTTAGGGTTTGGGAAACAGTGGTGACTTTATTCCAGCAGGGATGGGAAGGGAACGTCGTCTCCAAGGCAAGGAATGGTCTGGAGACTCAGGAAACAGTCAGTAAGTGGAGAGGCAGGTGGGTCAGGTCTTACGCGTGTTAACTCAGGGTCTGGGTTTCATTGTGTGGGGAGGCCGTTGAAGAGTTTTACGTAGAATAGTAACGTAAAGGGTGGGCAGTGAGTGGTGCGGTGCAGAAATTCAGGCGAGAAATGGATGCACAAGGGCAGGTGTGGGACTGGAGAGGGTGGATTAGGGAGAGTGAGGCAGTAGAGTCTGTGGCAACTGGTGGCTGAATGGACACAGGAGTGGGAAGAGGGAGGAGGCTGGGCTTACCGTCCAGGTTTGGGCCTAGGGAGCGGGCATGGAGGACAGCAAATCAGCGAGTGCAAAGCGTGTGGACCAGGAGCCAGAGACAGCATGAGGGAAAGACGGCCCAGAAGGGAGTCCTGGAGACCCCTGTAACATGGCGAGTGACATGCAGTCGGTGCACTGCAGCCAGGCTGTGTCCCTCTCAGCCAGCGGGGTGTGCAGTGCAAGTCTCCTGGCTTTCTAGCTTCCTCACAGGGTGACTGTCAGGCCTGCTCGCTTCACACAGACATTGTTAAGTGGTTTCACTGAAATTTGAGGCTCTCTGAAGAAAGAGAAGATGGCATTTGTGAAGCAAGTGTTATTTTATCTGGAAGTGGCTTCTCAGCGAGAAGCCTCACTGCCGCCTGATGAAAGCAGTGACTCCCACCTGCCACCGAACACTCACCTTCCAGAAAGCTCCCTGTCATCCACTCCTTATTTGCTCTTCCCTGAGTTTGTCCGTTTATGTCGTGTTTGAATGTATTTCCACTGATTTCTCATGACGGTCGGTCAGCTTTGCCCATGTGGCCTCCCTGCACACGACGTGACACAGTGGTTACAGGGACCTGACCCTGCATACGCCCTGCCTTCTGGTAGCAGATGCCCTTCTCAGCCTTCTCTTACGAATCGATGAGTCAGAGGGGTAAAAACTGCCATGGAGCTAAGGCAGAAAGCCTGCCAGTCAGAAACTCCAACAGGAGCGAGGGTGAAAAAGGCCTGGTTGGTAATTAAACGACGTCCTGGGAGATCCCAGAGCAAATGGCCGTCAGTGACCATGATACTGATTTTCCGGTCCCCTGGAAGACTGGAGAAGAGCGTTTCACTTCTTCCAGCTCGTCCTCTTGAGCTGGCCCAGCCCTGCCTTGGGGCTCTCAGGCTTGCGACTCAGTAGGTCTTCTTTCTGATGGCAGCGGCGTTCTCAGACCACCCACGTGGCCCCCTCCCGGTCCCGTGCCTGGGGCAGAGGTGGACTTATTTCGGCGGTGAGTTATGATGTGCAGTTTTGAAAAAGCATAGAGGTTTATACTCTAAAAAAAGTATATCTTAAAGCAAGTTTCTTCTCTGTAGGTGTCTTGCTCAGTTGGCTTTTGTCCAGATTTTCCATGGAAAGCAGCCTCCTTGCTTGACCTGGGACTGCTTGAAAGCATATGCTGGACATCTCTAGAGTTCACCGCTCTGGTCCCCTCAGCAAAGCCACCGCAGGACTGGACCCCCTGCCCCCGCACTTACACCGGGGCTCCCCAGTGTACTCCCCAGTGTATCGTCTCTCATTGACCATTCTGTCCCAGACCGTCACTGTTGTAGTCCACTCTGATGGCTATCTGTACTTCCGTCTGCTTTTTTAATTAAAGTTTTAAGTATTAAGAAGAAATTGGTTTAGTAAATGGATTGGACATTGGGTGTTGTTATCCATTCACTTCTGGTAACTAACTCTTCCAGACATTGACCTGAAGAGCCTTTTCCTCTTTCTCTATTTACATAGTGGAGGGAAAGATGGGGACAATCGTGGAGAAAACATGTTAAAGATGACTTTCAGTGTGAAACAAGATAGGGAAAAGTCCGTATTTAAGGAAACCCCAACAAAGCAGCTCTCATTACAGCAATTAAATGCCAGCATTTAACCTATCAGAATGTTCTGCATGTGTGAGGACAAGCCAAGGAGTCGTGTGTGTGACCACCTGTGTATGTGCGTGTGCCTGTGTGTGAGCGCCTGTGTGTGAGCACCTGTGGGTGTGTGTGCGCACCTGTGTGTGTGCACCTGTGTGTGAGCACCTGTGTGTGTGCGCAAGCACCTGTGTGTGCACGCTCCTGTGTGTGCGTGTGCCTGTGTGTGTGCACGCTTGTGTGTGTGTGCACCTGTGTGTGAGCACCTGTGTGTGTGTGAGTACCTGTGTGTGCGTGCACACCTGTGTATGCGAGCACCTGTGTGTGCGTGCGCACCTGTGTATGTGTGTGCACGCCTGTGTGTGTGCACACCTGTGTGTGTGTGCACGCCTGTGTGTGTGCACGCGCACCTGTGAGGGTGAGGACCAAGGGGCCTGTGTTTCCCAAGAATACCCTGGGGGCCTGTTTATCAGCACCTCGTGCTTCCAGAAGAGCACACGCTGTTGGCGCTGCCTCACTGGGGTTTCAGAGGACTCCAGGCCTCACCTGTGGCCAGGCATTGCATCATAACCGTGGAACTTGCTTCATTCTGGCCCTTGGGACACACAGGAATAGATTCGAGAGAGCATGAGACAGACAGAGAAGGAGAGGCGCAGGAATTAGGAGAAAGAAGAACGGGGAATGATTTTGAAGAAATTCGTGGCACAGACTCCCAGGACAAAGCATTCCAGCTTAATGGCCTGGCACTCACGAACCGATGTGGACATCCCGCAGAGCACGGGGCGGAAGGGACAGCTTAGGGCCGCCTCTGTCCCGGCATCCTCTGCCCGTGCTCACTGCTGTCGGCAGGGTTCTGTGCCAAGCTGCGGTGTTGGCATTTATGGGAATGGCAGGGATTAGCACGGTGTCCCGTCTGCCCCTTTAGTGGCACAGCCTTTGTCTTTCTGTCCCTCTGGCTGCACTTTGTGATACTATTAAGCTCTGCCCCTCTGGAAGCTGCTCCTTTTCTCCATGGATATTCCCAGAGCGTGGCAGCTGCCACCAGAATTCCACAGGATAGGCTGACATGTGGCAGAGGGGAGCCGTGCACATCTGTCCCTGTACCCCTCAGTAAGGGAGGAGCTCTTTAGTGACGTAGGTGGGGGAAGGTGCTGCTACACGTGTGTTCCTTTTAGGCTCAGTCTCATCGGTCTCTAAGCATGAAGCTTTCTATTATACTAATAAGGAGCCCTGGGGACGCAGGTTACAATGTGACAGTGGTCCCCGTGGAGGCCAGAGGCAGTGGGTGTTCGTTGACCTCATCCTGGGGGAGCGCTGATGAAATCCAGGCTGTGCTCACCACCTGGCGTGGGGGTGCGGGGAGATGGTTGCCTGGTGTTTCTCCTGCTTCGTTATTATCAGGCTTGCTTGTCTTTGGGGCATGTCATCAAATGTTCTTTAGTTTTGCTTAAGAACTTGAAAGAGCTGATGAGCCTGATGGAAATTTTTCTGTGGTAGGTCAGTACAGCACACACTTCACACATACCAGCTCATTATTCCTTAGAGCAGGTGGGGACAGTGGAGGGGATGATAATGGCACTGGTGTTTCTTATCCCCATTGTATAGTCTGAGAGACTGAGGCACCGAGAAGAATTGGTGATTTGGCTCCCTGGGGTGGGGAAACAGATGTGGAAGCTGAGGTTAGTGCGCTCGCTGCCTTTTGGCTTCTGTTGGAACTGTTGGTCCTACATTAAAGTCATTTAGCAAATCTCCCTGGGTTTTGCCTTTCCTCCTGTGTTTTTTTTTTCTTTCCCCTTCTTGATGCTACGTCTTGGACATAGTTCATGTCTAGAAGTACAGATCTCTCCCATCAGTTTTAATTACTGCCTGGTGTTCTGCTGAGAGTATATACCATAATTTATTTTAACCAGTCCCCTTGACGGACATCTAGATTATTTTCATTTCTCATCATTATAACAACTCTCCTTTAGTATTCTTGAGAAATAGGTATTTTCTTACTTTTGAGATTACCTATTTAGGATAAAAACCTTAGAGTTAGTTGGAACCCTGAGTTAAGAAAATGAGCCTGTTTTTATTTTATTGTGTATTGCAAACCTGCCTTTTTACCAGCTCTGCCAGCGCCAGCCTCCACAGCGGGGGGCTCAGGGTCTTGGGTTCAAGTTTAGACTCCAGGTTGTCAAGTCTGTTGTCTTTTACAGTTTCTTATTTTGGTTAGAAATCCCCCACTTTTTTTTTTATGGTTTTAGTTTTCTTCTGTGGAATTTGTTTTGTTGTTAATAGAACAGCAGAGGTTATATAACTTTATGTTTTCCTAGTGACCAACCTAACTGTTCTAGCAGCATTTATCGAACAATTTTTTTCTTTCCCCACTCATTTCACGTCACCTTTATTATATACGAAATTCTTCAGTACACTGATAAGTGCTCTGGGACGTTCTGTTCCCGTTCTTGATATACTTATCGGTGGTTAAGCTAATAATTCAGTGTCTTTTTTATTGTAGATTTGTTATACATTTTATCTGGTAGTGTAAGTTGTACTCTTCCATTTTTCATTTTTAGAATATTTCCGGCTCTTCTGGCCCTTGTATACTTCTAAACTCATTTTAGAATCACTTTATCATGTCTTCTCTTCTCCTCTTGACCCCACTCCACCCCTACCCATGGCCAATCAAAAATAAAATCCGTTTGGAATTTTTATTATAATTACATTCAGCATAGAAATTGCTTTGGAAGGAATTGGCATCTTTGCAATCTGCAGTCTTTCCATCCATGGATGTGATGTGTCATGTAAAATGTGTTCCTCAATGCTGAGGTTTTACACAGTTCTTGCATAGTTTGTGCACATTTCCTTTAAGTCCAAGTATTTTTAACTTATTATTGTTGCTATAGAGCCTTTATTTTCATTGTGTTTTCTAATTGATCTTTGCTAATATTTAGGAAAGTTATTGATTTCTGTTTGTTTAAAGTGATCTTATTGTATTCTTTTTAATAGTCCTAATTGTTCTTATTGGCGCTCTAATTTTTTCTCATAGCGTATCATGTAAAAATAATATTTTCCCCTTCCAGTGTTATGTGACTTTATTATTATTTTGGCTGGGCCTTCCAGAACAGGATTAATTAAATACGAGTGCTCAAGGAGGTAGGACGGTTATGATCTCACCTTCTCTTCAAAGCATTAATTTAGACATGAAGGGCATAGGAATATGAAAGAAATAATCATGATGATCCCTAGACTCTTGTTCTCTAAGGGACTCTGTTTTTCACTTTTGGCCGATATTTGTTCTTTGGCCAACATTGTTTGACATGCTCATAATAGCCTTGTATTAGGAAGGAAATTCTGTGTTATTTCTAATTTTTCAGATGGAAAAGGTAAAGGACGGTGGACGTGACTTCCAAAGTCACTTGGCCAATCGATTGATGATTAGACTGTAGTTTTTGCCCCCTGTGTGAGACGAAGCCACCGCCTAGCAGAGGGGTGCAGAGGGCATGGTGGTTAACAATGCTACAACTTCTAGCACTCCCCTAGCCCTTCTTACAAACGGTACAATAAGAGTACATAAAACAAGGGCACTGGGGGACATGAAAAGTGACTATTCTACAGAAATTGAGACCTCCCCTGTGTCAGGGACAAGTATACTACTGGCAGCTTCTGTGTCATCAGTCTGCTGTTACCCTCACCCGGAGACAGATTATGGGAACGGGTAGAACAGTGGGTCATTGTATTAGCCCGGGGCTGGGTCGCTGCAGGTAGGGCACCTCTTCTGGTCCCCTCAGTGCATTGCCACCACATGTCAAGATTCAAACTGCTTTAGCTGTCTCTTACCTGCACAGAAACTTTGGGGAGTTCGTCATTTCTTATAGGATCAAATCTTGTCTGCTTATACTCTTTCCAGCCTGATTTTTTTCTCTATCTTTTTTATTTTGAACCGTTTCCGATTTACTGAGAAATTGAATGGTGCAGTGAACACCTAAAGTACCTTTCATCGTTTTTTTTTTTTGTTAGATGCCCTGGATTGACTCTCAACTATTTTTTAAAAACTTTTTCTTTCCTCGTTTTCACCTGTTTGTCTTTCTTGCCCTACTTTATGGACAGTTTCTTCTAATATTTTATCTTCTAATAATTTTATCTTTCAATATTTCTCTTGAAAGTTTTTTTCTGCTTGGATCTTTAATTTACCATAAATAGTGATAATTTTTCCCTCTGAGTGTTCCTTTTTATCTAGCATTCTGTTCTTGTTTCTTGGATACAACATCTCTTTTTTTTTTGCCTTCTAAGAATATTATTATTTCTCTCGTTCCCTAAATAATTTCTTTCCTCTGAGGTTTCTTATTATGTTTTCAGGGTTCTAGTTTTCACTTTTGAGGTTTCCCTCAAATGCCTGGTGATCCCTGGCTGCCTATTGTTTAAGAGAGAGACCCTAAAAAACTGGGCCTTCTTTTTCGGAGAGCTTCCATGTTGGGGAACCAGAATGCTTCCACATGTCACCCCGCCGGGCCCCATGGCTCCAGGAGGAAGAAGCTCCTTTGTTCAGGACCTCACTCTGTGTATCTTTGTATCCAGCTGTTGATTCATACCCTTTAATATCCTTTTATAATAAGTCAGTAACCTAGTGAGTCAACAGATTTTCCTGAGTTCTGTGAACTGTTCTAGCAAATTAATTGAGCCCAAGAAGAGGGTCATTGGCACCTTCAATTTATAGCTGGTTGGTTAGCACAAGTAAAAGCATGGGTTCATGGCTGGCATCTGAGTGGTGTGGTGGGGGTGGGAGTCTGATAGGTTACCCAGAGGGAGGGGGTGCGAAGGTAGGTGAAAGGGGGAAGAGGAATAGTCAATATATGTGTATTGTGGTAAGTTCCCAGGTGACTAGAGTTAGTGGAGTGATCTCATTGGAAGGTATATGAATGTTGAATCATATTGTACACCTGAAGTTAATATAACCAATATAAGATTGTGTACCAGCTATACTTCAGTAAAGGAATACATTAAACATAAAACTGATTGGAAGGTCTCTGGGCGTAAATCGTTTTTAACATGTTAACGTGGGATGAGTTAAAATCAGAATCACAGCTGTGTGTTCAAGTGGCCATGTCCAGCTGGAAGTCTCCTTGAAAGGGACTTTCAAGAACACCTTTGACTCTACGAAAGTTTCACTGCATACGTAGCTTTAGAATTTCTGGCTAAGATGTGATTCCATTTTATGTTCAAGATATTAACAGTAATTGCTTCTAGATGGTGGGCATGTAAGTGATTTTTCTCATCTGGCTTCCTTCAGCTTTTCTCTGTTAAAACAGTTGTTTTCAATTTTTCAATATTACTTTCATAATCAGAAAAATATCAAAAAGGGTGAGTTTTCTTCAGGCTCCTTCCTTCAGTCACCATCAATCTGTGGAATATTTGGAAAAAACTGAAGCAGAACATGGAGTTTTCTATTAATTTAGTGCTGTCAGGTAACTAGATACTGGACACAAGTTAAAGAGATTTTACTCAGCTGTTTCCTCAGATCAAGAATTTTCTGAAATTAAAGGCTGACAGAATCAACTTGTTAAACTGCTACTAGGTTCCATGATGGCAAGAATGATACTTTTCTTGTTCACTGATTTATTTCCAACTCCAGCACAGTGTCTGACTAGCTTTCTATAATTATATGTTGATGAATAAGTAAATTAAAAATGTGCCACTGCTCCGAAAGATGTACTGGGGTAGTCAGATACTCGTGTGAAAAAAATCATCTTTGACCCTTAGTTC
Organism: Rhinolophus ferrumequinum; assembly: GCF_004115265.2. Lineage (NCBI taxonomy): Eukaryota > Metazoa > Chordata > Mammalia > Chiroptera > Rhinolophidae > Rhinolophus > Rhinolophus ferrumequinum. The sequence goes on from NC_046292.1 coordinate 7,042,359, forward strand.
ACAACATACATAAACGAGAAAGGTAAATCTAGAACGCTTCTAGAAAAACACAGCAGAATATCTTCATGACTTGAGGTAGGCAGAGATTTCTTAATTAGGCTATAAAATGTGCTACCATAAAAGGAAGGATAAAAGCTACATCAAAACTAAAAACTTCTGTCCATGAAAAGTTAACAATAAGAAAGTGAAAGGGTAAGCCATACACTAGAAGAAAATACTCATAATATATGTATCTGACATAGGTCTTGTATTTAGAATATATAAAGAACTCCTACATAGAATATATAAAGAACTCCTACAAATCAGTAAGAAAAAGCCAAATAACCTAATTTTAAAAAGTGTACAAAAGCCTTGAACAGGTATTTTATTGAAGAGCATTTCCAAATGGTTAATGAGCATATAAGATGCCTACATCATTACTCATCAGGGTAATTAATATAATTTAAAACCACTGCAAGTTACCATTATATACCCACCAGAATGGCTAAAATTAAAAAGACTGAGAATACTAAGTGTTGGCACAAATGTGGAACAGCCGTAACCCTCATACATTGCTCGTGGGAGTGTAACCACTTTGCAAAAACTGTTTGGCATTTTCCACTAAATACGTTTGTTTTTGTGACCTGGCAATTTCATTACTAGGTATAGACTCAAAGGAAATGAAAACATATGTATAAGAATGTATGTAGCTAGCAGTTTTATTTAAAACAGAGACAACCTGGGAGGAAATGTCCATCAACAGAAAATTCGTGCTATAGACATACAATGGAATATTATATAGAAATAAAAAAGGATAAATTACTGGTCTATGCTACTTCATGGATGAACCTTAAAGAATTCTGTCAAAGAAGCCAGATGTAAAAGAATACATACATTTATATGAAGTTCAAGTACAGGTCAAGCTACTAGTATTGACAGTCAGGGTCGTAGTGGTTACCTGGAGGAGCGTACAGATGGGAAGGGCTGCACTGTGGAGTACTGGGCAGTGTTCTGGGTCTTAGTGAGCATGCTGGTTACCCAGTATATGTGTATGTACAAACTCTTCAGGCTGTATACTGAAGATTAGCTGTGTACTTATCTCTCAGTTAAAAAAAATTAGGGCTCATTCTTATTAGACTAGAAGGAAATAGGATTTAGAACTTTTAAGCCACATTCAGAGGGAAGAAAAGATGATCAGATCAGCAGTGGTTAGGAAAGGGAAAGAAAACCTATGAAACTAGAGGCAGTGAACACAATAAATATTCATGGAAATAAAAAAAAAATCCTTATTAAAAGATAGATCCCAGACTCAGTAAAACCCAAGGGAAAAACAAAGGCCAGTTTTATACTGTTTATCAGAGACAAAACAACAGAGGAAAATTGAAACAAGAAGTGGGCAAGATGTAGCGTAAATGCAGACCAAAAGAAACAGAATTGGCAGTATTCATTTTAGGCAGATTAGAAAATATTAAAAAGAATGGTCAATGTATACCACTACAAAGTTTACTCCACCTAGAAGGGAATAATCATGAAACTTTATACACTTAAAAATATTTTGTCAAAGTATATAAAGCAAAATCTATTAAAAATATAAGAAGAATGTAAAACTACTGAATGGAAGATATTAATGTACTTCAGAATTTAATAAATCAACAGGCGAAAATAAAAAGAAAATGAAATAATTGGCTAACACAGTAAATCTGTTTGATATACAAATACATAGAATTTTGTACACATAAAACGGAATATTCAATTTTCAGTACCCATGGTGCATTTATAAAAAGTTATGTAAATTGGCCACAAAAATCTCAGAGTCCAAAAGGCAGAAATCATATACCCCCCTCCCTTTCTCCATAAGGCAATAAAACTAAAATTTACAGTAAGAAGTCCTGCAAGAAAAATTTGGCCACTTTGAAAATTTAAAACACTCTTTTACAAAATTCATCCTTTCATCTACTTTGTTTGGATTTTTCTGATGTTCTTCCAGCTTCTTAAAATGAGTACTTAATTTACTTATTTTTTCTTATTTTTTGTGTGTATAGGAATTAGGAAGAAAAGGGCAAATAGTACTGTCTGCTATTCCCTCAAGATAGATTCCTGAAGTGAGGAAGTATTGAATCACAAGATACGATCTTTTTAAGACTCTGGGTACAAAGCAGTAGTTTTCCAAGTAGTCATACCATTTCCTTCACCAGAGGCTGAGCGTACCTGAGTGTGTCTGGTCATTGGAAAAACAACCAAACAGCAACAGGACCACTTTCTCAGATTGTTTTAATGTGCATTTATTTGATTAATATAATAACACAGTCGAACTTTTAAAATATGTTTATTCTCAGAAATGTTTATTCAATTCTTTATTTTCTACTGGGACATTAGTGCTTTACTTATTGATCTTTAAGTGCCCTTTACATATTAAGAATATTAATTCTTTGTCATGTTTGCAAACATTTTCCCCATTGTTCCTTGCCTTTTTTGTTTTTTAATATATAAAAGTGATTATTTTCGCATAATCAAATCTATCAATCTTCTGGTATTTCCTCTATTATTTTTATGAAAGAGATTCCTTTCCCATAATTATAAAATAATAATAATTAAACACTAACAACAGCAGCAACAGCTAACATTTTTTGAGGGCTGATTATGTGTCAGGCAATGAGCTAAGTGCCCTTATTTTATTTAATCACAAAATCCCTGTGAGGTAGGTATTTTTTGTTACCTTCTTTTTGAGCAAAAACGAGGGAGAGTGATTCAATAATTTGTCTACAAACATCAAACCAGTGATAAGTTAAACATTCACCCACATTTTATTTTAGTTTTCAGAGTTTAGGTTTTTATGTTTAACTCTTTAATTCTGAAAGGAATGAAGTAATATGAAGTGAAACTGCTTTCAAACATCATTTTTTTCAAAACCGTCCTTCAAATACATAAGTAATTTTTCCTCCTTTGTTTGTTATGCTTTCTCTCTTACATATTAAATTTTAGTATATAACAAGGACTCTTTTATGACTGATACACTCTTACACAAGTGCCACAGTGTTTTGATTGCTGTATCTTTATCATCACTTTAATATGTACAAGAACAAGGCTTACTTCATCATTCTTCTCTTTTTCAAAACATTCTGAGGTAGAGTTCTGGCTTTTAATAAGGACTGAGTAGCTTGTATCAGAAAAAACCTTCCCACCAATAACAAATACAAATTCTGGACAAAATATTTTAGAAACATTGTTTGAAGGCACAACCTTGAGCAACCTGGAGCAAGCAGAAATTGGAGTGAAGGAACCACTCTGGGTGAGAGCCGACTATATATGGCCTTTTCCTTGAGACAGATTAAATCCGCTTTAACAGATTGAACTCATGCAGAAAACTGCCATCACATTGGTTCGAGGTATTGGGGGATGGATTTTGCGGATGCCAGACTGCCTGGAACTTGGGGATGGATATTCCAAGAAGTCGAGAACCTTGAAGGGGTGACTCCAAACTTTTCATGTAAGCACCCCTCAAATTCCAGGCTAACTCCTGAACTGCCCTTGCACAGGGCAGGTGCCACAGGTTCCAATACAGATGTCATCAGTTACCTACAGTAGGAAAGGCAGAATTTAGAGTTTGAGTCTTACCAAGTTAGAGGGGTCTTGGTAATCACTTTGGGCTTTTTTTGAAACCCCAGAAAGACCACCCTTTAGAAGCAAACACTGTATCCTAGGACAGTGGCACTTCGCCTAGGATGAAACACAAAAAAGAAATAAAGCATAAAACAGAGCCTGCCCCAGATCAAGATCTTCCAGTAATTTAACTGCGTACTGGAACAAAATGCAATTCGTCAGAAGGAGAAAAGAGTCCCAGAGCCTTTACAGCCTATCATCCAGAATGCCCTGTATAAAATCAAAACTTACCAGACATATAAAGATGAAGAAACAGGAACCTGTGACTTTTACTAAAGTGAAAAGTCAGTCATTAGAAATAAGACTCACAGACAAAAAGAGAACTTAAAAAATAATATGAAAAATTATATTAAAAGAATATATTTAAAAAATAAACGAAAAGGTAAAGAGGTATTGAGTTGCAATAGAGATGGAAGTTATAAAAAAGAACCAATTGGAAATTTTAGAACTGAAAAACATAAAACCTGCCACTGAAATTTCACTGGATTGGGATTAACAGCAGATTGAGCACAAGAGAAGAAAGGATCAGTAATCTTGAAGACAGGTTGATAGAAATCATCCATACTAAATGCATAGAGGAAAAAAAGATCGAAAAACAGGACCAGCGCCTCAATGACTTGTGACACAAAATCAAGTTGCCTAACATATGGGTAATTGCAGACCCAAAAGTTGAGAAAAATGAGGCAGAAAAAAATATTCAAAGACAGATTAGTTGAAAGATTTCCAATTTTGATTAATACACACACACACACACACACACACACACACACACACTCAAACCAGGAAGTGTGACCAACCCCAAGCAGGATAAATATAAAGAAAATTACATCTAGGTATATTATAGTGAAACTGCTGGATACTGAAGATAAAGAAAAAAGAAACAGTGATCAGAATGGCTAACTTACAGTCAGAAGCCATGTATCCAGTGGAATGATATCTTCAAAATACTGGGGAAAACAACTGCCAGCGTAGAATTTTATACACTGAAAACATGCAGCAAACATGAAGAAGAAATAAAGATATATTTAGATAAAAGTTCAGAGAAGCTGTTGCCACCAGACATGCATTGTAATAAATATCGATAGAAGATCTTCACACTGAAGAGAAAATAATGTCAGATAGAAATTTGAATCCCCAGAAGGAATAAAGAGCACAGGGAATGGTAAATATGTGGGGAAATATAAAAATACTATTTTAGTTTTTATTCTTCAGTTCTGTAAAAGTCAGTTGTCTAAAGCAATAATAACAAGATATTGTTGGATTTATAACATACTTACATATTTATGTATATGTGATGAACATTAGAACAATAGCACAAAGGACAAGGGATATATATTAAATTATGATTGCTTCTTTTTTTTTTTTATTGGGGAAGGGGAACAGGACTTTATTGGGGAACAGTGTGTACTTCCAGGCCTGTTTTTTCCAAGTCAAGTTGTTGTTGTTTATCAATCTTAGTTGTGGAGGGTGCCGTTCAGCTTCAAGATGTTGTCCTTTCAGTCTTAGTTGTGGAGGGCGCAGCTCAGCTCCAGGTCCAGTTGCCGTTGCTAGTTGCAGGGGGCACAGCCCACCATCCCTTGCGGGAGTTGAACCGGCAACCTTGTGGTTGAGAGGATGCGCTCCAACCCACTGAGCCATCCGGGAGCTCAGCGGCAGCTCAGCTCAAGGTGCCGTGTTCAATCTTAGTTGCAGGGCACGGAGCCCACCATCCCTTGCGGGACTTGAGGAATTGAACTGGCAGCCTTGTGGTTGAGAGCCCACTGGCCCATGTGGGAATCGAACCGGCAGCCTTCAGAGTTAGGAGCATGGAGCTCTAACCGCCTGAGCCACCGGGCCGGCCCTATGATTGCTTCTTAATGAAATATATTAATACATACAATGTGGCACATTAATAATATGTATATATTAAGATTCTTAATATGTAGAATGGTATAATACTAATTTAGAGTTGAATCTGGTAAGTTAAGGATGCATTATAATCCCTAGAGGAACCAGTTTTTAAAAAATACAAAGAAGTGTATCTAAATATCTAGTAGAGGAGACGGAGTGAATGACCAGACATTCCTTATTATTCTTACTTGTGCATTCTTAATGTGCTTATGCAAGATGAGCTTTAGGAACTTTTGAGAAAATAATTGGGACTTTTTTACTGGTATTGTATCAAACCTTTCAAATTAATTTGAAAAGCCTATTCCATTTATTTCAATACCCTTTTATTTCTCTTTGTGAGGTTTTCTGTATATAGATCTAATATACTTTAAGATTATTCATATAATTTTGTATTTTGCATGGCTACTAAGAAAGGAATTTCTTTTCATTTTATTTATTTATTTACTTATTTATTTTATTTTATTTTTTTAAGATTTTATTGGGGAAGGGGAGCAAGACTTTATTGGGGAACAGTGTGTACTTCCAGGCCTTTTTTCCAAGTCAAGTTGTTGTCCTTTCAATCTTAGTTGTGGAGGGCGCAGCTCAGCTCCAGGTCCAGATGCCGTTTTTCTAGTTGCAGGGGGGGGCACAGCCCACCATCCCTTGCGGGAGTCGAACCGGCAACTTTGTGGTTGAGAGGACGCGCTCCAACCAACTGAGCCATCCGGGAGGCAGCTCAGCTCAAGGTGCTGCGTTCAATCTTAGTTGCAGGGGACGGAGCCCACCATCCCTTGTGGGACTCAAGGAGTTGAACCGGCAACCTTGTGGTTGAGAGCCCACTGGCCCATGTGGGAATCGAACTGGCAGCCTTCAGAGTTAGGAACATGGAGCTCTAACTGCCTGAGCCACCGGGCCAGCCCTCATTTTATTTTTTAATTACTTATTGCTGGTGGATAATGAGTGCTACTGAATTTTTAAAATATGTGTGTTATATATCTAGCTACCCCATTAAACTTTCTTATGATTAAATTGATTTTTCTAAATTTACAATCATATTATTTACAATTGATTATTTTGTGATCTTCTTTCCAATTCTTAGATATTTTAATTTTATTTCCTGCCCTTATTGCATGGGATGAAACTTCAAAAATAATGTTAACTGTCTGAACAAATATTCAGTGAATGCCCACTACAAGTTGATCAATGTTTTAGGCTTTGGTGATACAGCAGTGAATAAGGCACAGTAAAGTTCAACAGTATTAAAATCCTTAGAAAACCATACAAGACAAAGGAAAGGTTACAAAGCAATCTGTGTTGACAACCAGAGGAATATTTATGAGGTGTGATCAAACAAGACAGTAAATATTTAAATAAAAAAATAATTATGGTGCCGGCCTGGTGGCTCAGGCGGTTAGAGCTCCCGCTCCCTACTCTGAAGGCTGCCGGTTCGATTCCCACATGGGCCAGTGGGCTCTCAACCACAAGATTGCCAGTTCAATTCCTCAAGTCCTGCAAGGGATGGTGGGCTCCGTGCCCTGCAACTAAGATTGAACACGGCACCTTGCGCTGAGCTGCCTCCCGGATGGCTCAGTTGGTTGGAGCGCGTCCTCTCAACCACAAGGTTGAAGGTTCGACTCCCGCAAGGGATATTGGGCTGTGCCCCCTGCAAGTAGCAACGGCAGCTGGACCTGGAGCTGAGCTGTGCCCTCCACAACTAAGACTGAAAGGACAACAACTTGACTTAGACAAAAAAAAGTCCTGGAAGTACACACTGTTCCCCAATAAAGTCCTGTTCCCCTTCCCCCCAATAAAATCTTTAAAAAAAATTAATAATTATTACAGTAAAAGACACATTGTCATTAACGCCCCTCAAAATACTCCCCCTCGCTCTGAATATCCCATCGTTCTTGCCACTTTCTGAAGCAGTTCTGGAAGTCCTCTTCTGTGACTGTCTTTAGGTGTGCTGTCATTGCTGCCTCCATGTCCTGAATCATTTTGACTATGGGGAAGAGCCAGAAGTCTCATGGTGACAGATCCAGTGAGTAAGGTGGATGAGGACACCGTAATGTTTTTATTTGACAGAAATTGCTGTACCAGAAGCGATGTGTGACACGGAGCGTTGTCTTGATATAAGACCCAGTATTATATCATATATCATATCTTTTATATCATATCATACCCCAAAAGACACATTAGAGCTGATTGTCCAGCTAGGTCTTCTTATTTTTGGGGAAACACGGTATGGTTCGACGCGCCACTTCCCTTGTTAAAGATCCCTGCCTTTCTGTTGGATGGCACTCGGCAGCAGCATTCACATTTTGTGATCACAACAGAAAGGCTCCGTGTCACACATCACTTCTGGTACAGCAATTTCTGTCAAAAACATTACGCTGTGTCCTCATCCACCTTACTCACCAAACCTGGCACCGTGCGACTTCTGGCTCTTCCCCAAAGTTAAAGTGACCATGAAAGGTATTCATTTTGAATTGATTTAGGACATTGAGGCAGCTATGACAGTGCAAAACTAAAGACACTCACAAAAGAGGACTTCCAGAACTGCTTCAGAAAGTGGCAAGAACATGGGATAAGTGTGTTCGAAGTGAGGGGGGTATTTGGAGGGGCATTGATGGCAGTGTGACTTTTACTGTAATAAATTTTTAAAATTTTAAACATTCACTGTATTTTTTTATCACACCTTGTGTATAGTCATTGCTATAGAAAGGTGCTCTGGCTGGCTGGTCAGAGAAAGTTCCGGTGGCAGGAGAGATGACCCAGAACAACCAACAGGGTCTGAGTCGGGCTGGGAGAAAGCTGCTCGGTGGGTGGAGGGTGCATCGGACAGGAGACTGGGGTGTGCAGGCTTGTCAGGAGCTGAGGAACAAACTAGTTTGTCGCAGTCCAGGGTGAATACATGGTAACAGTTTGCACACTTACCTCCGGGGCTCCTTGGAGGTTCTAAAGAGATGTTTCAGGGGCAAAGGGGGGACCAGAAGCTGGGACTCTCCATGGGTTTTCTTCTGGGTTTTCTCCATGCTCCAGCTGGCTCTCCCAAACCCTGAGCTGCATTACTTTGATCTGTTTGGCCTACTGGTTTCTGTTTATTTATTTTTTTCTACGTAGCTTTGTTGAGCACCTACCAGGTGCCAGTAGAACCTAAGCACTGTTCTAGGTGCTGGGAATACAGCAGTGAATAAAGTAGTCCAAATCCCTGCCTTCTCGGGACTTACCCTCTAATGGTGGGGAGGAAGGGAGACAGTAACGTGTGGAATAAAATGTAAACATCGTGTAGGTGTAGAGTAAAAGCAGTGAAGCGTTCTTGGAAGGTTGCCGTTTTAAATGGAATGGTATGGAAAGGCCCCACCAAGGTGACATTTGAGCAAAAACTTGAAGAAAATGAGGAAGCAAGCCGTGTAGGTTTCTGGGGAGAAAGAGTTCCTGGAAAAGGGAACTGCCGCCCGTGCAAAAGCCTGAAGAGGGAGCATGTCTGGCAAATTCTAGGAACAGAAAGAAGGCCAGTTAGACCATCAGGTGGATCGTAGTGAGGGGGCGTTCACAGCACTGACAGGAAACAGATCGTATAGAGCAGTATTGATCCATGTGAGGACTTTGGTTTTGCTTTTAGCCCGATGGGAACCATCAGAGGATTTGAAGCCGGGGAGCCATATAACCTGACTTAGGCTTGAATAGGCCCACCTGGCTGCTGCCTTAAGAACAGACAGTTGGAGAGCGAGGGTGGGAGCTGGGAGATGAGTTAAGCGGTGCGAAGGCCTCAGTCAGATCCCTGAATACTATTTCAAAGTAAATCCAGCAGAATATTCTGATTTGTCAGATGTGGAATCTGAAAGAAGAGCAGAAATTGAGGATGACCCCGAGGTATTTGGCCTCGTGCCTAGAAGGATGGGGCGAGATGAGGAAGGAGCCCAGTGGTAGTCGTACCATGTCCGAGGTTTCTATTAGACGTCCAGGTGGAGGTGTAAGGTGGCCAGGCGAACCAATATGAGTGGAGTTCAGAGGAGGGCTCTGAGCTATAGATATAAATTTAATGATGTTAACTTCTTGATTTTGATAATTGTACTGTGGTTACATATGAGCATGAACTTGCCCTCCCCACATCAGGCAGTGAATACTGATAATAGTTAGGGAGAAAAGGGGCATTATGTCTGCAGCTTAGTCTTAAACAGTTGAGGGAAAATAATTCTATCAATAGATTGACAGAGAATAATAAAGAAAAGGTGATACATTTAACCTGTGAAGAGTCTGGGTGAGAGATAGATGAGAATTCTTTGTACTATTTTTGCACCTTTTCTGTAAGTCTGAAATTATTTCACAATACAGCACTTTTTTAAAAACCAAGGAAAACACAAACATTTCCAGAAACACAAAACTGGGAGACTTTGTTGCCAGCACACCCGCACCGAGAGAAACGCTAATGAAGTCTCAGGCAGAAGGGAAATGATTCTGCGTGAAAACATAGAAAGGCAGGAAGGAATGAAGAGCGGAGGAAAGGGCAAATAGAAATGAATATTGGCTGTATACAGTAATAACGTCTTCCTTGTCCGGTTTAAAATACATGTGTAATTGAAACGGTAATAACGGTGGAAGGATGGAGTGAATGTGGTCTAAGTGCGAGAATTTTTGGCGAAGTGGTAAGATTTCTCAGTTATATGAAACTATCGTATGTCAAGGATGTATGTCTTGTGACATCCAGGGCATTGGTCTCAAACATGTTATTCTCAGGACCCTTTTCACTCTTCAAAATGGAAGATTCCCCCCATTAGGCAAACACCGCAGTAGTTAACTGTCACAGACGAGATCCGCTAATGGGGTGCTCAAATCAGAGGGTGGAAGTTTGAAGAGAAATGGCAAAGTATATCCTCCAAGCTATTGCATGACTACAAAAGGAAAGTTGGTAACTTCACAGTGGAGAAATCCATCAAAAACCACCTCGACTACAAGCTAAGAGAGGGAAAAACTGAATTCACTAGTTGGCAAGAAAAGAGAAAAGAGAGCGTTAAAGAGATCAAAAGGAAAACATATTGTAAGATGAAAGCTATAAACCCCCAAATTTCAGTATTTACATTAACTATAAATAGACTGCTCCATTAAAAGCTAAATTTGTCAAGGTTAGATTAAAAATAAAAAACTAAACCCAATTCACTGCTGCTTACATCAAACACACCTTTAATGAAAAGACACAGGATTAAAAATAAAGTGATGGAAAAAGATAACCACGCAGACTTTAAACAAAAGAAAGCTGGTACTTAACATCGGGCAAGATAGTCTTAAAACTGCAGTGAGAGATAAAGAAATTTCAGAGTGGCCAATCCCCAGGAAGGTTTAACATTTCCAAGTATATACCTAGTGACATAGCTTCAGTATACACAGAGCAAAATTGGACAGGACTGAAAGGAGAACTAGACAAATCTATCATCATGGAAAGTTTTAAAATATCTTTCTTGATAATTGGTAGTACAGATAGACAAAACAATCAAGATTCTAACAACAGTTAACAAACTTGCCATATTTTTATACAGATATAAATATTATAGAGGGTGATCATTTCATAAGGTGGTCACTTATGTTGTACACCTGAAACTAACATAATATTGTATGTCAACTAATTGGGGAAAAAAATTAAATATTATATATCACATACATATATATGACACTGTACCTAATAAAGACAGTAAATGTACAAAAAGATTTTTCACGTCATTAGTCGTCAGAGAAATGCAGATTAAAATCAGAGTGAGCTATCACGTCATACCCACCAGAACGGCAAAAACTGAAAACACTGAGAGCTTTGATGTTGGGTGTGGAACAGCTGGAACTCTCCTTAACTCCTGGTGTGAGCTAAGTTGGTGTAACACTTTGGAAACTGTTGACAGTATCTCCTAAAGCTGATAATATGCGTAGTGCAGTGGATCCAGCAGCTCCCCTCTAAAATGCAACTGTAAGAACGTTGACAGCGGCAGCACTGGTCGTGGATTGTCCAAAACTGGAAACAAATAGGTCAGCTGTGATCCACTCTTATCCTACACAAGAAGACTAAACAGCAGTTAGTGCTCATGAACCACGGCTGCGCACACCAGCCTGGGTGAGTCCCACGAGCATGTCGAGTGAAAGGAGCCTCTTATAAAAAATGCTTTCTGTGTTATTCCATTTACATAAAGATCAAAACTAAGCAAACTTACCTGTGGTATTAGAAGTTAGGTGGTGACCGGGAGGAGACACAGGAGTGCTCCTGGAGGCTGTTATTCTGTGTTTCGTCTGGGTGGTAGTGACATGGATGTCTTCCTTCACTGTGTGAAAATGCATTAAAGCTGCACACTTAGGATTTGCATGCTTCTCTGCATATTGAACGCCAACAAACGTTTACTTAGAACTGCAGTGAGAATGACAAAGGTGAAAAGCTTGATAGCATCGTGTCGGCTATCTTATAAGACTCGGTCTTATATTAATTTTTGCTCCAAAAGACATATTAGCGCTGATTGTCCAGCTAGGTCTTATTTTGGGGGAAACATGGTAATATGGAATGCTTTCTAAGATATATTAGTTAAAAGTTTCGAAGTGTAGAATAGTGCTTTTACCATGCAATTATTTGTATCAAAATACATAACACCCATATATAGAATATATAAAATGCATATTATATGAATATATGAAGGCACTTTCATAGACTCTCTCTAGAAGGTATATAGGAAACTATAGCAGTGTTTGCCTCTAGAAGATATAACTGGGTGACCAGGTGGCAGTGAGAAGAAGACTTTTCACTATATACCTTTTGTATCTTTAGGATACAGACGTGCTATGGGAATATCTCTAGTCAATACTAATTTTGAAAAACAATTGTTAAAAATCCCTTAGAAAGGTATTATGCAGGAGGCCGGTGTGTTGCTTCTCAGGAAGTCCACGTTTTCCTTCACATCGAAGCAGGTCTTTGGTTTAACACCAGGTGACATGGTTGGCTTTGCGTGTGGGTGCCAAGACGACGGGGGCAAATGCCCCGTGACAGGGTGCTCAGCTTGCAAGGGTGTGTGGGAATGAGCTGATGAGCAGACAGTAAATTCAAGCCTCACTCGAAGACACCACACTTCTTGAATGAAATGGTGCGCCCTCCCCACTGTTTATGGTATCATTTCCTTTCTCTCTTTCCTTCTGAACATTGTAGGTTGAAGTCAGATTAAGTTAAATATGACGCAACCCTACTGCTTCCTTTTGTTCTTTTTAAAAATGTAATTGAGATCATGCTATGAATATAACATCTGCTTTTTATGTCTTAATGTATCAAAAGCATTTTTCCATGTCATCAGAAATTGTTTCATATGAATGTGAATGTTTGAATATTATTACATTATTGAAACATGTCGTAACTTGCCTAATCATTCCTCTTTGGACATTTATGTTGTTTAAATTTGTTGCTATTATTAAAAATACAGCGATGGACTATCTTTGTACATTACACGACCTTGTAATATTATTTCTTAGAAGTAAAATAGAGTCGGAGGGCATGGACATTTTTTCAGTACTCTTGAGCTAGAGTGCCCAGTTGTCTTCCAGAAGTTTCTCCGTGGACACTCCCACTGCACCCTTGCCAGCTTTGAGTAAACAAGTCGTTTTTAGTTTGAAAAAATTTAGTCTTAATAACTTGAATAACGTCTGAACGACATGCTGGAAGTCCCTTTCAAGTTGAACCAAGATTTGGAGTATTTCCCCTTGTGTTAGTGGCATCATGGGGAAGAGCCTGGGCTCTGACTGACGCCTGACTGACTGGACTCGTGCCCCCCCCACCCCCCTCCAGGCACTGGGACCTGAGAGAGGCTGCTTCCTTCAGTCCGTGCACCTCAGCTTCCTCGTCTGTACAGTGGGGAGAATAAAGTACCTGCTTCATGGGGGCAGCGCTGCCCCCTGTGGCCAGGTGGGTTAGGCACTGCACAGCCCCACGAGGTGCCACAAGCAGGTGCCACACGTGCTGCGATGAGCCCTGGATCGTGCACCTTAGCAGCCCCGCAGCATTAGCGCTGGGATTCAAAGAGTTAGAAATGTAAATAGCTCCTAAAACATTCTTCAAGACTTGGGTTTCATAAATTCTGGCTGTTATTCTGGGTGGAGAATGGGAATATAAATTTTTTTAAATTTTCTCTGTTTTTTCTTTATTTTCCATGTTTTCTGTGGTTGATATGTGCTATTTTTATTATCAATAGGTATCATATCAATATATTATATAATAGTTCGCCTGTCTATTCTATGATATCACATGTATTATATTATAGGTAGAAGATAGACAAAATACTCATCCAGCCTAAGAAATTGGGGGGAAGAGGTATTAGCTAGGGAAGCTGCTATTTCTAACGGGGGGAAGACGAGGTCTTGGCTCCCTCACATTGCCTGGCAGAGTAAGCCCTCAAATATTTATTGATTTGTTGAGTACTAAAATATGTCTCTCTCCACTAATAAGATTGACAACAGCAACTAATTCCAAATAGGTGGTGACAAAATAATTTATATATTGACCTATTAGAACATAGCATGTTTTAATGTGTTACTGTCAGATTAATATAAGAACTTTTAGAAAGACATCTGATAGATGCATGCTAATTTAAAACTTAAGAAGTAAGTTAAATGCCAAATAATAAACCCTCTGATCACATATTTAAAATTCAAGATGTAGAAGAAAACCCCAGACGAACATTGAACATTCATAACATTCAGCCAAGTAACCAGAGTGTGCTTTTGTGCACTGGACTCTTGTACAGGGTTTTCTTTAAGGAGCAAAAATCACCTTGATTTGCATCCTACAGTGGAGTTGTCTCCTTAATCAGGCTGTTTCAAGTAGCATAGAAAAGGAAACAGCGTATGGATATCCCTACCATCCCAAAGCAAATGTTTGTTTTGTGGCAGTGATGGAGACATTTCCATTGGTGAAGCAAATATTTAGATCTGAAAGAAACATTTGGGCAGCCAGGATGTGTCAAAATAGAACAGATGCCTGCCTTTTAAAAACATGTTTTAAAAAAAACCACCTTGTGCTTGGCTGCCTTGGGTACAGCCACAATGGGTTAAATAAGAAATTAGAAATTGTGTACGCGTTTGTCATTCTAATCCCAGCTCCTGGCCACATCTCTGCACCTTTTTCTGTCTTGGTTTTTCTCTTCCAGAAAATGGGGGTAACCATTCTAAGTGGTTTTGTTTAGGATTAAGGTGTTGTTTTTTTCCTTCCAAGTATTTTTTTGTTGTTGTTCTTAAAAATAAATTTAATTTGTCCTTTTGAGTCAGGAATATGTTCTCGTGGAACACAGTTCATAAGAATATACAGTGAGAAGTCTGCCTTCCGGTCTGTCCCCAGCTACCAGTCCCCACTTCATCCATAACTGGCATTACCCGTTTCTGATCTTTCTTTATTTTATGCATGTACACAGAATCACAGAGATGTGTTTGTATGTGTGTATGTATACGCTTACATATGTATTTTTTGTCATAGAGGCCCCATGTACCCTTCACCTAGTTTCCCCCATGCTCCATAAATTCTTTTTGTCTTCTTTTTTGCAGTGATCCATTCTAAGACTTTGCTTATTTAAAATGTGCTGTGTGAGAGAGCAGAGGTTGAGCCTAGCAGGCTGCACGCCCCCGACCTCCATACAGTAAAAAAAAGAGCCCGTTTGGGGAATCTGGTTCTGCCTCTGGGGCTCGCCATGGGCTGTGGGCAAGTCACTGCCTCCCTCCGTAATCTGTAAAACAGGAGGAAAAGAAAAGTAAAAGAACATGCGATAGACTAAATGAGTCTTTCCAGATCTGAATTTCTTTGGTTGTCAAAGGTGAGGTTTTTTTGGTTTGTTTTTTGTTTTTCAAAACAAACTTCACAGCCTCTTCCAAAACCAGGAGCAAGATTCACATATAGTTAAAAGTGTTTATTAATTTGGCTTTTCCACAGATGCGCACACCTACCTTTGGCTTACCTGGCCTTTGGCATTCAGGTAGCAGTGATACCCCTTGGTCTTTACAGACGCAGTTCCTTCCCCAGGACGTGGGCTGTGGGCTGTGGGCACAGCTGACTTCTCAGCCTGGTGCCAAGGACCTGCAGGATTCGACAGCCGGTGACAATATTCGTCATGCTATTCATCCTTTGGGACTGATGATCGAATACCAAAATCACCCCTCTTTATTTTTGTTTTTAACTTAGCAGAGAGGGATTAAAAGAAAGAAACAACAACAACAACCCTTTAGACCGTAGATCTAAACCTAGACATCGTGCAAGCTGACTGGAAACCCTCCCCGTCTTTCATGTGAGAGATCTCAATTTGCGTTACATAGAGGGGCAGCTCACTTCTGTCTTGTTCACCAGTTATACTACTCCCCAGAGAAGCTCAATAAATTTTATAGGGAAGTTTCCTCCTTATGCGGAAGGAGCTAAGCTCAGTGACTGGTGTGGCTGAAATGATTTAGGACTCCAGGGGAGTACATGTGCCCTGTGGAAGAACGTATCAGAAGTAAATATACAGAAAGTTTTGCTCTTGGTTGAACTGCCCGCGTCATTGACAGCTCCCCAAAATGTGCGCTTAGCTCGCTGCTGACGTGGTCCTTCGGTGTGTTTCACTCTGTGGAGCCTGCCTGCAGGTTTTCTGCCATCTTCACTACTTTGAAACCTCCAAACTTGGACGCAGCTGAGTTTTCACATCTGTCTTCTGCATCCTTTTCCACTGGCGTTAGGAGAGCAGACCCGCCCTCTCCCTCTTCTAGACTTCCAGTGGGACCCCTGCCTGCCAGGGTCCTCAGGCTTTAAGCTAGCTGTGCAGTACGTTCCGCACTGGCTCTTTACTCGGTGATTTATACCGGGAGACGTGGCTGGGTGATATCCAGTGTCCTTTTGTCTTTGTGTTTATTTTTCTTGCACATTCAATATATTTAAAGGATATATTGTCTTGATGGTTCACCGGGATAAGGAGGGGATTGGTACAAGTTTCAGTGAGAGGTCCCTGGCTCCCTAGGTGGAGGTGAGAATTATATTTTTGGTCAGATATTTTTCTTTCTTTCCTTAGGTGGCAGGAGGCAGTGTTTTGCTGCTTTTTGAAATAGCAGTTCTACCTAACGATTTTTAGAAGGGTACTGAGAGGACATTCCGTTTCTGGGCACCATCAGCAACTTTTTCTCCTGTTGTTTGAACTTTCCTCGTTTAGGAGAGGGGAAAGTCTCGTGTCTGGTTCTTGAATTTAAATATCGGTGTCAGGGTGGTGGGAATCAGCCCCATCCTTCGACCAATTTTTATAAAAACTCTTTCAATTCAGGCGAATGATATTTGTAACTAGTTTTCTCAAAAACTGTTTTTGCTGCTCGGGAATAGTTGATCAACAGAGAAGAGAGCATTTGGCTTATTTGCTTAATATTTTAACCAAGTGAATGAGACAGGTTGGGGGGCTGGGGGAGGGGATTAGCAGGTGGGTGGGGGCGGCCCCATAAACAAGGTGATATATAATATTTTTTTTGTTCTCCTTTTAAATAAATACCGATCAGCTTTATGTTCAGAGACAATAGGAGCCGTTGGCTTAAATTTGCAGTTTACTGTATTTATGGCTGTAATATCAAGGTGCTGCCGTCGTAATTTCATGCCCCAATGAGAAGAGCAAGGTCGAAGCAAATGCTTCCATCGGCATCTGCTAACACACTAACTCATAAACAAGGCCCGGCCGGATCAGGTGGCGCGGAATAATACAGGCTAATGAAATACAGCACAGCTTTCCATTACTGTTAGTTTTTACAGTGTCGTCATTACGTGTAATTTATGTTTAAAAAATTCAATTTTATACAAGGCACTGGGAAATAGGGGTCTACAGGTCATCCAACGACTTTTAGAGGCTCTGAGAGTCCTTCTTGTACTCTACTGTTCCCACAAAATGTTGATAAAATAAAATAAAATAAAATAATACTTTTCCCCCTTTCCCCTCCCCTCACCTTTCCTGAGAGTTGATTTTTCTTTTAATTTGGGGAGTATTTTTAGCCAGCTGTCTTGTCTGCCTCGTCTCCTGCCAGCGTGTGCACGGGGAGATAACCAGTCGTGTTCTGAGAGAGGTGAGAGGTGACCCCCCCTCCCCCCCTCGGTGCCTCTGTGAGTCCCAGATGAATCACCTGAGCCCTGTGAATAGAGGGCCTGCCGCGGGGAGGACGGTGGCCCGAGTGGCCAGCCCGTCATGGCCGCCCTTTGCCACTGGCCCTTTGGCCCTATTCCCCAACCCCAGCCTTGTTATTACACAGCTCGGGCTGGGCTGGCTGGAAGGTGCTGTCGGGCGCTCGTTGTCTCGCTTGTTTCCGAACTCTTCCTAACCCTGCTGTCCTGGTTGTGGTTTGACCCGAACGAGGCAGAGAACACTGCTGTCTGCTGTCATCCGTCTTTCTGCTTCATCTGCACAGGACCAGGCCCGTGGCAGTGTCCAGCGGTCACTGGGGACAGCGTTGAGGTTACTTATTCTGAGAAGCCCTCGCACAGCCAGCCCCACAGAAAAAAGTCAGCTCATCCAGTGTCTGTTTTGTTGGAGTTGGGATCCTGGGGAAGGATCTGGGGCGTTGTGCTCACAGCCTTTAGGCTGCAGCTCACAAAGCCCAGGATTTGGGTTCGTTTGCATTTTAACAAACCTTAAGAAAAAGAAAACAATTTGTTTTCTTGTAAGGGATAAAAAATAAGCAGGTGTGGCAGCCTGGAGGCCATTCAGTTGTCAGTGGAATGTGGCTGCTGGTCTGTTCTTTGGGAGAATCCCACCCTGGAGAATCCCATCCTGGAGGAGGTGTGGGAGAAATGTTTGGTTGCCTTTCCCTTGGGGCCCGCGGATGGCTCCTGGGTGAAGGGAGCTCGCTTTGGAAGTAAATTCCCCGAGAACTGAGAGATCAGAAAGTCCAGGGCTGGGAGCTTCATTTGCATAGTTGGGTCTGAATTGAGAGCCCTCAGTTTCACAGGTTGGGCAGCTGTGGCCTTAAAGATGAAATGTCACTCTGCCTTTCAGCGTCAGGCGTCCTGCTCACCTTGGACACGTCCCCTTGTCCCTTTCTCCTTCTCTTAACTGAAGCTAGTGAGTGCGCGGAGTAAGTGAGCGGGACTCGCTTGTTTTGTTCTCTATCAGTAATGTATTTTAATTGTCAGTGTCCCGGACAGGGCAGGGGCTGGTGGCTCTTGGAAGGTGAGGTTACCTCCGAATGCACAGTGCTGCTTCCATCAGATAATGCAGTTGATACCCCAACGCAAAGAACACTTGAGGCTTTGTTAAAATTGGCTAATTCTCCCCAAGGCAGCAGCTACTGAAGCCTGGACGCAGATGGGGAGGGCAGGAGGTTTGGCTGCCCCAGGACAGTGACATCCTTTGCTGCCGTCTGTCTCTGCTCAGCTCGGTCCTCTGCCCTTAGATTATTCCTTGCAGATAGCAATCAACGGGAAGGAAGTGTGTGTGTCTAATTTGCATGAGATTATTTAAAACAAAAAAAAAGGTCTGCATTAGTCAGGGTGATTGTAAACAACGCGGAAAGATGCCTTTTATAATATAGCCTGTGCCTCAGCTTTCAGAGCCAAATATAATTCACTTACAATTGGCAGTTTCCTTTATTATTCCTTTTAACCTTTTGGATTCTGCAAGGTCTCCATCTAAGCCCTCCCTGTGTTTCTCTCCACGGGGTGGGAACCTGGACGTCTTCTGTGTGGATCCTGTGACAGTACCTCTTCCCTCAAGGCACGGGCCTGTCAGCCCCAGGAGCCGAGGACTCAGAGAGATGACCCCCCACCTTCTCCCAGGCCTCCACAAGTTCCCAGGTGAATCACCTGAGTGATTGAACTGTAGGGTCCTGAGCCTGGTCAGTCCTTCCTAAGCTGGGGACACTCCAGAGGAAGAGGACACTGGGGAAGCGTAGGCTCCAGTCTGTGAGAGGCCTTTGGATTTTCTAGGGGTTGAAGATTAGAATGAGGTGAGGTCCCTGTACCCTTGTCGCTCCGGTGGTGTTCAGAAAGTCCAGGTGTCACTGCCAGGTGTCTCAGGAAGACAGGACCCAGGCGTTAAGTTCCTGTGTTGTTGTTGTTTTAATTTTATTGGGGAATATTGGGGAACAGTGTGTTTCTTCAGGGTCCATCAGCTCCAAGACGTTGTCCTTCAATCTAGTTGTGGAGGGCACAGCTCAGCTCCAAGTCCAGTGGCTGCTTTCAGTCTTTAGCTGCAGGGGGTGCAGCCCGCCATCCCATGCGGGAATTGAACTGGCAACCTTGTTGCTCAGAGCTCGGGCTCTAACCAACTGAGCCAGCCGGCCGCCCCAGTTCTTGTGTTTTGATAAAGCTCCAGAACAGCACCCACGGGCTCTTACCTCTGGATGGGGTGCCTGTGTGGAGATGGGAGAAGACAGTTTAACCCTACCTAAACCTCTTTCACAAGACTGAAGGCTTAAGGCGTCATTTTGCAATCTGCTCTTTGATGTTTTTTAACTGTACTGTGGTGAGAAGTCGCCAGGCTGGAGACGAGAGCATTGGGTTGTCATCCAGCAGTACCATGCCCTAACTAGCATGATTTGAGGCAGACTTTTCACGCTCCTTGGGCCTCGGGTTTTGTTGTTGTTGTTTTATCTGTTAAATGAAGGCAATGGTGGGGATAATGGTCCAGCTCTGAAATTATTTTATTCAGTGAGATCATTAAAATGCTTATTTTTTTTAAGAGAAGAAAAATGATTCACTTTGTGTAACTAAATCAAAATCCTGACTCTCTGGAGAACTAGGGATATCAGAATTGCAGCCAGTGTAAATTCAGAGCATCAGATGATAAGGTCTCTGGAAAACAAGAGCTTGGAAGGATGTGCTGATGCCCTTTAAACTGGGGCCTCACGAGTGGGCTCGGCTGCAATAATGCAAGGAACATGTTTTATTAGGAAAATACGCTTTGTAAAAGCTCAGGGCCAGAGGGCAGAACAACAGGCCGGGGGTCCTGTCCCTTTAACCAGCTCAGCTCTCGGGGCCGCAGCACAGCCTGTAACTTACTGTATACTTCCCCAGCGTTAAACATTACCGTACTTGTTTATATTTGAAAGAGCCAAAAGGGAAAATGAGAATGCAACTGAATGCTCCTTTTGGGAAAATTATCCTCATTTGCAGCCAGCGGCTGACAAGGCGCACAGACCGCCAGGTTTATAAGATTCCGTAGTGTGCAGTGACCGTGCTCCTGTGCTGACGTCGCTGTGCCGCCTTCTCTCTGGGCTGATTGCGAACCCGTTGCCACAGTGTCTTTCCTCCTGGAACCTTGAAAGGGGTTCCCGTTCCTGTTAGGAGGAGTGGCTGGCACACGCTCAGAGGAAACGTGTTCTCCATTTTTCCATGGCTCCTCTGTGTGTCCTGCCCGTTCTTCTTGGGAGGTGGTGAAGCAGCTCTTTCACAGCCAGCTGGGGAACTTGGGAGGAGGGACGCCCCCCCCCCCCATCTAGCCCATGTACTCAGATTTAGCCTTTGTATCTGGAAGGTGTAAGCACCAGCCAGTGACCCTCTGCGCCATGTCAGCTGTGTCATCTGCCCAGCAAGCTGCTGAGAGCCCGGTGCGCTCAGGGCCTGCCCGGCGGCTCTCAGGCCTCCTTAAGGTGTGGCTGGCTTACCACTGGCTAGCTCCACCATGCAGAGCGGGGAGACGAAGCGCCGCAGTGTTAACCGGGGCCCGATCTCAACTGCCGAGCGCAGAGGGAGGAGAAGGGGTCCAGGGCCCCCTAGAACAGCTCAGGCATTCTCCCTTGACGGCCTGCGGTGGGGCCCGCAAAGTTTGAGGGACGGCTGGCTGCAGCCAGCTCCCACGCCAGTGTGGTGCAGGGCCACGCTGTGCTGACAGCATTAATGTGCTCCGTCTATTAGCCCCTTGGCACAGAGCGGGAGGCACCAGGCTTTGGAAGATGCTGATCCTCAGAACCTCCTGTACTCCCTGCACCCCCAGGGGCAAATATAACCCTGCTGTGGGTCTCTAATGGAGGCGGCCGACCAGATGTGGAAAAGCTACTGGCTCTCGTTTAAAAGCTCTGTGTTGCGGCTGGACTGGATGTGGGAATTCCCGGAACGGCACGGGCTGGCCGGAGTGGTCTTCTGCAGACTAGCCGTGACCTCCCACCTGCCTTCCCACTCTCGGTGGCGAGCACAATGGCACACACACCGTTACTTCCCAGCTGGCTCTGTGGGAAAATTTTTCTCACACCTGTGTGCCACACTTCGTTCCCATTCTTTGGGTTGGTTGGGGCCCCCATCCTTTTCCCACTGAGCCAACGTCCCCGGGCTGCGTCAGACCCACTGAAAATACTCCAGCAGTGTGCCCACTGGAGGTGGAGTCTTCATGGGCTTTTCACTTGCCTTTATTCCTCCGTGGGCAAATCCTCTCTGTGTGTTGTAGCCACTGCAGATGGCGCCCTGCTGTTTCCTGATGTCCTATGTGCCGTGTGGGTTAGAGTGCTGGGAAGATTAAAACAAACAAACAAACGGGGTGGGGGGGAGAAAAAAACTAGCCACAGGCGATATAGGCAGCCTATGATAGGCTAGAGTAATAATCATCTGAAAGTTTGGGGCTGGCCTTGTTTTGATCTGTTTTCTTGTTTTATTTTCTCCTTTACATTCTGTATCCCATTCATACTAATCACAGTCGGTCCTGATTTTTCTTTTTATTTCTGCATTTGTCATAAAATAAAGCAAATTATTCCCGTCTTCGGAAACGATCTAGACTAATTAGTCGTCTCACCCAATAATTAGTTTTTTGTTTCCCTGTCTGTTTTCATGCATTATTGTTAGTTTTTTCCCCTCTTTTTTTAACACCATTACAGATTAAAATGAGCCACATTTGCAGTTGATGGTATCTGTTTTCGGGGGAAGAATGGAGAATTGCAGTACAGAGCGACTTCAAAAGCAGCAATAAACTCAAGGATAAATTAAGGAAATTGAATGAGCCACATTTGGAAGCAGTGTTGAGGCTAATATTCTGTCGCTTAAGGTTAAATTGCAACTGAGAGAGGTTCCAGAGAATCCGAAATCGGGGAGGCATCTTCCCAGGATGCTAGGCGTTCTGTGGCTCTCAGGGTCTTTTCTCAACGAAGATTTTGTAGTAGCCATGGACAGTGGCAAAGGTACTTACCTGCAATTATGTGCTCTCCTCCCCCAGGGCTGACAGATGAAGAGATCGATTTGGCTTTCCAGCAGTCGGGCACAGCTGCGGAAGAGCCTGCGTCCTTGGGCCCAGCCACCCAGGTGGTTCCTGTCCAGCCCCCTCACCTCGTTTCTCAGCCATACAGTAAGTCCCCCACTCAAACCCCTGCTTTCCACTGCTTGGGACCCAGGAGTCCAGCCAAGGAGCAGTGCTGTCCATCTCCCAGACTCAGCAAGCTGGGAGAAACTGGGAGAAGGAGTGGCCAGGCGGCTCTTGAGTTTTTCCAAAAGAATGTGACACACCCAAAGCCTCTTCTACACACACTTTTGGGTATGTGACAAAGGTTTAAGAAGAGACGAGGGACCAGAATGAATGAGTGTATTGTGTTGTGTCACTATTTGGGTTCCAAGCACAAATATATAAAAGTACTCCCTGGTTCAGTTTCCGTTTTCCTGTATCGGTGCTTGTGCTGTTTCACAAAGAAGACTAACATGATTTGTGAGTGCGTCCTCGTTCGCTCATTGAAAGAACTTGCCTCCTAATTTTATTTTTAAAAGTTAATTATTACAGGAGACCATGACCCACAGGAGGTTTTGTTTTTAAATGAAAGCTATTTTAGGAATAAAGGTTCTTCAAACTAGTAATGAATGTACACCCCCAAAACATAGCCAGAACCCCTTCTTTAAGTCACTTGTACAGAGTTAAAAATAGGTTAAAATTGACTCCAAAGAGATGGACAATCGCTCAGTTTTGTGTGTTTAACGTAACTCAGCCTTGGATCTGTTGTCTTTCAAAATGCCTTTTCTGTGATCGTCATTTTAATCATCTATCTCAGAAGTATAATTTTTTTCAAAACATGATTTAAAAGAGTGTAAGCTACCAGATTTTAAAAGGCATAATTTAAAATGCCAGACTTGTTTTGACCGCACCTTCTTCTGGTGGTCTGGAGCTCCCTTCCGGCCTTCGGGCCCTCACTTCGCTGGCCTTCTCCCTGGCTCGGCCACACGGGGGAAGCGAGACCAGGGTATGGACAGTGCAGGGGCCAGGCAGTGGGTCAGAATCGGCTTCATATGTCTCAGATCTCATTTACATATCTCCTTTCTTTTGCTTTCTGGGTAAGGCTGAATGGGTGAGGCCAGCTCGCACACCTCAAGCTGCTGTCACCCGTGGTCACCCTGTCTTAACAAGCCACTGGCGTCGTCGCATGCCAGCTGACACCAGAGAAACAGGCCTAGTGGTGCCTCGTGTTTGGGGCTGCTGAGTCAGTAGCAGCTCGTTGTCAGCCTGGGACCCACGCCTCCTTCCTGCCAGAGTTCTTGCCCATCCATTTTTGTGTTTGCTTTGGGTCACTAAACACACTCTGCGTAGCTTCTTCCCCAAAGGCTAAGTCTCCACACTTTTTCTTTAGTTGTGTCCCTGGCCCTGCTGTTTAATGGGATTTGTTGAGGACGGGCAGTGGCAGCTGGGGTGCAGAAGTTTTTAAGATGCACATCTGTTCTATTCCAGCTGTTTCCTCTATGGCTTAATATCTTTCGACAGGTCTTTCGGCTACTTGGAAACTTCTTGCTCAGAACAAGGTGTTCTGGTCGGTCACAGAGTTAGCCCAAAACATCCTGCGTGTTTGCCTACTTTCAGGAGACGCAAAGGGTTAATCTGTTAGTCTTCTGAAAGCGGCCAAAGAATGGCGTGAGGAGGGGCATTTGGGTCCTGTAAATCATTCTCCAGTCCAGCTCTCTCTGAGATAAAGCATTACCCGGTTAGGTATTTAGGTAGGAGTATTTTTAAGAGTCTCCCAGCCCTAAAAATAAAATACATCTTCTTAGAGACAGACTCCTTCCCGCTGTGACGCTAGTATGAAAACAATGGTAATGGCCGTTTTAAATACCTGAAGTTTTTAGTTGTTGCCCTGAGCCTCTTTCTTCTTGTACCGCTACCCTGCTGCTTTCAGCTCAGGGGTGACCCTACCTCTTCGCTTCTGTATTTTTGCCAAGAGGTGTCAGAACTGCTCCAAAAAAAAAAAAAGCTTGATTTTGATTAATATAGAGAAAGAAGACTTTGCCTGACTGATAATAAAACTGATAAATGACATTTGAATTACTTGTAGCGGTAATTTATTACATAAAATATCTTTTATTTGACATGCGATTAGTTGCTGGAAGCATCACTCAATCTGACTAGTTTAAACATGCTCTAAAATGAACCCCAGTAAAAACCCGGGCTGTCTGCTGCTGGCGTTATGAAATATACTAATCCTGGAGTGAGGAAAAAAAACCTGACTTTAAATATTTAAATGATTAATTGGGTTTATATATTTTTTTACCTTTCTAACCCCCTTAATTACAAGCAAACTCAGGGGAGTTTCTGAACTAGGTGTGCAATCTGCATGCCTATCACCGAGGCATTGTCTGCGTCCTGGGAGGGATTTATGGCCTCCACTCATGTGTGTTCTGCCGACTTTACAGCTGGAGCTCAGGCAGCCCTGCTCTTCCCATTTCTTGGCTTTTTAAGGACATTCTGTCTCTGGGCCCGAGCCTGGAAGATGGGATCTTCTGGGCTCAGCTCCAAGCGCAGTGCTCCTGAGTTGTCACCTCTGGACTCGCTGGCCCTCCTGCTTGGTGACGCGTCCCACTCGGTGCCTCTTTTGATACCTGCTCTTTGGTGAATGTGTTTGACCTTGAGATGTTAGTAAATGCCGGTGTCCGCAGAGAGAACATGAAGACCTACCAGAATGTTCAGTTCATTAGCGTTTATTAAGCTCCTACTGTATGCTTAGTATAGTATTGAGAGAGTCAGAACATGGTCTTGAAGAATCTCACAGGCTCTCTGGGAGATCAGATAAACTCTTAAGAAAAGGATAATAATATAAGATGTGATTTCATGCCAAAATTAATTATACAGATAAGGAATTCCGTAAGAATGCGGAAAAGAGAAAAATGAATGTGAGCTAGAGAAGTTGTAGAAGGCTTGTGGTAGGAGGTTGACCCCAAGGGGAAGCTGGATGTCACCTGGTGTGAGAATAAACCAGTGTGTCACAGCTTAAAAGAAAGGCAGGTAGAGCTGAGGACAAACCAGGCTGGAACTGGAGAGGAAATCGGACATTCTGTGCTTCCCGTTCTGTTTCTTCTTGTTTGACTTCAAAGCAGGAGTCAGTGTGTATGTGTGTGTGTGTGTGTGTGTGTGTGTGTGTGTGTGTACACGTGCGCACGCGTGCCCTGCCTAGCAGCACATTCCTGAATGGAGAGTCCTGATAGATGCTTGTTTGATTGATTCATTCCAAGCTGATTTTTCTTCTTTCCTCCCAGAGAGACAAGAAGCAAGGGAGTTTCGGGATGTAGGCAGGGCCAGTGTGCAGTTTGTAGGATAATAATTTTTTCTTAGACTTATTTTCCCCCCACTGTTGTTGATAAAACAATTTCAGCCTTTCTAAGACAGACCTGGAACTTCAGTTGCCTCTTAAAATAGGATGTAAATGTCTGAGGTTGGGGTAAGGTTTTGACATTTCATTAGAAATCGTGAGTGAGAGAGTGTTCTTTCTCAGTCTGTTTCTTTTACAGCCCTGTTTTGTAGCATACACTTACCCTTATTGTCTCGATTCTCTGAGCATTAGTTACTGAATACCCGCTGTGTGCCTGGCTCTGTGCTAGAGCCCTGGGATGCAAGGACTAACAGGGCCTCACTTCCTAGTCCCTCTCTCCACTGCTCCTGTCCAGTAGGAAAGGCAGATCAGCAGACACAGCAGTGCATGTGAGCTCGGCCCAGGTGTGGACAGTGACCCAGACGAGGTGAAGGGGTGCTTCAGAGAGCAGGAGGCGTTTAACGGGCCTGCGGGGACGATTGGTTCAGTGACCAGACAGGGTGGACAGCAGCGCCCAGGCACGTGGACGTGAAACCATGTGACGTTCAGAGCGCCTGGCACCTGGGGCGCAAGTGTCAGAAGAGACAGCCCAGAGGGAGGCAGCAGCCAGGTTGTCGCCTGGGAGAGGACAGTCAGAAGCAATGTTGATGTTTTCACTTTGAAACGCACCGTCTAGTATTTGTGAGGCCGAGCTGCCTGTGACTGGGGTTCTTAGGCACACGCTAACATCCTGGGAGCGCGGGGTGAGGCGTTGTCCACACGCTCTTCTCTGCCTGGCCCCTCAGGGCTGGGCTCAGCTGCAGGGGGGCTCTCAGATGCCTCCATTCCGGCTACGCTGCGATGGAAGCTCCCCTCGGCAGTCAGCCCCGACTCCCCACCACCAGACTCCGAATTGTTTATTCAGTCTTCTTCCCTGTTCAACTGTGAGCTCCTTGAGCTCAGAGGGCTTTCCGTTTGCTCTGACCCGAGGCTGCGACTTTGCAGGTGTCAGTAGAAATACTTGCTGAATGTGCCTGAGAAACGAGAGGCTGTGCTGGATGCCATCGGCTCTGGGAGCTGGTCAGGCCTGTGTGCTGGGCTCTGCTGTGCGGTTGCGAGGCAGAGGACAGGTCCTGTCTCCAGAAGGCCCCCCCGTGAACGCGAGGGCCGCCCGGTGCGTGGGGAGGCGCAGCGCACGCTAACCCATCCCACCCCGCATGGGGGTACTGCTGAGAGCTTCGGAATGTCCCAGCAAAGGAACTCCCAGCGTGCTAGTGTCAGGGGAGGCCTGCCGAGGAGGCAGGGCTTGACCTTGGCTGGACCCGGGGCAGAAAGGAGAGGGCACAGCAAGGCCTGGGGTGGGGGTGGCAAGTGGCCCTGGAAGTGACTAAGTGAAAGGCACGTGGGGACCTTCACAGCAGGAAATGAAATGGAAAGTCTCCTCCATTTTTCTCTCTGCTGGGTTAGCACACACATTGTACTTTTTGCTACATACAAGTGACTGGTTTGTATATGAAGAAAATATTTCTCTAATTTTTGAGGAAATTGTATTTTTCTCCTATTGTCACAAGGGTAACTGGTTTAGAACAGCAGCTTTTCAAGGGCCACCAGCCTGTCTGTTTGGTTTGCTTTGTGTCGCACCCTGTGTGGTGCCATGTGGGTGCCCGAGGAAGTGCTGCTACCTGTGGATATACAACATACGGGCAAGTGTTGCAGGAAGGAGCCGAGGGAACAGATGCTTTCTGTAGGGTTCTTGGCCCCGAAAGAGGCTTCGGTGGTGGTGGTAGCTAGGATTGTGGCTGTGCTGCCAGTGCAGCTTGTGTTTTATAAGACTGTGCAACAAACACCAGGAAACCCGAAATAAAAGTGGCTTCAACAAAATAGACGACCGTCTCTCTGTTATGTAAATGCAGGCAGGCCAGGCTCTGTGATCATCAGGGACCCTCTCCTCTGATTGTGACTGCTCCAGCCCCAACTGTCACCTCTGCTGTCCAACCAGCAGGAATGGGGGAAAGAAAGGGAAAGGGTAAGGACAATTCCTGGACATTTCCCACATCACTTCCGCTTTCTCCCTGTTGCCTGGCCACACCTGTCTGTAAGTGAGACTGGGAAATAAATGCAGGCCTTGTTCTGATGGGGCAGGTCCCCAGCTTTTCACATCCCATAGAGAGTTTGAGTTAGAATAAACACTCGATTCAGGATAATGGTTCCCTCTGGGTGGAGAGGCTAGCTTCAGTGGTGTTTGGAAAGTTTTAGCTGGTAAAATAGATGGGTTTAGGATTGCTAATTGTCCTTTGCTTCATAACTTATATAAGTGTTATATTCTTTTGTATGTATCCAATATTACGGGCTGCCTTTTAAAAAGCTGAATTAGAATTCATAGGTCTTGCTTCTTCCCTTGGTCTCAACTGCTCACTGAGCAGAGAGAGGTTAGAAGCCACCCTGTGGAGATTGTTCCCAAGCGCTGCTGGCTTCCTCTCTCTTTCTTTCTCTCTCAGTTCTGAACAGTCTTATTTTAAACATCAGCTTTATTGAGGTATAATTTACATAAAGTAAAATGCACCAATTTGAGGTGTATGATTTGAGTTTTGACAAGTGTGCATGCATGTGGCCCTCACCGCACTGTGGGACATTTCCGATACCCTCAAAACTTCCCTGTGCCCTGTTCCCAGCCAGTCCCAGCCCAGCGACCCTGGGGCCACCACGGGTCTGCTTTCTGTGGCTCCGACTAGAGTTTAATATAAATGGAATCATACAGTATGTGCTCTTCCGCATCTGGTTTCTTTCTCTCAATGTAGAGTTTTTTGAGATTCATCCAAGTTGTTGTGTGGATCAGAAGCTCCTTTTCATTTCTGGGTGGTGCTGTGTGGTGTGGACAGGTCCCAGTTTGTTTATCCATTCACCAGGTGATGGGCTTTGGGCTGTCGGCAGCTTTGAGTCATTACGAATAAAGCTCTTGTGAATATTCTTGTACAAGTCTTGTATGTTTTTATTTCTCTTTGGTAAATGCCTAGGAGTGGAATTGCGAGGTCATATGTGCGAGTAAGTTTAACTTTGTGAGAAGCTGCCCAACTGTTTTCCAAAGTGGTTGTACCATTTTACGTACCCATCAGCAGTGTATGAGCGTCCGAGTTGGCTACACGTCCTCACTAACAGTTGGTATTCTCAATCTTTTTAATTTTAGCAATTTTAATGCCTGTGTAATGGTATCTCATAGTGGTCTACATTTCTGTGATGACTAATAATATCGAGCATCTTTTTATGTGCTAACTGTCATTTGCATATATTCTCTTGTGAAGTGTCTGTTCCAATCTTTTGCCCATTTTAATTGTCTAATTAAGTTGGAAGAGTTCTTTAAATATTCTGGATTTAAGTTCTTGTCAAATATACGTATTGTTCGCATTTCCTCCCGGTCTGTGACTTTGTTTTTTTTCTTGACATTGCCTTTTGAAAAGCAAAAGATTTTAAATTTGATCACACCCATTTATCTTCCTTTTTTCTTTTATAATTCATGGTCTTTGTGTCCTAAGAAGCCTTTGCTTACCCCAAGTTGGAAAGTTTTTCTCCTATGTTTTCTTCTAGGAGTTTTTTAGTGTTGACTTTAATGTTGAGATCTCTGATTCATTCTTATTTATGTTTATGTGTGGTATAAGGAGAAGGTCAAGGTTTATTTTTCCCTATGTGGATATCCAATTGTGCCAACACCATATGTTCAAAAGATTATCCTATCCCCATTGAATGACTTGTCCCTTTATCAAAAATCAATTGCTTATATGTGCATGGGTCTATGTCTTGACTCTTCTTTTTCAAAATCTATTTTTTAAACAAATCTATTGAAGTATATTTACATATCATAAAACTCACCCATTTCAAGTGTACAAGTCAGTGATATTTAACTTCACTGAGTAGTACAACCTTAAATCAGTTTCAGAGCACTTTTGTCTCCCAAATACCATCTTCCGTGCCCATTTTACTGTTAGTGTCACTTCCAGCCCCCGGTAACCATGATAACTTTACTTTTTCTGGACATTTCAAGTAAATGGAATCATACAACTTAGGATCCCTTGTTATCTGCCATATTTCTCTGAAGCCCATCCATGTTGTCGCACATAGTGGCTTCATTGCTTTCTATTGCTGAGTAGTATTTCATCATGTGGATGGACCACGTCTTGTCTGCCGGTCGCCACCTGATGGACGTTTAGGCTGTCTCCAGTTTGGGCTAACGTGAATCGTGCTGCTGAGAACATCTGTGTGCAAGGCTTGTGTGGACGTAAGTTTTCATTCCTCTTGGGTGGAGATCTAGGATGGAATTGCAGTTTTATGTTTCTAGATTCCTCTTAATTTTTTTCTTTCTAGTCAGCTTTTTTGAAGTAAAATTTACACAATAGGATTAATCATTTTTAAGTGTATAATTTGATGAGTTGTACAAATGAGTCATAACTTATGTAACCAATGCTACAATCACAATATAGAAATTTTCCCCAGAAAGTTTCTTTGTACCCTTTATGTCAGCCCTCTCCCCAAGTTCCAGTTTCTGTCAACCAGCAGTCTGCTCTCTGCCACTAAAGTTCTGCCTTTTAGAAAATTTCATGTAGATGGAATCATACAGCATGTAGTCTTTTGTGTCTGGTTTCTTTACCATCACAAACATACATACATGCCTACTTACATACATACATACATACATACAGAACCAGGTACTAAATATTTTACTTTGTGAGCTACACATGTTTCTTTCACGTGTCCTCCCCCACCCCTCTTCCCATGCATTGTATGGATGTGCCACAGTTTGTTTATCCATTGACCACTGTCCAGTATGGGGCTATTAGGCGTAACGCTGCCATGAGAATACGTCTTTGTGTACAGATGTGCTTTCCTTTTTCTTTAGGTAAATACCTGGGAGTGGAAGCCTCAGTCACACCTTAGCTGTGTGTTTCAATTTGTAAGAAATTGCCAGATTCACCAAAATGGTTGCCCATTTTACGTTCCCATCAGCAATGTATGTGTGTTTCAGTTGCTCCACATCCTTGGAAGCACTTGCTATTGTCAGTTTTTAAGTTTAGCCATTCAGATGTGTATGTCATAGAATCTCACTGTACTTTTAATTTGTATTTCCCTAAGGGCTGATAATGTCAGGCATATTTTCAGGTGCTTATTGGCCGTTTATATATGTTTTGTGAAGTGTCTTTTCCAGTCTTTTGCCCATTTTTAAAATCATGTTGTTTTGTGTTTTAGTGAATTGTAAGAACTCTTTATGTATTCTGATTGTAAGTCCTTTATCACATACATGTTTTGCAGATATTTTCTCCCAGCTGATGGCTTGCCTTTCGTTTTCTAGACAGTGCCTTTTGAAAGCCAAACGTTTAAAATTTTGATGATGTCCGTTTCAATCAATTTTTTTCCTTTTATGGTTTATGCTTTTTATATCTTCAGATGTCTTTTCCTCCCCCAAGGTTGCAAAGATTTTCTTTGATGTTTTCTGTTTTCTTCTAGAAGCTTTATCGTTTTTGCTTTATTGTTTAGGTGTGTGTGATCCGTTGTGAGTTCCGTTTTGTGTGTGGTGTAAGGTTGAAGTCCGTTTCCCCCTATGGAGGGCCCATTGTCTCAACACAGTTGTTGTCAAGATTACCCTTCCCCACAGAAGCACCTTGGCTTCTTTGTGAAAAATCAGTTGACTGTGGAAGCATGGGTCCATTTCTGGACTCCTCTGATTCTTACAGTTTAATTAGGGTTCATAGTTTTTCATCTCTGAGTGAGGATATAGATATGCCTCAGTACCCTTCCTGCCTAAAGAGGACACTGCGGATAGCTCTGCAGCTTGCGAGAATGGAAAAGATGGTCTTTCACAGGATGTTCACATGAAGACAGGCCTTGGATTTTCAGAAGCGACTGCCGTTGGGCTACTGTAGGCCTTTGCTGTACAGGTGCTTCTCCTCGGAGCGGAGCTGTTCTGTGTCTGGTTGCCGCGCTCTGGGTCAGTTTGTCTTTCTGACCACTGCCGGCCTCCCTCAGCTCAGCCTGTGGTTCCCTTCAGCTGGTCAGCAGTCTCTGTGCCTTTGGCCCAGCAGCTCCGTGCTGTAATGGAACTGAGGCGGCGGACTGGCTTTAGTCCAGGACCTCACTGTGGATGAGCCTGTCTGACCATTTCCTTTCCAGGGTGGTTTGTGCGCAAAGCTGATGGGGTGATTTGAGAAGCTGGGTGCACCACTGTGTGGAGTCCTGGCTCCAGCCTTGATGAGTCTGGAGGGGACCACCCTGGGCCTGCCCAGTGTCGCCCCGCACTCCGGCTGCCAGCCTCCCTGAGCACTTGGTTGATTCTCCCTGTTGATTCTCCCTCCCGTCAGCAAGCACGTCTCTGGATGCAGATTGTCTCTACGGGTGACTTTGTGACCGCTCTCTGCTCTGTCCTGATGAATCTTTACTGGATTGTGGGGTTTCTGGGGTGTCAGCGAGCCCCTGACTTGGTGGTTTCAAGTTCCACATGGCCATGTTGTGTGCACAGCTCCCGGCTCCACGCGTGTGTTCCTCATCGGATGCTTGTTCTCGCCGGCTAGGCGAGGGTTTCTTGGTTGTTGGAGACGTAGCTAAGGGAATTGAGTAATGTCGGTTTTGTTGGTGTTCGGTGAGGTCAAGGAGCCATGGGGGTGCAGCTTGCTTTCCCCTCACGTGGCCACCGTACACCGTGGATTCACCTGAAATCTCTGAGACTGTCAGAGCGCAAGCCAGCTGATGGAATCCTTGGAAGGTTAAGGAAGGGGCTGCATTTCGAAGAGCCTGCACCGCTCTCCCTGCAACAGTTTGTCCTCTGGCCTCACTGCAGCCCAAAGACGTAAGGGCGGCCCCAGAAACGCTCAGTTGTGCGGGATGCGATTTGCTGCCACAGTCGACGGTCTCCTCGTCCTTCACGAGACACAGTGATGTGCTGTGTCGGTCAAGTACCTCGCCGTGGCAGTGGGGAAAGGGCTGTGGATGATTTGAATCTGAGCGACAGTAAAAACAGTATTGTTCCCCGGTTCTCTGAATCTAGAAAAGCTCTGCCACCTTCAGTCAAGTGGTCTGGGCTTCGTGAGAAGAGAAGAATGTCTCTGGGAACCATCCGATTGAAGCTGTGGAACCAGGGTCTCTAACTCGGGCTTCTTGCCCCCTTGTCTGCCGTGTGTGCGGGCATCTGCTTCCAGACCGGGGGCTCGGAAGCTTTTAAAAAGCTCCTCATTCATTTCCCTTACTTTCAAAGTAGGGCTTTTTGCCCTGGACTGTATGATTCTGGACATTTGGGGAGCATGGTGATGAGGTGCTCTGTTCTCCGTTTCCTCTCGGAGCTCTGACTGCACTGGGCTTGGAAAAAGCTTGGCTCCAGTGCGGGTGGGGAGAGGGCTCCAGGTGGTCATAGCTGGGGTCTGAGCTAGTTTGGGGTCACGCCAAGTGCTTTCTCAGTAACTCTGATCTTTACCTTTTGAAAGGCATGCAGTGGGTAGGCGTTTTCTCCATCTTAGTTTGTCGCTTTTTTCATTTTGCCACAAGACAGAGTTGTATCACACATCTCCAAAACGAGTAAAATGGCATTTCAGCTTCTTGTCTTTATAGACTCTCTGAACTTTAGGAAAGATCATTCTGGTCCCTTTTCATTAATAATGAAAACCAGGGGGCAATAAAATGTTCTTAACGCGAGCCTGGCAGGATCCGGGAGCCGTGCGGGGGTGAAGGGTGCGGCTGGCAGGGAGCCACAGGTGTTTCTTGGGGCTTGAGGAGGTCAGAGCCACTGTGGGACAGGGCCTGGTTCTCGGACCCCCGAACTGCCTGCACCTGTTCAGCCCCAGCCCCCAGAATGACAGGCTTCATCCTCAAGGCTTCATTTCCTGCGTGTTCGCAGGAAAGAAGGTTCCAGCACACACTCTGGGTTCTGGTCCAGTTTTGAGTTGCAACGGTTTTCCTGTAAGCTATTTAGTGAGTATTTGAGAATTAGTGGTGAATATAATATCCTGGACATGTGCCCATTTTGAAGATGCTCTCAGGATTTTGACAGTGCAGACGGATGTGCTGGTGGTGGATTAAAGCCCCTCTGAGCAGTGGAAAGGTTACGCAGTATCTTCACTTTTTCCTCCTAAAAATGAACTTACACTAGACACTGGAGTTTGCATCAAGGTCCTCTGAGCAGAGGAGGCCAGGAATGACAGAAAGAGCCATGCCTGGGACTCAGAGCTCCCTGGCTGGATTTAAAAAGTGGTGGTTGCTTGTCTTAGGCAGATTCAGATTCGTGTGGGATGGGATGTTACTACAGGTGGAAGCCGCAGAGCCCCCCTCTGGAGACGGCTTCTTACACTGAACCCTGCGTGTCACTGCACAGCTTGGGAGAGAGAGGGGAGGTCCTGGCTCTCTGTAACCCAAACCCCAGGGCCCATAATGGCACCGATGGATACATTTCCATAAATATGAAAACCACCTGCATGCCACAAACACCATAAGCAGAGTCAAAAGAAAACTAAACTGGGAAAGAGTTTTGTAACTCCTATTGTAGACAAAGGGCCAATTTCCCTGGTGTATAAAAGGTTTCTATGAATTGATAAGGACATTGATTTTAAAATGGAGTAGGAAAGTACGGTTCACATGCAGTAAACTGAAAAGGAAACGCAGATGAAAAGGCGCTCAGTCCTCATTTATAATAAGATAAATGCAAATTAAAGCTAGAGTGAAGTACTGTTTTCCCGCTCTCGTATTGGCAGAAATCTGCGGGTGTGATTACCCATTGTGGTGGGGTGGCTGTGAGTGTACCTGGCTGGTGGGGATGGACTGGTTCAACCCCGGGGAGCAGTTTCTGTCCAAATTGCAAATGTGTATACCTCTGACCCAGCCTCCCAGGAATTCACAATTACAGATGTCCTTGTACGTACATGTGAGGTGACATGACCACTCATGGCTGGCAGCACTGTGTGAAATAGTAAAACTCTGGAACCATCTAATCGTCCATCAATAGGGAATTGGTTAAATGGAATATTAAGCAGCCACAGAAAAAAGAAGAATGAGAAATAGGGAGAAAGGAGAAGGAAAATAATACATATCTGTGTTGCCTTATATGTGCGTAAAAATTCTCCGACAGGATAAACAAGAAACTCTGAACAGTGGCTATTGATGGAGGAGGGAGCCTGTTTGCCGTAGACTGTCGTAAGCTATGTGATTTGAAAACTAACAGCAAAAAAATGGGAGTTGAGAGCTGTGGGAGAGGCCACCTGTTGATTCCAGTTGTGCAGGAGACTCAGGCGGGGCTGGGTGACAATGGGAAACTCACAGGGAATCCGGGCAGGGTGTGGGGAGGGGAGGGGTGAGGTGGCCAAGGAGAGACTCTTGCTCTGCCCCCTGAGAGCCCCGTTCAGCAGCCCGGGGAGGAGCAAGCACCTCCTTTGCCCCCTTGGGTGTCCTTGCCACTTGGCTCCCCCCAGTTGGGCTGCATGCCAGCAGCCCTTCCTCCCATGCGCCCACATCCTCCTACCACTGAGCTTTCCCTCCCTGCTCTCCTTCGGTCATGCAACACCAGGAGGACAAATACCTCGGGAGCTCGCAGGCCAGGGGAGAGGTGAAGGCCGAAGCACACAGGTGTCGGTCCTAAAATCCCTTCCTCAGCTTTGCTTGGCCGAGAGGCGCTCCTGTCGGGTTCCATGGATGCTGCTGTTCTTCCTTCTTCACCTTTTCTCTCCCAAATTTCCTTCCAGATCCTAGTTCCACGTCACAGCAGCATGCCTTGGGTGGGTGCCTTCTGGGTAACTTCCCATGGGCACTGTGGTCTGATCCCACAGACTGGTCGGTGTCCCACAGAGCCGGCGGTTCTGGAAGCAGTGGTCCATGCCCCCCCTCCCCCCCGGTAGCAGATCCCTTGAGAGGAGGCAGAGCGCCACGCCGGGTGGGCTGGACATTGCTGCTCTAGGTGGACATGCGAAATGGAGACAGTGCTTTCCCGGGCGCCTCACAGAGTCACTGCGGCATCAGATAAGATTCCAGCCATGGAAGCACTGCAGACAGTGCACGGGAGCAATTAGAAAACTGTCCTCTGCTCCTGTGGCAGCAGCATTTCCTCCCGGAGTTCGGGGGGAGCTTGTGTGTGGGGGCGCTGGGCCAGGAGTCTGCTCCTCCATGAAGACTGGCAGCCCATGCCTGGGGCCCCCGCACCCAGCAGCACGTCGTCCTGCCCCGACATTCCCGTCCCTGTCCCCCTCCCTCTCGCCCTCCCTGGCCCCTTGCAGTAGCGTCCTCCCCGCGTTCCTCCCCCATAGCCTGACCTCAAGGCTCCTGCTGTTCCCCTGAGGAGAAAGCTGACCACTCACTCCTGCCCTCAAGCCTTCGGTGACCCCACTGCTTGTGTGAAACGACGTTGGGGTTCCTTGGACACAATGCCCACCTGGCCCTGCCTTTCCTACCTCTTTCCCGCCCGGCCCACTCTCCACTGGCCCGCAGACTAACTTGGCCCCTCTCTGTTCCCGTGGCTCTCTTGGCCAGCAGTAGCCCTCTGGCTTGGTCAGGCCCAGGGGCTCCCCCATCCGCACCGGCCGCCTGTTCTCCTTTGAGCACAGGTCAGCTGTGCTCACCTGCCTTTCACCTGTTCGTCCCCAGCCTGGAGCTCTGTCCTCGGGACCCTGCAGATCTCAGCGTGCACCCTGCCCTGCCGTCCCCCCTCTCCCATCACCCTGTTTGGCCTTCTTGATCACTGTGGAGTGGCCGCGTTCAGTCATCTGTAGATTGTCTCTCCACCAGCTCAACGGGAGAGCAGAGCAGGACAGGGCGGGGGGGGGCCCTCACCACCGTCCCCTTCCTGTCAGACACATAGTCAGTACTTCGTGAAGGGTTGGACAAACAGATGACGCAGTGTTTCCCCACCCCCTTCCCCTCCCCCCGCCTCTGAAGTGGCTCATAGCAGGTCCCTGTCTGTAGTAGGGCCTGTGGACGTGCATTTATACACGCCTGAGTGTGTTTGTGTCAGCCTCACTGGACCCCTCGTTCCTTGAGAGTGGGCACCATGCCCTAGGTCTTCAGCTCGCCTCTGCCAGCTGACTCCCCACATGGAGACTCAGCTCCCTGCAAACCCCTGCGCACTGCAGGCGCACACTGAGGCAGGTCATTGCGAGAGCCGGACGAGGCGGGGGCTGCAGCCTGGCCGGTGCTTCTGACAGCCACACGCTGTCTCCTGCAGTTGGGTGTTACAGATGCCAGACTTGTGAGAGGAGGACACGGAGCACATGTGCTCTCCCTGGCCCCCAGGAAGGACGCGTGTGCCTCTTCTCCTGACGCGTCTCTTCTCCCAACCGTAGGCTCTGTGGGTTCCCGATGGAGAGATTACAGTGCATTGGCCATCATCATGGCAGGAATCGCATTCGGCTTTCACCAGCTCTACAAGGTAAGTGCGCCCTTCCCCACATCCCCGCTCGGCATCCAGCCCCGTTCTCCCCTCTGTAGAGGCTCTCAGCCCTGGGGCGCGGTGGCAGGAGTGATGCAGTGAACAGAGGAACACACTCCTGGAGGGTTCAAGTCCAGGTCCTGCCCCCACCCGGATGGGTGCACTTGGCAGGCTCAGTCCCCGCCTCATCCACTGGTTGGCATCTCTCCTCAAAGTCCCTGCTCTGTGGGGTGAGCCGTGTCGAGTCCTTAGGACAGAGCCTGGCACATACGAAGCAGCCTGAGTCTTGGGAGACTGAACAACATGGGGTTAGAGTGTGGACAGTGGGGCCCAGCTTCCTCTGCTGTCTCCCGGCTCTGTCACTTAGGTATGTGACCACAGGCCCAGTGGTCTCCTCTGCAAAATGGGGACGATAGAACCTGCGTCACGAGGCTGTTGAGAAACTCAGTGGTGCTTCTTGGGAAGTGCTGTGTGCGTGGCACGGAGGGAGCACTCTGAACGCCACTGTTCTCCTTCGTGTTAAAAACCAGTTCGGGGACTCTCAGCATAATCTTATTTATGGGATCTAGTTTTTGTTTCTTATGTGTTGTGTTGCCGTCCATGTAAACCTAGGATTTTCCCCGGACCTCTCAGGATCCCAGAGGTCGTTGGTTCCAACAGAACAGCAGGCACGAGTGAACACTTATTTCCTTGATACCAGAAACTAACTTTGATTTGAAGCAAATGAGTCTTTTCTAGAAGATGCAGAGCCCGGGTGGGTGCCCAGAGACAAAAGGTGAAACAGTGGTCGGAGGACTTCCGTTGGGCTGCTCCTTGTGAGGCCGCCTGCAGCAATCTCTCGTTTGGAGATTTCTTTTTAAAGAATCGGGAATAAATACCCAGACTTACTGTTGTAACTTTTAGCACGTGAAACATGTTTAAACATTGCACTCTGGGATTCATGATTTTTGACTTGGTACAAACCTAACGACAGAGTTGTAGCAGAATATACATTTTTCAATGTAACGCCTATTCTTGGGTTTGGAAAGTTCCATGTCAGGAATCCAGAAGCAAAATGTTCTACATCCTGGAACCTCACCTCTGGCCCAGTGCCCCTCCTTACCGCGTGTGCAAGCCTCTTTCTGATCTCCAACTATATACAGTTGCCAAGAAGAAGAAAATGCTTAAATTCATGTCTCGGCTGCCCGGAGTAGTACGGAACAGTCACATGGCCGCCCTCAGACAGCCTGTGATCTGATGAGAACGGAAAACAGGGCTCCCCTTGGTGTGGACAGCAAAGCAGACATATCCTCAGTTGTTGCCACCAAACTCTGGTCTTTCCTCTCTGTTAGAAAAGAAAAGAGACATTGAAAGATCAGTCAGTGGTGAGAAGAGAATCTCTGAAACATCTAATAGTTTCTTCAAGTTAAAAAGGGAGGGCAGGTGAGCCGTCATCTTGTTTTATAAATACTTAAAGATTTCGGCTGGGGTTAGTGTGTGTATGTGTCCTTCCCTTGGCATTTTTGATCTCAGAAATGGACTTTTTAGTTCCCCACACGTATAAGAATTTCTTGATTTTCATACTTAGGAAATTTTCAACCTGGAGTGTAAGGCTACCTTTGATGAGTTTCAGCCCAGTTGTAGGTAATAACTCAAACGGTGGTTGAAAAGCACTTTGCAAAATAGAAGACGCTTCTGTACGTGTGCTAAATAATGACCTCCACTCAGGAGCTGCTCTAGAAATGAGTTCTCCCGCAAACCCCTTGTGAGAGACTTCCTTTTCCTTCCCCAGTACAGAAACCTTAATGGAGAAGTTGCTGTCTGTTTTCCTCTGTGGGGCCCAAGTGGAGTGAGAGGCCAAGTTCTCCTTTGTCACACTGGCCAGTCTCCACACCTGCCAGCGCGCACTGCGCTGCAGTGCCACCCGTTCAAGTTGGCTGGTCTCACGCGCTGAACTGGGAGGGCGCCAAACCCTGAGCGTTTGGACTTCAGAGCTTACCTCTCCCCACGGCCACCCTGCTGCCCACCTGCCACCACCCAGTTACCAGTGACCCCCCCACCTGCCTTCTTCCTGAATATTCCGAGACCCCATCCTCCCCTAGTCTGGGTTCTCCACATTTGGGGTCCTCCCTGCTTGGTTGCCTGTTTTCCCCATGGTCAGTTTCTTCAGATTCTGCCCCTTCTTCTCCCTTCTGCCCGAGTCTCAGTTCTGGGAGAATTTGACTGCATCTGACTCTTAGCTGAAGGAAGCTTGTCCTGAAGATTCAAGGCTAGTTTAGAAAAAGACCGAGATGACCTCTTCCGATGGCCTCGGAATGGCCATATATTATCCCCTCATAAAAGAACCAAAGGTCCCAGAAATCAGCTGTGGGTTCCCATCTAGTTTCTCAAATAATCTTTGTTTATTTAATTTTACTCATTTGTTCCTTAATGGAAACTTCACTCACGTGGTTCAAAATGTTACAGGTTCACAAAAGTGTCCAGTAAAAAGCTCTCGTCCCTCGAGGCCACCAGTGGTATCTTGTGTAACCTGTCACATTGTTATCTTAAAACTTTTCAAGTACAATTTAAAATATTCTTGTTACAGAAATGATAGCTACTGTGCCATTAAGAAAACTAAATAAACGAACCAAAAAGTTTTCCGTAAGAATCAGTCAAATTGATTCCACTCGATCCTGTTCCTGGTCCTTCTCCCTATTCAGACAGAATTTTTCCTTGGTTCTTTCGCAGCCTCATAACTTTCAAATATCTTGTTCGTTTACGGTGTTTGCCCAGAGAGTTTCCAAAACCTGGGGGTGACAGACAGAAAATTGGTCTGCAGGATGAGAAACTGTTGGAGAATAACCCCAATCTGCACCCGTTGCCCCTGCCCACCCTGCTTCTTGTAGAGATGCCTGCTCCCCCTGATCATGGGCGGCCGAGAGGACAGGAAGCAACTGGAGAGGATGGAGGCGAGTCTCGCGGAGCTGAGTGGCAGCGCGGCACAGACAGGTGAAGATTAACGACTCCATCTAGTCACCCCTCAAAGCCCTCTCCAGGCAGCCCCTTCTCTGCCCCCTCCCTGCTCCCCTCCGTCTCCACTTTATGTGGTGACTTCATTTATCTGCTCTGAGAATCTGTTCACATTTGCAAATGAAGCCGCCGTCATTTCGGTTTAATTTGAAATTGCTTGTTTACTGTCGGCGCGGCCTCAATTAATTATGTTTTTACGGAAAGGCTCCCAACCTCAGAATATTAATAAGGGGAATAAAATGACAGCCTTTCTAAGGGCTGTAAAGTTCATTTTTAATTTCTGCTTCTATGAGGTTTTCAGGGGGGTTTTCAGCGATTTTCCCCCTTCCCTGTAAGAATCCAACGTGGGGTCAAGAGAGGCTGTAATTACTGCGGCTCCCGGGACCCCAGCCACCCCCTCTGTCATCGACTCCACAGGGCTCGCGTTCATTACCCAGGGCCCCAGTGATGGCCCAGATTAGCTGGTACCTGTCGCACCAGAGGTGGCTTTTCTCCTTTATAAACTTGTTTACTAGATAGTGGCTGTGAATCTAAAAACTCAGGCAAGTGAGACAGCCTCTGTCCCAGGCCGCTGGGCCCTCAGAAATGCTCAGGTAGTGGTGGCCCCAAGTCCTGGACAGGTCACGTGACACCAGGAAGCTCCGCAGCCTCCGGGTTGGGTGGGCAGGGCAGGGAGGAGCCGCAGGGCCCTGGGTTTGCAGTTTTAACCACTCCCGGGCAGCATAGAGACCCAAGATGTGTCTCTGACACGAGTGGAGACTTCCCGTGAGTCCCACAAGGACACAGCCAGGCTGTGAGACGAGGGATACAGACGTTACAGAAGTTGGAAGAGCCCAGCAAATCATCAGCAGATATAATTAGAGGGGAGAGGTTTTGGATGGATATACTGTTGACCATGGACAACTGCACAATAGAAAGATAAAGTAGAAATGCTAGAGGTTAGATACAGTGCAGGTGGATTACCCAGAGTGCAGATAAATTATACGGGTTGCGGGGGTGGGGGACGTGTGCAGACAAATTAGACGCTGCAGCTTAGGGTGTGTGCACAGAGGGAAGAATCTGTGGGTACCGGTTAACAGATGCCACTGCCCTTTTCTCTCAGTGACTCAGCTGCAGGTGACGTTAGCCTCTGTCCAGGAGCTGCTGACTCAGCAGCAGCAGAAGGTCCAGGAACTCGCCCACGAACTGGCCACAGCCAAGGTACTTGTCTTTGACCCTCCGGCTTTCCCGGTCTGCCCTGCACAGCTCTGCACGCTTGTCCTTTGTGCCCAGTTCACTGCTTTCCGCTGGGTCTGCCCTTTCTCATGCCGGTCATGCGATGGGCCCACACTGCCTTGTAGAGAAAGGAGGATCCAGTGATGAAGGCCATCCTTTCTGTCTCCCTGTCACCTCCCAACAGGAGGGAGGCAAAACTCTCTGCCTGTGGCCCTCCTGGGGCAGCACACGCCCCAGCTCTGGAGGCGGTTGTTGTAGACACGGAATGGTCTTCACCTGCAAGTTAGGTCACAGGTCACAGTTGCCAAGGGAATTGGGGTGGAGGTGGAGGGAGTGTCAAGGTAGACTCTGCTGTATAGTGCAGGTTCTCTAAACCCAGGTCTCAGCATCAGGTAACCCCTAACGGACTCTAGCGCCTACTTGATCAGTGGGGCAGTTTCCATGCCTCACTTCCCAATCTGAAGCGGTCTTAGTAGTATCAGACCATGGGATCAGACTGCCTGGGGTGAAACCCTCCTCTGCCACATGCTGGCTGTGTGACCACAGGCAAGTTACTTAACCTCTCTGAGTCTTAGTTTCCTCATCTGTAAAATGGAGCTATAATGGTACCTCCTTCCTTGTCCTTACGTGCTGAAGCCATTGTGCCTGGCTTCAGTCAGCTCCCAGGATTGCAGGCCTCTGGCCTGGGTTCTGTGGGTGTGTGACAAGGCCATTCCTGAGGCACTGTCTCAGACAGACGCAGATGTCCTCTCTGCTCCATCCCCTTCTCCCTGTTGTTTTCCACTGCTTCCACCACCGATTCTGTGAGAGATCCAGGCTGAGTGGTTCACCCAGGCTCGCCCCACCCCAGTGCACAGCACTCGGATCTTTTGCATTTGCACAAACCCAGCAACATGGGAATCCTTCCATGGCTGATGGAATCTGGGGTGCCTCCTGTGAAGAGAGTCCCTGAGAATCCCCTCCTCAGGTACCGCCCCCACAGAGGTGCTGCCTGCA
This sequence comes from Rhinolophus ferrumequinum, assembly GCF_004115265.2. Taxonomy (NCBI): domain Eukaryota; kingdom Metazoa; phylum Chordata; class Mammalia; order Chiroptera; family Rhinolophidae; genus Rhinolophus; species Rhinolophus ferrumequinum. The sequence continues at coordinate 7,084,900 of NC_046292.1, forward strand.
CTTCCTCAGATGGCGTGGTGGCCCGGAGGCCGCGGCCCGTAAAGAACCTAGAAGGCTGGTTACCGCCCCGCCCCACGCTCCTCTGTTATCTTTTGGAGCCATGGCCTGCCAGTGACCAGAAGCCATTCCGGAAATTGGAAAACTGTTTCCAGGCTTAACCATTAAGATTAAGACCACATGTTGCATTTTAAGGGGGGAGGGGGCCAGGATTGTGTTTGGTGGTTGAGAGCTGCCTGAGTTTCTTACGCGTGTTTTCCTGATGGTCCATCCCCCCCACCCCCGTCCCACCCTGACCCCAGCCCTCTTTCATTCACTGTCTCCTGTACTGAAATAGGGTTCACTGGTTTGGTATCTAAACCCACATGTGTGAAGACTGGTTACCCCATAAACCAAAGACTCGGAGCTGTGTTTTCTCAGCTGTAATGTAAGTTTTTATATCTGGCTTCCAAACTCCAACTGTAGCACCGTAAAAAATTGAAAAGAAGAGCGTTAAGTAATTAAGAAACCTACATAAAACTCAATGCTGGGAGTTTTCTACAACTGTTTTTTAAAGAGACTGGCTAAAAAGCCCCAGATGTCAGATTTTATTTCTAAATCCTGGCATCTGGCACCATATGCGTTTAGAAATTTGAGTCCTCTGTAGGCCGGTGAGTGGAAATTGCCCCCTTGTTAATGGGCTGCTATAGCTTTCAAGGTTTCAGAGAAGCCAGAACAGTGGCTTCTGGATGTGAGCTGTCTGGTGGTCTGGAGTGGGGACCCCGAGGGAGGGAGTGAGGGTGGCGGGCGTTTGCATGCGCTCAGGCTGAGGCCGCCAGCCTTTCCTGCCCCAGACCTGCAGCCTCTCTGAAGGGCTTCTCCCTGCAAAGGTGGGCTGGGGTGCGACCTGAAGCACCCCCACCCTACGTCAGAGACTGCTGTGTGGGTCCCTGCCCTCTGCCAGCCCGAGGTCCTCCACATTCTCCTGAACTTACTGCTTGGCTTTTCTGTGGCAGGCCATGGTGGCTGTGTAAGGGAAGCGGGATCCTGCCCCATGATCCTGTGCACTTGAAGCCACCTCCAGGTGGCCTCCAGCGTGGATGATGCAGGTCCACACACCTGAGGCCATCACAGCTGGAGTTGACCCATAAACACTTCATAGGCAGCTTGGCGACTGGCAGCGGCCATGTGGGGGACCACCGTTTTGGCTTTCCTGTTCGTCTAGCCCAGAGAAGGGTGTGGTTCTCTGAAGTTTCTATGGAAAACATTCAAAGGGGGAGGTGTGCGTGGACGTGGCATTTGTCAGAGTTTACTGTGGCTGCTTCCTCCTCTCGCTCCTTGGAGAAGGATAGCTAAGTCCCAGGGTGGCTTCCTTCTGTCTTCTGAGCCTTCAGAGTCATCCCCAAAAGGACAGCTGTGTATGGTGGCGTGGTCTGCAGGTGGGGCTTTGCAGACAGCGGGGCGCCGTCCGGGGCCTGACCTTACACAGCAGAGCAGTGTGGGAGGTGTACCCTGTGCCACGCACATCTGCTGGGCCTGCGCAAGACAGACGCAGAGACCCGAGAGCAACGGGCAGCAGGTGGTCAGATGCTCCCGTCTCCCTGGCCTTCCGAGGTGGCTCCTGGGTACAGTGTGTGGTACCTGCAGGACGAGGCAGCTGCCCTGCTTAGCCCCAGAGTTCTCTGCTGTGTGTTTTGCGACTGTCTCTCAGGGAGAGGCGCTTAGGTGGAGGGCATAGTTGGTGTAGGGATGGAGTTTGTTTTACTAGTTTTGTTTTAATGGGACATTTCAAACACAAATGGAAGGGCCGCACAGTAACCCACAAGCTCCGCCCGCCGCCGCCCTGCAGCGCGTCGGGCCCCATCCTGCCTCATCTCTGCCCGCACAGCATTTCATCTCACATGCAAGCCCTTCGGTGTATATCTCGCAAGGATAAGGCTCTTTTGTTACTGTGTTGTTTTCTTTTATGGAACCAGAATAGCATTATTATACCTAAATGTATGTCACGATTCCTCAGTGTTGGCAGATAGCCCGAGTTGTGGAAGGGTGTCATCATTTAAACAGAGAGGCTCAGGCAGGCAGACCCCTGAACAGGCAGCGGCAGGACCTTCCCAAGGGGTCACCAGCTGCTGCACAAGACACAGAATGCCCCCCGGCTGCGTCCTCCTGAAGCCACAGCCCCTCCTGCCACCCCAGCCACCAGAGCTCCGTAGGGCGGGAGGGAGGCGCCACTCTGGTCCGTGTTCCCTGTGCTTTGACTTTCAGGCCACCTCGTCCACCAACTGGATCCTGGAGTCCCAGAATCTCAATGAGCTCAAGTCGGAAATTAACTCCTTGAAAGGGCTTCTTTTAAATCGGTAGGAGACTAGAGGCACGTGGGTGGGCACTCTTGGGCCCGTCTTGCTGTTGTGGGAGGGGCCCCTAGCTGGGATCCAGGCATCGCCCTTGGGGGTCTTTTGAGCTTCTACTTTCCCTCCCCAGTAGGCCCCTTTCCTCCCTCCCCTCTCCAGGGGTGCCAGTCTGTAGCGCCCACAAGAGTTTTGAGACATAGACAGTTCCTCAGCCCCATCAAGACCTGGTCAAGGAGCTGGAAACAGCTGGAGCCGGAACGCGGGGCCTTGAGCAGAGGAGGACATCCTCATCCCCCCCCAGACAGGGCCACCTCCTCCTCCATCCTGAGCCCCAGCTGGACCTTTCAGTGACAGCTTGTTCCCAGAGAAGGTGCCCCCAGAGGGCCAGGGGGTCCTTAGTTCGAAGGGCCCAATGATTCAAGGCAGGAGCAGGAGCAGTGCCTGCCTCCCCCACCCCTGGCTCCTTTGGTGTCCCTCTTGGTCCCTCTGCCGGGACAGCACCTTCCGTGAGCCCCACAGTGGAGGTGTTGTCATCGGCATGCCCAGTTCTGGAAAAGTCCTCGGCCCCGGGAACCATGTAGTCCCTGAACACCGGGACGGTTGGTCACCCGACATGCAGGGTGTCCCAGGTTGCCCTTGCTCAGGCTCTGTGGCCCCGGGGTTTAGCGGGGGCTGCATGAGATGGTCTGAAGGTACAAGGTGGCCCTTCCCTCAGGGTGAAGGACGGGGGCCCCGACCAGAGGACCCCGCTCCAGACCACATACTTCCAGGTCCTCTGAAGAAAATGTGACAGCTCGGTGGCAGCCCGAGTGTTGTCATTAGAAGTCCTCCGTGTTTCCAAACTTAGGAGATAAGAGCCTTTGAAGCCAGGGGGACAAAGCAGGTGCTGCGTAACGTTGGAGCCAAGAAAACTGCAAATTGAGTTTCTCCTTAGTGTCCATGATACTGGGGGGCGCGGAGGCCTTGGCTGTGTGCACCCCACACAGGGGGCCCAGGCTGGAAGCGCTGTTCCAGGCCCAGTGCTGGGGGGTGGGGGGCAGCCAGGAGGGGCAGAGCCTTGTCCTCTTGGCTCAGGCACAGGTGGCCCGCCTGTCCTAGAGCTTGATTTCCAAGCCACTGCCAAGAAGACCTGACCTCCAAGGTCCCTCCTGGACTTGGCTTTGGTCTGGGCAGCTGCTGGCCCAGGGCCCAGGGTGGGGAAGCGGGAGTGGAGAACTGGCTCTTCCTGTCAAGTCTGCGTTCAGGGTTTCTAAGAAAGTGTACCAGTCTGACCTTCTGGTTTCGACATTGACCCGCTGCTGGTGGCCAGCCCCCTGCCCCTTTTTGCAGTGCCATGGACAAGTAGAAGCGAGGCCCAGGCTTTTTAGGGTCCCAGTCCTCTGGCTCAGTCCAGTGCCCGTTCTGGCTCCCCACCCTCACCTTGCTCTCCCGGGGCTGCATGTGGGGACGGTGTAAGGACCAGGAGGGAGTGGGCCCCAGAGGCACCCCGAGTGGGGCAGTGAAGGACCCCTCTGGCTTCTGGGTCAGCTGCTCCAACCCCCAGCTGGCCAGGAGGCGTCGTTCCTGAGGGGAGGGTTTGGGAGGTGGCTGCGGGTGGGCGGCAGAGCTTAGTCCTGGCCCCTGCTCGGTGGCACAGTCTGAGGGCGTGGGATCAGGGCAGGGTGTGGCTCTGCCCAGGATGTTGTCACAGCCCTGCCCTCTTCTCCCTCTGCCAGGAGACAGTTCCCGCCGTCCCCGTCGGCCCCAAAGGTCCCCTCCTGGCAGATCCCGGTCAAGTCGCCGTCACCTTCCAGCCCTGTGGCCGTGAACCATCACAGCAGCAGTGACATCTCACCTGTCAGCAACGAGTCCACGTCGTCCTCGCCTGTGAAGGATGGCCACAGCCCCGAGGGCTCCACAGCCACGTACCACCTGCTGGGCCCCCAGGAGGAGGGCGAGGGGGTGGTGGACGTGAAGGGCCAGGTGAGGATGGAGGTGCAGGGTGAGGAGGAGAAGAGGGAGGACGAGGAGGATGAGGAGGACGAGGACGTGAGCCACGTGGACGAGGAGGACTGTCTGGGGGTGCAGAGGGAGGACCGCCGGGGGGGGGACGGGCAGATCAACGAGCAGGTGGAGAAGCTGCGGCGGCCCGAGGGCGCTAGCAACGAGAATGAGCGGGACTAGGCCCCTGGCTCGTGCCCTGCGTGACCGGCCGGGCCCTGGCTCCTCTGGCTCTGGGAGGCACCTTAGCCGGGTAGGGGCTCTGGGGCCCGGGCACCACTGGCCCCTGTGCGTGGGGTTGCCCTTCTGTCCACCCAGCCTCCTCTCACCATCCGCCTGGCCCTGGCCCGCCTTGCAGCTCAGCCCGACGACAGGCGGCCTTTGACCTTGTTCTCGTGGCAGCTGAGGGCTGTGAGTTCTCTGGGCGGAAGCCCCCCTCAGCCGTGTCTCCCGGGCAGATGTCTTGTCCAGGGAGTGTCTGCTGAGCGTCTTAGCTAACCTAACACCGTGCATGACAAGAGGTAGTTTGTTACCTGACTCCTGACCCTCAGGGGAGGGAGAGCTGCGTGGATGTGGTGTCTGCTGCCCTTACCCCCGCCCCAGGCTCCTTCCCTCGCTTCTTGCCAGGGGCCAAGCCAGGGGCGAAGGGGCCGTGGTGTCCCTGCAGCTCCTTTCTCTCCCGAGGCAAGGGCCTCTGGGGGCCCACAGCCAGGCCCTGCCGACTGATGCCACCTGCGCGCCTGTCCCAGCCCCACTGTGCCCTGCCGTCCTCCCAAATGAAATCCCATCGCGCTTCTGACTGCTCGCTCGCTGGCCACGCCTGGCTCGGCTCCTGGCCCCCGTGGCGGAGGTGGTTCTCACACCCACGCAGGAGCCAGGTACAGGGCCTTCCTGTCTGTCCTTCCCACCCGGAAACACATGCTCGTCTGTGCTACCAGGTAGAGGTGTCAGAATACAAGCTACGACTGTATATAATTGTAATAAAGACGAGTTGCCACTATTTAACTCCTGCCTGCGCCTCCCTGTCTGCTCACGGCACCCAGAGCCTGGGGGGCGGGTCTCGGCTAAGGCCTCGCCAGGTGAGCCCTGGGAGGACCGGGGTGTGGGCTGGGGGGCGCCCTGGGCAGGTGACTCAGCCCCTCACCCCAAGCCTGGAGGGTTTCATCCTGGGTCCCGAGTGTCTGCCGAAGGGCGACATGCTGATCCAGGAGGGGAAGGGACCTCATGTTACTGTATATAGACCTGACGTGGAGTGTGATGAGCTCTCCTTCCTTAAATGGATGAGTGCTCCCAGGAGAGTGTGTCTCGCTCTCTCTTCCTCCCCCGTCTCCTCTCCCTCTCGCCCTCCCGGTCTCCCTTTAACCTTCACACAGCATTTAGCTAAACCCAGGAAAACAGCCGGCGCTGCTCTGCAGCCTGCAGCCTGCAGTGCTGTGGCCGGGTGTGGGCACGGAGGGCACGCTCACGCCTGGGTGCCTGTGTAGACACAAAGGCTTTGGAGACACAGTGCAGGGACCGTGCCGGCCGCCGGGAGGTGGAGGTGGAGGTCTGCAGCGGGTCTGTACCCCTCACCGGCCTCCCCATCACTGCCACCGCCACAGAACCACCCAGCCTCCCACCTGGCCGCCAGCCCTGCTGACTGAGGCCAAGGGCCAGGGGTGAGTGACTTGGCATTGGGGCTGTTTCGTCTCAGAAAACATTTCACCTCCTGCCTAGCCCCGTTGGGGGCTCTGGGCCCAATCTCCTCCCCCCGCAGCAAACCCATTCCTGATCATGTGGGCACGCTATGGCGACTTGACCCTCCCTGACCCTCCTGAGTGTCCAGCACCCCCAGCCTGATTCTCAGGTTTTGTCTGATGCTCACAACCTCGTGTGACATCCCTGCGGTGTGTGTGTGTTCCTGCCACCTGCTTCCTAGGGAGAAGGAGAGCCCACACAGTCGGCTTCCTTGCCGTCCCTAAGGAAGCCAGATTTCTTGGTCTCCGGGGCTACCAGCCTCGCCTGGACGAGAGCCACCAGTGTCCAGGAGCCAGGCGGGCAGAGCTGGGAAGGACGGGCAGAGGGCGGGGGCTCGATCTGAAGCACCCTCAGCCTGCACAGATGGGCCTCAGGCTGAAGCAGGGTTTCCCTCGCTCAGACTTTGGTGAGTGGAAACCCCCGTTCTGAATCGGCAGTCACGGACGTCTCCCCCTTTAGCTTGGTGACCACTCGTCATCTCTGATTTTCCCGAGGTCCGTTTTGCAGTGTGACCAGACAGGGTGACCAGAGAGCAGGTAGCCTGGGGTGCGGGGAGACGCAGCCAGAGTTGTGGGCTGGTGGGGGGCACCTGCACTGGCCAGAGGCCACCCTGGGGCCTCACTGCCCTGGGGTCATGCGGAGAAACCTGGGCCCGAGGCCTTTGGAGCGCCCAGTGTCGGCTTTTGAGGACAGAGAGTCTGGCGTGATTTCAGGGAGAAGAAACCCCTCCCCAAAACGGCGCGAGTGCTGCCTAATAAAGGCAGCTGCTGGACGGAGGGAAAACAGCCCTTTGAAAAAAAAAGCCTTTCATTAGAAAAATAATGCATTTCATCCAAATAAGGTAAAAATATTTGGAATGGGGCAGAAGTGAGCAGCAGACAGCGCCTGTCAGGCCCTTTCTGGAAGGGAGAAGATTATTATACTGAGTTACAATGTATTTTTGTCAAGTGTCTTTCAGGAAAGCACTTGCCCAGCGCCGGGAGCTGGGATGGCCGCGGCCCCCCTCCAGCCCAGCGCTCCCCGGGCTTGCGATGCCGCTGCAGCGCCCAGGGCAGGCGGGCAGGCGGGGTGGCCTCCCTCAGCGGAGGCGCCCTGGCCCCCCTGGGTGGGCAGCAGAGGAGCACTCGGTGCAGGAAGGGGGATGCTGACAATAAACGTTCATTTTGTCCTGCTGTGGAAGGCCCCGCAGCAGGTATTTAAAAGCCACTCGGTATGGAAGGAGGCTGTCAAAACCCCCTTCCACTCCCCATGTGGTTTCACAGGTACTGGTGTGCTCACAGGCGCCTTCGCCGCCTCTGTCTCTCTTTTTAAATAAAAATGGGAAACTCCTCTTCACATTGTGTGACTTTCTTGTCTCACTGAAAGTGAAGCCTGTGTCCTTGGAGACTCACAGCAGGTGGGACCGGAGGGTTCTCTCGAGTCCCCTCTCCTGGTCGCCTGTGCCCAGCACGACATGGCGGTGCTGGTCCTGCCGCCTGGCACCAGAACCTCCCTCTTTGGCGATGGCCCCTGCCTGGGCCCCGCCCCGCCCCTGCCCCGCCCTGCTCCTCCCCCAGCCCCGCTCCTGTCCTGCCCCTCCCCAGCCCCACCCCTTCTGCCCCTCCCCCAGCCCTGCCCCAGAGCCCAAGAAGGAGGAAGGAGACGTTTTTTGACGGGCCTGACAACCTGATCCTCAGGAGTTTACTTAATCCTTAGTGTTTCTTGGTCTGTTTGTTTAAAATTGTTTCTGCCAAGGCACCCAGAGCAGAGGGTGGGAGGCTCCAGACAGAGGCGCAGAGGCGCCAGTGGGACCCTACAAGTGGGGGTGACTTCAGCCTCAGGTGAAGTGCTCACCTGGGGGAGGACCTGAGTCGTTGCTGACACCTTCCTGCCCTTGCACCTCTCTGGCCCCTGCTCCTTCCCCTGCACAGGTGTTTCCCACCCCAGGATCGTCAGCCCCTGCCAGGGAGAGCAACTGGGCCGACACCTCCAGGGTGTGGTGCTGATGTGACCGCCCCCTTCACACACGAGCAGGCATCCGTTTGGCACCCAGGGTACAAGTGTGGGCCCTGGGCTCTCAGGCTCTCTCCGTAACAACGAGTTAGAATCTCCTCCAGCACTGTTGGGTACTGCTCACCTGAGTCAGGAACAAACCTGAATAGTTTGCTTTCATTGAGCACTTAAAGTTCATGCTCTTCTATTAGAAATCGTATCATTTCATGCGGAGAAGACCTGAAGCCTTGCCCTGCTCCCTGGCAAGTCCTGAGCGGCTCTTCTTTGTAGTGACAGGACCACATTTTAAATCCGCCTTGGAAACTCAGGTGCGAGCCCTCTGCATCCCCAGCCCTGGGAGAGAATAGTTGTCAGGGCGCAGCAGTGCCAGGATGCCTCAGAGATCCCAGTGTGGCCGCCAGGCCTCAGGGAGGCTCTGGGCAGGGCCGAGGGCCTGGGGGTTCTTTGGTGGGAAAAAGCCTCCCAAGGCCAGGGGTCTCCCCCAAGTGGGGTGGGGTGGGGGGCACACAGGAGGAGAAGCAGCTCCATCTGCCTCCTGGGAGCCGCTTCCGGTCCGGCCCATCCCAGAGGGTGGGGCAGCTCCTCCCAGCCAGGGTGGCACAGGCCCCAGGACTCCGGCCCATCTGAAGGGTCCTGCTACCTGCCCTGCTCTCTGGAGGCCTGAGCCAGGCCGTGGGGCAGCAGCACTTCATTCACCAGCCCCTGTGCCCTGACCGTGGGTCAAGGCTACCTGTGGGGCAGGGCCACCTCATGAAGGAGGATGGACAAGCTGCCTTTGCCGGGTTGGCTGGGCCTGCTGGCTACGCGGCTCAGGGTGGGGGGCTGTGCTCTCCTGGTGGGCTGGGGCAAGGCTGCTTGGGAATGAGAGGCCTGGTTCCCATGGATGACTCAGCTGCTGGTAGCACCCAAGCCTGGCCAGGTCTGTGGGAGGTGGGCAGGCCGCTGAGCTCAGCTTGAGCCTGCACAGCTGGTTCTGGCTCTCTAAGAGGTTGCAAAAGTCTTGAATTTGCCTCCGTTTGGGTGTAGGAGCAGCACACCACCGCAGCTAATGAAATCCCAGAATGAAAACATGTTTTACTGCTTTTCCTACTGAGTCCAACAAGCCACAGGGAGTGTTGTGGGCCTGTGCCCACTCCGCACCCCTGGGGTGGGGCGCCGCTGCCTCTGCAGGCCCCTGCCTCCTAGGGTTGGGGGACACGGTCTCAGTGGGTGTGGTGGGCACTTCTCTGGGGCAGTGCGTGGGACCCAGGACAGTGGTCTGGCCTCGTGCAGCCACCTGTGTCACAGGCTCTTGTCCCCCCGAGGCTTCTCTGAGGGGTGCCTCAGGGCCTGTGACTCTGCTCTGGGCCGGGCACAGGGCCTGCCCTCGTGATCCTTCGCCCTGAACCCCGTGCCTTACCTTGTTCTGAGTCTTACTTGGAAGCTGGTACTCCCTGCCCGTCCACCATGTGTGGGTCTGCTGAGATCCACCTGGGCCCAGAAGACCTTGGGGCAGCTGAGGGGGCGGTTTGGGGGGGTCTGCTCTGAGTGTCCATCTTCCCACCCCTGGGCGCCAGGGAGTCTGAGAGGCAGCTGGAGCCCCTGGGAGCTGCCCCCAAAAAGCCTCTGTGGGCTCTGCTCTGCTGCCCCCCACTGCAGCGCCCGGAGGGAGCCCTGTGGTCACACCAACACCCACCTGGCTGAGGTCCGGGCTTGGCTCCCTGCCTCCTCTCAGGCCCCTCGGGAAGGCTGCTTGGCCCACCAGGGCCTGGGAGTCTCCAATAATGGCTTTAATTTGTTGAACTTGTGTTTTATCCCATAAATTAGTCACTGTTTTATTTAACAGAATCGAGATATCCACAAACAATAGGCGAGTTCCAACTTGAACATTTTAATAAGACAGAAGAAAGTATATATTTTTGCGTCTGTTACAAACATATTTATGTAAATAGCCTGTGGGCTGTGTTCCAGGAGGAAAGAAGAAAGGGAAGGGCCCTCTGTGCTGGGCTGGGTTAGAACGAGCTTTCGTGGTAAAAATGACGTTGAGCAGGGAGAGGTGCTCAGCCAGAGGGGGAGCGGCAGCACCCGCCTGGGCACTGCGGGACTTCACCTGCGCAGGACAGGGCTGTGCTCATTGCAGGGGCGCGACCTGCAGTGGGATGGATGCTCCTCAAAGTGGAGGAACTCGGTGGGCCCCACACGTCCCCTCCCCGAGGCCCAGGGACATTTAGCCACCTGGAAGGAGGTCAGCTCAGGGCAAGGCTGGCAAGATGGCGCAGGTGACGATTTCATGCGAAGCAGCTCACCATTGAGAAGTGTCAGGGTCAATGAGGCGTGAGGCCTGTACTCGGGGCGAGGCTTGGCCGGAGTGCTGCCACCACCCACGCTTTTGGGGGTGCCACTAGGGCCAGCAGCTCAAGCCTGGGGCTGGTGGCTACAGACCCAAGAATCAGCCCCCTCTGGCTCTGCCCCCGCGTGCTCCAGGCAGGAGCCGGGCCAGCATCCGGATTGGATCCGGGTACACGCTGTTCCCAGCCCGGGCAGGTCTCTGCAGGAAGGAGGAAGGAGCCGAGGGAGGAGGCAGAGGGCTGACCCTGCCAAGCGCGCCTGCCCAGTAGCCCTGGCTGCTAGAGAAGGGGGCTGGCCAGGGTCGGGGGCGTGGGGAGCCGTGGAACCTGGGCCGGAGGTCGGAGGCTTCCATGCCAGTAGCCTCTGCCCGCAGGTGGCTCCTGATTCTCACGTGGGGACTTCAGGCAGGGCTGGGGGAAGAGGCCAGCCTTTGGCCAGGCAGCCCCAAGTCCCCCACCATGTCCCCAGCCACCTGTGGGAACTTGGACAGATCCCAGGGGCAAAACAGGTCTTCTCCCTTCCCTGCCAGGGTCGAAGGGTCACCGACTCCCTCCTCTCCTGTCTCTGCCCTGGCACATGCAGCCTGGCCATAGTTGGGCCGCCCTATACAGCCGGGTCACCGGCGGTGGCTTGGAGCTGATTTTAAAAATAAAAGATAACTTGGTAGATTTTTTTTCCAGTTTTTATTGAGTGAAAATGTCAAACCTTGCATCAGTCATGCAAAAAAAAAAAATCAAATAAATAAAACACATATATTAAATTTCTAATAGCACTAAATTCAAGTGGAAAAATATTCAGTTCTTAATAACCAGGTGCCGAGGAGACCAGATTCAAGTAATCAGAGCACACACGCTGTTCAGTTCGGTTCTCACGTTCTGCATTTGTCGTCTCAAAACCTCTCTATATATCTCTATATATCTATATATGTATATACATATAGATATATACACACATATGTGCATACATATTATTTTATATTTATATATATACACATACATAGTTATAAAACATTAAAAAGAGCATTGGTGGATCAAGCATTGTTTTCCCCACAGAAAGAAAATAAAACAAAAATTACACATTAAAATTCAAAATGAGCTAGCAATGGCTTATAGTCCTAGTGTGCAATATGAAGGTTACAAAAGGCTAGACTTCGCACTGTCGGCGTCTTCTTTTTTCTTTCTTTTTTTTTTTTTGTTTGATTTTGCTACATTGAAAAATGTTTGTTTTTGTTTTTTTCCTTTACAAAACTCCTTGCACAGACTCACCGTTCTGTGGTTGGGCACAAAGTCTGGGCGAACGCTCAGCAGCAGCACGTGGTGCCCACAAGAGTTCAGGAGGCTCTGGTGGGGGCTGTTTTAGAAAATGATATGTTTCCTGTTGAATCAGGTACACTCCATCTGACCACTCCTCCCTCCCTGCTCCCTCTCCAGTTCAGGTGGTCCTGGCTTTCTGGCTGTGGGCAGCCAAGAGGACAAAAAGAAAAAGAAAAAGAGAAAAAAAAAAAAAGAAAAGAAAAAAGGAAACCACTGCCTCCCCAGTTGGGTAGGGCTCCCCTTGGAGACCTGTGGGAAGGTGGCTCTGGGTGACAGACCCTCCCCCCAGGCTAGGCCTTGCTCTATCCCTGTGGAGTCTCAGGGGCCAACCTGAGACCCACTGGTGGCCAGAAGTGGAGAGAAGGTGAATAGGAGGGGCCTTGGGCTGGCTGGCTGCCTGCCCTGGGTCCGTCACCCTCAGAGTCACTGGCCTGGCGTGTGCCTGTGCTCTGGGCTTGGTGACCTCATCATCTCCAGGAACGGGGGATGTTTTGAAAAGGGAACCAAATCTGGGTGGGTTGCACCAGCAAAGAAGCATCCCCAACAAAATAATAAAACAAACGGGGGGGGGGGGGGGAAAGCCCTATAAAGCCACACGCATAACCAATGAGAAAAACTCAAATGTTAAATTAACTACAAACTTGTATCAACAATAATAGTCCTTTTCTCTTGTCTCTACAAAATTCAAGTTAAAAGTTGGAATCACACAGCTCCCATCAGTGCTAGTGTAAAGACAGCGGCCTCAGACTGGTAAGGCCTCTAAAATAAACGCTAAACAGAACCCCACGTGAGCAATTGCACCCGGGTCTCCAACCTCAGGGCTGGTCCGGAGGCGGGTCTGCGCTCTGATGGCCCGCCCGCTTTTTTTTCTTTTTGTTCTGTGTAGAATAACCTTGACAGGAAAAATACTGTACAACTTTCTCGCATTTTTTCCCATTTTGAATATTAAAGCCCCAAACAGTCGCATCCTTCCTGTTCCCACCACGTGGGTGGCTGGGACCCTCGCGGAGCCCAGCAGCCCAGCGCTGGTTGCTCTTCGTTTATGAAGGAACACAGCCTCCTTTCACTGGGCAAGTCTGGCGCCTGGCAGTCACCAAGCAGGCCCAGGGGCGCCCCTTCTGGGCCCCAGCCCTCGGGAGCAGATACCAGCCAGGGCCAGGCCCTGCAGTGGGGGCAGAGTGACCGCGGAGCTCCCGGCTCTGCTAATTCCATGAGGTTTCCTCCGCGGTCCCTGTAGTGTCACCCGTGCCGACGCCTCTGCCCCGCCCTCCCCCAGGGCGAGGAGGGAGGGCCTTAGCTGCGCGAATGGGAGGGTGCCGGCCCGCCTCTGGTGGTTAGGGGTGGGGGTCACAGTGACCCCCAGCGCCCGTCCCCGTCCTGAGCAATGAAGAATCCCACCGGCGTGGGCGTGGGGCCCGGGGTCCGGCCGCGGGGAGGGGCACTTGCGGCAGCTGCCCGGGGGCTGCGCCCGCCTCGCCCTCGGGGACCCCAGCTCCCCGCTCCCACCCCGGACAAGAGCACCTTCTATTTCCCTGAAGATCCCGAACTGCAGCTAGAAAGGGGCACTCGGCAGCCTGTCCTTCCAGCCGCGAAGCTGCGCGGGCGGGCGGGCGCGGGGGCGGCCCGGAGCACCAGAGGGGGCCCCGCCTCTGCCCTGAGACGGACTCGGGGTCCGGAAGCACCGGCGGGGTGGCGGGGGGCCCGAGCCCGGAGCGCCTCCCGACGCCGCAACCACAACGAACATCTAGCTCTGTACAGAGGGAAGCTTGACGTATAAATACCATGTCTTACAAAATTAATCATAACAATAATAAAACAAAGGGCCGAGCCCCCGGGGGCGGCCGGCCGGCCCACCGCACCGCCCCGCGGCTAGGGCGACGCGGCCGACGGCGCGGCGGGCGCGGGGGCGCCGAGGGCCGCCAGCTCCGGGCTCCGCGACCCCGGTCCCGGCTCGGGCAGCGACTCCTCCGAGTCAGTGCGCAGGTCCTCGTCGTCGTCGTCGTCCTCGTCGTCGTCCTCGTCGTCGTCGTCCTCGTCGTCGTCGTCCTCGTCGTCGTCCGCCTCCTCGTTCAGCTCCAGCTCCTCCTCCTCGTCCTCCTGCGACGACTCCCCGGCTGCGGGACCCGGTGCGGGTGCGGCGGGGCCGTCGCCGGGCGCGGGGCCGTCGGGCGGGCCGGGGTCGCCCGCGTCGCCCAGCCCCAGGCCCAGGCCGGCGGCGGCCGTCTGCAGGAAGAGCAGGGAGCCCCCGGGCTCGGCGCCCAGAGACAGCGAGCCGTCCAGGCCGGCGGCCGCGCCGGGCGCGGGGCCCTCAGCGCTGGGCTCGCCGCGCTCCTGCTTCTCGTGCTTGCGCTTGTGCGAGTCCATCTGGGACATGCCCACGACCGTGTGGCGGCAGCCCGGGTAGGTGCAGTGGAAGTGCGAGCACTTGAGCTTGTACTTGCAGTCGGGCACGGCGCAGTCGGCGCTCGAGCTGAACTGGCAGAAGCCGGCCGCGCTGATCACGTCCTGCTTGCCGTGGTGCTTGCGGTGCGCCGTGACCTTGGTGCTGTCTGTGCAGCGGAAGCGGCAGCGAAGGCAGTGGAAGTGCGTGCTGGTGCCCGAGAAGGGGCAGTCGGCGAAGTGGCAGCTGAGCGACGCCTTGAAGCGCTTGAAGTCGTCCAGCACGAGGTTGTCCACGCGGTCGTGGTGCTGCGCGTGCTTGTACATGTGCGTGCGCCCGCAGAACTTATAGCCGCAGTTCTCGCGTGTGCAGTGGTAGTGGGTGACCTTGAGCGAGAACTGGCAGGCCGCGTCCTTGCAATCCTCGTAGAGGTCAAAGCGCCGGAAGCCCTCCAGCATCATGCCCTCGTCCAGCATCTTGCGAGAGGAGGCCGTCTTGCGCCGCTTCCCAAAGGGCGACATGTCCTCAATGATCCAGAAGCGCTTTTTGGCCCCCGAGGCTGTCGGCATGGAGATGGTGTTCCCTGGGGAGGGGCAGGGGAGGTCAGTGCCCCTCTCCCAGGATCCCGCCCACGCAGGGTAACTAAATCTGGTATGCTGGCCAGGAGGCAGCATTTAGGGACAACTCCGTATCTTCCCTTGGCTCTGGGGGCCTCTCCCACTGCCTCCTCCCCCAGAATAGCCTGGGAACCCCAGGTTTCCCCTTGCGTCATCCATGTCTGCAGGGTGACCGCACCGGCGTGTCTGCCCTGGGTGGCAGAGGGAGCAGCTCTGGGGGATGTGGCGGCTGCTTCCTGCCCAGTTTGGGTGGGAAGTGAGGACGCGTCCTGGCGCTAATTGACGCTGAAGGGGGAATCTAGGTCGGCAGAGTGTAATTACCCAAGTTGGACAGGGGCCAGGAGCCATCACACACCCGCCTCTAACGAGGGACAGGCCGGCTCCTTCTCCCGCCCGCTAACCAGTGCCCACCACTGCCTGTCTGCATGTGGGACTAGCCTGCTCCTGCAAGGAGGGGTGCCAGCCGCCCTGGGGCTGCTTGGGGCTGTAACTCCCTGCCCTGAGATACACCGTCTTCTTAGTACCAGAAGGTTCTTTAAGGTCTTGTTGGGGTTTTCTGCCCCCACGAGCCAGGAGAAGGCAGCTCTGCTGCGGGGCTCAGGTAGTGGACAGGTGTCCATCCGTGCCCCCCCGTCTGGCCTCCACTGCTTCCCTGGACTCAGGGCTGCACGGTCACTGTGTGGTGGTGCTTCTATCACCCCCTTCCTGGGAGGCACAGTGGCCCCAACAGCTGCAGGGTAAGGGGAGACCAGCCCCTGGGGCTGTACAGACAGCTGGGGAAGAGGCAGCAGTCCTTGCACTCCCTGCCCCATACCCCACAAACAAGAGAAGCCCCAGGCCTAGCCCTACCCAGAATGGGCGGTGGGCATCCTCCAGGCTCTTCCCACGTGGCTGATCAGCTCAGCCTCCCAGAACCAGCCTAGAATGCCGGCCTCCCCAGCACCACCCTGCTGCACTGTCCATTTGAGGAACAGACCCAGTTACCCACCCTTAGCAGGTGAAAAGAAACCAAGGACTGCAAT
Source organism: Rhinolophus ferrumequinum (assembly GCF_004115265.2). NCBI lineage: Eukaryota > Metazoa > Chordata > Mammalia > Chiroptera > Rhinolophidae > Rhinolophus > Rhinolophus ferrumequinum. The sequence continues at coordinate 7,100,596 of NC_046292.1, forward strand.
GGAATGGGGGTACCCAGCAGGGGACAAGAGAGGGTCTGGGGTCTGGAGATCTAGGTGGGTGAGGAGTGGCTACTTCAGGTCTGAGGTCACAGGGCTCTGTCTGGTTATGCCAGCGACAGAGTTTTCCACAGGCTGAATTCCACAAGGGGGAACCCCCTCCCCTGCTCGCTGCCATTAGCACTTGCGGCCTGAGTGCCAGGTACTGCTTGGCTCCAGGGTGGGGCTTCAGGCTGGTGTCAGGACCCTCAGACCCCGGGTAGGTCCCAGGAACCGGCAACCTTCCCAAGAGCACCTTTCTGCCCCTCCCTGGGGTCGGATCCCAGGTGAATTCCGAGCAGAAGGGGTAGGCTCAGCCTGGCTGCAGGATTCTGAGAGTGGGGCAGGCACAGCCATCTTGGGGCTCTGGCCAATTGCTGAGATGGGGTGAACCCCAGGGAACCCTGCTGGTGACATTCTGGCCTGCTCAGTGCTGAACATGAGCTGAGAGGGGCAGACTTGGGGACAGAGCAGGCTGGTCCCGGGCTGTGAGGGGCGCAGTGTGGCCCTGTCCTTGACCCAGAAGGCCACAGAACAGGGTCAGGTCCTGCACCACAGCCGTGAGGTTCAGCTGGGATGACAGATACTGTGAGAAGGCGTGTGTGAGTTACCTGCAGCGTCCTGAACTAGGGGGACGTCACTTTTTACTGGAGTTGGAGTGGCAGTGACGGGCGGGAAGCTGGGCGGGCTGCTGATGGGGTGGGCCAGGCCCCGGGTGGCTCCGAGAGTGGCACTGAGCAGAGAGTATGAGAGACAGGGCGGAGAAAAGAGGCATGGGAGGGAGGGGAGGGGCGCCCGGAGCACTGCCGGTGAGAAGGATGGGGTCGGTGGGGGCTGCGGAGCCACGCGGGCAGCCTCGTCACCAGCGGCAGCAGGAGGAGGAAGAGAAGGAGGAAGAGGAGCCGGGTAGCCTGGAGAGGGTGGAGAAAAGCAGAAAACAAAAAAACAAAACAAAACAAAGAAGAAACAAACAAAAAAGAACCAAAATGAGAAACCCAATGGCAGAAGCAAGTATGATATGAAAATATGTGGACAGATGAGCAGCAGAGAGGTGCCACAAAGAAGAGAGGGGAGAGAGAATGGGAGGGGGAGGCAGTGCAGGGCGAGGTCCCGGGGGCTCGGTGAGGGGCTGCAGTGGAGCCCAGCCTGGCTGGGACCCTGCTCTGGGACCCATGGACCGTGCTGAGGACGACGGCGGAAGAGCCAGAAGAGGTGCCAGGGCTGGTGGGGGGGAATGGGCCGCCTGCCTGGCTCCCTGGGTACTTGCAGCCCCTCTGGCTGTGGGCTGCGCTGCTTTATTCTGTGGCTCTCAGGGAGGACAAGCCTGGGGCCCCTCCTGGAAGCTGAAACCCAGGGCAGCGTGCTGGGGAGGTGGGCAGGCTGGCAGGAGGTGGGCTCCATGACCTACGTCCCAGACCAGCTAGCTCTCCTGCACACAGGCCCGTCTTCCTTTGAGGCTACTTGACTGCGAACCTCTTGTGCCAAGATGAAGTCAGCAGCGCTGGGCATTGGGAGGAGGGGCCCGGGGTAGGCTGGCAGGTCCCAGGCCCCCGCTGCCCCTTCCTGGCCTGCCGCTCCCCCACTAGCCCCCCGCCCCTGGCCCCTGGCCGCAGCTCACCTGCTGCGGTGCTCTCGTTGCCCACAGGGGTGCTAGAGCAGCTCCGGTCCATGGTGGACGACCCTGAGGACACAGCTCCCGGGCTGCAGCCGGTGTAATCCATGTACTCGTCTGTCTCTGTGTCCATCAGGCTCGGGGGGCCCTGAAAGAAAGTGGGGGGCCCTGAGGAAGCTGGGCTGGGGGCCGTGCTGCCCACAGGGGGCAAAATGTCACTTTGGGCAGCACGGACTACCACCTGGAAGCAAGAGTGGGACATGAGTGATGCCGTCTCGCCACCCTGTGTTGGGAATGGGTGGCCTGCCTGGGCCAGGCTCTCACCTGGGAGGGGGGCACACGATCAAAGTTCTTTCCCAGCATCCTCCGCATGTGCTTCCGGGCGTGGGAGGTCATCTGGTGCTTGAGGAGGAAGGAGAACTGGCAGCCTTCCCGAATGCAGTGGAAGTGGCTATTCACCTGGTTGTACTTGCAGCCTGTGGACACAGCCCACCTGGCCATGAGCCTCCCCCAGCGGCCAAAGCTCAGGGCACTTACTGCGTGTCGGGCACAGTTCTGGGCACAGGGAAGTGTGGCCAACACGGCAGATGACAACTAGGGAAAGGGCACTTCTCCCTTGGTGGCATCCCTATGAGGAGGGCTTTACCCCACTCTACCTGACCCCCAGGAAGACCCAGGCCACCTGGCTGCCCAAAGCCTGGGTCTCCCCTGTGGCTTAGCAGAGGCATGTGACAATGGCAGGCTGGTCCCCATCCCCTGCCTTGAATACTGAGAGGTCCGTGGGGTGCAGGGCAAGGAACCCTAATGACCTGTCCATTAGGTCAGCCAACTCCCAGCAAGCCACCTGTCCCCATATCTCCTCTGGGGAGCCTGGTGCCGCCAGCCCCCAGACCTTGTTTAGATGGCTGCAGGCTGGCTGGCCCTCTGCCCTACCCCCTCCCACCTCTGCTTTGCTCTGGGCTGAGAACAAACAGAATAGGAGGGATTGAAACAGTATCAGCAAAGGGCAGGTGAAGGCCTGTCTGTTGCCATGGCACCTGAGCTGGCCAGGTGTCTTATATCATCCCCCAGCTTTGTTTGGCCCCAGCTACCACCAAAAACACCCAAAGTTGAGTAAATAACAGCAACTACAGAATACCCTGACATCTGTAAACTGAGCCCAGGAACAGCATAGGCCACCATGTGTTGACATCTGTTGCCATGATAACCATCCCTCTCCCAGGGCATGAATTCTTTTTGAATTAATACTTGAAGGAAGGGTTTGTTTCCTTTCTTTCCTGGCAGTTGACTTTGAGTATCTCACCCTTCCTATGGAAGGGCCAGTCTGCAGCAGGCAGTGGCCTCTGCTCCTCCAAGACCCTGCTGCCATGACCACCTGAGTCACAACAGGACTTGCCTACAGCGCAGGCGTCTCTGCCCAGCCTGCCTGGCTCCCGCCTGCCCTCTGGTCTCTGGCCCCTTCTTGGGCAGATTCCTGCCCCATATCTACCCACCTGTGAACATGAGGCTTCATCCTGAGGCAGGAGGCTGGGATCTGCCCTCTGCCTGCTTGTCCTGGAGCCCTCCTTCCCCAGAGGCATCCCCAGGGCAAGCTCAGGGAGACTCTTTTATGGGGCTGGGGTGGGGGTAACTTCCCTGCTGGGGGCCCAGAGTTAACTTTGAGGCATCTGTTGCCAAGCTTGGGGCCATTTTTGGCCTCCTCTTCCCAGTCCCATGGCCACCTCCTTCTAGGTCACCCCAAGTCACAGATGCTCTGGGCTGAGTCCACAATGTACCTGCTTGTCCCACCAGGTCCCCAGCACTGAACACAGTGCTGGCCACAGTAGTTGCCACCGCCACCACCCCCACGACCTCCTGCAATAGCACAGAGACTGGCACATGGCTGTTCCTCAGTAAATGTCTGCTGAATGAATGGACGAACAAATGAACCAACCACGGTCCACTGGGGACAAAACCCTGTGGTTAGAGCCATGGAAGGAGATCCCAGGACCAGGAACTTCGGGAGCTCCTAACATTTAACGGAAAGTCCACTTGAAAAGAAAAGGGAAAAGAACCAAGTCTTGGCCCAGACACCCCGACGAGGCCCCAGGTGTTTGCACCAAGGTGGGTGCCATGCTCCAAACCACCCACACTCCTACTCGTGGGCTCTTGGGTTTTGTGTTTTCCTCGTTTGACAATGCCTGGCCTGTGATATCTGTGACATTTTTAACAAAACATGGAGCCTGATGTGCGGGGGCAGGAGATACGTGCCAGGAGAAGTGACCCAGGCCCGCGCCTCAGGGACCAGAGCCACAGCCCCGCCACCTGCTACAAGGCCCTGTCCCCGACGCTGGCCTGCAGTACCTAGCCGGCCGCACTCCTCACGCTTGGTGAAGTACTTGAACCCATTGGCTGCCCGCCGCTCGGCTTTCTCATGCTTCTTTATGTGCCACGGCAGCTTGGTGGTGATGTTGGTCACAAAGTAGCAGCCGGTCCGGAGACAGTGGTAGTGCCCGCGCATCCGGAACTCGCAGTGCTGCAGGGAGGAACAGAAGGTCAGGACGAGGCAGGTGACTTCCGTGACCTCCCACCTACCCCAAGCCTCTGGGCTCTGGCAGGCCCCTTGCATATATGTTCTTCCATGCTCAGAACCAGAAAACAAATTAGGTAAAGACCATTCACATGTAAAAAGGCAGTATGCCCCTTTTGTCATTTGACTGAAACATCCTATCTGGAATTATTGCCATCTCTCTCTAGTCCCACACCCAGAGCAGACATCATTAATCCATCCTAGCACTCTTCTATAAGCCAAAACCTAGGCAGACATCACTAATCTATCCCACACTCTTCTCTGTACCTAGATCTAGGCTCAGACTCCTTCTCAAGGCACTCACCGTAAAGGGGTTAGGCCTTTATGGTGAATCTGACCTACGCTTCCTGTCTGGGACATGGACAGTTCACTTAATCTGTCCAATGGGCCTATTTTAAAATTTAGGCCTCTGGGGAAAGGGAGCATACTAGTTCCAGGAGGCAGAATGATGCCAAGGGCACAGTGGCTGCCCAGCATATAGTCATCACTGAGGGTTAGGATGAAATGACAGACTTCACCAACCGTTAAGCACCAATCTGAATCCCTGCCCAGGGGCCTCCAGGGCCCAGGGGCAGACAGTGTCCTTTCCAGAATCTGGAGGAGGCCAATTCAAAAAGGGTGTGAGAAACGGACTTTCTGCCAGGAAGAGCTGGTCCTGGGTCCTGTACCTCCCTGCTCTCTGCACCTCCCTGCCCCCACGCCTGCCCCATACTGACCTGGTTAGGACAGAGACACTGCAGGGAGTAGTAAGCAAACTGGTCTCGCACGTTCACCAGGTTGTTGTTGGGGTTGATATGGTCCAGGCAGTGAGACTCGGCCTTGCCAGAGGTTTTGCAGACGTACTTGCAGTTCCCAAAGAGACAGTGGAAGTGGAACTTGTTGGCATACTTGCAGTCCGTCGCGAGGCAAGGATCGCTGGAATGAAACCACAGCCCACAAAGTCATTGGCATTCCTGGTGCCCTCCCCGCCAATGTCCTGACATTTGCTCATGTTGGGGTTGTACTCCCCAGTCCCTGGTGATGCAATCAAGCAGAATGGCCCCTGAGTTGCCCTCCTGCTCAACAGGATGATTCAGCCTAAGGAGACTACAGATCCCAGCATGCTTTGCTGCCTTCTTTTTGGAACTCTGATGGTACAGAAGGGATTACAGTATGCAGGCTGCCCAGAGCATTGCATGCTGGGACACGTAGTTTCCATGGCCACACCCCAGGATTATAGATAAGGATGGCTGCAATAACTTCTGGGATATGAAAATGAGGGATGGTGCTGCCAGCCCTGGCAGGATGCCAGGGACAGCCTGGCTGGCATGGCACGGGCACCGCCCTGGATGTGGCTGACTGACAGGGTGTAGATGAGTGGGCAGCCCTACCAGGAAGCTTTGCTACCATGGGACCTTGGCCAGTGGGAATGTGTGCCTTGTGTCAGGTCTTGCTGAGGCTCACAACTGCTGGTGCTCCCAGGGTCAGCTCGTGGCTTGGGGCGCCCACCCACTCAGAGAACCTCACAAGCCAGCTGAGTGGTGGAGCTGGTGGGGGAGGGAGGAATGCTGGGCTGAGCCACTGTGGCTGGCCGGCCTCTGCCCCAGAGCCCTGCCTGCCAGGCTGCAGACAGGTATGGGGGATGCTGCACTCCAGCCTTCTACCCTGTCTGGCAACACAGCTGCCCCCCCCACATCGAACCCGGGGTGGGAACTCTGACCAAGTCTGGGAAACTAAGAGGGCTGCCATTTTGGGAAGATGAATGGAGGAAGGGAAGCTGGGGAGGGATGGAGAGGAGCGCAGGTCCCTTCCATGCTGTGGGCGCAGCCCCGGGTGCTCAGAGAGGGAGGACAGCTGCCACTCAGGTGGTGTATGTTCACATCCAATTTATTACTTTTATTGAGAACAGGAAGCCGCACACATAACGATACAGAGTCACCGTTCTCGCCGCACGTAGCCACCACCATCCAGTGAGGAAGGTCCCTTCCACCCCTGAGAGCTCAGAGCCCTGTGCAGGTGGGTGTGGGCCTGGAGGGGGCCTAGCCCCCTCACCCCCAAACCATGACTTTGCTTGCCCTGCAGAGACTCAGCCATGGGTGTGAGCCACAGAAGAGACCAACCAGGAAGCCTGGAGGGAGATGCAGCCTTCCTCGCCGCATGAGGACCAGCACTCCCAGCTCACCTAGATCGATCCTTGCAGCATCACCACTGGCCCCATGGAACAGTGGCCACTACCACCACCATCTCCCCTGACCCTGGCCGCCTGCTCCAGGAACAGGCAGTGAGGTCACAGCAGCAGCATCTTTGGCTAGAAGGACATCGCCTGAGGACCGTGTCCCAGAGAGGCTGAGGAGCAGGGCCTCCTCAGCTGCCCTCGCTAGCACCTACTCCCGAGACATGCGGGGGACACAGGACTCCCGGCTCATCGAGGGACTCACTTCTCCTGGAACTGGAGGAATCCGGGTTTGACCTGGGGCTTGGCGTTTTCTAGAGAAGTCGTTGCCAAGGGTGAAGTGGGCAGGTGAGGCACTGACGCTGGAATCTGAGGCATCTGGGGTATGGTGGAAGCCAGCTGCTTCCAGGCGAGCAGGGTTGGGGTGGAGGGCACAGCGGCCGGGCTGGGAGTGGGCCCCTCCAGAGAGGAAACCGTGGCCGTGGTGACGGCAGGCGCAGGAGGGGACGAGGGGGCCAAGGAGGGTTTGGTCTCAGCAGCCGAGACTGGGAAGGAAGCCTCTGCGTTTCCTTTCACTGCCCCTCCCTCCGTCCGGAAGTGGAAGCTGCAAGAGGCAGAAGAGGGTGTCTCAGGTGGAGAATGGAAAGGGCTCTGGGCAGGTCAACCCTTCCCTACGGGGCTCTCCTGGGGGTGGTGGGCCCTGTCTGCCTGCCTCAGAAGCCTAGGGGCCCAGTGTCCCCATCTTGTCCCCAGTGTTAGGCATGGTCCCTCCAGGAGGGAAGGAATGAGAGCAAGTTGTGTCCTCCAGTCCTGAATGTGGACTCCTGGCTCAGCCCTCACTACACCTTCCTACCTGTGACCTGTCTGATGTGTCTGTCCCTAGCTCCTCCCTACTCAGAGGGCATTCGGGGACATGAAGCCTGTCCTTTCAGAACCTGCTCTGAAATTTAAAGGTGGGTCTCAGTATTCAGAGTCGGCTCTTTTGCAGACTAGCAGTGGGGGCTGCCTCACAATGAGAAAAGCCTGGTCTGGGACATAGGGAGCAGTGAAGATCTGATTTAAATGTTTGCAAGTTCTGGGTTCAATTCGAATAGGTGGCTGGGCTTGCCACTCTTCAGCCCAACGGGTTTTACAAATTAATTTCATTATTTTTAGATCAAAGAAAATCTACAAATGCAGTTATTTTGGCTGGGAAAGGCCTTCACCGAGGGTCCCTTCCTGGGTCAGAGTTAGGTCTCTTCAGCCGGCTCAGCAGGGAGCGACTGATGGCTGCACTGAGCCTGGGTGAGCTCAGAAGACCCGGCTGGGGGCTAAGCAGATGGAATGAAGGGGGAAGCCTGCCTTTTTTCGGGCAGCACCTTCTGAAAAGAAGCCAACTCAACTTCTGCGGTCTAGCGGGAACGGCATAGGGGTTTGCATGGAAGGCTGTGAGAGGCCTGTGCAGCGTCCAGCCCCACTCAGCCTAGAGCCAGGCTGGGATAAATGGGGCTGGGTTTCAGTGGGTCCCCTCTAGGGACCCCAACTCACTTGGCATGCTTGATGGCCCCGTCCAGGGTGCTGAAAAGCGCGCCACACTCTTCCACCACGCAGTGGAAGTGGGCTTTGTGAAGGAAGTCACACTGAGCGTCGCAGAAGTCCTTGGTACCAAACCTGACCAGAGGAACCGGCTGGTTAGAGGAGCCGCTGGGGGGCTGGGCGCCGGCCACCAGGTCAGGTGGGCATGGCCCCTCCCTCCCCTTTGATTTCCCAGCAAGCCCCTCACCTGCGAAGGTACAGCTTCCAGGGCTCTGACAGTTTCTCTTGAGCCAGTGCCTTCACCTTGCCCAGGAAGGGCGAGGATTCCACGGTGGGGCTCCCTTCCGCTTCCGTCTTGATGTTCAACAGGCTGCCGAGGTTGGGGTTGCCCTGAGACATCTGCGAGGAGGACACGGGCCGTGCTTGGGGCTGGAGGACCTCAGGACACAGGCCTGGCTGCCCTGGGAGCAGCAGCAGCTCTGGGCCACTCACAACCGACCGGAGCACGGCAGTGCTGGCAGCAGGGAGGGAAGCAGGCCTGGCCTCCCGCGGCTCTGACTGTAGAAGAGCCCTCTCTGAATGGACGCAGCCGGGCCTGGCCCCGTGGAGATGCCAGGCCTCCTGCACATATACCCCTTGCTGCTAGGAGCCATCACTCAAGCGGAGGCCGAGACTGGAGGCACACACTCCAGCCCAGCTTGCCCCAGACTTCTCGGCTCCCTGGTTATTTTCCTGCCAGGTTTTCAAAAGAAGTGCAGGAGGAGGAGGGATGGGGGGAACCCCTATGAATTCCTTGAGAACAAGAGAAAGCGCACAAAGGAAGAGCAAGGAGGGAGGGCGGGAAGGGGGCTCATGGGGTGAGATCCAGACAGCTGGATGCTGCTGGGCCAGGAGGGGGAGCAGGGAGGGGAAGCCCACGTAAAGGCCTGAGCAGCCCAGGTGTGGGGCTCTGACAGGAGGGAAGGATGGGGTGCAGAGGGCAGTGACCCAAGAGGGGAAAAGGAGAGCATGAGAGGAAGTAGGCCAGGGAGGGAAGAAAGGGGCAGGGGGCGCATGGGGGAGAGGGTAGTGGGAGGCTCCTTCCCCACCGAGGGCCCTGCCAGGACCCCCACTCTGAGGTCCGGCCCAGACCCAGCTCCCTCCCCAACAGTCACTTGTGTACGGTAACCAAATTAATCTTGCTGTAGTCAAATTTATCATGCGAAGGGGGAAAATATATTTGAGATGATGTATAATTTACAAAGACCCTGCATTATTTAAAATAAATACTGTGGCGCGACCTCTGCGGAAGGCGTCCGAGACCGTTACTCAGCCCAAAAAGTGGACACTGATGCTTTGCTCCCAGCTTGGTGCCCCCTCCCCCACACCTTTTTAAACAAACAAAAAAATACATGAAATAAATAAATAAAATTAATAACTAAGAGCGCAAGAAGTTAGAGGGCTCTGGAAAAGCTTTTGGAGCCCTCCATCTGAAGGGAAAAAAAGGGTGTCAGAGGCTGGAATATATTTCTTCAGCCAGTTCATTAAATTAATTTGTAAGCAGTGGCTCTGAAATTATATCCGATGAAAAATGGCCTCAAAATTTAAATGGTACAAACTCATCTTATTAGAGGCAAAACATTAAAAAACAAACACATCCCCCCACCCCCCAGCACAGCTTTAATTTCTCTGGGTGGGGGAATGGGAGGCGTGTGATGGATGGTTCTTACCTTATTCATAAGCGAGGATAAAAGAGATGAATTTGCCGGGACTGCGTGGCCATTTGATTCATTACTGGAACATACAAACCAAGGGGCTTTAGCTCAGACGTGTACGTAGGACTGAGCCCAGGGCATCAGCCCTCCCCGCCCGGCCCTGGGGCTCCAGCCCGCCTGCTACATCTGCCTGGGCAGGGGGATGACCCCTTGCCAGGAGGGCTTGGCCTCTGGCCCTTGTTGGCGTCTGGCTCTGAGGGTGCTGTACCCTGAGCCTCCTGCAGGGGGGCAGAGCTGGGAGGCCACGGCCTCGCCTCACCTGGGCTCCTTCACAGTCAGGTCTAAACTGCGGTCCTGGGAGGCCTCCTGAGAACTTGGGGCGCCAGCATTCTCACCGGGCTCCTGCTTCACCGGGGCCGGGGGGAACCTAGTGGGGGTGGCTTGCTGCCCATTTCCTACAGGGAAGGGGAGGGAAGATGGTGTTAGAGAGGCTGAGGGCTTCGTATGGGCACAAACCGGGACCCCCAGAAGGGAGGGCAGCGGTCAGGGTGGGCTGGGGCCCCTGGGGAGTCGTGGCTGCTGGTCAGCGATTCTCCCCACTGACGTGATTGCTTGTGACGCTTACCCCTGTGTGGCAATTCTTCAAGTGATAATTATTGCAAAATTATGTCAAAGTCGTCCAGGCTCAGGGCCTCCTGGAGGAGAAGGGCGGGAGTCTGGGGAGGGGGCTGGACCAGGGGTGGGGGCCCTTCATTTTCTCCACCGACTGTCACAGTCAATTTGTGGGGCTGCCGCTTAGGCTTTTATTAAAGACTCTGTTAACGCTGAGGGAAAGTGGCAGATCTAGACTGGGAGCTGTGCCCCCGCCGCAGGTCCCCATCCCACTGTTGCCGGGGCGACGGCCCTGCCTTCCACTGAGCATGCCCAGGAGGGGCATCTGCTGGGTCAGGGCTATGGAAGCTGACAGCCAATCAGAGTGGTTCAAACTATGTGACCCCTCCCGTCAAGCTGTCCAGGGCACGGATATGAGGCCCACCCTGGCCAGCAGGGCTGGACCAGGACGGGTGGGAGCTGTTGGGGTGTGGGCGTGGGGGAAAAGGCTGAGGTGGGTGGGCAGAGGATTCAGGAGGACAGCAGAGTAGGGGCAAAAGAAGTTGTTGACAGGAACAGGAACAGGTCCACTGAGCCTTGCCCCACAGACCCCAAGTGGCTGAAATGTTCATCTGCCCCCAGGCGCTGCAGCTGACAGAGAGCTGCTTCACAGACAGCAAGTGGCATTTTATTAAAAAATAAAGGAAAACGAGCCCCCTTCCTCTTTGCTTGACTTTTCTTTTGGGGGAAGACTTTCCAAATGGAAAGAAAGTACTTGAGAGTGTGGCCACTGAGCCCAGTGCGGTCCCCGTCCCGGGGGCTCCACCCTAGCTCGCAGTCACCTGGCCAGAGGGGCGTGGCCCTGGGTAGTCCCGCTGGCCCTCCCAGGAGAGGAAGGTGGGTCACTCCAAGCTGCAGCGGACAGGAGCATCCCACTGGGGCCATAGGAGTTTTCAGAACTCAGAGTGTCCACGTTCTGGCAGCTCCCCAGTCACTTGCCCAAGGTTCCCAGGGAAACAGGGCCCAGCCCCCCTGCCAAGCACTGATGGCCCTCTGGGCAGTCTGGGTCACAGGGACCCCCAATCTTGGCTGGTCTCGAGACAGTCTTGCAGGGAAGCAGGGTGCATGGGCTCGGGAGCCAGACTGCTGAGGTCCGAGTCTCAACTTCACCACCTTCTAGCTACGTGCCTGGAAACAGACTATGCCCACACTGTTCCATCAGCTCCACAAGGCGTGACTTTTGTCTGTCTTCTTCCCTGCCACGTCCCCAGCATCGGCTCAGAGCCTGACCCTCAGCAAGCACCAGTGGTTGTTGAATGAATGAATGAATGAATGAAGTGAGCCCTGAGCCGACTCTTCTCAAGGATTCGACTAGCGCTAATTATCCAGAGGTGGGGAGACCGAGGGAGAGGAGCGAGATCAACAGAAAAGTTAAATGCCAGAGAAAAAGAATAGGAAAAATTTTAGAAGGGCCGAAAACTTGAGAGAAAGGAGGATCGCTCCTCACGGTGGGCCAACGGGAGGACAGAGATGTGACTGGCTCCACGGCTGCCACTTGGCAGCCACTAGTGTGAGTAAAATTAAATAAATTCCGATTGAATCCAGTTCCGTGGTCACACTAGCCAATTTCAAGCACTCACCAGCCACATGTGACAGCACAGAACAGAATATTTCTGTTGTTGCAGAAAGTTCTACTGGACAGGAATGGCTGGGAGGAAGAGCCTGGGAAGGGCATCCCTGGACTTGAAGGGCTGTCCAGGCACGAATCTCCTTGAGTGTCCCTGAATGCAGCCACCCACCACTGGACTCACGTCCCTTCCAGGTCACCTGGAGGAGGCCTTAGGGGAAACTGGGGCTCTTGGCCTGCTCCCAGCAGGGGCTGGACTTGTGATGTGGCAGGATGAGAAGACTGGGGTGGGGGGCAGCTCGCAGTTGCCCTGGGACGCACAGGCACCCCCTGAGGCCAGGACTATCGCTCTCACTTCACAGATGAGAAGAGAGAAGCAAGAGCTGCCTGGGGTGGGCAGGTCAGAATGAGGAGCCCCAAACAGGAAATAAGCAGGGTGGAGGCAGAGACAAGGCAAAGAAGGGGGCCTGCGGGGCAAGGGACTTGGGTGCAGGGAGTAGAGAGATGCCTCCGCCAAACACCCCCCCACTCTGCTCCGCAACCTGAGGCCAGGGAGCTCCCGGGGTCTGTAAGGTGCTTGCTTCCTGGGCAGGGCCCAGCCTGCTCACCTGGATCAAAGGTGGCAGAGGGCTTGAGGGCGGCCGCGGCCAGCCTGGCCATCATGGGCGAGATGAGGCCCTTGCTCGCAGAGATCCTTTCCATGATGGAGGCAGGGGGCACTGGGACAGAGGTGGCAGCCGCGGAGGCGGGGTCACCAGCTCCAGAGGCAGCCAGAGCAGGCGTATCAGGGGTTGCTGAGGCTGCTGCCCCAGACGACATGGCACCCATGAGGCCAGGGGCACCCACAGGCAGGGAGGCGCTGCCGCGGCCCGGAAGGATGGGGAAGTAGGGCGCAGTGGTAGGCAGGCCTGAGTTGGAGAGGGCCAGCGCCAGGGGGATGGAGCCAGGCAGGCCCTGGGACAGCAGCCCGGAGATCTTGCTGTTGGGAGGCTTGGCGGAGCTGGGCACGGCCTCGGCAGTGGCGGTGGCCGTGGCCAGAGAGGCGGAGGACTGCTGGCTGGTGGGGGAGGCGCTGAGGCTGGAGTTCTTGCTGCTCAGGGCAGAGAAGTCCACCAGGTCGTCGTTGCTGGACTCCTCGTGCTCCGTGTCCTTGGCGCCCAGCAGCGAGGGCGGCAGCCCCAGCACGCCCGAGGAGCGGATGTGCCGGCGCTCATGCTTGCGCTTGTGCGAGGTCATCTGGCTGGTGGAGGTGAAGGTGAAGCCGCAGCCGGCGCGGATGCAGTGGAAGTGGTTGGTGGCCTTGCTGTACACGCAGCCCTCGTACTTGCACTCCTCGTACTTGTAGAACTTCTTGAAGCCGTCCTTGGCATAGGCGTCGTCCTTGATGTGATAGCTCTTGTGCTTCTCGATGTCACACTTGTTCTTGAAGGTGAATGTGCAGCCAGGACGCCTGGATGGGACACCGGGCGCTTGTCATGGGGCCTCCTGGGGCCAAGAGGACGCCCTGCCCTGCCCCCACCATGACTGCAGGAGGGAGGGCCTCTCATGGGACACCAGGCTGGACACGAAGGCAGAGCCTCTGCACAGCTCTCCACTCCCTTCCTACCCCCTCGAGGAGGCAGGGCCCTGAGCCATCCCTTGGACCTGGTCCCCTGCCTTGCGTCCCTGGCCAGCCTCCCAGGTACCTGCAGTGGAAGTGTGTGGTCTTCTGCCCGTAGAACTGGCAGTCGGCTGTGCCACAGTCCTCAGTGGCCCGGAAGCGCTGGAAGCCGTCGTTAATGAGCTGCGTGTTCTTCTTGTGGAAGTTCTCGTGGGTCATCACGTCCGACGTGCTCGTGTACACCTTGTTACAGCCCACCTGCGGGGGCCAGGACGGCAGTCAGGGGCACTGAGGCCAGGCAGCCCTGCGCCAAGGTCAGAGCGGCTGTTCTGCCGGCTGCCTCTGGGGCTGTGGGGCTTCGGGCCCCTGACCGCCCTGCTCAGGGGAGCTTTTGCACCTGTTAACATCCAGCTGGGGGAACCGAGAAGGTTAACTTAGGAACTGCAATAGAAAACCTCTAAGACCCCTGAGGCCCGGAGGGCCTGGCCCTGCCCTGTGTCCAGGGTCGGATAGTCTTCAGGGACCCCAAACACCTCCCGGCACTCGTGTGGGAACCCAGTCCTATAGGAGGTGGGTTTGGAGTCCCAATCTGTGGCTGTACCTCTAAAGCCCCCACGGGTGGGCAAGGCTCGACCCTGGAGCCTGGTGGTCACCTTTAGCCCAGGCACTCGCTTAGTGGATGTTTCCTGGCACAGGGCCCTCCCCACCCACCCCAGCTGGGCCAAGGCAGGCAACGTTGCCATATTGAGTAAAAACCAGTGGAATCTGAACACTCTTGAAGGCTGGGCCGTGCCAGTGTCTGCACCATCTCAGAGCCCAGAGAGCGAGCCCCCCTCTCCTCCTGGCCCAGGTTGTTTCACGGAGGCCATAACAACCCCCTGACAAATACCGGGGGAGGCGCAGGGACTGCTATTTGCAACCCAAAGTTGCTCCCCTTGGACCTGACACCTTGAAAAAGCCCAGACTCTGCGTGGCATTAAAACAAAGAATTAAACAAAAACCTCCTCAGGAACCATTTGCAATGCTGCTCTTGGTGTTAAAGCCTGAAAAATGTCGGTCTGTATAAACAGCTCACTGAATTTCGCCCACACCAAGTATGGCCATGGGGAAGGCCCCACCCTGGCCCACCAGCCACTGCCCAGGCCTGAGCCCCCAGGACTCTCCACTTGCCTGCCGTCCCTGAGCTGGGATGGGAGACAGGGAGGCTCTTTGTCAGTGAGGGCCCCTGCCCGACAGCCCCGCGCCCGGGGAGGGGGCAGCACCTGCATGCAGTGGTAGTGGGTGCTTTTCCCGTTGAGGTGGCAGCCGTGGTAGTAGACGCTGCAGTCGTCCAGCGGGCTGAAGCGCATGAAGCCGTGCTGCAGGGAGTTGTCGCGTTTCTTGTGCATGTTGTAGTGCCGGATCACGTCCTGCTTGCTCGTGAACCTCTGCCGGGACACGCCAGGTTGGCAGGAGCCCGAGCCCACTGCCAAGCCCAGAGCGCCGGGGCCTGGCGCTGGCCCCAGGGCCCTCAGGTCTCGGTACAAACAAGCCCAGACTGCCCCGAGGCCAGCACACTGGACCTCGGAGGGAACAAATCCCCAAGCTCCAGAACCACAGACCCTCCCCTGCCCTTCCCCCAGACTCCCACTGGCCACGCCCAGGAGCAGAGAGGATGACTGGGACCAGATCTTTGAGATAGAGGCCGTGATGGTGACAACTCATTTCGCCCACTGCTACCTATGGGCTATGCCAGGCTGGGCTCCCGGCAAGACCGAGGGAGCAGTCCCTGGGCACACTGCCTGCACTCCCATCTCATTCGCTAGTCCTGCACTCACCAGCGGGTAGCTTTGAATGTAAGTGACAATCTATCCGAACCTCAATGTTATCATCTATAAAATGGGGCAGTAACACCAACCTCATAAGGACACTGGGAGGGGGCAATTCGATAAGGAACCGAGGCTGTCTGGCACCGCCCTTGGTACATGGTGGGCTCAGCAAACGGGAGCTGGAATTCCTATCACCAGGATGCGGATGGCTCCAGGGCCTACTACGTGCCTTGTGGACAGGCTGGTAGTTTTTCTGGGGTTTCTGCCTGCCCGAGTTAAGTTCAGGTGGCCCAAGCAGAACTGAGCCCCCCGTCCCACTTCTGAGCGGCTCTTCTGCTGCTGCCGCAGGAGCAGGAGCAGGGCGGGCAGGCGGGCGCCCACGGGCATTACCTGGTAGTTGCACTCGGGGTCGAGGCAGTGGTAGTGCTCCCGGTACTGGTAGGCGCAGTGGATGTGGCCGCAGTGCTGACTGCCCGAGAACCTGCAGAGAGGAGGGAGGCTCAGACCCCTCTGGCTGCCAGCCCCAGGGAGGACCCCTCCAGGGGCCTTGGCCTGAGCAGCCGTGGGTCTGTGCCATGCCCCAGAAGTGTGCTGGGCTTCAGGGGGCCCTGGGGCCTGTGTGGGGATGTGGAGGGGCAGACGTGGTCTGCTGCGGTGCAGTGGCAGAGGCCTCAAAGGCCAGGACAAGTGATCGAGCCCGTCAGGAAGCCTAGAGCCATTGAGCTGCGGACCCGTCGCATCTGCCCTTGGAGTGAATGCCAGGTGAGGCACAGAAGCCTGGCACCAAGGTGGGGAGGAAGAGCTGGGGCAAGCGAAAAGTCAGAGCAGAGATGGGGAAGAGACCTGGGATGGGGTGGGATGAGATGAGATGGTGAGGGCAGGCGCAAGGTGGCCCACCTGCCTTAGTGCAGGTGCGGTTCACCTGCCCCCCCACCCAGCGCTGGGTCAGGTGCTGGGGACCCTGGCCGGGCCAGCCCAGGGCTCTGTTGCCCAGAGGTATTAAAGAACTCTCTCTGTCCTGGGCTTTCCTGACACTTGAAACAGTGCAGAGTTATGAATTTTTAAAGCACAGCATCTGTTTGGTTTCCCGTGGCAGGGAGCTCACTCTCCAGCCAGCTCCGCAGCCTGGAGCCCCAGCTGCCTGGTCGCTGCCCACCTCCCAGAAAACCCTGTGCCTTTTCCAGGCCCTGATGCTGCAGGGTGTGGTTCTCACCGCCTTGGGGACCGCCACCCTGGGGAGAGCACACATGACGACTGTGGAGAAGTTGGTAGGCTCAGCCTGCCTGCCCAGCCAGGATGGCTTGAGACTGCGGGAGTGTGAGAGGAAACCCCCTTGTAAGGGGGAGAACCACTTGCAAATAAATATTTAAGCTGAAGCTGCCAAAAGGGCCATCTGCTGAGGCACTAATAATAACGATAATAATAATGAGAGCGGAGCAAAGCTAAAAAGACAGAGAGGGACAGGGAGGCAGACACACAGAGAGGGACGGGAAGGACCTGGAAGATGAGCAGGAAGACAGCGGCCAGGGCACGACCCCTGCCATGTGCTGCCCTATCGGGCACTAGCAGCCAGGGGCCTGATTTGGGGGAATCTGTTGAGGAGAAGGGTTTTTACCGGCCAATCCCGCTGCCTTCAGGATGTAAAGGGGCAGGTACGGAGTCGGGTGGTGAGGGTCAAAGCCTGGCCTGGGGGGAGCACGGAGGCCATCGCCCCTTCTCATCCCGGACAGCTCCACCGCAGCCCGCACCCCCCCCAGGCTCCCTGTGAGCTGTGGGGCGGAACTTGTACTCACCTGCGGCGGGGCCCTGCCATCGGGCCCCTTCAGGTAACCTGTCCTGCCTGGGGTACAAGCTACTAAGGGCTTGTGGCCAGCATCACATCGAGGGGGCGGGGCCTCTGAGATGGGGTGGAGGGCAGTCCCTTGGGGGGACTTGGGGGCAGGAGTCCCCAAGGGGATGGGCAGGCAGCTGGTACCTTGGCACTAGCGGTCAGACGGATGTATGGTCCCACCGTCCCCAGGCATTCCTGATGCCCCCCCAACCTTTTCTCCATGGCAGTCTCCTCCCCAGGGGCCTACCTGGCAATATATTTCTGGTAAATGTTTACATCTTCAGTGACAGCTGGTTTATCTGTGGGCAATCCGTTCCTGGCGAGAGACATACAGGGCACAGCCGATTAGCGGACAGGGGGTGGCCTCATGCCCCAGGAGCGTCTGGGGGGCAGCTCCCTGCCCTGGGGCCCTGGCCCTTCTCTCCCTCACTTTGAGCTATTCTGAGGCACTCAGGGTGTTTAATTAGCTCAACTCCAGCAAGGGCAGAACTGTCTTGAGCTGGCAGGACTAGAGGGCTCCACCTTGGGCACAGGCCTGGCCTAGAGTCCACCTGGGCAGAAGGCCTGGAAGCTGGGGCCTGGGCCCTCTCGTACACTGGAGTCAGGAAGCTGCTGGCTGAGGAGGGGTACCCGGTACCTCTGGGGAAGCCCCCAGGGGAAGGGGTAAAAGCAGCACCAAGCAAGTATGGCTGGGAGGTGGGGAAAGCCTCCCCCACTGCCGGGGAGGGGTGGGTCCCTACATCTGCTCCCAGGACTGAGGCCCCGTCTCCGCCTCCGGGGAAGAGGGTCTCACTCAGCCCCACAAGACCTGTGAACGTTTGACCGCTGCTAGGAGTTAGTGCTGAGTGTGCACACAGTCACCCCAGCCTCTCCCTGCTCTTGCTGCCTTCTCCATGGCCCAGGCTCTGAACCTGGGAGCCACGGCTACCAGCTTGGACTCCAGAACCCCCAACCCAGAGTAGGGCTTTTCCAGCTGACCACACGCCTGCATTTGGCCCTCGTGGTGGCAGGCAGAGAAAGCCCATCACAGGCAAGTGGGGGTGACAGCAGCCCATGGTATGTGTGTTAGCAGAGGAGCACGTGCACAGAAGCACCTCGTGTGTGAGTGTGTGTGCACAGCAAGATGTGTAGTGTGCGGGCCCATGAACTGCGCGTGAGCGTTCACGTAGGCAGAGGGATCAGTGTGTATGCGTAGTGTGCACGTGTGTGTGGAAGCACGTGCATGAGAATCCGAGCGTGTATGGGTGTGGGTGCATAGGACACGTGCAGAAGGTGTGAGCTGTGATCACGAGCATGAGCTTCAAAGGCAGGGCAGTGGGCCTCCCGGTACGCCAGTCCCACTCAGGGCTGGCATGGGGGGGGGAGCGTCTTACTTGACAGTGGAGACGGTTCCCGTGGTGATGGAGTCTGTTTTGGAGAAGGTCGACTTCAGGTACTCGGGAGTGTTGAAGGGCAGGGAGGCAGGTGGCTCGGGCCCTGGCCCGGGGGCACTGGGAGCAGTGGGCACGCTGGCGAGGGGAGCAGGAGCCAGGCTGGGTGTGGGTGGAACCTTGGTGGGGCCTGGCTTCTGGATGGCCCGGACGTCGTACTTGGAGGGGCGCCCCACCTTGCCTGTCTTGAAAGCGATGGCCCCGCCCATGTCGGGGCTGCCCTCCCCGGGTTTGAAGAGGTGCAGGTACTTGACATTCTCCAGGTCGTACTTGGATGGCTTCTTGTAGGTGCTCCCGTTCTGAGGCCGCAGGTTCTCACCTGTCTTCAGTTTCTGGATGAAGAAGTCATACTTGGAGGCACGGGCCACCAGGCCTTGCATTGGGATGCTGCTGTGTGACGGCAGGGGCAGGATGGTGGCCTTGGTCTCCAGGTGCGCTGTGCTGCTGGGCAGCCGCAGGCCAGGCAGGGGGCCCACCGCCTCCTTGCCTGCCCTCTCCTCAGCCTTGGTGCCATGGGCCGGCCAGGAGAGCTGCTCACCGGCCTTGAGCTTGCGGATGTACTCCTCGTACTTGGAGAAACGCACCCGCTTGCTGAGGGCGTCCTCGGAGGCGGAGGCGGGCAGCACGGAAGAGGTGGCCGCCTCGGGGGTGGGGCCTGCATGCAGCTTCTCGAAGCTGATCTTCCTGGCCAGTTCATCCCTCGTGTTCTGGTCGTCGTAGCCAAACATGCCGAGGAACTCGGTCATGGTGGAGGCAGCATAGTCCCGCAGCGAGGAGGCCTCTCCTGCAGCAGGAAGGACAGGCGGTCACCTCTGGGAGGGAGCAGGGGACACAAGGGACAGGAGCCCACCCCCCACCCCTGTGAGCCCCCACCCAGCGAGGGAGGGGGCCGGTGTGGGGAGGGGCGGAGTGGGACATGAGCTATGGACATTTGGCTCACTTGTTAGGTTTTACGACTCTTAAATTAATTTGTTTTAAAAAAAAGTAATTAATACTGGGGTAAAATAAAACGAGTTCATCAATGCCAGGAAAATCAATTTCCTAAATGTTCTGGCCGATGGCTTCTCAGTACATTAAACAAAGTTTCATAAATGTCTCCGCTCTCTCGCCTTGGCCTAATATGAAAGAGAAGTCATTTTACTGGAAGTAAGGCCAGATTTCAACCTGCCTCTGGGGGTGGGGGTGGAAACGGGGCTGGGACAGGTGGAGGTGTGGGCCCGTGGCTGAGCGGTCAGGGGGCAGCCCAGGGCGGAGCGCGCCACTGCGCGAGGGGTGGCGGCGGGCCTGGCGGAGTCTGCCTGGCGGACCCGCCCTGATCCCCGCAAATGGACACACAGGCCCCTCACCCTGGGAGGATGAGGGCTCGCCCCCAGCCTCCCCACGACCTGGCCTCTTGGCCCCACCCAGACTCCAAACAGGGCTGAGGTGGGCAGAGACCCCGCTGATGCGCTGGCTCAGACTCACTCAGGCCCTCCCACCCCCGCCAAGATTTACGACGGGGGAGTCCTTCAGACCTCCCGTCATTCTCTGGTCACTCGTGCTCATACACAGGGTGGGCCACCCTGAGGAGAGTCAGGGCCAGAAAGGTCGGCCCAGCTCAGGGCCCAGAGCAGCACCCCCGAGTGTGAGCCACCACCTGCCCCACCTGCGTCCACTCCAGGGCACACTGAGAAGCCCGGAGCATAGGGAAGCGTGCGCACACACACTCACAAGCAAGCTCATGCCCACACCTTCTTAATTCTACAGACACACACGTACACAAACCACCTGAAACCCACGACCAGCTCCCCAAGACTGGTCTCGGGATGGCGCGGGGCAAGATGACGCCATTCTGCCTGGGGTTTTTCTCTGGAGGCGCCCCTCCTTCCACACACCACCTCCCACCCCAGCAGACATGTGACTCCCCAGCACACACACACAACACACTCCTGCTTGCACTGGACACTGTCTGAACACCTACTATGTGCTCTGGCCTAAATAAGGTGGGTGCACACGGAGGGTGAGACCCATGAGGGCCCCAGGAGACATGCATGTTCTCTCTACGTGTTTTCAGCGCCAGCACACGCCAGGCTGGGGGTCCTGACAGCACAGCCAGGGGAAGATGCGGCCAAAGAGGGGGTGAGAGGCTCAGAATTCCAGCAGGGCAGGAGATGTGAGGGGGTCTCCTCCTGACCCCCACCCTAACCTGCCAGGTCTGGTCTTCTCAGACCACACCCAGAGGTTGTCTCATAGAGCAGGGCTGGGCTTGGGCACCAGAGAAAACCCAGCAGGATATAACGAGAGGCTCTGAGCTCCTGGCGGAATGGACCCCGCGTGTGAGGAGAGGACAGTCATGGGTAGCACCTGGCACCTGAGGTGGGCAGTGACTCAAGGAGCCAACACACAGCTAGTCCCCTGGGGTGGGGGTGGGGCAGCGGCCAGCAGGCTGCAGTCCTGACCCCAAGCTACTGGGGGCTGGGGCCCAGCCTGGGGGGAGTGGGCTCTGCTGCTAGATTCAGCGGCTCAGGGACTAGGGAAAGGGGCTAAAAATAGCTGGAGGCAGCTGAGCCCTCACTATATATGGCAGAGAAACAGAAGGCCTTGAAGGGCAGGCGGCTTAGAGCAGGGAGGGGACCAGGCAGGGGTCCTGTGGGCAGCCCACAGGCGTACATTCCTCAGTCCCAGGGCCCAGAGAATGTGGCCCGAGTACCGAGCCCACGGTGGGTGGCTAGGGCTCCGGATGGCTCTCTCCAGGGCCCAGGGCTGAGCAGGCCTTCCCAGGTGTCACACTGCAGTCCCACTGGGCCTCAGACCAGAGGGGTAAGGCCTGAGGCCATGAGGCCACTGGCATTGCCAGCCTTGCCTCCTGCCATCTTAGCCTGCCAGTCCCCCAGAGGAGAGAAAGCAGGGGTCAGGAGTCCAGGGCAGAGCTGGGCACAGGAGGGGCTGGAGCACTGAAGGCTCCGCGGCCCTGCTCCTGTCCCGGTCCCCCACCTCCTCGGGCCCAGCGCAGTCACCTTGTGTCTCGGAACAGCAAGGGCTTTTCCTATCAGAGGAAACTGAAGGTCACACTTTTCCTCATTGATCTTGCAATGTTTGTTAATTACTCTGTCACTGATGTGGCGAAGGATAATTAAACAGCTCTGTTTATATCTTATATGCATAATTATGTGGCTGCACAGGGCTCCCCGTGCAGGGAGGAGATGTGCCCCTCACTGCAGAGGGAAAGGGGTACGGGAGCAGGCAGGGGAGGCTTGGGCACCAGGCACAGGCCTGGGAAGGAGGCTGGGGAGCTGAGAAAAGATCCCAGACCCCAGGCTTCCAGTCCTAGGGGTGACCCCCCCTCCCACCTGGAACCCTAGGTCCTCTCTCCCCGGAGCAGCAGGAGATAAGAGTTACACTGAGCGTTAGGACAAGGGGACACCAGAAAAGCCGGGCCTTCGCCACTTCGTGGAAGAGAGATGCGCCAGAGGGCCGCGGCCGGGGCAGGGGGACGTAATGGGAGCTGCGGCTGGACCATCCTGCCGCCCTGTGCCTTGCCCGAGAGGTCCTGCTGAGGAGAGCCGGGACCCCTGGGAAGGAGAAGGCAGGCGGTGAGAGGCCGGGGAGGCTTTGGGGAGAACCAAGCGAGGGTGGGAGAACAGGCCTATCCTAGAGCTTCTCGAAGAAAACCCGCTGAGAAAGAGCCTTTGCAGCCCTCGAGCTCGTGGGGCTCCTTGCTGCCGCTCACTGTTGCTCCCCAGGTGGGCGCAAGTCCTGCCAGGTACCACGCCCCCCCAACGAGCCCCTCCCGATGCAGGTGTGTGGCGACAGCTGGCTACGCTGTCTGTCTGCCCATCCACCCCTCCATCTCTCCATCTGTTGCTTCCTGAAGACCCGCCGTGTGTTTGCCTTGTCAGGCCCTTCCCTTCTCACCCCGGCGCCTCCCCACCACCCGTCTCCCCATCCCAGGCATTAGCTTGGCCCCAGCCCACCCTCCTCATGAGTCTTCACTGGGTCGGAACGAGGTGCCAATATTTGGAGCAAGAGTGCGGGACGGGGAGTGTCCCGTGGACACACCTCTCGCCCCCTCCCCACCCTACCCCCTCCCGCTAGGGCCCCCTCACCAGGTTATGTCCCATCTGGGCTTCCGACACCCACCTGAAGCCTGCTTGGCACCAGGGCCCCCGCTGTCCTTGGAGGCCGCCCTGTCTGTGCTCTTCTCCAGCACGCCACCATCCTTGGGGAGCTCCTCGCCGTGGTCCTCCTCGTCACTGCAGCCCTGGGGCTGCACCATGTAGACGCCCTCGGGCGGCAGCTCCAGGCCCTCCCGGGCACTGCGCCCCAACACGGGCATGGGTGCCGGCTCCTCACTGTACTCCCCGTTGACCCACTTCTCGATCACCGCCCGCCTCTTGTCTTCTTCGCTGCGAGGGGCCCGGGCCACCCCTGACTCAGGGCCACCGCGCTCTTTGTCCTGGGGCCTCAGTGGGCTGCCCTCGGTGTGGGAGCCAGCCTCCGCTCCCTTCTCCACCACCACCTGGCGGCTCAGCTTGGCGCAGATGGCGTTGAGCTTCAGGCCGCCTTTGCGCTTGGCCGCCATCGCGGGCTTGCCTGTGGGCGGGTCGGTGCACCGGGTGCCTTCAGCTGCAGGATAGAAAGAGAGGTCTCAGAGACGTGCGTGCCAGGCATGGCCCCCCACCTCGACTGGGATGGAGGCTCTGCCCCTGCATCCCCCAAGCCAGAGGTCTTCCCAATCACGGTCCCGTCACACTGCCCTGACACTGCCCGCTGCATGCTTGAACTCTCACTAGACTGTGAGCTCAGGGGGACCAAGCTTGCCCACCCCTCTATCTAAGAGCCTGGCACCAAGCCGGGCATGTACTAGGTGGTTCAAGAAATATCTGTAAATGAATGAATGAATGAACGAATGAATGACTCTTCAAACCCAAGGGGCAGTCTTCTTCCCAGCACCTGGTTCCTGGAAGCATTTTCTACACTTGCTTGGGCCCTAGAACACCTGTTCTGAGAGGCCGGCCGGCCATGCCTCAGTTAGTATAAAGGAGGCAGCGTGACCTCTGACACACAAGGACATGGGAGCACGCAGGCCATGTTGTGGGGGAGATGCTCACATGTGGAGTCAGGCTGCTGTCACCTGCCAGCTTTGCACCACAATTAGCTCCTCAGAGCCCGTGCCAGCCTCTTGCCGTATTGTCTCAGCACACTTGGCTGGCAGCTGTCCCCATCTGAGCATCGCATCCCCGGCAGCTCCCCTGCCCGGCCCGGTCCCTGGGCCCCAGCCGACTGCGGCCAGTGCTCCCTGAGAGCCTTGACCTCTCTTCTCCAGCCATTCGGGGCCTTCCTGAAGGCCCCCACTTTTCCTTGTCCCCCCTCACAGACACTCTCGTCTCCTCTGGCCATTTCCTGTCACCTCCCCTTTCTCCAGGCCTCAATCAGGGCATCGAAGGGCACACTCCCTCCAGCTCCTCTGAGGGGCACTCATCCCTGCCTGAGACCCTCACAGCCTTCCCCGCCCCCCCCCAGCTCCTGCAGCCCTGGACGGCCTGGCTGGTCCCGGGAAGCCCGCTTCCCAGCCCTGAGAAGCCGCAGCTGGAACTGGCTGGGATTCCTCAGGTCCACAACGGGAAGCCCAGAAGCCACCGTCGCAGTGCCTAATCCCTGAACACGACAGCCCAATGCAAACAGCCCGAAACTCTAACGAGGCTGCCTGAGTGCTAGCTACCTCCCCACAACTGCAGAGTGGGCCGCACACGGTCCTGGGGGCATATGGCAAGCCCACTCACTATACAGCCATGGACCTGCAGTAAGGCCCACAAGGGTACACACACACACACACACACACACACACACGCGTTGATGTGTGTATCTGTCTGCCCGCCCGTCCATCTGTCCATCCATCCATTTAGTGAGCTCCTCCTGTGTGTCCCTATGGTGGAGCCAGGGGTAGGGTGGTGGCCCTGGCAGAGTCTCGGCTCACATAACTTTGTGCACAGGGAGCCCCGTGAAGCTTCTCGATGGCAGGGCTCCCTCACATGTCCCTCAGCAGAGGAGTGCGCATGTCCAAGTGTCCACATAGATCCAAAGGCTAAGTGAGGGCAGCGGCTCTGCTCCCAGGTCCACGGTCAGAAGGGGCTTCCCTCTAACGGATCACACCCTAAAAACCCACACACCTGGAAGCCATAGTCAGACAGGATGGCCACACCTGTGCCTGCCAGGGGACCTCATCCCACAAGTCAGCTTCGCTTGTACACATGGATGGTTGTCTCCGATACAGGTAATGCTCAGTGACCCCAGACCTGGCCTTGAAGCCCAGACGGGCCCAGTGATCCCAGCCCAGCTCAGCCTCCGAGAAGGGTCTGCTTTGGCTCACTCCAGTCTTCCCAAGCCCTGTGGTCCAGGCTGTGCTGGGCCCCACCCTTGCTCAAGCCGGATGCCCACTGTACCCATGTTTGTCCGAGTCTCCAAGTCCATGCTGCCCACACCCAAGTCTCCAAGCGCCAACATGGGGTTCCTTCTCAAAGCTCCGTGATGGAACCCCTAATCACACATCTCACCCAACCTGCGGGCCAGCCGCCAGGCTCTGTGACACCAAGTTTTCTCCAGCAGGCCTATAGGGAATAGGCCTTCTCTGGTCCCCTTTGTCCCCTGTCCTGGTGGCGAAGGGAAGGGTGGGAGTGGGAGAGCCCGCTCTATTTTTACTGGGAGGTAAGCAGCCAAGTGTGTATGGCAGACGGCGAATGAATCTATAAATATTTATCCCAAGGAAGAGGAAAGCAGAAGCTCCCAGGGCCGCACTTGCTGCTGGAGACACGCTCCTCCCTGGGCCCCCACCCATCCTGGAGCCTCCTGGCAGTGGGGCCCACCCAGCCCAGCCCACCCTCTCCTGATCTCGGCTGTGTGCCTGGCTTGGTCCCTCCTGGGCCCCTACCAGCTGCGATGCAGCTGTGCAGCCCGGGCCCACTCCCAGCCTGCAGGCCCCTTTGCTCCGCCTACGTCCCCTCCACCTGCCCTCCAGCTGCTGCTCTGCCCCAGCCCACCTGCCTTCCAGATGTTGCCCTCCCTCTGACTCCACTGCTACTCCCAGGGGTGGAGGTAGAGAAGGCGTGAGTGCCTGGGGTACAGGGCAGGAGGCAGAGAGCCGTCTTCCTCTTAAGGGGGACAGTGTGCGAGGATGGGGCGGCGGGCAGGGGGCTGTAAGAGCTGAGGGCCAAGTTGCCCGCCCACCACCCACCCCGCCTTCCTGTTCACCCCGTGGGGCCGTTCTCCCCTCCCTATCCATCAGGGCCCTGGGACCTGCAGACTACCCCCCTCGTGGACTGACCCCAGGCTCCTGTCCATGTAAACATTCCCTGACTTTCTTCCCTAAAATATAAACGCCGTGGCCGGGCCTCAATGGGAGGAAGCCATCCGTCCCTGGCCCTGTCACTGCCCCTTTCATCTCCTTCCCGCCACCAGCCTGCCCGCTGCTCTATTTACACTGGACACTTCCTCTGGGAACAATACTGCCCAGGAGGCAGGCTTGGGCTGGAGGGTGGAAGGGGAGGGAACTCCCGTGCAGCTTACCCAAGAATGAGCACCCCGGAGGAGATGAGGGGCGGGGCAGCTGCACGAGGCCGGCCAGGCCTGGGAACAGGAGCAGGCTGGTACCTTTGCACAGGCAGCGAGCCCCAGGGCTCTCCCAGCCTCCGGCCTCTGGCCCGGTGGCTCTGGGCTGGCTGGGGTGAGCCTGGGAGGTGGCACAGCACCATGGTTATGGCCTGGCCTCTGGTGTCAGGCAGTCGTGAGTTCATGCCTGTCTCTGTCCCTTGCTAGCTCCGGGCCCTGGGCAAGCTGTCTCCCTGTGAAAGGACTACAGGACTGTAAGGTGAGAGAGTGCCTATTGGTGCCAAGCACAGGGCCTGGCAAGCAAGGACCTGGGAAAAGGCAGCTGAGCCCTGAGTCAGACTGGCAAGTGTGGTGCCACATCTAGGCATGAGATCCCAAAGCCAGGAAACCTTACCTGGCCAGAAGAGGTAGGGGAGGAAAGAGAGGCTGGAGGGCTGGGCTGGGGGCAGGCTGCCCTCTCAGCAACAAATGTCCCCGCCCCAGCTCCCAGGGTCTGAACCTTCCCTCCCAGGGCACCAAACAACAAGCTCCCTAGCAAACAACTCTCTCTGACCTGAGCAGATCCTGCTCAGGCTGGAGGAAAGGAGGGGCAAGACTGGACTGTCCCTGCACCTTTTCAGGCACTATCCTACCATGCCTCATAATGAGCCAGTGCAGCAGGCGCTGTCATTGTCCCATTTGATGGGGAGGAAACTGATCCTGGAGCCGTGAAGACATCCTGGAGCCTGAGTTCATGAAGGCAGGGGCTCAGACAGGTGCCGGCCACGTTCCCATTAAGCCTGCTGGGCGGGCTCTAGGAGGTCCCAGGCCTCCCCGCCCGCCTCCTCCTCACCCCTGCTCCCGGTTCCCATAACATGGAGCCTCCTAAAGTGTTAACTGCGATGGGTAAAATGGTGCAGCAGATTGCTACAATAAATAATTTACTGATATTTATAAATATTCAAATCAGCCAGCTTCAGAAATCGAATGAAGGGAGGGCCCTGAGAGAAGGGGCCCGTTATGGCAGGAATTTCATCACTCCCTCCAAAGGCTGGGAAGGCCAGAACTCCTGCCAGTTCTGGGGGGACAGAGGGGCTCCTGTACCTGCACCTGGGCCCCTCATCCCTGATCTCTGGGGACTAAGGGGTTGGGGTGGCTGGAATGGCTCCATCTCCTCACCTGGTCAGGGCCAGGCCCCCCTGCCCTGGGCTCAAGGAGACCAGAAGTCCCAGCGCTCACGGCACAGGTCTCAGAGTTGCTTCTCCTGCCTTGTGGGGGGTAGTCCCCAGGGCTGGGCAGGCCCGGCAGCCCCTCCCCACCCGTGAGTAATATGTTTCGAGGCCGGGCGGCCTGTCAGCTACCAGGCACCGGGTGCTTTATGGGCTCTGCCTGGTGGCTCTGAACTCCCTGGTAGGAAATAAAGTTCTCCCTGCACGTCCCTTCTAAACATTTCACTCAGTGGAAACGGTGTTTAAGAAAAATGAGGACATATTTCTTCCTAAGGATGCAGTGTCCCCTTTGGGCGGCCTAATGCCCGCTGTATATCAGGAGGTGGTAAGGCGGGGGCCATGCACCATCCCCTGGGGTGGGGGCGGTTCAGGGCCCACCTGCCTGCTGCCAGGCAGCTCGGGGACCACGGGCACGGCTGGCCCAGTCTGGTGGCTGCCCTGGCCCACACTGCTGAGAGCGACACAACGGCTGGAACCCTCTGAACACCATCCTTTGCAGGGGAAGATGCTGGACACTTCACAATGTCACCTCAGTGACCCTCCAACTGCCCCACGTGCCCACTGTCCTGTCCACGTTTCCAGATGAGGAAGCAGAGTGCGGCGAGGTTGGTAATGGCCTACGGTCACCCAGCGTCAGTGCTGGAGCTGGGAAACTACTCCACTCAGACGTCCAAGGTCACGGGCTGAGACCCCCCCACACACACACATACCTCCCACAGCCTCCCATCCAGGTGTTAACAACGTCGGAGCCTCTACCCCACGACCCCTAAGAACTTGAACTTGACAGGCCACACGCAGCCCCAGTGTTCAGAGGCTGGGCCTATGTTCATTCAACACACTCTCTGAGCACCTGCTATGGGCCAGGCCCTGAGCTGAACCCTGAGGGGTGACGTGAGCATGACAGACTGTCCTGTCCCTGCGTCCTGGACGATCCTGTTTACATGAGGGGGCAGAGTTCCAGTCATTACAAGCAAAATCGCTGTGGTGAAAAGTTTAGGTGCCACAGGAGCTATGAGTATAGGAAGCAAGGAAGGGTTTCTAGAGATGTCCGCACCCCCACAAGCTCCCTCAGTGGCTCCACCATCCCTCTCACCTCTCTTCTGCCCCCACCACACAGCAGCCCACGTCCACCTTAACGCTTCCCTCCCTCCCGTCTTCTCCAGCTGTGACCTCCCTCCCCCACACAGGACCCGCCCCAAAGGAGAGGGCTGTCCTTCCCTCTTGGGCCCAAACCCACCCCCAGCGTGGAACAGAAGGGCCGCCCAGCTTTTGCAGGGGGGAGGGGGGCAGAGGGGAGTGGCCACTGCTCCCTGAGGGCTCTCAGCCAGGTCCCTTGGTCCCCAACAGTTCTAAGCTGGGGGGGGGGGATAACGGCTGCTAGGCTCTACTTGCCCCCCTTTGTTTATTTATTTATTATGATTTTTTAGTCCAGTTAAAAGGTTTACTATCCAGACGCGTCTAAGTGGCCTCACTTAGCGTAAGTAACTCTATAAATCAGGGGAACTGTTAGCATCCACCGCACAGGCTGGCCATCAATCTCCCCCAGGTCACAGCCAAACAGGAAGGGGAGAAAAAAAAGAGTTACCACCCAGGGGAGGTTTAAAACACACACGGCGCACACAGAGACCGTGCGCGCACACACTCAGGCGTCTCTGTATTTGTACAATCATTACATTCACACGTGCACATGCAGAGCGGCCCGGAAACTGGCAATGCTGCGTGTGGTCACCATAACAGAGCACAAACACGGCTCCTGCAGCCAGAAGGGGAGACAGAACCTGAGGTTGGAGAGCCTCGGGAGGGGGGTCAGGGGGACCCCAGGGCCTGGCTCTCAGGGCCCAAGCTGCCCTGCCCAAGCGAGTGACTCTGAAGGGCTGTGGAGGGGCTCTGGCCCCCTTCCCTCTGTGGCCCCTGCCTCTGCCAAGCCCAAAGGCACCAAGCTTTCCCCTTTTGTGTGCCCCAGGCAAGCACTCAGCGGGGAGGTGGAGCCCAAAGACAGGAGCAGGGAGGCTCTCAGCTGCCGGCCACTGCAATGGGGCGTTGTCGTCCGAGGTCCTTGTCCACCGGGACGCCCCAGACACGGCACAGGACTCGAGAAGGGCTGCACTGTCCAGAGGCGTGCTTAGCTGCTGTGCAGAGAACTCGCAGGTGCCAAGGCGAGCCGAGTGCCCCGAGCAAGCTTTCCACAGCAGCCTCCGGAATGCCCTGCCTTTTCACTTCAGGAGGTGCAGAGCGTGGTCACCCTACCCCCAGAGGGGCCACAGACCTAGAAGACCCCAGTGGGAACTGGAGTGGGGAGGCCACTCCTGGGAGGGCACCCCCCGGCTTCTCCTGGCATCCCTTCTGGGTCCCTCAGGCAAGGCAAGGCAAGGCAGCCCGAGGGTGGAAGACGCCCTTGCTCACCTCCTTCCACACCTCGCCCCAGAGGCCCCCCGGCTCACCCGCCCGCCAGCCCGCCCGCCTGCCCGCTGCATCTCCCCATGAACTCTATTTCTCTTTCCTCTCTGAAAACAACTGAGCTGTAAATACCGTTCAACCTTCGCCCCCCTCCCCCCACCCCCTCCCCTCCGCACTATAAAAACACAAATATGCCATAACTCAGCCGGCCTGGCCGCCCAGCCTCCAACATGCCCCGCGCCCGGGCCTCTCAGGAAGGTCATTACAAACGACTTTCCGATTCACTGCTCCTGAAATAATTTTGTGTATTAAAACCTGAATCTGCACTTTCTGGGGCCGAAAGCCTCGCTTAATTATGGCGGGTGTCCTTGGGACGGACAGTGATCCTTCACTCGCCAGCCCGTGCTCCAGCCCTCCACCCGCCAGCCCGCCCCCCTCCCTGGGCCCAATCTGTTTTCAAAGTGTGTCTGTCCTTTATTAAATTGTTTTCTTTTCCACATTATCAGTTGCCATGGAGACCTCATCTCTCGGATTATTTGAATTTCATTATATCTATTGATTTGGGAGCATTTCATCTTTTTTATTGTTTTTCTGTCAATTTTCAAAACGAATAACCATCTAATTTGCGTCAGTGCTGATTATGTTTGTCCCTCAATAGAGGTCGGCAGCTGCGCTGGGGAAACAAATCAATGAAAAACCATCATAAAACTCCCCACTCCAGTCTCCAGGATGTGTGGGTGACATTCCACGCCTGCGAGAGACATACTCATCAGCTCCAAGTTCGGCTACGGTGGCGGCCGCTCCACGTCCGCCTCCTCCGGCCTTAATATTTAATTTCGCGATTTGGGGCATTATTAGTGGTGTTTTTATTAGTGCGTGTGCATGTGAGTGTTTCATAGTGGGCTGGTTGTTTCGTTAATTTGTGGGTGAGGCAGGGAAACCCCGAGGAGGGCAGGGAGGTCGGTCCTGGGGGTGCGGTGGGAAGTAGAGAAAAGGGGGGAAGCTCCGAGGAGGGGACGGAGGGCCAGGATGAGGGGCTGGAAAAGGGGGGATGCAGAAGGGGAGGAAAAGAGGGAATTCAAATTGCTTACTTTGTTGGTTTTTTTTAAATAATTTATGCAATTTTAAGCATTTATGTATAAATTTTTTAATAAGCCACCCTGGAGCAGGATGGCCATTAACGTCCCAACGTCCTTCTGTCCAATGGGCTGGCGGAGAGGATCAATTTCTGAGAGTACTTTCCCTTTTTTATGACATGATAAAATGCTTTTAAAGCAACTTACACAAATATGGAAATTTTTTTTCTTTTTCTCCGTCCCCTCTCCCTTCCCCTAACAGCCTTCATACCCACCAGGGCGGGGGTGTGTGGGCACACACACGTGCTCATGCTCTCGCCTGCCGGGGAGGGGGGCAGCGGGGGCGGGCAGGGAGACAGCCCCAGTTCTAACTGGAACTGGCCGCCTGTCCTTCTAACAAGGGCATAAACTTTCATTACCCATGCACGCAGTCAAAGACAATTTAGGGAAACGCACTACTCGGAAAAGGAAAACCTCAGCGATTCGTGGCCCACGCCGCAGCCATCTGGGGGGCTCTCGCCTCCAATGCCAGGGAGCCGGGGCCCTGACCCTCTGGCCCTGCCCTGCAGGACACAGGGACGAGGGGACCTCGTGGGAGGCAGCTGCCGAGGGAGACGAGAGACCAGCCGAGTGCGAGGGTCTTCGCCTTAACCAGATGGGCGCACCCCAGCATTGGGCAGGGGCTGGGGCCCCTCGGTTGTGCCGAACCCCCCGGCACTCCATTAATCCCACCAGGCGTGGGCCCTTGAAGGCAAGCGCAGGGCTCTTTATTTCTGCCACCCAGTGCTGGCACAGAGCAGAAGCTTGGCTCTGTGGGTGGATGGACAGAGAGGGACCGAGTGAAGACAAAGTAGGAAACCAGGCCCAGAGGTCCTGAGGTCCCTGAAGGAGACTCACCAACGCAGGGGAAAGGCTCCCTCTCTAGGTGTCACCTGCTCTGAAAGCGGGTCTGGAGCAGGGATGCCTCCGGGTGTAGAGGATCAGGGGCATCAGAGTGAGAAGGGGTGGCCTGGCCATCATCATTCCTATCTTGGGCCACAGCCCCTAACTCCCTGAGATGGAGTCCCCAGGCCCTATGCGGAAGAGGGCAAGCGACCAGTGCACAGCTGTGGGGACCGCCCTTACTTCCACATCCCTCTCACCTTGCAGCCCCTCCTCCTGGTGGGGAGCAGGAGGAGGGGCCTGAGGGGTGAGCCCTGCCAAGGGCTGAGGGGAAATGATCCTGGTGTGCTGGGTGGGCCTGGAGCCTGTCCCCACCCTGCCATTGTGGGACAGTGTCCAGCCCTCTGAGACCACACTCGGGCACCTGGACTTGGGCAGCTTCCAAACAAGACAAACTGACATGAGAAACATGGTCCCCCTCTTAAAGCTTGCCACTTTGAGCAAGTTACGTCTCTGCCCGGGGCCTCAGCATCCTAACGTGCAACAGGGCTGTTGAAAGGTTGATGTGGGCTGACATGTCTGGCACCGAGCCGTGCAGGGCCTGGAGCTGCCACCATACTGGGTGGTGACTCAGCAGGGTCCCCCCTCAGGGGCAGGAAGGGCTGCCTCTTCCCCAGCCTGGGGGCAGGGACAGTTAGGGCGCAGTCCAGCCTCGCATGGCCCCTGCCTTTGCCCAGGGATCTGGAGATCCTTGGTGTCCTGCTTCCCCCAACCCCCAAAGCCCAGCTTTCTCCTTGAGCCGTCACATACCTCGGCCATCCAGGCCCAAGCAACCTCTTCCCCTGGAGCCTGAGACCCTCTCAGGAGGCATCCTTTCCTGGGGGCGAGTCTGACTGTGGGCAGCCCAGGAGGCCCCATGGCATCTTGGACCCTTGGTGTCAGCCGCAAGGGAGCACCCCTGGTACGGTCAGGCCACCCCCAGTCCTCAGCGGGGACTCGAGGGGAGCAGGGCTGTGCCCACCTTCCTCCTCTTCTGTAGTCAGATCCCCCCAACTGTCATTAAAATAACAAGTTTCTGTTACAATCTAAACATTCCCACATCGCATAAAGGGTTATATTACACCCGAGTCACTCCCGGGCCCGTGTTTGCACAGAAAAGCTCACGGCAGGTCCCCCCTCCTGACGAAGTGACTTATTAAAGTTTAAACAGTAATTAACAGAACAATAAAAATAAAGGGATGTTTGGGGAGTCATAGCGCACACAGGGTTTTTGGCAGTGCCAGCAGTTTTTCAGTGCCCTGCGCTGGCAGCAAAATGCGACTGAAGCCAGGGGGGACGGAGGACAGGGCCAGGGTTGGGTCGGGGAGACTTCAGTCCTGAAGGGTGAGAAACTAAGGACGGACTGGAGGGAGCGGATGAGGGGTCCAGGGGGTTCATTCGGGGTCTGCGTGGGCTGCCAGCCCCATTGGGATGGGCTAGCAGGGTAGGCACCATGCGACAGGACAGAAGCTCTGACACCCGCAGGAAATCCACCGAGCAGGGTTGCAGAGGCTTTGCGATGCCAGAGCCCAGCTCGGCCTCAGGCACTTCCAGGAGCCCAGTGCCTCAGTCACATCCAGCCAACTCCGGCATGGACCTGGCTCGGGGAGGTGCTGGGTACCGGGGCCCTGTGGGCATCACCAGACCTGCAGTTCATGATTCCTGGGCTTCTCCCCCAGTCGGGCAGGCACTCCTTCCTGCTGTGGCTGGGGCGGTGCAGCGCACAACTGAGAACTCTCCTGAAGCCCCCGGCCCCTACTAAACACGAGTAAGGACTCCGGGGAAAGGCCTTCCTCTCTGCCCTCTAGGAGGGGGAGACCAGCCGCCCAACTCGTGCGGGGCCCCATGTAAAGGGAGGAAGCACCTGGCTAGCTAGGTCAGGGTGGGCCCCACTGGTGGGATCCTCATTTGCAAAGGTTCTCAGGGAGGCAGGCCTGGGGGGTAGGCAGGCCAAGCCAGTCATCCTTCAGCCTCTCCTGTCCTCCCTGCATAAGCTCCAGGCTCAAACACCTGGCTGTGGGCGATGCCAGCCAGAGAGAGGAGGGGCTCCACCTGGCCCAAGGAGCCAGCCCACTATGTGTTGTTTCTTCAAAGACTTTGGGGTTGGGGAAGAAGGGATAGCAGGAACCCTTGGTGGTCACAGTACATGCGTGCTGTCTCATGCCAGCCAGGTAATGGACACCAAGGTACTGCTGGGCTGGCCCTGGACTTAGCAGCCCCCCAAGCTGCCCTCTAGCTTCTTCCCTCTCCCCTTGGGCCCTGGCTGTCAGAGGCTATGCTGCGGGGAGGAGTCCTTTGGCCATACACCCCCCAGAGCCCATGGCCAGTTTTGCTGCCCTCGCCTGCCACCGCCCCGGCCGGTCCATTTTCTCTAAGGAGAACCACTACAGAAGCAAGGTTCTCCCCTTGCCACATAGCACTAGATCTCCAAAGCGGTTTTCAGTATAGTGTCCCCAGCTCAGGTTCTGCCCACTGGGCCAGAGCCAAGGGTTGGCCTGGGGATACCGTAAGGCCCATGGGAACACTGTGCCCTCCTCCTGGCCTTCTCCGTCTCCCTCTGCCTCAGTGCGCCAACCTGCCTGGGACCGCCATAACCCTTCTACCCCATGGTCCCTGCCACGGAAAGCCCAGCCCCGCATCAAGCCCAGAAACCAGCCCCTGGCCCAGGGCGAGCAGCCCCGGGTCTCTGGCACAGGCTCCATGCTGGTTCTTCCACATCACAGCCCCAGGGGCTGAGCAGCTGTGGGCCACACATAGAGGTGAGATGCTGGGCTGGGGCCCAAGACTCTTTCTAACCTTGTATCTCCTGAGGTCTAGTTCCTGGGTGGCTGGTGGGCACAAAGTGCTGGGACTCTGGCCATGGCTGGGTGCCCATGATGTCGGGCCATGCCACTGCCTGTCACAAAGGCCCCTGCAGACACCGCCAGCCAGTGCTCCAGGCACAGAGCACTTTGCCCTGCAGATGTGAACAGGAGCCAGCAGCTGTCCTCCCCCTCTCTCCCGGGCAAAGCGCTTTGGGGCTCCACTCCCTGCCCCAAGATGAGTGACTCTTGTGAGGGGAGAATGGAGGGTCGAGGCAAAGAGAGATCAGGAAGGGGGCAGGTGAAGCTACCGAAGCCCCAGCTGCTCTGCTTGGGAGCCGGGCTGGAAGGAATGACAGGCGCTCAAACCCCCTCGCTGCTGGAGGAGGCTGGCTGAGTCACCCAGAGCCAAAGGTGGGGGAGGGGCCACGGAAGCGCACTCAGGGTTAGGACGACTGGCGGAAGGCAAGGCATCAAGGAGGGTGCCTAGGTAGAGACAGAGGCCTGCTAACGGGTGTGCTCTAAGCCGGGAACCGGGAGCAGGCTGCTTCTCCTAATTGGCTGTTTCTAGAACCCCCAACCTTCTCCCCTGTCCGAGGGGCACGACAAGCTTGGCTCTCTGGCTGGACGAGGAGCTCCTGAGGGCAGCAGCTATCACGGCAAAGGCCATCCCAGATGTGCACAGAACTTTAGAACTGGAAGGAGGCCTGCAAGGTTGACAGACTTGTTGAAAGCCCGGGTCACTCACTCGTCAGGACCAGACAAATCCAGTGACCCAATTCCCAGTCCGGGCCCCTCACGACAGATCCAAATGCCACACATTGCTATTTCCAAGGGGAGCTTTCTGCAGCCTCTGGGGACTGCTCCAGGGCCGACCAGCCCCAAACACCACAAGAGTTCTCTGTTAGACAGACTTTCAGCCCCCCACCTGGGCAAGGACCCCAAAGGGCTGACCCAGCCCCTGTAGGGTGCAGGGCCTGGAATTCAGGCTCCTCAACTCTCCAAGGGAAGCACAGCAGAGGCTGGCTGGCTGCGGCCTGGCTTAGCCACTAGCAATGGGTAGGACGTGTGGACGGCTGATCACGTGAGAGAGTGCCCGGGCACATGGAGGGAGAGGGCATGTCAGAGGCAGGGACTTGTGAGGCATGGTGTGAAGGGGAAACACCACCATTCTGGGATGAGATGAGGGCCTGGGGGACAGAGGCCACCCCAAGGCAGCCCCAAGGGAGAAGGTGGGGACGGCAGCAGGTGGCAGAGGGGTGCTAGGGATGACCCTCCCTACAGCCCATCTCCACAATCCCCTTGCTGAGGCCAATAACGAGGACATGAGGGGACTAATTTAGGTGTATTTTTAAAACTGGTGGAGGGGTTTAGCAGTTGTCAGCCATCTGGAGTAAGGAATTACCGTCACTTCCCTGATCCTATCGTCCCTAAACCCAAAGCTGGTTATGGTGTGCGGGGGAGGCAGCAGGGGGGTGGGGTGCGGGGGCCTGTTTCAGGGAGGCACCCACCGTCCCAGGAAGCACCTTCCCTCACCACTGGAGGGGGCCTGGGGCCCGGGGAGGGGCCTGGAGAGCCCAGTGTCCTCTGTGCCCACTCATGCTCCCCCACCAGCTCACACACGCTCACTCCCTCGGCCGCGCCGGCTCGCACAGGGGCCGTCAGGTAAATTAGATCTGAAAGCTGACAATTTCTGACCATATTTCCTTGATTATTTCAAACAAATGCACAGCAGCCGCTGTAAGGAGATTAAAGTGACATAAACGTCCCGAGTGGGAGGGGGGAGGGCAGAGGATTCAGGTCACCCCCATCCGTCCCCCGCCTGACAGACGCTATATCGCTATCCAATCCAATAAAAAATCCCCCCCTTTTGCTTTAATTAATTTTACAGCTAGCTTGCTTAATTACTTTCAATCAAAATCCTCCTGCCATCGCAAAATTAGAGATGGTTGAGCTCCATTAGCCTAAATTCTTCATTTCCATATAGAAAAGAGGCTGTCTGCATAGCCAGCCTGGGCCCCTGGCAGGACAGACGCCCGTCTGCCCGCCCGCTGCCAGCCAGCCCACTCCTGGCTTCCGCTCCATGGCCGTCCCTGGCCTGTGCGTTTCCCCTCATTCTCCTCCACTGTTGCTCCTTGGGCTGAAGGAGTCGAGGTCCAGGAGGGGTACACTCTGACCCCAACTCGCCCTCTGATTCATGTGGGGACTGCAGAGCTGGGCTGGACCACCAAGCCCAGCTCCTCCTGGAAAAAGGAATGGCTACTCCTGGGATCCTGCTTCCCTGCTAAGGGCCCCTGCAGCTCCCCTAACATATCCAGTGCCCTGGCTGCCCAAACCCGGGGCAGACAGTCCTCCCGGGCCTTCTGCCTCATCCCTCCTCACGAAGCAGAGCTCCCAGCAGGGCAAAAGCACTTGCAGCCTCAGACTTTGGCCCTGGTCACTACAGACCCCTAGAGCCAACGTCACCCAGGGTCTCCTCTCTGCTGTTTCCTGGCTGGAGTCCTTGCTCACTACCAGAGGGACCCCAGGGCCAGCTGTTTCAATGGTGCTAACAGGCAACGTAGCAGCCCCCACAAACTCGGGTGTTCTCCAGGGGGCCCCTCCTCACCCTCCCATATCCCTGGTTCCCAGCTTGCAACAGCTGCTCCTCCACCCCCAGCCTGGGTTGGGTGGGTGGTGGTCTGGGCTCTGTCCACATCCTGTGCTTGCACTGGGTCCCTTCTCCTCCAATCCACCTGCCTCATCCTCACAGCCCCCAACCGCAACTCTGGAAGCTCCATTTCAGGTTTTCCATGCTACAGCCCAGAGTGTCACCACAGGGTCCAGCCCAACCTGGGCTCTAGCTGATTAAGGATCTGCAACAGGATATAGGGATTACAGTAAAACCTGGCTCCGGATCTACAGGGGCAGAAGGCCAGGTCCTGGCTGTGGGACTCCCCTCCCCTCCCCCTCCGGCAAGCCCCATCCCTCCCAGCTGCCAAGTGCCTAGGAAGGCCGAGCTTTTGGGCCCTTCATGGGGTCTTGGCTGGAGGGTGGGAAGTGGAATGACAAGGGATTGCATTAGGGAACCCGTATGGAGATAGGGTATCCTGGGTCCGATTTCTGGGCAAAGCCATTGCCTGGTGGGGCAAGAAGGGTTCTAAAGGCTCGGTGAGGCCCTTCCAGGCAGCAGGCCTTACAGTTGCCCCATCGCTGTGGCTGAATGACTCGGGAGTGAGGCCAGCTCTGGAGTTAGGCGAGCAAGCTGAACCTGGACCTCTGGAGCTTATCTTTCTGAATACCAGGGACACACAGGCCAGTGCGCAGGCTGCTCGCTGGTCTTGCTCTAAGGGTTAATGCAAGTCTTCCTCTCCTTGGGCCAGTTGAGTGTCTCAAACATATCCCAAGCACCTACTAACATTGTCCCTGCTGGCCCTAGTGACCCATGGAGAATGGTTTCAGGTGTCAGGGAGCTCAGAGAGGAGTCCACACACCACTGAGGGCACAGAGGGGAGGCCAGCTGTGAGTTCCAGGAAGGCTTCCTGGAGTCCAGGCCTGGGCTGGTGCAGAAGGTAGTAAGGAGGGTGGCGAGCAGACACAGACACGCTGCCCTGAGCTCCTGCCCCTCCTGGAGGTCTACGTCCTCACTCCTGCCCTCTCCCCAGTACGTCATCAGCAGAGGGGACTAGGTGGCAGGAGAGGCAGGAGCACCCCCAGTGCCTGATGGTGCTGATTTCCTGGTCACTCTCCCTCCCCCTGGGGAAGGGCTGAGCCCCATGCCAGGTTTGCCTCTGCCTCACCATGCCTGGCACAGATGGGTTAAGTTGGTAGAAAGGTGGCTGGAAGAGCAAGTTCTGGGCCAGGTACCCAGAGCTTGAAGGGGCACGGCCCCCATGAGATAGCACCTCACCATCCATCTCTGGCCTGCCAGCCAGTACCTGTGAAACAGGGATCACCTGCCTCCTTCAACTCAGGGCCCGGCTACCTTTCCCCTTTGCATCCTGCAGAGGTCCCAGCTGACACCTCGCTTCCTCTGGGAAGCTCTCGGAGATCACCACCCTCTGCAGGGCCCCCTTCCTCCATCCTCTCATCTCATCGCGCCCTGCTCCGCGTGGTAGCACTTCTGTAATAACTTGTTTAATTACCCCTCTATCTCACTAGACTGCAGGCTCTGTGGGACGGGACCACTGTTTTAGCATAGCGCCTGACCCAATAAATATTTACTGAATGAATACAGAAAACTAAGTGCTTCTCAAGTTCATTAGGGGAAGAGCTGGGGTGGGGGCAGGGAGCTCACTCCTGTAACAAGCCCTGTGGAGCTCTAGGAACCTTTCCAGTCTGCAAGGGTGGGGACTCCTTGGGTGGGACTCAGGCTGAAGCCCCTTCTCTTGGGTCTCTGACCCTCTTCAGCCTCACGCTCACCTCCAAATGCCCTTCCCAGGGCTCTGCCAGAAGAACAAAAGAGGCCCCAGTTGTTCCAACATTTCTCTGGGAGAGGAACAACTGTTGCTGGCCAGGCCCTTTCTGAATAAATCCAGCAACTGTTTGCAGTGCAGTGCAATTCTCTCCCTCCACCTCCTGTCTCTGCCCCAAAAAGGAGAAAAGGAAATTGAAAAAAAGATGAGGAAAATCCCGTCCCAAGCCCCACAATCTCCTACACCCGCTATCAAGTCTGTCTGAAAATGTTACTCACACAAAGAGGGCAGAGGGACAGCCACCTGCCATTGCAGACAACTGGGACAGCCGCAGCAAAGGGTGAGGCTGTGAGATCAGGATCCAAAAAAAGGAGGTGAGGGAGGGAAGGATAGGGGTGGGGATGCTGGGACAGGGAAGATGAAGGAAAAGGGAGAGAAGAGACTTTGGAGGGCAGTGGAGCACCTGGCTCTGCAGGAAAAAGGCTCTGAGGACGGCGGATGGAGAGGCCAGTGACCTGCAGACAGCAGCAATCGGAGGGCTTGGGAGGCTCCTGGGGGCCAGGCTGAATGGGGAGGCAGGAGGTTTACGGGGGGCAGTGGACACAAGGGGGGCCTGAGGGGTGGGAGGTGAAGGAGGGAAAGAGAAGTTGACTGGGGAGAGGGAGAGAGGTCTATTAAAAACCTCTCAGTGCATAACACAAAATGTCAGGGTTTATAGCTTCATTCTTGGCATTGCCGGGACTGAGAACCCTGCACAGAAATGTCACCGCTTGTCATGTTTAATCACCTGCTGTTTGTTAACACCTTCCCTGCAAGGAGCCTGTCTCAATCTGCCCCTGGGCCCCCAAGGGACACGGAAACAGAAAACATCCCCGTCTCCTTCTCTGGGCTCTTGGCCCTACCTTGGGGTCTGGAAGGAGGAGCTCCATTTGCCACCATCTGAAGACCTCCCAGGAGCCCCAAAGGGACCCTTTTCCTATCAGGGTCCTAGCAAGGGGCTGTGACCTATGGCTGGGGATTGTGTGCTTGGAGGGGCCCGGTGCTCCCAGGCTAACTGCCCTTTCTCCGGCTCCTTCCCCCTGCCTTTCCACGAGGGCCGTCTGTCCATTCTGTCTAACCCACTCCCGGCCCCCCACCCTGGGGATCAGAGAAGATAAATAAAGGAAGGCCCGCTCAGATCCCCATAGCCTGGAATTCACCAATCTGTCTGCAGGAACAGCAACTGCCACATAACATCTAACATTCAAAGCCACCATCCTTCAAGTACAATCCCGTTCACACCATCTGTGGTTCTGGCCTGGCTCTCTCTGAGCATGCTTTGCTGGGTTGTTTAGACTAGGAATTCTCGGTCCTACTGCCCCATAATTCTGTCCTCTGGAGTGGGAGTAGGTGTGGGGCGGGAAGGTGGAACAGGCCACCCCAGCCGCGCAAGTCTTCCCAGCAACACCTGGCCGTTCCCCACCTCTGTCAGCCCAGTGTGGTCCACACCAGCAGGAGCTGGGTCCTCCCTCACTTTACACCTGTGCAAACTCAATACACCCCCCAGCTCAACCCCGTGCAGGGACAGCTGTCTGCAAAGCAGCAAGTTTATCCTGTGCAGTTCCCAAGGTGGCCCCATTCCTCCTAGCAGCAATGAAGGCCAGTGGTGAGCTGAACCGCCAGGGTCTCCCAGTGAACCCGGGGCAATGCCCCGACTTCCCTCCCAGCAAAGTCCATGCTTACACAGGAACGTATCCGGCAATCATGCACCTGCAAACCTGTCTCCTAGGAGAATGCCTCCTCACTCAGACGGTCTTCCCGAGCAGCCCTACGTCCAGTCCATTCATTTCCATTTCACCAGAGCCGCGTCAGAATGTTTTGCAACTCCCCTTCCCCCTTCCCTGCAAACAGACAGGAGTGCCCCTTTCTCAGCGAGAGGCAGTAACGAATGCCTTGAGAGGAGGCTTCCTCCAAAAAGCTCAAAATCATTTGCCTCAACAACTGCAAATGATTTTGAGCTTTTTGGAGGAAGCCTCCTCTCAAGGCATTCGTTACTGCCTCTCGCTGAGAAAGGGGCACTCCAAAATCATTTGCCTCAACAACTGCATGGGGCCGGCCCGGTGGCTCAGGCGGTTAGAGCTCCGTGCTCCTAACTCCGAAGGCTGCCGGTTTGATTCCCACATGGGCCAGTGGGCTCTCAACCACAAGGTTGCCAGTTCGATTCCTCGACTCCCGCAAGGGATGGTGGGCAGCGCCCCCTGCAACTAAAATTGAACCCGGCACCTTGAGCTGAGCTGCCACTGATGGCTCCCGGATGGCTCAGTTGGTTGGAACACGTCCTCTCAACCACAAGTTGCCGGTTCGACTCCTGCAAGGAATGGTGGGCTGTGCCCCCTGCAACTAGCAACGGCAGCTGGACCTGGAGCTGAGTTGTGCCCTCCACAACTAAGACTGAAAGGACAACAACTTGACTTGGAAAAAAGTCCTGGAAGTACACACTGTTCCCCAATAAAGTCCTGTTCCCTTTCCCCAATAAAATCTTTAAAAAAAAAAAAAAAAAAAAAAAAAAAAAAAAAAAAAAAAAAAAAAAAAAAACAACTGCATTTTATCCTGCAGGCAAGGCCCAGGGAAGTAAGTGTCCACATGTTACAGGTGGGCTACAGAGACTTGAACCGAGCAACACAGAAAATATCCAGCACGGAAGCGTCCTCCTGGCTCTGCAGGAAAGAGGCTGCCATTGGAATGGTCCTGGGGAAGTCCCTGTGCCCCAGGAGAAGGAAGCCCTACTCTGAATCCGTCTGCCTACATTTGGGAACAAACCCCTCCGTGTCTCTGGGCCGCCTGTTTCCCGACCTGTGAAATGAGACAACTCCCTGTGTCTTCCTCCGAGGAAACTGATGAGGAGCAATGCGCTCTTAGCCGTGGTGTGCTCCGCATCTCTCAGAAGGAAGACGCTAGGCGAACAGACTCATGGGGTTCTGTTGTCATGATTCTGCATGTGTCCCAGGTCCTCTACGTGGGGGGAGGGGGTTCGCTGTTAGAGGGTGGGGAGGTGGGATTGCAGCTGCAAGTCCTTCTCTCTGCCTGGCAGAGGTTTTCAAGCAGGGCCCTCTCATACCTGGGGAGGCGTGTGCACACGCACTTGAGTTCACACGTACCCAGTGGAACGCAGCAGCCCACAGAGCACACCTTGGTTAGTGCTGGACGGTTTTAGGTGGAGCCAGCTGTAAGTAACCCCTCCTGGACAGAGACTATGGTAGTTTGTGAGGTGCGTGGGCTCCCCAGGACCCCGAGGGAGGGGCACGTCAAGCTGCCCACCCTCCTGCCTCAAAGACTGAGGGGTTCACAGGACATGGGTCTTTCCAGTCCTGGGCAAACCAGGCCGGCTGGTCCCCGCGTTGCTGACTACATGGTGTGACACTTGGGAGCTGCTCCCGAAGCCCCGCCTTCTGGGTTCAGAGAAGTGCTCTGTCTCCTGGGTGAGCTGACAACACAGGTCAGCTCACCCTGTCCACATGCCCAACACACATCAGACTGGAGCCTCTCTTACCTGGGGGTTTTGGAAAGCTGGTCCCCTCATTGAGAGGGACCCTGAGCACACGAAACACATCCTTCCAACTCAGCAGCCCATGGTGGAGCCCAAAAGGAGCTAGGGAGTGGGGCCGGGCTTGAGGTTTGGGGGAACCCCCTACTCTAGCAATGTTTTGCCAGAGCCACTTGGATTTATCCGATGAGCACGGTCTCCCAGCCAGGCCTCGGTATAATCCTTTCATTAATTTACTATTCGATGGAAAATTACTCCTCACCCAGGAATTTAAGTTTTCATCTTATTTTAAGTTAGACTCTTAAAGCAATTACCGAGGCATCTGGTCATGACTTCACTGCGGCACTGGGCCCTGGAGGGGAGAAGGGCAGCCCTGAAACTGCACAGACCTCTGACTGCAGGCCCCGAGGGGAGTGCAGGAGAGCAGGGAGCCCCTAAACACCTGTCCTGGGTCCTGGGAGGGAAGTGGGGGCCACACTGTCATCTCTGATATTTGCTGTTTGTGGAAAAACTCCTTTCTAGCAGCACCTGTCCCATGAACTTACGGGTGACAGTTGTTGAAAAGCCTCAGCAGCTGGTGCCGTGGGAGCATTTTCTATTTTTAATTGTTTGATCAGAATATTAACTCATCTAGGCCCATTCCCAAGACACGCTTCCCAGCCAAAGGGTTTCCCCCATTTCCCAGACCTTCCTCTCTTTCTCCCTCTCTAGTCAGAAATTGACTTTGAAATTAATAACTGGAGACCAGACCTCGGTGAGTTTGCAAAGGATCTGAGCACTGGAGAGAAAAAGAAAGCAGGCTCCTCGCCCAGAGGGGCCCCTGGAGCAAACCTTTGCTCTTCTCTTTGAGCCACGGACCCAAGGCTCCAGGGCTGGACAGGCCGGCTCACGCACCAAGGGGCACTGCTACTCCGAGCTGACCCCACTTTTCCTGGCTAAAGGAAGACTCAG
This sequence comes from Rhinolophus ferrumequinum, assembly GCF_004115265.2. Lineage (NCBI taxonomy): Eukaryota > Metazoa > Chordata > Mammalia > Chiroptera > Rhinolophidae > Rhinolophus > Rhinolophus ferrumequinum. The sequence continues at coordinate 7,143,916 of NC_046292.1, forward strand.
CCTCATCCGTTCCCCTCTAGTCAGCCCCACTGATCCCACTGACAAGTCTGCTCACTTGTCAACTTTGAAGGCCGAGCAGGGGGGCTGGGGACACTCAGGAGGCCCCCAGGGAGGAGGCACGTGCCCTAGCTCAGAGGTGCTGGCAAGAGGTTGACTTTTCCTTTTAGCTTCCGTTTCCGAGAGGAAAGGAGGGCAGCGTCTCTATGGAGCCCATAGGAGAACCTGCCAGCAACTCCTCTGGCCCAGCCCACTAGGGAAAGTCATACAACTCAGCTCCACTCAAGTTTGAAATGGACCACGCTGCTGAGAAGAGACCGCTGGAGACAAAGCCACCCCCTCGGCTCCCTCACCCCATCCTAGGAAGGCCCCCCACCCCACAGAGGGGCCACCTGGCCTCTTGGCCTCCTCTGCCGACATGCCTTTGCCCCCCCACCCCCAATGTTCTTCCCTCTCAAGGTCACAGGGCTGTCCACACCAGGAATATTTACTCACCAGACTGGCCCTGTTAGCAACACTCACCACAAATATGCTTTCTGATAAAGTTGGCAGAAAAAAAGTTCTAGAGCTCAAAACAATGTCAGAAATCATCCCCCACCCCCACCAAGTGGGAATGAGGTGGGGCCTGCAAACAGGTCACACAACCAGCCCGGGAGAGGCCTGGGGGAGGCTTTTGTCACTCTCATTCTCACTTTTCTCCTTCCTGTTTTACTTCCCAACATGTAGCCTGCTGCCAGGGGACGACGAGGGGCGGATGGTTCTAAGCTAGTGCTAGGTCTTGGCCCCCAAACTAGGTCTTGGCACAGCCCAGAAACAGGGGCAGGGGAGCAGTCTCTGCTTCCTCCAGCCAGGAGCTCTTTGGGTGGCCTCAGGAGGGCAGGGAGGCCTAGCGGCCTCTTACCTCTGCTTCTCCCCAGGCCGTCTCACCTCACTGAGCCCCTTTCCACCCGCCCGCCCTCCCTCTGTGCACATGGGCTTTAATGTTTTTATTACCTGTTTGACTCGCTGCCTTATTGCTTCTCCCCTTAATGGGGCCGTAACCGTGGAAACGAGGAATAAACGGCCACCAGAAAATGAGATGATTAAACAGGTCACCCTGGCAAAACAAACTCAGCCAAGGAACCCGTGGGGGTGGGGAAGGTAGGCTTCCCCTCCCCCCACCCAGGGCCAAAAGGCTTGGACCAGACCCAGGACCTGCATCCTTACCATACTAGCACTGGGGCAGTTAGAGTGGGGCGCCCCCTGCTGGGCAGTGGGGCACCTGGCCAACACTTCCCCGGGGCTCCCCTGTCCCCACCAGGCAGGCTGTGGCTTTGGGCTCCTGGGCTAAAGGAGTGGCAGGGAGGGAGGGCCTGATCTAGAGAGAGCTGAAAATCATAGCCGGGGAGAAAACACTCCCCGGTGACACAAAGTTCCAGAATTCTCACTCTGCTGCCTTCCTGGATGCCTCTCACTGTCTCAGTGTGCTGGAGTCCCCCAATCTAATGCATCTCCTGTTCTCACACAGCACTTTCCCTCCCAAGTTTCCCCTTAGGTCATGGAGAAAGCCCTATAGAAAAGGCCAACACAGGTGAAAGCTCGGGAAGGTTTCCTCTGGAAATGCTTGGTCTTCAGAGCCGCAGGATTCGTCCATTCCCTTCCTCTGTCTCTCTCCTCCAAAGCCAGGCAGTGCCCTCTGCTAAGAGAGGGCCCTCCTGACTTTAGGAAGGGGTCTCAGCAGCCAAGAGCCTATGGCACTGGCCAGAAGAGCCCCAGGAGGCAGCCTTTGGAAGCTCTAAGAATACACCCCACAGCCAGCTCAGGAGCAGCCCAGACACCACGCCAGGGGCAAAGGTCCGAAGCCCTGGCAATGTGGGTGGGCCCTCTTCCTGGCACTGGGTTGACTTAACTGGAGGGGTCCGGGCACTGGGAGCAGGACCTAGAGAAGATGGACATGCTGCAGGGAAGTCCCCTCGGGGGGAGCTAGAGATGGATAACAGGGAAGTAGAGGCCCGCACCACCCCCTGGCTACTGCTCTCCTGTCCCCCACTGGGCAACAGACTTCATGTGTCAAGTCTGACCTCACACTCCAGCCCCTCCAGCCCCAAGCCATGGTCACGGTTAGTAGACAATTTGGGGGCCCTTCCAATGCCTATCTTTATCTTTATGCCCTTTGCTCCTTTCATCTCATCCCTAATCCCAGGCCCCCTCCCTCGTTCCTGTAAATCAAGCCATAGAAAGCTCCTGAGGAGCTATAACCCAAGTCACCGTTTCCTGCCTGCCTCCTTCTGCCCCCACTAAGAAGATGGGGAAGCACTTGTTGAAGCAGGACGTCAATCCATCAATCCCACCAGCACTAACCGTGGGAAGGCGCGAGACCAGCACTGGGAGGAGATGCCAACGCACAGCTAACTCTAATGGTGCATTGTGAGCAGCAGTAGCAGAAGAAAGCAGGGTCCTGGCCTTGGCCTCGTGGGGCCAGGGAACAGAAGTCTGAGCGCTGTCCTGACACACCAATGTCATGGGCATAACCAGACAGATCCTCAGAGGGGCGGGCCCCCAGGCAGCCTCTTCTCTCTTTTCAGGGCCACCTGGGTGTGAGGCTGCAAAGGAGGAGCGGGCAAGAAAGGTAGGCAGGAAGGCCTGGCGTCAGGGAGCTGGGCAGCCGGGGCAACAAGAACAGGAAACTGTGGCCGCCCCATGGGAAGTACGAGTTGTGCTCTCAGGGCAGGTGAGGGGCACAGGCAAGAGCGAGACTAGACTGGGGGGCAGCCTAGGAGGGGTGGGTGGTCCCAGGGAACACCGCCCGCTATGGCCATCTGTCCCAATCCCTTCCCTCCTTCATCACCTTCCAAGTTACCACTCCCTCACAAAGCTCCCTGGTCTCTCGGCCCCTGCACTCCTCTGCCTGCTGTGACCGATGGTCACACCTGCCTCCCGCCACCAGGTAGGCCCCGGAAACCTGAGAAGGACTAGGTGGTCTTCATTTCGGTAGCTCCTACAGCGGGTGTGCGGAATGTTTACTGAACTGCAGACCTCACGACCTGCATGGGGTCTCCTCCCCCACAGGAGACAATATGTCCTGACGAATCCGGAGTGTGAGGGCGCTATGCTGTGGTCAGGTAGCCAGAGGGGTGAACGCTGGACCACCAAGTGGCCGCCTTTCACAATCAATCCAAGTGAAGCGGTCTGGTCTCCTCTGCACACGGGGGCCACCAGCCCCCCTTCTCCTCCTCCCTAGCTCCTTCCTCCTCCTGCCATACCCTGGCCCAGCTACCCCGGAACAGCTGCTGCTGGCCTTGGGGGCCCACAGGCTGTAATTACTAGAGAGCGACTTCCTTCCCCCTGAATATGAGGAGGAAGAGAAGGAGGAGAAAAAGGAGGAGGAGGAGGAGGAGGAAGAGGAGGAGGAAGAGGAGGTGTGGTTGCAGCCTGGGCGGTCAAGGTTTAAAACCCAGCGCGCAGAGGGCAGTGTAGAAGAGCCAGCCTTGGGGTTGGGTGGGAGAAACAGCTCGAACCCTCTAAGAATGGGGGGTCAGCCAGAGGAGGCTACTGAGGAGCAAGCGCATCACCCACCTGGCAGGGCCTAAGAAGAGGAGGAGCCAGCACCCAAGCCTTCCCGGCCCCACCCCATCCCCTGCCCAGGGACTGGAGCCAGGGGCAGCAGCCTTAATGAGGAGGTGCTGCTGCCGTGACTCAGCCCTCCAAAGGTGCCTCCATTTATTTTATTTTTCCATCATAAAAAACCAAGCTGCAACTGAGCCAGTTTCCCTGGCTGTGGGGGATGGGGGAACATGGGCAGTGTCCGGAGTCTAACACCGGCTCCAGTACCCTTCTTGGAGAGGAGAGTTAATGGGTTTCCCTGGCTGGTCCCTCGGGGGATGAAGGGGGGCGGAGGGCCTGGGGTGGGGCCCCTCTAAGGATCCTTCTAGACCTGCCTGCTGCCTCTGCTTCTGCCTCCTGTTGGAGGGGAATGCTACCGCAAGCCTTTCATCCTGAGGTTTGCTCTGCCGTCTTATAAGTAGTGCCCGTTCTGGTTCTAGGGGCCACATCACCACAGTTCACAGCTGCCCGTTTCAAATGCTTTCTTCCAAAGAAAAACTCCAAATGATGGGCTTTTCACCTCATCCACCCACCCCCTCCCCCAAGACTGCCCCACTGCATGGTCCTGGTAACATCAAGTTGGGAGTCGAGAGCCAGGGACGGAAAGGTTATCTGATCCTCACTTCCCTCCCAACGTCACAGCCAGCCTGTTTGAATGGTACCAGGAAACTCGCTGTTTCCAAGACAGCCCATTCTGTCCTTGCCTCTGACTGCTCCCTCGTGCCAAGATGGCACTGAAGCACCTACCCACCACAGCAGACTGGCAAAACCGGTGCCCAACCTGACTGCAGGGACTGGCCCCAGCTTAGACTAGTCGGGTGGGTGGATCTGGCCAAGTAAAGGCCTGAGGAAGGAAAATCGAGGGCAACCTGCTCTGCTCCAAACCCGGCATGGAATCTCTTCCTCCAGAAACAGCTTGTGAACCTTCCCAATCCCCAGTACACACTGGGTTTAAGGTGTACCCACAGGCAGCAAGGTTCCCAGAAGCCTCCACTCCTGGCAAGGTGCTGGCCTTGAAGGGCAGGCTCACAGAAGCCCTGAGAGTCGGCAGGTGGCTGACACTCCGGGCAGCAGGGGCCTGGGCGGGACACACAGGAGCTGGGTTGGGAAAGCTAAGGTCTTTGCTCTCTGGGGTCAGATACCACCTGGAAGAAGTCTGCAGACTTTCTTCTCCTACCTTGAGAGTGTGTGCCCTTAAAGCGCGTGGCTACTAGGAAATTCCACTCCAAGAACCAACTACTGAGCCAACCTGGCTCAGCTCCCTTGACCCCGTCCTTCCTGGCCTCCTCCACAGCCCAGGCCAGGGCCAGGACACAATGCATGGGGGACTCACCCTGCAGTCCCAGCAGAACTTAACCCAGGGGAAAAGCAGTAGGCCTGGCTCAGCGATTCCTCCTACCGATTCACCTCTACAACGTGACTGCAGCCATGGTACGAAGTGGTCAGTGCCACCCCTCATGGGCTTCCCCTACAGTCCTGGCCATCCCTGTCAACTTGCCTGTCTGGTCCTTTACCTGGCAGTGCCTACCTTGGATCCTCTGATGGATATCTCTAGGCCCGGACAGCCCCTCCCCTTCTTCTCAAGCTCCCCCTAGGGAGAGTAGGGCAATTATAACCAGATCGCAGAAAATCAAGGGCAAGTTCCTTCTCAAAGCTCTACTGATGTTTCATTGCCACTTTCATTGCCCAGGTTCCAGTTTTGTCCAGGGCCTAGGAATCAGCCTAGTGGGGCTTAATCCTGGGGAGCTTCCCAACTGCAGGACGGATCTACCTGAGTCTGAAAGCTTCCCCCCACCTCCCCTCCCCCTCCTGGCGCCCTCCCCCAGGGAAATCACTCTAAAAGGGCCTAATGGAACTATGTCCTCCTCTCTTCCTCTCTCTCCTCCCCCTCCCTCTCTTTCTCTTTCCTTTTTTTTTTATTAGCATTTGTGGAATTTATTCCCAAACTCTCCTAATCTTCCGTACACAACCATTTGATTTGCATAACCCAACCCCCTCTCATAAAAACTGGCTGCTAGTTTAATTAAAAAATGTAAATTTGCTGTCATCTCGGGGCCTGGTGAATTAGGACGACATCGGCATTTTTTATTGCTAAAGACGTCCAGATTGATCCAGCCCTTGGCTGAACTATGGTGGGGGAAAAGGGGTCCACATGGCCCCTGCGGGTCTTAAGGTCCTGCTGTCCCCTTCTGAGAAGGCTTGGTTTTCCCACGACTGAACTCTGGCCAGAGTGCTTCAAGACCTAGACCTGTCCGAGGCTGGAGGCGATGTTAATCCATGCACCAGTGCTTATGGGGTCCCTGGTGCCAGCAGCCCTTTGGGGCCTTCTATCGTGCTAGAGAGGCCCTCCGAAGAAGCAGCCCATCATCCCCCAAAAGAAGGGAGCCCCTCACTACACCTGCAATGAGCCCTGGACAGAAATGAAGCCCTTGGCCCTGGCTGTGCCCAGGAGGGCATTCCAGAGGTGAAGGGAAGGTGAACATGGAGTTAGCCCACAGACGGCTCAGAGGGGATCTCAGAGTTCCCACCTGCTTCCTTTTTTTGTGAAGAGGGGAAAAAGTGCTTTTCTTCTGAAGTTCTGAGATTAAGTGAAACTTCCAAGTTCAAAGAAAAGGCTGAGATGGTATCACCAGATGACTCCTCCAGGAAACAGGCAGAACTTTGACACCCTGGAGCTCCCCTCACTGAGTGGCCAGAGTCCAGGCCTGGGTCCTGCTGGGAGGGCCCTGTTCTAGCTAGAGAGGGACAAGCTGACCTCAAGGGCCCTTCTAGCTTCTAGGAAAAGTTTCCAAAGCCTGTCCCTGGAGTGTTGGGAGACGTGAGTCTCCCTAAGGCCCAAGAGAGATGCTACAGGAGGTTCTGCCACCCACAGGCCCAGGAGGCCCTCTCTCGAGTTGGAGACACCCTACAGAAGGGCTTTGGAGTCGTGTCCCCACAGCAGACTGGGAAGGACTGGTTGGTGCAGGGCAGGAGGATGGCCACCAGCTCCAGCTGGCACCCAGATTAGAAGGAAGACCAGGAAGGCCCGCCTTCCAGCTGAGTAATTGTTGGGTCCCATGTGCCTGCCCATAAGCAGAGGCTCGCCTGCCTCAGGTAGGAGGTGGTGCATTACTGGCCTATCTATAAGGTCTGCTTCTTAGCTGGGATGGGTGGGGTCCCTATTTCCGAAGAAAGGGGGTGGGGCTGGAGAGGGAGGAGATGAGACATCTGATTAGAGGTGGGGGCAGGCTGTTTCTCTGTGGGAGTGGAGGGCAGGGAGGGGCAGGGAGGGGCAGGGTGGCAGCACTGGCCTTAGACACCTTCACCGCTTTGCCCAGTAGGGGGTGTCACAACCTTCATGGGCACAGAGGTCCTCAGGACCTCCACATCAGATAAGCCAAGACCACACCTGGCTGGACATAGTCTTGAAACTCTGTGAATGACCCCTCCCCACCCCATATCCCCTTCCCAAAGCCAGCTACCGTGTCACCCACCCTGGACTCCCCTGTACTGCCCTCCTGTCCTCTCTGTCCACTCCCTTTGATATCAGGAGGTCAAATGTCAGCTCATGGGTCCCAAGGGGCAATGCTATGAACTTGGGCTCGTTATGCACAACAATTCTAATAGCCACCAATACCACTTATCCTTCTATAAATGAAACAGGACGGTTCAGAGATCATTCTCAATGACTTATCAACCTGTTTATTACTGACTTCTTTTAAAAACATTCAGGAAGAAGCTGCTTTTGTCAGCCTACAATCTAAGGGTCCTGGTCAAGTTTTGGTTTTAATAGAGAGGGCTAATAAAGCCTGAGGAGCTCATGGTAAACCACACTCTGGACTCAGGTCGGAACCCCAGGTGGGGAAAGAAGAGAAATAGTCAATAAAATTAGATTAAAACCAACAAAACACCAAAATTTCTGCCCCGGGCCAGCACCATGTTAGCTGGAACCTTTGCCTAGCCACCATCCTAGGCCCCCCTTCAAGAACCAGAAGTCCAAATGTAGTAGTTTGTTTGGTCTACCCCTTCCCAGGGTGGGGGCTAAAACAGGGGGATGGAGAGAGTCCTGGGCCCCTCACTTTGAACTGATAACAGCCACCTCATCCCACGGATTCTCAGGTGAAAAATACTCATTAGCCATAATAAGCAGCTTGATCATCCGACACAGCCTTGTCCCAAATAAATTAAATTCCTTTACCTTGAGACAGTCGCCCCGAAACCAGACTAACCACCTTTCCCAACAGGACGCTGCTTTCAAAAACTAAACCACCCCCCACTAAAAAAATAAAAACACACACCCCACAGCCAGAGATCTTTGCAGGGAAACACACACACACACACACACACACACACACACACACACACACACACAGAAAGAACACAGCCATTAAAAAAACACGGAGAACAAAAACCCCCACAAAAAACCCCTAAATCCTCTCTCTGGGTGCCCCCCAGCTCCCTCTCCCCTCCGTTCTTTCATAATGACAAGCATCAAATTAGTCATAGTCACTAAGCAAGGAACAAATAATAACAATAATATCATCCGAAGCCTCGAAATCCAGAAACCAGGGCGAGAAGCGCGGCGGCACCGGACCCTCTCCTGGCCAGCCCCCGCCCCCCACCCAGCTGCTACCTCATTGGGCTAAAAATAATAACTTCCGTAAAAGAACCGAAAGAAAAGTGAAAGAGCCTCCCCTGGTTCCCACCGGCCGGTACCTGTACCAAGATCCATTCTCCTCTCTTTGGTCCCAAACTCTTCGAGGATCGCCAAAAAAAGAAGAGGAAAGAAAAAAAAAATCTGTTTAGTCTCTCGCTGTGTGCCCCACTCCACACCCCCTCCGCCCCTCCGCTCGCCGCACCCCCCATCCAGGAGCGGACAAGTCCCCGGGACTGGGGGAGAAATGCTAAGGGGGCCCGGGGAGGGAGAGCGAAACTTTCCCTCCCTCCCCTCTCGCTCTCACGCTCCGGCATCGCACACTCAGAGCAGCTTCGCTCTGCTCTCGAGTTTATTAAACTAAAAGAGAAACTATTTATAGACGCGGTCCGGGTCGGGGGGCCCGGCCGGCCAGCGAGGCCGAGGGGCGCCCCCGCCCGCCAGCGGGGCGCGGTTCCCGCCACCCCCGCCCCGCCCGCGCCCCCCGCCCCGCGCCGGGGTCGGAGCCCCGCGGCGCGCCCCCGGCCCTCCCCCGCCCCACTCGGGTACTCACCATAGTCGGAGAGTCGAAAGCCGAATTCACTTAAATAATCAACTTTCATAATACTTAATTAATGCCTAATTGCAACTGATTACTCCCCGAATAACAAGTTGTTTTAAAGCCCTGATGTCATTGCTCCTGACGGTAACACTCAGGGTAACAGTTTGGCAGGAGGGAGCAGGCGGGCGGGAGCGGCCGGGGGCGCTGCCAGGCGCCGAGGTGATTGGCAGGGCGGCCGCGGCGCCGCCTCCTCCGGGCCAGGCCCGCGCCGCCCCGGCAGGTGAAAGAGCAGAGCTCGGCCCGCCCGCGCGCGCGCCCGCCCGCCGGGGTGCCGGAGTGAATGGGCTCGCGCTCGCCCGCCCCGGGCCCGCTCCCGCACGCGCGCTCGCGCCCTGCGCTCGCTCCCTCACATAGGCGCGCGCTCCGCGCCCGCTCCCTCACACGCGCTCCCCCACCCTCCGCCGCCTCCCTCACACGCGTCCCCTCTCCCGCGTGCGCGCGCGCGCGCTCGCGAGGCCTCAGCGCACCGGCCCGGGCGGCCGGCCTTATTGGCTCAGTGATTCCCCAAACCTCAGACTTTAGGAGGAGGGGGGCGGGGACTCCGTGGCGGGGCCGGGCGTGAGCGGGGAGGCCGGCGAGGGCCCCGCGGCCGGCGCTCGCGGCCCCGCGCCAAGGGCGCGCGCTCGCACGCTCCTCTCCGCGCTCGGGCCTCGCGAACGCTACTCGACGGCGCCGGCTGGCCGCGGGCTGGTGGCGTGCGCGGCCGCGCAAACTTTTCCGTGCGGGCGGGCGCAGGTGTGAGCGCCAGGGGGTCGTGCGCGCCGAGCCGCGCGCCCTCGTGTTCCCCTTGGCCCCTGCGGACTTGGGAGTGCCAGGATACCAGGGGTTTTGTTTTCCCTCATATCCGAACCTCCTCGTGTTCGTGGTGCTGCTTTTTAAGTTCGAAGTAAAGAAAACTTCAGGGCGGTGGGGCTGGGTGTGTCGGGAAACACGCGCGTTGGCCTCCGCACACTTCGCGGGCTCCAGGTTCCAGGAGTGCGGGGACCCCCGGGCTTCTGCCGCTTCGATTTGGATTTGCCTTTAAAACGGGCCCTGTCGCCCTCCCACCCGGGCCGACCCTCGGCCCCTGCACAGCCTTGCTCTCGGTCTTTTCTTTTCGCTTCCTCCTGCCCTGAAGTTCAGCCACCAGCCCCGCAGCTGGGACTCGACGGGAGCCAACCCCTCCTTCCTCCCTCACCCCGCCTGGGCAGGGCAGCTTTTCCTCTTTCGTCCGAGCGTCCCTATCACAGATCCCGGCCATCACTTGGGCTTCCTTCTCGCCGTCTTGCCTCTATCGTGCCCCGTGAAGGGCCCCGGCAGACAGGGCACCGGCACCCCTCAACCACGGAGCCAGTGTCCTGCCACCTTCCCCTCCCACATCGGCCGCATTTCCTGTCTGCCAGCTCATCGCTGGACCAGACGCCCTGTCCACTCCTCGCCCCTCCTTCCTTTCCCGCAGAGAAAGCACTTTGGTGGGTTTCTCTGCCTTGGCCCCCAAACGTCCCTGCTTCGGCCAGATAAGTTGAGATTCCTTAAATGTTAGTGACCTAAATCACTCATTGGGCCTGGGGGGGCTCAAGGAAGGAGGCAGCCAGGCAAACAGGAATGTGGGCAGCGGTGTTAGTGAAGTACCCAGATCTGTCACTAGCTCCCAGCTCCCCTCTGTCCCTTCTTCACCCTGCTGTCTTCCTTCCCTCTCCTGTTTCAGGGGAGGCCACGCTGCGTTTAACGGAGGGCAAGAGAACAGGACCCAGTGTTCTCTGGTCTTTGGTCAGCATTCAGCAAAATGGTGCTGCTGGCCTATTTTTGCAATAATTCTATTTTGCAATGGGAGGGGCCCAGGGAAGAAGTCAGGGAGTTAATCTATTCTTTCTCCCACGTCCCCCTTCTTTGTCTTCTTTTTTTCGGTTGCTCTTTCAAATGGCCTCACAGGGAGGTTAGCATCCCTCCCCTACTTCAGTGCCCTCCATGATGCCTTCTTGGCAACCCCTATTCCTGGTTGAGACACAACACTCCACTCTTGAGGCCAGCTCTATTCCTTGTAGGAACAGTAGATGGAGGCCCAGAAGTTTTACTGAGTGTCCCCTGGCCCTGAAACCCTGAAGAAGGGAGCAGAGCTCTTTAAACAAACCAAGCCACATGCTACCCAGAGGTTAGTACGATTGCTGGCAAAGGGCAGCTAGGCAGAGAAGACCATGAGCTTCTGCTCCCCACACAGGATCTCAGAGAGGGCCTCTCTGTGTCCAGGACTGCTGTGGGGTACACAGATGCCTCTGGGTGCACCCACCCATGACTCCCCAAAGCAAGGTCTGCAGCTTTGGGTTGTAACCACAGGCAGTCAATCCCAAACCCCAATCCTGGTGTCTGTTTCCCCACTGGAGCGACTGGGGTGCAGAAGGAAGCCGGAAGACATAGGGACAAAAGGGTGATTTCTGGGTGCACAGAAAGATATCTGCACATATGGGGAACTCCCTGCATATGTGACCCACACTGCCTGCTGGCTACTTCCAAATGCCCTTCTGGGCTTCTGCAGATGGTCAGGGCATGGAAGGGCATGCCTTCCAGCTACCAAGGCAAGGCCAGCTGAATTGGCTGCATGGTAAATTGAGGCCTCTGGTGGACAAAGACAGGAGAGAAACGGCTGACGGGACAGAACTAAAAGAGAGCTGGAAGGAAGGCAGAGCAGGCAGGGCCAGCCAGAGGGACCCCAAGAGCAGCTAGTGGGGGAGGAAGGTGTGGGCTGCCCGCAGAGCCTCTGGTGTGCCAAGACGCTAGCCACAATCAGCCACTGCAGATTTAAGAGGTCCTGCCCAAAGGTGAGGGGACGTCGTGTGGCAGAACAGGCCAGAGAGGCACAGAGAATGAGGCCATCTCGGTGTGTTATGATTTGAGAAGGTCTAAGAAGAAGGCTGATGCATGGAGGTCGTGGGTATGAGTCAGAGACCACATAATGGAGGGGACCCCAGCTTTCTTTCTCTGTCTCTCTGTCTCTTGGGGTGTGTGCTCATATGAAGGGGAGAGGCCCAGAACCTTGGCATCTCTGAGGCTATGGCCCATTTTTGACTTGAGGACCCTGATGCGGTGACATCTCCTTAGACCCTGAGGCCAGGCCCCAGTGAGGACATTTGTGCCTGGGATTCGGGGGGACGAACAATATCACAATTCCTCCTGGTCTAGAGGCTCGGCTCAGAGCCGTCAGTTCCTCCGTATACACCTCACTCACAAGAGAAAAAGTGGAGACCTGCACAGCAATCCCACCCTCCAGGCCCCTCACACGTGTCCAGGGAAAACCGTCGGCTCTCCCCAGGCAAGCTTCTGTCGCTGGCTGCCAGTCCCCTGGCACCCCAGTTTGCCCACTCATTCTCTCTCCCTCCCGAGCCCGGGGCCTTCTCACTCACCAGCCTGTTTACACACCAGGTATCTCATGCTTTATCTGCTCTCATTTTGAATTTGTAACTTTCACATAAACTTGAACAAAGCTCCTTTTGTTCCTGCACCCCACCCCAGGATCCTAATAAACTGGTTCCCTCTGAGGCGACTGGGCCAGGGCACAGAAGCCTTGGCCAAAGGACTGTATGTGCATGTGAACAAGCATGTTCGCACCTGCGAGGGAGTCCGTGTGCTTGTGTGTGAGTGCACTCCCCGGGCTGACAGAGGGAGGGTGTCAGGGAGAGCTGCGCGAACCAGCAAAGTGTGGACAGGAAACACTGTGGAGACGGAGGGCAGAGCCCAGACACCATGGCATGGGGATGCCATGCGGGGCACGAGAGGTGGTGAGCCAGGGAAGGGTGGGTGTCAGGGCAGGGGGTAGACAGGGATGAAGGAAACAAAGGGCAGAGAAGATCAGCCAAGCAGGTGCAGGGTGACGGGCTGAGGCTAGGCTGGAGCTAAGTGTAAGGAAGATACAAGTATTACATTATGGCGGTATAGGGCTGGCACAGCCGCACGCTCGGCCCCGTAATCCTGTTAGCCAGCAATCTCCATTCCGAAAGAGCTTCATTTCTTTGTGAATATTTGTAAACTAGATATCTAATGGAAAATTATAGGAAAATTATAGTGAAATTCATGACGGAGAAATCCGATTATCCCTAATTCAATTATGCCATCTTAGCCCACACAGCACATTTCCCATTTTTTTCCCATAAATACCGATGCCAGGGGTCCTGGTAATCAAATAAAATTGAAAATCATCTTCCCATTAAATTCAATTAGCCGCAATTTCTAAAGCCTATCAGAGATTTTAATTACTAAATTATAAAATTCTCCAATGCTAAATTGAAACCAAAAAAATTGCACATCTTTATATTTCATAGAAAAAAAAAAAAGGGCCAGCAAAATCCTTGAAAAATGCCCTCCTCTCTATGCCCAGCTTCAAAGCAGGTTCCTCACCTGGACGGACCTCACATCGCTGCCTACTTGCCCAGTTGGGGATGAAGCCAGGGGGGGCAGAGGAGATGGCCCTGTCAGGGGAGGGGCTGAGGCGTATTAATTTAGCAGAGGGGCAAACCACACCTCCAACCTCAAAGCAGCTCCATACTGGGCTGGCTCCTGGAGAAGACCCGCCTTCCTCACTGGCTATCCTGGCTCCTGAGATGCCCTCAACTCTGTCCTGGACCAAAAGGTCTATAAGTGCCACCTTCTTGGTCTATGGACAGGGCTTGGCTCAGGTCACAGCTTGGCCTCGGGGCTCTGCATGGTTCTAGGGCAGCAGACCAGAGGTAGCTAGCTTCTTACCCAAGCACTGGCTCTCTAACCACCCTGCCAGCCCCCAGATGGCCTGGGCTGGGTCAGAGGGAGGAGGAGGACGAAGCCCAGTGCCGAGGGTAGACAGATATCATGGGATGGTTCCGTGGCTGAGTCTTCTCCAGAGCATTCCCAAGGGCCATGGGTCTTGGCAGTGTACCACCCTCCTGGAGACTGACATGGCCCCAATCTGCACTTCCAGCTCATTCTCTGTTCTCCTTATCCTCTCTGGAAAGTCGACAGCCCTGAATCGGCCAGAAGCCATACCCCTGCCCCATGGAGTGCTCACGCGGTTCACCCCCGCTCCTTTTAAGGAAGTGCTGGCCACAACTCCAATGGGAGACCCTCCTCTCTCACCCCCAAAACCCATACCACTTACCCCGATCTAAAGGCTGCTCTAGGATTCAGAAGAGCCTGGGGAGACGGCATCAGTGGTGGCATAAAGTGACTCAAGGTCTGAAACCCAAGGTGGGTGGCTGGGTGGGCAGCTAGCTGATGGGCCTGGCGGCTTCAGGGCAGCCGGCAGCCTAGTTGCCGGCAGCCCAGCACCCAGGGAGCAGGGAGCAGGTTTAATTTGCCAGGCAGTCAGGAGTGCCAGCAGGGGAGGCACCCGCAAACAAAACAAAAACAAAAAAGTTAATTATCTTTGGCTTTTTCTTAATAAATATCCAAACTGGCCCGGCCGGATCCTCCGCTTTGGAGGGAGAGAGAAGAAGGAGGAAAAAACCCCAAACCAAATCCAACAGACACATTCTCTGGTGTCTACCTTTCCTTTGTCTCTCACTCTTGTATTTATCTCTTATCAGAGGCAGTAAGTTTCACATTAATTCCCAAATTTTGCAAATGCAAGAGTGTGGTCAAAAGCCTTCTCTCTCTCTCTCTCTCTCTCTCTCTCTCTCTCTGTCTCTCTCTGTCTCTCTCTCTCTCTCTCTCTCTAAAGTTCTAGGGTGGGAAAATGGAAGTGTGAAGCAGAAAGAGGCAGGTGGGAAGAAAAGGGTGAGAAGGTACAAGACAGAGGCAAAGGAGACAGTGAGAGAAAGATGGAAGGAAAGACAGAGAAAGTGTGATTCAGGGAACTGAGCTAGTCAGGTTGCCCCAGTGGGCACGGCCCCCTGTGGGCACAGGGCAGGGACCTGTGCTGGAATGTTGTGTTTTCAGTTACAACTATCGGGTACAGGAGATATGGGGATTTCTCATTTTAAACTTCCGAAACCACCTGCGTCTCACTGGCCACTTCAGCTCCCTTGTTGCTGCTGGTTCCCGTGCCAACCCTCTGCCTTCCAGGAGCATGGCCGGGGAAGAGAAGGTTCAAGGGGAGGGGAGGCTGGCTGTCCTCCTGAGGAGTATGAGATTTGTCTGTATGGAATCGCAAGTGTACCTACAGAGAGAGATGCGTGTCGCCACCTGGGCCTACGTGCCTGGATGGTGCTCATACACGCCTGAGCCCATGCTGGTGGAAACATGTGGCAGGGCATGTGTGTTGGGGGAGGGGGGGCAGCCAGGCCATCAGGCAGTCCCTCACGGAGCCCTGGAGACCCTCTGGAGACCCTCTATCTACCTCAGTTCAAACCCCAGCTCCATCACTCACTGGCTGTGCCGCCTTAATCAAGTCACCGATCCTCTCTGAGCCTCCGTATTCTCAGCGTCAAAGGGAATAACAATTAGTGATTACCTGAGGCTGGGGGTCGAGGGGAATGGAGAGTGGCGGCTAATAGCATGGGGTTCCTTTCTGGGTGATGAAAACATTCTAAAATTAGACAGTGGTGACAGTTGTACAATCTTGTGTATGTGCTAAAAACCGCTGAATTGTACACGTGGCATGCGTATTATATCTCACTAAAGCGGTTATACAAAATGGGGACAAGTGGGGAATAATAATAGCACTTACTGCATAGAATTGTCACAGGGCATAGTACAGAGGCTGGCACGGAGTAAGCGCTCAATAAGGATGAGCAATTAGTGACTAATATGGATCTGGGCAGATGGGTCGGCCTGGGGTCCATGAACGTATATACTGCTGGGTGCTTACAAACGTCTACCTGGGGCTCTTGGGGCCCTGGGGCCAGGGCAGCAGGTTGTCAAACAGCTGAGCTGCCCTTACATTCAGTCGGGGCTCCCAAGCGGCTGCTCCCTGGCAGGGACGGGAGAGTGCATGACCCTCCTCCTGCCTCCCTGCCTGGGTCCCTGGAGAGGAGGCTGCCCACCGTGGCAGGCAGACTCTGCCGTTCACTCTGCCCGTCTCACAGAGCACTCATATTTTCCATGTGCAGCAGACCGTGAATTCACCTTCATACTAGTTACAGGGTTATTTAGCTTCTCCTGACACTGACAATCACCAAACTTTAATTCGCTGCTTGGCTTCTCCCTGCTGCGCTCTCTGCCCACCCCCAAAATCCCTGGGAGAGGATGGGAAGGGCCTAGTCCGGCCCCTTCTTGCCAAAGCTTGCCCTTCGGAGTGATGGAGTGATGGAGTGATGGCAGGAAGGGGGGGGGGTTGGTCAGAAGGAGAAGATGACAGGCAGAGGGCAGGGGAGAGACCAGCTCGGGAGAGAGGAAGTACCACAGGGCTAAGGGGACCTTCCGTCCTGCTCCTCCGGCCTGACACTAATGTATTCAACCAGACATCCATCCTGTTGTGAATGAAGACTCGGCAGACCGGGCTGCATGTCGGAGGGCATCTGAGGGCGGGCAGGACCTATGACGGGCCAGGTCTCGCTGAGCTCCCAGGATCGGGCAGCTGGCATGGGCTGGCTCCTTCGCCTGCTGCTAGACAAGCAGGTGCCTGTTGGGAACCGACCCGAGGGAGCCCATTCTTACCAGCCTGAGAAGCCAGCTCTCGTTTTCTCCTGCCGTCCCCCTGCCAGTCTCCTGATAGGCCATCCTGCCCTGCAGACGCTTCCCTCCAGCCTACTGCCCAATTGCTTGTATCACGTCTCTCTCCCTTTGATGAAAAAGCTACTGCCAAATATCGGATGGGAAACAGAGACTGAGACATCTCCCACCAAGTACCCAAATCACAATCCCAAGACCAGTGGGGTAGACTGGGCCCGAACTGGGTGTCCGAGTGCCTACTTCCTTGCTCAGTGCGAGAGGCTGCTGCTGTCCCAGGCCCACGGCCAGCCCTGGGGGATCCTTGCCTCTCTCTTCCCTTGGCTTCAGCAGATCCCCTTCTTTCTGTCTCCCTTGTGTTCCCACACCCTTTCTAGGAGTGGGTCCGGCTTCCAGAAGGTCCACAGTAGCCTACGGTTGGCTCAGGGGCCAGGGGAACCCAGAGATCTCAGACTCCTCTTTGCCACCCTCCATCTCCTGAAGTGGTCACCATCGTCTTTCCCCAAAAGACTCCCAGAAGCGCGGGGAGTGACGGTTTGTTCTGAGAACCATTTGGTAGAACCAGGGGACTCTTATTCCCCAAATCCAAGCTGGCCCCATCAGCCACTCATTAGGCAGAGTCCCAGGAGCAGAGCACAGAGCCCAGAGGACTCACGAAGCCCAGAGGCCTGGAAGGACCTGGGCCGAGGAGCTAGGAGAAGCAGAGGCAGGGCGGAGCCAGGAGGGGAGAGGCAGGGAACTCTACAGTGGGCTTAAGCTGTGTCTGCTTCCTCCGAGCCCCACTGCACTGCCCCACCCCTGCCCGCGGGGTGGCCTGGGCAAGAGAGATGTCAACGGGACCGATGGCAGAGATGGGAGAAGGGGCTTGTTGACTGCAAACTGTCCATTATGGCTCAGATTATAAGCATATTGTGCAGGGCTCTCTGCACGATGCCCAGGAAATCCAATACGCTGAAAGGTTAATGCAATCAATTAGGGTGACAAGGAAGTAAAGTAAAGCCTTCGGAGTAGATGAAAAGGAGAGGGAGCGCACGCGTGCCATGGAGTTGGGGGGCGGCAGTATGGCTGGTGGGAAGGCAAAGAGGAAGATAAAACTAGTGGGATGCAGGGAGAGGGCTTGGAAGGGAAAAGAGAGCGATAGCAAAGGCCAGGAGCCCATGACAAGAGGACAGTTAGAGAGACAGCAGCCGGAGAGGGCAGCCAGTGCACTGCGCTGGGACACAGCTCGTCTCAGACCTCTGACTGCTGCACAGTTTCATTTCCTCCCCCTCCCCCTTTCCTCTCTCCCTGCCAGCCTTTCCTCCAAGGCTTGGAGCCTGGCTCCCAGATTAGCTCACAGCACTAGTAATGTGTTAGAGCAGCCTTAGTCCCTGCCCCCGCGCAGAGCAAGTGCCCACCACGTAACCTCCTGTTTCACCCTCAGCAGCACCCACGAACGCCTGTGACGCGGAGAGGGTGGTGGTCCGCATCCCTTTTACAGATGGAGAAGCTGGTGCTCAGAGAAGATGCATCATCTCCCCAGGCCCTACAGCAGCTGTGGAGGACCCAGGGCTGACCTGAGATCTCCAACGAGCCCTGGGGAGTCAGGAGCCTTCCCTTCGCTAAGAAATCAGACTCAGATGCTGGGGCAGGGGTGGGGAGTTCCGTGGAACCTGCCCAGGGTTGGCTGCTGCTCTGGGAGGAGAAAAGGCACAGGGTAAGGGGATGCGGCACTTCCTGCTTGTGAAGCCCCAGGCTAGACACCTGCAGGTACATTAACTCCCAATAACCCTGCAAAGTAGATATCCTACTCACCTTACAGAAGAGGAAACGGTGGGTCTAAGAACTAGCTAAAGGCTGCAGGATAGAGACTTGGGGCTGCTGGAATTTTGGGAGCAGGAGCTCTGAGGAAACAGTGGCTGTCGAGGACAGGACAAGCGGGGACTTCTAGGTAGGGGGGACGGAGCAGAGGATGAGGCCATACAGAGCAGAGGGAGAGAGAGGGTGGTGGCCCCAGTAGATCAGGACGGCAAGCACCCCTGCAACCTCCAGGACGACGAGGCTCCCAGACAACTGCCCAGGCCCCTCAGAGCAATCCCATGGATGACAAGAGCACAGCAGGATGGTGGTGGCACAACATTGTGACTGTTCCTAACGCCAGGGAACTGCACACTTAAAAATGGTTACAATGGTGATTTCACATTATGGATATTTTACCACTTTAAAAAAAAGAGCAGAAGGCAGGAGCCAGAATCTCCAGATCAGGAGCCAGCAAACTTTTTCTGTTAAGGGCCAGATGGTAAACATTTTAGGCTCTGGGGGCAAACATCCTCTGTTGTAGCTACCGAGCTCTGCCACTGTAGAGTGAAAGCAGCCATAGCCAATACACAAGCGGGTAGGTGTGGCTAAGTGCCAATAAAACTTTATTTACAAACACAGGCAGTGGGCCCCATTTGGCCCATGGGCCATCCATCCTTTGCCAAGTCTTGCTCCAGAGAATGGAAGCACCTAGGGCTGACTTTCAGGACCAGGGGTGCTGGGCTCTGTCCCACTGTCTGGGGACAGAAGTATCCAATCTGGACCTTGCCAAGAAGTAGAGGGGAGGGCTGGGCAGAAGGCTCAGGAGGAAGCCAGGTTCTCATTACCAGTAGAGGGTGGAGAAAAAGATGGGAAAAAGGACAAGCTCTGGCACGGGAAACAGATGTCAGGAACCTGTCTGTCTCAGCTGCCAGCATCCCAAGAAGCCCTTCCCTGTGCTTCAGATTCTCGTGGATGACATGATGGGGTGGAGACCTGCAGCTCCCAACATTCTAGCAGTCTCCACACCGCGAGAGAGGTGTGAGGAGGCTGTGGCTGAGAGGACCGGAGTGGGGCCACGGGGCCCGCTGGCCAGGAGGGACACCAGGGGAGAGGCAGGCAGGACAGAGGCCGGGGAGCAGAGCTGTAACCAGGGTGGTACTGGCGGCAAAGGGAGGAATCCACTGGCCCCAGCGAGAGCGCAGGGCGCAGGCCGGGCCTGCCCTACACTGGCCGCCTCTGATCACGTTTTCAGGGCCACTGCCCGCCGGCACAGACAATGCTGGGAGAGCCTTTGAAGTCCGAAAGGGATGCCGCGGTGGGAGCCTCTCGCATCTCCTCCCTCCCCCCGTCCTCCCAGGGGAGGGGGCCAAGCAGGACAAAACTCGGAGCCGGTCGCAGCCGGCCCGAAACGCGTGAGACAAAGGGAAAACAAACAGGTTTGGAGCCAGGCGCACGGTGCCGTGTCTGTCCCCCGCCCTGCCGAGCAAGGATGATGGATGGCTGCAGCCAGCCAGCTCGCCTGCCGGGCAGGCCCCGATATTTACATAACACTGGCGTTCCACCGGTCACCTCTGACACGGCACTGCCTGGGGCCGAGGCCCGGTGGCCCCGAGGTTCCTGGAGCCACCCGGGGAATGAGACAGCTTGTGAAGAGCCAGCCAGGCCCGGAGAGCCCTGGGCCTGGGGAAGGGCAGGACAGCAGCCTGCCCTGCGCTCAGGGCCTGAGGCCTCCTCCCTGCCAGCCTCTCATGGAGGAAGGAGGAGACCACTGGGGGCCAGCAGCCTCCACGGAGAGAGGGCTTTCAAGTCCACGAGGTCGCCCACGCGCATGAACTACAGAGCTTCTAGGGAGAGCTGGCAGCAGCCACCACAGCAGGCTGACCGAGCTGCAGACAGCTGGGCATGGTGCCACCGTGCAGGTGAGCCCTGGCACCACAGATGCCCGTCTGCCCCAGGTTGCCTTGAATACATTTGCTGCCCAAAGTCTGGAATCCAGGTGTGCCTAGCCCATTTCCAGCATAAGAGCCGATCTGAGACGTTCCCACTGAGGCCATCTTTTCCCCCAGGTTCAAATGGGCAACGTGGCTTCAAATCCCTGCCTTCTTCTTCCCGACCCTTCCCAGACACTCGGCAGGACTGGACCCAGCCCAAAGGGCTAGGCCAGGGCTTACCAGTGGGGGAGAGGACGCAGGCTCAGGGACGGGGCTCAGGCCTTACCTCGTAGCAGGTCCTAGAGGCTCCTCTTTCACAGCAGGGCCGTCACTTCATCCTGAGGAGGGAGAGAGAGAAGAGCCCCCTTAGCCTTCCAAGGCAGGACACCCCACTGCATGCCCTCTGTCCTGCTGTGCGCCCAGGTGCTCCCTGCCACCTTCTGGCTGATGCTCCAGGGCTGGCCGAGGGAGTCCAAACTTCAGACACACTCAGTGGACCCTGATTTGGGCCCATTTAAGTGTCTGTCAACCAAATTTGAAAAAATTCAGAAAGCAGTAGGGGGTGATCACAGTGGAAATATGGTCGTCAGTTCATCCCTCACCAAACACACATCAGAGGCCCAGCTGGGAATTTTGGGGTGCAGGTGCTCTCAGGCCAAGCATCGGAGCCTGGGGACAATGATGACAGAATCCAGTAGCACCCAGTCCATTCCTCTCCCCCCTAGTACCCTGGCCCCTGAAAATAAACATGACAGATGCCAAGCTGTTTACTATAGCAAACGGGTGACAGAGGGTTAGGGGTAGACCAGGGGCCGTGGTACTTAGAAGCCTCAAGTCCCAGGAACAGGCTGCTGACAGTTCTCTTCCACCCTGGGGTACTACCCATGAGTTACAACAACCCATAATGGGGGCCCACGTAAAGAGAGGGTAAACGGTGCAACAATTTAGGAGGTCTTTAGCTAAATCATTACTTGGCCCAGCTCTCCAGGCTCAAGCCCTCCTCCCCAGGGCGAGTTTGGGGAGTCAGGTTCAAGTGGGACAGACTCCTTATGTGGATGGAAAACCCAGGGAGCACTCTGGCCCCTGCCTTTGCCTGAGCCAGGATGTGCTACCCCCAGCCCCACCCCCACCACTAGGCCTCAGAACTCTACCACATTCAGAAAGGATTTTCTGTTTATTACGTTTTTTTCTCCTCAGTCCCTCATTTGTGGCTTATCAATGATGCAAGAGGAGTAACACCAATTTCCTTAGGCTGTGTAATCCCCAAATCAGATTGGGGGATTGTGAGAGGTGAGGTGACCTTGTCCAGGGCTCCCGCAATGCCACCCAGTCCTGCCACCCGCCCGCCCTTCTCAGGACATATTTAGACAGATAATATTAATTGTACTTGACACGTCCTCCTAAGGAGGGCTGTGTCCTCTGCCAGCTTTGCTGGGCTGCCTGGGCAGAGGGTGCCCTCTGGGGCAGAACCCACCCTGCTGAGCCCCGAGCTCTGGTGGGCATTGAGAAGCTGGGCAGGATTGCCCCATGGGCTTCTGACACATGCCCACCTGATCCAGATGGTGAGAAGCTGAGGGTCTGCAGAACGCTGGACAGATTGAGATAGGGGGCAGCAAAGAGGAAGGGGGAGCCATGCCAAAGCAGAAGTGGGGCAGAGGTCAGAAGAGTGGAAAAGGAAAGAAGTCAGAGAGGAGAGCTGGATGAAGTGCAGGCCAGGCAGGGCTGGGCCATGGGGCAAGAAATAGCGACCCTAGGGCTCCGCGGAGAGGCGCTGGGCAGGCTGGGCTGTCAGAGCTCACATCCCAGCCAGCCAGCCAGCCCAGGGAGCCGGCAGGGCAGCATCACTGTCCCGTCCATCTCACACTTGCTTGCTTGAGATCTCTCACGGCACTCTGGCCAGCCTCCCTTGAACCCCCAAAGCCCCCCAACTCCACAACTCCAGTATCTCCCTTCCACCACCTTTTTCTCCCCTCCCATCCTCCCCGGCAACTGTGCATTTATTAATTCATGAGGCACTAATTAGTTCTTTGTTTAATTTTGTGTTAAACAGACTGACCGGAATGATAACGACTTGCAGCGCAGTGTTGCCGTCCCCAACCACCCCTGTTTTCTGACAACAAGGGAGCGCGGGAGACCGGAGCGCTGAACCCAAATCCCTCAGCAGTTGCACTTCATTAAGTCAAAATGTGACAAGAAGCTTAGAGAGCAACTTGCAGATCTGATCACACAGAACAATCGGGGAGGAAACTTTCCAGGAGTTGGTCGGGGAGAAGGAGGGGAAGGGAGGGGCAGAGATGTTTACCACATGGGGACCAGGGACTGAACTGGGGTTCTGTCTCTCACCTGCAGGTGGCCTGGCTGATGGGAGCAGAGAGGCTGTCTCTGAGTGGGATCTGGGACCCTGGGTGGATTCTGGAACCTCAGTGGGGACCTGAATAGTTCAACTTGATCTCTGTATTTTTGTCCAGGCATTTTTATCTGTCTCTCTCTGCCTCTCACTGTCCCTGATGTCTGGTTCTGGCCTGTATAAGTGAGTGACTGGGCATACCCAGGACCTGGCAAAGAGACAGAAACCTGCTGTAGTTAAGGAAGAATTCTGCAAGGCCATGGGAAAGGCACAGAGAGGGAAAACAGAGGAGAGTGGAAGCCCCTACACTTACGAAGGCTGAAGTTAAGCACACCTTCCTGACTCAGAAAGAGAGGTAACATGCTCAAGAATCATGGCCAATGTATCCATTCTCTGACAGTTGTCCACCTACCCGTATACCTACCCATCCATCCATCCATCCATCTATCTATCCACACATATCTATCCATCCATCCACACACATCCATCCACATCCATCCATCCACCCATCCACCAATCCATCCATCCACTCATCCATCTCATCCATCCACATATTATCCTTCCATCCATTCATTCACCCATCTACCCATCCACCCACTCATCATCCTTCCATCCACCCATCATCCATCCATCCATTCATCCATCCATCCATTCATCCACCCATCTACCCATCCATCCACCCATCCATCAGATATTATCCATCCATCATCCAGCGATCCACCCAGCCAGCTATCCACTCATCCACCCACCCATCATCCATCCATCCATTTATCCCTCCCTCCCTCTCTCCACCCATTCTTCATACATCATCCGTCCATCATCCAGCCAACCAAACAGCCATCCACTCATCCATCCATTCACCCACTCACCTATCCATCCACACATCATCCATCCATCCATCCATCCATCCATCCATCCATCCATCCATCCATTCGTTCGCCCATCTACCCATCCATCCACCCATCCATCACACATCATCCTTCCATTCATCATCCATCCATCCACCCACCCAGTCATCCATCCACACATCATCCATCCATCCATCCATCCATCCATCCATCCATCCATCCATCCATCCATTCGTTCGCCCATCTACCCATCCATCCACCCATCCATCACACATCATCCTTCCATTCATCATCCATCCATCCACCCACCCAGTCATCCATCCACACATCATCCATCCATCCATCCATCCATCCATCCATCCATCCATCCATCCATTCGCCCATCTACCCATCCATCCACCCATCCATCACACATCATCCTTCCATTCATCATCCATCCATCCATCCATCCATCCATCCATCCATCCATCCATCCATCCCTCCAATGTTCTTTATCCTAAGTACTCTGATCAGGGGTGGCCAGATGGCTCCATTGGTTAGAGCATGAGCTCTGAACAATAGGGTTGCCAGTTCGAGTCCCACCTGGGCCAGTGAGCTGCGCCCCCCACAATTAGATTGAAGACAACAAGCTGCCGCTGAGCTTCCGGAGGGGCGGCCGGATGGCTCAGTTGGTAAGAGCATGAGCTCTCAACAACAAGGTTGCCGGTTCAATTCCCACATGGGATGCTGGGCTGCACCCCCTGCAACTACAGATTGAAAACGGAGACTGGACTTGGAGCCGAGCTGCACCCTCCACAACTAGATTGAAAGACAATGACTTGGAGTTGATGGGCCCTGGAGAAACACACTGTTCCCCAATAATAAAAAAAAAAATTAAGTACTCTGACCAGAAAACTGAGGACCAAGAGGTTAAGTTCTGTGTAGAGCACACAGCAAATTAGATTAGAACCAGACCCGGGCCCTGCAGTTTCCAGGCCGTGATGGCTAACGGTAGGCAGGCAGCTGATCTAAAAACAACAATAGCCTTCTACCCTGCTCCCTCCTGTCCATTTGAAAAAGCAGGATCTCCACCCAGGTGTCAAGATGCTACTCCCCCAGCACATGGCCTGAGTGAGAATGGGCGGGCTCGAAATCAAGCCCTGTCCCAGTCTAAAGGCAGGGCCTCTGCCCTCCTTTCACCTGACCTCAGTCTCCGAAAATGTGGACAACGTCTTGTATGTGAACGAGAACAGTTAGGGGACGTGAGGAGGAGAATAAGAACGCAGAGGAAACTGACAAAACTAGCTCGATTGTGTGTGAAGATCCTCTTGCCTTCTTCCCATTGGCCACTGCGCCCATCCAGGTGTGGCCTGACCCTCCCTCTGAGAGCCCAGGCAGCCTTGCCCATGTCTTCCCCTGGCCAGTTCTGAAGTGCAGTGGTCTCTCACCCAAACCTGGAAGCCCTGGGCTAGCTTCTGTTAATTTGCTGTCAGGCTGCCTAAGCAAACCAATTAAAACTAATCATTAATTATAAAAGAGAGTGAGAAAAGTAGAAAAGAGAGGAGAAGGTGAAAGGCAGAGATGGCAAGGAGGAAGAGGGAAAGTGGGATGGAGAGGGAAGACCCAGGGGGCCCGCAGGGAGCTCTAAGTGGGGGTCTTGGGCCTGGGAGCTGGGAGGGACCACGGGCTTCCCCCGCACGAGTGCTGGAGTGGACAGAGGGTAGGAAGGAAGGCAAAGATGGTGGAGAGGGGCCTGACACGGGCCAGGGGGTGGAGGGAGGCCAGGAGAAGAGGGAGAGGGGAGAGGGAAGAGTGAAAAAGCTGCCGGGACCAGCGTACCAGGACCTGAAGAGGCCTCATCCATCTGCAGTCCTCTCCGGCTGGAGCCACCAACTCTCCAGGACTTGGCTTCAGTCTGTCTCATCCCCCGCTCCCCGGCTCCATATTTATGAGGCCCAGCTGATTACGCAGCCCCAGGCCAGGCTCCTGGTCCCTGCCACCCCTACCTGCTCCCAACCCTCTCAGGCCATGAAGGCTCAGGGCAGCTGTCGGCCGCCCATCTACCCCCAACTCTGTCTCCTGCCCCCTTCCCCCATCCTCACACACACCCTCTCCCTGGCCCGGCCCTTTCACAGGGACTGAGGCCATGTCAGCCGGCAGCTTGAGGAGGGGGGCAGCGCAGACAACAAGGGGCAGTGTCATGGAAACGGGCACTTTCCCCGAGAAATATTCTGTTTGGCCTCCTTCCTGCATTGAAGAGCTGTCAGGAGCCTGAGTGAGAGCCACACCACCCCTGGACCAGGCGTGACAAAACCTATTTTCTGCCTCAAATTTGATTGATTAAAAAACTTTTTAGGAAAACCATGTTAAAAGAGTGAAAAAAGAGAGGGAAAGAGAGAGAAAGAGAGAGAGGGAGGGAGGGAGAAATAGAGGGGAAAAGACAGAGAGAATAGAAATGCTCCCGGGGGAGAAGGGCTGGGGAGAAAGGCCACAGGTAGGGGCCAAACAGTTACCCCGGCAATGACGCCAGGGGATGCGTGTCAGTGGGACAGTCAACAGCATAACCACAAAGGTCAAAGGAAGCCCGAAACTTTGACACAGTGGTTAGCGGACAATGAAGGGCCGAGGGCCCCCACACAATCCAGCAGGTGCCGATCTAGACAAGGTGTGGGTTGCCTGTCCTGGCCTAGGCAAAGGAGCTGGCTCCCCAAGGCAGGCAGACGGCGGGTGGGGGTGTCCGTCCAGCACCAGGCCTCTGGATTGGCTCTGGGTGTTTCCAAACACAGTCCTGGCTAGAATTTGGCCAGAGTCCGAAAAAATCTGTATGCAGTCAAGAGGGAGACTGGTAGTTTGGGGGTAGGAAAGGGGTTTTCCCACCTGTTCCCTCAAGCTCTAGCTGGCTCAGGGAACACGTTTTTAATAAATAAGCTGGAAGATACCCGCTGACCCCTGTCCTGCAGGGGAGAGGCCTTTGCTGGTTCAACACCAGCCTTGGGGCTCTGGTTCTCCTCCCTCCCCATCTTAGACCTTCTGGCCCAGGCCCTCAGTTCCTTTGCTGCCTGCCGCCCTGCATGGTCCCCATGCCTGGTTTGCCCTCTCTCTTTTCCCATCTCAGAAACTGAGACAGGCTCGGCTTGTCTTGGATGGTGGTGAGAGACCCTGCCTTAGTATCTCAGGGCTCCAGGAGAAGAGACAGCCTCCCCACCCCTCCTGAGACCCAGGAGGAAGAAACTTCTCCATTCCTAGAAGCCAGAGGTGCCACAGATCTTCCTGGCATGACCCATCCTCTCCCCAGGAAGAGGGGTCCAGGGCAGCGGCCAAGTTTGTTCTCCCTCCACCTAAGGGCCTCAAAGGTCAAGGTGAGGAAGGGTTCTGGCCTAGGAGTCAGCAAAGTTTCTCCAGGTTCTGGGAATGGTTGCTCGGCAGCATCCAATCCAGCCTTTGCCAGCTCAGGGCTCAATGCAGGTGAGGCAGTCAGTCAGTGCCTCCTTGGATAGACAGGTATGTTCTGCAGGCAGATGCACAGAAAGACAACACTGCCAGGTACACTGACCCTAGATCTCTCCCCCTCCCTGCTCCACAGTGACCATCACGGATTGACCGGGTGTGTATGACACTGCGCTGGGCTCGAGGAAGATAAAACATCTGGCATATCCGAGAAAGAGCAGCGTCAGGAAGACTCAGGTTTGAAGCCTGCCTCTGCCACTTACCGCCACATGGCCTGGTGGGGCAGGCTGCTTAACCTCTCCCGGCCTCAGCTTCTTCAACTGAAGAGTGAGGGTATAAGAGTCCCCACCTCAAAGGTAGTTCATTCAGTAAATATTTCTTGAGCACCTACTATATGCTGGATACCGTCCCAGACCTGGAGAACAGTGGCCAACCAAAGGCTTCCAAAGGCAGCCCTCATGGAAGGTTCCATTCTTCCACATGGCTGCCGTGAAGACCCACCGAAATGATGCTTAGCGTTATGGTCTGGCACATAGAAAGGGCCCAACAAATATTAGCTGTAATTAGGTTTCAGGGTCCCTGGCTTCTTAAGAGAGCCCGCAATTCCACTCCTAGGTATACACCCAAGAGAACAGACAAAAGGGACTCAAAACAAAAACCTGTGCATGAATGTTTGCAGCAGTTCTAGTCACAACAGCCAAAAGGTAGACACAACTCAAGTGTCCATCAACAGATGGCTGGATAAACAGCATGTGGCATATCCATACAATGGAATATTATTCGACCATAAAAAGGAATGAAGCTCTCATGCATGCTACCACATGGATGGACCTGGAAAACATTATGCTCAGTGAGAGAAGCCAGACGCAAAAGACCACGTATTGTATGGTTCCATTTATATGCAATGTCCAGAGCAGGCAAATCCATCAGGACAGAAAGCAGATGAGTGGTTGACTGGGGGTGGAGGAAGGAGGGAGGGGAAGCGGAACGGGGAGGGAGTGACTTCTAATGGGTACAGAGTTTCTGTTTGGGGTGATGAGAAATTTCTGGAATGAGAGATTAGTGGTGGCTGTACAACACTGTGAATGTACTTCATGCCACTAAATCATACACTTTTAAATAGTTGCAACGGTAAATTTTATGTTACGTGCATTTTACCACACTAAAGGAAAATGATGGAGAAGGAGAAGCAGCAGCAGGGAGAGAGGAGGAAGATATGCCCAGATGGTAGTCAGCATAGGTGTTAGATAAGCAAAGCAAGGGAACGGAAGGTGAGTCATCACAATCTCAGGTGGGGCCTCTTTCCTCCCCGTCCTCGAAAACAGCGAGGCCTTCCCAGGCCTCTGCAAGATTCGCTTTGTGACCACTGACAAAAAGGAAGGCAGTAGCTCCCGCGATGGGCTTCCCCTTAGGACACGTCACTCAAGTGCCTATGAGCCTGTATCCCCAGGGCTACCGTTTTCCTGCACACACATAGCACGCCTCCTCTCACGTGTGGGTCCCAACCCACATGGCTCTGCCCATCCATCTCGCTGCCAGGCTCCCAGATAACTTTTGCTGTGGCCCAGCCTTGTGGTGCAACAAGCTGCCTTCCAGATGGGGAAGGAGGGTCTGAGTCAATGACTTCCCCACTCGCAGGGGCTCTAAGGCTCCCCAAGGTCAGGGAGTTCCACCTTGCAGGGAAAACCGAGAATAACCAGAGCCAGGCCCTCAGGGTGCCCCCCAAACCCTCACCCCACCCTCCCGCCTGCTCCTGAATGCTGCTCACACATAAACCCCTGCCTTGGCCCGGGAACTGTCAGGAGATCAACAAACAAAAGCTGCTTCTTGACAGGGAGTCATTTATATTTTAGCTTCGTTCCATTATCCTAACGAATCCTTCATCAGCAGATGCAATATTAACAGCAGAAAATCAGCTCATTACATCCGGGGGGATTTCATCAAGACGGCAATCATGTATGCAGCTCCCCAAGCCTTCAAGAGGCCAGTGTGGCTGTTATTTATTTATTTTGTTACTTATTTATTTAATTTTGGGGGTTCTTTCCACATAATTGCACCGCATCTCAGATCTTTAATAAATAATTTGTAGGTCCTGACCTGCAGACAGCTTTGCTCACTGCCATGAGAACTTGCATTAGCCAAAATATTTACCAATATTTAGAAGTCATTAGAATCAGGAGGGAAGTGGGGAGGGGGTACTCCGTTCTAGAAACAGCCTGGTACGGGGCTATGGTGCTCGGCTCTCACTGCCGTCCTCCAACTCCATCTCTTGGTCCGAGGGGAGCTGTCTGGACTGGAAGCTCCTGGAGGGCAGGCCCACACTGCCTCTCTGGGCTCACTTAGTTTGAGCAGGGGATTCCTGGGAGCTCCTTAGAGAAGGGTATGACCATCCGTCAGGATTCTTGTGGGCCTCTCACCACTGACAGGGGACCTGGCTACCGGAAAGAACAGTGGTACAGCAGCAAGAACTTTCACATGCCTGAGCTGCAACACTGTTTTGGGGTGGCACTCCCTGGTCCACCTGATGCCGGGGCGCTCCTCAAAGGAAGCTCTCATGGTCCTCCAGCAGCCCCTGGCTCTGTTGTGGCTGAAAGTAAAGAAAAGTCTGACCTGTTTCTCTCGGCTTCCCAAGGTTATGCCTCAAACGTCAAAGGAAAGGGAGTTCAGTTAATCTAGAAGGCAGACCTGTCCCACGTTACAGATGCGAAAACTGAGTTTCTACCAACTTAAGCTCTCTTCCCAAGGCCACACAGCTAGGAAGAGGCCCAGAACCAGGATTTACTCGTGAAGTGGCTCTGCTGTGCCTCCATTCTTTCCGCTAGGCCGAGCTTTTCAGGGACACAGCCCGGCCTTCTGGAGGTTCCTGGGTCTGACCCATAGGCTGAAGTGGCTACTCAGGCCGACAGGCACCCCCTGCCACCACTACAGCCTAGCCATGCTTTCACAGGTTTTTCCCAGCGGGGTCTGGATTTCTGCCCAGCCAGGAATGTGCTCCCAGGATGTCAATTCTAATCTCCCCGGCGCTCTGACAGAATTAAGCTCCAGTTTGTCCGACAACATCCCAAAGTTTCAGAAACCCAGGGCAGACTCTCTAATCAGGCTGCAGGACAAAGGTCTGGCCTGACCCTGTCACTTCCATTTACTTCTCCTGTCTGTCTCCCGGCTGCGGCCGTTCTGCAGCTTCCTCCACCCTCTGCCCTTCTCTGGCCAGCTCAGCCCCTACCCTTTCCTCCAAGCACCCCTGTTTCTCCGCCCAGCATTTCCCCTCTCTAAGCAGCAGGGCTAATCCTGCTGCCCCACTATACAAGCAGAGGCGTCCCGATGAGAATGACCTGCGGGTAGCACTGGGCCTGCTGGCCTCCCCTTGGCCAGGGCTCCCGCTGGTTCACACTGCCTCTCGGGAGGTCACAGGCTCAGCTCCTCCTCAGCTCTCAATGCAGTTTTGTTCAAACTCCGCTTGCCTTTCTTTGGTCAGTCTACCTCTGCCCCCGCCCCAGCCCCCTGTAACTGCCCCTGAAGCATCCTTTGGCCTCACCCAGCCTCCATCCTATTTGAGGGCTCAGCTTGTGGACCCTGGAAAGCCTTGGCTCCTCAGCCATGTTTGGTTGGGGACACAGATGTGGGCAGAGACCTCCCCTCCTCAACCAACTCTTCAAGGCACCAAGAGGAACATGGGGTGGAGGGCAGCAGTAGCAGCCCTGAACCTGGGCCGGGCAGGGCCCCTGTGAGGACCCCAAGCCCTTGCTCTGCTACACTGTGGCCATTAGAAAGGGGTGAGGACCTGGGAGCTAGACAGCTGGACCAGGTGAAGTGCTCTGTGCAGCCAGAGGACAGCCCCCCAGGACGCTGGAGAAGCAGAGGTGCCTCCTTCTCCACCACCCCCAGTACCCAACTCTCTTCCCTTCTCCAAGGCTCTCGGCTCTCGTATGGACCCAGAGGCTGATACCTGCCTCTGTTTCCAGAGGAAGTCAGATGCACAAGCTGGTCGGAAGCACACACAAAGAGACGTGGGTGGGGACCATGGCTTAAATCTGGTTCGCTCATATCAAAAGATTCACAGGGAGCAGAAGGCAAAGTGGGGAGTGTGGACAGTCAAGAGGACACCAGTGCCGCTGTGCGTGAGCCTGGGCACTGACCAGAAAGCCGAATCCAGGGATGGTGCTCCTCAGAGAAAGCAGAGGCAGGAAGGCACATAGAGGGTGCAGAGAAGGCTCAAGGCGGAAGAAACAGAAATGGAAATGTCGTTCTGCCCTTTTGCTGACCCTCCAGAAGGCACAAGAAATCTAGAGTGGCCAGGATAGGGGGCTCCCCAAGAGCCGCCCAACTGGCAGGGAACCGGAAAGTCCTGGAATACCACAGGTAGGCAGGGCCATGCCACTGCTCCCCTGGCCTCCCCCTGTGACCTGGGCAGAGACCTCATCCTGGGCATGGAGTACGGTCCTACACAGGTGCAACCCTCCCGCCCCGCCAGCATCCTGGCCACGTTGTAAGGAGTGGGGACCTCCCTCTGTCACTCCTGCGTTCTGCCAACCACCTCCCCCATGCCCAGGCTGGCCCTGCCTTCACAGCACAGCCAGCCACAGCGGCCTGAAGGAGTCACCTAGGATTTACCCCTCCGCCAAGAGACTTGGCTGGGCTGGGCTGGTGGAGGGATAAGAGCAGGACATACAAGCACCCAAGGAGGACGACACCTCTCTTTAACCAGCCATTTTTCTGGAAGAATGCAAATAATTATAGTATTTTTTACCTAATAATAGGAAATTCTACAAGCTCCTCCTGGAGAATGGAAGAATGTCGCCTGTTGGTGCTTTGGAGAAAGCCCCTGCAGTTCCCACTATACCCACCCCCGGACTCCCACCCCTTTCAAGTCCACAAGACCCCCAAACTTCCAACTTTGCTTCTCTGCCCTTCCGTCTGCCTCACCTTTCCTCCCTGGCTGTGTTGGGTGTTGGTGAGATGTTAGGTTTTTTTCTTTTTTGCAATTTATCAGCAGATTGTGTGGAGCTGAGTGGCGTGAGCCTCACCCTGCTAAATAAAGCTTTGGTATTTCTGATAAAGCCATCAAATTCCTTATCACACTGACACAAAGTGCATTTAAAGAGACAGACACCCTGTCCCTCCCTCCCCACCAGCCCCTACTCCCTCCACTCAGTTCAGATTTCCAGCTACTCAGGCTCTTTCGGATCAGACACCAAATACGGCCCCTGAGGATGTGGCGGGGCGAGGGGAGAGGGGACAGGCTGGCTGCCCTCTCCAACTCCCACCCACCCATGCTGCTGGCACCCTGACCAGCAACTCAGGTCCACGGGGAATAGCATGTGCTTCCTGCCCAACTCTGGAACCAGAAGGGAGCTATCAATAGACACGTCCTGCAGCAGGGGATGTCCTCATAAACAGAACAATCCTGTGTTAGGACAACAGCAGGCAGCTGGAGGAAGAGTCCCCAGTAGGCTGCTGGGCCTGCAAGGCTGCCCGTGAACACACCCGGTCACCTCAGCCACAGCGGTACCAAAGCGGGGGGTGGGGGGTGGGGGGATGGGTGGAGGGGGGTGTGTGCCAGGATGGGGCCGCTGGGGCACATTTAACATGGAGCTGACTGGCGTTCGCGTCAGGCTTGCCCACGGGCTCAGCAAAGCCGTGGTTCCTCACACAGCCCTGTGAGGTAGACAGAACTATCACCCCATTTGACAGAAGAGGAAACTGAGGTCGGCCAGAGGCCACAGAGCCAGTGGCAGGCCCGGCTGGGGCTCCAGCCCAGGCTGGCCATAGCTCTGCTGAGGGAAAGACACTGTTCCCCTAATTGAATGGCAGAGTTTACCCCTAGGCCGAGCTCCCGCCTGTCTCCCCTTTATGATCCCACAGAGCCAGGCCTTCCTAGAGTATGTCCCAGTGCCCTCTCCCACCTCCCCAGCCCTAGCTCGGCAGCCCAGGCCCTGCGCCCACACACAGCCTCTTGGTTGAGGAATCAAATTTATTATTTTTAATTATTTTGATTTATCAAAGCAGCAGCTACAATCATATTAAACCAACTTGGTTTCTTGGCATTTAACAGATACAGCTGCCGCAGGATTCCCCCAGACTCCATAAAACACCCAGCCTGTCCACCTGCTCTCCAAGGAGAGCCCGAGGCCCCTTCTCCAAGAACCCCAAATTTGAGGGCCACGAGCCCCTCTCTCCTGTCTTGCCAGAAGCACATGCAGCATAAGTCACTGAGGACCAGACAGTGGGAATGGAACAAGTTGGGACAAAGCTGCCAGGTGCTTTCAAAAACTATCACCTCAGTTGCCCAGCCTCGGAGACCCGTCCAGAGTCCTGATCCACTGGGGGAGGAGAGTAGACCCAAGCACCCGTCCTCAGCTGGCATTTGTAGGGGCCTCCACTATCCCAGGCCTGCGACTGGACACTCAACATAGAGGAGCCAAATGACTTCTCAGACCCCTTCCCAGAGGAGGAATCACTGACCCCTTTTCGCCAGGGAAGAAAGTGAGGCTCCGAGAAGGAGGTCATCTGCCCAAGGAGCACAGCACATAAAAGTTGCCAGGCCAGAACTGAGACTGATTCCGACAGAACGAAGAGCCCTCGTGCTTTGACCCTACCTCACTGCCTTCCCCTCAGAGCCACGAGCAGTGTTCCTCACCCAGCACTGCGGTGAGTGGAAGAAGGTGGAGAAGAGAAGGGACCCTGAAGTTCAAGGTGATGGCCCAAGTCTGCCCCCACCAAGCAATTAGAATCTGGGTGCTCAGAAGGAGGGATCCTTGGGGGGCAGCAGTGTGGGGCCGACAGCACCAAAACAACATATTTCCACAGGTGCCCAGGCCCATCCCAGGGCACAGGGAGAGACTGGCCCACCTGAAGGACACAGGGTGAGGGAGGTACACAGGTGAGCTGGGCCACGCCCTCAGGTTCGGCCGAATCCCTAGGAGCCCAGGAGTCTGTGGCACAGCGAGGCCAGAGCCAGCAGGGCATAGAGGAAGTAGGCAATTAAAAATTCTGAGCAGAACTGCACACAAAGAGCACGGGTGATTTTGGTAGGCCAGAAACGGGCACCTCCAGGATTCAAGGGCCTACCACCCACTGAAGGCAGCTCCCCACCTCTCAGGGGAAGGCAAGTCTTGTAAACACGGGTGGGGCTTCTTGGGGTGAGAAGACACACTGGTGCAGGGAGACAGAGGCGCAAGGCAAGTCCTCTGACTTCATACACAAAAATTACAGGGGGCTGCCGTCAAACCAGGAGCCAGACTCCCGCTGGTCCCCACTGCACCACCCAGAGGCTCCGCGGCCTGGTGTGAAGAGCTCGACTCTGGTTGCAAGTTCTGAGCTCTGATGGGCACTGCCGGGCCTGTAATCTGGCCTCTGTGAGGTTGAGTTCCCTTATCTATCAAATGTGTACAACGATAGTGCGTATGTCAGAGGGCTGTGGTGAGGATTTGGGGAGACCATGAGTGCAGAGCTCTGAGTAAAGTGTCCACACATTTTCTATGCGCAAAACGCGGTGGCACGGGGATATAAAAGACAGTTTGGGGAATATAATCAAGCATGTTGTAAAGATTTTGTAGAGGGGCACATAGCTCGTTAGAGAGACCACTTCCTGGACGGTGTAGGTGCCGGACCATTACACTGTACACCTGAAGCTGAAGTTGAATAATACTGAATGTCAACGATAATTTAATATATATATATAGTCACAGGATATGGAGTACAGCCTAGGGAAGAGAGTCAATGGAATTGCAATGGATTTATACGATGTCCGAGGGGCAATAGATTGGGGGAGGGGGTTACCACTGCGTGAGGGGTGAAATGTCTGTTACCTTGTTTTGTACACCTGAAACTAACAAAGGAACAAGTGGTGGTGACGGCAGTCATCGTCCTCGTCATCATCTTCATCACCCAAGCGCTTCTCTAACCAGGATACAGCACTAGGGATCGTGGGGGCTGGTGACAGCAGAGAGACTGGAGAGCAAGTGCGATGTTGCTGTCCAGCCATCCTGCTATGCTCCCCCAAGAGCCTGGGGGAGCTCAGAAGGGTCTAGAGGAGGCAGTCCCTGGTGCCTGCCCAGCAAACTGGCTAAAACAGCTAACAAGTACCTAGAGTTTAAGGCACGTGGGGAAGGGGGGCGGAACCAGGATGACTTGGGACAGTCACATTTGCCTATCAAAAAGTGTACATTCACGCCGCTTTCCACGGGGATTCATGCCCTAATATGGGCCCAGCAGCTTTCTGGGTTATTTCGAGTGTGTGTGATAATGACTTCAGCCTTTGCTTCTGCTGCCCCCAGAAAACTTTCCATCTGGGGAGAGGGAGGATGGTTGGCAAAGAATGAGAAAGGAAGCCCCAGGTCAGAAAGTATGCAGTAAGTGGGCACAGATGAGAAGCCAAGGGGATGGGAAGAACAGAAGGCTGGAGGAGTGGGCCGACCCAGTGGCAAGGTGAGAGAGGGAGGACAGAGAGCTGGGTAAAGCGAGCCAGAGCTCCAAGAACCACTCCCCTTGCCCATTGCCCACTGCCCTGGGGAAAAGCAGGGCAGCACTGGGGCCTAAAGCCTGCGTCCTCGGCCACAAATCCAGTGGGGACCCCCTTTGCACAGGGACCACACTGGGCTTCTGGGCCCTGAGCAATCACTCAATGCCTGGGGGCCCCTGGGCTCCTGGACTTACTTATGTATTAATGAGCTTCTGCCCATCAACTTCAGACTGTACAGGGTTAACTCCAGATGGAGGGGCTGGCTGGCTTTGCCTTCACTCTACCTCAATTTCTACTGCTCCCATCACCTACCTCCCCCACCCCCTGATCTTAGGGAAAAAAAAAAAAACCCATCAAAATAACTATTTTATGTCTCCAAATATGCAGATCATTTTCTTTAATGAAAGATGCTTGACGTCTCCGATCCAATTAATATGCAAATGCAGGAGAGGATTTATTTGTGACATTCTGTCTGGGTGAGAGAAAACAAAAAAGGCCTGTTAACCAAAACACTAATTGCTGTGACTGATTGTCACATATCATCATTTTCATAGGATCTCCTCCATTCCCAGCTCTCAGGGAGCTTGAAACCAGGACTCATCCACGCAATCATCAAGGAGAAACAGGGCAACTGGCTACCTGCCGGCCCCTCCCCACCAGACCCATATGTGGCCAATGATGGTGGAGGTTCCCACTGGTTCTGGTCCCATTGGGTATGTGGCCAACCGTCTACAGAACTTTGCCAGTCCATCTCCCTTCCCACGCCACACTTCACCACATAAGGCACTGATCTGCCGACCAGAAGAGGGAGGCTTGGCCCCCTAGGATCTGATCGGCTGGGGCAGGCCGCACCCCTCCCTGTCTTGTTCCAGCACAATTGCTTTTTTGCGGCCTGCTGCTAGATGGGAAGCAGAGGCCGACCCATGTTCAGAGGAAGGAGAGGGAGCCTCTTTGGGTCCTCTCGCTTACCACCCTCCACTGGCTCTTCTCGTGCTTTTCCCGCTGTGTCTTACACCTCGAGGCCCTCACAGCACTTGGTGAGAGAAGTCACCTGGGGAAACTGAGGCATGGCACGGCATTCTCTCCTTAAGATGACACAGGGAGTCTGTGGAAATGTTTGAAGGCTACCGGGCACCCACTGAGGCTGGGCAGACACCTGCATGCTAACACCCCCGCCCCATGCCCCCACGACTCAAGTGAAGTGGACGGGTCAGCTGTCACAGCCTTGTCTCCCCTGAGCAGCTCAGACCCCTCAGTAGGATCGTGAGGCTTCCTTTAGGGACAGCGGGGAGGGGAGTGAGTGCGGATGGGCGTCCTTATTCCCAAAGGCCGAGGGGGTACTGAAAGACACATATTTTGCCCAAGATACTGGGTAAAAGACAAGAGGGTCCTGGGTGCCACACAGTTCCCAATTCAAGGCCAAGTAATGGAAGAAGATTTGCTAAAGCAGCCTTCTTTCCCACACAGGCACCAGCGGGCAAGGGGAGACGGGCACAGCCTTGGGGTCCCTGTAGCTTGGAAGGCTGATCTCTCACAATTCGAGCGCAAACACTCGGGCACTCAAAGAAGGCCTCTTCTACCTTCCTGCCTCCTCTCTGGAACTCCCCCGAGGATCCAATGACATTGAAAACTGGGGGTCGGGAAGCCAGAGTGAGCAATGCCGGGGAGTCATGAGAGGCCCTGAGCCCCTCCGTGAGTACAGAGCCCAGCTGAGGGCACAGTGAGGGGCTCTGCATCTTGCAGGAAAAATTACGGTTGAGCCCCAGACACCGTGGGTCAGCGAAGCAATAGCCATCTAGTGGGCACCGATGTAGATCGGCCCAGGGCTCCGCAGCTGCCCCCAGTGGGGTATGGTGGTGGCAGGAAGGTAGACACATCCCAGTTGACTCCCCGTCTCCTGCTCTGGCCCAGCTGCTCCCCTCAGGCAACTCCACCGTGGGCCTCGGGAAGAGCTGGCGCCAGGGCAGCATGGGGCAGACACTCTCCCCCCAAAAGGCCTGCCCCCGCACCCCAGGAACAGGCTCAACTGGATGCCGTGCGGGGGAGCTTGGAAGCCTTCCGGGAAGAGCACAGCCCTGGCACCAGTCCCGCCGGGAAGGAGGTGAGCTGGGTCTGCCACTCTGTCTGCCGCTCACCTGACTCGCGCCCACGGTGGCTGAGCACCAATGGGGTGTGCGTGGGTGCAGACAGGAGGCGCGCATCATGGCGCCAGGAGCCAAAGGGGGAAGGGCGGGTGGCTGGGGAGTGGCAGCAGGTCGGCTGGTCAGCTGAACAGTGCTCCGGCTGTAAACCCAAGGTTTGAAGATCCCACCCACTAGTGTGGGATGAGATGAGTATCCTCATGGAATACTGAGCCTGTCATCCCCAGCCCAGGAGCACCCGCTTTCGTCTGATCCTGCCCGCCACCATCAGCTGAGTGAAAGGGGACAGGTCTTGCTCCTACTTGGCTTGTGCCCACCCAACGGGCACTCCCAGGCACAGCCTATGGGTCATTGGGGTTCAGGGAACACAGATGTGGTGTCACTGTGCCATGATTCTGAGCCCCTTTAAAACCAACCCATCTGTATAGTAAAACCTCCCATAAAACAAAGGAGTAAGTGGCTGTGGCTCTGAACAGTCTATCAAAGCTAGATGCCTGCCCCCCACCCACTGCCCCACCCTTTCCCTGGTGCCCACGCTGGGAGCAGCACATGACCCCCGAGACATGGCAGCCTGGGGTACGGAAGACATGATGAGCAAGGTTGGGTCAGGCTAGCCCGGCTCCTGGCACTGGGCAGAGAGGCTCTGGGCTTTGCAGGCGCCTTTGTTGCAGCTCAGAGGGAAGGCCTGGACCCCAGAGCAGCCAACTAGAAGCTTCCTCCCTCCCTCACTCCCTCCATTTTCTTTGGTCCTGTCTCCCTCTGTCTCTTCCCCACGGTACAGGTCCTCCAGGCCCAGATGTCCGATTCTTGATTTCTCCCTAATTCCTCCCTAATCCCTCACAGTCAGCCTACTCTGGCCGTCTCAGGTGGCTGCCCCAATTCAGCACTGCCTCAACTTCATGCACCCCAACCCGAAAGCCCTCCTTCCCCTGAACCTTAGGGTTCTTCCCAAGTCCAAACCATGTCAGCAAGGATCAGCCCCAAACTCACACCCACCCCTTGCTTCTGCCTGAGTCTCCCCGATCATTCAGGTTCTTGGGGACGAGTCTAGAATCTGTTTTCCAAATATGGACCTTGGAGCTCTTACACCACTGGGCACTTTCAGAAAGGTGGACGAGTCCCGCCATCTTTGCTGAAAGGGGTGTGAGGTTAATGCCACTCCAGCTTTAAAAATACCCCAGCATACAATCCACAGGGTTAGAGCAAAGGCCACGTGGTCAGAGCCGGACTATAAATAACCAGCAGATCATTTCCCAGAGCCACGGCCCCCTCCCCAGCACCGAGAACCTTTCTGAGGAAATCAAAGTGAACACAACTGTTACCAAGTCACTACTAAAATATTTACCAGCCTGGCGAAGTGCCGAAGGTGCTTGGCACTGAGTGTTTGCTTATTTACAAGGCTGTTTTAAAGGGTAGAAAGCAAAATAAGGTAACCTGAGCTATGAAACCGAGGGGCCAGGTGGTACCTCCCAGCTGTCAGCTGTCCCAGGCACACAGGGCACTGGAACAGCACTGGTGGAGATTCCCCCAAAATGGGTTGGAAAAGTGAACAGACAGGCATTGGAATAACCCAACCAACTGTGGGGTGAGGGCTCAGGCAGTGGGAGCAGAGAGAGTTGAAGTTAGAGGCGATTTTCCCCCAGCCCAAATCACTGGGCTTCACACAAGCCCCCACACTGCCCCTGGACTTGTGCATCCCCACCCAGATGGGCTACAGGGAGCACTGTGCCCTCCATGGGGGGGCCCTGGTCGGGAGAGAGGATGCACAGAGGAAGGCAGGCGGTGGGGGCCCTCAGAGGATGACATAAGGGGGACATACGGGGACCTGAGGGAGAGAACACACTCAAGTTTCTTCTTCCTCTTTCTTTGAAGTTCCCTTGTGGTTTGAATTTAATTTTGATTTTCTCAACTTTAGCAGATTGAAGTTGAAATAACCTACAAATTACTTAATGTGTTGTAAATCTGGGGGAATTCAGGAGTAATGGGGACCACATGTTGGCCGGGAGGAAGCCCACAGAGGGCTGAGGGAAGGCAGCCCTCGCAGACACGCAGGTGGCTGTTCCAGACGGGGACGGTGGATGCCTGCGCTCCCCTGGAAGGAGGGGGCCTGGGCTCCCCTAGGGTGGGGGTAGGATTCCCGAGCTGGCCAAGGAGCCCTGGATGGACACAGCGAGAACGTGTTAAGACCGTGGACTGACCAAGTCGCTGCCTGGGGCAGCCTGGTGACTGTGGACAGGGGGCAGCCAAGTCGGCCGGGTGCCAGGCGCCTGCCAGCCCCCTCGGCCGCGCCAACACCACTACGCTGGCCCTGCTCCTCTGGCCTCACGCTGCATGTGTGTGGCTGTCAGCTGAGCTCCCACCTCCCTTCTTCCCCCTTCCGCCCTCCCTCTTCAGCAGATTTCTCTCAAGTACTAAGCCATATGGTTCCAGTTAAGCTCCATATTTTTCCTTGTCGATTGAAGAGACACACTTTCCTCTTTGCCAGACAGTTTGCAGATTGCTCTGTTGGCTCAATTTCTTATTGGATTTCTCAAAAAACCTGACATTTTAAATTAATTTACAGCCACAACAAAAAGAGTTCAGAATTTTAATGGTGTTGTAAGTAATTTTTAGGTAATCCACTCCAGATTTTGATATTAACCTTTGAAACCGGAGTTCATTCAGCTACTATGTTACAATACCCAGTCAGATTCCAGACCTGGGGTAGGCCTGACTGGGGTGGGAGGCAGAACCAGGGTTCTAGGGAGCCCTTCCTGCCAGGAAACCCCAGACGGGTGGTGCCCAGGGGAATCCTGGACCAGAGAGTGACAGAGTGGCAATGGGGCCAGAGAGGATGGCGGGGCAGGTGGTAGACAGTGAATGTGGGGGCAAGAGGGCCTGCTGAACATTCTAGAAGGACCAGCCAGACTCAGCAGAGGCAGCATGCCCAGGGCCGCTCAGTAGCAAGAGCAGGGCTCATGGCATGCGAGAGGCTCCACCTCAGTGCCCCAGGAAATAATGATAACAGTAATAATAATGATGACAGCTAACATTTGCTGAGCACTGACTGTATGTCAGGCAGGGTATTAAGTGCTTTGCATACGTTATCATCCTGACGCCCAGGGAAACCACCTACGGGGTAGCTACTATCCCTACGACTACTACTACTATTAATTGTTAGCATTTATTGAGGGCTTACTGAGTCCCAGGCAGGGCAGAGCTCTACATACATTGTCTCATTCAGTGGTAACAGAAACCCTACAAGGGGGATACACTATTCATACCCACATTTTACCGAGGACAGGACGAAGTGATGCTCCGAGAGGTGAAGCCAGGTCTGCCGTCGAGGCTGCTCCTGAGCAACAGCCAGAGCTCTGGCTCCCCATCTTTCTGTGGCTCATCCTACACCTCGCTTCTCCTTTCACAAAACGCTACAAAATACGTATCGCCATCCTTGGTCCTCCTGCTGGAGCTAAAGGGAGGTGGTGAGGAGGTGTGGTCCTCCAGGCTGGGACCTGCCACGGATGCATGTCTTCCCTGAGCTGCCTCGGGCTCAGTGAAGGCCACACACCAATCTGGACAAAGGAAACTCCGGGCATGGGGAGCACAGCCCTCGCCAATGTCTTTACGAGGCTCTGGCACCGAGCGGCCCCTGCCTGGGTACGGTGCCAGTTTACTACACGACCAGATTGTTAGCATTCCTTTCCTGCAGGAGCTTCCCAGGGCACCCAGGAAAGGCGATGCAAAGACGGGGCCCCAGCCAAGGCTGTTCCAGTCCCTGGGGGGCCCGCACTTTCGCAGGGATCCAGGACTCTGAAGGGAGGCCAGAGAGAGGCTGGACAGCAGCTGCCCTGAAACCAGGGTGTCTTCCTTACTTTTGAAAATGATTCGGGGGGTGGGTGAGCCCCTGCCAAACCTATTGAGATGTCATGTAGATAGGATGGAGTCCGGAGCCTGCTTCCCACCGTCAAAGCCAGGACAACGGGAGGGGGCTGGGAGGGCGACCAGAAAGAGTTCACTTTGTAAGTGAACAGAGCCCTGGAGCTTGTGAGTGAAGGACTGAGGGCTGAAGTGAAGGCAGAGAGGGGAGCCTGAGAGTCAAGCCCGCAGCCTGTTAGAGAAGGCAGAAGGAAAAGAGGGCATGGACCGGAAGCAAGAGGGTGCTGGGGGAGCTGGGCAGAGGGAAGAAGGGCCCTCGGCAGTTCCAGGCCTGGGTGAAACTGGAGACTAGGGTGTCATCAGAGCAGAGCCATGAGGCGCATGCCTTTCAAGTCCCACCCACAGCCCTCAGTACAGGAAGCGGCCCTCGAACCCCATGCACTGGCCATCTGTCTGTCCATCTATTCAGAACTATCTACTGTTGCTATTCCAGCTGCCAGGTCTGTGCAAGGACTTGGAAGTCCACAAAAAAGTCCAGCCTATCAGAAACTCAAACTCAGGAATCTCAGCCTCTTTATCCCCAGGGACCTGGGGATTCAGCATGGCCCAACAGTGTCCAAGCTGACACCACGCCCAGGCCCCCTGTCTCTGAAAGGTTCCGCCCTCTAAGGTCTCTTCCTTGCTTCCCCTCAAGCCCCCCCATCGGATTCCTAGACTCCATGAATGAGAACCCCCACCCTGCAAGGTGCTGGGGACCACGAAAGGCACTTCTGTCCTCTCTCCACTTGCATGGAGAAAGGAGGTCTGAGCTCTTGATTTCAGGACACCCGTGGCCCTGAGAAATAAAGACTGGGACGAGAAGCTGGCCTTCACCTCCTTCCTGATCAGAGTTCTCAGAAGGGCCAGGCGGCAGCTGCCAGGGCTGCCTGCGCCCGTGCCCAGACCACGCCCGTGCCCAGACTATGCAGACCGTGGAACCTGTGGAGCCCCTGGCTATCGGCCAGACAGCATGTATGAGTGTCAGGGGGCAAGGTGGGGGGGAATTCAGGCATTCCATGCCCCCGGCATCATGCCAACACGTGGAAGGTTGAACTCACCCCTGGCGGGATGCCACGTGCCCAGAGAGTGGGCATCTGCTGGCACAGCTTCATATGAGGAACGAGGGGTCCTACCACCGCCTGTCACTCCGGGCTTCCCCTGACATGTCGTAGGGGTAGGTCCGCTCCTTCTCCGCATGGCACCGAGTATGGTGGCCCTCAAAATGTCCCCTTGGCGCCATGCCCACCACATACCGTGGGCCATCCCCATTGGCACTGGGCCGTACATGGAAGGACTCAGACACTCTGCTGGACTCCAGCCAGGCTCCGAATGGCTCTCCCCGCTGGCTTGAGGCCATAAACTGGGCATCTCTGGGTTTGGGCCCATGGTCCCATCTATTCACTGCAATGACCCATAGGACTGCCCTCCCTCTCATTCTGCCCACAGACAACCACATTCCATCATTTTATAGATGCGGGAAAATGCCAGAAGCCTTAGTAAAATGACTTGTAATGTACAAACTATATGTAAAAACTAAAACGAAGGTCCTTTCCCTCTGATCACTGGGACAATCCTGTCCAACTGATTACTTTTTCATTTGTGTTCCAATTGAGGGAGCAAACCCCAGAAACTTTCTGAATTGTTTCCCTCCCCAGTTATCTACTGGCCTCTCCCTCTCTTTCCAAGTCTTTCTTTTCTTGGCTTTTTTTTATTATTTTATTTTTTATTTCCCCCTCTTGGTCAGGTTAAAGCGCTCCTGAGGGGTGATTGACGGGGGTTGCCATGGAGACCCTGGCTTGAAAAAAAGCCTCGTTAGTTGCCAACTCTGTGTGTTGTTGTTTTACAACTGTGACCGACCGTCACATGAGAGGGGGGACAGCTGGGGGCCGGGCAGCACAAAGGGGAATGGCTTTTTAATGGAGTGCCTGGCCGGCGCTTGAAGACTCAATAAAGAGTTGCTGGTGAGTCCCCTTGCTGGGCCAGGCCCAGCACACGGGGGCCGGAGGCCCTTTGTTCCTCCGGAGCTGGGATGGGAAAGTTGGGAAAACCAGCCGCTGAGAGGTGAAAACAAGAGGCCTTCCCCCACCGCTCACGGACAGCTATTTTCTCTCACTCTCAGGGTGCCCGGATCGCGGGGACAAAACCCAGTGTCTTGGACAGGCTGCCATGCTGGGGGAGGTGGTCGGGAGGCAGCTGGGGGAAAGGGAGTGGGAAGCAGAGGGAGGGGAGGGGGGGCACAGGCTTGCCTCTGGCTCCTGCCCCCACCAGAGCCCTCAGCTTGAAGGCAGGTGGCGGATGGGAAACTGGGCCACCCCGGGGCGGGCGGCCGACAGTGAGAGCCCAAGCTCAAGTGAGGCCTGTGCCCCAAGGGGAAGCCAAAGGGCTGAGGAGGGTTGTCTGGGGGAGGACGAGGCTGCAAGAGGGATTCACACCAGGAGCCAGAGCGCTGGCATCCAAGGTCTTGGACTGCAGGGTGGCTCCTGTCCCTCTGCCCAGGCTGCCTGTGAGGACCCCCTGCCGTCTAACCCCACAGCAGCTCCAGGCGGGCCCTGCCCCCAGACAGAGGGAGCCAGGAGGAGATGCTGAACCAGGCTAAGAACTTAGCCTTTTCTGAGGGCAGAGACCAAGGGCCAGAGCAAAACACTTTTCTTCAACCCTGACCAATCTCTCTCTCTCTCTCTCTCTCTCTCTCTCTCTCTCTCTCTCTCTCTCTCTCACTCACACACACACACACACACACACACACACACACACACACACACACACGAGACAGAGAGACAGAGAGACAGAGACAGAGTGAGAGACTGGGATGGCTTAAGGTAGCGGTTCTCAAAGTGTGGTTTGAGGGCATCCGGGGGTTCCTGAGACCCTTTCGTAATAATACTAAGATGCAACTTGCCTTTTTTGCTGTGCTGACATTGGCATTCACGGTGCAAAAGCAGCAGTGGGCAAAGCTGCTGGCACCCTACCACAAATCACAGCCCTGCACTTTCAGTTTTAAAAAAAAAAAGCCATAGTCACTTAAGAATGTCCTTGATGAAGCTATAAAAATTGTTAATTTTTATGAAATCTTGACCCTTGAGTACATGTCTTTTTAATATTCTGAGGGACGAAAAGGGAAGTACATGTAAAGCACTGGGGCTGCATACCCAAGTCCAAGGCTTGTCTCAAGGAAACGCGCTGAAAGCTGAAC
Source organism: Rhinolophus ferrumequinum (assembly GCF_004115265.2). Taxonomy (NCBI): domain Eukaryota; kingdom Metazoa; phylum Chordata; class Mammalia; order Chiroptera; family Rhinolophidae; genus Rhinolophus; species Rhinolophus ferrumequinum. Next base: position 7,188,303 of record NC_046292.1, read on the forward strand.
CAGCCACTTTTTTCACAGGAAAACCAGCCATTTTTACTTGCAAGAGAGACTGACAGACCAGCTATGATTTTTCAGAGTTGAGTACTTGGCAGACATTTTCTCAAAAGTGAACAAAGTAAGACTGTCACTTCCAGGGGGAAAAAAAAACTGACAATATTTGTTGCCAGTGATAAAACCTGAGCTTCCAAGTGAAAATTAGACTTTTGGAAAAATATCTGCCACTGTGACTTTGACAGCATCCTAAAACTTAACAGCTTTTCTGATGAGACCAGTGACGATACTAATGAAAGTCATTTTTTTTAATATCATGTAATGAAACGCGTCAACATTTGGAAGATCTGCATTCCTCAGTGAATCAGTATTTTCCAGATGACCCGTGCGTGAAGTTACAAAATCACGCAGTAGAGAATGATTCACTCAAAGTACCAGACAGACCTATGGGTTTTAATGCAACAGAGCGTGCACGCTTGAGAAACACCACTTGCCAAGCTTTAGTGTAGTATCAAAGAAGAACAGCCACAGTTATGTGAAGGCTACTAAAACAGTCTCCCCTTTTCTGACGACGCATGTGCGGGAAGCTGGATTCTTTTCACAGACCAACCAAAACAACACAGCGAGGACTGAAAGCAGAAGCAGGTAGGAGAGTCCAGCTGTTCTCTGTTAAGTCAGACATCAAAGAAAGTTGCAAAAATGGAGAGCGATGCCCCTCATCTCACTAAAATTTTGTTTTGAAAAATGCAGTTATTCGCTCATCAAACATGTTTTCAATGTTAACATGCAATGGATAGGTCATTATCTTTAAATGAATTAGTAAGTTAAAAAATTTTTTCTCCGTTTTAATTTCTAATATGGTAAATACAGATAGATATAACCCACATAAGCCAAAGCACTTTGGGGTCCTCAAAACTTTTTAAGAGTGTGAAGGGATGCCGAAACCAACGTGTTTGAGAACCACTGGCTGAGGAGTGCGGGAACAGAGAGAAAGAGGGCAGAAAATAAATGTTGTGAGGATTTGTGGAGTGGGGCTCGGCAGGGAGGATGATTCTCTGCCCCCACAGTTGGTCTTGGACTTGGTAAGGGCCTCCCTGACCAGCACTGCAAGGACATTTGAGGACAATTACACATCTACGGCGAGAGATACCACCTCAGGCAGGATGGCGACTTGGGAATGCAAAGGCGAAGGCAGGGTGAAACTGTATTGGCAAGTATTCAAAGGGCTACCCAGGGGCCCTGAATGAGCAGAGGGAGAGTTAGAAGAGGCAGCCACTTCCGCCTGTGGCCAGAGCAGGGGCTGGCTCAGGATGGGGTGGCAGCCAGGCATGCAGGTGCAGTAATACGGCCCTAAGCCCCACTGCCCCATCAGAATGGAGAGAGGAGCTGGTGGAAGGGGTGCCCAAGAATTTAGAGCCGAACAGGGATTCTTGCCACCAGTGTGCAATTCACAGGATGCCCTGGGCCCCTTCCCAGGGATGTGTTAATTAACTTCCCCCATTGGTCCCCATGGGTAACCGGGCTGGAAATGAGCAAAGGCCGCTCCAGCTCACTTTGCTCTGTTCTGACTGGGAAAACCAATGGTCCTTAGCCCCGAGCTTGGCTCTAGTGCAGAGATGTGGAATTTTTCAGGAAAACTTCAAAATCACCACTGAGAGGGGAAGACATTTGAAAACTGATCTTGAATAGGAGAAAGAAAAAAAAGGGCTGGCTAGGTTTCCCCAGATGCCTAGAACACAGGAGATGTCAAAAGCGAAGTTACTGTGTTTTCATCTTACACCCTAAGTCTCCAGGACAGCAGCCAAACTTGACCTGGAGCCCCAGGTCATCCCCTTCTCCTGGGATTTGAAGCTCAGGGACCCACAGGCCCTGTGGCTTCTGCTGAGAGGAGTCTTTGGATGTCCAAAACATCTATGTCCAGAGTCCCTACCACCTGATACCCTGGGCAGAGGCTCAGGGTGCAGTGCCCTTTCAGACACACCTGCATGCCCATCTAACCCACAGACTGCGCACTACATGCTAGGGTCCATCAGGGACAATGGCAGAAAGCCCTCTGCCTACACCGCTGTTTTCAGGGAAGTAACTAGGCAACTGCAATTCAATGGGACCGGCACTCTGACTGCAAAGCTGTGGGAACACAGGGAGAGAATCCTAACTCAGCATCAGGCAATCTGGGAAGGCTTTTGGGAGGAGGTGGCATCAGAAGAGAGAGTATAGTGTAGACAGTAGGAGTCTAGGATCCAGGGACAGACTTGGGTTTGAATCCCACTTTTTAGCTCTCTGACCCCGAGGCTTGGCCCCCTCCTCTATAAATTGCAGATGAATTAGTACCCGCCTCATTAAGAGTGGCTGAGAGATTTAGTGAAATAACTCAGGTAAAGAACATGATGGGGGCTTACCACATACTACGCACTCAATAAATGTTAACTGTTTTATATATATATATATATATATATACACACACACACACACACACACACACACACACACACACATATTTCCCCCTTCTTCTGCCTTCCCCCCTCCCCCCATTCAATCGGTTGTTTCTCAGTCTATTATGAGCCTTGTGCTCCCCCGGCTGAGGCAGTTGGTTGCCAGTCGGTCGGCCGCTCACAGCAGCTCACGGCAGCTCTCGCCAGCTGCCGGCCGCTCACGATGGCTGCCAGCCACTCATGCTGGCTGCTGGCCGCTCACAGCAGCACACAGTAGCCCGCGGCTACTCAGTAGCCCGCGGCAGCACTCAGCAGCCCACTGCAGCTCACACCGACCTCTGGCTGCTCACGGCAGCCCAGCTCCAGGGAGAGCCGTTGTTCACAATCTTAGCTGTAGAGGGCGCAGCTCCCTGGCCCATGTGGGAATCGAACCGACGACCTCAGCGTTGGGAGCATGGCACTCCAACCACCTGAGCCACCAGGCCGGCCCAACTGTTATATTTATAATCATGCAAGGCCCTATTCTCACCCCCAACACGTGGACCCTGGTAAGAACCCCAGTCTGGCCCATACCAGGCAGAGCTGCTGGCCAAAGCAGAAGCACTGATAGACCCCTGGCCCTATCAGCCTCAGCCCCGACCCTTCCCACACACCAGGCACATACGGGGTGGGAGGGGACAACCGCAGTCCAGCAGATGAAAGACAGAGGTGGCGGCTGCCCACCTCTCCTGGGCCTTCGGAGTTGAGCGTGACTCAGTGCTGATCTTAAGGAGTGTATCTTTCAGCATGGACACTCCAAGTCACCTGCCTGGGAAGAAGCAGGGAAAAAAAATCCCACGACCATGCCCTCCCTTGGAAAAAAAAAAAATTCTAGGAAACAAAATACAACGACATCTTTTTATTTTGTTTTTTTCGGTAATTATACTAAAGATGAAAAACTCATAATAAACATCTCCCAGTCCCCACCTGCTAACAGTAATTATAATAGACTCAACAATAAATGGTAAAGCAGGGCAGAGCTGCATCTCGGGGAATTCTCTAGGGCATGTGGATTAGCTCGGAAAGCCTGAATGATTAAAATACACTAATTAAAATTTTGTGTTCCTTGGTAACTCGTCTGCCTGGGCCCCTGGTGTTGGCAAAATGGGAATTAACGTGACAAAAGCAACACAGAGGGTTTTTGTTTTAAATAAAGAAAAAAGAGAGAGAGAGAGAGAGAAAGAGAGAGAGAGAGAGAGGAAGATCTATATAAACAAGTTAAACACCAGGAGAAAAGATGAGGTGGTTTTCTCTCTGTTTCTATCTGGAGCACCTAAATGTCTGGGACAGGAAAATGTAAGGGAGCGGGTCCAGGCCCTGGAGGGGAGTCCCTTTGCCTGTCCTGGGGTCCTATAAGGGGCACAGGAGTATGTGTCCCGGGGTCACTGTATAAAAATAACTACTGGAGAGAAGAGGAAAGGAGAGAGAGAAGTGTGGGCAGCAGGCGCCCACCCAATCAGCTTTCCAGTAACATTCCTCTAGGGCAGGCCACATACCCCCAACTCCCCACCCCACGGCCAACGGGACCCTGGGAGGAGGCAAGGGAGCTTCTACCCCACTGCAGTTGCACAAAAGAAATTGAACACTTTTGAGTTGCCCTTAGCAACCTAATTGCATCAGTACATTGCACACAGGAGCCAAAGTAACTGAATTTTGATGAAAAGACGGCGGTAATTTACGGCATCACAAAATTAGTTGTCATGGCGACGGGTTAATTACATCTCAAATTAACAATGCAAGTGTGGTGAAATTAAATATAAATCATATTTTCTGCATAAATTATAGGGGTTGATTAGACCGGGGCTCTGGGAGAGGGAAAGGTTGAGCCGCCACGGGCCCCAAGCTGCATTCTGAGCTGACGAGAGAGGCGCCTGCAAACACGGGCGCGGATGGGGAGCTCTTGGAGGGGACAGGGGACCCGCGGAGTCAGGCGCCAGGGCTGCCTCCCTCTGCTCCCGCTGCTACTCGCAGACTCAGCTGGCTCCACACAGCACCAGGGCTGTCCCCAAAGTTTGCTTCGGCTTGGATCAAACTTTGGCTGGGGTGGGGGGAGGGGTGAGCAGGCAAGAAGGAAGGACGCTAGTGCCTCTTAGCTGAGCGCCACAGACCTAAGTTCTGCCTTCACCATTCCCAAATGACGTCCCCTGTTTCTGTGCCCTGAGCCGTCAGACGACCCGTCACAGATGGCGGGCTTAACCTCACTCTCTTCAGTTAAACGGGGTCAAATGGTTTCTGAGTCACAGGCATCTGCGTAGCAGAGGACAGGACCTGTGCCACCTGAAAGGCTAACAGCACATGGACAGGGCTGTACCAACTGGGCAGCGTGCGCTGCAGGTGCCCGGGACATCCAGAAGCAGCAGCTTCTGACCACGGGCCGTGGCAGGTACATCTGGCTAAAGAACATACTCTTCCAGCCAGCTCTGGTCAGGCAACTATACTATTGATGTCACTCCATCCTACCCAGGGGCAGGGCCTTCCTTGAAAGAAGGAAGAACTGCAGAGAGTTCAAGGCAGAAGAGACCCCAAAGACCACTGTGTCCATCTCTCCGGGGGGGTTCTGCCGAGCAATCCACCGCCCAAGTCATGGCAATACTGAAGGAGACGGCGCTGGGAAATAGATGGGGCCCCACGTGCCCACGGCCGGGTCCCACCCACCTGTCGCTGATGGGCAGCACGGGCAGCTTTCCTACGCCACTGAGCACTCCTGGACCACGGTCAGCTCTGTCTCTGGGAACCCCCAGCCTAGGCAGCTTCCCCAGAAGGCCTGAGTAACAGGTGCTTTAGAATCGTGCCTCTCTCGTCCTGCTCCGGGCCCTGTTCTTGGGTTCCGGAAAACACAATATTAGGACCGTGCTCACAGATGAAAGCCCCATTTGCTCCCTGGACAAAGGTATCAGGAGGTGATGAATCCAAACTTTAGTGAGCAGCGAATCACCAGGAAAGCTCATTAGACTTAAAGAGCCCTCAGGCCCCTGATCCAGAAATTCTGGTTCTGGACCCAGAACCTGTGTTTTGAACCCACCCCATCAGGGAATCTGACACAGGCAGTCCCAGGCCCACTTTTAGGGATCACCAGCAGTACTGATAATAATCCCATTTTGCAGATTTGGAAACTGTTAAATTACACCTCAAATTGACAATGCAAGTGCGTCCCATGCAATGCCCCTCTCTCAAGGCTGTGTCAGGCACCGTGCCAGGCCATGTGGGAAATACAGGGACCTATGAACCACAAGCTTGTCCTAGAGGAGGACACGGTCTAGTGGGGACACAAATAGCCACAGCCCAATGTGTCCAGTCCCGCACAAAGGGACAGGAACATGGAACCAGAAGCAGTGGTGGTGACAAAGGGAAGGCGGGACCAACATGCGCTGAGCCAGCGGGCTTATGGTAGGAGGCCATCCCTCGGGCTTCCTGGGTCGGGCTGAGGGCCCAGTGGGGCTGTGTCACACCTCACCTGGCCTGGGTGGGAGGAATTTCCTGAAAGGCTTCTGCAGAGAGATGGGGCAAAGGAAGGAAGAGAAGGCCCGTGGCGGTCCCCCTGACCACGGATGTGTATGTGCAGCTCATGAATATTTCAGTGGCCATTTATTTATCCCTGCACCATCCAGCTGCTGGGGCCACAGACCCAAGGTGGATAAATATAGCCACTGGGCGATCAATGAGGCATCCGCCCCCCCCAGCCACATCCATTAGGCCCCTCGTTCCCACAACCTGCTGGCTGGGCACCTTGTCCTGCTCAATTGGTTTCCGGTTTTCATTAGCGGTGGAGGCACAGTCCCGCTCCAAGCCTGGGCGTCCCCCTCACCCTTTTGGGCCCTCCCCCTCAGGCTGGGCATGGAGCCCGAGGCTGCCGTTGGCCTGGAGGGGCCTTTCAGAGAGCCCAGCTCACCAGGGCAGTGAAGCAGGGAGGTGCAGAGCTCAGCGGCCAGGTCTCACTTCCCTGGCTGGCCCCTGTGCAACGCAAGGGTGGTGGGGTTTCCCTAGGACTCTGCCACCCACACCAGGGCCAGCCACACCAAGTGCAATCTAGTTACACAAAGCTGGGGCTCTCGTCTGCGTGCCGTGAAATTTCTGGAGGGCCCTCCACTTCCCACACTTGGACACAGGGTACCTGATGAGGAGTTCTGTGGCTGCAGGGTCGGGGTTACTTGGGCTGCCACAAGGGGACTCCTGGCTCCGGGAGCCCCTACCACTCCCCTGAGCTGGAAGCTGCACACAGGCCACTGGGCTCGGGTCCTCCAAGGGCTGACCTGGCTCCAACTTCCCATCCAAAGGAACAAGAGGGGGCTGCCATGCTCTCTGGGGGCCTCAGATCAGAGCAGGTGCTGGCCAGCTCCCAGCCCCTGCTCTTCATGCCAGGCTGAGGATGTCTCGAGCAGGCTGGGGTCAGCCCCTGTGGGCACTGTGCCTCTAGGGGCAGTCTCAGCCCTGGCAGGGAGCCAGGCCCCCTCTTGGTCATTCAATAAATAGTTACTAAACCCCAGGTGGTACCAGCCATTGTCTCGGGGGTACAATCGTGAACAAGACAGACCCAAATCCCTGCCTTCGTGGGCCTTGGTAGGGGTGAGGGGTGGGGAGGGGCAATAATGAAGTAAACAAACAAAGAATGTGTTCTAGAGGACAACAAAGCAAGGAACATGACAGTGACAAAGGAGAGAGGTGGGGCTACTTTAGCTACCTCTGAGGAGGCGACATTTGAACCAGAGACCTGAACGATAAAAAGGAACATGGCAACCTGGGCCTTCTGGCTAAGGAAGGGGGAGGAAGTCTGGGTCCCAAGGAGCTGATACAGCAGAAAATGACAGAAGGAGCACCCCACCCACCCCCTCCTTTGGTGCCAAGTGTCCAAAGGCTCAGGCCAGTGGCTGGCATGACAGGTGCCCCTAGGCAGGCTTGTAGAGCATCAACATGGCCTAGGGAAGGGTGGGAGGGGAAGAGCGGAGAGGGGGAAGGACAATGGCTGGCAGACGACCAGGGGTATGAGGCCACCTGCCTGGTGGCTGTGGACATAGGCCCCTCCCCTACAGCTACCACCAGAACAGAAGGGAGCCATCAGGCATGTGTAGGCTGCAAGGCCACAGGGTGACCAAGGGCCAGGGCTGTCTCTAGCCCCTTGGCTATACCCTGAGCCAGCTCAGAGACAGAGGGCCTTGACCCTACCGTCCATTCACAGGGAAGATACAAAGGGTGGGGTGGGCGGTGGGAGGAAAAGATGGGAATAAATCCCAGAGGGAGAGGGAGAGGGAGGCAGGTCTGTGCCTTTAAAAGAATTTTCATTTAAAGGCTCTTCTCTCTTCCACCATTTCAGTGATCTATATGCAAATATGCTAATGCATGCAAATTAAGACACCACTTTTAGTCCCAATTTAATAGAAAGCATTAAAATACCATTTTTTTTTCCAAAAAACTCCATATGCATGAAGGAAGCGTGTTTTTTTTTTTTTTTTTTTTTTTTTTTTTTACTTTTCACTAAAGTCACATTCCAGCAGCAATTTTATGCTGTCAAAATGTTCTCAACAAGAGGAGATTTGACTGGCTTCTCTGCGAGCCAGTCACAGGAAGCTTGGGCTCTGCTTCTTGTTGAGTTTTTCTTTTCTTTTTCTCTCTTTCTCTCTTTCTTTCTTTCTTTCAATTTGGGGACGTGGGAAAAAAGAAAGAAAGAAAAAAACAAGACACCCAAGAGTCTTGCAGGGTAGCTTCTATTTTCAGGCCAGGGTCCAATCAATCCCCTGTGTACAAAGTGTGTTATTAAATCTACAGCCACCAAAGACGCGCACATGTTATGTGGCTTGTGGGTCAGTCCTGCCTTCTGGTACGGGTGCAGATAAAGCTGCGGGTGCCACTGTGTGTGTGCCACTTGGCGATGGGGACATCCTCCCAGGGACCCTGAACCACCGGCCTTTGCACACCACATATGTCTCAGGAGGGCAGTGCCCTTGGTGAGGATGGAGGTGGGCACAAGAGCGGGGGAAGGGCCTGAGGGGTGTGACATGTGGGGTGGCACCTCTTGCAGCCCCAGCTGCACTTCAAGGGCTATTTTCACTTCATTCGCTGCTCTGTAATTAAACCCGGGTACTCCCACTTGGGCTAACAGACCTTTTCCAGACACCGTCCTCCCCCCTGCCTGCCCCCCACCTAGGCCCATTCCCTCTTCTCCCAGCTTTGCTCTCCACTCAAATTCCCACAGACCCTTTAGGAGACTTCAAATCTTTGACCTGAAAGGCCTTTTTCAAAACAATGGGCTGCCAACCTCTGAACAGCCGCTGTAGCTCGCCTCCCTGTTTCTGTTTCTCTGGGCCCCCTCTTTGGGGGTCCAGTTCCTGATTAGACCCCGGTGACTCCATCCAACTCCTCCTCTGGAACCGGCTTCTCCTTCCAACTGAAGCTGATCAGGGCCTGACCTCTGGGAAGCTGCAAGGTGCTCTGATCCCAGAAAGTTCCTCCCAAAAGGGTGACACTCAGCCAACAGGAGAAAGGGCCAAAAGGGACCCTGCCACACGGGTGGTGCTGTTCGTGGGCAAGGTCTCACTCAGTTCTGTGTCACAGGGTCCTCTTACACTCAGGGTGAACACTGAGTACCATCACCTCCCCACAGGCCGGGGGCCCACCCAGGAGCTTGGCACGCATTGGTTCCTTTACTCCTCTGACAGACCCTCTTGTATAAGAGTTACCAATTCCAAGTTACAAATATGGAAAAGCAAGGCTCAGAGAGAGGTGAGGCCACTTGCCCAAGTCTCACAGAAACTATTGCCAAGCGGCAAAGTGAGGCCTGTGTGTCTCCCACACACCCAGAACCAGCTAGAAGGCAAGGGGCCACACTTCCCACCCCAGCTTGGCCCCATCCAGTTAGGAAGCCCATCTGCCCCACGTGGGGCTTCAGGTCCCCATCCGTATAATGGGAGCAGGAGGTCGCAGTCATCTAGGGCTCCTTCTGGCTCCATCTGCTCACAACAGTGTAACAGATGGAAGAGGAACAAGGGTGGGGCTGGGGGGGGTGTCCCCAAGGTGGGGGAGTGAGGTAGCCTGGCTCCCCAGGGCCACCTCACACCCTGGGAGAGGCCCTGAAGGCCAGGATATCAAGCAGAGGAGAGAAGGGTCTAGAAGTAGGAGGTGGAGGAAGAGAAATTGAAAATCGGGCGTAGGAGGTGCGTGATGAAGTCAGAGAAATACTTAGACTGGGCTTTAAAGGATAAAGAGGGCAGAAGTCCCATTCCAGGGAACTGTCCGAGAGAAAAAGGGCAAAGAGAAGACCCACTGGCAGTGGTCCTGAGCCTGGGTGAGGGTGGAGGGTGGGGACGTGTAGCAGAATGGGGGTACACAAGTGCCCACTCTAGACTGGGGCCCAGAGCTTGGGTGTGGGGTGCAGGGAGGGGCTCCACACACACATTTCTCCAGTGAAAATGAAAAGGCAGGGCCGGAGACCAGTGCTGAGCGGGCGTGACGGCCCGGCTAGCAGAGCCCATGGTGGAGAAAAGAGAATAGATGTTTACGGGAAATACATACGTTGGTGCCAAACCCCTGGTTTTATTGTCAGGGAAAAAAACAAACCCAACCACCGAAACTCATCGTCAACTGAGAATCCACATGGAGGCAAACGATTTCCCCATCAAACCAGTTTTATTGGATATAAATATCTAATTATTCGTGCCAGGCCCTGGAATGCCAGACATTTTGCAGCTTTTATAACATGTGTAGGAGTCTTTACAAACGACATATATTAACAAACCTGATAAAAATATTTGTTATATATTAATAAACCTGATTTGAATTTTATCTGAATTATTTTTTGCTTAGTGGGCAGTTTTGTTGTTGTTGTTGTTGTTGTTTTATGAACCCAGAAAAGAGCCAGAATGTTTTGGGGCGACTCACACCCTCATTCTGTGGGGACATTTTCTGAGAGCTAATGTGCCTGACCCAGCAAGTTCCAAGGAAGGGGACCCCGCACCACTGCGCAGTGACACACGTGCCCCCGCCCTACCCCACTGCCACTTGGCGGTTCTGAAACACACACTAGCTCACAGCACTTCACAACCACAGGACCCACAGCTGCAAGTCAATACCTCACACATGACACAAATATCATGCCCCAAACAGACAAACAAAAGTATTGACTTTTCAAACAGAAAGCACACAATTATGCTCATAGCTAGCCCTGTGTCAGCTTTCCACAAACCATGGAAGACGACAAAGAGCTGGGCAGAGGGGGCAGGAAGGCGGGAGGGGCAGAGGGAGAGAGGGGAAGTGTCTTGTGGGGAATAATGTGGATCAGCCTGTCATCTGGAGACCCATCTTCATCTAGAATTAATGCACTAAAGTTCTTTTGTTTTTCCTCTAAATGGTTTTAAAGAGACAGTGAATTCTCGGCCCGGACACCGGGGCTCAGTGTGCAGCTAGTCCAGGCTCCAGAAAGTGAACAGGCAGCCGATTCCAGCCAGGCCTGAGTCCGTTATCTTCCCCATCTCTGCCCCTGCCCCAACCTCCTGCCGCTGTGTTTTCTCCGAACTTATCGCGATGGAAAGAAAGTTTAAAATCCCGGGCTTTCAGGGCTCCCCACAAAAAGGCTGAGCTATACAGAACTGAAGGACGTGAAAGCCCTTGACTGGGCAAGACGAGGGGTGAGAGAGGAAGGGGGGTGAGTGGCGATGGACTGAAGACTCCTGAGCAAGGAGCCTGGGTCGCACCTGGGGGCAGGGGGCTGGCAGCAGCCCCCTGTAGGTAGGGCCAAGAGAGTATGCAGCGTGTACTGCAAAGGCCCCATTTTCCTCAAACAGAAGACCCCAAACCCCTGAAGCTGAGGCTAGAGGGGCAGAGGCTGGGTGAAAGGAGGAGTCTGGGCATGAACCAGAGAGCCCCAGGAGACCCTGGGGGAAATCAGGGTCAGGGGCAAGTTGTCCCTTGAGGTACAAGGGCTGAAGGAACCTTTCAAGTTCGAGTGATATTTAGGGAGACTCTAGCCAGAAGCTGGTCGTCCCATGGATAGTGAGAAGGAAACACCCACAGCCCGAAATGCCGGCACTCAGGCCTACGGACTCACAGGGAGCAAGAACTCGAGATTAAGGAGAGCCCTGGGCCTCTGCTGAGAACCTTCTGAGAATGCCCACACATCCTCCCCTTAGAGACCTGTGCTCAGAGGGGTGGGCTGGGGGCCGGGGGGTGGGGGGGCCGAGAACAAACAGCAGCAACAGGAACAGAGTTGAGCCATTTCAATTATTCATATGCCAGATGGATTCTTTTCCTGCCTTTTTTTTTCTATAAAAATAAGGAGGGAGGGAGTACTTCTTACAATAGTCTCGAAAATGGGGGGAGGTAGGGGAAAGGGGAGAAAAAATTAGAACTCTAGCCCCCCATTTGTACCCATCCCATGCCCTGGAGACCCTGATTTCCTGATAGGAGGACGGAAGGGACGAAATGACCTCTGTCAGGCAGGGATCAGGGGTGCCATTTAGGTTCTCCATGAGCAGAGAGCAAGAAGCAAGGAAAATTGTTGAAGAAAGGGAGGGAGAGAGAGAGAGAGAGAGAGAGAGAAGCACAGAGCTTGGGATGGAGGGGGAGGCAGGCAGAAGAGGGTTCCGACCTTCTGTGAAGGATATAAAAAATCCAGCCGCCTCAGGGGACACCCAACTATCTAGCATATTGCTGTTAAAATGTCTGCAAAATTTAATACACTTGGCATGCCATCTAATCAGTCCTTGGAAACTCGGGCACTCTCTCCCTCCGAGAGTCAAACCGCCTCAGACCTTACCCCTATGGTATTCCCACCTCCCTCCCTGTCCCCTGATTTTACATAAAGTTGTTCTCCCCTCATAAAAACAGCTTCCTTGGCTTTTAGGATACATTTCATTCTGAAGTTCGTCCAAGGTCAGCATCTGAAAGGTTTTCGAGGAAGCAGGTAATACCCAGGGGGTGGGGTCCTGGGGCCAGGCCTTTGGTACCCAGACTTCTTGGGGAGGGTGATTAGCAGGAGAGAGAAAGGACACCAGGACAGGCAGGTACTGGCAAGGAACATGGTCCCAGATGGGCAGGCAAAGGCTGCTCCATCCGGGGAGGCCAATGAGAGCCATTCATCCTGACAGCTCTTATTTAAGTAGCTGCCCAGCACACAGAGAGCGGTGTCCCTGTGTCCTCACCAGGACGCAGACACACACCAGTGTACACGTGGACACATGCCCAACCATGTGCTCCATCAATCCATCCGCGAACCCCACAAGATTCCACGGCTATTTCAAGAAGTTTCCAGATTGGCCCAAGGAATGGCCACCTGACCTTCCACCCCAAGTACAGCAATCAGAGCCCAGCATGACCTGGATATTTTGGCAGGTTATCATATGCTGTGGCCTGGCAGAGATCTCGGAGAGCTCCTGAATGGGACCGGGAGGATCAATCCCCAAAAACCTTTACCCTCTGCCCCAGGGAAACAGAGTTCTTACCAAATCCTCTTTGTCCTTTCTTCCTTTCTTTCTTTCTTTCTTTCTTTCTTTCTTTCTTTCTTTCTTTCTTTCTTTCTTTCTTCCTTCCTTCCTTCCTTCCTTCCTTCCTTCCTTCCTTCCTTCCTTCCTTCCTTCCTTCTCTCCCTCCCTCCCCTCTCCGCTCCCTCTCTCCCTCCCTCACTCCCTCCCTCTCTCCCTCTCACTCTCTCTCTCTCTTTTTATTTCCTCACCTCTGACTGACCTAAAGTCTCAGGTGGCCTTAAGTAGGCCTCGAGGACCCTAAGAGGCTCAGGGAACCCCAGAAAGCCCGTGGCATGCTAAGACACAGCACTTCTTTATAAGATGGGGTAAGGCACGACAGGCCAAGAATTGGGAGACCCCAGAGTCCCTTCCATCTGTAGGAGAAAGCTGCAGCAGCCGGGGACACAGGGCATAGGTGTCCCCCTATTTAACTTCCCTGCCCCTCACCACGCAGTGGGAACAGAGGCAAACAGGAGAAGGGTCTCAAAGAGGTGTGGGCGGGGCCGCTTCCTGTGTGGGTGACCCCCATGGTCACACAGGACTCCATGCTCAGAAGAGCTCATGCTTCTTCTGAGCATGTCCTGCTGTGCCCGTCATGAAATTCTTTAAAATTTTAGGACAAGGGGCCCCGCAAATGATGTAGCAAGTCCTGGGTATGGGTTTTGAAAGATCAGGGGACCTGGGTTCAAATCCCAAGGCTCTGCACCCTATAAGCCAGTGACATCAGAAAAGCCCCTCATTGTCTCAGGCAGCAGGGAGCCTCATCTATACAGTGAAGTGATCACACCTGCTCTCAGGGTGGTCAGGAGAACTGGGAGGAGTAAAGCAGGGAAGAGCTTTGGGATCACGAGGACAGGTACCTATTCAAATACAGATGTATTGACCAAGAGAGGAGCGCAAGACCTGTTCGCGTTGGTGGTGGCTTCCTACCAACCCAGGGATGACCTGCTCCACTGTGGCCAGAGGTCTGCTCAAAAGTAGTGCAGTAGGGAAGCCTCTGGCGTGCCCAGCCCGCTGGCCCCATTCATAGGTGAAGACATGAGGACAGAATCAACAAATGACCTGCCTTTTGTCACAGAGCTGCCTCCGGGAGGGGTGAGGCTTAGGACATACTGTTCCTGCCATGCAGGCTCTGCCTGGGCCACAGGACATTTGAGATGGGAACAGTGAGAGGGAAGAGTAGGAGGCAGGATTTGGAAAAGGGAAGGAAGGAAAGGCCTCGTTACACTACACACACACACACACACACACACACACACACACACACACACACACACACATACACACACGGCAAAATGAAGGCTGAGAACTTGGTCAAAACGAAAAATCCTACCCTGTTCCATCGAAACTTATTTTAGGGAAGGAGGTAATTGTCCAAGACCCTAATTGCCAAATAAAAAGCCGACCACACACTAAACAGCTCCTAGTCTTTAATTAGACCCCAAGAAAAAATGATGGCAAAAAGAAAATTAAAGTAGAGGAAGAAGGCTCCCTGAGGAGGGAAGATGCATGGGGTCCCCTTCCCTTCCGCAAGTCCAGGGGCTTCAGATGAAGGTGACCCCTCCCCGTGCAGACACCGGGAGTGCCCAGTGATGGGCTGGCACTGCCCATTGTGGGCATGGAGCCAAAATAGCACTTCAAAGCCCATCTGAGGGCCAGCCTCAGTCCTGGGGCCTTCCTGGGGGCCTTCCTACATCCCGGCCTATGGACGCTGGCCTTCGGGAAGGTCAGCTATTTCTACCAGCTCTGGAGGTGAGGGAGCAAGGAAAGGAGAGAGCTTTCGGTCTGGAGTAACCTCTGACCCACTGAAAGATCTGCCCATCAAGCGGAATGGCCCAGCTCCCACTGACCAATCTACCCACAAGCACTTTTCTCACTGTGACCCCAGGCCCTTCTCCTGGGCCCGTGTGGAGTTGGGTGGCTCTGAGGTTGTGTGAGCAAAAGAGATGCCCCCAAGGCTCCTCCTTGATGGCCTTTCCTAACTAGGAGTGGACACGCAGAAATCCTCAGGGTGACAATGGCATGCGAGGACGCCACCCAGTCGGCTGTGTCATTCCACCCAGGCAAGGGAAGTACCCACAGACCCCTGACTCCAGGAGCCCCTGCCCAGCCTCTGGCCCTTGGAGAATACGGGGGACCTTTGACATTGACTAAGGGTGGGTCTAGGAAGAAAAGGGGACCCTGTCCTTGGGAAGGTGGGGCTGTGCAAGGGAAGGTGCTCGTATTCTCACCTCTCATATAAACAGACACAACCCTGCAGGCCAACCAAATCTCATGGCCGGGGGATCTTGCTAAGTGCCAAGCCCAGCAGGTACCGGACCGTGGCAGAAGCAACGGGCTTCATCGACGGCATACAATGGCCAGGTCCCAACAGCAGAAGAGAGGCGTCCACACAGACGTCTGGGGAAGAGCCCAGGGACAGAACACAACCAGCCTGGGTCAAGCGAGTGAGCAGGAGCTGCCATCCTGGGCCCCGCCTCTGCAGACTGGGTGGGTGTGAGGTGGGCTTACAACTAAAGCCAGCCCACTACGAGTGGGCACATCCAAGGGAGGGAAAGAAAGGCCTTGCCTCACTGCAGCTGGCCGCAAAGGCAGCCGGGACAGCCACGCTGAAGACCCCTATCCTTCCCCTGCCTGACAGGTCACCGCAGCCACCTGGAACCAGAGTTGTCACACCCACACCTGGCTTTCCTTCTAGAACGAATGAGCACTTGCGGAGTGGGGTGCACCATGCTTCCATTTCAAAGGCTCACCTCTGCACTCCACAACCCTCTTCTTCCAAGCCTAGGAGAGGAGGACATGCTCCAGAAACCCAATCGACTGGGCTGGCCCGCCGTATCTGCTGCTGCAACGACTCCGCGGCGGAGATGCAGGCCGAGCCCCGCTGCACACACAGTGTTCTTTACCCATGTCCCCATTTTGCAGACAGGACATTAAGCGGCCACGGGCTAGATGCAGGCCTAACAGCTACAAGGGCAGCAGCTTCCCCTCACTAAGCACCGACGGGCCCCAGGCCCTGTCGCAGGCACGTTACAGACCACATCCCTGCAAAGAAGGCACGGTTTGTGCCCCTTGCACAAAGGAGGACACTGAGGTTAAGCATGGAGAAGTGACAGCCACACATCTACAAAACGGCCGGCCCGGCTGCAACTGGTTGGCCTGGTTCCAAAGTCTGTCGCTCTCCATCGGGCCTGTCTCCCAATGAGTTCTGTCTGACCACTAGTTCTAGGCAGGGGCAGGCCTGGCTGGCCCCTTCCCCTGGTTGCTCCCGTACTGGGTTCTCTGGTCGCTGACCTAATGCCTGTGCCTTGTGCACACAAAGTGTAATGTGGCTGAGAAGCATGACTCTATTCCCAGCCATGCACCATGCCTTGCCAGGCTGGCCAAGACCTGCAGCGCCAGAGCAAGCTGGAAGAGCTTCCCTGGGGGGGGGAAGCAGGCATGAATCTGACCTGCGAGGGGGGGGCCCACCATGAGCACATCGGTCAGGTGGGGCCTCCTTGCTGGCTCCCGTCCTGCCTGCTTTGCTCTGTGAGAGCGCCTCAGGCTTCCTTCCATCAGGATGAGAAGTGGAATTCCTTTGGATGGCAGTTGTTTCCCAGCATCCTTCCCAGCTTGGGAACGGCTTAGGAGACAGTCTAGGCCCCTGGCAGAGGCCGCAGGAGTCCTGCTAATTCATTAGCTCTCCGTCTTCCCTAAGTGCTCACCAGACACAATCCGATGGTCCCAGCGACGTGCCCTCTACCCCCACCCTCCCCTTGGAACTGCACAGAAGCTTCACCTTACGCTCCTCCATCTTTCCCTTCTGTATCGCAAAACCCCAAAGGAGCCCTTTGCCCCCTCAGCCAGGCCTGGGCCCAGGCAGCCCCACACAGACAAGCAGGACAAGATCCCCGGACCAGGTTTACGGCGGGGAGAGTTCCAAGTGGGGCCAAAGTTTAGAAAGGGCTCCACCTTCTCTTTTTGCCTTCAGACAATTCATCTAGGGGACTGGGATTGGGGGAACCCAGGCCAAGTCTGCCCCCATTTCTTGGAAGTTTTAAGAGATGACCCTACATCCAAGAAACACCAACTTATAACCCCAAACACCCAAGGCCTGCCTGGTGCCCCCACCCCAGGAGGGCACCACATAGAAGCTGTTCTAACTAGAAGCAGAAGCTTTCTAGGGCCTCTGCAGCCCCATGGACTCCCCCATGGCTCTCTGCTGTCACCTCCGGGTCCTAGGTGGGATGCATGGCAGTGCCCTCCAGGTGGCCAGCCTGTACAAGCACACTCACCTAAGGAGGGGCATCACGTAATAGAGTGGCCCGGTCCCAAGGGCCAGGAGCTCGGGTCCAGCAAGGCTGGAGCCACAGCTGAGAAACCCCAGGAGGTCCGAGGCCCAGGAGCCAGGGACGGCCGCAGCCACACGGGTCCTGTTTTGAGGGAGGCTGCACGGTGCCCCGGTGCCAGCACCTGTGTGATGTACCTGTTTCACTTTCCTGGGCATCCATTTTCCCTCTTAAAAATGAGCCTGAGCTGGACGGTCGCTGGGAGCTGCTTGCGGCTCGTGGAGTGAACAGCTGAAGGCTTGCTTATCGTTGGTCCTCAGTAAATATTACCTGGGAGCACGACTGCTGTTTTTCTCATTTTCACGAGCATCACTCTCTTCGGTTCCAAATAGTCTATGAGCCTCCTTTCAGACAAAACTACAAAGTCATAGGGATGACTGGAGTGCTTATAAGCCTAAAAAAAAAAGCCACATTTCCTAAATTCTTTATGCCCAGAGTCAAAAGTAGTGAGGTGAGGGTGATGAAGATTTGCTTAGAAGCTATGAAGTATCTGGCCAGGTTTTGTGAGCCCCAGTGACCCCGAGCTGCCCACATGTGATCCAAAAGGCACTGACTTCAGACTAGCCTGGAGACTGAGGACGCGCGACTGGCTCTTCCGGGCCCACTTTGGGGGGATGGTCTTGGGGGTGAAGCGTATTTATCTAGGGCAGCAAGGGTTAACGCCGGGGCTGGGAGAGGCCAGGCAGCACGGAGCACTCCCTGTTTATTAATAAGCTATTTATCACCAGCTTTGCTTTTAATGCCATTTGGGTTTAATGTCGTTAATGAAATATAAATACCCACGCTAACGATGTCGGTCGGAGGCAACACGGGCAGCAGACGGCTCGCGAAACAGGGCCAAACCGCCGGGCACGCTGGGGACGAGGCTGAGAGCTGGGGAAGTGGAAGAGGTTCCCACCAGCTCGGCACCCCCAGCCCCCTTCTGCTCCACCACCAGACGCCCCAGCTGGGCTGGCTGTGCCGGGAAAGGCGGGGAGGAGGGCAGCCTGGGGCTGGGGAAGAGGAGGCCTCCCAGGGCACAGGATGCTGTTAACTCCTAGAGCACAGAGCGGGAGTGAGAGTTCCCACCTCGGGGGCAGTGCCCGCCTGGCATCAGGCCCCTTGGCTGCAGGAGGCTGGACTAGCACCAACTGGCCGCAGGCCCCTCTCGCTGCCCTGAGCTCCTGACCACTAGGAATGGAGCTGGGGTGAGGGCTCATGAGAGGGAGCAGTAAGGACCCCATCAAATTTTCCAATAAAGACCATCCTCCTGGCCCCTGGAATGACATTTCAGGCAGCTCTGTCCCCCTGGATGGCACACCCTCCCTGAGAAGCTGGCCCGGGGCTACTCATAGGCCCTGTGCATAGGCTTGGAGAGATCGGTAGACAGGGGTTTCTGTTCAGTGCCCAGAGGACTTAGAGCATGAAGCAGGCTGTTATGCCTGACCTGCTACCTGAGCTGGCCTGCCCCTCCCACACAGTGGGTCATCCCTGCCGGCCTCTCCTGAGCTCAGAGCAGATGCCCTGATCGGATGACCACCTGATAGGTTATCCCAGGAACTTCAGGCCCTCCCCTAGACAACAGCCTCACCTGGGGGAAGTGGCCATGGGACTTGCTCCCCAGCCCAGGGGCCACAGACCCTTGGGAGGAAACGTGGACTCTACTCATCCAAGTGTCCCTTGGGCCCCACTATAGTAGGTTGGAGACTGGCGAGTGGCTGACCTTGGCTCCACTGTCCCCTCCCTGTACCATGCCAGTGGAGATCACCATGCCCCCAGTCCCACCTTGTTTGCCAAGTCCCCAGGCAGGTCCCTAAAGGTTCTGCCTCTTCCAGAGGGACCTCCAGGCTATTCTCGAGAGGGAACCTGCAGCCTCTGGCCCTCCTTGCTCAGGGCTGTCAGAAAATGCAACACAATCAGCGAAATATGAATTCAGATAAACTGAAAATACTTTTTTTAGTGTAAGTATGTTCAAATACTTCATGGAACATACTTCTAAAGAATTTTTGCAGTTTATCTGAAATTCAAATTTTATTGGGTGTCCTATATTTTTATTCGCTACATCTGGCAACCACATCCTGCACCTCAGCAGGTAACACCTGGCAGGTAGGGATGGTTTCTGGTGGGTGAGCAGGACTGTGAGTGGCAGTGAAGGAGAGCAGAGGTCCCTGCCCACCTCGGACGGAACAGCAGGCTCCTTTGAACAGGCTCTGGTTATAACTGTCCCCCTGCCTGTACTCTTCCCTCCCCGGTCACTTCTGCACTGTCCAACACCGTGGCTCACCTGTGGGGGTCCCCTCTCCCTGCACCCCCCAAAGTCACCTCCATGTCCCCAAGGAGTACAGGGCTCATTTGCTGGGGCTTGGTGGAGCTCAGCTCAGCGGCTAATCCCCTGGGTGGCTCCTGTCAGATTATTAATTAGCTAAAGCGGATCGGTCCTGGAACAACATGCGTTTGGACTTCAGATAAAGCAGGCCAGGGAAGCCGGGCGGGGGGCTGCTTAAAGTGACAAGACCCTGTTTCTGAACTGCTCCCCGAGGTGGGACCAGGGAAGCAGGCAGAGGCTGGGGCAGGGCGGTTTCCAACAGGCCCCTCAGCATTCCTCTTGCCTGTTTGAGAAGGGGCGGTGGGTGCAGACGGACCTAGATTTGGGCACAAATGGGACCTGTGAGAGGAGGCGTCGGCGGCAGTTGGGTCTTGCTTTTTCATAAAGAGCTTGTGCCTAATCAGATCATGTCACTCAGAACTCTTCAAAAAGCTTCTTATTTCACTCGGGGTGAAAGCCTGAGTTTTAACAATGGTTATGAGCCCAGCAGGATCTGGGGAGCCCCCCACCTGGACACCCTTGACCTCACACGGCCTTTCCCCCACTGGCTCCATGCCCCCATCCTTGCTGTCCTCCCACACAGCAGGGGCGCTCCTGCCTCTGGGAGCTCACACGTGCTGTTCCCCCGACGAGAATGCTCTTCTCCCAGATATTAATTAGGGTGGTTTGCTCCCTCACCTCCTTCTGTCCTTACTCAAATGTCACCATCTCAGTGATGCCTTCCCCGGACGCCACACCTAAAATTAACAAACAATCCACCCACCTCCCCCTGCCACACACACTCCCTCTGCCAGTCTCCAAACCTGCTTTAGTTTTCTCCTGGACATACGACGCCATCTAACATGTATGTTATGTCTTTATCTGATTTTTCATCAGCCTCCCTCCACTCCAAGGCAAACTGCACAAGGACAGACACTCTCACCTTGTTTGTTCACCACTACAGTCCCAGTTCCCAGAGTCTCCCAAGAATGCTTGACGAATGTATGAAAATGAAAAATGTATGACCAGAGGCCAGAGGTCAGGATTTGGACCACCACCTCTTCTGGCTCCCCGGCCTGCCCCAGTGGGCTCCCCGGGCACCTACCTCTTCCCCGCTGACCCTATCGGATCCCACCCTTCCCCAGTTCTGCCCCCACACTAGATGCTACCCCAGTCCTAGTATTTCCCCTAAGGTGCATTTCCAGGCTCTGGGTCTCCCGAGGGATGTCCTGGGGTGCCCAGCTCCATGCCACCCAGACCTCCCCTCCCAGCTGGGACTGCTGCTTTCTCTTCCCAGAAGCAGCATGAGGTGGGACGGAGGGAACACCGGGACTCCCAGCTGCTTTCCTGGCCCAGCTCAGCTACCAGCAAACTCCTGGGCTTGGACTGTTTTGACTTGAGTCAGTGAAGCTGAAATATTGAGTCACAACGGCCCTAAACTTCATTACCAGCTCTTAACATAGATTACTAAGGGAAAAAAGTTGCTTTTAATTGCTTTTCCCCGATTAGCATTTCTGGAGAAGAAACCAGTGATTAATTACACCTTCCCTCCTCTCACCCACCCTGGCCACAGGGGTTCTCCACCCCGCAGGCTACCAGAAGAAGGCTGTGTCAGAAAAGGCTCCTGCTCCTGAGGGGCCGAGAAACCAAAGTAGAGAGAAAACCTGGGTGGTGAGTGAAAGGTGAGGAACATGCCCAGGGCTAATTTACTGGGGAACACGCAGAGAACGTTGTGGGCGGCCCAGGGGGGCGGCCATCCAAGGGTCTCCGGGAAGGTGGACTGCAAGGGTCCCCCCCCTGTAGCCTCATGCCTCAGGTGTGGCTTCCTCGGAGCCGAAGGACTTTCACCTGGACCAGGTAGACTACACCTGCGTAGATTCTAGAAAGTTGAGAGAAGACAGAAGAGGAGTAGCCTGAAGATCTGTAAGAGAAGCCTCATTCACAGCCGCTGGGACTCCTCTCGTGTGTGAAACCTGACATTGCTTCTCAGACGCCAGCAAGTTCTCCCTGTGGAGGTTCCAAGGTCATGGGGATGGAAGCAGGGCAGACGTGCCTCTCCCCTCGTCCACAAGACATTAACCCTCCCAGAGCCACGGGCCATTGTCCCCTTTGGGGCAACGGAGTCACCATATGAGGAGAGGCCCCTGGGTAGCTCCAGGCAGGGCAGGTGCTGCCAGCCCCTCCCAGCTCCTCTCCCTTTGGGTCTGTGCCTGGTGGAACCCAGGGGCTTCCCGACTATGCTAAGAAGGCAGAAGGCAACAGGGAGAACTGAAGGAGGCGGCTCAGGGCGGGGGTGTCGGCAACATCAAGCAGAATTCTCACAGATTAGAAACCAGGAGGTGTACTAACTTCCCAAGCCATCTCCCCATCACACTTCCGCCCAGCCCAAAGGGGCTGTGACCTTGGAGACTACTTACCCTCCCAAGCACGGTGTCACCCAGGGGTGGGGAGGACTTGGGCCCCCACACCCTCGGCCAGCACCTCCCTCTCCTGACCCCTCCCCTCCGCACTCCCACCGGGCAGTGTGCTCCGGAGGAGCCAGCCCCACATCAGATCAAAGCCCTGGAGAACGGAGTTAGAACTGTCCAGTCCAGTTATGAGTGAAGGCCGCGATCTAGTGCAGGCCATGCAGGCAGCAGGCAGAAGAGCCTCCCACGCATGCACAGACACACGCCTGCCCACCCAGACACACCTGCCCCCAGGGCTCAGCCCCGTGTTTTGATGCCAGCCAGCAGACACACCCAGAAAGACTGGCTGCCCCCTCCTTGGAGCCAAGCGGAGGCACCAGCTGCACGCTTGGGACGTCCCTGTCACCCCCCACAAGATGTCACCAGCCTGTTCCCTCCTGTCACACCCCCTGGGGTCAGGCCTCTAGAGCTTTCCTGGAGGGCTGAGCTGGCCCATATGGCTGGGAATATGCTGTCAGCATGGGCAAGTACTCACTGGGGCCCTTGCAACCGACTGTGACAGCTTCACACTTGCTGCAGCCGGGCCTCTGGCTTGCTGTTTGGGTTGTGCAGTGCCCATCCAGGGGGGTCGGGGATCACACACTGTTCTAGCATCACTGGGACTGTCTGCCCCATTTGGCCCAAGCAGATGATACCAGGATCCAGCAGAATGGAGCCTCATGTCAGAGGCCCTAGAAAAAGGGACCGTGGCCCAAGTCAAATCTGATGGGGCACCTATAGCAACTCACACCATGAATTGTGCAAAGACTTTCCACATGGAAAGACTGCTAGAATCCCTGCTCATGAGCTAAGGCTGGAGGTTGTATAGGACCCATGGAATCGAGGAGGTCTTAGACAAACCCATTGCTCAGTTCCGTATGTCCGGGCTCAAGGTACACAGAAGCTCGGCCCTGGGGACACAGATCACCTCTAAAGCCACAGAGAGAGGAACTATGTGAGTTTCAAGGCTTAACCTCAGGCCCCGCACAGAACCCGTGGGGCAAAGGCACAAAACAGGCTGCGCTGCAGAGTCTTAGAGCCAAAAGGACCGTGAGCGTGGAAGAAACAAACCCCTGCTGCAAACAGTGCCAGAGACAAGCAGACCTCTGGCCTTCCATCCACGTGGTGCTGACCACGAGGGGCCTTGGTCACTAAGAACGCCACTCAAATGAGCTTTCTTAGCAACCAGGATGGTGCTTCTCCCCCGATCCACAAGACGTTGGCCTCTGAAAGTCATGGGTCCTTCTTGGCACTGCTGGGGTCGGAGCATGAGAGAGAAGAGATGAAGGGCCACACGTCAGGGGGCCGGGAATGCTGGAGTCCCCCAGGGGGCCTTTCCTCCCCCCTGTCAGTCCATTAGCAAGTCCTGTTCACTCTCCCTCTGAACACAGGAGGACTCTGCCCCCTTCTCTCCATTTGCACCTTCTCTTCTCAGCCACAGCCCCTCACTCCAGTGTACCGGCCTCCCCTCTGGCGTTCTGTTCTTCCCCTGGCCATCCTCCAATCCAGTCTCCCCATGGCAGCCCCAGCCATCTTTTTAAAACAAAAATCAGATCATTTTACCTCCCTGTGGCGTAAAACCCTCCAGTGGCTTCTTGTCACCCTAAGCCCTACGTACCCCTCCTCCCCCCGCCATCATCCACCTCCCGGCCACGGGGACCTTTCTGCTCACCAAACGTACTGAGCTCGTCCCACCTCAGGACCTCTAGACTAGCTGCTCTCTCTTTGTGGCACGTTCTTCCGCCTGCCCTTCGGATGGCTGTCTGCTTCCTGTCCTTCGATCTCCGCTAACTGTCACCCCCTCAGAGGCCTCCACTGACTGCCCACTCCCCTCCCAGCACCTCATCCTATGTCCACTCTGCACTAATGGTTTCCTTGTCCTTTTGTGGGTTTGTTTATTGTCTGTTTGCCCAACCAGAACTCCAGGAGAGCCAGGGCTGTCTTGTCCACTCTGTCCCCAGGGACTGGCAGACCCCAGGCCCTCCGTTACTGAAGAATAAATATAACCAAATCCTCCACGGCACAGCCAGAAATGGGGAGAATCTGAGCTAGACAGGATCAGGCCTATGGACGAGGCCCAGGCACAGACTTGCCCCCTCGCCCACACTCTGGTGTCATGAAGCAGGACACCTCTGCGACCATGGGTTGCCCTTGCCACAGAGGGCCCCAGCCTGAGGCCAGACCCAGTGCCTGGAGAGGGCTGGGTGATCGAGGAAGGGCTCAGCCATGACAGTCCCTTTTGGAGCCCTCAGAGTTCCCAAGCTTCATTATGAAGCTGGCTAACGCCAGGATGCAGGAGTCCCATAGGATTCGTGGAGCCCAAACCCTATGGCAGGTGCAAATCCCAGCTGGCATGGCCCCTGGGAGTCAGCACTGAGTGGAAACTTCAGAAAGGGAAAAACTAATGGGCATATTTTGCCAAGGGAACGAAGAAAACAAAAAGCCTGCCACTGAGAACAGAACAGGTAAGCGTCCCCCCTCGACGGGGGTGACACAGGCACTTTGGCAACTTGCTCACGTGCAGGGCACAGCGGGGCTGGGGAGCCCCTCATCCAGACGCACGAAGACGCGTGGGCCTGCGCTCCCAGGCAGAGGCGAGCAAGAAGAACCCAGGAAGGCATGGAGACTGTAGGTGCTGGTGCCGAAACCTAGCGAGACGGCTATGCTGCCAGCTGTCTCCACAGCCGCACCGTCGTCAGAGATGTCGGCACAGTGTCAGCACGGACAGACCATCCTGGAGTGTGACCGCATTCTGGACACCAGGAAGAAGAGTCTTAGCCACATGGGTGCCCCACAACAACAAGAAAAGGCCACATTTACATCCGATTTGCAAATTCCTGGGCTGTGTCTAAGGCTTCTGCTAGTCTCTGAGGTGGCATGGCCTGAAATGAAGCTGGCCTACAGCTTTGGGGAACTCTCAAACCCCAGTGGGCACCAAGACATCCGTCTCTGCAACTGCTTTCTACCTGCAAGTTCAAAGTCCATGGCAGAGCCTGGCCATGAAGGGAGGGGCGGGACATGTCTGCTCGTGGTGCCCATGGAGAGGGAGACAACAGGAGCGTGACGCTGGGCCGCTGAGTCCTCTCTGGCACACACTGGAGGAACGGCCCCCAGCCCTGCACTCCAGCCACTCTCTAGGCCCTCCACCTCAACGCCTGCCCTAGCACCTTGTCCATCAACCCTACCAACACACAACCCCTCGAGGCTGGTTCCCTTGGGATCCTAAGAGAACACTGAACAATGGCCGATATGTGATAAGTCACCTGCCGCAGGTGAACCCTCTACCCCCAAAACCACGTTTGATACCTGATAGTACCATCCCCTTGGACTACTCATCTCTGGCATATGTGATCTGCCTTAGGTAAGGGGTGATTTCTGAACCTGGATCAAAAGACACCCGTGGCTTCTCCTCTAAGGCGGGTCCTACCTGGGCTGGAGGCCCACCTGAGAGAGCCCCAACAAGTACACGTGAGCTCAGAGCAGGACAGCAGCGTCTGGACGTGCAGATAGGCTGGACCTACCGTTCACAGAGATGGCGAAATGGCCTGATGCTTTGCTCCAGGAGTGGTGTCTGCTAGGGCACAGGCCTCACGGGGAATACCTGCACACTGAGGGCACCATCCAGTGCCATGCAGTGAGTGGTAATGCTGGCAGGATTCTTAAAGATCAGTTATTCCAATCTCTTTATTTTATGGGCAGGGAACCAGATCCAAAGGGAGGAAGCAGTGCGTCGACAGCAAAGCCAAGGCCAGTATGCAGGTGTCCTGCTCCTAGACCAGGGCTCTTTTCTCAGTCCTACATTTTTCTCACTTTCTGAGCTACCACCATCCAGCTCAGAACCCACTGAGAAAGGCCTGGGCAGGCCCTCCCCTAAGGAGGAACCCGCCAACACAACCCCACCCCCATTTCCCAGAGACATATTGGGAATAAGCTACCTTTGCAGCCCAAGAGGCTGGGGTCCGAAGTCCATTCCAAAGCACACCACTGGAGCTGCAGGACCCCCTTCTACAGGAGGGGCTGACGGCTGTGGCAGCTGCAAGGGCAGATGGGATGGAGAGGGCTTTGCCTTTAGCCAGCAATGCCTGTTTGCCTATCAAAAGGAGAAAGGAAAACGGATTATTAGGCTACAATGGAGACCCACAGAGCTGCTACAGAGAGAAGGGCAACAGAGGGTACGGTTCTGATGCCAGCCAGTGCAGTAACCAGCCAGCAAGGTAAGAGATTCTCGAACCTGCCTGCCAGTCAGCAGAGGGCATTGCTGTGGTGCGTGCCATGCTTGACCCTACGACCAATGTACCCTTTGCACAACTATTAGCCAATTGCTATGCAGCTGTTGCACCTAACGAAAGAATCAAACGTAGAAACAATGATAGCCCAATCAGGTGCCACCCCAGGTAACAACGGAGTGGTCACACCCAAGGCTCCCTCGGCACCAGGGGTGAAAGGTCAGCCTGACAGAGGATCAAGCCAACACTGGAAACCAGATCAGACCCACGCAACTGAATCAACCCTTGGGCTCCCCAACCTCCCACTCCCTCCAGCCTTTGCCTTGGTCAGCTCCCAGCTGCTCCTATGATCCCCCCCCAGCCCGATGGCCTTATGGGAGTCTCTAAAAATGGAATCCACAGGTGTCTGTGCAGCTACCCAGGATGGTGACTTTGGCTTCTTCTCTTTCCCTTTCCCCCTCTCCTCTGGTACTCTGCCATTTCACCCCATAAAAAAGAAAACAGGGTGTGTGCACATACCCTGAAAGGGGGCTGTTGAGATTCATTTGTTATAGGTGTTGGTGGGCCAAAAAAAAGTGGCCAAAGAAAGTTGGTGCCCGGCTACCGGCAACCTTTGTGTCAATTTAAGCAAATATTGTGGTGTTTCCATGGTGATTCCTGTTTTGAATATCCACTACACTCACTTTTTAAAGGGCTTTTCCTGTTTGCGTTTCAACTTCAAACCTGTAAATATTTTCAGCCTTTTTAGAAAAATTAGCCCATGTGCGTGCAAACACAAACACACTACTAACCTCAGTGCACAGCCTCCCAGACCTGGAGGTCTAGCTGCATAGATGTGACAGTGGGGTGCAGGAACCCAGAGGGGGCTCTCTCTCCGCTCCCCCACCCACCCTGCATAAAGGGCTGGCATCAGGGAGGGTAGTGGCTGAAATTCCGGTCTTTTCCTTCCCCCTCGGCCGGGGGATTGCAGCATCCACAGGGCCCGTGTTCCCAAAGCGTGTGAGTGGGCTCAGCCCTGACTCTATGGTATGGCATGGTGTGGGCAGCTGCCCAGCAGGTTCTCCAAGTTGGCCCAGCCCTGGGATACCCCGGGGCCTCCCTGGAGTGCACAAAGCCCTCCTCTCCTGCCTCCCAAGGTTGGGCCATGCATGGAAGGGGAAGTTGGTGCTTTGAAGGCCGGGCTTCCAGCATCAGCTCTACCCTACCTCTGCTCTGGCAATGCCACTGAGACCAGCTCCCTAGGGGAAGCCTTCAGGCAGGGCCAATGACAGTGGTCCCAGACTTGGATCAGCCTAGCTCCCACCCCACCCTTCAGCAGATACAGGGTTAACAGCAGGTTTCCTGGTTCCCATGGATTCCCGCCAGGCCCCTAATGTGAGTTTCGTGTGATTTGGGGGAAGTGGATTTCCTTTGTTTTCCAGTTTGGGAATATTTTTTTCTTTAAAAAAGAGGAAAAAACACTTTAATGGGAACTTCAGGGCCTCTGGGAGACTCACTTCTCTGGGCTCTGACACTCCCCTGCTTGTTGGTCCAGAATCCCCCAAAGCCCTGGGCAGCCCACCCCCCAACCAAACACCTCTGAGCTAGAGGAAGGGGTGCCTTGGACCCCCTACAGCTCCCCACCCCAGAACACTCTTCTGCTGGGGGTCTCTACTCCAATACCCATCTGGATGACCCCTGACCCACCTGAGAGCTGCATGTCACCCAGGCGGCCAACACGCCCCCTTTCCAGGCATACACGTTTCCCCGGAGAAAAGGTCAAGAGAAACACTCCCACCACCCTGACTCCTGGCAAGCAACAGAGCGGCTGGAGTCTGACCACACATGAATGGTGAACGTGCACGATGGATACCAGGGTCTTACATCCTGGCTCAGAAGGGGGTTCTCGTCACAGGGGAAGAGGGTGTTCCGAGTCCCGGCAAGGCCCTCGTCTGGCCTCCGCCAGCTGAGGGAGAGGCATGTCCAGGGCAGAGGGAACTTCTCAGCTTTGGCAGCAAGAGCCACTGAATCAAGGGTGTGGCCAGACCTCCTCCTCCTCCTCAGTCTTCCCCATTCCTGCCATCCTCCAGCCCTGCCAGGGTGTGGCCTCGCTCAGGGACTGTCCCCAACCAAGTGGCCTGACCCATTTACCAAACCAGGGCACAGGCCCCGGGGCCTGCCGTAGAAGGGGCCCTCCCACGGCACAGGCCCCGGGGCCATGGCAGCAGCAGGAATCCCGGTCAGGAGGTGTTGAGCCCAGAGGATGGAGCTCTCTGGCCAGCAGCTCTGGGTGAAGGCATGAGAGCCATGTGTAGTGACAGAAATAACACTGGGCTGAGAATCAGAAGACATGGCTCTGAGTCCCCGTTCTGCCACTTAACTCGCCGTGAGCCCTTGGACAAACCATCTCCTCTCCCTGGGGCCCAGTTTACTCACTGGTCAACTGAAGACAGCGCTGGCTTCCCTCCTACCTAGCAGCTGGGGTGGGTGAGCAACAACGAGACAGACGTGAAAGGTGTTAACAATGCTCCGGAAATGTTCTCGATCACCCTCTTCTTCCAAGTCTCTTCAAGGTCACCTTCCAGAATCTACCCCAAGCAGGTCCATATGACCCTCTACTCGGCTCCTCATGCATCCTTCACTGTGGCATTTAAATCCGTACCAGACGAAAGTCATTTGTTCACGAGTCTGTCACCACCACTGGGTTTTTAACTCCTCAAGGGCAGAGACCAGGTCGTAATTATCTGTGCGTCCCCAGCATTTAGCACAACAGCTGGCCCACAGTGGGCAGCGTGAGTGTTTACGGAACTGAACTAGTGGTCCCTGATTTCACGTCAGAATCAGATGGGCCGGGGCAGCTTCATCCCTCTCCAAGGACAGAATACTTCGCGGTGACTTTCACGCTCCGTTCTGTTTAGTTCCCCTAATCCCCGACCTGTATCTTGGTCTCTCCCGCCTCCTCCATTAGCACTAGGAATTAATAACCCTCGGGTTCAAGGGGACGGCTTGGTTACCTGATCCTCCTCCTAACTCCAGTAAGAATTGACCGAGCACCTACTATGTGCCAGGAGGCGTGCTGGGAGGAGAGGGCACACTGGATGAGTGGTTTTCACGCTTTGCCGATAGGCCTGTGTGAGAACTAACTGATGCCTCCTAGTCTCCAAATACCAGGCTAAGTGCTGTCCACACGTGATGGCACCAAATCTCTACAACACAGGGGAGGAAGGATTATGGACCCTGTGGACAGATTAGGAAGGGCAGGCACCGAGATATGACAGATTAGGAAAGGCTAAAGGTCACAGCTCACAAGTGCCGCAGCCAGGGCTGGACTCAGGGCTGACAGGCTCCGAGGCCTAACTCACTTCAAAGTTCCTCTTCGTCCCCACCCAGGATCTCAGTACCCAGCCACACCTAATGCTACTGCCCCTTCTGAATCTCAGTTCTGCCCTCCGAACGGGTCTCCATCAAATCCCAATGCCACCAGAAAGTACCTGAGATCAAAACCAGAGGGAAGGCAGAGGCTGTGCTTAGCTGCTGCCTTCTAGGTGGGCTCTAAGTGCAGAAAGGTGAGACCTACAGTGACACACCTGGTGAGCAGGAGAACACCTGAACCTACCTGGTAAATGGGGTCCAGGCTGTGGGCATGGCCTCTTGGAGGAGGGAGGGGCTGAGCCACCCTGTGCTACCTGTCACCTGACGCATGAGGACAAGAATGCCACCCAGGAGAGGGCCGCTCTAAGTCAGGAGGTCTCGTGGGGATAGGACAACTTCCATTTCTTCTCTCCAGACAAGGGCCAAGCTAAGGGGCTTTATTTATCCTGGGGTGGGGGTGGGGGGCCAGACTGATGCTGCCTACCCCACAAAGGGCCCTCCTACTGCAACGAGCATCTGCCTCGGAATTAAGAAGCAGGGCCTCAGGAACCCCTGCTTTTCACCTGGGTGAATGTGAGTGGGGAGTACCCATTACCTCCCCAAAGTTTGGAAGACACTGGGAGGAGATGGTGGGAAAAGATCCACATGGAGAGGACAAAGGTGTGGAAGATGAGGCCGGGGGTGGGGAGAGGACAGAGCCCTAATGAGCAGATTTCATAAATCACCCGGAGTGAAAACAGAAACACAGACGCGCACATTGCCCAACGCCAGGCTGTATGGAAAAGGAAAAAAAAAAAAACACAATAAAAAAATCCACATCTTAATACAGAAATCCTACATGATGTGTTGTGGCACGAAAGTGTTTTTCACTGCATTTTTCATCTGTGATCTCACACAGCCTACGACGGGTACGCCCAACGCAGTAGGTATTTGATGGTAGGTACACAAACAGAGCAAACACATACACAATTAAGCAAAACAAGGGCAGCAAATATTCCAAATGGTCCATGCTGGCATCTCATGGCTTCAAGTGGCCTCTGGAAATGGCTATGTTGGCTCCACGAATGGGGCCCTTTAGAACTCTGAGGGGAAAAAAATGGGGCAAGAACACAGCTCAAATGGAAGGAAACGCATTCTGTATCCTCAGCACTCCACAAGAAGAACACCCGGCCAGCTGGTTATGTGGCCTTTCTGCACTTAAGGTGCTGTCCTGCTGCTGGCCGGGCACTCACCGGGGACCCACACATCCCAGAGGCCCTTTGTGTGTCACTCACTCCACAGTTACTATCTGTCTCCTTTTTGTTCCACCCCTCCCCCTTTTTAATTGTTGGATGAGTTTACAGAGCTGTGTGCCAAAAACAATCAACTCTAGGGAACAGAGTTATACAAAAAAGGGCGTGGCGCCAGAGGGAGACGATATCCATGGAAACCAGCACCTTTTCACAGCGGCCTAGGTGAAGCCAGGGTGAGGGGGTGGGCTGGGGGTGGGGAGACACGCTCCACTAGAATAGGGGCCCCAGAAAATGCTGGGATCGCTGAACCTGAGGGAGCCACAAAGGGTGTGGAAGGTCAGGAAGTGGAGTCAGCCGGAGACCCCCACAAGGGCAGGAATGTTGGACCGCGCACGAGCACAGACATGGGTACACACATACACACACACACACAGACACACACACACACACACACACACACACACACACACGCCACCCCACCAGATCACTGGGACAGCCTAACCTAGTGGTTTAGTGTACAAGCTTTGGAGCCGGACTGCCAGGTATGAATCCTGGCTCTGCCATTTACAAGCTGTGTGATCCCGGGCAAATGACTTTAACCTCTCCGTGCCTCGGTTTCCCCATCCTTAAAATGGAGCTAATAACAAATCAAAAGACAAAATAAAGAGGAGAGGGAGGTTTCCAGACTCTGTCACAGTAGAGGAAAATAACCGTTGATATTTATTAAATAGAAGGATTTTAATACATTAACGCATATCATCACCACAAGAACCCAAAGTATAGGTTATTATCTCAACTGGATAGTTGAGGAACTAAGACTCAGAGAGGGATGTGACCCACCCAAGGTCACACACTTGGAAGTGATTTGAACCCAGGCCTGTCTGACAATTCACTTTGTACTGCTCACTATACCGCTTGGTGAGCAGAGGGAGAGGGCGAGGGTGGGGAGAAAGCAAGGGAGGGATGGGCTTTCAGGAGGTTCTCTTCCCAGACTGGATGTATTAGGTTGGTGCAAAAGTAATGGCAGTTTTTGCAATTATTTTTAACCTTTTCAACCGCAATTACTTTTGCACCAACCTAATAGACGCACAGCAGCGGCACCCAGACACATTGTCCCCAAGGAGCAAGGAGCAGGGAAAAGCTGAGGGGGCCAAAAGGCCCAGGTGGCCACATTCCTCAGTAGTTCCTGTCCCAGTTCTGACCCCAGGAGACCAATGAAGCCCTCTGACCCTTCCCTCTGCCCAGGCAGGATCTGCAGAATCAGGAGTTCCCAGAGGGAAAACAGCAGATCTTGGGGCCCATCTCCCAGCCACAGAGGCCCAAAGCCTGGGAAAGGTCCTATTTCTGGGTCAGAATCCTGTGAACGACCCAACTAGCTGCCTTTTCAGAACCTAGGCAGTTCCCTTGAGGGGATAAAGAGAGGGGAGCATAAGGGAGCTATGGCCCCCTATTGCAGAGGCCTCCCCTATTGCAAGGCCAGGCCCAGGGAGGCCCAGGGAGGCCTGGGAGGCTGAGAGCTGGAGTCACAGGCTACCTGCCCTGAGTGGTCTGATCTTCACCCTGCTCAGAGATGGAGCCCACGCAGGCTTGGTGGCTCAGCCCTTTCTGCCATCGACCACCCCAACTCATTCAGATATTTCCTCTCTCACTTGCTTTTTTTAAAAAAATTTAATGTTCTCTATAATTCATCCATCCCAGAAGATAATCGATAGAGCCCGTAATGAAAATCTGAGCCATATTTTATGATCCGCTGCGAGCAGAAAGGGCCACATCAGCAGGTCCGGTTTCGGCTCTCCCTATCTGTCTTGCCCACTGCCCCGGGGATTATTTCCCCAGTCAGTCCTGCCCACAGCCCCCCGCCTAGAGCTTTGCCCTCAGTCAGGGAAGACGACCCAGCTGGAAAGGAGCCTGGGGCCACCACCCTGGCACCCCGATGCTTACTCTGCCAACCTCAGTCACAAGGATGGTCACCTGCCATTGCAGTTTTCCTGGAGCTAACCCCCAACCTGGGACCTCAGCACCACTGCCCTGGAATCTCACAACTATCTTCAGTCAGAGTCCTTCTGGAAGCCTGAAGACCCTCACAGGTCTCCGGAGACAGGCCAGCCCCCCACATGGCATTCACTCCCCACCGAGAAAGGCCACTCGTTCCCTAGGGGCTCCCTGGGGGGGGGGTTCCGAAGTACACTGGGACCCTTGGGTCAGTGGAGAGTGGGTCATCACTCTCATTTTTACTACCTCAGCCATGTCCCTCTTCTTCCTGGTCTCCGTCCTATGAAGAGAAGGGTGCAGATGAGCCAGGCTGAGGGGATGTAGTGGGGGCTGAGGGAGGCAGCCCCCTCCTGTTCTGCCAGGGCCGACTCAGGGGGGAAAGCACAACCCCCGCTCCTTGCCCTGGCACCACCACTTGCCAATCAGCAGGCAAGGCCCTGCTCCTCCCAGAATCCCTTGTTACCTGGAACCAATCAGAGAGTGCCACAGTTCCAGAGCTGAAAAGAGCAACCCCAGTGGGCCCATTCAGAGCCCAGAGGATGCTCCAACATCCTAGGAACAAATACTCAAACCAATAAGAAGTGTGATTCAGCCCCATCATGGACTACTATGCAGCCATGAACAGATATTCACGGAAAGCAAGAAATGAACATATTTTGCCGTGTATAATGCACACCCTATTTTTGGCCCCATTTTTGGCCCCTTTAGTTTTAACTTTTTAATTCAAATTTTATTTGTTTACATTTAGGTATTTGTTTTTATATTATAAAGGAATCTTAGAATTTATTTTTTTTAACATATTATGATACAAGAAAGTTTATGTAACAAATAATTACAAAACACAAGAACAGATAGATACAAAGTACAAGAAATTTTATGTACTGGTAACAAATTTATGATATTTATGCATCATAGAAGACCAAGAACTCTTGTTGCAAGTTCATGGTAAGTTCAACAAAACCGATTATCGTATTCCAGGGTATTATCTTGCATACGGATATTGTTATTGATTTCTAGAGTTAGACTTTTAACTCATAAGTATAAATAAAAGAATTAAAAACATTTACATAGATATGGAATTAGTACTACCCATGTGTAATGTACATCCTTATTTTTCACTCATTAATTTGGGCCAAAAAAGGGGTGCATTCTATACAGCAAAATACGGTAATAAGTAAAAAAACTCAGATGACTCCATTGTTTAGAATGCCATCCAGTCGGAATCTTGGTACTATCCAGTATGGCAGCCACTGGCCATATGTGGCTATTGGGCATTTGAAACGTGGGGGGTGTGACTGTGGAACTGAATTTTTTGTTTTATTTAATTTTGATTAATCTAAGTTTAAATAGCCACATGTGAATAAAGGCTACTATACTAGACAGCACAGGGTTAGATCACTTCATCGATATAAAAAAAAAAACTTAATAAAAAGTTTTAAAGCCTATCATCTCAAGGCAGTGGTATAATCACTATTAACTACAATAACAGAAATAGTTAATGTTTCAGGGCATTGTGTGCCAGGCTCAGTGCTCGGTATTTTATATGGATCATCACACTGAATCCTGACCACCCTCCAAGATCATTAGCCCCACTTTATAGATGAGGAAACTGAGGTTCAGCAATTTTAAGTGACTCACCCAAAGTCACACCACTGGGTGGCAAAGCTGGGGCACAAACCCAGGTCTCTCTGTTCCCCATAAACCCATATTTTTAAAAACAACACTACATATTTTTAAATGCTTTCCTTCACACTGTTTTGTATTTTTCCAATGAGCCACAAGCATGAGTTATAATCAGGGAGAAAATGTACTTTGGGCCTCCAGCTTTTGGATGGGGAAGGAGAAGGCATTGTGGTCACGGGTCCTCTCTGCCCCTCAAGCTTCTTCTCTTTAGATGCCCGGCGCTCAGAAGATGCCCGGGGTCCACAGGCAATGCTGTGCCTACGATTCTCCAGCAGCCAACCTGCCAGTGGGATCCAGTTTCCTCCCAGCCCCACCTCGGAGTCAGTTCCTGACAAGTTTCTCAGCAGTTTTGCAATCATCATTCAGGTCTAGATCTTTAAAATGGCAGTAGGCCGTGGGGTTGTCTGCAAACGACAACGCACGCGACTCTTACCTTGGACCACCCTTTCCCACTACCTTCTAGAAGAGCCAGGAGCTCCGGGACCAACAGCCCAAGCCTGGGACACGCTGTCCACCCTCTGGGGGCCTGGACAGGCTGGTTTTTCCCAAGAGGGACAGTCATTGGCCTCGTTCACCTCCCCTTGGGGACTGTATCGAGGTTCAGAACGAGGGAGGCAGACAGATCCCCTTGAAAGATCCATGATGAAAGAAGACTCCCCAGCAAGAACTGAGCCCTGCTAGAAATGGAATCAGGGAAAATTCCACGTTGGTTTTGCTTATTTTCCATAGCACTAAGAGGGGTGTAGGGGACAGGGAGCGATGACCCCACTTGGTCTGGTTTCCATTTCAGCTTTTTTTTTTTCCCCTGAAGTGCACAGATTGTTCTGGTTTCAGGGTAGGCAGGATAAATGTCCTTACTTAGGAGATTTTTTTTTATTACTATTATTATGGATTTTTGGTTCCCTGCTGTCTGCAGTTCTCTGTCCTTTCCAATCTACTTTAAGTTCCCCTTGGATTTATATATTTATTTTTGGGGTTGGTTTCAGGTGCTTCTAGTTTATCAAACAATCAGCCCTGTGAGGTACGCTGGGTGTTTCCAGAAATTACATCACAAAAAATCATGCAATTAAAGTGTAAGGGAAAAAAAAACATAGCTGTTGCCTAATTTTGTATTTTAATTAGTGACTTATTGTAAACGTAGACTTTTAAAATGGAGGCGCCTAAGCAAAGCCAGTAAACAAGTTTTCCTAATGAACTAATTTCACCTCTTCCCTCCTCCCTTTCTTCTCCTCCTCACCAGCCCAACTGTCATATTCCAGATTTTCTTTGCCCTCCTTTTTCCTGTCTCACTTCTTAATCCTTGCCCAACACGTATTTGAAAAAAGAATGCCCCAAAATAAAATCGGAAACCCTGGCACCCAGGACGCCTACAGGAGCCCAGGCTGGCGTGATGATGGAAGAAGTCTCGGAATTGAGGCTCCTGGCTGAGGATGTAGCGTGAAGTTTGCCCCTGTACCCCTTGCCCTGGCCCCAGCTGCCCTGTTTCGCTGCTGCCAAACCCTTGTCTGCTGGGTCCCAGAGATGCCTCTGCTCCTGCGAGTGCCCTGGGCTCAGGAAGGGAGAGAGAAAAGCCCAGTGCCGTGCTGACTGCCAAGGCAACGGTGAGCGAGTGGAGACGTGGGACATCTGGGCCCTAGCAGGTGAGAAGACGTAGAGAGAGAGGTAAGCTCTGGTGTTGTGAAACCCAAGGGACCGCGGGGTGCCCGGAGGAAGGAGGAGAAGGGGCATGGGAAGGAGAAAGCAGAGGGAGCCTGTAGCCAGGGAAAGAGAAGCCGCAACGAGAAGGGTCTGTCCAGGTCACACGGTAGCTCAGAGAAAGAACACATCCATCAGTCCCAGGCACCCCTAGCAGGGTAAGTACGTCCAGGCCACCACTGTTGGCCAAACTGCCACCATTGGTGTAGAGCCATGCCCCTCCCTTATGGAAAGTTCCCAGCTTGAGGGGCCACAGAAGTAAGCTAATTTGCCTCTTTGAGCCTCGTTTCTGGGAAAGAAGTGTGAGGAGGGGGGCAGCGTTCACTGCTCTCTGTTTAGTCTTGAAGTGGAGACAAGTCTCGGACGTCCTACAGTCGGGAAGACCCCTGGAACTGCCTCTGCCCCTTGTCAAGAGTGGATACCACGAGCCCCTCCATGTCCCTGTCCACTGGGGAACATCTGAGCCCTCCTGGCACCCTAGAGGCTAGGCCATCTTAACAAGAGCTGGTGTCTACCCAGAGCACTGGACAAGAGCACGCCTCCTCCTGCTGCTGGCATCTCCACAACCAACGCAGAGACACAGTGGAGGAACAGGTTTGCTTTATGGCTCTCCTGGGGCGAGCCAGGGTAGTTAGCATCCTGAGCGAAACCCCACAGTGGCCATTTTTGTTCCGAGTAGGAGGCATCGTCCTGGTGGGCTCAGGAAAGGCCGTCATGCCCCTACTCATTGCCACCTCAGACCGTCTTCGAGCTGGGACCCACCTGGCCTCTGACACTAAGACCAATGCCCTACAGTACAGCAGGTGGCCTCATGACCACACGGGCAGTGGGGTGGGGCACGCAAGAAGGCTCTGGAACACCTGGTGGCAGAATCCTGGGCCTCCCTCACTAAGATGCCCAAAGAAAGGAAGGAGGAGAGGAAGGAACAGCCAGAGAGGAAGGGGCTGGCCCTCCATGTCATCATGCACCGGTGGGAACCCAGACCCAACCCCACGACAGATCCTGCTCGGTTTCAGCTTCAATCGGAGAAGAAAGCTCCCATCAAACATGGGCTGGGCAGGGATGTGGGCACTGAGATTAGGAATTTGGAAAACCATCTGAGGAAGCTGGCCCTGGGAAGACAGCAACAGGATTTAATACCTTATCCTGGCTGTCTGGTAAACACCCTGAACCATCCCCGCACTCCGTTAGGCAGCCTCGGATCCTCAGGTGTGCCGGCGACGGGCAGGTAGAGACAGACGTGGGCAGAGACAGGAAGGGAGGGAGTATGGGCCTGGGGGGAGGGGAGGGGGAAGAGCTGGCCTGGGAGCATAGGATGGGTGGCAGCCAAGCCAGACAGTCAATGAAACAGCTGACAGGTGCAGGGAAGGGGGGCAGGGAGAAGAGAAAGGTGAGCCGAGCAGGGGTTTGGGATATTTGCAGATGCCTCCGTCACCCCGGGGGGCTGCGTGGGATGAGAGGAAGGGTCAGAGGCTTGTGGGCTAAAGTCCTAGCAGTTCTGGCTGCCTTTTCTCTCAGTGAAAGGGGAAATTGGGGAGATGCAATGGACCGGGCCACAGGCTCCCCCTAGACCAAACAGGACAATGCAGCAGGTGGGGGCTAGCTTCCAGGACTTACTGTGGCCACCTATGAGAGCTGTCCGCTGGTGTCCTTTAGGGCCACACTCTCCCCAACACACAGACACCTATACCCCATGCTGAAAAGAAAGTCAAATCAATCAAAATGGAGCGTCCTTCTATTCCAGGCTGGAGCTGACGCGTGACAATAAGCACTGAGAAGCAGCAGGGAGGGTGGAGAGCAGCCCTGGAGCTGCTCAGAGGGGCTTCAACTCTCCAGAGGTGTTTTGGGGAGCATTAAGTGTAGATGAGTAGAAAAGAGGTGCCCAGAGTCCTGGACATTCGGGGACAGACCACCTTCGCTGTGATCCCAGCACAGAGGCTGAGCTTAAAAGGCACTCCCCCAGGCCCAAGTGGGCCACACCACTAATCCTCTTTTCCCATTTCCGTCTGCTCCTTGATGTAATTACAGTTTTGGATTGAAATGCACCCGGAGTGTGACCCCCCTTGCCTGATGCACTCCCTGAGTCCATGGGCACACACACAGCAGTGTATCTCCATGTTCTGAGAGACTCATAAACCATCTCAAAAGCTGAAAGACGCACCACTTTTACATGTTCTCGACTCGCTTCTTCAGCGACACCCGCAAAGCTGCCCTGGTCATGGCCACCTCCACCAGCTCAGGTCTTCCCTCTCTGCCCCCTCAGCTAAGGGCCCAGAGTCACCAGGGCCTCCTGTGTCCCCAGCAGCGGGAAGGAGCTTCCAGCCTGGTCTGGGGCTGGGCTTAGAGTCCTTTGCCTTCTGCACACTCCCTAAACCCCACAATCCCAAGAAATCCCATCCACAGCTCCTTGATCCAAAAGGAAGCCAGAAGGCCCAGGTGGAGAACTTTCTTGCTCCAGCAATAACCACATGGGTCATTGGCCCTGCTGTTGGAGGCTGGTCTGACCCATGGATATTCCCACCACCCAAGTCTGCTCCGAACACGACCCTGTGGGCTCTAGAGGAGCACCAGGAGAGGCTGGGAGCCACTCTCCTCTGCCTCGGTGCCAAGTTCCCTACTGCCCACAGGCCGAGCGCTAACACCCAGAGTTCACACTGTCTGCAATCAAGGGAGTCCTCAAGTGTCTCCTGCCACAATTTCTGTTCCAGTTTCTCGCACACAATCTCTCCTCCAGTTTCTCAACTCTGGCCTTGCCAGTATCAACAGTTTGAATCTTTACATTAAGAAAACACACACACACACACACACTACTCCCGGATGAGGGAGAGAGAATACACTGAGAAAAAAAACCCACAAGACCTAGTGTTGGGGTTGGAAACCGGTGTCACCGGCTCACCATTTCCCCCACATCAGGCAGGTGGCCAGAGAACCCTGGGCAATACATGCTACAGACCTCGCCAGACATTAGAACACTTGTTCGGGTCCCTACCTTTGGAAGCTGGTCCCCCAATGCATCGCTTCAGGCCACTGCTGCTGATAATTTTTCAGAGATAAACAAACCGGTTTGGATAAAACAAGAACCAACCTGAATTCTTCACCCAAAACTCAAAACGAAACTCTCCGATCACCCCTTTCCGTCCCTTTTCCACCCGGCTATGCCATCATCCAGTTCCCCAAAATTCAGAAAACTGTATTTTTGTTTTCCAGTTCAGCCCAATAGCCTTTTTGTTCCCAACACTATCATACCTGGGACCATTCGGGCCAGCTTGAAGGGATGCTGGCTTATTCAAAATGTCCTGCTTCCAGTTTCTCAAGTATGCCGGGGTCTGAAGGCAGAACGGAGAAGGGGAAGGAACATGCCTAGGAGCTTTTGCCGGGCTCGTATCTGATCTGTGCTCTCTTTCCCCTGCTCCCTTTAGGGCTCAGGTCTTCCCTCCCTGATCCTATCACGTCCCTCAGTCTCCAGTCCCTTCCAAAGGAAGGAGGGGTGTGGACTGGACATTTGGTGGACCCCTGCTTTCTAGGAGCAGAGGAAAGAGGTTGCTCAGTTCCCCTTGGGGGTTACCGGGTTAATCGAGGCTCGATGTCAGGACAGGGTGGAGGCCAACGGGCAGAGGAAAGACACAGCCCTGAAGTCTGTGGCCTCAAGGGTCTCCCTGCAGGGTCGGTGTGTGACGTGCCTACCTACCACCAGAGTCACTTGAGCCGGACACACCCTCCCCCATCGGCCCATCGCACCCAATCAGGCCCCCAGGTCCCCCCAGCCTCTCCGTGGAGCTTTCTCTGCTTTCTGCCCTGAGCTAGTCTGGAACCTCTGCCAGGGCTCCCGCCTCCCAAGTCCCCATCAGTGGGGTCTGCTCAGTCCCTGTAGCTAATTTACACCCGTCAGGGTTTAAAATAGCAGAGGCATAAATGAAAAGTCCAATTTCTTCAAATTTGCATTGTAAAACCATCCTTCAACTTCCTTGAAATAAATTTTACTATTTTATTAGTGCAAACAAAATGGTAATAAAACACTAATACAGCGCCTTGTATCCAGGGGAAGAGCTAAAATTAACATAGAGCGCGCAGTGTTTGCTATTACATTCAATTACCTTTTTACTTGAGATTTACATTCTCATCCCCTTAATCTCCATAGCAGTGGCTTCAAAATCATTCCTGCCAGGCCCTGCCCTTCCGGAGCCCCCGCAGCGGGAAGCCAGGCCTCCTGCCCAGACGACGCTCACCCCGGGCATCACGCCTACCCCTTTCACCACTGCTGCCTCTTGTCATAGGTACCACTTCTCTCCCCTGCTCGTAATTCCCTCACGTCTTGGCCTCTCAGTACTCGGCAAGTTCCAACCAAAGGGCTCTGACACGAGCCACATTCAGACACACAGTTATCAATAAGCAGGTGCAGGGGGCATGGGCCAGGGGCCCGGCTCCACCAGCCTGCAAAGGCTCTCCCTGGCATAAGAGAGAGGCAGGGAGCTTATGGGCGCCCTGGGGAAACTGGCATCTCTGGTTTGACAGGTTGTGGGAGAGGGTTTGCTGCATGGCACAGCTGGGAACTCTGGATTATGGCAGGACGCTCAGCCATTCTGAAGTGGGAAGGGTCAAGGAACAGCAGGGTCTAGCCTCTTACTCAAGCCACAGACAGCAAAGCTGAGGTCTCAGGAAGGGGCTGCTTGCGGGTCACAAAGGTGGGGCTAGAACTTCACCATCCAGTGCTCTTTCCTCAACAGAGGCATGACCTAAAACCAGAGGACCAGTCACCCTCAACCACAGCCACAAAGCATCTGATCCTCCAGGAGGGTCCGTTGGTCTCCTGGAAGCAGAGGAAAGCAGAATTCCCTGTCTGAAACTGGTCATGTGATCTGAGCCAGCGGGGGAGATGACCTTGTTTGCAAGCCCAAAGGACTCTGTCACTGACTAGCTGTGTGACCTTGGACAAGCGACCGCCCCGCTCTGGGCCTCAGTTTCTTCATCTGTCAAAGAGGCACAACGATCCTTGTGCTGCCTTCTCGGGCATGGTCATGATGACTGGAAAATCAAGAAGGCAGATTAAAAGCCCACGGAGCTCAGAAACTCGACAGTGAATTCGTTCCCAAGATGGCCTCGGTAAGGGGGTACACAGGAGCACCGGGGTAAGGGACCGTTATCAAGGCCTCGGACGTGGGCATCTGAGTTCTAGGCCAGCTCATCTTAAATCTTTGCGACTTCGCCTCTAACTCACAAGCCTCCTTTCTCTTACTGGTCAAACTGCTGCCAAAGACCTGGATTGTTCCACAAAATCCTTTAAACTAATTTTGAAGAAAGAATTCGTGATCAGCCCAGGGTCCAGTCTAGGCCGCTCACAGGTTCACTAGGAGAGCCATTTGGGGCAGGGGGACAAGGTGATCCAGGAAAAAATACATATAAGGCCCCCTAAGTTTTACTCAGCCTGGCTATTTTAACCAGGGAAAAAAGCGATTATGACTAAAGGGGACAGAGATGCACAACCACGCACAGTCACATATACAATCACTCACAATCTCACATACACAACCACACATACACAATCACTCAGTCTTACTCACCCAATCTCGTACACACAGCCACACACAATCATTTACAGAATCTCACACACACAGTTTCACACACACACAATTATTTACAAACATTCACACAATCTCACACACAAACATTCACACAATCTCACACACACAATCACATACCTAGTCACACACATTCCCACAATTCCACACAGTTACACATAATCACTCACACACAATCATTCATACACTTCCACCCAGACACAACCATACACACCCTCACACATACTCCACTCCTAACTCTCCCCTCCCAAGACATTTCTTCCTGAATCTTAAAAGTGTGGGGTCCAGTGGACACTAGGAGAAATGTTCTGGTCTAAACCCCTGATCACATGGAATTCTGAGTCCCAATGGAAGAGAGCCGCTTCTGGGACCCTAGGAGGTAGGACTCTTCCTTAAACCCAACCGGAAATGAGGGCATAAACGGTTGGCAGTTGGGCATTACTGGCCAGGACAGCCAAGCGAAATATCCGCGTTCCCCAGAGCCCAACCTGGCTGTCCTTGCTCCAGCACTTTCTGCTGGGCCCCTCTACTCCCACCCCCATCACGTGGTGGCCCAGAGAAGAGCATCACGAAATCGCTTTCATGTTCCACAAACAAAAGGCAAAACCCACCGCAAGAAGCCATCCATGCCCAA
Organism: Rhinolophus ferrumequinum; assembly: GCF_004115265.2. Taxonomy (NCBI): domain Eukaryota; kingdom Metazoa; phylum Chordata; class Mammalia; order Chiroptera; family Rhinolophidae; genus Rhinolophus; species Rhinolophus ferrumequinum. The sequence continues at coordinate 7,230,664 of NC_046292.1, forward strand.
AACATGAGGCCTTTTATTTGGTTCAAACCGGTCCTCTGCATTTTCCCCTCATTTTCTTCTCCCCACTGGGGAAACAAAAGAAAGTTTGTTGTTGAGGCGCAAACGTTTCTTGGGCCTTGTCCGAGTTCTACCTTGTTTTTCTTTTCCTTTCTGTCGGCCCCCCCACCCCCACCCCACCTTCCTTGCCTCCCCACCTTGAATAAATAAAGCGCCTGAAGCTGGCACAGGCTGGTAAGGAAAGTACAAACTATCTCTTAATTTTCTAATTTTTTTTTTAACACGGCTGGCCTAGGGTTTTGGGCAAAGGACATAAGCTATTGTTGAACAGCACAACACGAAGTTCTGAGTCACCGATACGCCTCGGCTTCTGGAGATCTCATAGGTTTCTGTGGCTGGCACAGTCGGTGAGCTCAGCACCCTGCGGGGGCCGTGGGTGCAGGCGCCCTCTCGCCTGGCACGTCCCCGCCCCCTTCCCTCCCCAGGGCTCCCTACTGGGCCTACACGTTGGCTTTGTTGGTTTTTAATCATAGGGGAGAATTTAAAGAAAATGTGGTGAAATAAAAAACAAATCACCGTGGTCCCACCACTCTAACGCTGTAATTTTCATTTCAGAGGATTACCTTTCAAGCTTGGTCCATACACATTTGTGATTTTTATATAGTTTCTATCATGGTGTTCACAACCCTTGGCCTTTGGCGGGGTTTTTTTGTTTGTTTTTTTCTTTCACTCACATAATAAACATTTTTCCATGTTTCGAAATCACCTTCGGGATTATTACTTATAAAGGTGACACAGTGTTTCTTCCGCTGTGTTATTCTTGAGCTAATGCTATGAAGCAAGCATGGGGGACGGGGTCCAGGGAGAGACCTCACCAAGGTGGGGGGTTTGCCCGACTGATCCAAATCACCTTGGACTTGGCGTGTGGACCTGGAGGACAGGCAGGGGATTCCACCAAAACCCTGCCCATCCTGTAGCTGGCCACGAATGCCCCTGCCCTTGTGCCCAGAGAGACGTTGGTTACAGCAATGGCCTTCATCCTCACGCTGACCTTCACCCTCACGAGCTGCACTTCCTCTTTATAAAGCGCCCTGACAGCAAAAGGCCCATGACAACACTCCATTTTTATATCTGAATATCTCAAAGCACTTAGCAGAGACTTTCATTTTCTCATTACCCCAAGGAGAGGAGGTCATTCGGGAAAATGGTACAAATATTCCCATTTGTCAAAAGCAAAAAGGAAGTGAGTTAAAAGGAAAATTCTACCACTTAACGGAGCAAAACCAACCCAGGAGAGACTGCAAGGGTCTTTTTCGCCTCCCCATTCACCCCCCAGTTTGCTTTTTCCATGTAACTTCAGGAACCTCATTACTGAAAAGATGGCATGGGGCCAAAATCAGGTTTCCATTTTGCCGAGAATCAATCACCTTCAGTGGTCCCAGCTCAGAAGACCCTCTTACCTCGTCGTGGGTCTCAACCAAAAACCATATTCTCTTATAACTATAATTACATAAAACGCATACATATAAAGATATACAGTCACCAAAGGGAAAAGCACCAGAAGGAAATGCACTAAATACTAAACCAGGAAGTGTTACAATAAACTATGGGTGAATTATTTTCCTTTTATTATTTTCAAAAACTGTTTAAAATATGGTTCTATTTTCCCAGTGATGGAAAGAAGCATGTATTTCAGTGTCAGATCAACCTGCATTCAAACTCCGGCTCTCCTTTAACAAACTGGGTAAACTCAGGTAAATTACTTAACCTCTCTGAGCATTATTTCCTGACTGGTACAACAGGAAACCGAACCACTACCTGTCTGGTGTCTTTCAATCCGACAGAAAGTCACAGCACAGCATCTGACACCTAATTGGTGCTCGGTAAATGTCTATTTCCTTCCTCTTTTAATAAAATGAAAATGTAAAATCAACTCAGCTTGCTTGCTGTCCCGTGAGAACAAAGCAAGGCGCCTTACCTGTACCCTCTCCAATTTTATCCACATCCTTTCAGCCTTCTCCTCCCCGCTGCTCACCCCCCAGCAAGCCCCCAGCACACAGACCTCAGGATGCTGATCCTGGTTCTCCTGTGAGTCGCCTGGAGGGTGAGGAAGGGGCTCTGGGACGAGAGACAAGCCCCTCTGTGACCTCCTCCACCTGGGCAGGCCCAGGCGAGCTTCTCCAGGGAGCAGCCAGGACTCGTGCAAGGACTCGGAGGACACACAGGGCGATCCCCAGGTTTGCACCTTCCTGGCAGCCGCCCTCCAGGAACAGGTGCCAGGCTGCAAAGGCCACCTGCTCCTGGGGGAGGGCAAGGGCCACGCTCTCGGCTGCTGAGGAAAAGCCAAGGAAAACCAAGATGGAAGCAGCATCAGGAGTCGACTCCTCGCTTGGCTAGGCAGGCCAGGCCAGGCCAGGACAGGGGCTGCCACCTCTGGGGTCCAAGCCCAGCCCTGGGCATGGCAAACCTCCTCCCTGCTCCCTCCAGGGCTCTGTACTGGGCTGACATGTTTGCTTTGCTGGTTCAGCAAGCATGCTTACAGAATTCTGGGGGACACAGCCTCTGGGCGGGGGCTCCAGGCTGGCCCTGGGCTTCCTGGAGCCTGAACACAGGGACAGGCCTGAACTCCACATCTTCCCGCCTTCCTGATGACAAATGGATAGAAAGAAGTAGTAATGGCAATAGTAGCAAGAATAGCTACCTCTTGTTACCATGTTTCAGGTGCCTTACCAGCATTATTTCATTTAACCTTCACAGAAACGCCATGCTAAAGGCACTATTGTTATTCCCTTTTACAAATGAGGAAACTGAGGCTCACCAGGGGTAGGGATGTGGCCAAGGTCACAGTACTAATAAATGAGGGAGTGGGGATTTGAACCTGTGTACTTAACCACTGTCCTATGCTGCCTCTGCACAGGCCGCTCTCCCAGCTAAGCTCCTAAAGCAACCACACTCCACCAGGCCTTTTCTAGAAGGGGGGCCCCTGACAGGCATCCCCAGCCACGGGAGATACGTATGCCCCCAAAGAGCAGGCTGTAATTCTGCCCAAATGAATGCTTCTCCTTGCCTCTTACCCCCCAGAAAAAGGAGAAACTCTGAACCTCCACCCAGAGAGGGCAGTCAGGCTAAAGAGATGCCATTTTACAAATACGGAAAGGGATGGGAGGCTTACCTGCAAGGTGGCGGTATTTCCCTCCTTGGCTCTCTTGAGAACACTTAGGTGGGGAGGCAGAGGGACATGGATCACGGGCAAGGGCCAGGTACAAGGAAATATCCATCGACCGAGTTATGGGGTTAGACATGGTAAGAGGAGGAATATGGCGGGGGTGGGGGCAGGGACAGGGCCCTGGGCATATGGAAACCCTCAAAACTGTGAGCTTTCTTTGCAAACCAGCGATGACGCCAGGTCAAAATGGTAGACCCTTTCTTTTAAAATTAAACTAGGTCTCTAATGGGAGGCTGCATGTGGGGAGGGCCCCTGACAAGGTCCCCACAGCATGGACCACCAGCTCCCCAAGTTGCCAGCCGCAGGTCCCCTGAAAGCTGGTGGGGCCCAGCAGGGTGGGGGCCGGGTGGGCCACCCGGGGCAGACAGGCTCCAATCGTGCTGAGCACAGCACATCGCTTCATTCAGGAACCGAGAGTAAAATGTACAGCTGGGTCTAGAGTTGATTCAGCCCTTAACTCATTCGGGGATCGCTGGTGGAGCCAATGAGGCGACGGGGAGGGGGCACAGCAACCTGGGGGAGGGCGTTAGGCCATCCCAGGGGAGGGGGGCAGACTGGGGCAGCACCCCTGCTGATAATGTCGATACATATAAAGAGAAGTCATAATTCTTTTCAAAACCCCTCGGAAAACCACACAAGCATTGGGAGTTTCGGGAGCAACGGGTGAGCGTGTATCAGGTGAGGGGGTAGGGAGTGGGGAGCTTGTTTTCTACCCACTGCCAAATTCTCATTTACTGTCAGCTCCTATCCATTTGGAACTCACTGACTCAATTGCCTTTTCACGGGGAAAGGAGCCTGCACAATGCAGGGGACTTTTCAGCTCCACATTAGCACACAGGGCACTGGGCAATGTCCGGGAATAAACACAGACGTCCCTCCTGGAGGCCATCGACCCCACCCCCACCCCCAAACAACCCAGCCAGCCCTGCCAGGGCCACATCTGCTCTCCCCTATTTTAATACTTTGAGGTTTTTTCCAAATGTAGTTTGGCCAGTGGAGAAGAGTGTGTGTGTGTGTGTGTGTGTGTGTGTGTGCCCTGATATGTGTGTTGGAGGGGTAGGGGCTCTAACTCACAAGCAGAAGGGCCTGCAAGACTTCGTTTTGGGGCGCTTCCAACTCTTGCTTTTGCCCAAAGAAAGGAGGGATGGGGAAAGACGGAAAGAAGGGCTCTACAATAGCTTCCCAGAAGAAAGGGACTGAGGGGCGGGGGGTGGGGTGGGGGGGGGCTCATTTAAACTAATTCTGGAAAGCGTTGATTATGGAGAAATTGGCATTTGGTTAGGGAGTGTACCTAAGAACTTGGCAGCCACAGAAGCTCTTCAATAGTCATTATGAAAATAAAATCAACAATTATAAAAATAATTATTACAATAACGGTGGTCCCCACTCTTCGAGTGCTCACTGTATGCCCAGCACTATACTAAGTGCTTACATTCATTTACTCAGTTATTGATCACAGGACCAGTGAGGCAGGTACTGTTTACTGTTCGCCCAATTCCACAGGGTCGGAGAGTTAAGACCCCTGCCCAAGGGCACAAAGACCGCAGGTGAAAGATTTAAACCCCGTTCTGCCGAACGCTAGACCCACCACATTGCCCTGCCCCAGGAGAGAGGAAACCCTTGTTGCAATCTAAAGATGAGGCAGCCCAGCACCACAGAGGCCGTGGCACCAGATAGGGGGTGCCCTTTGACATCTGGGTGCTTCTCTGCTGCCCAGCCCCCACCTCTGTCACTGACCCGTGGGGTCCATCCCTTTAGCCCCAGCTCTGAGGGAAGCAGTCCTCTGACAACGCTCCCATCCAATGGAACTTTATGTGGTGACAGAAATATTCATCATTGAGGCTGCCCAGTACAGTAGTGACCAGCCACATGTGGCTAGGGAGTCCTCGAAATGTGGACAGTTCGGGGAAGAAGTGAATTTTTCACTTGATTTCATTTAAATTGCCACACGGGCTAGTGGCTACTGCATTGGACAGTACAGATCAGAATCCCTCCCAGCACAAGAGCTATCGTGGAAATAAACTAAAAGCATCAGTAGGTGGAAGCACGGCCCAGCAAGGCCTCCACCTCAGCACCAAGCAGCTCCCCCACTCTGCGATGGCCTTTCAAAAATCACTGGCCTGCCTCCAGCTTATCTGTCTCCCTTCCTCCCTTCTCGCTTATCTTTCTTTCTTTCTTCCTTTCCTCCCTCCCTTCATCCCTTCCTTCGGTCTCGTCTCTTCCTCCATTTCTTTTCCCTTCCTTTCCTTCCATCCTTCTTTTATTCTTTCTCCCTCTCCCACTCTCCCTCCCTCCCTCTCTCTCTCTTTCTTAGAAAAAAGCATCAGTTTAATTAGATAAATCCTCCGAGCACGTGGCCTGGAGTCCGTCATGGAAATTAACCTGCTCCCAGATCTCAGATAGTGAAACAGGAACCGGGGTGTTTTGGCATAGCACAGTGAAATGGGAGAGGCCGCTGGCGTTTCATACACCTCATCTTCCATAAGTGCCCCTCGCCCTCCAGTGCTCCCTACTCCACAGCCCCTATGCCCTGGCCTTCTTAGGTCACTGCCTCCCGGCTACCTCTGACTCTTCTCCTGCTCACCCCAGCCTGGGGAGTGCCCCCCTGAGACTGGATCACTCAAGGGGGGGTTAGTGTGTGGGCACCTCAGTCCCACATAAGACTCCGCAGTTAGCTCCCGTCACCCAGGGACCCACCTTCGGGCCCAAGGCTGGCCTGTTACTCATCTCACCGTCATCTCGAAGCCCCTACTGTGTGTTACTCATTGGGCTAAGCGTATTCCATGAAATAATGCTGAAAGTCGAACTTCAGCAAACATTAGCTAGGATTACTGTCCTCTACTTAAAATTCTCAAAAGGTAGGAATTCCAATCCCCATTTTACAGATGTGGAAGCAAAGGATTAGAAGAATTAATCTGCCCAGCTGGGAGAAACACAATTCACATGGGTCTCAGCCTGACTCCAAAAGCACATGCCTGACCTCTGCCAGCCACGCGGTCTCCATCAGAGTGGAGCCCATACACGCAGGCCTCTGGGGACCCCCAGCATTCAGCATTAAGCTCTCAGACTGAGCAAACATAGGCAGAAGCCACCAGCACCTTTGCACCAGTTCCCAGGGTCTGCCCCCACCCCAAACAGCTCCCCCGCAAGCTTCAAGAACACCATTCTGGCCACAATAGGAAAGAGAGACCCAAGGCCCCTGCCCCATTTGAGGTCTGACTCCAAAGATGGGTACAGTCTGTTTCTTATCCTCTATGACTCATTATCCAAAATACCAGGAGGACCAGAAGGCAGCCCAGAGAGGTAGAACACAAAATCCAGAATTTCCAACCCACAACACAGCACCCCATACCTACCAGAGTCCCCGACCCCAGATAGACAGAGGGCGAGTTCTCCCCACTCTTCCATCCACAGTACACCCTGGTGGGCAGTAAGCGCATCCCCACGTGGGTCCGGAATACACACAGGAGCCAGGCCTGTTCTAAACACTTCACATGGCTTAGCTCATCTAATCCTTACATCAACCCCACAAGGTAGGTACTGTTTTCCCCATTCTACAGATGAGAAAACCAAGTCACAGACTACTTAACTAACTGATGTAAGGTCACAACTCTGACCCCCAGCTAACTGGCTCCAGAATGCATCATCTACAACATATACAGCTCCTCAAAGAACCCATGGCTCAAAACAGGTAACTACACCCCACATTCTGAATGGGATCCCCCCACTGCCTAAAAACAACCCCTCAACTCAGCCCAAGCTCCCATAAGGGAGCCAACTTGCAACCTGATACAAAAATGAAACCCCACACCACACACTACATCCAGGCCCTTGGCTTTCTTGAGTGGAATTCACAGGGGTCCCCTTTGAGACTGATACCATTTTATATAAACCCGGCTTACCTGACATTGGGGGCCCTCTGCACTTGACAACGCGACCATGACAAATTCTTCATTACGCTTAATTATTTCAAAGGTCTTTCAAGTTACGAGCCCAGCGGACCATCAGGGCAACCTTGTGAGGGTGGTAGGGTCAGAGGCCATTTGATAAGAGAGAAACTGAGGCCCAGAGAGGTCCAATGACTTGCCCAAGGCCACACACTGATTTACTGCAGAATTAGAACTGCACTGGGGTCTCCTGATGGCTGCAACAAGACCTCAGCGGAGCTGTGGACCACCCAAGTCTCACCCCATCCCAGCATCCCAGACCAGGTCTCCCTTAGGATCAGATTTCCCTGAAATTCCCAAAGGAGCTGCCGGGACTAGTGGGCCCGGAAATGGTCCTCACATAGCAAGCTGCACAGCTGAGCTCCCCGAGGGCAGAGGGGGGCGGGCGGAGCTGGAGACGCTGGCACAGCCCCGTGGGTACTCTGCCAGCAATTAGTGCTGGGGAAGGGTGCCAGCCTGGCAGAGCTAATCCCCCACCCCTTCTTCTCATTTACACACACACACACACACACACACACACACACACGTTCACCCACCCCGAGACCAGCAGCAGAGGCAGCGCAGCTTCCTTTCGGTAAATCTCATCAGCAAGGCACACACAGGGCATGCAATTTGGTCATTACTGCTTTTAAACAACAGAAGAGCAGAATCTACCCGCCATTAACCCGTCCTGCCCTCCCTCTGGGCTTCCCACCAGCTCAGTCACCAGCCTTCATCTCTAACTCCCACGCACCCCCTTTTGCATGCTCCCCGAAGTTGATTTCCAAAAGAAACATAGAGTTAAAAAAAAAAATGCAAAACCTGACTACAGTAAGTCAAACCTGAAATGTGTCTCCCTGCCCACCTCTGTCCCCAGAGAAAACATTCCATGGTTCGAACATGACCTTGGCTAAGACCCTTCCTCAAACATTCTCGGAATCTTAAAGTGCCAGCCAGATGACGGGGAGGCTGCCGTTGGCCTGGAGTGGGGTGTCTACCTGAGCAGGTGTGTTTCTTCAGAGGGGAACCTGCGTGTGGCCCCGATCCACCTGCGGTGGGGGGGGCCCTGTGTCGCCGTCTGCCTGCTCTCCCAGCACTGAGGCAGGCAGGGGTGGGAGTGGCAGTGATAACTGATTTTGCCTCCTCACTGCCCCGCACCGCCGCGCCCCCACAGTCCTGGAGAATTGGAAGGAAGCCCACCAGAGCAAGGGACCCTAGAGGGTCCTTAGCTGGGTTTATAAGATCTGTGAAACCCCTTAAAGTATAAGCAGTATTTATGCTTATGAGATTTTTTTTATTAAGAGGATTCTCACAGGGGGCACATGAACTCAAAAGGGGAAGAAACAGAGTCACACAACCCCGCCCCCCCGCCCCACCATGTGCTCAGCAGTGTCTCATGCCCAGGTGGCAGAGAACACAGCGAGGGGTTCCAATCATCCCTCCTGCAAGTGGCCCTGACTAGCTGCCTCCCCCCTTGGGAGCTGCCCCCAGCCTCAGCCTCGCCTTGCCTGGGAGCTGGTCACGGGAAGCACTAGCCCAGGAGCTGTGCCGCGGCCCTGGGCCCGTCCTCCAGGGCTGCCCGCAGCCCCAGCAGAGGACAGGCACAGCAGAGCCCACCAGCGGGGAGGAGAGAGGACGCCAGCGCTCCTCCAGAAAAACCTCACAGATCCTCTAAGCCACCTAGTGTCCGGAGCTGAGCTCTGGCCGCTGTTCTGTCCCTCCCGCTTCCCAGAGAGGACAATGCAGGGCCCCCCCCCCAAGGAACCTGAGGCCCGGGGGGCAGAGGCTGAGCTGCCTGGGGAGACGGAGCCCAGGAGGAGCAGCCCAAGGCAGGGCTGACCCACGGCACATATTCCTGTCACCCATGCTCCTTGCCCCAGCAAGTCACTCTCTCCTGGAGATCAACAGTGTCATCTCAGACAACCGTCCGGTCTGGGCTCCTCTGGGTGCCCCCACCCCAGCCTCCAGGCCTCCTGCAGAGCCTCCCAAACCCTGGGCCTGCCACTCCCCCAGGGCCACTTGAGCCCCCACCTCCCACCCTCCTCCTCTGCTCTCTCTTTTCTCTGTGTCCTCAAGACTCTTCTCACCTTGAGAAGTGTTAGGATTACCCAGCATTTACACTCAATGCTCTTCTTTATTCCTTAAGACTTATTAAGAATGATAATGAGTTCCGAAGGAGCCACACGTCTCTCTCCCTCTCTCCTCTCTCTCTCCTTCAATCTCTCTCTCTCTCTCTCTCTCTCTCTCTCTGTCCCCCCCCACACACCACCCCCCTTTGCTCTCTTTCTCTACGTGTCTTTTCTGCCAAAGACACACAGGACAAATCCAGACCAAAAGGGAAAAGAAATTCCAACAACATGGAACAAGGGCACTTAAGGATTTATATTCAATAAATCCGTCTCTCTTCTTTCCTCTTCTTAGTTGTTCTCAATTATTCAGATTAAAAATAAAACACCCCCTTCCCTTCCCACCATCCAGGCCACCCCCTACTCTGCTGGACTTTGAGCAGGGGGAGCGGGAGAAGGCCTGGCTTGTCTGCACAACCTCGTTAACGTGCAGCTCTTAAACGGTTGATTAATTTTTGCAGAATTTACGACAGGCTTTAGCTCTGTACCCCCGCTCCAACACCATGGCCTCAGAACCACAGTAACTTAACTTGGTGAACTTGAGGGGGGCAGAAATGGGGGCCTCTCCCCCATGGCCTCCTGTGGCTGGAACCACGGGCAGCCTGGCGACAGACAGAAGACACAGATGCCAAAGGCCAGGCAGAAGACAGACCCGCTAGTGGATCAGCGAGGCACCCACAGGAGAGATCACCAGGCAGCCAGAAGCCACAGCTAACTTTTGGCTATTTGGGACATTCTAATTTCAAAATAAGGAAGCCTTCAGAAAGTGGGCAGAGCAAAAAGGAACACTCAGAGCTGGCAAGGATGCCCAAGTTCGCGTCCACCAAGCCATACCACGCATCTCGGCACAGGGACCAGCCTTATCCGTCTGCCGGGCTGCCCTTCAGAGAAGGGGAAGAACAGATCCTAATGAAATTACGGGTTTTAAAATGTCTATAAATTAAATCTCTTTCTCTCTCTCTCTGTGAATCTCCCCCTGAGCTCCCTCCTCTATAAGGCTTGTTTGCCTCTCCTCCGTTCCCTGTGCTCATGTCTGTTTTTCTGATATAGACATCAAGAGGTTACGGGCTCAATTACAACTCCGCTGGAGTCTCAGCATCAGACTTGCCTGGCCTTCTCTTCTCCTCTTCAGAAACCAGATACCAAATAAATCTCTCTCCTGCTTTATATTTTTATTTTGAATGCCAAAAGCCAAAAGATTCATTCAGTTGACTCACAGCCTTTTTTAACTTACTTCACATGGGGGGAAATATCCTTTTTAATTGTGTTGGAGTATAAATATAATATAAATGCTTTTCTCTTTATCTCATTCCCCTTTCTTAAGGACATACACAAAACCTTGGCTATACATGAAATTTCAAAAGCGGGGGGCAGACTATAAACGTGTGTAATTAACACGTGTCTGTTGGTAGGGGCAAAAGAGCTGCTGGAGAAAATCAGTTGGACATCTAGCATATTTCTCAAGTGAAGGGATGATATCGGAAAGCTTCTTGTTAGCAAAAGGTCCATTTGAAAAGGGTGGGACATAAACGGTGATTTTTTTTTTTTTTTAAGGAAAACATTGCTTCTACCTTCCCGACTAGTGTCCCTAGATACAGAAGGGGGATAGGTGTGGTCTATAACATTTTATATCCTCAAAAGCCACCGCCCACCACCCAAAAAAGTTTAAAAATCCAAGTTATAGTCAATCATCATAGCTCCTGATTCCTGAGAAGCAGAAACCGGCTTGGAGTTGTAGGTCTAAGGGTAAAATAAAACAAAAACAAAACCCCACAATAATTCTGGAAATATTAACCAGAGGGGATTCCAAAAGGTACTTTTCCAGGAAAAAGCACTTGAGACAAAAAGGCTGGAGAAAGCTGAAGTTCAAGGTGAATCAACAAGAAAAACTTTGTCTTTCCAATTAACTAGACTGGGAAAAAGAAGGGGTGGGGGGACACATTACTACCAACTCATTAATTCTTTCCTGTAAACAATTTAATTAAATTCTGCTAAACACAGGAGAAATACTCATTTTGGAGTGCTTCCCCCCCACCCAAAGGCAAATTCCTTCGGGTTACTCCCCCCCATGCCAACACTTCCCTGGCTGCACAACCTTCAAAAATGGATTTCCAACCCAGTCATGGACTGTGCTGCTCACGGCTGCAAGAATGACAGCCTCATATGTCTGAAAGCTGACACTTCAGCTTTTAAAAGAAATGGGGAAAATAAGCTGTTGACTCCTTGGTTAAAGTATTTTCTTGTTCTAACTCATGTTCTTATGTCACTGGGCTAAAAGAGAGAGAGAGAGAGAGAGAGAGAGAGAGAGAGAGAGAGAGAGAGAGAGAGAGAGAGAGAAGAGAGATATGACTTTCCTTGAATGATCTGTTTAACCTAAGCCAGGGGAAAAAAAAGAAAGTCATTAATTACTTATGTGAGCTATTGCTTCAGAAAGACAATAAACCTGCCCGGTCGCCATGGATATGACATATTTGCTCTGAAAACAACACAATAATTAGCAAAGGGGAAAGATACAAGGAGAATATGCAAACTCCTGAGTTTAAAGCTACAGTGCTCTTTTCTACGTTTAAACCTCTGTTCTGTTTGCAATCCAAATCAAACAAATTTTTAAAATATAGCAAAGGGGGAAATAACTGGAATGGCTCCTCTCTGAGCTGAGCTGAGAAGTAACACCCATTCCACTCCCTTCCAAAATAAAATAATATAAAAGAGAACCAGGATGGCAGAAGGAAAAAAAAGTCAACAATTGCCTCTGTTTTATTTCCTATAGCAGGGGTGGAGTCTGAGGTTTGTTTTTTCTTTCTTTCTTTCTTTCTTTTTTTTTTTCAAAGTGTGCTCTTATTTAGCATTGGACCTTCTGGCCAGATATAAATTTATTTATGAAAGCCAAATGCCCTGTGTGTGGCTCACCCCTCCCCAAAGTGAATGGAAATGGACAGGGGTGGAGGTGGGGGGCTCAAGTTAGAAAAGGAAAGCAGTATACTCAGAAAGCATCAGCTCCAGAGAGGGACATCCACTCCCCCTACCTCCAAGAAAATGGAACCCGGGCCTTACTTTAATATTAAAAATGCATTAAATGGTTTTACCTACAACTTAGTCCCAAAGGATCATTAGGAAATGCAATCGCTTTGTATCATATCTGTCAGTGTGATAAACATCGGCATTCAGAGTAGGTTTGCAATTTTTCAGAGTGTCACAAACCAAGATAATATTTTCTGCCTTATTTTCTTAATTCACTGTACCCACCCTCCTCAAAGTCACAAATCCACAGAAGACTACCTGAGGAGAAGAGAGGAAGAGAAAAAGTTGATATATTCTCACACACCAGACAGAGGTTACTGACATTTTCCTTAAAAGTAGGGAAATTGGAACTTTAAAATATTTGGGTATTTAAAAAGAATTAAAGCACTCCATTAAGTTTGAGTAAAAACTCTTCCCCTCTTCCCAGAGGCTAATTTTCCAAAAACAGATGGTCAGGATCTAAAAGAGAAGCAAATATACCTCAACCCCCACAGGCAGAGAAATCTAACTTTGAACTTCTTTTTAAATTAAAAAGGGGGGGGGCAAGATAAACTATTAATAAGTATGAAAAATTAGCTGAGCTACAAGTTTTGTTTTTCTTATTCAAAAAAATTCTTTAAACACAAGGGCAGCAGATATAAAGGAGAGGTTCACATTTGACTGACTTCCTATTTTTTTTTAACAATAGTTGTTTTTTTTTTTTTAGATTGGACTCTTTGATCTTGAAAGAATTTTGCTCTTATATGATGGGGGAGAAGGGGATGGTGGTGAAATGATCTGTTTTAAATGATGATGCAACCTAGGGATCAAAGCCTTCGCTTTCTTCTAGCCATAATAAGCTGTACTTGCCACAAAGCGTGAGTATCCCGGCTCCTCTACTTGGTAAGAAGGAAATAAAATGCACCGAGACTCAGAGAAAGACGCGAAGTCTCTGCAAGGTGCAAAGTCTAAAACAAAAAACAAAACAAAACAAAAAAGAGGGAGGCACTGCCCCTTTAAACGTTTTAGTGCATATGGAGTTTGATTTCTGAAAGAGATCAGTTTAACATCTCCATAGAAACCAGCAACAGATTATCATCAACAGAATAAATAACTAGTCTAATAAATTAAACAGAAGGCATAAGATCGCTGGAAACCTGATTACTGAAGTTCAACAATATTCCCCATAAACTCCTGTTAACCGCCTCTAAGGTGGCTAACAAGATAGGGAGGTGGGGGCTATCTCTCCAATTATCCGGGTTCCGGGGAGAGAGACGGTGGCCGCTGAAGGGAGAGGAGAAGTTCCCCCACCCTGCCCTGCAGAGGGTCTGAGAGCTCGAGGGAGGGCAAACCATTAAGCGAAGTTTGGGAAGTGGGAAAGTGGCTGGGCGTCGAGGGAGGTAGAGCGAGTCGCCGGAGATGGCGCGGGACTCGCCGCCCTCCCGGGACGCACCGCCTCGCGGCCACCAGGGCGCAAACCCAGAGCTTTGCGCCAGGGCACCGAACAGCCCAGCGCCCCCTCTGGGCACGTGGAGCGCAGCCCAGGCGCAGCCCCCGGGGACCAACTACCCCCCTCACCACGCCCCGCGCAGCTGCTCCTGCTCAGCCCGGACAGCTCCCTTTAGGACGGCGACGTGCGTGGTGTGTGTCTGTGTGTGTGTGTGTGTGTGTGGTGTGTGTATGTGTGCATGCGTGTGTGTGTGTGTCCGCGCGCGCCGTGGGGTAGGCGGGGGGGGGGGGTCGCACCAATTTACCGGGAGATCTGTTTTCCAGTGCCATAGCACGCTGTCACCGCGCTCCTGTACCAACTTACAGACCTCCTAAATATACCAACTTTGCCAATCGATTACCCTGGACTTTTCCCCCTCGCGGTCCCCACCTTTTTGTGTGTCCTGGGTGTTGGCGGGACAACCACACACTCGGAGGGTCTTGCCCCCAGACTACGCTGGGGCAGCGACGCATAACCCCCCAGTCGCCCCTGTTCCATTCAGGTTTGGGGGAACTCCAGGCTTGTTTGAGGGGTGTTTTCGCCGCTTCCCTGGTGGACAAATCATACACACCCGCACACGCACCCTGGGCCGGCTTCCCGAGCTGAGGCTGGTTCAGGAGGAACTTGTGCAGGGAGGAACTTGAAGGAGGCCCCTGCCTCCCTCCGCACTCGTCTCCTCCCCCAACTCCGGACCCGGGTAGGGGATGACTTGGAAGAAGAATCTGCACCCACCCCTTAGAGAAAAATCTATTATTATTATTTTAATCTACGCCCCCAAAGTGTCCCTCGCGCCGTGATTGACGGCGCATACACCTGTTCCTCTCGCCGAGGAGCTTCCAACGCTGGGGACGGACGTTCGCCCAAATGCTCCGCAGCGGCCCAGCGCCAGTCCGCCCGTCCTCTCCCGGCCAACCCCCGTCCGCCTCCCCGGAGAGCCCCTGCTAGCACCTTGCCATCTTAGCGGCCGCCCCCTCCCCTTCCAGGCCCGATTCCCCAGCCTGCCCGCTCCCGGCCGCTCTGGCTTCAGAAAGAGAGAAAGAACAGAAAGCAAAACTTCCTGGCGGCCGACGGCCATCAGCTGCACATTCTGCAAATGCCACCGAGTAAAAATAAACCGGCCGCCGCTCCGCCCGGCCGGCTCACCCCGGACGCACGACTCGGCCCCCAGCCTCGAGAGCTCCCTGCCTATCGGTCCGGCCGATCCCCCATTCCCGCGCGCCCCCTGGAGCCCCGCTCCCCTACACTCTTCTGCCAGCCATCACGCGCTCCTTTGCCTTGAAGCTGGACCCCAAGTGACCAGGTGGCCCGGCCCTCTCCCGTTTGGTGCCCCCATGCTCCCCACAAGCCACTCTTCTCTCTGTCCTCCGCCTGGTGCCTATTTCAGCCGCGCGTCCCTAGACTCAGGGCTCCCTTTCCCCAAATGCTGAGCCGCGAGGTCACCCTCAGGCCATCCTCGGGGTACAGACCCCGTCAGACCTCTTCCACCGCGACCGAGCCCCCTGGGAGCGCACCATTCCACCCTCCCGCGGGCCCGCCAGCCCAGCGTCCCATGTCCCCGGACGCAACTTCTCTCCCAGCGCATACAACAACCGCGGCAACTCCCCCCGAACTTTTCCCGGGACCCAGGAGGATTCCGGCCGACAGCCTCACGGTCCTGAACCGGTGCCCCGGCTCTCTGTGCCCACCACTGCCAGCATTGAGCCCGGGGAGGCTGAGGTGGGGGTGGGGGTAGTGAGGAGAACCACTTGCCGCGCCCGGAGCAGCGCACTTGAGACAAACTTCCCAGGCACAAATGAAAAAGGGGACGCCGCTCCCCCATCGAAGCAACCTCTTGCCTTCGTTTTCCCACCCGGAGACACCCCTTGGCACTCTGCGCCTAAGTGAACACTGCCTACCTCTGCTGGTAGCACCTACACTCTGGTATTGGGGCACAAGAGTCGGCTGAAGGGGTTCCCCATCCACCCCTTCCCCTGAGCAAAGTCTTGCAAAGTCACCCCAGGCGCCCCTCACCCCTGCCTCCTTCTCGGCCCTGGAGAGCTCACAAACCCCTGCAGTTGTAAGGGGGGGCGGATTGGCGTAGGGGGAAGGAGTGATTACCCGGTATTGGTGAGCACCTGCCCCCCCCCGGGAGCCCGCAGAGCAGGGGGCGCCCCCACCCTATCTGCAAAGTCTGCACTCGTGCCTGGCACCTCCCCCTCTTCTCCCCTACCCTGCTGCCCCCTCAGTTAGAGTAAGTGACCCCCAGGAGCAGCAGCCCTCCCCTCCCCCGAAGCCGCGCGCTGGGCATTCCCCTGGCCACAGCGGGCGACGCGCCGCCCCGCGCCCGGGTGCCAGCCCTCCGTGCCCCCTGCCTCCCGCACGGCCGGAGTTGGGTGGCAGCCGCCGCGCGCAGGCTGGCTGGCTGGCTGGCTGGCTGGCTCTCTCGTTCGCTCGCTCGCCCGCGCCCGGCTGCAAGCAGCAGCCCTGGGGGTGGGGGGCTGCACCGGGACAGGGGGCGAGGCGTGGAAGCAACCCGGGAGGCCCGCGGGGCTGAGGGGCGTGGGGGGGGGCGCGTCGGAGGGAGCGCCGAGTCTCTTACCTGCACTTGGGGCGGCTTTGGGTGACTTTCCAAGTCCGGGGGAAAAATGTGTGTGTGTTTGGGATGGAGCGCCGCGGGCGCGCATGCGCTGCCCAAAGTTGCCGGATCCCGGATTTTTCGCTCCCAGTCTCTGCTCTCGCCCGCTGTGATTATGGAATTCTCCGCGGCCGAACGGGCGAGTGGGTGGCATGTAAAACCCGGGCCGGATCGCGGGGCCGGGCTCCGCTCCACCCTCGCACCCCCAGACCTTCCCCTCCCGGTTTCTTCCCACCCACCGCCCGAGCTGAGCTCGGCTTGCGCGCGCCCCGAGGCGCGGCCTGCCTAAGAGCATCTGAGCACACGGCTCCCTTTTGCGGCTGGAGAAGCTTTCTACACTCCCCAACTGAGTGGAGCTGAAGCTGGGGAGAAGAGAGACGGGGTGGGAGTGGGTTACTTTTCACCTGTTCTGAACCCCAGAGAGCCGGTCGGCTTGCCACTTTTCCTGAAGAACTAGCTCTTTTCTGCAAGTTAGAATGTTAGGAACGTGATGTTCTCACTGTTCCATATCCGCTTTGCACTTATTCTTTGCAAGGGAGTTTTTCATTCAGTTAGTTGTGCAAGAAATAAATCCTTAAGTGAGCAAGACAGACCCTGAAGAATGAAAGGAGGGGAGGTTGTGCAGATAATGAACATTAAAACAAATGAATAATATTTCAGAGAGTGAAAAGATCCGTGAAGAAAATAAAACAAGGCAATAGGATAAAGAGCGTCTTGGGAGAGCTAATTCCTCCTCCCCAGGTGAAAAAGGAAGGCCTCTTTGAGTGGGGACTTTCATACTCTATTAGAGAAAACCCTCTTTTCTCTCTTGGCCCACCCTGCCACCTCCCAGTTGATCTGAGGTGGCCACACCAGGCTGAGCCTGGAGGACAACAGTGGCCCTCTGCCCGGTAGCCCTCTGTCCTGCCTTTCTTGGCCAGGCCATACCCACCCCAGGACTAAATTAGTCACTGTACCTGTTTTCCCTTCTGAACAAGTACAGGATGCAAATAACATCAGACCTGAGAGAAAGGAGGAAACACTCAGAAGGTGAGATAAGTGAGGAACTGACCACGATAGTAAACCAAACAGCTAAATTATTAGTAGAATAAACGAATAAAAATTCAAAGAATGACCCACAGCTTTGAGAAGTATTCAACAGAACACATTGAACTAAGCCAAATGCCACAGGCTGGTAATCATTGTTGCAGGCTGGTAGACTTTGGGGCGTAATCTGCAAGGTTTCAGCAAAGCCTCTCAGAACTGGAAGTGACCAGAAGCCTTGTATGGTAATTGTCCAACAGAGACATCTGCTGGGATGCATTCCATGTCATGCCTAAGCTGAAAGTCAATTGGTGAATGGATAGAGACCTGAGACTCTTTGGCCCTCTGGTCCTGAGGTGGCCAGGATTTGCCTTGTCCCCTAAAAAAACCTCCCGATTTGGGGGAGGAGGCTCTCCCATCACACACCCCTTAGAATTTGAGTGTTCTCTACTCATTTTAGCCTAGCTGGGAAGAAACCAACTCAAAAATAGAGCTTGCCTCCCTACGACCTGGACCGCGTCTGGGATCAGTTCGGGATTTGCCCACATAAGAAGACCAGATTTGGGAGCGAGGCACAGCTCCGGTTCGTTGAGTTTTCTCCCCTCCTCATCTCCATGCCTAACAGTCCCCGTGGGCCGCTGACCCGTTACTCTTCATTGCCAGACACCACCTACCCCCATCAATTCAGTCCCCTGGAGTGGGCTGCTAGCCTATAGGTTCTTGTGCCTGGTGACTCAACAGAGCTCAAAGCCCCAAAGATCTCAAGTCCAGTCCTGCATTCTGCAGAAGGAGAAATTGAGCCACAGTGAGAGGGAGTGACCTGAGAAGAGGCAAGAAAGGTCTTCTAACTTCTGAGTGGGAGCTTCTCCCACTCCCGGGCAGTGTGGTTAATGGCTTGGGCTTTGGGGTCACGCCCCAGCCACTTACCAGTGGCATTTGACCCCTCTGTGCCTCAGTTGCCTCAACAGTAAAATGGGGAGTAATAATAGTACTTACTGCCTGGGCTTGATTTGAGAGGCTAAAATGAGTTAATGCAGGAAAAGTGCCTGGGCCAAGATAGTGATCGATAAATGCCAGTAATTGTCATAGCTCCTTGGGACATCCAGTGCTCCCTCTGCTTCGCGTTGCTTCCTGTCCTCTCTCCCTTCCTTCTTCCCCTCTGTCCTTTTTTTCCCCCCCTCTAGCAACAGCTCACACTCATCCATTCATTCAGCAGGCATTTGCTGAGCCCCGATGAGGAGCAGCTCCTTACCAGGGCTGGGGAGACACAAATGAACTAGATAGGCCGGGCCTCTGAGGAGGTGGCTGAGGACTTTGCTAGTCTCTCCCCTCCCACTTCCCCACTCCAAGCCTCCCCTCCACTCGCCCCACCCCAACAGCCACATCATACCCACCAAACTTTTATTAAAACATTTATTCTTCTCTCCATTTGTTCTCAGATACTTCGCAATTCTCCCATCCCCCAAGGAGTCTTTCTCCTCTGAAGAAACCTCACTGGGATGGGGAAGCTGGAAATGGTGTCAAGGGCTGAGAGGAGGGAGCAGGACATTGGGGTGAAGAGAAAAGAAAGGCTCCTCTTTCTTTTCAAACTACCACCCGTAACTCAAAGAAAAAATAATGAAAACAAAACTAGGGGCCAGGAGAGAGCACCACACCCAAATAGTAGCCTGTGGTCTCTGAAGCCTCTCAGTGCCTTGTTCCCCCCTCCCAAACCCTTTACAGGGACTAAAATCAGAGATGCTCTTTTCCTCGTTTTCTTCCTTTTAGCATTTCCTGAGCTTTCCCTAAAATAATACAAACTCTTTCCCACGGTCAGCAAGATCTGACCACTGCCTGCCCCTGGACGTCACCTCCTTTCACCGTCCCCTCAGTCATATTGCCTCCATCACACAAGCTTCTTGCTGTCCTAGAAAACACCAAGCTTGTCCCTACCTCAGGGCCTTTGCACTTGTTCTCTGTGCCTGGAATGCCCTTTTTGCAGCTGCTTCTTTGGCATCATTCAGGTCTCTGCTCACATGTCACCTTTTTTAGGTGACATGTCACGCTGTATCCCTAAAGTACCTCCCCAGCCTTTCTCTATCACTTTACCCTGTTTGAGTGTCTACAATGATTTTGTTTATTCCTGTGTTCCCAGACTTCCTGTCCAGCTGCCCCTGCTAGAATGGGAGCTCCTTGGAAGCAAGGACTTTGTTCTGTGTCCCCTCATGTCCTCAGCACCTTAAACAGTAGCTGGTACATAGTAGTCCTCACTCTCTGGGAGTCAGGCACTGAATCAAGATAAGCCTACATGGTCCCTACCCTGAAGGGGCCTATGCTGTAGAGAGCTCCTAGGACAATGTTTGGGGGAGCGAGGAGGAGCTGGTCCAACCCAGGAGTTGCCAGGATGGCACGGCAGCTTTGCTGAGTTTTCTACTCCCTAGCCTTTGGCCAGGAGTTAACAGTGGGAAATACAGGACTCTAATGAACTGTATCCCAACAGGGGAGGCTGAACAGGTAGGAGGGGAAGTGGGTCAACTAAAGACTCTATCGAGGTACCCATCTAGCGCCCTGCCTCCAGGTGGGCTGCATACGATCCAGCTCCTCTCCCATTTTTGTCTCCAGGGAGACTCCAACCTTCCACACTAGACAGTGAGCTTCCTGAGGGTAGGGTCTATGCCTTTAAGGCAGAAGCCAAGGAGACAAACACAGTACTTGGCACCCAGGAGGCTATTGGTGATTGATGGCTGAACAAATAAATTTAAGTCTACCTGTTTATGTAATCGGGAAAGCCTTGAAAGTAATCACAGTTCAGCTTCCTGGTCAGTTTTTTGATTTCTAGTCCTTTGTAGTGATGGAAAGCAACACGTAATTGTACACTAATAATTGTTATTTACTAACTGGTGATCATGTGCCAGGCAACATGCTAGGTACTTGTATTATCTTATTAGACCTTCACAACAACTGTTCAAGCTGGTTGCTATTATGAATATAACCATTATATAGATGAGGAAACCAAGGCACAGAGAATAACTTTTCCAGGGCTGAGCTGGACTGTCTGACTCCAGAGCCAATGCTTTTCACCCCCAGGACCAGCTGCTTGGAGGGGAGCAATGACAAAAGCCTCACTCCCTGCCTTACCCCCATACAACAAGCATTTTTACTTTTACTCTGAGTTCATAAAAAGATGAAACTTGAATGTGAGTGCACTGAGGAAGAGGAGGGAGGGAGCAAAACAAATCTGTCCTTTAACTGTAAATTTTATTTCAACCTAGTAAAAGATAAAGGGAACCAAAAACATCACAGGACCACGCACCGGATTTTGTACACAGTAAGCACTCAGTAAATGTCGACCAAGAATCACTATTTTTCAATTTAAAAATTATAGACTGTGTTTGTTTCCCTTTTTCCTCAGTTGCTCCTGGTTTGGAGGTTCTCCTTGGGCAAGGTCTGTGTTTTGGGGGTTCACTGGGCCTGAACCCCAGTAGCATGGTGTGACTAGCATCACAGTGAATATTAATAGATGCTTAGTGACAATAGACAAACAAATGCTATGGATAAGTGATTATGGTGATTACTGGGCAAGTTGTAATTAAAAAACAAAAAAAGCTGAGTGCATTTCTTTTATTTACGTATGTCTCTCTCTTGGGAGTCCTTGGCAAGGCAGAATGAGAGAGGGGCTTTCTCCAAATGCTAAGCTGGGCTCCCCAGGCCCATTCAAACTGATGAACTTGACAAGTCCCACCCCACCCCCTCAAAATTCCCTCATTCTTTTTGCAAAGTACGTGATTATTTGTTTTTGACTATATACACAATACATGTTTATTGTAGAAAATTCAGAAAATACAGACAAACAGGAAGAAGAAAATTTAAATCATCTGTAATCCCACCACCCATGAATAATCACTGTTGATGTTTTGGTGTATTTCCTGCCTGTCTAGATTTTTTGTTTGTTTTTTGCTTTTCGCTTTGTTTTGTTTTATAAAACCAGAGTCACACTGAACATACCGGTTTTATGTTTTTTTTAGCCTGCCATGTAGACGTAGCATGAACAGTTTCTCACGTCATTAAATATAATTCTACAACATGATTTTTAATGGCTGTATTGTAGAGTTTGATCATAATTTTGGACATCGAACTTGTTTCCAATTCTTTTAATTATTATAAATAACTCAAATGAATATCCTTGTCCATAAATAACTGTGCACGCTCTTCAAAGTAGAATGGTTGAGTCAAAGAGTGTGCACAGGTTTCAAAGCTTTTGATTTCTTCCCAGCGCCAAATTGCCCCTCCCCAGGAAGGCTGTGTGACTTTGTCCTCTCATCAGCAGCCCATGTCTTCATAAGCTCTCCAACCTTTGGTTCTCTCTCTCTCTCTCTCTCTCTCTCTCTCTCTCTCTCTCTTTATTTTTTAACCCCTGTTAATTTAATGGGTGAAAGAATCTGTGATTCTAGTAATGAATCCTTATTAGAACTGTACTGGCCACAAGCAGGGGCTGTTTCAAGGTTTGAGCGGCCTTGTTCAGACCCACAACCTCAGGCAGAGATGAGAAGGGCAGACTCCTAGGGGCTGGGAGCTGGACTTCCCAGCTCCCAGGTTCTTGGGGGCTTCCAGAACCTCTACCTGAGCTTGTTGGGGATCTGCTCAGCTCTTAGGGTTGGAGGGGTGGGGTCTATCTCAGTCTTTCAGCCTCAACAGGGATGATGAGCTCCTGCTTCCTCCTACTTCTCTGCCCACACCTTCCAGAAACCTCTCTCAACAGAGAAGCCTTAGGGATTTCTATGCCATAAATACTACCTGTTTTCTAAGCTCCACACTTTGTACCTGCTTTCATTTTCCCTGCCTCAGCTCTCACTCAGCTCCAGTCAAAGGACAGGCTATTTTGCTTTCTGGTTCAAACTTCTCCTTTTCTAGTTTGTTCTGATTAATTTCATTTTTTGGTATTTATGTTTACTCCTGCCTGGTAACGAGAAGAATTGCAGGTGACTAATTTTTCCCTTTTAGGAAATGTTCCCTAGTCCCAGGGTTTTTGATCTGTATGTCCCCTTCCAGCTTTAATATTCTCTGAACCAGCTAACTAAAAAAAATTTTTTTTAATAAAATAATAATAATTTTTTAAAAAAGCTTTAAATTTCTGAAAGAGAAAAAGGATGATTTGCATGTGATACTAACAGTTCAGGAAGCAAATGTAAATACAGAATAGAGAAATATAAATATAAATATAATACAGAAAGTAAAAGAAACACCCATAATCCGAGAACCATGTATTTATTTGGGTATAAGTTGGACTTAAAACATTAAAAGAATGAATTTAAATGAAACCCACCAGGTACATCATTTTTGAGCCCATCCTAGCGGTCTGCCTGGGTGATTTGAAGATGTGTGTGGATAGAAGTGTCTTTTATGCCGAGTGGTGAGGTGTACGTCTAATTTTATCTGCACGGAGAGTGTGTGCGCGCGTGTGTGTGTGTGTGTGTGTGTGTGTGTGTGTGTGTATGTACGCACGTGAGGAACTACAAGTCCCTTGAAAGGAAGGTTTGGGTCTCTGTGGGTATGACTGTGCTGTTTGCGCATTGGAAGATTATGTCCATGCTCTCAGCAAACATCTGAATACGGAGAAATACAGAGACATACAGCCAGGTGAGGGGCAGGACTGACTGCTGACATCACCTCTTATGAAAAGATCCATGGGTGACACCTATCCCCTCCCACACCTACCAGGGAGGGGCAGGCCTGGCACTAGGGCCCTGTTGAATAAGGGAAACTGAGTCATGGGGAAGTCGAAGGGACCACATGTCCTCAGAGCAAAAGTCACACTGCTGTGGCCCTGTGGCTCCTGCCACAGGCCACATGAGCCCATATCTCAACCCCTTCCCGTTCCTTTTCCTTCCCTACTTCGCCCAGATCTGAAATCAGCACAGAACTCTGAGAGCAGAAGCCAAATGGACTAATCATGGCTGTGCTGCTTACGTCCCAGGATGCAATCCTGCCTAAGGATTGGCATGGCCAGGTCACGACAAAAGGAACCTGCTGTGAGACTCCGGAAGTAGCCATGCTTCCTCCTTACTGGCACCTGTGCAGGTGCCGCCGCCACCCATGGCTCGGTGTCTCACAGAGGGCGGGGCTGGCCAGGGAGGCAGGAAAGAGCTGTTTTGCTGATGAGGTGCCCTCGTGTCACTCAGACAGGAGTGCCAGGTAGCTGAATGTGGGTGGGGGAGGGCTACTCTGCTGTGCCAACCTGGCCCGGATGTGAGTGACGGCCCCGGTCTCCTCTCCCGCCTCACCTAACATTCTCTGTCATGTATTCACACACCTTCTGCTCCAGCCACATGCTGCTTAGAGCTCTAAACGTACCCTCCTGGATCTTACCTCCAGGCCTTTGTCCAGGCTGTTCCCTCTGCCCTGAAGGCCTTTCCTCCCCTTCTTTACTTGTCCTCCTCCCACTCACCTATTAAGATCAAAGCAGGTATAACCTCCTCTGGGGAACCTTCCCTGATGTTCCTCTGCCCAAAACTGGGTTAGATGCCTCCATCTGGCCTCCCACAGCCCCCTTGTTTCCTCTGCCATAGCACTTAATACGCTGTATCACAATTATCCTCCCCCTGGTGTGTATGTAATTTTTTCATCTAGGTTTAAATAATCAGCACATTGGAATATGGATTTCCAAATTGGGTCGCGTGGGTTCAAATCCCAGCCCTGCTTCTTACTATCCATATGACCTTGAACAAGTCCCTGACCTCCCTCAGCCTCAGTGTCCCTATCTGTCAAATGGCAACAAAATCAGTACCTGCCTCACTGCATTGTCAGAAGAATTGAGATAATTCACGCAAAGCACTTAGCCCGGATTCACAAATACTAGCTGTTGTTATTATTATTCCTAGCATCGAGCAGAATGCTAAGGCAAGGTCAGGTGCACGAGCTGTGTCTGTGTTTGATGTGCACGTGTGTGAGGATGTGCAGTACACACCAGGGAATGGTGGCGTGGGGGGAGAACCAGCATATAAGAGGAGACAGGTCCTGCAGAGATGTGTGTGTCCACTCTGAAGGGTAATGGGCTGGTTATTTATGGTCATGGCTTAAGGAAAAAAAAAAAGACAAACCAGTGTTCGGTAATGACAAAGTAATTACCTTTTTATTATTTTTTCAATAGGATTCAGAGGGAGTGTGGGCCTTGGCCACGGCCAGAACATCCAGCCTGGCTGGGAGAATATCCTGATGCTTTGAGCTACCCCCATTGCAACTGCCCGGTCAGGGAAAAGGCTGGAGAAAGCTGAGTGGCGGTCCTAAACATAGAGTGGGTCAAAGACAGAGGGAGAGGGGCTGCCAGAATGTAAAACCAGGGCTCTAGAGGTAGAGTTCTTCCAAGTTCTGGCTGAGTTGTCCGCATAGAAGGGACCAGACCCACAGCCTAGGACACTGAACAGAGAACATTTCAGAGTGGGAAGCTAAGGCCCAGAGAGAGGAAGCCATTTACTCCCCTGTGACCACGCAGCAAGTTAGTGGCAGAGTGAGAGCAGAGCCCAGTTCTCTGATCCCAGGCCCGTGCTGTTTTTTTACTACCATGAAAATGGGGGTCTGCCTGGCCCTAGAGCTTTGCCTCAAATTTCTCCTCGAAAGGGGTCTGATTTGCTAGGAGGTGATTTTTAGGAGATTGTTGGAGACATAATTTCAAGGCACCAGGACCCCTGATGTTAACTAGACTATACTGTGATTGTCATTGTCTAGTGATAGTTAATGGCCAGCGAGGAAACCAAATCAGCTTTATCCTCTTATTTGGCCATTCAGCCATCCATCCACCCAATTATTCATCCATCCATCCAAGCTTCCATCCATGTACCCATCCCTCCACTCATCCATCCATACATCCAACAAATGTTTGGTGAGTGCCTGCATGTGTCAGGTACCTTGTTATAACCTGAGGGTCTGGGGATACTGAGGTGCCCAAAAGGAAAGATCAGGAACAGCCAGTGAAGAAAATTCAGTGGCATAGGAGGCTTCACAAAGACACAAATAAGTGCAGGTAGATGAGGGAGTCAAGCCTGTAGAGCTCCGGTTCCAGCTCTGTCACTAGCTTGTTGGGGGGTCCCTTCCATTCTCTCTTTGCTATGTTTTCTTCCTCTATCAATTTAGAGGTTGGACTAGCTCAGGGCGTAGGGGTGGGGGGGTAGGTGGACAGAAAAGATTCGCTGGACGGGTAGCCTTTTGAGTGGGAAGTCGAGAAGCTCACTGAAGGCAGGAGACAGGAGTTCCCTGATTTACAGTGAAAGGATGAGGACCAGAAGATTCTGGAAGAATAAGGAAGAGGAAATGAAGAGTGGGGAGTCTGTCCCGCTCTCTCGATCTTCAAACCATTGCTCTGTTTTTCTTTACCTGACTGTGGGTACCCTAGACCTGGGTCTCTGATTCCAGGTAACCGACAAGGCTCCTGTCCCTTCGTCCTCCCTTCCCCACCTCCCAGCCCCTGCCTCCCCGGAGCTGTGATAACCCACACGTAACATTCTGCCCTCTGGAATTTATTTTAAGGTCTTGGCTTGTTTATTTATTTTATTTAGAGATTTCTCGGTGCTTTGTGGGGAGGAAAATTCGAATGGGGTTATTATGAAATACTATTTCACCTCACTGTTCATTCACAACAAACAAAGAGAAATGATTGGTGATTAAAAATGCATTCTCTCTGCTTGTTTTCTTTTGTTTTACCATTATGGAAATATTATAAATACTGAATACTAATCTGGACCTGCGGGGACCTCACAGACCTTCCAGAAACCAAGGCTCTTGCTCTTCCCGGGGGCTATCTCATTCTGTCCTCTCAGGCCCCAAACAATGGCTCAAACCCTCCCAAAGAGGGTCCCAGACCAGGAGGCTCCGGCACTCAGTCCTCACTGGACAGGGACAGAAGTCTCCCTACTTCCTTGTCCTGGTTCCCTGCTTTGGCAGAAGTAGTCAAGGAGAGCAGAGTCATGAATATCAAGAGCAGTTGATTAGCCAAAAAGTCACAATCATGGAGTTTTACTCCTAGAATCTGGCTGCCTGCGCCCCACGCCCTGCTCCACCCCTTCCTGGCTGTGTGATCTTGAGCACTTTGCTTTCCCTCTCTGAGCTTCTATTTAATCCTCTGTAAGATGGAGGTGAAAATGGTACCCACCTCATGGGGTGGCTTTGAGAGTTAAATGGGGTCACAACATCTTACCACGGAGCCTGGCAAACAGAAGTGCTCGGTACTTCTTGGTTCCAATATCAATTAATACCCTCTCTCCCTAGCCCTCTTCCAGGTCTCAGTTTCTCCCTCTGGAAGGTGAGAGAGCTATGCTGGCCGCCACCGAAGTTCCCCCCAGCTCTGGTGGGTGAGGCTTCTGCCTCCAGGATGAGGTGCAGGAGGGATATCCTCACCCACCTTGACTCTCTCGAGACCTTGGTCTCTTCCCTGGAATGCAGCCCACACCTGCTCCAGAGTCTTCTGAATCATAGCCTTGCTTTCCCTTGGTCTCTTTTTGAGACAAGAACCCAGCACTTCCCCATTTATTTCAATCTCAAATAAATAAATGAGTCAACAGGCCCGATCCAGTTCCAAAGTGTTAGACCAAGTCCAGATAAACAGCGAGTCCCTGGTGTCCACGTTCCTTTTATCTTTCACTTTATTTAACCAAATTAACTGTTCTCCATGTCCCCTGCGTGTGAGTGTCTCTCTCTGTCATATAAAATACAATCACGCTTGCTTGCTACATGTTTCAGATACTTTATCATTAACATCAATTCCAGCCAAATTAGGAGTTTCTCCCAACATAATTGCCCTTCCCATTATCCAGCACTTTATTTTTTCAAAGCACTTTCCGACCATTAATTAGTTAACCCTTAGGACGCCCCAGAGCCAGCGCTCAATGTCACCCTCCCTGTCTCCCAGCTGCCAAGGGGGGGGTGGTGGTGGGAAGGGGTCAGGTGATTTGTTGGAAGTCACCCTGAATATGAGTCTGGGGACGAGGATGGAACCTCGGAAGTCCCCCCTCCAGTATCAGACCCTCTGTCTCAGCCGTCGAGGTCCAGGTCCGGGCTGCAACCAACTTGAATCTGATCTGAGGTGGCAGGGCAGGGAAGGGGTTTCCGACGCCTTTATGTGTCCTCACTCCTGATTCTCTCCTTGGCTCACCAAAGGGAGGAGGGAGCAGAATGAAAGACTGGCTGGGTAGTGCCACCTTCTTTTCTGTGACACCTGAACAAGAAGACACCTATCAGACAAAAGGACAAGCAGGTGCCACATCTGTAGCCCATCACCGGCAAGCACCCATAGAGCGCCTCGAAGATGGCAAGTTACAGACCTCCCTCCTCTGGAACATCCAGTAAGCAGAATGCCTTTGACATATGGTTATGGTCGCTACACCTACGGTAAGGGAGGTCTTGGGGGTGGTCTGGAAAATGGGATCTCTTGGGCACCCATTCCAGAAATATCTGTGGCTACCAATCAGGGCCCAGCTCCCCCCATAATTCTGCCAACGCTTTGTCCTTTCCTAGCTGGGTGCAGACACAGTCTTTGTAGGTGCCGTGCTAGGTGTGCATGTGAAAACTTTGGAGCAGACCTCATGGGAGGATTCAGGGGGAGCCATCCGGAGAAAGCAAAATGATTTATTTCTTGGACAGGGTTCTGTCTTGTCAAGATGAACTTTGCTTGCGGCTGCTAGAGATACACTGTCGAGCCACCAATATTTTACATTTATGGTCTCTCCATAGTCCTAACTTCTTTAATGATTTTCTTTTTCTTAAAATACATGAGCTGGCTCCCACAGGGACTTTGCCAGGAACCTTCAGAGAGGTTTTCCAAGCTGCTAGTTAACTCGGAGCACGGTGAGTTTCACAAGCTTTTCATTTTCAGGGTTCTCCTTCCTTCCAGTTGCCTTGAGGCTGGGTCCATGAGTGCTAAGGCAACCTTGCAGACAGAATACCAGCTACCAGCCTGGGAACTTTCCTGAGCCCTCCTCCCACTTTCCCCATGCTACCACTCTGTGTGAAATCAGACTGCAGGGAGCTTTTTTCAACCCAAAGGATAGACTTGTCAGAGCAGCACAGCACACGCTGACCATTTGCTCCCTGTGGTCAGACACCTTGGGGTCTGAATCCCAGCTCTTCTCCTTACTAGCAGTTTGACCTTGGGCAAGGTGACCTCGCTAAGCCTCAGTTTTTCAATTCTCAGGTGAAGTGGTTGCGAGGACCAAGTGAAATAAACCATGTGAAAGTCTTAGCATGGTGCGGGGCCCATAGTGGGTGCTCTGGGGACAAGAGCTATCATTTTGGTCAAGGAGCAGATTGTGGGCTTTACGTACTGACTTCCATTCTTCCAACCCTCTGCCTTTCATTTTGTCTTTCGGGCTCTGGGTCTGACGACGTAAGCAAGGCAATGTGATTAGACAACACCCTACTTCTCAAGCTCTTCGTTTCCCAGAGGACGACAGGTATATAAAGGGGGCATGATCTAGTTGGCCCCAAGCCCTGGACCCGCTGCCCCAGATACGCTGCCTTCTACTCGGTCCTCATGCTGCAAGTCCAGTTCCATGCCAGTCACCGTAAGCGCCATGAGGCAGCAGTATCTAGTCTGTCCAGGGTGTGTCCCTCGCTCCTATCCAACTGCCTGGCATGTAGCAGCCGCTCCACAGATACCAGGGAATACCCGGATTGTCTATGGAGCAGCACTCTTCCTTCTGGGCTGGGAATTTTTTTTCATCTCTTTAACTTCTGAAGCTCTGTGCAATAACGACTCACAAAAGCCATGGGTGACTCTGTCCTCACTGCCCCAGCCTTCATATCTTCACTAAAAAGGAAGATCCTACTCATTCTGCCCAAACCAATGATTTTCCTGCAACTGTGCTTCGATTTGTTCATGCATTCACTCGACAAGCATTTGAGTGCGGCTGAGCTGGGTTTGACTCTTGGCTCCCATTACTTATCAACTGGAAGAACTTAGGCAACGTGACTTAACCAAGCTGAGCATGGGATCGCTCACTGGGGAGCGTGCCCAGCCTGCTGGTCGGTTGTGAGGCGTTAACGGTAAAGAAATGCTCATGTTCAGTACAGCGCCAGGCACAGAGCAGGCCCTGTATAAACGGCACATGTTTTTGTGTGTGTGAGGGCAAAACTCAGTGTTAGGAACATAGAGCGTTCAGTTGAATTTGAGTCTCTGCCTGCAAAGGTTTCTATAGTGGATCAAGTTTCCTGTAGGACCATCAACCAGTTTTGGTTCCTAAATAACACAGTCCCTGGAGTTTTATGGCATCTTAACAATTTACAGAGCACCCATCTGGAGACGCTATCTCCTGCGGAATTGCTATCCTCATTTCACATGGGAAAATCAAAACTCAGAGAGGTTGTGTGGCTTTCTTCAGGTCACAGAGCAGAGCCATGTGGCCAATCTAAGAACCTCAACTCTGTTTCTAGCACCTTCCTGTACCCCTCTCCTACTCTGCCTTACACTCTGCTCCTCACTCTCCACCGCTTGATAATACCTTTTACTTGCACAGGTGCAGACTGGGACCTTCTCCAGCACCTTTGAATGGTAAACTGGCACTCTGTGGGGCTGAGATGCCCCCACACAGACCCACCATTTGTAGGGGGTTATGCCAGAGATCCCACCAGTGCCACTTCTGTGACAGCAACAGTGGAAACTGCCCCTCCCTGGGGCCCAGCATTTCTGGGTCATGCTGAGGGAGAATGAACAAACCAAAAGCATCAGGAAAAGAAGGGTCAGATTTGGCCTCACCTGCCCTGGGGCTCCCCCCACAAGGACCCACTGAGACTCTTGCCCAGTGTCCCTGAATCTTGGCACTGAATGAGGGAGCCCTCGAAAGCAGTCCCAGGAGACCTGCCCAGAACCTGGCATGACCCTGGCCTTGAAGAAATGGAGCCACTTTTCCAGGTGGGTCCTGAGTGATGCTGGGCCGTGAGCAATGGGGTGGGGCCATGCTGCCTACCCTGCAGCCCCCAGCCCGGCTCTGCTGGGGCCACTGCTCCTCCTTCTCCCACCAACAGCTAGTATTTAGTGGGGCTCAGTCTGTGGCAGGCCTTGGGCTAAGGCTTTGACTTACAGCATCTCATTTAAGCCTCATAAATAGAGTCTGTCATCATCCCCATGTCATCGATGGTCAGACTAAGGCTTAGACAGGTCAAAAGCCATAGTCAGCTCTGTGCCCTCTGTATGGGCAAACCAACACCCAAGGAGATTAAGTGACTCCCTCAGGGGCACACAGGTAGCAAGGAGGCCGGCCGGGAGTTGAAGCCAGACAGTCTAGCTGCACAGCCAGCTTTGTTACTCCTCTACGTCATGGTGGATAAGTGAATGGAAGGGGGATGGATGAGTGTATGGGGGTCCACGAGCTCTGCCACCCGGGGTCTTGCTCTGCTTCTGCAGCACCAGTGTTCTCAGCCTGTATTCAAGCTAGGGGGACTGTTTCCTCTACATCCTGACCGCTCTCCCCGGCACATCCCATCGTTACCTACACAGGGAATTAAGACTCAAATCCTCGTTTGACACGATGCAGGAGGATGCTAAGTACTTAAGCGCTAATTAATTAGTGAGCTGTACCCGCTGCCACCAGCTGCTGGAAGAAACCTCAAACAGACCCCAGAGCGAGCGCCAGCACCCTCCCTGCCACGGAGGCCGAGGCATCAGCCAAACACAGAGGATAGTGAGGAGGGGGCCAGACATGCAGCCCCAGGCCCAGTCTCTGGTGAGAAGGGGGTCCAGACCAGCTCTGACCCTGTTCTGGGACCTACCCGTGGCCAGGGCTCTGGATGTGACTCTCCCGAGATGAGCAAACCTTTGTCTGACCTTGCAATAGGCTCTCAAGAAAAGGCAAGAATCCAGGGGCCACACTGACTCCCCCATATCTGGGACAGTTTCTGGCGCCCCTTCAACATTTTATTCCCCCAAATAAGCTGGAATGTGTTTTTCAGGGGCTGGGCCAAGGGGCAATCAACAACACTGATACACAGGGGTACCCTAAAGCCAGCTTCACTGAGGGAGCCCTGGCTTTGGATTGAGCTCTCTCCACCTCTCTTGACCTTGATCTTACCATCTGTGCCTGGCCAAGGTCAATCTCCCAGAAAGGGCAGATGGTCATTGAAAGCTGGAGTTTTCGTGAGGGAGCCATGAATCTGACTCCCTGCTCTGCCACTTGCCAGCTGCCTGACCTCATGCAAGTCAGTTTCTGAGCCTCAGTTTTCTCAGCTGTGAAATGGGACTCAGGCTTTTCCACGGGCCGACTGTGGGGATAAGTGAGATGATGCATGTAAAACACCTTGGGGCTGCCCGGCACATAGTAATCCCTCAATAAATGGTTGTGGTTGTAGCAGATGTTGTCAGCGGCAGCAGCATGTCAGGAATTTTCCCACTTAACTCAATTCTTTGAGTCTGTAGGGTGACCAATCATCCTTGCTCACTCAAGACTGTCCCGCGTATAGCACTAAAGTCCGCTGTCAGGAGAAAACCCAGAGCAAACTGGAACAGTCGTCAAACTCCCTGTTGTCCTAAAGAGAATGGAGTGGGGGAAGGGAGGCCTGGCAGATTGGGCAGAACTGGTTCTTCCAAGGCAGGATTCCCGGGACTCGGCCCTGAAGCCCCCTCCACAGATTTGGGAAGGGCCAACACAGGCATCTGGAGTCCTGGGCAGAATCTGTGGGTGGCAGAGCCTTGGGCCCTGGGGCTGTCGCTCTGATAATATCCCCAGCCTGTGTCAGCTATGGGGCCCCGCCTCCTGTAATATTTGCTTAACAATCAGCCCAGAAACTGCATTGTTCAGGACAAAAATGAAAAACATGACGCTGGGGCTTGTTGTTTTTTCTTTGCTGTCCAAATTCCTCTGTGCTCTTGGG
Source organism: Rhinolophus ferrumequinum (assembly GCF_004115265.2). NCBI lineage: Eukaryota > Metazoa > Chordata > Mammalia > Chiroptera > Rhinolophidae > Rhinolophus > Rhinolophus ferrumequinum. The sequence continues at coordinate 7,262,894 of NC_046292.1, forward strand.
AGGGGACTTGGTAGCTTGGCGCCGCCACCTCAAGGACACACAGAAGCAGGAGTTTGTTCACCCAGGTTCTGTTCTCCGTCTGTACCCCTAGGAGCTTGGGGGCAGGTCCTCAGTCTCCCCAGGTGTTCAAAAGGGGCAAACTTCAGACTGAGAGGTGAGGAAGGCAGGAGAATATTTGGTTGAGATAAAATCGCCTTCACCCCATGTGCGCTTATGGAAGCCTCACAACCATCCAGGAAGTCTCACCCCCATTTTACAGATGAGGAAGTTGAGGCTCAGAGCGCTCCCTGGAGCTCACATCAAAACCAAAGCCAGTCAGGGGAGGTGAAAGACAGAATTGCTGTTTGGCATCTCAGGAGAGCCAGAGTCTTCCCAGAAATGGGCCTTCTCTTTAAATGTGTGTTTGCTCATTAAATACCTTTATCGAGGGCTGAGGAAGTGGCGTGGAGGAATGAGTGGAGGAGGGATTTGAGAACGCGGACCCTCAGAGAGGATGGCTGCCCTCTGTGCTCAGTGCCTGCTTTCCCCAGCCCCAGCCCAGAGGAGGCCTGATGGGACCCTTCCCCACCCCAGCCCCCATGCGGACTGCCCCAGGGCTCCAGCCCTTTCCCTCACCTTGTACAGGAGGGGGAGGGTGGAAGGCAGGCCTCGCTCACCTGCCAAGGCTGGCAGCTTGGCATGCAAATGGGCGTGGGGCAGAGACTGAATGCTCCAGAGGAGGGTGTAGGTGACTGACAGAGGCCAGAAAAGGCCAGGCTGGGTGCTGTGGCCATGTTCCCAGAGCCCTCTCTGTGTTCCCGGTACTTTCAACGCATCACCTCCTGTGTCTGCACAACGACCCTGTAAGGTCAGCTTGTCCTGATCCCCATGTTCTGGGAAAGGAGGAAAGGTGACCGAGGCTCAGAGAGGCGGAATCCCTGGCTCAGGGTCACTTAAGGGCAGAGCTTGAACCCAGACCTGGCTGTCAACTTGGCATTACTTGTGTCAGCCCCACCGCATTAAGAGAGGGCTCTGGGATCAGGCCTCTCTGATTCATATCCTGACGCTCACTCACAGCTGTCACATAAATTGTGTCACTGGTCTGTGCCTCTGTTTCTTCATCTGTAAGCTGGAGCAATATCACAGTCTCCTCATAGGATTATGATGTGGGCTCAACGAAATAGTGCCAGGGGCATAGAGTTGCCAACAGGGAGTGGCTGTTGCTGTCACCACCTGTAGGGAATACTAACATTATTACTTTACGACTCAGCCTGTCTCTTTGAAAGCAGCAAGCCCAGCAGGGGTCCCCAGGGCTGGGGGCGCAGTGGGCTTGGAATCCCGTGTCGCAGGCATGCCTGGCCCTCCAGCGGCTCCCCACCTCTGCTCCTTAGAAGGATGCTTTCATCCTCAGCTCCCCGTTCTGGACAATATTAAATGCCCGTGTCTTGCCAGGTCCATCAAGACTCTACCCGTGACCTGAGCAGTTGCCTCCTGATGGACCCCTAGCCTCACAGATGCCCACCACCCTCCCCTGCTCCATAGTGGGGAGCAGACTCCCTGGCTAGAGACCTGGGGCCTGGCTCCTGACCCCAATTCATTGGGTAAGACTGTTTTCCAGTCTGAGCCTCAGTGCTCCCATTTGGAAGAGAAAGACAAGACTGAACAAGCCCCAAGTGTCCCCAGAGGCGAAGACCCGGGAGCCCCAGACTCTCTGAGGAAGGAGGAGCAGTAAATCCGGCCACCCTCAGGCTTCCTTGGAATTCTGCTGACAACTCCTAACAGGGCACTGGCCCCAGGCTGGTCCTGTCCACCTGCTGTCCACCCGGCAGCAGATCTGAGCCATCACTCCCCTGTCAAAGATCATCAGAGGCTACCTGGCCTTGTAGGATTTGGTCCTGACTTCTTCACATGACTCACAAAGTCCCAGCTGGTGTAGCCCTGACCCCTGTCCTCTTCAGCTTCCCCTGCTCTAAAACACTGTCCTGCTGCTCTGCCCAAAAGTGCCATGTGGTCATGACTCTGGCCTTTGCTCATGGCAGGGCATTCCCGAAATGTTCTTCCCACCTGCTCCCTGCCCCTACCTCTGCATTGTCAGGTCTCAAGTGAGACAGCACACCCCTGGCTACCCACCTTAGTCTTGGCTACGTGTCCCTCCTATAAGCTCCCAGAGACCCGTGCTTTTCCTGAGCATAAAACCGCCTGTCCTGTCCCCAAGGAGCTTAGAGTCCAGGAGAGGAAATGAAGCAAATCCACAGGTACTGGCTCATTCATTCATTCATTCATTCAATTCATTCTATGTCCAACAAATATTTATCGAGCACCTACTATGAGCTGGCTGTCAGGGCTGAGCCTGGGGTGCTTGGACCCTGTGGACTAGAGACCTGGGGACCTAGGGGGCACAGGTGGTTGGGGGACTCATGCTATTTAGAAAAGTGTTATGGGATTTGGCTCCCCTCGGGCCTGAGAGTACCCACAAGGCTGGGACCATGTGTCAATAATGTTTTCTCTCCCCCTACCCCATAGAGCATAGCTGAGGGCTTGGCACACAGGAGGGGCTCTGCCATTGTGGCCTGAAGAGATCTGAAGGGTGACGTGATGTTCTGCCTTAGGGTTTTGTGAGCTTCTGGCAGGAAAAGGAGACTGTGGAAGGCTGCAGCAGTCAGAGAGGGCTTCCTGAGGGAGGTACCAGGAGCAAAGCCTTGAAGACTGTGGAGGCTCAAAAGTTGGCAAGGAGAAGGGCAGATACTTTCTAGGAATGGGGGTGGGTGGGAGGAGCGAGAAGGGTGGGGTTGAAGCTAGAGTCGGGGGGTGGATGGGGTAAATTACATTTAGGAAAGATCTAGGCTGCCCATTTGGCCACCACCAGGCCTGAGACCCCTTAAGTCTTGCTCTGGTTGAGGGTGACTGGGAGCCCCAGTTCTTGTTGGCAGGGAAACCAATGCCTGCAGTCAAAAACAAGGGTGCCCTTCCCCCAGCCCCAGAGCATGGGGAGTGCCCTGGGCAGGGCTTGCCCAGGCCTGGCACTCAGGCTGTGCCCTCCGCCCTGGGACGTCCTGTACCAAGGAGGACCTATTAAAGGGACAAAGGTCCCCATAGGGCGCAAGCACCCCAGCTCAGCCCTGGCAGCTGGCCCAGGCTTGGGCTACAGTTGGAACCCCCACTCTCAGCTCTGCCACCTCAAACCTAGGACACAGAGAGAAGGAGAAGGGTCCCAGGTCTGTCTTCCTTGGGGCAGGACCACTCAAGTTGTACAAGAAGAGACGCTGCTTAGCAGGTGCTCTCCACCTGGCAGGACACAGGCAGGAGGCAGGAGGCGGAGTGCATGAGTCTGGATCCTGGAATCCACTAGTCTTAAGTTCAAATCCTGACTCTGCCCCTAAACAGCTATGTGACCTTGAACAAGTGACTTGACCTCTCTGAGCCCCAGTTTCTTCATCTCTGAATAAAATGATCTTAAGAATAATGCCTATTATTCATGATTCACTGAGAAAATGCCTGAAAATACCACAGAGCCTAGCACAAAGTAGGTGCTCAACCAATGGGAGCTGTCGCTTGCTGTTATTTGGAGAGACGAGTCGAGAGATGGACTCCAGAAGTTGCTCTTGGACCCTCTCTGCAGGTTCTGGAGAAAAGGAAGCAGCTTCGAGACACTTGTGTAGATGGGAAGGGACACCTACACCCCAGAGACTCCCCCAGGAATCGGCCAGGGGCAGGGGTGAAGAAAGCGTCCGTAGACACCCATGGAGAGGGGTGCGGCTGGCTGCATGGAGGCCTCCTCGGGCTCACAGGACACAGGCTTCTGTATCGCTGAATCAGGGCGTGGGGGCAATCAGCTGTTAGAAAGTGGACTCGAGTTTTATTATTGCTGAATGTTATCATCTTTGATAAGAACCAGATTAAAAGGAAGGAGGGGGAGGCAGAGGTAGGTTGAGCGGGTGGGGGAGAAGCAAAGTGCAGCGCTGGTCTTGCTGAGCAAGCCCTCTGGTCAGGGCCCTGCCAGGACCCCAGAGACAGACCCCTTCCTGGGGGGCACTGGGAGAGGCAGCAACTGTAGAGACTGGCAAGCCACCTCTCTGGTGGAACGAGGGGCAGGGACTTTGCAAGCTGATGGCTCCTGCCCAGGGACACAGCCCCGCCATCTGGTGCTCTGGACTGCCAGCCATCAAGGAGGCTGCTTGCTAAGTGACCCAGATGAGAGACAGATCTAGGTACAAATCCCGGAAACCCAGCTCTGACACTTACAAGCCAGGTGACCTTGGGTAAACGACTTCAACTCTGCCAGCCTCAGTTTCCCCATGTGTAAGCCATACTGATTACCGTGTCTACTCCAAGGCTCAGGGTGAGAATTAAATGAGGTGAAAGAGGCAGAGTGCCTGCTACACAGAAACACTCCTCCCTTTTCCTGCCAAGTCCTTCAAAACATTACCTGACGCTCCCCACACCGTTTGCCTGCTCTTTCCCTTCCCCTTTCCCTCTCCTTCCTGCCATCATGAGGCCTGGCCCTGTGACCTGCTGACCCTGAGGCCTGGCCCTGTGACCTGCTGACCCTCAGCAACGTTCTTTTCAAAGCCTCCCAACCCTTCACCACCTTGGGAAGCAGGCAAGGCCCAACAGTCCCATTTTACAGATGGGGAAACTGAAGACTAGAATGGGATCGTGGCTTGCTCAAGACCAGAGATGGAATCAGGAGTCCCGGTTCTCTGTCCCAGATACTTCAGCGGCTTGGCCAGCCTCCTTGTCCCTTTGACACCTAGCAGGGGAGGGAACCTGGCCTAGAAGAGCCCCAGACTGCAGGGGTATCTGACTGGCGTGGCTGCGGGGCCCCCAACCCCCAGAGGTATCTCTGCCCAGGGGAAAGGACTCCCAGGACGGGCCCCACAAGCATTCCTTGCCATCAGGGAAGGCTATAAAAAGCAACACTTTTCAGCCCTGGAGTGTGACCTGTGCGACTTCACAGAATCCAGAGAAAAACACAGATAACCTTGGGGAGGCCCGACCTTCAGGAGGGGCAGGACAGGAAGGGGGCACCCCTAGGCTGTCACTTGGGCTGGTTTGGGATGGGGCACAGGGGCATGGTGCAAAATGAAAAACACGGCTTCTTTGTGATCGTTGGAATAATAATTATTATTATTAATTTATTATTATTATTATTATTATTATTATTATTATTGTCACTGAGTATTCAGGGCTGGCCATGGGCTGGCCCTGTGCCTTGATCCCTGAATCCTCCTTACTGCTGATGTAGTAGGTCCTTTTTTCATCCCATTTGACAGGCCAGGGAATTGAGGCTAAGAGAGGATCAATAACTTGTCCAAGGTCACACAGCTAGAAAGGGAAGGAGCTGAGCTTAATGGCCTCTACCTCCCTGTGTCCCACGCAACACTCTCCAGACACATTTGCCTTATTTCAGCTCTTCTGACACTCTGGGCTTTCTAGCTTCAGGACCTGCCCACATGCTGTTCCTTCTGACTCGAGGGTTTGTCTCTTTTCTCTCCACCTCCTTAGCCTTCAGATTTCAGCTGGAGTGTCACTTCCTTAGCCAGGCCTTCCCAGACAACCTCATCTATTCATTCATTCATTCATTCATTCGCTACATGTCTACTGAGCACTTACCATGTGCCAAGCACTGTTCTGGGTGCAGGCCACATGGCAGTGAACAGGACTGACAGAAACCTCTGTCTTCCGGAAACTGACATCCAGAGTGGTCCTTTGAACTCTGAGCTTTTCTAACTGGAGTTGCTGTGCTCCCCACTGAGATCTTGCCTCTTGTTGGGGGAGGTGAAGATGGAAGACAAATCTGACTCATCATCCCAATACATCAATTTCTTTCTTAGATTCCGGGGGGTAACATTATCTTTTATTTGAGCAACACAGGTCCAGTAGGAGACAGCACACCCCATTATGGAAACTTAAGAGAAAGATATGACTAAACACGAGCCCCCCTGGGGCTTCACATCAGGCCATCCTGGCTAGGGGCTGCTCTCAGTGGCACTTGGGAGGAGAAAGTTTGAGACCTCATGCCCCAGCGATTGAGCTATCCCAGCCTGAGAAAGCCAGGTGTCCAAAGGCCTGGGGCTCAGTTCCTTTGGCTAAGCCCAGAGTCAGGGAGGTCAGAAGGTCTCCCAGCCAGGAGCCCAGGTTCAAGATGGGACTCTGATTTTGCCTGCAAGCCGTCTTGCCTCTCTGGCTCTTCATTTTCCTGCAAGTAAAATGATGGGCTTGTATTAGAGCTTCTCTAGGATTTCGACAGGCCCCCAAAACCTGCCTGACTCGAAGGCCAGATTTGATTGACCAGCTTCGTCCAGTCTCATACCATCCCCCAGAGCCCCCTCCCATGGTTTTCCCTCTCCTTCCCTATCCCTGGCCCCCAATATGCGTCCTAGTGGTACCTTCTGCCTGAAACCCAGCTGAAGGCAAACACCCTGCCCCACCCCATCCCAGGCTCAGAGGGAAGAAAAAAGAGAGGCAGAAGGAAGGTCACATTTCTTACTTGGCCCGCTGCCTAGTTTTCATTAGGCCCTCTGCCTAATTTTCCTGGGCAGCACTTGCTTTCTTGGCTAGTCTCTCCTATTTCTTAACCATTTCAGAGGAAAGAGCTGTCACACCCCTGTACCCCTCACCTCTGGTATCGTGGCCTGGAGTTCTTCCTGTTGTGTCACCTCAGTGCTTCTTGCTGCCACGTCAGTCCACGTCCCCTTCTCCTGGAGTCTCCAGGGACAGAGAGCAGCAGCCCAGACGTACCCAGACTTGATTAATAATAACACTAATTATGATCATTAGCATTTATTGAGCACTTACTGTGTGCCAGGCCCTGTGAACTCAGTGACTTCCCCCAACAACCTTATGAGGTAAGAACTGTTATTATCACTCCCATTTTATAGATGAGGAAATCAAGGCTCCAAGATGGTATGCGGTGGACCTGGGATCCAAAATCTGTGCCATATAGACTCAAAGCATCTTTAAGTGCCCTTCTCCTGGGCGCCCTTACACACACACACACACACACACACACACACACACACACACATACCCTTGTCTTCTAGATCTCTCCCTGTCAGTTCCAGAACGGTGTTTTCCTTAAGAACAAGGAGCCTAAGCCCCAAACACAATGCCCTTGGGATAGTGAACTCTGAAGGATCCAACCCATTTTAAAGTGAGGGTGGTGAAGCTGCTCAGGGAGGACCTGTGGACTCAAAAGCTGGTTTCTGGGGGCCCGAGGGGCCGGGCCTCTTTCTAGGAGTGAGATCAGCTGAAGATGGGACCAAGGGGAAATGGAGCCACCTGGGAAAGGGTGAGGACAGTCAGGGTTATCATGTGGACCCCAGGGCTTCCCCTGCCGTCTGGGATAAGCACTGTCAGAGAGCTGAGGCTCGAAGTGAATCAGTCCCCAACATGGACGGAATTCTGTGGGCAGAGACGCGTGGAGGGAGGGGGGAAAGGGTGTACTTGGAAGTCCAATGACGTCCTAGCTGAATGAGGCGACGTGGGCCCTCTCCAGTCTGAAGGGGGACACAGCATGCTGCCACCCCCAGCCACGCCCCTCCACCCCACTCCAGGGGGAAATAGCCAACTCTCCCCGGGACGTAGTGCTCAGCGGGACCTAGTGGGACTGCCCAGCTCCTAGGGGACAGGCCTGCGACAAAAATCCTGCAGCGGTGACTGCAGTGATCAGAGTCAAAAAAAAAAAAAAAAAGAAGAAGAAAAGATAAAAAACAGAGAGAAAGAAAAGGGGAAAAAAACCCTCTAGTGCCTGACATTCTTTTTAGGATTGCCCATAAAAGATAATGTGACCTGTAAAATCTGCAAGCTGCTTCCCAGCCTGTGGCGCCGGCCCGGGCCCCACGCCCCACTCCCACCCTCAGCTCCACTCTCCTGCCCAGCCCCCTCTCGCACCCCAGGCCTAGGGCACTTGGGTGTCCTAGGGGCTCGGCCCTCAGAGCATCAGAGACCCTTGGGTTGGGTGACAGCCCAGGATACAGGTGCTGAAGCCTCTTCCTCTTTCGCCTCCTTTGCACCCGCCCCCCCACTCGGGTCAGTAGGGCTGCTGCTGCCAGGCCAGGGGGCGGGAATGTGCTGGGGCAGATCCCTGCTCTCGCTGTGGCAGGTGAGTCACCCCCGTGGGAGTGTGTTGATGAATCTGAATTCGGGCTCTTTGTTTTCAGCTCCTGGGAATTCACACACTGGGCGCAGACACCTGTGGAGAGATGAGAGTCAGGAAGCCTGGGTTCTAGTTCCGACTTCACCACACTCAGGATGCTTGAAACCGTGTAAGTGCTGAGCTGCTTCGGGCCTCAGTTTTTCTACCTTTAAAATGGGCGTAAAAATCCTGTCCCGTTTGTAAGAAGATAATAAAGCAAAGACTATGTCACATCAAGCACAGTTCTTGGGATGATGAAAATAACCAGGATTTACTGAGTGCCCGGCACCAAGATGTTTATAGTTGATCCTCCCAGCAACCTTCTGAGGTCTGTGAGATTATTATCCCTTTTTTTTAAAAGAGGAAACTGAGGCTCAAAGAGCTTAAGTACCTTGCCTGAGGCCATGTGACATATACACCCAACACCCAGGCTCCTTGGCCACCGACAGTGGGAAGCAAGGACATCTCTGCAAATGCCAGTCACAATGATCACAGTACTGGCCGAGCCCCTCTCCTGCCCTCTGGGTGGGGACCAAACCGAGTGTTAAACGAGGTGCTCCCCACCCCTGCTTCCTCCCCAGGTGCCCCACCCTTTCCACAGGTCCTGATGGATCTCAGCATCGTCCCCAGCCATGTTTCCCCAACCCCGCCCTGGGTTCTCCCAGCATGCTCGCGTGGGTGGACAGGACTGAACTCTGTCCCAAAACCCAGAGGTACACAAGTCACAGCCAGGGAGCCTTCTAGATCTGCAGAGCTGCCTCGGGAAGGGCCAGGGCCCGCCGGCTGGCTTTTTCCATCACCTCACCCCAGCCTGCTAGGTGGGCGCCTCCTTGGGGCCCCAGGGCCTCCTGAGGACAGGACCTGGAAACACCCTTCTTCTGTAGGATGCAGAAATCCGAGTTCTGCTCCTAACCTCCTTTCAGCCCCTTTCTTGGGTTTCATCTGACATTTCCAAATGCTTCAGTTGGGAAAGAGGCAAGGCTTGAAATCCTCCCTCCTTGGGCAGAAGCCCTTGGCCCCATGCTTCTGTCCCCTAGTTATATTTCTCTAAATACTCTCATTCACATTTTCGAATCCCTATGTGCCTCTAGAAAGCTACTGTCTCTCTCTGCGTCCTCATAGTGACAAAACAACAATGGCAATGGGTGTCACGTGTCAAGCGTATGCTGTATATTAGGTGCTCTCCATAGAAGCTCATTTCACCCCCATTTTACAGATAAGGGAATTGAGACTCCAAAAGATCAAATGACTTGCCCAAGGTCAGTCACACAGCTAGTCAGTGGTAGAGCCAGGATGCAAAACCCACATCTCCTGGGCACGAAGGTCCTGGTTCTTTACCACCAAAGTTCCTTCCAGCTCTTCCAGCTTTCAAGTCCCTTGCTGATTCTGTCTGAGCCCAGAATGGCCTGGTACATAGCAGGCGTCCAAAGAATGCTGACAGAGTGGATGCACTGAGTGAGTGGTTTTTGAATGTGTGAATGTGCTAAGGAATGAATGAATCAGCAAATGAATGAATGAATGAATGACCATGAAAGATAGGGAGCATCATCCTCAGGCATCAGATGAAGAAGTTGAGCTTCAGAGAGAGGGAAAGCAATATGCTTGAGGTCACACAGCGAGTTGAGGGCAGAGATAAAAACCCAAGCCTCTTGACCCTCCCCCAGGACTCTGGTCCCACAGGCCACCCAGCCAATCCTGGACCCCTCGCCCCTTTCTTCTCCTCCCCTCATTATCCCTGCCACACTCTGGGCGCAGCTCTGCCTCCCTCTCTGATGGAGGCTGTGGGCACAGCGTCTTTAAGCTGCCCTTTGAGGGACGAGCAGAGGAGGGGCCTGGGGAGGGGGCCTCCACACAGCATGCAGGGCAAGGAGCCCAAACCCGTCTGTCTGAGATGGGGTCAGTGTGGGGGGTCTTTCTCTGCAAGCACTTATGGCACAATTGATGGGAGAAACGCTCATCAAACGAGGGACAAATCATAAAGTTCGGGAGATGGAAATTAGGCACGGACAAACGATCCAGGTGCAGGAGAGATTTATGGGGGAGGCTGTATTCTAGCTAATGATTTCTGCTAATGATTCTCCGAAGTGTACAGTGGCACAGAGCCCGCGCTCCATGGGGTGACATGAACCCTGCGGGCCAGATGAAGGACGTTCCTGGGGAGATGACGATGGCAAGGAGATGATGAAGAATGACAGAGGTAGCCCCAGATATCCACCCCCCCCGGGGGTGGCTGGAGGAGATAGGGTTCTTGGGGTGTGAGTAGGTCCTGCCAGAGATTTATCGCTCGACCCAGCTCTTTCGCCATTTCTCCACTCGCTCTGAAAATGCCTCCCTGCCTGGCAGCTCTAAGTGTTGGCGGGGTCTGCCCACTGCTGACACACACATTTTCAGAGCCCACCACCATCTTTCATTCCACCAGCACCCCCTCACAGATGCAGGTTTCTGGCTGCAAACAGTCTGGTCCCTCTCTGCCCCCTTTCTTCTCTCCTCCCCAGGCCTCCCCTCTGTAAGAGCTATCCCCTCCAAAATGCTGCTTGCTTTTACTCCAGGGCCCTTCTCTTCCACCCTTAAGTTTCAGTGCCCTGAGGCTGCCACCCCCGGGAGACCCCAGCCAAGGACTCCCCAAGCATCTGCTCCTGCAGCACTCAGTTCTCCTCCATCACCTGACCCTGAGAGGCTGACCCTCTCAGCTGGGACAGTCCCTCCCAAATCTACCCTAAATCCCACTTACTGCAGATCAAATCCTGACTTCCTGGTTCTGTAGCAGAGGGAACTCCGGGAATGGGGATGCTCTGCCTTTCAAATCCATGACCAGAAAATGATCACAGTAGTTAATTCACAGGGGTGCAATCACCAGGGAATTACATTTGCTTCTTAGAATGTGTTTTCTGATCCCCCCACAATGAGCGTGTATGTGTCATTTTGTTTTAAGTGAAGAACAATGGGTGTGAACATGGAGAAATGGAGGACGTCAGAGAGCCTCTACACCTTTGTGCAAGCTGCCCTGCCTGGCCTGGACAAATGCTCTCTCCTCTGTCTCGGCTTCACCTCAACTGCACTGAGCCCTCATCACGTGGCCAAGCCCAGGACTGAGCTCCCTGACCCCCACAAATCCCAAATGCCTCCAGGAAGCCTCCCTGCCCCACTGTGCCTCCCTGACACATCTGGCCCTATCCCCCATTTTTCAGATTGGAAAACAGTTTCACAGAAGTAAAGGGCTTATTCTAGTCCTCCTAGTTCATATATGTCGGGTGACACTTAAACCCAGGTCTCTCTCTCTCTTTTTTTTTTTCCCCAAGGAAGGCACAGCTCAGTGGCCCATGTGGGGATCGAACCGGCAACCTTGGTGTTATCAGCACCACGCTCTAACCAACTGAGCTAACCGGCCACCCCTGAACCCAGGTCTCTTCACTTCACTCCTATGTTCCTTCCACTGCCCACTGCCTGGACTACCTCATGTCCTTGTGAGCCGAGACCCTCCTTGGCGGATGGAGCTGGAGGAGAACGGGGAGGATGGATGCTCAGACGTCTTGGCCCAGGAGAGGAAAACAAAAACAGCCAGCCACTGACTGCCTGACCAGGTAGGGCCAAAAATGGGAAACAATTTCAATGTCCAGCATGAAGGAATTGGTTAAATCCAGCAGAGAGCAAGGAATCTGACATGGAGAAATGTTCAAAATACATTGGAAGTGAAAAATCCGGTTTCAAAACAGTTTGAGGCATAGCATCCTGTTTTCCCAGGTAGAAAAAGATCTCTGTGTGGAGAAATGTGGAGAAACAGCGCCTCTGCCCCACCCCCACTCCCGTGTCAGCAATAGTGAGGGGACATTTGGGGACCTCTCTTCCTTACTTTCTGAGCCTTATACAACAAACATATGTGACTTTAATAATCAGAGGGGAGAAAAACAGCAAAGCTATTTTCATTTGGAAAACAAAAAAAAGCCTCCCCAAGAGTGGGCAGAGGCGATGCCGGGTAGGGGGTAGCGGCCTGGGCCACCCTTGTCATTTGTCGTCAGAGCATCCCTTCTGACAGCAGATACCCACCGGCACATGGCGGGGGCGGGGTGTCGCCTGGGAATCCACTCTCCCCCATGCCCTTCAAGGCCCCCACCTCCACCCCTCCCTGGCCCACCCGCCACCCCCTCTGGGTGTGATCAAAGGCCAAAGTGAAAACGAGATCTGAAACTCCAGCCTGGAAAAGCAGCGAGGCGCTGATGCCTGGATAAGGAAGGAAGGATCACCGCTCACCAGCTGGGCGCCCCCCCACCCCTGGCGCTGCCCCTTCCTTCTCTTCACCTCCCCACCTGCATCCCAGGCCCTGTTTGAGGGCATGGCCACCCCATCCGCTACCCTAGAGCAGATGGAGGGGCTTGCTGGAGACACCCCTACACTGGCCTCGTTCCTTTGGACTCAGGCAGAGTCTCTAGAATCTCTTCTGACAGTGTTAGCAAGTTCCTGGAGAGAGGCAACCATTGAACTGGATAGAAGAAGTGATTGGATTAGCTGCTGGGAGAACAGAGTCCGGATGGACTGGTACCCGGGACAACTCAGTTTAATGGGAACCAGTCGGGGGCTTCTGGGACAGGGGACTCTGAGAAGAGAGAGGACCACTAGAGAGTTAGGAAAGCCGCAATGAAGACAAACTGCCCAAAGCATCATGGGAGGATCACGAGCTCTAGCGTCAGAGTAACCTGTTTAAAATCCTACTCCTGCCATGCCTAGCTCTGTAACCTTGGGCAACTTCTCTGAGCCTCCTTTTCATTGTTTGTTAAAACGGGGATAATAATAGTAACAACTTCACCTGGCAAATAGAGGGATTAGCTTTAATGTATGCAAAGCAATGCATAATGGGTGAGCGCTCCATAAATGGCAGTTCCTACTATTGTCGTTGAACTTAGAGAAGAAGAGACAGACGGCCTAGGAGGACCATAGACCTTATCTAGCATAGGAGAGATTTGGAGCTGAGTAGTCACAGTGTCAGTCTGGCCCACCCAATGACTGGATGAGGGGATGAGGACAGAAAGAGGAAGGTGCAGGGGAGGCACTGGAGAGATGACAGAGATAAAGATATGTCATGGTCTTGCCCCATCTAGGTCACTAGCTGCACCCCAGGAGTCATGACTCAGCTGGTGAGGAGAAGTCCCCACCCAGAGACTGGTCCCGCAGGCTGTGGCCCAGGCCCACGGGCACAGCAGGCAAATGCTGGGGAGGCCCATGAAGCAATGCTCAGTCATCTATCTGCTCAGTGGCTCGGGTATCCCCCCACCTCTTTACACCCCAGCCCAGGCTGAGGACCCAGAGATAGCTAAGTGACTCCCCTGAGATCAAGGGATTTGCTGGGTTCACACAGCAAGTCCCGTGAGGTTCATCCCATTTAAACCCAGAGAGGTCAGGTCACTTGCCCAAGGCCACACAGCTTAGACGTGATAGAGCCAGGAAGCCCAAAGCTTACCCGTGACAGCAGGCTGCCCAGAGCCTGGCTGGAGATAGCATCAGTGTGAACCTCAAGGCTTTTAATCCTGAACCCCAAAACTGGAATGCATGGAAGGAGTGGCTCTGTGGGCCTGAGTGCTCAGAGGAGCTTCCTCGAAGCTCCTGAGGACCACATTCACGAATCTGGGTATTTTCACAGCAGGTCTCACCCACAGGAGTGAGAGATGGACAATCCCACTTGTCCACATGCCTTGGGGATGCGCCTCATCCCTGAGCCTCCCCAAACACCTCTCCTTTGCCTGGGAACACCTGTTCCTTGCCTCCATAGTCCCCTTACACCCCTATTTAAAGCTCTCTGGCCTTCTCCAGGCAGCCTCCGTGCCCCACTGTGCCTCCCTGAGCCATCTGGCTCTCTGCCCCAATGCCCTGGAATCAGCATTCCTACCTCTGGGGAGCTGGGGAACTTCTCCAGTCTGTTTTTCCTTTCTCTCCAGGGTGAGTGGCTATGTGTGTATATCCCCTTGCTTGTTACTTTATGGCATTTATCACTGAGTGTGCATGTCTTGTCCCACAGCTAGCCTCCAAGCTCCCCAAGGGTGGAAATCCCGTAATCAAGGCTCTTCCTTCCCATCCCCCCACCCCCACTATCTAGGGCAGGCCCTGTCCAAAGCGGAGGGTCCGAGAGTTCCAGCATACAGCTGACAGTCATAGATCAATCAGGTCAGCCTCACAGTAAATAAGTTACTCTTCTGTGACTACCCGATGCCCAAGCAGGGATCATTCACTTTACAGAAAGTCTTTGTTTTCCAGAAGGGCGCTCAGTGCAATTCCTCAAACAGCCAGCTCTCCTGGCACCTGCAAAATGGGTTTGTTTACAGAGATCCACTTTGCCTGCCCTGCTCGGAGCATAGTGGGCTGGGTCTGCCGGCCGCCAGAGAAGCCCACATATCTATCTGCTCTGTCCACCACTTTGCTGTGGCATTCAAGGCCTTTCCCAATCCAACCACTACCTGCTTTTCATAACAAGTAAAAACGATGCTGAGGATGGTGGTTGACATTCACAGAGTGCCTACTGTGTGAGGACACCTGACGTGGCTGTCGCCTCATTCATTCCTCAGAGGAGTCTAAGATGGGGGTGTCAATAGCTATCCTCACTGTAGAGAGGGTGACAGACAAAACCTGAAATGTCCCGGAAAGGAACTGGGATTGGAGCTCAGGGTACATCCCTAACCACCAGGCAGCACTGTTCTGTTTGTGGCAGTCTCTCCTGCCAGCCAAGCTAGCCATCCTCTCTCCCATCCAGCCCTGTCATAGCTGACCACCAACCTTTGCACATGCAGTTTCCCTGCCCGTAAGTTCTTCCCTGACTTGTCAGTAGGTGCAACTCCTACTTACCTTCTCAGACCAAGCTCTAACCTCCTTGGTCACCTCCTCAAACCCACCACACAGAATCAGTTCCAGAGGCCCTGAGTTCAGATCTCTGTGTGGCATGCAAGACACGGCCTTAGGATGGTCACTGTCTGTCACCCTTGCTGAGCCAGAAGCCCAGGCACTCCATCGGGATGTATTAGAACCATTCACCTAGTCAACTGATATTTAATGAATACCTACTATGTACCACAACGTTTGAACGAGACAGACAGGTCCTGAGCTCACGGAGCACATATCCCAGAGGAAAAGACAGACAATACACATGTGGACCGACACGTGAACAGGATAATTTCAGATGGTAATAAATCCTATGATGAAACAAACAAGGTGATGTTCTAGACAGCCTGGGCAGATAAGACTCTGGTCTTTTCCAAAGTGAATCCTTCTGTCAGCCCCACCCAGCTCTATCTAAGGACCGGCTGCCTCTGTCACTCACTCGCTCATTCATTCATTCATTTATTCATTCAATCACTCATTCCCTGAGCACCCACCATGTCAAGTGCTATCCTCTAACATCCTGGGGTCCCTTGGAGAGGTGAACCTGCTCTGAGTGCCCATGAATCCAGGGAGGGAGCCAGGGGGGTGCTACATGGTCTAGAACATTTCCACTCCCTCTGATCAGTCATGCTTCCTAATTCAATAAGGTGAGAAGGAGCATAATTTGATCATATTTGTTTTGCATCACTGCAAAAACAGAAAATGAAGGGCTGCAGAACCGCACCAATTTACTTCATCCGACCTTGATTAAAAGAAAATTAATTGTCGCATCTCTCAGGATATCACAGGCAGCAACCAATGGCTCTCCAGGATACCACAAAGAGAGGGAAAGAGAGCGAGAGAGACTCCATGCCCTTTTCTCTAACCACTTCCAGCCTGGCTGGCAGCAGACAGCCAAGCCAGGGAGGCCTCAAGCTACACAGGACGCCGTTGGCAGATGGACGGGGGCCCTGAGCCCTTTCTCTTCGCTCTCACCCACTCTGGGTTTCATTCCCCCCACCCCAGAGAAGATTCTGTGGGCTGGATCCCCATCCCAGAGCCCTTCACAGGCTCCCCTCCTTTCCCAGGGCTGGCAGGTGCCTTGTGGTGGGAGCCCCAGGAAGATGCTCCCCAAAGAGCCAGGCCCCCTCGAGCTTGCCCCACCCCCACCCCAGGCTGCCCAGCCCAGCTTGGAGAAGGAAGGAAGGAAGGAGGGGCTTGGCGCTTCCCTGGGTGAGCCAGGGCAGGGGGGCGGGTGTCAGTAGGGAGAGCATCTCATGAAAACTTAATGCCCCCTTGCAGGTTGTTGATTTTTGTTTGTTTTTCTCTTTTTGCCAGAAGAGAAGCCTCTTTCATTAGCCCAGACTGTCATTACCCGGCATTAAATTTTCATAGAGAAGGCGGGAGGCCGGGCAAGGGGAGGCAGGCAGGGGGGCGAGCTAGGGGCTCCCTGAGCTGGGCCTGCTGGGGGCTGAGACCGGCTCCCCTGGGTTCCTGTCTGCACACTGCTAGGTCTTAATAATAATTATTGCTCTTCTCTGTCACCCACTATGTGTTAAGCGTGGCGCCGATGGACGATCACCTATGATCTTCCTACTGCTCCTATGAAGTGGGTTCCATGATTATCCCCATTCTGCAGCAAAGAAACTGAGACTCAGAGAGCTTGTGTCTTTTGCCCATTACAGCCAGTAAGTGGTGGCATCACTGACCCCCAGGACATGCGTGCACCAAGGCTGAGAGGCAAAGAGAAGAACAGGGATGTAGTGGGGGTCTGGGCAGGGACTCAAGGTGTTGTTGGGGGCACTCTACCCTGGGGGAAGCTGCAGGAGCCTGACCCCAAACCTCATCCCGGGAGGCCAGTGGGCGGCTCCTCTCAGCCCGATGAGGGTCCGTGTAGGCAGGGCCTGCGCCCCGCCAGGCAGGTGTCAGGGTCCTCACAATGGTGCACCTGGCATGGGCGCCAGGCCTGCCCATTCAGCCCCAAACAATCACGGCTCCGCAGCCGCAGGCCCAGCGGTCTCCAGGGGCGGGAGGACAGGAGGGCAGCAGATGGGCCTCGGGTGTCAGATTTCCAGCCTGGGGTAGGGTGGGGGAGGCAGGCCACGAGGGGGAAGGGGAGGGGTCAGGCTCCTCCCCACCCCCCAGCAGTCTCTTTCAGCCTTTGGCCCCCAGGGAGGGTGGGAGGGAGAGGGTAGGAGGTGGGTGGGGGGCCTGTCTGCCCACCACCACTGCCACCTAGAGCAGGGCGGAGGGGAAACAGGCCCCAAGCCAGGACTGAGCTGACTGGGGGTGCCCGGTGGGCTTCTCATAGGCCTGGGGAATCCTGAGAAGCCTCGACTCTGGCCCAACTACTATTGAAGCAGCTCACAGAACTGCTCTGGGCCTCAGTTTCCTCATCTGTAAAATGAGCACTTGCTACTAAATCTATACTGAGCACTTGCCCCATGCTGGGCACTGCTATGGGCACCAGAAAAGTAGCAGTGAACAAAACAGAAGCACATCCCTGCCCCCTGGAACTCATGTCCTATAAGAGACAGACAACAGTCAGGATAAAGGAATGAAGTACTTCGCGGGATGAGGAGGGAAGTAGAGTCGGGTTCTAACAGGAGACAAAAAGTCAGTCCCTAAAGAGGTCTGCAGAGTCAGGCAGTTCTGGAGGAAAAGCATTCCAAGCAGAGGGAACAGCAGGTGGATAATAAGAGTACCTGCCGGCAGGATTATTGCGAGGCTGCAGGAGGGGATGCAGGTGAAGCGCTGAGAAAAGGGCCAGGCCCAGAGTCTGGGTTCACCAGTGACATCACTGACACCAGTGCTGACAGTGGCACTTATCACACTCTATGCTTGTTTATTTAACTACCCTGAGATCCTGGAGGGTGGCCTTATCACCCCCATTTGACATGTGAGAACATGGAGGCTTGAAAAGAGGAGGGAGGTAAGTCATGCTGGGTGCCGAGCTCTCCTGCCCCAGGTCAGAGGTGAGAAGTGGCCACCCTCCAGGCTAGGACTCCAGCTACAGTGCTCTACGTGGCACCAGACAGGCAGAGAAGAGGATGCTGAAGTCAGGGAAGGAACAGACGCTTCCCAGCCAGTGCATGCTCCGCCCATCTTTGCAGGGGTCTGGGGGTGACTTTAACGTCCCTGTAGTTTGGAAAACCTTCCTTGTCACTATGAGCTTGGATTTGAAGCACCAGGCACCCCTGGGGGTGGATGAGGTGGGGTGGGAGAGTCCAACCCCCTCCTGTTACATACGAAAGGGGAAACCGAGCCCCGAGAAGGCCTTTGGAAAAGCCCCTGCTCACCCCTGACCTGAGCGGTTGCATCTGTGCATTGGGGCCGGGGCTGTGATGGGTGTGAAGTACCAAGTGCTGCAAAGGTAGAAGGTATTCCCTCCATCCAAGGCCAGGAAAGGGCAGCCTCAGAGATCAAGTGGGAAGAGTCTCCCGAAGGGACCCCCGGCGGTGGGTGCCTGGCACACATGGGAGGGCCATTGGGAGAGGAAGCACTCCCAAGTGTGTGAGGATGCAGCAGGCATGGAGGCCAGCGGTGGTGCTGTGATCACCTCGCTTCTTTGAGTGACCCTCTTCAAGCACAGTCTCCTGGAGGAGTGTCAAGAAGACTGTGGGGCTCCTTCCAGGACCAGGAGGGGGGCACAGGCAGACTAGGGGTAGCAGCCTGTTGGAGGTGGGACTATGGGCCGTGGCATCACAGAGACCTGAATTCCAACCCAGGCTCTGCCACTCGCTAGTGTGTGACATTCATATGGGCTCCCCAGGCCTCAGTTTCCTTATCTGTATCATAGGGACTGGCCTCATGGGGTTGTTGGAAAGGCTCCCTGAGACTGCACGCAAGGCCCCTCGCACAGGCTGGGCACAGGCTCAGCCTTGGGTGGGGGCACTGTCATTAGTGCTCAGTGAGCCAGGAAGGAGCTCCACACCTGCAGGAAGGTGATGGGGAAGCAGCTGAGACCTGCAGAGTTTAGGGACTACACAGCTAATAAGGGAAAGACTCAGGATTTGAACATAGTCCATCTCATTCCTGGGCTCAGAACAGTCTCCCTGCACAGCGATGGAGGGGAAGGCCCAGAGGAAGTGAGGCGTGGGGCTTGGGTGTAATAAGACGGCCCCCAGTCCCCTCCAAGGCCCAGCTGGCTCCCCAAGGACCCCCGCACTGGTGGGCTCAGGGCCTGACAGTGCGACTTACTCCCAGTAGCAGCACCCGCCAGACGTCAGAGGAGGAGGGCACTCCTGTCCGCCGCCAGCTTGGCTGCGTTCCTTCCCTCCCATCTCCCACGTGCTCATTTTAGGAACAAAAGCAACGCGGGCACATCCCCACTTCCTGGTGGTGCTGATTATCTAATTCTCTACCCCTCAATTACCACTTCCTGCGGAGGCATTATCCCTGGAGGGCCCGCCCTCCTGCCGGTCCCCAGGCTGTTGGGGGTGTTTGTGGTAGTGGTCCCCATCCATTCAGGGAAGCCCGCAGCGGGTCAGGCTGGGCCCTGACCACTGGCTCCTTGGGCAGCCTCCGGGAAGTAGGCCCTCCACTGGGGGCACTCCACCGACACCCCGTGGCCCCACCAACCTGCCTCTCCCAAGACCCTGCTCTCTTGGCCTGAATGGGGCCCAGGTCCCCAGGCTCCCATGAGGTCAAGGATAGGTGTGTGCAGGCATATGTGTGGGTGTATGTTATCGCATGTAAGTAAGGTATGTGTGTGTGTGAACAAGTGTGCTAAGGTGTAAGGGCATATGCACGTACAGATACAAAGATATGAACGTATAGGTGCACATGTGGCAGTGTGTAAGAGTGAGAGTATGCAAAGATGAGTGTGTGAGCACAAATGAGTGTCCAGATGAGTATAGATGTATATACATTAGTGTGTATTTGTGCGTGGATAAATGTGTGTTGGACTAAAAATGAGTGTGAGAGTGTGGACAGGGCCACCTGAGGCTGGGGCAGAAGGGGAGACCCCCATTCTCAAGAAGGGGAGCAAACTGGTCCTGGCAGTGGGTGAGAGGGATCCGGGAGGGGAGCCCCCAGAGCAGCAGGCAGGGACCTCAGATCTCCAGCCAGAGGCCCGCTTCTGGCTGGGACTGGAGTTTCCATCCTTCCTGTCAAGGGGAAGGAAGTGCTCACCTAGGGCTGGTCGGGCTGGTTGCAGATGCAAAAAAGACTCAGTGCTGATTTGCATCTTCATTTGCATACATTTCCATAGGCCCCACTGATTGGTTCTTTGAAAGCCCCCAATCCCTCCCAACCCTGTTCCCCTTCCAGTGTCCCTGCCTGGGGAAGAAATCATGGTTGGGTGGGTTCTGCTTGACAGAGGGCTGAGGCTTTCCCATAGGCCTGGTCGGGGTGGGACTGGGTACTCACTGAGAAAAAGGCCCTTAGGGATTGCTCACTAGCACAGAGCAAATAACAGTCTTCAGGTCTCACCTGACACCCAGAAAGTGTGCACTGGCTATTCCATCAATGAAGGAGCAAAGTCATGAATGGGGACAAAGCAGGGGCTGGGCTTCTCAAATCCTCAGGTGGAGTCTTAGCAATGGGTCCCCAGAACCTCTGAGATACAGTCTGGTCCCCAGGGCCAGTGTGGCCAGCCCTGAGGGTAAATGTCAGGGAATCTGAAGGTCGCTAGTCAGAATCCTGCCTCCAACTTTACCTCCTGCCTCCCAACCCTCCCCTCCTGCCCCCAGCCCTCACTACTAACATAGGGTCCAGAAGCATGATCTCCTCTCACCACCTTTAGGGCTAGACGCCTGGTCATGCATTTTTGGAAACCCACTCTGTTTCCCCAGGCCTCTGAGTGTCCCAGCACCCAGAGGACAGGTGGCAAGAGACAAGTGAGTTCTCAGAGAGAAGGAAAGTTCTGAGATTCCCCGCAGAGGGGTGAGTGTGTGTGTGTGTGTCTGTGTTACACACGCACGCGCATGTGTGTACATGCGCACTGACTGCTGTGGGTATGCACGACAGTCTCTGTACAAGGGAGAAGAGGTGCATCTTGGGTGTAGAGTTTGTGGACTGTAGGTCTGTGTGCACCAGTGTGCATATGTGTGTTGTATGTGTATGCTCACTAACATGTCAAGGAAGATAGAGGTTTTCAATATAAAAGACTTATATGCCCCCTTTTGATTGTCTTTTCACCTAAATTACCTAATTTTCCCCTATAGTGAGCAAAACGGCTTGATAATAATAAAGGTTTCGAATTTTTCTTTTCTCAGATACACATCACACATATGCGTGTGTAAACAGGTACATCCGAGTGGCTGTATTATTGGTATGTGCCCATGTGTGAGAGCACATGTATGTGTACATGTACATCCATACATGTCAACTGTAAACATGCTCATGTTAACATCCATGGGGGCTGCATCCATGTTGGGGCACATGTCTACGTGTTCTATTTGCCCGTGTGCTTATATGTGGCTCCTCTGTGAGTTGTGTGCAGGCGTGTTTGTGTGCACACAGCACCACCCTGGCAGACCCACTTGGCATGGGTGTACTGAGGGCCCCATGGGGACATGTGTACGAGTGCACGGGGTGTGCGTGATCGTGTGCAGTAGGTGTGTGTAGAGTACAGCATGTGTTTGCATATCGGGAGTTGGGGATGTTTAGTAATTAAATCCCTTTTCATCCTTCTGCACCTGTCTCCTTCTGAAAGCTGAGAGAACAGACGTCAAACGGGACAAGGGCTGGATTGAATACAGCCAATTCTGAAATATTTATTAGCTTGCGACTCCGCTCAATGGAGGAGAAGGAATGCCAGCTAATCCACCCAGCAGTGCTCACAGCGGGGACATTTTTCAACAGGGACTTCTTATATTTCAACGACCGCTCACTCTTTCCAAAAATGGGAGAGTTTTCATCTGGGCCCATGTGGGGTTCTCCAGAACATCCACTAGGGACTTCCAGGGCAGAGATCAAACCTGAGCACTTGTCCCCGAGTTCCTCCGTCCCCTGCTCACCCCTTCCTGGGGCCCCTCCTCAGGCAAAGCACTGGTGAACCGGTAGATAATCATGGTGGCCTGTGGCAGCCAGCGTTTATGGGGCTCTCCCTGTGTGCCAGGGACTGTGTGTAGGGCTTTTCAAGCTTTCTCTCAACTAATCATCTCCCAAACCCAACGAGCTAAGTGCCAAGTGCTACTCATTTAATATATTAAGAAACAGAAATTCAGAAACATTTGACAAATAAGGAAAATGAGACAAATGAGAGTAGTAAAGTCACTGGTCCAAAGTCATCAGATGCTTAGTGGGGGAGCCAGGATTTGAACCCAGGGAAGCAAGCCCCCAAGTTCTCAACTGCCACACCTGTTCCCTCCTGATGAACTGCTAAGGGCATATTGCATGCACCGTGTTGAGAAGAATTCTGAGGCCGTATCTAAGATCAATGAGAAAGAATGGGGTGATCCACTAGCGATGTCTGCCATTGTGACAGGAGGCAATGGCTCGATATTTGCAATCCCTGATCCTCACCCCAACCCAAACCTGCTCATCACGAAGACTTTCCTTCTTACAAATGATAACTCAGTTCCACTTACCACCCAAGTCAAGAACGTTCCAGTCTTCTTTTACATCCCTTCCTTTCTATCCTGTATCCAACCCCTTGGCAAATCCTGTGTCTCTATTCCAAAGGTATCCAGACTCCCGACCACTTCTCACCATCCCCACGGGTGCTGCCCAGCCCGAGTCACCATCTTGTCTCCCTTGAATTATTGCAAGGGGCCAGTCTCCCTACTTCCAATCTCGCCTTTCGAGGTCTAGAATGAACCTTTTAAAACCTTATTCTGATCATGCCACTCCTCTTCCCAAGGCCCCCCAATAACTCCCGCCTCATCAGTGTAAAAGCCAAGATCTTCACATTGTCCACAAAACCCACCCTCACCGACCTCATCTGCTACTTTCTCCCTATTCACTCCAGTTACACTGGCTGTCTTTCTCTTCCTTGAAGAAACCAGGCATGGCCTCTTTTCAGGGCCTTCGAACATGCTGCTTTTCTGCCTGGGATCCATGCAGCTCGCTCCCTCGCCTCCTTCAGGCTCTTCTCAAATGTCATGTTACTAGAACCACCCTATGGAAAACGTTCCTCTGGGTCCGGTGCTTCCTTTTCCCTTTCTCCTGTTTTATTATTCTCCATAGCTGTAATCTGACATTCTCTATATTTGTTAATTGCATTCATTTCAATATTTGACAAAAGTTTATTGACTATTTGGGCCAGGCACTGGTCTTTCACCACAAATATGTTTTCAGTAATTTGACTATGATGTTCCTAGGTGCGGTTTTCTTCATGTTTCTTCTGCGTGGGGTTCGTGAAGCTTTTTGGATTTGTGGATATGACGTTTTCATCAAATTTGGAAAATTTTTAGCCGACATTTCTTCAAATATCTTTTCCTACCATCTCCTTCTGGAACTCAATTACACATATGTTAGACCTCCTGATGTTGTCTCACTGGTCACAGAGGTCCTCCTACACCCAGGCTTTTTTTCCCCCTCTGTATTTCATTTTAGATAGTTTCTGTTGCTATGACTTTGAGGTCACTGATATTTACTTCACCAGTGCCTAACCCAAAATAAGACCTAGCTGGACAATCAGCTCTAATGTGTCTTTTGGAGCAAAAATTAATATAAGACCCAGTCTTATTTTACTATAATATGAGACTGGGTCTTATATAATATAATGTGATATACTATAATATACTATAATATAATATAATACCAGGTCATTAGAGCTAATTGTCCGGCTAGGTCTTATTTTTGGGGAAACAGGGTATTCAGTGTATTTTTCATTTCAGATATTGTATTTTTTTTCCTCTCTAGAAGTTTGAGTCCTTCTTATATTTTTTGTTTCTCTCATCATGCTTTCCTCTGTCTTCTTGAACAGGAAAGATATATTAATAATAGTGGTTCTAAATGTCCTTATCTGCTAATTCTACCATCTGTGACACTTCTGGGTCTATCTCTATTGGTTGATTTTTCTTCTGGTTATAGGTCATATTTTTCTTCTTCTTTGCTTACCTGGTAATTTCTTTGGGATGCCGGACATTTTTTCAATAAACTTTTTATTTGGGAACAATTTTAGATTGACAGAAAAGTTGCAAAGATAGTACAGAGAGTTCCCACGTGCCCCATACTCAGTTTCCCCATTGTCAACATTTCACATTACCATGGTACATTTGTCAAAACTAAGAAACTGACATTGGCACATTCACTAAACTCCAGACTGTATTTGGGATTCACCAGTTTTTCCATTAGTGTCCTCCTTCTATTCCAGGATCTAATCCAGAATATCACATTGCATTTAATTGTCATGTCCCTCCAATATCCTCTGGTCTGGGACAATTTCTTAGCCTCTTCTTCTTTTTCATGACCTTGACAGTCTTGAGGAGTGGCCAGTGGCCAATCTATAGGACTGGCCAGCTGTCCTATAAAATGTCCCCCAACCTGGGTCTGTCTGTTGTTTTTCTCATGATTAGATTGGAGTTCTGGGTTTTTGGAAAGAACGCTACCAAGGTGACGTGCCCTCTCGTGACATCATATTGGAGGTTAGATGATACCCACACGGCATCACCAGGGATGTTAGCTTTCATCACCGCACTTAGGACGGTGCTTGTCAGGTTTCCCCACTTTCAGGTTACTATTTTTCCTTTCCTGACTCATTCTTCGGACGCAATTCACTAAGTCTAGCCAACACCCAAGGGGATGGGAATTAAGCTTTACCTCCTGTAGGAGGAGTATCTACATATATTGTCGGGAATTCTTTTGTAAGAAAGATTTACCTGTTCTCCCCCCTTTATGTATTTATTCAATCTTATATTTATATCACTATGGACTCATGTATTTATTTGATAGTTTGGATTATAATCTGATGGTACACTAGTTATTGTCCAAATTGTTCTAGGTTTGGGGTGGCCGGTTAGCTCAGTTGATTAGAGCGTGGTGCTGATGACACCAAGGTTGCCGGTTTGATCCCCACATGGGTCACTGTAAGCTGCCCCCTCCTTAAAAAAAAAAAACAAATTAAAAAAAAAATTGTTCCAGCTTTGGCTATTGGGAGCTCTTTCAGGTTGGCTCCTGAGTCCCTTTGACATGCCCCATACTTTTGTTGTTGGAGCACTGTCTTACGTTCTGATACTACAAGACGGTCTGACTCATCTTGTATTTTCCTTCCTCTGGTCGTAAAATCTTCCATTTCTCCTTTTATTGGAGAATGGCATTAAAAGTGAAAATCTGGCTGGGTATTCTAGGCCCCTTCAGCAGACATAACCCACATAGGCGCACATAGCTGTAATTTTTTCTGCATCTATCCATCTGTATCTACATTACATTAAGTCTGAGTTCATACTGATGTCTCCAACTTTAATCCACAGAGTTCATTCTAACTTTCCTTTCTTGCTTAGCTGTGCTTTCCCTCTTCAGCCATGAAAAGCCTGGCTTCTACCATCTACCACCCATGTACTTATTTGTTCAACCAACATTTTAAATTTTACATTATTGAGGACTGGATTTGGTTGTATTCCTTTAAATATTGCTGGCTTTGTGCCAAGATGCAGCTAGGTGACATGGAATTGCTTTGATACCATCAAGGAAGGCTTGTTTTCAGCTTAGTTAGCATCAGCTCACAGCAGCCTTTGTCTGGGCCTCACTTGGCTGCACTACGAAGGCAATGCCCTTCCCAGGACTCTACCTGATGCCCCCGGTAGTAGGAGATCCTTTCACTCTGTCTAGTGTGAGAGGGGACCCCTCCTCGCCTCTCTGCACACACTGTCTATGCAGCATTCCTCTGTAGTGTTTGCCCCACAAATTCTAGTCACTTGGCCTCCCTGAACTCCAGATTCTGCCTCAACTCAGTGAGACCTCCAGGCTCCACTTGGTTTCCTCTTACGTTCCCTGTGCTCTAGCCTGGTACTTCTCTTTAGGTGGCAAGCTGGGGGTGATTGTAGGGCTCACCTCATTTGCTTTCTTTCCCTTAGGGAATCCCCGTCCTGTGTTGCCTGTTGCCCAATGCCTGTGAACTACTGTTTCATAGATTTTTGTCCAGTTTTCTAGCACTTTAAGGTAAGAGGGTAAATCCAGTCCTGAGAAGCCATCAGGTGAGAAATGTAAGTCCAATTACTATTCTGGGCACCAGGGACACAGTAATAAGTAAATAGACAAAAGCCCCTGCCCTGTGAAGTTCACATTTTTTTTTTAAAGAGTACCTGGCATGCATTAAGCATCATATTATTATTATTTTTAAAAATTTTTTATTGGCGAATATTAGGGAACAGTGTGTTTCTCCAGGGCCCATCAGCTCCAAGTCGTTGTACTTCAATCTAGTTGTGGAGGGCGCAGCTCAACTCCAAGTCCGGTCACCGTTTTCAATCTTTAGTTGCAGGGGGCACAGCCCACCATCCCATGAAGGAATTGAACCGGCAACCTTGTTGTTGAGAGCTCACGCTCTAACCAACTGAGCCATAGGGCCGCCCCTCTGGAAGCTCAGCGGCAGCTCGTTGTCTTCAATCTAGTTGTGGAAGGCGCAGCTCACTGGCCCATGTGGGAATCGAACCAGCAACCCTGTTGTTCAGAGCTTGCACTCTAACCAACTGAGCCATCCAGCCACCCTTGAAGCTCAGATTCTAATGCAGGGGACAGCAAACTTTTGGAAAAGACCAGATAGTAAATATTTAGGCCTTGTGGGCCAAGAGGCAAAATCGAATTATAAGCACATCGCTGAGATCTGTAGTATGTCTAGCAGCCAGGAACGACAGTGCCACATACAGTCTCTGCTATGGCTACTTGATTCTGCCATTCTAATGTGAAAGCAGCTGTAGACAGCACGGAAATGAATGAGCATGGCTGTGTTCCAATAAAACTTTATTTATGGATATTGAAATTTGGATTTCATATCTTTTTCGCATGTAACAAAATACTATTCTTTTGATTCTTTTCTTAAGCCCTTTAAGAATGTAAGAACCATTCTTAGCTCACCAGCCGTACACAGCAGGCGGCAGGCCAGGTCTGAAGGGCTGTGGTTTGCCGACCACTGATCTAGTGGGAGAGATGGAAAATAATCAAGATAAATAAGTTAAGTATATGGTAGATTAGAAAGTCATAAGTGCCAATGAGAGAAAAAAAAACAAACACCAACAAAGCAAAAAAACTGGGGAGGGGGGTAGGTGAAACCTTAGACAAGATGTCCAGGGTAAGTCTCACCGAGAAGGTGACTTTTGTGTCAAAACTGAAAGTGTGACAATGAGCTACCTGGTATTTACAGTAAGCGAGAAGTTTATTTGCCATTGGTCTAACATCTGCTACCCTGACCAGATTGAGCTCCTCAAGAGCGAAAGCTTCCTTTGTCCCGGCCTGGCACAGAGCGAGTGCTTAGTTAAAACAAAAATACATGTTTGTGCGTGTGTGCATGCGTGTGTTACCCAACTGACCAAATGAATTCCTAGGCAGGTGACATCAGGCAGAGCTGGGTTCGAATTCCAGCTCAGCCACCTTCCCACTGTGGAATCTGGGGCAATCTCCTTCAGGTCTCTCAGCGTCAGTATCCTCGTCGGTGAAATGAGTGGTTGTGGGATTTATATGCAATGGCACATGGAATGTATCTGTCTTGCCCTGATGCTTGGTACTAGGCTGACGTTTTATCAGAAGAGACAGAAGCTGTGCCCTAGAGCAGCCCCTGCGTTGGGTCTGTGAAGCCAGATGCCTGGGCTTCCTGTCCTGTGTCCGTTACCTCTGTCCCAAGAGGCCCTGGACTCTCCACAGCTGGGCCCAAAGCACAGAGACTCCCTGACATTCACTATAGGAAGTGGGCAGAGGAAGGAGCACTGTGCCAGGAGTCTAGAGCCCCAAGTTCTAGTCCTGACTGCATCACTGCCTCCCTGGAAACCCCAGGCAGGTCACACCCTTTGACTAGACAGTGATCCCTAAGAGAAGGAAAACCCATGAGACGGGCCCCAGGACTGCCCCAGTTCCCGGCCTGGAAAGTTTCCAGGCTGCTGCACAGGGAAGGAAAAAACTAGTAAGCAGTGGAGCTGGGATTCAAAACCAAGTCTCAGTCTTAAGCAACATGCTGACCTGCTTCCCTCAGTGCCCAGCCAGCTCCAATGTGGAAGGGGATGGGAGCCAGGAGACCCAGGTTCAAGTCTCATCGTTGTCCCTTCTAGGCCATATGACTTCAGATGCTCAGAATCCGAGGCTGACACTGTCCGCAGGCAGGGCCCTTCCTCTGCTCGTGTCATTCAAGCTAATGTCACTTCCCAAAGCTCCTTTCCCTGCCCCACCCTCACAGAAGGCCCCGGTCCCTGTCTCTGTTCTTTGTCTTTTTGCTCTCATGCGGCTTATCACTATCTGTTTCTCTTTTCTCATTGCCTCTTATCTTCCCACCAGACTGTAATCTCCATGAAGGCAGCGCTCGTGCTGATCCATTCATCATTGTGTCTCCAGCACCTAGGACAGTGTCTGACAGGTTACAGGTGCTCAGAAAATACTTATTAAGTGAACAAAGCCCAAGAACCTTCAGCAATCTTTCAATCCGGTACCCCACCTTCCTTCTATTTCATAGCCGGGGGAGCTAAGGACCACATCAGGGGACGGGCTTGCTGAGGGTCTCATAGGGACTTTGAGGCAGAGCGGGGCTAGAACTGTGGGCTTGTTTCTCTGCTGCACACTGCTCCTCTCTGAACCTCAGTTTCCACATCAGGATGTCCTCCATCCATCGTCATCCAGGCGCAGGAGCCAGCTCCCGTGAGCTGAGGTTGGGAGGTGGCAGGGAGGACCTACCTCTTCAGAGCCACTGAGTGGGAGACGTGCCAAGGGGAGGGGATCTGAACCTCAGAAGACCCGATGTCCAGGACAAAGCACTCAGCACAGCCTGGCTCGGAGCAGAGCTGCAGCCAGTGGTGCCACTACTATTACTCTTATTGCTGCTCTGTCTACCCTCGTGATTGCTCTGAGGCTCAAATGTAACAATGTGTGTGAACACGCTTAGCTCTTTGCGAATCTACAGCGCAGTGCAAAGGGCGAGGGGCCTTATTTTATGGGTATTACCAATAACCATGATGTTATGAACTTGTATTGTCATGGACTTCCTTCCAAAGTGTATAAAGAGGGTGGTATAAATCCTTCCTCGCTGACAAACAACCCTGAGGTAGGAAGCAGGGAGGACCTTAATTTGTTTATCCAGCACCTGGAGAGATGGGGCAACCCTCCAAGGGCTCACGGCCAGTGGCCCAGCAGTGCCCACTCCAGTCACCCACAGGGCCCAGGGAGTCCTCTCTGACCTGTTCCCTGGGTCTGCTGGCCCAAATCCAGCCCTAGAACTTGGCTGACTCTTCCAAGGCAGGCCCCAAGGGAGCCCCCAGGCCCTGGGGAAAGGGACAAGACAATGGCAAATGTGCCTGGTTTGGGTCTGATGCTGTTAAATTCATGGAGTCCGCTCAGCCATTAGCCAGCCCCTCAGGACAGAGAGTCTGAACATTAAAAGGGGCTCAGCCCACAGGAGCCACACGGCTGTCACATTCCCCGCCCCAAATCCTCCCTCCGCGGGCCCTAGGCTGGCAGCTGAGCCAAGCCCGCCCACATCTGTCCTCTCTCCGGAGGCCCAGCCTATGCCCATGTGAGAACTGGGTGGGGGTGCCAACTTTGGGGAGCCCAGGGGGCTGCAGAGGGGCCTTGAGTCAGCTTGTGACCAAGGTTAATAAACCCAGCATTTCCTTTGTGCCCTCTAAGCCAGGCCCTGTGCCAGACACCCGGGGCTGCAGATAAAAAGCAGGTCACTGCCCTCGGCAAGCTCACAGTCAGTCTAGTTGTGAAGCGAGACAGATAACCAGGCGTCCGCAGCATGGTGCGGCCATCCCAGGGGAGGTGGTGTAACCCATCTGAGGCTGGTCAGGGAAGCTGTTGGAAGAGGCGACTCACTGTGCTGGCCAGAAAGGTAAGAAGAGGAGCAAGGGGTCCCAGGTAAAGCCCTTTCCTCGTCTATAAAATGAATAACAGTGCCCATCTCAAAGGGTTGTTGTGAGTTTTACAAAAGAGAAGGGAGGGGGGAGTTCTTTTTAAACCGTGAATCACAAGACACATGTGAGGACGGATTATTTAGGCCCTTAATATCAACAGGGGTCCAAGAGCCCCAGGTTCTTCCATCAGACCCCCCAGGCCTTCTGTCCCTGGACTCTTCCCAGGCCTCACATTGCCATTGCTCATGCTGTGTCCACCCACAGAGTCGAGGCCCTGCCGACGTCCTCTAGGTCACAAGTGCCCCCTGGACCCATGCCAGGTACGAGGCAAAAGACAACTCCTACCCAAGCCCCCTGCTGACAGATTTGGATCTGAGCCCTGTGCCATAAAGTCCCAACTTTGTCCAGTGTTCAATCCCCCTGGTTTGA
Organism: Rhinolophus ferrumequinum; assembly: GCF_004115265.2. NCBI lineage: Eukaryota > Metazoa > Chordata > Mammalia > Chiroptera > Rhinolophidae > Rhinolophus > Rhinolophus ferrumequinum. Next base: position 7,293,215 of record NC_046292.1, read on the forward strand.
GGCCTTTATTTCTTGCCATTTTCATCCTTACCTTGATGGTCACACTTGACATGTAAAACTGAATTGTGACCTTGATGGCCCCTTTCAGGCATGATTAGGATCTACCATCTTCCTGCCTTGGGCTACACTGAGGGAAATACTCCTTTTGGTATGATTCAGCCATCACCATGACAACCACCATCAGGATCAATACCCTTGAGCACCGAGATCACCACCATCACCATCACCACCATCACTAGTCTCACCAAAGGCACAAACCACTACCATCACCACCACCACCACTGCCACCACCAACACCACCATCACCACCACCACCACAACTACCACTACCATCACCATCACTACCATCACCATCACCATCACCACCACCACCATCACCACCATCATAACCACCCCCATCACCACCACAACCGCCACCACCATCACCACCATCACCACCATCACCACCGTTACCACCATGATCATTTACCATCACCACCATGATCACCACCATTTTTATCCTTATCATCCTCCACATCACCATGGACCATATTATCTTCATTTCCTCATCATCATCACCCTCCCCGTTTTCCTCCTCATCTTTCTCAGTCATCATCACCATCTTCATCATCTTTGAACTACACCACTACCACCATCTTGTCATCTTATGTTACCAAAAAAAGGAACCTTTCGAAGTCCATTTTTCTCCCTGGGGACCAATTGTCACAGGCCGACTCTCATTCTCTGGGGTTTCTAAATCTAAGACCAGCACTGCCGTTGGGGACAGGTAAGTGGATGTTGTGTTCTAAGAGTCCTTCCTTCCCTGCCACCCCTGCTGAAGCCCCTGAGCTCTAGCCAGACCAAACACTTACAGCTCCCCCAGGGGCTGTGTTTTTATTTGCCTCTGTGTCCTGTGCTGTTTTCTTTGTTTGGCATGTTTTTCCCCTTGATACCTCCATGGTGATGACTTAAGAACCAGCCCCTCCAGAAAGTATTTCAACTTCAAGTCAAGGTTGAGAGGCCTTTCTCTGCTCCCAGGACCCAATGTGCTCACCTAGATCAGGAGCCCTGGCACCCCGTTCACATGTCATACTGCTTTTCTATCTGCCCCACTAGATGGTGAACTCCTTGGGGGCAGGACTGAGTCCTTCAGCTTTATATCCTGGACACAGAACCTGACTCATAGTAGGAGCTCAAGACATATTTGTTGAATAAATGAATGCTTGTTAAATAAACGTATGAAATCTTGCAAATCATGATTCAGAGAACTTTGGGCAGGGAAGAAGTGGGGAAATATTCTATACTTCTCAGGGTGGGGACAAGGAAGAGAGAAAATGGGGAGCAGACCGTGGAGGGGAATAGGGGCAGGAGCTTGGTAAAACTTCCCTGGAGTGGGGAACCCTGACTCGGATACCTTCTGTCAGCCATGGAGCCCTCTCAGACTGTAGCCTCCAGCCCGGATGTTTGGGGAAGTTGGGTCAGGGGTTCAACTTCCCACCAGCCTGGCCCTCTCCTCTAGGACCCTCAGCCTGGGGGCGGTGGAGGAGGTGGGCCAGCCCCCTGCAGCCACGCACACCATGGCCTCCACTCGACCCCTTTAAGACAGCCTGGGCGGCTTCTCTTTGCTTGTTGAAACTGTTCAGTTTTCGGACAGGACAGAGGAGGGGGGCGGGGGGGAGGTCACACCTGTTGTGGAACTTGAGAGAAGGCTTATTTATAAATGTTCAGGGCTCGGGATTCTTGCGAAGCTGATGTCCGGAGGGGAAGGTCACCAAAATGCTTGTTTATAAAAGCAACAGCAACTGGGAACACCATAAACGGGCTAAACGATGAAATTAACAAGCTACCCAAGGCGGGGCATGGCGGGGCACGGTAGGGCCTCTACTGGCTTGGGTGCCACCACTGGGCAGAGCCCCAAGCCTGCCTCCAAGCCAGGTCCCTCCCCTGCCCCAGCCGCTCTGCTCGTCCCCCAAGGCCCAGCCTGGCTCCAATGCCACCCCCAACCCACACCCGTCCTTGCCCCGTCCCCACTCTGGCCCACATAGCAGTGCCTCTAGGGCACAGCACATGCTATACCATACTGGCAAGAGCTGTTTTATTCACCACCCCAAAGTGGGCACTTCTGGGCCTCCACCTTCCTTGAGCCCCCCTCAATGTTGGTACCAAATTTGGAGTGTTTGGGGGTTTTTTTGGTGGGGGGGGAGTTGGCTCTCAGAGGCTAGATGCAGGCCTCTAACCTGTCCCCATCCTGTCCAGGGGTGGGCCTGGCAAACCCCTGGAAGTGGCAGAGGGCAGGCATTTCCTCCATGCTCACCCCCTACTGGGACTATCTGTCCAATTCCCAGTTTCAGGAAAGCTGTGTTTTCCTTGGGTGACTGATGACTGAACAGGTGTCTTCTGGGTTAGAGAGTGTCAAGTGAACAGCGACTAGGAGAAGTGGCCCTTTTACAGCTCACTTTCGCTGCCTGCCCGGCCCTTGGCTGCTGACAACTCCCTGGCCTCCCCCTCCCCTTTCCCCGTGTGGGGGCTTTATGTCAGGCTGCCCACCTATCCCTGCCCTGCAGCCTGCCAGCCCCCGCCAGCTGGGGCCGGCTGCACACAAAGTCCTCACCAAAGGGGCGTGGGGACAGCTGAGGGGAAACTGAGCCCTGAGCTCCTTTGCACCATCACACACTTACACACATGCACACACCACACATGTGACCACAGACACTCGGGAACAATCACATGAGGAGGACATACATTCTCCTGGACGCAAAACCACTGCCCCGCTACCGCACAGTTTTCCATTGTAATCAGCAAGTGTTGGCCAAACTACTCACTCTGTGCCTAGCAGTGTGTCCTAGACCCAACACCCACTGACGTGGTGGGTCCAGCACTCGCCCCATCTCTCTCTCTCCGAGTGACTCTCTCCTTCGGCCTCCCTTGTCTCTCGGTCATCTCTCAGAGTCTCTTTCTGTTTCCTTGTTCTCGCTCTTTGCTCTCTGTCTCTCTCCTTCTCCCTCTCCTTTTCTAGATAAATCTGTCTCCTTTGGTCTCTGTCTGTCTCTGTGTCGGGCGCTCTGGCTCTCCCCACTCCCTCTGACTCTCTCTCTCTGTCACAGAACCCTCAGCCTCCCAGGACACGAGCTCTGTAAAGTGGAAGTCCCATCCTCCAACGTCCACGTCGTCAGAGCTATTTTCTCCCTCGTCCTCACGACTCAGAATTTCTGAAAGGGGCCACGTTTCAGCCTGGCCCTCACTGTGGGCCCAGTGGGGTGAAGCTGGCAGCTCTCTGGAGTTAAGAGGTTCCTCGTGGCCCATGGAAGACCCACACACCTCCCCGGCCCTGGGCACAGGCTGGCCTGGCTCCGACACCTCTTGGCGTGGGCTAGAAGTGGGCTGCGGCCCTGGGTGTGACATGTGGATAACTGTACCCAGTAGATCGTGGCGGTGGGACTGTGGTTATGGGAAGGGGCACTGCCGACGTTTCTTCATTGTCATCCTTGGCACTATAATGGGCTCCCCAGCAGTGCCTAGCACCCTCAGAAATCCACTTAAAAAGCTGACCCTGGGTCTCCATTCAAGGCCTGCAGCGTCCCAGGGAAGGGATGTCAGGCCTCTTGTTAGATCCGGAAGAGGGACCGCTGAGCTGCTCTGGGGACATTTCAGCCCTAGGGGCCAGGAGAAGAAGACTACTGGGAGGTGGGGGACCCAGACACCGTGCATGGCCTGAGGCAGGCCAAGAGGGCAGAGCCTGAAAGGGAACACTGGGGCGCCCAGCCTAGAAAGGGCCCTCCACTGCACCCCGATGCCCAGAGGGCACCTGGCTCTCTATCAGCCCCTCTCACCAGCTCCTGAATCCACTGAAGTGGAAAGATCCATCCTAGTGACAGGAGGAGGACGGAACCCTGGGCAGGGCAAGCCTTGCTCCTGAGGCCCAAGACGAAGGTAAGGTGGATCCAGGAGACTGCCTCCATCCCACCTGAACCTCCCCCATCCACAGGTTCTTTGGATCCCACTTTTCTTCATGGGTCTCATTCAATCACTTAGTAAATATTCACTGACCACCTATTCCATGCTAGGCACTGTTCCAGGTACCCTGAGACACCCAGTCTAGAGAGAGGGACAGACATAAGCAAGACAACAAATAGTTACCAGCTACAATAAACTAAGTGAAGGAGATTAACTGGGAGCCTCCTTACAGGGGAGGTGGCAGAAGTCCTCTCTGAGAGGTGACAGTGGGCTTCAAGACCTTCCCTCCACCCTGGAAGCACCTCCTCTCCAGGTAGGAAGCCAGGGGTCCCACACTCTACAGACTGTGGGCAGATTAATAGTTTTTTTAAAATTTCAGAAAAATTTGTTGAAGACCTACATGTACCAAGCACCCTGCAATTTACATGTATGTATTTTCTCTTTTAAGGTATAAAACAATCTAGACATCAACACTAGTAAAATAAGGCTTTTAAAGATGAGAAAACTGAGGCTCAGAGAGGTTACATGGCTTGCTTAGTGTCACACAGCTTGTGGGAAGCAGAAGCAGGATTGGTGGGACCCCCGCCTCCCCCATGTCCATTTTCCCAGATTCTCCATCTCCTTGGGAGCCATCTCTGGTCCCAGGAAAGACGGGAGCAGGCTGTGCCCTGGTGGGGCAGAAGGAGTTGGAAGAAAAGACGGTCTGCCACACCCTCCTATCCAGGCATCTGTCCCCAGTCAAGCTCTCAAGACTGGAACCCCAGCCCCTCTCATCTGTGGGACTGCAGATGCCACAGTTCCCCAAATGCTCCCAGATGGCTCCCAGACCCCCGTCCCCCCAGCCCAGGCTCCCCTATCCTGCAGGCACTCTGGGTAGACAAGCCCCATCCCAGTCACCCGGTTGCCACTGTCTTCTCCAGACAACCATTAGCATATGTGCAATGCAATTACCTTTCAGCTCTCCTGGCCCTGGGCTGACATGGAGTTCCCATCGCAGTGATTTCGGGGGAAGGGGGGTTATTACAACTCACAAAACCTTAAATTAAGAATGAATAGGGGAAGCGTGGCGTGCCACTGCTGAAAGGCTGCCAGCCCAGGCTGGGGTGGGTGACGACGGTATTATACTTCGCATTGATGAAGGAAGTGATGGATGTGAGGATGGTGGTGCAGAGGAGTTCGGCTGGTACCTGCCCCGTGGCATGGGCCTGGTGCGTGCCCAGAGTGTCGCTGGGTGTGGATAGTCAGACTCCGAATATCCCCTCATGGCCATAGCGTTTGCAAAAGGCAGAAACGGGCCTTGATTTAGACTGAACTGGGGAGAGGGTATGATCAGTGGTCTCCCCGAGAAAGATGAAGTGCCGCTTCAGTGTGGAGGAGGAGGTCGTTAGGTGAAGTGGAAAGGGCAGTGATCCAGGCAGAGGAACCAGCTTGTGTCAAGGTCCTGTGGTGGAGGGACCATGGCACATGACAGGTAAAGAGCCTGAAAGGCCGGGGAGACAGGAAATGGAGCTGAAAAACGGGGTGACCCTAGGGAAGTCGGCAGGGGCCACCCTCTGTGAGGCTTCCTGGCCAACATCTGGATTTGGGATTGGATGCTAGGAGCGCAGGAGGACTGTGCACCATAAGCGTGCAAATGAGGTCTCCCCGGCCACAGTGCAGACAACGGACTGCAGCTGGCAGGGAGCTTTGGGGACCCTCCAGGAGGCCCGTGATGTGTTCCAGGAGAGAGATGGTTGTGACTTAGATTAGAGGGATGGGAGCCTCTGGAGAATATTGTGGAAGGATGGATCAGTGGTGGTGATGGGGGTAAGGAAAAGGGTGGTGGTTGCACTTGGGGCGTGTGCAACTAAGGGAGCCTAGACAGGGAGGTGAGGTGGGGGCAGACATGTGGGTAGAGGGAGAGAAAAGGTTCCGATTTGGATACAACCTTCCTGAGCCTCAGTTTCCTTGATCTGTAAAACACTATGCGATGCCTGGCTCCCACATTCGAGGGTGGGAGCTGAGCTAAAAGTGTGGGAGTCCTGGGGTGGGGTAGGGGGCATGAGGAGGACAGAAGACATGAAGAGGCAAGGTGTTCTCACTCCCTTATCCATGTGGGGCTAATGGAGGGAACTGAGGGGTGTGCAGGGGTGGGCAGGACCACCCCCCAGGACCCCCCCCCACACACACACACAGAGCAGCAGTACAGGAGGCTGTGACTCAGCTCTGTTGCCCAGCAGTGTGTCCAGGGGCTTGTTTCTTGACCACCACCAGTTTTAGTTCCTTTAAGGGGGGCGTTTGAGCTCTGATGCCCTTGCAAAGGGTACCCCCAGGAAAGGGGTACGTCAGCCCAGGCTCAGAGGAGCTCTGGAGAAGGTCAGATCTGACCTGTTTCCCTGCATGGCTGACCAGCCCAGAGCCATGCTTTCTCCCCATCAGAGCTTCGGGCAGAAAGTGGGCGTCCTGGGGCTTTCCCCTTCCATTCCCATGCCCTCTCCTGGAGCTCAGGCTGGGCCCTGTGATCCCCACAGTTCTGGGGTCCTGTGCCGGCCAGGCTTCCTCCTTCCTTGCACACACCTCCAAGTCTCGCACTCCTGCTGGAGCCGCTGAGAGAAGCAGCAGCTTCAAGGTCAGTGGGATAAGCTCACGGGCAAGGGAAAGATGGGGCTGAGACACCCCCACCACCCACCGCAGGGCAGTGGGCAGAGAGGGCTCCCTCAGAAGCATTGAGACCCTGGGCTGCAGGGGGGCGGTGGGAAGGAAAGAGAGAGCAGCCCCCTCCCCCAGCCAGGAACCCGGGGCCTCTGCTCGTATATCTGTCCCTGGATAATGTATATCCAGCTTATGGAAAATATTCATAATGCTTCTTACACCCAACTGGCCCCCTTCCATAGTGCGTGATCTAAAATTAAATCCATTTCAAATATACAGTAGATCGAGTCAAACTAATATAAATGAAACATGATTAATAGGCAGCATGCTGTCCTCCTTCTCGGGGACCAGGAGGCGGACCTGGGGCCACTCTCCCTCTCCCTCCTCACAGTCCCCAGACGCCCTACGGCCTCTAAACCCCTGTCCTCATTCCAAACTCTCTACCCCCCGAACCTGAAATGTGGACCAACCCTGGAATTTACCCAAACAGTGCCAGACCATGAGAGCACAGCTGTTAGCAGAGCACTTTGGCATCAGGACAGAACCAAGACCTGAAGTATACATGACTCCACCTCTCTGCACCTCAGTTTTCTCATCTATACAATGGGACATTACCAACCCCAGCTTGCGGGGTTGTTGTGTTAAGTGAGATACTAATGCTGGTAAAGCACAGAAGTAGCCAGCAGCCCGATAAAGACAGCAAACACTGTTCTGTCGCCCTGGGAGGTCTGCTCCATTGGCCCCCAGTGGGAATTGGGATCTGTGCCCCCCACCGGCCCCTTGATCAGCCAGCAGGACAAGTCCCAGCCAGAATTCCTGCCATTGCAGGGATACGCTTGGTGGGTTATTTTTAGTTCATTGGCAAGTGACTGTTACTGACCAAATGTTCCCACCACTGGGGACAGACTCTGCTAAGAGGGCACTTGTGTGCTGAACACAGAGTGGGGAGGGGTGTTTGTGGCCTGTCCCCAGGGGCTCCATGCGTGTCCCTTTTGCACACATATTTGGACACAGGTTCTGTGGCCATTGACAGAGGGGGAGTAGAGGAGCCTGGGTGGATCAGGGAAGCACGCACGCCTGGCCTTTCCCTCCCATCTGGGCACGTGGTGCCTTGCACTAAGGACGCTATCAGGGTGGAACGAGAAACAATGTCAGCCTTGGAGAGGAGCGTCCCTCTCAGCTCACGACGGGCCAGCATTCCGTGTTCCTCCCTTCAGGAGAGATCCAGGCTCCCATTGGCTGAGTGTGTGCACACGCGCGTGCATGTGTGTGTCTGGTCATTGCCCTTCCAGCGATGCCCTGCTCCGGCTACGGGTGCCCTCCCCACCTGCCTGGGCCCCCCACATTCGGTGTCCCTGGGCCCTCAGCCTCACACTGCAAACCCTGTTTGGGGTGATCTGAACTTCCTGTGTCCTTGCCCCAATCTGGGAACCCTGCTTTTTGTGCAAGCCCATAGGAGTCCCAGGGTGTCTTCATTTGTCCATCCACTCACCCCTGTACTGTTCCTTTCTTTTTCTCCCCAAGGGGTGGGAAGGGGGCGAGCCCCAGAGCGCAAGAGGGGGTGCTGTTGGCTTTTTTCTTGTCATTGGCCATTTACTGTCTGCTTCGCCAGGCATGTTTTGAGCATGTTTGCATAAAGTAGATGCAGGCTGCAATTCCGTGATGAATTCTATGAATACTAATCCGCTACTACCCTTGACCTTGGGGTCACTGAAAGATCAAAACCAAACCATTTAATATTTTCCTTTTGCAGATCAATAGAAGCATAAATTCCCCCTCAATGACAAGTATAATTTCAAACAGATCTATAGCAGGCATGCATGCATTTCCAGCCGAGACACTCGCCGCCTGCCTTGCCTTTTGGGGAGCAGACGAAGAGTTCCTTGCCTTTTCTACCATTGGATTTCTTTTTGCCTTTTTTATGGCTCTGAAATGCTATTTTCAGCAGCTGCTGTCATATAAATATCTCTTGTTTTTCTTCTTCTCTTTCCCTCCTGGTGAAAAGGGCAGGAGACCTATTGAAAATTCCGCTTTATCTCTTTCAGTCGGGTTCAAGTACAGGTCGAATAATCGATCCCTCCTCCTTTTCTTTTTTAAGTTTCCTGTCGTTCTTTTGGCCGGATCAGCAGTGGAGAAAAATCAGGAGGGCAGCTCCCTTTACGCAGATCCTCTCAGAGTGTCTCGGATCACCGTGTTGGCGTGCGTGTGTCTGTGTGTGTGTGTGCACACGCGTGCGACCTGCAGTTGGGTGGGCTGATATGAGTGTGTGTGTGTAAGCATGTGTGTACCTTTGTGCACACGACAATAAATGCTCATTCTAGTTGCAACTCTCACCCAGTACTTGAGGAGGAAGAAAATAGAAAATCATCAAAGAGAAAAAGTTAGGGGCTGAGTGGGCATGGTTAACCCTGTGGCTCCCCGGCAGAGTTGGGGTGGGGTGTGGACTGTCTCGCCACTGGCTGTCCACGCTACAGCCCCGCATGCACCTCGCCAAAGCAGCTAAGTCTTTTTATGAATACAACTGTGACAAGGGGGAAAAGATGCAAAAGGGGGGGGGGGAAGCAAAGCAAAAGAAAAGAGAAAGAGAATTAAACCATTAATCTGCCTGGATTTTCCACTTCACAGAGTAATCAGTTTGGAAGTGACTGAAATAAAGTGAAACGTATGATTGCCACCACCTCCTCCCTCCAATCCACATTTCTTATTTACAGAAAAATGGGGAGCCAGGGAGGCAGCCTCCTTGACCCCCACAAAGGTCCGCTCCACAGGGGGACAAGCTCTGGCTGAGGGACCCTAGCCCTCAGCCACAGCTGCCCCGACGCCTTGACACCCTGACGACGGCCGCCCTGAGCTGGAGGTGCAAAGCCAAGATGATTTAATTTATAGAAAGGACAAGGATGTCGTGTAGCAGATTTAATCATTGAAGAGTTTAAAAAAAAATAAGGACCAGGCTAATGTCGTAATTTACATTTCAGGATAATAAAGAGAGAAAGACAGAAAAGGAAGGGCCTGTATCCTACAAGAGGGAGCGAGGAGGGGAGGCCGACCAGGGAGCCCAGGGAACCCAATAGATTTGCCTGAAACACCAATAAATTTAAAAACAAACCCAGAAAGCTAAAGACAGCCCCTGGAAAGTGCTGGGAAAATGGACCATCGATTTTAGACTTGATCTGCATTTTGTATTTTAATAATGCTCTCTGTGTCTTTCCTTTTCTCTCTCCCTCTCTCCCCCTCTCTCTCTCTCTCTTTTGCAAAATATAAAAGCTGATCTGATAAATATTAATTTGAACCATCATAATGTATTTGAAAATTCCAGCTAAAATGTCACCACATGGAACATTAATGTAATATTTCAAGGCCCTGAGAGCAATACTCATATTGATTGCATTTATTTCACTCTAGGGAGGAGAGATAATTCTTCAATGTGGGACACATCTGGGAACCAAGGAGGCAGGGGCTGAGGGGAGAAATGCGAAATTATATATGGCCATAAAAAATACAAAACAGAAAATCCTCCCCAAAACTCTCCCCTCTCCCATGGCACCCCACACCCAAACTTGGCTTTTTCATTTCCCAGCATGGTGTGGGGCAGACGGAGGCAAAAGCCTGCGTGCCTTTGGGCAAAAGGCAAAACCTCGTGTGTGTGTGTGTGTGTGTGTGTGTGTGTGTGTGTGTGTGTGTGTCTGGGGTGGTAGTTGCAGGACTCAGCCACCTCTCCCTGGGCCCCACTGTATAGGCCCTGCCTCCAGCGTTTGCTGCCTCCTGGGAAGGCATCGGCGCCCAGCTGGGGACTGACAGAGTGACTGGCCCAGCTGCACCCCCGCACCCCCGAAGCTTCCAGTGAAAGTTTGTTGAACGCACAAGAGCTGTGGGGTCCTGGGAGAGGGAAGAGAAAGAGAAGAGGAGATGAGGGGATGGAAGGGGAGAGGAGAGGAGACAGAAAGAAAGGAAAAGAAAAAACGAGAGGAAAGATACCAAGACAGAGAAAGAGGAAAAGAGGAGACAGGCAGACAGTAGAGACAAGCATGAGTAAGAAAGGAGAGATGCAGAGAGATGAGACAAGGAATCAGGGAGAAAAGGAGGAAGGAAGAGTGAGTGAGAAGGGGAGGAGGCAAGGGGAGGTGTGGGGGGGCGCAGGCCGTCTGGAGTCCCAGCTCCTCTCACTGTCATTAAGGATATTGATGTGCTCAGGCGTCAAAGAGTCTTTGCACAAGTGAAAGGAAATCCGATGCTAGTGATGACCCGAGCCCACGCCCTCTGTGGCCCCTGCCCTCCCAGAGCAAAGACCTGGGAGGCCACCAGGATGGTGGGGGGATGGAAAGACCCCCATCAAGGGCTGAGATGCTGAGACTCCAGGACCCCAAGCTTCCCCAGTCCAGCACCTGCGCGGGCGGGGGGAGAGGGGGCGGGGAGCGGAGTGGGAAGCTTTCAACACTGATGCCCACACTCCAGGACTTGCCTGGCTGCCTGGCGTCCTACCTCCACCTCGGTGGTACCTGCAGTTCAGAGGAAGGTTGGGTGGGGATCCCCTCAGCCCGGATTAGGGCCTCACCCTCCTCCTTTCTTCTTGAAACGCGTGGGGGGTGAGGGTGGAGTCGACCTTTACGGCACCCCTAGAAGGCCAGGGGGTGGGCAAGGAGAGACCCCAGAGACCTACCCAGGGACTGGCCAATATCAGGCTCATCTTTGCCATTCTTCAGATCTCGCTGCCCAAATGTCACCTTCCCACAAAAGCCCTCCTGACCACCTAAACAGCCCGGAACACACACACTGCCTATCACACCTGCGTGTTCTGTTTTATGCAGGGCACTTGTCACTATCTGGAATTATCTTAATTATGCGTTTACATGCTTTTTATCTGTCTTTCCCCCACTTGGAGATTAAGTTTTATAAGGCTAGGGACCGTTTCTACCTTGTTTCCTATTATGTCCCCTTCACCTCGCCCAGAGCAGATGCTCCCTAGGTGTTGGTTGATGGATGGAAATAAGGAAGGAAGGAAAGGTAGATGGATGGATGGACCGACGAATGGACAGATGGATGCCAAAGACTCTGCCCTTCGGCTAAACCACACCCCTTTCCCCGCATGAGCCCCCTTTGGGCCGTGTGACCCAGCATCGCCCTCACCCTGCACCCCTCCCAACCGCAGCGCCTGCCGCCCGCCGCCAAGGCTGCGCACCCCCGCCTCCCCTGAGCCGTCACTCGCGGAGCTGCCACAATATTGTGAAGGCTCCTCGCTCCCGCTGCTCGGCGCAGCCCGGAACCCGCGCGCGGAAAGCGACGGAGGCGGCCGCGGCGCGGGCGAGCGGGCGGGCGGGCGGCTCGGCGATGAATAATGCATGACCAAGGCGCCCCCTACCGGCGGCCGCGGGCTCCGCGGGGACAGGGCCCCGCCGCCCCCGGACCTAGCCCGGACCAGGTGGACAGGGCAGGTGTCCTGTCCCCGCCTAGGGCCGCCTAAGGAAGGAGGGAACTTCCCGGCCCTCTCCTCCCTGCCCGACCCAGCCGCCCAGCCCTTGCCCTCTCCGGGTCGTCCTCCCTCCCTCCATGTCTGTGGAGCAGCCTCCACCCACCCCAAAACTGAGGACCCAGTTTGGGGAGGTGGCGGAAGCTGCACAGAGACTGGAGCAGGCCTGCGTGGCCTCTTGCCGTCCTGATCCTGGGGTGAGGGTGGGGATGGGATAGGAAAGCCTGCTCCTTCTCACCCCAGGGCTTCCGCACCAGCGCTCGGGCTGGGCCAAGAATACGGGAGCAGGGAAGGACCAGCTGGAAGGCAGGAGAGAGCAGAGAACAGGACTGAATTCCTTTATAAAAATTAGTGCAACGTATTTGGTGACATTGTTGTCTCTATAGCTCATGATAAATATCTAAATATATAATTATCTGATTAAGTTAATGTTATCCAAAAAAATTAAGGCAAACAATTTCACAAGTGTTTCCAAATTTCTGTAGAACATTGAGATGCTTTTTTAAAAAACGTTAAAGTAAGATCCGTGAAAGCCCACTATGTGTATGTGGGTATTTTCATTTTAGAGTGAGGGTTCTGGAAGCATCATCCTGGGGCCTCCTTTCTGGGAGGAATGGACTTTCTTGGCTGCCATCCACCTGGAAATGCCAGGTAGCAAAGGATACAGGTCAGGGCTGATAATTGAGAACAGGCTCCCACCAAGCCTGGAGTATCCCCCAAGATGGCTGTGATCTCTGGGGGTCCACCACCATGGTCGCCTGTTCTCCAGGCCCACTGCCTCCTTCTCACAAGCAGGTAATGAGGAGTGGGGCAGAGGTCTGAGCTGAGCTCCAGCAGCTGCTTTAGCTCCTAGTCACGCAGGCCCCTGGGGAGCTGGGCCTCCCCGGCCTCTCCTCATTGAGAACAGATTCTACTGATACCCCCACACCCCCACCCCCAGTCATTCCTGCTGTTGCCTGACCCACTGCCGGGTCTTAATAAGCCAGAAGGGAGGGGCGACCATCCCAGAGGCTGGGACCTGGGGCCTCTGGGAAGCGTCTCCAGCCCATCTGTTGAGCACCTGCTGAAAGATTGGCATGTATTGGGATCTCTAGTCCCAGGAACACCCTGCAAACTAGGACTGTGAGCCCCACGTTACAGATAAGGAAACAGGCTCAGAGAGGTGCAGTCGTAGGCCCAAGATCACATAGCTCAGATTTGAACTCAGCCTTACCCTCTCCAGATCCTGAGGCTGGGATGAGCCAAGAGACCTGGAAGAGGAAATAGAAACTCCATCCTTCCACTCAGATGGACCTCTTCTGTCCTGGACTTCACCCCTAGGAGGTCAAACTTGAACCTTGAGCTGGATCACAAGCTCTCCCCATTGGGGAAGCACTTGGTCTGGGTCACTAAGAATGGGTTGCAAACTCAAGTGCCCTGGGGACAGATTGGCAACACCATACATAGGAAATATCTGATCTCCCAATAGTTTTGGCTCTTAAGAAAACTACAGCTCACAGTCATAATACCTGATAATCTGTTAGCAACCCTCACCCTGGAATCTTGCTCCTTCAAGTGAGGCCCAGATTCCAGACCCTGGTGGCTGTTTGCTTGGCTCTGTTACCTCAACCAAGGAGTCTGACCTCTCTGAGCCTCAGTTTCTTCATCTGTAAACTGGGAATAAAAGCCTGTATTTCAGGGTTGTATGAGCCGGGGGAGATGAGGGATGTGTAGGGCTTTGTAGGGCAACCCAGGGTCCTCCGAGATAATTCTTGTTAGCAAGTTGGGATCCTCGTATGGTCGCCATTTTAGTTTGGGTTTCCTCAAAAACAGACCAAAGACATGGATATGTGTCATTTGAGACGAATCCCTAAGAAGAACCATAAAGGAGTGGGGAGGTGGCTGGAGAAGGTGCGTCAATGAGCAGTTGCTGCTGCGGGCAGCCAGGGCTCATGCATCCTGCAGACTAAAGCCCACCTCAGGACTATTCTAAAGTGTACGTGTTTGGGGGTGGAGGGCGGTGCAGCTGGGGTGTTTGTCCTCAAACTCCCATCTGTCATTGCCTCAGAGTCACAAGGGGTCAAGCTCGCTCCTATGGCCGGAGAGATGTCCTTGGGGTACTTGAGTACACGTGAGGGACTGCCGGTAGAAGATGCAGGTGCCCTCTGGGGCAAGCTGAAGGACATGACAGGACCCCGGGCCCATCCCAGTTCCCTCAGCCCTGCCAGGTCACATCAGGCTTTGGAGTTAGAGATGGGCCAGACTCAGCTCCAGCCCTGTCAGAGGGGAGGGAAGGAGCTTACTTTTCCACAGAATGAGTGCTGAGAGGAGAATGGAGTCTCCTTGTCTTTTTAGGAGCCCAGGGTCAGGAAATTCAACTTAGCGGGAGGCTGAGAAGGCTTCCTGGAGGAGGGGACATTTTCCTAGCAGAACCAAGAGCCAGAGACTCAGTTCTTTGTGCTAAGGACCTCATCCCTGCCCCCCACTCTCCCCTGTTCTCCAAAGCTCCTTCTGGCTGTGGTAACTAATATGAAATTGCTGGGCTGGGACTGGCAGCCGTGCCTCCTCCTGGTATCCTGCATTCCAGAATAGCTCTTCTCCAATCCAGGCACTCCTGAGGAGAGAGGGCAGTTCCCTGAGCCTGAGACCTGAGGGACTACCTGAAGTTAGCTGGCAAGAAGTTCCCAAAGCTTCCAGAATGCCTGGAGAGCTTGTTTTAAATAAGGACACAGGGCCCATTCAGACCTCTTGACTCAATATTCAGGCAAAGATTTGAGCTTCTGCATTTTCAAGCAAGCACCCCAGAACCTCCTCATGTAGTCAGTGGCCTGGGATTGGGGACCCATCCCCTGGTCTGTGCTGAGCTAGTGGTCACTAGTGATTTCCCCCAGCTGTGAACTTCTGAGAACTTCCTCTGTGGGTTGCCATGCACCATTCCTCCCCCCTTGGACCGGGAGAGCTAGGGCCAAATAAAGGGGGTGAGGAGACAGTCTCCTCAGGGGTGTCCTCTACCTCTGGGTGCTCCGCCCTGTAAAGACCTCCCCAACCTCTGTTCCCTGGAGAGCATGGGGGAGTTTCGGGGCTCCTCTGTGACTGAATTTGTAACCTTCCATTTATTCATATGCATGGATCACATTTTGGAAATGCAATTAACTACCTGTTGTGTCTGCTTTAATTACTGTCCTATTTCTATGCACTTTGCACAACTTAATAAACAATTGGGGAAACAAGACCTTGGTGGGGGCCAGGGCCTGGGAGGAGCTGGGCTCTGGCCTCAGTCAGGGAAGCACTTTCCACCTGTCATTCATGATCACATTCATTCATTCTTTCACTCATTTGTTCATTCATTCTCCAGTCAGTCAGTCATTGACTCATTCTCTCAGTCCCTCATTCATTCAGATATTCCTTTATTCATTCATTCATTCATTCACTTATCCAGTGAATTCTTAGCATAGCCATGTGACAGGCTCCAGGAAAGGTGCCAGGAAGGCCAGAGTAAACAAAACAAGAAAGTCCTTGCCTTTGAAGAGCTGACAATCTGGTGGGAGAGACAGACAACAAATACATGCAATTAAGACACAGAGCTAGGATGGTCAGGGAGGACTTCTTGGAGGAGGCACCATTTAAACCCACTCCCTGATTTACTCATTTGTTCTTTCATGTTTTCAGGCAGAGCAACCTCTGTTCTTGGACAGGGCAAGAGATGGAAGCCCAGTCTTGAACCAAAACCTAGAGGGAAAGACAACTGGCCACCAAATTATTCTAAGGCAATGGGCACATGGTGGTGGAGATTTGAACCAAGACAGGTGGGAGCACAGAAGCTGCAGAAACAGTCAGGGAAGGTTTTCTTTGGGAGGAGTGTGGTGACAGAATCCCAGAGAGCAGTTTCCAGGCTCTCGGCCTCACATGGAAAGGTGCTGGCTCGGATAGTAGATGGCCATCAGCTGTGACTAGTTGGCCATCAGCTGTTACCGGTTGGCCATTAGTCACTGACATAACTGCCATGGCTAAGCTAGCAAGTGGCGGAGTGCGGGTTGCGGGTTGCAGAGAATTGGACAGCAGGTTGCAGATAGTGTGGCTCCTGCTTCCTGTGTCTCCAACCCAGCCGCCAGTGAGAATAGAGTGGTATGACTCCCCTATCTATGGCTCCATGGGTGTTCCTTTTTGGTCTCACCATATCCTGCGTTCTTATGTGGGGAGCGGGAGCTGAGACCCCACATGACACCCTACATGACAAAGAGGCATGGAGCGGGTCTTTCAGGACCCATCAAAGGTGAATAATCTGAGCCTCCGAAGGACAGGCTCAGGGTCCATGCACTAGCCTCTTTGAAAGGACCAATTGCTAAGTCTGTTACAAGTTCTGGGCATGGAGGTGGCAGGGAGGGCGAGGAGGAGGTCTGGTGAGCTAAGGCCTCTGTTGCCAGCTGCTCCCCACCCCCTCCCACCCTGGCTGACTCTAATTCTTGCTTGGAGTTGGAGGGGGCTTGGTAGGCTGGGTCTTGGTGAAGGAGCGGAAGTTTATCAGCAGAGAAGGGCACCCCAAGATAAACCCTGCACTTGCAGAGGTCCAGGGCCTGGAGGGAACCGGCATGCTTGGGGAGGGGAGAAGTCTGGCTTCGTGACAGAAGATAGTGTCTTAGATCCCGGGCAGTGGGTGATGAGGTGGCTGGATCACAGCGGATCATGGGGGCAGTGCTGAGGCTAAAGCCGAGTGAAATCCTGAAAGAATTCAGGAGCCATGGGTAGTCTGCAAGCTGGCGGGGAGGGGAGGGCACCTGTCAGAGCTGAGTACCCCGTGTTTGTGTACAAGTGTTTGAATGCCTGCTGTGGGCCCGGGATATGGCAGGAAGCAAGACATGGCTTCTGCCCAGACAGACCCAGTGACTTCAAGGGGACCAGATCGGATGGGAAAAGTGCCATCAGGGTGACCATTCCAGGTGCCCAGGAGCCCAGAAGAGCGAGTTAGGCTCAGGAAAGAAAAATTAAAAGCCAATAACACCTAGTATTTATCAAGTCCTTTCTCCACACCAGGTGTTTCCCATTCGTTATCCCATTAATAATAATAATAGCAGGAGCAGCAGCAGCAGTAATAACTAACACTTATTTTGTGCCAGCTTCTTTCTGTTCTGTGCACTTTTACCCACATTAATTCCTTTAATCTTCACAACAACCCTGTGAGGTGGGTATTATCATTATCCCCATTAGACAGATAAGGACCGGGAGTCTCAGAAGCTAGGGACTTCTCCACGCAATAAGTGGCTGAGCCAGAATATGAACCCAGACCCTCCCTGTTCCACGCTCTTTGCTGGCTTCTTTCCGCCCCTCACTCCATCAAGGGATGGACTGGGGGAGCGGGTGGGGCTGCACAGAGCACCCCTGATGTGCCCGTGGCCCCATCTTCTCCCCTTGGGCAGCCTCGAGCTGCCGCATTCTCCTTCTGCCGACTGAGGCTAGTGTTTTATGAACCCAGAACCGCCGCAAGATTCTCCTATTAATTTATTGGTATTGCTAATTAAACATCATATTCACAAATGTAAATTTCCTAATGGCCTCTCTTCCATTTCCTAAGTTTCCTTAAAGAGCCTTCTTGTTATGGCTGTCAGTTGAAACCAATTAAATCTCACCGGATGGGTGGGCTGTGGTTGACTCAGGGGTCACAGAGAGGCTCTGGGACCTCTGGACAGGGTCTGACTGGGGCCCTTTTCGACCACAGAGGACAACGGGGACCAGGGAATGCTGGGGAGAAGGAGGCAGAGTAGGCCCAGCCCTGAGCTCCTGGGTATCAGCTGCCTTCTCCCTGACATACTCTCATCAAGGATGGGCTTCCCTCTCACCCACGATACAGTTGCTGGCCTGGGCCTGTAGCTGTTTGTAAGGCTGTGTCAGGTAGGCCAGGGCTAGGATGAGGAGTGAGGGGGTGGGGAGGTGGAGGGAGGAGGGAATCCAAGGGAAGCTCCAAGAATGAGTGCATGACAGTGCTTAGAGGTTCATTAGATATTTTTTTCCAGTAGAACCCCTTGTTTGAAAATTGGGGAAACTGAGGCACAGGGGAGGAAGTGACTTGCCCAAGGCTGCAGAATCATTAAGTGAAGGAGTTGGGACTTAAACAGAGGTCTGCCTCTGATCACTTTGAGCATCTGATGAGCTACGTGCCCTCATTCCAGAAACATGTGCACAGGGATTGCAGGATTGCAGGGACCCTTGCTCTGTACCAGGGCGACCCCCCACCCCAATCCAGCCATTGCCTTGTGTTTAAAAGCAACAGCTCTTGATCAGAGGTACAACTTTGAATCCCACATCCAGCAAGTTCTCTGCCTCTCTGGACCTCAGTCTTCCCATCTGTAAAATGGGGCAACAATCTCTCCCAACCAGGGCTGCTGGGAGGACTACACAACGCAGGTGAGTGAGTGCTCAGTAACACATGACTGACATCGGGATGGGCCTCATCACATCAGAGCCCAGTGGGTCCTCATCCAGGCTACCAGGTGGACTCAGGAAGGTTGGGAGAGGGTGAGGCGGCACAGACCTGTGCTCGGCCTCATCTTTGGGATAGTGGTCACCACTATCACAGTGCTAAGACATCACACTCATCATCTCTGGAATTCTCCCCAGCCAGTGAGGGAGGTGCAGGCCTTGCCCTCTTTACAGATGGGGAAACTGATGGTTGGGGAAGTCAGGGGTTGCCTGGTCTGGGGTTCCCTATGGGAGGTGTCTCTGGCCCCAGGGTCTGAGTTTTAAACTGCTCTGCCTTTGCTGAGCAGCAGCATGAAATGTAAAAACAAACAGTGGACCAGCTGCCTGGAGTTCTGGTTCCTGTTCTGCAGCTTCTTTGCTGTGAGATCTTGACCATGTCCCCCCGACCCCTGCGCCATCAGGGCTTAGGGTCCCATCTGAAATGTGTCAAAGGACTGATGGTCTCTGCAGGCCAGTCTGAGACACTAGAGTGCCCACTGCGGTCAGCACTGTCCATTCCACTTCGACAACTGCAGGTTTAATGTCCCCTCCCTCTACCCATAAGCACAGCCTCTGGAGAGACGGGTAGAAAAGGGCACCTGTGGGGGAAACTGAGTCAAAGGACCAAGACTTTGCAAAGCCCCTGAAGATGTAGAAGACTCCTTCCCTTTGCCTTTGTCCCTGGTACCGCTGGGAAAAACTGGGGAGTGGGGTTGGCAGGGAGGGGGATGCCAGGAAGCATGTACCTCGGCTCAGCTCTCTGTGGTCCACGTGGCTTTGTGTGTCAGTATCTTTAGGGGACCAGTGGGTAATCTGAGTGTTTTGGTTGCTGCTTGGGAATCTCCATTAGGGAAAGTTTTAAAAATACACTCTATTGTTGTTTATTATTAATGGTAATGACACAGAGAGAGCAGCTCATCAACTCCCTATTGTCCTAGGCTTCTAAAGTGCTGGGGTTGGGCCGCCAGGACCCACAGCCCCAAACAGAGCATGAGCTGAGCACAGACTGGGCCCTGGGGTGTCCAGACTTACAAAAAAAAAAAAAAATGTTTATTGTGGCAAAACACACAGAACATAAAATTTGCTATTGTTAACATTTCAAAGTGTACAAGTCAGTGGCAGTAAGGACATTTACAACGTTATGCAACTAGCTAGTTCCAGAATTTTTTCATCCCCCCCAAAAAGAAACCTTATACCCATTAAGTGGTCACGCCCCATTTTCCCATTCTCCGGCAACCACTAACCTGCTTTCTGTCTCTGTGCACGTGCCTATTCTGGATTTGCCTGTTCTGTCCCCATTAAACACTAACTCCCCATTTCCTCTTTCCCCCAGTCCCCGGTAACCATTATTCTACTTTGGGTCAATGAATTTGTCTCTTCCAAGTACCTCGTATAAATGGAATCACGCTCCATCCGGCCTTTTGTGTTTGGCTTCTTAGCATCGTGTTTTCAAGGTCTACCCATGTGTGGCGTGTTCCATGTTATGGCAGAATAGTATTCCATTGTATGGATAGACCACATTTTGTTTATCCATCCATCCATTGATGGACATTTGGGTTGGTGCCACCCAAACGTGAATAGTGCGCTATGAGGTGTCCAGATTTTGAGCACACAGTTATCCTGATTCTGAGTAAGGAGATGTCTTGATTCTGGTACATAGGTATCCTAATAGCAGAGATAAGGGTATTCATATACACTGGACATGAGAATGTCCAAGCTGGGGACATCCAGACTTCAAACCCCAGCACAGGGGCGCGAAGGAGCATCTCAGGGCTCTCATGAGCTACCGTGTTTCCCCGAAAATAAGACCTAGCCGGACCATCAGTTCTAAAGTGTCTTTTGGAGCAAAAATTAATATAAGACCCGGTCTTATTTTACTATAAAATAAAAGCTGATGCTAGGTCTTATTTTCGGGCAAACACGGTAAGTGGGCTTCTGTAGGGCCCAGTCCTGAGCCCCAGGAAATTATCTGTAGCTTGAAAGGGTGCAGGTTCCTTGAGATGGGGAAAGAGGAGCTGGGAGCGGCCCTCAGACACGTGACCCTGGGAGGGGGGTACTGGATGAGAGGACCTGTGGGCTATCACACAGGCAGAAGTCTCTCCCCACGTGCCTCAGCACATAGACAGACACACAGAATGTCAGGCAGGGACAAGGACTTGCTGTCCAGTTCAAGTGGCCTATCCAGGGCATTTTAGAGGTGGGGAAACTGAGGCCAGGGAAGAGACATGACCTCTTCATTAGTGTCGCCGTCACCTTCATAGCTACCGTTGACTGGTACTTCCCATGTCGAACGGAACTGTGCTCAGCGTGAGCTCCCTTACACCACACGCTGAGTGAGGGGTGTTCTAATGTTGTTCCCATTTACAGATGGGAACATGAAGGCTCAGAGAAGTCAATCCATTGTCTAAAATGTAGGGAAGGGACAAAAGTGTCCCCAAAGGAAGCCTGAGGTTCTCTGGTTAAATCCATGCCACTGTGTCAGTGGCAACTGTCCTTAGGTTGGCACTGAGTCATCTTCACCTTGTTGGCATCTCCATCTCTCAGTCAGAGGCTGGACTTCTTGGAAGGTGGCAAAGGCAGTGGCAAGAGTACAAACGTGAGTGCAAATCCCAACTCTACTCCATTATCCCACTGGGCCTCAGTGTGCCCATCTGTAAAGTGGGGAGTCTTACTGACACCCAATGCAGAGCATCGTTTTAAGAGTTAAATGAGTGGATGGATCCATGGGGCTTGCACAGAGCTCGGCACACAATGAGTGCTCCAAATATGTAGCCCAAACGAATAAACATGGCTTCCCCTGGCCTCTCCACCAGTCCCTGTGTGGGAAGAGCTGGACAGGAGATCGTCAGACAGGTCAGGGAGCCTGGTGCTGTCCTCAGGGATTCAAGCTGAGAAGGAGTGGCGCTCATGGTCTCCACGGGATAATCGGAGAGGACACCACCTTAATTCCACCTCCGTCAGAAGACACGACCCTTTCACCTCATCAATATTCAAGAGCTTAACAAAAAAAGCTATAACTAGGGAAGTCAGAAATAATGGAATGCAGTATTGATTATTTTATGGTGCGATTAGGGGTAATTACATCTCTCAAATTTTATTTTAATGTTACTTTCTACTACTTTTAGCCTTTTAAAATTATCCCAAACATCCCCATTTAATGGAACACACATGCCTTCAATTTCAATGTGAAATACTTTTTTTCTGCTAAAGTGTGACCTCAATATATTTGAAAACATAAATTACACCATGTATAAACCATAAAAAATGAATGATGAATTTAATTCTGGTGAAGCGTGAGGGATTGAGGAGGCAGGCGGGTGGAGGTGCTGTTTATCCAGGGCGGAGGGGACAGTCAGAGGCAGGAGGGGACAGCGGGGGCCAGAGGGGGTGCCTGACCTTCAGGGGCACCAGAACAAGGCTCAGAGCTCTGGAGGACACAGGCCAGGGAGGGACTCGGAGGCTGTGCCTGCCCCCCCACCCCGTGTCCTCCCTCCCTGTGCAGCCTGTCCCTCTGCACACCCTCCCCAGGGAGTGAGTTTCCAAAGCGCCTGCTTGCAGCTGGTTGCATGGTCTGGCTTGAACCTCCCAGCTAACTCAGCCCATAATAGGCAGTGTGGTTGGTGGCTACTGTGCTGTTGCTCCATTTTGTTGGTTCCATTATACAGATGAGCAAACTAAGGCTGAAGGGGCTCACCTGAACTAACTCAGTCGGTGAGTGTTGCAGGGCTGGGGGCTGGCTGCAAAGCCAGGATCGGGGATTCTGCAGCCCAATAGCTTCCAGCTGTCAAAGAGAAGAGCCTGTTGTAACTGCCCATGTCCCTACACCCATCAGGGCAGTGAGCAGAGCGACTGAGGACACAGGTTTTGGGGCCAGACAGCCCTGGGCTCAAATCCTGGCCCCCTTATAGAAATGCTATGACGATTCTCTACCACCGGAAAGCCCTAGCGTCTTGTCATAGCCCAGGGTCTATGCTGGGGGTCGAGGTAGGGGGCTTTGGATGGGGGTTTTCAAATCATCGGTAGAAATTTCTCGGAGCCTTCAGGGCACGGCCTCCAAACCTTTCCTGGTTCCTCCACTGTCCAACTTCATCTTTCCTCCAGGTGACTGGTGGCTCACATGCAGGGACCCTCACTGCCCCGGAAGACTTTGTGAGCCCCAGGAGTGCCGGGGCCAGCCCTCCTTGTTCATTGTTATACCTTCAGCAACAGCACGTTGTAGGAACTCCAGAATATTACACAAACAAAAGGCTCTCAGCACCCAGCGACCATGTTGCTAATTTCAGTGGTTAATTCTCAGCCTTCTCTCCATCCATCAGCAGTGTTTGCCACAGGACACATCCCTCCTCCTGGAACACTCTCTAGCCGTGGTTTCCCAGACAGCCACTGGTCTCCTGCTTTTCCTCCAACCTCCCCAGTAGCTCCTTCTCTCCCTCTTTCTAATTCTTCCTCACCCTCTTCACCTTGGAGAGCCCACGGCCCGTCCTTGGGTCTCTTCTCCACCACATTCGTTCCCGTGGTGACTTCATCCAGCTCGCACCTTTCAGCGCCATCTAGACCAGCGCTGTCCAGCAGAACTATCATGCAAACCTCGTAGGGAAATAAACATTTTTTTGGTAGCCACACTTCTTTAAGTAAAAAAAAAAAAAAGTGAAATTAATTTAAATACTGTATTTAATCTAACCGACTATATCCAAAATATTATCATTTCAACTTATCAATATAAAAAATAATTAGTTTTCATGCTAGGCCTTTGGAATCCATGCATTTTACACTTAGAGCGCATCTCAATCAGACTAACTGCATTTTAAGTGCTCAGTACCCACATGTGGCTTGAGGTTACAGTATTGGACCTTGAAACTCTCTCCACTGACCGTTTCCGGTGGGTATCTCAAACTCAACTCTCTCTTCTCAGCTGGGGACATGAGTATGTACTCCCACTCTCAGTATCTCCATTTAGAGATCTAATAGGCGTCTGAAACTCCAAACATCCAAACTGAGCCCCTGATCTTCCCCATAAAACTACTCTACCCACAGCCTTCCAGCCTCTAATGGCAGGTCCAGCCTTCCAAGGCTCAGATGGAAACCTGTGAAGTCGCCCTTGACTCCTTTCCCCTCCCCACCCCCATCCAATCTATCAGCAAATTCTGTCCGTTCTATCTTTAAAATACATCCAGAATCTGACCCCACCTCCCTTCTTCTATCATTGCCACCTGGTCCAAGCCACCAACACCTCTCACCTGGATAACTGTAATCACCTCCTCCTCCCTGGTCTTCCATCCAGATTCCAGAGTGGTTCAATTAAAGCTTAAATCAGACCTTGTCAGAGCTCTGTTCACAATCCTTCAATACCTCCCAACTCCCTCAGGGAGAACATTCAAGTCCATACAACAGAGCTCAAAACACACAAACATGTTCCTGCCTCAGGCCCTTTGCACTGTCTGTTTCCTTGGCCCAGATGGCCCTTCTTGTAGATAGCTACAAGGCCCACGTCCTCATTCCTTCAAGTTTTGGCTGAAATACCACCTTTTAATGAAGTCTTTTCTGAGCTTTCTGTTTTAAATTGCCATTTCTCTTCTCATCCCCTACTCCTCCTTTATTCCTCTCTTTTATTTCTAATACATTATACTATTTACCTATTTATTTTATTGACTCTCTCTCTCCTAGCAGAAAGTCAGCTTCACAAGGCCAGAATATTCATCCTTCTGTCTGTTTTGTTCACTGTTCCACCCATGTCCACATACATGGTGATTGGCATATGCCGTGTTTCCCCAAAAATAAGACCTACCCTAAAAATAAGCCCCACTTAAGATTATCAGCCAGACGGACGCATTTAGTATATTACGACAATGTTCCAGAAGAAGATGACATGACTGTATTTGAATAAATATAGATTGTTGTACATGAAAAAATAAGATATCCCCTGAAAATAAGCCCTAATGCATCTTTTGGAGCAAAAATTAATATAAGACCCAATCTTATTTTCGGGGAAATACGGTATAAGACCTGGTCTTATTTTCGGGGAAACACGGTGTTAGGCATTCATAAATATTTGATGGATAAATGAATAAACATTCACCACCAAATGGATAGCCATTTAAACCAAGACCATTTATTGAATTCTGTTTATCTGAAATGTCACCTTTATAATAAACTAAACTTTCATATAAAAATGGACCTGTTCCTTTCCATTGATCAATTTATCAAATCTCATTCCAATACTACACTGTTTTAATCACTATGACTCTATAGTATGTTTCGCCAGCTGTTAGGACTATTCATCTATAAATTTTTTTCAATATTACCATGCATTTCCTTTTTTATATCAACTCTACAGGTAGACTATTATGTATGATAAAAATTTTTATTGAGATCATCATGGAGACTGCATTAGATTTATTAATTTAACAAGAAATTATTTTATTTCAGTATTGTCATTGCATCCAAAATGTCTCTCCATCCATTTATTTTTAATATGAAAATAGTAGAGGAAAATGTTTTCACAACCTTGGGGCAGGAAAAATAAGATGTGAAAGCCAGGAGCCAAAAAGGAAAAGGGTTGCTCTCTTTTTACATCAAAATTTAACATTTCTAGGTGACAAAAGACCAGCAACAGGCTGGGAGAAAAATGATCCACATCCAGAATATACAAAAACAATCCATTAGAAAAATGGACAAAAGATATAAGCTGACATTTCATAGAAGACAAAATGAAAATGGCCAATAATCATATTTTTTAAAGTTCACACTCAGTAATCAGGCAAATGAAAATTAAAACAATAATGGAATATCTTTTTTTCCTAACAAATTGACAAAAATGAAAGAGATTGATAATATCAAGTGATGGTAAAGATGCAATTAAATTGGCAATCTTTTACAATGCTGGTGAAGTTAAATTATTGTATTAGAGAATGATTTATTAATACCCATTGAAATAAAAAATTCTGACCCAGCCATTCCACTTCTAGGGTTTTCTTTCCCCAAAAGACTCACTTGAGTAAACAAAGATGTGTTTATTACAAAGAATGTTTATCACTTTGTTTTGTAAGTAAACATTTTTGAAAAGACATAAATGTCCATTAAGCAGAGATCTGCTAAATACTTAGAGCACAGCTGCACTATGAAACCTTGAATAGCTACTTAAAACTAGAGGCAGAGGGGCAGCCAGATGGCTCAGTTGGTTAGAGCACAAGCTCTGAACAACAGGGTTGCTGTTGCTGGTTTGATTCCCATGTGGGCCAGTGAGCTGCACCCACCACAACTAGATTGAAGGATGACTTGGAGCTGATGGGCCCTGGAGAAACACACTGTTTCCCAATATTCCCCAATAAAATTTTTTTAAAAAAAAATGGTGAGGTAGATCTATACAGATCATGGAAAGATCCCCAAAGCATACTGTCAAGTGTAAAAAAGCAAGTCCGAACAATAAATGTGGTATGGTATGATGCCATTTATATAAAGTTAAGATATCTGAAAAATGGGCAAGGGGCAAGGGGCTTGAACAGACACTTCTCAGAGAAGGTTTACAAATGTCCAAAAAGCACATGAAAAAATGTGCAACATCATTAGCCATTAGAGAAATGCAAATTAAAACCACAATGAGATAGCACTTCACACACACTGGGAAAGCTTCAATCAAAAAGATAATAGCAAGTGTTGGTGAAGATGTGGAGAAATTGGAGTCTTCCTTCATTGCTGGTGGTATTTTAACAGGGTGCAGCCACTTTGGAAAACCCTCTGGCAGTTACTCAAAAGGTTAAACATGGAGTTACCATATGACCCAGAAATTCTACTCTAGGAATATACCCAAGAGAAATGAAAATACAGTTGCACACAAAAAGTTGTACATGAATATTTGTAACAGCATTATTCATTGTAACCAAAGTAGAAGCAACCTAAATGTCTACCAAATGATGAATAGATACGTAAAATGTTGTCTATCCATACAGTGGAATATTATTAGGCAGTATAACAGAATAAAATTCTCATACATGCTGCAACAAAAGTAAACTTAAGTGAAAGAGCCATACACAAGAGACTGCATATTGTACGGTTTCATTCATATGGAATGTCCAGAATAGGCAAATCCATAGGGACAGAAAGATTAGTGGTTGCCTAGGGCTGGGGAAATTGAGGGGAATGAGGGAGCAGCTGTTAGTGGGTACAGGGATTCCTTTAGGGGTGATGAAAATGTTCCAAAATTGATTGTAGTGACGGTTGTGCAACTCGACTAAAAACCATTGCACTGGACACTTTAAATGGGTGCATATGTAAATTATATCCCAATAAAGCTGTTGGAAAAAAGATAATTAAGATGTTTGATTTGGTGATTTTCGCTAGCTAATCCTGGGTGTGGAATCTTGTGTTCGTCTCCTTTAAAATCGTGGTGAACAATCCCTTTTGAATAAAACAGGATGGCAGTCCTGATTTTTCCTTTGCTGCAGGCTCCAATATGGCTCATCTTGGCAATGACTGATCTTCCCTTTAAATTTTTGATATTTTGTTCACCACAGAATTTTTTGCATTAAGTTGCTTTTTAAAATACTGCCTTAAGGTATTATCTATCTTGATTTCTGAGGGTTTTTGAGGCGCTCCTTAAGTTTTGCACCCGAGTGCCTCCTTCGCGCTCCACGATGGTCCCACTGGCCTTGTCCTCGTCCCCAAAGGAGCCATCCGAGACTCCCAGGCTCCCAGAGGCTAGAGGGGCAGGAGGAGAGCCCGGGGGCGGCCTGCTGCCAGGTCATTGCCTTTCTCCATAGCCTCCTGCCTGGGGCGGCTGAGCAATCTGCCCGAGGCCTGGATAGGGAGAGACAGAGACAGAGACTCAAACCACGGAGAGATAGCGGAAGGAGGGGGACACCGCGCCGAAAGAGGGGCAGATTAGAGGGAGTCAGGGGCGAGCGTGGAGAGGCGGAGAAGAGCCACGCGGGCGCGGGACCGGAGGTATCCCGGGGGGCGCCCCTCCCGGTATCCAGCCGGCCCCCACCCGCAGCGCGGGAGGCCCCGGAACGACCGTCAGAGGCGCCCGGGGGAGAGGGCGCTCCCGGCCGCCCGCCGCCTGATGCGTATCGATCGGAGCCCGGGGTCGACGCGGGGGCACCAGCTGCCGGCGGGCGGGGCGACCGCACATTAGCGCGGCCGGGGACCACTCCCCGGAACTCGGGCCGGGCGGCCCATTAGACGCCCCGGCAGGCCGAGCGACCACCGCGAGGGCGGGGCGAGCTTGGCTCCGCCGAGGCGGCCCCTGAGGCGAGCGGGCGGCAGCCTGCGGGCCGAGAGCGGATGCAGGACCCGACCCCACGGGCCAGGCTGCAGGCCCCTCGGAAGCCCCAACCCGCTCCGGATGGCCCACTCCGAACAGCTGGTTGCCTCTCTGTTTCCTGAAGTCTCTCCAACCTCTAGGCCTTTGCATGTGCTGTGCCCTCTGCAAGGACACCTGTCCTCCTGTCACTCCTCACCAAGCTTAATCTCGCTCTTTCTTTGGTTCTCAATTTAGAAGCAGATTCTTTGGGAAGCCTTCCTGAACCCCCAGACCTAGGTGGGTACCCCCTTTTGCACTTCCTGGGCGAACCCCCTGAAGAGTACTGACTCCCGTCTAATAATTGGGTTCATGGATTGATCTCCCCAGTGGTCTGTGTTTGTGGGTCCATAGGAACTACTCCCTGCATCACATCTTGGGGATCCTGGCATGGGCAGTTGGGGGCACCCGCACACCTGTAATGAAAGAATAAACACAAAAGCTAGTCAGGAGGCCAAACCTTCAGAGCCCACAGGGACTTGACAAGGACCTCTTGACCTCTCTTCCTATCTTTGGGTTTGGAGGAGGGTGTCGGGCAGAGGTCGAATGCTAGTTCTGCCACTTAATAGCTGGGTGACCTTGCGCAAGTTATTTCACCTCGCTGAGCCTCCCTTTCCCTCTCTCTGGGCATCTTCATGGAGGTCTGAATCCTAATTCCTGCCCATTTAGGAGACCCCGATGGATCAGTACCCACGCTGTGGAGGGGACTGGAAACCCCATAAGAAGAGGCAGGCTGCAAAGGGCCTAAAATGCCCACATGGGGTGTGAGGCATGCAGAAAACAGGCCATTTGCACATGCTGCTACCGGTGGGAGTCTGGGATGGAGAACTTTCTGATGGGCAATTTGGCAACATGGCTCCTCCCAGCTAAGACTGCCATCTCCTCCTGGGCACCAGTCCCCATGCCCCTTACCTTCTCCTGGACGGCATTCCAGCTCCACTTCAGGCCGCAGTAACTTTCCCTCTTCCGGCTCCTTCTCACCAGCCTCATTTTTCTCCAGTGCATCTTCGCCCTTGACCCCACTCCCCCCCCCAATTACCACCCTATTCTCTGCGCCCTCGCCCGGTAAGCTTCCTTGAAAGAGGCACCTCTTCCCATCCCATCTTGAACCCACCACACACAGCTGCCCTAGTCCCTGGCACCAATTCCTCATAGTTAAGCCCAATGGTCAGTTCTCAACACTTGGTTTACTGGGCCCATCAGCACACTGGATCCAGGTGGTCACTCCATCCTCCTCAAAACCCTTTCCTTACTCAGCTGGTCCTCTCCCTCTCCCTGGCTGCTACTTCCAGTCTCTTCTGCAGATCAGAGGCTCAGTCTTCCAACTCTTCTCAATATACTCTCCTCCCTCTGTGATCTGCCCCAGTGTCATGGCCCTTTAAACGCCAATATATGCTGACAATTCCCAAATTTATATCTCTGGCTCAAACGTCTCCCTGGAGCTCCAGGCTTGTCTATACATCTGTGTACTCGATGTCTTCATTTGGCGAACAGGCAGGCTGCCTCTAACTCAAACAGCCCCTTGCTAGTTAAGAGAAGGTATCCTCCTAAAGGACCACAACTTTTTTAAAAAACTTTGTACTGCATGTTATTCTGTCCAGTTGTAGGCAGTCTGGCCAGGAGAAAGCAGAATTCACCTGTCTTCTCCAGACTGTTCTAGGCAAACCTAGACTGGCCATTGTGTAAAGGAAGGAAACAGGAGGAGAGGGGAGTGAAAGGGGAGGGGAAGAGCTGGAGGGAACACTGGCTCTGGGGTTTAATCAGTAGCATCCAGCTTAAATTCATCTGAATGGCAGTTCCATAAATCAGACTTCTTGTTAAATCTGCAGCCAGAGCATATGCATCCCGTTAGGAAACAGTGAAGCTGCTGGGACGTGGCTGTGCCCCTCACGCCCCGCTCAGCTTGGCCCCGATCTGCCCAGGAAGTGCTTTCCTGGGAACAGCAGCCCTGGCAAGGGCACACACTTGAATCCACATTCTTGCTCACTTATACCCAGGCGCTAAGGCCACAGTCATACTCTGAATATTCCTCCCACCACCCCACCCTGTGAGGTGGCTGTGAGGTTTAGTTTGGTGGAGGGTGGGCATGGGAATCAGGCCTCTGAGAGAGGTTGTAAACAAGAGGACAGATCTCAGGGGACACCCTGAGCCTGACTTCACCTGTGTGAAGCATCTACAAGTTAGAGAAATCTATGATCAGAATGAAACCCCCTTGGACATGCTGCCTTTGAACAGTGTACAACCTGTGCAACCTTACGTAGCATGGCAGTCCTACTCATAGGTGTCTGTATTGTTCAGGATAGGATAAATTATGCTGTGATAACAAACAACATCAAAATCTCAGTGTCTTAGAACAACAAACGTTTATTTCTTCCTGATGATACATGTCTAGGACAGGTGGGCATGAGTCACTCAGGAGCCCAGGCTGATGGAGGTTCCACCTTGGCACATGCTCCTGAGATAGCCTCAGTGGAGGACCAGCTGAGCTGTAGGTGATTCAAGGCTCCAGCCCAGAAGTTACACACATCACTCCCACCCACAGCTCTCTGGCCAGAGCTCATCCTGTGGCCACATCTAACTTTCAAGTGGTAGTATGTACCATTCTCCAGGAGGTCCAACAGAGGAGAGCAGGATGTTAGGCTAGCAGGGATGTCTGCCTCAGCACTCCAAATATTCAAACCACATGCCTCCCAGTTTTCTCAGCTGTGCTAAACAAGTCTCCCCCTCTCCAGGGGTCAAGCTCCGAACTTTGGAGGTATCCTTGATTCCTCTCTAATATCCCACAGCCAAGTGACTTGCAAATCCCGTCAACTCCGTTTTCAATATATATCCAGAGGGAACCCGCTTCTGTCACTACCAGCCTAGTTTGAGCCTACATCATCTCCCGCCTCAACTGTCGCAGGGGCCTCCTCTCTACTCCTTTTGCCCCCATATGTAGAGATTCTCTACCCAGTGGCCAGAGGGATCCTGTTAGCTGCATCATGTCACAGCTCCCACCTCCCTCAGAGAAAAGCCAAAATCTTTCCAGTGAGCCTCAAAGCCCTGAGGTCTGCCCCTCCTCCATTATCTCTCTAACCTTACCTCCTCCCACTCTTCTTCAGCTCTCACTCTACTCCAGCCCCACTGGCCTCCTTGCTGCTCCTTGGACAGTCAGCTGACACTTGCCTCAGGGCCTTTGCACTTGCAGAGGTCTGTCTGTCTGGAGTGCTCTCCCCTCAGATCTCAGCATAGCTCCCTTGCTCACCTCCTTCAAGACTTTGCTTTAATGCCTCCTTCTCAGTAAGTCCTGACATGACCTCCCATTTTAAATTGCACACCCACCTCTGCATTCCTGCTCTATTGCATATTTTTGCCGGGAGACTTACCACCTTCCAACAATGGAAAGATTTCACTTAATGTATTTATTCTCTCTGTCTCCTCGACTAGAATGCAGGGCAGAGATTTTTATCTGTCTGGTTTACTGCCATATACCTATCACCTGTAATAGTGCCTGGTGCATAGTAGGTGCTCAGTAAATATTGTTGAATGAATAAACCGAAGCATGGCATAGTGAACCTAAGAGCTCAGGTGCTGGAACCAGGCTGCTGGTGTTCAAAGACCAGCTTGGTCACTTACTATCATGTGATTTGGGGCAATTTGCTTAGCTTCCCTGACCTTCGGTTTGCTCACCTGTACAATAATAAGAATAGTACCTACCACATGGAGTTGTAAATTTCAATGAGCTAATTTATGCATATAAAGCTGTCTGTACAATGCCTGGCAAAGAAATGCTTGGCATATGTTGGCTATTACTAGTTTAAAACCTTCTTCTTCTATCTAATTCTACTTCTATCCACTTAAATAAATAGAGATTGTTCTGATTATGGGTAAAGATTTACATATAATAGTGTTCTTTTAATAGCAAAATATTGGAAACAATCTAAATTTCTAAGAAGATGAGATTTGTTAAATAAAATATGGTATACCTTTTGAAGGAATACCAGGCAACCATTAAAACTCAAGTTCTCAAAGAATATTTAATGGCATGGGAAAATGTCCAGAGCATAATGCTACATGAAAACGTAGGATATAATTCTCAAATTGAGTCGTGAATATCTGGCTGTTTGTTTTATTATTGTTCTTTAAACTGTACATGAGTCTTTTATATGCATTAAATGATATATAAAAAATGCAGGGAAAAAAAGAATACAAAACTATATGATCCCATTTTAGAGTAACATGTTTTTTACATACTCTCCACATCCCTTCACATTCATAGAAGGAAAAAGGAAAAAAAATAGACCAAAATGTTAACAGTGGTCCCTTCTGGGTGATGAGATACTGAAAGATCTAAACAGTACTTTCTATTCCTTATTATGTTTTCCAGATTTCTTACAATGAACATGGAAATTGAAATGCTTTAGAAATCAGGGTAAAGGTTTAGGTCAGTTTTCCAAATGCCAGTTCCACAGCACGGTAATAGGTGATCTTTGAAACCACAGTTCCACGGGCTCAGGGCAGTCTGACAATAGTAGGTAAAGGGAGGACCAGCAGTTCCACCTCTACAGGACTTTTCAGAGCCTTTACTGTGGCACCCAGATGGCTCTCAATAAGGGGGAGCCTCTTGCTGCACAGTAGCTCGTGGTGAATTCCTGGGTATGAGGTGGCACTAGGGGTGCTTGGGTACCACCCTCACCTGCTATGGGGCCTCTGAGGGCTGCGCTGGTCTTTCCAGGCTTCCCCAGACAGGATATGGTTCCTCTGTCCCCTCCCAAGCCTCTGTCCATCTGGATGCCCTTCCTCCTCCTGGAAACCTGAGGCTGCCCCACTCCCTGGAGCCCCAGTGGCAGAGTGATTAGCCAGACTGGGTTGCGGGGTTATCAATGTCCCCCCCGTGATTTCAAGATTGTATTTGGACGAGGGAAGTGATCTGTCCTTCCAGATGACCTGCAAAGTCCCTGGAAGTGAGGATGGCTTTGGGGATATCCCCAGGTCTCACACAGCACCCAGCAAACACTGCAAATAGGGAAGCTGCCCCTAAGACCCCTCCCTGCTACCCTCTGCTCCTATGGGCTGCTTCCATTCCCTCACCAAGTCAAGACACCCAGCTAACCTAAACTCTCACAGGATTCCCCTCCCCCCAATTCCTGCTCCCCTCCTCCAGGAAATTCCCCCATGAGTCTCAGTCCAGGTAGACGTCACCCCCTTCTCCGGCATTGCTAGAGAGAGCTGCTTCTCCCACGTACATCCACGCCAGGCCCAGAGGTGCAGAGACAGAGGTGACACATAGAGAGGCAACCGGCCTGTTTTTCTGGAGCATCCCGAATCCAGGTAGCTTCTCCGGGTTTGCTCCCTGCTGACTCACCTGGAATCTGAATCATCGTCTTTCTGAGGTTTCGGTTTGCCCATCTCTCCAATAGAAACAGGAAAAAAAAAAACCCAAAACCAAAAAAACTCCAGTTTCTAGTCACTGAAGACCCTGTTGTTGGCGTGCGCACACCCAGGACTGGTCTGGGGCAGGGCAGTCATTCCTGCGGTGTGTTTTCTTGGGGCCTTGGGATTTGTCTGAGTGCATCCCTGCGACAGTGCACACCAGTGTAAAGGGCTCCTTTTTGTTGGTGTTATGCCTTGAGGACACCTGACTCTGTCCTTTCGAATCCTGGTGTGTGTGTGTGTGTGTGTGTGTCCATCCATACAAGGAAAGGGCAGTACATGTGAGTAAGAAGCATGTGGACGTTCGCGGAGGCCTAGTGTCTGGCCGTGTAAGTGTGAGTGTGTGCGGATTTGTGGGTCTTCGGGCACACATACCCATGGCTCTCAAGTGGCTCAGCTTCTTCCTTTCCCAGAAGGCCGCTGGTGAGCTCTGAGGGCCTCTGGGCCTGGCCCGTAGGCTCAGAGTCCCAGCCAAGCCGGAGTCTGGGAGGGGTCTCATCCTCTCATTTCTCCATGCTCAGACCAGGGAGCCCCACAAAATTCAGACCAAGCGAGGGAGGGCTGAGGAGACCGCCGCTGGCTCGCAGCACACTCACCTTCCCGGGGGAACGTGACCCCTTAGCCAAGCCAGCCACATCCTCTAAGGGGCTGACCAGGAGGCTAAGGGTTCAGAGGCCCCCCAATGCTGCTGGGTCCCCCCAGGGCCCTGGACTGGCTGTGGAGGCCCCAAAGGGCCTCCTTCTCCCCCAGCGACCAGGCTGAGGAGCCGGGGAACCCCTCACGCACTGCCCAGAGGGACCTAGCTTTGACTCAGAGCCACAAGCAAATGGAGTGAGGGCCCCTGGCGCCCTGGCTTCCCCCCACCGCCCCTCACCCCCTCCCCTCGTGGCCGCTCTTCCCGCAAAATCAATCATCCTGCCACTACGTTTGCGGGAAGTGGGGGGCGAGCAGGAGGGCTCACAGAGCGCCTGTTCCCTTGCAGGGTGGGAGTCCAGTGGGGGTGGTAAACGGGACCTGTGGGCACTGGTGGGGCACCTGCCGCAGTATTCCCAATGGACCCCATCCCAAGCTCTGGGCCCCTTCCCTGCTGGCCAAACTGGGCCCTGAGCCAGGGGGTGGAATGGGTGGGAGTGACCCCAGGGGCACTGCCCAAGGTGTGGGTGAGGAGGAGGGTGGGTGTGACTGCCTTAAGCCGTGTTAAGTATCTCCTGAGTGGGAAGCTGGGCCTGATTCATTCATTCATGAGTTCAGCAGCGCTCCCCACACCCTGGCAGCCCGGGAGGTGACCTGAGAGCCTCTCAGCCCTCTGGGAGCCCAAGTGTTATGATGCGGGAGTCTCAGCTGTGGGTGTGGGGTGGGCTGGGTGACAGCGGAAGAGCTCCGGGCAGCTTCTGGGTTGGCCTCTGCCGCCTGGATTCCCCATTCGAGAGCCATCTCCCCGCCTGCCCCGGGGAGGATGCCCTCCCCTGCTTCCCTGTTGTCACAGGGAAATGCTCCATGGTTGGGGAACAGATGAGGAACTGCCGGCTCTGAAGCACCCTCCATTCCTACCATGACTAGTGATAAAGACAACAGTTAATGCCTTACATTTGCACGAAGCTTTAGCAGGTAAAAATACCCTGGGGAGGTGGGCAGGGGAGCAAGCACATATTATTATTTTCACCCCCATTTTACAGATGAGAAAACTGAGGCTCAGAACAAATGAGTAAACAGCAGTGGGTTGGGGTAGCAGGAGGCTCAGGGAGGAGGCCAGAGTGGGTGTGTGTGGGGGGAGGGGTGATAGAAGGTGGGGGGGGTGCTGAAGTGGGAGGGAGGAGGACAATCTCCCTAGAGATGTATTCTCATGAGAAGAACACTAAACTAGGAGTCCTGTAGCCTGGGTAGAACTCTGGCTCCTGTGCTGGTTCGCTGAGCAAGCTGTGTCTCCTCCCTCTACTTCCCCCTCTGTAAAATGGAGTTAATCCCTGCCCTGCCCTCCCCAGTGGGAAGTTGCAGGGAGCAAACCAGTGCTACTGGATGGGAAAGGCCTTTGGAAACTGCAGGGAGCTGCCAGCATGTAGGAGTCATCAGCCCACGTCTGCCTCCCAGCACCTCTGTGCTCACAGGGAGGCGACCCAGCTGGACCCAGGGTTCTAGCACCTGGACCTTTGCCCAGCTTGGAGTCCAGAGCCACACACCTCTGGGCCCGGCTTGGCTCACCAGCCTCCTCTCCAGGCTTCGAGCTGACGCTGATGGACCCTGGGGGGACTGAGGTGGGAAGAGTAGGGCAGCCAGAGATCCACCAGGAACCTCCTCCACCTTCCTCAGAGTTGGGGGCAGGGGGATGGAGGGGCAGGCCAAGATGCCAATGTGAATATTAGCTGGTGTGAACTAATTTGATGGAGCTGATAAAGGCTGGGCTGCCTGGGGCCCCTGAGCCCCACCCAGCCCCCCCACTCCACCCCCGCTGATAACATCGGGGCTGAGCTGTCCCAGCTCCCCATTCTCGGGTGATGAAATCCCAGCTCAGTCGGCCGGCTCAGTCGGGCTGGCTAGCGCTGCAGTTACCAAATCGCTGTAATTGAGATTAATTTGGGTGCCTGATTGGGTCAGCCCTCACAGGCACCCATTAATTAGTGGGGGAGGCTCAAAACCCCAACAGCTGGGCCCTGCCCCCAGCAGGGGCTGGAGCCATTGGATAAGGGGTGCTGAGAGATGCCCCGAAGAGAGCCTCCCTCTCCCCATGCCACTCGCTCAGCCCATTCCATCCTGAGCTCTTGCTCCCCTGTCCAGGAGGGTAGAGGGCATCAGGCCTTTGACTCAGGCCCAAAGGCAGCTCTGGGTCTCTAAGGGTTAAAGGGCTTATTACAGGGGTGGGGGTGGTGGGGGGCTCAGAGGCTGCCTGTACATCAAACAGCTCTTACAAAACTTCTAGATGAGTTAAGTGCAAATGAATTTGAAACAGACAATGAAGTTCCCTTTAGAGACACCTGGGCAGAAAAAAATGCAGGGAAAAGTGCCCCGGGGCAGCTCATTTGGGGATTTTTTTTTTTTCTGAACCTAAAACACACAGGGGAAAAACAAACCCACCCGTCTACACCGTGTGCCAGAGGCAGCCAGTGAGCTCTGACTCAGTATTGGGCTGGCAGTGAGCGGGATACACACATGTGTCCTGGGCACACAGGTGTGAGTAGAGAGCTGCTACAACAGAAACGCATGTGCAGAGCCAGAGTGCGGGGCACACACGTGCGGGGGTGGCACCTCCCTGGAAGGGAGTGGAACTCAGCTCACTCCTGGAGGATGAGGGCTCCTGTGTGGGCAGCTGGAAGGAGGCCAGATGGGGAGGGAGGGCTGGGTACAGTCGGGGGCAAGGGGCAGAGCCCAGGGCCCCCCAGGGTGGCATGGGCAGGACTCCCCCTGTCACATGAGTGCTCCTGGCTCCGGGAGGTTCTCCTGATTGCCAGGCAGGTGCCCCACCCGCCCTGCCCCACTCACCTGACATGCTCCACTTAACTGCCTGGATGTTTTATTTTTTCCCTGTGAATCTCAACAGAGGGAC
Organism: Rhinolophus ferrumequinum; assembly: GCF_004115265.2. Taxonomy (NCBI): domain Eukaryota; kingdom Metazoa; phylum Chordata; class Mammalia; order Chiroptera; family Rhinolophidae; genus Rhinolophus; species Rhinolophus ferrumequinum. The sequence goes on from NC_046292.1 coordinate 7,329,920, forward strand.
AAAAGCAGGTCCTGAGTCACCAAGAACTGGCCCCACTTCCACCCACTCTGGAGCCTTGTCCTTGCGCCCACCCTATCTAAGGACCCAAAGTGGCTTCAGGGAGCCTGGGGCTCTGCCGGTCGGTCGGTGGGTCTGCAAGGTGTCCCCATGCTGACCAGCGCCCCTGGGGCCCAGGGTGTGTGACCTCCCTGGGGACCTAATGGAGCAGCCTCCTCACTGCAGCACATTTGCAATTCATGGCTCCAGCCGAGATTGCATTAGGGCCTGGCTGTCACTCGTGATGAATGTCGCTTGTTTTCCAGAAAAAAACAGGCCTTGGATGCAGAGTGACAGGACTGAGGGAAGCACCCAGCCTCTCGCTGGCCTGAGGACCAAGGCATAGCCAGAGTCCACCCTCAGCGGCCTATCAGCGGCCTTGGAACTCCACTCCTCCTCGGGGCTCTCAGGGGTCCTACACAGCCTTTCCTGTTCACCAAGCCTTTCATGTGCCTTGTCCCATGGGGTTCTCCCAACAACCCCGCCAGAGGGACTCTGCTTCAGCAGCTCCACTCACCAGAGGAGCAAACTGAGGTTTGCAGGAAGAGGGTAGGTTGATGAAAGTGTGTTGGCTAGAGGTGGATGGGAGAGTGATCCAGGGGTCTGCAGGCTCAGGGGCCTCACTGAGGGGGAAGGTCTGGGGGACTTTTGGAGGAGGCTGGTTGAAGCGGGGAGGAAGAAGAATCCCCTGGAGGCCCAGCCCTCCCTACTTTATCCTAGTGCAGGGACCAGGGGCTACCCCAGGGTCCAGAGCTGCCGTCCACCCACACACTGCTGATGCTTTGCCCTCTCTCTCCCTAGCAACTCCCTTCCTGTCCAAAAGAGGGGAATCCCACAGGTCCAGGGCTCTGGGCTGTGCCTTCTGCTAGATTTAACATTGATGGCAGCAAAGGGAGTTCTTTCCTTCCCATCTCACCCCAAACCCAGGCTCACAACCAGGTCAGGTGTATCGGGGATGGAGGTGCAGAAATTAGCTGGCGGTCTCATCTAGGGTCCCTCCTACATGTCCCCACCCCTCTGCTTCTCAAAAAGCCCGTGTTCCCCAGGCCTTTTGGAACAGAGAAGCCTGGGTAGGCTTCCTTGATGACCTGCTCTGACTCAAGAGCCCACAAAGGCTCTTTCCCAAAGTTGCCCGCATTTTATTCTGTTTTACCCCTGCTCCTGCCCTTACCATCTGGGAGCCCCAGATGCAGAGCAGCAGACAGGGAAAAAAAAAAAAATTTCTATCTAGGACCGTATTCTGAGGTCCATTCATTGTAAAAAAAACAATAGCTTACCTGGCAGCAGCTTTTCTCTTGTGGCCTTTCACCTCTGTGATTTCATACAATTTAGCCAAAAGTAGGTGAAACCGGCAATGCCAATCCCTTGTCACAGATGAGGAAACCAAGGCAGAGGCTCTGTCTTTCGCTGTGAGTGTTGCTTTATTCACTGATGTATTCTTGTTCGTAGAACAGTTCCTGGATTCTCGAATTTACTGAAAGAGTGAATGAATGAATGAATGAATGAATGAATGAGTAAATGACCTCTGCAGGAGACCATGGAAGCTTCGAACTGCTAGAGAGGTTGAGCCAAGGAACCAGTAACTCGGGCCCTTGATACCCCCTCTCCTGACCTCCCTCCTTCTCCTGTGTCCTGACTCTGGGAATAGACAACCTGCTGACATAGCCGTATGGGTGGTAAAGCCAGCTGATGGGGGTGGGAACCTGATTGTCACCCAATCAGAAGCATCCGGCCCCACTACCCCAGACCCACCCAAAGGGACAGGGCAATGCTGACCAGAAGGGGTAAAAAAGCATTCACTGGGGGTCTGGAGCCCTTTCTGATCCCAGATATGCCATTACAGTAGCAGCGACTCTGGCCAGGCAGCACACTAAGTGGCACTTCCTATGCGTTATTTCCTCTCCGTGACAATCCACCAAGGTAGGTGCTATCTTTCTCCCCGTTTCACAGATATGAAATCAGACTCACAGACTGAGAGGTAGATTGGGACTGGAGCCCGTGTACCTGACGACATCCCTGTGATGACCTGGAGCCTAGAGACAGTGAGACCTTTGTGGGCCCTGAAGCAGCAGGGTCCCACCCCTCTTGTGGCCCTTCTCTCCCCAGTTCAAGCTCCTGTCCTAGCATTTTTGTCCAGGGTGGAAAGCCTCACCTAGGATGCCAGGGGTCCACTCCCATCAGCTGCCTGCCCATCTTTCCAGGGGTGGCCCCAGGGACAACACTATCCTAGGGCACCCCTCACCGTCAGTCCAATTTGGGGTTTTCTCCTTGACAACAAGATCAGAGGTCATCTGGACTCACCCGTGCGACCCTCCCCCGGCCCTGAGTCCAGCAACCAGACAGGTGTCCAGAATCCAGGTGTGTCCCTTTCCCATATGAGCAGCTGTTGCTCCTGTCTCCCTGGGATGTGAACAGCTGTAGCACAACTCTGGAGCGGGGCCCGAGGCCAAAGGTCAGGGCCAATGTGGTGCCCGCCCCCCAACCGCACCTTCTGAGGGAAGCGTGAAGTCATGCCAGCAGGACATTGGTTCTGAGGGAGCTGTCTGGGTTCAGATCCTGCTGTTGTCCCAGCTGTGTGACCTTGGATTGAGTGCTTTACCACTCGGAACTCCAGCGTTCTCCTCTATAAAATGGGCATGACCATGCTTTATACGGAGCAGTGGTAGTGGAGCTCACATGAGTGGTATGTAAAGCGCCAGGCACACAGTGGGTGCTTGATAAGTGGGATAAATGATATGATCCATTCTATAAACTGAGTGTGCGGTTCAGTGCTCTGAGCCAGTGGGCACCATCCCTCTAGGTCCCTGGGTCCTATCCACTCCTGTCATCAATCAAAGCTGCTGTGCCACTTCTATGGCCATCTGTCAGCACCAGCTGCCGCCTGCCGCCATCAGGGCACCGTGCAAAGCCCCAGATGCCCCGGGGACCCTGCTACGCCCTGTCCTCCCAGCAGACTGCTCCAGCCTGCCTTCAGGCTCCCAGATGAGCGGGCTCCAGCAGCTAACCCCAGATCCCAAGGGCACCCCCTTGATCCTCACCCAAGGGCCTTCCACACCCCCAGGGGCTCCTCATGAAGGTCTGGGGCCCAGGGACCAGGCTGGAAGCCCCTCTGCTCCCACAGCACGATCCCCACCCCTCCAGCCCCCGCCTGGCTCTTACCACATCCTGCCGCAGCCCTGCGTCTATTTCATCAGGCCAAGGATTGCTTTTTAAATAAATCTAAAAAACTCCACTTCCTCCTTGGCAAGTTCATTTTAAGTCATTTTATCTCTTTCCCCCCTATATTTTTCCCAAATAATGTGATTAAGTGACTCAGCGCCGGCTGCCTCTGGCAGGCCTGGCCTCTAATTCAGTTTGAGGACGGCCACCTTTGACCCCACTCCACTCTGGCTAAGAGAACACTTAAGCGATATTCTACCGCTTCCTACAGAGAGGCTTGGGGGGGGGTGGCAGCGGAGGGGGGTGCGGCGGCCGGCAGTGGGGGGGGGAAGCGAAACAAACTTTCACATAAAATTATGGTATATGGATAATTGAGAAGTTTAAAAACATGAATCTAATTGTACAGTCCCCGGAGAAACCCATATTGAGCCACCCTATAAGAGGCCTGGAATCTCCCGATGATGATTTATTGCTAAATCCTAGTATTTTTCAATACATTATAGTTTTTAAATTGTGTTTAAATTGAGTGTAGAGGAGCAGAGGCCATTAGGAGATGCAGAAATGATGATTATATTTAAATATTCATGCACGCAGTACCTTATTATTGAATCTGAACACTAACAAAATCAATATTAAGTGCGGTTTGACATGAATTTATTTATGAATTTCGACTTTCTAAGTACTGTATTTTTTCACTCAAAAATTGTGAGTATAATGTAGTAATGATATCAAAACACAGTGTCAGGGAGCATTAGCTGGGAAGGTTATAAACCTCTGGATTAGGGGCCCCAGGTTGCCCTCAAAAGTGCTTAGTATACAAAACCCAATTCCTTTTTTTTTTTTCTTCCCTGTTTCTGAATTGAGCAAATCCACATACACTGAGGAGAGGGTGGTTGGGGAGGGTGGGGGAAGAAGGGAGGCTTAGCTGGAATGGCAGGCGGGGCCGCAAGCACTCAGCTCAGCCTCGGCTGGGGTGCAGGGGACCCAAGGCTCTTTATGGGGTCCTCCCCTGGGCTCCACTCCCGGGGTGTGTGTGTGTGTGTGTGTGTGTGTGTGTGTGTGTGTGTGCGTGTGTGTCTCCCAGGGGGTCCCAGGGGATCTGGTACTCTGACTGAGGGGTCTCTTTATTTCTTAGACTTTTGATTATGGGGGCAGGATGAAAGCTGGTTGGATCTGGCCCCAGGAAACCAAGGCAAAAGCTGCTAGAAGAAAAGCCTTTGCCCCCCACACTCTGGGTCCTGCCACCCGATGCAATCCCAGGGCAGAAAGTTTAAGCCCCTCCTACTGCTCTGCCCACCAGGACCAGTGGCCTAGACCTTGGCACCGATGTTTGCAAAGATGATGTGTAATACAGGTCCTCCCCTTCCCTGGGCCCCTTTCCTTCTCTCCATCCACAGCTTCTCCTTCGTGTGGCCTGGAACCCTCACCTGTCTGCTGCCCCCATGCCACTCCTGCCCAGGAGGCCACCTGCAGCTGGACGTCTATCCCTCTCACCCCTTCCAAAGACCTGATGTCTGCCTATTGGCTTAGCAACCCCCAGCCTGGCACAGCCCCACTAGCTTGTGGTGGTCCGCATGCACATGGAACCACCTCGCCATGCCTCATTCATGTACACCTGGGTCTCATAGAACCCTGTGTATACACATACACACACACACACACACACACACACAGCATGATTAGGGATCCGTGGCTGTCTAGGGTGAGACCCCATTTTTCAGATGGAAAGTAACTCCTGGAGACGTGGTCGTTTGGGAAATGGGCAACACCCATTGCCCAGAGGGAAAGAACCAACTATAGTTACTGTCCCTGATGTAAGCTGACCCCTCTCAGCCCACCCCACACTGTCACACAACACTGACCCTGACTGTCAGTGACCCCAGCATCCTCCAAATAGATTCCTGCCCCCCACATTCATAAACCCACCAACAGCCTGTGGCCCAGCACCCAATACCTGACACACAGACACACATACCTCAACACGTGCAACACCCCAGCTCTCCCACACACATTCACACCTAAGGGCAGGTGTTCCCTAGCATGCATTCTTGCACTCATCCTCGAACACATAGTCAGACCACAATCATGTTTACACACAGCCCCACAAACCCCAATACACAGACACACTGACACAGATACACCCCAGTTTCCCAACACCCAAAGTCAGCACATGGACACACCAGTCCTGAAGCTGGCGGGGGGCCAGGTGAGCAGCCAGCCAACAGTGGTGGATGCAACCTGGGGTCAAGGGTCAACCAGCACTTAGAAGCTTTGATTCAGAATATTCATCAGCCTTTGGGGGGGAAAAGAAGAAGCCCACACAGGGGGAGGGGGAGAAAAAAACTCAACCCCGACCCTAAACTCTTTTCCAGTAAATCGATGTATTTTGCTATAATTTTATTAGGAATATAAAAGGAGCCTTTTCAAAAGTGCTTAGGACGCAAAAAAAAGAGGCGGGCGAGGGAAACATTAGTCTGTCTGTATTAGCAATCCCATAGTCACATTTTATTGTTACTGTCAGGATGCAAAAGCTGTGCTTAAAACAAAATAATACATAATGTATTACTGAGGCATAAACATCAGCAAGCCGCGAGCGGCCGGCATTTTTATTTTAAAAAGAAGATGCAAGGAAAAAAAAAGATTGGAGGGACAGAGGGTGGGGGAGGGGTGCAGGCGGCCTCTGGGGATCAGAGTCGAGCTGGGACCCTACGCCTAGAGTACTGGGTGGGGGGGTTGACCCCCAATGATGATTTCAGCCACAATGTCACCCCCTTATTGGCTCCTCCCAGGAAAAATCTGTCCCCCAAAGTAGCCCCAAGCTCAGGGCCCTGCCGCCTTCCAGCCTTACCTTTAGCACCTTATGGTTTATAAAGCTCTGGCCCTTTGTCCTGCCCCAAGCCTGACCCTCACCACACCCCCGGGAAGGAGGCTGGGCAGCTCTTCTTGTCTCTGTTTGGCAGCTAAAGACATTGAGGCTCAGAGAGGGACAGTTGCTGACTCCAGGTCACACAAGCAGTGAGTGATGTGGTCAGGACTCGAATCCAAGGCCGAGTGCCAGAGTCCCAGTGCCCTTCCCACTGGACCCAGCTTTCCAGGTGCTCGATAGCCTCTAGCCGGGGCCCCTGGGCATCTGGACCCCTGGGCCCCGGGGGTAATCTCTCTGCCCTGCCCTTGCCTCTAATCCATTCTCTAGTATCAAGTGTAGTCTTCCAAAATGCAGACCAAATCTTGTCTCTCCTGTGCTAACACTCTAACCTCAGTCCATGCTACTTGAGGACAATCTGCCACCCAGCAGATTGTCGTCCTTGGTCTGGCCTGCCCGCCTCTAGTGCCTCTTCTCCACACGCTGCCTCTTGCGCCCTCGGAAGCAGGTACACTTACCTTCACTCTAGTCCTCTGGCCACTAACCTCGTTCCTGCCGCAGAGTCTGGACTCCTGTTGTTCCCTCTGTCTGGAAAGTCCTTTCTGGCCCTTTATATTAAATACTGCCACCTCTGAGGAGTCCTCCAGGATCAATCTAAACTAGACCCTCCATCACTTTTTGCCTTTCTGCTTTTCATTTACTTGTTTACTGCCTGTTTTCCCCAAAACTACCATGTTTCCCCAAAAATAAGACCTAGCCGACCATCAGCTCTAATGCGTCTTTTGGAGCAAAAATTAATATAAGACCTGGTTTTATATTACATCAGAATTATATAAGACTGAGTTTTATATTATATTATACCGGGTATTATATTATATTATATTAATTATATTAAAGACCGGGTCTCACAGTAAAATAAGACTGGGTCTTACATTAATTTTTGCTCCAAAAGATGCATTAGAGCTGATGGTCCGGCTAGGTCTTATTTTCGGGGAAACACAGTAGAAGGTAAGCCCAAGAAGGTGAGGACATTGTGGGTCTTTTTCAGTGCGGTGTCCCCAGCACCTGGCACAGGCACAATCCTGTCGACGGAAGGATGGATGGATGGACAGCACTGCCGCTTGGCTGTCACGTGGGCCAAGGCTAGAGGGTATCTGAGCCTCAGGCACATCTAGGCCTGTGGCCTAGCCTGCTCTGCTACCTAGAGCCCTCAGAGCTAATGGAGCTGACTTATCCTACGTGAGGGAAGAAAAGGATACCAGGGAATAGAAAGAAAAGAAGATAGAAAACCTTGGGGACCCAGCTGCCAGTCCTGGATTAGGAACTCCTGGGTGGTCCACCACAGATGCTGCCCAGTCCCTCCCCCCCTTGCACCCACACAGGGTTTCGGGCTACTCCACAACCTTGGAAGGCTCTGTGGCCTGGGAGGGGATGTCCCCCCGGCGCCCCTGTATTTTGGGTTGAGAGTCCTGCCTCTGGCTGCCTCCCCTCAGGTACTATACCTTCCCAGGCACAGATAAGAGGGGGCAGCAGCAGCCAGGGTGTCTCCCACTCTTGCTTCTACACCCCTGCCTCTGAAGTGGGCCCGGGATGCCTCCCAGCAGGTGTTAAACCTCACAAAAGGACCAGGTGTCCTCTCTGCAGTCTAAGACAGGGATCAGTGTGCAGGAAGGGCAAGAACAGGAAGCTTCTCTCCCAGACCCTGCGGTCTGGGCCTCACATCTCCTGTCGGCATTGACCTTAGGGCCGGGACAGGGCTGGCCTGTCAGCTGGAGAGCCCCTGCCTTGCCATCAGACTCACAGGTCTAGGTAACAGTCAGGAGCCAGCAGGGTCTCCTTCCCTCTACTTGGGCAGCAAGGCAGCAACTGACGCTCTGATAAACCCAGAAACTCGTTATGTGCCTGGTAGTCTGTCTCCCCAACTTCACTCCAAGATTTTGAGGGTTGGCACAGCCTGCTTCATCTCTGTGATGCAGCATCGAGCCTGGCACACTGCAGGTGCTTAGGTAGTATGGATTGAAGGGACAAACGAATAAATGAGTAAATCTTTTAATTTTTTACATTCCCAGTGCATAGCACTGGGTCTGGTACATACTGTGTTTCCCCAAAAATAAGGCTTAGCCGGACAATCAGCTGTAACACATCTTTTGGAGCAAAAATTAATATAAGACCCGGTATTATATTATGTTATGTTATGTTATGTTATGTTATGTTATGTTACGTTACGTTACGTTACGTTACGTTACGTTATGTTACATTACATTACATTATACCTGGTCTTATAGTAAAATAAGACCGGGCCTCATATCAATTTTTGCTCCAAAAGACGCGTCAGAGCTGATTGTCCGGCTAGGTCTTATTTTCGGGGAAACAAAGTAATAGGTGCTAAAAATGGATTTATGGATGGATGGGTGGAAGGATGGATGGATGGACAGATGAAAGGGTTTTATTCTTCTCGGGATCCCTAATGCTAGCACACAGTAGGTGTTCAGGATTTGTTGACTCGAAATGACAAAGCAAATCCCCTGAAGGCCTGCCTGGTCCAAAGGGTACTTCGTGGTGGCTATTGCTTAGACTGGCCCTTGGAGCCCCAGTGTCATGGGTTCTGGATGCTATGGCCACCATCTTCCTACCCCCACCCTCCACTGCGTCAAGGGCAGGGGTGAGGGTGGAGAGCCTCCTCTCCCTTGGCACAGGATCAGATGGGTCAGAAGCAGGAGGGAGAGAGGGGAGCCCCAGCGGAAAGGGTTCCCTAGCAGCCCTCCTGCACACAGGGCCCTGCCTCCCGACCCTCAGTGCATTCAGTAAGTTGGAGGGGCAAAGAGAGGGGGAGACAGAATTCTTCTTGGCACTTTAAAGAGTTTTGGCATTTTCTGAGGGCACATGTAATATTTAAATTAATTCTCCTCAGCACGCCCTCATGCCTGCCTTGGCTTCCCCAGGTGAATTTGTAGGCGCTGAAATGGTCTAATTTCCCACACAAGCCATGTCAAATATAATTTGGGTGCAAAGTTGGTAATTACACGTAACATCAGTCTGATGTTAAAAACACTGAAAAATTTAGCAAGAAGAGACTACAGGAGAGACATGTCTGAGGCCCAGCCAGAAAAAGGCAGGCCCGGGCCCCACCGAAGCCAAAGTCTTTAATTAATAATAACATGTTTTCAGGGACTCAAAGGACACAGGTCCCCAACTGTCTGAAACTCCTTTGTCTACCAATTACCAGCATTTGGGGGGAGAGAGGCAGGGAGGAAGTCATGGGGGGGGCGGTGCCCAGATCCTGGCTGAGAAGTTGCTGAGGTTTGGGCTGGGGCTACAGCTCACCAGTGGGCAAAGATCCTACTGCACCCCAGTGACCCCACTATGCTCCTCTGTGGCCAGAGGGCAACTCCGATGAGTTCAGGGTCAGCGGGAGGAAGGGGCTTATCTCTCCTTGACTCCGTGGGTGAACTTGGGGAAGGGCGAGGTTGGGCTGCAGACCGCAGACCAAGCAGCCCTAGCAAGGCTCAGAGGGTCGGAAACAATGCCTGTACCCCTCTTGGTTTGGGTAGTGGCTTTTTCTTTTCTTTTCAAATAATTTAATGGACTGTTTCTATGACGAAAGGGGTCACATCTTATTTGCCCATCCCCATGTCCCTGGCTTCTGGCACATAGTAGGTGCTCAATAAATATTTGTGAAATGTATGCACTGTGCAAAATGAGCTCTAATTACCCCTCAATCTATCCCTGCATGGACCGAGTGAGACCCCTCCCACTAGCTCAGAGGAACAACACATGAGACGTCTAAGAGGTTAAGGGGACAGGCGCAGAGCCTGGATTAGGAGGGTGATGCCACACTTACAAGCCCTATGACCTCCGGATAGTTAACAAAACACTGCCTCAGTTTCTCATCTGTAAAATGGGCATAAGAATAGATCCACCACCTAGGATCACTGTGAATTCGGAATGAGATGCTCTGCGTAAGGCGCTCTGAACAGTGCCTGGCAGGTAGCCCTTGTTTTGCTGAGGGAGGTGGATGAGGTGTAGCTTTGCAGAATTATTCTTTAGAACGGGTTTCCAGAGGCGGTGAAGATGAGGAAAGAAGGGGACACCAGCAGGGCAGAGGAACCTGGGGCAAGGAAACAGATTCCTAGTGGACAGTTTGGAGAAGTTTGTGCTGTTGAGGGCATGGCGTAAATCCCTTCTTCCTTGATTCCCTAAGGAATCTTCCATAAAGTACCCTTCCCTTCTGTCTCTTGGTGTATGTCATGGAGCTGTGTCTGCTTGGGATACATGGCCTCCAGGTGGGCAAGAACACCTGTGGGAGGTAGTCACATCCTGAGGTGGGTATTATTATTATTATTATTATTATTATTATTATTATTACGTTTTGCTAATATGAAAGCAAGGCTCAGAGAGGATACCTCATGGTGGGTTTGCCTTCAGACTCTCTGCAATTAACCCTCTGTGCTCCACTGAACATACTTGAAGATTCTGCTGAATAGTGACAAAAACAGAGCTGACATGAGGTGCTGGTGAGAGCCAGATGTCCTGATTTATCCCACTTCACCCTAACAACCCTGGAAGGTGGGCAATTTTGAATCCCCATTTTACAGACGAAGTAAATCCCCATTTTACAGAGGAAGTTGTGGCTCAGGGGGGTTAAATAACTTGCCCCCAATGACAGGACACAGCAATGGAACGACATCCAGGCCAGCCCCAAGGAGCCCCTATCCTGCATGCCTGCCACAGCTCAACCTCCCACGCAGTGTTCTCAACCCTGCACCCTAGAATCACCAGGGGACCTTTAAAATCACTCATGCTAAGGTCTAAAACCACTCATGCCCAGGACTCCTGGCTTCCAAGGGAAGAGGGGTGGGGCAGCAGCTAGAAAACCAGACAGGCCTCCTGTCTAGCCAGTTCCCCCCTCTGGCTCCTTGGGCCACCCACTTGGGCAAGTCAGGACAAACCCCCCACCCCATGCCTCCATTCCCGTATTCCTAAAATAAAGAGAACAATCTCACCCCACCTCATCTTACATGTGTGAGTGTGTGTATGCTTTATTTTTTTAAATTAAAGTAGTAATTGCTCAAGGCAATGAATTCAAACAGATCAGAAGCATGTTAAGTGAAAAGCCTCTTTTGGAGGTACCACTGTTAATAGTTTCTTGTATGTGGTTCCAGATACTTTCTTTGCATGTACAAACATACATCTGTACATACTTTTAAAAAATGGGATCGTATATGTTGGTGTAATTTGTTTTTTGCATTTAGTAATATATCATGGCTATCCTTCCGTAGAAGTCTATAAAAATCTATCTCATTCTATTTGAAGGTTGCATGATGTTCCACAGTATGGATATACCACTGTTTATTTAGCAATTCTCCTATCAATGGACATTTAGGCTGTTCTCCTTTCTTCCTTTCTTTTCTACAACAGACAATGGTGCAATGGACACCATTATGTGAGCGTCTGAATACTTCTGTAAGTATGTCCATAGTATATTCCTGAGAGTGGCACTGAGGTTCACCCAACTTTTCTCTCTCATTTTATGAGAGATTGACAAACTGTAACCTGCAATATGTGCAGATCTTTAAGAGAAGGAACAAGTTGGTGACAAACAGCAACTCTGCAAAGGGTGGACAGGGCTGCCATGGATTTTACACTACATACAGTAGCATTTCACTTAGAAACTGATCAAAAACACCGCCCTTGTTTCCATACCACCACCAGCATCAATCAACACTATCATCAAATCATGGCCACCAGCCCCACTGTCCCCACCAGCCAGACAATTAACTCCAATGCCACCATCATAACCTCCATCAACACCATCATTTCCACATGAGCCTGTGTTCTCAGAACCCAGTCTGATTTAAGTGGAAAGGTATTATGCAAAAGTATTATAAAAAGTGATTAGGCAAACATCCAAAGGTAAAATCTAAAACTAGAAAAAAATAGCATACGAGAAATTCTTTAAGACCGTGTGGTAGACAAAGATTTCTTAGAACAAGAGCACAGGCCGTAAAAGGAAAAAATGGATAAATTTAACTTCATCAAAATTATAAACGTCTGCTCTTTAAAGACATTGTTAAGAAAATGAAAAACAAGCCACAGACTGGTATCTGATAAAGGACTAGTAACCAGATATACAAAGAACACTCAAAACTCAAAAATAAGAAAAGAAACAACTCAATAAAAATATGGGCTGAAGATTTGAATAGACACTTCACCAAAGAGATATATGGATGGAAAATAAGCACATGAAAAAATGCTCAATGACATTAATCATTAGAAAAATGAAAAATCAAAACCACAATGAGGGGCGGCCGGTTGGCTCAGTTGGATAGACCGCAGTGCTCATAACACCAAGGTCGCCGGTTCAATTCCCACATGGGCCAGTGAGCTGCCCCTCCACAACTAGGTTGAAAACAATGACTGGACTTGGAGCTGATGGGTCCTGGAAAAGCACACTGTTCGCCAATATTCCCCAACAAAAATTAAGAAAAAAAAAAAAAAACACAATGACATACCACTACACACCTATTAGAATGGTTCAGATTTTAAAAACTGACAATATGAAATGCCGGCAAGGATACCATGCAACAGGAACTCTCATACATTGCTGGGGGAATGCAAAATGGTGCAGCCACTTTGGAAAACTATTATGCAGTTTCTTATAAAGTTAAATAAACACTTAACATATGACCCACCAATCCCACTTTCAGGTATTTACCAAAAAGAAACTGAGATATATGTTCTTGCAAAAACCTGTATGTGAATGTTTATAGCAGGTCTATTTATTCGCAAAAATTGGAAACAACCCAAATGTCCATCAACAGGTGAATGAATAAACAAGTATGGTACATCCATTCAATGGAAAACTACTCAACAATAAAAATGAACCAATGACTGATTGATGCAATAACATTACTCTCAAAAGCATTATGCTAAGTTCAAGAAACCAGACTCAAAGGCTACATATTGTATAATTCAATTTATATGACATTTCAGAAAAGGCAAACTATAGCAACAGAAATCAGATGAATGGTTGCAAGACGGGGGAAGAAGGAAGAGATTCAACAGCATCAATGATGAGCTGCTGACGTTTAAAAATCAGCTCATGGGAGGTGGGAAATATATATGCACATATGTATATACATGTATATGTGTGTATATATGCATATGTGTGTATATGTGTGTGTATGTTTATTATAAATCTTACTGATATAAAAGACATGTAGCACATTTTTTATTTAGTTGAAATTCACATAACATACAATTAACCGTTCTAAAATATACAATTCAATGGCCTTTGGTGCATTCACAATGTTGTGCAAACACCACCTCTCTGGTTTCAAAATGTTTTAATCACTCCCGAAGAAAATCCCATACGTATCAAGTAATCACTCCACCTTCTCCTTCTCCACCCCATGGCAACCATTGCTTTGCTTTCTGTCCCTGTGGATTTCCTTATTCTGGATATTTTCATATAAATGGAGCCATACAACGTGTGCTCTTTTGTGTCTGGCTTCTTTTACTTAGCATGATGTTTTCAAGGTTCATCCAAGTTGTAGCACAGGTCAGTACTTCATTTCTTTTCATGGCTGGATAATATTCCATTGTACGGGCAGACCACAATTTATCCATTTATCCACTGATGGACATTTGGGTTGTTTCCAGTCTTTGATTATATGAATAATTCTGCTATGAGTATGAATATACGTATGCAAGTTTCTATGTATACATATGTTTTCATTTCTCTTGGGTATATACCTAGATGTGGACTTGCTGGGTCATATGGTAATTCTATGTTTAACTTTCTGAGGGACTGTGCTGTGTTCTACAGTGGTTGCACCATTTTACATTCCTACCAGCGATGTACAAGGGTTTCTATCCCTCCATGTTCTCATCATCACATGTTATTTTCCGTTTTTAAAAAATATTATAGCCATTCTCGTGAGTATGAAGTGATATCTCACTGGTTTTAATTTGCATTTCCTTGATGACAAATGGTGTCAAATATCTTTTCATATGCTTGTTGGGCATTTGTATATCGAGACCAATTTATCTCTTTTTCCATTTAGTGCTTGTGCTTTTGGGGTCAAATCTAAGAATCCATTGCCAAATCTGAGCTCATGAAGATTTACTCCTATGTTTCTCATAAGTTTTATAGTTTTAGCTCTTATCGTTAAGTTGCTGCCCCATTTTGACTTAATTTTTGTATCAGAAGTGAGGTAAGGTCCAATTTCATTCCTTTACATGTGGTCATCCAATTGTCCCAGCACCATTTGTTGAAGAGACTATTCTTTCTCCATTGAATGGTCTGGGCACCCTTGTGGAAAATCAGTTCCTCATAGATGTTTGGGTTTATTTCTGGACTCAATTCTATTCCATTGGTTTGTATGTCTGTCCTTATGCCAGTACCACACTGCTTTGTTTACTGTCACTTTGTAGTAACTTTACAACTGGGGGAAGTGTGACCCCTTGTTATAGGTTGAACTGTGTTCCCCCATCCAAATTTATACGTTAAAGTCCCAACCCCCAGTAACACAGAATGTGACTATATTTGGAGACAGAGTCTTTAGAGAGCTAATTAAAACAAAGTCACTGGGGTGAACTCTAATCCAGTAAGACTGGTGTCCTTACAGGGAGAGAAAATTTGGAAACAGATATGAACAGAAGACCGTGTGAAGACACAGGGAAATGACGACGGCCAACTACAAGCCGAAGAACAAGGACTCAGAAGAAACTAAACCAGCCCGACACCATAATCTCGGACTTCCTAGCCTCCAAAATTGTGAGAAAATACATTTCTGTTGTTTAAGCAATCCATTCTGTGGTACTTTGTGATGGCAGCCCTAGAAAACTAATATATCCCTCCAAATTTATTTTCCTTATATGATATTATTTTGGCTACTTAGGGCCCCTTGCAATTCCATATGAATTTGAGGATCAGTCTTTCCATTTGTACAAAAGAGGCCATAGAATTTTGATAGGCATTGTGTTGAATCTGTACCTCTCTTTGGGTGATATTGCCATTTTACCAACATTAAGTTGTCCCATCTATGGACATGGGATATCTTCCCATTTAATTAAGTCTTCAATTTCTTTCAGCAATATTTTGCCGTTTTTAGTATGCAAGTCTTTCATCTCCTTGGGTTTTTCCTAGGTATGTTTTCCCCAAGGTATTTTAATCTTCTGGATGCTATTTTAAATGGAATTGTTTTCTTTATTTCCTTTTCAGATTGTGCATTGCTTCTATAGAAACACAATTGATTTTTGTACGTGATCTTGTTCCCTGAAACCTTGCTGAACTTACGGCACACAGTTTAGCAATAATAAAATTATAAATGTCATTTAGCCAATTGATTCTCACAGAATGC
Organism: Rhinolophus ferrumequinum; assembly: GCF_004115265.2. Taxonomy (NCBI): domain Eukaryota; kingdom Metazoa; phylum Chordata; class Mammalia; order Chiroptera; family Rhinolophidae; genus Rhinolophus; species Rhinolophus ferrumequinum. The sequence continues at coordinate 7,345,343 of NC_046292.1, forward strand.
TTTAGTTGATATTGCCAAACTTGTGTATCTCTAGCTGACCTGTGGTTGCAATTGACAAACAAGTGTAGGTCCACCATGAATGTTGGTTGATATTTTCCTTAACATTAAAGAGTGAGAACTAAAACCAACTACACTCACACAGTTTAAACACTGAAGACTGGAACTATTTCCCCTACACAAGTTACAGTCTATATTAACAAGACTTTACTATTCCACTGTCTTCACGCTATTCCAGGAGACTCAATGCCCAGTCAAATGACTTGATTATTCAGTATAGGAACTACTCCAAAAAACCACCAATTCTTCAATGGAAAGCATCATCAAACAGTTTAATTTGCATTCTAAGGTCCCTTGCTTCAAAAATCCTTACCTTGTTGTCTCTACCAATTCTGGGCTGTTTTATTGTGCTCCCAACCCAATCTTAACCAAAGACCCTCCTTAAACCAAATTTCCAATTCTCAATAAATTCCAATTTTGCCTCCCTACCTTGAGACACTGACAAAACCCTGTCCATGTGGTGGTCTCTCTTACCATGATAATCAATATACTCAGCTTTGTCTTATCAACAGGGTGCATCGGGGTGACATTTGGGGAGCCATCGTTTGACGAGAGTAAGACAAAAACGAAATACCTAAAACATGTGTCAGAACTTCCTTCACTCATCGATGATGTGAATGACTTCTTTGCTGAATCAGATACTCGTTTTTAAATACTGAAAGACTATTTCCTTAATTTTCTGTGCAATTCACCGTGTAATGGCTACAGACACAACACACTTTTGAGTTTCATCTGCTTTATTCACATTTTCCCCATCACTTTCTTACATCTAGACAATCAACAGAACAATACATCAAGCCCGGATTAGTAGCATTTGCCAAGTTTTCTGATGAACATATTCCCACCATGGCCAATTTCAAGCTACCTAACATGAGGTCATGTCCTCGGAGTTGAGAAGAGCTGTACGTAGCACATTCATCAGTGTTTCTACCGTACAGATATAATCACATAATCTCAAGAGCATAAACAGTGAAGTATAGCAAAATAATTAGGAAGTGACTAATATACTTACTACCTTTGATATAAGTTATTTGCTAGCAGACGTGATTTAAGAAATGGTGGCTACGTTTAACAACCAGCTTACAAAGTTCGTGAAAATTCAACAATTGACCCTCACAAACTGGTGCTAGCCAACTCTAGCACACCACTGGGATTGGCTACAAAGTGGCACTTGGGAACTTTAGAGGGTGACAGAAACGTTCTATACCTTGATCATGGCAGTAGCTATAAGACTATATAAGTTTGTCAAGATATATAGAACTATACATGTAGAGAGGGTAATTTTACTTGATGTAAATTATACTTTAATAAACCTGAAATAAAGGGGCATTTGGTGACTCACAAGCCCCCCACCCCCCCAGAAGCACCACAGAATCAGACTTGGAGGCGGGAATAGCACCCAGGCCTGCCTTAGTGGAGAGGCTTCTGGCCATCACTGAGCACAGGCATGGAGGTTCAAACCACCAAAATTGGCCGGGATGCCCCTGCCAGGATCCCACCCCTGCTGCCTCTGCAGCCCAGCTGTCTCTCCTGCATGTTCCAGCGCGCTCATCAGCCCTGAGCCTGCCTGTGCCGCTTCCAAGTCAAAACCCTCTGTCTGCACCTGATGAAGGCAAGGTTGCATGGCCACAGTCTAGCTGCAAGGGAAGCTGGGAAGGAGAGGTTCTGATTTCTACCTTGGGGAGCAGGATTCACAACGTGCGAGTTGCCTCCAATCTAGGGAGAGGGTTCACAGGGTGCAGGATGGCCCCATGAGCACAAAAACTGTCCCCTACAATGACCAGCAGTTACTGTGACCAGCACGTGATCACTGACACCAGCAACAGTGACACCCCAGTTATTGTCACAAGCCTGGCCCTGGCCCTTCTATGTGCAGGTGCACTGCTGGAACCCACGTGGGGACAGATGCTGGAAAGGCCCCTTGCTGGAGGAGCTTACTGTCTGATCGGAAGGACTAGTTACCTGCCTTACATGGCAGCATGTGCTCAACTGCTGCGGGAGGAGTTGAGACACAGCATGCTGCAGGAGCCAGCGAAAGACTGGAAGGAGAGGGAAGGCTACTTACTGGAGAAGGGGCATTTGAGATCAGCTTTGAAGGGTGGGAAAGATGTAGACAAGGCCGCCGAAGAGGAGGGCACCTCACAAAGGACCCGTTTGGGCAAAGGCTTGGGGCAGGAATGTGCTTGTCGTGATAGGGGGTGTGGCTGGTGCAGAAACGTAGGCAGTTGCCCTCCGTTCTTGACCATGACTTCAGAGTAAGAAATATATTTTATATCGTAACACACACACATATAAATAAGTTACACAAAGTAGCACCTACTCTGCTATATAAAATGTACTCTGATGTTCTCTATACAAATTTATCCTATTTCCGTTTTTTCAAGCGTCAGACGCCACTTATGAAATTGACGCCATGACCTGGAGTTTGAAAATCACAGATGCAGGGGCCATAGAACTTAGAGAAGGAGCAGGCACAGGGCTATAGAGGGCTTTGAACACCTGTAGCTTCTTGGGCCCAGAGGTGATGTGTGCAGTGGCGATTGGAAATGATCGATATACACCATCTGTCAATATTTAAAATGCACATAACATTTGGCATCACGATTCCATTTCTGGGAATGCAGCCTAGAGAAATACCTGCCGAGGAGCTCGGGGAGGCATGAAGAAGGACGTCTGCTGCAGCTCTGCTTCTCATTAGAGAAACTGAAAGCAACTAAACATGGACTACTATGCAGCCCTTCAAAAGAGCGAGGTCGGTCCCTATTGTGGAGAGATCTCTGGGACATTACAGAACCAGCTGTGTGCTTTGCTTTCAGTTTGGGATAAAACACACCTGTTTGTGTATATGTACATTACATGTGCGGATGCCTTTTTAAGAGATTTAGAAGGAAATTCCAACACATGCTACAACATGGATGAAGCTTGAGGATGTTATGCTAAGAGAAATGAGCCTGTCACAGGACAAATACTGTGGGACTCCACTTATATGAGGTCCCTAGAAGAGTCAAACTCATAGAGACGAAAGCAGAATGGTGGGTGCCAGGGCTGGAGGAATAGGGAGCTGGCATTTAATGGGGACAGAGTTTCTGCTTGGGAAGATGAAAAAGCTCTGGAGATGGGTGGTGGTGATGGTTGTACAACGACGTGAATGTACTTCATGCCCTGAACCGTACACTTAAAAATGGTTGACATGATAAATTTTATTTTATGTATAGTTTGCCACACATACACAAAACAACTTAGAAGGCCCTCCCCCAAACCTAACACTGGTTACCGTGGGGAGGGGAGTGGACTGCGGGGAGTACATTTTACTCACTGTGTTCTTGTGTGTTTTGTTATCTTTGAAATGAGCACTTATTCTTGAATGGCTCACATGATTTTTTAAAAAAAGAAAAAAAAACAACAATGAAAAAAACCACATAAAGTTCAAGTTGCCCTAGGAGTAGAGAGGGTTAGAAGGTGGGCATGAGGGAGAAGTTGGGGTCTGGAGAGACCGGGGGTACTGAAAGATGTGGGTAAAGGTTTACCTCATTAGGCCCAGTGCTGAGTGCTGGGGTAGGGGTGGGGGATAACTAATAGCTCACTAGAAGGAGTGGTTTCAATCCCAGAGAGTTCTGGGAACCCAGAGAACCAGGGAGGGCTTCCTGGGAGAAGTGGCTGGAGCAGGAGGGTGGAGTGTGTGAGGCTGAATAGTAGCAGCAGCCAACTAGGAGGAAGCAGCCTCTGGACGCCCAAGCATCTCCTGGACTGGAGGCTGAGTGAGAGCACCCCCTGACCCACGTGGTCCCTGCTCAGCCCAGTCCCCACAGACTGGCTGCAGTGCAATATGGGAGCAGTTATGCAAATCACCTCCCGGGTGTGGCTCTCATTACCTTTCAGTGACTAGCGGTTGCAGAACCACACTGGCCTGGGGGTGGGGGGGAGGTGGGAACAGATTGCTCAGCTCCCTTCTCTTCCTCCAGCCCTCCTGCTAGAGCCCCAGACCCTAATCACATCTGGTTCACATTGGCCCTGTTTGGTTCCAATCATTTCACTTCCTGCTACCATCTCTGGGCGCCCCAAGCCCTACCCCCACCCCTCCCCCACTCTCCCACTCCCATCTGTGGGAACAGCCCCCTCTCCCCTTCAGCCTTCAGCAAGTCCTGCACAATGGAGTCCCCAACAGCCTGTGTCTCTCCCCTTGACCCCACCAAGAATGTCAAGGGTCATCTCACTGCCCCCCAAATGTACCCATGGCTGTGCCTCCCACCTGGGGTGCCCCGGGTTCTGGTAGCAACGACCCACATCCTTCTAGGTCTAGCCCAGACTTCTAAGAACCCCCACTATCCCTTCAGCCTGGTCCCCTCACCTTCTAGGGAGGGGCTTCCTGTGTCAAGCACTGTGCTGGGCCCATCTTCCACCCTCTAGCCGCCCCTGGGAGGTCCTTGGTAACAGTGGGCAAGAGAAGGGGTATCTACCCGGAGGGTGTTTCTCTCCAAAGAAAAAAGTCCTAAAGCCATCTCCAGGGGCCACTGGACCTCCGGGACAGAGCTGGGAGAGGGTGGGGGGCGGTGTCAGAGTGTAAAGAGACGGGGGAATAAGGGGAGAGGCAGGGAGGCTGTCCCCAGAGAGCAGGCACTCCCAGCACAAAACCAGGTGGACCCAGAGGAGATTTGGAGGGAAAGTGAGAGGACTCTATGCTCCCACCTCCGGCCGTGGGGACTCAGATGAGCTTGGAGTACGGCTCTTTTCGGGGCAGGCCTGGGCCCCATGATCCACACTGTGGCATTTGTCCCACATCATCACTTATCACTGACACGCTGTACTTACCATTAGCCAAGCACCTAAAGTGTGTTAACTTTAGTCCTCACAGCAACCCCAGGAAGGAGCTGCTCTGATCAGCATAATCCCCATTTTACAGATGAGGAAAGCTGAGGCATAAAGAGGTCAAGTAACTGACACCAAGGTCACACAACTGGTAAATAGTCATGCCCGGATCTGGGCCCAGGAGCCTCTTAATATTCCCACTGTTCAGAGGCCTGGGGTCCCTCAGAGAGCTGGGGTCTCTGATGCCACCACTACCCCCCTTCCCACTAGACTGGACTCTGGATTAGGAGGAGCTCCTCAAGGGCAGGTACAGGGTGGGGTCATCTGTATCTCCCACAGCCACCATGAGACATTCATTCATTCATTCATTCACTCATCCCACAGAATTTTTACTGAGTACCAGCTGGAGCTCACGCGCCAAAACCCCTCTGAGCCACAGGTGCCTCATCAGCAAAATGGGAATATTGTCTGGAGCAGAGCATCCAAATAAAATAAAGCGAGCCACCTATGTGATTTTAAACCACCTATGTAATTTTAAATCCATTTAAAGGAGTAAAAAGCAGCAGGTGAAATTAATTTTAATAACATACCTTTTTTTAACCCAATAGCTCCAAAATACTATCATTTCAGCAGGGAGTCAATGCAAAAATGATGAATGAGATATTTTACATGCTTTTTGTTCATACTGGATCTGAGAACTCCCTTTGGACACACCTCTCTGGGGACGAGCCACGTATCTGGTGCTCAGTAGCCGTGTGTGGTTCCGTACTGGACAGCAGGCTTTAGACCGGAAAACTCTACAGAGATCCGATGGCATGAGTGTATCAGCCTCTGGCTCCCAGGCTGGCTCACGGTGGGAACACACACAGGTGTGAGGGTCGCAGCCCCTTCCTTCCCTGGGTCTAGCAGAGCCTCCCCTTAACTCCTGTGTGGCTGGAGTGGGGGGGCCCCTTTGGGGTGCCCCGAGATGAGGCGCCGCTGGCTTTCCGGGAAGGAACAGGAGGGAGGAGGGGAAAAGCAGGCTGGGGCCTCGAGGAGGGAGCTGCTGCCGCCTGGCACAGGGACAGAGTTTGTTTGCACCTCTTTGAAGCCCAGAGATGAAAGCGGGGCCCACATGGCTGCCTTTGATTCTCTCCTCCCTGGGCCCCACGCAGCTGCAGCCAGGCCAGGCCCAGCCCTCCCTGCCCCAGGGGGAGCAAATGAGGCCCCAGGCCAAGGGTGTTTCTCCCCTGGGTGGCTTAAGGGAGCAGCAGAGGAAGCACCCTTCGTCCTGGGGGACCTGCTATCATCACACAGACCCATCCAGAAAAGACAGTGACAGTCTCCCTTGAGAAGAGGGACTTGTGGGGACCTGCTGCCCTGAATCTCTCTTCTGCCAATGCCTGAGCATCCATCATCAGTGGTCAGCTCTTAGAAATAAACACATAAGAGCATGGTGGTTGAGAGGTGAATGAGTCACTTCATGTCCCTAAGCCTCTTTAATTCAATAAATATTTATTGAGGGCTTACTGTGTGCCAGGCACTGTTCTAGGTGTCCTCCCAGAATGGATCACGGAGCAGATGGGATGAAATGATGCGTGTCAAGTGCTTAGCACGGTGTCTGGCATATAGAAAACGCTCAGTACATGTCAACCAGCAGCAGCAGAGTTACAACTAAGTCCTGCATGACCTCTTAACCACCCCAGGCACGGAGGAAAGAGAGCCAGCTGTGGACACTGCCCACCTCCCTTGTGCTCTGGCCTGAACTCTGCTTCCTCCTGTCTCCTAGGTCCTCTGGGGCAGCCTGTAGCCTGGGGGGAGCTGGGGCAGAAGGGCAGGATCCCTGACCTTGACTATTGACCTCTGTGGACCAAGAATGGCAGCCTAGTCCAGAGATAACATGCTCTAGGGACCTCCTGGCCATAAGGGAGGCAAAGTCACACCTGGGACCCTGGCAGACCCCTCCCCTGGCCTAAGCCTGCAGAGCCTGCGGACCCCTCCTCAAGTAACTGGAGGCAATGGGGCCGGCAGGGATTAGGGCGTCTGCTGTTCAGACATCAGATGGCCCGGGCAGCACAGACTGGGTGTCCTAGGCCCTGACCCTTGTCCAAACAGCCCGTGGCGGCTCCCAGCCACCTCACTTCTGAGGGAGAGCCACCTGTGTCCTCTTCCTTCTCCTGGCCCAAGGGGCTGATGTACCGTCCCAGTCACGACATCCTTGCATGCACATTGCATGTTCCGCTCTCACACCGCTCAGTACATGGGGAGGGAGTATCTGTGAGCCCCTCAAAGGTGGGCCTCTCACTCTTGGTCCCCTTCTCGTGGATATCTTGCTGCCTCTCTCAGGTCAGGGAGGAGAAGTGGAGAAACCAGGGCTGGCGACGGGAGCAAAGTGGGTAAGAACCAGGTCCCAGCGCTCATGGGTGACCACTGATTTGCAGAGGCGCAAGTGCACATCCCACGTGTGTCTGGCCCCCGCATGTGGTCATTCCCATTTCAGAGACAGGGAGATCGAGGCTCTCGCACAGTCACATGCTTCAGAGGGAGGGCAGCCAGGATTCAGACGCAGGTCTGACTGATTCCAAGTTTGTGTTCTTCCCACTCGACCACACTGCCAAGGAACGCAGCCCTCTCCATGGTGAGCTCAGAGCGGCCCCAGGCGGCTCCTCCAAAGCCTGAAACTCAGGGCCCAAAACCCCGCCCTACAGCTCCATACAGAGCAGCAGGACCAACACTGGCCTTCAGCACAGACCGCTGGCCAGAATCTCACCCACCCTTTGACCTCAGGCGGGTCACCTCACCTCCAGACCTTTTCTCCCAGAGACCGGCAGAACGCAGGATTTCCAGAAGCCTGCATGGCTGGCAGGGTGATTTTAGGTGGTACGTAGCCTTTTCTTTGTATCCGAGCAGTTTAGATTTGTTTATTGTGTATTAGACCAGGCACATGTCACTAGCGCATCAAACTCACAGTTTCATGGATAGTTTTGCTTCCGTAGCGTCTATGTATGTGAAAAAGTGCACTTACATAGGGCTAACACAAAGGAAGGAAAACACGGGTGGTTGGAGGACACGGCACACCACCATGCCCATGGCAGGGAAGAGTGAGCGAGTGCAATGACCAATATCAACTAGAGGGGGCCTCGGTTGGCTAGGGGGTTGGAGGCAGGGTGCCCTGGCCCCAGTGGCTGTGGCGGATCCCATGGAGGCCTGGACAGGAGAGAGGGAAGCAGGCAGTGAGACGGGAAAGAGGGAAGACAGACAAGTGGAGTTCCAGGGCTCACCCTGGCCGGCGTCTGCATCCACCAGAGCCCACTGAGCCTGGAGACCACATTGCCACCTCCCCTCCCAGGCTGCGCAGTCCGCAGCTGGCTGATGTAAAACACACATGTTTTGACTGAAGCTGCTCCCCCCACCACCACCTCCTGAAAAACGCCAACATTAAAGGGAGCGTAGCTTTGTAAAACTGAAACTGTAAAATGCTTCTGAAACCCAGCCCCGGGGATTAAAGAAACCACATGAAAAGGGACTTGGGACGACCTGGACGCTGACTTCCTGTTCAGAAGTTCGCTCACCATGTGCCTCCCACCCGGCCTGGTGGCTCAGATTGAGGAGGAGGAGGCGGGAGGAGGAAGGCCAGGGCCAGTGGGGGCCTCAAGGGGGCCTCCAGAAGTCCAAAGCTCACTAAAGTCCAAGACCTGACAACCTTGGCCATGGCTCTCCCAGGCCTCTGACCTCCAGGGTCTCTGAGGAAAAGGTGCAATGTTGCCCTTGGCCTTGGGACCCCACCCTATAGTAGTAACAGAGGGATTGGGAGCAAAGGAGACCACAACCACCCACCATCCTACTTCCCAGCCTCTGCCAGTCTCCCTTCAGCTCCCAACATGACCCTAACTGGCCTTGGACCCTTGGAGATGTGGGAAGTGCTTGGTGGGGTCACGCCAGCTCAATCTCCTGTCCAACCAGGCACAGGAGCCGACTGTGGGTTCAAATCCCAGCTCTGTCACTTATTCAGTGTGGGACTCCCAAGGAACTACCATTGGAAGCTCCCCACCTTTTCCCTCCTATGTCACTGAGCGGTGTGAGGCTAGATCAAGCGATGTTTGGACACAGATACTGTGACCGAGACGGTGCAAAAGTGGTTCTTCTCCTGCTCTCACAAGACGGGGTGTGGAGTCCCCCATTGGTCTCCCTCTTCCTACATGGCTTGGGCAAGTCACAGCCCCTCTCTGAGCTCAGGACCCTCCTCCTTGGGAAAAGAGGATAGGATGGGTGGGGTCAGAGGGGAAGCCTGCGCGACAGACACTTGTGTGTGCACGAGCCCGCCATGTACACTCCTGCACAGACACACTCACCACACCCTCACACACATCGTACAGCAAAAGACCCGCACACAAACACACACTTCACAGGCCCCTTGGTGGCCACGGCCACCCCCAGCTTCATCACAGCCCTCCCTCCGTTATATAAACTCCCCGTGCCCTCCAGTGTCCCCCGCAATCACTTACCTAATATTAGGATATTAAAAAATATGGCAAGATTTTAAGAGACTTATTAAAATGCAATTAGCAGCGTGTACGACTTAAGCAGGGAGATTATTTTTAAAAATGACTTGATTGTGCGGAATACCACGCACCTTCCCGAGACGGTAAACCTGCCAATCACACACATCCTCAAACGAGGAGCTTTCCTCACTTTCTCTTTGTCCTTCAGGATTTTCTCCTGCCCCCAGTGACCACGAAGGCTGTGGTCCCCCACCCACAAAAGCCACTGCCCACACACAAACACTCTGAGCCCCCTCAAGGGGTCCCTCAGAAGGAAGCCAAGGGGTCAATCAAGTCCAAAGCCAAGCCTGGAGGAGTTTCCAGAAATCGGCCAGAGGGTAGGCAAGGGGATGCAGAAGCCGCCCCCCCCTCCACACACACACATACACTCCCCGCCGACCCCATTAAGATTTGGATCCACAGAGGCTGCAGTCGGAGTGAAGGTGGCAGACTGTCCTTGCTGCGAAGCGACTGGGGGTGGGAAGGGCTCAGGGGCGAAGGAAGAGGTCCCAGGGAGTGGGTTACTGCTGGCCCCCTCTGAAAGCTGAGTCTCAGAGCCCCTGCGCCGCAGCCCCCCGCAGCGCCCACTCGGCGGGGCTGGAACGGTGGGTTATGCTGCCCCCTGCTGCCCGCTCTCCGCACTGCAGCCCCGCTCCTGGGACCAGGGGACTGAGCGAAAGCGCTCAAAGGGTCCCGGGTCAGCCCTCCACCTTCTGCGGGGTCCACGAGAAGGACCCCAGGGTCTTCCTGGATCTAACCTGAAGAGAAACACGCGCATGGAAACGTGGGGATCGCTCTCCGACGGCCCCCTCCCCGGCCACCCCACCCCTGGCTGAAGGAGTTTATCAAATGTGCGCTCTTCCTGGCATTAGGCTCCCGCTGGCACTTTTATTTCAACCATAAAAAGGCTATTTCATTGAGAAATAAAGTCCCATCTCCCTGACGTGTAACTCCTTTCAGAGCTCTTACTTAGCCACCAGGCAAAATTTATGTTTCCTGGATGCTGTCTCTGGGGATTGCAACTGGAAATTGGGGAGATAGAGCTGGAAGGGGGGTTTCCTTTCTGGCTGATGGACGTGTGATAATTCTTTTGGTCTAAGGAGCCCAGAAACCCAACGTGTCCAGGAGACAGCCCTCACCTTGGAACAAGGAGACTTGGGTATGAGTCCTGGTTCTGCCACCTTTGCTGTGTGACCTTGGGCAAGGCACCGAGCCTCAGTTTCCTCTGCTGCAAAATGGGAAGAACTAGTCCTCTCTTCCTCAGAGGGATGGCTCTAGCTGCAGTGAGCAGATGGAGGTGGAAAGTACCTGGAAGCTGTCAAGTACTGCTGTCATTACGGAAGAAGAGGAATTCTCTGCCTTAGGGGGGTGTCCCTGGCACAGATTCTCCAAGAATCTCAACTTTCACGTGTATCAGAATCAGCTGGAGGGCTTGTTAAAACACAGATTGCTGGGCCCCACCCCCTGAGTTTCTGGATTAGTAGGTCTGGGATAGAGCTCAAGAATTTGCATTTCTAATGAGTTCCCAGGTGGTGCTGATGTTGCTGGGACCCTGTTCTGAGGGCTTTGAGATCTGGAATGTGGGACAGCTCAGCCTGGGCCTCGAGAGAGGGTGGTGGAGCTGGTGGGATGTCACCTGTGGAGCAAGGTAGGGGTGGGCTCTGGCCAGCTACATGTCCATGTTATGCTATCTTGTGCCCCCACTGGCTTGTCCTGAGATCTCTGACAGCCCACACCCTCAGAGACCAGAGCAGCAGAGGTGTCAGGAGGTGGGCTGAGCTGGGGAGGATGGATACTCAGCGGAAAGACTCACCATCTTCACAGGATGGGCCCTGTTATCCTAGAGCGGCGGTGGCCCGTGCTGAAACAGGCTCGGAGAAGTGAACGGATTTGCTCAAGGTCACACAGCTTGGGCAGGACACCCAGAAGAAAGCTCTTCCTGGCCCTCTGGTTATGCAGTAATTTGGAAGATTACTAACTTGATGACTCCAATTCCACTTTAAGTGATATTCAAATACCCAGTGGAGACTTGCAGCTAAGGCAGAAAGAGCATGTTGGTGATAGAAGAAATCTGCCGTGGGAGCATCTAAAATCTGGGAATTGGAGACCTTCAACAAGAGAAAAACAATGAGCCTGGGTGGAGCAGGGCGTGAAAACCGGATTTGTGCTCAAGGAGAAAAACCCAAAAGGGAAAATGGACCACTGGCTTCTCCGTGTAACAGGAGAGAAGGACGGTAAATGCATCACAGACCCTGGACTTTACTCACAGAGTCATGGCGGGGGCGGAGGTGCGGAAGATGAGGATACAAAGTGCTGAAGGCGAGAAGCTACCCACATCTAAGCACCCGATATCCCAGATCGTCTGAGACCCACCTCGCAGGGAGCTGACCAGAGGGGAAGTGCCGCTCCCTGACAGGATTTGCCTCATGGCAGACACCCAGCCATTAACAAATGACTACAAGACCTGGGAAGTCTCAACAGGAAAACTGGAGGTCCCCAGGCAGGGAGAACACTCGAGCACACACACACGTGTACACACGGCCGTGGGATCAGACACACGTGCCACCCAGGTCCTAGCGGACTTGGAGCCCTGGTCACAGATCTGGGGTTATCCCAACTTGGGGGAGAACAGCAGCCCGAGCACCTTCTAATTAAACACGCTGTCCCGGTTTTGAGTCAGTGCAGAGCAGAGCGAGGAAAGGAAGAGAAGTAAAGTGGTTTGTTCCAGCTGCGCAGAGCTGGGAAGGGTGCCCAGAACAGTTAATGCCCAGACCCTCTCAGCCTTGCAGATCGCCGCCTGCCTGGGGGAAGAGCCACTTATGCCAGGTAAAGCCTGGCGATTTCATTAACTCCATTCCCTTTGTCTCATCTCCAAGAACGCAGGGTGGTTAAACATGAGAAGGGCTTGGTAAAGGGTCAGCCCTGGTTTACAGGACTTTCTCGGGTGTGTGAGCCCCTAGTCTGTGAGGTCCCAAAGCCGGTGGCTCTGCAGAGATGGAGAAGGGGAAGAGGTGGATGGGGCTGGTGGTGTGGTGTAGGCATGGGGAGAGATAGACAAGGAAAGAGAGGGAGGGAGGGGGAGAGACTGCAGGCCAGTGTTGTGAGATGGAAGATGTGACATGTCTCAAACGTCACTGGCAGCCATCTCCACTGAGCCATCTGGATGCTGGTGGGAGCGGCACAAGCCCTCAACCAGGGGCCCTTTGAATCACCTTTCCTTCTAGCGAGGTGGGCTGGCCTGTCTTACCCAGGGCCCCGCATCCCCTTGCTCTGCTCTGGTCTCTCTGATGTCCACTTTCCAGCCAGCTTTTTCAAACCTGCATAAAATCTGGCCTTGACCTCTAGGTCCTGCAGGCCCACTGTTCCCTCCACGTCCTCCTGCTTTCTCGACCAGCTTGGATGGCCTTCTTTCTGTCCCTCCAACCCTCCCAGGGCCCTTGCACTTGCTATCCCTCTGTCTGGGTGCCCCACCCCTAGCTCTTTCCACGTGTACCTCCCCAGAGGGGAGCCCCAGCTGTCCCACCCAAAGCAGCCCACAATCCACCCCCATCCAAGTTGTGTGTTTGGGTCTTTTCAGAGCACTTGGCATTATCTGCAATTGTCCATGCATGCGTCTATTGTCAGTCTCCACCCCCGTCACATGTGCACACTACAACTTTTGCTCCCACATGAGGGACCTTCTCTGTCCAATTCACTCTCCCTTCCTAGAGCTGGAATAGCGCTTGGCACAGAGGATGCACTCCATAAAGGTTTGTCAAGTAATGGGGTCCAGGATACGCACTCAGGAAGGCAACAGGGCGTCTGGGGAACCAGCTGACAGTGAGCCCACAGCAACACAGCACTGGGCTCCACCCACCTTCCCCACCAGCCTCTGAAGACCTGCTGGCCGCGAAGCCATGGGCCCCTGTGAGCTTGCCCAGGCCTAGGGGAGGTGAAGGCCTTCTTTCCTCCCCAGCCCAGAACACCCAGCCAGGTAGCCAGGGAGCGGCCGGAGGCTTGGGCCTCTTCCTGCTGACTTCCCCTCTAGGTGTCAGGCTTGCCCTGGCATGGGGGCTGCTGTCCCTGGGCAGCGGCCACCCTCAGGAGACCCGCCTGGTGGGGGGAGGGGCCTGGCTTTGGAGTCACGGCTCCGATTCAAGAAGGGAAATCATCTGAGCTTTTAAAAAATTAAATGGAGTCAGTAATTTGATTTCAGGGAGAAGCTGAAAACCTCGTAATGGCAGAAGCAGCTCAATTCCGTGCTGAAAAGGAAAAGCCTTAAATGGGGCTATTAAGCTTTTGCTGGGATGGATCTGCCCGGAGAAGGAGGAAGGAGGGGGGCGGGCAGGGGGAGCAGTCGTCCTGTAGCTAGAGACCGTTTATCAGCCAAGACAACCCTGATTATTTATTTATTTATTTGTTCCGTGTTGCCGAAGGCCTCCTCTCCTTGGCTGTGATTCAAGTCCCACTTCCAGTGATGGGCCGACCTGGAAGGGGAGGGGGTGCCACCCTTCCAGGGAAGCACCAAGAGCCACTCCAGCTCAGGCGACTGCTGGGCTTCTGGGCCAGGGAGTCTGGGAGCACTGGGGTCCCCCGAGCTCAGTGGGGTCACTGGCACTGTCCAAGACAGCGCGGTACGGGCACCAGAGCAAGGGAGAAGTAGGTCAGGAAAACAGCAGTAACACTCCCCATTCTCCTCCCATGGGGTCCTTTAAGAGACCTGGGTCATGGCCCCTGGAAGCCGTGGGGTGGTGGGGTGTCTCACACCATAGGGTCTTATCACCACCACCCTCACAGAGATGTCTGAACTATGGCTGAAGGCTTTCCATGCTCTCCCCCGCCTCTGCCTGGGCCTGGGAGCCCAGCCACTCTGATTTGCCTGAACGGAAGCAATAAGAACCACAAGAATGGCTCACGGGATCTGAGCACATGTGGGGGCTGCACTAAAGGCTTTGCGTCCATTGCTTCATTTACTCCTCAGTACCCCCATGGGGGAAGAAGTCATCCCACATTTGACTGATAGGTGACTGAGGCACAGAATGGTCGGTGCCTTGCCCAAGGTCACACAGCTGAAGAGCAGAAGGACTATGGCCTGAACCACAGCAGCCTGGTTGCACAGCCTGCAAACTTTCCCCTCCACCCCCCCAACACCTCCTCACATTTAACAACATGGGCCGTGACCTCAGCATCCAAGCAGGTGGAAGGCATGTCTGAACAATGCCCACCCCACTCCTTTGCACTTGGGGTCCTAGGGGCACCCTCACAACTCATCTGGCAAAGGGGCCTCTCCGAAGCCCCTCCACAATATTCTGAAGCTCAGGACTGTGAGGTTCAAGGCTGCTTGCCAGTGTGGGCTCTGTTGGACCCTGCTGGGTGCCCCTGGCCAGCAGCGACAGGGTCTCCAGGCCCAGCAGGGCTGGGCGAGGCAACGTCCGGGGGAGGCCGCGGACTCTAACTTTGCAGACGTGTGTGCGCAGCCCCCACTCAGCCTGTTCCACCAGTGAGCTGGGGGCTGACTCCCGGCCCTCACGCGTTCTCGGACCCTCCCACAGATGAGACTGCACTTCCTGGAGGTGGAGGCCAGGGCTCTCATGAAGAGTGACAGGTAGCCCCTTTCTGCTGGCAGCTGCTCAGCAGTAAAAACCGGTGCGGGGGGGGGGGGGGGGCCGCTGCTGGGCCCACCGTGTGCCTCCCACCGTCCTGAGGCCCTCAGGCAGGCACGGGGGGCCTGGCCACAGCCACCACGCCTAGAAGTATTCACTCTTAGGGCAGTGACTGTGACATCTGCCCGAGCAGGAAGGCATGTCCCAGGCCCTCCATGTCCTGACTTAGTTCTAGGGAGACAGGTCCAGGTATCCTCTGGCCCCCTTCCCGGGTGGCCCTGTGGCCTCCATGATGGAGGATGTTTCCTGGGGCTCTCTGGGGGAACAGCGGAAACCCAACACTTCTTCAGCAGGCTGGTCATCAAGGTTCTCATCAATGCATGGATAGGCTCAGTTGCAGCCACGTCTCCCCCTGACAACCCTCCAGGAGGGGACTTCCTGGTGGCTGGGCAGGGTCTTGCTCAGGCCTTATCACCCCCAGAGCGTCAGCTAGGGTGGCATTTGGCCTTGAGACTGGGAACACTTTGGATTGTTCAGCCCCTGGTGAGGTGGCTGAGGAGGTCCTACAGACCTGAGGAGAGTGGCTGAAGACAGGGCCGTCCAGGTAAGCCTACTCTCCCTGGGTGGGCCTAGGGACCATGCTGGTCCTGCCTGGCCCTGGGAAAAAGGGAGACAGTGGATGTCCAACTTCTTCCCATAGGTTTGGCTCTTTGCAGAAATGGTCCAAGCTCCTTCCTCAGTGAGGGAGCAGTGGAGAGAGAGAAGGCATCAGAAATAACAGGACATGGGCTGCAGCTGCCCTGAGGATCGCAGTCCAGAGAAGCGCCTGTAGGAGCTGTGACCTCCAGCTGGTTCTCTAGGCCTAGTTTCCAGGCTCCATGCCTCAGTTTCCCTCCTTCTATTTGTGTGCACTGACCCTCCCCTCCACCTCCTTTTGCTGGGTCTCAAGGCCGTGGGAGGCTATGAACCAGGCAGGACAGCTGGGAGGGGGACTGCCCTCGGGTGGGAGCTCTGGGGGCCCCCACTTTCTCTGAGGAATGTTCTGAATTTAAGGAGCAGGAGAAATGAGTGGGGCTCCCTTTGGAAGAACAGTGGTGAGAGAGAGGGTCCACCAGGTCTTCGGAGGATGTGGCCCTTCAGAGGAGCCGGGGTAGAAGACAGGACGATGGACTTGCAGTGGACTCTCCCTGGAAAGGTCGGTGAGTGAAGCTCTGAGAAACCCCTTCCTGGAGGCCCCCACGGCAGATGGTCCTGCAGTTTGGAACTGGAAAGAGGCAGCAGAAGGCATTCCTGCTGGATGGGTCTCAGGTCCTGGGGACGGTGGCGAGGGGGTGGTCCTCACTGTGAGCTGAGGCAATTTTTCCTGAACCTCCCAGAAAGGAAGCAGAGGTCAGCCCTCTTCCGAAGAAAGCAAAATCCTCTGACATTCTGCTGGAGGGGTCACACATGTCCTTTTTTACAGATGGGGAAACAGAGGTTTGGGGAGGTCAAGTTCAAGCATTGGGTTAGGAACCGTTTTCATTGGCTAAACTTCACAGACCTCTGACCTGCAGTCCTTTTTGAGAATATGTGGGCATCGAAATCTGTTTTTGAAACGGAATCACGGAATGTCTGCAAACAGCACCTGGCCCTAACTCCCTGCCCCTGCTTGGTATCTCCAGCAGGTTTCATCTTTGAGCCACGCCCTATTTTGAAGCCAAATATGTCAGCCCAGCTGCAGAAACCACATAAACCAGAATCAGCCTGGACTCAGTTGACATTCGAGACCAGATCACTCTTTGTTATGCGTGGGAGAGGTCTCCTGCACACGGAAGGATGTTTAGCAGCGGTCCTGGCCTCTGCCCACCAGGAGCAGTAGTATTCCCCTGAGTTGTGACAATCAGATGTGTCTCCAGACATTGTGCAATGTCCCCTGGTAGGCAAAACTGCCCTCCACGCCCCACCCCCGTTGAGAATGGCTGGGTTAAAGCTTGCAAATTCTGGCTCATGAGTCAAGTGCAGCCCTTACACACGTTTGGTTTGGCCTGCAGAGGGTTTTTAATATTTTTTTAATTAATAGACAAAATTTTATAACCAGCTTCTCCTGGAAAATCAGAAGATTTGACCACACTGGCCTGCCTCCCTGCAAGGTGGGGATCGACTCCAGCTAGAGAGGGTAACGCTCTTTATCGGGGTCTGGTTGCTGCGAGTTCACTGGAGTCTCCACCACTCCCTATCGTCTCCTACACTGAGCTTTGCGACCCTTATCCTCCTATACTTGGGTGGTGGGTTTTCGAACTCCCTGCGTGACCCCTAGAGGCATTTTTGTCAGTAACGCCTGCTTTAAAATGTACAAAATGTTTAGCAATAGCTAAACCACCCTCTTGGTTTCTCTTCTCCAGGCTGGACTCTCCATTGCTTCCACTGTTCTTGACATCTCTGATCTTAAATAGTTAGGATTTCTCCTGTAGGTTCTAACCACTTTGGGGGCATGGGGAGGGGGGAGAAGATTTTTTTTAAAATCTGTAACCACCAAATGCTTAGGTAATCCAGGTGCATTAATATTCCGGCATAGGAGTCATCTATTTACATAGAGAAATGTTCTTTGCCTAAAACATTTTTAAAGAATTCCTAGTGAAAATTCACTCCAACAAGTATGTGTTAAGTGCTTACCAAGGGCAAGACAGTTGGATAAGGCTCATGAAGAATAAAATGCTGAACAAGGCACAGCCCCTGAATGCAGGGAGTTCACAGACTAGAGGGAGAGAGAGGAGCGTGCGCTAGTAACTGTAATAGGAATAGAAAGAGCTAGAAGCTGCAGGACATGTGCAGGGAAGGTGTGCTGGGAACCAGAGAGGAGAGAGATACATTCTGGCTGCTGATATTAAATTAATTAAATGAGGAAGAGAACATTCTTTCCCCGTGTAAATCTTTCCAGACAGGCCAAAAAGTCTCCCTAAAATGTTCTTATTGCTATTGCCAAGCTATTTTTGTATTTTATTTACTGCGTCCCTATCAAGGACCAACCCTCTCTGTTCAAAGCCCAGGAGAAAGGTTATCTGCTCCGTGGTGTCCTCCCCCGCCCCTACCCCTACCCTCACTTACCCCCGCCCCCACCTGCACCCCTGCCGTCCATTATAACTCTCCCGACATTTCTTCTCTCCGCTTCCAGACTGGACACCAAAGGAGAGTATGGACCAAATCTGGCGGCCTCTGTTCCCTCCTGAGCCTCACACGGGGCTTCCCATGTGGCAAGTGCTCAGTGAATTTTTGCTGGATAAAGTTCTAGTCCTCCCTTTCCAAAATCAATGTCTTCACTGCAGGAAACTGTTCAAATAAAAACAGCCGAAATGTGTAAAAACTTTCAAGAAACACTGCCATTTTTAGCAGACTGTTAGAACTCATCTCCCCACCAGCCTTTTGCTTTGTTTCTAATTCTGAATTTGGGGCTAGATGTGGTAGGCAGTCCCCCCTTTTAATCTTTAAATATAGTTCTGAATATAATTACATTTTTATGCAGCACCAAAACATCATATCCTGGTAACGGGGCATTCTTGCACTATTAACATCTGAGTTAAATCTCCTTCACGTCTGTCTTCTATTGAGGACTGTTAGGAAGTTTAAGATGAAAGTGATCAACATCATTTGTGAATTATGTGTATTTCCTTATGCTGTATTTCAATGGGTTTTGCTCCTGGTGGTTTTGCGAATACCAGGTCGTCTGGTAGCCGTGCTTTCACTGAAAACCCCTTTTAAGACACGAATCCCGTGATCCTGGCATGGAGGACACACACCATGTTTAGAAGAGGGTTCGTCTTGGGTGAAGAAATAAGTTGCATCGCGTCGTCCTCCTTGCCAAGGAGCCTAATCCATCTAGTAAGTGACCTGAGGAGCTGGAGCCCACACAGATAGCTGAGCGGATCCAAATGGAAGCGGCTCATCTCATTCCAGAAACCCTGCTAAGCTCCTAACCCCATCATCTCCAGTCCTTACGACAGGTACCAGTAGTCCCATGTTGCAGATGGAAAAACTGAGGTTCAAAAAGGTCCAGGGACTCACCGAGGTCCTGCAACTGGTGAGCAAGCTGATGTGTCCCCCAGTCAGTTTGACTCCAGAGCTAGTGACGTCACCACTGAGAAAGATGATAGAAAGGGAGCCATTTCCAAATGGAGTTGGAGCCACCCTCCCAGAGGAAAGCCTTTGCAGTCTTGCTCCTTGAATCTTTGGAATGTCTGAACCGGGCAAAATAACCTTTGGGTAGAGCCGGACCAACAGTATCTTCCAAACAACTGTTTGTAAAGCTAACAGGAAGACAGACCTCCTGACAACAAGGGCTGAAAATCAAGGACAGTCCTTTAGAATCAGTGAACAGCCACGTATAGTTAAAGAATAACTTAGTTTATTAGCTCCAGTAGAAATTCCTTCCTCCTAGTCATGTAATTATTTCCCTTCCCTTTCTCAGAAAAGCCCTTTGCCTTTACCCCGTAATCGGAACATAACTTGGGTTTCTGCCTGAATCTAATGCCCCCGATAGCAATTCTTTTTTTTTCCTTTAAATCTCAAATAAATGCTTGTTGCTGCCACTTCGGCTTTTTATTTTTAAGTTAACACCACTTAGATCCGATGCTGGTTCCAGCCAGCACGCCTGACACCATCCCTTACCTCGTTGGGTGTGGGACCTGTCAGGCCCAGGAAGGGAAAGCCCTGTCACAGGAGAAAGAACCACAGGCTCGGGAAAGAGGGCCCCTATGGCATGTGCCTGTTACCAGCAAGCACAGCCTTGTGGTGACTACCCACACACTAGAAGCACTCCACTGTCCAGAGGATGGGAGCAGCCATCTCAGCAAATTCCAGGCTCAGCGCTCCCCTACAGAGAGCTTGTGTTCCCGGGGTTCCTCGGGCCACCTGGCATTGCTGTGGGGCAATGAGGAATTCATCGCATGGGGCAGGGTGCATCTCCTGCCCTGTGGCTGTCCTCCATGGGGTCACCTGGCAGGAGTGCCAGGCCTCAGGGGCATAAATGGAAAAGGTGTGATGTCAGCCGGCCCCACAGATCTGCTCTCCATGTCTCTGCTTCCCCATGGTGTCAGTGGCTCGAAGGAGATGGGGCCATCAAAAGGGGCAGGACAGCTGATGCCAAAATCAGGACAATGACCTGGACCCGGAGCCCCCCAGGATGCTGACCACCACAAAGTGCCCGTTTTCCATCACGGAAATGGTACCGGACTCAGAGGACTTTCAGGCTCATGCTTCCCTCAAAACAGAAACCTCTTTCCTTTGGACCACAGACCTCTTTTGTCTCTGCTTGGGAATATGAACTAAGACCTCTGACTCTGGCCGGGATGACACTGGAATGGGGATAGACACGTGACACAGAAAAACATACACTTTGCAGGCACGTGGACAAAAGGGTGTTTGCAGGACTTTAGCCAGGGGCCACCCCCATGATCAGCACAGCACACTTTCCGAATCAGTGACATGAGGTTACCTGGTGTTTAGTATCTCCCCCTGGGCTGGAACCTGGCTGCACAGATGAAGAAGAGAACAGAAAAGGACCATCCCAAATCCCTGGGGGATCCTGCCGTTTGTGAAGGTCTGTAAGGAAGCAGGGGCCACGAGCAGGGCTGCCCCCTGGGAAGCTGACGAAATGTCTCTGCCAAGACTGTCTTCAGCTTTGGTGACTTAGCCTGGTGCTCTTCCATTGCCAAAGCTGCTCTTAAGAAATCAAACTCGTATCAGTTGTTTACACTTTAGCAAGAATTTTACTGTGTCAGCCCTCTCACGGGGGCATTTTCAGCCAGCTCTGCAGTTGCTAAATGAAAGCATCTGTCTCCAAATAAAGGGATTTCAGGCATCACAATTAAGGGAAGAAATGTTTGGGGGCTTGGCAAGACCATCCCCCGTGCCCTAAATTCACCAGAGTCCCAATCATGAAGTTTGGTCCATGATAAAATTCTAGACATTGGAAAGTCTTAGTCTTCTCTGACCTGCCCCTGCAGGACGAAGCGTCTGATCCACCTGCATATGAAATTCCTTCGAATTTAAATTCCCTGGAGATAGGAAATGGTCTTCCAGATTTCGGGCCTCCCCGTATTACACCCCAAGCTGAACAAAATAGTTAACACATACAGGGTCTAGATCTTGGGTCCCGATTGCTGTCAGGTCACAGAGCCCTGGAGAGCCTGATGAAGGCTGCAGATCCTCTCCTATCTTTGTTCTCAGACACCTTGGAGCCCATCTTGGAACCTCCCAGGAGTTTGAAGACCCCCAGTTTGGAGGCCTCTAGTAAATGATTCCATTTTCACCCACATTCCACACCCCACCCATACTCCACACACACCCAGGCGCTCCACAAAGAGCAAAGGTCTCTCTTTGTCCCAAGCAATTCCAGAATGCTCGACCAAGGTTGGGGTTAAGAAGAGAGGTGGGGTGGTGCCTTGGGGCTCAGGGGCCCAGGAGAGAGAGGAACACAGAGGGGACGAGAGAGCGCTGACGCTGGGAAGGATGCAGGTCTGGGGTACTCCTCGGCCTTCCCCGATGGGCAAGCAGCTTCTAAAGCGTGGGCATAGTCACTGCTCCCCAGCCAGGTGTCAGGAGCTCCTGGGAGGTGCAGCACCTGGTGAGGCAGGAGAGCCCCCTGTGGCCTCTGAAACTGCTCCCTCCTCAGGTCTCCCCTCCCAGACCAGTCTCTGGACTAAACCCCAAGTGTCACAGAGCCCAGGTCAGGGCCTGTTGCTCCAATGCAACCAGGAAATAGTACTATTTAGCCAGGATATTTTTAGCAGGAAGCCAGCTCGGAGCAAATGTCATGTGAGCCGTCTTCTCTTACACGGCAACTTTGGGCTATTTAAAGAGATGGTAATTACGTTCCTGCCACCATGATCAGGACGAGCTGAATGCATGATTGCAGGAGCCCCTCATCTGCCGTGCGGAGCACTTTACACTAATGGAGCCCAATTTTCAAAGCCGCCTGCCTAAATCTGTCCAGTCTCACAGGTGGACATTTGAATCAGCACCGGAGGGGTGGCAACCTGCTCTTTGGGGCCTCATAACTGTTCCCAACAGCAGCTCCAAGGGTGCTATGCCTTGAGACCCCCCCTCGAAGCCCCCCCGGCAGGGCTGCTGCCCACCACTGACCGTGTCTCTGAAGAAGGTCTTGCCTCTTGTTGATGTCTGTGTGCAATCCCATCTGGCTGGCGTCTTCGAGAAAAGCCACCAGCTCCCCTTGAAGGGACAGCAGCCATGGGGTCTGGAGAAATAGGACACACTCATAAACAATCTGGCCAAGGAAATACCAGAGGGTCAAACAGAAAGTGCACTTGAGGGGGACACTCAGGAAAGAGACAGGGCCACGGGGAGGCTGGGCAGCGGCCACTCAGGGAGGAAGGCAAAGTGGATGGACTCCTGCACTCCTCATACGTTAGGGAAGCAGGCCCCTTGCAGGAGGGCTTGGCACATAGTAGGTGCACTATGTGGCTGAAAGAATGGATGCACTGTTACCCCTAGTAGCAATGCCACCCAGACCACCCATACGCCACACAGGCCAGGGGCAACTGGGGTTTTGTCCTCAGCTCCATTTGCCAAGGCAACTGGGGCTTTGGATAAACGTGGGTGCCTAGGGAGGGGTCCTCAGACTCTATCCTAGGAGGACTAGTAGAGGAAATTCAGAAGGAGACTTGAGGAAGGGAAAGCTGACTTCAAATATTCAAAGGGATGTGAAATGGAGAAGAGAAAAGTTCCTTCCGGGAGGCTGCGGAGAATAGACCCAGGACCACCAGAAGGCGAGTTTTGGGAAAGAGCAAGAACAGGTGCCCTGCAAAGGAATGAGCTCCCGTCACTGGAGAGAATGTTAGCAAGGGAAGGACCTTGGAGCACCGCCCAAGGTGGAGGCCCTCAGGTTTCCTCTCCGATGGGCTCAGGCCTCTGCCTGGAGGGCACTAGGGGAAGCTTCCAGCTTCAGCTGCCAAGACAACGGCCCAAGAGAGTTGGCACTGCCCACCAACACTCTCCAAAGGATCACAGAAGACAAAATCTCCTGCCTCAGAGTGCCCCTGAGCGCCGCTGGCAGAACCTTCCAGAAAGCTGCTCCTGCACCACCTGTCCACTGGCGCGTCCCAGGGTCAGGGGCGGGGAGACCTGCGGAACAAAGAGGAAGCAACATCTCCTGGCAAGCGGTAAGCAAAGGTGAGTGAGTAAACATTTCTGCCAGAGCATATAAGCGCTGGCAATTACCCCAGCAGGAGGCCGGCGCGAGAGCGGAGCGGCAGGGTTGTTTGCTCATCAAGACAAGAAAATCATTTATGTGCTGGGACTCGAGTGTCAACAGACCCAGGGAAATGTGGTTGCCTCAGCTGCCGCCCTCGGCCGACCAAGGGGGCAGCTGGGGTCCCGGGCACAGCTGGCGAGGAGGCACTGCCGCCTTCAGGACCTTGGGGAGTGCCGAGGAAGGAATGGGGGAGAGGGCGAAGAAGAGTCAGTATTTCCCCTTGCCACCACCAAAGCTGACCCACTGTTCCCACACCCGCTGCAGCCTGGAGGGAGGCAGGGAAGCCCCTGGAGGCTGCGTTTTAAGTAGGAGGGAAACAATTCTGCTTAAAGAAGGAAGGGAAGAAGAGATCAAGCGCGCAGCCAAAACCGCGGTGCCCTTTACGGCCCCACGCGGAGGCTATATTTAGGGCCGAGGACATTCCGCCGGACCTCGGGCAGCCTGCACTGGGAGCAATCGCTAATCACTGCATTGAGTTTACGGGTGCCCCTGGGCACACTTAACCCAGGGCAATGAATAGTTATTGCGAGGCCTCCCGCTCGGGACCTGTGGGCACACTTAAGCGAGCACGCGGATCGCTGCGAGCGGGCACGGCTCGGGTACACCCTTGGGCACCCTGCGCCTTCAGCGGGGAGAGGCAGAGTATTAAATATCTATGTGCCCTGTGCCCACAGCTGCATTTAGCCAAGGGCAAGGCAGGTGAAACGGCTTTAATTAAAACTTAATGCAAGTTCAAGGGGCAGGTACGGAAGCAACGGCTGCAGAAGTCACCAGAAATGAATCGGTCAATTCGACGAGGTTCTCAGGTCGGGGAAGAAGAAGGTGGCGGGGAGGGGGGCTGGGGCAGCGGAGACCTGTCTTCTGTCGCATGCACGCTGCCCATCTCGCTGCGTCTGTGTGCTGGGATGTGCGGGCACCACAAGCTCCCACACCTCGTTGGGAGAAGGATGCTGAGTGGACATCCAGACGTCAACGGCAGGTCATTGGAGACAAAGCAGGTGCTGGGGCTGAAAGCGGAGCCTGCTTTCCTCAGCAACTCGGGCCACTGTCGAGTGACATCGACAACACCGTCCCCCTGGCGGCAGCTCCCAGAATTACAGGCCCAGGGCAGAGGTAGAAGGGACCAGACCCTGAATGTCAAAGAACCTGGTGGCAAGCTTGGAGACCTGGGGGTAGGGCCCTACAATTCTTAGAAGGACCAACACCGGGCTTGGCGTGGCCACTTGTGCCACTAAAAAGGCAAGCAGTCAGAGAAAGCCCCACCCACTCAGCCCTGCTCCTCACAGCAGGGAAGCAAAGGAATACCAGAGGGGTCTGCCCTTCTGCCCAAGATGGCAGTGAGCTGGGCTCAGAGCTAGAGGAGCTCAGGTCTCTGAGCCATGGCCAGGGCTCTCTTCCTGCCACAGTGAACTCGCTTTAAAATTCAGACCAATGAGAATACAACTATAAACTCCTCCTAGAACAAGAGTCCACGTCTTATTCAAATCTGTTCCATTAGCACCAGCACAGTACCTGGCATATAGTGGGTGCTTAATGAATGCTTGCTGAATGGATGGTGATTGTCACAGGCAGGCTTTTCGCTCCAAACTCCTCCTTTCATTTCTTCTTTCCTTTCCTCTTCCTTCCCCATCCCTCCTCTTTCCCTCCTTGTTCCAGTTTCCTACCTGGCAGGGGTTACACACCAATATCCCTCAGGCCAAATTCAGCCATACAAAGCTTACAAAATTAGAGTCAACTTTTTTAAATTAGGAGATTTCACGTACAATTATAGATTCCCAGTTTCTCTTGGACAGTTGGGGAGTCTGGCCAGATGGGACTGGGGTAGGGTGGAGGCCACCCCTCTGCAGGGGCCAAACTGTACTGGTCCCAGCTTGCCACCCCCCAGCCCCGCTCTGCCTACTTCACAGCCCAGCTCTGCCACTTACCCGCTGAGGGAACTTGGGCACATCCCCTAATCTCTGTGCTTAGTTTTCTCATCTGTAGAATGGGGATAATAATAGCACCCACTGCACAAGATCATTGTGAACATGAAACGAGTTGATATTGACAAAGTGGTTAGAACAGTGCTTGGCATGGAGCAAGTAGCATGAAATGTTTGCTAAATGAATGAAGACATGAGTAAAATTCTTTCCTGCCTCCTCAGTCTGGCTCACTCGCTTCTGCTGAGGGTTTGGCCCCTGGAGGCATTTGCATCTGTAACCTCTCCCACCACCCAAGTCTTGTTCAGCTCACAGAGGCTCCCCCAGGGCTGAGAGAAACCTGACTTCAAGGAACCCACAAGGCAGTGAAGGAGTTCAGTACTGGACTTTGGGAGAAGCCTCAGTTTCCTTTCAAATGGAGACACTACCCTTGATTGTATCTGAGGTCTTTTTATGGCAAAAAGCCCCTAATCCTTTCCCATTATTCAGGTCAAGAAGCAGCATTCAAACTAGCAACTTTTTTCAACCCAGAGAGAAAGGACAGTTTGGCAGCTGTGGTGATAACCCCCATCCTCTCACTGTCCCCTGTGCCGCTATGATGGGAAGGTGAGACTATTAGCTTGGAGACCCGTCATACTCCCACCCCCACCCCATCCCCTCTCCTCCCAACTGACAAAGGCACAGACAAAAGCCCAGTGGAACCAGACACCCAGCCAGTGCCCACGAATGTCCACAGGAGAACGATGCCACACTGTACCTCCAGCTGTCACCACCCTGCCCGGCCTCCCCTTGAGGATCAGGAGCCAGGACCTCTGGATGGAGAGAAGCCCCACTGGGGCTGTCCCCTCACCCCACGCCCGAACCCATTACCTGAATGAACGCACATCAGCAGTAGACGCTCTCTTGGCCCAGACTGGACATTATCACCGGACACTTCATTATGTAGCGGTCACTCTGCTCCAACCTTTTCACCCCTCTTTGAAATATTCTGATTTCCAACCTGTAATTTGCTTTCTGGAAGTAGGGCAAAATTCATGTGTGCAAATGAAAGAGGAAAACACAGTTAATAGGCCACAATTATAGGTCAGTGACTATTCACAGCAAATATGATTAACATCACTGATGGGAAGCCAAACAGTTCTCTCGGAAGAGGGCTGGGAAGTGAGACCGAGGGGGCAGGGACTCAGAACCTGGCTCTTACTTCTGGGCTCCGGCAGTTCCGCCCCACCAAGAAAGCCCTCAGGGCTGGGGGGCAGTCGTGGATTTCAGGGAGGTCAAACTTGGTCAGACAGAACAAGGGCTTGTGCCTGAATGTCCTGTGACAGGTGACAAACGTGCTCACCCCTTATCTGCTTCGATGCTCCCAGATGTCTCATAAGGTAGGCTTTCTTATCCCCCATTTTACAGATGAGGCAGTTGAGGCTCAGAGAAGGTAAATGACAAAGCCAAAGTGTGGGTGAGGTAGGGGTAGGTGTGTCAAAGAGGAGGGTGACTACAGAAAGGAAGAGAAAGAGAAGGAACAGCATAGTTCCTGAAATTTCTTCCCCCGTTATGGAGCACACCCCCGTCGAGAGAAACTCTGAGCTTGGCCAGGGAAGGGAGGACAAAGAAATGAAGGAAAGCAGAAATGGAGGTGAGGAGGAAAAGAGAAGAGAAAAGGAAACTTTCAGGGGTCTGTGGGGTGGTCTGCACCCTCTCAGGAGCCAGGCAGTGGAATTTAAGCAACAAGAGTGCCCAGGGAGTTGCAACCCTCTAAACCCCACCCAGGCCATCAGCCGCTGCTTAAATCAGGACAGCTTCCTGTCCTCCTGGCCGCTCCTCATCTGGCAGGCATAAGCCCACCCCTGGAACGCCAGCTCTGAAATCCACTTCTCCGAGCCATTCCTGGACAGGGTCCAGGTTGTACGGGGCCTGAAGTTCATGCAATTTGGGGGAAGGCCCTGTTTAAGAAAAAGAACACAAAACTATCTTCTATTTGCTAATTTTACAAACTCATATGGTCTTGTAAGCACATAAGGTGCCACAGTGCAAGTGACAGGCCCTGAAGCTTTGGGCCAATCAGCTTATGCGGATCCAGCAACAGCATTTATTCACTTCATTAAGTACTTATTAAGTACCTACTGTGTGCCAGGCCGTAAGGCAAGCACTGCAGGTGTGCCTCCCCCAACAAAGACTGCAGATCTAGCAGGAGATGGTTGTGTGAGCAGATACGTTATGAATCAGGGTGGCAGATGCAATGACAGAAGCAGGTACAACGCACAGAGGAGGAGTGATCAACAGTCAGGAAGCCTGCCTGGAGGAGGCAGCATGTGAGCTGGGTTAACACGCCTACTGGTGTTTGGAGCTCTATGCCTGGAAACTCAGAGAAGGTGGAGCCTGGGTCTCACCCCTCTCTTCTGTCTCTTTCAGCTCTGTTTCTGCAGAGGAACAAGGGTAAAGTGCCCCCTTTCTTATTAGGCTGGTGCAAAAGTAGTTGCAGTTTTTGCAATTATTTTTAACCTTTTGCACCTATCATCTGTGCTCAGGCTTAGCTCCTTTTGTCTCCCAGAATGGAAGCTTCCCAAGAGACATCATCAAGTATCCCTACAGGACATATTTCCCAAAACCACCTTCTTCTGCACGAAGCAGGCCAAGTGTCAGGCTGGAAAAATGAAGTCGCCATCAGGATCAGGGTGCAGCAAGTGGTCCCACTGGGCAAGAAGAGAATCCAGGCAGTCCGTCCCGGTCTCGATGAGAAAGGACAGAAAGCCTAGATAGAAGCCCCTTACCTGTAGTGGATAAAAATAGCAATAACAGGAAAGGGCCTGGAAAGGTATACACCAACAGGAAATCCCATTAGTTCTACCTTTAAAATTTATCTATAGAGTCCCACCCCTTCTCCCCACTCTGGTCCCTGGCCTGGGTTTCTGAAGCTGCCTCCTCTCTCGTTTCCTGGCTACCTCTCTCATCCCTAATTGTCTGTACTCCACACAGCAGCCAGCGGGATCCTGTGCAAAACTAGGTCAACTCATGTTCCTCTTCTGCTCAAACCTCCCCAGTTTTTTACTCCAAGGAAAAGCCAAAGTCCTTGCAGTCCCCACATGATTTGGCCCCTCACCTCCCTGGCCCCCATTTCCTCACCTCCCTCCCTCTGCTCCAGCCACACTGACCTCCATGCTATTTCTCAAGTATGCCAGGCACACTCCTGCCTCAGGGCCTTTGCACTGGCTGTGCCCCCGCCTGGAGGTCCCTTCTCTTGGATACCTGCCTGGCTCACCCCGCCACCTCCTTCAAGTCTTTGGGTAAATGTCATCTTCTCAATGAGGCCCATTCTCTTATTACCTGTATCCTATCCCCTGCTTCCCTTTTCGGTAGCACTTAATCACCTTCTAACCTGCTCTCATTTACTTATTTGTTCCCGTGTTCCTCCACCCAAATGTCAGCTCCATGGGACCAGGAGTATCTGTTTTGTTCATCAGTGCCTAGAGCAGAGTCAGGCATAAAACAGGCTCAATAAACATTTGTTGAGTGAAATAGAGAAATGTCTCTGGGTGGAGAGATTCCGGGTAGTTTTTATTATCTTCTTTGGATTTTCTCTAGTTTCCATAATTATCTTGTATTGCTTTTGTCATCTTTTTTTTAAAGTCATTTTTAAAAGCTCACAGTTTCATTTGCAAACTCTTGACTCAATTGTGTATTTGATGGGAGATAAAAACGCCATTTCAGAAAACAGCTCTGGAAGGCTTTCTGTGGGGGAGTCTCTGGTGACATGCTTTCCTTTTCAAAGCACACAGCTTCCACCTCTATCTTTAGCAAGAGAGCAAGGCTAGGAAGACTGTGAAAGGTAGGAGATCACTGGGGAAATAAAGTGTCTGAGCCTGGATGTGCAAATTGACCTGGATCCTTTTAGTTTTGCATTCACGTTTGCACTTTGTAAATATTTGCCTGGCATCCCGCTGTTCACACCTGCCTGCTGTCCCCTCAAGTTTATGGAAGGCAGCAGGCACCGTCATTTCTCCATCCCCACCTGGTGCTGCTGCTAGCGTTGCCGCCTGAAATGAAAATGCCCGCGAAAGCCACAGGTGTCTCTGACAGCGCCTAAAACTAATGGCCTGTGGCTGGCCGCTGTGACTAATTCTCTGATTATTGACTTTATGATTTTACGCTTAAAACTTCTTTATAATAACACACAGAAATGTTTAATGGGCTCTATCCAGAGCCATAAAAATTACTTATTGAACAAGCGTTTTAAAACTATTAATCTATTGTTTTCCATTAATAATGGCTCTCCAAAGAACAGGCGACAGCTTAATGTATCCAACAGCATTTCTCCTCGAAAAGCGGCCTTTTAATACATAAATGCCGCTCCCAAGACATCACGTGCTGGCTGGCCATTGGGCAGCTGACCCTCCCAGGACAGATACAGGCCCCATCAGCCCCAGAAAGTGCCTTAAGGATTTCCAGAATGAACAGGGGCCCTAGGAGATTTTCCTGTCTCTGAGAGAGATCAGAAAGCCCCTCTCCTCAATTTCTCTCTTTCTGTGCAAAAGACAAGAGGAATCCCAAGGGCCTATGCCACACGGCCCGAGATGGAGAACAGAAGGAAGCAGGCAATTTGCACATCTCTCTTCTCTTGTACCCTCCTGAAGTTTCCAGGTAATTACCGGGTGGTACCCACCCCCTTCCCACTTTTTCTGTTGCCAAGCCTATGGCTGAAAGGTTTCTTTGATATATGCCCTAGCTTTTCACTATTTTAGGTATGCAATTCCCCCATCAAGCATGAGATGGCTTCCCACTTCAATTGTGTAAGAATCACCCCTTTAGTCCCACATCCATTTATTTTCCTGGGTGGTTTAGATTTTGGAGCATATTAGCACCAGGTGGACACTTCTTCTAGGGCTTCAGGTTGTTTGTTCATTCAACCAATAGTTATTGAGTATTGTAATCCAGGGACTCTCGTCCCGCTCCCCGCACAAGAACGCAGGATATGGTGAGGCCAAAAAGGAACACGAACAGAGCTATAGATAGGGGAGTCATACCACTCTATTCTCACTGGCGGCTGGGTAGGAGACACAGGAAGCAGGAGCCGCAATCTGCCATCAGCTTCTCTGCCACCCAACCAACCAACCGCCACTTGCTACCTGCAATCCACCACCTGCTTCTCTGCCAACCAACCAACCCCACTTGCTAGCCGCAACCCACAGTCGCTTCTCTGCCAACCAACCAACCAACCTGCCGGCGTAGCCACAGCAGTTATATTAGTGGCTAATGGCTAACCAGTAACAGCTGATGGCCACCCAGCCTTAGCGGATGGCTATCTAATTACAGCTGATGGTCATCTAATAACCGAGCCAGCACCTGTCCACGTGAGGCCGAGAGCCTGGAAACTGCTTTCTGGGACTCTGTCCCCACAAGTGTCTACTTCATACCAGGCAATGTTCTTGGTTCTGGAGAGAGAGCAATAAACCAGAAACTTTGGGCCTGACCTTCACTTCCTGTGGGGGAGTGCAGACGACAAGCAGGTGAACAGTCGTAGATATTTTTAAATAGTGTTGAATGCTGAGAAACAAGTGGGATGAGATTGTGACTTGGGGTAGGTGGGTGGGGATTGCTTCAGATAGCGAGTCAGGAAGGCTTCTTAGAGAGCCGGCCTGTGAGCAGAGATTTGAGTGACAGGAAGGAACCAGCTGTGAGAAAATAAGGAGGAGCATTCCAGGCAGGAGAAAGGCAGTGCAAAGGCCCTGGGGATGAGGTATGCATATGGACTCTCTCCTTCGGTAGAGGCCCTACCCAGCCAACCACTGTCTCTTACCTGGCAAGTGCAGGATTCTGTTCAGAGACTGCCTCACCCCTGCACGTCACTCCTGGGCGTCCACAGGGCCAGGTAGTCTGAAAAGCATTCGGCCTGATCTGTCAAACAAGATACTCCAAGGAGGAAGAGAGGACTTCTCCTCTCAGCCCTGCTTCCATGGAATGGGGAGGAAGGGGCACATAGGAGTCATATCATCACAACTGAGAGGGATCTTTTATTCCATGCAGAGGTCACAGTTCACAGAATGTCTTAGCGTGGGGCTTCCCAAACTTCAGTGTGCCTACAAATCACCTGGGGGTCTTTTTAAAGTACAGATTCTGACTCAGTAGGTCCAAGGCAGGGCCTGAGATTCAGCAATTCTAAACCAGCTCCGAGAGATGTTGATGCTGCTGGCCCAGGGATCACACTTTGCATAGCCAGGTCTTAGCGGTCATTAAATCCAACCACTGTGTTTTACAGGGGGAGACAGGGAGCAAGGTGGCTTAATGGTGAGTGTGAGTCAGAGCACCTCTGTTGTGTGTGTGTGTGTGTGTGTGTGTGTGTGTACCTGTTGTTTAGTTTCAATTGCTTCCTGTGAATTGATTGTATAATGACGATGGTAGTGATGGTGGTAATGATGATGATGGTGATGATGGTGGTGACGATGGTGGTGATAGTGGTGATGGTGGTGATGGTGATGGTGGTGATGGTGATGATGGTGGTGATGGTGGTGATGGTGGTGATGGTGATGGTGATGGTGATGATGGTGACAATGGTATCAGGTTGGTGAAAAAGTGATTGTGGTTTAAAAGGTTAAAAAGAATTGCAAAAATTGCAATTACCTTGGTACCAACCTAATAGTAATGATGGCGATGATGGTGATTATTATCATACTGGTGGTGATGATGATGATGATGGTGGTGGTGCTGGTGATGATAGACTTTACTGGGTGGATGAAAGACTTGAATGAATGAATGAATGAATGAATGAATGCATACAATGTTCTTTACAGGGTGCTGCATCACAGAGACAGCACCTAAACCGACAGCTCTTATCATGATCATAATTACTGTCATCCAAAGATTAAAGGACTTGTCCATGGTCATAGAGCAGCAGGATCAGGTGCCTAAACATCCCCACCATTATTTTCCGGCTCACCACACAATCAAACAAGTTAGAGTGTCAGAGAACTCAAATAAATGTTATCACACATATGTCGCTGAGTCAATACTGAACCCTATGTCATTTTCCTCTGCTGGTAGGAGAGGTACACCTGACCCCCAGCAGGCCTCAGGGTTGTCGTTGTGGACATAGTCTCCCACTGTCTGGGAGAGTCAGTGGAGAAAATGGGGGCTCTGGACTGAGTCTGCACAGCATAGACACGTGATGGCCACGTGCAATTTAAAAGATATGAATAAGCCCTGGGTCAGAACTTGTTTACTGGTCAGTTGATTCATAAAGGTGGAGTAGGGACAAGCCAGGGCATCCTTGGAGCTTTGCAGCTCAGCCGAGGACTCCAAGTAGAGGGCACCACCTATGCACAAGCCAGAGGTAAAAGGCAGTATGCAGTGTTCTGGGGACACCCTACCCTACCTCTGCTCACCATACCTCCAATCCAGTCTCCAGACAGCAACCAAGAAGGATCTTAAAATGCAAACGAGATCATGTCAGTCCCTTCTCAGAACACTTCCATGGCCCACACGGCCCTGCTCACCTTTCTGTCCTCTTCCATCACCACACTACGGCCAAGCTGGTCTTTTCTCTACCTCAGGGCCTCTGTATATGTTGTTCCCTATGCCTGAAACACTGTTCCCCATTCTTCACATTGCTGGCTCCTCTTCATCCAGTAGGTCTCAAGCTTCAGTGTTACCCCCTCTGGGAGATCTTCCTTACCACTGCCACCTAATCTCTACCCCGGGCTTGTGTTTGTTTCCTTCCTGGCTCACATCACTGTTGGAAATTGTGTTACCTGGTGATTCACAAGATTTCTGCACATTTCTCCCATTTGCGTGAAAACAAGCACAGATAAGCTTGTCTCCCACCCAAGTGAAGGTGAGCTCAGGAAGGCCAGGAAGTGAGTCTATCTGGTTCACCCTCTACTCCCAAGGCCCTTCCGTTGAACTGTGCCCGGCACATAGTAGCTGCTCAGTAAATAGCTGTCCAGCAAATGGCTGTGGCTGGATCCTGGCACGCCCTGGAGGAGGGAATGGTGGACGTAATGATTTGGTGAATTACCTGTTCCCCTTCTCCCCCCAACACATAAATTATAAGCTCCATAAAAAGACATAAATTGTGTCTAACTTATGCACCCCAGACCCCCAACACCTTGCCCAGTGCCGGGCATCCACAGACACCTGATACATGTGTGTTAAATATGTTTTTTATCACAGTGCACTGGAGTTTTCTGTAATCACACAGGAACGACAATGTCGAGTGAGATAGCTTGGCCACAGTAAGTAGAATCTTGTTGGAGATGACATAGTTTCCCAAATGGAGCCCTGCCCAGGACCCGCTCATGACATAGAGCTGATAGAGATCTTAAATTTAATATATTCTAGACATGATTTACCTGACAACTGGAGAACTGGGAAGACGGAAAAATCTTATCTCCTGGGTTAATTTCTCTCTCAACAGAGACATTAAAGCTGTCAGGAAGACAACAGGATGCATGGGGCCCTGGAGTTGGGCTGTCAGGGTTCAGGTCCTGGATCAAGCTATGTGACCCGGGGCAAGTCATTTAACCTCCCAAGACTCCATTTCTTCTTCTGAAAAATGGGCTCATGTGCAGTAAAGGATTAACCTTGCCTATAGAAAG
This sequence comes from Rhinolophus ferrumequinum, assembly GCF_004115265.2. Classification (NCBI taxonomy): domain Eukaryota; kingdom Metazoa; phylum Chordata; class Mammalia; order Chiroptera; family Rhinolophidae; genus Rhinolophus; species Rhinolophus ferrumequinum. The sequence continues at coordinate 7,379,057 of NC_046292.1, forward strand.
GTTTAGCCCTTTGCCCCCAGCTCCTGGGAGGTAAATTCTAAGCCCTTGGAATATTTCACATGATAAGTGTCTCTGTTTACCTGGGGGCCTTGGGCAACAATGTGATTTATGGTGGCGGGGGGGCTGGAACTATGTGGTATCACCTCAACCTCTGGAGGGGCTGGAAACTAAGGTCAGCCGTGTAGATGGTCAGCCATGCCTATGTGACTGGCCCCCAGTAAAAACTCTGGACAGCGAGGCTCAATGAGCTGACCTGGTTGACAATACTCCATTTACAGTCATGCATCGCGTAACAATGTTTTGGTTCAACAACAGATCACATATATGAATACGACGGTGGTCCCATAAGCTTATAATGGACCAATTCCTACCGCCTCGCGATGTGAAACTGTGGTATCATAGTGTATAACACATTCCTCATGTGTGTGTGGTGATGCTTGTGTAAACACACCCACCGTGTAAACACACCAGTCATATAAGAGTACAGCACATAATTCTTGCTAATCTGTAATATATAATAGCTGATAATAAGTGACTCTTTTACTGGTTTATGTATTTACGATACTATACTTTGCATTGTTATTGTAGAGTGTATCCTTCCTACTTATTTTTTTTAAAGTTTTGCCTTCAAACAGTATACCCTGTTACGCCAGCAGCAGACTCGTATATCTCATGTTTGCTGCGTCTCTTGATTGTGTCATTTTCTCTTGTGCTTGAGGTAATCTCGTGGTGTTTGTACAGTGACACACTGTACAGGTTTGTTGCCTGAGAGCAATAGGCTACACCCTACAACCTAAGTGTGCAGTAGGCGACACTATGTAGGTTTGTGTAAGTGCAGTCTATGATAGTCACCTACTGACGCATTTCTCAGAATATACCCGTCAGTACGCAGAGCATGACTGTATATTGTCACACATCACTGCTGGGAGACGTTGGCACTGTTTGCACGACTCCACTGCGAAAGGACAAGGAGAAGCTTGCCCCCGGACCTCTCCCGGATTCTGCCCTGTGCACCGCTTCCCTTGGCTGATTTTAATCTGTATTCTCTCACTGTAATGAATCATAACCGTGAGTATAATGGCTTTTCTGAGTTCTATGAGTTATTCCAGTGAATTATCGAACTTGAGGGTGGTCTTAGAAACCCCTGAACTTGAAGTTGATGTCAAAAGCAAGGGTGGTCTTGGAAACACCTGAACCTTGCAGCAAATTACCGTGTTTCCCAGAAAATAAGACCTAGCTGGAGCAAAAATTAATATAAGACCTGGTATTATATTATATTATATTATATTATATTATATTATATTATATTATATTATATTATATAAGATCCGGTCTTATATTATAGTAAAATAAGACCGGGTCTTATATTAATTTTGCTCCAAAAGACGCATTAGAGCTGATGGTCCGGCTAGGTCTTATTTTCGGGGAAACATGGTACTAGCACCTTCATCATTGGGTATCAAGATGAGGAAATGATACAATGCCTGTAAAAACCCTCAGCACAGGGCCAGGCCCAGAATAAGTATTCAGCAAGTATGTGCTGTTCCTCTAGTGTCTTCTGTTGGGTACAGTGGCTAAGTGCAGAGACTCTGTATCTCGCCTGCCCGGGCTAAAATCCTGCCTCTACCACTCATTGCTGTGGGAGCTGAGACAAGTCATTCCCTCGCCTGGACCTTGGTTTCCTCATCTGAAAGTCATGCCGTTGTAAGGATGAGTTCATGGACACAGATCTGTGAAAGCAGGCTTGGCACACAACACACACTATATGTGCTGGGTTTTGCTATTAAAACAAGTGCTGAACTCTGAGTCAGAGGATCCCAGGCCCACCCCCAATCCTGGCACCAGCACTTGGCCTCCTGAATCCCATTTCCTCATTGGGAGGCTGAGAGCATGAAACCCAGGCTTCTGCAGAAGGCTCTCTCACTTCTAAAGTTCCCCAGTATCACCAGGTTGCTTATCAACCCGCTCAGTGGGGAAATGCTCAAAGCCTGATGCGACCCATAAAAACATATTTTATTCAGCTGTCGGAAACGTCAAGTGCAGGGCTTGGCCTGGCCTTGTGTGACCTCCTGGGGAGGGACACCACAGGTTGCACACAGTTAAGACGGATGATCCCGCAGGAGAGAAGGGAGGAGGAAGAGGGGGTTGGTATCGCCCCACCCTCAGCTGTTGCTAATCTCTCTTCCTTCACTCAGTCCATTATATTTTTTTGGAGTGCCTGCCCCACACAGTGACCAAGACAGGGAAAGAATCAACCAAACACAAGTTTAAAAAAAAAAAATACATGAACAAAGAAATCTCAGACGATGATCCAATCGGAAGAAAGTAAACGAGAGCGATGAGATACACAATGTTTGGGTTGGGGAAGGTCAGTATTAAAATAGAATTTTCAAAAAAGGTAACATCATGACTCTCACACAGATAAAAAAAAACAAAACAAAACATGGACCCATGTTAAAGACTTAATTGAACTCATTATGAATGAAAGACCCAGGTAGATGTTACAACCACTCCAAAGGAGAAATCAAAGAACAGACACATTTACACATGAATGTTGAAATGGATTTGCAAATAGGTGGTAAACAGTTCTTCCACAGAGGGGGATGGAAGTCAATGGAACCGCCCCCGACTCAGTTTATTTGCACATCCAAAGGCAATAGCTGTCAGTACTGCCACGGGTCACTGAGGGCAAGACCGAATAGCTCAGAGGCAATGAAAGCCTGTCGTTTTTTGCTGACTCCAAATTTCCTTATGTCGGGTCTGGGGTCACTGAGAGGCTGACCTTTGAGCCAAGAAGGTATGTCAAGGAATGCCCTGCAAAGATTTAGGGAGGGGCATCCTGGCAGAGGAAACAGTAGATGCAAAAATCCCAAAGTAAGGAATGAGTTTGGTGTGTTTAAGGAACCAAAAGGTCAGTGGGACTGGAGCCAGTGACCAGTGGGTTATTGGTAGGCACAGGGTAAGAGGGGCAGGCAGAGACCAGAGCAAACAATGTGCAGGCTGAGATTTTATCTTAAGAACGAAAGGGAGCCCTGGAGAACTCTGAGCAAGGAAGGGACAGGATCTCACTTGGGTTTTAAAAGCATCTTTCTGACTCCTGAGGCTGTAGCTATTTAGAAATGACTGCAGGCAAGAGCCTAAACTTCTCAGGAAGAAATTTTCCTTAGGGGAGTTCAGGAAACAATCCTGGAGCCAGAAGGTGGCGAGAAGGACTGATGATAACAGGGAGAAACATCAGAATGCGGAGTGGTGAGAAAGCACCCGCCTCTTGGCAGGAATGAGATTGATTTGGCCACTTTGGGAACGTGGTAGAAGCTAAACTGAACACGTGTCCTCTCTATGACCTCCAGGAATTCCACTCCAACAGAAATGTGAGCACATGGGCACCAAAAGACATGTCCAAGATTGTTCCCCACAGCACTATTATTTCCTAAAACTGGCCACTACTCAAATGCTCTTCAGTAGGAGTATGGATACAGCGGTCTATTCATTCAACGGACTATATAGTGTGATAAGAAGGCGTGAATGCCTGATATGTGTGCAATGTGGATGAATCTCAGAAACATTTTACTGAATGAAAGAAGCCAGACATAGAAGAGTACATCCCCTTTGATTACATTTTATAGGAAGTTCAGAAATAAACAAAGCTACCCTTTGGGTTTGGAAATCCGCATAGTGGTTATCCTCGGGGGAGGACGGCAAGAGAAATGAGTGATTGAGAAGAAGGGCCTCCAATGTTGTATTTCTCGTCCTGGGTGGTATTATACAAGTTGTTTGCTTTGGAACGATGAATTGGGCCGTGCACTAGAGCTGAAGGGAAAAACCGAAATGCTTGGAAATGAATCTGCAAAATTATTAGGTTTCTTCAATAGAAAATTGAGTTGTCTAGTGTATGTTTCAGGATGATTTTATTGTACCCACCTTTCATCATCTTCGAGCAATTTTACAACTCTGTAAATTGTCGAATGCACTCTGATAATAAAGCAAATTATTCCTGTCCAGAAAAATGCACATCGTGTCTGGTGGAGTTGCAGGTGGTTACTGACCTGTGGATACTGACCAATTGTGTATCTATTAAGCTATTACACTAATCTAATACTTCATTCCGGCACTCCTGACGGCCTCTGTGTGTCTGCTCTTGATTCTCCTTTGAACCGACTTGAATGGATTGTAACATCGTACTGGTTCCTTCATTAGTTAACAAGTTAAAATCTCTGACACGTGTTCGTTTTATATTTGTGTGAAAGTCATGATCAAAACCTTTTCTTTTAAAGTGCTCCTTTAACAGGATCTATGTTTTTTACTGTATGTGTGTTAGAATTCAATTAAAAATTTTTAAATAAAAAAACTTTCATTTAAAAGGGCAGAAAGGGGTAGTGTAGCTAAGGCTGCTCTCATCAAGCCCTTGAATTCCTGGGTGGGATGGGGCCAGGCCAGCCAAGGCCCACAGTCTCCCCAGAGTGGGCTGGCGGAGAATGACAGGATGATTTCCCAGGCCTGGAATCTGAGCCAAGCCTGCAGCCTCAGGGCTGGAGGAGCGGAAGACTGCCCGCTGCCTAACTCCATTCACTGGATTCAAATGCCAGAGCCACATCCCTAAAAGACTGGCTGGTCCCTGCCCCTCCCCCGGCTCCTGGCAGGCTAACCTGCTGGGGGCTTCCTCCGGTTCCCAGCAGAGGGGAGGGCTATTACTATCTGATTAGAGGGGAGGGCTATTACTATCTGATTAGACAACGACCTGCCTGGGCAGTTGGACTTGAAGTAGGGTTCTCGGAGGAGGGCTTGTAACTCTGCAACTAGAGCAGAGGAATAGAACAGAAAAGGGGCAGTGAGTCCTCTGGCATTTAGCACCATCCTCGCAGGGCATTCCTTCCTCTGCTATTGATGTAGGTGATGTTGGATCTGCTAGCAGTTTCTGAGGGTGGGCTGGGATCGTGTCTCATGAAGCCGAAGAATGGACACACGGACCAGGGAGAGGCAAAAAGTTTTAAAAAGAGGATAGTTTATTAGAGGCAGGAGAAGAGGTTGCAGCTTCCGAGAGGGAGGGGGTCCCGAATGGGGGTGCCCACTGGCTAAGGCAAAAGGCTTTTACTTTTATACTTTCCCTTGCCTGCTTGGGGGAGGGGGCTGGAGCCTTCTAATAGAATTCGTCTATTAGGTTTTCTCCTGTTGGCTCATCCTGAAGAGATTAACGAACCAACCCATTCCTGTCTATCAGATCTGCTCCTTTGTCCGGCCAGAAGGGACTTGAGATTTTCTATTAACCTTAAGGCGTATTCCCATGTCTCTGTCCTGGAGTGAAGGAGACATTCCAGGACCTAGAGTTTCAGGATATGGCTGCTTTTTTGTTTATTCCACCAGGGACCCCCCTGTCTACCTAGCAACCATACTAACTAACCTGTCTCACTATCGTATTAAGGGAAGCTGGGCAAAAGGGACCTTATAAGAGACCAGGAGGCAGTGGATGAGTGGTGGGCAACCATCCCCCCTTTGGTACCCACTCCAATACCCCAATTTGAGCTTCTGATCCCATAAAGTTGACAAACCGTTAGGAGAAAGATGTGGGTTTGGGTTTTGCACCCTCACTTCTGCAATCCAGCTGCGTCCCCAAAGCTGAGGCTCCCCGTCCATGTGAAGTGGGTGCTCCCTACCCCCAGGGCTGAAGGGGGCTCGGGGATGGTAGACAGCACGGAGGCCTCCTCCTAGCCACCCTCACCACTCAGCGACCAGGCACTTTCATTGTCTTCAGACTTACAAACCTCACAAAACTCGGAACAAAAACCCCACAGTGACCGGCCAAACCCCACAGCGACCAAAGCCCCCGGGGAGGTGGCAACAACCAGCTATTGTCCACATCCTAGGTAGCCCTCAGAGGCCTCACTTCCCACTCCAAGGAGCTTTTCAAAGCATTTCTTTAAAGGGGACCTCAACTGGGGAAGGACACAGCAATTCCGTTGCTAAGGAAAAGGAGATTTTTCTCTGTATCCTTACACATTCAATAGCTTGTGACCAGGACCCCTGTCATTGGAAAACTCCTTGAAATCAAATATCTCTTGGTCAACTTGAACTCTAAAATTTGTTTCAAGGACCCCTCTAAGAAAAACAGGGAGCATTCTGTTTCCTCCCAGCGTTCTGGAAATCCTTCACAAGACAGAATGGCTTGACTCTGGGAGCCCGGAAGGTGGGGGTGACGGTGGCTGGACATCAGCTCAGAAGGCCAGCTCCTCCCAAAGCCCTCCCAGACCTGGGCAGGCCTCACACATTTGGCCTGCTTTCTACATAGACATGAGGTGTCAGGATTCTGATGGGAAATATTTGATTTCTGCTCCAAGGGCTGTGAGTATGCCAGCACTCCACTGGCCTCTCCCAAGTCCCACAATGAACGGGGAAGACCTTGTGGGACAGCCTGGACAAGGGACCCTTACCAGGCAACTGCCAGGGACCCTATGATCCTGGGTTCCGCAGCTCTGTCCTGCCCTGGATGAATTTATCCAGAAGCAGTTCCAAGAGCATAAATAAACGGTCAGCCTCCATGCTGCCCCTCCAGTCTCAAGGGTGACTCAGGTACCAGACAGCACAGGTAGGCGGAAGCATCTTTCAGCTCCTCCCTGCCCCCCTTCTTTGGTGAGAGTAACTGCTTTGGTCCTGGGAGCTGCAAATCAGAATGGTGACAAGGGGGCTGGCTGGATGGCTCAGTTGGTTAGAGCGTGAGCTCTGGACAACAGAGTCGCCAGTTCAATTCCCACATGGGCCAGTGAGCTGCGCCCTCCGCAACTAGATTGAAAGTAATGACTTGACTTGGAGCTGATGGGCCCTGGAGAAACTCACTGTTCCCCCATAAAAAAAAAAATTTTTTTTTAAAAATGGCGATCAGAAGGGTGAGCGTCGTTTGTGCTCAAAGGCAAAGCGTCAACCTCAGGCTGTAAGAACAGACCGTGTGTGGGGTCGGGATGGGGGGATTTTTCCTAGACCCTTGTAGGGTCTCTGGGGAGGTCTGCCAATTAAACTGATAACGACAGAAGAAGAGCACACACATTTCTTCAGTATCAGCTTTACAAGACACGGGAGCCTTTGTAAAGAAATGCAGACCTGACGAAATGGCTAAACCTGAGTGTGTTTATGGTTTTATGGTTTGATAAAGAACGGAAAGATGTGATAGGACAAAGCAATGCGAGGTGTATGTGGAGACTGAGGTTCGTTCAGACTCTTCTCTTCTTTTAAATAAGCATGCTCCTCTCCTCCAGGCACTGAGGGTCTTACGACCAGCTTCAGGGCAAGGGGAGAGTGGCCTTCCTGCTCCTGCCATTTTCTCAGACTCCTTCAGCTTCAAATAGTCACTACGACAGGGCAGGATGTTTTGAGGTAGCGTGTCCTGAACCTCATCAGCTGTCTCGGGGCCAAATGAAGGCAAGAAATTGGGAAGCCAAGTCTCACTTGATGAACAGTCGCGCTCTCTTGACCCGGTTTCCCAGAAACCTCCACGGGGCCCCTCTTGTTAGAGTTCAAAGGGAGCTGAGGGAGCTGAGAGCAGCTAGCTGAGGCTTGGAGAGTTTCTGAGAGAATGAATGGACAATATCTGAATGAACCGGCTGAGCTGAGAGAAATCATAAACAGAGAGGAATGAACTGACTTGGGTTTTTTTTTTTTTTTTGACTTGGGGTTTTTAAAGGGTCATGGCGGCTGCTGGGTTGAGAATGGCCTGGAAGAGGGTGAGGGAAGGAGACCAGCTGAGAGCCTAATGCCACCATCCATTCAGGAGACAGGTGTTGCTTGCATACACCTGCCCCTCCCCCCCTTCCAGTGGTGACTTTCCATGGAGTCTGCACGTTGCTCTCCCACCTACCTAGTTCCTACGCGCTGTAAGACTCAGCAAAGTTATTGCTCTCCAAGCTTCCCGGGACTAACATTGCATGCCGTATCTTGTTGTGAGATACTTTTAAAGCATTTGATGCTTTAGTGCCACCAAGCTATTCTGTAGTGCCCTAAGGCTGCACGTAAGAGTGGAAAGAAGAACCAGACCAGAAGTTGGGAGACGCACCCTGGCCCCCCGTTTTGCTGCTAGCCAGCTCAGGCAAATCGTCTCCCGTCCCCTTGCCTTTCCACACCTGCTGTTCTGGGCGGAGTTGGGTCCCCCTGCACAATTCATATATTGAAGTCCTAACCCGCAGTATCTCAGGACGTGACCTTATTTGGAGATAGTCTTTACAGAAGTAATTAAGTCCGAATGAGGTCATTAGAGTGGGCCCTGATTGAATCTGACTGCTGTCCTAATAAGAGGAAATTTAGACACAAACGCATGTGAAAAGGGAAGACCAGGTGAAGACACAGGGAGAAGACAGCCATCTAGAAGCAAAGGAGCAAGGCCTTAAAGAAAGCAACCCTGCCAGCGCCTTGATCTCTGATGTCTAGGCTCTGGAACTTTGAGGAAATAGATGGCTGTGGTTTAAGTCTGTGGTATTTTGTTCTGGCGGTCCCAGGAAATGAATACACCTGCCAAATGTGGACTTAGGACCCCATGGCTCCTATACCCCTTGCAAGTAAAACATATATGTCACGATTCTAACTAGTCCACCTTATTTGTATGTGAGCCTTCCCCCTACTCCGGCCCCCAAAGTGTTGCCACCATTGAAAGTCAATGATCTTCTAAATCCCAGTTGGGTGCATATTAGCTCTTAATACATTCCTACTGCATGCCAGAAGGAGCAACAATGCAGAAGGATTAGGGACCACCCAGCGTTCTGGGAAACAGTGCACGTTCCTTCAACAAATATTCATTGAGCACCTACTATGTGCTGGGCCCTGTTCAAGGTGCTGGGGTCACAGCAGTGAACAGGAATGCCTTCTGTGCCTTCATGGAGGTGACATTCTAGTATGGGGGGAGGGGGGCAACCCACCGTAAACACGTACACAAGGAAAGTATGTAGTAATACTAGTCAGCCCACCTGCTTATTGAACAGCTACTTTGTGCTAGGAACTGCCCCAGAGGTGAACAAGGCCATCCTCCTGGGATTCAGCTGTAGCCCAAATCAGCCACTTTATTAGCTTTCTAGGGCTACCATAACAAAGTACTACAGACTCGGAGACTTAAAACAACAGAGATCCATACTTACAGTCTGGAAGCCAGAAGTCAAATCAAGGTATAGGTAAGGCCATGCTCTTTCTGAAGGCCCTTGGGGAGAGGGGTGGGCATACTTCCTTCCTTCTCATTTCCAGTTGCTGGAATGCTTGGTATTTCTTGACTTATAGATGCATTCTTACAGTTTTTGCCTCCTCGTCACATGGCTTTCTTCCTGTGTGTCTCTGGTCCAAATTTCCTCTTCTTAGAAGATCAGTCATCGAGTTAGAAGCCACCCTAATCCAGTATGATCTCATTTTACCTGATTACATCTGCCAAGACCCTATTTCCAAATAAGGCCGCATTCACAAGTACTAGGGGTTTGAACACATCTTTGTTGAGGAACACAAGTCAACCCACAGCAGCCACCATCTTGCTTTGCCCACTCAGAGTAAGCAAGACTGGGGCAGAGTTTAAAGGTCAGGAATATACCCTCCGCTCCATTCTTGGAATCCAATTAATTCTGTTAATCACTATTTTTTAACTAAGCTAGAAGAAAATGATCCCCGCGAAATCAAAATGTGGGGGTCTTGAGATAACATCCATTTTTTAAATTGGATCTCTTCCTTGTTCAGTATTTCATTATAGTTTTCAAAGATGCAAAAAAGTCAGAAGTGGGAGTGGCCGGTTAGCTCACTTGGGTAGAGCATGGTGCTCTTAACAACAAGGTTGCCGGTTCAATCCCCGCATGGGCCACTGTGAGGTGCGCCCTCCACAACTAGATTGAAACAACTACTTGACTTGAAGCTGATGGGTCCTGGAAAAACACACTTAAAAAAAATAAAAGTTAAAAAAAAAAGTCAGAAGTGTATGACAAACACACATGTACCCATCATCTAGATTCGACTTAGCGTGTTCACCAACTGCGCCATCTGTTTTGGATTATTTCTCTCTTTAACTCATCCCTCTGTTGATCAAACGTTTCCTTTAAACCCATATTGCTCCGGATTGATCATGAGCCACCTGAGAAGACCTGGGATTGGAACTCGGGACCCAGGGTGGTGCGTGAAGGCTGGTTGTCACCAGGGTCTGTTCACACACAGATGGAAAGTCCTCATGACTCCCAACAAAAGCAAACAAAAGCAGAACACACAGCTGGTTAAACCCTCACAGGGACTCCTGAGGGTGACAGAGGGGCTGGAGGCCAGCCCCTCTTCAGAAGGCCTCACACAGGAATGACATGGCACAACTCACTCAACTCACAGAACCTGCAAGGACCACCCCTGACCTCTGGTTTAAACCTGAAAAAGGAAAGAGGAAACGGGATTTAAAAGGCAGGTTTTTGGGGCAGCCTGATGGCTCAGTTGGTTAGAGCGCGAGCTCTGAACAACAGGGTTGCTGGTTCGATCCCCACATGGGCCACTGAGCTGCGCCCTCCACAACTAGATTGAAGACAACGAGCTGCTGCTGAGCTTCCGGAGGGGCGGCCGGATGGCTCAGTTGGTTAGAGCACGAGCTCTTAACAACAACGTTGGCGGTTCAATTCCCACATGCGATGGTGGGCTGCGCCCCCTGCAACTAAAGATTGAAAATGGCGACTGGACTTGGAGCTGAGCTGCGCCCTCCACAACTAGATTGAAGGACAATGACTTGGAGCTGATGGGCCCTGGAGAAACACACTGTTACCCAATATAATTTATTAAAAAAAAAAAAAAAAGAGCCGGTTTTCTTCTCCGTCTTGAAAACTTCAACCCCATTCCTCCTATACACATAGCTACACATTCCTGCATACACCCCAATAGAAACCCTTACATATATGCCCTGTACACACACACTCACACAGTAGGGGCGCCTGTCTTCTTGGATCATCTTAGAGAAAGCCGTCTCGTTGGCATTTTTCAGTTGAGCTCAACTGTCATTTCACCATTTGGGAAAAGTCACATTTTCAAAATTGCTTTTACTCAATAGATTGGAAGCCCTGGGAATTGGCTAAATCACAGCCCCCACACGGTTTCACCATGGTTTTATTTATTAACACCCTCCCTTTCTTGCGAATGAGAAATTGTGAAATCCTTTTTAAGCTAAAGGCTCTTACACCTACTAAGCCGGTTTTTCAAAAGCAGAAACCACTGACCCACTCACCGGTTTCCTTTGATAGTTAGAGGTCAAAGATTAAGAAAATATATTAACTCCGGCTGTCAAGCTTGCAAGGCATTTACAATTCTCCCAGCCTAGTGAGATCTGGCACCATCGTTACCACTTTATAGACGAGGAAACCAACATTTAACCAAATGATTACCAGGCTTGCTGAAAAGCTGCCTGATTAGTCAGTTACAAAACACAGAACACAGCACCCTGGGAACGAGGAAATGAATGGTCAAGGAGTTGTGATATAGAAACACAATTTTATTCCTTGCTCTATTGGAAGGACTGATTTAATCCATTTTAATGAGAAGTTCCCTCTCCTCCAGGAACAGAATGCAAATCCTTGACCATCCTTTCCTTCCAAGAGGGGAGCTAGTTTTTTCTGCTGCTAAGAAGCACCATTTATTGAGCGCTTCCAAAGTCAGATGTGGTTCTAAGAGAGCATGCAATTTGGGGGTTCTTACCTAGGGTGCATCCCAAGGGTATATGTAGAGAATTTGGGGGTTCTTGAACTTAGATGGGGGGAAAAATTACATCTTTATTTTCACTAACTTCTAACTAAGCACGTTTAGCATTTGCTTCTGTTATAAAGGCAAGCAACAAGCCACAGCATTATTGTGACTCTGTCCCCAATAGAAATCCCAGGTATTTTCGTATAACATGACAATTGTTACAGAGATCGCCAGAGATCCTTTTATGTGCATTACTACTTTTGAATTAAGGGAGTGAATTGACCTGCTGCCATCTAATTCCTAACAAAGCAGTACTTATGTTACTACATCATACATTTCCTTAATATTTTGGTGACTGAATTTTGATATAACTTTTTTCTGTGTGTCTCCTTTTTTATTATTTTCACTTGTGGTAAAATACACATAACATACAATTTACCATCTGAACCATCTTTAAAAGTTCAGTTTCGTGGCACTAAGTACATTCACATTGTTGTGCAACCACCACCACCACCCATCTCCAGAACTCTCTCCATCTTGCAAAACTGAAACTCTGTCCCCATTAAACAGAAACTCCCTTTTGTCCCCTCCCCAGCCCCTGGCATCCACCATTCTGCTTTCTGTCTCTATGAATTTGACTCCTCTAGGGACCTCGTTTAAGTGGAGTCATACAGTATTTGTCTTCTTGTGTCTGGTTTATTTCGTTATGTTCTCACAGTTCATCCATGTTGTAGCCTGTGTCAGCATGTCCTTTTTTAAGGCTGAATAATATTCCATTGTATGTATATGCCACATTTTGTTCATTTATTCATCCATCGATGGATACTTGGATTGGATATAATTAGTTTTCTTTGTAATCCCATGTATTTTATTATATGTTATTTTGAGAAGGGGTCCGTGGGCTTCCCCAACCATCAGAGGGATCCAGGTGTAATACACAAAAGGTGGACAAGCCCTGTGAGAAAGATGGTAGGAAATGGGCTCAAAGAAATTAAGACAGTTGCTCAAGGTCACCCAGCTGGGATTCAAGGCCAGCTCAATCAGACTCCAGAGCCCACCTGGACACAATGGCTTTCCTTTCCCAGCGAATGACTGAGACTCTAGTTTCAATGGGCATTTGGGGTTTCCCAGTTGGGCCCTCCAGGGACATTGTGAAGGAAAGGAAGTTACCTCACGTCCCAGCACTGATGCGCAGGGTTTGGAGGAGGAAGGTCCAGACCTTTCTCCACCCCCGTTTCTCAGGCAGCACCCACTGTTTCTGGGTTTTCACTCTGCGTCTGTCAGACCCCCTAGTGAGGACCACAGGACAACTGTGAGACCTCAGGAAACCTCTGGACACCTTCTAATGTGTCTGAGCCCCCAGATCTGGTATTGTGGAGCGTGTGCACCCCATTATACCCCCAAGTCTGTGAGCACACAACTAGAATACCCTCATTCTCACCTGCCAGCTGGAAGAGAGCAATGATGCCCAAACCCCCTATGAAGTCGTGTTGACAAATAATCACATGCTTTACTCCTGATCTAAATGTTGGTCCTGTGGTTGCTCTAGTCTAGCAGAATTTCCCTCCGAAAAACCTACGTACTGAAATCATTTACACTGGTGTCATGGGAGACCCTCTGGAAAATGCTAGTCTCTGCCATCACCATAATGATTCTTTTTCCCTTTCTCATGAGCACTGACAGGGTTGGTAGCTAGTATTCATTGGCACCTTCTATATGCGAAACACTTTAATTCTCTACGTGGCAGGGGCTGGTACAGCCCCCATTTTACAGAGGAGGAAATAGAGGCCCAGAGCGGTTAGTAATTGGTAAGAAGGCACATGACTGATGAGTGGCTTGAACTTTGACCCCAAGTGGTCTGCATGAAGCACACATGCCAAGATGGGTGTGTCCCTTTGCTAGAGCACAAGCCTCAAGTGGCAACAAGGGAGGAAGGCATGTAAATGTCTGGCAATTTCTCTGTTAAAACTTATTTTTCCACCTTGTTTAGCAAATATACTATTCTGATTTCAAGGAACAAATTAACAGTGAAGAGCCCAGATTCCTGAAATAGTCAAATTTGCTAGGTATCAGAGAAATGGAAACTAAAACGAGATCATGAGAGCATTTTACACTCAGTCAGAACGGCAAAAAAGTTCAGGAAAGTGGAAATGAGACAGGTGGAGTGTGGGCAAACTGGGCATAGAGGCAGGATAGCAAGGATCTAAGCGCCCAGGTGCCACAACCAGTCTCGTGAGGAGCTCATACCCCATCCTGGCAGTTGTGAGCTGGTTCCCTTATCGGGAATGGAGATGATATTATCTCAGAATTGTTGTGAGAAAACCAATGGCTATCGACATCAAGTTCTGAGTAAGGGTTCCATGAATACAGCACCGGAGACTGTAAACTCCCAGAGGGCGGGGACTTTTCTCCGCTCCCTTGCTGAATCCCCAGTGTCTAGAAGAATGGAGCACTTAGTAAGCGAAGCACTCAGTTAATGTTTGCTGAATAGATGAATGCATTTACGAATGGTATGGGGAGAAGGGGATCTCTCAGCACGGTTTGATGGAATAGTGAACAATGGAAAAGTCTTGGAAATTGTGACAACACAGAAGGAAGGAAAATTACGTGTGTGTCCACTCCATGAGCCAGCTGTCTCACTTAGCTGGATCTCAGGGATGTCCTCCCTCTGGATCCCCGGATAATCCAGGGGACAAACCAGGGACATTCACTGGGGAGCAAGCAAGTCAAGGTGGGAGAGTCACACAGTAGAATACTCTGCAGCAGTTAGAATTAACCATCCAGAGCAAGACGTGGCAGACCTTTGTGTAAATGGCCAGATAGTATATATTTTAGGCCTTTTGGACCAGAGGGTCTCTGTTGCAACCTTAGGTGGCATGACAATGAATGGGCATAGCTGTTCCAACCAAACTATTTATGGATACTGAAATTTGAATTTCATATAATTATTATGTGTCACAAAATAGTGTTCTTCTTTGATTTTTTTCCCCCCAACTATTGAAAAACACCTCAGTTTACAGGCTGTACAAACATTGCTGTGGCCCCGATCTGAACCTCAGGCCGCAGTTTGCTGAGCCCCATTTATCTACACCATGGACAAATTCTAAAAACACAACAAACAGAGCCGGTGATCTTGGGCAGGATGAGGGTTAAAGAGAGATGACCATACATGCTCGTTTTCCAGGAACAAACTCGTTTACCCCAAGTTGTCCCAGTAATTCATAGCTTCTCTTTCTCTCTCAAAAGTTCTAGATCGGATGATGAATCGTAGGCACCCCCCCAGTCAAACCATCATTCTTTTTAATATAAATTAAAAATATACTCCAAACATCTACAGCAGGGGTCAGCAATTTTTTTTTATTTATTTTTTTTATTTTTGCTGTAAAGGGCCGGATAGTAAATATTTTAGGCCTTGTACCACATGACCTGCCGATACAACACGACAGCAGCCACAGACAACACGCGAATGAATAAGCGTGGCTGTGTAACACTCAAGCATTGATGGTCACTGAAATTTTCATTTCATATAAATTTCACGTATCACAAAATATTATTCTTTTGATTTTTTTTCAACTAGTTAAATATGTAAAAACCATTTTTTTAGCTGGGGGGTTATCTAAAATCTTTCAATGGGCCATATCTGGCCCGTGGGCTGCGGTTTGTCCATCCCTGGTCTGAAATAACACCTGGCACCATGGCACGTGCTGCGTAAACGCCTATTTTTGCTATGTACACTCACAGAACGACTGCGCATGTTTTGCAAGGGCACACACGGATTAAAGGACAGAGAAACACCTGAGTGAGGGTCTAGGAGGGGGTTGGCAGGGAAGAGGGATTGGGAATAAGTGGGAGAAATAGTGAAATAAGAGAGACTGCCCAGATGGAGGAGGAAGATGAATCATCAACCGAGGAGGAAAATAAACTCAACTCCGCTCCTGAGGCCCAAAAAGAAAAGAAGAAAAAAAAAAAGTGAGGGCTCTGGAGCCAGAGAGCCTAGATCTGAAATCCGGAAGCTGCTCTTACTGTCTGGTATTCTCGGGCAAGTTCAGCCTCTCAATGGTTTTGTCAAAGGGAACTAAATCCTGGATAGTTCCCACTTCATAGGGCTGTTATGCGGATTCAATGAATCCATCCGTGCAAAGTGCTTGGAACAGTGTCCAGCACTTAGTAAGTGGTTACTAAATGTTTATATATTGTGGTTGTTTTCTATAAAGTCTAGAGAGAAACTTGTTCGCCAGGGTTCCAAATAAGGTGCCTGATTAGAAGTGATTCAGAGGACAAGCTGTGGACCACGAACCCCCAGCTTTGCCACGTATAGCTGTGTGACCTTGGCCAAGTTACATGGCCTCTGTGCCTCAGTTTCCTCAGCTGGGAAATGCTAATGATAGTAGTACTTGCCTCATAGGGCTGAGGTAAGAATTAAATTACTCAAAACAAAGCTTAGCATATAAGTTCTCGTTTAAATTAGTATGTTATTATTACTCTGGACCCGATTTCTGCCCCAAAGGAGGCAATAAAAGGAGTCCAAACAATGATTCCCTGTGAAATACTCCAAATGGGCTGTGGACTTTGAGCAGAGATTCTGTTGAGGAAACCTCTAACATAAAAGACAAGAGCAAAACAAACAAACATAAAATAATCATTTTGATGATACAGACGTAATGTTGGGGGCAAGAAAATATCAAGGAAACTATCATTAATATCCTCAGAGAGTTAAATAAAAATACAACCTCCGTGAAAAAAGAACAGTTGCTATAATCAAGGAGAAATCAGAGAATAAGAAAGATCTTTTGGAAAATAAAAACCTAGATGCTACAATTAAACATCCAATAGGACTGAAGATAAAGCTGGAGAAATTTCACAGAAAGTACAACAAAAAACAGAAGAAAAAAGATTTTTTAAAATGGTAGGTCATTGCAGAAGATTCAATAGCTAACTCATAGGAATTCCAGAAAGAGGGAACCAAGACAGCAGTGGGGAAGAAATTGTCAAAGTAGTAAGTAAAAAGTAAAACTTTCCAGAATTGAAGGACAAGAATATCCAGAATGAAAAGATCACCAGATGCCCAGAACAATAACAAAGAAAGATCTCCTGGAAGATGAAATCATCATCTTGAATTTCAGAATACGAGTGATAAGATTATGAAAGATGTCAGAGAGAAAATGCAGATTACATGAAAGACCAAGAATACAATAGACTTCTCAGAAACAACAAAGAGAAGCTAGAGAGCAGTGCAAAAATATCTTCAAAGTGCTGGGAGTAAAATGACTTACAACCTAAAATTCTATATACAACCAGACTATCAGTGAAGTGTGAGAGTGGAATAAAGCCATGTGCAGACATGTAAGGACGTCCCAGATAACAGCTGTTACAAATCCCAGAAAACAACCTGGGAAGGGAGTTCTGAAGGCTCTAAGAAATTAAAAAATGGAAACGATAATTATCTGACAGATTTGAATTTAAGCAAAACCTTGGGAGATTTATACAGCTTTTGGCGAGTGTAGGGAGATTTAGATATTCAAAGAGAACAAAAGACATGAAAAAAACAGGCAACTATTAACTCCAGGAAAAACAAAAAGTTGCAAGAGAAAGTATACTTATTGGTTCAGTATTGAATAAAACTCATGTAGTCACAATGCTAAAAACACTGAATGTGTGTATTTAACCAAAAATTGTGATGTAAGTACATTAAGAGAATGGAAGTCATAATGGAATGTGTGAGAACTAAAAAACCTTACTGATCATAATAAGAAATCAACAGATAATCTCTAAAATGGATAAATCAAAATATTGCAGAATAGATTTATTATTTTAAAATATGTAGGCAAGGGGCGGCCAGTTAGCTCAGTTGGTTAGAGCACGGTGCTCTTAACAACAAGGTCACCGGTTCGATCCCCACACAGGCCACTGTGAGCTGTGCCCTCCACAGCTGGATTGAAACAACTACTTGACTTGGAGCTGATGGGTCCTGGAAAACCACACTTAAATAAATAAAAGTTAAAAAGAAAAGAATTAACATGTTAACAATAATAATAATAATAATAAAATATGTAGGCAAATCCATAAGAAACAACTAAAAGAATGGTTACCTCTGAAACGGAGAGGAAGGAATTGGGGAGAACACAGGACTACAGTTTTTTGTCACTGGTGTTTTTGTACTAATTGGATTTTTACAAAAATAATTGTTAAAACCTAAGACCTAGGGCAAATAGGGGAGGCATATCTTAATTTTGGCAGATTCTAAGACTTTTAAATTAAAAGGAAAGTAAATCATGATGAAATAGAAACAGCTTGCCTTGGTATTATATTATTTTACCGTTCAAAAATGCTTGTGACAATAATTTAGCAATGAGTATACCTAAAGCCCAGATGCCTTTTCTGACTAAAAGGAACCAGAGTTCTGTAGAGGAATGGCTGATTCCAGATGAGCCGGGAACATCTCGTTCCAGAAGGCAAGAACATGCTCCAAGACTAATGGGGACATGTCAAAAGGACCCAACGCCACTTTAAAGGGTTTCCCAGGCCATAATTAGGACAATTTGATCATTAAAAACACTAATGACACCTAGTGACTGGGTTGCAAACTGGGGCCCAGACACTCTGGCTCTCTGTCCAGTACTTTCTCTTTCCTCATCCTTATGCTGGAAGCCAGCCTCCCAGAAAGCTGTTGGGGAACCCTGAGTCCCTCAGCATCTGCCCAGCACTGGCACCCACGCACTGCATGCATCCTAGGACTGTTCTCCAATTGTTCTCTGTTTCCTCTCCCAGCTGCATTACAGACTACTCCATACAAGCTGTAGCTGGCTTTCATTTTCCTTGTGTCTTTACATTACAGTTTTAGCACAGCACTGGATAAGGCGTAAGAGCTCAGCAAATACTTTCTGATCCATTATCTTCAGAAAGCATTTAATAAACGCTCAGAAGAGAGGAGATGGGTGAGAACAGACCCTTTTTGGCCCTCTAACAACCTTTGGGCTTAATGTGTAAGGGATATGAACAAACAAACAAACAAACTAAGAGAACTTACAAAACACATTTCAAACAAGTAGTATTTTGACAGTCAGCTGCACAGCTGAAACCCAGAGAGGTACACTCAGCTAAGAGGAGAGGGAGGATTCTTGTCCGATTCTTGGCCTTTATCGATTCTCTTCCCGAAGGAGTAATTTACCATCTGCAGGATTGTGTTTGCTGATCTTCCCAAATGCCCTGAAAACTTCTGGGGGAAGGGACAGCCTTTGTTGTTGTTGTTGTTGTTTTTTAATTTCTCTACACCAGTGGAAAATAAGGGGGTTTTTTTGTTTGTTTGTTTTAATTTTATTGGGGAAGGGGAACAGGACTTTATTGGGTTGGGGATCAGTGTGTACTTCCAGGACTTTTTTCCAAGTCAAGTTGTTGTCCTTTCAGTCTTCATTGTAGACGGCACAGCTTAGCTCCAGGTCCAGTTGCCATTGCTAGTTGCAGGGGGCGCAGCCCACCATCCCCTGCGGGAGTCGAACCCTGCGGGAGCACATCCTTGTGGTTGAGAGGATGTGCTTCAACCAACTGAGCCATCTGGGAGCTCAGCGGCAGCTCAGCTCAAGGTGCCGTGTTCAATCTTAGTTGCAGGGGGCAGAGCCCACCATCCCTTGGGGGACTCGAGGAGTTGAACTGGCAACCTTGTGGTTGAGAGCCCACTGGCCCATGTGGGAATCGAACCGGCAGCCTTCGGAGTTAGGAGCACGGAGCTCCAACCGCCTGGGCCACCGGGCCGGCCCCAGACTTTGTTTGTTTTGTCCCTGCATGGCCTTTCTCCAGTTTCCGCATACCCAGCTCTGCCCACTTATAGGAGGCATTCAGGACCCCCTGGGATGTCTACACTAAATGCCTCAGTCTGGATCTTGTCACAGAGAGAGTGGCCCAGGTGGTGGATGGAGCAGAGCTTCAAGGTCAAACAAACCTGGGCCAGCAATTTATGGGCTGGGTGACATTCTTGGGCAAGTGTGTGACCTCAGGCAACCCACATGGCCTCCAAGCCTCAATTTCTTCTTATGCAAAATGGGGGTAATAAAACACTTCTCCCCAAAATGACTGGGTGGATTGCGGATGACACAGACCTCCCTGCTTCATCCAGTGTTTTGAAATGTGAGTGACCATCCAGGACTCTGTCTAGCCTCATCTGCAGGGAGATGAGGGCTATCCCTGGGGGCAGGTAAAGGTCACCCATTCTGTCTGCCTCCACTCCCTCTCCAAATGGGTTGAGGCATAATCTGGTTAACACGAACAGCCAGCATCAATGGTGGACTTTCAGGACTTAATACAGATTCCCTAGGAGGTTGTAAGATGCAGGAGGTACCCACTACAGAACCACTGCCTGGTTCAAATCCCAGCTCCACCATTTGCTAGCCCTGTGACTTAGGCAGGGTTACATAATCTCTGTGCCTCTGTTTCCTCATCTGTAAAACAGGAATAATAACAATGGCACCTACCTTATAGGGTTAGTGTGAGGATTAAATGAGTTAATGCGTAAATATAGAGCACTTTGGTATTACTGCGCTTCATTGAAGCTGATACACCCATACCCTACAAAATTAAAATTACCAGTTAAACTAGGACACATCAATGGAACTAGAACTGAAATCACATACTGATTTCAGAAATCTGAAACAAGCGGTGTGTCTTTTATACTTTTATATGTGTGTGTGTGTGTGTGTGTGTATACTTTTATTTATTTCAAGTGTATTTTCCAGGACCCATCAGCTCCAAGTCAAGTAGTTGTCTCAATCTAGCTGTGGAGGGCGCAGCTCACAGCGCCCATGTGGGGATCTAACCCGCAACCTTGTTAAGAGCATTGCGGTCTAACCAACTGAGCTAACCTGAGCTAACCCGGTGGCCGAAGAGGTGTGTCTTAACATAGAGGAAGTACACTACTACCGTATTATTAGAGACCTGGAGCTGGAATATATTAGCATTAGGGTCAGGGTTCAAATCCCAGGTCCGCCACTCACTACCTGGGTGACCTTATGCAAGATACTTAACCTCTCTGTGCCTCAGTTTCCTCCTCATCTGTACGTGAGGATAGTGTCAATAACGTCTACCACACAAGGCTGTTAGGGCAAATAAATATGAACGCCGTCCTTAGAAGGAATCTGCCACATAGTAGCAGGCGCTCTCATTGCTATTATTTAAAACAAAGTTATTCTTTCCAGGTGTGGAGGAGGGCTAGGGGAGGGAGGAGAGGACGCAACCAGCCGGCTTTCGAGATAAAGGCTCCCGTTCTCCGCTTAGCGCCCAGGCTGCGCGAAGGTCCGGGGAGCCTGGGACCCCCTGCGTCCCGCCCCCTCGCAGCCCCGCCTGCCCCCACCCTGCCTGCCCAGCTCCGGCCCCTGCGCTAGTCTCGCGCAAAAGTGCGCGAGCTCCGGCGGAGACACAGGGCCGGTTGGTTGGGTGAAACCATCTGTTACGCAACGTGGGGAGAGTCAAAAGCTCACGCATCCACGTTGCCTCAAGTTTAGCTTTTCAGGCCCAGGTGCTGGTCTTATTTTAACCTTCAACTCAACTCCATATGTTCAGTCTCCCAGGAGGGAGTCCTACGTCTCTGGCGAGAGGGCTGTGGTGTCCCCGTGCGACGCGCTTCCCCTCTTGACGGGGATCCGGTGGGAGAGGACGACGGCCGGCGAGGGGAGGAGGCGGCCCTAGCGCCATTTTGTGGGAACGAAACGGTATCTGGGCTGTTCCTGGATCCCTGGCTGCTTGAGTTTCCCTGTCGCGCTTCCTAGCAGCGGCCTAGCGGGTGAGTCGCGGACGCTTCTCACTGAGGACGCCCTGTGTGCTTTGGCTTCCGCACGGGGCGGCCTAGGACGTGCGCAGCGGCTTCGGCCCCCCCCCAGGAAGGGGCTGTGGGGCCGGGCCTGCTTCGTCCCGCCCTCGCGGGCCCTGGCGGGAGCGTCGTTAGGGCAGGCGCCGGGTGGCACACTGCGCCCGCGGGGCCGCACGTCCTGAGGCAGAAGTTCGGCCTGGCTTCGGGCCCGGCCAGTGCTCTGTGCCTCCGGGGCTTGGCACTCGGGGGCGACGGTGCCCGCTGAGGCCTTGTGCCCCCGCAGCCCCACCCCGGGCAGCGCTTTCAAACTCCTCCCTTGGCCGTCACGCACTGGCTTCTGGGAGATGGTGGCCCGCGGCTAGCAGGACCTGTCGCCGCTGTCCTTGAGGCTCAAGTTTGGAGAGCCCCCCGGAAGTGTCCAAATGAGAAACGGGGAGGAACTTTTTTCATGTGCTGTGCCCCTGGCTCGCGACTCCTCGTCAGTCCTCAGGACCCAGCCTCTGCGTCCCTTTCTTAGGGAAATCTACTTTGACACGCACACACACACACACGCACACGCACACACGCTCAACCAGCGGAGGTTGTCCCCGGCCCTCAAGATTCTGTACTTCCTTGGAGGACACGTGTCACGAGTGTAATAAGATAACGCTGTCTTCCTCTTGCTCACCTCCGCCCCTGCCCCCGCTTCCCGCTGTAACCAGCGTGCCACCCGGGACTGACTGGTTTCGCAGTTAGAGCTGCCGCACCACATGCATAACAGGCATTCAGCAAATGTTGATTGAATGAATGAACGAGCGAGGCATCCCATTTTAATAGGATTCACTACCTTTGCGTCCTCGTTTTTTGCAGGAATAGCCAACACATAGGAATCCAAACAGCAAGAATTTTTCTGGAAGTCACAGGACAGTGGCATGGTAGTGGTGGTAATCAGCTGCTTGTAAGGAAACAATGCCTTTGACACAAGTGTGGTCATTCATCTCTCTTTTCTATTTAAGAAAAATAAAAGATGTCTGAGTATATTCGGGTAACCGAAGATGAGAATGACGAGCCCATTGAAATACCATCGGAAGACGATGGCACGGTGCTGCTGTCCACAGTTACAGCCCAGTTTCCCGGGGCCTGTGGGCTGCGCTACAGAAACCCAGTGTCGCAGTGTATGAGAGGTGTCCGGCTGGTAGAAGGAATTCTGCACGCCCCAGACGCTGGCTGGGGAAATCTAGTATATGTTGTCAACTACCCCAAAGGTTTGTTGCCACTTGGTTTTGCAGTAACGCTTTAGTCGGGTTTGTGTCTCTAAGTCATAGATGGTGGCCTGTTTTCGTGGTGTAAAGTCTCCTATACCCCAAGTATTTCTTTAAATGTTACTGTTAGACTAGTTTGGAACACCAGTAGTTTATAAATGAGTGAAAACAAAATTACAGAGCATTTTTTAAAATAGAAAACTATGTATTTATTTAAATAACCAAACAAATGTCACCATGTTATTTAGATAATAATGTATCGATGTAGATTCATCAGTTGTAACAAATGTGTCAAGTCACCATGGTGGGAGATGGTGATAATGGGGAAGCTGTGCCTGCCCGGTTTGGAGGCAGAAGGTGTACAGGAAGTCTCTACCTTTCTCTCGATTTTGCTGTGAACCTAAAACTGCTCTAAAACATAGTGTGTTTTTAAAAACGTCATTTAGCAACTCTCTTCCCTTCCAAATGTTGGTTTTTAAACCAACATAAATAAAGAAGACCCGAGGTTTTCTTTTTTTATTGCAAAGCGTGAGTTATATTGTTGAAAGTTTAGAAGGAAAAATAAAATTGAGGTCACCCTTAAATCCACAGCTAGAGATAAAAGTTGATTTTTTTTGGCACATAGTTTTTAAGTTACAGGCATTAAAATAATTAAGCGAATACATTTAATAGACAAAAACATAGTAATCACACTGTTCTTTCCCTCCTTAATGTATTTTAAAGTCAAAGTGAAATATTTTTATTTTGATATACCTTTGGAGAGGAGAGAATATACAATTGCAATTTTGAGATATTAAAAAAAGAGATGGGAGTCCCTGGATTTGCACCAGAAAAGCACCTTCACCATTTACTCACTCCTTCATTCTGTCCTTTAGAGCTAACCACTCAGCCAAAAGTTTTCAGTGTCTTATTGTTCTTAAAATCTATTTGCTTCTCATTTCTAGATGTAGGAGGCAGTGTGTTTTAAGTAATGTTAAATGAAGAGTTCTAAAAAGTTTCTGCTCATTTTGTTTAGATAACAAAAGAAAAATGGATGAGACAGATGCTTCATCAGCAGTGAAAGTGAAAAGAGCAGTCCAGAAAACATCTGATTTAATAGTGTTGGGTCTCCCATGGAAAACAACTGAACAGGATCTAAAAGAATATTTTAGTACCTTTGGAGAAGTTCTTATGGTTCAGGTACACTTTAATTTTATTTAAGTTTTTTCTTTTCCAGTGAATGAGCGCCCAGAATTCCTGTTCTAGTGACACTGCCCTTCATGTTCAGCAGACAATATAATATTTGTGATATGTATACGTAGAGGATGCTGAAAGAAATTTGGCTTACACTGTTTCCCTTTATGTATGTACCATATATTTTTGCCTTTGATATTGTAAAATCCTGTTGCATAAAGACTTAAGGAAAGGAGGTGACATTAGCTTTTTTTCTTTATAACTTACGTTGATGGGAGATTTAAAAACGTTTTCTGCTTTTCCATGTAAGATTTGTAAACACTAGACCTAGTTTATCTTTGTATTCTAAAACATTTTGTTGAAATTCTATTGTGTAGATGAGTTTGACTCGACTGTAACAAGATCTGAATTCAACATTCACCCTCCTGTTGCTTAAACCTCAAGAATAACTTGGTTTAAGTTTTAATTAAGCACTGCATCCAGTTGAATCCATTCACGTTGTCAAACAATTCTCATTTGTTGTGTTTGTGTGTGTGTAGTTTTAGTAAATTTAGATGATTTTTTTTATAGGTCAAGAAAGACATTAAAACTGGTCATTCAAAAGGATTTGGCTTTGTTCGATTTACGGAATATGAAACCCAGGTGAAAGTAATGTCACAGCGACATATGATAGATGGACGGTGGTGTGACTGTAAACTTCCTAATTCTAAGGTACTTCGCTCTTTTGTCTTCTGCTTTGGGCACTTTCGCCAACAAACTTCCTTAGAAGACGCTGTAAAATAAAACGTTAAATACATTTGGAAAAGGTAGTGGCACGGTGTGTTCTTGAAATCTTTTGCCTTAGGACCTTAATGCATGCTGAATGTTTTATGATTGTTTGAAATACTTAGTTTATTACTCCTCTAAACAAAAACTTTGTTCATTTTATTCTTTGGTAATTTCTAGCAAGTTAACAATTTCTTACCTAGTTATATGTTAAAACATAAAGATAATTGTGCATTAGTCTCGTTCCAAAGGCCTAACTCGTGCCAAGCAAGCAAGACTTGCTTATTTGGAACATTATCCCTGTTGCCAGGACATTCCTCAGTCATTTCTAGCCTGCTTTTTAATGACTCACCGAATATGAAAGGCAGGTAGGTTTTGTTACATCCTTGACCATGATGCCCTTGTTGTTGCTCATAAAATATTTGTGGTGTGTTTCCTTTCTTGAATTTGAGCAGCAAAGCCCAGATGAGCCTTTGAGAAGCAGAAAGGTGTTTGTTGGGCGCTGCACAGAGGACATGACAGCTGACGAGCTGCGGCAGTTCTTCTGCCAGTACGGAGAGGTGGTGGACGTCTTCATTCCCAAACCGTTCAGGGCTTTTGCCTTTGTTACCTTTGCCGATGACCAGGTATTTTTCTCTTTGATAATTTTGTCCCAGCTAATTAGGTAATTTCTCTTGAACTTTTCCGGTCCAGCTAATTGGCACCCTTAGCTAAGCTTTCTGAATTTATAAGCTGTAGGGTGTGTATGTATGTATGTGTATATATATATATATATATATATATATGCCTAGATATTTGTGATAAATGTTTTAATATTTTCCAGTATGTGGTGTTTAACTGGGAATGTTTTGTATCTTCAGAAGGGGAACTGAAAAATCCCTGCTGCCTTATGAAAGCTAAAGGCTATTTTATGAGTTTAAATGAAATGAGTGTTCATAGTTTATTTCTTCTCTAGTTTAGGTATTAGCTTAAAATCTAAGTTTTGTTGCTGCTTTGATGTGTGAGTCAGTGGTTTAGGTGCCTTTATTTACATCCCTTATTTTCTTATAGGTTGCCCAGTCTCTTTGTGGCGAGGACTTGATCATTAAAGGAATCAGCGTACATATATCCAATGCTGAACCTAAGCACAATAGCAATAGACAGTTAGAAAGGAGTGGAAGATTTGGTGGTAATCCGGGTGGCTTTGGGAACCAGGGTGGGTTTGGTAACAGCAGGGGGGGTGGAGCTGGCTTGGGAAACAATCAAGGTAGTAACATGGGGGGAGGGATGAACTTCGGTGCTTTCAGCATTAACCCGGCGATGATGGCTGCAGCCCAGGCAGCGCTGCAGAGCAGCTGGGGCATGATGGGCATGCTGGCCAGCCAGCAGAGCCAGTCGGGCCCGTCAGGTAACAACCAAAGCCAAGGCAGCATGCAGAGGGAGCCGAATCAGGCCTTCGGTTCTGGAAGTAACTCGTACAGTGGTGCTAATTCAGGGGCAGCGATTGGGTGGGGCTCGGCATCAAACGCAGGCTCAGGCAGCGGTTTTAATGGCGGCTTTGGCTCAAGCATGGATTCTAAACCTTCCAGCTGGGGCATGTAGGCAGTGGGTGATGGCTGGTTGTACAGACTGGTGGGAATTCAAATTTTTCTAAACTCATGGTAAGTATATTGTAAAATACATATGTACTAAGAATTTTCAGAATTGGTTTGTTCAGTGTGAAGTATATTCAGCAGTATTTTTGACATTTTTCTTTAGAAAAAGGAAGAGCTAAAGGAATTTTATAAGTTTTGTTACATAAAGGGTTGAAATATTGAGTGTTTGAAAGTGAACTGCTGTTTGCCTGATTGGTAAACCAACACACTACAACCGATATCAAAAGGTTTCTCCTGTAATATTTTATCCCTGGACTTGTCAAGTGAATTCTTTGCATGTTCAAAATGGAAACCATTGATTAGAACTACATTCTTTTTTCCTTGTTTTAATTTGAACCCCACCATACGGATTTTCCCCTTAGGAACATCTCCTTTTTGGAGATCATGGTGTCCCAGTGTTCGTTCGGTTCTTTTGTTTTTTAACACTTGTCTCCCTTCATATGCGAAAGTACAATACGAAGCCTTCATTTAATCTCTGCAGTTCATCTCATTTCAAATGTTTATGGAAGAAGCACTTCATTGAAAGGGGTGCTGTAGATACTCTGCCGTAGGAATACTTCTGTCTACATGCTTTCTCATTCAAGAGTTCGTCATCACACTGCACAGGCTGCGTCTTTGACGGTGGGTGTCCCATTTTTATCCGCTACTCTTTATTTCATGGAGTCGTATCAACGCTATGAACGCAAGGCTGTGATATGGAACCAGAAGGCTGTTTGAACTTTTGAAACCTTGTGTGGGATTGATGGTGGTGCCGAGGCATGAAAGGCTAGTATGAGCGAGGAAAGGAGAGAGCGCGTGCAGAGACTTGGTGGTGCATAATGGATATTTTGTAACTTGGCGAGATGTGTCTCTCAATCCTGTGGCTTTGGTGAGAGAGTGTGCAGAGAGCAATGATAGCAAATAATGTACGAATGTTTCTTGCATTCAAAGGACATCCACATCTGTTGGAAGACTTTAAGTGAGTTTTGTTCTTAGAGAACCCACGTTAGTTGAATGTGTTAAGTGAAATGATACTTGTATTTCCCCTACCCCT
Organism: Rhinolophus ferrumequinum; assembly: GCF_004115265.2. Lineage (NCBI taxonomy): Eukaryota > Metazoa > Chordata > Mammalia > Chiroptera > Rhinolophidae > Rhinolophus > Rhinolophus ferrumequinum. The sequence continues at coordinate 7,406,351 of NC_046292.1, forward strand.
TTGTCAACTGCTGTGAATGCTGTATGGTGTGTGTTCTCTTCTGTTACTGATCTGTAAGTGTGGTAATGTGAACTGAAGCTGATGGGTTGAGAACATGGACTGAGCTTGTGGTGTGCTTTGCAGGAGTACTTGGAAGCAGAGTTCACCAGTGAGCTGGGGGTGTCTCAAAGAAGGGTGGAAGTTCTAATGTCTGTTAGCTACCCTTAAGAATGCTGTTTGCTGCAGTTCTGTGTCCTGTGCTTGGATGCTTTTTATAAGAGTTGTCAATGTTGGAAATTCTTAAATAAAACTGATTTAAATAATATGTGTCTTTGTTTTGCAGCCCTGAATGCAAAGAATTCATAGCAGTTAATTCCCCTTTTTGACCCTTTTGAGATGGAACTTTCATAAAGTTTCTTGGCAATAGTTTATTTTGCTTCAAATAAACTTATTTGAAAAGTTGTCTCAAGTCAAATGGATTCATCACCTGTCATGCATTGACACCTGATACCCAGACTTAATTGCTATTTGTTCTTGCATTGTCCAAAGTGAAAAGTTTTTTTTTTTCTTTTTAAATCTAGTTTTTAATAAGTCTGGGTGACCGCACCTAAAATGGTAAGCAGTACCCTCCAGCTTTTTCTTAGTGCCTCTGTGCATTTGGGTGATGTTCTATTTACAGGGCCTGTATAAATCTCCATTGGGAAATCCTGCCTTCTAAAAATACTCTTATTTGGGGAGAGGGCAAAACTGTTAATTATATGCTTTGTAACAAAGCATATCAATTGAAAAGAAGGGAATATCAGCGCCTTTCTAGTTTGGGATTTGAAAAGTGGAATTAATTGCAATAGGGATAAAGTAGAAGAAACCACAAATTATCTTGTGCCTGAAATCCATTAAGAAGCTTCATAGCTTTAAGACCTAGCAGGGTGGGTTGTCTGTCTGTGGAAGCGTTAAGTGAAATGGGCTTTGTCTTCCAAAGGTGGGGGAAATAGTCATGTTGAATAAAGTCGTTTACAAAACTCAGACTCTCAACGATGCATTGTTAAGTATGTAAAAGCAATAATATATTGATTCTCTATTGTACTTTTTATGTAACTACTATGAGAGTTGAGCTCGTTTTTTCTAATGGAAGAATGTAACAATTTTTGTGTTGATAGTTTACCTAATGCCCTTATCTAATTAGATTATGATAAATAGGGTTTTTGCAAGTTAAGTGTTTTAAACTTTTATAAGTGAAGTCCTCCTTTAGACTTGTGATCGCCACATTGTTTCATTATTCAGTTTCCTCTGTAAAAGGATCTTGAGTTGTTTTATTTTTTTTTCTGCATCTAAATTGCATGATTTCCAAACCCTGTACCATCTGAATTTTGCATTTTAGCACTTGCACTGTTACTCAGCAGCAGTAACATGGTAACAGTTAAAATGGTATTCGGGGACCTCCAAAGACTAAACTGACAAGCCTTCAAGGAGCCCAGGGGTAAGTTAACTTGTCAATGGCATGGTTTTAATCCCTTATTTCCACTTGTGTAAATCTAGTTGCTGGTTTTAGAAGGCTCTCAATGTTGCATAGCCTTTTATTAACGTGTTTGTGGTACTACATAGCTATGGGTATTTAATTCTACCCTAAAATTTTTTTCAAGTTTAGCAGTAAACTATTTGGCAAAGATTTGTTTTTAAAGTCTATTTGGTCATCTAAATGCATTCATTCTAAAAAGTTTTTGAACCAGTTGAATAAAAATTTTTGTTGCCACCACAGTTTAGTGTCTGGAGTCTTACTGGAAAAACACAATTTCCTTTTTATATGTGACAAAGATGCTGTAAAGTTATCTTTAAAAAGTGAGTCTCAAGAAGTTGCACTTTATATGCACAAGAGAAATTAGGCCAAAACTCGCAATGAATTTTTAAATGGAATGGTAACTCTTTGGCTAGAATGGAAAACTTCGTTAGATGTTAGCTATGAAAACTTTTTAGGGAGTACTAGCTAACTAAAATGAAATGAGATTTTTAAAGCTAAGTCAAAGCTTAAATTTTGTCCTTAGGAAAAAGAAAGAGGTTAGCTACTTAATTCAGATGTATGTGCTAATTAGAATAATTTTGTTGTTAAGTACTAGGAGAACAGCTCTTAATTGTGTATTTGAGTGCTGTACTCAGCTATTGTATGATCTGTGATCTATTGTTTGGTTAAGCGTGCCCACGTATTACATGTTCATTGTAAGAAGGAAAAAAAATACTACAGGTTTGTAATACCACCATTTATTTCTAATGTCGTATTTCGTCGTATGGAAATGCCACATTCGATTCAACAGTCTTCTGAATTGAGCATTATTTATGTTATGTCCAAGTGCTGGGATCATCCTCATAGCTAAATTAAATTCTTAGCATTGGAATTACTAGGCCAGACTATGCATGCTTTGAATGCTTTTGAAATATATCGCCAAATTGTCCTTTAGAATATTTATGTTGTCTTTGACAATGTGAATTAGTGCTATTCCATGTACTTTTTGTCAATTTGATGAGTGAAAAAGTATATCTCACTGTTTTGTGGTTTTTAACATGGAAATCAGTACCTAGGCTAAAATATTGATGTTTCCAGTTCATCTACAAAAAAAAAAAATCCATGATTCAAGGTAATTCCTGAACCAGTATTGCTGTAATATATAAAGCTGTCTTAGAGAGCAATAAGAACAAGTCCAAAACCAAAAAAAGTAGTCAAAGAATATGAACAGGCAATTTCCAGAAATGCAGACAAAAAGGCCAGTACAAAAAGATACTGGACTTCATAAGTAATTTCAATGCACATTTAACCAGTGAATTTCTATTGCATTGGCAAAGATGGGTATTACCGTAATGCTGTATGTCCCCTCGCATCAGGAAAAGATGAAAGTCTTGGCAACCGACAAACTGCCGTGTTAATGTTTGTCAGGTCATTAGTGCTAAGATCTTTTATAGGTTATTTTTCAAGGAATCATTTACTGATTGAAGATCCGCAAATTAAAAATTATCAATTATTTTCTTAATCCAGGGAATATAGTTAATAACTTTTGTGTAGACCCCATACTCATCTGCTTCCCCACAATTAATGGAACCCCAGGACACTATTCCTCCCACAAACCACCTCTGTGTCTCATTATCTAGAAACACTAATGCCCCTCCACTGTCACCTCTACAGCTGTCCTTGCCCCCACTTTCCAAGCCAGCACAAAGCATGTTATCAGTTACCCTTGCCCCTCGATAGGGCTTGTTCTCATAGACAGCAGTACATTTTTGATGGTCCACAATTGGTATGTCAACAAACATTAGATTTCTGGCAAGAAAACCCCTTTGGGTTAATCCCCACCCAGATGCGGTTCCAATGTCATTTGTCGTCATGAAGGATTCAGCTTCTTTTCTTGGCAAGCAAACAGGCATGATGTTGCTATTGATTACAACTTTGTTCCTCAGTTTAATCAGTGCTATGTCGTTATCAAAACCAGCATCATGAGTGTAACCTTCATGTATAAAAACGGCCTCTGCCTGGGCTTGTGTGTAATGAGGTGACAGCCTCTTCAGGATCCCCATTCTGATGTCCAGGGAGGGGGCATCTTCTTTGTGCCCGTAAACAGCATGAGCAGCTGTCAGGATCCAGCTGTCGTACAGAAGCGCACCTGCTGCTATAGTTTCACCTAGTAACAGGACTTGCCAAGGAAAATCACCCAGCTGTGCATTCTGCCCTCCATATATACGACCTCTCGTAGTACGAGTTGATATTCCACAAACTGGAGAAAGAAGCAGATGTACAGAGCCTTTAGAGAAACCCAGTGGTGTTTTTCTCCAATTACTACCAATTTGGGGTTGTGTATATTTAATGAACCAAAAATTGCATCCCATGAACTGGTGGGTGTCTACCATACAGGCAAGTGAGGCTACTCAAAAACAGCACAAAGACCTGACTGGTATCTCTTAGCTCCTCAGAAAAGGAGGTGAGTGAAAGTTTTTTAGAAACTTGTTATTTGTTTTGCTAAAACAGTTGGTCTACACGGTTGGGGAAATCACTTAAGGCAAACGGGTTGTCTGAGCCGGTGCACTTGGCCATGTGCAGAGAAAGGAAAAGGAAGTGACTGCCGTTGCTTCTGCTTTCCCACTTATGAAGTGGGGGACTCACCAAGTCGTTCTGGGGAAGCAGGAACTGAGGTCACCAACACAGCAGCTGTAATAGTACTCTCACCTTTGAGCACTTAACTGTTTTAAAATTAGAATGCTGCAGTTGTAGCCAGGCACCACCAAGTTCACAAGTTATTTTTGGTCTAGCTGATTTTTCCAAACACTAAATTTTACTGTATATTATGAAATACACTCAATGTAGCAAATACATTTCCTGTTGTGGCAGAATACTTGCATTCAAACCTACAAATGTGTCAGCCAAGATAAAGGTTTTTTAAAAAAACTAATTTAAGCCAAATAACACAGGGGTAATGAATATATTATTACCTTTCCATTTTTTTTAAATCTCTATTCAACTATGTCTTCAGAGCCAATTCTGGTAAAAAATTTTTTAAGTACTATTAAAAGGCAAATTGCATTAATGTTTAAAAACTAGATGTCATTGAAAACAATTGCTTAGGGAAATAATGAAGTTATTAGCTTTGGGTTTTAATAGCATTTTTACAGAGAAGAGAAGTAACTCAACAGAAGAACTCATGTTTATAAATGTATAAGTGGTTCAAGATAATTTTAAAAATCATTTAATTTTTTATGCTTGCCTAGTTGTAAGGCCAAAATAATCCAATGACTGATGCAGTCAGCACCCAGCAACCTCTCCAAATGGAAAGGGGATAATGAGAACATATTATTTGGAAATAATAACTTGGCCTAAGAGCCAAGTGCTGAAGTTACATTTCTGCCACCACAGCTGAAGTGCTACTTATGTCTCCTACCCAGTTCTACATGCCATCAATTACGAATCTCTTGTATAAATGTATCCATTACCAGGCTCACAGACTGGGAGTGATTTTTCTCCTTTGGAACTTGTCCAGAATCCATCAGCCTCACACACATATTTACCTGCAAATCATTGGAAAAGCAAAAATGTTTAACTGCGTGTATAAGGTGGTTGTCATTTGCTTGAATCCCCCCTTGAAAAATGTTGATTCTTGAGCATCAGTGGGAAATAGAGGTGTCTGAATAACCATTTTACATGATTTCATAAATAGGGGGGTCTCCGCATTAACATGTTTGCTTGCAAAGTGGAAACCTTTTAGATGTGTAACTTGAATATGTATCAGGATCTCAAGTGCTTAATGATAAGGTTTTGGCTTGTTAAATTAAACCATTTGGAATATCTTGTGTGTTTGTAGTCATTTACTAGATAAGATCTGTTTTCAGATTCTTGCAAATTGACATTAAAGTCACTTCAGCTGTAATACTTCACTTAGCGGGTGGGAGAAGAGCCTTTTAATCTTTGGTCTAGCCTTAGCCAAAAATGTTGGTTCGAGTTTATTTTCAGATAGTGAGGACTTCAGTTCCAAACATCACCCACCCCGGCTTTGAACAGTTGGCTTACCATCATCAGTTCTCATCGTGTAGAAGGTCTCATTACAGCGGTACTGAATCACAGCTTTGTATGTGGTCACTTCAGGACCTGTGACGTACTCCACTTGGCCATTGGGTAGGTCATCAGGAGGACCACAGTCGACAACTAATAAATATGGGAGAGGGAGGCGTCAGCTTGTGTTTTCAATTCTAATACGGAAAAGATCCGAAGGCTGTGATAGGCGGTTGGGCCGTGTGGTGCTATCAAAGCCGTGTTCTTTTCCCCGTATGCTGGACATCATTCATTTCATCTCAAGAATGGAGAGAATCGCTTTAGTGTGACTTGAAAGCATCACTCATCCCTGTTCCCAACTAAATGGCAGGATTGAGAAGTCCCTGCGGAAGGAATGGTATGACGCCTTTCCTCAAGGAAAAGGATTTGAAACCGCTTGGACTTCTTAGCGCTCACTTCTAACAAGGTCTGCCGCAAAGCCGGCAACACGGAAGGGAGAACATGGCACTACCTACGCGTGCCTCTAGTCTGGGTCCACGCGAAAGGGTCTTCAGTGGTAACTGGGTGGGTAGAAAAGGACACCAGTACAGACGCCTCTAAAGGGCTCAGCTTGTTCTGACGATGCTTTTCTTAAGCTGACTTCAGGAGACCTGGAAGTCGTAATACCTTGGATTTGGATTAGAATTCACACTTGTTAGGACTGCTAACGTAAAATAACCAATTGGTGAAACAAAGGGCTGTCTGCAAGTTCACATAGTAGACATCCAAACGCTGTTGCTGTATTTCTGTGGATATGAAAAGATTGCATTGAAATACTTTTCAGCAACTTCGTGGCCGTGTGCCTGGCTCTGCCGAGTGCTTCAGCAGCACTGTCTACTAGACGAGATACCCATAACTGCCAGCACAAAGCGGCAGAGTCGGCGCAGCCCCAGGCCTGTGACTCCCAGCGCCCCATCAGGGCCAGCTCTCGACTGCTTTTTCAGTGTAAACTTAGGAAATACTTCAATTCCCCTAGGACTTCTGTAGAAACCCTTGCACAAAATATGCAAAAATACATGTACAGGGGTGTTAACTACAGCAGTGTGTGTGATAGTAAAAAACTGGAAACAAATCAGATTGAAAATATGTGATGGAGTGCTGTGCAGTCATTAAAAAGGGTGACTGGCTCTTCTCATGCTCCGATTGACTTGGGAAGATAGTCCAACAATATGGAGGGAAAAGGCACATTGCAATCAGATTAATTATCCCATTTTGGTTAAAAAGTATACAATAGTGAAATATGTTAGTATGTATAGCATAGAAGATAAAGAATGTGAAGGAATAGACCCCAAACTCTTAGTGGTAGTTTGGGGATTTGGGCAAGAGTGGCTTTTTCTATTTTTGTAAATTTATATATTTTTCCAATTAACATGTATTTTATAATTAAAAAATATACATAATTCTTAGTTCACAAAACGGTGATGTACACCATTGCCTGTTTGGTGTACGTACCCCCATCCGTACATACAGCAGCCTGTATGTTTACACATGTGTGAGATGTGTGTGTCACGAGGGGGACATACACCAACACAGTGACTCATTATACTCTCATATGGTGGAATTACGGATATTAAAATGCAGTTCTCTGTTTCCCATCTTCTACGAGTATTTTATACTTAGAAGAATATTTTTAAAGATCACACTTTCAGAAAGCAAATAACGTTTCCTAATAGCTTGGTTTCATTTTAACCTCTAAGAGGGCACTAAGAGACTGGGGAAGAGAAGCCAGTTTGGAATTCGAACCCTGATAAGTAGAATCCTTTTAGAAAAGACCAGAAGCGGTAGAAGCAGTAATAGCAGAAGTGTCCTAGGAGCCGTGGTCACGTGACCGTACTGCTGCATTCTGGCATCACTTGGTCCCAAGATCCATCTTTCTGACAGACTGCAGCGAATGATTTCAGGGGCACATAACCCTAAACGAATTCAGAAAATATTAATTTCCTTGCTTACATCATAAAAGCACTCCCCAAAACCATGCTCCCACAGTAGTTTCTCTTCCAGTGTTTCATAAGATGCTCCCACGGGAGTGACACACGCACATAGCAGCCCAACGCTGCCTTGGTTTGTGTGCATATATGCTGCCAACGGCTCTGCTTCTATCACCTGTGCCATAGAGGTCACCTTTCGAGGTGCGTTGCATTTTAGGAACCAAATGTTGACCTCTGCAGCAATTCATGATGTATTTTTTCATGATATATTGGCTTTCTACTTTCTCACAAGTTCCTGCTGCTTTATATGAAGTGTCAAAGGGAGGTTGGTGGTCAGAAGTTTGGGGAAGGCCAACCTCATGACACACGGAGTGAACGTGTCTGGACTAAATGAAAGAAACTGCTTTGGAGAAGCTTTATGCTTCAAAGGAGAGCAGGATGATTTTTTTTTTTTTTAAATCAGAAACTGAACAGGTTTGCAGTCCAAGGAGCTGTGGCAAAGAGCCTGCCCCAAAAGTTGGCACGGTGGGAAGTGTTTCACTTTTTTTTCTTTTCTTTTTGGTGTTGCCCCTGCACAGGACTGGATTGCATCGCTAGCTATCATTTCAATGTTATTGCTTTTTACCACTGGGATTCAGTGACAATTTTGAAGAACATAAAGAGGACGTGTTAATCTCCTTGGGCCCCTAAAGCAACACACTAAGCATTTTTAAAATTATCCTCCTTCTCCCTTAACAGTGGTCACTATTTATAACTTTGCGGAATATACGATTTCTCCACACGGTTTCATTTTTTTGTGGGCCCAGTAGTTATTTCATGTAAAGGTCATTTGACCAGGGGGAGGAGCTTAATTTTATGCACGGTGACATCACAGAGCACATGGCACAAGAAGAGCAAACAGCAAACGCATCGTTTTTTCGCTCAGCCACTTTACCAAGAGCTGCTGTCATGTGTGGACAGAGAAAAGTTGTCCATTTTAATCACTACCTTTCCAAAGTAGCTTTTTTAAAAAGGCAAAATTCCCAAGAATAAAAAATTCTCCATAGCTATCCCTCTTCTCAGCAAACATCATTTCTTGGATTTTTATTGTTTAGTCATAGTCGAAAAAAGCCCCTATGCTGACAACAGCTATTTTCCCATTTTCCTTTCATATTTATGTGCTGATAGAAAAATATATATACATTTAAAAACTAGCATAATCGTGCTGCATTATTGACTTCGTATTAACTTACCTGCAGAAGCTCATAGCCTGTCTTGCAGAAGACGGAGAAGCTGTCTTTCAGGATGTACTTGGCTTGCACAGGTGAGATGTGGCCATTAGGTGGCGCCACCGGATCAGGGCAAGGCTGGGCTGCGCAGAGGAAACCGGGCTTAGGGGTTTTGATGAGATACTCTACAGCAGGGGAATCTGAACTGAGCATTTGAAGTTCTTGATTTGTAAATGAAACATTTAACGTGTGAAGACAGCTTGTCACAAGTCCGGCAGAGTTCTTAAGATTTAAAACCAAAGGCAAGAGGAAACTCTCGGTTGCTTAGTGTGCAAATTAGGGTTTGTCGCCTTGCCGGGGCTTCAGCCGAAGCTGTGTAAGAAAGCCAGACGTGCAGTGAGATAGGACAGTCACCTCCACTGGGGCATCTGCTCTGTGCTGGGGACTTCACACTCACTGCTGAAAACCAAGAGGGTGTAACGGAGGGAAAGGCTCGACTACATGGGTTTAAATCAGAGCTCTCCATTCCTAGTGGTGACTGTCAGCCTCTCTGAGCCTCAGTTTCCTCATCTGGAGGATGAGTGATGAGAAGGGCTGCTCACCTTCCAGGGCTGTTGTGAGGCTGGGACGTGAAGCATCCAGGATAGTTGTTCACAAAAGGCTAGAAAGAGTGGGCTGCAATGAACCCTCACACAGGGCTGCCTGGCAGGAAGCTTCACGCATGCGTCCTCTCGTGAGCACCCGCCCACAGTGCTCAGGCCTCCGGGGAGACTGTCTTCCATGTTGGTCCCCAAACCCTGGCCTGCTGTCACCCCATGGCTTCAGCCCACCCACCCAGGTACCTCTCCGTGTGCACCGGTCATTTGCTGAGTCCCCTCCTCCCTCCAGCAGCTGATCTTTGTGACCTAGGGGGCTGTCAGTCTCAGGCAAGCCCCAAAGTCTCCCCTCAGGGGCCCAATCTGCAGGGCAGCCCTGATGGCCGTGTGGGAGCCCAGGGCTTCCCGAAGCCGCCTCATACCCAGGCCAGGGCCCTGCTGGCCCCTTCTTTCCCACCCACCTCAAGGCTCTGTCCTGGCCCCTTCTCACCCAACAGCCTGGCACGCCTGATTCTTCCCTGACTGACTCTGAAACCCGCACTTCGGTTTTAGGAGTTTTATTACTTGTGGATGAAAAAAGGGGTTCTAGGGAACGTACCCTCCCAGGGCCATCTGATCATAAATTCCTAACTGGGCAGGTTATGGTGGGTAGTCATGTCCCAGGCATGCAACTTCTTTACTAAAAGGTTTCTCTTTGCCTTAAGCAAGCCCTGTCCACTGTTTCTGTGTCTCTAGGTTAACACACCTTGAAATATTCCGTCAGACCCTTCCTTCTAATACCTGACTGCCCTCCAGAGAGCACAGACTCTTACCCCTCCTGCAATCCCATCCCAGTCTTGCTCTCTCTCTCACCTTCCTGTCATCTTCCTTACGGTCCCTCCTTAATCTCAAATGCATAAAAGAAACTGCAAACTGTCCTGCCAAGCACTTGAGATCTTGCTCCCCAGCATATGTTGTCAGTTTGGCTCGAACAAACTCTTACAAAAATTCTTACAGGTTTAGATGTTCTTACACAATAAACTGAGGATGACCTTTGTCCTGAAAATCTAAGGCCCCTCTGAGACTTACTCATTTCCCCTGGCTTATCATCTCCCACATACACATGAGATATACATGTTAATAAACTTCTCTTTGTTTTCCTTTTGTTAATCTGTTTCCAGGCAAGAACTTGGAAGGGTAGAGGGAAAATTATTTTTTCTTCCCTACAGATGGACCGAGGGATGGATGGATGGATGGATGGATGGATGGATGGATGGATGGACAGACGGATGGACAGACAGATGGGTGGGTGGATGGATGGAGGGATGGACGGATGTGTGGGGGTGCAGAACAAGTCCCCTCAGCTATGTGGATTGTTTTGAACTAAAAGCAACTTTAGCTTTGGGCTCAAGAGACACTTTTGCCCCTCATTTAAATACCTAGAATTTGAATTTGGGGCCTTGCCAATAATAAGAGGTCATCAGAGATAAGCTCTTTGGGCCTATGTACAGGGCAGGGCAAACTGCTGATTACTAAGCCTGCCCTCCCTGCAATGACCTGAAGCCCCGTGGGACCCAACCACACCCTCGCCCAGATGTCCTGTACACCCATGTTCCCTTGCTGTCTCTGAGCTTCTCATGCATGTGGGGTCTCTGACTCTCATGTATGCGGGCTCCCATGCGTATGTATGTATGAAATTTGGTTATTTTCTCTTTCTAATCCGTCTCATGTCTATTTGATTATTGGACAGAACCTTGAAGGTGGAGGAGAGTGAGTGGATGGCATTTCTCCCTGGGGTAGGATTCCCTCACAGACCACCCCCACGCAAACCTGATCTGTCTTCTGATGGGGTTCAGCACACGCCACCCCAAAAGAGGGCACCTTGGCATGTTGACTATTTTAAGCTGAAGCAATGTGAGAAAATGGCCAAAGTAGGAAGGCCACTCTGGCCTTCCCCACATCTCCCTTCCCTGAAGCAGGTCATAAGACCCTCACGAGTGGGGTGCCCTCCCTGGACCTGGAGGAAAGGTGGAGGAACAAACAGGCCTCTATAGGTCTGCCCGGGTTACTGCACTTCCCTTACACTCCTTACCTGCCCCCTTCCTCCATGACTTTCCACTTTCCATCAGATCTAGCACAAATGGACACAGGTCTAGCTGTTTCTCTGGGCCTTCATTTCCTTACAAAGGCTCCCATACCACATAAAACATAAGACACAAATGTGTCTGCTTTTCTCCTGTGAATGTGTCTTTGTCAGTTGACTTTTCAGACCCAGCCAGTACTGCTGAGGGTCCAGCACACCTGTTTCCTCCCCTACATGTCCCCCGCCTGGCCAGGAAGAGTTCCATCCCACGTAGCTCATTTATACTCCTGCAAGAGACAGGAGCTCCGAGTTTCTTGCCAGGATCTGAGACCCACTTGCCCTCACCTATGCTGGAGTAGTGGATCTGCCAGCCTGTGTGGTCCCCGGACTGATCAGTAATAAAAGAGATGGTCACGGAGTTATTCTTGGTCTCAATCCTGCGTGGCAATGTCGTCCCACAAAATGGGCCGTATTCCTTTTTGTCTGTTTGAATCTGAAAGAAAGCAGAGGGGCAGGCCCCTGTCACCTCCCGACCTGCAGGAGCCAGGATGAGGTGGGGGTCCTAGGAACCAGACCTTGAGGGAGTCGTAGGGGCACTGGATTTCGGGGTGCGTCTCCACGTCGAAGGACTCCACGAAGTCCAGGATGACACTGAAGCCCTCCTCCAGGCGGATGCTGTAGGTGCAACTGGAGAGTTTGGGGTATGGCTGTGGGTATTCAGGGCTGCTGATCACCCCAGACCGGTCGGTGAAGACCTGGCCTGAGCACAGGGCTGAGAACAGGGGAGAGGACAAGGCAGCGTGAGCCTGGTGCAGGCAGAGGACCCGGCAGCCTATCACACTCAGTGCCGTCTGGGCCAGGGCCATGCATGTGGCCAGCTCCAGAGGGGCCTCAGAGACCGAGGCCCCCACCCCAGTAGCTGGAGGCACAATTTAGGGAGGGGGCTTCTCTGGCTTTCCAGACTTGAGCTGAAACAGGCAGCACTTGGATGTACATCCTCCAGGGGCTCACACTCACACCCCCAGAGAGGGTGGGGGCCCTAAGCTGAGGGTCCTGGTGGTGAGAGTCCTGGGCCAGAGTCACAGCCCCAAGGTGAAGGGAGTGAGAGAGGTCAGGCTGCTGAGGGGCAGGGAGGCACCAGGAGAAGGGAGGGGGCTCTCCTTACACCCCAGGAACTGGGAAGTGAGGCAAGTCTTGGGCCAAGGGCCCCTGACCCACCCTGACCCCAGTCCGTCCACCATGGCGGCCCTCTCCCAGCCCGGGCCAGTCCAGCCTCCCCTGGGTCTCCACCGGGATTGGTTAGGAGTCAGGAAAAGGTTCTCTTTGCCTGGGTCTGGGCTCTGTCTTGGGAGGTGGTCGAGGGAAGTTCAGATCCACACTGATCATAAGCTAGTCTGGAGCCCTCTTTCCTCAGTGGAACAGCTACGCCTGTCCTTGCAGAGGGAGCATCGCATCATTCAAGGGAGGGGTCTGCCACATCCTCCAAGGCACGCAGGCATTTGAGCTGGGAGGCTTCTAGGAAGTGGGGAGTCCCAGCTCTGCCCTCCTTCCTCCATGTGGCTGCTCCCCATGGGGCAGAGGGAATTGTCTCTGGATGTGGCGGACCAGATGGTCCATCAGTGTCGACCTCCCTGGGCCTCTCTGCTTTGTGGCAGGCTCTCTCCGCACAGCCCACGGCGCCTGAATTGCCCTCTAAACAGGAGGTGGTCCAAGGATGCTGAGAGCTCAGCCCCTGGGGACCGGGTGGGGGAGCAGAGAGCCCTGTCCCCTTGTGTGAACTCAGGCAAGCCTCCACCCTTCTCTGGCCTCTTCACAATGGGGGGTGGGAGCAAAGCGCTTCTGGTAAAGGAGCCCGTGGCCCCGTGGAGGGAGTGCCCGCCGCCCAGGCTCCTCCAGACTAGGATGAGGTAGGGAGCGAGGGCAGGGGTCCAGGGTGCACATCACCACCCTTCCCCCAGAGACACACAGCAGCAGGTGCAGGTGGTGCCAGGTTTATTGTTAGTTTCATGGGCGGGGGGAATGGGGGCTGCAGGCAGCAGTAATGTCGGCCCAGCCCAGAGCCGCAGCCAGCAGGGGAGGCTAGAGGCTCTGCTCTGGAAAAGAGAACAGAGACAGGGAGAGACACCGGGGGAGAGACACTGAGCCGGGGAAGTGGGGTCAGTGCCGCTGGGTTGGGGCTTCCCCCTCCCCAGGGCACCAGCTAGTTTTCTGTCCAGATGCCTGGCAGGGGCACGCGGGCCTTCCTCCAGGCGGTGGGGGCCACAGGGCTCTGCCAGGTGGGGGCTCTGAGCAGGCCCAGTCTCCCTCCCTAATGTTTGGTGGAGGGGAGCTTGCATGCGTGAGGGCAAGGAGGCTGGACGGGGTCCCAGAGCCCTAGTAGGCCAGATGCACAGGGGCCCTAACACGCACTAATCAGTGAATGAGAGTGAGCGGAGGACGGAGGGGGAGGGGGGAACGCGGATGACGGGAGGCCACAGAAGAGTAGAGAAGGGGCTGACGCTGCCCAGGAAAAGTGCCCAGTGGGCCAAGGCCAGTGGTCCCTCCAGACCACGGGGCAGAACAGCTATGGCTTTGAGGGTGGGAGTTGGGCGAGGCACAGGGCCCCCTTGGAGCTGCCACTCACCTGAGCAGGTGCGCTTGTTCTCGTGGAGAACATAGCCCGCACGGCAGGAGCAGTAGAAGCCGCCCAAGTGGTTGTGGCAGTGGTGGTCACAGGTGGGTGCCTGTCCTGGGGGTACTTGGCACTCATCGATGTCTAGGAGGGGTGGACCAGGCGGGCGGTCAGCAGGGAAGGGGATGCGGCAATGCTGGGGTCATGGCTGACCTGAGAGGAGATGGCTGGTGCCCAGACAAGCACTAGAGGTCTAGGGTCATTGCAACCGCCCCACAACACTTGGCTGGAGAAGTAAATAACACCTTTTAAAACCAGTGACAGGATGGATAAGGGTCCTGCTCAAGGTCCCCAGCTAGTGAAGGGAGCAGCTGGCAATGGAGCCCCCTGGGCAGTGGGCGGGGGTACTGAACCTTTACAGCAGCCTCATGAGGAGCACAGAGAGGTTGGGCCACTTGCCCCAGGTCATACAGCTTGTCCCTGCAGGAGCCAGAATCTGAAATCAAGTGTCAGACTCGAAGCCCCAGCTCAGAGACAATGCCCCAAGCTCTGTGCTTTCTCAGCTCAGGCTGTTGGAGCTTCACTTTCCCATCTGTAAATGGGCTCACTTAGCCCTGGCCTCACGGGGGGGGGGGGGGGGGGCGGGGGCTGTGAGGACTTCCCGGGCTCAGCACCTGGCTGAGTGAGCACAGACTTCAGCTCAGCTGTTATTGACATTTGCCTTGCAGATGATGTCAGAGGAAGGAGGACTTTTCTCCTGCTGGTTTGGCAGGAATCCAGCCTCAGGGAGGTGGTGGGGAGCCTACCGGGAGGGCAGGCCTGGTCTAAGGCAGAGTTGTCCCCAGTGAGTCATCTCAGCCCTCAAGCCTCCTCTCAGCTCACCCTCGGCTGCGTAGAAGGCCTCAAAGCCCGTGAACGGCTTCTCGTTGGAGTAATCAGAGCGGAAGGTGACATCCAGACTGGAGCCCAGCGAGTAGAAGGAGTCGTTGCCAGGGGCCCGCTCCGTGTCTGTGCTCTCCCACCCACACAGCGTGGCCAGCACCTTGGCTCCTGAGCTCAGCTGTGGGGTCGGGGGTCACGGGGAGGGACGGCAAGACCCAAGGCCTGCCCACCCTCCCTCCCTCCATCGGAGGCCAGACCCCACACCCAGGTGTCCCTGTCCCCCAGCCCTGGCTGGTTCTTGGGGACCTCCTAGCTGGAGAGAGGGACCGGGCCATCCCCGCCCTGTCGGCACCTTGACATAGTCGTACTCGCAGAGGTAGGAGAGCTCCAGGTGGAAGTGGGTGAAATAGAGGCGCAGGCGGTAACCTGGGGGTGCAGTCAGGGTCCAGCGCTGCTCCTGGTTGTTGGCATACTCCCCTGGGAAGCCGGGAGATGCCAGGCGCCCGAACACGGGCTTGGGCCACTGCGGGCCCATGGCTGTGGCTGCCGAGCCCCACAGCAGGCCCAAGAGGATCAGCGGCCGGAGGGCAGCACGGGGGGCTGGTGAGGGCCTGGAGGTCTGCTCTCGGCCCTCACCCCGGCCGGCGAGGTTGTGGGGGGCTCCCACCCGCCTCATGGCGCGCCCGTCCAGCTGTCCAGGCCTGGTCTGGATTCGCGTACTGTCTCACCTTTGATCTGTTTGTCCAACACCTGGCCCTGCCCCTAGCCGAGCTGGCCCTGGGATCCTGACAATCGACCTCATGACTGCCGCCTGCCCAGACTACAGGCGGGAGGGGAGGACCCTCCAGCAGCTGGGAGCTGGACCTGGATGAGGGCGAGGCAGCCCTGGGGACACACCGTGGCTCTGTCCCTCGGCCCTAAGCTCCGTGTTTCCGCCTCAGTGCGGGACTCCTGTGATTGCCCAGGTCTTCATGACAACGATCTCCATAATGAAGCTCCAGGTAGAGATGGAGAAATGCACACGTGCATCCACTTTTGCTCCCTTCTGAAACCCTGCTCTAAGAGAGGAGAGGGAATTTTTTAAAACACCTGAGTCCACGAGGATGAGAACTATGGCAGAGGAGGCAGCATCCGTAATTTGGAAGCTGGAAAAACAGATGGACAGGTGGAAAAAACTCTCCAGAAAGCAACTCCAAGTTGGCAGTGGGATCAGGAATCAGCTTGGCGATTGGAAGCGCCAAGTCCTTCTGGAAGTGGTTAAGAAGCCAGCCGATTCCTATTTCCCACCCCCTCACCCCAGCAGAAACTTGGAGGCTGATTCTTAAAGGGAACACAAGGGAGGTCCCAGGCCCAGCCGAGCGGGGAGGTGGAGACAGGTAACAGCCGCGTTAAGCAAACAGATTGGCTGTTGAGAGCCCCACCCAGCCTTCCTGCTGACTCAGCTTCTAGAATCTGGCAGCTACCCAGGCTCCTCCCTCTTTTCCAGCTTAAGAGGAAAGATCTAAAGATACTGACTTTGAATATTCTGAAAGCAAACGGCTCTGCCACCATCACCCACAGCAAAGGTCGATTGACAAGTCTCAGTCATGTGCTCAGAGCTTCCAATGACCTTTTCAGTCCCCACTCCGACATATGAGCAGAACATTCAAGGATTACTGAGGAAAACCTCAAACATAAGAGAGAGAAAAAAAGTCAACAAAGAATACAGAAACAAAGCAAAGAGAAGAAAATGTCCAAAATCAAAACAATTATTAATATTTTCAGAAGAAAGAGAGGCAAGAACAGGATACTATTTAAAAAGAGCATTCAGCGAACAAAAAATCGTTTTGGGAAATAAAAAGTAGGGTAGAAATGAAACATTCAATAAAACGTTTGGAAGATAAGATTGAAGAAATCTTCCAGAACATAGAGTAAAAGAGAAATGAAAAAATATTAAAGATAGGAAACTTAGAAGCCCTATACAGTATGTTAAAGATTGAGGAATTCCAGAAAAAATAAAGAAAACAGAGGAGAGAAAATTATAAACAAAATAATGCAATAAAATTTCCCAGAACTAAAGAGAACATGAGTTTACCGACTGAAAGTGTCCCCCTGCATGGGGATGTGGGGTTCAGCACAAGGAACATAGTCAATACTATTGTCATAACTATGTATAGTGTCAGATGGGTACTAGATTTCTCGGGGTGGTAGAGGGGTGTCGGGGGCAGGGTGAAAAATGCAAAGGGACTAAGAAATACAAACTGATAGTTACAAAATAGTCATAGGGATGTAAAGTATAGGGACTATAATTAATAATATGGAAATAACTATGTATAGTGCCAGATGGGTACTAGTCGAGTCAGGGGGATCACTTTGTAAATTACATAACTGTCTAACCACTATGCTGTACCCCTGAAACTAATATAAAATAATATTGACTGTAAACTCTAATTGAAAATTTTAAAAAGTGGGGGAAAGATAAAGAAGACTAAGAGGTTCAAAGTTCCAGGTCTTGGGGATGTAACATACAGCATAGGAAATAAAGTCAGTAATATTGTGACAGCGTGGTACGGTGTCACATGGTTGCTGGACTTATCATGGTGATCACTTCGTTAGCACGGGGAATATAATCAATAGTATGGTAATCACTATATGCAGTGCCAGGTGAGTCCAGTTGAATATCTATGATGTACACCTGAAGCTAATATTACATGTTAGCTATATTTTTATAAAAATCTTAAAGAAAGTGTCCCCCTAAGTATCCAGAACAGTAAATGAAAATAGAACTTTACACAGGATATTTCAAAACACTGGAGAGAAAAGTTACATTCTACACTTTGAGAAAGACGGAAGGAAAGAAAAAACAGAGCAAATCACATACAAGGGATCAGGAAAATAATTATTTTGGCGCTCTCAAAATTACACTGGAAACTAGGATTCCAGTGATTCCAAGCCCCCAGTGATTCCCGCCTTGGAGTAGTCATGCCCTTCTTTGTCGTCTTCTCCCCTGCTGAATGCTTATGGATCGGATATGGCTGAAATGATGGTGTGTCACTGGGTGGCTAGACCTTGTAGCGTCTGCCTGGCTCTCTCATGGATTACTTGCTCTGGGGAAAGGCAGCCACCACATTGTGAGGACACTCAATGTCCCTATGGAGAGGGCCACATTGGATGGAACTGAGGCCTCCTAACAACTGCCAGGTAATTTGCTAGTCACAAGTGAACCATCTTGGAAGGTAATTCTACAGCTCTAGTTAAGGCTTCGGGTGATTACAACCCTGACTGACAGCTTTACTGCAGCCTTATGAATGATTCTAAGCTGAACCAATAGAAAAGACTTGCTTATTTGTGTTTCAATCTGCTATGTTTGGGGCTCATTTTAAAGACAGCAATAGATAACTAATAAAAATGGAAAAGAGCAAATCTCAAAATGCTGAAGGAAGATGATTTCTAACATAGAATTCTACACCCATGCAAATTCCATCCCATCAACCAAGCATGAAGGCGGAATAAACACATTTTCATGCATGTCAGATTTTTAAAAATTTGCATCCCTTGTCCCCTTTCTCAGAAAACTACTATAAGATATGCTCCACCAAAACAAGAGAGTAACCCAAGAAACTGGAAGACATGGGTCCAAGACAAAAGAGTTCAAACAGAGAGTTCCATTAGAGATAGTCAGAAAGCTCTGGACAGATTCTTCAGGAAGATGAAAATGACTGAACACACCTGTTGAGTCCAAAGATCTTTAAAAAAAATTTTGTTTACTAATTGTTTTGTCCTGAATGAAAGTGTAACGTATACTATGGTACAAACCATTTTAATAAAGAAATGCGTGTTATGTATATTGCTATTTCCTGTTACTGAGTATTCCATTAAATACGATCATGAATTAATTATAAATTATAACGGGGCTAAGTAAAATTCTAAGATCTCATAATCAAAAATTAATTGATTAGCCTATTGTTCAGACTCTCATGAAATGCGTTGCATTCACACATCTTAAGAAGAGCTTTAGATAATTGTTAAAAAGTTTGGGGTTAAATTAGTGACAAATTTATTGAAAATTAATCCAATGAAAAGAATCCCTCAAAAACCTCCAGGGAAAAGGAAGCTGTGCAGGAGATAAAAAGTTAATAGTTTGCTCCTTGCCTCAGCTGTGAGTGGCATTTATGTTTTTGCAATAGTGGAACACTGAATATTGAGCTAACAAAGATGATCAATTAATTAATTAATTGTTGAGAGTGTGGGGGTGGGGCGGGCAGGGAAGGAAAAAGCCAAATCCTCATGTTCCCTAGTAGAAAATCAACAGACTAAGATGAAAACTGACAAGGTGCAAAATAGTAATATAAGCATGTTATTTATAGACATGAAGGTAAATACCAAAATAATCAGCTACAAGAGGTAAATGTGGCTGCCTCCAGGGAGAAAAGTGGGCACAGGGCTGATTTCTTTCTTCTCACAATCCACGTGGAACTATTTGGATCCTTAAACCAGGGGCATGGCTAACTTTGATAAATAACTCAACTTCAAAACTCTAAATAGGATTAATTTTATTCTCCAAGTGACAAAATCCTGGGCCTGCTCAGGGCCCTCTCCATGATTTCTGGGACGTTAGGGGACTCAGGTCATGCCCTCACCAAACACCCTGCTTCTGTCCGCATCTACATCGTGTCCACCCAGATGCGGGGTTCAGTGCTAGACCTTAATGTAGAGCCTTTCAAGGGGTGTACACGTGTACAGGACATTTTAGTAAAAGTTGGGAAGTGGAGGGATTTACACTGCGGATTTCAACTTCTGGGTTAGGCATTCTTGTTTCCCAAACAGCCCCAGCTATTTCTGCAACTTGGGCCCTCCTCTCCTTCTTCTGCCCTGAGAGGCCGTTCTGATTTTTACTAGCTCAGTGAGCACCACATGACATGCTTCTTAATGAAGCCTGTAACAGGTGAGGACCATTGCTCCCATTTTACAGATGGGATAACCAAGTCAGGAGTTGTGAGTGGCTCAAGTCAGCAGAGCGGAGATTTAGACCCAGGTAGAGCCCTCTGAACTCTTCCCATGTCCACCTTCCCTACCAGCAACATAACCTGGCATGCCCTCAGGATGGACATTCCTGGAGTGTGGGCTGTGGGAAGGAGGGGCCCTGAGAGTGGAGGTCTGGGAGCCCAGGGTGCTTGGGCTCAGCCGCAGAGGCAGGTCGGGATGAGCAGAATGGAGTGGCTCTTGAAAGAAGTGCCTGGTGTGTCCTTAGCATGCTTACTAGCATGTCACCTAATGTTCCTGACCTTCCTCAGGTGGCTGTGAAGGTTAAAGGAATTGACAGGTGGTGGCTCAGTGCTCCCTAACTAGCCATTACTAGTCTTCCTTTGATGTTCAAATTACTGCCCAGACAAGTAGGGACTTCCCTGGCCTCCCTGGGAGTGGGAAGCCCTGGGGCAGGTGATACTGGCTCCCAAATTGAGTTGAAGATTGTCCTGGGATTGAAGGCGGAATGGGGAAGTTAGCTGGGGGTCAGACCTGCTAAGTCTGGTGCGTTCAGGGGGGTGGGTAAGGGTACGTAGCGCCCTGAGGGCATGAGTGACCTGGGGCCACTCAAGTTGGCTTGCACAGCTGGACACTTGCTCCCCACTTCTGCCCCCTCACCCCCATGATTTCAGCCCCAGCCCCTGCTGAACAGGGTCCAAGGTAGATGCCCACGGTAAAGGTGGGGGCCAGGGAGTGTTCTAGCACCACCCCAGGCTGGTGCCTCTCCCCTGCCCCCGTGTCCCAGGTCATTGATCCTCTGACCGTGCCTCTGCCCAGGCTGGGGAGGGGGGTGGAGATACTTCAAGGACCAGCGCCCTCTCCCGTGGATCCTGAGATGGGTGTGCTGGAGCCCCCTCCCCCAATCCACACCCTGCGTGGTGGCTCCTCTCCCCCCAGAGTCCGAGTCCTGAGGGTGAGGTGCCTGGGGTGCAGGCTGGGTGTTCAGCACCATGGAGAGAGGACAGCCCATGCCATGGAGCCTGGTGTGGCCACCCACACCCGCTTTCTCAACCTCTCAGCACTTGGGGGGAACTTCCGGGAATGTACCGGCGGGCACCCAGAAGGGGGGCAGGCAGGATTCTAACCCAGGTCTGAATCCTGAGCCAAGTCGGGGCACGTGATATGCTTCAACAGACCCAAGGAACTGGACCCAAACCAAGCTCCAGCCAGCCCTCTGGGGCCTGGGGTGGAGCCTCACAATCCTCAGGACCCCCTGAGGACACTGCAGGGCAGCCCCAGGGGAAAGCAAAGGTCCTGAGCAGCCCCACGATCACCTTGTCAACCCCACAGCCCGGGCCCCGGAGCTCCGTCACCGCCGGCCAGCCATGTCGGGCTTGGTGAAGGAGTGACTAAGGCAGCTCTCTCAGGACAGAGTTGGGTCCAGTTTGATGACTGCTTTGTCTCTGGGTGCCAGACGAAGGGAAGGCCCAGCCTGCCCCGACATGTGGTGGACACCTGGAGGCCCGACACCAGGTCCAGCTCCGAGCCTGGCACACAGGAGCACCCAATCACGGGCGATGCAGCCCCTGCCTGGGCCCATTCAAGGTCTGGGGACACACGATTCACAACTTTGCTATAAATACACGTGTTTGGTGAGTGAGGGCTGACAGAAGGCGGAGATGGTGCTGAACACAGCTGGTATAGGCTTAGAGGTTGAACACCACAGAGAAAGTCCGCCCAGCAGGGCAGTCGGGCAGCATTCTGGGGCCTGTAACACTTGGTTGGCGGGCGTTCCGGGGGGTGGGGGGGGGTCTTGTCCAGGGCTCCCCAGCCCAAGGGCCTGGGCGGCATCAGCAGCGGCTCTTGGGCTCAGCTCACATCGTTCAGGGCCTGGTGGGACATGAGGTCTCGTGAGGAGGATGCTGGGTCACGTGCGGGCCGAGAGCCCCTCAGGGAGCCCTGGGTCCCCCGGCCGGGCCTGCCCCACCAGGGCCTCACCTTGCGGGCAAACTCGGGCAGGACGAAGGCTGCCCGGTGCATGTCAGAGTTGTAATATCTTAGCTGCATCTGCTCCACCTGCTTCTGCGTCAGCTGCTGCACAGGCTCACGGAAATTGGTGTTCTGCGGGGTGTGGGGGAGGGGAGATCAGGGGAGTTCTCCGCATGTCTGCCCCCTCCCACCCCCAGGACTGCTGGAAGCTCACCGGGTTTTTGCTGCACAGCATGAAGCCGATCTGGCCACTGGGGTAGGTGGGGATGGTGCAGTAGGCGTAGCTCACCACAGGGAAAAGCGACCTGCAGAAGTGCTGCATGTCCTTGATGAGGTCCAGATGCAGCCACTGGCACTCGCCTGGTGGGGAGGCAACGTCAGCATTGGCACGCCAGGCTGGCCCCCCCGACTCTCCTGACTGCTCCAGGTACTCACCCTGGCAGCACAGGATGCCATCCTCCTTGAGGGCCGTCTTCATGAGCTGGTAATAGGACTTCTTAAAGAGGCTCTCAGCAGGGCCTGCGGCGAGGGAGGGACGAGGGACGAGGGACAATAAACACCTCCTGGCGGAGACCTCCTGAGCCTGGCAAGGGCCACTGTCACCTCACTACACAGACCCACACAGCTGCCAAGGAGCAGAGCCAGGACTTAAACCCAAGTCTGCAGAATTCGGAAACCAAACACGAAGAGGGTGTTTTTGAAGGGTACAGGGATCCATTGCCCCAGTATCCAATGGGGCTCCACACTTCCTGCATTTCCAAGGGATTCTCATTGGCAGTGCATCGGGGGCATGTCCACCCCCGGCCCTGGTTTAAAAGTTGAACCCACCACCGCCCTGATGCTGGTTGGTCAAGAGCAGAAAGGAGACTGAAGAAGAAACTGGGGCCTCAGTGGGCCAACGCCAGAGCCCCACTCTCCTCCAGGTCTCCAACCAACTGTGACCTTTGGTCAGTGGCCTGATCCCCCTACTCTGCTGAGCCTGGGGGGAGGCGACAACTGAGCAGAAAAATTGCTGCGCTAGTTCTGGGGAGGCTGGCTCCTGCACTGGTGGCCACCGGAGGGTCCCGGGCTCACCCTTCGCTTACCCATGGGGTCTGAGGAGTCAGTGATGATAACGTCAAAGGCATCCTGATTCTGTTTCATGAACTCAAAACCGTCGCCCACATGGAGGGTCAGCTTGGAGCTGGAGTAGCCAACGGCCATGCCTGGCAGGAACTTCTTAGAGACTTGAATGACATCCTGGGGAAGGGACAGGAGGGACCAGGCTGGGCCACAGGGCTTGAGGGCCCTGGAGCCAAATGGAGTCAAGTGGGACTCCTGGCAGTCTCTGTCACAGGCTGGTCGCTTCGGCCAGCCACTCACTTTGTGGAACCCCAGTTTCCACATCTGTCAAACGGGGAGCACTCTGGGCCCTCCACCTCCTCCTGGAGGGCTGGCTCTAGCCTGCGGCTCAGCCAAATGTACACTAGTCCACTATTCCTTTGCTCTTCCCCCAGAACAAACTGCCCCACCCGAGTAGCTTTCTCGCTACTTCAGAGGGTGGCAATTCCAGCCTCTGCCAGGACCATTCCCTGCCTCCAAATGGCCAAATGCTTCTCATTTAGGCCTCAGCTCAAAGCCACCGACCAGACGCCTGCCCCTGCCCTGTCTCCACTCATGAGTTCTCAGCTGCTCTTCATGCCTTTATCAGATACCTTTTGATGTCTCCTCCCAACTAGAATATCAGCTCCAATGGGGACTGGATTTGCCTATTCACCACTATACCAGCACCTGGAGCAATGGATGCCACGTAGCAGGTGCTCATTAAAAACATGCTGCGTGTCAAGGGTAGATGACCCAGTAGTTTGAACGCCCCTGGACCTTGCCTGGGACTTGAATTAAAAACTGCACTTAGTCTTACTAAGAACTAGCATCAGTGGCACACCTCATATGTGCCAGGCCCGCTACTATTCCACTGAATCCTCCCAACATGTTTTTGAGATGAAGAAACAGACCTACAAATATTAAGCAGCGCAAAACCAGAACTTGAACCCAGACCCCAGCACCGTTCTGGGCACTCACCTCATCAATCTCGCACTGCACCACCGACTCCACCAAGGAATGCTTCACCACCTCCCTCAGGACACCCCCGTCCCCGCCCCCGATAATCAGCACCTGGGAGGGGAATGAACAGTCAGGAGCAGGGCCCAGCACCAGCCCCACCAAACAGGCTCCAGCAGGACTTGGTGGCCCGGGCTCGCACTGGGCAGATGCACTCCAACAGAACCATCTGGAGCGAGGGTATGTGTGTCTCTGCTCCTGATCCGTAGACCTCATCACTTCATTGTCTACTCTCAGAAACACCTTCCTGCCTCAGGAACCTGGCCCCAGGTGTCCCCTTTTCCTGGAAACTGCTCCCTGAGTTTCAGGCCTTAGCCAGAACCGCTCGCTCCTCAGAGACTGGGTCAGCCCCCACCCCTGTGAAGTGGGCCGCTCTCCCACTTACTCTGACTAGCACTTTTTCTGACAACCACAAAGGAAGCACCTGGGCTGAACAGTAGTGGGCTAAGGCGAGGGCCCTCGAGCACTGTCCCGTGGGACGCTGGGGGTGGCTTTCCTATCACTGGGTTCAGGGCTGAATCTTGGTGGGAGCGGGGTACCTTGCGTGGGTTGGGGTGGCTGCAGAGGGGCAGGTTGGCTATCATCTCCTGGTAGGAGAACTCGTCCCTCTCCGTGCACTGGATGACACCGTCCAACACCAGCACGTTGCCGTAGCTCTTACTGCGGGGCGGGAGTGACAGTCAGGGACCTGGATCCCCTGGGGTGGGGGCAACATGCCCCTGAGAGAGAAGAATCTCCCCCAACCTGCGAAGGGGTCCCAAAGGTGAGTATTGGGGGTGACACGTGGCGAGGACCGGCAGGCAGTCCCGCGGGGCGAAGGCTGGGGTTAGACTCGGGTCCGACTCTGACGTATCCCAGACTGACACGTGGAGCTCGGCGTTTCAGGTCCGCGCAGACTCGGGCTCTCCCTGCCCAAGAGGACCGCCCGAAACGCAGGCCCCCAGCCCAGGGACCGGGATGCAGGGTGGGGAGGGGACCGAGGGAGCACACGGGCCTAGTTCACAGGAACTTCTGACAGTTCTGCAGGGGGAGAGGCGGGCAGAGACCGCCTAGGGGCGTCGGAGGTTAAGGGAGCTAGACAGGGATCTGAAAGGAAGAGGGTGGGCTGGGCCGAGATCAGGGCAGGAGTCCCGGCTGCATCGCACAGGGGTGGGCAGCTGGTGGTCTGGGATGCGAGCCGTCGCAGGGGGTCGGGGACGCGCAGCGGGCCGGCGGTGGTACCTACCTGCGGAAGACAAGGATATCTTGGTACCGAGAGCGCTGGTGGTGTAGCAGCTGCTCCACCTGCAGCGACAAGGCCTGGCCGGGCCACAGGCTGCACGTCTCGCGGAACCACCCCTCGCGGATGGCAGCGGGACCGGAGGTGGCGGGGCCGTCGAGACCGGACTCCATGGCGGGCGGGCGGGCGGCGCGGGGCACGGACCCGGGACTGCAGGCCGCGCGGAGCCGCAGCACAACGGGACCAGCTCCGCCCGCCGCCCGCGCCGCAACCTAACCGGGTCGGAGGGGCGGGGTCTGTTGGCAGGGGCGGGACCCAAGCTCTCCAATGATGGCGCGGGCGCGGACGCGCGGCGAATCTGTGGCACCGCCCCGCCGTCGCTCTGAGCGCGCTGATTGGCCGCCGTAACGCAGCGCGGCGCCCAGTGGCTGGGGCGGGCTGTCTGTCGGTGGCAGCAGGGTAGTGCAGCCCGCTCCCAGGGGCCACGTGGGGCCGGGGCCCGGCGGCCGCGGTCGGGCCTCCGGGCGGGGCGCGCCGGGGGAAGGAGTCCTCATCCGGCCTCGCGCCGACCGGGGCGGTGCAGCTTGCTCTCTTCCTTTGGTCCGGGAGGCACCCAGGACTGTCCTACCGCAGACGGGAGGGTGCCGGACTCCGGAGCGGAAACTTGAGCTGACATCTCCGCTCCGCGCGTTTCCAGCGCTGGGACAGCCAGCTTGAGCCCTCTGGCTGGAGAAATGGGAGCTGGCGGCTACATTGTTGGGCGGAGAGAACGTTGTTGCCCAGGAGCGACAGAGTAGAATGTATCTGTCGCCGCTCCCCCAGATTTGGCTCCCCGTTGGATGGACTTGAACTGAGTGTATAGTTTGTCGGGGGAGCACTGAGGGTTTTAACTTACTTGAAAAGGATTATCACGGCCCTGCGACTTAAGCTCGATTTATGAATTTTCCCTTAGATTCTCTGAGCCATGAGCGTTTGGCTGCTGAACAAGAAAGCTCTTTTCTAAACGAGTTTCTAAATTTACCAGCAGTGTCCCGGAAGAGGCCAACAACACATGCATATTCAGCACCAAAAAGACTAGCATGCAGTTGTTTGACAAACTGGGCCTTGCTTCTTGAGGGGTGGGCGGGAATGTGCTTTGTTTTTATGAAAATGTCAAGGAACTTCTCAGAATCACATTACGCATGCTAATTACCAAATATTAAATGCTAATTGCTCTACGACTTAGTTCTTCCAGCTAGTTCTTCGCATGCCAAGGGAGTTGAAACTGGTGTAAGCTACTGGTGATATGACAGGGATGTTTCTTGACTGACGTTTTGCAGCCTCCACTTGGAGGTGGGCAGCGTGTTCCCTATTTAACCCCAGATGAATAACAATAGTGTTTATCTGTCAGTGCAAGCCTCAAGCCTTAGAGCCACAATGTGCCTTGGTTGACTTTAAACTCTTTAAAGGGGAGGTGAGCCAAGGCAGTTCAAGTATTGCTAGCAGATGGCTCCCTTGGAACTGTTACAGGACCTGAGGTCATGCAGAAAAGGATCACACAGCAGGTAAGATACAGTCATCCAGTATGTCCAGTCACTACAGGCTTCATTGGCTCCAGCCCTGGACTTGGATGATGGTGTCACATCACAGCCCACACTTCCTCCATCAAGACATTTACACATCTGAGTTGTTCACTTCTGTGTACCTGGAGTCAGACTGTAAGCTCCATGCAGCTAGGGATGGTGTGTGTAGCTGGCAGCACTGGTAAGAGGCTGAGTGAAAGTGGGAGGCCAGGATGCCCGTCCAGGCACCTTCTGGAGTCGGCTATCTTGGCTTTCTTCCAGGTGCTACACAGCAGAACCCAGAGAGGGGCCCTGGCATTCTGGGACACTGCATGAGGGGTCACTGCAGTGTGACACTGCATTCTGGGACACTGCATGAGGGGTCGGGAGGATCAAGTCCCTCCTATCCCTCATGCAAGTTGAATAAAACTGTTCCAGCATGTGCATCCTCAAGTGAGAAAGACCATAAATGCCGTCTTTTGCCCTCCTATAGAGGAGGTAAGACCATGGCCTCCGCCTCAAGCACGAACAGCAAATGAGACTTCTAGGCTAGTGTGCAAACCCTTCCAAGTTCAAAAACACCAAAGGCCCTGAATAAATTACTGGTGAAAAAGTCCCCATTAGTACAGGACCACGAGCCCAGAAATGCCACCCAACTTCAGATCACACGAAGAAAAAACTGGTTTTGCCAGAAATAGCCATCGTTAACATGCTAAATTCATAACTGATGTGGAAAATCCAGCTGGAGAAAACTACGGTAGAGCATAAAATGTCTCCCCAAGTTCAGACCAATGTGCATTTAGAACTCAGTTGTAAAGCATTACTGTCTAGCGGGTTGACTACCCCAACCTCCTAAAGTAGATTATAAAAGGGGGAGCAGCGAGAGAGCGGCGAATGGTTACTGTCCAAGGCAATGGTTTAAATGGGGCTGCCACAGGGTTTGTATGTCTCTGGTCACTGGAGACGTTTCGGCAATTAAGCACTTGAGAGTCATTTTTCAAGCATTGTGTTCAGCCAGGCAGACAGCTGTGGTCACGAGTGGGATGAACGTGGCCATTTCGTGGTGTTACTTGGTGGAAAACGCTCACGGCAAGCTGCCTTCGGCAACACAGACAGCAGTGCACCTCCCTGGGCAAAGAGCCCTTCCGCTCCTCAATTCCCTCCACCTCCAGCCACAGAGGCCCTGCCAGATCCCTCTTTCCAGAGCGCACGCCCAGTCCGGCCTCCACAGTTCAGAGCCACTGAGCTGTTCCCCACCGACCACGCCCCCCCAAGCGCTCTCCCCACCACATGCAGCTCCAATGAAATGAATTCTAGCTCTTCTCCCCATACCCCTCGTCTCCATTCCATAGCTCAGTTCTGGGCTTTAGGGTTTTACGGGCCAGGAAAATTTCAAAAACTCATCTGGGGACTGACATCGGGTTGCCAATTTTGTTTTGCAAGAAAGGACACTTAAGAAGACCTCAACTCCGGGGCGGCTGGTTAGCTCAGTTGGTTAGAGTGTGATGCTCTTAACACCAGGACTGCCAGTTCGATTCCCACATGGGCGCTGTGAGCTGCGCCCTCCACAACTAGATTGAAACAACTACTTGACTTGGAGCTGATGGGTCCTGGGAAAACACTTAAAATAAATAAAAGTTAAAAAAAAAGACCTCAACTCCTATCGTCTGGGGCCCCCATCTTTTTAAAAAACCCAAACCTTGCTACAAAGACAACACTGTGAGGAAAATTTCCAAATAAAGGACAAGGCATCGTTTCACCTCTACGAGAAACGTAATACACTGTCCTCCTCGTTCTCCCCTCTGCCCAGCAGGAGGCCCACCGCGGCTCACCAAGCACGGTCTGGGGCACGCTGCCTTGCTGACAACGGTGGTTCTCGACTTAAGCCTACGAGCCATCTGGAGAGCTTGTTCAGACCTGGTCTCTGGACCCACCTGACTCTGACTGGGCAGGTCTGCTCCCTGCGGGTCTGCCAGGGGCCCTCACTTTGAGTGGCACTGACTACAAGGTTCTCTGGACTTCTTCCTTTACTCTTCAAGGTTCAACCCAATGTACCTTTCATGAAGCCTCTTTGGGCCATCGCACTAACAAATAATTTGGGCTGACTGCCCGTTGTGCTTCAATGTCTGTTCTTTCCAAACTCTGGATTTTTACCTGGGTACATGGGCACTGAAATGCCTTTCCCAGTATCCTTTGCTGTGGCCACGTGACTAAGTTCTGGCCAATGGGAAGTGGAAATAGTATACTTTTAAAGGGAGCCTGGGTTCTGTTTCCTCCCTTCCTTCCAGCTGACTGGAATGAGGGCAGTCACTTGCCCACAACGTGGAAGCCCTGTGGTCGAGTTTAGGATGGTAGAGCAGTAAGATGGAAGCCAGAGTCAGGACTGCGAGTTGCCACTAGTTCTAGACTGACTATATTTACAGAAGAAGGAGAGAGAAAACATCTATCTTGCTAAGCCATCGATAGTCTGGCATTTCTGTCCATTCTAGTCCTAAGTAGGACCGAGCCCGGGCATTCTGGGGCAGGACTGTTCGCTGTGCTGTTCCGCGGGTTGCTCGCCTGCGGTGGTGATGTCTGGCTTGGCCTGGTGGCCCCACAGGGGATGGCACAGTCAGCCCTCTCATTAACTCGTGGGAAAAATTTCTAAGAAAATAGAGTCTTTGTTTAAGTATTTGTGAAGACAAAAGTCATGGTTAATATTTTGTTTTCTTGATTTAATAGCCCATCTCAGGATGAAAATCAAGTGGCATTCTAAAGAAATAACCAGAAATTGAACCACAAATTCATACAAGAAGTTCAATGCAGCGTTATTAAGAAAGGAACAATGAAAACCTAAATGTTTAATAGTGCTACTTAATTAAAATCAATTTTAGAATGAGAAAAAGTCTTTCAAGGTGAAAAATGAGAAACAGAAATCCAAGCTTATAAATTACACACACACACACACACACACACACACAGTAAAAAGCCTCTACACCGAAATGTTAGAAGTTACCTCCATGTGGTAAGATTACAGATGATGTAATTTTTTCTTTGCATTTCTGTTCCCCTCATTTCCTATAATGAACATGTTGTGACTTTTGTAATTGGGGAAAAAACAAAGTTGAAAAAGAAAATGAGAGAGGAGAGGGGGAGAGGGAGAGAGGGAGAGAGGGAACGAGGGAGAGAGGGAGAGAGGGAGAGAGGGAGAGAGGGAGAGAGGGAGAGAGGGAGAGAGGGAGAGAGGGAGAGAGAGAGAGGCACAGGCAGGAGACCAGGCCCTCCAGGAGCCTTGGCTGGCTCTAAAGCGCCCTACCACTCCTCGTCTGGACGGCATTCTACCACCTGGCCTCCTCCACAGATCTGGAGCATGTGCAGGAAGTAACATGGCCCATGAGCCCATCTGACGGAGTCACAAGCACGGCGCTTGCTGCTTTATAGAAACTGTCCTTTCCTGAGTCACGGGGTATCTCCCACATTCCTCCTTGGGGGTGCTTCTGGATTTCCTTGGGAATCACAGTAGCCTCCGAGGGCACACTTACCCACAGACAGCTGAAGATGGAGATCGCAACAGGATGGGAGCTGCCCTCTCCTGCCAGCGCTGTGGTGGCAGCAAAAGAATAGTCAGGAACTAGCTTTCTTCCAGTAAGAATTGTTTTTAATCGTTTAAAAATGAGTCTGTACAAAACCAGCACCACCGTTTGGTGCTTCCAGTCCATGGGGGATCCCAAGGGTCTCTTCCAACACTATCTCTTGGGCCAATTGTGCCTGAAACCTCTGCAGAGACAGTATGAAAACAAAAGTTACTTCTTCCAGTTTGGCTGGATGTTTGCTCTCAGCCTGCATATAAAATATTGCAAATCTTAATGATGCAGAACTGAGGGAGAGGGGTTCATTCTGGGGGCCTGGAGAACTGAGCAGAGCAGCAATGCCCCCCACCCCAACCTGTCCCCCCAACAAGAGACAAGGGCGTCGGCTGGGGCAGTGCTCAAAGGCCCAGCGGCGGTTGGCTGAGCTGACCAAGACCTAAAGGCAGGTTCCTTCTTCATCACGTCACACCCTAGAGCGAGTCCTCTGACTTCAGGGTCTGCTCTAAGGATGAGGGTTTCATGCTTTGAGCTAAAATATTCTCCAACAGAGACAACCCACATTTGCTCACTGATTTTTTTCTCCTTCCCCAGAAACAGGCTCACCTAGGAAAACTTAACACCCATTTGCTGTGGGGTGACTTCAGGAAACTGCACGGATAATAGAGCTAAGAAGGACTGGAATTTGGGTCCTGGGTGCAGTGACTATGACTTATATGTGGCATCCCGCAACCCTCGCCTCCCCCATCTCAGTTTTCCTGTCAAAGGGAGGGTTTGGTCATGAGAGGCTCTCTGAGCCTTCCCAGTTGAGACCTCTGAGCAGAAGCTGGAGCCATGGCCTCTACCACATACCTGTCTGACTTTCCCGTTGGAAAGGACATGCTTTTGTTTCCCATTGACTGTTTCATTTTTTTGGCTGCAAGGCATTTCTGAAAAGATAAAGAAGCACAGAAGGTAAGATATACAAGAAAACACACCTGAGCTCAGATGGCCCCTCCCAGACTCCAGAACCACTGGTGTAACTTTGGTTTTCTCGCCACTGGACATTTCGGGATGTTTCTGAAGGTGAGGCTGTTAGGAGGAGCTACTAAAGGAACTGGGGGCTCCACACAGGCCTCATGTTCCAATGCCAAACTTTTAGCCCCGTTTGGCTGACAGGCACCAACACCCACACGGGGCAAACGCAGGCCTGTGCTGGCACCAAAGGAGAGTTTTTGGCCTGTGGCTACAATTCCCATGGGAGCAAACACAGAAAAACACCCTTTAAAAACCCCATGCCAGCTTTTATAGTCTCTTCAAAAAATCTTTTTTTATTCCTGGAATAGTTGATGGGTATTGTCTGTACTTGGGAAGAAATGAGGTGAGGGAAAAGATATGCAATGGAAGACGATTCCTGGATGAACCTGTGTTCCTACAATGGAAGAGGTAAAAACTAAGCACCACGCACAAGCTAGAATTCTCAAGGACGCTTCTTACCTTGCCAGATGGGGTCTGCTTATTTGGATCAAACTGGGAAGAAGGTTTGGATTTGCTGTTTCCTGAAAAGAGAAGAGAGACACCAGTGATCACGTAAATGAGTTAGTACACACGCAGGCTCATTACTGGACTGGGCGCATAGTATCCAGGAAGCGAGGGCTGTCAGTGTTACCGCGGTTATGATGAGGGATTTATGGCCGCTATAGACTCCCTCATCACGTTCCCAGTAGCTAAGGGCAGCCCGAATACCAGGCTCATTTCTCACAGATCTATTCTCAGAAGATGAGAGAGAGAGGGAGAGAGAGAGGGAGGGAAGGAGAGAGGGAGGGAGGGAGGGAGAGCGAGCGAGCGAGAAAGAGAGAGAGAGTCGGAGAGTCTGTCTGGGAGAGTATGTGCTTCTGGGCATAAGCTATTGTGAGGAAAGATGGGGCCACTTTAGAATGGATGCCGTCTTGCTACGCCCCTACAGCGGCGGGTACAAGTTAGCCCAGCGGCCGCAGGGGGTGGTGACGGGCAGTGCGTTTCTGTCTGGTCACCGCTGTTCCTCTGGATTTTTGGTTAGTGCCATGTCTTGGGCAGGACTGTATCTGCACCTGAGTGGAGCTCTTTCTTTACACGCTCCTTCCATCTAACATGGCCAGACATTCCTTTTGGGCCCCAGATCTCGCCTCACCAGCAAAAGCCTTGAAATCCGATTTGCTGTAGTCATAAGGGGTAAAATTGTTTTCTGGAAGATCTGGGTCTTTTGGCTTCTTGGAAATTTTGAGTCGTTTCTTCTCTTGTTTCTGTTCTGCGGTCTTTGGGTCACTTGTTGTTCGCTCTCTCTTCTTGGCAGCGTTTTCGAGCTGTAGATGGAACACACCCATAGGAAGGAAGCATGGAAGTATGAGAGGAGATAATCCTGCGTACTTTCGGTGTGAGCGCACTGCTAGGGCTTCAGCTGCCCACTGTGCTATAAAATTCGATTCAGTGATGGGGAGAGGGGTCCTGGCTGGGAGTCTGCGGTGGGGCTAGTGCCAGGTAGCACAAGTTCCTACTGTTTCCCTGAAAATAAGACCTGGCCGGACCATCAGCTCTAATGCGTCTTTTGGAGCAAAAATTAATATAAGACCCGGTCTTATTTTACTTTAAGACCCAGTCTTTAATATGATATAATTAATAATATAACACTGATCTTATATTAATTTTTGCTCCAAAAGACGCATTAGAGCTGATGGTCCGGCTAGGTCTTATTTTCAGGGAAACAGGGTAGCTGGAGAATGACATCAGGCCATTGAAGAAAGGCAGGGTGAGCACTCTCGTGTGTGTACTTGCGGGGGGGTTGGGGAGGAGGGCATTTACTAGGGCAGAGTAGGGCACACAACAGGCTTCAATACCTTGTCTGCTGCTAGCCAGATGGTATGGTATATTTACCATAAAAACAGTGGAAGAAATCATCTAAGAGGAATTACACTACAAAGTTTTTTGAGGGAAAATGAGGCAGGCACTAGCTGACAAGCCAAAATGAACTGGAAAGACAAAAGCATCTAATTTGAACCACAGGGTAAGCCCTCCTGATATTTGAGGAACATCCTGACAATGACCAGGGCATCTCGTTTCCCCAAAGGACAAGCAGAAAAGCCAGCACGTACAGCAGCCTGCTGTCGGACAGACATGGCCTGTTCCGCTGTTGCTTTGAACTCTTCGTTGGCCTGGTCCCGGGCAGCTGCAAGAGAGAGAACTGGCAATGGAGTTCTGACTGCAGCGGCCAAGGCTCCATCCTCACCTCACCAACCTGTCCGCTGTGGTTACTGGTTGAGGACACCCTCCCTGCTCGTAAGCCTCCTTTGGGGTTTCCGTCACCCCTCCCCACCCCGCCCGGTCTCTGAAGGATGACTGCCTCACTCTCAATCGGACAACCCGTACCCTTCCTCTGCCAAGAACCCAAACCCATCCAATGGCCTATCTGACACCTCTGAGGACATTTAATAGCAATTTCACCGACAACATATCAAGGCCCCGAACCAACATCTCTTCTGCTTCACACTGCTCCCTCTGTAGTCTTTATCATGATGGCAACCCCACTTTTCTAGTTCCTCAGGACAAAACCTTCTTGCACCCACAGCTCCTTCCTTTTTCTCACACACACACCGCGTCTGACTCATCATCAAATGCTGTTGGCTTTACTACGGGGTACATCCAGTTCTGACACCTTCCAACACCTCCTCTGCTACCCCACGGTCCAAGCCACGTCCCCTCTCACCTGCATCACCGCCGTGTCTCCTAGCCACGCTCCCCCCCTGCCCTCCATGCTCTACTCTCGATGCAGCAGCCAGTGACCATTGTGAAGTGTGAACTGCTCACAGCCCTCTGAGGCTGCCCAACTCACCTGGAAACCTCCCGCTGCTGCTCTCCTTTCTCACCTCCTGCCTCCTCCGTGCCCCCTCGGCTTCACACACTGGCCTCCTTGCCACCCTGTGAACATGCCCAGCGGGCCACCACCGGGAACACTCTTCCTCTGGATGCTGTCATCTGTTCCGAGTCCCGCTGACTAGCAACTGCCTTCTCTAACCACCATGTAAAAAGAATCTTCACATACTCTGGTGCCCACCCGCCCCCAGCACTTCCTGCCCTCTCTCTGCGTAACGCCTACGGCCATCTGACAGGACAAACATTTAGTCGTTTACTGCCCACTGCCCCTCAGGAGCAGGGCAGCTGCCAGGGAGGAGCTACGTCTGTTTTGCTCACTGCTGTATCTGGCACTCTGCTAAATGGCTGAATAAACAGAATGATGTATCAGGGCTATTCTTTAACAAACACACTTGACTGGTTGAGTTGACAAGGAAGTGAATGCTACCTGTTTGCTCAGCTGCCTTCTTCTTGGCACTTTCTTTAGTTTCTTTTAGTACCTGTACCTGGCTTGCCAGCTTCCAACGGTTGCTGATCTATAATGAAAACAAAAAAACAAAACAAAAAAACTCCGAAACTCAGCCACCTAGGAATGCTTTATTTTATTTTATTTTATGTTTTGCAGGAGGGCGCAGCTCACAGTGGCCCATGTGGGGAGCAACCTTGGTGTAATCAGCACCACGCTCTAACCAACTGAGCTAACCGGCCGTCCCATATTGTTCTAATGAGCTGGCGCAGGACATGCTAACCTAGTAACTACACACGTTCTAAGTCATAAATTCCAAATCTGATGACACAAAAAATAAAATCTCATGCTGGTTTTATTTATAAAATACTTCTTAGGAAGGAAAAATACAACTGTGTTCCCGGAGGCACTGGGCCGATGTTTTCATATCCATCATGTCATACAATCCCTTCTAGAATCCTGGGACAAAGGTCTCCTCACCCCACTTTAGAGACAGGAAACAGGCTCAGACAACTAAGTAACTCGTCCGCGGGGACATGGTTAGTAAATGGTGGAGCTGGGATTCCAGGCAGGACTTCTGCAAGTCTGGTGTGCGTGATGGCACCACATTTACCTGTGGCATTAGAGCACAGCCAGGTGGTATTAAAGGAAAGCACGGTAGGTAAGGGATATATGGTGACTGGCTGTGCTACAACCAGTGGGGGATGGAGGAGGGAAGGCAAAACCTCCACCTGACTCCCCATTTCTAAAAACCATAAGCTAATCACCAGCAACAGGGCTGAGGCCCATCAGGGTTTGGGCCTGATTCTTGCTGCCTAATGAAAGGGCAGAGGGAGCCAGGCCACCCATCTGATCAGAGCAGGTACTTCCTGCAGGGAGGAGGCAGGCTTTTAACAGACAATTAACACGCTGGCTCCCAGGAACATCTCATGGGGATCCAGGGAAGGTGTTTTCTTATTCTTATTCATAATGCTGTTAAAAACAAACCGAACAATATAAAACAGAGTGTTTTAAAATTTAAGCTGTCACCTGTAAGAGCCTTAAATATTCACATGTAAAAATGCAGGAAGCTGTACACTTACTATCTGTGTACTTTACTACACGTACATTAAGGCACAATTAAAAGAAAAACAAAACCCAAAACCTGTTTCTTAAAAGGTTCCCAAATGCTTTCAAGAATGAGTTTCAAGTTCTGGCCCCTCTTTCTAGAAACAAAGCTTATATATAGAGCGTTGAATTTTTGCATTCATTTTCAGGGGTTCACAGATGGACTTGTTTAAGACAGAAACCTGGTTCTAATAATTATGAAGACCCTTTTTCTTAGAAAGTCACTTAGAAAGGATGACAAATCTACTTACTTCATAGATTTTCGATGACGGATCAAACTTTGCTGCCTGAGAAATGTGAGCGTGGTGTTCTAGTGAAGGCAGAAACTAGAGAAACAGAAATAGTCACATTAAATGCTGGAAGAAATGGAATCTGGACCCAGACACCAGTGACTCTCAGAGGGGGGTTTCTTGCTGGTTTCATCTCGGGAGACCTCATCTCCCAACCTGGTCACCAGGGACAACTGACACATACTGTATGCTCTCCAAAGACCCCTGGCTCCTTTTCCAGGCAAAAACACCTTTGGGCTGCAGAGATCTCTGCATACCTGGCAGCCCTAACATACACAGCTGTTACTTACCATCCTAAATGGATTTTCAAAGGACTCCATTATGTTTTGGGCTTTTTTCTGTGCAACTGTTAATGGACCCTTTCCATTTTCCTCAGCACTAGGTTCCTGCAGAAACAGAAAATGACCATTTGTAATTGTAATCGTTTTCTGACATTAAGATGCAAGCAAGAGAACAATAATCATGGCTAATGTTTTTAAGCGTCTCCCATGTACAAGGAGCTAGAATAGCCTACAATAGCACACTGCAGGGCATTTAACACATATTTAGTGAATCAATGAGTCTCCCTCTGTCCTTACAGCCTCAGAGGCAGGCGGCGTTATTCTCATCATCTGACAGGTGAGAAACCGAGGCTCGGAGAGGTTAAAAAGTCTTCCAGAGCCTGACAGCTAACGGGCAGAACAAGGATTTAAACCCGGGTCTCTCTGGCTCTAGAACTTGAGGTCGTAACCCGATCCTCACCTGAAATTTACAATTATAAACCTTTATGGGTAATCAATGAAATGATGCAACAGAATGTTGCTTTCAACTGGGTTCATTCATTAAACGTGTCGCCATGCAGAGCACAGGAGACGCCAGCCTCTTTTAGACTAAGTGGGCCTCCCATGTTCCCTCCGAAAGTGCATGCTCACATCTTAGCACCTCACCGCCTCGACGGCTCACTACCTCTGTGGTCAGCTAGAGCTCCCAGATTTCTTTCCTCACCAACTCCTGAAGCAAGACCCAAGCTAACTTGATGTAATTAAGTGAAAAAGAAAGCTAACTCCCAGGAAGTACGCTTTGCAGGTGGCACTTCACCTTCCTGGCTCTGGCTCTGCGTTCCAGCATGATGGCTTGGCTGTGAACTGTAGTCCTGTAACCTACCAAACCACCCAGCTTTCTGTCACCTAACATTTGCTAAGCCTGATACTTGTCTCTATGAGAGTCGACGGTATTGCTTCTTTCTTGGTTTCTCCTTTCTAGAAACTGATGTTTCCTTTCTAGCACATCTACCGTT
Organism: Rhinolophus ferrumequinum; assembly: GCF_004115265.2. Taxonomy (NCBI): domain Eukaryota; kingdom Metazoa; phylum Chordata; class Mammalia; order Chiroptera; family Rhinolophidae; genus Rhinolophus; species Rhinolophus ferrumequinum. Next base: position 7,443,539 of record NC_046292.1, read on the forward strand.
GCAGTATTCCTTCCGACTTGCGTCTGTATTTGCCTTTCCTCCCTGGTCATTCCAGTATTCATGCATCCTGGCCAACAAATGCACCTTGGTCTTCCTTTTGCAAAGAACCTGAAGTTCAAGAACCGTTCATTTCTGCCTCCACTAGAACGCCATGCACACGTTTCTCAGAGGCCTGCTGGGTAGGATAGACTGGGGTAAAGCTCTGTCACAACCCATCGCATATTCCGGGAACATAGCCAGGCCACAGTTGGCCACTCTGGGGCTCTAGACTGAACGGAGTCACTACCTAGCATGACTCAGTGTCCTTTTGGAAGGGGAAGTGAGTTTGTACCCACTTACTAGTGCCTGCATATCCTGCTCTTCACTTCCTCTAATGAAGCACAGTGTAGAGAAACACTTTTCCAAGTTTTCTCTTTTGTGTTCAGAGCACCCCTGGACGGGATGGCATTGGTCAGGCAGGTACAACAGCGCACACTCTACAGTCCATCAGACAACGCCCTCCAGCCCTTCCGGGCATCAGGCGGCTGTGTGGGAAACGTCCTGCCTGGGTGGCCCGCAGCCCAGGCCCTCCTCCCTGCCAGGTATTAGTGAGTATCAAGATGCCAACCCTCCCCTTTAGGTTTCCTCACACAGAGCTCAGAGAATCCTCCCCCCACCTCTCACGGACCCCCTCGTCCAGAGTAGCAAACCACCCTGCCCATCTGTCTCCACGCCTATCCTCACTGCTGCTGGGTTTTACTTTGGGCTTTAGTCTCAAAGGCAGATGCGACCCTGCAGGCATAAAAACCCACGAAACCTGCAGGTCTACAGTACTCACGTTAAATAACGTGATGACGGCAGTAGCGATAAGGCACTGGGTACCCAGCAGGGCCTCCTCCTCTTCCTTTTGTCTCCCGTCACAGAAGAGGCTTGCCTGTTTCTGTGCTGGCACAGGCCCTAGGGGGACACACGTCAGCACGCTCAAGGCCTACTGGATTGCGTACCAGGCCCTTTCCCAGCCTCTCCAGGATTCCAGGGACCTCGACATTACCGTTGGTTGGGGTGACAGGATAGCCATCGGAAGGGGCGTGGGAGCAGTCATGAGGTCCAAAGAGAACATTCTCCAATCTCTGCATCAAAAAGAAACCGACAGTCCACAGTGAAAAACTTGCAAGCACGCAGAAGCCTTTTCGCCTGCAGTGTTTGGTGTTAGCCTGACAGGGAGAATTATTTTGCACTGGCTTGGACTGATATTTTCCCAAAAGAAGAGACAACAGATACATCACTCTACCTCAGGATTGGGCAGTGGTCCACTCTTCTTCACTCCAGCTGCAACTTCAGACTAAGAAGAGAAACAAAGAGAATTTGAGAAAAGTTGCTTAAACGTGAGGACACTTTTTTTATTTTTTCTTTCAGCACAGACTGTCTCCCTTCACTAGACTGTTTTTCAAGAGTCTAGAGATTTTCCTTCATCCCTTTATCCCATCCAGTGACTGGCACTATAATTACTGAGTGCTCAGTAATTATTTGTTGAATCAAAGAATAAAACCTTTTATCATGACTAGGCACAATACAGAGGGTTGCAAAGAGCTTAAAAAAGATTCTCTCTAGTAACTAGTGTTTCTTTACTCGGACAAACTGGAGCTAAGAAACAAATTTTAGCATGAAGATTATTGTTAAGTGTGTTTATTTTCAGTTTTTTTCACCTCAAGCGGGCTGATTTTAAGTCTTCCTGCATCAATAATCTTTTGAAAAATTACAAACACGGTTTACCACACTGATAATACCAGAGGCAATATGTTAAAAACTGTCCCGATAAAACACAAATCACAACCTGCCATCTGCGTGAACACTCACTACTGACAGAGCAGACACACAGACACACGCTGGTACACCTCACACACTCACAGAGACACGCGCAGCCATAGTTTTGGCTGGATTTCCTGCTTTCACCTACATTTGTTTAAATTTTAGCATCTCCTTCACAAAATTAGCTCTTCCTAATTTCCCCATTTCTACCCAAGGTGTGCATATTTTCCCAGTCACCCAGGCTTTGTATTTGGAGCTGTCTTTGACTCTACCTCCATGACCGCCAAATCCACCTGCCTTTCAGAGAACACGTAGCTTGGTGCCCAAAAAGAAACGGCAGCCATTTTCATCATCTGTTATTAAGTCCCGTCAATCTTTTCTTCTGATGATGCTCCTTGTATCCGTCCTTTCCTTTCCATTTCTGTGACCACCACACCCATCAGGGCACTACTTCACATCTGGACCAGTGCCAGGCTTCCAAAATGAGCTCCCTGCCCTGAGATCCCCACTCCATAGTATCGCACCAGGTTAACTGTCTCTGAACAGCGAACCAGCCCAGGCACCAGACATCACTTGCTGTTGGATTATCAAAAATAAAGTCATAAAACGAAGACAAGCTTTAGCTTTTGACTATCATCAACAGACACACGCACTGGATTTCCTGAGCCCTGATATTTCCTTGGTGTTTCTTTTTAGAATGGAGACCAGGCCACGTGCACAGGAGGCTACAGGAGGAGGTGCTGGCAGACAGAGCAGGCCTGCTGAGGTGGGAAGCTGTAGCAGAAAAGCTGCTTACCTTAAGCAGAGGCATCTCTCGAGCCTGCTGAATGAGAAGATGCATTTCATTGATCTGCTGCCGCACCAGAGGCGGTACGGGGTTACAGCAAGCTATGATGCCCTGAGGCTCCCTGGAGACAAGTAAGAACACAGGGATCTTGTCACTTAGGAAAACAGCCCGCAAAGGCTTCCGGACAAGACCGACGGCCAGGTAAAGCCGGAGAGCTACAGCTAAGGTGAAGACAAGCAAATACTCAAGTCAGGGAAGCCCAGGCCAGCTGCCTAGGCACGCACTGCACCGCACCAGGCTCTGAGCAGACTCCTCTTACAACCCGCCTCCTGCTAATGCGGAAAGCGGGAAAGAAGTACCATGGCTTCTGCAACGGGGTGAACACAGATTATGAATTTTGACTCCGTGCTTGTACTTCAATTAACATCATAAAACATTTAAAATGCTGAGGTGCCTTCGTTGGGAAGAAAGTAAAGGTGAGAGAATCTGAGACGTTCCTCTCTTAAAAGTGGGTGCTGATGCCGCAAGCTTGGACTCACGCCGGACTCCATAAAAGACATAACCACTGAAATGGTTCCAGTTCAGAAGTTTGAGGTCCCACATGGCAGCCCGAGGGCAGAAATTCTGAATTCCTGTGCGAACTTCCTTAGCGCCCCAATCTTCCCTGAGAAAACCAGCCTTGAGGTAGTAACAATCAGAGAAGCTTGCTTTCGAGGACAAAATTCCTCTCCTGAGAAAGTCAGGATGTGCTAATCAGTTCTCAGACTTACTTAGGCAGCTCTTCAGCTATCTTCAGCATCATGTGGTTTGGCAGTATGTATCTGGAACAAAACACACAATGGGAGCACATGACACTCAGCCAGTAAATGTTATAACCAGGGGAAAATGTAAACCACTTTTAGGGCAAAAAAAAAAAAAAAAAAAAAAAAGTGCCTTGTTTCCTTGTTACTGGCTGGCCCCGCTCGGTCTAAGAGAAACAGTAAAACCATCTCTAATCCCTTACCCGTAGCTTTCATCTTCCCTCCGAGCGGTTTTATCTCTCCAGGCAAAAAGCAGCTGAAAGGCTGTCAACTGCTGTGTGTTGAGGTGCTTCTTTTGCTTTCTATAGAGTTCCAGGTAGGACTCATCCGTGAAGATAGGTTTGACGAATTTCTGCAAAATGGTACAGCATCCTCAAGATCAACGTGAATCAAAATTGAGCCCCGAGCTCTTCAAAACATTTGGCTCTCTACACAAATGTGAGGAGCAATGGGAAGGACCGGGACCTCATCAGGAACGAGGAGGGGTCCGGATTTGCGTGTCGGGCGCGGAACTACCTTGAGGCAGATGTCCCGGCTGCGCTGCCACACCACCTGCAGCTGACTGGGCTGCCCATTGCCCCGCTCCCACAATTCCAGTCTCAGCTTATCATAAATGTAAAGCAAGTAATGGGTGTCATCTCGGGCATAGTTGAGCATTTCCTCGGGCAGCGGTCTAGAATTGCAACAGAGAAAATGATTTCACTAACTCCCCCCAGGCGCAGCAATTTACTTTGTCACCTCCATGGGCGCTAAGATTTGCTTGGCTCCTGATAGCAAAGATTCTCTCACAGCCAATACAACAGTTCTATAAGCCTTTCTTTAGAGATACTGGCAGGCAGGATGGGAGAAGAGCTTAGTGGCTTCTTCATGTATCAGCTGCAACCTTAGGGAGGCAGCGAGCCGTCTGAAAATGAGCAAGCTGAGCAAGAGTTCCAGAAAGTGGGAGGGACTCTAGTATAATCTTATACTATAGTCCACACTTCTTAAAAGACGAAATCAACTATGTACCTGAGAGTTCTCACAAATTATGGGAGAGCATCTCATACACACACAACCATCCCTACTAGGGAGAACGGAGTTTCAAACAAGAGACGGGAGTGGATGAGTACTGACATGGCACGTCTCTTCCAACCACTGTTCCACGAAGCACAGTGTAACAGGACCAGCCCAGCACAACTCCACATTATGATGCTGCCGTGTTTCCCTGAAAATAAGACCTGGCCGGCTCATCAGCTCTAAGGCGTCTAATGCGTCTTTTGGAGCAAAAATTATGTAAGACCAGGGCTTATATTATAGTAAAATAAGACCGGATCTTTTATTAATTTTTGCTCCAAAAGACACATTAGAGCTGATTGTCCAGCTAGGTCTTATTTTCGGGGAAACATGGTAAAACTTCCAGTTTCACTTACGCCACTGCGAACAGCTGGAGAAAAGCCCGACAATGCAAGAGTCAGAGTATCATCAGCTGAACACAGGTCTCCGTGGATGAGGTTAACGAACACCCGCACCTTCTGCCACCCACGTTTCCCCCGCCAAGAGCGAACTGACCGTATTCGCCAATCAGCCAGCTGGTACTGCTTGTTTGAGTCAACACTGCAGTAGAGCTTGAGCAGATGATCGAGAGAGTGTCTGCCCAGATTGAGAAGGCGTGCGGCCTGATGGGTGTCAAACATGTTCACTACATACAACCCGAAGTCTTTTTGTAGCCATTCTATGTCTGAGTCAGCACCATGGAAGACCTGAAAACAAAATTAGAACTGTGCAGTACAACACGTCGGAGGCCGCTCTGCCCCTAGATTATTAGAACGCCGGGATGAGAAGCCAGAAGAAAAGAGTAGGATAGGCTCGGTTTAAATGCCTCTTTCAATTTGAGCCACAGCCCTCTACACTCCGAACTGCACACCCTTAACGTCTGCCAACAGCCAATGATTCTAAGAAAGCAGCTCTACGAGCTTCAAGGGGAGTCATTAAGTTCAAGCAATCTTGATGGCACGGCTCGTTGCAGAAGTCATTAAAGTGATTTAACAGTTTTCTTCTGGGTGGTAATGAGCTAAGTCTTAGCTGTTTGAACGGATTCAGAAACAAAAGCAGTTTAGCATGTGGTACTCTAGAGTAGGAAATTACAATGATGTCTCTCAACACTTTATTGGGTCTATGTTGAAACAATGAAACAGTCAAGTGAAAAGCAGTTAAATCTTGCACTCGCACGCAAGCGCTGAAAAAGGCTGACCTTAACAATAGCTGGGTCTGTGAAGCTCTCGTTGAGGATGTACATGTCACTTCGGAGCTCCAGGGTGTCAACGATGAAGTCTTCTGTTCGGGTGGAAATCTGCATCAGGCAGGTCAGCCCTAGGAAGCTCCTGTAAGAGTGGTGCTGAAACATGGAGGAAGAAGGGAGGACAGGAGATAAATGTTTTATGAGGCTTTCCTCTGCTGATTTTGCAGTCAGTTATAAAACAAAGTTGTAAGATGATGTTTTTTAAAAACATTTTATTTATTTAAATGTGTTTTTCCAGGACCCATGAGCTCCATCCAAATCAAGTAGTTGTTTCAATCTAGTTGTGGAGGGCGCAGCTCACAGTGGCCCACGTGGGAATCAAACCAGCAAACTTGTTGTTAAGAGCACCACGCTCTAACCAACTGAGCTAACCGGCCATCCCAATAAGATGATTTTTTACCAAAAAATAATTTAAATGAGTATTAATTTTATACTTCTCGAGTAGGTGAACTCACAGAAAATGTAAAAATCTCTCTCAACGTTACCTCCAAGTCCACAGCAAATTCTTGACAATTCAAGAGCTTTTCGTTGAGTTCCACTAGTTCATCCAGGGACGATACAAAATGGCAGGGTGTTTCTCCTACAGGTCTATATAACTGGACCATGAAAATACAGGTAGAAAAAGAGAGGAGTATTGAGAATCATCCTAAAGTACAAAATGAATTATCAGTCCGAGAAATGTTTCAAAATTATAACCTATTATTTTAAAGTCTTTAAGGAAAGACAAAAGGACCGTCAACTAATCTAGTTATTTGATTCTTCCTGGGCTGCTCAGATGACAGCCATAAACTATGCTGGGTTCGGGTACTAACCTGGGGTTGTGGCTTTTGAAGGGCTGAATCCGGTGGAGTAAAGTGATCTAGTTCATACTGATATGGATGTGCAAACCTGCATAAATAACACAAACAGAAAAATCTTTTGCATTCATTCCATGATTCAAGGAAAAACTACTTTCATCCAATTTGTAAAAACAAATGAGAAAAGACCCTTGTGAAAATATTTTCTTTCTATAAAAGTATCATTATTTCAATGATAATTCAGGCCAAAAAATTCAGGTGATACTTCTGACCCTGAAAGTATGACCATTAAAAATCTCTACTCATTTATAAAAATTTGAGCACTTATTTGCAAAACAGTATATGGGTGGTGTTGTAGATGATACCAAAATACGAAATACATAATTCCTTGTGGTTTGAAATAACAAATCCGTCAAGTGAGAGAGGACGGGGCAGATATGGTCATATATTAATGTATTTCTTCTGTTCCTCCATCATATGCTTGTATAAAAACCCTGAGTCTATGGGTTCCTTGAGGGCATGGCTGCCTCTCATTACCTTTAGTTCTTTAGCACTCAGCCTGTGGCTTACAGTACAGAGTCGGGGCTGAAGGACTGTTCAGACAACTGGCTAGATGTGAGAAAAAGAGCAATACTAACAAAGCTTTCATCACCTTTTTTCTTTAAACTGAAGGCAAACTCCTTTTGTCTGTTTTAAGTGCAGTTTTTACAAAATGCTTATCCTGCTAGTGAAAAATGCCTTTTCCTTACTGAATGTAGGAGTGAGCCTGACCTCACTGAGTACCCCCCTAACAAGACAGGCAGAGTGGTATAGAGGAAGAACAGTTTTAAGAAAACTTGGATTTCGAGGTCTCGTTCTATGGGACGTGAACATCTCTAATTCTGTTGTGACACCTATACAACGGGGAGGAGAGCCCTGCGACCTCTCAGGAAGGCACTGAGGGTTACAGCAGAGGATGTTTGTGCAGGCCCTCTGCGAACACAAACGGGGGGTGTTATGATGAGGAGAAATCGCCTCAATTCTTTGTTTTCATTCACACGTTTTACAACAGTGAAAATGTAGCATAAAGACAAGCAGCAGAAAGTTCAGACAGGCACTCACATGTCCTGTTCCACCTGCTGGGTTCTCTGCTGATGGATGAAATCTGCCAGAGCAGGGGGGACATCCAAGTCCTCAGGACGATCTTGTGGGCGCTCTCGCCTTTCTTTAGAGAGAGCTGGAGACCCAAACAGTGGCAAAAACACTATCACAAAAGACGTAGACACATTCACGTCTTATCTACTTATGGAGGTTAACTGGCTCCCTTTGAAGCAAGGAAGGTGGGAAGGAGACCTTTTCCCCTTTGTTTGTTTTTTGTTAGGCAGAGTTTGCCCTACTTACCCTGAGGGAGGGGTTTCTGAGCATTGGGCTTGACGAAGATTTTAGGAAGAAATGGCGTGTTGGAATTGTCAATCTTCTCTCGGAATTTAAGCTGCGGTCGGATGATGTTTTTCGCATGAAGCAGCCGAAAAGTTTCAGATTTTGTTTTTTTGCTATATTCTCCTGCCTATGATCAATGAATACAAATACTTTACAACATAGCAACTCTATGAATTAGAAAAATAAATTCCAATTTATGCCGTCTAAGAAGACGAGAGCATTCGAAGAGCCACTCATTTAAGAATGTGCATGTGGGGGACTGAGGCATACAAAGTAGAGAAGACGGTGTAATTAGGTTGTGTCTGCTTAGGAGAATGAGTTAGGCCCTGGCCAGTTCCGTGTCCAAAAAATTAGAACAGAAATGCAACTTAGAATGGGCAAGGCCGACATGAGAAGCTCTAGTGAATCTGAAAAGCAGCCCTCACCTTCCGGTTCCAGCTGGACACTATTGTTTTGGGGACCTGGAATCCTGCAGGGAGCACAGGCTGCTGATTCTTATTCACGCCTGATGCTTCATCCAGTAAAATACCCTAAAAGTGGAAGAGATATTAACATTAGCTCAGTATATCTTTCTTTCAGGGTTAACAGTTAATTATCTAAAATTTCTAAGAAATACATTCAGAGAATTGTATGTGAGACTATATACATATAAAAGTGAATAATTAAAGCATTATCTGCTCCAAGACAGGGCAGTAACACTTATTTAATTCTCTTTACAGTTATAAATTGGGCTGAAAATTCAAAACTGATTTAGTAGTGTGATGTGGATCACCAAAATAATTTACAAAGACTCTAGAGTGCATATATTAAATGTAGAAGGATGGTATTCAGAATGGGAATGAAGGGTGTCCTGATCTACTTTGTACTGTAGAAGCAGACGTGGAGTATCAGCTTGGGCACCACTAACACAAGTGTACCCAGGTGACAAACGGTAGCATGCCAGGACTTGAAATCATAAAATATGAGAAACCACTGAAAGATCTGTGGGCATTCAGACTATGGAAGAGGAGACTCCACGGGACAGGAGAGGATGATTTAAATATCTGCAGGACCGTCATATGGTTGACTATTAGCTTTGTCGTGGACGATCTCAGTATATTTCTGCAAATAATGTTCTGCTGTAGAACGAGCCCTAAACAGACAGTAAGCTAGATCAAATGACCCACGTATCCTTCCAAACACGCGAGCTGGGGTGTTTAGCACGTTGTGACTAACATTAAAAACAGACTAAATTTTGGTGGGGCTCTGTATCCAGAAGCCTCTTCTCTATAGAGTGCAAATAGGAGTCGCAAATCTGGAAAGACTTCTAAGGCACTTTAAAAATCGGCTTCCGGTGATATTTTGAAGTGATATATTTGAAGACAAGTGTTATTTTGGGGAAAAGGAAGCCAACTATCAAAGAAAGGAATATGTTACAGGCAAGAAATGCGAAACTTCCTTTCCATTTCCTAAGGTGCCTGGGTTCCTTTTCATATTTTAAGAATACAAAAGCTTCTCGTTTGTTAGTTATCTTAAGAGTAAGGTGAAGAAGCTGCAAAGCTGTACTTCTGCAGAGCAACTGAGATCTTGCTCCCTGTCATATGTCGTCAGATTGGCTCGATTAAACTCTTCTACAAAGTAATCAAAAAAAGAAAAAAAAAAGAAGGGAGTAAGGAGAAATACTGACCACTCTTTCCAGAATAACATCATTGGTGTCAACAAGTAAATCAAACTTGTCCTCCAACTCAGTCACTTTACTTCGGTCCTTAATGTTGCTTCGACACCCATGGTACTGCATTACCCTACTCATGCTAAGGACAGGAAAACCAAGGTTAGTGTGTGCACTTGTTTATAATCGGGGAGAAAGCGCGAGAGGCCTCGCTCGGATTATTCCCAGTACTTTTTGATCAAATGAATAGAACTTGCACCCTTAAAGTGAAACACGCTGTGTGGCCTTGGGCAATCCGCTATATCTCGCTAAGACTCACCTGTTGTTAATTGAAGGGGTGGAAGAAATTACTCAAAGCTCCCTTTAAATTCTAAAAGGATATATAATACTATATAAATAATGTACTCTGCATTCACTGTGTTAACACGAAATCGAAAACATTCCCTAATTCTGTCATGGAACAGCTAAACAAAAATCAGTGTTTGTGTACTGTCTGTCCTAATACATTTATTAGAAGGCTAATACTTGTGGCTCCGCAAGTTGTGAGAGAATCTTGGATCTAGGTTTTCAAGTCCTACATTAATTCAAAAAGATTCATTGTCTGTAGGTGCAAAAGTCAAGATATTTTAAAAGTTAAACTCAAAATTTACCAAGTTTCCCTAATCAAAATCCACTGTCTTATTTTTACATTTCCATAGCTCTGAAAATTATGTTCAGAAAAAACACATTTCAGGAAAAATTACCTCCTTTTTTATATTCATTTCTTTCAACAGAAGAAAACAGTATATAGCACTTACCACTGAAGCAACCTGTCTCCCTGTGTTTCACAAAATGCCTGAAAGCCAGGAAAACTTCGGTAAAAATCATACTCATCGCCAAACTGTGGTAGGCCCCCAGATGCTTTGGTGACTGCTACCACCGATCCAAGAGCAAACTGTCAAAAACCAGAAAACCAAGCACGTTTTAAACATGGATCCCCATTCACTCAGCAACTCATTTTTTTTTCAACACCTATTATATATAGTAACACATTGTGCTCGATGATGAAGATATCCAATCCCACAAATATTCACTTAGTGCTGATTTTACCCCAGGTCCTCAGGGTACAATGGTGAACACAAAACTAAGTTCTAGAGCTTACATTCTTGGGAGAGTGGGGAGAGGAAGAACAAATACACGTATGAGTAATATTCTAACTGGCCTGGGTTTGAATCGTGGCTCGGCTACCTATTAACTGTGATCTCGGGCAAATTATTTCATTTATTTGGACCTCAGTTTCCTCCTCTGAAAAATCGGCATTATTTAAGTGCCAACACCATAGAGTTGTTGAAAGGATTAAATGAGCTAATAAAATCACTTAGGATAGCTGCTGGCACAGAAGTGCTATTATTACTATTACTACTCAAATTCAGATCCATGAGTTTCCTACAGGAATTAAGTTTTGTGTTTTCATTTGGATGAGCATCTAAAAACAATATAAGAATATTCTAGATCCTTTGGATGACCAATTGATAATGGCTACTGCCCACAACTGGACTTACGTTTATGGTTCAGTTAGTGCCAAGTAGTCCTCTGTTTTAATTGTTGTGGGGTAATGAGAAAAAAACCTGAAGTGGTTGTCCTAGATAAAAAAGATAGTTGGTCATGTGAAGGCCAAATGCCTTCACTGTGAGTTGCGTAATAAAAGTTTTCCAAGAAAAAGAAGAGAGAAAGGAATCTGAGTTATGGTGGGGTAGACCTGGTAGCTTATAAGCATGAACACACCCAATCAGGACCATGGCTAGTGGTCCAGGAACTACCAAAGCCAAATAAATAAGTTAATAATAGCATCTGCTAACAATAAAGTAGGTATGTGAGTGTAGTTTTTGAGAATTTGTAGTGCTAATTTAAAAATTATTTTAGTTTCATGATTTTATAAGAGCTATGCATAAGGCGTTTAAAATAGTTTTATGTTTGTTCATATTTAAGCAGCATTATACAAATAACTAAACGAACCCTCTCTGTGTTCTTTCGAGGAGGCATTGATACATATTCTATGGTACCTAGAGGAGGGAGACTCAGTGACAGCTTGCACAGGTGACTTTAAACCCAGGTTTTGGGATTATGTAGGACTGGACCTCAGGAGTGAGAAGAGGCACTAAAAACTATCTTGGCCGCGGGAGGCGAGGATGTAGGAAGGCAACATAAAGCAGCCGAGCCCCTCGGGAGAGTTGGTTGGGTGGCTCAGGCCCGGGCGGGGGCGAGCTCGCGAAGGCTGGGGCATCGGCGTGACAAGAAAGCCCTTCCCACTGTGGAGGGGGCGCTCCACACTCAGGGCTGCATGGGCTCAATTAGGAGAATGAACGCACTGGAAAGCGGGGCTACCTTTAGTGTCCGCGTGCGAGGCCCCATCCCCGGAGGGTGAAGTGAGAGACTGCTTGGAGCGGGCAGCGGCCCCTCGATCCCCGCCCGGGGCTCCGCGTGCGGCCGCCCAGAGGGCCCGGGCCTGCTTCCGGCCCGCCGCTGGAGGCTCACGGCGTCCCCGAGGCCCCGCGAACTCACCTTCACGAAGCTGTCCGCGTCCGGAAATCCCGGCAGCACCATCTCCTCGTCGGACTTAGCCGCGCTCGTAGCCGGCGGGGCCTTCAAGTCCCCGGGACTGGGAACCGCCATTTTTCCGGCATTCACGGCTCTTCTCGCGAGAGTGCCTCGGGCCGACGCGACGTGCGCGCACCACGCATGTGCAAAGGTCGTCTTCGTCGGGCAGGATCTTAAGGGGCGTGTGCGTGAGCAGTACGGTCCTGAGCGCTCCACCCAGGGAACTTTACATTTTTCTTTAACCTCGTATTATATCATCCCAACAGTCCTGTGATTTAGGGTGAGACCCGGAGAACCCAATTATCCTCATATTTAAAGCCAGCTCCTCCCAAGCTGTGGTTCCGTGCCACTCCTACCCGCTTGAACTTGGCTCTTGCAATTATCCCCGTTCTCTGCATCATCTATCTTTTCCCTGGCTACTGGTCCGTTCCTAACAGCCTACACGTATGCTGGCATCTCCCAACTAAACAGACGAAACGAAAAAGCACTACTCCACCCCACTCCTTCTAGCCACCGTCGCCTTTCTCTTGCCCCTGGTAGGCAAACTCCTGGAAAAGGCATCTGTGTGCTCCCACCTTGCGTACCTCCTGTGCCCTCCACCTCCAGTCACGTGTTCCTCTCCTTTACACCCCCGGAACCCCTCTTGTTTAGCCACGTAGTGGGAACTCAAAACATTTGCTAACTGAATGCCTCGAAGCGTTCGTGTTCTACGAGGGAGGCACCATTAGGCAGGTCAGGGGAGGGACTGGGGAAGCTCAGTGGGTATATATTCTAAGATCAGGGGTGGCACACCCTTGATGCAATTCATTTGGCCTAGTAGTGTTCAGTAAATATTAGCTTTTATTGTTATTCAGAACATCCTATTAACAGGATACTTGTTTTTTACTGTTTTCCCCCACTTGTGTACCTCGGGTGCACCGGCACCCTGGCAGAACAAAAGCCTAGCCTAGTTCATTTAACAACTCATATTTCTGAGCACCTGTTTCATACGGTTTGACCTAATGCCACCTGTCCGGCTGTGCTGAGTGCTTTACATGCATCATCTCCTCCTCCTAGTACTATTACCCACTGTCAGAGGAGGAAAGATGCAGCTTCTACCTGTTTTAGAACCTCACATGGTTCCCTGCTGTCCACAGTATCAGGTTCAAACTCCTTGCCGTTGAACTGTGAGGCAGGCCAGTCTGGCCCCACTCTACTTTCTGGCCTCCTTTTCGTTCCTATTCTTTTTATTCCCCACTGACCACTGAGGTAGACCTGCTGACCTGTGAGGTGTGACTATGAAACCACCATTTTATATATAAAACATGGCTGAATACCAGCAATCTAATACGGCTCAAGTTAATACTCACCACTTCTACACCATATTGCGCTTTGACACCTCTTTTCTGCCGAGAATGTCCTCACTTGCTTGAAATGACAAGCTCCCGCGCATCCTTTGAGACACACGGCAAATGTCCCCCTTCCCATGAGGCTTTCCTGCCTTGCCCAGTGGCGTAGTCGTTTCAGAGCCCCACCTGTGGCTCACACCCTGTACGTGGCCCTTCTCACCCCTTCGTGTCGTGGAGTTGTCAGTCCACTCCTGCCTGATACTGTCTCGGCCTTTTCCGGCCTGTGAACACCCCCGAGGAAACAGACTAGGTCATGTAGATCCGGTTCCTTTATGGTCCCTAGTACTCAGTGCTTAGTGAATGTTGAAGGAATAACTGCTTCCTTTATGAACTAATAATTATGAAAAGCCACTCATACGTTTTTAAAATTCTGTTGTTTATTGGCACAAAAATTATTCAGATACAACATGGTGTCTAGACACGGCTACAGTTTATATTTTGTGCATTTAGTTTAACATTTGTTTTGCTCATTTCCAACATGTAACTAGGCCTTCCCTGTGTACAGCACCGCCTGACAGCACTTGTTCTCCAAGCCCCTGCTCTAAACACAGAGCGTTCAGATGTCACTGCAAACATCCCAGAAGTAGGCCTGTGTGGGCCACTCCCCTGCACTGTGATGCCCTCTGTGCATCTGCACAGCTGAGGTCACCCAGTAATCTGAAGAAACTCCCCTGCTAGTGGTCTGGGTCTTGAAGTGTGTACATCGCAGCATCGTGGGTGAGGCAGAAGACGGACCTTTCCCCACCCATTTTGGCCCATCTCGCATATACTGTTGCCGTCCACGGACCAGTGAGGTAACGGGATGGGTGAAAGTGAAGAAGGCGGCTTCTGCATCCTTACGGTCCAGAATCCTAAGACGTGTCCTCCATGACCTGAGGCTTCTTGACTGCTCTGAGTTTGCTGTATTCATGTTGAGAGGCACGACTAGGCCATTCTGCGATCAGCAAACACTTACGATGAGTTGTGAGTTATGTCAAAACCCGTATTTCTAAAGTTATGGATCTTCTGTTCCCTAAAATCAATGGCTTGATTTAGGTAGCATTAATTGTGTTTACTGTCCTGGGAACCAAATCAAACCTTGTGTTTCTGACAATATATTCTTCAACAGCAGCTAGAAAGTTGGTTCAAACCAACTTTTTAATATACAGTAGTTCTTTTCATTTACATTTCAAAATATTTAACAAAGTTGAACTTTCCGACCATGGTTTCAGTTTAGTGGAAGCATATACCAAAGTACAAAAGGCTCAAGGGAAATGCTGTGGGCACGTCTGGGCCTCCAGTTACCAGAAAGGACACCTAAGACGACAGAAAGAAAAGGAATATTTTAATAATTTGGGCTTCTTCAAAGCTTTACACAGATACGAGTACATTGAAAATGGAAAGACCAAGGTCTGACAACCCCCGGGAGAGTCCCTGAGATCTCCCACTACTAATTGTGCAGGACACACTCGTCATTGCTAGTCAAGTGCTGACGTTTGCTGTGGTCCCAGGACACTTCCCCATGGCCCTCTTGCTCAAGTTTCTACCTTCGGGCATGCCTCAGGCAATTAATCAAAGCGGACTGAGTGGTCCTTGATGTTATAATCCCAGATCCAAAGTTTGTCTTTTCATCTCCTTCTCTGTCACTGCTCTGGCTTCTTTTACTTTGCCTTCCTGTATCTTGGAATTGACAGCAAAAATCCAAAAGATCCCCCTCAAAATAAGGAAGCCTCACTTTTCTAAACCATTTAAAATGTAATTTTAACTTATTTTGGTATTTGCCTTCCTAATATGCATCCATATTTCCTCAAATTTCTCCTTTTTAGAGCAATGAGCACACACAGTGAATACAAAAATTAAAGACATGTGAACTACGAATACCCTTTATGGATTACCACCCCCCTCCCAATCTTGTCTCGGGGACTCTGGGTTTGGGGCACAGGGTGGGGTCCTGACTGCTTGTTTTAACAAAAGTACTGAGACGCCCGCTCACCAGCCAATGTAGCACTGGCAGAGGTTTTCATGGGAGGTGGCTTGTTTGATGAGCAGCTCCACTTGTGTTGGGACATCCAGCGTTTCATCATGAGAGAAGTCCCGACCTAGGACGGGAGAAGCCCAAACATTGCGTCTGCACCTGGTTAAAACACCCTCCTGGCCGTTTGGATCAGTTTATCCTCACGCATGAGTATGAAGGCTAGACAAGGGGTGGATTTTAAAACGACCTCCATGGGACCTGAATAAGCACCAGCCTCCTTCTCCTAACACAGACTTGGTTAAAGAGAGTCAAGGCCTGCAGGTGGCTGAGTTCAGCAGGGGCACAGACCTAGCTGATGGGTTTCTAAAGATTTCTTCTTCTAATCCAGAATCACCCTTGAGTCGGCAAGTGGATGAGAAACCCTGTTCTGTTTCAATCTCACTAGCCTCCATCTTTGAGTCTTTCCTTCCACAGGGCAGTTGCTTCCATTATAAATTTATAATCTTCAAGTTCCAAATGCGGCAGTACAAGGCTGGCTTATGTTGCTTCTTAGGCAACAAGCCTTTCCATCTCCACGAGGATCATTTCAAGTCCTTTACTCTCCCCAAATATCCAAACCTCTCCTCTGGCTTCTCATCCTCAGCAGATGCCCTCATCACCTACTTTGCAAGTTAATTATTTCACTGAACACAGTTTTTGGCCCCTGATGTGTCAGGCAGTGTTCGAGGCGCTGGACTTGTTTAATACGCGCTTCCTCTTTGCTCCCATGACCTGGTAGAGCTACCCTCCTCCCACTTAAGGCCAAGTTCACCTGTGCTTTGGATCCCATCACCTCCTGCTTTCTGAGGAGCCTTATATTAATTACCCTTCCTCTCACTCATGCCTTCCAACTCTCCTTCTCAACTGCCCTTCTTACTGTTTTCTAAACATGTTCCTCTCTTCCATTAAAGAAACAAAGCCTCTCATCTAACTACTTCTCCAGCTATGTCCTGTTTCCTTCCTGCACAGCCGAACTTCTCAAGAGTTCTGAAATTTGTCTCCATTTCCTCGCTTCTCTCACTTCAGTCTCTTCAATTGCTTCCTCTGGTGCCAGGCTCATCCCAGCTCTTAGAAGGTCACCAATGACTTGGGGCCATTCTTGAGCCCTCCCCATCATCAAGCCTTTTGATTTTACCTCCTAAAGATCTCTTGAATCCAGAGAACTGACTCTGAGTGGTGAACACACAATGTGAGATATAGATACTGTTTAGATGCAGAATTGTACACCTGAAATCTACGTAACTTTACTAATAATTGTCACCCCAATAAACTTTAAAGAAAAAAAAAATCTCTTGAATCCATCTCCACTGCCACCACCCTAGTCTAATCAACTGTCTAGGCTGGATGACTGGCAGCTGCTCCCTCCCTCTGATCCATTCCCCACACACAGCCAGAGCAGGCAGCATTTCACACAGTAAGCCCAGCCAGGCCCTCTTCTGCCCTTCCCACCCACTTAAAAACCATCAGTGCTTTCCCACTGCCCTTAGGATATAGGAGAGAAACATAAGGTCCTATAAGATCTGGCCCTGGGCTACTCAGATTCAAAACATTTTGCACTCGGCTCTTCCTGTCTTCCTTTCTCTGGAGCAGTCAGACTGGCCACTTTCAGACTTTTCTGAAAGGAAACAGCACTTGCATGCTGTTTCCTGCGCCTGAAACAATCTGCCCCTAATTAACTCCTCTTTCAGATTTTAGCTCATGGGTTGGTTTGCTTAGAGAATCTTTTCCTAAACTCCTAAACTTCAATTATTGGCATGAGAGCTCTGAGTCCCTTTCTTCCACTTAACACAGTGCTGCCCTTTAGATTCTGAGCCCCACGAAGGCAGGGAATCTGCTGTTTCTACCAGCACTGTTTCTTCAGCATCTTGCCATTGTAGGTGCTCAATAAATAACTATACCATGATGACAAAACGTATGTGCCAGGCCCTAGAGTTAAGCACTTGCCATCCCACGTCTCACGGAGCCTCACCAGCTTCTGAGAGGCTGTCTTCTCCTCATCTTCAGATGAAGAGACAGAGGCTCAGGGGTCACACGGGAAATGGTGGAGCTGCGGGCTTCGGCCTCCCCGGCTCCCACCCACTACCTCACACTATCTGGTCAATGTGAAATGTCTCCTTTTCAAAAGGAGACCTCTCCTCTTCCACACTCTCCACTCCATCGTAACCGCTACTGAAGTACAAACAGGCAATGAGCAGAGTGGTCAGATTTGCTCTAACATCAAGTCATGATGATAAAAATTTTTTTCCTAAATTTGGCTGACTTTGGACCCAACAGAACTTTACATACTTCTGTTAAAATGATATTAACAACATGACTTAAAGTAAATTTATTGGTCATTAGAAAGGGAATCAGGGCCGTTAATTGATGGCTTCAGAGACACTCCAGGTAGCAGCATAGTCAACGTTTAGGCACCAACACCACTGGAAAATGGGGCTGACCACCCACTCAAGAGAGAAAAGTCTCTCCGATTTTATGATCCTTTTAAGTAAACACACATACACACTCACCCGTGAGCTTATCTCGCACTCTGTTAATAATCTGAATAGCTTTCTTATTTAGGGCCTCTGGTTTGACCAAGCCATCTCCAACTGGAACACACAAAAGTAAAAATAACAGTAAGAATTAGATCATCACAACTGGTTCAATGGACGCCCCTGCTTTTCTCAAATATTCACTTCTGTAAGTGTTGAGTAATTCTTCCTCTGTGTCTATCTCTGTCCTCAGAACATAATGAGAAATTCACGGAACCTTTTCTGCTCAAAGGGGGTTTTGTTGCTTCATCTTATTGACCTTCTCATGGAAAAACACAGCTGCTATTTTCTTAATAAGCTAGTCAT
Organism: Rhinolophus ferrumequinum; assembly: GCF_004115265.2. NCBI lineage: Eukaryota > Metazoa > Chordata > Mammalia > Chiroptera > Rhinolophidae > Rhinolophus > Rhinolophus ferrumequinum. The sequence continues at coordinate 7,461,851 of NC_046292.1, forward strand.
TGGCCCAAGTCCTCAGAGGTTGGACTTACTGAAAGAATGAATAGATTCTGGCACTGTGGTCCCCGTTTTCTTATGGGCTGGTTCCCCAAGTTCCACACCATCCAAAATTTCTAGGAGGGAAAAAAAAAATCAATTACAAAATTAAAACACCAAGAAGCCACTGTTCCAAGGTATTAGCTCTAATTCTTCACGCACTAATTCCCTCTAACACTTGCCCTACTCACCTCAAAGGGAAAAGGAGGAAGTATTATGTAACTCTTTACATATTTAAAAGTTTTTAAATCTGCAAAGCATGACTTTCTAAGCAAACAGCATTAGTAAAATGTTCTGACATAGAGAATAAAAGCATGAGTCAATGACCTGGTGACAAACTTATTTGCTTTGACAAAAACTGGTAATAAAGAAAACTAGCTTTCAAGGGTCACACACGCAACCAAAGCGTTATTCCTCGGAGGAACTTATACATCAATTCTGTGGAGGAAAAGTCCTCAGGCTTTAGGATCACCCTCCACTGACCGTGGCCTTCAGCAGAGAAATTTCTAGAGTCAGAATTAAGTTATTTACACATTGCCCTCATACACCACAGGCCTTCGAAATGAAGCCTGTGATAATAACCCTTTTATTAATGACCCTCTGGAACTTACCTGTTAAGCCACATAAAAACAACCAGGCCGACCACCACCTGGTGCCACCAGACCTGGGTGCCCTAATCCCCCTCTGCACGCCACAGGCAGCATACAGAAGTCACCTGCTAACAAACCGATGAGGTGGGCACTCAGACTGAAAGTCTCACACACTTTGGAAGAGACCAGCCATGCGCACAAGGCACCTGAGACCCTGTGGGCGGTTCAGGCACTCACAAATCCTATCACGGTGTCCAGTGCCAAGTCCACGCCTGTTCCAGTGCTGCTGTGACCCAGGACCCCAATTTCCTGCCCAGAACGCCTTTTCCTCTCTACCCACCCAGATGCCATCCATCCAGTAAGGCTCAGCTTGAATTCCACTAAGTCAAGAGCTCCCCTAACTACGGTAGATCAGTGACGACTGTTCTCTAAGTCCCACAGCCCTTCTACTCCAAACCAAATCACGTGGTCCTTGACTACACGGTGGGATGTACTCTGCTTATTACTTCATGTATATTTTGGTCAATGCTATCATGTGATTCTGCGCTTCTTTGGGGCAATCTCTGTATGTCACATTCTTTTTGTACCCTTAAACGTTTATTATTTGGCTCAGCTAAGGAACTAGTTGCAAAGGTTCCCTAAATGACTGTACAGAATATTTACTTTACATCCCCAACAAGTTATTTCCAAAAATGTGAACTGTGTAGATATTGTTAGATGTTATGAGGTAAAAAGGGGCAGGCTGGGGTTGGGGGAGGAGAAGGCTAAACAAAGTTAAACAGTTTTCCTCTATGACCTGGAAGAGTGTTCCATACACAACCCACAACCCACTGTGGCTCATTATCTTCCTGGGAGCCTGTTCTGTGGACCACACTCTTGGAAACAATGTTTCACGTGGTGTCCTGGCTCCTCAGGCAGCAATGTGAGTACATTTCTGCTGCTTACATCTTCCTTCCCATTTTTGAGCTATTAACAATGCTTTAGGTTCAAGGTAATATAGTTAATAATTATCCCAAAGTCAGATACCACTAAGGGCATGCTAAATACTGGCTAATATTCAGACACACTTTTCATTATATTTTTATAGATAGATTGGATAGTTTGATCAAAATTTTTGAGCTTTAGGTACCCACTCCATCCTGAGAAGCATTAAGATAAAAAACATTCATTAGGTAGTTGGTGCTCAGTAAATATTTCTGGACCAAATGTTGAATTAAATAAATGCCTGTTAGGTGATATTTTAGTGGAGAAAAGAACCTTCCTTCCTTCATGTTTACTTCAACATCCGTTACTACTTAGTCATGCCTCCTAATGGCAGAATCAAAGCTTGCCCTGTTCTAGAAAACACTCTGGATAAGAGGGGACAGAATCTGCAGCCTCCCATGGGAGGTACCCACCTACAGACTGGCCAGCAGAGTAGGAATCTGTCCTTGTTCGGGATCGCTTGTTGCCTTTGGTATTTGCTGAGGAAATAAATAAAGGGAGGATTAGGAAGTGCTTCGCACTTTGACTTGAAAGCAACCTTGGTTGGTGTGATATTTTCTTACCATCATAAAAATATAATATTCCCTAAAGCTATAACCCCTAAGAGACAACCAAAGACATATGACTCAGAAGTGGGTAGATGTCAGCACGGGTATCCCATCCAGTGCTGAGGGACACACTATATCGCTGAGTTGGATTTAGAAAATGTAAACCAGGTAATGAGGTGAAAATATGACTTCACAGCAGTGGATCAGATGGCTTGTGTTACTAAACTTCTTCTAAGGAGGCAGGGACAAAGGGGAGACAGATATTGCTGACCCACGTGGTTTGTATTTCCTATCAAAATTCCAGCTTGCTATTCTGTATGAACCCAAACAACCAAAAATCACTAGGGTACTTAATTTATCCTGAAAAATATTTTAATACCTAAACTGATGATTGGAGTTTTCGGTTCTAGTTACTAAAAACACTTGAAATTCATTTCTAGCACCAGAGCTACTTTGTGAAAATGTAATGCAGTACCTCAGTAATGTATCTTGGGCGAAGGGTTAGTGAAATGTAACGTGTCAGATATTCCTAATTTGGGAGGGGGCCGACTCCAGCTGCCAAGCACTTGCTAATACTCACTGTCCATCAGCCTCCAGTTCAGCAAGGGGTCGTAGACAAAGGCTTCCAGCACGGCCATGACACTATCCTTGTGTTCCCGCAGAACTTCCATCACTGTGTGGCACGTGATTCTGTAGTTGCCATCCAGACCAGTAACCTGCACAAGGGCCAGAGCCACTCACCACAGGTCACTGACACTGGCCTTTTAAGGCCTTACAACCAAAAGCCAGAGAGTGGAGAGGTCTGTCACCCCCACGGAGGAAGTAGACACAGGCCATTACTGTATCAGGCTGAGAATATCTTCAGAGCAAGGGGACAGGACTGTGATTCATGTGAAACAAGGTGTGATGTAAACAGTGATAATACTTTCAAAGACTGGTCATTCCTAACGCAGTGGAGAATACCAAGAAAAGACTGCTGAAATAACGTGGGCATTCTGGGGAACTGATGAGATCTAATAAGCAAGTCCATTCTCAGAGAGGGTCGTAACTGTATTGGCCCATTCCAAAGTCACCAACATCCACTCACCTCCATAGCATTGGTCAACATTCTTGTGAGTCTAAACGGAATCTTCTCTGGGAATTTCTCTCTGGTCATAGCAACCTGCAGGGCAATAAAGGGAAAAAACCCAAGTCCACTGGTTAGGTTTTCTGTCACTAAAGCCAGGCGGTTTCTCTTTGCATCATCAGCATTAATTTCAATTAAAGCACAGAAATATAGTAGCTTAGGTTGAGTGAGGGGACTTGTCACAGGGATTTAAAAGACAAAAAAAAAAAAAAAAAAAGGGGAGGAAAAAGGACAAACATGCATCACGCCCAGGCCGCACGGAGGGTGAGGGTGTGTGAACAGTGAGGGCCCTTGCTCCACAGGGTGGGTAGGGGGATGATGTTTGAGTCCAACTATAGCAAGTACTGAAGAGCATGGGTTTCCTTTCTTTTTTTAACGTTTATTCGGGTGACAATTGTTAGTAAAGTTATAGATTTCAGGTGTATAATTCTGTAATACATTATCTATATCTCACACTGTGTGTTCACCACCCAGTCAGTTCTCTTCCCATCACTATATTAGACCCCGTTTACCCTCTTCTAGAGCCCCCTTCCCCCTTATCCTCTGGCAACCCCTAAACTATTGTCTATGAGTTTTTGTTCCTTCATTTGTTTGTCTTGTTCTTTTGTTGTTTTCAGTGGGTTTCATTTCTCAGATGGAGTTTCTATCACCTTGGTGGGAGAGGCAGGGTGAGGGATGAGATAATGCATTTTGGCCTTGAGTTTGCCAAAATGGCCGGAGGAGGGTGAAAAGCGGTCATCTGGGAAGTCGAGCTTTCTTTTCTGTGGTGTTCTGGGACGCGCTCACCTCAAAGCAGTCCCCAAAGTCAATGTGCAGGATTTTCCCACTCAGCCGGTCCAGCATCAGGTTGGATGGGTGTCTGAGAAACAGGCAGAGACCAAGGCGGGGGCAAGAGAGCAGCACTGATACATCAATCAACAAGTATGTGCTACTCTAGGCCACAGGCTGGCAAACTAGAGCCCTCAGGCTAACTCCAACCCCCACCTGCTTTTGTAAATAAGGTTTTATTGGAACACAGCTATGCTCACTTGTTTAAGTATTGTTTCAGGCTGCTTTTGTGCTACAGCAGCAGACATGAGTAATTGTGACAGAGATCGTTTGGCCAACAAAGCCAAAAGTATTTATTATCTGGCCCTTTATAGAAAACGTTTGCCAACCCCTACTCTGCCGGAAGTGAGGATTGATCTGTGAATCACAGGTTGCCCCATAATACCACAATAATTTGGTCACAAGATAAATCGCTTCTGGCAGTGCTGCTATCTCAGAGTGACAAGGCTCTAGCATTACTATTGAGCACCTGTCCTGGGGTCTTGTCTCCCTGAGCCCCCCAGCCAATCCAGGCAGGATCACCTGACTCTGTCAACAGGCACTGTTTTTTAAAACGAGAATTTATTATTTTTGTAGGATAAAACTATTTTTACTCTCAAATAATTATATGAGACATAATCCCAGGAGAAAAATAGTAGACACAGGAAAACTAGTTTTAAAGAAAGTCTGTTGAGTCAATTTCTAAGCATTCCTAAACTACTTTGTCAGTCAGTATATTTGGATAAATTTATTATGAATATCGGAAGGATCTACTTTGGTTGGTTCCAATTACAGAAATACAATTATTTTATCTTAGCATAGTGGTGACTGATAAATGTTTATTGATTAAAACCAATCAGACTTACTATGGTTTTTAATACATTAACCTACGCAGAAAGTAGTACCCTCGAATTATTTCTTTAGTTTGATATGCTGTTCTGTTGGCATGGATAATAGGGGCTAACGTTGATGCCACAAAAAATGCCTCAAGTACAAAATACAAATATTTATCAAATGGTCATAAATCTCACTAGAAAACACAATGAAACCACTCAAGAACACTACAATGGAGAAAGAAGACTAAAAGAAACAAATTAAATTCACTCACCTATCTCCCAGGCCCAAAATATACCCAACCATGGACATGACCGCTAAAGAGCGGGTATAATTGGTTCTTCGATCAAACCACACCTAGAAGACAGGAGCATGAGTGAACCAAGGCTCTGGAAACTTTAACTGGTGTCCACATAATTATACGCCAATCAGTGGTTTGCTTATATTCCATCATAACCAGTTAGAACGTATAATGGAATCAAGATCCCATTCACAATTACAAAAATAATAAACCATGCTGGGAATCAACTTTAGAAATGCACAGAACTTAGATGAATAAACTTTGCTTAGAAATATAAAGACTTGAGTAAACAAAAACATTCATATTAAGGATATCCATTTAGGATTGTAAAGATATAATATTCTCCCAAATTATTTGACACATTTAATGTAATTCCAGCAAAAATTCAGTGGCACTTTTTTTTGAGTGTTAACAGTATGGTACTTAAGAAAAAACAGGCAAAAAGATCAATGAACTAGAAGCTCTAGAAAGAAATCCAAGGGCATATGGGAATTTAGTGTATAACAAAAAAGGAATCTTTTAAAAGGGAAAGGGTGGATTATTTGGTAAATACTGTGGTTTTGGCTGATCATCTTAATAAAACTTATATCCTAATCTTAAATTCAAAATTTAGAATTTTAGTTAGGATTTAAATGTAAAAACAAATCTTATAATTAGTACAAGAAACTATATGTACAAAGATACATAATTTTGAGGTAGAAAGGGCCTTTCTAAATATAAAGCCAACAGTACAAACTTTAAAGGATTAAAAATCTGTTAGCGTAACTTTCAAAATGTCTCTGTATCAAAGAAAATAAAAATCCCACACCAAGAAACATGCCATTAACAATATTAAAACACCAAATAAACAGGAAATTCATAACACACATGAAAAAGATTTAATAGCCTTAATATATAAAGAGCTCAAAACTATTGTTGAGTAAAGGGAGAAACATTATGCTAAATCTACACCTGCTAAATTGCACGGCTCACCCATCTAACCTTCGTCATAAAAGACTGCACGTCACCTGCAGTTAATCGTGACAAAGATGAGCCCCACAGGTGAGCAGGAGCCAGGGAGCACGCCATCCCGACAAGAGGGGTGTGCCAAAGGGCAGCGAGTGCACGAAGAGCCCCGTGTTCCATACCTCGGAGCTGGGGCTTTTCAGCCACAGCAGCTTGGCCAGGTCGTCCCCCGCTGTGTTATTGACGGCGTGCTCAAACACCTCTACTTTCTGCATCAGAGTCAGGTGATCGTAGTCTGGAGCCATCTGCATCAGAACACAAATGTTCTCAGAGAGCACCCAAGACAGAGCCGCAACCCAGGAAGAAACAAGGCTCCGGGTCCAAGCAAAGCTGGGTTCTAATCTCACCACCGCAGCCACAAGGAGAAGGGAAATCAGAACGTTGCAAAAGGAATAATGGAGTGGCCACGCTAACCTGATGCCCACAGGAACTGCCGGGGCCTGCCGGTAAAACATGAGGCCTCCACGCAGGACAAGCCTACTGGTGTGAATGAGCACTGGAGGATTCAAGGATTTGGGTACCAACAATTCTTTCTTATTCCTTATACATCTACTAAACATTGCTCTGATTGCATCAGGTATCTGAGAAATAATACTGTCCGGCCTCATCTAGGATGAGGAAAACTTAGTTCCTGGGCTTTGGGACCCTTCTGTTTCTTAGAGAAGGTTATCTGTGTCAGGACTCATGTCCTTAAACCTTCCTCAATAACTAATTCCCTCAAATCGATCGTTCAGTGATGGACATATGTAGAAGCACAAGAAAAGCAGCTTCTCCGACTTGAGTTTTGCCTCCGAGACATACCCGCAACATGATGCGATGCTCGATGTTGAGAAGGATCTTCTTTTTCTCCCTGTAGTCCCGGATGAGGGCGTGCAGCGTGTCACAGTGGGGGACCCAGCCGATGAGGCCCGAGTTGGTTGATAAGGGAATGACTGCGTATCTCTGGATGCTGGCGCCCACAGGAAAGCAGGGTTATTGTACAGTAATAGATCACACCTTTGATCTGCTCACGGTGCATGCAAATAGTTACAACGAGCCCGCTGCACGGGGCTGTTGTGAGGTGTGTAACGAGGGGCCTTTCGCAAAGCCTAAAGCATCACGTCGAGACAGTGTGCTGATAGGAGGAAAGCCTATCGGCCTCTCAACCTGCCTAACAAACTCGTTGCTTTGGGGGAACAATCCAGTGATTACTTCTAAGCCTAAAATAACCTCCCAACTTATTACGCATGTTCTTGATCGAGAGGGGTAAGAATGTACTAAGGATAGGAAAGGCTGGCCAGGCTGGAATCCCACGAGGGGTGAAACACATCAAATTTGCAGAATCTCCAGTCTACTGGCCACAGAGTGTTCCATGCTGTAGCTTTTAGAGGTTGTTAAAGGCATTTCGTACGAGAAATATGGAGGGTTTTCCTTTTTGTGTCTGACACCTTGGCTGTTGACGACTTCCTTTCAGGTACATACTTTTATAATTTATTTCATAAAGGTACATGGCTACATGGGAGAGATGTAGGAGAAAACGAGAAGATCTCGACTCCTTGCCGTTTTCACGGCATCCTGAATACCTGAGGTTTTTCCGAAGAGAGGTTGGGTCATTGGCCAGGAGGGTGTTGACCAGGCCGAAGAGCTGCATCACTCGTTCGTCCTGCCGCAGATCTTCATGGCCCTTCAGGAGGAAAACAAACTCGTGCCCGTTGCTGCCTGAAAAAAAATGGTGGGAGAGGTTAGGGTGGATCAGAGGGTCTCCAACCCGTTAGGTGGGAGACCACCACTGGATTCAAAAGAGCCTGCAGACTGCATGTACCTTACCCTGCAAACAGAAAAAGACTCCCTAGGACTGATGAAAAGAATGGCCCTGCTAATGATGGTCCTCCAATAAATATTGTGCAAATTTAAAATTTTCGAAAGCTCCATCTTTGAGGACCAGGAATGATTCTGCACAGAAATGGTCATTCTATATATTCTCCTCCCTAACCCACTCTCTGCCCTTCTTTGTCCTGCTCTGACCTGAGAAGCCTGAGCTCTCCAGACTGTATTACCTGGGCTCCCAGTTGGGCTTGGCCAATGGGGTCACTGGCAGGAGGTCAGAGGATGGAGAGAGGGAGAGGTCAGTGTATTTGCCCCCGACAACCAGCCTGGTTACAGTTCTAGAAGCAGCTACATTCGTCTATGTGGTTTACAGCTTCTGGTGCTACAAGCCCTTCCTTGATGGGCTCTCTTTCAAGTCTGGAGGGCGGGGGCAACAGCGTCTCACTATGGGTTCTCTTAACTCTGCTCACACCTCTGGAAACAGTTCCTTCATTAAGTCTCCAATTAAATACTGCTGAGAACCCGACTGACACGTTTTAGTGTCAGGAGACGCCAGCCTATGGAGAGACAATCACCTGTGGACCACAAGCAATGGTGTTGCTGAATAATCACTGCATTTCAAATACACGAGCATTATTACGAAAGGCATGAGACCTCAAAGCACCACCCGAGTACTTACGCCTCAAACCTGCGAGAACTTATCCCTACTTGTTTGGATTTTATACAACCATTTCCCACAGGGACTATGATGGTCTGAAAGAAGATTCCAGAGCCCAGAAGCCCTTCCTTCAATGGAGCCTGTCATGTCCACGCTTGCCTCCAGACGCCTGTTTGTTGGCCTCATCAGCTCTCCCACAGCTGCCTATCATGCCCAGGGCTCCACGGTGCAGGCCTTACAATTCCTTCTACCTGTTCTCTGTAGGATCCTTATGCTTCACTTAAACAAGCACAACTATATAAGTGAACTAGGAGTCTTGAGGACGATGGAATAAGGAGAAATCTGCTTGTCCTCCAGTTCTCCCTCAATAAACACAGGAGAGACACAGCACATGAAAGATTAGAAGTGTGAACAGCAAGCACTAATTTCAGAGGACGGGGCGTTCAGCCAGGGTGAGAGGGAGACACAGGTGGCAGACGTGCACAAAGCTCCTTACCCATAAGTGTCAGCTTTCGGGGCCTCTGCTTGGACGTGATGACTTGCAGAGATGGTGCTATGGACTGAATGCGAATGATCGGCTGGTTGGGGTCATAGGTGCCTGGCACAGCCAACTCCAGGTCACGGCACATCAGAAGTTTGGGGGAAACATACTGCAGCTCTAAGGACGTGAGCTGTGAAGAATCACCGCAGTTAGTCTGCTGCCCCTCGGGAGGAATTTAAATGCGGTTTTGGTATTTTTCAATGAATTGCTAATAGCAATGACTTGTCCCAAAGTCTGCAGGTGTGAGTAAAACCAGGTGCTTTGAGGTCAGGGTTCCAACATTCCCAGCAAAACAGAAAGGATTATACAGGGTGAACCCTGCTAGAACCTGAGGATCCTACCTGTGGCAGCTGCTTTGAGATTCGTCTGAACACGTGATAATAGAGGTCCCAGGCTTGGGTGAGGTCCTTGACATTCCCTGATTTCATGTATTTCCTGCACCACTCTTGGGCCTCCATTAAATCTCGACCATACGCCTGAGAAGGAATGCAGGGGACATTTGCATGTGGTGGCGGGTGTCGCCTACGCCACAGGCTGAGTCCCCTCAGTGGCACAGGTTGGGGGAGGCACAGACTGCTGGGCCTGGAACTCCCGGTCTCAGGATGGCTTGTTCGGTCAAGTGAGGTCTCATGAGGTTTTCCAGTGAAAATTTCAGGAGGGTTTTTCACTTAAAGACATTAAGTTCCTGGTGTTTTTACATCCTGTGCCCTCCGTCAGAGTACACTTTATTAAGGCTAGAGGGAAAGGAGTTTGATAAAGGTTTTGGGTCATGTCACTGCATGTTTTATCCCATACCTGGTTAAAGGAGGTCTCCTTCAGCGTCTGGGGTCCTCGTTCCATCATAGCATGCAGGGGCTCCAGCACCTCAAACATGCCTTTCACGTTCCTCTCCCCAAAGTACAAACGAGAAGCTTCTTCCAGGCCTTCGTGCCACATCTCATGCCACAGGATGGCCACTCGGATCAGCTCCTCACTCACCTGGATCGCAGAGCAGAAGGAGAGAAGCACCAAGGAAGGATAAGCTCAGCTCAGAAAGGCCTGTCTCAGAGAAATGGGAGCTACTCTTTCTGGCAGCCAGAGGGAGCACACAGCACTGCCGTGAGGAAGAAAAACCTCCTCACTCGAGACCTCTGGCTAGGTGACCGGGGTGGCTGAAATCCCACACTGGCTGCCGACTCACCATCATGGCCTGCTGTACTAAGGTGTTGCTGTGCTCACACATGTTCTTCAGAATCTTGTTGGCTGCATTGTGACGGGCTGTGGTCGTAGACTTAGACGCCACAGTCAGTGGGTAGATGAGTGCCTGAAGCAAACACAGAGGAACATTTGCAAACGTTTGCGAGGAGCCTGGCACTAACTTTAGGGAGGGCGACAAAAGAAAGTATGACATTCACGCTCATTTGAGTCTACCAGGGAGAGGCTACTTAATTTTGGGGTGAACTCTCTTTCCATGAAGGCTCCTGGGATGGCTAGCTGGGCAGACCCTCCTGGGGGCAGGACGGGAAGCTTGCCTCCCACTTCCTGCACTTATGTCTCCAGGGCAGCTTTAGGAAAGGCTGAGCATCAAAGCAAAAGGTCAGCTGTTAGACGGGTCTTCACATACCTGCGGGTGATACCGACCAATGTCTGTGAGAAGCTGGTGAATGAGACGTCCCACCAAGGGCCTGGGCGTATCGATTCTTGCAATGAGCTGAGGTATAACCTGGCATTCAAAGACACAGTATGCAGCACATGAGCCATGGAAACAGCTCTAGCTATTCTTCTGGGCAATGACCAGCTCTTGTAACTTGGTCTGGTAGATGCTGGTGGGCACTGAAGCGATTCGTTCCCTTTAGTTCTCTAAGAGAAACTAAGATAATATAGAGCCTAGACCTTGGGACCGGTCCCTGTGTCCTCAGCACAGCACAGTGCCTGCTGCCTTGTTACTCCGACCACTGAGTGACTCTAAGAGGAGAGAGGACAGCTGACCCATTGTCATGCGGGGACTCAGCTCCCACTCCCCGCACAAGAATGCAGGATATGGTGAGGCCAAAAAAACACCCACGGAGCCATAGATAGGGGATTCATAGCACTATATTTTTGCTGGCGGCTGGGTTGGAGACACAGGAGGCAGGATCCAACGATACGCAACCCGCCGTCCACTTCTCTGCCAACCAACCCACCCCACTTGCCAGCTGCAATCTGCGCCTGCTGGCTCAGCCGCAGCAGTTATATCAGTGGCCAATGGCTAACTAGTTACAGTTGATGCCATCTGCTCCCCGAGCCAGCATCTTTCCACGTGAGGCCGAGAACCTGGAAACTGCTCTCTGAGACTCTGTCCCCACAGCCTATCCTCCTCACCTGGAGCCCAGCAGCCTCACCTGTAACCAAGTGTCAATCTGGATCGCTTTCACCCCTTCCACCAAGGCTTCATTTACATCTGGCCAGTGACCATAATCAAACCATAAGGTGAGGACTCTAGAAAAGAAAAACGAGGAAGTCACAGGAAACTTAGTTTCCCAGCTTTTGTCTGTTTTTCACCTTGAAGGTTCTTGAGAAGAGAAGACCCGGCAGGGCCTCAAATCAATGGCTCTCCAAGGTGTTTGGTCTCGGGACCACTTGGGAGTAGGTGAGTGGTGATGGCCGGCAGTGCTCGACTGCACACCAGGGGATCATCCTACGCGAGGAATCATTTCATTCCAGATAATGTGGAGAGTCACATGGCACAAGCACAGAAATCTAACAGATGACGCCACAGACAACCATGGGTAACCTTGGCATAGAGTCACCTGAAGAACAGTGGCAACCAGGAAACCTGCTGCTTAGCCAGCAGGGGATCCCCAAACAAAGGAGGCGCCCTTGTCACCTGCAGCCCCTGGACTGGCTGGTCTGTGCCATTTGTTTAGGTCTCTCAGAGCTGACTCTAAAAGCTGAAGGGATTTCAGCAATACTTCCCTACATAACACAGCACATATGGGGAGTTCAGAGGCTATTTCTCCTCACTTTCTGTCGGTTTCACCCGCACGGGCGGACCCTGGTTAGCTGTTACTCTGGATGTACTGAGTGGGATGGGCAAGGATACGAGGACTTGACGTGTAACTTCTATGTCCTGCCATTCGCATGGCCTACCAGGGTTTCTCCTTCCCGTCCCTGATACCTGAGTGTATCCTGGAGGTTGTTGCCTCGTGACAAGGAGATAGAACGGAAGAAGCCCTGGACGGCAGGGACAGTGTACATCAAGAGGGTTTTGGACAAGTCCTGTGGGAACACACACGTTAGTGACACTCTTGCCTCAGCTTTATGTGTAAAAAGGGCACAATAGCACACTAACAGTACCTGCCTCAAAGAGTGGTAATGAGGATTAAATCAGTTCATGCACGAAAAGCCTTTTGGTGGGTACCTGGCACATAGCAAGCACTCAATAAATAGCAATGGTGCCATAAGAGTTATTATCTTGGCCTAACAGTGGCTTCCTGAACAGGGGGGCAGTGGAGGGAGGGGGCTGAGGCTTGAACATGCTGATCTCTGGCCCTACCAGCTGCCCCAGCGCACTCTGAACTGACAGTCCAAGGGGAGGTGGGAGCGGGGAAAAGGCAGAGATGGAGCCTGCCAGGTTCCGTCCTCAGAATGGACGTGCAGATGTGCGCGGCCACCCACATACAGGTGCGTGCCATCAGAATGAGCTCATGCCCTGGGAAGCATGACAAGGAATTCATTCTTCAGCTCGGGGTGATGTCAGCTCCCCAAACACAAACACGTCCACAAGAGTACGGTCTCAGAAAACGCTGGATGAAAAACCAGCAACGTTCTCTAGCTTCCTCTGGCACCTGGGAGTAAAGCCTCAGGTGCCTAAACGCTGAACTATTCTGTTCCTCAACGCCTGGTGCCTGGGTCAGTCCTTAGTGGAGGAGGAAGGGTCGGGTACCTCAGTGACCTTCTTCTGCAGGGGAGAGGGTGTCGGGCTGTTCTCGCTGCTCTCAGCCTCGCTCTCGCTGTTGCTGCCCTCGGTGCTGGTGGCGGTGGCGGTGGCAGTGGCCGCTGTGGTGGCGGCAGTGGCCGCACTGGTAATGTTGGCCCCGCTGGCGTGACGCAGCTTCTTCTTCTCGTCACGGGCCTGGTTCTGGTGTTTGTAGTGTAGCACAGCTTCGAAGTTCATCACTGCCCATGCATGCCAGGCCTGGGTGGGGCAAGAGTCAAGGGCAGACAATGGGGCTGTGACCAACAGCAGTGGACAGAGGCTGGGGCACCAAGGGCTTAGAGGAGCGAGAGGCCGAAGCTGAGGAAAATGCTGGAAGGCCCTTTGCTCTCAGTGGGCAGTAGAGCAAAACTTCACCTCCACGCAATGCGGGGGAATGGGCGTTGTACTAAATTCAGCGTGATTCGTTCATTTTGTGGCACACTCACTGTATCAGGGGCTGTGGCGAGTGCTGGGGGGAGGGGCCCACGAAGAGGAGCCGCTCTGGCCCTTGCCTCAGGGACCTTCTGATCCAGGAGGGGAGCTCGGTCACAAAGCTCAAGACAGGCAGAATGCGACTGGGGCCATGGAGATGGACAATGGGAATGCCAAGGACGGGCCTGGGAAAGCTTCCCACACGGGAGAGGGGGGGTTTGGAGCAGGTCGTGGGTAGCAGCCGTCAGTGGGCAAGGGGGGAACAAGAGAGGGCAGCAGTCAGCACTTCCTGGTGGGGAAGGACAGGGACAAGAATACAGGGTGGGCAAGCACAGGGTGTGCCCAGGAAACAAAGGAATGGTTCGCACTGAAGCCTGGGCTGCGTGCGGGGCAGCCGCGAGGGGAAGGCCAGCACAGTGGCAGGGTCAGAGTACGGAGGGGGGGGGCGTATTAGGCCGAGGCGGCCCCATTTCGTTCAGCAGGGAAGAGAGCTTTGGGTTTCAAAGATTCCTTTGGCAGCAGCGTATAAAACATGATCTAAGGCTCAGGGGAGGGAGGGTGAAGGCCTTAACCGGGTCAGGTGACAGTGGGAAAGGGAACAGAGTGAGGGCGTGGGAACATTATGGAGGGTGAAGCTCATTCGTCACCCAGCCCTCACACCTGGCCTGTGGCCTGTTGGAGAGCCAGTGCTCAATGACTGTTTGCTGCAAGGAGCCTTTGGTGCTTCTTTGGCTAAAGGAGGAACTATTCACACCTGAGGTTCTGGGCTACAATGACGCGATGGTAGAGACAGCACTGCCTGTGTAGACAGCAGGAGGCCGAGTTGGATTCGGGGCCTCGGCAGTCGGCAGTGATAGGCGGACATTAAATAAGCCACTCATAGTTCCACTTTCTGGATCACCAGGAAATTCCTTTCTGTTCCTTACTAGAAACCTTCTGTTCACGTGAATGTATTCATTTCCTCTTCTAAGCAGAGTAACTGATCATAATTGACTTTTATTTGATGAGTAAGAATTCGACAATGATCCAGGTTCAGTTTTCCCAAATCTTCATTTACTCAACAAATAACCTCTTATATACCGGGGGTGCCAAAAAAATGTGTACACGTGACTTGTATTCGTCTTTTGTGATCGGTATATGTTGAGTATGACAATTTTAATACAGTTTTTTCCTTTCTTACAATGTGTCTACATTTTTTGGTGCCCTCTGTGTATATTCTGTGCCAGGCACTGAGCTGGGGGACACGGTGAACAAGACAGGAACAGTCCCTGCACACACACAGGACCACACCACTCACACAGCATAAACCCAAAGGGACCCCTACTAAGAACAAACTAAAACTGAAAATAGGAAGCAGTTTTTCCCTTGTGATTTGTTCCCTAAAAATTAAATGAAGAAAAGTAATCTGGTTAGGAGATAGTTCTAATTAGTAATGTCCAGCTAAGCAAGGGTGTATTGGATTCCGTTTTCCAGCGTTGGACTAGAGCTGTCCTAGACAGAGTAATTACTGCTGATATCACGAAATGGGCATTTTTCAGATCAGAATGAAGCATGCTTAACTTAGGATAAGATTTTGGCTTAAACCAGGATAAGATGCTTCTGTGGTCTTCAGATGCAAGTCTGAATCCCAGAGGGATTAATTCACAAAGTATGAGCAGGTCAAGGAGCTACTGGGAAGAAATCAAAGACGTGCTGTACCAAGCAGCTCTTCCCAGCGGCCCCTCAGAGAAGACGTAAGACGATGAGGATGTGTGCCTCCACGAGTCTCCCCTCTACCAGTCAATCACACCTTTCATACATGTTCTAATTCTGTTTATCTTCTTGAAAAGTTTCCTATGACATAGCAGGATGTTACCCAGAACTTTCCAATAAAAACAAAGTTAAGTTCTTAGATGAAGCGCAGGCAGGAATGGGAATCAGAAAGAATCTGGGAAGGAACAGATGACCCAAGGGAAGATGAAGTTGCAGAGGTTAACCCTGTGTCCAGATGCTCCTAGGGAAACAAGCAGCTACGGGTCTGTACGACAGCGGCATTCCCAGTACGGAATAATGGTGTAAGAGATCCTTCTCAAATAAAAGAATCTACCAATCTTTCTGTATCCATTCAACTTGTAAGGGGCCTCTGCCAGACCAGCTCCCGGCACTCAAAGCAGCAAATTCATAGCTGTAAGGCACGAGCGCACAGGAGCGCACAGCCAGGCTGCTGCCAGGTGCCAGGTGTGCCACGTGGAGAAGGCACAGCTGGGGACCCCCGCCGCTGTGCACTGGCTTACCTTGTACCAGCTGCGGTCGTGCTCCGTGGCAGCGCTGTAATACTGCAGGACTTTGGGGATGGTGCTCTCGTTGATGCCCTGGAGGTTCAGCTGCCACTCCCCAAGCTTCAGGAAACACCTGAAAACAGAGAAACAAGCCCCCCATATGTTGCTCCCTCCTCAGAATACCCCTCCCCCCAAGGAGAACGAGTTATGCTAGGGGGCACTAAAGCCTTTCTGATATTTACTCTTGCTCTTAGGAAGCAACATGATGGAACCAACAGAATGCCCACGCACATGGCAAGAAGAAGGTGGGAGTTTGGGAGAAATTTTTATGGCACTACCTCTTTTTCTTGACCTGTCTCGCAATGCTAGCATAAACCCGGGACCTGCACAGGTGGCTCTGTACGGACCTATCTATCCCCAATGCATTTTCTATGGGTGACAGCAGTTTCGCTGATTACTATATGGTTTCTCCCTCACTATTCCCTTCTCCTCCATTCTTTATGGTGGTAATATTAACAGCTAACATTCACTGACTGCTGCTCTATTCCAGGTACTGCTCTAAACGCTTGACGTTGTCTTCTTTCCATTAATCCTCATACCACCTTACCACCCTAGGAAATAGCAACTCTCACTCTGCCCTTTTTATTTTATTTTATTTTTGAAGGAGGGCGCAGCTCACAGTGGCCCATGCGGGGATCGAATCGGCAACCATGGTGCTACCAGCACCACGCTCTAACCAGCTGAGCTAACCAGCCGCCCCTCACTCTGCCCTTTTCATACGATAAGGAAATAAGAGGCTCAGAGCGCTTCAGTAACTTATCTAAAGTCACACATTGGATAAGCAGCACATCTGGCGTTTGAAAACAAGGAGTCTAACTCTAAAGCCAGACATCAGCAGAACAGCACATGGGTGCTCCTGGGCTGCTGAGTCCTGGGAGAATCAAGTGGCAGGGACTTGGGAACAGCACGGTTCAATAGCTGCCCAGGATCCCTCCAGGAAAAGGCAAGAGAGATGTCCCAGGAGCCTTGACCACTCATTCTCCTAGCTGCAGAGGCTGCTGGCATGGCAGGGCTGGACTGAGTGGCCCTGGCCAGGGGGACCTCACCGGGCCATGAGCTTGTGCAGCTCTTGCTTGTGCTGCTGGTCCTCGGTAGCGATGGCGTGCTGGGCCTGCTGCTGCATGGTCTGGACGAAGTGCTGCATGTGCTGGAAAGCATCGATCTGTAGCAGGATAGAGGCACAGAAAGCTGCTCGGCACGCGGCCAACCTCATAGGAAAAAGTACGGTCCATCTCCCAGGCCTGGGAGCCGAGCCCTCTAAATAGAGCCCGTTAGAACGCAGGGTAAGGGCCCTACAGGACAGGACCAGGGCATGATGCTGGGAGACGGCTGGCTCTTCAAGAACATTCATGTTTTTTTCAACTCAAGTCTTACCTCTCCTTTGTCAGCCGTAATTACTAGTTTAATAAGCCTTGGAAAAGTTACTTGCCTGGCTACCCCAAATAACAATCCATATGAAGTAATTGAAATAACTGCTTACTTCACTATCAGTAGATTGCCCTGGGGGAAAATCAGACTTATGGGAAATTGTCTCAGGCTATTAGAACTTCAGTATTTGTTTAAAACACTATGATACCTTGGACACTTCAGCATAGCAAAAACTATGGTTATAAAAATCCAACAGCACCCTTAGTACCCCCCAGATAAGTACACAGAGACGGGGTAAAGCCCCACATGCATCCACATGGAACAGAAGGCAGTCCCCGGCTAAGCAGACATCTAGTTGAACAGGGTGGCTTAGCAACAAAATCTTCAAGCATCCTCAGTTAGATTTATTTACGCTATGGGATTTATACAAAGTGAGCAGAAGGCACGTGGGTTAGGAACACGAGTTCCTGTTAAACAATAAAACAGAGATTAGAAACAGAGAGTTGAACTAGGGAAGAGTTGAGACAGAGTCAGAGATCTAGGAGTAAGTTTCAAGCCGTTTGTATAAACCTGCTACATCCAGACATACCAGAATCTTGATAAATGGAGTCCATACTATTTTGAAAGGGCTTCAAGGATGGAAATAGAGCAGACAAACATCAAAAGCTCAAGTGGAAAAAATGGTGAAATTAAAATCCACCAACATAGGGAGGGGGCAGGACACGTGAGAGAAGGTGAAAAAGAGGCTATGTGTTCTTTGCTGCAGAAGAGGAGGGAAAATAATCAACACGTCAAATAAATAAGGTCAGAATGATTCCCTTAGAGTCAAGTATATAAAAGGTTTTTGGTTTTTTTTTTAAAAAAAGAGAAACATGTCAATATGATGGCCTTGAAGGAAAATGAAACACCCTGGCTTGGGTGTCCAGAACCAACCTCGGATACTTTTCAACATAAGGAAGTACTAGGCATTAAGAGAGAGGGCTTAACCCAGAGCCAGAATGATGTGACAAACAATCTATCAGGCAGTTAATCCACGCATGAGGACAGGGCGGACACACAGATGTTCCAACAGTTAACAAGACACCTGTCTCCCTCAGACATCTGCCTTCACAGAGTCCTACGACTCACCACTGGCTTTGAAAAATGAACTACTTAGCATCCCACACCTGGGAAATGATAACTACTCCTGTAATTTTTCTTCGGTAAGAACAATACTGACAAGACTTAAACCTGATTAAAAAGAAAAAAAAGAATTGAGGGGCAGTCCTAAAGAGATCAACCACTGAAAAGGTGAGAGAGAATGCACGCCATCACTGTACTTTAGCAGGTAAGAACTAACCTAGGAACTCGGATGCCAGATGCTTTCAGAGCCCATCGGCTGTGTCACCAACAGACCACACATACACTTAACCTCTTTTCAGAGACTCAACAAGGCACCAAACAAAAAATAAATTGCCCAAACTGAGGCGTCTGGGTACTAGTTTGGATTTGAAGCCCGATACCAAGTTTAGTGAGTTTATCCAGCACGGGAGAATCTAAGATCTCTCTACCCTGTGGCACAGAGGCAACTTATCATCAAGGTATTGAAAATAATTCTATTAAACACGCCTTCTTTTCTGCATCCCCAGGAAGTGAGGAGGGGGAAAGATGTCCTTTCTTCTTACAGAGGCGGGACTGGTCACTCAGAGGAAGGGGCTTCTTCTCTCAGGTCCAGAGTTTAAACTGCGCATAGTATACGCAGTTCTTGATTGCCTGGCTGCTGCCTGTTCTCAGCTTAGTGAAATTTCAGGGAAGGACCAGCCTGCCTCTGAGCTCAGAAAACCCCGTAGGTACACCTTGACCTGATGCCTCCCTGTAGAACAGGCTCTGCTCTTCCCCAAACACTTTCATCTGCCTTAGGCAAGGCAGAGAGTACAATCTTTGCTTCCAGGGGAAGAAAGTAAAGCTCAGAGAAGTGACGTGTTCAGTAGTACAAATATTATTAAGTACTCAGTTTTCTTTGGGTAGCTCCTGAACTTTTCCAAAGATGTGACAGCTCTAGCTCTGGGTTTGAAGTTCAAGCACCTAACTTTAAACAGGATTCTAAATTTTTATCCATGTGGTTTTATGGTCTCCCACCAGAATCTGGGCTCCTAAGAAAAGGCCATAATCTGTGGAGAAGTTGGGCTGTGGTCATCTGTTGAAAGAAGCCAGTGTTGGTTGAGACATTAGCCAAAAGGCTCCTTTTGCCTGCCTTCGGCAAGACATTCAAAGACTTGGAGGCCATGCATGGGAAGGAACCACGTGTTCAGGTCCAGCATCTCTGTTTTTCTCATTTGCCTGGAGGAAGGTCAGGCTTTCAATCAGAATTGCTCCGGCTTTGGAGGCTTACAGAGACTAAGAAACACACACACCAGAACAAACCGTTAAAAGACAACAATGAGAAAACAAACCCCCCAAACTGCACATTTGGAGAAAGAAACATGGGCCATTACTATCACAGGAAGCCCCAAAGACTCAGTGCCTGGGTGCCGTACACTGGGCAGCAATCACGGTCAGTCAAGCGCCCTCAGCCCCAGGGTCTCCCAGGTCTGCCTCCAGCAGATACAACTACTGTTTTGTCACATCTTTCCATGGCCATGGCTCTGGCAGCTCCTTTGCATTTCTTTCTCATCTCAGGCACTGCTGTGGGGACAACATGGAGAGGACAGCTGGGACGCCCTTCTCTGTTTGGTAAGGAGGAAGATGGGGGAGACAGAGTGGGGGCTGATTTTGCCTCAAGGGCCAACTTTTTATTAATCATCAACCATCGTCCTGGAAGATTGTTTAAAAAATATAAACAACCCCCCCCCCCCAACCAGGAGCCACATCTATTTCCCAAGGACCTGTCTGTAAATAAAGCAAGAGGAATTCTACATTGGCTTCAAGATGACTTTCCCTACTGGTTTCAGCATTATATTCTGGGTGTTGTTGTTTTGGAATCCCAAATTGATGATAGGAAAGGAGACGAGAAGTCTGAACAACCAAATTGGTCTTGTGAAAGTTCCAGTCAGTGTTTTCACAAATATGCTGCTTTTTTGGGTACTTACCAGCCCATCTTTCTCCGAGGGGTCAGAAATTGTGCCTTTTCTATGTTCCAGCACATTCTGGCTGCTAATAAATACAACTGTGATTACACTCTTTGGTTTGATCAATGCTATACATGTACCTCCTTGACTATGATTCACTTTTCGAAATCAGGCCAAATAGCCTCCTAGCTGCAGCAAACTCCCTGAACACGGTGGTTTGGATGCTGTTCCTTTTCGGGCCCCGGGGCAGTGAGCAGCAGAGCAGGTGAGCGTTCTGGAGAAGGCTGCTCTATCGTTGAGTGGCTTCAGATACAGACCTTGCGAGCACTCTTCCACATGTTTTTCATGTAGGCGTAGGTCACTTGAGGGTGAACTGTTGGCAGGGGATGGTCAAGCTGCCGGGACGGATCGACTCCCAGAAGCAACACTAACGTTTTATGAGCAAGAGCCTTAAAAACAAGAGAGGTCAGGGCGTAAACAGAAGCGGCCCAGGAACGCCGTTCCCTCCTCGGTCCTCCCCCCTCCCCGTTGCCCCCACCCCAGCCCCATGTGGTGGGGGTTACTCACCAGCCGGCCACTCTTGCCACACAGGCTTGCATACTTGAGCCAGGTCCTCATGTCCTCGTGGGGGCTGACCACAAGGGACCGCACCATGAGGATTTTCTGCCAGTCCTCCACGATACGCTGGCAGCCCTGGAACATTCAGCAGTGAGGGTCAGATATGTTCTCTGCTCTATCGTAACCCCACACAAGCAGCAGCGAGACCCACCCTGAAACAAAAAAGCTTTCTCAAGTGAAGGGCACTGTGAATGAAATGCCTCTGAGGGGCACCTCCAAATCTGAGCAGCAGAATAGAGACTCTGGAACTTGAATCCTGGCCCTGCCACTTACTGCTATGTGACATTGGACAAGTTACTTCACTTCTCTGTGACTGATCTGTAAAATGGGATACAAATAGTACCAACTTCATAGGGCTATGGTGAGGGTTAAATGAATTAATTTATATTTCTTTTTCTGGATTATAAATAATGCATTTTTAACTTTATTTTTTTTGCTTCAGTCTCTCTGATTGAAGATGACAAAGAAATTAAAATGTATCACTCAAAATTCAAAAAACTAATTAAGCATAAAAGAAATTTAAATAATTAAATTTTCAAATGATGTGTGTAAGTTGGTGGCATTTTGTATTTCTGCAGTTATTAAAGCTAAACCTGCACTAAGACTTGGGGCCTTGCTTAGATTCTTTCCTCTTCATTTTCATGTGTCTCAATCAAAAACTGCATATGGAAAGGGAAGTGTCTCATTCATTCACACACATAAATTCTTTTTAATTAAAAAATAGGGTGAATTAATTGTTAGCAAAGGGGCTAAGGTAATTTTATATCAAAAGACTGCTGAGAGTAAAGTGAGCCTCTCCTTTTCCACCTCCACTGATAAGAAGTCAGACTCGAGAGACAAATCACCAGGGGAAGTGGGTTTCTGAGATCTACCACTTCATGGGTGAATGCTGTGCAACCAAACGAGCTGTCCTCCATGGAGATAAGTCTAAAGTCTAGCAGCAATGGTTGTAGGCTTTTCCATGTGACAGGACGCAGTCTGAGCCTGAATAAAGAACTCAAGGCAAGAAGAGACCCAATGCCAGGAAGGCTGACCTCTCAAACTGCCCCCCGGGAGACACTGGCTAGGGATTTCAACTTAGATGACTTGTCCACAAAATGGCAGTCTTCCAGCCTAGGCAGTTTGTTGAGTTTTTTGACAGCAAGCCATCCACGAGAGCCAAATTTCTACCACAAGCTTAATGCTTTATTTTGAGGCCTTGGACTGTATCTTTCCATCCCATTTCGTGTGACAACAGTGATTTGGAAAGTTAGAAAAACAGAAAAAAGTACACTGAGTGATTGTTTTGGTGACTTCTCAACATCTGCTGGTTTCTCCCAGATGCTGAAATAATCTGGCCCCATCAACCAAAAAGCACCTATTGTCCCGAGATAGGAAAGTCATGAAGGCTAAGATGACGACCTTATCTTGGGGACTATAAAGTCACACGTGGGTCTCCCCTCCCCGAGACTCACTTAATCTACCCCCTTGCAAGGTGCTATTTGGACAAAACTCCACTTGTTCAAATGGCAGAAGACTAACCAGATCTCTGGTTTGGAAACTCTTTACCCTATTACAGGAACTTAAAAAACCGGCATGTGTACGAGTCAAGTAGGAAATGCTTGCTTTGTGGAACTCTTTTCTGGTGTCCAGTAGACAATTTTCCATCAAAACACTCACTGGGCATTTCAGAATTGCTAATAAAACATGCGGAGGAACTGCATGTGCTCTGCAGAGCATAAACGACTACTATATTCACAGACGAGCCTCTGCCCACTGCACTTTCCTGTCCAGTGGGATGTGCCCTGAGTCGCTGGGACAGGAATGCAGCCTGGAGTCAAAAGGCTTTGTCACAGCCAACTGAGGCGCTTGGAAGTGCAAACCTTGACTGGTCTAAAGACAGAATTTGGAATTGGGTGTGGATTAGGCCAAAAGGAAATAGTTTAAAATTGAAGCGGTTGATTATGACAGGCAGGGGGACACGTGGCTTCTGGAGAGTGAAGGCTTTCTCTCTCTCTCTCTCTCTCTCTCTCTCGCCCGTGAACTTCCCCTCCTACTGACTCAAGGAATGGGAACACTTCCTTTCCAAGAACGCTGAAGACTGCTCACTGCCAGATCTGGAACTGACAGCTCCCCATGCTAAATGATCAGAATATGCAATGAAAACACCGATGGACGACTTGGAAGTTTCTCTGGGGGAAACTTCAGTGGGAAAGGTCCGAGCAGAGATCATGGGTTGGCCACGACCTGAGGACATGCCAACGGCAGGCGTTGGTCAATGAGAATAGCAGGCAAGCCCATTAAAAGAGCTGGATGGCCAGCCGTGGTTCTCAGTGTTGGCTGCAGACTGAAATCATCTGGGGAGGCTAAAAAGATACTGATCTGGGGTCTATCCCCAGCAATTTTGATTTATTTGGGCTGGGAAGTGGCCTGGGTATCTGGATTCTTTAAAGCTTTCCAGTCATTTTACTGTGCAGCTAAAGTTGAAAACCACTGATTCTGAGGTTAAGATTCTCAATTGCCTGGCCATCAGTGTCACTTATTAAAGACATTTTCTTTTATTCCTAGAGAAAGGTAAAAGGAGGCTGGAAAATCAGTCAGCCTCTCACAGCCAAAGGCTTAGTGGAAAAACCATTGGATGTTTTCCTCTGAATGCAAACCAGCCTCTGAGGAGGCTTTAGAAAGCATATGCTGAGCAAAATCAGGAGAGGGAAGTGGGCAGGTTACCCGGGGCTTTCTACCAGGCTCACCTGCAGTCTCTCCCACCAGATCTGGCGGATGATCTCTCGTCGCTCGGGGACAAGTTTGTACTGGATAACTTCCTCCAGCTCGGAGAGCATGTGGCAAGAAACCATGGCCTGATGGAAGCAAATCACATTCCAACTTAATACTGCAGGAAGAATCAAAGAGCCAGGGCTCATTTCAATCATTCCTCCTGGTGGCAGGGTGTCTGCTGAGAACACACAGGTATGTGCTCAGCAGCCCGTGCGTCCTCAGCAGCCCACTCTGAAACCAGAACTGAAATGAGCCTCTAAAATGACAACAGGCAGAATATTCGACACTCACCCCATATGCCCGACTGTAGCTCTCTCCTGCCATGGCAGTTAGCTCAGCATCCAGCAGATCCCTGGCTTTGTCGATGCACTAGGAGAGAAACAGGGAGCCCCTGGACTTGAGCTGTGGACGTGGGAGCTGAAGGTAGTGCTGTGATTTTCAGACCTCCCAACAAGCTGCAGAAGTTATCCATCTCACTTAAGTTCCAGTGATGAAGAGAAAAGTTCCCCCAAGGGAAGAAACCTCTTCCTAGACCTGAATGGCTAGAGAAGAGTACCAGTTGTTTTTTTTTTTACTTTTTAAATTTATTTAAGTGTGTTTTTCCAGGACCCATCAGCTCCAAGTCAAGTAGTTGTGGAGGGTGCAGCTCACAGTGGCCCATGTGGGAATCGAACTGGCAACCTTGTTAAGAGCACCACGCTCTAACCAACTGATCTAACCAGCTGCCCCAGAGAAAAGTACTATTTGATTGCTCAGAAAAGACAGAAATGTGTGGCAGCCAAAAGCTTAACATCTATGATAACACCCCAAATCCTGAGTAACAAGGGGAAATATGTGCTTAGAATCACTGTGTCCTTGAATCTCAGAACAAAAGAGGACAATTTGGAGGTTACCCTGCTTTCCACTTTCCCTTGCTGGGCAGGTCTGTGAAAATGGAGTGTGCAAACACTTAAATGGCTCCAGGTGGTCATCTCTAACTTGGAAGCATTTTGTTCTCATGAGAAAGTGCCTCTGAGACTGGCAGAGAGACGCCCCAACCTCTCCCTGTGAACAGGAGCCTTTGGCTGGTGACAGGGATGGCCTGGGTTCTCAGTCCTCACCATGTAAATCAGAGTCCCAGCAGCGGCCGCGGGGCCGCGGTGTGAGTCTTCTGTATCATCAATTAAAAGCCCTTCATGCGGAGCTTTTCCTTGTTTGAATGTTTAAGGTTAATTACTGTGTGCCCATCCCGTAAGTGCTCAGACAACCTGGGCCTGACAGGGTGGATGTGATTACTTCATTATTTCATTCTGCAAGTCAGCACAGCGTTTTCAGATAATGCGCTGGCTTTCTGAGAAGGTCACCAATATGTAACATACCTGCACAGCCAGAAAGAACCTGTGACTGACTTCTGCTGCAGAGCGGGCTGGCTACTCTCCAAATCCTCCCTTGGTGAAGTGGACAGCTTCTCTGTACTACAAGGAACGCTAGGCTAGGTGGTAAAAAGAGTGCCGTGATGACCCAGGAGGCTAACTCCAAAAGCAATCTAAACGGTTACTTCCAGAACACGTCTGTCCCTCTCAGAGCAGAACGGGGCCCCAGCTAAGGTGCTGGCAGTCTTCTTCTTACGGAATAGAATGCTCCAAAGCCATTCTAATGAAGTCACTGAGCCAAAAACCAGAGCTGCAGTACAACAGCCTATTCCCACAGATGTCACGCGCCGAGGAACTGCCAGGCCACGCGTAATTACCTTTTCTTTGCTAGATGGTCTGGGTACATGTGGGGTTTTACCTGTTGTGCCAGGGAGAAGAGGTCCTGATGTAATGCCAGCACAGCTCTATAAAATGCCCCATCGTGGGTGTCCCGAGGGATCATACAGGTGTACTCTTCCATGCTGTCCCACTGACCTACCGACAGACAGACACACAGAGAAAAGCATTAGGGTGGTCAACTTGCTGGGCTAAAGGCAGCATCTCAATAGGGGTCATTGTTACTTGCATTTAGCTTGGGTTTCAAACCATACAAACTGGAGCCTGATGTATCGAAACCTTGCAATGACCCTCTAAACTCTGTGGGGTTCAGCAAGCCAATTGAATAAAGCCACATCTGTCTTCCAAACACAGGACTCCCATTGCTGCTCCAGGGAGCGCCATAAAAGATGGGAGAAGTGGCATGAGCGCCAAGCCCACGTGTCAAGAGCGTTTAATGCAGCACCTCATTAACCTAGAGAACTCTCTCAGGTTTCTCTAGGTGAGATGGAATAGCTTTCTTCCCTACGAGCGAAGCATCTCACAGTTCAATGGCACATTGGAAATTACATTTTCCCCTTGAGAACTGAAAACGGCCATTACCCAGACAGGGGACAGGGTTAGACAGACGGTTTGCCCATCTCACTTTGGCAGTGCCTTTGCCTCAGAAGGGAGGAGATAAATATTTCGAGAGGCTCTGTTATAACAGAAAGAGGGGCTAGGTCACAGCACAGTAGTCTCTGCACCGTGGCAGACTAGGGAAATGGCTGCATCCAGAATGTAGCTGGGAAGAGTTTCCCCTGGTGAGGTGAGCATGTATGGAATGCCGGATTTCCAAGACGGTCTGCAGAAGCTATCAGCTTCATTAGCTGCAAACTGTAGGGCTGCGGCTTTTACAAGGTTTTTCCCTGCCGTTCACTCCAGACCAGTGGCTCAGCCATTCTCTGTGCCTCGGGGCAGAAGCAAAATAGCAAACAGTGACTCCTCAGGATGCAATTTATTTTTGAAAAACATTCTGGATCCAGCCCCGAGTTCATGAAAGGAAAGGATATAAGCTCTGTGACTCAAGAGGGATAGAATGTAAGTAGAAGGTTATGTAACCTTCCTTTGGACTCAATGGGGGAAGCTTCTCTCCTGGAACGTCCTAGGACCCTTTCCCCTTTTATTAAGAACCTCTCTGGAACAGACATTGGTAATCTCAGCTGGGCCTGGTGTCAGAAATCTACACTGTCTGTGGGGATTAAAAGGAAATCTCTACCTTAAAATACTCAGGGAATGGGAGTAAAGGGGCAAGTGTTGGGCAGCAAGGACAATACAGAAAACAAAATTGTCAAAACGTTTATAATTGTTGGAGACAGTGAAAGGCATACGGGGGTTAATCACACCATTTTCTTCACTCTCTTGGGAGAGTTCTATAATAAAAGTTAAAAAATAAAAGTAGACAGCTGTCTTCTCTCTTTATTCCTGCTTGGGATAAAGACATGATGGATGGCGCTCCAGCAACCACAGGTAGGACCATGAGGTAGGCCTGAAAATGGAGGCCCCATGCAAAGCAAACATATGGAAAAAGGCTAATGACAATGGAGCCAGAACACTAGTCTGGGAATCCCTACCTCTAGATTTTATTTGTAAGAAAGAAATATAAACCAGTAACTTGTTTAAGACAAAAACATCAAAACAAACAAACCTCACTACGTATCTTCTTTTTGATGCTTGTTCACTGTTTTCCTTGGCTTCTCCGTGAAGAGCCATTGTTACCCATGTCTAACAAGTTAGTCAGAATCATCAGGTAGAGACAGATGGGAGAGATGGAAGTGAATACAGATTATTTTTACACTTCTGTAGCCCTGACATCTCTACCTGCAGCCACAGTGCCTTACTTTTCAGATGCGAGCACCTAGCCTCACTCTCCCCACCTTGACTGGGGTACCTGTGAGGGAAGCCTTACCTAACCCCCATGCAGCTGCAGCAGCCATCCGGGCCATCTTGGCTTGGGTCTCATCATTAACCAGGGTCCACTTTTCACAGCACTGCTGATGGAGCTGCCCCCTGCAGGAAAAGAATTACATAGTTGGGTGAACTGAAATCACTTCTATAACCTGCCGCTCTTTGGCCCCTTGGGTTAGCTGGGCGGCCACAGAGGAAATGGATGATAGGGGCCAGCCTTGAGCCAGGAACCTTTAAATAAAAAGCACTTTCGATTGGGTCACCTACTAGAGAGGTGATTGGCAATTTGTTATTCCTATGTCCTGGCACTCATAATTTGAGTTTATTAAAAGTAGGGACCATGTCTAGCTCTACGTGATGTGAAACGTCCCGTATATCTGGCCCCCTTCATAAATATTAAATAACTTCTCATATGCCAATGAACTCAGCTCTTTCCCTTTGGCAGGTCTACAGAGAAAGCAATCTTGAAGAGACACAGCTGGATATTCATTTTGGGCTCAAAGCTATAGGAAGAGCTGGCTTCTAAAAGAATGATCC
Organism: Rhinolophus ferrumequinum; assembly: GCF_004115265.2. Taxonomy (NCBI): domain Eukaryota; kingdom Metazoa; phylum Chordata; class Mammalia; order Chiroptera; family Rhinolophidae; genus Rhinolophus; species Rhinolophus ferrumequinum. The sequence continues at coordinate 7,489,769 of NC_046292.1, forward strand.
AAATGGTGGCAGGCTGAAATGCAAGTCGAATGAAATCGATCTGCACAGAAGGAAGAAGAACCAATCTAAAATGGGCACATCTCCCAGGAATCCAGACGCTGCTTTTTTGCACAATTACTATGAGTGTGGGTAAGGACTAGGAGATACTGAGATTATAAATGATATTCAAGACTCCAGTACTCAAAGGGAGCGGAAGCCCTCTCAAGAATAGATGTGTCCCATCGACAATTAAAACAGGTGCCCTCCCATGTCCTACTTTTGCATGAAAGGAAATGAAACTCTGCTCCTGAGCAAATATGAGCCCTGCTTCCACGTGAGCTTCAAGACTCAGCTAGGACACGCCTCAATCTTCCCTGCCTGCTCGGAGAGATGCTGCGGCTGTTTGAACTTGGTATTGGGGGCAGAGTCGAGCGAACAGGTACAAGTTCCAAGCGACCCAGCTCAGAAGCCTCGTGGGATATGACTGCACCCCACTGTACATGACATGGTGGGTTGGGGTAGAGATGAAGACGCTGAAGTCAATCATTGCTGAAGAGGTCTAGGCTGAGCTCACTGAGCAGCTCACGGGTGATGTCTACAACTGTTCAAGCCCATTATCTAGAATCGGCAGTCATTAACTTCTGGCACATGATCAAGCGAGCCAGGGACACGGGCACTATAACTCAATACACAGCCAAGATCGAAGAGGACGACTAACCAGGCAGCCACCCTTCCTATACTCAGTGAAGCTCAGTGACAGAAGTAGGATGCACGTCAGTGTTGGTTTCCTGCCTTCCAAACCCAGAAGCCTTCACTGCTGGGTTCTGCTGGGGGTTATCACAGAGCAGTAGTTCTTAAATTGTCATGCGCGTCAGAATCCCCTGGAGAGCTCCTTCATTTGGACTGCAAGGTGCCATGTCCTGAGTTTCTGATTCAGGAGGTCTGACGGGAATGGCACTTCCCCGGGAATGTACCTTTCTAACAAGTTTCTAGGGGATGCTGTCCTGTGGTCCAGGGGCCACGGTTTGAGAAGCACTGGCTCAGGGCATAGGAACAGCTCCTCTGGGCAGCATGTTTTGGTTGGGTCCTGCCTGGAAAGAAGGCTCTGTGAGCTCTGACAGGTCCTTCCAACCCTGGAAGTCAAATTTTTTTAATAGGTCATGGCCACAAGTAATTCAGCATCCCTCTAGTGTTTCATCAGGACCACCCCTTTCGATACCACGGGTCTCAGGAGTTAGCTTTGCTTTTCATTCCGAGGCGGAGAACAAGTTCCATATGAAACAGCCCAAACTGTCCCCTCAAGAGACAAAGTAGGGAGCAGTGCAGGAGCAGCACCCTGGAAAGGCTCCTCCGACCCGCAGTGGATACCGGGGACACAGGCACCACCTTTAAGCTGTGGCTGTGTAAACAGCTGCCAGAACCAGGTGGGGGTACTCTCCCACACACATTTGTTAAAAATAAGAGTGCAGAATATACTGAGTTCTAAGTATCTAAGGCAGTGGCGGGAGAACAAGATCAAATAAAAAACATGACATGTTTGAGGGGCCAAGCCTAGGATGGGTTTTCGGAGCCCCTCGCTGTACTCCAGGGAGGGCGAGGGACAAGGCCCAGCCCCAGCACTTTGACCTTCCCACCTGGCGCAGCCGCAAAAGCTCAGAAACTGTTCCTTCATTTGGGGCACCTATGTGGTTGACTGGCTCTCAAAGAGTCTGTTCTCAAGGACTCAGAGGCCATTTAAGGAACAGTGTGGGGAGGGGTTTACCTAGGTTCCCCTTGGCTGCACGTGGGGCTGGGAGGCTGACTCTTGTAGTTAGCTTCCTGGAGGCAGAGGGGCACGGGGGTGGGGTAGGGTCTTAGCTCAGGGGTAGCCCCAGATCATTCCTGTTGCCATCTCTGGTCAACACCTGCCTCGGGCACATTCAGGACATACACTCAACGCAAAAGCAATTTAGAAATTGCACTCTAAACAGAATTGACTGAATAAGCCATGTAAGAAACCTGCTTCTAATCAGGAAAAGAATTCTGCTTCTTTCATCTCTTCGCCTGCTGCACTCCTAAATCCCTTGGTCAGCACCACTGGCCACTTATACTTTATAGGTAATTATAAAGCTGGAATAAATCCAAGAGATCAAAGGGACATGGGACCAAGTACTGCAACGTCAGGAGACCTGGATCACTCTACTCTTGGTAGACCCCAGCCGCTGTGTCAACTACTAAGAGCCTCAGTTTCCCAACTCACATAAGGGGACTAGACAAAATTGCATCTAAAGTCTCCTCTAATACAGCCAAGCTGTCCCTACTTAACCAACCTAAGGAAAGTGGTTGTCTTTACTTTAGACAAGGTAGGGAGAGGAAGGAACCAGCAACGGTTTCAAGGGAGGAAGAGGCAGTTCAGGTGGCCCTTGAAAGGCAGAGAGGATTTCAAAATCTATAAAAAGAAGATGAGGAGATAGGCAATTCAGGGAACTGAGTGAATGAATGCAGAGAAAAAAAAATTCTGTGGGGTTTGGAGAAGAGTGACTAGTTTGGCCAGAGCTCAGACTATGAGGCAGAGGTCACTGAGAAAACAGGCTGAAGAAGTGGGCTGCAGTCACAGCATGAAAGACTGTGTGATGCCAGGTTGTGACAGGCCTATGTGAATCCAAGGGCAGCTGGGATATTCTAAGTCATTTTAGGACTTGAGTTGAATTTTAAGAATGTTTACATCATGTTGTTAAGCCTTCTCTTAATAACATATGGTTGTATAATAACCAATTTGAAAGTTAAAGAAAATTGTTTTTGAAATAATGTAGCTAATTCTTGTTGACATACTTTTCTTTTGTTTTAGATCAGTACCGTCCAACAGAAGAGTCTACAGTGATGGAAATGTCTTATGTCTACACTGTTCCGTAGGGTGGCCACTGGCCACGCTGGCTACCGAGCACGCTGGTGCGACTGGATTATTAATTTTATTGAATTTAAAAATAGTCACAGCTGGCTAGTGGCCACCATAATGGACAGTGCAGTTTTAGATAAAACTGTTGGACATAAAAAACAACCCAGCTTCTAGTTGCACAAACTAATAAAGCAGATTTGATGGGACATGCTTCCTCAATTTAGTGAGGTAAATGAGTACAGAATGCTAAGTACAGAAATAAATAATAACATTTGAATCTCCCTAACAATGGCTAAGTCAGACAAACCAATTTCAAATAACTTTAGACTATTATCTGTATACAGAGGGTGCCCCAAAAATGTGTACACATTTTAAGAAATGAAAACTCTATTAAAATTGTAATACTCAATATATACTGGTAACAAAAGATGAATTCAAGTCACGTTTGACTTCTGAAATGACAAGAGGTGCTCAGAGTGGTTACCATCAGCGTCCAGACACTTCTGATTATAGCAAACTCCTGCTTGAGCAACGTTTTGACCAAAGTGTCCACTTGTGTACATTTTTTTGGCACCCCCGGTGTATATATGATCCAATCAATGCCTAATGCTAAATTCATTGACACTAAATTTTCATGCAATATATTACAACATCTTTTATTTTGCAAATATAACTTTATATTAAGAAATAAAAATAGCAATCACTTACCAAAATAATATCTGTAATTAGGTACAGAAAGAATATGAGTAATAAGAGATCGTTCTTTTTAGAAGACTTACTTTGATTTTTCAATAATATTGTTTACTTTGCAACGTATAAAGAATTTAAACAAATCAAATTTTGCCTAAAGAGCCTGAGGTTTATTGATACGATGGACTATCGTGCCATCATTACATACATGAGGCAGCACCTGTAGTTGCTGACATGGAATAGGGGCCTAAACTCGTTAAATGAAAGAAACCAGGCACAAGGTGGTGTGTACAGGACACGGCATCGAAATGTAGATGCACGCGTGTGGGCAGGTCCTCCCTGGCAGTCTACACGAGGGAAGCCTGAGTGGCGGGGGGGCCAGGAGAAGACTGGCTTTCACAGTTGTTAGTGTTTTGTACTCCTGAAATCTGTGCTATGTGCATATTGCCTTTTCAAAAAATAATACTTAAAACTAAAAAATGAATAAAGAATGTAGATTTTAAAAAAAAAATGCCTCCAAGGACAGAGGTTCCACATGCAGGTCCAAATGCAAGGGCACGGGCCTGCGGAATCCCACCTCCCTGAGATGGCTCCTTGGAGGCCTGGTTCAGGGGACCAGGGGCTTTGCGTTGATCAGGCCACTGAGAAGCTCTGGGTGTTCCAGCCTCGCATTCACGTGGGAAGCTCAAACTGTAATTTCTTCCCCTTCTTCACTTCCACATCCCGTAAGTCTCCAAATTCTGTCAGTGCTGCCTCTCAAACCTCTCCGGATCCAGGCCCTGCTCCAGCCCCGCGGCCCTCAGACTTCCCTTTTTGGCACCATCCATCATCTCTCCCATCGGATGGCCTCTGAACCGGTCAGGCCATCTCTTCTCTGGCCCCCCTTCACTCCACTCTCCAATTTGCTCCTAAAGGGTTCTTTTTATAATGTAAACCCAGCCATCATGACCTTCCAAATACTTGGATGGCTGGCTGCCCAGCAGTCCTTCAGTTCAAGTCCAGACTCCTAACTTGGTCTGTAAGTCACACATGCTATGGCCCTTGCCTCACCTTTTACCTCTCTCCATGTCACATCCGACTGTCTAGCCACACTGCCCTTTCAGAACCCCGAACATGCTGTGCTCACTCGTCCTCACTGTACAGGTCCAAGTTAGGTATCACTCCTCACTGGAAGCCTTCCAGAACCTTTCAAGCCTCAATTAGGGCCCTTATCTCCCTTTGTAACTGTATTCACTGTAACTGTAGGACGACAGGCTGGTGGTCTGTCCACTCTGCGAGCTCAGGGGAGGCAGGGATCAGGTCCGTCTTCAAGGCTGTGTCCTCGGGGCCTGGCACAGACACTGACAATGAATAAGTGCTCAATGATCACTGGCTGAACCAAGGGGGGAACCGTTCCATGTCCCACGGAAAGTTGGATCATCTGCTCGTGGGGACATTGTATGGCATTTTAACCATTTAAAACTGTAGTTAAACTATTGAACGACGGTAGTATGGTTTAACTATTTTTAAAAAACCACACTGGATGCTGCAAAACTGAATGGACGCCATTTTTCCTTCAACATTCCTCCCAAGCTTCCCAAACCAAGATACAGGCAAGCGCTCTCAATTAAGCATTCCTACTGCTTCCACCGGGAATACCTTTTCGCTTTCCCGACTCTCCTTCACCTGTCTCCCTATCTGAGTCCTTCCTCCGGGGAGAACTGCACGATCATCCTCTTCCTCCTGCGGTCTTCCAAAGTCATGTGCTCACTCCACTGCCACTGTTCTTTCAGGCTTTAACAGCTATCTGTTATGTGCTCGTCTCATCAACCTCACAATGGAGGCCTGATTTTCTGTATTTTTTGACCCTGGGAGCCCAGCGGAGTGCTGGGCACAGAGCAAGCATCCGATAAGGTGAAGCACCTGAGTTTTTCTTTCCTAAACTCATTAGCAAGAGCTGTATAATAAAGAAAAGGATAGGAGGTCTCCCTCAGTCAGTCAGGGTCCACAGGCCGATGCAAGGAGTCGGTGCAGATCCCAGGAGCACACCCAAGCCTAGCCTGCCCTAGAACATTACAAAGTTTAAGTTTTTGTTTTGTTTTGTTTTGTTTTTGAAAAGAGCCTTTCTATGTAGCACTGAGAAGGAACAGAGAGGGAAAAACACCAAAGTGATAGATGATTCCTGGGAAAATACCAAGTGAAACACAAATGAAAGTCTTGGATAAGAACTCTGTCTGGGGGAGCCTTTCAAATCCAAAGATCAAAGAGATGACGTGTCTCGCAGCCACTGTCCCGAGGCAGCTCACCATTCCCCCAAGGCCTCGAGGCAGCGCATGCGGCCCAGCATCAGCTCTGGGTCATCCTTGTTGGTGTCCATTTTCTTGTCATAGGCGACAAGGGCGTCCTCCCACTCATGCAGTTTCTCGTACCAGGTAGCCTGGATCTCCTGCCAAGTGGAAAAGGAGGACTGTTGTGAGGCACGGAGAACAAGAGGGGCACAGTTTTTAATCCACACACTCTGGCCTACGGCGCTGTGCTGTATGTACGACACTTCACCTATCATACTACGTCTCAGCTTGACTGCAAAGAACTTGAGAATATCTGGGGGTGTGTTTGGTGACGAGGGGACTGGTGGTTCCTTGGCGCACTGATGGAATGATCCTGGGATAATCTGAGACAGGTGACCAGCCATGCTCCTCCCGCCATCACTTCCTGCCAAGACACAGAGGTCACCAGAACGCCCGCGTGCAGGGGTGCGGGGAAACCACTTGGGACCGCAGGAAGCCCCGAGCAGAGCTCTTGCAAGGATGCCAAGGCCTTGATCTGCTGCGTGCTGACGGGAGGCCACATGGCAGGGGTGGCAGCTGCTTTCCTGATGGGCCAGAAAGACAGGCCACATCTGCAGACTTGCTGGAGGAAAACAACCCACTTTTTAAAAGCTCTTGAAACTCTGCATCTCTTAATGCATTTTTAAACTTCCAGGAAATAGTAACTTAAAATACAATATAACACTACCACTTAAAATTCTTTGGAAAACCTTTCCTCCCTTCTTCTAGAGTTTCCCATCCAACGTTCCCTCCTGCTCAGTGCTTGGCAGCTTTACCAGTGTCAGGGGCCAAAGGATGGATTCCATTACCAGGCAGATGGCGTGCCACGCTGAAACTCAGTGTCGGCCACGTGAGTAAGAGGTGCTGCCGTCTTGAAGTTGCAGACTGCAGCTCTCTAAATGGTCAGGGGACTGTTTTATGTCTCTGTCTGCCCTCCATGTGCCCTCCACCTCGGTTTGTCTTCTGGGCTTCTTCATCACCCGCTTAGTAAATGGCTATTTCTCTACCAGACCAGGGTAGTGGTTCCCCAGGGATTTCTTTAACAACAGTGTGATTTTGCAGTGGCATTTGTATAATGCACGGCCCTCAATAGTTTCCCCCATTACCCTCCTTCTCCTTTCTAAATAAAACTGATACTTGAGGAGTACATACACTAACAGCTACACTGCTAAGCTCTCTGAAAGGATCTTTTCTTCTCACACCTCTGTATGGAGGTCATTTCTATTTTTGGTCGTTAACTTGCACTTAACTTCCCCTCATTTGTTTTCAGCAGAGCCAATTCCCGCTGCCCCTGCACTAATCCTGCTGCCACAACAGCCTTTTCCCCAATGTCACTGGATAGTGGGGCTTGCCAAAGTGGGCACATCTGGCTCCGTGGAAGGTAAAACTACCCATTTTTCAAGCCTGTTTAGAATAACGCCCCTCTATTATGCCTAAATAGGAAAGAGAAAACCGAGAGAGAGGAAAGACTGACTGCAAAGGCAGTGTAAAATGAAAAACTCCTAAATTAAACAGTAACACTGGTCAATTTCCCATTTTGAATTTCTATATTGGCTGGAAAAGAAAAACGGAGCTAATGACGAATATGGGGCATGCTCAGTATGAACAAACAGAAAACAGAGGCAACGGCATATGGAGCAGGTCAGGTAGGGGGCAGGATATTTTGAATTGCAATAGATTGCAGAAACTATAAGGTTTAAGCAATGAATCACACAAAATTCTAATGAGATTGCTGTTACATAAATTGTGCTGAGAAAGCGCAGGCTCTGCCAGGAAAAAACAAACCATTGTCAAGTTTAATATGCTTCAGCTACCTAAATATAACAGAAAATCCACCACGGGTTTAGCAATAATCCTGAAGCTAATGCGCACCTGGAAGCAGGGGAACTTCCAGTTAAGGCTGGCGCTCTGAGCCAGCGGGAGTAGACTACCTGTTGGCAGGTCACCTGGACACCTCGTGACTGTGATCGCCTGGTTTCAGTCGGCACTGCCATCGAGAGCCGTAAGGGTATCAAGGGCGAGGCCATCTTTGTTGCGTGGACTGCGTTAAGGGCCCTTTCTGCCGACTTTCTGCCCTCTGCATACAAGGGCTGCGGCAAGGACGGATGAGACATAGTCCTTTCTGTTTTGTCACCTGGGGAGATGCTTTCTTAGTCTTGTTATAGATATGTGCTCACGATGGCAAAAATATTCCCGTAAAAATTTCCATCTAATTTACTCGCCTTTGTGTGAGGTGAAAGCCTGGGAAGTAGTCACAAGTCCCTTCCCTCGAACACACTGGGCTCTTGATTAAGGCAAACCAGAGTAAGTGGCCTGCATGACGAATAAAAGGTTCCTTATCAAATATATGGACCCAGAACTTCTTGACCTTCCAGGAAGTCAATGCTAAGCTGATTAAGTTGATGCTTTATGTAGGCTAGGAAGTTACCAAAGCACCCTCCCAGGACCACAAAGAGTAATGGAAACATTTTAATATTGGTAGGGCAAAGATGGCAGGAGAGAAGAAGCTATGTAAGCACTAATGAAATGGAACAATCCCTCAATAGCAGGTATAAATTATAGTGTACTTTCTCTGGAGAACTGGCCATGGTTTCTTCTGAAGTATACGCTGAGTGTTAACTGTGGGCCAGTGGCAACGCTAGCTGCCACAGATGGCACAAAGACAACTCAGGTCAAGGTTACACACCTGGGCTCTGATGCCAGACTGCCCAAGTTCAAGTCCTGGTTCTGCCATTTATTCACTCGCTCAGCTCAGGCGAGGTTATCCTATTGGGACCATAGTCTCCTCATCTGTAAAATGGGATGACAGCAGTACCTACACATAGGGTTGTCGTGAAGACTGAATTAGATGAAGTATATAAAGCACTTAGCAAAGGGCTAGGCACATGCTAAGAGTATGATAAATACCAGCTATTACTGTTTGTTAACCTTTGTCTTCATGATCTGTGTTCAGTTTGCATATAGTCCATATAGCCATTTTCTCCTTCATCCTTAAGATGTAGGTAAGTCCGCAGCAGACTGTTACCAATTAGGAAAAAACCAGAAAAGGAAAGTAACTTTCTCAATGTCATGGCGGAGTGCCTCCGTAGCCAGCTTGCTACCTCTTGCTTTTCTAAAAGGAGTAAGTCACTTACCAGCTCTCCGAAGTGTTTCATGGCATATTCTAACACCCCGGCAGCTGCCTCCGGCTGCTGTAGCTTGTTATTAATGCTGGGAAAACAAAAGGAAGAGGTGGTTACACTTAACACACTGGCATGTGGGAGGTGTGGAGTCACTGTGGGCAGGCGGCTGGCCAGCACGTTGGGGACAGCGTCTTGCAGATGTAGAGAGCGCATCAATGCTCTGTTACCCCCAGAAAGCTCAGCCGGGAGGATTTCTTCTGAGGAATGATTTTATCTTGCTCCGATACTCCTAATTTTGAGGGGCAACATTCGGCAGACAGGAAGCCCTGGCTGCTCTGGGGCCTTCCTCCAACCAGCACAAACTGGTTTCCTCTCCAGATATTGTAAGTCAGGCAGCACACGTCTGATTTTTAAAAGCTAGAAACCCTGGATCCAAAACTGTCCCTGTCGTAGAGCACAACCAGATGAGGTACCTTTGAACTTTTAACTCGTACTTCCTCTCACCAGTGGCCTTCAGTAATAAGAATGACCAAAATAAATAAAAATCGCTGGGCTGTGGTGGCCGTGAGGCGGGGTCACCCATGTCAATGACAGCGAACCCCAGGGATTGCGGCTGTGTAACCATCTCGATGGCTCCTGACAGAGCTCATGTCCTTGAACTTCAGATGCCTCCTTAGTCCCTCTTCAAGGACCACCCCTACCTCTGCAGCAGGCTGTGAAGGGACCACATCCTGTGCCGCCTGCCTGGTCTCTGGCAGAGAGATGCTTTTCACTAACACTGCACTACTTTGCTGATGTCATCTGCGGGCAGTATGTGGCCAGTTGGGACTGGAGGACGATAATAGTTTGGAGCAACGAGCAGTCCTGCTGGAAGGCCTGGTGCCTGGAGTCAGTTAAGCAGAGCTGCCAAGAGGCCTGAAGTAGGAGAGCCCCGGGGCTCAGACCCTGTTCCAATAGGAACCTATGTAAGCCGGTAAACAGCAGTTACCACGACACTAAACCAAAGCAGGAGTTATGGAAGGAGGCTAGAGGGAGGGAGCAGGCCTGAGAAAGTCAAAGGATCACAATGACTGTATCTGCTCATGGGGAGGGAGCAAAACGGGACAGACCCACTTGGGAGTCTAGACTGCTTTAACGAGCAAGAATCCAGTTTATTGCTCTGAGTACAAACTGTCTACTTGACAAGCATCAATTTTTAAGGGGTTTTGGGAAATTCCAGGATTGGGGTTCAATGTGGTAATATGGCAAGAGATTGCTGTTATAAATATTATTTTTAAAAATTTGAGTTCCACCACATTTCTTCCAATAAAACCAAGAGGGAACTGCCCAGAAATCTGATGAACTAGAAAAGTTAACATTTGTGAAAGTCATAATCTAGTGCCTCATATTTACAAAGCACATTTCCAATAATCTTTCCAATCTATCACTCCCTTGACCTCACGCATCCCTAAGAGTGTGGAAAGGGAAAGGGTCTTAGTCCTGTTTTACTCCTGGTGAGACGAAGGCCCCTAAGGGCAGTCATTTTCCCCAAGGCCCACAGTGAATGGGGACAGTCCCCATATGACTTGAAGCAATCTTATGTCTCTTCTTCCTTAAGGGAAGGTGGGAGGTGAAGCAGCTTTGGATTTGGAGTCAGAAGAATTGGGTTTACATTTCTGGAGGCCCAATTTTGCCTTATAAGTTGGGTGACCACAAGCAAGTCACTGTTTAGAGTTTCAAATTTCTCGTCTATAAAGTAGGGCTAACACTACTTCCTTCACAGGGTTCTTCAGGGAATTAAACAATGGACATGAAATTGCTAAGCAGGTCCTTGTAAGTGTTTCCTCCTTCATCTGTTTTTGCCCAAGAATAGAAGGTGCTAGAAACATAGTCCTAAGTAAAGCAGTGGGCTAGAACGTTCTCCCTGTTTTCTGCTGCAGGATTCGGAAATGTTTTTAATTTCCACGCAAAGCCGTAATATCATGGTTTCCTTTAGGAAGCCCGACAGAGTTCTTCTACGGTGAGAATGAAAAGCCAAGTCCAAAGGTATTCACTGCGGGCTCACTGTGAAACAGGCCCCCATTTCTCCTGACCCCAAAGTCAGGCGCTCAATTCTGTTGCTCATTCACAAGGTGCTGGGAGAATTGTACTGATAATTAATATTACTGGGTATGGGTTTGTGATGCTCTAGTTCCTTGAAAAACAGATTTTAAAAGCACGAGAAGGCAGGAGAAAAGAAAGCCAGGATATCGGGGGTGCCAAAAACATGTATACACAGGACCTGTATTCATCTTTTGTAATTGGTATACATTGAGTACTACAATTTTAACACAGTTTTTCCCTTTCTTAAAATGTATATACATTTTTTTGGGCAGCCTCTGTATATTATTAACAAACACATAATATATCATATATAAACATACATATGTTCGATATACTGTTTTTAGTCCTAACGTGGACTATTAGGATGGCCATGGTAGGAATAGAAACTGTTCTAATGAGGAAGGTACGGCGTTCTTTGCCTGAGCCAAGAGAAGTTAACTGGAGAATGAGACATCACAATCTAGGAGATCTAATCACTAGCTTCCAATTTTGTGTTCTGGAACATATTCTGTTTTCAAGAACAAATGATAAACATTACCAAAGCTTGCCTCTCTAAGGATAAAGCAACACAAAAACAACAAAAAAGCAAAAGTCTCTTCCCCCCCACTCCACCCCCTCCGTCCCCCGTTAGGCATAAAAAATGAGAGTTTTACAACAAACAGATCAAAATCAGGAAGTAGTGACTGGGGACCTCAGAGTAGAAATAAATTTCACCTTAATGTTGCTGTGGCTTTGATATACCCCCTCTAAGGCCAGACCCACACAGCTTTGCGAATTAAAGAAAACTCATCACATGCTCCAACTTCTTTAAGAGCAAGTCCAAATAAGTCACCTGATACTTCTTAGGCATACTCCTTCCCACGTGAACGTGCACCAAGGCAGTGGAGGATGCACACAGAGCCCGGTGGGAAGGAAACACAGGGGCTGGGTTCAGTGGGGGGGCTACTGACTAGGCCTTTGGCAACTGCATGAAAATTGGGGCTGTACCCTGAGATTCATGGTAAGTTCTTGGCCAACAGTAAAAACAATCACTGAAAAATCCTGTGACTACAAGGACTACAACCCACGGCTGAAAAATGAGTGGGGTCAGTCTGAGACAGGGTCCTTTTCAAATATTACGTTCTTGGTCTCATTTGAGGACCCCGAAGGAAAGGTGGAGATTGTACACAGCCAGTTTCGACTGTTCAAAGAGCAGAGATTTTCAGTTAACCAGCGGCTATCACCCTGATTAGTCTTTCCTCCTCCCTACTTCTACTTGCTTTTCCTATAGAACGTGCCCCCTGAGCTACATTTCTCTCCTCTTGCCTTCCGTGGAGTCTCCTAGGCATGCCTACAAGGCTGCTGGAGAATGCAACTGCAGATGGGGAGGTTTTGGAAAGGTCAAGTAAACAAAATTCCTGGTGCTCAAGAGAGCCTGTCATCTTGTTTGGGACCTTGACTTTTTTTCTCCTTCCTCCACGACTTCTGGCACTTGATCATGGGAGGCAATATATTATAACCACCACAAAAAGACACCTAAATTTATTGAGGGCTCACTGTGCTAAACGCTTATGTGTGTGATCTCAACCCTATGAAGCAGACACTATTATTTATATTGCCATTTTAACATGAAGAAACTGTGGCCCAGTAGGTCACAGGCTATTGGATGTCATCCTTTCCCTTAAAAATTGTACCATTTAAAAGGACTTTAAATAATAACTAAGAACTTACTGCAAGCTCTGCAATGGGAGGGACAGTGCCTTAGTTTTCTACTCTGGGCATCAGGAGGCACCCAGTAAATACCGTGTTTCCCTGAAAATAAGACCTAGCCGGACCATCAGCTCTAATGCGTCTTTTGGACCAAAAATCAATATAAGACCCGGTCTTATTTTACTATAAGTAAAAAGTTTACTATTTTACTAAAGTTTTTACTTGCAGTAAAATAAGACCGGGTCTTATATAATTTATAATATAATTAATATAATACCGGGTCTTATATTAATTTTTGCTCCAAAAGACGCATTAGAGCTGATTGTCCGGCTAGGTCTTATTTTCGGGGAAACAGGGTACTTGTAAAATGAATGAATGAAAGCACTGGATGGGATGTTCCGATTGGCTAACTCTCTCTCTATAATTGGTCACGCAGGAGAAAGGAGCCCTACTGCACTTCATTTTAACTTCCTCACTGATATGGGGCTAACACTCCCCTCTGACCCCTAAGCTCCCATCCCCCGTTTTTCACTTCCTTTCAGAAGCTACAAATATGCCTTAAAGCCTCCCAACACAACCGTCCTCCATGCCGCCACAGCGCACTTTTGCCACAGCGCACTTTTTCCAAGGCAGCTTGTTCAAGGTTGCCCGGCCTACAGACAGAGCCCAGATTGCAAAGTGTGGAATAAATAAGCTCTATGGAAACTCAGTAGTTCCTAGCTACGTAGTCTCCTGCCTACTTGGGTGACACAAGCCTGTCCTTTGAAATATTCCCTTTTTAAACTCAGATGTGGTTTTTAGAAGACTGGAGGGAGAGACTCTATGATGTTTGGCTCATGTGAAAAAAAATCACCTTTGCTCAAAAGCCCCCTTAATGAGGAACTCTCGTTTTATGGGGCAGCTGGGAGTTTTCGACAGCCTGTTCTATAACTGCTCCCTTGTGTGCCCCTCAGTCTTTCCCTATTAATGCTGGAGGCTTATAAAGGGCAAACTGTTCAAAGAGCCAGTCAGACAGCAGAGGAGTGCTGATGACACAAACCAGACCCCACTGACGTTGGTCCGGTTTAAAAGATCTGACAACAAACAAGTTCAGCGAGACGGAGGCCTGGGCAGCAACGTGCCCCAGCAACAGTATGCCGAAATGACAGGGGCCCATCTCCTGTGGACACATTGAGGCCAGAAGGAAAAGAGGGCTATGTGGAGAGACCTTTCTCAGCGAGTGGATACTGATTCCCACTGTGTCTTGATGTGGCAAGAGGATGCATTCTACTCCAAAGTCCAGTGAGAACACCCAGATGAGATCTTAGGTAGTTATGAATCCACAGAGGAAAGGGGAACTGCCGAGCCACTTAATAAAAGCCCAAGCCCACACGTGAACCCAGTATTAGAAAGACAACGAGAGATGGACAGACAGGAGAACACAGTGAATTAGGATATCAAGAGAGGAAGAAGCAATTAAACAGACATATTTGCTTCATTCACTCCCTACCTCAAGGTTTAATGTTTAGTATTTTTTTATTTTTATTTTTATTTTTTGAAGGAGGGCACAGCTCACAGTGGCCCAGGCGGGGATTGAACCAGCAGCCAAGGTGTTAGTAGCAACGCGCTCTAACCAACTAAGCTAACCGGCTGCCCCTCAAGGTTTAATTTTAATGTTGAAGACCCTGAAACTAAGAAAATTCTTGGCAAGTGAGGGAAACACTTTCTAGGGGTTGAATAGAATTAAGAAATATAGGTAAGAAACTGCCTCAATGCGTTCTATATCAAACAGACTCTACCAACCATCTTTTCTCCCTGCTTTCTAAAAATCTGTTTCCAGAAGTAGGACAAGTGTGTAAGCGGAGTACGGACTCTGAGCTGAGGGGGCTTCTCAGGGCCTTGGCAGGCTCCCCGTCACGGGCGGTGGCTGAGAAGCTAGTGCTGGGAGCAGGGGCTGTATGTCTCTCTGACTTTCCCTTTCCAGCTTGTCCTCAGTGCTCTTCAAGGGCAGGTGGTGACGAGTTTCACTGAGGATGAAATTGACAGAAAGGGTCGGTCATTAACTGCTCAAGGTCCTAATGCTGACCCAAAGCAAAGCTATAAGAGAGGGTCTCTGGCTTGGATCCAAATGCCATTCCTACCACCTGAAGAACTCTTGTTTCCTGAAGGGTTTTCTAAGTCATTGCTTCACAGGGTTTTGCACTGATGTCCAATCCAAAGTAATTTGGCCTGATAATTCCTTCTTGTATGGCTCATTTGGTTACCGGCCTCATCTTTTAGCCTTGGCACCTTGGTGACCTTCAGCTGTTAAGAGTCAGCTGATGCAGGATGATTCAACACAAAGCCCGAGCCGTCGGAAAGTCAGTCAGATGGGGAGCATCTGTCACATCTGGGGGACTAGTTACTTAGGCTTTCCTAGTGCTCCCGTCAGGAATTTACGAGAACGTTACGCACTTGCTTCCCAAATGGCTCTGGGCCTTCTTTCTCCTGTCTATTTCTAGTGCAGACCACAGTCTGTGTTTTATTTGGTTCTCTGTCAAGTAAGGATTCTTTGAATTCCCCTGGTGCTAGGCTGGTGACACATGCACCACAGCTGATAGGGGACCTCGGCAGGTCTGACTCAGGAGCTGGACTTTGCTTCGGGTCCTGACCACTGACGAGCAGTCTTTTTATTTCTTACAGAGTGGTAACTGCTTCAGATCATTCCATCACTTCTCCCAGCACCAACACTCAGCTCTGGGCCCGACGTATAATTAAAAACAAAACAGCTTGATTCCCATACAGTCAGGAAGATTTGGGTGGCTGGGTCCCGATGACTCTGGGAGCAGCAGAACGGACTGGGGAACTCAAAGATGTGATAGTCTCTTTTTGAATGGGGTCATTTACAAGCAAAAGGACAGCAATGGTGACAGAGGCCATGTGAGGACACCTGAAACGTGACATGGAAAAAGGCTGTGAGGGGCAATCTAAACGCAGGCAGTAGGGAAAGCAAAGGGAAACTGGCAGTGGCCTCAGAGTTACCCACTTAAAACCAGAGTCAGGTGATGAAAATAGCACCCTTGGGTCAGGCAAGGTCAAAGTTTTCTTTTTTGCTTTAGGAACTTAGGAAAAGTAACTTTACTTCTTTTGCACATATTAAGAAAGAGAAGGCTGGCCTCGTTAGAAGGTTTCAAAGCTAGGGGGTTTGATGTCCTTGGAGCTCTCAGGAACCTCAGGTACCAAGATAAAAAAGATTTGGTGCAAGAGAGGTAGCCCACCTTGGAAAATCAAAATGGGTTCCTGACATCTCAGTCAATAGTGGCCTAAAGGAAAAAAGCTCTTACTTTGTCTTCACCCCTTCCTTTGTCTAGTCACAGTTTAAATGGTGTGTCTGTCACAATATCTAGAGGATATGCTAAATCTGCATGTGAGAAAGTGAGGGCCCTTAAGAATAAAGATAGAATGCTAACAGCTGTGTAGATTAGGGAAAGGGGAGACAAAAATTTTTTTATCTTTTCAAGACTGGTGGGGGGAGGTACATCATTATTTTTTAAGAAAAATTGGGGGGAGGGAAGTTCACTACAATGTAGTCACCTTTCCAAAATATTATTTTTACCAATGCACAGTCTGTTTAATAACTACTGGGATTGCCAAAAAAATGTATAGAAGTGGACCTTTGGTCAACATTGCTCAAGCAGTAGTTTGCCATCATCAGAAGTGTCTGAAAGCTGATGGTAACCACTTTGAGCACCTCTTGTCATTGCAGAAGTCAAACATGACTTGTATTCATCTTCTGTTATCTGTATACATTGAGTATTACAATTTTAATAACAGTTTTCCTTTCTTAAAATGTGTATACATGTTTTTGGTACCCTCTGTATATATTTTATACATCGTGGCAATCAGAGCGTTCATATAATTGTGTATTCTGCTTTTTCATGTAATGTAAGAATTCTATGCTTTATCCAGAGCCTTCGTAATTACTTTTCACAGCTGCATAATTTCATCCTGCTGATAGGTCCCATGTATAGAACCAGTCTCGTGGGCACACCCCTTTGGCTGGTTGGGAGCAGCACTTGTTAGATAACCAAGCCGGCAGGAGAGCTGCTTAGGAGCTCAGTTCAACACCACGCTCATTAAGTGGTCTGTCCTGTGGAAGTCTGCAAGGTCGCCTGTGGGATTCAGTGTGTATCCCCTGAGGATGAACGCACTGCAGGAAGTCAGGCCAGCTGGCCCATTTTACACATCACCTCCAGGCACCTCCTGGCTGGATGCGGGGCCTGGGTGCCCTAGCACAACCCAGCGTAAGGCAGTGAGGGGCCGCACAGCCCCGAAGTGTGAAAGCACACGATTTGTGCTGGCTGGGTTTCCAACCCAGGGGCCTGTCAGAGGCGTGTTGTAAAAATGATGAATGGCTGTCACATTTCCAAGGCTCTGGCTGATTTAGGGAGCTATTGGCAGGCTCATCACTCCCAGCATGTCAGCCAGTTAATTACTTCCAACTTTATCTTTCTTGTCAACACTTCGTGACAAATTGGCCATTATCTTTTTATTCTACAACAATGAGCACTGCTCTTTTTCTGGTGATGCCTGGAGGTTTTTTCCCTTTCCGCTTCTTCATATCCAGAGTGAAATGAAGAGCTCTGAGAGAGATGATTAGAAAGAAGCTGTCAGGAAAAAGAACGAAAGAGGGAGGGAGGGAAGGCTGACAGATGGAATCCAAAGCTATTCAACCACCTTGACTCAAAGCAGAGGTGATATTTTCGGTAAAATCCTGATTTCTTGGCTTCTGAATGTGCAAGAGCTCTGACTCAGTCTATTATGTGGATGAAGTTGGAAACAAAAATTAAATGAGCTGGCATCGAGTGACATGGCAGCTTCGAATTCTCCACACTTAACTGTATAAGCAGATGTGAGCTGGCCTTTCACTCTGTTAAGGAGTTTAGGTCACATTGTAGAAATACCGATGTCCATTCTGGGATCAGGGAAAAGAAACAAATGTGCCTACCTTTTGGTAAGGAAAAGCTGACAGAAGAGGGCCATGACACACTAAAACCGGATTCCCAAGAGTCAGAGCCAATGAAGTGTCCAAAAGAAATTGTAGAGACCAATGGTGTCACCACTGACACAGTTCACTGTCGCTGGGACAGACTGTCAGAGGTGGCCATGGGACAGAACCCAGCACCAACTGTGTTTCGTCAGTTCTAAGAGGCACACTTTTTTGACACTTTGACAGCTCTGAAATCACGATACAGGGTACCATTCACGGTTTCAGAGCACTGGGACGTGACAGTCTGAGTGCTAGCAGTTTGTCTTCCCCCCACGGCGGTATATAAAAATTAGCAGCAGCTTCTCTAACTCACCATGAGCGGTCCCATTCCACCTCCAGGCGTTCCTGAGGACGAGCTCGATGCAGGGGAGGGCAGACGTTTACTGCTGAACTACAATAAGCTGCTCCCTTTGGAATGGTCTGGGCTACAATGAAAGACCTTTTGTCCCTTGGTCAGCTTGAGGAGAAACCCCGGGACTCTTCCCTTTGTACAGTTCCTCCAGCTTTCTGCACTGAAGAGCAGCTCCTGTGGGGTTTGTAAGATGCTCTATAAAGACAAGCTACTGTACAGTGAACCTGTAGGAAGTCCTCTGAACAGCCAGAAATAAATTCACGCTCTGCTGGTGACGGGTGGGAGACCTGACCTCTTGAGTCTGCACGGCTGGATGTAAAAGGGCATGAAAGAAAAAGATGGGGCCAGAAAGAAAGATACAAATCTGTGCTTGTGCTCTGGCCGCCCAGGGGTTTCCTCCATCTGCCCCCTTGGCTGCTTGGCCATTTTCCCCAAGGGGTACGGATTCCTAGATGCATACGGGCACTTTTGAAGTCGGCATGAGCCCAGAGGTTTGGAATGTGTTTTTACAGAGAAGTGAGAAGCTTTGAGCAAATCCTTACCCCTGTGGATGGAGTGTTTTTCCTTCCAGCAGAGGTGCGGGGGAAAAAACAAGACTGTGTACCTTTTCTGGAAGCCAGGAAACAACTGTAAAAACAGGACTCATACTTCCAAGCAACACAATAGTGACACCTTGGGAACATGTGTTTAGAATTAAGACACAGAGTGGGTTTTGTTCATCCATCTAGCCCCCCGCCTGCAGACTGTAAAGCCCCGTCACCCTTGCCATTAATTGGTTGCTCAGGCACACGGGCTCAAATTCTCCAACATTCTTAAAGAATTACAGGCCCACTTTCCCGTTAGTGCTGCCTGAGTCAGGGCGGCAGAGGTGCAGCCCAGAGGGAAGCTCTGCAGGCCCCGTGCGGCTGGGTGCGGATTTTGTCATCTCCTCACCTCCTCCCAACCCCGGGGTCCTGTCTCTGGTTAAGAGTGATTTTCTATAATTACAATGTAATGGGCATTTGATTCCCACAAGATTTGTTAGGTTCTTAGATAAATTATTGGGAATACAGCTACCTAGAGGTAAGGCTGTTTTTATGGGAACCTGTAACAAGGAATTAAAGAAAAAGATGGGCCCAGAAAGAAAGATACAAATGTTACTTTCTTTGTTCTGCCTTCAACACAGGCAGCTGTGAGTGGCCCCTCGGGCTGTGATGGTTCACTGACAGGCCCAAACAGTTGCAGTTATCAGACATGTCATTTACAGAGGCCTCCGGAAGAAACAGGAGTGGGACAAAACCCTACCCATTGCTCTGAGGGCCTCTCGCTGCCTTTCACAAAAGTAAAGAAAGACGGGGGAGACACAAATCCATGGTTTCCAGGGATTACACTATAAGGATGCTACCTTAAGTTACTGATTAAAAAAAGAACTTTGAACCAAATGATCTCAACTCTTGTAGTTCTCACTTCCTTTGATTCTTTAACCTATGGAAGAAAAATGGACTTAAAGCAGGAGAGAATGAAATGCCCTACAATGAAGAGTTTACATGATAAAATACTGGCAATGACCATGGAAAGAGACTCTAAGTGTCCTTAACAGATGTTTATTTAGGGGAAGAGAACCTTCTGTTGGGAATTCATTCTTTCATCTGACAAGTTCCAATTAAGTATTTCTTTTGTCTTCAGCTTTGTGGTAAGTGCTAGATGCTAGGACTTCTCCAGTAAATAAGACAGACCAGAGCCAAGGTCTTTGCTTTCAGAGCCTACAGGTCAGTGAAGTAGACAGATAAGAAACAAACCACCTGAAACAAATGCTGTCGGAGGTAAATACCATGAAGAAATCAAGAGTGCTCAGGTAGAGGTGAGCACAGGAGAGTTTCTTTAGACGGGTGGGCGGGAAGGCTTTTCTGACGAGCAGATAATCACTCCCCTAAATACTACCACTTAATATTTGCTGGACACTGACTATGGGTCAGACACGAAGTGTTTTACGGGCATTATCTATTTTTAAGGAAACTTCCTAGTGCAAGTACCACACACACATATATAGGGAAGTATATATACACAGTGTATGGCTTCAGAAAGTATCACAAAGTAAAGATACCCTCATAACTCCCACCCAGACAGAGAAACAGAACATGGCACCCTGCGAGCATCCCAGAAGCGCCCAAGCCTTCTCCCAATCACGGCTCCCTTCCTCATCCCTAGAAGTAACAAGTCTCTGACTTCTGACACAATTGGTTAGTCCTGCCAGGTTTTGAACTTCATACCAACCCTCAACATTATGTTTGTGACGTACACACATGTAGTGGCATGCCATGGTAGTTTTTTCTTTCTACTGCTGAATACTATTGTCACTGTCTGAATATACCACAATCTCTCTGTTTTACTGTTGATGGACATTTAGGTTGTTCTCGGTACTTGCCTATTACGTGTGGTGTTACTACGAACATTCTCGTATGTATCTTTGGTGCATGCACACTCTCACTTCTGTTTGGAATATACCTACAGATAGAACTGCTGGGTTACACGGCACTGACAAGTCGCTCTCCAAAGTGGTTTCACCAATTTACGTCTTACGTCTGCACGGGAAGTGTATGAAAATCCCCGTGGCTCCGCATCGTCGTCAGCTGTTGGTATTTTCAGTGTTTCCCATTTCCACCATTTGTGCTGATATGCGGTGGCACGTTATAGTTCTGATTTGAATTTCTATAATGACTGAGGAGTCTGACCGGCTTTTCCTGTGTTTATTGGCCTTCTAGATACCTTCTTTCGTGAAATAAGTGCTGGTTCACATCTCTTGCCAAACTTTTAATTAGCCACCTTCAAAAAATTTGTTTAATAAGAGTTCTATATATTCTCTGAACACAGTAAACACACTCCAATACAGCAGTATGTATTGGAGATATCCTCTTGCCTTTCCACTCTCTTCCTGGTGTCTTCTAATGCACAGAAATGACTGCTTTTAGTGCATGTTTTCCTTTATGATCAGTGTTTTTCATACCTTGTTTAAGAAATCTTTGCTTATCCCCAAGATGCTGAAGACAATCTCCTATGTTGTCTTCTAGAAGGTTTAGTTTTACCTTTCACATTTAGAATTTAAATCTCCTGACTCGATGTTTTGTGTGCTGTGTAAGGAAGGGTCAAAAGCCTCCCCCTGACCCCCCCCCCCCAATAAGGCTATCGAGCTGACCCAGCAGAACTTATTAAAAAGACAGTCCTTTCCTCACTGTTCTGTGGTGTGACACTGTTATAAATCAAGTGTCCATATGTGTGTGTGGGACTGTTTCTGGACATTTACTTTTCTTCCATTTATTTATTTGTCTATCCTTGTGCCAACACTATACTGCCTTAATTACTTATGGTACCTTTATGATAAATCTTGATTTCTGGTAGTATAACTCCTCCAAATTTGTTTTTCTTATTCAAAATGCCTTAGCTATTTTTAATCCTTTGCTTTATTTAACTTAATGCTCATGGAAAATCCTGTGAGATGAAGTGGTTATGATTTTTATCTCCATTTCACAAGTTGGTAAATTCAGAGAAATTAAGTAATTTAATTTGCCCAGGGTCATATAACCATTGAGTGATGGGAAGGGTATTAGAACCCAGATTTGTTTGATTCTAGACCCAAGTTTTTAAAGTCCTTAATCCTCAAGCCAGATGACTGCTTCAGGGCATTTAATATGAATGCATTACAATTTTAAGAAATTCTAATGTTCTAAGCCACCCATTTCCAGTTTAAAATCGTGTCTGGCAGCTAGAAAAAGCCACTTTCCTGGTAAGACTCAGGAAAACAAAGCAATGAGAAGCAAAAGCTTCTTGGATTTCTTCCACAGCCCCTGTCTCCAGAATAACAACCACACCCCTCCCATGGACTCACAAGGTCCCTCAGGCCTGGCTCCCCTCTGCTTCTCTGGCTTTAACCCAGATCTCCTACCTTCCTGACTCTTAACTCAGGCTCAGCTACGTACATTCTCCTAGTCAGCCAAGGTCTTTCACACAGCCGCACACCTTTGCTCAGAACGTCCTTTCCCACTCCTGGCTACTTCCTCCCTTTTCTCTAAAACCTGGGTATCACTTCCCTTGGGAGACCTTCCAGAATCTCATCTGGGTTGGGCACTCCTCCTCTGTGTCCCATAACCCCTAGCATGTCATGCTGTCTCAGAGTTTGGCTGTCTGTCTCTCCAACTAGACTGCGAGGCACTTGAAGCGGGGCTGGCATTGTCACTGTGTTCAATTCGCATGCTGGCTAACGGAACAGATGTCTGCTGAAGAGTCGTGAGGGAGAGCTGAAGTACATTTTATACACTGCTAGGTGCTAGAATTACATAAAAGACTCTAAGAAGAGGCCTGAGAGACGATTTCTAATACATCCAGGATGCACTCTTCGGCAGAAGTGTCCAATTAAAAGGCTTAGGGAAGAGATGGAAACAGCTTCTGTGATGGACTTGGGCTTTCAGCTGAGATAGAAATTGGACTGAGTGATAGAAGGGTCAGGTATTAAACGGCTACCTATATAGCATACAAGCCGTGACTCATCAAAAGATTTCAGAAGAAATAAAATATTCCAGGTTCTTCTAAGATGTATCCATTCGACAAAACGGGACTCTGGTTTTGAGGGGAGATGTTTCTCGCCCTCCCCAATTCCAAAAGCGATGGCTTAGGAGTAGGCAGGGGTGGGAATACATTAGAAAAGAAGCCTCCCGAACAGGGACATTTTCAAGACAATGAGACATGACACTCCCGTCTGGGTAGGAGAGACCACCTCTAGGCCCTTCATCCCCAGGCTGCTTGAATGCTGCCACTCCCTGGTGCCAGCCCAAGGCCCTGCAGCTCTGACCGTGAAGTCACTGAGAATTTCCAGGCTACATCAAAACTAACTGACTTTTCTCATTAAGGGTATAAGCTTTATTTTCAAAAACATCTTTCCCGGGAGCACCAAGCTAACCATCTTTTACCACGAGCAAAATGGAGAAAAGGAAAAACTGAGGTATCCAACGCAGGTTCTCCGTATTTTCTGAGTTCTTGCCCATTTTTATGGTCCCTTTGTTCACTACAGGTTACAGAAGGGGCTGAAAGCCTCTCAGAGAAGGGAAAACCGCTCTGGTCCCCCACACTCTTGCTGGTTTTCTCCATAGGCTTACTTTTCCTTCTATTAAAAATGCAGAATCTAGGACATCGCAGGGTTGTGGATATTTTGGAGGACAGATAATTTCCTAGCAAGGGAAACACCCTTAATTAGCTATTTTATTCAAAATTTTCGGGGGTCTATCGACATTTGGGCAGCTTAGGCAATTTAAGAAAATCTGCAAAGAAGAAAAGTTTGTCTCCAACTTACATCTTATGTTAGAAAAAAAGTTTCCAGAAAATAAATGTCAGAGAGTAGGTACTCATGCTAAAAGCTAGATGCTTGTGATCCAAACTTATAACCTCCCTGCCTTGCTAGAAAGGACTGTTCCATGGGTTGCAAATATGAACAATTGGTTCATTTTCTGCCCAGATATGAAAATCTATTCACAACATTTTCCTGATTTGGAGGGAGAAGCGGCTACTGGAAAGAACAAACAAAAAGCTGGCTGGGAATCCATCAAGCTCCATTGTTCTGTGGCGCTTTCTCTACTGTGTTGCTCCACAGGCGCTCCAAGACACCAGGGTCACATGTGAAGTGACAAACCACTGCGTGGCACACAGCACTTGCGTGGCACATGGGTTAAGTCCACGGTCATTTGACGGCTGGGAGATAATCTTGAAGATGATCTCATGGAGTTTAGACGCCGTCGGATGCTGACAGTTGGGGCCAGGTTCGCATTCATGAAATGCACTCCATGGAGCTGAGACTGCAGTGCCCAGCTGTGATGGGTATTTGCCAAAAGAGAGCAAGGACTGGCTGACAGTGCCAACCGTAAACAGCACCTTTTGAGCAGAACGACAAGTTTCTACAGGGTGCCAGCAACATCCTCCCCCCTTAGTGGGCAAAGGAGACGAGGTGAGAAAACAAACCCCGATCTACCTGATCCACTGCTGCTTTTTGATTTAGAGGAAAAAAAATTCATATGGTAACTCCAGCTGCCTGGACAGAAATGCCTTTCTGAGAAGCCAGAAGCCCTGACTGGAGAAGGGCTCTGGGGGACGGTGGCAGGGAAGGAGAGTGGTCAGGCATCAGGCTTGTGTGTGAAGGACCCCCACTGAACAGCAACAGGCCAAGAACTGCCTCAGTAGCTCCGTAACACGGAAAGCACCAGAGTACATTCCAAAGACAGGCCTACTGTTTAAGGACAGAGGGACCTTTGTATACATTCTTAGTGAAAAGCTGATTTTAAGGGTTTAAGGTTTGCTGAAATCCCAGGTTTTTTCCATTTGTTTCCAAAGGAGGAGTGTCCTTCAAATACAGTACGTGGAAAACTACAATGTCCCTATTGTCTGGGGTATGTATGATATGCGAGTATAGATAGAGAATAATTTCAGATTTGCAAACCATATTGCATAGGAAGAGGAAATGAGACTCTAGATATGGATTTATTAAGTGATGGGGGTTCTTTTCTCTGATTTAATATATTTTCCAAGTTTTGAACCATGGGCCAAGGATGGGTCTGTTCTCTGTTCTGCCTGAAGACCAGTGGAAATGTGGGTGACCAAGCTAGAACCATGTCCCTTACTCCTGAGTTTTCATCCCTGATGTCACCTCTAATACCTCTTTGCTAAATGTCAAGTGTGAGAAGCCGCTAAGGGCCCACTCATTGTTGAAGGAGAATGTCAAAAGAAAGCCAACTGAGCAAATCCTGTGGATACAAACTACAAAGTCTTTTTCTGCTTCCTAAATGACTTTATCTACCCTTCTATTTCTAGAGCTTTTCTAAGCTGGAAATGTTCAAATGTGAGATA
Source organism: Rhinolophus ferrumequinum (assembly GCF_004115265.2). Lineage (NCBI taxonomy): Eukaryota > Metazoa > Chordata > Mammalia > Chiroptera > Rhinolophidae > Rhinolophus > Rhinolophus ferrumequinum. The sequence goes on from NC_046292.1 coordinate 7,514,736, forward strand.
GTGTTAGATTGAGGTCGAATGAGGGTTTTGTAAAACAGTGAATGCTGATCAGAGAAAGGAATAACGAGCCTCGTTAAAAGCACAGTCAGCAGGATGCCAAAATACACTAGATCCTCCTATAAACAGCATGGATTACATTCACAGGCCTCCCTGGGCGAGTGGAGAGTCTTATTCCCAACTCTCTTTGCCTACCTTCCGCTCACCCCACGGTTATATAACCTTGGAAATGGCATTTGGAAATTCTTATGACCCTGCCCTGCTCGCTGATAGAGCTGAGCCAGTGGCTGGCAGGGGCATAATCTAATAGGCGAAACTGGAAACACACAAATTCACAGTCTTCTTGCCTCAGCCCAGAGCCTGTGCAGGCAGGGAAAGAAAGACTCGCCCGTCTCCCTCCCCCCTTTCTCTGGCCCAAGTTTAGGCTGACTTCACCCAACAGGCACCTGACCCTCCCAGATGAGCTGGGAGGGGCTAAAGCGCCATGCACATGGGGTGTGGGTGCAGGCAGCGAACGATATTTAAGATGCTGAGTTTGCAGGGCATTCAGGCTTGGGGAAGGAAAGCTATAAGATACCCAACTAAGCTGCACTTTCAGAAACTCAAGTTCTGAGAAAAGCTAAGGAAGAGCAAGGAAGGAGAGAAAACCACCAAGTGAGCAAGTGTGAAGTTGCAATTGCTGCAGCTTTGTAGACCGCAGGGAGGCTGGGCACATCCCCATTCCCCCAAAGGAAGAGCCTTCCTCACGCAGGCCCACGAGAGATGCTGGCAAAGACTCTCTCAGCCATGACCTGGCTCTGCATTTTCCTCTTGGCCTTTGTCAGCCATCCAGTGTGGCCACAGAAGCCCCCTAAGCGCAAGACACCTGCGCAGCTCAAAGTGGCCACCTGCTGTGAGGAGGTGAAGGAGCTCAAGGCCCAAGTAGCCAACCTCAGCAGTTTGCTGAGCGAACTGAGCAAGAAGCAGGAGAGGGACTGGGTCAGCGTGGTCATGCAGGTGATGGAGCTGGAGAGCAGCACGAAGCGCATGGAGTCGCGGCTCACGGACGCTGAGAGCAAGTACTCGGAAATGACCAACCAGATTGACATCATGCAGCTGCAGGCCGCGCAGACTGTCACGCAGACCTCGGCAGGTAAGGAGCGCGTGTCCTCATGCTGCTCACCACCTGACCCCCAAACAGCTGAATGTCCCCATCTGTAGCACTGCTTCTAGATTAACATGTTGTCAGGTCAATTACTGGGCGTTCTTTTGGGGTACACTCTTTTGGTACGTGCCAGCAGCTCTATTTTCTCTTTGGTAAAGGCTTACGGAGTGATTCTTTTGATGTCCAATGTTCTGTAAATTTACCCAGTACCTTCACAGGTCTCTCTTACTCACACGATGTTTCAGCACACTGAGGGTATGAATGGCCACCTTGGAGCACAGAGAGATTATGTGGTTTGCCCAAAGTCACACAGCAAAATCTCAGAAACGGGGTTCAGGTCTTCCTGATTGGTCCCCCAGGGGTGACCAGCTGTCCCCTCAGTCCCAAGGGAGCAGGAGTGAACACAAAAACCGTAACATCTGTTGCTCTGGAAGCAATGTTGCCAAAAACAGTTCTCTCATCTGCCTACCATTTCGTGGCGTGGGCATAAATGGAATTTTGTGTCCTCTGTGCAAACCTGACTCCTCTTAGCAGCTCAGAATGAAGTGTACAGACACTGCCCAGAGCCTAAGAACTTCTTATGTGCTTAGGAAGGACAGGCTCCTCGAGGCTCAAGTCTGATATTTCTACTTAGCTCTCATCATCTCCATGAGAAAATGTGATACTGAAATGTGGGTGTTGAGGAGGCCACAAAGAAGACACATTTAATGTTTTCTCTTGCAAAAGAACTTTTAGTTTCTGGTTAGCTTGGTTCAGAGGGGCCAAGGTGAGTTGACTGTTTAGAGAGAAATCTGGTTTTCCGAAATTATCAGGCAATTATTATATGTAAGGAGCGTATCCTATAGATATGTCATTTGTTGTTGATATACAAACTTTTTGGTCCCACTATGAACCTAGTCAATGGCAAAGAACATAGCAAGTCACTGGTCACTCTCAGTTCAAATAAAGAAAAAGTTTTAACATGAAATTAAGCTTAAAAATTCTGTTTTCTTGCATTTAAAGGTAAGATTATAAATCTATCTAAACCAAGGTATGTAATTCACTCTCTAAGCATGTACTTCCTGACACTCAGTTTGGGACTGGAAAGGTATTCTCCGGCCCTTTTCCAGACAAGTGAATCCTGATTTGGTCTGAGACGAAACCAGACACACAGAAGACCAGGCCAGACAGAGGAACCTGACCAGGCCACTTCCTGCTCCTCCAAGTGGGGTTTTCTCACCTCCCCACAGGGAGTTTCTTAGAGTCAAACACAGCTCTCCTGCCGGGCCTCTTACTCTTCCTGCCCAGGACATCATTCCTTCTTTTTCTTAGAGAACCAGGTGCTGGGTCACATTTATACTCTGTGAGCAGGTAGCCCCTTGGAGAAAGCAGTAAGTGGATGTTTTCATCAGTAATAGGAAGTGAGATCTCTGAGGGCAAAGACAAGCCTTGCCCCTCCCCAACGTGCTCTGCCTCAGACAATTCCCACAGTGGCAGTGTTACCGTCGGCCCATCTGTGTGCTCTTCTCTAACACCCAGTGCGGTGATCACAAGAAAAGACTCCCACGGCACAGAGGGCAGGAAGCGTTTCTGGACAGCTAGAGCTCCTGCTCTGACTCCCATCAGGAAAAGCTGTCCCTTTCCCCAATGTCTTTGCTATTTAGAACAAGGGGAAGAAGTCTGGTTACAGCAGGAGGCCCCAGGGCAGCCGGGGAAACATTTAAATCAACCCCAGAGTGAAAACCAGCCTGCCCAACGCTCTCATTTCCTTGTTTTAATAACCATGCCAGGGGAAGGCCTCCAAGGGTTCCTCAGAGTGCATTTTCGTTTGGCTAGCAGTGGTAGATGAATGGGGAAAGGAGAAGGTCATAAATCTTTCTCCCTTAATTAGGGTCCTACAGTGTTTCCCCGAAAATAAGACCTAATAAGAGCCGGACAATCAGCTCTAATGCATCTTTTGGAGCAAAAATTAATATAAGACCTGGTCTTATTTTACTTTAAGACTGGGCCTTATATAAGGCCGGGCCTAATATAATTCTGGGTCTAATATATTATGTAATATAATACAATACAACATAATATATAATACTGGGTATATAACATAATATGTATAGTATAATACCAGGCCTTATATAAGACTGGGTCTTATATTAATTTTTGCTCCAAAAGATGCATTAGAGCTGATTGTCCAGCTAGGTCTTATTTTTGGGGAAACACGGTAGTAGCCATTACCTCTGAAAAACAACAAAACCAACCAACCAAACCAATCAAGAAACAACAATAAAACCAGACCAACCCTATGAGATACTCACAAGTTGAATCTATTAGTGCATCTGTTATGTGGCCCTCACACCCTATAATATTTCCAGAATTCATGGCCTACAGCTATAGCAGGATAATTGATTTCAGAAAAAACCTGAAACCACCTGTTTGACTGTCCTGTTCGTTGATGCACTCTGGGTGAAGGGCTTCCCCATCACCAGTGAAGCCAAAATACACCCCCTTTTGGTACCCCAAGGCCCACCTCTCCCACATTCAGATGCTGCCTAGTGACGAACGCTCGTGAATGAAGTCTCGGTTTTTAAACTTTCCATTTCGATGCAGCAGGAAGGCCTGCCTGCCTGGGAGCCCAGGCCTGGATGCTCACCACTGTGGTCTGTCCCCTTTGTAGATGCCATGTATGACTGCTCGTCCCTCTACCAGAAGAACTACCGCATCTCGGGGGTGTACAAGCTTCCTCCTGATGACTTCCTGGGCAGCCCTGAGCTGGAGGTGAGGTCATCACCGCCCGCTGCCTATGTTCTACATCTGTCCTCCACACCCTCAAAGGGCTGGGGACAACAGGCTTAGTCAAAGTACAAAGAAAGGGAAACTTAAGACGGAGAAACAACCACACCAAATACCAGGGAGCTGTCCCAACACTCAATTTACAAGGAAAAAAAAATCCGGGCATCTGTTTTGCCTTTTCAAATCATTATCATCCAAACACCCATTTTCCAACATAGATCAGATACTTCTGGAACCACCACCTAACTAGCTGAAATCTCCTGCCGCATCCCAGGGCAGTTACTGTCTGGGGGAGGAGAAAAGAGAGACCACGCGGGAGCCTATCAGAAGTACCAGAGTTTTCCCTTCCAGGTCCACGTGCACTTCCTTGGCGCCCCCCTCAGTTCTGCTCATTCTTCCTCAGCAAACACCCTCTGCCCAGCTTGCCCACACTGGGGCAGAATCATGCCACGGCCACTAGCTCTGCAGGGATGGGAGGGGGACGTGAGGTCCACCCCCACGTCCTGCCTCTGTGGGTCCCTGACAGAGCCTCCTCTCCGCTCCAGGTGTTCTGTGACATGGAGACGGCGGGCGGTGGCTGGACTATCATTCAGAGACGGAAGAGTGGCCTTGTCTCCTTCCACCGGGACTGGAAGCAGTACAAGCAGGGCTTCGGCAGCATCCGCGGGGACTTCTGGCTGGGGAACGAACACATCCACCGGCTCTCCCGACGGCCAAGCCGGCTACGTGTGGAGCTGGAGGTGAGCAGAAGCGCGGTGCCAGGACCAGACCAGGCCAGCACGCACAGCGGCAAACAAGTCCGGGGTGCCAATCCTATTCTTATCCACTTAGGCTTCTGTACTTATTATGACGGTTTCCCTTCAGGTTGCAGGATGGGTGAGGAAGAATAGGTTCTTTCCTATTTTTCAGAAAAGTGAGGCTGCAGGTGCACAGGGAGAGGCTGGTCTCAGGCCAGAGCCAAGAAATCCAAGTCAGCGACCTGGGGCACGAGGGCGTCTGTGTGCAGACCTCACCGCTACTGGTCGGTGACCCTCGTCAGAGGCCTTCAAGCATCGCTACATTACTCTTCCGATACCTCTAAGTGGGCCATTGCAAAAACACATGTGTACAGATACAGAAAGAGAGGGTAATCAAGACCGGAGGGCGACTCAGCAGGACCCTTGCTTTCTGACGCCCAGGTTTAGAAGTAGACAAGTAATAAAGCCTTCCTAGATTTCTAGCAGGGAAAGGTGTATGGAGAGAGGTGCTGGGGAGAGAAGAGGCAGGGTGGGGTGGAATGACGCCCCGCGGCAGCTTTTCTAAGGCCCTGCCTCGTCCGGACAGGACTGGGAGGGCAGCACGCGCTACGCTGAGTACAGTCGCTTTGTCTTGGGCAACGAACTGAACAGCTACCGCCTGTTCCTGGGAAACTACAGCGGCGACGTGGGGAACGACGCACTCATCTACCACAACAACACGGCCTTCAGCACCAGGGACAAGGACAACGACAACTGCTTGGATAAGTGCGCGCAGCTCCGCAAAGGTGAGCCCTGGGGGGGCTGGGGGGGGCTCGGGTACAAGGCCATCGCCCAGCCGAGGGGGGGTGTGACTATCACCGCACGGCCAGTATTCCAGCTTTGGCATTTCCTGTTTCTATGGGCTCTCACTGCTTAGCTACTGTTCCAAAAACAAGTTCCCAAATCCTGGTGGCCTCGTCTGCCAGCCATTTCCCAGGGGAGGACATAGCCGGCTCACCAGCTATTTTCTCGTGCCAGGTGGGTACTGGTACAACTGCTGCACAGACTCCAACCTCAACGGGGTCTTCTACCGCCTCGGAGAGCACAACAGGCACCTGGACGGCATCACCTGGTATGGCTGGCACGGCTCCACCTACTCCCTCAAACGAGTGGAGATGAAAATCCGCCCGGAAGACTTCCAGCCCTAAAAGGAGGCCTGCTGTGAGCAGGGCGGGAGAAATGGAGACAAATGGAGGCTGGGCAAGGACGGAGGAGAGGAAGAGAGGGCGGCAAGGCTATGGACGGAAAATGGCCTAAAATCTCCAATACGAGAGCCAGTCTCTGAGGAGCACAATACAATTGCATGTACCAAGGATGTCACACTAAACAGGATGAAGTATTTAAACACAATGGGTCCTGACACGTACTCCTCAGGGGGCTGGCCAGAGTGGGCTTTATCTGCTGTGGTCCCTGACATAGCAAGTTTTTCCACATGATTTTTCTATGAAAGAAAAATAACTGTGAGATCACGTTCCCCATTTTCCGTATGGCCTAAGCTTATGTGAGGGCAGACGTTAAGTCCTTTTGCTGAAAGGAACCATATTATTTTGATTCTCAAGGAGAGGCCCTGGGTGTTAGAGAAAGGAATGGAAGAGGGTGGTGGGAGAGAGGAGCTTCTACTTTGGAATCCAATGAAACTACCTTTCGCTGGCACATTTTCTTTCTAAAGACAAAAGTTATTCTGCTGGAGGTTAGCTGACCCAGGCTGGACTTGACTGGACGGCACTGGGCCTTGCCCCTGGCCTCCCTGAGCACCTCCCCTGCTTGGCCTCCATCAGGGCACAGCACTGAGAGCAGGAAGTGGGTCCAGCAATGGCCAGGGAGCTCCTACGGGAGGTGACGGAAGGTGCCCTTGGGGATGCCAGCACAAAACTGCCCTCAACTACTCACAGTCACAGATATATCTACATTTCCTTTTTCAGAAAAGAGCTTCCTCTTCTACCTTGTCTATGAAAAGGGGCTGAAACAAATGAAGGCAGATGGCACTATGCTTAATAACTCATGCTGTATATAAGCATTTTGCTTTGTAAAAATAAAATATGATAGTCTGTTTTAAACATTCAAAATTTCTTTTTCTTTTACAATAAACTTTTAAAATGTGTTCAGTTTTAAATGATCACCATTACCACTTAGAGCAAGGTAAAAAGTTTAAGTGAAAACTCAGAGGGTGAACAGTGAGAAAGGGACTGAGTTTGTTGCAGTCTTCAGGGAAACCAAGGGAGGAGCAGGAAGCCCAAAATGAAAAGGGAAGGGACTTTTACGGAGGGCAGCAGCGCCTGGTAGAGGTCAGATCCGGTCTACCTACCTAAGCCCCCCAGAGGCCAATGTCATCACTTGGCTTCAAAATACTTCGCAAACCAACACTCTTACCTTCTACTTAGGCGAACTAGCCTTTGCCATAACAGATGTCAGATAATTCTGATCTTTAGGAAGTCGTTTGTCCTGGCCAGTAAGAACCATCCCCCCTGAGCAGTCAATGTGAGGTAAGCCGGGATTCTTACCCAGTATTTTCACTGCATCGACAGTCCTGTGATTGTTGGGAACCTATTAACCTTAAAAACAAGAATCATGGGGATTTTCAAAGAAATAAAGTGAGAAGAAATACACTGGAGTAGGGCTTCCCATGGGGCAGGTATTCTAACAGAGACTTCCTAAGGCACACAGGGGAATGTGACATGCTCAGAAGCCAGCACAATGCTTCTAGGAAAGAGGATGAAAAGATCAGGGAGCTAGAAGGAGATGAAGAGAAGGAAGAACATAAGATACCTATGGCAGAAGTACCTAAAAATTCTCTTTCTCATTTCCCATATGCCCACAACAGAAAAAAACCGAGGCTTGAGGCAATAAAAGTTAAAATAAACAAGCGGGACTCCTCAAACTAGAAAGCTTCTGCACAGCAAAGGAAACAATAAATTGAAAAGGCAACCTACAGAGTGGGAGAAAATATTTGCAAACCTTAACCCCTAGTAAGCGGTTACTATCCAAAGTACATAAAGAACTCATACAACTCTATAGCAAAACAGCAAATAATCCAATTAAAAATAGGGCAAAGGACTTGAATACAGCTTTTTCCAAAGTAGACATCCAAATGGCCAATAAGCACATGAAAGGGTGTCCAACGTCATTCATCATCAGAGAAATGCAACTCAAAACCCCAATGATAACACCTACTACCTCACACCTGGTACGATGGCTATTATCAAAAAGGCAAGAGATCAGTGTTGACAGGGCTGTGGAGCAAAGGGAGCCCCTGTGCACTGCTGGTGGGAATGTGACCTGGTACAGCCGCCATGGAAACCAGGATGGAGGTTCCTCAAGAAATTAAAACTCAAACTACTGTATGAGCCAGCAATTCCACTTGTAGATATACACCCGAAGGAAACGCAATTACTTGAAGGGATATTTACACTCCCATGTTCACAGATATCATTTACATAGCCAAGATACATCCTTCAAAAGATGAATAAAGGACACACACACACACACACACACACAGAGCAATGTTATTCAGCCATAAAAAGAAGGAAATTCTGTCATCTGTGACAACATGGATGCATCTGGAGAGCATTACGCTAAGTAAAATAAGACAGAGCAAGATAAATATTGTATGGTATCACTTATGTGGAATCTGAAAAAAAAGCTGATTTCACAGACACAGAACAGAATGGTGGTTGCCAGGCAGGACATGGGGGAGGGGAAAATGGGGAGATGAAGGTCAAAGGGTACAAACTTTCAGTTATTAGACGAATAAGTTCTGAGATTACAATACACAGCACGGTGTCTATAGCTAAAAAATATTATATATTTGAAACTTTGCTGAGAGTAGATTTTAAGCATTTTTACCACACACACATACACACACACACACACACACACACACACACACACAAAGACTTAGCTATTTGAGGGGGCAGACGTGTTAATTATCTTGATTTTGGTAATCACCCCATAATGTATATCACATCCTTACGTTGTACACGTTAAATACATAGAATTACATTTGTCAATTATTTCTCAATAACGTTGGGGGGGAAGCGTCTGTACTGTGCTCATCAAAACCTGGGGTTGCTGAAACGTACTCATATTCTTGTATCTACACAGTCGAGTAACTTGAAGTATAAACTTTTTGAGACAAGCTTACTGTTAAAAGAAAAAATAGTTATAAAAAAACCCAACCAAAACCAAAACACTGAGGCCCTGTGCCAGGGTCCGTGGTTTCCTTTGCCCTTCCGGGAAGGCTTCCGAGAGCGAGGCAGAGGGAAGAGGAAGAGCAGTTGTTCCCGAGTGCACAGAGCACCCCAGCCACTTAACCTGCGGGCTGCACACTCTGACCAGAACCACGTTTAAAGCACCTCGCTGGTGCAGGGTGACGGAGAACAAGTACTCACAGGTGAGCACAGCATGGTCTCTGACCTGAGAGAGGGCAGAAGTCCCAGGAACCAAAACGGGAGCTCAGTGTTACTCCCAAGGGAAAAAAACCATTTTGTTCTGAGCACATCCTCCACGATGTGAGACAAGAAGGTACGAACAGCCCCGACCGGCAGCTGTTAGAGCTGCATGTCCACCTAGTAACACTGACTCCTGTCTCTATTTTTAATTCTGCAGATGTGTCAATCAGAAAATTTTTTTCAAATGGGATTCCATGTCAGGGGCTGGGCAGTGAAAGCATCCAGTTTTGATCTGATCCTCTCTTCTCCTTAGGGTGGAGAAAGAAAAGAAGGTGCTAGGGACTGACTGTGTGTGCCTCCCCTTCACCCCCAAACATGCTGGAGCCTAACCCGCAATGCAATGGGGTTAGGAGGTGGGGCCTTTGGGAGGTGTTTAGGCCACGAGGGTGGAGCCCTCATGAATGGGATTAGTGCCCTAATAAAAGGGACCCCGAAGGGCTTGTTCTCTACTTTCCACCATGTGAACCAGCAGAGAGCAGTTGGCAATCTGCAACCCAGAAGGGGGTCTCAGCAGAACCTAACCAACCTGGCACCCTGATCTTGGACTTCCCAGCTTCCAGAACTGTGAGAAAGAAATGTTTGTTGTTGAAGCTGCCCAGTCGCTGGTAATTTGTTACAGCAGCCTAAAGGGACGGAGTCAGCAGGCCACCAGACCTTACCCTAGGGCTATGGGCTAACCAAGCAAAAGCCACGTGTGTGTGCGCACGTTTGTCTGTCTCCAGATGACTGAATATCCATTGAATCCTCTGTCCCCCTAAGGAGCAGTTATACTTACTGATCTATAGGAGCTTTGAGGACATGGGTATACTTTAGACTGTCTCAACGTCAGCCCTGGTTTGGGGATCACATGTGGATTTAATTTGTCCGGGAGCAGACAGGGAAAAATGTCATTAGGTAGGAAGACAGATTAATCCAGCAGCAAGAGAACAATGTTGCTAGCACAACACAGCTTTTTAACACAAAAACAAAAACTAAGAACCCGCTGTGCAAAGATGCTTTTGTGTACAGTTAATCTGATTGTTTCTAAAAGAATTTAAGGCACTTTATTCAAGTATATGTACTTAAATGAGCTTTTAAAAAGTGAACAAATGGTGAGGAGAAAATTAAAGTAGGAAAACAAAATAAAGCTGGAGGAGGGGAGGGCAGTAGACAAAATAGGTAAGATATCTGTAATTTCTCAGAGGTGGGCCAGGAATTAGGCTGCGAACTCTCCAGTAGCCACTGTGAGGAAGGGAATTCAATCTATTGCTGCAGAGCAATGTCCCCCAGACTGGACCAAAGTGTGGCTTAGGGACGTACAACCAGCACTGGTCTGACGGCGGGGAGGAGTTTCCCCGAGTCTCACGAGAGGGCTGCGGAAGTGCAGAGAGCAACTTCCTCAACAGCAGCTTGGCCTGAGGCTGTTTCTTAAAACTTTCTTCAGTGAAAATGGTGGGAGAACATTGAAATGGTGCTTAGGAAAAGCAGCTTTACAAAACCAGTAGCAAAAGCACCAAATGGATTCAAAAAGGGGTGGACCTTCTGGTCTATAGACCAACTGAAGGGAGGCAAAACTGTAAGCTCAGCTGAATCAGACGAGGAACAAACCAGAGCTTCAAGTACGTACTGGCTTTACCTGGGAACAGAGGTGTTCCCTTGTTTGTTTTCTTAAAGCCCACATTAATCTGCGAAGAATTTTGAGGACTTATTTTCACTTATATTGGCTTAACAAGTTAAATGACCTTGAAACTTTTCCAGGCCTCTGACTGTATCTTTCTATTACAAAGCTGCATAAACATTAACACTTCTATGATTATCTCAGATATGGGGAGAAATCTGGAGTAGGACGAGGGAGGTTTCAGAGAGGCCTCAAACAGAAAAATGTGGAAAACTAGTTATTTGATGCTCAAGTTATCACATTTCCTACTCAAGTTACCAGGTTTCCTACTAGTTAGTTATCAAGTGAGACTGCGTTAGCCATGCCAGAGATAGGAGGAAGAGACGCAGGCGTTCACATTTGCTGTGCCGATTGCGAAACTGAAGCCTACCCCGTAAGATGCCATGTTTATGACCGTTCCCCTGTGGTATTTTGGAAATCAACATTCTCTCAAATCCAATTCATTTGGGCAAAAACATGAGTCTATTGCTATCTTTTTGGTCACTTTTTAAAGTGTCTAAAGGAACACTTTTTAGCATCTACTCAAAAGCACAACTAGCAAAGAATTTGGCTGTTTCATCATGCTCCCAAACGAAGGAAACGTCAGCCACAGCAGAGGTACTACTTACTAGCTGGGTGATTTCCCCTCAACTATCTGCAGTGAAATAATCAACCATGTGAGCATTTCCACGAAGATAATTAGATCCCAAAGTTAATATTCTCTGATAATCATTAGGGGAAGTAAACGGTTCTCTAGGAGCTGGAGCTAACACTTCAGGCTGCTTGTAATTTCGTAACAGCAGAAAACTTTATTAAACAACCTATTTTTCCCATACCCAGAAGACTCAAAACCAGCTTATGAGAGGAGAGAACATAACCGAATCGGGGGAAAAAAACCACTGAATCTCAGACTTCGCTCTGCCTTTTATATTCATAGAACTCCAGAGGAGGAAGACTCCGGGACCACCATATTTAGTCAATAAACCCCCCCCCACCTTTGGGGGTCTCTGAAGCACAGGAACCAGTACTTCCTCTTCCTGCCCCAGAGAGCGCTATCTAACCCAGACAGACATAAAATTGATTTTTCCGAGGCTGCTATGGAAACAGAATTGCTTCTAGACTGATTTCACTGGGACAAGCAAGCACATGTTGGAGAACAGCAGAAGCCCAGGTGCTAAGGGTCAAATGACAATTATGGCTGGAATATGGGGGAGAGCCATCTGCAACTACATCTCATTTAAACGTGTTGGCCAGACCCGATGGCAGATTACAGAGCAAAAGTCTCCAAGTGACTCCAGTGAACTGGCAACAGACAGTGGGAGGAGAGAGGTCATTTGAGAGGAAGGCAGCAATTAAAAAGGGTTTTCAGCCTACCTGATGAGAGACTCTAGGATGGCGGGGGTGGGACCTTTCTGGAACTCCAGTTCTTTGTAGTGTAGCGCTTTGGCATATGCTCGGCACTTGGCAGCCCTCTCACCCAGTAAAACAATGCCATTGTCGTCTCTCAATGGCAGGGGGCCCTGGAGGAGAGCAGAAGCCCACAGGAAAATGGCAGACGGGGCACAAACAAGAGTGCGCCACGTGAGTGCTTCTCCCCTCCCACCAGCTGGTTCTGTCAGGCTCCATCTGGACAATGGGGAAAAGTCTCACCTTGTCACTGTGCTCCATGAATTCAGCCAAGTTCAAGAGGGTTTGTGTGACTTCAGCGATGTCCTGTGAGGTGAGGGCCAACTCGATGCTTCTGATAAGTTCATCCTGTTGGTCTTCATTCAGTTCAGACCAGCAGGACACAAAGGCGGCATTGAAGAGATCCCTGAAGGCAGAGAGGGGTGGAGAAAGATATCGGAAATGCCGCTGCCTGGTGCCAAGCCACACCTACCGTGCTTCCCCGAAAAGACGACCTAGCCGGACCGTCAGCTCTAATGCGTCTTTTGGAGCAAAAATCAATACAAGACCCGGTCTTATATTATACTATATTATGTAAAACGCAGTCTTAGAGTAAAATAAGACCAGGTCTTATATTAATTTTTGCTCCAAAAGACGCATTATAGCTGACGGTCCAGCTAGGTCTTATTTTCGGGGAAGCACAGTATCTGTCTACCCTGGTATCACTTATACTGGTTATACAGACCAGTGCTGTCCAATAGAACTTGCTGGAAATAGTCTATATCTTCCCTGTTCAATGAGATAGCCATTGATCATTGAGGACTTGAGCTGTGGCAAGTGTGGCTGCGGATCTGAATTTTGAGTTTTGTTTAATTTTAATTAAAATAACCACATGTGGTTAGTGACTACTGTATTTTACAGCTCAGGTACAAACATCATGACATATAGGAACTGTGTGTGGGGGCAAGAGGAGAAAGACGAGCAGAGAAAAGTAACTTGTCTCCACAGGCATATTACTTGGCAGTTTTTTTGCATCATTGCTTGTCACTGGAGGGGATGAACAAAAAGGGGACTTCTAACACAGAAGTTGGCATTAACAGATTTGTAAAACAATAATCTTCAAATAATTCTTGGGATATTTCTCAGGCAATGTCCAAATTCCTAAAATCGGAAGTGGCAAAGACAGCCTCTGTTACTACTATTCAAAATATAACCAGACCCTTAGTTGGATGGTCATAAACAGAATGACAACAGAACTTAAGAAGCCAGAAACATCCAAGTCTACCTATACATCTTAAAAGATTCTCTAAGCCAGTCTCTAACAGCTTGGACCTTCCAAAGACCTGGAACCAGAGGTGCCATTTCTAACATTACTACAAGTATTTTAAATCCCTACAACGTCACGTGGGTGGACCTATTTGCTACCCCTGACATTAGAACTTTAATCCCCACCCTCTCTTTTTTGGTGACTATGGAGAGAGGAGAGTTGGAAACCACAGAACATGCCTATAATGTATGGATTTAGCATTTGATGCCTCTGCATCTACTTTTTGTTACAAGTTATATAGGTTAAGTCAGATCAATGTATACAATTTTGGAATCTGATGAAAAAAACAATATTCAAAATTCAAAGGATAATATAATATAAAGACTGAAAGAAGTGTAAATTAAAAAATAAGCTTTCTGGTCTAGGTCCGAGGCCACATTGGATCCGAAATGAAAATATCTGGCACGAAGGGGATAAACACATATGTGTATATTTATCACAAGACTCTTTTGGATGACATTGTGTTCAAAAGTGACTTGGAACAGAAGAGAGGTACACTAAGACAGCTAAGCATACAAAATCTGTACTACGGAAACACGGACGTCCTAGGAACTATTTTAAAGCATTATAAAAATACTTGAAAGAAATGAGATGAGGGAGGTTCCAGTCAAGATAGCGCAGTAGCCTCGGAAACAACTAAGGATGATGCTTGCCAGAATCCTTTCACAATAATAAATCAAGAAATTTATAGGCGCAAACTGGATCCATAATAAATGCTTTGTTCTGACTGGGGGAAAAAAAAAAGATAAACCAAATCATGGCATCAAAGCAACAGTCTCAGGGACAATCACTAAATACACTGCTAAATCACCACACCTGCTAACTCCAAACAGCAAACCAGCTGTGCTGATAAAAGCGAAATAAAATGCCTTTCCTTTGGCTTCTTCCTAACGAGAAAGGCTATCTGTTAACTAAATCACCGTTTTATGCCTCATTGTAAATCATAATTGCCCATTGTAGAAAAATTTGGAAAATAGGGGGAAAAAAATCACTGCTTAAACCACCCACTTAGAGATAATCGTTGTATTACTTTCTAAACTTTTCCCTACATACATATATTTGTAATAGTTAAAATCACATTTATACCATTTTATATTCCATTTCATTCACATTATACTATAAAGATTTTTGCATGCATTAAAACTTTTCATAAACCAAATTTTTTTTTTTTTTTAGATTTTTTTATTGGGGAAGGGGAACAGGACTTTATTGGGGAACAGTGTGTACTTCCAGGATTTTTTTCCAAGTCAAGTTGTTGTCCTTTCAATCTTAGTTGTGGAGGGCGCAGCTCAGCTCCAGGTCCAGTTGCCGTTACTAGTTGCAGGGGGCGCAGCCCACCATACCTTGTGGGAGTTGAACCGACAACCTTGTGGTTGAGAGGACGCACTCCAACCAACTGAGCCATGCAGGAGCTCAGCGGCAGCTCAGCTCAAGGTGCCGTGTTCAATTTTAGTTGCAGGGGGCACTGCCCACCATCCCTTGTGGGACTCGAGGAATTGAACTGACAACCTTGTGGTTGAGAGCCCACTGGCCCATGTGGGAATCGAACCGGCAGCCTTCGGAGTTAGGAGCATGGAGCTCTAACCGCCTGAGCCACCAGGCCGGCCCCATAAACCAAATTTTTAATGGCTGTTTAAGATTTACTATTTAAAACAGTATTTTTTATGGCAAATTCTATTTTCCAAAGATGACTGCAACACTATCTCCTGTTCCATATGCTCTTCTAGAATCATGCTACTCTCCTATGAAGAGGTAGCAACCGTGTCTCCTCCCCTTGAACCCTAGTGGGACTTTGTGACTCCCCTGAACAACAGAGTATGGCAGAAGTGACACTATGTGACTTCCAAGGCTAGGTCATACAAATAGCATGCACTTCCGTGGGAACACTCACTCCTGAACTCAGCCCGTATTCTGTGAGGAAGCTGGAGCAATCCATCACGCAGTTCGTGCACAGAGGAACCAAGGCCCAGCCAGGCCCGAATTTCCAGTTGACAGTCAGCCCCAATTTGCCAGACATATGAATAAGCCATCTTGAAAGTAAACATTCCAGCCCCCAGACAAACACCCCCACTGACTGTGTGCAGCAGAGACAAGCTGTCCCCACAAGTCCTGTTCAGATAGATTCATGAGCAAAATAAATGACTGTTGTTGTTTTGGACCACTAAGTTTTGGGGTATTTGTAATGCAGCAATAAATAACTGGAATATATTATTATTGGAAACAGGTTATAGTAAACTATCACATAGCTGTTTTTCAGAGTTGTAAATGACTTTGTAATTAAAATTTTGGACCTAAATCTATTAAGGAAAGGTCTACTCACAAGGTTAAGTTGGATGCTTTTCCTGCAATAGGACTTTTTTCAATTTGCCTTTTTCTTTACCTTTCCCCCCCAGAAGTTAGCAAAATTAAAAGTACTAGCCCTGTCACTATTGCCTATTCCATTACTAATTCTTATATTAATATATCGTTTCCTACGTGCTGAGCCTCTTGAGGCCAGCCTGAAGCTGGGAAGGAGGAGTCCTGACACATACCTGGCCATCGGGTTGTAGGCCTGAGCCAGGGCCCAGCACGAGCGCAGGGAGGGGGACGAGGAGTCCTTCAACAGCTCCAAGCTCAGCCGTCTCAGCCACTCCAGCCAGTCATCTTTGGAGACCCTTCTGGCAGCTCCCCAGGCCTGTAATCCCACAGGTGACAATGGAAAACCATCAACTTTAAGGGCCAATTGTCTATTTAATAGTCTACTTCTTTGATTTATAAAATTATACCTCTCCTGATAAAATTCCCCCAGAGCACAAATAAAAGAATAATATTTAATTAAAAGCCATAAAGCAAAAACAGCAACCTCTCAAATATACCACAGTGTAATGCAGAGTCTCAGCTCCCAGCAGGTGAACACAAGAGATGTTGAGGCCAAAAAGGAACACCCCCGGAGCCATGGCTAGCGGGTTCATACCACTATATTCTCGCTGGCGGCTGGTCGAGAAGCAAACATCTGCCAGTACCCCACAAGGGGGTCTTCCTGCACCACAGTCTCACTGGCGACTGGGCGAGACACAGGAAATAGAATCCGCACCATCTGCAATCGCATCATCTGCACTCTCCATGCTTGCAAATGTAGCTGGGGCAGTTATATACAAAACAATAGTGGCTAATGGCCAACTGGTTACAGCTGACGGCCATCTAAAAACTGAGCCAGCACCTTTCCATGTGAGGTCCAGAGCCTGGAAACTGCTCTCCTGGCCCTGTCCCTACACAGTACAGAAAGTCTGTCTTACAACCAATTTGTGCTGGATTCTATCAGCAAAGCAGAGAGCTCTACAGACCCAGAATGGATGGGGACGGTCACATATGGACTGTATTCACTTAATGGCCTCCAGCAGTGTGTGAAGGGCCCTGGGCGCTCTACATTAGGACACTGGCTCAGCTGACAGCAGTCACACAGGGAAAGGGAAACTGCTCACCACCCTGAATCATGTCAGTCAGGTGAGTGGTGAGCTCCTGGCACATGGCACTATGGTGGAATAACACAAAAGGAGTGGAGCAGATGTAATTTTTACTATCTAGTGTATGCCCTCTAATTGTCCTCAAGACTCCAACCTGCCAGGCATCAAGAGTTACTCAGGGGCAGCTTCGATGGGTGGAAAGACTTGGGCTCTGGAGACAGACAGTGTAGTGCAGTGGCCAATAGCCATACTCTGGAGCTCAGTGGCTTGAGCGCAAATCCCAGTTATGTAACTTATGGGCTGTCTGACCTTAACTTATCTCCTCTGAGCCTCAGTCTCCTCCTCTGTAAATTAAGGATAATAGTTCCCATCTCATAGGGTGTTTAAAGGTTTAACTAAGTATATATATGTGTAAAGGATTTATAACAGTGCTTGGCACAAAGTTAGAGCTGTGTGTGAGTGCCTGGTACTCGGAAGTTAGAAACACCTGGTTGGAATCCTGGCTCTGCCACTCAGCAGCTATGGCACCCTGAGCAAATTACTTGTCTGTTGCATCCGGGCCTCAGCCTTCCTTATCTGGGCATAATGTATCTAAAGGGTCTAGCTGGAACAGATGAGCAAAAAAATGGTTGCAATTATTATCAAAATGACATCTCTTTGAATTGGCCCGGACCTAACTACTAAATCCCAAATTTTTAAAATAAATTTTTGAAAGACTTTTTCCAGCAGAACAGACATATGGATCCTCCCTAAACCAGGAAAATCACGTATGTTAGAGAAGAACTTCTCAAGGGAAGTGGTCCATGGAGTGAGAGACCCCATGTGCTACAGCGCCTAACCATCAATGGCTCAACCCATCACCTTCCTGGGACAAAGTGGAGACCTGCTGCTGCTTTCGATGAGGTACCCATGGGGGACACTGCACAAACTACTATTTTATGTCAGAAGCCGAAGTAGAGATACGACAGGAGACAAACTAAAAAATTATGTGAAGGATTCTCAATGACCATACAATGAGAACAACTGAACTAGAAAGAAGTGACACCAGATACCAGAGACTTGCCTTTTAGGCCTTGTCCTGCTGAATGAAATGGGAACATCAAGTCCTTTTCTATCCAGGCATGTCTGGTTTCCTCCCTATACAATGGATCTCTGGATCGCTGCACTGTATGTAGCATGTGGCATTTTAAAAGTTGGACATATGAGTATAAAAGGAAGTTGTCACTACTGTCTTTTGCCCTCTAATGACGCAAGGATGAGCCTGGGTAAAGCAGAGGCAATTCAGCACAGTGGTTAACAGACTGGGTTTGGGAGTCACACTATCTAGGTCAAATCTTGGCTCCACCATTTACTAGCTGACATTGCCAAATTACTTAACCGTTCAGTGCCTCAACGTCCACATCTGTAAAATGGGGGTAGTAACGACAGCACCTAACCCGTAGTGTTACTGTGAAAATTAAAGGAATCGATATAGGTAAAGTGCTCACAACAATGCCTGACACATGGAAAGCACTCAACAAATGCTGGTAGCTGTTATTGCTACCATTGTTGTTGTTAACCATTTGATAAAAGGGGTCTTCAAAAAAAGTCTGGGCCGGCCCGGTGGTTCAGGCGGTTGGAGCTCTGTGCTCCTAACTCCGAAGGCTGCCAGTTCAAGTCCCACATGGGCTAGTAGGCTCTCAACCACAAGGTTGCCGGTTCAACTCCTCGAGTCCCGCCAAGGATGGTGGGCTCCGCCCCCTGCAACTAAGATTGAACACAGCACCTTGAGCTGAGCTTCCACTGAGCTCCCGGATGGCTCAGTTGGCTGGAGCGTGGGCTTTCAACCACAAGGTTGCCAGTTCAATTCCTCGAGTCTTGCAAGGGATGGTGGGCAGTGCCCCCTGCAACTAAGATTGAACACGGCACCTTGAGCTGAGCTGCCACTGAGCTCCCAGATAGCTCAGTTGGTTGGAGCGCGTCCTCTCAACCTCAAGGTTGCCGGTTTGACTCCCACAAGGGATGGTGGGCTGAGCCCCCTGCAACTAGCAACGGCAACTGGACCTGGAGCTGAGCTGTGCCCTCCACAACTAAGACTGAAAGGACAACAACTTGAAGCTGAACGGCACCCTCCACAACTAAGATTGAAAGGACAACAACTTGACTTGGAAAAAAGGCCTGGAAGTACACACTGTTCCCCAATAAAGTCCTGTGACCCTTCCCCAATAAAATCTTAAAAAACAAAAAGAAGTCTTAGCTTAATGGATAACGGCACAATCAGTCAGGCTAAGTCCCCCACATGGGGTTTTCCCCGCTGCTATTTAATTTAAAACAGAATCAACTCAATTCTCTGGTTCTGTAGTAACTGTTTAAATGCCAGCCAGTTTCCTTTTGCCCTCCCACTGGCCACTGACCGGTACAGGTTGGTGGGATGCTAGCTTATTCATTTAGAAGCTAAGCCCAATAGAAGCTGCTGAAAATCCTGGAAGGCATTCCAGAGGTATATATATACATATACACACACACACATATATATATACATACATATATATATGTATATATATGCATATATGTATGTATATATATGTATATATAAATGTTTTTTATGTTTTCTGTACCATGTAAATCCTCTGTTAGTACAGCCAATAAAAGGTGACTGAGGTGACAAATTGTTATTTTGAAAGCTGGTTAAAACTAGTAAATACACCAATCCCTAATTATCACGACAAGTATGCAGAGCACAATTTACTTTTCGTTGAAATGGAACTGAGTGGCAGCTGTGGGGGACTTTGCTTAGGGTTTTTGAACTTGACTTGTTCTCTCAGGTGAGATAAAAATTCCTTTTTCTGTTTGGCAAAGGTTATGCTTATTTTTCCAAGTGCTGGGTAGAAAGCAAAACTTCCTGGAAGCAAACTAGACTACTGGAGAATTTCCTAAAATAGAGACCAAAGCTCTAAAGCAGGGCGGACAGCTTCCTGGTTGGAAGGACATTCTGAACCCAGGCAGGCTGAAAACATCTGGGTGGAAAAAAGCACATCTGTTCTCCTTGCCTGGCCCCTCCCTCAAGTGTGAGATGTCAGCAGGGTGGCCTCAAAACGGCCTGGGAATGCCAAGTGACTGATGACCTTTTTCTTCCTCCTGGAGTCTCAGACGAGCAATCATAAAACCCACAGACAGGAAGCACCATCACTCCTGACCCAGGGATCTCTTACCACACCGTCTTCCACCATCAAATATCTCTCAGCTGTGGTCACTTTCGAGCTGTCTGGGCGGGTAAAAGCTGACACCACAGACAGTAATAAACCCCAAGTGTGGCTAAGCTGGGTGTGAACACATGCATACAGGTCTGCGTTCAAACCTTTATGGGCTTGGCCAAAGAAGAGAACGAGTCAGCTGGGACCCAGTCCTGCCCAGTTCTTTACCTCCATCTGCTGTTACACATGACATGCAGCTGCCTTGGGTCAGCTGCTAACAAAGGAAGAGGAATACCATGTTGAAATCCAAACTGGATTTCACTCATCAGAAGCACTAGAGACTAACGCAAAATGGGGAAATAAGCAACCTGGTCTTTTTATTTAAAAGTCAGTGATGTACCTATGCTTGATTATTCTGCTCAGACCCATTACAGAGATTTTGAAACTGCCTGCTTTTAAGTGGATGGCTGATGGCATACAGGGTGAGAAGCTGGTTATACCCCAGCTTTGGTCAGCATAGAGAATTCAGTACTTACTTATCTGCAAAGATCTAAAACCTCGCTACTCAAAGTACGGTCCATGAACCAGTACCATCGCCATCACCTGGGAGCTTGTTAGAAATGCAGAACGTCAGGCCTGACCTCATCCGCCTGAATCAGAGTATTTTAACAAGCTCCCCAGCAGCTGATAAGCCCCTTGAGTCTGAGAAGTTTGAGAAGCACTGCTTTGAAGAGCCTGAATCAGCCTCAGTGCTAACCAGGGGCTCACTGGTTGCGTTCCATTCATGCAAAAAGAGAATGATATTTTCAACAGTGTCCTACTGTCAAAGCTCCAAGGGAGCACAGAAGGACACTGTGTTCTCTATTTTCCCTCTAATACAAAAATTTATAATTCGGACACCCTGAGAAAGACAAAATGACCTAAGTTCATGATATGTAGATTTTCAGAAAAATGCTTGGGCTGGTTTTTGGTTGTTTTAAAACGAAGGTGGCAAGAGCTGAAAGTTTTGAACAAGAGAAGAGCAGGGCTCTGCTTTCCAAGCTCCCTCGGAAACGATGGACCTGCCTTTTGGAGGTTGATGGTGCTGACGTGCAGTTTCTTCATGGGTCCCGTTTCTACTGGCCCACTAGCCAATGCATCCCCCTGGCCACTCCTCAGCATTCGATGCTGGTAAATCAAAGGGTCCTCCTCTTCATCGGCAAGGGTGTAGCCCTGCAACCAGAGATTATACATGGAACCTGTAACTCTACGAGCTGCTCGCTCCCCGTTTAGAAAACATCCTTAATTAAGCCTTGGGAGGTTCACACCTTCTGGAAGAGCCAGGATGCAGGTGTGGCTCCCTGTTTGGACAAAATGAATCACAGGCGGGCTGTATTCCCCACCATAGAACAGTCTGTGTGGGTCACTGACAAGCACTGACAATAGTATGGGCTCACAACCGGCAAACAGGAAGCAACTGTGAGCAACGATAAAAGGATGAGGAGTTGCCTGTGTTTGTGTGGTTTTCAGACTGGAAACCACAGAATGGTCTGCACATTTTTTAATGGTTAAAGAAAATCAAGAGAAGATGAATATTTTGTAACACATGAAAATTACTGGAGAATGATATTACTGGAAGGCAGTCAGGCTTATTCTGTTTTGTGTGCATATGGCTGCTTTCAGGCTGCAGTGGTAGAGACCAGAGCCTGAAAAGCTGAAAAAAATTTACTGTCTTTACAGAAAAAGTTTGCTGATCTCTAGTTCAGAACTAAAAACTAGATATATTCCCATAGCTCAGATTACAAGAATACCAGTGAGAAAGACAAGGCAGGAGGGGGGAACCTTGAAACAAAAAGGAGGTATACTTCACCTTGACAATCCTGCAGATGAGGACATCATAGCGCTGATGGTTGATTCGGTGTCTCACCAGAACTTTATTCACCATTGGAATGAAAATTTGGTACTATGACAGGAAAGGAAGGTCAGAAGCCATTACTTTAGAGAGTGGAAAACAGAGAAAAGAGTATTACACCCACTACATTACAGCTACTTCTTTTGGGTTTGGGGCTAGCTCTGTGGTATTCAGAAACATCACTTTTACCCCCTCCTGCTATAAATCTAGTCATCATCTCCCCTCTGGGTTACTGCAACAGCCTCTGCTTCCACTCTCGGCCCAGTCTATTCTTCCACAAGGCACTGAGAGTAATCATTTTTAAGTGTTAGGTCAGATCACAGTCTTCCTGTGCTCAGAACTGTCTACAGGCTTCTAGTCTTGCTCACAGTGAAAGCCAAAGTACTTAAAGGCCTGTAACAGTGCTGGGAACATGGCCTCAGAATCACCTGGGGGCTTATGAAACCAGGGATTGCTGGGCTCCATGGCCCGAGGTCCTGAATCAGTGGGTCTGGGGTGAGGCCTGTGAACTGCGTTTCTAACAAGTTCCCAGCTGAGTAAATTAGGACACTGCTCATCTGGGATCCCATTTTGAGACTCACGGGCCTGCAACACCTCGTTTCCACTCCTCCCCCCAGTCCTGCCCTATCTCTATGACCTTTTCCAAGCACTTTCTCCCTGGTTCCCTCCTCTGAAGTCACACTGCTCTCCTGCTGTTCCTTGAACCCTTCAAGCATGCTGCCAGCTCACATCTTTCCATTTGCTAATGCCTTCCGCCTGCATCCAACTCTCTGGGCTCGAGCCTTTACTTTATTTAGGTCTCTGCTCAAATGTCAACTTATCAGAGGTGCTCCCAGCATCTCTCCCACTCCCACCCATCACCCTGAGGACACAAACTGTGTTTATTAGCTTTGCTTCATCGGAATGTAAGCTCTGTGAGAACAAGGACATCGTTCTGTTTACTATGTTATCCCCAGAACAGCACTTTACGCACATAGGTGGCTCAATAAATATTTGCTGAATAAATGAAGAGGAAAAACAGCGCAAATAATTCCCCGTTCTCTGACAGAGGCTCGAGACCTACAGAATACCACGGAGAGGGTCACAGGCAGGCGGACGAGCACGCCTGTTCGGACTCCTGCCTTACCTTCTTCCCCAGCTGAAAGACGAGTGAAGACAATGTGTCCATGGCTGTGGGACGCAGTTCTGGGCTCTGGTCCAGTGTCCGAACAATCGGGTGAATGATCCGGGAGGCGTAGTCAGTGAAATCCAGGGACTCCGTCAGGCGGTCCACGGTCTCTAATGCGGCCCTAGAACAATCACTAACATACAGTAACTGCTAACATACAGCCCCGCAGGGAGAGAAGTGGCTGAGGGGTACCCTCACAATCAGCACCGAATGGAAAGGAATGGCTTCTGAGGGATTTTGGGTGACATGGATCCGACAAACATTCCAGTGAGATGGGGACAGTTAAGATTTCCATAAACCTGGGACATTTCTGGACTAAAATATTGGGAGTTGAAATAACAACAACAAAAAAACAGAAAGATGACCTGGGAGCTTCAGAAAAGGACATTTTTGACAAAACATTAAAAGCTTGATGGCTGTTAGTCCCAAAGGGCAGGTGCTTACTTTCGAGATGGCAGTGGAACTTCAGGGGCATCAAACAACTTCACGATAGGGGGCAGCAACAAATGGAGATAGTCATCCAGGTTGGCGCCAAACAGCTGGATTGCAGCCAGCAACTGCAAAAGGCAGCAAAAGCACCGAGGTGAACAAACACAGTGCGGTGTCAAGCATCGAAGTGCACGGGGAAGGGGCAGTGGCATGGATACTTCAAACTTCTGTGGGGACTCTGAAAAACCTTTAATAAGTGGCTGTGAACTGTATTCTTTTGGTAGTATTCAACCCCGCTCCCCCATTTTATTTTGCTTATGTATTACTTTGCCTTCTCTGAGTTTATTTCAGTTGATAAAGAATCTCACTGGATAATAGAGAAAATTGGTCTGGGATAAAACATTTACCAAGAATAACCCATTAAAAGAGACAAAACAGAAGGATAATCAGGGACTGTAAACATTCTGCAAACTGTAAGCTGCGTGAGGCGGGAATTAATGTTCTTCGGGTTCAAATTTGTGGATCAAGCCCCATCCTGTCATTCAGAACCGGGTCTCGCCACTTAGCTGACTATCCAGGGATGCTGATGGATGCTGGACACCTCGCTAGAGGATGTTCTGGGTTACTCACCTTGATGGAGACGATGCGGCCTGGGCTGTTATCATGCATGAAGACGCGGAGCATGTGTGGGATCAGCTGGGGCAGGTAGAGCTTAAATTCACCGCCAAGAGCTACCACAATTTGCTCAATGAGAAGAATGATCGTGCTCTGGATTGAGGTGTTCATGACCCAGAATTCCTATAAAGAGGGAAGAGACAGGAAGGAGCAAAGCCATGTGCCCTTCTGCTAAAATACGAACTAAGGAACTAAGAAGAACTAAGATGGCCAACAAGAAGGGAAAAATGTAGTGAGCACGGCCTGCCCCAAGATGAGCTCCTTCCCCACGGGCCTCCTGGCATCCTGTCACCGTCATAGGAACAAATGAAACTGCATTTCTCCGAATGCACGAGGTTACTTTGTCCCTCTGTGCCTTGCTCATGCTGCTCTTTGCCTAGAATGCCACCTCCTGCTCACCTCAGCCCTACCTGTCGTTCTAGACCTGGCTCAAGCCTCACTCCTCCAATGAAGGCTTTCCTGTTCTCCTTCCTATTATCCACTTTGGGTCCTCTGGCCCTCCTCTTTTCTAGCACCTGTAATACTTCATTTTCTTTGCCACCCGCCTACTACTAGACAGTTAAGCACAAGAAACCCCCTGGATCCACCTCTGTCTCCCCAGAATCTGGCAGAACACCTGGCATATTGCAGCCATCCAAACACACATTTATAGAAGGAACAAGTAAGTCTGCGTCACTCTAGAAGCTCTCAAGTCGTCCAGGAAAGATTCTTTACTTTGGGTAACACCTGGTCTCTACCCGACGAGGGCGATGCCAGTGTTAGCAAGATTTCCTGCCCTTGCTGGATTTATTTAGACTTTGCTAGAGAGCATCTGACATCTGTCCCATGTCATTTTTGGACCTTGATAGTGCCGGAACAGGACCACTTTCCTATACCCATGTCATTAGATTCCACGGAAGTTACTAAAATAAAAACTTGCTCAATTGGCTACAGATCCTACCTCAGGACTGTAAGGCAAATTGGTCCAAGTCTCTGACTCCAGGAAAAGCTGTCACTTAAGTCAACTAAAAAAGACAGTCGCCTACTGCTTTCTTTAAAACCTCCAGAGTAGGAGACAATGATAATAGAAACTGTAATGATGGCAGCACATGCCTGTTAATACTCTTGGGCCCCCGAATAATTCAGAGTGAAGTCAATGAAAAAAAATAAAAAAGGATAACTCTTCAGGAGAAAGGCTTTATAGAGCCATAAGGTACTTTCATTAAAAAAAAAAAATTTTTTTCTTGAAGCGTAATAGTTTAGAAAGTAAAATCCATACTAAACGATGCTGGTAAAATATTCTTTCTCTGCTTGAACAGAGAAGTATTTTCTCTAAAAAAGCTATTTTCTCTAGGTTTCTTACGCTTTGCCAAAGAAACACCATAGATTTTATGGCCTCCACGATGCATCTGATGTTGATTTGCTTGGACCAAGCTCTGCCTTCTTTAGAGAAAGCCCACCTACTTCCCCACTGCATTACTTGCGGCTCCTCACAGGGGTTTTTCTACCTCAAAGAAGCCAGGCAGTCGGCCCAGGGATGTGGCTGGATCACTGTTCACAAAGACTGTTCCCTTCCTGGGCTCGGCGGAGCTCATTAAAATGCCGGATCAACAGCCAATAGAAAAGCCCAACTCCACCTCCACTATCGTGGAACAAATGAACGCTGTATTTTGCAGGTGTGAGGCTCCCGGCCTCAAATCCCTACGTGGGGGTCGTAAGTCTTTTTGGGGGGATGCATCAGGTTATTTCCGCTGCAAACCATGAGTACACTGCTTCCTCCCTCTCATCCCCCAGTACCAGCCCTCAGGCTCTTTAGCATTCGGCCTAACTCTTCTTTGTACAGAGGCCTCTGTGGCAGGAGTCAGGGAACAGAGCGACTTTAATTATTTACACGTGTAGGAGGTTTTCAGTGCTGAGACCCAGTTTCGGGCAAGTTCCATTTTTGAAGCCAGCCACTTTGATTTCAGTCCTGCTGCTTCCTTGAAGCTAACTACAAAGGTCTGGTGTAGAAGAACAGAAATCACTGGAAGAATTGCCTTCTAATTCTTTGAGGACACAGCCATCTCTTCAAAGCAACCTTCCCAACAGAGACGTTTAACTTATATAGAACAGCAGGAAGCAGGCCTCCCCCTCACACAGCAAGTCGACGTTGCCATCAATGGGGAGGCCTCTGCACCTGCTTAAAGCAAGTTATCAAATCTGGGGCGTGAGCCTCTTCTCGTGTGCCACTGCAGTCAGGAGGCGGCATTTATGCTTCTGAAGGTAGAGGGTAAGGCATCACCTTCTCCCTCAGCGCCTGACGAAGCCCATCGAAGCCCATCGTATTTCACGGCCCCAGGAAAACCCCCTCCCCAGTGCTCTCTAAGGCCATGGTTTTATGGGCAGTAAGAAAGAGGGCTTTCGTGGGAATAGTAAAACACTGTTGTGATATTAAAGTGAAATTGCTTTGTCGTATGTGAGGCAAAGAACTCAAGAGTCTATTTCTGGCAGAACAATTACCTCAGACTTCACACCTTGTACTCTGGTACCTGGGAGCCTGCAGCAACAGCCCTCCTCCCCCTTTCTCAACCCAGTGGGACACCTTGCTCCACTTTTTTATACTCGGGTTGTACGAGCTCTACCACGACCCATGAAAAAATGTCCAGGTTATCCAAACCCGCTTCTGAATATCCCTTGACCCAAACACTGACGAACAGGCCAAAGCATTCATTTCCACTCACTCTCATGAGGGTGACTATTTCATCCATATAAGGTCTGATGTGGCTCTTCACAAAGGACACCAACATTCCCAGCTGCTGGAACAGAAACTGAAAGAGAGAAGAGTTGGCACCGTGAAGAACGCAGAATTCCCAGGTTTATCCTAAGTCCATGGGAACGAATACAGACAACTATGAAATCAGTGTCCGCACCACCCCATCTACGGAGACTGTTTGAAGGAATCAGACTTAACACCTTTGGTGGCGATGGTGGTGGGGGCTCAAAACAACCGTCCACGGCTTTACACACCAGGCAAGTCTGGCTCTGGGGCCAGACTGGCCGTTTTGAGTCATTCTGTCACCTATTAGCTTTGTGACCTTCATTTCACCTCTCTGAGCCCAGCCTATTCAATGGGAAAATGGAGATAATCCTATTTGTCTCACAGGCTTGTTGTAAGAGTTAAATGGGACAATAACACCTGGAAAGCACTAGAACAGCGGGACATGAATACTGTTTAGTGCTCAATGAACATCAGCTATCATTGAAGGATTCTGAAGTCACTAGAGGCTTAAAAATAGACAAAGTTTTAATCAACTGTAAACGTATTTTTTTGTTTATTCAGCTCCAATTCACTGCTACCATATTTCCCTGAAAATAAGACCTAGCCGGACAATCAGCTCTAATGCATCTTTTGGAGCGAAAATTAATATAAGACCCGGTATTATATTATATTGTTATGTTGTATTAATTATATTATACCCGGTATTATATTATGTTATATTACATTATATTGTTATATTATATAAGACTTATATTATAGTAAAATAAGACTGGGTCTTATATTAATTTTAGTTCCAAAAGACACATTAGAGCTGATTGTCTGGCTAGGTCTTATTTTCAGGGAAACACAGTAGGATACTTTCTAAAATAAATACAGCTAACACTTATGGGCACTGTAGTTCATTTATAGTAATTAACTCAATTAATTAAGTCTGAATTAATTAGCTAACTATCAGAAATTATGAACCAAAGCAGCAAGCAAATTGGGAAGGGATAGAATAAGGAGATTCTATTTAGGTTGGTACTTGGCAACTATAAGAAGAGATTCCATCCACTAAATAAAGCTGAGAACAAGAAGGGCTTGGGAAAGGGAAACCCCAAGTACTTTCCACGTTAAAAATGTCTTCAGGGTGTAGTTTTTATTTTGTTATGATATTTAGATAGTGCTACAGGTCAATACTAAGTAGCAAACATATTCTAAATCCCCCTCCCCAAAAGATTTTTTTTGCTCTCTATGCCTTTGTTGCCCTCCATTAATAAGGATAATTTAGAGAGAAACATACATATTTTCACTCTTCTTCACATTTTGAAACTCAGCTAAGTTAGGGACAAATAGAAAGTGTTCCAAATAGTGAGTAGTGAACTTACAGAACTCATTACCTGAAGAGGTGAGATTGACAGGACATATAGGATTGGGCTCAAAGAGAGTCTGGACTAATTCTCTAGTGACAGGGACACCAATGGACTCTAAGGGGGTTAGAACCCGGTCACCGCATGGCACAGGTTCAACTTAGTACAGCCATCACTACCTATCTCCTGGGCCCCTCCTCACAGAACCACTGCGGATAGTTTTTGTGAAATGGTCCCTATAAAAGTATATTACAGAGATCCGGGGACACGAGGCTCCAAATATAATGGTGCTTTAGTTACATTTTTGTTATGCGAAACCTGAAAGAAGATAGAAAGTCTACGCTGGAGAAAAAGCAGGGCACTGGGGATGCAGGGAGATCAGGGAAAACCATGAGACAGAAAAGACAAAAGCTCCCGATCCTGGCTGTCATTTCAACCCTGGCTGTCATTTCGTATTAGGTGTAAATGGGGAAGCCTCTCCGGTGCCTGATTCATAAGGAGTGGTGACACATGCAAACAGACAGGCAAGTGCCTCACTCAGGCAAGGGGCCGAGTGGCCACCTCATTTCCTCTCCCTTAGAATCTTTCACAAGTTTTTTTCTCTCCCCCCCTCCTCAACGTCAGTGTTTTAATAGAACACATAGTTTTGTTCTTGAAATATGGTGGATTCGAGCTCCTCCCAAATGCCCCTGCGTAAAAATGATGCATGAAAGATAACAAACACTGTCATTAGATTATCAGAACTGAGATCTTTCACATAAAGCCAGACCTTCAAAGGGCTACATATTAAGAGAAATGGAATCCCTGCCTCCTCCCACCCCAAAATCTGTCCACTGGCACAAGGAGACAAAGAAATGTGTCAGTCTTGATGGAAGGTCTAGGTAGAAAAAAAAGTCTCCCTTAAGAGTTTGTAATTTCAGGCCACTGTCATATGGGTTTAGGGGGTTGTTGTAACTCTCTGTGTGGCCTGAGAATCTATAAACCAAGAAATTAAAGTTCTGGATCACCTGGCAGAAACAAATGCAAATCCTCTCTGGAGGTGCAACTGCAGAGCAGATTTTCTAGTACTGCTCCAGGGAAAGCCCAGCTGAACAGGATACATGGTCCCAAATTATAAAACACACAGGACGGACCACTGCAAACGTGACTCGGTGAGAACAATAACAGAATTAGACCCATCAAGGATTACTTTATATATTGGAATTATTGGATAGAAAACAAACCTGCTTAAAATGCTCAAAGAAACAAGCAAGAATTTAAAAAAATAAGTAAGAAACAAGATACCACCCAAAGATACTAGGCATATTTGAAAGAACCTAGTATAACTTTAGAAATTAAAAAAAAAAAAAGTAGCGGAAACTAAAATTTCAATGACAGGTCAAAAAGACATAGCTGAAGAATCAGAGAACACAAAATGGATGTGAAGAAACATCCAGAATGTATCTCTGAGAGACAAAGATGAAAAAAATGGAATGGAATCTGAATCTAACCAAGCCTCTAAATCTAACCAGTTTACAAGAAGTTAAAAGATACCGTGAATAGTCAATCAGCCAAATCCAGAATGGAAAATTCTACAGGACAAATGTATATGAAAAAAATGGGGGAAAAAGAATAGATGGAAAGAGAATTGGATGTATAAACCAAATGCCATGTGTAGACCTTATCTGAATTGATTTGAATAAACCAAATATAAAAAGACATTTTTAAGACAAACGAGGACATCTGAAGAAGGATTGGTCTTAGATGATATGAACGACTTACTATTTATTTTGTAGGTGTTGTAACTGTGGTTATATGGAGGAAAAAAGCATTTATCGGTGAAATAATATTTGAAATTTGCTTTAAAATACCCCGGAAAAAAGGTACGGGCGTGTATGTGTATATGCATGTGAAAGTGGGGGCAGCGGAAGAAGATGGACCCAAACTGATAAAATGCTAATAATTGTTGATGATTATGAGAATTTAAGTAGTCTACTTCTTTGGATGAAATAGTCCATTACAAAATGTTTAATAAAATTAAAGGTAGCCAACATGTAGAGGTCAAAAGATAAGAAAATGAAAGCTCAATCAAGCCAAAAAAAGAAAAGAGAGAAATATGTAGGGCAGAACAAAAATAAAGCACTAAGTAATGTGGTGGAAGTAAACCCAAACATATCAGCAATCACAATAAATGTAATTAGACTGAACGCACTGATTAAAAGACAAAGATTTTCAAATGGATTAAAAAGATAATCTAGCTATATTATCATCTACGGGGGATGCCAAAAAAATGTTTACACATGACTAGTATTCATCTTTTGTTATCAGTATATGTTGAGTATTACAATTTTAAGTTTTTTCCTTTCTTAAAATGTGTATACATTTTTTGGCACGCTTTGTATATTATTATTACAAGAGACCCATCTAAAGCAAAAAGTTACAAGACAGTTAAAAGTAAAGGGAGAAGAGGGGCAGCGGTTAGCTCAGTTGGTTAGAGCGCGGTGCTCTTAACAACAAGGTTCCCGGTTCGATCCCCACATGAGCCACTGTGAGCTGCACCCTCCACAACTACTTGACTTGGAGCTGACAGGTCCTGGAAAACCACACTTAAATAAATAAAAAGTTTTAAAAAAAAAAGTAAATGGAGAAGAAAAGACACACACACTCTCCAAAAAAAAAATTGGTTTAGCTATATTAATATTAGGCAAAATAAATTTTAAGGCATTGTTAAAGGTAAAATGGTCATTACAAAATGATAAAAGATTCAATTTACCAGGAGACATGATGATTTAAAATTTGTATGCACCACTAATATAATCCAAAATATATAAAACAAAATTGACAAAAATACAAGAAATTAATAAATCCACCGTTGTCAAGGGAGAGTTTTATCTCACTTCTTTCAGTAATTGGTTAAGCAAACAAAAAATTGACAAGGATACAAAAGATTTGAACACAGTAAGTAATAAGTTCGAATCTAATGACATATGTAGAATCTTGCGCACAACACTAGCAAATACACACTACACTATTCCCAAGCACAGAGGAAGCAGTTATCAAAATTGATCAACTATTATTAGACTATTAAGGCACTTTCAGCAAGCCATCAAAGAATCGTAAACCCAATGCAATTAAGTTAGAAATAGACACCAAAAAGGAAATTAAAATCCTTAAGTTTGCCAATGAAATATCCACTTCTTTCAATGGGGAAAGAAATCAGAAAATCTTAGAAAATACTTATTTCTGAACAATAATGAAAATATGACATTATTATTCAGCAATAAAAAAAATGAACTACTGATACATATTCAACATGGATGAACCTCAAAAGTATTATGTTAAGTGAAAGAAGCTAGATACAAAGTCACATGTAATTCTAATTCTATGAAATGCCCAGAAAAGGCAAATTTATAGAGACAGAAATTGGTTAAATGGTTGTCTAGGGTTGGTGTCGGAATAGAAAATGACAGCATGTGGGCAGGAGGTCTTTCTGGGGTGATGGAAATTTTCTGAAATTAGACTGTAGTGATGGTTGCATAATTCTGTAAATATACTAAAAATCATTGAATTTCACACTTTAAAAGGGTGAATTTTACGGTGTATAAATTTCATCTCAATAAAGTTTTTTAAAGTTTTGGAATGCAGCTAAACAATACTTGGAGTTAAATTCACAGCCTTAACAGATTACATTGGACAAGAAGAAAGGTTGACAACTAATGAGCTAATACTCAAATATAAAACATTATTTTTGAAAAAAGAAAACAGGTAGAAAGTAATAATAATGAAATAAAAAACAAAGATACAAGAGAGAACATCAACAAAGACCAAGGTTGGTTCTTTGAAAAAGAAAAATACTATGACAAATCTCTAGCAAGAAATTAAAATATAAAAGAATAGTGTGAACAAATTCAGGCCACAGATTTTATTGTTTAGATAAAATGAATAATTTCTTAGAATAATGTGACTAAAACCGTCTCAAAAAGAAATAGAAAAGCTAAACAGATCTTTGAACCTATTTTTTAAAAAAATTACAGGTCAATTCCACTCAGGAACATAGATATAAAAATTCTAAAATAAATATTAAATAAGAGATCAACGTATTAAAAAAATACATCAGAACCAAGACGGTTTTATCACAAGAATTCAAGGATGTTTCTACATTAGAACATATATTAATGTCATTCAACATATTAACACACTGAAAGAGAAAACCCATATAATCATCACAACAGATAAATAAAAAGCATTTGATAAATCCAATACTCATTCATGATAAAAACTTGATAGCAAATTAAGACCATAAGGGAACATTTATAACCTTTAAAAAGCTACCAAGAATCTACAGCAAACATCGTACTAGTGGTGAAATCTTAACAACAGTCCCATGAAAAATCAAGAGCAAGATTAAAAATTTCCACCATCAGTGAGTCTAATCAACACTGTAGGTCCTAGGAACACAGTAACAGCTGATTCACAGATCAAAACAAAAAAAAACCCAAACTATCTTTTTCTTTTTTGCAGACTACACGATTATCTAGAGTGAAAACCTGAAGAAATTTACAGGTAATTTACTAGGATTAGTAAGAATTCAACAAAGTTGATTACATAAATATAAACTGTACTTCTGTACTCCTGGCACAAAGTTAGAAAATTTACTTTCTAAAAAGATATTACCTCCTCTAAATGTAGATCAAATTGAGTATAGTCACAGGGGGAAAATAATTAGTTCAAGTATCTTTTAAACACAGTACTCTAACTATATACCCTTGGGGAATATATTCTAAGAACAGTAAAACTGCAAAGCCACCTTGAACTTTATGGTAGGTTTGCTGTCGGTAGTGGTATCGGCGTAGTAATCACAGAACCAGAACCACTTCGCACGTTCTGTGGATTAGAAAAGAGAAAGACAGGGAAAAACGGGAGGAAAGGGGAAAATTCTTCTTTGCAGAAAAGTGCCAGGTATTAAAAGTAGAAAGAATGATAGAACTAGCAAGTCATTATTTTGCAATCAGTGTGATCACTGATTCAGGCAAAGATCAACGGGTGCTAAAATCATTGGGTCAAAGGTAGCTGGAGAATAGGGCAGTCACACAGTCTCAAAGTATCACCCCACAGACTACTTAACAACTAAGGAAAAACAGGGAGCTCTGACAGATACCAAATTAACCACGTGCTCAAATTTAGGATGAACAAGGAACAGGATAAACTGACATTATGAGATCCAGTGAGAAGCATGCAACTTCACCTCTAGTAATCTCACTAAAAACGTTTGACTTTCATCTAATCATGAAGAAACAGCCAGAAGTCCACACTGTGGGACATCCTACCAGACAACTGGACGAACTCTAGATTACTGAGAATAAATAACAATGCCGTTATTCCCGCAGGCATTCACCTTTTAGCCATTTTGAGGAGATAAACTGGGAAATTGGGCCAGCTGATTAAACCTGTCCGCTTAAGTGTTAAAACTTAAGGGAGGGCCAGCCCGGTGGCTCAGGTGGTTGGAACGCCCTGCTCCTAATGACAAGGTCGCCGGTTCAATTCCCACATCGGCCAGTGAGCTGCGCCCTCTACAGCTAAGATTGTGAACCACTGCTCTCTCGGGAGCTGGGCTGCCGTGAGCTGCCCTGGGCTGCTGTGGGCTGCTGTGTGCCGCCATGAGTGGCCGGTGGCCAGCGTGAAGTGGGCGGCAGCCAGCGAGAGCTGCTGTGAGCAGCCGACCGACAACCAGTGACCAACGGCCTCAGCTGGGGGGAGCGCAAGGCTCATAATACCAACATGGGCCAGGGAGCTGTGTCCTACACAACTAGACTGAGAAACAACGGCCTGAACCGGAGTGGGGCAGCAGGGGAGGCGGAAGAAGGGAGAAAAAAAATGTTAAAGGGGATGTGACAACATGGATGGACCTAGAAGGTATTATGCTAAGTGAAATATTATAAGTCAGAGAGAGAAAGACAAATACTGTATGATCTCACTTTTATGTGGAATCTGAAGAACAAAATAAACAGACAAAAACAGACTCATAGATACAGAGAACAAACTGATGGTTGCTAGATGGGGCATTGGAGGCAGGGTGAGAAAGGTGAAGAGGTGGAGAAGTACAAATTGGTAGCTATAAAATAGTCATGGGGGTGTAAGGTACAGCATAAGGAATACAGTCCATAATACTGTAATGACTATGTATAGTGCCAGGTGGGTACCAGACTGATCGGGAGATCACTCACATCTTAAATTATAAAAATGTCTAACCACTATGCCGTACACCTGAAACTAATATAAAATAATATTGAATGTAATTTAAAAAAATCAACTGAAAATCCCCACGATGCTAACCCAACAGGAAAACAGTAACAAAAGTAAATCAATCAAAGCGCAGGGGGAGGAGAGGCGTCAGGTCCCACAGGCAGCAGAGAGCATTACCAGGAAGCTGAGGCACAGACGGAGCTTCCATGCAGCCGCGGCCTGGGCAGGGAGGAGCAAGGGTTGAGTTTGAGCTACTTACTTCCCGGATGGCCCCGTCACAGACCCGAATGACATTCAGGAACGTGGGCATGACCTGGGGCAGGAACTGCACACACTTGAGCCCCAGGGACTTGAAGATGAAGGTGATGGCCTGGACGACCATGGTGTGATGGTGAGAAAGGGACTGGTCCCGGAAGATCCGCATCAGTGCCACCATGGAAACGGCGGGGTAGAACTCGTCCAGAGGCAGGTTTCCCATGTTGACCAGCATCTCACTGGTGCTGTAGTCAGCTAGGACCGAACGGTGGCGACAATCGTGAGCGGCACGTGCCGTGACTCTGACTCGAGGCAGAGCATGGCTAATGACAACCAAACAACCTCCGGACCATCACCAGCCTTCCCATCTTCCCCCTGCTCTGCTCTAACACCTCTGTGAATAGAGGACACGTTAGGAACTCGGCATCGAGGACTGAATAGTTTCGGGCCTTTCTATTACCTAAACCACTAACGCCTAACACAGTACATGATGAGTTTTCTTTAAATTGCTATGTTTAACTTAGCTTAGTACCACTACAGTTCACAACTTCAGAGCTGAAACCATCTATAAAAATAATTACTCTCCAGAATGAAAGTACAGGGAATTAAATTAGGCAAACATCTGTTCGGCAGCTGCTTGGTCCCCATGGGCACCTTAGACAAGTGAGTGGCAAATGCTACCTGACCTGAACGAGAAGAATCTCAAGGACCTGGGGTGGGTGGGGTGGGCGGGGAACAGTGCAAGTGAGGAGGGGAGGACTGGATGGCTGGTGTTAGGAGAACACCCGGAGGGATATGGTCCAGGCTCTGCTCCCAACAGGATAACGTCACTTCTCTAATATACAGAAGAACAAACTGGAAGCAGTATGATCCCACCCACAGAAATTAGGAACAAATTATTTTGTTTTGGGGAAATAATACTTTGTTGGAATAATTGGAAGAGCCACTGTTAGTTCAACTTTCACACTTTCAGAAATCAGCCTGCCCTGATGGACAGGGTTGAGTATAGAAAATGCTCCTGCACCCCCTACACTTTACCCAATCTCTCAGGCAGTACGTCCAAAGGCAAAGGGGCTCTAGAGCCAGACCACTCGATGGACAAAAGAGCCCTGGAATCTGATTGCTCCTGGTTGTTCTATGTCCCTGGGGCCTGCCTCAGATTTCCGTATCAATTAAAACAGGGAGGAAAAATTCTACCCACTTCCTCCTTGGATGCCATGGGAACAGAAAACATCAGAGAAGCACTAACAACGAATAAGAGGGGGTAATAGTCACATCTCTCTCATCAGCCCCAAAAGTGAGCACATATTTAGCCCGCTGACCCTCGACAAAGAACCTGGACAGACAGGAGGACACTGGATACACTGGCAAGCAGCATCCTGCTGCGATTCAAGAGCAAACTACTGTCTTTTCAATCAAAGTTGGGACGCGAGTCAATATGCTGTAATTTCATAGTTATCCAGCCTAAGATTCTTTCTAAACATGGCCGGCGAGGGCTCTGTGCCTCCCCTCAGCTTACAGGAATCCTGACTGGACTTGGATTCTGACAGGCTGACAGCAGAAGCGTCCCGGGACTGGTCGATCATGCCGATGTTGACTTTGTGCTTATAGGGATCCAGGGCCCCCAAAAGCCCCAACACACGGATTGCCTGTGTGGAAAAGGAGAGGGGAAGAGAAAACATTCATCACAACATCCGATTACAACAGGTTTCAGGGATATGCTTCTTATGTTCCATGATACCCAAGTCATAACCAAATGACCAGCTACATGAACAAGATGGAGAGGGACGGGAAGTCAGAGCATGGTAATCACACCAATTTCTGTCTCTGTCTCTCTCTCCATTCTCCCAGCAAAGTCTTTAAAGACCAAGTGTGCCTTGTTCCCTACCTCTCTCCGTGTCCCCTGGTTCTGCTCGGTCTTCAGGAAATTCAGCAGTACCTCAAGCAATGTGGGGTACTTCCTGTAGGGCTCCACCACATAGCCAGTGCTGGCCACCAACTGCCCCAGGGTCCATAGAGCCACCTAGATGGACAAAAGGTCACATGGTTCCTTGAGCCAGTAAGAGAGAAGTTGGAACGCTTGGTTCAATGGTTGTAATGAAGGGTTACAGGCTACTATAAGAAAAGAATTTCCAGTAAAGATACTAACCGTAAACAAAAGTTCTGAGGGTTGGGACATAAAAACAAGGCTATAAATCAATACAACAATCATTGGATCAAAAAGTAAAGAATAGTCCGGCCTTTCTCAAAGGAAAATACACAGTCCTTCCATATCCTAAATGGTCAACAGAAGTCCGACTTAAAAGGAAATTGTAACTGTTCTTAATTTTAGTCTAGTCACCAAATGTAAATGACATCAGTGCCCAAAGCGAATGAAGCCAGGGCTGGGGGAGGGTGAGCTGAAGCTCTGCCGGTCTCCACAGCCTGAGGACAAGGCTCTTTTTCCCTTTAGAGGCCGGGGCTCTGACAGATGATCTGCATTTTCTTTTGTCTAGAGGACATGGCCCTGGTCGGCCCTGATACTTACTAAGAGTGACTCTCAGTCAGGATAACAGCCAAAGCTCAGTCCAAGTCTTTCTTCTTTTTACTCACTCAGCAAATATTTCTGAATACCTACTGTGTGCTAGGGACTGGGACCTACTGTGCGCCAGGGACACCGAGGTGACTAAGAGAGTCAAGGTCCTGCTGCTCGTGGAACCTGCTCCGCTCAATCAGGAAGTCGTGGCACTCACCTGCCTTTTGGCCAACAGAGAGGAGTCCTGGAGCATGTCCATGATGATGATGAAAAGTTCATCAACCCATTTCCTCATTTCTAGGCCACTAACCTACAAAATGAAAAAGAGGGCGGCAGTAAGATTGGAAAGTACAGCATTAAGAAGCATTTTGACTTTCTCATAGGTTAAATAGAATTCTTTCCATCCTATGGAAAAACCAGTTGTCCTTTACCTGAGCCAACTCTCCTATTGTCGCCAAGACATTATTGATGACACCTGGGTTTGGATCAGGATCTGGATCTTTCAGTTTCAAAATTAAAGCCTATGGCAAGAAGGTATGAGAAAATGAATGCAGGTTAGTCTACTAGAAACCTTTCTTTTACGTACGTCAAATTCACCCAAAAGACATCTCAGTTGCAGATAAATTACTTCTAGGTTTTCTGAATCCAGGATTTCTCTTGAATGTGGGTTCTCAAACTTTTCTCCATACTGTGCACAAGTCTGACAGATCTGGGGTGTGCCGTGATTTACAAACATCGCCATGCCTCCTCTGAACTCTGTCTGTGATCATTTGTCCAGATTCACATAAGTTAGGAAAGGCTTCACATGGCTCTAACATACTCAGATTTGAAGGCTGTTTCAGATTTTAAAGCTCATTTTGTCTTCATTTTGGGGGAGCTATTTTATGCCACTATCCACCGGCTTCTCCTTCACAAGCACATTTAATGATGTGCTTAAAGCAGCCTATCTTATTTCTTATAAGGAGAGCCCTCTGCTGCAATTGATGAGATTCTTGGTGTTCTTTAACTACCTTGAGGGTGCTTGACGTGGCCCTTGTCCCTGAGCCTGGGACAAAAGACATTATCTACTTCGCTCAGCGTACCAGTGAGCACCGAGACACTCCCATTGCCCCAAATGAGCTGACATAAGACAACTTGGAGAAAGCGCCAGTCTCTTTGTCTGCTGTGAGTTACCTTCAGAATAGGCTCCATGTAGGGGCGGATGAGTCGGGGGGCATTGGAGACCAGGTGCCCCAGCATGCGGGCACTCTGCTCTTTGATTCTCCCAATACCACTGTGCTCCAGCTCTGTCAAAATCTGCAGGGAAGAAAGGCTTAGTATGGCAGAGGAAATTCTAGAGAGGAACTCTGTGTCCAGGGGAGAATGCAGCCGGGAATTGGGGAAGGAAGCAGAGCTCCACTGCGATCCAGCAGCTGCTGGACACTCTGTAAACAAAGAACATCTCTGCAGCTCACAGGAGACTCTCGGCTACAGCAGCAACTGGAAGGAAAATTGACACCAGCCTCTCCTCCTGTCCCGGCACCCCAAGGTCCCAAGTCCTCTCCAAAGCATAGCTTTTTAACAGTGTAGCACAGTCATAGAAAACTGAGAAAACAACTGGGATAGCTGTGACCAGGGTTTTGCAGAAATGAGGAATGTCCAGACAGCAAATCACTACGAGTGTCTATAAATAATGACAAAGGAATTAAAGAACAGTCCGATAGCTATGATGCTGAAATAGACAGTCAGTGGTTTCAGGCACATCTAGATAAACCCAAATAGTTAGGGATAATACCAATAGAATCCCCTTGGACCTTAATAAACGGAGATAACATGTTTGTTCTGACATCCTTAAAACACCAGCGAATCACACGTTACATTCAAAGTGTTTACAGACATAAACCATGTAACACAGACTTCTGAAGAGATTAAGTTGCCAGAGGAAATCTCTGAACAGTGAGAAAAGTGAGAAAACAAAGCTCATGTTAACTCAGCTCAGAGAATAGTCTACAATATTATACGCATTTTGTCTTAGGTTATTGACTTAAGAATCTGGTTCTCTGTAACCCTTGGCAGGCTGT
Organism: Rhinolophus ferrumequinum; assembly: GCF_004115265.2. Lineage (NCBI taxonomy): Eukaryota > Metazoa > Chordata > Mammalia > Chiroptera > Rhinolophidae > Rhinolophus > Rhinolophus ferrumequinum. The sequence goes on from NC_046292.1 coordinate 7,554,133, forward strand.
TCTTCCCATCACAGCAGACAGCAGCGAGAGGGGATAGAGTGGGATACTCAGAACAGACCCACAACAGCAAGAGACGGCCGACTGGCAGGAAACGGGTACCAGTGAGGAGAACACAACTCTCTGGGGGCAATGCAGGGCCAAATCAAAGTAGCCCAAATTCACTTCCTGAGCCAGAGAGCATCGCTGCACCCCAAGAACAATGCCTGATGATCAAGACATCAAGAACAGGCCAAAGCACATTTAGGTAATGTCCCTTATCAAGGCATGAGAATGTGCGATTCAAGTTGGGAGAATCTGTATCAAAGTTTAAAACAAGAAAAATTATTTACAATTTTGGAGTTTCAAAGGCCAAGTTCAGTACATGGTATGTTCGTTCATTCAGTGGTGTTTCTCCAATATCAGAAAAATGAGATGGCCTGATAGCTTCCTGTAAGCTTCTAGAAGACACAGGCCACACCCGGCTTGTTCACTGATGATATGCTTCCAGCACCCAGCATATTTGGAACATAGTAGGTGATCAAAACGTTTGTTAACTGAATAGACACATACTGATATTCTCATTAGGAGGTATTTCTACGTCAAGGTAAACTAGCCAGATTTGAGCTGGCAGGCTCAACAATGATTTCCTTTCCTTCCCAAAACCTCAGGTATTTTAAAAAGACTTCAAATGATAGACACGCTGAACACAGGCCAGCAGTTGAAGAAATAAACCATTAGTCTAAAAACAGAAATGCCACCGTAAGTATAATCTTCTAATTTGTTGATTGATGATATAATTTATGGTCACTTTAATTATAACAAATTGTGAATAAATGGCATTTTCCTAGGGCAAAAGTTATATATGTTAATGACTTTTCTATGTTTAAGTTTTTTATACGTTATGAAAGTGTTTATTTCAAAAGAAACCATGGAGAGAGTCAGGAAACAGAGGGCGAGGTGGGGCCAGGGTAGAAGCAAACATGAAACGATGGGGTAAGCCACACTAAGACCTAGAAAGGGTGAGTGGAAATAACTTGAGGCAGGAAGGAATGGACCACGTATTGCTCAAGAGGCCAGAGAGCTTACCGGAGTAGGTGAAAACAGGTTTCAGCAGCAATTAAAAATCCTGCTAGATCTATTAGACCAGCAATGCCAACCTCAATCTACCTTAGGCTCATGTCCCAGCAGCTTACCTTGGCATCTCCCATTATTTAGGAATGAAAGCCAGGGAGCACAGACCAGGGGCAATGAGAAACCATGTCGGAACCATTCTCATACTCGGCCTAGTGTTTGACCGAGAAAAGCAGGAGCATGGAAGGAGAGAGAGGGGCTGAAAAGACCATCTGCAGCAAAGAGGGCCAAGGAATGGAATTGCTGGTGACTTTCCAGCAAAAACAAAGAGCAGCACGAGAGGTTAGCCTGAGACCGAGAGGCACCCTGGAGTCATCCTGACAAGAGGCTTATGAGGTGATCAACACTAGAAGTGCAATTACAAAGCCAGGACAACACGTGGACTACTCTTGGAGCCAAAGGTGGCTTTTACCAGGTGCCTCCATCTTTCTCCCCGTCCTTTGTCTTCGACTCTTTCCCCACACAGCTGTCAGGATGAAGTCCTTTTCCCACAGCCTCTAGGTTTACCTGTCACATCATTACCTGGATGAGCATCTTGCGCAGGAACGGCATGACAAAGGCTGGGTTCATGCTGCTGAGCCGGCCCACAGTGCAGATGGCCAGCTCCCGGATCTCAAAAACCTGGTCATTCAGGGCCACAAACAGGGCCTGCAAATTCTCTGCCTGGGCCAGGTGTGCATCAAAGCGCTCGTCCAGGGATGCCAACACACAGTAGCGGATGTCAGGGTCTGCAAGAGCAATTGAGCTAGTGAACGTCTCTTCAATCCTCTCATCCCTCCAGCCCTTTCCCAGTGTTCACGTCCACGGCCATCAGCCTAGCGAGAGGCTTCCAGACACCCTTCTCTCACCTAACTCGTCACTCTTTTCTCTACTCATAGGAGCAAAGACAACAGAATTAAGGACAGATTATCTTACACCAATAGTCTGGAACAGTCAAGTCTAACGCCTTAGCAGAGAAAGAGCTGAACACCAGCCTGCTGAGGCTGAATGTCTCTAGAGAGCTGATGTAATGAAACTGCCCTAAACCCCTCAGCTGCCCAGACTGCTTCCGTCTCGTGAACTTTACCGGGATCTGTTATCCCAACCACAAGCAATTTGCTGAGCACGTCTGCCACCACTTGCACGGCAGTCTGGCTAACCACGTGAGCATGGCCGCTGATGAGGTGGACAGAGGGCGTAAGCAGGCGTGAGCAGGTGCGGGCAGCTTCCATGCGGATCTCCTTGTGCTCACTGTTCAGGAAATGATCCGCACAGTGGCGGACAAACTGGGTCAGAGAGTGTCCTGGAGGCAAATGCAGAGAGAAAAACAGAATAAACACTGCTGCTTCGCATAGTAGGTCTGCAACTTGCTAGCGGTATTTTTCATTTTATGGCTAATTCAATTCTCAACAAGATATAGATCAGTGAGATATTGACCCAGAACTCTTCGTAACAAACGAGCTTCCAGCCATAAGATTGGCAGAGAGAGGTGGAGATGGACCTGGGAGATAGAAAACAGGCATCCCCCATCCTAATCCTTCCTTTATTCTCTTCCAAGAATCATCATTTTTTAAATTCAGACCCAAACAAACCCTTTATATTCCTGGAGAGTAAAATAATTCTTGGTCAAATTTACCTTGTCTAGTTTAGTTCCCAGATTTAAATACCAAAAAGAGAGTCTGATGTAGGCTGGGTTTAAATATAGCTACTTTCTATTCATCACAGATAAATCATCCTGGGTGTTAATCAATGGAAGTGAAGGGGCTGCCACAGGGAAACTACAGATGGCTGTGAGTATTCAGGCGGCATGTTTAGGCTTTTTGTACTTGCTTGTTTCCGTATCATCTTGACTAATACCACCTACACAGTCTCAAATTTCAAAAGTATCCATTTTTCTCTCCTGAAATAATCTCTCTAGGACATTAACGGGGGTTTATCTGCAGCTTGGAATTCCAAACTGAACTACACGGTATAGCACTCTTGGAAATCACAGCGCCATAGGAATACAAATACCCCAAAGCCCCTCCTTACACATTTTAACACATTAAATACCATATCACCTATGGGGGCGTAGAGAGGTGAGGCGGATCCACCTCTGCCTTTTCCATCTCTGAAGTGCTAGTTCCTTGGACCAGCGTATACTTTTCCTGAACACCATCTGTGCCCAAACTCAGTATTGGACAAAGAAACAAGCAGTAGGAATTAACAGTAGGAAGAATCTAGGAAGCACAAGCTGCTGAAGTATCAGCTACCCTGTATCCAGGACCCCTAGCAAGATCTAGGAATTCAAGGCACCCTCATTCCTTTCTTGAGGTTCACAGCATCACTCACTATCTTCAGAAGAGCCACTGTAATTTCTTACCTTCAAATTCAAAGCTGCCAAGAGTTCGGAGGGCAAGAGTAATGCTGCCCACATCGCTGGCCTCAGGGAGGGTTGTGAGGCCAGGGGAAGCCAGCTGATGGGCCAGGCCCTTGGGCATGCCTGGGTGCCGGAGCGGCTTGTGCATAAGGACCAGGGACAGCATCTTCAGTAGCCCGTCTTGAATGTCCTTCTTCAGCTGTGGAATCTGACGGCTCAGGTCGTAGAGCACAGCTGTGAGGGCGGGGCTGAGGAGAAGGAAACCAGTCACATATGGGGCTAGATTCATGCCATTCCATCTATTCTTGAGACGAAAGTCACACTCATCCAGCAAGGGGATCAGGCCCCATCACTGCTTGGTCTTTAAAGGAGAATGTACACTATAAAACAGAATAAATGTCCTGGACTCTTTCGGCCTGCTCAAAGATTTCAAAACAATCTATGACTTTCTGGTTTTAGCCATGGCAGAACTTGCTTAATATAATTCGGCCACTGCACAAGACCAAGTCTCAATAAACAATCTGGGAAGCAGGTTGAGAGATCATCCTTATTTTATAGATGAAGAAAACTAAAGTGTAAGAAGCTGGAACAATTTGCCTAATAATAATATAAACAATCACTGTAAATATTGATCAAACACTTCTTATGTGCAAGGCACTGTGCTAAGAGTGGCTACTTCATGAACTCTTTCACTTAATCCCTACAACAACCCTAGACAATAAGACTCAGAGCTCTTGAATTGCTACGGTACCCATTTTTGAGGTGAGTAAACCGAGGCTCAGAGAAGTAACTTAGTCAAGATCACATAGCTAGCTAGTGATGAAACAAGCCTATATGTTTCGTGCGAGCTATGCTGCCTATCCAATTTAATGTGCAAACAACCATGCTCGCTCCTTTGACACAGTCCCAATACTGTGGCTCAAGCCTCACGTGACCCGAGATGGGGAAGGCTCAGGTCGGACACCCACCTCAGCCCCACCGCCAGCATAGGCTCCAGCAGCTCCTTGATATCCTGCTGGATGCCTGGCCCCATTGCTCGAGCCAGCATGCTGATGCAGGTGAACACTGTGGCGTCCACCTGTATTGCCTTCTGTCTCCTGCAGAGAACCAAAGAGCAGCTAGTTTAGACACAATGACATTCTCCGATGCCCCACCTCAAAACTGCCTTGGGGCAAGGACGCTAGGTTACCCAGGCAGGGTCGTCACATGTGGGTGTGCTGGTTATCTACTGCACAACCCCCGGGGGCCCGTCACACTGGAGTCACTGTCACTTCGTCCAGTGTTTAAAACAACAACCCAGCAGATGGCAGTCAAGTGTCTTGAGGAAGGGGCCCTTTTCCCCAATTCACACAAAAGGCAGCATAGGGGTTGGCGTAAGGCTGGCCACTGGACAATGCGTACATTAGGGACCCGAGTGCCGGGCACAGCCATCACATGGAAAGAAGTTCTCAGTCTACAATGAGAATGCTGGGCTTTGGGATGGGCGAGGCTATTAATTCACCAGAGCAACACTTGCCACTAAAACAGGACACTACGTAGACACAATTCTAGTTAGCACTGAACCCCTAGACTTAGACGACACATCTTGGCCTCTCCGTCTTGCAGGGTGCTGAAGGTTGTTCTCATGTTTTCTTCACTGGGAAGTTTTTAAGAGGTGGAATAACATATCCAACTTGAGCGATAAGAGCAAAGGGCCCCTACGTGCCAGTCTAAGAGTCCTCTTTTTAGGTCTTATATCAAAATTAGACCTTCGCAAGCCAGAGGAAAGAGCAAAATCAGGAGATTCTCAGTAAATACTACTGAAAACGGCAGTGGCATCCAACATGTTCACAGGGCATTCAACCAACCCAAAATATTTACATTTGTCACTCATTTGGAAAATGTTGGAACTCAGCTGAGGAAGGGCTGTTTTTTATAGGATTTATGCTATACTCTGGAGGTTAATGAAGCAGAGCACGGGCTTAAGCTCCCTGGAAACTGGGATGGAGCATCCTTCCTCTCCAACCCAATGGGTGGAAGGTGAAATCACAACAGAGATGCTTACTTATGGGCGAAGTCCTTCGGGGGCAGGGCTGCTCGGATGATGTCCAGCACGCGCGGTAAATAGACCTTAAATTCCGACCTCACAGCCACAGAAAGGAGCCCCAGAGCTTGGAAGGCTGCTGTACGTTCCTTCTCCTTCTTGACACAGCTTAGGACATGGTTCATGGTATCCTGGAGGTACTGGGTATCTGAGTGCAGAAAAGACAAAGTGGGTGGCTCAAGGTCAGGGCTGGTCTACATAACAAAGGTCAAGAGTTCCTATAAAACGTTTAGATTTCAGAATAAATTATGAAAGCCTGTTGGAAAGATGTTGAGAAGAATTTAGAGGATATACTAACTAAAATTTTATGTTTGATAATCACTCCACAGATACATCTTTTGGAAATGTTAAAAATGTAAGATCTTTTTCTTTTAATTAAAAACAACAACAAACTTAAAGGGGCTCGAAAAACAGTATCACATAATTGTCCCCATTAATGTTATATTTTGTGGGCAAGATTACATGCACTTGTTAAAGAAATATGTTAAATCTTGTTTAAAAACAGAAAGGATCACCTAAACTATTTCACATTATACTGAATATTATAAAAGTAATATTGAATGCTGGTTTTAAGAAACAGGCCACTCTATTCAGCTTAGGCCCTGGGAATCACTGCTATGACCTAGAGATTTGTTACAGTTATATTTAATAGAACAAGATGAAGTCTATAACTTGGGAAGCCACATGTGTATTTTCATTAAGTTTACATAACCCAATGTGCATGGGTAGGCGATCTGGGGGCAATTTAAGCTAAAGTGTTATTACTCCTCTGAAGGCTGGAATGTCTTGATTCTTTCCTATTATATTTCTTCTCTTCCATCTTCCTGGCCCCAATTCTACACACCAGAAGTACATAATGATAGCAGAGAAGGAAAGATCACACATCCATTAGAAAGTTAGGGGTGTTGATGGCTATCGAACCATAGTTAAGAGACAGTGAACTAGACTCCCAAACACCACATATACATCGCTGCATTTACTCTAACGAGAAGTGTCTTCTCCCACAGTTCTTTTGGTCAATGACAATGAAGCATGCTGGGATTTGGAAACAGAAGACCAAGGTGATACAACCCCAAAATCAGAGTGCATCAACAAGGAAAACCAGGCCTTTGCATAGGGGACAGCATTTCAGCAGGAAATGAGCTTACGTCAAGAGAGTAAATTCCATTTCTGGATTTAGCACCCTAAGAGATTAGCAATCTGACACTTAGAAATTCCAGCCTAATCTTAGCGTATTTTCGATATTCCCAAAGCTGACATCATCAGGAAATTCAAGCAATGACTTCCCAACTGCAAGCTTTAAAGAAGTGGTACTTTCCAGATGAGGCACATACATATGGAGGCCGCGGAGGCTGAATTTCAATGACATATTTTAGTATCTTATTTAATAAAACAACAAAAACCCACATCAAAAGAATAAACCGAGGGGCCCTCTGAGCCTTTGTATCCTGCTGCTAGGCAGCCTTTTGAACTTACTAGAGTAACTGCTTCCACAAAGCGCCAGACTTTGATCAAATTTAGCCTAGTTATTAGTTTCTTTTGAACTACAGATTTTCAACCCAAGATCATTTAAAGCTCTACTGAACCGGGGCATGTTTAGTCATTAAAAAGGAGAAAAGCTGCTGGGTATCAGGTGGGAAGAATAGAAAGAGAAAAATGACGGGTGATTTTCATTATATCATTTCTCTCGGGTTCAGTGATTTTATGTGGCTAATTGTCTCATCCTTACTCAACACGCTCTGTTCTCCCACAGCACACATTTCTCCTGCTGTTTCATAGGTGGTGTGAAACGAGTGTGCTAGGGAGCCGCATCTGCTGAGGGTCAGGCTGGCCCACCTCTTCCGCTGCTGGCTGCTTTGGTCCTGAACGCTTAGGAAGCACAGGCAAGGTGCCCCGCAGAGAATGGCACAGAGGTGTCCAGGACGGGGCCTCCACGCTCAGCAACGAGGGGGCAAAACAAGGACAATAAATGCCAGCAGGCTACAGCAGCACGACCATCATGTTCATCGTTACCTTACTTCTAACGTGGATTTGAAGGAGCGAGAAGACGCAGTAACGACAAATGATGGTTTCCACTGACTGAGGCTTACTCTGGGCCAGGCACTTAGTGTAGGTGCTTGGGCATTCACGCAGTGATCCTCTTGTTAGCCTAACTTTACAAGCTAGGGAAGGCCACATAACCTGTCCAAAACCCCGTCGTTCCAGAGAGCGGCAGGATTCAGCCCAGGTCTGGCGCCCAGGCCTTTCCAAGCTGGGAGCTATGCTGCGAGAGAAGAAGACTTGCAGCTGGAGAACCAGGAAGGCTTCAGGGAGAAGCCAGGACCTGAGCTGCGCCAGGAGCCAGGATTTCCAACTGCCCGATGAGAACAGGCAGGAATGTGGGAAGCCACAGCCCATCCTCCATGAAACCTGCCTCTGAAACATTGAGTCCTTCCTTCTTGTGAAAGACGAGGCATCTCGGTGACCACTGCAGGGACAGAGGCACACCAGCCACCGAGTCCTCCCTTCCCCACAGAGAGGCTGTTGCTGTATGGAAAATGAAACTGCCCTTCCGTTGGTCTCTTTTTAGCAGCCCATTCATGAACTTGTTGGCTTCCCACATGAGAACTTGCTGGGCTCCAGCCCTGCCTCTTTGCCTGCACATTCGGACTGTTTCTGTCCCTGCTGCCTCAGACATCTGTAGAAAACCTGAACTGGATACCACTGACATTGGACATGAGGCAGACACTAGACTTGCCCCTAGTTGGCACTGCTTCCGATGAGAAGCGGACATAACTTTTTGCTACCGTATCACGTCTTCTGTTTAATCACCCCTAACTGGGTAACGATGTCTTCCACGGACACCCTCACCTGTGAAGGCAGAAGGTCGGAATGCAGCCAAGCGGGGTAACAAATTAAGGATTGTCATTTGGATCAGCGAGTTCTTGCTATTCCTGCATTTCAGCACCCACTGGCACACCTGAGAGAAGAAGGATACAGGGTTGGCGAAGGAAAGGCAGGCAGGTGGGAAGCTTGGAAGGAGAGGGAGTGGGCCCCTTGACACCTACCTGATCAAATTTCTCCTCCATCAAGTCTCTGCAACACCGACTCTCCACCAGGGTGGACTTAGCTGGGCTGGGGGAAGTCCCAAATCCCATGAGGCCTTGGTGAGAGCTGTACCCCAGCAGTCCCACCAAGGCGTTGGACTGCTGGGGTTGTACAGCCTGGAAACTGGTGAAGGGGGTGATGTGACGAGGTTTCGTTCCGAAGCCCATGAGATCTTTGCAGTACTTGTCATGTACCAACTGCTGCTGTGTGATTTCCTCCATTTCTTCTCTTAGGCGCTACATACACGGGGGGAAAACACCACCTTTACTTACAAGAAGCAACTGCCCAGGCACAGTGGAGTCTACAGAGCAACACATTTGCCCAACCCTGAAAGGAAACCATTTCCAAAGTGGAAAGTGGCCACTCTTCATCTTTAGGATTATGGTTTCCCTAGAACAGGGGTGTCCAAAGTGCGGCCCACGGGCCAACTGCGGCCCACAATCCATTTTTTTATTGGCCCGCAGCAAATTCCAAAAATATGTTTAGTTTACTTAAATAAACCAGGTGAGGCAATACGTACTTCACCTCGAGTGAGTGGCCCGGCTGTTTGTGTATTTTACCGCATAGGGCCCTTGGTGAAAACCGTTGAAAAAAGTTTGGACACCCCTGCCCTAGAGCCTTGGAGGGGGCCTGATTTTGTTCTCATTTAGGCAAATGAGCACCACCTACTGAACAATAAAGATGCAGTAGGGGGCTGGCTGCAAGGACTCAGCCTACCCCACCCCCCAAGTTGATTTGAAAAAGCCGACTTGCAAATTGCTGTGCCTTGCAGACCTAAGATCACAGCAAGGGAGCCTCTTGCAAAGGTGAGGGGCAGCTGCAGGCCAGCATCCTGTGAAGGCCAGGCTGCTCTCCTGCTTCTTGCCAGGAACCTAGGTCAAAACAACTTAGGCAAACAATTTCCTCAGAATCCTAGGAATTCCACAGGAGGTATGCATAAGCTGATGCGTGCAGAACTCGCATCTCTTCAAAGGGTTGCTTGACAACTCACCTTCCAACAGCCCCAAATGAGAAGGCTATAAAATAATTCTCTAAACTTCCAAATTTTTCTCGACAGATATTTTTCTGTTTTGAAAAAGCCTGTGTACTATTTTTGTCAAGGTCACCAGTGACTCTTGTGCTGCTAAATCTGATGATCAATTGGCAGTCTCATTTTATTTGACTTATCTGCAGCATTTGATCCAACTTAGTATTTCCTCCTCCTTGAAACTCTTCACTTGGCTTCTTGGACCCCGAGCTTTCTTGCTGCCCCTCTCCCCCCCTTCATGGTCTCCCTTGGTTGCTCATCTCCTGACCTCAGGTTCTCAGACCCCATCTCTGCTCCAACTACACAAGTTCCCTTGGTTCTCAACCAGTCTCATGATTTGAAATAGCATTTATCTGCTAACGACTCCTAAATCTCTATCTCCCGCTCATATCTCTTCCCAGAACTACTCAGTATCTCCGCTCAGACTCCCAACAGGCATCTTAAACGTAATATGTTCAAAAGCAAACCCCTGCCCTTCTATCCCGCTCCTCTCATCTCAGTCTTCCCATCTCCGTAAGTGGCAACGCCTTCCTTCTAGTTGTTCAAGCCAAAAACCTTGACTCTTCTTTCTCTCCCATCGACCTCCAAATCACAAATTCAGAATCCAACCACTCCTTGCACCTCCACAGCTCTCACCGTGGTCCAAGCCACGCTTGTCACCCCACGAAGATTGCTGCAATTCCTGCCTGACTATAGACTCCTGGCTTCAGCCCTTGCCACTCTGCTAATCCCTTTTCAATAGTGGCCAGAGCGATCCTTTTGAAACACGAGCCAAAAGTCACTCCACTGCTTAAAACCCACTAATAGCTTCCTGCTTCACATACAGAGTGTAGACAGCGGCTTCCTGTGACCCTATGTGATGTGCCCCATCCCTGCCCCAGGTATTCCTCTGACCCCAACTCCCACTGCCTCCTTCCCCTCACTCTCCTCAGGCACAGTGGCAATCTTGCTGCTCCCCAAACAAAGCCGGGTGCTCCTGCCTCAGGGACTTTGTGCTTGCAAAACCAACTGTCCGGAACGCTCTTCCCCGAGTAGTTATGTGGCTCTTTTATTACCTCTTTCGCGATTGCACTCAAACGTGCCCATATTTTAAAAAGTAATGCTTAGTCCATGCTAACATCCCCTATTCCCTTCCCTTGCCCTCCTTTTCTCCATGGCATTCCTCAGCCTATGACACACTATACACTCTTATTTTCGTGTTGTCTGTCTCCCCCTGCTAGAATGTCATGTTTTATTCATGCTGCATTAGTCTAGCTCATAAGACATGATGCAGCTGGCTCATGATATTATGAAACGACACCACCTTACTTTTAGAGAGTTGCTGATAATTTACAAAATACCATCACAAAAAGTGCATTTCATTTAAATCTATGTTAGGCGATGTTGTCCTGTTTTACTGGGAGGAAACAAAGATCCCAGAGCTGTTTGGGCTACAGTGCGAAGCACCATGTTATACTTAGGTGGGCAAGTCTCTGAGCACCACCACTTATGGAATTCCCACTGTGTATCAGGTGTTGTCCTGGGCACTGCACATATATTTTGGAACCTCACAGGAGCCCGATGAAATAGGTAAGGTCCCTGTTAAAAGTGAGGAAAATGAGACTAAAGGAGGTAATTTGACCAAGACATACAGTATAGAGATGAGATTCCAAGCCAGATCGTCTGTTTCTATATATATGGCAGCACGTGCTGCCCCACCTCGAGGGCACAGCCATTACCAAACCATCGCTGGGTGTGTTAAAACAGGAAGCCTTGGGGTGAAATTTCACACCAACCAGCTCCCCACAGGAAGACTCACAGATGGAGTTCTACCTCCCAAACATATCCTGACTCCAACTACTTCTCAGTGTCTGCACTGCCAATGCTAGTTGAAGCCACCACCGTGGCTTGCCCAGACTACTGTAACAGCCTCCTGTGGCAGCTGCGGGAACGTGACCTCCAATCGTAAGGGCCCTGGCTGCTACTCTGGAATTTATCACCACGTCTGTGCCAAGGCTACACCTTCCACGGGCTGCTCTTAGGCAGTGACAGAACACGGCAGGAATGCTAAGGCAGGCTTCCTCTGACGGCCAACTTTGTCCTGAGGACCCCATGACGGCTTTGCAAGGCAGGCTACATGCTTCCATTCCACTCTGCTTCCCTCTCTTGTTCACTCGGGGTCAGAGGTGCACTGAGGTCTGATGGTTCCCCCAGTTCTCTCCCCATTTTCCCTCACAGGCTATTTCCCTAATAAAATCCTGGTACTTTTAAACTCATCTTTGCAGCTGCTTAAGCTAACCCACCTCCTAACTGGTCTCCCTGTTTTTATTCCTGCCTCTCCACAAGCGTTTCCCCATTAGGAGCCAATCCATCATTAAACATGGATGACGTCACAGCATTCCCCTGTACACACATCTCCAGTGTCTGCACGTGACGAGAAGAGAAGCCAGTGTTTACCAAGAACTATGAGGCGTAGTACTGATTTGGTACCTCCCTTCCTCTCGGTGCACCAGCCACACTTTCCTTATTTCTGTTCCTTGAACTTGTCAAATCCTCTCCGACCTCAAAGCCTTTGCCCGAAACGTAATGTCGCTGCTACTGCAAGGCTGGCTCCCCCATGTCATACGGGTCTCGGCTCAAATGGCACCACCTCAAGGAGGGCCTTCCCTGACCCCCCGTCACACACTCCCCCATGCCCCGCTACCCTTCATCCCATTTCTTCTTAGAACGTGTTGCTAGCTAAAATTATCTATTTATGTATTGTCGGTTTCCCTTACAAAACGTCAGCCCTGCGCAGACAAGAACCTCGCCTTGTCTTGCTCACAGAATGGCGTACGACGGCCTGGCCTTCCCTCTGCCGCGGCTTCTCACCTCCCCCTCCATGCTGCTGATTCGGACCAGCTCATTGAGGATCAGCAAAGCTCCATGGATCCGGTCATCCCGATTCATGCCCTTCTCCTTGGCCAGGGTCTCATCAAACCCTTTCTCTGCTTCTTCAAATGTGTGCTGCGGAGAGATACAGAGTGCCTTAGTTATCCAGTGTCCAAAGTTAGACAGAACAGGGCCCAGCCCATCTACACGGGATTCTGAGGTGTCGCCACGCCTGCTCAGGGCCTCTCCTAGGGTCGTCGACAACACCCACGCATCCAACACTGTCATTTAACTTCGCTTCAACTCTCACAATACCATGAGACAGATACCATTGCCATCCCTATTTTAATAGAAAAGAAAAAAAGAGGCTCCAAGAAATTACGTGACTTTTCATCCCGGGTCACAGAGCAAAGCCAACACTAGACCCCAGTCTCCAATGTCACGTTCAGGGCCGTTTTGTTTGCAAAACAGAGCTTCTAGGTTCAGTTGGCAGCAACAACCAGAGGAAGAGAACTGGCACTTTCTGAATTAGCATCACCCATATCGCATCAATTGTGAGACACCCATTTCTCTGTATTCTAACATCTCCGAAAAGAGGTATCTTAGAATTGTGGGTAAGAAGGCCCTGAGTCACGGTGTAATTGGCATCACATTCTCATTCTTAGTGATACATAAAATAATGGTGTGGCTTTCAATGCATCTTTGCTTTAGTGAAATGTAATAACTGTTGACGTATACTGAGCTTAAAATATCATTTGAGACCTAAGCGCACGTGACACTTGCTCTGTAGCAAGGGGCCCACTGCTGCCCAGAGCCCAGTGACACTGTAAATGTGCGTGGCTGGTGGTTGGAGTGGAACCATCTCCTTACCCTGTACCACTGAGGCTTCTGCATCTCCTTCGGCTCACGCTGGGTGGTGAGAATCAGACAGGCACGAAGGGCAGCTACAGCTCCCTCACGGATGGCCTGTTTGGGGTCCCACACGGCCACAAAAATGTTGTCAAAGAAGGGTTGCACTTGCTGGAAGAAGAAGGTGGGGACGCTGATGGCCAGCTCACGGAGAACCAGAACCTAGGAGCAAAAGGCACAGTGAGAACTCTCATCTGTATCACCAAGTTTTGTTCTCTCAGGAATACACTCTGGTTTCCTAGAGCCTATATACATTAGGGAAAGCGCAGACTTGCCCACTCTGCCAGCTAGGAAATTCTAGGGCTCTCGGAAGGAAAGGAAAATTGATCACACATCTCAGTGTTTATTATCCTAGGGCCTTTCCATAGACGGCTCGTAATGTTAGAACGTCAGCTCTGGAAGGGCAGACAGGTTTTGGGTTTTGTATACTGCTCTACTGACACCTTAGGATGCCTGGAATATAGCAAATATTCAATAAACATTTATTAAGTGAATGAAAAAATCCTGTTTCATACCTAATGTTGCTACTATGTTCATTTGACAGTGGAAGAAACTAAAGATCAGAGGTTGCTCCAAGTTAGTGAGGAAGTGGCAAAGCCAAGACGTGAACCAGGGTCCAAGCGTGTGTCCCTCCCCTGTACCATGTTCCCTCCTCGTGGTGCTACCTCTTAAAGAGGGCGCGGACTGGCAAGAACGCCAGATGCCTCTGACACCCACCACACTCATGCCCAAATTCTCTCGTAAACACTGACTCGCCCCATCACACAGCCTGCCATCAAACCAGCCTTTCTCGGGGACAAGCCTTGAAAAGCAATGAGGATGTGCCAGCAGAGAATAGGGTAAAGAGCCACCACACCCCCAAATGCAGAACAGCCAATGAGGAAAGAGGAAGTGTGGGCTAGGTATCAACCAATGAACAAATGTCTAAGAAGTAAACGGGACAGGCTGACCGACTCTTCCACTGTAGGTGGTGAAAGTACCTACTTGCCCTGCGCCCGCCTCTCTCAATCCTAGTTCTTCCATATTCCCACCATAGATGCGAGACCTTGACAAAGACACTGAAGGGATCGTGCAGATCGAACAATTGTCTGGGTCTTAGTAAGCCTTTTAGCTGTGGCTTCTCCTCTTGCGATGGCTGAAGGGTACCTTCTGCTTAGGATGCAATTTTGATTCTAGAAACTCCGCGGTCAGGATAAACACGGCACTAAGGGCTGCCTCTCAAGCAACAAAAGAGAACTTGTAAGTTTCCTCTTTAGGCACGAAGCTCAGGCTGAAGAGAGAAAGGGATTCAGGACGGAACCTAAGGACATCAGGAGGCACAGTGCCTTCGCCTAGAGCATCCCCTCTCATTCTTCCCTTTCAGGGACCTGAGCGGTGTGTGAAGGGCCCCGGCAGTGCCACCACTCCCCAGGCCTGGCTGTGCTCCTCCTGTGGGCACTCACAGCTGCGTGTCTCCGGCCCTCGTTGCGGTCAGCGCCCAGCCATTCTAGGGCTCGCTTCACCTCAAACTCCACATACTCAGCGGTAAAAGTGTCTCCTGCCATGGCCAGGCGACCAATGGCCTTGGATGCCATTTCCATGACAACTGGGTCATTAGATGGGAGGAGGTTCCGAAGATAATTAGCAAATCGGCCGATTCGAGTGGCATTCCCACCTTCCACCCCTATGAGGCTGGCTGGAAAAAAGAAAGGCAAAAGGTGAGATTGGGAATATGGTGCCCAGGAAAGCACGCTGCCTGGAAAGGAAAGCTGGTGAGTGACTCCTTCCTTTCGTTCTGTGTACCGACTGCAATATCCAGATGTGGAAATTGATAAGGATGTGGATAATTTTCATTTTAATGAATAGGTATTATATTGGTGCAAGGAATATTTACATGAAGCAAAATGTCCTCATTTTAGTCTATATAATTTGTTTCCCAAAAAGAAAAGGAAAACAAACTGTGACTGGATAATAAATCACAGGCTGGATGACCAGCCCCTGGGAGTTGAAAATTACCTGCCTTTTATTCACTGCACCCCAACTCTACTTTTCTATTCAGGACTCCCACTATGCCAAATTTCACTCGACAGAGAAACCAGGACCTGCAAAAAGCTACATGAGGTAGAAGAAAGCAAGCTGGCTCCTAGTCTCAGTTCTGGAACACTGTCTGGAAAAGTTGCTTAATGGTTCTGAGACTCCATATCTGAAAATACCTGCTTTGCTTATGTCCTAGGACTGTTGCTAGAATTAATACCTGAGGAAGTACACTGAAAACCACAAGTTTCCTTAAAATACATTGAACAAATATGAACTAAGCATCTACAGTGTTTCCCCGAAAATAGACCTAGCTAGACAATCAGCTCTAATGCATCTTTTGGAGCAAAAATTAATATAAGACCCGATATTATATTACATTATATTATACCCGGGATTATATTATATTATATATATTATATTATATATAATATATTATATTATATATTATATTATATTATGGTAAAATATTATAGTAAAATAAGACCCTGGTCTTATATTATAGTAAAATAAGACCGGGTCTTATGTTAATTTTTACTCCAAAAGACACATTAGAGCTGATGGTCTGGCTAGGTCTTATTTTCGGGGAAACACAGTAGTAAGCAGCAGACACGGGGTGCAGTGGACTCAAAGGTAAACAGTCCTTTATTCCCAGTTGTTATTGTCACCAAAGACTCTGTCCTTACCTATGGCCAAGATGCCACCTTTTCTCTCATTGGCATCTGAGCTGGAAACCAGTTCAAAAATGTGATGGTTCAGCTGATCATAGAAACGAGTAGACTCCTCTTGACTCATCTGCAAAGGAGGATGAACTCAGAACAATTTCTAATGTCGCCCTGATGGTGAGGATGGGGGTGAGGGGTCACATCCAAAGATTAGGACGTGAGAGGTAGCCAGCAGGTACAGTTCAAACCAGACGTGACAAAGCTACTGCCCATTTCTAGTTTTAAACTGTAGAGCAACTGAACTCTCAATTCGCCTGTCTGTTTAACATACTTATTGAGTAAATTCCACGGCAAGCCACGTCCTGTCCCAGGGGTACAAGGATGAACGAGACAGTGTCCCTGACCTCCAGTCTGGTTACTGTTTAAAAAGCCCCAAGCTACCAGCTCTCCAAACCCGTCCCGACCACTGTTATCAAGCAGAAAGAATTGAAGATCTGGAATGCAGTGGGGAAAAGAAAACAAATTTTAAAAATAACTCTCTATGCTGACTCCTAAAATGTCACTACAAAATAGGAAATGCCACAGAACTGTGTAACCACGGCAAAGGAAATTGCCCATTCTATGACACGAGAAACTGGGTGCATCTCTCAAACAGAATCTCACTGAGCTGTCCAAAGAAATCTAAGCCAGTGATGGCACACTTTGCCCCAACACGCCAGGGATGGCCCCAGATGGCAGAAGCCCCCACCTCTCGAAGCTCCATGGTGACGTAGTGCTGGAGCTCCTTGGCAGCTTTGGCTCTGGTCTCCTCATTCCGGCTCTTCAGGCCGCTGGCAAACTGCTGCAGAACACTCACGTTGCTGGATGTGGTGGCGGCTGTGGTGGCGACAGCAGGTCCGGTTCCAAGCATCTTGCCCTGAGGTTCTTTGAAGAGAAGCTTCCTTTAAAATCCTGGTTAACAAACTAGGGCAGTGAGTTTATTTACGACTCCAGTTTCTCCATACCGATCTCCACCCTGTCCATGTCAGGCAGGGAGACTTCACTAAGGAAAGTGGAGAAAGCCACTATTTATTCAATAATGACTGATGTTTCAGAGGCAGCGTAGTAACAGGGTCAAATTGCCGGCTGCAGAGCCACACTACCTGCATTTGAATCCAGTCCAAAACTATGTACCTTGAGAAGATACTTGAAATATCTATTTCCTCCATTGCAATAGGGGAATACTACTACCTAATTCATAGGGTTGACGTGAGGATTAAATGAGTTAATACATGTTAAAAAGTATTTAAAACAGTGCCGGGCACACAGTGAGTTCTGTTAGCTATTATTATAGTGCCAGAAACTAGAGGTGGGGAGGTAGAGAGAGAATAAAACATGCCTAAGACTGCCTTTCCTCAGAGAGTTCAATTTAAAGAGGGAAATTTTTATTCCATAGCAGCATTGTCCAACAGAAATATAACACAAACCACAAATGTAATTTTAAATTTCCTAGTAGCCATATCAAAAAGGTAAGAACAGGCAATATTAATACATTTTATTTAATCCAATATACCCAAAATTATCATTTCAACATGTTACCAATATAAAAAATTGATATATTTTCCATTCTTTTTTGTACCAAGTCTCCAAAATCTAATGTATATTTTACACTTAACGGCAATCTCAATTTAGACTAGTCACATTTCATGCGCTCTAAGCCACATGGTTATTATTTCATGCGCTCTAAGCCACATGGCTGGTGGTTATCGTACTGGACAGTGCAGTTCTGTAGAATACTAGTACTTGAAATGTGAGCTAAAAGAGACTGATTAGTTCCTGAAACCATTCATTCATTCCTCAATTATGTACCTGTCCGTTCCCTCAATGAGCTTACAATCTAAGGGGAAATACAAGTAATCAGGCAACCACAATAAAGTGGCCAGAATAGGGGTTGGCCCAGACTGCTACGGGAGTAACATATATACCTAACTTAGGTATGTTCAGGTTATAGTAGAATATCAATTTTTCAAAATTCTTATTTTTGAAAGAATTTGCGATGTCAAGGGAAAAAAACACACGGAATCATTGGTTTTGAAAACCTTTTAAATACTCCAGTGCCAGAAAAAAGACTGCAGAAGGAAATGTCCTCCTCCAGGGGAGGGAATATCCAAGGATCCCTGATGAGAAAACTACTATAGGGTGTGTGACCGCGCCTCTGTGATGACGGGGAGGGAGGCTGGCAAGGAATTTCTATTCTCAGGAAAGAACCAGCCTATCTTTTTAAGGTCTAAGGCCCACAGGCCATCTGCTCCAGGCAGAATGCAATTAAAATGCTGGAAGTCAAATGCCCTAAGGGAACTGGGGAGGGCTTACAGAAGTTCAAGTTGGGTGGCTGAAACTAGGGATGGGGGCGGGGGAGGCAGAGGGATGAAACCCAAGGATGGAACCGAGCTCAGCTCCGGGTAAAGGTTCCTTGAGAAGTCTCCAGACTGGAGTGCAAGGGGCTGAGACTGACGCTGGTCTTCTCTGAGGACAATTTGTAAGGTGGCTCCGAAGAAGGGGTGACTGACGGACAAGGAGACCCAAAGGCTCCCCGATAGTACCGGAGCTGATGGGCCGGCCTTCGCGCAGCCAGAGACGCACGGCAGGCTCAAGGATCCAGGGGTCTCCTGGGGGTCCGGGAGGAGGTGGGCGTTGCCTCGCAGGGTGGGGGTTAAGGGCTCAGGCGGCGCCCAAGTCTGGGGCCAGTTCTGAAGGGACCCCAGGGCCCAGAAGGGCGGCTTCCCCGGGCCCTCCACAGACCAGGCTGGCTGTGGGTCTGGACATTCCGCCGCCTTGCATGGGTCGGTGCCAGGCTCCAGACTCACCGCGCGGCTTCGGCCAAGGCCTCAGCTGCCGCCACCAGCGCCGGTACCACCGCTTCAGGCCCGGGGCCCTACCACCCGCCTTCCTCGCTGTCCTCTAAGCCGGCGGCAGGGAGGGCTGGCTCCCAGACCTAAGAACCAATCGGCAGGCGTAAGGCGAAGATGGATTGAAACACACACCAATAGTAATGAAGGAGAAGTGAAGCTTCGGGACCCGGCTTCTCCAGGGGGCGGGGACTGCTCAAATAGACAAACTACGCGGCCAGTGGCAGGCGAAAGGAGGCTTAAGTCCACTCCGGAGAACCAATCAGTGGTGAGTTGACTTCAGTCACTTCCACGCACACATCCGGTGCATCGGTACTATTATTCCCCTCTGCCTCGGAGCTGCGCCGTGCCTAGTCGGCTGCCTGGTAGCGGCGGTAGGCGGGGGTTCGCGAACTCGCCCGGCTTAATTCTAAGAGGAGTGTGTTTCCAGACTAGCGCTACTTATGGACCCGAGAATCTTTTCATTGCATTGGTTCTTCTGTGAAAATTGTTCCTCTGAATTTCACATTGTTTATTTGTGTTCAACATCTCTATATTTAATCATTAAACATTTTCCAATATAATGTATTCACTGTTCAAATCTCAAAATAAATAAAAATTACATTTATCACAATATATAATTTTGTGCTCCACCCCTGCCTCTTCACTACTTATTTTCTTACTTAACATATCCCTAGATTTTATTTATGTAAATACAAGCAAGTATAAACATTTTTATTTTCCCCTTTTGTTATACTATATACACTGTTCTGCACTTTTTTTTTTAAAGATTTTTTTATTGGGGAAGGACTTGATTGGGGAAGGGCTTTATTGAAGAACACTGTATTTCCAGGACTTTTTATTGGGGAACAGTGTGTTTTTCCCAGGACTCGTCAGCTCCAAGTCAAGTTATTGTCCTTTCAGTCTTACTTGTGGAGGGCGCAGCTCAGCTCCACAGTCACCGTTGTTAGTTGTAGGGGGCGCAGCCCACCATCCCTTGGAGGGAGTTGAACCGGCAACCCTGTGGTTGAGAGCTCGTGCTCTAACCAACTGAGCCACCTACTGATCCCTGTTCTGCACTTTTAAAATTTTAGTGTACCTTAGAGATCTTTCTATCTTACTATATAGAAAGCTTCCTTGTTCCTTCGTTGTTGTTATAGCTCCATAGTAGTATTCTATTACATGGATGTACCATAATTTATTTTTCGAGTCCTCTGTTGATGGACACTTGTGTTGTTTCCAAATTCTTGCTATTACTAATGATGCTGCAATGAATTCCTTTGTACATATGTATATAATTTTATTCCCTGGCAGCTATACCAAAAAATCCAGAAATGGGTATCCAGGGTCAGAGGGTAAATGCACGTGTAGTTTGATGGATATTATGAAATTGATCTCTATAAGGGAGGTACCAATTTTCATTTCATATGAAATTTTTGCCACTCTAAGACACGATAAGGCTCTGTTTTCTAACTGACAAAGATGGTTTTATAGCAACAGTAACCAGTGCATTTGTAGGTTTCTTTTTCAAGTTTACAAAGAGCTTTCTTATCCATTATGTTAAAATAATCTATTACTAATATTAATCAAGCACTTACAAAGTATCAGGCATTTTGGTGGACATTATTGAGTACTGGTTAAAAGTAGGGCAGAGTCAAAGTAACTGAATCTGAAACTTAGCTCCAAAACTTACTAACTGTATGAGCAAGTATTTAATCTCTATGTATCTATGTCCTTATTTATAGAACTGGAAGGATTATAATATATGTACCTCAGCAGGCAGTGTTGTGGGGGTTAAACATTAATACATGTAAAGTACCTAAAACACTATATAACACATGTGAACAGTCAATAAATGTTGTTACTTTTATTTCTGAACATATCTAAGAGGCAGGTTGTATTGTTCCCACTTTATACTTTATCCATGAGTAAACTGGCATACAGAAGGATTGGATCTTAGAGTTCATAAGTGATGGAGCCAGGATCTAAAAATACCTGCTTCTTTTTCTCATCTGATTTGGCAGGATAGGACAGTTGGGTTTGTCCAGCATGCAATATGTGCTACGTGCTAAAGTTGTAAATCTTTAACAACCAGCTGGCTGGTAAGTGGGGACAGGAATATACGTGTATATATAGGGCTGGTTTCACGGCTATTGTGATCTGTGAGGTTGTAATATTCTGTCTTGAAATTCTTAATAAATACACAATACTTCTCATTGTAAATTGCACATAGCCAATTGAGTCTAACAGGATGCTTTTTGTGGTTTTCTGTAGCCTCCCTATGTTTGCAATTGATCAATGAGTGTAGTTCCAACATGAATGTTGGTAGATACTTTCTTTTATGTTAATGAGTAAGAGGAAAGTGAATTAATTTAGAGATATTTTGAGAATTCACTAGTTTGTCAACGACATGAAGGCTTCTTTGCTGAGCTGGATGGATAATAATTTTCCAATCCTGGAAGAATATTTCATAAAATTTTTGCTGCTATTCATAATGTAACAGCTACAGAGTTGACACACTTGTGAATTTAATTGGCATTATTAACTTTTCCCCTTCACTTTCTTAAGTCTAGGTGATCAACAAAACAATTATCAAGCATGTGCTGATTTGTGTGGTATAAATACTCCCACTAGGGCAGATTTCAAGCTGTCAACTGATGTCACTGAATGAAAAGCTAGGAAGAGATGAGCAGTAGCACCTTGTTATATAGTATTTCCACAACAAATGTCAACAACCTAAAGAGTATAAATGGTAAAACATAGTGAAGTAATTAGGAAGTAATGTTTTGAGTATTTGTTACCTTTGTTTTTAATATAATTTATCTAATTGTAAGTTTGTGTAGTTTGATTTTTAATAATGGATGTGCTTCATGACCGGCTGACAAAATTCCCCAAAATCTAACAATTGGCTTTCTCCAGTCAGAAGGAGCTACAGAAGCTCGCAGAAGATGGGCAATGAAGACACAGAGCTGGCCACCTGATAGGGT
This sequence comes from Rhinolophus ferrumequinum, assembly GCF_004115265.2. Lineage (NCBI taxonomy): Eukaryota > Metazoa > Chordata > Mammalia > Chiroptera > Rhinolophidae > Rhinolophus > Rhinolophus ferrumequinum. The sequence goes on from NC_046292.1 coordinate 7,576,069, forward strand.
GGGGTGGGCAGATATTTGTACGAATATTAAATTAAAATGTGGCTAAAAAGGCAGGCAGGTTATTGCAGTGTATGTGGCATTGGTAATTGTACAATAGAAAGCGGGAATTTTTGCTGTCGTGATTATTATTGGAGTGAATAATTTCTTAGGCATCATTTCCCATTTCAGAGCTTCAAGTTTCTCATCTAGAAGGGATGTGCTCATCTCCCTCAATGTGCTCCCTGATTTTGTCCATTATGTTCACTGCTGCGTACAGTCGTGCTCAATAAATGCTTGTTGCATGAAAAGAAATGAATGAGTCCTCTTCCGATGAGTGAAAGCTCTTGCTAAGTCGGAAAGCCACACGCATTCCTGGTGGATCTTGTGATGCTAACCGAGACTGGGCGCAGCCGCTGGGCGCGCGCTCCTCCTCTGCGAAGGAAGGGCTGGACTGCGGGTTTCCCGCCGGCTCCCCAGCCCTGGCTCCGCCCGGCCCGGCCGGCCCAGCGCGCGCGGCCAGCCCCTGTTTCCGGGCCGGCCTCCAGAGGCGGGCGCACAAGATGGCGGTCCCGGTAGTCCCGAGGAAGTGTGTGCTTCTCGGCTTTGGGCTCTAGCGCCGGGCTGGGGTCCGGAGACAGGCTTCGCCCAGGTGACAGGAAGCCCGAGCGGTGCCACCCGGCCTCGTGGGTTGCCAGGCCCGCTCGCTGCTGCCCCGGGGCCCCGCCGCCTCCCCAGCCCTGCCCCGGGGCGGAACCGAAGAAGGTCAGGTCCGGCGGTCCCACCCCGCCCCTCCTGGTCCCGCGGCAATCGCTGTTCTGTGCGTGGCTCACTATTAACATTTGAGCTCAGCCACGTGCAGCCTCCATGGCGGCCTCGCAAGTTCCAGGGGAGAAGATTAGCATCCGGACGGGAGAGTCGGCCAAGGCCGGGGACAGGGACCTGCTAGGGAACGACTGTCCGGAGCGGGACAGGCCCCTCCAGCGTTCCTGGAGGCAGAAGTGCGCCTCCTACGTGCTGGCCCTGCGGCCCTGGAGCTTCAGTGCCTCACTCACCCCGGTGGCCCTGGGCAGTGCCCTGGCCTACCGATCCCAGGGCGTCCTGGATCCCAGGCTGTTGGTGGGTTGTGCCGTGGCAGTCCTGGCTGTGCACGGGGCTGGCAATTTGGTCAACACTTACTATGACTTTTCCAAGGGTATTGACCACAAAAAGAGTGATGACAGGACCCTGGTGGACCGAATCTTGGAGCCCCAGGATGTTGTGCGGTTTGGAGTCTTCCTGTACACTTTGGGCTGTGTCTGTGCCGCTTGCCTCTACTACATGTCCCCTCTGAAACTGGAGCACTTGGCTCTCATCTACTTTGGAGGCCTTTCTGGCTCCTTCCTCTACACAGGAGGTAAGAACTAGCAGGTTTCCTGTGCTGGAGGTCTTAGTTGCATGTGCTAGAAACTGCTGCTTTGTGTAGGAGTTATAGGGTTAGGGATGATGGGTCAAAGATTCTTTTCTCAATTAGGCCACTTATGTGAAATCTAGATTGTGTGGATCATGTGGATTATTTTGAAAATTGTAGTGGGTTGAGAAGATCCTGGCTTGGCTTTTGGATGTTAGAAATGAAAATTTTTATATGTATATTATATAGCTATATCTCTATATACACCGGGGGTGCCAAAAAAGTATATACAAGTGGACAATTTGGTCAACATTGCTCAAGCAGTAGTTCTCTGTAATCAGCAGTGTCTGGACGCCGATGGTAACCACTTTGAGCACCTCTTGTAATTGCAGAAATCAAATGTGACTTGTATTCATCTTTGTTATCGGTAAATATTATTACAATTTTAATACCGTTTTTCTTTCTTGAAATGTGTATACATTTTTTTGGCACCCTCTGTGTATATATACATATATATGGAAAAATATATGGATTTTTTTTGTATCTAGTTCCTTTTTGTAGGTCATATATTATCATGCCACAGTTTCAAATTTTAGTGGAATTAACTTTGATGAGCTCAAAATTGTACAGCTAATACTTTCAGCTAGTTTGCTAGGTGACTCCTTGCAGCAGGCTGAGCAAGGCAGTGCTGGCCAGGTGACTAAGCCCTATTTATTGAGTACCTGTTATGTGCCAGCACTGCTCTATGTGAACACAGCAGCCACAGATCCCTGCTCTGTGGAAGTTATATATCCTGAGGAGAGACAGAAAGTAAAAATAGTAAATTATAGTTAGGTTGACCAACTGAGTCCTGGTTTGCTCAGGACTGAAAGGGTTCCCAGGATGTGGGACTTTGGATGCTGAAACCAGGAAAGTTCCTGGTAAGCCAGTTGGTCCCCTTATTATGTTATATGAAAAGACGATTCGTGCTTTGGGGGCAAATAGTAAGTAAAGCAAGGAAGGACACAGCAAGGAAGGAGGACACCGCTGACTAAGTAATTTGATCAGGGAAGGGCTCATCAGAAAGTTAACATGTGAGCAAAGATTGAAGGAGGTGAGAGGTGGGGAGGGGGTCTAAGCAGTTACCTGGAGGAAGAGTGTTCCAAATCTTGGATCGGCAGTTGTCAAAGGCTGTAAGGCAGGAGTATCTGTGAAAAGTTTGAGGAACAGCAGAGTCCAGAGTGTGAATGAGGGGGAGAGGAAGGAGGTAAAGTAAGAGAAGTCCATTTGGGGAGGTCACGGAGGAACAAAGATGATGGAGCCTTAGTGTTTGAGAAGAATCATCTCTCTGGCTGAGGTATTGACAATGGATAAAGGAGAGCAGTCGAGAGTAGGAGCAGGGAGATGGAAGAGGAGACTGTTGGCTAATCCAGGCAAGAGATGTTTAGCGGCTTGGATCAGGGTGGTTGTAGTGGAAAGGGAAGAAGTAGTCAGATTCCAAATATATTTTGAAGGTAGGCAGGGTTTGCCGACAGACGGGATGTGAAGCGGGAGAGAAACAGAATGAAGCGTAACTCAGAGGTTTTGGCCTGAGCACCTGGAATAATGGAGGTGATGTCAAGTAAGATAGAGAAGGTTGAAGATAGGTTCTTGGAGACAAAATTGACTTCGGACATCTTAATGTGTTGTATCTCCAAGGGGAGATGTCAAATGAATAGTTGAATGTAAGAGTCTGAGTTCAGGGGAGAATCTGAGCTGCAGATATAGATGTTAGGGGATCATTGGCATATAGATAACGTTGCACAGTGGGGTGCGATCGCTGGAGGAGGGAGTGTTGATAGAGACGTGAGGGGACCAGGACTGAGCCCTGGGGTAGTCCAACATTAAGGGGTAGGGAGAAGAGAAGGAATAGGTGAAGGAAACTGAAGGAGCAAACAGAAGAGAAAGAAGAAAACCAAGAGACTGGTGTCCTGGCAGCCAATTGTAAAGAGTTCAATAAAGGAAATCAACGGGGTGCTGTACTAGAATGCATATGGTGGTGGCGGAGGAAAGACTTTCTGTGAAGGTGACACTTAGAAACTAAGACCTGAAGGAGAAGGAGCTAGCCCTGGGGCAGAATCGGGGTCCGATTCAAGTGCCAAATCTTTCAGGGCTGAAGGAACAGCGAATGCCAATGCACTGGAGTGGGGGAGAGCTTGGCATCTTCTAGAATCTACCAAAAGGCCAATGTGCTCAAAAGGGAGAACGGAGATACAGTTGGAGAGGTAGGCAGAGGCCAGATCCTGCTGGTCTTCCAGGGCCTCAGTTTCCTCTACTGATTGCTCCTCACTCCCAACCTGCAGGCTGAGTCCTTGGACCTCTTTCCTCCGTCTCCATTTCCTCCCTTAGTGATTTTAGCCAGCCTCATGGCTTTAGATGCTATCATATCTATTGAGCCGGTGACCCTCAAATGTATCCATCTGGCCCAGATTTCTCCACTAACGTCCAGACTCATATTCAGCTTCTTATTTAGTAACTTCTCTTAGAGGTCTCCAGGCATCTCAAGCTTAATATGTCTGAAAGCAAATTCCTGATCTTCTCCCCAAAGAAACCTACTCTCCCTATAGCTCTCCCCATCTTATTCACTGGCAGCGTCCTCCTAGTTATTCAGGATAAAAATCAGGGCCATCACCCTGACTCTTCTTTCTCACATCTCACTTCCAGTCCACCAGCAAATCCTGTGGACTTTACTTTCAAAATGCGTTTGGGATCTGACCACTTCTCACCACCTGTCACCACTGCCACTCTCATCTCCCTCAATTATCGTGGCAGGTTCTTTACTGATCTCTGTACCCACTCTTGTCCCTTTGAGAGTGCTCCCAAATCAGCAGGCAGAGTAATCCTGTTTAAACATAAGGCAACCACTTCCATCCTCTGCTCAAACTTCTCCAATGGCTCCCATCTCGTTCAGAGTAAAGGCCAAGGTCTTTGCAATGATTCCCAGGGTCATTGTCTGCCCATCTTCTCCCATCCCCCAACTCTGACCTGCCCTTCTTTTCTCCTGCTCACGGTGCTCCAGCCACACTGCCCTCCTGGCCCTTTATAGATGCTGTTTCCTGGATTTGAAACACTCTCCTCCTTTTATCTGTTTGACTCCCTTTCTAACCTCTTCTATTCATTTGCTCAGATGTCAGCTATTTAGTGAGACTTTGCTTTCTACTCTGTTTCAAATTACAAAACAAGCTTTTTGCAGCAGCTGAAAAAAAAAAATCACACACACACACACCCTGTACTCCCCCACAATACCTTCCCTATTGCTCTTCTCTGCTTTATTTTCACAGCATATACTACCTTCTAACATTCTGTTTGTTAAGTATCCTCCCCCTCAGACTATATGTTCTCTGGGGGTAGGGATTTTAGTCTCTGTTCTCTGCTGGACCCATGGTGCCCAGAACAGTGGCTGGCATGTAATTAGTACTTAATATTCACTGAAGGAACAAATGGGGAGACATTGAAATGTAATGAGCAGAGTAATGACTTAATCTGATTTTATGGGGTTTTTTGAAACATCGACTTTGATTGATATATGATGGCATCCTGTGAAATGCACAGATCTTAAGTGTTACAGTTTTGATGAATTTTGACAAATGCATATGGCTGTATAACCCACACTGCTATCATGATACAGAACATTTCCATCATCCCCAAAAGCTTCCTTGTGCTTCCTCCCCGTCAATCCCCCACTCTTCCCACCCCTGTGCAGAGGCAACCACTGTTCTGCTTTCTTTCACATGGATTTGTCTTGCCTGGTCTGGACCGTCATGTAAACAGAATCATTGAGTATGGATTCTTGGGCCTGGTTTCTTTTGCTCAGCGTGGTGGTTTTACGATTCATCATCCTGTGACGCGATTCATCATCCAACCGGCAGTTCCTGCATTGCTGAGTAGTATCCACTGGATGGACATACCACGATTAGTTTATCCGTTTTCCTGGTTCATGACATTTGGCTGTTTCCACGTTTGGGCTCTTATGTCTGAACTTTCATATTTAAGTCTTTTTTGTGGGCATTTGTCTTCCTTTTTCTTGAGTAAATGCCTCAATGGAATTGCTGAGTCATAGGGTGGATGATGTTTAACATGCTGAGAAGCTGCCAAAGCAGTTTCTGAAAGGGTTGTACTATTCTGATCTTCACACCAGCAACCTCTGAGACTACCAGTTCCACATCCTTGCCAACATTTTGATTTGTCTTCTAGAAGATTCATCGGGCTGCTGTGTGGAGAGCTGGTCCAGTATTTCGCTGTGCTGGCTCATTTGGAAAATAGTATTGGGATGGCTGGGAGTTCCTAAAAGTAATCTCCCAGGCGGGCCACATCTCTGAATCAGGTGGAGCACGCGTCTGACACTCAGGACACTGAGCTTTCTCCCAAGGGCTCTAGCATTTCTTGTGTCCGATAACCTCTGAGAGGTTGCCAGACCTTTCTCATCCTTAGAGGGGCATGTGGTTGGTTTTTGTGGGGGAACTGTTGAAGATGGCGGCTTATCTTGGCACAGATTTCTGTTCAGCATTGCTCACATCATTTTTTGCTGGGTGATCTAAGGATTTTGGATAGTCTAACCAGAGGTCATGCCTTTAGAGCTGTTGTATTTTCTTCATAGCCAGAGCCCTTAAGTCTGCTTGGAGAGCTAAGAACGTAAGCAGAAGAAAAGCAGGCAGCTGGAGGAGAAACTTGCTAGATCTGTGCTGGGAGTATTCTTGCTCGGCATTCCTTGGGCAGGAGGACAGTCGTCCCCCCTTATCTGCGGATTCGCTTTCTATAGTTTCAGTCTCCCGCAGTCCACCGTGGTCCAAAAATATTAAATAGAAAATTCCAGAAATAAATAGTTTATGAGTTTTAAATTACATGCTGTTCTGAGTAGCATGATGAAATCTCGCGTTATCTACTCTGTCCCACCCAGGATGTAAACCATTCCCTTGTCCAGCGTAAACACTCCCCTCCTGTTAGTCACTTAGTAGCTATCTCGGTTATCAGAGCGACTGTGGACGTATCGCAGTGTTGTGTTCAGATAACCCTTATTTCACGTAATAATGGCCCTAAAGCAGAAGAGTGGTGATGTTGGCAATAGGATATGCCACAGAGAAGCTGTAAAGTGGTGCCTTTAAGTGAAAACGTATGTACAGTATGTCCAGGAAAAAACGTGCTATGTATACGATTCAGTCCTATCTGTGGTTTCAGGCATCCACCTGGGGTCTTAGATGTGGATAAGTGGGGACTACTGTAGTCCCCTAGACATGTGAGAGATTGCAAGAGACATCTGTGTACTAATTTAGAATTGGAGCTGATGTTCTGCTTGAGAGAACTTGCCCCTGGAGGATATGTCCTCAAATAACCACATTATTTATGAAAACACTGCTTGGGGAGTACAGAACAGCTGGCTGCTTGTTGGTGGGTATGAGGGGCCATGCCTGTGGTACACTTTCCTGAGGATGCTTCGTTCTAAAGAACCAAAGATGGTGTTTGGCACCAAAGAACCCCAACTAGATGGAGGGCTTACCAGCGCCATGGTGATAATCATTCTGCAGTACGTACAGAAGTGTAGATTTGATGATCAACACGCTGGACACTTTCAACTGTTATCTGTTAATTATATCTCAGTAAAGCTGGGAGGGGAGAAACAAAATGCAAGGACCTGCAACTACTAGTGTGAGGGTAAACTTGAGCCGAATCTTGCGCTTTGGCCGCCATGGCTTTAGATCCCCATACAGACTATTGTCCCTTGTCATTTCTGGCTGGTTACAATGCAGTTGATTACCAATAGTTTTCCTTATTTCCTGATCCTGAGGCCATGCCTTGGTCTGGAGGGTTCCCAAGCTTCTGTGCAGTATACGTGTGGATGACCTCTCACCCGTTCCGCGCTGCTTTACTCTGAGGGGGCACTTTTCCTCACCTCCATCCCAAATTCCGGGTGCTTGTTACTGTAGCTCTGTGTTCAGTACAGCCTTTGTGCCAAGGGTTGGGGTGCGAGCTGTGAACAGCCAGACACAAGGCCCTGCCCTCATGGAACTTAGGCTTTGTTGGGAAAGACAGTGATAAAGTAACGAGAAGTGTGATGACATTTATGGGAGTGGAAGCAGGGCACCATGGGAACATACAGCAAGGGGACCGAATGTGCTATGGGGGCGAAGGAAGACTGCCTTGAGGAATGGTCTTTACAGTCTTGAAGGGTGAGTACCGTAGGAGTTAGCCAGGCAATGGAGGGAGGGGGGGTCTGAAGGCCATGCGGGGGCAGGGGGGGAGAGCTCAAGGTGAGGCTGCAGAGAGGCAGGGGGGAGCCAGGTGAAAGAGCGGGCTTTTACCTGACGACTTGCGGATCAGGGTTTTCAGGTGCCCGTTCGAGGAGGGGCACGGTCAGATTAGTAGTTTGAAAGGATCACTTTGGCTGCTGTGTGGCAATTAGGTTAGCAATGGGCGGGGGACATTGTTACGTGAGTCCCCCTGGAAGCCCAGGGACCAATTAGGAGATCCTTGCAGTATTCCAGGCATAACATAACCAGGACTTGGGTTTGGGGAAGGAGTGAGGTGGGATGCAGTGTGCCGCGGGGGATGGAGAGAACCGGGCAGGTTTGAAAGAAGCGGATTGGGCAGGATTTGAAGTAGATGAGCAGCACCGGAGGAGCAGTTGGGGAAGACTTAGGGTTTTAACGGAATGGGAAGCAGAGAGGGGAAGCTGCCTTGTAACTTCATTGTCTTAGCTGTTTTACTCATCATGCGGGTGAAAGTGTCTTTATGTAGAGTTTGAGATCCCTGAAATTTCACTGAGATTCACTGGGGGGTCTTCAAAACCAGAAGATGCCTGCAGAGATTGCAGAGGAAGGAGGCAGAAAACTAACAGACCGAGCTGGATATTCTGTGAGGGCTGCTCTGATGGTGTTACCGACAGAAGCTGGTGAAGGGTGAAAGAAACGGAAGAAGTGGATCGTAAGACCATCTAGGTTCTTCATGGGCTCGCCCACTGACTGTGAGTGTAGGGGGAACCCATTGCTCTTGTTGCAGGACTTGGTTGGGGGACAGTAGGAAGGAAACGTTGGGTCTGACTCTGAAACCTCCCTGGGTGCTGAAAGATTAGTGTTCTCTGTACCTCCGTGGCATTGCAGAAGAAATCAGGTTTTGCACTGGTGGGGAAGAGACCTCAGTGAGCGCCTGCTCCCCCGTGTACGAGCTCACATTTCCGGCCAGAAATGGCCTGCCTTTGACTGGGGAACAGCCCCTCAGTTGCCAGCCCTCGACCTCACTCACACCAACTCTCTGGGTTTTCCGGCTGTAGGCATTGGATTCAAGTACGTGGCTCTGGGAGACCTCGTCATCCTCATCACCTTCGGCCCACTGGCCGTGATGTTCGCCTACGCCGTCCAGGTGGGGTCCCTGGCGGTCTTCCCACTGGTCTACGCCATCCCCCTCGCCCTGAGCACGGAGGCCATCCTCCATTCCAACAACACCAGGGACATGGAGTCCGACGGGGACGCGGGCATCGTCACGCTCGCCATCCTCATCGGCCCCACCTTCTCCTACGTGCTCTACACCACGCTGCTCTTCCTGCCCTACCTGATTTTCAGCATCCTGGCCACACACTGCAGCATCAGCCTGGCCCTGCCCCTGCTCACCATCCCCATGGCCTTTTCTCTGGAGAGACAGTTCCGAAGCCAGACTTTCAACAAACTGCCCCAGAGGACCGCCAAACTCAACCTCCTGCTGGGGCTCTTTTACGTCTTTGGCATCATTCTGGCACCAGCGGGCAGTCTGCCCAAACTCTAAGGGGACAGGGAGCTCCCTCAGCCACACGCGCCCGTACCTGAGCAGTGTAGCTGAGGAGGGAAGGTGATTTGGCACCGAGGGACCTAAGGATGCCTTGTGAACGCCCACCTTTTTTTTTTCTTTCTCAATTTTTACATTCTTAATGGTTTGTTTTCGTTTTGTTCTGTTTTATGGGGCATCTTGAAACCACTCTGGTATCAGAAGAAGGTGAATTGGCTGCATGGCCCTTGTTTTATTTATAATTTCCACTAGAGGGTGTTGTTAGGTCACTTTAAAGTGGACTAAAAGGCCCTAAGACTGCGATGGAGCTGCCTGGTGCCTGAAATAGCCATCACAATGGGTGAAGTGGCCTCCTGTCATCTTGTCTTGCAGGGGACGCTAATGGCTCGCGTCAGGCCCAGCGACACCGACACCGGGAGCACCTGTCTTTTACTCGGAGCATTTGGGTGCTGAAACACACTGCCTGAGACAGAAAGTCCCTCATGAACGGGCCAACGTGGCTCCCAGCTCTTAGCCTCAGTTGTGATTCAGAGGCTTTGCCCTTTAGCTCTCCTTTCACTGATTGCCACAGTTAAGGAAGTGTCACATCAGCCCGCAGCAAGACAACCGAGCCAGGGACTGGGAAGGAAAAAACAACCCCACCCTGGAGGCAGCTGAGAAAATCACTCTGCTTTGCAATAGAAATTGGTAGGACAGCTGTTTCCGCTTTGTAGAATCCACTAGAATGACAGGAAGGTCTCCCAGCTCTTCCGGTAACTATTAGGAGCCCTGACACTGCAGAGGCACTGCTGTCCTTTGGGCGTCCCCGCCCCCATCACCTTTCCTAATGTTCCCCTATGCCTACCTTTTATTTCTGTTGGGTTCCCATTTGGGTGTCTCCCCCCCCAACCCCCATCGCAGAGCCTGACTATTTGGGCAACAGCTCAGCTATGTAGTCAGGGACAGTTGTCACTTTCCACAGAGCCACAAGATGAACAGACCAGGGACATCAGCTTTTCCGTGAAGGAAGAAGCCGCTAGACAAACCGGCCTGACCCTGTTCAGCCAAGTGACAAGCTCTGCCAGGGAAGCAACTGTGTCTTCCTCCTTGAAGACGGATGTGCAGTATTGACCTGGCTTCTCCCAAAGGCTTTCCAGTTGCCTTGTGCAAAGATAGTTGGCACCCAGAACGGGGGGAGTCCAGAGCTGATCGAAGCTGCTTTCCATTTCATTGCCTGTGAAGTCTAATTTCTGGGCTAGAATTGCTCAGTGCCATTTGGTCCAAGGCTGAAATAGATTGAGGCCACCGTGGTTATATTGTCCTGTTGTGACGATAGCCATTCTGATAGGTATTTTAGGGGCTCAGCCTGCAGAAAATGACTAGTTCTTAATCCTTAAAATTAGGCTCATTCTATGATTTGGCTTCTTGAGTTAGAATGGATCAGCTTCCTCGGAAAAATCGTATTTGGAAATTGCAGAAGTTCCTCTGAAGTTACAGGTGGTTTGTCTGCAGGGATCCAGATTGTCACACAGTGGTCAGAGCCTGGGAACAAGCGCAATGGCCCTTGTCTCCTTCCCAGCACCAGTTTTGTTTCCTGCCAGGCTCATGGCATTGTGGTGCTCACAGGGCTCCTGCCTTCCAACACGAGCCCTCGGACCCCTCCTCAGAGCAAGCTCACCCCGGAGCCTGTAGGACCGAGAGCTTCCTGCGTCCCCAGACTAGACCCACCTTTGGAAGCACTCCTGTCAGGGGTGTCAGCCTCTGCACTGTGTTCTGGTGCAGATTTTTAATGCAGATTTTTATATATAAATATTTCTAAAAGGCCAAATTTGGTGCCAGGTTTGATATGCAGGTCACCATCATTTGTATTATATCCCCTGATGCAATAAAGGTTTTCTTTAGACTTGTTCATTAAAACACGTTTATCAGTTTCTAGTTTTTCTCTTTGCCTTCTTCCTATTTCTTGTCTGACTGTCTGATTATGAACTCTGATTCATACATCTCAGGAGACCAGCACAGGGACTTGGGGACATTCAGTGGGGGTGGGGGTGGGGTCCATGATCTTTGGTGATGAATTTGGGTAGGATTTGACCAGATATGATGAGCCTTTAGAAAAGACAGTAGGGACCACTCGCAACCAGTACGGATTTGCCAAGAAGCAGGCCAGATTAACCTTCCTTCCTTCTTTCCTATTTTCAATTTTCTTTTCCTTGGAAGGGTCCCTGTACTGATAGATTGAGAACATGGAGTAGATGGTGTCCGTTTGGGTCTCGCTAGGCATTTGACACTATAACCTTATGCACACAGCACAGGAACGTGGAATGGATGACAGTCTAATTAGATGCATTTCTTTCTTTTTTTTTTTAGAGATTAGGAAAGGGGAACAGGACTTTATTGGGGAACAGTGTGCACTTCCAGGACTCTTTCTCCCAGTCAAGCCGTTGTCCTTTCAGTCTTAGTTGTGGAGGGTGCCGTTCAGCTTCAAGTTGTTGTCCTTTCAGTCTTAGCTGTGGAGGGCGCAGCTCGGCTCCAGGTCCAGTTGCCGCCGCTAGCCGCAGGGGGCACACCCCACCATCCCCTGAGGGAGTCGAACTGGCAACCTTGTGGTTGAGAGGATGCGCTCCAACCAACTGAGCCATCCGGGAGCTCAGCGGCAGCTCAGCTCAAGGTGCCGTGCTCAATCCTAGTCGCAGGGGCGCTGCCCACCATCCCATGCGGGACTCGAGGAACTGAACTGGCAACCTTGTGGCTGAGAGCCCACTGGCCCATGTGGGAATCGAACCGGCAGCCTTCGGAGTTAGGAGCACAGAGCTCCAATCACCTGAGCCACCGGGCCGGCCCTAGATGCATTTCTGGGAGACTGAACAAGCTGAAGGAGAGAGCTGACTGCTGAGCGTGTTGGTGTCACTGTCATCGGGGAAGGAGCCTTTAGTAGCCCGTGTGCCTGCCCTCTGCCCTGGGCCTGGCTGGGTTCCACACCTGTTGTCGCTGACTGACGTGAGGCAGCCCAAATCGCAGGTTTTGTAAATCTTGGAGGGAGAGCTTATAAAATGACAATGAATCAAAAGGCTGCTTTGATGTGTCAAAGGGAAAATTTAGCATGAGTTAATATAAGGCAATATACTTGGGTCCCAAAAAGCAATTGTATCACATCCAAAGGGGAAGTTCCCTGGGGTGACGGCAGTAGATGCGGTAGGTATGAATTTTATCGATGACTCTGGAAGTTGAACCTCAGTCACCTCTTTGGGTGGCTCCCATCCCTGTAGGATCCCCAGGACTCCTGTGCCTCTGTGGGGCCAGAAGCCAGGGGTATTGGCTTGACCCTTGCTCCAGGTACTCGGTATCTGTAAGGCCCTTTCTCTGCTACTTCATGCTGGGGTTCGGCCCTGGAATCTACCCTTGTTTCTTGCACACTGTTCCAGAAGCGTTCAGAACGCCTCTGACAGCAGCCCTCTGCTGCCGAGGTCTGTGGGCCTGCAGGGCACTTGTCCCCGCCACCCCATCCCCGTGTCAGCCCAGCCTCAGGGAAGCGCCCATGCTCTCCCTGTTCGACCTCGTCCACCTCCCGTACTCAGCTTTTTCCTCCTTCCCCACCCCTGGCAGGACCCATGCTCAAAAGCCCACCCAGGGGGCGCCTGGAGAGGCCCCACGCTGGCCTCTGGAGTGGGGTGAGGAAAGAAGATGCAGGTCATCGTTTATTGTCGTCCTAACACTTCTGTCCACTCCCGCATTAAAGCAAACGAACGAAAATCGGATCCTGTGACCTGGCCAGAAGCTCTGTGAGTCGGTAATGAGCTCTGACTTCATGAAGGCGAATATAATCCACGATGGAATTCGTAGGAGACTCGTGTCCTAACAAGCAAGACGCAGGTTCTGCCCACCTCGTGTTGTCAGACTGCACGTGGAGGGCTGGGTCCGTTTCTGGGCACCTTTCCGTCTTTCTTAGTTTCTTTTTTCTTGACATAGCAAATGTGGTAATAGATTAAGGGTTTAGCATAGGTAGAATGCACTTGGATTTCAGTAAGGCATTTGACAATGTGATACGCAATGTGGAATGGATGAAATCCAGTTAGAAGAACATTATTTCTGTATGCACACGCGTGTGTTTTCACACTGGCAACAGCTGCCGTAGAGGTTTTATGGCTCTCGGTATGGAAACCATGTTTTGAAGATGTTATTAACTGACTGGATCTTGTCTAGAAAGCACCAGGCAAACTGGTAAGAGCACTTAAAACCATGTCAGTGTGGAAAGGAGACTCAGGAGAGGGCCGTCTTGGGGAAAAGAGAATGCGCTTTTTTTTTTTTTTTGGTATGTGTGACTTCAAAGGTAAAAGTAGACCAATGAGTGGAAGTTATGTAGCCCCAAGTTTAAGCTCTTAGATGGGGAAGAACTTTCTAGCCATTAGAGGAATCCGCAAGTGAGATGTTTGAAACATCCCAGTGGGCGGTGAGTGCTTTGTGACGAGAGGCATTCAAGCGAAAGGCTGATTCCTTGTCGAGACACTGAAGCGAAGAGTTGGATATCGAGAGGGGGTCTATGCGAAGACCTTCGGGTTCTTCCGATCTTGTGATATGGTTGTTCTTTTATTAAGGGATTGCCTCACACCTGCCCCCGGGGTTGGGAGGACAGAGTACAAGAAACAGGTTACGTTGTTGTCTGTCTGCTCATTTCAACAGGCACAGCTGTGATTGATATTCCTTTCCCTTTTAAGATTTCACACACACACACACACACACAGAGTTGATTTCTTCCTCAAAAGCCTTTGAAGTGAGGTTGATGACAGCTCCTTTCCTCTGAGCCCTGCCGACCACTCTGCTGCTAATGGACTGTCAGCCTCTTTCATTCCGGGCTCCAGACTGCAGGCTGGTGGAAATGCAGTGCCTCTGGCAGGAACCAGGCACTTGAGTCTCAGCCAGTTGACATTTGTGATTTGCCCGTCTTCAAATTGGGACAGCTCTCCCACCGTGAGGGGGTGGTATAAAGCAAGTCAGGTCCCCTGCCTGAAGCCGTGGCAAGGGCCAAGTCTGCGCTCTTCTGCTGGGCCTGCACACAGATCCTGGGGTTGGGAAAGGCTATAATTGCGAGGCACAGACCCCTTCGGTGCCCCTGACGCTCCTCGGGAATGCACGAGCTCAGGGAGGGTCTCGAGGGTCAGGACAGTGAGGGTCTTGATCCCATGCTCTCAACCAGGTTTCAGGGGTAAAGGGAGGTTGCTCTGAGAACCCCTGTGATGCGAATATGTCCAGAGGGTCAGCCCTCTGTGTGGTGTGACTCTCGGGCCACCCCAAGTCCACACGCCTGCACTCCTGCCATATCCTCGTCCGTTTCTCCCCCAGGCTGCCTTAGAAGTGCCCACTTTGGAGTCACAGTGGATTTCAGAAGGAAGGTCACAGCATGCTGTGTGTGTCACACATGTCAATTGTCAGCCTCCCCCAGGAGATGGTAGCACTCGAGCGCAAGGACCGTATCTGTTGTACTTACCATCCTAGATGAGCACTAGCGCAGTGCTTGGGGTGACAGAGCAGGCGCTCAGTCAGGGTTGTTGAAGGACCGAGTTACCTGGGAGTGGCTGGGCCTTCTAGGGCAGACGGACAGGTGTGAGAGTTTGGACCATTGCATCACGTCTACTGTCCCTGAGCAGTCAGGACAGGTCAGTTCCACTTGGGGTTGGGAGTGGAAGGGAAATAGGACAGTAACTCTTAAGATGTGTTACAATCCAGCTCATCTTCCTGGCACATGGTGGCCTCTAAAGAAATAAGTATTTGTTGAACAACAGTAATAAAGTGCCAGGAAGTGGTCAGAAAGCTTAAATACATTCTTTTAGTCCTCATAACAAGCGCATGAACGGGGATATGAAGGTCTCTTTCATAAGAGAGGAAATTGAGGTGCAGGGAGCTAATTAAATTTGCCCAGGGTCACCCAGCTCGTAAGTGATGGAACCATGATTCAAAGCTTCGACTGTTTCAGTACAAGTTCTGCTCCTCGTGTCCGTCTGTGTACGCCCTGCATAGAAAGGGGGTCAGGGGCCCTGCAGTGCCTTGTCCATGGGGGACTCAGGCAGTTGGTCTGCCCTAGGGAGGGGGAGGTGGCGAGAAAGGGGAAACAAGGCTTATGGTGGTGGGTGCCTGAGAAAGGGGCTTCAGAAGCATCAAAGAGTGACACAGCCTTCACACTTTCCCTGGGCCCACCAGTGCTCTCAGGCAGGGGCTCCTGGAGGGACTGGGATGGCTGCAGGCCCACAGAGGGGGCACAGGGCCTGGGGAGGTGGTGCCCATTGGGGTGGGAGAGCCACCTTGCTGTGGTGCTCCCACGTGGGAAAAAGAGCCTGACACCTGGCAAGAGGAGGTGCCACGGGCCCCGTGGGTTCTGCCCTCAGCTTTGGCACTGCTCTGCTGCCCTCTCATCTTCCAGAGGAGGTTCACTCAGGCCCTGTGCCCTGTGCCCTCCAACTCCCGGCTGTGAGGGAATAATTCAGCCCACTTGTCTAGCCTGTTCTGGATGGATGGAGGGGCTAAAATTTCAGGTCAAAGCCTACCCATCCCTAAATAATGAAGGGTGACCACTGCCACGATGACACAGGAAGGTCCATTCTCAGGTTAAATGTCTACTCCTGTTCCCCCATCTGCCTACCTTCCTTTTCTTTGTTTCTTGCAGTCCTCACCGGGTCAGGGTGCCCACATCAGCAATGTGGGTGACTGCTCCCTGGGAATGTGCTGGCCACCTGGGGGAGTCTGAAAGAGCCCCTCCCCACGTTCAAGGTAAGCAGCACCAAGAGCTACTAGGGACACAGAGACTCCCTCTTTGGGCTCAGTGGGAGGAGGCTGACACATGTCAACTATAGAATAAACACTGACAAACAGTGAGTTGAGGGTAGAGATGGGAGTGCCGGGTGGAAGTAATCAGGAAGGCTTCCAGGAAGAGGTGACGATGAGCCGTGATCAAGGCTTCTAGGAAGAGGTGGCCACGAGGGTGATTGTTTCCTTGGAAGCTGAGGTGCTGGTGGACAGCTGCCTGCAATTCCTCCACCTGGGGAAAGTGTCCTGATTTCTGCCTGCAAGTGTGGAAATTTTCCTTAATCAACCTCTCTGGTGGCACAGCCAGATAACTGCAGCCATGAGGTCGGTGTGCTAAGGGCCATCGCACCACTGTCAAGGTCAAAACCTGAAGAATGAAAATCCCTGCCACTTCCTTGCTGAGAAACAAACAGAAGGAATGGTTGGGCATTTAATCAGCCAAGGCTGCCAATAGCTAATCAAGATGAATGGCTCTAAGAGACGAGGCCCAGGGGAAGCAGCGTCGTGTTAGGGGAATGGGAAGACGGCCTCCGCTCCGGGCAGCACTCAGCCAGGGAATGCCAGGCGACGAGGAGTCCGGATCCAGGGGACATGCTGAGCGGGTCAGAGGTCACGACTGGCACCAACTGGCACCATCTAGGGCCTTTCAGCTGATCCTTCCCCTGGCCAAGAACCCTGACCTACTGAGAGCTTGCTCTGGGCCAGCTCTGTCCCAGGACTCAAGATAAATGAGGCACACCGCTTCCCTTTAAAGACTCCCAGTGAGCTGGTGGCGAGATCACATATACATAAGTCATTCTGCTGCCATCCCAAGTGTCATAAGAGAGGCTCAAAGGCTGTGGGAGCATGACAGTGGCAGAGATGAATTTCTTCTCGCTCCATTGTTCCAGAGCCTGCTCCATTCACTGCTTATGACAAGAGCCTCCTTCCCCTCTGTGTTCTGACCACTGATTGTCTCTGGTGCCCCCTGCAGGCAGCTGCAAGGCTAGTCAGTCATTTATAATTAATTGAGTAAGTACTACATGACAGCAGTTGGCTCTGGTCTGGGGTCTAATGGTGACTAAGACCCAGACCCCATCCTCAGGAATCTTACAATCCCAGGGGAAAGGCAGATAAACAGGCTCTCATGTCACTCGTGGACCTTGACTGCTACAACACTCATGGAGTCTGACAGTGCTGGGCTTAAGTCCAGGTATTACTCGTCCACTGGATGCACTCAGCCAAGCTGTGGAACCTCTGGGAGCTTCCAATTCCTTCTCTGCAAGGGAGGATGATAGTATTTGCCTTGTAGGGTAGTGACATTAAATGAAATATCATTCCTGGAGTACGTAGCATGGTGGCTGGTACGTAGCAGGCACTTCATAAAGTGAGTCCCCTTACCCCTCTTATTGATGAATATTTTGGAGTGTTCGTGTTTCTGTATAACCTCAGGCTTGCCCACGACAGGGCAGAGGACCACGGCTGACATGATGGTGTTCTTCACAGTGCTTGCACAATGCCAGGTACTTTCCTTCAGTCACTCAACAAACATTTATTCAGCACCTGCTAAGAGCCAGGCACTGTTGAAAACTAAAAATAGAAGATGAACAAGAGACCAGGACCCCGCACTCATGGAGCTTATAAGATAGTAAGGGAGACAGAAACAGAAAGGAATTCTTCATTGTGAAACTGTGTGTTGTGTGTGGGGGGTCCCTTTGGATTTCCTGGGGAACTCTGCTCTGGCACCCACACAGGGTCCTATAAGGAAACTGTGGGATGACCCAACTGGAGCCTCCCTCTCAGGGAGAGGCAGACCTGGTTGTGGGAGATTAGAGTCCCAGTGGTGCGTAAGGGAAAGTTGCCCCTCCCCTGACCACAGATCAGTAACCCTGAGGTTCTGGCACTGGGGACAGAGGCTGTCACGGTGACTTTGCATTTGAACGCCCCACGGCCCAGCCCAGGAGCCTGACCATTGAGCAGGTAGAAGAGAGTATGGAGAGGCAGATGGTCTTCTGTATGGTTGTGAGTGGCCTTGTCATTCAGAGGAGCTTCAAGAATCTCTAGGGGAATGAAATTTTAAGGGGGTCGAATTCCCTGAATGTATCCTGGGGAGAGGGAACATTATCTCCTTGGATTCCCATCAAAGTTCAACAAGGGAAGGACATCCCAGAAAGCATCTGAAGTCGTTTTACCAGGATTGTCATCATATTAAAAAATGTTTCCCCATATGCATGTGCGTACATATGTGTGTGAACTTGTGTATAAGTGGGACACCTGCCCCCCCGCCCCCGCACTGGGGCAATTATTATTCTGGGTATCAGCAAGAGCCGAAAATTAATGGAACCCAATGCAATGAGCGACACCTTGTAAAACAATCTCAATTACCAGATAACCAATCTCTGTGCAGTTCCAGAGAGGATAAAAGGAAAACCTCGGGGACTGTGAGCAAATGATAGCCCGGAGCCGGGGGCAGAGGCAGGGAGATGGAGCTGTTTGTTATCCTGGCAGCTCAGAACAGAGGCTGGGCATGGGGATGGCTGCTTGGCTGAGAAGAGCCATTCCTTTCCCCAGAAGGGCCAGGAAGGGGATGGAGCAGAGCAAAGATAACCGAATTAGTCAAGTGGGGAAGAGTGCTGTGTAATCTGTCCCCGGGGTCATCTGGTGGCTGCAGCTCATCTGGCTCTGCCTGAGAGCCAGGGGAAGACCTGCTTCCCCAGGAGGGTCCCCATCTCCTGGGAGAGGCCAGGCTCTGCCCTGGAAACTCCATTGCCCACCCTGGGTGATCTGTGATCATTGTTCTCTAGTCCCCCTGGGCAGGTCGGGTGTTGTGGCCTGGATGGCTATTCCTGGAGGTGGCCTGGGCTGCTGCAAGGAAGGTACCCTTGCATTCAACCCCCTGGGGTCTGTCCTGAGATGGAGAAGTTGAGGGAGTGATGGCATGACAGCAGCCCGTTCACACCACCTAACGTCCATCACAGCGACAGTCTGGGTTCTCTGGGTCTGAGCGCAGCATGCGGTTCACCATGCCCTCCTCCAGCGGCTCTCGGCCCGGCCCCGCGCCCGGCCCCCACGGCCCTGAGAGATGCGCGCTCGGCTTATTTCATGGGCGGAGTGGCTATGTGACTTGCTCAAGGTCACATAACCACGGAATGGCAGCACCTTGACCTGAATCAGCTCTTTTCTGACTCTAAATGCAGCCCTCATTTGGCTAAAAATCTTTTTCATGTTCAACACTTCTTTCCTTTGAAGGAAGAAAAGCATGATGGGTTATATTTTTTTAGAAATCTCATTTTCAATTTAAATCTCTTTTAAAATGTTGAAAGAACCAGAGCTGCCTCTCTCGTATTGTCTTCCTCTCCCATTCTCTCTCCTGCTTCTCCTCTCACTTCCCTTCCCTAACCCTTTTCATGGCTCCCCCGAGTGCCCCCTGCACACGGGGGCTTCTCTTCCTGGTTGCCCTGGGTGCTGGCAGAGGAATAGAAGAGGTAGGGTTGAGGGACCTCATGAAAGAGAGGATCTTGAGGTTCCCCGTTTGAGAAGGGAACGGATGATTCTATTTGCTCTGACCCCGGAGGTCATCCGCCAATCTGCAGCAGAAGCGCTGCTCCTGCACATTTGGTAGACCACCTCTTCAGGCGTGAGCAGCTTAGACAGAATCGCATACGGGAAGCACACCCCAGTGTCTCACCACCCTCGTTCTCAGTCCTGCTGTCTGGCCTGAACTAGGTTCACATGTATGTATCACCTCTGAGACACATAGCAATTCCGTGATGTAGTTACAATAGTTCTCATCTTATAGGTAAGGCAGCAGGCTCCTGCGGCAGGGTTAAGCTCCTTGCTCTCCGTGACTCCAGGCAGATACAGCCGGCGAGGGTGCAGAGCCAGTGGTGAAGCTGGGATTAGAAGCTAGGCCCTTTGACTCCTAACTCAAGTGCATCCTGACCTCTGTCCCAGTCTCGAGAAGCAGGACCGAGATTGGAGGGCTGTGGCTTCCAGGTCCCTCCTGAAACGGGGCCCAGCCCAGATATGAAAAGCAGGCAGAGAGGCGGGCCTGATCCAATGGCTCCCCGGGTAAGGATAAAGCAAACAAGCGAGGAGCCGCTGATTGGGAGATCATCTCTCTAAGAAATGATCAAGTGCCAGTTGCGTCTGCAGCTGCCGGGCTGCAGCTGGGCCCCAGTGCTGACGTGCGCTACGCCACAGATCCGCACTGGCACCGTCTTGTTGGAAAAACAGATGTTATTGTCCTCCGTTCCCATCCCTTTGTCCCTAATAGGCACTTAAGCACAGGGGGGGAATTGGAGAAATGGAGACATAATCATGTGTCTATTTCAGACTCTTTCCGGAAGCTTGCACTTCTGTGTGACTTGGGGTTTGGGATAGAATGGGTGCAGAGAAGGACCTCCTCCTCCTGCCCTGAGTGTCCTGGGCCAGCCTTGGGGAGGAGCTGCCCTGTTGGCCCCTTGTCCAGGCCACTAAGTGCTGAGGACCGGTTCTGGGTGGAGGTACCTTTCTTCTCTCCTGGGTCGACCACCGGGGGTCCCTAAGCTGATGGTGGAGGAAGGAATAATGGGGACCTCAGACCATTTGCCTTGACTTTCAGAATTTGGAAAGTTGGATGAGGTCCAAGACTGAAGAGATTGAGGTCTTGAGTTCCACTCTTGTTTGGGATTCATTCATTCATTCATTCATTCATTCATTCATTCATTCATTCATTCATTCAACAATCTGCTGCTGCTGAGCACATTTGTAAAGGCTTAACCCTGCACCTGACAGCAGTGTGCTGGTTTGCAGGTGAAAACTTTTCATGGGAAGAACAGTACATCCTCTTTCATCAGGTTGCTGTGGCTATGATTTAATGGGAGCTCAGAGGCTCTCCTGCACCTAAATATCTCTGAGGCAACCTGCCCAGGTGTCTCGAATCCCACCATCAGTGAGTCCTTTGAAAGATGGCATTATATTTCCCAAAGGTCCTTGCTAAAATACAGGCGTATAACTGAGGAGGGCTCACAGAGGGAACAAAAATCTTTCTGTCACTGTAGAGAACAGAGGATGGGGTCCAAAATGAATCCTACACAAGATGGGTCAGTTTTGATGAGAGAAAGATGAAAAGAGAAATGTCCAGTCCATGGGCTGCTGCCCTGGGAGGAGGGCCTGAGGGGCTGCAGGATAGGAGGATGTAGTGCAGGGGATCCTGCCGACTTCGCCAAGTGTCACGCGGGGCGGCCTGCGGGGTCTCTGGTCCCGCTCCCCACACAAGAACGCAGGACATGGCTAGGCCAAAAAGGAACACCCACGGAGCCATAAGTAGGGGAGTCATATCTCTATACTCTCACTGGCGGCTGGGTTGGAGACACAGGAACCAGGAGCCACACAATTCTCAACCCTCACTGTGCCGCTTGCAGACTCAGCCACCATCTTCTTGCTAGTTCCCCCTTTTTCTGCTAGCAAAGCCACAGCTGTTATATTTGTGGCCAATGGCTCACTGGTTACAGCTGACGGCCACAGCTGATGGCCATTTGATCACAGTCGACGGCCATTTACTACCTGAGCCAACACCTTTCTATGTGAGGCCGAGAGCCTGGAAACTGCTTTTTGGGGCTCTGTCCCCACAGAGGAGGAATTTAGGGGGAGCAGCTCTGAGAGGGATGGGGTTCCACACATCACTGGTTGCTCCGTTCTGCTTTGAGACTGGCAGTGAGACTACAGGATCCCAGCTTGAATGCCCCTGGCTGAAGTGGGGGGTGGGGCGGTACTTTTTATGCTGACCCTCAAACCCCAGAAGCTCAGAGATGGGGCCACCTCTGTCCCCACAGGTGCCTCCATATCTCAGTGGGGCATAAAGGGGCAGAGATGGGATGGAGACAGAGGCCGCAGCATCTCCGACAGCACTGCTGCCTTACCTGCACCACACCCTGCTCTGTGCCCGTCTCCTCCC
Source organism: Rhinolophus ferrumequinum (assembly GCF_004115265.2). Taxonomy (NCBI): domain Eukaryota; kingdom Metazoa; phylum Chordata; class Mammalia; order Chiroptera; family Rhinolophidae; genus Rhinolophus; species Rhinolophus ferrumequinum. The sequence goes on from NC_046292.1 coordinate 7,597,896, forward strand.
CCAGCTGGGGTAAGGGGCCGATGGCAGGTGAGCTCAGGCCCCAGCCAGCAGCTTCCCAGGGGCAGAGTGCCCTGGTCCACCGGGACAGCTCTGATGAAAGAAGAGAGACCCCAATCATTGAGTGGGGGAGGAGGGGCTGTTCTGCCATCCCCCCTTTACCTGATGGGTATTAGGGAGCTAATTAACCGGGAAGGTACCCACTAGGCAGAGATGCTCTTTATAACCTCTTCCTACTTAATATTCAGAACCTATTTCACCTCCCTGGAGCAGAACTTCTAAAAAAGTCACATCAGAAAACACATTAGAATGCATCTGAAATGGTTTCCGTAAAGACAATGATTATTGTCTAGTAATGATTCTAGGTGAGCTCGGGCTTACTGAGTACCAGAGCTGAGGGAGGGCGTCCCCCCGCCCCCCGTGACCCACGCACTTTGTCCTCCTCCAGGAAGCACTCAGGAAGGGTCTGCCTGACGTTTCCTACTGCCCTCCTGCCCCTCCCCTCCTCACCGCTTCCCCGCCAGCTCTCCCGACGTCCATATCAGCATTAATACACCATGTAGCTGCTTGCCCCACGCTCCTGAGTGACCAGGGATTGCAAGAGGGACATTGTCCAGGAGAAAATGGAAGGAAACTGCCCGAGCCCCCAAAGGCTTGCCTACTTCTGGGGGGGCTCTTCCCTCCCCTCACTCTTCTGCCTCCCACCCCCATCACCACCACCCTTGCTCCTGTGCTCACATTGCCCCAGGGATGATGCTCAAGGACTCGGGATGGAGAGGAGCCCTGAGAAGTTGGAAGGCCATCTCCTGCCCCCAGGCAGGGACTCCTGATCCAATAGCCCTGAAGGCAGTGAGGGGACCTTAGGCATTTCTCCAGGCTGGGACCTGGGCAGGGCAGGTGGGCCTCTTTAAAGCATGTTCCCTACGGATATACAACCTTTCAAAACTAACCTATGGTGTCAGAAGCCAGGAGAGTGGTTGTCCTTTGCTGGCGGGGAGAGTGGACTTCATGGCACAGATTAAACAGGTACATTCACTTTAGAAGATTCACTGAACTATATACATGTCATGCGGGAGACCCTGCTCGCTGCGCCATTTGTCGTGCAGGGTGTCATGCGGGGTCTCCAGTCCCGCTCCCCACATAAGAACGCAGGACATGGTGAGGCCAAAACGGAACACCCACGGAGCCATAGGTAGGGGAGTGACACCACTATACTCTCGCTGGCGGCTGGGTTGGAGACACAGGAAGCAGGAGCCACACTGTTCGCAACCCTGACTGCACCCCTTGCAGGCTCAGCCACCATCTTCTTGCTAGCCCCCAATTTCTGCTAGCAAAGCCATGGCAGTTATATTAGTGGCCAATGGTTCACTGGTTACAGCTGACGGCCAACTAGCCACAGATGATGGCCATCCAATCACAGTTAACGGCCATTTACTACCTGAGCCAGCACCTTTCCACGTGAGGCCCAGAGCCTGGAAACTGCACTCCTTGCTCTGTCCCCACAATACACTTACAACTGTGCAGTCTTCTGAATGTGCATCACACCCCAATGAATGTTTCCCTGAAAAGCCCTTTGTCAAGTAGAGACTGTTAGTACTTCCACATGATATCACTGACATTAAGTCATCTCTGTTAGGGTGGGATGGCACAGATCGCGGTGGAAATCAGTGGAAGATCCACAGTTATTTTCAACTTGGACTTGGGATGAGGGCGTTACACACAACACTCGCTCCTTTGCAAAAGATTTGCTTCTGGAAGTGTACATGCTCTTGCTAATATTACAATTAATTGGCAATTTCTGAATACATTCTACGCAGCCTGCGGGGTGAGATGGTCCAGAAGCATTCCAGGCGGCAGGGAAGACAGACTGAGACAGGGTAAAGAGTTTGACATACGTCACCTCCTCCCCCACCCCCCGTCCCTTTGTTCAGTGTGGGATATGTCACTGCTCAGGTCGCTGGAACGCACATTTCTCTCCTGCTTTGATGGGCACCAAAGTCAGGTTTTGAATGACAGCCACCTCCTCTTGGTAAGAACGATCAGAAAGAAACTGCCCATTGGAGGAGGGCCCGAGAGCCTGTGCCCGGATTGGTGACTGTGGTACCCCGTTAGCAACAAGCCCCCTTCCCTGTGGCACGCCTCTTGGCAATACACCTTCATCCCACTCTCCTCATCAAGAGGCAGAGTCTCTTTTGCAACTCCTTGAATCCAGGTTAGTCTTTGACTTACCTGGGCAGAAGGGATGCTGTACGACTTCCAACCTCAGCGCCCACAAGCCTTGCAGTCTCTGCTCTCCTCCTGGGTCTCCCCTGAGACTGCCACGTGCAGGAAGGAGTTGGGTTCAGCGTCCTGCAGGGCGAGAAGCCACACAAAGCCTTCCCAGCCGAGGTCCCCAGACTATCCAGCTAACATCCAGCACCGACCACCGGATATGTGCCCGAGACTCATTTTAGACCCTCTGGCTCTGGCCACCAGCTCTCTGCACACGAGGGAGCCCAGGTGAGACCAGCCCAGGTTGCCTACCCACAGAATCATGAGCAGATAAACAGTTACAGTTGTTCTAAGCCACTAAGCTTGGAGTGGTTCTCCACACAGCAATCCCTAATTGACACAGGTACTGACGCCCTTACCTGAGCCCCCGCTGGCCACTGCCAGCATCCTAGGGGACAGGACTGTGCCTTCCAAGGCTCTGTCCATTCTTTCAACTTTGTGCCCAAGATGGGTCTCTTGGCTCATCCCCACCAGTTTCCAGCTGTGCCCAGGGCTCTTTATTAGTTTAATATATGTGGAAGCCTCCAAATAGATGCTAGGGCCCAGGTGGAACAGATGAAATGTGACTAAGTTCTGGGGGATGATTGATAATGAGTAGGGACTGGAAAATCAATTGTGTTAATTCCTGGTCTGTCACTGGGACCGAGAATTAATGAGAAAATCTGTCTAACTTAATGGTATTTACACATTATACAGAGTGTGATAAAATTGTCTGTAGGTGCTGCCTGGCATCCCAATTATACCAGGCCTGCACAGCCCGAGGGGCAGGCAGTTGGGGGCCGTCCAGAACCTGGGCTGGGCAGACGCACTAGGATTGCCGGGCTACCACACTAACCCCGGAGCAGGCCTTAGGCGCCTGCATGGATCTCACCAGCATGGCTTGTCCCTGCCGAATGTGGGCCGTCTACGGGGTGGTATCTCAGGGATTTGCTGGAGGGCACATGTGTGGGCCTGCTTAGAGGAGAACCACTCCAGAAGCCATGTGGGCTGTTGGACAACGGCCAGGGATGGGTGCAGACTTTTCAAAGCATGTGTTGGCATGCTTTGAAAGACACAGGTGGTGCTCTTAAGTCCGAGGTCCCTTCCCCAAGGGACCAGGCCTGTCCTATACCACACCCATCTAACCTGCCACTATTGAAAAGTGCCTGGAAAAGCCTCATGGAAATTTATGGAAGAGTTGGCTTCGGAGTCTGAGTGTTTGCTTCCCTGAAACTCTATAGACCAGGGCTTGTCCTGACGAGGGCTACTGGGGAGACGGTTCCTTAGAACCCCCAACACTTGGTAGTCACCTCCCTGTCTGGTCCTCTCATACTGAACAGGGCTGACCTGGAAGTCCGAGAAGCTATTGCAGAAATGATTGTATTTGTCTTCTGAGGCCCATTCATAAGTAGCCATGGAAGCTTCTGCCTGCTTCTCTCATATCACTCATTCTGAAGAAGCCACCACCACGTGGGGAGGCCCATGTCGGGAGGAGATGAGGCCTCCGCCAGCAACCAGCACCATGGGAGTAGGTCCTCCAGCCTCATTCGAGCCTTCAGATGACCCCAGCCCCAGCCAACGACTTGACTGAAACCTTGTGAGAGACCCCGAGTGAGTTTGCTCCCGAATTCCTGACCCACAGAAACTGGGAGAGAGCATAATTATCGGTGTTTATTGTTGATTAAGCAGCTATCTTTAGGGGTGATTTGTTATGCGGCAGTGAATAACTAATACAGGTCGGGAGGGAGGTAGGAGGGCAGAGCCAGGGGTATCTCACACTGGGGTGCGGAGCTGATGGAAGACACCCTGTGTACCTTCTGCACATAGTTCAAATGAAATCCACTTCCCCAACACACCCTGTGCGTCCCACCTCTGTGCCCGAATATGCTGCTTTCTTTGTCTGGAATGCCCTTCCTTCTCTCCCTCCTCTTCTCCTTCCTCCTCTGTCTCTTTTTCCTCCTGAGATAAACTCCTCCTCAGCCTTCAAGGTCCAGGTCAAATGTGCCCTCTTCTGTGAAGGCCTTCCCAGTCGCTTTTGGGTAGTGTTTGTCACCTTCTTTGGCACCCCCGTGATGCCCTATTTCTGAATGGATGCCTAAGGGGTTGAGGTCAATGACGGACTCAATCAGCTCTGGAGCTTTGAACTTGAATTTCGTTAATCGACTCTGCCCTCCCTCCCTGTTCCCTAGAGGACGCTCAGGGTAAGGGTGTTGAATGAATAAATGAATGAATGAGTCAGCATCAAATGCAGCCTGGGAGGAAGAGGATCCCTGTGAGGTCCCAAAAATGGGGAGGAGGGCGAGCTTGGTCTGGATGAGGGGAAGGGGTGTGAGCCGTTGATTGGTCTGTCTGTGAGTTTCAGGTCTGCTCATCTTAACACCAGCAAGGGGGCTCTTTTCTCTTGCTGCCCCCAGCACACGCCTGGGTCAGGGGAAGAGGTTTTTGTGTCCTTGTCACGCCCCTTTCCGGAACGCTTCTCTTTTTGCCCACTGTCTTTTGTGCCCAACAGGCAGCCCTCCAGAGTTCTTCCTTTCATCCAAACCTGGAAGGCAGAGGAGTGTCAGTCAGACAAATCTGATTTCTAAAACAGGTTTAAAGGTCTTTTCCCAAAGACCCTGAGCTCATCTCTCCGTTCTCTGTCCCTGAAGTGCCAAGGCAGCAATTCAGGTCCTGAATGCCCCAAGCAGGGATGCAGCCAAGTGCTTTACTGCACAGAATGAATTTGTTCTGTGGAGATTCTTTGGCCTGAAGGATAGCTTAATGTCCTTATGTCACGGCCAGTGCTCAGAGACCAGAGAGCTGCCCCACTCTTGCTCCTTGTTTACTGAGAGGAAGGCTGAGGGGGCCTGAGGACAGTGGAGGGGTCACCTGCAGACTCTCATCCTGCTGCTGGCCATCCCTATTTGCAGAGTGCCCAGACAAATAAGTCAACCATCTGAGGTCTTTTTACAGGAAGGGGCAGAGCTGAGATTTGCCCCTTGGCTTATCTGACTTCAGAGGCCCCTGCTCTTGACCATTTGTCCATCCCACCTCAGTCTGGCTCAGCCACTCCAGGGGGAACTCAAGCCCCCAGCTCCCAGTCCATCCAGGGGCCTTGTGGGACTTTGGCAGGACTGAGCCAACGGCTGCGGGCAATGACAGCCTGGGGTGGAGTTTCCTGGGTCCCTGATACACACGGGCTCTTCCAGCTCCCAGAAGCCAATCAGAGATTCCGTGGTTTCCTGATTGGCTGAATTCTGCTCCTGCTGGAGGCCGAGGAGGGTGGTTTGTCGTCTCTGGTTGCGGGGCTTATCTTTTGAAATTCTGCAGTGCGTGTGGAAACCTGTGAACCAAAGGAGGCGAAAGCAAGATTAAAGAGGGAAAGGATTAAGATCTACAGGCTCCCTGTGCCCTGCAGAGCCTCTCTTGCAAGCAGCACTGTGATCTCTCCATTAGGCAGCCCACCAGCTGCCAGCTCTGGTGGTGAGAAGGGCTGGGCTCCCCACCCCAGCCTTGAGTCACCAAGAATATTCGGGCACAGAGGTGGGACGCACAGGGTGTGTTGGGGAAGTGGATTTCATTTGAACTATGTGCAGAAGGCACACAGGATGTCTTCCATCAGCTCCTCACCCCAGTGTGAGATACCCCTGGTCCTGCCCTCCCATGTCCCTCCCCACCTGTATTAGTTATTCACTGCTGCATAACAAATCACCCCCAAAGATAGCTGCTTAATCAACAATAAACACCGATATCTTTGCTCTCTTCCAGTTTCTGTGGGTCAGGAATTCGGGAGCAAGCTCACTCGGGGTCTCTCACAAGGTTGCAGTCAAGACGTTGGCTGGGGCTGGAGTCATCTGAAGGCTCGAATGAGGCTGGAGGACCTACTCCCATGGTGCCGGTTGCTGGCGGAGGCCTCATCTCCTCCCGACATGGGCCTCCCCACGTGGTGGTGGCTTCTTCAGAATGAGTGATATGAGAGAAGCATGCAGAAGCTGCCCTGGCTTCTTATGAACAGGCCTCCCAAGTCACATATAGTCACAAAGCCTGGCAGTTACTGTTCCCAGCTTCCGCTACACTCCAGACAATCACTGCTGACTACCAGGGGGTCTCTGGGGTGGCTGTATCTGCCTCCAGAGTGGCCAGTTCCTAAAGGTTGTGAGGTTGGTTTCCCCATGACCCTTTTCCAGAAATTGTGAGGTGAACAACAGTAGTCTGGGACCCTCGCAGCACACCCACTTTGTACTGTGCCGCCATCCACAGCCTCCACCCATCTCCCTCCTCTGCTTGTTGTACTCCCCCCCCCCCCCGCCCATTGCTACATCTTTCATGTATGAGCAGTCATGGAGTGTAGAGGAAGCTGGGAAGAATAACAGCCCACCTTTATGGAGTAACTACTATGTGTTAGGTTGGTAGTGAGCATGGTCAAAGTGCTAACTTCTTACACCCTCTCTATGGGGAAGGCACCCCCCATTTTATAGACGAGGAAATTGAGGCACAGAGAGGGTAAGTAACTTGTCTGAAGTCGCACAGTCCTTAAGTGGCAGAGCTAGGATCTGAACCCCAGCGAGGTCTGCCTCCAGAGCCCACTGCTAACCCTGTCTTTACGGCACCTGTGACGTGAGGCTACATTTCCTTTCCATGAGGAAGACACCGTTCATCAGCCAGAGATGGGTTCGCAGGACAGCAAGAAAGATGGAGGTCAGACACCTGGAAGGCTCTCCAGGGCACAAAGTGAGGCCTCAGCGTAACTTTGTCCCCTGAATGCGTTCAGGAAATGGGTTCTTCCAGACTGCGGCGAGCACTGAGGCAGCAGCCAGACCAAAGGGCTGTGGCCTTCCTTTTTTTGTTTTTTTAATTGTGGAGATATATATATACATATATATATATATCGCATAATATTTACTATTTGAACCATTTTTAAGAGTAGTTAGTGGCATTAATTCACATTGTTGTGCAGCCTCACCACGATCCATCTCCAGAGCTTTTCCATGTCACCTTGAGGTCTCTGGTTCTCCTGTCAGCCCGGTCCCTCCCCTCCCCTTCCCTTCCCCCCCACCCCGCCCCCCTGCTGGCAGGTGGGATGAGCCACAGCACAAACAGGCTTTCCTCTTCAGAGGGGAGTATTAAAATGATCCACCTTTGAGGTCTGTTCCCGGCTTCAAAGTCCCCCAGCAGCTGTGCACATGACGGGCTGTAATGACGGCATGAAAGGGGGTTTATCAATATACCCGGAGCTCAGTAACTCATAAACCTTTCATTAGTTTTCCGTCTGTGATGGCTCAAGTCCTAGGAAGTAGACTTAGGCTGGAAGGCGGATGTCTCCATAGATCACCCTCTCTAAAAATTAGGGAAATGGAAGGAGCCTTTTTACAGGAGTTCCCAGCAGCTCACTTGGGGGAGTTTTGCTTTCTTGCTCCCTTTCTGAGCTGATGTTGGATTCTGGCCTCATGCCCTTGGATGTAAAATGCAATCGGAGGCCCAGAGAAGGGCACCAAACCGCTTTCTCCTTTCCTGGGGCACCTCCAAGCCTGGAGGCTGCAAACCTGGTCGTATTTGGACTGTCTTGTTATCCACAGAGGGCTCAGGAAACAGCTTTCTGGAAGGTGTTTCTGTGAAGGAAAGAAACCAAAGCAGGAGCAGCAGCAGCAGCAGCAGCAGCAGCAGCAGCAGCAGCAGCAGAACAGGCAGAGGACCTTCAAAATCTAGCTCTCAGCAGAAATGAGAAAACAAGAGGGGACCCTTTTGCTTGCTAACGAGAATACTAGTAATCATAACAGCATTTAGAACAGTGCCTGCCACAGAGGCAGTTATCGGTATGTCTTAGTCATTATTTTAAATAGTTCTTATGTGCCATGTACTTTATTAATGAATATCATTACCCTCCCATTTTACAGATAAGAAAACCGAGGCCCAGAGAGGCTAAGTGACTTGCCTAAGATCACACAGCTAAAAGTGGCAGGGCTCGGACCTCCTCATCCCTGGGGCAGCCTCTCTTGGGCTTGACTTTGACTAAGTCACCTTCCCCTCTCTCAGTCTCAGTGTCTTCATCTCCAAAATAGAGAATCAACACCAATTCTCCCTGTCCCCCAGGAATGAAGTGGAAGGCCAGCCAGCCAGGAAACACAAAGCTTGGGGCTCGTGGGAAAGATAAACTTCCTGAAAAGGCGGGGGAAGCTGTCCATTTCAGGATGATGTGCACACCTCTGATTTCATGGTCTTTGCAATGTCTCACGGAAACCTTGGCAAATGTTATTTACTCCCATTTTACCCACGAGGAAATTCAGTGCTGCTCGCCCCCTCTCCCCTCCAGTTTCAGTCACACAGCTAGTAAATGGCCCAGGCAGGCCGGAAACGGTCCTGGCTTATAGTGCGGTGTCAAAGACCAGCAGACAGCTTAACCAGCACAGATGAGCTCTCTGGAAGGTGGTGTCTCCAGACAGAATGTCAGGACATGGGTCCCTGCGGCTCCCTTTCTCCTGGGCAGGGGTCCTCTCAGCTGGCTCCCTTCTGTTTTGCTCTGGAGCCCCAGCTCCAGATGTTCCTGCCCCACCCCCATCACCCCCCTCCTCCCCCAGGCTGCCCTAAATGCTCAGACAGACTAATTACAAGAAATAGCGGAGGAGACCTGGCAGAGAACCCGGCTGGTGATTTGGACGACTGGGCTTCAGGATTCAGTGATGTTCACCGCCTGCCTGCCAGCAGGCTCCCAACAAATCAAAGACTTTCCATTTCCTTCCATCTCCTCTTCCCTTGCCCCTGGAGGATGAGCAATGAGCGAGAGAGCCAAGAGGTGAGCGGCTGCCGTCTTGGCTGCACACTGGCTGTGGAATGAGAAGGCTCCTAGCAAGAAGTGTCCCAGGAGAACTTTTACTCAGGAATAATATGCATGCGGATTTATTTCCTCATTGCTGGGCTTCCAGTTGAAGTGCCGGCGTGTTTCCGCTTGGCTCCAGCAGGAGGAGAACTTAGCTCAAAGGTTTCAGAGAAGCTGCCCGAGATTCAGATTCCCCTAGCATTTCCTGAGCACCTACTGTGTGTGAAGCCTTGGGCCCAGAGCTTTGCCCACTCCATCCCACTTACCCTCAGAACAACCTCTGAGTCTGGGATTCTTATTCCCATTCTACAGATGGGGAAGGTGGCTTCTTCAAGAGTCTGCAAGTGGCAATAACACTACCAGCCGACATCACTACATTTACTAGCCACGTGCCAGGTATACTCAACGAGGTCTACCCATATTAACTCATTCAATTCTCCCAACAACCCTATGAGGTTGGGGACGCCGCTATTATCCCCATTTTGCGATATGGAAACTGAGGCCCAGTGAGGTGAAGGAACTGCCCCAGGTCACAGGGGTTGTAAGTGATGGAGTTGGAATCCATATCCAGGCCAGCTGGCACTGGGGACTATGTGGCAGAGCTAGAAATTGGGTCCAGTTTTTTGGGTTCGCGCCCGGTTCCTAGAAACCACGGTTATACTTGGCTTGATGCCTGATGTCCGTGGGAAGGATGGGGTTTGGAGAAACCACGCCCAGGAACCCAAGTATCTCAGGAACTATAAGGCTGAGACTTGGCTGGACATTTCAGGAGCGAGCTATAGAAACCCAACTTGAGTAGCTTAAGGAAAAAGGGGGCTTATTGGCTCCATGACAGGGGAGTCCTGGGCTGGATCTAGGGATCAACTGAGGTCATCCGAGCTCTGTCTATCTTGGCCTCATTCACCAGCACTTCTCTCTCTGGCCTCGTTACAGGGCGGGTGGGGGCTACATGTGTTGGCAGTTCAAGCACTGCTCAAAGGCTAAGGGGTTGAGAGGGAGCTGAAACACATCCAACGCTCTGCTTGCCAAGCTCTGTGCCCTGGCCCGGAGGGACACTTTTCCCAGTTCGTCTGCCAGGAGGACTCACCTATTCCTACTACATGTAAGATGCTGTATAGGCTACTGGTAACCCCGACCCCTTCTCCTGGTACCTGAGATCAGCCTCACACCGGCACCCCTGGCCCCACACATGGTGACTCCATCAGAGTCATCCGCTTAGGGAATATTTGTGGAACCACTACCACAGGCCAGGTAACAAGTAACACAGCAAACTCCCTGCCCTCCTGCAGCTTACAGTCTGTTAAGGGGTCCAGTTGGCTTTGCTTGGGTCAAGGCCACACTTGGGCCAATCACCGCTGCCCAAGGGAATGGAGACAGGACACTTGACTGACAGCCTCACCAAGACCACTTGAATGGGGTTGATTTCTCAGAGGAACTAGGAAGACTAGGCTGCAGAAATAACTGACATCCACTGAACTGTGGGATCCCAGGAAAATCGCAGGCCTTCTCTTCCTTGGCCAATAACCTTCCCCGCTGCACTGGGAGTGCCTGGGACCCAGTACACTGAGAGGAGTGGTGCAGGACGTTCCTGAAGGGCTCAGCCATTGGCCTGTCACAGGTGACAGCTCCCTCTGCTCAGAGAGAAAGGTCAGGGGTCAGGACTGTTAACATCAAGGCAGTCGTAACCTTCAGTTTCAGGAAGAAGAAAATGAAGGGGCAGAGAGGAGGGTCGGGGGGTCCATGTGAGGGAGCAGAGACTGAGTGGGGCTCCTGGGCCCATGGCTGACGGGTTGGTGGGGACTCACTGGGTAAAATAAACACTTGAGTTCTTGCTATGTGTCAGGAGCTTCACCTGCTCTGTCTCATTTAAGCCCTACGCCTGCCAGGTAGGTGTTATTATCCCATTTTGTTGGTGAAGAAACTGAGGCTCAGATAGGTTTGAGTAATATAAATATGTCACTCAAGGTGTGCTGACGGCAGAGGTCCTGCCCTGAGCTCACAGGGCCCTGAGGCCACAGAGACACGCCCCAAGCAGAGAGTGCCTACCCCAAGCCACCTCCTAAATGCCCAGTGAGGGTTGTCATGTGGACTGATTTCATCTGATCCCCTTCTCTAGATCCCCTGCCCCAGAGACCCAGCAAACCCTCCTGAACCTTACCTCGTACCATTTCCCCTGCTCCCACTTACATCTGGGTGGCATCTTCCACGTTCTTGAGCATGTTCACATGTTCTCACCATCAAGGGGTGAACATCTTCTCGTGTCTGAGGCCACCTCATCTTCCTGGGACACCTGCCTGCCAGCCTCAGACGCAAAGTCAAGCCCGAGCTGAGTGAGCCTCAGGGCATGTCTGCCACTAGGGGGAGCTCCCAGCGTGGTCCTGTGCCTTTCTGGGAAGCTGAGGGATGGCCACCCTTTCCCCCCACCCCCACCAGAGGAACCCGCCCTGGGAATGCCCTGCCCCAAGAGGCTTCTGGAGACAGGGATGTCCTGACAGGATGACCCCACCTGGGGACAGGAGGCCTTGTCTGTGAGATCAGCACTTTTGTTATTAAAGCTCCTGTCCAGGTTGATGCAAATGGCTAGAAGCAGAGCACCCGGGGCTGTGGGCTCAGGCTCCGCCTTCCCTCCCTCGTCCACACCTGCTGCTCAGGCCTCCTAGAAGTCAGGGAAGAGCAAGAGCAGCCCAGCAGCTGGTTTTCCATCCCTTATTCATTGATTCACTGACTCATTCATTCAACAAATATTTATTGAGCACCTACTATGTACCAAACACTGGGCTAAGCCTTAGAGATACCATGGTGACCCTGACAGCCTCTGCTGTCACAGAGCATTTAGTCTTGTGGGGGACAGAGAGATGCATAAACAAGCTATTGTAATGTTGTGTTAAGTTCTTCCACAGGTGTGAGCGCAGGAGACTCCAGGTGCAAAAATGATGTACATAACCTTTATCTGCAAGACAAGAAGGCTTTTCAGAGGAGAGATGGCATCTAAGCTGAGACCTGAACGATCTGAGGAATTAGCTAGGCAAAGCAAAAACTGTTCCAAACAGAGTGATTGATTTGTACAAATGCCCAGAAATGAGAGAACATTCATTCATTTATTCATTCACTCATTCATTCATTCAACAACTACTTTTCCAGCACCTATTATTTGCCAGGCGTTCTTCTAGGCACTGGGGCTGGCTACAGCAGCAAACCAGGCAATGTCCCGACCTCATGCTATGACATGCTAGCGGGACATGGCCATTCAGGTAATTCAAAGAAACCTGAGCGCCAGAAGGAGACGTGTGGAAGGGACAGTGGCTTCTCCCTGCTCACAGTAGCCCGGGCCCCATTCTCCACCCTCCTCCCGCCGAGTCTGGCAGCAGGCCCCCAAGCCTTTCTGTACTGGTCAGCTGTGAGGAGGTCACCCAGTCCGTGGGGCAGCCTCTGCCAGTGTATTATCCGCCCGGCCAAAGGCCGGCCGAGCCATTGAACTAATTACAATGATGAAGGGGTTTCATTTACTTAGTAAGAATAGTGTGCTGTCACTCTGCTGTCACTCTGCTGTCAGAGCTCAGCCTCAACGTCCACTCCCTGCCTTCTCCCCCCATGGGGGCCCACCCAAGTCCTTGCAGACTCCCCACTGGTGGCCCAGGGTCCCCTTGAGCCCAGGCACCTGCCCGCCCATCACCGTGCCTGCTTGGGGCCTGTCTGCTGCCCCCTTGGTGCTTATCCACCCCCCCGTGAAGAGCGAGGAGGCCACACGAGTTCGGGAGGTAGGTCTTCCCATCCCTGCAAGTTACCTCTGCACAGGGCAGAGTGAGCCCCCTCATTTCTAGTTGGTTCCACCTCCCTCACCTCTCTCTGTAGCATCCCCATGTAGCACTCACCCTGGCTGATACCATTGTACGTGGTTTCCTGTTTACAGCCATCTTCCAGCTCTGGAGCATGAGGACCACAAGGCCAGGGACATTCTCAGGGGCTCTGTTTGTCGAGTGAATGAAAGAACACAGGACAGCCGCACTTGCCTGCCCCGTCTTTGCAACAGGATGACTGTGGATCTGGTGCTTTTGGTTCCCCAAATTGTGTGTATCTCCGTGCTCAGCTCTCCTCCCAGGTGATGTCTACGGGTGACAGGTGGCCCAGTGTCTTCATTCTGTAACCTGAGAAATGCGAGATCCTGCAGCGTGGAGGCTGAACAGAAGTTGAGGCCTGATGATCTGAATCCATGTTCTCCTGGAGTAAGGACATAGAGCTCCTAGCGTTCTGCCCACACACAGCCAGACAAGCCCAGGTCTCCATTTCTAGGGGAAAGTTCAAGCTTGCAGCTTGGCCTTCGTTTGGCTTCTACCATTGTTCTGGAGATCGCAGGGAGGGGCACACCTTCCTCGTGATTGACAGCCTGCGCCTGCTGTCTAACTTGAGTCCCTCCCATTGCACCAAATACTGCTCTCCAGCAGTGTAGTTGGTGGGTGGGGGTGGGGGTTAGGGTAGGGCTGTCTTCTTAGAGCCCTAAGAGCTTTCTTCCTTCCATTTTCCAGGCCACGCCTGAGACCACCTCCAGGTCCCCGGGTCCCTCCTGGCACTGTGACCGCCTTGTTGCCCAATCCTGCCCTACCCTTGGGTCATGGCCTCAGCTTCATCTGTCCCCTCTTCCACCTCCCCAGGGTGGCTGTGACAAGTTGGCCGAATGGATAGTTGGGAGAGAAGGAGGTGATGTTTGTTTTGTTTGTTCATTGCCACGCTTGCCCAAGTAGGCAGCTGGCTGGCAGGGTACCTGAGGGAGCCCTTCCCTCCACCAAGCCAAGTCTGGCTGGAGCTGGGAGGGGTGCAGGATCTGGGTGGGATAGAGCTGTATATCCATTTACTCGCCCTGCGGGAATAAGAGACCTCACCTGTCAATCCTTCATCACAACTAGAACAGGACAAAGGCAAGCCTGCAGCAGGAGGGATTGCAGCCAGATTGGAAGGAAAGAGAAAACATGTCTTCCTGGAAAGATGTGTGTGAGAGAATGGAGATGTCACCCTAGGTGTGACAGCCCCAGCCTTGCCACTAGCTGTCAGGGACCTGAAGCACATCACATCCTGCTTGGCCTCAGTTTCTCCACCTGAATGAACTGACAACTAAGGTCTCCTCTAGTTCTGGGATTCAACATGTATGATTCCTGCCGCAGGACACAGCGAGAAATGGAGCAGGGTGGTCCCCTGACCCCTCATGGGACGTCCAGCGTTTGCTGGAGGTGCTGGCCCCGAATGACCAGCTCCCTGCATACGTGAGCACTGCTGGGTCCCAGCAGGCAAGAGGCCAGATTGATAATTGACTCCCCCCGTAGGGCAGCTGGCCTGCCCTAATCAGTATGCAGTGGCTTGCAGAGTGCTTAAGAAAAACTTATTAATTTCCCCTCCACAAAGACTGAGAGTTCGACAGTAATCACAGTATCAAGTCATAATAAAAAAAAAAAAAATCCCTCCATTGAAAATAGCAGTTGGGGCTCTGGAGAGTTCAACAGGAAAAGATTGTATTAAGATAAAGGAGATTATAGTAGAGCAGACATTAAAGGTTGTCATTGTCTGGTAAATCACATCAGGGAGGCCCCAGGACAGCCGTATCCTACCAAGGGAGGGAGGACCCCGTTTCTGACCTGGCAACACGCTGGCCAGCCCGCCTCCCGCCTGCCAAGGCTGGAGCAAACTCAGAAATCTGATGTCTGTTTGATCCAAAACTGGCCTGAGGACTCTCATTAGAGGCAGAGGGTGGGACAGTCTACAGATTCTGGAAGACAGGTCTCTGCCCTAGGCACGCACAGTCTAGCCTGACCCAGGTACTTCGGAACATTTGCCCAGCAGCAGAGGGGCCTAGGGGGAAGGGGGTGTTTCTGGGTCACCTGTCCTATTGGCATCTTCCTGGTAGGAATGGGAATACCAGGGCCTGAGCCTGCTGGACGCTGCCCTGACTTGCCTCCTAGACATAAGCTGGTTCAGAATGGATTCCCTGACTTGCCAGAAGGGAGTCCCGATCCTGGTGGAGAAGCCCAAAGAATTCTAGCGAGGAATGAGCAGGATGAAGTCATACAGGCTCAGGTGCCAGGTGACCATAGCCCCATGGGGCTGTCACCAAGTCCTGGTTGGATGGCTGGGGTCCAGGACAAGCCAGGGGGTGGGGTCCCTTCTCTTTGACATCTTCACTTGGGCCGAATGAGAGGTTGTATAGGCTCTAAAGATGCAGTCTGACCTGAAATTTACACAGGATTCAGGACAAGGTTTCCAGCTGTCAATGGTTGGGAGACTACCTGGAAGAGTGGAGTAATGATGGCCTTCCTCTATCGTCATCGAGGGGGCAATATCATGTGAGGGTAAGCAGACAGACTCCTTGCTTTGAGTCCTGGCTCTGCTATGTATTAGCTGTTTGTCCTTGGGCAAGTTACTTTACCTCTCTGTGCATCAGCTTTCTTATTTAGAGAATGGTGGTAATAGAACTTACCTCATAGAGTTGTGATAAGGATGAAATGATAATACATGAGAGCTGTACATAAAAATCTGCTCTTATCTCCTAATTGCCCTTGCTGAAGGTCACAGTGAGTATGTGGCCCAGCCACATCATGGGACCACTTCCTGCCCATCACCTTCTTTCCTCATGCCACTTCTTGGGGAATGCAGTGTGGTGGCCAAGGGCTTGGGTTCTGGAGCCCAGAATGCCCAGGGTTCAAATCTTGGCTTCAGCTTGAACACATGACTTTACTTCTCAGTCTCAGATCCCTCGCCCATAAGAGAGGAAGTCACTCGCTGCAGGTGACACTGCTGGTACTACGAATAGCTCAGAAAGGGGCTGCCAAGAGGCAGGCAGCTCCCTCTGGGGTCTCTGCCAGTGGATGGCAAGCCCAGCAGGGCAGCGCTCCTTCCCCTGGCCCACCAGCTGTCATCTGGCTCTGCAGCTGTGAGCCTTGGGCCCCGGGGACTGTTCTGCAGTTGCCCGGAGTTTATGAAGCTGAGCGGAGAAGGCTAAGCGTGTGGACGCGTAATGGGGTCGTGTGGAGATGAATGTGAGGCTGGGGGAAGTAGCTAAGACACATCATTTTCCCAGTTAATATGCACAGTTAAGGAACGATTGGAGAATGTGAAAACATTGGAAAGGAATGCTAATTTCGCCAGGAGAGAGAGATTCTGGGAAGGAGAACGTACAGAGAAGGAGCAGCTGGGTGGGGCTGGGTGGAGGTACCAGGTAGCCCTACTCAGAATGCAGCCCAAGACGAGGTTCTCAGGGGGCCTCTGTGCTCACCTGTTTCCAGGAAAACTCAAAGCTGAAAAGGGCTCAGATGGGGTGACCCTTGACCTAGGTGTGGGCCTCGCGGGGATGGGCTGGAACCTTGTAGAAACGAGGGTCCTTGTCTGCATTATGGAGAGTAGGAAGTGGAGGGGAGTGTAACTCAGAGGGACAAAGTTAGGGTGAGGACTGGGAAGGCTTCATGGAGGAGGTGTTGCTTGAACTGAGCCTTGAAAAATGGGTTCGGAAAAGGGGGTGGGACCTTATGGACATTGGACTCTTCATCCAAGAGATCCAGGTGGGATGGGGCAGTCCACACACGAGGTGAGACTCAGGCTTCTTTAGGCCTCTGTCCAGGCTGCAGAAGGGTCCTCATGAGCAAGCCTGAAGGATTGGGGAGAGTAGCCTCTTCTTCCTCAGGGGAATTCTCCCTCTCCCGCAGTCTCTGGATGGGAAATGTGGATTCTCTCCTCCCACATACTGCAAATGTCACACGTCCCCTCAGCCCTGGTAATAAGATTGGAGGTGGATGGGGTTCTCACACCCCGCCCCCAAGCTCCTGCCCTCCCCCCACAGAGCTGGCCCTTCCTTCCGGAATCTCATTTTTCCGCCAACTAAAAAGTGTGTCACTCAGAATCTTCCAGGGACCCCTGAGCTCCAAGACCTCAGGCCATCCCATCCACTTGTCCAGCTTAAATCGGGGTGAGCCCAGCCCCCAGCTTCTTGTTCCTTTGTCTCCACCCGAGACCTGAGTGCTGAGGAGTTAGTGCCTGCAAAGGCAGCCGGGATGAAAAACCTTTCTAAGTGCCCAGTGTGGTTATTAATAACGTCTCTAGGCTCCGAATGCCTCTTTAATTCCTCTGCTTAAACCACTCTGGAATCCATAACACTTGCCCCTTAGCCTGTGGTTATTCCACTCCCTTAATGGCCTTTTATGGAGGGACCTTATTGAAAGCTTTCCCCCAGCCCGAGTAAATCATATCCTCTGGGTCATCCTTGCCTGCAATTTTATTAACTTCTTACGAGAAGTCAGAGGGACCAGAGGGAAGCCAGTGTTTCCTCTGTGTTCTGTCCCACCCAGTCCCAGCACTGTCCTTTACCTGGCTGGGTTCCTCAGAAGAGGAGGTGGCTGGGGACCCTGGACATTGAGAATGGTTGGCCCAATGTCCCTCCTTCCTACGCTGTCATCTGTCAATCCTTCTAGATGGGGAGACTTTCTCCCCATACCAGGGGTTATAAACCATCTTTATGACTGCAGCAAAAGGGCTGCTGCAGGAAGCGCGGAAGGCAGGAGGCAGCGCTGACTCCCACTTTGGGAGGGGGCCCGTGTCTTCCTCCAACTATCCCAGAAAGGCCCTGAGAGGGGTTTCCAGCCCTGGGTGACCAGGGCCAGCAGAGGTTTTGCAAATTCCACCCGGAGCCTAGAAAGATGGATCCCCCAACGGGCAGCGGTATGAGGTGACCCAGCGGCTGGGCTATTGGAGGAGGGTCCTGGGGGCCCAACTCACGGGGTGGAGTGCGTACCAGACCCAGAATCAGGAGTCGGGCTATTCCTGCCTCCCCCAAGAGGGGCCAGGCCTGTGGAGAAAGCAGGCTCCCGCTTTGGCCAGCGCTGGGCTTGGAGTTGAAGGCCCGTTCTGACGCCCTCACCCTTCCCCCGAGTTCCTAGCAGTAGTGGTTCACAGGCACTGGCGCTTACTGTGTGCCAGGCTCTGCGTCGAGGGCTTTATGTGTGATCTCGTTTCATCCTCACAACCATCTCTGTCTCTTAATTATTGTCTTCTGTTGCAGGCCCATTCTCCACTTCCTAGCACTGATCGCAAGTCATGGTATTAATTGTTGACTCGTTGCCTGTCTTCCCTCTGAGACTGTAAGTTCCTCTTGTGGCTGCGGCACCCCCAGCACCCATTATAAGGCCTGGCACATAGTAGGTGCTTATTAAGTATGTGTTGAATACGTGAAGGATTTAATCAAGTGAATAGACTCAGAGAGGTAAATCATTGTCTCAGGGTCATACCGCTTGTATCTGGTGGAACTGGAATTCACACCCAGGTTGCATATGGCATAATCTGTGCCCTTACCTGCCATTTCCTGCTCCCCTGTGCTGCTGGGAGGCACTCAAGTCCCAGGCCCAGCACAGAAGCCAAGAAAAACCTGAACCCTGGCGCCTTCACACTCCCCTCTGCAAAATGGGTTGAGCTTAGTGGTGCTGGGAACAGAGTTAGATTCTCCCTTGAGCTGGAGCCTGGCTGCTGGGTACCCCTTCTGGGCCAAGGTCTCTCTCTTTTTGCCTCGAGGGCACAGAAGACATGGCTTCCTGACCAGGCTGGGAGTGACAACAAACCTCAAGTTGGGGAGGCAGAAAGATGGGGGAGGACACGACCCCAGATGGGTGGCTGTGGAACTAAAGTCCACATGCCTCATTCCTGCGGGAGGAAGCAGAGAGGCCAAGCACACGTGCCCGTGCAGGCAGCTCAACCTGCAACCTGCACCCTGAATCTGACGACTCTCTACCCCCCTCATTCAGTTCCCCATCACCTCCCATCATACAACCCAGTTGTTCCCTCCTTGTGACTGACCCTGCAGGCTACTCTCCACCCAGCAGCCAGAGTGATTTTAAAAGAACAAACCTGCTTAAAACTCTCAGTGGCTTCGATTCTACTTACAAAAAAATCCAAAGTGCTCTTGCGGCCTACGCCTGACCTGGCCCCTCCTTCCATCTCCAGCTTCTCACCCGTGGCCCCTCTTCCCGCAGCCTGGCACACTGGCACTCGCTGCCGTTGTACTGGAGGCTCGGTCCCCGCTCCACACCTTTGCCCCTGCTGAACTTGCTGCCTGGCACACTTTCCTCAGGTCTTCTCGAGGCTGACTGCTTCTCATCGTTCAGGTCTCAGCACAAATGTCGCCTCCCGGGAGAACTCTCTCCTGAACCCCCTGTTGAAAGCAGCCCCAGGTATTCTCTACCTGTTGTTCCGGTTTCGTGGCTGCATCGCACTGAACATGGCGAGTCTAAAATGACCTCATTGATTTGTAGCTTATTCCTTTCATGTCTGTCTCCCCCACCGGAAAGTCAGCTCCACGAGGGCAGGAACCTCGTCTGTTCACTGTTCTGACTCTGAGGCCTAGACCAGTGAC
The DNA here is from genome assembly GCF_004115265.2 of Rhinolophus ferrumequinum. NCBI lineage: Eukaryota > Metazoa > Chordata > Mammalia > Chiroptera > Rhinolophidae > Rhinolophus > Rhinolophus ferrumequinum. The sequence goes on from NC_046292.1 coordinate 7,617,314, forward strand.
TGCCTCACAGTAGCTGTTCAATAAATGCTTTTTATTGTAAATGAATGAATGAATGAGTGAAACTTTCACCTACAGAGGGAGTCTCTCCTGGAGCATCCCTGCTGGGCAGCTCAGCTCCCTCCTGCCCTAAGGCCTTGATCTGCCACTAGGGGGAGTGGGGGAGGCGCGGAGGGAAGTGGGGGTGGGGCTGGAGCTCCCAGCCCGAGGGCTTCCCTGCCCAGTGAGATGAACGCACCTGCAGCAGCGGCTGCCCCAGGAAGCAGCTGGCTATTACTAACGGCAATAGCACATGTCAGGAGGCGGTGCGGAGAGAGGTGGCTGCAACAGAGACTGAATAAGGTCCCTCTCCCCCAAGCTGGGCTGGACTCGAATGGGGAAATGGCACCATATTTTCTAGAAGACAGGAACGTTACTGGTTATTCGGGCTGGCTTATAAATGGATCTATGGCTGATCCTGAGCCCTCCCGTAGATGTGCCCTCAGTGGGGAGGTCTGCCGCAGCTGGGTGGGCCCCACAAGCCAGGGACAGGCAGAGGGATGGCCCCTTCGCATCTCAGCCGTGGCTGTCCCGGACCCCACATAGGCCACAAATGAGGGGAACAATCTGGGCCCTGGGACTGGAGAGGGTGAATTTCGCCCAAACTCTTCTTGATTTCTGCCTCTGGGTGTGGGACTAGAGGGACAAAAGTAAAGCTGAATATGGGAGGGAGGAGAAGGAAAGGAAAAGACAGGAAGAGTGCAGGCTGCTTGATGGCAGTCGGGGTTGGGGCTGGAGGGCCTAATTCAGACCCTACCTGACACCTGGCTTAGCTCTAGCTCTGGAGTGGGCAGGGGTGGGGGTGAGGGGGTTCTGTCAGAGCTGCTGACAGAAGCAAAGTTGAGCTGTTGTCTCTCTTGATAAGAAAAAAACCCGTCACTGTTATTTTTAGGGGAAACATAGCACCCTGTCATCTCCTGAGACACCTTCTGTCCCCAGCAGATAATAGCTCTCAGTAGTTGCCAAGTGGGTGTGCTGCAGACAGCTCCACCCCCACTCGGAGACTCTGGCCTCTCACCCTGACCCAGGGGCTTTCACGTGACCCTTCAGTGTCCCAACTCTGTGGCTGTCCTATGTCCCTGCTCCACGGGCTGCCTGGAGCCCCTGTCCACGCCTCCACCCCCCACCAAGCCCCCTCCTCACTGAGCCGTGACCCCAGCTCCGTCTCCATCTTCACACCCAGGCCTGCCCCCTCTCTGAGCCCTGACCCCGACCTCCCCACTCTGAGTCCTGTGGCCGTGCACGTGTCTACACTTCCATGACTAAGGGTCTTTGACAATCCTTCAAGTGCTCTCCAGAAGCCCAAGCCCCTCCTACACACAGTCTCTGAGCATGTCCACTCCGACCAGACCAGCAGCCCATCCCTGTCCCTAGAACCCAGACAGCCCCTGCCCCCAGCACCACAACCTCCCACTCTCAGGTGCAGCCTGGAGTTAGCAGGCAGGCCCGGAGGCCAGCTCACTCGGTCCCGAGCTGACAGAGAATGTCGTTAGCCCGTTCCTAACTAAGCCACACTTCCCCAGCTGTTGGGGCAGCTTGTGCTACACCAGAGTGTCATCACACCAGTTACATCTCATCCTGGGTAGCACCTGAATCCCCCGCATGTACTTGTGAAATGTCCTGGCCCTTGGGGTCCTCACAGCCTTTCTCTGTCACCTCCCTCTGCTGGATTGTAGGTGTACGTGCCTACGGGTGTCCTTGCGTGGCCTTACACATCACTTTTAGCTTTGAGGCCCCTCCTATCGGTGGAGATTTCTTCTCTGAGCCCCACCACTCACTCCCATGCCTCCCTCAACAATGGGATAATCCTCATGACCTCAAAGGTGGGAACTACCATTATCCCCATTGTCACCCAGGAAATGGAGGTCCAGAGACGTCAAGCCACTTGCCTAAGGTCACAGAGCTAAACAATGGCAGAGCGGTGATTGGGATGAAGGTCTGGGTGGCTCTGGCTTGAGTCCCTGGGGCTCAAGTTGCCCCATGTCTGATTGGGGGATCCCATGAGGGCAGGGTGGCAGAGGCCGGGTAAGGGGTGCAAGTAGAGAAGCTGAGTCAGGCCCTGGGTGGGGTCAGGCCCTGTGATCTCCTCCCTCATGAACTAATCACCTCCCAAAGGCCCCTCCTCCTGATAACATCCCATTGGGGAGTAGGCTCAACATATGACTTTTGGGGGGACACATTCCGTCTATAGCATAGAGTACATATAGTCTATAAGTAGTGCACATATAGTATACATGTACTGTGCCTAATGTGTATGTAGTGCATATGTAATGCGTATGGTAGTATGTATATGGTGAGTATGTAGTACATCTATAGTGTACATAGTTGTATACGTAGTGTGCATGTATGATTAGTGAGTATATTAACAGAGTGTACAGTGTAGATGTAGTATGCATATGATTAGTGTGTATAGTGTATGAGTAGTGCATATATAGTGCCTATATGCTGTACATAGTATATATGTGGTGCATATGTAGTGCACATAGTAGATGATTAGTGTATACATAGCGCTCAGTGGTGATGCTCCCCCAACCGGTTTCCAGGGGCAGGCACTGCCATCTCCATCCTGGCCCATAGGGGGCGCACCACCGTCCCTGCCGGAAACGTCAGGGGAAACAGCCACCCCCGCCCACCAGACCCCATGGAAGCAGGTGGAAACTTTGCTTTTTTTATAGACTAATTTGTTATTGAAACAATTTGAATCTGCTTCAAAGTAAGTTACAAGAGAAGAGATCGTCTCCCCTAGTCTCATAGACCAAAGGATTACAAGTAAATCGGGAAACAAAGAGATCATGGAAGCCTGGGTACAGATGGGCTTGTGTGGCCTCCAGGGGAGGGGGCAGGTTTCTGGGCTTGTGAGGTGTACTGGGAACGAATCTTTTCCTTCCTCCAACTGAAGAACCTGGTCCAGAGAGCCGTTTCTCCTCCTGCTTCTGCCGTTGCAGGAGAGAGGCTGGGGTCTCCATGGTGGTGCAGGTGGATTTAAGTGTGGGACCCTTGTCCTTCTCCCCTGGGCAGTGAACATGCTTCAAACCACAGAGTTCTTGGTGCTCTGGGGGTCAGGGGCACATCTCTGTGTTGGGGGTGTGTGGGGCTGGACAGGAGACCTCTTGTTCCTGGGCCCGGTGGAGAGATTTTGGAGTGAATTTGGAAGTCTGGTTGCAAGGCTGAGGCTGCTCAGTGCGTGTCTGTTGTTTACTGTGTCCCAGGTGTGCACGTGCGTGTGTGTGCCAGTGCCTGAGCTTTCAGTGGGGCCTGGCCTGGAATATCAACTCTACTCCAGATAAAAGGGAGCTGCTCGCTGACTGTTCTGTTTCCCTAACTACGGGTGCCGCCTCGCCTTTGTGCCAAGCTGCTGGCAGCTAGGAGAGATGTGGGAGCTCCCTCTCCCTGCAGCAACTCCTGGCCAGGAGACACCACTCTCCCGCTCAGCAGGCCTCTGGGACCCACTGCCCAGGGCTGTGTCAGGGGCACCTGTGTCAGTGAACATTAGAGACTGAGATCATTTGCCAGCTGAAAGAGGGGGACCCAGGACAGCATGAGGGTGAGACCCAGGGGGACACACCAGGAGGGAGGCAAGTAGAGAGAGACATCATGAAGGGGTAGAAAGTGCCAGGGCAGTGAGACAGATGGGACAAAGGGGCAGGGAGGCTGAGAGAGAGCAGCTCCCAGGGAGTAAACATGCCCGAGGGAGACAGGAGGACATGAAGTACCAAGCAAGAAAAATCTAAGGCAAGGGAGGCCAGAAACAAATGGGAGTGGAGCAGATGTGAAGCTGCAAGGACGGAGATATAAACCAAGGCAAGAGAGAGGCAGGGAGAGGACAGAGTGGCCTCCGCCTGGCGCTGAGTGGAGCAGGTCATTCTGATCCCTGTCAGAGCTTCTGACACATGGGAGCTTGTGAGGAGATGTGCTAATTTGTGATTTCCACCAGGTCTACAGAAAAACAAACCCTGCTAAAAGCCTCTCACCGTCTGTCATTTTCATTTCGCTTTTGTCTTCAGAATAAAGAGAATCAGAAACTCCTGAGGTGGATTTCTACACAGCTGACTTTCATGCTCTCTCCCTCCCTCCTGCCCTCTTTCTTCACTCTTCTATGTGCCTTTCTTTGTCCCCCAGCCACTGGGCCTGGCCCCCAGGAGGTGGCATCTCAGACCGGCAAGCGGGAGTCTCTGTCCTGATCTCCTATTGTCATCTGGATGTCTGGGTCTCTCACCTCCTAACCCCTCCCCCCCAGTGCCATCCTCCTGATGAACTGCCAGCCCCTCTGCGGCCTTCTCTCCTCCCCCATCCCTACCTTGGCTGCCCCTGATTCCCGCTTCCTCCAGCTGTCTCCATGGCTCAGCCTGCAGACTGACAGGGCCCATAAATCACCATGGCAAGGAGGGGCAGGAAGGGAGCTCGGGGCAAAGTGCTAACACAGCACCAGCCTTGGGAGCTGGGATTCTCAGGTTTGCATGAACTGCTGGGGCACAGAACCTGGGGCTTCTCTCTCTCCCCAGTTCAGCGAAGCATCTTGGTTACGGTGCCTGTGTCAGAAGCTCTGGGGCTGGCCTTGCCCAGCTCCATGGAAGGTAGGATAAGAAGAAATAGATCGACTATAAAGTGAGGGGGATTTAGGTTAGACTGAAAGAAGAACCTACTGTGGTGAGGATTGTCGTTGGAAAGAGACTTGGGAAATGGTGAAATCCTTTGGTAAGGAGTTTATAAAATTTGGGTAGATTCTGTCTGGTAATTTAGACATCGCACTGCCTGGAGAGAGGGGGATGGACTAAATGATCCTCTCAACACAAAAGCCCTTCCTTTGTTTAAGGGGCCCCTGGGGTTATAAGACTTTGATTCCAGGCCCTGGGAGGCCATGGAGCTAAGCTATCAGTGGGGGCTTAGGAGACACACAGCCTGGCATCCGCTCTTAGCTTCCTTTCTGACTCACTGTGTGCTCTTGAGCAGGTCACTCAACCTGGCTGGTTTTCATCTGTAAAATGAGGGCAGTCCTACTTCATGAAGGTTAAAGGACAATGTATGGGAAGGGCTCTGTCATGCAGGGTCTCAGCTCCTGTTCCCCGCACAAGAACACAGGAGGCCAAAAAGGAACAACAACAGAGCCATCGATAGGGGAGTCACACACTATATTCTCACTGGCGGCCGGTCGAGACACAAAAGCAAACATTCGCCATATCCCGATGAGGGGTTTCCTGCACCCCAGTCTCGCTGTCAGCCAGGCAAGACACAGGAAGTAGGATGCACACGATCCGCAACCCACAATCTGTTTGCTAACCGCACTTGCTAGCTGCGATCCCCAGTCCGCTTCTCTGCCAACCAACCAAACGCCTAGCGCAGCCACGGCAGTTATATTAGTGGCTAATGGCTAACCGGTAACAGCTGATGGCCACCCAGCCACAGCGGATGGCCATCTGATCACAGCTGATGGCCATCTAATAGCCGAGCCAGCACCTTTCCACATGAAGCCGGGAGCCTGGAAACTGCTCTCTGGGACTCTTGTCCACACCTACTGTGTGCCAGGCCGTGTTCTAGACGCTGGAGATACAGCAATTCACGCAACAGACAGCACTCCTAACCTCATGGAGCTCACATTCTATTATAATTGGAGCGGGGGCGACAGCAAGAGATAAATATGTGCATGTGAGAAAATGAGACAACATAAGGGTGATAGAGAGGGGTGGGTGGGAGAGGCTTTTTATTTAAGGTGGTTGGTCAGGACAAGCCACTCTGATAAAGTAACATTTGGAACAGAGACCTGCAAGAAGCGAGAGAGTGAGCCACCAAGATATCCAGTGGAGGAGCATGCAAGCAGCAGGAACAGCAAGTGCAAAGGTCCTGGCAGCAGGAGGGTGCCTGGTGACTTTGAGGAACAGCAAGGAGGTGAGTGTGGCAGGAGTGGAGCAGAGAAGGGGCCAGTGGTAGGAGAGGCCGTTCAGGAGGAAACAGCCAGTTGTAAGGACTTCATCTATGGCTCTGAGGAAATGCGGTGCTTTTGCAGAGTTTTGGTAGTGGAGTTCACCTGTCCCGGGAGGCCCTTTGGTTTTAACATCCTGGAGGATTTGAACTTTCTGCTTCCCCTACCAGTAGGACCTGGAGACCAGCAAGTCTGAGGCTCTGTCCCCTGCTTGTCACTGTCTGTGTCTGATCTGTAGAATGTATGGCTTTTTAATAATAATTTTTTAAAAAACCACAACGAATCCTTTATTGCTAGAAGTGAAGGGAGGACTTTAATGCATTCAACCTTGTCCCAACTGACAGTGTGTCAGCTTCATTTTGTCAACGTGGCAGCAAGGCTCTTGTAGGTTCTGTGCTTGTTGGAGGTCATGCAGGCCATATGGTTTGGAAAAAAGGGATTTCGTTGACCATTGATTTATGAGCAGTTTGTAAACGTATATCTTTCAAAATTACACACACGCATGCACAGAGAGAATCCCCAAGCCCAGAGTGACACGATGACAGGGTCCTTGCCCTAAAGGCCATCCATCGCCAAAGGTATCACAGAATCTGAGAAAGGGAACACATGGCCTGAGTACCACTGTCTCCCAGGCTGCAGCCCTGGCAGACATCTCTAATCAATCACAGGGCTCCTTCATGCTGAGCTCAGAGGCAGCCTCAGAATTCTGGAAAGCCTGCATGGGGTTGGTTCATCTTCAGGATGGACGGCGTTTGCACGACCTTCTATTTATCAATAATAAAAACCATGAGAATATGGTTGGTCCACAGTTCCTCATAGAAAACTTTAGGGCTACATGCATTTCAGACTCTGAAAATTTTCCAGGTTTTAGAAGTGTAATTTTTATATGTTACGGAACACTCCAACATATTCATCTTTCAGTGGCAAAATACATATGAATAGTTCCAGCAAATGGGATAAATAAAGACCATAAGTAGCTCCAAGGTCATTTCAGTTCAGGTTTTGCTGCCTAATGTCTTAAAAAGCTTTTAGATTTTCATAGCTTTGGGGATGTTGGAATTGTGGAGAAGGGGTGAGGGACTGTCCCCTTACTGAGCTCTGTGTAGGCACAGGCCAAGCACTTTCACTGGATTAATACATTAAATCCTTGATGAGACCTATGAGGTTGGTTCTATTTTTATTATTCCAACTTTACAGAAGAAGAAATCCAGGCACAGAGAGGTTAAATAAGTTGGCTAAGGACACACAGCTAGTAAGTGGCAGAGCTTGGACTCAAACTGAGATCTGTTGGGTGGTGCCAAAGCCTGCTATTGTCACACAGTTTACAATCCAGTGAGATGACACAGAGGAGTTAACTTCTACTGGAGACCTGAGGGGTGAGTAGGCATTAGCCAGGCTTTGGTGGGGAAGGGAAAAGAATGTCAAGCAAAGAGAAGAGCATGAGCAGCAGGGACAAAGGCCTGGAGGACAGACAGAGCGCATTCAAAGGCAGGGAAGAGAACAGAGCTGCAGCCTAGAATAGGAAACAGAGCGGGGGCTGACCAGGTAAGGAAGGGCGAGCCTCCTCCCAGGGCTTGGGGTGAGGCTGTTTCTGTCTGGCTCGTGCACCCCCACCCCCGTGGAATCCCTGATGGGAGGAGGTCTGATCTTCCCCTCTCTGGATCAGGCAGAGAGGAAACTCAAGGACAGGACGATGTCCCCCACGCATGGGGATCTGAGTCAGCAGCGCCAGCCCGTTCAAGGGCTGGGTGGGCAGGGGTCTCGGCAGGTACACACAGGCGAGGCTTCGGTGAGAATTGGCTAGGACCTCGACATGTCAGGAGTCCCTAATGCCAGGCTTGGCTCCAGCCATTACCAGGCGGGCAAACTCTCTGAATGCTGGGAATGCACAGGCTGCCTCCGTCCGGGAGATGAGACCCCAGCCTGACAGATGAAATCTTTATTATGGTGATTTGTATTTGGGAGCGTGTGTGTGCACATCTGGGGCCCAGGCGGCAGCCGACATCCCTGCAAACGTGGCTCATGCATATTCTGCGGTGGTGCCCGCCACACTTTGCCGTCATCGATTATTTATACGTGAAATAACAAAAGCCTCATAAATAATAAACGGACCTGCGTCCCAGCTGCGTCTTTCGCTTCCCTCCGTCTGGCCCAGGTGAGGAGGTGGGCTTTGAGAGGCCGTGGCATTCAAAACCTACTCTTCTTACACCAGAATCCGGGTCCTGCCTAGGAAGGAGGCATGTGTGCACAGGAGCGTGTGTGTGTGTGTGTGTGTGTGTGTACATGCGACTTACTTGCATATCCAGGGAGGGGTCTGCTCACACAGTCTGGGCAGCTGGGGTTGTCTACACGGCAAACTCTGCAGAAAGACTCCGATTGACAGAAAGGAAAATCTCATATTATATTAAACACGAGCTTGGAAAACATCAAACATATCCTAGTTAAATTCAGTTCCAACCTCACCTCTGGGATTGTTGGCTTGGAGTGTCTGATTCAAGAGGGAAAACCGTTTTATGAAGTTGTTCCCTGTGTTATCCCTTTAAATCCATAGCAGTTCTTACAAAGATAGGGAAATCCTCCAACCAACCTTGGCCCCGAAACCCATGTACTATGCAGCCTGCTTCTAAATCTTTAGAGAGCACATCTGGAGTTCAGGGGGGTGGAGGTAAGGCGAATGCACAGGTGTGCCCAGGTAGAGTGAAGGCCCAGGGTCAATGAGAAGACCTACATACACCCAGTCCCTTACCGCCCATTAACATTTGACAACAGCTTCTACCAATGAGACACTTCCATTTTCCAGGCTTCTCACCTCTATATCTCCAACCGACAGCCACCTTTGAAAGCAGGTGTAATTAATGTGCCATGTTGTGGAGATGCTTAGTGAGGTTGAATAATTTGCTCAAAGTTGTAAAGATGGTGGGGAGAGCCTGGGCTGGTCCAAAGTTTCCCTCTCTCCACATCCTGAAGGGGTGCACATTTTCTCTTTGACCGTTGAAAGGGACTATGTTGATTGGGATATTGAATTATTTTTAAAAAAAGACGCTCAGTGTGGCAGGCGTTCTCATCCCTGGTTGAAGAGAATTACTAGGGAAGCTCTAAAAAATACTTTAAATTAAACCTTCTATTTTGACAAAATTGTAGATTCACACAGAGTTGTAAGAAAGAATACAGAGAGGTCCTATGTACCCTTCCTCAGTTTCTCCCAGTGTTGACATATTTCAGAATTGTAGTATAATATCACGCCAGGAAGCTGACATAACCCACCGATCTCATTCACATTTCTTTGGTTTCCCATGAACTAATTTGCGTGCGTGTGTGTGTGTGTGCATGCACGCACGCGCGCGATTTTATCACATGTGTAGGGTTTCGTATCCAGTCAAGACACAGAACAGTGTCAAGGACACAAGAATCCTCCCGGTGCCGTTTTGTAACCACATCCACCCCTAACCCCATCACCCCACACCCCAACCCCACCCCGACTCCTGGCAACCACTAATCTGTTCTCCGTCTCTATAATTTCATCGTTTGGAGAATGCTGTATCAATGGTATCATACAGTGTGTTACCTTTGGGGCGTGGCTTTCTGTCAGGTCAGTGCCCGAGTGGATGGTATCCCGGGGTAAGGTGTCTGAGTCTTGGGGAGCCGGAAGAAGATGCATGGAGCCGGAGGCAAAGTAGACATACTTTATTCACAGGTCTCCTGGGATACAGCCAGGAGTTTTTATTGTTGTGTATAGCTGGACGTTTTTGGATTACAAACTGTAGCTAGCAGCAGCCTCAAAACTTCAGCAGCCGGCTTCTCAGCGGCCCACAGCAGCCGCCTTTGGGTACGGGCCCCATAGGCCATTGTTGGTCACAGCCAGCAACACGGCATATACAGCACAGCCCCACGGTCTCTGCGCCAGCCCTCCTTGTCTCTGCACCAGCCTGGTCTCCGTCCCCCGGTCCCCTAACATAGCTGGGCCCTTTATACCGCATGGAGACAAAGGTGGCTTACAGCCAGAGGGGCTTCCATAAGGGTATATACAAACAACATCTTCAGGACGGATGGCGCTGGCGCGACCTTCTATCCTCTCGGACTGGCGGCCCCGCCAGTCAAGGTCACCAGCTGATTAACTCCATCCGCCCCACACTTTCTCACTCAGCGTGACTGCCTGACAATTCATCCTAGTTGTTGTACGAATCACTAGCTCGTTCCTTTCTATTGCTGGGCATTGTGCCATGGTATGGCGGTACCAGTTTGTTTAACCATTCACCTTGTCATGCAGGGTGGCATGAGGGGTCTCTGGTCCCGCTCCCCACATAAGAACGAAGGACATGGTGAGGCCAAAAAGGAACACCCATGGAGTCATACATAGGGGAGTTATACCACTATATTCTCGCTGGCGGCTGGGTTGGAGACACAGGAATGGACACAGGTTGGAGCCACAGAATCCGCAATCCACACTCCGCCACACTCCGTGCTTGCAGGCTCAGCCACCATTCTCTTGCTAGCCCCCATTTTCTGCTAGCCTAGCCACGGCAGTTATATCAGTGGCCAATGGCTCACTGGTTACAGCTGACGGCCAACTAGCCACAGCTGATGGCCATCCAATCACAGTTCATGGCCATTTACTACCTGAGCCAGCACCTTTACATGTGAGGCCGAGAGCTTGGAAACTGCACTCCTGGCTCTGTCCCCACACACCTCTAGTGAAGGGTATCTGAGTGGTTTCCAGTTTGGGGCTATTACAAATAAAACTACTATAAGGGGAGCTTTTCAAAAACTCAGCTGAACAGACCTCTCCCTTCACAGTTCTGACTCAAGCGAGGTTGGGTCTAGGGTAAGATATGTAAAAACAGTGCAGTCACTGACCAGGGTGCGGTGTGAATGTGTTGCTAGGGGAATAGTTTGTTTTCAGAGGATCCTCACCACGCCTCTAAAGTGTAAAACAATATGTTTTGGTATTTATTTATTTATTTATTTATTTATTTATTTATTTATTTATTTATTTTTCATTGAGGATCAGTGTGTTTCTCCAGGGCCCATCAGCTCCAAGTTGTTGTCCTTCAATCTAGTTGTGGAGGGCGCAGCTCAGCTCCAAGTCCAGTCGCCGTTTTCAATCAAAGTTTCAGGCGCTGCAGCCCACCATCCCATGCGGGAATTGAACCAGCAACCCTGTTGTTCAGAGCTCGTGCTCTAACCAACTGAGCCATCCGGCCGCCCCGAAAATTTTTGTCAAAATAAAGATATGCACTGTATGTGCAGGTTCAGTTTCTCTGGGATTACTTTTATCTCCTTCATATATGAATAGATAGGCAATTGGGGTTTGGGGAGAAGGTTCTGGTCTGGATTTTGGAGGTTGTGTGTCCCACCATTCTCTCTTTGTAGTGTACCTGTCATGCAGGGTGTCATGTAGGGTCTCTAGTCCCGCTCCCCGCATAAGAACACAGGATATGGTGAGGCCAAAAAGGAACACCCACGGAGCCATAGATAGGGGAGTCATACCACTATATTCTCGCTGGCGGCTGGATTGGAGACACAGGAAGCAGGAGCCACACTATCCGCAATCTGCCGTCCACTTTTCTTTGCCAATCACCCTCCCTTGCTAACTGGAATCCACCATGCTAACTGCAATCCGCTTTTGCTAGCTCAGCCACCATCTTCTTGCTAGCCCCCACTTTCTGCTAGTGTAGCCACGGCAGTTATATTAGTAGCCAGTGGCTCACTGGTTACAGCTGACGGCCAACTAGCCACAACTGATGGCCATCCAATCACAGTTGATGGCCATTTACTACCGAAGTGAGCACCTTCTTGTGTGAGTTCGAGAGCCTGGAAACTGCACTCCTGGCTCTGTCCCCACAGTACCTTTTATCTCATTATTGACTCATTCTGGGCTTCAGTTTCTCCATCTGCAAACTGGGAACCATGTTTCACTTCTGTAGCTATCTGAGATAGAAAAAAGTCACTGTGGCTGGGAAATTCTGGGTGTTCCTCCAGCACAAAGACTGGGGTTCATCTGAAGGAGGGTGATGAGCTTCTGGGTCTTAGCCACCTGTAAGTTGGAAAGGCTGGGAGCATCCTGGAAGCAGCTGGTCCCTGCTGCCTGTATCCCTCTGCAGCCCATGGAGCTAAAACTGGAGCTCACTTGGAGCTCAGGACCCAGCCTCTCTCCCTGAATCTTACATAAAAGACAGCTTCAGGGTAAACTAATGAGGCCAAATTGCACACCACCTCCTCTCTCTTTCTCCCCCAACCTCCCCACCCCACATCATGGTCCCTTGCCCACCTCTCTCACTCCCCTTGTCTCTCCCTCGGGAAGGGCCATTGTACCCTCTCTCTGCTTCCAGACCAAGGCCGGAATTATTTAATGCCAAATCAGTAAAAGTGTCAGCAGCTTGCAGCTTAACTGCTAAGAGGAATGATTCATAACTCCATGCCTGGCACCAAGTATTTCCTCCTCATCCCCATGGCCCACCCCTCAAGAGAAAGGAGATAAATTACTGTCATTGCTTTTTATGGTACATGTAATCAGGTGGCAACATGGAAACGCGACTCATCCCAAAGTCGTTTACAATGAATTATTCATTTGGCTGAAGAAGTCTTCAGTTGGATGGGAGAAATAGCCTCTCTATGCTCTGGCTTTGGGCTGCCCTCTCCATGTCTCGGGAGGGACTCCTGGGCCTGAAAGATCCAGGTTCCCCTTGGCAACCTCTGGGACTCAGACTCCTGGAGTATGAGTGGGGGGAGGGGGAGGGTTTCTGAGCTGCAGGAACCCACTTACCTAATCTGCTTCTGGAGGATATGGCTGCGTCTGGAAGTATCTGTCTGTTCTGTTCACATTCCTCCCACTTTTCTCCCTCCCTCCCTCCCTCTTTCCCTTTTTTATTTCCTTTTATAAACATTTATTAAGTTTCTACCAATATGTGCCGTATCAGTCAGGATATGGTAGGTTATGGTGCAGTAACAAACATCCCCCTAATTTCAATGGGAGAAGATCACAAGACGTATTTCTCAGTCAAGTTACTTGTTGTCACAGGTCATCTTGGGGCTTCTGCTCTATGTTGTCCTCACTTTGGGAAGCAGGCTGGTGGAGCAGCCACCATCTTGAACATTGTTGTCACACGTATCTCCTCTTAAAGCTTCCACTCAGAAATGGCACATGTCACTTCTACTCCTGTTTTATGGGTCAAAGCAAGTCACATGGCCATATCTAACCTCAAGTGGGTAAGAAAGTGCCACCTCACCGTGTGCCCGGAAGGGGAGAGAAAAGGGATATTTGGGAATGCCCCTGAAGACTATCTCACAGGCACTGCCAGGCCTGAAGGATGACAATGAAAGGGACATAGTCTTTTCTCTTGATGAACTCATGGTCTTGATGAGTACAAGAGGCAGATGGAAGAAGCGGACATACAGTTAAGAGTGATCCAGGGGGCTCAGTGCCAGGAAAGAGGTCTTCCTGGACCTCACAGGAGGCAGGTGGTGTAGAGTCTGGCATCAAGGGGTCTGACCCCTTGGGGCTCTTTGATTGTGGGCAAGGGAAGTCATTTCTCTGAATCTCACTTTCTTCTTGCTTTCTTTCGGGGTGATGATGGTGATACGGTTACACCCTACACACAGGGTGGTTGTGAGAAATGGCAATGTCTGTAGAAACCTTTGGAAGGTGAGGCACCAGCACTGTTTGCCATAAATTCATTTACACTTTTTACAAAAAGAATAACAGCACTGAGTTTTTTCCTGTGGCTACAATCAGTTCCTGAGCGTGGCCCCTGCCCTCTGTGCCTCTGAATCAAGGCTCAGTTTGGTGGGCTTGGCTTTCTGGGAGCTCTCCAAGGGGGTTCCCCAGCTCTAGGAAGACAGCGTGACTATCCCAGAAAACTCTAGTGTGGGCTGGGGATGGGGGCTGCCTCCTGGCAGGAGGGGCTTTGGGCTGGAAAGCAGGATGGGGGTGGTGAATATGGAGCTCACCCAGTGGGCTCATCAGCTGCAGCTCCCTCGAAGCTCCAGACCCTGGGGTTTTCATTCCTTTATTTAACACGTATTTACTAAGTGCCCACATGTGCAAGCATTGTGCTGGGGCTGAAGAAACAGACAAGACAGACCAGCCCTCTGTTCTCATGGTGCTTGTATTCTAGCAGGAACAGGTCATTTTTGTGGTGGGCACGGTAGGTTGACCAGGTGCCCCTGGGATCCCTGTTGCCATTTCTGCATGTGCATCCCTCAGCTTCTGAATGCTTTGCTTCTAACGGCGAGCCTGCCCCTGCACTCTCTTCAGAGTTCTGCCCCTGAGCTTCCTGTGCAGGTGTGCCTATGTATGCAGAGAACCGGAAATGCCCTAGTTTGTTTTCCCACAGGCAGCCCTTAGCCAAGACTGATGAACGTTGGAGAATGACAGTTCAGCTCTCTTGCCTTGAATTGGGACAACCCCTGGGATGAAATTTCTGCTCCAGAGCTCTCCCATAAAACTGCTCTGTCCTGCTTTCCTGCTCTCATATCAGTTCCTTCTAGGAACACTCCCGTAAATCACCAGCACACAAATCTTCATCTCAAGGCTTGCTTCTGGGGTGAGAGGGGCTCACTTAAGACACTTACCTGAAACCCACCCCCTTCCTTCCTCAGTGGGCCAAGCCTTTGTTGTTGTGTTCTGGGGTCCTTTACACCCCCACACCGTGACGCAGCATGAATACCAGATAGCCTGACTGGTCACAGTCACCTCATTCTGCCTTGTCCTGGGTTGTGTTAACAGGGAGCAGGTAACCCAGGTGAGGCCCAGAACGCATGATGGGATATCCACTGGGGGCTTCTGGGAATAGTTTTCTTTCTTCCTTTTTTTTTTTTTTTTTTTTTTTTTTTTAAGATTTTATTGGGGAAGGGGAACAGGACTTTATTGGGGAACAGTGTGTACTTCCAGGGCTTTTTTCCAAGTCAAGTTGTTGTCCTTTCAGTCTTAGTTGTGGAGGGCACAGCTCAGCTCCAGGTCCAGTTGCCGTTGCTAGTTGCAGGGGGCACAGCCCACCATCCCTTGTAGGAGTCAAACCGGCAACTTTGTGGTTGAGAGGACGCGCTCCAACCAACTGAGCCATCCGGGAGCTCAGCGGCAGCTCAGCTCAAGGTGCCGTGTTCAATCTTAGTTGCAGGGGGCAGAGCCCACCATCCCTTGCGGGACTCAAGGAATTGAACCAGCAACCTTGTGGTTGAGAGCTCACTGGCCCATGTGGGAATCGAACTGGCAGCCTTCGGAGTTAGGAGCATGGAGCTCTAACCACCTGAGCCACCGGGCCGGCCCTGGGAATAGTTTCCTTAAAACGAAACACAGAGGGTAAATCTACTTCCCCCTCTGGAATGCTGTATGTGATGGTAGGAGCCCTGGTAGCCATACCAAAGATGGCCAGCTCAAAGGCGAAGCCCATCAGGATCTGAACTATATGCCAATGTAGCTCAGACTGCACCATCTTTTTCTGTGAAATGATAAATCCCCTATTTGGTGAAGCCATTTTGAGTTGGGTCTGCTGTTATTTGCAACCCAAATCATCCTAATGGATATGATTTTAGACGGTGATAAGTTGCTGTGCAGGTGGATCCTTTCCAGATCTCTATTTATTCTGTAGGTGGGTGCCATCTGGGTTTCCGTCATGCACCAGGTTTGGGGAAAATTACACAACATCACGTGGTATGGGTTAAGGAATAAGCTTTATTGGAAAAGAGAAAACTAACAAGGTAGGGCCAACAAGCAAAATAAGTGAAGGCATGGGGTCAGATGCCCGTGAGCAGGACTTCAGTTGAACTGGGAATGTAACCTCATTCATTCTGCTTTGATCCAACACTTTTCCTGAACCATCATTTTTTTTTTCTCTTATGAACTCCGTAAATCTTGTTTCCTTCTTTTCTGTGGCTATCAGGCAGCTCAGAGGTGGATGTGTGGTACTTCTCACTTATTCTTAGGACCTTATAGTATGCATGTTTGTGTTCCCCCTTGGCCTGGCATTATCTTGTTTTTCCCTTTGCTTTGAGTCCCTCATCCATTGGTTTTTATCTATTGGGCCTCTGTATATTTCTGTAAATCCCATCAGTTATTTTTTAGAATGAAACAAACCTGTCTTCACTCTACCATCCATCCCTTGAAGCTGCACTTAGAACCTCCCTGAGGACGGTGGCTGCTAAGTAACTGTTGAGAGCCTCTAGAAGCCTCTGGCAGACTGAGGAAGAACCCAGAAAGGCCTCTTACTCTGTAGCTTCAACAACGCATGTATTGGCCAACTTTCAGCCACATTTCAGCTGTTAATCCCAACATTCGTTGACTTTACTCTCCTTTTCTAGGTCTGGGGGAGAATGATGGTTCCACTCCAGTGTCCCAAATGACAGGCCTGGACAAGGGAGTGGAAGATCTTTTGAAATTCCCAATAAATAAATAAAAATAACTTTGAGGGCTTGTCACCATAGATACCAAAGGCTTGGTTAGTCGTCATAGCGACCCTTGGTAGGCTCTCTGCTTGAAACGATCAGCATCACTGAAAAAGAAGGGCCCAGAGATGGAGAGACAGGACCACATGGCACAGGGTGAGAGCTGGGCACCAGCAGATTTCTAAAGGCAGGTCAAGTATAGGGGCTGTGTGTGTGTGTGTGTGTGTGTGTGTGTGTATTGAGAAGTGGGTAGGGAGAATCAAAAAGGAGAGCACGCTGTTTTCTGGAACTTTCTTCCTGGCAAGCTGCCACTCTGACATTCACATTATTCTAAGAGGCTCCTGAGCCCTTGGCCTCCTATGCCCCGTTGCCCTCAGGCTGGGAGGGGAATGAGGCCTCCTGCCTTGATAATGCTGCCAGGGAGTCTCCATGACAACGCCAGCCCCCACCTGTGGGGCTCGGACCTCCAGGGAGTTGCCTGGGTAACCAGGCTCCCTTGCCCCACTTCCCCACCAACCGAACCCACTCAGCCCTTCCCCCAGTTAGTCGTGGGAGGGTGAGTGGGCAGGGTCACCATGGAGAACAGCTTTCTTCTCACAGCCCCCTTCCCAGAGCACCTGCCTCAACATGGCTGTTGGGAGGGGCTCTCTGGGTGAGATCCTTGTCCAGCTGGAGACAAGAGGTCTACTGGGGGAGGAGCGAAATGACTAAGACCCTTCTGGCCAAGAAGGGTCCAAAAAGGTGGACTTACGGTGGCCGCTCATATCTTGGTTCTTGAAGAAGTGTCACTCCGGGTCTGAGGGAGGACCTGGCATGGATCTCAACCCAGCCCTCTCCTACCCCACCCAGGCAGGGGCTGAATGCCCGCCCCCTTCAGCCACCCGCTGCAGGAAGTCCTGGGCACAGTGGGGTGGCGTCTGCCTGGAGGATGAGGTCAGGAGACTTGAACTCCCTGGACCCCTGTAACCCAATGAGCCAGGCCAAGAGGACCTGTGTCTCACTCAGCTGCCGAGAACACTCGGGTGGTTAACGAGCATTTATTTCCCAGCCTAGGAGACAGTTCCGTGATTAGTTGTTATTTTATCTTGCTAATGAAAATACATAAAAAACAAAATGGCCAATTATCAAGGCCATTCATTCCTCAGGTCTTGGCTGTTTCTTCTTTGGAGTTCCCTGGGTACTGGGCTGGCCTCTGAGGTCCCTTCTCCTCACCATACTTGTGTCCCCTACCATACTTGCTTTGATTCCTGCTATGTCTCATCAGCCTCCGTCTTCCACAGCCAGCCAGACACACACCTCCCCTCCTTTCCCTAACTACCTACTTCTCTTGCTTCCATACAATACCTCATGTTCTCTACCTCTCTCCCAACCAGACTTCCTCACAGTCCCACCCTCATTTTAATGTTAGTTTGAATCCCTCCTCTTCCAAGAAGCCCACCCGGATAGAATGGGTAAGGCCAGCTAAGAATGATCGCTTGCTATTGGATTCAACCAAGCCTCCAGGAAGACATCTCCTCAACCCTTGTTGCCTGGAGAAGCTGGAAGAACCCACCTATTCCCCAAATGGTCAGAAATGTGGAATTTGGGTTCCAGTGTTGATGGCTCTGGGGTCTGCCTGGAGCCTGGATCTCTTACAGATTCTGATAGCACGTAGGCCACTGTGAGCGCTCAAGTGGATTAGTGGAGTGATCAGGCCTTTTCCAAAATGGGTCAGATCGATGATATTGATATCGTCTATATTTGTGGCCTGTTGAGTTAAAAGGAGACAGGCAGAGAAGAGAGAAAAAGCAGTCAGGGAGGGCGTGCTGAAAGGGACCCCCAACTGTCCCTGGCAAGCTCGGTGACCAGTGAGTAGGATTCAACATTGCTGTTTGACCGGTTCCCTACAAAAAGGGATGCTTTGTCCCAGGGAGGTGGGAGGGTGGCCTCCCACAGCAAAAGAAAACAAAATGGGCATAAGCTAGAGTACTTGCTGTGAACCCAGAAGCCACAATGGCCCCAGCTTGACCCTTACATGGGCAACCTGCAAGGTGGATGCTCTCACCCCCATTTTATGGATGTGTAAACCGAGGCTCGGAGAAAGGCAGTATATTCATGAGGAGGCTGTACACAGGAGTGGCTAAGAGTATGGAACTTAGCAGCACTCACTCTGCTTAGCTTGCATCTCTGCTTTGACACTGTCTGTCTGTGACATTGACCACGGTCTCCACTTCAGTCTTCTCGTCTCCTCCTCATAAACGCGCTTATGATTACTTATGTAATAGGGTCACTGTAAGAATTCAATGAGGAAAATGCATGTCAAATAGACGACATGGCACTGTGCACACAGCGAGAGCTCAAAAATGGCAGCTATTATCAAAGCATGTGTCCTCGGCAGATCTCATTCCATCCATCCATCCATCCATCCATCCATCCATCCATCCATCCATCCCTCCATGAATCCATCAAACTTTGACTGTCAATCACCTGGCACACAAGTGATTAAGAAATAGTTTCTGCAACAAGGGGCTTTGCAAACTAGTGAGGGAGACAGACACACAGACTATTGAGGACGGTGAGAGAGGTTTGAATAGAGCCTGTGGCAAGGCCCAGGGGGAGCCTGAGGAGGGGACGGCCAATTCTACTTACAGAGGAGGGCCAGAGGCTGGAGAGCTGACCCCGGAAGGTGAGGGTTAGGAGGTTCCTATGAGCTGGGAAGCCTTCTCGTCTAGAAGTGTGTGGCCACGCCCATCTCCTCCTTTCCTCCTCAACCTGTTCCAAGAAGCCCCTTGGGTAATGGAGGTGGTTCCTTAATTATGCAAGCAGCTCATTTCCTTTGCACTGTGTGCGTGCTGCAAGCAGCAGGTGCCTCCTGATGTCTTCTCAGTTCGGGACTGATGAGGAGCAGGGTCCCCCAAAGAATGCCCTCTTCTCTCCACCTCCTACATTATGTCCTGGCTTCCGAAATGCTTTGACTGCTTTGGTCCATTGCCACGAGCAGGGTCAATTACCTGCACGTACAGGGACTGGAGTTTACAACCCCCAAGCTGGAACACACGGTCTGGTTCGTGATTTGTAACAGGACAGATATTTGGGATTGCCATGAAAATTGGAAATTTGCTGGTGGAAGGTTGTACCTGTGAGGTGTAGTTGAAGGGACTAAATGACATGGGTCCCCAGCAGCAGCAGCAACAACAACAACAAAACACACACACACACACACACACACTCCCCACTTAGCTCTCAATGCCTGGAATTTCACCATCAGAGACGTATTCCTCTGTCTACCATTTATTCATACCTTCAAGCCACCATGCATACATGAATGCCTCCAACAAACATCTATGCACTCCTCCTAAGTGCCAGGCCCTGGGCTAAGCACAGAGGACCTGAAATGAATGAAACCCAGTCCCTGCCCGCCATCACAAAACTCACCCTTCACTGGAGAAGAAGACTCACCAACAGGCAAACAAAACACAACAAGGCCTGAAGTGAGGCATCCCATACAGGGTGCTGGAATATTGTCGAGGGAGAGCCTTGGGGCGTGGGAAAGGCAGGGCAGGCTTTTAGAGGAGGTGACTCCTCATTGGGGTGTTGAAGCTGAGTAGGAGCCAGCTTAGCAAAGGGGATGGGGTGACAGAGGGGCTTATTTCGGTTGAAGGTGAAGCCTGAGTAAAGGTGCAGTACGATGTCAATGGCACATGGTTTTCTCAGCTGCTGCCCCTGGTGTGAGTGTCATTGAAACTCTCCTGAGAGCATATGGAAGTGGAGTGGGGAGGAAAGTGGTGGTGGGTTGGGAGTGCCCTCAACCCCGTGTAGCCCAGGGTGTGGGGACCACTGCCCTGGGCTTCGGCAAAGACGGGACAAGACCAGGAAGAGGGAAGGAAAGGAAGCACCACCATGAAGCACCTTCATACCACGTGCCAGAGTTGCCCCTGTGGGGGACAGAGTCCCAGAGAGCAGTTTCCAAGCTCTTGGCCTCAAGTGGAAAGGTGCTGGCTGGGGTAGTAGATACCCGTCAGCTGTGGCTAATTGGCTATCAGTCGTAACCCGTTAGCCAATTAGCCACTGATATAAAACTGCCCTGGCTGTGTTGGTTGCTTGGCAGGCAGAGAACCAGACCGCAGATTGTGCATCGTGTGGATCCTACTTCGTGTGTCTCGCCCGGCTGCCAGCGAGACTGGGGTGCAGAAAGACCCCTTGTTTGGGTACTGGCGGATGTTTGCTCCCTGTGTCTCCAACCCAGCCGCCAGCGAGAATATAGTGGTATGACTCCCCTATCTATGGCTCCGTTGGTGTTCCTTTTTGGCCTCACCATATCCTGTGTTCTTATGCGCGGAGCGGGAGCTGAGTCCCAGCGTGACAACCCTTTACGCCTCTTATGAGAAAACACGGCTATTTTATCTCTGTCCCTTATTTTGGGAGTATTTATCTTCAGTTGCCCTCAGCTGGCCGGTGAGCTTCCTGAGCACAGTCTGGACCTTCTATTTCTTCTATTTTTATTAAAACAGCTTATTCAGCTTCTACATTGGAAGTGCTTACTAAATGACACCTTTTGTTGCAATACTTGGCTCCAGTCAGGTTTCCAGGAAGTGTGCGTTTGGTATTCACACTTCCCCAAAATGTCCTTGGAACACTCCAGGAGCAGGTGTCCTCAGGGGAATCTGGGACTCTGAGTCCTAGTCATGGGAGCTTTGGTGAGCCCACAGACTTCTCTACGTTAAAGTGTCCTCATCTGTGAGACAGTGGTGGGTGATCTGGTGACTTCTGAGGTTCTTTGAAGTGGGACCCTCTGTAGCAGCACCTCTCTATCCCGACATGATGTGATCTCATCTGCAATGCCCCGGCCTGTTTTTTCTCCTTGGCCACCAATGATAGCCTGGGAAATGTTTACTTGGGGACAATGCCTGAATCAGTAAGTAGGTTCTTTTAATAAGTTCATGAAGCTGCGGGAAGCCTACATTGTTTGTCTGCACTAGCGTGTGCAGCCTTTGTCCTCAGTCTCTGTGTATCCTGTCAGATATTCCAGAAACTATTTGCATCAGCCCAGTGTGGCCACACAGCACATCTAGGGAAAGGAGCCTGGGCTTCTACTTTCTGGTGTATACAGGGGGAAGGAATCGATGGAAGGGAGAGAAACAAGAGAATGTGTGAGTAAGTAAACAAGTGCATTAGTCAGCACAGTGCGGGTTATGCTGCATAACAAATCAACCCCAAACCTAAGGTTTAACCCAACAAAGGTTTATTTCTCACATAACATGTCCAGTGTGGTTTAGAGGGGATGAGAGATGCTCCTCTGCCCAGCATAGACACTCAAGGACCCAGACTGATGGAGGCTCCCTCATCTCAGGGCTGCAGCATCTGGAACTGAGGCCCCCATGGTTGCCAAGTAGGGGATAAGAGAAGTGACGTTTGCACACTGGCTCTTAAATGTTTCAGCTTTGAATGGAGTCATGTTACTTTCACTTACAGTCTTTTGGCCAGAACAAGGGACATGGCCCTTCCTGGCTGCAAGGTGTCTGGAAATGTGCAGGAGCAGGTGGATTTTTGGCGGCCTCTACAAACATTCTGCCACAGTAACTGAGTGATTGGGAAAGAACCCTTGAGTGAGGAAGTGAATGAGGTGAGGACTGAAGGAAAAGGAGAGTGAGTGAAGGGCTTGTTTCCCTGCCCGAGAGCCCTCTCAGGCCAGGCCAGAGTCCTAAGGTCCTTAGTGGTGACACAGAGCCACCCCTCTCCTGGGGGCTGTGCCAGTCGAAGTTGACCTGTCACCTCCGGGATTACATTTCAGAAACTCATTTTAAGAAAGACAAGCTGGGCCCACGGGGGCCGTATCTCTGTCCTTGTCCTTGGGAGGCTGAGAAAGGAGAAGGGGAGGAGGAAAAGGAGGGGCAGCGGGAGGGGCAGGCCAGGCTGTGGAAAGCAATTAGTGGAGAATGGGAGATGGCTTTCTCTGTGTGCCTGGCTTTGGCAGCTCAGCTGCCTCCACTGCCCAGGGCTTCCATGGGGCTGTGGCCAGGGAATCACCCTGGGGTGGGGGCTTAGGGCGAGGGGCACTGAAGGCCTGGGATGAATTGGGGACGGTTGCCCTGTGCCATAGGGACTATCAGCAGGTTATCACACTTAGTTGTGTCAAGAGCAGGAACTACATGCCATTTCATCTCTGCATTGCCATGGCGCCAGCGAGGACCTGAATGTCTTAGTTGGGGACCACACCCCCACCTGAAGCAGAGCCTGAGACAAAGACTTGGGTGCAAGTGGTTTAATTGAGAAGCAAGTACAACGGGCAGAGGAGAGAGAGTCAGGGGTAGAGGGCAAGCCATGTAAGGGTGCCATGTGGAGATCGCTGCTGTGGGCCACAGGTGTGATTCCACAGGGGCTTCCCAGGATGGCAGAATGCCTCCCAGAATGCCCATCTGAGAGAGACAGGAAGTCTGAGCATTTAGCCACTGGCTCCCTTCCCCGTCGGCTGAGGATTGCCCTGGGGATGTCAACTCCCCTGACTTCTGGGTGGCATTTGCCCGGGAAGGCCTTTGGTCTGCAAAGCATCCAGGCGGGAAGAGGCCAGCCTTAGGCCACTGAGGCCTCACGGAACTGTCTTCTGCAGCGGCAGCTACCATGACAGATGCACTCTGGGAGGTGGCACAGGGTACGGGAGGCATGTGCAATACAGGGTGCCATGAGTGCCCCACTTACCAGGTGGTGCTGGGAGCAGGGAAACCTTGGAGGACTGGGGACCAGCACTCCCACATTGGTACCAGTCCCCCTGACACCCTCTATTCTACTAGTGGGACACCCTCTACTCCCACAGGCTGTGAGCTCCCAAGAACAGGGAACATGCCTCTTACATTTCTGGGCTCCAGTGTTCTGCCCAGAGCCCAGCATGGGGTTCAGGAAATATATATTGTGGAGAAAACCAAATCCTCGGGGGGGATGGGGTCAGGATGTGTACAGCTCCTTGACTGTAGGATGGTCTCCCTCCTGTTTGCCTAGGTGAGGCAAGTACCAGGATGCCGGCTCAGAAAGCCTCCTGGGGTTTAGCGCCTGAGTCCATCTCTGGCCCTGGGTCTCTCAAGAGGCTAATGCTCAGTTTACCTTGACACACGGGGAAATGTAACCCAAGCTGGCATTGGGATTGTAAAGGCCTAGGAGTCCCTGGAAGGGTGTAAGTGTTGTCTGCCATTTTTGTTTTCTGTCCTGCATTTCCCCTTATTTGATAATTCCCCCTCCACCCTCCTTTTGGAGAATTGCTCTCTCCTCTCTCCAAACTCACTCCAATGTGCTTCTGAAGGGACTGCCAATCACATTATCTTATGACCATGTGACCCAGGCACAGCCACAGTGATTGGCTTAGGAATGGACACATGACTCAAGCTGGGCCAATCAGAATCCTTCCCTGGGACTGTATACATGAACATTTGGAGAAAGAGAAGACTTCTCCTTCCCTGTGGCTTTTGGACTGGAAGGATGATTTCCAGGTGAAGTGGACACCCAAATAGAAGGTAAAAGGGGAACAATTTCCTAGTGGGCATCTCCAGGTGCCTGGTGGCCTGCTGTGCCAGGACGGAGCCAGGCTGAGGCCCTGTCCTACTATAGGGAGGCCCCAGTGGGGCAGCCTCCTGCCCAGGCTGCTGGTAGCTGCCTCAGGACCGTCAGGCCTTTCAATATGTTGTTGTGATTGGCTGCCTGTTCTATTTTAGGCAGCCTGGACATCATAAAAAAGTCTGTCTGCTTTGCAGGTAGAAAGGTTAGATTTGCATGAAATGGCCTGTGTAAATCCCACTGCTTTTCTCGTACATTGCTCTCCTCTGATGTCACAGGTTAAGGCCCGATTGAAATGCAGCCTCCTCTCCTTCAGGCCTGAGCCTGACTCCCATCCTGCTTTCCAGACTCCTCTGGCCCTTCCAGCACTTCCCTGCCTCTAGACCAGTGCTGTCCAGTAGCAATGTAGTGCGAGCCACAAAGGCAATTTAAATTTTTCTAGAAGCCACATTCAAAAATTGTAAAAAGAAACAGGAAATTAATTTCAATCTATTTTCTTTAACCCAGTATATCCAAAATGTTATTTCAACACGTAATTGATGTAAAAAAATTACCAATGAGATCCTTAAGATTTGATTTTTCTTACAAAGCATTTACTCTTACAGGGCATGTCAATTTGGCCACATTTTAAGTACTCAGCAGGTACATGTGGCTGGTGGTCGCCATGCTGGACAGCACAGTGCTCCGTCATCACCTAGTACAGGGATGTAGCCTGCTGCCTGCAAAAGCTTGGGTGACTTTGGTATTTCATGTCTGCTCAGCCTCTCATTTGCTCTAAAATGCTAATATGTGTTTGCTAGTTTGGATCTGTGATCAGATCTTGGCAGTTAGCCCCCAGGCCAGAGGAAATGCAGGCAAGGTCGGAAGCCAGCAATTCCTGATCCCTGTGGTAGGCACAAGGGAGCCATAGAAGGGGTGGGTGGAGAGTGTGGGAAAAGGTGGGTGGGGTGTTGTTTGATGTTAACTTTTTTTGGGAGGGGGGCATAATTTTAGAGTTACAGAAAAGTTACAAAGATGGTGCAGAGGTTCAGTACAAGGTTCACCAAGTTTCCTCTAATGGTAACATGTTATATTATTACAGTTCATTTAAAACTAAGAAATTAACATTGGTACAATCTGTTCACTAACTTCAGACTTTGCTCAGATGTCATCAGTTTTCCTGCGAATGTCCTTTTTCTGTTTCAGGATCAAATCCAGGACGCCAAGTTGCTTTTAGGGGCCTTGATTTTTAATACATAAATCTATCTATTTATCATCTATCTATCTATCTATCTATCTATCTATCTATCTATCTATCTATCTATCTATCTATCATCACCATTAGCTATCTATTTATAAAACAGCTTTGTTGAGGTATAACTCACAATGAATTGCACATTTACGTGTAATGTAAAAATAAACGTTTTGATAAGTCTGACATGTATTCATAGTGAAACCATCACATGGTAGGTATTTTGCTAAACCATAAAGTAACAAATAGCCAAACTTATTTAGAGTTTACTAAATGCCAAACACTGTCCTAAACACTTTCCATGAGTGACCACGTCTAGGCCTTATAACAACCTGTGGCAGATCCAATTACTGCTGCCATTTCTTCATTCCCTGGTATAGAATTGGGCCCCTATACCTTCTGCCATGTGACTTGGCAGGAATGCCTTCTCGAGTAAGGGGAGTCTATTTTCCCACCTGCTATGGACTGAATTTGTCCCCCCACTGGCACATACAGTGTCCATTCTCATAGCCACTATATTATAATGGTCTTTATATGATCAGAGTTCTCCACCATCCTTTGGTTGGGTGACTTAATTAAATTCTTTGACTTGTTAAATTCATCAAACACTTACACAAAGTAGGTTGCCCCGTTAGTTTCTCTCATAACATTCCTATCTTCTCCTTAGCAGTTATCAGTATTTGTCATTAATACATGTCTATTTCTATGCTGCTTGGTCTGTCTCTCTTGCTGGACTTTAAGCTCTATAAGGAACTGTATCATTTTTGTTCTCACTGTATTTCCATCAATAACAGTCAATAACTACTTATTAAATAAAAACGAGTTAATGGTTAAATACCAGCCCTGGCTGCATTTTGGGAACATAGAAATAAGGCCTGTTCCCTGCCCTCCGGGAGTTCTTAGTCAAGTGAGGGAGATAAACATCAAACTTGCCTTCGGGAGTTGGAGGATGAGTAGCTGTGGACCAAAGACGGGTCATTTATTCTACTGTCAGCAGGTGCCTCACAGAAGGTTTCACAGAGGAGATAAGTGGGGCTCGAAGGACCATAAGTGGGGAAATTCTCTGATACACAAGAGGAAGCGATCCCTGGCGGAGAGAACAGCTAAGGAAAGGCATGGACGTTTAAATGCATGGTGGGTGCTGGATCCTGGCTGAATGGAAGACGTACAGAGGAACTGTCTGGAGGCCCGCTGGAGAAGTGGGCAGTGGCTCCCCAGATGCCATGCGAAGGAGCTTGGACTCTACCTGTCGGCCAGGGGCACTCAGTGGCCTGATCCTGGACGTGTTTGAACGGACACTTTGGTTAGATCGTGCGGAGTATTTATGCATCAGAAGAGGGTAAAGGCAGAGATTCTGTCCAACTCTGAGATTTGTTGAGTGGTCTGACCAGGGGACCCAGACTGGGCAGGGCTGGAGAAGCCACTGGATGGCTGTAGCAGAAGTTAAGTGTGCTGGGTTGGAGGTGGCCACCACCAGGGGAAGGGACTAGTAGGGCAGGTATTTAAAAGAAAGGTGACACAAGCCTACAGAAGGGTGCATGAAGGAGAGGGCTGAGTCAGAGGCCGTTCCAAGTCTGAGCAAGGGGTTTAGCATCATCCCCTTTGCGCTGAGTCTGGGAGGAGCTCAGTAAGTGGCATTGTTGTCGGGGTTGTTGGTGATACAGGGGGAAAATGTAGCTGAGAAGGTCTGGACGTGAGGATTTGGGAATTAATAGCGAGGCTGACCATTTTTGTGTGCTTCAGAACTGGGAAGCCGGTCAGGAGACCTGCGATTTAATTAATGGCAGAGCAGTTCTGCATCCATGCTCTCTCTCTTTTTTAAATTGTGGTAAAATACACATAGCATAAAATTTAGCATTTTAACAGTTCTTAAGGGTACGAGTCAATGACATTGAGTACGTTCACATTGTTATGCAACCATCACCACTATCCATTTCCAGCACTTGTCATCACCTCCAACAGAAACTCTGTACCCATTAAATAGTAGCTGCCCGTTCATTCTTCCCCCAGCCCCAGGAAACAGCTGTTCTACTTTCTGTCTCTATGGATTTGCCTATTCTATATATTTCAAATAAAAGGAATCATACACTATTTGTCCTTTTGTGCCTAGGTGTCTGGCTTAGTTCACTGAGCAAAATGTTTTCAGGGTTTATTCATCTTGTAGCACCTATCAGAACTCCATTCCTTTTCATGGCTGCATACTATTCCATTGTATGGTGATACCACCTTGTTTATCCATTCATCTGTTGGTGAATACTTGGTTGTTTCCCCCTTTTGGCTACTGAGAATAATGCTTCTGTGAACCTCCATATGTAAGTCCCTGTGTTTTTATTCTTTTGGGCGTACTTCTTGAAGTGGAATTGCTGGGTAACTATGTTTTGCCACCAATTTGCTGTGTGACTTTGGTTAAGTCACTTCCGCTCTTTGGAGCTACTTATTTCCTTACGTCTTTAAACTGTAGGTTTCTTTTGATTTTGCTAGACGTAAAAAGCCATGTGACCTGCTGAGGGATAAAAACAGCATGTGTGGAGGCCTGGGGTGGTGGCCTTGGTGGGCAGCCTCCAGTCACAGGGGGACGACTGGTGACAAAAAGGAGCTAGCAAAGCAAATAGACGAGGACTGTTGGTGGAGGGAGGAAGAATGTCTTTTCTGGGATCAGGAGGAAGGCTTGGAATAAGGGAGTGGAGAGAGAATAGCCTGACCCAAAGGAGTACTCAGAGCGAGGTATTAATTTGATTTGTTGAGATGAGGTTGGGGCTCCGCATAAAATCTGGGGTGAGAGCCAGAGGTCTCATTCCCTGGCAAGAGGGAATTGTGTGGCAGGAATTGAAGTCAGGGGCTGCTGATGAGGGCAGACAGGGGCTTGGAGAAGAGGCTGGAACAGCTGTTGGGTGTCCCAGGGCCAAGCTGGTCAATAAAAGGATTGCTAAGTCAGCCTTTCATTACTGAACTCAGAGCAAAGAAATGGTATTTTCCCAAGGAAATCGACATCGTGATAGATGTACATACGAGTATTACTTTTTACGTACTCTACCTGGTTCCACATCGTATTTAAGGGGGACAGATTTGCACATCGGCTAATGAACACTGTATGTTTTGGATCTGGGATAAAATCGTAAGTAGACAGGGTGTGATAAGACCCCTTTGTTAATGTTTTATAATTATGATTATTTATCGAGCGACATCTGACCCAGGAGCATCCCACTGAATCTTCACACCAAGCTAAAAGGCGTTGGTTACCTTCTTTAGATAACCATTTTACAGATGGGAAAAGTGAGGCTTGGGAGGCAAAGTGACATCATACTGAAAGAAGAACAGAGAGGGGGCCTGAACTCAGCCTGCCCAGTTCTGAAGGCCATGTTGAGAACCTCTGAGCTTTGGAATCCTGGTCTTTTGGCTCCTTCCTTTACTTGAAGTAAATTCAGAGAAGGTGGGAGGCAAGGCTGAGAGAAGGTGAGGGCTGAGGGTGGACACGTGGCTCCTCCCCAGGGCCTGTGTTGTCCTCCAGTGGAGCCGTCTCCACAGGCCCGCTTAGGGTGCAGGAATGCAAGGAGCACTGCTTGGGAGTCCGCAGAGCTGGGTGACCCCGAGCAGGTCGCTTGCCCTTTCTGAGCCTCCACAGCCTCTCTGTAATCTGGACATAATACCACACCAGCATCCCACTCACTCTCTGTGGTTTCAAAGGGAGCAGAGACTCGCGTGGGCTTTCAAAGACACATGAGGTTGGGGAAGGTTATGGAAAGATTCTGAATAAGTTGGGAGCGAGGGGACAAATCCTGGGTCAATCAGCACCTCCCCTGTGTGTGTCTATGTGGGTGGGTGTGTATGAGCGCATAGGGGGTGTGGTGTGTATGGGTGTATGTATGTGTCTCCATGTATATGGTATGTCGGGGTGGATGTGTGTTGTGTGAAGAATGTGTGTGTGTTGTGTGTGTAGTGTGGGGTGTGAGGATGGACGTGTGTGTCAGTGCGTGTGGATGGTTATAACGGTGAGGATGGGTATGAGGGTGGCTGTCTGTGTGTGTGTGTGAGTCCCTGGCCCCCTAAACCCCCTGCCCTCCCAACACCCAGACTGGGCCGCTCCAGGCAGCACCTTGCCGCCAACAGCAGCCCCAATGCACCTCCCCCTCCTGTGCTCTCTGCCCCCCCCCCCCAGCGCGTCCCCAGGTGGGGAGTCCTTCTAACTGGGCCCATCCATGAGGGTACTGTCAGGGCCAGATGTGCCGGCTTTCCTGTTCCGCTCCTGGGCTGCCCGTACCCACGGAGACCTTTACGGTCATCCCTGACAGTTATTGAGGTCAGCCCGTTTCGGCACCTGCCCAGGTGTGTTCCGTGTTAGCCATGGACAAAAGCTTGAACTTCAGAACTGCCCAGAGTGAGGAGTGCAAGTCCCCTTCCATGAGGGGCTGGAGAGACCTACCCCATGGGTGGCTGGACCTAACTGCAGGGTTCACAAGTCTCATTGTCCATGAGGGTCAGGACAGTGGGGATATTTGAAAGAATTGACAAGCAGTTTGGCCGGACACTGACCACTTTGAATGGAGTCCATGCTTGATGAACAGCCAACCTTTTCTTCCCTTTTCTTTTCTTCCCCAGAGATCCATCAATAATCAGGTCTAGAAGGACAAGGAAGGGACAGGCCTGAGCCCCAGGGAATTCTGGCATGGGGGTAGCTGGACTCCGTTTCTCTTACTGGTAACAGTGACTCCCATTTATTTAGTGAGCAAGTACCACTTTCCTCTGTGCCAGGCACTGTGCCAAGGAGTTTATATGTACTGTTTCACTGAATCCCCACACAATGCTTCGAGGTAGGTACTATTATTATTGTTCCCATTTTACAGATGGGAAAGCTGAGCCCAGAGGGGTTAGTTCCTTTGCCCAAGGTCACACAGCCAGTAAGATCCGAGCTCAGATTTAATCTTAGACTCTTCCAGTTCCCTTAATGCTCCCATGTACCTGCTGGGGAAGCCAGCTGGGGTGGGGGTGGGGACTGCCTTGGAAGGTGGCTGCTGCAGCCCTCCAGGCTTCCCGCAATAAAATCCCCCATAATTTGAGTATAAATCATATTTCTAACCACGATGGCTCTGAAGGTCACCGGTAATCAAACTGTCAGCAGGCCATCTTTAGCGGTGACCATAATTCGGGACCGGAGTCAGAGAGCCCATGGAACTCAAGTTTCCTGCCCATACCATTGGGGGTGGAGAAGAGGCCAGAAATGGGAACAGGTTAACAGGGCTTGGGGCTGGGGACCAAGTGACAGCTGTGCTTCTAGCTCCTGGATAATAAGGGAGGAGAGAAGCTTTAATTTTGAACTCTAGGTCGTTCTCACTGCTGGCAACATTTGGCCAGTTGAACCTCTTGATCCAGAAAAGGTGGCAGCTTGCAAAGTTCTGACGACATCACATCGATGTGAGTTTGGAGCTTCCCTGGGGACATGGAGCCCTGAGGAGGAGGCAGAGGAGTTATATTTTCTAAACCATTGGCTAAGTGGCAGACACTCACTCATACACACACGTCATCCTGGGGAATTCTTAAGCAAGTCCCACGTGCTGGGAAGTTTCTCTCATTGTCTCCCTTTCCTGGAGGCTCAGACTGGCAAAGGGGCCATAGCTTGCAAGTATTCACAGGGGCTTTCGGACTTACATCTACTTTTCTCTTTTTACTATAACAGCATTTTCCAATTTTGAAATAAGGCTGGGAAGTGCTGGTTAAACTAAGAGAAGAGAGTTTCTTCTTTGCAGAGCTTTTCAGAGCCTTTAACAAACTGGATTATGTCTCTTCATGGATGGAGGGATGGAAAGCAGCCAGGGCCTGGGACGCAGGAGACTCTGGCAAGAAGAGGACCAGTACCTCATCTCTACTCCAGGGTGTGGAGGACTGCAACCCACCAGGGGAGTGTGGGCTGGCTTCCTCTCTAAGCCCCTGCTCCCCATCTGGATGCAGCCTACAGTGGGGTGAGCTGAGGCCCAGCGCCACACACTTCACAGGAACCCCCTGGAACAAGGCAGGCTGATACTAGCGAGTGTTCAGCTGCCCCTTTGCTGGACTGTTTAGGCCTCACTGGCTCACTCCGGTGCAGGTGGATATGCTGATCACTCCCTGGCCTCACTTGTCACTTCTGCTGTAGCAACAAGAGCCCCCACTTCCCAGGTCCCTCTGAACTCCTCTGTACCTGGATTCCAGGCCTGGCTTCCTCTGAGCTGGCTGCTCCTTAGATGCCTTGGGGCAGGATTGGATGGACCAGAACTCTCAGACGCCTCCCAAATCACTCCCTATTCCATGGGCACTCCTTCCCCCACCCCCAGAGCAAAAAGGAAAACAATGAGACACACGGGCTCTATCTGCTGCAGGCTTTCAGAACTACTCCCTATTTTGAGAGCAGAGACCCAGCTTCCTAACTGTGGCCTAAACCAGCCTAAACCTCATCTCCTTTGCTCGTTGCACTTAGTTAGACTACACTCCCCAGCCTCCCTTGTAATCAAGGGGAGGGTCACATGACCTAATAGGCCAACGGAATGTGGGATGACTGCCATGCCCAGACCTGGCCTTTGAAACCTCCCTTGCGATCCCTGTTTTTCTCTCTTATTTTCTGCTGGTGAAATGCAGACATTCCAACAGAGAAGGGCAAGGACCTAGAAGATGATGGAGAACAAGCTGGAAAGAGCCTTAGAGTGAGAAAGATCTGGGTAGAAATCCCAACTCGACCTTTGAAAGCTGTGTGATCTTGGGCAAGTCACTTACCTCACTGAGCTCAGTTTCCTCATCTATGAACTAAGGATAATGCCAGTGCCTTCCTTGTAGGATTGTAGGAGAGTCTTTGATTTGAGACAACTCTGTAGGGCCCTCTGAACCCCAAAGCTCCTGTAAGTATGGCTGGGACCTCCGTAGTCGCTGCCTCACAGTTCCAGTCCTCCCGCTGTCCAGCTCTGTTCTTCTGCTTTACAGAAATCTCTCCCTCCGAGTTCTGATTGAAGACAGGAACTCTGGGAAGAGGTCCTAGGAAGCAGACTTTAAAAAGGGGGTTTTGAGTTGCATTACCAGCTGGTCAGCGGGTAATGAGAACCCCATCGCTGGTGGGGGGTGGGCTACTGGTCGTGCCTGCCGTGCCACAGTGGTGCAGTTGCTAAAACTGTCACTGCTGGGGAACTGGGATGGGGAATTGTGGGAGGGAATACATTGGTGGATACAATGTCTCAGGCATTTGAGAGCTTTGGAGGAAGTAATAATTATGAGGAGTGTGGAGTCAAATAACCATTGCTAGGGGGCTACCCATGCATTGAGAAAGACTATGACAGGCTGAGGCTGATTAATCACAAATTTTTTGTGGAGTGTGAAATCCAGAGAGCCTCCTTGGCAACATGTGTATTAAGAGACTCTCATCTCCTGCAGCTCGTGGACAGCAAAAGCTGAGGATTGAGCCCAGAACTTAATTATAAGTGGAGTTACAGAGAAGGTTGAATTCTCCATTCTGGCAAGTCTGTTACTCCAAGGTCAGAGCCCCGATTGGAAAGAGTGGGGCGCTGATATATGACATATAGACATCGGGATGGATGCATTTGAAAATCTCGAATCCCTAAATTCTTCTAAACTCTCTAGGCCTAGAGAAGCAGCCCATCTCTCCTTGTCAAAGGCAGGTACGCCTCCTTGCTCCTCTGGCTTTCAAGGCAACGTGTTCCTCTACCACCTGTTCTGGTCACCAAACCTCAGTAATTACAGTCAAGTTACAATGTAATCCAGTTATGCTAAAGGAAGAAAGGAGCTAGATGCCAAATAGGCTGCAGGATCTAGCCAACATGGACTGGCAGAAATCAGAAGAATATCTATGGTATTCGACCACAAGTGTGCTGGGATCAAAGGCGACGGAACATGACATTGGATAAAGAGACTTCATCAGTATGGGAACACTCTCCCAGGATACAGGATTTAACTGCCTGGCAAGGACCCCAAGAGATGGTGCTAACCCGATGTTAGGATGGCTCTTGGAAGCTTGGAGAAAGCAATAGCTCACGCTCAGTGAACTAGAAATGCCAGAACTGCTATGGCAGATGTTGAAGGAAGATAACTGTGGAAGGTCAGAGAACTGGACATGCTGGAATGGATATACTACGGAAAGCCAGAAAATGCACCTGCTCCCTGTGCTCTGTGAGAAGACCCAGAGGACAGTCCATTTGCCAAAATGATCAGGAATGCACTGGTGGAGGGGACACAGCATGGTTGAAAAGCTCCATGGTGGCTGTTTTCCATAAGCCAAGGCTGACAGTAGGAGATGCTGTGACAGGACTGGGCCCCCTGATAGCAAGAGGGAGGATGGGATCCTGAAATAATGGAGGCCCGGCGGTGGTACAACAGCCTCAGGTACGTGGCATGCAGCTGTTGATTCGGCAAATGCATTCTTTTTCCATTGCTATCGGGAAGGGTGATCAGAAGCCGTTTGTATTCATGTGAGATGGATAACAGTATACAGGGACAGTTCTGCCTGCTGCCTCCCTCTTTGCCACCCTCTGTCAGAACAGTGTAAAACACTGGATCTTCACTGAGACATTTGGCAATGTCTGAAGATATTTCTGGCTGTCACAACGGGGGGCAGGGAGAGGTGAGGATGTTACTGGCATTTGTGGGTAGAGGTTATGGATGCTGCTACACATCCATAGGACGGCCCTCACAACACAGAATTATCTGGTCCAAAATGTGAATGGTGCTGCAGTTGAGAAAGCCTGGGCTAAGAGGATCTGGACCATCCCGTCATTCCACAGAACAACACACTGTCCATTGTATCAATGACATCATGTTAATAAGTGCCGATGAGAAAGAAGTGGCAAGTATTTTGGAGGCCTTGATAAGACAGATGTGCTTCTGAAGGTGAGGACTGTCTATCAGTGAAGTTTTTTAGGGGTACAGTGGTTTGGGGCATGCCGGGACATCCCCTTCAAAGGAGGGGACAAATTGTTGCAACTTACACCTCCCACACATCAAAAGGAAACATATCTGATAGGCCTTTTTAGGTTCTTTATGCAGCATATTCCATACTTGACAAATACGGCCCCACCCCATTTCACCAAGTGACATGGAGGGCTGCCAGCTTTGGAAGGGGCGCAAGGCAGGAAAGGGTCTGCAGCTCCAGGCTCCATCCAGTACAAGCACTCCTGCCACTTGGGTCATGTGACCCAGCAGACTCTGATAACGGAAATCCCTGTAGTGGAAAAAGATCCTATGAGGAGTTTATGGCAAGCTCCAGCAGGAGAATAACAACACAGATCCCTAGAGTTCTGGAACAAGGCCATGCCATCTGCACTAGAAAATTATACGCTGCTCGAAAAATAGCTTTAGTGTGCTTCTGGGTCTTGGCAGAGCTGGAATCCCTCATCGGCCTGATAGAGACAGCTTAGAGATGACACCCTGTGAGGACAGAGAGTCATCCTCCAGAACACAGCACACACCCCAGATTAATGACCATTATATGGGGCTGTGTCCCCAATAGGTAGAATACATGAGTCTGGAATCTAAGGGGTGCAAGAGTGGTTGGCGTCGCTTACCATCACTCACTTAGGAAATGTATGTTTGCTGTCCCTGGAGTGGTAGGTTCTGTGTGTCTAAAGGTGTGTTCTGGTTCCCAGGTGGGGAACACAGTACAGAGTAAGGGTTCCATTCAACTTTAGCCTACCTCTGCCACCTGGTCATTTCAGATGCCTATTCAAAAAGACCAGCAGGCAAGGAAAGGAGCCACCAAATTGGCAGGCATATTTGACCCTGATCGGCTGTCAGGAGAAGGTAGCATTGCTGTTTATACAATGTGGGCAGGGAGGAGATCAATTCTGGTACCCAAGTGATCCATCTGTTTGTCTCTGGGTACTCTCTTGTCCGTTTTGGACAGTAGATGGACAGGTACAGCAGTCATGAACGGCGAAGGGCTTGGTGACCAGGGGCCAGACCCATTAGAGATGAGTCTGGGTCATCCCACAAGGTCAACTATCTAGGCCAGCAGAGGTGATAGCTGAGGTTGAAAGGGATCTAAAATGGGGAGTAGAGGAGGGAGACTTTGTGTGACAATTGCAGCCTCAGGTCCAGCTGTAGTGGCAGACAAACTGTAATTCCACCAGCTGGCTATCTTCTTTTAAGATTTTTAAAAAAATCCTAGAAGAACTGAACCCAGATGGGCAGAGTTACTATATGGAGCAATTGGGTCCCAGCAGAACAAGGGGTGGGCTGTAGTGGATGCTGTGGTGACCCACACAGGTGTCCCAGTGAGGACCAGGGCTGGCAATGCTGGCTGCTGAGTGGCCAAAGAGGGCTTCCTCAGAATTCCCCTCTGCCAAAGGAAGTCGTCTCACCCCAGACTATGCCCCTTCTCCAGGGCAGCCGGGATTCAATGACTGGTCAGTGCAGGGATGCAAACTTTTGACCCCCTTGCTTTGATTTGGCACAGCGTCAAAAGGCCACCCCAGCTCTAGGTCTCCCTGTGGAATCAGCGGAGGCCTGTGTGGCGTGCGGCTGCATCTCATTCTCCCTCTCCTGCCTAATGATGCTTCCCTCGCCCCCTCAAAGTTGCTGTTAGTGAGGGTTCTCCTGCATGTAAATCTCTGCCTCGGAGTTTGTGTCCGGAGGAAGCTGACCTGAGTCACGTGGAGGGTGAGGCCCGGTTTCTGTTTGTTTGTTCCTGGCCCAGTGGGTTAACACAAGGGAAGATAAGGGAGGAGGCTGGGCTAAGTCACGTCCACACCAGGCCCGGGGAGGTCCAGGCATCCCTGGCTGGTCTGCCTCCTGCATTCCCTCCGTGGACAGGGAGGAGGTGCAAGCGCTGAAGATGAAAACTGCAGCACAAGTGGGCAGGTGGGAGATTGGGGGATGACTACTTAGTCGCACGTAGACACCTCAAATATGAGCATCCAGGCTCACAAAGCAGGTACAGTAGGAAAGCTTGTTCTGGTTATAAAAGGAATCACCGCAGGCTCATTTACAGAAGATGCTTCTAGCGCATTTAATAGATCTTTGCATATGTAATACAATAGTAGGAAAGGGTTTATAGACGGTGTGGTGAGCAGGCAGCATTCTCCTCAAGGGGAACCCTATGAGGCTCACGGGGAAACCTACGGGGGCAGAACTACCATAATCTCTAGCTTATGCAAGGGGAAACTGAGGCTCAGAAAGGTTAAGTGAGTAATCACAATCACAGACTAAACATCAGACTTGAACAAAAGAAGGTACAGTGGGAATGAGGGAGCCTTGCTGTTTTGGGGCCCCACACAGGAGGGCGTGACCCTTCTGCACCTCCCTTACTGGTGCATGTGCTGGTCCTGCCCAAAATCCAGTTTGTGGGTCCAGTGAAGGGGCTATGAAGTAGACTTCCGGGTGAGGTCCTGGTCCCCTGCCTCCCTAGTCCTGCTGTCCTGTCTCTGAGTCTACCTGGCCCCATCCCGTGCTCACACTTGCTCAGACTGGCTGTTGGACTCAGGATGTGGCCTCAGGAAGTCCCCTGTCTCCCACTTCACGCATCTTGTCTTGGTGCCAAGAGCTTGAAGGGATCCCATTCTGATAATAAGTTCAAAATGGACGCCCATGTCGGCCCAGCCTGTGGGGTTGGAGTCAATAGCTCTTTCACTGTGTGCCTTTGGCAGACGGCCTCTTTGAGCTCAGTGTTCTTACCTGCAAAATAGGCATAACAACACCTTCCTCTGGAGATTACTGTACGAAAGTAGAGGACCCATAAAAGACCATTAAAAACTGGTGGTTCTTCCCCATCTGTCTTTCTCTCTGTATTGTTGGTTCCCGGATTCTCCTCAAGCATTCTTCAAATGTCCCCTGACTGAAATGATTGTCATTTACATTTCAGAAGAAAGGCCAGGCTTCAGATCTAGATTTAATACCTTCGCAGGTTCCCAGGAGGGCGGCCTGGGGGTCTTCTGGGTCCTTTTGTGCGCGGTCTGCTCCCACTGGTGGCTGTGGGGCTGTGGGCCTCTCCCCAGCCTCTCTCCTCTCCCCCTCCTTTGCCTCGGCCTTTCCTGCTCTCCCTCAGTCTCCCTCCCAGACCTCAGCCCTCTGCTGCCGTCTCCACAATCACCTGCAACTCAATTGCCTCCTGGTTTCCAGAGCATAGTTCATTGTTGCCACTTTTGATTAAATTTCCAGTCTCTTTTCAAGTTTATTTCCCCTGGCTCTCCTGGCTGGCTTGGAGCCAGCAGGGAGCTGAGATGGCTGAATCTCTGGGGAAGGCTGGAGAGTAGGGAGGTGACGGGGGATGTGTGGGAGTGTGGCCATTCCCACTTAGAGGGAGGCACCCAGTCCCCTCCTGATGTCTGGTATCCACTTTCTAGATGGGGCACTGAGCTGACCCATCATCATGGGCTTTCTTTCTCCAATATCTGCTCACACCCTACCATTCCCATCCCTTTAATTTCTTTCCCAACTATATCTACTTGTTCTCCCCAAGTCCTGGTACCTAAAAACACTTCTTGTAGCATAAGGCTCATCCAGCCCAGGCCAGCCTGCAGTCTCCTTTGCCCAGCCTGAGATTATTGGAGCAAATGGGTGGTCACCGGTCTGTCCCTGACTCCTGGCTCCCCCAAGTTGGGCCTGCCTCAGCCTCTCTTCCACGTGGGCTTCTCTCCAGCTGTCATACATAAGGGCGGGCCTTCCTCATTCTGCAGGAGGGGTGGTGCCTAGTTCGGCCAGTAGCAAGAACCTCGGCCTGGAAGGAAGCATCCTGAGTCTCAGTCCCCACTCTGTTTATCTGAGCATTTGTGTGACCTTTGGCAAGTCGTGCAGCCGCTGCTGATGCAGACTCTTTGGCTGAGTTAGAAAGCATCTCGCAAGGGCCAGACCAGGCAACTTCTCCACTCGGTAGCTGGTCCATCAACCATCCTGAGTCTCCCATTCCTTAGTGCCGCCATCGGGGGGCGCTGTTAGGAATGTGAACGATGACATATGCCAAGTGCCTGGCTCAGACTGTGGAAAACAGCATGGAGACTAGAACTGCCATACGATCCAGCTATTCCACTTCTGGGTATTTTTCAGAAGACTATGAAAACACTGATTTGAAAAGGTACATATGCACCCCTGTGTTCAGTGTAGCATTATTTACAATAGTTAAGAAATGGAAACAACTTAAGTGTCCATCAGCAGATGAATGGATAATGGTACAGATACAAAAGGGAATACAACTCACCCATAAAAAAGGTGAAATCCTGCCACTTATGACAACCTGGATGGACCTGAAGGGTATTATGCTA
Source organism: Rhinolophus ferrumequinum (assembly GCF_004115265.2). Classification (NCBI taxonomy): domain Eukaryota; kingdom Metazoa; phylum Chordata; class Mammalia; order Chiroptera; family Rhinolophidae; genus Rhinolophus; species Rhinolophus ferrumequinum. Next base: position 7,655,622 of record NC_046292.1, read on the forward strand.
AGTGAAACAAGTCAGACAGAAAAAGACAAATACCACACGATTTCCCTCTCATGTAGAATATAAAAAGAGAAACAAGACAAACGAAGAAACAAAACTAAACAAAAACAAAGGTATAGAGGTAGACTACAGATCGGTGGTTACCAGAGGGGAAGGGCGTGGAGGGAGGATGAAACGGGTGATTGTGGGATGATGAATGGAAACTAGACTTTAGAGGGGAGCGTGCTGTAGCACATATAGATGTTGATTTATAATGTTGCACACCTGAAGCTGTATAATGTTATAAACCAATGTTACTGCACTTAAAACAACAGTGCCTGGCTCAGTGTTTCATACCTGGTCAGTGCTCAAAGAGCGGTAGCTGTTATCATGACTAGTATCGGAGTGGGGACCTTGAGTTTCCTTAAAGAGTTTAGAGTTTGAAAGACTAACCTTGACTTCACCAAGAGGTACTCAGGTGCCAAAGTCATGGAGGAGCCTTCTTCGTTTACCCTGTTTGGGCTGGTCCTGGGAACACAGGCCTGGAGGAGACTTCAAAGAGATAATGAAACCATAGGACAGAAGAAAGGGACAGGAAAAGAGAAGAGGGGAGAGGAAAGGAGAAAGGGAAGGAATCAAAACAGTCAAGCCGTGTGATGTTGGGCTGCAAGTGAGTGAGTGATGGGTCCCCGGTAGGTTTTAAGAAGAGGAGGCCAAATCTTAAATGTCCTGCCATGGCCATCGCCTCTACCCGCCAGATGTTCAGTAAAGTTTTTGCTCACCATAAAGTGTCACAGAGTGTTTCATTTTCCCCTATCAAAATCCAAGAGAGGGACCTAGTACAAAACAAGAATACCATGTGGGTTGGCAAGATGGTCCCCCAACTGAACTAATGTGGCTGAAGATGGAGCTTGGTGACTAGAACAAAATGGAAGAGGCCCTCATCCCCCGCCACAGAAATGCCCAGAAAAATTGGGAAGGCTATGGAATCATTTGACTCCTTTTCAAAGAGTCTTTTCCTTGTGTTTATTTTTAGATTTTGAATATTTCAAATCTACAGAAAACTTGAAAGAGCAGTCCATCAAACACCTGTCTATCTTTCACGTGGATTCACCAATTCTGAACGCTGGCTGTTTTACTTTCTCTACTTTCCTCTGATCATTTGACAGGAAATTACAGCCATGGCAATTCTTCGTCCCTAAATATATCAGCACATGTCTTCTACGGACAAGGACCTTCTACAGAACCGTGATGATATAGCTATCACCCTCTAGCACTGGTCCAATAATGTTACCTAATGTCCTGTTTGTATTCAGATTCCCTAATTGTTCTAAAAATGTCTGGTGTAGCTGATTTTCCCTTATTCAGGATCCCCTAAGATTGTGCGTTGCATTTAATTTTCATGTCCCTTCCGTCTCCTTTCATCTAGTCTTTTGATCTTTTTTGTAATTGACAGTTTTGAAGAGTCCATACCAGATGTCTTGTAGACGAATACGTCTGGTTTGTTTTCCTCCTCATTTGATTCAGTTCAAACATTTTTGGGGTAAGAATCCTACATGGGAGATGGCTTGTACTTCTTGTCTCCTCAAAAGGCATGTCATGTTAGTTTGGCCCATTTTGGGTGACTTTGTGTTTGTCCATTTAGTTAAAGTGGTGGAAAGGTATCTTCCCCTTTTGTGATGATAAGTAATCTGGGGAGATATCGCTAGACTGTGTGAACATACTACTGCGTCCACTGGTGATCTTGCCTGGATCGGTTATGACACTGAAGTTGCAAAAGTCAGTGACCTCTGGAAGGGCCAGAGCTTCTGCTGGCATGTGGCTTATAGACATGGCCAGGTGAGCTCCCTTCATGCACTGGCCCAGGAGGGTGGCTTCATGACTATGACAGCCAAGGATTGTCCTTGGGAGCCTGTCTCAGCCCCTTTTCATCAGACCTGCCTTTTGCTGTCCTTGTCCACAGGGACTGGCTTCTCTGGCCAGAGAGTTGGTCCTCCGCCAGCTGGAGGAGGAACTTGGTCCGCGGGGACCGTCCAGTTGAATGGCTGCTAGTCCACTGGGTCAGCCAGCAGGTTGCTGGGACTGTGTGTGTGTGTGTGTGTGTGTGTGTGTGTGTGTGTTGTGTATGCGTGCTTTCATGCTAGATGAGAGGAGTGTCTGATGACTTGGAAGCCAGAAGGGGCACATTCGCTATGTGCCTGGGAGCTGCAGGGTGCTGGGATCTGGCCTTGGTTTCCATGGCAATAGGCAACTTCCTTCTACAGTCTGCTCCTCTCTGGACCAGCTGACAGACATAGGGCCAGGGGCTTTGGGCCAGAGACACAGGATGGGAGGGGGCTCCATGAGACCCTCTATTAATATCTTGGAGAAGAGAAGCACCAGCCCCTCCATGGATATCTTGGAGATGACAGCTTTGCGCAACTTCTCCCCTCATTGTGCTATGGAATGGACTTTTCCAGGGGTCCCTGGTATTCTTTTCCCGCTCGCTGCAGAATGGACTCTCCCATCAATAAGGTCTGTGACAACATCTAGGTGGTCGCAGGGTCCAGGTGGCCGCACCTTTCTTGTGAATTCAACTCAGCATTACATAGACTCAGATCTTTGCTTTCTTGATCTGCTACATACATCATCTTGATCTGCTATTTATATGCGTGATCTGCCTTGCTCTACAAGTCAGACATTTGAGGTCATGTTATCATTATTCCTATTTCAAAGTATAGGAATTGAGGCTCAGAGGACTTGATTAGGAATACATGGCTAGTAAGGGGGTGAAGCTAGAACCGGAACTCAAGGAAACAGTGTGGTATATTTCAAATCTTGACTATTTCACTTATTAGCCGGGTGATTTTGGCAAAGGTGGATGTCCACTGATGGTGGAGGCCAGGACTCCTTGGGGCCCAAGATCTGCTGTCAGACTTCTAAGTTCAGATGCTCCATGTTCTCAGTTCATCCAAGGCTCTCAAAGGAACTTACATCAAGCAAAGTCCCCAGAGTTGGATGTGTCCGCGTGACTAAGTTTGGCCACTGAAAAGTAAACAGAAGCGATATATTGGACTTCTAGGAAGTCTTTTTAAAAGAGAAGGGCTGGCCCTTTCATCTCTTTTCTCCCTTCCTCCTTCTTGCTGCCAAAATGTAGTTATGATGGATGGAGCACAAGCAACCATCTTGGACTAAAATGTGACCTTGAAGAAACAGAGAAAGGTCCTGGATTCCTGATGACTTTATGGAAAGACCCTACCAGCCCTGTACTGTCTACATCTGGACTTTTGTTCAGGAGAGTATAAGCCCCTGTGCGTTTGAACCACTAGTGATCTGATACTGGCAGCTGAATGTTATTCCTACTTGATATACCAGGTGATCAATTTGCAGTGAGGAAAAGCTCTTCCAATGATCCTGACGCACCATCTAGGATACCTGGACTGGTATTTCCCCAGAGGCTGTGGCTGAGTGTAGAACTGGCAGAGTCACACTGGGAGGTGTCTGATTCTGGGCAGGGCTGAGCCTGGGGACCACTCCCTGCCCACAGCAGGGCCCTCCTCTCTCCTAAACAACCAGAATGCTCAGCCTGTCAGACTCAGTGTTCCTCCTTCTCTCCAGGACAGCGCAGAAGGAATATTCTTTCCCAAACAGGCAGGTTCACAGTATGGTTGGTTAGACCTGACTCTCCAACCCCATGGAGAAACCTTCAGATGTGCCACTCGGTCTGAGAGATGCTCTGCCTTCCATCTGGATGCAGGAGACACCTGGCGTCCTTTCTTTCCTGCAGCACTCACCCACCATCTTTGAAGATGGTGCACCTGCCTGTTCTCAGTTGTGAGATGTTATTTCGGCTGACTTTGAAGGGTGACATGTCCTGGCCTTAGGCCCAAGGTGTGTGGATGGTGGGGGGCAGGGATGACAGCTTCCTCCCAGAACCTTCAGCCCATTAGGCCCTGTCCCAGGGGCCTGGCTGGTTTAGGCTGCATTGCTCAGCTCCCTTTTCTACTCTGGTAGCTTGAGGCATTGAGTTCTAACTTGCAAATTCCCAGCTGCAAAGTGCCAATCCTCCCTTCTGACTTTTTGACTCCAGCTTTCTCTGATGCATGTGGGGAAGAGGAATTCAGTGTCACATTTTGGTAATGTCATCTCAGGAGTTTTACAAGCACTGGAAGGTATGCCATTAGCATAAGTCAAAAGTGTATTTTCCACACTGCAGAAATTCAGGACTTCACTCATCCACCCATCCATCCGTTCCACCCAAAAACCCATCCATTCACTGTGCCAACATTTATTTAGGCCTCCATGTTCCAGGCACTCTGCCAAGCACTGGAGATAAAGAAATAAATAGGAGATGGTTCCTTTTCTCAAGATGCCCACAGGCAATTACAACATACATTGTATGTGCTAGGAGAGGGGAGAAGGCAGGAGTCCGAGGGTGGGGCAGCTACCTCCGCTGGGGATGAGGGAGGCAATTTCTCAGCTGAGACCTGAAGGGTGAGTGGGAGCCGGTGCTGGGGTGTGAAGAGGGGAGGGCTACCTGGCGGAGGGAGAAACACATGCCAGGCCCTGCGGCCAAGGTCTGGAGTGTTCTTTGTGCTGCAGGCAGTTGGGTCAGGCTGCCAGTGTAGAAAGTGTGGGAGGGCACAGGAAGTGGGGAGGGCGAGGTGGGCCGGACCTACCGGCCTGATCTCTCTGAGAGGCTAATGGCATGTATCCTCTGCAGGTTCACATGTTTGGGGTTTGTCCAAGGAGGTGGGGAGGAAGAAACCATTTCTATGGTGTGATCCTGGTGGCCTGAGGAGGGGAAGTGGCAGGACCGCGCAGCCGTTCTCCAGCAGGTTTCTGACTTCTAGCCCACCCTTGGCTCCCAGGCTACTTCACTCCCAAACTGCCCAACGGTCAGAGAGCGCCCCTCTCCTTGCCGTCCCACTGGAGTAAGCAGCAGCGGCCTGGTGGTCTCTCCTTCTGTAACTGCTCTGGCCCTGGCTTTTTCGGAGGCCAGCAGGAAGGGCTGCTCAGCTCATTACGGCCAGCACAACCAGCTCCCTCCCTGTTCAGTATCCCGCCAGCGGAGTTGGTGATGTTTTCCCTCTGGGCTCTGAACTAATAAAAGAACAGAGCGTGCATGCTCTCTGTGCAACTCACAAACCACCCAACTCACACAATACACAAACCACACCATAGGCAACACACAACGCCTGTACCCATACTGCACACCCGCCAAACCCGTGCCACACGCACTCTGCAACATACATATACACAGATGCCACATGCGACCCAAATATAATGCATGCACGCGCGCACGCACACACACACACTCACACACTCACACACACTATATGCAGTGTATCTACCATGCAATGCAGTCATTGCAATACACACAGAACTTTATAATAGGAATCATGATAGCAGCTAATGTTAATCGGGCACTTACTGTGCCAGGTACTGTGCTAAGAACTTCACGTAAATAAACTAGTTTAATCCTTACAACAACCCTGGGAGGTGTGCACTGTTATCCCCATTTTACAGCTGTCACGCTCCAGGGGAGGGCAGTGTCCTGTCTCTCTTGTGTGTGTCCCCGTTACCTTGACAGGGCACATTCTCCTCTGCTGCAGAAGACCTGTCAGCCACCCCCTCCTCCGCCCTCCAGCCCCTGAGCCGCCGTTTGCTCAGGAGGGGGCAGAGTGACAATGGTCCCTCTTCCAGGCCTCTTCTCTCCAACAGGAAGAATGCTGTTGCCACAGCAATGATTCTCTTTGTTCCAGCTTCCCAAGGACACAGCCCACCACCGGCCAGGACACTGATGGCTCCCTGGGCCTCTGTTTCCCTGCAAACCACCCACACAATCCTCCAGCTGCAGCTCAGCATGTGTAGGTGTAGGATGTATCAGAAGGGACAGCAGCCCAGGCTGCCACGCTGGGCTCAGGGAGCCCTAGTACCCTCTCTTCCCATCCTCCTGGGCCTGTCCCCGGCTTCTCCTCAGGCTGAGGCACCTGCCTGCAGGTGCACCCATGCACTAAGGGTCTGACTCCTTGAAGTTGCCTCCAGCCCCTCCCCCTCCGCTACCTGCTTTCTGTCCGGGGAAGTGCTGAGTGTGTGGCTGTGTGTGGGGGGGGTGGGGGGGTCCTGCCAGAGGCAGTGGGGCCTCTGGAGACCCCAGGGCAGCAGCCCCAGCAAACCAGACCTTTGCACTTGGAAGAGGTGACGCTTCAGGGAGACTGGGGGCTTTGGGGCTCCTTTAAGTGGGCCTGCCCAGATGAGTTACGGATGATCACGGGACAAGACCTGGCCACGTGGGCTGGCCCGTGGCCTTGTGGTTTCTTGATGAGCGGGAATCCTCTCAGTCCTCCAGAAATGGCGGGAGAAAACCGTCAAGCTTTCCTCCTGGCCTGTTCACTCCCCTTCGGAGTGGGCATGGCCGGGGCAGGTCAGCCTGGAGTGGCCAAGCGTCTGCCGGTGACCTCTCTCTGGGGGGGTGGGAGCTCCTCATGAAACCAATGACTGGACCTCTGTGCTGTTTCCAGGCAGGAAATGGGAAGGATGTCACCCCCCACCCCTTGTATACAAAATGTAGAATTTAGGATTTTTGAGGTGCTGCCTGCGTTGCTCAGGTGTGGTGGATGTTTGGACTAGTGAAGCGAGGACACCAAGAGCAGCTGCAAAGGACACGTCTCCACCCACCGATGCACTAACTTGGTGGTTACTGTGTCCTGATTGTGGGTGGTGGTGGACTGGGGGAAGTTGCTAGAACTTGGTAGTGAGTGAGATCCTTGTGCAGTTTCTTTCCAAGTCAGGAGGCGCAAACCCTGTTCCGCTTTAGACACCAGCTCTCTTCTAACCAAGTGGCGGAGAAAATCCACCAGGCTCTGGCCAGAGTCTGTGATGTAATTTCCATTTTTCTAACATGCTATAGGGGTGGGGAGGGAGGGAGCCATGTCTCTGCTTCCCCACAGACCATGTTTCTTGTTGAGACAGGGGATTGTAATGGCGGCCCAACATTTCTTACCTCTCTGAAGAGCCCCTCCGGTTCCCCCAGGGGCCCACAAGGACCCCACTGCTGCTCCAGCCCCTTCCCTTCCTCTGGGGGTGGGGCACAGAGAGTCTCACTGGGGGGCGTTAGGAGAGGGGTCCTCTCCCCCCTCCTTTCTCATTGCTCTCCCTCCGCCATATCTCGCCATCATTGTTCACATCTGGCCTCTCTGAAGGGAACACACAAAGGTGTAAAGAAAACCAGAGGAAGGTAACGGGGAGAGAAGGATGGAAGGGGAGAGAGGGAATAAGGATGCAGGGAAAGAAAGAGGGGGGGGAAATGGGGCTCCCCAGAGAAAGGCAGGGAAGAGAAGGGGAAAGAAGGTGAGAAGGTGAAGTTAAGGGGTATCCCTGGGCCTAGGAGTCACCTCCCTCCTTCAAATCTTTGTTCAAATGTCACCTTCTCAAAGAGGCCTCCTCGGTCCTCACTATTTAAAATGACAACTGTTCTTCACCCCAGTTCTACCCCCCTAACTCTGTTCTGACTTTCTTTCTTTATTTTCTACGTGGCCCACACCCTCTTCTAACATACCATCTAATTTCCTGACTTATTATGTTTCACTATGTCCGTCTCTGTTTCCGCATCCCCACCATTGGAATCTATTTTGTCACTTTTGTTCACAGATGTATCCCACTAGATACCCATAGTGAGTCAGCGGGCACTCAAGAAACATGTGCTGGTGAATGCACCAGTGAATGCCCTTGAGGCCCAGTGACAGGTCAGCTGCCCTGTGGAGGGGCAACTCAGGTCTGCAGTGCTGGAAGTTTCCATCGGGCATGTCTCCTTCGCATGTCCGTCCCTGCAAGGGCCTGTGGTGGAGGGGCAGTCTGAGCCCCAGCAGGGGCAGCTGCATGAGCAGTGGATGATGAACTGTGTGAGGAACAGGGGTGGGGGGCACTGCTCCGTCTCCTCAGGGCACTGAGCCACTTTCCATTCCTCTCCCAGCTGCGGCTGCCTCAAATGACATGTCCAACTGGAAGAGGCTGGGCCAGCCCAGGACCAAGCAAGCAGCTTCTTGGGACCTTTCTTCTCAGCCTTGGCAGGTCCAGTCCCAACTCCAGGCTACCCCAGGAAAGCATGTGCTTAGCACCTTACTCCTGGAAGCCACGATGTCAGTGCCCAAGCTCCAGGTACCAGCTCTTCAGAGCCCTCTCCCCCCACATTCGTCTCTGTCTTAGCCACACCACCTCTGGGGAACCTCAGGAGCTTCTCTGGAGACGCCCAGCGGCGGAGGTGGGTGTGACAAGGCCTGGCTCCGGCCTCCTTCTCTGCAGCCACCTGGACCTTCCCTTAGAGCAGGGCCACACTGCCTCCTCCACTTCCTGCTGTCCAGTTTTCTCCTTTAGGGAGTATTTTTGCCTGTTAGGCCCAGGCCTTCCAACATCCTGGGGTGTGGACCCTGGAACACCCATCCTGACGGTTCCCAGCAGGCTTCCAAAGTTAACAGATCCAAACTACTCTCCTTCACCCCACCCCAATCTCACTGCCGTAGTGAATGGCACCCCCAACTGCCCAGGTGCTAAGCTCTAAAACGCTGGAGTTGTTCTTAAGGCCTCTGTCACACACATGCTGTCTCTCAAGAAATCCTGTGGCTCTATCTTCAAAGAATAACCAGAATCTAATGACTTCATACCATTGCCACCTCCCTGCCCCGGTCGGAGCCACCATTGAGTCTCTCCTGGAGTATGGCTGTGGCCTCCTAACTGGTCTCCCTGATGCCACCCTTGCCCCCTCTTGTCTGTGGTTTACCCAGCAGCCAGGAGGGTCCTGCTAAAACCTAAGTCAGTTATGGCCCTTGTCTGCTCACAGCCCTGCCAAGCCCTTTTCCGCAGCCCATAGCCCCACGCCCCTCATACTCCGAGCTCACCTCACGCCCCTGCCCTCCAGCCACACTGGCCTCTCTGGGCTTTTCCTGAATCCAACAAGCATGTTTCTACCTCAGGGCCTTTGCTCTGTTCCCCGCGCCTGGAATGCTCTTCCTCTAGCTAGCTGCATGGCTCCCCCCTTCCTTCCGCTCTCTGCTCCGATGTCATCTCCTCAGACAGGCGTTTCTCGACCACCCTGCATCCCTTTCAATTGTCTCATCCTGGTATATAATTCTCCACAGCTCTCTCCAGCCTTATAGTTTATAAATACTTGTCTGTCTGTCATAATGTCAGCTCCATGAGAACAGGGGTATTGTTTTGTTGGCTGTTTCGTTTCCGTGGTGTAGAACTGCATAGACCAATATGGTAGCCATTAGCCACATGTGGCTACTTAAGTGTGAATGAAAATAAACTAAGAAATCCAGTTCCTCAGTCACGCTAGCCACACTTCACATTACCAGCAGCATAGCCTAACCTCCATGAGCCTCAGTGCCTCATCTGTAAAATGGGATAATACACACATCTACAACATAGGCTGCTGAAAACTAAATGCGCTAAAGCACATAGCTGGCACAACGTGCTGGACACACCATCTACACTCTTGGGGCAAAAAGGCTTTTTCTGCATGAAGATGCGAGAGCATCTTGTGGAGAAGCAAGTTCAGATACCTTTCTTCTTACCACCTGGCTCTCCCTTTGGGGTCTGGAGTCACAGCCCCTCCCCCATTCTGTGTTTAGCCCTGAGGCTGCCAGGTGGTGTTGGGGATAGGGCACTGTGTAGGATAGCGAAGCAGGTACAACTGCTTGTTTATTCTCCCTGCCTGGAACACAGTGGTCTCCTTGCTGGATCATCTAGCTCAGTGGAAACCTTTGCTGAGATTTATTGTCCTGTTCTTGCTGGCTGCAGACTGTGGGAGGTAAAAAATGTCCTTTTTGAGGCAATAAAATATAAAAGGGACCCAATTTCTCTCCAGGGTAAGAATCATTATGTTTGACAATGGCTGTAAAGTATGCAGCAGTGAGGGGTGGGGTTGGCTCCCAGGACCAGGGTAAAGGAGGGGGAAGGTGGTCAGCCCTGGAAGATGGAGCAATTGTGCAGTCACTGAGTGAGCCTGGAAGGAGCCCAGGGCCCAGGGATGCCAGCCCACAGCTCACCGAATGCCCAGGTACCCTCGAGGTCCCCACATGGATTCCACGCACATTTATCAAGCACCTCCACTAGACAGGGACAGGTAAGAAGGCCACCATGTTTGCTGTACCCTGAACTTTGGGCAGAGAAGAATAAATATGTGCTCAGTTAAGTTAAACTGAATTGAGTGTTACGGAGTTTGGATCTTATCAATGAAGCACAAAGAAAACAAGTTTTAAGAGTTGGTGTGTGTGTAGACTTTTTGAGATATATCTTATCAAGTACTCAAGTGTTAAGTATACAACTTAATACATTTTTCACACGTACATATCTATATAGTGTAACTGTAGTGTAACAACCACTGAGATCAGGATATAGGACATTTGTAGCATTCCAGGAAGTTTCCTCATCCCCCTTCCCAATAAATGCTCCCCACGGTAACTACCATAGGTGCATTTTCTCTCTTTTTGAATGTCATATAATGGGAGACATACAGCATGCAGACTTTTGAGTTTTTGCTTCTTTCAGTCACTCAGTAAGATTCATCCATGCTGCTGCATGTAACAGACAGGTCATTGTTTTTCATTGCTGCCTATTATTCCATTTTGGGAATTGATCACAATTTAGCTATCCATGCTGCTGTTGATGGATATCATGGTTGCTTAAAGTTTGGGGCTTTGACTAGTAAAGCTGCAGTGAACATTCTTGAATGTTCCTTTCAGTGGACATAGGAAAAAGTTTTGAGTAGAGGAGTGATACGATTACATTGGCCTGTTTTGTTTTGTTTTGTTTTGTTTTCTGTTGTTCCTTGTGATAGTTAATATTATGTGTCAACTTGACTGGGCCAAAGGGTGCCCAGATATTTGGTCAAACATTACTCTGGGTGTGTCTGTGAGGGCGTTTCTGAGATTAACATTTGAATCAGTACACTGAGCAAAGCAGATTGCCCTCCCTAGTGTGGTGGGCCTCTTCTAATCAGGTGAAGGCCTGAATGGACCCGAAAGCACTGACCCTCCTGCGAGGAAGGGGGAGCTCTTCCTGCCTGACTTGCTTTGACTTAGGACGTTGGTTGTTTCCTCCCTTTAGATTCAAACTGAAACATTGGCTCTTCCAGGGTCTCAAAACTGCCAGCCCTTGGGCTGGAACTATAGCATCAGCCCTCCTAAGTCTCCAGCTTCCAATTTGCAGATCTTGGGACACCTCAGCCTCTGTAATCACGTGAGCCAATTCCTTATTTAAAAGAAAAAATTCTTTCTACACATATTTATTCTGTTGGCTCTGTTTCTCTGGGCAACCCTACCACATTCCTCTCACTTTTTGTTTTGAAAGATTTCAACTTTATTGAAAAGTTGCGATAGTGATACAATTGTGGCAAATTGACTGCATTAACGATGCCTCCTACTCACCTTCCTTGGAAGTGTCTTCTGGCGCTGACTCTGGGTTTGGCCATGTGACTTGCTTTGACCAATGGGACAGCAGTACAACTGATGAGAGCAGCCGCTTAACAGAGTATGTCCTTTTCCTCTTCCTCTCTTGGACTCCTGCCAACTGCCATGGCACCCTCGCAGGCCATCGTGCCTGTGGGCGTGATAGACAATTGAGGAGAGCTGTGTTGTGCAGGCCCTGGTCACCCTAGACCAGCTGATGACAGACTCATGAATATGCCCAGTCAATGACCCGCGGGCTTGCATGAAATTATAAATAAATAGCTATTGTTTTAAGGGTGGGGATGGTTTGTTAACAGAAACAATTGATGCGGCAATAAACACTTATTTAACCTTGACCTAGATTTACCTATTACTACCAGTTTACCATATTGGCTGGCTTGCTCTTTTATACTTCTTCCCCTGAAATATTTGACAGTGGCTGACATCGGGACACTTCCCTCTACATACTGTAGCGTCTGCCTGCTAAGCCCAAGGCCATCGTCCCGCATAAACATATTACCACGATCACACCAAGACACTTAGTCTTGTTACAGTAACATCATCTAATACCGAGTACATATTCAAATTTCCCCAGTTGCCCCCAGATGGCTGTTATAGCTGTTCTGTCTATTGTTTTAGATCCAGGATCTAATTAGGATCATTTCAGTGCACCGCCCACATCTTTTTTTGTAGTTTTGTAGTTTGTAGGCCTGGCCCAGCATCCACTGTGAGGACCTAGGCAGGGCAGCCACGCTGTTTGGGTTCAAATCCTTGCATTGTCACTTCCCAGCTGGGTGACCTTGGACGTTGCATCACGTTCCTGGGCCTCGGGTGCCGCACGTACAGAATGAGCATAGGGTCATTGTAAGCATCAAATGAATTAAATTACACATGGGGTGAGGGGGGTTGTAAGTCACTATGCTTACATTAGTGCTTTTTGTCACAGAGATGGTGATTAGTACTCTTTGTGTCTGTCTGTTGACTAAAGCATCTCTTTTCATACACCTTTCCATGAGCTTCCTGAGCGGGAGCAGTGTGGTCCCACTGTAGGTGGGAAAGCGGGGTTTCGATTCCTGCTCTGATAATCCCCGTGCAGACTGAGGGAGGCTGCAGAGTTCTGGGGAAAGAGAACCCTAGTCCTCGCTTTCCCTCTAACTTGCTGTGTGACCTTGGGGAAGTATCTTGCTCTCTGATCCCAGTTTTCCCTCTCTCTCCCTCCCTCCCGCCCTCCCACCCTTTCTCCCTTCTTTCCCTCCTTTCTTTCATTTTTATTGATTGAAGTCTCCCCCACCCCATTCTATTTTTTCCCTGTTAATTTGGAAGCGATAATACGTGCTATTCCTAGCCTCTTGTAATTACCTTGGAAAATTTAACATGTACGTTGAGGTTATAACTGTCATCTATGATTTCTGTCTTCGCCCTCCTCCTACACAATTCCAGGAACTTAAAATACTTTAACTCTGTTTGCCCTGTATTTTGATTCTCTCTTGTTTGTTTGTTTTAACCCCACACATTAAACGTTTTAAATGGTCAATGTTTGTTTAAATTTTCCACGTTTACATTTTTTTTTTTTTTTGGCTCACTATTCTTTCTTGATCTCAGACCTTCCTGCTGGGTTCAATTTCCTTAGTTCTTGAACTTGATTCTTTAGAACTTCCTTTAGTGAGTCCCTTGGTTGTAAACTCTGACAGTATTTGTTTATCTGAAAATGTCTTTATTTTGTTCTCATTCTAGAAAAATAGTTTCAAAGGTTATAGAATTCTCAGATGACAGTCTCTCTCATCTTCTTTCAGCTTTTTGAAGGTGTTATTTTACTGTTTTCTGGCTTCCAGAGTTTCTTTGAAAACCCCCATCAGTCTATTTGACCATCCTTTTTAGGTAATCTCTCTTTTATCTCTGGCTGCTTTTAAGATTTTTTCTTTGTGATATTCTGTATTTTCCTTATGGTGTGTTTAGGTGAAGATCTCTATTTATTCTGCTTGCAATTCACTGAGCTTTCTGAATCTGAGGGTTCGAATCTTTCACAGTTCTGGAAAACTCTTAGCTATTTTCTTGTTGCATTTGACTCTCCATTCTAATAGCTCCTTCTGTAACGCTGATTAGACACGTTAGATCTTCTCATTTTGTCTCCTATGTTTCTTAATCTCTTACAATTTCCATTTCTTTGTCTCTCTCTGCTGTGTGTGGGAGAGGTCTTCTTAACATTTTTCCAGTTTACCAATTCTCTTCTCAGCTGTGTCTCATCTTGTTTTACCCACTACTTAAGTTTCTAATTTCAATTATTATACTTCTCATTTGTAGATATCTGGATTCTTTTTCAAATCAGCCTTGTAATTTTTCATAATCGCATTTTCCTTTTTCATACTCAGATATCCCTTTCACATTTTAAACATACTGACACATTTATTTTACATTCTATATCTGATAATTCCAACACCTGCAGTTTTTGCAGCTCTGATTTGTAGTTGTTTCTGCTAACTCTTGCTCATGGTAGCTTGTTTCCTTGTGTGTTTTGACTTTTTTTTTTCTTGTTGGGTGCCCACGTTTCTTGGAACTTACTTTCTATAGGAATTCTTTGAGGCCTGGGTTTAGAGGGTGTTTCTTCAGAGATCTGTGTACGCTTCTGCCAGGTGCCACTACTGATGGTAGGCCAATCTTCTGCTGGTGGTTCTTTAGATCACGTGAGGAGAATAAATTCTGGCCCCAAGCCAAAATGAGGGCGCTCTGTTAGGAATTCTCACACAGGGGGATTCCCCGCCCCCACTTTTTGCCCCTCCCATCAGAGCCAAGGCAGGATTTTCTTAGTCCATGCTGGGAGGCCCCCACTTTCTGTAGAGTTGGCAATGTAACCTCCCACCTCGCTCAGGCTCAGACTTTGTCTCCTCAGGCTTTGGATTGACCAGATGCCCCCAAGGAAATGCTGGCTTTAGTGCCAGCTTACTTTCCTGGAAATGCATGTCTTGTCCCTTCTAAACTCTGAAGATTTTCTTTCCTCTCCCATAAGCCTATCCATGTTTTAGACATATTTTAAATAGTTCATCCAATTAAGTGACCTGTATTGGGAAGATAACTTGGGATTAGAAGACAGCCATAAGGTCCAGTTTCATTTCTTCTTCATTCGTGCACTTATTCACACAACCAAAATTTCCTTGAACACCTACTAGTGGCCAAGTCCTGGGTTAGGCAAAGCAGATACAAAGATCGATAAAACACTGTTCCTGCTCTCAAGAGCTCACCATGAAGTAAAGTGACTGGATGGCGTTTGGAGAAAGAATTCAAATTATACAAATAACAATCGCTGCCATTTTTGAGCTCCTTTTCACTGTACCAGGCACTGTGCCAAATACTCCCCATCTCTCATTCCAGCCACTTCTACTGACAACCCATAGGGGAGGCGGTATTAGCAAGGCACTGATGGGGAAACTGAGGCTCAGAGAGGTTAAGTAACTTTCCTGAGGTCACATAATTGCAAGACATTAGAGCCATAACTGGAAACCAGGCTGCCTGGCTTTAGAACTGGGATCTTAGCCTCTGTGTGGAGGGATGGTCCTCCACCTTTCTACCTCCTGCCTTGAAGACACCCCTTCCCCCAGTCCTTACTTCTGCCCTCCACCACCTGGCCCATCAGTGACTTTCTAGCCCTGCCCTCCAATGTGGGCCAGACACATGCAGGGGCGTGACTCCCTCCCCGCCTATCCTTAAAACGACCTCCTCCCTGCCAAGAAGCAGCTCTAGAAAAAGGATACGGTGAGGTCGCCTCATTCACATTCTCTCCTGTCACTCTGGCAGAGACAGTGAGATCCTGGGGTGGAGGGTGGTGCACCTGGCAAGCAGAGGGGTCTTATGGCATCATTCGTGAGGATGGGTTTAGCTTACCGGAGGGGTCAGGCTGGGCGGAGAGATATGAGGGGTCCCCAAAGAATGGGGAGGGGTGGCCTGGAATGGATGAAGAGACGGGGGCTGGATTCCCACCCACAGGAGGTCAGAACCAGAGCCACCTTCCAGCCGGGGATGACTCCTTTGGGCCTATAGGGGTGGGGTGGGGGGTGTTCTTTACAACCTAGTCCTGTGTGGTGTATGCATGTGCGTGCGCACACACACACACACACACACACACACACACTTGTGTACTCCCCAAGGAAGGGCTGGACGGTCTGAGTCACCTCTGTCCCCAGCACACTTACCTGAGAGCCTGGCTCTCAACTGTAAATATCCGTTGAGCAGATCATGGCTGTATGTATTAAACTTTTTAAAATTACATGTGTTATATCTGAATATATGCTCATTGTGCAATTCAATCCCTAAAGACGCATATTATGGAGAAAAAGAAATTCCCTCCTTTGTCCCATCCTCTCCTCACCCCCCTCGCATAGGTAACCACTGACAGCATGTCAGTGTCTCCTGCCAGAAGGCATTCCAGAATGCGTGATTTGTACTGTCTGGAGCAGACCACCACACCCCTTGCTGTGCGTGCACACATGCGACACCAGGGTCCTCTCCGTGCCCCCCAGAACCCCCGTTCTGCCCCTCCCCCTGTTGCTAGGTCATGCTGCCCCCAAACCCCTCTGAGGTCTAGGGCTCAGCAGGGACTCTGAGCAGGACAGCAGAGCTGCCCCCATTCTCAACACTCCTCCTCTGACACGAGGAAGGGGGTGGGGCAGGGAGGTGGGGAGGAGGGAGGGAGGGAGGGAGGGAGGGAGGGAGGAGTCCCGAAGGGGGGGTCCCCAAAGGGTAGAGAGAGGAATCAAAAGACCCAAGAGTGTCTGCCTTTTCCACAGTGACCTCTTCCCTGAGCTTCCCCCTCCCCTTTCTCCCTTCCACTCCTCATCAGCCCTCCTACCCGCCCCACCCCCCACCCCAACAGGGTTGCTGCCTGCCATCCCTGCTCTGATCTGGAACCCTGCATGGAGGTCTCAGCTTGCTCTGAAGGCTTGTCATGTCTGCGTTTAATGAAGTTTAATTATCTTCCAAGATTCGATGAATAATTATAAATCTTTTCAAGATGCAATCACACGGGTTCATGCTTCATTAACGGTGGAAAATCAATTGTAATTCGAGTAATTCCTCTCTTCTGGAGATCAGTCTGTTTGTACACGCACTCCCCCTTCTCACCCTGCTTTGTCTCCCCCAAGAAGTACATTGGATGCCTGGCTTTGTCCTTCCGAATTGATGAGTCTTGTGTAGGGGCGGGGGAGCAAGGCCCAGGTGGAGGAAGGGAGGGAAGAGAGGAAAAGATGGTCCCAGTGGGTTGCTGGCCTGAGTAGATATTTATAAGAGGCAGGGAGAGCTGGGAAAGGGGAGGAGAGAGAAGGGGAGGGGAGAGTTAGAGTGGGGAGGAGTAGAAAGGGGAGGGAAGGGAAGGGGAGACTAGTTCTTCTCAAGTCTGCAAGAAAGCAGAGTGTTTCTTAACAGTTTTAGGGGATATCACAGACCCCTTTGAAAAGCTGATGAAAGCTATTGACACCCCTGAAAAAACCACTCAGACCATCTTACTGATAATTGGGGTTATTAGGGCCCAAGACCCTTCCCCCAGCCACCCTGGCCTCCATGGAGTCCCCGATCACTCAGAAAAGACAAGACAGGCTGCTGCTTAGTAACTTGAGACTTTCGTCATCTTTGAGGAATTAGGAGGCTCTGCTGGGAGCTGGATGCCACCTGAAGCTTGTTTTCAAGAGATGCTACAACCTGGATTTTTCCAGACCACAGAGAACCCTGGTCGCGGGCAGCTTTGCTGTGCCTCTGAGAAGTCTGGAGACTCTGTGGCCAAAGCCCTCTGACCAGCACAGCCTCCCGTGCAGCCAAGGTTTGCAGTTTTTCTCCTGAAGGTGGCAAGGTGCCTGCATTTACACAATAGAGTGGGGCTCTACCAGGACTTTGGGGGCACCGCAAGGACACGGGGAAGTCCTCACCCAATCATCCAGACCAATGGAGGGAGCAAAGGGAAGCCTTTGGGCAGAGGCCTGGGCTCTTCAAAGTGAAAGAAGATGAGGATCCCACGACGCCCCTCTCCTCCCTGAGCTTTTGTTCGAACCTCTAAGCAGAGCCGTCCAATAGAACTTTCTGCATTGATGGAAATGTTGACTCACACTGCCCAATACAGTAGCCACTAGCCCTGTGTGGTTACTTACATTTAAATGAATTGAAACCAAAGAAAATGAACAAGCCCGGTCCTCAACTATATTAGCCACATTTCAAGGGCTCAGCCACCGCTCGTGGCTAGTGGCTGGCGTGTTCGACAACGCAGATATGGGCATTTCCATCAGTGCAGAAAGTTCCATCAGTGCAACGCAGGGCTAGGTCCTTGGGCAGGCTGGCACCCCATCAAATATCACTAGACTTGGTGATAGATGTCTCTGCTTTGCTCTGTGTTAGTTTCCCCCTGCTGCTGTAACAAGTTGCCACAAACTTAGTGGCTCCAAACCACACAAATGTCTTATCTTATAGTTCTGGAAATCAGAAGCTGGACATTGATCTCAATGGGCTAAAACCGAGGTGTTAGCACACCTGTGTACCTTTCTGGAAGCCCCAAGGGGGAATCTGTTTTCTTTCCTTTTCCAGCTTTCAGAGGCAGCCTGTGACCCGTGGCTCGTGACCACCTGTTTATCTTCACATCACGTCTTTCTCTCAGCACAGCTGGGAAAGGGCCTTCCCGTCTTAGGACTCATGTGGTTGGCTTGGGTCCACCCAGATAACCCAGGGTAATCCCCGCAGCTCGAGGTTCTAAACCTAGCCACCTCTGCAAAGACCCTTCTTCCCTATCAGGTAAAGTTTGGGACCTGAGATAGGCAGAATGATGGCCCTCAAAAGACGTCCGTGTCCTAATTCCTGGAACCTGTGATGGGGTTATGAGCTGCTGACAGCTCACAGCTGTGCCCCTCACAGGGCATTGCCCTTGGCCACAGGAAACTGCCTCCATTGAGGTTACACCCTGCCCCCTACCCCCCTACCAGCAACATTCTGATGCGGAGATATGAAAGTTTGTCCCTTTGCCTCCATTTGGGACCACTCTAAGGGACCAGACCAGGTCCTCAAAGTCCAGTCCCGCTGTCCTCACTGCTCTGCAGATGTATCTCCCGAGAGACTCCCCAGCGTGTGGCATGAAGCTCCAGCTCCTCATCTTGGTCCATAACACTCTTTATGATCTGACCCCAGCTGACCCCTCAGCTTCTGCAACTCACGTGTCCCTGAGATGAGTCACTTTCAATTGCCCAAATGTCCCAGGTCTCCACAACAACTCTCCCAGCCCCAGCACTCCCTCCCCCCCCCCCCCCCCCCCCCCCCCCACTTTTAAGCCTTTGCTGGTGCTGGTCCTGCTACTTGGAATGCCTTTCATCTCCTCCTCACTCTTTACAACGCTGCTCAAATGTCACCTCTTCCTGGAAGCCTTCTCAGATCTCTTTCTCCCCACCCAGTCTCCAGGAGGAGCCCCTCCTCTGAGCTCCCATGGCTCCCTGCGCCCACTCCTCTTGTAGCTCTTACCAAGGTCTGCAGAGTGCCCTGAGATTGGGGACTGTGTCTTACTCCTTCCTGTATCTTCAGACCCCAGTGTCTTGCTCAGAGTGGGTGCTCATTGAGTGTTTGTTGACTGACTGTGACCTCAGCTGGCCCTGTGGTTAAGAAGGGAGTGAGACCCGGGACACAACCCCATCCTGGAGACTTGTTTTCCTAAGAAAAGACACCCTGGCATCTCCCCAAACTCCACAGGCCAGGAATGGGGTGGAACTGCCGACAGCTGCTTCGATATCTGAGTTAGAAGAACAGAGGCTGCAACTCCTGCCTAACAAAGGGCTCCTCTTCCGCATATGTTTCTGGTAATCAATTGGCACGTCATTAGCCTGTGGCAGTGGTTGTCTCAACTCCAAATGAAATGCAAATGTAATTGGTTTCCTTAGGCCTGGTGGGCAGGGCCCTGCCAAGCTCAGGCTCCCCTCCCAGGACGGGACCAGCCCT
This sequence comes from Rhinolophus ferrumequinum, assembly GCF_004115265.2. Classification (NCBI taxonomy): domain Eukaryota; kingdom Metazoa; phylum Chordata; class Mammalia; order Chiroptera; family Rhinolophidae; genus Rhinolophus; species Rhinolophus ferrumequinum. The sequence continues at coordinate 7,674,977 of NC_046292.1, forward strand.
TGTCTCCCAGACTGTGGAGATTCAAGACTGCAGGGCCTGCCAGTGCACTGGAAGGAGGCTGGACTGGGGATGGGTAAGTGAAATAACCCACCCACGCTCACCCGGGGGGAGGGGCAGGGCCCGACTCCAAGTTGGCGATTTATGGGGTCAGGAAGCAATGAGGTCAGGGACCCCTATGTGCTGCTGGCTTGGGCAGAGGTGGGGCCACGGAACCTCTGATGCCCGAGGAGCCCTCCTCCCCTCTGCATAGGCTCCCTGAGACCCCATGTGCCTCTTGGAGAGCTAACGTGGGACCATGGAGTCTGGGCTCGTCTCCTCCCCCACACCACGAATCAGTTGCCACCTGCACCCTTGGAGCCTCCTGCACTACAATGGAAGTGACACCACCTACCCTGCAGGGAGGTTGTAAGGGTGATATGTGATGTGCCCAGGATGCCCTGCTCAGAGTTGGAGCTTATCAAATAGGTGTTACGGTGTAATGATAATATCTCACGTGTATTAAGTGCTTACATGTACCAGCCCCTGCTCTGTTGTGCATCCATTATTTCATTTCCTCCTTACAATGATACCATAACGTAGGTGCTATTATCCCCATTTTACAGATGAGAAGACTGAGACACAGAGAGATTAAGTAATTTACCCAAGGTCACACAAACAGGGAGGGGTGATGGAACAAGGATTAAAGCCCAGATTGTCTGTCTACACAGTCTGTGCTTGTGATCTTCCCTAGGCTACACTGTCTCTGACCATGCCGCCTCGCTCTGGCACTCCCTGAATGTCCCTGCTTTCTACCTTACTCTTGAGACCTGCCAGGCTCAAACTCTTCTCAGGTCTGTTATCTGCTCCCTGCCAAACAGGTGCGACATCACTGCTTCTGGAGTCTGGCCCCATGAGGGCAGCTTATGGGTTATTGGAAGGCCACATGGTCTGAATATGAGTGATCTGATTGGCAGAACCTACTTTACACCCAGAATCCTAGCTGCAAGGGAGTCTGAGAAACACAGTTTTGGTTTTATGGCTTCTGCAGTTGAGGAACCCACACTAGGAGTGTTGCTTTGGGTTGTCTTATGCAAAGGAACAAAAGATCTTTGCTCCCTCCAGGCTCCGTTCCTCTCTCTGCTCCTTTCTTTCTCCCCAGTTCTTGGGCTTTGATATTAAGTGTAGCACAGGAGTTCAATCCTGGCTGGCTCTACCCTTCTCTAGCTGTGTGACATTGGACAAGTCACCTAACCTCTCTGACTTCATTATTCTCATCTGAGAAATGGCAATAATAGTACTTTCCTGGAAGTTGTTGTTGTGAGGGTTAAATGAGATAAAGTAATGCAAAGTGCCCCCAAGAGAGCAGGACACATGCAGGACTCCGTAAATGTAGCTGTTGTTGCCACAACTACCACTACCACCTCTTCTAGGTATGCCCTTTCCTTCTGCTAGTAGGTACCCCGTGGGTTAACTGGAGACAGCTTTGAGCTGTTGCTGGAGCTAAATTATTAAATGTTTCCAACATGGTAGTTGTGGATTGATCAAATTCTCTCCGTCTGAAGCCCCTTCCTCTGTGTAGCTCAATAAGGTGGGAGTCAGTGCCAGAGTCTGGTGAAGTTTATTGGGAGAATGAAGGTCAGGACTTCTTGAAACCCCTGGCAGTGTGGGTCCCTGACACAGGCTAGGTCCCTGGGGAGGAGGAAAGTGGTTTTGGCTGGTTTAGTAGGTGATCAAACAGGACAAATCCAATCAAATCCATTTGCTCAGTTGTTTGCTACAAAACAAGCAAACAAACAGAACCACCTATGTCTTCCTCTCAACCTGGCCAAAGCCTTCCTGTCTTTAAGGCTCACCTGAAGGTTTGCCTCCTACAGGAAGCCCTCCTTGATTGTGTAAGCTCATTTCAGGTGTTTGGGTTGTTTGTTTTGTTTGCCTTAACTAGCACCACAGTCTGCTTGCTACCCTGGTATGTAGTTCAGTTACAAGTGTGCTCAAGCTACGTGTCACTAATAATCACTGAAGTACCATGCCCTCTGAGTAATTTGCTTAAAAAAAAAAAAAAGACCAGCTAGAGTAGGTTTAATGATATCTCTGTAATAAGGTTCTGTCACTCATCCCCTGTGCTTCCTTGCAGGGACGGGAGCAGGGGGCATTACTATATCTGGGAACAGCACGGCCCCTAAGGCTGTCTCATCACCGTGACAGCCTGAGGGTCATAACCGGTCAGGGCAATTGTGAGTGATCGTGGAGCGTGTGCATTGCGATTTTATAGCTCCATCCATTTCCTTCCACGTGCTGGATATTATTAAACTCTGGATGAGCTCAGAGGGGGGAATTATTGCACTGCTCGGAATGAGGGTAGTTCACCCCTCTGGAGCACTTTCCCATGTCCCAGATACTACCTTCAGCACTCTGCCGGCACTATGATCTTATTAGTGCTCCCACCAGCCTATAAAGTAGGTTCTATTAGCCTCCTCATTTCATAGAGAAAACTGAAGCTTGGAGAAGTAGAGAAACTGGCTCAAGGTCACACCGCTGCTGGGTGGCAGAGCAAGGAGTTGAACCCAGGTTTACCTGAGTACAGAGCTTGCTTTTGAAAATCCTCGCACCATGTTACGTTGAGCGCCCCCCTCCCCCGCCCCATCCACTCATTCGCACACTGACTGGGAGGTAGGTATAATGCTGCTGAGAGCTCAGGAACATAAGAAGACAGGCGGAGGGGGCCACGCGCAACGGCTCCAGGGGACCCTGCATCCCCCAGGGAAATGTTGCTATCCACCTATCCCCTGCTGTCCCATCCTCTCTCCTTGCTCAAGGACAGGGCTCCAGCAATTCTCCCTTCAAGCGCTTTCCTGTATCATCTATTTCCCCTCTCTGTTGGGTCAGTCCCAGCACCATAAACATGCTATTATTTTTCCCGTCTTACAAAGAGAATCTTTTCTACACCATGCTTTTCTCTTCCCTGCCTCCCTATTTCTCTTTCCCTGTACAGCAAAACTCCTTGAAAGAGTTACCTTGCTCTCTCCAGTTCCTTTCCTCGAGTGCATCTTGAATCCATCCCATTGTCTCTTGCCCCCATCACTCCATCAGAACTGTTCCTGTCAAAGTCACCAGTGACCTTCTCATTGCTTAATTCAGTGGTCAATTCTTGTATCTCTTTGTACACGTCCTATCTGCTGCCTTTGGCGCCAGCCATCCCTCCTCCTTGAACCTGTTCTCTTGGCTCCCAGGGCCCCTCGTCTCCTGGCTGTCCTACATATCCGTGGTGGCTCCCTCTCTGCCTCTTTTGCTGGCCCCTCCTCATCAACCTGACCTGCCCAGCACGCAGCCCTGACTTCTCTTCTCCACACACGCTCCCTCGATGTTCTCATCCAAGCTCATGGCTTCAAATACCATGTATGCTGATGATCCCCAAATGTGCATTTCCAGTCCCGATAGGTCCACTGAACTCCAGACTCACATATCTAGCCGCCTGCAAGGCATCTTTGCTTGGAGGACTACAAGATGTCTCCAACATCACATACACAAAACTGAGCTTCTGGCCTTTCCCCCAAAACTACTCCACCCCCTTCTTCTCCATCCCAGGTGATGTTAACTGCACCCCCCACGTCGAAAGTTTTGGAGTCATTCTTAACTCCTCTCTTTCCCTCACCCTTTGTGTGCAATCCACCAGCTAATCCTGCCTGCTCTACTTTCAAAATATATCTTGGATCCATCACGTCTTACTGTCTCCACGGTTACAACCCCCTGAGCACCCATCATCGTTCTCTTAGTTTATTGCAGTAGCTTCCTGACTGGTCTCTCTGCTTCTGCCCTTCACCCCTTGACTGTATTCTCAGTCCAACAGCCAGAGGGATCCTGTTAAAACATAAATCAAATCATGTGACTTCTCCTAAAACAACTCAAATGACTTTTCATCTCACCCAGAATCAAAAGCCAAAGTCTTATTACGACCTGAGGCTTCTCATGATCTGGCCTCCCCTTTCCTCTCTGACCATGTCTCCTCCCCCTTAACCCTTGTTTGCTTCCCACCTGCTCCTTTACTGCTCCTTAAATACCCTAGCCATGCTCCACCGCAGGCCCTTTGTACTTGCTGCTCCTGCTGTCTGCTAGTCTCTCTCAGAAATCCACAGGTCTTGTTCCCTCCCTTCCTTCAGTTTTTTTACTAACTGTTCCTCTTCAGTGAAACCTTGCCGGGTCTCCTTCTAAAATGTCAACCCCCACTGTTACTCCCATCCCTCTTCCCGTGTTCTATTTCACCTCCTTAGCACTCATCACTAACACAATATACGTTTTATTTATGTGTGAATTGATGATCTGTATCCTTCACTGGAATGGCAGCTCCACCAGAGCAGGGGTTTCAGCGACTTTTTTAAAGTCTCTGGCACATGTACTCAATAAATATTTAATGAACGAATGAATGAATGAATGAATGAATGAATGGAGTCTCTTCTCCTGTCCAATATAAATAGATCCAATTATCCACACCACCCATGTCACCCAAGGGTGGGAGGCAGTCCTGAAGAGTACGTGCCAACACAGCAAACGGGCCCTAAATATACAGGGATTCTCCATTTTCCCAGTGAGAACATTGAAAAAGTTTATTGAGCCAACTTGAATTTGTATTTTCTGATGCCATTGGAAAAAGTGGTTAAATATCTACTTATTAATATAATATTTAATTTAATAGTTTAATTATATATATCTATGTAAAAGCACATATCTAAAATAAGGTGTGCTAATTTAGAAATGTGGATTTTGCCACTCAGTGCATTTTATGAAATTCTTTTCCTCAAGCTCCTCTCTAGGAGCTCAGCCCATTTCCAGGTGTCTTCAGAACACAGACTTTGCTTCTGTCTGGGGTGTCTAAGATTTGGCAACTTTTGAGTCCTTATGTGTTACTGTCAATTTCAGTCTGAGCTACAGGTGCCTGTTCACTTCGGAATAAGAAAAGTTTTTGTTGTTGTTGTTTTTCTTTTCCTTCATCCACTGGGAGTGTTACACTGACCACACCCTGGCCAGGGGTCTGTAAATAAGGTGACTGGCTGTCTTGTCTTGCCTGGGACTTACATTCCCGGGAAAAGCAGCCCAAATTGGTCACCCTACCCGTAAAGGTCTTATTCACGGCCAAATCCTACAGTTCCAAGGTCACACACCCAGGAATAATCAATACATTCCCTTCTTGCTTACCCACCAGGAGACTCCCTAAGGGTCCCCTGTTAGCTTTGATTGTGGCTAATGTGTTTTTCCTGAACAGCACTGTGTGGTCCAACATAAATAATGGAGAGTGAACTCCAAAAGGAGGCTTTGTTGGGACCCTACGATAACCGTACTGTTAGGACCCTAAGATAACCGTAGAGCCCAGCCTTCTTAGGGCTGCTGAGGTTTTGATCATGAAAATTCTCCCCACCCCCCATTACCCTCCCCTGCAGCCTCCCGGCAGTGAAATCGACAGTAAATCACTCATTGACACAGACTCCCCCCCGACGTGAGGGGCAAAAATAAGACCTACTATGTTCCAAGCTGCAGACCTGATCTCTAATCCTTGTAATGACTTATTTCCATTTTAGAGATGGGGAGACTGAGGCTCTAAGAGGGGAAGAAGTGATTTGCCCAAGGCCATGCATCTAGGACGCTCCCTGCTATGCACCTGGCCTGGAATTCATGTTCACAGGCTCTCCTAACCCCCTGTCCCCAGCCACTGGGTGGGTGACTCAGGGCTTGTTTAGATTTATGTTCTGGCTGGAACAAAGATTTATACCCAGGCATTAGGCCCTCATTCCTTATCTCCCTGCCTATGGCCCATCCTCAAACCCTTTGCCCTCAGGCTTTCGGAACCCAATCCCTGAGGCCCCAGTATCCAGAGGCCCAAGCTGGGGACAGGGTGGAGCACATTTTTTTTCCCCCATACTTAGCTTCCAGGTCCCTGGCCTAGACGTGCAGCATTTTGTCTGAGTATAACACAGAAGAGTTATCTGAACTGGCTTTTAAGTCACAACTGTCTGCTCAGCCCTGTATACCCACAGCTGATTGGCTCCCTTCTGCTTGGGAGAGGCTGAGAGTAGAGAGCCCAGCCCAGCAACCTGTGGGACAGCGGGGGTTGGGAGCACAGATATGCCTGCCCGCGTACCTGTCCACAGATTTCTTGAGTACCTACTATGTGTACTGCACGTGCAGGTACTGCACCTCAGGCAGAAAGCAGGGTATGGGAGCTGGGAGGGGCCTTAGGACGCCCCAGGCCTGATCCCATTTCCATGGTCTCTCCTTGCCTCTCCTTGGACTCATAACGCTTCCTGCATTTCACATGCCAGTTCTGGAGGCACCTCCTCCCGAAGCCCTCCCTGACTGGCCCAGCTCATACCTCTCCTTCCTGGCACCCCCATGACAGGGTTGAGCAAGGAGGCAGAGACAGTGGAAGGTGGGGGCGGGGTCCACACTCCTGGATGGTGGAGGCCAGGTCTCTTGTTCTCTTTCTGCCCAGAAGCAACAGCCTTCAGTCTCTGATTTCAATAAATTGGAGAATCAAAGAATGTGAGAAAAAGAATGGAGGGAAAAACTGAAGGTCAGAGAGGGGCAGCAACTGTCTGAGGTCACACAGCAGGGTAGCGGCAGAGCCTGGACGAAGATGCTTCTAAAGTTTTCTCCCCTCATTTTGATAATACCCAGCATTTATGAAACATCTATTTACGTGTCTAGAACCGTTCTAAGTATTTAAGACATATGAGCTCATCTAGCCTGTCAACAGTTCTTCAAGAAAGGTGTTAATATTATTGTCCCCTCCCCATACAGTTGCGGTACCTGAGGCCTGGAGAAGCTACACGATTGGCCTTAATTAAGAGCTTTCGTAGTCTGTCAACGATGGAGTCAACCTTCCAACCCAGGTGACTCGCCCCCAAATCCATGCTCTTTCCCACTGCATCATCTCTCTGATTCAGAGTTCATCAGGGGAACTGCACAGGCCTCAGGGGGCTGTGACCCCCCCCCACCCCACCGCCCTGAAATTGCATGTGTGTTCATTTCTCAAGGGAGAGGATCAATAACTTTTATCAGGTTTTCAAAGGGTCTAACCTCCTCTACCCCAACTAAGGCTCACTGTTCTATGTGACATTAATTGGATCGTTACTTATAAAGATGGGGGTGGAGGTGAGCTTAGTGAAATGAGGGTGTGTGTGTGTGTGTGTGTGTGTGTGTGTGTGTGTGTGAGAGAGAGAGAGAGAGAGAGAGAGAGAGAGAGAGAGAGAGAGAAAGAGAGAGCGCGCGGGGCTCCTGTGAGCACCGGATGGAAGTGGGTGAGGCAGGCGCCTGCACTCTCCATTTTCCTGTCCTTCCTGCTGACAGTCCCTCCCATGTCAGCAGCCTGTGGACATCACGGGGCCCGGCCGGCACACGCGTGTGCTCCCACATCCAGCAGGCTGGCCTTCGTGCCATGTTCCATTTCTCTCCTGACTGTCAGCCAGGCTTCCCCAGGGCCCGATCCCCACACGTGTTTTATGGAAGGTGTCAGCTCCCCTCCACTCTCTGGCCTGATGTAGTTATTAGGAATAGCTACCAGAAGCGACAAAACACCAGGCGAGAAGGCGGGGGCTAGGGTCCCTGAGGCAGCTGCTGAGAACGTGTAATCCCTCATTCCTCATGTCACCGAAACAAACTCTCTGCTCCTGCCATCACTTTCTATTTAGAACTGCATAATAATTAGGATGCATATTTGGAAACAATTAAAAATAAACTGCCAGCATGTGGCTAATTTTGCTCCGGCCGCGATGATAATATTAATCCAGGAGAAGGAGAGAAGATGGAGGTGGACCCCATGTCAGTCATCACGACCCAGGTGCTCCTGGTCTGGCTGCTGGTCTTTATTGGAGGGCCTCCAGCTTCTTCACGGCCTGGTCCCGGGCCTGGTGGAGGCGGACATGGCTTGGACCAAACAGCCAAGGACCTGATCAGTCTGCAGGGAGCTGGACTGGAGGGCTCCCTTCTTCCACCTGGGTCCACACGCCCAATGCCCTCTTCCTACATCCCATGTGGTCGCAGAAGACACTGTCCACCCACCCTCAGCCGGCTCCCCTGCTTCTCAACCCCCACGCTTCCTACTGCTTCCTCAGTATCTGTTGTTACAGGACCTCACGTACATGTGAATTTCGCTTTGTGAACCATGGTTGCCAGTCCTGGCTCCGCCTCCTGTTGCCTGGACGACCTTGGCTTTACCCCTTCCTTCTTTCCCAGCACTCAGCCTCTGCTGCTGCTCCAGACACAAGAGGATCTCAGCTTTGGCGTCAGACAGAGTGCGTTCAAATTCTAGCTCTGTCCCTCACCAGCGCTATGGTTTTGAGCAAGCCTCAGTTTCTTCATCTGCACAATGGGGATAATAGTACCTACCTTCCATACAAACAGAAGGTTCTTATGAGAATGGAAGGAGGAGATGCATAAAAAATGCTCCGCAGGCGCCTGGCACATGGTGAGCGTTCAATCAACGTCAGACACGATCGTTGACACGGTTTGTTGTCCGCTCTTTGTAGCAGCAGCTTGATCACTTGGGAGACGCCTCCACCCAAATGACTTTGTCTCTGTAGTTCCCTCTCCATGCTGTTTCCTGGGCAGGGAGCTCTGAGAGGGACCAGGTCCTGGGGGCATTTTGTGTCCCCCACAAGTGCCCTCCCCGCAACACTCAGTGCGCATTTACCAAGTGCCTGCCTGGCTTTCCACCGTGGCCTCTTCTTCTCTCCCATTCCAGCCTTTCCTCCCACCATCTGGACTCGGGAGAATAGACATCAGCTCACATCTCCCTCTGTTCAAACTCTCCACTGGTTCCCATTTCACAGTGAATGCTGGAGTCCTTACTGTGGCCTCCACATTCGTTTCCAGTGGCTACAGTGACAAATGATCACAAACGTGGTGGCTTAAAACAAAAGGAATTTACTCTCCCCCAGATCTGGAGGCCAGAAGTCCAAAATCAAGGTGTTGGCAGAGCTATATTCTCTCCATAGGGGCCAACCTTTCCTCGCCTCTTCCAGCTCCTGATGGTGTCGGCAATCCTAGGCTTAGGGCTGCCTCGCTCTGTCTTCCCGTTGCCATCTCCTCTGTGTGTCTGCGTCTCCTATTCTGTCTCCTCGCTGTCTCTTTTCTAAGGACATTTGTCATTGGACTTAGAGCCCACCCAGATAATCCAGGATGATCCATCTCAAGGCCCTTAATTTAATCACATGTAAAGGCCCTTTCCCTAAATGAGGTCAGAGTCACAGGTTCTGGGGAATAGGATGTGGACATATCTTTTGGGGGGCCACCATTGAACCTACTAGAGCCAAACAGAGATTTCTCTCCTTCCCCGTCTCCCCGTCACTTACGCACTCTCGCCACTCTTAAACTTTCCCGCCTCAGGGTGCCCTCTGCCTTCCGACGTTCCCACGGCTCACACCATCATTTCTTTTGAGTCTTTGCTCCGATTGAACCTTTCTGTGAGGACTCCTCTGGCCACCCCCTTTAAGCTCTATGGCAACTCCTCCCTTCTTTCCTACTTTTTTTTTTTTCACAGCACTTATTGCCTTTAACATGCATCATTTGACCTATTTAGTTGTTTATTGTTTCTCTTCCCCGAGGAGAATAACCTCCATGAGGGCACGGACTTTGGTCTGTTGACATATCCCCAGGGTCTAAAATAGTACTTAGCATACAGTAAGCACTCAAAAACCAGTTGTGGAATAAACAAATGAATGTGAAAGGCACTGAGCTGGGCAGGGAATACAAAGGGGGCAAAGAGCCCTCGAATCTCACCATCTGGGATGGGGGTGGCCTCTTCCATGGAGAAGGCAGCACACTGGCTGAGGGTACAGAGATGGGCTCCCTCTTGTTTAGCGACAGTGCTGTGAATACGTCCTATTACCAGGCCCTGAAGCTGGAGCAGGGTCTCCAGAGGAAAATGAGACCTGACCCCAGAGGACAGCCAGCAGGGTCCCTAGTGCCCAGCCCTTCACAGGAATTCAGTAAAGTTTTGTCGAATGGATGAATGGCTCATTTCTGCCCTGAACCTGAGACAAAACAACAGGGCCAATCAACAGGAGGGTTGGGTATTCGCCCGCGATGGAAGTCTTTGGTCTATAAGACCAGTGTGCCCAGGTGCAGGGGCCCAGGGTCCATGGCAAGTCCTCTGCCCCAGAGACAGCATGGAGAATAAGATGCACACAAGTACTCAGATGACGTGTCTTAGCAGCAAATCCTCCTGAGAACCAGCCTATGTCCCCGTTGGGGGCGGGGCTGCCCACTGACCAGCCCTGACCCTCAGGCTTCACTGACCCTGCCTGGGCCAGTTGTTCAGGCCACAGTGGAGGTGGCTGGCCGTGCGTGCACCTGCCCCTGCCAAGAGGCTCATCACGGCCTTGAAACTCGCCCGTGCCGGGGAAGAGGCTCTCCTAACGACTGCCAGGCTACCAAGGCAGGAGCAGCAGACTGAAGGGCATGTCGTCCATTAAGGGCCCAACCTCTCACCCAGGAATGCACAAATCATCATGTCAGCTGTCATCCCCTTGCCACCTGCAGTCCCAACCTGGCCCTGCTGCAGGCTGCCTGCTGCAGCCACTCCCCAGGGACCTGCTGGAGCAGCTCACAGAGGCAGATGTTGGGAGCCTGTCTCAGTCCCCCAGGGAGCAGAGAGCAGATGGCTGGCGCATAGCAATGGTGCTCCCCGAGGCTGCCCGTGGAGGGCACTTCCTCCGTCCCCTCCCAGGCCCGCATCCCACACTGATGCCCCAGAAGACTGAAGCAGCCCCAGTCACCCAGAGACCCAGAGCCAGACCAGCTTGCATTCTGGGGAGAACTGGGCAGCGGATCCCGGTAATGCTCTCCTCCCAGACACCCTCCGGCTTAGAGTCTGTCACGCAAATAAAGTCCCAGTCAGTCCCCATCTGGCTTCTTAGCAGCACGTAGGGGCCTGGGCAGCACACACAGCTTCCCCAGCACCATTGCCCATTGTTTGTCCTGCCCCTGAATGGGGCCTGGCCCTGTGTCTCCCACAGGCAGGATGTGAAGGACAAGCTGCCCGCACGCCCGCTGCAGCCTGGCAGGCTCGTCAAAGGCAGTAATTGTCGGGAGAAATTTGCCAGCGGAGTGAAATAAAAGAGCCTTGAAGGTATAAAGAGTGGGAATGACCGATAAGAAGCTGTTTGTGTAGACTTTCATTCCCCAGATTGGAATGAGAACACAGGGTTGGTTTTCTTTTTCACCCGAGTTAAAGCCTTTTTGCCCCAAGAAGGCCAGTTTGGATGCAAGAGCGATTGATGGTTGGCAGATGGGGGCTGCGGGAGCCTGGCTGTCCAAGACCCCCATGGTGGCTAGAGGGTTTCCTGTCTCCTTGGGCTGCCCCTGAGAGCCCCCCCAGAGCAATCCTGTGACCCAGGGCCTCCCTGTCCCCAGCTGCCCAAGCTGTGTCCCCTCCCACCCAGCTCCTGAACCAAGGGCCCAGGTAGGCCTAGGGCCCCCACTCCTGCTGCCCCCCAGCAGGACACAAGGGGGAGAAGGGGAAATCTACGCATGCCCTGTAGTTCTTACTCTTTTCCACCTTGAGGGCCCCTCTCCTTTTATATAATTGGTTTAAGTGACACATATTCCTGGTAGAATATTGAGAAAAGAGATGGGCACAGAGAGAGAAATTAAAATAGCCTGTAAATCCTTTCCCTCTTTATCGTGTGCTGTGGCTTTCCGGTCCTTTCTCATTCTATATTGACAAACACGGGCTCCTCCTGTTTCTTTGTGAGCTGCTTTCCCCCACCGCCCAGCAGTATGTTATAAACACGTTCTACGAAGTCTCTTGAGTCAATGTCCACCTGGTCCATGGGGTCCTACCAGATGTTAGCTGTGCTTCCCCACTCATTAACTGAGAACATTCAATGTGATGACAAGCGACGATGAACCCAGCCAACATGCAGACATGAACTTAGCCCTCATGAATCACAACCGCATATTCATGCCCTTGGAAACGGTCCTGCCTGGATGGGCCAGAAACGCTATTTACCTGATCTGCAGGAAATCTGTGAACGTGTGTGGGCCCCTTGTCCGCACTTCATGGCCCCTTAGGATTCTTGGCTGGCTTGGGTTGGGAGGAGGCAGTGAGAGTGCCCAGTGATGTGTGTTGGGGTTCAGGGAGGGTTGGGTTTGGACCTACAGAGTGTCCCACGTGTAGGTTGAGCCACTTGAAATACACGTTGTGATTTGTTGTATCTGCTTACAGTTCCCCTCTCCTCCTGGCTATAGTGACTTCCTTAGGTTAAGGTGGGTCTCTGGAGCTCCCCGAAAACCCTCACCATCCCTATCCCATGAATGACCTGGGGCAGGTACCCATTAACCTCTTGAAATCCACCCACTTAGACGTCAGCATAGGCGAGTTGCTTAATTAGTTGGCTGGATAGCGAGGAGGTGGAACATAGGAAATGTCAGCTTTGATGAGCAAGAGGGTTGGAAAGGAGGCAGAGTACAGAGGACCTGTGAGTGTCTGCTCGGATGGGGCTAGGATGGGACACTGCAGTGGAGGCCTTTGGAGTGAAAGGAGGAGGCTCCCCAGGTGGAAACTGCCAGAAACAGATGTGGAAAGACACAAAGGTCCAGCCTTCTTAGATATTTGACCAGGAACCAGCAAGAATACAGAACTGTAATGCTGAGCTCACCAGTGTCGACACTTTCCTAGGAAACAAATACCCTCTATCGTGACCACAACAGGGAATTGTCCAAGTGCTATGGAAGGATCTTTCTAAAACAAATTAGACACTGTCACTCAAACTCCTGCCGATATTCTGGAAGAATCCACGCGATCTGCCTGCTTCTTTCACTTCATTCTATACTTCCTTCTCTGCCCCCAACCCCCAGTCCCAGGGGTTTCCTTGCTATTCGTCCAACACACCCATCTCTGTCCTGCCTCAGAGCCTTTGCACTGGCTGTTCCCTCTGTTGGGTATGTTCCTTCCCCAAACCTTTGCATGACTACCTCCTTCCCATTATTGGGATTTCTCCTTACATGTCACCTCCTCAAAGAAGCCTTCCCTGTCTACCCAAGGTAAAATAGCCAGCCAGTCCCCTTGCCCTATGTCTCTCGAATCGTTTGCCTCATTTTTCACCACCTGAGATATTCTTGCTTTCTAATTTGCTTATATCTTTATCTCCCTACTATAAGACCCACTAGAACTACTGTCTCCCTAGAACAGTGCCTGGCACATAGTAGGTGCTCAATAAATACCTGTTGACTGAAGGAGCAAACAAGGATGGGATTCTCACTCCCGAGCGAGGCAGCCCATGGTATTATAGAAAACTTGTTTGTTAGAAGTGACCAGAGATGGCAGGGAGAGGTTTTATTTCATGTATCAGGGCCAACTGGATTGAGAAAGGGTTTGAGGTCACATTTGATCTCTATAGGAAAGCACGCTGTGATTGATTAGTAATGTCTGCCATGGGCATAGAAACAGAAATAATGGTATGTGTGTCACATATCTGCCATACCTGGATTAGATTAGATGCCTCTTGAAAGAAGGTAGGGCCTTCTTCTCCTCTGCAGCCTCCAGCACCTGGCACATGCTAGGTGCTTGGTCGTGACTGATGTTGGCTGTCTGGACAGCCGGGAATTGCTCACCTTTGAGGAAATAGGAGAAAACATCGAAACCAGTGGTTTTCAATCTTTTTGAAAACTTCAGTGTTCTTTCGTCAAAGGCATCTTACATAATTCTCATATATATTAGCAGACAAAAGCAAAGCTGCCCTGGCTGAGGCTGGGTGTGGGGCCGAGCCCCACTTGTCTGTACCCCCACCTCCAGAGGCAGCCCTGCGACTCCCTCAAGGAACCCGATGGCTCCCCAGAAACCAGTCTGAGGCCAAGGTCCAGAGAGGGGAAGTGACTTACCCAAGATCACGAAACAACTTAGAACTGAAAACAGAGGTACCAGGTCGGGGACGCCCAGTTTAGTGCTTTCTGCCACATCTCTAGGATCTGCCATGGGGCAGGTGGCTCTGGGCTGGGTGTAGAGGCCAGGAAAGGACATCCCTTCCTCCTTGGGGCTGGGTGAACACCTGAGCAGCTCACTCTACCCAAACCCTGAGAGAGAAGAATCGGCCCCTCCCGGATGGGCTCTGGCATCTGCTTTGTTTATCTTGCTTTTGGAGTCCCTGGGGGCTGCATCGGAAAACAGCTCCCTCTCCCTAACTGTGCTTTATTAATTAAAGCATTTCCCCTCTTTGGTAGCAGATGCTTTGAAAGAGCTCAGAGAATGTTTAATTCATCCGTTCAGAGCTGGTCCCCCCAGCTCCCCTCCACACGTCCTTCCTTCAAAGTGCTTTCCTGGGAAACCATCCCGGCAAGAGGGCTGTTTCCCTGCTTCTGCCAGGCCACCGCCGAGCTGCCTTTCCTGCCTGCAGACGACGTGCTTCTCCCTCTGCTAGCTGAAGTGATTTGTCATTCCGAGAAATCTATTAGGAATGAGTGAGGCTGGGTGCAAGCCCAGGTTCTCCTCCTTGAGATGGTTTAAAAGGACACGATTTGTCGAATTACTACATGAGTATTTAATGATCATCTTCCTTGGCTGTTTAAAGGCGAAAAAATGAGGGCGTTGATTACCCTGTGAAGCTGATCAGAGACTGTGTTTCCCCAAGGTGGGGGTGGGTATGACACACTCTAGGAAGGACCCTGGGGAAGCAGCATCTGGGGGACCCCCTGTCCCTTTCACAGCAGTGGTTGGTCGCCCAAGGTGTGATTGTGGGCTCGTCTCCAACAGGGCCACCTGGGACCAGTAAAGGGGTCACTATCTTAGGTGGAAGTTCCCAGCCCCCCAGTGCTCCCTATTCCCCAAAAATGGGCGTGTCTGCACATCTGCACATACCCCAGCGCTCCACCCCAATTTCCTTGAAAGATCCAGTTTGAACTTGGTGGTTGGATATATACAAACTGTGGGTACAGAGCCCCAAAAAGCAGTTTCCAGGCTCTCGGCCTCACATAGAAAGGTGCTGGCTCAGGTAGTAAATGGCCGTCGACTGTGATCAAATGGCCATCAGCTGTGGCTAGTTGGCCGTCAGCTGTAACCAGTGAGCCATTAGCCATGAATATAACTGCCGTGGCTAGGCTAGCAGAAAAAAAGAAAAATGGAGGCTAGCAAGAGGATGGTGGCTGAGCTAGTCAGAGTGGATTGCAGTTAGCACGGTGGAGTGCAGCTAGCAAGTGGGGTTGGTTGGTTGGCAGCAAAGCGGACAGCAGGTCGCACGTTGTGTAAACCCAGCGAGACCACAGTGGTATGACTCCCCTACCTATGGCTCCGTGGGTGTTCCTTTTTGGCCTAGCCATGTCCTGCGTTCTTGTGTGGGGAGCGGGACCAGAGACCCCGCAGGACACCCTGCATGACACATGGCGAAGTCGGCAGGATCCCCTGCACTACACAAACCCTCTCCAGATGGGGAGCAGCGAGCCCCTTTTCCTCCTGCCTGTGGGCTTGCAGAAGGGGAGAGATGTGTGGGCTAGATCACCCTCCTCCTCCTTCGCCCACTCTTCAAGCCCCCTCAGTCATGGTGGCTCCCATGCACTCACTACCCCTTCCACTGGTGTGTCCCAGGGTCACGTCCAATTCCTCTTTCTCTCCCACCCAGGGAAGCCCAACAGAATGTGGTGACATCATGTCAACCGGATTTATAACAAGAAGCAAATGCTATGCAAACTTGGGGACTCAAGGGTGTCAGGAGCAGACTACCTGGGGCACCTCACCAAGGACAGGGACACACCAGGAACCTCCACCCTGGGTTTGGACCCACTGTATCAGCCGAGCTGGCCCGTGGTCCACCACCTGGGCACTCGGTACATTAGATCTGCCCGCTCACAGAGTAATGGCACCCAGCAGATAGCCCAGCAGGATGGCCCTGCCAGCCTGGAAACCCTGGGGAATGTTAATTAGACATCTCAGAAATGGCATTCAGGGGAAACAGCACTCGTGAAACACTTGGCATGTGTAGGCGCTGTGTAAAGAGGCTGGAAGCCCTAGTTCACTCCGTCCTCACCGAGCTCCAGGAGTAGGTGCTATTTCGTGGATGAGTAAACTATGCGGGTGGAGGCATGTAACTGCTGAGTCACTCAGTATGAGGTGGCAAGTCTGGATTTGCACCAGGTCTGTCTGTCCCCACACCCACACCACTAACAGGGATGGTGGCATTAGACCCAGCAGGGCAGCTGTGAGGACTCCAGCCAAGCAGGGTGAGACCCAGGCTTGTCATTCCTGGGCAGCATTGGGCTGTGCAAGAGCAGGGTCAGGAAGACTGGGTTCTGATCCTGGGCCTGCCACCTAACGCCTCTGTGGTCCTGAGCAAGAGCTGCGCAGCCTTGTGCCTCAGTTTCCTTGTCTGTAAAGACAATGACAGTGCTTACCTCCAAAGGTTATTGTGAAGGTTTCTTTATGCGGACAATAAATATTCATCCAGCGCCTAATATAATATGATCCTTGCCTTGGTCTAGGAGTGGGAGATGGATAATAGACATACGAGGTGAGTTAATGAGATGGTATATTAAAAGGACGAGAGAAAGAGGAGCAGGACGAGGAGCCTGAGTGTTGGAGGCAGGTGTGTGTGTGTGTGTGTGTGTGTGTGTGTGCTCTGTGTTCTGCAGTGGATTGCAGAATTAAATGGGGGAGGAGAGTCGGGGCAGGTCCCATAGAGGAGAGACTGAGCAAAGTGGGAAAGCAGACATCCAGGGGACCCGTGTTCCCGGCCAGAGGGGACAGCCAGCACAAAGCCCGAAGGAACACTGGAGGAAGGGTGAGCAGGTCAGCGGGGCTGCAGCCAAGACAGTGAGAGGGGACGTCATGGGAGATGAGGACCAGATCGAGCGGAGCTCACGGGTTTTTACAAGGACCCTGGCTTTACTCCGAGTGGAATGGGACTGTGAGAAATCCAGGCGGAGTGCCCCACACAGGGAGTGCCCGCTAAAAATTAATTATTCTTTGTTATTCCTTTAAGATCACTATCTTTTTTTGGTAATGGGGTCGAGTGGAGTCCTTGGTGCAGCCTTGGAGAGAAGCTCCCCTCTTGCTCTGGAAAGTAATATCCCAGTTCGATGCTGGCCCCTCTGAGAGGGAGTCCCTTCTCCTGTCCTTGCCGTGGAGACCTGCTGCTTTGCCCTGCTCCCCTCTGAGAGTAGTGGAGTGGATTTGGTAAAGTGCGGCCTCCCTGCAGTGGGTGGCCCTCGGGAAGGAGAGGAAGAGAAGAAGGGAAACAGAAGAGGTGGGGAAGGAGGAGGGACAGGAGGAGGGAGAGAGAGGAGGGGGATGAGGGATGAGGCAGGAGGCGGGAGGCGGAACACCGTAGGGGTCAGAATGTCATTCAGTCCTCTCAGCTGGGGGATCCCCACGAGGCTCTCTCCCAGTGGGGCTCTGCTGGAGTCTCAAAGAGATGGTTATTTTGGGTGGCAGCATGATTGGGAGCTTGGAAAGCAGGAAATTGAGTGGTGATTAAGGTTGTAATAAGTTGACAACATCAAATATCATTACCCCTAGAACATGCAAATGATCCCATTTTACCGGGATTTGCCACGCAAATACCAATTAGCAGGAAAAGTATTTGCCTAGATAGGGGGAGGCTGGTTCTCCCGCCAATACCCCGCCCTCACTGTCCCTGCAAGAGGGTAAAGGGTGAGGCTCCACACGGATGACCACTGATCTTGGGAAAGCCTGCCAGAAACTCTGGCCTAAACATCCCCTGCCACAGGCTCGGCCCTCTACACTGGCCAGGAGGCTGCTAGAAGCTTCTGCAACCAGCCCCTGGGGCAGCTGGTCTCTGCCCCAGGTGTGTCCCAGCCATGGGCTGACCCGTGGGTGTAGCCTTTGCAGCCTGGGCAGCCTCACATTAGCAAAACCTCATTTCCTGCAGCCAAAAGCCACACACCGGATGCTGCCTCAGAGGAGGGGACTGCAGGGGGACACGCAGCGTGGTTTGGAGGCTGTGGCCCCAGAGTCCCGGCACTGCTGCATTGCGGGGATTGACCTCTGAAGGGTCCAGGGCAGATGACGGGGAGTCACTGGCTAGGAGCCCCAGGCATTTCCTTTTCTTGGCCACATGTTTGTGCCCTGCCCCTGACGCCCCTGGCACCACAGAGACATCACCACTCATTCCGAGATGAGTGCATCACAGTGCCTGCCCTCAGACAGCTTCCGGCCTCACTTGTCAGGTAGAAGAAACAATGGCCAGAGATGGTAGAATAAGATGTAGAGAGAGACAACCGAGACGGCGCCGTAGGGAAACGCTGTGTCTACCTTCTCTCACAACCACATCAAAATTACAACTAAATTACAGAACAACCACTATTGAGAATCACCTAAAATCGAGCTGAACTGAAAAGCCTTTCAACTAAGGACTTGCAGAAAAAGTCACCTCCAGACTGGTAGGAAGGGCAGAGACGCAACATGGGCTGGTCCCACACCCACGTGTGACCACTAAAGATCGGGAGGGCTGTTCTGGCTGTGGGGGTTCCTCACAATCCCCTAGAAGGGCGAGAAATCCCAGCCCCCTCCAGCCCAGGGTTCCAGTGCCGGGGAGAGAAGTCCCCATAATTTTTGGTTGTGAAAACCAGTGGAGATTGTGACTGAGTGAGACTGAGTGCGGCGGCATTCAGGCTCTTCTCTTAAAGGGACCGCGTGTGGACTTACCCACCAGTGGACTCACTCGTTCTGAGCTCCTGTGCTGGGACAGCCGCTGGAAAGGCGGCAGGGACAAATGGTGGGGAACCGAGTTGTCTGGCTTGGAACGGGGGCTGGAGAGGTGGCTTTCTCCTAGACGGGGCAGCTGGTGGAGGCCATTGTTTCTTTGCTGAGCCCTTCCCTTTCCCTGCATGCGAATACAGTCAGCGCCATATCTGAGTCTCAGCCCGTTTGTTTGCCACACCCTGGTGATTTGAGACCTGGCCCTGCCCAACTTTCGGGCACACCCAGGCTACTTTCAGAGGCCTTTTCATGCAGACCACGTACCTTGGCTCATGCTGCAGACTTTCCTAGGGTCTCTCAAAGGTTCGCAGAACCCAGACAAGCAGCATCTGCTTGAGCGTGTCCTGTACCTCTGGCTGAGCAGCCCTATGCTGGCATTAGTGGCAACCGACCTTGGTTCACGGCTTGGTCTCTCAAAGCACTTCCAAGCACAGCACAGGTGGCAGCCATCTGCGGATTTCTTTCTGGCTCCTGCTAGGTGGCTCCGGGTGGGGCAGGGGCTGTGGCTGAAGTAGACCTACAGCGGATCACCTCCAAGGTGGTCCTGGGGCTGGCGCCTCCAGTGGCCAGCTTCAAAACGAGCTGGAGCATCACCCAGCTGCCTCCAAGTATGACACACCCAAGGGGCAGATTGGGCAGACACCAGAGTCCTGCTGAGGCAGATCCTGAACTGCAGGACCCGCTCCTGCACAACAAGTCTTCCACTGTAGTCAAGGCCAGTCCTCACAACCAGTGAGCCCAAGGGTCAGTCCCTCACACTCATGTGCAATCATCAACCAAGGCTCAACTACAAGAGAAGAGCACACACAAACCACACAAGGGACACACCTGGAGCGTGTGGCTCAGGTGACCAGAAAGACTGCACCACTGAACCCCACAGCACATCTACTACATAAGACCACTCTACTAAGAAGACATAACAGCCCTACCTAATACATAGAAACAGACACTGGGCGACAAAGAAACATGTCCCAAATGAAAGAACAGAACAAAGCGCCAGAAAAAGAACTAAGCAAAACAGAGATAAGCAATCTATCAGACGCAGAGTTCCAAACACTGGTTGTAAGAATGCTCAATGGAGTTCAGATGGGTGGAGTGTAGTTAAAATAGTCTGTACTAATACAGGAATGAGTTGATGATATTCTGACACTGAACCTCTATCCTTTTCCTGTACCTTTTAGGATTTTTTTTGTTTTTGAATACAGTAGAGTCTTATTTAGCAAGAAAGAGTGAGCGAATTCATAGAAAAGTTTTCTCTTTAGGGAAAAGAAAAAGTTCTTATTGGTTGGTAAGAAATCATGGCTTTGTATGCAGCATGTAATGATTTTTAAAAACTTCTAGCTCTATTCTTATTTTCCTGTCTTTCTTTGAGGCAGTTCTTGTAATGTACTTTTCTTTTTATATATGTTGGATTTTTCTGTGTATCTATATCATGCTCTAAAAATTT
Organism: Rhinolophus ferrumequinum; assembly: GCF_004115265.2. NCBI lineage: Eukaryota > Metazoa > Chordata > Mammalia > Chiroptera > Rhinolophidae > Rhinolophus > Rhinolophus ferrumequinum. The sequence continues at coordinate 7,695,100 of NC_046292.1, forward strand.
TGTAGCTTTGTAATAGTATTAAGGAACATGACTAAGGAGATGAATCACATTTTATTTTTCATGCCCAAGCTGCTGCCTTTTTCATTGTGTCCAATTAAAATATGTCACAGTTTTCACAGTAAATGTTTCAGTGTAATATTTGAAGGATAAGGGACAGCTGGACTGAAGAGTTGTTTTCTGTGGAAGTTTTTGGGATTACTGCTTTAAATCTACCTGTATTTGTTTTTCTCTGCCATTAATTTCTTCTATTTAAAGGCACTGCCACTGAAAACTGAGGTTCTATAGTTCATGAAAATTTTCAACATAATTAAATCTCAACATAAGCTAAATATATTAATAACGTTAAAAGATTCTGTGGTACAGACTTCTGTGTATTCACCAAACCTTTTCTTCCTGGGCAAACAGGCAGACTATATTTCCCAGCCTCCCTGGCAGTTAAGCATATTCAGACAGTTGAATTCCAGGGAATGGAGTATAGGTGGAAAGGATGTATGTCATTTCAAGGCATTGCTGGTGAAACTCTTCATGACTTACATATTCTGTTTCCTGCACATGTGATTGAATGCAAGGGAGGATGAAGTCTTAGCAGATGGTTAGGCACAATAGTCAATAAGCCTGAGGGCCCTCAGTGACCCTGTGGAACAGAATCTCCCTCACTTCTCCGTGTGTTGTTATATGGATGAGAAGTCAACCTCAAATGTGTTAAGCTACTCAAATCTCATGTAAGAATTGACACCAAAAAGAATTTGCTTCTCAGCCTTTTTTGAACCATAGAATCCAGATGTGTACTCTGGAGGAAATGGGATTTAGTAGTGAACACAGAACATTGTCGTTGCCAGAGGTAATTTGCCAAAATTTTCAAGCATGGATGTTTTGTGTGCTTAAAATAAAGATTTTATCTCTTATTATCTCAGATCTTTACTAACCCTGCAAAAAAAAAAAAAAAGAATGCCCAGTGATCTCATAAAAATGGAGACGGAAACCATAAAAAAGAACCAGTCAGAAATAAAGGATACAATAATGGAAACGAAGAATATATTACAGTAGATTAGATGAAGCAGAGGATCCAACCAGCGATGTAGAAGATAAGGTAGCAGAAAACACCCAACCAACAGCAAAAAGAATAAAGAATCCAAAAAATCAAGGAGAGTTGAGGGGCCTCCGGGACAATATCAAGCATACCAACATTCGCATTATAAGGGTACCAGAAGGAAAAGAGAGAGAGCAAGGAATTGAAAACCTATTTGAAGAAATAATGACAGAAAGCTTCCCTAACCTGGTGAAGGAAATGGACATATAAGCCCAGGAAGCACAAAGAGTCCCAAACAAGATAAACCCAGAGGCCAACACGAAGACACATCATAATTAAAATGCCAAAGGTTAAATACAAAGAGAGAATCTTAAAAGCAGCAAGAGAAAAACAGTTAGTGGGCTGGCCCCAGTGGCTCAGGTGGTAGGAGCACGAAGCCGAGCTCATGGGTTCGATTCCCAGATGGGCCAGTGAGCTGCGCCCTCTACAGCTAAGATTGTGAACAACAGCTCTCCCTGGAGCTGGGCTGCCGTGAGCAGCCAGAGGCTTCCATGGGCTGCTGTGTGCTGCCAAGTGGCCAACAGCCGGCAAGAGATGCCGTGAGCGGCTGATCGACGACTGGCAACCAACTGCCTCAGCTGCGGGGAGCGGAAGGCTCATAACACCAGCATGGGCCAGGGAGCTGTGTCCTACACAACTAGACTGAGAAACAAACAATGGCTTGAACCGGAGGGGGCAGAAGAAAGGGGGAAAAAAGAAAAAGAAAAGCAGTTAGTTACCTACAAGGGAACCCCCATAAGACTGTCAACTGATTTCTCAACAGAAACTTTGCAGGCAAGAAGGGAGTGACAGGAAATATTGCAAGTGATGGAAAACAACGACATACAACCAAGATTACCCAGCAAGGCTGTCATTTAGCATTGAAGGACAGATAGGGCACTTCCAGACAAGAAAAAGCTAAAGGAGTTCATCAGCTCCAAACCAGTATTACAAGGACCCCTTTAAGGTGGGAGGGTGGTTAAGGACGGGTGAAAGGGGAAGGGATTAAGAAGAACAAATTGGGTGTTATACAGTTGGGTGTTGTACAGTAGTCATGGGGATGTAGCTTATAGCATAAGGAATATAGTCAACAATATTGTAATAACTAGGTATGGTGCCAGATAAGTACTAGATCTATCAGGGTAATAGATCTAGGGTGATAGATGGAAATGGGATTGGAGTCAGGGTGAAAAAGGTGAAGGCATTAAGAAATATAAATTGGTAGTTAATACAGTATGGGGAATATAATCGATGATGTTGTAAAGATCACGTGAGGTGCCAGACGGGCACTGGACTTCTCAGGGGGATCACGTCACAGACTGTGTAGATGCCTGACCAATGTGCTATACACCTCAAGAGCTGATGTAGAATAATATTGAATGTCAACTATAACTAAATATATAGCTATATATGGTCACGGGACGTGGAGTACAACATAGGGAAGATAGTCCATGGCATTGTAACAGCTGTATAAGATGTCAGAGGGGTAGTAGCTTAGGGGGTGGATTATCCCTTTATGAGGGATTTAAGTGTCTAACTAGTACGTTGCTTTGTACACCTGAAACTAATAATAATAAAAAGAAAACAATGGCCAGAGACAACAGACGAGGCATAAGGTGAATGATACCAACAGGAGCATATTAGGCTGTTTACAGAGATGAACTTGCTTTTTGCTGTGGTGGCACAAGAAAATGGCACAGACTTTGGACTGAGCCTTGAAAGAGGACTAAGAGAAGGGGAGGGAGGGTTCTTGGCGGGAAGGATGGCAAAGCCAAGCTTTGGAGGTTGGAAAATGCATGGTGTGCTCTCTCTAGGGTCAGTGAGTCTGCCATTCATCCGATTCAAACATTGAACTGTCCAGCCCTAATCCACGCATCCAAACCACCAAACCAACACCCACCCATCACCACCCACCTTTCCACATACTACTTAACCCACCAGACCAACCCACCCGTCAAAAGCCACCCATCTCCCCAACCCCAAATCTATCAGCTCATTACCCCACCCCCCAAACCCATCTCTCAATCCATCAATCCACCGCACTAGCATGAATCAACTCACCCATCCCCCACCCCACCCGCCAGCCCAGTGAAGATCATAAACTCTGGAGTGGATGGCCAGGGTTCTTTAAAGGAGGGTGATTATTATACGTGGGAGAAGTTGACGGCAACTTGGCCCAGCGTCTGGGATATAATAAGCATTCAACATGTGGCAGCACTTGCTATTTATTGGATGATATGATTTATTCCAAAGCCAATAGGACATGCTAGGCAGGGGAGCACTGGGGTTAAGCTGAGCTGGGAAAAGGTTAACCTATAGGAAGACATATAAGTGGGATCAGAGGGGCAGACCCTGGAGCTGGGCACCCAGTAGGCCATTTGTCCAGAGTCAAATTTGGTAAGGAAGAGATAGATGCTTGGGAAACTTCCCTCCCTCTTACCCGTTCATCCTTTCTCAGAGGAGGACCCACTCGGGAATCTGGGCACCCCAGAATTTGTCAGCAGGGAAATCGTTCTTATTCTTAATGCTCATATATGAACCTTTTGCTAATGGGCCCAAGGTTAACCGGTACGGCCCCAGGAAGCTGGCCCAGGCAGGGCAGCAGGAACAGGCTGGAGGTCTGGAGACCTTGCCTTCCGGAGCCCCCAGTCAGTCCAACCCTTCTTCCACCCTCCGTCCTACCAGGCTCCTACAGAGGGAAAGGAAGGCTTCCTGCAGCCCACGTCAAGCCAGAAGCTTCCAGCTGCTTCCATATGGCTGCCTCCAGAAATGCTTTTGATCATCTAATCCAGGTTGTATTAATTCACCAAATCCCTTAAACTTGCAGAGATTTTCTCCGGTGTCTAAGGGAGATCCCTTCCCCCGCTCCTGAATGGCCACAGGAATCGGGTGAACTTGAGAGAAGCTTCCCAGGCAGGAACCAGTGGCCACCCCTGACCCAGCACTCCTGTGTGCGCACCAGCCGGGCAATGTGGGGGTTGGGTGCCCACAGCACAGCGCCTGGGCGGGTGGGGCTGACCCTGTGGGTTACGAGACCCTGGCCAGTGGCTGGCAGAGCTATTACAAGGCACAGTGCAATTTCATGCCCTGTTTCCTCCTTCCTTGGTCTGCAATTTCTGCTCTATTTGTCCAAAATGAACAGAGATGAAGTGAAATAAATTAGTCTCTTCTTACCCCATCTCTGCCCGCTCCCTCTTTTCTTCTCTCTGTCTCCTCGGTATTCCCCAGCCAGCCCTTCACCTCCATCCATCTTCACTGCTCAGTTTTCTCTTCCGCTCACTCACGCTGTCATAAGCTCTGCATCCCTGCTCCGTGCTCCCTCTCTCCTTGCTCTGTTAAAATCTGCAACTTTGCCCTGCTCTTACCCACTCAAACGTGCATCCATTGAGCACTGGCTGCATACCAGAGAGTGTGCCGTTTGCCTGACTCTCATCTTTGCCATCCTACCTGGGCAGGGAGGTGCCTGGACCCATGTCAGGCAATGAGGGTGCTAGATGTCTCCAGGAGGCCTGTTTACTCCCCTGGAATAAGCTGGGGTGGGGGGATTACACTCTCTAGCTCTGAGTGCCGCATCCCTATTTCAGCTCAGGAGGTTATGGCTGGACAACTTGCCCTAGGGTCTCCCTTAAATGTCAGGTCACTATGTCAGGGGCACTCACAGTGCTAACCTTCCATTGGAGACTAACTCTGACCCCCAACCATTGCCACACAAGCCCTTGGAGTAGGTGTGTCTCAGGGTTGGTCCAGCCAGGCCTTCTTCTCTGAGAAATGCACTGTCACCTCAAAGCTAAGCCCTGTTTTCATGTTCTGCCCAGCTACCTGGGTGGGCCAGGCCAGGCGTGTGGGTGCCTGTCCGGGCGGGACCCAAATAGCCCCCTTGCAGAAGTTTGGAGTCGGTTCCTGGGTGATTCTGCTGTCTCTGATGATCAGGCACTTGGACTGAATGTGGTGGGAAGCTGGGGCTTCACTGGCCTCACCTGACCCTCTGCAGGGGACAAAGGGGGAGCTGGTGTGCTGAGGAAGGAGAAGAACCAAGGGGACCTGCGGAGAGCTACAGAAGAGCTTGTCCTGCAAGGTGAGGGCAGGCCAGGAGAGAGTGAGACAGAAAGAGATAGACAGAGAGACACACACACAGAGACAAAAATGAAGGGAGAGAGAGAGACAGAGAGAGTGACATGGGGAGAGAAGCAGGGAAAGCAGAGAAAGAAAGAGGGACACACATGGAGAGAAAAAGAGACAGAGGAACAGAGACAGAAAGACAGAAAGACAGCAATGAAAGACAGTGAAAGGGACAAAAAGGGACAGGTTGATACATACACAGAGAAAGACACAAGAGCAGCCCCTCGGATCTGACCATTTTGTTGTTCAGCCCCCACCCATCCTTCCTGCCCTTGGGGGCCATGAGGTACCTTTAAGACGGAACAGTAAGTCCCCCTTTTGACGCAGGCCAGCACAAGTGGGCATCTTGACGTGAACATGATTCCTTTGGATCTGTACAGGGAACGCGGCCCAGCCCCTGCCCCCAGGGCCCCTCTGGCGTGTCCTGTTGCCCTGTTATAGTCCCACACACCCCACCCCTGCTGCCTCACTGTCCTCCTCCCCAGCCCCGGCAGTTCTCAGGTTCAGGCAACACCTTAATTCTTCTAAATTCATTTCAACGATCCTGTCCATCATTTACTGAATAGCTGTACGGTGCAGAGTGCTGGACCTGGGGCTTAATTTATTCATTCCACACCCCTGTGAAGTTGGCACCATTTCTCTCATTTACAGAATAGGAAAACCGGTTCAGAAAGGTTAACTTGTCAGGGCTTCCATGGCTGGTCAGAGGAAAAGCGGGATTTGCTTCTTTTTCTCACTCCAACTCCGGAGCTTTTGTCTATTGTACTCCAATTAAGCCCCTGCTGTAGATGGCGCACTGTGCGGGACCCTACAGGGTCGCATCTGAACGACCTTTCGGCAGCTGCCTCAGCCCTGGGTGAAGTGGCGAGGCACAGAGTCCACCAGGTGCATTTGCCCAGATGGACAGAAATTCGGGACACAGGATCTGTCCCAGGTCACCCAGCCGCTGCCCCATCCAGGAGCCTTGGCTCCTGGCTCTCACTCCAGGCTGAGGTGGGGAGGCTTTGGGGATGATGGCGGTGGTGACAAGTCAGGAACCAAATTACCCATGAAATTCCCAGCAAGACTCCCTCCGCCCCTTTCCTGGAGGCCTCTGGTGGAGAGGCTTAATTTCTAGAATAAGTGTGCTTTTGGCATCACCTAAAACCCGGAGGGTTGGGTCTTCCCCACCATGGAGGTCTGTATGTGGGCAGGAAGGGGAAGGTAGGAGCTACCCCTTACCCAGGCACGCCCCTTCTCCTAGATCAAGAGCTAGTCCCTTTCGGGGCTTCTGGCTCCTACTGCTTAGCTTTGCAATTGCAACCCTCTTCATTTCTAAACTCTCCAAATTCTAAACCAGGAGCTGCAAACTCAAATGCCCAAAAGGCTTAGACAGGTAAAGCAACAGGCAAGACGGGCTGGGAGTGACACTAGAGGGAGTGGTGGGGGCTGGTAAACTGGAGATGAGTGCCCGTCTCCAGGGGACAGCCACCACGCAGTCCAGCCCAATGTCACCATGTGGGATGGGGGTCTGGCACCACCACCACGTTTGTCCAGAAGTTATATATCTGGGCTATGCTTTTTGTTTTTATCATGATTCAGGCCAACATTTTAAACAGATTGAGCCCACAGCTGTCGGTTTGTAACCTTCATTCTAAATGCTCTGAGTTCTAGATGCTCCAGAAATGTCCAGAACACCAAACTCCCCTACGCACGTGGCCATCCAGGGTGATGGTTCCCATCTACTGGGCTGAGACTGCTTCCAAACCACTGCCTTTGACATAAGGGGAAGTAATTACACTCTGACATTAATATTTAAACCACAAACAGAGGTAGCGTGCGAATACCATCCCCAAAGGCTTCGGACTGTTTAAGTTTTATCCTTGTGAGACCTAATTATTGTCAGCAATGAATCCTGTAAGACTTCAGGATTAGGGCCAGGGAAGAGGAATGAGGCAGGTCCCTAGGGCCTGTGGCTTCTGGGCTGAGGCAGAGGGTGGCCTGAGGGCTGGGCTCGATGCCCAGTCATGTGGGCCGTCTGAGAGGCCTGTGAGTGGCGAATGGCTCTGTCCTCACTGTCCCCATCCTAGGGAGCTTGCTCCTAATACTCCCCCACGGGGCTGGGGCATCTATGCCTCACACTCGGGGAGGTTCACAACAGTCTTCGACCTTTGACACCTTGGCCCAATCTCATGGGAGACCCTGAACCCACTCGGGGGATATTGGCATTTTGTGCTTTCTGTGCTTGTCTGGAGAAAAGACAATGGGTTTGTGCCAGGGTTGTGAGGTGGGCGGCAAAGGGCTGGGGCAGGTGTGTGGTATGGAGAGGAGACTGGTTTCCAGAAGCTTCCACTGCTGGATGGGTAGATCACATGGGACAGGTGAGGTGTCTGCACTGCCACTACCTGTGCTAAGGTGGGGCTAACAGCTGAGTGTCTCTGATGAGCCAGGAGACTTGTGCAGAAATAATCCTCAGGCATCTCCATCCCTGTCTGCAACCAGGCTGACTTTGAAAAGAGGGTCTGGGTAGGGAGGAGGGGAGAACTGAATAGCCCTATAAGCAGCATGCAGGTTTCTGCTCAGAAAGCTGGCGTTCCCTCCCCTGGGTGGATAGACCCTGGGAGCTGAGCTTTAGGGCCAAGGAGGATTGAGTTAGGGTCCCCCTCACCAGCTGTGTGGCCGTGGTGAGTCACTTAGCCTTGATATACTCAGTTTCCCCCTCTGTAAAATGGGATCATTTCTGGGGTGCAGGGTTTGACAGAGAGTTAAGTAAGGAAATATAAATACAGAGGCTGCACATTTGGAGGGCTTGAGCGGTAGCGGCTGAGGACACTTCACTGGGAGCAGAGCGAATGGATTGGGGCCCTGGCCCCTGTGCCCCATCACAGCACACAAGCCACGCCCCCACCCCCATGCCTGACCCCATGGCTGCCTCTCCACAACACCGTGGTGGTCTCTCCATGCCTCCTGCTCCCAGGCCCTTCGTCCAGGCCTGTGATGCCTCCTACTCCCAGCTTGCCCTAGAAAACAAGTCTGTGAACATTCTCAGTTTATCTCAAGGGAAGAAAGGTCCACGATAAATTCCTCCAGACGACTGTGTTAGAGGAATGAATGGAGCTGTATATCAGCTGGATCCTCCCGGCAGTGGAGGAGGCTTGGGCTGAGAAACCCAGCGGGCTAACTGGAAAGGGGTTTGACTGCGGCTCCCCCAGCCTGGTTTTCCGGCTTGGGGACAAAAGTCAGAAAACTTCTAAAGACATTCATGTCAGCAAGGACAATAGATGGGGGGTCACCCACCTGCTCCCCTCAATGCCAAGGAGAAGCTACAGGAGACGCAGGAGAAGCTGAGCCTGGCTCAATCCCTTAGCCCTCTTCCCCCTCTGTGAACGGTGACACTGACCTCCCCTCAAAGCAGCATCTGCTATGGGCAAAGCCACCTCTTTGGAGGGTGATTAGAGGCATCTCTCAAGATTAAAAATGCACAAACCTTTTGATCCAGCAGTTCCCCTCTAAGAAATCCACCCTTCAGAGAGATTCACCGTGTGTGCCAAGAGCTGCGTGCCAGAAGGACCGGAAACCACGCGACACCCATACAGAGGGGACTGGTTAGATAAATAGTAGCTCAGCCATGCAGCATTAAAATGAAGTTCAAGAAGGAGCAAGGCAGCTCTAACAAGCAGGTGGGGAACGACCGCCAAGATCTGCTGAGGGACTGAGAATACCCAGCAGCCTGGGGAGAGTGGGTACCCTAAGAAGCGAGACAGAGTCACAAAGGGACAAATCCCGATGACCCCACTTACCTGAGGTCCCTAAAGGGGGCAAACTCGTAGAGACGAAAGCAGAATGGTGGGTGCCAGGTCTGAGGGAGGGGGCACGGGGAGCTAGTGTTTAATGGGGACAGAATTTCAGATTGGGAGATGAAAAAGTTCTGGAGATGGATGGTGAAGATGGTTGTACAACAGTGTGAATGTACTTAATGCCACTGAACTGTACACTTAAAAATGGCTAACATGGAAGTGGGGGAGCAGCCGGTTAGCTCAGCTGGTTAGAGTGTGATGCTCATAACACCAGGGTCGCTGGTTCGATCCCCGCATGGGCCCGTGTGAGCTGCGCCCTCCACAACTAGATTGAAACAACTACTTGACTTGGAACTGATGGGTCCTGGGAAAACACAAATAAACAAATAAATACATGAATAAATAAGAAAGGGTGGAGCCAAACTACCCAAAAAAAAAAAATATATATATATAAAAGGTTAACATGGTAAATTTTATGTTACATTTAGTTTTCCATAATTAAAAAAAAAAAAGAAAGAAAGGAAGGGTTGAAAAGACTACTTTTCGCTGTCTATTTTCTCTCACACTGCTTGAATTTTTTAAAATCACACAGACGCATTACATAATGTATTACAGAAAATATAGTTATGCCATGGAGATCCCTCTTTTGTCCACACTTAGAACACCCCATCCAGGGCCACGGTGCTGGAGGTCAGCGTTAGAGCGGTGGGTTTGACACAGGGCTGACGCTTGCCGTGTGAGCTGGGGGAGACCTGGGGAGTCTCTGGGCTTCTCTGGTCTCAGTCAGAGGACCTATCTGTGCAAAGCGGAGGGTAGATTCAGTCCCGCCCTCCCTGGCTACAGTGTCTGACTTTCTGACCTTGGTCTAGCGTCCATGACTGAGCAGGACACGACCCGACAGACGGCAGCTGGGCCGGGTAGAGCAGCCTGGGCAGGGCTGGAGAGCTGCCCTTAAATGTCGAGGCTGGCGCCGGGCCTTGGCCCTTGGGCAGGTACTCTAATGAGAAGGAAGGGACAGCCGGAGCCATCTGTGGCAGCCACCAGTGCTTCATCTGTGAGTGCTGCAGCTCCTGCCAAACCCCGTGTCGTGCGGGGCAGCCTGCGGGGTCTCTGCTCCTGCTCCCCACGTAAGAACGCAGGATGTGGTGAGGCCAAAAAGGAACACCCACGGAGCCATAGGTAGGGGAGTCATACCACTATGGTCTCACTGGAGGCTGGGTTCACACAACGTGCGACCTGCTGTCCACTTTGCTGCCAACCGACCGACTCTCCTCGACTCCCTCTCGACTCCACTCCCCAACGTAGCCGCGGCAGTTATATCAGTGGCCAATGGCTCAATGGTTACAGCTGACGGCCAACTAGCCATACCTGATGGCTATTTACTACCCGAGCCAGCACCTTTCCACATGAGGCCTAGAGCCTGGAAACTGCAGTCTGGGGCTCTGTCCCCACACCCCGCCTTCCCCATACCCCCACAATAGAGGCACTGAGGCCCTCTGCATCCTTAAGTGGCGACTTCCCTTTCTAACCTCCCAACGGCTCCTCAGGGCTGGGCAAGGCCACGACCCACACACACAGCACTTTTGAGCGAAATAGAAACAGGCGCCCTTTCCATGGACCAGGTGCTGCTGGGCGTGAGTTTCCCTGTCCGTACAGATGGGGCAACTGGAGTCCAGGGAGAAGAGCCATCTGTCCTGGTGGCCCAGCTCTGCAGCACCAATGCTGAGCAGGGACTGGGTCCCCACCCCCCGGGCCAGGGTGGCTTCTCCTCCACCAGGACAAGACTCTCTGCTGAGTGATGACTGGCTGGGGAGAGTGGCCGGAGGTCCGGGGCAGAGCCATGGCTCCTTCCCCCGGGAGAGATGGAGAGCCTGGGGCCGGGACTGCGAAGCAGGAAGGGGCCCTTAGGGGAAGGAAGATGAAGGGAGAAGAGGGTAATAACTGGAAAGAAGCACCCACTAAGCTGGTGAGGAGCCAGCTCTGGAGTCAGGCAGGCCTGGGGGCCAATCCCCAGCTTGGTCTCAAAGTCACTGCTCCTCTCTGAGCCTCAGTTTCCTCCTTGTTTCCTTGAGGCAGCAAACTCACACCTGCCGCTTCCTTAGGGGTTGTGAGAACTCAACAAGACGATCACACAAAGTGCCTAGCACCGTGCCTGCTTATCAGGGGAGTGCTCGAGAGTGGAAGCTCTTATTATTACTACCGTCGTTATTGTTGTTATCTGAGATTGTGGGCGGTTTCAGCTTGAGCACCTAGAAAGCTGTTTTTTGGAGGTGCATTTAGAGGCAAAGGAAGCAGAGAAGGGAAGAGCTGGGGAGGGGCTGGAAAAGGGCACAGGTAATGGTGGGGCTAGGGCAGGCTGGGAGGAGGATGAGGAATTTGGCTCTGGACTCAAGAGTAGAATCTGAGAAATGGGATACAGGGACCCCCACCTTCCTTAGGTGCCCTCCATTGGTCTCCCCAGCCGCACCCCAGGCCTCCTGCCCTGCTTTCTGCACGCTTGTTTCATGCTGCTGCCAGCCTATCCGTAACCAGTGTGTGGCTGGACCAGCCCTGTGGTTCTTAATATGACTGCCCTTCGGCAACAACCATCAGGAAACTTTGGAAAGATACAGGTTTATGACTCACAGGACTTGGAAATCACATAGCACACGTGGGGCTACAAACGGAGGTCACAGATAGAGAAAGTGCTCACGGGCCTGGGGTTCTGCTTTTATTGGGGTGGAGGGTGGGAGCCTGGGGTTTTGCAGGCTCACTCTTTATTGATGAATTTAAAACATAAGAGTGGGAATTTAAATGGGAAGAGGAAGCAAATAAGTAGCCCAAATGACCAGGTGGCTGACATCAACTGAGATCTCAAAAATAAAGGAGCCTCCACGGGGGAGGTGCCCTGGCTCTTTATCCAGTGTGCTGGCCAGGTGTGTATTGCAGGTAGCCATCTCTGAGTTGGATGCCTCCTAATCAAAGCTGAAGTCGGGCACTTGTATTACAAAAAGGAAAAAACATGTCAGGGTTTACACTACCCAGGAAGAGTTTAGATTGGAGAAAGTTTTAATTGAGACAAGGGAGGGAGGGAGAGAAGGAAGGAGAGAGAGAGAGAAAGAGAGAGAGAGAGGGAGAGGTGTTTCCCCATAGGCCGCAGGTAGGAGTAAGACTGGAGCTGGCACATAGGCTGACAGCTAAGTGTGGCCATTTTCTTGGGACTTCCTGAGCACCTGGCCGCCTTTCGCCTCTACGGATCCCACCTCGATTACAAGAGAGAGAGAACAGAGGCCTCGAGAGAACAAAGGACTGGCTCGAGGTAGAGACAGAAGCGTGGGCAGCCTAAGCCCCTGGGCAAAACAGCTGCTGTATGGGGTGAAAGAAGGGAAAGCGTGCTCTGGGCAGGTGGCCCAAACCGTTAGCCAGGAGCGCCCTGCTGTTCTCTCTCTGAAGCTCAGAGGTCTTGGTGGTTGGGAACAGTGTGTTTTGGGGATGTTGACCAAATTCCTCGTGCAAAAGGGAAGGGTTGAGCTGTAAACTGTTGGCTCCACTAACACCTTAAACTCTGTTGAATGAATTCATGAATTGAATTGAATCTCAGAACATAGCTGAGCAGGACGGTGTGTCGTCCAGATTTTTGTGACGAGTCCTTGCTGAGCACACACTGTGCACCTGGCCCACGCAGACACTTGACCAGGATTATCTTCCCTGAACACTGAGAGCGTCATAGGCTCTGGCAGGCACTGGGCTGACCTGAGTTCGAATGTCGGCTCTGTCACTTACCCTGGAGAGGCCACTTCTCACAGAGTTGGTGCCCTTATCATCACCATTTTACAGATAGGGAAACTGAGGCTCTGAGAAGCTGATGGCTTGTCCAAGGGCCTATGGTCAGTGGGGAAGCTGGGTCTTGAACTCTGGTTGATCTGACTCCTGAGCCTGTTCCATTCGCCAACACACTACCTGGTCAACGTGGGCTAAGGGAAGCTGGTGACATCTTCAGCAGAGCACAAAAGGAGGATGGGGCCCCTGTGCCCCATTTTTCAGATTGTGCTTCTGGGTCAGAGCCAAATTCATTGTCATATCCCCAGACTGCCCTGGCCCCACTGTCACCCCTGCCCAGCCCGGCCCCCGGCCATTCCTATGCTTCCTCTGATGTGGAACAAACTTTGATCAAGGAGACGACCAGGCCTCCGGGGCTCCAGTCCAGTCCAGGTGACCTTGGGTAAGCTGCTTCCTTTTTCTTGTCTCAGTTTCCTCATCTGTGAAATGGGGACCTGCTCTTGCCTGAACTGGATGGATAAAACTGAGCACCGGAAATGACGGAACGTTAACGACTCCACCCATGGTAAAGGGCCAAGATGCTCAAAGCAGAGGCTGTGAGTAGTGGGAGGGAAGGAGGGGGCCCTCCCTGAAGCTCCAGGGCCTTACAGGTAGCTCTCACTCCGCACCCAGGGGCAGGAGCTGGTACCCGGACCATCCCCAGACAGCCAGTCATTCTGGCTGAGCCTTAGGATACACTCCACTGTCGTTGTGAACACCTACGTTACCCTAATCCTCCAGGCTCAGCAGGGTGTTCGGGTGACTCTGCCTCCCCAGCGTGGTCATGGGAAAAATTGGAAAAGGAGCAGGAGGAGGAGGTCAACACATGCAGACACGGTGTGCCAGGGGTGGGGGCCTCAGCAGACCGGGAGGGAGGAATGGGCTCTCCCAGCTTTAGTTGGGCCATACATTCCCTTGGGCAAATCCCTTCCCCTTTCTGCTGTCTGGAGCCTGTGCCAAGGGCTCGCTCTGTTCGGTCCAGCCTGAGCACGTACCCAGGCGTACAGCAGGCACCGTGCCTGTCTAGCTCACTGCTGCAACCCCTGCACCCCGCTCTTGGTAGGGTCTAGCCTACCTTTGTTTGTCTTCTCCCTCTCCTCCCCCCACCCCATCCCATCTCGCGTTTCCCACCTGGCCCAGGGTCCATCTGTATCCCAGGTGATCAGAATAGAGGCTATGTCCGCGCTTCGCAGGACTCCATCCTTGGCCGGCTACTCAGGATCACCGGGTGATGAGAGCACCCGGGCTGGGGGAGCCGTGCAGCCGGACGGTGACAGCAGGAGGACCTTACCCAGAGCAGCCTGGGCTGTGCAGCTTTAATTTATTTAATCAATTCTGGCCCCCAGGCTGGGGAAGGAAAACGGCAGGATATTAAATCTGTCGCTCTCGCCAATCTGTCATAGGGATGTCAGCCCACATTGATTCTCCTCCTCCTGCCTTTATTAAGTATCTCCTCCGGGGGCCGCCGGCTCCACTAGTCCCAGCCTGGACCCTGCCCGGGAGCAGGCAGCAGATTGCAGGTGGAACGGAGGGCAGAAGGGCACGGGAACAAGGACCTTTCAGGGAACAATTAATGTTTAGAGTTGGGAGGCAGCGACCTGAGGATCATTTGTAATCCAAATCCTTCAGTTTACAGATAAGGAAACTGAGTCCTGAGAGCAGAGGGAAGTTGCCTCCAGTAGCCTAGACAGTTGTGGGCAGGGCTGGAGCTAGAATCCAAGACTCCTGATGTCCAGCCCAGGGGTCTTCTTATTCATTTAATCAACACATTTTTCTCGGGTGACTGCTAAGGGATGATTGCTCACTGGGCACAGAATTGGGTTCCTATTACTGCTGTAACAAACTACCATGAACTTCAGGGCTCAAAACAACACAAATGTGTTACCTTATCGTTCTGCAGGTCAGATGTCTGAAATGGGTCTCTCTGGGCTAAAATTAATGTGTCGTCCGGGGTGTGTTCCATCCTTGAAGCTCTAAGGGAGAATCCATCTTTGTGCGTTTTCCAGCTTCTAGAGGCTTGCCTGCCCACATTCCTTGGCTTGTAGTCTCCTTCCATGTTCAAAGCCAGCAATGGTTGCTCAAGTCTTTCTCTCACATCACATGGACATTAACCCTCCTGCCTCCTCTTCCACATCTAAGGACTCTTGTGATTGCCTTGGGCCCACATGGATAATCCAGGTTAATCTCCCCATCTCAAGGTCAACTAATCAGCAACCTTCATGTCGTCTGCAACCTTGATCCCCCTGGCTATGTAAGGTACCCATTCACGTGTTCTGGGGATTAGAATTCTGCCGACAACAGGCTGATCAGCAGACCAGGCTGAGTATTTTACATTCAGCACCTCACTTCATGCTTACAACAATTTAACCGTAATCACAACCAGTTTACCCCCATTGTACAGATGAGAAAACTGAGCCTCAGGGAGATTGGGACTTGCTAAGTCATACAGCTGTTCAATGGTGGAGCTGAGATGCAGACTTGGGTCCAGCTGAGCCCAGAGGCCAAACTTTCCCTTGCTTAGCTCCATTGGGGCAGGGGGGTGGGTTGTCATGGTGTGCAGTCATCCAGGGAGGGGTAGCCTGGATCCCTGCAAGAGATCTGCCCCCTGCCTTGGCCCACAGAGCCAGGGGAAGGAGTCACACTTTTAAAAGGGGGAGGGGGTGTGGACAGTCCCCTAGACTTTGGGAGGCACTTTCTGCTCTAATTGAGTGTCTGCCTCTCTCTCCCCAGCCCATTCTCTCTCTTACGAGTTATTTGCTCATAAAATTGAAGGCCTTCTTCTCTGGCACCATTTTCTATTCAGCTTAGACAAATATTTAGCAGCCAGACCTGACCTTAATTTCCTTAAATATCAGGGGCCCTGGAAGATGGAGAGCCTGCTCAGTGTGAGGACACAGTGAATCTGGGGTGGGAAAAAATGTCTGGGATGCTGCTACCCCTTCCCCTGGTGAGAACCACGTCTCCCATGACCATCCAGGTACGTGCCCCCCAAAACTGTTAGGTCTCCCCTCCTCTGAGGCTGCAAGAAGAGGTGGGTTGCAGATGGCAGAGTTCCAGCAACTCCCCCGATGATTGCTGTGATGTCCCACTGACGGCCTGATTCTTTGCAACATGTTGCTGAGTCTGGATCTGGATTTGGGACCTGTCACATTTTAGTTACATGTCTCTGAGGCTCAATTTTCTCATCAATAACAATTTCTTTCTTTCTTCTTTTTTTTTTTTTTTTATAAACGTGGGCATAGTGATGGTACCTGCTTCATCTTTCTGTTGTGAAGATCCAATCATGAGTAGCTCCTAGCAGAATGCTGGGCATCAAGTAAACTGTCAATAATTGTTAACTGTTTGTTATGGGTTGAATTGTGCCCCCTGAAAAGATACGTTGAAGTCTTAAATCCCCAGGACCCGTGAATGGGGCCTTATGTGGAAATAGGGTCTTTGCAGATGTCATCAAGTTAAAATGAAGTCACACTGGATTAGGGTGTGTCCGACCCAGTGATTGGTGTCCTTATAAGAAGAGGGACATTGGGACAGACACACATACAAGGAGAGCAGCACGTGATGATGGAGGCAGAGATTGGAATGCGACATCCACAAGTCAAGGAACGCACAGGATGCCAGCCAGCACCAGAAGCCAGGAGAGAGGCGTGGAGCAGATTCTGCCTCAGAGCCTCCAGAAGGAACCGATTCTGTCAACACCTTGATTTTGGACTTCTGGCCTCCAAAATGGTAAGAGAGTCGATTTCTGTCGTCTTAAGCTACCCAGTTTGTGTTCATCGGTGACAGCAGCCATAGGATACTAACAATAGTTGTTAGGACACTGCAAGGATTCTGAACACAGGGCTGGGCACACGGGGGTGCTCAGTAAGTGTCAGCTCCTTTTGCTGTCCTTGGTGAGGACCCTCTGTCTCCATCACCTCCACCCACCCTCCTTCCTCCCTGGCTCCTCGGGCCAGCACCCCCCGCCCAAGGCGGCCAGAGCAGTTCCTGGCCCCACACAGAACCAGGCAGAACATAGCACAATTTCACCCATGGACAACAACGAAAGCCAGGGCTTTCCTGACATAATGGATGGGCCGGAAGCTACTGTCAGTGCCTCCTGCCCCCTCCCGGGCCCGGCAAATCTCTGAAGCGCCCGAGAAGCTGGCACACAGCACGTTTCACAGCTGAGGTGCACAGATAAACCTCAGCAGAGTGCTGGGCTGCTCGGTCCTGGAGCACACGTCAGGAAATTAACGGGTCTTTGTGTGGCCAGCGCCCCTTGGCTGCTCACTGCCCCGCCCCTCCTGCCGGCTGCCTCCCTCCACCTGCTCATCTCCCCCTGCCAGGGCTTTGTTCCCTTCTTCCCTTTGTTTCCTGTTTGCGATAAACTTGATTCATGACAACCCAGCGGGGCCCTGTCACCCCGCCCAAGGCCAGCTGTATATTTCAGCAATGAGCCAGGCTGCTGTGGCTGCAGCCACGGTCAGCCAGCCGGCCGTGAGCACAGACAGCGAGGGCCCCTCAGGAAGTGGTACCGCAGGTGAAGGCAGAGCTGACGTGTGGGCACCAGGCAGGGAGCAGAGTGCCAGTTCTCTGTGCGGTGCCAGCCACTGAGCAGTGGCCACCAAGGGACACTGACAGGTCAATCCTCTCTACCCCGTGAGCTGACAGTAAGTAGCCTTGCTCCTGTGTTAGTTTCCTAGGGCTGCCGGAACAAAGTCTCACCAGCTGGGCAGCTTTCAACAAAAGAGAAATTTATGCTATCACAGTTCTGGAGGCCAGACGTCCAATATCAAGAGGTCAGCAGGGCTACGCTCTCTGAAGGCTCAAGGGAAAGATCCGTCCTGGCCTCTTCTGGTTCCTGCTGGTGGCCGGCAATCCTTGGTATTCCCCGGCTGCATCCAGTATGCCTCCGACTCACATGCCTTCTCCTCTCTGTGTCTCTCTCCTCTTCGTATAAGCGTACCGGTCATATTAGATTAAGGGCCACCTACTCCAGTATGACCTCATCTTAACTAATTATGGCCGCAAGAATCCCATTTCCAAATAAGGTCACAGTCACTGGTACTGGGAGTTAGGGCTTCAACGTATCTTTCTGGGGGACACGATTCAACCCAGAGCAGCTCCCGAGGCTCCTGGTGACCTGGTCCCTGCCCCCCTCTCTGTATTCATCTCCCTTCACTGCCCTTCGTACACCTCATGTCTGGCCATCCTGGGCCGCTTGCAATTCCCTAAACGTGCCACACCTCCATATGTGCTGTGCCTTCTGCCTGGATGCCTGACTCATGTCTAACTGTCTGCTGGCCCCATCCCATGATGCTCCAGTTGGTGAGTGACTCCTCATCCATCAAGATTAAGCTTAGCTGTCACCTCTCCCAGATGCGTCACTAGCCCTCTGTGGCTCCCTTAATGCCCTGTGCTTACCTGCACTGCAGCTCCTGGACCACAGGGTAGTCTTTACCCATTTGCTACTCCCCCTCACGCCCTTAGCCTATAGGCTGTCAGTGAGCAGGGTCTGGGTCTCACCTCTGCATCCCCAGCACACAGGTGTCCAGGAAATGAATTACTGAATGAAGAATACTACCAAGCAGCATTTATTGAGCACTTACTAGGTCCTGATGCCCTAAGCCCTTTATTTGTATTAACTCATTTAATCCCCACAATAACCCTACAAGGTAGGTGCTATTGTAATCCCCATTTCACAGATGAACAAACTGAGCTCAGAGTGGTTAAACAACTCATCCAAGGTCTAATGATTGATAAACTGCTGAGGTGGAGATTTGAATCCAGCAGTGAACGGGGACCTTCCCCCTGCCTTGAAGGACCATGTAGCTGAGCAGTGAAGAGTAACACGTACGACAGGGTCCAAGAAGAGGCCCAGAGCACCAGTGCTGGGGGAGGCAGGGCCCAGAGAGGTGTCCCTGGCCTGAGGAGGTGGTATTCTGGCACATCACCATGCTGGAGCCCTTCATCTTATCCCCGAGACGGTGGGCTCCCTGGGGACAGGCAAGGACTGTGACTCCCCCCCCAACAGAGCCCCGCCCGCAGCAGGCAGAGCCAGGCATCTCCAGGTGTGCATCTTAACCAGCTGGGCCTTCACGTCCTTCTCCATCACGCCAAAAGCTCAGAGAGAAGCAGCTGAAATGTGCTCCAGCTCACCCCAGGAAGGAGGAAAGCTTGGCTTTGGGGTCAGACCGACTGCTGTTCCAGTCCCAGCGCTGCCACATATCAGCTGTGTGACCCCGGCCCAGTCACTCAAGCTCTCTGGGCTCTTGTTTCCTCATGTGTACAGCGGGGAAGACAACAAGGGAAGCTGTGACAGACAAGTAGGGAGCAGGTCCAGAAAGCCAGCAGGCAGTTGATGGCGGCCCTTACGCCTCTCCCAGCCTCTTCCTCCCACAGAGCTCAACACCGTCCTCCAGGGGGTGATGGATGCAGCTCCCATTTCCTCTGCATTTAATTCACTTACTTAAACTTGAACAATTTTCTTTTGAACAATTTTTTTAAAGAAATGAAGCAAAACACGGATAAACAGCTATTTAGAATCATGCCTGCATAATTCAGGGATCCTCTTTCCAACACAATCTGTTCAGCAATTGTTTTGTAAAATGGGAGGCAGAACGTGGCGGGTAACTGCGGTGTACAAACTCCCAGTGGGGAGTGAGAAGCCCACCTCCTCCAGATTGGCCTTCTCTCCCCCGAAATGGCAGCGTGTGTCATGCAGGGACTCTGGTCCCGCTCCCCGCACCAGAACGCAGATATGGTGAGGCCAAAAAGGAACACCCATGGAGCCATAAATGGGGGAGTCACACCACTATATTCTCGCTGGCAGCTGGGTTGGAGACACAGGAAGCAGGAGATACATGATCCACAATCTGCTGTCCGCTTCTCTGCCAACCAACCCACCCCCAGCCCAGCCATGGCAGTTACATTAGTGGCTAATGGCTAACTGGTAACAGCTGATGGCCATCTACTACCTGAGCCAGCACCTTTCCACGTGAGGCTGAGAGCCAGAAACTGCTCTCCTGGCTCTGTCCCCACAATGTGTGTCCCACTTTGGGACTACAACATCCCAGAGTCTTGGTGACCTCCAGGAGAGAGGTCTCCGCATGCAGGTGATGGGGGGTGTGGGGGAAGGGGCAGCTGAGTGGGGATCAAAGCTTCAGTTTCGTGTTGTTAAAGAGGCCAGTGGATGTCCTCTGGGGACAGCCATGACCCGGGGCCCAGCATTGGGCTGAGTCATTCACCCAATGGCTTTGGAAACACCTGGGCTTAGGGTCAAGCTCTGGCTCTATTACTTACTGGCTGTGTGGCTTCGGGCAAGTCCCTTAGCCTCTTAAGACCTCAGTTTCCTCAGCTGTGAAATGGGTAGTGGAATACTTACCTAGCAGCTCGGTGGCAAGGACTGAGAGAGAATGCACGGCAGGCCCCCGTGGGAAGGGCCGGATGCAGGGCAGCCTAGTTGTCAGTAATCCCAGGTGGAGGAAACAGGGGCTGCCGGGACACGCTGCTGAGGAAAAGCACAGAAGAGAGCCAAGAGTTCTGCCTGACAGGTCAGCAGTCTTCCCACAGAAGACGCATGCCCGTCGCATTGCCCTAGGAGGTGGCATTTGAGCTGGCCTTGGGTGAGGGGGAGGCACAGGCACGAAAACCCAGTTCCTGAAGTCGCCTGCAAGGACTGTTGTGCGTTTTCATGTGTGTGAGGTTCCTCACACAGGACTTGGTATGTGGCAGGTACTCACCCCACTCTCTCCTCCCTCAGGGGCAGGGCCTCGGGAATATGCACATCCCCTCTCATAGGGCTTGGCACACAGTGGGTGCCGAGTACATATCCCCCTCCCACACGGATCTGCACATAGTGGGTGCTCAGTAACTATGAGCTGACTCCACCTCGCCCTGCCTCCCTCCCAGCCGGACTGAGCAGTGATGGAGGCATGAGGGCGAGCTGAAAGAAGGCAGCTTCTCCAGGTCCTTGGAACTCGACTTGATGTGTGAGTGTGGTTACCGTCCTGGTGCCTACTTCCCCAACTCTCTAGGCTCAATAATCTGAGGGCAGACTGCCTCGCTAACCTGCCCATTAGCTCCTTTCTGGAGACCACAGCCATGCCACTGCCGCTGGTCTGCCTCCCTCACTTCCTCCCTCCCACTTTCCTGGGAAGGAGACAGGCCAGACAGATTGTGCAGGGCACCTGTCAGCACGATGCCAGGGCCAGCGCTGGCCTCTGAGTGACAGAGGACTGGCAAGTTGGAAGTTGGCCAGTATGCTGTTCGAATGAGGCACAGAAGCTGCCATTACCAGAAGGATACTGGGGTCCATGATGACACCTTGCCCCCCGACACTGGGAATCTGGGTGCCTCAATCAATCACATTTATCCTGAGCATTTATCCCTCCAAGTCCAGGGCTCCTGATGGTCCCTGATCTCCAGGAGCCACAGTCCACTGGGGGATATATTATAATGGAGATGCATCACACAGACAGGAAGTGCTCCCGTCCCCAAGGAAACTTGATTGTGGTTGTCCTTACCTAGAGGCACTGGGGGTGCTGACTGAGAAGGTAACATTTGAGTTGGCCCTTAGTGGCTGCATAAGGTTAGTCCAGAGGAGGCAAAGAGGACATCAGGTAGTGGGAACAGGCTATACAAAGCGTGGAGGTATGAAAGGGCATGAAGGTGGGGGTAGGGTCACCTACTCCCTGACACGTCTTTCTGGCCTATGTGGATGCACCAGCTTCTTCGTTTCTTTGAGCTGGAGGAGGAGGAGATAAACAGCACTGGTCCCAAGGACTGAGGTCTACACCTGCCACTTACTATAGAGATGGAGAAGTTCTCAGAGATCATCTAACACCTGGGATGTCTAATTTCAGTGCAAACCTGACCACCTGGGAGGTGTGCTGAGAAAAGCTCTCAGGTCAACCCAGCGGGAAGCAGTGATGCAATGGCTTAGCAATGTCTGCCAGGGAAACACTATGCAAGGGTGGCAGCCCTGATCTGGTCTGGTCCCCTCAGTTTACACATGTGAAAACTGAAGCCCAGAGGGACAGTCACTTGCCCAAGGACACACAGTGCCAAGGAGAGATGCCAGAGCTCCTCTCCCAACGCAGGGCTCTGTCCATCATACCAGTGGTTCTCAAACTTGAACATGCAGCAGAATCACCTGGAGGAGGCCTGTTAAAGCATAGGTTCTGGGCCCCACCCCCAGAGTTTCTGATTTTGAGATTTGCATTTCTAATAAGCTCCCGGGTGATGCTTCTTGTCTAGGGACCTCACTTTGAGAACCACTGCTCTACACCACCCTGCTAGGTTGAAACATGAGGTTAGCTTCATTTCTGTAAAATGGGGCTAACTATACCCTCCTGAGCTCCTAGGGTTGTAGTGAAGGGTATTTGAGGTCAAGTTTTGGAGGGTACTCTGTAAAGTTAGAGCAGAGGTCCTCAACCTTGGCTGCACATTAGGGTCACCTGCTGGATGTTAAAAAGTCCTGCTTAGAAGGAAACAGTAATTGTGTGACGTGACGGAGGTGTCAGCTAAGGCTATGGTGGCAATTATTTTGCAATATACAAGTGAATCAAATCAACACGCTGTACACCTTAAACTTACACAATGTCACCTGTCAGTTCTATCTCAATAAAATCCTGCTGCCCAGGCCACAGCTCAGATCAATTAAATCAGAATCTCTGGGGTAGAGCCAGGCATCAGTGGTTCCCAAACCTCCCCAGGTGATTCTAATATGCAGGCAATCTAGAGAAGTTGTGTGGGACCTCATTAAAAACACAGCCACAGTCAGTACGTCCGGGATGGGACGGAGAGTCTGCCTTTTACGCAAATGCCCACGTGTTGCCGATGCTACTGGTCCATGGACCACACTTTGAGAAGCAAGGTCCAGAGCCGAAAAAGAAGCTGCTGTGATCATCTCTGAGGAGTGGACATAGTTCAAGACGTTTTAAGTGGGCAGGTAAGCATTCATCCTCATGTTTGCAAGCCCTCCCTCCTTGTTACCTGCGCTACCAGCTTGCCATCCTGATTGCACTGTTTCCATCTTCTCTGCAGCCCTGGCTGACGGTGGGGGAGGGTGAAGTCCAGGTCCAGGGGCCACTGTAGAGCAGCCCCTGCAGTCCCCAAGCTGCCTCGTTAGGCGGGAGCCAAGCACACCGTCCGCCACCGCCAATTTCCTTCATCTCCATTTTGGTCTTGAGCAAACACCGTCAGGTATGATAGATGTTTTTGTTTGCAAATCCAGCTTTCAGGCTGCAAATTGACATCCCTTTTTTCGTGCTGCATCCTTTCTATCCCACTGTCTTTTAGCTCATGATTCCTCCTTGCCTGTTGCCTACAAGGTATTTCAGCCAATTCATGCACTGATTGAACACCTACTGTGTGCAAAGGGGATGACAGTTTGCTCTATGACCTAGAGCAACTCTGTTTCTCACCCCTACTGAGTAGCGTGTGGGTTGGGACTTTGTTTTAGTCACTTTAGTGTCCTCGGAGCCTAGTGCAGTACCTGGCAAGTAGACGGTGCCGAACCAGTGTTTGTTAAATGCTGCTGAATGAGTGAAAAAGTCAGCACCTCTCAGAGCCTTGGTTTCTTTGCCTGTCGAATGGGAGTGGTAAGACCTATTTCATAACATGTAGTGAGGCTTATTAGTGGGGAGGCCTCCAGTTTACAGGTAGATAAACTGAGGCCAAGATATGCAAGTCACTGGAGAAGTTTGAGATAGAACCCAAGTCTATTACACTCAGGAACCTCCATTCAGGACAAAAGAAGCATTTGCCTTCCAAGAAAGAGTGGCCAGGCCAGAAGTGAAGCTGGATCCAGGGGCTGTGGCCATGCAGAAGTCCCTGTGGGCTTGAGAGGAAGAAAGCCAGTGGCCGCTCCAGCCCTGGCAGAGGGAAGGGGCCCAGAAGCCAGGTCAGTCATTGGCACCTTTGAAGATTGTCTCAGCAGGTGGAGAGGCCAGAGTGAGGTGTGAGCCTTCATTCCCTTTCCTGAAATATCTGCTCAGAAAGGTCAGCCAGCAAGAGCAGGCACTGATGCCAAGCTGGAGGTTGGCACACTGGGCCAGGCGCCTGGTTCAGAGGAGTCCAGGGCAGGGCAGGCTTCTCTGCCAGCCACATGCAGCTCTTCTAAGGGGCATCCTCACTGTCTGTCTCTCCTTCTGAGCATCCCTTGTGCTTTCTAGACCCTTGCTTGCAACAGCCTCTCCTTGCAACACTGTTTGCACTGTCCCCGGCCAGCTCAAACCCCATCTCCTCCTTGAATGAAGGGATGAGAGAGTGCCATGTAGAAACACAGCCACGAAGGGCTATAATTGGTGGCATCGCCGAGACAGGAAGCTGGGATTGTGCGTCTCATTGCACCCAGCTCACCCAGGCCAATCTATAGTCTAGTGCCTGACACTGTAGGAGCGCCCCGTACAGGACAAATGTGCTGGCACCAGGGGGGGTGCATAAAGGGATTTTGGTTCCTCCCCTTCTCCACACCCATAGCTTTGGGCCCCTCCCCATGTTCCTCTAAGTATCTAAGGACTTTAACTCTCGAGATTCAACACATTTATGATTTGGAGCATCCTTGGCTCTCGGTGTCCAAAATTCTATGATTATAGGATTCCAGGTTTAGGAGCTCTGACAATTAAGTTTGCAAACTTGTAGCAGCGATGTTGCTAAACTTTTTTAATATCAGGGGGATTATTCATTATGAATTTGTACCAACTGGACAAACAGTTAACCAAGTTTACTATTTGGAAGTGCTGAAACGGCTGCGTGGAAAAGTTAGACGACCTGAACTTTTCTCCAACAATTCATGGCTCTTGCATCACGACAATGCACCAGCTCACATGGTACTTACTGTCTGTGAGAGAGTTTTTAGCTAGTAAACAAATAACTGTATTGGAACACCCTCCTTACTCACCTGATCTGGCCCCCAGTGACTTCTTTCTTGACCCAAAGGTAAAGGAAATATTGAAAGGAAGACATTTTGATGACATTCAGGACATCAAGGGTGATACGACAGCTCTGATGGCCATTCCAGAAAAAGAGTTCCAAAATTGCTTTGAAGGGTGGACTAGGCACTGGCATCGGTGTATAGCTTCCCAAGGGGAGTACTTGGAAGGTGGCCATAGTGATATTCAGCCATGAGGTATGTAGCACTTTTTTTAGGATGAGTTCGCGAAATTAATTGTTAGACCTCGTATTTAATCAAGACTGTCAGTTGCAAGTGACAGAAAACATGTTCCACCTGGTCTCATAGCTGAAAAGTAAAAAGTCAAGTCAAGAAGCTCCAGGCAAGTCTCTCTCTGTCCCCGTTCATGGCGAGGTTGGCACACTTTATTCTTGGAAATGGACATGGCAGCATGATGGCTGCTGGTAACCTGTCTATACCCTCTGTGTTTCAAGTCCTGGAGTTAAAAATAGTCTCTTTCTAGCTTCCTCTAACTCTTCATATCAGGCCCAGCAATTAGACAAAAAGTCCAGGACCGAATTCTCATTGGCCTGGATTTGCCATGAGTCTATCCCCTAAACCAATCACTGCAGCCCAGGTGATGATGGGATGCTCTGATTGGCTTAGGCCTGGGTTACATGTACATTCTCCCCACCCAAACCACATGGACTGAAGGGGAATGGTGTTTCTCTATTGAAAATTGGTGGGCTGCTATCAAAAGAATGGTGTGCAGGTGAAAGAAGGCAAAAATAAAAAGGGTCCCCACATCGAGATTCTGAGGCTATACCGATAAGTGATCCTATGAGAACTTGACTCAAGATTGGGAGGGACCCCCTAAAGCTCACCTCTCAGATTTGGGGCAATGGGTGGTGCTGGAAGGTGAGGGTGAAGGTAAGTCTCCCCCACTCTCCACTCTTCCAGAGTTCAACTACCGTGTTTCGCTGAAAAGACCTAGCCAGACAATCAGCTCTAATGTGTCTTTTGGAGCAAAAATGAATATAAGACCCGGTATATTATATTATATTATATTATATTATATTATATTAT
This sequence comes from Rhinolophus ferrumequinum, assembly GCF_004115265.2. Classification (NCBI taxonomy): domain Eukaryota; kingdom Metazoa; phylum Chordata; class Mammalia; order Chiroptera; family Rhinolophidae; genus Rhinolophus; species Rhinolophus ferrumequinum. Next base: position 7,720,823 of record NC_046292.1, read on the forward strand.
ATTATATTATATTATATTATATTATATTATATTATAAAGACCCAGTCTTATATTATAGTAAAATAAAACTGGGTCTTATATTAATTTTTGCTCCAAAAGACGCATTAGAGCTGATTGTCCAGCTAGGTCTTATTTTCGGGGAAACATGGTGTGTTTCCCTTTACTCTTCCTTTACGTTTAACTCTTGGAGCCTGAGTGTTCTCTTTACATTTCTTCTCTGTTGTTATTTTGTAATGTGTATGGCTAAGTTTCTGATGGGGGAGGTGGAGAGTGAACTAAAGGCTCTGCAGGAGTGGCTGCAGGGAAGGAAGCTAGGGGTACCTGTCTAGTGGCTTTGGGGGACGGTCGGCTATCAATTCGAATCTGTAAGAAGGAAGGTTGAGGCATAAGCACAGCACTAAAGATTGAATTATTGATCGTTCAAACTCTTGCCATGGCTACATGGAGCTGAGTCTACTTCGTCACCACTTGACTTTGGGCTTGGCCAGGTGACTTGCTCTGGCCAAAGGCGTGGTCGCAGCTATAATGAGAGAAAAGGCTTAAGCTACATCACATGGCTGTGTTTGCCCTCTAGCATTCCTGCCATAGCCAGAAAATGAACTTGACCGGGGAGCCACGGCAGCCACGGTCCCTTATGTGACACATGGAACTGACACGGTCCGAAGCAGAGCTCTCCTGTCAGCTTGTGAGCAAAATGTAAGTGTTACTATTAAATGCAACTGGGATTTTGAAGCGGTTTGTTACACAGCATTCTTGTGGCAATAGCTGGCTGATAAAGACAGCAAGGCGGTTCAGAGGCTCTGGGTGACCAAGGAAGTGTGTGCCACAGCCAGACCTGTAGCAGGGACTTTGGGGACCCCACAGGATTAGGAGCTGGAAGCCCAGCTTCCATAGTCCTCTCACAAAGAGTCATACAATCACGGGAAAGTCATCCCTTCTATGAACCTCAATTGTCCTATCTCTAAAATGAGAAGAATAATGTCTGACCCTGAACCAGGTCTTGGAGAATATGGTCCCAAAACTCCCGGCTCCGATGGGGCTTCTGATCTGCCCCTCCCCTGCCCTCAGCCCTTGCCTGGGAAGTGGGCCCCCTACAGAGTCTTCATGTACCCTCACCTTCCATGCGCCTTCACACCACAGACTCTATATAGAAAACAAGTCAGGCTGTGATAAATGCAGAAATAGAGGTGTGAAATTGTTCTAGGAGCAAAAAGGAGAGAGTTGAAGACTCCTTGGGGGAAAGAGTGGGGGTAGGGTTGGGGGTGGCTTCATCTAGAAGGAGGATGGGCCTTCAGGATGAGTAATGTTTCCGTTGGTAGAGAAGAGAAAGAGCATTTCAGGCAGATGGAGTGACGTGAGTAAAGGCTGAGAGGCATGACAGAGCCCGGTGTGTCTGAGCCATGATGGGCTAGCTTTTCAGCCAGCTAGGGGTGGGGAGGGCACTGCCAGTTGATGGGGTTGGAGAAAGGCCATTAAGGAAGAAGGGCCTTGTGTACCACATTCGGTATGGGGGCTGTGTCCTGCGGGCAGTGGGGAGGGTGGAAGAATAGAGCTCTTGGAGCAGCAGACCCTCCTGCAGGGAACAGTGGGAGTTGTAGGGGCTTCCTGGGTGCCCTGGAAGTTCTGCTGGCTACCCCCAGGCTCTCATACTCGGCCCAGGGGAGATCAAAACCGATTCAGGGCCTTTGTAGGCTCCACGCCCTGGGAACCCCGCAAAGTGAGCAGGTTTGGAAACGGGAAGGTCCAGGGAATCCGTTGGAGTTGGAGTTTTTTTTGAAATAAATGACTGAGTGGGAAAGGGTTAGTTTCCAGCTAAGACAAGAGGAAACAAGAAGGTAGGGAGGTGAGCTCATCTGGGTGACAGCATTGGAAGGGACTGGCTTAGACTCAGAGGTGGCCATAAACCCCATCCTCTTACCTCCCAGATATATGGCTGAGTGGGAAACCCTTAGGCCTGGCAATCAGTCAGACCTGGGTTCAAATCTTGGCCCTACCATTTACTAGCTGTGTGACCTTGGACTAGTTACTTAACCTCTCTGTTACCTCTTTTGTAAAACAGGGACTATAATATTCATTTTCTGGGATTGTTGTGGAAATCAAATAATAATAGCTGACATTTAGGGAGCACTTATCATGTCTAGGCACTGATCTCAGTACTTTCCATGCACCCCTAACTCCTCAGCACAGCCTTAGGAGGTAGATACTATTGTACACCTCCTTTACAGATGAGGAAAACTGAAGCACAGAAAGGTTATGTAAATTACCCACAGTCACACAGCCAGTTAGTGGCAGAGCCCGGATTTGAACCCAGGTCGTCTGACTCCAGGGCTTGTCCTCTGAACCCACATGATCTAAATGAGACGACGTGAGCAAGTCACACTTAGGACACATGCAAAAACGTTGGCTGTTACCTTGTTATCTAAATCCTACCAAAAATAGTTGGGAGAACAACCAATTCCTGGGAAATGAGTTCCAGGGAGTCCTCCACAGGCTAGGGGAGCGTGTGTCTGTAAATCCCCTTGACCCAAAACAAGGTAGAGCAGGACAAGGACATTGCCTGAGGACAGCTGCCTGCCAGGCACACTACACACCCTGTCTTAATGGCTCCTCACCTCACCATCACCCCTTGAGGCAAGTCTTGTCTCCATTTTAAAGGTAAGAAAACAGACTCAGAGAGTTGAGGCAACTTGGCCAACATCACCTGGCCAGTAGGTGACCCAGCTATGTCTGCCAAACTCCATTCTCTTACCCACCTTTAGGCCCCTTAGTTATTCATGGCTTAAAGTGACAATGATTGCAGAAACCTCAGGGGATTAGGGGAAGTCCTCTGCACTTGGCCAGGTAAAGCTTGGTCCCATGTGTACTGGTCTGGTTCTATTTTCCTGATTTAGCAAACAGAAGGCGCCTCAGCCAACCCTGGGTTGCTCATACACACACCAGGAAGGAAAGGACTAGGAGGTACAGAAAACAGAGCAATCCAGGGTGGGGAGATGAAATCAGCTTAGGGTTTTAAGAAAAATCAAAGAAAGCATCCACCCAACAATCCATCCAAGGCCAAAAGGGAATGGATCGCAGCACCTCTGGCCTTCTCGCCCCACGTTGGATGAGGTGCTACTGACCCCAGCAGAGCAAAGGGTCGGGAGAGCGTGGGCTCAGAAGTCAGCTGGGCCTTACAAACCTTGACCTCTCTCAGGCATGTTTTCCTGACCTGTAAAAGGGAGCTGATTCTCCAAGCGCTGTTGTGAAGATTAAAAAGATGGTGCATGTAAAACACTTGAGTTGGGGCTTGTCATACAATAAGTGCTCAATAAATGTTTACTGTGGTCGTTATCAAGGGAAGGGGTAAGTGTAAAGGAGGGAAGGCGGGAGTTTGAGACCGTGAGGTTAGAGACAAGAAAGAAAACGAGGAAGATGAGGAACAATGGAAGGGGAGAGGCAGGTAGAGGAGGAGGAAGAGGGGGAGCAGGAGGAGGGGAAGGGGACATGCCACCAGCCCAGCTCCACAGCACAGCCCGCTGTGCTAACCCGGCCCAGGCTGCTCCCCCACGTGGCCATTAAGACTATTCATGCATTCCTCCTGCATCCTGCTGGCACATCTGCCAGGTGTGGCCCTGGATGCCAGGGAGAACAGCTGTCCCAAGATGTGCCCAGCTGCAAAATGAGAACCCAGAGGTGTCGAGAAGGACGTAGAAGCCTTGGAGGGGTGGCCAAAATGGCAGGCTGTCAGAAGGCAACCACACCACTGCAATCACCTGCCCCGGGACTCAATCTCCTCGCTGGTAAATGAAAAGCTAGGAGGTGACCTGGCATTTTGTGTCAGGTGATGCCAGTCCCATGGCGAGTCCACAGCCAGTGGCCCTGGCCCCTGCGTCTTGTACCAAAGGGTATGGGTATGACCTTGCCCTCTGGGTCCTGGGAAATGTCCTGCCATTTTGCATGATGGCCTTTCTAGTTCCCATGGGCGAATCTCATCAGACAAAGCAATTCTCAAATCGGAATGTGAGCTCGGTCATAGAATATTTCCCTTGGTAGGTCTGGGCTCTGGGAGAGGAAGTGACTTTCCCAAGGATAAATAGGGATATGAGTTTAGTTGTGTTTTAGACCTAAGATGAGACCTGCGTGCCACAGGAGGGGACTCTGAGAGTGGGCACCCACAGGCACCTAGTTCATTAGGGAGCAGTAGAGGGGAGTAGATAAACGTGGTATCTTCAACATGAGGCAAACCCCGGTTCAAATTCTTTCCATGGCTGACTCTTTCTGTGACTTTAATGAAGTTCCTTAACCCCTGTGACCTTCCGTTTTCCCATCTGTAAAATGGGAATAATAGTGTGGCAAAGAACTTGGGCTATAGAATCAAACTGCCTGCGGTTGAGTCCTCAGTATTTACCTGCTGTGTGACCTGAAGCAGCTTACTCTCTGCGCCTCAATTTCCTTATCTGGAAAGGAGGATAGTAAATATTCACCTGATGGGCTGATTGTAAGTTTAAGTGAAGTACTGCATATATACAATGACTGGCACTCGATAAATGCTAGCCATTAATTATTATTCATGTTGATGTTGTTAGCAGCATCTCTTGCTGCCTAAAAGGTATTTTAACTGCCCGAGCACCCGTGATCTGTCAGCCGGCCCTTCATTCTAGGTCAGGGGCTCTAGCCACAGAGTTCTCCTGCACAGAATATTCCCCGCCCTGCCCACACTGAATGTGCTGGAATAGGAGCTGGCAGTGGGACAGCCCATCAGAACTGTGCAGATTCCTGACTGGGAAAATGCCAGGAAAGCTCTTTCTTGTTGTCACTGTAGAGGCCCAGATGGAGCCTAGTGGTCAGGGTTAAATCTAGCCTGGCTCCAGGCGCCAGTGGGTCAGCCAGGCTGACTGGAGCAAGGGGAGGTGTTGGCCAACTTGTACCAGGAAGCTGAGCCCAGAGGGACAAAGGGGCAGGGCAAGATGGGGAGATGGGGTTGGGATTCCATGCTGAGTCATGGAAGAGCTCACACAAAGGCAGGTGCACCAGGAGCCGTGGGGATTCCTGAGGAGCGGCCGGGAGACAGGACCTATACATGACCCTACCCTCTAATGCCTGGGCAGCTCCACGGGCCACTCAGAGGCCTTCACCAGGTGTAACTGAGTTACTCTTGACCCTCAGCATTACTCACGCCAAGCATCACACCACCTCCAAGGCTCCCACTCATTGGTCAAATCCATACTCCTCACTCAGCTCTTTGCCCTCACCTCAACCATGGCCCAGGGGAGGGTTAGGAGGCCAGTGTCAGCCTCTGTCCGAGGTGCTGAAACAAGGACCACCTGTGGGACTTCTATCCAGCATCTCTGGGGAGTTCTGAATCCCCAGGTGATGATCTTTATTTTCTATCTCTGTGGTTTCTTTTACTGATGCAGAACCAACAGATTTGTGACTTTAGGCTTAACTATTTATGTAACTGATTTCATGTTCTCCAGCTGATCCAACACATTTACCCCTTTGAAAAATTGGGAAGTCCATAATCCCCATGGCCTCCCACCCATTCTAAACTAATTCCTTCTGCCCATACTCCCCTGGAAGGCCCCAGTTAGAGGGGAGCCAGCATGTAGGTCTCTTCACTCCCCATCTACCCCGTTCTCCATTGCCCCACACTCCTCCTTCCCTGCCAAGGGAAAGGGGACCCCAGGCAGCGTGGAATGTCCTTCCAGGGCTCTTTCCATATAGTATACAATAGCCACCACTTATTTCCAGCTCACTCCGTGCCACCCACTATGCATAGCATCTCCCTCCTTGGGGAGGTGTGGCCACTGTTCCCAGTTTATAGGTAAGGAAATGAGCTGGGAGATATGAAGGGGTTTCCCCAAAGTCACAATGCTAGTATGTGACTGAGCTGAGATTAAAACCAGAACTCTTGGGGTATTTCTGACCTTGCCTTTCAAGCCAGTCCTAACAATCAGACCCTCAAGGAATCTACTTAAAACCCTCAACTGGAGTTTATATTCTCTCCCATACAATGGGATGGTCTTTGACTAATGCCACACTGTCCAGATCTTTGGTAGGTTCCTACTCTTCTCTTCCAGCACTCTGGCCCTGCTATGTGAAATGCCCCTCAGAGTCTAACCCTTTATTGACTTTCACTCTTGGAGGCTTCAGCAAAACTTGGTCTTCTCCAGATGCTGGGGTCAGCAAGGCCCCTAGAAACATAGATGGTGGATACGGGCACTGTCTTGTTGGGAGGATTATGCAGCAGTGTGAATATTGATAAAGCTGTAATTGGCTCCCTCTTTCAGAGCCTGGGTGTCTGCAGGACAAGGCGCTGGGGCTAATTGTTGCAGGCAATTAATAACTCGAATTGTATTCACTGGTGCAGGCTGCCTGCTTCCTTGGAGGAGGCAGGCAAGGCTGAGAAAGGAATGCTAGACCTGGCTGCTTGCAAAATTCTGGAGGAGGCAGGAGTAGAGGGCTCCCATGTCTTCGGCCTCCCCCAGACCGTGTCTGCAGCACCCCACCCCAGCCTGGCACTATCACCTTTCCCCAGGCCTCTCTCTCTTCTCTTGAGTTACTGCCCCCACTTTCCTCATAAACTCACACTTGCCTCCTGAACAGAGCTCTAGGAAGAATGGGGCTGGAGAGAGGAAAGGTGGCAACTTGGGAAAAGTTCAGGACTAAAACGTGGGAGGCCTGGGTCCAACCCAATCTCTTCCACTAACTTGCTACAACCAATCAGGAAAGTCATGGAAACAGGGATTGATCATTCTATTATCATCTCTCTAACTATATAACTCTATAAATCTACATATTACTATATATATACATATTCTAAACATATACATATATATTTAATTAATTATCACCCATAAATCTGTGCTCCACCTCAGCTGAAAAGATAATTGAAGGCATATTATAGGCAGAGGTCATTATGCGCCCATTTTGCAGCTGAGGAAACTGAGTCTCAGAGATATGAAGTGACTTGCCCAAGGGCATACAGTTAGTAAAAGGCACATAGAAAAATCAAACTCAGTTATCTAAATCTAGAGCTCTCTCCAGCATACCCAATTCACTTGCCTCTACTCACTGGCTTCCTGGAAGAGGTGACATTGGAGGTTGGCACCAAGAGTTCCAAAGTCAGTGTGTTAGCAAACTGAAGAGAGAATTACTTATAAATGTAATTACTCTATTCCCTGATTCTAGGACAATGAAAAAACGGTCTTAATCTACTGCATTTTAAAGATAAATACTCCACCTTTCCTCATATACTCTTCCCTTCAGCTGTTCAACCATCTGGTGGGAGGACTTGGTCTGTCCTCCCTCACCAGGGCTGGGGATAAGAAGTAAGAGGAGTTATGGTCACCTCTAGGTCGTCTCTTGCCAGCAGATAAGAAGAAGAAGACGACAGTGGAGGAGTTAGTATTTATTAAGAGCTTGGTTTATGCTATGCACGGTGCTAAAGGGTATTTTTGTACTGAGATTATCTCATTTAATAAACTCTTTATAACCACTACTATGAGATAGGTACTTTCACCATCCCCATTTTATAGATGAGATGACTGGGGTGCAGTAAGGTGAAGTGACTTTTCCAAGGCCACATAGCTGGTAAGAGGTGGAACAGATATATGGCTTTACTGGGAGTGGTAGGATCAAGCTCAGCTCAGAGGTTCTGCTTCAGGCATAGTTGGAAAGAAAATAAAAATAAAGGGATGGGAGCTAAGGACAAAGCAGCCTTTTACAGCTGAATCCCCTTACAAAAGAAGGCTTTTCAATTAGTCGTCAAGACAGGGTATAAGGGAAGCCTCTTATCGGCACCAAAAGGCATTGAAATAAGACCCAGGAAGAACTTCCAGCAGACAGCACTGGAGTGGGGGACCAGATGGGATGTAGAATCTTATTTTCTGCAGCCCTTTAGTTGGGCAGATCATTTGGCCATCAGAGTCATTTTTAATTAACACCTGGAGATAAAGAAGGCTTCGGGGGGATGCCCTCAGGTTGGGCCTGAGTCTAGCATTCCCAGGCCCCCTGTAAACAGGAGTCCTGCAGGCAGAGTGGGAAGTGGAGGGAAGGAAGTCTGAGGATGAGGCCCCAGGAGGAGGATTCTCATGACTTTCCACACCCGCACCAGCTCCCGCTGCCACCACGGTTCCACTTTATGGCAGGCATATTTCAAAGGCCCAGTTCCATTTGCATTTTTAAAACCTTGCTGATGGCCTAGGAAAATTGCATTTTTCCAGTGTTCTTGGGTACCATACTCCCCAACTCCTCCCCCTCTCCACTGGGCCTCAGCCCCCTCCATTCCCAGAAGGTCCCCCACCAAGGGCAGAGCAAGCCCAGCCCCCACTAGAGATCACCTGGAACTCTCGGGAGGCCAGAGAGGGCTCCAGGAAGGGTGCGGCAAAGGTGGCTACAGCTATGGCCAGCTGGGCAGCATGAAGCCAGGACCCCAATCGACTAAAAATAGTTCCTAGGAGAGTGGGGGCTGTGTCCCCAGGTGTGAGCTGAGGGTGGCACCCAGCATCATAGTGGCACTCCCTGCGGATTTGTCAGACTGAGAGGAACAGTGCGGGAGCCTTGGAGAACTTTGAGGAGGCTCTTGAAAGCAGCTTTCAAACCAACTGAAAAGAGTAAGCCATTCACCCAGCAAAGAAAGCCCTTTGCTCTCAGCTGGGCTTGGGAACACTCTCTGTGTCTCCCTTATTACTCCCGTACAAACAAATCTCTTCCTGTTCTTCCTCCCACCCTCTTCTATGCTACATATTTTCTGCCTTCCCGCTGGGATGTGACAAAAGGGAGTGGAAATTTGCAGGACGATGCCGGGTCTGTTCCTCTGTACTTAGATGTCACATGTGGCCTCTGATCTAAGGGCAGTGACACACACACACACTCTCCACTTCTTGGGAGAGGCCTCCTGTCTCTCTCGCTCTCCTCACAGCTCAGGGTGGCACCCATCATGCCAGAAGCTCTTCCTAACCCTAATGTCTTTGAGGCCAGATGGACCCGCTAGGAGTCCCCCGAGAGGCTTGGCCATCCTGGCAGTGGCTCCCCTGACAGTCCTGTGCATCCGGGGAATGAGTGCCGGGGCAGGGACACTGGCTCAGACCGTTTGCTTCTGCAGAGATTAGCACTCAAGGCATCCCGGGTCATAAATACCAGTGTATCCAGTTGGCAGCCAGACAGTGGGTACAGCTCATGGGGACTGTACACCAGCGAGAGTGGGAGCTCCACTCAGCACCTTGAAGTTAGAGGTGCCCCCAATTCAGTTTTCCTTTTTGAAAAAGAAGGGCTGGGGAAACTAACATGGGCTGAGCACCTGTCTGTGGGTATGGAGCTCGGTGTTTCATTTTAGAATTCTCCTCTGTTCTTATTTCTCCCATAAGCTGGGACTTCCCGATGGCAGAGATTGTGTTTCACTTATCTCTCTGTCTTCTCTGTTCCTCCCGCAGCACACACTCTGAGGGTATACGATAAACTCCTGGCTCACCCCGCACACAACAGTAGCAATGACCTCCCTTCCTCCATAAGTAAAACCCCTCGGTCCTGCAGCGGTGGGGGCGGGAGGGCCTGGCCGCTGATCCTCTACAGAGGCATTCCCCTGCCTCTCCCTGGGTGTCACCAGTGACAGTGACCTCTGAGCCCTGATGGAGAGAAATGGGCCAGGCACTGTCTGTGGCTCCCTAGCTTCTTCTTGTGGCCTTCCGACCGGGGGTGTCAGGCAGTGTGTCAGAGCTGGAGGGGCACCTGGTCCCCAGGGAGGCTGGCATGGCTCTCGTCTCGGGTGCCAAAGAGGTGAATAGAGAAGAAGGGAGAAAAGGACGGTGCAGGAGCCTGGGCATGGCAGCTCCCTCCGGAGGAGATCCGAGGATGGCCTCGACTGTTCAGGAGGCTGGTAACCTGCCAAGGCTGGGTGGAGTGGGAGACGATCCTAGGAAACTTGGGGCCAGAGCCCAGCCAGGAAGGGCCCTTTGCAGAGGCGGAGACTGACCCCCAGGGGTCGCTGCGCGGCTTGCAGCCTCCGCCAGCCGGCAGTGGGAGTCCGACTGTACCACTGCACGACTCCCGCAGGGGGAGCGGAGGCCACGGTGGCACCTGGCGCTGGGCTCCGCAGACACCAGTGCGTGGCGGGACGCGGGCCCTCGCTGACAACTGACACAAGGCCAGGCAGCGCCGAATCCGGAGGTGCCAGTGCTGGGGGTAGGGCGCGGCTCCAGAGCCTGCCCGGGGCACCCCCACATCCCGTGGTAGGAGCCGGGACCCAAACAAAGGCGGGCGGCGAATAAAAGGCGGTGGAGCCCAGCGCTCGGGGTTGAGCGCTAGGGACGTGGATCCTCACCAGGCTGTGAGCGGTCCGTGTGCTTTGGAGCGGAGCGGGGAACCCCGGCCTCCTGCAGCTCTGAAGAGCTTTTCCCTGCGACTCCCGCGAGGGGACGAGTCCTCACGGCCGGGTGGCTTCTGCCACCGGCCCCTTCGGCACGCCTCCCTTCCGCGCCCGCGGCTCAGCGAGCTCAGCTTGGCCAGCCGAGGTGAGTGCGACGGCCGCTGGGCGCCATCCGGGTCGGGGCTGGGGGATGTATTGCTCGGACGAGCAGGGCAAGTCCTCTGCGCCGCCCCCACCCTGGCCTGCGCAGGGCAGTGTGTGAAGTTGTCTCGCTCGCCAAGCCTGGGAAGCGGGCCTCGGAACCCACCACCCCAGGAAAGCCGGCTGGTGGTGGGCAGAGCCCAGATCTTGCCCCCCACTGCGGGTCCCTAGCTCCACACCAACTCCCAGCGGGCCCAAGCAGCCTTGGTCTGCACCGGCCGGTTTGATGTACAGAAACCGCGAGGCTTCCGACCTCCGGGGAGGCTTCCGACCTCAGGTCCCCTGCTCATCCCTGTGGGTGGATGACTGATTCCATAAAAGTTGAGCGTCAGTCTGAACCCGCCCCGATCAGGCTCTTGGCCGGGCTAGAGCGAAGGGAGGGGACTGGAAAAGGTTAATGACCTCCTCTCCATCCACTCCCTACCTTAGTGTACTTATTTCTCAGCGGGACATTTCCCGAGTCCTGGGGCCCAATTAACCTGGCTGCAGGTCCAGTGGGGTGCGCAGGAGCTCTTGGGCAGACCCGGCGTGCGATGGAAGACGAGCGCGAGAGAGTCCCCGGGCACTGCCGAGAATGCGAGTGAGGGTGGAGGTGGGGTGGGCGGTGCGGGTGCTGAGGATGGGGGAAGATTCCTGGCGCGAGTGGCGCTGAGTCCCACGAGTCAACGCCGCCGCTGGGAGAACTTTTCCCAACTCCCCAGGGACAGGGGCCCGCAGCTGAGCCAGGAAGGCGCCTCCTTGGAGGCTTCCTTTCCTGGGCCCCTCTCTGCTGTGGAAGCCGGCGCCAGCTCCCGGCAGTTCCTCCTGAGGCCAGGCGCAGATCCCGTCCCCTCCATGCCCCAGGTCAGCACCGCGGACAGCGCCGGGGCGGCCTTGGTGACTCAAATCCCCGCGTGTACCCCACGGACCCACGCTCACATTCACACAGTTCCACAGACCACCCACGAACAGTCCCCAGACAGATTCATAGTCCACTCACGCAAATACACATCCACCCACGGTCCAGGCAATCCGCACACAGAGGGAAGATCCACACGCAGGTAGACAAGCCCAGATCTTCCCACAAGCAGCAGCAATCCGGGCAGTAGCTTTATTTCAGGTCCTGCTGTCTCCAGACACCTGAATAAGCCCCAAACTCCAGAGCTCACCGCAGGATGCCCACATGGGTACATAGTGACTTGTAGAGCTGCTCAGGCTCTCTGCCCTCTCGTGCACACACACATATCTCCCCACACACACATACAGTCCTGCTCCTTGGGGGGAAGAGAGAGTGGCAGAGCAGACCCTCCCCCCACCCCAGTGCAGATCTGGACAGGAACCAGGACATTCGCCAAATGGAGGGAGGAGGCTCTGGCCCAGTGAAGCTGCGGGCAGAAGCCCAGCCTTACAAAATGTTGGGTTTAGGCTCAGAGTCCATTTTGCTGAGCTCACCACCCCACGCTTTCTTCAGCCCTTACTCCAGACAAATCTACGACCAGGGTCCCTGTCTCTCTGCATCATTCTTTGCTTGCACTTTCTGTATCTTTGTTTCCTGCTCTGTTCTCCTCCCCCATGTTTATCTTTCGTGCACCCACACACACACATCCTTTTTCTTTTTTTTGTCTTTTCCAATTCCTCCTTCCCAGTTGGTCGCCTTCACCCTCTCCCCAACTTTCCTTCAGTCAGTCCACAACCGTGTGGGTACAGCTGACCCTTAGGGGGAGCTGACTCCATTCTCCTGGCAGATTCTGCACCTCCACTCCTCTCTTTGTTAATCTGATGTCCCCCCTTTGCTCTCATGACTTTAGCAGCTTCTGCCTCCTCCCCAAGAAAATTTCCAGGGCCAGATGTGCCAGCGTCCCCACAGTCTTTCCAAGGGGCCAGGATTCCTTGGTTCTGGAATCACAGTGAGTGATTCCATCCCCACTTCCCTATGGGTTTGGCTTTTTGATGTTTCTGGTACCCGTGGCCTGGCTTGCCCTTTGACACCTCTCCTGCTGTTGTCCTTAAAATCCAGAAACCAGCTTGAAGGAGGAATTGTCTCAGCGTGATGTGATGGAAGACGCACTGGAGTGCAAGTAGGGAGAGCAGGGTCCCAGTCTCAGCTTGGCCACAGACCAACTGTCCTTGGGGCAAATTCCCTTCTCTGAGCCTGGGCTTCTCATCTGTACAGGGACAGGGCTGCCTGAGGTACCTTCAGCGTCTCTTGTTGGCCTTAATAATGCGAACGTTGACTCATGAGTCTCTTGAGTGTGGGTGTGACTGAAAATCATCGTTCTAACCCCAGAGGTTATGGTACTTTTCCCTTCCTCAGAGCACTCACCACTGGTGAAGTCTTCCTGTCCCCTGATCAAGGGATGTTCTGATGATTTCCTTTATAGGATCAGAGATGTCAAGTAATTTTCTTGAGGTTACACAGCTGAAATGCAATCTCCATTGGGACAGGCATTGATTCTACTTTCAGTATATCGTCTCCATGAACGGTTCTGCTGGTGGATGCTTGGTGAATGAATGAATGAGTAGGGACTTCAGCCTGGATCTCCTGACATCTAGAGCCTTGGGATCATGCTTTAAGCCCTTTTCTCTGATAATTTCGACATGTTTTCCTTGTCTCCCCATCTCCTCTTCCACTCCCCTGGTCATTCAAAGGCAGATAGAGTTGTCTAAGACCCTTCCTCCCTTAAGTCCAACTCTGGGCTGATGGTGAATGACCACAAAGAAGCTTTAGAGGCCCTGCCTCGTGGGTAGGGCTTGGGAAACAGCCCCAAATCCCTGAGACTCAACCAAGTAGGCTGTCCGTGGGCAGCTGGCCAGTTGTCACTACCATTTGGCTAAGCAGCCACTTCCCAAAGCCTCCTGAGCCGGGTACTGCAAAAATCAGCTTTACGGATGAGCAAAGTGAGATGCTGAAAGACGAGGTGATTTCCTGAAGGGCAAACAGCCAGCCCACTGTCAGTCATAAAAATAAGCACCCTAAAATGGCAGTGGTGGTGGCAGCCGTGGTTGATGGCATTATTCGTGTTGATAATCATAGCAGAATCGTAATTGTTCAATGAGTGGCCTCTTTGGTTCTCTTCCCCCTTTGGAAATTGTTTCCCCATATGAACCTCTCGTACGCCTTCCTCCACCCAAATGTGGAGAAACCAAGGGCTGGGACAGTGAGATGGGGGTGTCCGGTTGTTGGTCAGTCCCAGCTGAGGAAGAGGGCTTGTCATTTGAAGTCCTCCTCCTCCTGCCCACCCTCCCCGACCCCAGTGCATCTCCTGCCAGCAGGGCCAGGAGCAGTGTCAAAGTCTGTCAAAACACGCTTCCAAGCTGAGTTCCAAACGCAAAGCCCAGGGAAAATAAATAAAGAGAGCAGTGTCTGCCCTAAATAGAAACATGTATCAACTCACAAAATATGCATGTTTTCCAAAAGTCGCATTTCACGGCAGACAGTGCGGCTCATGCTCCAGCTGTTCGACAAAGGCTCGAGGCAGGCACGCTGCTGGGACTGGTCCAGGGAAGGTGACAGAGCCTCCCCCGGCGAGCTCACTCCCTGCTTGGCCACCGGAAGGCCAGCCAGCCACGCTCCGGCTCCTTACCCACTGGAAAGAACAAGAGTGGGAGGACTCTAAGTATATGTGTCTGTGTGGTGGTCTGAGCTCTTTGGAAATGGGCACCAGACAAGGCTGATGGCCTCTGGTCCTCAGCCGTACAATGCGAGCAGCAGGCTGACAATACTGATGATAATAGCTGCATTTGTTGAGTACCTAGTATGCGCCATATGCTAAACATGTAATGTACTATCTCACTTAACCTTGCAACCATCTCATGGCATAGGGACTGTTATCCCGGTGTAACATATGGGAAAACCAAGGTTCAGAGAAGTGGAGGCTTGCCCGAGGCCATGCAGCTAGAAGAGACCAAGCTGGGATCAGATTTTGATCTGAATGAAACAAGAGCCGCTATTTTGCCCAGTACTCTGCATGATTTCTGGTATTCGTTCAATAATCTGTGTGTGTGTGAAGAAACCCATTTACATGATGGTTCTTAAAAAAATGTAAATTCCTCTGCCACCTGGGTGAGGGGTGAAGGGGCAGTACTGTCGCCTGAGTTTAGCTCTGGCCACCTCTCAGTGGCCCAGGATGGGTAACTGGTCCTTCTGGGCTAGGCCTGAATCTGCGTCCGAGGCTCTGTTTCCAGCCCTGAGAACCTGAACCTGTCTGTCTAGTGGATGGGCTCAGGGGGGACCCCTACTATAGGCTTGGACTATGAAAGGTAATTTCACTCCTGAAGAGGTCAGGGCTACTCAAGGCCTCTGCAGATGGGGAAGTGACTTCAGAGAGGGCAGATGAATTGGCCAGCATCCTACAGCACATGGGCGGCAGAACCTGAATCTCATAATCCCAGACTGGCACGCCATGTCGCCGGGCTAGCCTCCCTGAGTGTGTGAGAAGCGTCCAAATGCCCCAGGGAAGGGGGTTGAACCAATACAGGCAGTAAACCTAACACTTCCCTGCCAAGCACAGAAGGAGAATGCAGCTGGGTTTCACTGCCCAGGTCCTCTCTTCCATATCCCCTGAACATCAAGCCTGAGCCTGGTGACCTGCCCCAGGCCCCCACCTATTCATCATCGTGAATGACACTAGCAAACAGAACGCTTGCCATGTGCTGGGCCCCGCGCTCAATGCTTTCCGTAGGTTCATTGATGTGATCCCCACAATAGACCTAAAGTGTTCTTAGTTCACTTCACAATTGAGGGAACTGAGACTAGAGAGTTGGCTCGCCTGCCTAAGGTCACACAGCTAATAAAGAGGCAGGTAGGGCCCTGCAGAGCCCCCACTAGCAGGTTTCCTCTGGGGGGCGCAGGGTTTGGAAGCATAGCCAAGGGAAGAAGAAGCTGATGGACAGCAGCAGGCTATTTATATTCCACCTCTGCGCCTTGTCACTCTTGCTGGCATTTGTGTTGGCAGAAGCTGTGTCTCTGCCAAAACCTAGACAGAAGAAACCCAGCATAGGGTCCTGGGACCTGCCCCTGGGGGGCATAGGGTCTGGATATTTCTCCCTGAATTCAGGGGAGAGACCCTATGAGGCATGCAGAACCCCGGGCATGCCCTTGACTCTGGCATCCGGTCACCACCTTTTTTCTTCCCTCTGAGGGAACCGGACTGGGAACCTGGGCAAAGGTCCATTGGGTGGCAGATGAGGGGCTCGTTGTATGCGGTGAGCTTGACCGTTGGGAACGCGGAGGTGGTACAGATGATGGGAAAGACGCTTGGATTTGGATGCCAGCAGGAGCCATACAAGTCCCTTAGAGGAGACCCTCTTTGGAACCACGGGGTGATGTCCCAGGAGACAATGTCCGGAAGCTTAAACCTCCTCTACCAAAAAAAAAAAAGAGCGTTCTCCTGAATCCCCCATCCCAAGTGTCTGCCTGAGCAGCCCCACTGTGTGCCAAGTACTAGACATACACACAGAAGTGGGACAGCCTCCGTCGCTCTCCTTGTGGAGCTCACCAGAGTCTCCCATCCCTGCTCAAAGAAGAGGTGAGGGATGATAAGTGATGACTCACCAAGGTCTCCCACCGGAAGTAGACCCAGGTGTCCACGGCGACTCAGAGGACGTGATCCAGGCAAGTGGTCGTTCCAGGGGCAGGAGGAAAGTTCCCCATGGTGGTACCCGCAGTACACCTGGGTGTTTGGCCCAGCTCGATGTCTTGGTAGGAGAGGCTGCAGTAGGGAAGGCTCATTCCTGCCCAGACATCTGCCTGAGGCATCCGACACACATACTGGCACCTGCACGATGCAGCCTTTGCCAAACCTTGTTAATAAAGGAGATATGGCCGCCAGCTGGAAGCCACTCCTGCCATGAAGGAGAATATGGTGACCTGCTTGTCTCTGGGGAAGGCAGTTTAAATGGCGCTCAGAGTTGGGACAGTTGTGGCTAACGGGCGTTGCCCCCCACCCCCCACTTCATGGGCCCTTGCACTGTCCTGAAGGATTTGTCACATTCTTCGCTGCGAGCGTTCTGCAGGGTGATCACCTGATGATAACGATGATTAGAATAATGGCCAACATATTTTGAACGTTTACTACCTGCCAGGCACTGGGCTTGGAGCTTTATGGGTATTATCATTCCATCCTCATACCAGTCCTATGAGAGAGTTGGCAGTATTATTCCATTTTAAGGGTGAGAAGTTGAAGCACAGAGAGACTGAGCCGCTTGCTAGTAAGCAGTGGAGACAGGACTCAAACCCAGGCAAGCTGGGCCCAGACGCTGTCAGCACGGCCACCACACAGTGATTGAGGCTCACACTTTGGCCTTTATATTAAATTGATTTGGGTCTCTAAGGATGAGCGTGATTGACACCAAAATACCTTTTGGATCCTTCAGTAAGCTGGGTAATTCGTATGTATGGACTCAAGCTGCGTCCCAGTTGACAGGGTGATGTGGGTTGACCATTTGTTTCTTGACCGCCAAGCAACCGAGCAGATCCCTTTTCCGATGTCCAGATGTGGGCAACATCTGGCAGACTGGCAGGACTTTTCTGGCTTTCATCCAGATGTTCCCCCTTTTCACTCCATGTAGGCACAGCTGGGACTTGCATCCCTCTGGACATGTTTGTATGTGGGAAATTTCTGGTTGAAAAGGATCCACTAGTTTGAAAGCATCATCTTGTGACTTCACAAAGGTAGGATGTCAGTTTTGGTTCCTCTGTGTAATCCAGGCCTGAGAGACATTAGACTAAGCTAGAGAAAAATCAGTAGCTTTGGGAAAGTGTCAGCAGCAGAGGGAGAAATTCCCTCCTTCCCTTCTTCAGCCAGGGAAGCTGGGACGAGGCTGGCTGGTGAAAAGCACTGCAGGCAAGTAGCTGTTGCAAGTTCCCTGCAAGGGTTCCTGACTTTCCTATCCTATCTTCTAGTGGATTTGATCAGATGCTCGAGTAACAGAGCCAGGAATCCTGGTGAACGGGGACATGTCAGCCAAGAGACATTCTTGGGCATTCATGAGCATGAGAATGGATCTGGGGTGAGAAGGTTCACAGAGCCTTTAAGAGGAAAGGAGTTCAAGACATCACAAATTTAAGATAATGGTGATTGAACAGAAAGTCCTTATTTTATATAGTAAGCGCCAACGAGTGAATGAATGACTATGAATGAATGAATAAGTGAATGAATGATTTAGTAAATGTATGAATAGGTGAATGGACTGATGGACTTTGACAGCGAAGGCCTTGATTTGGTGGGAGCTGAGCTGACTGCAAGTACTGACAAAGGGAAGGGGCCTGTTCTTGTCCCCTGGGACACCCTGCAGCTCAGGATCAGGCAGAGAGAGGCTGAACCACTGAACCTTGCCTCTCACTGCCCACCCCACCCCAGCCCATTCTGCTGGGCCCTGTGGTCCCGGTCCTTGTCTGAGTCCTGGCCATGGCAGGATTGGAATCCGTGCCACTGCAAAGCTGATGGCGGCTGCAGCCCCCCACCCCTGGGAAACCTGTAACCCCCTTCCCCTTCCCAGCCGCTCCTCCAGCCCTAAGTCACTGCATCTTCCCTTTTGTCACACTTCTGATGTTTTGAGGACTCCAAATAATGGATCTGGGAAGGTATCTGAAAGCTCATCGAATCCAGCCCTCAGATGGGTAAACTGAGATCCAGGGAGGAGGAAGGACTTGCCCAAGGTCACAAGCAAATGGGAGACAGAGCCCCATTGCTGTGGAAGGATCAGGGGAGTTCCCACTAGACTTAGGATAACATTGCTCCATTGAGCAGGTAGGACGGGAGAGGCCTGGGATTCTTGAGCTCAGGTAGCTTCATTGGGTCTCTCCTGGCCTCTGGGGCCAAGGGTAGCAGTTCTTAGTTCCTGGGGTCCTGAATCCCCCAAGCATTTTATGAGAAAGGCAACAGAGTCGGGGGTGGTACTTAGGGATCTGCTCTCCATCCTGGGCCTTCTGCTCCAGCTGCGCAGCACTGACCCTCAACTCGAGCATCTAGGCAGCTGCTCCATCATGGAGGATGGGCTGAGGCTGAGGGCCCGTGTTAGACATGCCCGCGCCCAGCAGGGGCCTCTATGCTGACCCCAGGTGCTGAGGGGTCCGGACCGCACCTCCTGGATTGACGCCCACATCCCACTTTACACCTGAGCTGTCAACCAGCAGTATAGCCAGTGACCTGTGCAGGTACTACCTGGTGCGTCTCTTCCTGGACACCCAAGATGGTGAAGTTGGATGTCAGTCCCTAATGCTTCTTCTCTCTTCCCTTCCCTGGAGCCTGCCACACAGCGAGGGCTGTGCCTAGACTGTGGCCAGAATGACTCTGGGGCAGGTACCGAGAGAGAGAGAGAGAGAGAGAGAGAGAAAGAGAGAGAGAGAGAGAGAGAGAGAGCGAGCATGTGTTCAGGGGTTAAGAGGGCTGGCTCTAGAACTCTGGGAGTTTTCAAGCATGTAAGACTCAAATAAAATCTAAGTGAGAAGAGTACTGAGCTTATCAGAAATCAGGTTCAAATAAATCCCTTGACTTGTCTTAGCTTCAGGTTCTTTTAGCAAATTGGCAGTAATTCCTGCGTAGGCCAGAGAGCCTGTGCAGAAGTGATCCTACAAGCTGTAAGGCACTACACAGGTGCAATGTCACTCAATCTTCCATCAGGAGAAGACAGTGGACAGGAAGAGAAATGGCTCTGGTTTGGGGACACAAGGGCCTGAGCAGGCTCCAGCATCTCCTTGCCGTGCTTCTTTCAAAGTGCTGGCCTCTGTGGCCCTCCACAATCCCAGGCAGCAGGGGTCGGGGAGCCCCGAGTTCTCAGCCCTGAGACTTCTCACTTTCTTTCCAGGTGATGAGGCTGAGGGGACAGCCCTTTCCCAAGTCTCCACCCCAGATCAGTCATGGTGGCCCCTTGTGGGGCTTCAGCACTTTGCATTCTGTGCCTTTCTATGGTTTAGCTTCCCATTTACCATCAGGCTTCTCCTTCTGGGACCGAGGAGAGTCCTGCGATATCCCTGCACCCCTAGATGGGGTTTGGTGTGGTGGGGAGAGAAAGGATAACTTTCCCCTGAGCTAAGAACTGACAGACAGGTGGCCACCTGCTGTGTCCCAGCAAAGCTGATGGCATCCAGCACAGGCTGTTCAGCGGTTCCTGCTGTGACAGCAGGACTCACCCTGTGTGCCCCCCACCCCGACATATAATAGCTTATGAATAGGGATGAAACGGAGCCCACTATAGAGAGCATCTCTCCCCAGCTGGGAGACCATCCATCCAGAGATGGTACATGACTTGCTCTGGGTCACACAGCAGTCTAGTGGCAGGGCAGGTCCCTACTCTCGGCCTCCTCCGGGGCCACTTGTGCTGCCTCTAGAACCCAGCCCCTGCTTCCGCCTCCTCCCACGCCCTGAGCTTGAGCTCCCAGGAGGAGCTGGCTGGAGCCATAGATGCAGAGATGCCCAGGGAATTGTTTTACATATTTGTTAATCGGGTCTCAGAGAGAGACAAGGGCCCCGAGCTCATCAACCAGGAAAGAATCCAATTTGGCTTTTATGGCCACGGTTATTGGTCTTATTTTGTGGGGATCTTTTTATTTTTTTTTTTTATTAGCGCAGCAAGCTGGGAGCTGGGGACCTGACTGGCTGCTAGGCCCAGTGCGTCCTCCCTGCCCACACTGAACTCCAGGCAGCAGCCAGGACTTGGGCCTGGGCGTGGGGCAGAGGTGGGAGGAGGCTGCAGCCTGGACAGGTTGGTGAAGGAAGGCCCTGAAGGTTTTCAGGAACCTTCTGACCCTACAGGCAAGGGGTGTTTGGGGCCCTGGCTATATTTTACAGGTCCTGTAAGCGTTGCTGGTTTTATGAAGCTTTTATTGCCTTTTCCTCAGAAAGGCAAGGCTGTTTGGTGGGTGCCAGGAGCCAGGCCTGATGGGTCTGGGCTGTGAGGTCTGAGTTGTGCAGGTGGAAAGGAGTGGGGAGGAAGGGGCAAAAGTGGGTCAGTTGGGGTGGAACGCCTCTTGTCAGTAGAGCACGGTAGCTAAAAGGATGGGCTGCGACTCCAGTCTGCAGAGGCTCAGATCCCAGCCCCATTCCTGCAAGCTGCCTTGTAGAGCTGAGGCTAGAACAGAGGTGCCATAAATAAGTAAAGTGCCCAGTGCTGGGCACACAGCAGTGCTCGGTGGATGGGCAGCTCCCCACCCAAGCCCATCGCATGGGGCCTGGCAGATAGTGAGCCCGTGGCCGTCTATTTCCTTTTGCTGCCTGGCCCCACCAGGAGGAGCTGGTTGGCAGATCTGGGTGGTCTGTTTATGTCCCCCTCTTGGACATAAAGTCCTATTCCTGGCCCAAATGCCATCATTCCTTCCTCCCCATGCTGGAGGAAGAGGCACTTCGAGGAGTGAGGCCTGGACAGAGATCCAGGAGGCTGAGTCCATCCCCAGGACCAGGGGATGGGGCACCTGCGGAGAGGCAAGTGTGAGCCCCAGTAGGGAAGGCCCACGTCTAGATCACCTGCTGGAGGAAGTCACTGGGAACTCGGGAGAATGGTCCTGGACCACGTGGGGAGGTGGTCTAAATACAGATTCCTGGGCCCCGCCCCCTGAGCCCCTGAGTCAGATTGGCTGTATCTGGTATCTGGCCCTAGAGTTTGTATTTTAACAAGTACACCGGGTGACTGGTCCACATTCAAGTCTGAAGACCAATGTGGTAGAGAATGAAAGAGTCAGCTCCGGCCTACTTGCAGACCTGCCACAAGCCAGGGCCAGATTTGGACTTCTTCCCATCTGTGAAGTTCCTAATGATCATGTTTGCTGCTATGACTCAGCAAGTGGGGTGTCCCTATCCCCATTTTACAAATGAGGAAACTGAGACTTGCCCAGTGGACCCAGCTAGTGGCAGAGCCAGGGTTTGAACCCAGGTCTATCTGATGACAAAAATCCATGCTTAGCCCCTTCTTCCCCCTCAGAAACAATCCGGCCCTGGCGCTCTCAGTACCTGCTGTCCTCTTAATGTTGGGGGACCAATTATGTTTCCCTGAGCCCACTAGACAGAGAATACACGGAACATGGCAAAGTGACAATGGCTGTCGTGACCATTGAGGTTGCGTTCCTCTGGTGCTGGCTGGGACGGTTCCCCGGGTGATATATCGACTAGAGCAAAACTTGTTTGCCTGGTGTATATGGAGTTGTTGGGCTTACGAGTTGGTGCCCACAGTTTCCTCACCCGCTGTCAGCCCGGGGAGGCATTCCTGCAGCCTACCCTCCTCTGAGAAATGAGGGGGGCTGGGCAGGCTTATCACGGAACCCCCATCTAACACCCTCTCCTCTCCACCCCCACTAGGCTCCCAATAAATAAGCCCAGATTTTCTTTGCTGGGGATGAATGGTCATGTGTGTCCCTCTGAATTTCCTGCCCTCTGCCGGCACATGTAGTCCCCCCAAGGATGGTATTCCTTAGGGGGCAGCAAGTCTGATGGGAGGAGGTGCAGGTACCTACCTTAGCTGCAGCCACAAAGCCAGGTTTCCTCAGGGCTGGGGAAGGGCACGGCGGTAGTAGGGTTAGGATTTTCTTGCTGAAGGAAGGACTCAGACATATGATGCCAGTCACCCAGCCACTCCCCTTCCTCTACTGGGCATTTCCTGGCTCTGTTGCCATTTTCCTTTGAGATTCTGAGTAGGACTTGGGGCTTCTTGGGAGAAAACTCTAGGAGGTTCCTAGGACCCAGCTGCTAGGAGGGGGCTCCCTGTTTCACCCCCACTTTCCATCTGGGATGCTTTATACCCCATTTTATTGGTCAGGGTTCTCCATTGAAACAGAACCAATAGGATGTATACAGATGAGATAGATAGATAGGTAGGTAGGTAGATAGATAAAAGAAATGGCTCACATGACTGTGGAGGCTGAGATGTCCAAGCTCTACAGTTGGCAAGTTGGAGACCCAGGAGAGCTGATGTGTAAGATTCTGTTGGGAAGCCAGCAAGGACCCGGGAAGAGCCAATGTTTCAATCTGAGTCTGAAGGCTGGAAAAGACCAATGTCTCAGCTCCAGTGGTCAGCAGCAAGAGTTCCCTCTTACTCAGCCTTTTAATTCTATTCAGGTCTTCAATTGATTGGATGAGGCCCACCCACATCAGGGAGGGCAAGCTGCTTTACTCAGTCCGCACACCCAGAATCGTGTTTGGTCAAATGTCTGGGCAGCCCGGGTGCAGTCAAGCTGACACGTGAAATTAACCATCCCACCCACGCTCCCACTGAAGGGAAGGCAGACTCCTGAAACTGCTGGAGACTTCTTTTGCGCCTTACTCTCACCTACTGAAAGCAGAATTACCGAGACTTGAGTGATTTCAGCTCTTAGGGGCTTGCAGGCTTGCAAAAGAGCAGTGGGTTTCTTCAGTGAGTATTGACAGACATCTCAGCTCTCAGGGAACTCAAGGGCTGCTTGGAATGGCGAAAAGAACGTATTAGGCTTTGGGATCCGTAGGCCTGAGATTCAAATGCTAGTTCCACTCCTATTCGCTGTGTGATCACAAGGGAGTCCCTTAACCTCTCTGATTGTTTCTTCCTCTGTAACATGGGGTTGCTCATAATGCTCCCTTGCAGGACTGATGTGAGTTTAAGAGAGACTGGATAGGGTACTTGCACGTGGTAGACACACAGCTAATGATTACATTATGATTCTCTTAATGAGGTTCTGCACTGAGTGAGTGGAGCTTTTGCCTCATTTTCACCACCATGTCTCCAATGCTTTTGTAAGCTTCCTGACCTGAGCTGGACTGCCCAGGTCTCCAAGAAGAACTTGGGATTCTGTCTGGTAGGCACAGAACCAGGGCATCTGAGGGATGGCATACTCTCAGAAGATGGGGTATTAGGACTCAGGACAGTGAGAGCTAGGAGGGACAGAGCCCCCTTCTGTCCACTCCTGCCTTCTCTGCTTCAGTTGAGCTGAATTCACCAAAGGAGCGGGCAGACACATAACCAGGAAGCGGAAGACACAGTGTTCCCACTTCAGCATGTTAGGGGTAAAGCTATTCAACTCAAAAATGTGTCGTTTCCAACTTCTGCCCAAACCTCTCAGCCCAAGGGTAGGAGAGTCAGACACCCCAGGATGTTTCCAAGGACCAAAGCTGAACCAGGGAGGCCAAAACACCCCAAGACAGGAAGAAAAGCTGATTCGCTCCTAATTGCCATTAAATTGTATATATATACATAGACGTATTTTAAGTCGAATCTGCATGTCTAATGTGATTTCTTTGATTACATTTTAATAGTCTAGCTGGGATGGAGGAATGAAGAAGGAAGGGTGCTGTCACCCTTCGACAGGAGAGAAGTTGTAAACAGGGCTGCCGGCAGACAGGTCTAGAGAAGGAGGAGGCCCCAGTGTGAAGCTGGGCGTGTCTCTGAGGCAGCACCACCTCCCACCAAAGCCCCATCCTGTCCAGATGGGCAAGTCCATCTGGCTTGTGACTTCTCCCTTAGACCTTAAAAATAGCTGCCCTATTTTGGCTCTTTGGGTCCACATATCATCTCCAGGTCTGGTGGTTCCCTGGGGCTGCCAAAAACTCCTCCCAGACTCTGGTGATGGAACAGATGGAACACTCCTTTGAGCCAAGAGTCCCGGCTCTGCCACTGAAATATGACCTTGGGTAAGTCCCTTCTCCTTGCGGGGTCTCAGTTTCCCCATCTGTAAAATGAAGGAGTTGGACTAGATGTGCTCTGGTGTCTCTTCTGGGTCCGATGGTCGTGACCTGCTTCCTACTCATTTTAAAGAACCCCCTCTCCATCTCAGGGGAACAGGAGATTCCCCACTTATGCACCTGCTGGTCATTTGCCAACTCCCTCTCTCCCAAGTCCTTCTGCTTTCTAACTAGGATCCCTCCTGCTGCAACCGGAGCCAACTCTCCTTGTTTTCACTCCTTGGAGGACAGAACCCTCCTCCTTTGCCTATTATAGGAACTCCTCAAAGAGTTGAAGGCTGTTAGCAAAATCCCTTCCACACACATACACACACATTCTATTTTTAAATAGCATTCATTTCTGATTCTAAAAGACTACCTGATCATTGTAGAAAAATTGGAAATAGACAAGTATAAAAGAGGGAATAAAAATCATCCACAATCCTCCCAGAAATAACCACTGTTAATGGTTTTTTTAAAAATGCACATATATGTGGATTTATTTTTCTGTTATAAAATTAGTGTTATGCTGTAAATATAGCTTTGAGTTGCCCCAAGCCTGGCCCGTGAAACTGGGCCAGGTTCTTCCTTCCGAGGCTCTCCAGAGTCTGCTGTTCCCTTTCAGGCAGGCGCCCCACTTGCTTTTCCCAAGAGGAGGACACCTGTTCCATGGATGTGTGCATGGGAGCCTGGGAGGTCCAGAGTTTAACTTCGACCACATCTGAATGTGTATGTGACAGAGACAGAGGGACAGAGAGCGAGAGAGCACGCGTGTTAGTCACTGAGCATGAGCATATGCCACGGGCCCACCCTAATGGGAGATCATTTTCTTTGTCCTACTTCAGGCTCTTTGTCTGAGCCAATGACAGAAACCAGAGGAGCCACCCTTAGCTTCTTTCCATGGAGCAGCTGGAGCTCCTTGATAAGCTAATCAATTCCCGTCATTTGAGAAAGGAAAACAAATTTGCAATTTGCTGCCCGTCTGTCCTGTGGGGGCCTGAGGAGGTGGATGCCAGCTGAGGCATCCGAGTGAGACCCCACCCACCAGCGGGCCTCACTCGGCTTGGTGGGATCTCTCAGAGGGCATCCACCCTCCTTGGTCTGCAAACTGGGCTTCTTGGAGATTCTGGAGGTGTCACAGCTGAAGGGACCTGGGCTTTTCCCATCCTACTGCCGGAGGGAGAGACAGGGCCCCAAGAGGGGACAGGACATGGCCAGGGCCACACAGAAAGTTGAAGGATATGGAGCCATGTCACTCGACCACCCCCCGTCTTGTGTGATGGTCCATGTGGCGGCTTTTCTTTTCAAGGGTGGGCTGAGAAGGCAGGCGTCGGGGTGGGGAGGGAGAGTGGACTGAGAGACAAAGAACCCATCCAGTCCACTTCCTGCTTGTCCATTTCATACTCTTCAGAATCCTTCCCACTGCAGGTAGAAGAAACCATTCTCTCTGCCACATGCTTACACTGTTTGGTATCTGACTTCCCTCTGTACAGGGGAAAGTGCTATCGCCTACCTAACCCAGATTCTTCAGAGATTCCATTTCCTTCCTTTATTCAACAAATATCTGCCAAGCAGTGACCCCTTCCAGGATTATTTTAGGCCACGGAAACCCAGCGGGGAACATGACAGCCAAGTCCTTGCTCCCTTGGAGTTCATGTCCACCCAGCTGTGGAGCTCTCACTGGAAGGCAGAATGGCTGTGGCCAATTTTCTGGTCACTTAAATTCAGCAAATGCTGTCCCCAGGGCACGGAGTCACACGTATCAGACAGGGCTCCGTTGAAGTTGTTGCAATTACTACTACTACGTAACCAGCCGTCCTGAAACTCAGTGATCTATGACAACCAGTGTATCATGCTCGTGTACTCTGCAGGTCAGGGCACAGGAGAAGGTGGCTTAGCTCTGCTCCACAGTATCTGGGCCTCAGCTGGGAAGACTTGAAGGCTGGGGGTTACTCCACTTACAGGGGCCAGGATCACCTGGAGGTGTCGTCACTCACGTGTCCAGGGGTTAATGCTGCCTGTCAGCCGCGTTGTCCGCAGGAGCTCCTACCTGTGGTCTCTCTGTACGGGCGAGTTTGGGCTTCCTCACAGCATGGCCGCTGGGTTCCAAGGACGAGTGTCCCAGGAGAGCCAGGTGGTAGCTGCATCTTTATCACCTAGCCTCAGTAGTCACAGAGCACCACTTCTGCTGTGGCTATAAGCTCACCCGGATTCAAAGGGAAGGAATGCAGACATTACTTCCTGCTGGAAGAAGTCTCAAAGTCACATTATGAGAAAAGCATGTGGAATGGGCGATATTGTTGATGAAATCTTTGGCAAATACAGCGTGCCACATGGGTCTTTTAGGAATTCACAGACCTTAGGGGGAAGCAGATTATAAAAAACAGTAGCTGTCCTTTCCCAAGCACTTATACCTACCAGGCACTATGGTCAGCCTGCTGTGTACATCACCCTTCCAACACCTCCGTGCTAAGTACTGTTAGCCCCATTTTGCAGATGGAAAGACGGAGGCTCAGAAAAGTTACCCTGCCTGCCTTAACTCATACAGCTGGGATTTGCACCCAAGTCTGTCTGCCTCCAAAACCATAGCTCTTAACACTCTCCTTCTCCATCCCTAACTAACTTTTACCCCCAAAGTGTGGTGAGAAGCTTAGACAAGCAGCTGGGGGTGGGGGTTCAGATCTGGGAAGGCTTTTTGGCAGAGGTGACACTTGAGCAAGGCCTTGAAAGCTGCTTTAGATTTGTACACGTGCAAAAAGGAGTGACCTTCCTCGTGGGGTAGCAGTGGGATAGAGGGGCTGCTGAGTTCCAGAATCCTGGCCTTTGACCCCCTAACACACCAACACATTCTAAACTGTACCCCCTGAAAGGCAGGCTGAGACTGTGGTCAGGGCGGATGGACATAGTCCCAGAAAAAGTGCCAAAGCCGCCCCTCTCCCTTTCCATCCTGTTACCATCAGCTTCCTCCCTCAGAAGCTGGGAAAGCGGGGGAGGCTCCCACAGGCCCCCACCTCCCGGTGCAGACTTGGTTTTGTCCTTTGGAGGTGGAGTGAGGCTGAGCGACCTCTGATTCACACTCAGGAGTGTGTACTCATATGGTTGGGCCCGCAGTTACATGCTTTAGGGTACCGCAACGAGGAAGTTGAATTATTTCATTGATAGGAATCTTGCGTATTACAGGAGCACTTCCCGCCCCTTGCAGGCTCTCCCTTTCCAGTCTTCTGCTGTGCCCTCCTCCTCTCCCACCCACCACCAGACCCCCTAGCTCACTCAGTTAATCTCTTTGTTTCCTATTTGGGTCTCTGTCTTCCCCACCGGTGCCACTCTCCTCTCTGGCTCCCTCCCTGATCTCTCCCAGGTCGTGTCTCTTTGTCTCTGGCTCCCTCCTTCCCCTCGCCCTCTCTTCCTCACTTGCTCTGGGCTGACAGCAGCCCCCTCTCTTCCCGGACAGACTGTCTAATTGAAATGGAGCACTCTAGAGAATGTTCATCGGAAAGGCAGCATTAATTAGCCAGCTCTGGCATAATTAGCTTCCTCCTCTCACTGCCTGGCATCTAACTAGATAATGAGTCTCTCTCTGTCCAAACAGAGGGCAGGCAGGACAAGGGGAACAGGCCATGCCCAGGGATGCCAGGAGCCTCCCGCCTTCAGGCCGCCCTGCTGGAGTCCTCAAGCTGCCTCGCCCTGCCCTCTCCTGCCAGGCCCTCCTGCTGCTTCTGCCCAAGTCTTGGGGAGACAGATGCTTGGGCCCTGCCCATGCCCAAAGGTTTGACGTTGCTGGAGCTGCATGTTAAGTGGTCTGAGCCTGACAAACAGTGGCTGCAGCTGCAGCGTCCCACAGAGGGGGTGGGGAGGTATTGAGAGTTCTTGAGGAGAGCTATGACAGGCATCTAGCCCTGGCACAGCCTCCTGGGCAATGGATGAGCACAGTAGAGTCTCCAGAGGGGAACAAAGAAATCTGTTCACGTGACAGATAATAGCCAATGTACTACACAGACTCCAGACTGCTTCCCTCCTTGACCCTCCCCACAATCGTATGAGGCAGGAATGGCCACCTCTATTTCATAGATGAAGACTCTGAGGTTCAGAGAGGTTCACTGCCTTGCTAATGTTCACGCTACCAGGACCCAAACCAGGGTCCATCTTATTCCAAAGATCATGTTCTTTCCCTTCTACCCCGATACTTCTGGAAGGTACTCTATACTTGCTCATTAAATGAAAGTGATTACAATGGAGTCATACCTCACGTTGGCTTTGAGTTCTAAAACCAGAGAATGCAGCAAATATTGGAAAATGATGCATCGTGAAAATTTCCCTCGACTATCCCTTACGCAGAAAGGACTGACTATCTCTTCTGTTGGCCATTGGGCTGTGATTCTCTCTTTTCTTTGGCCTTGAAAGCCCTGATCTAGTTGGGGGACATGATGGGCGTGTAAGATTTTTCTTTCTGTTTTGTGCACATGTGGTTGAGTTCAGTTGAGTTAAATGCCCGCTTGATGCAATTCCATTGTAGTATTTGTACTCGGTTATGAGTAGGCAGGCTTAATGCCCGGAGCTGGTCGACTGCAGCCACAGGGCACCATTCTCTCTCTCTCTCCGTCGTCGTGTCCCCCCCCCCACCCCCACTCCCCCCCCACCCCCCGCCTCTGGCCCCCAGCCTGCTGACCTTCTCCTTCTCCTACAGGCTATGGACTCAGAAGATGACCCATTGCTGCAGGATGTGTGGCTAGAGGAGCAGGAAGAGGAGGAAGCCACAGGTGAGGCCCTTAGGAGAGCCCAGAAGCCGGGGCCCCAAGCTGAGGCAGGGGGTCAGTGTTGCTGGCGGCACTGGACCTTGCCCTCGCGGCCACCCGCTTCAGGCTTCTGGAGTAGCCTGGGTTGGGCCTTCACCAACCCGTGCTGTGCAAGTCTGGTGCTCTTTCTGGGCTGCAGCATCCCCATGGCCCTGACAGCCTTCATGTTCCTCTACTACCCACCGCTGGATATTGACATCTCCTACAATGCCTTTGAGATCCGCAACCACGAGGCCTCCCAGCGTTTTGACGCCCTGGCGCTGGCGCTCAAGTCCCAGTTTGGGTCCTGGGGGCGCAACCGGCGCGACTTGGCTGACTTCACCTCTGAGACCCTCCAGCGCCTCATCTCAGAGCAGCTGCAGCAGCGGCATCTTGGCAACCGCTCGCAGAGGGCCACCAGGGCCCCCCGTGCGGTCCCTGCTGTCCCTCAGTGTGACCCAGGCCCCTGGTGGGACGCCCCCGCCGCCCGGAAGCCAGCAGCCAATTGGAGCAGGCGTCTGCGGCGCGAGGCCATTGCCCTGGCGGATCTGGCAGCCAACCAGAGGGAAGTCCCAACGGACCAAAGGCCAGACGAGAACGGGCGACACCAAGTCGGCACTCCGTCCCCTGTAGCGGCCGCGAGCAATCAGAGCCGTGCCCGCCGGGGAACCTCGCATTGGGACTACACGCGCTCATACGTGAGCACCAACACGCAGACACACGCGCACTGGCGCATCGAGCTCATCTTCCTCGCGCGTGGCGATGCGGAGCGCAACATTTTCACCAGTGAGCGGCTGGTCACCATCCACGAGATCGAGCGCAAAATCATGGACCACCCAGGCTTCCGCGAGTTCTGTTGGAAGCCTCATGAAGTGCTCAAGGACCTGCCACTCGGCTCCTACTCCTACTGCTCCCCGCCCAGCTCGCTCATGACCTACTTCTTCCCCACTGAGAGGGGTGGCAAGATCTACTATGACGGCATGGGCCAGGACCTGGCAGACATCCGGGGTGAGCAGGCCTGGGTGTGGCTGGGGGAGGGGCTTGAGGGGGTGGGGTTTGAAGGAACCTGGGGGTGGGGCTTGTAAGGGGGGAGGCCTGAATGAGACTGCGAGCGGGGCTTGGTGGGGTGGATTGGAAGGCTTGACGTTTGGTTCAGTGCTTTAGAGGCTGGTGAGAGGATGGTGAGGGACGTGGCTGTGAAGGCACAGTCAGGCCGGAGCTGAGCGCTGGGCAGGCCTGAGGGTCACGCGAGGAAGGACTGGTGGCAGAGTGGGGTGTGAGGTGGTTTTCAAGGGACGCAAGGAAGGAGGTTTGGGCTCATGCCTGGATTGAGAGATGGGGAGTTATGCTGTGGCCAGGTAGAGAAAGCATGGGGAGAGGCTTGCGCATGAGGTTTAGCAGAGACAAGCCTGGGTGTGGTTACAAAGAAACTGTTATCTGCTTAGAGGAATATAGGTGCGTGGCTGGGGTTGAAGGAAGACCAAGGTGGGATTGGTTTGAGGTAAGCAGGGATGGGACTTGAGAAAGAATGGAGCTAGCTAGGCCAGAGAATGGTTGTAGGGGTGGGGCTTGGGTGTGGCTTTTAAGGCGGGAGGGGGGGGGGCATGTGCAGTGCTCTAGGCAGATGAAGGCCAGACTACAGAGACTGAGCCGTGAAATTAGCTGAGGTTCAAATGGAAATGAAAATGTCAACGTAGTGGGAGGTCCCTGGGGGGGGAGGGGGGAGCTTGGGAGCTGCTCCTCTTGGGCAGCTGTGAGTTCTCTAAACCATCCCTCTGTCCCATTGGGGACAGTTTGAGGCAGCCGAGGGGGAGTTTCTCAGCTCTTTAGAAAGGGGTAAGGTGGTGGGGAGGGCAGGATGACCTTGATGGGAGGACTGGTGGGAGCTGACCCACTGAGCAACTTGGGCACCCATCCCTGCCCCTGCAGGCTCCCTGGAGCTGGCCATGACTCACCCCGAGTTCTACTGGTATGTGGACGAGGGTCTGTCTGCAGAAAACCTGAAGAGCTCCCTCCTGCGCAGCGAGATCTTGTTTGGAGCACCCCTGCCCAACTACTATTCGGTGGATGACCGCTGGGAGGAGCAGCGGGCCAAGTTTCAGAGCTTCGTGGTCACCTACGTGGCCATGCTGGCCAAGCAGTCTACTAGGTAGGAGGTCCAGCAGCCCCCGGCATGTGCCTGCTCTGTGTGTACTAGGGAAGGGCTCTATTAGAGTCGGCAGTTGGTTTCCAGGTGCTTTTTTCTCATAATCCCCAGACCCCCTCCCTGGAACCTTTCTCCTGGGAAGTCTTTCTTCCCAAATCGGGAGCAGAGCCACATATATCCTTGATGTCCCTCTGACAGGTGGACAGCTCCTTTTCTTGATTAGCACTAACGGTTCGTAGGCATGACAGCTCTGAAGGAGGTAGGAAATCCCAGAACTCCTGCCCTGGAGGTCTTGGGTATTGATTTTCTCCGGCAATGGTGCTAGCGGGCTTTCCAGAAAGAGTATTAACCAGGGATTCGGGAGTTCCTCTCTGTCTCTAATACCCAGGGAGATAATTTGCAAGTCCCTTCACTTCTCTGGGCCTCAGTTGAATAGTGGAGACGGTAAGGCCCGCTACCCTTCCGGAGTCTAGAGAATATGAGCTAAGAGACTGGACAGTGGGTGCTTTGGGTGATGGGTGCTTTCGTTGTCCTCCAAGCCTTGGGATGTGTGTCTAAGAAAACAACTGGGCCCCTCTCCACCAGCAAAGGACACTAGATAGTTTATTTATCAGTCCTGCCAGGCAGTAATTCCAGTGCCTCTGAGTCCCCTGCCCTGACAAGTTAGTCCTGGGCAGGAGAAATCATTCTGCCTGAAATACCCTCGTTCATTCCGTTACTCATCCATTACACTGAGCAACTACTGAAATAACCAGAGCTAATGTTTGCTGAGCACTTGCTCTGCCAAACACTGTTCTAAACGCTTTATTCACACCATTTCATTTAATTCTCACACCACCTCAATGAGGTAGGTGCTGTTATGATTATCTGTTTTACAGTTGAGGAAACTGAGGCACACCACAAGTAAGTAAGTTGTCCAAAATTACAAAGCCCACAAGAGGTGGAAGACATTAAAATCCAAGCGTTCTAACCCGGAGCCCTCACCCTTTGTGTTTTCTATGCCCGTTGCTGCACTCAGAGCTTCTCTGTGCACTGCTTTTTTGCCAGGCAAATCCCTGTTCATCCACTAAGATCCACCCTGGGCAGTTTATCCCTGAAGCTGGATTAAATGCACTTCTACCCACTTCTACAGTCCTCTTCTTTTTCCCTCCGGGAGGCAGGAAAGAGCATACATAGGCTTTTGAGTCCAATATATCTGGGGTCAGATGCCAGTTGCTGCACTTAGCGGTGGGAGTTTCATTGAGCTATTTCACCTCTCTGAGCTACCATTTCATCATAATCCTTGTCCCTCTGTATTTCAGGTGTTTAATTCTTTGTCACTCAAGGTGTAGTCCTCAAATCAGCAGCATCAGTAGCCCCCGAGGACTTGTTAGAAATGCAGAATCTCAGAATCTCCAGGCCTTTCCCAGACCTATAAGATTTTGTTCAACTTTGACGAAGGTCTAGTTTAATTATGTCTCAATAGAGTGTGTGTTTGTTGAAGTCTGGGATTGTTCCTGGCTTGTTTCTATAGGCCTAGCCCCTAGCACTGTGCCAGAAACACCTTAGTGGGAATTTGTCTGGGGGTAAATGGATGGGTGGAGGTGCTCCAGGGAAAGGTACTTGCCTGGGTTGGGAAGCTGGGAGGGGCTGGCTGTAGAAGGAGCTTCAGGGTTTCAGAAATCAACAATTACCTCTGCCTAATACATTCAGCTGCCAAGACGAAACCCCTGCTCTGGGTAAAAAAGCCTCTCTTCCCCTTCCCATTCCCCCAGAGCTGCATAGAATGGTGACCACCAAGACCCTTGTAGACTTGACTTAGTACCTTCTTTTGGATTAATAAAATCTTTTTTTATTATTCTAGTATTGGTTACCCAAGAGATGGCAGCATGCACCTTGACTTATTCCAGAATAATACAAATGATCACTTTTAGTACTTTCCTGATAATACTAGAATCTTAGAACACAGTTCACTGCGTTTATAATCCCTTCAGCCTTTTGCATTTTTGGTGCATGCATTTTAATTCTATATACATTTAAAACCCCATAAGATATTACGTTTTCATTTTAGTGTGTCAGTCTCCATTTATATTTACTTACATATTTACCTTTTCTGTTGCTCTTCATTACTTTCTACAATTTCACGTTTCCTTCTGGGATCATTTTCTTTGTATCTGAGGAACTCTCTTTAGTATTTTTTTTTTTTTTTAGTGCAGGTTTGCTGGTGATAAATTCTGTTTTATTTGCCTAGAAAACATCTTTATTTTACTTTTATTTTTGAAGTTTATTTCTGCTGGTATAGGATTATACACTGGCAGCTATTTTCTTTTAATACTTTAAAGATGTCAATCCATTATGCTCCGACTTCCATCATTTCTGTGGTTAAGTCAGGTGTCAGTCTTTTTGTTGCCCCTTTGAATGATTGTCTTTTTTTTCTGTGGCTGTTTTTAACATTTCTCTTTGTCGTTGATTTCACCAGTCTTACTATGATTTATGTTGGTATGGTTTCCATTGTTCTGCTTGGGGTGCACAGAACTTCTTGAATCCGTGGGTTGATAACTTTCATCAGTGTTAGCAATTTCCCAGCTATTATCTCTTCGAATGTTGCTTCTAACCTCACTTTCTGTCCCTTTTCATTTTTAGGATTCTACTTACACAAATGTTAGCTCTTTTCACTGAGTTTCATGTGTTTCCAATATGCTCTTCTAGGGTTTTGTTTTCTATTTTTCTCTCTATGTTTTCGATTAGATATTCCCGCTCACTGCTCTGTCTTCTGTTGTATGTCATCTGTAATTTATGTGGATACTTCTGGTCCTTCCGCCAAGTGTTGACAGCCACTTCTAATCCACTTCCATCTTTCTCTATCCACGTCCTTCCTCTCCCCAGCAAAGTCCAGGTTCTTTATGGGGGGACAGACCTCTTTGATTACGAGGTACGCAGAACCTTCAACAACGACATGCTCCTGGCTTTCATCAGCAGCAGCTGCATTGCCGCCCTCGTCTACATTCTCACATCCTGCTCAGGTAGGTCTTCTCTGAAAGCCTTCTCTCCTCCCAGTGTGCTCCTACCTGGACACAAACCTTCCTTCTCAAGAATACCAGAAATAGTCTCGAATCCACCATCTCAGAGCTGATGGGGAGGGCTGCTGAGAAATCGCCTTTCAACCCCAGGCACGTAGACTGAGGGCCAGAGGCAGGTTGAGGCTTACCCAAGTGTCCTCACTCCCAGGACCTTACAGTTTAACGTTTTGCCCATTGACCATCTTTTTCTTGCTGATAACTTTGTTTTGGGGAGTCTGGAGTATTGGACCCTTGTTAGGGACTGTTCTGTAGCCTGTTTTACAGCTCCAGGTCAGCTACCCTTTTGTCCCTCGATTTACTTTTCCAATGCCAACTTCTCAGGTACCCTACCTGCTTTTTCCTACATATACAGGAGGTTTTCTCTATTGCCCAAGTGAACGAGACATTGGTAGTATCTTCAAAAATGGAAAAGGCATTCATTCATCTATGTGACAAATATCAATTGGGCACCAACTATGTGCCAGATGCTCGAATGTGCCAGGGATCCAGTGATAAACATCACAGACACACTTTCTACCCTCACAGAACCTTTCTCTGCTGGGATAACAGATGTTAAATAAATACATGTTTATGATTTCCTACCAGCCTTGAGGTCAATTCCGTAAAGATGAGGGCCCGTGAGCAACCTGCCTCACTCAGAGATGGCTTCCTCTGCCACTCGGGCCTCTGGCCCAGCTCTTTCTCTGGGCATGGAGAAGGGTGCTCCACAGCGGGGGGACAGGTGTGAGGCAGGACCAAGCTGGGCTCAGGAACACTGAAGGGGGTGTGTATTCCTCTGGGGCCCGCACTCTATTCCTTGTCTCCTTGCTCCACCCAGTGTTCCTGTCCTTCTTTGGGATCGCCAGCATTGGTCTCAGCTGCCTGGTGGCACTCTTCCTGTACCACGTGGTCTTTGGTGTCCAGTACTTGGGCATCCTCAACGGGGTGGCTGCCTTCGTGATAGTGGGCATTGGTGAGTTGCTTCTGTTGCCATAGCAATGGGCTTCCTACTTGAGGACTCGGCACCAGAAAGGGCCTCCTCCCTGGTTGTAAAGCTTGGCTTTCATGGAGGCTCCAGAACGTCCCCCTCGGACCTCAGCGCCTCAGAGTGTGGTGGTGGGTGGAGTATGTATGGTGGTCCGATCCTTGGCATATAGTGAGTGTAGCCCCCAAGGGGTGGAAGGAGCGGGGGGAATACGCTGTGGAGAGGGTAGGAATGGTGGGAAAAGTCTAGGAAAGACGGGACACAGGCTAAGATTTGGAAGAAGGGGCCTAGTTCCGGGGATGGGGTGGCTCCAAGGAGCATGGAAGGTGGGGCTTGGATTCTTGGTGGGTGGAGCCAGAGTCAGATGTGTCTTTCCACATTCCAAGCTGAGAAGCAGGCCGCCCCTGGAGCCTGACCTGTCAGGGGGCCTCCCAGGGTTGGTCTGGGCCCAGCCTGGGTCTGGTCCTGGAGACAGCAAGGCGATTCTGAGCCTGCCCCTACTGGCGCGGGACTCCCTCCCCTAGGTGTGGACGATGTCTTTGTGTTCATCAACACATACCGCCAGGCTGCCCATCTTGAAGACCCACAGCTACGGATGATCCACACCATCCAGACGGCAGGCAAGGCCACCTTCTTCACCTCCCTGACCACGGCCGCCGCCTACGCAGCGAATGTCTTCTCCCAGGTGGGAGAGTGCCCTCTGTCCCTGCCCTGGCCTTTCCATTCCTCCCGTACATACCTGGCCTTTGGTCTCTGCTCTTCCCACCCACCCCTTCTCCTGTGACCACACAGCCTTTGCCTCAGGCGCTCACCATGTCCCTAGGGTCCATTTTTGTTGCTTATCACCATTGCCAGAACTTAACAAGTGGAAAAATTTTAATATGAATGGTATTTATTTTTGATGCTTGTTGATAGTAATCCAGCATCTGCCCTGAAGGCATTTGGCAGTTCCCAAGGCTCTTTCGCATTTAGTCTTCGTGACATACTTATGACAAAGGTATCATTACGTCCTTATTTTCCTAATATAGAAACTGAGGCCCAGAGAGGGAAAGTGACTTCCCCAAGGTCACACAGATGGTAAGTGGTAAGCTTGACCATGTCTCCTGACCCCTGAGCTCTTTTCACCCACTGATTCATACTGTATTGTCATCATACTGACTTTCTCGCTGTCCCCATGCTCCTCAGGCCTCTGAGTTGGGCTCAGGGGAAGGATCTAAGTTTGGGCCAAGTCCTTGGTGCTGCTAGAAGCTGAAAGGCAGTGAGCCTGCCTGAGTCTTTGAGAGATTTTATGACCTGTGTTGAGTATCCCGTCTAGAAACTACTAAATGTGTTGGGATTATCCAGGCCTACCTAGAGAACCACATCCAGGAAACAGGCAGAGCTGGGTTCAAATCCCACCTCTGCCATTTACTGGCTGTGTGACTTTAGGTAGGTCGTCCAACCTCTCTGAGCCTCACTTTCCTCATGTGTGGATTATTCAGGGACTAAGGTGAAAAGATGATTGCGAAAGTGTTTCACGAACAGGGAAGACTTGTCTGCTCGTTGGCTACAGTTTCCTTCTGACTGCCATCCCCTGTGCAGGTCCCTGTGACATTTCTAGAGTGCACCCATCACTCCAAGGCTCCAGACTCCCTGCTCCCATTACATGGCAGCATTCTCTCTTTCCTCTCGCGAACACATGGACTGGTCTCATGAGGGCGTGTCTTCCTCTGTCCCCCCAGTCATTCATGTAAGGACAGTGATCAAGCACTTGCTCTGTGCCAGGCACTGTTCTGGGCAGTGAGCCACAGTATAGACAAGAGCCTCCACTCCAGAGGTGGAGCTCCTTCTCCCCTGTTGTGTCCCCTGGTGCCAGCCCTTGCCTTCTGATGTCCTCCTGGGCCAGTGGCTGGCATCCCGCAGCCTGAGCCTTCCTACCCCGCCTCAGTCTCACCATGGTTTCAGGTCCTGAGTGCCTGCGGACCTCAGGCTACAGAGTCTGCGGGCTCCCTAGGCTCCAGGCATAACAACCCACATCCCCCTCTACCTCTTTATTGCCAGATCCCAGCCGTCCATGACTTTGGCCTGTTTATGTCTCTCATCGTGTCTTGCTGCTGGCTGGCTGTGCTCTTCACCATGCCTGCTGCTCTGGGCATCTGGAGCCTTTACATGGCACCACTAGAGGGCTCCTGCCAGACCAGGTGAGCTGGGCAGGCCGGGGTGGGGGTGCCTGCCCTCCTCTCACTGAACATCTATAACATGCCCTTGTGATTCGTTATTGAGCCCCTTCTGTGTGCCCAGTCCTATGCTGGGCGCTACTGGGGGACAAGGAATGGAGAAGAGAACCCCGTCGGGCGGTTACCATTTGTGACCACGTGCTGTATGCCAGGAAGTGGGCAAAACGCTTTTGTACTAGATTTCATTGCCATCCGCCAGGATCCTGAGAGCTCGGTCCTTTCACTCTGCCCATTTTACAAATGAGGAAACAAGGGCTTGGGGACATTGGTCACCTTTCTCAGCGTCCCCCATTCAGTAGGCAGCAGAGCCAGGATTTAAACCCAAGACAATCTGATTCTGCATTGTGTGCCCTTAGGCGCCATGTTAAATATCCTCAAGGTTCTTGTCTTGGCGGAGAGACAACATTTAGACATAGTGAGCCATGTACGAAATTGAACAGGGCAGTCCAGAGTTGCTGCCGGTCGCTGAAGGATCCGGGTTTCGTGGGCCAGTGGTCGGGGGAGGGAGGACGGGAGGGCGGAGGAGATAAGTGTACTCTGGCCTGGGTGGCTGCCTGCGCTTGGGAACACTGAGGAATGATGGAGGGTCTCTGGGCTTGAGGCCGGGCACGCAAGGCAGGATGTCAGGGGTCTGGGACGATGTCCACCTGACTATGGTGAGCCAAGGAGGGGTAAGAGGGAGACAGAAATCCAGCAAGGAGATCAGGCTTGGGCCCCGGACTAACTGCTCAGCTCTCCCACTCACACCCTCCCTTCAGGGCGGCCCTGTGTGCTGGTGAGGGCTAGGCACTGCACGAGGGCACGCTGGCTGAGGCACTGCCGTCTACACTATGGGCATTCAGATCTGACATCTCTGCAGAGGCATCGCATAAGCCCCGCCCCCTCCCCGGCTCCCGTCCGGGGCCATGGACGCAGTAGCCGTCCTGTCCTGGGCTTCAGCCGCGGCCTCTTTGCTTGGCAGCTATGGAACCCTGGGCATGTTGCTCAACCTCTCTGCATCTCAGTTTCCTTTTCTGGAAAACGAGTGTAATCCCTGTGTAGGATTCCCGAGAGGATTACGTGAGAGAATGCACATGGGGCTTCTAGCTTGTGCCTGGCTCACAGCATTCATTCTGTTCGCCGCGTGCATTATTCGTGTCCCTGGGGATGAGCCTTGTCTTCCTCACATTCGCTCCAGTCAAGGCCTCGGCCACACCGCCTACACCCTCAGCCCAGCCTGCTTCCTCCTCCAGGTGTCAGAGCCTCAGGGCCACGTGACACCAGAGGCATGGTTCCCCTGCTTTAGTCACCTTGACGCGTGGGGGGCTCTGGTTGTCATCCCTTCTCCCGGGGTAATGGCTGCTGTCACCACTTGTCTCCCCAGAGGAAGAGTGGCTCCTGAGGGCCCTGGGGGGAGATGGCACTGGAAAGAAATCAGATGCAGGCTTTTGGAAGTGTGAGATGTCAGCAGCAGTGTGAAACGGGGGTTCGTGTGGTAGCCGGGGCCTTGCCCGGCCCTCCCCTCGGGGCTCACCCCTCTCCCCCACTTTCTCCATAGCTGCCACCAGAAGTGTGGCCGCAGGCGCTCCCTGCACTTCCCCGGGGATGTGTTTGCCGCTCCGGAGCGGGCTGGGGCCCCAGCCCCGGGCCTCATGCCCTACCTGGATGATGACATCCCTTTGCTGAATGGAGAGGAGGAACCAGGTGAGACGTGGTGAAGGCCTTTCCCTGGCGAGACCTGGGGGCATCCCCTGCCACGGGAAGTAACTCTTGACAAGATTGTTTGAGGTCAGGCTGGACCTGAGGCAGGGGGCTGGAGGAGATGGTCCAGGGGATCCCCATCAAACATTTGGGTTTCCCTAGAGAGTGTGGAGACCAGGGTGGGCTTTGACTCGGATCTGGGCCAGGCCTCTGACAGGCCCCTGCTCTGCTCTGGCAGTGTCTCTGGAGCTGGGAGATGTGTCTCTGGTGTCAGTGTCCCCCGAGGGCCTGCAGCCCACCCCCGATAGGGCCAGCCGGGGTCAGCTCATTGCTCAGATGCAGGAGCTGCTGCACCACTGGGTCCTGTGGTCGGCCGTCAAGAGCCGCTGGGTGATTGTGGGTAAGTGGCTCCCCACCCTCCTTCCCCTCTGTCTTGCAGCTTCTACCCAGTATCGGAGCATGGGGGGGACTCCCCCAAAGAACGTGTAGGCATTGGGAGCCCACCCCCTCCTGCACATGATGCCTGGGTTGGCATCCATCACTCGCTCTGAACCTCACCTCCTCCTTCCTGTGTGAAATGAAGCTGGCCCCCAATAGTTTTGTTTATTGAGCACCTACTGTGTGCCAGTCATCATGCTGGGCAGTAGAGCAAAGTGCTTAATGCTTGGACTCCAGACTTAGATGAGTCTGAGCCTCAGTTTCCTATCCTATGATTGAAGATAAGAACGGGATCTATCTCAGGCAGTCGGAAGGGATGCCTTAGTGCCTGTGAAGAACTAAGCCCAGTGGCTGGCACGCAGTAGGTGCTCAATAAACCTTAAGTCCTATTATTATCACAATCAACAGTATTCAGGGTTGTGTACAATCAAGTGGATATGCCAGCTCTTTATAAGCTGTTAAATGCTCTAAGATGATGGCTGGTTCTTGGCGTAGTGTGCGATTGTAGCTTATGGTCTAATTCCCAAGTGACGTGCATAACAACAACCGACCCCTACCCCCGGAGGACCGATCCCTAGCAAGCTTCACCCACAGGCTGGCATGCTGGGCCTCTACCCACTCCTGTGGGACCCTCTCCCCACTGACCCCATAAAGGGAGCAGCTCCTTGCCAGGGCTCTGGAGGCATCACCTGGGCCCCAGCCCTTCCTAGTATGGCATCCTTTCCTCGCAGGGCTCTTTGTCTCCATCCTCATCCTGTCCCTGGTGTTCGCCAGCCGGCTCCGCCCCGCCAGCCGGGCCCCCCTGCTCTTCCGGCCAGATACCAACATCCAGGTGCTGCTAGACCTCAAGTACAACCTGAGCGCTGAGGGCATCTCCTGTATCACCTGTTCAGGTGAGGGTTTCCAGTCGGAGGTCCCCTGTGGGCCCCTGTTCTCTTTGGAGTCCAGGTCTCAAAGATTGTTGGCCTGAAAGATACAAGACCCAGGTTCAGTGTTTCCACAGTTCATTAAACGAAAACTTACTGGGTGTCAGATGCACGGGCTCGGGGGAGACCGCAGTGGGCGGGACACGCTTTCCCAGCTCAGGGAGTTCATCCTGCCACTAGCGGCCAGCCATTGTAATAGTAGATCTGAGCCGTGATGGAGGAAAAGGGTGCCCAGGGAGCTCAGCCTCGTGGAGGGCTTCCTGGAGGAAGTAGTGTCTAAGCTGAGACTTAAAGAACGGGAAGAAGTTAACCAGGCTGGGAGGGAGAGAAGGGAAGGCGTTAGCTTGGCTGGGAGGGAGAGATGGTAGTGGCTGGGACCAGCGTGCTAATGGTAGCGGTAGAATCAAGAGGCATCTCTTACCTTAGGAATCTCTTACCTTAGGAGGTGAAATCCATAGGACTTAGTGTCAACGCACGTCGGAGATGAGCCAGGATGTGAGATAAAGATGTCTCCTTGCTTTAGAGGTAGCCTGGGCTAGGCCCTCATTTTACAGAGGAGAGCCTGAGGTCAGGGTTGGGCAGGTGAAGTCAGCCCAAGGTCATCCAGCTTTGCCAGGGCAGTTAGAAACCAAATGAGAAGATGCTGGGGCGAGTGTGCCCAGCTCCTGGGAGAAGATCCACTGACTGCTGTAATTGCCTTCATCTAATTCGTGCGGTGTTCGGATTAACCTGGCCGTCCTCCTGGTAATGGCTTTAACCAAATGCATAATTGACTGCAGCTCAGAGAGGTGCCTGAAGAGCCCCTCCTAAATTGGAGCCAGCCTCGACCACCTCCCCAGCTGCTCCCCCGGCCGGCCTGGGCATACAAATTACGCTCCATTGTCACTGCTGCTACAAGGGCTCCTGCTATCCCTCAGGGCCTGGGGACAAAAAGCCGCATCCACTCCCATTTCACAGGTGGACAAACCCCAGGATGAACCCAAAGTTCCTGGAAACATCTGGAGAAAGGCCAGGACCCCAGCCAGAGTCCAGCCCCCAACCCCTTAAAGGGACTCCTTCAGATTATAGCAAAAAGAGCTTTACTTTTAGGGGCAACAAGAACTGGGTCCTAATGGGGCGCTGCCTCTCACGTCTCTGCAGGTTACGTAACCTTCCTGAACCTCTGCTTTCTTCCTTGTCAAATGGGGTTAATAATAATGACCTCCTGGGATTATTGTGAGGGTTACGTTTTTGAAGGTATCAAAGTTCTCTCATTAAAAAAACCAAAAACTCATCTACAATGCTTAGACAAAACAGGAAAGTCTCCATCCCCTGTACTAGTTGGTGACATTCCATTTCTAATGGCTCCTGTTTACTGAGCATTTGTCACGAGCAAAGTGGATAAGAAGCAGCGTGCCGTGTGGTCCGCAGCCGCCCTCCGGGGGTATGGTGTCAGCCCCTGTGACAGGCAGAGAGTGAGACCTGGGGCTCCGAGTAGGGAAAGCTTCAGAGTGTCTCCCTCCCAGGCTGACAGGTTGCCTTTCTCTTACCTTAAGATTCCTGTAAATTCAATATTTGATGTTTTTTTCAGTTCTGTTTAATTTCTTTCAGACCCCTGACACTCCCTCTCCCCAAGCTGAGGGCCCTGGGGACCGTGTCCCTGGGGTTGTCACCGATCCCAGCCTGTCCCTGACGCAGCTCGGGGGGTAGGTCTGTTCCAGGAGAAGCCCCACAGCCTGCAGAACAATATCCGGACGTCCCTGGAGAAGAAGAAGCGGGGCTCAGGGGTCCTGTGGGCCAGCCGGCCTGAGGCCACCCCGCAGGGTCAGTGGGGAGTGTGGTGTGGCAAGGGTGGGGGTGTCGGGGGATCCTACCTGGTGCTAGGGTGTGGGGGCCCTGTGAGGAGAGCAGATGAGATGAAATTCTGTGAGAACAGGAACCTGTGGAGGAGTTGGATGGAGGGTGAACTCGGTGAAGCTGGGTCCTGTCCCACCAGCTCTCCTCAGCCAGAACTGTGGGCTCCCCTCCTGCCACCGCTCCAGCCCAGCCTGTGGTGCC
This sequence comes from Rhinolophus ferrumequinum, assembly GCF_004115265.2. NCBI lineage: Eukaryota > Metazoa > Chordata > Mammalia > Chiroptera > Rhinolophidae > Rhinolophus > Rhinolophus ferrumequinum. The sequence continues at coordinate 7,763,208 of NC_046292.1, forward strand.
CCATGAACCCGCCCTGTGCACCTTTGACGGTCTGGGTGGGGGAGGGCAGGGGGTCCTGAACACTGGGGTCTCCGTCAGAGGTGGGGTGCTGGGACACATGTAGGAGTTAACTCCCCCAGGGGGCGGTTCTGTATGACCGTCCTCATCCCATCCGTGCCCACCGTTGTCATCCCCAGCACTAGCCCCACCATTCACACTGTGCTCCCATCATTGTCACCACTGCCACCACCCTAGTCCGTACCAACGATCTTCACCACAACTTCCACCATTGCTGTCACTCCCTCCACCCAAGCTGCCACCCAAAACCAACGACCATCAGCACGTCCCCCGCTATCCATGCAGCCACCCCGTCCTGGACCACTGCTTCCCCCACCACCCATGCCACCACTCCATCCTAGTATTCACCACCACCAAGGTCAGGGCTCAGCTCCTCAGTCAGCAGAGAGTGGCCTGCTGCAGGGTCAGGGGAAGCCAGTCAAGGTGACTGTCCACCCCCATCCATCCCTCGTCTGTCCCCCAGACTCCCCAGGCACCGTGTACGTCTCCAAGGTGAAGAATAAAGGCCACCTGGCTGTCTACAGGTTCTCCCTCAATGCCAGCCTGCCTGCCCCTTGGCAAATCGTGTCCCCCGGGGACGGGGAGGTGCCCTCCTTCCAGGTGAGCCTGGGCTGTCGTGAAGTGAGCCACCACTACCAGGGGAGGGGTCCCTCAGTGCTGCCTTGGTTGGTACTGGCCATATAGGGAGGGGAAGGCCGGGTCTGTAGGGTTCGAGCCCTAGCTCCGCCATTTACAATCTGTGTGTCTTTGGGCAAATTACTTAATCTCTCTGGGTCTCAGTTTCCTCATCTGTGAAATGGGGATATGAAAAGTACCAGCCAGGGTTGTTGGGGGTACATGAGGTAAGGCCTGTGCATGACATAACATCTGGAACATAGTACGTGCCCAATATATGGTAGCCATTAGTTCTTTGTAGCCATATGCTGTTCTTGGCAGCTGCTCCAGCCCCCCAGGAAAGAGCCTCTCAGGGCAAAGCCAGGCCTTCAGTTTTTCCCTTGCAGGAATCACTTGTGTTTCTTTAACATGTTACACCCTGCAAGGTGACACATATCAGCACATTTGTTTGGGAGTTTTATTTCCATTTGAAAGATGCGGTTTCAGAGGCGTTTCCTGATTTTGAGCCTTTGCAGTGCTGTTCCCACTGCCTAGAAAACCTTTCCTTCCAGCTTAATGCATGCTGACTCCTCATTCAGGTCTCAGCATACATGTCACCTCCCCGTACAGCCCTGTCCTAAGCACCCCTCTCAGTTTGCCCTCCTCTTCCTCTGCACATTTACCCTGTGTTTTCCCATCCTGATTGTTTAATTCGGAGCCCTTAAAGGAATCTGAAGCAGCCCATGTGATTGGCAGCCCATGAGAGCGGGGCCCACTGCTGCACCCTCATTGCCCAGCTCGGGGCCTGGCGTGGAATTAGTGCTCAATTGAAGGAAAGACTGAGGCTCAGAGAGGGAGGGAAGGATTTGCTCTATCTTCCATCTCGAACCCAGGCCTTCTGAGCCTCTGCTCAGGGCTCTATCCCCCACTCAGGGCTGGGACGGGGGACATGCTGAGGAGGGAGGGGACGGAGCCTGAGGCCGGGCCCAGGCCAAGGCAGCCTCCCGGAGTCACATGTCTTGTCTCTGTCGATCCACTGCTTAGGTATATAGAACGCCTTTTGGTAACTTCACCAAGAAGCTGACCGCTTGTATGTCTACAGTAGGGCTGCTCCAGGCGGCGAGCCCCTCCCGCAAGTGGATGGTGACGACCTTGGCCTGCGACGCCAAACGGGGCTGGAAGTTTGACTTCAGCTTCTACGTGGCCGCCAAGGAGCAGCAGCACTCCCGGTAACAGCCTTGCAGACAAGCCTGTTTCCACCAGCCTAGCCCCCCTGCCCTCCCCTCTCTCTCTCCCTCAAGGCCAGCAAGCCCCTTGAAGAGACCCGGGCCCATTTCCACACATCTATTCAGATGTTTCTATGCCCAGGACAGGGGAGTGGGAATCACCGGCAAAGATGACGCCCGTGAGCCACTCCCCCTCTGCCCCCTCCCTCTTGATGGGTCACCATGGCCCCGTGGCTGTTCTCAGCATGCCAGGCAGTTCCCATCTCAGGGCTTTTGCATTTGCCGTTCCCTCTGCCTAGGATGCCCCTCTCCAGCCCCTCATGTTGTTGACTTCTCAAGAGTCAGGTCTCCTGGGAGAGCCTGTCCCCTCCTGGGAGACGCTGTCCCTGACCAGAACTCCGTCCCCCATTTAAAGTAGCCACACCTGATCTCTCTCCTTACATCACCTCATTGCTCTCTTTCTGGCCCCATCACCCCCTGGAATCTTACTGATCTACTAGCTCATTACCTGTCTTCCCTCAGGAACACGGACACATCCTGCAGGGGGCACCGTGACTAATATTCCATGCTGTGTCCCCAGCACCTAGCTCACCATCAGACACACAGCCGGTGCTGAATGAATGAATGAATGAATGAATGAATGAATGCATGCATGCATGAATGAATGAATGAATACACTCTGCCCTTCCTCTCCAAGGCACTTATACACTCTCAACATGTATAATTAATTCAGAAAGTATTTAATGTCCTTCTCCAGACTGTCAGGTGACAGGGAGAGACTGTCTATCCTGTATGGTATGCCCTGTCTAGTGCCTGGCACGGAGTAAGTGCCCCAAGATACTTCACTGCATTCTGTGCCTTGGTAGGGCGTGTCCGAGCCAGCTGGGGGTGTCGTTTCCCAGGTTCCATCCCCCATGTTCTGGGCAGGGCCTTACATTCATTTAGCCATCGAAGCCGTGGTAGCTGAGGGTCTACTCCTTCATCTGTTCATTCATGTCACAAACATTGAGCACCGACTATGTGCTGCCTGGGGATACAGCAGTAAACAAGACAGATGTGCATCTGTCCTCAGGCCGACTAGCGGGGCACAGCAGCTAACAAGTCACCTGCAATGTCATTACAAATTACGACAAGAGCTCTGACAGAAAGCGCCAGGCTGCCATAGTCTAGAGAACAGCAGTAAGGGGCCCTGCACTGGTGACACGGGGGGTTGTGGTCTCTGACAGGGCGCTGCCTCAGAACTTCCAGCATCGCATGAGGCGGAACGCTGCTTGGGGCAGAGGGGTGTGGCGTGGAGGCAGGGGGGTGACCAGGACAGGCTTGCTGGGCCCTTCCAGCCTGGTGCACCTTGGCTCGGGGGGTGGGGGTACCCCTTATCTACCCTCCCCTGAACCCAAGGCTGGGCTTGCTCTGCATATACACAATAGCCACTGGGGTCAGGCTGCCCGGATGAGCTTAGAACATTCTAGAAAGAACCTTGAGCTACGCCAGGTCTAGTGGTGAGCAAGCTGATCATAGAACCCTTTCTTCAAACAGAAGCTTGAGTCTCCATAACTATTCAGGTTGAGGTGGGGCTTTGTGGGGAGTAAGGTGCTTCTAAGCAGACACCCCCAAGGATGGTCCTCCCACGACCTGGAGGGCAGATTGAAAACTGCCAGTCTTCTCTAACCCACATGCCACAGGTGGGGAGACAGACTCATGTAGGGGACGGGCCTTGAGCAGGCTCACACAGTGGTCTTGGCAGGGGCCGGACGAGAACTGGCCTCCAAACACCAGTCCCCACCCAACCAGAGAGCAAATGCCTGTGCTGAGGGAGCTCCGGTCCAGCCCCTGCACGTGGCCACACTGGCCTCACCTCCCCACTCGTCCTGGGCTTCCCACCCTTAGTCCTGGCCTCCCTTGCCTCCACAGGAAACTGTACTTTGCACAGTCCCACAAGCCACCTTTCCATGGGCGAGTGTGCGTGGCACCTCCCGGCTGCCTGCTCAGCTCCAGCCCCGATGGGCCGACCAAAGGCTTCTTCTATGTGCCCAGTGAAAAAGGTACACGCGGGGAGGCCACAGTGGGGCCTGGGGGGCTGGACCCTGCTTCTAGTACAGCTATGACTCTCTTTGCAGGGCCCAGGGCCCGCCTCTCGGCTACCTTCGGCTTCAACCCCTGCGTGAACGCAGGCTGTGGGAAGCCCGCGGTGCGGCCACTGGTGGACACGGGGGCCATGGTCTTTGTGGTCTTCGGCATTGTGGGCATCAACCGCACGCGGCAGGTGGACAACCATGTCATCGGAGACCCGGTACGTGGGCCCGCTTTGAGCAGATGCCAACTAACCAGACTTGCAAACAAGTACCAGCCCGAGGGCCACCCTCCCAACCCCCACATGCCCTCACCAGACCAAACAGGTTCCCCACGGGGCCCTGGGTATTGTTTCTCTTGAGAACTGAGAGAGGTTGAACTCTTAGAATCACTCGGAATTTAGGACATTTAGGGCCCGAGCTGGCTGCCCCGCACCCTTAGGAGCTGGGACAGAGATGAGGGACACACACGTGTGTAAAACCACCCATCCTTCCTGCTGCAGGAGGCCCTTGCTGTGTGCCTCAGCTGTGGTGCCCCCGCCCTGTGGGTTTCTCTCCTCTTGTATGTGTTTGTGTCCTACGCTGGGCCCTTGGGTGTTTGAGAAGCTAATGGAGCTGTGAGTAGGTGTGTGCCTGGCACGTAATGGGTGCTGAGCGTGTGGTAGGAAGGATTGTGGATGTACGTACAGTCGTACCCCTGCCTTGAGAAGTCAGTCCGGTTGGGAGTCCAGGATCAGGCATGAAGTAATTCGGGAGCCAGGTGGAGTGGAAGAACATTTTTCTGTTCATTCCGGACCACGAGCGCGCAGGTGTTCAGGGGAGGGATGGGTAGGACAGCCAGGGGAGACAAAGCGACAGTGGAGGACAGGTAGGATTTGGCTGTGCAGAGGGAGAGGAGGAAGCAGGAAGCCCAGGTGAGAGTGTTTTGAGTGAAAGAAGCAGGTGAGAGCAAGGGGGCTTGTATAAGGTGGGCAGTGAGGGGAGCAGAGGTCCTGCTGGGGACAGGCAGAGCAGGCTTGGGTGGGGACCACGGGTCCACGCAGAGGACTCCAGCGTGATGGCAATGACAGTGGCAGAGAACTGCTGGGGGTTACTCCCTGGGGGTGGGGCCCAGGCCTGAGGTCCTGACTCACTGAGCGGCCTGCACTGGCTTGTGTCTCCTTGGGAAAGGGCAGCGTCATCTATGACAGCAGCTTTGACCTCTTCAAAGAAATTGGGCACCTGTGTCGCCTCTGCAAGGCCATCGCCGGGAACTCAGAGCTAGTAAAGCCAGGCGGGGCCCAGTGCCTGCCCTCAGGTTTGTGGGGAGAGCTAGTTCTTCAGAGCAAGGAGGGGCCGGGGGGACTGGGAACCAAGGGTGGACAGCCCTGAGGACACTTGCGCCTGGCATGTGGGTATCTGCAGACATGTGTCTGTGCCTGAGTGTCCACACTGGGTGGGGGATGTGCAAACATTCTCCTTGTCTTCCAGAAGTGCGTGAACATGAATTGGCCCAGAGGTGCCTGTGATGGGGACATGTGTGGTGTGGGGGGGCACACCTGCAGGAGTAGCTTTTCCAAAATTGGGAGCAAGGGGCTGGCTCCTAGCTAACCTGGGTGAGGTCATGCCAGGGATCTCGCTGAGGCCACCAGATGTCATCTCCACCCCAGAGCAGATGGGTGTGGTAGGTTCCCAATGACATCGCCAGTGCTTACACACACCTTTCCTTTTTTAAAAAATTTTACTAAATTTGGGGGGTACCCTCCCACACTCACTCACAGATGGGTGAGTACCTGCGCACGGTGGGATGCGGGGGAAAGAGTGCTCTCCTGGGTCCCCACCCTCCCCACCTCTCTACTCCTCCCTGCAGGCTACAGCATCTCCGCCTTCCTGCAGATGTTACACCCTGAGTGCAAGGAGCTGCCCGAGCCCAACCTGCTCCCAGGGCAGCTGTCACATGGGGCCGTGGGCGTCAAGGAGGGCCGCGTGCAGTGGATCTCCATGGCCTTTGAGTCGGTGAGCCCCCGACGGTCTCGAGAGGCACCATGCAGAGTATTTGCCTCTTGTGTGTCACCTCCGGTCCCTGGCCCTCATTCCAGATGGGTGGGGTTGCTCTTCAGAGGGGAAGGCGAGGCCCAGAGAGGTGACATTGTTTGTCCACAGTCACCCGGTTAGTGAGCATTAGCAGAGCATAGCCTTTCTACCATGCACGCTCCCGCCCCTCTTCTTCCCCACCAGCCCAGGGTCCGTGTCATTTTGTAGCCTCTGGGCTGCAGGGGCAGGTGGGGGTGGGGCTGGTGAAAGTGCAGGATGCTTCCCTCTGCCACTGTGGGGGGCCAAGTAGTGGGCCACAGACCCCAGTGCTGAGCCTCCTCCAGGAGGGCTCGGAAACCAGGGAACCAGCCATCCTACACATCACTGCTTCGTCTCTCACCCGGACACTCCCTGGGGCCTGCACAAGGAGGAACATACTTGCACACCCCAGACCTGGGCATCTGCAGACCCCACCGCCCTGGCACTTTGCTCTGTGAGCCTGGCCAGGTCTGCCCCTGCTGGCTCCATATTACGACCTGGGGTCCAGTCCTGCTCTAGTCCCGGTGTGCTCTGCGTCCTTGAGCAAATCACTCATTCCCTCTGGCCTCAAGTTCCTCCTCTAAAGAATAGGGCTACAGATCCCCGCCCTCCCTCTGACAGTCGTTGAGAAGCAACAGTGAGATGACATGAGGGTGTTGGGGAATGAGAATGATGATGACAAGGGTACAAGTGAAGCCGAGTCTTATTCTCTGGCCCCAGCCCTGCTTTCCTTTCCACCATGTGTGCCCCTCACTGCATAGGCAACCAACCTCTGCCACCAACAAAGAGGGCCCAGAGACCCTCCCAGCCCTGAATGAGCCCCAGGCTAATGCAGACACCCGTTCAAAGCCCAGGAAGTTTTTGTTTTTAATTGTGATAAAATATACATAATAAAATTGACCATCTTAATGATCTCGAAGTATACACTTCAGTAATATTAAATACACTCCCATTGGTGTGCCACCATCACCACCATCCATCTTTTAACTGTTCATCTTCCCAAACTGAAACCCCGTCCCCGTGAAACACTAACGCACCATTCCCCTCCCCCCAGTCCCTGGCAGCCACTGTTCTCCTTTCTGTCTCTGTGAATTTAACTATTCTAGGCGCCTACCTCATAAGTGGAGTTATACAGTATTGGTCTTTTTGTGTCTGGCTCATTTCACTTAGCATAATGTCCTCCAGGTTTGTCCACGTTGTAGCGTGTGACAGGATTTCTTTCCCTTTTAAGTCTGAAGCCGCAGACAGTTTCAGACAGGAGAGAATTCATGCTCAGGCTCCTCCACACGACAGGACATCACTTCTTAGCCGACCCCCACCAACACGCAGATGCACACAGACACACTGTAACCGGTTTGTGCTCATGGAGAGCAGAATCGGGCCAGTGAGCTAACAGGTGAACGTTCCAGAATCGGATGAGTGCCTGTCTTGTCACCATCCCCCGAACAGCTCCTCACAGCTGGACACTGAACCAGATGGGCCGCTCCCTGCCCTTCTGGACTCACAGTCCAGCCAGGAGATGAGCAGGTTGCCAGAAAGTGACAAGAACTGATTCAAAGCCAGAGTGTGGGTCCCCTCCTGCTCAGGGGCATTTGGCCACATTCTCTGATCCTGAATTGGGCCACCTAAAAAGCAACAGGCTTCTTTCAATAGGTTTCTTGCATAGCCCAGAGAATGCCCATCTTGGGCTATCAAGGAAGGCTTCCTGGAGGAGACAGAACCCTAGCAAGACTCGAAGGATGAGTGGGAGCTGGCTTGCAGGCAGAGGGAACAGCATGTGCAGAGGGTGGGACACAAAAGCAGGGCATGCTCTGAAGGTGGTTCTGTTAGAACAGGAACTTTGGTGGCACTGGAACCTGCTATTGCTGTAAGAATCATGGGAGCCCAGAGGCTGGCAGGAGGTCATCTTGCATTGGCTCATCCTTCACCCACCCCCACACCCCCAACATAACACACACTCCATTTGCAGGTGTCCAAGGATTGGCTACATCTGCCCCTGAGGAGACCAGCCACAGCCTGGGAAGGGTGAGTGGGCCACAGCCTCCTGCCTGTCTCACTGCTCATGTCCCCCACAGACCACGTACAAGGGCAAGTCCTCCTTCCAGACCTACTCGGACTACCTGCGCTGGGAGAGCTTCCTGCAGCAGCAGCTGCAGACGTTCCCCGAGGGCTCGGCCCTGCGCCGAGGCTTCCAGACCTGCGAGCACTGGAAGCAGATCTTCATGGAGATTATAGGTAAGCAGTAGCCCTACCCCTTACTCCTGCGGTCCCGGTGGGGCAGATGGTGGCATTGGGGGTCTGGGAGGTGACTGGACAGGGAGGGCATGGCATGGCCTGTCTGAGCCACACTTGTTATCATCTCAATCCTGGCCAAGAGCCCTGGAGAAACTGGAATGACCCAGTGGCTGGGAACACCAGTCAGCAGCCAGAGTTTGGGTCCCCTCCTGCTCAGGGGCATCTGGCCACATTCTCTGATCCTGAATTTGGTCACCCAGAAAGGAATAGTAATGACCATTACGGCAGCTCAATGTCACTAGGAGCCCTTCTCAGTGCCAGGTCCTGTGTTGAGGGCCTGAGCTGTGTTATCTCTTTAAACTCCAAATTAGGCCTATGGGGTAGGTACTCTTATTGCCCCATTTTACAGATGAAGAAATTGAGGCTCAGAGAGGTCAAGTGGCTTTCCCAGAGTGACACAGCTAGCTGTCTCTGTGCCCATCTGTGTAACCCCAGTGACCTCTGAACCATGGGGATGAGGGGAGGTTGTGGGCGCCCCGCCCGCACAGCTCAGCTGAAGACCCTCTTCTCTTACCTTGCAGGGGTGCAGAGTGCCCTGTACGGCCTGGCCCTCTCCTTGCTCATCTGTGTGGCTGCAGTGGCCGTGTTCACCACCCATGTGCTGCTCCTTCTCCCTGTGCTTCTGAGTATCTTGGGTATGTACGTGGCCGAGGGCCAGCAACAGGCAGGGGTCCTGCTGGTGGCCTCCCGTCAGCAGGTTTCTCTCAACCCTTAGCTGTCACATCTCAGTGAAGTCTTCCTAACCGCTCCCCCAACCCCTACCCCAGCAAAGTGACCCTCTGCTCGGTGCTGTGTGGGTGACGGTCCTTCACAGGACTGTTCCCACAAGTCTGTGCTCCCCGAATTGAGTCAGATATTGCTGTGTATAGCTTTCTGCCCAGTGACATGTTGCTGTACCTGCGCCCTGCCCTCCCCCTCAGCTCTCTGTGGCCCTGTTTTTCCTGCCACCAGAGGTTGGGGCTCCACTCGAGACTTCACCCCATTCCCCAGGGGCCCCTTGATTTGCCCAGCACCCCTCCAAGACTGTGTGGGCAGGGCCAGGTCCAAGCTGCCTTCCCGCCGTCCCCCCGCCACCCGCAGGCATTGTCTGCCTCGTTGTAACCATCATGTACTGGAGCGGCTGGGAGATGGGCGCCGTGGAAGCCATCTCCCTGTCCATCCTCGTCGGCTCCTCCGTGGATTACTGCGTCCATCTAGTCGAGGGCTACCTGCTGGCTGGAGAGAACCTGCCCCCTCCCCAGGCCGAGGTGAGCGTCCTGCCTGCCCTTCCCCTCCCAATGAATCTCCTCCCACCTCAGTGAAGCTGGGGGACCCCCAAGGATAGCTAGACACCCCCTGTGCCCGACCCCCAACCAGGATATGTTCTAGATGCTACGGTTTTCAGGGCCGATCTCCCAAGGGACTCAAATTCCCAGGCAGCTCCGTCAAAGCAGTGTGTGGGCCCTGGGAGGGTCCACTCCCCCAGCCTCCGTCTCCCTCAGTGAGCATGGGGGTTGCACCACGTGATGTCCAAGGGCCCTCCCGCTCCCTGAATGCGAGTCTCATTCTCCAGCCTGGAGAGCAGGGCTGGGCGTTTGTGACCCTAAGGCCACTAACTGGCCCCCTGTAGCTTAGTGAGGATATACCCGTGACTCAGTGCCAAAACCAGGTCTGGGTATCATAAAGTGTTTTTTTCCTAGTTTGGAATTGTACTGGTGTGAAGACATTCATAAATATGTAAATTAAATTATTTACACACTTAGCTGCTTTTGGTCAAAAGAAGAAAATCAGTTTCAGTCAGGACTCCCATTTATGAGAACTTATTACAAAGATCAAAAGCATCATGGTCGTCATAGCAACATTTAATGCACACACACACACTGCCCGCTGCACACTGCGCACTGTCCGCTGTTCTAGGGGAACCAAAGAGTAGGTGCTGTAATTATCCCATTTATAGAAGCAGAATTGGGGGCCCCGAGGGGCAGGACTGGCCTTGGGGCACGGGGTGCCTGTTTACCCGGGGTCCAAGCCCTGGGCAGGGAGGGATCCCGCTGTCCTGTCAGGTCCGCTGTCCCCAGCTTCCGCTCTCGCCCCCACCCAGGACGCCCATTCGCAGCGCCAGTGGCGGACGCTGGAGGCCGTGCGGCACGTGGGCGTGGCCATCGTCTCCAGTGCCCTCACCACAGTCATCGCCACAGTACCCCTCTTCTTCTGCATCATAGCCCCGTTTGCCAAATTCGGCAAGATCGTAGCACTCAACACGGGCGTCTCCATCCTCTACACGCTCACAGTCAGCACGGCCCTGCTCGGCATCATGGCACCGGGCTCCTTCACCCGGACCAGGACTTCCTTCCTCAAAGCCCTGGGCGCCGTGCTCCTGGCGGGGGCGCTGGGGCTGGGCGCCTGCCTCGTGCTCCTCCGAAGTGGCTATAAGATCCCCCTGCCCACCGGGACCTCCCTATAGCCCTGGCACTGGGTCCTGACTTGCTCACTTTGGTCCAGCGAGTAGGGACAAGACACTTGTGCGCTGACCCCAGAGCCACTGTTTCCCAGCTTGGCTCCAACTACTTTTGTTCCCAGGCCTGGGCCGGAAGCGGCCCAGAGGCCCAGCGTGGGAGCCGACGCCCAGCGTGGGAGCCGACGCCCACCTGTGTGGCCCACACTGCCTTCATCACAGTGCCAAGCAGGAGCTGGGTGGTGAAGCTGGCTGCCACCCCACCCCACCGGGCTGCTGGCAGCCACACTGGGCTCCCCCTGACAGCGGAGGAGACCAGCCTTCCTCTCATGCCCAGTCACCATGGGGGGGGGGTGTCACGTTATTTTTGCAGGGGACTCCCTGTCACACTGCCTGAGTGCTCATAACAACTTTCTGATGTGGGTGTTACAGGGCCCCCCATTCTACAGATGCGAAAACTGAGGCACCAGGAGGCAAAGTGACTGACCTATAGCTGGGTCAGTGGCAGAATCAGAGCTACTTCCGGAGTTCCAGGCCTCCCTTGGGGACTTTGCAGGAAGAGCAAGCACAGTGGGTTCAAGGGCAGGGGCCTCACATCCCCTGCACCACCTCCCCTCCCCTCCGCTTTACCATGGCCATGGTCCTCCCCAGACCTTTTGGTCTAGCCAGAGAGGACAGAAGGACCAGCCTGGGGTTCTGCATGTCCTACCCTGGGCCCCGGCTTCAAAGAGCCCTTTTAAAATCTTCCCTGGGGGCTGTGGGGCCCCAGCACAGCCTTCCTCACGGATCCCCCATCTCCCCCATGTGACTCTGGGGGTGGAATTTGGGGGAAGGGGACAGCCCCTGGGACGGGAGCTGGCCACCTGCTGCCTGCTCACAGCAGATGGTTCCTGTTAAAGTGAAATGAAACTGCAGACCGCCACCATTAACACGAGCATTTTAAGCATCGCTGGCTCTATCATATTCTTAAAATTGAAATAACTAAGTGTTTGCATGCTGCCCAACCAGAATCTGGCACGAGGAGTAGGGCTGGCCTAGAAGGAGATGGATGTGGGCCTGCCCCAGGGTGTGTGCCCGACCCACTGGGGTCCAGAGCCATGGAGGCCTCTGCTGGCCCAGAGCGAGGTTGGGGGCCTCCGCATGCCCCCAGGGGGGCCTCAGAGCACTGCATGAGTGGGGCTCACTAGATGCCCCTTTCTTTAAGGGGCTCACCTGTCTCCCCAGCTGGGACATTTTTGTGTGCTGTTGGTGTGTCTGGTGTTGACCTTCCTTGGGGCAGACATTGCCCCCTGGGCTTTAGGAAGCTGAACACAGACTGAGCTAGGACAGCCCTGAGAGGGGGAAAGATGTCATCAAGGGTGGTCTTCAGGCCAGCTCACCTGGTCATCTGTAAATATTAACTGGGGGCTGGGGATACAAGACAGATGAGCAACGTCATGCCCCCTGCCTAGGCATGCCCGGCACCAAGTAGGTGCTCAGTATTTGTTGAGGGAATGTCAGACCTTTGAACCCACCATCTGTGATGAGACAGACACTAAACAAGGAATTAATGGCGCTCGTTGACACATAGCACTTACCGTGCCAGACGCTCTCCTCAGGGTTTGCATTAGTCTTCTAGAGCTGCCATAAGAAAGTGCCACAAACAGGGTGGCTTATAACAACACAAATTTATCTTCTGACAGTTCTGGAGGCTAGAAATCCAAAATCAGTGGAACCAATGGATAGGTTCCTTCTGGAGGTTCTGCGGGAGAATATCCCACCCCTCTCTCCTGCTTTCTGGTGATAGCCAGCAGCCTTGGTTTGTGGACGCATCACTCCACTCTCTGCGTCCGCCTTTACGTGCCCATCTTTTCTCTGAGGTTCACATCACCTTCCGTCTCATAGGGACACCTCCCTAATTACCTCACCTTACCTTGATCGTCTGCAAAGACCCTACTTCCAAATGAGCTCACAGTCACAGGTACCAGAGTTCAACCTCTTTTGGGGGGACACAGTAGAACCCATAAGAGGGTTCAGCGTGGGTCAGCTCATTTGTTAACCTGAAGGAGGAGGTATTATCATACCCACTTTACACACGGGGAAAGCAAGGCTCCAAGAAATTGACTTGCCTGGGTCACGCAGCTAGTGATGGCGGAGCCAGACTGCAGCCCGCCTGCCCCAGGGTGTGTGCTCGCCGTTAGGGTTACGGCCTCTCAGAGAATTGTAACTAAGGGCGATGACAGTTACAGGGTTATTTGAGGTTGATGGGCAAACCAGGAGTCCTGTTCTTAGAAAATTTGGAACGGAAACCCTTGAATTTGTACAATGCTTTGCACTGAAGTGTTTTCCCGTCAATGTCGTATGAAACCTGAGCCTTCTGAGGCCCAGCAAAGAGCGCTGTGGCTGAGTGGCAGGGGGACGTGCTGGGGACCACACAGCCCTGAGGGGGCTGATCAGGGGACTCAGGGGGTCCCACCCAGGGCTCCAGCAGCCCTTGGGGGTGGGGGAGGCACGGCTGCAGGATTGTGCTCCTTTCAATGACCACTGTGAGAGGAACGGAAGCTTATGGGAGGAGATCAGGTGGGAGGGGTAAGGCAAGGGAGGGGCTGGCAAATGGACAAGACATTGAGAAGGTGCTCAGAAAAAGGACTGCCATCTCCAAATCCTTGTCCCGAGACTTTCCCAATAACCTAGTTTGAATGTGGAGGCAGAGTCATTTGCATATCATTTGCATGCAGTCCAAATAATGCCCATTTGTAAAGAAACCCTCACTTAGCCCATTTCCTCGCTTTGAAGAAACAGCTCCTCTTCCTTCCCTTTGGCCTCTATCTTTGCAGAGGGTCGTTGGGATGCTGGGCGGGCAGATGAAAGATGGAGGAGGCCAGACTGGTGCCTGTCACTGTCACCTCCCCCCACACAGGTGACTAGGGCTCCTGGCCTAGGCTCAACTCTCTTGTGACCCTGATAACTCTCCTGCAAGCTGGATTCCTGTCTTACAGATGAGCACCCTGAGGTCCCACGAGGGGAAGGCAAGTGCATGCAGCACACCGCCAGGCAGCTTCTCCTGGCCCAGGGCCCCTGCCCCACTCCCTCTCCCTGCCAGGCTCACCCTCTGTGGATGGCATTCTCAACTTCAGATCCTTCCTCATCAAACCTGGCCTGTCCTGGTCCCTCAGGCCCTGCGTGGTGACTGCTCTGTCCAGCTCCCTGCCTGTAATGCTTTTCCTCCCAGGGGCAGGGGCCAGGGCAAGGCTGGGGGAAGGAGGGGAGGACTATTTGGGGGCTCCAGGGAACTTCCGCCACACACCTGGCTGCCTCCTTGCCTGCAAACAAAGCCCCCTTCATCTCGTTTGTGAACATTGGCACCACAGGGTCCCAGAGGCACTAACTTCCCGTGAAGAAAACCTTGACCTTCCTTTGCCACTGATGCACAGCTCCCAGTCTTAGTGAGTTTGGCTGAGCATTAATGAGACGCCTTTCATCACCTCAGGCATAGCAGGTAGCCAGGGGTCTGTGAGGATGTGCAGGCATTCAGGGGGCCAAGGAGGGGCAGACGGACCCCTGTCACCTGCAAGTTTCCCCGAGCCCTTAGTTCTCATTCCCCTTCCCTTGGAGGCCACGAGATGTGAATGACAGCTAGCTTTTTTGAAGTGCCTACCACGTCCCAGGCCCTGGCCATGCATTCTCAGAACCCTCACGGCGTTCCTCAGAAGGGAGGGTTTTGTCCTATTTTCTCATAAGGAAACTGAAGCTCAGAGACGTGAAGAAACTGGACCGAGGACACACAGCCTGTGAGTGATAGAGCTGGGATTCCCACCCAGGGCTGACGGCTCCTGAGTGTGTGCTCTCTCTCTCTCTCCTATAGCCTCTCGGTATACGACCAGATTTGACTCACAGAAGCAACCCGCCCCAGGCCAGCTGGGCAGCCAGGGTTCTCTCCTCAGCCACAATAATCCACCTGCATGCTATTTGAGAGGGAGGAGCACCGGACCTGGAGTTGGAAGTTCAGCATCTGAGGCTCAGCGCCAGCCCTGCCTGGTGACCTTTAGCAAGCCACCCACCATTGATTTAATCCCCCGGAAAACAGAGCTGGGGACAAAATGGTGTCCAGAGCCCTGATTCCTTCCATAGCTATGCTGCCAGGATTTGAGTCTCCTAAAATCAAGCTGTCCCCAGTGCCCACCACCAGTGGCCATCCATCTCTGTGAGTCTCTCTTGTTCTCATTGTTCACATTCAAGAAGCAGGAGAACACCCATTGAAGCTATTGTCTATTCATTCGTTTGTTCAACGACGATTTATTCAACACCTACTATGTGCCAGGCACTGTTCCCGGCCTCAATAATACAAGGGAACACAAAAACAGACCTAAACCTTATAGTCAAGCGACCTTATAGTCAAGAAGGGAAAAATAACTTTAATAAAAGAATCCCTCAAATACATAACCACAAACTAGAGGGCTTCGAGGGAGAAGAGTGAAGGTTAAGGGCACGAAGCCAGGTGGCCTGGCTGAGATTTAAGAGATGAGGACCAATGTCCTCGCCTCTGAGGAGTTTATCCCATCAGACATAGGCCTTCTTGAGCCAAAAAACAGCCTACCGCAGGCTGATGTTAAGGCATAAAAGAAGGGATTGATTGTGTCTTAGAGGGGTACAAGGCTGGAGCCTTCTCGGGGCAGTGGACAGGGAAAGGGGTAACGCACTGGGCCAGGAGAGAACATCTGGCCATCTCAGGAGCTTAGCACTGCTACCCACAGGACTCAGGCACGTACCCACCCCACAAAGTGAATCGAGAGAGACAAGCAAAGCATGTAGGGTGGCCCTCGGCACAAGGTTCTCAGACCAGCCTCGGTCACTGCAGAGAAAGTTGCCCAGCAAGAACCAAGTTTCTTTTACCTCTTGGAGCCTCCAGAGGAGTTCAGAGAGGCCTTCACACCCACTCCAGCAGGCTAAATACTGTTGCCTTTGCAGTCAAGGCTCAGTGGAGTCCTGTGGAATGCCAGCCACTCCAACGGACTTAAAATATGAGCCTAGCAGGGGGCTGTGTCCACACACCACTGTCCACACACATCCTGCGGGTGTCTCAGGCTGGCATAGGGCCTGATAACTTTGCCCAGCCCTGCCCTTTAAGGCTGCCTGGATTTGCCTTCAAGATTGGTTTTGGAGACAATGGGACCAGGATGCAGCAGCGGGTGGAGTGTGCCTCCCAGCCACAAGGAGGCGCTCGAGGCCTTTCACCACACCTGCAGAGGAGGAGCTCAAAGAGAGCCTCTTCTAGTTCCCTCATTCTCTTCCTGGAACAGTCTTCTCTTTGGTTTCCCCACCTTAATCTGTCCCCTACAGGAGCCTGTTCTTTCCCCTTCTGTCCCTGCACCTTGAGTTTCCTTTGAGGGCCCTACTCCACCCCAAACTTTGTGGCACAGATGAAGCGGAGGCCACCCCACCAAACCTGTCCACCAGGTGGGCAAGCATGTGACCCACACCTGACAAATCAGTGCATTTCATCTTCCTGGCCATAGTAATTGGCTGAGGGATGGACACCTGAACCAAATCAGTCCAATGAGTGTCTTCCTGGGGACTTACTGGAATTACTGGGCAAGATACACTCTTTTTGACCCATATTTATAGGCTGTAGGAGGAAAGTCTGGAGTCTGCCTAGGAATGAGGCCAGCACAGAGGAAAGCACAACCAAAGGTGAAAGACAGATTTCTGATGACATCACTTAAGCCCCTGGATCTAGCCATGCCTGAGGCTAATATACCCCTAGATTTGTTTCTTAAACAAGCCAATCAATTACCTGTTTCCTTAAGCCACTTTGAGCGAGGTTCTCTCTCACTATAAATCAAAATTCCTACCTAAACAGTCCCCCGGCCCACCCACTTCACACACCCACTCAAAAGTCTTCATTGTGTTCCTATCATTTACAGGTTAAACTCCCCACTCTTTCACATGACACTCAAGGCCCATTGAGACCTGGTTCCAACCCCCCCCCCGCCCCCCAGCTCATCTCCTTCTAGGTCCTCCAGCATCCTGGGCTCTTCACGATCCCCGGACATGCCCCAGCTCCCTTCTGGCCTATGTGCACATATTCCCCCGCTTTCTTCCCCCATTAACATCTGTTAAACTCTGACCTGTCCCTCAAGGCTCCGCTCAGATGCCACCTCCTCCATGAAGCCTTCCTTGTGTCTCTCATGGCTCTACTGGGTCACCAAGCCCATGCTATAGTGAGCTGTGTCCACATCCCGGTCCCCGGCTGACAATGAACCCTTGAGAAATAACAGGGCTGTACCCACTCCCACAACTGCCCAAGGAAGCTAGACTTTATCTGAGGGGAATGGGGATGCAATGAAGGGCTTTTTGTCCGTTTTTTGGTTGTTTTTTTGTGCGTTTTGTTTTGTTTTTTTAGCAGGAGGCCATTTTATGCCTATCCAATTTGTAAAAATCTAAACGTTTGATAACACTCTCTGCTGGCAAGGCTATGCGGAAACGGGCTGTCTGATGCCTTGATGGTGGGAGTACAAACTGGTTCAACCGTCCTGGAGGGTAATTTGGAAGTAACTACCAAATCACAATCTCACAGTCCTTTCGATTCAGCAACCCCACTTCTGAGAATTTATCCTGCAGATAAACTTACCTTGGCCCAGTGTAGAAACTATTCACTGAAGCTTTGGGAGCTCCGAAACGTCCATCAGCATGAGGACTGATGAAATAAATTACAGCCGGTCCCTTCAGACAATAGGATGCTCTGCAGCTGCGAAGAAAGCACGAGGAAGCTTTTTAAGTGCCAACGTGCGAAAAATTGCCCAGCTATCTTAAATGGGGAGAAAACGTTGAAAAATGGTGTGTAAAATACGCTACCTTATGTGATTAAAAAATGGATAGGTGACAGAATATATACTCATTTTTGCTGATATAACATATGCATAAAGAAACTCTGAAGGAAACACAAGGAAAACTAAAACAGTGGTTACCTGTAGAGGTGGGGTATTAGGTGGATGGCAGACAACGAGAGGAAGGCTTTCATGTTAAATCTTTTCACACTCTTGAATTTTTTGACTGCAGGAGTCTATTGCCTATGTGATTTTTTTTTTTTTTTTAAGCCAGGTGGAAATGTCGCTTTCATTTGCTCCTTAGAAAGCTTACTCTGGCTGTGGGAGGAGAGTGGACTGAAGGCGAGTGGAGTGAGGCCGGAAGAGCAGTAAGGAAGGAAGGAAGGGGTGTGCCCCCCACCCAGAGAAGACATCAACAAACATCAGCTGGAGACCTCTGACCCTGGCACTGCCAGGAGTTGGTGGGCCAGCCGCAGCCTCCCTGCCACCTTCTCTAAGCACAGACGTGGGACCATCACCGCTTTGTAGCCAGAGTTCCGATCAGAGCCCTTCGAGTGGTCAGGAGTGCAATGTCACCTGGTGCCACTCCCTCATCTCCTTGTAGTTGAGCAGGTGGAATGCTTGGAAGGGAGAAGGATAGTAGAAAGAGCTGGACTTGGGCTAAGTGGCTGTGCCGGTGTGGAGTCATAGAAATTGGTGTTTGCATCCTCATTCTGCTTCCATTACCTGAATTTGTGCAAGTCATTTGCTCTATCTTAACCTGTGTGCTCATCCATTAAATAGAATAATAATATTCATCATGCATGGTTGTATTTTAAATGAGGTAATATATGCCAAGTGCTTGGCCATAGCGATACCTGCTCAACCAGCATCAACGTTGTTCTAAAACAGACTTCCCCCCAGTTCAGGACAGCATTTGTGTGCTTGGAGTTGCAAAGCCCTTCAATAAGTAGAAATGACTCCCTCCTTGTCCAGTTTCTCTCCAGCTGTAGGTAGAATATGTTTTCTTGTCCCACTGATGTTGGGTCTGGCCATGTGACTTGCATTGTTCATTGGGATGTCAGTAAGAGTGAAGCAAGCAAAGTCCCTGAAAGGGACTTGCCCTCTGAACTTCTACTTCTCCATGGAAAGAACATGCCCCAGGGAGCCCGCTGGTTCCAGGAGGTGGAGACACATGGAACAGACTTAACCTGAACTTCAGCCCACAGCCAAGCCCAGCTAGTACTGCATAGTATAGATCACCTGACTCCGAGCTGACATCAATATAATGATTGCTGTTTTCAGCCACTGAGTTGGGGGGCTATTTGTTATACAGCATTATTGCAGCAGTAGCTGACTGACGCCTTCTCCATTACTTCGGGAACAAAGTTGAAGGTCCTTCATACAGCCTTCGAGGCCCTTTAGGATCTCACTGACAGTTTCCCCATTTTTATCTCACACTTTGCACCTCAGGCCTCAGCCAAGCCAAACTTCTTTCAGTTCCTGATACGGGCAGTGCTGTGACTCATGCCCAGGCCGTCCTCCCTGCCTGGAACACTCCTCCTCCCCCTGCACCTTCACAGTTCCTCTTTATCCTTCAGCTCTCAGCTTCCTCCAGGAAGCCTTCACTGGTGCTCCAAGTCTGGGTTAGTTGTCCTGGGATGTGACCCCACAGCGCTTTGTACTTCCTGTGCCTGTATTTTTAATGATCTCCTACTTGTCTTTCTCTCATAGCACTAGGGCATACCCTGTGAAGGCAGAAACTGGGTACCCCCAGTTCCTGGCATATAGTATGTTTGTTGTAAATAACTATTGACAGAATGAATTTCCTACCCTTTCAAGCCTCTACTTGCCGACCTGTAAAATGGGAAGTATCTCATCAGAAGTGGGGCAGAGTGATGCCCTGGCTTTGTTCCATGGCAGGAGGAGGACTTAGCGGGTACTTTCTACTCTCCAGCAACTCTGCATCCTCTCCTTGCCTTCAGGCTCCTCCCCCGCCTCTTCTCAAAGGGACTCGGGGGAGTCTCAGCAGAAGACGAGGGGAGCCTTTGTTCTGCACCAGTCTAGCTGACGGAAATGCTGCTTGTACTCATTTGGCTTGCGTGGGAAGAGAATGGCTCTGACCTCGCTGTTCTCTGTCACTCCGCTCTGCCCGCCAGAGCACCTTCCGGGCATCTCACCGCCTTGCCTTGGTGAGAACAGGCAGAATTCTGCAGGGCAGGCGGGAGAGGGATGGAAGTTGTCATGTAAGTGAGTCCTTCCCACATGCGTTCTCTCCACCCAGGAAATGACTCCACCCTGCACCCTCCTGGGAAGGAAGGTGTACCCCATTTCGCAGAGGAGAAAGTGACTTGCCCATCTTCACCCCGTGGTGGGATTCTAACCCAGCCTGGCTAACTCCAAGGTCAGTTTCTGCTGCTCCATTGCTCATTCCAGAAAATGTCCCAGAGTGCCTCAGTAGCGCAGGTAGTAATATCAACTACGACAGAGAGCGTCAATGACATTAATACAATAAAAAGAGAGATTTCCTAAAATGTGTACAGCACTATGCAATTCACAAGAGGTTGTCACATTCAGAATCTCACCAGTTCTGCACAACTTTGCGAGTCAGGCTTATTACCACCCCATTTTATGGAAGAGAAAACTGAGTCTCAGTTGGGTCAAGTGACTTCTCCCAGAGTCTCACAGCAAATGGTGATGCTGAGGCAACACTCCTCCCAGCGTGTCCCCTAGATCACTGAATTCCAGAGGTCCCTCTCAGGGGCTCTGGGGCCCTTGCCCCAGGGAGACTTTGACAAGTCTGATACGTTGGGACACATCCTTTCTCCCGGTGTGCTAATCAGACCATCAGGCTGCCTGGGTTCCATCTGCAGCTGCACAGCCTTGTGCAAGCCAGTTATTTATTGCTGCCTATCAAACCATCTCAAAATCGAGGGGGCTAAAACAACAACCATTTATTTAGCTCATGAGTCTGTGAGCTAATTAAATTCAGCTGGGCTCATCTGGCTGGTTCTTCTGATCCTAGAGGTGGTTCTTCTCTCTTGTATCTGCAGTCAGCTGTCAGTTAGCTGAGTGGTTTTGCTTTGGGGGTGCAACTGGCTGTTAGGCTGGGGAACAGGGGTCACAGGGCCATTTGCCACTCCCTAGGCTTGTTCACAGGCAGCGTCAGGGCTGCTGGAGAATGAGTGAGTGTGTACAAATCCTCCTGCTATAGGTTAAATGTATCGCCCCAACCCCTAGTACCTCAGAATGTGACCTTATTGGAAATAGGGCTTTTAAAGTGGTCATTCAGGTAAAAGGAGGGTATTAGGGCGGGTCCGAATCCAATCTCACTGGTGTCCTTATAAGAAGGTGAGATTAGGACGCACAGAGACACCAGTGGTGCATGTGAAGAGGCAGCAAGAGGGTTGCCTGCTGCAAACCAAGAAGAAAAGCCTCAGAAGAAACCAACCTCCTGGCACCGTGATCTTGGGCTTCCAGCCTCCAGAACTGTGAGAAAATTCATTTGTGTTGTTTGAGCCATTCAGTATGGGGTACCTTGTTGTGGCAGCCCTAGGTAGCTAATACAATTGGTGTTCTTATAAAAAAGAGAAATTTGGACGCAGACACTCACAGAGGGAAGACACTGTGAAGATACACGAAGAGAACACTGCGTGAGGACAGAGGGTTGGAGCAATGCATCCTCACGCCAAGGAATGCCAAGGGTTGTCCTGAAACCATCAGACGCTAGGAAGAGGCAACCTTCCTCCTCGATGGGTTTCAGAGGGAGCATGGACCGGCTGGCACCTTGATTTTGGACTTCTAGCCTCCATAACTGTGAAATGAGACATTTCTGTTGTGGACGCCCCCCAGTTGGGATGCTTTGTCATGACAGCCCTAGGAAACGATTACAACTCCCGAAGCCTAGGATCGGAACTGGCGACACATCACTTCTACTGCCTTCCACCCTCAACGTCAGTCATGTGTCAGCCCCAACTCAAATGGTGGGAAATATGCTACAGCCCGGGACGGGAGGGGCTGCACGGTCATGTTGAAAAATGGTGGGGCTACAGGGGGAATAATTGTGGCCATTTTTGCAAAGAATCAACCGCGCTTAAGTACTCCATCTGTTGAATGAAGCCAGTGGTAGTGCCCACCTCAGTTCTGGTGAGGAATCACCGAGGTGATGTTGATAAAGCACTTAGCAGAGTGGGACACAACAGTGAAGGCTCCATAAACGCACATAACGGCCGATCAAACAGGCATGTTTGAGGGCAGGGTCCTTATTCACTGAGCCCCAGTGTCTAGCCTGGCATGGAACAGAAGTTCAGGAAGAGTCTAATGAATTCCAGCTCGTTCGGTATAGAGAGTCACTGCCTGCCTGCGAGGGCTCACCCAGTGCCACTTCAGGAAAGTGCCCCATCCACAGTGAAAAGGCTGCCACTTAAGCCAACAGCCGCATTCCCATGGCAGGTGCTGTGGAGAACATAAAGACCACTCAAAGGTCAGGCTCACTCTTCCTAGCAAGCTGCTTCTCGGGCACCTGCTCCTGTCTCCTGATCCAGACAGAGGCAGTGACCCACAAAGAAGAGGGCACGGCCACCTCCCACTCTGAGCCAGGCAGAGCTGGCTCAGAGGCAGGTTAGCTCTTCCGGGCTCACTGTTCTGCTCCATCTCCCTCCCCAAATTGTCACTGAGGCAGAGGCGGGTCATAGATATGCAACCTCTTTGCAGCATCCCTTTCCTGCCCTAATTGTTTCTGACATCAAAGACTTTTGAGTAACTGAGGATTGCAAGCTGTCAGGCTGAGGGAAACAGGGGTCACAGGGCCACGTGTCACTCACCAGGCTTCTTCACAAAGCAGTGTCAGGGTTCCTGGAGAATGACTCTGAGTGCACAAGACCTCCTGTTATGGGTTGAATTGTGTTCAACCCTCCTGTCATGGATGGAATCCCAGGGATTATCCAGCTTTGTTTCCAAAAAAGAGAAAGTAAGGGTGGAGGGGAGTGGAAGGACGCACACATTTGCCGACCCAAAAATGCAATTTATTAAATGAAAATCTGGTGTGACATTCAACTAAATTAACAATTTATAGATAATTCACAATGCTCATATCATTAAGCAAATGTACTTTAAATTGATTTCAAATTAGTGGGCTAATGATTTCCCCCAGGTCCAGTCTCTGCCAGCCCCCAGCACAGCGTTTTTAATAAGATATAGGTGTGCAATAACAGCCTCTTTATTCCATAATTGAAGCCATAATTGAACTTAAGGTCATATCCAACGGCCCTATTGATCTGCATAGAGACAGAAAGTGCTGACAGCAACCGTCTTTAGGCCATAGGAGAGGGGTGGGCCAGAGGAGAGTTCTGCAGCTGTGGAAGATTTGGAGCTCACTCCCTGTATGACCTGCAGGTCACCTTAATGGCTGATGAGGAAATTCAATAACCTTGAGACAGGCAGAGCTCTCAATCCCAGTACTGTAGGAATTCCCGAAAGTCATGTCAAGGGTCTATGTGACCCTTTAATATTCCCCAGTGTGAACACTGTACCCTCTTTTGTCTCAACGTGCCCACTTAACTCCCAACTCTCCAGGCCAAGGGAAGCCAAGCCAAGGTACCCCAGAAATGTGTTCTACTCTCCCTCCCGCCTCACCCGAAGTTTTGAGTCCTTTTACCTTCAACCCAGCCCCAACTCAGAAAGGCAGGGTAGAAGGTGTCTGGTGCTTGTTAGCATAGCCCTGTTTTCATTTCCCAAAGCACAGACCATTCCCCTTGTGGGGACAGAGCCCCAAAAAGCAGTTTCCAGGCTCTCGGCCTCACATAGAAAGGTGCTGGCTCAGGTAGTAAATGGCCGTCGACTGTGATCAAATGGCCATCAGCTGTGGCTAGTTGGCCATCAGCTGTAACCAGTAAGCCATTGGCCACTAATATAACTGCCGTGGCTACGCTAGCAGCGGAGTGGGGCTAGCAAGGAGATGGTGGCTGAGCCTGCAAGCGGCGCAGTGAGGGTTGAGAATTGTGTGGCTCCTGGTTCCTGTGTCTCCAACCCAGCCGCCAGCGAGACTATAGCGGTATGACTCCCCTACCTATGGCTCCGTGGGTGTTCCTTTTTGGCCTCACCATATCCTGCGTTCTTGTGTGGGGAGCGGGACCAGAGACCCTGAAAGCCGCCCCGCACGACACATGGCGCAGCGAGCAGGGTACTGTGCCGGCCAAAGCTCTCCAAAAGGCATGGAGCAGTTTGTGCTTATGAACACTCAGTCTCAGGAAGACCAGGAGGAGCAGCTGCTGGAGAGCTGGACCCCGTGGAGGGGTGGGAATACATGGACAGTTCCCCAACCAGCAGAGGCCGGAGAAAGCGAAGGTCGTTGCAGCCCTGTGAGCTGGGTAGTGCTTGCTGACGCAGCCCGGATGCAGGACTTGTAGTCCCAGGAGGAAACGCTTGCTGAGTCCTCCGTGGGAGCTGAGGGTGAGGTCAAGGTCGTCCCTCACCCCCAGGACAGCCCTGGAGAATGACTATGGACTATGGGGAATTGCCTTCCATCCCTAATTTAATGGACCACTTGACTGTTTGGGAACATACCACCATGTAGTGGAACTGGTGGATGTTTGCTTTTGTGTCTTGACCGGCCACCATTGAGAATATGTAAGCACCTTGACTGTGAGCCGCTGTTGTTCCAGCACGGTACCCTGAGAGGCCCAGAGAGAGTGGCAGTGCCCTGAGAGCCCTGGCTGTGTCCAGGAAGTCTGGCTGTGTCCAGAGAGAGTGGCAGTGCCCTGAGAGCCCTGGCTGTGTCCAGGAAGTCTGGCTGTGTCCAGAGAGAGTGGCAGTGCCCTGAGAGCCCTGGCTGTGTCCAGGAAGTCTGGCTGTGTCCAGAGAGAGTGGCAGTGCCCTGAGAGGCCCTCGTGTGCCCGGGGAGACTGGTGGTACCCTAAGAAGCCCAGGAAGTCTGGCTGTGCCCAGAAGTACTGGTGGTGCCCTGAGAAACCCTGGCTGTGACCAGAGAGCTTGGCTGTGTCCAGGAGATAGCATTCACCTCCAGGCTCCTCGCACAGGGTCCCTCGCGGAAGACGCTTGTCGCGTAGATTGTGAGGCGAGAGCCTGTAGGGGTGGAGTGTGGGGACAGAGCCCCAAAAAGCAGTTTCCAGGCTCTTGGCCTCACATAGAAAGGTGCTGGCTCAGGTAGTAAATGGCCGTCGACTGTGATCAAATGGCCAT
This sequence comes from Rhinolophus ferrumequinum, assembly GCF_004115265.2. Classification (NCBI taxonomy): domain Eukaryota; kingdom Metazoa; phylum Chordata; class Mammalia; order Chiroptera; family Rhinolophidae; genus Rhinolophus; species Rhinolophus ferrumequinum. The sequence continues at coordinate 7,787,920 of NC_046292.1, forward strand.
CAGCTGTGGCTAGTTGGCCATCAGCTGTAACCAGTGAGCCATTGGGCACTAATATAACTGCCGTGGCTAGGCTAGCAGAAAGAAAAAATGGGGGGCTAGCAAGAAGATGGTGGCTGAGCCTGCAAGCGGCACAGTGAGGGTTGAGAATTGTGTGGCTCTTGGTTCCTGTGTCTCCAACCCAGCCGCCAGCGAGAGTATAGTGGTGTGACTCCCCTACCTATGGCTCTGTGGGTGTTCCTTTTTGGCCTCACCATGTCCTGCGTTCTTGTGTGGGTAGTGGGACCAGAGACCCTGAAGGCCGCCCCGCACGACACATGGCGCAGCGAGCAGGGTACGGTGCCGGCCAAAGCTCTCCGAAAGGCATGGAGCAGTTTGTGCCTATGAACACTCAGTCTCAGGAAGACCAGGAGGAGCAGCTGCTGGAGAGCTGGACCCCGTGGAGGGGTGGGAATACATGGACAGTTCCCCAACCAGCAGAGGCCGGAGAAAGCGAAGGTCGTTGCAGCCCTGTGAGCTGGGAAGTGCTTGCTGAGGCAGCCCGGATGCAGGACTTGTAGTCCCAGGAGGAAACGCTTGCTGAGTCCTCCGTGGGAGCTGAGGGTGAGGTCAAGGTCGTCCCTCACCCCAGGACAGCCATGACAAATGACTATGGACTATGGGGAATTGCCTTCCATCCCTAATTTAATGGACCACTTGACTGTTTGGGAACATACCACCATGTAGTGGAACTGGCAGATACTTGCTTTTGTGTCTTGACCGGCCACCATTGAGAATATGTAAGCACCTTGACTGTGAGTCACTGTTGTTTCAGCACGGTACCCTGAGAGGCCCAGAGAGAGTGGCAGTGCCCTGAGAGCCCTGGCTGTGTCCGGGGAGACTGGCTGTGCCCAAAGAGAGTAGCAGTGCCCTGAGAGGCCTTGGCTGTGCCCGGGGAGACTAGTGGTACCCTAAGAAGCCCAGGAAGTCTGGCTGAGCCCAGAAGTACTGGTGGTGCCCTGAGAAACCCTGGCTGTGCCCGGGGAGACTAGTGGTACCCTAAGAAGTCCAGGAAGTCTGGCTGAGCCCAGAAGTACTGGTGGTGCCCTGAGAAACCCTGGCTGTGACCAGGAAGTCTGGCTGTGTCCAGAGAGAGTGGCAGTGCCCTGAGAGCCCTGGCTGTGTCCAGGAAGTCTGGCTGAGCCCAGAGAGAGCAGCACTGCCCTGAGAAACCCTGGCTGTGCCCGGGGAGACTAGTGGTACCCTAAGAAGTCCAGGAAGTCTGGCTGAGCCCAGAAGTACTGGTGGTGCCCTGAGAAACCCTGGCTGTGCCCGGGGAGACTAGTGGTACCCTAAGAAGTCCAGGAAGTCTGGCTGAGCCCAGAAGTACTGGTGGTGCCCTGAGAAACCCTGGCTGTGCCCGGGGAGACTAGTGGTACCCTAAGAAGTCCAGGAAGTCTGGCTGAGCCCAGAAGTACTGGTGGTGCCCTGAGAAACCCTGGCTGTGCCCGGGGAGACTAGTGGTACCCTAAGAAGTCCAGGAAGTCTGGCTGAGCCCAGAAGTACTGGTGGTGCCCTGAGAAACCCTGGCTGTGCCCGGGCAGACTAGTGGTACCCTAAGAAGCCCAGGAAGTCTGGCTGAGCCCAGAAGTACTGGTGGTGCCCTGAGAAACCCTGGCTGTGCCCGGGGAGACTAGTGGTACCCTAAGAAGTCCAGGAAGTCTGGCTGAGCCCAGAAGTACTGGTGGTGCCCTGAGAAACCCTGGCTGTGCCCGGGGAGACTAGTGGTACCCTAAGAAGTCCAGGAAGTCTGGCTGAGCCCAGAAGTACTGGTGGTGCCCTGAGAAACCCTGGCTGTGCCCGGGGAGACTAGTGGTACCCTAAGAAGTCCAGGAAGTCTGGCTGAGCCCAGAAGTACTGGTGGTGCCCTGAGAAACCCTGGCTGTGCCCGGGGAGACTAGTGGTACCCTAAGAAGTCCAGGAAGTCTGGCTGAGCCCAGAAGTACTGGTGGTGCCCTGAGAAACCCTGGCTGTGCCCGGGCAGACTAGTGGTACCCTAAGAAGCCCAGGAAGTCTGGCTGAGCCCAGAAGTACTGGTGGTGCCCTGAGAAACCCTGGCTGTGCCCGGGGAGACTAGTGGTACCCTAAGAAGTCCAGGAAGTCTGGCTGAGCCCAGAAGTACTGGTGGTGCCCTGAGAAACCCTGGCTGTGCCCGGGCAGACAAGTGGTACCCTAAGAAGTCCAGGAAGTCTGGCTGAGCCCAGAAGTACTGGTGGTGCCCTGAGAAACCCTGGCTGTGCCCGGGCAGACTAGTGGTACCCTAAGAAGTCCAGAAAGTCTGGCTGAGCCCAGAAGTACTGGTGGTGCCCTGAGAAACCCTGGCTGTGCCCGGGGAGACTAGTGGTACCCTAAGAAGCCCAGGAAGCCTGGCTGAGCCCAGAAGTACTGGTGGTGCCCTGAGAAACCCTGGCTGTGCCCGGGGAGACTAGTGGTACCCTAAGAAGCCCAGGAAGTCTGGCTGAGCCCAGAAGTACTGGTGGTGCCCTGAGAAACCCTGGCTGTGCCCGGGGAGACTAGTGGTACCCTAAGAAGTCCAGGAAGTCTGGCTGAGCCCAGAAGTACTGGTGGTGCCCTGAGAAACCCTGGCTGTGCCCGGGGAGACTAGTGGTACCCTAAGAAGCCCAGGAAGTCTGGCTGAGCCCAGAAGTACTGGTGGTGCCCTGAGAAACCCTGGCTGTGCCCGGGGAGACTAGTGGTACCCTAAGAAGTCCAGGAAGTCTGGCTGAGCCCAGAAGTACTGGTGGTGCCCTGAGAAACCCTGGCTGTGCCCGGGCAGACTAGTGGTACCCTAAGAAGTCCAGGAAGTCTGGCTGAGCCCAGAAGTACTGGTGGTGCCCTGAGAAATCCTGGCTGTGCCCGGGCAGACTAGTGGTACCCTAAGAAGTCCAGGAAGTCTGGCTGAGCCCAGAAGTACTGGTGGTGCCCTGAGAAACCCTGGCTGTGCCCGGGGAGACTAGTGGTACCCTAAGAAGCCCAGGAAGTCTGGCTGAGCCCAGAAGTACTGGTGGTGCCCTGAGAAACCCTGGCTGTGCCCGGGGAGACTAGTGGTACCCTAAGAAGTCCAGGAAGTCTGGCTGAGCCCAGAAGTACTGGTGGTGCCCTGAGAAACCCTGGCTGTGCCCGGGCAGACTAGTGGTACCCTAAGAAGTCCAGGAAGTCTGGCTGAGCCCAGAAGTACTGGTGGTGCCCTGAGAAATCCTGGCTGTGCCCGGGCAGACTAGTGGTACCCTAAGAAGTCCAGGAAGTCTGGCTGAGCCCAGAAGTACTGGTGGTGCCCTGAGAAACCCTGGCTGTGCCCGGGGAGACTAGTGGTACCCTAAGAAGCCCAGGAAGTCTGGCTGAGCCCAGAAGTACTGGTGGTGCCCTGAGAAACCCTGGCTGTGCCCGGGGAGACTAGTGGTACCCTAAGAAGTCCAGGAAGTCTGGCTGAGCCCAGAAGTACTGGTGGTGCCCTGAGAAACCCTGGCTGTGCCCGGGGAGACTAGTGGTACCCTAAGAAGTCCAGGAAGTCTGGTTGAGCCCAGAAGTACTGGTGGTGCCCTGAGAAACCCTGGCTGTGCCCGGGGAGACTAGTGGTACCCTAAGAAGTCCAGGAAGTCTGGTTGAGCCCAGAAGTACTGGTGGTGCCCTGAGAAACCCTGGCTGTGCCCGGGGAGACTAGTGGTACCCTAAGAAGTCCAGGAAGTCTGGCTGTGCCCAGAAGTACTGGTGTGCCCTGAGAAACCCTGGGTGTGACCAGAGAGTTTGGCTGTGTCCAGGAGATAGCATTCACCTCCAGGCTCCTCGCACAGGGCCCCTCGCGGAAGACGCTTGTCGCGTAGATTGTGAGGCGAGAGCCTGTAGGGGTGGAGTGTGGGGACAGAGCCCCAAAAAGCAGTTTCCAGGCTCTCGGCCTCACATGGAAAGGTGCTAGCTCAGGTAGTAAATGGCCGTCAACTGTGATCAAATGGCCATCAGCTGTGGCCGTCAGCTGTAACCAGTGAGCCATTGGGCACTAATATAACTGCTGTGGCTACGCTAGCAAAAAATGGGGAGCTAGCAAGAAGATGATGGCTGAGCCTGCAAGTGGCACAGTGAGGGTTGAGAATTGTGTGGCTCCTATTTCCTGTTTCTCCAACCCAGCCGCCAGCGAGAGTATAGTGGTGTGACTCCCCTCCCTATGGCTCCGTGGGTGTTCCTTTTTGGCCTCACCGTGTCCTGCGTTCTTGTGTGGGTAGTAGGACCAGAGACCCTGCATGACACCCCCTCTACTGCTGTCTCTACAGGGGCTGTATAAATCTTTAGCTTCATCTCAAGAGAACATTGGAGCCTCATTTTATTCTATACTAGCCATTTTTGTTGTTCTGAATCCAGAAATCTCTACAAAGAGTATGCCAGACAAGCAAAAGTGGGAGGGGGAGCAAAGAGGGAGAAAGAGGGGTTTAGAGGAAAGGAGTGCGGAGAATGGTAGAGACTTAATGTTTACAAAGGACAGGGGACGAAAAGAGAGATTGAAGAGTAAATATGTAATGGGAAATCTTATGACCCCAAGATCAGAGAGAACAGCCAGGTGAGGCAGACTGTGGGCACTGGGTCTCCTAATAAATGTATCAGTGTTTAGGGCAATCTGTAAAACACTCCACGTGTGCCCTTGAGAGTGTTCAGCTATGTATAATACAATCACATTTGAACCTTAAAATTAGCTTAAGACCGTATATTAGCCGTAGATATAATGCTCCCAAATCTCATAAAGTCTGGAGAGAAGGCAAGAAGAGACAAGAAGAAAGGAGAAGTTTGCTCTTTTCCCTGTTACCTGTCCTCATGTCATTCTTGGATCATAAAGCTCCCGGAAGATTTTTAATGGACCTTTGAGTGTGTGGTGCGTCCAGGATTCCGCCGTGGCACTAAATACTAAATAGGGGATAAATACCATGCTCCTAGCTCTTCTTGGCCAGATTCTTCCCTCTACATGTGGTAGTCTGGGGTGTGGAGCAGGAGGGGAAAGCTATTCTAAACTCTGCATCATCTCATTCAGATTTCATTACAGGAGTCAGTCATGGTGATAACCAAAGAGAAGAAAGGTCTGAGGGGAAAATATCTCTGGTTTCTAGGAAGAGATTAGTAGGGAATTGTCATCTAATCAGTATTGATCAATAAAGTGTTCCAGGAAAATCTAAAGCCACTTTATTGAAACAGACTTTCCCCAGAATATCTTCTCTGTTGATCAAGAGAAAGCAGAAAAGGCAAAATCAGGGAGGAGGAATTTTTTTCAAAAAAAAAATGACTGTAAATGGATACAACCACTTTGGAAATGTAAGTGTACTCTCTGACTAGTAATTCCACTCCTGGGTATGTACCCAACATAAACGAGTGCTTTGTCCAGCAAAAAAAACATGCACAAGAATGTTCACAGCTTTATTCAAATCAGCCTCAAGCTGGAAACAACGCAAATGTCCATCAACAGTAAAATGGATCAATAAGCTGTGGTTGATTTACACAAAAGAGTATTATAAAGCAATAAAAAAGAATGAACTAATGATATGCAACAACATGGATGAATCTCAAAACATAATGTTGAGTGAAAGAAATCCGACACAGAAGAGTTCATACTGAATAATCTCATTTATATGAAGTTCAAGATCAAAAAATAATTAATATTTGGTGACAGATGTCAGAAAAGTGGTTACTCTCGGCGGGAGGTGGTACGAGGAGGTAGTGCTGGAAATATTATGTATTTTTATGTCCATGGTGGTTACACACACACAATTTTTAAGCTGTGCACTTTATGTAAGTTATGCCTCAAATTTTTTAACAAATATGTTTAAATGGTCACTCCATCACTCCACAGTTTTAATTATCATCTGTCATTCACTTCTTGAGGGCCATGAGATTCACAGAGCTTGTGCTTTATTTTCCATCTTGAGGGCAATGGGAACATACATACCTGCCCACTGTGCAAATGAGGGAACTGAGATGTGGAATCTTCAGGCAGAGGCACCACTACAGACTATGTAGTCTAAGGCTCGACTGACAGGTTTCATGGTGAGTGCAGACTGTGAATCGTGATCTGTGGCACCTCTGTCCTTTATCATGGCATTATTTATGCGATTCACAACGCCTGGGGCTGGACACGCTCCTCAAGCTGCCAAAGGTCTCATCATCTCCTAGCCCTGCCACTCTCCCTAGAGCAGAATAGAAGGCTGTTGCGGCAGCTCCTAAATGAACTTCAAGAGATGCCAAGTGAGAATTGAATTATAGTCCACCCTTGTGATTTCCAGCAGATATCATTACAGTGTGACCCACTATGGCAGAGTGAAGTGACGGCACGCCGCCAGGCGCCTCCGGGAGGCTATTTCAGCACCTCGGACAGCGGTGCCCCCGCTCAAGGCTGGGTCTATTATTTCAGAACCAGGGCCAGCGACTCGTGCATTAAATGGGTGTGGAAATAGACTGGGTTGGCAAAACGTATTTGTGAAAAGCAATCTTCCCATGGTTTGCTATTTACACATAACGTTACTGCTGCCAGCTTTGTATAACAAATTAAATTCTGACAGCATTAAAAATGTATGTGTGATGAGAAGATTTACCTCCCTTCCATCTCCACCTTCTTCCTCCAATCCAGGTGTTTCCCAAGGGACTCACACATCAGGGAATGCCCGGGTAAATGGGCTTTCTCACATTTAGAATTGTCAGTTGAGTACATGGCTAGAAAAACAGAACCCCTGAGACCCAACTCATTTTCCCTCTGAAACTTAGAAGCAAGAATACCTTCCTCACTGAGAGAGGGAAAAAGGTTATTTAGAAATCTTTCTCTTAAAATACATGCACCATCAATTAATGCAGTCATTCAACTAATATTTCTTGAAAGTCTATTGTGTGTCTGACTTTGTGCCAAGCACTGGAAATGTAGTACTGAGCCAACTAAATAACCTAGTCTCATGTTATTTACATTCTAGTGGGAGGAAAAGACAATAAACACAAACATATTGATAACTATGATCATTTTAGTTTGTTGTAAGTTCTATGAAGAAAATAAGCAGAGTAACGGGCTGTAGAGTGACTGGGTGAGAACTACTCCAGCTAGGATAGCCAAGAAAGGCAGCTCTGCAGAGAGGATGTTTGAGCTGAAACTTGAACGATGACAAGGAGCCACACGTGTGAAGATCTAGCAGAATTTTTTTCCAGGGAAAGGGTGCAGCAACTGCAAAGGTGCTGAGGTGGAAACAAATGTGTCATGTTCAAAGGATGGAAAGGAGACCAGTGTGGCTGGAGCAGAGAGCATGAGGAGAAGACATGGAGGAAAAAAGTTTGGAGAAGGAGGAAGGGACCTGATCCTGTGGGCCTTGTAAGCCATATAAAGAGTTTGGATCTTAAGCAGGGGACAAATACTATCTGATTTATGTGTAAAACAACCTGCTGTTTTAGCTGCTATGTGGAGAATGAACTGGGGAAATGGGGTGAAAACTGGGAGACCAAGTTAGGCTGTTGCAAGGGTCCACTGAGAAATGATAGTGATGGCAACCCCTCCTCACCTCCCACCATATGCAATTTTATCTCCAAAATTAAGGATACCTTTCTCTGAGTCATCCATGCTCCCTGCCTCCAGTCGCTCTTGTAACCAGCGCCATACACTTATGAGAGATTAGGAGAGAACATGCACAGGGTTACATATTATGGTTTATTTACCATTGAATGAATGAATGAAAGAATGAATGAATGGTGGCCTCACAGCCACCTGGCTCATCTAGAAATCGAAATGATTGCCTCTTTTATGCCAGTTCTTCCCAAACTCTCAACTTGTGGGCTACCACTTGGGGAGGAAGGGCATGCTGACCACTTAATTCACTCCTCATGGCTCATCATCTGAGAAACAAACCTCACCAGAGCCAGTGGGAAGTGTGGGGTCGTGCAGATGGGGTGCCAGTGGGGAAAACGATGTACACTATCAATTATGCAGTGAACAAAAGCATCGACATATATGATATTTAAAGCATTAATACAACAGGGATATCACTTTCCATACCAACCGGAGGAACTGCGGAGACCACAAATGCAAAGTGTTGAAGCCCATGTTCTACCCAGCTAGGCTTACCAGCCATAGGTGCCTTGGGAATTTGTACCCAACATGATGCCAGGAAGGGAGCAAACTGAACAGTGAGGGGGAAAACAAATCACTTGACTTAGCATCAGGGTCCCTGGCCCTTGGTCTCATCTCATTCACCAACTTAGTCAAGGATGTCTTCTCCCTGGGATTCATTCTTCTCAACTGTAAAAGGAGGGGGTTTGTTTGAACTCCGTGATCCTCCAGCTCAAACAGTCTGTAAAACTGTATAAGGCCCTAGGTCCTGCATTTGCCACATTCTTTTGTATCTCCTCTGGACCTCCCAAAACCCTGAAAAAGTGGGGAAAGCGTGTATCATTGTGCCCATTTTTCAGGATGGGAAAACTGAGACCTCACGGTCACAAGGACTATTCACAAATTTACAAACTGAGCTAGAGGGGGCTTAGATTCCTTTACAATTTACCCAGGTAAATCCTAACTCTTAGAGAGGTAGCTAACATGGCAACCCATTATGCAAGGCCTTACTCACCTCGCTCTCTAGACATCTCCTTCCCATCCTTCCAACCCCCTCAAGCCTCTGCTGGGCTCTGGTTCCCCTGCATCCTCTCTGGTCATCAGCAGGAGGTGCGGTGGGACTACAAAGATGCCTGTGCTCCAAGCAGTCTCTCGGTGTATATAGCTATTTCAGTTTCAAGGCCACTGGCAAATCCCATCATGGCCAGACCCTTGCACTGGGCTCATAATTGGAATCTGTTCAGCTCATTAGCATGGGGAAGGTGAGGAAGACACTCTGGGCTTTTTATTCTCCAGTCCTGATTTAGTAGGTGTTCTCTTTGCAGTTCCAGGGCTTTGGAGGATTCCATGACCCGCCTGCGTGTGCCTGTGTTTGTTATGGAAATTACCACTCACCCATACATATAAATCTGCAGGAGAGCCTCTTGTCATTTCTAATAGTTTCACAGGCTGCACCAGGAGAAGCCTGGGCATAGCTGAGGCTATTTTGAAGATGCTGAGACCTCCATCTTTGTGCGCACAAGAGAGGACTCTTGACCACCCAAAGAGCTCATGTTACAGTTCCCAGTCTTCAAGAGTTTACAGTGTGACCAGCATTGCACTCAGGGTTTCTCACACACCTTCTCATTTAATCCTCACAATAACCATATTTCAGATGAGACTACCAAGGCTAGGAGAGACTTAAGTAACTTGCTTGCTCGATATCACAGGAATAAAAAGCAGCTACCCTTAATTACCCAACTTCAAGGTCATCGCCACGATTCTTGGATTTGGGGGATAAAATCATGGTTAGAGGAGAAGAAGGAATGGTGGTGATGTACTCCACAGAAGATGGGGACCCCTCCCCAAAGCACTCACCCACTCTTTCTTCCCTGGAAGATGTAATGCCTCTCTCTGGAGGCAGTTTCTCTCCCACAGAATGAGCCTTGGGGTTCAAAATCTTGACCCTTTCCTTACTTTTGTGGTACAATCGTCTCTCTCTCTTCCTTGCTCTCTTGTTAAACATTCTTTCAATTGTGTCAGGAACATGAAAATATTGGACAAGACCTGGTTGGAGGTATGACTCTTCCCAGAGGCTCAAGCAATGTTGTTCGAACTTTGTCTTTCCAGCTCTCAGCTCTGCAAGTTTCTACTTGGAATCCTTTACAGGCAGTCCTGCCTCCGTTGGGGTGATACATAACAAATGTCACAAGGGGAATGCTGACACTGCTAGGAAGAAGAGAGACACTAACCACTGAGGATCCTTGTCACACTAATGGGCTGCCACCAGACAAAAAGGATTAACCTGGAGTGTCCCCAGGCTGTCCCTACCCCTGCTGGATAAAGAGGGTTCTTGCCTTGTCTACTTGGGTTCTTCCACCCTCTATTGTCCCCCACCTACTTCCAGGGAGAGTCCTAGTGTCATCAGACTGGCTCTTTGGCTTTTGGGGATATAGAAGCAGAGAGCATAGGGGGAATAGCTGGAAAATCTGCAGCTCAGGAGTGGGATCCAGAGCCGGGAGATTTGGGAGGAAGGTGGCACTAGAATCAAAAGCAGAATGAAAGGGACAGAGATGGGAGAAGACAAGGGAACTGGGGAGATTTCCTGACTACGCATCGCCTTCAAAAGTCTTGAGATATGCAATTGAAGAACTTGAAATAATTTAAAATAACTTCTTGGTTGCTAGCGTGTGTCTTCCACCACAGTGACACTGACCATTTGGATGATGATTCTCGTAGGGTTACATGTCAGAAGAACAAAGACAAAAATAATACTTAACCTGTACTGAATGTTATTTTGTACTCTGTGTGAATAAAAATGATCCACTATCCCACAGATCATTTAGTAACACTATTCAGCCATTTCCTCTTTTATGTTGTAAGTTTTGACCTCCTCAAGCTTGCTTTTCTTTTTTCCACCCTTGATGCTGACTAATAGAATTCCAATATTGAGTCTTGAAACTATAGGTCCTTATAACTACTGGTGAAAGAAATCTCTGCAACATAAGATATAAAAAAAAGTGTTTCCACTTTCCCTGCAGCTATAGGAAAGCATATTCTAGTCTGCATCAAAAATCCATCTTTGCAAATGTTATTTCTAACAAAAGAGTTTCCTATGGCACCCTGTCTCAGAGACGGTTGTAATACTCCACAGTAAACAATTTTCACTCTTAAAGGGAAAAACCCCATGATTCTGATTGATTGCCTTACTTACTAATTTATTACCCCAGTAATAATACTTAAGTGGCTATTTCTGCTTTCTGAAAGGGATGAATACTTGCGAGCTGTCTTTGTAAAGCCAGAGGAGGAGGATGGGTGCGCCTCTTCTCTCGTATGAATGCATACGAGCATAAACTGGGATTGTTGGAATTCTTATTTAAACAAGGAGTTTGAGAGCCCTTGGCTCATTTCATTCCACAGGAGCGAAGTGCAGAGTCCCTCACCTAGGTTATCTTGTTTAGTTCTCATCACCCCGTAAGACGGGCGTTATTCTCATCCTTTTACAGACAGGACAGCGAGACATCGTGAGACATCATGAGACTGAGGTGCCAAAGGACACACAGCTGGCAGGTAGCAGAGCCAAGAGGTGCAGCCAGGCAGCCGACTTGTAGCCCACTCTTATCCAGGATGCCGGCCACATGGGGAGGGCAGTTTCATTTCTTCCTGTAAGTTGATGACTCTGAGAAGTAGAGGAGGAGACTTCTCGATAATCTAAGCATTCGGAAAAGAGGCGAGAAAAACCTCAGAGGCAGGGCAGTGTTGCAGAGCTTAGGAGGAAGGAATAAGCGCAGAAAATTCTAAGAAGAGGAGCAGAGTAGAGAGAGTGCTCCCGAATCAGGATCCAGGACGCTGCCGGGGAGCCTAGGAAAGGCTGGAGGGACTGTGAGAATGACTGGCCGGGGTCTGGTGGGAGAAAGGGACAGGGACCTCAAGGTCAATGCCACTGACACAGAGCAACTCACGGGGCACCACTTACAAGGAAGATGAACTGAGTGATAAACCCTGGATTTGGGCAACATGGCGACCCTGCCTAGGGACACTTTGCCTCGAGGAACAGCGAGCTCACGGGCTAGAAGAAGAAGAAGAAGAGAGAATATACAGAAGATATTCAGTGCTTTAACACTCTGCCAAGCTAACTGGACAATGTGAGGCTCAGGACCTGGAACAGACCAAACGTGAACATTACCTTTACCGCACAACCGCTTCTCCCATAATGGAAGTTCGTACATTTAAAAACGGTGGGTACCATGGGCGGTCCTTCAGGGGTTAAATAGAACTGCTTGTTTGTCTAATGTGCTTGCCCACCCTCCTCCTTCTAATTCCTGTGGGAAACAACCTCCCCAACACACACGCGCGCGCGCACACACACACACACACACACACACAGTTATCTTTTGTTGCATAACCCGTTATCCGTTTTATTAAGCTCTCAGCTTCTATGGGTCAGAAATTGGGAAACCACACATCAGGGATGGCTTGTCTCTGCTGACATGAATTCTGGGGCTTCACCTAGGAGGACTCCGTCGAGGGGGCAAGAGTCATCTTGAGGTAATGCCACTCACCTGTCTGGTGTGTGGTGTCAGCTGTCCGCTTGGACCTGCACTGGGGCTGTCAGTTAGAACACCTCTCCTTGTGACCTGGGCTTCCTCATAACATGGCGGCTTTGAACTTCTTAAATGGGCTCCCTGGGTTTCAGCTCAAGAGGCAAGAAGTGAAAGCCGCCAGTTTCTAAGGTCTGGACCTCAAAATGAGGACAGTGTCACTTTTGTCACATGCTGCTGGCCACAGAGTCTGCCCAGATTTAAGGGGAAGGGACATAAACTTGACCACGTGATGGGAGGAAGGTCAATGTCACTCTGTCAAAGAGCCTGTGGGATGGGAGGTCCTGTGGACGCCATGGATGACAAATAGAATACACACACGCTCGGACTTGGTGTGACTGTCAATTATGACGTGCCTCTTGTTCTCCCAGGAGCGCTCGCCTGGTCTACGCTGGCCAATCAGACGACTCCATCCCTCTGGTGACACTGAAATGTTCAGGAGTGGGTATGTGACCCAGCAGGGCCATTAGAGTTTTCCCGGGTGTTGATCTATGGATTTGAGAGAGGAATTTTCTTGGAGGATGAGATTCTGAGCCTGTGGTGACCTAGGGACTGCAGCAAATCACAGAGCTGGGGGGACAGCGGTGCGATAGGAAAAAGGTTCTGCTTCTCTCAGCCCAGGCTGTTCACGGCGCCAGCACTAAAACATTGGGAAATAGCCTGATGATACTTTCAATCTCAAGCCACAGCCGGGACACTGGCCCTGCCACCAACTCTCAGTGCAAATTGGAATGAGTCCCTGGGGACTCACCTTCTGCCCTGCCTGGCCTAGATCTATGTGAGGCTCAAACAAGGTAGCACTTTGGAAGTCTCCCTCCACCGTTCCCGAACCAGAGCTCCCTCCCCTACCCACTTACCACACCGCCCAACACATCACCACTCGGCTTACTTCTTTAGTTCAAGAAATTGCCTCTGAAACATTCCCTGGAAGCAGCAACCTTTGGGCACTGGGGTGTGAGCTTCTTGACCATGGGAGCTTTGGCACATAGTAGGTGCTCAACAAATGTAGGTTGACTGAATAAATTAGTGTCCACTAATACAAGAGCATAGATTACATTGGATCACGTTACTCACTGACTGACCCCTGGCAGAAGAATTAGTGTTTGAAGGGACTGGATACAGAGGTTATTCATTCATCCCCTTGACAAATAGCAGCTGAGCCTGTGTGTCAGGCTCTGTGCTAGGTCCCGGGATACAGGTGAATGGGGCAAGAACGTCCCTGTCCTTGAGGGGATGAAAGGAGCTGCCTTGGTTTGACGTCAGTACACCCCCACCCCACCTCAGGGCAGAACTTACTCGGCCCCCTAGGCCTCTTCTCCAGGGAACCAGCTCTCTCCAGGACCCCCCCATACCCTACCTGCCTTCCCCCAGGAACCTCACAAAATGAGAGACCAGAGGTAAGGGAGCCAGTGTCGCTGAAAACGGCCATTATCCATTAGATTAGATTAGACAAACCCCAGGGCCTCCAGCCAGCACTGCCCAGAGCCCCAGCTACCAATTTACTGAGATGAAAAAGGCTCATCCATATTTCATTTCAGGCATTCAGCTCCCTCTTCTGCCATCCTTTCTTCTGTGAGCCCATTTCATGGCTTCTTGCCTCAGAGGAGGCTCCAGACATGCAGTCCCTGAGCTGGCAGCCTCTTTGCTCATAGTCCCCCCCAAAACACACACACACACAACACACACACACACGCATCCTTTAATGGGCTCAGGCCCCTCTGAGCCCAGCCCCCACCTTCTGTCCATTCGCATTGGCCATAAAAGAGCCACTCGCCCCCCTCATGAAGGGGGGCACCCCTGCTCCTTCATGCCCCCCGCCCCGAAGGACCTGGCCCTTGTGCTTGCCATAAACCTGATCGCTTCAGCAAATCAGCATAGGGGTCCCTGCAGGCAAATCTAGGACAAGATCAGGGATTTTCAAGCATGAAAAGGACCTCAGATGAGGGAGCTGCTATTCGTTTTCTCTCTCCACCAGCAGAGTGAGGCGCGTTAGCTCTTCTCCTCCCTCCTTGCAGAACCAACTAGGAACTACAGACGCCGGAGGGCTTGGCGGGACCCAACAGTCTGTGGGAACCACAGAATCCTATTAGCTTGGCCGCGGATAGGCAGATGACAGGAGTGTCAGCTAAAGAGTGTGGCAGGAGCAGGGGTGTTCCTTCTCTCCCCGTCCTAAAACACAGCCCGACTGGGGCTGGAGAAGCGGAGTAGGAGTGAGGAGCACGAACCGCCAGGGACGCAAGGCCCTGAACTAAGGGGTGAAGGAGCCGTGTTCTAGTCCAGCTCTGCCCTAGCGGCCTTGGACGAGTCCCTTTCTCTCTCTGGACTTAGCCCACTCAGTGTTAGAAGAAAGGAATTGGATCAGATCAGGAATTTTCAAGACCGGGCGTAGATACGTCCCTCCAGAGTGGGGTGACATTGGCGCTCCTTAGCACAATCAGCACCAAGTTCAAATCGAGGAGGAAGCTTCTGAGCAGAGATTTGGGGTGCCCCCAGACTAACCCGCTGGTTCCCAAAGCGACCCGATAACCTAATCAAGTGGGGCCCACCCAACCCTCGGAGCCCCCGTTTTTAGCATGGAGTCCCTGGGAATCCTCGTTTTCTAAAAGCCCTCCTAGTGAGATTAGTCACGAACCAGGTTTAGAGATCTGAGCTGGAGGGTGGGGGCGAGGAGGTAGAGCAGGGACGCTCTGAGCTTCCACAGCAACACGCAAAGGAACGTGAGGGCCCAGGCTGTCTGGGGAGCACTTCCACTGCCCCTCCACAGGGCGAGGGCATGCAGGGGAGAGGGGCTGGTGTCAGACAGGTGTTAGCTGCCTCCCTGAGGCTTCTTTGCTTCACACACACAGCGCTGAGGGCTCCCCTGGAGCGCTGGAGTGTCTGTTTACAGTTCATTAGCTACTTGACAGAGAGGCTCTGAGAGCAAGAGACATAAAGAGGAAGTGTCAGGGCCCAGGCCTCCTGCAGATCCGTCAGAAATGAAGATAAAGCTACTCTGAGATGAGGACGAGGACGTGTGACAGTGGCATCAGTGGTCCCAGCCCAGCGCCTGGCCTCGCAGGT
Organism: Rhinolophus ferrumequinum; assembly: GCF_004115265.2. Lineage (NCBI taxonomy): Eukaryota > Metazoa > Chordata > Mammalia > Chiroptera > Rhinolophidae > Rhinolophus > Rhinolophus ferrumequinum. The sequence continues at coordinate 7,803,151 of NC_046292.1, forward strand.
GGCCAGTGAATGCCACTCAGCCAGCTTTTTGAATGCACCACCCTCAACCCTGCCAAGCTGGCCTGAGATCTCATGTCCGGCCTCCCCAGCGTCCCTGCTACCCAGTCTGCTGGCTCCCATGGCTATTCACGTCTCAGAAACCACCAAGACATCTAGCAAGAGGGGGTCGGAGGGGGAAATAATGTCACAGCTCTTCCATGGACTGTTACCTGGCCATTAAAAATTATATTTGCAAGGAACTTGTCATTATGTGGGAAAATACTTACTTATATGCTATAGAAGTAAGTGATGGGGGAGGGGAGGCAGCAAGATACAAAATCGTATGAACAGTATCAACCCTGTGAAATGAAAATTACACATAGGAAAAACACGGAAATGAAATATCCTGAAAAATGCTAATGATGGTGGTTACTGAGTGCTGAGTGATCTCCTTCTCTGCTTCCTGCTTTTCTACATTTCCATACAGATTTTCCATACCGAGCTTGAATGCTTTTGTAATGGCAGCAGCAAACTTTATTTTTAAAATAAGAAGACTTTGGGGCCGGCCCGGTGGCTCAGGCGGTTGGAGCTCCGTGCTCTTAACTCCGAAGGCTGCCGGTTCGATTCCCACATGGGCCAGTGGGCTCTCAACCACAAGGTTGCCGGTTCAACTCCTCAAGTCCCGCAAGGGATGGTGGGCAGCGCCCCCTGCAACTAAGATTGAACATGGCACCTTGAGCTGAACTGCCGCTGAGCTCCCGGATGGCTCAGTTCGTTGGAGTGCGTCCTCTCAACCACAAGGTTGTCGGTTCGACTCCCACAGGGGATGGTGGGCTGCACCCCCTGCAACTAGCAACGGCAACTGGACCTGGAGCTGAGCTGCGCCCTCCACAACTAAGACTGAAAGGACGACAACTTGAAGCTGAACGGCACCCTCCACAACTAAGATTGAAGGGACAACAACTTGACTTGGGAAAAAAAAAAGTCCTGGAAGTACACACTGTTCCCCAATAAAGTCCTGTTCCCCTTCCCCAATAAAATCTTTAAAAATAATAATAAAATAAAATAAGAAGGCTTTGAGTCTGTTCACCACCTGAGCTTGTTCCATCCTACCACCCACAGCGTGAAGACAGGCCTGGGATAGGAAGATGGGATTCACGAAGTGCCAGCTTTCCCCGCCCAACACCCGGCCTCCTTAAGGCCCAAGCCGGTGCTTCCTGCCCTGATCTGGGGGCCCGAGCCCCATTACTCACCCTGGAAGCCTCAGGCAGAAGCCCTGGTAACAGTTTCCACAGCCACATTTTGGGGTGAAAGGGGCAGCTTCCGGGGTGGCTTCCTGAAAACTGGGCAGCCCATTCCCGTCCATCGTCACCTGACTCCCGAAGACAAGCTGTCTAACCCCCATGCTCGTTGGTGGAGAGGAGCGTGTTGGTGGAAAATTGAAGGGGGCAAAGCACCTGTCCTTCTTTAGTCCCTGAGACCCAGAGACGGGAAGACAAAAGAGACAGAATTCACATCTGAGTTTTCAGGAACAGAAGTGGGGGTACCAGGGCTGGGGGAGCTGGAGAAGCTGCTATCGAGGTTTTCAGCAAGCCCTTGATGACAACAATCAGCAGCATTCCTGCGCCCTCTTCATGGGCTGTAGAGTTGAATGGTGGTTCCCCCAAAAAAGATACGTCTACCCAGAACCGTGAATATGAACTTATTTGGAAAAAGAGTCTTTGCAGATGTAATTAAATTTAAAATCTCGAGATGAGATCATTCCGGATTAATTGGGATCCAAGGACACATGCCCTTATAAGACACAGAAGAGAGACACACACACACAGGGGTGAAGGCCATGCAAAGATGGAGGCAGAGATTGGAGGGACGTGTGTCTACAAGCTGAGGAGCGCCAAGGATGGCTTTTAGGAGACGGGCATGGAATGGAGTCTCCCTCACAGCCTCCAGAAGGAACCAACCCTGCTGAGACCTTGATTTTGAATGTCTGGCCTTCAGAACTGTGGGACAAGACATTTCTACCCAGCTAGTGATCATTTGTGTTGGCAGGCTGGGGAAGCTGATATGAGGCTCAGGCCCTCATACTCATCATTTGTCTGCTGAGATAGGCTGTTTCGTCCTCCCCATCTGACAGGGAAAGTGACATTCAGAGTGGTTAAGGAACAACTGGCCTAAGGGTTCACAGTAGTGAGCAGCCAGGCTGGGCTAGGGCTGGGGCTGTCATCCTTCTGAATCTCAAACAGGGTCAGCAACTGAGCTAAGGCTTTGCACTCATGGTCCCCAGCTCTGGACTCAGGCTCTAGCTCCGTCACTTATGGGCTGTGTGACTCCACACAAGTTACTTAATGTCTCTGAGCTTCAGTTTTCTCATTTGCACAATGGAGAGACTATCAGAAGCTATCCCCCGAGTTGTTGGAAGTATTGGAAAACTAGCATGAAGCTTTGTACCAGGTAACCTTCCCAGGTTGGGGTTACCCTCTGTACCTCATCTGTTCCCAAAAAACCCTCCAATGGCCAACAGGAACCTGGCCTCCTTCCAGACACTCACAGCTCCCAGCAAGCCAGGGCAGCCCCGGCCCTAATGTAACACAAACTATGCTCGTAAATTAGAGTTTGGCTGATTATGACTTCATAGACAGATCGTAGGCATTCCTTTAAAACCCGTCTGTAAGCACACAGTGGCCCTGCTGAGACAGTGCCCAGCTGTATAAAAGTTCTTTGACGCAGAAATACAGCCCTGTGGTAGCTGACTCTCGAGGACGGCATCTCATTTATTTTTTTGTCCTCCCTGTACTAAATGGCACCCTGTGTGTAGCTGCTCCACCAGCACGACTCCCTCTCACGTCACCCCATAAATCCTTGCCTTGCCGTTGCCCTGAGCACAGCCACCTGCCAATGGCATAATGACACAGCAGCAACTGGGTGGGGGCTGCCTGTGACCCAGTCCCCACTTTTCAATCGTCCTAAGGCTCTGCCCTCCTGAGGGGGGTCACCTGGGGTGCGGAGAGGTGTGAGAGAAAGAGAACGCTGGCCTGGGAAGCAAGACCCCAGATACTTTTTAGTACAACCCCTCCCCACACCCCATACCCCAGCCTCACCAGGAGAGAGCTGAGCTGTAAGGTTCAACAGAAGCACATACACTTTTGACAAATTGCATGAGGTTGGACGGGGTGGTCCATGAGGACAGGTCCCTGGGGGAGGGGGGGAGGGGAGTGACCTGGAGGCTGTGGTGAGTCTCCTGCTGTGCTCCCCCTGCCTCCTACCTCTTTCAGGGACCAGTAAATGGGAGGTCTCCCCAAGGCTTGACAGGAGCTTCTTCACAGGGGCGGTGAGGGAAAGACGTGCTCCACCATGCACAGGAGAAAAAGCCCTGGCTCTGCAGTTAGACTGCCCTGGGCTCAAATCCACCCTTGCAGAGCACCAATGACCTGTCAGGCATCTGGCTTGCCTTGCTCATTCCATCCTCACCTAACCCCATGTGATAGGTGTGTGTTGATATCACCTCCGTTCTGCAGATGAGGCACCTGAGGCACAAAGAGGTTATGAAACCTGCCCAGGGCCAGCACATACATGGGGAAGACAGGATTCCAACCCAAGCACACCCCCTTGTTCTTATCCCCCATCATGTTCCCTCTATCAGACCTCAGAAGACCAGTGCATCGTCCTGAGTGTTCCTGCATCGAATCTGGCCCGCACCTGTTTTTGTAAATAAAGTTTTACTGGAATTGGGTCACACCCATTTGTTTACACATTGTCTCTATCTGCTTTCAGGCTCCAGGGAGAGAGCTGAGCAGCCAGGCTCGGCAGAGGTTACTCCCTTTCTTTTCCTGCCTCTCTCCGCCTTCACCGCCACATACACACGTCTGACTGTCACTGACTGCAGCAAACCGGACATCAGGGCTGTCTTCTGCTTCCTCCAGAGCGAAGATACAAGCCACGGGACACTGGGCCGAGTTCAGTGACTCCACATCATTCCAGAATCAAGCTAAAATTTGCTACTGTCCCCCTTCTTGCCTTCACGGTGCCAGTATGCCAGCTATGCTGAGCCCCAGCGTCTGCTCAGTGGAAAATGTTTCACTTTAAAAATGGAAAGCTATTTTTAAAAAGAAACTGTGTTGTTCTATTGAAACTAAATCCCCAAATGAGTTAAGTCTCCAACCATGCAGCCACACACATTGGAGAAAAGTCGCAAAATAAATAGTCACTAATTTGCACAGCATCAAGTCTGACCCACTTCTGGGTCTTTGCTTTCTAACGAGCCTCTTTCTGGTCGGTCATGTTATCTATCACCAACCCAGTTTTCTTCCCTGGGTTCCAAATGTTGGACTCTCTTCAACCCCAAGCACACAGGCAGCTTGTTATTTAAATTATTTAATTTACATATTTGAGCATTTGAATTACATTTTATTTACAACAATAGTCAGTTAACAAATATACGGTGCACCAAGGTTACCATGTACAGCTGTGCGGGTTACGCACTGCACAAGTCTAGGGGCCACCGCTCACACTTTGTATTCTTAGATTTGCATATGAATTAGGGTGACTGTCTATCAGGTGGCAGTAGAATATCTTGAAGAAGAGGCTCCTTTTTTGAATTCTCCCAAAGGGCCCTGAACTGGGTCCCCAGGAAACAGCTGTAAACACAACACTAGAGTCACTCTCCTTATGGAGATGACAGTCTGGTAAGAAAATCAGACATTAAAGAGGAAATGACAAGGGTGGCAGTGAAAGGAAATGGATATAGGGGTACTCTGGGGAATCTGCTTGGGGGCGTGGGGGAGTAGGAATCAGCTAGGTGACGGGGGAGCGTTCGAGAATGTTCCAGGCCTGGAACCATCATGTGAAAAGTCCTGGAAGCAGTAGAGAGCGTGGAGCTCTCTCTAAAGGAGAGTCCTCGCTGACTCACTTCCACTTCCTCAGTGCAGCTGGTTTTCGACCTCCTTAAAGGTGTACTCTTCCCTGAACATCCCTGAGACATGGAGCTGCCTGGTGAGAAGAGAAGAAAAAACATCTTAGCTTGTTCTGTGGAAATGACTCTCGTGGTGGAACAGGACACATTTGTAAGTACACATGGTCTTCAAGCTCAATCACAGGTGCCCATGGCCCAGAACGCACTGTGTCTGGAACAATAGACATAGGAAGCTAGTGTGGTTCAGCAAGCAACTCAGCCATGCCGCCGGACACAGACTGACCCAGACACAGCCCAGGAGTCCGGCCCAGCTGCTGTCCCAGAAGGAGCCAGGGCAGGGGTCCCGAGGTTCAGCCCCACCTCGTCCTGTGCCTCTTCCCAGCTGAGCAGCAGGCCAGGCCAGCTTACAAGCAGAAGCTGCCTATGTTTGGATCTCCCCTCTGCCATCTCTGAGCTGTGTGACCCTGGGCAAGTTACTAAACCTCTCTGAGGCTCTGTTTCCTTATCTATCAAATGGCATAGTAAGAGAACCTACCTCATAGGGTCATTCATTCATTCAACAATTGTTAATGGAGTGCCCTCATGGAATTCGTGTGTCTTGTAAAAATCTAGCAAGGAAACCCACGTTCAGGGTGCCTGGCCCAAGGGAAACCTCGCAATGACCTGCTTGACCAGGTCCTTCTTCTATCAGTTTGCTACCCAGACACAGGTAAGGGCCGCAGCGAATTCCGGGTGGGCCAGCGTGAGCAGAAAGGAAGTACCAGGGACTCACGACCGTGACGCATAGAGCTGGGCTATCCTGTGCTGAGAACCTGAGGGTCCAGAGGAACGGCTGAGAGACGGCTGGCCGGGCCTCCGTTCCTCACGGGGGCGGGGCCAATTCACTCGCTGCTTCACCGTTGGGTTGCAGGTTAATTTGTTGGCATGCTGAGCTGTGACTGACACACACACACACACACACACACACACACACACACACACACACACACCCTCCTCCTGGCCTTCTCTTCAGACACAGGAGATTTGGCTGGAGTAGGAGTGGAGGACATGCCGTGGGGCAGTTGTGGCCCTTGCCACCATGCCTTTCAGAACCACTAATGATGGTTGTAGGGTCACACCATGAGGTCCTGAGAACATCATTTAGCCTGATCCACGTGGCCACAGGAGGGACCACATTTGCTCAGGAGCCTGGGCCACATAGAACCAAAAAGATCCTTCAATAGAGCCCACCCACCATGTGGGTTCATGGAGTAGCTTTGGTTCCCCGTGGAGAACAAAGGAAGTTACAAGCTTGAAAAGATGAGGAGGCTGGGAAAGGTGGGTGGGTGAGAAAACTGCTTTCTTCTAGAAGACCTTGGGCTAAGCTTCCACCCCAGATCTCCCAGGCAGCTCTGGCCAAGGCTGTGGGCTTCAACCTGGCTATCCCACCCTTGTCAAAATTTAGGGCTTTTTCATGTCAAGGGACCAAGAACCGTGCTCTAGATATTCAGTTGGGCGTGTCTCACAGTTAGAGAAAGCAAATCCATTTTTCTATTAGTGTAGGGTAATGGGGTTTTCCGTTTTTCTCTATTTCCCACATTTTCTTTCGTTTGTGTTACTTTAAAAATAAGCATAGCTGACACTTACTTTACAAATAGTAATCCCTGCAATGCTCACAATAGATCTCTATGGGACCAGCACAGGTAAGATTGCTGAGGCCCAGAAAGGTGGAATAACTTGCCCAGGAGCTTGCACACAGCTAGAAAGTGACAGAGGCTGGCCCTGAGTCCATGCCCTTGACCTCTGCTCCAGGCTGCCCTGCAAAAAGGTGACAGCCCATTTTGGGGTTTTAGAAGTGATGGATCAGTGCTCTCAGCCACACATCCACTCACCCCATCTGAAGACACAGGGAGAAGACAGCCTTCTAACAAGCCAAGGAGAGAGGCCTCAGAAAAAACCAATCCTGCCGACACCTTGACCTTGGTCTTCCAGCCTCCAGACTGTGAGACAATGAAGTTCTGTTGTTCAAGCCGCCCAGTCTATGATCCTTTGTTAATGCAGTGCCCAAACCACAGCCCCAACGGGCAGCCTTCCTGACTCACACCCCTAACCATGAGTTCAGGGTCAGAGGAAGCACTGGAAACATCAAGTCCTCTTATTTTTCCTTCTTCAATCTCCCTACAACACTCCCCATGGAAAGAAAGCCCTCTTCTTCCGCCCACAAAAATGAGTGGTTAAAAAACAAAAAGTCCTTCCCCAATGAGGTATTTAATAGATAAGTAGACTTTCTCTACACACTGCCTTGTAGAGAAGAAGCAACTTTGCAGCCTCAGCCACATCTGGATTTCTTTCCCTCCCTGGGTCTCCTAACCTCCTGGGTCCCAGCTTCCCCCCAGGGAGTGAGTCAGGCACTTCTGACCCTCGCAGATTGGACATCTCCAACACAGGTGTCTCTGCTGGTATCTGGGGGCTCTGGGTGGGAAGGAGGAGTCTCAGGAATCAGAGCCCATGCAGGGGGAGCTCAGGGTGCGATGGGAGAACATGGCTTGGGTGGGATTCTTTCTTTATTTTTACTTTGATAAACTTTTGATGGAAGTTTAAAACACAAGTGGAAAAGTGTACAACCTAAGTGTTGAGCTCACTGAATTTTACTGACCCAGACAAACAGTACCCCAATTGAGATATAGAAACTAGGCTCCTTTCCTAATTTCCTTGAGATATAGAAACAGGCTCCTTTCCAGTCACAGCCCCCCAATGGGACACCCTGGCAATACCACCCTCAGAGCCAGGCAAGGCGGGGCATACGTTGGAGAACTTTCCTTGAAATTCCTTAGTCCCTTTCCAGTGGCTGAGACACGTCAGGATGAGCAGTGCTCTCTCAATGGGGTACCCTGAACCCACGTTAGGATCCATGTAGGCCTGGGTCCCCATTTCTCCTTTGGAGTTCTCTCTGGCCTCCTATATCCAACACATGGGGCCAAGCAGATGCCCCATGGGGTTCTTTGACTCACACCTATGGATTCTATGGATTTCCCTGGTACCCCATAGCGCGGCCCTGATTCTAGGAAGGTGACCTGAGATGCGGTCCACTCCTGCTGGCCAGAGTGATAGTTCCTTTATGAGATTATGCAATATTGGCCCCCAGAGTGGTGCTAACACGCTGTCCCTCACTCCGACACAAGTCGAGCTCAGGGCACTGGGTTACCATTGGTTCACACCCACCAAGAGCTGTGCATCAGCTCTTGCCCATCTGCCTCTGGTCTGCAGCACTGAGGGCAGTGGAACTGGCAGCAAACGTCCTTGAACCTGAGTCCATCCGACCTGGGTGTCAGGGGCAGGAGGGACCCAGACTCCACATGTCAGGCAGTTCTCTAGGGAGCGGTTGTGTCTATCTCTTCCAAGGGCCTCGGAGACCATTCTTCATAAGGCCAAGGGACCCTCTTGTTGGTGTCCTCTCATTGTGTGGTGATGTTGTGTTCTACCGGCCTTAAGCCATGCTGGACCGAGGACAAACACACCCTGCGTGAAAGGGACTTCTCTTCTTCCTTGGCCCCAGGCCCCTGCCTTTCTCCCCACTGGTGATGGTGTGGGAGACAGGGTATGGTCCACACTGAAAGAGATTGCATTCCAGGAATGCGGTGGTTATGGCCCAGAAATTCAAGAGAAGAAGACATGGTTGGAAGATGTGCTATTCCATATATGCGCCACAGAAGTCCCAAAAGTAGACCTGACATTTCCCACAAATGCCTTCGCACTCACACGCTGCGTCAGACTTGCACTTGTGACCATCATTGCCAGAGCTCAGTAACAACCTGGGAGACAGCCCACAGAAGTCGGGATGCGGATGCAGGCACAGCCTGATAGACAGCGCAGCATCAAGAGTGATGCTCTCGGTAGCCCTGGGTAAATGGTATCAGGGAACTGCAGAGATGAAAAGATCATATTGTTCCAGGAACAACAGGTTCCAGGCAGCTACAGCATTGCCCTAGACTCGAAGCTCCACACAGGCGGGAATACTTGCCTGCTATATACCTCATGCCTAAAACTGTGCCTGGAACATAGCAGGTGCTCAGTGGATGTTGGTTGAATGAGTGAATGACCCAGCAGTGCTCAGGGAGGAGAGAACCATGTTCACCTCAGGTCCTCCTCTCCTCTCACCCCTGGATGATGCCAGTCACATGCCCACAGAAGCAGCTTAGTACATACACATGGGATCTGTGTCTCCCTGTCTTTTATTTTGTGGCTGGTTAGATGTTTGGGACATCTTTTCCCAGCTATATCCATTTAGATTTTCTTGGAGCATCCAGTGGAGAGAGAACCACAGCCCCCAAGCCAAGCCGTGTTTGGGGATAGGGAATTGCTCAGTGCCACTGCTGCGACGGGCAAAAGGTCATGCACATCCATGACAAGCCACAGGAAGAGAAAGGATGGAAGGGAGACATCCAGGAGAGAAAATGGAAAAGGAGAAAATAAATGCCTGTGGTACTTATTTTTCATTGCACCTACGCTATAGCAAAAATAATGGAAATCAAAATAGAGGGTGAAAAAAAATCACCCACAATCCTAACACCCTCCACAAGTCATGCTGTGACATATTTATTTGTGGTGACAGGCCCTGGGCAGAGGCTATGGGCAGTGGTCCCAGGGACACAGAGCAGGGGATTGGGTCCCAGGACCACCTCTGAGTTCTCAGCCTCCCTGCAATGTGCCGAGTGAGTCAGAGCAGAAGCAAGACTGGCATCCTCTTAGGTCCCATCTGGAAAATGGGACAAAGCAGCCAGAGCCTGAAAAACACAGAAGCGGCACACCCAGGAAGAGGCAGATACTGAAGTGGGTGAGAGGGAGGCAGGGCGGGCAGGGGTTAGACCTGGGGTTTTGACACCAGACAGGGAGTCTATCTCAGCTCCACCCCTTCTTGGCTGTGTGAACTTGGGCAAGTTACTTAACTTCTCTGAGCCTCAGTTTGCAAAATGTGGATGCACTTACAAGGTTATTGTAGAGAGTAAATAATGTAATAGTTACACTTACATATTTAGATATATAGTATATATAAATACAGGGGTGCCAAAAAATGTATAAAGTGGACACTTTGGTCAACGTTGCTCAAGCAGTAGTTCGCCATCATCAGAAGTGTCTGGACACTGATGGGAACCACTTTGAGTGCCTCTTGCAATTGCAGAAGTCAAACGTGACTTGTTTCAACTTCTGTTATCGGAATATATTGAGTATTACAATTTTAATATAGTTTTTTTTCTTAAAATGTGTATACATTTTATTGGCACCCTCTGTATATATTTATGTATAACATATATATAATTTAGCACATCTGTATATCATTTTGCATATGGAATAAACCTTCTGTCAATGACAGCTGCTATTACTACTACTACTATACTATTATTGTTATTATTATTATGTGAAAGGGAATAGCAGAGCAAACAGGTGAAGGAAATCAAGAATGAAAATACTTTTCTTCCCCGTGCTTAACCATCGTTTTGAACCCAGGAGACAGGGGAGGGACCTTCTTTCGAACATATTCAAAGCACAAGAAAATGAGTGTTTTACAGAAGAAGAAAAAGCATTGTAACTTATCACACACGCACACAGATTTGCTTTAATGAAAATCAAACTAATGTGAACTCTAGCCTCCCAGTGCTGCTCCTGGCACATTTCCCTCTGCAGGGCTTTGCAGGCAGAACTCTCACCTTGGTCTAAAATCCGCCAAGTGGGGAACTGACAGTTCAGAAAATTGCGAACGCCCTGTGATTTAAGGAAACACACAACATGGGAGGTAAATAAGCTCCTGGTTCTCTCTGCCTTCCATTTCTTCAGCAGGTGCCACCGTTGAAGGAGCAGGCTGGCCCAAGGGAGCACCGCCGTGGGACGAAAGGCAGGCGGTGTGGAGGGCGGGTGGCACAGGCTCTGTGGTCCAAAGCCCACATCCTCACCTCCTGGATGTGTGTGACCCTGAACCGATCCCTCGACATCTCCAGGCCTCCATTCCCCCATCTGTAAATGGCACCACAAGAATCTCTACTTCCTAGGCTGCTGGTGTCACTAGTGAGCTAGTGTGTGTAAGGCAAGTAGCACAATGCCTGGCAGGTAAGATGCTCTCACAGTGAACGCTGTGAGGCGCCCCTCCAGGCCCACGGGCACCACCCCCTTCCTGCAAAAGCCAGTGGCTTCTGATTGCAGGTCCCTGACCCATGCTTCACTGCCTGCATGAGCTCTTCCAGATCTCACAGGCGTGTCCGACAAAGTTGGTGGAGAAATACCCAGCCCCTTTGCCCCTACCTAGGGCACCTTTGGGGGCTGCTCTATGAAGGCTCCCAGGTTCCCAGGGGAGTGAGCCCAGTTGCCCACAGTGCTCATCTGCTCATGAACACACCCTGTGTTGGCTTCCTTCCCTTACCTCTTTCAACTTCATTTCTTCCAACCAGCATTTCCTAGGATCACCTCCAAATACACTATTTGCACCCATGTCTCTGTCCCTGGGCCTGCCTCTGGGGACACTCAACCTCAGACAGTGCTCAATGTCAGCTATTAAAATAGTAAGAAGTGGGGTGGGCGGTTAGCTCAGCTGGTTAGAGCGTGGTGCTGATAACACCAAGGTTGCTGGTTTGATCCCCGCATGGGCCACTGTGAGCTGCAACCTCCTTAAAAAAAATAAATGGTAGGAAGAATGTGAGCAATAATGTAGTTATACCTTGAGCCTGAGGTCCCAACAGAACCTCTAGTCAATGTCCAATCTACAGCTCAAGAGAGAAGGCGAGAGAAGACAACTGGGGACTGTCCCCAGAGCCCAGATGGAGCTTTTCATTATTGTTTGGTTTTGATTTTCCAAAGATTTATAGAAGCTGAAATAAATTGGTCAGACGTTGGTTGGGGGTGGAAATGAAACCTATTTGAAGTGAACCTAAGCACATCTCTGAAAGTGTTGTAGACAGGAGGTCTTTAGAACGAGATCTGTAGTCAACTTTTCCTCCGTCTTTTGGGAGCTGTGTTTCCTAAGAACTACTGACTAGTTCCATTCCGAATCTGTCTGGTGCTTCCGGGCAGCTGCAGAAAGTCACTTTAAAGCTGATTCTTTAAGATATGGCTTTCTGGTTTGTTCTTGCTGGTGAAATCTTGATTGTACTGAGGGGGAACAACTTTCCCTGAAGGCCATCGAGATTTCAACAAGTTCTGAAGATGGTGCCCTCATTTCTGGCTGCAAGTCTTCACTAGGAATGTTATTGCTCGTTCACTATTTATCACATATTGATTTGGGGTCAAGGAGGGGATAGACATGGTGCTGGGGGCTTTTTGAGTGCCTGTCAGCCAGAGGAAGATGGTAGAGATTGGTTTCACTCGAATTTACAAGGGACTGTTGGGGAAGAAAAGAATGTGTCTGGGCAGATAGCTGGGAGCACAGACATTTGTAGGGTTGGTGGGGAAGAGAGAATCTGTGTAAAGGTTGAGAAGGAGCCAATCAGGAACTGGAAGGCATGCAGACAGAATGACTGGTAAAGTCAGAGGAGGAAGAAGAATTTCAAAGAGGTGGGGGGCAGGGTAGCGAGATTTTTCACTATAAAATTGGGTGGGGGAGTTAATGATTATACACACTGTTGATGAAGACATGAGGAAACAAACACTCTCTAACATGACTTGTGGATGTAATTTAATGTACTTTTTCTGGAGGGCAATTCAATAATATGTATCCATAGTCTTTAAAACATGTACACCCCTCTTGAGTAATTTTGTTCTCAGTCATTTATCATTAGATTTCGCTTCTAAGATGTCTTCCTAATTTTGTTTCCAATAGGGGAAAATTGGGAACAATTTACAGTTATTCTAAAAATAAAATAAAATAACCCCAACAATAGGCATTTGGTTCAATAAATTATGGTTTTATCAAGAATGCAAAATGCCAGGGAGCTGTGTACATTGATGGTGTGAATGTTTATTGATATGAGGGGAGTTCCAAGATGGTGGAGTAGATAAACACTGTGCCTGCCTCCTTCCATGAACGCATTTGAAATTATGTGATTATAGAACAATCAATCTGGAGAACCATCTAAAGTCTGGCTGAACAGATGTTTTATAACTAAGGATATAAAGAAGAAGTCACAGTGAAATTGGTAGGAGGGGTAGAGATACGGAACTGGCTAACCCTAAACCTCCACGTGGTGATTGAGAACCAGGAGGGATATCTCCCCTGCAGAGCTTCCCCCCCAGAGGAGCGAGGGACCCCAGCCCTACACCAGCCTCCCCAGCCCAGACTACTGGTGCTGGGAAGAGAAGTCCCCGCAACATCTGGCTGTGAAAAAACAGTGGGGATTCCTACCATCCAGGTGGATGGAAGGCAGTGGGAAACCCATGCATCCTCTTTAAGGATGCACAGACTCGCTCACTCTGAGGCACTCAACTTAGGCTCCAGCAAAGGGACAGTAACTCAGGGGGTGTCAGAGACATATGGGGGCAGACTGAGTTGTGTGGCTTCTGGACAAGGGTTGGAGGATATCGGCATTTTCCCTATAAGGGGTCCTGCTCCTGTGCAGGCAGCAGGCTGGTGCTATCTCTCCTGTGTTGAGTCCTCCTCCTACGCTATGGCCAAATCTGAATCTCATTTGTCTGGTGAGCTCTGAAGCTCTGCCCTGCTGACTCACTGAGACTGCACCCCACTCAACGCCTGAGGCACTTTCTCCAAGAGCAGCAAACCGCATCCAAATTGCACTCTTTCTTGGAAAACTATCAGAGTCCGACAGACACCAGGCAGGTGGCAACTGGCATCAATGTGCTCTGAGACTTTTGCTGAGTAGTTTCAGACTCAGCACTGGCACCAAAGCAAAATTTACATTATCCTGGCAACCACACTCTCCTACCACATACGGTCACCTGGCCAAGACTGAGGGACATAGCAGATTTACCTAATACACAGAAACACACAGAGTGGCAACCAAATTGAGGAAACAAAGCAATGCATCCCAAATGAAAGAACAGGAGAAAACTCCAAGAAAGAACTAAACGAAATGGAGGCAAGCAACCTACCAGACACAGAGTTCAAAACAATGGTTATAAGGATGCTCAAGGAACTTAGTGAGAACTTCAACAAAGAGATAGGAAGCATAAAAATGGACATAGAAACCATAAAAAAAGAAACAGTTAGAAGTGAAGAATATAATAACCGAAATGAAGAATGCACTAGAAGGAATCACCAGCAGACTAGATGAAGCAGAAGGTTGAATCAGTGATTTGGAAGACAAGGTAGCAGAAAACACCCAATCAGAACAGCAAAAAGAAAAAAGAATCAAAAAAAAAAAATGAGGATAGTTTAAGAGACCTCTGGGACAATATCAAGCATAGCAATATTTGCATCATAGGGGGACCAGAAGGAGAAGAGGGAAAGCAAAGGATTGAGAACATATTTAAAGACATAATGATTGAAAACTTTCCTAACCTGGCAAAGAAAATAGACATACAAGCCCAGGAAGTGCAGAGTCCCAAACAAGATGAACCAAATCAGGCCCACGTGAAGACATATTATAATTAGAATAGCAAAGGTTAAAGACAAAGAGAGAACTCGACAAGCAGCAAGAGAAAAGCAACTAGCAACTTATAAGGGAGCTCCTATAAGACTGTCAGCTCAGAAACTTTGCAGGCCAGAAGAAATTGGCACAAAATGTTCAAAGTGATGAAAAACAAAGACCTACAATGAAGATGACTCTACCCAGCAAAGCTATCATTTAGAATTGAAGGACAGATAAAGAGCTTTCCAGACAAGAAAAAGCTGAAGGAGTTCATCACCACCAAACCAGTATTACAAGGAATGTTAAAGGGACTTCTTTAAGATGGGGAAAAAAGATCAAAATTATGAATAATAAAATGGCAATAGCGGGCCAGCCTGGTGGCTCAGGTGGTTGGAGCCCTGTGCTCCTAACGCCAAGGTCGCCAGTTCAATTCCCACATGGGCCAGTGAGCTGTACCCTCTACAGCTAAGATTGTGAACAATGGCTTTCCCTGGAGCTGGGCTGCCCTGAGCAGCCGGAGGTTGGTGCTGGCTGCTGTGTGCTGCCGTGGGCTACCGTGTGCTGCCATGAGCCAGCGTGAGTGGCCAGCAGCCGGCGAGAGCTGCCATGAGCTGACCAACGACTGGAGACCGACTGCCTCAGCTGGGGGGAGCGCAAGGCTCATAATACCAGCATGGACCAGAGAGCTGTGTCCTGTACAACTAGACTGAGAAAAAACGGCTTGAACTGGAGTTGGGGGGAAGCGGAAGAAAGGGGGAAAAATGGCAATAGCTACATATCTATCAGCAATTACTTTCAATGTAAATTGATTAAATGCTCCATTCAAAAGACATAGGATGGCTGAGTGGATAAGAAAACAAGAACCTTACATATGCTGCCTACAAGAGACTCACATCAGATTGAAAGACACATGCAGAAGGAATGTAAAGTGATGAAAAAAGATATTTCATGACAATGGAAATGAAAACAAAACAAAACAAACAAAAAGCTGAGATGGAAATATTTATACCAGACAAAATAGACTATAAAACAAAGGCTAGAGGCCGGCCCAGTGGCTCAGGCGGTTAGAGCTCCATGCTCCTAACTCCAAAGGCTGCTGGTTCGATTCCCACATAGGCCAGTGGGAACTTCTTGAGTGTCGAAAGGGATGGTGGGTTCCACCCCCTGCAACTAAGATTGAACATGGCACCTTGAGCTGAGCTGCCGCTGAGCTCCCAGATGGCTCAGTAGGTTGGAGCGCATCCTCATCTCAACTACAAGGTTGCCGGTTCGACTCCCGCAAGGGATGGTAGGCTGCACCCCAAGCAACTAACAACAGCAACTGGACCTGGAGCTGAGCTGGGCTCTCCACAACTAAGACCGAAAGGACAACAACTTGACTTGGAAAAAAGTCCTGGAAGTACACATTGTTCCCCAATAAATTCCTATTAAAAAAAACACAAACAAACAAAGGCTATAACAAGAGACAAAAAAGGACCAAGTTATCCCACTTCAGGATATTTATCTGAAGAAACCTAAACTCTATTTTGAGAGACATGTGCATCCACATGTTCATTGCAGCATTGTTTACAATGGCCAAGATGTGGAGGCAGCTTGGGTGTCTGTTGATGGAAGAATGGATAAAGAGAAGGTGGTACATGTACGAGTATACAATGTAATATTGCTCAGCCAGGGAAGGGAATGGGTTCTTGCCATCTGCGACAACAAGGATGGACCTGGAGGGAACTGTGCTGAGTGGGGTGTCAGACAGAGAAAGACGGATGCAATGAGATTTCGCTTATATGTGGAATCTAAAGAACAAAATAAACAAACAAAACAAAAACATTCGTAGATACAGAGAATATTTTGAAGGTTGCCAGATGGGATGGGGGATGAGTGAAAAAGATAAAGGGATTAAGAAGTACAAATTAGTTGTTACACAGTAATCCTGGGGTTGTAGGGTGTAGCATAAGGAATATAGTCAATAATATTGTAATAATTATGTATCGTGTCATATTGGTACTAGATTTGCTGGGGTGATAGATGAGAAGGGGTTGGAGGGCAGGGTGTAAAAGATGGAGTAAGTACCGACTGATAATTACGATATAGTCATGGGGATGTAAAGGATAGGGAATATAGTCAATAATATGGTAAGAACTATGTAGAGTGCCAGGTGGGGACTAGACTAGTCTGGGGGATCATATCTTAAATTATCCAAATGTCTAGCCACTGTACACCTGAAATTAATATAAAATAATATTGATGTCAACTGTAATTGAAAATTTAAAAAGGGGGGGAAGGTGACAGGGAATAAGAGGTTCAAATAAAACAATAAGTCATGGGGATGTAGCGTACCACATAGGAAATATAGTCAATAATATTGTAATGGCATGGTATCAGATGGTTGCTGGACTTCTCACGGTGATCACTTCTTTAGGTATATAAATGTTGACTAACTATGGTGTACACCTAAAACTAATATAATGTTGTACGTTAGCTATATTTTAATAAAAATCTTTTTTTAATGTTTATTGACATGTGTGACAATATAGCAAATGGGAAAACAAGTCATGACTACAATCTCGATGTTTGTCTGCTTTTTTGTAGATACTGATTAAAAGTCTTCAAGAATTGCAACACCATAACTATAGGGGTTCCTCTTGGTGATGGATGGTGAGGGTGTCTTTGGTGGGGATCAGCTTTCATGTCCCTAATGCCACTTTCAGGTGATGCCCTCCCAGACGGTACCAGCATCCTCAACCTCCTTTTAATGTGCCTGCCTTCCTGCAGAGGTTGGAAAACCCAAGGAAAAATCACCGTGTTTGCCAGACTCCCTTGCAGCTCAGTAACCTCAGTGATCTTGCAATTAGTAAAATACTGCTATGGACTGAATTGTGTCCTCCCAAAAATCTTAGGTTGAAACCCTAATCCCTAATGTGATGGTGTTTGGAGAAAGGACATTTGGAAGGTGATTAGGTTTAGAGGAGGTCATGAGGGTGGGACCCTCATGATGAGATTAGTGCCTTTATAGGAAGAGACAGAAGCCAGTGTGCTCTCGAGCTCCCTTTCTGCCGTCTGAGGGCACAGCAAGAAGATGGCTGTCGGCAAGCCAGAAAGAGAGCCCTCACCAGGAAAGGAATCAGCCAGCACCTTGATCTTGGACTCCCCAGCCTCCAAAACTATGAGAAATAAATGTCTGATGTGTCACTGGCCCAGTCTATGGCATTTTGCTCTAGCAGCCTGAGCTGACGGATACAAATACATTTCTGTTTTCTACATGGCAAGCGAGACTTCTGATGTCCCATTCCCTTCTACTTCTTAAAGGTAAACTTCTCTTCTTGTCTAACCACTGACCTCCACAGGGCTTGGCTGCTTTGGCTATTGCTGTCTGGTGGCCATAGCCTCATTTATGGGGAGTTCCAGTGACCAGGAGTCGGAGGCAGGGCTCAGGGCCCCAGTGTTGCTGGTGTGGATGGTGACACCCACACCATTCTGATTCAGCAGCTGGGTCAGGGGGGCAGTGGTGCTGGTCAAGGTTGCAGTGGTGTGGATCTAGTACCAGCAACTGTAAGAGCAGCCCTTCCAGCTCCACAAGAGGCTTCCTGACCGTGGAAGTGACAGCCTTCCTGTTGGTGTGTGGCTGTATGAATCAATCCTGAAAGTTCAAACTGGAATCTGGGCCTTCAGCCCCCAACGACTCGCCAAACATCCCTTCTCCACTCCGAAATTGGCCTGAGCGTCCTCATCTCATTTTGTCTGGCAGAGGCGGGAAGAACGGGGCCCCTCCCTTCCTCTCTACCCCATCTATTTTTATGGCACAAACTCCAAATCCGGCTTCCCTTGGGACCTTCCCTTTTGAATCCAAAAATGTCACAGTCATGATTACTCCTGTCTCATTGTGTTCCAGCCATAATTAGTCCTAATGCCAGGGGATCCTTCTGCCTGACCAGGACGAGTTGTCTACAAGGGCCTGCGAATAGAGAAGGTCGCAAACATCTTATTTCAAAGATCCAGACCACCATATCTGGATTTTTCTGATATTTAGAAATGATCGTGTATTACTGATAGAATAAAAGAAATTTCAGAAATAAAGATGTAACGTGTAAAGACAAAATAAGAGGCAGCATGGGAAGCTGTGGTAGGGAGGGGAACATGAGAATAAACTCTACAAATGAGTTCACTGCAAAGAGGTAGTTGTGTTTGACCTCTGGGTCCTTGGTGAGTCCACTAGGTATGTGCCATCTGATGCCGTAGCCATTGGCCACACGTGGCTACTCAGCACTTGAAAGACGTTTAGTCCAAATCAAGATGTACTGTGAGTGTAAAATACACACCCGATTTCAGAGTTGGTACCAAAAAAATAAAAGAGAATGTGAAATATCCCATTAATAATTTTTATATTGATTACATGTTTCAGGCTGAAATGATAATACTTTGAATATATTGAGTTAAATGAAATATGTTATTAAAATCAATGTCACCTGTCTCTTTTTACTTTTTGCATGTGGCTGCTAAAAGGTTTTACATTCCGTATGTGGCTGGCATCCCATTTCTATCGGATGACAACTCCCTTGAGCATCTCAGGGGACAGAGAGGGGCTAACACCTGAATTTTGGGGTCAGGAAGTGAATATGTTAAGGGGAGATGAAGGTGGTGGGGAGAAAAGGTAGCTTTTTCAGAAATTGGCAGTAAATTAAAGAGAGAACGTGGTAAATGGTTTGAGAGGAAGAGATGGCCCAGAGAATATATTTTAGGGCAAGGAGCCTGGTGATGCTGGCTGAAAATTAGGCTCCCAAAAAGGGAAGGCAAATGTGCCAGAGAGAGGAAGAATATATGAGCCAGTGCAGAGTGGGGATGGATGTCGGGGAAACTCCACTGGGGGGGACATTTATGGGCATTATTCCCTTAACTGAAAGGCAGGCTGAATAAAACAATACAATGTGCGCAATATGTTATGTGGAATATCCGCACAGACAAAAGACTGGAAGTAAATCACCAAAACTGCTAGCACTGTCTGGGGAGCAAAATGGCCATTTCCCCCCAAGTGGGTTTTTCTGTGTCTTTCCCGTCTCCATTGTACAGGTATTGATCTTATAATTAGAAAGCTAATAATTTTTTTCTTTTAAGAATCCAAGAGGTCTGGGAAGCTTTTGGGTCAGAGGATACACAAATGGCAGTTATTCTGAGTGCCCTGGCATTCACCCCAGGCCCCACCCCGGCTTCTGGAATCCAAATCTTGGGGTGGGGGCTCCCCAGTGATTTTAAAGGGAGCTGGGCTCGGAGTCTTTGTGACCTTGCTGCATAGCCCATAAAGCTGCCTGGAGGCACACCGAGATTTTGTGATACACATGTGGGCTTTGGTTCCAGACCACGCTGCCATCCGTCTCTTAGATCAATGGCCCCTCCGGGCTTGCTGGCTCAGCAACCGGTTCTCAGGCAGTGGCAAAGAAGTGTGGGAGGGCTGCTGAGACTCAGAGCCTCCCAACCAGACCTGAGGCTGAGGGGATGGGCTCAGCCATCACTCTGGCAGGGCCCTGCACACCACAGGTGCCCCAGGATTGCTCGTTGCATTCAATTCCTCAAGCCCTCTGACCCCGATCCCCTGCTTCTTAGCAAGAGCTAATTTGGATCCTCATGGTCCACTTTGAGTTCAGGATAAAATGAGTTCACAACTAATTTAAGGAGAGCGAACTACCATGTTTCCCTGAAAATAAGACCGGGTCTTATATTCAGATTTGCTCCAAAAGACACATTAGGGCTTATGTCCAGGGGACGTCATCCTGAAAAAATCATGCGAGGGCTTATTCTCGGGTTAGGTCTTATTTTCGGGGAAACGCGGTATGTGCCCAGCATTGGGGAAGCACTGGATATGCCTCATCCCACTAAACCTTCACAATAAACTTCTAGATGCCTGTACCTATTACCATCCCATTTTACAGATGAGGAAACTGAGGCTCAGAGAAGGTAAGCCCCTTGCTTAATTCCACTTGCCCAAGAGAACGAAGGCCGAAGGCTGACAACTAAGTGGCAAAGTCAGAACTCAAAATGAGGGGTGTTCACTGCAAGGCCGATCCTGCTTTCTTACTTACCTGCCTCAGCCCTCAGTGTGCATATCTGAGAAGCAGTGTTTGGACTCAAGGGCAGAGCAGAATTTTGCATCTCTCTCTCCATCAGAAAGGTAGAGAGTGCCTGGAGCTGGCCTCCTGAAGAGAGAAGCTCAGGGGAGACCCTTTAAGGTAGGGATTCCTGAGAGGAAGCCCGGAAGGCACTGTGTTCAATACAGCATCATTTGCAACTTGTCAGAACTTGCCAAATGAAGTACAAAATAAAGCCCCAAATGACAGAATAATGAGCAATTCATTTGAAATGTAAAACAAATAGGTAAATCTCTGGTGAGAAGGCAGAATAAATGGCATTTGGATGACATTTGGTGATTAAATTAAACAGTAATGAACTTGCGAATAATGTGCCTAGAGATGGCTGGCAAGGGTGATTTGTTTTTTTCCCTAAAGCTGAGAACTTTGAGCCCCAGCTGTGCTCAGTTCTCCTGTCTAGAAGCCTAGCTGGAGGTCAGAGGCTCTGTGAGTTGGAGGTGGGCAACTGACTTATTCCACTAGAGACCCAGCCTGGAGAGCAGGGCAAGCCTTGTGCTTCAGGGAGCCAAGCCCAGGTCTGTCGGTGCCAGGGGAACCTTCGAGTTCACCTAGTCTACTTTTGTCATTTTATACCTTGGGAAGCTGAGACCTAGAAAGGTCAAGACACTTGTCCAAGGGTGACCAGCAAAACCAAGACCTTGGTCTTCTGACCCCCAGCACAGAGACCTGCCTACTACTATATCTCCTCGTAAGCCCTGTAGTAGCTTGTCTCCAGAGATGACCCCCGACCGAGTAAACCACACATTTCAATATTCACACCCTTGCGTGGTGCCTCCCCTTGAATCTGGGCTGGCCTGTGACTTGCGGTGGACCACCAGAATATGATGGAATTGATGCTGTGTGACTTTCAAAGCTAAGTCACAAAAGCCTTGTAACTTCTACCTAGGACTCTTAGAACACTCGCTCTGGGGAAAGCCAGCCACCATATAAGAAGTCCAGCTATCGTCCATGCTGTGAGGAGGCCCAAGCTAGCCACATGGAGAGGCTACATGAAGAGGGAGTAATTGCTGGGCAGCACCCAGCTCCTCTAGAATCTCAAATGAGGCACCAGACATGTGCATGAAGAAGCCATCTTGGAATCCAGCCCTGTCGAGCTTTCAGATGACTCCAGCCCCACCACCATCTGGCTGTAACCACATGAGAGACCCCAAGGGAGATCCACCCAGCTGAGTCTCGTCAACCCACGGAAGTGTGAGAGTTAATGATACATTGTTGTTTTAAGCTGCTGTGATAGTTAATTTTATGTGTCAAGTTCACTGGCCTAAAGATGCCCAGATAGCTGATAAAACATTACTTCTGAGTGTATCTGACCCACCAAGCTATAAAGTTGGGTGTGGACAGCAATACTCCATCATCAAATGGAAGTGGTATGTATGAGATCAGGCCTGAGCAGGCCCTGAAGGCACCAATGCTTATGGTCCCTACTCCTGCCACATGACTTCTCTCTCCCCACCTCCCTCCAAACTTATGGCCCCATGAGGAGTTCCTTACGATTAGCTGAAGAAAAGGAAGAACAAGGGGAAGATGGTGGAGTAGATAAACGTTGTGCTTGCCTTATCCCGTGAACGTATGAAAATTACAATTATAGAACAATCAACCTGGAGAACCATCTCAAGTCTAGATGAACAGAAGTTTTATAACTAAAGATATAAAGAAGAAGCCATGCTGAGACTAGTAGGAGGGGTGGAGACGCGACATGGGCTGGTCCTACACCCACCTGTGGCAGTTGAAAATTAGCAGAGACATCTTGATCACAGAGGTTCCCCACGGAGGAGCAAGGGACCCCAGCCCCACACCAGCCTCCCCGGCCCAGAGTACTGGTGCCAGGAAGAGGAGCCCCCACAACAACGGGCTGTGTAAAACGGTGGGGATTCCGACCATCCGGGTGGGATGGAAGACTTCAGGAAATGCAAACATCCTCTTACGGGTTCTGTGCAGGCACTCACCCTGGGCTCCCGTGTAAGGACGGTGACTCAGGGGGTGTTGGAAACATACGAGGAGAGACTGAGTTGTGTAACTGGAGGAGCAGTTGCCATTTTACCTGTGTGGGGTCCTTCTCCCATGCAGCTGGCAGGCAGGTGCCATCTTTCCTATGTTGAGCCCCTCCCCCATGCCTATGGCCAAAGCTGAATCTGATTGGCCTGCTGAGCTCTGCTCACCCCACCCCAGTGACTCACTGAGCCCCTGCCTCACCCAACTCTTTACCAAAGGAGGCTTTATCAGTGGCTAGAACTTACAGGAGCCTGCAGGAAGAAGCAGGCCTCAGGGTGTCGTGCCATTTTGCGGAGCTACTCCAGGCCACGTACTGGTGGCAGACATCCTTGGTTCACAGTGTGGCCTCTCCCACATGCCGCCAGGCACAGCATAGGCAGCGGCCAACCATGGCTCCTACCAGATACTCTCCGGCCAGTCACAGGCAGGGACTGATCAGTACCCCTCCTAAGAGGCCCTAGAATGAACATACTTGGAGACTGGCTTCAGACCACAGCGAAGCTCCATCCGATTAGCTCCATAAGCAGCACACCCAAAGGGTGGTCTCAACAGTCACCAGAGCCCACTGGGGCGAATCCCACTCCACAGGTAAGTGCCCTGCACAGCATCCTGTACATTGTGCTAGAGGGTGTTGTGCTGAGTGGAGTATGTCAGACAGAAAAAGACAGATGCAATGTGATTTCACTTATACGTGGAATCAAAAGAACATAATAAACAAACAAAACAGAAACAAACTCATGGATACAGAGAACATTTTGATGGTTGACAGATGGAAGGGGGATTCGAGGGGGTGGTAAAAAAGGGGAAGGGATTAAGAAATACAAATTGGTAGTTACAAAATAGTCATGGGGATGTAAAGAGAAGCATAGGGAACATAGTCAATAATATGGTAATAACTCTGCATAGTGCCAGGTGGGTACTAGTCAGGGGGATCACTTGTTAAATTACATAAACGTCTAACCAGTATGCTGTACACCTGAAATTCATATAAAATAATATTGAATGTCAGCTGTAACTGAAAAATTTAAAAAGAAGGGGAGGTGAAGGGCAATAGAGAAAAAGAAGGAAAAAAAGCATTTTTGGAGGAGAGAGATTTAAAAAAGGAAGAAAAGTCTCAGGCCTGGTTTAGAGATGGTTCAGCATCATATCCAGGTATCACCAAAAGAGGACGTCTGCAACACTCCAGCCCCTCTCTGGGACATCCCTAAAGGACAGTAGTGACATGAAATTCTCCCGAAGTGGGCAGAATTTGGGCAATGCACCTGGTTGTTCACTTTTCTTGGAAGGAGAAGTGGCCAGAAGTGGTTCATGGGCTGCAGCCAATGGCTTAACCGGATGGATGGACAGAACATAATTGGAAAACCGGTGACAATGCATTCTGAGGAAGAGATATGTGGATAGACCTCTGGGCAAAACAATGTGAAAATATCTATGTCCTATGTGAATGCTCACCTAAATATCACCCCAGCAGAAAATATTTTAATAGTGAAGTGGGTAGGATGACCCTTCTGTGAATACCAGTCGGCCTCTTTCCTCAGCCACTCGTGTCACCTCCCAGTGGGCTCATGAACAAAGTGGTCATGGTGGCAGAGATGGAGGTTATTTATGGGCTCAAGAAAATGGACTTCTACTCCCAAGGCCGACGTGGCTACTGCTGTGTGTCCAACTGCCAGAAGCAGAGACCCACACTGAGCCCCCAACATGGCACCATTTCCCTTGGAGATCAGCCAGCTACCTGGTGGCAGGTTGGTTACATTGGACTACTTCCATCATGGAAGGGGCAGTGTTTTGTCCTTACTGGAATAGACATGTACTCTGGATGTGGATTTGCCTTCCTTGCATGCAATGCTTCTACTCAAACTACCATGCATGGATTTACAGAATGCCACACCCACTGTCATGGTGTTCCACACGGCATTGTTTTTCACCAAAGAGCTCACTTCATAGCAAAACAAGTGCAGCCATGGGCTCAAGGGCACAGAATTCATTGGTCATGCCATGTTCCCCACCATCCTGAAGCAGCTGGTCTGATAGGACAGTAGAATGGCCTTTTGAAGATTCAATTACAGTGTCAGCAAGGTGGCTGTACCTTGCAAAGCTGGAGCAAGATTCTTGAGAAGGCTGGATATGTTCTGAATCGGCATCCAATATGTGTAGCTTTGTTTCCCCAATAGCCAGGATTCACGGTCCAGAAAACAAGGAGTGGGAATAGGCTCTTCCTGCCTCTGAGTTAACAAAGAAGGGAGTCAATTGATCCTGACTACCAAGGGGAAGTGGGACTGCTACCCCACAGCAGAGGTAAGGAAGAGGGTGTCTGGAGCACAGGAGATTCTTAGGATGTGTTACCATGCCCTGTGATTCAAGTCAATGACAAACTAAAACACCCCCGTTCAGTCAGGACTATGAATGGCCCAGACCCTTCAGGAATATGACCACGACCAGCTGAGGTGCTTGCTGAAGGCAAAGGGAATACAGAAGGGGTGGTAGAAGAAGGTACTTATAAACAATATCAGCTAGGACCACATGACCAGGTACTAAAAAAAGGACCGTAATTGTCATGAGTATTTCCTCCTTATTTATTATGAATACATGTGCATATATACATATTTAAGCAAGTATCTTTGTTTTCTTTCCTCTCTTATGCTCTTATCATGTAATATAAGATGTACTGACTTTTTGTCAGTATTCACGTATTATTCATTTTACATCATAGTATTTAAAATACTGTTTCACGGTATGATAGGATGTCAGGTAAAGAATAAATATCACTCAAGGACTTTATCTCCTCTTCTGAGGAAGGAGTTAGTGTGTTTCCAGTTGTACGCAGCATAGTTCTATCTTGTTAGGTGGAATTATGATCTTGTTATTGCCTTTATTTGGCAATTAATATGGTTTAAGGAGATACGAATGGGTGCCAAGTTGACAAGTGAACCTATTTTTTCTTCTATTTTTTCCCAAATTAATAGAGGACCTATCAAGTGTCTTCTTGCTGCCTACTTTGTAACCTGTCTCAACTGGATGGTCTCCAAGGCCCTGGAACGTAACAGCCCCAGTTTGCCTCCTCTCAGTGCCCCACCCCTTACGGCACTTATCCTGGCTTCCTAGCTCGCCAGTGGCTCCAGCATCCATGGGGACACAAAGAACTGGAAGAAGGGACAAGGGAGTAGGGAGAGTAGGCTTCCAGGACCCCAGAAGAAGAGGTGGACACCCCATATTTACAGCCCTCCAGGGTCCCTGGCAGCAGCTGCATCTCCCAGGCGGTTGCTGGGATCAGCTTCCTGATCCAGGAAACTAATTTCTCACTTGGAAATCAAGCAAGACCTCAGTTCTCATTTTGCCAGAAGCAGCAGCCAGATGGCCGCACCGGGCAGCAGTCACTCTGTGCTGTAGGAGCGAGGCAGCTCCAGGACGTCTGTGTTGGGCCAGCGATAAGTGGGTATTCATACTCCATCCGTTTTAACCACGACCCCTTACATTTGAAGCGAGACTCTTTCTGAAAACTTTCCAACCCCAGGAACACTTCTACTGTGTTTCCCTGAAATTAAGACCTGACTGGACCATCAGCCCTAATGCGTCTTTTGGAGCAAAAATTAATATAAGATCCAGTCTTATTTTACTATAATCTAAGACGCGATCTTTATAATATAATATAATATAATATAATATAATATAATATAATATAATATAATATAATATAATATAATATAATACTGTCTTATATTAATTTTTGCTCCAAAAGATGCATTAGAGCTCATTGTCCAGATAGGTCTTATTTTCGGGGAAACCTGGTAATCTTCCTCCCTGCCCCTTGTGACCACCCTCTTTGGACAGATGCTATTGGTACCTCACCCATGTCCCTCGGCACTCACCTCCATGTGCCAAAGCTGCTTACTGCAAACGCCTGCCACCCATTCCCCAAGTCCCGGGAAGCATAGCGAGCACTCCAACTGCACCCTGGGCACAGCCTCCACCAGGTATCTTTGGTGGGTCAGTGGAGGTGGGGTTAAACCTGAACTCTACATCTCCCATGAGAACCACCACTTCCCAAACCTTATCAACACTAACATACTCAGTCTCATGAACCTGACCCCGAAGCTCATAAACCAGGGCCAAAGTGGAGGCCATCTCTCTGTTCACTCATTCATTCATTTAAGACACTTTTACTGAGCACCTACTATATGCCTGGTAATGTTATGGGTACTGGGAATACAATAGTGAACAGTACACCCTCAATCCCTGTGCTTTCTATGTGAGCTCGAAGATGAGTGAGTGTAGCAGAGTCTGGTTAGGCGATTACCAATCTCCTTTCCTTTTCCTGGGCACACAGGAAAACTACATTTCCCAGCTCGCCTTGCAGTCGGGTTGGGGCCTAGTTGGAATCTGGCCAAAGAGATGCAGGCTGAGTGTTGGGTGCCACTTCGAGATCTAGCCATAAAACCCCCAGCGTTTTCATCTACATTTTCTCTCCCACTTCCTCACTGGCTTCAGAGGCACAAGTTTAAGACACAGTATCACGAATCAGAAGGAGCCAGGATGTTCTTATTTCCTGAGTGTAGAAGGGCAGCCAATGGGCATTGGCCAACCTACATGGACTGCAGCTCGAGTGAGAAATATGGCTTCCTTGTGTTAAAGCCACTGGGATTCAAGACAGAGCCTCACCCATTCTGACTATTAAAATAGACTGGTGGCTGAGTGTAGGAGGACATATTTTCCAAAGATGGATAAAATGATATCTCCCATCCCACATGATCTTCTTGTAATGTGACTTTGACACTCTTCCCATTGATCAATGGATTCTATGAGTTCTACTTCCTTGAGTCTGGAGGACTTTTATGACAGTTTCAACAGAAGCAATGTTATATGATTTCCAAATCTAGTTCATAAAAGGTGAGACAGCCTCCACCTGGTTCTCTTGGGTTGCGCACGCTTAGAATCCAGCCACCATGCTGTAAGAAACCCCAAGCAGGCTGTGGAGAGAGCCACATGGAGAGAAAACGAGGCCCTGGGCCCACCCCCAGGTGTCAGCCAGCACCAACGCATCAGGCACATAAGTAGCCCATCTTGAAGGTGGATGTTGCAGCCCTAGTCCAGCTTTCGCTGCTGATGCCACATAGAGCAGAGATAGACTGTCCCTGAGCCCTGCCCATATTGAACAAAATAAATGCTGTTATTTTAAACCACCACATTTTGGGGTGATTTTGTATGCAGCAAGAGATAACAGGAACACTGGAGACATGACCCCAGAAAACTCCCCACCTCACCACTTGAATTCCCCACGAAACCACCACAAACAAGTTACAGATTTTTTAAAATAATTAAAGCTGTTATTTGTTGAATCGTTACATGACAGGTCCTATGCAGGTGTTTTATATGTGGTTTCTTATTTAATCCTCCCAACAACCCCAAAGGTAGAGTGTATTATTATCCTTATCTTACAAAGGAAGAAACAGGCTCAGAGAAGGTCTGTAATTTGCCGAAGGGCACACAGCTACTGAGGGGGAGATCCTTAAATCCAGGACCCTCTCACACAACTCCAGAGCCTGTCTGCGAGTGGCTGCCCCTCACAGCCTCCCAATACAGGTAAAAATACGAAGCAGATGCTCTGAGATGGTCCTGATTTCATAGTATCGCATGCCTTTCAGTAAAGGCAATTGTGCAAATGTACAGATAAATTGATTTAATTTTTACATTTAACATACTTTTCCGTAAATCACTATCAAATACTATGACAGCTCTCTGGAGGCAGCCTGCATATGAATCCTGGCTGTGCCACTCACTAGCTGTGTGGTGATCATCTCTCCATGCCTCACTTTCCCCATCTGTAAAATGGAGATGATTGCGGTGCCAACCGCATAGGGTTGTGGTAAAATTAAATAAACAAGTAGTACATGCAAAGCCCTAGGACTGGCACGTTAGCAATTGTTTGACAAGCCCGGAGCCCAGGCTTCTTCCTGATGCACAGCCTGCCAGCTCGAGAGAGAGGCCAGCCTACGTGCCGTGGGAAAACCAGTTCCAGAGGCCCCTATAAGGAACAGCCGCACCCAGAGATGGCCAAGAAGAGGCAGCAGTCAAGGCCCGCTGATGAGTAACTGGGCTGGGAGCTCGGGCACAGACAGAGCGAGTGGTGCAGTCAGCCCGACAAGGGTTCAAATCCCTCCTCTGCCTCTTATTGAATGTGTAACCTTGGGCAAGTGCAAACTTCAATTTTCACTTCTATGAAATGGGGATAATAACATTCGTTTAAGAGACTGTGTGCAAAGTCTTTAGCACATAATGAGTGCCGTATTATTATTGCTGCTGCTGTTATTGGTGTTGGCCTAATGAGCCTAAAGGAGAGGTGGGCGCTGTCCCTGGTTGTGAATTTTGTCACTTGGAACAGCTGTCTCTCCCAGCCCAGGGACTCCATTGACTTGTGTCCAGCCTCCCACAGGATCTCTGACCCAGGGATGAGAAGACCAGGGTTGGAGGGGAGGCCAGCTGCAGATAGAGAGCCAAAGGCAGAAGCTTCTAGAGAGGCTTGGCCAGGGGGAAATAAGGACACTGAGTTTGGACAGCAGTTTCAAAGAGTCACAGTTACCAAGAGACAAAATAATGTTTTCTTCTGGGAAGCTGGGTAGCCCTTGTCCCCCAGCCCCTTTCCCCAGATGATGCACACGTTCATTCCTGCCCCCCACCCTCGCTGAGAACGTACCAGGAATGAGTCAAAGAGCTGCCTGGGCTTCTCCATTGAGACTCGGAGCCGACGGCGATCTCAGTTTTCCCAAAAAACCTAGAGGCTGCTGGGTAAGGAGGAAGAGCCAAAGCGGGGAGTTTGGGGCCTCTGACTGCAGGTCTGTCTCCACCCCCTGAAGTTGACATTCCTAAACTGGGGGTGCTGCTCCTGCCCCCCACCTCTAAGTGGGAATGTTGTGAGGCTACAATAACATAATTGGGGTGAAAGCCTCCTGGGGTGGAGGCGTTCCAGCCCTCTTAGGCAGTGTGGCATTGAGGTACCTTCTGCGATCATAGCTAACAACTCCATGAAGGCATTAGGCTCCTAAACAGAGCTATCACTAAGGCACTTTGTGTCACTGAACTTACCTTGCTCCCCTCCCCCCAATAATAGGAAGGGATTCCCGAGCAAACCCCTGGGGAGCTGAGAGTCCTGTCTGCAGAACGGTGGGACTCTCCTTTCCTCTTTCCCTAAAAGAGACTCTTGACCTCTCTACTCAGTGGCTCCTTCTTGAACCTAGAAATTATGGGAAAGGAAAAAAAAGCATTCCTGCTAGCCAATTTCCAAGCACCTTGCATGAATATGAGAAACAGGAAGATTCTTGCCTACTCTCATTAGGCCACAAATGTCTCTTTCCTGAAGTGCCATTAGCCGCCAGCACAGAGGGCTCTATGTTCTGACCTCAGGGCCTTTGCACATGCTTTCCGTCTGCCTGCATGCTCTTCCCCCAAGATATCCGCACAGCCGCTTACCTCTCATTCACTCAGGTCTCTATTCAAATGTCTCCTTAAAGAGACAGCCCCCAACCTCCCTCCTAAAACAATCTCCCCAGTGCTCTTTTTCTCCTTATCTCGCTTAATCTTTCTTCCTACTTCTCATCACTGTTTCTCCTTACATTATATATTCATTGGTTTGGTTATGGCTCATCTCACCCACTGAAGCCTAACTTCCCAGGGGGCAGGAACGTTGTCTCACTCGCGACTATTTCCAGCACCTAGAACAGAGCCAGGCACAGAGTAAGTGCCCAGCATATGTTTCTTAATGAATAGGTGAAATAGATATTTATGCTTTTTATTCTTTCCTCAAGAACTTCCTGAGCGGCCTCTGCCCAAAGCACTGGAGATATAACAGTAATAAGACCCACTTGTGCCCTCAGGGAGTTCACGGCTCAAAGCACGAGCACAAAGACGGGAAACTGGACCTACATTTAGCAACTAACACTCATATCTGCAGCCCTGACGTCTCTCTCGACTTCCAGTCTCCTATATCCAGCTGCCTGCTTGAAATTTTCAGTAGGCTGGGAATTCAAAACAGAAATCTCAATTTCCCTCTACACCTGCGCCATCCGTCCTTGTTCCCTGTTTCAGGTGCTCAGGCCACAAGGCCAGGCAGCAGCCTATATCCTCTCTTTGTCCCACCCCCTGCATCCAATTAGCACGTCCTGTCGGTTCTGTCTCCAAAATACACCAAAAGCAGTTCTGACTGCTTCTTCCTATATCTCTTTCCCTACATCCCTTTTCCAAGTTGACTCCCTAAATGCTTCCAGCTCCACTGTCCACCCAACAGCCAGAGGGATCCTTAAAAAAAACATACATCAGATGATGTGACTTGCCCCCCTTCAATGAAAACCCCCAATGGCTCCTGCACGTAAAAAAAAATTCAAACTCTTTGCCTGGTGAGCGCTCCGAGTCCACGCCACACAACATTCCATGTCACTTCCCACCCTCGGCCTCCACTGGCTCCCCTGACGCTCCCAAACACCCTGCTGTGCTGCTTCCACCTCAGGCCCTTTGCCCTGGCTATTTCCTCTGCCCAGAAAACTCTTCTCCAGGTCCTTGTAAAGCCAACTGTCTCATCTTTCAGCTCTCAGGTCTAATGTCGTGTTCTCAGGCAGCCTGCCCCTGACTACCAGACACGCCCCACCCCACAGCCAGCCACTTCTACCCCAAGACCCCGCTGGCTCCCGACGTCACATGGAACCCCATCTGAAAGGCTCATGTTGACCTGCGTGTTTAGAACGTGTGCATCTCTGCCAGGCACTGGGATGGGAAGCGGGGCAGAGCAACCAGGTGGTGGGGACGTTGTAGAAGGAAGATGGAGACTCCTGCGTGGCTTGGTTGAGTCTCAGGGAACTGGGGTTATCCAGGTTGGGAGGAGGCCCCGTGAGCAGGAGTCTGTGTGGGTGTGGAAGTCAGGGAAACTCAGTTTCTTCACCACATGGATTACAATGAGAGAGGGAGAGGAAGGGTCGGGGGAAGAGACAGAGAGGCAGAGACACAGAGAGACAGCGACAGAGAGAGAGGAAGGAGGAGGAGGAGACGGGAAGAGACGGGAGGAGATGAAATTTGTTGATATGTCTAAGTCTTATGGTCAGTTAACAGATTATAGACTCAGTGACATCTCTCCTGGGTAGGCAGGGGGGTGCAACCCCCAGAGGAAGGTCCAGGCCCCAAGAAGTAGCTTCCAGGAACTGTTGCCCCGCCCCGAGCCATCTGTACTCCATTTTACAGATGAGAAAGCTGAGTGAGAATCAGAGAATTTGAGTGCCTTGCCCAAGGTCACACATCCTTTACCTGTGGGAGGTAGTGTCTAGAGCCCAGGTTTCTGACTCAAAGTCCAGCATTCACTCAGGGGTGAGAGAAGGGATGGAGAGAGAACCTCTTGGGGTTATGATTTGAGGTGACCTGCTCTTGGCAGCCTAAGGCCCTGGACACTGTGGTCCCCACAGGGGCTGGGTCCCTTTGGTCTGTCCTGCAGCAGGTGCCACCTCTGTGTTAGAGTAAGTTAGAGAAAGGGGAAGTGGGACAGCATGATGGGAACCAGGAGGAGGTTCTGGCCTCACTTCCATCCTGTCTCCCTGTGTGACCTTGAATAGATCCCTTCCCTTCTCTGACAGTCAATCTTTCCAGCTGTAAAATGGGGAGATTTCATTAACAGACATCTTCTTGCTCTCAGACTTCAAAAAATGGTCCAATATCTTCAGTTGTCAAGGGAAGGACTGAGGCCCAGAGAGGGAAACTGTCTTATTCAGGGTCACACAGCTCTTAGTGGCAGAGCCAGTTGTGTATATTTTAGTTTCCAGCTGTCTGGAGTTTGCTGATTGCATCTTTCATGGTGTCATTGAACATGTCCCCTTGTCCCTACAAAGTGGCAGCTGATCTAGAGGCCTGAAAGGAGTCAGGTGAGATATTTCAGCAAGAACGTGTTGAAGCTCAGCACCTGGCTAATGGACTGAGGGTGTTCCCAGGAGGCGGACATTTCAGTCTTAAAGCCAGGACAGTCTTGGGCACATTGGGATGACATGGCACCGTACTTGTCACGAAGTGAGTGCTTATTAAATATTTATTGAATGCATTCACGCAAACTGGAGATAGGTATGTCTTGTTTGATCTACACAGCATATAATTGAACGTACTTTAATCAGATAAGTGTTACAAACCAGAGTATCGCATATAAAAATCTGGATTCCTGTTTTCTGGGGAAGTTCGATGACGTCACCACCTGGAGCCTACATTCCACACCGCTAGCCGTGAACCTGAGGGGTCCATGCTTGCTGCTCAGATTCCACTCATCTCCCTACCTGCTTGGACCTGGAAGGTGTTTGGTTTCTTTTTGGGGTCTGATGGCCTAGAGGTTGGTCACACAACCTTTTGAACCAGATAGACTTGGGTTCAGGTCGGGGCCAGGACACCTACCAGTTCTGAAACCTTGGCTGGTTTCCCTGATGCTGGACCAGAGATGGGCCACGAGTCCAGTCACAGGCATCCTTTCACAGACCAATTCTGAGACACCGCTGCACAGCCAGAGCCGGGCCAAACCCAACCCTCGGGTTTCTCCCAAGACCCTGTTTCTCCCCAATAAAGTCTGTGGCTTTATTCCCAACACTGCCCAGGCAGTGGGTTTGCAGCTGTGTTCCCAGACTCCAAATAGCTTTTCTTGATGGAGATGGCAACCAGCCCTGCAGAGGGACCTCGGGGACAGAATCAGAGGCACAGGAGGGGTCCCCCGCTGCTCCTTCTGTCTCCTCTATACACCTCTGCCTCCTTGTGGTAAGGGGTTACCTGTGGTGAAGGTGCTGGAATGGCCCTGGCTGAGGCTTCACCAACACCAGGAGCAGGCCCAAGACAAGAGGACTTTTAAAGCCGTCAATCATAGCGAAGTGCA
Organism: Rhinolophus ferrumequinum; assembly: GCF_004115265.2. NCBI lineage: Eukaryota > Metazoa > Chordata > Mammalia > Chiroptera > Rhinolophidae > Rhinolophus > Rhinolophus ferrumequinum. Next base: position 7,836,529 of record NC_046292.1, read on the forward strand.
CCAACAGCTCAGATGGAATAGAACGTTTTCCCAACTATTTCTTAAAGGACTTTTATAATTTTGCTCTTGCAATTGTTTGGTTACCAGGAAATGATTGAACAGGCAGTAGGCTTTGTCTTCTCATGCATTCTCTTGCCTACCCCGGATTTCTTACGAAGGGAGAAAATGTAGCTGACAACTTACCACCATGGGTATCGACACCTTTCTGAATACCAAATGTGATAACTACTGCAGTTGACCTAATGTTACATTGTGTAGACATTTAACATGTATTCATTTCAATTTCACAGTTTTCTTTTCCCAGTTTGTAGCCAATAAATATTTTAAGGTCTCAGATATTTTTGTAGGATCCTTAAAAGTTCGTAGGCCCAAAGAGCCAGGGTGACCTTGAAAACAGGACTGAACCCCCTTGGGTCTCAGTTTCCCCCTCCTGCTCTGCAGGGGCCCTGCCAGCCATAGGTGAATCCTGCAAGAGCTGATCCGCCCCTGGGAGCGACATTTTAGACCCACACGTGGTCAGGCCAAGGCCAAAGCCAACAAAGCCTGCAGCCCCGGGATGGAGATGCTCAGATCCACATGAAGACAAAGACAAAGACCTCCCTCTCACCCATGAAGAGCAAAGCAATAAAAAATGTTATTTAGCCAGTCGGTTGATTTTCATTTGTGTGGTTTGGAGTGCATTTTCTAGTTAATGAACCTGCCACGTTTATGATCACCCTGATTCAACTCAATGGAGAGAAAGGGGGAAAAGAAAGAGGGAAAGGCTGCACTATTTCCCCAGCACAGCAGGCCGCTGACAGCTGCAGGTCTGGGCAGGGCAGGGCTGCACAGCTGGAGCCAGAACAGCCTGCCAAAGGGAAAGCTCCCTAGGGAAGCATTTGTGCATACGTGTAGCCTAAGCGCTCTGGGTTAGACGTCAGGAAAAAGTCCCTAGCACAGGGCATTTGCTGAAGGGAGGCCCCCTCCGACCCTCCAACCCCCAACTCCAGGTATCTTTCCTGGGTAAAGGTGACTGGGTCTGTCACCTCCTCTGCCAGGCAGGCTGGAGGATGCCAGCTGACAAGTGCTCTGTACCCTAGTTAAGTAGGTTTGGGGAAAAAGGCCAAAGAGACTGGGACATGCCCAGGGGAAGATGAGAAGAAGGGATGCCCTTGGGTCCTGAATGATCCATGACAAATGGGACCAGTGGCTCTGGCTACACACACACACACACACACACACACACACACACACACACGGTCCCTCTTCTTCCCCCACCCCAGCCCAGGAGGTAGGAACCCCAGGCCCCGACCTCTGGGGAGGACCTGGGCAACTGCCCCAGCAGTGGCCATCCCCACTACTGGTCATGATACTGGTTATGAGAAACTGCAAGGGCAGCAAACAGGAGGCGAATTTGGAAGGCCACTGTGGAGGTGGGCTTCGGCAAGCAAGCCCCTACCCAAGTTGGAGAAACCCCACTTCCTCTCTGAGTTCTCCCTTCAGCATCCCCACGCCCCTCTCACCTTACCCCAGCCCCAGCTAAACTATGCCGTGGTGCCTCATGTCTGCCTCCATCCATTCACACATATTTATTTGCATCTACTACATGCGGGCACCAGGTGGAAGGGAGACAACAGTGACCCAGGCAGACCTCAGCCCCTGAGCTCTGGGAACTCACAATGCTACTGGAGAAATAGCTAAGTAGGACAGTCCCAGAGAATGACCCAAGCTGTGATGAAGGGAATACAGGCTGCCCAGGAGCACAGTGAGTACGCCTCACCAGAGCTAGGGAGGGAGTGTTCAGGAAGACTTCTTGGAAGAGGGGACAGTTCAACTGGGAAGGGAGGAGGGGATTGAGAGGACGGTTCGGGCACAGCATGGTACCCCTCTCAGCTCCACCAGAGCGCAGGGCGGGCAGAGACTGCCACTGATGGACCGGGACGGGGACTCCAGAGCCCCAAAGGCTGCCTTGGACTGCAGCTCCTACATGGTCCGCGGGCATGAGGAGGGGAAACAACAGAGACAGTCTGGGTGCCCCATTGCAGGCTACCAGGGCCTCAAGTCTTCCCCTTTCCACTGCAGCATTAGAAACTGAAAACAGCCAGCAACCGGTCCTCCCAGGGATTTGCATTTTAAGAGGGATTAGAGCCTGAAAGGGAAGTAAGCTCCTGCTCTCTGTTCTCTACGCCAGGGAGTCTTGTGAGCCTTTCACCTCAAGCTTCCTCTGTCTTCCCCATTCTGGTCCAGACCAAGCACCCCCACACCCATCCTACGGGGTGATCACCATGGTAACCCCCACACTGGTTCTCCTGCCCCTGCCATTAGCCTGGAGCACACTGGGTCTTACACAGCAATCCGAGCCTTGGCTGAGCCAGCATGGAGCTCAGTATCCCCCAAAGGCTATGGTGGGGGCAGTGGGAGGGGGGACACTGGCCTTCCAGGGCCCAGCTCTCTGATTTGGAGGGTGGGGTCAGGAAAAGAGGAATAATGGATTAATATGTCCTCCAACCTGGTAAGACCTTCACATTGTAACAGAAGTGTCTAGAAACAACAACGCCTTAACCCTAAAGAGAGGAGAAGGAGGCAAAGTGAGGAAACTGAGACCCCGAGAGCTGGCGGGGAACCAGCCAAGGTTTCAGGACTGGTAGGTGTCCCGGCCCCAATCTGAACCCAAGTCTATCTGGTTCAAAAGGTTGTGTGACCGACCTCTGGGCCATCAGACCCCAAAAAGAAACCAAACACCTTCCAGGTCCAAGCAGGTAGGGAGATGAGTGGAATCTGAGCAGCAAGCACGGACCCATCTGCACAGACAGCCAAAAGTCTGCTTCAGGTTCACGGCTAGCGGTGTGGAATGTAGGCTCCAGGTGGTGACGTCATCGAACTTCCCCAGAAAGCAGGAATCCAGATTTTTATATGCGATACTCTGGTTTGTAACACTTATCTGATTAAAGTACGTTTAATTACATGCTGTGTAGATCAAACAAGACATACCTATCTCCAGTTTGCGTGAATGCATTCAATAAATATTTAATAAGCACCTACTTCGTGACAAGTACGGTGCCATGTCATCCCAATGTGCCCAAGACTGTCCTGGCTTTAAGACTGAAATGTCCGCCTCCTGGGAACCCCCTCAGTCCATTAGCCAGGTGCTGAGCTTCAACACGTTCTTGCTGAAATATCTCACCTGACTCCTTTCAGGCCTCTAGATCAGCTGCCACTTTGTAGGGACAAGGGGTCATGTTCAATGACACCATGAAAGATGCAATCAGCAAACTCCAGACAGCTGGAAACTAAAATATATACAAGTCAGTTTCTTCACCTCATCAATTACGAGGAGAGAGGGAGAGGAAGAGACAGAGAGACAGCGACAGAGAGAGAGGAAGGAGGAGGAGGAGACGGAGAGAGAGGAGTTACCTTCCCATAAGCCTTAGACATATCAACAAATTTCAACGTTTAGATTATCCTATTAAATTATTTCACAAACTAGTGACAAAATTTTAAAAGACATGTGACCCAGGGTTGCAACAGACGAGTCACTATGGGGAATTAAATTGAGATGCAGAATCGAGCTATGGAGAAGATCCTCCCGGGATGCAAAAGAAAAAGATCGGGAAGAGAACGATGAGAGAAGGGATTGATTAGACAAAGCATTACGTCTTTAACCTAAATATAACGTGTGTTCTCGAAGAAAACAGAACAAATGGGGCAGAAGTCATAATCAAGGATAAAGTAAAAGAATACTTAGTTGGACTAAGAAGCCACCTGAATCAAGATGGGCAGGACCCCACAGTGTTCCAAGTAAAAATACAATAGAAATAATCTGAAACATTGCTGTTAAAAAATGTATGGGGGGGCGGACGCGTGGCTCAGTTGGTTAGAGCGTGAGCTCTGGGCAATAGGGTTACCGGTTCGATTCCCACATGGGCCAGCGAGCTGCACCCTCTGCAACTAGAATGAAGACAACGAGCTGCTGCTGAGCTGCTACTGAGCTCCCAGGTGACCAGAGGGCTCAGTTGGTTGGAGAGCGTCCTCTCAACCACAAGGTTGCTGGTTTGACTCCTGCAAGGGATGGTGGGCTGTGCCCCTTGCAACTAAGATTGAACAATGGCAACTGGACTTGGAGCTGAGCTGCGCCCTCCACAACTAAGACTGAAAGGACAACAACTTGACCTGGAGCTGATAGGTCCTGGGAAAAACACACTGCTCCCCAATAAAGTCCTGTTCCCTTTCCCCAATAAAATCCTTTAACAAAAAAAATGTATGGGCCAGTGGGGGAAATTTGAACATTGACTAGATATGATATGAGGGAATTATTTCTTAGATGTGGTAATAGTATTTGTGGTTATGTTTTGGGGAAGAGTCTCTATTTTTTAGAGATAATGCTAAAAATATCTTCAGATTAAATAACAACATGTCTGCGTTTTGCTTCACAATAATATAGTGGAGAAGTAGGTAGGACTATACATAAAACGAGGCTGGTCATGAATCAATAATTGTTGCCTCTGAGTGATGGATAGAGGGGAGGTTTATTATTATATTGCCTGTCCTGTTGTGTCTGTTTGAAAGGTTTCCATAATAAAAAGTAAAAACAAGCAAACAAAATGGGATTTGGGTTGAGAACTTTCTAGGCGAAGGATATCAGCTATGACTAAGGCCCTGAAGCTGGTGTGACTTTGGCCACTTCCAGGAGGCCAGTGTGGCTGGAGCATAATGGATGATGGCTCAGAAAATCAGCAGGGGTCAGAGACACAGGTGTCTGACCATGCAGAGCCTCGGGGCCAGTGGAGAAGCGTGGCGTTCCCTCTACTTGCCGGAGGAGCCATCGAAGAGCCGTGGGCAGGACATGGTAGGGTCTGATCTAAGCCTCTAAAAGGTCCTTCTGACTAACAAGTGGGTTACACACACAATGGAATATTACTCAGCCATAAAAAGAAATGAAGTACTGGTATATCCTACAACATGGATGAACCTTGAAAACATGCTAAGTGAAAGAAACAACACTGAAAGAAACAACAGGGCTTACCCAAGTGCTAATCTGAATATAATCAACTGTCACTGAATTTATACAATGCTGACAATGGTGGCTGCATCCTGTCCAGGAAGATAGACAGCAGGGTGCCCTGGACTCATCCAGCAAAGCATCCCAGCAGAGACAGCAGGTTTCACCCTGAGTGTTTCAGGATGGAAAGAATGCAGCCTAATGAGGTAAAGGCAGGAAGACAGCAGCATGGTGGGGCGGGGGTGGTTACCTGAGGAGCTGAGAGTGGGTACCAGGACTCCCCCACGCCCACAAGAACTGCCCAGCTTCTCTGGGGTCTCCCAGGGACCCCTAGGAAGGCGATTCTAGTGGTTTCAGCCCTGCCACTCCTCATCTTTGGGGTAACGTCTTGACTCCAGAAGGCCCTGTTACAATGCACAGTTCTTACCAAAAAAGACAAAGTTGTTGACCTCTCACCTCTCACCCTTCTCAACACAGCAGAGAGACCAGGACCCTGGAAAGCTTGGGGTGATGGGCCACCACCATGAGGGTCTGACACCAAAGATCAAAATTAAATTACAACTTTGCCTCCAGCCTGGAGCAGAGTGGGGTTCCTTCACCAGCCCCTCGGCACCCTTCCCCTCACCCCATTACTCCCAGCCCCCACAACGGCCACCTGAGGCCAGTCACACACAGGCCACGGCCTCCTTCACTACACCCTCTGCAGGACCCACTCTGCCTCTAGGAAATCAGCGAGCCCCTGGCCCAGGGGCTCTGAATGCCAAGGAGGGGGCGATGGGCCCAGCTGGTGGGCATTTAACACCAGTACTTATGGCCACGGGCAGCCTAGGCGGCCCCACCTTCCCTCAGGGACAGAGATCCGATCCCAGCTGGAGGCTCTGACACTCAAGTGGAAATCGTTGCCATGAGAAAATCCCGGCGCCACCATTTCCTCGCTGCAGACCCTGCATGGATGGCTTCACAGCAGCTGCTGGCTAGAGTTGGCTGACTGGAAACAGGCAGAGTCAGGTTCAAATCCCAGCTCCACCATTATGAGGTGAATGACCTTGGGGAAGTTGCTTCAATTCTTCATGCCTCCATTCCCCACCTATGAGAAAGGGATAATAATAGTTCCTATCTTCCATCATTACCTGACCTGGCCTAAAAGAAGTGTTGAATACATGCTGATAAAATCAATAAAGGAATGGAAGCTGGTATGCCAGTCGGGCACTTTCCGTCACAAGCAACAACAGCCCAACCCAAGCTACTACATGGGGAATGGGTAGTGAGCAGCTCCAGTAACTGAAAAGTCCAGGCATGACAACACTGGCTTCAGACACGGCTGGATCCAGGGACGGATGTCCTTCAACCTCTTGGGTCTCTCTCTCTCTCCACATAGCAGGGAAGAATGAGTCGACAGGAAGCTCCAGCTTACATCATCTCAACAAGTGACTTTAGAGGAAAAAAAGGATGCAAAATCCCAGAGAGGAGCTCGGATTGGCTCAGCCTGGACCTCATGACTGTTTGTGTAAGCAGGAAGGGGTCCAGTGATGAAAAGCTTCCCACCACCAAACGGAGTGGACAGGGGGATGTTTCCTCAAAGGAGCGGGGTTCTGTCATCGGAAGAAGAGGGAGAAGTGATCCTGGGCAGATACAAACAATGGATACATCAGGGATTCCCAGCTGCATGACTGGGTCGCTGGCCAGGGCAGGGCTGCAGCCTGTGACCACAGGGGAGGAAAGGAGAAGGAGGAGAGGAAGAGAAGAGAAAGAAGTGGATAGGCAAAAACGGAAAGGGGGAGGTGCCTGGACCACACAGGCTAAACCTCTGAGCTCAGCATCCAAACAAGCCCCCAAAACACCCTGTTTGGAGGAGGCTAACCCACTCTAGGCCCAGTCCCCCTTGCCACAAGTAATCCCACGCCCCTTGCCACGTGGTTGGTTTAGAGAAACCAGGTCTGAGCTGATCTATTCATGTCATTCCCCTGGCCACAGGTTTTGGCTCTGAAGTGGGCACTTTTGCTGGAATTCTGGGCAGACATCGCACTCCTTCGGTACTAGGAAGCATGGAGGGAACAGTGCAGGCCTTTTGCCACCATGAGGGAAGCCATTCTCCCGTCAAAACTAACACCAGGAATAGAAAACAGTGGAGATGGGAAAACAATTGGGCAATTGATGACACATTGACCTGCTGAGCCAAACCACCCTCGAGACTGACTTTCCGCAGGACTCCGAGCAACGCAGCTGATAAATCCCCTTGATGGTTTAAGCTTCTTTGAGCTGCATTGTTTTATTCCATTTATGCAGCAGCAGCAGAAAAGCTGTGGGGAAACTGGAGACCAGCCACCATGCTCCCCCTGAGTTCTCTATCTGCTCTGCCTGATACCAAAGGCAGCCAATGGCTAACGGGCATCGTGTTAGTCAGAGATCGCCAGAGAAACAGAACCAATAGGATGTGTGTGCGTACATAGAAAGAGATTTATTTAAGGAATTGGCTCCCATAATTACGGAGGCTGGCGAGTCCAAAATCTGCAGGATGGGCCAGGAGGCTGGATGGAGACCCAGAGAAGAGCCCATGTTGCAGTTCAAGTTCAAAGCTGTCTGCTGCACAATTACCCTTTGCCTGGAGGAGGTTGGTCTTTTGTTCTAGTTAGACCTTCAACTGATTGGATGAGGCCCACCCACATTATGGAGGACAATCTGCTTTACTCAAAGTTCATTGATTTAAATACCAATCTCATCGAAAAATACCCTCACGAAAACATTCAGAATAATCTGGACACCATGGCCCAGCCAATTTGATACATAAAATAAATCATCACAGGGTCTCTAGATGCATCTCATTCAACTCCCTCATGTGTAGACAAAGAAACAGAGGTGCAGAGAAGCCCAGTGGTCTGTCCAAGGTCACACAGCAATGTAGCAGAAGAGTCTGGCTGCCTCTATCTTGACAGTCCCCTCACTCCTGTTGTGGCTCCTGGGAACCCAAGATCAGACGACAGCAGAAGCCTCAGGCAGACTAGCCACATTGCTGTCCCAACACACCTGAGTAATTGACCCAGGAAAACAAATGCTGGCTGGCGTGAAATTTGCATATTATTTACATGTTACTCCCTAAAGTTCAAAATATACAGACATTCTGCAGATGCACCTTTTTGCCTATGGCCTCCTACCTTCAGCTGCATCTGTTTGGAAGGACCCTAGAGAACATTGGTTCTTCTGGACTGGTCACCTGCCCACCTGCGCACTGTCCTTTCCCCCTCACCTCTCACATGTCTCCCGACCCCCACCAGGGGGCTGCATGGGCCACAAGGTCAAGAAGTCCTTTCTTTAACTGATCCAGGTCTCCCACTGCGTGGTAAATGCACCACTGCCCATGTGGGAGCATCTTCAGATGCTGCACACATGGACATTTTTTATTTTAATAGCCATGTATTCATTTTTATGTTGCTTTGAATTTATGACTCGGGATGCTGGTTTGCCACTTATGGCGGTGATATAAAGTTTCCCTTTAAACTAAATTTAAGTTTTTTTTTTTTAAGTGAGTCAATGGAAATAAAAATAGTAAGTAAATAATAGAACAGGCAGTATGGCCAAAACAGGGCTGAAAGGACAGATTTTAGAAACACTGAACTAATCCAAGTGTCTCCTGCCACCATGTCGACCCACGTCCATTTGGCCTGTCCTCAGTGGAGGTGAAGGCCAAGGGTTCATATTACCGTGTATTGGGAAGAAGTGTTGACTCCCCTACCTGTGTCTGGCTTTGAGACCCCTGACCCAGGCACGAGGGCATGCCGGCCACCTGGGCCCAGAATGCTGTAGGCCCTAGGGAAAATCTTCTGGGACCCAAGCAAGCATCTCTGCAGGACCCACTTCCTCTCAAGCCTCCCAGAAGCAGAGTCATGTTTCCCACTTAGACCCCCCACCAACATGGAAGGAAAACCATACATAAAAGCCTTCAAGGTAATTAACATCCTACTCATTTCACTCAGTTGCGCTACCCTCACCATTAAATAAGCTAGCTAAGAACTCCACTTGAAATTAATAACTTGCAAATGACCCAAGAGCCCTGGTTTCATACCTTCTTTAAAAAAAAAAAAAAAAAAAGAAAACTAAAAAAAACCCAGAATTTAAATGGAGAAGCAATTTTCATTTATAAGCCAGTATCATTATTCATAACTGGAGAATTGCAAGAAGTAAAAGTCTTTTCCACTTAATTAGAATCTTGAACATCCCAGGAAAAGGAGGAGACCATACGGAGCACAGGGGATAAGGAGACAAGAGGTAGGAATCAAAAGGGGAAAAACCCTCCCGTGCAGCGGCAGGTCTGCACAGCTGCGAGAGGAGCAGGACGCGGGGCCTGTGCATCCACGGCAGCCAGAGAATCCAGTGCTGGCATCACATCACGGGCGAGGATGGAAGGGGAGAAATATGCAAAGACGCCAGTGTGTCATATCCATGTCCTCAAGACACAAGCGATAAAAGCTTAGCTGCAAGGGAAGCCGGAAGGGAGAGCAGAGATAGCAAATGGAGATGCAAAGACCAAATTGCAAGCCTCACAAAATAACTGGGCAGCTCAGTGAAAGACAGTGCTAGGACTCAAATCTAGGTGTCCTGGCTCCCAGACTGGGATGCTTGCCACTGTGCTAAGTCGTCTTAGGAAACAGCAGGAAAGTCCCTGTAGCTCAGGGCTGGAGGCCGTGCTTGGCACAGGGCAGGACCTTCGTGGAGAAGTGTCGGATGGAAATGAAGAGTATTGAAAGGGGGACAGGTAATGCCTGTCTCTGCCCATCTCTCCCTGTTCCATCAGGTCCTGAGGGAACTTAGTCACACTGCTCTGTGCTACACATTCAAACACACACACAATATGGGTGGGGGTGTGACTGGACGGGCTGCCCCGCGTTCTCACCCCTCACCACAACCCCGCCTCCTCTTGGGACCTGTGAGTAACAAACCATGTTTTTAATAGCAATTGCCTCCTGATCTACTGGTCTCACAACACCTAAATAATAAAAAGCTATATTTTGAAACACCCCTGAACCTCAGTTTCCCCATTTATAACCTGGGTTGCCTTCACCCACCCTGCCTCACAGGGTCTCAGCGGGAGTCAGACATGATCAGGCTCTAAAAAGCCTTGAAACTACAGAGGGCCCTGCAGACGAGAGAAGGCATATCCGACCCTAAACACCACCATCGGAAGGCCTCCTGACCATACCTCTTTGGAACAGGTAGGGCCAGAAGAATCAACCCACTTTCCAGAAAGGGAAACTGAGGTACAGCAGGGTAAATGACTTACCTAACGAAGCACAGCCAGTTATCCAAAGATCCAGGACTGGAGATCAAGACCTGGGAGAAGATGTAATCCAGACCAGCTGGAGTTAAACAAGGAGAGGACTTTGGAAGAGATGGAGCAGTGGGCATACAGGCGCACGCTGCACACGTGCCCAGCATGTATGCACGCGCACGGGTCCACACCCTCTCTTTCTGCCAGCCCTGGCAGAATTAAGAATGCACTCAGTGTAGAGGACGGGCTATACAAGTACTGTGTCACTCCCACGCCCTCCTTGTCCTTGGACACAATTGGGAATCTCTTTTAGGTTCACGATTAGGCTCCTCCTCCAACTGGCATTGTTTCGGCGCCTCACCACGTCTCCTTCTCCCCAAGCTTTTCAGTCACAGCCGTCTCAGCCCAGTGAAGCCTGACAAGTCCTTCCAGCAACGTGTATGTCTCAGGCTGACCTCCCCAGATAAAATAAATACCTTTATGAAGTGATTCCAGGTGATTCAAAGAGTTCTGCTCACAGCAGCATTTCCGCCATCTGCTTTCTTCCGAGATCACAGACATTTCTTGTCTACAATAGCCATTCAGACCAAGTCCAACGACAGCCAGGGAAGCCCATTGGTCCAAAGACCCCAAACAACTGGACCACAATGATAAGACACCCCCACCTCCTTCCCACCTTAAGTGTGTTGGAGGTCACGGAAAAAAGACATCCGGTCTCTTGAGTGGACAGAGCAGAACAACACTTGTAGTAGAATTGTCAATACATGCCATTGCCACTTACTACGTGCCAGGCACATTTCTAAGCACTTCGCCTTTATTAGCTCACTTAGTCCTCACACCAACTCTGTGAGACAGTTATTATTACTGTGCCCATTTTACAGATGGGAGCACTTGCAAAGACTGAGACATCTGATAACCAGAATCAGCATCTTCACCTGGCAATGATCATGGGAGCAGAGAAATGGCTGCCCCTTTAGGTGGGACATGCACACTCCAGTTTGCCACAGTCTGCACCTCCCCCTGACTGCTTGGCTCATTTAAGTGACTTGCTCCACCCCTGCAGGTGTCTTGAGTTTTCAACCCTGACACGGTGTTGCCTCCTCCTATGTGCTTTCTCTATCCTCATCTGGTTCTTAAAGAGTCAGGATCTGAGACCAGCAGATCCACAAAATCTCCACCCTTCTTCTTCCTTCAGACTGACTCCTCCTCCTTGTTTCATCAACCCTGCTAATGCCTGGGCTGAAAGGATTCTGAGAGTTCATCTGGTCCTAACCCAGCAGGTACAGATAAAGGGACTGAGGCCCAGAGAGCCATGAAATGCTGCTCCCCCCTCACCCGGTCCTCAAGCCCTGTCCCACCAAGAAGGTCCCCACTCCCCTTCCTACCTGTGGTGGGGAAGGTAGGGTGGTACTGTTCTCATGCCCATTTTACAGACAAAGGAACTGAGGTAAGATGCTGGACTCTCTTTGTAACATATGAGGCCGCTGTCACTTCTAAGCCTGAGCACAAGCCAAACCTGGTTCCTTCTTATCATTCCTGACTCTCTTACTAGTCCTTGAGCTGCAGGACCAGGTCTGGGCGTCCTCACCTTCGCCTGGGCACAGGCCTCAGAGAGCCTGAGCCTGGTGCCCCCACTGACCCTCATCCTGAGATTCGGGCCCTTCATTCTGCCTCCTCCCCTTCACACCCACCCCAATGATTCTCTCCTTCTGACCCAGGCAGGGCACGGTTCTGCCCCTAATATCCCAGCTGAAGAAGGAGCATCAGAGAGGCTAAATGTGACCCAAAGTCATGGCTACTCCTGACAGAGCTGGGATCAGCACCTGACCCTGACCTCTGACCCCTCTTCACCGTGTTTCCAGCTTCACTCTGCATTGTCCCCCACGGAAGCCAAGAAGGAACTCTGTGATGTCACTGTGACCATTCCCTGCCGCGGACCCCCCTCCAGGGACCCTGACCACCTGGAAGCCATCTCCTTTTCTGGGTAGGCAGTGGAGTCTTAGACCCACGCCAAGATGGTCATTTTCTCAGCACCTTTCATATATAGGTCCTGGCAGATCCCTGAGCTCTCCCTCCTCTCCTTCCTAGGGCCCTGGCTATTTCTTGATACCCCCAATGCTGTCCGTACAGCTGTGCAGATTGTGCACGTACAGCACAGACACATGCTGCCGTCTTATTGTCACTCACTAGGCATCACCAAACGTCCTACATGGTGCAGCTGCCAGCTGCAGGAAGTGCTGCCGCAGCCTGCCACTCTGCAGACCAGAACGCCTCTCCTTCCCCTCCCCGGCACCCCGCCGCCCCCAGCCCCAGGGCCACTAAACTCTTTCAAGCAACCAGGGATGGACCTCTGGGACTGGCAGGAAAGGTCCCCAGAGCAGGGGAAACCTTGCTTGGCTGTAATTAAACTCTGCCACCATGCAGGCTGCAGAAAAAAGGGAACCCATAATGGGATTAGAATTGTCATAAATTAAAATCATAAATTCAATAAATGCCTTATCAGCCTCCCGCTGGAAACGGCTGGCCCACAGCAGCTGGCTTTGATAGGCATAATGGAGGGGCCGTGGGAAGGCCAGTCAGTGCAGCCAGGCTGCCTGCAGGGCTGGGAGACGGGCCCAGCTGCCAGCCCAAGCTGATGAGGCCAGGCCTGGGGGCCCTGCTCCAGAGAATGCTGCTGCAAGGGCAGACCATGACAGCTGGTAGTGCTCCAGAACCAGCTGTGGCTCCCTATCACCCCATGATTTAATCCAGCCTAGCTCTTCACCAACTTTCTGCCTTAAAATTGTTGACATATGCCTCTGCCACGCACCACATGGGCACCCATTAGGTGGCCTTTGGCCTCACATAGGGGGCATGGTGGAAGGACATACTTTGACACAGCAAAGTTCTGGGTTTGAATCCTAACCCAGCACATGAGAGTGCCACGACCTTGGACAGGTGTCTGTTCGGAAGCATTCACCTTCACTCCCATCATGAGCGTACCATCCATCCACCTTTCCATTCATCCTCACACTCTACCTGTCATAATGGAGTTCTGACTGAGTGCTAGATTGTGCTAACCATGGAGGGAAACAGCTGTGAGCAAGACACGCAAGGTCATGGAGCTGACAGTCCAGTGGGGAAATAGACATAAACAAGCACTTCCATGAATCATTGATTATAATGGCAGAGGGGCCACAAAGGAGAAGCCCCGGAGACCCACCCGAGCTGGGGAGGGGAAGATGCAATGTGAGAAGGTTTTCGTAAAGAATTAAAGCTCGAGTAGAGATCTGAAGGATGAGCCAAGAGAATAGCGTAAGGGAGGCATAAAGAGCTCTCAACATAGGGAAGAGTATGTGCAAAGGCCCTGGGGTGGGAGCAGCAAGGGATGATGCTAGTTTTATGGGACCTGAAGTTTATACAACTTGGGTGAGGGGAGGGGCTTTTTAAAACAGAATGCAAAATTGGACACGAAAGTTAGTGTTTACTTAGAATGAATTAAAGTTCTAAATAAAGTTTAGAATGAAATAAAGTTAATGTTTATTTAAATGAAAAAGTATTACAAATTACACATTTTTAAATCTGAAAAATAGCACAAACATCACAAAATCCAGGGGGGACATATAATTTTATAAACTGCCTGACACACCTCTACAATATTTTCTTCTTACATTTTTGACTGCATACTATTGGATTCCTTCTTCATATGTCAAAATTGTATAACATCATTTTCCTGAGAGAAGATAGAAAGATAATGCCCCCAGCATGATTACGTGAAATACACACACACACACACACACACACACACACACACCCATATATTAACCTACATACATATATAATACAGCCATATATAGTAAATTTTGTTATATGGGATGCATAAAACATGTGGCTTATATCCCATTTTGTTATATGGGATGCATAAAACATGTGGCTTCACACACAGACATGCTCATTGTCTGTAGAGCTGCTACAAGTTTGTGCCCTACTGGAGTCAGCAGAATAATGGTCCCCAAAGATGTCTGTGCCCTCACCCCAAGAACCTGTGAACATGTTAGGTTACATGGCAAAGGAAAATGAAGATTGCAGATAAAATTAAAATTGCTTATCAACTACAATAGGGAGATTATCCTGGATTATCCGAGTGGGCCCAATGTAATCACAAGGGCTCTTAAAAGTGGAAGAGAGGGGCCGGCCTGGTGGCTCGGGCGGTTACAGCTCCATGCTCCTAACTCTGAAGGCTGCCGGTTCGATTCCCACATGGGCCAGTGGGCTCTCAACCACAAGGTTACTGATTCGACGCCCGCAAGGGATGGTGGGCTGCGCTCCCTGCAACTAGCAACGGCAACTGGACCTGGAGCTGAGCTGCGCCCTCCACAGCTAAGACTGAAAGGACAACAACTTGACTTGGAAAAAAGTCCTAGAAGTACACACTGTTCCCTAATAAAGTCCTGTTCCCCTTCCCCCCCAAAAAAAAAACCCATGACTAATTTGTAAAAAAAAAAAGTGGAAGAGAGAGAGAGAAGAAGGAGAACCAGAGAGACGGCAGGCAGCAGAAGGACACAGCCTGAAATAGATGGAGGAAGGGGCCACAAGACAAGGAGAGCAGGTAGGCTCTAGAAGCTGGAGAAGGTGAGGAAAAACTGATTCTCTCCTTAAAGCCCCCCAAAAAGGAATGCAGCCCTTCCAACACCTTGATGTTAGCCCTTGGTTTGAGGCCATTTTGAATTTCTGATCCCCAGAACTTAAGATAATGGCTGTGTAATGTTTAAGCCACTAAGTTTGTGGTGATTTGTTACAGCAGCAACACGAAACTCATACACCTACAAACACAGGAATTCTGATCAATTCCATTTCACATGATTACCATTGAAAAAGAAACACACATACACAGTGTGTGTATCTGTATATGATGCATTCTCCCATATGCTCCTGACTGGAAAGTACTCCTGTTTAGACAAGGCCTCGATGAGAACCCAATCTTCCACTTAAAACTCTCCACATCCCATGACTGACTTCCCGCTCCGCACATGTCAAACCTTCTGGGCTGGGCACCGAAGGACACGCTCACTTCATGCATCCACCCCTGGCCCTGTGTCTTCATGTCGTGACCTTGGGTGGGTCAAGTGCAGCGGGAGGGAGTGCTCCTTAACTAGGCTCAGAGACAATGCACCACATCCATAAATCCCATTGAACCCACACTAAATAAATCCCCCCTCAGCTTTGCCTTAGATGGATTCTAAAACTGCCCATGGCCCCTCCAGCGCCCCTTGCCCCAAGGGCAGGGGAAAGGTGGAGAAGTCTGAGTGGAAAGAGAGAATGAGTTGCAATGAGCATCGTCTACATTCGAAAATTTTACAAATGCCCTTGACCATGTGGGCCCTGTGCTGGAGGAAGGGGCCTGTGCAATCAAAGGAGCCCTGAGCCTTGAGTGCCGGAGCTTGTGGCAAATCCACAGTTGCCCTGTTGAAATAACGGAAAACAGATATGGTACCTGAAGCACAGAGAGTCTAGAGGAATGATGGGGGCACCGGGTGGGCCTGGGGGCGGGCCAGACCAGGCAGTGCCTTGTAGCTCAAAGCAGGGCCTTGAACCCATTCAATCCACCAGTGGTGAGCAGGACAGTGTCAAAGTGAGCTCACCGCAGCTGCTGGGTGGTGAGCAGGCTGGAGGAGAAGGAGCTAGACATGGGAAGGTTACTGCAGGAAGAGCGCTATGCAGGCTATCGAGGGGCTGAGGGTGAGCACGAGGAAGGTGGGAGAACCACTTAGAAGGTAGCAGCCACAAAACTTTGGGACAGTGTGGAGGTGGAGCTTAAGGAAAAGGCAATGTCAGGGGTGACTCCAAATTTCTGGCGGAGAGATGGGAGGACTCGAAGGGGTGAGGGCTCCAGGAGCAGGGGCTGTGAGAGAGAAGAGGGGACTCTGTGTGCCCAACTCCCCTTCCCATTCTCAGCCCACAGGACAGAAAAGGGAGTCTCGCCTCACTTCCCCTGCAGCCACCAAACCACCACACTAGGACGAGACTAAGAACGCCCCGCCATGCTGCCATGTTAACCACAACCTCAGCCCAGGAGGCAGAGAAAAAAACTTGCAGAAATAGAAACGGGGTTCTTTTCTTGTAGACAACACTCTCACAGCCTCTTAGGACACCCCATTCCCAAGCACGGTGCTTCTCCCCCACCTCTCCGGCCCCCCCCTTAGCCCTCTGGGGGTCTCCATCTCCCATACCCCAACTCCCAAGCTAAGGCCAGAGTCATTGCCAACGCTTATTAAGCCACTAATTAATTGAATTTTTTCCCCTCATTGCATGCTGTTAATTAGTTTCTTGTAGTAACAGAGACTATTATTCTTGGAAGTAATAACTTGGTCCAGCAGGCAGTTTTAATGTTACTTATAATTGCTGGAGGAGGTGGGGTCCTGGGCTTGGGTAGGCAGAGCTAATTCAGGGAAGTCAACATGATTCTCTTACCTAAAAGATGACTTTTAGTTTGTCTTACTGTTGTTCTGCATTTTCCAAAGTCCCTCCACTGGAAAGAATTATTTTTATAATTATCAAAAGTAAAAAAAATAAATAAACAAATTTAAGGCAGGGAAGTGTTTAGGAACATTGTGCCTGGGAGAATGGAGCCATCTCGTGCTGGGCTTCCTGTCTCCGACAGCTTCTGTTCCAGGTTGTCCTTTCTGTTCCCGTTCCATGATCCCGCCGCTAGTAAATACCAAAACCAGGGTGCCAGATCAGGGCTGTGACTCCCAGCCAGGGACCTAATGCTGACCCAAGCTGAGTTTGAAAAGAAAACAGCTGGGAGTAACATCTCCCCCAGATCGGAAATCAGGAGGCCATGATGAGGGAAGGACTAGAAACATCTGAAGTTGCTAAGACCCTCTTGCCTCAGTTTCCCATCTTCACGGAGCTTGCATTCTAGGGAAAGAAACAAAGATAGAAACAGAAAATAAACAAAAAGAAAACTGTGGGTGCAGAGAAACGTACTATAGAGAGACTGGCCGGGATCTCCTGAGGAGATGACAGTTAAGCTGAGATCAAAAGGATGGGGGTTGGGGGCGCGAAATCCCAGGCATACAAAACGGGTATACTAGAGGAGGTGTCTGTGTTTGTCTCTGAGGTGGGGCCTCAGTGCACTACCCCACCCCATGGCCAGAGTCCTGCCTCATCCTCATAGCAACGCCAAAACTCTCACTCACACTAGTAAAAGCATTGATTGACCTTAAGTGAGACCCCAATTAGCTGAAAGGTCTTAACTCCATCCTTAGCCTGCATGTCGGGGGGCGGGGAGCAGAACCCAATCTGATTCCCAAAATGACCTGTGATGTTGAAAAGTGGCCAAACAGAAGCTGGAAACTCCTGACTCCCCAATGGGAATTTGTTTTGCTCCTCCTCAGTTCTCCCAGGGTGAAGCAGCTGCTACCCAGGAAGACGGACATCCTGGCTGCTCCAATATGTCCCCACCCTTTGCTGCTGCTCCAGAGGACAGTACTAAGTCAAAGCACTTAGGTACAATAAATGCCTAACAACCAGCTGTCCAAAAGGGGGAAGGCCTGAATTGTAGCATCTGCCAATTTCCATGGTGTAACTACTCCCACCGTGGCCAATTTCAAACTACCCATCTGACATCAGCGAAAACCAAGTTGGAAAGAGTCTGCCCAGCACAACACAGCGTTAGGCGTGACCCTGGGCCAATTGCCTCCTCTGTAAAGTGAGGCTCGAATGAGATAGTTGAGTAACCATCACCCCCAGGAAGGGCCCCACACAGGTTGGTGTGGATAAAGTAAAGGTTTCCTTCTCCCACCCAAGGAAAGCAGAGTTGGGAAATATCACCCGAGAATTTAGGGATTGACTGTCTTGTTTAACCATCTGAACATAGATGGGGTGGGGTGGGCTTGAGGGGAAGGGGACAGGACAGAGAATGTCGGAATGAATTCCTACCCCCAGCCAGTGCCTAGAGTGTCACCTACTGGGTGGCAGCAGAGGGATAGAGAATGTAATATGACTTAGTCTCTCCAGGGCAAAGCCCACGCCTGGCTGGTCCACCCCTGTATGTCCAGACCCCAGCCCATTGCATAATAGAAAACAGCAGATGCTTAATAAATGTGTCCCAAATGAATGAGTGAATAAGAGTCCTCTCCAAATGGAGGGTGGTAGCCTCCTCCTTCTTTCAGCCCGTGCACATGCACAACAGGCATGGGTCACCAGGCAAGCAGCCCCTGGGACACTGGGAAAGAGTCATAGGTCCTGCAGATGGGCCTGTGGAGCTGTTGACAGCAGCTTAGAGACAGCCCTGTGATTAATCGCAGCAAATGCCCAGGAAATAAATATCCCACTGCCCTAGCCCTTCCCATCTCAGTCTCTAATATCCTTTCCACGGGAAGAGGCCTTATTATTCAGTGCCCGTGGTGACAGCTAACGAGTAAATCAGTGGCCTGAAGATTACTCCCTGGGGAAATTGGAGGTAGCTTCTGGTGAAGGCCATTCTGCAAGGGCTGTGTGGGGAATAGGACAGGTCACTTTGGGGCAGGAGTGGGGGCAGGGGTTGGGTATGGAGAGAAACTCCCTGCCCCTCTTCCTGCTTCCCACGGAGCTCATCTGATTGGGAAGCCCACCCCCGCCCCATGCCTGTGCTGTCACTTCCCAGGCTTTCATCTGACTGGCAATGCCCTCACCCTACTGCCCAGGCTGTCACTTGCCTTCCTGAGACAGAACCAGCTCACAGGCGAAATACACAGAGGCACAATTCCCATGAAGCATTGTATAGTCTTCTGAGCACTAGTCCTTTCCAGAGCCTGCCCCCCTCCCCAGGCCCTAAATCCTGGTTCCAAATCCACCCTCTTGGGCTGGAGGGGGTGAAATCGTATCTACCAGTTACAATGATGAGATCACATCTGCTTTCCCAGTGCCGACACCTAATTCTTTACTATTTGCCTGGCACATACCAGCAAGCTCGATAAATATTTGTTGAGTGAATAGATGAATAACTGCAGGCACGAAGAAATGGTTACAGGACAGAACAGGCATGAGTGTGCATTTCTCATCTGTTTCTGTGCCTCGTCATGTTCTTATCTTTCCAAGGACGCACTTTTCCTCACAGCAGCAATTTCATTCATTGGATCGCACTAATTTCTCGTCTTGCTTCAAGCATTACTTGGCTGTGCTTCTCTCCCTCCTATGGACAGAAGGAAGTCCTCTTCTTCCCTCCAGATGATGGAAGTCATAAGCAAACTGGCCCCTAAGACCAGCATAATGTCTTCTACATCCCCAGGTGGCCCCCACGAGACAGCCTTCACGGTCAGAATTCCGATGCTGAGCCAGGCAAGGAGACACTTTGGGGGCAAGAAACCTGTTGCCCTGAAACTGCATAAGGAGCAAAGTTCTGGGGACGCATGTCTACAGGGTTTTACAGAGAATGAGAGCCATGAACTTGGAAAGGGTTAAAGGCCCAGTTCCAAGCCCTTCCCAAGGTCAGCAAGATACAGCAGCACCAACCCCGCGGCCTGCCACTCTGGCAAATCCGTTTCCTAATTATATCTGAATTATGCAAATCAATACCAATGTCGATATACGATTTCCTCTAATAAGTTGAGAAGATGCAAGAAGTGAAGACCTGGGGAGACAGAAACCCATCTAATTAGGAATGAGTTTCTCTGTTTTTCTCTTGGTGGAGGGGACAAATGGCTGCATGACAACCCCAGAGAAGAGATGGTCAGGGGACGCAGCAGACAGCGGGCAGATGGAACATGAGGATGAGGTGTGGGCTGGAGGGGGGTGGGAGGTGTGGTCCGGGGCCATGGTGACAGCAGGGTGGCTGTAATACCAGTCACAGAACAAATATGTGATCTTGGAAATCCTCTTTCCACTAAGCTGTTTAAAATCCCCCAGAGCTACATGTTGGTGGCCCAGGAACACAGAGCAGGCACAGTCTCTTCCCCCTGGACATGGGCTAAGAAGGAAATAATGAATGAATGAATGAATGATACAGCTATCATACATTGGACCTTTGCTATGTGCCTCTGTGAAGCACTATATTTCCATGCTTTCACTGAGTCCTCAACACTCCGAGTTAGAGTCTACTATGAACCCATTTCAAAGATGAAGAGAGTGAGTTCAGAGAGGTGACATGTCCTGCCAAGGTCCCATAGCTGTAAGTAGAGGACTGGACATCAGCCCTGGTTGCCCACTGTACCCCTCTGTTTCATGAAGTGCACCTAGGGGACCACAGGCAGAGCATGGACAGGCAGAGTGTTGTCTGTGGAGGGGTGGAAGAGGGTACAAGGACTCCCGCCTTGAAGCCATGGGTGCCTTGGGCACAGGGACCCCCTCCTGCAGGCCTCTCATGCAAGGAAGAATCGCCAGGTCTGAGCTCCAGCAACAGGAAGGTCATCACGGGGGCTGGCTTAACTCCCTTTGGAGTTTATACCCCATCTCCTCCCAAGACAGAGACAGAAACACACCTGAAAAGCTCTTCGTGTGTTCAATTAACAAACATTCTCTAAGTTGAGGGCCTGGCATGGGGCATGATAGCATAACGGTTAAAGCCTAGCCTCTAGAGGCAGACTGCCTCTATCCAAGTCCCAGCTCTGCCACGGGTAGCCATCTGGCTTATGACAGTTATTCTCCAGACCTCAGTTTTTCCATCTCTAAAATGGGACTGGTGACAGTCCTTGATATATAGTAGGTGCTCAATAAATGGTGCTATGATGATTGCTCAGGGCAGGGCACCAGGTCTCAATATGAATGAGGCTCCTTGAGGAGCTCGTAATATACGGAGAATGGAGAAAAGATAGCACTGTGGTAAGAAAAGTTAAGAAGGGAATAATGGTAAGTGGTAAGTCAGTTATGGAGGTGAGTGAAGAGGCTATGGGAGACAAAGAAGGTAGCACTTACTCTAGCTAAGTGCTTCGAGGAAGCATGGGGGCAGTCAGGGAAGGCTTCCTGCAGGTGATGACACCAGGGCTGAGTCATGAACGATAAGTGGTGCTCACCAGGTAGACAAGAAAAGCAATGGCTTTGCAGACAAAGGGCTCAGCCTGTGCAAAGTCTGGAGACGTTTAGGATGTCTGCAGCAGGCAGAGGCAGGAGCTGAAGCTGGAGTGGTGGGCAGGGCCTTGCCTTGAATGCCAGGCTAAGAGATTGGGATTTCATCGCAGAAGTGCCACGAGATCCCGAGGAGGGACAAAATGAGTCTTGCACTTTGGAAGGGTTGCTCTGAAGCTGAGTGGTGGATGGAGCAGAGGGGGTGAGGCAGGAGGCTGAATCCTGGAGCCCAAACCCCAAGCTCCCGCCTCCCAGCCAGACTCCCTCTGTGGTGGCTGCAGTAGGAGCCAGAGCTCAGTGGGACCGGAGAACTTATTAATCGCTCCACAATGCCTCAGGCCATGGTTCATTTGCTGCTTTTCTTAGTCTGTTTTGAAACTGTGAAATGAGACCTAGTCTTCAAGGCAACCATAATAACCATCCTGATTCTGACATTTAAATTACAGATGGCATTTTCAATTAAACAGGCGCTCTCAGCAGGTTTAATTTAGCTATCAGTTCTGGTCTGTTCTTTAACTGCTTTTTTAAAAAAAAGGCCAGCAGTGAATTCTAGATCTCCTTCCAGGAGGAGGGAGGGTCTCCAAGATGTGACACCAACTCTCACCGTCTGGCTCCCACGGAGACTCATGCAGCCTCTTGTAAACAGTCACAGTCCACTGAATTCACCCTCATGCATACGCGGTACCCAGAGGTACTCATAACCGCACATGCAAACACAGACCAGCCTCCCAGCTACAAATGGAGGAGGTCATCGTTGCCACAAGTGTGCAGAAGCTGTGCCTCTCCCATCCGATCAGAGAAACAGTAAGAGGTCCTGGAGCCAGAGAAACTTGAACTAAGGACCACGCTCTACTACTAACTAGCTGTGTGACCTGGAGCAGCTTACATAACCTTGCTGAGCCTCATTTTCTCCACTGTAAAATGAGAATAAAGACGAGGTCATATTGGAATAATGTATTAAAGTGTCCACTGGTGCTGGCTGACATAAGTGCCCAATAATTCTTGTGCCTCCGTCTCTCCTTCTCTTAGACTGTGTCACGCCTGTCAACTTAAAACTCTCCTGTTCAGGATTTCCACTCCTCGGGTCTCTGGTCTTAGAGGTCAGCGGGCTGCTGTCCGTGGTCCTGAACCACACCGATTGCTTCCTCTCAGTTCCAGAGGTTATCTCCCTGCCCCCAGCTTGGTCATCTTGCTCTGAGAATCTTATCTCACCCAAGGCAGCCACTGCAGATGACCTGAGTGACAAAAACCCAAATTTTCCCTGAAGGTTCTGCCTTCCCATATTTCAAAGTGACAAAATCCCGGTTGTGGGGCAGAGGCACCCAAAAAACAGCATGACTAGTCCCTGACCCCCAGCCCCTATTGACACAGCAAATTGCCAGCTCCAGCCAAGCAAAAGTCCACCTGCAAGGCTCTGGCAGGTTGTGCCTGAGGTTTTTGTTGTCCCAAGTTGATCCCTGCTTTCTTCTATGTTCTGGACAGGGAATAGAAGGGCTGCCTTCTCTGGCCACAGTGTTAGCTGGTTCCACTATTTCAGAAGAGGCTGGCTTTGGAGAAGTGCAGGTGATCAGTTAGGGTGGATTTGCATGGACTTCCTGGTCCTCAATGTCAGACCAAGTTCTGATCGGACGGAATTAGGGCTGAGAGAAGGAGAAAGCAGAGGTTGTCACCCCCACTTTACAGTCCAGCTAACAAAAGCCCAGAGAAAACCAGAAATCCACCCAGTGTGTCAGGGTAGGTCTAGAGCTCCAGTCTACCCTAAGACCAGCAGACTGGTGAATGTTTTCCCAAAGACATGAGCAATGGGGGCAGGGAGATGTGCGACGTGAGGCTGCAGCCCAGAATCTGGCTGAGTGTTTGAGGCATTGCTAGATCCCCAAAGGAGGGTTTCATAAGAGAGAAAACTGTTCGGCTCTGGCAGAACCTCTGCAGAACACATATGGTCACAGAACACTTTCTCCACCACTTGCCTCATTGGTTCTGGCAGCACTTCCGTGTGGTAAGTACTCTGATCCCATTTCACAGGGAAGGAAGCTGAGGTTCAGAGAAGTTGAGTAACTTGCCCAAGGCTACCCTGGGAGAAGGCAGCAGCACATGGACTTGAGCTCTAGACGTGGAAAGTCCCATTCTCCTTGTCCTTATGCCACAGGCCACTTTACTCGGGAGGGAAGAGGATTTGGCAAAAGACAGGCAGTGCCAATGCCCTCTCAGGGCAAAAATATGGGGTAAAACTGAAGCTACAGGGATTCTGGCCAGACCAAGGAGACAGGTGGGTGTGTGGACCCACACCCATATATACCTCCGCCCTACACACTTTCAAGACTGGTACACCTGATCTCAGGTAAGGCTGAAGCGCCGTCTTCCTAGGCAACCCATCTACCTTCACCCTCTTGCTGTCCTTTCCAATAGTTCTAATCCGAGTCTTTAACCTCTGTCCCCCAAGCCACAGCTTTTGGGGCAGCTGATGTGTGCCCAATGCTTTATGTAGAATAAACTTAACCCTGTTGGGTAGGCATTATTATGGCCATTTAAGAAAAAAACAACTTTATTGAGATGCAGAGAAGTAAATAACTTGCCCGAGGCCACCCAGCTTGCTAGTGGTAAAAATCAGATTTGAATCCAGGTCCTAGCTGCCCTTTTTCCAACCATGCCCACTGCTCCAGGCTGCTGGCTATGAGGTGGGGGCGGGGGGGGGTACAGAAAAGACAGAGGGAATTCTGGAAAGGCTTCCTGGAGGCAGAGCACCTCTGAATTCCCTCTGACCCAGTCTGCACTCTGCACCAGGTACCCCCAACCCCTCCTCAGGTCCATAAGCACTAAAGATGCTTCCATCCCCTATGTGCCCCCTCCCTTGGGGAATGAACAGGCTGAGGAGGGACTGGGAGAGGCACGATGGAGAGGCACAGAGGCAGGGGCTGGTCAGGGCAAGAGGCTGAGACACAGGGCAGTGGGGGAGGGAGACAGAGGGAGTAAAGCGAGGAACCACTAAGAAAGCCAGAAAAGGAGGGATCCCAGGCCACACTTTGAAAAGAAACTTCCATCCTCAGCAAGGGCTCAGAGAAGTCCAGGAAAGATGGGGAGGTTATCCCCACAAAGCACCCCCAGCTCTGCCATGCCCCTCTCCCTCCCCTCCACCCCTACCCTTCTTCTCACACTTCTGATATGCCCCCTCTACCTTCCTCAGGTGCCCTTGCCCAAAGTGAAAATGACTCCCTCTCTCTGGATAGCCCCCCAGATATCCAAGAGATGGTAACGGGGAGCCCAAGAGACAAGGTTTTCTTTCGCACAAGGTCCTAGATCTGGGGACAGACAAAGCACGGCCAGGGCTTGGCCTTGCTGCCTCTTCCCCAAACCTCCATGGGCCACAGGAGGAAGCCCTAGATGCCCTCACTCCCTGACCTTCACAGGGCCTCTTGACCTGGCCCCTCTCCAGAGGCCTGGAATAGCGTCTATGTCTTAGGGGTAAATACTAATAAAATCTAACATTTCTCTTGAGCGTCAGTGGTGCCGGGGGCCCCACTGAGTGCTTTACACATTCAGCATCCAATTTCACTCTCAGGACCGCCCAGCAAGGTAGGTGCAATCTTTCTCCTTATTTGACACATGAATAAACTGAAGCTCAGAGAGGTCTGGAGCCTTACTCAGAGTCACACAGCCAGGAAGGAATGGAGCTGGTCACTCTGCACCCAGGCCTCAGTGCTCTGCCACCTCTCAGAATCAGTCTCCAAGTCCATTGTCCATTGCTCTGTGTGTGTCAGCACCACTTCCTCTGGCTCCTGAGGTCCCGTGTCCCTGGTGGGCAGGGGTCAGACACCTGAGGACCCCTTAGAAGCCAGCTCTGCCCACTTCCTACCTGATTTCTTCCCTGGCTCCAGAGTCTTCTTGATGCTGGCACTCCCCTCCCCAGCCTGAGTTCTCCTCCAAGCCCTTCCTCTCCACCCAAAGGAAACAGGGGTGGGAATGCTGACCTCCCTCCTCACACCTGACCCCACAACCGAGGAGGCAGGACCCAGGAGAAGGCTGACTTTCAAGGAGGCACGTTCATTCCCTCCCCCAACATGGCCTCAGTTTCCTCATCCGTAACTGGAAAGGTGCGGGACAGGGGCTGGAGGGAAACCCCTAACACAGACCATGCCAGTGGTGCTCCACTCCGTGGTGGGTACAAAACGGGACACTCGTCTTCTCTATCCCCTCCTCTGCCCCTTCCTTGATCCCAGGGGCAGGTGGATCAGAAACTAGAGTAGAGTGGATCAGAATCTCCCAGATCGGGGTTGTAATATATACAAAGGCAAATGCAATATTATAACACGACTTTGTATTGGGGGGAAAATGAAACGATACCCAGTATTTCCATAATACAGCCTAGAGAGAATCAAGTATGGCAAAATTGTCTTGGCCAGGGCCAACTGAGAAGCGAGCAGTCAGTGCTACTGTAGGGTGAGCTCCTCGCAGCTCAGGGACACAGAGGCCCCAGCGCCCCTCCCCAGGCCCCCACACCTCTGTCCCTGGCCAGGCCTCCAGCCCCAGCAGAACTCCAGCCTGGGCCAGAAGCGACCCCCTCCCCAGCGACTCCCTGGGCCCTAGAGCATTAGCCCTGAAAACCTGCTCAAATCCAGGGCAGTTCTTTCCTCATCTCCCCACGCCGTTAGTGAAAGTGCAGCCTGGGCAGCTCCCAGGCTGTGTGGGGTAAGAACGCCCTCTCCCTGAGGACCTCTGGCCAGGCGGAAGGCTGAAGGCTGGGACCTGGCCTGGGGATGGGCTGGAGCAGCAAATGTAGTGGGAGACCATGAGGGAAGCAGGGCGAGTCCGGGCAGAGCCCTTGGTATCCTGCCCAGAGGACATTGCATCCCCCTCCATGAACACTGGAAGGGCCGCCGGGCCATGCTTGGCTGAGAGCTTGCCCTGTGCTAAGGCCTGTGCCAAACACCCCACATTCCTGCCCAAGTCCTGCGAGGAGGGAGACTCCATGTTAGGTTTTTATCCCAGCACCCAGTGCCCCTCCTTCACGCCCCACAGCACCTGCCCCCTTCTCTCAGCCTCTGGTTCCCACTGGGTGACTCCAGCCCAGGTCGTGCCTCTCGGAATACTTGCCATCCCTCTCACCGTGGTAGCTGGCTCAGAGGTGGGCATGGGAACCCACTGATTTAATGTTGGAAAGACAGATCTGGCAGTGCCTGGCCCCTTCTGGAGCGAGTCTGCCTGAGATGAAGTCACATAGAGCTGAGAGACACAAGAGAAAAACTGGAGCCTCTAGATCTAGCTATACTTGAAAGAGATTTATACCGGGCTTTTCTGTTATGTGAGCCCCAAATCTATTTTTGAATTAAACCACTTTGAATTGCACCTCTGTCATTTGTAGCTGACAGAGTGACAACCAGTACAAAGATTTTAGTAAACCCCATTTTTCAGATGAGGAAATCAAGGCCCAGAGAAGTTAAGCTACTTGCCCCAAGTCACACAGCTACGGATGGGCAGAACCAGTGCTCCAGAGTGAAAAGTTCCCAACCCCAACTTATTCCACCTGAGGACCCCTGGGGGAATGGGGGGTACGCTGAGGCCATCTTCAGCAGGACTCAGAAGACAAGGGACAGAAAGGTAACCCTGGTTACCATGTCACTGTGTAGCCTCAGACAAGCCCCCTCACCTCTCTGAGCCTCAGGCTGGAAACAAAATGTCTTACCCCTGCAGAGTGCAGGTGCTCCCTCAGGAATGGCTGCCTCTTGCCCCCCACCCCAGAGGCCTGTGAGCAGGGGGCTTCCCCAGTGGGAAACAGAGGCCTCGGTGGCTGTCAGACACCCCCACCAACACACACACTCCACCTGGTTTTAAATGTCTCTCAAAAACCAAATTCAATTTGGTATAACTCTGCAGCTCTGCAGTGCAGAATTCATCGGATGAGGGGCCTGCTTTTCAGAGAATAATTCATTTTCCCAGTGTCGGAGAGGAGAGTAATTGATCCAGGGGCTGACGTCTCCCTTCCCTCCCTCCCCAGGACCATCTGATTCCAAATGCAGCGCCGAGACTGTTAGGCCAAAGTCATATCAATAAATAGGAGGGGGGCTTCTGCTTTAATATATTGGATTATTCCACTCGGTGGTGACAAAAAACAAGATTTAATTCCCCGAGAAGGCCGGCCGAGAAAATCATTTCCCTGCCTGCTTCTCCCTTTCCTTTTTTTTTTTTTTCTTTTGGGTTTTTTCAGAGGCAGTTTTTTCAGAGCTATTTTTCAGACAGTTTTATGCGGGCTTTGCGGGTCTCGCTGTACCCTCCACCACTGGGGACGTCCCCGCACCTGCCCACCCATCTAGGGTCTTCTTCTGCTGTCCTGGGGAAGATTCAGGACCCTCTCCACCATCCCCCTCAAGCATGGATCCTTGAGGACAGAGATTTCTATTCAAACTCAGATACCACTACGGTGCTTAGCATATTGATAATTTATGACAATGAGCTCAGGAAAAGACCGGATAGTACCACAGCTCCGACGCACAGACAGGAAGCTAAGGACGCTTCCTGCACTAGGGTAGTAATTTACCTTCCTACCAACTACTCCTCAGGTCAAGTGTCTATTCACTGCCTCCTTCAGGAAGCTTTCCCTGATTAAGGTCCAGGTTAGATGCCCCTCCTTCTGGCTCCCAAAAATACAGGGGCTTCCCCCTCACAGCCCTTTTACTACGGGACTGTAGTTGCCCTGCTTGTTCATTTTATTTATTTAACTAACTCATATACAGCGCTTTCTACGTGCAGAGCCTAAGTACTTTGCAAATATTAATTCATTCGATCCTCATAACAACCCTCTGATCAGCAACAAACCTATGATCAGCCCCATTTTACAGATAAGGAAACTGAGGCACCACCTGGGTCAGTGACTTGGCCAAGGTCACACAGAGAGGGAGGGTCAGACTGGGAATCCAGAGCTGTGTCCCCCTTTAGTCTGTAAACTCCCAGAGGACAAGCACCACATTGGCTCACCGCTGTATCCTTGGATCTTAAGAAGGTGCCCGGTACACAGAAGGTGCTCAATAAATGCTTGAATGCTAAGTGCTTTCACATATGAACCACAGGTCTACCTGTGAGGCTGATTTAAATGTATGGTTTATGGGACACAGAAATCCTATTGGCTCCAACTGAACCCTGAGGCCCATGCCCTCCACCAACCCCACCCACCCCCTGAAGGGCTGGAATCTCCATGAAAGTCACATCATGCCGGGAGAACTACAGCTCTGGTGTGAGACAGACCTCAGGTGGACTACAGCCTTGCAAAGCCTAGCCGTGTGGCCTTGGAGGAAACCGCACTCTTCTGAGCCTCAGTTTTATCACAGCCTCTCAAATGGGGATGGTAATAGTACACAGGTGTGCTGGGAGAATTAAATAAAACCGCACGAGTAGCGATCTGAACACACCTCACACGCAGTGAGCACACAGTAGGTGTGGACGATAAAATGTGGACGATGGGGGATACTTTTGTCACGCTCAGAAAATAACAAAACCTTGTCAATCCAAGGAAATGAAGCAAGCTCTGAGATCTGGATGGAAGGGTGAATTTTTCTTAACAGTAGAGGTAGGATGGGTGAGTTGCCAAGAATCACCGAAAGGATTTTGCAAATCACACACAATCCATTTACTTCTAGGAGTTACCAAGATGTGGGAGAGTCTGAAACGGGGACTTCCTGGACCAGAAATAACACTTACGACTGTTTCATTCATTCAGCAAGTCCTACTGAATGCCTTTCATGTGCGTGAAGCAACGTGGAGTTAGGGAGATGCGCAAGCTTTGAGGCACCCTCGGACCCAGGCCCCGGCCCAGCTAGCTCTGCAGGTTACGGCTCTGTGACCTCAACCATGAGACCCTCGTCTCAGAGCCTCGGCTTCCTCTGTCATAAATTGGGATGGCAAAACGAAGCCTCCCCAGGGGCTGAGAGTGGGGAGTCGCTGAGATAATGTAGATGGGGAAGGAGATCAACAAATGTCAGTCCCTTCCCGCCTCTCAGCCCTCGCCGTGTAGCAGTGGGCCCAGCTGGTTAGCCCCCCACCTTGTGCAGCGAGCCTGGTAGACGTGAGGAGCTGTGTCTGGAACCGTGGGCACTTTAGCTCCTCAGAACAGCAAAGCAGGTTGGGGGGTGGGGCTGCAGGTCCCATTTTGCAGATGGGATGAGGAACAAAGCCAGGTGAAGCCCATGTGTTTGTATCTCAAAATCCATGCTCTTAACCCTGGATGTGTGGCCTCCCTGATTCCTGGGAGAGGAAGGGAAGAGGGAAAGCAGGCTGGGGAGGAGGCTGGAAACCCCTGCACGCAGGTTTGTTTATCACAGGTGACCCCGGAGACCGTGAGGCTGACACAGGTCACAGACACATCCGCTGGGGGAGGAAAGGCAGGGGAGGGTGCCAGGTGGCCTGGGACGGAGTTGGTCAGTGGTCTGGGGCCTCAGAGAGCAAATGCCCGGTAGGAAGGAACAAATGTCCAGAGAGCAAATGCCCAAGCAGGAAGTCAGGAAGTCCCATGGAGCTTCCCTTCATGTGTCACAAACATCACCTGGGTGGGTGATTCCACGCGCTTCACATTCCCTGCCTTGACTCCAGCCCCCTCCTTCATCTAGGCAGTTCTTCCTTTCATCTAACTGAAATCTTTCCTGCTGTATCACTAACAAACCCCAGCGGAAGCACTAGAGATGGCCCCAACCCTGCCTGCCCTGTCTGCAGAGCTTCGGCTCAAGACGTTAATCCTGCTGACAATTAATTGGCTTTTGTTGGAGGAGAATAAATACCATCTCATCTTAATCTTCCTCATTATTCTCCTTGTTCAGCAGAGTCAACACAAGATTAGGTTTAATTTATGGGGGAAAAAATAGCAAAGTCATTACTCACCAGGAGATCAGGATTGGATCTGCCTGGGTGTTCTGTGTTCACTGCAGCCCCCAGGGCTCTCCCGAGGTAGAGACAGACTTTGGGTTCTAGGCCCCAGACCTATTTGGGGCTGGATTTCTGGAGACCACCAGCCCTTCCTAGTCTTGTGGGAATTAAGCCTCAGAAGATCCAGCCTACTAAATGTTTCTCAGGAGCCTCTGTTATAAAATTAGCCCCAAAGTGAGGCAGGAGGCCCAGCTCCTGCAGACCCAGACTCAGCCCCAAGCAATGAAGAGAAATCAGGCTTTGGGTTCAAATTCCACCTGAGGCCCCTTCCTGTGCAGAGAACTCGGCGGGACCAGCCTATTTTGGATACTCCCTTAACAATGCTGCCACCTAGTGGTATATAGAGGAACTAGTCCTTCCTTCCCTCCTCCCTCTAGGTCCACAACTAAAACATACTATGTGTACAAAAACTCACATTTACAAAGAAAGTGAATCAGAAAGGGAAGGGGGACTTTTTCCCATTGCAAAATAGCGAAGGGATCCACCAAGAAGTCTAAAAGAAAATTCATCTTACCTCCCTGACACCTTAACCAAGATGGCCAGAAACACTGAGCGCGCCCTTTTTCTCCCGGGGCAATGATATGCATAGAAGCCCGGAACCCCACAGTCCTTCTCATCTTCATTTCACTCTTCCTCCTCACCTTAGAGCCCCTAGCTGCTGCGCCTGCTCTGTCCCCTGGCATGGCCCATCTTTGATCCTGTACCAGGGTCCTATACCACAAAGTGGCTAGGCCATGAGCTGGAAATCCAGCCTCAACTACGTACTCATTGTATGACCCTGACAAGTTACCCAGCATCTCTGAGTCTGAGCTCTTTCATCTGTAAAATAACAGTATCTGTATCTACCCGAGAGGGCTGTTGAGAAGATTAAATGAGCCTGTGTGCTTAGCACATGAACTGGCACCATAAGGCCGCCGCAAATGTCTGTTGTCACCAGCGTCACTGCCATTCTCACTGTTCATTCTGTTACTCTTGGAAATTTGATTTCATCAACTAGACTGTCAGCTGCTGGTGCCTAACCCCCGTTCCCAGCTCCTGCTAGACAGCAAAGCGTTTCCTTAAAGGACACCGATGTCTTAGCTGCCTCCGACAGCACTTCTACTTCAGGAGACTGAACACACATTCGGCGCTCCGGAAATGCAGCTTTGCCTGCCTACATATGCAACCTCATTTCAAACCACTTCCCCACTTGCTCACTGAGCTCCAGCCATGCTGGCTGGCTTTCTGATCTGGAAGTAAGTTCATTTCACCTCAGGGCCTTTGCACTTACTGCTCCTGCAATGCTTTCACCCAGATGTCTGCATGGCCGGTTCCTCATCATCACTCATATGTCACTTCCTCAGAGAGGTACTCCCTGTCACCTTGACCAAAACAGCACTCCCACCTTCACTCTCTACTTTGTTTACTATATTCTAGAGGTCAAGTGCCTAAGCGGCTAAGTAGAATTCCAGTTCCACCACTTAGTAGCGGTGCGGCCTCAGGCAAGTTTCTTAACGTCTCTATGCTTCAGTTTTCTCATCTGTAAAAATGGAAGTGATAATAGTTCCCATTTCATAGTTATTATGGTGAATCAATATGTATAAAACTCATTGAGCAGCACCTGGCATGCATATTAAGTGCTGTACCATGTTGGTTATTATCTTATTCTTTTATTTAGCTGCTTGTGTTTATACGTTTCTCCATCTAGATTGTATATTCCAGGAGAGGAGAGTCTTTGTCTGTTTTATCCCCGCCTGGCAGATAGTAGGTGCTCAATAAATATCTATTGATTAGAAAGGATCTTAGGGGACATGCAATCCTCTCCCTCCTTAGCGATGTTCGGTGGCATTGAGCGAAGGGCCTAACCCGTCCGTGTCTCTGACTTAGACCCTCCCCACTGTCCAGAGAGGAGCCTTCGGCGCCCCCTGCTGGACAGTGCGTAGGTTTTTCCCTTGGAGAAAGTTGGTACCTGCAGTCCTGTAACTGTGCATTCCGGGGGCCCAGTTTTACCCTCTAGAGAAGAGACTATATATTATAGCTAAGGGGTTAGGAGTACTTGGAGCCAGATGCACTCGGATTGAAACTTGCACTTCCCCAGTTATTTCCAGGAAAGTCTCCCATCCTCAGTTTCTTCATGTGAAAAAGGGGCACAACAATACTCTCCCCCTATCCCCCTCCAACTGGGTTACAGAGGCAGTGTGACAGGACGTACCCTGTGCACAGTGCGACTTGCATGCCCGCCTCCCCCTGCAGCGTCAGGTCTTTGAGGACAACTCAGGAGCAGCTGTTGAGTCTTCCCGAGCCAAATACCATCAGTGTATCCAATGTTCCCCCAGTGACAGTCACTCGGGGACATTGGATCTGGACCACCCCATTATTAGATCCCCAAGTCTCCTCTGCAGCCCCGTGCCCTGAGGAGAGAGAGAGAGACCACAGCTGCCTCAGGTTGGAGAAAATGGCCTCTGGGCTTCTTCTGGCTCTTTCTGCTGAGAGGAGGCAGGTGGCCTTGCTGGGCTTGCACAGTCTTACCCACCCCACCCCCACCTCCCTGGATGCTGTTTCCCCATCGTGGCCCCAGAGACCGAGGTTTCCCTAGGCCCTCTCCTGCTTCACTTCCACTTGTTCCCAGCCCTCACCAGTGGTGCCCGTGGCTTTGGCTACTGGCCACATACATTTCAACTCCATGTCTCCAGCCCAAAGCCCCAGAGCCCTCATGGTCCTCTTTCCTGAATGCCTCATGAGGGGAGCTCCCCCACCTGCAGCACATTCCATGCCCCCCAAATTCCTGCCCTGATATCCAGTCCTCACAGGCACCCGGACCCAGACTCCCTGCCTCTCACGCCCACTGCATCTCTCTGTCAGGCCTCCTCTCATAGCCCCAAAGGGCTCTGGTCCTCTTAACTCATCCCCAATTGGCTCCCACATGTCCATCCTAGCCCCTCACCCCAAGTTTCACCTTGCCTATTACTCCTTTAATTAAACATGGGAACTCACAGGGGGGACCTTCTTCTTTCGTGACTCCTCATCAATCTGGGCCCCCAGGGCAAAGCATCACTTCACTTGTCTGATTGGGACTCTGGTGGGTGTGGACAGTGCCCTACCCACCAGACTGTGGAATCCCCTAGAAAGAACTGCCCAAGGAGCAAGGGCTGTGCCTCCACCTCCAGACTGGGCATTCTCTGAGGTCAAGGGCTTTGCCTTCCTGTCACACTGAGGCTGTCCCTAGAGCAGGGACTATGCCTCCACCATTAGACTGGAGGCCCCTCAGGACAGTGGATATATCCCTTCCCACGGAGCGCCCTCCTCAATGTGGCTAGGCCGCTGACCCTTACTGGGACAGGGTCCTATCATTTCAGGGCCCTACACAGGACCTGCCCCAGGATGAGGGAGGGCTTCAGGAATCATGAGTGAATGAATGAGTGAATGGATGAACCAATCAACCAGTGCAGGCAGACTCCAGATTAAACCTTGCAATCTCACCTGACCAGCAGGTGGCATTAGGACTCAGAATCAAAGGAAAGCGGGAGGGGCCTGGAGATCTTATTGGTCACTATATCAGAGAGGAGAGATGTGTCAAGACCCTCCACCACCCAGGACCAGCAGCTGAGGGTCCTAGGGAGGTGCTGGGCTTGAGACCTGCTGGGGAGGCCAGAAAGCGACAACACTCTTCCCTCCTCCCCTCCGCTCAAACCAGTGCCAGGGGCCAGCCTCTGGGCAGGGCTTGGAAAATGACCAATGAGACCAGATGCTAATGACTCCTGTCCAATTCAACACCAGGCCAGAGAGAACAGCATGAAGTGGGCGTGCACTGAAGAGACCAAGCTGACCCATTCCGCGCTCCCACACCCCCACCTCCCATCCATCCCCTACTCCAGGTCACAGGCATCCATCCCTAGGCCCTAGATGAGGCGTTGCCATCACCTCCCAGTGCCTCAGAAAGGAATGGGGAGGGGGATCAAGAGAGGCCTGGAGGGCGGCCCCCCCACACACGCCCTGTTCTGGCCTCTGGACAGCTTGGGTGTCAGTCAGGCGCCAGGCCCAGCTCCCCGCTCCTTGGTCTCACAATCCCAGCCTTTGTCCAGTCAGCCCAGGCCTGGCCGGTTGCACACTGGTCCAATGGGCCCTGGAAACCAGAGCAGCTGGAGCCCCGCCAAGTATTTTTCCAGGCTAAGCCAAGGGCCCTCAGGAGACAGAGAACGATGCAAAGGAAGGGGGTGTTCATTCATCCGTTTGTTCATTCATTTCTTCCTTGGACAAATAATGTTTATTGAACACCCACTTTGTGGCAGGCACTGTGCTAGGTGTGGGGGATTCAGTGATAGGCCCAGCCCAAGCCCAAGCCCTCACCCATCTTATTTTTCAGATGCAAATATATGCCAACAAAACCCTTCTCTACCTGTGTGGGGACTGGGCGTGGAGTAAGGGGCGGGAGAGGAGTGCGTGAGGTGGGGAAAGTGTGGCTGCTACAGACTAAGGCCAATCTACCCCAGGCCTCTGCCGCTCTAGGGCAGCTGGGGGAAGCTGGAGGCGTGGTCAGTCAGGGCTCCACCCACACGCTGCTGTTGGTCACCCGGGCTCCGAACCAGCCCTTCCAGTAGACCGAGTCTTGTCCACTGTGCTCGAAGCGGACGAAGCGAACGCCGGGACCGTAGTCCGTGAAAGTGTGGGAGATCTGAGGGGTGAAGGGAAGGGTCAGGCTCGGGGCCCCAAGTCCTCTCCCAGCCACCCCACCTTAGGCACCGATCCGCCTCTAGCTAGCCCCGCTAGATTTCTCAGTCCTGGGTCCCTCCACACCTCTCGGTCCTTCTTGCCTGCCCCGCCCATGGGGCGGGGTTTCCACAAGCTCCGTCCATCGCACCCGCCGTGCCACCCCCTACCCCCCCAGCTCCTCCGTGCTCACCTCGATCCAGCCACCGTCGTCGCTGTCTTGCGGCACTGCCACCTGCCCGCTATTGAACTCGGCCAGCACATCCTCGTGCTCGGACAGCAGCTTCACCGTGAGCTCGTACAGGCAGCCGGCGTCGCTGCGGCCCGAGTACCTGCCCCAGGGAGGGAGAGAAAGCGGGGAAGAGGGGGGGCAGGGGACAGGGAAGAGGGACAGGCCTCAGCTTGGCTGAGCAGGTACCATGGGCCTGGTCTTCTACAAAAGGTAACTCTTCCAGCCCTACTGCCAGTGTCCCCATTTTACAGATAAGGAAACTGAGGCCAGAGAGAGAAAGTGTGTTGCCTTAGGTCCAAACCCAAGGGCTAAAACCCAGGTGGGCCAGACCCAACCTTGGGGCCAAAGCCAGCCCACAAAGACACGTTTTGTTTGGATTGCAGATGGATTAAAACAACAACAAAAAATTTTTGGCCAGCATTTAAACTCAGGAAGGGAGGTGGATTTCGCCTTCTCCTGGAGACGGTGGCCCACCTGGCCACAACCACTAGAGTTGGGAGGCAGCAGCCACTGAAGCAGAGTAGTAGCTTTAGTTCTCCCTGCCCAGCGCCCCGGGGCGCTCACCAGTCCTTCACCACGATGGCCGGCTGAGTGGTGTCCAGCAGCTCCTCCCAGTAGCCCTCAGCCTGCAGATCAATGACCTGCGCTTTACGACACCACCTGGGGGAAATGGAGTTAGGAAGGAGTGGAGGCCCCCTTCCCTTCCTTCCCCTCTCGATCCCCCCATCTGCTTACTCAAAGGAGGAGGCGAAGAACTTTTTTACGCTCTCATCGTGGATGAATTCCACCCCACAGTCTCCAGGCAGCTCTTCCACCCTCCAGCCGTCCCCACCGTGCTCCACGTCACACCAGCCCTCCAAATCCTCTGTAGGAACAAGGCAGACACCCCGTAATCACCCAGTCCCTGCTGAGCGCTGTCTGTGACCCCAGTAGTCGGAGATGGGCGAAATGGTACTTTGATGGTGCGGTTGAATGGGAGGCCCTTCCTGTTTGTTCCAGATTCTCTCTCCCTCCTGGGAGAGTCCTCTACGGGGCCTGTCTTGCCCCGCTCATAGGGAGTGGCAGGACCAGGCAAACCGGGAGATAATAATACAGTGTTTATTGGGGCTACTCTGTGCTTGGCATCATGCCAAGCGCTTTATCTCATTTAACCCTCAAAGCAAGCTAGCATTGTTATGGCCCATTTTCCAGGAGAGGAAGCTGAGCCCCCCAGCCTTGGTGTAAGAGGGCCTGTCCCTCACCTTCCCCGCACGGGTTGCGCAGCAGGTTTCGCCGCCTCTTGCTCAAAAAGTAGAACTGCTGCCAGTGGTCGCGCTCGTCCTCTGCGCCGCCCTCGGGCACCAGCCCCTCCTGCTGGCACTTAAGTAGCCACAGGGGGGCGCCGTCTACCAGCTCCTTCCAGCGCATACACACCAGGCGGCAGGCCTGCACGAGCTCTGCGGCCGGCAGCTCCGCCAGCACGCGCAGCAACAGCGGCTCGGGCAGCTCGTCCAGGTACGACGTCGCCTCCTCCTCCTCCTCCGGCCGCTCCTCCCCGGCGCTCGCCTCCTCCGCGCACGCCTCCTCCTGCTGTTCCTCCGGGCTCGCCTCCTCCGGCTGGCCCACGCTCTCTGCAGGCAGGTGGGCGGGAGGGGGACTGTGACTCCCCCCAGACTGTCCCCCTATAAGTCCTAGAACCCGCTATGTGTCTTTGGTATCCGCCCCCCACCCACCCTCGGACAATCCGCAGCTGGGGCCAGAGATTCTGTGACTAAGGCTGGTGCCCAGTGGAGGAGGCCCAAGGGAACCAGAGTCACAGACCAGCCCCAAATCCAAAGAGCGGGGCTCAGAGATCTCGGTTTCCCCTGCTGGACCAGTACACCCCATTCCTGAGCAGACAACAACTGATAATATTAACAGGGCTGCCTTTCACATACGAACTTCTTTAATCCTTCACCACCTTCTGATATCCCTGCTCCTGTCACTTGCTCATGGAAGCCCTCCCGGACTTCCCCGTTATATCCTCCCTCAGCCCAACTTCCGGTCCTTCCTAGATTTTGTCCTAAGATGTGATGATTTATAAACACCTTTCTCAGGGACTAGACTGAGGACATGAAGGCAGGAACCTGGCCTGAGAAACTCATTCCTTCATCCCTAGTATCTCGTATCTGGCACCCTGCCTGGCACTCTGTCAGCAGCTAATGTTTATTGGGCACTTAGCAAGTGTGGGCACTGTTCTGAGCATTTTAATTTTATTCACTCTTTAAAGCCGCAGCATCTTTTCAAAGTTGCTCCCATTGCTCTCCCTATTTCACTGATGATGAAACTGAGTCATGGAGAGGTGAAATGGCCCAGGATCACATGACAAATGAGTGGATGGAACCTGGATGTGAACCCAGGCAGCTGGCCCCACCACACCTCAATAAAACAATTCATTGAATTAGGAGGTACTGTTATGAATTTGATTCTGCAGATGAAAATGCTCAGGCTCAGAGATATGATGTGACTTCCCAGAGGTCACACTGCTAGGATTAGGGCAGGGGACATGCGGGTCTGAGGCCCGGGGAAGGGAAAGAGAACAGGGGTGTATGACTTGGGGATGGGGAAGAGGGGCTCGTTAAAAGAGATCCTGTGTCAGAGAGGATGTAATAAGTGCTTGGGAAAGGACGGTTTCTTCACTCCTCTGCCTATCCCTGGCCCTCAGTTTCCTCATCTATAAAATGGGGGGGATCCTAGTGCCAGGCCATTCAGATAGTGCTGAGGTCAAATCCCCAGAGGAGGGGGCAAGGGCATTCTAAATTGTAAGGAGGTGGACAGATGTCAGGAGCTGCCGGCTGGACTGGCTTCTGGATCCTTCGGCCTCAGCTAGGCCAGCAAAGCCTTGACTAAGCAGATACTAAGTGCCCAGTGTCTCTGGAGGACAGAGAGACAGTGGGGAGGAGACAGGGCCACTCTGGGTGATGGGGGAGGCCACAACTCTCAGACTTAGGATGGGGGTTTCCTAAGGGCTAGACCTTGGAAAGCAAAGATGGTGGTGGGAACGGGTAGGGCCTGGACCCAGGTCTGGGTGTTGCCAGGACCCCGCTTGCTGGCCCTTTATCTCCTCACGTGCAGCATTTGCTCCCCCTCCCCACAGTCAGACCCTTGAGAGCTAAATCAGGGTTTCTTCCCTCTTCGCCGCACAGTGAATCCTCAGTAGATCTTATTTAGTGAAACTTATTTTTCAGCCCAGCACGCTCCCCTCATTATCAGCTTTCTTTTTCTTTTGCCACATCTTTATGATGTAGGGCTTCCCCCCTCCCTTTTGGCCAAGAGAAATGTAAGGCTCAGAGAGGTTTCCGGGCTTCTCTCGAGTCACACTGCAGAACAGTGGGAAGGCAGAGAGGAAAATGCCAGTACCTGAAGCCACATCACCTGCCCATCCTACTGCCCTCAGCTCTCTGGGGAGCAGTGCCCAGTGTCCTCACCTCTCCACCCCTCCCCCTGCCCTGGCCCTGGTGGACACCTGATGCTCCCCCGAAAGGTGCACCTCGCCCAGTCCCCTCTCCTGGCCCCAGGCCTGGCACTTGAGGCCCTAGATCTGATTACAGGCCCCCCCCACCCCTGACCAAGCACACACAACTCCCCACATTGTTGCTGTCGGAAAGTTATCTGGCCCCTGGAAGCTGCCTCCAAGGCTGACTCACTCACCTGGATTGGGCCCTGGAGTCCAGGGACTAGGTAGGCCCTGGGAAAAAGCACGAGTCCATTCTGAGGCCATATAAAAGGTGTGGCCAGGGGGTCACGGAGTGGGAGTGGGAGCGGGAGCTGAAGAAGTGGGATTTTCAAGGCTGGGAGGGGGGCTTGGCTCCCTGAGCATGCATCAATCTGTTTCCCATTACCTCCCCCAAGCAATGCCCACCTCAGACGGGCCAGCTGAGGAATCTGCAGACAGGTTGTTCCCACCCTGACTCAGCAGGCAACCCCTATGGGCCTGGCCGGCTGGAGGGATGGGGAGGGGGGGTCTCTGGTGCCAGACAAGATGACTGGGCAGTCTCAGAGGGCTCTGAGCATCAGTGAGAGCTGGCGCCCTAACTCTACCTCACTGCTGGCCTGGTCCCCACTGGGCACCCGGCCGACCAGATGAAGGCGGCCCCTCCAGACCAAGGAGCCCAGGATGAAGGCTGGGATGGGGTGGGGAGAGTCCCATAACCCCAAGAAATCCATGGGGACTCAGGCAGCTCGCAAATAGAAGTTGATGGAAGAAAAAGACTTGCAAGCTTCCTCTACCCCAGATGCGTCCCAGACCCAGCCCGATAGACCCTCAGGAAGCTGGGAGACAGGAGCATGGGATTACTCCTATGCTATTTCCTGGGTAAACGAGACCCAGGAGTCCTCCCGCCCTGCCTGTCACCTCTCGAGGCCTTCCGCCAGACCAAGATACCAAACAGAGAACTATGCTCTTTTGAGACTGTCTCAAGGGCTTTGCTTGGGTGAAAGTTTGTGGCGCTGGGTCTGGGGTGGGGATTCTCTGATGTCCCCTCTGTGTAGCACTCGCCCGCCTGCCCCGGTCTCCCCTCCCGGGCTGAGTGAGGGGGTCAGGGGTCCGGGCGGCTGCGGCTACCTGGGTCACCGTCTCCGTCCATCGCTGCGGAGGGCGGTCGCGAGAGGAAGAGGAGGAGGAGCCGGAGCGCTGTGGGGCTGCCCAAGTCCCGAGACAGCGACGAGTCCAGGTGCTGCCCGCGTCTGGGTCGGGTCCGGCCCGCCGCGCCTCTTAAAGGCCCGGGCCTCCGCCCCCGCCCCGCCTTTGGCCCCGCGCCGGGACGCCCCGCAGTCCGAAGCCGTGGGCCGCAGGCCTGAGGCTGCAGGTTCCGCGGCGGACCCAGGAGGCCTGGAAAGGTCAAGAATTCTTTTTTTTTTTAATGGGGGGGGTGGTCCAATTTGAGGCTTCTCCCAGCTCTCTCCTGGAGTGGCTGCTGGGAGGAGGAGGCGAGGGGGCAGGGAAGTGTGGGTCATACAGAGGATGTGGGGAGCGCGGCCCAGGTGCGGGGCACAGAAGCTCCTCCCGGCACCAACCTCCGCCCCCCTCCCCCTCGGGTAATTTTCCTACTTTGCGGCGGGGGGCGAGAGGAGGGGAGAGGGGAGAGGAGGCGGGGCCGGGGCGGGGCCTGGCGGGCCGAGGCGGGGCCTCATCCATCCGTGATCGCTGGCGGAGACGCGCTCTGCTCCGGAGGCCAAGCAGGATCGCGCAGCGGCGGCTGAGCTCAGGTGACCGGCCGGAGTAGGCGCCCGAAGCGCCGCGGCGGGGCCGAGGGCGGGCGGGGGTCTGGTGGGCGGACTCGGCGGCTCCAGCCCCGCCGCAGTGCGTGGAGGGAGGCTCGGCGCAGACAAGTCCCAGGCCGCGGGGGCTGAGCGGTAGGGTCTCCTGCGGAGGCCCGGGCGGAAACCTGGGCGGAAACCTGGGCTGGGGTCGCCCTAGATGCGCAGCGTTCCGAGCCCCGACTTTGGGGGACATTTTAAAGTCAACGCAGGATGGGAGGCCGAAGACGCACAGGGGAAGTTGGGGCTGGAGCCCAGCCACGGGGATGGGGGTGGGGTATAAGATAGGCCTTTCCCCATCTCCCACCCCTTCTCCCGTCCTAGCTAGGCAGGTCATTTCCTCTAGTGTTGAGAAAGTCGCTTGAGCCTTTTGGACCTCCATCGGAGACAATAATTATCCCAGCCCCCACATTCCCTTTCCTCCTTTGTGAGGATGGGGGAGAGAATGGAGAAGGCACCGTACAGGCTGGAGCACTCTGCGGGGCTGCGCGTTGTTATTTCCACCCTTAAGACTGTCTGGCCTGTTGATAAAGGCTGACTCTAGAATCAGAGAAGACTCGGGCTCCTTCTCCGCTCTGCCCCTGTCTGTGTGACCTTGAACCGATCCTGCCACCTCCCTGAGCCTCCTTAGCCTCTGTTAGATGTTGCTGTGAGGTGCCAGTAAAAAAATAAAATAAAATTATAGCTCACCTTTTACTGAGCTTCTGCTGTGTCACAGGCCACTTTAACCCTCCCCAGGAGGTAACTACTGTTCCTGACCCCATTTCACAGAGAAGGAAACTGAGGCTCAGAAAGGCACAGTAACTTTCCTGAGACAGTAAATGGCAGACCTGGGATGGGAACTTCCACCACCATGGGGAGCTGCAAAAACCAGGTCCTGGGGAGAGGAGTAGGTCTGTAGTCTAGTTTTTCAATAATCACAGGAGAGTGTCCAGAAGCCAGGAGCTATGGCGGTGGAGAACATCAACGAGCTGCCTGAGAACATCCTGCTGGAGCTGTTCACGCATGTGCCCGCCCGCCAACTGCTGCTGCGCTGCCGCCTAGTCTGCAGCCTCTGGCGAGACCTCATCGACCTCGTGACCCTCTGGAAGCGCAAATGCCTGCGGGAAGGCTTCATCACCGAGGACTGGGACCAGCCTGTGGCCGACTGGAAGATCTTCTACTTCCTGCGAAGCCTCCACAGGAACCTCCTGCACAACCCATGTGCTGAAGGTGAAGTACAGAGTGGGTCTGGCATGCCCTGAACACACACATTGTCAAGAGGCCAGCTAACACTTATTAAGCACTTACTATGAGCCAGGCAGGTTGGATGGTTTCTGTTGTTTTGTTGTTGTACACACAGATATTTATTGTTCCCCAGGCTCCAGGATATTAAAGATGTAGGGCCAAGGGCTGGCAGGTTAAGAGGAGGCTGCTTCCTAGTTGTCCTTTTTATCATAGGGGCCAGCACCCTTGTAACCACTCACGTAGCCTGAGTTGTCAGTCACCTCTTCCTGTCCTGCGATGCCTTTGCCCTTGCCACACTCGTCAAAGCCCTCCTTGTGGGTGCCTGTGTACTTGCTGGTGTCTGTCAGCCGGCTCACCCCGCCCGTGGCTGTTGCTTTAGTAACACCAGTGGTAGCTGGACCCTTGCCCTCCACGTGTTCATAAATGTTCTCCAGGGCTTCATCTGGGTTCTTCCCCTTGAACAGCTTCTGGCTCCTTTCCTTCACTGCCTCCTGGAACTGTTGAAATGTGATGGCTCAGGCATGTTTGGCC
Source organism: Rhinolophus ferrumequinum (assembly GCF_004115265.2). NCBI lineage: Eukaryota > Metazoa > Chordata > Mammalia > Chiroptera > Rhinolophidae > Rhinolophus > Rhinolophus ferrumequinum. Next base: position 7,878,655 of record NC_046292.1, read on the forward strand.
TTGATTTTGCTGAACATGATGTCCACGTCAGTGGAGGTGACTGTCTTGCCATCCATGATGCCACAGTCTTTGCACAGCTTGGAGAAGTTCTTGTTCATTTCAGTGCCACTGCTTGATGACTCTCCAAAGCTAGCAAACCGCTGGGATGTTTTTTCTGCTTCTGATGCCAGTCACCTGGAGGTGGGGGAGGACAGTAGGAGTGGAGACTCGGGGGTGTGGGAGGAGGGGAAAGGAGGACAGGACCCTGGGAGCCCCTGAGTTGGAACTCCTGCTCCCTCAACATCCCCCTCACTCCCCTGGTTTAACTCCTTTAATCCTCTCACAATAACCCTAAAAGGTACGTACTGGTAGTAAATCCATTTTTCAGATGAGCAAACTGAGGCCAAGAGTGGCCTCAGTTTGCACTCTTAAGATTATTTCCCCAGTAACCTTTCCTAGGAGAGGGAATGTTTGCCAGTTAGGACTAATTATGCCTCAGACACAAGACCAGGAAGTCAGCCATATTTTGTTGGCCTCTTTCCCAGCTCCAGGACTAGGCCTCTTAGGATTGTCCCAGAGGGCAAAGGAAGTTTTGCTTATGGATGAATCAGTCCATAAGGAAGATCCAGTCTTCTTTCCAGCATATTACAAGTAAATCAAGACTTCTACAGTCAACCATAGCCCCCCTTTTCCCTTGCTATGTTATCATTCATCAGCTAGACACTGGGATGGGATGGGAACCTAATTCTCTATTATGTGGCCAAATTCTGGAGCAAAATGATGATAAAACAACTCCAGGCTGTCCAGAGCTTTCTGATGCCTGTCTCACTTGACTCCCCACGAACCATGTTCTTGACCAGCAGTTGGCACACTATGGTCCATGAGCCACATCTGGCCCAGGAGCTAAGAATAGTTTTTACAGTTTTAAAGCATTATTTAAAAAAAAAAAAAGACTGTGATAGAGACATTATGTAGCCCACAAAACCTAAAATATTTTGGCCCTTTACAGAAAAGTCCCTGTTCTTGACCCCAGTTTTCAGAGGACAACACCAAGGCTCAGAGAGGGAAAGCAGCTTGCCTAAGGTCACACAGCGTTGGTAGTGCTAGGACTAGTCCCAGAGTTGGCCAGCATCAGCATTCTCTATTACAGAAGGGGTCTAGTAGTTCATATCATCACATGTCTCAGGATTCCCAGTAGAAGTCACTTAACCGTGTGCCAGGAACATAGAAAGTATGTAATAAAATGTGGGCACTATTGATCTGTAGTGTGCCACAGCACGAGGCTTGAGGGCAACTGCCAAGATCTAGGGAGAAGAGCGGGAGGAAGGGTTCCTGGGAGAGGGTGACTACTGAGGGGCTTCATTTTAATGTGAACTCTGCTTTCCTGCCAGAGGGGTTTGAGTTCTGGAGCCTGGATGTGAATGGAGGTGATGAGTGGAAGGTGGAGGATCTCTCTGGAGACCAGAGGAAGGAATTCCCCAATGACCAGGTCAAGAAATACTTCGTGACTTCTTATTAGTAAGATACAAGCTCAGGGGGTCTTGGGGTTGGGGGTGTCCCAAGTCACTGCACCCTGGGGTCTCTCCTGTTCTGGGAGGGCAGTCCTAGCCTCCCAGTGCCCTAATGGTGAGCCCCAGCCCCTCCCACGCTCCGCCCACCCCCAGCACCTGCCTCAAGTCCCAGGTGGTGGACCTCAAGGCCGAAGGGTATTGGGAGGAGCTGATGGACACCACACGGCCGGACATCAAGGTCAAAGACTGGTGAGTGCCTGGGGCGAGGGTCTGGGGGGGGGCACTGCCAATCAGGCGCCCCACCCCCACCCTGCCCCCCATCTCCAAGGCCCTAACAGGCTTTTCCTCTCTGCCTGCAGGTTTGCAGCCAGGCCAGACTGCGGGTCCAAGTACCAGCTATGCGTTCAGCTCCTGTCGTCAGCACATGCGCCTCTGGGGACCTTCCAGCCAGACCCAGCAACAATCCAGCAGAAGAGCGATGCCAAGTGGAGGGAGGTATGTGGGGTTGGCAAGGGGGCAGGGGGCACACTGGCCAAGGCTGAGACTGCAGCCGGACAGGCCTGGGCTCAGATCCCACCTCTGCTGCTTCTCACCTGGCGTCAGTGGCTCTGAGCTCTGAAAGACGTCAGCGAAATGATGCTGGTAAAGCCATGTTCAAAAAGGTTCCCTATTATTAATTACTAATATTGGTTATTACTATTATCTAGACCAGGCGTCAGCCAACGTTTTCTTAAAAGGCAAGCTACAAACATTTCAGGCTTTGCAGGCTCTGTCACAACTACTCAGCTCTTCTTCACCTCTGTGGTTATGTTGTGAAAGCAGCTTTAGCAAATGGACATGGCTGTGTTCCACTAAAACTTTATTTACAAAAATAGGCAGTGGGCCCCTAGGCCATAGTTTGCCAACTCCTGATCTAGACCAGTGCTGTTCAATAGAACTTTCCACAGTGATAGAAATGGTCTGTCTGCACTGTCCAGTCTGGTAGCCTGTATAGCCACACATGACTATTGAACAGTTAGTACGAGCCAATGCCTAGTGTGACTGAGGCACTGAATTTTCAATTTTATCTAATTTTAATTAATTTTAACTTAAATAGCCACACGTGCCGTGATGACTGTATCGGACATCCTTTGGCAGCTCGAGAAGTTCCCTTCGGTTCCTCTGAACTGCACTTAGATAAACCTGTGGAGTGGACCCTGCAGGATTTTACTCCATTTTACAGATGAGGAAACTGAGGCATAGAGAGAGGAGGTGGAGGCGGTCTACCCAAATCACAGACTTAGAACTAGAACTTAGTTCTGCTGACTCCTGGTCCGGCTCTAAGATATCAGCCCCTATGGTCAGCTCCCCTGACCTGTCTCCCTCCCTCTGCCTGCCCCCTCCCAGGTCTCCCACACGTTCTCCAACTACCCACCCGGCGTCCGCTACATCTGGTTTCAGCACGGCGGCGTGGACACTCACTACTGGGCCGGCTGGTACGGCCCGAGGGTCACCAACAGCAGCATCACCATCGGGCCCCCCGCTGCCCTGACACCCCCAAACCCCCATCCGCAGAACCCTGACTGGTAAACTATCAGACAAAGGCTGGGCTTGGGAAGGGGAGGTGGACCAGGCTCCCCCAGACCTCCTAGTTCGTCCTTGCCCCCCCACCCCGTCACCTCTGTGGTGCCTCTCGGTTCATGCAGCCCTCAGCTGCTGTGGGCAGCCAGCTCACTGCCTGAGGACTCAACCTGAGTGATGGCAGGGGAGGCCTGTGTGGGCGCCTTTAAGAGATGGGGCGGGCCCCTGAGGTTAGAGAGGTACAGGGTATTCTCCGAAGCTCTTTCTCCAGACTCTGAGGGTGGGTCTCCAAGCTCAGATGGCAACCTGGATGTGTGTTTCTACCTTCCCCTGCTGTGCCCTTTCTCCCTGGCTTTTTTGAGGGTCCTCAGAGCAGGGACAGTCATGAAGACATCTGGCAAGCCTGTGGCTGCCCTGGATAGTACAGATGCTGGGAGGAGACTAAGTAGCTCAGACAGATGGCGGTGAAAGGAGGATTCTGCTGGCCTGGCCTCTGTCTCATTCTCTGCTGCTCCCAAGCTCTCGCTCTGCCCACCTGTTCAGAGAGGTGGCTTTGGCCCAGAGGTTCAGGCCTGGTCTGAGATGGGCAGGCCTCAGGTGGGATGGGGTCCACGCCAGGTCTGAAGTGTCCTCACCGTCAGTGAAGTCCTAGAACCAGATGGGGTGGGGTTCTCCCAAAGACCCCCGGAATCCTGTGCATGGTAACCCAGGGTAAGTGGGGGCAAGACTGGGCTCTGATTCTGAGAGCTAGGATATATGAGCACAGGATGTGTGGGGTGGGGGGTTTTCAGGGACCACCTGTCCACCTCCATGCCTGGGCCAGGTTCCCTGTGGTTTGGAGAGCATTTCAAGCCCCCACCCCACCCTTCGAACTGCCATTCCCAGGACCTACCCCCCCCACTCTAGCCCCACCCCCCTGCTGGAAGGACAACAGTGATCTGATCCTGCCCCTGCTGTATGTGGCCAAATAAAAGGTTCTCCCAGCCCAACTTGTGCCCTGTAGTTTCTGGGGGGAAATGGCAAACATCATGGGAGGCCCCAGACCTGCAGAAGGTACAACATGTGTGGCTTCTGTCCAAGGTACAGAGGAATTGACGTTTCAGGAGCCAGACCTTCACAGAAGCGGGGTCATGGGAAAGACTCCTCAATGAGTTGTAAACACCTCACCCCAGCAACCGTCCAGCCCTGCTAGCTTCCTCTGGGGCCTGGCCACAAGGCTGTGGGTGGGGGGTGGGGTTACCCCTGGGCAGCCCCTGCTTAGGGACACCTCATGCTGGGTCAGCAGTGACATCCCAGGCACTGCTTACTGGTGTTTCCCTTACTCTGCCGGAGTTTCACTGACATTAGATGAAGCCAAGACATTTAGAATGGTGTCTGGCACACAGTCGATGCTTAATAAACACTGTTAAATTTAATTATCTCATTCAACAGTGAGCTAGATTAGGGCCTCAGCCAGGGCAGGGACCACCACTCACTAGCTGTATGGCAAGTTAGCAAAGACAGACACCCTTCCTTGGAGAAGATGCAGCCCTGCGGAGTTCATGTGACCTGGGCCAGGCACCTTTATGCAGTGCACAGCCTGCACATAATTATCTGTTGAATGAAGAAAGGAATTAATGAATTTAATCCTGACCAAAAAAAATGCAGAGATTTTAATCTTTGAGTAAACTGAGGCCTGCCCTTGGTCACCCCCTAAGGAAAGTAGGAGCCAGACGAAGCCAGGCTCATTTTCAGCCATCACCTACCAGGAGGGGAAGTGGTCCTATCTCCCTTCCTCATCTAGGGAACAAACAGGTTACGTATGAGGTCTGAGAAGTGGCCCGCGCAGGTGCAGGGGGTGGGGGCATGGGAGTTGGTTAGAAGCAGCCTCGGGCTTCCCAGGAGGTGGGAGGAAGCAGCAGAGGGACGAGATGGGTTCCGGCTGCTGATCCGCCGACCGCCTGGTGGGGGAGGACTGAGAGACTCAGGAAAAGAGGTCTCGGGGTTCCCGTAGCGCGGCCCGGGGCCTACGGTTCCCAAGCTCCTGTTCCTTCGGCTGGGAGGCGACCCCGGCGTTGGCCCCGCGAGGCCGAGCTCGCCGTCCGCCGGGCCGCAGGGGCGGGCCGAGCGCGGCGCGTGACGCGGGCGCGGGGCGGGGCGGGGCGGGGCGGGGCGAGAGCGGACGGCGCCGCGGAGACCGCAGACTCCTGGGTGACGCAGAGCTCCGATCCCGCTGGGGCGCTGCGCCCCACGGCCAGGTCGTGGTGGGCAGGCGGGGGAGTCGCCGAGCGCGGGAGGGACTGAGTGTCTAGCTCCGCAGGAGCGGGGAGGGGACACCTGGGGCAATGACCGAACCCGCCGACGCTGCCTCGGGCAAGCTGGGGCTCCTGGGACCGCAGGGTGGGGTCCTGGGTGGGGCGGGGCAAGGGCTGCGTGGAATCCCGCGCCGCCCAGCCCTCACTCGGACTCCGGGCCTGGCCGGCGAGCCGCCCGAAAACAGGCTCGGCGTCCTCGACCACCGCAGCCACATCTCCCAGGCGACACCCCTGCCGGGGGGTCGATCTGGGACCTCCAGGCACGCTCTCGTGGCTTGGGGAAGGCGCCTGACTTTCCCACTACTCAGCTTCTGCTTTTCAGAAATGGGCACAGTAACAGCGCTTTGAGGGGGTCGTTGGTGGGGGCGGGGTTTGACGGGGAAAAGACCGACGCGTGACTCTGGGCCCGGCACTTGGGAAGCCCAATAAGTGCGAGGTGGCTTCTTAAGGCTGGCGTGGAGGTTTCCACCCCAGACGCCCGAGGATGGGCGTCACGCCCGCCCGCACCCCCACCCCGCGCAGTCAGGCTTCACGCTAGGCCCACGGAAGACGGAAACTAAGGGTGGAGGGAGGTGATTAACAGGCGACCAGAGCCAAAGACCCGCGTGAGGAGCTCTTGGTACCTACCTCAGCCCAGCGACTTTTGCCTAAAGAGTGTTTTTAGAAGTTGCCAACGTTTAAAAATTGACAGGTTTCATATTTTTAAAAAATGTTTAGAATTCCTCCTGAAAAATCGGAAGACCTAGCCACAACAGTTTTTTTTCCATCATAGTATGTCGCACAACGGACAAGTGCCTTATGTATGTTTGTTTTTTCTCTGCCGTGCTAAAATGCTCCGACCTGGGCAGGGGCCCGAGTGTGTGCCCACCCTCATTTCCACCCCCAGACAGGAGTTTTGAGAAGACTGAACTGCTTAGTCCAGTCTCTATAGAAAATGCGAAGTTTTCTTCCCAGTGCCTCTATATGAGGCAGAAGAATATTCCCTCGCTCCCCCACCCACTTGGGGGATCTGCTTAGTGATCTAGATTACCGGAACCCCCCCAAGCAAGATTCAGGCCTCAGTGGGTGGTGGCGCTGTAGATTCTCCAAAACCCTTGTGCAATTCAGATGTAGAGGGAGGACGGTGTTCTTGGGGCAGCTAGCTCTATGACTGTTGGTTTGGTTTTGGTTTTGGTTTTGGTTTTGCTCTAATGATAGAAGTGTTAGTGCTAAATGCTTTACTTGTACTAACTCAGCTGTCCCAGCCCTTCTGAGGTCGGCAGTTATCACCCCCTTCCCCCCCCCTTCCCAGCCAGTCACTGCAGGCCAGGATTCAAACCCAGGCAGTCTTGCTCGCGGGCCCTCTATCTGCTTTTCCATTTCTGGGCATTTCACAGGGGGCTCTAGCTTGACACTCACCCCAGAACTGGGAGGGGGCGGGGCTCCTCACTGGAGTGTTTTATCACATCTGCCTTCCAGGCCAAAGTAAACCATTTGGGGAGAGGAAGTAGGATCCTCAGCACTAGCCCCCCCACTTAATGAAATTGTGACATAGTCTGGGGGTGTCAAAGATTTTATAGCAGTGAATTCACAGCACTGAAATACCACTGCAAACCCTTCCAGAGCTTGCAGACAACAGCGTGGTCTTGGCAAAATGTTATTGTTCACCAGGCCCAATAAAGTTAAAATTAAGCAGTTATTTTTTTGTGGCAGGGGACAGCCCTTGAAAAAATTAGTCCCTAAAGATTTTAATACTTTTATTGCACTCTTTCAAATATGTGTGACATGCGACCACTCCATGTGATGAGGGCCTGCTATGTACTGGAAGGGTGCTCAAATGTTCCCTAACTCACCCCTTGGTTTACAGAAGCAGCTGGATTAGGAGTCCCTGGACCAGGTCCCTGGGAATCTGAGGGGTCCACCTCCTTGGTCAGGGCTCATAACCACTCTTGCCCCCCACAGACCTGTGTGTGCACCTCACCCCACCCCAGCCATGGCTCTGCTCAGCATCAATGAACTACCTGAGAACATCCTGCTGGAGGTATTCACGCATGTGCCTGCCTGCCAACTGCTGCGCTACCGCCCTGTCTGCAGCCTCTGGCGCGACCTCATTGATGTCGCGACCCTCTGGAAGCGCAAATGCCTGCGGGAGGGCTTCATCACGGAAGACTGGGATGAGCCTGTGGCCGACTGGAAGATCTTCTTCTTTCTGTGCAGCTTGCGCAGGAACCTCTTACGCAACCCATGTGCTGAAGGTGGGCTGCTCCCCTCACTTTCCAGAACCTCAGGACCTTTGCACTTGCTGTTCCCACACTACCTGGAGTGTTCTCTCCAACCCTAACATCCACCATGCTCCCTTGGTTCCTCCTCATTCTTGGGATCTCAGTGCAGAGACCTGCCCTGCTCCATCTAAAAACAGTGCTCCCTACCTCTGTCGTGCCACCCCCATTTAGTTTCTTCATAGCACTTTTCATAACCTGTAATTACCTTATTTATCTCGTTTTTTTCTCTGCCAAACGTCAAGTTCCAGAGGCCTAATGGATCTTGCGTGCCACTCTACAGTGTCCACAACCATGCCTTCACATAGCAGGTGCTCGAGAAACGTTTCCTGAAGGACTGAACTGCAGATCCACCTTCCCCCCTTTAGTTCAGTCCAAGCTGCCTAATGTTTATGGCGGGCTTCCTCTGTGCCAGGCACTAGTCTGAGGTCTTCCCAGATGTAATTTTCCTCCCAGCATCCCCATTATCCAGATGAAGAAAATGATTGAGAGGGGACTGCAATCACATAACATGATTTAGCCTAAAATGTTCTCATGTATTTGCCAGGGGTTTTTTTCCCTTCATTTAGCACCCATGTACCAGGCCCCATGCTTCCTGTTGGGGTTACAGCAGCAATTAAGAGGCATAGTTTATACGCTTAGAATCCCTTTTGTGTCTGTTTTCTTTCTCTGTCCTCACGTGGATTCTGGGAGGTGGCCAAATAAGTAGGGTTGGCTCCATTTGTGGGAGCGTTAGGCCCCAAGATGAGTGTCTTCCCCGAAGACCCAGAACTGCCCAGCTGCCAAAGGCCCTCTGCCCCTCGGAGGCCCCAGACAGCGCTCCAGACACTCAATCCCTCCACCTCCCCCAGATTCCACTCAGCACTGCCCAGCCGGGCCGCCAGCTCAGCTCACACAGCCCTACAGAGCCAACCTGCAGCCTTGCCTTGCACTGGGCCCTGGGCCCAGCAGTGGTTACCCCAGCCTTGCTCGGACCTCCCCTTGGGCCTGTACTCGGTGCAGCGCAGCTCCTGGTTTTCTGTATTACTCCTCCGGTTCTCTACTGGGGGACCCCGGGCACCTGGGGAATAGGTAAGGGCTCCTTGTAGAGGGAGCAAGGGAGTAATTTGGAAAAGCACCCCTGGTGATTGTTCTGGAAGGTCTTGGCGAGAAACACTGCTGTTTTCTAAGGTCCTCCCAGCTCAGTCTGAAGGGGGAGACCAGAACCTGCTGAGCCAACCTGGTGGGGATCCTCCCATGAATACGGAGTTACTATCCCACCACCAACCCAGAGGGTGTCCATTCTCCCAGTTGCTATCCCTCCCACCCTGGGCAGAGCTTCCCATGAACCATTAACAAACTAAATCGGTCTCTGGTACCCAGATCTGTTACATAGTTAGGATGTCAGTCTTCAAATAAACAGTCCGCCTTGGGAGAAACGCACCTTAGCCATTAGGAGCACAACTAGCATCATAGGCCCTTCATGATTTACTCCTCAGAGAACTGAACCGGGGGTACTTCCCAGAGCCCCGTCCCCCACCCCCACAGCACAAAAGGAAGGGAAGGTTGGTTTAGGATTTCTGGTAATACTTTTCCCAGCTTCGTTAGGAGTCATGTTAGTTAGGGCCAAAGTAGGAGGGCGAAGGTCCCAGATCAGAGCTGATATGGTGGGGACAGGTGGGAACGTGTTGGAAGAAGGGGGCTTTGTAGGGGCACTCCAAGCGCAGCTGGGGTGCTTGAGATCTGAGCATGAGCCTTTCCCCCTCCCTCCCAGGACCAGCCTATACGTTTGCACAGGGAGTTCACCTCGATTTGTTTTTCCTAGAGAATATGATGTCCTGGCGAATTGACTCCAATGGTGGGCACCGCTGGAAGGTGGAGAGCATCCCTGGAGACCATGGGACAAGTTTTCCAGACCCAAGAGTCAAGAAGTACTTTGTCACATCCTTTGAGTAAGACAAACTGAACCAAGCAGGCAGGGGGCGGCAGGGACACTTTTTGCAAATCCCACGCCTATGTCAGGACTTCTCTGTGAAGCTTCAGGGAGCTGATGTTCCAAAACCAGCTCAGAATCTACTGCTTCCGGGAGCAGGAATAAACAGTGGCCGGGTTTATAGGCAGTGGGGGTGGAGATCCACGTAAGGAGGCTGGGAGTGCCTGGGGCAGTTAGGGTAAGAGAGGTAAGAGAGGGTTGTCTACAGGCTGTTCCTAATCTAGGAACGGGAGTTCACAGGGGTGCCCTCCGTGGGGCCGCAGGGGACTGGGCCTATGGACAGGGATCAGATGCTGCCCAGTCTCATGGGGATCCAACTCCCTGCCTGTTTCTCATGGGCCTGCACTGAGGTAGGAGCCAGAGTTCCCACCAGCCAGTGGCTGTCCTAAGGCGGTCAGGGGAAACTGCTGGGTCCCCTGAGCCACCTGCCTGGGTCCAGGCCATGCAGAGCAGGCCTGGGAATGCAAGCCTTTCCTCCTGCTCCCCAGGTCATGCCTCAAGTCCCAGCTGGTAGACCTCAAAGCTGAGGGCTACTGGAAGGAGCTAATGGACACGGTCCGGCCTGACATCACAGTCACAGACTGGTGAGTGGGGCCATGGCCCGAGTCCCACCCTCTGCATCCTTCCCTCTTGTCTTCCTGAGAATCCCTGGGGAGAAGTGCCTACTCTGCCCAGCAGTGTCCTAGAGCAAGGACAGCCAGGCCAACCCAGCCCCACTCCCTGCTGACAGACTCAGCACTCAACCAGTACCACCCTCCCTGCCTCCCCACCACCCTGTGTCAGCAGATGTTAACCCCAGTTTACAGATGGGCAGACTGAGGCCTACAGATGAGTTGTCACGAAAAGGCACTGGAGCAAGAGACAGCCAAGACCCAGCCTTCCTGAACCTCCCAGATGCTCACATGCCTTCTTCTCTGCCTCCCCTGCCGCTTTTCACTATTCATCCCACATCTTGCTCAAGCTCCCCTCTGTGCAGAGCTGTGCCAGGCTCTGCCTTGGCCCACCACAGAAGCAGGACCCCAGTTCTAGCCAGGCCCCGGGACCACCACTCTGAGGGTGGAGAGGTGGGGTTTGAGGGGTGTGCAGAGCTGCGGGCAGGGGGCAGCATGGCTGAGCAGAGGGAGAGCTCTGCCGGTCCCCACCACACAGGTCACACCCCTTCAATCTCCATTGAATCCACAGCCTGGTCCATTGTAATGTACAGGTGACACAGCGCTGACAGCCCTGGCCTTTGTAGAGAGCCTTTTGCTTTTTAAGGTGACATCTTCAGAGCTACCCAAAAGGGTTGCCCCTTTTCTCAGATGGGGTGACAGGCCCAGCACAAATAGACTGTTTACTTGGGGGCACAGGTGGGCCTCGTGGGCAGGGCAGGAAAATGAAACTCGGAGCTCCAGTTTGGAGGCCTGCTGCGTGCCTGCCCACCTACCTCCAGGGCCACCCTATTGGGACACATAGTCTTGCGCCTCCCCCTCCCCCAGGTTTGCTGCCAGAGCAGACTGTGGCTGCATCTACACCATCCGAGTACAGCTGCTCTCAGCCGACTACATCGTCCTGGCCTCCTTCGAGCCCCCACCTGTGACCATCGAACAGTGGAGCGATGCTAGGTGGACAGAGGTGAGGCCTCACCTGCTTGCATGGCACCCACTTCTCCCAGGGCCAGCATGGCAGGCAACGGGTAGTCCCAGGGCCCAGAATGCCCCAGCTCTCCCGCCTGCCTTCTGGCCTGGGCAGCTCTCCCCTGCAGGACCCAGCTCCTTCCCTTTCTTCTCCACGTGAGTGGTCACCCCATCTCCTCCCCTCCCCCGTCCTGGTGGTCACCTCCTCTCCCCTCCCTCCAGGTCTCCCACACCTTCTCGGATTACCCTCCAGGCGTCCGCTATGTCCTCTTCCAGCACGGGGGCAAAGACACTCAGTACTGGGCAGGCTGGTACGGGCCCCGTGTCACCAACAGCAGCATCGTCATCAGTCCTAAGATGACCAGGAACGCAGCGCCCTCCACCACGCAGCCTGAGACCACGTAGGGGCAGGAGGCAGCTGCCCACTTGCCCTCTCCACATCATTTCTACCAGCCTTTCTGACAGTCTGTCATCTGACAGCCATTCCTCCGTCCTCTGTCTGGGTTAGCCTAGAGCCAAAGGTCCCCTCCAGGCAAGAGCTGAGCCTACAGTGGGCAGTGATAGCCCCTGTCCCAAGATCTGCCCAGTTCCAACTTTGACAAAGCTACCAGTTTGTGGTAATGCACTGTCACATAGCTGACCTTTTGTCATAATAAATGTTTTCAGTAAAACCAGCTTGGGGTTGGGTCTAGGAGTGGCGCGTAAGGGGGTCCCTGGCACTTTGGTAGAGAACCAGCCCCTTCCCCAGGTTAATTTGGCTGCACCTGTTCCCCCCACTCCAGTTACTGACGGCCCAGGTCAGCCCTTGGGGCCCCTTTATTGAAACAACTCACAGCATGATATTTGAGACAGACAGTGTTGGCCAGTTGAACCCCAAAAGGCTGAGAAATCGAGGTCCCAGCACCCTTCCTCCCTCCTGGGGAGAATTACTCCATGAAGACAACCAGACCTGAGCAGCCCCGGGCTGGAGGGTGGGCGGTCCATACACAGTGGCAATAAGAGCACTTGGAATCAGGGTGGCCCTGCAACACTCCCCTAGGCTGGGGGCCCCCAAAGTCCAAAAATTGTGGCATCCATGGGGAGCATACACCCTCAGCTGCTTTTATGAGCTCGTTCTTCCACGTACAGCTGCATCTAATGGACAGGAACAAACAACCATGTCAGGTGAACAGTCAGGGCACCTGTAAGGGGGCCCCACGAGCCCCTGACAGGGTGTGGTTGCATGGCCACAGCCAGGCATTAAGGAAAAGGGGAGAGGTGGGAGGAGCCTTAGCCAGGCATTCCTTGGTCGTTTCCCCCTTGCCTTGTCCACAAGCTCTCTGGCAAGGCCTCAGCAAACCCTGAATCAAGCTTACCCGGTCCCCATGCAGCTCACCTTTAATATGTCCGACGTCATGGTTTTTAGGGGTATCAGCCGGGGGTCATGCATGTGGACATCCTGCTCATCTGCCAGGATCCAGGGGAAGTCCTAGGAAGGAAATCAAGTGAGGAGATGAAAAGCGGCTGGAACCTGACCTGCTCTCAGGTTCCCCCTCCCCGTCCCCTTCCAGAGCTTTGAGGAGCATCAGAATCACGAGGGAAGTACAGATTCCCAGGCTCTTCCACTAGGCAGGCCAAGTCTGTAGGTCAGAGCTGGGCTGGCACCCTAAGTGATTTAACAAGCCCCAAGCACAGATTCTGAAACTAGTGGTCAAGGACCCCCTCCCTAGAGAACCCTCCGGTGCTGGCAGCCCCAGCATGTGGCCCCACCTGCGTCTCAGGGCTGAGTGCCCAGGTGGAGCAATGGCAGGTATGTGGCCACATACTTAACACACAACGAGAACCTACTGGGTGCCAGGTACTGCCATAAGCAACGTGTGAGTACACTGGCCAGGGGTAGCAGCCCTGCCCGCTCAAAACTGGAGGTCTGGCTTTCAGAGCCTCCCAGCTGTCTCCCTGCCCGCCCCCCCCCCCCAGACCAGTCTCATCTCACCTTGATGACCTGGATCTTCTCCATGTTTCGGGTGGCGGCTTCCCTTGTGTGCACCAAGACTGTGAAGGTACAGCCTGAGGAAGCCAGAGTTTGGTCCAGGCTGGACCACACCATGCCTGCCCCTGGGTACAGTGCCTTCCCACCTCTCTAGCTGGTTTGGCAGCCCCCCAGAGCAGAGTGGAAACCAAATGCTAAGGCAAAACACAGTCAACAGGGAGACTGAAGCCAGGGTGAAGTGAATCAGGGAAGCTTCCTGAAGGAGGTGAACTTTCAGAGGGGTTCTAAAAGGCAGGAAGGAAGAGACGAGGCTCGGGACAGCCAAACAGGAGCTTGAAAACACAGACCAACCCAAGGTAGCCATGGAAACACCCAGGGAGGGGGGGAGGGGGGAGCACACCTGGGGGGTTGTGGTCCAGGACAGCATCACACACACTGATCTTCAGGATGAAGGCTCGGAGAAGCTGTTCCACATGAGACAGCAGGGAGTCTGAGCTGGGAAGGAGAGGAGGAGGGTCTCCCATCACACTGGCGCACCCTTCTCACCAGCAGGCAATCAATCCTGGAAGGTGCTTCTGAGGGCTGGCTTCTTAAGGGCCCAGCTACCTATCTTGTCTACATCGTAACCCTCCCCCCTCCGGGGAGTTTAAAAACAATGCAGGGCCCCATCCCAGACTAAGTTAGGATGGGGGAAAAGGGGTGTAGGTAGACCCTGTAGGTGGTTCTAATGTGCTACGGCTCCCAGTCTGAGAACCAAGACCCCAAGCCAGAAGGGAAAGGATTTGTCCAAGGCCACACGACAAGTGGGGACAGATTCTATTGCCCTGACCTCACCACAGGAAGCCAGCAGCAGACTAGCCAACACACCTGCCCAAGGTCAACTTCTAATTGACTGGATTGCACCCCTGACCGGGAAGCCAGGACACTGAATCTGTCCTGGCTGTGCTACCATTTGGATGACATGTTTCTGGACCTTGGTTTCTCCATCTATAAGGTGAGGTTGGGTCTAGCCATTCACCAGTGCTGTCTGTGGTTTGCAGGTGTGACACAGGAGGCTAGGAGGCTCTCTGTGTAACCTGCGTGGTGTCCACAGAGACCACCTGGCGGCCAGCTGTGACTCAGCCACTAACTGATGGCCCTGATAGGTTGGCACACCTTGCATTTCTCCTGTCAGACCTTTACCGAGGTACTCAGGAGCTGCTTTAAAGGGGTGCAGGTCAGGGTATTACTACGGACCGCACACCAGTTAGCAGCTGGACAACTCACCTGATGGACAGCAGCGGGGGCTGGGTGATTTCAAAGACGAATTTCTCCACTGGGCGGTGCTCTTTGTCCAAAATTACCACCACCACTTTCTCCACATCATTCTGCAAGGACAGGAATCCCCTTCTCCAGAACCACTCCTCCCCCCCAGCCCTGCCCCCTCCCTGCCCAAGGATGGGAAAGGGAGCATTCACAGCCCTGGTCAGCCTCTAGGCTGAGTGAGGGTCTCTGAGAGCCCAGAGAGAGGTCTGAAAAGGTTCAAGGAGATACCCCAAGACAGGAGGGGTACAGGCTGAGGGCAGAGAATGCCTGCCCGGGAGGGTCCTGGACCTCTCGGAGAGCAGGACAAGATAGGAGGAGGAAACCCTGAGGGGCCAAGCCCAGACAGAACTTGGAGATGGGGAAGAGAAAACCAGATGTGAGAAGAATCCAGAACTGAGGTGTTCTCCAGGGTGCAGGGAATAGGCTTCTGGGTATTCGAGTCATGGTCCCTGCATGGTCTCAACATCACCCCGTCCCATATTGGAGGCCTGGTGCCCTCACCTTCTCCAGGAGTGGCTTCACACAGTGCAGCGTGTCCTGGATATACTGGTTCAGCTCTGGGTGGCAGGACATCTGCACACAACGCCATGATGGCTAGTGAGGCCCACAGCACCAATGGGGAAACCACCTGACACCCCCTCCAGGAGCCCAAGGCCAAGTCTGCCTCCAGAGAGAGGTCCAGAGTTTCCCTAAGGGCTCGCCCTTCCCATCATGGTGCTAAGAACTCGGAATTGTCCACAGGCAGGGAGAAGTTAGAAGAATTCAGTCTCAACATTGGCACTTAATATAGATTTGGGGTTCCTACTGTGGGGTCCATGGGCTCCTCCAGAGTCTGAGAAGTCCCTAAATTGTGTGCAATTGGGCATATGGGCATTTTTCCGGAGAAGGGACCCAGAAATTTAATCAATTTTCAAAAGTTAAGAATCTGGAACTAAGAGCTGTGTGGTCGCAGGCAAATTACTTCACTGAGCTTTAATAAACCTCGTCTGTGAAGTTCTCAAAAAAGTGAGGATTAAGTGAGTTAAGTACCTAGTACACAGTGGGTGCTCAGTAAGTGCTGTTTCTTTTTCCCCCTGTACATCCTTTAAGCTTCCACCACCTCCTGGTATTCAGTCATTCTAATGTTTATTGAGTGCCTTCCAAGGGGCAGGCACTTCTAGAGACTGCGGATAGAGTAGCTTATGGTTTTGTCTGCTTTTTAATCTATAATGAGGGTAAATGAGGGCAAAGCAAAGGTGCCTGAGGTTTACAGGAATCCTCTCCCCAAACCAACCATTCACTAGCATCTTTTAAAATATAGCCGTGACCCAGAGGACAACTGATGGAGGGACTGGTTGGTAACTTATGGAGGGAAACTCCCAGTTCAGAAGGGATGGAAGGAGCCACTGCAGTGAGGGGTAGGAGACTGTCAAGCTGTCAGCAGCTGCCAGCACCTGGAAGGCAAGGCCAGGCCGCTGGAGAATGAATGAGGGGGTGGGCCTGAAGGTGGAGGCGAGTTAAAAAAATCCACTCTGCTGGTGGCCATCATGAGTGGCCGGCAGCCGGAGAGAGCTGCCGTGAGGGGCTGTGAGCAGCCGACCAATGACTGGCTACCGACTGCCTCAGCCTGGGGAGGAGCGCAAGGCTCATAACATCAGCATGGGCCAGGGAGCTGTGCCCTACAACTAGACTGAGAAACAACTGACTTGAACCTGAGTGGGGGGAGTGGGGGCAAAGAAATCCACTCTCTACCGGCTCTGACGTGGGAGTGGCCCCAGCAGGGCTGTAGGGCTCACCTGGACGGGCACGTTGTACTTCTTACGCTTCTGGAAGATGCCCACCGGGTAGACCTCGCGCACGTAGAGGATTAGGTGTACGGCCACCTCCAGGAACTCGCAGAGCACGTCCGCCACCACTGCGAGGGGGCAGAGCCCGGTGCGCTCACGCAAGCCGGCCAGCACAGCCCTCCCTCGCCCCCCACCCCGGGTTGGCAGGTCCAGCCTCCCTACCTTGGCCAAAGTTGAGGTCCTGTCGCGTGAGCGTGGTCATCCTTCACGCCACCTAAGGGGTGGGACAGTACTGGGGGATAGTTCCAAAAGCCTAGGCAGCAGCTGGGCCCTCCCGCCTCCACAGGCCCTCCACTCCGCCTGCGAGGGGCATCGAGGCAGGACCGCCCCACCCCCGCACACAGAAGCATCGGAGCTGGGAAGGACCCCCCCACGTTGGCCTCATCGCTCAGGGGCATCATCTGCACCTCGATGAGGTTTTTGTCCACTGGCCCCCTCGCCCGTTGTCTCGGGAGGGGCTGGGGGCAGGAAAGGCCAGAGCTGGGCGGGCAAAAAGGGCCGCAGAGGGAACAGCTGGATGTGCAGGGCCGGAGCGTAAAGCGGCACACGCGGGAAGAGAAACTAGGCTGGAATAAGACTCCACCCCCTGCCTGGCTAGATCCCTCCCCGAAGGGAACCCCGCCACTCTCCTCCCCTGGTACCGGCTCTGGCCTCGGTTCCGGGCTCGGGGCCCGGCCCCGGCGCCAGGAACCACCAACCCAACCGCTTGCTCCTCCAGCTCAACCCGCGCGGCCAGGGCGCTGTTCTGGTGACGTCCGCCGCGCTGCGGCGGGTCCTAGCGCCCGCTCTCAGGCCACGCCCACTCCCACACGCCCCCCCCAGCGGGGTTTGGGAGGGGCGGGGCCTGGCCTAGGCGCTGGAGATCCCTGGGTCGGAGTGGGCTGAGACGGCGCCGCGCTGCCTTTCAGTGTTGGATGGGCGCGAGGAAAAAAACCCTTAGTCTCCACATCAGATCGCCACGAATCTTCCTCCCCGAGGTATTTCTCTCTCTTTAGGAGTCGCGGTACGGGGGTGGGTACGTGTTGCTGGTGAGGGCCAGGTGGAGGTCACAGCTGGGAACTAAGGACAGCGACATCTACTGCTAGCTTTGGAGTCACCGTCCCCGAACTCAGCTGCCCAACCGAAAGCGAATCCGCCGGCTCCGGGGCGGGGACAGGGGAGGACAAGGGTGCATCGGGGACGTCCCCACCCCCACCCGGAACCTAAACAGCCTGGCTTTCTTCCTAAGAAGATAAAGCCTCCGGGCCCATGCATCGTAATAGTTGGTTTTTATAAAGGTCCATCCATGTGCCAGGCACGGAGTTAAGTGTGTCCGTGGATTATCTTACTAAATGCTCAAAACAATTCTACGGGATAGTTACTATAATTGTCCCCATTTTAGGGATGAGCCAAATGAGGTTCAGAGGGGTGAAGTAAAATGTCCGAGTCACACAACTCAACTATTGGGGGAAGCGCGGGCAGAGGTGTCTCCACCACTATATTTACAGTTTTGGAGTTGTCCCCATGGACTGTGAAATGGCTGAGAGGCCCCGGGGAAATAATGATATTAATATTAAAATAATTACTAGCATGAATTGAGCACTTATTTTATGTCAAGCACTGATTTCTTTAATTCCCTCATTAAACTTAGGAGCTAAGCACCCATTTTACAGACCCACGTTATAGATGGTGAAACAGGTTCCGAGATGTTCCCTAATTTGCCAAAACCACACATTTGGAATACAAACCCAGTTCTGACTTCTATTCTGACTTCAGGTCTTCAACTTATTTTCAGCCCCTTTATTTTACAGGCGGTAAAACTAAGATTAGAGAAGCTGCTGTGAGTTATGGGAAACAAGTCAGAACCAGAAGTCAGGGGACCTTGTCGCTAGCCTCCGAAGACATTAAGAGCTTGTTAGGAATCACGTCTATCTGTGACTATCTGTGTCTAGCCAGAAATGTAGGAGACTTGCACCGCCCTTCACCCCAGAAGCCTTCAAACCTTCATTTACACATTTCCGTTGGGGTGGGGGCAGAGGAGGGAATAAGTGTCCTGGCCCATTAAGCCAGGAATGCCAGCAGAGCAGGTCACAAAAGCAGTCCTTGGAAATCTGCATCAGAATCCCTGGGGAGCCCATTAAATACTGGGAACCCAGGCCTCCCTGACCTACCAAATCAGTCAGGGTGCACAGCATGGTACTGGCCCTTTAACAAGCTCCCCCGGGGCCCTGATGGCCAAGAAAGTGTGGGAATTGCCACAAGCGATTTGGGCTGTTCCCTAGAAAAGTCTGCATTTCATAAAACTGCAACACTTAACCCAGAGAGATGGATGATTCAGGAATGGATGCACCTGGCAGCACATTTTGGGCACAGCAACTCTTCTCAAGACTTGGGAACCCTGCCCACGTCACGCCATGCCGGAGAAGACCATTTTCAAGCAGTCAGCCAAGCAGCTCACTGGCTTGTAGAAGGTGACCCCTGGCTCCTTGAGATTTAATCACTGTGATGCTTTGGCTACTGGGGAAAGCCAGGGTCCTTCTGTGCCTCTCTCTCAAGGCTGCTCAAGCAGCTTTTTTCACGGGTGACAGGAAATGGCAGTCTTAGGGGGGCACTTCTTTGTAAAATGTCCCTTAGGATTGGGGCCTGGGGTGGAGATGCTCAGAGCCCAGCTACTCCTGTGGGGTGGCCTCCAGGGCACAGTGTGGGCAACATGGGGGCACATGCCAGGCCCTCCTTCCAGGGGCCCCCAGCCCCAGCCCTCTGCCCTGAGAAGGCATAGTGCCAGCCACCCAATCATCTCCTGACACACAGGGCTAAAGAACTTCAGAGAAAGCTTGGAGAATTTACAATCCAACACTCATTCTTCCAGTGGGGAAATGGAGGTCCCAACAACCTTTGTTTAATACTGGGGTACCCTCCTTGTCAAAACTCCATAGATAAAAATGCCTAGGCTTGGGGCTTTGGGTTCAGAGCCAGCCACAAACAGAGGAAAGCAGGTGGGAGACAGACCTAACCCCAAAAAGGCCTCGTCTCCTCATTCGTGAAATAAATAGGCTGGACAGATGTTCCCTAAACCTCTGGTGTCCCCAGGTTCCATGGGAACCAAGAAGCTGGCGATGGGGCAGGGGCAGGGGGCCATCGGGGAGCTCTATGAAAATTCATCTGTCATTTCCATCCAGAGGGCTCTTGGCATCTGGTTTTTCATATCTTAATCTCATCAGCATGATGGATGGGCCAGGGACCCAGATTACATTATGGGGTTAATTTATTACATTTTTGAATACCCATTTGCTGGGAGCCAGTTTTTCAAAGTTATTTGCATATTTTTCACCATAATGACAATATGTAGGAGGGTGTCTGGGAGGGAAGGATGGATGTTTAGGAGGAGAGAGAGCTTATTTGCCAACTGGTGCATGTCCCTGAGGGTCTGCAATGAGGACAGAGAGAAAATAACTCCCAAGAAATATTTAAATTGAAAAGAAGAGAAAGCATGATGCAAGAAAGTCTTGCAAACAAAGGCCCAACAAAGACTAAGGCCTGTGTGGGCAAAAGAGCGTTCCTGAGGTTCTTTGAACAAGCACACAGTGAGTGAACTGGGAGAAACAACAGGCAACAGTATCCAGACCCCGAAGATGCTTTCAAAGCCCCTCCCATACCCACCAGGCTGATCACGGGCCCCATCATGGATCCCACCCCTGCCTAAGGTTCCCAGGACACCAAACACAGGAAGGTGAGGGGAGCCACAGAGTCAGCCACATATAGCCTGGTGACAATCCCAAGGATACCCCAATGCTCAGGGACCCAGCCAGCTGAAACAATCCCTAAGCAGAGACCCAGCCTCATTCATTCTTTTAGTCTAGCCCCTCACCCAGAGCCTGGCCAAATCCAGGTTCTCAATCAGTGTGTGTTAAATGAGTGAATGAAATAATGGAGGAATGAGGGCAGCCGGTTGGCTCAGTGGTTGGAGTGCAGTGCTCATAATACCAAGGTTGCCGGTTGGATTCCCACATGGGCCAGTGAGCTGCACCCTCCAAAACTAGATTGCAAAAAAAAAAACAACGACTTGACATGGAGCTGATGGGTCCTGGAAAAAAAAACTGTTCCCCAACAAAAATTAAAAGAAAAAAAGGAGTGGAGGAATGAAACAATGGCAGACAGTGGCTCATTGCTACTTGCCTGACTAGAATCCTAACAGTCTGAATAAGAAGCAAAGACCTCTGATTTCAGTGCTTGGGCTATAGGTGGTGGTGTGTAGTTTTCTTGCCTGTAAAATGGGATAATAGTAGTATCAATTCCATAGGGTTGAACAAGGAGTAAGTGAAATAATGTTTGTAAAAATATAAAGTGCACAATGCCTGGCACATAAATGTTCAGTTAGTGGCTATTATGACAATGATATTAAAATCCACACACTATCTAAAGCCCCTAGCACAAACACTCTGGACCAGCCATCATACTGTTCAAAACCTCATCAAAAACATCCTTAGCTCCGCCGTCCCCATTTTCATTGCCCAAAGCAGCAGGCAGCCCCCAAGGTGCCCTAAAGGAGGACAGGCATCCTCAGCCCAAGATCCCTAAGCAAGAGATTGCAGACAGTTCCTTTCCTCATCTGGGCTTCTGGTGTGAGGTCCAACCTGCACAGCTGCCCCAGATCCTTGGGTCCACTGCTGACCTTGAACCCAAGCCAAAGTCCTGACCTTAGCCAGTTATACTGGACGCTTCCGACACTTCAGCCAGGGCAGAGGCCACCTTGCCATTCCTCCCTGGGGTTCAGCTGACTCCCCAGTGTTGTTGACCCCTTGTTGGTCAGGGAGACCTTACAAATCATCCATCTCTTCTTAAACTTTGAACCTCTACCAAATGCACAGAGACACTAAATGTCTTCCACAATTTCAGGAATTTTCAGGCCCTCTGAAGTCATCCTGGACCATAGGGTAAAAACCCTTCATCCAGCTCAACTGCCACTTTTTAAAAATAACTGCTTTAGGGCCGGCCCGGTGGCTCAGGCAGTTAGAGCTCCGTGCTCCTAACTCCGAAGGCTGCTGGTTCAATTCCCACATGGGCCAGTTGACTCTCAACCACAAGGTTGCCGGTTTAACTCCTCGAGTCCCGCAAGGGATGGAGGGCAGCGCCCCCTGAAACTAAGATTGAACACGGCACCTTGAGCTGAGCTGCCGCTGAGCTCCTGGAATGTGGGCTGTGCCCCCTGCAACTAGAAATGGCAACTGGACCTGGAGCTGAGCTGCGCCCTCCTAACTAAGACTGAAAGGACAACAACTTGAAGCTGAACTGCACCCTCCACAACTAAGAAAGGACAATAACTTGACTTGGAAAAAAAGTCCTGGAAGTACACACTGTTCCCCAATAAAGTCCTGTTAAATAATAATAATAATAATAATAATAATAAAAATAAAAAAATTAAAAAAATAAAAATAACTGCTTTATTAAGACATAATTCACAAACCACAAAGTTCACCCTTTTGAAGTGTGCGATTCAGTGGTTTTTAGTATCATCACAAAGTTGTGTGTCAATCACCACTGTCTAACTCCAGAACATTTTCATCACTCCAAAAAGGAAAACCCTTTAGCAGTCACTCCCTAGTCTCCCCTCCCGTCAAACCCTGGCAACCAGTAATCTACCATTTCTCTGTATGGACTTGCCTGTTCTGAACATTTCATATAAACCCAATCGTACAACATGTGGCCTTTTATGTCTGGCTTTTATGTCTTAGCATAATGTTTCCAAGCTTCATCCAGATTATAGTGTGTATTGCTACTTCACTCCTTTTCATGGCCAAATAATAGTCCATCATATGAATCCGCCCCATGTGGTTTATCCATTCACCAGTTGATGGATAGTTGTTTCCACGTTGGCCATTGAACTACCACATTTTACAGATGGGGAAATTCAGGTCCAAATTCACCATAAGCTGATGGGATAGGAGTCCAGGCCTCCCCTAACATCTGCCTTTTCCTACTGCATTGCTCTGGGAGAACAGTGTCTAAGTTTAGCAAAAGATCACCCACTGATGAACAGCCACAGCAGCAGCATTCAATCCAGAGCCTCCAGGGTTTTGCTTCTGGTTCAGTGAATGCCCAGGCACAGCTTCATTCTTGAAAAGGAGAATCATGCCCCCTGTCCCCCTCCCAGACCCCCCCAGCCACCATCACCTCTTCTCTGACACAGTTCCTATCTGGTCTGCCTGCTTTTGTCCTTGCCCCACTCCAGTCTAAAGAATCCAAGTGAATCAGTGTTAAAACCTAAGTCAGATCACGTTTGTGCTCTGCTCCAAACCCTCCAATGAGTCCCATCTCACTCGGACGAAAAGCCAAAGTCCTTACCATGGCCTTTGCACGCTCCCATGATCCTCTCACTCTCTGACTTCATCTCACTCTGCTCCAGCCTTGCTGTCCTTCCTCAAACACACCAAGCACTCTCCTGCCTCAGGACCTTTGCACCGGCTCTTCCTTCTGCCTGCATCACTCTACTAGTCACAGCCACATGGCCCATTAGCTCATTTTCTTTGCTAAAAAGCTGCCTCACAAAAGAGTCCTTTCCTGGGAACCTTATGTCAAACACCTTTTCCCCTCCATGTTTTCTCCCCTTAATGTGCTTTTTTTTTCTCACAGCACTAATCACCACCTGATATTTATTATAGGTATTTGTTCACTTGCTTATTGTCTGTCTCCTTCACTGGAATGTAAGCTCCATCAGAGCAAGGAATCTGGCCTATGTTGTTCATGACTGTAGCCCCAGTGCCCAGAACAGAACTGGCACGTAGTAGGTGCTCAATAGGTATTTATGGGATGGAGGATTCAAACCTTCTAGTAAATAAGCAGTGTAGCCCCTTCACCAATCCATTCTGCTGTCCATTAGGCTGATATTACAATAACAATAGCAGTGAATTTTTCTAGAGCGTTTCCTATGGTTCCAACCTTAGGAACATTATCTCCTTACACAGTCCATGGCACTTAATCCTTGAACCCTGAGAGTTAGGGATGATAATGAGCTCAGAGAGGTTAAGCGACTTGCCCAGACAGACTGTGGAATGGCAGCAGAAGAGGAGCCCAGGCATTCAGCATGACTGCAGAGCTGAGCTCTTAAACCTCTGAGCCATAATTTCCCATACTCTGGAGAAAGCAGAAAATAGTCGAAAGGGAAGCCACGATTGAGCTCTGGGCGCCAGGCAAGACTTTGGCTTCCCGCGTGCCGGGTCCCGCCCCACCGCTCTTTGATCTTTGCAGCGCCGGTGGCCCCATTGACCCCGCTGTGAGTTATGGGGGCCGCGGGACCCATAACACAGCATTCCCGGACTCCCAGGGTCGGCAGGACACGGCGCCCCGCGCGGTGATGGATGAGCCAGCCTGGGGCACTGGCTTTGTCCGGGCTGGGGAGCATCAGACAGACTTTGAACAGGGAGTGGCTAGAGGAGGACAGAATGTTTGTGTGTGTTGGGTAGGATTGTCTTGCGTGTGTGTGTGTGTGTGTGTGTTGGGTAGGATTGTCTTGCTTGTGTTTGTGTGTGTGTGTGTGTGTTGGGTAGGATTGTCTTGCTTGTGTGTGTGTGTGTGTGTGTGTTGGGTAGGATTGTCTTGCGTGTGTGTGTGTGTGTTGGGTAGGATTGTCTTGCTTGTGTGTGTGTGTGTGTGTGTTGGGTAGGATTGTCTTGCTTCCTTTCCTGGGGTGGGTTGGGGGAGTACTTAGTGAGGCCATCAGCGCTCCGGAATATCACCAGGTAGCGTTCGAAGACCCCACGCCCCTACATCCAAGAGCGAGCTCTCCTAGAACCTCGCCCGCCACTTCACGTACTTTCGGAGGCTACAAAGGCCCCGCCGTGCCTCATCCCTCTTCCCTCGCACCGGGCATTTCTTCCGTCCCATTTGACAACCTAGGGCGGAATAATCCTTTTGGGGACCGGCCTGGCCCTACCCGGCCAGACGCGGCCGCAGCTGAGCGCTCAGCTCGGATCCATTGTTGGGGGTCGGCCAAGGACCCCCTGCCGTGTCCCTTTGTCGCCCGCTCCCGGCGGGGCGCTACAGATGTGCCACCGCTGCCCGCGCACCGCCCGTCCCACGCGCCCCGGGCCGCGCTGAGGTGGCTCTTACGCACCGGGAGGAGTGGGCCCGCCTCGCCCGATGCCCGCACGGCTGCCCGGCTGCGCCCGCCTTTGTCTGCCTCCTTTGTCTGCCCCGCGCCCTCGCGGCGGCGGCGGCTAGGCCTCTGGGGAGCGAGCCCGGAACGCCGAGTCCAGCTGGCCAGGGCGCGCGGGCCGGGAGCGCGCGGGGCCCGGGCCGGCCCGGGGCTGCCCCTCGGCGGGGGGCCGCCGAGCCCGCTCCCCGCTGCCCCTCCCCGCGCTCCCGCCCCCTTCCCCGCCCGCCCCCGCCCCCTTCCCTCCATCCCGGCGCAGCCTGGGCACATCCTCCTGCCGCCGCGCACCTCACCGCGCAGTCCCGTGTTCGCTGCTCGGCCCTCGGCTGCGTTCGGCTTCCGCAGGCGCTCGGCCCGGAGCCCCTCGGTCCCCGCCCCGCCGACCGGACAGGTAAGACCAGGCCTTGGTCCGCCCCCGGCCCCGCCCTCCCGCCTCACCTGGCTGCGCGCCAGGACAAAGGTGGGCTACCTGGCGCGCTCAGTGGCGGAGAGCGCGGGGGACTTAGGCTGGAGGTGAGGATGCTGCGTTCTTCCCTGACCTACCGGCCCTCGAACCCGTCCGTCCGTCCGCCTCTTCGGCTCCTCGCCGCCTCTCCCCTCGGCTCCTGGCTCTGCTCCCGGCCCCTCGTCCGCGCACCGTTCGCCGGACACTCACTTTTCCACGCTGACACTCTGCCTCGCACGCGCCCTCGCCGCCCTCTCGGGGTCGCGGCTCTCGCCCACTACCCTCCTCGGCACTGGCCTTCTCCCTCTAGTACCCGTTCTCTTTGTCTCTCTGTCTCTGAGTCTCCTGGTGGTCTCTCAGGCCAGGAACCCCAGTTCGCCACCGTTCGAAGAAGCTTCGAAGACTCCCTGAGCCCGGGTTTGCCCTCCTGCTCCTTTCGAGGCTTCCCAGGGGACTGGGGTGTGTTGCGGGGGGAAGGGGCCCTGGGGTGCGCCCCCCGTCGGCACCGCCATTGGCTCCGCGCCCTCGAATTAGGCCGGGACCAGTACCTCGCCCTAGCAACCCCGACGGCACTGAACACCCTTCTTTGGCTCCCACGCAGCCAGTCTCCCTCTCCAGTGCGAGCTTTTCTCCATCAGCGCGCTGGGGTTCTCAGCCGCCTGCGGGCGCCGGGTTTGCGACCAGAAGGTTCTTGGGTTTCCCGCCAAGTCTTCTTTAATTCCTCCACTGGGGCTCCCTCGGCCTTCGCCTCTGTCGGGTCTCTCCAGCTCAGCGCACTTCACGCTGCCCACCTCCCAGCCTGGTGGCACGCACAAAAGGTGCCCCGGTGTTGGTTTAGTACCATCCCTCTGGGGTCGGGCAGACAGGCTCTGGGAGTAACTTGGACAAAGGAACACATTTCGTTGAGCCTGTGACCCCTTCATAAACCGGCATCAAAATAACGCCTACCTACAGAAATGTGTTTGGAAACAAGGAAACAGCAGGCTGGATACCAGCACAGTACACTCACAGGGACTCGTGAAGGGAGTCTACAGCCCCCCGGGGGGGAGGGGGGACAAAATGGATCAAAAATTCAAGGCTTTGAGACACTGCAGAGAAACCTGACTGTAGCCCTCTTCCACATCACTACCACCCCCAAAAAAACCATACAGACATTTGCATTCTTACAGTCACTCTTCTTTCTCTCCCTCTCCCTCTGCTTGTTCTAAAATCAGAGTTTAAACATCAGGTGAAAAGGGTCTCTGCTTTCAAAATGAGATCAGTGTGGCTGTCGCTGTTGCCAACACCTGGTCATTTATCATGAGGCATCCAGGTGACTCATCCCCAGTTCTGAACCTCTGTCTTGCAATGATTTCTTTTTCAATGGCACTAGCTCACACACAAGCCCTTCCTTTTCCCCTGGGGGGATCTCCTTCCTGGACCCGGAACCTGCTGTATAATCTCCCAGACCCTCTGACCATCATTTACGTCGCCATAACAGGTAATACACCACCCCAGGAGTTTGCAGTGATGTGAGCTAAGTGGCTTAATGAGGCCAACTCCAGAAGAGGGAAACCTCCCACCTGGCGAGTTCCAGGTTCTCCTGGCTGAGTTTTTGTTTTCAGCCACAGCCAGGGCTGACATCTAGAGCCTTTCTCTTTAGGATGGCAAGAATGGGACTGGAGCACACACACCCCATTCAGCCTCCTGCTCAGGATCCTGCCTGGCAGACGGGACCAACTCGAGCAACCCAGGGCCTTCCACCATCTCTGCCCCTGCCTTCTCGTGCCATAGCCTTCCTCGGGGAAAGCCAGCTGAGCAGCCCCTGTGACCCCTAGGAACCTTATTCAGAGTGTCCTTGCTCCTCACCCACATGAAAATGAGGGTACCTTCTCTTCCTGCTCACCATTCAATCCACCCTTCTCCCCAGCCGTTATCCCCTCCATGGCTCTCGGTTGCCACTAAATTAACTGCCCTGCCTGCCTCCCACTACACTCCCATGCACAGCTGATCTAACTGTCTTCCTGCCCTGACTTCCTCTGAGTTTTTATAGGGCTCTTCCCTCTATCCGAAATGCCTCCCCTGCCCTGTGTGCAGTGGAAGTCTGCCCTCTTTGGTCAGATGTCCCTTCCTGTGGGAAGCCCTCCGGGTCCCCCTGCCTCCCTGTCTCGAGGTCTGCACTTCTCTGGGCGGGTCTGGGTCTTGTTCCACCTGTCATCCCCGGACCTGGCCCACAGTACGTGCTCTGCACACTTGTTCTAGTCAATGGAATGAGACAGGATTGAACTAAAACTTGTAAGCTGCAGGTTATCCCTGGGTGCTACTGGGTCCTGCTGGCCAGGCTTGGAGCAAAAGACAATGGCTGGGGAGAATGGAGGGGGAGCAAGCCGCCTGGAATATCCCTGTGGTTCTGGCGGCTCTGCATCCCTCTGGAAGGTGAGGATGATTTCTGTGACTGATTAGAGCAGAGGAAAAAGACTGGACGGGGAAGCGACTGCCCAAGTCCAGCAGAGTGGGTTTGAATCCCAGCTGATCGCTTAGCAACTATGTGCCTGGGAGGGAGTTCCTTCACTTGGCTCAGCCAGGACTGTGGCTGCCCTGGGATTTGCATCCTGACCTCCCTGTATCCACAGCCTAGGAAGAGGAGACGCTCCCAGCAGAGAAGAGTCCGGGGCGTGTTCCCAAGGAGTGCATCATACAAGCACCCCTATTCTGACCCTTTCAGGCCCACTGCTTGTCCTACCCCAGCCCTTCCTCTCAAGTGGGCCTCTGTGGCCAGTGGAGTACAGGCCTCCGAGAAGGTGACTGAATCCTTGCCACTAGAGACCCTGTCCCCTCTCCCGCCAGGTCCCAGCTTTGGCAGCCCCCACACCGCAACACCATGGCCTGGCACTGATCACCTGTACACATCCCTGGATGTGTGTGGGGGTGTGAAGGATGAGACCCCTGCTTAAAACCAGATCAGCTGGGATGAACTAATTTGAGAACCCACAAGTGTTTAAGGGCGCTCTTTGTGTCAGGCTCTGAATTAAGGCCCCCAGCATGTGTCATCCCTGCAGTCATGGCATCTGTCACTGAGTGTAGCACGAGGAATGGCCAAGACCCTGCCTTTGGAGTCAGATGGCCATGGGTACAAATCTCAGCTCTACCACTTACTCTACTGTGCAACCTTGGGCAAATCCTCCAGATCTTTGTCCCAATGTTGAGTCATTTTTGCTATTATTATCTGAAAAATATTGTCTACCTCACAGGGCTAAGTTAGATCATGCAGCTAAAGCTCTAGACCTAGCTTAGTAAATGCTCAATACATGATACGCAGACAAACATACTCATCTTTCAGATGTGGGACTGAAGCCCAGAGAGGTTAATTGACTTGCCCAGGGTCACGCAGCTATTAAGTGCTGGAGCCAGGATTCATACCCAGGCTTGTCTGACTCCAGGGGTCTTTCCACTCTACACTGGCCTCTGCCAGAGCTGACAGCCAGCATTTTGTCACTTGATGATTAAGTGATGGGTCTGACTAAACAGCAAGTGATGTTAAATTGTCTGAGAAGCAAGATAATGAAGTTTGGGGACTAGGTGGCCTGGAGAGGAGCCAGTACCTATAACATATAGCAGGAGGTAGGACTACGTCTCCGGAGGTGGGGGTGGGAAACTGGGGGAGAGGAGTACAAAGGTCCGGGTGGGTGGGGCCTCTGAGGAGCAACCCCCCCCAACAACATCCCTTCACAGGGAGGTGGGGGTGGGAATTCCCAAGGCTGCTGTTGGCAACAATGAAAGCAGATGGGGCTGCCCCGGTGGGGGAAGCCAAACCTCATTTGCCAAGACAATGGCCCCCCCCAGGCTGGCCTGGGCCTGTCCTGCCCTGCCCCATGGAAACCATCGATCAGCCCACCGAGGACTAAGGATGTGGCCACCTGCGCCTGCCCCCCTGCCCGCACAAATACACAGATGCTTCCAGGAGCCGCCTCCCCAACTCCTGCTCTCTCCCCTCCTCATACTAACAAGTTGCCGTTTGTTGCGCCCTTACTGGGTACCACTCACTTCACATAACTTACCTCCCCTCATCCTCACTCCCACCAGCGTCTTACAAGAGAGGACACTGAGGTTCAGAGAGGTTAGATGACTTGCCCAAGGTCACACAGCTCTTCTAATCTGCTGAGTGGGGCTCTCGCACGGCTCAGCTCAATGGGTTCGGGTTGACATCTGAGTGTTTGAATCAGTAATTGTTATGTCTGCTTGAATCCTTCATTAGACCTGTGGCCTCTGCCAGGTCAGAGTGGGGACACCTGGAGGGCAGGGACTGTGTCTTTGCCCCAGATTAAAAGCACCCTCCAGCAAAGAGGATGTTTTCCCTATTCTGGGAACTTCCGAGGCCAGAATTGTGTCTTTCCCGTCAGAATGGGAAACCCCTAAGAGCAGCAACAGTTTCTCCTCCTTTAGACTGGAGGCTTCCTAGGCAGGGGTTGCTGTTCTTGCTTAGTCTAAGAGTGCCCTGAGGGCAGGAGTGCCCTCTCTCTCTCTCTCTCTCTCTCTCTCACCAGTTTAGGAGTCCAAGGCAAGACCTGGCTCTTCCCTGTCACACTGGGACCTCCGCAGGGCCAGGGCTGTTTTCCCCAGTCAGACTGGCAATATCCAGGAGGAGGGACCCTGTGTCCCCCTTCAGATTAGAGCAGGTTCCCTTGCATGGCTTCCAGGTCCTGCACCTGGAGAAGCTCAGCAAATGGTGACCACCTGGCGTCACTCTCCCCAGCAGTTTCCATTGTAAAGAAGCACCTGGTGCTCCGCAGGTCGAGAGGCAGAGATCTGCACAATGTTCTGTGGAGGGGTTGGGGGTCTCTGAGACCTAGGGGGGGGCTGAGAGGTTCCTTCCTATTGGACAGGTGGCATTTTGGGGTGTGCAGAGCCTCAGGGAGGCAGAGAGATGGGTAGGGAATAGCTCATGACTGTCAAGACCCCAGCTGTCGACAAGCACCTCCCAGGGCAGCTTTTTCAAGTCTCACCTACCGCAACTACACTGCTTGGGCTCCATCCTTTCCCAGAACCACACACACAGCACACAGGAGTGTTGACTTCCTAAATAGTCAAATCTCACGACAGGCTAAGAATCCCATGTCACAGATAGGGTGTGATGGTGGGAGGGGATAGAGGGATAAAGTCTAGTCCCAAATTGCCTTGGAAAGAGCCCAGCCCGTGAATTTAGGATTCACCCACCTATCCCCCACTCTCATCTAGAATATATTTTGATTGAACAAGCAAAATTAGTACCCATTTTTCAGCCCTGGGGGAATAAGTTATCTCCCCCAAAAGAAGACAGGAATCTGCTCCCAAGGGGGCAGGAGCCCTGAAATCCTCCAACTGGAATTCCAGGTTTGTGGAGCTGACTGCAGTGTGGCCCCGCTCTTCTAAAAGTGGATGGAGGCCTGGGGATGGCGGGCTCCATCCTTTAATTCCAGCCATTCCAGGAAGTGTCCAATCAGACGACGATGAGGTGTCAAAGGGACGAGTCCGGCGGGTGAATTCCAACTTAGAGCATCCGTGAAATCTTCATGGAAGTGTGGGGATATAACATCACAGAGGATCTCTGCCTCTAACAAAATCTGCCCTGAGAACTAGAATCGGGGATCTGGGCATGCAATCGCGGCCCACAGACTCCCAGGCTTGGAGTGTGGAGGGCTGAGAGTGGGGTGACAGTTCTTTACATACGAAGGAGTTGTTCATCTTGTCTGCTGTGTGTGTCGTACGTATGTCCACTGAAGAGTTTTAAGCTGGAGAGCTAGTGATCAGATTTGTTCTGACCATGAAGCGGAGAATGTTTTGGTGAAAAGCAGGGGCCAAGGCAAAGAGCAGCCTAGGAAGCTGTTGCGTTACCTGAAGCACGCAGGGACCTCAGAGAGAGTTTTGTGACAAGGCGGCACCCACCTGGAGGCTGGTCCTGCCTGAGGCTGCTGCTCTGAAAGACAGATTTCAGCTTTTAGTGCCAAGTCCCTGGAAGGGAAGTTGTGAGGTGCTCAGCTATACCTGGCAGGCCAAGAAACCCCAGGTCCACGGAGAGCTCATCACCTGGGCCCGAGAAGATTGCTCCAGAGTCAGGCAGCCCAGGTGTTTGGGCTAAGTTTGGCTTTTCTTAAGGGAGCACCATCTCCTTGGAGCTGTTTCGTGGCCTCTCCGGAGTCAGAGGTCCCTTCGCATCCACGTTTCGCAGAGGGCGGCGGCCTTCAAGTTCCTTATGAGCTGGAGAGGGTTAGGGTATCTCCTGGGGAAGGATCATTTCAAGATCTGAGCTGTGGCCAGAGAAGTAGCAAAAATTAGGACCCCTCCCTGTTCAGCCCCCACCCCCACCCCTACTCCAGCACCCTGCATCCTTTTCTTAAGATCTTTTGCAAGACAGAAGTGCCCCAGTCAGGCCATCAGCCTGAGGGTCGGGCACAGAGAGACGAACAGAGAGCAAGGCAGGTGGGGGCGGGGCGTTGGCCCTGGAATGGGGTAGTTAATATGTGTTGTGTTTTATCTTTTAACATTCATGAATACGTCCTCTGAATTCATGCTGCCTCAATACATGTCTCTAGCCCCTGGGGACTCACTCCAGACCCTGGAGGATGGTATCTGTCATCCCTTCCCACAGGGGACTGTCAGCTGGACAGACAGACAGACGGAGGAGTCTCGTCCCAGTGGATCATGAATTCCCAGCTTCCCTTGGCACACATTAGGATCATCTAACCTAATGATCCAGTGGTCTCCTTCCTCTGTTCCCACTACCCCAAGTTTTTTGAGCCGTGCAGATGATTTCCCATGCAAATTTATCAATAATCCCAATACATAAAACCAATACAGGCAGCGTTTATGAGCCGTGTAGCACCCCACACCACCACCAATCTCTCCCCCAAATCACAATTTTCTCCATCTTCTGCAGATGTTCAGGTCCTACTTACAGTCAGACTCGAACTTCTACCTAGAGATGCTGTGTGACCCCTGTTTTGCCCTCAGTTTACAACATTGCCTTATTTTAAATCAATGAGAAAAAAAGAAGCTGTCCCCAGTGATGTAAAAGAATGCAATGGGTGTCGGTTGCACTTGTCGATAAAAGACGGAAACTCTAACTGGCCTTGATTACTCGTGTCCAGAAAATTCTGGAGCAGTAAGTGAGTAGTTGCAAATGGCAACAGTTCTTCTTTTAATCTGCTCACCTTGCGTCCCTGGAATATTCTTCACTGACCCAGGAGCAGCCTAAGTTATGGGGCTGTGCCCCTGTGAAAATTGGGTAGAGAATGCATTTGAGAGTGTGTTGTTTTTACTACAGTTTTCAAAATAGTTGAAAAACTATTTTTAAAAAGTGAGGTTAGAAGCAAATGCTTAGAGACCCCTGAAATATCTGTACCCAGTACAGTGGGTCAAACGTGTCCCTTTCACACAGGAGGAGACCCAGGGTTAGGAAAGGGGGTTGATGGGCCAGGTTCTCCCAGTGGGTGATTGTCTGGCTCACAGCCTGGACTGAGTACCATAATCAGCATCACTGATATCCCTGCCCCTGCCCCCGGATTCCCATCGGACTCCTCTCAGCCAGCCCTACTCCCACCTCCTGCCACCCCCACCCCCACCCCACCCATCATGCAGCAGGTGAGCTGATCAGCAAGGCAGGAATGCGGGACCTACAGCTGTCCTGGGATACCGGTGGCAGCTCCACTGTTGTCAGCCAGGCGGGTGGGGCAAGAGCCTCCCTAGTCTCGTGTACCCCCCACCCCAAATGCAAGGCTGTTGGGGGGAAGGGCTCAGGAACCAACGTGAGCTCCAGGCTGGATGAATTCCCTTAATTTGCGTGTGATGCTACTTCCTGGCGGCCTTCTGGATGGAGACAGCCCCGCAGCTCTACTCTCCCGCATTGTGTGGGGACAGATAAGGGCATGAGATACGCCCCTTTCCCTACTTTGGTCAGTTTCCCCTTCCCAGCTGCCAGTGGCTGGTCTCCCCTGCTGGGTCCTGCCTGCACGCTCCGCAATGACAGGAGAGTACATGGGGGAAGCAGGTGTCCCCTGTGCACTGGTGCAGAGAGAACCCAGGCTTTGCCACTCACCAGTCGTGTCACTGTGGATGTGTGGCCTACCCTCCAAGAGCCTCCTTGTAAAAAGGTGGAAAATGACCTGCCCTGCAGAGCAGTTGAAAGGATTCGATAAGAAATGGACAAAATAAGCGTGTAAGCCTGGGCTTCCCAGCTGCTCACCGAGTGGCGGCTCCTATTACTGATTTCCTTTGTTTTGCTTTGCTTTCAATGAGTCACTATTAGGTCTCAGTTGTGAGAGCACCGTCTCTGGGTTGTGGGTGGTCCTGAGGTCCCTTGACAACTCTTGTGGGGCAACTCCAAGCTGTTGATTGTCCCCAATGTGGGGAGTGCGGGGATCAGACCCAGCCCGAGAAGAGCGGGCTTCGTGAGCCAGCCACAGGCAGAACCATCCATGGCTGATGGGAGGTGGGGGGAGGAGGGGCGCCTGCTGCCCCTTTTCCCTTGGATGTTTGGCGCTTTGTGACGCAGTTTCCAACTGGCTTCCAGAGCGACAGAAATGGGTTGGAGCCCTTCATCACTGTGGATCCTTGGCACGACTTCTGTAGCAGCTCATGTTTTCTGAGTGGCTCTTTCCCAGACTTGCATCTTGGTGGCTGGGCTGTGCCAAGATCTGCGTAAGCCCCATGGACTTGGAGAGAGAGATCCAGGCATGCGTCAGGGCAAAGTGGTGCCAGGTCCCCCAGCCCTCACTCCAGCATTCTCTGTCTCTGTCTCTGTCTCTGTCACACACATACACTCTGAGAAGATATTTACGATCTTCTGCTCAGGTGTCAGTTCAAATGTACTCAATCTACCTCCATTCCGATCCGTAGTTATCAATGCCTATTATTTTCAGGGTCCTACAGATCTGATAGGAGCAGAGTAAAAAGTGGGACAGAGCCCCCTAGGATCTTCCTGTCTAGTCAGGGGCTTTAACAAAGGCTGATCGCCCAGCGTGAAATGGCACATGAGGTCTTCAAGAGCTGGGCAGAGCTGTGTGCGAGCACGGAGGAGGGAGCATATCTAATTGTGGGAGTGAACAAGGCTTCCTGTATGAGAGGACATTTGGGATGGGGCCCAGAAGATGGGCAGGATTTGGACACAGAGAGATGAGGGTGGAGGGGAGAGGTTTCCAGTCAGAGGGAACGGCCTAAGGGAGAATAGAAACAGGAAAGATGGGATGTGTTCGGGGGCCCAGGAAATTGTTTGTATTGGCTGTGAAGGGAAAGAAATAGAAGTCAGTGCTGCAAAGCTAGATTGGGGCCACATTATATAAGGTCTTAAGTGTCAAAGTGCGGAGTCGGTGGTTAAAAGGGAGGACCGTAGGGAGCCACCGACAGTTTTGAGCAGGAGCGGGTCATGATCAGAGTTATCTGGCAGCAGTGTGGTCTGGGTCTGGGGGAAGGATGTTACTAATAAACTCTGGGGGAGAGAGATGGCCCCCTCTGGGTGTACCAGCATTGCACACTGAAATCCCCTCTCCCCTGCCCCAGGCAGGCTGAATGCATGATTCATGGGATATGAAGGGCAGGAAGGAACAAAGATGGCCCAGCCTGGGCTTCCCAGGGTCCCAGGACACACCAGGCAGGGATAAAAGGAAGGCAGGGTAAACAGCGAGGAGGAGCGGGGTGTCGGGGGAGCTGTTTTCCATGTGTGAATGGAGCCATGGCCGTTGGCAGGGTCTTAGCGATAGGACTTCAATAGGAGAAAGAGAGACAGACGGCAAATTCAGGTGGGGTCGTGACAGGGGTGGGGGGTGGGCTGCATCTCCTGGCCCTGCAGGAGAGAAGCTGTCCTGAGACCAGTGCCCAGGCTGGTCACCGAGCTCAGAGGCTGGCTCTTGTGTGGCCACCGGGACAGCACGCTGCCTGTACACTCCCCAGGGTCTGCCCATTCCTCCCCCCTCTGCCAAATCTCTTGCCTGCACTTTTTGGGTGTCCTGCCTTGCTCCCCCTCACCCTAGGATGGGGATTCCATTCACTGGCCAACACCTCAAAAGTTCCCTGTTGATGGGGGCACTCTGGGGGTTTCTCCCAGGCGATGAGTGTCCCTGCAAGACAGAAGGACAGGGCTGGCTTGCGGACAGCATCAACAGACTCAGAGCCTTTCTCAGACACAGGGAGGGGAGGGTGAAACCTGGCAAATGCCAGCCTGCAGACTAGCCAGCACGTGACTCAGACCTGGAAACAGGGCTTGAGGGGTCCCTCGGAATGGAACAATGTTTGACTGACCACCCTGTAAAATGGGCCCCCTTCTCCTGGCCGGCCATCTCGGGAGTATGGGCCGGCTGCATGAGCCCCAGCCTCCGGAGTCCTCCTTACGGAAAGGCCAGAGGAGCCTCCTGTTGAGGGTGAAGTGGCCAGGAAAGTAGGCCAGGGCTGCAGAGTTAATCGTCTTAGGAATGCAAGGATGTGTGATGACACAGGGCTGTCACAGGCCCATCCCAGTGTCCCACACGGCTCCCTGAGGCTCACCAGGATGTGCGGTGGCTCCCGGGACAGGGGACAGGGGACAGGGAACGAGATGGGAAGTGATGGGACAGCGTCTTTGTCTCAATACATGGTTCTAGGAAGAACAGAGTGGAGGACAGTGGAGGCCAGAGCCTGGGCTTCCCAGGGTCCCAGGACACACCAGGCAGGGATAAAAGGAAAGCAGGGTAAACAGCTAGGAGGAGTGGGGGGTCGGGGGAGCTGTTTTCCTCCCTTCACCCCCCGCAGCCCTCTCAGAGTGGGTCAGCCTGTCTGGCCCCAGGCCCCCTCTCCCTCTTGCCCTCCCTGCCCATGTCAAGGCCCCTTAGTCAGGGTTGGCTAAAAGTGAGCCTGGGGTGTGATGGCCAAGTGAGAGGGCTGGAGGGAGATGTGGGAATCCTCACGGGCCCACCAACCTTTCCTCGGCCCTGGGCAATTACGTGGCCACAGATCACAAGGAAACGTTGTGTAAGCACTTTTGTGAGCCTCATGGAATACGCAGGAGGCCTCGGGGAGTCCATAAAATTCAATCAGCCTGGTGAACCTGGTGCCGAACTTGTCTGGATGCAGAGAGACAGGTGCAAGGGTGGGCACTGGGGGGTGGGGCTGCAGGGGATGGTCTCCAGAGTCCGGCAGACACCCCCACCATCCCCCAGCCGCAGGCCTCCTTAGTTCCAAAGTCATCTGGACCGGCCAAAGCTCCAATTCTTCCTCCGGTGTGAGAAGGGGGGAGAACAGTGGGTCTCCTGAGGAGGCCCCGATTCGGGTGAAGAATCGGGGGCTGTCAGCTCACCCTACCCTGCAGGGCCAGAGTCAAGCATCCAGAGTCCTTCAGCCCAGCAGGGACACTGCTGCATCAGAACCCTTGGAAGGAAAGAAAAGAGTGAGGACAAAACACGGCTGTCCCAGGACAGCCACTTAGGGTTCAGAGCACAGGCATAAAAATGACATGAATGCCACTTGCTCAGTGTGACTTCACCTCTCTGAGCCTTAACTTCCCCTTCAGAAAATAGTAGGAGCCACTCCAGAGAGTTGTTGAAAGGACTAAGTGATATAAATTCACAGAAAGCGCTGCACACGACTCCTGCCTGTGGCACGTGCTCAAACGCTATTATTCTGTTTGTTTGATTAGACTCTGAGTCAAGTCTTGGGGACTAGAGGCCTATTTCTGAGCTTGAAAGGACTCAGCTCATTCTAGGGGACTCAAAGGGCAGAGGTTTACGTGGAGAGAGGAATTCTAGGCTGATCTGGAAGCCGGATGCTGTTAGACTATTTAAACCAGGAGTTCTCAGCCTCAGCACGGTGGTCTTTCTGGGCAGGTGAGTCTGTGTCGTGGGGGGCTCCTCTGCATCTTAGGGTATTTAGCAGCAGCCCTGGCCTCCATCCAGCCGAGTCAGTCATGCTGCCCAGTTTTGACAACCAAACATGTCTGCAGACATTGCCAAATGTCCCCTGGGGACCCAAGTTCCTTTCTAGCCTTGTTGAGAAACACTGGGCTGTAATAATGGGAGTGAGGGGATTTGGGAGCAGGGAAGTGGGGGAGGAGGGCTGCCGAGCTGCCCCCTTATATGCTGCTTTCCCTTGCAGGGAGAAGCCCATGGCTGGGACCACCACCCACGTTGCCCCCATGCTGTTCCTCGCCCTCCTGGTGCTCCTGGAGCTGAGCCTGGCAGGCTCCCTGGGACCTGGAACCCCTGCTCGGAACGTCCCTGAGAATCACATCAACCTCCCGGGCCCAGCACTGTGGACGCCTCAGGCCAGCCACCACCCCCGGCGGGGCCTGGGCAAGAAGGAGCGGGGCTCCGGGATGCCTGGCCGGGCCCAGGAGGGGGCTGTGGTCACCTCCACAAGGCAGGCCTCCAGGCTGCCAGGGGCAGGGGCCCTGCTCCCTGGGAAGAGTCCTGCAGGCCTGCTGCAGGACAAGAATCTGCTCTTGGGGCTGGCACTGCCTTACCCTGAGAAGGAGAACCGGTCTCCAGGGTCAGAGAGAGTGAAGAAACGTGGCAGAGAGCACAAGAGACGCAGGGAGAGGTTGAAACTGCACAGAGGTAGCTGGAGGTCTGGGAGGGGCTGGGGTCCTACAATGGAAAGGAGGGGCAGGGGGTAGGAAGGGAGAGGGTTCAGATCCAAATAGCCAAGGGGATTTCAGGGGCAGGCTGGGAGTGTCAATGGCGTGAGGTCCCTGGGAGGACATCCAGAGGTCCAGAAGGAAGCAGGTAGTGGTCACCCAGAGGTTGCAGGGTGGGGAGGCTATCTCACAAAGTCAGAGGGATCTGGTAAAAGGAGGAGGCTGGGAATGACCTGGGAGTGGAGCGTGGGAGGAAGAGAGGGATATGTTGCAACAGAAGCTCGGTCTTATCAGGAGTTGATCCTCATAAGTTAGGAAGTTCTATTTTGTATCTGACCTAAATCCATCCACTGTAACTCCTGAGTAGAAATGGACCAGTTCAGTGCCCTGCAAGTGTATCACTTAATCAACTCTGACGCATAGAGCCGGGTCTGAGAGCTCAGACTCTGAAACCAGATGTGCCCAATTCAGATCCTGGCTCCACCACTTCCTAGCTGTGTGGCCCTGGGCAAGTCACCTTTCTGTGCCTCAGTTTCTCCCTCTACAAAATGAGGATAATGGCCCCGTCTACACTCAGTCTAGATTTGGAGACAACTTGATGTGTAGAGTGCTGAGAATGGTGCCTGGAGAGTGGCAGGGACAATGAGCAGTTGTTACCGATTAATTCTCAGCTTTCTCGCGATGCTGAACCAGT
This sequence comes from Rhinolophus ferrumequinum, assembly GCF_004115265.2. Classification (NCBI taxonomy): domain Eukaryota; kingdom Metazoa; phylum Chordata; class Mammalia; order Chiroptera; family Rhinolophidae; genus Rhinolophus; species Rhinolophus ferrumequinum. Next base: position 7,916,765 of record NC_046292.1, read on the forward strand.
GTCCTCCAACCTGGACACGGATGTCCCAGGAGAGGCATCACATCCTTATTCTTCCTGCCTCTGCCCTGTTTGTTTCATGGGGTACTCCCCACCCCCCACAGCCCTCCTCATCTTCCTCTAAGTTTCCTCCACATTCTCAAATCCCTGTGAGCGTCTAGCTGCCCACTGGCCCCAGCCTCCCCCTCCCTTTGCCCGTTCAGCCTCTGAACAAACTGTCGCAGCAGCTCCACCCCGCTGGCTCCTCCCAGGTCTCACCTGGCCTGCAGCCCAGGTAGACAACCTCAATTTCCAAGACTCTTCATATGACAAGACTGCCTCTAGGGGCAGGTCTAGTGCTAAAAACGTGGATGAAGTGGGGGTTTTGCAGGAAGAGGGTGGTGGAGCCTCAGCCCCACTTCCTCTGCAAATAGCTGCAGCTCGCTTCCCTGCCAGGCCTACTCAGAACCCCCAAGTGGGCAGAATACAGTTGGCAGGTGGGGAGGGGGGTTAGCTTAGACTCTCAGCATCCCATTCCCTGGAGGTCATGTGTCAGGTTGGGGCGGGGAGCCTGGCATCCTTGAGGACAAACCAGAGGGCACACACGGAGCTGGACTCAATTCGGCTCAGCTCCAGCCACAGTGGGCAAGGGGAGGCGGGGACGTCAGAGGTCTGGAGGCCAAGCCCAGCCCCAGCCCTGCTGGCCAGTTGTGAAGCCTGGAAAATGAATGGAGCGGATTTGATGGTCCCTAAGTCCCCTTTTTATTCTCTGGGATTCATTTCTGGAGGGTGAGATGAGCCCAACTGACCCAACTAACCTTAAAGTCATATCTTATCTGAGAAAAAGAGGCAAGGATGAGCCCGGGCCCTCCAATTTCTCTCAAAGCCCCTTTGTTCCCGACTACCCCAACCCTGCCCAGACATACTCACCCTACCTCATGCCCATGTGTCTTGGAAGGTGGCAACGGTGATTAAAAGTATTGACTTTGCACTCAGGTGGACCTGAGTTCGAATTCAGACTTCAACACGCTCTAACTGTGTGCCCTCAGGCAAGTCACCTAATCTCTCTGTGCTTCAGTTTCCTCCCCTGTGGATAAGGCAGAACACCCACCTCCCAGAGCTCCTGCAAAGGTTAAATAAAATGACACTTGTAAAGCAGGATCAGACGTAGTACGACAGGGTTCTCACACAGCAGGTGCTCAGTACAGAGGGTGAGGCTTACCAGGACAGTAGGAAGCAGTCACTTGTGTGTCATAAGCTTGGCTCTCTCCTCCCAGCCTTTTCAAAGGCCACTCTCTCTGCAATGCCTCTCAGCTTCATCACATTGCTCCGCTACTCAGATTTCACCTCCTCCAGGAAGTCTTCCATAGTTATTCCTATTAGTTCCCGTTTGTTCCACTTAACACCCTGGCTGCGTTCAGCCAACCGAGACTTGGACTTCCTGGAATGTTACTTTAGAGGGAGAATCCTTGGGCTGTCTCCCCAGCAACACTGCAAATTCATCCAAGACATTCACCCACCTCCAGTCCCCCGTTTCCACCTCCCCAGGAGGGTAGGGAGCAGGGATGTTTGCTGGGCCAATGACTTGTCACAAGGTCCCTGCTACCCCTTTGTCTGCAGCAGGAAATGTAGGTTCTGCTTTGGGTGATGAGCGGTAGCAAACAGATAAAGCCCCTCTGTTTCCTGCTCTGTGTCTCAGGCCAAGGCTTGGTCCGAGGTCCCAGCTCCCTGAGGAAGAAGGTGGAGCTCTCCGAAGACCAGGTCCTGGATGCCGTGATGGAGGACTCCTCCACAAGCCTGGCCCCCACCATCCTCTACCTCACCACCTTTGAGGCAGCACCTGCCACGAAAGAATCCCCGATCCTGCCTGTCACGTCTCTGTGGCCCCAGGTAAGGGGCTTCAGAAGGACCTTGGAGCTAGAAGAGTCCTTGAGACCACATCATGTGGCACAGGAGTGGGATGGAATTGGTGAAAACCACCGGGATTGGCTGGATACCAGGTCTCCTAATGGCCGTCAGCCCAGGGGGGCGCTCTGTCCTAGAAGGGCTGCCACTGTCCCGGAGAAAGTGGTCCTGGGAGCTCACTCGAGGGGCAGCCAAGGAAGCCAGTGCCAGCTCAGCACACTGGGCTCTGCATCGAGAAGGCCCTTGGGGGAGAATTTTATACATACCAAAAAGTACAGAGAACAGCAATATAAAAAATTATGTCCCCAGGACCCAGAATTAACAAGCATTAGTTAACACTTAACATCTGTTTCACACCTTTAAAGGAGATGTAGGGAGACAGAGAAGGCGAGTAAGTGTGGCTTTGAAGTGTTTTTCTTTTTCAAAATAATATTTAAAATGATCAATAAAATATATATGTAGAAGGAAAAAAACATTATTTTTCAGCAGTAGATCTTTCTCATTGTCTTTCCGGGTCTTGCACCCCCCGAGGTTCTGATAAAACCTGTGGACCACTCCCAGAAACACATGGCTCTCCATGCTGTCGCAGACCCCCTGAAGTCCATCCGTGGGGCACCCAGCCCTGAATGTTGCCTGTGTTGCCCACTGGGCAGATCCAGCCCCAAGACGGCTGGCCAGGGCTGTGCGTGGAACTGAACCGTGGCCATGGCCACAATGGTGCCACGGAGAGCTGACAACTCCTTCAGGGGAGAGGAGGGACAAGGAAGTGTGCGGGTGGCGTCCTCCAACTCCCTCGCCTGGGTGTAGAGACCCTGAGCAAGCATGACTGTCTTCCCAGCCCCGCCCTCAGAGGGTTTGATGGACAACTCCTCCGTCTGGGTCGGTTACCTGAAGGCACCATCCTGGCGGGCTGGTGGGTGCACGGTGAGAAAATTGTCTGAGTGGCCACCGGAGCCTGCGCCTCAGTGTCCCGGGGCTGGGATTCTATCAGAGGATGAGCTGGCTTCGGAGGTCCCCCTCCTTTGCCCTCTGACCCAGGGGCCCCACATTCCAGCTTCCACTTGTTGGGAGCTGCAGGTTCCCTCCTCTCCACCCACCTTCCGCAGGCGCAGCCGAGGCCTGACGGGGAGGTGATGCCCACGCTGGACATGGCCTTATTTGACTGGACTGATTATGAAGACTTAAAACCTGACGTCTGGCCCTCTGCGAAAAAGAAAGGTACGTCGTCCTACCCCACCACTCCCGCGCTTGGGCTCCCTGCCTCCCTCCACCACCATCTGTTGGGTCAGCCCAGCCTGACCTACAGATACTCCAAGTGGTGGGGCAAGGCATTGAGTCTTCCCGAGAATGGACACCCCAAATGGAAATGCTGCTATCAAGAGCTTATCACATACCAAACCCTTTCATTTTACTCTAAAACAAAAACAAAACGGTATGTCTGTACTGCTGCGGATCCCGTTTTAGAGAAGCCATCAGTTGAAGCCGAGTGTCCTAGCCACACTGTGGGAGTGGCAGTGTGAACACTCTGACACCTGCATCCGCGAGCTTAATCTCTCTGCTCTGCTGGCCTCAGCATCTGACCACAGATCTTTTTGTCCCCAGAGAAAAGCCGGGGTAAACTCTCTGGTGATGGTAACGAAACATCACCAGCTGAAGGGGAACCATGTGACCATCACCAAGACTGCCTACCAGGTACCAAAGCAGAATCGTGTTCAAGGCTGGGTGCTGGGGGCCCTGGGTGGGGTGCGCTGGACCTCCCCAGGTCCGTGAGGACGGCCTGCAGGTCCATGACCCTCTACGGATATGTAAGGAATAACGACTCCAGCTACCACTTTACTGAGAGCTGCTGTCGAACTTTATTGAATCCTCATAGTAACCCAGAGAAAGAGACCCTGTCACCCCCAGTGTGCAAGCCAGGAAACAGCCTCAGAGAGGCTGTGTCTCAGCCAAGGTCACATAGCTGGGAAGTGGCCCAAACCTGAGCCTGCCTGGTTCTTAACCACTGCCCCACGCTGCCTTTAGTCCGGGTGGCACTTCTCTTGACTTCTTCCTCCTAAAACCTGGTTGGGCTTAATTCTGTCCTTGTCCCATCATGACACTCCTGGGCTTTCTAGGGAGGTTTTTGATGACATACTCAGCAAGCGACCTGATGTTTTGTCTGATGCCCTGACCTGCTGGCCGTGGTTGGGTCAGTCTGGACCCCTGGGAAGCAGATACTGAAGAGGTGTTAGATGACAGGTTTATTCTAGGGGAGGGGAGGTAAGGCCTGTGAACAATAAAAGGGGGAGAAAGCAGAAATTAACGGGGAACACTGTGATGCAGTCTCGGCCGGCCAGTGGGGAGCTCAGAGCAAAGATTACCTCCAAGGGGAGACCCACCTTGGGCAGAGATGGCCAGGCCCTGGTACCCCGATTGGCTGGGGCTGCTCAGGGACATTGTGACTTTGGCCCAGGTGGCTCCTGAAGGTGCTGACAACTAGAGGCCATCAGCTAACTGTTCTCTTTGCTGCTGGGCAGCAAATGCCTTGGAGGGAGGTCTGAGTGACACACCTTTGTGGCACCATGCTTGTTAATCGGGTAGCCAGAATATTCTACGAAACAGCAATCGAACCAGCATTTGGCATTGTGTAAGCCAGACCACCAGCCAGACCACCAGCTCCCTGACAGGCTGTTTTCTTTCCAAACCATTGTTTTCACCCTGAGCAGAAAGAAAAGGCTAGAGTTTGGGCCAACTGGACGGTCACTCTGAGAGCTGGCTCTGTGGTGGGTGAGGCCCCGCCTTAAGCCTGCTTTGGAAAATCTCACTGCTTCTGGGAGGGGAGAGGGGCTTTAGTTTCCCCATCTGTCAAAAGAGGACGTTGGTGTCAATGATCCCTAAGGCTCCCCCACTCCACCCCACCCCCGCTCCAAGCTGACTCTACACCTGGCAGCCCCCAGCTGTTCTACCCGCTTTCCCTGAGAAGTGATCCCACACCACCTTTGCCCCTCCCGTGACCGATCAATAGCCCATCTGGGGCAGCTGGGGTCTCTGCCACATGCCCCCAGGGGCCTCAGCCTCGGCATCCATCGGTGGTTCCGGCTGGGAGTCTTGCACACCAGATGGCCCACCCTACTGGGGCACGGCCCTGCCACAGAGATGATGGATCTCCTGTCCAGTGGGACCGTGTGCAGCGTGGCAGGGAGGGTCCACTCAGCTTGGCTGACCATGTGTGCTTGCTGTGTTGGCAGGGACCTGCTGCGACCTGCGGGAGCATCTCTGCACACCCCATAACCGGGGCCTCAACAACAAATGCTTCGACGATTGCATGTGTGTGGAAGGTGAGCCTGGACTCCCAGGGGGTCCCTTGTGCTCTGAGAATCACGAAACCTCCCTTTCTCCTTGAAGCTGGTTCTGCACTGAGTGGGGGACACGATTTCCTGGCAGAGGGTGGACTGTGGGGCCTCCAGCGAAGGAGAGGATGGGAGAATCCCTTGGGAGCTGAAGCCGTGAGCAAGAACAGCTTTGCTCAGGGCCTTCCCAATCTGTGAACTCATTTAGTCTTGATGCTGGCATCGTTTCTCAGATTTGCTTTTCTCACCTCATGAAATACAAGCTGGCATGATTTCCCATGATCTGGAGGGAAGGGAGGAAAGAGGAGCCTATCTCTTTAAATAAGATCAAATCTGAGAAGGCTGGTGCTTCCAGGCCAGAATTCTATCTCAGGGGAGGCATTCCAAGTGTGATAACAGGGCTGGGGGGTGGATTTCCCAGCATGTCCCAGGGAAGGATGCACTTGGCTGGTTACCTCTTTAACTCCTCCGAGCTCCCACCTGGAGCAGCAGGTGCCTCCTGCCCAGGTGTGCCCAGGTATGCCAGGCTCTGTGCTAAGCATTTTCCTCCCATGGTCTCCTTAAATCTTCACAGCCATCCCAGGAAGGGAGCTATTATGATCCCCATTTTACATGTCAGCAAACTGAGGTTAAGTGACTTGCCCAAACTCACACAGCTAGAAAAGTAGGGGAATGTTTTTAATTTTGTATTCTGAAACATTTCAAATATATGCTAAGTAGTTAGAATAGTACTCAGAATAATGAACCCCCATTTTCCATCACCCAGCTTAAATAATTACCAACTCAGCACCAATCTGTGGCGTCTCTCCCCTTCCCTGTTCCCCCATTTCAATTTGACTTTGAAAGAACTCCTGAGAGTTTAGTGATATTTCGTCTATGAACATTTCAGTATATGTCTCTAAAAGATATCTACTCTTTTAAAAACAATACCAAAAATAAACAATAATTACTCAACAGCATTCAATATCCAATTAGTGTTCACATCTCCTACATGAGAGAATATCGTCTCAGTCCCTTTCTTAACCGTCCTGAGATGCGTGCCCTATTTTTGCTTATATTAGCCTCAGATATTATCTGCTATGAAAGCAATAAAGTAACATAGGTCTGATTATTCATTCATCCAGTCAGTCAAGAAATATTTGTTGAATGCCTACTATATGTCAGGTACTGTCCTGGACACTGGAGATTCAGCAGTGAAAAGAGCCGGCAAGTTTTGCACCCAAGGAGTCCATTCTAGTGAGATGAGTAGATAATAAGCAAATAAATAGATGTCTTCAGGAAGTAATAGGGCTGTAAAGAATGTAATCCAAAGGTCTGGGAGTTGTTTCAGAAGGGATGGACAGGAGTGGACAGTGGAACCAGCTACCTCAAGATGGGGAGTCTGGGGGCGGTGGTGGGGGGAGTCCCAGGCAAGAGGCAGGAACAAAGCAAGGACCTCGGGCAGGAACAAAGCTGGTGTGTTGAGTGGGCCTGGCACACAGTGGCCATGGGGAAGTGGCACAAGGGGAGGTGGGAGAAGCTGGTCAGAGACCTTGTCAGCCTTGTTTGATTTGTGATTGGAAACTGCAGGCAGATTTTAAGCAGGGGAGTGACATGCTCTGACTTAGAAGTTTAAAAGTTCTCTCCGGCTGCAGGGCTGTGGGGGGTAGCAATGGAGACAGAGGACCAGCTGGGAGGTGAGAGGGGATAGAGGCAGGCAGGGGCGGAAGGCGGGATGGATGCTGGCAAGTGGCCTTCTGGTACCTGTGTGCAGGGCCACGGCCCCATTTCACAGAGGAGGAGACTGAGGTACACAACAGGCGGGAGGCACTCCAGGAGGGAGCCCAGAACAGGGTTGGGACCAAACCTGTCCTTGGCCTCTAGGCCCAGCCTGCCCAAATGCAGGGGACGTGGCCCTACTGAGCTGTACACACCCAGTTGGTGCCTGGCTGGACACAGTGGGTGGCCCAGGAATCCTTCCTTCCGCCCCTGGGCTTCAGGTGGGAGGGGGCAGCTTTCAAGGCATCCAGAGGGTATGTTGGCAACCAAATCCCCATCTGCTCATTTCAGCTGATCCCTCTCACAATGGTTGGTTCCAAAACTCTTGCTTCCTCCCTGGAGACTCAGGCTCAAAAAAAAAAAAAAAAAAAAAATGAAGAGTAGAAGTGACAGCTCAGGCAGCTCATTAAAATGGTCCAGGAGGAGGGGAAGTTGTCACCAAAATGCCACACCACAGATCTGTGGGATGCCAGGAACCGTCGTGAGGACCAGGGCTCTTGAAGACGCCTGAGATATCCCAGAATATTGAACACAGGGCTTAGCGCTGAAGTCCAGCAGTCAGGGCCAGCCTGGATTCTGGGGGGTTCCGGAAGGGCTTCTGTGGCTACCAACCACTCCTGCTCATGAATCCCCTGTCCCCTCCCAAATGTCACTTATGTGGCCACAGGTCTAAAAGCCCACTAACCCAGGTGTCAATTCTAGACCACCAAGCACATACTTCACAGCAGCCCCTTTGTTCTCGTGACAGTGACATAACTGGATCTTAAAGTAGCAATGTCTTCTCTCTGTGATCACTCCTAACCTGAAATGTAGGATTTGCTCAGGCCACGCTGACATCGCTTTCCCCCACCATCCAGAGGATGTGGCCTTGAATGAAAAGTGTACCTCCCCATGTATCTTAGGGGGTGCCTGTCTGAGGCCATCATGGAGACACAGCCAGGAAACCCTTCCCAGGATGGGCCAGCAGGGCCACACCTACTTTCATTAGGGTGGCCAGGGTGGGTCTCTGAGAGCTGAAGGCCATGAAGGAGCCACCTATGCAAAGAGCTTGGGGAAGGGAATTCTGGCAGAGAGAACAGCAAGTGCAATGGTCCTGAGGCAGGAAATGGCTGGGGTATGAGGCAGAGCAGGAAGACTGTTATCAGATTTCCTTTTGAGTACAATGGGGGAGCCATGGGGGTTTTATGGGGAGAGGGCAGAATTTGTGTCTCTTTACAAAGTCTTTAATACACTTTTTTTAGAGCAGTTCTGGGTTTACAAAAAAAAAAAATGTGCAGAAAATACATTTCTCACATACCCTCTCTGGCCCTCCAGTTTCCTCATTATTATCTTGCGTTAGTGCGGTACACCTTTTTACAATTGGCAACCCAATTTTGAAACATTATTATTATTAGTGAATTAAAGTCCATCGTTTACGTTAGGGTTCATGCTTCGTGTGGTACATTCTGTGGTTTTTGATAAATGCGTAATGACCGGCATCCGCCATTGCAGTGTCACGTAGCATAGTTTCACGGCCCTAAATATCCCCTGTGCTCCGTCTGTTCATCCTTCCTTTCTTCCCCATTCAGGCTGCGGTGCAAAGGATGGGTTGGCTGTAAGGCAGTAAAAAGAAGGGGGTGAAAGTGAGAGGGTGCAGGGGTAGGATGGGGAGAGGACTGGCTGGCATACCCCAATCCTGTCTCCCTTGCCTAGGGCTGCGCTGCTATGCCAAGTTCCACCGGAACCGCAGGGTCACACGGAGGAAGGGGCGCTGCGTGGAGCCCGAGACGGCCAACGGCGACCAGGGATCCTTCATCAATGTCTAGCTGCCCCACGCAAGGCGCCTCCCCACCGGCCTGGGGACTGAGGGCGGAAGGTTTGCAGAAGTGGGCAATTTGTTTATAACTAGCAGTGGGAGAGCACATGGGAGACCAGATGACAGGCTGCAAGCTTCGGCCCAGGACACTCCCCCCGGGAAGGGAGCTCTGGGAAACTGCCTGCCCAGGAGCGGAGCAGCAGGACACCTGCACCCACCGCCCCTCCCCTGGGGAACCCACACTAGCGGCGCATCCCTGCGCGGGGGTTCTCAGCCATGGAAATGGCGAGAGTGCCCTCTACTGTCCTACCGCAGCACTGCACCAGCTTCAAGTTGAAAAAAGAAGAGGGTGTTGAGCGGAAAAGAAATGGCAACTCCCTGAGAGATAGGGAACCCAAGGGCGGGAGATGAACACGGAACACCTCTTATGTACCAGGCACTGTGCGAAACTCGTGGCATCCGTTACCCCACTTAGTTATCACAACCTAAAGTAAACATTATCACCATTTACAGGTGAGGAAACTGAGGCACAGCTGAGTCGTATGACTTATATAGGGTCTCATCTCCGTGCTCCTCAAACCTTAACCTGTGTACGAATCCCCTGCGGTCTGGTGAAAATGCAGATTCTGACTCAGTTGATTCTGCCTTTCTAACAAACCCACCGCCTCTCTGTGCTGCTGGTCCTGGGACCCCACTGAGAGCACCCAAGCCCCAGGGAGTAAACGTGGATCCGGGTTACGAACCTGGGCCGAGGTTGTGGGCCTCCACAGGCCACGTTCTTGCTCCTCCACAGCTAGGGACTTATCCCAGCTTCTCCATGGTAGTTCCTTTTGCTAGAGTAAAGCTGCAATAACTGAGTGCTCTTTTCCTTCCCTGGACAAAGGTGTACCATCTTCAAAACAAAACCAAACCTGCAGGAAGCACCTGCTTGCTTGTAAGGCACGAGAGGAACGGATGGGCCTGCCTGGGAACTGGCATTCTGAACTATGATGGGTTCCATAGATCCCTACGGCCTCGCTCACCCGGTCCTGGGCCATATACTTTGGAGTTGTCCTGACAGCTTCCACCTCAGGGGTTCTTTACCTTTTGTACTTAATGCCCTTTGAGAATCTATCGCACACATGGACTGAAGAAACCCACACATTTGCCCATGGGCACCCACATTGTTTCATCTTGAGGTTCCCAGGCCTCGCAGAAGACCATGTCAGGAACCCCATCCCATACTTCTGCAGCAGAGCCCACTGAGGAGTTGGGGTGCTGCGGAAGTCAAGGTGCCACCTGGAGCTAACTGCCCCCCCCCCCGGCCAGACCCATGATGCCCACCCAGACCGTCTCTCCCAACAGAGCTGGTTCTAGAGTCTAGAGGTCACCTCCGGAGTGCCACTTGAATTCCCCCCTGGCATCTGGTCCAGGGCAAACCAGGTTGCAAATGACAAGCCTTCCCCATCCAAATCCCTTGCAGCCTGGACACCTGCCTGAGGGAGGGACCACGCCCACGGATGCCAGAGCTGTTTACTCCCTTGGGAGACATCAGTCGAGGTCAGGGGTCTGGCACCAAGGAAAGCAGACAGATCTAGGAGAAACCAAATATGCTTGCCCATTTCTCCTATTCAAGTTCAATGGGCCTGGGAATATCGGGAGGTGGGGCAGGGGGACTGAAAGAGATCAAAGCCGGCTCTTTGGAAATCAAATCCGCCGGCAGTTTTGTCTATTTGAGAGCAGACAACGCCCGCGCTGTGTGTGCCTCACAGGGGTGGCTGATTGAGACTGATGGAGCCCTCGGGGTGTGGCTGCAGGCAGGAAACCCAGCACGGTTTAGGTCTGGGGGGGCAGCAGTTAGACAACCCCGGACATCAGCAATGGAAAACAGAAGGTCAGGACAAAGCTAAGAGGACCCACAGAACTGTCACTGCCCACCAGAGTATTCCACGGTTGGAAATTCAGGGCCTATTTGCACTAGCTACCTCCATTTGGCATTTGCAATGGGGGCTGGGAGTGGAATCCTCTTAACTCCAGAGTTAGGGACCTCCAACCCCCCTCAGTGTTTAGGTTTTTCCTTAGGTCTATCTTAAATTTCTTCTGCTAGTACAGAAGCCAATTTCCTCTAATCCAGGGTTTGCCCAACTTTACCATGGGGGCGCCAGAGAAATATTTTAGGCTGTGTTCCAATAAAACTATTTATGGACAGTGAGATTTGAACTTCATATAATTTTCACATGTCACCAATTCTTACTTGGCTCTTGAGTTTCTAAAACACATTAAAGAATGTAAAAACCTCTCTTAACTTGTAGACTAGACAAAAATAGGCAGGGGGTTGGATTTGGCTCACAGGTTGCCGTTTGCAGATAGATGCCTGTTCTAATCTGCTAATCTCAACCTTGGCTGCACATTAGAATAAGCTGAGGAATATTTAAAGGCCCTGATGCCCACCTGCAAAGATTCTGTTTAATTGGACCAGGTTGTGTCTGGGTTTCATGTGTTTTCAAAGCTCTTCAGGTGACCCTAATGTGCACCTGGGTCTGAGGGCTGCTCTCGTCCCACCGACTGTGGGAATGCACCTGGTGACAAAAGGCCTGCTCCACCTCTCACCATCTTTATGACCTTAGAAAAGTTCCTTGAGGTCTCTGTGCCTTGATTTCTTCATCTGTAAAATGGGGATAATAACTCTTCCTTCATAGAGGTGTTGTGGGAAGTAATCACGAAAAACCTTTTTATATGCTTCAAACAGTGCCCGGCACATAATAAGCCCCCAGTGTTAGCTAATTTATTTTCGAGGATAATTTTGGTAGGTGTCCTGTTCTTTGACAATGATCCATTGCATATTCAAAGATTCATTTCTAAGTCACCGTTCAGGCTTCTTGCCCAAACTGTTACCCCTGGAACACTGGGGCCACGAGATGCTCCATTAGAAAGTAAGTGTGGATCAAAGAGGTTTGGAAAACTGCTCTGGACTCAGCCTGAGGCAGCATGCACAGATTCCGGGCACTGAGGCAGAGCTGGATGTGTGGGTGGCTTTGTGATAACAGGTTCATGAGTTTTTAAAAATATATCCTGGGGAGGGGGAGCTGAGCAGGGGGCCAAGTGGAAACCAATAGCTGCGGGACAGTCACCTGTGGCCTCCTGCATTCCTCCTGTGGAGCCTTGCAGCCATTCCCCAGAGATACTCACCGTTCCCACGAGGCTGCCTTTCTGTGATTTGTCTGGCATCGCCAAGAGTGGTTCCCAAGCCTACTGGGAGTGTGCCGAGGGTCAGAGGACATGAGGGCCAAGTCTCATGGGAACGTGACAGCTTCACTGGCCCTTTGGGTAGTAACAGACAAGAGAAATCGCAAAGCCATGGCCCCCTTCCTCTGCTCAGGTGCTCAGGTGAATCCTTCCTTCAAGCCATATTCAACATACCCCATAAAATCAAATGTCCAGTAATGGGCATCCAGCTCCCCAGAATGGGATTCACTTTGCAGCTGGAGAGACAGTGGTGATACATGTGCCCTGCAAAGAACATGTTTTATAAAACACAGAACAGTAAGGAAAAGTGCATGCTGGGAGAGACAGTGGGAAGGGCCAACAAAGCAAACCATTTAGGCTCCTCCTTAGGGGTTTCACGGGGCTGGAAGGAACACCTACACCTGTATGATGACCTTCACTCTCGTGTGAGATTGTGAGGAGGGTGTGTGGAGTGTGTGCGTGGGCTGGGGAGGGGACGGCAGGAACTAACTGGCAGCTTGCAGAACGAAGGGCGTACATTGCAGGGAGTGTATTTTCTGTATCCTACGTCAGGACGGCTGATGTGATTTAGGATCCATGACCTCTTCTGGGTGCAAGAGGCTTTCTAGTCCCTCCTTACTCCCAGCGTACTCCAGAACCGGTATCACCTGGCTGCTTGGTAGAAACGCAAGACCCCACCTGCTAAATCAGAATCTCTGGGGGTGGGGCCCAGTCATGTGGGTTTTAACAAGTTCTCCAGGCCATTTTTTTCTGCAGGAGAAAGTGAGAGACAGGTCTAGGACCTGGAACTGTTGGGCCAGGGGCATTGGGATGATTCAGGGGCATTTGCATTCAGGTGTGAGTTGGCGAATCTGAGATTTCCCCAGTTAATAACCAGCAATGACGAATTCGCAGGCTCTGAGACCGGCCTCCGGGATTGGAACTGGTCTTTATTTTGAGAGGAGATCAAGTGGATCACCTGGGCCTGGGGCCCTCAGTCATTGGGTGTTCGTCCTCTTAGGAATGTCCCTGGGGGGCTGTGGTTCCTCTTTAAAGTGTGGGGCAACAGGGGGAGGGGGCGGTGCTATGCCCTTGTAGTCCTGTGATGGCGTGTTGCATGTGCTCTCTTGAGCTGTAAATAAAGAGATGATGGTTGATAAGCTGACTTGTTGTCTCTCTCTGCCCCCCCAGGAGATGGGCTGTGAGCAGTGTCAGGGCATTTGGAGGGGACGCGAAGCCTAGTATTTCCCCTGCCATCTCTCTTTCATTCACTCACGCTTTTGAGCATTTGCTCTGAGCTAAGCAGTAAACAGGGCAGCCTCTGCCCTCACCTCGATGTCATCACGGTCCTTTAACCAGACCTCTTGGACGGGAGTTTCGGCTTTTTACCTCCCTCCCTATTTTAGGGTTGAGGCAGCTAAGGTCCCAGAGAAATTAAGAGGCTGGTCACAGCAGACTGGCCTCCAGCAGTTCCATTCCAGGCCTGGGTGGCCGAGTGCAGAGAAAAGCAGGCGCCGACTTGGGCAAGATGGGGGAGAACAAAGCATCGCTGCCTGAAGCCGGGCATGGGCGGGCACAGGTGCCGTCTTGTGAAAGGACATGAACTGACAAGAGGGTGGCCTGGCTTAGCACCAGGAAAGACATCTCGTCTCAGTGGCAGCTCCAGCCAGCAGCACCCAGCTCTGCTGACCAGGCCCTACCAGGCCGGCCGATCAGAGCAAGGCTCTCAGTGGCTCTGTGTATTAAAGCCAAAGCAGGGTCCAGACTTTCCTGGTGGCCAGGGTCACCACAGATACGGGCTGCCCTTACGGGCCTGGTGTCTCTGTGGGGAGCTCCCTGCCCAGACACCACTGAGGGGCTGTCTCCTGCAGCCTGAATGGGGGGAAAACCCTAACCCAGGGTGTCAGGCAGGGTCACAGCTCCTGCTCCCCACATAAGAACGCAGGACATGGTGAGGCCAAAAAGGAACACCCACGGAGCCATGATACGGGAGTTATACCACCGTATTCTTGCTAGCAGCTGTGTTGGAGACACAAGAAGCAGGAGCCACACGATCTGCAACCTGCTGTCCGCTTCTCTGCCAACCAACCAACCCCACTTGCTAGCTGCAATCCGCCATGCTAACTGCAATCTACGCTTGCTAGCTTAGCCCCCATCTTCTTGCTAGCCCCCATTTTCTGCTAGCGTAGCCACGGCAGTTGTATTAGTGGCCAACGGCTCACTGGTTACAGCTGACGGCCAACTAGCCACAGCTGATGGCCATCCAGTCACAGTCGATGGCCATTTACTACCCGAGTGAGCACCTTTCCACGTGAGGCCGAGAGCCTGGAAACTGCACTCCTGGCTCTGTCCCCACACAGGGTTTCCCAAAAATGTGGGCCTGAGGCTCCCAGCATCAGGATTGAATGAGGAACAAACCCAGCTGTTTCAGCCCCACCTGGGCCCCTCTCTCGGGGTGGGCTTGGAAATCTGTATGTTTGATGAGCTCCCCACCCCAGGTATGAGAACTACCACACCAAACCTTCCCGAGAACTCACTTCCTCCCTGCTCGGGCCCCAGGTAGCTGACGAACCTTCCACGGGGGATGGTTCTCAAGAATCAAGCCCAGACGGTCCCCTTCCCTATAGCCTTTGCAAGTCATACCAGCTCTGTCCTAGCTGCTCAGCTCTGCATTGTAGTGTAAAAGTAGCCACAGATGACACGGAAATGGAAGGGTGCAAACAGACGAGGAAGGCTAAGTACCAGTGAAACTTCGTTTATATAAAAGGGCAGTGGGCTGGCTCTGTCCACGGGCTGTAGTTTACCAGTCTCTAATGTACACTGCAGACCCATAGGTCAATGGTGACAGAAAGGCATGCTGGGGCTTCTGAAAACCCCTTCTGTCCTGAGATGTCAACTCCAACCATTTCTACTAACAGGGGTCAGAGCAGGGCTGAAGTGAGGGGTCAAGACCTGTCGAACAGAAGACCACAGGGATTTCGGCTTTCTGCTGGCAGCCTGGGTGCTGCCCTCAGGGGCCCAGGTGGCTGGATTTGGGGTGTATCAGCCAGGGTTCTCCAGAGAAACAGAACCAACAGGGTATTTATTTTTATATATCTTTAAATGTCTATGTATTTCTGTATCTCTTCTTTATATACGTATTTATATAGATTTATTTTAAGGAATTGGCTCACACTATTGTAAGGGCCAGCCAAGTGTGAACTCTGAAGGGCAGTCCAGCAGGTGAGAAACTCGGGCAGGAGTTGATGTTGAGTCTTGAGGCTGCATTTCTTCTTCAAAATCTCAGCTTTTGCTCTTATGGCCTTCAACTGATTGGATGAGGCCCTCCCACACGAGGGAGGGTAATTTCCTTTATTTGAAGTCGACTGTTTGTAGATGTTGACAAATCTACAAAATGCCTTCACACAACATCTAGGTTAGTGTGTCATTAAAGCCTTATGTACCATGGCCTGGCCAAGTTGACAAAGAAAACTGACCATCACAGGGGCCTGGGGGGCCAGGCATGGCTCCCGGGCTTCAGCCCTAGACCACAGCACCTGGGCATGTGGCAGACTTGTCTTTGGCATATTGTGAGCTCTGGGTTTCCTCACTCCTTTGCCAGCTTGAGCGTCAGGTGGCAGCAGTAGCTGCCATCTGTCATGTACATGTGCATGCGTGCCCTGGTGTGCCCAAACGAGTGTCTACTCAATGTCAGAACATGAAATCTCGGAGTGGGGTGTCCGTGTGAATGGACATATGACCGGGTAGGCAAGTGGCTAAACAGAGGTGCCCGTGTCCCTTCGTTGTATGCCCCCGACCATGAGGCCCAGGTGTATCCTGAACCCCACGCTTGTGCCTGGGAGACCGTGGCAGGAAACCTGGGCTCCATCCGCCCTGGCGATTGGTCAGTGCAGTGGGGCAAGTTGGTCAGCTCTGCACATTGTGGTCCTGGGCTGTTGTCTCTCCCTGTCCTCAGCCTTGGTCTTGTGTCAGCGCCTGGCACAGAGTGGAATACAGTCGTCCCCCTTATCCACGGTTTTGCTTTCCATGGTTTCAGTTCACTGCAGTCAACCATAGCCTAAAAACATTACATGGAAAATTCCAGAAATAAACAATTCATAGGTTTCAAATTGCAAGCCCTTCTGAGGAGCGTGATGAAATCTCGAGCTGCCCCACTCTGTCCCACCCAGGATGTGAATCATCCCTTTGTCCAGTGTCTCCATGCTGTACATGACACCTCCCCTGTTAGTTACTTAGTAGCCATCTCAGTTATCAGAGCTACTGTTGTGGTGTCGCAGTGTTGTGTTCAAGTCACCCTTATTTTACTTAATAATGTTTCATTCACCTCCCTTCATCTCATCACGTAGACTATTATCTCACATCATCACAAGAAGGAGTCCAGTACAGTAAGATATTTTGAGACAGAGACCATATTCACATAAGTTTTATTGCAGTATATTTTTGTAATTGTTCTATTTTATTAGTTATTATTCATCTTTTGTGCTTAATTTAAAAATTAAACTTTCCCAGTATGTATGTATAGGAAAAAACATAGTATACAGGGTTTGGTACTATCCGTGGTTTCGGGCATCCACTGGGGGTCTAAGGGAGGGGAGGGTGGGTGGATAAGGGGGGACTATTGTATATGTTTAGAGAGGAAATGCATTCATTTGAACACAGCCCTGGCCTCTGTTTATTGAGCTATTTATTGAGGCACCCATCCTCTCGTATAGCGGAAATTGTTGGACCCCATTTTGCAGAGGAGGAAAACTAAGGCACCGAGAAATAAAGGCCACTCGTCAAAGTCGGGCAGTAGTGACAGTGCCAGGGGACTTACCCAGGTCTCTCTGACTCCAAAACCTGATTATGTCCACTGACCCCATGTTGTCTCCCAAATGCCTCAAGTTTATTGAGCACCTACTAGGAACCAGTCACCTATCCTTGCACCCCCACCCACCCACTGCCCAGCTCACAGAAGCTGTGCGGCTCATCCAGCCATCACCAAGGCTGCTGTCAGGGCCGGTAGGGGATAAGACCTCTGCTAGGCAGGCCCCAGCCCTGGGCTTCCAGAACCAAAGGTCATGCACTCACCTCCGGCTGCCTCCTGGAGGAGCCTCTCAGGGAGGACGGGGATCAGGTTTCCTCCCAGGGACTTCCCAACTGGTGGAACCTGTGGAGGCACCCCGCCCGACCCCACCATCTGTTTCCTCATTCTTCTCTTATCTCTCCCTCTGCCCGAGCACAGGCTCCCTGACTGCCTGCCCCCCACTCAAAGGGAGGTGCGACCTCATGGAGCCTGTGCAGAGGCAGGCGAGGAGCCGTCTGCAGTGAGTCAGCCCAGCAGCAAAGGGTGAAAGCAAACACCAGGACCCAACCCATGACAGATAGGCATCTTGGAGGCTCTGGGGCTCAGCCGCCATACCCGGTCTTGTTTGTGTGTCTGAGCATCTCTAAGGCGCGGCCAGAGCCCTCAGATGCCTCCCTTGGAATTCCAACCCCATCCCCACGGAGAGAAGGTCAGGCTGGACAAAGAGAAGGAGGTGGCAGCCTGAACTTGGACAGAAGGAGAGAACCAGGACAGGCAGTGAGAGGCGGGAGGCAGTCAGCACACATTTAATGAAGACCTGCATGTGTGCGCATACACGTGTGTGTGCACATATGACATAAAGAGGATTGCTGCAGAAGGATAAGGGGAAGGAAAAAATGCCATAGGACAGAGTTAGAGAGCTGCTGTCTTGGGCAACAGCCTCTTAAATCCGCTCTTTCTGGCTGGTGTCTAACACAAGCAGTTTCCTAGAATCCAACAGGGCCCAGGCAGTCTCCTTTTCTGCTTTTCCCACACTCACCAAGGGGTCCACAGGGTGTTCTGATGGGTTCTCTGATGCCTGATTTGAGTGCAAGGGTCTCTGGAGGGACAGGGGAGGATCACTAAGTGTTTGGTGAGGGCTTGCCAGGATGGGGCAATAATTTGCATAGGACCCTGATGAGATGGCAAAACAAAAAGGAACATCAGGGATCACTGGCTGCAGTCTATGGCTCAGGGAGAAGGAGTCAAGACGCTTGGTTGGGCCTTTAAAAATCAGCGATGGAGGCTGCTGTAAGTTTGAATTCTATGCCATTGGGACAAACAGTTCCAAATCAGCACCGCCCCCCCCCTTTGTTTTGGCTAGTCACAAAGACAGGTGTCCCCTCTGGAGAAAGGGGGCTCCCACACCTCCCAGCGATGTCCAGGTGCCTCCAGAAAACCCAGGAACTGGGCAGTAGCAGCCCGTCCACCCTGAACGATAGTATGGGCACGGTGACTTTACCAACAAGTCATACTGGCCTCGATACCTTCAGAATCTTGGCATCAACCAGAGCCTGTGCTGAAGAACAGAGGATGAAGTCTGGGAGCCCCGGAGAGCCACCCCGACTCCAGTCCACAGGGTTCTATTCTGTTCTTTCACTTCTGCCCATTTCTGCTGTCTCTGCTCCCAGCAGCTGGCATCAGAGGGAGAAGATCCCGTCCACAGATACAAAGAACAGCACCGACCAACAAAACACCAGGCCTTCCACAACCCTGCCAGAACTTAGGCCAGAAACACAGCCGGTGTGTTTGTGACAAGCTGAGCAGAAATGCTGGAGGATAGGACACCAGATCAAATCTCAGTGACATTCCCTGTGCCACCAAGGGCCACACCCTATCTTCCAGAACCTTCTCTGATGTGCTTTTGTGGACGGCCCTGCATTCTCATAGGCACACGTGCCTTTCAGACAGTGTTTTGGTTCTTTTCTCTGTCGGTTCCAGTTTGATTTACACAGTTGGGAAAGGAAGGGGCCGGGCCACCTAAGAATTGTTGGGTGTCCAGGACTCTGAAGACCAAAGGACAATTGGAAACCATTTCAAAGCCTTTCATATGGGAAGCCTCCTTTGTGCTTCACACAGCCCCGGGGTTGACTATTACTGTCCCCATTTTCTAGATATGCAGAAAAAATTTCACAGACTAAGTGGTGACTAACCCAAAGTCACACAGATGTCAAGGTCAGTGCTGGGGGTCGAGGTTGCTCAAATGCTAAGGCCTGGCTCCCAGGCTTTGCACATAGGAAAGGGGGATGGGTGGAATCTTCTCTCCATCAAAGGGGCCTTTTCCAGCTGCTTCAATCCTGGTATTTATTGTGCGCCAGGAGATGCTGAGAGGCGCTGAAAGATGCTGCGTGTTTTTTCACAGCAGCAGGGCAGCTATTCGCTTCCTGAATGTTTACAAAGTGCCAGGAGCTGTGCCAGGGATGCTATGTAAATGATCCCACGTGATCCCCACAATCACCCTGAGGCTAAATAACTTGCCCAAGATCACTCTGCAAGGAGGAGGCAAGACAGGGATCCAAAACATACCTTTACCTAAAGGACACAGGCAATCATAGGAAAGACATGGCTGTGGCTGCTTCATCAGCCATTTCCATAACCAGTGGCACTTACCAAGTGCCGTCCTCAGCAGAGCCTGGACTATCCGTGGCATCCTGAGGACAAGCAGGGAATTGGGTGGCAGGTCTTCCAGGTGATGGGAGGAAGGGGTGCACACAAATTTGTTCAGTGGATGTACCTCGGTTCATTCCCTGAGCACCCAGCATGCCCCAGGCCAGTGTTGAGGTTCCAAGACCCTCCTAGGATTTGCAGTCTAGGTGGGGGTGGGGCAGACAATAAACAAGTAAACAAGTAAATTGATAGGTCAATACCTTCACATATTGGTAAGTGCTATGAAGAAATTACAATAGGACAGTACAACCAACTTGGAAAACAGTTTGGCAATTTCTTAAAAAGCCAAATATACACCCGTCATATATGGTCCAGCCATTCCACTCCTAGATATTTACCCAAGTAGGTGTTCAATAACTATTCTCTGAATGAATGAATGAATGAATGAATGAACGAATCTATTCTGCATGTCAGATTCTTTGTTGAAGGTACAAAGATAAAACTTGGCCGAGACAGACAGGATTGGTCAGGGACATGAAAACTTTAAACTTGGGGCGGCAGGATGGCTCAGTTGGTTAGAGTGCGAGCTCTCAACAACAAGGTTGCCGGTTCAATTCCTCACATGGGATGGTGGGCTGCGCCCCCTGCAACTAAAGATTGAAAACGGCGACTGGACTTGGAGCTGAGCTGCACCCTCCACAACTAGACTGAAGAACAACGACTTGGAGCTGATGGGCCCTGAAGAAACATACTGTTCTCCAACATTCCCCAATAAAATTTATAAGAGAAAAATTTAAACTTGACTTACAAAAGTATGACCCCAAAGCCTTGTGGAATATGCTTTGTGGGGGTCCATTTGACCTTCCATAGTTACAACTGGGTCACGGCAGGAACTCTGACTCCTTTAAGAATAGTTTTACTTTCTTGTGTTCCCTCCCCACCCCAGCCAACTGGGTCTGTCCCCACTTCCCCAGCTGGTCAGGATGAATACAGCTCTCAACCACAAGGTTGCCGGTTCGACTCCTCGACTCCCACAAGGGATGGTGGGCTGTGCCCCCTGCAACTAACAACGGCAACTGGACCTGGAGCTGAGCTGCGCCCTCCACAACTAAGACTGAAAGGACAACAACTTGACTTGGAAAAAGACCTGGAAGTCCATGCTGTTCCCCAATAAAGTCCTGTTCCCCTTCCCCAATAAAATCTTTTTTAAAAAAATACCCACCACTTATTGAGGAATTACTCTTTTCTATGTACTCTACTGACAACAATAATTAACACTAATACACTAATAATTATTAATAAAAGTACAGCCAATCCTGACTAAGTGCTTACTGTCTGCCAGACACTGTCCTAAATGTTTTTCATGTATTAATAAATCCTAACAACGCTTTGGAGGAAGCCACTGTTATTATCCTCATTTTACAGATGAGAAAACTGAAGCACCGAGAGGCAAAGTGACTTACCCAAGTTCAACCAGTAAGTGGACAAAGCCAGGACTCAAACTCTGTTGCTCTGTTCTAGCGCAGTTCCCCTGTGCTTTAAATCCCCAAAAATCAAGCTAAATGAGCTGTACCCATTGGGCTGGTCTCTAAAGATCACCAGCTCTCAGTTACAATGGCAGATGCTATGCTGCTCTACCCCTGGGCTGGAGGGCTTTGTCTCTGAATGGGGCATTAAATTAGGTCAGTGGGTACTGCAGGTCCTGCAGTCTTTCCTTTGTGTTGGAGAGAGTATATGTCTTGATATGATCTCAGGACCCACCCAGGCAGTTTCGCAGGTTCCCACATGGTCTCTCCTGTCCTGGAGACACGAACAAGTTGTCAGACAGACCGTAGGGGACCCTCTAAATAAAGTTTTCTCTGGTCATGGGTGAAGGATGGGGTACAGGGGAGGATGGCGGTAGTGGGGATTTACATTCCTGTTGGGAGGTGGTCAACAGCCTTTGAGACGGCAGGTGAGACAGCTCTCTCTTTCCTCAATTTCTTCCATTCTTGGTTAAGAGGCAAACAGGTGTCTTGACAGACTCTTTCTTCACTGGTCTGCTTTTTTCTGGAAACAGGTGTGTCCTACAGGTTTTCTGCTGGTCTTCCAGATGGATTTTTCTACAGCTTTTAGTTTGTTCATTCAAGTGGCCCCTTGTGTGTTGATAACAACAATATTTTCTATGTACTGCTCATCGAGTAAGTGCCAGGCACTTTTCTAGGCACTTTCCTTTGACAAAAACTCTATCCTTGACCAAACTTTAGTTAGGCTCATGAGGCTTCTCCTCAAACTCGGCCTCAGCCTGGCCTCGGTGTGCAACCTGTTCTTGCTGGGCCTGCATAGCCCAGTTTTAGCAAGAATCCCCCTGCCCTGGATAACTGAACACCCTCCACATCTGATCAAGTTCCTCACCTGCCCTCCCTCACCTTTTGATGTCTACGTCCTTGGCCTGCCTTTAGCAAGAATCTTGTTAGGTTGGTTTAGCAAGAATCCCCCCAGCCTTTAGTGTCTCCTCTTAGTAATTTTCCATCTACTGAGCCCTCACTCTGCTGCTTCGCTATAAAACCCCACTTGTCCTTGCTGTTCATAGTTAAGCTTGATTTTTCTCCCCTCCTGCAACATCCCTATTGCAATAGTGTTGGGTGAAGTCTTCCCTACCATTTTAACAAATGTCAGAATAAATTTTTCTTTAACAAAATGGATTCGTTCATTTATCCTCACAAGGGTCCTCTGAGGTAGGTACCGTCAATGTCTCTAACACTGGAAGGTCGAGAGGAGAGAGGATTTCCTGAAGGATGAGATAGCAGCTGTTGCCACATCCTCACTTTGCACCTGGACATACCCCCAAGTTCTCCTGGCTGCAGGTGGTCCCGTCAGTCCACCTGCTGGGATATTAACCAGGCAAGATATTGCTCCCTTTGCGGCAAAAGTCCTGATGTTCTCCAGCCGCCCCCGGGAACTCCCTGAGCAACGTGTGGACGGAGCTGGGAGCCAGCGGGAAGCGGGTGCTGGCCGACGCCGTCCCCTGGCAAACGGGCAGTGGTCATGTGACCCGAGTCACGTGGCCGGGAGCTGAGCTGGGGTTAGAGCCCAGGCAGCAGGGCTGGCTGGTGCTGGCAAGTTTGCTTCCCGAGTTCCAAGACCCCGCGGCTGTCGCACAGGTGCCTTCCGCCTAGGTCGGGATGGAGCTGCCAGCCGTGAACCTGAAGGTGGCGACGGGCGGGGCGGGGGTGGCCACGCCGCAGGCGGGCGGGCGCGGGGCGGGTCTCCGGGAGTGTGGGGGCCGTTTGCGCTTTTAAAGTAGGATTTTGGAGGTGAGAAGGCCGGGAGTTTGGGAAAGAAAAGGCGTAAGGAGAAAGAAAAGATACAGACCCCTGGTGAGAAGGAGGCGGGCAGACAAACCAAGGCCGGGAGAGAGATCCAGGAAAAGGCCAGGAGGGAAAACCGAGGGAAAGGGCCGCCCCCTCCGGCAGTCGGATCCCTGCCACTGGGAGCACCCGGCCCTGGAGGATTGCTGTGGCCTACGCCACCAGAATTCCCCTGGGGAAAGAGGAAGGCGCGGGGGAGGGACTAAGACCCGGAGTGGGGCTTGGAGGCGGACACCTCCCCTCCACCTAGAGGGAGAGAGGGAGGGCGGAGGAGGGAGACGGAGAGAGGTGTTAGACCTTTCACCTGGCCTCCCATAACTTCAAGGTAGCCTCCTTTGTTTGCTAAATCCGGTTAAGAAAAGTAGATGTGCCCGGACTGGTGGTTTACAAAATGTATCAACCCTGCGTCCTTATTTCCCAAGAAACACGAACTCCAGTAGAAGTTGCTTAACGCCAGAAAACCACAACTTGGTGCACTTAGTAAAACACTGCAGGGCTTCCTGGGATGTCTTCATTTCCTGAGCGGCTCTCCTGAGCTCCTCAGGATGCCACTGGCGGAGGTTCATTTTCTCCCGCCACACCCCAGCCCGCTGTGCTTCTTGGCTGGGTTTGCGACAGAGGGGCTGTGGCCTTTTTAGCTTTGGTCAGGAGGGGGTGAACCTTCCGCCAAACCTGCCATTTTGGGTCTCGGTGCAGTCTCCTTTGAGACTGGATCCAGGAATGCCCTTTTACTCACTGGTGACAAAGCATTTAGCAGCCATGGTGTCCGGTACTAAAGGAACCCAAAAGATAGATGACTACAAAACAGCACATCATTCATATTTGGGTTATGAGACCTGCTCTGTGCTATGACTTCATACAGGCAGACTTCCAGTAATCACGCTCGCTGGGACCAACCTCCCTGAAGCTTCTAGTCAACAGCTGCGTGGAGAGATGTCTGGAGCAAGAGAATGGGCTTGGGTTGAAGGTTTATCTGGGAAGAAATTGCCATGAGGGAAACATCCATACTCACTCTGTTCCAGGCAGTGTGGGGTTAATGCCAACTGCCTTTTCTCTAGCGATTTGCCTAAAACAATGCTAAGAGAAAATCAGGTGAAGGACAAAGCTGCAGGAGTTGAGAAGGAAGAAAACTCTCATTCCTGGGGCATCTGTGGTGTGCCAGGTTATTTGTTTAATCACAACAGCCTTCCGGGAAAGCTGATATTGTCATCTTTTACGGATGAGCAAACCTTGGCTCAGATCAGATAAATAATTTGCCAAAGTCCCACAGGGATTAAGTGGCAGAGTCAGGATTTGAACCCACCAGGGTCAGACTTCAAAGCCAGCCTGAGACCTTGCCTGGTCACCAGTTAGGGCTGACTTCTGCCTTGATAGTTTATGTCCATCAGGGGGACTTAAGTCTGTTTGGGGCTTTTTTGCAGCAACTTATTGGCCTGACAGACCAAGCACTACCATGGGTGTGAGCTGTGCTGGCTTTCGGTGCCCAGAATGAAACTCTGGTCCTTCCCTTGATTTGGGAAAAAAGACCCTCTGTCTCTATATAGGTCTTCCGCTGTTACTAGTCAGAGACAAGTAAGTGTCAGGAGGCCCTGAGGGACCAGGGTTGCCAGGTAACATATAGGATATCCAGTTGAATTTGAATTTCAGATCAGCAATGAATAATTTTTTATCATACGTATATTCCAGGCAATATTTGGGACATACTAACAAATTATGCATTATCTGAAATTTGAAATGAAGTGTGCCGTATTGTTAAATCTGGCCTTCCTATGGAGGGTAGCTGTTGACCCCGGGTTCACAGGCACTTTCGTGGGTTGTTCCGAGATCAGGGCCCCGAGGGGGCTGGGGAAATGCAGCCCGTGGGCCTGCCCTCCCTCCCCACTCCCTTATTTCATACATTCTTTGGGAATTGGCCGAATGCCAGCTTGTGCCCAGCCAGAGTGGGCAGTGGTACCCGGTTAAAAGAAATAGCTGCTCTAGGCCCTTTGCACAAAAGGTAGTCCCTAGCTGAGCCCCATCCCTGAGGCAAGTCTTGAGCCAGAGGGATGACACTGTGACAAGCTTAGAAAGGACTAGACTTGGGTTCATGACGTCTTGTGGAAAGAGGCCCTTGTGGGAAGAGGGTGGGGGTGGGGCGGGTAGTGGAGCATTTGGGTTGAGAACTCAGGAAGCTGACTTCCTATGGTAAGGAGGACAGCTTCGTATCAAGGGCTGCTTACCTGGCAGGCACTGTGTTGAGTATTCACATACCTCTCCACTTCCCTGTACCACTAGATCCGCACAACCCTACGAAACAGGCATATTGTCCCTACTTTACGGAAGAGCAAGCTGCAGTTCTGAGAAGTCAAGTAACTTGCACAAGGTCACACAGCTTCTGCAGCATGGAGCCAGGATCAGCTATCTGGCTGCAGCGCTCATGCAGTTAACCACTGCCTGACTCCGCCTCCCCTCTAGGGCAGCCCTGATTTGTGTCCCTCAGCCCTAGCCACCCTCTGGGATCTCACCACCTCAGATAACAAGTCATGGAGTGTTTGCACGGGACTGGTAGGACTATATTTCATATGTCGACCTGTGTGTTGATCTGAGAGGTCAGCGCACCACCTGTGGGGAAATCCCCCCCCACCCCCACTCTCGCATCCCTCATGGGCTTCTGGTGGCAAAGTAGTCTAAGTCCACAGGACCCCTTGGTTTCCCCTTAGCCTTCCCTTCTCCAGGTTAAACGCCATTTCCATCCGCTTTTCCAAACCCTGACAGTATAACATGGATAGAGCACAGGCCTTGGGGCCAGACATTCAAGGCTGGGCTTTGCTACTTATTCACCGTGACTTTGAGCAGGTTTCTTAACCTGTCAGTATCAGTGTCCTCACTGTAAAAGAGGACAAAAATAAACCCTATCTTCTAGGGTGATAAGAGGAGGAGCTAGTGGTCCAGGAGGTGGTGTAGCTTTACATTTTTACTGGCATAAAACCTCAGACCAGATAGACCATCTGAGATCTGCACCTGGCCTCTCTTATTTGTCGGTGTTACAGTGTGGGCCAGTTTACCCTCTCACAGCCTCCGTTTCTTCATAAGTAAAGCGAGATTAAGACTCTCCCCCGTATACCGGTGGGTGCAAGGATGACAGGGGTCAAGTGTTCAAGGCAGTGTAGACACTGGCAGGCAGGGCTTCATCAGCAGCAGGAGTTGCTTTTGCTGTTCACGGTTATAGGATACCTGTCCTACATAGGTACTCATGGTTATGAAGCAGACACAGACATTGACTGTCCAGATGCCTGTGTCTCTGCAGTTGAGGCACCCCTAGGGGACATACAGGTGATAGGTATTGCCTCCATTTCACAGAGAAGGAACATAGGGCTCAGACACAGAGGGACATGGCTCCTAGACCACAACCAGGTCTCCTATGTCTAACCCAGCATCCTGCTACCCTGTGTTGCCTTGACTCACAAGCCCTCTCCTCCCTCGGTCTTCTGACACATTGGTCACCATCTGGAAGAGAGCCCAGCAGCCCCCCTGGACCATGCATTATATGAAGAGTCTAGTTCAGGTCTTTCTTTCCTCTTGTCCATCCAGGAAAGTGCTTGGGCCACCAGACACATTCTCAGGTCCCGCCCCCCTCCCTCCCCGCTTCTCTGTGGCGGTACCTGAGAAGCCCAGGTCTCCCATTGATTACTGGAAGTCTCCCCCAGAGCCAGCAGACAAGACGGTCCCTTTGTGCCGAGATGAGTCACTGTTCCCTCTTCCAGGACTCTGGGGAAGGGCAGTTCCTGTGGCCCAGTTTCTTGTTGGAGCTTTCCTGGACATTAGACATTTTTAGGCCTGGGTGGGTGTGTCCTCCCATTACAAAGATGGGGAACCTGAGGCAGAGGAGGCTGTCTTCAGTGGGTTTCTTTTCCCAGTGGCTTAAGAGAAGTGATCAGATAGTGCTAAGTTTCTTATATATGAGGACTGACAATTAAGTTTGTGAACTTACTGCAATGGTGTTGCTAACCTTTTTTGCTGTCAGAGGGATTATTCATTATGAATTTTTTTTTTTTTACAGTGCCTGGTTAAATTATTATTATTATTTTCCCCCTTCTTCCGCCTCCCCCGCTCCCACTTCGGTTCAAGCCTTTGTTTCTCAGTCTAGTTGTGTAGGACACAGCTCCCTGGCCCATGCTGGTATCATGAGCCTTGCGCTCCCCCCGGCTGAAGGCAGTTGGTCGCCTGTCGCCGGTTGTCCACTCACACAAGCTCACGGCAGCTCTCGCCGGCTGCCAGCCGCTCTCAGAGCCCACGGCCCCTCGTACTGACTGCCAGCCCCTCACGCTGGCTGCTGGCCACTCACGCTGGCCACCAGCCGCTCATGGCGGCACTCGGTAGCCTGTGGCGGTTCATGGCAGCTCATGCTGACCTCCAGCTGCTTATGGCAGCCCAGTTCCAGGAAGAGCCGTTGTTCACAATCTTAGCTGTAGAGGGCGCAGCTCACTGCCCATGTGGGATTCGAACCGGCAACCTCAGCGTTAGGAGCACGGCACTCCAACCACCTGAGCCACTGGGCCGGCCCGAATTTTTTTTTAAAGGCTTTTTTAAAAAAACAAACTTTTATTTATTTCAATGTGTTTTTCCAGGACCCATCAGCTCCAAGTCAAGTAGTTGTTTTAATCTAGTTGTGGAGGGTGCAGTTCACAGTGGCCCATGTGGGGATCGAACCGGCAATGCTAAGAGCACTGTGCTCTAACCAACCGAGCTAACTGGCTGCCCTCATTATGAATTTGTACCAACTAGACAAACAGTTAACCAAATTTATTATTTGGAAGTGCTGGAAAGGTTGCGTGAAAAAGTTAGACCACCTGAAATTTTGCCAGTATTTCATGGCTCTTGCATCACGACAATACACCAGCTCACACGGCACTGTCTGTGAGGGAGTTTTTAGCCAGTAAACAAATAACTGTATTGGAACACCCTCCCTACTCACCTGATCTGGCCCCCAATGACTTCTTTCTTTACCCAAGATAAAGGAAATATTGAAAGGAAGACACTTTGATGACATTCAGGACATCAAGGGTAATTCGATAACAGCTCTGATGGCCATTCCAGACAAAGAGTTCCAAAATTGTTTTGAAGGGTGGACTAGGCACTGGCATCGGTGCATAGCTTCCCAAGGGGAGTACTTCGAAGGTGACCGTAGTGATATCAGCAATGAGAGATGTAGCAGTTTTTCTAGGATAAGTTCAAGAACTTAATTGTCTGACCTCGTATTTATAAAACAAAAATGATGTCACACGGCAGAGACTGTATGTCTTTTGAGGACCTGCAATATTTCCAAGTTACACTCTTTTCTTCCCAGTTGACGGCATGTTTTTAAACTTTGTCCAGGTGCTCATTCGTCTTCCAGAACTTTCTGGCTCTAGGAAAAGTCTTTATCTCCCAGGTTATGTAGAGTGATTTCCCCACAGGCTTCCCTGCAGATCAGCGTCCCCTGTGGCTCAGCCTTTCATGTCACCCTCATAAAGCCGTGCTCTGCAGGGCCATTTGTTCAAGACCTATTATGTGCACAGTCTAGATGTCGTAACCAAAGCACTGGGAAATAAAGACCCTGAAAGAGAAGACAACGGTGGGAAGGATCAGGTGTTCTTTTCAGGAGGAAGACGGTGATGTGAGCTGCCTCACCAGTGCCTCTTTGCTCCATGTCTTCTCTTAGCCTCAAAGCTGGACACCAGGACGACTGTAGCTGCCCACTCAGCTTGGTCGTTGGCAGATCCCCTCCCCTCTGAGGGCAGGATTTCCTGTTAGAGAGGATTGTGGTTGGCTCTTAAGATAAAAATCAGAATTCTTCCCCATCAGTTTCTGGGGAGAATCAGAATTCTCCCCAGGCCCAGCCCAGCCCTGCCCTCCCCCAGCTTCCTGTCCCTCCTCCACTCTCTTATCTTCTACTCCAGTCACACTGGCTTCTTTTCAGTTTCCAGAATGTTCCGTGCTCCCTGCTGCCACACAGCAGGCGATGTCCCTTCGGTTTGAAATGCTCTGCTTTTCTCTCTGCCCCTATTTCACCTTCTGCTCACCACTTTCATCTTCGCTTACATATCATTCTCTCAGAGAAGCCTTCTAAGCAGCTCACTCCCCCACTGCCCCTGATGTAGAATGAGGTTCCTTTTTCTCGGCTGTAACTTTCCTTCAAAATGGTGTCTCACTGGCTCCCTCGTTCCTAAAGTGCCTACCGGATGAGCCAGTGTCTCCTGCTGGGGAGAACAGGGCAGTACCACATCTGCTCTACTCACCATTGAATCCCCAGGGTGGCTGCCAAGCTGGTTTCAGGAATGGTGGGTTACACTGTAAATGTTGAAGCAACGTGGGGCCATCTGATCGCTTCTCTTAAGCCTCTGGGAAAAGACACCCATGGAAGACTAAGCCTCCGCTGCTTCCGTTTCCCCATCTTTGTATTGGGGAGAACACATCCACCCAGGCCCAGAGAGCCTAATGGGCATGGCTGAATCCTGGCTGCGCTCCTGATCCGCTGTGTGACCTTAGGCAAGTCACTTACCCCTGAGCCTCAGTTTCCTCAACTATAAAATGGTACCTCAGAGGATCTGAAGAATTAAATGAGTTCATGTGCAGGTACCCGACACATAGGAAGAGCTCAGAGCTCAGGCACACACCAAGGTAGAGACGACCGTGAAGATTCCTTCTAGAGCTAGAAGATGCCTTCTGTGATGTACAGCCTGCCTTTTTCAGAGTCTCGGGACCTCCCTAAAGTTGGGAAGTCCTCACATCAGTCCTTACAGAATATTTTCCTAGTCTTCTGAGTTTTGGGGGGCTGGGGAGCCACAGCCCTTTCGGCTCACTCGCATTTGGCACCAGGGTGAAGGCGGGGTGTCCCAGGCTTCTGCTCCAGACTGCCTCCCCCCTACGTGTGGAAAATGCCCACATCTTTCGCGCGGCCTCCAGTGTGAAGGTCAGACGCACAGGTTCTGGAGTCGACTTAAATTCTAGCTTTTCCACTTGCCATCGGTGGCGTCTTGATCAACTTCATTTACTTCTGAGCCCAACTCTCTCATCTCTAAGGTGGGAAGGATAACAGGGTCTGTCCCAGAGGCTATTGGGAGGCCCAGAGAAGGTCGTGGAGGCGTTTGGTGCAGGGCCTGTCCCATAGCAGCTGTGCATTAATTAAACAGTAACGCTGCTTTTCCCTCCTCGGCCAGAGTTCTTTATTGCAGGGGGCAACTTCTCCTGCCCTTTCACGGGACCAGGAACCGGGGCCTTTCGCAGCAAACCCGTGCTGTGTCTGCCCTCTCTCTCTGGGCCTGGCATACTGCCCCTGCCCTAGGCTCTTGGCATGCCCCCTCCCAGCTTAACTCCTCCAAGGGCCCCTTGATGCTCCTGACTTGGGGCTCCTGGCCTCCCATCGTCTCGGTGCCCCCCCACCCCTCAGCCATTGCCACACCCTCCTCCTCCTCAAGGCTCTGGGTCCTGCCTCCTGCCTGCACTTCCATGCCCCGCCCCCAACACCTCACTCTCCCTCCCCTCTGCCTGGCTGATCCCCACTCATCCATTAGCACCCTCCTTCTTTGGAAGCTCTGGCTGATAGCTGCGCTGCCCTCCCCTCCCGGTAGCATCTGCTCCTTCCTTCTTTGTTTGCTCTCCAGTCAGGACCCTTTCGATTGCCAGGAGTAGAGACCAGTTCCAGACAAGGGGGCTGTTATTTTAAGGACTCCTGGGGCAGTTAAAAGGGTGGAGTATCATAGAAGCCTAGAAAGAAGCCAGAGGGATTTTTTTCCTAAACATGAATCAGGCCAAGTGATTTCCTTGCAGAAGAGCCTCCGGCGGCTTCCCTCAGTGCACTTAGGATGAGATCCACGCCCGTGACCGAGCCCACCGTGACCCAGCCCAGCGCCACCACCCCGGCCACTTCCCCTGAGGCCTCCTCTGATTCCAGAGCAGATTGCCAGGTTCCCCAAAGGAGCCTCCAGCCTTTGGAAGCAGGAAGGGGTGTGGGTGTCACCTGCCCCCAAGGTTATGGGGAGTAGTGACGTGGCAGCGTCCCCTGGCCTGTGATCGACCTCCTCCTCTACCCCTAATTCACTTGCCGTTGCTGATGTTTCTTTTCATCAGACCTTGGTGGAGCCCTCTTAGGTGCTAAGCAGGGGCCTCCTGTGTTTTCTGGCTTCCACACCTTCCCTACCTCCCACCCCCATGGTCGCATTCACAGATGTCTTCTTCCATCCCCTACCCCCATTTTGTGCCATAGATGATCCTCCTGGTTCACTGGCTGCTGACGACCTGGTGAGTGACTCCACCGTGTCTGGTTCTGTATCCACCTGGGATCTGGGTCCCTGTGTCTCCTGGGGTCTTGTCCACCTGCCTCCCAGCCGGGTCCATCACTGAGTAGCACCTTCGTCAACAGCATCGTTAGCAAGCTCCCCACGTCCCAAGCTCCGGGCATTTCCCAGAGGTCTGTGTCATCACTGCCTCCTAGGCGCTTTGAGCCCTCATCCTAGGGGAGGTGGCCAGCCCAGGGCAGTGCTGACAGCTCAGATCCTCCTCCAGATACTGCGCAAGCCTTCTGGGGCTTGGCGTGACTCTGCTTCCTCCCCGAGGCCTCTGCATCCGAGAGGCCTGAGGTGCTGCAGCCAGGGGGCCGGTCTCATATGCCAAGCTGCGTTCCCCGAGGCAGGTAGGGTGGACATCAGGTAGAGCTCTGTGTGTCTGTGATCTTAGTTGAGTCACTTAAACTCCCTGAGTTTCTCATCTTTAAAATAAGAGCGTCACTACCCCTCCCATTTATCTCGTAAGGTCATTGAAAGGTGAAAGCACGATTATAAAAATAACTGCTTATATGTGTGGAGGATTTCCAGGTGCCAGCCGCCGGGCTGAGCTCCTTGCCCTCTGTGGGTTAGCTCAGCAGCTCAGCAAGTAGACACACAATGAACCTGACACAGGGGTGAGGTCACTTGCTTAGGGGTGGACCCTCACTCATGTCACACCCCCTGCCCACAGACAGCAGACTCGGGATTCCGTGGACCCTGATCATGGCCTGGCTCTGGCATGTTCCAGCCAGGCCATCGCAAACGACTCCACCTCTTGGGGCCTTGGTTTCCTTCTGTAAAATGGGTACGAGGCCAGCACACTCCTCAGGAGCCGTGAGGGAGAAGCCTGGCCTGCTCACCCGACACTGCCCAGGGCCTGCCACAAAGGGCTGCTGGCTGGAGGATTGCAGGACTGACTCATCATTACTGTCTGTTTTATCTGTTGAGCCTCTGGGGAGATTTCTCTGCCAAACCACGAGCAGAAGCCTTGGAGTTCACGTTGTGCACTTTGTAGGCTTTGAAGAGCAGTGCACGTGTAAACGGTTGTGAATAATGTGCACAGTGATACTCATGGTTAATGGCCTTGGGAAGCGAAGTCAAATACAGATTTCCCAGTCACACTCCCCAGCTTCTCAGTCTGGGCTGGGGCCCCAGCACTTGCTTCCTTAAAACCCCAAAATGAGATTATTTAAAGACCATGGAGCCTAGTTATACTCTATCCTCAACTGCTTTGCACGTGTTTTCCGTGTGGTCTACATCAGTGAATGTCATTTAAGTTTATGAAGTGCATCACTGCATGCTGGGGCGATCTAGGCCCAGTGAAAATAGTAAGAGCGAACATGGCCTCTTGAGCCAGACTGCCAGGGTTCAAATCCTAGCTCTGCCACTTAGCAGCTGTGGGATCTTGGGCAAGTTCCTTGACCTCTCTGCCTCACCTGTAAAATGAGGAGCACAGTAGTGTCCCCCTCCCGGAGTTATGAACACAAATGCACAGAAATTAGTTAATTTAAAGCATTTAGAATTGTGCCAGATTCTAGGAAGGCCTCTGTGTTAACGATTATTTTCATTGGCTTGACAAGCAAACATATCAGTACCCTAAAAAATTAAATGGGGGGGGTGGGCATTGTGTTAGAAAGGGACGAGGTGGTACTTCAAATTGGGTCGTCAGGAAAGGAGTCTTGGAGTTAGTTAACATTTGAGCTGAGACTAAACTGACGAAAAGGGGCCAGGTGTTCAGGGTAGAGGGAACAGCACAAGCAGTGGCCTGGAGGGAAAGGAGGGTTGTGTCACGGTGACTCTCACAGGGCCCCTTAGGCCACGGGGAAGAGTCTGTTTTCTTCCAAGTGGGAGAGAAAACTGTTTGAGGATTTTCAGGAGTGACATCCCTGGACATTACTGGTTGCTATTTAGAGAAAGGCCTGGAGGGGGCAGGAGTGGAAGTCAGGAGACCAGTGGGGGAGGCTGCGGTGGTAAATCCAGCCAAAGACAGTTTGGACCTGGAGGGATCCGATTGGGAAGCAGAGCCAATGGGATTTCCTGACATTTCTGGGGCACAGCGGGGGAGGAGAACAAGTACCCCGTGGCCTGGAAGACTTTGGCCTCTTCTCAGAGGGGACCCTGAGACCCTGCTGTGCAAGGGAGGTGACCTGTGGGACGGGGTGGGCAGCTGTGGGGCAGACACCACCTGACCTGACTCAGGCGCATCTTCCCACAGGGGCTGCCTCGTGTTCTTGGGCCCCTATGCCTGGGCCAACTTCACCATCCTGGCCTTGGGGGTGTGGGCCGTTGCTCAGCGGGACTCCATCGACGCCATAAGCATGGTGAGCTGCGAAGCAGCACGGGAACGGGCTTCAGGGTGCTCCATGGCCCCTGTTCTGTCTTCCCCTCAGCCATCCCAGTCTTCTCTCTTTTCCTTGTGTCCTCATTTTCCATTTCCTACAGCCTTGCAGATAAGCCCACCCAACCTGCCAGCCCACGTGTGTTTTCACTGGCCTGGCCTGCCTCTCTACTTGCCTGGCTCGGAGCCCAGAGTCTGCTCATTGTCTTCCCCAAGAAAGGTGTGGGGTGGGGTCCCACCAGTGCCCCAGACTGGTCACTCGCCGAGGGGAGTGGGGCATGTACCCAGTAACCCCCCCTCTAGGGCCTTCTTTTTGGAGGGAGGGATGTGGCTGGGAGACCCGCAAAGAGGGAACTCCATGACTTTGTGAGGTCAAAGTGGACACAGCCCAGCTGCGCTCTGCCTTGGAGGAGCTTCCCGACACCCACTTAGCCCCAGGGGGCAGTGAGCGCTCCAGCACCAGCCTCTCAGCGTGACTGAGGCTGGGGGCCTCCAGGATGACAGAGAAGGGATTTCCTTGGTGGTGGAGGCAGGTTGGGTGAACTCTGGGGGACCTTCCATCTCAGGGGTCCTGGAACCAAGTTGTGTGCCTCGTCATGGTCTCAAGGGTGATAGGAGATGGGTGGGGGGCTCGACCTAGCCCCCGAATCCCTGCTCCAGCCCTGCCGACGTCAGGCATCTCCTCCGCAGGGTCCTGCTTGCTTGCTTGCTTCATCTGTTTTCCATCAACCCCTAAGGGCACAGTAGGGCACAAATGGAGCTTCCAGACTGGTATATGTGGAGGGGGAGTGATGGGGGCGTGAGGGGGCATCGCTGAGCTCGTAAACTCCAATGACGTGACGCGCCGGCCTGTCTTGCAGTTTCTGGGTGGCTTGGTGGCCACCATCTTCCTGGACATCATCCACATTAGCATCTTCTACCCACAGCACAACCTCACAGACACAGTGCACTTCGGCGCCGGCATGGCCATCCTCAACCTGCTCCTCAAGCCCTTCTCCTGCTGCCTCGTCTACCACATGTACCGGGAACGCGGGGGTGAACTCCAGCTCCGCGTTGGTAAGGAGCTGCCCTCCTGCCAGTTCCCGACTCCTCTCTCACCGGCCAGGGGACGGCACTGCCATCTCCCCAGGTCTCCTCTGTCTCCCCCTCTGACCCACGGCCCCCGCCCCAGTGAGCTGATCTTGCACCAGGTGACGAGGGCTCAAGGTGCAGGGAGGGGCTTGGCGTAGTGCTAAGCGCCAGGCTAGAAAGTGTGCTGGCTCCTGGGCTCTGCTGCAGGAGCTCCGTGGTCCCTGGGCTGTCCCAGCCTGGTGTGACCTTTCCCTGGCCTCAGGCTGTGAGCAGAGTTGGGTGCAGTGGCTAGGCCCCCCCTTTTTGAGCTCGGGCACAGAAGCAGCTGGGGGTGTGATGCAGTTCCACGGGCAGCTGTGGGCAGTCTGCATCCTGAGGCTTGAGGGTACCTGCAGGGCCACCTTCTCTCAGCTCCCACTGCCCCGGTCCCCAGAACCACTTCTGCCTTGTGGGGCCTGGGTGGCCAAGGGAGAGAGGGTGCGGGCATGGGCCAGGGAGCCTCAGCCAAAGACAGCACTGGACAGCAGGTGCTTCCCCTGCGGACCAGTCCTCTTGCCTTAGCCCCGCCACACGCCCTCTCTGAGCTAGCTGTACCTTCTCATGGTGGCCAAGCCATTATCCAGCTCTCTCCCACACACTTTCTCATTTCCTTTCTCTCTCTGAGAAATGGCCTCCTATCAACTTCACTGCTGAGAAGAGAGGCCCAGGTGGCCCATGACCCACCTGAGGGAGCAAATCAGCCAAGGGCAGGAGTGGCCTGGGGCCAACCTCAGCACTGCCCGGGCCTGCCCCGGAATGAGGGGGGGGCCAGTAACATTCCTGCCATTGGACAGATGGGGAAACTGAGGCCCAGAGCCCTTGGGACTTGTTCAGGATGACAGGACAGATGAGCAGAGGAGGGATGGGAGTGAGGAAGGCAGGTACTGAGCCCTCCCCCCTGCCTTGCACCCCTGGCTCCAGCTCTGCAGCCTCTGCAACTGTGCCAGGCCCTGGGGCCTTCTGGATATAATACCACGGTGTCCATTCTGCCTGGGAGAGGAGCTGGGGGGCGGGGGGGACATGGGCCCAGGGCTGGGCATTCGTCAGCCCAGATTCCTGAGCGCACGCTGCTTCTGGAAGTACCGGGCATAGTGGCCAAGAGCCCTGGCTTTGGGGTCATGCTGCCTCCATCTGAATCCTAGCCCTCAGCTTCAAGCTGTGTAATCTCAGGCAAGTCAGTTCGTCTCTGACACTCAGGTTCCTCATCCACAAAGTGGGGCTAATAATATCTCTGTAGGGTTACGGGAGGATGGCATGAACAACACGTGCTTACGGCTTGCTGACTGGGGCTACGGCCACCATCACTGTCCTGATGCCGGGATGCCCAGCGCTGGCCTGCCTGGTGGGGATGGAGTGGATCTTGGTTTGCACTTAGCGGGATGTCCTGCGCCCTCACCCATCATTTTTTCTTTCCCTCCATCTCCCCACCGCCTAGGTTTCTGTGGACCTTCACAGGAGCACAGCGCTTACCA
This sequence comes from Rhinolophus ferrumequinum, assembly GCF_004115265.2. NCBI lineage: Eukaryota > Metazoa > Chordata > Mammalia > Chiroptera > Rhinolophidae > Rhinolophus > Rhinolophus ferrumequinum. The sequence goes on from NC_046292.1 coordinate 7,952,716, forward strand.
GACAATTGACTCGCCAGAGGTGCCCTCAGACCCTTTTGCAAGCCCGGAGAGCAAGGGTCACACCCCCCAAGGATACTGAAACCAGCCGCACTGGGCCTGGCCCCAACCCAGGGCCCAGTTTGACAAACTGTGGGGGAGGTCCAGGCTGCATCCCCGTCCTTATGCCCTGGATGCCATCCTGGGGCTGCTCCTCACCTGCCTTTCCTGGACCTAACGTGGAATGTGCCCTCCCACTCCCCATCTCAGGTGTTGCCTGAATGCCCTGTGACCACACCTGTTCCAAGCTCCCCGAGGTCCCCCTCTCTTCCAGGTCTCCCACTGGTCCCAGGCTGGGAACCGTGGTCTCTTTCCTTACCTCCACCCCTAGCTCCTCCGTGCAGGCCCCAGGTCAAGCCCTGTGGCCTTCCGGTTGTGCTCAGCCCCGGGATTATTGGGTTAAGGTCCTTTGGCTTCTCACTGCCTGGTCACTTGGTGCCTCGGGACCCCAGGACTGGAGGCAGAGGTATCTGTAGCACCCGAGACTCACCACAGCTCCCAGCTGCCCTCTCGGACCCACGGTATTAAAGTTTGGGGAATTCTGCAGCTGGCTGTGTGTTGAGCCATGATTATTTTCCCAGCTGGGCTGGGTCCTGGACCTGCCATTCCCAGGAAGGTTCCCCTGCGACTCCGCAGGCTGCCAGGGCTCAGCTGCCTGGAGGAGGGAGGGGCTCATGACCCGTGGGGCCTTGGGGCCTGCCCTGCGCCCGGCTCTGGCCTAGCTGAGGCCCCAGCAGATAAGGGCATCTTCCGAGACGTCCGTTCCTCTGAATCAGGTGACTTAGGCGCTGACCTGAATCTGGCTCTGCCACTGATGGGCTGTGTGTCCTTGGGCAACAGCCTCTCTGACCTCAGTGTCTTCTGGACAAAGTGTAGTGCCTGCCAGAGGGTGACGAGGCAGAAGAAATGGTAAGTGCCTGGGCCACAGAAGGGCTCCCGAAATGACAGCAACGTTGTTAGTGGGGTTGCTCCTGGAGCCTCTGTGGGTCAGGAAGCGACAGGCAACCTCTTCCTGGCTGCTGCCTGTGCCAAGCAGAGGGGACAGTATAATCAGAGACCCCAATTCCTCACAGTCCCAGAGCCCCAAGTCTGACCGGCTCTTTGGGTGGGGGCAGAGGAAGGCTCTTGTCTTAAGTGCATTCCCCAGAAGCAGACTCTGAGAAGTGAGACATGGGGCAAAGCAAGGGAGCTGGGCTTTCTTGGTCATCGGCCACGGGCTGCCCCAGGGGTGGGGGAGGGTGACAACCACCCACGCTACTCAGTGTCCCTGCCCATTCAAGCAAAGTGGCCCAAAGAGCCTGAGCACCATCCTGCAAGGGGAGGTTCTCAGAGGCACACAGAATCGGTGAGGAGCACCAGTATAGCTGCCTCCTTTCCACACAACAGGCCTCACAATAAGAGAGAGTTTGTAACATTTATTCGACATTCAAAAAACCTATGGGAACTAGGCAATGTTCTAGATATTGGGGATACCAGTAGTACCTGGGAGACTCCATCTCGCATGAGAGAGTTTGAGTGGGCACGTGCTTGCCTGGCCTATTTGGGGCAACACCAGGAGGCCAGTGTGGCTGGAGCCGAGGGGAGAAGGAGGGAATGAGGGCAGGAAGGCATCAGGGCCCAGATGGTGCAGGGTGAGTGCAGGGCTTGGGGCAGGGTTGGACACGGTCTGATTTACATTCTAACAGGGCAATGTTGGTGGCTTGGACTGGGAGGTAGAGGTGGGGGTGGTGACAGGTGATCATGTGGAACAGAACACTGTGCACCAATTGTCAGTCCCAGGGGACGACTCAGATCCTGCTGCCTATTGTATCTCGGTAGTGGAGGCGCCAAGGAGAAAACATGGCAGTTAGGCACTGGGTGGACGCTTAACCCACACCGAGAAGAGACAGCGAGATCAGCTGCAGTAGTGGGGGTCCATCCCCCAAGGCCAGTGGGTCTCCCGTGCCAGCTGCTACTTACCCTCTCATGCCAAGGTGGGAGGACCCTGTCCCCTCCCCGAGGAAGACAGATACAGCAGTGGGGTTGGCCGAGTGCCATATGACACAGACGCTTAAGTGGGACAAAAGAGCGTACATTGAGCCTGAAATGGAAAGACATGCCCACACAAGGTGACAAGCTGGGCACAGGCTGTGTGGGCTCTATCTCTTGGTAAGGATGTGTTCCAGGCCCACGGCCCGTTATTAGGCAGCTGAGGGGGGTTGGAAGACAGCGTGCAGGAGACGAGGAGCAGCCTTTCCCAACAGGGCAGCTCCTAGGTACTTTTTGAAGGCAGAGCAATAGGAGTCACTGATGGAATGGATGGAGGCAGAGGAGAGGAGTCCATGATTGCAAGGTTTTGGGCCTGAGCAGCTGGAGGCTAGAGCTGCCACTAGCCAGGAGGGAGGACAGCAGGAAGGCCAGGTTCAGGGCAAGGGCTGGTCAGTCAGTCTTGGATGGGCCACACTTGAGGTAACTGGGCTTCCAACCAGACCTCACCACCGTGTTCTTTTAAAAACATCAGCTTCTAAAAGGACTTGGAAATAGTCTATAAGAGTCTGACATTCTAGAAACTGTCAACCACAGGAAGTAAAGTCTTCTTGTCTCTGGACTCCTACTGGAGAGGGCTGAAGTTTAGCCCTCTAGTTTACAAATCTTTTTTTTTTTTAAATTTATTGGGGAACTGTGTTTCTCCAGGGCCCATCAGCAACAAGAATTGAACTGGCAACCTTGTTGTTGAGAGCTTGCTCTCTAACCAACTGAGCCATCTGGCCACCCCTCCAGAAGCTCAGCAGCAGCTCGTTGTCTTCAATCTAGTTGTGGAGGGCGCAGTTCAGTGGCGCATGTGGGAATCGAACCGGCAACCCTGTTGTTCAGAGCTCACGCTCTAACCAACTGAGCCATCCGGCCGCCCCTAGTTTACAAATCTTGTGTTTCTTGTTTTCACAAAGCCGAGCCTTCTGGATGAGGAAGCCAGAGGAGTTGCCCAGAGGAATTGCTCTGTCTTCTCCTTTTGGCGAAAACCAGACCAGAGCCAGTGGTTCCTACAGAGGCCCCACCTCACCCCCACCCCCTCAGGCCAGTCCTCAGAGTCATTGAAATAGTCTGCAAATTCCAACTCTCTCAGCCTTCCTCCAAACCAGCTCTAGACAATGCCTTGGTTTAAATCCAAACTGCCCTTTGTGATTGACTGTGTAAGAGACTAGACTGTCTCTTAACCTCACTGTGCCTCAGTTTCCTTATCTGAAAAATGGGGATAATAATAGTGCCCAATTTAGGGATTAGTGAGGATTGAAAATCAGTAACATGTTTCGTAAATGTTAGATCTCATAACCTGTATTCAGAGAGAGGGAGGGTGTGGTCTCTGTAGGGGAGGAGAAAGTTTTCTTCGACCTTCTTAGGGTTCCTGGCTGGGTCGAAAAGAGAGGAGTCCATGATCACAAAGATTGCACTGTTTGCAGAGATTAATCAGGAGAAAAGATTAACAGGAGAAAAGCCTGTTTTTATTGAGTTTTATTGAAGTTTATTGAGTTTTATTGAATTTATTCAAGTTTTATTGAATTTTTATATATACATGGAAGCCTTCACAAGAGAATGAAGACCCAAAGAGATGACCAGAGCAGGAAGCTTTTAAACCTTTTAGACAAATTTGTAAAGAATTGACAAGACAAAGCGGTTTGAGCTAGAAATAGTAAACGGTGAAAAGTAGGAGGATAGGGGTGAGTTTAACCAGGCTTCCTCGTACAATTTCTCAGCCATAAATTCCCTATCTCTGGTGAGAAGAATGTCTTTCCTCCTGCTAGGAGGAGGGAACCTTTCACAGAGGAGATGTATGACCTGAGAAGAGGGCGAGGTGGGGGGAAGGTCAGAGTAACCTTCCTGCTTCTGCCATTTTCTCAAACAACTTCAGTTTAAGATATTGAATATGCCACAGTGCCATATTTTGGGGTAGCATGTCCTGAACCCCATCACCAGTCTATCTGACCATCCATTCATTTGTTATTAATTCTATAAACATTCACTGAGAGCTTTCTACAAATTTTCAAAAGACTGAAAAAATTGTCCGGAAGTAAAACAGAGATCTTCATCTGGCAACCGTAGAACTCTGCGGGTCCAGCTCTCCAAGTGGCTGGGGGCTTGTGTGCACACCTGTCAGTCCAGAGACCATCAGCAGAGTCAATGGGTTGCTCTAAAATATTATCATCTCGGAGAGCTAAACACAGAATCACAGATTTGAACTTGAAGGGAGCTGAGAGCCTCCCTAACCCAGTGGTTTGAAAAGTCTATTTTCTTTCAAATGCTTTGTTCAAAATTAATCTTACCCAGTATATTAAACAGAGCTTGTCTGACAGAGCTCAGCGCCACCATCACCACCACCACCGTAATATGTGATCCCCAAAGCACAAACTGATGAAAACTGATCCCCTAGGGCCTCCTTATTCCACAGCTGAGAACACAGACCCAGAAAGAGGAGACTCCGACAAAGGCACCTGGAGATTTCTTGATTTTAGAGCCAGAATGTGGCAGTGTGGAGACTGGGATGCCAAGGAGAGTTAAAGGAAATAAACAGAACTTCTACAAATGAAAAAAAAAAAAAAGATTGAATTAGAAACTCAATAGATAGGTTTAATTCCTAGAATAGATACACTGGAAGAGAGAGGGGTCGGGCCGATGGCTCAGGTGGTTGGAGCGCTGTGCTCCTAACGCCAAGGTCGCGGTTTGATCCCCACAAGGGCCAGTGAGCTGCGCCCTCTACACCTATGATTGTAAACAACAGCTCTCCCTGGAGCTGGGCTGCCGCCGACTGGCGACCGGCGACCAGCAGTCGGGAGGAGCGCAAGGCTCCTAACACCAGCATGGGCCAGGGAGCTGTGTCCTACACAACCAGACTGAGAAACAACGCTTTGAACCGGAGTGTGGTGGAGGCGGAAGAAAAGGGGGGAAAAAAAAGAATCAGTAGCTTTGAAGATAGATTTGAAGGACTTATTTGGAATGCAGCCAAAAGAAAGAGAATATGAGAAATGAGAAATAACTACACTCAGAGTTCCTGCAGGGGACAAAGGGCGAGAGACAACATTCGAAGGCACAATGGCAGAGAACTTTTCAAAATAAAAAGACACCAAACCTCAGATTCTGGAAGCCAAGTAATCACTAAACAGAATAAGAAAAAAAAATCCACGCTTATAGTCATCATGGCAGAACTTTGTTCATATGCTGCTTTCAGCACCTGGAAAGGTGCCGGCACCTGGAACAGTGCCGGCACCCAGTAAGTGTTTTATAAAAGGTGGGGAATGAATGGATGAACAAAAATTGTGGAACACCACACACAAACATTAATATCCCCAAAGCAGCATGTAGAAAAGATAGCGATCATCCTAAAAGGAATGACAATTACACCAGCAGCTGACGGCTTAACAGTGACAATAGAAACCAGAAGATAGGAATGATATCTTTAAAGTGGTGAGAAAAATAACTGGCAACCTAAAATTGTGCACTAGCGAGTTATCTTTCAAGGATGAGGGTGAAATAAAGACGTATTCAGAGAAATGACAATAGAGTGTACCACCAACAGACCTTCAATACAGAAACGTCTAAAAATCTTTTCGTGGAAGAAGAAAATTTTTCCATAAAGAAGATCTGACATGCACAAAGGAAATAGTAAACATGTGACAATAATAATATATTTCAGGAGGAGCTGCCCAAACAAACATATTATAAAGTCTTTTTTTGTCTGGCAGGAGGGTAAATACTGCATTACCTTTAGACTTTGTCAAATTAAACGTACATATTAAAATGCCTTGGATAACCACTGAATGAATAGAAATAGAATGTAATTTTCAAGCCAGTTGTGCATGTGTGTGTGTGTGTGTGTGTGTGTGTGTGTGTGTGAAGGGATATGAAAAAGAAAACCTTGATCAATTCTTAAAAAGGCAAGACAGGAGAAAAAAAAAACCCATGAAGTTTGACTATTAGTAAGCACAAAAATAAGATAGTTTGTGTAATTATGTCACAATCACACAGTTGTAAATGATTTTTTTAATTCTAAAAAAAAAAATCTAGCCATATTGTGTTTATAAGAGACACACCTGAAAACTGTGGACACAGCAAGGCTGAAAGTAAAAGGATTTTAAAAAATTAAACCAGGCAAATAACCAAATTATAGCTGATGTAGCTGAGTTAGTATCAGACCAACTTGACATTAAGGCAAAAGTATTACTAGAGATATAAGAGGGACAAGACCTAAATACCCAAAAGTTCAACCCACCAGGTTTAAGAGGAGATATTAGATGCATAGACTTAAGAAGGAAGTAATGATCACCCCGTCCTTCAAGAATTGCTTTAGAATTTAAAAGGCTCTTTGGCATTTATTTGTCAAACATCTGACTCTCATATCAAACCAGAGGTAGTAGAGTACGTGTTACCACTCCTCTTTTACAGATAAGGAGCCTGAGGTTCAGAGAAGTTAAGGACTTGTCTAAAGTCACACAGCAGCAGAACGATCTTGATCACGTGTCTCCTGACTCCCAGCCCAGTGCTATTTCCTCTTTTAAAAAGGTGAAAGAATACAATCTGAACAGAGGCAGGAAAGGGCAGGGCAGAACGCTGTAGGGAACAGCATGGAACAACAGGTGGAAAATGCCTAGCGGGAAGCGTGATTAGGCCAAGCACATAGCGCAGAGAGGAGTGGGTAAGAGTGGATTCATTTCAGCCAGTTTCCAAGGAACCCGAAGGCCGGCAGTCTTACCTGTCTTGCATGTGCAAAAAGTTTGCACGGTCCTTTGCCATCCGATGCTCGGCAGAGGGGGCCCGAACCCTCTTGCGGAGGACCCCGCACTCCCGCTGAAGTCCTCCTCCGGCGCCCTCGGGCCCACGCGCGCGCGCGCAGAGGCCGCCACGTTCGAGCCCCGTGCACCCTCGAGGCAGCTGCCGGACACTGGGCGGCGCTCTCTGACGTTGTCCCCAACCCCCACCTACCTGGGTCGTTGGCCGTCCTGCGTGAGGTGCCCTCCAGGTTCAAACCCAAGGGGGTGATAGAGGACGGGAGGAAGACAGACGCACGGGAGGGCAGGTCCAGAAGAAGAGCGGGATAACTGCGAGTTCTTTGGGTGGGAAGAGGAGGAAGGCTCTGATGTCCTTAACCATACAGGCATGCGGGTGCAGTGGCATGGGAGTGGGCAGATAGTGTGGGGGAGGAGGTGCAGGTAGACAGAGAGCCCAGGCATGCGGTGGGGAGAGGACGGAATTGAGGGTAGAAAAGGATAAGTGAATTAAACGGTCTCAAGTCTCCTTTGGAAAGAAGTGGGAGCTGCGTGGTCCTGGTTAGGAAGCATGGCTGTAGAGTCAGCCCCAGGAGGTCCCTCTGCAGCTGCTGACCAGCTGTAGGGCCTTGGGCTGGGCAGGTAGCCCCTTAAGCTCCAATTTCCTCTTCTCTAAAACAAAGAGCCTCATTCTTGGGGCTGCGGTGCAGATTAAGTGACAGGATAAATCCTAAAGGCTGCGTGGTGCTTGGCATGGTTCATTGATTTAACAGTGTATGAACCCTGTTGTGTGCCAAGTACTATTCTATGTGCTGTGAATGCAGCCGGATAAAAGAGTGTGGCTCATAATCCACTGGAGGGAGAAAAGCAACCATTAAGTTTTTCAGCCAGTTAGGTGGTGGTAAGTCACGGAGAAAAATCACGCAGGGTAAAGACAGGAGGGAGTGGGGAGGGTGCTGTGGTCACAGGGTGGTCAGGGAGGGACTGTGCTGTGTGAGACAGGAATTGAAGGAGAGGGAGAGAGAGAGTTCTAGGCAGAGAGAAGGCAAGTGCAAAGGCCCTGAGGTCACAACATGCAGGCCATCTTAGAACAGCGAGGAGGCTGGTGTGTTTGGAGCAGAGAGGGCACGGGAACAGGAGTAGGGGTGAGGTTGGTAAGGTAACTGGGAGCCAGGGAACTGGGGCAGGGGTCAACAAATTTTCCTAAAAGTCGGAGAGTAAATGTTTTAGGCTTTGTGGGACCATAAGGTTTAAACTACGCTGCCAGGTAGTGAGAAAGCAGCCAGAGACAAGCCATAAACAGAGGAGGCTGCGTTCCAGCGTCACTTTATGTACATAACAGGCTCCCTGATGTAGGGTCTTGCAGGCACTGAAGACAGAGCCGTTGGGGCTTTTGAGTTGAGTCAGGATCTAAACAGAGGGCTGAACGCTGGTGCCTCCATCGCGAAGGGGCCAAGAAGAGGAAGAACCAGCAGACTGGGAAGGAGACAGCCCGCAGCAGAGAGGGGAGCCAAGAGGGGGTGTCCTGGAGTCCGGGAAGCAAGGACTCCAAGGAGGACAAGTGACCATCGTTGTGTTGCCACCACTGGAAAACCAAGCGCTGAGGACTGGCCAGGGACCTGGTATCTCGGAGGTCACCTGGAGAAAAGCAGTTTTGGGGTGGAGGGGAGCCCAACTGCAGTGAGGTCAGCAGAGGTGGTGGTGGGAGAGGAATTGGGATTTGGGTGTGATGAGAAGGGGAGAAATGGTCTGGGATCTGGAGGCTCAAGAGGGGTGGGGGGGTGTTGGTATTTTTGCTTTTGCTTTTTAAAGATGGGAAAAAATAACCACCTGTTTAAGTGCTGGTAGGAATGATTCAGTACAGAAGGGGGACGTGTGGATGATGGGGGCGGTGGGGACTTCAGGAGCAGGGACAGGGCCCTGACACGTAGCCTGTGTCCCTCCCCCAAGCTCTGTGCCCTGGTGTGTGGCAGAGTCAACTGTGGGGCTTGTGCTCGTGGGTCTTTTTCCTGGTTGATAGAATGGCACCTGCGAGGTTGTGGCGGTCCTGGGTGCTGCCCTTGGACGGGGAGACGGGATGGCACCCAGAGCTTAGGGGAGGGTCAGGCTGGGGGCGGACCACACGGGGCGGGGGAGGGGCAGGAGAGGCTATGGGCATGAAGCTGGCGGGGGAGCTGGTGGCGTATCTCTTCTGATGGCTCTGTTTCATGTGTACAACAGGAAACAGGTCTGCTGTAGGGGTTGTGGGAGGAACAGGGCAGAGGTTTGAGGACAGAGGAGAAAGTGTGAATTAGTATCTAAGAAGGTGGGGAGGAGGGGACAGACTAGTCTGATTCTCCAGCAGCCTGGAGGGCTGGCTTGAGACTAAAGGTCCTAATTTTGGAAGGAGGCCGTCAGTGCAGTTGTGGAGGGTTCTTTAGCCGTTTCAACTAGTGTTGTGATTTTGCGGAGGGAGTGTGGCAGAGAGGGAGCAGCAGGTGTGCAAAGCGGGTGATTATAATCCTGGACGGTTAAACCTCAGAAGGAGGGGAGAGAGAGACATCAATGGGCGAGGAACCAAGGGGTTGGGCTCTGACATGGAAATTCTGGAGGGGTTACTCAGTATGACAAAGTCTGGGGGACCAGGAGCAACTGGCTGAGGTCGGGTGAGCAGCAAGATGGTGGGAAGGGAGAAGAAGGTCAAGGACCCCACAGGCCAAGAGTTGGAGGGATTATCCATGTGGATGGTGACATCACTAAGAGTTTAGACAGGTGTGTGTCGGAGAAAGTGACTGTGAGCGGAGTTGAAATCTTCAAGGAATGAGGAGGGCACGACCAGGATTTCCTTCATTGCCAGCCTGGAGCTTAGAACCTGAGTGTTTTAGAGAGGAGGGAGGGAGAATGGTCAGGAAGTGGTGACAGGAAGCAGAGAGAGCCTCACCTCACTTCCGGCCAGGCAGGGATGCTGGAAAACACAAGAAAATGACAATGGAAAGGGGGTGGGGAGAGGACACCTCAAGGGGATCTGACCAGGACAGCTGGGGCTGAGCCCTGAGGGCAGCCAGGGGTGCTGGTGAAGGGTGGGGTGGAGATCAGGGCTAGGGCGTGCCCAGGTGGGAGCCGGGGCACCTTGTCTGTGCCCCTCAGATTCTGTCTATTCAAACAGGCTTGCTGGCTGTGGTGGGGACCAAGGATACTGCCGCCCTGGCTTTGCCCTACAGCCCATGGAGCTGAGACCTGGCACCAGCCATAAGGAGAATGTGCCCCCCAGGCCTGCGACCCCCCTGAGGCCAGGCAAGAGGCTTAGTGGGTCTGGGTTGGAGATGGCAGGAGCAGCATCCCCTCTAGGTATTGGCCCGGAGCCCCTTCCCCAAACAGGCTAGCCCAGGGCCTCGCTAATTCCAGAGGTTACCTGTACAGGGCCACCTGGGCCAGGACAAAGTCTTCCCAGCCTAGGGCCCTAGGGAGGGTCAGGAAGTCAGGAAGTGAGGTCAGGAAGAGGGGGGACAAGGAGTGGGCCAGACTGGGGCCCCTGGCTGAGAGGGGCCCCCAAAGTTTGGTCTGTGCCAGGGGTGGTAGGCTGGGGAGCATATGTGCTCATGTGTCTGGGGCTTCAAGAAGGTCACAGATGAAGACAACCCAAGAACAAATTCAGATTCCAATTCACATGCCAGTTTCTCCAGCTGTGTGACCATGGGCAAGTTGCTTAACCTCTCTGAGCGTTAGTTCCTATCTACAAACTTTTATGGCCCACTCTACCTGCCAGGCCCTCCCAGGCATCTCACCAGCCTGCAGGAGGCATTGTTTCCTGTGGAATGGCCTTGGGGGCGGGGGGAAGCATGGGAGGCAGAGGCTCTAAGCCTCACTCCATCGTCCCCACAGCAGCTCATTTTTAGCTGTTTTATATGCTGGGTGTTGCTTTCATGCCGAGCTGCTGCCTCCTCCCAATCACCTCTTTGCTCAAGTTGGAAACCAGGGACTCATTTCGTGACTGTTCCCTTTCCTTTGCCCATCTTCTAAGTCTCCACCTCAGTAGCAGATCGAAACCTGTCTCCTCTCTCCACCCTTCCTGCCACCCCCGATTCCAGTCCCATCGTCTTGCCTGAAACCCTTCCACAGCCTCCTGTCTCCCTGCCTCCCTCTGCCCCCTTCCGAGTCACTGCTCTTGCTCAAGATCCCAGAGCACTGCCCATCAGTCTCCAGAGCTGACACAGATCCCTGAATTTTGGCCTCGCTCCTGCCCGGGACCCTATCCCTCCCTAGCCCACCTGTCCCTTCTGAGCCCTGACCACCTATTGGGTCCTTCCCCGGGGCATGATTGTCTCTACTCTCTTTAGAGCAACAGAGACTCCTGAAGAGCCTGGATGTCAGCCTGGGCAGTGGACAGGTCCGGTGGGTGCCCATGGGCCAGGCTGAGAGGGGAGGGCCTGCCACCACCCCCTCCCCAGGGGCAGTGCTTCACCAGGAGCCCTGCCGAGTCCAGACCAACCTGGCCAGCCCTAGCCCCCGCCTGGGCCTCACCCTGAAGGACAAGACTGGCCAGCGGATGAACTCAAGCTTCTGGCAGCAGAGCAACCTGCGGCCCCTGGGAGTCCTCCCCCAGGGGAGAGCCCGAGAGTGTGCCACTCAGCAGAGCAACCTGAGCCTGAGAGAGACCAGCTCGGCTGAGTGTGGAAGTCACACCAGGCCCCAGCTCTGGTCAGATCCTCAGGAAAGCTTCTGGCCCCACACGATGCCCCAGGGAAGCCCCCTACTCCGAGGGCCATGGGCTCGCCCATCCTCCAGCCAGAGGCAGTCCCGGCTGCTGGCCACAGACTCCCCCTGCCGGGACTTCAGGCCTGCTACGGGCTATGCCCCTTTTGATGGGCACACACGGCCAGGCCCCAGATCCTGGTGTGGCCTGGGGAGCTGGACCTCCAGGCTCAGGGGAGAACCCCTCACCCTGGAGGACCTGGCTGTCCCTGCCCAGAGCCAAGGTCGGGCCCCATCCCAGGCTGCCATCTCCCAGTTGCTGGCCTCTGTGCGACGCCTGGAGTATCAGGCAGCCCGCCTCAGGTGCTGGGCATCCCGGGAAACCCCCGGTCCTCCTCAGCAGGAGCCCTGGACCAGTGATGGCCAGGCCCTCTCTGCTCACCCCCCGCCCAGCCAGCCTGTTCTTGCTTCCTGGGATGAGAGGAAACGACATCCCCGAAGTCTCAGAGGAACTGAGGATTTCCCAGACACACCAGGGGTCCGGACTGATCTCTTGGACTCTCAGGCAAGCCGCAAGCCCACATCACTGGAGGCCACTTTGGAGACACTGACTGGAGATTTCCTTGACCCTGAGCAGGGGGTCCTTTCTGCCCACCCTGCAAGGAGAGGAGAGAACAGATCCCCGGGGCCTACATCCAGCAGGGGGCAGAAGGGGAGTGCAGCAGGGTTGCCAGACTCTGCTCCTTTGCCTTCTCCAGAGCAGCCTGGGGTGTCCTTCCTTCCTGGGGGGGAAAGAGGGGAGAAGGCCCCATGGGAGCAGGTCAGCAGAGAGGAAGGGAGAACGGCTTCCCGTCCGCCAGACACAGCCCCAGCCAGAGGTGCCCTGCAGGTAGAGGCCAGAAGAGTCTGGGAGTGGGAGTCGGGGGGCTCCGGGGGTCCCCACTGCCTCTCCCAGGAATTCTCACTCCCAGCTGGCTGTCACTACCCTGTCTCACCCCCTTCCCTTAGAAAGGGAGGCCTTGGGCAGGCAGGCTTGGCAGGGGTGTCTTGTCCTGCTTGTTTCTTGACCTGAGAGCTGTCTTGTCATTTTGTTTTCCAAGAACAAAGCCAGAAACATTGTGAGCCTGGAATCTGAGATGACCCGGTGAGGCCATGGCCGTGGGGTGGGTCTGGGCCCCCACTTCTGGGACTGCTCCTCTCCCGTTTGCCTGGGCGAACGGACACTCGGGCCTGATGGCAGATCCTCGCAGGATTTAAGGGGGAGGGGACTTCCTTCACACTGTCCCTGCTGGGGTGACAGTGGGGGACAAGAACGTGAGACCAACCGTGCACTGCACCTGGGGATTGTAAACTGCTGAGGCATTCTCCTGTCTCCAGGGGAGTTCTTGTCTGAGATGTCCAAGGCTAGCCATTGATACCTAGAGGGAAGTCCCTCCTCCTGCAATGTGGGCATCACCCTGTCACCTGGGCAGGGCTGGAGAGGCCAGGTGGGTGGCACTGAGCCTTCAGCTGCTCCCTGGGGCTGAGGGGCCAGGCCCACGCCCTGATCAGCCCTGGGCCATCCCCAGCCGGCAGCTGCTGTCCAGATGTTTCAGAGCCTGGTGGCAGCTGGTGTGGAGGCAGCAGGCGGTGGCAGTGGCCCTGAGCCGTCGGCAGCTGTTACGCAGGGGCCTGCAGGCGCTACGGTGGGCGCTGTGGCTGCGGGAGGCCCAGCTGGAGGTGGCATGGGGGCGACACACTCGGGCCCTGCTGGGCCGGAGCTTCCACAAGGTCAGGGGCCTTCGTGGTGGGCCACGGGGAGGGGATGAGACGCTGACACGACTGGGGACAGTGAGCAGCAGTAGAGCAGGTGGTTGTCAGCCCACCTGAACCATTCTGCCCGAGTCTTTGCTTTCCTATTTTCTGGCTGTGTGGCCTCAGGCAAGTTACTTAACCTCTGTGCCTTAGTCTTATATCTCTAAAATGGGATAATAATAATAATAGCACATACCTCTCAGGGTTGTTATGAAGTTCAACAAATATAAGAGACTCAGAGCCATGCCTGGCACAAAGCAAGCACTCTGCTGTATAAATGGGTGCTGTCTTTCACCAGTGGTTTGTGGACCAGGACTGGGAGGGCACTTCCTTCCTCAGGAAAGGGTGCTCTGAGAGGATGCAGTTCCGAGTTTGGTCTCCCAAGGAAAGCCCTGCCTCTTGGGCTCGGCTCCATCTCTCTGGTCAGTCATGCATTCCCAAAGAGGCGGGGTAGTCTAATGGTGAAGACCACAGGCTTTGGCGTCTGACCGAAATGTTTGACTCCTGTCCCTGCCCCTTCCTGGTGCTCCCTCTCGGGGCACATTTGAGGCTGCAGCCAATGTCCCTCTTCCTCTTCTCTCTTGATCCAGTGGAAAAAACTGACCCAGCAGCAGAAACAAGGGAAGCCCCACATCCAGGCTGGGCCAGGACCTCCACCTTCTGGGAGAGGCCAGGGCCAAGGCTCCTCAGGAAGGAAGCCAGTGGTGGACCCTGCCCAGAGACGCAGGTAGTCTGGGACCCCCGAGTGTGGCTGGGGCAATGCGGATAGCTTTCCCTCCTTGTCCCCTCCCCTACAAGAGAATGAGGACAACACTAGCAGATGTTGACAAAGATGTCCATCACAGCGTTATTTATCTTTGTAAACACTTTGAAACAGCTTAAATGCCCAGTGAGTGAGAAAATTGTGGTTTAACCATGTGATGAATATTTGGCAACCATTCAACATGATATTCATGAAGCCTTAAAAAATTTCTCCCCACTCTTTTTTCCCTTCTTTTTCTTTTCTCCCCCTCCTACCCACGCCCCCTGCCATCTTCTGCCTCCCCTCCCCTCCACCGCCTCCGGCTGGGGTGGACAGGTTGGGCCGTGTGACTTCCCACAGCCTGGTCATCACTTTCTCTCTGGGCAACTTTACTTTCAGTCTAGGGGGTCTGAGGGAGGAGGCAAGAGCCCGGCCGAACCCATCAAGTACGGCGCCAAGACCAGATGGAGGAGACGGGCGAGTCCAGAGCCTACAGGCCCTGCAACAACTGGCTGGTGAGATGTGGGGTCCCGGGAAAGCAGGGGAGGTGGAGCTGGGCCAGGGCAGGGGGTCCTGAGTGAATGAGTGTTTATTGAGCATCTACTGTAGCAACTTTCCAGACATGATCTCATTCGAGCTTCACGGTGACCTCGGCAAGACAGTGTGTCTGATGGGAAACTGAGGCACAGGAAAGAAAGTTTCCAGCTTGAGGACACACAGTGTGAGAGGTGCACATCCTGCGTTTGGAAGCCGTAGACACTGGTAGAAGTCCAGCAGAAGCTTGAGTGTTAGACCTGGAAGTCCCTTAGACATCACTCACTCACGGGAAAACTGAAGCCCCGCGATGCGGGCACAGCCTGGTGTCGTGGCCCCTCCCGGCCCTCATCCTCCCTCTACTCCTCACTGTCTTTTCTCTCTGCCTCTTCCCTCCCTGTACAGTCTTCCTCCTGTGGTGCCATCAGAAGGAATGGTCCAGGCAGGAGAGGGTGGTCCAGGCAGAAGCCTCCCGGGCCACGTTGAGGACTCAGAAGATGGAGAGGCCCCCGCAGGCCCAGTGCTCTCCTGCTGCACACACAGCCTTTGTAGCCCCACTGGATCCCCAGCACCAGAGAGATTGGCTTTGCAGGTGGGTGGAAGGGTGTGGAGTGGGGAGCCCCTTCCCTGAGGCGGAGGGTGGGTGAGACACAGCTAGGAGATGCCTGTCATTTCTTTTCTTTTCTTTTTTTTTTAAAGATTCTATTGGGGAAGGGGAACAGGACTTTACTAGGGAACAGTGTGTACTTCCAGGCCTTTTTTTTCCAAGTCAAGTTGTTGTCCTTTCAGTCTTAGTTGTGCGCAGCTCAGCTCCTGGTCCAGTTACCATTGCTAGTTGCAGGGGCGCAGCCCACCATCCCTTGCGGGACTCGAGGGGTTGAACTGGCAACCATGTGGTTGAGAGCCCACTGGCCCATGTGGGAATCGAACCGGCAGCCTTCGGAGTTAGGAGCACGGAGCTCTTACCGCCTGAGCCACTGGGCCAGCCCAAGTAATTTCTTGACTCCTTCTAGTATTGAGAGATGAAGGTGAAAATAAGAACTGAAAACAGCAGCCATTTCCTGAGAGCCTAAGACCTGCTAGACACCACTAGACACCACCCAGGAGCTAGGGTTTAGTTATAAGCAAAGTTTAGTGCTGGCCGCCACCTGCGGTGGTGGAACCCATGGCCAAGTGGGGGGACAGTCACGAAGCATGTGTGTGAATACCACCTGAGTGTTGTTGTGAAGGGAGGGAACACGGACCTGTAAGAGTTTGATTTTTTTTTCCTTGTTAACGTGTTTGTTTTTTAAAGGTGGCCAATTTTTTTTTTTTTTAATTTTATTGGGGAATACTGGGGAACAGTGTGTTTCTCCAGCTCCTAGTCATTGTCCTTCAATGCAGTTGTGGAGGGCGCAGCTCAGCTCCAAGTCCAGTCGCTGTTTTCAATCTTTAGTTACAGGGGGCGCAGCCCACCATCCCATGTGGGAATTGAACCGGCAACCTTGTCGTTGAGAGCTCGCACTCTAACCAACTGAGCCATCCGGCCACCCCACCCCCTTAACTTTTTTATTGTGAGACATTTTTATCTTACACAGAAGTAGAGAAAATAGGATAATAAACCCATGTGCCCATTGCCCAGCCTCAAGAAAAGCACCTCCTGAGAAAACTTGTTTCATCTGTACCCTCTACATGATTTCAAGGCAAATCCCAGCCATCATCCCATTTCATCCATAAATACTTCCGTGGCATCTCTAAAAGATAAGGGCACTTTTAAACAACCTAACCACAATGCCATGCTTACACCTAAAAAATGAACATTAATACCAGCAAATATCTGGTCAGCCTTCAAATTTCCTACTGTTTTTTACAAGCATTTATTTTACAAGCATATAGTTTGTTTGAACCGGGATCTAAATAAGGTCCACGTGTAATTGGTTGAGAAGTCGTTAGAGTCTTTCTAAGTTTTGGGTTCTCCTGCATTTCTTTTTCTTTTTCCCTTGCAATTTATCTGTTGAAGAAACCAGGTTGCTTGTTCAGTAGAGTCTCCTGCTGTCTGCATTTTGCTGATTGCATCCTCCTGACATAGTTTTCTATGAGAAGTTTTTTTTGTTTGTTCTTAAAGATTTTATTGGGAAAGGGGAACAGGACTTTATTGGGGAACAGGACTTTTTTCCAAGTCAAGTTGTTGTCCTTTCAATCTTAATTGTGGAGGGCGCAACTCAGCTCCAGGTCCAGTTGCCATTGCTAATTGCAAGGGGCGGAGCCCACCATCCCTTGCGGGAGTCAAACCGGCAACCTTGTGGCTGAGAGGACGCGCTCCACCCAACTGAGCCATCCGGGAGGCAGCTCAGCTCAAGGTGCCATGTTCAATCTTAGTTGCAGGAGGCAGAGCCCACCATCCCTTGTGAGACTCGAGGAATTGAACCAGAAACCTTGTGGTTGAGAGCCCACTGGCCCATGCGGGAATCGAACCGGCAGCCTTCGGAGTTAGGAGCACGGAGCTCTAACTCCCTGAGCCACCGGGCCGGCCCTATGAGAAGTTTTAACAAAGGGAGCTGAGTTCAACCAGGGTTCAGCAGGGATGTGAAGGATAAATGGAGGGAGAGCAGACGAGAGAGCGCCAGTCAGAGGGAACAGCATGTGCAAAGGCCTGTGACAGCAACTGTAGTCAAGTTGGAGCCCTGTTAGTATGGGGCGGAGGGCTGGAGATGGTTTGAGATGAAGTTGGAAAGGTGTGCTGGTGGCCTTGCGGGCTTCGAAATTTTATCATACAAGCTGCCACTGGAGGATTTTAGCAGGGGAGTACAATGATTTGATTTGAGATTTTACAAAAATCACTCTGGTTATTGAGTAGAAACACTGACTGGAGTGGATGCAGGTGGCCAGGTAGGAGGCTGCTGAGGCCATCCAAGCACCCAGAGGTGATGGTGTCAAGTCCTTATAGCAGCCCCATTTTACGGATGAGAAAACTGAGGCCCAGAGAGGCGAAGTGGCTTGCCCAAGTAGTATGTCTGGCATGTGGCAGGTGGCTATAGCTGCAGTCTTTATTATTAGCACCTGCACTTTCTCTTGACTCTCCCAGGTGCTTTGGGGCCTGGCAGCAGTTGGTGAAAAGAGAGACCCGAAACCGGCACCACCTGGCCAACTGCCAGGTGGGGACACTGAGCATGTGCCTGCAACAGTGGATGTGGATGAAGCAACTCCGGGCCTCGGCTGGGGTGAAGGTGACCCAGCTGACCCTCTGCCAGCAGAAGGCGGGTGAGTGTTGGCCAAGGAGTTTCACTTCCCTCCCATCCCAGCAAACAGCGTCACTTCAGCTCCTTTTGCAGTGGGCCCCGTTGCATTATGTATTCTTACAATAAGAGGTGATAGAATTGGGACCTTTCTTGGGGGTGCAGCCTGGTGGGCCTGGGAGGTCTCCAGGAGGGGTCCCCAGAATGGGCTGGCCTTGGCTGGACCCCCTCCTCGTGCAGATCACGAGCTCCTTTAAGCAAGAGAATTTGTTCCATCTTCCACCAGGAAGGTCCATGCTCTTGGGAGGCTCCTGGTCTGAGAGGGACACGGCTTCTTCACCCCACCAAAACCTGACGGGAAGATGGGATCTTTGAGAATCCTGGAGGGGAGGGTGTGGAGGCGGTGGGAGGGGGAAGTGCCCCTGAGGGGAGAGGTCCTAAGGGGGACCTGAGGCAGCAGCCACCAATGGCTTTGGAGAGGGAGGTCACTGGAGACACGGCTGATTTGTCTCTTGTCTGCTTTTCAGGGAACACGGCCCTCCACAGCTCAGCCTCTGGAGGGACCACAGCCCATGGCCTAGGCCACTGCCCCCAGGGGCTGCCCCCAGAGCAAGGCCGGGGCTCCCTGCAAAAGGCCTGCCGGAGATTGGCCCTCCACCAGGTGCTGCTGCTCTGGAGGAAGCGGCTCTCCCAGCACCAGCAGGCAGAGTAGGTGTCCATGAGCTTGTGACCTGGGGTTGGGCCTGGGGTCACAGGGCGGTCAGGGGAGCAGTGCTCTGTCAGCCCTGGGAGGAGTGTCCCATAGTGAATAGACCACATCCTGCTCCTCACCATGGCCTGAGCATGGGGCCTGGCACACTATGTGTCCCAGTGGGTGTGGGGCCAGGGGAGGTGGCAGGGACACTGAGACAGTGATTGAACAGAGAGCTGTGGGGACCATGGGGCACCTGGGGGCACAGAAATAGAATGCTACCAAGTTGGTGGGAACGTGATGGGGAGGTTGGTTTAACTCTGTCTCCCTCCCCAGAATCTGGAACCATCTCTCACCCATCTCCCAGCTGGTGGCAGGAACCATGTCTGTCTCCTCGCCACTGTCTCCCAGCACCTTGTAGGTGCCTGGCCTGTCACAGGCATGGAGTAGATACTATAAATAAATAAGTGAAGGAGCCACTTTATCCCCCTCCCCCCATTATACAGCTAGAGAAACTGAGGCTCAGAGGGGTCAGGCAGCTTGCTCTAAATTACACTGTGTATCGAGCAAGAAGGTGGGATTCAGAGCCCAAGCTGAAGGTTTTCTGTGAGGAGGGTGGTGGGGTCAGGAGGGGTCAGCTTCCCAACAGGCTGTCAGGAGGAACTTAAACAAGCAGTTACAGGGTTAATAAGTCTGTCCTTGAAAGCCATGCACAGGGCTGGCCTGTGGCACAGGTGGTTGAAGCGCCATGCTCCTAACGCCAGGTTCGATTCCCACGTGGGCCAGTGAGCTGCGCCCTCTACAGCTAAGATTGTGAACAATGGCTCTCCCTGGAGCTGGGCTGCCGTGAGCAGCCTGAGGGCAGCGTGAGTGGCCGGCTGCCCGCGAGAGCTGCTGTGAGCAGCCTATGCCGACCGACTGCCTCAGCCGGGGTGGGGTGGGGGGGGGTGGCGTGTGCAAGGCTCATAACACCAGCATGGGTCAGGGAGCTGTGTCCTACACAACTAGACTGAGAAACAACGGCTTGAAACAGAGTGTGTGTGTGTGTGTGTGTGGGGGGTGGAGGCGGAAAAAGGGGGGGAAATTATTTTTAAAAAACAACGGAAAAAAGAGAGCCATGCACCTGGCATCCATCAGCCTCACACCCACTTGGCCCACTTGGACTCAGTCTCTTTTAATGCACCCCTGGAACGCCAGGGAAAAACCAGTTAACCATGATCCTTTCTACTGTAACCCTCCTGCCCCCAGTCCATCCTCACTCAGGCCTGTGGGCATCAGGGCACCGTCAATATCTCCCTGTGGCATAACTGGGCTGACTGGTGGTCTGGGATGAGTGTTTGGATCCCAGGGCTGCTGCTGTTTGGAGTCTGGGGCAAAGCCTTCACCCAGGCCTCAGTTTCCCTATCATTATAAGAGAGCTGAGGCAGAAGCGCTGGTGTGGTTATGCACGTGGCCTGTTGAGTCAGGTCCCTGGGCCTAGGGCCTGGCTGCACCCCTCCTCATCTGCTAGCCCCCACCCACCCTGGGAACATGGAGAGGATCAGCACAGGTGGAGTGGTGGTCAAGCTTTCACTGCTCACGAGCTTCGGGAAAGTCAGGAAGCCCAGGCCGCACCCTGACCATTAAGTGAGAGTCCCTGGAGGTGGGACCCCGTGGGGCAGCGTACAGCTGGTTTCGGAGGCGGTGGTGCACAGCTGTAGCCCAGTGTTTGGCGGCACCCTTCCAGCTCAGCCCTTTCCCGGGGTCCCCGCTGGGGGCGCCCCGGCTTGGCAGCCACTCCAGATGGGGTGAGACTGGGGCCCAGTGACTCATTTGCCCCTTCCTGTAGCTCCTATTTTCAGGGCACACAGCGGCAGCTGCTAAGGTGCATCCTGAGGGCGTGGCACCTAAAGGTGTGGGGTCCTGGCAACCTATCAGGCAACGCCAGGATCACCTTGGCTCCAGAACCGCTAGGTGGCATCCTGGCAGAGGAGGCCTCCCTGGGCTGCAGCGCACCCCACAGCTCACTGGGGAAGGTGAGGGGTAGGGGTGGGATGGGCCAGGGTAGATAGGGACCAGGTGGGAGGAGATGGAGCAGGGCTGGGTACTCAGGACTCTACATGCCTTCTCCAGGCATCCCGGGCTCCCGCCCTCCTGGAGACGCTTCGGCTGAACTTTCTGTGGGCAGCTGGGCGGCGGCAGCAAGGGCAGTGCCTTCTGCTCTGGCAGGCGCGGGCCCAGCAATCCCGGGGTGCAGCAAAGTGGCACCAGCGCACTCTTCAGAGGCGGTAGGGACCCCTCTCTCCAGGACGAGTGAGCCATGCCAGCCACTACTCTGGATTTACTGTTTCCCTGAGGTCCCTGTCCCATCAATCCTTTACCTTCACAGCAGTATTCCCTTGGGGTCTGTATCCCAGAGGGCTCCCCGCTCACACCCTAGTCAGTTGGCTCCCAGACTCAGATCCTCTCACCTCCTCCTGCCCCCCTCCCCTGACCTGCTGAGAGGTGTGTGTGTGTATGTGGAAGGAGGATAGGCACTTAGCCGGGTGACCATTTCTCTCAGAGACTTCGCAGCTGTGGTTCATTCATAGCACAATGCTTAAGAGTCAGTTTGCCTGGGTTCTAATCCCAGCTTTGCCCCTCACTGGCTGTGTGATTTGGGCAAGTTGCTTAACCTCTCTGTGCCTCCATCTCTCCATTCGTACGGGAGTAATAATAGTACTCACTCGGATGGAAATCAATGAGATAGGGGCGCATACACCCCCTAGCCCAGGGCCTGGCACATAGCAAGTACTCAGTTCACAGCAATGTTTATTACTAGATGCTGAGTACAGAACCTAGCACTGGAGCTCTGGGGTCTCATGTTATCTTCACCACCTGTCTTTGTGAACTTGGAGCAGCATTTCAGCCTTCCAGCCCCCAACCACCCACACGCCCCCATGGTGGAAACAGGGAGAAGAATTATCCCAAACCCATCCCTGCCGCGGAGGGAGGGGAGAGCTGGTCTGGCCCGCAATGGCAGTGACCGTCCTCCGAGTAGACACTCCCTTTCCCAGCATCCTCCTCGGCTGGAGCCACTGGGCAACAGCCCAAGGGTCCCTGAGAGAACTGGCTGCCCGCTGGGCCTGGGACCGCAGCTGCAGGGCCACCCTAGGCCTCTGGCGGCAGCGGCTGGAGCAGTGGCAGGAGGCGGAGCAGTGGGCCAGGGAGCGAGGCCGGAGACTGGTGCGTGATGCCCTGCGCCACTGGCACTCCTGTTGGCAGAGTGAGTCGGGGACTGGTCAGGGCACCAGGGTTGAGAGAGGGCCTGGGTCTATCAGGGATACCCAGGATTCTGCATCCTCTAGCATAGAGTTCAATGATGGGACCTCCCACAGGGCATGCCCAGGACTGGGGTGGCAGAGCAGGACTTGGGGGCATGGACACTGGTCCTCAGGTTCATGTCCCCACTCTTCCATTCTCTGGCTGTGTGGATATTAAACAAGTTACTTAACCTGAGTCTCAGCTTACTGATAAAACAAGGATAACAATAGTACCACCTCGGGGGGTTACTGTCAGGATCCTATGAGGCACCCACCAATGTGCTTGGCTCAGAACCCAGCTCCCCCTAGGGCTCCTCTTCATCTTCAACCTCGTCATCCTGGCCTGGCTTTCAGGAGTCCCAGGTCCGAGCACTCAGGCACAGGAGGCAGGGATCACTGGGGGAGTTTAAAGACTTCCCACTACACCGATACCTCGTATTGATGGGCTTGGTTGTTCTAGAAAGCTCAGGTCCTAGCCACAGTAGACAGGTGTTTCTCCAGCCCAATTGCTGTCCAGTTGCCCAGGAATGCTGGCCTGGTATTGCCACACCTTCTAGTTTTTAGAGAAAAGCTGGAGATCTAGATTTTTACGAAATTCTCAGGATTCCTAAACATTATCAAGAAAATTTAAAAAAAAAACAAAAACTCTTGTCAGTTGGGGTGGCTTGGTCACCAGTATGCCACCTATAACTGAAAGATTTTAACCCAGGCATTTAGGGTGGCCTCCTCTGTTCAGACCTGGGTAGAAAGCAAAGGGCTGGCTGAGCAGGAGCCCATGGTCACGTGGGGCCCAGGGCTGAGGCTGGGACAAGCACCCAGTGGCACTTCAGCATCTCTCTGGCCACAGGGCAGCAGTTCCTGCATGGACAGTACCAGAGGTGGGTGCAGGCGCACCTCCAGGGCCTGCGAAAGGCCACGTTCTGGGGCTGGCAGCAGGCGGCAGCTCGTCGGAGACACATGATGGCCAGGTCAGAGTAGCTTCTACTGCAGAGGTAGGTGGGCTGGTGGTAGGAGCAAGGGGGAGGGTCATCTGCACCCTGGGAAAAGCAGGGAGAGAGCCCAGGGGGCCATGAAGGGAGGCCCCAGCTTGGAGCTGTACAGCCATGACCACCAACCGTCCATTGTCTGCTTTGTGAGGGAGGTGGAGGATGGCAAGCCCCTCATCCCACCTGATGCCCTGACAAGCGCCAGGCCTCCCTGCTTTTGGCCAGGTCAGTCCTTTGGTTTCAGAGGATACAATTCAGATGGGAAAATGAACTCCTCAGACGTCCACCATAACGTGTGTTCCAACACGGTGTGTTGTTTGAGGAGTCGGCGTGGGGAATTCTACTGTGTACAGTAGCTCAGAGAAGAGAATGAAATCTTAAATAGAGATGCTCTCGTAAAACACGCATGTAGTTCATTAATGCACATTTAAAAGCAGAGGGCACAGATGATGCCTCCTCCCACCGTGCAGTTACAAATTTGCGAAGGTTCACAGTGTCCCCCGAGGCCGATGAACCGCAGAGTGACTGATTTCTGTGATTTCACATATGAAGAGCGTAGACATGGTTTTGGTCCCTCAGGGAATGGGGACCATGTTCCCCTAACTGGCGTCCTGCCCCAGAGCAGGCTTGTGAGGGGAGGCTGGGGTGGCTATCACCCCAGTGGAACAGGGGCTTGAACCCACAGCTGCCGGGTTCCCGCATGTTCCTTGGCAGCACATTCCTGCCACCCCACCTTCTCCAGCAGGAATGTGTGTGAGCCAAGGCTGCAAATGAAAGCCAGCGCTTTCCCCATTGTATATTAGTCCCTACGTTTCTAAGGCACAGGGTTGTGTATGCAGAACCGTGCAGAACCTATGAGACTTTGAGGGGGCAGGGGGGGTCCCAGTGTAACTTTGAATAAATGTGATTTTTGACAGTGACAGCAGCTGGGCTCCTCCTCTGCTTGTGTTTTGCAGCCACTTCCAGGCCCAGTGTGAAGCTGTGAGAGGCGCAGAGACGCTCTGGGCCCAGCCTCCACCCTCCCAGGATGGCCTGAGGAGAGGGGTACTAGGAGCTGTATTCGACATGTGGCAGGAAGGCCAAGTGGCCGCAGCCCGGGCTTGGGAGCAGCGCCTGGCCCGGGCCTCCATTGCCCACTGGCGAAGCCTTGTGCAGGGGCGCTGGGCTGACAGGCAGCGGAGGAGGACCCGGGTCCAGCAGGCCTTCCTAGCTTGGCGAGTGGCCCTGGGCCAGCGCTGGGAGGCCCAACAGCAGGCAGAAAAAAGAGTTCAGGCCCGGGCTCAGGTAGCCCTGTGCTGGACATTGTGGGTGCGTGAGTTCCGCCTACACCGGCTTAGTCGAGCCCACGCTGCTCGGAAGCTGAGCACCAGGTGGGTACCCACCCACGGCCCCGGGCAGCCCCCCACACTGTGCTTTTCAGCTTGGGCCTTGAACTTGCTTTTGGCAGGGATGGAGGTGGGTGGTGCCAGGGCTCAGGAGGCTAGGGGTGATAGGGAGAGGTGATCCTGGTCATTGCAGCTAGTCCTGGGGTCAAATCCCGTCTCTGCACTTTCTAGCTCTGTGACTCCTCTTGGCAAGTCTAACCTTAAAGGTCAGAGGAAGATAGCGGGCCTACCTTGCAGGATGGCCTGAGGATTAGAGAAACAGAATGCAGACTTTCAGCTCAGCTCAGGGCCAGGGCAGACACTGACACAGCAGGTGCTCTGTCGAGGAAAGAGGAGGCAAAGTGTAGCTGGCAGAACTGCTTCTCTCTGTCCCCTAAACAGGATGCTTGTCCCTCTTATGTGAGATTCTGCTGCTCTCCTTGCCCATTTTGACCTGATTTCTCCAGCAGAGGGGTATGGTAGGAGGAGCACAGCATGGCACTGGGCTTTGCCTGGAGGTCACCTCCTGCAGGGTCCCAGCCAGGGCTAAGGAGGTCTCCCTACAACTGCCGTAGAGTCCAGGCCCTGATAGCCTTGGGTGTGGGCTCTTCCCTCTTCCCCAGGGTCCTGGAGATCTGGGCCCAGTCAGCTGCCCAGGGCCGTGTCCAGCGGGTCACCATGACCCAGTTCCAGCAGGCTGGGCCCAGGCGCCTCCTGCAGACCCACTGGGCCCAGTGGCGGACGGCACTGCTCAGAGTGTGGCTGGAACCTCGGGCAGAGGCCCAGAACGCCAGCACAGCCCTTTCCAGACCCAGCACCCACCTCAGGCACCCGCTCAGACTGGCCAGCAGAGGACACCTCCTGCTGCTAATGGATGTTGCAGCCCCATGGACGCAGGTGAGGTAGGGCCCAGGTGGGATAGGAGGTCCAAAAATGCCCCGAGAGCCAGTGGCCTCAGAATCACCTTGTTTCAGCCCATGGTGGCAAGCATGGCTGGATGCTTCTCTAGGGACCCAGCCTCCCTGTGGACATCACTGCTCCTTGGTTCTTGGACAGCCTTCTGGCTCTGGAAGACAGCCAACTCCAGGTCCATCAGCAAACATTTATGAGTATCTACTGAGTACCAGCCCAGCTCAGGTCCACTGCAAAGATGAATGCTGGGGTCACAATCTGTTAGGGAAATAGGCATCGGAACTCACTAAGTGTCATGGTGCAGTCTAGAATCAAGACAGGTACATGGGGACAGTAGCAATTTTTTTTGGTCAAGTTCTTTGTTTCCTTATTGAAAAAAATGAAACATGTGCATTACAGAAAAATCAGAAAATATAAATGAAAAAAATTATTTTTCTCTCTCTACCCAAAGGTAACCGCCAGTCCTTCTCCAGACCAGAAGCAGGTTAGTTCTGCTACTAACTAGCAAATGGTGACAAGCACTCGATGGCCTGGCAGGAGGGAAGAGATCAAAGCGCAAGTCAGGCACAAGAAAAGCCCCTGCATGGCAGTCCTGGGACATGTTATGACGGGACACACAGCCCCAGAGTTCATGGCAAAGCCACGTAGTGCCCCTAAAGATGAATTAGCATCATCAGGAATCCTGTTTCACAATGCCAGGAAGTATCTAATAGACTCTAGAGAGACTAAGAAAAAAGATTAAAGTGATGGTTTGTTTGTTTAATGGAGTTGAAAGGGACTAGCTTGGTTATTTGCAGAATCCACATATTCACACATATGGGGCGATGGCAACAGCAAATTCTGGGGGCTCAGGGTATTTTATTTCTAGGTCTGTGTTATGACACAGTTTCATTTTCAGAGTATGTTTATAAACACATCCATTCCACCCCATTTACTCTTGGAGGCTTGTAGAAACACTGGAAATAAATGCTGGGAATGGAAACTAGGGTGCCTAATTCCGGGCCCCTCCTTTCTACCACATGAACACATGCCCAGGCAGCCCCCACCTAACGTCGTGAGCAGCCGTTGTGCCATCTCACGGTGGCAGAGAGTCCCTGAGAGAGCCCCTGGTCTGCATAGAGCAGTAGCTGGGATCTGGGGCTCTGGAGTCAGACCTCTCCTGAGAGCGGGGGTGGCCTCAGGCAAGTGGTTTAACTTTGGAAAGTTTACATGGGGGAGTAATGCCTGCCTCACAGGCGGTGCCTGGTATGGGGAAGCTCTCATCGAGTGGTAGCTGTTATTGATCACATCGCAGCTTGGGTCTCTAGCCGCATGGCAGGATGGGAAAAGAGGCAGGGCTGTGTGCTAATGGCCATCGCACGCTTGGGCCCCTGCTTTGTCTCCTCTGGGAGCCTCTGGGCTCATGGGCTCACGTGAGGCCACATGAAGTGCCCCACGTGTGCACACACAAGTAGGAGGCCCCGCTACCTGTCAGGGGCAGGGCGGGAAAGGAATCCCACCAGGTCACCTGGGCCCCGGGAAGGCCAAGCCCGTTCGGGTCAGGTTTTCCTTTCTGGCTGTTCCTTTAGACCCGCAGCTGCAGGCCACAGGCCACGGGGTCCATGCTGCCCAGCCCAACACAGCACCGCAGCCTCGGTGGACAGAGGAAGTGGAAAGAAACGTCCTGGGCTCAGAGTAAGGAGACCTATCCGTGCGGATAAACATTTGCGGTGTAGGAGGAGACAGTCACCAGCCCTCAAGGGCCTGGAATCCACCTCCCGTCATATGTATTTATCTGTATTTCCTCCACCCATTTCCTCTTCTGGACTATCTCAACCATTTTGAGAAAATAATTACATTTTCTCCTTCCCCACCCATTTTTTCTCTGTGGGCAGCAGCCCAGGACCGCTGGAGGCTTGGGCAGGTGTGTGGAGGTCGGAGGCACAATGCTTAACCCCATTTGTTGTTCACCCCACTTCGTTGTCTCAACTTCTAGGAGTGGACTAAAGGAGAATTTGCCCTCCTGAACGAATGTGTTAACCTTTTCTGATTCTATTCCCGTTTCCAGGTAACAGGGTGCCTCCCCTCGGCCTGCAGTGGCCTGGATGTGCCAACGGGGCCCAGGGCTGGCCCCGTACAGGACCAGGGGAGGACTGCAGATCTGAGACCAGTGCCATCAAGGGCAAAGGGCAGGTGGAGACAAGGTGGCTGGGGAAGGGCAGCTGCGTGGAGAGGGTGGGGCTTGGGGGGCCAGGGCCAAAGGGCTTGCCTGAGTCATGGCCAGAGCTGGGCCCCTCTGGCCAGTGCTCCGTCCTGCAGGACCTGGAGGCGCAGGCCCAGGCCTACGGCTCTGCCTTTTCCTGGCCGTGAAGGGGTCATGATGCTCTTGCCACCAGGAGGAAACACCTGCGACGCTGGCCCCCTGAGGCACTGCTTTGCCGGCTGCAGGTCTCCCAGCAGGCCAGGCGCCTGGCAGTGACATGGCAGCGCTGGGTGGATGCTGCGGGGACAGAGGAGCTGGGGCGCACTCTGGTGAGTGGGGACTGCTGGGGAGCGCAGCTGCCCGAGGCGGCAGTGGGCTCAGTTTGGGGCCTTCTCACCAACTGTCCACACAGCTCAGGCAGTGGCACCTGAGACGGGCCTGGCGAACGTGGCGGCAGCGGGTTGTGCGGCTGAGGGTTGTTCGGCGGTTACAGCAACCAGGTGGCTGGGTCCTTTCTCAGGTACTGGTGGGGCAGCCCCCACCACCCCCCAGAAGGCCCTTCCAAACCTGGTGCCGCACCTGGACATTTCTGAGCTGTGGACCCTCCCTGCTTGCCATCCCCAGGACCCCTTCATTTTCAGGGGAGGGGTCAGTTTGGTCAGAGAAAACTGCTTGGATTCTGGAGCCCTTGATTTAGCTGGTAGCCATGTGCTCAGCCCAGCCCAGTGCAGTCCTACCCGTCACTCAGACTGAGCTGCTCACACGGGCTCCTGTGGGCGATGGGGCCCTGAGCGTCCCATCCCTTCTCTGCTTGGAGCACAGCTTCCCAGATCACAAGTTAGATCTATCCTGAGCCCACGCATCTGGCCTGGGGCAGGGCTGGCTGGCTGGCTGCCTGGGGTGGAGGGAGGCACCGCCTGTTCCTTCAAGGGACGGAAGGAGCTGGGTACCTGCGTTAGGTCTAGCCCGTACAGCACAGACTCAGGAGGCAGCCGAAAAACCTTTCCTTTCCACTTCCTGATTCCAGGCCTTTGAGAAGTGGCACCAGAGCCTGGCAGCCAGGGGCCAGAGAAGGGGAGCCACCAGCAGCCCCAGACCGCGTGAGCAAGGCGGGCACCAGGAGCCCTGGGGGCAGGCTGGAAGTTGCCTGAACCCCTGCGTGTGATGGACTCGAGGAGCAGGGGGCCCAGCTTCAGCTGTGACTTTTTCCCATGGAAAGAAAAATGGAACCGAGCCCAGCCTTCCTTGGGAAGGAACTGTGGCCCACCGCCCAGGGAGTGCACGCTGTCAGGCCACAGGGCTCTCCCCTACAGCCTAGTGACAGAGGGAACAGCTCTGGGAGGTCTGAAGGACAATAAAATGGCCTCCTTAGTCCTTGCTGCTCGCTCCATCGCTCCTAAAGGCTGTCCCTCTGCCCCAGCCAGCCAGCCTGGAAGGAAGTGACAAGCATGTACTGATGACTGCACCCCGCTCGGCCACCATCAGACTCTTTGGATGGCCACCTCTACCCTCCTTCCGCTGAGCCAGCCTGTGTGCATCTGCCAGTCACCACCCCAGGCAGCGGGGCTTGAGGACTGATTCCTGGGGAGCAGTGCCAAGCAGCTAAATTCTGGGATGGGGTGCAAGAGCGGGAGCAGTTGGCAGGAGGAGGTCCCACCCAAAAAATAAGCCAGGAATAAGTCCTGCTTAAGCAGCCTCATC
This sequence comes from Rhinolophus ferrumequinum, assembly GCF_004115265.2. Lineage (NCBI taxonomy): Eukaryota > Metazoa > Chordata > Mammalia > Chiroptera > Rhinolophidae > Rhinolophus > Rhinolophus ferrumequinum. Next base: position 7,981,559 of record NC_046292.1, read on the forward strand.
TTTGCCCTCGATGGTAACGTGCAGGGTATCCCTCCGTGGCCAGGGGGAGAAAGGGAAGGCCGAGGGCTTCACCAATCACAAGGGTTTAGACACCTTGAACTCCTAAGAGATACTTTGTTAAGCCAGGAGAATACAGAGACAGCTGTTTGAAAAAGCAGCATTGTAGAAAGGTGAAAACCCAGCTGAGCTCTGAAGTAGAAGGTGGTAAGAAATGTTTGTATTAAGTTTCAGCCCCAGGCCCATCCAGGGGCCTGGTGCCAGGGCAGGACAGTGTCTGCCGTTTTAATCACAAGTAGGAAATGCCCAGCTGCCAACATCTTGAAGGCGGAAGGGGGCAGCACCTCGCTTTGCCACAGCTCTTCTGCAGTGCCACAAGTGCCTGCTGCCCATGTTCGCTTTGCCCGTTCTCCATAGGTCCCAAGTGCGAGGTCACTGGCGGCTCCAGGCTGGCTGCTAGTGGCTGCCTTAGTCAGCACTCACCAGTCTCCTCCCCTTCTCAGGTCCTCTGCAGGAGGGAGGCGCTCCTCGCAAAAGAGCAGAATCTCCCGGCTGAGCAGGGAACACCTGCTCCTGCTCAGGCTCCTGTGTGGGGCTGACGCAGGTCCAGCCAGAGCCCGGAAGCCTCATACCAGTCTAGCTGGCATCATCATCCAGGGCAGCAGAGGCCAGGGCTTGGGAGAAACCAAGGAGAATAGGGGCCTCCAGGAGAACCAGGACTGGAGAGGAGGAAGGCAGGACGCAACGGGCCTCTAAGGATGGCAGGGTGCGGGGTCACGTAGCCTCCATGTCTCTGTCAGTCTGAGGTGGGCGGTCGAGAAGCTCGAATGTGTCTTCTATCACCTGCCACAGGCAGTTGTCCAGGGGAAAATCATTGTCCACCAGGTTGACCAGGAAGTAGTTGTCGTGGATATACCGGATGATTTCCTGGGATGGGGACGCCTCGGCGTACAGCTTGCCCCACTGCTTGATCCACAGGGCGAAGGCTTCATCCTACATGTGCAGGCACACACGGCACAGATGCACACATGGCACAGATGCACACACAGGCACAAGCACACACAGGCACACAGATGCATGTACACAGGCACACAGACCAGCACACACAGGCGCAGATAGATGTGCACAGACAAGCGCGCGCGCACACACACACACACACACACACAGGCAAGGTTAACAGGGCTGTCCTTGGGTCAGGTGTCACGCATGGGAGCCTTAGCCACTGCCTAACAGGTCATTTCCAGGAATAGAAGAAGGCCCACTGCCAGTGCCACCTCCCACCCCCCCGGCCCAGAAATAAACACTGTGACTCAGAGTCAGGGTACAGCCTAGTCCGCCAGTCCTGGGGGCTGTGGCCTCCAGCCACACACTGGGGCCCAGCGGTACTGCCTGGAGGTGGGCAGGGTAGGCCCGCTGCCGGCTCCCTTACCTTCCAGAACATGAAGCTGACAGGATCGACCACGGTGGGCTGGATGATCTCTCGCCCAGGGAAGATGCCCCAAGTGACAGCATTGGGTTGCAGCTCAGGGGCATTGGTGATGTTTTCACCCTGGGGGTCGGGGGAAGGGGCCACGTGAGAGCAGACAGGCCAGAAAACGGCAGTGTTCTGATTTCCCCGGGAGCGCGCTGCTCCCCACCCTCCACCTGCCCCTCCCTCCAGCTCTGCAGCTCTGTGAGCCCGACACCAAGATCCTGGCCATTTCCTCCTCCTCTCTACGCTTGTTAGCTCCATACCCGGTTGTTCCACTTGCTTCCTTTCCAATCTGTCCCCTCGTGTCTAGCTCAGCCAGGCCTCTCTTTGCTACTAGAGGGTCTCTGACTAGTCTTCCCTGGGCCCATTAGCCATCAGCTGTTCACTATGACCTGCCTAAAACAAAACACCGAGCCAGGGCATTCCATAGCTGAGAAAAGCTACCTCCTGCCTTCAGGGGAAAACCCAAATTCCCCCAGGACCACGGAGACCCCTGAGGACCTGGCCCCTGCGTAGCACTTCGGCCTCACTCTGACCCCAGGCAGTGTCCCCACAGGCCTGCAGCCGACGCCTTTGCACACCATCTTCCCCTTCCCAGGAATGCTCTTTTCCTCCTTGTGCTTAAAGATTCAGGCCACACAGGAGCCTCCAAGAAGCCTCTGTGACCTCCCAGGTTAACTGTCCCTCCCCTGGGTCCCCAGTATCCTGTAGTGAACTGCACTGTCCTCATTATCCACTGACGGGCCGCCCCCACTAGGCTGGGAGCGCTGAGTTGGGGCCTGGCCGAGGCCAGGTGCCCGGTGATCGCTGAGCCGGGGCGTAAACGTGGGTGCCCTCAGCGCTGGCAAGCCGGCCCCGCTGAGTGCCATCTGCCCCTGCAGTGGGCCTACCTTCACATCCACGATGTGGTAGTTAACCCGGAACTCGTACTTCTTCAGAACCTGTAGAAGCGCTTTCACTGTCTTGGGGGAAGTGAAGAACTCCAAGTAGGCCTGCAGGGAAGACAGGCTCCCGTCACACAGCCCAGGTCCCTGCCGGATGCCTTGTGTGTGCCGCCGAACATGCTGTCTACACTCAGGACCTCAGATGCCTGCCCCCTGACCATCCCCAGGAGGGACCCACGCACACACGTGTGACAGGACACTTAAGGCATCGGGACTGGGGGGGCCACACGGATCGAGTCTTGACCTGCGGAGCTGGCCAATACACAAGGAAAGGAGGAGAGCAAGTCCGTGAGGTTCTGTCTGGACAGGTCTGAGGGACTTCTGCCACCCCTCTTCCCATCAGTCAGGGAAAGGTCCGTGGAGAAGCCACTTCAGAAGCTCACAGGAGGTGCAGTTGGGCTAAGGCTCATCAGGGGCCTGCCACGTGTCACGCTCCCCACTCACTGGATGGTAACAATTGCACTGAGGGCTTCTCAAGCACCTACCGTCTATCAGGGATTAAACTGGGTTTATTTAAATTCATTTGCTCTAATGCTCATGATACTGCAGGGTGGGCCCTATTCTCCCTATTTCACAGATGAGGAAAGTTCAGGAAAGTTGAGCAACGGGGCTACCCTGACGGTAAACGGCAGAACTAGTCTCAAACCCAGGCCTTTCTAAACCCAGAGCCTGGGGGTGGCTCAGTTCAAATGTAATTTTAACTTCGGCAGCGCCCAGTTAGAGAATGCTCCCTGTGTTCCTCCCGTGTGCTAAGCTTTCTGTGCTTTGTCACGTTTCCTCCCCAGAGGTGATGTGATACAGCCCCGCTTTACAGAAGAGAAAGCTGAGGCTCAGAGCAGTCAAGGGGCCTGCTACCCAGGGTTGTCTGCCTCAAAGTGACAGCTCCCATCCACCCTGATCCATTGCCACTTGGAATGAAGAGCCTGCGGAGAGGAAGGCTTCCCCGTCCCCATTTCTGGGCCTCCCGGGTGCCAGTCAAGGTGGGGTAGCCCTGTGCATCTCTGCCACACCTTCTGGAAGACATAGCCCCCGCTGGGGCCCCAGCCCAAGACCGGGTGGGAGGATGGCTGCCCGTTGATGTTGGGCTGGGAGTTGATGGTGAGAACGCCCCGCCGGTTCATCCACAGCAGCTTCTCCTTCATCAGGCTGGGGTCGGTTGCCAAGGGCTTGTCATTCCAGGGCAGGCAAGTGACCTGAGGGTGAGCGGGCGGGGCCAACGATGGGATCTGGCAGCCTGGGTCCCTCCCTTTCTGGGGCCCCCCCCTGTCAGAGACGCAGACTGTCTCTGCCTCCATAGCCCCTCGAGGGCCCCCCAGGTGGGGGCTTCCTAACTCACCCTTCTCCCTTTGCTGAAGTGCCACGTCCAGGCACAGGGCGATGAGGCTCAAGGTGGGAAGTCCCAGCCCCACGGTCTGGCCCCCAGGGACATGAGGCGGGGCATGTCACCAGGAGTCCCACCCCAGCACCACTCACTTTACAGCCATTCCGGTTTGGCTCTCCCGAGAGGTAGTGCATAAAGACTTCAAAGACACTTTCTTCGCTGTTCAGCTCCTCCCCCCACATCTTCAGCAGCTCCTCCTCCTTTGGGGACGTGCTCTTCAGGTAGAAGAGGTAGTAGTCCTTCAGCTCCCCAAAGGCTGGAGAGGAAGAATTGCCCCTGGGGGAGGAGGTGCCCAGAAGTCAAGGCATACTCCTGACCTTGGGCTCTTGACAGAAGGACAATTGTCCCCCTGTCAAGCGGGCCAGGACTCATTTGCAAATGACTGTCTACAGGCCTCACCAGCGGCCCTTGGGGAACTCATCCCACTCCCGGGTGCGGTAGATGTAACTCTTTGGTCTGGAGGCCCAAAAGATGGGACGCACATCTTCCTCCCAGCGTTTGGGGTGGGCACTGACAGCCCAGGGCAGGAAACGCCTGGATGAGAATGGGGACAGAAAGGGTAAGGGACTGGTAGAGGGAGCAGGGATGAGGGGGGAGGGGCGCCACTGAGCCTGGGTTCTTCAACCGGACTCCTAAACGTCCTGGTGCACACGGACTTCTCACTGAGGTGGGGTCCCCGGTGTGCCACCAGCCCCGGCACACATCCCCCTGCACCCGACTGGAGGCCCGCATTGCTAGGGGCATTCTTTCTGTGACTTCTGACTTCCCTGCCTGCGGCTCCTGGGCCTGAATTCGGGGTCACCGGCCTCACCTGGGGTCTTCGGTCCACATGCCCAGGCGCTTCAGCACTTGTATGGCGGCCATGGTGCGGTTGAGGGTGTAGAAGTGGAGGCCTGGCACCAAGCCACTTGCCAGCAGCGTCTGGCACAGGCTCACAGCCTGATCGATGCCATAGTTGCAGATGGCAGCGTCATTGTCCTTGATCGGCTCGATCTTGTCCTTGATCTGCTGTGGCACCTCCAGCTTGGACAGTTTCACAAGCTGCTGGAGGGAGTGGTAGTTCTGCCAAGACATGAGAGGGCTGTGGGGCCATCTCCCAGCCTGTTTCTCGCCCTACTTATCCTTCTTTTGCCCTCCACCAGGTCTCCTGGCCAACTCTAGGGTGACACAGAGTGACCCAGCAAGTCAGACCATACTGTACGAGGACCCGGGCCTGGTCCTGCCTTTTCCTCTCTGCAGAGGACAGCAGCTGCCCAGAATACTCCTGCCATTGGTCAGATCCAGCCCTTTAGCCCCTAGATGTATTTACTGATAACATGGTGACCATCTAACTCAGTGATTTCCAAGCCTCACAGACCATCAGAATCACCTGCAAAACTTAGGAAGTACAAATTCTCAGGCCCACCTCAGGCCTACGACATCAGAACTTCTAGGCATGGGATCTGGAAATCCATCTTTTGAAAAGCTTATCAAAGGATTCTGATGACCGCCAAGCTTGGGAAACACTGATTTTACCACAATTTATAATGAGAGTTATAATCCCTTTTAGAGGCACTTGTCAGTAAGCTAAAGTACAACAAACCCCTCCAACAGGTACTATTGCTGTCTTTTGGGGGGAAATTAGAGGTAATCAAAATGGGGTGGTGAGACGTCATTTTGCAAGGAGGATCTAACGGGAAATCCAACGAGCGTCAAAGAATTCGACCATGAACTCATCACCTCACCCCAGGGCTCTGGCCTGTGCTAGGATGGGGGCTGGGAGGAGTCCATTGGCCTTCCTGGGGTCCTCACCTGAATAAGAAAGATTCCGGGGAGGATGGGGCAGGTAATGCCTATCTCGGAGCAAGCCTTAACAAAGTGGCAGAATGTGTCAGCCTCAAAGAAAAGCTGGGTGATGATGAAGTCGGCTCCTGCAGATACCTTCTCCTTCAAGAACTTCAGGTCAGACTCAAAGCTCCCTGCGTCAGGGTGGCCTTTGGGGTAACCTGCCAATAGGGATGACAGTAGGGAGAGGCTGGCTCCACCTGCTCAAGGTGAGTAAAGAAGAAACCAGAGAGCTGGGAACTGAGAGTTCTCTGCCTCTGGGGTTCCGGACTCATACCTTCCAACAGCACAGCACAGACAGTGACACAGTGAGTGGCTGGGCTCACAATGGATGTGCTCCCTCACCTGGGAGATGACCTTCAGTGAGAGGTGGCTTAGAGCCACCCTTTCAAGAGTGGGCGTGGATTGCTCCAAACTCCCCACACTGTCCTACCTGGTGTCCCTTGCAACCAGCCAGACAAACCAGGCCTACGCTTTGTGGCCACAAAAAAGAAACAATGTTACGTTCAGCACTGGTCAGGCAGCATTTGGGGTACTGGGCTTGACTCTAGGCACTAGATTACAGCAGCGCTTTTATCATTAAAAGAACCCAGAGGTCCAAGATAGTGAAAAGTTAGACACCATATTATACTAGAAAGAAAGTGGAGATGTCTTGCTTGAAGAAAAGAAAGAAGAGAATATAGTAACTATTCCTAAATGGCCAAAGGTCCATCACAAAAAGGATTCACCTTAGTCGAGTTCCTTATTAGGCAAGTTCTGTGACTCTTCTGATGGTGGGGCCAGGATCAGTTTCCACCAAATAACGAGCTCCCGGGACGTGAAAACTTTGGGGCAGCCGGGATGCCCACGTCCCAGGAACACCAAGATGGATTCTGCGACTGCCTGGGAGGTGGGAACGGCTGGTCCCTGGGCTCCTCACTAGCTCCAGGAATTAGGACCGCTTCCCTAAACAGCTGAATTCACTAGCGGCCAGGCCTGCACAGGAAGACTGTAAGCCTTAGTGAAACTGCAGGCAGCACGCTGGCTCCAGAGCGCAGGGCGGGACCCCGGGAAGGGGGCAGACCTGAGACCCAGGCCGTTGGGAAGTCAAGCTGTTTTGCTGTGATAAGGCAGCGTTCTTCTTAAGAAACCCCAAATCCTCAGAAAATGGATATAAAAACTATTGTTTTAAGGGGTGAAGGGGTGAAGGGGTGGGAGGATTAAACACCGGAATTTTACATCTTCAATAACAAGGTTATCTTTCCAGCAGAATTCCGGAAACAAAGAGGTTTTAATAGCTGAAACTCTATGGTATAAAACCTGAGCGTCACCAAGCAAATCTAGCATTTGCTGATGTTTGGATTTTGCTTGGTTCACTACATTCTTTTTCTGTCTCGACCAGCTTGGCACTTGCCAATCCACTTATCCTCTTTCCCATTTTTTTTTCTTTAATTTTTTATTGGGGGAATATTGGGGAACAGTGTGTTTTCCAGGGCCCATCAGCTCCAAGTCAAGTCATTGTCCTTCAATCTAGTTGTGTCTCTTTCCCATTTTATAATGAGCAAAGCACCAAACCACACAGCAACTGTATGCTCACAGCTCTGCTGGTTCTCACGTGTGACCCTGACTCCACCTACACACCCCGTTGGCTGAGAGAAGTGGAAATGTACCCGGGTCCTGGGACTAAGCCCAAAATCACCCACAACAAGTCATTTCCTTGAAGCCATTTGGCTTATTTTTTTAAAATTCAAATCACTTTGATACACTACTCCATAATGTAGCCATGTTTATTTTAGTATAAAAAGATACGCTTTCTCCCAAAATATTGGAGGAAAATTGTCACCCTAGAAAAATGTGCCAATGAATCCCTGAACTTCCTGTGTCCCCAGACACACAGGTCATCATACCCAAGCCCCCACTTTGAGAAGCTGAAGGCCCAACCCCTATGAGTGGGGGGAGGAAGGAAGGCCACCCCATTCGTTTCTAGCAGGTAAACCTTGCCTCCTGGCTGTAGCCAATGGAATTAAGAGTGGAGCTGATCTGATTCTCCTGAGAATTTGGACTTGACAGTGAAGCCTGTCAATCTGTCTGGGCTATTGGCTAGAACTGACTGGGTCCACTCAAGAGCAGGAGGCAGAGAAGGGGGCATTCTGTGGCCCCAGAGAGAATAAGGGAGGACGTTGGTTTCTGACTGCATCCCGGTTCCAGCGCCTGGTGAGGTCTGGTTCCGTTTCCTGATCTTGGATTCTGATACTCCCTGTCCCCTGGAATCTTAATAAATATTCTTCTTGCTTTAAAGAAGGCCAAGAGCATGAAATGGGAGAGGGGAAAACACTGAAGGTGTGGTGGCAGCCTGGGCCAGCAGCTGTGAGTCACGACATTCATTCACCTGTGTACCACCCTCGCCCAGCACTGGCTCAGGCCTGTGGGACGCTCGGTTACCAGATCCTGAGCTGAACACGGGTGCATTCTCTGTGCCTCTCTGGGTGTCTCCTTTTCCCTCTCAGTCCCCACCCACTGGGACACTCCAGTCACTCACCTGCCACACCGATGTCAAAGTAGTCACCAAACTCGCTTCGGATATGCTTCACCAAGTCTAGAGCGTAGCAGAAGCCTCCTTCCTCCTCTTTCCACTGGTCACCTACGGGGTCTGAGTGGCAGGTGGAGGTCACAGTCACTGGGGCTCGCCTAATCTCCTTTCTGTTCCTTCTCCCTCCCCTTCCACCCAGGACCATGAGCCCTTCAAAGGCAGAGCCTTCTATTATTCAAGTTGGTGTCTCTTCTTGGTAAGTAGTGGGAGGGAAGCCAGCACCCAGCCTGTCAGATATTTACTAAGCGGCGACTCTGGGGGCACCGTGCTGCTGGCAGTAAACAGGGAACAACAGGCGACAGTTGCTACTCTTCTTTAGCTTGGAGTATCTGAGACCACCCTCCATTCAAACCTGGGTGTGTTCAGGCACCCTCACCCAACCCCACTGCTCACTGTCCCCCTCTCTTGGAGCGCTCTGCCTCCGGGAGAATTTTCTCATCTCAAATGAGAAGTGACCTTGTGGTGGGGAGCACAAGGCCACAAGATCCCACCCATCCCGCTCCCTCTTCCCACACTTATGGCCTGATGACAGCAGGTGCCAAAGGCATAAGCAGCTATTTTGTCACTCCGGGGACAAATGCCAGAAATACACTCTTTGGGCCAAGAGATGGGTGCCAGCAGTGATCGATGAAGCTGTGTGTAGCCAGGGCAGAAGGTTATCAGGCACCGGCTGCATTCCTGACTGAAGTCCTGACTGAACTCGGAGTTAAGAGGTGGCTCTGTCTGTGTAGTGCCCACGTTTCTCACTACCCACAATGCCTATGGATGCTACCGGCAGGTATGGGACCCTGAGCGTGCCCAGTGTGGGATCTGGAGAACGGGACCATTTCAGGGACAGAAAAAGCTTTCGGGAAAACAAGACTCCAGAGAGTAGAGTGTTAGCTCCACACCTCCCCTCAATGCCAAGATGTTCTTCAGGCCCAGACGCTTAGCCTTGTGCAGATGGCACGTGATCTTTTCCTGGCTCTGACAGCAGCAGGTCATGTGCAGGACGGTCTCCAGGCCACAGTAGTTCACAGCAATGCCGGCAATTGTCATGGAGGAGGTCTCCTTGTCTGAGCCAGGGTCTCCTGCTGGGTGCCAGGTCACGTCTATGAAGAGGGGGCCGCCTGCCCTCATCTGGTCAAATCTGTAGGGAATTTCTTTCTGAAGAGGGGCTCTTGGGGGCACACCACCCTTCGCCACATTCCCACAGGGTCGGGGAGTTAGAGAAGCATCACAGCAGGTTCGACTCAGATTGACCTGTATTCATATCCCGGCTTTACTACTTACTAGCTGTGTGATCTTGGGAAAATTACTTAACCTCTCTGAGCCTCAGTTTCTTCATTTCTACAATGTGGCAGAGAACAGCAACTACTTCATAATAATACCATGAGAATATTATGATAGATGGCCCCACAGCTCTTACGACAGTGCCTGGTACACAGTGAGCTGCTATTGTTGTGGTTACTCTTTCTGAGGAGATAATATACAACAATGCAATCATTTTGTGTGACAGAAGCACTTTAAACTTTTCAAAGTGCTGGCATGTTTATTGTCTTTGGGGAATTAAGACATGTCAATGGTCAAAGGCTGGGGAACCCTCAGAGTGGCAAGCAGGACCTCATTCTAGGAATACGAAAAAAGATGACACAAGTGTCTTTCATGCTGTCCCCTCCCCCCAGTCCTGATGCAGCAGCCAATAGGTCCTGTAGAGCAAAGCCACAGTCCAAGAATTAGACTCAAGATGCACGGGTGTGCACACGCACATTGTGTTACAAGCTATAATATGGAGTATTTAAATGTTCTTGTGCCTTAAATTTCAAACCTTGGGAGCGAAACATGAAAAGTGCAAATGGTAAAAAGCATAAACTTTAAAAAAGGAACTGTGGGGGCCGGCCCAGTGGCTCAGGCGGTTGGAGCTCCATGCTCCTAACTCCGAAGGTTGCCGGTTCGATTCCCACATGGGCCAGTGGGCTCTCAACCACAATGTTGCGGGTTCGATTCCTTGAGTCCCCCAAGGGATGGTGGGCTGCACCCCCCGCAACTAACAACAGCAACTGGACCTGGAGCTGAGCTGTGCCCTGTACAACTAAGATTGAAAGGACAACAACTTGACTTGGAAAAAGACCTGGAAGTACACACTGTTCCCCAATAAAGTCCTGTTCCCCTTCCCCAATAAAATCTTTAAAAAAAAAAAAAAAAGGAACTGTGATTCAAAAAGTGCTAACATAATTCAGTTAGCATTTCTACATTTCAAGAGGCATGATCCAAATTCCTAACTTGCTAAAAATGTTCTCCAAACTGCTGCTCTGTGACTTCCTAAACCGTACTTAGGATCCAGCTCCAACTTTGGCCAAAGAATGCAGTCTGAGAGAATCAACATTTTTAACCCATTAGAGTGTGTCTAAAAACCACATGCTTGGGGGGACTTTTACAGACAACTGAGAAGCTGCAGCTCAAAAGACCAACTGTGCCTTTACTCTTTCTGCTGGGTCAAAGTGGCACTGCCAAAGCGCTGACAGTTCACCTTCTCCCGCCCCCACCCCCACCCCCATCTGGCCCAACTCCTTAACCTCACAGCAACTCACCCTGAGATGAGATCAGCAGCTCCCTCAGCAAGCCGCGGAGGGAAGAATTCTAGGGAGAACCACTTGTCACCAGATTCCATCCTCCTCCTCATCTTCTCCCTCAGTCTTTCATGCCGCTCAGGCTTCAGACCCCGTGTGGAACATCTCGAACGAACCTTGGAGCTCTCACGACCAATGCTGCTGCCCTCCAGGCAGGGGTTGGGGCCGCCATGCCCTCCAGGTTCGTTCACCATGACTGAGTTCCTGCTGCACAGGGTGGAGGCAGGAGGCGTCAGACGGCCAGAAGCCAAACCCCAGAGTGGCAGGGTCAAGTGAGAGTTGCTGCATATCCATGTAGGAGGAAGGCCGCAGAAGGTAAGGAAGACAATGCTCCCACCCCCTGGCTCAACACACCACAGCTACCACTGTCTCCACGGCCTCAGTCAAAGCTTTTCCCTCCTCTGCTGCCTGGCTCTGTGTATAATGTATAACAGCCCCCACCCGGCACAGAAGAGAAATGCTCCTTCAGCCCAGGGATCTTCAGTAACAGCTACCTGATGGAGGGTGGCACAGAGAACCTCACGCTGCCCGCCTCCAATGCCCACATTCCCAGGGAGGGGCAGTGGTGCCCGGCTGGGAGGACCTTGGGTTTGGGATGGTCCATCTCTGCCGGCTCTGACACAGAACCGGCTGAGGAGAAACAGAGGAAACTTCCCCAGCGGGTGTGTCTTGAATGGGCGGAGTTGTGACAAAGTAAAAGCTTTAAGCTGGAGCTGGGGCTTCCGCAAAGGGAGAGGTGGGCGGGGACAAAGCCTCCAGACCAGAGGGAGGGCTGAGGCGCAGCGGCAGCTGCAGAAGGGAGATGGAAGGAGGGGACGCCGGCCAGAGACTGCAGAGGTTGGTAGAGATGAGGCCAACAGACGTTCAGGGTCACTGGATCACTCTCCAAAGGAATAGCTCCGCCTGGCCCTGCCTGCAACATCTCCTGTTACTTGGAACAGTTGGTGTGCGGGATGGGAGGGGTGAGGGCTTGACAAAGCAACCAGATTTCTCCTACCAGAGAAATCCTACCGGATTCCAGAATCCTACCAGATTCCTCCTAGTTCATGCTACCCCAAAAAGACCGTGTCCTGGGTTAGAACTTGAAACTGGCTGGGTTTCAAAAGTAGCCAGACCCAAGTTCAGTAAGGGCATGAATTGATGTCCAACTCGGAACAAAAGCTGCCTTCCAGGCACATCCCTGAAGTCAGTTACAGTAATTATAGTGACCCCACAGCCACCACAGCCACCACATCCGAAACCCTGACTCATAACAACCACAGGCAGGCCAACGGAAGGCACGGTGCCACTGGGCAGTTTGGTGGGAAAAATAAGACAAATGCTTAAAAAAAAACAAAACACTACTCTTGCCCAGCAATGTGCAAACACACAGTACTGAAAACCTGGTGTGTGGTGACATGAAAATTGGGGGAACAAACAGACCAAGTGCATTCCTTTCAGGGAAAGTCCACTGCTAAGCCGGTGTTCTTAACCATTTTGGCATCCTAGAGTCTTGAGAAACTGATGAAATGCACTGTTCCTCTCCCCCAAAACACACAAATGCACATAATACACACGGACACGCCCAAAGTCAAGGAGTCGAGGCCACACGAAGAACACTTCTGCCAACGCTTTCTCCCCCGAGATGCCCATTTTGCTTCTGACCTAAAACTCCAGCTTGTAGGTGAGGATGGCCACTGGAATTGAGAGAGGGGTGAGTGTCAAGATCAGCCTAGCTGGCCTGTCTCAGGAATTCACACGAGTGCCTAGTATGAATCGTCTGCTGGAACAAAACCAAGAGAGAGGGAGGAGACGGAAACCATCTACAAATATCTGCTCCTTCCTTTAAATCCAATAAAGACTTACTGCATTCCCAGTGTGTGCTAGGCACGCCCCCTTTTTATACCCTTCTTTCTTGTACCACTACTTATCCATTTTAAGCTGGGCTCCCATAGCACCTGGGTTGTAATGTTGTGGGTTCACAGGTTAGTCTCCCCTCCTCGTCCCAGTTCCATGAGACCAGGGTGGTATCCTGCCTGTGACTGGGATCCTGGTACCCCAGTGACTGGTACAAGGTACTAACAGCTAGCAGTGAGGTCCAACGGGCCAGGCGCTGTCACTCCGTTCTCAAAATAACCCTCTGCCATTTACTGAGCACTTATTTAATCGGTTCCAAGCACTGAGCAATGAGATTATTCGGAGCCCACCACTCCCTGTGCGCAGCCCGACGCAGTGGGGACCGGGGATAGCAGTGTCAGCGGCCCACGGCTCTTCCCCAGGTGCAAGGCGGGGAGACAGGTTTAAATGGTTGGAGCCGGAAAAAAACGCCTCCGACGCCCAGATGGCTGGAGGGCAGCGCATCGAGTCACACGGGTCACTGGGTGACGGGGATGCAAGCTGAGGCCCCGTCCCGGAGGGCTGGCTCACCACCACCGTCTCAGGGCCGCCTCATCGCCAGACCTCCATCCAAGCTGGGGGCCGAAAGTGAGTCTTCGCTTCACGGCTGGGGGTCGCTGGGGGTGGCAGTCATTGAGGGTTACACTAGTCCCGCGGATGAAGCTCGCAGAGGGCGCAGGAGCCCCCCACCTAGAGGGGAAAGGCCGGCCCCCATCGCTCCCAGCCCATGGGCAAGTCCCCGCCCCGGGTGGTGGTCTCCGGATGCCGAGTCTCTGCACCCGGAGATTCCAGGCCACAACGTCACTCACCTGCTGTCGCGGGTAACTCACAGTGCGCTCATCAGCTACAGCTGCTTGGCTGCTATTGAGGGTGGGGGGGTGTGAAGGGGGCGGGGCACGCGGGGGAGGGCAGCGGCGCCGAGTTTGTTGCTAAGGGAGGCGGGACAGGAGAGCCGACACCACCTAAGCAGGCGACCGGAAGCTCCGCCCCCAACATGGCCGCGCCCAGCGGTCTTGTTGGAAGCCGTCCTACCATCGTCATGTGATGAGGGCCCTCGCCCCACCCGTCTGCAGCCACTCGGAGCCTCGGTCCCCGAGCTCGAGAAGGCCACGTGACCCTCCCAGGGCCAGTCACGTGAGGCGTGGATCCTGAGTGGAGTGGGAGGGGGTTGGCACTGGGGTCTGGAGTGGCAGTAAAAGAGGACGATGGCGGGGTGCAGAGGGTCCCTGTGCTGCTGCTGCAGGTGGTGCTGCTGCTGCGGTGAGCGTGAAACCCGCACCCCGGAGGAGCTGGTAAGCCTCAGGCGGAGCAGGGCTGAGGAGGGGACGTTGCTAAGGGACGGCGAGAGGCGTTGCCGGAGGTGGGGCTGGGCCGAGCTTGGCCCGCAGGTGGTAGCGAATAGGGCCTGGGGACCGTAGCTTGGTCTCTCGAAGCATCTCTCCAGCTTCTCGTGCCCAAGTCTGGAGTCTTTTTTCCTAACTCCTCCCTGGAATCTGAGAAGGCATCCAGGCCAGCTCCAGTTAATCCCATATATATTTTCTTTTATTTCTATCTGAAAGGAGTTTTGAATGAGGCTCTTCCCTAGACTTTGTGCTTATCATGCCCCTGGTTTAGTTTCTCCAGCTCTTTCTCACTCTATCCCTCACCCTTTCTGGGTCACTGACAATCGAGCTTCCTTCTGCAAAGCACCCTGGGAAAACTTGAGTTGCTGGGTCCCCAGAGTTGACAGGCCCCTTCTGATTGATTTCAGATTTGCACATTGTCAGATGGAACCTTTTGGATGAATTTTACCCCCGCCCCCTTAAGCTAGCAGTGTACATCTTTGAGGTGTCCTGAAGACAAGAGTGGTTATTTGGAGAATGTTATCAGTAGAAATGAAGAGCTCAGCTGGAACCCCCGCCCACATCACCCCCATCCCAAAATGTTTTCGTTTGAGGGCTTGTTCCCATTGATGATAATGGCTCCAGGTGATTTAGAAACTAGCAACTGATTTCAGTAAAAACTTCTGCCTTGTTCCACTTTTAACCATTAAAAGCGTGTTCCTACTGTGGATGTTTCTCTAGACCATCCTTGGAGAAACTCAGGAAGAGGAGGATGAGATTCTTCCAAGGAAAGACTATGAGGTGAGATTCTTGGATGATGCCTTGGGTAAAAGAAAGTAGTGAATGACCTGGTCACTTCAGACCAAAGCATTAGGATTCTAACAAGAGATGCTCTTTGACCTTCTCTCCCAGGGAGTGAGTGGGTTAAGACATAACTTCCCTCTGAGAAAGGGGCTGTTTAACAAGCCCTTTTTTCACCTCAACTGCAAAACAAGGTCTGGCTGTCTCCATGCTTTCATAGATTTATGGCAGCTTAACCTGGATAAAGGATGTGTGTGCCATTAAACTCTTTGATTTGCAACTCGTAGAGACCCAGAGACAAAGCCAGTGACAGTGTATGCTCATAACAGGTCTTGGGCCAGTAGACCTTGCTTCTCTTCTGAGAGAACTTAGTTTTCAGAAGATTGTTTCCTGCTCATGCAGCTTCTCTCAGGAATGTTCTTGATTTTAGTTCCCTATTTCAAGGGACTCTTAGCCGGTGTGTGTGTGTGTTTAGTAAGGCCAACACTGCAGGAGTGAAACTTAACACACATGACTTTTTAAGCATGCAATCATTTCATGATGACTTTTCTATGACTTTTGAAATGACAGAAATAAGCCATGGTTGTGATAGAGAATTCTTAAATTATTTACAAAAAGAAGCTAGAGAAAAACCCATAACCCCATTCATTAAAAGATGACTATTACCACCTTATTAAATACCCTTTCTTAGGCTTACATATGTGCTTTTTTTAAGTAAGGAAAGCGAGATGCTACTAAATATTTTAATCTGTTTTAATCTGTTTTTCTCCCCACTTTATAACAATTTTTTGTGTTACTAGATACTTTTCTACAATATCTTTAAATAGAGGGGTAGTATTTGTGCCACCATTTCTTTTTTTTTTTTTTTTTTTTTTAAGATTTTCTTGGGGAAGGGGAACAGGACTTTATTGGGGAACAGTGTGTCCTTCCAGGCCTTTTTTCCAAGTCAAGTTGTTGTCCTTTCAGTCTTAGTTGTGGAGGGTGCCGTTCAGCTTCAAGTTGTTGTCCTTTCAGTCTTAGTTGTGGAGGGTGCAGCTCAGCTCCAGGTCCAGGTCCAATTGCCGTTGTTAGTTGCAGGGGGCATAGCCCACCATCCCTTGCGGGAGTTGAGGAATCGAACTGGCAACCTTGTGGTTGAGAGCCCACGGGCCCCTGTGGGAATTGAACCGGCAGCCTTCGGAGTTAGGAGCATGGAGCTCTAACCGCCTGAGCCACCGGGCCGGCCCCCCACCATTTCTTAAATCTGACTTTTCTATTTGATGAACTGCATGGTTGTGACCATCCTTTCTTGTTCATCCTTAATTATGTCCTTAGGATTAATTCCCAAAAGTGGAATAATCATGTATATGATTGACGCTTTTTTAAAAATGTCATGTAGACTTAAAAAATTCAGTAACCTAGGGCAATAACATACTCAGACTAATTTTCTTAATATTTCATCTTTAGCTGCAAAATTTTTTTTTTTATTAAATTTATTGGGGTGACAATTGTTAGTAAAATTACATAGATTTCAGGTGTACAATTCTGTATTACATCATCTATAAATCCCATTGTGTGTTCACCACCCGGAGTCAGTTCTTCCATCACCATATATTTGATCCCCCTTACCCTCATCTCCCACCCCCCATAGCTGCAGAATTTAATTTAACTGTTATGGTTGTCATGGAGCCTGAATTTTTTTGTTAAAAAACTTTTATTACAGAGAATTTGAAGCATACATAAAAATGGACATAATAATATATTGAAACCCCTATACTCATCACAAAGCCTCAACAGTCATTCAGCTCATGCTGGACCTTGTTTCATCTATGCTCCCATCAACACCGAGAGTAAATGAATCCGGAGGCTTCACTGAATTAAATGACAAAGTTTTATTCAAGGGTCTTAAGATTTGCAAATCAGAAACACTACTAGGTAACATCCAGAGTGTTCCAAAGAAAAGAGAAAAGTTGAGAGTTCTTACAAGTAAAAAGTACATTTTTGAGAAAAATTGGTCCTTTATTCTTAGCTTCTGGATTGTTCTGAGATGGTGATCTTCCAGATGTCAGGCAGTCTGGATACTTGAACATTCTTTCCTACGTTCTTCAGAGGATTATCTAGAGGATATATATATATATCTACGAAAAATCGTCCAGCCTAAGAGAAAGCTTATGAGTTTATTTGAGCAAACTGACGATAATTGCCGGGAAGCAAAGTCTCAACGGATTGAGAAAGTGCTCCGGAAAATGGCGGATTTGCAACTTATTTTATACCCTAGAATCAAAGGAGGAGGGTTACATGAAATCTATTGGTTGTAGGTTAAGGGGATGGGAGAAAGCAAAGGGGGGAATCTCTGGGATTGGATAAAAAGTGAAATGAAGAGATACACACTTTCACATTGGTGGGTGCAGGACAGTTAATAGCATTTTACAGCACATAGAGATGGTATTTGGGGAACAAGATAACAGTGAGGGATTTTGTAGTTTCCTGCTCTGGTGTGTGTCCCCTGGGGTATCCGGAAAAAGGGATTACTGACATTCCAAGGGTATGTTTTGTTATCTTAGATGTAAAAAGACAACAGATAGGCTCACTTAAGGTAAAGATTGACCTTTGTCAAGGAAGCTACAGGCTAAGGATGTGATTACCGGCCAGGACTCACTTTCAGTTAGGAAATTTTATGTTCACGCTATCGTATGTGGTTGTTTTCAGTCTCTTGAGCTTGTCAGGTTTAACATGTGGCCCCTTTTCCATATATGTGTGTGTGTGCGTATATATGTTTATAATCATTGATCTACAACTGAAAAATTCAAAAGTTTAAGTCGGACTCGTTTAAGTACAATAAAATCTCAGCCCATTCTGATTTAAGTAATTTTATTAGCTTGGCTATGATGACTCCATTTTGTTTCTTCACTCTTTCTTCATCTCCCTTCCATATTATTTTGAAGGAAATTCTAAACATGACATTATTTTATCCATAAATAATTCAACATGCTACTCTAGAGGATAAGAACTTTTTTTTAACGTAACACCATACCATTTTCACACCTAAGAAATTAACAGTAATTCCTTGATATCAAATATCCGGTGTTCAAATTTCCAGTTGTCTTATAAATGTCATATGTATTTTTTAATAGTTTGTTTAAATTAGGTTCCAAATAAGGTCCTCACATTGCTTTTCTTTGTTATATGTTTTAAATTTCTTCTATCTGTAGGTTCTTCCTTTATCTTTTTTATTAGTTTTTTTTCTTGAAATTTACTTGACAAAATAATTTTAGGACTCTGGAATTTGCCACTAGTACCACCATGGTGTAGTTTAATTTGCTACTCTACTCTGATGGGACTTCTTTTAATGAAATGGAAAGCATGGTATCCACTGATGTGTTTTCTCATATTTTTAAAATATGTGCTTCCTGTACGTAGTTGAAACATTTGCAAGAATTAGTGCAAGACACTCCATATTGTGCTGTCACCTCATTGAACCCCCTCCCCCAATCTGTTACCCCTCAGACATCGTATGTAGCTGTTACAATTCCATTGACTAGTAATTAATATTTCTTAATTAGCCATCTTCGGAGTTGGAGCTTCTTGAGAACATTTGCTTTGTGTAAGACCAAATTTAGCTAGGCACTTAATCAGAAAAGACTGCTCAGATTGTATTTATTAAGGCTCAGCTAGAAAAACCTTCTGTTGAAAATCTTTCTAAAATGTGCACATACTTGACTCTTTCTTTGAATAGTTGGGGGTCTTACAAGATGCTAGACTCCCCTTTTTGACATCCATTCTCATAGATGGCTTGAAGTATAATAGCTCCCTATCTGTGAGACAGTGCCATTAACAAACAGTAATGTTTTCATGCCGGTCACAGAGCCTGTATTGCTTTTTTGAGTTAGGAAAAGGCACCCCTCAGAGCAGAGGACTTAGATAAAAAGAGCTACCCCTCTGGCCCGCCTGAAGGTGCTTTCCATGTGAGCACTAGGAGTCCCTCCTGGTTGAATTTGGGCTGCATTTCAGTCCCCACCTGCTTCCTTGGCCAGGTGCCATTTTGCTCATAACCACAGCCTTACAGGACATCTGTAAAAAAAATTTTTTTTTTAAATTTGCTAGTCTCCCAAAGCAAAGAGCAACATACACAGCAGAAATAAAAGGAAGGAAGTTAGTTGTGGCAAAGGAGAAGTAAGAATATCTGATTTTAATAGCATCATATAGCCCGTTGGTACATGTTTACTAAGTGTCAGGCTCTCAACTGATTTATTTAAAAAAAAAAAGATTGATGTTCTGGCATTGCAGTTGTTTCTAAATGTCCCTTTAAAAAGTTTTATTGAGCTGTACAATCTATCCATTTAAAGTGTACAATTGAATGGCATTTTTCAGTGTAGTCACAGAGTTGTACAACTATTGCCGAATCAATTTTAGAACATTTTCCTCGCCTCAGAAAGAAACCCTGTACCCATTAGCGTCCCTGCCCGTTCCCCTTGCCCCTGATCCTAGGAAACCGTGAATCTCCTTTCTGTCTCTATAGCGTTGCCTGTTCTGGACATCCAGAAACCTTTTAAGTATTTGTGAAGTCATAGCATTGTTAGACAAAACCATCAAGCAAATAATTCGCCAGTAATTTCTATAAATATTTGGTATGAAGGCTATTCATATTTTTCAACATTTTGATTTCTTTCCCTGTTTGTACCTAGAATGTGATGTCACTCACTTGATTAAAAAAAATATATATATGTATATATGTATATGTATATATATATGTATATATATATAGCTAATCGCTCATGGGTGAGTCTAGTTTCCCAGCAGAATTATTTTTTACTGACTGTGGCTTTTTGTTTTGTAATCAGGAAAAAAATTTTTTTTTCAAATGTAAAAAGTACACCATGTTTCCTACAAAAATTTCAAACAATACCCAGATGGGAACACCTCCTAAAATACCACCTCAGAGGGAACCACTGTTAACCGTTTTCCCAGATGTTTTTGCTTTATGTGTGCTGATACACAAATCATCTTAATTTTGTTTCCTCAAAATGGGATTGTATACCACATTATGACTTTGTTATCCACATGTCCCTCTTTCAGAGTTTGGATTATGATCGCTGTATCAATGACCCTTACCTGGAAGTTTTGGAGACCATGGATAATAAGGTGAGTCCCTTATTGCTCTCCTGGGACTGAGTAGGTCTTATAACAGTTTCTTTTTCAGTTCTAAATGCTTCTGTAAATACCCTTGTCTCTTGGCCTTTTCACCCCTTTTGTGAGATACTGGCATTTATTCCTTGGACCTTTGTCCTGCCAACCAGAGTACCCACTGGCCAAGCCCCTTCAAGTTCATTATTTTTGCATTATAAAACACTCTCCGTATCAGACATCACCTTTGCCATTTTTGTTGCCCATGTGAAATTGACTCAAAATGGTTGACCAGGAATGTGTTTCTTCCATGCTGCCAACATAACCCTGTAACCAACTGAGTCATTTTTTTCCAATGAACAGAAAGGTCGCAGGTACGAGGCGGTGAAGTGGATGGTGGTGTTTGCCATCGGAGTCTGCACGGGGCTGGTGAGCAGGCGGAACACGGGAAGATGGTGGGCCAGAGGGGTGGAAGGGGTCAGAGGGCAAGCTCCAGCCTGACGAAGAAGTTGTTGGTCGTTATAACAGGGACTGCCTTACCTTTTTCCCTTCTTTTTTTTTAAATTAATAGCCTGCACTATTTTTCATACTTCTCTTTTGCTTTCACTTTATGAAATGAAAGTGAGCCTGTAAAGCACTCAAAGGTGTGGTGCAGTCCTGTCTCTATGATACGGTGTGGTCCTGTCAGGTAGATACCATAGGAGGGAGAGTACTTAGTGGACCTTGAGGTCACTCTCTAGGGAAAAAGCAAAGTGGTGGGAGCAGAACTGAACATTATGCCCTTTCTTTAGCACGAGGTGCCAGTAAACAGGACACGTAGGTCTCCGTGAATTGATGGTGCTGCCCTGGGCTGCTGCCCTGCACGTTGCCGGTGGGCAGAGGCATGGGGTCCACCGTCACAGTTGAGTCACCGACAAGAAAAGATGATGAAACATTGCCGGAGGTTAGAGTAGCACAAAGTCTGGAACCATAACTGCTGATTGACCGAAGGAAAGCTGGGAAAGTTAGCAGACAGTCAGAATGATATTAATACACGTCAAATCTGATTTTCTGTCACTGCAGTGTTGGATTAGAATAGGGGGTTGTCCATTTGGGCTGCTATAACAAAAGTGCCGTAGACTGGGTGGCTTTAACAACAGACATTTATTTCTCCTAGTTCTGGAGGCTGGGAGAAGTTCAAGATCAAGGTGCCAACAGATTTGTGTCTGGTGAGGGCCTCCTTCCTGGTTCATAGATGGCCATCTTTTTGCTGCGTTCTCACATTGTAGAAGGGGACAAGAAAGGTCTCTGGAGTCTCTCTGTTTTGTTTTTATCATAGTAAGATTGGTATACAAGGTTTTATATATTTAAGGTATACAACATTATCATTTAATATTTGTGTATACTACATAGTGTTCACCACTATAAGTTTAGTTACTATCCATCACCATACAATTGATCCCCTTCACCTGTTTTGCCCTCCCCCAGCCCCCTTCCCTTTTGGGGTCTCTTTCATAAGGGCACTAATCCCATTCATGAGGGCTCCACCCTCATGACCTAACGACCTCCCAGAGGGCCCACCTCCAGCTACGATCATATCGGAGGGTTAGAATTCCAACGTATGAATTTTAGGGGGAGGGACACAAATATTCAGTCGTAACAGGGGCTATATATATTCCTAAACAGCATCCTATTTATCGCCTTTCTCTAGGAGTGACCACAAGTCTCATACTTAACTCTGCATGATATACCCGTAAAATTTAAACACATTGAATATAATATAGCCACAAGGATCTACCGCCCTTTTTATTTTCATGGCACTTGTCATATTTTTACTGTAGTAAATTCAGAAGTCAAGGAATATCTTGCTAGTTAAGACTAATGGCATGTAGCGGCGTCTTTGGTAACATTCTGATGGATACCATTGTGGGGGGGGAACCTGGGTGATTTAATTATTTTGGACAGTAACTAGACTCACCGTGATGAACACTCTGTAGTCTATATAAGTATCCGCCTTTATAATGGAGCAACCTGTTCCTCCTGCTCCTGGCTCTCCTACCCTTTGATCTGTCACCACTTAAGTATTGCTTCAATTCTTAAAAGCCTCTGGGCATTGGCCTGAGAGAAATCCAGAGTTAAAGGCATGAAACCTTTGATCCTGAATCTACAAAATCAAAGGTCTTTCCAGTTCTCATTTAAGCCCAGAGTAGGGACTTTCAGAGTGGAGTAGTGGAACATAAGTGGTTTTCTCTTATTTACCAGGGGAACCATTGACTATATAAAACATAAGTCAAAATAGTGACTTACTATATAAAATAGTAATAAAAAACCCATGTACACCTAAGTGAATCTCGTTATGCAAAGTAATACCCTAAGCTGTGTGCTTATCCCACTAAGCATCACTGAAGACATTTTGGAATTTTTCTTTCGAAACTGCCTTTGAAAACAGCTGAGCAGTTTCTCACACAGCTCTGAATTATTACTCTCTAATCACGGATGGCCTTCCTTGGTCTCACATCTTTTTCTGCATCCCTTCCCTCTTTGTCTTACTCTCCTCCTCCCAACATAGCTTTTGTTCTTTGGCGGGTGGTGGGGCCAGGCTGGAGCGGGGTCTCCTGGAGAACCAGGGTGACTAATGAAAGCCCCTTCACCTAGTGCTGGTTAGCAACGCAGGTGCGTGTGACCAGCCGCCGTACATGCAGTGGGCAAGTCAGTGCTTTCAGGGGGAGTGCCTGTAACCCAGCGGGGGAAAGCTGCGTGACGGCTCGCTTGCTTTTCACAGGTGGGTCTCTTCGTGGACTTTTTTGTGCGCCTCTTCACCCAGCTCAAGTTTGGAGTGGTACAGACATGTATCCTTTTCACCGTCTTGGTATTCCCGGATGTCAGCAGTCCCTGAATTGGCTTTCTTGTCTGGAAACGAGACAGTAGTATTTATTAGCCATTTGGCTCTAAGATTTTCAGTTATCACTGAAGGACACAAAAGGGACACTTTAATAAACAGAGAGACTTACATTCATGGTTGGTAAGACACAAACAGCCAAGATGCCTGCTTTTCCCAATCAGTCCGTAAATTCAATGTAGTTTCAGTGAAAATTCTAATAGATTATTTGTGGAACTCAAAAAATTCTCTCCCTAAATTTGTTTGGAAGAGTAAAGGGCCAAAAGTAGTTGAGATAGTCTTGAACAACAAGCAGGGGAACTTGACTAGATGTCAAAACTTATATAATTTAAGATACAGTAATTGAAATGGTATCACGTCAGTGCAGGAACACCCGATTAGACAATGGACAAGAATAGGGAGGCAGGAACTGGCCTGTACGTGTACAGAAGTGTAGTAAACGACAGAGTTAGTGTTATAAATCAGTGAGGAAAAAATGGATTGCTTAATGAAAAATGCTGGGGCATTGGTCATCCAGCTGGAAAAATATAAAATTAGATTCCTACTTTGTGCTATAAATTAATTCCAGAGGGATTGAAGCTGAAAGTAGGCAAAACAAAACTTTAGGAGGCTGTATGATGTCAAGAGTAGGGAACCATTTCTTAAAACTCCAGAAGGCGCAAAGTGCAAGATCAGTAAACTTGACCACATCAAGGTAAGTGTTCTGTTCATACAAACAAAAACCCCCAAACAACAGAAATAAAACACCATAAACAGAGGTGGAAAACAAATCCCCAGCCTCAGTGAGATTATTCGCTATGCATTTAAGAGACAGATAATTCATATCCAGAATATACTAGAAAGAACGGCAGCTCTAAGGAAAAAAGCCCAAACAGCGCAATAGAAAAATTAGCAAAGGATGAGAACAGGCTGTTCTCAGAAGAGGAAAATTGAATGGCCTGTAAGTAAACCCGTGGGGAAGTTCTCACTTCACCATTGATCAGGGAAATGAAAATTGAATAAATAGGAAGGTGTACCTTCTTATGGCTTAGGAATTCCTCTCCCAGCTGTGGACCTTAGACATCTACAAAGGTGTCCATTGCAGCTTTGTGGTTGCAGAAAGTTGGATTCACACCAAGTAGGAACATGGGAAAATTGTGGTATGTTCATGTGATCTAAGTTTATGCAGCAGTTCAAATGAATGCTCCAGAACTGTGTGTATCGATCGACATGGCTAATTCTCAAAAACTTAATGTTGACGGAGAGAAAAAGGGAAGTTGTCATATGTGCCTAAAATACAATACTATTATTTTGATTTTAGAAACATAGAACAGTGTGGATACATAGGAAAATATACAAGTGTTATCCTACAAATAAAAAGCCAAAGTGAGGGGCAACAAAAGAATAGCCATTTGGGAAACACTGATTCAGGCAGAAACCCAACAGTGTTCGGATTAGGAGGCAAAGGCAAGGGGTATTTATGATAAAGGGAAGGTGAACAATTACATGAATAGAAGGAAGAAATTTCTTTGGGTGTTAGTAAGCTAAGGAAGGAATATCTGTAAGGTGCAGATAAGCTGACACAGTAATGCTAATTCTACAGAACAGTTAAAATCTGGTGGTCATGTCAGCTTTCTTGTTATTTTTGCAAACAATTGTCTGGAATACAGTGCTGCTTTAGGCCCCGTCCAAAGGTTAACTTGCCCACTTTTAACATTCCAAATGTTTAAGGAGTAAGACGGGAGGCAGTCCTCTAAATAGCAGCTCTGACTCCATTTCAAAGTGGCTTCATTTGTATTATTTGTCAAGGAAAATCATCCAGCTTAAGAGAAAGCTTATAGGAGTTTATTTGAGCCAAACTGATGACAATATCCAAGAAGCAAAGTCTCAACGGATTGAGAAAAATGCTCCAGAAAATGGCCATTTTGCAACTTGTTTTATACATTAGAATCAAAGGAGGAGGGTGACATGAAATCCATGGTTGTAGATTAAGGGGACGGGAGAAAGCAAAGCGGGGAAATTTCTGGGATTGGATAAAAAGTCAAATGGAGAGACACACACTTCTTTTACATTGGTGGGT
Source organism: Rhinolophus ferrumequinum (assembly GCF_004115265.2). NCBI lineage: Eukaryota > Metazoa > Chordata > Mammalia > Chiroptera > Rhinolophidae > Rhinolophus > Rhinolophus ferrumequinum. Next base: position 8,006,392 of record NC_046292.1, read on the forward strand.
ACAGGATAGATAATAGCATTTTACAGCACATAGAGATAATATTTGGGAAACAAGATAACTGAGGGATTTTGTACTTTCCTGCTCTGGTGTGGTGGGTTGTGCCCCCTGGAGGGTCCAGAAAAAGGAATTACTCTGTGATATTCCAAGGGTATGTTGTCTTAGATGCAAAAAGACAACAGACAGGCAAGATTGACCTTTGTCAAGGAAGCTACAGGCCAAGGATGTGACTACCGGCCAAGACTCACTTTTAGTTAGGACTGTTTCTGTTCAGACTATCTTACATGGTTGTTTTCAGTCTCCTGGGCTTGTCAGTTTTAATCTGTGGCCCCTTTTCCGTCCACATATTTTTTAGGGGGAAGGATGCACAATAATTTCAGGTCAGTGGTTTCTCCCAGGGGAGACAGGGACAGAAACATAAAGGTTTTTTCTTCATGGTACTTCATGTTTTTGTTTCTTTTTTCTTTTTCTTTTTTTTTTTTTTTTTAAGATTTTATTGGGGAAGGGGAACAGGACTCCATTGGGGGAACAGTGTGCACTTCCAGGACTTTTTTCCAAGTCAAGTTGCCGTCCTTTCAATCCCAGTTGTGGAGGGCACAGCTCAGCTCCAGGTCCAGTCACCATTGCTAGCCGCAGGGGGCGGAGCCCACCATCCCTTGCCAGGGTCGCACCCGCAACCTTGGGGTTGAGAGCCCACTGGCCCATGTGGGAATCGAACCGGCAGCCTTTGGAGTTAGGAGCACGGAGCTCCAACCGCCTGAGCCACCGGGCCAGCCCCATGTTTTTGTTTCTTAAAAATACCTGGAGCAAATATTGATGTAGGAATGTGTTTCTGTGAGTCCCCAAATGATGTAGGGGACTTTTGTGTGAGTGAGTGATGCGATTGTGTCTCGTGAGACTGAAGAATGGAAACACGGACCAAGGAGAGGCGAGAACTTTTTAAAAAGAGGATAGTTTGTTGAAAGCAAAGGGTCAGGCTCCCGAGCAGGAGGGGGTCCCCAGTGGGGGTGCCCAGTGACTGAGGCAAAAGTTCTTACTTTTATACCTTCCCTTGCCTGTTTGGGGAAGGGGACTGGCGCCTTTTAATGGAATTTGTCTACCAGGTTTGTTCTGTTAGCCCATCCTGAAGGAATTAGCAAAATAACCCACTCTTATCTATCAGCTCTGCTCCGTTTTTGGGGCCAAAAGGAATTTTATGATTAACCTCAAGGCGCTGTTACATTTTGTCCTGGAGCAAAGGAGTGATTTCAAAACCTGAAGTTGCAGAATATATCTGTCTGGTTTATTCCACCAGGGACCTCCTTGTCTGCCTAACAACATGCTAACTAACCTGCCTCCATGTGGCATCACGTTGAGATTTGTTAAAAGCTAGGGCCATGGGGTCTGGGTTTTTGTTACCTTTTGTAATGTTGGGAGCATTTCCTAACTAAAAATGGTTCCTAATGTAAAACACCATGTCAGGCAGTTTTTACTAAGTTTGTATGTGGAGAACAGGAAGGTGTGCAGTAAGCAGCCAGCATGTTTTAGAAGAGGAGAAGCCACACTGGCTCTGGTGGTTGCAGGAACTCCCCCGGCTCCCTGGCGAGCAGTTCTTCCTTAACCCAGTTTCTGTAGCGGTGGAGGAATGCAGCCTGAAAGGCTGCCTAGCCCTGTCCCTCCTTGAACTCTTGGGTTTCAACTTGACCTTTGTCTTCTTGGGGAGCCTTCTGGTCCTAATTGAGGTGAGGTGGTGTGGGTGCTGCCTTTTAGCTTACAAGGTGTGGGATCCTGCTTTCTTTCTCCTCCACTCCGTTTCTGGAATGTCGGAGAACTGAATTAGACTTGGAATACACGTATAGATTCCTGCAGAAAGTGGCTTCCCCTCCACTTAGAGATGTTTCTGAAAGTAAAGGTTTCAGGCCTCCGGTGAGATTCAAGAGGGAAAATCTAGGTTAGGAGGGTGGTTCTCCACCTTGGGAGCACATTGGAATCCCCTGGGGACCTTCCGAAATGAACTTGAATACCTGGGCCCCAGGTCGAATGAATGAGATCAATCTGCGGAAGTGGGGTGCCTGCATGGATTGTTGAATGGCTTCCCAGGTGATACTGAATCACTGGGGACCCGTAAGAAATGCACATGCTCCCATTCCCCGCTCAGACCCACTGAGTCAGAAACCCCGGGTGTGGCCAGAGGGTGCTGGAGCTAATGAAGACGTCAGTTCGCCCTCTGCAGGGAGCTTGTTGAGGGTAGGCCATAGAGCCAACAGATCTGAGCGTACAGTGTGCCCATTTTCTCCGCCAGCCAGTGGCTGCAGGTTCTGGAATACCTGAGATCAAATGCTATCTGAATGGCGTGAAGATCCCCGGAATCGTCCGTCTTCGGACCCTGCTCTGCAAAGCGTTCGGAGTGCTGTTCAGTGTGGCCGGAGGTAAGGAGGGCCTTGCAGACTCTGACTTTCAGGTGTTCCAGGGACCAGACGAGGAGAAGCCTTAAATGTGTAAATGAAGTCGGGTGGGCTTGGAGGGCCCGCCCTCAAACAGATCGCTGCACTTTTTGTTGATGGGTTTGTTTTTCTTTTAAATGCAGACACCGTCAGAGTAAGTTACCATTCAGAGACCTCTGACAAACTCACCATTGTTTTGAATGGTGACCAGCTTTGAAATAGAACGACCAGCTAGTTGGTTTATGGTGTTAGCTTTTAGCAAAGTTGGCGAGATTTTTGTGTCAACAGCCAGACAGTGAGTATTTTAGGCTTTGTGGGTCAAGAAGCAAAATGGAAGATATTTTATAGGTGCTTAAACGTACATAACCATTTAAAATGTATCCACGTAAGAATACAGAAGCCATTCTCAGCTGTCTCACTGTCCAAAGAGGCGGCGAGCCTGTCTTGGCCCGTGAGCTGTAGTTTGTTGGTGCCCAATTTAGAGTTTAAAAAGTATTTCCTCTTATTTGATGGGAATTTGACTCTCTCTCTTATAAAGGCACATGATCGTCTCCGATTTTTAGTTGTCAAGAGGATTAACGGTTTACGTAGCAGAGGTCTCCTGACCTAGAGATTGTTCTGTGCTGACTGATGACGTCCCCTTCTCCACCTGTTCCCAGGGCTCTTTGTGGGGAAGGAAGGGCCCATGATCCACAGCGGAGCAGTGGTGGGCGCTGGCCTCCCTCAGGTAAGGGTTGATGGATAGGTGGCTTGGGAAGGTGCATCCCTTCTGTGGTTTCCCGGGCAGAGGCATGTCCTAGGGTCATGTCTGCGATTCAGTTGGCAAAAGTCCATTGGGAGCACCCTCACGTGGCTTTGGAATCTGATGTCAGTTGAGTTGATATGAAAACTATGTGGCTCGTCTCCCGGGGGAGCCAGTAACTGGTACCGTGAGGTTTTTAACAAAGCCCGGCTGAGTCCTAGGAGCAGAAATGGGAACATGGAAAAGGTCTGTTCAAATGAAAGTCACCTGGTGCTCCCATGACCATCGCCCAGCACCGTTACCTAAGGTGGCCGAGTGGGTCCGCTCTGTGCTGCCTAATCCCAAGGGGCTGGAAGCACAACTGAGGTGGTTCTGGGCACAGGTCTGAAGTCGCACGGGAATAATAACAGCTCGGTGCTGTCTGGGCCACACTCCGTGTACCGACTCCTGTTTTCTGTAACGCCACCTCAAGGGGTCAGTTGTCCTCGTCATTCTCAGAATAGGAAACAGCCTCAGAGAGGGTGAGGAGCTAGCTCAGGACTCCAAAGCGCCCATCCTTCTGGACTAGTTCAGGTTCCGGGCTGCAGGTTTGAGAAGTCTCAGTTCCTCGTGATCTATCACTTGTGGACGTGTACCACTCCCATCCTCAGGGGACACAGTGACTGTCATACTGGTCGAAGCAAAGGAGAGACGGCTCTGGTCCAGAGCCCATGTTTTGATCTCTCTCTTGCCGCTGCCTCTTCTCCTTCATGTTAAGCACCTGGCCTCCTAGAAGTGAGCTGAGAGGTGGAAGGAGCCCGAGCTGGGGCTGGGCGGTAACGGGAGCATTTGTTGGACAGACTGAAAGATGGCACGTGGGGCCGCTTCCTTACCGCCATCCCCGGAGCAGGAGTGACTTTATCTTCTGTAGCCGCTTTTCGTGGCTCCCAACAATTTGCTCAGCTGTTTCCTCCCCCTTTTTCTTTCTGACTTGTTGACTATGAACAAAATGCAATTTTCGAAGGTTCCAGATTTGGGGGCAGGAAAGGAAGTTCCTCCCCAAGGTAACTTCTTTTTTTCTGGGAGGCTGTTCTGGACTTTTCTTTCCTGTAGCACATCTGTCTAGGTATACTCAAGCAAAGGGGGCTGCCCACTGCTGTGGGTTCCTGCAGCTTTGGTCCCTGTGGGCCCCCTTCTGACATCGTTTTCTCTTGTTTTAGTTTCAGAGCATCTCCTTACGGAAAATCCAGATTAACTTCCCCTACTTCCGAAGTGACAGGTATGGAAAGGTTAGGCATTGGGTTGTTTTTGAAAAACCACCTGTTCGCGTACTGCCCCTCAGACCCAATACTCGCTCTAGCTGGTTTAGGGTCTCTGCCCTCCTGGGCAGGCTGCTCGTGACCCGGTGTCAGAAAGAAAGTGGACTTTGAGTTATTCTTCTGAAAATAAGAAGCACAAGGGCCAGGCTGGCATCATGGCTTCTCTTCTGTCATGTCACAAGTCCTGGAAGCATCTCAGGCCGTGGAGATTAAAAACACAGGCATTTCATCAAAAATGTATATCATATGCCAAAGCGATGTACTTGCTCTGCCCCATTTCTGGGTTAGAAGGTGTTCTCCTCGGTACTCCCACCCGGTGGTATCTGTGCGTGTTAAACTGTCCTGGCGCACTGTCAGAGCTATCCGCCTTCTCATCTTGGTAGTCCCTGCAAGTCATTGTTACCTGCTACTGTAAGATGTAACCTGCAGTTTGACATTTTCACTGATGCCGTGGCTTTGTGGAGGGAAGATCTGGTGAGAATGACTCAGCAGTGACTGAGCTGGGGCTGCGATTCCATGTTCAGAGTAGACTGACATCAGGGGGCCCTCCACCTGGAGGGGCTCAAGCTGGCGAGGGTGTCTGGCTCTCAGGTGAACCGTATTTGCTGCCAAGTCGGCCTCACCAGATACCTGCCCTCATAAGCCCCGACTTCATGGGTCCCAAGATAAAACGTTGGAGGGTAAGGGAAGTGAAAAACTGCCTTCTGTGGCCCAGGGGCTCTTTCTCGGGTGAACCATCTGAGATGAACTGTCTTCTCTCCTCAGAGACAAGCGGGACTTTGTATCAGCAGGGGCGGCTGCCGGCGTTGCTGCAGCTTTTGGGGCTCCCATTGGGGGGACCTTGTTCAGTCTGGAGGAAGGCTCGTCCTTCTGGAATCAAGGGCTCACGTGGAAAGTGGTGAGGAGGACCTTCGGTGCTAACCTTCTCCTAAGCTTAACCACATCCCAGATTTGAACTGGGTATATCCTACTTGATACATTGGCCTGTACTTTTGATGAGACCGGGATGGTTGATTATGTTGGCAATTCCTTAGCTCTAGACACCTCTAACTGCCGAACTATGGACTTCCGTATTCCTGCCCTCCCCATGCCCACATTAGACTTCCCTTATCCTCTGTGGATGAACCGTCTGACATGCAGACACGGAAAGGGCTGTGGTCGTCAGGCAGGCAGCGGCAGCCGGGGCTTGAACCCCCATCTCCTCCCTCAGAGTAGCGTGTTCTTCCTCCTGTGTTTACTGGTCCATAACTGGCTGTAAGTGAATAGGCTCTCAAAACAGGCTGCTGGAAGGGGAACTTCACACTGGGGTTGTATGCAGTGCAGTGGTTGCCGGGACCCCATAGCAGTCCTGGAGTTGGCAGTTTTCCCTGTGGAGCAGTAGGTTCTATGAGGAAGTGTCAGGAAGAAAGGAGGACTTGTCACTATTGAATGTCCTTGATTTTGTCACCTGTCCCCTAGCTCTTTTGTTCCATGTCTGCCACCTTCACCCTCAACTTCTTTCGTTCTGGGATTCAGTTTGGAAGTTGGGGCTCCTTCCAGCTCCCTGGATTGCTGAATTTCGGCGAGTTTAAGGTACGTTTTGTCCTTCCCCCCAGAATTTCTTAGTTGACCCATGACAATTGCTCTTAAGTAAAGTACCAGAGACAAGTGATCAGAAGGGTAGGTACAGCTTCCAGTGGGGCGTCTGCCCCTTTGAGCTCCTGTGCATGGCCCCTGCTCGGTGCAGGCAGGGTTCCAGCCCTGCCGTCGGCTCTTGTAGAGAGAAGACAGCCTTGCCCCTTGCATCTGTCTGCTCCACTTCTGTACCTTCCCGTTCTCATGGGTACTGTGGTTTTTCTCTCTCCTTCCCTTTGCCCCTTCTCTCAGTGCTCTGACTCTGATAAAAAATGTCATCTCTGGACAGCTATGGATTTGGGTTTCTTCGTCGTGATGGGGGTCATTGGGGGCCTCCTGGGAGCCACATTCAACTGTCTGAACAAGAGGCTTGCAAAGTACCGTATGCGAAACGTGCACCCGAAACCTAAGCTCGTCAGGTACCTGTGCAGTCGCCTCCCTCAGCCTGCCGTGGCTGCCTGCGCTTTGTGTGGGCCGTCTCCCCCACGGGAGGCGACCACGGGAACATACCCTGCTTGCCACACCGGCTTTGACTTTCCGTCTAAGTCTGAGAATGTAGCCAGGCTCATAAATATCCTGTACTTGTCAGCCAGGCCGAGAGGCTGACCCTGAGCTTAATTTTTATCAGAGTTGCTGGTTGACACCTCACCTCTCCTGACTTGCCACTGGGACACGTGACAAAGTCAGAAGGGTCAGTGAGACTCTCGCCCCCGGGACCTAAAATGAAAGGCCATTTTGTTCCTCAGACAGAGATGATGTAGATGCAGCAGCCCACGTCCCTGGCTATCCACTTTTTGCACAGAAATTGCTGGAACGCAGCAAATCGCTGGCAGATTCTGCATGTGTTGACTGACGAGGGGCTACTGTGCATGCTATTTGGGGAGATGAGGGCTGGGGGTAGGTGGGGTGTGATTCTGAGTTCCCAAGACCGGGTGTCTTTTGATCGCCTAGTAACAGCTGTGCTTTGCCTCCTAGAGTCTTCGAGAGCCTGTTGGTATCTCTGGTAACCACCGTGGTGGTGTTTGTGGCCTCGATGGTGTTAGGAGAATGCCGCCAGATGTCACCTTCGAGTCAAATCGGTAATGACTCGTTCCTGCTCCAGGTAACCCAGTGTACCTGCTGCCTTTGTCCTACACCCACAAGAAGAAGAATCCAGAAATGTATGATGTGTCTCTGTTTCAAACTAATGGATGTGTACTATCCTTTTGACCTAAGAGAGGATGTGTACCCTCTGTCTTTTTCACTTCTGTGAACAATCCTGGTTATCGTCAAGAGGGATTCTCTCTCTCTTTCTCTCTCTCTCTCTGTGCTGAGCCAAAACTAATTGGAAACAGAAGTTGGGGAAATGGACCATTTGCTTCTTCTCCAAGCTTCAGTTTACACTTCTAGCTCTCCATACCTGAAAGGTGGCACCAGCTTACTCTACCCTGGGCTTTTTGGGTCCAACCTGGTGGATCTGAGAGTTAGACTGTGGTCAGCACTGTGTGGTTCTGGCCTCGAGGGTGGAGCCTCAGGAGTGCTCTCTAAGCACCTGTCTTTTTGGTGCCCCTGAGTAGCCCCTCGAGTCACTCCACGCCCCTTTGAGGACTTTCTCTTTGATGGTTGCTTCTTCAGTGTCCCCAGGACCAGTCTGTGAACAGCTAGAATGTATCAGATCAGGGTCCGCAAACTACAGCCCACGGACCAAATCTGGCCCTTGGCAACTGCTTGTTTTTGGGTAGCCCCCAAGCTAAGAATGGTTTTTATGTTTTTAAAGATTTGAAAAAGAAGAAAAAGAATATGCGATAGAGACTATATGTGGCCTGCGAAGTCTGAAATATTTACTATCTGGCCCTTTACAGGAAAAAAATTGCTGACCCTGTTACTAGTTATACCCAAGGCCATGTCATTACCAGACCAGGATTTTCCAAAATGTGTTCTAAGGAATATTGATTTATATGATTCCAAAACAAATGGAAAAGGATTCTGCAGTCAAATGGGTTAAGCAGAATTAAATAAGTTTCTTTAATGCAAGATTTCCTAGGACTCTTAAAATTCCAATAAGAGCTCTGAGTGTTTGGAATGTTTATTTTCTGCCAGGTGGTCCACTGGGCACTTTACATACGTCATCTCACTTAGTCCTTACCACAACCATGTTGGTTAGTGGTATTATCCCCATTTTACAGATAAGAAAATGCAGGCAAAGTGAAATCTCGACCAAATAATTTCTAGCATGAAGTAGGTATTATTCCCATTTTATTTATTAGGAAGCTGAAGCGTCACAAAATGAAATACCTTCCCCAGGGTCACTGGAGAGTGTCAAATCCCTCTGATCATGGAGCTTCTGCTCTGCTTTTAGAGGATACTCTGATTTCCAACAAGCGTTCTGATGCTTCTCAATGCATTGACCACAGAATTCTTTCCAGGGAGCCTTCAGGCCTCCTGTGCCTCCAGACTAGTTTGGGAAACGCTGCATGTGTTGGTTATGGCCTTATACTCTCAGCTTGTGCACAGGACACTGTTGTGTGAAATGTATGCAGATACGTTTCTCCTCTGTGAGGTTCCACCAATAGGGGGCGCTGTCCTGTTTCCTATGGCAGCCCTCATCCATCTGTATTGCCCAGCCAGGTTCACCTGGTACAAGGATTATACAAACCCATCACCCACCTGGTATTGTTACAGTGTCCCACACCAGGGCACCTCTACAGCATCAGTAGAATTGAATCCAAGAAAAATCCATGTTCTTAATGAGCTTTGTAATAACACTCTATTTGTATGCCCAGTGATAGGTGAGAAGTACACCCTCACACTGTCGTACACCATCAGCTCGAAAGCAGGAACTGTCGTAGTCCAGATACCCTTGTCCTCTGACGAGTCAGGCAGTACCAGGATCGCATCTTCCCACACAAAAGATGGAGAGAATGAGACGTCTGAAATGTGGAGAAATTCTCTTTTTCCAGTTGGGATTTTGTTCAGCCAGGTGGAGCTCGGGGAGGGGCAGCCAGGAGCACGGTGTCTGCATCAGGCTTCTGCAGAGTGGAGATGTTTTCCATTTGGAACCAAAGTTGGGGCATTAAGTCAAGCAGTACCTTGGAAGCTCCTCCACAAACCTGTCAGCTCCCAGCCACTTGTCTGTCACCTGCCTCATCTTCTCCCAGTCCGTGGGGTTCTGGGGCCAGGCTTCCAGCCGTATCACTTACAAAATTAGCACTAGGAGAGGAGGCAGGGTCAAATCCGTGGTGAATCATAACTGTAGCGACATTTTCACTATGAATGTGAATGAACAAGGGCCCTCATTCTGACTCATTAATTCACAAAATGCAAGGACCACAATATCAGTTGGCTACTTACTCTTGGGCATAGATCTATTTTTTTGCTGCCTGTTGACTTCCTGGGAAAAGCTGGCAAGTCAGACTGGTGACCTAGCTGGGGACCTCCCACTTGAGGGCTCACGTGCCACGGTCAGGTGTACTGACCGACGTTGTACTGACTTGGATTCGTGTTTCTTAGGTCACATCAGAAGACGTGAATTCAAGTATCAAGACCTTTTTTTGTCCCAATGAGACCTACAATGACATGGCCACACTCTTCTTCAATCCCCAGGAGTCTGCCATCCTTCAACTCTTCCACCAGGATGGTGAGTGTCTGTGCACCTACCCACTCCCAGGTGCTCGGTTTTGTCTGCGGAGAACAAATGGTTATTATTCCTCTGACCCCCCCCATTAGCCCTCAAACACAGCCAGGCTTGCCCTTCGTTCTGAGCAAGCACAGGACTTTCCCTCTGTAGTGCCAATCCAGACAAGACTAGAGTTTCTGCCTCAGTGTTGGAGGTGAACTGGTTGGGGTACAGAAGGATCTGGGAGGAGCCGAGGCAGGCGTCTGGTAATGGGGCTCTTGGCCGTCCTTGCCTTGCAGGTACCTTCAGCCCTATCACTTTGGCCTTGTTCTTCATCCTCTATTTCCTGCTTGCGTGTTGGACTTACGGCATTTCTGTTCCAAGCGGCCTTTTTGTGCCTTCTCTGCTGTGTGGAGCTGCTTTTGGACGTTTAGTTGCCAATGTCCTCAAAAGGTAACGTGTGTGTGTGTGTCTAAGCATGCACGTGTGTACACATGCCTGAGTGTTTGAACCATAGCCCCAGTATGATTCTAAGCCACGTTTTCGGTTTCTTTCTTCACCAGCTACATTGGATTGGGCCATATCTATTCAGGGACCTTTGCCCTGATTGGTGCCGCGGCTTTCTTGGGTGGGGTCGTCCGAATGACCATCAGTCTCACGGTCATCCTGATTGAATCTACCAATGAGATCACTTACGGGCTTCCCATCATGGTCACTCTGATGGTGAGCTCTCCCCTTCTAGGCATCTTCCAGGTTCAGGGCCAAGTTCACCCCACCTCAGCCTCTTTCCACGTCTTGGCTTTCTGTTTCAGGTGGCCAAATGGACAGGGGACTTTTTCAATAAGGGAATTTACGACATCCACGTGGGCCTGCGAGGAGTGCCGCTTCTGGAATGGGAGACAGAAGTGGAGATGGACAAGTGAGGCCATGATTTCTCTGCATATCTCAGAATTTATAAACTCTAGGGCCCAAAGAATGTATTAGGGTAGGAAATGGTGATTTAAATTCTTGGGTGGGAATTAAGTGAAACAGTAAATAACGGGAAGGTCCTTAAGATGGCAGGCTTGTGTTTGGGAACTTTGAACAGTTACAGTATGTCTGGGAGCTAGGGTGGGTCTGGGGACAAAGGAGCAGGGTGGGGTCAGAGGTGGGCTCAGCCACTCCATGGTTTTGTTTGGCTCCTGTGGCATTCTGGTTAAATAGAAGGGAGGCCTCTGCATAAAGTCTGTGTTAGGATTGAATGTGTCAGGGTCTCCTGAGCCCTGTGAGAACTAGATTGCATCACGTGTGCCTAAGGGAATGGCATACAATCAGCAGTGGTTCTTCTGGGCATAATCACCAAATTATCCATCAGCCCACAAATAGTTTGGGCCGCCTGTGTCTGGGTGTCACACATGGCCCTTATGGTCTACTGTAGCAGTCAGCAAACTTCTGTAGAGGGGCAGGGAGGAAATATTTTCAGTTTTGCAGACCTGAGGTCTCTGTCACAACTCTCCAGCTCTGCCTTTGTCATGCAGAAGCAGCCACAGGCAATATGTAAATGAGCCAGCCAGGGGATTTGTCCTGTGGACTGCAGGTGCCATCCCTGCTCTAAAGGGCACCCAAACCTTTTGTTTTTTATTTTTTATTCTAGTCGTAATTCGCAACTCAATGGGTAATGTACCCTAGAGCACTAGGGAGGGGATGACCGATCCCCTGGGCAAGTGGATGGGCTCAAGGCGCAGGGGTTTTCATATTTAGGGAGGGATGAATAGAGGCCCACGGGTTTGACAGCTGCAAAGGGGATGGAAGTGTGAAGGAACGCCTGTGTGGAAGGAAATGCTAGAGAAGTTCAGAAGAGGCCCGGCAGGTGGTCCGGGCGGTGCCGGAGGGAGAGCCAGTGAAGCTCCCTCGAGTGCTGTGGGCTCTGTCACGCGCTGGATGGCTTCCCTCCCTCCCAGGCTGAGAGCCAGTGACGTCATGGAGCCCAACCTGACCTACGTGTACCCGCACACCCGCATCCAGTCTCTGGTCAGCATCCTGCGCACCACGGTCCACCACGCCTTCCCGGTGGTGACCGAGAACCGAGGCAATGAGAAGGAGTTCATGAAGGGCAACCAACTCATCAGTAACAACATCAAGTTCAAGGTAAAGGAAACAGCCCGAGAGGAAACGGGTGAGCGCCGGCAGGTGGCTCCTTGATGCTCACCGAGCTCCTGCTAACCACACCCCGCAGACGGGTGGCCCTGGGTACTCTTAGGGAAAAGCAGCACTCTTCATTCCATGTGACGGCGAGTGTGGACTGTGTCAGGCCCTCGGGACAGGACCTGGGTCCGTTTTCCCGGTCAGCACATGAACAGAATTGTTTTGTTTTTTAATCAGTCGTCCTCATGATTCATTATTGACAGTATGCAACGTGTAACAGGAAGGGTTCTGGAGTTTCCAACAACAGAAATGCACTCTGGCCTACTTAAAGGGGCCAGAAAGTAATTGACAGGACTGACCAGAAAGCGAAAGAACCTGAAACTGTGTGCTCAGGCGTGCGTGGCCAAAGGACACCCATTAGGGCCCCAGGAGGCCTCGGCGTCAGCTCTTCTGTCCTTAGGTTGCTCTCAATTTAAAATCCAGGCAGCGAGAGAGTCCCATTGCCTGACTTGGGTCGTGTCCCCACCCCTTGGCTTTGGGGGCTGGGGAGCACAGAGGTTGACAGTCCCACCAAGACATGACATGGCAGAGGGCTTGCTCCCCACTGGAGAATTGAGGCGCTGGTCCCAAATCAAAGGAGTAGAGATGACGATGGGCTGGCAGACACCTTGGGTCTGCGACGAGCCCTGTGGCTCCAAGAGCCTGTGACTCACAGCCCCTGAGCCACTGCGAAGATTTCTCGCAGTTCCTTTGTCGGCTTGTGCTTTTGACCCTTACCGTCACCCAAATCCTCAAGCCAAGTAGATGCTGTGCTGGCGTGCCCACGTGCAGCAGGCCACGGGCTCCCGAGTAGACACCTGCCTTTGTCCCGTCACCATCCACAGAAATCCAGCATCCTCACGCGAGCCGGCGAGCAGCGCAGACGCAGCCAGTCCATGAAGTCCTACCCGTCAAGTGAGCTGCGGAATATGTGTGACGAGCATGTAACCTCCGAGGAGCCAGCCGAGAAGGAGGACCTCCTGCAGCAGATGCTCGAGCGGAGGTGAGAGCAGAGCTCCCCCCCGCCAGCAGGCGCCTCCAGCCTGCAGGGTCAGGAAGGGTCAGCCCTTTGCTCGGGCGGTGGCAGCTAGCTCCTGAGTTTTGGGGGAACTGGGGGAGTGGGTTGAGGATGTGGAAGAGAAGCAATCCTGCTGAGGGTATACTAGGCAGCGTCTGGTTTTTACGTAACAGATACACTCCCTACCCCAACCTATACCCTGACCAGTCCCCAAGTGAAGACTGGACCATGGAGGAACGCTTCCGCCCTCTGACCTTCCACGGCCTGATCCTTCGCTCTCAACTGGTCACCCTGCTCGTCCGAGGAGTTTGTTATTCTGAAAGTCAGTCGGTACGTCTCTCTTCTTGTCCGAACCAGGATTTTGGAAGGCACGAGGGTGGTCGGCACACAGCCCTGTACTTCAGGGAGGACAGGTGCCCCCCGGGAGTCCGTGGCCAACGCGTCGCCCCCAGTTCCCTGCGTTGCAGTCAGCATGTCTCTGGGTGACATTAAGCAGTGGGGCGGGGGGAGTTTCCCCCAGTCGCTCTCCACTTGGTCACTGCACCAGTTGTCAGGCGACATTCTGCCGGCCTGCAGGCTTTTAACATGGTTTCTGCTTTTCAGTTTCTGGTATGAATGAACTTTCTTATATTTGTTATCAAAAAAAATTCCATTCTTCCCATGAATTTCCCTGCAGTTTCTTCTTTCTCTTTCACTTGGTTTTTGTAGAGAGAAGCAGGGGTGGGCGGGGTGTGTTCTTCAAAGTGGTCCTACGGTGATCTGAGACCTGCTCACCCTCACACACTTCTTCCCTCTAGACCAGGGGTGTCCAATCTTTTTTCAGCATTTTTTCACCAAGGGCCATATGCGGTAAAATACAGCCGGGCCACTCACTCGAGGTGAAGTACGTATTGCCTCACCTGGTTTATTTAAATAAACTAAATATATTTTTGGAATTTGCTGCGGGCCAATTAACAATGGATCATGGGCCACAGTTGGGACACCCCTGCTCTAGATGGAGCCTGGAAAAGGGGACTGGAAAACAAGTTGCTCTGAGACCTAGCTTTTTCAAACTGACTCTCCTGGTTTGGATCTGGCCCCTGGGAGGCCAGCCTGAGGTCACTCGTGGTTCAGCTGGCCTATGGAAGAGCAGCTAACATGGGGCAGGACAGAAAGGGCCACTGTGGAATGGCCGGGTCTTAAGGGTATGGTCTGTGGGGAGGACCAGCCTGCATGGCAGTGGGGCAGAGGAGACGTGTGGAGCAGGAGACGAGGAGAGTGAAATGGGCCAGGTTACAGAGCCTCGCCGGCACGCAGAAAGCAGCCAGAGCTGGCCTGATACAGCTCTGAGAGTTGGGTGGTGACGGAAAAAGCCGTGTACAGAGCGGAGTCAAGGGGAGGGAGATGGGGTAGAGAAGTGACCAGCACATGCGGTCACTGTGGTCAGTGTGGCAGTGGCCCAGGTGCCCAGTGACAGTCGGCAGCAGTGAGAGCTGACGGAAAATCCAGGAAACGCAGAATGGAGGCACAGTAACAAGCTACAGTGTGCGTTTCCTATGACTGCTGTATGTAGCTGCCACAAACCGGGCGGCTTCAAGCAATAGAAATGTATTCTTTCATAGTTCCCAAGACCAGGGTACAAAACCCAGTGTCCGCAGGGCTGTGCTGTCTCTGGGGGCTCCAGGGGAGGCCGCTTTTTTCCTTCCTTCTTAGTCTGTAGTGGTTGCCAGGCATCCTTGGTGTTCCTACTGTAGACACGACCTCTGCCTCCTTGTCACATGGCCTGTCCCTGTGTGTGTCCCTCTTTTTCTAAGGATACCAGTCATTGGATTTAGGGCCCTCCCTAATCCTGTATGACCTCATCTTAAGACCTTATGACCCTATTTCCAATAAGGCCGCATTCACAGGTACCAGGGGTTAAGAATTGGACATTTCTTTTCGGGGGGACACAGTCAACCCACACAGCCTCTATTTGTTAGCACTTTGCTCGTTTAAACTTCAGAATAACCCATGCCCGCTTTACAGATGAAGAAAGGCTGGTTTGGAGAGGTTAGGAGATTTGCCCGGGTGACGCAGCTAGGAACTGGCTTTGGATCACTACGTGTCACTCCAGAGCGCTCGTTTTGGCCCTGGTCTGCGCCGCCTCACTCAGCTGAGCGGACACAGGCAGAAAGAGGGAGGGGCTGTCCTTGTGACCCTGCCCGTTGCTGTGCTCGGTGCAAGCACAGTGTCTCGGTTGGGATTGCAGAGCGCCAGCCAGCCACGTCTTTCCTACGCCGAGATGGCCGAGGATTACCCACGGTACCCTGACATCCACGACCTGGACCTGACACTGCTGAATCCGCGGATGATCGTGGTGAGAGGGGCTGTCCATTGGGACGGGGCCACGGGAAAGGCCCGCCGCTCGTCTGTCTGCGTCTCCTCCAGCTCAGGGCAAAACCCGCCCCAGGTAACGTGTGTTGTCTTTCCTCTGCAGGACGTCACCCCATACATGAACCCTTCTCCCTTCACTGTGTCACCTAACACCCACGTCTCCCAAGTTTTCAACCTGTTCAGAACGATGGGCCTCCGGCACTTACCGGTGGTGAATGCGGTGGGAGAGGTGAGTCAGTTCAGTGCAGGAAGGCCAGTCCGCGGG
This sequence comes from Rhinolophus ferrumequinum, assembly GCF_004115265.2. Taxonomy (NCBI): domain Eukaryota; kingdom Metazoa; phylum Chordata; class Mammalia; order Chiroptera; family Rhinolophidae; genus Rhinolophus; species Rhinolophus ferrumequinum. The sequence goes on from NC_046292.1 coordinate 8,021,859, forward strand.
CCTGCAGCTGCGCCGGCCCGTTGGCCATCCCCCACCTTCTAGAAAGGACCTGTAGCCACAGCGTTGCGTGAGTCAGGGCTTCTCAGCCCAGAGCACAATCAGATTCCCACAGGGAGGTTTCTCAGATTCAAACCTCTGCAGCTCTCCGGAGCAGTAAGAGAGAGGGGACAGAGTGGGCAGGTGGAACCTCCTGTAGCTTCAAAACCGGTCCCTCTTGAGTTTCTTATACGCTGTGCCCTGCATGGCCAGCAGATGTCGCCAGCGGCCCACTTAGGGCCCGCTCTCTTCTTCACCCTCCACCTGCCAGCTGGTCAGGGTCAGTCCCCCACCTATTATGGGCATTTGTAACATTAAATGAGAGAACTTCCAGCAAAATACTTGGGGAGTTTTAAAAGATGGAGACTTTTCCAGTTTTTCTTTTTAGAACTCCATTTTTTTCTTATGCAATATGGTTTGTAGAAAAACAAAACATAGATAAACAAACAAAACACCAGACCAGATCCTACAGAGGTAGTCATGTTAATTTTCCAAGGTATAGCCTGCATCTTTTTTTTGTGCATCTCGAAATAGAGATTTTATATATCAAGTTGCAATGAAAATGTTACCACTACTTATACTGTTTAATACCCTAATTTTTCACTTAATCTATAAAAAAATTACTTTCAACAGCAGAGAACTTTCACTTGAGATATTTCAGTGGCTCGATAGCACTCTTATATGCCCATCCAGTTACTTATTGAGTAGCTCTGTATTGTGGGATATCTATTTCAATTTCACGGCATTCGTCACCCTTTTGAGGCTTTCCATACGTGTTGTCAGGTTGCCCTGCAGCAAGTGACACCTCTCTAGAGCAAAAGTGTCGGACAGCAGAACGCTGGCACACACAGCTGGTTCTGACGCAGGTTTATTGCAGTGGATCAAATTGTGTTCCTTGAAACACAACTGCACTGACAGTCCCAACACAGTTTATAGGATGGGGTACCCACACCAGTGACAGATGTAAGTCAGTGCAGCAACTGTGGAAAATGACCATTTAGGAAAAACTATTTCTCTAACCTCTTATACCCTACTTCTGTCACCGGATACGCGGGGGTTTCCTCACATCAAGCAATTCTCTGATTCTCTGGACACCAGTTGCATGTCTGTCCTACAATTTAACTCACTGGCTATCTGGAGATAGCAGATCCCACACGTGAAGGGCTCAGTCCCACAAGACGGTCCCCCTCCTCCCATTTCAGATGTCAAAGTCCGGGTTGTCACCTGTGCTGCAGACCAGCTGGCTAGAAATCAGTTTCCCACCACCCCCAATCACAGAACGCAGGCAAACAGTTTACCTACTAGATTACTGCTTTATTGTGAAAGGATGTAACTCAGGAACAACTGGATGGAAGAGATGCACAGGACAAAGTATGTGGGAAGGGACGTGGAGCTTCAGTGCCCCCTTCAGCACGCCACCCTCCTGGTACCTAACGTGTTCACCAGCCCAGAAGCTCTCCGCATCCTGTAGTCGGATTTTAAGGGCCGCTTCAGTACCTAGTAATGATTGATTACATTGTTGGCCATTGGTGACGAGTCACCTCCTAGCCCCTCCCCCCACACAGCTAGGGGGTGGGGCTAAAGTTCTAGTCCTCTAAAGATGTGGTTGGTTCCCCTGGCAGCCCCTCCCCACCCTTGGGGCTTTATGAAAGTTTCATCGTTAACATAAACTTAGCTACGGTTCAAAGGGGTTTGTTATGAGTAATCAAAGACACCCTATTACTCTTATCCCTTAGGAAAGTCTAAGGGTTTAAGAGCTTTTTGCCAGGAATTAGGATGCAGACCAAATATGCCAGGTTTCCCTGAAAATAAGATGTAGCCAGACGATGAGCTCTAATGAGTCTTTTGGAGCAAAAATTAATATAAGACCCGGTCTTATATTATAGTAAGTAAAATAAGTATAGTATAGTAAAGTAAGACCGGGTCTTATATTAATTTTTGTTCCAAAAGGCGCTTTAGAGCTGATCGTCTGGCTACGTCTTATTTTCGGGGAAACACGGTATTAGAAATCAATATCACAGTGACAGGTAGCTCTGAAAATGGTACTGGTGAGCTGTAGCAGGGCTCCCGGCCTCAGAAGACTGCTGGGTGCTGTGTGCACACATACATGAAGCTGGCTGGGTGTGGTGGGAACTGAGAAAGCTAGAAAGTGTGCTTTGTTTAAAAAGACACAGATTCAGATTTTAGCTGGCCCAACTACAGCCTTTTTGGAGCTAAGTTTGTCCCATTGGCCTCCAGTTTATGAACCCCAGTTATCTGTTTATCTCGTTCCATCTAGAAATTAGGTAGCCTATGAAGTGAGCGTCCTGACCACGTTGTCACGTCTGTTTATACCGCATGGGACCAGCTTCTGTCTCCTCTGCTCCTCATGGCAGGCCAGGCGAGCTCTGTTCACTCACATTGTTGCCCCCGTGGGTTTTACTGTGCAGGTGACTTGCGTCTTGTTCTCCTTTCCTAGATCGTTGGGATCATTACCCGGCACAACCTGACATATGAGTTTCTGCAGGCCCGTCTGCGGCAGCACTACCAGACCCTCTGAGGGCCAGCCCCCCCGCTCCTGGAGCGGCCCGGGGAGGCGGCTCGCGCGTGCCCCGCCACCATGGCTAGCTGGGGCTGGCCCGGGCCGCATCAGGCTCCCAGTCACCCACTCGCTTGGAAAGCCTACAGTCATCGAATGCTTTGCTGGTCAGAGACGCCGGGATGGTATTGAGCCATCAGAGTTGGGACTTGTCTGACTTTCTCAGCAAGTATCTTCCTGTTTCCTGCTCCCCGAGTTCCTACCATCCAGTGTTGGCGCAGGCACAGACCCCTCCGCCTGCTAGTGCCAGAGCCCAAGAGGGAAGTTAGGCCTCACACCTGCTGCAGGGCGACACCCAGGGCCGTGTCCCTGCCCCCTCTTGGCGGCTCTCCTGGGGGCCCCAGCTGTTGCCTTACACTACAATGGGGAGACGGTGGCAGGGCAAACTCTGGGGGAGTGCCAGTTGCAAAATTAAGTGGGTTACCAAATTCAGGAATTGGGCACTGAGAAAAGGACCCATGTTTCAGGGAGGCCTTCCTTCGCTGAGACTCAGCTCAACATCTGCAACATTTCATTTTGTGGGAAACGTTCTGCTTCTGGGCTATGAGTCTGCTGCTCTGGTCTGGCCCCCGGGGTTTCAGTCTCCTTAGAACCACCACCTTCCAGAAGCACAAAGCATTCAAATCCCACCGATACTCTGAACGATAAGTCTGACAATGGAGTCAGGTTTCTGTCTGCCCTGGTTTTTAACATTTAACTTTCTCTCCATTTCCCACATTACACGGTCTCCTAGTGACACGTTTTGACCCTGATTTGTCCCTGCTCCTTTTCACCTCCACTGAATTACTACACTTAAGTTTTCACCTGCGTCTTCCTGGTAAAGCAGCCACAGTCCAGAGGATTTTAGCGTTACCCCCACCCCCACCCCAAGTTAACTAAAAGCCTAGCACCTCTAGATAAAACTGCCTGGCTCTGGGGAATGGTACAGCTATTTCTAAGATGGAAAGGAGTGAGCTCTGAGCCAGTGACTGCTACAAGGTACGTGATGTGGCTTGAAAGGCCTGAGTGGTATGATAAAAACAGATGGTTTATTCGAGGAGAAGGGTGTCTGCCCTTCACAAACCCGTCTCACTTCCCTGCCTACATCCCCAGCCTTCTGAGGGGCTCAGAAATGGAAACTTCAGGAGGGTCTGCCGTGCTGCCGCCTGGTTGTGGGAGGGAGGGGGAGAGAGGCTTCCTGCCAGCACGTGCCCCCAGCTTTTAGCAGCAAACATGGGCAGCCTCCCTCTGTCTTTCAGTGACTTAGTTTGTCTCCAGGCTGACTGGCCCGCCCTCTGCACAGGTACCAGAGTGAACATTTGGGTGTCAGGCGTTTGCAGTTTCCTCTTCCTCTGCGCTGCTCCATGTTTGTCAGCAGACTAGGCCCATCAGGCAACCCTGTGGCAGATGTGCTTTGGGGTTTAAGATGGCATTCATTTGCATTCAGGTTTTGTTTTTTGTTATTTTAAATCCTGGAAGTTGCCTGAGGGCATCGGTACCTGGCCTGGGCAACACCGTTCCCTCGCCCTCAGCCTCCTGTTGACTTGACGTCAGATACCAGCCCCTTTCATCTGGGTGTGGGTGTCGGTCCCGCTTTGCTGGCTCAGGTCTTGTGCTCAAAACCCATGAGGGAATAATAATCCCACTTAATTGAGGCAGCTGCTTCAGGATCTTTTCCAAGGGACTGTGGCCCCTTCCGTTCTTCCCATTTTCTTATCTCGTAGACCAAAAGGACTTGGATGTCGAAGTGTTTCAGCCCTGGATGCACTGCGTTTGTGAAATGTGGATGAAACTCCCAGTAAATTGTTCGGGTACTCACAAGGACCAAAAAGGCAAGCCCTCCTAATTGTGATTGTGTTCAACTAGCTGCCACTTTATTTTCTGGCAGCGTTCAGAGCTTGGCCACGTTGCTTCTTCCTTTTATGAAGAAGGAAACCAATTGCACGAGTCAGGACAATGTTGTGACGGCCCATCCCAGAAACTGAAATCTCTTCTTCCCAGCCCTCACTGAAATGGGCAGAGCTAAAGTCCTGCAGGAGGACCTCTGGCCTCCAGGGGTCTGGGTCACCATCTACTGGCCTCGAGGCTGCCTGGGTGAATGTCGTTGAAATTTACCCCTCGTGCACATAGTGTTGCTCTTATGTCACCAGATGTTTTGTTCCCATCGGCGTAGTCCAGAGATAAACAGCAGAATGCAAATGCCTTCCTCGCCCTGAGCTGACGGGATGGCTGCCAAGAAGGACCCAAACCCAGGCCCCTTTGGAAAGGAACGTTTTCTGTCCTCTGTTGACGTCTGCCCTTTCCAGATAAGCCCAAAGACAACCACTGCTCCACTTGTAACAAAGTAACTGGAAGCCTCGCTCCTTTGATTTCTGTTAGAAACCTGCATTTTCAGCATCTCACTATTACCTGCCCCATGACCTCCCGGTGATCTGGCTCCTTCATAGATAAAATCCACATAGGCTCTGGGTTTGGCAAGCGGTGATTGTGTTTTGTCTCCAGCTTGGTGTTTCGTGGTTCCCTGGCCAAGGCGGTGAGGGAGTCGGGGGCAGGAGTGCCCCCTGGCTGTGGGACCCTTGCACCTTGGGGGATGATTTGCTCTGACCTTGTTTAATGAACGGTTCCTGACTGGAATGGATGCTTGTTTGACCCAACCAACCATATGATGTTTCTGATGCAAAATTGCACACTGACAGAGCCCTTGGTGACGAGAAAGCCTCAGGAAAGGCCGGAAGTGCCCTCCTGGGCCCGCAGTATTGATGTGCAGACAGTATTGCCCCACAGCTCCTGTGGACCTTGGTCATTTTGACAGCGGCCTCCTTCTCTCTGTTTGCACTGTTTATGTGATAACGTTAACTAATTCCACTGTGTATATAAATTGTTTGGTTTTTTTTAATTTGTAAAATTCTATTTTTATTTGAACTTTTGGAACTTGGAATTCTCCTTGTAACCTTAACATGTCAGAATAAAACATCTTGGGGCCGGCCCGGTGGCTCAGGTGGTTGGAGTGCTGTGCTCAACACCGAGGTCGCTGGTTTGATTCCCACATGGGCCAGTGAGCTGCGCCCTCTACAGCTAAGATGGTGAACTACAGCTCTCCCTGGAGCTGGGCTGCTGTGAGTCGTGGCTGGCTGCTGTGTGCTGCCTCAGGCTGCTGAGTGCTGCCGTGGACTACCGACAGCTGGTGGCCAGCGTGAGCGGCCAGCAGCCAGCGAGAGCTGCCATGAGCTGCTGTGAGCGGCCCACAGACGACCGGCAACCGACTGCCTCGTCGGGGGGAGCGCAAGGCTCATAACACCAGCCTGGGCCAGGGAGCTGTGTCCTACACAACTAGACTGAGAAACAACGGCTTGAACCGGAGTTGGGGTGGGAGAGGTGGAAAAAGTTGGGGGGGGAGAATAAAACATCTTCATTTGTCTCCTTTAGACTTTTGTCTCCACGGTGTTCTTTCTTTAGAGTGGTATTTGGTTTTTATGTTACTCTCTAATATGTAAAAATTGCAAAGCTAGACTGTAGTTTTATTGTCTCAGAACTCTCCTGATATAGTTTTCCCAGCAAGACTTCATCACAGGAGTCCACTTCCTACCTTAGTAAGAACCAATTTAGGCCTTTGGATCTTGGCAGAAACCAGAAAGTAACCTCCCTTCTGTTTCCCTTCCCATTAACACTGTTCGATCTTGTTTGCTGATCCTTTTCTCCTATAAAAACCTGCCTGTTCTTCCAGCTGCTGCTTCCCAAAGCAATAGGTGGAGAATCCATTTGTATTCCTGCCAGTGCGTGTTTAGGAATTTGTCCCACCAACAGATGCCCCTGATAGCCAACCAGAAGGAATGAAATGGATGCTGAGTCTAGATGTTTCAACCTCGTGGCCAGCTTCTGTCGGTGGCATCTGTCATTGCTTTTTGTTCACTTCTGGTTTGGCCAGCAGTGTGACTTTGTCTCTAATTGATCTGCTTCATGGTGCCATAGAAATGGTCTCAGTCAATTCAGGCCCTTTTATCTTTCCCCAAGTTTCCCAAGTTCCAGGGACATTTTCTGTGTATTTGGCACTTGCAGTGGATTCCATTCTACTGTGTCACGGTGACGCCTTGGGAGTGCCCGTCTCACCACGCTCCCCTCGTAGCAGCTCCCACGCCCCCAGTGCCAGACCTCAGGAGCCTGGGGTGGACAGACGCTTCTTCCAGTCTACCCTTGTCCTTCTCTGATCTTGTTTGTTTCCTGCCCTTTTGTGTTTGAAGTCCACATAAGGAATTTTTTTTCTTATTAATACAGTATTTATTTGTCTTCCTTCTGTCAAACCCTGAGCCAACCACTTTGCCCAGGCTGCCTGGGGAGGTATAGGAAAAGGAACACACAGGGCAGACAAGACACGGGAGAAAGAACTATGGCAGGTGGAGACGGCTCCTTCACATGGCGAAGAGGATGAGGAAGACCACCATCAGGCAGAAGAGCCCCATGGCCTCTGAGGGCAAAGCCCAGAATGGCGTAGGAGAAGAGCTGTTGCTTCAGAGAAGGGCTCCTGGCATAACCAATGATGGGGCTCCCAAACACAGTCCCAATTCCAGCCCCAGAACCAGCCACCCCTACGGTGACAGCCCCTGCCCCAATGAACTCGGCTGCTGTGTCGATGTCCCTTGAAATGATGCTGGTTTGGAAGCTGTGGCTAGGAATAAATGAGGTCGGGCTGCGGAGCTGCCCCGCTGCTGAGGTTCTCAGCTGTCAGTGTCTCTGGTCGTGTCAGCACCACTGCAGAAAGCGATGGGCTCGGCAGCTGAGAGGAGCTTCTGACCAAGGAGGGGGTGGAAACAAACTTGGCGCACGCGTACATTTTCAGGGGTATGGGGCTGTGGCAGGAGAGCTCAGGGCAGAGAAGACGGAGAGGGAGGGGGCACATAAGGAGTATTTTTATTGAAGTAGTTAGGTCAGAGTTTTTTCCCCCACCTCCACTTCCTAACCATCAGTTCACTTCGGCCCCCCCCCCAATTCCCTCTACAAGGAGCGAATTGCCACTTTATTACCTCTTTTCCCAATTTCTGTGCGAGATCAAGACAATTTCATGGACATGTATAGAGCACGGACGGTGCCGTGTGTGCAGGGGGTGCTGATGAGGCATTTACCCTCCAGGAGCTTGCAATCCAGGGACACACACAACTGCGAACCAAGACAAACTGTCGGAATAGTCAGGGAAGGCTTCAAGGAAGAAGTGGCATTCGCAATGAGCCTTGAGGAAGAAGGTGTAGGTGTTCTCAGGAGCCCTGGATAAGGGACATTCCAGGTGGAAGGAACAGCATAAATAAGGTCATGGAGAAGTGACGGTATACATGTAGGGGTATTGGAGGAAGGTCAGCTTGGTTGTTTCTGCTTAGGACATCTTTTCAGAAGCAGATACAAAGGAATAGCATCTTCTCCAATGGCTCCCACCTCAGTAAAATCTACAAGTTCAGGCACCTTGGACCTGAATTAGGGGAAAAAATGGTGGCTATTTTTTAAACACGTGTTAGTACCCCCACAGCACATAAACTTGCAATTTGTGAACATAGCAAACATTTCTTCACTTAGCTTTTTAAAAATGTTTTTCACTTGGCTTTTAAACCCAAGTTCTCTGCCTACTCTTAAAATTAAAAGTGCGATTTACTCAGCTGCAGCAGCTAACTTTCCAAATGTACCAGAACATTTAGTGCCCTCATTTTATAAATGTCTTAAAAAAAAAAAAGCTGTCACCAAAAATTACTCAGTGTGCAAAAACCACCTATTATGTACAAGCTATGTTAGATGTAACCAGAAAAAAAGCTCAGATGTTTGTAAGTTTTGTTTTGCTTTTAATAAATAAATGCTCTGAATGTGAAGAAATCTGACAAAGAAATGCCCTTTCCGTCTCCCAGGGCTTTTTCAATATCTATGATGAGGCTGGAGTGAAAGACCAGGTTGAGAACTGCAGTTGAGTATTCCCCCGCCCCCTGCCCCAAAGGAAAAAAGGAAAAAAAAAAGGAGAGGGAGGAGGAAAAGAGGAAAGAATTTGTCCAGACCCACAGAATGTGAACTCTGTAAACTATGGACTTTGGGTGACAATGACGTGTCAATGCAGGTTCATCAACTGTAACAGACGTACCATCTGGTGGGGCTTGTTACGGGGGCGTCTGAGCATGTGGCGGGCAGGGTGTCTATAAGGCAATCTACTTCCTGTTTAATTTTGCTGTGAACCTAAAACTGCTCTAAAAAATAAAGTTTGTTAATTAGTTTTTAAAGGGAGGAAGAAAGACACTGAGCATTCTTCTCTCCGAGAAAAGGTAAAATTGAAAAGGATAATCAGGCCGAATTATTTTACCCAGGAAACAGAAAGAAATCACGCCAACACAAGCTTTCGGCTTCTGTCCGTGGTGCTGAAGTTTATTCATTTTCAAATCTCTTTCAGTAACAGGTGAGGGCTTACCCTAAAATTTAATGCATGGGGTGAGAGAGAGGGGAAGCCACAGTTAAGCCAGTTTATCTACATTTAGCATAAAATGTGAGAAATGTTGATAGGAGGCTACATCTTGAATAGGGTGCTTGTCACAACTCGGTATCATGGAGATGGGACAAAGTTGAGTGAGAGTCCCCAGGAGAAGAGGGTTTCTTGCAATCCGCCGGAGTCTGGCCCTTATCTTCGGTACTGCAAAGAGAACACAGACATGTTTGGTTCAGTGACCTGGCTCTACTGGAAACGTCAGCTTTATACGACTGCTCACTGCCCACCAGCCCCCTCTTCAGCCTGACGACCCACCGAATTTCATGAGCTGGTCAACAAATTACTCAGTAAAAGCTTAGAAGGTCAACCCTGGTCTATTTCAATTGACCTTTGGCGTCTGACAGTTCCAGAGAGGAACATGAACTGCCAATCAGCAGTATGAAGGTGACTTGGCACCATGAATGTTGGAAGTGTCCTGTTCTCGTGGCAGTAACTTTTTTCCCCTCAGCATTTTCTAAGCAGACTGTAGCTAAGAATGATGTCATTGTCCCAAGATTCATGGGGCACCCACCAAGTTGGGGCAAAAATTTCCAAGGGAGTAAGCTTCTATGCTGGTCCCTGTCCCACCGAAGCTGGCCCCTGGTGGTATTCTTTGACAAGGTGTGAATCTCGATGAAAACACAATTTCCTTCCTCCCCATCCCTTTTCCATCCCATTTTTCTTACCCGGAAGCTGTTGCAGCCGAGTCCACTCTGGGCTCCAATCCTGTCCATCCTGCCCCCGAAGCAGCTGGACCTCCGCAGGCTCCGAGGGGCAGCAATCAGTGCCCTCAGCTTGTTTTTCAGGAGGGCAGATCTATCGAAGGAGTCCCAGGGGCCCCGCCCAAGGGCACCCCCTTCTCTCTGGGCTGGGTTGACCTCCCCGGTCCAGGGAGGCACCTCAGGGAGGGGGCTGAGAGCTGCCCCCGCTTCCTCATTCTGCTCACTTAGTGCTTGTGGGGGCATGACCTCATCTTCTGAAGGCATCTTGTCCTCCAAATGGTCCAGCAAATTCTTTACAGAGGGAAAACACAGAGAAAGGAAGAGGTCTTACTGACTGGCAGATGTCACAAAGCCCCCTGGTCCCAGACCGTGCCCGATTCCTGGCCATACCTTAAAATCCATCAGGTCAGCATTGGACATGGAGCTGTACAGGGGGTTAGCTCTGGTTTGCCCTGGGAACTGAAATGCCAGAAAGAGGAGGAAGCTGATGGTGATGGTGGAGAAGGAGCCCATGCTGGCGTCAGTCAAAGAGTGGTCTGCTGCTCGCTGCCTCTTCTCTCTCCTCTCTGGTTTTCCACTACTGGCCTTCGTCCGTCTCTGTCTTCCAGCTGCCCTGCGCCTCCTCTTTTTATAGCCACCCAGCTCTCCGAGAGAGCAAGAGGGATGGAACCCTCCCCATTCTGTCACTTGCAGCGATAAAGCAGCTGAGTGAGGAGCCAGCAGAAGATGCCCTTTTAAAGTTATCTGTCCAGCAGAGCTTGTCACAGCCCCTCCGCCTTGAGCAGTCCCAACAACCCCGGGACCTCGGCAGCAAGAGCCACATTCTTGTTGATTTGCCTCAAGAGGTTCCCACTTCAAAGGTGTGAGAAGAGCAAAAAAGAGTCCTTGGTTATCTCACAGTGATGCCTCAGGCTTCTTTCTCCTCGCAAGGCAACGGAACCCATGCGGGAAAGCAGGGAGTGACAGTTGGCCAGAGCCCAGCTCGCCTGCTTGGTTTGCAGCTCAGCTGTCAGGGCCTCCAAATAAGGGTGGGAGAGGAGGAAATGGCAGACAGCTGGCTGCTCGGGACAAATTAGTCCAGATGCTCCAGCTGGCCTCACACCTGACTCATCAGCCGTGAGGGCAGAACCCCTCCCTCCAACAGGGCTGCCCTCACTCCTGCCGGTCACTCTCCATGGTCAGGTGAAGAGTTTTTCCCGGAGTACAAAGTCAGCTGGGAACCAAATGTGATGAATGTCCCAAGAATTCAGCTCCCAGATAGGAACACCAAGAAAAGTTTTGGGAGCATAATCAGCCCTCTGCAAATCTTCCCCTCCTTCATCCCCACTGCCCTCTCCAAGGTGTTGAGGGAGGTAGATGCTGAGAGGAAGGCCGACGTTTTCATTTTCCTGCTCATAGAAGCTCAGATTCTTTGAGTGTGAAGCTTGGAATGCCCCCATCCTTCCCAGGAGAGCTCCCAGGACGAGCTGGCTGATGGAGTGAAGTGGGAAGGGAATGTGGCACATGCAGTTTCCCTGAATGTCCTTCTCCGATGGCCGGGCAAGTGATGAGCCACTGGAGCCTCAGTTTTCCTGGCCCCCAAAGAGAAATAACAGGCTGCCCACGCTTACTGAGTGGCCTCCATTCACTAAGCACTGAATTCAGCTTTAGCATGTGATTCAACGCAACGCACGCTGGAAGGAAAGCACTACATTTGCCGTGTTGAGAGACCTGCATTGTCGCCCCAAAGAAACCAGTTCCTTATCGGTAAAAACTTGCCCCATTCACCCCTCAGCCTTATCAAGAGGCTCAAGTCAGCTAATAAAGTGTGAACTCATTTTGAAGTGGAAAGTGTTATATAATTGCAAAATACTGATAATCCTTGCCTGTATTGTCAGTTGTAATGTGCCGGGAGCTTTATTTCTGTGGATTATTTAATTTTCATCACCATCCCCATGAGGTGGGTAGTAGTGTTCCCATTGACAGAGGGACAGAACTGAGGCTGAGCTTATGTCACTGGCCCGATGTCACCCAGCTCATATGTGGCAGAACTAGGACTGGACCTCCAAGTCTCACACCACTGCCCATGTTCTTAACCCATTTCACGGATACCGCTGCTTCGTAAAAGCCCTTCAGGTACAGTCTCTGATGAAATACACCCCTATTCCCAATCTCTCAGGCTGCTCTGAACAATAGCATCTCACCTGCCCCCTGCCCTGGGAGCTGTAGCTTTGTATGCTTGGCAAGTCTGTGTGTGTGTGCGTGTGTGTGTGTGTGTGTGAACTGTCTCAAGGAAAACACTACATCCACCCTCCATAACCCATTGACATACTTCACACGTTTTGATCTACTCCATGGAAGCCCAGGACATGCATGTGGATGACCCGCTCTATCCTGACCAGACCCCTCCCCAGCTATGCTCGCTTCTTGGCTGATCAAGCGGAAAGGCTGTTATACTTCCAGAGGGCAGGAAATCAGGGCAGTGCGTGGCCAGAGAGTACGAGAGGTATCCACGGTGATTTTATTCTAAGACAGATGGAGAAAGGAGCACTCTATAGTAACTGATTTGGGCCAGCCAAACTCAACTTGAAATCCGAAATGGGTGCAGTTCTGAGTAGGAGCTCTGGAGGCAAAGAACTGCCATATCCTGGTGAGTCCCTGGAATGTGCTCAGAGCCTAATTGCCTGGTTGGCAGGGTTATTATTAGCGAAGAGGATGCAGTGAGCAGCCACGCAGGAGGGAATTGCGTGCGTCATACAGCAAGTCCCCTGGTGATGCCCTTTAAGATAGGTCTTTCATGTGGACGAAGACTTCCAGAAGGGCAGCATGGCATGGCGGGTGGCCTCTGTCCTCAGCCACTTCTGAGTCTGTAGGTGGCCCAAGAGAAGCGGAAGTCCCATCCAACGTTCCAGAAAGAGAATTTCAGAATTTGCCCACCTCCTTTTATTAAAGTCAATTTTCCTCCTCCAGAATGAAACTGGAGTGGGGTACGAGTGTCATTTGTTGAGTTTATTCTGTTTGCCAGGGTTGTTTGTCTGTTGTTTGTTGGTGGAACGGGGCTGGCAAGAAAAAGAATAGTCAGTTTCGTTGCTCTGAAGACTTTGTATAGAACCAATACCACCTCCTGCACTAACTGGCCCCAGTGAAAACAGAGAATTCCCAAATACACTTACTACCCTGAATCCCATTAAAGCCTTTGACTTGAGCCTGAAACAGAAAAATGATTTGATGTAAAGTTTCTCTTCATTTCCATGCCCCTGCTCAACTTTGGGTGTGTGTGTGGGGAGGAGTAGATATTTACTGGAGTGTTAAGAAGCCAGCCTGTGAGAGTGAAAGAGAAGAAAAGCAAAAGGCACAGAAAACCAGAGCCACACACATTTACCCCCTCCTCTCTCACTGGCTGAAAAACCAAAAGCCTTTTTTTCCTTATCACTGGAAAGAAGTCATTTTTACTCATATAAGAAATGAACATTGCAAATGGGTGGGTAACGCCCATTTCTAGCCCTGTGTTTGGCATCACAACCATCCATGGGGATGCTGTGGGCTGCGTCAGGGACCCATGAGGTCCAGCAAGGTCACATATGTGCAGGAGTGGTATGAAAAACCCATCGCTCAATGCCTTCCATGCCCTTGTCTGAGACCAGCAAGTGATGAGCCACTGAAGGCTGTCAGACAGAAATCATCCAAAGCAGAAGGCTCAGTTGGGAAAAATGGGTAGGACACTGTTGCATACTGAGGGATGGTTACTTCTGACTGAAAACGAGGGTCTGTTTCTTTGGTACAATATCGGAGGTCACTGGTACTGGAAATGGGAGCAGGTTCTCCAGAAAACAAAGCCCAAAGAAAAATTCATTTCTTAAGGCTTTGTGGGGCATCCAGTTCAAAGGAAGCAAGAGCACAGAACAAAAGAAAAGTGAGGTAGTGTGATAGTTAGCTACTGCTGTGTAACAAGTGACCCCAAACCTTAGCAACTTAAGACAACACACATCTATCATCTAAGAGTCTCCATGGGTCAGGAATGTGCCCTGCTTCCTGGGTGCCCCTTGCTCAGAGCTCTCACAGGCTGCAGTTAAGATGTTGGCCAGGGCTGTGGTCATCTCAAGGCTTGGCCAGGGAATATGCTTCTAAGCTCCCTTCTGTATCTGTTGGCAGGCCTCGGGTCCTCGCTGACTGTTGGCTGGAGGTGTCAGTTCCTTGCCACATGGGCCTCTCCATAGAGATGCAACTGACTTTCTTTAGGGAGAGAGAGAGAAATTATGTAAACCACAGTCTCTCTGTAGCCTAATCTGGGAAATGGGTGTCCCATCGTTTTTGCAGTACTGTGTTCATTAGCAGTGAGTCCCTAGGTCCAGGCCACACTGAAAGGGAGGAAATTACAAAGGGCATGGATGCTGATCGTTACTGGGGGCCATCTCAGAGGCTGCCCACCACAGGCAGGGAAAGAGAGAGAGCAAATAAATATAAGGTGATATGCTACCAACCTGGCCACAGTTTTGCAAAAACACCTCAGTGGCTGGTTGGCATGCTGCACATCTCCAGAGAGCTTCTTGGAGCCGGGCACCGGGGACCAGTCTGCGAGGAGAGAAAAGGGTGAGGGCACTACAGTAGATCTGTAGGGTGCTGTCACAAAGCACCACAAACTGGGTGGCTTAAAACCACCGAAATGCTTCACAGTTCTGGAGGCTAGCAGTCTGAAATCCAGGTGTCAGGAGGGCTCCCTCTGAAAGCTGTGCGGGAGGATCCTTCCTTGTCTCTTCCAGCTTCTGGTAGCTGTGGGCGTCCTCAGTTCCTTGACTTGCAGATGCATCTCTCCAGTCTCTGCCTCCGTCATCACGTGGCCATCTTCCCCATCTGTCTGTCTGTCTCTTCTTCATAAGGACACCAGCTATACTGGAGGAGGAGCCCACCCTACTGCAGTATGACCTCATCGTAACTAATTACATCTACGGTGACCTTATTTCCAAATAAGGCCCCATTCTGAGGTTCTGGGGCTTTAGGACTTCAACAAATCTTTCGGGGGGACCTAGCTCAACCCATCACAAGCACTTTATCTGTGGTCTCCTTTCCGTCTCCTGTCTCTCACTGGTCAAAAAGCCACCACGACTCCTACCCCACCCCTGCCGCAGGGCGGTAAGTCCCCTGCACTTCTGTGTTACCCAGTTCCTTCCGGCAGTGGCCAGGGAAAAGAGAGACTCCCCGGTCCAGTCTGCTGATGGACTGGCTTGGCAATCTCTCCTTGCCAGTTGATCCTGTTTGGGTGATATTGGAAGTGGAGGGGGTGTCGGATAGCAGCCCCTGAGAACCAGGTCCGCTACTGCTAAGGCTGCCTTAGCCAGGAAGCCAGAGGCTGAGCAGGTCATGGATCAGCTACAGGACCCCACTACACGCCAGCACTTCACACGGGGCTGGCACATACTGAGTCTTTCGAATGATTGAATCAATGAGTTTGCCTTCAGAGCCTCTCCTCTACCTCCCCCTACCACACCCACACAAAGAACATACTTCAGTGTCTAACGCTGCACGTTGCCCCCCCTGGGGACCTCAAGGGAGGGGGAGTCACCCTCATGCTGAAGCATGAAGGTTCTGCTCTCTCCCCAGTGCAGGAAGAGCCAGATCGGGAGTCTGGCGTGGAGAGGCCAGTTAGGAAGCTGGTGCACCAATGTCTGCCTGAGTGGCGAGGGTCTAAACCAGGAACGGAAGTGAGGATGGTGTGTAGGAGGTGCCTGAAGGAAAGAGGAGTGGACCTGGGCGCGTGCCTGCGTGATTCAGAGGGAGAACAGAGCCAAGGAGGATTCCCAGGGTTCTAATCATTGAGGGCGGGGCCCTGGGAGAAGGTGGAAGCGTTTGAGAGCAGTTTCTTAGTTTGGGTTCTCTTGAACCTGAGACAAGGATTCAAGCAAACGAGTTTATTTTGGAGACGATCCCAGGAAACATCGGAGAGAGGGGACATGACCAGGTTAAGAAGGAAGTCAATGACCACCGTAGGCTCCAGTTTCATCCCTCTTCCCTGCAAAGGACTGTGGGAACCAGTGTGAGATGGACGTCACTTGTGACTCTAGGGTGCTGGGGTTTTTGAACGCCCACTCCTGCCAAATGTGGGTTGACGGCTGCTCCTGGTTCTATGACAACTTCCCAGCACTTCCTTCCTGTCCCAGAGGGAGCCAAGTGGGCTCCGGCTGCCAGAGAAAGTCCTCGGCAGGACGGTGCAGTGCTGCTGGGTGGAAGTAGGGCCGGTGTCCCCGGAAGAGGAAGTGGCAAGGGCTGGGGCTGAGTGCGGCCGAGACAAGAGAGCTCCGGGCACAAGAGTGGGGTCCGCGTCCCAGGGCAGGTAACGAGCTTGGTTTTAGAAATACTCCAGGACATCAGCTCTGTGGGGCTGGATCCCAACCCCATGAGAGAAAGAGGTCACTTGGTGGAATCGGACTGATCATGAAAGCTAAGGCCGTGCATGAAAAATCCTGGAGACAGTGTGGGGACAGAGTCCCAGAGAGCAGTTTCCAGGCTCTCGGCCTCACGTGGAAAGGTGCTGGCTCATCAGCTGTGACTAGTTAGCCATCAGCTGTAACCGGTTAGCCATTGGCCACTAATATAACTGCTGTGGCTATGCTAGCAAATGTGGATTGAAGCTGGCAAGTGGGGTGGGTTGGTTGGCAGAGAAGCAGATGGCGGATTGTGCATTGTGTGGAGCCTGCTTCCCGTATTTCCAACCCAGCCACCAGCGAGACCATAGTGGTATCCATGGCTTTGTTGGTGTTCCTTTTTGGTCTCGCCATATCCTGCGTTTTTGTGCGGGGAGCGGGATCACAGACGCCGCATGACACAGAGATAGAAAGCTGAGAACAAAGACAAACGGCCAAGTTCATGATATTTTTTAGACCTGGCTCTGCAGGAAGAGAAATGCTTTTTTCCCCCCCTTGCCTCCAATCACTCTCAGAAGAGTCCAAGCTGTCACAGGAGGGATGGAGAGGGGCTCAGCCTTTTTTGAGAATGTCACAGGTGCAGGATCAGCAATGAGATGAAGCATTCGGGCCCAACACTGCCCTGACTTATGTAACTTCAACACTGCTCCCAGCAAAGCTGGTCTACCCTCTCCTGAAACTCCTCCCAGCTCGGAAGCCTCAGGCTAGACCTCCTTGGGTCTGTTTTAATCTTTCTGGGAAGATTAAAGTGACAAACATCCATGAAGATATATCATCTGGCAGCTTCTTTGCAGCACGAGGTTGGTAAGAGGGAAGTCAGGGATGTTAAGGCCTGGGTATATGCTATGTACGGTGCGGGGGTTAAGAGGGGTGTTTGAAGGGGCCAGGGTCACAGGTTAGGGAGGCTGGTTTTAAGGGGCATCCATAGACAGTGTATATGCTGCCCTGCTGCCCACAAACAGCAAACACAGGGACAACTCAATGAGACGTCACTCCATTGGGTACATCAGGCCCCCCACACCCCATCCTCCAGCAGTCCCATTTGGCTCCTTTGCATTTGCTTTCGGGGCCTCTTTCCCGGGAAAAGCCCAATAACGGGATGTATCTGTATCATATATACCATCTGAACCCTATTTGTGGAAGAGCAGGCTCTCCTGGAAGAATTCTGAAGTGCTGGCTGGGTTTGGGGAGTGGATGTTCTGGGAGGGGTCTTCTTCGTCACCTGAGCAGAGAGGAAAGGTTGCCAATAGGCAGTGGCACCAAATGTTGAACTGAGTGACACCATTCGGAGGGGAAACTTCCATCCCACCAGGAAGCCTAATTCACTGACTTGGGAGAGGCCAGGTGGTGCAGTGGTTAGGGGTCTGGGTGCTGGGGCCAGGCTGGGTGGGTTTGAAGCTTGTCTCTGCCATTTCCTAACTTCCTGATCCTGAGCAAGTCACATGGCCTCTCTGTGCCTCAGTTTTTCCCATCTGTGAAATGGGAGCCAATAAGAATTCTTACTTCGTAGAGTTCTTGTGAGGACTGTGTAAGTTAATGAAACTGTACCTGGAACTTAATGAAGCCTCTCCAAACGTTCACTATTCTAATTGCTCATTGCCCTCCCTGAGTCAGAAACATTAGGCGAAGATGGCTCACCGTTTTGTTGGAAAATAAGTTGCTCCTAAAACCTCATTTTTAAATCCTTGTTGATCTCATTTAGGTACCCATAACCTCTCATGGACACTGGGTTCAAATGAGAAACAGCACAAAGACCAACAGCTTCGGGTTCCCCCCTCCCTCCCTCAAAGAAACATTGCTGAGAAGAGCAGAAAGGCTGTGAGAGTGCAGTTCAACGCTAGGAGCTCAGGGAGCCGGCACAGGCTTCAGAGTCTCTCGGATCTGCACTCAAATCCCAGTGATGGCATTGAGTGGCCGCATGGTCTCAGGTAGGATGCTTCATTTTTTTCTGGGTCTCGGTTCTCACATCCATAAAACGGGGATAAGAATAATCCTGTCTCCTTTAGCTGAGTTGGACCATAAAAGACATGATGAAGGGAGCAGAGGCCTGGGACCCTGAAAAGCAGGGACAGGCTCAGTAGTTGATCAGAAGGATGCAGGGTGAGGGGCCCACAGAGGACAGGGCAGGATCCCTACCAGGACTCCCTGCTGATTACAGCAACACAGTAGGATTCTGGTTCCTGTCTCCTTTTCTACCTTAGAATGAGGGCCTTCTCTCTCAGGGCGGGAGGAAGTGATGCTGCATGGCCCCAGGGAAGGGGCGCCCTGAACCGCTGGGCTTCTCGCCAGACACTTCTAATCTTATGGGCTTGGGAAATGATGATACCATCAAACTCAGGGTTTGAAAGCTCCTTTCAGGATGACATCAGGGATTGAAGGCTTGAAGCTGAGGTTTGGGGCAGGATAAGGGGCTCACTCCCCGCCCCCCTTCAGGAATGCAAATGAGCAAGTGGTGTATGTGCGCGCGCGTATGTGTGTGTGTGTGTGTGTGTGTGTACACTCACGCGTGCGCACACACACACTGCCCCCAGTCTCTGAGATTTTAGCTTAGACCTTCTGGAAACAACACCAGGAAGAGTGGAATTCTAATGGAATTGCAGGCAGAGGAAAGAGGAGTCGGGCAAACACTGACACACACACTCACGTTGCACAGATACATCAGGGACCATTCCTCTCTCAGGGAGAAACTGCCGGGCTTTGAAAAGCAGTTTCTGGGAAGTGTCTTAAATGCCTGAGGTATTTCTAGACATTTCAGAACATGAAAAACCCATTAAAAAAAAAAAAGAAAGCCCCCTCCCCACTCCACCCTTGTTTGACCAGCCCTTGAGACCATGTCCCTACCCCGTCGTTAAGACACTTTTGGGACCTCCAAAAAAACACAGGGTTTGGGGTTTCTTTTTTGAAATGATGCATTATATTGACTGCACTAAGACAAAACTATTTCAAAAGAAAAAGCTTTAATGTTGACTTTATCTCACCACGGAAAATTTGTGCTCAAAGGTGAAAACTGGATTACATAAAACAATCAAATAAATATAAAAAAAAAAAAGCAGTAAGTAGGAGTTGCTTCAAAGGAGACCAGAGTTGATGACGAATCAAGTGCAAATGTCTGCCGCCAGGATTTCCTCTTAACCCTCCAACACTGTGGGGGGGGAGAGAGAGGGTGATGATGGTGTAAGAGAGGGAGAGAGAGGCAGGCTCTGAGCTTCCCCTCACTGTGTGCCACCCCTGCCCCAGCCCCCGAACCTCGGCTGATCTAGATATTTGAAAATTTGCAATAATTCATCTCTCAGTGCCTCAGTTTCCTCATCTGTCAATAGGATTATGGCCACCCTGATGATCCTGCCCTCTGCTTTTGCAGCCATAGACAGTTAATGGGAAACCAGAAGGAAAATGTGGGGGCAGATGGGTGGCTCAGTTGGTTAGAGTGTGAGCTCTGGGCAACCGGGCTGCCAGTTCGATTCCCACATGGGCCAGCGAGCTGCGCCCTCCGCAACTAGAATGAAGTCAATGAGCTGCCGCTCAGCTCCTGGGTGGCCGGATGGCTCAGTTGGTTGGAGCGCATCCTCTCAACCACAAGGTTGCCGGTTCGACTCCCATCCGAGGGATGGTGGGCTGCAGCCCCTGCAACTAACAGCGGCAACTCGACCTGGAGCTGAGCTGCGCCCTCCACAACTAAGATTGAAAGCACAACAACTTGACTGGAAAAAGTCCTGGAAGTACACACTGTTCCCCAATAAAGTCCTGTCCCCCTTACCCAATAAAATCTTAAAAAAAAAAAAAAAGAAGAAGAAGGAAAATGTCTAGGGCACTTTCTGCTTCCAGGAAGAGCTGCCAGGCATGCTGGATGGCACCTTAAAGCAATTTGGACCTTTTGACAACAGGTACAGGAGGAGGATTGAATGTGGGCGGCTCTCGTGGGCGTGGTAACATTGAATATTTCCAGAAAGGCACTCCTTGGCCCTGAGAACGGTCAGCAAGAGGGGGTAATGTCCAGGTGTCCCTTTCTCAGAGTGTGGTCCCCAGAGACAACAAACCCAGAAGGCACTCTCATGGTGGAACCCCCAGGAATGAGGGTGGGTGTGGCCAAGGTGGCAGGGAGGGAGCTCACCATTGCAGCCCAGGCGACTGGCGGTGTTGATGCGATCCATCTTCCGCCCAAAGCAGCTGGAGGCAGGCATCGTCTTGCTGCCTTGTTGTCTCTGCTGGGTCTGGAAGTCACTGGACCCAAGGCTGCCAGTGGAATTTGCCTGTTTGGCCTCCCAGTCTTCTACAGAACCACTGTCCTGCTGGTGGAGCTTTGGGGCCATCTGCTCCTCCTGCTGCTCTGAAACCTCGTCCTGCAGATTGTCCAGTAGTTTTTGCGGTGGGTGGGGATGCCTGAGTTTGGGAGCCCAAACCTGAGCCCAACCACCCTTGATGGCTCCCTAGTGAACCAACTGCCTGGCTCCCCGTCTCACCACTTTCTGATTCCCGAGGGAGGGTGAAGACCGCTTGTGACAGTCGGCGGAGACCCGTTCACTGCTGCTGCCTCGCCCTCCAGGCCCGAGGGGTTTATGCAGTCTAGCAGTGCTCACCTGTACTGTGGACAGTTCCATGGTAGGGCCTGGACCACCCACAGGGTGGGAAAGACCTCCTAGCGGTGAGAGGTGCAAGAGCAGGAGAAGCAGGAGCGCCCGGGGTAGCGCCATCTGGGGGTCCATGTGGCTGGAGCGGCGGAGGTTGCTGCTGCTGCGTCTGGGTTCACGGCTCACCTCCCCGCAGCCCACGGGTGCTCTTCTGGATCCTTGGGTGCCCACAGCCTTTTATCCTGGGCCCGGGATCCTGGCTGGCCCTGCCCTCCAGGGTTATCTAGATTTATCGCCCGTATTCGCTCCGGCTGAGGTCAGGGCGGGGGAATGCACCCTTCAGCGCCTGCGACCTGTACTCCTTGGGATAGAGCCTGGGAAGAGCAGGCCTTGTGTAGAAATGGGCCTGGCAGGAGGCGGGAGCGCGCGGGAAACGCCAACGCGTCCCTCGTCTCCTGCAAAAATCCCATAGGCCTTAGAGCAGCGCTTTCTTTTTCCTCCCCACCCCCAACCATTCCTGAAGAGGGACAGAAAAACTCCAGCTGATGGAGGCCCGATGCAAGTGCGGGGCGGGTGGGGTGACGCAGAGTGAGAACAGCCTCAGCCAGCTCCCACCACCGCAGTGCGTCTTCCCTCCCTTCGCAAATTCTCTCACCAGCCTGTAAACTCCGCACTCCTGGCTCTTTGCACCCTGCCAGGCGGTGGGTCTCCCCTGTGCCCTGACCGCTGTCCGTGGTTCTGATCTCCCTGAGCAAACTCAACGCAAAAGGTCTTGCTCCCTTCAACACAGGTCTAGCCAGAAAGACAAGTGTGGGGCAGGGGCAAGACCCCACCCCACCCTCCCACAACCCCTGCACTAGGATGCTAATTCTCCAATGTCACCTGATTAAAAGCCTGGATATGACAAGGACTTTCTGGAATGCTGACCCGACTTTCATCCCTTAAAGGGTAGAGCTGATTTGGCTGGAATTTTGAGAGGCAAGGCCCAGAGATGAAGTCATCCAGGAATGCCTTCTATCAAATCTCCTCCAGGTGCCAACACCTCCTCTCCATCACCAAGCCAACATATGACGGGAAAAGCAAGGATGACTGTAAGATAGTTATCTATTTGGTGGGGCCCTAGAGGTGTGAGGAGTGCCCTCCCCCAGGCCTTCTTCATCTGCTCATCCATGATCTAATTCCCATCAGTAGATGGTCTGGACCTCCCATCTGTGATTACAAATGAGGCTCCAAAAAAAAAAAACAATGGCCCTGGGAAGAGACAGAGATTAAATCCCCTGAAAGTATGCATGACCGATGTCACCACCCCTTCCAGATAACTTGTGTTAACAAGCGGCAGAATGAGGGAGCAGCGTTGTTCAGGAAGAGAGATTGGCCATGACAGAAGTGGAGGAAGGGACAACAACGGGCAGAAGCTAGGACCTCTAAGCAAATCTTGCCTTAAAACAAAAAAATCAGGGGCTGGCCCGGTGGCTCAGGCGGTTAGAGCTCCATGCTCCTAACTCCAAAGGCTGCCGGTTCGATTCCCACATGGGCCAGTGGGCTCTCAACCACAAGGTTGCTAGTTCAACTCCTCGAGTCCAGCAAGGGATGGTGGGCAGCGCTGTCTGCAACTAAAATTGAACACAGCACCTTGAGCTGAGCTGCCGCTGAGTTCCCGGATGTCTCAGTTCCTTGGAATACGTCCTCTCAACCACAAGGTTGCCGGTTCAACTTCCGCAAGGGATGGTGGGCTGTTCCCCTGCAACTAGAAAACGGCAACTGGACCTGGAGCTGAGCTGCGCCCTCTACAACTAAGACTGAAAGGACAACAACTTGAAGCTGAACGGCACCCTCCACAACTAAGATTGAAAGGACAACAACTTGACTTGGAAAAAAGGCCTGGAAATACACACTGTTCCCCAATAAAGTCCTGTTCCCCTTCCCCAATAAAATCTTTAAACAAAAAAATCAGCATCTGCCAGGTATGGAGTGAGAAAAATACTGTTATTTTTCCTCATTTTTCAGATGAGGAAACTGAGCTCAGAGGAATTAGTTTACTTTCTTGGGGTCACACAATTGACAAGTGGTGAAGCCTAGATTTCAACCCAGGCAGTCTGATTTCAGACCTGAAGCTCTTCATCGCTACCAGGGAGATTGCAAAATGTTTCTACTAAAAGGAAAATTAGATTAATGAGTTGTCACCTCTCAAGTTACAGGGAGCTGTGCTGTGAGGGATATGTAAGTCTGGTGGCTGTGCATGCATATGGTAAAGTTGAGCATTTTGCAGACGAAGATAGGGGAAGGGCATGTAAAGATGCCAATCCTGGGAAGATTCTGGAGTCTGGGGCAGTGTGTGTGTGTGTGTGTGTGTGTGTGTGTGTATACACATACATACCACAGGAAGAATATCCAAAGACTTAGTGGCAGTGAGAGAGAACAAAATCCAGCCAAGTGCAGAGCTGAGTCAAAGGGTTGGGGGCTGCCAAGGGTGTGGAGTTCCTCATGCTGGGTGGCATGAGGTCAAGGGTTTGGGGCTAGACAAGAGTCATCAACCAGCCCCTATCAAGAACTGACTGCATCTAAGCTGAGCCTCACTTTGCTCTTCTGCAAAATGGACATATGCTCCCTCCTTGTAGGCACTCAAAAGGAGAAAATGATGTCTGCGAAAGCCCAAGGCAGTGTGGAAAAAGAATTCAGAATGAGTGTGAGAGTTTGTCCTTGTAATGTGATCTCACTGAGGAAACAGTCACCCAAAAGGAAACAACTAAGTGCTAAGTTCTCTGACAGTTGCTACCTTCCCCCAGTGGACAGGATATGGGAGACTTTAGAGAAGAAACAAGACTGAATGCATAGGGGAGGGATATTATCAATTCAGCATTCACACCAGATCATGCCCCACAAACATTTATTGAGTGTCTACTGTATGCCATGCACTTTCCACTTCTATTAAATGGAGTTAATTATACCACGTATGTCACGGTATTGCCACCTAAGGATTAAATGAGATGGTATATGTGGCAGGCTGCATAATAGCACCCCAAATATGTCTGTGTCTTAATCCCCAGAACCTGTCAATGTGTTACTTAACATGGCAAAAGGGGCTTTGCACGTGTGATTAAATTAAGGGTCTGGAATTGGGGAGACTATCCTGGATTATCCAGGAGGACCTAATGTAATCACAGGAGTCCTTATAGGAGAGAAACAGGAGGGTCAGGGTAAGAGAGAGAAAATGGAAGGATGAAAACAAGTCAGAGAAGAGAGAAGATACTACACTGCTGGCATTTTTGAAGATGGTTTTGAGGATGGAAGAAAGGGCCACACGCTAGGAATGTAGTTGGCCTCTAGAAGCTGGAAAAAGGCAAAGAAATGGATTCTTCCCTAGAGCCTCCAGAAGGAACACAGGCCTGCCTGCTGACAGGATTTAGCCCAATGAGACATATTTCAGACTTCTGATCTCCAGGACTATAAGAAAATAAATGTGTGTTATCATTTTTTGTTTTTTATTTTTTTTATTGGGTAACAGTGTGTTTTTTCCAGGGCCCATCAGCTCCAGGTTGTTGTCCTTCAGTCTAGTTGCGGGGGGCGCAGCTCACCATCCCATGAGGGAATCGAACCCGCAACCTTGTTGTTAAGAGCGTGCACCCTAACCAACTGAGCCATCCAGCAGCCCCTAAATGTGCGTTATCTTTAAGGCACTAGGTTTGTGGTCATTTGTTTTAGCAGCAATACAAAACTCATGTAGTATATGTAAATGCTGGATACAGTACCTGGCACTAGTAAGTCCACAGTAAAGGTGGCTATAGTGGCATGGTGGTTCTCACCAACGTCAACCCCTGGGTGCTGGGTGCTAGGTGCTGGCTACTGAGAAAGACAGGAGACCCTTCATTTATGCACCAAGATTTCATTGAAGGCCTGGGGTCCCAGTGGTCTGGAGTCCAGACTCTGGATCCAATGCCACCTCAACCTTCTGCTACTTCTGTGACCTCGGGCAGTTGATTTGTCTCGCCTGATGTTTCTTCATGTCCACCGAACAGGGCTGCTGTGAGGATGAAGTGGGCCTGCGCAAGTAAAACTAAGCTTTCTGCTGGGAGGTAGGAATACACACTGGGAGAGGCAAATCGCCCCTTTGAGGAACATACAGCGTAGGAAGAAAACCAGGCGCAATCACATGCCGCTTCCCCCCCAAGACATGACCACTGACACAGCGCCTTTGCGGTGCAGGTCCCCGCCCCCCACCCCCACCCTCGCCGGCGGCCACCCCCACCCCCACTCCTGGGCCGCCTGCCTTCAAGGGCACCGAAGCCAGGCAGTGGCCACCCAGGAAGGAGCAGTGCAGCCCTTGGCACAGAGGATCGAACCTGGCAACGCCGACCCCCAGGCCGCGTAATCACAGGAACGCAACCGCTGCAGCCATGCTGGCCCGGGTGCGTCCCCACACTTACCGTGGTCATTGCTCCGCAGGCTCCCCCCACCCACGGCTGCCCCCCACCCCCGTTCCTGCTTTCCTATCGAAGCAGGGCCCATTTGGGACCCCACCCCCCATACTGGAGGCCTCCCACGTTCCCACCTCATCTTTTCCTTGATCTGTCCTTAACAATAGATCATCCCCCCTGCGGCTTCAGCTCAGAATGTCCCCTGTCCCAGTTCCCTGTTTTAGAAAATTACCCTGAAACTTCTGATTAATATCCAGAGGCTTATTGATCACAATCTCTATGGTCTGGCATTCTTTCCAGGCTACTCCCATCATTGTTCCTGGGGTTGCTGACGCCACCTGAGAGCCAGGTTGCCAGAGGGAAGGCTCCATGCAGACCCTGTCTTGTAGCCTCTGGAGGAGCGCCTAGATTTTCCGTTAAATACCCTAAGCCGGTCTGAAAAAGTTACAGGCAGTTTTTAATGATGTTCAGTGGTGTTCACCTGCTGTCTTCTCACATCACCGGTGCTCTGACAATAAACGGTAATCCTATAGCCCAACTTCTGTGTCTATTGGCTGAGCGTGCAGGCAGCACGAGCCCCGGACTCAGTTGCCCTCCAGTTTCAGTATCAGGGAAAAGAGCACAGGCTCTGCCGAACTCCCGATCCCAGCCAGGCCTCCATCACTGAGCTTCCAGCTCTGTGCAAGTGCACCCCCTGCGCCCCCAGTCTCCCCAGCCAATCCATAGGTGGGGCTCAGGAAAGGGTGAGGTTTCCAGCACCAACCCTCCCTGGGTGCTAAGAGCTCCCAGATCCCAGCTGTGCTGTCTGGGGCAAGTCACTGAACCGCCGGCCTATGCCGCTCTTTTTCTATCTGTAAAATGAAAATAATATGGTCTTCGTGAGGATTAAAGGAATTAACTTGCATACAGCGCTTGGGAAATGACCTGGCAAGAACCGAGCTCTCAGAAATCTCGGAGGCTCTTTTGGCACTTCCTCTTAGCTCTCCACCTGTGATTCAGCAGCAGATTCTTGACTGATGGGACTTGGAGCCTCCATCTTCTCATTTTGGGAAAGTGTATGGACCCTTTCCCAGGAGAGCTTTCAGGTTAGGACCTGACGTCTTCACCATCAGACATGTATTAAACTAACTCGTGCAGCGAATCTTTGGCCCGTGTCCCCGGGTAGCCCCTTTTGCACCTGGCCATCCTCTAAAAGTTTTGTAGTCGAACGGCTTAATTTCTACTCGGTACTTGGCACCCTTTCTGTTCTCGCATCAGGTCAGGCTGCAGGTTGCTTTTCCCACAGACTGTCAGCTCTTGGGAGGTAAAGCGTTGTTCTGCAGTCTCCTTCTTGCCTGGGACATGGTTCCAGGCCCACTGGGCAGAGGAAACGTCATGGATTAAGAGCTGAATTAAAAGCAGAATGAAGTCTAAGCTCATCCCTTCCTTAAAATCGATCCCAGATCAGGTCAACCCCACAGAACAGGATTTTAGGAAGGATGAAAAAGCCCTTATGGTGTAGGTGATGTTGGATCTGCCGGCAGTTTCTGAGTGCGGGCAGGGATCATGTCTCATGAAGCCAAAGAATGGAAACACGGACCAAGGAGAGGCAAAGATATTTTAAAAAGAGGATAGTTTATTAGAGGCAGGAGAAGAGGTTGCAGCTCCCGAGCGGGAGGGGGTCCCGAATGGGGGTGCCCGTGACTGAGGCAAAAGCTCCTATTTTTATACCTTCCCTTGCCTGCTTGGGGAAGGAGAGCTGTTTGGAGAAGGGAACTGGCTTGAAGAAGGGAACTGGCGCCTTCTAATGAAATTCGACTACCAGGTTTGTTCTGCTTGCCCATCCTAAAGGAATTAGCAAAGTAACCCACTCTTACCTATCAGAGCTGTTCCATTTGTCAAGCCAAAAGGAATTTTATGATTAATCTCAGGGCCTTGTTACATTATGTCCTGGAGTGAAGGAGTGATTTCAAAACCGGAAGTTTTGGGATATGGCTGTCTTTTGTTTATTCCACCAGGGACCTCCCTGTCTACCTAGGGACATGCTAACTCCTGTATCACTTAGAGGCACAGAGTTTCACCCTATGCTTGTTTTGCTTTGTTTTAGCAGCAGAATCTTGTATATAAACAAAATCGAACACAGAAGCTCCATAGGTAAGAGAGAGAAGTTCCAAGCTACTCTGGTTAGACTAGCCTGACCTTCCCCGCCCCCCCTCAGTTCTCTTCGTCTCTCCCTCACCCCAGGGCATCTCAACTTTCATCATGGAAAACATGACTTCTGGTCCCTCTCCCTATTTTACAGATGGGAAAACAGAGGCCAGGAGAGATAAAGGTCCCTGCCCAGGGTCATACAGGAAGGCAGGGTTTCAGTTGATTGTGAGATAAGCGAAAGGTCAGTGTCTGCCTTGCCCGGTGGCTGTAGGACTGAGCACTAGTGCATACAAAGGACACAAGGTAACACCCACACTGCCAGCTACCAAAAGCTTTCGAGGGGTCAGCTGCCTTTTATTTTGAACTACTTTCCAATTTATGGAAAAGTTGCAAGAATAAGTCACATACCCCTTACTTGGATAAAACCATTTAAAAATATTTTGCCACATTTGTTTCCTCCTGGATTAGTCAAAATACGACACCTAAAGCATAGACAACTGAATTAAAAATAGATGAGTTAGTCTTCATGAAAATTGAAAGCTTGTGCCTCAGAGGACACAGTGGAAGCCGGGCCTGGTTGGGACCCCCATAGTAGGAGCCTTGAAACATCCCAGGCCTCACCTTCTGCTTGATCTATAGCTTAACAATAGGTCATCCCCCCTGCGGCTCGAGCACAGTAGGTCTCCTGTCTCATCTAGTTCCCTGTTTTAGAAAATTATCCTGAAATTTAAGATTAATACCCTTAGGCTTATTGATCACAATCTCTATGGTCTGGCATTCTTTCCAGGCTACTTCCATCATTGTTCCTGGGGTTGCTGACGCCACCTGAGAGCCAGGTTGCCAGAGGGAAGGCTCCATGCTGACCCTGTCTTCTAGCCTCTGGAGGAATGCCTAGATTTTCCCTTAAACACCCTAAACCAGTCTAAAAATGTTACAGGCAATTTTTGAAGGTGTTCACCTTCTCAGCAGTGCTCTGACAATAAACGCTTATCCTATTTTAGTATATGTACTGCAGAAGCGAGCGTGCAGGCAACAGGAGTCCTCCAGGTTCACTATCAGAAAATGAAAAGTGGGGCGGCCACTTAGCTCAGTTGGTTAGAGCGCGGTGCTCTTAACAACAAGGTTGCTGGTTTGATCCCCACATGGGCCACTGTGAGCTGCGCCCTCCACAACTAGACTGAAACAACTACTTGACTTGGAGCTGATGGGTCCTGGAAAAACACACTTAAAAAAATTTAAAAAGTTAAAAAAAAAAAAAAGAAAAGAAAATGAAAAGACAATCCATATTTGAAAATATTCGCAAATCATATATCTGGTAACAGTCCAGAATATACAAAGAACAAACAATAAAAACACAATTCAATTTTTAAAATGGGCAAAGGATTTGAATAGACATTTCTTTAAAGGAGATATACAAATTGTGGAGAGCAGGATGTAGGCTGACAAGGTCCTTGCAGCCTGCGAGGTCATTCCAAGGGACGCCTCGCCTCAGCGTCCTCCCCCAGAAAGAACAAGATAGAACAATCACAGCCGCAGACATACAAGCTTGCAAATACACATAACAGAAGTGCTACTAATACTTGCTTAAATAGACAATTGTTCTAGACAGTATAAAAACCGTGTGAAAAATAAAAACTGCGCCACTGCTCTGCCATCCGTGGACAGTGGACCTCCTGATCCCAACTTTCCTGCCTCTGTGTTTTTCTTAACCCCCCACCCTTCCCCCTCAGGCCTAGCCTCCTGTCTGTGCTGGACGCGGCACAAATGGCCAATAAACACATGAAAAGATGTTCAACATTGTTAGTTGTTAGGTAAAGGCAAATCAAAACTACAGTGAGATACCCATTTATACACTGAGATGGCTATAATAAAAACCAGTATTGGTGGGGTGTGGAGAAATTGGCACCTTCGTTCATTGCTGGTGGGGATACAAAATGGCACAGCTACTTTGGAAAACAGAAAATTTAACAGAGTTACCATATGACCCCGTAAATCTACTCCTTAGTATATACTCAAGAAAGATGAAAATGGATGTCTACATAAAAACTTATACACAAATGTTCATAGCAACATTATCATAGCTAAATGGAAGCAATTCACATGTCCATCAACTGATGAATAGATAAACAAAACATGGCACATTCATATAAGGGAATATTATTTAGTCATAAAAAGGATATAAAGTATTGATACAGGCTACTTCATGGATGAAACTTGAACCCTGAAAACATTATGCAAAGTGAAAGAAGCAGACACAAAAGACCACATATTATGTGATTCTATTTATATGAAATGTTCAGAATAGACAGATGTATAGAGACAGATAGTAGATTAGTGTTTGCCAGGGACTGAAAGGAAAGGAGGGCTGGGGAATGGTTGCTAATGGGTACAGAGTTTCTTTTTGGGGTGATGAAAATGTTCTGGATTTAGTCATGATACTTGCACAATCTTGTGACTATACTAAAAGTATAGTTAAAATATGGGATGTGAAGTATACCAATAAAAAACTGAAGAACACTTCTTAATTTTCTTGATGCTCAAGTTGTGGTAGGATTTCCCCATGAAATTATTTGGGACTGGTTTTTGTTTTTTTTGTTTTTGTTTTATTTTTGCAGGGGTAGTTTGTGGAAAACGTTTTCTGCCTCTTCTATGGAAATCGATCTGTTTAAGTTTCACAATGACTCAGTGGCAGTTCCTGTTGGTGACCCATATTTCGCTAATAATTTCCCTATATGATCTATTATAGATTTTCACATTAATGAGCGTAGACATGTACAAAGTAGTATCTTTTGACATTTTAAACTTCCTCTCTATCGATAGGTACTATTATTCCACCCATACCCTCAGCTTTGTTCTAGTCTTTGCTCTGCATACAAATATATTAAATGTTCACCATCAGTCCCTACAGAACCTACATGTTCCCAATTACCTCTTCATTGGGTCAAGCTCATCTTCTAGTAGATTTCTCCCAAAAGGCACCTGGGAACAGTATTCCTTGAGTTCAAACTTGTTCTTTAATACTCTTGGTATTTGAAGGACAGCTTAACTAGAGTTTTTCACTCACACTTTATTTCCTTGAGTCTGTTGAAAACATTGCTGTCCGCTGTCACTGTCCTTTGTATATTGTTCTCCAGATGTCTAATCATAGCCTAATTTATTATCCTTATAAATGATTTGATTTTTTATTTTTAGCCAGGGTGATTTGGTAAATTTTTTCTGATAATTTTATAAGTGTATGTCCTAGAGTTGATAGTTTCAGATCAATTTCTCAGTTTTCGGGGAATTTATTTTTCTCTTCTTTCAGAATGATTTTCGTGTTATGGTTTTAAATATTGATCATATTACACTGTTTCATTTTTATTCTTCAGGAACGACAATTATCTCTATGTTGGACTTTCTTTGCCTGTCTTTATTTCAACAACCTTTTTCCTTTTTACGTTCTTGTTTCATTCTGTCTGTCTCTATCTCTCCTTTCTTCGATGTGCTTTCAAAATAGTCATTTGAATCTATTTGCTCCTGGGCACCTTGTAATTTATTCTTCATTTCTAATATAATTTTGTCTTTATATTCATAAAATTTCTTTCCTGAATTCAAACAACTTTCACTGCATTTCTTCCTGTTTTCTGTCCATTTTTCTTCTTAGTTTTAAATTTTCTGATTCTAGGCTTTTAAACAAATGGTATAAAGCAGGTTTGATTTTTCATATTCCTGGGTATTATAGGGTTCAAGAACAGCCTTTTCTGTCAGTGTAGTGGAGTTTTAAAATGGCTGATATTAGTGGGGTGGGGAGGGGGAAGGCTGGGGTGGACGTATTTTGTTCTATAGTTTCTTCAGGATTCTTCATTTCCCCCACCCTGTACCAGTTTACTAGGGCTGCCATTGCAAAGTACCACAGACGGAGTGGCTCCAACAACGGAAATTAATTTTCTCACAGTTCTGGAGGCTGGAAGTCTGAGATCAAGGTGACAGCAGAGTCGGTTCCTCCTAAGGCCTCTCTCTCTTGGCTCTAGATGGCTGTCTATACCCTGTGTGCCCCCATGGTCGTCCCTCTGCCCTCTATGTGTGTAATTTCCTCTTCATATAAGGACACCACTCATTTTGGATTAAGGCCCACCCTAGTGACCTCATTTTAATTTAATTACCTCTTTAAAGACCCTGTCTTCAAATACAGTCACATTGTGAGGCACTGGAGGGGAGAAGGTGGGACTTCAAAATATGAATTTGAGGGGACACAATTCAACCCTGAGCACCCCCTTCATTCCTTCTTTCTATTCACTCCCACATCTCCAAGAGCATCCCTTCTTCCCTATTGTTTTGCTATCTTTTGCTGCATAATAAACTACCCCAGAACGTAGAGCCTTAAAATAACAATCATTTTATTGAGTTTCATGGTCCTAGTGGGTGATGAGGCTCAGCTGTCTTGCTGTCACTTGGGGCACCTCATATGGTTGTCGTCAGGTGATGGCTGAGACTGGAGTTGGCTGAAGACTTCTTTCACTCTCTATTATCTGGGCTGGAATGGCGAGGACAATGGACGCTAGCTGATGACATCTCTCTCCTCATGTGGCCAGCTTGAGCTCCCTCAGTGGCAGTGGCTTTCCCCACAGCAAGTGGTCTGAAAGTGGAAGCTGCCAGTCCTCTTCTAGGCTAGGCCTAGAGTTGGCACAGAATGTCCATCATCCTCATTATCCTTCCATAACCAATTTTCTATTGGTTACAACAGTCATAGACCCACCCAGATATAAGGGGGTAGAGAAATAGATTCCATCTCCCAGTGGATAGTAAGGATTGAATCTCGTCCCCTCAAAATTTATACATTAAAGTCCTAACCCTCAACACCTCCAAAGGTGACCTTATCTGGGAATCGAGTCTTCACAGAGGGAAGCAACTTAAAATGAGGGCGTTAGAGTGAGCACTAATCCAATAGGAATGATGTCCTTTCAAAAAGGGGAAACGTGGACACAGAAACCTGTGTAAAGAGAAGATGATGTAAAAAGACACAGGGAGATGACAGCCATCTATAAGCCAAGGAGAAAGGCCTGGAACAGATCTTTCCCTCACAGCCTTCAGAAGGAACCAACCCTGCCGACACCTTGATCTTGGACTGTAGCCTCCAGGACTGTGAGACAATACATTCCTGTTGTTTAAGCCCCCAGTCCGTGGTCCTTTGTGACAGCGGTCCCAACAAATTAGAATGATGGGAGAATGGCATGCATCCATAGAAAGGGAAGGAATGATGGCGCCCATCTTGGAAATAAGCTACTACACCCGTTCACCTTTCCCAGAAGCACGGCTTCATTGAGGCTGCCAGCTTTAACCGACTCACGTTTGGACCCCTTCCCTATAGCTGCTGCTGTGAACTACCAAGTGCCAGACCTGTGTTCAGTATGTGGACACGTAGGTGGACTTAAGCAGTCCACGACCTCTGCTTTCTCCTTCTTCTTACCCCTTCCTCCTCCTCCTCCTTTGTTCTTCTCTTCTTTTTACTGAATCTTTTCCTTCTCTCTCCCCTGATGCCCCCACCCACCGACTTGCAATGGCAGAGTAGCTGTGCTGGAATTTGATGTTTGGAGCTCACAGGTAATTTGTTGGTTGTTGTGTTCTGTCTCCTAGTAATGTTGAAGGTGTGGGTCAGGTGTGGTTTTACTTGCATTCTTGGTTGACCTTACGTGTTTAGATGTATTAACTCAGTCCATTGGATGGACACATTTCCTCCATAACTGATAATTGCCTTTTGTGCTGGAATCTTCCGTCTGTCCCTGCAGATCCAGCCTTCATGCTGCTCCACCCTGCTCAGTGACTCAGGAGGCTGACTTTTACGGCTGACATAGACTGGCTTGTGTGCTGTCCAGCTTCATGTTGGATTCGACCAATGGTAGGGGAGCAGCAAAATATCAGAGGGAGTAAGAGAATAGAGGGAGGTCAGGGTGTTTTTCTGTCAGCTCTGCCCCAGCCCTCTCTGTCTCACGATGCTTCGGCCTTAGGAATGGCAATAGAGCTGCTGTTCCTTTCCCTGGGCATAATTCCTAGTGGTTTCCAACTATGCCTATTCTGGATATTTCATATAAATGGGATCATACACTATGTGCCCTTTTGTGTCTGGCTTCTTTCACTCAGCAGAGTTTTAAGGTTTATTCATGTTGCACCATTATGTATCAGTATTTCATTCCTTTTTATAGCCCAATAATATCCCACGATGTGGACGTAGCACATTTTGTTTATCCATTCCTCCATCGATAATGGGTAATACTGTTATTACATTCATGTACAAGTTTTTGTGTGGACACACATTTTCATCTCTCTTGTGTATATACATAGGAGTGGAACTGGTGGGTCATATAGTAACTTTATGTTCAATCATTTGAGGAATTCATATATATATATATGAATATATATATTTAATATATTTTATTATATATATTATTTATATTTTAATATATTTTATTACATATATGTTTATATATGAATACATATATTTAAATATCAAAAAATGTATGCACATTTTAAGAAAAGAAAAAACTGTATTAAAATTGTAATACTCAATATATAGTCACGTTTGACTTCTGCAATTACAGGAGGTGCTCAGAGTGGTTCCCATAAGCGTCCAGACACTTCTGATTATGGTGAACTACTGCTACATTGATCACATCTCTTAAAATGTGTATACTTTTTTTGGCACCCTCTGCATATGTATATAGATATATGTGTGTGTATATATGTAATTATATATAATATTCATATGTATAATTTTAATATACTTCCCAATATTGCTAAAGAGCTGTCATATTTATCCTTTTAAATGGTCATTTTAGAGTCCGCTAAATTTAATGTTCTTAATTTGATTATTTTCTTTCTTTTTTTTTTTTTGTCCATTGAGGCATTTTATTTGCGCGTATGTATTACATCCCTAGAAAAAGAATCCCAGGATTTTCCCTCCTGTGTGTTTTCATCTTGCTTCTTCATGGTCCATGATGCCCGCGGAGGTTGTCTGTACAATGAAACCAAATTGGCGAGACGGGAGCAGGTTGTTCTGTCATTTTTCTAGATCTTTGAGCTGCACATCAAATCTGGGGCTGATGGCTCCACACTTGTTCAACCCGCCCGTGAGGTTCACAACAATTTTCCCCGCTCTGTGATCATCAATGATTTCAAATTCGCCGATGTAACCGTGCTTGATCATCTCAGTCAGAAGCCGGACGATGACCCCGGAGCACGGCGCGATGAGACCCGGCGTTTGCCTCTCTTCTCCGCATTGTGATGCTCTTGAGACATTCGTGCGGCCAGGACATTCGTGCGCACCGGTGCGGCCGCGCGGAAAGATAGCGGAAAGAGCTAATTTGCTTATTTTCTAATTTGATAGATAGTGCTTAGCTTTTTTTGTTAGTTTAAATAATGCTGCTATAAAAAGCTTTAAATACGTAAGCTTTTTGTCCTTTTAGATCAGGGTTCCTCAACCTTGACCTTATAGACATTTGGGACCAGGTACATCTTTGTGGGGGGTTGTCCTGTGTACTATAGGATACTCAGCAGCATGTCTGGCTTCTACCCCCTCATCCAAATTGTGACAACCAAAAACGACTCCAGACATTGCCAAATGTCCTCTGGGGTGGGGCTGGGGAATTGCACCTGGTTGAGAACAACTGTTTTAAATATTTTACTCAAGATAAAGGCCCAAGAATGAGATTTACTGAATTAAAGGCTATGAGCTTGTTCCTGGGTCTCTGTGTTAACGAGTCGCCCGCCAACAGTCTTTGTCACGAGGGTGAGGAGAATGCAATCAGGGATCCTCACGGAAGCAGTGGGGGCACCTGTGCACGAGTGGTCCTTACGCACAGGGCAAGCAATGGCTTCCCACTGCTGCGTGCACACCTGCAGGGGGCGCCTTTCACATTGCAGTCCCCAGGAAGGGCTGCCAAGTGCATACCTCCAGATATTGCTCATTTAGAGCATGACGTGATCACAGCAGCCTCTAACTCATTGTGAAGAACAAGCACATACTGGCACAGATCCTACAGACACTTTGGAGATGGAGAAAGAGAGGGAGGGAAAGAGCAGAAAACAGAGAGAGGACACAGGACAGAGGGAAGAGCCAGCCAAGCCTAGAGGGTCACACTCATGAATGGCTGGTAGTGGGGGGCACACGTGAGGACGAGATCATGAATGGCTGTCCCAGAACGTCCACATGAGGAATATTAATAGAGCTGTTCCAGGAGAGGACACTCTGTGCTTGGGGAGGGTGAGAAAAGAGCAGGGCCTGGTGTACGGGAAGTAGGCACTGTGACAGCCCCACCACGGGAAGCGGGGAGGGGAGAGACATTGGCGAGGCATCGAAGGCCCTCCGGTTGGCTCTTGTCCCCTGACATTACTCCCCAGTGATGTCAGCCATCCCCATATAGACTCAGAGTTCCAGGCCCTCCGAGGCTAGCCACATCCTCCTGGACATGGCTGGGGGCCTGGAGCTGTGTTCCCACATTTAAAAGGCTGTGAGGAGCAATGTGAGGGACTGAGAAAGTAGCCAGGTGTGACAGGAAAGTCAGAAAGGGGCATTGTACTGGATTGAACAATGTTCCCCAAAATTCATGTCCACCTAGAACCTCCGAATATGACCTTATTTGGAAATAGGTTCTTTGCAGAGGTAATTAGTAAGATGAGGTCATACTGGAGTAGGGTGGGCTGTAAATCCAATGTGATTGGTGTCCTTAGAAGAAGACGAGAGACAGGCACAGACATACAGGGAGAAAGCCACATAAAGACAGAGGCAGAGATTGGAGTGGTATGTCCGCAAGCCAAGAAACGCCAAGGATTTCCAGCAACCACCAGAAGCTGGAAGAGGCAAGGAAGAATATCCCTGAGAGCCTTCAGAGAGAGCATGGCCCTGCCGACACCTCAATCTCAGACTTCCAGCTCCCAGAACCGAGGGATAATACATTTCTGTTGTTTAAAGCCAACCAGTTTGCGGTGCTTTGTTACAGCGGCCACAGGGAAGAACACAGCCACCTTGTATTTGCAAAGGGTCTTGGGTCCAGGCTCCTGTGTCCTGAGCTTTATGCCTTAGGTCTCTGGGGGACTTAGCTTTTAATGGGGCAGCACTGTGCATAGAGGCAGAGTTTGGGGCCTCGAATCAGCCTTCTTGGGTTCAAATTTCAGTAGTCCCGCCTCTGGCTAGCTGTCGCAGATTGATCTCCTAAGAGGGCTGCAAGATCTCCCAACCGACATGCTCTTCCCGCAACGGGTCTTTGACTGTCCTCCCATCAAAAAATGGGGCCCTCCCCTTGAATCTGGACTAGCTTGTGACTATAGCAGAGGTAATTCTCCGGGACATCTCAGACTGGGTCATAAAAAGTGACGTAGCTTCTGCTTTGCGCACCAGAACACTTACTTGCATTGGCGCGCTGAGGCCACCACGCTGCAAGGAAGCCCAACTAGCACACCTGGAGTTGCCTTGAGGCCATATGAAGAGAGAAATGCATGGCCAGCCCCAACCTGTCCCAGCTCCAGCCTCCATCTGACTGCAATGGCATGAAAGCCCCTGAGCCAGAAAGCACACAAGCCCTTCCCAAACTCCTGACCCACAGAAATCATCAGAGAGAATAAAATGTTGTTGTTGTTTGAAGCCAATAAGTTTTGGGGTGATTTGTGCAACAATTGATAACCGAATGCTAGCTCTATACCATGGACAAGCTACTTGAGTCTCTCTTTGCCTCACCTATAATAACAGCACCTACCTCATGGAGAAAGATTAAGGAAGTAATATATGTAAGGTGTTTATCACAGGGCCTAGCACAAAGTAAGTGCTCAATGCAAATTAGCAAGCATGCCATTATTATTATTATTATTACTATAAATAACTATACAATATATAGTTATTATATATACTTTCCACCAAGAAATCACTTGTTCCCACTTTGGGGAGCAGAAAACTGATCATCCAGAAGGCATTCATTCATCCCTTCAACAACTACTTATTGAGTGCCTGCTATATGCCAAGCAGTGTCTAAGCACTGGGACCACAACAGGAAATTAGGAATAGAGGACTCCCTACCTCCCAGGCATGAGCAGGAACAGATTAAACCATTTGGTCTCAACTCACAGCAAAGTAACACAACCAAGGTTCAACTTTAATCCGTCCATCTCTAATTCTGTGATCCCAACATCCAGAGCTTTCCCCATCCACAAAGTAATTCCTCCGAAGCTGAGGTGCTCATCTCCGACCACGCCCCCCTCGCACCCCCGGGGTCTATAGACCCCTCCCTATGAAAATGTGGATCCATCAGGTGTATGGCAGGTGAAGGAGAGAATGCAGATCCCCCCAATGCCCTGCTAGGGGTTGTGGGGAGGGTCAGGATTTGCCCCCGTCCCCCAGGGGGACCTAAGAGAAGGAAGGGGAGTGGCAGGAATGTCCCCAGGGTGGGAGCACTTAGGGAATGACTGACAGCTTTTTCATTCCTCCTCAGCAGCCACTGCATTTATCTTACTAGGATCACTTTTCTTGCATGAGGCAAAGCTTTTGGACAGAACTCCAAACGTTTTTGAAAACCATTTAAAATACTGTTTGTTCATGGCTAGCAACAGATGATTCCTGCTCTTAGGGACCCCATTATCCTGTTTTGCTCTCTCTGACTCTGAGGCAAGGGGCATAGTTAATTCTTTTCTTCTAGAACCACGTGGCCCCCTGGTTGACTTTCATACCAGTTCCGCAGATGAGTCCGCTTGTGCCCTGACAGTGGCCGCTCGCACAGGCCCACACTCCTCTGTCTA
The DNA here is from genome assembly GCF_004115265.2 of Rhinolophus ferrumequinum. NCBI lineage: Eukaryota > Metazoa > Chordata > Mammalia > Chiroptera > Rhinolophidae > Rhinolophus > Rhinolophus ferrumequinum. Next base: position 8,059,927 of record NC_046292.1, read on the forward strand.
AGTGAGTTTTAAGTTTCATGCCCCCTGGGTTAGCCCCTGTCACCATGACAGCGCTGCTGCTCTCAGCCTCAGAAACAAACAAACAAACAAGAATGAAGGGGACTTTAAAAATCATCCATTTGCAACTACTTTGTTTAAATAGAAAAAAAACCTGAGGCCCAGAGAGGTGAAGCCATCGGTCCAGATTATACAGCCAGCTTCTTGCCTCCCTGTGGATACAAAAGGCACCACATACTAAATCTGCCAAGCTCAGGCGAGGCCTGCACTGTGGGTCTTACAAACTCAGAGACTGAAAGTAACCACATAGGATGGTCTGAACATAAAAATTCCTGACTAAAAGTGAGTCATGATGTATACTTGGAACTAATGGAGAAAAAAAAACACAACAAAACATAATATAAAGCAAAAAAGAAAAAAAAATCATGAAGTAAGAAAATAAATCAATAAATAAAACAAAAGTGAGTCATAGTGGGAAGTCTCATCCTAGACCTGCAGCTTCCTTGACAAAGGTCAGTCTTTATCTGAAGTGAGCCTGTCCATTGTCTTTTTGTATCTAAGATAACATACCTTTGAAATGTCAGCATAATCTTTTTTCCAGACCCCTCAGGGCACACCCTCTACACCAGAGCACGAGACCAGAGAACCCCTCATTGTTATTTTGTTCCCCGCATACCATATCTATGTGCTGTAAATGTAAGTGCAGGACTAACTGTCCAGTACCCACCAATGTAACAGCAGTATGTGTCCCTCTGTTCTACTTTTTATCCAATCCCAGAGATTCCCCTGCTTTGCTTTCTTCTGCCTCCTTAACCTACCACCAGTTGATTTCATGTAACCCTCCTTATGTCTCCTCCTTTGATTCTAATGTATAATATAAACTGCAAAACTGCCATTCTCTATAGCATTTTCTCAATCTATTGAGATTTTGCTTCCCTGCAATTGTCATCAATTTGGCTCAAATAAACTCACAAAAATTCTCTACAGGTTTAGACGTTTCTTACATCGACATTTACTTGGCATAGTCGGCAGGATTCCAAAGAAGCCGACCCAGGACCCCATGCGGACCTGGTGCTAGGTACCAGCAAGGGCCCCTTGTGCCCCACCCACTGCCTGCTTTGCATCAGGTGAACTTGGGTGAGTCTTTCTTGGACTTCTGGACCTCACCTGTTTTAAGGTAGGCAGCCCTGATGTTATTTGAGCTGTTCTTAAAAAAAATGAATGAATGAACAAACAACCAAAAACAAGGGGCAGCCGGTTAGCTCAGTTGGTTAGAGCATGAAGCTCCTAACACCAGGGTCACCAGTTCGATCCCCGCATGGGCCACTGTGAGCTGTTCCCTCCACAACTAGATTGAAACAACTACTTGACTTGGAGCTGATGGATCCTGGAAAAACACACTTAAAATAAATAAAAGTTTTTTTAAAAATTAGTAAAATAAAACCAAAAAAACAAACAAAAACAAACCTTGAGGTGGCACTAAAGGATAAGGATTGTGATAACCCAGGTAAGGATAAGGGTTGAGATAACTCAGGGACAAGAGAAAAAAAATGGGTGTCTGGTTTTTAATTTTGGCTTTTCAGTTGAAATTGCTTACCGAGAGTCTGAACGAAACCTTTCACTAGATAAATGAAAATCTGAACTCTTTGGCTTCAAAGATAAGGGGCATTTACTGCCCCAGCTTGAATTTCAGGTGTTCTCAGGTGACAAAGAATCTATGTAGAAGTGTCTGAGGGTACCCCCCTCAAGAAAGCCCCATAGGGAATTCCAACACAACTGTAATTAAATAATTGACTTGTCCGGGGACGTGCACACAAAGGCTGGTTACCTAGCGCTCTGAGGCCTCCTGGTTGTATTAGACAGCTGGGGACAGAAACCAAGACACGTAAGCGGGTTGGAGCAATATGGGAGGTGACCCATGAATAGCGCACTTCAACCTACTATACAATATCCCTTTGTTCAGACTCTGCAGATCTCAAAAGAAAACTAACATTAACATGGGAAATCATGCCTCCAAGGCTGCGGAGTTCCCAACCCCCATTAATACTCCTGCAGATGTACAACTTGTAGGGAGCCTTCACTTGCAAGTACTTATAGAAATGGGAAGATTTTTCCCCCCCTTCTTCCGCCTCCTCCCCCCACTCCCCACTCCGGTTCAAGCTGTTGTTTCTCAGCCTAGTTGTGTAGGACACAGCTCCCTGGCCCATGCTGGTGTTAGGAGCCTTGCACTCCCCGCAGCTGAGGCCGTCGGTCACCGGTCGTCAGCAGCTGCTCACAGCAGCTCTCACCGGCTGCCGGCCTCTCACGCTGTCTGCCAGCCACTCACGCTGGCCACGAGTCACTCCTGGCACACACAGTAGTCCACGGCAGCACAGCAGTCCGCCGCAGCTCAGCTCCAGGGAGAGCCGTTGTTCACGATCTTAGCTGTGGAGGGTGCAGCTCACTGGCCCTCGTGGGAATCGAACCGGCGACCTCGGCATTAGGAGCAGGGCGCTCCAACCACCTGAGCCACTGCGCTGGCCCAGAAATGGGGAGATTTAACTAGAAGTAATATCAACTTAAGATGGCCAAAATGGAGCTCTTTTGACATGCAAAATTAATTTTTTGCATGCATCAGAGGGAGGAAAGAAGCCAGCTCTAGAATCAAACTGAAAGAATGTGAGGTTTACCTCAACTGGCAGTTAGAAGCCTCTGAAACAGAGCACAGAGAGACTATCTTCTCTCCAGGGAGTTAGTAAGAACATTTTAGAGACTGTCTGAACTAAAGAAGGTTTCCAAAGCTGCTGAATGCCAACACCCCACTTTTCCCTCTTCTCCAACTGCCCCGCTGTACACTTCGTTGTTCAGACTTACTCTCCTTTCCTCCTCCCCCTTCTCTCTCTCTTCTGCACCTTCTCCACTGCAGCTCTCTACTGATCTAGCGGACACTCAAAATAGAAAACCAGACCAGGATAGACTAGGAAACAACAGAATTCTGGCAGCTCTCGTTGGAGAAAAGCCATTCTCGGGCAGAGAGGAACGAGCAGTTGTGTACGTTCCTTGGAATAGAACAGAATTAAGGAATCTACTTGAAGATTTCCCCAACCCTCTCCAGGACCCAGGACCCAGAAAACTGTTAGAACATCTGGTCCTGGCTATTCTGAACCAATCTAATGAATACACCTACTAGTTGCTGAGAGCAAAGCAACAGAATGGCTAAATAAGTTGTACTAGGAAACTCCCGTAGAGAAGTCAAAAAGAAAAAAAGAAAATAAAAAAAAAGACAGACTGAGAAAAATGCATAGGATTAGCCTACTGGCTTTACCAAGCCGTACCTGAGATTTTTCCCTGGAAAATGGACTGGACCAAGATCCAGCAATGATTTCTTTGAACTTTTCAAAAAAACTTTCCAACAATACTCAGGTCTGTCTCCAGACACTTTTAAAGATTGCCACAATCATCCTTTACTAAATTTGGCATTTTTGGAAGGACTAGATGAAGAGCTTGTCACTCTGATGAAAAACATAAATTAAAGTGGCTAACCACATGTACTCCTAAATGAGCAATTGTGACTGATCAACCATCTAAAACCATTCAAAAGAGAGAAAAGGACAAAGCTGCCAAAAATCAAGAACTTACAGCTCCAGCAATTAAGCAACCAGGTCAGACCCTGTCTAAATGAAGGCTTTTAGATAAGGAAGAGAAGAGTCTGTTCTTATTGTAAAAAGTCAGGTCACCTTAAGAAGGATTGTACAAAAACTGAAATGGGATTTAAGAAAAGAAAAGAAACAGAAGCAAGCATAGGGCTGTTCCAAGGACTATGGGAGAGCATTTCACCTTCTCCTTACTCATACTGTAACAGAAGATGAAATTACCATAAAAGGGGAAATTACTGAGGTCTTGTAGAAACTGGGGCTACTTTGCCTGTTTTTAACCCTATTGAATTATTAAATTGTCCTCCCCCTCAAATGGTAGGGACATCTAATCAACTAATGTCTGTTTTTAAATCAAAACCTGTTCCCTTCCAGCTAGGGAACACCAGGGAGCAACATATATTTTTACTAGTCAAATCTGCCCCAATTTACCTGATAGGGTGAGGCTTTCTTGAAACCAATGATACCCACCTATCCTTTTCCAAAGAAGGGTGAAATATGTTTAGAACTAAACGAATCAGACACTGAACTGATTGGGAAAATAATGATTTTAAAGGAAACTCCACAAGAAGAAACTAATCTTGAGACGGACTGAACGTTTGTTACAGGACGTTCCAATGCAACTTTGGGCCTTTCCCACTACAGATATTGGCAAGATTAAGTCAGCCACTATTATTAAAATAACTATTGACAATACTTTGCCTCTACGTAATATTCACCAATATCCCAAGGACATCTCCTACTTCCTTTAAGTCCATTTGAGGTACGGTGATTGTATTTTATCCAAATGCCACCATCTCAAAAATACAAATGTGTGTTGTGATTTGTGTTTTTCCACAGGGTTGAGGCATTTCCTTGCAGGAGAGCAACAGCCTTAACAGTAGATAAAGTATTATTGGAAAAAAATAATTTCCAATTGGGGAATTCCCTCTGAGTTACTTAGTGACTGACGGACTCATTTCACTGGGCAATTAATGCAATCTATTTGTAATATTTGGCCTATTCTACAGCGTTTTCATTGTGCTTCCCACCCCAGCCCTCTGGATTGGTAAAACAAACAAATGATACAATTAAAACTCAACTAGTTGTATTTTCAGAAGCTTTTAATCTCCCTTGGCCAAAAGCTCTCCCTGTCATGCTCCTCAACTTGAGATCTCCTTTCGGTAAACATAACCTTTTTCCTCATTAAACGGTCACTGGTGATCCTATGTATCTGGATGAGGGGACATATGAACAAACCTTACAAAAAGGAGACATTCTACATTATTATCAAGGACTTATTAACCAGCTTAAAGAAACTGATAAATTAGTATTGGATTTATTTCACAGTGTGCTCCCAGGAGACAAAGACTTCAAAGACCACAACTTACAACCAGGAGATTTTGTCCATTGGAAAGGACATCAGTTAAGAGACTCTCTCCAACCTCGTTCAAAGGGATCTTATCAGGTATTACGGACTAATCCACGTGCAGCTAAACTTAAAGGTGTTAATTCAAGAGTTCACATTTCTCATCAAAAATAAAAATAAATAAAGGTACCTAACCACAAATGGAGCTCTGTCCCTCTCTCTGACACTTGTCCCTGCTTACAGTGGACTTCAAAGACTCCTTGAGGATAAGACGTTGTTGACATCAGCGGTAGACAGCTGTCACAGATATTGACAAGGCCTGTGTCCCTACAAAATGACATTGAACTTAAAAACCATTTGTTTGAATTTCTTTACCTGTCTGCTAATAATATTAGTCATAATAATAGTTACACTTGTTCTTTGGCTTTTCTCAAACCCTGTTCTTATATAGCCCAACTGTTAATAATTGCTAAAGGTCTATAAGATAGCTTTGGTCTTATCAATAATACTGTTTATATGGTTTCTCTTTTGAAATTTAGAAGGAATGTTATTGCAGAAGGAAGAAAAGGGATGTGTGTGTGTGTGTGTGTGTGTGTGTGTGTGTGTGTTTGTTTTTAAAGTTTATTGGGGGATATTGGGGAACAATGTATTTTCCCAGGACCCATCAGTTCCAAGTCAAGTCGTTGTTTTCATTCTAGTTGTAGAGGGCGCAGCTCGCTGGCCCATGTGGGAATCGAACCGGTGACATTGGTGTTATGAGCACTGCACTCTAACCAACTGAGCCAACCGGCTGCCCCAGCATATGTGTGTTTTTTGAGAAAAATTAAAAGAACATAATTTGTCCTAATAAGTTGGTTATTTCTGAACGAGTGAAAAAGAGATAAACGAAGAAGGGTAAGGGAAGTTGTAGAAGGTTAGTGGAAAAGGAATCCTGAGAAAGGAATTTCATGTGTAAATGCTAGAATTCTATTATGAGAATGTGCTTACCCCTTCCCAACAAGGACTATTAACTATATTAATTCGATAAAAGCTGAAGGGCTATAAAAAAAATGGCCCTGTTTGACAGCTGCTGAGGCACAGGAAATTTACTTATGAAACTCTTACTGTCCTCCTGGTTTCTGGAAATTTTTCTTATGGTACAGTAGTACCTCAGTTATCAAACGTCTCCATTGACAAACATTTCAGTTTACGAACGCCGTAAACCCAGAAGTAAATGCTTCGGTTTTCGAACACGCCTCTGAAGTCGAACATGTCACTCGGCTTCCATTGAGTGCAAGATCCTGGGGCCTAGCTGTCGGCTGTTTTTGAACGTTTCAGAACTCGAACGGTATTCCGGAACGGGTTACATTCGAAAACCGAGGTACCTTGGTAATTGTAATAATTTACACCATTATGTTCTTACAGCTTTGGCTCCAATTAAACCTTAAGGTTATAGTTCCCAATTGCGCAACTAGCAGGTATTAGATTAATAATGAATGATACTTGAGTACTTCCAATGGGAAGTAGAGAGATCATATTAAAATAATAATAAAATAATAATAATAATAATAATAATAATAATAATACCAGTGAATGGGAACCCATCTCATGGTCAGATTGTGAAAACTGAAGACATGTACCCTCAAACTCTAAGTGAAGGCTATCCTAGATGCTAAATACAGAAAAGTGAGATAGACAGCAAAATTTGGATCATGATAGTTTTCAGGTTAAAAATTATCCAGAGTGTGTTTTCTTGATGAAGGCCCAGGAGACTTTCCCATTTACCTGCCTTTGCCTTTTGAGAAAAATTCAGCCTTGACTTCCATCTAAGACTACGGTCTTGCCTCATTCCCGATGGTCCACCACTTCAGGAAGACAGATGACGACACTAAGGCTTCCTAGGAATGAGCCTTCACAGCACCATGGGACCACTTTGTCCCGTGCTCATTAGGTTGGTCATTAACGCATCCTTCAGATTGGTTTATGACCAAAGAGGGTAAGTGTGGATGAAACAAGGGGTCACATACTAAACCCGACAAGCTCAGGGGAGGCCCTCACAAACTCAGAGACTGAAGGTAACCATATAGGATCGTCTGAACATAAACATTCCTAACTAAACGCGGGTCATGGCGGGTATTCTCATCCTAGGCCTGTAGCTTCCTTGACAAAGGTCAATCTTTTATCTGAAGTGAGCCTGTCCATTGTCTTTTTGCATCTAAGATAACATACCTTTGAAATGTCAGTCATCTCCTTTTCCAGACCCCTGAGGGCACACCCTCCACACCAGAGCACGAGACCAGAGAAACCCTCATTGTTATCTGTCCCCCGCATGCCATCTCTATGTGCTGTAAATGTTACTTACTAACTGTCCTGTACCCACCAATGTCACAGCAGCACGTGTCTCTCCATTTTACTTTTGTCCAATCACAGAGATTCCCCCCTCCCCTTTTGCTTTCTCCCGCCCCTTTAATCTACCACCAATGGATTTCATGTCTCCTCCTTTTATTCTAATATGTAAAATAACGGCAAAACTGCCATTCTCAGAACATTTTCTCAATCCGTGAGATTTTGCTTCCCAGTGATTATCTTCAGTTTGGCTCAAATAAATTCACAAAAATTCTCCACAGGTTTCGACGTTTCTTACATCGACACTTCCTTCCTGTGTTCAGATACACACCAGGTTTCTAAGAGCCCTGTAAACAAGTCAGTGTTTACGGAGCATGTCCCACCATTCCATGAATGGTTCTACACGCTGAAGCAATCATGTCACTGACAGCGAGGATGGAATGAGCAGAGCCTAGCGCACTGACTTTTATTTTTATTACCCTGGGACACAGAAAGGCCATGTGCCTGGCCCAAAGCCCCCGGCACATAAATGGTGGCACCAGGGTCTGTGGTCTCACCCACCGCATTGCTCAGTCCTCGAGCGCGAGGGCCTGTGTGAACCAGCAGGCACTGCTGGGCTTGGGCCCTGAGATGCTGCGAATGAGGTCTGCAGTCTGGGGTCTGCGGTGGGCATGCGTACAGCCCCTCCGCTGTACCCAACCTTGCTGGCTGGAGACTCATTCTCGGGGCTTTGGTCGGGGGAAGGCCAAGGCCCTGTCTCCCGAGATCTAGGCCGGTGCAGACTTACGAGTAAATCTTAGGATGCACCTGACGCAGGAGTTACTGCTGTCTGGAGGGCTGGGGCTATCAACCAGCCTGTTCTCAGATAGAGGACAAAGGCCGGGAGGACCCAGGGAATGTTCCAGGGCTCAGGAAGCCCAGCTCCCCCTTCAGGGCTGTTCGATGCTCAGAGTGGGGTTTCTCTTCCTCTCTCAATCTTTTTTGCCTTGAGCACCTTTTGCCTGGCACGGAGGGCAACTAGGAAAGTTCTCTCCAAGGAAATGGCATTTAAGACTTGAAGAATGTGGAGGAGCCTAGATTCCAGGGAAGGGTGATCCAGGCAGACAGAAGAGCTGGGACGAGTGTTTGAGGAACTGCTGGGCTGGCACAGGGAAGTTGAGAAAGGTTAATTAACGGCCAAAAGATGTCCACGTCTTAATCCCTTCAACCTGTGAATGTCACCCGACGTGGCAACAAAAGGACGTTGCAGATGTGACTAAGTAAAGGATCTAGAGATGGAGAGATCATCCTGAATCATCCGAGGGGGCCCTCAATGCAGTCACAAGAGTCCTCAGAAAAGGGAGGCACAGAGAGTTTTGACGCAGGCCGAGGGGAGAAGGCGCCATGACCACACAGACAGAGGTTGGAGTGAAGCAGCCACTGGAAGGTGGAAGATGCAGGGAATGGATTCTCCCCAGAACCACCCCAGGGTGTGTGCCCCTGACACACACACATTGGCTTTAGCCCGTGATACTGAATTTGGACTTCTGGCCTCCAACATTGGGAGAACTCCTTTATCTTAAGGCAGCGAGTTTTGGGTAATTTGTTCCAGCAGCCGCAGGACACTAATCGCCAGGGCAGGCGGTGGCAGCGGAAGTTGGATGGAGTTCATCTTCCCCACCCCTTCTCCCTCGGATGCGCCCCAAACACTCCCACCTCCTTTTACAATCATTTAACTTGTGGCAGTAACCAGGCTTCAGCTTTGAAACTGTAAACACATTTGAAAATCTCTGAAGGAGATCAAGTGGGGAAAAGCAAGCTGGTCAGCTCATCTCTCTCTCTCTCTCTCTCCTTCTCCCCGCCATCCTCCCCTCTCCTCAAATATCCCTGCGGTTGGTTGCACCTCCCACCCTGTGATGGGAACCGGAGGCACTGAGCAGAAGGTGTGCCCTGCCCAGCTCCTGGCTGTCAGCACCCGTGGCCTGCAGGACTGTTGCAGACTGTCACGCTAACAGCTGATAAAGTCCCACGACCTGGTTGTCTGGAGCCTGGGCCTCTGGTCCTGATAAGTTGGGCCTGTCAGCACCGTGCCCACACCTTCTCCTGGCCGGGCCTCCCAGCCCCACCCCTACTCTGGGCTTCCTGCTCACCGTTTACAGCCAAGCCCTAGCCACAGTGCCTAGGCCAGGCCACAGTCACCTTCAGATGACCCCAGGGAGCCAGGCTTGAAGCAGCAGGATTGGGAAGGGCTGTTCATTCAGGACGTGGAGTAGGTCCACCAGGGTGGAGATAGTTTGCCTGCGTGCTGGTCCAGCTCCTATTTCCAGATTCGTCCATGTGGGATTCCAATTGTACACAGAGACTGACAGCATCCCGACCCTTCCTAAGGCAGCCAGCTAGACCACGGGGGGCGATCTTGACCCCTGGAAGCTATTTGGCAATGTCCAAGGCATTAATGGTTGTCGTAACTGGGAGAGGGTGCTACCTACAGCCAGTGGGTGGAGACCAGGGCAACTACTAAACATCCTACCTGTACACGATATCCACAACAGAGAATTATCAGGCCACAAATAGCAACAGTGCTGAGGGTGAGAAACTCTGAGCTGGAGGACACAGAAGCAAGCCTAGAAGTGGGGCCTCTGAATGCCTCACCCAGGAATGCAAAAGCCAAGTATAAGCACTGCCTGGGAGCCGGGACTGGACCAGAGCCAGGCATACCCCACCCTCAGGGACCCAGGAAAGGCCAGACTCACCAACACCTCCCCAGGCTGGCTCCCTACAGCCCAGCCAGGCCCTGTCCTGCCCTGCCCGCAGGCATCAAATGCAGGTACTTCCTGACCCTGTAGCCTCTCGTCTTTGGAATGTCGTAGGAAATAGTTGCTATCTTCCTGAGTGTCAACTACAAACTGGGCATGGTGCCAAGCGGTTTTTCTTCCTCATAGTGTTTCTACGCAGCAACTCGAGGAGGGAGGGATTGTTACCAACCCCATTTTACAGACAGGAAACAAGGCCCAGAGCTATTAACTGACTTATCCAAGGGTACTGTCATGGTCATGTTGTTGAAATCTCAAGCCCCGGAAATGAGAATTACCTTATTTGGAGATGGGTCTTTAAGACCCTATCAAATTTAATGAGGTCGTTAGTGTGGGTCCTTAGCCAATACGATTGGTGTCCTTATAAAAAGCAGAATTCGGACACAGACACACACACATTTACACATGAAGGCAGAGGTCAGGATGATGCTTCTACAAGCCAAGGACTCCAAAGACTGCCAGCAAACCGCCAGAGCTAGGAGAGAGGCAACAGTCTTCCTCAGAAGGAACCAACCCTGCTGACAACCTGATCTTGGAATTCGCGCCTCCAGGACAATGAGACAAGACATTTTTGTTGTGTAAGGAGTGCAGTTTGTGATCCTTTGTCCGAAAGCCCTCGCAGACTAACATGGTCGCACAACTGTCAGGGGTGGGCTTCGGGTGGAGTGCACCTCTGTCCAGCTCCAGGCAGCCTCTGACCATGTTTCTACTATTCCTTCCGAGGCAGGCATCCTACATTTAACAGGTCTCTTGCAGCAAGACTTCCGCTTCCAGAAGCTTCATTTGGTTGCTGCTCATAACACCTGACATAATGCTGCTAAATACCACATTTAATCCATCTAAGGAAGCACCATCTCAGGCGGTCTGGTGGGATGTTTTTTACTTCAGGAATAATCAGTCTGGGTCATTTGGTTCGTAACTAATAGATGATTGATCAGGAGTAGAATCTGGGCTCTGGAGGTCTGAATGACAGACTCATACTCAAATCCCAGTTCTATTACCCACCCAGCTTCATGCTCTTAGGTGAATCACTCAGGATCTAGACTCAGGTTTCCCAATCTGTAAAATGGGTATAACAGTTGTATCCATTCATGGGATTTTTCATGAAGTTTAAGTGAGATATAATGCCTATAAATTGCACAGCACAATTCTTGGCACCTCAAAAACTAGCTATTATTATTATTATTACTATTATTATGAGTCTGTTTTATGGTCCCAGGAAGACAGGAGTTGGCTATTGACAATCATTAAACTTCGTCTGCGGGTCCTCCTCTGCCATTTTCAGCACCCTGCCCTTTTCCTCAGAGACCCTGGATATTCAGGATAGGGGTTCTGGGGCCCACCCACACACTTTCTTCACAGTTCCCTGAGGAAGTCACATGGGTGATCACACAAGGAGCATGAAGTGCTGTCAGCAGCTCTGCCACATTCCGGGATTCTTCAGCTGTGTGAGTGGGATGAGAGCCTGGGCTGGCATCACACAAAATGTCTTTCCCCCATCGCATGTGGTACCATCATTCTCCCACCCCACACCCCCGGAGGCACTGCTAACCACGCCTGGAGCTACTGCCACCAGTTCCCCAGAATCTGTTAAAGACAACCATGTTCGCCATCTTGGTAGGAGAGCTAGAAAACCTCTCAGAAAAGATGGGAGGGTAACCAAGGACAGGCACCCCAAAGAGATCCTGCAGGCTTCCAGTTTCTGAGAGTCAGGCTGGCCTTCCTCCACTCCCTAGGACTCCACAAACATACATTGACCTTCACCATGAGCTGACACTGTTGGGCAAAGGGGACCCCAAAATGTCTCTTCCTGGACTGTAGGCTAAGGGTAGGGTAGGGATGTGTGGAGACAGAGTCCTAGAGAACAGTTCCAGGCTCTTGGCCTCATGTGGAAAGGTGCTGGCTCGGGGAGTAGATGGCCATCAGCTGTGACTAGTTGGCCATCAGCTGTTACCGGTTAACCATTGGCCACTGACATAACTGCCGTGGCTACGTCAGTGGGTTGGTTGGCAGAGAAGCGGATGGCGGATTGCGCATCGTGTGACTCCTGCTTCTATGTCTCCAATCCAGCCGCCAGTGAGAATATAGTGGTATGACTCCCCTATCTATGGCTCCGTGGGTGTTCCTTTTTGGCCTCACCATACCCTGTGTTCTTGTGCGGGGAGCGGGACCAGAGTCCCTGCATGACAGGATGCTAGATGACTGGCCTTTTGTTTGTTTGTTTGTTTGTTTGTTTGTTTTCCCCCTTTCTTCCACCTCAGCCCCTCCATTCCAGTTCAAGCCGTTGTTTCTCAGTCTAGTTGTGTAGGACACAGCTCCCTGGCCCATGTTGGTGTTATGAGCCTTGTGCTCCCCCGGCTGAGGCAGCCGGTTGTTGGTCGGCCACTCACAGCAGCTCATGGCAGCTCTTGCCGGCTGCCGGCCGCTCACACTGGCCACCGGCTGCTCCTGGCAGCACATGGTAGCCCACGGCAGCCCAGCTCCAGGGAGAGCCGTTGTTCACAATCTTAGCTGTAGAGGGCGCAGCTCACTGGCCCATGTGGAATCGAACTGGTGACCTCGGGCGTTAGGAGCACGGCGCTCCAACCGCCTGAGCCACCGGGCCGGCCCTTGTTTGTTTTTTTTAATTTTATTTTTTGTGAAAATGTAACACATGTTCATAGTAATAAAAAAGAAATCAAACTTTTGAAACAGGTGCACCCACCGGGAGCCCCTCTGAGACACACAATGGTCCAGTCCTTATAGCTCCTTCCAGCCCACCCACGCACAGGCACAATACGAATATGTCTGCCTGATTGTACATCTAGTATTTGCATATTCTACTCTTTTACTTCAATGATTAAACTATTCAATTACTAAATTACTAAATAAATTATCTTAGAGATTATATGAACATATATTGACCTAAAAGCGTAATCATGTAACATAAAGTCCAAACCAGGATGCTTTTGAGCATGAAATGGGCAATAATAAAAAACTGGGCGATGGCCATAAACCAGCACTGCCAGACAAGTATGTCCCCAGAAGGAGTCTAGAGAGATCCAGCTAAAGCAGAGGTGAATACAGTTCAACAATTGAACACATCTTTTCTGAGTGTTTCACATGTTCTCTAAGCATGCAAACAGGAGGTGCAGGGATGACAGGCTCTGAGCCATAGGTCTCACAGCTGAGGGACTTCCGGTGAGACCCCTCTGCAGGATTCAGAGGGGAACATGTGTGCTAGGCTTTGGGAAAGACATACACATCATTTTCCTCAGGGCTTTCTCCCACTTTGTTTCCAAATCCCCAGCAAGTTCCTGAGTGTTGATTCCAGCCCATCTGCTTGTCCACTCTGGTCTTTGACAATCTCAGGGAAACCCAGGTTACAGAACAAAGACTCGACAGGAAGCCCACCCACGCTGGCCAGTAAGTGACGAGCCACCCCTGTGTATGACCACTGCTCCCAGGCCTTATTCCAGCTGCACTCCCTCCTCACCCATCCCTTTCCTGTCTCCCTTGGTGATCCAATCCTTCTTGGCCTTGGCAGTCTGTCTACAGAGGGGCACAGCCACTTCCTCAGATTTCCAGGCCCCTGTTGCCCAAGAATGACCAGGGCACTGTCCTCTTGGGCTCCACCTCGACTTGACTCATCGTGTGTTCTCGAGCACCTACTATGTGCCAAGCACTGAAGTTTACATTAGTGAGCAACCAGCAGTGGTTTACACAGAGTTTCTACCCTAATGGGGAACAAACACAAGCATACAACCAATGAGTATAGCAAAGGGGAAAGGGTCCTGCAGACACAGACAGAGAGGAGACTAAACCTGGTGTCGGCCTGGGCAGGCCTTTCTGAGGAAGTGACTTTGAAGTTGAGTATTGGGACTCAGCTGGTCAAGGAAGAGACGAACAGCAGGTGGGCAGGCCTGTGTCAAAGGAACTGGGCATGTTGGAGAACAGGAGATGGCTGTGCAGCTGAGGGGCGGGGTGAGAGGGAGTCCGGACTGGACCTTGGTGGGGACGGGGACCTTTCTAGACCATATTCCAAGGGCCATGAGCAGTTGTTAAAGGAATTTAAATGGATATGATGACGGGATCCAATTTGCCACCCTCCCTGCCCTGGAAAACAACTTCGGGTAAGAGACAAGGCAAATGACAAAGTCTTGGATGCCAGGCCAGGGTCTGGGGAGGGGGAAAGAAGAGCCAGCTCAGAATGGTGGGGCTGGGAGCTCTCCACACCTCACCCCTGGAAGCTGGCTTCACAAGGACTTCCCCAGCTCCCTCGGGGGACCATATCCCTGAGGGTTGGTGAGGCCTAAGGACTGGGGGAGGGAACAAGGAAAGTCCAGTGATAGGGGTCTTCCGTGACCTTGGGGGGCAGGAGCAGAAGCCTAGGCCCAAGCCTGGGCTAGGACACTTGGCCTCTCATCAGCTCATGCTCCCAGCCCCATCCTGGGAGCGCAAGGCTTCAAGATGGTCACTTCTGGTGAGCAACCCCCAAACACACACACACCAGAATGGAGCAGAAAGCACAAGAAGCAAACGGGTGGTCAAGGAAGGAAAAACACAGCCACCCAGGAAGGTCATACTGCGCCAGGCACGGGCAGCTTTGGCCCCTCACCTTCCTGCTCACCTGGTGCAGACAGGAAGCAGTTAGAACCAGCTCCAGAATTTTCCAGGTAGGGCGGCTGAAGGAGAGGTGCCCGTGACCGCCGGCCATTGGACGGTCGCATTGGTCCTGCAGGCTGACCTCATTGCCCAGGCCCGCGGAAGCCCTTCCTGGGGTCACATTCCATGCTGAAGAGCCCCTCTCCAAGGCCTTGGGTGGCGCCAATGTCTTTTTAGGAACCAAGGGTCTAATTTTAGTGTGCCGGCCTTCGACACCTTCTCGAAATAGCTCCCTGTTTTCCCTTTGTCCTGCCCCTCCTTGGAGAAGGTGAACCCCTTGCATCCCCGTGATCCTGGTTGGTGAGTACAGGCCTTGTATGGGTTTGGGTGGAGGGACCCGTGTCACTGCCGTGTGTTCTGTGTGACCAGACCCAGAGGACACCCAGGGAGAGGGCAGGTCACAGCGCCCACCATGGGTGGGGGGGTGTCCCACAGCAGCAGCAGCCAGGGCTCACTCCCACCTCCCTCCTATCACATGGCACACACTTGTGTGACCCAAATTCAGGTCCCCAATCTCCTGGAAATCAAGCCTCTCCCTATAGGAATAATGGGTTAGCTGACACCTTGACCCAGGGAAGCCTCTATTTTTCATTTCTGTGCCATTCTTGTATCAATAGTAACAATTGCTAAGCCTTTTCTGAGCACCTCCATCCATCCAACAGTCCTTTCTCCACCGCCATTGTCCCAGCCCCTTCCACAA
Source organism: Rhinolophus ferrumequinum (assembly GCF_004115265.2). NCBI lineage: Eukaryota > Metazoa > Chordata > Mammalia > Chiroptera > Rhinolophidae > Rhinolophus > Rhinolophus ferrumequinum. Next base: position 8,075,365 of record NC_046292.1, read on the forward strand.
AGTACTCTGCTCAGATTCTTCTAGGCTTCCTAAGCGAGCAGACCCGAGGGGTCAGCCTGCTTGCCTGAGGTTACACTGCATCCTAGTGGTGGACCGAAAACACCCAGCTCCAAAGTCTAAGATCCAGGTGGAAAGAGCCATGTGTGGGTCCACACCGAGACAAAGAAGGCGGTCCAGGAATCAACCAGGTGTGTGCATCTAGGCCCTGGCCCTAACAAGCCCATGTATCAGCAGCCCCAAAAGCTTTCTAAAGGAGCCAACAGCAGGCTGAGCACTTGGTGGTCTGGGAAGCATGATTCAGCAGGCTCCCAGGGATCTGCCTATTAGGACCCATTGTCCTGCTCGGGAAATGGACACAATCGCAAAGGAGAAAAGCCAGAGTGGGTCTTCCCAGGCCTCCTCCTGGAAGAGCCCACACCCCACATCCAGGGCCTTCCTAGAGAGACCGTGGCAGGCGGCAGCTACCTCCTGGGTCCCTGAGGCCAGGCTCCTGCGGTGGGCTCCTGCCTGCCACCTGGGAGTCTGGTCATGCTGAGCAGGCGCTTCAGAGACCAGGGTGGGGTAGCGGGAAGGTCAGAATGGGGCTGGGGGCAGAGGGTGAATGCACTGAGTCAAGTGGGACAGGCCCAGTCCACCAGCCAGAGCAGAGCACATCAGGCACGGGGGAGCTCTTTCAAACCCCAAACTCTCTCATAGTGTCCTAAACTCATCTGTGCAGCCTGGACGTCAGAACAGGAAAGTGCCATCTCTTGTCTGAGTGGATAAAAAACCACTGTCCTGCAGGGAACCAGAGCCAGCAACTTTCTTAAATGTCACCAGCCTGCTTGGTGCCAGGCAGGTGGGCACACACAGGGCAAGAGGGAGCAGTGGAAAGAAGCAAGGGCATCACTCGGCCAAAAGGGATGCCAAGCCTTGAAGTGATCAAAGGGACTTCCCATGTAAATAATGCAGGGGTTACAAACTCAAACACCTCAAGGGGCCAGAATGGGTAGTGTAAGGACTAAAGCAAGCCAGCTTAGAATCTGACCTTGGGCCTAAGCATTGTGGACATAACAAAGCATGCAGAGGGCTGTGAGGACCCAAAGAACTTGTCTGAAGGGAGAACTCAGCGTGCCTGTGTCTTGGGGGAATGTGCAGAAGTGAATTCAAAATCTTTTTTTTTTTAATTTTAATTGGGGGATATTGGGGAACAGTGTGTTTTTCCAGGACCCATCAGCTCCAAGTCAAGTCATCGTGTTTTTTTTCAGTCTAGTTGTGGAGGGCGCAGCTCACTGGTCCATGTGGGAATCGAACTGGCAACATGGGTGTTATGAGCACTGCTGCACTGTACTCTAACCAACTGAGCCAACAGGTATGCCCCAAAATCTTCTGTAAAAATCTGATTTTTAAATGTTGGCCCAAAATTTAAAAAAAAATTTTTTAACTGCTGAGAGTTTCTAACAAAATATGTCGCAGGTAATATCCAGCTATGGAGAGGGCTGGGGAGACAGCATTTGCTGTGAGATTGTGCTTTTCTTATTTACAAAGCACATTGCCTTGTATTATTGTCACCCCGACCCTATGAGCAGATGGGGCAGGTCTTCTGTGCCCATCAGACAGATTAGGAAAACCAAGGCACGTTGCAAGTGTCACAGAGCAGTGTCAGAGCAGGGACTTAAACTCAGGTCTCTCTGATCCCAAAGTGGGGGTGCTCTTTCCGCTCATCTATGTCAAAGCTGTGTGGTGAGGGAAGGCGGGGCTGCCTGCAGGAGTGGGAGCCACTGCGCACTTTTGCACCAGGAGAGCTGTCCCCATTCTGTTACCTGAACTCCCAGCACCCTGAGAAAAGCTAAAGGTGGGAAATAAGGTTGCTGGGGTTCTGACGGGACATGTAACACGAAGATTTCTTCTGCAGCTCCAAGATGGCCCCATCCTCCCCAGGTCTAGCAGGTGGAATGCAGAAAAGAAGGGTCAGGTGATGGACAGGGTGTTGGTGATAGACAGATTCCAGTGCCAATCCCTAGAACTCCAGGCTGAGATCTGCCCCACCTCTGAGCCCACCTCCCCATCTTTGGCTTCCTGTAACTCATTTGCCATGGCTCCTCCCTTTCCAAGTGTCCTCATAGTACAGGGGACTGCAGCCTCTAGGGGTCTGAGATCCCTGGTGGGGGAAGGGCAGCCCAGATGCCTACCACTGGGCTTATTCATCCATAAGGCAGGAGCAAACAAGTGTGCTGCAGACCTTGCCTTCAAGACTAGCTAGCATTACTGGTGCTCTAAAGGAGACCCAGGAGAAGCCATTTGGGACAAAAGACAGCCCTCCCCCAACAGCTCAACCCACCGATACAGGAGGCTCCAGCTTCTGAGCACCCAGGACACACACACACACTCTGGAAGCACCTGTTCAGCAGCTTCCCTGACTCTGGACTCCTAGCTCTGCTGCCCACCCTCCCCGACTTAACTGCTGCTTTCCTGGATGGGGGGTGGTTTTCTCTGGTGGGTCCTGTTCCTCTCCCCCCTGGGTGCTCTGGCCAGCCCCTGACATTCTGCTGCCCCCTGCTCAGAAGCACATGCCTCAAGCACCCACCGGTTTGCCAGTGGGGCCAGACGCTGCTTTTTCAAGGGAACTAAACCAGAACCCCCACCTCTAGCACTGGCTTTGCTGTTTTTTAAAAATCCCCAATCTTTAATGTTTTAATATCACACATAAGCACATGATGTTTGCCTTGCCAGGCTTTTTCTAGAAAAGCAATTTATTTTTTAAACAAAGTAGAATTTTCCCTCCAGCTCTGTTGTGAAAGAAGCAGGAGGTAGTATTGGAAAATCGGGGTGATGTGCCCAAGTGCCCCAAATGGGTGGCAGATACTAGTGTAGCTGTTAGTGGGCTTGAGGAAGCAGTTTTCCAGGACTTCCTCGCCCCACCTTCTGTCCTACCCGGAGTGCAGTTCTGTCCTTGCTCAGGGAATGGTTTAGAACGAGTAAGAAATACGCCCCATGCTGGGCTCGGACTGCTCACAGGACCACCACAAGGCTATGGATGGGAGTGAACCCCCACTCACTGACCACCTATTATCTTTGGTGCTTTTAACATGCTAACTCATTTAAAACCCTGACACTGAGCATAAGGCATCATTACTCTCCATTTTACTGGTGAGTAACTGAGGCTCAGAGAGATGAAGCAACTTGCCTACGGTCACACAGCCCTCAACAGGCGAGCTGGGATTTGAACTGAGGTCTGTGTAACTGCAAGGTCTATGCCCTTTCCAACGCCCTGGGCACAACTCTCAGAGGAGACAGAGTGAGGGTGGCTCTGACCACCATGTAGGTGATCCCAGACAGAAGAAGCACAGGCTCTCCTTTACAGCTAGGAACTCTCACGAAAGGACCAAGATCTCTTATGGGAGTTCCCCTGCCTCACCTCTGGCTTCAGGCTGAGCCACTGCCCTGTCTTCCCAGCCTGGCTGAACTGCTCCGTCCCAAAGCAAGGACACAGCAGGCGTGTCAGAGAGAGAGAGAGAGACAGAGAGAGAGAGAGAGAGCCTTCAGCGCCACCTGCTGGAAACATGGTAAGACTGGGAGTGAGACATGACAAAAGGTAGGGCTGGGGGGCCAGCCTGCTTCTCAGATTAGCTCCTATACTTGAGCCTATAAACAGGTGTGGGTATTCTTCCTGCCAGAAGCTTAGAAAGTTGCAACTGGAGGTAAGCTGGAGGCTGACCTTGCAAGGTTGGATGGATGAATGGGTGGGGCCGACCGACAGATGGGTGAAGGCGTGTCTGTTGCTGAGGGCCGGTTTAGAAGGAAGATTGGCTAATTGCTGTAGCATGAAAGCAACGCAATTTTCTGCACACTGCCCTGGCTGTTTGAGTCCAGAGAGGAAGAAGATCAGATGGGCCAGCTGAGGACTCATTCATCCCTATTTCTTCTTCTTTATTCCCCTTCTCCCCCCCCGCCTCCCACGCCCCCTACTCCAGTTCAAGCCGTTTGTTTCTCAGTCTAGGTGTGTAGGACCCAGCTCCCTGGCCCACGCTGGTGTTAGGAGCCTTGCGCTCCCCCCAGCTGAGGCAGTCGGTCACTGGTCGTCGGTCGGCTGCTCACAGCAGCTCTCGGCAGCTCTCGCCGGCTGTTGGCTGCTCCTGGCAGCACACGGTAGCCCGCGGCCGCACTCAGCAGCCCGGGACAGCCCAGAGCAGCTCCTGCCGACCTCCAGCTGCTCAGCGCAGACCAGCTCCAGCTGTAGAGGGCGCAGGTCACTAACCCATGTGGGAATCTAACTGGCGACCTCCGCATTAGGAGCACAGAGCTCCAACCGTCTGAGCCACCGGGCCGGCCCCTCCTATTTCTGATTAGCCTGAAATTTTCATAACAATCATGACCTTTAGTGAGCCTGTAGCCTCTGCCACTGTAAACCTCCCCTCTGTTCCCTCTCCCAGGCTTACTGCCCACAAACTTCCACTGAGAGGGGCCTGGGGTGACACTGGCCCCAGGAACCTGTGAGAAGTGGGCAGCAGGACTCGAAGGAATGTCCCTCATCCTGAATTTGTCTGATATTTTTCCTCAAGGTAGATACATCTTCCTCCAAATTTCATTTGTTCCTATATATTAGGCACAGCCGGAGGAACGCGTCGCGGGAGACCAAAATTGGTCCATTAGAATTTATTTGGTGTGTTTGAGCAGCGGGCCGTCAGGTTAGAAAAGACCATAACCTCCCCGAGCTAGAGGGGTGGAGAGCTTTATAGGGGCAGGGAAGCAAGGCTGTTCCTCTTCAGTGCTTCAGGGGCTTTTTGTTGCATTGTCATGGCAACTGAGGGTTTTGGGGTGTGGCCATGTCGTTTTGTTCCATATCCCTCTTCCCATGCTGTTATCCGGGAATGTTCAGGTCCCTGGATCATGGACTCCTGTGAAATACAAGCCAGAGGGTATTCATACAAGCAAGCAGGGAGCAAGACAGGATGGCTTCTAAGATAAGATGGGTTCTATTCAGGCCATTAGGGACGGTCTCTCCAGGCCTCAGGTGGTTTCTGCTCTTGGCCTAACACTGTATCCTCTAAACTTCTGTAAACTAGATATCAGATCTGCAAGCCACTTAGGTTCAAGTTTGTCATTTTTGCATTTTATATAGTCTGACATGAAATATATTGCCCAACAGCTTTTCATCTTATTTCATAGGGTTTTCAGGGGGAATGAAAGAATCCTAAAGCGTTTCTCAACACCTGGCTTATTCCAAGTACAGCAGGAATGCTAGCTACTGTCATTATTATCATTCAGTCAGTTACACCAGAGATGAAAAACCGGCAGCGTGCTGGTTGAATCCAGACGACAGATGGGGCTGGTCTTGTTCTCTAGTTTTGAATTATTTCTCAACAAGTAAAAAGCTGAACATTTTAAATGAAAGTCTGGATTTCTGGCTTCTCTGGAAAAATGAGAACTGGCAACACTGGGCCCTTTTGTCTGTACGGCCTCATTCAGCTAAAGCTGAGCTGCAGCCCTCCCCCAGTTCACAGCGGTGCCCTCTCAGGGTTTGTCACTCTTGGTCGAGGCTCACCCAGGGTCTCATCTGAAGCGTAGGGACTATTTCTGATGTCCTTTTCAGGTAGTTTCAGCTCTCAGATCCTCAGAGAAGCTGTGACTATTTTGATTCAGCAGATATTCAGAGTCCTTTACTCAACCAACTAAAATAACAAAGGCCATTCCCAGCAACCTTTCTGTCACCAGCCCAGGGCTCTCCAAAGAGTTCCATGGTTTCTATCGGGGGCCAAGTGAACTAACCCTTGGGAAGAAATTTTGACCCCATCAATGAAGTATTTAGTCTCTGTGGTAAGAAATGGACAAAGCTACCAGTTGGCCAATGGTGGGGAAATAAGGACTTGCTATATGAATCACACAACTCATACTGTGTATAAAATAAGACCAAGATGGCCTCATTTCCCTACCAACATTGTTTCTCGAGAAGTCTCACACAGAAAAATGCAAATGGCAGTGGGGAGGCTGTGTATGTGAGCACGCAGGGCACTATGGGAAATCTCTGTGCTCTACTCAATCTTGCTATGAACCTAAAACTGCTCTAAAAAATAGTTTATTAATTTTTAAAAATCGAACGCACGATTTCACACCAATAAAGTTAAGAACATAGACACAATGCATACAGTTCTAGAGAAATATAATATTTCAAAACTGGCGTAAGAAAAATTAAACTTCAGTAGATCAATAGCCAATCAAGAAATTGGTATGATAATCAAAAACCTCCCCATCCATCCCCAAAGCCTTAAGCCAAAATAGTTATAGACAAGCTCCACCAAAATTTTTAGAAGTAATTATCTCCTATCCTATATCAGCAGTTCCAGCCATTTGGAAAAACATAAAATCGAATCCATACCTGACACCATATACCAGAATAAACTTCAAACACAACAGAGATCTACATGTGAAGTAATGAACCCACATAAGTACAAAGAAAAATATAAGTGAATTCTTTACATGATACAGAGGGTGCCAAAAAATGTATACACATTTTTTAAAAAGGAAAAAGCTATTAAAATTGTAATACTCAATATATACAAATAACAAAAGGTGACTATGTCACGTTTGACTTCTGCAATTACTAGACGTGCTCAAAGTGGTTACCATCAGCGTCCAGACACTTCTGATTATGGTGAACTACTGCTTGAGCAACATTGACCAAAGTGTCCACTTGTGTACATTTTTTTAGCACTCTCTGTACTTTGAATAGTAACCCCTTATCAGATATATGATTTGCAAATATTTTCTCGCACTCTGTAGGTTGCCATTTTATTTTGTTGATGGGTTCCTTTGCTGTCCAGAACTTTTTAATTTGATATAGTCACACTCACTTATTTTTGCCTTTGTTGAATCCAGACCTAAAGCACATTTAGAGAAATGCTGACATCTCTTAAATCTGGATGTCAGATGCATATTTGTTCATTTGTTATACTTTTCTGTGGAGCTGGAAATTTTTTGTGATGAATTTTTATTTTAATAATGAATGAGAGAAGTGAGGAAATGGAGACAAAAAGAAAAATAAGAATGTTGTTTTACTATAGAGTTTAGTCTTACCTAATTAAAAATGCATATTGATGATTCTGATGCTTGAATTAGTCTCAAGATTTGTGAACCATTGCTTATTTGTGAACCATAGGTCATTTCGAAAAAGTCTAGTGTGGAAATCAATTCAATGTCCTACCAGCTGATGGAAACGTATCAACAGTGAAAGTTATTAAGCTTCTTTCTAAAGGTGAAGCTCAGTGGAAAATAATTGTTTAGCATGAGTAATTCTGTCTCTTGTGGCTTTAGGGAAGTTTTTTGTGCGTGTATGGTAAAACATGTATAACATAAAATTTGCCATTGTAACCATTTTTTTTTAATTGAAGTCTTTTTTATTTTATGTACAAAGAGCTGACATTGTTTCTGCAGTAAGATAGAGATCTTGAATCATTCATTCATGGAAGTTCACTTAGTCCAACTTAATGAAGCCTATATCCTTCACGTACTGACACATATTGAGGCCGTATTTCCAGATCAGACCGTATCGCTTTGAGCGGACATGGCAAGAACGAGAACCCTGGCCGAATTTTCTTGCATGATTCCAGTAGAATTGCTGGTGACTCATCTTGCTCTCTTGGCTGCAACGAGGTAAAAGGCAGTTTAAGCATTTTTAAGTACACAATGCAGTGGCATTAAATATTACATTCACAATACTATATAACCATCACCAATATTTCCAAAATTCATGATCCCCCCCCAAACAGAAACTCATTAACCTCTAATTCCTTATTCCCCTCCTTTCCTCCTGCTACTACCAAGCTGGGGTCCTTCCTCTCTCCTGAAGTCAGCCAGCCACAGCCCCCTCTCCATTGCCCATCCCACCCCCTACTATTGCTAATTTCCTCTCTCCCAGATCTTTGCCCTCTCTCATCGATGTTTAAATCCCTTTGTCACTCCCTTGATATCAAAGAAAGGACAAGGCTCTCTATGACCTCCCACCTCTTCCAGCTGCTCTCTCTGTCTCTCTCTCTTTCCTCCACTCTCCACCCCCACTCACTCCCTCATCAATTCCTGGCAGTTGGGCTTTCATCACCCCCACTCTCTGGAACCGCCTCTGGCCAAAGTCACCAACTTCCTCGCTGTGACATCCACTGGCATTTGCAGCTATCTTCTTGACCTCCCATGGACATTTAACATAACTGACAGCTCTCTTCTTCTGCCCTTGATTTCTCTGTGCGGGCCTCCACTCCTGGGTTTCCTCCCGCCTCCCTGGCATCTTTTTAATCTCCTTCAGTGCTCTTCCTCCTGCACCAGTTTATACTACCATCCCCTAAGGATCTACCTAGACTGGTTGCTCTCCTCACTTCCCACCTTTTCTCAGGCCTTGCCCCACCCCATTCAGGCCACCACATATTTCTCTCTGGCTTTAATGCTCAAGCTTCCTAAATCACCTCCCCAAGACTTTTCGTCTCCTACAATCGCCACAGTAGCTCCAATGGTTGTCAAACAGTGGTTCTCAGCCTAGCCTGCATCACAATCACTGGAGGAGTTATTAAAACCCAGCTGTTGGACCCCACTCCCAGTTTCAAATTCACTAGGTCTGAGAATTTGCGTCTCTAACAGGTACCCACTTGATGCTGATCTGTTGGTCCGGGGACCACATGGTGAGAAGCACTGTTTTAAAACACTATTCTCTTTGAAAACTCTTCCATGTGCTCCCATTGCCCTCAAGGTAAGTCCAAGCTCTCAGTTTGGCATTGAAGGCAGTCGGTTCACTCACCCCTTCAGCACTGTGCCTCCCTGCCTAGAATGCCCTCACCACGCCACTACTATGGATTGTTCAATGCTCTGCTCAGATGTCTCCCAACATTCCGTGATCAGTGCTCATCACACACACCTGGCTCCCCGTCACATAGAACATTCCTTGAAGATGAAATGTTAGGTATGTGCTCTATGTCTAGAACCCAGCACAGAGTTCAATACATTTTTTTATTGTAGGAAGATAATATTGAATGAAGATTATTATTTTCGTTTTATTTTAGTTTATAATTTTAATTATAAATTAAATTACAATAATTATAAATTAAACTATAAAATAATTAAAAAACCAAAACAAAACAAACTTTTTCCAGGCTGGACCAGGGTCTGGTCTGTATCCCTTAAATCTGGCCTCGGCTCTGCCCCCTGGTGGTAGTCCTGGTCCCAGCGTCAAAACGAGTGAACTATTTAAGGTGTTTCCGGAAACCGGAGAGTGACGGCTATATTTACATACCCACAATGCATTGCACACAGGATTATTTCCGACCATAAAAATAACTAGATTATCCTTTTTACTTTGAATTATTTTTTCCCAAAATGAGATTTATCACACATAATTCTCTGGAAAAAAAGAAAGAAGTCACTAGCTCTTCCGGGTAAAAAATCACCATTATAGTATTAGGGGTAGCAGTTACCCGAGGAATGTGGGCCGTAGGTGTTAAGCATACTCTGGTTTCTCTTCAGATCGCATAAATCTTTCGCCTTTTACTAAAGATTTCCGTGGAGAGGAACAATTCTGAGTTTTGAACCAATTTTTTGAGGTCTTGCTTCTTGCAAGACTAATAATGGTGTCTAAAAATAGTTCTGATTTTATTTGATAATTTTGGAGTATTGGTGGATTTAAGCTTTCAAATTTTAGTTGGTGTTTGTCTTTGTAGTTTTTTCCACTGGGTGTTTAGTGGTAGTAGTAAAATAATCTATGGTCTCAATCTAGAAGCGAGGCTGTTCCCGGAGTGGGTTAACCTTAGGGCTAAATCAACTCCAGGAATAGTGAATTTTTTTACAATTAAGTGGCTTCCGTGCCCCACTGAGGGGTTTGGAGCGCTTCTACCCAGTATTCCCAGCTAAAGAGTGGTATGGAGTGTTTTCCAACGTCTCTGCTGATGAACATTTCAGTTTACCCACGCTATAAATTTTATGAATTTTCTAAGTCAAGTTGTTGTCCTTTCAGTCTTAGTTGTGGAGGGCGCAGCTCAGCTCCAGGTCCAGTTGCTGTTGCTAGTTGCAGGGGGCGGAGCCCACCATCCCTTGCAGGAGTCAAACCAGCAACTTTGTGGTTGAGCGCGTTCCAACCAACTGAGCCATCCGGGAGCTCAGCGGCAGCTCAGCTCAAGGTGCTGTGTTCAATCTTAGTTGCAGGGGGCGGAGCCCACCATCTCTCGTGGGACCGGGGAATTGAACTGGCAATATTGTGTTTGAGAGCCCACTGGCCCATGTGGGAATCGAACTGGCAGCTTCAGAGTTAGGAGCATGGAGCTCTAACCGCCTGAGCCACTGGGCTGGCCCCGGAATCATTTTTTAAAAAATGATTCTTGGGCATATCTGTCCACAAACATTTTTTTCCAAGAAGGTAAATGCTTGGTAAGTCCCAGCACCTTTCTGACTCTGGCTGTAAGTGTTGCACTTATTTTAAGTTTTGACTTTTTTTAAATAACTTTTTTAAAAATTGAAGGTTTTCTATGACATTTTTATAAATATTGCTGTTGGTTTTGTTTTTGTTGCTGATGAAGTAATTTAGCCCTAAAACTAAAACGGGTCGTTTGTTTAAAAAAAGGAATGAGACAATTGATGATGGTTATAATGGATTTGATAAAACTCAAGCAGTGAATTTTTTAACCAATCCCATTAGTTTCCTGGTCACGCCTAGCTGCAAGGCAGGCTGGGAAGTGTAGTTTTTCCTCTAGGCAGCCATGAACTTTGCTAATAGTGTGAGAACACTGGGGAAGAAAACTAGCAGTGTCTGCCCCAGTAAAGGAGGGAGGGAATCCATCCTGAAGTTCCCCTATTTAGGCTCTTCCCTGTGACCAGTCTTGTATAGAGAACAATGACTCCAAGCTCAGGCAGTTACCCACAGTCAAGCCCTGCTCCATTATTCCCAAACATTATTCAAGTGATAGGATAGTAACATTTTTTTTTAAAGATATCTATTTTAATAAGCTGTAAAATTTGCTTCCCAAATGTTAGTTCATGGACCTCTGCCAATTTCTAATGAGTTTCACTAGCCTAAAAGGTAATACCAAAAAAGAACATATGTGGGGACAGAGTCCCAGGGAGCAGTTTCCAGGCTCTCTGCCTCACGTGGAAAGGTGCTGGCTCAGGTAGTAGATGGCCGTCAGCTGTGAGTAGTTGGCCATCAGCTGTTTCTGGTTAACCATTAGCCACTGATGTAACTGCCGTGGGTTGGCAGAGAACTGGATGGTGAATTGCAGATTGTGTGGATCCTACTTTGTGTGTCTCACCCAGCCGCCAGCGAGACTGGGGCACAGGAAGACCCCTTGTTGGGGTACTGGCGGATGTTTGCTCCCTGTGTCTCCAGCCCAGCCGCCAGCCAGAATATAGTGCGGTATGACTCCACTATCTATGGCTCCGTTGGTATTCCTTTTTGGCCTTACCGTATCCTGCGTTCTTATGCGGGGAGCGGGACCGGAGACCCTGCATGACACATGGTGCAGCGAGCAGGCCAGAGTTTTCAAAGGGGTAATGGAGCAGTTTATACGTATGAAAGCTCAGTTTCACGAGCAGGGTATGGTGCCGGCCAGAGCTCTCTGAAGGATGGTGGAGCAGTTTGTGCGTATGAACACTCAGTCTCAGGAAGCCCGTGAGGAGTGGCGCCAGGAACAGGAAACGCAATCTGCTTGGGAGAAGCGTGACCCCTCAGTGAATTGGTGGTCCTCTGAAGCCTCCGGATGGCATGCCGCCCTATTGGTCAAAGCAAGCGTTATCTATCTTCCTTTTGGTAGTCTACTGCTGTCCTGGGCTCCTAGAGTTGTGGACATTTTACACCGAGGCCTCCACCCAGTCAGACACCTGGCACGGTGAGCAGGATTCCGGCCAAGTAGGAATGGTGTCTGACTCTGGGCAGGAGGACATGTGGCCCCCACACAGTGTATGGTATCCGGTAGCCGCTGTTCTCAGGAGTTGGACCCCCAAGGAGGGGTGGGAGGACATGGATGGCTCTCCGGCCAGCGTGGAGAGAGCACTGCAGGTTCTGGCTGAGTGGTTGCCAGAGGAGGCGAAGGGTACAACTGGCCGTGTGGACTGGATTTTCCTCACTGCGTTGCGTCATAACACGAGGATGCACTTAATGAAATAGCTCAGGTGCAGGACCAGCAGCCCCTGTGGGAGGCGCTGGAAGCTCAGGTCCACCTGTTAGAGGAGGGGCCCCATAGTGGAGACTGAGGCAGAGGCGGAGGACACCAGTGGAGACAATATAACTCCCCACCCCCATGCCTGGCCCATCGTGCAGCAAAAGGTAAAGCATGAACAGCTTTTGGGCCCAGGAGTGTTGCTGCTGGTAACCCAGCTGTGACTGAGTTCACCACCTACACCCCTTACACTCCCACTGAGTTGCAGGAGCTGGGGAGGCGGTACAGACAGAGCCCTGAAGAGCCAGTCTCGGTTTGGCTATTACGTTTATGGGATGAGGGAGCAGACAACATTCTCTGCTCCCCAGGCGAGATGGAAAAGCTAGCCTTCGTGACAGTGCATCCGTCCCTGTGACAAAGGTTACAGAACTGCCATAGGTTGGCCCAAGACCAGGGCAACCACTCTCTAATGGAGTGGCTCACTGCTGCGATACGCAGTGTGGGGACAGGCTGGCGAGCTGCCAGACACTGTGAGTAAATGGCAATCATATATGGAACTTACTCAAATCATCTGTGAAATGGGTATGAGACATGCTATTTTCAACCCTAATATGCAGGGGCCGGATGACGAGCTTTTTACAGCCAGCATGAGAGATCTGGTTTTGGATACTGCACCTGTGAGTGCTTTTGGATCCTTGGTTGCCATTCTTACGCCCTATGTGGGGCGATGGATCCATGAAGTTACAACTGCCATGGCCACCCTAGGGAATGTTGAAAGCTGGAGGCAAAGGAAGTTAAGACAGGAGGTCCGAACAGTTGAGACCTGGAAGCCCAAACCAAAGGTAAAGGGGTGAGGTCGTGGGCCTTGGAGAGTAACATGTGCACAGATGTGGCGTGATCTCGCGGCAGCAGGGATCGATCGGGAGAAAATAGACCGACAACCCAATGCACTCTTGTTGGAACTTTGAAAACAGTTGTGTCCGGAACAGCAATTCCGGAGAAGCCTAAAGGAGAAGTCCGGGAAAGTGCGACCCATGTCCCTCCAGGACTTCATGCAGCCGCCTGAGGCTGACTCCTTTCAGCTTGATTAGGGGTGGGGCCAAGGTACCCGGTCAGAGAGGACGAGCAGGGACCAGAGGCCCCATGTGGAACTGTCCTTACATTGGTCCCCTTCTAATGTGCAGAGGGTTTTGGCCCTAGTTGACACTGGCGCAGACTGCAGTCTTGTTTATGGGAACCCAGAACTGTTCCCTGGACCAACAATCTGCATTGATGGCTACGGAGGAAAGACTGTGACTGTGAAAGCCGTTTCCTTACCACTGGGTATAGGAAGGCTTCCCCCTCGTACCTGCTAGGTTTATGTCTCCCCCGTTCTGGAGTATATTCTAGGGGTGGACGTGCTACATGGCCTCAGCTTACAGACATCGGTAGGAGAGTTCCGTCTCCGGATCCAGGTGGTGAAAGTGGTGACACGCGGGCATGCTCACCACCCTCCTCAAGTGTTGCCACAGCCCCGGCGTGTGGTTACAGTGTGACAGCACCGCCTGCCAGGAGGGCAGGAGGAGATTGGTCATACAATATTGGAACTGGAGAAGGCACATATTGTGAGGCCAACGCACAGTCCCTTTAACTCCCCGGTATGGCCTGTCAAGAAGCCAGATGGGACCTGGCGAATGACTGGACTTATAAGGAGTTAAATAAGGTGACGCCACCTTTGCATGCTGTGGTGCCTTCAATTCATGATTTGATGGATCGTCTGACTGTCCGCTTGGGAACATACCACTTGTAGTGGACTTGGCAAATGCTTTTTTCTCCGTTGATATTGCACTTGAGAGTCAAGAGTAGTTCGCTTTTACTTGGGACAGGTGGCAGTGGACTTTTTAAGTCCTTCCGCAAGGATATTTGCATAGCCCCACTGTTTGCCATGGGCTGGTAGCCCAGGATTTGGCACAGTGGGATCACCCATCCTCTGTGGTCCTCTTTCACTATGTTGATGATATTTTACTAACATCTGATTCTCTTTTAGATTTAGAGCAAGCAGCTCCTTCTCTTCTCCACCACCTGAAGTCATGTGGCTGGGTGGTGAATGAGGAAAAAGTCCAAGGCCTGGGCTTATCTGTTAAGTTTTTGGGTGTTGTGTGGTCGGGTAACACAAAGGTCATACCTGAGGTGATAATTGACAAAATACAAGCCTTTCCCCGACAGACCAAGGTCTCCCAACTGCAGACGTATTTGGGTCTGCTGGGGCATTGGTGGGTGTTTGTACCCCATTTAGCACAAATAGAAAGGCCCTTGTATTCCAGGATAAAAAAGGGGGCCTCGTGGGATTGGACAGAGGCTATAGAGCAAGACTTTGTTGCCACAAAACGGGCAGTGCAGCAGGCACAGACCCTACAAATAGCAGACCCTTGTCGTCCGTTTGAACTTGATGTTCACATAACCCAAGAGGGGTACGGTTGGGGCCTCTGGCAACGGCAAGAGCGTCTCCAGTTGCCAGTGGGATTTTGGTCCCAATTGTGGAAAGGAGCAGAAGTCCACTACTCTCTAACAGAGAAACAACTGGCTGCTGTGTATGCAGCTTTAGTGGCCGCAGAAACCATCATAGGAATGGCACAGGCGTTGGTTCAAACAAACTATTCCGTCCAGGGGTGGGTCCGTATGTGGATCCAAGGACCCAAAACGGCGGTGGCACCGACCACCACCCTCGCCAAGTGGGGTGCCTACTTGGAGCAACGGAGCACCCTTAGTTCAAGCCGTTTGAGCACAGAGCTACAGCAGGTCCTGGGGCCTGTGGAGCTTGTAGCCCAGGCTGAGCCAAGTGTCCTGCCTTGGGGGGAGGATTTGGAGCCCTCGCCTACAGAGAAGGACAGCCCCCAATACCTGAGGATGCCTGGTATACTGATGGCTCTCCCCGGGGAGCTGCAGCCGTTTGGACGGCTATTGGTGTGCAGCCCAAAACAGACACCATTTGGTTTGATACTGGGACGGGCCAGAGTAGCCAGTGGCTGAGCTACGGGCTGTGTGGGTGATAATCAGCCACGAGCCCGGGCCCCTAGTTATTTGTACTGACAGCTGGGCGGTGTTCCAGGGCCTAACGTGTGGCTCCCTACGTGGCTGTGTGCCCTCTGTGGGCACTCCCAAGTCGTTGAAAGTGAGGGGTACTCATTTTACGGGGCAAGAAGTGCAGTACTGGGCTGCCAGGATGGACATACAATGGTTGTTTCATACCCTGTACTATCCACAAGCAGCTCACGTGACTGAACGCTACAACGGGCTTTTGAAACAAGGCCTCTGGGTGTCAAAATACCCTCTCACAATGCGCGACTGGGCCTCACGTCTGTGGGACGTCTTGAGAATCCTGAATGACCACGGAAGGGAGGGCCCGCACCAGTAAAAGCTCTGCTACATCGAACGGCTGTTCCCATTCAGTTACAGGTTATCAGAAGTGAGACTCTGTTAAAGCCAGGCTACGGCAGGAATGGAAACATTTTGCTGCCAGCACCCACATGCTTGAAAACGGGGGAACGGCAGCAATGGACTTGGCCCTGCTGGGTCAAAAGCCCCCACTGTCAGTGGTTGGGCCTGATAGCTCCATGGAGGGCTGGTTTGGCTCATGATTTGCAAGTGACGCCAGGGGTGGCCACTGCAAGTGACTGGTATACGGAGTTCCTGATGCCGGGACGATTTTGCAGGCAACCTATGTGCTCTAGCTATGGCCTATTATGGGGTCCCCTGTTCTGCTACATGTTGAAACTATGCAGGGACCCCAAGCACTGCCATAAAGGTCTGGTACCACAAACCAGGAAAGGTGCCAGTGGCAGCGACCCTCCTTTCCCAGGACAAAAAGCTAGCATGTATCTTCCCAGATGGAAGGGATTTGCCATTGTTGGTCCCTAAGACTGCTCTTCTTTTCCGTCCCTAGGTACCTATGGGCTAATACAGCACAGGGCCCCTCACAGAAGACACTTGTCACTTAGATTGTGAGGCGAGACCCTGTAGGGGTGGAGTGTGGGGACAGAGCCCCAGAGAGCAGTTTCCAGGCTCTCGGCCTCACATGGAAAGGTGCTGGCTCGGGGAGTAGATGGCCATCAGCTGTTACCGGTCAGCCATTAGCCACTGATATAACTGCCGTGGCTACACTAGGGTTGTTGGTTGGCAGGCAGAGAACCGGATTGCGGATCGTGTGGATCCTACTTCATGTGTCTCTCCCAGCCACCAGAGAGACTGGGGTGCAGGAAGACCCCTTGTTGGGGTACTGGCGGATGTTTGCTCCTTGTGTCTCCAACCCAGCCGCCAGCGAGAAGATAGTGGTATGACTCCCCTATCTATGGCTCCATTGGTGCTCCTTTTTGGCCTCACCATATCCTACGTTCTTATGTGGGGAGCGGGACCAGATCCCTGTATGACAACATATTTTCACACAACTAAATGCATTCCATTTAAAGGACTGCTCTTCATTCTGATATTATGCCATTTCTACATTTTTAATGTTAAAATGTGTTTTAAGAAATTATGGTGGTAGTGGATAGCATTTATTTGCTTGACAACTTTGTGTGGCCTTAGATTTTTGTGTGTGTGTGTGTTTGTGTTTTAATTTTACTGATCCTTCAAATCTAAATGTCTGGAAACCCTTTAAGAGCAGTTTACTACATAATTTAATATGTAGTCCGTGTGTAAAGCACCCTGAGAGTTACTGTGTGAGGACAGAGCCAGGAGTGCAGTTTCCAGGCTCTCAGCCTCACGTGGAAAGGTGCTGGCTCAGGTAGTAAATGGCCATCAACTGTGATCCGATGGCCATCAGCTATGGCTAGTTTGCCATCAGCTGTAACCGGTGAGCCATTGGCCACTAATATAACTGCCATGGCTATGCAAGCAGCGGATGGTGGCTGGCAAGCGTGGATTGCAGTTAGCACAGCGGATTGTAGTTAGCAAGGGGTTGGTTGGTTGGTTGGTTGGTTGGTTGGCAGAAAAGCAGACGGCAGATTGCGGCTCCTGCTTCCTGTGTCTCCAACCCAGCCACCAGCAAGAATATAGTGGTATGACTCCCCTATCTATGGCTCCGTGGGTGTTCCTTTTTGGCCTCACCATATCCTGCGTTCTTATGAGGGGGGCGGGAGCTGAGACCTCGCATGACACCTTGCATGACATATTGTCAGGAAGAGAAAAGTCTCAGAGAAGGCAAAGCATACTCATCTCTATTTAACACCTATTTACTTTGTTCTGATTGGGATTCAAATAAGTCTTAGTACTAACACTACCGGGAGTGACGTGCAAAGATGAGTTAAGACAGTGTTCCGCCCTCACCGGGTTTCAGTTTAGCCTGTTAGCATTATATAGTTAAAAACGTTTTAAGAGTGCGTGCCATGGAACCTGTGAGTGAGTCGTCTGGCAGTTGCTGGAGGACGTTGGAAACCCTGGACCCTGAAAATGTGGCATAGTCAAGAAGAGGGAAAAACTATGCTAAGTAGGCAGGCAGACAGGAACCAAAGCTTGGAGTCCATTCTTGCATGAGGACGAGAGGAGCGTCTGTCTGTGTTGGAACGTGGTGAGGACAGAATTGGAAAGGGAGGTGCTGGCGGGCTGCACAAGTTCCGTGGTTCAGGGATAAATGGCTGAAGGTGCCGCAGTGGACGTGAGAAGGAAGGGTTGGTTAAAGAATCACATGCAAGTCAGTACCAAGGAGACTGGGAGAGCGACTTAATTCAAGAAATGCATAAGAGAAAAGAAGCCAAGATGAATGACCAGGATGATAACATTCTTTGTTTTCTCCCAAGCAAGCAGCTCCTCACATGACCAGCTCTGGTCAGTCAGAATTATATGCTGGTGGCCAGTGCTTTCTTTGGGCTCTGACGACTGGGTGTGTACCTGCTTTAGGGTTTTTTTTGTGTGTGTGTTTTTTTTTAACTTGTCTGTTGCTCACTTTGGGCAAAAACAACAAAACAGTTTAATGAGCTCTCCAAGCACCCATATTCCAGTCTCCAGAGACCATTCTCTTTTCAAAGGAAGCAGACTCCTTGGAGAAATGGCTGATTCCAGTCATGAGCCAGGAAATACACCACCTTGAAGAGACTCTTGTGGGAACAGAGTCCCAGGGAGCAGTTTCCAGGCTCTCGGCCTCACGTGGAAAGCTGCTGGCTTGGGTAGTAGATGGCCATCAGCTGTAATCAGGTGGCCATCCGCTGTGGCTGGGTGGCCACCAGTTATTACCGGTTAGCCATTAGCCACTAATGTAACA
This sequence comes from Rhinolophus ferrumequinum, assembly GCF_004115265.2. Lineage (NCBI taxonomy): Eukaryota > Metazoa > Chordata > Mammalia > Chiroptera > Rhinolophidae > Rhinolophus > Rhinolophus ferrumequinum. The sequence goes on from NC_046292.1 coordinate 8,093,704, forward strand.
GCTGTGGCTACGCTAGGGGGTTGGTTGGTTGGTTGGTTGGCTGGCAGAGAAGCAGACAAGCAGACGGCGGATTGTGCCTCATGTGGCTACTGCTTTCTGTGTCTCCAACCCAGCTGCCAGCAAGAATATAGTGGTATGACTCCCCTATCTATGGCTCTGTGGGTGTTCCTTTTTGGCCTCACCATATCCTGCGTTCTTATGTGGGGAGCAGTAGCTGAGTCTCTGCGTTATACTCCCAAGAACCAAAGGCTATCAAGCAGATTAAGATGAGTACCCCTAATTTCCTTTGGAGAACCATCCTCTCCTGTTATTTTCTGTTTAGTGGTTTGAGATTGACCAGCTCTGAGGAGGTGGCCTGAGTGGCTTAACCTACTTATCACATCCCTTGCACCTGGCCACAGCGATGGGCCACCCAATCAAGGGTGAACCTCAGCACTTTAGTTAGGAATGCTGGGGTTCAGACTCTGCTGGCCTTAGCTGGCAGAGAACATCAGTCTTGTGATAACTGACTTCACGTTTTTTTTTTAATCTCATGTTTGTTTGTTTTTTTTATTGGGGAATATTGGGGAACAGTGTGTTTCTCCAGGGCCCATCAGCTCCAAGTCATTGTCCTTCAGTCTAGTTGTGGAGGGCGCAGCTCAGCTCCAAGTCCATTCGCCGGTTTCAGTCTTTAGTTACAGAGGGCACAGCCCACCATCCATGTAGGAATAGAACCCTGTTGTTTTAAAGTCAGGCATCCTTAGAGCTCACTCTCTAACCAACTGAGCCATCTGGCCACCCCCTGACTTTTTTTTTCTTTTCTTTTTTTGTTACCACAGGGTAGCCAGTCTGAGGATGGAAGCCCATCTTCAGGAAGCAAGAGAAGGATCGCACTGAAGTCACTTGAGTCTGGATCAAGCCATTCCTGAAGCTCTTACTAGACGACACTGTTATGTGAACGAGCACTTTTCCTCTTGTGTAAGCCAGTTAAAATTAAGTTTTGTGTCACTTGCAACCCCAGAAGTCTTAATTGGGACACAAGGATCAAATGACAGAATGCATGCAAATGCAATGTAACAAGCATTCTTTGAACATCTATCCTGTGCCAGGCATTGTGCTAGTTTCTGGCCATCCAAGGGTGATATAGTCACTGCCTTTCCGGAACTGAAGCTAGTGGGGAAGTGCCAAACGTGCAGATGTTCATCAAATGTAAACTTTTCCACTTTGTCACCAAGGGCCAGATGCACCGCTTGCTAGAGGATTCACAAGGAGCATTGACTGAAGCGAACGGTTATCTGAAGCTTCCATGGGTCGAAGTCCCCAGGAGTGGCTCCCAGGAACCAGGAGCGTCAGACTGTAAGTGGCTTGTTTGGGGTGAGGCTGTTTGCTGGGCCAGTGCCCAGCAGCTGAGATGACCCCACCCTCCCTGAACCTCCTTTCTGCAGAGAGGGTAACTGCCCCATGGTGAGTGGGGTGATCTGTCCAATTGCCAGAACTCTAACCAGATATCAGAAGCTTGGGCCACTGCTGCTTCCGGGGTGGGGGTGGGGGTAAAAGCAAGACCCCAAAGTGCAGGTTATTTTGTTCTTAAGGTTTTTTTAAAGTCAGGCATCCTTTTGAGGATCTGAAGAAAGATACAGAAACTCTCCTCATGAAAACAAAAACAATGTCCACACATTTTGCAATTCCAAGGGTTCACAGTCCCTTGCAGCCAGGTTATGAACTTTTGAGCAAGAAAAGCTCTAAGGTTTCTTCTGTCCCAAGGTCCTGTGAATCTGTCTTCTTGGTTTGTTATCACCCCTGAAACGTCCTGTTTCTTCACTGGAAGAATATGTGCGTCTTAGTAGTTTGGTCTCCTATAACAGAATACCATACCCTGCTGGGCTTGTAAACAACAGAAGCGTATTTCTTACAGTTTTGGAGGCTGGTAGTCTGAGATCCGGGTGCCAGCAGGGCCCCCATTCTGATGAAAACCTCTTCTGGGTTGCAGACTGCTGTCTCCTCCTTGTGTCCTTACATGGCAGGTAAAAGACTAGAGAGTTCTGTGGAGTCTTTTTTATTAGGCAGTGGGGGCCTGAGCCTGCCAGGGCCAGCTGAGGAGAATGTGTCTCAGAATTCACACTGGAGGGGGGCCCTTGTCCACTGGCTCCATCTCCCGTGGGGGAAGGGCTGCCCCAAGCCGTGTTATCATTCGTATGCTTCAGGGCTACACAAGCGCTGAGTGCCACGCAGCTTCCTGAAGGTGAGAGAGAAGCTAAAGCAAGGTGCTGTCGGGTCCTTACACCATGCAGAGCTGGTGGCTGCAAACGCGGCAAGAGTCAACGGTGGGCTGAGAGGACATGAGATGAGGCACAAGAGGCGTGTGGCACAGGTAGGCTTTTGGGGAGCTAGTACATTTCCAAACAACTTTTCAGCTGCTGGGAAGCGCTGGGTGGCATGCAATCAGATTTTCCATACCAGGTTTCTGCCCCTGAAAAAGCAACGTGATAAAGAAAGCCTCTCTGATGTCCCACCCAAGAGGCTGAGAAGACAGCTCCTCCCTGTGCACGAGTGGACTGTGTGAGGTGGACCCACCAGGGCCTAGCTTGCGGCCAGCCGAGGCCCGCCAGCATATGCCTTCTGCGAGGGGTGATGCATGGAGGCGCTGCAGAGGTTCAGGGTAGAGAGTGACTTTTACAGCGGGCTGCTGATGCCATCCTGGATGGCAGGAGAAACGCTTTACCCACTTCCCATCTTTCAGTATCCATCAGAGGAGCAGAATGAGGAGGAATGGAGGATGGGGCTCAGGGAAAGGCGGAGCCTAGGGCAAGCCCGAGTTGGCATTCCCGCCTGGCACTCGCCCGTTGCTCAGTCCTGGGCAAAGTGTTCAGTCAGAGGTTATTTCCTCACCTCTCAAATTGGGATCTTAACCCTCAGCAACCTCCTTTCCCCATAGGGCCACATTCACGTAAAATACTTAACACATATGGTGAGCACTAAGAGCTGTAATTCACAAATACCAGTTTATTGAAATTCTGGTTGTTCAGCCAGTAAGTTTCTCTAGGGCACCAAGTACACGGGTTCGTTTTTACATTGGTGGGTACCCACACGTTGGGTTTCAAGTTAAACAGTGAGTGGGGCTATCAAGTGCGCCTCTTGTCAAGCAGCTTCCAGTAACGCAGTGACTGGAAGGCATGTCACACTATAGGTCCTGCTCCTGGAAATGGGCAAGCCAGCCAACGGCCCAGGTGGGAAGAGGAAGGCATTTCTGAGCTCTCCACTATGCAGAGCAGAAGTGGAAGGTACATGGGACTGAAGCGCCTGGAAAAACAGGGCAGCTGGTAGTAGAGCCTGACACTTGTTTACTTTGTCTCCTAGCCATCTGTTGTGGGCCACAGTTTCTTGGCGAACAAACCAGGCTTCCAGGTGAGACTGCTTAAACCAACCACAACACTGAGAATGCCGGCCTCCCCAGGTGTGCACTGCCAGGCCCAGCTCAGTCTTTTCTGGTCCAGGGGCCAGCTCCATTCTCCCCACAAAGGTAGGGAGCCGTATCTTAGTTTCAGGGAACCGGCATAAGGCCCACTCAGGGTTTCTCCTGCTGCCTAGTGCTATGGCCAGCAAAACCCAGGGCAGGCAAGTCTAGGCTATTTAGGGTAGGCAGGAGAGGGCACTGTACCAGAAAAAGGACCGGGGTGATGCTTCACCAGCCCACCTGGCCGGGCTACCCAGAGAACCCCCCAGAGGAGCAGAAAGGTGGCCTCCTCTATATCGGAGTGTTCTCCGAGAGTAGACGTGGGAAACACAATTCCTGTTGTTCCAGCGGGGTTAGGGGGCTGGCCCTTCCGCTTCAGACACGACCCAAAAGTCTGGTGATGGAGGAAGACAGGCGCTCCAGAGGTTTCAACCACACATAAACCGTTCATGAAAGTTTGAAAGAGATTTATTTAAAAACAGAACAAAAGAAAGCTTTGGTATTTCAAAACCCAACAATCATCAATCACTAGAAAGTTAAACACCTCCCCGGAAGCCCAGAAGTACAAAACCACAGCTCTCCACAGGCTCGTGATAAGAGACAATGTGCAAACCCGAGGATGACCCGAGACCCACGCCCTCCCCACTGGCAGCGTGTGGGGGCTCCAAACACCACCCCGGCGGCAAAATCACCACCAAGATTCACTGTCTAAGGTGGGTGGATGCAAAAGCCATCCAGCAAAATCTCAACAATAAATTAAAAATTCAGTCAAGAAGCAACACATTAAATTAAGAAAAAAGCTACAATTTTTCCTAGACAAGAGTTTTTTTCAAAAGAGGTTCTATTTCCTGGCCCAGAAGAAAGGGGGAAAGTGGAAGGAGCGAGTTGAATTTCAAGTGTGTTCCACGTAGTTCATTTTATTGAGTGGAAAGCTTTACAAAAAGTCCACTGGCCCCTCCCTCCCACTCCCCAATGCGAAGTCCTGAACATCCGCACGCACGTCTGCGTCACTGGTGTCCCCCCAACAAGGCACAAAAGGGTGGGTGCTTTCAAAGGATCCCTTGTTCGTAGCAGCAGGACTCTGAGTGCTGGGTGTCTTGTGCAACTGGTGGCTGAAAGCAGGACTGCTGGCTCGCTCAGACACTGGGGTCTTCCTGTTCAATGAACAAAACAAGCCGTTACTGCTCGCTGCCAACTCTGCGGACAGCTACAGACACACTAAGGGGAGCAGGCGATGGCGGCGGCCCTGGTGACGCCCCACCCTGCGACAGCTCCTGGCCCAGGGACAGGCTAGAACTACCACGGAGGTAGTGGCTTAGGGACTCCTCAGGCTGGTGAAGCGGTCGCTGGGCTCTGCTATGGTGTGGACATGGGGCAGGACCCCATGAAGGCACTTTGCCTTGTCCCCCGGATTACGTGGGGAACCAAGGGGGATGGGTATATGCCAGATTAAGAGCAGAGAAGCCGACCAACCAGCAGGCAAAGCAGCCCACCAGCTACACAAAGAGGCTGCAGTGAAACCCACACAATGCAAATGAGCAGCGTTCTGGCACAGCTGGCCCTGCACTTGTCTTTTTCATCTGATTTTCCATTTGTTCTTCAAGCTTGAGGAGCTCAGACCTGCCTCCCACTCTTCTCCCACTCCTTCAGGTCCAGTGCTACTTCCTTCTCCTAGTCCAGGCCACAAAGCCCTCTGTGGAGGTGAATGAGGCATTTCTTAGAGCTTCATGTACCTCTCTACTCTCACCATCTGGGGAGGGGAGGGCAAGAGAGGGGAATGGGGAGGGAGGGAGGGAAGGGAGGTGGGGAGGGGAGAGGAAAGGGGGTGGGGAGGGGAGGGGAGGGAAGGGGAATGGAGAGGAAATGTAGGGGAGGGGAGGGGAGGGAAACAAGCTCTGCTCCCTCAACAGCACTCTCCTGTGACTGCCAACAATGGCCTCCCTTCTGGTCTTTCTCCTGGGAAACCCTGGCAGTGAGAAAGCAAAGAGAACTGGGTGACAGGGTAGAGGAAGTGGCCTCCCGAGACACCAATCCTGATCCCTGAGACACCAATCCTGATCCCTAAGATATATTCCGGAGGAGAGCCTCACAGCAATGGTGGTCAAAGTCACGGCTTCCAGGGGCAAAGATGTCTCAGGAAACAAGAGGGGACTGACCTTGTCCTGTGCCGACAAGATGAGCACCTGGGGCTGGCCCTCTGCGACAGAATGACCTGGGAACCGTGGTGGACAGGCCCTCGGGTGAGGCGGGGTTTCCACCAGCAGTTTAGATAGGGGCTTCAGGTCAATGTCGGGGTTCGCTGAGATTTACAGGGGAGGGGTGGGAGACAATTGCCCACATGCCTGGGAGGCCGGGGACTCACCTATCCACACCTGGTTTTCTACAGGTGTCCCTTCCTATGGGCTCCTCTCGAAAGTCACTTTTTAATGTCCTTTCAGAACACACTCGCTCCTCTCTCTGGGTTGAGGGCTGAGGGCACTGGCTTAAAAGGACAGCCCGAGACTGCCCAGGCGTCACCCCCTCCTGGACTCAGGAAAAAGCCGGGCCTTGGGCTCTGCAGACACAGGGGGTTTATACCTTACTCCTGAAGAAGGGCTTGGCCCCTGGCCCACAGTACTCGTTGTAGATGAGCTTGAAGAGGAAGAGGTGGAAGAGGGTGATGAGGGAGGCCACGCTGAACCAGAAGAGGAAGGGCAGCCCGGGGTCCTGCTGGGCCATGTGCTCGTCGTGGGCCAGGATGGCCTTGAGGTGCAGCGTGTGCCGCAGGTCCTGCAGGTGCGTGAGGTCGGTGGAGATGTAGAGCAGCGGCGTGATGGGCTGCGTCACCATGACCGAGAAGGTGTGGCCCTGGGGCGCCGAGGTCAGCTCCACCGGCTCTTGCAGGCAGCCCGCCTCGCAGGCGTAGATCTTGCCGGGCTGGCCGTGGGACTCCACGGACACGTGCAGGTACGGCTTGCCCTCGGGGTCCGCCAGCACGGCCAGGTTGATGTGGTCGTTCTTGTAGCGGATGCCGTGCAAGGCGTAGCTGTTGTGCAGCACGTCGGGGTCGGCCTGGAACTGGAGGTGGTTCTCCGTGAACTGCAGCCCCCCGAAGCTGAGCACCATGCCCTGCAGGATGCCTGGGGCGCCCACCTTCACCAGCCCCTTGCAGCCGCGCTTCTGCAGGGTCAGCTTCCACAGGTCAGACAGCTGCAGGATCTGCTGGACGGAGGCCAGCCAGCCCGGCCAGAGGTTCTCGGCGTGCATGGTGGCGTGGCCGCTGAAGCAGTGATCTTCGTAGCTGAGCGTCGACTCCATCTGGTCTCGCTCCTTGTGGCTCAGGCTGGGGCTGAGAAGTGGGGCTGGTGAGCAGGACAGCATGTAATACAGGGTCAGGTTCACGGTCAGGCCAGACGGGGTGTGGGCATCCGTGATCTTCTTCATTTCCACACCTGTAATGCCACAAGGATTGAATGTTAAGAAGGGTTGGGAGGCTGAGGTTATGAAACAGATGGAGAGCAGCAGAGACACCGTTTTGTCCCTAGGGATGCAAGTTCCAACTGTCAAGACAGAAAGTCATCCTGCCCGGCTTCCTCACATGACCAACTTGGGCCCTGGGGGCCTGAAACCGAAAATCCTGTTAAAAGGCAGCGGGGCCTCCTGCCAGAGCTCCGAACACAGACTTAGCCAGGACTTGGAGGCAACCCTACGGCGCCAAGCAAGTCCAGTCCCCCAATCCCGGACACTGTCATCAATGCCCTGGCCCGTCTTGGGCTTCTCTCCTCTCACATCTGTCTCTCCAGTCCTGTAGCTTTACAGGACATCTGAACACAGGCTCTCCCAAGTTTGTAGGCCCTCTAGACTCAACCAGCTAACCGCCCGCTTGGTATCTCCAACTGGACGTCTGACAGGCATTCTGAACCTGACACGGTTGAATTCTTCGAGCCCCAAACCTATCCTTCCCCAACTTGTCTCCAGACACCTGCTCAAGTCCTCCCCTAAAATTCAGGAGTCACCCTCAAGTTCTCACTCCCCTCAGCTAGTCCTTGGAAAGTCCGGGCGGCTTCACCTCCAAAAGTATCAGAATCCATCCACTTCTCTCTCCACGGTCACAATTCTGGTCCCAGCCACCCTCCTTTCTCACCTGGGCTCCTGCAAACACCACTCATCTGGTCTCCATGCTCCACTTTTGTCCCGGTGGTCTGCAGTCTGCATCCAGCAGCCAGAGGGATCTTTAAAAACGGGCATCAGATAGTCTCTGCCCTGCTTTCCATCCCACTCACAATAAAATTCACCATTCTCACCAACACCTACAAGACCCTTTAGGATCTGGCCCCCGCCAGCCGCCCGTCTGACCTCACCGCCCTCTATCCTCCCCTTGCTGACTACTTGCCAGCCACAGCCACACTTGCCACCCAACCAACCCGCTCCTGCCTCAGGGGCTCTGCCCTGCTAGCATCCTCGTTATTCAGGTCTCAGCTTAAGTGTTTCCTTCTCAGAGAAGCCTCCCTGACAACTGGAGTGAAACAGAGGCCCCACCCCACTTCCACACACCCTTACGGGCTCCCACTCTAGTCACCCTCAAACACGCTTTTAACCTTTCTCCAGAGAACTTCTTATCCTAAAAGCTATCTGGCTTATGTATTCAAATTTTCACTTTTCTAATATTTGTCTTCCTCCCATCCAGAATTTCAGCAAGCACCATGAGGGCAGGAACTTTGTTTTGTTCACTTCCATCTCCTCCATGCGAGAACAGACCCTGGCAGAAGCATTCAATACTTGCTGAATGAATTAAAGGCTCTGAGCAACTAAATGTATGGATTCAGACAACTACCATGTTTCCCCGAAAATAAGACCTAGCCGGACCATCAGCTCTAATGCGTCTTTTGGAGCAAATATTAATATAAGACCCGGTCTAATTTTACTATAAGACCCGGTCTAATTTTACTGTAAGACCCGGTCTTACTTTACTATAAGACTGGGTCTTATATTAATTTTTGATCCAAAAGACGCATTAGAACTGATGGTCCGGCTAGGTCTCATTTTCAGGGAAACAGGGTAGAACCCTGGAAACCAAAATCTCTTATCTAGAACCGGCCTTTCTTTTCTTAAACAGTCAAGGGGGAAAGAAGTTTTCATTTGACAGGAGCCTCCCACCTGCTGAGAGATCCCACTACCTTCCTGTGAAAAACCTGCGGCCACACCAGCCAGGGCACACCTCAGCCTCGCGGGGGGTCAAGAAGCCCATGGCTTGTCACTAGCCCAACTGTGTGGAACTGAAGAAAGAATGGGGATCAGCCAGGCCTCTCTCTGCCTGTTGGTTTATCCTTGGCGAACTGACCTCCAAAACCACTCTGCTCAAATCAGGCCTTACCAACAACAAGACCTGCCCTCTGTGCTCATTTTTTCATTAGAATCTCATAAAAGCCCTCTGAGGTAGGTGCTGCTCCTGTTCCAAGGACACATGACACCAAGCAGTGGAGAGTCAGCCCCAGGTCAAACACCAAGCCCAACTTTTAACCATCCCGTTGCTCTCCTTCAGTATCACTTCTGCAGACTCTGGAGGGGCATCTCCAGGGTGTGAGGTGTGGACTATGAACCGAGCACCTGCCAGGCCTCACCTGGGCTGAAGAGCTGAGCCCAAAGGCGCTGGTGGTCCTGCAGCAGCTCAGCTGCAGGCATCTCCAAGAGCTCCAGCATTTCCTTCCGTGCCAAGTCCTGGAGCACCTTGAGCTCCTTGGCTGCTTTGTTTTTGAGCACCTGGGGGTTAACGGGACCTGAGACATGCACTACCCACAGCACCGTCTCATCCAGCTGCGTCTTGGGAGCCACTTGGAGCCGGTTCACTAGTTTCTTGGCGGCCACCACCACCAGGTGCACCAGCCCCGTGGAAGAAGGCGGGGACCGGCCCGAGTAGAGGAGGAACTGATGGTCTCCGACCTTCTCCAGAGTACTGGTGAAGGCCCTGGGAGACGGGCCAGCAGTGGGCCCCACAGTCTGCAGCGCGGCCACGCGCTCCGTGGGGTTGTTGAGCTGGATGCGCTGCAGATAGACGTGGGGTCGGCCCCGGTGCGCCAGAAAGTCCTCTTGCAGCAGGACACAGTCGCGGCCGGATCCCGTGACAAGGCCGGAGGCCGAGGCTGGCCCGGCGGCGGCGGCCGCAGCACCGAGACCCGGGGTCCCGAGCTGCAGGCAACGCACCCGGCGCAGCAGCCCTTCACGCAGCAACAACACTGACTCTCCAGCTTCGGAAAGCGCACTCAGCGGGCGCAACTGCACGAAGGGCACGAAGTCCGGCGCCACGGCGGGCTCCCGCTCTCCGGGGGTCACCCACAGCCGGTTGGCAGCCACGTCCAGGGCCAGGAAGCCGTTGGCCACCAGGGCTGGCACTCCAGGGCCCAGCGGCACAGCCTCGCCGCGCTCCCGCAGGCCGCGCCAGGCGCGGGTGGCCGCCTCCAGGCAGGCAGAGGGCTCGGTGGCACCCCGCTTGCCGCTGGCCCAGGGCAGCAAGTGCAGGCCGCCCGCCGCCCGCCGCGCCCCGGAGCCCCCGAACCACAGAAGCAGCAGCAGGAGGCCAAGCAGGCAGAGTAGGCGGCGGGCCCAGCTGCTCGACAGCAGTCCCGGGAGCCCCTTAAGCCGCTGCTGCAGCCACATCGGGCCGCCGGGCGCGGGCGCGGCGCGGGGGCGGCCGCTGGGCCCGCCGCCCAGCCCACCGGCCCGGCCGCCCGCGCCTCACTCCCAGGACTGGACCGCGGCGCCCACTCCGGCGGCCACTCCGGCCCCTGTCGCAGCCGCCACCGCCGCTTCCTCTTCTTTCTCGGTTGCCTCCGGCCGTCAAACGACGCTGGCCGTCAAGCGCCGCCGACTCTTTTGCGACATATGAAAACGATAAGGGCGGAGGAAGAAGAGAAGGGCGGGCCAGAGAGGAGGAGGCGGAGCCACAGCGAGGAAGGGACGAGACACGCTGGGGGGCTGGACCACGTATGAGGGGCCTGCAGAGTGAAGTCGAAGGGAGGAGAGAGGTCTCGGGGCCACTGAAACATCCAACTCACTTGTGGAAAAAACACCTGAGCCAGCCAAACAGGACACGTGTTGAGCCCCGTTTGCTACTGATGGATTCAACAGCCCTAAGATTGAAAACAATAAAACATTTTTTCTGTAAAAATGACCATCCTCACTGCAAAACAACTTAGTACAGAAATTTTTAAAAAGAAGGAAGGAAGAAAAGAAAAAAGAAAGTAACCACTGTAAATTAGACTTCTTAGGAAATACTTTGTTGACAACTCTTGCAGACCTGTCTGGCTGCATGTATGGCATATGGGACAAAAATTTGGCCCAGGACTGTCTATTTCTCTGCCACACCAAGTCATCTTCGTATCAACCTTGCGTTTTAACTTATTACGTAACATGACACAAAAGTCTCATAATTTGAAAATGCTTTATTGTGAATCATCGATGCAAAAGTGAAATTTTGCTTTGCTTATGGGGAAAAAATTCAGTGTGAGCACAGGGGCAGAATGGGGCGATTGTTTCCATTTTGGTGTAAAGACGTTGCAAAGCCAGACAGTGCTTCCCAGTTGTTGAAAATGTAATGGTTATTTGAGGTGGCTTCTTGTGGCCTGTGAGCAGACACAGATTTGTTTGTCCAGTTCGAGGGCCAGCGCCCTGTGAAAAGGTGCCTGTGCAGGTGATCCAACAGTATGCTTACTTTTTTTTTTTTGGTTATTATCAAAACACAAAATTCTGAATTACCACCGTGAGTTCACAAACCCCACAGAATATGTTTGTGGATGTGCAGAAATCCACTCATGCCCTACAGTTAGAGACAGGATCCAACCAAACCCCCACCTGTGAAATGGGGATGACGCTGTCTCTCATTTTTTTGAGGAATAAATAAGTTAATACAGGTAAAGCAAGCAAGGTGCATGACACACAGTAAGTGCTCAGTAAATATAACCCGTATCATTTTGTTAATACTATAAACATGCATGCCTATATATCTAGGCCCACTTGTGTGAATGTTTCTGGGGGAGCAATTCCTGGAAGCAGATTCCTAAGTCAAAGGGAAGACTCATTATTCGTGCTCTTAACTCCCTCACCACTCTCACACACTCCAGGGGGAGGGGACTCCCAGCCAAGGTCAGCAACACAGCCACAACAAAGCTAGGGGGTTAAGAGCAAGGACCCTAGCATCAGGCTGCCTGGGTTTTGAATTGTGGCCTTCTCCCTTGCTAGCAAGACAACTAACTTCCCTGGGCCTCAGTGTATCCATAAAATGGGGATCATGAGAGAGTAGGATTGCTCTAAGGCTTAAACTGGACAAGCACGTGAAGCATTTAGAATAGTGCCTGACTTAAAATAAATCATTATTTAATTTATTTTTACTAGGAAACAGAATACACATGTACATGATGCAAAACTCAAAATGTGCAAAAGGGTCAAGAGTGACAATTAAGTCTGCCTCCCTCCTGGGGCCTCAGCCAATCTGTTCCTCTCCCCACATGCAACCACTGCTAGCGGTTCCTTGGATATTCTTTCAGATATTCTACTGGTTTGCAGATATATAGATATACAATACATCCATATTTTTTTCTTTTACAAACATGGTAGCATATGATGTGCACTTGCATCTTTTTCACTTAAGGGAGCAGCCTGGAAATTCTATTTGTATTATTATTATTAAAAGGGCTAAGTGCCAGTGGGACTAGTTGATGGGTGGAAAGGGGGAGGGGGCTGAGGGCCCGCTGACGGCCCATCTAGCAGCACAGAGTGTGGCTGTCGGTTCACTGAGGCCATAGCTCTCTCTTGGGCCAAGAAAGGACATGGATAAAAGAAGAGAAGGAAAGTGAGAAAAGCCCCTGTGGCATTGGACAACTGCCCTCCAGGCCAGCTATCCTTTCTGCACCTTCCCAGAAAAGCAGGGTCCTGCGCCTTTAACTGCATAATACGTGCTGCACGTACAAGGAGTAACATCTGGCGAGCAGCCACCCCTGTTAAAGAGACAGGCTCTCCTTTTGGATGAAGCTTGGACTGGGTTCAAGTTCTAGCAATCTGATGAAGGGAGGAGGATACACATACCAAAGGTATGGAGGGCAAGTGTTGCCCGGGTGAATCCTTTCTCCAGGAGTGGCCAACAGCCTTCAAGATTCCTTCCCTCTCCTGATTTGCAACGACTCTGGGGACTTGGGCCATAAGAATCTTGCTGCTCCGGGATTTTTTCTGTTTACAGAAAATCACCATTGAGGTTCTCCTTAGGTCCCAGCAAATGGGGAATTAGAGCCAACTTCCAAAAGCTGCCTCCCTTATTGTGGTTCCACATCAGCTGTGTGACTTCGAGCCGGTTGTGTCACTTCTCTGAGCCCCCATTTCCTCGTTTCACAAATGGGGCAACACTGTCTAACTTGAAGGGCTGTCTCAAACATGGAATGAAACAGAGCTTTGAAAATTGAGCCGGGGACATATGCTCATTTTCTTCCATTTCCTTCTCGAAGGGTCTGGAATTTCAATCTGCAACCTCCTGAATTCAAAAACATCCGGTGGATTCTGGCACCAAATGCTGTCCCCAGCTGCAGAAACTCCCCGCCTGGGTCCCAGTTGGGTGGTAGAGGCTGTGGATTGCACTCATGCTTCTTCTCTTTATTTGCTTTGTACCTTGGGCTTGCTGCTGGGGCCCTCCGGGCCTTACTTCTTCTACTGGTACCATCTGTACAATGAATAAATCTCTGTACCATGAGATGATCTTCTGGGTTCCCAAGGATTGTACCTATCTTCTAAAAATAACATGTGTTGGTTTTGTTTGGTTTGTACAAATAGTATATATTCATTGTAAAAAAAGAATCCTAAAAAAATTACCTGTCAATAATATACACAAATATATATATAATATATATGTTATATATAATATATATAACATACTAATATATATTATATATAGTATGTGTTATATATACATATATATATTCCCACAGCCTAGAGATAATCACTGTAACCATTTGGCTGTCATTATCTTTTATCATTATCTCTATGCATCGTATCTATAAGAATATATTTTTACTGAGTGGAGTCATACTGTGTATATGGCTTCTTCCACTAAACACTATCTTAGGAGTGTATTTTCCTTGCTGGAGCGGTCTTAGACACTGTTGATTTCTTTTCTCAGTGGCTACACATGGCTTGCTTTATGTTGCTCATGACATTCCTTCTCCTTTGACCCTTTGTTCCACTGGCAGGGGGGCAGCCCCTAACCGCCAGGGTTGCACACACCACCCATTCTTCTGGAGCCTAATCCTCTGGAAAGAAGCCCCTGGATCTCTGTCTGAGCATCTCTTCAGAAGAGGGAGGGTTTTTTTTCCCCCCCAAAGATGAATGCCCTTACTAGCTGACATCTGTTCCAGGCACCCTTGTTCTAGAGATCCTTGAGTTGATTGTTGGGCTTTGAGAAGACCCGTCTGTGAAGAGACCCTAACCAATTGATTGATTGATTGATTGATCATTCATTCATTCATCAGTGAGACCTCAGGTGCAAGACCTTCCTTGGCTCGGATGTTCCCTTTGCCTCCTGGGGACATATAGGCAGATTAAGTGATTCCCTTTACGTTTTTTGGTGTGTGTGGTGGTGGGGAGGGGTGCTGCAGTTTCTGCATTTCCAGCAGCCAGGAGGGTCTTGACAGTGGTGTGAATGCTTCTGAATACATTCCTACCCACCACTCACTACTCAGGGCTGAGACTCTCACGCCCATGGGTTTGGGGAAGGACTAATGAAATCCTAAGAGCTGAGTTTTACTGAGGGCTTGCCAAGGGGCAGTTCTAAGTGCGCTACAGGTAACAATGCCATTAACCCGGGCAAGACCCAACGAATCGATGCTGCTATAATCCTCACTTTTCAGGCGAGGAAACGGAGGCTCAAGGTTATTGATACTATCTATCAAGGCTTGGCGCGAACTCTGGGCTATAGAAATTGTTGTCTCGCCGCTCTCTCCCCCTTCCTGATCGTAGTGAAGCCCCTTTGGGAAGGGAGCGAGGAGGGCGGGCCGGCGGAAGGACCCGGGAGCTGCCGGACAGGCCCGAGGGAGCCGCTCCAATTTGGAGAGGCCTCTGTTTGGGCAAGTCTACAGGAAAATCCTTCCCCCTGGGGAGGGCGGCAGGGAGGAGGAGAGGGGCGGTGTGACACCGCCCCCAGGGCGGGTCCAGTGCGTGGCAGGGGGACCGCTGGCCTCGTCGCGAAGTTTCCGGCCTGTGAGCGCCGCTGAGCCGGCCGAACGTCTCCAGACCCTGGCTATGCGGCCCCTGCTGCTCCTCGCCCCGTTGGGCTGGCTGCTCCTGGCCGAAGCGAAGGGCGACGCCAAGCCTGAGGGTGAGGGCGCGGGCCCCGGCGGGCCATGGGAATCCGTGGCGGGTCGGGTGCAGGAGGGCTATCTAGGGGCTGCCCTCATGAGGACCGGTCTGTATGGGGTTGGGGGCAGGCCTGGGCTTGCAAGGGGATCTAGGTTCCGGGCTACTTGTCTACGGACTCACTGATGTCTTGGATTAATCACTTTCCCTCTTGGAGCTGTGGTTCCCACATGTGTGCTTCTGGGAGGGAAGGAACGGCCGAAGTACCATTCAGCACCCAGAGGGACACATAATAATAGCACTCATAGTAATTACTGCTATTTATGGAGTACTTACTATGGGCCAGGCATCAGTTAAGCCAGATGGCAACCATTGAATGTGTATCCCTCTGTTATCCCCATTTTTCAGCTGGGCAAACTGAGGCTTCAGAGTTGATTCACTTGCCCAATGTCACACAGTTTGTGGGCCTGGAAACCAGGATTAACACCCAGGTGTGTCTGATTCCAGAGCCCAGCTTGGGCCACTAGGCCTTGAAACCCCCTGGGATGGGTGGGAGGTTGCCGGGTGGTGTGGAAGGGGTGTCTCACATTGCAGAGCTGTTGGCACTTTCAACCATGTCCTCTGTGGTCTGCTGTGCCCCTGCCAGGTGAGCCTTACTCTCTCCAGTTTGCCCATGAGGAAACTGAGGCCCAGGCAGGTACTGTGACTGCCCAGAGTTTTCCAGTCCTGGAGTGGTTGCTCCAAGGTCTGTTGGACTCTGGGTCTAGTGTTCCTTCTACGTCCCCAAGGCAGAAGGGATTTCAAAGTGGGCCCCACTGTCTTGAGTGAATGGGTGCTACTCTCCTTCTCAGCCCTCCCTGGGGCACGTCCAGGGTTGCCCGCTGAGCATCTGAGAACCCCAAGAGGGCATAGACTGTGGGCAATCTCAGGGAAGCAGAGCTAAACTATCCACACCTTCCATGATACTCTGTTCCCTGGCCCCACCTCTTGGAGATCCTGGGAACTGGAGGGGGCAGGGTGGTGGGTTAGCAGACTCTTGGACCAAGGGAAGGAATGGGAACCGACATTTCTTGAGTATTCCTTTGTGCCAGGCTGTGCCCAAGGCCACACATCTGGTGGTACAGCTGGTGGTGCTTGATCTCCATGAGGCTTGTTGTCCTATCCTGCAAAACAGAAGCCATACATACTAGTACTTTACTCCTAGAGCTCTTTCAAGGATTCTGTGGAATGAGGCCTGTTGGTGAAAGTTTAGCTCAATGCCTGGCCCATAAAGTCATTTTCTGGCCCAGCGCTGCCAGCTTTCCTGCAGTATCCTAGCAGGGCGGTAAGATAGCTCAAAAAACCCAGTGAGGGAGGTGCTGAGCACAGGGCTGGGCTGACTGCAAAGGGCCTGGGTCCACTCACTGGCCGGCAGCCAGGAACCCTACAATAGTCTTCATTTCCCCTGGGCCTCTTCTCCTGGGCTCTGCTTCTGTTTATGTGAACTCCCTTCACCCAGACCATCCCCATGAGAGAAACTCTAGCCCTGCACAAAGAAGCCCAGAAAGGTGTGTCAGGGAGGGACCAAATCAGTGACAAGGCTTCAGGTGCCCTGATGCCCAGCAGGTGATGGGAGGAGGTAGAGTAGACACAAGGCGTCCTCACAGAGGGTGCAGGATCCAGGGTGTCGGTGAGATAATCCAGGAAAGGTACCTCGTAGATTGTAAGCATTCATTGATGGAGAAGAGACAGCAGGTCCCCAGGTATGGAGTTAATGTCAAGCCACTCTCAAGCTGAAGCTCTGCTTCCCTTGCTCCATTCAGACCCTTTGGATAAGTAAGGGATCATTAGCCCCACTTTGCAGATGGGAAGACTGAGGCCCTAAAAGGTTAAACACTTGGTCACAGGTTGCCACAGCTGATTGAAGGTAGAGTCATTGACTGGACTCAGACCTACTGCTCATTCCTGCAAACCCCTCCTTTGGATGGGGGGGCGGGGCTGTTGCCTGGAGACACTGCCTGGAGGACCCTGCCCAACTCCCCCAGACCCAGCTAAGGTGGGACCCTCAGCCTGCTGGCCAGGAGGACAGAGTGGGATGGTAGTTTTTCCTGCAGTCCTTGCCCAAGCTGCCCACTGACTGGTGTCAGGGAGGGAACACCCTAGCAGTCCCCAGAGAGACCAGCTCCTTCCTTCCTCTGGCTGGGCCAGGACTCCCAGTCCAGCACCAGGTGCTGAGGAATGTGTTCCATTGAGGCAGGCATAGGGACAATACTGTGTGTTCCTTGGGGGCATAGTGAGACCTGAGGTGGGGCAGGGGATTTGCTATGGAAACCTGGGGGTGTGGTGGGTGGAGATGCTCTCTGCAGCTCATCCACCCTTCATCTGAACACCTGTGAATGTGGCACATAGAAAGAAAGAAAGATGGACAGGGGGCTCCCAGTCTGGGGGGGACGGGACACAGAGCTCCTCACCTCGGTGGACGCCCCATCTGATGGGGGAAAAAAACAACCCTTTGCTCCCAGAGAAACCTGTGCCTGAGGGAAGAGACATTGCCCTGTCCTGGGGGAGCCCTAAGTAAGACCAATGTGGGGACAAAAAAAGGCCTTCAACAAAGCAGCATCCTATCAAGCAAATTTCCATAGAGCTGAGAGGGCATGAGAGTCCAGACGCCACATTGTGCTTTCTCCCTTTTGTAGAGACGTCTAGCTGATCCCCTTTCCCTGGGCTCATGCCTTTCCCTATTGGCCTTGGCATGGTGCTGGAAGGACCCGCCAGAGCCTGGAGCTGCTGAAATCTGAGGCTCCAGGAATGTCAGCTGGGCTTGGGTGGGGGCTCCAGGTGATGCCGTTCCACAGCAGGGAATGGAAATGTCCCCGGAGTCAGGCAGGCTGGCAAAATTGTATGAGTCAGGAGGGGAGAGTCTGAGGAGGCCTGAGGCGGCAGAAATGAGTGCGCGGCCAGACCCGGAGAGGCAAGCTTGGCTCCTGGGCACTGGGGATCCCCATCTCCTGCCATTCTGCCTGACGGTTTATGGCTTCCAGTCAAGCCCAGGGTGAGCATGGAGGCTGGGGGAGGAGCTTCATTCAGTCCCACCACCCCAAAGAGCAGATTGAGTGTGTCATGACAATGCCTTGAGAGCCAAGGCCACACACTGACCATCCAGTCCCTTGCCTAGGCTGGCACTACTTGGGACAGAGGGGACATCAGCTGGAGCATAGTGAACCCAGCCTGGGTCCTCAGCCTTCTCTTAGGACCCCAGAGAGGTGTCTGCACTCGCCCAGCCTCTCCGCATCATTTTTGCTCTCAGAAAGGGCTCATCTCCATCTGTGATCCCCAGGGCAGCACCTGCTCACGCACAGCTCCCTCTCTTAGGGGAGGTTCCCTATGACAAGAAGACATGCAGCTGCCTTGGCTAGGTACTGTGCTGAGCACTTGACGGACATCAGCTCATTTAATCCTCACAGTCTCTGGAGGAAGGTACATTATTGTTGTTATTACTCCCATTTTGCAGGTGGGAAAACAGGCACAGACAGGCTAAGCTACCTGCCCAGCTATCTCTACTCTACTCTGCCACTCTGCTGTCTTGTTTATCTCTGCTCACCCTGGATGATGGGTTGTCCATCTGGAGAAACCACGGTTGGACTTTGGGCAGCAGGTCAGGAGGGCTGAGAGCCCTGGGTGTCAGGCCTCACGCAGGCGGGCCCTGGCCTCGGCCCCAGGCGGCAGCTGGACCAGACAGAAAGCAGGTGGGTGGGGCCCTGGTACTCAGACAAATCCTCCATATTGACGCCCTGTGGGTTGCCTAGAGCTCTGGCCAGGCCCCAGTGAGTTGGAAAAAGACCTCACCCCGTGATTGGGGCTGTGTGCCCACACTGGGAGTCTGAGAGAAGGCGGCTAGAAACGCTGGATTCAGTGTTCAGGTGAAAGTCTCAGCATTGGGGATGCTGGACTGCGGAGTGATGAGGTGAAGAGCATGGGCATTTGGAATTCAGTATATTCCCTTCCCTCTTCGAGACTTTGTGGCCTCAGGCAGGTTATTTAGCCTCTCTGTGCCTCAGTTTCCTCACCTGTAGAAGTGGGCCAGAAGTACCACCTACTGTAAAGGGTGCTGGTAGTTAAATGTGATAATGCATGTGACACACTTCATGCAGTGCGTGGCGTCTAAGTAAGGGCTCAACCCGTGGTAACGCTGAGCAGCATCTCCTTCCCACAGTGCTGCTTAAGGCCAGGCAGTGTACACCAGGCCTAAGTCACACTCAGTCCCAACAATGGTGACAGAGAGGGAGACCAAGGAAATAAAGATGAGGTGGGCCTGGCCTGGAAAAGGGAGAAGGAGCAGGTTTATCCTGGTACATCAACTGCTGGGCACCCTGACACTGCACAGGCTGACTGAACACATAAGGGGATGAGATTAAGGAGGGCTTCCTGGAGGAGGTAGCCTGGGTCCTCTTCAGGGGAAGGAGCGAGTTTTGTAGGCAGGGCAAAGGAACGTGGTGCTGATTAGGTTCACGGAAGCAGTTCCATCGGGGTGTTGAGAGGTGATGCCAGGGTCCCTTCGGGAGGGGTCTGCCTTGGGTTCTTTTGCTGTGAATCACCTCCCAGTCCTCTGCATTGGAGCTTAGAGTCAGAGAACCAGGGGATGGCTTGAACTAGAGGTTTCCAAATGTGGCTGATATCAGAAATCCCCTGGGAAATGTCGGAAAAATCCCGACTCCTGGGCCCATCTCAGACCTGGGGTCTTGGGACCCAGGAGTCTGAATTTCACAACTTCCCTTGTAATGCTGACTTGTAGGCAGGTTTGGGACCCTCTGGACTGTAGTGATCTCCTGGGGTTCTTGGCCAGGGAGGCGGGTGCTTTGTGGCCCAAGGAATACGGGATTTGTGAAGGCCCCATTGCAGGCACGTGGCAGCAACCAGGGAAACAGAGAAAAGACAGTCCGGGGCAGGAGGAGGGTGGGGATATGGGAATAGTCTGGCATGGCCTGGGACCTTCCCCTCCACCTCAGCTAGACAGTCTCCTTAGACAGACAGATGGAGAGACAGGCACTTGGCCAGTGCTTCTGGAAGTTAAGAGAGAGGGCTCTCGTTTCAGTCAGGCACTTGTGTCCAAATCCTGGTACTGCCACCTCCTAGTTCCCTTGGGCAAGTTACTCACCATGTGTGAGCCTTGAGTTTCTAAGTGTGAAGGGGGGTTGGTATATATAAAGTGCTCAGAACAGGGTCCAATGTGCAGAAGGTGTTCCATGAAGGAAAGCTGTCGTTGTCATTGTGATCTGGAAGCAGAAACCTGAAAAAGGAGCCTCAAGGCACACCGCCCCTTCTTCCCTTCCCTCCCCTGCTGCCTGACTTCAGGAGCCCCTGATCCAATGGAGAATCTAGAATCTCACAGACACACACGCTGGCTTTTTCCATCCATGAAAGGTGACACTCTCTCTGTCCCCAGTAGCTCCTGTGGACAACAAGAGGGCCTCAGAGCGGGCAGCTCTTGCTCTCCTCACAAGCATATCGGGGACTGAACCATCCTGGCAGGAGTTAGGGGGAGCCCTTCCACTCTTTCCTGGCCCCCAGGGGCAGGTGGTGAGGTCTCCTCTCTCCACACCTGCCTAGTGAATCCACTGCCTTCTTCCCCAGGTCCCTGGGCCCACTCCCAGCAGATTCCTGCCAATCCCTCTCTGCCACCTGGCGCCAGACCGCTGCTCTGGGACCAGCAGCCTGCTCTCCGCACAGCCGGCTCTGCCAGGCCGGACCTCTTTGTTCTTTTAGCTCAGGCTTCTCCTGACTTCCTGGGGTGGGAGTGGGGGTGCCTTACCTGCTTTTGCTGACCTGGCCACGCCACTTGGGGGGGGAGTCTGTTCATCTTGAAAAGTGTTAAGTCCTGGATCCCAGGGAAGGAAGACTCATCCAGTGGAACAGTGATGAGTGCTGCAAAGTGAGGTCCTGCCTCTGAGGGCAGGAGAGAGGTCAGGAGAAATCTGAGAAGACTTCATAGAGGTGGTGGCAGGGAAGAGGTGTTACTGTCACTCGCCTTGCGATCTGGAAGAAGGTTAGAGAAAGGGCAGGAAGAGGGAGCCCTGGCAGGAAGGAGGGGCCCAGCAAGGTGAGACTCTTGGCTGGAGGAGGGCCTACTCGGTAGAGGGAATGAACACATCATCGGGCTGATCAGCAAGGGCCTTGAATGCCACAGCAAGGCATTTGCTTTTCACTAATCGGTACTGGTAATAGCTCGTAGTATGTACCAGCATCCCAGTAAGGATTTTATAAGCCCGATCTCATGGAATTAGTCCAGCAGCCCTGGGAAGTACGTACTGTTATTATCCCTATTTTATAAAGGAGAAACTGAAGCTCAGAAAGGTCCGGGACTTGCCCAAGGTCACACAGTTGGTAAGGAGCAGAATTACGATTCTGACCAGGCAGGCCAGCTACAGAGCCTTCACTTCTCAGAGAACGCAGCCTCAAAGTGTGGTCTGGGAGGGGCTTTCCAGGGCTCCCAGAGATGCCGTCTGGGGAGTTGTTTCCTACAGATTCTATTACAGAGGTAAAGCCACACTGCAGAACCCAGGAGAGGACCCTTGTTAAAAAGGTGGTACACTTGCTCTGGCCAAAGACCAGGATTTTAAGTTGGTTTCCACTCCGAGTCAACTCTCATTGGTTCTCACGGTTTTGGGAGAATCCAAGGATGAGTGAGGCTCAGCAAGAAAGCCTGTTGGGATTGATTAGCAATGTCTGCCCTGGTTGCAGGCATGGAGAGTGGTGGCCATCCCTGGGCTAATGTCTGACATTGGCCAGAGAGGTCCTCCTGGTGTTCAGTATTCAGAGTGAATCCTTCCCTCTGCCTCTGTGTGGGGCTCCCAAAAGCCAGAGAGACCCAGTCCCACAATGCAAGGTGCTGACACCTCTGGTCTGGACTCTTCCTGTCATATTGGTCAGTTACCAGGTGGATGGAGCCCTGGAGGAGAATTGGGAGACCCAGGTTACATCCCAGCTCTGTCAGTTACCAGCTGAGAGATCTTAGACACGTCTTTTCCTACCTGGGCCCTGGGCTCTTGTCTCTAATGGACATGAAGACATATCCTGCAGGATTTGACAAGAATGGGAGTGGGAACAGCAACCCGCTCGTCCCTGTCACCTGTCCTCATCCTCCATTCCCATTCACCACCCGCTTCTCTGTCCCTAGACAATCTTTTAGTCCTCACGGTGGCCACAAAGGAGACAGAGGGGTTCCGACGCTTCAAGCGCTCAGCCCAGTTCTTCAACTACAAGATCCAGGTAAGGGGCTCCCCAGGTGGGGCAGAGACAGCTGCGGGGTGGAGGGAGAGTCCAGGGAGCGTCTACCTTTCTCCAACTGACGAGGCCACACAGAAAGCTTCCGGAAGCCTGAAATATGAAGATGAGTTAGGAAACGCAAGAAGGGAAAGAACATAAGCAAAGTCCGGGAGGGGCTGGAGATGGAGAGTGTGGGAGAGTGAGACTGGACAGTATGTGGTGGTGCTCAACGTTTGTGTGCATAGGACTCACCTGGCGGTGCTGGTGGCTAGGTTAGAGGGCAGGCCTGGGAACCAGAATTTCCACAATTTCCCCCCGGGGTGATTTTTGGGATGGCCACAGTCTAGAGACCTTACCTGTACACACCCTGTTCTAAAGACACACGGGCTAATGCCCAGTCCATCAGTGTCCTGGACGTGGTGTCCTCTGCATGTGGCCCATGGCTGAGCCCTGCAGGGAAACATTCCTCCATTGAGCTGAGTGTGCTGAGTGCCTACTTGTGTCAGGCACAGTGGTAGGCACTGGGGATGATGGACAAGACAGCCCATGTCAGTACCTACACAGCTTGCAGTCTAGTGACATTAAGCCAGAAAGAAAGTCTATTCGCTCACATGACTGGGGGTTACAGTAAGGGGTTGCTTCAGACATAAATGGATCCAGTGGTTCAAGCATGGTAAAAGCTTTGTCTTCTCATCCCTGGGCCCTGTTTGTTTTCATTGGCAGACGTGCTCTCTCTATCGTGGCAGGATGACCACCAGCCACACACTCACATGCCCCAGCTTCTCAGCTTCAGTAGAAAAGACAGCCTTTCCTTAGTTTTAATAGAACAGTCCCAGGGAAGACTCTGATAGGCTGTGCTTGGGTCACATGCTCAAGCTCATGGCTATGGTAGAGCACTCTGATTGGCTAGTCACGATCACATGACAACCTTCAAGGGGCCTTTCCCTGCAGGTGCTGGGCCTGGGGGAGGACTGGATTGGGGAGAAGGCGACATCAGCAGGTGGAGGGCTGAAAGTTCGGCTGCTGAAGAAAGCTCTGAAGAAGCATGCAGACAAGGAGAACCTGGTCGTTCTCTTCACAGACAGGTTGGTGGCTAGGGGCTTCCTGGGCGGGGCCCTTCAGCAGGGAAATAGAAGAATATTCTAAAGTGAGGCCCTCCTAGGACATCGGGGATAAGGGGTGATCACTCTGGCTAAGGTTGCCTATAGTTTTAGGGGGTCTGTGGACCCCAGGAAAGACCCTTTGGTATAACCCATTCCCATTCTTGGTGAAAGATGGGTGAGGGGACCTGCCTAGGTAGGACCAGCTATGCTCTGACTGTGAGAAGGGCATGGGGTCATGGGGACCGTCATTCTCCCTGGGGGTGGGGGGCATTGAAACATGGCGGGCAGGGCCAGGGACAACGGGACGGATCCATTCCCCAGACTATGGGAGGAAGGGGACTTGTGGAGAGCCTTGATCCAGGTCTCCTGCCTGGGCCCTCACCGCGCTCCAGCTCACGTCTGCCCCATCTTTTCCTGGCTCTGGCTGCAGCTACGACGTGCTGTTTGCATCGGGGCCCCGGGAGCTCCTGAAGAAGTTCCGGCAGGCCAGGAGCCAGGTGGTCTTCTCGGCCGAGGAGCTCATCTACCCGGACCGCAGGCTGGAGGCCAAGTACCCGGTGGTGTCAGACGGCAAGAGGTTCCTGGGCTCTGGAGGTGAGGAATGTGTGGCGGGGCTGGGTGGGCTCCAGAGGGCTCCACCCGCTGCCTTCCTGAGTGTCCGTGCTGGCTTGAGGTCCACATGGAGATCTCTCAGGTCCCGAACACGGAATGTCCTGACTAGAACAGGTTTCTTTAACCCTTCATTCTGCTCCTCCTGCAGTCTTGTTCATTAACAGACACCCACCTGCACAGGGAGAAGGCTGGGAGTCACGCCGACCCCTCCCTTGCTCTCCCCTACCTACCTCAGTCGATTTGCGTCACACCACTCCGACCTCACAATATCTCTTGAATCTGCCTTCTCGTGCCCACACCCACTGCCACCTTCTCGCTAGGCTGCTGGCCATCTGCAGTCGTCTCCAAACTGCTCTGCCAGCCTCCACCCTCACCCCATTCCAGCCCATTCTCCACTCAGCATCCAGATACAAATCTACACACATCACTCCAGGGCTTCCCATTGCAAAGAGAATAAAATCCATACTTTATTTTGGATTTCTCTGTCCAGCCATGGAAGGGGGATCTGCCCCCAGCAGAGAGTTAGCACGGTCCAGGTGGCCTGGCCCTAGCCCAGGGGTCGCGGTGTCCCCTGGGGCGGGTCCCTCCCTGGGTGCCCACCTTTTCCCATTTCTCTTCTTCTCTCACCAGTCTGCCCCATAGCCAGGGACCCATGTGGGTTTTCCCTCTGAGCCCCCATGTGCTTTGACCTGGTCTCAGCCTCTGCCCTTCTCTGAGCCAAGTTTTCCAGTTAACTGTAGAAAAGGGGCTCCAAGCCTGTACCCCACCAGCTCTGCTCCCCAGAGGCTCCTGGTCTAATCCATTCATTCATCACCTATGTGGTGCTTAGTACCTGAGCTGGTGCAATTTCTTTCTGGGCTTAGTGGGAACTCATCACCAGTGTCATTAACTGGCAGACTATAGATATCACCTCCTGTCAATCTAGGAGCACTTCTGAGAGGAGGCAGGGCTTATGGGTCAATGAGCAGGAGGTAGATGAGAGGGAAGAGGCTCTAGCTTAGAGGCTGGAAGCTAAGTATACGTCTCTGTGTCCCCATGTAACCCCCAGGCTTCATCGGTTATGCCCCCAACCTCAGCAAACTGGTGGCTGAGTGGGAGGGCCAGGACAGTGACAGCGACCAACTCTTTTACACCAAGATCTTCTTGGACCCAGAGAAGAGGGTAAGAGGCAGCAGTGGGGCTGGGGAGTCCTGGATCCCGTGGGTCAGACTGCACAGGGAGAAGCCCCTCCAGGGCCTGAACCCTTGGATTGGTCTTGACACCCCCATTTATCGATTCATTGATTCACTCATTTATTGAACTCCTGCTGTGTGGGAGACACTGAGGGGCAGGGCAGGGATATGGCAGCAAACAAGACAGTCAGGGTCTCTGCCCTCATGGACCCTCAAGTGGGGAGACAAGGAATTTACAACCTCATGTCAGTGGTGGTGATGGTGATGAAAGGAACTGACAGGCTGAGCTGCCCCTCCCCCACTCTGCCTGGGGCTGTTCCTGGGGGGCTGATGAGAGCCTGTCTGCAAGCTTGTCTCCAGGCAGGGATCATCAAGGTGGCAGAACCAGGCTGGTGCAGCCCCAGACCCAGCCAGTGCCCTCTGGGTAGGCAGGAAGCTCTGGGAGCTATTAGGGGTCAGGATTCCTGGATTCTGTCCTACTGACTCCCCAACCCCCATCCATGCTGTGCTTTGTGACCTAGGGTAAGTCACTTCCCCTCTGGGGACCCCAGTTTTTTTCATCCACAAAATGATGAAGTTGTTGGGCCTGTGCAATGGAAACTATGAACTTAATCTTTTTGTTAACTCAGTCCTTCCTCCTTCCCCTTTGCCTCTAGTGACATTGCTTACAGAAGCCCAGGGTGTAAACCATAAAAGTGGAACTGCTCTATATGGGATGAGGGCCAAGCGTAGAGTGCCCCTTGCCCTTTCTCGGCCTGGCCTAGGGTTCCATGAAGAGGTAGCATTGTGTCATGGACTTCAGGGCCAGGCTACCTGGGTTCAAATACCAACTCAGCTACTTACTAGCTGTGTGACCTTGCGCAAGTTATACAACCTCTCTGTGCCTTGTTTTATAAACCTGTAAAATGCAGTGATGGTGGTATTTTCTCATAGGGATGTTGCATGGATTAAATTAATTAATGTATATATAATACCTAGAATAGTGATTGGTACACAGTAAAGTATTAAACGAGTCTTTGCTACTATTATTTTGGTTGTTGTTATGGTGGAATCAGCTATTTCCTTAGATTCCTTCCACTTCTGGGAGCCCCTGGTTCTGTGTGAAAGGAGCCACTAGACCAGTAGATGCCAGGGGCTTAGCCACTGGCTGGCCTTCCCAGGGCTCCTGGCTGTCCTGATGTAACAGGGCAAAGATGGTGTGAGAAGAGGAAATGACAGAGGTAGGAGGGCAGGCTGCCCACAGTGGGTGTGATGGAGCCCTGTCCTCTGCCGGGGCCTGTCCCTGATGCAGCCTGGTGCCCTCTGTCTTGTAGGAGCAGATCAATATCACCCTGGACCACCGCTGCCGTATCTTCCAGAACCTGGATGGAGCCTTGGGTGAGCAGCCCCCAAGGGGAGGGGATCGTGAGAGGTGGTAAGGAGATGAGGATTCCAGGCAGGGTCTGCGTCCAAGAAGGAGAACCAGCTGATTCCTCTCTGCCCGTTGTGCTGGGAGGTCACCGGCCCCATCCTCAGGTCCCCAGAGACCACCTGGGGCAGAGCTGTGTCTTTCTGTGGGTGGAGAAAGTAGAGTCATGAGGTCAATCCACACAGCCCTCACAGGGTCACCCACCACAGCCCACGCAGGATGCCAGGTCAGGGAGGCAGCCACTCAGCCTGGGAGGAGCTGAGTAATGCACACAGCAGGTACCGACCGCTGCCCGGCATCCTTGGTCCTTGTAGGTGAGCCTGCTTCACCTCCTTTCCCTGCCCGTCCACCTCCCAGGTGAAGGCTTTTTGGTCTGGGGGCAGGGACTGACCTGGCAGGGAGCTGGGAAGCAGAGAGGCCACTTGGCCCTTGAAATCACAAATGCCCTTGGGCTGACCCCAAGTCTGGCTGGTGATGACATTGCTTGGCTACTATTTTGCTGAGTGACCTCAGGCAAGACACACACACACACACACACACACACACACACGCGTGCGCGCGTGCCGTGGGCCTCAGTTTCCCCATCTTTAGGAAAGAGAAGTTGGACCAGATCACTGATTGGTGATTTTATAGGGTATCCCTTTGAAAATCCTTTTGAGAATCCGAGGACAGGTATGGCTCCTCTCCCAGGAAGATGCAGGGATATCATGCCCTTTTGCATGTGGTTTCTGGAAGTTTATGAACCTAGGTTAAGAAGCTGGGTCCAGATCACCTCTTGGAGCTTTCACAGAGGGGCTCCCCTCACAGGCTCCTCCACCACAAAGCCCTCCCTCCCCAGCATCTTCTCAGGCCGCTGAGAAAAGGTCCTTCTGCAGCTTCCTGTCTTATGTGAGAGTAACGCTGTCTGCCGCAGAGGCTCTCTCCAGCAGGACAGGGTCTGTCCCCTGCCCGTGTGGCTGGCGTATTCCCAGTGCTGCTCTGCCTGCCTGTCAGAACGGGCACCTCCCAGACCCTGTCCGTGGGGCTTGTCTGAGCTGTGTCTGGAGCTGGGATGTTCCAGGTCTTTACTTTCTCCCATCCCCTGCTGCCGGCTCTAATAAGTAATCACAATAAATAACGGGTTGCTGTGGATTCCGTGCTCACCAGGTGCCAGGTGTGGTGCTAAGTGCTTGCTGGACATGGAATCTTCCGACTTTTGTCCCCATTTTACAGATGAGGAAACTGAGGCTTGGAGAGGTGAAGTGACTAGCTCAGGGGAACACCTTGCTCCGTGGGGGGAAGCTGGGATTTGAGCCCAGCCTCTCGGTCCCTGAGCTCGGCCTCTGGGTCTGATGCTGGATGGCACTATGTTTTCTGACCCCCAGATGAGGTTGTGCTCAAGTTTGAAATGGGCCACGTGAGAGCGCGGAACCTGGCCTATGACACCCTCCCTGTCTTGATTCATGGCAATGGGCCCACCAAGGTAAGATGGGGCCCCTGCCACTTGGGAGAGTGGGAGGGGACTAGAGCCCAATTCTGCCCTCATGGTGACCACACATGTGCTTCTTGGAGCCAAGGCCACCTACCTGGGCCGCCTACGTGGGCTCCACTTTGAGCTCGCTGCCTCTGACCGCACATCTGAGTTCAGTGTGGCACCTTCTTTCTTTACTGTGGTGGTTGGTGATGCCCTGTCATCCTGCTGGACCACAGGACACAAAGGAGGCCACTGTCCCCATGCAGGCCTAGCCTGGGCTGCCCCATGTCATCCACACTCCATTACACCAGGGCAGACTCGTTTCTTCCTTCAACAAATATTTATTGAATGGTTGCACAAGGGCATGAGGCATAGTCAGTCATGAACAGGACAGACTGGTCCCCACGCTCCTGGAGCTACAGAAGGGACTGGGACACAGACCGGCCCCTGGGGACTGACCCCTGGCTCACAGCATGTTTCTCTGAGTGTGGTCCTCAGTCACCCACGCCA
Organism: Rhinolophus ferrumequinum; assembly: GCF_004115265.2. Taxonomy (NCBI): domain Eukaryota; kingdom Metazoa; phylum Chordata; class Mammalia; order Chiroptera; family Rhinolophidae; genus Rhinolophus; species Rhinolophus ferrumequinum. The sequence goes on from NC_046292.1 coordinate 8,121,947, forward strand.
GAATCACGTGGGAGGGGAGCATGTTACAGATGAAGATTTTCTGACTCCACCCAAGAGCTCCTCAGTTGGAATCTCTGAGGGGTGGGGCCCAAGAACCTGCATTTTACAGGCTCCCAGGATATAGAGATGAAGCACCAGCTGAGCCCTCCCTCTGCCCTCCCACAGAGCAGCTTTGGTGATCTCCAGTGGGATGGACATGCTGTCCAAGGCCCACCCAAAATAAAGTCACATTCCTGTCCCCTTAGGGGTGGCAGGTGGAGGGGGGCTGCGGGCCCACCAGGGGGCCAGGGAGATGTGCCTCCGTGGTTGCAGGTGGGAGGGACTGGCCCAGCTCCTCTCAGACCCCTCGTCTCCCGCAGCTGCAGCTGAACTACCTGGGCAACTATATCCCGCGCTTTTGGACCTTTGAGACGGGCTGTGCTGTGTGTGATGAGGGCCTGCGCAGCCTCAAGGGCATCGGGGTAAGGCCACCAGACACTGGGGACTCCATTCCCTGGGGTGCGGGAAGAGGGGTGATTCTGGGAAAGACTCTGTTGTCTTTGGTGGGAGGTAAAGGGATCACTTTCCTGTCTGCGGGTCCGTCCTCCTCCTCACCCAGGCACCTCCTCCTGGAAGCCTTCTCAGACTACCCATGGCTCCAGCTTCCCCCAGATGCCTAGGTTCCAGTTTCTTCTGCCTTCGTTCAGGCTCTTCTGCAGCCCCCTCCCCATCCCACAAACCTTTTATCCCTCATTTATGGCCCACTTCAAATCCCACAACAGCCAAGCTCTCCCGACAGCCTGCCATCAACCGGTCTTTGCTCCGAGTCTGAGCTCACGCTGCTAGCTGTCCCAGCAGGGGTGTCCTTTTGCTTCCCTGCCAGTACCTGCCTCTGCCCACCTGCATATCCTGCTCTGAGCTCCCTGGCCCAGACCCCTTTCCTGCCCCGTCCATAGGCCTCTGCCTCTGCCTCTGGCTCTGGCTCTCGCTCTCTCAGGCCACCCGAGGAGCTCAGCGGCGGCTCCGTGGCTGGACATTGCTGGACCCTTGTGCTGCCCCCTCCCCATGCAGGATGAAGCTTTGCCCACAGTCCTGGTCGGTGTGTTCATCGAACAGCCCACGCCGTTCCTGTCCCTGTTTTTCCAGCGGCTTCTGCGCCTCCATTACCCCCGGAAACGGATGCGGCTTTTCATTCACAACCACGTGAGTAGCAGGTGTTTGGCGGTGTCGCCTTGTGGCTTTGGTCAAAGACCCAGCCTCACAAGGTGGCCTGAGACCTCTGAGGAACTGAGTAAGCCAGACTTTTCTGGGCCAAATGGAAGTGAGCAGTGGGCTGTATCCCCAGATCACTGGGTTGACTGGCTGGCTTGAATCCCAACACCACTGCTTATATTGGCTGTGTGACCTTAGGTGTGTTGTTCAACCTCTCTGTGCTTCAGTTTTCTCATCTGTTAGAAAGGGATGATGGTAGTGCCGACCACACAGAAATGCTGCAAGGGTTAACCAGGATGACACATGAAGCACATGAAGCCTGGCGCATAGGCAGCACATAGTAGGTGCTCATAGCTGTCATCATTATCACTATTTTCCTCCTTGCCCCAGTAAATCCATCCTAATTTGATCTGGTGATAGTCAAACTGGTTTTTATTCCTTGAGTGTCTTCTGGGGAATTGGGAGGGCCCTGAGGCTTGCTGCTTTGTGGGGAGCAGGCCTGGAATCAGCATTTCTAGTTCCCTCCCTTTCCTGCTTCTCCTTCCTAGCCAGATAAAGTCCCACCTCTCAGCATTTGCTTCTCCCAGTTTCCCAACACTCTCCAAATGCTACCTGCTCTCAAGTCTCCTTGTCTTCCATAAAATCTAGGGTCACCCCTTTCTGAGACCTCTCAGCCCTGACAGCCTGCACCCCACCCCCAGGGACCTGTGGTCCCATACTCAGCTCCCCTCTCTGCCTGTGTCACAGACATTCATTCAACTGTGTCACATGGAGACAGGATGTTGGCACTGCCTTTGGGAGGCTCCCAGCTTCCCTGCAGACGTCAGATAGTACACCCATGAATTGTGACTTTGGGTAGAAAGAGAGAAGTGTCATAGGCAGTGTTTGAGGAGCTACTGTGTGCTCCATCCGACTTGTCAACTCGTTATAGTGACCCTGTGAGGGAGGCATGATCACTCTCCCTTTTTACAAGGGAGGAAACAGAAGCTGAGACAGGTGAAGTGACTATTCAAGGCCACACAGCTAATTATAGCAGAGCTGGGCTTCGCTCTAAACCCTGGGTTTGGTTCTAAAGACCCTGTTCTCTCCGCTTCCTCATGCAAGGGGCCCTGGGTGTAGACTGTTGTTTTTCAAAGTGTGGTCTCAGCATCACCTGGAGTGTTTGGTAACAAAGCAGATCACTGGGCCACATCCCAGACCAGCATAATCAACAACTCTAGATGTGGGACCTTTAGGATTGGGGTGCGGTCCTGGTGCCAGGGGCTCTTCAGAGGCCAGTGGGCATGGCTTGGTCACGGGAGGATGGTCAAGGATGGCCAGGGAAGGGCACTCCAGACAGAAGGTCTGGCATGGGCAAAGGTCTGGAGTTTAGGAAAGCAGGTGGCCAGGGATGTGCCAGGAACGGAGGGAAGCAGCCGGAAATAGCGGAAGCTGCTATGGTCCCTGAGGCGGTACCTGTCTCCTCGTCCTCCCCCTCCCTCCCTCCACCCCCCAGGAACAACACCACAAGGCTCAAGTGGAGCAGTTCCTGGCAGAGCATGGTGGCGAGTACCAGTCTGTGAAACTGGTGGGCCCTGACATGCGGGTGGCAAACGCGGATGCCAGGAACGTGGGCATGTGAGTTGGGGGTCGGAGGGAACGTGGTTCTCTCTGCTGACCGTGGTGCCAGGAGCAGTAGGCCGGGAGAAAGGAGTTCAGAAGGCTGTGTGGTCTCCGGCATTGCCTGCCCCTCTGTGGGCCTCAGTGTTCCCATCTGTCGAATGGGGAAATAGTCCGTCCTGCGAACCTAGGGGCTCCTGGCTGGGGCTGAGCAGCATCACTAGGGTTCAGGAAGCAAATCAGAGAAAGAGGAAGGAGTGGAGGGCCCTGAGTCGATAAGTGATAAAAATTAGAGAAACAATCTCTGATTTTTTCCCTTTATTATTAAAACAAACAAACAAGTAAGTTGTGTTGACTATAGAAGAATTAGGCCGTCCAGATCCGTGGTTGGCAGACGTCCTTTAAAGGACTAGATAGTAAGTCTGTGTAAACCGGCTTTGAGGCTCTGCGGGTGTAACCTGAATGAGCATGGCTGGGCTCCAACAAAATTTTATTTATGGACACTGAAATGTAGATTTCCTGTGATTTCCATGCAACTTCTTTTGATTCTTTCCCCAACTCTTTGAAAATGTAAGACCATTCTTAGCTCACAAGCCGCATGAAACCGGGCAATGGTCTGGATTGGGACCATGGACTATAGTTTGGTGACCACTGGACCAGATAAACAAAAAGAACAGAAATTCTTCAGGCTTTGGGATACGTTACCAAACTGCCCTACAGGAAGGCAGCGCCAGTTTACCCCCTGGTCCCGGGCAGTGTAGGAACCTGTGGGTGGGCCATGCTCTCCCTGCTACCAGGGCACTTGATACCAGTTGCCAAGATCTGGGCTTTTGTCCTGAGGGCTCAGTAGCCCAGGGTTGGGTCTCAGAGTTGGGAGGGAACTTGGAGGCTGCTGGTGCCAACCTTGCCCCCAGGCTGGCCTGACCTCTTTAAAGACCCTTAGCTGGTCCCTGGTGATCACAGATATGAGCTGGGGTGTAGAGCGCAGCTGCAGGGTAGCTCCGGGATCCTGGGTGGGGAGGCTGGATGGGAACTGACCCTGTGTCCCCTGCCTGCAGGGATCTGTGCCGGCAGGACCGTGGCTGCACCTACTACTTCAGCGTGGATGCTGATGTGGCCCTGACTGAACCCAAGATCCTGCGACTGCTGATTGAGCAGAACAAGTGAGGCTGTGGGTAGGCTGCCGCGGGCAGGCAGGTGGGCCCCCAGAACGTGGCTCCTGGGGGCCCAGCACTGCTCGTGATAGGCCTGGGCCCAGGCTGGGGACACCCACCTACCTTTCCCTTCTTCCTGTGCCTTGGCCTCCCCTGTTACCCTGGGCTTGCCCCAGCCTGACCACCTGGTCTTGATCTAGGATGTTCCCCACCTCCCTTCTGCAAGCCCCGTGTCGCCTGCCCCTTCCGCCACCCTCTGCTCCTAGCTGCCCTGTGGGAGGGAGCAGGTACCAATGTACCAAATCCCCCTTCAGGCCATGCCCCAGGGAGTTGCTTGCAGGTTCAAAGGTATTCTCCCCTTCCCCACACCTAGCTAGATCTGCCCCAAACTCCCAGTGGGCAAAGGGACTCCCCTGAGGTGCTCCCTTCCTTAGGAATGTCATCGCCCCATTGATGACCCGCCATGGGAGGCTGTGGTCGAACTTCTGGGGGGCCCTGAGTGCAGATGGCTACTATGCCCGCTCCGAGGACTACGTGGACATCGTGCAGGGGCGGCGTGTGTGAGTACCTGCAGGGGGCGGGGCGCACTCCTCTGTCTTCTTTCTGACCTTGAAGCACAGTCCTCCCCAGCATTTCTGTCTTTGTTGCCCTCACATTCCTGCTGAACCTGAAGCAGGGAAGACGGCAGTGAAACACACAGACCTGAGACACACAGACCGACTTTCTGACAATTACTCTGGGCTGTGTGCCCAGGGAGGGGAATCCAGTCGACACTATTGTGCCCTCCAGCCTGTGACTTCCCCTCTCCCCGGCCTATGACTCTCACCACCAGCCTGTGGCCCCCGCCATCGTCCTCTCTCTCCCTCAGTGGTGTCTGGAACGTGCCCTATATCTCGAACATCTACCTGATCAAGGGCAGTGCCCTGCGGGCTGAGCTGCAGCAGACAGACCTGTTCCACCACAGCAAGCTGGACCCTGACATGTCCTTCTGCGCCAATATCCGGCAGCAGGTCAGCCTGGGGGGGGGGCAGTCAGAGCGGGCCCTGGTGACAGGGAAGGTGGGATGCCTTGTCACCACAGGCCCTGGGGATTCCAGCAGGGTTGCCCAAAGGCTGCCAGGGCCTGGTGAGGGCACTGGCATGCAGACAAGTCCTCAGGGTTTGTGGGGATCATTTTAGCAGACCCCATTTTCACAACCTCTATTTTATTTACATTTTTGACAGCACCTAAAGAAAACTAAACTTTCCACGTCAACATATTCCAAATGATGTGCCCAAGACACATTCTTACCCTATCTTTGTGCCCCACCCCATAATTTTTTTGGTTATTTTTTAGAATGTGACAGCATGAGGATGTTTTCCCCTGTGCCCAAAACTTCAGGATCAGAACACCATCCTTTTGTTTTGCACATTCATTTTTTCATTCCCGTTCAGTCCTCCAGGAAGCCTTCCCCGATTGCATCCCCAGTGTCAGGCCTGGGCCAAGGAGTGGGGAGATGGGGTGACCCGTACTTGGTTCCCTGATCTTATGAACTTAAACCTGGTAGGAAGAGGGAGCTGCCATCACGCCCCTCCCAGGGGCGTACAGGGGAGGGGTAGGGTCTCTTCCATCCGGCCTGCTCTTCCCAGGATGTGTTCATGTTCCTGACCAACCGGCACACCTTTGGCCACCTGCTCTCCCTGGACAATTATCAGACCACCCACCTCCACAATGACCTCTGGGAGGTGTTCAACAACCCTGAGGTGAGGCCCTGGGTGGGCAGGCAGGGGTGGGAGCAGAAGGGACCCCAGTGATTCTGTAGCCTGAATTGCCTTCCTCTCAGAGCCTGACAACAGCTGGGACGCTGTGAGCCACCGGGCTCCCTCCACCCCAAAGTGCTTGTTGTACAAAATTTGGGTAGGGAGAAGAGGGCGTCTTGAGAGGCAGTGCCATCTAGTGGAGGAGGGACCAGGAGTCAGAGGCCCATCAGTTGTCACTTAGTGGAACCTCTCAACCTTTGGGGCCTCAGTTATCTTAGCTCTAAAATGGGTACATTGTCCCAGCCTGATTTGGCCACAAGGGTGTTATAATAATCAGAGGAGGAGAAACTTGTGTTTCTAGACGTTGTGCGCTTCTGGCTGACATGGGCACACGCCCATACCTGCACGCAGACCAGTACACACATGCACACATGTGTACAAATACATGCAAACACCAGTTCCTGTGGGCACACTTTTGCACCCAAACAGTACACGTAACCCGCCGGGCACAGGCGCATCCCGGCTCCCCCAGACGTGTACACATTCACTCACATTGTGTGTGTCCTGGGGGGAGGAACCCCCTCTTGAAGCATCCCATGGAGATGAGCAAGGGGTGAGCCCCAGCTGGCCCAGGTCAGGCCCAAGGACCCCAGCCCACTTCCCCCTCCCTACAGGAATGGAAGGAAAAGTACATCCATGAAAACTACACCAAGGCACTGGCGGGGAAGCTGGTGGAGACGGTAAGGACTGGGCCCCCCTGAGAACAAAGCTACTAGATTTATACCCAACACCTGCTGCGGGGGACGGAGGACTGAGGAACAAAACTAGTGACCTGGGGGAGGAGAGGAGAGAAGGCCCCTTTCTATGCTCTGGCAGTGCTCAGTGTGAGAGAATGGACAGCGGGCAGACCCTTCCTCCTGTTGGTATGTTCCAGCTGCAGTCTGCAGGGGCCTTGGGGGTATTAGGAAAGAGAAAAACATCCCCAAATGTGGTATCAACAGTGGACAATGGCCCCTGGGCCAGGAGTGAAGAGCGGGTACTCCTCTGCTCCCCCCAGAGCCTGAGGTCCTTTGCTCCTTTGATGTGCATGGTCCTTTGCTGGCCCTGGCACTGGTAGCTCTGTGACCTTGGCTGAGAAAGGCCAGCTCTGAGCTCTACTTCCCTCTTCCTTTAGCAGCTCCCTGAGCCCCTGCTCCATGGGAACACCTGCGGGACCCTCAGAGGGATCACAGACTGGGATGTGGGCCAGGGGATGGGCCACACCAGGGACTTTGCTTTCAGCGAGTTCCACAGAGGGCTATGGGGACAGGGGCAGGAGGTGGTGGTGCCACTCTGGATCCCTGTGACTGAGTCTCTGCCCTCCCCAGCCTTGCCCGGACGTATACTGGTTCCCTATCTTCACGGAGACGGCCTGCGATGAGCTGGTGGAGGAGATGGAACATTATGGCCAGTGGTCTCTGGGAAATAACAAGGTGAGGGCACCAGGCGTCTGCACTGGGGCTGTGGGGAGACCGGTCACCCCTCCACCCCGTTCCTGCCCTCTGGGCGCTTCTGGCAAGCTAGCCAGCCTCTCTGAGACTCTTTAGATGGGGACACTGGTGGGGGTGCCTGCAGGCTCTTAGGAGTAGAGGAGTCCCCAAGCTGCCGTGGCCACTGGGGACTTCAAGCTGCCTTCATCCGAAATTGCTAGGTTTCCAGTTCCTGGCTTATTATCAGAGTGATTGAGCTTCCTTCCCCAGATTGGGCATGGAATAGGAGAGGAATAAACAAGTGCAGATAAGGAAGAATGAGGAAGGGACATCAGTGCCACGTTCACCAGACAGCAGAAGCAAGTGGCTTGGTGGACGGGAGAAGCTGTGCGTTCTGTGAAGGAGGAGTGCCATACCTGTACTCATCTTGGAAAGTTCAGGAACCATTTTTAAAGGCCCATGGGCCCTTGGACCTGGGTGCCTCAGAGACCAGCTAACCTTTGATCAGGCAGCTGACTAACCTGTGGTTCTGGTTACCTGCCTGGTTACCTGCACATGCTCTGGTGCTGAGCAAATCTCCAGTGCCCAGTAACTGGCATAGCCCATGCATTCTGGGGTCTGGCCATCCTTGTGCTCCCGTGGCCGGGCCCTGGGATTTCAGTGCTTGAGCTAACCTGTGGCTCTCTGCCTCTGCATTGGTTTTCTATGCTGTGTAACAAATTACCACAAAGCTCAATGGCTTGAAACAACACCCGTTTATCGTCTCCGGGTTTCTGTGGGTTCCGGCGTCTGGGCACGGCTTAGCTGGTCCTTGCTCAGGGTCTCACAGGGCTGCAATCAAGGTGTCACCTGGGGTTGGGGCCTCATCTGAGGCTCGGGGGTCCTATTCTGAGCTCACATGGCAGAATTCATGTCGCTGCAGCTGTAGAACTCACGTGACTTGCTTCTTCCGGGCCAGCAGGAGACAGAGTTTCTCTCTTTAAGATTCTCCTTTAAAAGGCTCACCCAGGATAATCTCCTTTTTGATTAACCCAAGGTCAACTGACGAGTTACCCGAATTACACCTGCAAAATCGCTTCACTTTTGCCCTACAACCTAACCTTATCCCATCAGGTTCACAGGTCAAGGGGAGAAGATTAGACAGAGCCTGTCCACCAGGTGGTGGGAACCTGGGGGCCGTCTCAGAATTCTGCTTACCGAACTCTCTTGGTCACTCCCAGGACAACCGCATCCAGGGGGGCTACGAAAACGTGCCAACCATTGATATCCACATGAACCAGATCAACTTTGAGCGGGAGTGGCACAAGTTCTTGGTGGAGTATATTGCCCCCATGACGGAGAAGCTCTACCCCGGCTACTACACCAGGGTGGGCATGCCTGGGGCACAGCCAGGATGAGGGCACGGGGTGGAGTGGCTGGGGAAAGGAGAGGGGGGAAGAGGGAGAGAAGCATTCCCAGCTTGGGGAGAGGCCCGCGTGTTTGGGCTCCAGGTAGAAGTAAAGTCTCCTCCCATCAGGCCCTGGGGCCCGGGAGGCCAGGCCGCTCTGCCTCCAGCCTCTGACACCACGTGATTCTTTGAATCCTTCCACTGTGTCCTTAACCCCCCACCCCCCCATCAGTGATTCCTATGCCAGCTCACCAGACAAGCCCCATTTAGCCAGCCAGCATGCTCCTTCCTCCCGTCAGTTTCTCGTGGGCTCACTCGCGCATCTATTGACTGCCTCTGGCTTTCACGCTCTTTCCCTCACTCCGTCGCTTCCTGGTTCACATGGTTTTCTCCACACACCTGCTTTGCTTGTGCCTGGGCCTTGTGCTTAAGGAATCACCAGCCTCGATAGTGCCAAAAAGGAAAAAAGGGTTGTGAGGATTAGATTCCTTCCTCCCGCCCTTCTTTCCCTTCTCTTCCCTCTCTCCTTCCTCTCCCTCTCTTCTCTCCTTCCTCCACTTCCTCTCCTTCTTTCCCTTTCCTTCTCTGCCTTCCCTCCTTCTGTTCTTCCCTTCCTCCCTGTGATTTTACTGAGAACCTTTTCTGTGCCGGGCACTGTTCCAGGCCCTGGAGAACACAGTGTTAAACAAGCCTGCCCTCAGGGAGCTGACATCCCAGCAGACTGGGTGAGACACGCCTGCCTTTCCCGGCCCTCGTGGCCTCTCTAACACCAGTTCTCTGTGTCACTTCCTTGGCCCCACAGGCCCAGTTCGACCTGGCCTTTGTTGTCCGCTACAAGCCTGATGAGCAGCCCTCGCTGATGCCACACCACGATGCCTCTACCTTCACCATCAACATCGCCCTGAACCGGGTCGGCGTGGATTACGAGGTGAGCTGGGGCCACGCTGGCCCTGGGAGCAGGCAGGAGGGAGGGCTGACTGCTGAGCAGCTGGCAGGGTGGTTGAGGCCGGGGGGCTCGGGACACACCAGCACCAGAGAACTGGTGAAACCAGAGAGAAAGGGCGCCAGGCCCATGGCGAAGGCTTCCTAGAAGAGGTGGGTCTGGAGCACAGCGTGGCAGGAGGGAGAGGGCTTTGGCCACAGTACAGCAGGGGCACAGGAGGCCCGGGACCAGATTGCCGGGGCCTGGGGCCTGCCTCTGCCCTTGCTCTGGGGCCTCAGGCGGGAAAACTTAGAGTGCCCTGCACAGAACGGTTGTGAGAATGAAATGAGCTCATCCAGCTGATTGCTCAGGTGGATCCTTAGTGAATACTCAAGGAATGATAGCAATTAGTAATAAGGAGTTGAGGGTCCCATCATTCTACTTTGGGAACGGCAGGGCAGGGTTAGTCTGGGGTGGGGCACAGGCTCATGGCTGGAAGGGAAATCTGGGGACAGCAGGAAGACATAAGGGTGAAGAGGGAGGCGAACGGAGGCCTGTAGGTGTGATCTGCTACAGAGGCATTCATTCATTCATTCATTCATTCATTCAGTCACTCCATCAGGTACTATTTTTAAAGAGATTTTTGGGACTCGGTCCTGGCTTAGACATTGAAGGACACCCATAAAAACGCCTATCTTTTTTCGAGAGTTTGCAGTGTACCAGGGGTTCTCATAGGGGATGATTTTGGCTCCTCCTCAGGGGACATTGGCAATATCTGAGGACATTTTCAGTTGTCACATCTACTGGGGTGTTACTGGCATCTAGTGGGTAGAGGCCACGGATACCCAGACAGCCCCCATAGGGAAGAATTATCTGGCCCATGGTGGGGACAGCTGTATATAATAGTGTGAATGTATGCAATACCACTGAACAGTACACTTAAAATGGTTACAGTAGCAAAGCTTATGTTATGTGTATTTCACCACAATTAAAAAAAAATTTATCTGGCCCAAAAAGTCCATAGTGCTGAGGTTGAGAAACCTGGCCCTAAGCTCTTACTGTATCATCTCATTTAATTCTCACATCCCTGTGTAGTTTAATGCCCATTTTCCAGAACGGGAAACTGAAGCTCGGGTTGGTCACAAAGTCAGTAAAGGGTGTAGCTGACGTTGCCCAGGGCTGCCTGACTCCAAGGCCAGTGCTCTTGATCACTTGGTCTTTGCTCAGTATCTTCCTCAGGCAGCTTATAGCTATCCCTCCACAAGCATCCCAGGCAGGCTGTGCTGAGGGCCCCTCAGCTGCGGTGACTCAGATGGGAGAGTAAAGGACTACGGGGGGAAGGCCCAGCTTCCTGTTGGGGAACTGACACTTCCTGTTGGGGAACTGACACTTCCTGTCTTCCAGGGTGGGGGCTGTCGGTTCCTGCGCTACAACTGCTCCATCCGAGCCCCACGGAAGGGCTGGACACTCATGCACCCCGGGCGACTCACGCACTACCACGAGGGGCTCCCCACCACCAAGGGAACCCGCTACATCGCCGTCTCCTTCGTCGACCCCTAATTGGCCAGGCCAGGCCACCCTGGACCTTTTTCTCTTTGCCAAGAACCACTGCCCAGCAGCCTCTGGGGCCTCAGGGTCCCAGGGAACCCAGTCCAGCCAGCAGGCTCTTGACCTCCCATTGCTCTTGGAGCTGCCATAGAGAGATTGGGCTGCAGGCCAGAGACAGAGCACACCTCCTTGATGGGGCTTTCCTGGGGCTCTGGACCCAGCCCGGAGAGACACTTTCACTACGTTGAACCAACTCATCCTTTCCCACTCGTCTTCCTGTAAAACCCAGTCCCTCTTCCTCCACATCTTCCATGGGGCAAGACTTGATCAGAACGGGGGCTTACCCAGCTGCCCAGAGAGACTCTAGGGGTGGGAAGCCACACCCCAGAGTTTCTCCCAGCCTCGCTGCAGCCCCAGGGCTTTCTGTTTCAAGCTTCAGGGTAGACACAGAAACCTCGATCAGACTCAAGTTCCCCCCCTGACTCGGAGACTGCTGAAGCCCCTTCTTCCCTGGCTCCTGTCCTGACAGCAAAACCAACCCATGGAGACTGTGACTCAGAAAACTTGGAAGACAGGAAAGACATCAATGCCACAGCTCCATCCTCTACTTGATCCTTGCGGGGGGTGGGGGAGTAAGTAATGTGTCCACACATTGCACTGTGTCACCCTATACTGGATGCCTCCAGAGAGAGAGAGAGATCGTCAGAAACAGGAGAGTTTCTATTAAAGGCCATTCAAAGCACTGAGTGGGAGATGCTTGGGTGGGTGAGTGTGCATGTGTCAGGGCGACTGCAGGGAGAGGTTCTAAGAGCCTGTGACTGGCAAGAAAGACTGTGTCAGCAGACTCAGGGACTTGTGTTTCCCAAAAAAGCACATTTATATATTCCATAAACCATGTCATTTGTATTCCGTCAACCCTTATGTGTGAGCTGGCACCGGATGCCTAGGGCATGCTTCTTCATCTGTCAAGATCTGCATGAGGTGTCACCTCCTTTCTGAAGACTTTGCTGACCACCTTTCCTGCAAACATGAATATCGGAGAACAGAGAACTTCTGGTCTTCCAGGTCCCCCCCCTGCCTCCCCCCCACACACACACAGACCTCACCGTACCCTGGACAGACTCATAGCACCAACAATTCAGGGCATTTATCAATAAAAAAAAGCTAACATCGATCCATCCCTTGCTGTGGGCCTGTTCTGTACTCAGCACACAGTTCTCTGGGGTAGGGCTAGATTTCCCTTTTGTAGATGAGGAAATGTAGGCTCAGAGAGGTCAAGTAAATTGGCCTAAGGTCACACGAGAAGTAAGTGATGGATCTGAATATGATTTCAGCAGAAATTGGCTCTAGTGAGTAGAGGGCAGGGATGCTTCTAAACATCCTATAATGCACAGGACAGCTCTTCCCCTTCACAAAGAACTACTCAGCCCAAATTATGAGTAGTGCTGAGACAGAAGCCTGATGGATGCCCCTAAGGCAGGTCTCGGAGCAGGAGATTTCCATCAGGCAGAGAGACTCCAGGTCACACAGCTGGACCCAGGAAGGCACAGACAGGTAGGATCAGAGAATGCAAGTTGGCTGGTGAGGGTGGGGTGGACGGGGACAGATTGTCAAAGCCCATTTTCCCAGGCTAAGGAGAATTGGACTTTTATCTGTTTAATTCAGGTGCTTTGCATATGTGTTCTAAGATAACTTTAAGGTTTTTGTTTTGTTTTGTTTTTACATTTGCCCATGGTAAACGCAAACAGCACAAATCTTAAAACCTTTCTCACCTCTCACCCCTGACTGCCCAGTTCTCCCCAGAAGCAATCATGCCTACCTGTTTCTTGAGTGTCCTTTCTGAGTTGATCTGTGTGCATATACAAGGCCTGTGTGTGCGTGTTAGGGGTGTTTTTAACCTTATTCTGATTACAAATGCAATTCCTGTCCACCGTAAAAAAGTCCATCAAAATAGAAATAGGTAATGCAGAAGGGTCTCCTGCAACCGCACCCTCCCCCTGCCCTGCACCCTCCCCAATAACACTGCCATTTGAACTGGGACTCTTGTCCTGGAGGGCCTCACCGCTTGAAGTTGTTTCAGAGAAACCCCAGGTGCTGGGTGGAGGGCCAGGCTAGAAATCGGAATGGATGCTGAGACTGCTGCAGCAGTCCAAGCAGGTGACCAGGGCCGAGCGCTCGCAGGAGGGAATGGACAGGATGGATGTTTAAAGGGAAGCCCTCCAGTCCTCCACCTGACTTGGGCAAGATTCTGCACAAAGGGAAAGGAAATGAATTCAGTTCCTACCTTTACAGAATTGACAGTCCCTTTAGGGAGGCAGGGAGTTTGGAGGAAGGAGCCATCAGCCAGTCAGCTGCAGGACAAGGCAACAGTAACAGGCCCTCTGTGTATCACATTCCAGAGGCCGGCCCACACCCGAGGCGGCATCCTGGAGCAGCCCCCCAGTCCAACCCTCAGGCAACGGGTTGCCTCAGGACAGTATGGCAGGACTGCTTCCACCGACCAACCTACTGGGAACTGATACGCTGGTAGATACAACGGGTACTGTTTTGCCTCTTGAGGTATTTGTGGCCGTGCTGTCCAGTATAAAACTCTATTGTTTCCTTTATACGTCACATAATACTCCACTTCTGACATTTCTGATCACAAAGTGTATGGGTTTTTTCCCCCACACCAAGCAACTCTGACTCTCAGCAGACACCAAAAAAATGTCCTACAAATTTAATTCAATTCAGACACTACCTGGAGATAACAATAGATCTAACAGGTTAAGGGCTCAGTCCCATAAGACTGCTCCTACCCTCTTCTAACACTCATCACAAGTCCAGGTTTGCCACCTGTGCTTTTGGCCCATGAGGGGAAGCAGAGTTTGCCACCCAAAATATGCCTTTTGGGATACTAATTATTTTAAGCTGGTTATTTTTAAGAAACAAAAGATTTGGAAAGAAACTTGGACCTTCCCCCTAACCTCCTAAAAATTTTTAGAGAGCCTGCGCCAGGAAGGGAGCTATTATCATAGATAACTATAGTTTAATATGAACTAGGTGTGATAGGGAAGAATGCAGCAAGGTGAAGGGTGCTCTTTGTATTCCATTGTTAAAGATGACCCAGGAAACATTTACTTACCAAACATCTGCTTTTCTATCTCCACGTGAATTGCCTTCCTGCCCTTAGAAGTCCCAAACTACAACCCCCAACCCCTTCTCCTTGGGTCAAGATGGCATATATGAGTGGTGACAATTAAGTTCCAGAACTTGTTGCAACAATGTGGCTAACCTTTTTTGACCTCAGAGGGATTATTCATTATGAATTTGTACTAACTGGACAAACCAGTTGACCAAGTTTACTATTTGGAAGTGCTGAAAAGGCTGCACGAAAAAGTTAGATGACCTGAGCTTTTCGCCAACAATTCATGGCTCTTGCATCACGACAATGCACCAGCTCACACTGCACTGTCTGTGAGGGAGTTTTTAGCCAGTAAACAGATAACTGTGTTAGAACACCCTCCCTACTCACCTGATCTGGCCTCCAATGACTTCTTTCTTTACCCGAAGAAAAAGGAAATATTGAAAGGAAGATATTTTGATGACATTCAGGACATCAAACGTAATATGACGACAGGTTTGATGGCCATTCCAGAAAAAGAGTTCCAAAATCGCTTTGAAGGGTGGACTAGGCACTGGATTGGTGTGTAGCTTCCCAAGGGGAGTACTTGGAAGGTGACCGCAGTGATATTCAGCAATGAGGTATGTAGCACCTTTTCTAGGATGAGTTCGCAAACTCAATTGTCGGACCTCGTAAACCTTAACTGCCCCATCTGTCCTGGGGTCTTATATTCTTCTGGAACATACGTAATAAAAATTTGGTCATTTCTCTTGTTGATCTGTCTCATGTTAACTTGATTGTTAGTGCAGCCAGAGGAACTCTTTCCTCCCCACACCAACTAGGTATAAATCAGACTCCCACGACCCCCTGCTGGGGTTCGATTAATTGACTAGAGTGACTCATAGAACTCAGGAAAACAGTTTACTTAGTAGATTACTGGTTAATCATAAAAGGATACAATTTAGGAAGGGCCAGATGGCAGGGATGCATAGGACAAGATACACAGGCAGGGGCAGGACTTTCCATGCTCCCTCTGGGTGCACCACCCTTCCAGCACCTCTAAGTGGTCACCAGCTTGGAAGCTCTCCGAATCCTGGAGTTCAGCGATTTTTACGGAGGCTTCATTACCTAGGCATGATTGATTAATTCATTGGCTATTAGTGATCAAGCCAATGTCCAGCTTTCCTCCCCTCCCAGGAGGTTGAAGGGGTGGTGAGGCTGAAAGCCCCAACCCTCTCATCACCCCAGTTGTGTTCCCTGGCAACCAGCTCCCATCTTCATGGACCTATCCAAAAGTCACTCATTAACACAAACTCAGATGTGGTTGAAAGGGGCTTATTATGAACAACAAAAGACACCACTTTCAGGCAGCCGGTTGGCTCTATGGTTAGAGCGCAGTGCTCATAACACCAAGGTCGCTGGTTCGATTCCCACATGGGACAGTGAGCTGCGTGGGGGAGGGCCTGGAGGGTGTGTGTGTGGGGGGGCTACAACTAGCCTGAAAACAACGACTTGACATGGAGCTGGTGGGTCCTGGAAAGACATACAATGTTCCCCAGTACTCCCCAATTAAAAAAGAAAATTCAAAAATAAAGACACCACTTTCACCTTTATCTGAACAGCTCCTAAGCTATTTCAGGAACTGAAGACAAAAGTAAATATTATAACAAAAGATGACCTTATGGCTCTTAAATAGGAAATTACAAGGATTTCAGGAACTATGTGCCAGGACCAGTGGATGAAGAACAAATATATGTATTTCTTATTATAAACCCCAATATCACAGCGAGCCACATATAATTTTATATTTTTTAGCAGCCACATTTTAAAAAGTAAAAAGAAACAGATGAACTTCATTTTAACAATATATTTTATTTAACTCAATTTATCCAAAATATCACTTTAATACATAATCAATACAAAAATATTGAGATCGTTTGCAGTCTTTTTTGGTACTAAGTCTTTCAGCACATCTCAATTCGCACTAGAGGCTCCGAGGTCACACGTGGCTGGTGTCGGCTGAGCTGGAGAGCTGAAGGTTTGGGGCCTTCCATGCTGCTGAGGCCATCAGATCTGTTTCCTGCTGTATCCCAGTGCCTGGCACATAATGAGGCTAAGTGATCTTTTATATCTCTTTTATATCGCTTGGGCTGGGATGATCTCTCCGAGCCTCGTGGGTCTGTTGTGAAGGTTAAATAAAATGAGGTATGTTAAGTACCAGCTCAGTAACTGTTGTTGATGTTCTTACTTCCTCAAAGTCAATTGAAGGGCAGCAGGCCCAAGCTCGCTTCCTGTCTTTCTCTTGAGAGCTCTTCTCTAAAATTACAAAACGAAAGCTTACATTCCAGAGCTAGTAGAGGCCTTGGGGTATGACTCTGGGACACGAAACGAAAGAACTGAAACCTCTAATCCACGCCCTTGTTTTCTTTGCCCCTTGACAGCTCGAGGCCCCGCCCACCCAGCCCTGACAGGCGCGGGGCGGAACTACAGCCCCCAGGATGCAGCGGAAGTCCCGCGACTTACGTCATCGGCTTGGGACGCCTGGGCAGGAAAAGGAACGCGCTGAGACGCCTCTCCAGGCGTTCAGCAAGCGGGCCCCAGACACATAGGAATGATGGGGTCAGCCGGCTGAACTCGGACTCCAACGACTCACCGGGGCCAGAGCGGCAAACCTGCGGTGGCTGGTGACGCGCGCGTCCTCACTCCTCCCGCCTCTCCTCGAGGTGGCGCTCGCTGGTGACGTTGGGGGCATGATGGCCGCCGCGAGACCGGGAAGGTGAAGGTGAGAGGGCGAGCGCGCCGGGGTGGTGGTAACTGGCCCGGCCCAGCCTGGCGAGTCCTGAACAGTCCGGTGTGGGCCGGTGGTACGCTGGGGCCCTTGGGGCTCGGAATCCGGGCAGGTGGGCGTCCCCACGCTCTGGCTTCGCCGCGGGGCCCTCGGTAGCTCTGAGGAGGGGGCGGGACTCGGGGTGGGGTCTCCTGAGGCTCCTCATCGTCCCCGCCTTCCCAGGCTTCACGGCCAAATTTCACCCCAGCCCTTTCCCCACTTCTTATCCAGTCCTTTATATTAGCCAGCATTTATTCCACACAGGACAAGTACCCGTGTTCATCACCATAGCGCCCTGCCCTGCCCCACCCCACGTTGGGCTTACTACATACCCACTTACTACATACACTCTTGTATCGTCGTCTATTTATTTGTTTGACTTTAAACCAGATGGTAAGCCCCTTGAGGGCAGGGACTTTTTTTTACCCATCCCTAACTCTAGAGCCTAGCGCACACTGAGCAGGCAGACAGAAAACGCCAAGGAATTAACTGTTTGGATGCATGAAGGCAGATCTGCCTATTCCTTCATTACCCTATTTCTTTCTCTGTCTTTCTTTCCCTCCTCCCAGAAAGGGCTCTGATTACCGCCCTTCTCACCCCATAATTGAAAACTAGTGATCTTTGGAGGCAAAGGGAGGTGATATCGCAATTCTCAGCTTTGACTAGCAGTCTGTAAATCTTTTTAAGTATTCCAAGCCTCTATTTGCACCATAGAATTGACAATGAAGTAAGATATTTTATAGCATCTGGCACACAGAGACTTTCAGTAAGTTCCACTTCTCTTTCTCATCCCTACCCTCCCGTCACTAGTCCTCAGTTCTCAAGCCCAGTTCTTGTCCTGGTTCTGCTGCCTCCTCTTACCTCTCTGGATTTGCCTTCACCAGGGCCCCTGCTTTTCACATGACTGAGCACGTGTTTGTGCACACCCAGGGTTGGCCCCACACCTGTGTGTTGTGTTTTTCTCCAGGGCACTTCTTCACATATCACCCAGTACCGCAATGAGTAAACTTCCCTGAGGGATGAGTATGTCTTTCTACCTGATTAGACATGTTTTGGACTCCAGTTTTTTTTTCCCCTGCCTGTTGACATGTCCCTTTTTCTTTCCAAAGTTGGAATTGGTGGAGTCAACACAATCAGCCAACCTCAACCTAAGACAGGACAGAGAACTCAAATTCCTTTCGTCTTTTTGACGCCAGCTATGTCCATGATGCCCACCCTGTGACGGTCTCTCACCATCCGAAAAGTAAGTGGTGGCTGTGACATGTGGCACTCTGGATTCTGGGTTGAGTGGAAAGGGACGTGTGCTCTGTTAGCCATCCAGTGGCGGGTCTCTTGGACGGGGTCATCTTTGCACAGAGCTGCAGTTTTCCAACCTGTGTGGAAAAAACTGTAACTCCTTTCAGCTTCCGTGGAGGATGTCACTGGTTGCTGAGAAAGCCTGTTTAAAGGTTGACAGTTCAGAAAGTAGCTGGGATTTCGAGGATCCCTGAAGAATTCGTTTCTATCTCCCTTGTTTGTTCTTTGCTGTGTTGGCTCCACCCTGCTGCTCTCTGCTCAGTAAAAGATTGGCTCCTTATCACATCTTTCCTAAGAGTGTGCTCTGCCCCATTTATCCTGTATACTCTTTTGTTGCAATTTCTCAGCATCTCCTCTGTTCCAGTTGTGCCTGCAGACGATCCGTGGATCCATTTTATTTTTCCTGCTAGGAGTTGCTGTACATAAACCTGGGTAAGGAGGTGGTGTGGATTCAGGGACTGTGCTTGGGAGCCAGACACGTTGCAGTGAATTTTGCTACTACCCAGGATACCTAATACTTCGCGACTAATAGCCTCGGTTGAGGCAAAGCTTTGGATTACCTTGGAGTGCTAATAGTTTCAGTTTAGAATTAAGTTTGGTTCTGGCCTTAGGTTAATATCTGTTAATTAAGTTTGGTTCTGGCCTTAGGTTACTATCTGTTAATACTGTGCTCCCAGAAATTTTGGGGGCTGGGAGTGGGAGACTTCCAGGATGAATGAGGCTTTTCCCAAAGTGTGATCCTCAGGATTTTAAAAATTGTTAGGTAGAAGAAGGGTTTCTTCAGATCAATGTGTGAAAGGCTGCATTCGGTACAGTTAAGCTAGTGTCTTTCCTGCAGCCCTTGCTCCCCAAAGTCTTGATTATGCTCATGTGCTCCAATGGTGGAGGACTGTAGCACGTAGTGTTTTAAAAATTAATTCCACATGTAACGTCGGGCGCACTAGAGTGCTGTGAACCACACTTTGGGAATGCTGCCATAAACTGTCTGAAGCCATGACCTTCAAGAGCACTTTGCAGCACTTACAATAGCTCAAAATATGCCGGTTAGTGTATAGCTGATATTGGAGCCGACTCTGGCCCAGCTGTGCTTGGAGGACCAGCCCAACACGCCTGCAGTGAACGCTGTGGTAAAGCAGGGACTATCAGGGCTTTCCAGAGGAGGAACAGGAACCCAGCCGCCTCCCAACACTCTGAGCAGCTAGGAAGCCAACAGGTGAAACCCCACGATAGTGGAGGCCTTATCTTGGCTGGTGTGCGTGTATTTTGCAACTTTGGTTCGTTTGTGCACCTGTGTACGTCTAGCTTGCTCTTTGGAAGGATTAAATCCTGGAGTCTGAAAGGTTTGTTCAACTCGACTCACTGAGCTCTAAATAATAAGAAACAGAGGCTTAGTCAAACGCTGCTTTTTAAGAAAAAAGTAGGTTTGTGTATTTCAGGGATGGACGGGTAGGAGTTTGCCCCTCTTAAGGCGTATTCACTGACTCAAACCATGTCTCTTACAGTTGTGGAGGAGGCAAGTAGAAATGGAAATAGGTCCGTACTCTGTGTCAGAGACGGGCTTTCTAGAAGCTGATAGGCTAGACAGGGAGACAGAGTGGTAAAAAAACAAAAAGTCTGGTAAGGTTGTATGTTCACCATGGAGACCTCAGGGAGGGCTCCATGGAGGGGTGACACTAGAGTTGGGTCTAGAAGGACAGTAGGAGTCAAATGGGTGAAAAGGAGAGGATTCTAGGCTGAAAGCAGCACGTGCAACGCAAACATGCACTCTCAGCTTGGGAATTAACAGCCAGAGAAATCAGCGAGTCTGGAGGGGTTGGAGGGTCCACGCGAGTGTTTCCACGTGAGCGTTTCCACATGAGAGGTTTGGAGCATGCAGCTGCAAGCTGGGGAACGGTGAGAGTGGGTCGGCTTCTGGACAAGCTCAAGTCCCAGCAGACTGAGCTTTTACTAATGTGCATGCCTCTGAATCTTGCACTCACTGAACACTGATGCTTTTGGTTTCATGTCCTTTGGGTGTACAAACAATGACCAGAACTTGAAAGCACTTGCTTCTAAAAGCCCAGCTGATCTCAGTGAACTTGCTGCCTGTAAGCGGGTCACTTCGGGGGCTGGGCACTGCTCGTCCTCACTCCTGAGCAGACCTGTTGATTCCGTCCTCGTGGCAGTGGCTGGGCGAGCTGTGGACGTTTTGGTGGAGTTGCCTCTGCCCTTCCCTGAAGGCTGGGTGTTGTGATCTTGCTGGTGGAGTTTGCTGTCTTCACCTTGTAACATGTAAAGATACCTTTGAGTTTGTACTGTGTCATCCTTAGTCTCACAGACCCTGTGGTATCACGCTTGTTGTACACACAAAGAATCCAAGGCTCTGTGGTTAAATAACTTGCTCAAGTTTATACAGCCCAGAAATAGTCCAAGCACGATTTTTTGTTTGTTTGGTGGGTTTTTTTAAAGGGAATTTTGTTTTTTTTATTGGGGAATGTTGGGGAACAGTGTGTTTTTCCAGGACCCATCAGCTCCAAGTCAGGTCGTTGTGTTCAATCTAGTTGTGGAGGGCGAAGCTCTCTGGCCCATGTGGGAATCGAACCGGCAACCTTGGTGTTATAAGCACTGAGCTCTAACCACGGAGCCAACCGGCTGCCCTTAAAGGGAATTTTTATAAGAGTTTATTTGAGCCAAACTAATGACATATGCTAGGGAGCAAGATCTCAAATGCTCCCACTAGCATGATTTGAACCCAGCTCTGTCTCCTTCCAGAATCTGTCATCTATAATGCTATATCACACTCCCTCTCAGACCCCTTTTCTTCCTCTTCTGGTCGTGTGTATCCCCTGTTTCTCTAGGAGTCTTATCTGCTGGGCCACAGTAAGCCTGATTTCAGTGCACTCTCCTTTCCTGCTTTGGAGGAGTCAGTGGTATTTTCTTCCCAGTATCCCCTCTCAGAGGTCTGCTGTCTTTCTTATTTCAACCCTTAACATGTGGCCTCCATGCTAAGAAAGTCTCTCTGAGTTGTGGCGTTTTACTGAGGAGGAAGGTAGAAATGGACATACAGTCATTTCTGTATCATTAAGCTGGAAATCATTAATATCACAGAATAATTTGTAGATTTAGGCAAAACGTGAGTTCCCATTTCCCTGTGAGTCTGTCTTTCTGTCCACTCTTTGGGATGGTTAGTTTCCAAGAGCCAGTTTTCAATTATTACGCTAAATCTACTTTTTCTAGATGTTCTTTCTGCCTCTCAGGAACTTGTTCAACACCCTTTGGAAGTTTCCCATCTGCTCACTCGTGAGCAGCGCCTTCTCCCAGGGAGAGAGAGTGCCGGCTTGGTAGGGTGGAGCGCTGATGGCCCTGTGATTAGGGCTGCTGGGGAGGGAGTGGCCGACAGGAATTTGCTGGGTGTTGGAGAGGGTAGAGCCAGGCACACACTACGCCTCATCCTTGGTCTTTTTCCTTTGATCCCCAGGATCTGAGGGCTGTTTTGGGGAAGTAACTCTGCGTGGAGGGATCTCTGAGGAACAGTCCACTTTTGAAAGGGACCAGGGATTCCCAGCCACATCTGGGTGCCACCTTCTGCAGTCTTGTCTGCCCCTTTTGACTTTGACCAAAAATCTCTAGGACTTTGGAGTCAAGTCTTGTGCCCCCTAACATGATATTACTATGTGAAAAAAATAAGCTACAAAGATGTGTGTGTGTGGCTGAGTGAGAACAAGTGACCTACCCACACAGAAGCAGGCTGTGATGATAAACAAATGTTAACAGTGCTTACCACAGGATGGTGGTATCGACCTTGAGAACTTCCAAACTAGTAGAAAAAATTTGCAGGAGTTTATTAGAGTTTATTTGAGCCAAACTGAGGACATGCCCAGAAGCAAGACTGAGAAAATGATGATTGGGAAAATGCTCTAGAGAATGGTAGTTTTGCAGTTCTTTTTTTGCGTTTAGAGTCAAAGGAGGGAACATGAAGACAGTTACATGAAATCTGCTGATGATGGTAGATTAAGGAGGTGAGAAAAGCAAAGCCGGGAAATCTGACCGGTTACAAAGTAAAATGGGGGCGGACCGGTGGCTCAGTTGGTTAGAGCACGAGCTCTGGGCAACGGGGCCGTTCGATTCCCACGTGGGCCAGTGAGCTGCGCCCTCCGCAAGTAGAATGAAGTCAGTGAGCTGCCGCTGAGCTCCTGGATGGCTCAGTTGGTTGGAGCGCGGGATCTCAGTCACAAGGTTGCTGGTTTGACTCCCGCAAGGGATGGTGGGCTGCACCCCCTGAAACTAGCAACGGCAACTGGACCTGGAGCTGAGCTGCGCCCTCCACAACTAAGACTGAAAGGACAACTTGACTTGGAAAAATCCTGGAAGTACACACTGTTCCCCATTAAAAGTTCTGTTCCTTTTCCCCAATAATATCTTTTTAAAAAAAAGTAAAATGGAGAGGTACATACCATATTGTACTATGTATAATGAGCATTTTTTCGCCAAATTTGTGAGGGGAAAAATAAGGATGCGCATTATACGTGGGGAGTACTAATTCTGTATCTGTATAAATGTTTTTAATTCTTTTATTTATGCTGATGAGTTAAAAGTGTAACTCTGGAAATCAGTGATGATATCCCTATGCAAAATGATACCCTGGAATACGATGATCAGTTTTGTGGACAAACTTGTAATGATGAAGAATTCTTGGCCTCCTATGATGCGCAAATATCGTAAATTTGTTCCTGGTACATAAATTTATTGTACCTTGTATCTTTTCTTGTGTTTTGTAATTATTTGTTACGTAAAATTTCTTGTACCATAATATGTTAAAAATAAATGCTAAAATTCCTTTAGAATACAAAAAACAAGCACCTAAATGTAAACAAACATTTGAATTAAGAAATTAAAACAAAAGATTTTTTGCCCCTGAAAGTTTAGGCCAAAAACGTAAGTGCATATTATACATGGCAAAATATGGTGTTTCTTTTACATTGGTGGGTACAGGATGGTTAACATTTAACATTCACGGTCAATAGAGATGGTAATGGACAACAAGATCATGTGCTTTCATGATGGTAGTTACCCCTCCAAGGGGTCTGGCAAAGGACTACTCTGGCATTTCAAAGGTATGCTAGCCTAGATGCCCAAGAACAAAAGGTTGAGGCAGAGATTAACCTTTTACTAAGGAAGTCATAGACCTGGGGCGTGGTTGCCCACCTGACCTGCCCAGTTAGGAATTTATCAGATCATCCTGTGAGGTCACAGAGTCAGGGAGCTTGTCAGAGTTACTGCATAGTCACAGTGGGGGTATGGATTTTTTACCGTTAGTTTCCACATTTCCTACTGTGCACACATTGATAGTGAGACACATCAATAAATATTTTTAAGTAAATTGTGGACCTCTCACTTGAAGATCATCTTTTCTTGTCCACCCTCCCCCCAAACCCCCAAACCAAAACCTGTTAGAAATAGGGCCGTCAGGACCTGGACAGCAGAGTGGCCAGGGCCGGGTGGTGGGAGTCCTTGAGCGACACTTGGCTTTCCGTTTTCAGCGCTTTTTCTCAGGTGGGTGACGTATAGGAGATAAGTGAGATTTCTGTCAGTCTCTTCTTCCTGAGACGCAGGAGGGCTTCTGTGTTACCTTGCAGTTTCTCCCTGCCTTTCTCAGAGGTGGGGAAAACAGCCTGTCACTGTTCAACAGGCGAGGGACGTCAGTGGTCTGAGTGCCCACGCTGTGTGACGGGGAGACTGGCCCAAGTGTCCTGAGAGGTCCTTTCCTACTCCTGAGGCGCTGGTTCTGATTCCACCACCCTGGTCTAGTCCTGGAGAGCCCCGTGTTCAGGGCTGGTCCCACTTCTCCCTGCTGCACCCTTCCCCACCTCTAGGGGGGCCTCCCGAGCTGGGTGTTTCTGGGTTTGCTCATGTTGCCTTCCCTTGCAGCGCGATGTCCCTGTTCTTCTCTCGATGCAACTCCGTTGTCACGGTCAAGAAGGATAAGAGACACATGGCTGAGGTGAATGCTTCCCCACTCAAGCATTTTGTCACTGCCAAGAAGAAGATCAATGGCATTTTTGAGCAGCTGGGGGCCTACATCCAGGAGAGCGCCACCTTCCTCGAAGGTGAGATGGGTAACCTGGTAAGCCAGGCTGACTCCTATCAGTTTTCATATTTAGGTGGCAGGATTTGGGGGCGGGCAGGTACAGCCCTGCTCTTGGGGAGCTCATACCCAGATGAGTGGTCAGCTTCAACAGGGCTCTGGTCTTGGAATCATGTGGAGTTGGTCTCTGGGGAGATGGGCCAGGGAAACAAGGGACCTGTCATTTACGAATTCTGTGTATTCCCTTTCATTTAATCATGACGGGTGGATGAGTCTTACCCTCGCCTAAAAGATAAGCAGATTGAGGTTTAGAGAGTTGGTGGACACTTTGTAAACGACGCGGGGCTTTACCCAGGTGTGTCCGACTCCAAGGCCCAGGTGTCTTTCTTGGCCCAGTTGTAGCTGCCATTAATACTTGGCCCTGTCTAGGTGTTGGTTGTCCCAGACCAGGGTGTTCTTTCTCTGATATTTATAGATAACAGGACTATGAATAGGAAGCTTGCATCACTGGCACCTTTTCCATTAGTTACTAATTTGAGCCCACCCTGTAGTCCCTGCGCTGTCCGCAGAGAAGAACTGGTTCCCGGGTCCCACTCAGTCTGAGCGCCAGCTCCAGCACTGGCTTTCTCAGGCTCCTTCTCTAGAAGGCACACCCTGGCTCCACGTGCTGGGATCGTCAGTGAAGACCCAGTAGCTGAGTCTGATCTGCCCTTGCTTTCCTCACTTATGAAAGGGGCTCAGGCGAGACCAGAGGTTTTCAACTCCTAGCCTGCAGAACCCTGGGAAGTACAGTGGAAATGTCCCGGGAATACACTTCTCTCCACGCTCTGCTTTCCACTAGCGTGGCTTGGCTTCTGGTTGGTTTACATGGTAGGCTGCTACTGAAAGGGAATGTGCCCAGTCCTATGGTCTGAATGTCTGTGTCCCCCAAATTTCACGTGTTGGGATCCTGTGGCCCAGTGTGATGGTGTTAGGAGGTGGGGCCTTTGGGGGTGATGAGGTCATGAGGGTGGAGCCCTCCCACAAAGCTCTTTAGCCCCCTTCCCCCAGGTGAGGACACCACGAGAAATCTGCGACCTGGCAGACGGCCTTCCCCCAACCAGGCTGCCCAGGATCTGAGCTTCCAGCCACCAGAACTGGGAGCAGTCCATTTCTGTTTTGTGTAAGCCACCCGGTCTGTGGTACTGTTGTAGCAGCCCAAAGAGACTAAGACTGAGAACGGCTATCTGTGTCCTTCCCTCAGCACGGTGCTTGATACAAGAGAAAGGATTCCCTAAGTATCTGTTAACTTTGAAAATCAGAATTTTAAACTTACAAGGCTGGTGGTTGAAATTATTCCAGCATTACCTGCTTACTTAGCAGTAGCTCTGGTATGCCAGGCCCTGGGCATGTAGGGATGGGGCAGACTAGGCCACTGTCCTCCCCGGGCCAGACCAACCCTCTGAATCACTTATTCAGATGGTGCTCTGGACAGACAGGTGATTCATAAAGGTGTTTCTGTGCTGGCACCAGGAGTGGGTGTTTGGATTTCTCTTTTTGTGAAACTATGAGGCCTCTCCTGTGGGTGGACTGGAAGGGAGAGAGCTGGGCTGCTCCTGAGATGTTTGGGATTGCCCGGGCTGGGGGAGGGGACAGTTACTGCCTCAGCACTGAGCATGTGTTGGCTTACTAGCTATTTTCTTTACATGGAGCTGCTGGCTGGAGAGCCAGCCTCTGAGGTACATTCCAGAGCTGAGGCCCACATCTCGTGTAAAGGAGGAATGTTGATGGGTGCGAGGCAGGGTGACCAGTGGACATGGGGAGGCCGTGTTGGTTTGGTCATTTCTTTTCACGGCCCCAGACGTAGGAGAAACTCACTGGGAAGTCTCTGAAATGCCACTTGTGCTGTGGGCATGTTCTCAGGGCTGGGGCCTGTCAGCCCAGTGTTTCACAAGTGTCGTAATCTGTTTGGGTGGCTGTAATAGAAATACCATAGGCTGGGTGGCTTATCAACAACACATTTATTGCTCACAGTTCTGGAGGCGGGGAAGTCCAAGGTCACGGCATCCGCAGACGGTGTCTGAGGAGGGTTAACTTCCTAGACTGCTGCTGTCTGTTCTCTGGAACCTTACATGTAACTACATGGCAGAAGGGGCTGGCTAGCTCTCGGGGGTCTCTTTTGTCAGGTCACTAACCCCAATCCTGAGGGCTGCACCGTCATGACCTCCCTAAGGCCCTGCCTCCAGATGCCATCAGACCATACACATCACAAGGGGGACAAGCATTTAGTCCATTGCAGCAAGAATGTGCTGAGGGGCCAAACTCCCACCAACTCTCTAGCCAGCTGATGCACCTTCCTATGCAAGTACTAGATGGGGTGGGGGCAGGATCGTGCTCAGTTGCTCCCATCTGTCATAATTTATTATCCATTTGCCTGTTAGGGACTCTGGGAAAAAACAGTGCAGTGATCCCAGGATCTGCTCGCTTAGCAAACATTGCATAGCTGCCGAGCGCTGGGTGCTGGGATCAGACAGTTTGGCCCTCACATGGTAGATGACTCAGACAGGTAAGCGAGGTGGTTACGCTTCGGGGAGGCAAGTGCTGAGATGGGAGAAGTACAGGGTGCTGTGGGAGCACGGACAAGGGGACCTGACTCAGGTTGGGGGCGGGGCGGTCAGGGAAGGCTTCCTGGGGGCAGGGTGGTCCAAGCTACACCTGAGAGGCTAAGTGGGACTGAGGCAGAGGGTCCCAAGGTCATGTATTCATTCTTCAAAGTGAGGGTTGGGGGCAGCATTGAGCAAAGCCCAGAATAATGAGGCAGCATGCGGGGTGTGGTGAGGCAGCGGGATGGCAAGAGGCCTGGCTGGAGCACGGGCGGCCCCAGGGAGCCACACAGGGGGACTAAAAGCCAGGACTCCGGAGCCAGCCTGCCTGGTCCCTTTCCTGGCTCTGCCACTTACTCTGTGACTGGTAAATGACACCATGTTTGAAAAGTGATCGGAACAGTGGCTGGCACGTAGTGAGAACTTTGTAAGTATTTGTTAAGTAAAAAACATAAAAGTAAATGATGGCAATTAACATTTGAGTATTCATCATGCACCAGCTACCAGTTTTAGCACTTTTTGAGTTTTAATTCATTTAATCCTTGCAATAGTCACATGAGGTAGGTACTGTTATGTCCATGTTAAGGGTGAGGAAAAAGTAAGACCCAGGAAGGTTCGTGTGAGGTCCCAAAGCTAGGAAGGGGTAAGAGCCAGCACTTCCTCGCCTGCACTGGAAGCAGGTAGGCAGACTTGCCCTGAGAGCCGCCGTCTTAACTGCTGTCTTCTGCCCCACAGGAGGGAAGCTGGACTGCCGGGAGCCACAGAGGTGAACTCTGTGACTGGACCGGCTTAGACCAGGTGTTGACCCATTTTTAATCTCCGCCTCTAGACACCTACAGGAATGCAGAACTGGACCCTGTTACGACAGAAGAACAGGTTCTGGATGTCAGAGGTTACCTGGCCAAAGTGAGGGGCATCAGCGAGGTGCTGGCCCGGCGGCACATGAAAGTGGCCTTTTTTGGCCGGTGAGTCCCTGAAGGCCTCATAACTTCTTTCTTCTTGGCTGGGAGGGAGGGGTGGAGGGAGGGAGGAGAGGAAGGAGAGAGGGAAAGGAAGAAGGAAGGGAGGAAGGAGGGAGGAGAGGTAGGAGGGAGGGAAGGTAGGAGAAAGGCACTTTGTGCAGAATCGCAGTCTGGGTGCCCCAAGGCGCTCTTCTGTTTATTTTTACTTATAGTGAAACACTCGTAACGTAACCATTCTTTTTTTTTCAGCAAGGGAAAATAACCAAATTTCATACATACATGTATATGGGAACCCCACATACATGAGAGTCAGAGACCTCACATGCACGAGATGTTCAGAGACAGGAAGGGGGCCTGAGCGCATTTAAGACATCCTGAGCTACCGTGTTTCCCTGAAAATAACACCGGGTCTCATATTAATTTTTGCTCCAAAAGACGCATTAGGGTGTTATTTTCATGGGATGTCTCATTTTTTCATGTACAACCATCTACACTTATTCAAATACAGTCATGTCATCTTCCTCTGGAACCGAACTAAGGTCGTCGTCTAGCTGACGACCTTAACTGGGACTTATTTTTGGGGAAACGCGGAAGGGATGAGGTAATGTGCCCTGGGGGCTTCAAAGGGTCTTTGCAGGAAGATAAGAACAGACATTTCGCAAATAGAAGTTTACTCTGCGCTGTAGATAGTAAGTAAAGCAAGGGTCAAAGTTTCTCTTGAGTCTGATGCTAAAATTGCCTTTAGCTCAAAGTAATCTGCGTATCACTGAGGCACAGCTTGGGGTCACTCATTCTGAACCCCCACAGGTCCCTCCTCTGAAACTTCCCTGGAAGTTTCACATTCTGGAAGCCAGTCTGGTAGACCTTCTGTCATTAAATCAGTCTCAGTCCTGAGAAAAGTTCCGTTTGGTTAAATAGTTGTGTCTCATTTCAGGAGGCGGCGATGCTGGCGGGCTCTCCAAGTGAAGCCTGTGGTGCAAGCAAGCAGGCATTTATGTAATAGGAGACATCTCTATGGAAATAAGAGAAACAAAGTAATTATCGAAGCAGACTAGAATCCCGCTTTCTGAGTTCTGAAGGCAGGCAGTCAGGAAGATTTCTGGATGTCTGTCTCGAATCATCTTCAGGTGGAGTGGAGGCAGCCAGCGAGGTCTGATAGATTCTCCTGGTCTGTAGTTGGGATGTCTCTGCTGATCTTTGTGCAGCCGGCACGGAGACTGTCCATAGCTGCGCATCGTGTTCATTCTTAGGTGTACGGTTCAGGGGTGTTAAATACACGTACGTCGTTGTGCGACCGTCACCACAAGCCATGGCCAGAGCTCTTTCCGTCATTAAACAACTCCCCACTCCGCTCCCCCCAGCCCCTGGTAACCACCATTCTACTTTCTGTCTATGAATTGGACTGCTCTAGGGACCTCATATAAGTGGAATCATACAGTATGTATCTCTTTGTGACTGGCTTATTTCACTTAGAGTAAAGTCATGTCCTCAAGGGTCATCCATGTAGCAGCACGTGTCAGAATCCCTTCCTTTTTAAGGCTCATAGTCCATTGTATGGAGAGACCGTACCTTGTTGCTCCATTTATCCACGGTGGACACATGGGTAGCTTCCACTTGTTGGCTCTTGTGAAGAACGCTGCTATGAATATGGGGTACAAATACCTGTTCGAGACTCTACTGTTAATTCTTTTGGGGATATGCCCAGAAGTGGAACTGCTGGGTCGTACAGTAATTCTAGTTTGAATTTTTTGAGGGACCACCATATTTTTTCCAGAGAGGCTGTACCATTTGATATCCCCCCCAGCAGTGTACAAGGGTTCCAGATTCTCCACGTCCTCCTAATACTTGTTTTCTGTTTCTTTTTCAGTAGCCATCCTAATGTGTGTGAGATGCTATCTCGTTGTGGTTTTGGTTTGCATTTCCCTCGTGATTAGTGATGTTGAGCATCTTTCCATGTGCTTGTCGGTCGTTTGTGTATCTTCTTTGGAGAAATGTCTATTTAAGTCCTTTGCCCATTTTTAAATTGGTTTTTTTGGTTTGTTGTTTTTTTTGTTGTTGAGTTGTAGTTCTTTATATATCCTGGATATTAATCCCTTATGAGATACATGATTTGTAAACATGTTCTCCCATTCTGTGGGTTTCCTTTTCACTCTGATGACTGTTCTTTGATGCACAGAAGTTTTTTATTTTGACGTTCCAGTTAATCTGTTTATACTTTTGTTGTCATATCTAAGAAATTGCCAAATCCAGTGTCATGAGGCGTTCTCCTGTGTTTTCTTTAAGAGTTTTATAGTTTTAGCCATCAGATCTCCTTCCTGTTACTCTTTGAGGTCCAGTAGGCACCTCTGGAACGTTTTCCATACCACCTAGCAATTTTCCAGTTCTCGGTGGACACTGACTGGTGTCCTACAAATTGAGCTCAGTTCTGACACTGTCTACCTAGACACAGGTAAGGACTCAGTCCCACAAGACTGCCCCCACTGCAGACACCATTCAGAAACCTGTGCTTCTCACTGAGTGGCTGTAAACTGGAGGTGCCCAGGACCTCCTCAAGTTTGATTAATTTGCTAGCGTGGCTCACAAAGCTCAGGCACATTTACTTACGTTTACTGGTTTCTTATAAAGGACATTGCTATAGAGGATACAGATCAACAGCCAGATGCAGAGGTACACGGGGCCAGGACTGGGAGGGTGCTGAGTGCGGAGCTCCTGTCCCTAGGGAATGGGGATGTACCACCTCCAGGCATGGGGATGCCTTTCGCCCCCCGGAAGTTCATCACATCTCATTGTTGAAGAGTTTTTTTTGTTTTTTAAATTTTATTGGGGAACAGTGTGTTTCTTCAGGGCCCATCAGCTCCAAGCAGTTGTTCTTCAATCTAGTTGTGGAGGGCGCAGCTCAGCTCCAAGTCTGGTCGTCATTTTCAATTTTTAGTTGCAAGAGGCACAGCCCACCATCCCATGCGGGAATTGAACCGACAACCTTGTTGTTGAGAGCTCGCGCTCTAACCAACTGAGCCATCGGGCCGCCCCTCTGGAAGCTCAGCGGCAGCTCGTTGTCTTCAATCTAGTTGTGGAGGGCGCAGCTCACTGGTCCATGTGGGACTCGAACCCGTGACCCTGTTGTTCAGAGCTCACGCTCTCACCAACCGAGCCATCTGGCCGTCACTGTTCAAGAGTGTTTGTGGGGCTTAATTTGCAGTCCCCTTCTTCCTCTTCCCAGAGGTTGGTGGGTGGGGCTGAAAGTTCCCACTCTCTAATCACTTGCTTGTTTTGGTGACCAGCCCACCTTGAGTCTATCTGGGGAGCCCACCCTGGATCACCTTATTAGCATAAACAGGTGTGCTCAAATGGAGCTCCTTGTGAATGATACGACATTTCTATCATTCGGGAAATTCCAGGGGTATAGCAGCGCTGTGCCAGGAACTGGGGACAAGGACCAAATAAATTTCTTATTATACCACAGCATCTAAAAAAAAAAAATCCCATCCAGGAAGAAAAAGGCCCCCAGATAGTTTGGATGCAGCACACAGTGGTAGCCTGAGGAACAGGCACTCTGCCTGGAATCCTGTCCCTAATGACCCATCACCTCAGGCGTGGCTGTCATTTCTTCATCCTCTCCTCAGAGGTGTGGCCCTCACTTCAGGTGAGCTAGCAGCCACATCCCGCGAGTGTGCTGAATAGAGCTGTTTTCAAGCACCGGAATCTCGCAAAGGGTCACGGTAGGCAGGAGAGGTACAGCAGTCTCCTCTGTACCTGGCAGCTATCAGCTGGGACGGACGGGGTGGGGCGTTCTGTGTGAGGTGGAGCACGATAGGAGACGAGCAGCAGGACAGGCCTTTTGTGGAAAACCAGCTGAGGTCAGTTAGACTGCGGAAGACAGCCCGGGAGTGTCAGTGGTTTAAGTAGGAGTGGGTCTCCTTCAGGTGGTTTCTGTACATGATGCTGAGAGGTTTACGGTTGGTGGCAGGCCTGTTTCAGGACAGGTTGTGGCAGCATGCTGGCACTGTACTGTGTGAGCCCCTTGCAAGTTGGTTGGTAGTGATGAACCAGGAGCACCTCGCAGGCACCGGCCAGAGGTGTTTGTCCATTCATTTTCATAAACTCAGGCTCCGACTCCCCCTGGCTGGGCACTGGTGTCCCTGCAGAGAACAAGACTTTGGAGTTGTAGGCTGGTAACTTCATTGTGAAAGCCCCGGATGCAGATGTTGGTGGCTCACTGACAGTGGTATTTCCTCACAGGACAAGCAATGGGAAGAGCACCGTGATCAATGCCATGCTCTGGGACAAGGTTCTGCCCTCAGGGATTGGCCACACCACCAACTGCTTCCTGCGGGTGGAGGGCACAGATGGCCACGAGGCCTTCCTCCTCACGGAGGGCTCCGAGGAGAAGAGGAGCATCAAGGTGAGGGTTCTGTGGCAGGGTCTGGCATGGAGACCATGCAGCTGCAGCGTGCTGGCCGGCCGATCAGCGTGTGAGGGGACTGGTGGCACCTCTAAGGAGAGGACAGTGCCCCAGGGGAGGAATATGGGAAGCCCTGTTGTAGCCTAGCTGTTGGGAGGAGCGAGAGCTTCAGGGAGGGTCTGAAACCTGGGGCCCCAGGAATCAGGAGACTTCAGGGCCTCGTGCCCTGCCAAGCGGGCCATCTGACCTCCGTCTTTGCAGTGAAGGGAGTGTGTGCCTTGGTACTTCTGGGGTTGTTGCCAGAGAGTGAGTCCTGCACTTGCTCTGTGATTCTGACATAGCAGCTAGGGGCTTGCACATTTTCGTTTTTCTGAGAGCCAGTTACATTCTTGTTTGGAGCCGGATACTCATTTTGGCTCATAATGACTTAATACAGAACACGCTCAGCTTTAGGACAATATCCAAGAAAGCAGCTTAAAAGAGGAGTGAAGAGGAGTTGGTTGTTACTGGCAGCTCCCGACTTTTCTTTTTGTGGGTGAAATGAAGGAAAAGGGGTAACCCACTGGGCAGCAGTCTCAGGCCAGGCGGCACAGGGACTCGGGCTGGTGGCTCGTCCTCAGCCCTGGGCTTTCTCTCCCTCCTCCCCGTCAGACCGTGAACCAGCTGGCCCATGCCCTCCACCAGGACGAGCAGCTGCATGCCGGCAGCCTGGTGAGTGTGATGTGGCCCAACTCCAAGTGCTCACTGCTGAAGGATGACCTCGTGCTGATGGACAGGTAAGAGGGAAGGGGCCCCCCCTGGGAGGGCCAAACTGTGTCCCATTTCTGGATCATCCAGGCCAGTGTCCCCTGGGCCTTGTCATTGCTCTGCTTACGTATTTCTGCCTTTCAAACTGGCTCCACCAAATCTTCCTGCCTCTTGGATTTGTTATACCCATTGGCATCAATGCCCTGAAGATGGCCCAGTGATAGTCTGTAAGGAGGGATAGGAGGGGGTGCTCAGAGCCTCAACCCAGTGCTAGTGTGTGTGTTGGGGGGGTGAGGTGGGCGGGGGGAGGTTGTGTTGTACTTTATTTCTCCCAAAGGAGCACTTTACTTTGCTCCTGCTTTGTGGACAGGTTGCAGCTATATCAAGAAATACGGTCTTATACTGCTTGTTGGACTCACGTCATATAAAATTTCACCTTAATTGTTTGTACCCCAAGTAAAATTATAAATCATTGTCTTTATAAAAGTGATAGACGCATAACAGAAAACACATTTTCAGATGATTTGGGATGTTATGAAATGCAAAAGTAAAAATCCTTCCAGTAAGGGACAACGGGCCCAAATACTCTCCCTCTGGCTGTCTTCTCCCTTGCCTGCCTGCCTCAGGTCTGTCAAAGCAGGAAGAAGGGCTGCTCCTGGTCTGTGCCTGATGTTGGTTTACCCCTGTCGCCTCTAGCCCCGGCATTGATGTCACCACAGAGCTGGACAGCTGGATTGACAAGTTTTGCCTGGACGCTGATGTGTTCGTGCTCGTGGCCAACTCGGAGTCTACCCTGATGCAGACGGTAACCCCTCCTCTGCCTGCCTTTCTCACACGCCCAGGGCCTTGGCTAACCTGGCCCCTCATCCACTGAGGTCTTTGCTCCTCCCCCAGGAAAAGCAGTTCTTCCACAAGGTGAGCGAGCGTCTGTCCCGCCCCAACATCTTCATCCTCAACAATCGTTGGGACGCGTCCGCCTCGGAGCCTGAGTACATGGAGGAGGTTGGTGTCTCTTCATTCCGCAGTTTGGGGACTGCCACCCCATGTGTCTACCCACGGCCCCTTCATGCACTCCCAGATCGCATTGGCTCTGACGTCTCTGAAGGAGTTTCATCACCAGAGGTTTCCCACGTGTTCCCTGGGGTCGCTGTGGGGTCTTCTGCCAGCTTTGAAAACACTCCCTTCATTTCCCCAATCCCTCCACCCTTCAGAAAGTTTTCATCCAGGTCTGAAAAGCATCCCCAGGACGTTAGCTGCACCCTTGATTAGGGCCAGTACTCAACTTTGGTTCATAAAGAATTAGTCATCGTAGAACAGGCTCAGCTTTAGGAAGATATCCAGGAAAGAAGCTTAAAAGAGGAACGAAGATTAATTGGTTCATGTGTGAAATGAGAGAAAAAGGAGTAATAGTTTGGTAACATGGGATGTTGAAGTATGCTATGCAGTCTCAGCAGGCTGACATTGGGCAGTGTGACATTGGTTAATTCCTTAAGCCTTCTGGTAAATTCCTCAGCTGTGAGATGGATGTAAGAGTTACAGAGAGGATGAAATCTCTTAACATTGAGAAAAGCACCTGGCACATGGCAGGTGTCCACAAGAGGCTTTTACTATTTTTAAGTTCTAGCAGTAGAACCCTAGGGCTTCAGAGGTAGACGGGATTGTCTGGTGGCGCCTAGTCATTTCATAAACAAGGCCCTAGGAGGACTCGGCTCGTCAGCATGGAGCCCAGGTTTAGGTTTCTCGACTCCCGGTTCCTTCTGGGGCACCAGAGTGAGATCCTGTGTAGACTTGAACAAGAGGCAGTTTGGGGCATGTTGTAGCATTTCTGCTAATGTAAGCCATACCCCCAAGAAACATGACCATATTGGTTCTGTGGAGTTTGGTGTCTAGAGAACGGAGGTAGTGGCAGATGGCTTGCTGTGTGTGTATTGTTTGCACCTTATGAATACTGAACTGTGTGAATTATTGTTTATTTTTTTAGCAAAGTAGCAGTTGGGGGCTGTAGGCTCCATCAGGAGGGTCCACCCGCCCCACCTGGTCACATATACCCATCTGTTTGGGCTCCAGGTGCGGCGGCAGCACATGGAGCGTTGTACCAGCTTCCTGGTGGACGAGCTGGGCGTGGTAGATCGAGGCCAGGCTGGAGACCGCATCTTCTTTGTATCTGCCAAGGAGGTGCTCAACGCCAGGATCCAGAAGGCCCAGGGCATGCCTGAAGGAGGTGATGATGGAACAGACTTCCGCCTTTTCCCTGGTGTTTGAGACATTGGGTCTCATGCCAGGTCAGCCAGTAGAAAATAGTTCTGAGAACGAGGTGGTGAGAAGAGGCTTGAGTGAGAAGCTGTTTGCTTCCCAGTGTTTAGCCAAGTGCCCAGTCAGCTTGGCTTTGTGGGTTTTCACCAGTTTCCTCTGCTGCCAAGTTATTGGGTTGGTGCAAAAGTAATAGCGGTTTAAAAGATTTAAAATACCATGTTTCCCCGAAAATAAGACCGAGCCGGACAATCAGCTCCAATGCGTCTTTTTGGAGCAAAAATTAATATGAGATCCGATCTTATTTTACTACAAGACTGGATATAATATAATTAATATAATATAATAATACAATACAATACAAGGTGTAATACAACGTAACGTAACACTGAGTCTTATATCATGTAATACAATATAAGACTGGGTCTTATATAATATGATACAAGACCGGGTCTTACATTAATTTTTGCTCCAAAAGATGCATTAGAGCTGATTGTCTGGCTCAGTCTTAGTTTCGGGGAAAAACGGTAATTGGAAAAACAGCAATTACTTTTGCACCAGCCTACTATTTCGGGACTGATGGTGTGCAATTCTCCTAGGGGGCGCTCTTGCAGAAGGCTTTCAAGTGAGGATGCTTGAGTTTCAGAATTTTGAGAGGAGGTTTGAGGTGAGTCCTTTGATTCTGGTATCTGGCGATTCTGGGCCTCCTTAGCTGTCACCAGTTGTGTCCCTTGGCAGTGAAAGCCAGAGCTGGACCCCTGGCTGGTGGTCCCTGGTGGCCTCCCTCAGTACCTCTTGTCTGTTCCAGGAGTGCATCTCCCAGTCAGCGGTGAAGACCAAATTCGAGCAGCACACGGTGCGGGCCAAGCAGATTGCGGAGGCAGTTCGCCTCATCATGGACTCTCTGCACATCGCGGCCCAGGAGCAGCGGTAAGAAGCGGGACCTCGGACGGGTGGGGGGAGTGTGGGAAGTGACCGCCTGACCCCCTGTCTGGGGACGGGCCCAGGCACAGAGCTGGCAGAGCTGAGTCTCTGGGTGCCCCGCAGGTCCCCCTCCCCAGGCACCAGGCCACATTAGGTCCATGGAGCAGCCTGGCGAGGGTGGGCCGTTGGGGTCTGTGTGTCCCACCAGGCCTGTGCAGCACAGTCCCCTGAAATGCCGCCCCCACAAGCCCAGCCATTCTCAGAGCTGGAAGCAGAACACTTTTTTTTTTTTAATAACTTTTTTGGGGAGATATATATTAAAATATAGGAAAGTACAGAGAATAAGTTAATACCTTGCTTCCGCCACACGGAATTGACAGTCGACATTTGCTTTATATTATTTTTAAGTTAAAATAAAACACACAAAAAATGTTAAATACATTTGATTCTTCAGCCTCTTGTCCCAATGTCGCTGTGCCCACCTCAGAGGCCGCCATGATCATGAATTTTGTGTAGTCTTATCCATTTAAAAAGTACTTTTTAGATAAATCCTGAAGATGCTTTGTATATGCTTTAAGTGTACAAATATGGCCTCGTACTGCGTGTGTACTGACCTAGCTTTTCTTTCCTCTCAGCATCATTTTTGCCCTTACTTTTGTTTTATTTTATTTTATTTATTTATTTATTTATTTATCCCCCCCTTTTCTTCCGCTTCCCCCCACTCCAGTTCAAGCCGTTGTTTCTCAGTCTGGTTGTGTAGGACACAGCTCCCTGGCCCATGCTGGTGTTATGAGCCTTGCGCTCACCCCCGGCTGAGGCAGTCAGTCACCAGTCGTTGGTTGTCAGTCACCAGTTGTCCGCTCACAGCAGCTCACGGCAGCTCTTGCCGGTTGCCGGCCACTCTGGCCACTGGAGGGGGCCCACGGTAGCCCACGCACACAGCAGCCCACTGCAGCCCACGGCAGCCCAGCTCCAGGGAGAGCTGTTGTTCACAATCTTAGCTGTAGAGGGCGCAGCGCACTGGCCCACGTGGGAATCCAACCGAATGCCTTAGGCCCGGTGCTCCAACCGCCTGAGCCACCAGGCCGGTCTGCCCTTACTTTTGTTGATACATGTAGTTGAGTTTATGACTGTTAACTGCTATAGAGTATTCCGTTGTGAATATACCTCATTTTCCCACTGATTGATTTTTAGATTTCATTTTTTTTTCTATTGCAAACTCTACTGCAGTGGACATCAGTTCACGTGTCCCCTCCCGCACATTTGTGCGAGTCTTTCTGGGACTAATTCCGGGAGGTGGAATGGTTCTGTTTTAGGGTATGTGCATTTTCAGTGTTAGCCAATTTTACTTTGTTGCTTTCTGAAACATCTAATCCCATTCATAGTCCCACCAGCAGGATGTACTGGAACTCCCATTCCCCGACCCTCACCAGTATGTCAAATGTGGTGAGTTTTGGAGACTTCTTGGTAGAGAGTAGTACCTCTTTTAAATTTCATTTCCCTGATTACTAGTGAAGAGGAGCATTTTTTTCTATGATAACTGGCAGAACTTGTTCTAAACCCCTGAAGGCATCCTCCCCGCTGTCACATCTTCCAAATGGAAGACTTGAGAGTGAGTGGTTGGTGCATCTCTCCCTCATTCCTGGGGAGGGGAAGAGCACGCCTCTGGGTGTGTGTGAATCTGCCTAGGCCCCCTGCCAAGATCACAGCTGGGGCCCATGCAGGCTTTCTGGCGTCCCCTCTTGCTCCTCTGCGGGGACCTGGGTCTAGTAACCAATGCTCTTTCTCAGGGTTTACTGCCTGGAAATGCGTGAGGACCGGCAAGAGCGGCTGAGATTCATTGACAAACAGCTGGAGCTCTTGGCACAAGATTACAAACTCAGAATTAAG
Organism: Rhinolophus ferrumequinum; assembly: GCF_004115265.2. NCBI lineage: Eukaryota > Metazoa > Chordata > Mammalia > Chiroptera > Rhinolophidae > Rhinolophus > Rhinolophus ferrumequinum. The sequence continues at coordinate 8,160,003 of NC_046292.1, forward strand.
CAGATTACCGAGGAAGTCGAGAGGCAGGTGAGAAATGGGGAGGAAGCACTTTGGGGAGATTCGGACTGCTGTCCAGGGTGCTGGCAAAGTGTAAAAGCAGACCTCGTGGGGGCTCCTCAGCCTTCCAGAAAGAAGCTGTGGCCCTGATGCAAGAATGCAGAGCCTCTCTGGGTTCACCGTTCCATTGTGTGACCCTGGGCAGGTCCCCTTCCAGATCTTAGATGAGTGATTGGTCAGCCAGTTTCTCATGTCCCTTCTACCTCAAAGCTTGAATTCCATGGATGAGCTGAGGAAACTGCTGGCTTGCGGGGAAGGAGATACAGTCTCTGAGAATCTGGTAGACGCTCCCCTGCAGATTTGAACCCCATTCATCCTTGATACTAAACAGCGCGCTTCCTTCTGTAGGTGTCGACTGCGATGGCTGAGGAGATCAGGCGTCTCTCGGTGCTGGTGGACGAGTACCAGATGGATTTCCACCCTTCTCCAGTCGTCCTCAAGGTTTATAAGAACGTGAGTCGTTATGCAACAGGTGCTGTGGACAGGGCCCCCCCCTTCATTCCTTTTGGCTCCTGGGTAGAATCACCAGGCAAACAGCACGTCAGCCCCTGCCAGTCTGTGTCAGGGCCCTGCAGCCAAGGAGACGACACCCAGGCCTCACTCCGCTTTCTGTGGTCACTGGGGGGCGTAGGCCAACCAGCCTCCTATCTCCTTGTCCCTTGGCTCCCCAGAAGGACCCCCTGACTTGGGGTGCTGCTTCTCTCAGCCTCTCTCATCTGGTTACAGGAACTGCATCGCCATATAGAGGAAGGACTGGGCCGAAATATGTCTGACCGCTGCTCCACGGCCATCACCAGCTCCCTGCAAACCATGCAGCAGGAGATGATAGGTCAGTGCGGCAACGGAACTCGGGTCCTCGGCTCTGGGCTGCCCAGAGCTCAGCTTCGGAGGCCAGGCTGCAGACATAACGACCTTTCCTTGTCTGTCACCTTTTATGACGAGTCAGCTCGATAACTTAAGGTTCTGGGTGTGTGTCGTGCATTCATTCCACACCTAGACTTCGGAGCTGTCTTGTGTTACCACGTGGGACTGTCACAGGCTGAGAGTGTAGCCTGCTCCTTAATCCACGCGAGGCATAAATGTCAGCAGGGATGGAGCCTAGGTCTGCGTACCCCTGGGGGAGCGGGCCTGCCTGCCCTGAGTGTGGCATGCTGGCCCCACAGGCCTGCTCATCCAGGTTTCCGGGCAGAAGCATCAGCGTCCATGGCCATGGCTGGCTTGGCACCGGGGTGGCACACAATGGAGCTGACGTGCTTTCTCCCCACTCCCCTTCCTGACAGACGGCTTGAAACCCCTCCTTCCTGTGTCTTTGCGGAGTCAGATCGACATGCTGGTCCCTCGGCAGTGCTTCTCCCTCAGCTACGACCTGAACTGTGACAAGTTGTGTGCTGACTTTCAGGAAGACATCGAGTTCCATTTCTCTCTCGGGTGGACCATGTTGGTGAATCGGTTCCTGGGTCCCAAGAACAGCCGCCGGGCCCTGATGGGCTACAACGACCAGGCAAGCAAAGTCCCTCACCCTTGGGCAGTGTGGGAGGTAAGTCTGCATCCTGCCTCCTCACCCACGAACCATTCTGGAAGGGCTTCCCGAGGTCGACTGCCATGGCACGTGTGCCACCCCACAGGGTACCACGGTCAAGGTTTTTGCCATAAATCCATCTAACTTTATCCTAAGCACTAATATTTGTGGAAGTATAAATGCTAGTAGGATTTTTTTGTAATACATTAAGTCACTGTTGGTACTATTAAATTACATTAAATTAAGTACTATTAAATAACTTCTAATACATGTGACTATTAAATGCAGAAGGCCTATAAAATATCTACTCTTATACCACCGTTTTAACGTTTAGATTTTACACCACCTGTTTACCACTTGAATTACTGCATGTACTGCTCTTGGTACACGTCCCACACTTTGGGGGACAGTGCTGATGCCTTCCAGGATGGCTACTGCTCATATTTTGGGGTATCCTGCAATGCTCACCTTTGGCCAGACGGGTCTGTTATGAAGCTTAAATCCTCTTTGCAACTTGAGAAGCTCATTTCCCCCTTTTTGCCCTTTGGAAGTTGAAGAGCCACCTTTAGCCTCGAGGGTCACTGAGGGTTTTATTGAATAAGCCCCACTCTTCTTACCCCTCTCCTCGTTTCTCTCTTCAGGTTCAGCGTCCCGTCCCTCTGACACCAGCCAACCCCAGCATGCCCCCCCTGCCACAGGGCTCCCTCACCCAAGAAGAACTCATGGTTTCCATGGTCACTGGCCTGGCCTCCCTGACATCTAGGACCTCCATGGGCATTCTTGTTGTTGGAGGAGTGGTGAGTGACAAGCCCTGCTTGGAAAGGGGTTGGGGGAGGACAGGTGGGCGGGGACTGGGGCACAGTTCTGAGGGTATTCCCTGCATTGGCCTAGCATCTAACAGCGGGCACAGCATCTGCAACTTTAGTCATTTAACATACATTTATTGACTTATTTAAGGCAACTAACATGACATTTAGATAGCACCATTCCCATTTTAGAGATAAGGAAAGTCTGTGGTTGGTTTGCCAGGGATACACAGAGAAGACTTGAACTTTGTTCCCATGTGCCCCTAAGGCCATGTTCTTTCCCCTGTGGGGCCTGAACTGCGTGGTGGGTAGGGAAGTGACCTGGGCAATTGACAAGCCTGGGTTCTAGAGAGCTGGGGATGAAATCGAGAGCAAAACTTGCAAGGGTTTAAGACAAGAGGGCAAACCGGGCCTTGAATCCTTCTTTCTCCCTCTCCTGGTTTTATGGCCCTTTTCCTTTCCACCTGAATGCCTGAAATTACAGATTGCCTTCTTGATACCTAGGGTATTCCCTACGTCCCGACCCACGATACACTGCAGCCAGAGTAACTTATGCCTTGAATTTTCTTGATGATGTGGGCAGGTTCTCTCTGTCATGGGCATTTGGCTTGTAGAGTGGTGGCAGAAAGTAACTGTAACCAAACTGTCAGGTACTGTGTTCTCAGCTCGTAAGATTTGGGTGAGACAAAGCTAAGGCCCCTCTTCCTCCCCATCTACAGAAAGCACATGCTTGGTTCTTTCATGGAGGTGACCTGGTGGAGGGTCATTGGCTGAGACACTGACACTTGTCACCCTTTTACAGTGTCTTGCTTTACCCAAATAGCCCTGTGAATTGGGTGGAAACCTTATGCTGGTTCTGTGAGGAAACAGGTGTACAGAACCTTGCCCAAGGTCATAGCCAGGATGGCAGTCTGCTCTAGAGCCTCGGTTTCTGGCTCCAAATCCAGTGCTCATTGAATGTATCTGCAGTGCCTTGGAGCAAAGTATTGTGAAAGAAACCATCTGCTCAGGAATGATGGTGGAATTCAACTTGACAGTGTCGTCAGTACATTTATCTTTAGGAAGTCTGTGTTACTGGACCTGTGCTTCTGGCCCTAACACTCCCATGCTCTGCTTTGCACAAGTCACGTGTGCAAACACTAGCGGGGCCAACACTAAGTTTCCCTCATTTTTATTTTTTATTTTTTATTATTTATTTATTTATTTATTTTAGGAGGGCGCAGCTCGCAGTGGCCCATGTGGGGATTGAACCTGCAACCTTGGTGTTGTTAGCACCGTGCTCTAACTAGCTAACCGGCTACCCCAAGTTTCCCTTATTTTAAAGCTAGAGACATTCTCTGCCCTTCTGGCCTCAGTGGGATTAAAGGAGACATTGAAAGAGCTATTCTGAGGCGCAACACAAAGGCTCCTTGACTGGGGCTCTTGCGAAAGTCCTGGCAGCGACAGGCCGCGATGATGGGCGGGGGGGTGGCAGAGGTTGCACTGGCTGACCACTGTGCTCCTGCAGGTGTGGAAGGCGGTGGGCTGGCGGCTCATTGCCCTCTCCTTTGGGCTTTATGGCCTCCTCTACGTCTACGAGCGCCTGACCTGGACCACCAAAGCCAAGGAGAGGGCCTTCAAACGCCAGTTTGTAGAATACGCCAGCGAGAAGCTGCAGCTCATCATCAGTTACACCGGCTCCAACTGCAGCCACCAAGTCCAGCAGTGAGTGGCCCGCCAGTCCCGAGGGGCAGCGCCAGCTCCGGGGTTCAGGTTCAGGACTTCCCTCGGGGCTCCCTTCCGGCCTTGGCCCGGAAGCCATTGGGTCCTAGCATCATCCGCGGCGGGCCTTCAGCTGTGCTGCGCTAGCTTGAGGACAGGGATGGGGACAGGCAGCTCTCCAGGGACCTATGGCCTAGGCTGGGCCCAAGCAGTTGTCTGGTCCCCCAAAGAAGGAGGACGGTAGAGGAGTGACGTTACTTGAAGGATTTTTTTAAAGGTTGCCATGAAGGGCTTGGGTTGTGCATGAAGCTTTGCAATTCTAAGCCACAGCCCGCTCTTCATGGCACGTCTTCGCTTGATCTCGGTGGTGGGGGTGAAATGCTAACTGCTGTGTGGCAGGCCCTTGCTAGGCATTTTGTGCCTAATTTTTCGTTTTCTCCTCCAACCCCTTAGCGGTAGGCGTTGTTTTTCTTGGTATCTGCCTTTTCAAAATGAAGAAATAGACTTGGAGAGTAGTCCCTTGTCCCCTGTCACTCGGCTCATTAGCAGCAGAGCCAAGATATGAGTCCTGGTGTCTTGTGCCCAAGCCGGGCACACACTCTGGTGATGCCGAGTGTGTGTGGTGGTTGTGATGGGCACGACCTCAGCAGGGGGTAGGGAAGAGTCTGCCAGACCTGGACCGGTGCAAGGCAGAGCTGCCAATAGGTGACAGTGGGTCCGGCTGCTGTCCTGCTCTGGGTGGCTCGGGTTTAGCCCCCAGTGCGGTCCTGCGAAGCATCCTTGTAGCCTGGTTGACCCCAACTGACTCTCTGTCCCTCAGGGAACTGTCGGGGACTTTTGCTCATTTGTGCCAGCAAGTCGACGTCACCCGCGAGAACCTGGAACAGGAAATCGCCGCCATGAACGAGAAAATTGAAGTTCTTGATTCACTTCAGAGCAAAGCAAAACTGCTCAGGTGAGCTTGGCCTGGACGGCGGGAAAGGTTGGCTCTGGTGTGTGGCGCAGGCACGTTGGGAGCTCAGCTGTTTGTCTGTGTCTTGGGCGTGGACACAAATCTCTCTGGTGGGCATTTCGCTCGCTCATGTGTTAGGTGTTTGCTGGGCACCTGCTAGGTGCCAGATGCGGGGCTAGCGCGGAGCCTCAGTGTGACGGAGTCACTGCCGTCCGGGCACCTGCAGTCAGGGCCATGGTGGCCACAGAGGAACCAAGCAGGATGGGACCGTGAGGTTACAGCTCACTGGCACCTTCTTAACTGCAGCGTCTCAGGCACTTGACACGAGCTGTTCCACTCAACCTTCAGCATCCTTTCAGGGTCACATCATCATCTCCATTTTATAAAAAGGAAGATTGGGGCCTACAGAGGTTAAGGAACTTGTCTGGAATCTCACAGTACGTGGTCAGTCCAGGTGTGCTTGGCTCCTGCGCCCCCTGATACTACATGTTGATTGTCTTCTGTTGTCTGCTGTGTGCTGGGGACACTGGGCTAGACCCACCCTACACATCTTACCCCATTTCTCTTTGAGCGCAGGGAAGGGGACAGATAAGCATTTTTACCCACAGGAAAGCTGGCTGGGTAGCAGGTAACCAACGGGGCCCTGATTGCAACCCAGATTTGCATGGGGCCTCTGTTGAATCTCAGAGTTTGCTGAACAGAGTCTTGATCTAAGGAGTCAGGAGTCCTGGGTTCTGGTCCAGGCACTTGTATTCGGGCAAATCCCTGAGCCATCCTGTGTCGCAGTTGTTACCTGTAAAGTGGAGTTAAGACTTCATGACACAGTCAGAGCTGAATGTGTCTGTGCTCTGTAAAAGTCCTCGGCCGCTCAGCCTGAGATAACATCAGCACTTGGGGACCCTGTGCTTCCTGCCCCCGCCCCTGACGTCAGCACCAAAGGGAGCTGCATCAGAAGGCACGGGCTCCAGTCCCCTTAGCAGATAAATGGACTTCCCCTTCCCTGACTGCACTATGTGCCCTCCGCCCACCTCCCCAGCAGCCATTTTCTTCCCCCCCCCCTTCTTCCGCCTCCCCCCATTCTGGTTCAAGCCGTTGTTTCTCAGTCTAGTTGTGTAGGACACAGCTTCTTGGCCCATGTTGGTATTACGAGCCTTGCACTCCCCCAGCTGAGACAGTTGGTTGTTGGTCGGCCACTCACAGCAGCTCATGGCAGGTCTCGCTGGCTGCCAGCCGCTCATGATGACTGCCGGCCACTCACGCTGGCCGCCAGCCATCAGCCGCTCCTGGCAGCACACAGCAGCCCACGGCCGCTCACGCTGGCTGCCGGCCGGCCACTCCTGGCAGCACACGGTAGCCCACTGTCAGCCCAGCTCCAGGGAAAGCCGTTGTTCACAATCTTAGCTGTAGAGGGCGCAGCTCCCTGGCCCTCGTGGGAATCGAACCGGCGATCTCAGCCTTAGGAGCATGCTCCAACCACCTGAGCCACCGGGCCGGCCCCCAGCAGCCATTTTCCAGGGACACTGCTCATCCCCTGGGAACTGTCAGGATGTGTGTGGGGGGGTGGGGTGGGGGTTCTGCTGCCTGTCAGCCACAGGGACAGGGTGAACCTGAAACGGGATAGGCAGGAAAACTGAGTTCCTGCCAGTTCAGGACTTGCCTGTGGTCCCAGGGTGAAGCAGACATGGCTTGACAGTCGGAGAAGCCTGCCTTTCGGCTCCACCACTTCTTAATCGTGTGCCTGGAGGGTCATTTCATCTCTCTGGGCCTCATTTTCCTTGTGTGTAAAAAGATGGAGGTTATAGGAGGAGTAAATGAGGCTCCGTGTCACGTGTCCTTAGAACAGCGCCTGGCGTGTAATGCCAGTATTATCTGTTGTTAGCTGTTAGCACTACAAAGTCCCCATTTTTCTGCAGGAATAAAGGTGGTTGGATGGACAGTGAGCTCAACATGTTCGTGCACCAGTACCTGCAGCCCAGCAGATAGTGGGCAGCCTGGAGCCCGCGCCTGCGTGGAGAGGGCAGTGCTGCCAGCTGCACGGGGCCTCCACCGGGGCCTCCGCCAGGGCCGTGAGAATGAAAGCACCCTCTGTCTCATACAGTTTTGAGCCCTTAAACACTAGTTACCTGCCCCTCCTCCGCCTGCTGCTGCAAGAGATTTTCCAGCTCGTACCCCTGAAGGAGACTTTTTTTTTTAACGGTGACTACGGACAGCATGGGACTGAGAAGTCACGTCGAGTCTTCTCTCTGCTTTGTCAGGTTCCCTTGATTGAGAATCACTTGACTGCTTGATAAGGTCTTGGATCTCCCAGTGTTGCGAATGCCTGCTTGGAGCCTGTCGGGGTATCAGGCAGGCACCCCCTCCTCCGGCCAACACTAATACTGACCCATGCACACCTGCTCTCCTCGCCCCAGCACACCTGCAGAAAAAGGCCACCTTAGGAGGTGGGTGGACTTTCTTCCCAGATTGCATCGGCAATAGTACTATCCCAGAAGGACTTGTGGCTTGTGTGTCAGTTCCTTCAGCTTTCATGCTTTGTCCCATTTGCAGAGCCTTTCAGACACGTCTTGGTTGTGGGGCTCAGTCCGGATGCCTTGGGTTTTAGGTGAGGTGGTCCCTGTGCCAAGAGGGGAGTGAAGATGCAGCAGAGACAACTGGAGTAGCGAGAAGAACTTAGGGGCGCTGTTGTGGAGGGGTGTGTCCCCGTCCCGATGCCTGTGCTGTTGTGGGAGCTGCCCTTACCTTGACAAGGAGGGGGATGTGTCCCTCCTCTCCTCACTGTCCCCTGTTCTAGTTTTGGCCCTTGGCCTGTGGAGTCTGGTTTTATTATTGGTGAAAGATGGTTTAGTCGAGATTGTTAAAGAATGTAGTAGAAGGAAAGATGGAAGGAAGGGGACCTCGGCGCAGGCTGAGAGGAGTGGGCCCCATTCAGGACAGCTGGAGAATGGAGTTGACGTAGAACAGAACCCTTCACCTGACCTCACTGAGAGGCTCGTGGGGTCAGAGAGCCTGTCTCACTCGCTTGATTACATCCTTGTTACGCCCCTTAAGAGACATGTGCCCACCCCGCCTTGGCCATCAGTCCTCTGGGCTAAGTCTCCTGTGCCAGTGATGCTGCATTTGGCCAAGTGTTAGTGTGGGAACCCAGGACCCACCTTCCCGCCTTCCCCGATCCCATCTCTGACTGACACACATGTGGCCTCCTGTCAACTTTGAGAAATGTTTCCCGTTGTTGAGTTTGGCTATTGTTATTGGTTAAAGTGGGGGCAGGTTCTTGTCTCCAGTGTGTAGTCAGGGGCAAGTAGCCTTTGGGTGACAGCCTTTGCAGCACAGATCAGAGAACATGCTAGAAACAAGCAGTACCTCTCCCAGAACGAGGCAGGGCTCAGACAATGAGCCTGGGACTTTGAATCCACCTGCTTTCCGTCTTCAGGGATGTGAGTTGGTGGCCTCTGCTCACTGATGGGTGGCCACGCAGGTGCGTCCTCACCAGGTACCTGCTGGTTTTTCAAACCCTCAGTCTCCTTGTTATGTGGAACAAAACGATGGACTTTGCCCAGGTCGGCGTGCGGGAGGCGCTTTGTCAGGCCTAGATGGTAGCCACCTCCCTGTGTGCCAGGAGAAGTCAGTGCCACACAATTCCAATGAATTTTGTATTTTGGGGGGGAAAAATTATTTAAAATAAGTAAACATGAATTTTTTTGAATGTAGCCCCTGGGCAGTGAATGGAATTTTGAGCTTATACAATAAGTCAAATGCAGTGTATACCACTAAGGGAGAGACTTTCTGAAAGAAATGTGGCAGAAAACACTGATTTAATGCTGCTGACTTTGTTCTCTGTTTTTATGTTCATTTGCTGGAGTGTGAGACGTGCTTCACACAGTGAGTTTTTTCTCTGATGTATTTAAGGTGATATATTTGCCTGAATTACTCCTGTATCATTGCTGATAATATTGGAAACTAAAATAAAACTCGTTGGAAACCCTTTGTGGAATCTCCTCAGTTTACTGTTCCGAAGACTCCCTTTGACACAGCCGAGTCTGCAGGCTGTATGTTGAAATGACCTTATCTGTATTTAGGGGAAGTTGTCACCATAATCTGCCTGTGGGTTCCTCCTCACTCCTGGAAGGACTCTGATACTCTCAGAAGAACAAAATCTAGAGTGATTTCTTTACCGATTTCGCTATAACTCCAAACTATTTTTCACGTAAAAAGTCATGACTCAGACTGGTCCACCCTAGTTTGCTTTCTGAGAACTTGGCTGTGACCTTTTCTTTCTCTTTTTTTTTCTGAAGGTCTCAGCAGTGGCTGCAGGCATGAGTAGTCAGTTTGCTTGGTCCCCCACACCTGTGCCCTGGGCTGTGGCTCCGCCCACTGCCTGCAGTGCTGGTCTTTTTCAGAGGCCTCCACATTTTGGTGGATGGCAACCTCCTCCTTCCAGGTTCCCAAGCCACACACTTGGAGCATCGTCCTGGACTCCACTGTCACATGCTGCAACTAACCTGTCAGTTTCTGTCTTCAGTACACAGCCAGACTCTGACCACTTTGCTCATGCCATCCAGCCACCCCTCTGACCAGCTTTCTGCCACCTCACTCGGCCCCTCCTCCCACCATGGCCCTTTTGTGTTGGTGTCACGGCCAGCCAGAGTGACCTTGACGTGGATTTGAGAGAGAATCAACTCATGTTCCTTACCTGCTCAAAACACTGCTTTGGCTCCCTGTCCCACCCAGAACGAGGCCCAAGTCCTTGCGGTGACTTTTGGGGTCTGCACGGCCACCGACCGCCCCTCACTTCCTGTTGCCTGTGTGTCGGCCACCCCGGCTCCTTGCTGTGCCTTGAAACTGCTCAGCACACTTGCCCCGTAAGGCCTTTGCCCTGCCTGACCCTCTGCCCGTTCTTCCAGAGAGCACCACAGCCAGCCAACTCCTCTCCCTCCAAGTTACGTCATTGCCTGGTCCGCCCAGACCCCCTCCCTTAATGTCTGTCTCCTTCCCGATCCCCGGCACTTCTGAGTACCCTTCCCCTTACAACCTGAGTAACACACATGTTTTCCATAATAGTCCTTAGCTAACACGTAATTCTGTTTTTTTGTGTCTCTACCTGCTAGAACATAAGCTCTGAAGGGCTCAGATTTGTCTGTTTTGTTTATTGATATGTGCCAAGCATCTAGACCAGTGCCTGGCACAGGATCACAACTCAGTAAATACTTGTCGAATTAACGAGTCCTGTCCTGAGAACACAGTCCAGCCACTTTCAGTCCTCTAGCGTTGGGGGACAGAACAAACGCTACTGGAAGCTTCCTACAGGTAGGCACGGCACGGGGGGGTTTTCAGGTGTTCAAGCCTCAGCAGCTGCAGGGGTGATGGAGCCTGAGAGGGGCCCAAGTCCTCATTTCCCAAAGCCCAGTGGCTTTCAGTTGTACTTTTTCACCCTAACCCACAGATACACATCATGATCCAGTATACACATGTGTAAGTGAAACCAGAAATTTTACATCAACCATTGCCCTTTCTGCAACCCACAGGTATTTTCTCATTAAGCAGCAGCTATTTGCAACCCACAGAATCGTTCACCAGCTACTCCTGGGTGATGGCTTGCCGTTTGAGAAAGGGCGTTTGCCGCCGTTTGCCTTACCCACCACCACCTAGCTCTGTCTTCCCAGGCAAGGCCAGACTCATTCCTGTGGCTTCTCAGAGCTCTGGGGAATCCGAGAGGCTGGAATTTGGGGCCCTCCAGTAACGGTCGCCATTTAATCACAAAAGGTATGAGGCCAGGAAGGTATCTCGCTGTTCCAAGTCTGGCCCTCCTCACAGATGTCAGCTAAAGTCACTCTGTCTTCCAGGACAGGATTTTCTGTCTCTGAGTCAGACCATTAGGCTTGAGGTTAGAATGGCTAGCTTGTCTTGAGAGCTTAGCGTGGGTCAGACCTTATATGCATGAACCCAAATCCTCTCCAAAACTCAGTGGTCTATCTTCCTCTTTGTAAAAATGAGGGAAGCTCATTAATTCACCAAAATATTTGAGCATCTCCTATGTGCTAGTTAGCAGGGTTCTAAGCAACGGAGGTAGAGCAGTGAATAGGTGGATAAATCGCTGCTTTATGGAGCTCGTACGCTAGTGGGGAAGGCAGACAACTGGCAAAACCAATTGAGTAAAAGACATAATATGATGTCAGAAGATGAGGACTATGAAATGAGGCAGAGGAAGGTGGGGGAGGGTGTAACAACGGTTGGTTGGGGTGGGTCTTGCGAGCAGATATTTGAAGAGACTTCAATGACGCCCTGTGAATATATCTAAGGCAAGGCATTCCTGGCAGAGGGAGCAGCATGTGCAAAGGCCCTGAGATAGGAACATGCTCAACATCTTCAGGGAACAAGATGAGACTAGGGGGGCAGGAGAAGAGTGAGGGAGGTGGAGAGTAGTAGGAGATAAGATGGAGAAAGTACCTGCGGGCAGCCTGGCTTCTGGCAGGCCCCTGTGAGGACTTTTACTATGAGTGAGGTAGAGGCCATTGGAGTTTAGAGAAGAGGAGTGACACGAGTGACTTACATCCTAAGTCCCACGCAGCGGGGGAGGAGACAACAGAGGGTAAGGACAGAAGCAGGGAGACCCGTCAGAGGTGACTACAATATTCCAGGGAGGAGAGGACAGAACCTTGGACTAGGCAGCCGTGACGAGGTGGTGAAAGTGGTCAGGTTCTAGAGACCTTTTGAAGATAGCAACAATGTGATGTGCTGACAGACCGGGTGAGTCGTGGACGACCCAAGGGTTTTGTCCTGGGTACGTGGTAGGATGAGGAAAACTTCAGTGGAGCGGGAATTGGGAGAAGATCAGGAGTTCCATTTTGGACATTATAAATCTAGGGTCCCTGCTCTGTAGTAGGATATGTGCGCTTGGAGCTCAGGGAAATCTGGCTGGAAATACACGTTGGGAGTCAGCACGTGGGTGGTGCCTGGGCCAGGGTTCCCCCGAAAGCAGAGCCTAAAGCAGAGGGCTCCTGCGCCCTCATTTTGTTTTGCAGAGCAACCCAGAGGAGCGGTACGGGAGGGAGAGAAGTCAGAAAAAGGGAGAGGTCGCATAAGGAGCTCTCATTTAGTGGCGGCCAGCGCCATTGTGGCCGTGGCTGCCACTAAGTGGGACTGCAGCATCAACAGACTGTGACCCTGAGATGCCAGGTAAATGAGTCTCAGCACCATTTCTTAGTGGGGAGAAAAGGGGAAGACTTTATCTACCGTCTCCTCTTCCCATTGGTTGAAGATTTGCCCCCTGGGGCATTGTCTCGCTGCACTTCTGGGTTGCATGTGTAAACATGGGTGCTAAGTTAAGGCCCATGGTAGGTGGTGGAGGTGAGAGGGGCACAGGGTGGGCAGCATGGTGCGGGCAGGTTGTGTTGGCATCAAATCACTCAGCTGGAACAAAAGGAAGGAAGGCCAAGAGGGTCTGTAGGGGTGAAACAGTCCAGCCCCCAAACCACTCAGAGCTGCCCTTGTCTTTCGCTCCCTGCTTCCCCGAGAGAGAAGGTCTAAGTCCTATGGAACAGAGTCCCCTATGAGGTGGCAGCCAGCACCATCTCTGTCTCAGAGGATTAATGGCCTCAGCTACCTACCGGTCCCTAGTCTACCCCCGTTCTGGATTTTTCCCTTATCCTGGCCTAAGGCTGCAGCTGGTCTGGTTATTTCCTGATGGGGCTGATCCAGACCTTCATTGCCGGGCGTCTGAGCCCTTGGTTGTCTTGCCCTGGTTGCCACAGTTGCCACTTAACCATTATCCGTGGGTGTAGAGACACCCAAGGGGGTTCCCCACCGCCCCCTGCCCCACTGTGCGGCAGCAGCCCGGACTCCTCAGCGTGATCCACTACCCTCAGCAGTGCCTGAGAGGGTGTCATGGTGTAAGAGTGGCAGTGGTCCCTTGCCAGCTAGTGCAAACGTACTGCGGCTGTGGTCTGGTTTGCTTCCTTGCTTCACATCTTTTAATAACTTGGAGATATAATTTATGTACAATACATGTTTAAGGTGTACAGTTTGCCAAGTTTGGACAGATGTATGCACCAGTGAAACCACAAAGACTCCTCATGTCCTTTTGTCATCGCTCCCCTGACCGCGTCTGATCTATCATTATAGGTTAGTTTACATCTTCTAAAGTTTTATCTAGCTGGCAGCCTACAGTATGTACTCTTTCTTTTCCACTTGGTATAATTATTTTCAGGTTTATCCATATTGTTCTGCGTATCCGAAGTTTATTCATGTTTATTCCTGAGCAGTACCTATATTTGGAATTACAATGTAGCCACTATGAACATTCATAGGCAAGTCTCTGTATGGACAATATTTTTCCCTTGGATAAATTCTCAGGAGTAGAATGACTGGATTGTATAGTAGGTATACGTTTAACTTTTTTTTTAAAGCAGCTTTATTGAGCTGTAATTTACATATCTTAAGATTCACTCATTTTAAGTGTGTAAATCAGTCCGTTTAGCAAATTTACAAAGTTGTGCAGCTATCATGACAATCCAATTTTAGAACATGTTCATCACCCCCAAAATGATCCCTCATGTCCATTTACAGTAACCCCCTGTTCCCACCCTAGACCCAGGGAACCACTAATGCATTTTCTGTCTCTGTTGATTTGTCTTTTCTGGCTATTTCATAAAAATGGAATCATACAATATGTGGTCTTTTGTTTCTGGCTTCTTTCATTGAACATGAGGTTCCTCTACGTTGTCGTGTGTGTCGGCACTTCATTCCTTTTTATCACCAAATAGTTTCCATTGTATGGATAGATCACATTTAGTTTATCCATCTATGAATTGATGGACATTTGGGTGGTTTCCATTTCTTGTGGCTATTATGAATTACGCTGCCAGGATTATTACTCGTACATTCATATATGAGTCTTTGTGGGGACATGTCTTTATTTCTCTTGGGTAGACACCTCGGACTGAATTGCTGGGTCATATGGTGAATTTATACTTAACTTTTTAAGATACTGCCAACCTGTCTTCCAAAGTGGCAGTATGATTTTGCACTCCCACCATTAGAGCATGTGGCTTCCAGTTTCCACCCATCTTCTCTAACACTGGGATAGTCTTTAATTTTTCATACCATAATTTTAGACATAGAGTTATATAGTGGTATCTCACTGTGGTTTTATTTTACATTTGCCTAGTGAATGGAGCTCAGAGCATGAGGGGACTGTAGAAAGCCAGACTGATATGAAAGCTGGCGTTAGAGGTATTCCTGGTGGGTAAGGTTGCTGTGTGGATTCTCTGGTAAACCTCAGGAAGAGAGTTTTATGATGCTGAGCATCTTTTCCTGTGTTTATTTGCCACCCGTATCTCTTCTTTGGTGAAATGTCCATTCAATTCTTCTACTCATTTAAAAAAATTGTGTTGTTGTTTTGAGGATGCATTATTATTACGGATACAAATCCTTTATTAGATTTGTAATCTGCACACATTTTCTCCATCTGGTGGCTTGTTTTTCCATTAACAATGTCTTTCAAAGAACAGAAGTTAATTTTTACAAAGTCTAATTTAATTGATCACTTTTCTCTTTTATAGATCATGCTTTTGGTGTCACATCTGAGAAATTTCTGCTGATCCAAAGTCACACGGATTTTCTCCTAGATTTTCTTCTAGAAGTTTTATAGTTTTAGGATTTGCAATTAAGTCAATGATACATTTTGAGTTAATTTTTACAGATGATACGAACATGGAGGGTTCTGAAAAATTTGTTTTGTTTGGTGGTGTGTGTGTTTTTGGCATATGGATATCCAGTTGTTTCAGCACCATTTGCTGAAAATGAAAAGACTCCTTTCTCCACTGAATTGCCTTTGCATCTTTGTCAAAGTTAATTGATCATATATACTTTCACATAATAGTGGGACTATTTCTGGACTTTCTATTCTGTTTCAGTGATCTATTTGACTAGCTTGATGACAGTACTACACTCTGGAACTTTATACTCAGTCTTGAAGCAGGTAGGTCACCTGACTTTGTTCTTTGTTTTCAAAATTGTTTTGACTATCTAGGTCCTTTGCATTTCCATATGAATTTTAGAAATTGTCAATTTCTACAAAGAGACTAACTGGAATTTTGATTGGGATTGCATTGCGTCCATAGGTCTACTTGGGGAGAATTTGTATCTTAAAATTTTTGAGCCTTTCTTTTGAATTTATAAACACAGTGTATCTCTCTGATTATTTCATCTTTAATTTTTCTTCACAACATTTTATAGTTTTTAATGTGCAGGTCTTGTACTTTTTTGTCAGATTTACCCCTAAGTATTTCATTTTCATATATTCTTGATGCTGGTATTTTAAATTTTTTTCAATTTCTGATTGCTTATCGCTAATACATAGAAATACAATTGATTTGCATGTTGATCTTGTATACTGCAACTTTGCAAAATTTTTTGACAATTCTGGTGGCTCTTTTGTAGATTCCATGAGATTTTCTACTACGCTGTCTGTGAATAGACAGCTTTACTTCTTCCTTTCCAATCTAGATGCCTTTGTTTTTCTCATTGCACTGGCTGTTACTCTAGTATAAAGTTGAAGTGGTGAGAACAAGCATCCTTACCTTTTCCTGATATTAGGGGGAAAGTGTATTTTATTATGAAATATACTGTTAAATGTAGGTGTTGCCTTTTATCAGGATGAAGAAGTTCCCTTCCAGTCCTAGTTTGCTGATTTTTAAAAGTCAGAAATGAATGTTGGATTTTATCAAATGCTGGGACATCTCTCTAAGGTAAAAGACAGATTGTGGCACTCCTACTGTCAACCACTAAGAAAGAGGGACAATTCTTGGTGAATTTTTCTGCATCCATTGATGGCTTTTCTTTCTTTTTGTCTATTAATTTGGGCATTACATTGATTGATTTTAAGATGTTCTGGGCAAGTCACTTTTCTCATGGCCTTGTTTTATGCTTTGTGTGTAAAACGGGACAATTAACACACATTTTAAAGCACATTTATGAGGCTGGCATGCATTGGCATATGGAAACTACCTGGTGCATAGTAGGCTCTCCATGTAAATTCACTCATATTTTACAGACTGGATTATAGGTATCTGTTCATCATACCCTGCCTCTCTCCCTCCTCCAGACAGGGACTCCTTTTAATTCTAACCTGCCCCTCAGTGCCTAGTACAGTGCCTCTTGGCACAAAGTAGGCACGATAAATAGTTGAAAGTATGAAAGAATGGGTCACCAGACGCCGCCTACTCCGCTCGCCCTGGGTATCCCAAGGCTACATCCCAACGCGTGGGAGCAGCGTCAGATCCAGATTCTGAAACTGCCTCCGCAGAACACTGCATAGCTCGCGGCCTGTCCTGACCAATCAGAATCCGCCTTCTGGGGGCCCACCCCATTCCGAAAATAATCGACCTTGGGAGTTGACCAATCAACTGTTGAGCAACGCTGTTAGTCCCGCCCCAATGTTGAAACAGCCGTTTCAGAACGCGAAGTAACGTTCGCAGGCGCGTCCCAGCATCTGACCAATCAAGGTGAACAGATCGGGCCCCACCCCACCCCCACACTGGCAACTTGTGGAGTGGGCGGGGCGAAACTTCTGGCTGCCTAGGCTGCGGTAGGCCGCGTCGATCTGGAGCTTCCGGGCGGTAAGTGCGGGGCTGGCGTGTCCTGGGGTGGGGGAAACGGCTCGGTGAGAGGTTTCGGGTGGGTCCTCGCGGAACGTTTGGGGGCCGCGATGGGAAAGATGGATTTTACTCCAATGCTAAGGTAGGCTCAGTCACCCTTTCTCGGGGGTCCCTCTGCATCCGCCGACACTGCCTCTGGTTCTTTTGCTGCCCCAGTTTCTCTTTTGAATGTTGCCCTCCGGTTGCATTTGTGCAGCTTTTAGCTTTCCAGAGCGGGGCCGGAACCGGTGGAAGTCAGTGCAGGCTGTTCTTTTTAACGCGGTGCGAAAACGGAGACCCTTAGTAAGGCCCAGAGTCTCTGATCAGATAAAGGCGGACGCTGGGACTCCCAGGCCCCGCGGATTGGACTGTTTGACCCCCTTGCATACGAGAGACCCCCGCAGAGTCGTCTGCACTTGAATCTCCTCTTTCCCCCCCCCTTCCTTGCGGGGCATTTGTGAAATGGGTTGTGGGGCGTCCAGTGTGAGTCTGGCTTCTCTCTGCTTTATCCCCTACAGCTTGGCGCTAAGGAGTGCCCCTCCTCCCCACCACACGCCCGGTGTGGGCGGTCCACAGGTGAGGAGTGTGGGTGGGAGGGCTGGGGCAGGGTTTCTGAGAGTAGATGTATGACTGGATCCAGTGTTAAAAAGGGATTGTGTGTATTGGGGAAGACTTTCTGGTTGGGGGAGTCTGGGTTTGGGGTTCTGAGGAAAGTGGGAAGCTCCTTCCCTTTGCCTGCAGAAATCCCTTCCAGAGACATCTGTGTGTCCCTGAGCCTGGATCCCAGCGTGGGGAGTAGGGGTGCGAAGCCTCAGAGAAGGAGGAGGTGGCTTCCTAGGCCCCTCTCCACACTGCTGGGGACAGGCTGGCGTGACCATGGCCCCTGGGGCTAGATTTGTGTTCAAATTCTGGCTTTACCACTTACTGGCTGTGTGACTTGGGGCAAGTTTCTTAACTTCTCTGAACTTTGGTTTCTTCATTTGTAAAAGGAAAGGGAAGTGGGAAGGGCAGGCAGGAGAGACAAAAGAGTCCCTTCAGAAACCTGATTTGTGTTGAATTGACAAGTTGTAGTGCCTTACATTTGTAGACTTGCCCTAATTGTTTTTTATAAATTAAACTAGTCTAATCTTACAGTTAAGGTTGTTAAAAGGGGATTGTTCTCTTGGCACCTAAGGAAACACATCCTGGCCAGATTAGTAATAATAGACTTTTACTGAATGCTTATCGTGTGCCAGGCACTGTACCTGGTATGTAACATGTATTACCTCGTTGAATCTTTACAACCACCTTATGAGGTAGGTACCGTTACCATCTGTGTTTGGCAGATGAGGAATCTGAGACACAGAGAAGTTAAATAACTTGCCTGAGGCTGCACAATTAAGGAGGGATTTGAAGCCAGGCCTCTGGCTCCACAAGGCAGCCTGCTAAGCCCTGTGTCATGCTGTCTTGGCTTCAGGTAGCAGAGCTGGGCCTGGAACCCAGCCCTGAGGGCACTCTGCAGCCCAGGAGTCTGCGATATCCTCTCTCCCCTGTGGGAAGCCAGATGGTACGCCCAGGATGATGGAGACCAAGGACCTGGTGCAGCTGCGGCAGCTCAACCTGGAGCTCCTGAGGCAGCTGTGGGCTGGGCAGGATGCTGTGCGGCGGTCGGTGGCCAGGGCAGCCTCAGAGGTGGGTGTCCACCTTGGGGACTTGCAGAAGACCCGGAAGGGGCTGCTAACCCTCAGGCCAGATCTGGACCTCCAGCGTCATCCTGTGCAGCGTGCCCATTGTATTGCTGATGAGAAAACTGAGGCCCAGCAAGGGAAGGGACTGGCTTGGGACCCTGCAGAGGCTGGAACAGGGATGAGGACCCAGGCCTTCATGCCTAGTACACGCCAGCTGGGTGGGTGGCTGTGTGACCTGGCCTCTCTGTTCTAGTCAAGCCTGGACTCCAGCAGCAGCTACGACCCACAGATGCCATCGTCCCAAAGGACATCCCCTCTGGTCCTGAGAGCCTCCTGCCCACGGGATGCCCACCAAGGTGACCCTGGTGATATGTCCTCGCCTGGCAGGGCCAGCTCTGTGGTGAGCTCTCTCCCACCTGCCAAGTGCCAATACCAGGAGTCCCTGAGCCCACTGAGGCCCTGCTCGGCCCCCTTGCTGGCCACCTCAGACTCGAGTGATCCAGAGTATTCCGCAGAGCTGGAGGCACAGGCCCGGATGTCCATCCTGGATCAACAAAGCAAGCTATCCAAGGTAACATGGGAGAGGGGGGCATCCGTTGCTGGGAGCGTCCTTGAACCCGTTTCCCAGTCTGACAGATGCACCCCTGGGCAGCCTCGTGCGCAGCTCAGCCTAAGTGCTGAATAAGTGGTGGTTGTTAGTTTCTCAGATAGCACTTTGGGGAGAAGGTGATGAACCCCATGATACCGATGGGAAGACCAAAGCTCAGAGGCCGTACCATCTCGAGTTTCACATAGAGAGGGGCAAAAGCCAAACTCTTTATCTTTCAGCCCCCGAGTCCTCAGCTGTGACGTGGGGCCCAGGTCAGGGTGAAAGTTCAGTCATGGTTCCTTTCCTCCTCCCAGTTGGGGCCTCCTTTGGGCTGACCCTTCCCCTCTTTGCCTTCTCAGCCAAGAGTGACCTTCAACAAGGAGTCTCCAATGCCTGAGGAGAGTTGGCGCCTCAGACCATACCTGGGCTACGACTGGATTGCAGGTATGGCTCTCTCCTTCCCTCCCTTCGTCAGATCTCTGCTTAGGTGTCTCCCTCAGAGAGACCTCCCCTGGCACCCTTGCCCTGTCAAGCTGGGGTCCCTGACTCTGCTCTTTTATTTCCTGGCAGGTGTCACCATTTGACATATCACAGGTTTCCATGGTGGCTAGTTCGTCTGTCGCCGCCATATTAGAATGTAGCCTCACAAGGGCACGGACTTTGTCTAGTTCACTGCCCTTTCTTTCCCCAGCACATAAAACAGTGTCCAGCCCGTAGCAGGGGCTCTGTAAATATTTCTTGCGTGGACGATTGGATATGCAGCAGGGTAGGCAGACACTGAGTCACAGTGGGTGGAGGACACCGTCTGGGTCTGTGCGAGGCCCCGTGGGGGCAAAGCAGGTGCACTGGGGTGCCAGCGCTGAGCGTCCTCTAAGCCTCGGCCAGTGGCCACCCAGCAGCTCCCGGTGCTCTGCCTGCCCCAGGGTCTCTGGACAACAGCTCACCCATCAGCAGCAAGCCCGAGGCCTTCTTCTCGAAGCTGCAGGAGTTCCGGGAAGCCAACAAGGAGGAGTGTATTCACACTGATCCCGAGTGAGCAGGGGCGGGTGCGTGGTGGGCAGGCCTCTCAGGCACCCGGGCCCGCCTGCTCACCCCACTCACCCCCACAGACCCCAGTTCCTAGGCCCGCGGGAGAGCTGTGGTGTCAAGGAAGAACATGAATGTGAGTGTAAACCCTTGTAGGTCCCCCCAGAGCCCAGCTAAGGTCTCAGGGACCTCAGGAGACAGCTGAGTGCTGGGGACTCGGGAAGGGAGGCTTGGGGTCCAGACAGGGTGGGCCAAGCCCTGGTGGGAGGGAGGATGAGCTGAGGCCTGGCCTCATGGGGATTAGGGCTGGTCCAATGTCACCTCGCCACCCTGTCCCCAGCAGCCTGCATTTTCTTCCTAGCTGCCTTATTTTCCCATGTGCCCCCAGCTCCTCCCCTTCCTCTCTGTACCTGTGTCACCTGTCGGGGGGCGGGGTGTCCTGGCTCAGTCACATGAGCACACGAGTCTTCACTGTGGGTTTGCATGTGCGTCGTACACTGTACATATGTGAATGGGGCATGCTTGTGTAGACATACGTGTGTGCGCCCTGTGTGTGTCATTGCAAATGTGGGTACGTGCATGTGTATCCAGGACTGTGACTGTGAAGCCGTGTTTTGTGTGTGAGCACAAGTATGTGCCTGCTCTGTGTGTGTGCACACGTGGCCAAGGGGGTGGGGAGGCTGGTGGGCCCGAGTGGTTGGGGCAGCCAGGGGCCCTGGGATCTAGCTCCGTGGCTGAGGGGGACAGCTGCTTCTCACGGGCCTCTCAGGCGTGTACTGCTACCGTGTCAACCGGCGCCTGTTCCTGGTGCCTTCAGATCCCAGCACCCCCTGCCGCCTGTGCCGGGTACCACGGGACCAGCGGGGCCCTGAGACCCTGGCGGCGCCAGCGCAGGTCAGGTGAGTGGCCAAAGCAGGCAGGACACGTGGGGCCGGCTGTCGGGGCGGCAGCACCTGAGAACGAGGCCAGTGTGAGGGAGGAAATGATGGGCCTGGGGCTGCGGCCCCACAGCAGCCAGGAGGCCCCAGCAGCAATGCCCCCACTGTCACCTCCGCCCAGGGTGAGCATCCCACTGTCCATGCTGGACCCCCCCCACCAGTACCGCATCCACCGACGGAAGAGCTTTGATGCCTCTGACACGCTGGCCCTGCCTCGGGTGAGCAGCCACATGGGGCCTGGGTGGGGGTGGGCAGGGGGCTGCTTCCTGTCTTGCTCATGTCCCCAGATGGAGCCGGAGGTCCAGAGAGTGCCAGGGACTGTGCCATGGCCACACAGTGAGGCTAGGCTCAAAGATGAGCACCCGGTTCTCGAGTTCAGGCAGGCCACATCCGTCACCTGTGCTCTTGTTCCATGAGGGAGGTGGGGCACCCTGCCCACCCCCTGGTGTTCAGGATAAGTGTCTGCCTGCACACTGGTGTAATGCTAATGGGGCCCGTTTATGGAGCTCTTGTGTGCTGTGTGTGCAGGCCTTAGGAGGAGTATCCCGTGGAGCCCCCACAGCCACCAAGAGTGCAGGTTCTGCTGCTGTCCCACCTTATAGAGGAGACTGAGGCAGAGGGAGGTGACTTGTCCAAGATAAGCCAGGTGGAAGAGCAGGGATTTAAACCCAGGTCCTTGTGCATCCCTAGAGATGTCCTTTGTGTCTCCTGAGTAGGACAGGGGTCAGCGGGGACCCCACTCATACCCGGTTGAGGCTAGGGGACCTGGGCCTACAGGCAGGAGAAGGGGTACCAAGGAAAGTCGGTTTGCTCATCTGTGAAATGGGTACCACATACCATTCTCAGGCTTGTGGTGCAAGGTGGGGCAGTGAATCTACCTGTCGGGCGTGGGGCAGAGCCCAGCACACCGGAAGTGCTCCGTCAGTGTCCCTGGCCTTTCCTCTGCCCACCTGGGCCTGGGTCAACAGGGTTAGGAAAGGGTGACCCAGTGGGTAGACACAGGCTCCTGCCCTGGGAGGGCCTCAGTCTGCGGGGGATACCGTGACTTTGCAGGGAGCCCTGCCCCAGGCCAGGTGCCTTAACCCCTCACTCCACAGCACTGCCTGCTGGGCTGGGACATTCTACCTCCGAAATCTGAGAAGAGCTCAGCCCCCAAGAGTCTGGACCTCTGGTCCTGTGTCGCTTCCGAGGCCCAGCACCGGAAGCTGTCAGCCACCAGCCCTTCCCACCTGGTATGGTCCCAGGTGACTTGGGAGGGGCACATACCTTGGAGCAGGCCTGGGGACTGCAGAGTCCTGGGGGCAGGATTGGGACGGAGAGTGTAGAGCCTGGCAGTGTCTCTCTGTAGCCCCTACCGTCCCACCCTGATCCACCTTCCAGGCTCCACCGGATACCCCACCCCACCCTGGAAGGTGACCCCAACTCTGAGACCCAGAAGGGCATGAGACTGGAACTGGGGTGACATGCCCCCAAAGTGGCCCCCTCTGACACCTCCTTATTTACCATCCAGGGCCTGCCAACACGGGTCCCGATCTGGTCAGAACCCCAGGTGTCCCGGCGCTGCGCCTCCCGGCTGAAGCCCTGAGGACTGGCCACTTGGAGGCCAGTGCCCCTGCCATCGCCTCTAGCTTTTCCCCTCTGGCAGGGGCGCTCGCTAGAGGGGAACCCTCCCTGGCCTCATATGGACTCAGGCCCTACCCTCCTAGGTTGTTGTAGGTGGGTAGGCCCAGGCCTGTCTCCTTCCTGGGGACAGACAGAGGAGACTACAGGGTGAGCAGTAAGGGCATTGTGTGACATGTTTGTAAATAAAGCTCGGCACTGTCTGCAGCTCCAGATTCCCATGTGTGCTGGGTCATCCTCTGCCGCCCTCAGTTCCTGGAGGTTCCCTGGCCTCAGCTGCCCTCCCCTCACCTGGGGAAAGACACTTTTGATGTTCTGCACTGGGCAGGGTGGATCCAACTCGCTGAGCGTGGCTCTTTGTACAGTTCCCTACTCTGGGTAGATGGCCTCCCAGGTGGGGGTGAGGGTCCCCAAGACAGGCTGAGGCCAAGGTCAGTGGTAAAAAGCCATCTCAGCGAGGGGTTTGGGGTCTCAAGCTGTCCCCTGTAGATAAGGCTGAAGTTGTGACAGTGGGGAGTGAGTGAGCTCTCCCCTTCTTGGTTCCTGACACTGGGATCCACTCATAGAAGGCTCTCTTGAAGTCCCTAGGCCAGGAGGCTCCGCCCCTCTCTATAGCCCAGCCCTAGAAGCCAGGGGCGATCCAGAGGGATCAGATGGGGAAACTGATGGCCAGACAGAGAGCGGGAGTAAGGTTGGCAGACAGCCCAGCTCTCCCCTCCTGGATTAACAAGTAGCATCTGTCTCCCCATAGACTGAACAATATGAAATTGATGTTTTTCTAAGATAAAAATGGAGAACCATAGCCCAGAGAAAGCACGTGCTTCTTTTGAGGTTTCTCAGCTTAGAGGGGTAGAGGGGTGGGCCTAGGGCTATGGTCTCCTTTGGCTCCCACCTGGAACTTGTGAAGCTGTGCAAACCTTTCACTTGTCTTTCACCACACATATATTAGTCAGGATAAGTGAGGTTATGCTGCAGTAACAAATTAACCCCCAGATCTCAGTGGTTCGACAGAAAGGCTTATTTCTTTCTGACTTGCTCACACTCGCTTTCTGTCATGGGTCACGTGGGGCCTCTGTTTTTGGCACTGTCACTTGGGGACCCAGGCCAATGGAAGCTCCACCATGGGGACACCACCAGTTGCTTCAGCCCAGAAATGACACACAGGTCACTTCTCATGGTTCATTGGGTAGAGGTAGTCACCTGGGCCCCTCCTGACAGGATGGAGTTGGGACATGGAGGGGGCTCATGGGATTTTCCATGGCCTGTTCCTGGTTTCCACCAGCTCTGTCCATGCAGGGCAGGCAGGTGGGCCGAGCTCCCAGGCTCTGGGCAGAGAGGCCACTAGCATAATAATAGGTGCTACAAATTCTTGCCCAAAGTCTTTCCTCACTCTCTCTGGGGTTCCAGCCTTCAGTAGCCCGGCAGATAAGGTGAATGGGAGTGGTGAGGCCCAGGCACACCTGGCGAGCACCTGTCACTTCCAAGGGCTTTCAAGTTCAAATGCCTGTATGATCCAAACTATACATGTCTGTGGGCAGATTCCACAGCAGGTTGCGGTTTGCCACTTGATTCCAGGACCTGAAGAAACAAAGTGTCTTCCACATGCAATTTATTTTTTTAATTTTTAAAATTTAATTGAATAAAATATACACAACAATAAAACTTATCATTTTTATACATACAGTTCAATGGCATTAAATAACACATTGTTGTACAATCATCACCACCGACCGTCCCCAGAATTCTGTTCATCCTGCAAAACTGAAATTCCATACCCATTAAACGACAAGTCCCCATTGTCCCCTCCCAGCCCCTGGCTGCCACCAGTCTACTTTCTTCCCTTTTTTAAAAGGTTTTTTAAAAAATACAGCTAACATGCAATATTATATTAGTTTCAGGTGTACATTATAGTTGTTAACAGTACTCGTCTGGCACTGTACATAGTTATTACCATATTATTGATGATATTCTCTGCTAAAGAAGTGATCACCGTGACAAGTCCAGCAACCATCTGATACCTTATCCACGCTATCACGATGTTATTGACTATATTTCCTATGTTGTGTTACATCCCCGAGACGTATTTGTTTTATACCTGGAACTTTGAACTTCTTATT
The DNA here is from genome assembly GCF_004115265.2 of Rhinolophus ferrumequinum. NCBI lineage: Eukaryota > Metazoa > Chordata > Mammalia > Chiroptera > Rhinolophidae > Rhinolophus > Rhinolophus ferrumequinum. The sequence continues at coordinate 8,184,628 of NC_046292.1, forward strand.
CCCCTTTATCTTCCCCCCATTTTTAATTTTTCAATTCCAGTTGACATTCAATATTAATTTCAGTTGTACAGCATAGTGGTTAGATATTTATGATTTATGAAGTGAGCCCCCGACTAGTACCCACCTGACACTATATGTATTTGTTACCATATTATTGGTTATATTCCCTAGGCTTTCCATCCCCATGACTACTGTGTAACAACCAATTTGCACTTAATCCCTTCGTCCCCTTTTTTCATCTACCCCCAATCCCCCTCCCGTCTGGCAACCATCAAAAATTCTCTGTATCTATGAGTTTCTGTTTTGTTTGTTTATTTTGTTCTTTAGATTCCACTTGTAAGTGAAATATGACATTTCTATTTCACTGTCTGACTACACTCAACACAATACCCTCTAGGTCAATCCATGTTGTCACAGATGGCAAGATTTCATTCTTTTTTATGGCTGAGTAATATTCTATTGTATGTATGTACCACCACCTCTTTATCCATTCATCCACTCAGGGACCCCCAGGTTGCCTTCATATCTTGGCTATTGTAAATAATGCTGCAATGAACATATGGATGAGCACGTCCCCTCGAAGTAGTGTTTTGGGTTTCTTCGGATAAATACCCAGAAATGGGATCATTAGGTTCTTCTTTGTCCCTTGTTATTGTCTTTGTTTTAAAGTTTATTTTGTCTGGCATAAGTATTACTACCCCAGCTTATTTTTTTGTTTCCATTTTCATGAAATATCTTTTTCCATCCCTTTATTTTCAATCTGTGTGTGTCTTTGATCTGAAGTGAGTCTCTTTTAGGCAGTATATGTAAGGGTCTTGTTTTCTTATCCATTCAGCCTCCCCCATCTTTTTATCGGAACTTTTAATCCATTTACATTAAAATTATTGATAGGTATGTAGTTATTGCCATTATATATATGTGTGTGTGTGTGTGTGTGTATACGTACATATGTATATACACATATATATATATATACACATATAAATGTATGTATGTATATGTGTGTGTGTGTGTGTGTGTGTGTGTGTGTGTGTGTGTATTCTTAAGTCCCTCTAAGATTCCTTGTAATGCTGGTTTGGTGGTGATGAATGCCTTTAGCTTTTTCTTGTCTGGGAAGCTCTTTATCTGTTCTTTGATTCTAAATGATAGCTTTGCTGGGTAATCTTGGTTGTAGGTCCTTGCTTTTCATCACTTTGAATATTTCCTGCCAATCTCTTCTTTTTTGCCAAGTTTCTGTTGAGAAATCAGCTGATAGTCTTATGGGAGCTCCCTTTTAGGTAACTAACTGCTTTTCTCTTGCTGCCTTTTAAGATTCTCTCTTTGTCTTTAACCTTTGGCATTTTAATTATGATATGTCTTGGTGTGGGCCTGTCTGGGTTCATCTTGTATGGGACTCTGCACTTTCTGGGCTTATATATCTATTTCATTTGCCAGGTTAGGGAAGTTTTTCATCATTATTTCTTCAAATAGGTTTTCAATTCCTTGCTTTCTCTCTTCTCCTTCTGGTACCTCTATGATATGAATGTTGGTACACTTGATGTTGTTCCAGAGGCCCTTTAAACTATGCTCATTTTTTTTTTTGGATTCTTTTTTCTTTTTGCTGTTCTGATTAGGAGTTTTCTGCTACCTTCTAAATCGCTGATTCAATCTCTGCTTCATCTAATCTGCTGTTGACTCCCTATAATGTTTTCTTCATTTCTGTTACTGTATTCTTTATTTCTGACTGGTTCTTTTTTTAATGTTTCTTATCTCTTTGTTGAAGTTCTCATTGAGATATTGAGCATCCTTATAATCAGTGTTTGAAACTCTGCATCTGGTAGATGACTTGTCTCCATTTTGTTTAGTTCTTTTTCTAGAGCTTTGTTCTCTTCTTTTATTTGGGACATGTTTTTTTGTCTCCCCATTTTGGCTGCCTCCCTGTTTTTGTTTCTATGTATCTGGTAGGGCTGCTATGTCTCCCAGTCTTTGTAGAGTTACCTTATGTCGTAGGTGCTGTGGAGCTCAGTGGCTCAGTCTTCCTGGTCACCTGAGCTGCACACTCCAGGTGTGTCCCTTGTGTGGGTTGTGTGTGCCCTCCTCTTGTATAATAAATACCCTGTTTCCCCGAAAATAAGACCTAGCCAGACAATCAGCTCTAATGTGTCTTTTGGAGCAAAAATTAATATAAGATCCAGTTTTATTTTACTATAATATAAGACCAGGTATAATATAATACAATATTGGGTCTTATATTAATTTTTGCTCCAAAAGATTCATTAGAGCTGATTGTCCGGCTAGGTCTTATTTTTGGGGAAACACAGTGGTTGAGGCTTGGTTGCTATTTGCACATTAATAGGAGGGATTGACCCTCTGGCTCATTGGTTGTAAGGACTGGCTGTGACTACAGTGGAGAAGTTGTGTAGGGGGGTTGACACTACAGAGCAGGATCTGTGTGGGGACAGAACCAGGAGTTCAGTTTCCAGGCTCTTGGCCTCACGTGGAAAGGTGCTGGCTCAGGTAGTAAATGGCCATCAACTGTGATTGGATGGCCATGAGCTGTGACTAGTTGGCCATCAGCTGTAACCAGTGAGCCATTGACCACTAATATAACTGCTGTGGCTACGTTAGCAGAAAGTAGGGGCCTAGCAAGAAGATGGTGGCTGAGCTAGCAAGCACAGATTGCAGTTAGCACAGAGGATTGCAGCTAGCAAATGAGGTTGGTTGGCAGAGAGAGAAGTGGATGGCAGGTTTGCCGATCGTGTGGCTCCTGCTTCCTGTGTCTCCAACCCAGCCGCCAGCGAGACTATAGTGGTATGACATCTCTATCTATGGCTCTGTGAGTGTTCCTTTTTGGCCTCACCATGTCCTGTGTTCTTATGTGGGGAGCGGGATCAGAGACCCCGCCTGTCACCCCACATGACAATCTGCCTCAGCAGCGTTCTAGTGCCTGCCCAATCCACGCCTTTAGGGCATCATTCTTGGAGGCGGATAGGTGATGTTCCAGCTCATTTCGAAGCTGCTTGTCTGGGTCCTGTGAACGTTTAAGAGACCCTGAGAAAGTCTGTAGCATGAGCCAAGGCAGGCTGTTTGTATACAAAAGCCACTGGAAGCGCTTGGGTGGGCCCGAAAGTTGGGTGGGGTGGGGTCTCAGACTCACCAGGGTGTGGCAAATGAATAGCGTTAGCCAGCTTGATAGAGACTAATATGGCGGCCACCTGCATCTGCACGCCGTCCACCTGCGTCTGCATGCCGGGAAGGGGGAGGGCTCAACAAAGAAACAATGGCTTCCTCCATCTTCTCTGTCCTGGAGAAAGCTGCCTCTCCAGCCTTCGTCCTGAAGCCAGACTACTCAGTTCCCTCCCACCCCATATGTCCCTGTTACCTCTTCAGCTGCTGTGCCAGCACTGGAGCTCAGAGGCAGTGATTCCATAGGTAAGTCCTTGTGCGGTCCTGTCAAGAGGAGTACTTGGGACTCCAGCTGCTCTCTAGCTCAGCCACGATCTCCACTGGTTTTCACAACAGAAATGATGGGGACTTCTCTATTTGGCACTGAGACTCTGAGCCGGGGTGGGGCTGGGACCCCAGAGGGGACCGCCACAGCCAAGATATACTTCCCGATTTTATGGTCACACACAGGTGTGGAGCCAGCCTGTTTCGCATCTCTGCCCCTCCTACCCGTCTCCGGATGGCTTCTGTATGTCCTTAGCTGTTCGGCTTTGGTTCAGCAAGAATTCAGGCGATTTGCAATGATGGTTGCTTTGTAGTTTAGTTGAAATTTTGATGTGGTCACGAGAGAAGGAAAGCACAGCGTTTAGGAATCTGCCATCCTGACCGGAACTCCCTAGCACCAGTCTACTTTCTGTCTCTATGAATTTGACTCTTCTAGGGACCTCATATGAATGGAATCATACAGTATTTGTCTTTTTGTGTCTGGCTTATTTTACTTAGCATACTGTTCCAAAGGTTCGTTCATGTTGTGGCATGTGATAATATTTCTTCCCTTTCTAAAGCTGAATAGTATTTCATTGTATGGATGGACCACATTCAGCCATGATGGACTCTTGGGTTACTTCCACCTTTTGGTTACTGTGAATAATACCACTACGTACATGGTTGTACAAATACCTGTTTGAGACCCTGCTTTCAGTTCTTTGAGGTATAAACCCCGAATTGGAGTTGGCTGGGTCATATGTTAATTCTGTGTTTAATTTTTGGAGGAACCACTGCTAGTAAGTCCTCACTTAATGTCCTCATTATGTTCTGTGACTTTAAGTGAAACGATATATAAGGAAACCAATTTTACCAGGGGCTAATTGATATGATTATGATTAGCAAGAGTTAAGTTCCTATGGCGTCTCATCAACATTGTAACGAAATAATATTGAATGAAACCACTTTATTCCAGGACCTGCTGTATTGTATTTTATAGCAGCTGTACCATGTGACAGCCCCCCGCCCAGCGATGTAAGAGGGTTCTGATTTCTACACATCCTCACCAACACTTGTTTTCTACTAGTTTGATAACAGCCATGCTGATGGCTGCCACGTGGTAGCTCATTGTAGTTTTGATTTGCATTTCCCTCATGACTAGTGATGTTTATCTAGTGCTTATAGGCCATTCATGTCTTCTTTGGAGAAGTGTCAATTCAAGTCCTTTGTGGGGTTTTTTCGTTGTTGTCTTTTTTTCCAATTGTTCCACATGTAATTTTAAGTCAAAGAGCTTGTAGGAGTCAGTGGTTTTGTTAGAAATTCTTTGGCCAGAGGGCACAGTGAATCCAGAAGCCTTTGTCAGACCAAAAAAAAAAAAATGACAAAACTTATAGCTGAGATTAGTTTTATAAGTTCAGTTGATGCAAAGTAGCATCAGCTTGAACAAGATAAAAATCTTTCTTTCCCATAAAAGTCCAGACTACCTTGCTGACTCCATTAAATTGTCAGGGTGAATGGCTTCTCTGGACGGAATATTCTTCTGAAAATGTAGTAAGTTGCTGGCCTTTTTGGTTTTAGTCATTTCCAGGTGCAGGAAACCACAGCCCCATGTCTCCAATTATGTTTCATCAAACCTGTGACGCCACTGATTGAAGGGCTCCCCCTGACTTTCTGTACCGCCAGGAAAAATGCTGTGGACTGTGACGCACATTGGCTGTGAGATAATGCTCATTGCAGAGATGTTAAAAGGTGGAAGAATTCTCATCTTAGAATTAATGGGAGGCAAAAGCTCTTAAGCCTAAGAACTCTGTTCTTTCTGTATACTGACTTCTCTCTCAGTGGTGGCCTCCCTGTGGCCTTCTGGAACAATCAGTCGGCTGGGTGGAAAGACAGCAGCCCTAACCCTGCTGGTCTGCCTGCTCACACTGCAGGGAGGTGCTTGAGAAAGACGGTCCATGGGCGGCTGTCTTGCCCATGCTGCATCTCCAGAGCTGCTCTAGTGACTGCTTTAGTTTAAGGACTAGCTTATTCTTTTTCTTTTTCCTCTTTTTTCTGCCTCCCCACCCACCCCGCTGGTTCAAGCCGTTGTTTCTCAGTCTAGTTGTGTAGGACACAGCTCCCTGGCCCATGCTGGTGTTATGAGCCTTGCGCTTCCCTGGCTGAGGCAGTTGGTCGCTGGTCGTTGGTCGGCCACTCACAGCAGCTCTCGCCGGCTGCTGGCTGCTCATGCTGGCTGCCAGCCACTCACACTGGCCACCGGCCACTCATGCTGGCTGCTGGCCACTCACGCTGGCCACTGGCCGCTCATGGCAGCACACGGTAGCCTGCAGCAGCACACAGCAGCTCACACCGACCTCCGGCTGCTCATGGCAGCACAGCTCCAGGGAGAGCCGTTGTTCACAATCTTAGCTGTAGAGGGCGCAGCTCCCTGGCCCATGTGGGAATCAAACTGGTGACCTCAGTGTTAGGAGCACAGCCCTCCAACCACCTGAGTCACGGGACCGGCCTGGACTAGGCTGTTTCGAAACCCAGGCGCTAAGAATGAAGGTAGAGAGGCCCCTGAACAGAGCTTCATGTCTTCCAGTGCTGCCTCCCTCACCCATCACCTGCCCCTCCCAGCTGTCCACGAATGCCACCACTGCCCTCCCAAGTACCTACAAGCCACTCCTGGTTCTTCTGGGCCCTTCCCTCCCACTCACTTCCCTCCACCTTCACCCCTTCCAGCTCCTACTTGTCCTCCAGTCTCAGCTGGAGTGTCTCTTTCAAGGAGCGTCCCTGAACCCCTGGAGCCCTGATACCTGCCCCCTCCAGGACACTCTCACCTCCCTGCCCTTCTCCGTCTTGGCCCTTTCACAGTATTAAATTACCAGCCGTGAGATTCATTGCTTCTTGTCTCTCCCCTGCTAGAATTTAAGCTCCATGAGCGCAGAGATGGTATTTGTTTTCTTAGATTTCTTTGTTTTTTTCTGTTTTCTCAAAAGTAGTAGCTAAACTGTATTTTGGGATTTGGCTTTCTTCTCTTGCCTGGTTTCCCACCTGCGTCACGGAGGTGATGTGAAAGTTGCTTTAATTTCTCTGAACCCAAGGAGTCTTGTGGTTGGGCGCACAGCGTAATACACCTTACGTGCTTCTCCCTCTCCTCCAAATTAAGAGTGTTCTCTACTTTTGTCCCCTCCAAGTATGTAGCATGAATCCCAAAAGCAAAAAGGAAGATCACCTACTTCTTCTAAAATTGATGTCTTGTGTTCATTGTTTAGAAATGAGAATGGAGGGTTTGACTCTCCATTGCCTGTATCATAGAGGGACCTGTCCATTCATTCATTCATTCATTCATTCATTCATCCAGTTATGCAGAATGCCCCTACTGTGTGCCAGGCACTGTTCTAGGCTCTGCAGATGCAGTGGTCAACCAAACAGGGACCTGTTCCCGCTGAGCCTCTCCAGTGCTGCGACACAGACTAAAACAAACCAACACATAAATGCGTCAGGTGGTGCTAAGTGCTGGGAAGGAAGCAGAGCAGGGCCTGACCAGTGCTTCCCTTTTCCGCCTCTCACCCCCCGGCACCCCTCACAGGCATTGGTCCAGCCCTGCTGAAGTTTTTGTCTGGTTCTCAAGTCTACTGGCTGCCACTGGCCTCCAGGTCTATCCACGCTGTTCCCTCTGCCCAAACCTCTCTTCCTCCCACCGAACTCCTACTCAGGCCTCAGCTTCTGTGTCCGCTCCTCAGAGGCAGTCTTGGCGAAGGCACCCTGAGTCTGAGGCCCCACCGCTGCGTACTCATCTTACCCTCCGTTACACTCAAAGTGAGATCCTTTCGGGCAGGAACTGGCCCTTGTCCTCAGCTCTGTCCTAGTACAGCATGTGGCGTATTTAGGTGTTCAATAAACAGACGTTGCATGGGTGAATGAGCCCCAGGTCTTGGGAAGATAGAGGCCACACAGCCCTCGGACCCAAAGTGACTGTGTCCCAGAAATTTGTCACCGGTGAGCTGTAGCTGTTACTGGTTTTCAGTACATCATGTTGTCCTATGTTTCAGGCAGATCATGGGATGCTGGCCTCCTGGGATGGGAGGTGGGGAGTGACGGGGGCCAGCTGTGATACCTCCATCCTGGAAACCCCCGACGCCGTAAACAGCTGTGGGCCCCAATCCCTTGCATGCAATCCCTTGGAGTGTGTGGAGACCAGTGAACACTAGTTGGCCCCCCAAGGGACCCTTCCAACTTCCCAAAGAGCAGAAGCATCTCCTGTTGGCCATCTTGGACGGTGACTCTCCTTGCAGTGGTGAGTGGACACAGCTTCTGCTTCTCCGTCCTCCGGGAGGTGGACCATGCTTGAACCAGAAAACACAAAACACTGCACTTTCCAGAATTGTTTTCCCACATGCCTTTCGTATGTAGCATTCGGATGGTCTGAGAAGTCACAGCATTTTGGTGCAGTGACTGTGCCTACTTGGCACCAGCCTTAGCGCTGGGCTCGCCCCGAGCTCGCCGGCCCAGATGGGGAGCTGGGGAGCTGCATCGGAAGGCTGATCTGTGGGAGGCACACGGAGCCCGGATTCAAAGAGATCAGCGTTCAGTTCAGACCACCCCCTACCATTTGGTGGCTCCCTGGCTGCCATCTTGTGCAATGGCATCTAACCTCTCCGGGGCTGGGTGTCATCATCGGTAAAGGAGCGGTGCGTGAGAGCACAGACCTGCAGGCGGCCGGGGCGAGGGCAATAAATGATAAGATATCACCCACGGTGGTCATCAACTCTTCCTGTCCTCCCACCCCACCCCACCCCGTCGTCAGACCGACTCGGGTGAAGCAGGCTGCACTCTGAATTCTCTCTTTCTTGCTCACACCTCCCCTGAGAAGAAAAGAGGGAACCGGAAAGAGAGTATCAGGTAAATTGAGAGAGATGTGCTGTCCCAGCTCCTTGGTTAGGGTTGGGTGGGGGGCGCTGTTGCTGGAAGCAAAGGCAGTGAGCAGAGCTGTTTTATCATCGGGGCTGTGGTGACCAGCACCTTGGGATGTGCAGGAAGTTATAAGGGGAAGCCCGGGCCCCACAGGACCGTGCTGTGGCTGGTGGGACTGGCGTGAGATTGGGTCTCAGTGACTGGGTGCCTGGTGGTGGCTTAGGTGGCCTTTGGGGACATCCCCCTGTCGTGGCACCAGGCTGAGCCCTGACCATAGGTACACTTTCAGGTCCTTTTTGTCTGGATGGAGGAGCAGGGTTTCTCTTTCCATTCCCAGAAGCCCCCAGAACAGCCTCTGAAACTCAGTAGAGACCGTCTGCCTCTCTCAGACCCTATTATGGCATCGGGGGCTCAAGTGCTCTAGGTCCCAGCTCCCACGGCGAAGACACTGTTCTAGGCCAGCCAGGGCTGGGGACTCATCTCAGCCAGGAGAGAAGGGGGAGGAGGCTTCGAGAATTTTCCAGACCTCGGATTCAGTGGAGGGATCCCTCCTGCCTCCAGGGCTGGGGGAATCAGACCCAGCTGCCCCTCCTTTCCACTCCCAGCAAATTCTGACCCCCCCTTCCCTCCCTCCTCTTGCCAGCGTCTGCCAGGAGAGGGAGAAGCAGCAAGAAGGAACACTCTCCCAGATCTGTGGGGTCAGTGCCAGCTGTGTGGGCAGAACACTGGACCTGGAACCACGGGCCTGGAGTACAGAGCAAGTCAGTGGGCCTCTATGAACCTCAGTTTCCTCATCTGTAAAATGGAGACTGTACTGCTACTTACTTATAGGGGTGTTTTGAGGGTTAAATGAAACGATCAGGTAATGAAATGCTTTGTGAGGTAACTGGTACTGAGTGCTTAGTAAGTAAATGTGAGCTCTTATCTATCATTTGAAAACAAGGGCCCATGTGAGATGGGGTCCTGTTTTTGTGGAGTCTACCTCACCTGGCCTGAAACAGTGAGAAACGAGAGAGGGCGAGGGGGAACGTCCTAGGCAATTTCCCCAGTAAATGGTCAATGAAGGCCTCTGCCCCTCCGTGTCCCTGCCAGACTGGGAGGGATCTGTGTGCCTGGGAGTGTTGGGTGGGTGGGGGGATGAGAACAGCCCTGCTGGGCTGGTGTGGGAGGGACAGAGGCCTGGAAACCACTCAGGCCCTTCCAGGAATCCTTGGGTTCAAACTCTGGGGTTGTGGGACAGGGTGTGCCACCCCCTGGGAAGATAGCAGGCGTGGGTGTGGGGGTTACACAAGCCTCCCTCCATCTCTTCCTTCGGGAAGAAGCCTTTCTCATGTCCTCCCTTCAGGAACTGTTGCCTAAACCTTTCCTTGGTTTCCCTGCTGGCCACATGTACTCCCTGTCCCTACCAGCTCTGGAAGCCGTTCCCCCCCACTACCCCCTGGCCACCTTGTCGGCCTTCATCTTCCTGTGTGTGTTGACCGGGCCAGGTAGGCTCATTGATCTTGCCTTGTTGGGCTGGGGCCTTCTGAAGGGCAGGGGTCTCTGGTGTTGCTCATCCCGCAGGCCCCAGCTTGTCCGTGATCTTAAAGGACTCAGCGGCCTCCAGCATCACCCCTGGGTCCATGAAGTGGTGACCCTAAGAGATATGTCTGGTCAAAACCTTGAATGTGACCTTATCCGGAGTGAGGGTCTCTGCAGTTGTAATTAAGGTGACGATACTGAGATGAGTTCGTCCTGGATTCGGGAGGGCCTTAGATCCAATAGTGGGTGTCCTGGAAGAGATGAAAAGAAGGCACACAGACACACGGAGAAGGGATGCGTCTACAGGCCAAGGCACACCAAGGATGCCTGGCTGCCCGCAGACACCAGGAAAGAGGCATGGAACAGACGCTCCCTCAGAGCCTCCAGAAGGAACCACAACCCTGCTGACACCTTGACTTCAGATTTCTAGCTTCCAGAACTGCAAGAGAATGCAAAATTTTTGTTGAAAAATTACTAAATTCATGTTAAAACCAGAACCTGAGTAACCTCTGAATGTAACAGTATTAAGTAAGAGGTAAGCTCTTTAAAAGGGTGATTAAGTTAAAATGAGGTTTTTTTTTTTTTTTTAAATAAGGCAAGGTGACTGGTGTCCTTATAAAAAGGGGAAATTTGGACTCAGAGGAAAGACCACGTGAAGACATGGTGAGAAGACAGCTGTCTGCAAGTCAAGGAGGGAGGACTCAGAAGGTACCAATCCGGCCGACACCTTGATCTCGGACTTCGGATCAGCGTCTAGGACTGTTAGAAAATAAATTTCTGTTTACGCAGCTCACTGTGTATTGGGTTATGGCAGCCTGAGCAGACTAATACACCCTTCATGCCAGAAAATTCCTTGTGGGGCTTGAGGTGGTAGAAGGATGTTGGGGGAAGAGAACCTGTACAGGCATCCTGCCCTGACCCCTGGCCCCCCCAAAACTGCCCTGGAGTGGGCTTTGTTTTTTCTGCCTGCAAATGTGGGTTATCTTCCCAGACAAACCAGCCTCTCACCAATGGACAACACATGGAGGAAATGAGTTCCCGGGCAGATGGCCCCGGATAGGCAGTGGGCAGGCCTGGGGTAGGGCCCCCACCCACACCTGGGACTCACCACCAACCTGGGGCTCAGCCTACCTGCTCTTGGTGTCTGGGCACTCTACTATGTGATGCATCTCGGGATTTCATAATCCTGGGCATTCATGTGTTCCCAGAGATAATTAAATCCAGGACCTCATTATCTGTAGACATCACCCATCGGGACAATCACCAGGAAGATGTATGTAGTGCTCGCTACGTGCCAGGTGCTCTGCTAAGAGTTCTTCATCTCAACTCTTTGAGTCCTCAAACCACCCTAAGAGAGAAGGTTATTATCCCCGTTTTACAGATGGAGAAGCTGAGGCACAGAGAGAGTAAAGGACTTGCCTAAGGCCAACAGCTAGCATGTGACCAAGCTGGCATTTGAACTCAGACCCCAATGAACTCCAGAGCCCATGCATCTACCCTGTACCATGTGTCCCTCAGTGACAACTCCCCTGGTACTTCTTTCCTCCTGGGGCCAGCTTTAAGTTGGATCCCTTTTTATCCTGGGGAGGCAGCTCAGCAGGGAGCAGTGGCCAAGCCGGGGCCTGTCTGCGGTCCCGACACCAAGTGACACTGGCAAGTCAGCTCCCTGCCCTGAGTTTGATTTTCTTCCCCTGGCGATGGGGGATGTTTCTGCCCAGGCTGCTGTGAAAGCTGGGCATACGCTTCCTGCTTCGCTGACCACACCTCCCTCACACACATGCACAGGTACACCTTTACTTACAGCCGTGAGCACACCCCCCTCACACCCTCACATACTTGCACAACACAGTCTCACACACACACCCAGTGTACACACACCATCATACACCCTGTGCACACACACATCACAAGGACACGTGCCCTCTCATGCTGGCACACACGCTCCTACCCACACTCACACACATTGTGGGTGCACAGCCTCACGTACACACCCTCACGCTCACCCTTCCTCACATGTACGCGTGCACGCGCACACACACACACACACACACACGTGCTGCAGGAAGCCCTGTCATTGCCACTGTGGCCCCAGCACTTAGTCATTTAACAACCCACTGGGCTGTGTTTCTTTCATGGAAGCCGACGTTTGGCTTTTCTTTTACCCAGGTCTTCTCGCTCAGTTTCTCTCTCTCACTTTTCATTCTGACTGGGAAGGACTTTTTTCGATCTCTCTCTCTTTTGTGGTTTTCACAGCGCCAGCAGCCGTAGCTCGAACCTCACACCTCCCGGGGCCACCTCCTGCCTCTGCCATGTGTCCACTGTGCGGGAACAGGTCCAGGACTGTCCTGCTGGTCAGCCCTGCCGCTGCCCAGCCACTTGCGAAATGGAAGGTAGAGAGGAAGGATGTGTGAGGACGAGAAGTGATGTCACAGCAGGGACTGGGGCTGTGGACAGACCCCAAGAGCACAAGTATGACTTTCAACTTCAGCTGGGAGATTCTGTGAGAGTCAAGAAGTGCTTGGGGTGAGAGAATCCTGACGTTGTAGCTGAGAGTCCCTTCAGGGAACTCGGGGTCACCAGCTGACACGCAGCTTTCGGGGGATGCTGACACCTGTTTGCTCAGCCCCAGACGTGCTGCCCCATCCCAGCCACAGCTGGAGTTCTAGAAGTTGGCTTTCCATCCCCTTCCTTGAGATTGCATTCACATCTAGCTCTGCCGCTCCTGGCAGAGTGAGTCTGGCCCTTATGGCTGACTGCATTGCTAAGTCTGGGAAGTCTTGGAAGAATCCCTGAGGGGAAGCGGCCTCTTCCTGCTTCCAGACTTTTCAGACCTCAAGTCCCAGGACTCCCCTCTTCCTTTCCAAGTTATCTGGAGTTGGGGGGACGGAGCCCAGGGAAGTGTGTTATTCACTGGAATAGCAGGGAATTGTGATTTTTTTCTTTTTTTCTGATGCGATATTGGACATTTCATCTCTCAACTCGATTCATATCTATAAATCGGCTATTGTAATGCCTGCCTTGTGGGACATAGGGGAGCACCCACGAGCGCGTGCAGACAAGGGCTGTTACAGACTGAGCTGGATCCCTCAAATTCAGATGCTGAAACCCTACCCCCCAATGTGACTGTATTTGGAGGCAGGCCTTTCAAAAAGGTAATTAAGAAGAAATGAAGTCACAAGATTACCCTAATCCCATAGGACTGGTGTCCTTAAAAGAAGAGGAAAGGAAACCAGGGATGTGCACACACACAGGAAAGGGCGTGTGACGTCACAGTGAGAAGGCGGCCATCTGCAAGCCAAGGCAGAAGAAGCTAGAGCTGTCAGCACCTCGATCCTGGACTTCCAGCCTCCGGAACTGTGAGAACTACGTTTCTGTCGTCTAAGGCACCCAGTCCCGGGTATTTTGTTACAGCAGCAACAACAGACTCATACGAGGGCCGGTACCGGGACCCCTGCCGTGCACACAGTAACTGCTCGATACATAGCAGTATGTACGGTTTGTCGGGAGAGAATTCTCCCCGGTGTTTCTCCACGTTTATGTCAGCTCTTGTCCTGGACAATCTTTTCAAGTCTGTTTGCACAGAGGTCGTGTCCCCTTGTGGGTCAGGGAACAGATTTATTTACCTTCCAGGATGGTGGGGTCTCCCCTCTTTCCCCTCCCATGGAGATTTGCTTCCATTCCAGGGTAATAAGGATATTGTCTTATCCAGGGAAAGGGGGAGCAGGCTTGCCTTATGGGATTGGAGGTCTCCTAAACTGTGGAATGGCCCACCCGAACTGATGGATATGTGGCACGCCAAACTAGTTGCCTGACAATTATTATTATTAACTCAGGATGGTTATATCGATCAATTCAACAAATATTTATTGTGCCAAGCCCTGGGGGGCAAAAGCACTGAGGAAGTTAGACAAAAATCCCTGCCCTCAGGGAGCTTGCCTTCCAGTCACGGGTCCTGAGACTCCAGGGGCAAGGGCTCTTGTGTGGAGGCGGAGGGGACCTGGGGACCTGCAGGGAGAATGGTGGCCTCATCTGTTCATGTGGCTGGGCCCTGACTAGGTGGCCACATATTTGGAAGAGATCCCTGTCTTTGAGGCAGTTGGGCAATGAGAACTTTCTGTGTGCCCAGCACAGTGCTAAGATTTGTCACCTCCTTTAATCTTTGCACACGCCTGTGAAGTGGGTGAAACGGAGGCCCAAGGAGGTTAACCAACTTGCTCCACATTCTCAGCTGTGGCAGTGACAGGGGTGGGATTTGAACCCAGCGTTGCCTGACTTTTCTAAATGCTTTTGTTTTTAAAAACACCGGATACCTCCAATTACCTTCTGTTACCGTAGTACAAGGCTTTTCTTTCCTTTTCCTCTTTTAGTGTGAAGCACTGATGACCTGAAGCAGGTTTTCTGTGTGCTGTTCGTTTTCATCTGAGCCTTGGAGAAGGTGGTGGGGACCTACTTGCTTCAAGGAAAAGCTGCCCTGCCCCCTAGGGTTTTGCAGGGGTGAGCTCCTGGCAAGGGGGGCCCTGAGGACTGAGCTCTGCCTGACCTGGTCATTCTGAAATCAAGGGCCCCTCGAGAAGGAGGCAGGCTGGGACAGCTAAGAGGCAGGCTCAAAATCAGGGCTTGAGATGACTCATCTGTGGCTATTAATTACTCGTCTCCATTTCTCGGTCTGATTGGGCTGCTTGAGGGCCAAGCCTCCTTCCTTCTGGGTGCTGAGTAAGCAGCCCATACCATCCTGCCCACCTCTGGCCTCATCTGGAAGTCTCTCTCCTCGCCCTCAGCAACACTTGGGCCCCATGGGGTTGCTGGAAGTTCCCCCCAACTGCCCTCATTGAAGTCTTCCCAGCAGCCGCTTGTCTTCTGCCCCAGCCTGCTCTTCCTTCAGGTCTCAGCTTATATGTCACCTCCTCAGGGAAGCCCTCTGACCAGCACACCCACCCATCACAATGGCCCCGGCCATGTGCTTCTGCAGCATCTGTCCTCCCTCCTAAGAGTCACCATGGGGTAATTAATCAATTGCCCCATCTCCCCATCTCAGCCGGAGGCAACTCCATTCCCCCCAGTTTCCCAGGACAAACCCCTGGAGTTATCCTGTTGGCCAATCCTGTCCACTCTAGGTTTAAAGTTCACCCAAAATCCAGGTCTTTCTCATCTCCCCCAGGCTCCCTCCTCATCACCTCTCCCCTAAACACTCTAGTCAGCAGTCCTGCTTCTCCTCTGCTCACAGCTTCCAAGTGGCCCCCATCTCACTCGGGGTAAAAGCCAAAGTCCTTGCGGTGAGCACAGCCCTGCAGGAACCGTCATCACTCCCTTGAGCTGACCCTCAGCCTCCCAGGTTGGCTCAGTCCCACCTCAGGGCCTTTGCACAGGCTATTCTGAGCTGCCCCTCTACCCGCCTGGCTCCCTCCCTCCCTCTATCTTCAGGTCTCCGCTCCAAAGCCACTTTCTCTGAGGCCTTTCCTGGCCATTTTATTTAAGTGTGTAGCCCACCACCCGCACACCCCACCTTCCTTCTCTTTCCCTGTTTCTCTATAGCACCTCCCCCTGCTCACATGCCATGTTCGTTATCCATTGATTTTTATTTGTTGTCTGATTTCCCGTCACTAGAGTGGAAACTTCAAAGGCAGGGAGTTTTGAGTCTTGGGTTCACTGACGTTCTAGCACCTAGCCCAGGGCCTGGTATCCACATGCCTGTAGTGTTTGTTGAATGAATGAATGAATGAATAAATAAATAACAATCCTGCCACTCACCCCACAAACAGGTGGAAATGTGCTCCTTTTATCCAAACATTCCTGTTCCTGCAGGCGTGTTAGACACTGGTCTTGTGGGAGGCAGGCCTGGCAGAGTTCCAGGTCTCGGTGGGCACCCAGCTCTCCTTGACATGCCACCTAGGCATGGATGGCCAAACTCTGGCCTCTGGAGCACAGCAAGGAAGGGGTCTCAGGGGCTGGGAACAGTGGGAGCAGCTGTACCTGTGGGTGCTAACAGTTTCTCTACTTGGCTTTGTTTAATGGCTCCTACAGAGCTGGGAGGCCGTGGCTCAGAAAGGCCCTGATCCCTTGTGCAGGGTCCCTCCAAGCCCAGGCAGTGGCTGTTCTATCTGCTACCAAGCTCAAGGCTGGATGCCAGCGAGTGGCAGGACCCAAGGAGATTCAAGGACCGGCTGCTTCCTGTGGGACATTGCAGCAACCAGTGGGCGTTTGAAATGTGTCAGCCCATGACACTCACACCCCCAGGAGGTAGCCTCGGGACGGACAATACACCCGTTTCTTATCCTTGCCAAGGCATTTCCCCCCAGTATCTTTGGCCAGAAACAGGACTGTTTTCAGGTGGTGGATGCCTAAACTGTCCTGGGCGTTGGCGTGACTGGTGCCGAGGCCGGGAGGTGTGGGTGTGCAGTCATGGATGTGCGTGCATGTGCATTTGTGCCTGAAGCTTTGAAACAGGCCAACAGCTCCCCACTCCTGAGGTTCCATCAGTCTCTGGCTCCCTGCCCACCTCCCTTGTCAGGCTCTGAAACCTGGGAGCAGGCCTTTGCTTCCGGGAGAAGGCAGATGGTCCAAAGCATCAAATAAGCACAACAAAGCAGGTGGTGGCGAAGGAGCTGGATAGGGTCAGAAGCCTGGGTCTGGGGCCGTACCTGCACTAACTGGCTGCAGACTTTGGCTTCAGGATCAGTGTAAATTGGTGGGGAGGGTTTGTCTGCTGGGGGACGGACTCATAGTCTCCAGATCCCTCTTAACTCTCACACTCTGAGCCACCTTCTTACGCAAACCAGAGTTTAGTTAATAATGAGTAGTCGGGGGTTGTGGATAAAAACTGTTGGGTTTTTCTTAGCCCAGACATAGTCCTGGTCTCCAATGGGGACCCCACGAGTCTCCAAACCTAGCTGAAGCCTGAGTTGGGGCCATGCCTCAGTTTCCCCAGATCTCAAAGCTTTCATGCCTGGTGAGCCGCAGGCCCAACCAGGCCTTAAGGCCTCCTGGCTTCTATTTCGAGGGAGAGAAGGTCCTGGGGGTGGGGCTGACACTCCCCCAGAGGCGCTAGGAGGGACCAGGGGGAAAACCCCGGCGGGATCTTCTGAATGAACTCCACATCCCAAAGGGCAGTTCCTGCTGGGGACAGGGTCCCCCCTCGCCAGGACCGCGCTAACCTCTCCCCTGCAAAGACGGCATGGATGACGGATGGCGTAGACAGGAGGGCTGCAGCTCTCTTCTGGGTTTCACTTTCAGAGCAATGTCTGCCCTTCCCAGCCCCCGCACTGCGCCCCTGGAGGGAGCTCTGGGAAGGCAGGGCTGGTGTCCGCCATGTCTCCTAGGGCCCCTGGCCTTGGTCATTCAGTCATCCCCCCAAAAGGCATTAATCCAAGACCCGTTCACATCAGTGGACAAGACAGACAGTCCCTGCTCCCATGAGCTCACGTCCTAGGGGGAAAGTTGGGCCACTGGCAAACAAACAGTTTCAGAAGGTGGTGTGATGTGTCCCTAGAAGGGAATAAACAGGGTGAGGTGACGAGAGTGGCAACATCAGCTTGCGCGGACGGGGAAGGCCTCTTTGAGGAGGTTTCATCCAAGCCAAGACCTGAAGGATAAGAAGAGGCAGCATTTTAAAAATGTATTTGTTATGGCTTTATTTATTTATTTAGACTTAGGCTTATTTTATTGCAGAGAAAGGGATTTTTTTTTTCTTTATGTGATTTATATACTTCGCTACAGAAAAACAGCATATTTGATTGAATCTGGTTATTTCATTAATTGAAAAAGATCATTACCAGATAAAGTCAATTATTAAATTCATCGGTAGGAATAACATTTGATTTTTACGGCTTTATTGAGGTATAATTGACACATGATAAAACTTTACCTATGTAAAGTGTACAATTTGATAATTGTTGACATGTGTATACATCCATCCCTACTACCAAGATAATGAACATGTCTGTCACCCCAAAAGTTTGCTTGGAGGGACCGCCTTTTTAAGAGCTAGGGGTATAAGGTTTCAGACAGAGGGGCTGGTAAGTGCAAAGGTCCTGGGGAAGGAACAAGCTTGGTGTCCCCAGGAGCAGGAGGAGGCCAGTGGGGACCGTGACAGGGGATGGGGTGCAGGAGCCCCGCCTGGGGGCCTTTTTGGCTGAGGTGAGAAGCTCGGGTCTCAGGCTAAGCACTTCCTCGATACACTGTTGACTGGTGAGTGAGCAGTCACGTTCCGTGTGGTCGCCAGACCCTAGAGTCCTAGTCTCCATGCAGGCCCTTAGCGTGTGGGGCCCTCTAATGACTTAGTAAGTGGTTTCCCCCAGAAATGATTTACATTTTCACTGGGGCCTTCAATACCTCCATCCAAAGGAGTGAGTAATGTTGGAATTTTAAGTTAAAGTGGTGGAGGGAGCCTTCCATCCCTCCTTGGGGGTCTAAGTTCTCAGCCTTCAGGAAGGTGAAGCTGGCTTCTTGAACGTTCTGAGTCATGAGCCACCATTTGAGGACAGGGTGCCGTTGGCTCCCTCAAGTGCTCCAGGGCTGGTCCTTGGGAGCCTGTCCAGGCCTGATTGCCAGAGACTCCACCCAAAGGGAAGGAGTGGGGAGGGGGACAGGAAACACAAAGCCAATCCCTGTAGAGCAAATCCTTTCTAACAGACAGCTCCGGGAGCCCAGAGCAAGTTCCAGGGAGACCAGGGGGTGCAGGCTGCCCCTTGGCCTACAGGACAACAGGACGCAGGGCTGCAAGTTACAGCAAGGGCAAGAACTTACTGATTGGGAGCAAGTTACTTCCCTGATCATCTGTTTTCCCGTGGATTCAAAAAAAATTGTCACTTTGCAGCACTATTGTGCCAGGTACCTTGTAAGTACTTTTGGTTCATTCATTCTGCATTTTTTGCTGGATGCCTACCTGGTGCCAGGCCCTGAATAGGACTGGACAAAATCACTGCCCCGGGGAGTTCTTTTCCTCCCAAGAAGCCAGCAGACCCCGGCCTCGATTTTTCAGGGCAGTGCTCATGGGGTTGTGTGGCTCACCTGGATAGGAAGGGCCAGGTGAGGGATTGTCCTCTCTTTTCTGAGGGGCTGCCTCAGGCCCTCCCATCCGGGTGCACAGAATTGGGGACCTCCCTGCACGCCCAGGGTACACGCTCTCCTTGACTGAGTGGCAGTCACCATCCGTTGCTTCTGTTTCCTTCTCGTACCCAATGTCTCTGGTTCTGTGATTAATATTGGAGTAGGCTTGGTTTCCTGAGAGTCTAAATGACTCACCCCATTCACAACGGTTCTGTGAGCAGGAAGGTCTGGGGGAAACGGGGACTCCGTGAACGGGGAGTTGTGGCCTTAGGGGTCGTCCCCATCATGCTGTGGGCCTTGGCCAAGTTTCTTTCCCTCTCTGGTCTTAGCTTCCTCCTCTGTCTCCCTGGAAGGTGGGAGGAAATATTGGAAACTGGAAAGAACAGTGGGAACTCGTCCCAGCTACCAGTCCCAGGAGCTCCTAGGGTTAACAGCCTCCTGAGGCTAAGCCTGGGAGATCAGGGCCTCCTGTGGTGCCATTCACATTAACCTGTTTATTCCTCCCTACAACAATTTGCAGTGAGGTGATGGTTCCCATTTTCTAGATGGAGCAATTAAACTCAGAGAGGGTATGTCACTTGCCTAAATCCACACAGCTAGTAAGTGACAGAGACAGGACTTGACTCTGTCTGGTTGTAGGGTCAATGCCAGCCCAGAAGAACGGAGCTGGCAGTGTCCTGCAGGAGCCCCCAGGCCCACATGGGATGGAGGCCTCCTATCTATCTCCCCCACTCTCCCTGGGGCCTCAGACAGGGGACTTTTAAGCAGATGATCTATTTCAAGCCCTTCAATTTACAAATAAAGGTGCTGAGGCTTGGAAAGGGGATGTCACATAGCTAGATGCAGATCTGGGCTGCAGATCTGGGCTGGACCCTGGGCTCCCAACTCTCTACCAAGTCTCCCCACACCTAGAGTTGCCACCTATCAAGCTGGGATCACAGCTGAGCCCAGACCTGGGAGCCAGACGCCTGGGGAAGTGTCCCCACAGTGGCTGTGTGACCAGGGACCTGGCCTGTGCTGATGCACAGAAGATGGTCACCCATCTGACATCACCTGAGGGGCCAGGAAAGACCTCTGACCCCCATGGTTCTCCCCTGTGGGTCTGCCGCAGTACCTGAGTCCCTGCATACGTCACTCTTGGCAAACTCATCCCTTGGGAAGGGGAACACCAGGCCACGAGCATTCGAGCTGTGGTCCTGGATGGAGACGTCTGGGGCTTGTAGCAGGGGCCTGGTACCCAGTGGGAATGGGCAAAGGGCATCCAAGCCCTTTGCATTTCTCCCCTTGCATTCCAAAGACCTTTCTCTGTCTGCTGTTTTATTCAGGGCTCATTGTAACCCTCAGAAGGCTGCCTGGTAGTATTAAAATCCACATCTGGCAGAGAAGAAAACATGTCCCAAAGATCCCCACCCGCCTCCCGATATTCACGCACCTGAGCAGTCCCCACAAATATTGGGAAGAGCCAGCCTGTGTAACCAATATTGTGGACATGACGAAGTGTGACTTCTGAAGCTAGAGCGTAAAAGACAATGTGGTTTCCATCTTGCTCTCTTGGGGTCACTTGTTCTGGAGGAAGCCTGCTGCCATGTTGTGAGGAAACGCAAGTAGACTCCTGCCCACAGCCATTGAGGGGGTCCTCAGCCCCAGTCAAGCCTTCAGATGACAGCAGCCCCAGCCGATATCTTGACTGTCACCTAGTGAGAGCCCTCTCAGCCAGAATGACCCTGTCAAGTCTTTCCTGAATTGCTAACCCACAGATATAGAGGACATAATGTTGTTGCTTTAAGCTGCTAAGTCTTGAGGTACACAGCAGTAGATAACTATTACGCTTAGAGAAAAGAAGTGACTTGGCCACAATCACATGACCAGACCAGGACTCCTACACTCTTTCTCTTGGGGAAGGCAAGGGCAACAGGGGCCTAGAGAGGGAAGAGAAGACAACTGAAGCTTGAAAGTCAGGTTCAGAGCCAAATTCCAGCCCTGCCATTCTCAAGCTGTGTGACCTCAGGCAAGTCACTTAACTACTCTGAGCCTCAGTTTGTTCATCTATGAGGTGAGGATAGCAATACTGACTTGAAATCTTGTTGCCAGGATTAAATGTCTGACCGAAGCGTGAGTGGCCAGCAGCTGGCGAGAGCTGCCATGAGCTGCTGTGAGCAGCCGACCAAAGACCAGTGACCAACTGCCTCAGCAGGGGAAGTGCAAGGCTCATAACACCAGCATGGGCCAGAGAGCTGTGTCCTACACAACCAGACTGAGAAACAACGGTTTGAATTGGAGTGGGGTGGGGGGAGGCAGAAGAAAGGGGGGAATAAAATGTCTGACCAAGGGCCTGGGTCTTCTACTCGTGGGTGTGCGGTGCTGGGCTTCACCCAGGCAGCTGGGAGCCCCTAATGTGTGTTCTTTCCAACTCTGAGGAGTGAACTTCCTGACACCAGCCTTCAGTGACCACTTCTCCCCATCATCCTCGGGGCCAGAGCTGAGTGACCAAGATCCAGCTAGTGTCCTGGGCCTTGAGAAAGGGAGAGCTCTGGGGACTTGAGGCAGAGGCAGCCTGGCATGTAGGTCCCACCAGAGAAGCCCCCTACTTCCATCGAGGTTCTCGGGAAAGGTGCTCAGCAGGGTACCTGGGCCAATCAGAGCAGAAAAGTCCAAGCTTCCCTGTTCCGGTTTTCAGCCTCCCATCTGCCTGCTGTTGCTGTGGCAGAAAGAATCCCTTTCTCTGCTTAGGGTATTTTGGGGCCATTTAGGGCTGGGGTTCCCAGCTGTTGGGGAAGTCCCTGAATTTCCTGAACCTGGTGTCTTGCTCAGCATCCTTTTGGTGACACAGGCTACCAGTTCCCTTTGGAGAGCTTCCTGTAACACCTGCTTCCTGCCCTCTTCCTCTGAGACAGACACTGCTCACCTGCCAGCCCCCTGCAGGTGTGGGGGCTTGGCTCCCACAGCTTGCTCTGGCGGGCCCAGGAGGGGCCTTTGACCCCCTGGAATCCCACAACGGGGCCCGCTGCTGTGCTTCACAGGCCTAGGGACTTCCCCTCCCACTCTTCAAATCACTTTCATACGCGTTGGGGGTTCAAGAGCTCCTGAAACCTGCAGAAGGCGCCGAGACCTGAGTTGGCTCCATCCAGGGCTTGCTCTTCAGAGTCTCATGAGCTGCCGTTTTTCTAGGCTGCTGCACTTTCTACGGTAGAGGCGAACTCCTCCGGGATCCAGCCTGTTCCTTGCTGGCCCGCCATTGGCTCCCCGCCATGTACCAGGTGCTGCCTCAGGCTTCTGGACATCCTGGTTCTCCCAGAGCCCACAGTTTCCTGAGGCAGATGGATGCAGGCACCAGTCATTACAGTCGTGACACAATGAGATCAGTTCTAGAATTGAGGCACCAAAAACGACAGAAACCGCCTTTCTGACTGGGAAGATGGCTGGGGGAGGGGAGGAGACAATGCCAGGAAAGCAACAAAGAGGAGGTGGCATTGGGGCAGGTTCTGAAGATCAACAGGAGACTGAGGTGTGTTCCAAGAGGAGGACGAGTGCGGGCAAAGGCGTGGAAGGGGAAAAGCGTGGCGTGTGGCTGAAGTGGGAGTAAGGGGGAGACGCTGACAGTGAAGCTAGAGAAACAGGTCTGAGCCAGGCTGGGAAGGACCTTGAGTACGATTGCCTCTGGGGAAGCCTGGCCTAGTGGATTCACTGTTCTGTGTGCATCAGCTCCTTGCCTGCAGAATGGGCACAAGAATAGGGTCTTCTTCATGGAATTTCCCCAAGGATTCAAGGAACCGATACCCCCAAACTGTTCGCATAAAGTAAGCACTCAAAGGCATCTATTACTATTACCATTAAGTAAATGCTATAGTCTTTCCAGGTCATGAGAACCCTGAGCCCTGTCCCTCTCCCCCACTGCACCTGGGCAAAGGTTCTCTGCACAGGTGCCTCTGGAAGCCCATGGAAGGGAAGGACAGGAGGAAGAGGCCAGGTTTCCATCGTTGTAATGATCTTTTTTTTTTTTAAATACATTTTATTGGGGAATATCGGGGAACAGTGTGTTTCTCCAGGGCTCATCAGCTCCAAGTTGTTGTCCTTCAGTCTAGTCGTGGAGGGCGCAGCTCAGCTCCAAGTCCAGTTGCCGTTTTCAATCTTTAGTTGCAGGGGGTGCAGCCCACCATTTCACGTGGGGATTGAACCTGCAACCCTGTTGTTGAGAGCTCGCCCTCTAACCACCTGAGCCATCAGGCCGACCCCTGTAATGATCATTTTTAATGGATGTGTAGTATTTCATTAAAGGGATGTACCACAGTTTACTTAACCATTCTTTGTTGTTGTGATTCTTGGGGTATTTCCAAAAATGATAAATAATGTTTTAGGAAACATTACTGTGTTTATAGTTTTCTTTTTCCCAGTTGAAACATTTCCTTAGTTTTTCTTTACTGGGTTGAAATTACTGAGCCACGTCATAATTTTTTTTTTTTTTTTTGCGGGGGTTGAGAAGGGGGCTTTGCTAAGAATTGCTGGCTGCTTTCTGAAAAGGATTGTAACATTTACCAGCAGTGTAGGAATGCATGTTCCAGTTTCCTCATAACTTTGGGGTGGGATTTTACCAAAGTTGTTTTTATAAAGAAAACAAAAAACCCTGCTGATTGAATAAATCTAAAAGGGAGCAACGTTTTTTTTCATTTGCATCTCTTCAATTGCTAGAAAGATGGAACTTTTAAAACTTGTAATCACTGTTAATTTGTATTTCCCCTTGTGTCAGCCATTCTCATGTTGTTTGGTTGTGCGGGTGGGTTGAACAAGCATTTATTTATTCACAGCGCCAGCAATTCTATTGTAGAAAGCTCTGGACTGGGGAGCAGGCATCCTGGGTTGCTCCTATCCCTGCTGAGTTCTGTGAACATCAGCCGAGGTCACTTCCATAATCACTTACTTACTTGTTTCACATAGTCCCAGCTCAAACATGCCAGGACGTCGGGCCTGGTGCATCATGGGGAGAGCCCAGAGGTGGGTCTCCTGGAAGGGTGCCCAACGCAGTTTTTCCAAGTGGACTCCAGGAGCTCAAAGAGGGTTTGTGTCGTGAGCCCCTAGAAGGGTAGTTGCGACATTTCATTCTTTTCCTGAAAGTCAAGGGGACATTATTAACCGTTGGCAGGGCCGTACGTCTCTGTGTGGTACTCGTGACGTGAGTGGGGAACAAAGTCCCGGTACACAGGTTTAGATAGAGTGAGTAACACAGCTTTATTTGGAAACCAATGTCCCTCCAGAGGCCAATCCTCTGGTAAGCACAGAAGGTTATACAAGATAAAATAGAATTTGATAACGAACCAAGACCCTGAGTCAATTGAGACCTTGGAGAATGTCCCTAGTCCAGGAGAGGCGACTGGGCCCACGTTGGGTCTGAGGCGAGCTGGTCTTGCAAGGAAGAGCTTCGGAGAGTCCCGGAGTATCATGGCTTGCACCTCGCAGAGGACTCTGTCGGATCTCCCAGACAAATGTCCCGGAGGAACATTCTGGAGTGTCTGGCTCAGAGCCTCGCATAGGGGCTGAGCTGGAGCTCCCAGTCGGACCACTCATGACATTGCTCTAGAGTTCTGCTTTTATTCTCTTTTCCTTGGACTTGTTTACTTCTTAGGTGATCACCAGAAGTTGTTTTGGTGAAGGTGTTTGTCACTCAATTTTGTTATACTCAGTTTCACGCAAAAACATGTTTTTCACTTCACTCTTTTCTTTCTGTTTTAAAAAAAATTTGATTGGGAAACAGCCATGGTTACATATTGCTTCCATGCCACAGTGGCATAGCTGACTCTTTGAAGGAGGGCCCAGCTCCCAGTGGCCCACGCGGGGACTGAACTGGCAACCCTGGTGTTATCAGCACCATGCTCCGACCAACTGAGCTAACCGGTCACCTCTTCACTTCACTTTTTTATCAGTCTCACACATGTGCGGCCATATTCCTGGCTCGCATCCCTACTAGTAAGCAACTTGTTGTGCAAACCTCAATCCAACATATATATTTTATATGCTCTACACCGTTGGGCAAGGGGTGGTCAGTTGTGGAGACTTTGTTGGGAGACAACTGCCAGGGGGCCAAGCTGACAAGATGGGGGCCTGACACGCCCCCTTGCGGAACAGACTGAGGAGCAGACTCCTGAGGGTCCTTGGGTCATTCTGGGAAAACAACAGAGCATCTTTAACCAGAGCGCCTAGGACTGGCTGCCTGTTTCTGAGCCTCGGTTTCCATATCTGAAAAAAACAAACACAAGACAAGCAAATGAACTCTTGACCTGCAGCCTGCCTCATGGGTACTCAGTAAATATGTATGGAATGTAGAATGAAAGAAGCAGAGAACCCATGGGATGGAGAAGCCCTGGAAGGGAAAACCATCCCGCTGCCAATGAGAACTTAATTCGAATGAGGCTTGTATAGTTTCTTTCTTTTAAGTAAGACTGCTAGGCTCCTCCTCTAGGCAGACAACTCTCAGGGGGTGGCAAACACCTGTGAATTGATAACCAAGTGCTCTATTCTTCTCTCCATCAGTCCCTCCAATAGTCCACCTACCCCATCTGTCAATCCACCTACCTGCTCATCCATCCATCCATCCATCCATGCATCCAACTACACATTCACCCATCCACCCACCCACTCGACCATCCATCCATCTTCCACCTACTGATTCATTTTATAGTAAATATATATGAATGGAGGTGAGTGGTTGGTGGAGTGGTGCTTTCTCTGCAGTCACCTGACTGTAGTGTCTCTCCCACACAATCCCCAAGGCAGGAGAGAAGGTCTGGGTCGATCAGAGTGTTAAGAGCAGGCACCTACTCAGGTGTTGCTCTTCCTTGGGGTGGGGATGAGGTGGGACCATGGGGACCCGCTGGAGCCCCCCAATCCCCTGTGAGTCCCCCATATTCAGGGGCAGCAGCTGCCTTTTCTGCCCCTTCAGCCCAGCTCTCTTGGGCTGGGGACAACTCAGCCCTGTCCTGTCAAATTCTGGGCGGGCCATTCAAACAGCAAAAGGGGGAGTGTGACTTGTCCTGAGTCATCTTTGCACGTGTTTGTTTTTTTCCCCTGTGGGCTAGTGGCCTGCTTTTTTTTTTTTTTTTTTCCTTTTTCTAAGCGTTTCTGAGTTAACCAGTGCGCCTCGCCTCGGATAGGTAGGGGAAAGGAAAGAGGGCTGAATGCTGCACTGGGAGCAGCCCTTGAAGTGACTTCACAGCTTGCGGTTGGGCGCCCCGCTGGGTACACAAGGGAGGACTGCCGGCTCCAAGATCTACCCAAGCCTGGCTCTGGGTGGCTGGCGCTGCACGTGGGCGCAGCGTGCTTCCCAGGCTGCCTAGGTGGGCGCGGGCTGTGAGCGCAGCCCGCCCCCCAACCAGGCTCAGGATGTGCCCCCTCCACCCAGTGCTTGGACTGCTGCTCGTGGGAGCTCTCCGAGCCTTCCCTCAGGTAAGGGGGTGTCAGGAGCCTGGGGAGGTCCTGGGGAGCCAGAGCCCCATCCTTCTGACTGCTGCCCTGAGCCCCAGACAGTGTGGGGGCATGTTGGGGTGCAGGGAGGACAGGGACGCTCCTCACCTCATTGCTGCTGTGGCTGGGGTGAGGGGGCACAGGTGACAAGCAGGGGGACCAGAATAGCAGGTGTTGTGAGTGGGAGGTTTGGCTGACAGGCCAGTGTGGGCGCCCCCTCCCCACCCTCATAGAAAGCTGGGATTATTCATTTATTTATCATTAATTGAGCTGAGGGGACTGCCTGCAAGATATAAGCTGTTTTGGGTGGGGGTCCTGGGCAGATCAGGAGAGGTCCCAAGGGGTCTGGGCACGCCAGGTGGGCTCTCCCTTGGTGGATGCCTGCCCTCTGTGGGCCTGCCCTGCTGCTCGCCTCTGGTCCCAGGTCCGGGGGGTCCCCTGGGCCAGAAGAGATGGTGTTGGCACTCTCCCTGCTACTACTCTTACTGGTCCCTAAGCTGGCTACTGGCCAAAAAAGGTCTAGGGGGTGAGGGAGAGTTGGATGAAAAATGGGGGTGGGGGGTGAGGGTGCTAGATCACCCAGATGAACTCCCCCCACCCCTGTTCAGCCAAACAACACGTGGATTTTGTGCCATGGAGCACGTGGTGGGTGTCAGCCCCTGGAAAATTGTCAATGGTGGTCCTGGCATCTGTTTTGGGGAGCCCCAGAACAGAATTTGGGACTGCTTCAGGAGAGCTGCGTATTTACTAGTGGCCAGCGTGGAGTTAGGCACTGGGGGGCTGGGGGCTGGGGAGAGTTCAGATTAATCAGACGCAGTCTACTGTAGAAAGGCTGAGCGCAGGGTCTGAAGGGGAGAGAACCCTGGTGGACCCCTGTGTAGGACAGAGTGGGTGTTGGTGAGTGCCTGGTGAATATTAGTGCAGAGGGCAAAGGCAAGAAAGACTGCAGTCTGCTGGGGGAGGGGAGGGCCCCCCTCCTTTGATCCTTCAGGAAGAGGAGGGTCCACAGGTGGATTTCAGTCCTATTCTTTTAAGTCTTGGACTGCAGGGGGAGAAGGGAAGCTAGGTAGGCTTCAGACAGAAGGAGGGAGAGTGTAGGTGGGAGAAGGGGACAAGCAGATGTCCCCCTTCCCTCTTCAGTGGGACAATGTGAGACACGCCCCTCCCAACAGAGGGCAGAGGGGACTGCTGATACAAACACAAAAGAAACTGGCTAGAGAACCCCTGATCTCTGCTGATGACCTGGGGGAGGGTGGGAGTTTGGGGTGCCAAGGTCTTTGGTGGATAAAAGAAGGAATGTGAAAGGGGTTTGGGGAGACTTTCCTAGTGTTTGGTGGCCGGAGCTCACGTGCCTCCTTTCTATAGAGCGAAATCCCTCTTTAAATTTAAAAAAAAAATTGTATTTAATTACAAAAGGAGTATACGAATATATCCTCAAAGCAAAAAGTTGAAACTCTACAGCTAAAGCTAAATCTCTAGACATCCCCTCATCCTGATTCTTGCAAAGACGTAACCGCCATATGGCTTTGGATTTATAGAAATCTAGAGGGTTTTCCATATACTGTTCTGTACGGAACGTTTAGTTCTTCATTTGACTTTTACAGTATCTGCCGTATGTCTTGGAGAGCTTTTCCATGCGGATATTTACAGAGCCCCCGCTTATCTTTGAAAATGCTACGTCGCATTCTATCAAATGAGGGTCCCATAGTTTATTTATTTATGTCCCTGGTGGATGGGTGGTAAGGTTCCTATCACTGCGTCTTACTGATTTGTTTGCTAACACAACGTACAGCCCCGTGTGAATGCTTTGGGGGCACGTGTGCCTCTTTGCCACAGAAGAAGCTGAGAAGAGAATGTGGAAGTGCTGGGTGAAAATGCGTTCAGATTAAAAGATGCTGTTGAATTGCCTTCCAAAGTGTCTGGACAACTTACCCTCCCACCAGCAGAGCATGAGAGTAGTGACTTTCCCACATCCTAACCGACTTTTGATCTTATCGGAGTTTTTATTTTTGTCAATGTGATCTGCGAAAAGGGCCATATCCTTGTTGTCTTAATTTGCATTCCCGCCTACTAGAGAGGCTGAACGTTGTGGGCTCTGACACTAGGTTATTTCTTGTCAGGAAGGGGGCGCCCGTGGGGGAGGGGGCTGCCTGCCTAGCTTGATACTCCCTCTGACTGACCCTTCAAGCCTTCTTCCATTTCTGTTGCCCCAGGAAAGATTTGGGAAGTTCATTATTTAAAAAAACTAAACAACCCAAAACTCCAAAACCCAAGTCAGGGCTTAAATGTTAAATCTATTTTTCATCACTGTCTGATTTTACAAGACGCCATCATTTTTTTGGTGTGTGGTTTCGCCCTTGGGCAAGAATGCTTTCTTGCTGTGTGTCACCTTCTGAGAAAGAGATTTGGCCTCTGATGCCTCATACCACAGTCTCCCAACAGTGGTTTTTTTTGTAATGTGACCCAGGATTCCTCTGCTGCAAATCCTGAGAGAATTCCTTGCCCTAGTATTTCCAGGGCCCCACCTTTTCCATCCAGGCTCCTCAGGGTGCAGGTGGCAGGGGAGGGCGGCCCAAGCATTTCCCGTGAGCGCTGCGGATTAGAATTTCCCTGCCAACGTCTTGCAGGCCAGTGCTAAGGCTACCTACTCCCTCCCACCTCACGCCCTCCATTCCAGCCCCATTTTCTTCCAGCCAGATGGAGACCTCTGCCTGAGTCAGCATTCCTGCTGGGGGAGATTCTCATGGAGGAAACTTTGCCAGGGTGATAAGAAAACTGGATGTGTCCCTCCTCCCACCAGGGTTTCCAAAGCTTAGCTAGTGACCCCATAGAGTGGCGGGGTTTAAAGAGACTTTCTGGTTTTGATTGGGCTTTTCCAGGACTGCTCACATCCTGCATGGGGTCAGAGTTCCACCTTCTGCCTCAGGATGAGGGGACCCGGGTGGGGAGGTTCAATGTGAAGGCGGGGAAGGAGGTGCTGAAAGGTGTAAATCAAGGCTCCGCTTCTTCAGAGAGAGGCTGGGGCAGCGAGGAGAGCACGGTGGGGTGTGGGGGGGCCCATTACTCAGCTTGAGAGCAGTAAGTCCTGGAAGAAGGGCAGCATTTACTGTAAGTTTCTGCTTCTGCTCCCACTCATATCTGACCTAGACTTGTTTATTGAGTTCATTGTGATTCATCCTTAGGCTCAGATGCACCTTTTTCGCTCCCCCTTGATCTCAGGGACATCGTCACATGAACACGGGAAGAGGAATGCCTGGGCAGCACCTGGCGGCCTGGGGATCCTGGGCACACAGTTAGTTTGGCTCAGCCTGGACCTACGTGGCGTCGTTGGGCCCATGCACTGACCCTGGGGTGGCCCGTCTAGGATCATGGTCCCCATTTTCCAGACCAGGATGTGAGGCCCAGAGGTGGGGGGGAGGGGTCTTGCTCGGTCTCAGGACTGGTCAGGGGTGGAGCAGGTCCAGAGCTCAGACCCGATGGACAGAATGTCCAAAATGACAGCTCTGGGCAGGGCCGGCTCAGCAGCGCCTCTCTCTTCTCCCACCTCCTCCAGCGTGCTTTTGGGCTGGCAGTAGCAAGACCTCGTTCCAGAATCTTCGCTGTCTATGGTCAGAAACCACGGGGCATTCTCAGTGGCCTCGCTGGTGGGGAGGGACTTTTTATGTGCCACTCAGTCTAATTACTCAGAGTGCCTAGATCTTTGGGGACATTCATCCAAATATTAGTTTATTCATTCTTGCATTTATTCACTCACTGAGAAAATCTTAAAGGATTTCCGTGCACAGCTCCAGGGGCTTTGTTCCAAGCTGTTCCAGGTAATCACTCAGCCTCTGCTTGTAGGCCTCTGGTGACATGCTATCCTGGGTTAGCTCCGACATTCAGACAGTCTTTATGAGGCGCTGAAATCTAGCTCCACAAAGCTTCTCCCCATCGGTCCTGGTTCTGGAAGCTGGGGCTGCATAAGCAAGTCGTATCCACCCTCCTTGGAAATGCCTCCTAGTGATACAAAGGCTGTGACCTTGGGTCCCCGGGGGTCTCCTTGCCAATCACACCACCCAGGCCCTCCATCGTGGCATAGACTCGAAGTCCGTTCTTACCAATCCATTCATCCCACAAACATTTATCAAGCACCAACTGCATGCCTGGGAGTGTTCTGGACGTTGCAGAGACATCCATGAACAGCACAGCCAGTCTCTGCCTCGTGGAACTGACATCCCCACGTGGACAGACTGGTGCAAATTACCGTGGAGAGGAGTGCAACCACGTAGCGTGAGAGATGTGGGTGGTCACCCCAGGTGGGGAAAAGACGATGTCCTCTGAGGGGTGGTGACATGTACAGGAATGCAAGGAGGGAGCCTGTCCATGGGACGTGAGCAAAAGAGCAAGGCTGGAGGAACAGGAAGGAGCCCGGTGTGGCTGGAGAGGAAGGGGTGACGTATGGTGTGGTGGAAATGGTGGTGGGGAAGTAAGGAATAACACAGACCTTTGTGGACTGGTTTGGATGGTGAGTGATATCACATGACCTGCTTTAAAGTTCTCTCCGTCTCCTGGGGTGGGGGAGGGCAGGGGAGCGGGCAGGAGGGGGGCAGGAAGACAGGCTAGTGCTGTGTCCCAGAGAAGGAGCCAGGAATATCCTTCGGAGCTGGATCCACAGGGCCTGCCCATGGCCTGGGAGTGAGGGCACAAGGCAAGAGGACAGCTGGAATCCTGTCCAGGTGCGGGGGTTCCATATCTGAACAGTGATGTCGGTTATGGAGGCAGGAAAACTGGGCCTGGGGAGAAGAGGTGTTTTCGAGAAAAGCACGAGGTCTGTTTTTCCCCACGGTCGAGTGTCCAGTGAGGGTTGAGTGTCCTCTGCAGAGTTTGGGCCCCCGATGTGGGTCTCTGGTACCAGAGGCGACTGCAGAACTCCTGGTGTCATCTGGGCCAGAGCGGAGCACATCACCTCCTCTGTGGCTGGAGCCCACGAACTTCCATTCACACAGCCCAACACTCCATATTTTCTTGGCCCCCAAAGTAGCATCTTCCGTTTATCCTGTTAGCTTTCTCTTGTGGCTGTAACAAAGTATCACAAATTTGGTGGCTTAGGATAACACAAATGTATTATCTGATAGTTCTAGAGATCAGAAGTTTAAAACAGGTCAACAGGGTTGCGTTCCTTCTGGATGTTTTAGGAGAAATACGTTTCCTGCCTTTTCTGGCTTCTGGAGGCGGCCTGCATTCCTTGTCCCGGGGCCCCCAACCACGCTGACCTTGGCTTCCGTTGTCATATCTTTTCTGACACTGCCCCGCCTGCCCCCCTCTTCTAAGGTCCCCTGTGATGACACTGGGGCCCACACAGATAATCCAGAATAACCTCATCTCAAAATCCTAAACTGAGTCACATCCGTATAGCCTCTTTCGCCATGTAAGGGAACGTAGTCACAAGCTCAGGGCTCGGCACTGGACATATTTGGCGCCTTTATTCTACCACACATTTCATCTTGCTTGATCTGGCCCGCTGCCTTTGTCAAGTCCTGTATGGGGGGATAGTAGAGCTTGATGGTCAAAGGGTATGGGCTTTTCGGTCATCTTGCCAAGTTTATACCCTCTTGTGACACGGGTGTTCTCAGGCACGCTAAGTCACTTCTCTGTGCCTTGGTTTCCCCATCCATAGAATGGGGGTAATCACAGTCGTTTCTTTGTAGGGCTACGGGAAAGATTTTACGGGTTAAGATGTGAAAAGTGCTGAGAACAGCTCTTGGTATATAGCAAGTGCTGTGTAAACGTAAGCTGTTAAGTACTTGTCTGCTAGGCATTGTGGGTACAGGATGAAGGTGAACCACTCACAGGGTTTTTCTTCCAGGGCAGAAGCGTGGGAAGAGGGACACAGGACAGGGTAACCAGCAGTGTGGAGAACTGTCTCAGGCCCGTAGGAGCCCACACACATGGGCCTGTCCTCACCTCCACCTGGGTCGGTGAGGGAGAAGGCACCCAGGCTCAGGCACTTGATGCCGCCCTAGGACTTTCATGAAGACTGTAATCTGAACAACTGGCTCACGAAGCCACACCAGAGCTTCTCTAGGGCTGGAAGGGCATCAGTGGGAAGTGGGGAGTAAGTAGTTGCAGGGTTTGGACTCAAGGCCAGACCTTGGTCACGTCGACTTATGTGCCTCCATCCCACCCAGCCCCTGTCTTAGGCTCTACAGCCATTTGTGGGTTCCCATCTCAAGGGCAACATTTTGCAAAGTCACTTCCAGGAAGTAGCAGTTCCATGAGGAAAGGGTTCTATGGCCAAATAAGTTTGGGAAACTTTTTGTCTGTCTGCCTCCCAACCTTTCCTCAGAGAATCAGACAGAGGGCAAGGAAACACATACAAGGATCTGAGAGGTCCTACGATTTAAAATGAAAACCTCTCAGATGGTTTTCATTTTAGATGGTGATTCTTTGTATTTTGCTTGTCGCCTGGTGATGTCCCGCAGAACCAGCCTTTGAAGGAACACTCTGTGGGAAATGACAATTAAGGGCAGACGGTCTGGCCCTGAGTCCTGGGCCCATCTCCTTCTGCTCCCACTGTCCAGCCCATCTGACTACTGAGTGACCCGGCAGCTCAGTTCTTTCCTGCCTCTGTCCCTGGCTGCTGTGGGGCCTGCTGTCTAGATGCTCTCCCCTCACTTCCTCCTGTCGAGATCTTAGCCATCCTGCAAGAATCAATGGAACTGCTCCTGCAGGAATCCATCACGAATCCCCCAAGTTCTTTGTCTCTGTGTATCTCATGACACTTACATTATTCTGCTTCGCGTTAGAGATTCGTGGGTTTTTCTGATCTCATCGCTGAGGTTCCCTTCCTGTGTCCATTCTGTGGATCGCTATTTAGTGTCTCCTATGTGTCTCTTCTGGGAGAAGACATCACCAAATGGAACTGTCTAGAGTCGGCCTCTTTGTCGCCACCAGCGACGGGTCCAGTGCCTGGGTCCTGCTGGGCCTCCAGTGAGTCCATGGTGGGTGGGGGGGGACTTGGGTTTATTCTTTGTCCTCTCAGTTGAGGCCCTGTTTTAGTTGCCTGGTGTGGCTGTCATTACCACACCTCAGTAGCTTAAAACAACACAAATTACAATCTTTCCGTTCATAAGTCCCAAATGCTTGTCACTAGGCTAGAGTCAAGGTGTGGCCAGGGCTGTGTTCCTCTCTGGAGGCTCTGGAGGGAAAATCCATTCCCTCCCTTTCCAGCTGCTAGTGGTCATCTGCATTCCTTAGCTCGTGACCCCTTCCTCTATCTTTATGCCAGGTGCTTCTGTCATCGTCACATGTCTTTCTCTGACTCTCTGACTCTTCTATCTCTTTCTTGCACTTTTAAGGACTTTTGTGATGACATGGGGACCACTCCAAATAATCCAGGATCACCTCCCCATCTCAAGGTCACTGATTAGCAACCTTAATTCCATCAACAACCTTAATTCCCCTTTGTCATGTAAGGTGACCCAGGTATAGGTCCTAGGGATGGGGACATCTTTGGAGGGGCACCATTCTGCTGACCACAGACTCCTTCTCATTTCCTTCTTCCCTCCCACATGGCAGATTCTCAGTGAGAATGGCTATTTTTCTTGTAAATTCCATCTCCAAGAAGGTGCTCACCTGTTGCTGGGGGTTCTTCCTGCCAGGGGTTCCAGGCTCCATCTTCTATGGCTGTTTTTGTGTCTATTGTCTTTGGGTTTTAGTTCCAGCTACAAGGAGCCATGAATAGTCCCCCTCAGCTTCCTGGAGACCAAAGGTGGGAACTGGGGGTAAGCTTGACCTGGCTCCTGCACACAGGTATGACAGCCGTGAAGAAGGCCACCTGTGTACAGGCAGGAACAGACTGTGTGCCTGTGGGTGTGTTTAAGGTCGGGAGGAAGATGACTCCAATTTTAGGGGGTCTCTTGGTCTGGAGCTCAGATGAGCCCTTGGGGTGGAGAGCAGGGTTCAGATCCCCCTAGGACTAGATGACAAAGCCCAGCCTAGTGGTTACTTAAGAGCTCGGCTGTGATTAGCAGAATAATGTCCCCTTAAAATATCCACATCCTAATGCCTGGAACCTGTGAATATGTCACGTTACACGGAAAAGGGTTCTTTGTAGATGCGATTAAGGGAACTTGAGATGCGGCGATGAGGCTGGACTGTCCTTATGGAATCCTTAAAAGTGGAAAACCTTTCCTGGCTGTGTTAGAGAAAGATGATATGGAAGAAGAGAGAGCTGTGACAGGACTCGACCCACTGGTGCAGGCTTGGCAGATGGAGGAAAAAGGCCACGCACCAAGCAATGGTACAGCCTCGAGAACCTGGGAATGGCCTCAGTTGACAGTCAGCAAAGAGGGGACCTCAGTCTTAACCACAAGGAAGTGGATTCTCCAGCAAGGACCCAACGCTGCCCACACCTTGATTTTAGCCCAATGAGACCTGAGCGGGTGGGGGTATTCAGGGACGGTTTCTCTAAGGAAGTGGCGTGCAAGAGTGGGGTGTACTGTGCGAGGGGCATGGGGGCTTGGAGGACCGCATGCACAAGGCTGCTGGGTGGGGGAGGGAGGGAGGGATGGGGGAAGGCCGGGGGGAGAGAAGGTGCCAGAGGATGCACAGGCCAGATGAGCCCGGCCAGCAGGCCAGGGCCTTTTGTGCCACTGTCAGGACTTTGAGCTTTATCCACAGCTGGGTTGAAGCCATCTGAGCGTCTTCAATAGGGTGCAGGGGAGGAGACCAGGTCTGTTTTGAAAAGATCCCTCTGGCGTCTGTACTGTGAGTGGGGTACAGGGGATGGAATGGCGTGGATGTGAGGAGACGCTTGGACGACCATTGTCAAGTCCAGATGGTGGGGAGGTGACGAAGAGCTGGTGGGTTTGAGGGTAGAACTGGAGGTTAAGCAAACAGGACTAGTAACACAGAGGCCTGTGGGTAAGAGCCTGTGCAAAATGGCTCAGGCCAAATCCCGGCTCTAACACTGTCCAGCAGTGTGACTTTAGGCAGGTTTCTTAACCGCCATGTGCCTCAGTTTCCCCATCTGTAAAATGGAATAGAGACTAAGTCTAGGATGGGCCTGGGATTCTGCATTTTGAGGAAGTTCCCAAGTGGTGACAGTGCCTCTGGCCTAGGCACCTCACCCTGAGTAATAGAGGTGGGGAACCCCTGGGGTGGAGTTGGGGTGTACCTCCTAGCTCTGCCCAGCTCTGGCCCCTTTGGGTATTTGATCTGACTCTTCCACCCCCATCCTTCCCCTTATGCCCCAGCTCTAGACTCCCAGCTCCTACAGGTGTGTCCCAGCTCCTGTTGTGCTACGCAGCTGACACCAGGAGGGACATTTTGAAAGTGAAATTTACCAGGTTTTACAGGGAAAACCAAACCAACCTGAAAACAGAGAGGCCTAGAAATGGGAAGGTTTCAGGTCACTCTCTCTTTATAGATTCATGCCACTGAGGTTGGGCCACAGACTTTTGGTTGCACAGCTCATCACGCTGTGGACACCTTGCTCTGCCTCAAACCCTACAGGGGGAACCCCACCCAAAAGCCCCCCTTCCAGTCCTTGGGCTTCCCCTTCCCATTCTCCCCTGCCTCCCCTCTTCCCTCCCAGGCCATGGCCAGGGCACAGCACAGCTGTGTCTCCCCTTCCCCAGCGGTAGCAGGAGCTGATGGGCTGTCCAGGCCCTGGGCCTATGGCCAGTGGGAATTGGTAGGACCTTCAAAATTCAGGAGGTCAGACATCCTGGGGCTACCTTCTCTGCCAGGAGCTGCGGTGGGTGAAGGGCCTGTGTGAATGGGTAGTGGGGGGCAAGAGGAGGGCAGTGGGAAAGGTGGGAGAGATGGCAAAGGGAAAGCGGTGCTTGGGCCAGGGGTGAGGGCTGTGCCTGGGCCACGAGACAGCTAGTTTTTGGGGGCCACAGGCAGTGTTGCAAGGGTGAAGCTCAGGTCCCCACATGCCCTCTCTTTCTATTTATGGGCTAAGGATACCCTGGGAAGGTGGGGTTGTCTACCCCACTGGAGTGACAGCTCCTGGAGGGCGTTCTGGGGCCCATTCAGCTCTCTGGCACACAGTAGGTGCTTGTGGGGACAGAGCCAGGAGTGCAGTTTCCAGGCTCTCGGCCTCATGTGGAAAGGTGCTGGCTCGGGTAGTAAATGGCCATCAACTGTGATCGGATGGCCATCAGCTGTTACCAGTTAGCCATTAACCACTGAAATAACTGCTGTGGCAAAGCTAGCAAGTGTGGATTGCAGAGAGGCATAGATTGCAGTTAGCACGGTGGATTGCAGTTGGCAAGTGAGGTTGGTTGGCAGAAAAACGGACGGCAGGTTGCGGATCGTGTGGCTCCTGCTTCCTGTGTCTCCAACCCAGCCGCCAGTGAGAATATAGTGGTCTGACTCCCCTATCTATGGCTCCGTGGGTGTTCCTTTTTGGCCTCACCATATCCTGCGTTCTTATGTGGGGAGCGGGACCAGAGACCCTGCGTGACACCCTGCATGACAGTGCTTAACGCACTCTTATAACGGTCAAGAGTCAGCTGACCTGGACTCAGATCCTGACCCTGCCACAAGGTGTGGTCGTGGGCAGGTCTTTCACTTTTCAGTTTCCATGGGAATAGGGTCTCACAGGCTGTGGGTTCAATAACAGCTGTTGTTACTTCTACAACATGTGTGCATTGCATTGACCCCATTTCCTGGGCTTGTAAAACGATGACATCATAGGTAAAAACAAACAAACAAACAAAAAAAACATTCCTTACTGTCTCCGTCAAAGAAGGCCAGCTATAGCGGCCCGGGGGGCATCTGGGGTGGATGTTGGGAGATGGGGCTGAGCTGGGCCCGGACCTGCACCCCATCTACATCTCTGGGAATAGCTGGGAGAGCTGCGGTCCAGCACCTCCACAGGAGTATGGGGGCTATCCCTTTACCCCAGAAGCCCCACATGGGAACGGAGGACCCCAGTCCTCTACCCTTCCTTCGTGGGGCTCTGATGGGCTACAGCTGGACATCCTGACCGAGAACCCACCGCCCCTCCCGACAGCAAGAAGACAGCGCCCCCTGGTGGCAAACCTTGGACTTACACAGATTTAGTTTTAAGCTGCTGTCTCCTTCCTGAGACACTGTTAGTTAGTACACATGTTGTTTTGTATAATAGCTTTATTTATCTCTCTGTGTATACACTTATTATTATTACTATTTTCTTTTGCTGTGCCATTTGCAAGTTAGTTGCAGACGTTTTGATCCTGGACCCCTAAATATTTCAGCATGTTTCTTCTACAACAAGGGTATCTGACATAAACAAGTTATCAAATTCAGACATTCAACGTCAGTAGACCATTGACCTATAAACGGGGTGGTGATCTGGCCCCAAAGGGCTGGGGGTGGCATAAAGGAGGAGATGTGTGACTCAGGGGTACGTGATACACAATACCAGGGATTCCCTCTTTTTCTCTGCACCTTCCACCCTCCATTGACGTAGGGTGTGGTGTCAGAAGGTGAAGGGTAAGCAGCCAAGCACCCCTCGTCTGTCCCCCAGGCCTTGGGGAGTCCATAGCTATCAATGAGATGAGCAGGCAGGTCAGGAGGGGAAAACCCAGACCAGGGACCCAGAATTTTCCCCACACTCAGCAGAACCAATAGGGCCGAACATTTACACCCTCAGCCCACCCCACTAGTAGGCTTCCGAGCTCACTTGGTGAGATGCTGTGGGTCAGGGAGAACCTTGGATTGTCCCGGCAGGCCTCTGCCCCTGGAGAGGCCCCCAGGAGACCCCTGATTTACTTGAGAACAATGAGCTCCTTCGGGGGGAGGGGGCGGGGTATATGTGGGTGAAGACAATGCCATGTGACTGGTGGTGTGCAGCTGTCAGGCTATACTTATTATCTCAGATTTATTCAGTGACACTTCAGATGTGCAAAAAAGATAAAAAGAAGAACGTAATCCACACTCCAAATATCTCCCTTTCAGCTACACTGGCCTCCTGGCTGCTCCCTGACCATAGCAGAAAATTTTATTAATTGTTACTGTTCCCTTGAGTGCAGAGAAGAGTAGAGAAGCCCCTTGGGTCAGCCAGGCCTCTCCCCTCGGGCAGTAAATGGGTTCTGCTTTCCCCTGCCAAACCAAGACCCTCCCCGTTCATCCCACAAGTGGCCACCATCTCAGAGGCTGCGATATAGAAGTGGGACACTGCTGCCTCCTTCCGTCTCTCCTCCCCTCCCTCCCACCCTCCCTTCCCTGGGGCCCCCAGTCATAGGTCTGCCCAGAAACCTGCTTCATGCTCACCTTTCATGGACCAGGAAGGACAAACACTCCTTCCTGAGGTTCTCAGCAGAGCCTTTCCTCTCTTGAACCCTCCGTAACAGACAGGCTTAACTTTCCCAGAGCCCTGGAAACATATGGGTGAGCTGTTAAAAATGCACATTCCTGAAGAAAGTGAGTCTTGACCCTGCTTCACACCATGTACCAAACTGAAACCCAGCAAACAAGTTTAGCACGAATTGGTATTACGGGCCTGTGCCAGAGGCCAAGTAGGAGGCAACTGAATTAATCCACGGGAGAGAGGATGGGGCTGGGACCAGGCACAGGAGCTGGAAATACTGGTCCAGAGAGGCTGGGAGAACTTGCTGATGGGTTGCATGTGAGCGGGACAGGGGTCTCCAAAGTTTTTGCCTGAGTTATGGGGGGCTGGGGCGGGTTCGAGGGAGATGTGAACTCAGGAGTTTTGTCCTGATTTCTCTTCTGTAAAATGAGGCTTGTTCTCAGACCTGGTCTTGGCGGTGAGTGGGGACCCGGCCTCCTGGGACCTGAGGGGCTGGAGGGAGGATGGGTGTCTGGGACCCACCCACCCTCACCAATTTGTCCCACTCTCCAGGGTCGAGCCCCCAGGGATGCCAGTCCTGGAGACCCTGGCTGCTACTATGACAAGGCTGCTGGGAAGTGCTATCACCGCTGCCCCCCAGGTGAGTCAGGGGCTGGGGGTGGGGACAAGGGGGGATTGGGCAGTGGGAAACACGGGAGCCAGCATCGTCATCATCACGTTGACTGTAGGTTATGAAGGCCATCCCTCTGTGACTTGTTGTTTTTAATCAGTAGCTGCCCTTTATCAAACACGTGCTATGTACCTTCAGTGCGTGTCGTCGTCTCGTCAGAGCCTCACAATTATCCTTTATTGTCCCCATTTTGCTGATGAGGCTTTTGGGATGCTGCAAGGTTAAGTCACTTGCCCAAGGTCACAGAGCTGGGAAACGGCAGAACTGGCTGAGGCAGGAGTTCAGGGTTCTGTGACCCCAGAGCCTGGGCTAGGGACACTCCTGACTGCCCCTCATTTCTGGGCCTGGACACCCTTTGCAGTGCTCATCTTCTCCAGCCCAGAATATGTGTTTGTTCCCGGGCTGCCTGGACTGTAGCTCTCTCGGGGACCAGTCTTGCCAGCCGGAGCTGGCTTCCGGGAAGTGTCACCCACCCCCTGCCCCGTGATGGGCTCTGACTAGGTTATCTGGAAGTCCTTCCGGAACAGCGGTGTGCCTTGTTCTTCCCACTTTGCAGGGATGCTCAGGCTGGAGGAGGTGAGCGACGGAAGGGGGCCACAAGGCATTGCCATCCTCGGTGGCTGTCATCCAAAGTCCAGCGGTGCGTGCAGTGGCCTTGCCTGGGTGCGGCCTGAGATAAAGCTGAACTCTGGTCTCTGACCTCCGGGAACAAAGACTGAAGGGGGAGGAAAGGTGTTAGTTAGGCCCCTGGAGGGTGTGAGGACTGGATGTGACCCGTTCATCATACCTGCCTCGTGCTTTGAGGACTGAAGGCCACGGGAAGTGGGCGGGGGTCTTCAGGACAGGGAGGGTACCCACCTATGGTCCTCTGAGGCTCCCAGCATTGCTGTCTGGAGGGTGGTGACAGGCTGTGATGCCCAGGATTACTAAGGGTATGTGGCTGGAGCAGGGCAGGAGCCCCAGTCGGTCTGTTCTTAGAACTGTGGCCTCTGCTTCACTCTGCGGGCTGAGCGAGGCCATGATCGGGCGACCAAAGGACCGAGAGAAACATTTGGGGAAAGAACTTGATATTTTCTATTCCTAAAAATGATTCATTAGTTATTCATTCAGTAGTCATTACAGGGAAAAAACTAGAACTTTGCTGGACTTTCTCGCCTTTGTTTTGGGGTTGAGTGTTGATTCTGAAGTGTCTATCAGGTGGGTCCCTGTGCTTATTTGGGACTTCAGGGCCGAACTGGCCAGCAATGCCCACCTGTGTACCTGCCTGTTCACCTGCCTGTCCTTTCACCCAGTCACTGACTCATCTGCCCTGCCCTCCTCCCAGCTCCTCAGGCCCCCCTCCTCCCCCTCCCATTCCCTTTCCGGTTCTTTCAGTCCTCCATCCCCCATCCATCTATCCATGTGTCTCTGTGGCTCAGGCTGCCACAGCAAAATACCTCAGACTGGGCAGCTTCAACAACAGACATTTATTTTCTCACAGTTCTGGAGGCTGCAAGCCCAAGATCAAGGTGCTGCCAGGGTTGGTTTCTGGTGAGAAATCTCTTTCTGGCTTTCAGACAGGCACCTTCTCATGGGAGAGAGAGAGAGGGAGGGAGGGAGGGAGGGGTGGTGGGAGGGAGAGAGAGAGAGAGAGAGAGAGAGAGAGATTTCTTTTCCTCTTCTTATAAGGCCGCCAACCCTGTCAGATCAGGGCTCCACTCTTATGACCTCATTTAACCTTAATTACTTCCTGAAAGCCCTGTCTCCAAACACAGTCACATTGAGTTAAGACTTCAAACATGAATTTGTGGGGGACACAGTTTAGTCCACAGCACCTTTCCCCCACCCAACCCTCTCCCATCTGTCTCCCCATCCATCCCCACCCATCTACGCACCACTCTGCAATCCCCCTTTCCGTCTATACTTCCACCCATCCATCCAACAATTTTTTATTCCTCCTTCTAATAGTGAGGTCACTTGTCACCTTTCCAGCTTTTCCTTCCTTGGTCTTTCTGCAGGACCGGCTGTGCTTGGTGTCCTCTGAACCTACTGTGTGCTTTCAAATCTCTGGGCCTCTGTACATGCCTGTTGGCACCTGGGACGCCCTCCGCCACCATCCCCGCCTGCTGCAGTCCTAACACTCCTTCCTCCATAAAGCCTTCCCACACCCGCCCAGTGCTATGCGGCTGGTGGCACACTGTTTCTCTCCAGGCCAAGTGCAGTCAGGGCTCCGGAGTGCAGTGGCCCTCATGTGACTTTCCATAAGAACCACAGTCCCAGCTGCAGGGAGAAAGACAGACACTTCCTTCCTCATCCCCCAGCCCCCTGGATCCCAGCTTGGTGGGGTCTTGAGAGACAGACTTCCTGGTGGCAGCCTCCCCTGCTTAGATGCTATGACTGGGAAGAGGGAACCCCCTTCCCCCCATGTGCCTTCCCCAAGGCCCGGTGACTAGGGGTGGCTGAGCACCTCATGCTGCTGTGGTGGGCGGGGCATTTTGGTGGAGTTTTATTGACCTTGTGCTTCTGGGCAGGCAAGAAAGGAAAAACGAAAAACCCACAAAAACCCCTTCCTCGGTTTGTTGGGGAAATTTCTGACATTTTGCCCGCCCTCTATCATCAGTGCTCAGCTGTGTGGCAGGGTTCACACGGGGGCGGGTTGGTAGAGGAAGGAAACGGGAAGACCTTTGAGACTGAGTTTAGATGTCTTGAATCCCTCCTCTCACCCAGGCCGGTAGGGCCCTTTCTAGCGTAGGGCCCTTTCTAGCATCGTTGACAGCTGATCCTCGGTCCTCTGCTTACACACCCTCAGTGACAGGAAGCTCGCTCACTGCTTCGTCACAATTACCAATGATGGAGCATTCTTCCTGTCAGCCACGGTGCTGAGCGCTTTACCTACACATCAGCTGCCTGAACCCAGATGGCAAACCCAGAGAGGAAACTTGAACATGCCAGGGTTCAGGGTTTGTCCATGGTCACGTGCTAGTAAGTGGCTCAGGGTGGGGGCGGGGGGATTTGAACGTGGCCGTCTAACTTGAAACCCCAGACGCTTCAGTCTTATTTGTATTGACCCCCAAGGCATTGCCTTTGGGCGGCCACAGAGCATATCAGACAAGAGCCCATGCGGGGACTACAAACCCCTCATTATTCTGCACCCTACTTCTTGGATACCCTCTCTCACTCCCCATAGGAAGGGGTCTCCCTGCAGATGTGTAAGGCCTACCCAGACCTGGTGTCAGGCGGAGACCATGGTTGGTTTGGGGTCTGGTGGGAGTGTCCCATGTAGTCCCAGGAACTGAGGGTTTCTCCAAGGGCTGTGAGCAGGAGGGAGGAAGAGGAGGCGGCCTTCCCTGCCCACCTGCCCTTGGCCAAGTTTGACTCCCTCCTCAGGCTGTGGTTCTCCTTCAGGCAACAGGAGGGACACTTGACAGACATCTTTCAGCCCCAATTCCAAAGCCGAAAAGAAAGCCTCTGACGGCTCAAATAAGTCCCAATGTCCACCTCTGCTCTGGTTCCCCAAGGCTAGGACTGTCCTGGACTACTGCTGGGGAAGGGGGTGGAATAATTCATCAAGAAGGGCAGCCTGTGGGCTGGGAAGCCCTTCAGCAAATGTGTCGGCTGCAACAGGCTGTTAGAACCTGGGGCGGTGCTGCTGGGAGCCGTGGGGACATATTCCTGGGGGGCCTAACCTAGTTGGAGCATTCAGGGGGTGTTTTCTTGAGCTGTTGGCATCTAAAGGAGTTCTAAGGATGAACAGGAGTGTCCCAGGCCAAGGTGGCGCGGGGGTTTGCTCTGGTTAGAATATGCCAAGGCCGGGGACAGGGCATGAAGGGGAGCAGGGAAGGGGAGGCTGGAGGGCTTGGGGCTCAGGCTCCGTGAGGGGAGTTTCTGGGCCAAAGCAGCTGTGGCCTGCCTGCCCCGATGCGGAGCCAGAGGTAAGAGGCAGTGACAGGAATGTTACGACAAATTTGAGAACATCTGGAGTGGGTAAGGCGCTGATCAGAGACTGGGAGTAGAGTATGGCTGGAGGCAGGGCAGGGCAGAGGGACACTTGGGAACCAGTTGTAAGAGCCCCACCACAACTTGGAAACCTTTCTTAAGGTTTGTGATTAAGAAAGTGATACTCAGGGAGCGAGATCTCTGTGGAAAATGGGAAAAGAAGAAAAGAGAAAAACACTCATAATTCTTCTGCTTCCTCTGCCCCAGCCCCCGTGGCCTCTCTGTTCTTTGCACAAGTCATGCTTCATCCCCCCTCGTGGCCTTTGCACTCGCAGCGCCCTCTGCCTGGAATGCTCTCCCCCAGGCCTCTGGGCAGCTGCCACCGCCTTCAGTCCCCTGGGACTCAGTGAGGCCATCAGCCCACACTCCCTAGAGCTCTCTCTCCATTCCGGGTGGACTTTCCTACTCGTAGCTGCTTTATTTTCTTCAGTTTGTACCCACATTGGGAACCAACTTACTAATTT
The DNA here is from genome assembly GCF_004115265.2 of Rhinolophus ferrumequinum. NCBI lineage: Eukaryota > Metazoa > Chordata > Mammalia > Chiroptera > Rhinolophidae > Rhinolophus > Rhinolophus ferrumequinum. The sequence goes on from NC_046292.1 coordinate 8,228,345, forward strand.
CTTTCCTATTTTTATTTTTATTGGGGAATATTGGGGAACAGTGTGTTTTTCCAGGACCCATCAGCTCCACGTCAAGTCGTTGTTTCAATCTAGTTGTGGAGGACGCAGCTCACTGGCACATGTGGGAATTGAACCGGCGACCTTGGTGTGATGAGCTCCTCGCTCTAACCACTGATCCAACCGGCTGCCCGCTAATTTCTTTCTTGACTTGCTTGTCTCTCTTCCCCAGGCTAGTGTAAGCTCGATGGGAGTAGTTCTGGCATAAAGGTGGTGCTCAGTAACTGAGTTAAGTGAAAAAACAATCCCGCAACCAAATTAGTCACACTGAGCCCTTGAATGTATTTTCTGAAGAAGAGGGTTTCTGAAGTCCAGCCCAGGGCAGCCCCTGGCACTGAGAGGCAATTTTAAAGGGCCCAGAAAGGGGATCTGGATGGCGTCCGATGATCAGGAAAGTTCCATAAGGCTGACTTGGCTGGATGCGAAGGGCTCCCAGCGGGTACACATGGAGATGGAGGAGCATTTTAGTCTGGGCAAAGAACATGTGTATTAGTTTCCTAGGGTTGCCATTAACAAAGTACCACAAACTGAATGTCTTAAGCTACAGAAATTAATCGTCTCTTAGTTACAGAGGCTAGAAGTCCAAGACCAATGCGCTGGCAGGGACATGCTCCCTCTGAAGGCTCTAGGGAAGGTTCTGGCCTCTCTCCTACCTTCTGGTAGTTCCTTGGCTTGTGGCCGCCTGACTGCAATCTTCATGGGGCCATATCCCTGTATGCATGTCGGTCTCTGTGTCCAAATTTCCCCTTTTTTATAAAGACACCAGTCATATTGGATAAGGGCCCACCCTAATGACCTCATTTTAACTTGTACCTCTGTAAGGACCCTATCTCCAAATAAAATCACATTCTGACATACTAGGAGTTAAGACTTCAGCATATATTTTTGAGGGTGACATAATTCAACCCATAACAACATTCCAGGATACATGAGAGGTACCAGAGGAAAGACCAATGTGCCCAGGTTGACTGAAGCATAGAGTGTATGCAATGAGTGATACACAACAATACCAGACCAGGAGTCTGGAGACAAAGTGCGGCCTGGCAGTGCCAGGCTGAGGACTCTATTGATTAGGTTGGCAGAACATGTATTGATCAAATATGTGCCAGGCCCAGTGATAGGGTGAGCAGAAATGGAAAGATCCATCCTGGAAGAGCTGACATTCACGGGGAGAATTCAGACACTCAGACGATTTATCCCACAAATAATTGTGCAATTACAACAGGAGAGTGAGGTACAAGGTCTCTGACGGTTTATGACAGTGGTCCTGATCAAGTTGCTGAGGAAGTGATGTCTCCACTAGGGTGTGAAGACTGAGTGGGAGATTACTGGGGGAAAAGGGAAAGGAGCATTCCTGGCAGAGGCCCAGCTTGTGCAAAGGCCCTGGGGGCAGAAGGGAGCATGGCCCTTTGGGGAACAGGGAGCCCTCGTATGGTTAGGGATCAGAGAGCAAGGGGGATACGGGTGGGCAGAACCTCATTAGCCATGGTAAGGACCTAGGCCTCTATCAGTCACAAGAAGCCTTTGAAAGTTTTAGGCAAGGAGTAATGGCATCAGATGTATCCCTCTAAGACCACTGGGGAGCTATTGAAGTGTTCTGAACTAGAGGGTATCAGCCATCAAGCTAATATTTTTGAGAGGAACTTGCATGTGATTTTAGAGCAGGGGCTCACGGGCTCCCCAGGGTCCAAGGGTAGATTTCATGGGGGCGGTGTGCCTGAATGAGTGCACTTAGTTTCATCAGCCTCTAACTAAAATTGCCTTTATGAATTCCTTCCATTACGAATTAAGGCAAAAAAAGCACAGTAGTAATAGTAGTCCTTGCAGTTTCTCCATCGGTAGAAATCAGATAGTCTCATATTATATTACAGTTATATCACAATTGCTGCAGGTATTGTGAAACATTCTATCCTCATCACGACTTTTAAAGTATGGTAGTTATTAGATCGTGTTGAATGAGTTTACAAAAATCACACATATTACTGTTAAATTATTTTGTTTAATGCTTTAATATCTGTGTTCCAACATAACTGGGTTCCTTTGTAATCCTATGTATTTTATTTCATACTCTTTTTTTTATGTCTTTGCTCTGTACCTTTTATTTTATTTTATTTATTTTGATTTTTAATTTATTTTATTTTTTTTTAAATTTATTGGGGTGACAATTGTTAGTAAAATTACGTAGATTTCAGGTGTACAATTCTGCATTACATCATCTATAAATCCCATTGTGTGTTCACCACCCAGAGTCAGTTCTCCTTCCATCACCATATATTTGATCCCCTTTACCCTCATCTACCACCCTCCTCCCCCCTTACCCTCTGGTAACCACTAAACTATTGTCTGTGTTTATGAGTTTTGTTTCTCATTTGTTTGTCTTGTTTTCTTGTTGTTTTTGGTTTATATACCACATATCAGTGAAATCATATGGTTCTCTGCTTTTTCTGTCTGACTTATTTCGCTTAGCATCATACTCTCAAGATCCATCCATGTTGTCACAAATGTTCCTATATCATCTTTTCTTATCGCCGAATAGTATTCCATTGTGTATCTAGACCACAACTTATTTCATACTCTTAAAAACATGATTCTGAGCAGTAGTACCCACAGATTTCCCCCAGATGACTAAGGGGCACAAGAAATGTTGAGAATCCTTGGTCTAGATTCTTTTGGCTGTAACTCACAGAAGCCTAACTCACTTAGACCCAAACAAGACAAAAGAGAAATAATTGGCTCGATGACAGAGAATCCATGGCACCATCCATTCAGGTTTGAATGATGTCATCAGGAATCCATTTCTCTGCGTCTGTGGCCTCTGAGTTGCCTCCTTCTCAGGTGGGCCCTGCCCAAACAACAGCAGCCGTGATCCGGCAGCTCTGGGCTTAAACTGCCCTTTCAACCTGAAATCCAACATAAAAAGAGGGGCTCTTTCCTGGTAGCTTTTGTGAAACTCTCAGAGATGAGGCTCCTTGGCAGGCATGGGTCATGTGCCCATGAACCAATCACAGTGATGAGGAAGATGTACTCTGATTGGCCTGCCTGGGTCACATGCTCGTCCAGGAAGCAGGCTGTGAGAAGCATCCCAGCTAGAATATCAGACAGAGAGGCCATGCATCTCCCATCCCTGTGCACTGGGAGTCAGGGACTGCTGGGTGATTTGTGTGCCTCTCAGTCAGGCTGGATTAGGCTCCTCATGGTCTATGGACTATGGCTCAACAGTTCCTACCTGCCAGGAATGATAACAACCAGTGCTCAGCCAGTGCTTGCTGTGTGCCAAGGACTTTACACGTGTTTATCTTCACAATCCCTTTAATCCTTTCAACAAGCCTAGGAAGTGCATCCTATAATTAACTGAATAGTGCCCAGGAGGTCATTGTGACTTGCCCAAAACCACGCAGTTGGCATGTGGCAGCCCTGGAATCCCAGGCCCAGCTCTTCTCCCTGACCCATGCTGCTGCTTCTGCCTGCCTGCCAAGGTCTGTCCTCTTGGGCATCAATACCTCCAACTGTAACACAAGAGTTGCACCGCCATGTTTGGGGGTCTAGAGGTGCTGCTGGGAACGGCTTCAGAGATGAGAGGTGGAGGGTGGGGAGGTGAGGTCTTTGCTCACGTGGCCTGACCTGGAGCTTCTCTGCTTTTTTTCCCAGAGCTGTCCCTGAAGCAGCTGTGCCCGCAGGTCCCATCTGACTGCAGGAAGCAGTGTGGGCAGGACTACTACTTGGACCAGGAGTGCCGGTGCGTAGCCTGTGTGAGCTGTGAAGGTAAGAGACTTGTCCTCTGGACGGTGGGATCCTCAAGATTTGGTGACTACTCTGAATGGACCTCCTGGTGCCTCAGTTTACCCCCCGGATTTGTGAACTGTTATCAGCCATGATGTTTTGCATCTATACTTTTTGGAGAAACTTAGTTAACATGTTTCCTCAAGAGAGGGACTCACATTTATTGAGTTTAATCTTCCCAAAACCCCCAGGGGAAGGTTCAGTTCTTTTCTTATCCCTACTTTACAGTGAGGAAACTGAGGCTTAGGGAGATTAAGGGACTTTTCAAAGTTACAAAACTCTGGTAAGAGGCCCAAGTGGAGTTTGAGCTAACGGTCTGACATCAAGAGCTGGGTTTTTTCCCTGAGACCACTGTGTTTCCAGGAGAACTCTTTCAATAGTGCTTTTGTTGTTAATTTCTTATGACCGGTAATAAATGTGGTTTGTGTGCTCTCTGGTGTTCGTTTTGCTTTTGTGTGGGTTTTTGGGAAATGGGGTGGGAAAATTTGTTGAGATTTCTTGGCTTAATAAACATTCATGTTTTTTAGCACGTTCAGTGTGTTTCGAAAAAAAATGTGTATTCTGTTTGTGGCATACACAATTCTACATATACCTATTAGATCAAGTTAGTTAATTGTATTATTTAAATAATATACATTCTTACTTATTTTTGTCACCTTCACAGGGGTTGATTTCTGAGATGGATGTATTAAAAATCTAGCTCCCTTTATGCTTGTATTTTATCAGATTTTCATTGTGTTCTAGTTTTGCTTTATATATATATGTCAAAGCTATGTTATTAGGTATAATGTTCATGAATATTATGTTTTCTTGGTGAGTTGGACTTTTTATCATCATGAAATATAGTTCTTTGTTCCTTATAGTGTGTTTGCCTTAATTCCATTTTTGTTGGATATTAGTATTGCCGTTCTTTATGTCAGCATTTCGCTGGTATAGCTTTAAAATTTTAAAATCAATGACTGCATTTTATTAAGTGAAAGTTACATGTGTTCACTATCAAAAAATAAAAAAATTCAAGCAATACAGAAGTGTAAGGAAGAAAGCCAACTCTGTCCCTCCCCCATCACTGGATGACTGACATTTCTCTGTGTATCTATATATAGAGAAAAAATGGATCGTTTGTAGCCAGACTATACAACCATAGAAAGAAGGAATTTTAAGAGGATGGCATCATACTATTTATGGCATCAAAATGATTACATTGAATGTTATGCAAATGTATCAGGAAGAAGAAGCTAAAGTGAAGAAACTAAACTATCACAAGAGACAGTATTTCCTAAAAAAAAGCCAACCCTCTAAAGTTAAGAAAAGAGGTTATGAAAATCAATAAGCAGACAGGAATCAGTTAAGAAACCAATACTCTTGTGTTAAAGTCATATTCTACTTGTTAAAAATGTTGGGACAGTATAGAGTAGATTGGCTCCTTGTCATGAAAAATGAAGTAATTAAGCTTACCGGCCTCCCTGCTTTCTTCCTGATTTTCATTGCTTACATAGTTGTACTTCATCATAGTCAATGATGTTTATAGCCTTTTCTGTGACCCTAAGTCCTTGGCACGTTAGCTTTACTTTGCTCTTTACATTTATTCATTGTGCACTTTGAGTACGTTTACCACAGCTTCTCTATTCCTGAATTTCTCATTTAGATTTATTGCTTGATTTCACAGTCATGTGGATTTTTCAGGAAGGACTCACCTTTGCACATTGCTTGACTTTTTTTCATGTTGGAGAATGGTTTACTGCCTTTATACTTGAATGACAACTTGGGCAGGTATGATGTTATTCCTGGGACATGTTTTCCCTAGAATTTTGTAAGCACTGGTGCATTGTCTTCTTGTGATTAGTGTTGCTGTGGCGGCGTCTGCAATCAGCCTTCTTTTTTCCTCTTTGTAGGTGACTGCAAGAATAATTCTGTCTTTATCCTTAAGGACCAAAAATGTCGCCAGAATATGCCTTGTTCGGAAACAAGGCATATTAATTGTTGGGAAACACAATTCTTCCTGGTATCTGGTTTGTCTTTTCTATCTGCAGATCTAGTTCTTCCTTCATTCCAGGGAAATTGACATGGATTTTTCTCTCTGTTAAATACATATATTTCAATGTCAATTTTATGGACTGCCGTTATCCTTATGTTTGATTATCTTTCCTCCTTGTCTACCTGCATTAACATCTTTGTCTTTTTACTTTGCATTCACTGGTATTTTCTCAAAATCTTTTCTTTATGCCATTAACTCAGTTTTCTGTTTAATCTCCTGCTTCTTGCCTCCCAGGATCCCCAGCGCCCCCAGGACGTTGATATTTTATTGATCGGATTTCTAATGATGGTGCTGTACATCTCAGTTTTTTCTTTTGTTTTTTTTTTGTTTGTTTGTTTTTAGCTCTTTCTTCTTATCTCATCCTTTAAAAAAAAGTCATCTCTTCTTTGCGCTCTTCCTTTACTGAACTTACATTCTTAGTAAGTTCCTTTAGGGTGGTTGTTTCTATTTGTTTTAGACTGGGTTCTTAGTCTTTGTAAACTGTATAGTCCTATCTTTTTTAGATCTTTCTCTTGTTTACCTTCCCTCTTTCTTCCCTTGCTTCTTTCCTGCTATAGCATGTTTGCAGAGTTGCCTTGTATAGCTTGCCTTCTTGCTCAGGCTTAACCTTTATGCCCTGATACAGGTGTGTGTGGGGGGGTGATTTCCCCTTTATTCCTGCCCCACCGCACTGGGCTCTAGTTTGTCTTCTCAGCTCAGAGTTTCAGCTGGGGACTGAGTATTACTTTTAAAAAATTGTAGCGGGGCGACCAGTTAGCTCAGTTGGTTAAGCGTGGTGCTCTTAACAACAAGGTTGCTGGCTTGATCCCCGCATGGGCCACTGTGAGCTGCGCCCTCCACAACTAGATTGCAACAACTACTGGACTTAGAGCTGATGGGTCCTGGAAAAACGCACTTAAAATAAATAAAAGTTTTTTAAAAATTGTAGTAAAACATGCATAACATAAAATTTCTCATTTTAGCCATTTTTCAGTGTACTGTTCAGTGGCATTAAGTACATTCACATCTGGGGGCACCCATCACCATCATTCAGAGCCGCAGCTTTTGTTTCTCTTTCTCAACTGAAACTCTGTTCCCCTTAAACATGAGCTCCCCGTCCATCCAGCCCCACCCCCCAGCCTTTGGCAACCACCACTTTAGTCTCCGTGAATTTGACTGCATGATTTACCATATTTTGTGTATCCTTTCATGCCGATGGACACTTGGGTTGTCCCACCTTTACGCTTTTGTGACTAATGCTGCTGAGAACATGGTTGTACAAATGTCTGTTCAACTCCCTGCTTTCAATTCTTTTGCGTGTTTATTCAGCAGTGGAATTGCTGATCGTGTGGTAATTCTACGTGTAATTTCGTAAAGAATCTTGAGTATTCCTTGTGAAACTCATTTGAGGAGTCTGGAGGAGTCTGCGGGCCGGGGTGGAGGCAGCATGCAGCCAGACATGGGATTTTCGAGAGGATCTGCTTTCCCTTCTGTCAGATAGTCTTTATCACTGTTCCTACTGCTTAGAAAGGGGTGTATCCCACTCCTGGGGATTCTGCTCATTTCCGCCACTTGGCCCGGCTTCCCGGCAGTGGACAAGTCCAGGCAGTCTAGGCAGTCTTTTCCACCTCTGGCCAGGCCAGTGACATTATGTGCGGCTGTTATTCTGAGGGTTTTTCCTTTAGTTTTTCAGGGATGTTGACTTACTACCCTCAGAATGCTTCTCTCCAGATTTTTCAGAATTCTCAGGATTTATTCTCTCCTCAGTACAGCTTCTGGGTGCAGGTGAGAATTAGGGACTACACCAGGGTCCCTATGGCAAGGAAGAGAAAGTTGAGAGTCTCAGAGATGGTTTTAAGGGCGAGGCTTGGGAGAGGAATTTTATCACTGCTGCCCACATGTCATTGGTCAGAACCTAGTCAAATGACCTCAACACAACTGCAAGGGAGGCTGGGAAATGTAGTCTTTTTCTGAGCCTAGGTGAAAGAGGAATCAGTGAACACAGCGTTATGCTCCAGGGAGTCTTTTATAGCTGCAATTTCCGTTTTCATCTTTGAGAATAGTAATTATACTGATTCTGAAGACTTGTTCTGTTTTCTATCTGCTTCCTCAAGCGTTAGTTCTCATTGAGTTTGGGGCTCTTTTTTCCTTGGTGCTGGTTTTCCCCCATGTTTGGTGACTTCAAGTTCTGTACATTGTGTCTCATGATTGTGAAACCCAGCTCCGATGGCTGGCAAGCCGGTGGTGTGGGGTGCCAGGCAGGGTCTGCCAGTGGCTGGTCTTCTGGGTCTTAGGGTCCTTTCCTCCCAGGTTGACCAGCCCCAGAGCACTGCCCAGCTCACCTCACCCAGGAGCCTCTTTGGGGAGATGCTCGGCTTCTAGTTCTGTGGCATAAGCGGATGAGCAGTCTGGTGACGTTGACCCACCTGGATGCTCCTGCTGCACTCCCTGTCAGATTCCCTAGGGCTGGCCCCTGCCATGCCCCTCTCTGGAGAGGCACCCACTCCAGAGCCTCTCCCAGCACAATCCTCTTCGTCGTGTTTGGGGCTGTGGTCTCCTTCTTCCACCCAAGCCCATCTGCCTTCCATGTTTCAGGAAGTCTTCAGTTCTGGTTAACCAAGGAGGCCCCTTGTTGGTTTCCAGGGATGATTGCTTTAATTAATTAATTAATTACCAGTGACCTTTTTCTATTGAGATAAAACTCATCTCAATAGATGAGTGGTTTTATTATATTCACAATACACAACCACTACCACGGTCTAATTCCAGAACTTCCACTTCCCCAAAAAGAAACTCCTTACCTCCCCGAATCTTTCCTCCTCCCATCTACGAATTTCTGTCTCTATGAATTTGCCTACTTTGGGCGTTTCATATAAATGGAACCGTGCAGTATGTGGCTTTTAGTGTCCAGCTTCCTTTCCTTTGCATAATGTCTTCAAGATTCATCCATGTTGTCGCGTGTGTCAGGATGTCGTTCCTTTTTATGGCTGAATAATACTGCACTGCCTGGACAGACCACATTTTGTGTATGATGATGGACCTTTGGGTTACTTCTACTTTTTGGCTATTATGGATAATGCTGCTCTGGAACATTCATGTACAATTGCTTGTGTGGACATATGTTTTCTGGCCATTTATATATCTTCTCTGGAGAAAAATTTTCTTAAATCCTTGGCTCACTACAAAAATACTTAATAGACTTTTTAAAAAAGAACAATTTTAGATTTATAGAAAAATTAAGCAAAAATACAGAGAGTTCCCATATGCCCCCTCTCCTTCACCCGGTCCCCCTGGTTCCCCTGTTATCAGCATCTTGCATTAGTGTGGTACAGTGTTATAGGTTGATGCACTGGTATATTAACTAAAGTTCATAGTTTAAGGTTTACTCTTGGTATTGTACGTTCTATGGTTTTTGACAAATGTATAATGTCATTTACCCACTATTGCTGTATCATACAGAGTAGTTTCATTGCCCTAAAAATCCTCTGCTCTGTCCATTCATCCTCTCCCACCCTTTCCCATTGAACCTTGGCAACCGCTGACCTTCTTACTGTCTCTATAGTTTTGTCTTTTCCAGAATGTCATGTAATTGGAAACACAGTGTGTAACCGTTTCAAATTGGCTTCTTTTACTTAGAAATATTCATTCAATGTCCCTTCTTTTTTGACTATTTTAAAATTGGGACATTAATTTATGTTTAATACCATTTTAGTGATCTCCAGGGATGTGGGTTGAGAGGTGGAGGCTGCCTAAGGGACCCCACCTGCCCTCTTGTTCTCATCTAAAGAACACTCTGGAAAGAAAGGCTGAGCCTGCCGGCTGCCCTGCCCAGCTGAAAGCCACAGCAACATGCTCTCTCACGTGCTGGACTGTCCCTGGGGGAAGGGGTCCCCTGGACCCCTTCCCTCGTCCTCCTCTGTCCTCCTGACCTTCTCTATGTCCCTTAGACGACCTCGTGGAGAAGAAGCCATGTTCATGGAACTCCTCCCGTGTCTGCGAGTGCCGGGCTGGCATGTACTGTGCCACAACCGCCATCAACTCCTGTGCCCGCTGCTTCCCCCACTCCATCTGCCCCACAGGGATGATTGTCAAGTTCCCAGGTAAGTACCCCACCCTCGGCCCAGGACCAAGACTTGTGCTGATGCCGCCTCCCCCACCCTGACCTCCAGGTGACTTCCCACCTCCCACTTCCTCCTGCCTGTGGGACAGATCACATCTCCTTTCAGGATGATACACCAGGCACCCAGAACCCCCTGCTGCCCCTTTCCCTCATCTGGGTCCGGGGCTCAGAGACCCTGGTGGCCCAAGGCACAGGCCTGGCTGGAAGAGGTCTTGGGTTGGTTTGAGCCTTGGGGCAAAATTCTCTGAATCTTGATAAACAAGAAAGAAACCTCAAGTCTGTGTCCTGGGAGTTTCCCAGATTAGGTCTGGTTTCCCTGTTTCACAATCGAGGCTGTGGGGACAGAGTCCCAGAGAGCGGTTTCCAGGCTCTCGGCCTCACGTGGAAAGGTGCTGACTCGGGTAGTAGATGGTCATCAGCTGTGGCTAATTGGCCAGCAGCTGTAACCAGTTAGCCAATTAGCCACAGATATAACTGCTGTGGCTGCCTTGGTTTGTTAGTTGGTTGGCAGGCAGAGAAGTGGACTGCAGGTTGCAGGTTGTGTGGATCCTCCAGTGAGACTATAGTGGTATGACTCCCCTATCTATGGCTCCGTGGGTGTTCCTTTTTGGCCTAGCCATACCTTGCGTTCTTATGTGGGGAGCGGGACCAGAGACCCCACAGGCCGCACCGCGCGACAGAGGCCTTGGGAGTTAGTCGGAGGAGCCAAGAGATTGGGCACCAGGATCAAGCCGGAGAAACTTAGGTTTCTTTTCCAATGTGCTATGTGACCTCAGGCAAGTTCCTTATCTTCTCCGGGCTTCTAATTTTCTGACAGTACAAGGAGGGTCAGTGGCCAGAGAGGTGATCAGGGTCACAGAGTCTGTGTGGGTGGCATCGAGAGTACTTTTCAAAAGGGAGGCATGGGGAGTGGGTGGGCTTTGGACCACAGCCCAGAAGAGATGCCACAGCCACATAGGGGACACGGGAGGGAGCAAGATGGGATCAGAGGGAGCCATGTCCACTGGGGAGAAAAGTGCCAACACTGAGCCCGTGATCTCTTCACCCAATCTGGTTCTTTTCTGAAGCCCCCTCCCATTCCCTTCTCCCCCACCCTCCTTCCTTCCTCCTTTCCTTCACTCATACCCCTTCACAGCCAGCCTAACTCACGGTCCCGTAGATTTTGCCTCCAATTCTTTCTCCAGTTCCCCACCCCGCAATTCCTCCCTTATGGCAGACAGCCAGAGCCTCCCTTGCAAAAACCAAATCAGATTGTGTTGTATATGTTTCTTTTCTTCACACACACACTTGCCTGAAACATTTAGTATCTTCCCATTACGCTAACGATAAGGGCACGATCCTTTGGTAAAAGAGAACAGGTTTTCTTTTGTTTGTTTGTTTTTAAAATCTTTCTTTTTCCCCTTCTCCCGCCTCCCCCCCCCCCCCCCCCACTCTGGTTCAAGCCATTGTTTCTCTGTCTAGTTGTGTAGGACACAGCTCCCTGGCCCATGCTGGTATTATGAGCCTTGCGCTCCCCCTGGCTGAGGCAGTTGGTCACCGGTCGTCAGTCGGCCGCTTACAGCAGCTCATGGCAGCTCTCACCGGCTGCTGGCCACCAGCCGCTCCTGGCAGCCTGCAGCAGCACACAGCGGATCACACCGACCTCCAGCTGCCCGCGGCAGCACAGCTCCAGTGAGAGCCGTTGTTCACAATCTTAGCTGTAGAGGGCGCAGCGCACTGGCCCATGTGGGAATTGAACCAGCGACCTCAGTGCTCCAGTGTTAGGAGCACCGTGCTCCAACCACCTGAGCCACCAGGCCGGCCCGAGAACAGGTTTTTTAGGGGACTTTTTTTTTTTTTTTTTAAGTCTGCCGTTTCTCATTTCTGGGTTTGCTCGCTTAGTGGGCTGCAAGTCTGGGATATATGAAGCAAAGAGAAAACCCAAGGGACTCAGCACTGTGTCGTTCCTCCTGGGGTCCCCAGGCCCTTCCGGATCTGCCCTTTTCTCTCCACCTCTCAGTTGTTGTTTTATGCATAAGGTCCAGGGCTTTTAGCTGTGCCTACTAGGAGGCAGAGGGTAAAGTGCATCCTCCAGGACGGGACTTAACACGACCCTACCTACGTGATGTGACCTCTCCTTCCTCCAGCCTCAGCTTTCAGCACCAGCCCCTCACTCTCTGGGTGCCACCTGGTCTGTCTTATTTTAGTATGGACGGGCAGTGCTTTTCCCTCTATCAGGCCTTTGCACATGCTGTTCCCTCTGTCTGGGACAACCTTCCCTCCCCATTCACTTAGTTAACGCCTACTCAGCCTTGAGCTGGGTCATGCAAAACGTTTTGCTAAGGGACACGCAGCAGCTGGTCACCTGCAAGCAGGGGCAGGATAGTGGAGTGGAAAGCACTCTGGACCAGGCATCTGATAACTGGGGTTTTGTGTAGCCATCTATGGTGCATATTCCCACCCCTTTCTGGACCTCAGTCTCCCCGTCTGTCAAATGCGGAGGCGTGACTAGAAGGCCCTGGGGACCCCTTTCCAGCTCAGAAATTCTTGTATCTCTGTGAAAAGTAGCCCTGAGTTCAGTTGTTCCAACCTGGGCCGGTGAATCAGCGCAGGCCGGCGAGGCTCTCTAAGTGTTGTTCCTGTGACTGCCACACGGTGGCGCCATAGGCCTCTCTTTACTGACCCCAGACACGCGCAGCCTCAGGCGGTCCAGCTGGTTGGCCACTTGACCATTGAAGCACTTAAAATGTGTCCAGTCACAGTGAGACATGCTTCAGTATAGAGTATGCCCTGGATTTCAAATACTTAGTATAGAAAATGTAAAACATCTTGTTAATTATTTTTTATATTGATTACCTGCTGACATAATATTTTAGATCTACTGAGTTAAATACATTATTTAAATTAATCTCACGTGTTTCTTTTTACTTTTTTTAATGTGGCTACTAGGAAATTTAAAGTGACCTGTATGATTCACCTCATATTTCTATACAGTGCCGCTTTGGCTGCCAAACCCTGGCTAACTTCTAGATCCCCCCTGTGGACTCCCCCACGGGGCAACACCCAGAGCCTCCATCTCTCCAGCTATGAAAAGGAAAGTAGTAGTTTCTGCTTCAGACTCAGCTCTTCGCTAAGCTCCATGCTAAGAGCTTGCCTAGGCTCTCTCTCCTGAAATCCTCAAAGCTCCATAGGGCAGACTGGATTAGCCCCATTTTACAAGTGAGAACATTGAGGGCCAGAGACAAGTTCCTTATCTTCTCTGGGCTTCTAATTTTCTAACAGTGCAAGGAGCATCAGTGGCCAGAGAGGTGATCAGGGCCAGAGTCTGTGTGGGTGGCATCGAGAGTACTTTTCAAAAGGGAGGCATGGGGAGTGGGTGGGCTTTGGACCACAGCCCAGAAGAGATGCCACAGCCATACAGGGGACACGGGAGGGAGCAAGATGGGATCAGAGGGAGCCATGTCCACTGGGGAGAAAAGTGCCAACACTGAGCCCGTGATCTCTTCACCCAACCTGGTTCTTTTCCGAAGCCCCCTCCCACTCCCTTCTCCCCCACCCTCCTTCCTTCCTCCTTTCCCTCACTCATGCCCCTCCACAGCCAGCCCAACCCACGGTCCCGTAGATTTTGCCTCCAATTCTTTCTCCAGTTCCCCACCCCGCAATTGAGGCAGGTTGCTCCGGACCACAGAGCAGAGCCTCTCCCAGCCAGGGTTTGAACCTCACCCCCAGACCTTGTCACCCCACCACACTGCAGACACACAAGGTATGTCAGTGTTGCTCACACCTACCTCCACTGCAAACATCAGATCATATCGCACACGTGGGGGTCACTGTCGAAGTGCTGGGGCAAGGGTCCAGAAGAGGAAAAGGGATTCACTGGCATTGATTTGTTGGCATTTACTGTATGTCACACCGTGTGACAGGCACATGAGGTCCACTGACTGTTTATCCTTGTGAAGAGTGTAGTATTATAATCATTTGACTTGCCTGGCTCAGCTGGGACGTGACAGCGGTGACAGGCGAACTCAGGTCCACTTGATAGGAAGTGTTGTGTGTTTTCCTCTCCACTCTGCCTCTACCCAGTCATCTTCAGGACTCTCTGGGTTTCAAGTAACAAAGTCTGAAATATTTTTGGCTCATGTAACTGAAAAGTCTGGGGATAGCTTCAGGAATGGCTGGATCCAGGAGCTCTGCCTTTTCCTACCTCTCGTCTGTACTCCCCTATGTTTAGGTATCTGTAAGCTGTCTACCCACAGCCCCAGACTTGCTTCCTTTCCAACCCCAGTGGAAAGATAACTTCTCCTTCCTACATTTTCAACAACCAAAAACAAAACCTTGAAACTGCATCTCATAGACATGGCTTGGGTCGTGAGCCCATTCCTGAGCCAGTCCACCATGGCCAGAGGAATGGAATGGATTGATTGGTCCAGCCTGGTCCCATGGTTACTCCAGAAAGGGAAGGGGCCGGGAATCAGTCAGTCCCAGCCCCTAAACACAGATACTGAGATTGGGAAGAATAATTCTCTGGGGAAAAACCGGGCTGCTTTATCCCAAGGTGGAACGGATGCGAGGCAGACACAAACAGCCGATAGCCACTGTGTTTCCTAAGCGCCCCATCCTGGACTACGGTTTGTGGTGGTCAAAGTCAATTCCTGGAGTCTTCAGACTCGTCAGTACCAAGTCTGGAGGCATTGTGTCCCCCCTGCAGGTACAGCGGAGAGGGACACTGTCTGTGAGCTGCCTTCCCCAGGAGCCAGCCCTGACTGCAGCACCAGCCCAGAGGACTGCAAGGCCCCCGCCAGGTGACTCCCCGCCCTCTCCCATCCAGCTAACCTTCGTGTGGGGCTGTCTTACCCCCCAGGATGCCCAGGACTCAGCTGGGCTGGGGGTGAGGGTGGAGTTCAGCTGGGTTGGTGTCAGGGCTCCAGGGTGCCTCTCTGCCAAGCCCACAAGTCATTTGAGGCCCTACTGTGTGTCCAGCCTGCTCTGAGGACACAGAAGACCCAGCAGCCTAGAAAATAGCCTTTGTTCCTAGGAGCTGACAGTGGACCTGCTAGAGACTGTGGGCAGAGGATCTGGGCACCCCTTCTCTGTAGAAACGGTTATCCCTGAGCACAGACCTCCCCTGCCCCATCAGAAGAATTGTCAGTCCCCTCTCCGGCTTCTTTTCCAGTGGCACCACCCTCCAGGCCAAATCCATCCGGACCTCGGCAAGCTCCGATGCCAGGACCACACTTCTCGGAGGGGGCCCTCCCTTCACCCCGGAAAATTATTCCAAAATGACGAGGGATCCCAGCTCTCCCCCCTCCATGGGGAAGCCCAGCCTGGATCCAGGTAATTTCTTCAGAGAAGCTGTGGGCTGTTTCCCAGAGCAACGGTGTCTGATTGGTGGGTGGGCGGCCTGTGTGTGGTGGTCTGGGCCACTGAGCTGTGGTCTTCCCCAGTGGGGCAAGAAGAGGTCTGAAGGTCTCGTGTGGGGCTGAGGCCTCGAGGGCCAGAGTAGGTAATGGAAGGACTTGCTCATTTAATGCCACTTTTAAGCACCTTCTGTTTGCCAGACTCTGAGGTGGATGCTGGTGCTTCTAACAGCACAGGTGAGCCTCTGCGAGTATCGATTTGATGCCCTCCTGGTTCCCATGGTGACAGATGGTGGGGGGACCAGTTTGCTCCTGTTTATTACTGAATAGCCAGCCTTCCACTGACATCACACATTGCTTATCCAAATTGTTTTTGGATATTTGAGTTGTTTCTGCCTGCTGGCTATAATGAACAACGAAAATCAAGTCTTTGTATGAATGTATGTTTTCATGTCTCTTGTTGTTGTACTTTTTAAAATTGATTTGTAGGACTTTTTACAATTCTGGGTTTTGAGCCCTTTGTTCTATAGTTATGTCTCCATATCCTCGGCCACGCTGGGCTTGCCTTCTCCTTCTCTTATGGTGTCTTTCCATGCAGAGATGTAGAACTTAATGTGGTCAAAGTGATCCATCTTTCTTTCATGACGAATGCTTTGTAAGTCCTCCACTGAATTCTCAAAGGCACCCGATATTTATTTTCTAGGCTTACTACTGTTTTTCCTTTCATGTTGAGCTCTGCCGTCCACCCTGGCTTTTGGGTGTGGCGTGAGGCAGTGGTCACGTTAAAAGTGCCCACGAGGATATGCAGTCGAACCAGCACCACGTATCCAATGAACGTCCTTTTCCCATGGATCTGCATGCTGGCTTTGTTGTAAATCAGAGATGTGCGGCTGTGATTCTGGCTGCTATTCTAGTCCATGGGTCTTTTTGTCTATGCTGTGTAAATACCATACTATCTTAATCACTGTCGTTTTTTTCAATAAGTCTCCATGGATGGTTGAGTAACTTCTCTAACTTTGTTCTTCAAAAGCGTATTGGCTATTCTTGGTAATTTGCATTTCCACATACCTTTTAGAAGCAGCTTTTCAGATTCCAGAAAACGTCTTGTTGGGATTTTGATTGGATTGCACTGAGTCTGTAGGGCAGTTTGGAGAGAATCCACCTTGTTGCAGTGTTGAGTAGATGGCATAGCCCTACCCTTACTCAGACCTTCTTTAAATTCTCCCAGTAATGCTTTATTACCTTCTGTGTAGAGATAGTCACGTCTTTTTCTTAGATTTCTAGGTAGTTGATATTTCTGATGACGATGCAAATGGCATCTTTTTCAAAATGCCATGTTCTGACCCTTTATTGTCAGTGTGATCATGAACCGTGTGAAATTGCTGATGTTTGACAGCTGGCTGGCCTCTCAAAGTGGCAATTTCATGTAGTTCAAACCAATAGACAGACATTCGGTTGATGTTGCTGTCGTAACATTATATCCAACTATACTGTTAAATTCACTTATTCGTTTTATTAATGTACCTGCAGATTCTGTGGGATTATCTGTGCCCTCGGCGACGTCATCTGCCCAGAACAGATTGACAGCTTCCTTTCTAAACATTACCACTTTTCTTTCTGCTTCTTGCCTCATTGCGTTGCCTGGGATCCCCGTATCATGCCACATAGTTGTGAGAGTAGGACATCATTGGCTTGCTGCTCATCTCAAAGGGAAAGTGGGTACCAAAGCTTGAGGAGGGCGGTGACACAGCAGTGAGCGTGGGGAGAGGGTGCTGGCAGAGTGTTAATGGTGGATCATTGGTTGGGGGACTGGAAACCCTGGGGAGCCGGGGGGGTGGAGGGAGGAGGAGGCTCAGGGTCTCTCCTCCTGTGTGGCCTTAGACACATTTTTTGCCTCTCGGGAGCCTCACGACACCCTCTGAAGGACTGATTTGACATGTGGAGTCTGGGAGCTGGCTGTGGAGCTGGGAGGCTTCAGTGATTGGGGGGGAGGTGAGGCCTCTGCCCAGGTGGCCCGGCCTGGAGCTTCTCTGCTTCTTTTCCCAGGGCCGGCCCCGCAGCTGTGCCTGCAGGGGTCATCTGACTGCAGGAAGCAGTGTGATCAGGACTATTTCCTGGATAGGGACGGTCGCTGCAAGGCCTGTGTGAGCTGTTCAGGAGGTAAGAGCCTTGTCTTTCCTCCAGAGGTTCCTTCCAGGGAGCAGGGAGTTGGGGGTCTCACAGGAGAGGCTGAGAGTCTGGGGGTGGGGAGCCCGCGTTTGGTCTTGGACTGCTCAGCCCTTGGGAACCTGGTTTACCTCTGGTGTTTTGAGCAGTCAGCTTCTAGTGACTCCCACTCACCACTGTGGGTTTTTGACGGCAGTGACCCCTTTTCAGAGAGCTTCCATTTGCTCACTCTTTCCTGCAAGGAAACATTTGTTCATCACCTCCCTGTTCTAAACTTGTCTCATGATTTTTCATAACTATCATGTGATGCATGGATTGCTATTGTCCCCATTTTATAGAAGAAGAAACTGAGGCTCTGGGAAGTCAAGAGACTTCCAAAGGCCACAAGCCCTCGAGGCTGGCAGGGCTGGAGTTTGAACATAAGGCATCTGCCACCAGGTTGTGGGCTCTGGTCACTCCACTGTGTGCCTCTTAGAGCGCACCCTGGACAAGCACTTACTGAGTGACTGCTGTGTGCACAGTTGGATGGCATCCTGCCGGTGTTTTCCCTGCGGCCAGCTCACCGCAGCCTCATGGCACCCCCAACTGCCCCATGACTTCCATGACGGCCACACAGAGCGGGGCGGTGACCTTGGACCCAGGCTGCCATTGTTGTTAGCTGCCCAGCGCACTCACAGAAGTCACTGGGGTAACGCATGATTCTGTCTCCTTGTCCGGGGTTTCTTTCATGCAGCCACCCAGACCAGAGTCAAGGGAGGCCAGAGAGAGGAAAGAACACTCTCAATCTGTCATCCCTGGGGGCCACTGTTCCAGTTACTAAGGCCACGTAGCAAATTTTCTTAAAACTTAGTGATGAGAAACAAACCATTCATTGTGCTCATGGATTCTGTGGGTCAGAGTTCAGACAGGGCAGTGAGAGGACAACTGGTCTCTGCTCCCCGTCGTCGTCTGGGGTCTCAGCTGGAAAATACAAAGGCTGGAGGCTAGAATCATCTGAAGCTTATTCACTGATGTGTCTGGGGCTTCAGTTCCTCTCCATATTGGCCTCTGTGTGGCTTACTTTGGGCTGGAGACTGGATTATCTCAAGGCCTGGAGACTGGATTATCTCAAGGCCTGGAGACTGGATTCCAAGGATGGGGTGGGCGGTGGGGGTGTGTGATGGAGAAGCCACATCCCTTTTTATGACCTAGCCTCGGAAGTCCCGCAGTGTAACTTCCCCCACATTCTACCTGTTGAGTCAAGGGAAGGAAAAACTCAAGCTTCTTGGTGGGTAAGTGGAGAGCTCTGGAAGAGTAGGTAGGGCCAGAAATACTGCTGTGGCCATTGTTGGAAAAATATAATCTAGCACAGCCACTACTTCAGATGGAGAAATGAAATGGCTCTGGGCCCACAAATTCCTTTAACCCTCATAGTGGAAGCCCCGTGAGGCAATGGAGTGGATAGAGCACAGGGGCTAAGAGCATAGGCTCTGGAGCTCAAGGGTGTGGGTTCAAATCTTGGGTCAACCACTTGGTAGCTTAAAAACTCCAACTCCAGCAAGTTTCTTAACCTCCCTGTGCTTTGGTTTCCTCATCTGTAAAATGGGTATAATAACACTCCTACCGTGTTTCCCTGAAAGTAAGACCTAACCGGAAAATAAGCCCTAGCGTGATTTTTCAGGATGACATTCCCTGAACATAAGCCCTAATGCGTCTTTTGGAGCAAAACTTAATATAAGACCCGGTCTTATTTTTGGGGAACACGGCATCGCAGAGAGTTGTTGTGGGAATTAAATAGGTTAAATTAGATTAATCTGCGAAGAGTGCTTAAGAATACTGCCACATGCACTTGCTTGTATTAATAGCTATGGTAATGATAATAGCTGTCATTGTCCCAAGTCATCTCACTGATTGCTCAGCGCCCACTCTTGCCCTGCTCTGTACAAATTTCCCAAATCCTCTCCAGTTTCCGCCCTCTCTGGAGGTTGCAGGAAGAGACTGTGCGGTCCCTTATCTTTTTCATGTGAGGTCTCTAAGTATCCCACCCAGGAGAAGTATTTTTACTGAACAAGTCACATTTGTCTAATCTACTGATGCAATGACTTTATTTTTTTACCCACAAACAGAGCCTGCAAAATATTCCTAAGCTTATATAAGTGCATTATTATACCTCTTCTTTTACAAAACCTCTACCATTGTATTTCTTGCTTTTGAAAACAACAACAACAACACTTTTTATCGATTGAAAAATTCAAACCTCTTCAGAGGTAGAGGGAATCAGAGATGGTTACGGGCTATCCCCGTTTTAAAGAATCATTCAGTCGCGGCCAGTTATGGTTCAACTATGTCCATGCCCACGCACCCCCGTTCCTCTGGGTTATTTTAACAGCTTCATTGAGATGTAGTTGATGTACAATAAAATGCACTTGTTTAAAGTGTGCAATTTGGAAAGTTGTGACGTGATATGGATGCCGCTGTGAAATCATCACCACAATCAAGACAATGAACTATCAGTCACCTCCAGTTCTCCTGTTCCTTGTCGCCCCTCCCGCCATTCCCCACCTCTGCTCCCATTCCTAGCCAGTCATTCTGCTTTCTGTCCCTGTGGACTAGTTTGCATTTTCTAGCATTTTTGATGAACGGAACCATATAGTATATACTTCTTTCTCGTCTGCCTTCTTTCACTCAGCTTAATTATTTGGAGCATGGCAGAAGAGCTGCTCAAAGGAACAAATGAGCATTTGCTCCTGGGCCAATGCTTCTCTGCCCTCCTGGGGGTTCTCTGCGCCCCCTGCCCTTGCCATCCCTGGTCGTTCCCCATGAGCCTTCTTTGTGTCCCTTAGGTGACCTCGTGGAGAAGACACCTTGCACGTGGAACTCCTCCCGCGTCTGTGAATGTCGACCGGGCATGGTCTGTGTCACATCAGCCACCAACTCCTGTGCCCGCTGCGTCGCTTGTCCCATCTTCCCACCAGGTATGGTCACCAAATGCCAGCGTGAGCAGTCCACACCCCCAACCAAGGGGCAGAGGTCTGTGCCCCTACAGCTATGCCTCTCGCCAGCCCCAACTGGGCAAATGACCTTCAACCCCAGCTGTTCACTAGGACAAATTTGGGCTTTGTTTTTTCTTTGAATAGTTAGATCCAGTGAGTGGAATAAAATCCAAATTTGTCATTTTGGTAAGATGATTTTGAAAAAAAAACCCAAAAACTTTGTATCATCGATGATTTTTTGAATTATTTTTCCTAAAATCGTTGGGCTGGTAAAATCTTGAGTTGTTTGCTCGGCTGTTTTATTGACTCAAGATAGATGAATATAAGTTTATGGAGAAGCTTCCAACTCAAGACGGTGGACATTTGCTAGAGCACAGGAAAGTATAACCCCTGGACAGTGCGGGGAGAAAAGGGGTCATCAGCAGCTGAGAGATTTCACCACATTTCTAGGAGGTAGAAAACAGAGGGAAGGGTAGTGACAAATGGAACCGAGTGGAGGAAGGATCACCCCGGAGTTCGCTCCACGAGCGCTGCAGGAAAAGCGAGGGGTAACTTGCTCGTAAGATCCCCAGAGAGGTTCTGGACTCAGAGCAGGCAAGTCAAACAACAGATGCAAGTGAAATGGAGAACTGCAAGAGGCAACTTCATTTTGAACATAAAATTAAAAAATTTCTAGCAATGATACACCATGGGCACTGGCCAGTCTGAACAGATGGTGCCTGGGTTTTTACCCCTGATGACAAAAATCGACGTTTTGGCTAAAGACACTGAGGGAATGTCTATGGAAAGCTAGGGCTACCAGTGTGGTGCTGTCCTGTGGCCTTTACCCTACTGTATATTCTGCAGTAAAGCCCTCTTTGTGTATTTGGGAGTACGCCCCGTCAATAGGCTATCTCTGCTCAGTCACTGAAGTGACGACTGCCAGCTCACACTCCCCACCTGGAGGCACAGAGTTCCCAGGTGGACCTCCTACTCAGGGAAGAGACCCATTTTGAAAAGGACATATTAACAACACAGCAGAAGGAACCCCACTAGCTGCTGGAATATTCAGCGCAATCCTTTTTCTCATAATATAAATGAACAGTAACGACCTTCAGACTTCGAGAGAAACCAGAGAATAACAACATAGACAAACAGGAAAACTTACCACAGATGAAGCAATGATCAATCTAGGAATACAAGAAAACTGAATAGAATTGAATTAGTCCACAGAGAAATTCCAGACGTTGTTAACATCCAAAAGTGAGAAGAGAATGCTATGAAAAAGGAACAATGAAGGAATAGAGGACAAGAGATAGCTTTTAGAAAGTGTGCTTCTTACCCACCTATTGCCTCTCAGCGCCCAATTCACCCTTCAGGAAGGACCCTGTCAGCTGCGAAGGATTGGACTCTTCAAGAATTTCTCCTTGTGAGCACGATGTGAGGCTTTGCCAGTAGAGGGCGCTGGGGGCCATTGCAGGAAGAAAGAGGCTTCTCTGGGCTTCCTTTGGTTTTTGTTGCTCCTGTGACGTAGTCTGTCAGCAGGGCATGTGGACATCAAGTGGTGCCCTACCTAAGTTGTGCTCCCAGAGTAGACAGTCCCTTGGCAACCTCACAGCCCGAGCGTAGGCCTGCTGACCACCTTAGTGTGCCCTCCCAGTTGTCACATGTCAGGCCTCATGCCATAATTCCCTCTGGGTACCCCCTACCAGCCTTGGGTCTTCCAAACCTCATTTCTTGCAGCTCTTCCCAACATGGTCACTGTGTGCTCGAGGCCTTGTACCCACAGTGGTGCCCCAACTTTCCCTGTGTACCTGACCTGAAAAATAGGAGGTTCAGGAGGAAAGGACCTACCAAGAGCAAAGCAGGATGAATGAAAATTACTCATGCCTAGACGTAAAAATCTACTACCATTTATTTATTTAAAAATTTTTTCAATTACGGTTGACATACAATATTATATTAGCTTCAGGTGTACAACATAGTGGTTAGACATTTATATACCTGATGAAGTAATCTCCCCAGTAAGTCTAGTACCCATCTGGCACCATACATAGTTATTAAAATATTATTGACTGTATTCCCTATGCTGTACTTTACATTCCATGCTAGTTTTTATCAGTGGCAATTTATACTTCTTAAATTCTTAACCTTTTTCACCCATCCCTCAACCCCTCTCTCATCTGGCAACTATCAATTTGTTCTCTGTATCTGTTTTGTTTGTTCACTTCTTTTGTTTTTTAGATTCCACATGTAAGTGAAATCATATGGTATTTGTCTTTCTCTGATTTATTTCATTTAGCATAATACCCTCTAGGTTCACCCAAGCTGTCCCACATGGCAAGATTTCATTCTTTTTTATGGCCGAGTAATATTCCATTCTATAAATGTACCACACTTTCTGTATCCATTTGTCTATTGCTGGACACTTAGGTTACTTCCATATCTTGGCTATTGTAAATAACGCTGTAATGAACATAGAGGTGCATATATCTTTTATAATTAGTGTTTTGGGTTTTTTTTTTCAGGTAAATACCCAGAAGTGGAATTGCTGGGTCATAAGGTAGTTCCATTTTTAATTTTTAAAGGAATCCCTTACTGTTTTCTGTAGTGGCTGCACCAATTTGCAATCCCACCAGAAGTGCACAAGGGTTCCCTTTTCTCCATATCCTCTCCAACACTTGTTGTTTGTTGATGTATTGATGATGGCCATTCTGATAGGTTATGAGGTAATATCTCATTGTGGTTTTAATTTGCATGTCCCTGATGATTACTGATGTTGAGCCCCTCATATGTCTATTGGCCATGCATTTTCCTCTTTGGAGAAATGTCCTTTCTGACCATTTTTTAATTGGATTTTTTTTTTTTTTTGGTGTTAAGTTGTATGAGTTCCTTATATGTTTTGCATATTAACCCCTTGCAGGATGTATCATTGGCATATATCTTCTCCCATTCAGTAGGTTGTCTTTTTGTTTTGTTGATGGTTTTCTTTGCTGTGTGAAAAATTTTTTCGATGTAGTCCCACTTATTTATTTATTTTTTTCTTTTGTTTCCCTTGCCTGAGGGAGACATATCTGAAAAAAAAAATACTACTAAGAGTGGTGTCAAAGAGTTTACTGCCTACATTGTCTTCTAGAAGTTTTATGGTTTTGGGCCTAACATTTAAGTCTTGAATCCATTTTGAGTTTATTCTTGTATATGGTGTAAGAAGCTGGTCCAGTTTCATTTTTTGCATGTATCTGTCCAGTTTTCCCAGTGCTATTTATTAAATAGGCTGTCTTTACCCTCTTGTATATTCTTGCCTCCTTTGTCATACGTTAAATGACCATATAGGCATAGGTTTATTTCTGGGCTGTCTGTTCTGTTCCATTGATCTATAAGTCTGTTTTTATGCCACTACCATGCTGTTTTGACTACTATAGCCTTGTAGTATAGTTTAATATCTGGTAGCATGATAACTCCAATTTTGTTCTTCTTTCTCAAGATTACTTTGGCTATTCGGGGCCTTTTGCAGTTCCACATAAATTTTAGGATTATTTGTTCTAGTTCTGTAAAAATGCCATTGGTATTTTGATAGGAATTACACTGAAGCTGTACTGATTGCTTTGGGTAGTATGGACATTTTAATGATGTTATTTCTGCCTATCCATGAACATGGTATAGCCTTCCATTTATTCGTATTTCTTTCAATTTCTTTCTTCAGTGTCTTATAGTTTTCTGAGTACAGGTCTTTAACCTCCTTGGTTAAATTTATTCCTAGGTATTTTATTCTTTTTGATGCAGTTGTAAGCGGATTGTTTTCTTAATTTATCTTTCTGATAGTTTGTTATTGGTGTATAAAATGCAACTGATTTCTGAGTGTTAATTTTGTATCCTGGTACTTTACTAAATTCATTTATCAGTTCTAATAGTTTTTTTGGTGGAATCTTCAGGGTTCTCTCTTTATAATATTATGTCATCTGCAAATAATGACAGTTTTACTTCTTCCTTTTCAATTTGGATGCCATTTATTTCTTTTCTTATCTGATTGCTGTGGTTGGGACTTCCAATACAATGTTGAATAAAAGGGATGACAGTGGACATCCTTGTGTTTTTCCTGATATTAAAGAAAAAGCTTTCAGCTTTTCACTATTGGGTATGATGTTAGCTGTGGGTTTATCATATATGGCTATTATGTTGAGGTATGTTCCTTATATCCCACTTTGCTGAGAGTTTTTATCAAAAATAGATGTTGGATTTTGTCAAATGCTTTTTCATCTATTGATATGACCATACAATTTTTATCCTTCATCTTGGTTATGTGGTGGATCAAGTTAATTGTTCCGGATCTTGAATGGAATTATAGTTACAGGGAAGTATACATTCTTCAAAATTCATCACTGTACACTTAGGAGACGTTTTCTTCTATATAAATTATGCCTCAATAAAGTTGATTTCAAAAGAAAAGAACTTTAAAAATGGATACTACCTTTAAATATCTGGAGCTATTTAAATTTATTTATTTATATTATTTATCAGGTTTCTCTTAAATAAAATTAGAAGGTTTTTAGTCACCAGGCCACCTTCCTGCATGAGCACAGTTGGCTGGAGATGAGGACCACCTTTTTTCCATTTTGGTTTTTTGAAACACAAATCTGATTGTCTCAGCCAGCTATCGCTGCAGGAACAGCGCATTACAAACAACCTTGATATTCATTTCAGCGTTCATCTCTCATTCTGTAGGTCAGTGAGTGGCTCTGCTGTCTTGCCTGGGCTCCTAGGTTTGGTTTGGGTTTGCTCTGTGTGTTTCTCATTCATACTTTTGGGACCCAACAGGGGCTGACTACCCTCCTGGGGCACAGTTTCCTCATGGAAGTACAGAAAGGGGGGTGGAGGGAGTGGAAGAACAGCCTGGAAACAGGCACACTGTCACTTCCATCCTGTTCTGACAAGACAAGTCACACAGCCAAATTCAGGCATCAGTGAGTCCTGGACATAGACAGACACTTGCTTCGACCTGGAGGAACTGCAGAGTCACCTGGCAAAGGGTGTTGATGAGACAGGGTAAGGAGCTGGGCCCATAATGCAACCTACCACACTGATCTCATCCCATCGCTAACTAAAATCATCACTTTGGGAAGAAAGACCCGACTTTTAAAAACAGTTTTATTGAGGTATAATTTCTATGCCATAAAATCTATTCATTTTAATGTACAATTCCATGATTTTAAGGAAATTTACAGAGTTGTGAAACTATCACCATGGTAAAAAAATAATAAAAATGGGGCCAGACTCTTAGAAACAATAAACAAATACAGCAAAGTTGGAAGATACAAAATCAAGGTACAAAAATCTATTGCGTTCCTATATACTAACAATGAAATTTCAGAAAAAGAAATGAAGAAGACAATCCCATTTGCAATTGCAACAAGAAGGATAAAATAACTAGGAGTAAACTTAACAAAGAAAGTGAAGGACCTGTACACTGAAAACTATAAGACATTGTAGACAGAAATTGAAGAACACACAAAGAAGTGGGAAGATATTCCATATTCATGGATTGGAAGAATCAACATAGTTAAAATGGCTACATTACCTAAAGCAATACACAGATTTAATGCAATCCCCATCAAAATCCCAATGGCATTTTTCAAAGAAATAGAACCAAAAAATCATCAAATTTGTATAGAACCACAAAAGACCCTGAATAGCCAAAGGAATCCTGAGAAAAAATAACAAAGCCAGAGGTATCACGCTCCCTGACTTCAGCTTGTACTACAAATTAACAATAATCAAAACACTATGGTATTGGCAGAAAAACAGACACATAGACCAATGAAACAGAATTGAGAGCCCAGAAATAAACCCATACATATATGGGTAACTAATTTTTGGTGAAGGAGCCAAAAACACACAATGGAGAAAGGAAAGCCTCTTCAATAAATGGTGTTGGGCAAATTAGAAAGCCACATGAAAAAGAATGAAACTAGACTGCTATCTGACACCATATACAAACATTAACTCAAAATGGATTAAAGACTTGAATATAAGACCTGAAACAATAAACTACATAGAAGAAAACATAGGTTCTGAACTTAAGGATCTTGGTCCCAGAGAGGTTTTTGACCCCAAAGACGAGGGAAGTAAAAGCAAAAAAAAATGAATAGGACTACATCAAACTTAAAAGCTTCTGCACAGTGAAAGAAACCATCAACAAAACAAAAAGACCAACTGAATGGGAGAAGATACTTGCAAACGATACCGCTTATAAGGCGCTACTATACAAAATATATAAAGGACTTATACAACTCAACAACAAAAAAACCAAACAATCCAATTAAAAAATAGGCAGAGGACCTGAACAAACACTTCTCCCAAGAAGACATACAGACGGCCGACAAGTATATGAAAAGATGCTCAACCTCACTAGCTATAGGGGAAATGCAAATTAAAACTACAATGAGATACCACCTCACACCTGTTAGAATGGCTATTAGAATACCTGTTAGAATTACTTGTCAACAAGACAAGTAATAACAAGTGTTGGAGAGGCTGTGGATAAAAAGGAACCCTCTTACACTGCTGGTGGAAATAGAAATAGGTTCAGCCACTATGGGAAACAATATGGAGTTTCCTCAAAAAATTAAAAATAGAGCTACTATATGATCCAGCAATCCCTTTTCTAGGGGTCTACCCCCCAAAATTGAAAACATTTATTTGTAAAGATATATGCACCCCTATGTTCATTGCAGCATTATTCAGAGTGGCTAAGACATGGAAACAACCTAAGTGTCCTTCGATAGATGATTGGATAGAGAAGATGTGGTATATATACACAATGGAATATTACTCAGCCATAAGAAAAGATGAAATACTGCCATTTGTGACAACATGGGTGGGTCTTGAAAATATCATACTGTGACGTATGTCAGATGGAAAAGGACAAGAACCATATGATTTCACTCATATGTGGGATATAAAACAGAAAGCAACAAGCCAACCAAACCAAACCAACCAACCAACCAACTAACCAACCAACCAACCAAACAAACAAACAAACTCATATAGACACAGGCAACAGTATGGTGGTTAATGGAGAGGAAAGGGGGTGGGGGAGGATGAAGGGTAAAGGAAGTCAAATATATGGTGACGGAAGGAGACTAGACTTGGGGTGGTGAGCACACACTACAACATATAGATGTTGTATTATAGAATAGTACACCTGAAACTTATATAATGTTATTAACCAATGTTACCCCAATAGATTTAATAAAACAAAAATGGGGTCAGAGCTGCCATCCAAGAGGAATTGCCTTGCATGTCTTATGCCTCAAACCTTTGGAATGTTAAAACCAGGCAAAATAACCTTTGGACTGGACTTAAAGCAACATTGTATCCCAGAGAGCTGTTTGCAAAGATAACAGGAAAGCCGATATTATGACTACTGGACAGAAATTTGAAACATTCTTTAGAATTAACATCACTGTGTTATCTGCACTTATAGAAATGCCTTCCTTCTGTTGATGTAATTAATATTCTATTGATGTAATTTCTTTCTATTGATATAATTGTCCTCCTTCCCTTTATCATAAATACTCCTTGTCTTTGCCTCCTAATTTGAACACTATTTGCGTTTCCACCTGAATCAGCGCTTCCCAAATAGCTTCTTTTGGACCTTGTTGCCTCTCACTTTGGCCTTTTGTTTTTTAAATAAAAGGTTAATAACAAGATCTAAGAAACCTTGTGCCTTTTAGTAGTCAAACCCCTGCCCATCTCCAGCCCAGGCAACCACTAATCTACTTTCTGTCCCTCTAGATTCGCATTTTGGGGACATTTTCAGAATATGTGTTCTTCTGTGTCAGGCTTCTTTCACTGAGCATAGCACTTTTGACCTTCATCCATGCTGTAACATGTATCCTTAATACTTTGTTTCTTTTATTGCCAAATGATATTCCAGTGTACAGATACACTACATTTTGTTTATCCGTTTACCAATTGATGGCCATGTAGGCTATTTCTACTTCTTTGACTACTATGAAGAATGTGCTATGAAAAAGTGTGTACAAGAGACCTGACTGTTTTAATGTGGTCGCACCCCAGCCTCTTTGGCCTTCCCCCAGCCTCTCCAAAGCTCTCTCTTCTCTCCCCACCACTGGGCCTCTCCACCGTCTATTTCCTCTGCTTAGACACCTCCGCCTTTGCCCACATCCCAGCAATCCCTTCCTCAGAGAAGCTTCCAGTTCAGGCAAGGACGAGTCCCCTGTTTCAGGGATCCAAGTACCCTAGTGTGACACCTGAGTCACATCTGTGAAACCCACCAGCCTGTGAGCCCCTGAAGGTGGGGATCTTGTGTATTTTACTTGCTAGTCCCAGCTCCCAACACAGTCCCCGGTGCATAGTAGGTACTCAATAAAGAGTTGTTGCACGGAGGAAGGGATGGAGAGAGGAAGGGAGGAGACAGACCCAGGACACAAACCTGGGTCTGCCCAGCTGCAGTGTCCTTCTGGCCCTGCTGTGCTGCCTCCCTGGAAGTCACCAGTCTCTTCCGGGAAAGGCTCCTTGCATTGACTCTTAAGACCACTCTCTATAGGTACAGCTGAGAAGGACACCACCCAGGAGCCGCCTTCCCCGGGGACCCACCTTAACTGCAGCACCAAGCCAGAGGACCGTGAGGCACCTTCCAGGTGACTCCCTGGCCCCTTGTGGGGGCAGCTGGGCTGGGGTGGAGGTGGGGCCTGGGTTGGATCTCTGTGCCAAGCTTCCAAATCATTTTGGAGGATGTGTGCCCAGCTCTGTGCTGGCACCACTGGAACGCCAGAAAGCCTAGAGTGCCTGGCAGAGGCTGTGGGCAGATCTAGGGACTCAGGCCTCGTGGATTCCATCTCTAGAGAAAAAGAATTATTCCCGCGCACACAATTCCTTTCTCCCATCTCCATTGTCAGTCTCACCTCTTGCTTGTCTCCCTGTAGCACCACCCTCTATCTGGCAGAGTCCCAGACCAGTGAGGGACGTGGAGAGGGCATTACCCACGCCCGGGGGGATGCGTCCATCTCAACAAGTGCTCCCATCTCTTTCTCCTCCATGGGAAGGCCCCTTCTGGTTTCAGGTAATGATTCCCTCCCTCCCCAGGGCCTTCCTCCTGGGGGCGGGCCAGAAGGAGGGAGGCTCCTCCCTGGGTGATGGCATCCATTGGGTGGGGGGACTAAGGTGGACCCCAGGTTTCTGGCTTGTTGAGCAGGGGCTGTGGCTCTTTCACTTGCTGGCGATTATTCGTGAATTCTTGTGAGTAGGGATTTCATTCACAGCTTCCTGCCCCATGGCCCGTAATTGCTACCCAGAAAGTACTTGGTGAATAATTTTGTGACCTTGACTAGTTGCTTAATGCCTTTGAGCCCCACATTTCTCGCGTGTAAAACTGAACCAGCATGTACCACGCAGGGCGGTATGTAGCGGGCAGCAATCCCTGCTCCCTGTAGCCATCCGCTCGAAGTGCTCCTCATTTTAGAACCTGCAGGTCTAGCATTGGGCGCTAGGTGGCGGCAGTTCTGAGGCCCGCGGTTCTCAAAAGTGTGGTCCCGGAGTTGCAGCATCAGCAACTTGTTAGAAAAACACATTATGGGCCCCACCCCAGCCCCACGGAATCAGAATCTGCATTTCAACACGGTCCCCAGGAGACTCATTTGAACATTAAGTTTGAGAAGTACTTATCTGGCACATACAACTTTTAAACATCTGAAAATGCACTAAAAACAGTAACTAGGGACACAATCTCCATAAGCCACCAAAGAAAAAAGGAGGCAAATTAAGTACTAAGATGTAAAGAAACTACCCAGATAGCGGTTCAGTGCGTGGGCGCTGGAGTCTCCCTGGCCTGGCCCGAGACTCGATTCTGCCATTTACCCTCAGGGTGATTTTGACTGAGTCACTTAACCTTTAGGAGCCTCAGTTTCCCTCGCTTGTGAAACGGAGATGGTAATGGCCCCCGTGGCATAGGGCTGTCGATTCCCTCACTCAGGGAACACCTGCTGAATGTGTTTGTGTGGGGAGTACACCCCATGCCTGTCTTCACGGAGCTTCCGGTCTAGACGGGAGGCTGGGAGCTTTAGCAGACTCGCCACTTCACCCTCTGCCTGCCAGCTGCCCAGGGCTGCACGTCACATGTGTCCTGCTCCATCGTCCCCCAGACTGTGTCCCTTTGGACCTCAATTCCTTCATTCTGGCTCCTTGACTCCCCAATTCCTCACCCTCTAGAAATGGTTTGCTCTTTTCTTCCCTATTAAGCCACCCTGGTGCTTCCTGGAGCCAGGTGAGGGAGGGCAAGTGGGTAAAGACTGGACCAGATAGGTACAGGGTCTGGGGTTTCAGTCCTGGCTTGGAAAAGGCCCGGCTCCTGGCGGTCACATGGAGGCGAGCGCTGTCCTGCGTGGTTGCACAGGGCCCCGGCTCCCTATCCCCTAACGTAGACTTTGGGGGCCACCGGTGTCAAGGCAGAGAGTGAAGGGCCACCTGTGTGTTCCAGAACCCGTGCTCTGGTTGATCGTGCTGCTGCTGGTGGTGATTGGCTCCAGCTCCTTCCTCCTGTGCCACCGGAGGGCGTGCCGGAAGTGGATTCGGCAGAGTGAGTGGATGTGTCCTTGGGTCCCTGGGGAGACTGGGTGCACTGCGCTAGCCTGGCCGGGGTCCCTGCCCTGCCCTCTGAC
The DNA here is from genome assembly GCF_004115265.2 of Rhinolophus ferrumequinum. Lineage (NCBI taxonomy): Eukaryota > Metazoa > Chordata > Mammalia > Chiroptera > Rhinolophidae > Rhinolophus > Rhinolophus ferrumequinum. The sequence goes on from NC_046292.1 coordinate 8,259,448, forward strand.
GCTCTCTGAAGCTGGCACCTCCAGTTCTCTTCCTGATGTCATTCCTGATGCCGTTTCAGAGCTCCACCTCTGCTACCCAGTCCAGACCTTCCGGCCCAAGCCGGACCCCGTGGGTAAGTGTCCAGATGTCCAGACGAGCCACACAGACACACAGCAGCTGTGGGCCCTGGGCCGAGGGCTCCCTCGGGGTCCCTCTGCGTGGTTTCTCACAAGCTGCTCCTTCTCTCTCTGCAACCTCACGTGTAATGGACATCTAATGTGGGTGGAAGCCATGACATGCCCTGGACAGCGTGTGGAAGGAGTGCTGGCATGAAGGTTTAAAACTCCGCTGAGCCTTTCATTCCTTCCTCTCTTCTCTCTCTCTCTCTCCTTCCCAGCCTCCCTACTCCTTCCCTCCCCATTCTCCCCACTCCCTCTCTCCAGTCCTGAGGGGCTGGGGTTCAGTAGGGTAAGCTGATAGGGCTGGTTCTACCACTTACGAGCTACCTGACTTTCAGTGAGTTACTTAATTCCTGTGTCTTAGTTTCCTCATCTGTCACATGGGGATAGTGGGACCTACTTCAGAGGGTGGGCGTGTGCATCAGTCGAGGTGGGGCCTGTTAAGCGCTGTGCAGAGTGCCTGCTTGCGACAGGTGCTCAGTGAGCTGTGGCCGCTGTGTTTGCTGACTGGCCAGTGTCTGGGGCCTTGTTCCTCACCAGGGATCCCAGGCCCTCCTGAGTTCTGGCTTGTTCTGAACCCCTCCCTGGTCCCGTCCTTGCTTTCTGATCCCTGCCCAGCCTCCAGGGCAACTCCTCCAGGCGCCTTCTGGAACCCCTGGCCCTCCCCACCAATCCAGGCAGCAGATCTCTTCCACCTGTCACCTGGGGGTGGGGGTGGGGTCCCAGCCATCTTGTGCCAAGTGTCTCCTCTCTCCTGTGCAGCTCCTGTCAAGGGAGGGCAAGGCCTTCCTCGGCACTGTGTATGCTGGGCCCTGACCACAGGGGAAGAATCGAACGCGAAAGAGCTTCCCTTTCTGGTTTCAAGGCAGGCTCCCCCAGAGGGTCTCTTTGAGCCAGGAGCCCCAGGGGAAATTGGTGGTGCTCTTCATTCTGTAAGGAGGTGGATAACTGGCCCAGGGCCACACCGCCCAGTAAGTGCCTCTGCTAGACTCAGGTGCTGGTCCTTGAGATTTCGGTTTTGTCTGAAGAAGGCTCAGTCCTGCCCCCTCTTCCGTCCTCCCACCCAGCTTTGTCCACCACCCCATGCCCACCCAGTAGCCCAGGGGTCAGCCCCAGGCCAGGCCATGGCCCCTTGCCCCCCTCTCCTCAGGACCCCCGGAGAGCCTTGCCGTGGCCTGACTTTTGACTTGGGCACAAAAACACAGTCCACTGAGGCATGTTTTGAATTTGATGGGTTTCACAAGCAGGTGCTAGTGTTCCCTTTGCAAGGGGGGTTTTTGTGTTTTGATAGTTTCAAGCCTTTTTCCATGAGCTGTCAGGCTCAACGTCTCATTGAAACCCGTGTTTGCTTTCTTGACATTTTTCTAGTATTAAAATTTCCATTGCCGTCAGTTTATTTTTTTCTTCGAATCTTTGTGATAGCAGTTTTGTGACACGCACAAAAGGAGAGAGAGAGAGAGAGAAAGAAAAAAGCACCTTCCCTTGAGAAGCCAGGTCTCCAGGGAACCCTGAGCCCTGAGACTCAGTCATGGCTATCCTGTTTAGGGTCAGTTCTGGCCCTCTGGTTTCCAGTGGGTCCCTGGGGGTTTGGGTCTGCAGGCCCGAGAGGAAGGAAGGTGAGGCCAGGATCAGCACGCAGAGCACAGGATGAAAACAGACTGAGCAGGGTGGACACCCATCTCTCTAGAGCTATGGGTGCTGCAGGGGTGAAGGAGTATTCATTCATTTGTTCGCTCATTCATGTATTCAGATCATGTCATTGATCGCTTCCTCGCGGCTCTGTGCTGGGCACAGAAACTCCTCGCTCTCCTGAGCTTTTAGACCCGTGTCAGTTGCTTAAAGGGACTAAAGGCTGGCAGGATGGAAGCCTGCAGCCCAGCCCTCCCCGCCCTGGAACTGCGTGGCTGTTGGGGGCATTTGGATTGTTTGACAGCACAATGGGGCACCCACTGTGTTACTGCCCCATTTCACAGACGAGGAACCAGAGGCCCAGGGAGATGAGGGAACTTGTTGAAGGCCACGTGTTTACTAAGCAGTACAACCAGGATTTTGCTGGTGGTGAGATTTTTGTACAAAGGGTCTCTCGCCCTCATACTATTGACATTTGGGAACAGATAATTCTTTGCTGTGGGGGGTTGTGCTGTGCACTGCAGGGTGTTAGGCAGTTTCCCTGGTCTCTTCCCACCAGATTACTAGTAGTACCTCCCCGTTGTGACAACTAAAACTGTCTCCAGCCATTGCCAAAGGTCCCCTGGGGGGAAAGTCACTCCTGGTTGAGAAACACTGATTAAAATTCTTTTAATCCTTCATTTTAATGGGCGCTAAAGTCATGACTATCTGTTACGTCAGGCAGCTTTATATTGAAAAAAAAAATTGTTGTTGTTTTGAAACACTTTCCAACTTGCAGAAAAGTCTCAAGTACAGTACCAGGAACTTACTTTTCCTGAACCATTTGAGAGTAAGTTACTGACTGAATGCGTTATCATCTAGATACTTTAGTGTGTATTTCATACATTATAAGGGCGAATTTTTACACAACCAGAGGAGAACTACCAAAATCAGAGAATTCACCTTGATGCATTCTCCCCAACGAATTCTCAGACCCCATTCAAATTTCTTCTTTTATCCCAATTATGTCCTTTTATAGCAAGAGAATCCAGTCCAGAATCTTGTGCTGCATTTGGTTGTCATGTCTCTAAGAGTCTCCTTGATTTGGGGTCAGTTCCTGTCTCTTCCTTCACGTTCATGACCTTGCCACTTTTGAAGGTTCCACCAGCGATTCTGTAGATGTCCTTCACCTTGGATTTTCCTGATGTTCCCTCACTACTGGACTCAGGTGGAACATCTTTAGTGGGGAGAGTCCAGGAGTGACGCTGGGCTCTTCTCTGTGGCATCCATGCCACCAGGCCTCATATTGTCCCTTTCCTGGGGTGGTTCACCTTGAGCACTAGATTGAGGTGTTTCTGCCATGAGGTGCTTCTCCACCGTGAAGTTGCTCCCTTCTCCTTGGTAATTGCTGAGTATTTTGAGGGGAGGTACTCGGAGGCTGTGTGAATAACCCGTTCTTCATCAGACTTTCCTTTTCTTCATTTATATATTTATATCTGACTCATGGATTCCTACTTTAGTCTGCTGCCGTCATTATTTAGTTTGGTGTTCACATGGACCCAGGTTAGGTGGGGGCTACTTCAAGTTGGCTGCTGTGTCCTTCTGTCCCCATCCTTTTGTGTGTGGAGCACTTCTTTACTCTAAGATGTTCCCAGTTTCGCGTGTACTTTCCTGCCCCACAAGCTTTGGGGTCGGCCATCTCTCCAGGGAGCAGGATTTGAATCGAGGAGTGCCGGTTGCCAAACCCTGGCTGAACTTCTGCCAAATTCCTTCCTTATGTCTGTTCCACTTCCCATAGCAACTGGGACCCCAGGACAGAGAGGGGATAGGACTGAAAGGGGAGAGCGATGGCGATGGAAGGGACCGATAATTCGTGAGTCAGAACCCACGAGCTCAGCCACAGTGGCCCTCAAGGCAGTTCTGGGGTACCATGCACTTGTCCCAGGGGGCGTGCATCCTGGATGGGTTGGACATGTTTATGAGAAGATCATAGTTATTCCCAAAGCCATAAAACCAATACGTGAAGACAGTAGACTGAAGCAACACTTTTAGGGGAAAAGCACTTACAAAATCTGATCTTTGTACTTGGCACAATTTGTTCTGCGTCTTTATCAAAGTACACACGTGGGTTATAACTCAGCTGGAGGGAGATGTTGGTACCTTCTGGATTCTGTCTTTTCACCTTTATGTTATTTTGGGCTTGTTTGTGAAAGTCACTATTGAAAGCTGATTTTCTCTTCAATGTGATCGAGTGTCAAGCCACATTAACATCCTGGGACCCACTACGTGCTAGGCAGCGTCCTGGGCACCTTCTCTTTGTAATGTTTAAAAATTGGAAATAGCCTTTGTTTTTCAGAATGGTTTTAGATTTACAGAAAATTTGAGAAGATGACACAGAGAGTCCCCATATACCCCATACCCACTTTCCTCTACTATTTGCATCTAACATTAGTATGGTAGGTACAGTTCTCACAATAAAGGAACCAATATTGCATTACTACTAACTAAAGCACATACTCTATTCATATTTACTTAGTTTTTACCTAATGTCCTTTCCCTGTCCCAGGATCCCACTCAGGACACCACATTGTGCTTAGTCCAGAATCTCATGTTGCCTTTGTCTCTAGAGTCTCCTTGATTTGGGGTCAGTTCCTGTCTCTTCCTTCACGTTCATGAGCTTGCCACTTTTAAAGATTCCACCAGTAATTCTGTAGCTGTCCCTCATCTTGGGACATCATGTCTTCTTAGGCTCCTCTGGGCTGTGACAGTTTCTGACTGTCTTTGTTTTTGATGACTTTGGCAGCTTTGAGAAGAACTGCTCAGTTATGCCGTAGGATGCCCCTCTATTGGAATGTTTTTCTCCTGATTAGACTGGGGATTATATAGGTTTAGGGTAGGAGACCACACAGGCACACGGTCATTTTTATCACCTCATGTAAGGGGACATGATCTCAACGTGATTGATCATTGGGCACCCTTACTTTCAAGATCTCATTTTACTCTTCATAAAAACCTTCCAAAGTTGGTGCGATCCATCCCATTTTCCAGATAAGAGGACTGAGGCTGGGAGAGGTAGAGCAATGTGCTGGGAGAAGTTTCAACACTCCAGGGTTGCTAGGTTGCCTCATTGTTTGGCATCTGGCTTGCTTTCAGCTTTTTGGTCATTATAAACACCACCACTGTGCGAGGCCTTGTTTTCTTTTGGGTTATTTCCTGAGGGTGTGTCCCTGAGGAAGGATTACTGGGGCAAAGGCTATGAGATTTTTATTGCCAGATGGCTCTTGAGAAAGATGGAACCAGTTTACGGGCCGTGAGCAGCTGTGTTCCTGTTTACCCATGTCCTCTCCAAGACTGAGTTTTATCATTTTTATTTATTTTGTCTCGTTACTTTGTCACACACTCTCCCTCTCTCCACCTCCCACCATCCCAGTGACTTGGTGCCAAATCACAGTTGGCTGTTTGCAGAACTCAAAATCACTCTCAGAAGACGAAGATTCGGCTTCACTGACCTTGTTTCAAAGAATGTGCCTCACTCAGGCCAGGCAGTGTTTCTCAAAGTGGTCACTTGGGCAGTGGACAGTGGCCGCCTGGTGGGAGTGAGCCACGCCCCCACCCCTATAGGTGACCACTATGCCGGGAATAGCCGTTATCAGATTTAGTAATCTCAGGACAATTTGTTCAATCAAGAATCAAGAATCGTGTCATTTTACACATGCACTTCTTTTCGTCATCATTCTGGTCTATTTCCCCATTAGACACTTTTCTACCTGCTGATGGGCATTTAAAAGGGACCCATAAGAGTGTTTCCCAGACTGACCCAGAGTCCACACAGCAAGTTCAGTCTGCCCATCTTATTTGCGTTATCGTGGTTGGTCGGCCTCCAGTGAGTTTTCAGCTAGGATTCAGGGCTGGTGGTTCCCCAACAGCTGCTGAAACCAGAGAGGAGGTTGTGGAGGTGACTTAGCTGGCATACTGGCATCTCTAGCAGATTTCTCTGGTTGGGTGTGCCCACCTAACAGCAAGGTATTCTGAGTAGGTGGCCTCCTTGAGAGTCATAAAAGGCTGTGCGTCCCTAGGGGATCATCTGCGCGTGGGAGTTGGTTTGCTCTAGGACAGGCCAGATGCCTGGACACCACTGTCAGCTTTCTCAGAGGCCTCTTTGATGGTTAAATGTCAACATACACTTGGCCATGACCTGGCACCCTACTTAATGTGAGAAAAAAATTGGAGTGGAGGGTGGGGGTTTGGGAGGAGAAGATAAAGGTGGTGCCCTAAGAATCATTGCGTCAGCACCTCCGGAGCCTACCGAAGAGTTGCAGGGAGTGAGGTGACTGGTGAACAGTTGTCCTCCTCCAAGGTGGTCACATGGGCTCTTCTAGGCATGGCTAATGGAACACCGCACTCAGACTGGCCTGAGCCAACAGGGCTCCAGGGTTGACTGGCTTCAAGAATGTCTGACTCAGACTTCAAAGACATCCTCAGGGCTGTCATCCACTCTCCATCACCCTGCCTTGAGGTCCTCTGTGTGTTTTGTATGGGATCTGGGGAGTTCTGGGCTCTCCAGACCCCAAGGGGCTACGAGGTAGTGGCAGCAGCCACAGACCAACGTGGGAGCCAGCAGAAGCCTCTGGCTCCAGCTGGAGTGCGTGCCTCTCCCAAACCATTCCTTCTGTATGGGGCTTGGGGAAGCTGGGCTGGGGAGGGGTCCAGTGTGCTGAGTGGTTTAGTGGCTGGAGAACAGGTGGTTCCCCAGTTCTCTGTCTCTGGGCAAGTGAGCCCCTGTGATCCCAGCCTGGACAGTGGGCACTGACCCCAAAACCCGCCCACTATTTTCCAGACCGAGGGCCTGACTGAGTACCGGCTATCACTGGGGAACAAGGCGGTAGGGGGGGCATTTGCCCACATGAGGGGTGGAGCAGGACCCTGCAGCTACCAGACCCTCCTTGGTGAAAGCACTGCTCTTTTTCTTTTCGCAGATTCCATGCCTCAGAGGAACACGATAGTAAGTAGTGCCCCTCCCTCTGCTCCCAGATTGGTGCCCCTAAATCTGACTCCTTTCCTAAACAGATCTGCGGGGTCATTCCCCTCCCACAGTGCTCAGGGTGTGGGCTCCCCCTGCGAGTTCAGGCTGGGTCTGCCCCACGCAGGGGCTCTGAGCAGAGTGGGGCCTCAGCCAGGCCCTGGCCGACACTGCAGCCCCACCCCCACAGCAGCCTTCAGCCTCTGGCTCTTCCAACAGGGGACTTCCAGAAGGGCCCGCCAGACCATGGACTTGGTTTAGGCCAGTTTGGGTGCCAGGTGTGATCAGGAGGAAGGCTATGTTTATTTCCCCTTTTTTCCTGCATTCCTTCCTGAGTCTTATCCTCGCAGCTGGAATGACAAATCGGTAGCGCGGATTTTTAAAAACTTAACTATCTTGTACCGAGCACTTACCACGAGCTAGGCACCTCGCTTTGTGCTTTCTTGAAGTTATCTCGGGTAGTCCCTACAGCATGCGGACGTTGGTACTGTTGTCCTGTTTGATAGAAGAGGCAACAGCGGCCCAGACGGGAACGGTGGTTCCCCAGTTGGAAAGCAGATCAACTAGGATTTGAGCCCCGGTTGGTTTGTGTGATTCCAAAGCCCAGCTGACTCCTAGTAAGACCACCTCTGTCTGCCTTTTATTAAGTGCTTACCACATGCAGGCCGGGGGCCGGGGAGGGGGCTTTGCAAATGCTGATCCTAGGACCACCCGGGACAGGGCCCACACACCTGGTACTCAGCAGGCCTGTCCAGGCACCCTGCTCTGTGCCCAGCCTCCCAAGGGCAGCTTGGAGTGGGGTGGGAGCGGGGGCACTGAAGGATGCTGGAGCTGAAGGATGGGGCGGGACCAAGCCCTCTATATGGTTGGGTCTCAGGTATGTATGGTTCACCTACGTTTTTTTTTTTTTTCACTTATCAATTCTTCCATTTCTTTTAACACAAACATTCATACATGGAGAAAAGTTTCCATTCTTCAATTTTTAAACATAATAGAACCACAGTACGAGTTCAAATTTCAGATTATGGGAGATCACATTCAAATATGCTTGGGTCTAGGGAGACCACCTCAGGGATGGTGTAGATGCCTGATCACTGCACTGTACACCTGAAGCTGAAGCTGAACAATAATGACTGTCAACTATAATTTAATATATATATAGTCAGGGGTGTGGAGTACAGCGTAGGGAATAGAGTCAGTGAAATTGTAACAGCTGTATACGATGTCAGAGGGGTAGTAGCTTGGGGGACGGAGGGCACCACTTTGTGAGGCATGTAAATGTCTAATTATTACATTGTTTTGTACACCTGAAACTGAACAAAAGAAAAAGAAAAAGAAAAAGAAAGAAATAGGATAACTTAAAAAACACACACAAATATGCTTGGGTCAGACAAGTTCTGTTACAATACCGAGAAATTTCATGAAAAAGGTATTTAACTATTTGTAAGATAATCAAATGCCTTTAGCTACGTGGGCCAACTCATTATAGAAAATTATTTAATAATGCCATCTTTTAGACTTCTAATTATTATTAAAGAATACTCAGGATTATGTAGCTATGTTTTCTGAATTATTCAAACATTCCATTTTGAGGGCTGCCGGTAAATGTTGTATACTACAACATTCCATGACACCATTTCTCCTTTGCACTTCCTAAACCAACATTTTCCTGAAGACGTAGCTATTTTTAGAATATATTATTGTAGACTGTCCAGCTGGTCAGGGCTGCGGTAGCCTGGAGCCGGTGCTTCTAGACTGGCCCTTACAAGTGTGAATTCCGGAGCGAGATGTCAGGGTTCAAGTACTGACCCGGACACTTACTAACCTTGAGCAAGTTACTTGACTCCTCTGTGCCTCAGTTTCCTTATCTGTAAAATGGGGAGCATGCTAATATTAGCCGCCTCACAGGGTGGCTGTGAGAATGAACATATATCAAGGGCCATACACACGGTAACACCGTATGAGATGTTGGCCATGATCTTTATTATTTAGTACAAGTCAAAAGCTGGAACTCTGCACACCGGTGCAGCAGGCTGTCAAGGCGGAGAAGCCTGGGTGGGGTGGGGGTGTGACAGCTTTCAGGCAGAGAGGGAGACTCACTGGAGTCTATAGAGATAAAGAAATGGGGGCTTCACAGTTCAGAGAACGGAGGAGGTCGGGGCACCCTGTATCAGTGCCTCTTTCTTCTGTGCCCACAGCTGATGAAAAGCACTGTGACAGAACCCTGCACAAAGGAGCTGGGGTTAATGAGCCCCCCGGCTGTGGAGACCTGCCCCAATGTGGGGGCAACCTCCCTGGAGAGCCTGCGGCTGCTGGATGCCAGCCCAGATGACAGCCCCTTGTCCCCCAGGGACCTTCCTGAGCCCCGAGTGACCACGGAGCATACCAATAACAAGATCGGTGAGTTGGCCTGTTTAGGGGGCTCCTGGTGTGGTCAGGGTTAAGAGGGCAGTGGGGAGATGGGTCTGGGTCCTGGACCCCCAACTGGAACACTGGAACCGGAAACCCTGGGTCCAGAAGGACCAGCCAAGAAGAGGCGTGGATTCTCCCACAGGCCCTTGTAAGTAGGAGATGGTTTTGGAGAAAGTGTTAAACTGTTTGTAGATATATCAGCAGGTTGTGAAATAGCAATAGTGGTGGTACTGATCTCATAGCGCCACTGTGAGAATTTATGAAATAATCACACAAAGCTGTCTTGGTGGGGTGGAGATAGGGGGAACGGGCTCCCCTTGCCTGGTGCCTCTTACTATTAAAGAGAAAAGTCAATGGCACCCCAAGATCCCAACAAAGAGCCCCTGAGGGGGACAGGAGGAAGATACACAGTGACATAAGACCAGCCATTTGTCTGACGCTTTCTGGACATTGTGCAAATGTCACTTCTCATTCTGAGGACATCTTCTTCCTCTTTTCACAACTGGGGAAACTGCAACTCAGGCGGGTGAAATGATTTTCCTTGACACACAGCTATGAAGTGGTAGAGCTGGGACTCAGTCTCACATCTGTGGGATTCTGAAACCCCTGGTTTGTCCACACCTTCACCTGGCCTCTGCGGGCACAGAGGCCAGCACTTCCCATCCTGCAGCCGCCCTCCAACTCCAACCAACCTTCCGCTACGGCCTACCCCTGGTCTCCTTGCCTCCTCTCCTACTTCTCTCTATCCCGATATGACCAGAATGTTTCTCCCAAATTGTTTACCTGTCCATATGACACCCTCCATATCAGAAACCTCCAGGGAGGGGTCCCTGTTACCTTTAGGATGAATTGTAGGATTCTTATTCTGGCATTCAGTGCTTGTCGCAAGCTGCGTTCTCCCCACCAGACTCACCTGCCTCCTGGCTCCACATGCCCTCCCACTCAGTGACGCTTTCCTGAGTTTACCCAGCCCTCTCTCTCTCATCTAAGCTTCTCTGTGGGAGCTGCTTCCTCACCTGGAACAGCCAACTCCACCTCCTCAAATCTAGTTAAATCCTGATGTCCTGAGTAACCTGCTTGTTTGCCTCCTCCTCCAGGAAGCCTTCCCTGTCCTTTCCACTCTGCTGTATAGACTACATGCACCTCTGCGGTGCTCCACCAGATCCCGGGCCATCCCACCCAGTGTCCTTAGCAACGAACAATGTGACTGTGTTTGTGGCCTCCCCTTTGCCCCCTCACCTGTCTGTGACTCTCCTGGGGCAGGGCCTCAGTGGGCTCCATCTCTGTCTTCTCTGGAAGGTTAACCATCACTCGGATAATACTAAAGAGGCATTTCTAATTGTCCCACATATTTCTATGGCAAGCGCTGGTGGATAGAACTCTTTGGGGCAGAGTCTTCTGTACCAAATGGAAACTTCTGGAATTGTAGTTTTCAGCAAGTTTTATTTGAAAAAAAAATGTATTTTGGGAAATACCACCAAAGGCATCTCTTTCAAATTTCCTATGAAGTCCTGATTTGGTTGTTTGAGTCAATGCTGAGTGCACTGCCTGGAATTGCAGGGGTGGGGCTCCGGGAGTGTTTGAGGGGGTGGAGGAGGCAGGTACCAGGCTCTGGGGACAGCTGGGGCATGGGGCTGGGGCGTGGGCAGCCTGCCTGGAGCCAAGCCAGCCTGCAAGACTTGCTGGTGAGTGGGATGGTGGGAGGGAAGGCCTTGGAAGTTCTCTTGGGACACTCAAGGGACAGTGAGCCCTCTGTCTTCCTGATACCACCCCAGAGGAGTACCCCCCGTCCATTTCCCAAGGGGCACCAAACTCTGGCCTGAGCTTCATCACCCCACCCCTGGCACTAGACCCCCCTTCACCCCCATCCCCCTAAAACAACTTCCCTGGATTCTGGAGCCCTGGGAGAGGCCAGAAGTCAAGCAGCTCCTGGAAGACCCTCCCCCTCCTAACTCAGGGGTAGGCAGCCCTGTGATGGGGGACAGAGCCAGTGGAATCAGACCCAGGAAATGTGAGGCGGGTGATAGCCTGGCCCCCAACTTTGGCTTCTTCTACCAGAACAAAACTACCCTCATCTCTCTCAACCCCCTACTGCTCTATGTCTCTCGTGCTCTCTCTCTCTCTCTCTCTCTCACTTTCTCTCTCTCCTCTGTTCCATCTCTCACCTCCCAGGGCAAGGGGCCTGCAGGTCTTGATGAAGGGTGTGTGGCTGGGGAACTTGAGGTCCTGCTCTCCCTTCTGAGATAGAGGGGTGCCCAAGCCCACAACTTGTCGCACTCTCTTACCCTTCTCTTTAGTTCTTGCTGCTATTTTGAACACTTCTCTCTTTTCTGGGAGTGTTAAAACTGAAATGGAAGAGCCAGTATTATGCAATTGGGTTTGAGGGTACATGGGGCCCCAAGAGTGTTTGGGGGCTCCTGAATCAGAGGAGTGTGACTGAGTTAGCCAGAGAAGCAGGGATCCCTAGGCCCCTACCTGCCCCCGGCTCTCACGCTCCCTCCTGGCTTCCCCATTCAGCCTCCAGAGTCCATGGGCTAAGCAGCTGGAAGCTGGGGCCCTGACCTGAGCTTGAGGCCAACAGAAGCTGGGCGGATGGTGCTTGAAGTCAGCTGACCTAGGTGACAGGCCAGGCTCCCCACTTCCTAGCTTCTTAGGCCGCTTACTTAACTCCCCTGAGCCTCCCAAGCTCCATGGGGGATCACAGCTCCAATGGGCTGGCATGCCATTCATCCATGCGATATATACAAGCAGCCCTACTGTGTGCTAGGCAGGCATAGTCATGAGGGCCTCCGGTGGGAGAAAGACAATAAGCAATAACCAGCCCCGTGCAAAGCTGTCCAAATCACAGACTGCTGGTGACGGTGAGCAGGGCTGAGGTTCCTGCTGGGTTTGCTTGGACCGAAGAGGTTCCTGGGACGGGGACTGCCACTGCTAAAATCAGGAGCAGCCCGTGCAAACCGGGACAAGTTGGTCACCCCAGGTTTCTGTTTTAGGCATGTGGAGAGGAACAGAACGGGAGTTTCTTTTGGGATCTCTACTAATTACCTGGGGACCTTGGGCAGGCCACTTAACCTCTCTGGGCTTCAGGTTCTTTATCTGTAATTGGAGACAATAATAGACTATTTACCTGGTAGGAGGGAGGTGAGGATTCAGGAACTGAAGGGCAGAAAACGTCTGGAACAGCATCCAGCATAGGCAGACCTCTACACAAGTTCCCTGGTGCGATGGATGTCCTTACCTGCCTTCTCCCCACGACCTGCTTTCTCTCCTACCCCTGTTCTCTCCTTCCCTACCAGTGCCCGGGACTCACCGGCATCTCCTGTAAGTAGTAAGAGGGCCAGTTTTTAACTTCTCAGCATACAGTTCCTAGCTGTTTTCCCTACAAGGACACCTGCAAGTTTGGCAAGGGCTTACTGTGCATCAGAGAGGTTGTGCCACCTACCTGAGGACACACAGCAGGAGTGGCAGAGCTGGGACTTGGATCCTCCTCTGCCTCCTTGCTTTCCTTCTCTGGGGCTCTGGTCTCCTGACCTTACGTATCCTTTTGCTTTGTAGAGAAAATCTATATCATGAAGGCGGACACGGTGATTGTGGGGACTGTGAAGACTGAGGTGCCTGAGGGCCGGAGCCTGGCGGCACCGGCAGCACCTGAGCTTGAGGACGATCTGGAAATGGACCATGCCCCCCACTACCCGGAGCAGGAGACAGAACCACCTCTGGGCAGCGGTAGGGACGTCATGTTCTCGGTGGAGGAGGAAGGAAAGGAGGACCCCTCGCCCACAACTGCCTCTGGGAAATGAGGCCTGGCCGGAGTTGGGGCTGAGAGGGCAGCTGGGTGCTCCCTGGGAGGCCAGGCTTGCACTGGTGACACCGAGATGCTGCCAACGTCCCATCTGGCCTGAACTGAGTTTCTCGCATCCAGTGGTAGAAGAGCCTGACAATGCAGGAGGGGGTTCTGTATCCCCACGCAGCTGCCCCCCAACCCCAAACCTAGGGAAGTGGGTTGTGAGGCAACCTAGGGGCTGGATCTGAATGGTATTTGTTGGGGCAAGAGACTGCTGGCAAGGAGTGGACACCATGCCTCCTGCTCCTGCTAAGAAGATGCCCCAGAGCCCTGGGCCTCAGATACACTCTACCAGGGCCAGAACCCACCTGAGGCAGAGGCTGGGAGACCCGTACCTCACCCTGGGCCTCAGGAGTGATACCTGCCAGGCCTCACTGTTATGCCAACAGCCCCCGGTTACTGTAAATGTGGCCCCCCTAGGGCACTAAGACACTGTGGTTTCTCCTGAGTCAGAAGGGAAGTAGAGGGATTGGGCGTTGTCATCTGGCCCCATTTCAACTGCAGACATCGTGTTGTGTTCTGTGCCCTATGCCGCTTGGGTGGAGTGGGACCCTCCTGATGCTACCTCCTTTCCCTGGTCTGTAGCCCTCACAGTGGGCCCAGGGCCTAGAATCAACCCTCTCGTCTCAGAATGTCCCCACCAGTCCCCTCAGCCTGGAGGCATCTCAGGAAACAGATGTCTGCAGACCCTCAGCAGATGAAGTGCCCCGTCCCGGTCAGGGACCCTACCCACCCAGCTGCCGCCTGGAGAAAGGCCTGCTTGGCCTTGCCCAGGGGCTTCCTCCACACACAGAGAAGGGGAACCGAGGGCCCTTCCTGGGTCCTTGCTTGCTGGCTGGGCACCACCTGCTCTGTGCTGGGAAGTGAATCGCCCCTCAGAGCTGCCACAAGCACCAGGTCCTGCCCTCTGGCTACAGCTGCTCAGCCCCGCAGTTGGGATGTGGTGGTCAAAAGCCCCATTTGGCCTTATCCTGGACTGCCAGAAAGAAAGAGCCTCGGGTACTTCAGTCTGGAGTTCAGGATTTTTGCATCTCACTAAGGAATAAAGCTGCCCAGGCTTCCTCTGCAGGACTGTGCTCCCTGGGGCTGTCAGGCTCGTGTAAACAAACAAGTGGCCTTGGAAAGGAACATGTGGGCAGATGACAAGTCTGTGGCAGCCTGGGGAATTGAGTCTCAGGCTGCTTGGAGACTCCTGGAATTACCCGCTGGAAGCCAGGCCTGAAAGCTACTGTTTACACACCAGCCGGCTCATCTCTGCAGGAAGTTGGGGCTGGCTCAGGAATGACAAGGGTAGTTTCTGAAACTGCTCAGACGTTTTGGGGAAAGTTGGAGTGGCCGGGACGCTGTGAGAGGCGGTTACACCAGAACCTGAAGAAGTTTACATGGGATGGACCATATGTACCAGAATGCCTCATGCAAAACCAGTGTGGACAGCTCCGTGTTCATGAGCCTATGGTGCCTGACGACGCCCCACACCCCGTGGGCAGGGGCTCAGACAGCCTTGACGTGAGGGTACTGACACATGTTTAATGAAATGGTCCACGCCCTTGCTCAGGGGCCCTTCACAAAACTTTCGATCTTTTAAAAATCCATCAAGTCCCTTAAAAACTAGCATAAGGTGAAGGAAACGCTCACTGCGATTGAGAGTGTTTGAGAATCTCTGAGGACGGGCTCCCTCTTCGCCACGGCCCCAGCCTCCGTGGACAGGGAGCTCCCTGCTGGCTGGGGCAGACCTCCCCCACCTCCCCACTCTGGGCGTTCTTCCTTATCCTTTCTCCATGTAACCCCCACTCCCTGGCCCAAGGCTTGCCTTTGACTATATTCAGAATAAAGTTCCTCTACCCGAGACTTCCTTTGGGTATCCTCAGAAAGGGGTCCTGGGCCTCTCCTGGGCCTGCCTCTCCCTGGGCTGGGCCTGACCAGCCCCATACATGGCAAAAGGGAGTCACAGAAGCAGCGGGAATGGCCCAGCCTGGGAGGGCGGGGAGGGGGCTGAGGGGTAAATGTGAGCCTGGGGCTTCATGCCTGAGTTAGGAAGGGCCTAGCCTGCTCCTCACACCCCAACTCAGTCAGTTTGGGGCTTGCTCCCCACCATAGGCAGCTGGCCTAGGCCCCTCTGACTGTGGCTGCCCTGCAGGGTGAAGGAAGGAGACCTAGGGCCAGGGTCAGACCTGGCCCACCCCATCCCCAGGACTCCAGTCCCCACTCGGACCTCAAAATTGAACCAACCACTGCCTTCCACATGGTCGGTCGGAGAGACAGCAAATATCCCCACCCTACCAGCGACGAAGGGCCCTTCTTAATCTCTGGCTGTTCTGACATTCAGGTGGGCAGACAGACAAGGCCCCTTGCTACCCAGGGTAGCAGTCCCCAGGCTGTAAGGCACCTTCTCACACATGTGCACACCCCCCTTCCTGAACAATTGAAGTCAGGGAGTGACAGTGAGTGACAAGTGTTCTGCGGAAGCTATTGCATTCAAAGAAAACCCAGTTTCCTAAGGCAGTCTCACAGGTGGGGAACGAATCTAGGTTCTTAGAGTCTCTAAGGGCAGGTCCTGTCCCACACATGGAGCAAGAGACTGAATCTGCAGAGCGTCTCTCTCCTCCTCCCATCCCTCCCAGGACGGTGTCTCGTCACCTCTGTCCCATAGTCACCAGGTGGGGCTTTGTTGGGCTGAATAGAAGTGACGACTATGTAGAGACAGACAGGCAGCTGTTACTTGGGCCTGAGGAGAAGCTGGCCCAGCCCACCTGGGGCTCCTGCACACCCCCAGTCCCCTTGCCCTGGGCTAGCAGCACATGCTGGGTGCACACCCCTGGACCCTGCTGGGCTAACCCAGAAGACCAGGTGTCCAGTGGGTGTGAGGGAGGGAGGTGCAAGACAGAGAGGTGTGCCTGCCGCTCTCTGAGGCGCAGACATTGTGTGGGTGGGGATGGGTGCTGGGTCAGACTGGGGTCAGAATCCCAGCCCTGCCACTCGCCAGCTGGGCAACCTTGGTTATGTGTCTCCATCTCCCTACAGTTGTTTCCTGGTCTGTGAAATAGTTCAGTTTCCTGGTCAGTCTCTATCTGACAGGGTTGTGGGGCTCCGTTAGATACCGTCTGACACGCGACTTGTGTTTGCCACGTGGCAACTTCTGTCCTTGGTATAACCTAGCAGCCACTTACTAAGAGTGAGCCCTTTCTAGGCCTGTAGAATTCAGCCCCCTCTGACTCCCAAACTGTTAACCTTCAAAAGGGCATTGTGCTCAGAACACTTTTCTCCCAGAAAAACATTAGAATTGGTGGGTGGTTCTGGAACTGGCCCCCCAAAGCCTGCGCTAGTTCCAGTAGGGTTACCCAGGGCTTTCAGGCTCTCCTGGGACCTGGCCTTCCTTCTTGCTCTGTGGGGGACCTGGAGAACCCCTCAAGTCACAGTCATAGGGCTGGCAGTTTGCTAGTCAGATGTCTGTGACTGGGCATTTATGAAGTGCTGCCGGTCCCTCTGCAGGGGACATCCTGCTCATGGTGCCAGGGCATTCCAGGTTGCACTGCATTGCTGCTCCTGATTTTTCCTGAGTGGCTTCCTTCCTCCCTCCCTCTCACCTTCCTCTCTCTCTCTCTGCTTCCTTTCCTTTCTTCCTCTCTCCTTCTGTTCCCTCTTCCTAACACCTGTGGTGAGCCAGGCCCAAGTCTAGCTGCAGAGAAGGCACTGTACTCGGACTGGCTCTGTCCAGTGGATGGGACCGATGATGGCGTAATCGAACACGTGAACAAGGCCATTCCAGAGGTGATCCGCTATGTGCAACGAGAAGCCCCAGTCAGGGGACTGTGGCACAGTGTCTGGAGGGCAGGGTGGTCCAGGAAGGCTTCCCTGAGGACATACCCTTTGAGCTCCACCTGAGTGACATGACACGTGAGAGAGGTGGAGACCTGAGGGTAGAGCGTTAAGGGAAGTTGAGAACCACAGCTGTAAAGACCCTGAGGTGGGAATGCACCTGGCTTTGGGATGTAAGAAGCACACCTGGTGGAAGCATAGTGAGCAGGGCAGAGAGAAGAAGGGGCTGAGCGAACAGGCCAGCGGGGCCAGGTTATCCAGGGCCTGGTGGGCTGTCGTAAAGTCCTCTGATTGTATCGTGAGAACATCAGACTTCATTTTTCTGTTTTCCTCCCATTAGAACAATAAACATCCTGGTATTCTCTCAGTAATGGGCGTGAAAGGCCAAACCAGGGGCAGCAAAGGTTGTTTTAATCTATTTCAGAGGGTAGCCAGAGAGAGAGAGGCAGCGGTTGCTGATAATCAGGAAGCAATTGGATGTGTTTTCTCAGAAAGGGCAGAGCTAAGGCTACATTCCTGGTGAACAATCGCAGCTCTGGGTGCAGGCTTATGTCACTGAAGGAGGCTGGGACTCAAGCAGTCTAGTTCCTCTTTCTTTGGGTGTCTTCCAGGAGAGTGAAAACCAAACCAAGATCCTGGGGAGGCTGGAGGCCGTTGTTTTGGTGTGGGGCGTGGGTTATCTTAACATCATGGCCTTCATTTTCCTCCGAGTCCTCCAGCACTGGCCTCTGTCCCATTTTATTACTGTGGCTTCTGATGTAGGGGCAGGGATGGACCATCAGTGTTCAACCTCCAGCAGTTGCTGGTTACCTGGCCTCCAGCAAAGCCCTTCAGCGCTCTCCGGATCTGCCAGAGGTAATGATTACCTTGTAAGGTAGTTGTGAGGCCAGTAGTCCTGTGGGGACAGTGGTTGGCCTGGTGCCAGGCATGTTCCCTGTTCAGCGAATGACAGTCACCATAAACTGCCTTTTAAGAGCTTTCGAGCTTGCCCAAGCCTTTCTACACTCTTCATGCATTTGAGTTTCCTAATCATAACTGAAAAGTAAATAGGCTGAGCATCGGCACCCCCTTTTACAAATTGAGGCTCAGAGAGGCAAAGCAACTGACCCACTGTCACACAGCCAGGGAGTGCCAGAACTAGAGTTCAACCCCTCAACTCTGATTCTAAATGCCCCCTCTGTCAATACGGCCAGACTGCCTCTGTGGTCTGGGCTTCATATCACGGTTACCGTCCGGCATTATGCCCTCTGGGAACGCTTCCTTTCACCTCCAAGTCACCAGAGCTGGGAGACAGGAAGGAGGTTGATTTTATTCCTCCTTTTATGGGGATGCAGGGACAGTTCCAAGAGGCTGGGTAATCTACCTGTGCTCAAGCAGCAGCCCAGGTGTGGCTTTTTGATCCCTCTGAAGCAGAGTTAACCCAGCCAGAGCCTCACTCCATGATGGTCGTTTGATTCTGAGGTCAGGCGGACTCAGGCCTGGAGGACAGGCAGTGCAGAGAACCTGTGCTGGAAAATTCCCTGACAATAGGATTTCCTTCGACATTCTCAGTCACTCCTTGTATCCTGCTCTCCACCCCATCCCAGGATCCAAGGAAGCCAGGTTGAGAACAAGCCTCCCATTTTACAGATGGGAAAACTGAGCCCCAGAGAGGTAAATCGGTTTGCTTAAGGTCCCAGCTTGGTAAGTTTGGTGCCTTGCTGTGTAAGTTGGGACTGGAGTGGGAGAAGCACAATCTCGTCTAAGTAAACAGTAAAGATTACTTGCTGGTTTTCAATCTTCTTTATTATTATTATTATTATTATTATTATTATTTAATTTGGTGTGAAAGTAAAAATAGCTGCAGTAAGAGCATTGATTTCGTATTTATAAGGCAGCTTTGCAAGAGCCAAAGTGGTCCCCATATCCAGACAGGTAAGGATGGCCCGTGCAGTCATATAGGGTCTCTGCTTAGAAGGGCCTGAGCTTGGTTTAATGACCTGTTGTTGCTGTCTGGGAAATTATTAACACATTTTGAACAAGGGGCCCTGCATTTTCATTTTTCACTGGGTCCCACAAATTATGTAGCTGATCCTGCATAAGAGGGCAGGGAAATCGTCTGTTAGGAATTTAATGCCAAAGCACTTTCCATTCATTGCCACTTAACCTCATAGTGGCCATAATTATAAATGAGCAGGCTGATGCCCATTTATCAGAGTGTTGAATTGTTAGTAACTGACTTAAAGTGTCCTGGTTATCTCTTTCTGCGCCATAAACCACCTCAAAACTTAGTGGCTTAAAACAACACCAGTGGTTTGTTTTGCTCCCGAATCTGCAGTTTGGCCTGGGCTTGCTGGGGAAAGCCTAGCTGTACTCGCACAGCGTCCGCTGGCTCTGGAGCGCTTCTGATTGGTGGCAAGTGGGTGCTGGCTGTGGGGTTCTCCCCATGGCCTGTCATGGAGCGGTAAGGGCCTCCTCAGGGGATGATGGCTGGGTTCCTAGAGCAAACAGCCTCGGGGAGGAAGTGGAAACCACCAGGTTCTCAAAATCTGGCCCAGAAACGGGCACGGCATCACTTTTGCCACATTCTATTGGTCAAGCAGTCACAGAGCCCCAATTTATGGGGAGGGGATGTAGACCCCACCCCTCGAGAGGAGAGCCAAGGAATTGTGAGATCTTCCTGTGTGTCAGGCACTGCGCTGAACACTTCCCATTTGGCCTCATTTCATTCTCCCAATGATTTCACCCTTATTGTTCCTCGAGTTGCCTCAAGGAAGCAAACTAACCTGTCCAAGTTCACCTGGCTGGAATCTGAATCCAAGTTTGTCTGTCTCCACAGTGTGAACTGTGGACCCTGGGGCTGACCTGTGCATTCAGGGACCAATGTAGTCAGAATGTGGCAGGCAGGAATTCATGCTCACATCTATCTGATTCGAGAACATCCAACGCTTTAGAAATGATCAACTCCAATGGCCTAGTTTTCCAGGTGGGGAAACTGAGCCTCCAAGAGGTCTTGTTGGGCCTCCTCTGAGATGGGGGCAGGGTCCAGCACCATCCAAGGCAGGATGGGGCCCTGGGGCTGCACAGAGCCTGGTCAGGAAGCCACAGAGAGCTGTGGGCAGATTATGCAAGAACAGGCTGTCGCGGGGACGTTGTTTTTCACTGTGATTGCACTTCACTCAGGAAATACCCACAGCCTCGGCAGGTGTAGAACGGAGGGTGCCTCACCTCAGGCAAAAGACCCCAGTGAACACTGGAGTACTCTCAAGGTGGGCCAGGGTCCCCTGGGCCCGGTTCATTCATCGAAAGTTCCCTGAGAGCCACTCTGTGCCCATCTGAGCTGGGTTCTGACAAAGAGATATAAGAGGCTCCCTCCCTGTCACCCAGGAAGTCACATGTTAGGTAGACCGACAAAAAGAACGCTTAGTCCATGAGGCTTTTTGTGCTATCTCATGTAGACCTCACAGTGCCCTAGGAAGTGCTTGTTATTATTATCCCTATGTTACCAGTGAGGAAACTGAGGCTCAGAGTAGTTCAGTCACTTGCCCAAGGTCCCACAGCAGTTAAGAGGTGCAGCCAGGATTTAAACCCAAACCAGCTCTCTGGCTGGAGTCTGGGTTCTCAACCACTTGGCTATGTTGCTCTATTGTGGCTCAGGTTGGGTCACCACTGTGCTGTAGCCCCACCTCTGAGTTTTGGTCTGTGCAGGCATCCACAGGGCTCAGTAAACATACAGAGAATGGAGTTTGCCTCCTGACTTCCTTCCACTTTTCCTTTCCAAAGCTGTGCTATAACCAGACCACTCTTTCACAGAACATTTGATAGTTCCCCAGTACTTACAGGCCAAAGTCTGGCAGGCCAGCCACTCAGGGCATGTCCTGATACCTCCCAGGTATCCTGTATCCCAAGCCCCTCTGAAACTCAACTGTGTCCCTCACCCCCTAGTTACTAAACACAGAGGGCACATCCCTACCATGAAATCTCTGCTCAGTGCCCCAACTCCCAAACCTCCATCCTCACCTTTCTCTTATGCCTCCAGAAAGCCTTCTAGGGCCACCTGGGACTAGGACTTTTGTGTTCTCTGAGTTTCCACAGCACTGACTGTGGTTGGAGGCCCAATTCCAGAAGCCTTACAAAAAATACCTCTGTATTAATTTTTTCATTCATTCAGCCTCTCAGTCACTCAAGCAACAGATCGGTATAGAGCACCTACTATGTGTCAGGAACTGTGCTGGGGAACATGATAGGGCTGGATAGGGACAGGGCCTGGAGTCAGGCAGTGGCTGAGGGCATGATCATTGCTGTGACTGAGGTAAACATGGGCGGTAGCACTCACTGCGTGGCATCAAACCCACATAACGGGCCTCTACTTCCTCCTCTGTGAAATGGGTTTAGTAAGAGCACCTATCCCAAAGAGAGGTGCGAGGTTTAAGTTCATTCATTAATTTGTTAGATAAATCTTTTTGAGCTCAAACTATGTGCGCTGCTGGGTGCTGAGGACATAGCCCTGTCCTCCTGGAAAGGGACAATAAGGAGTTTATGAGATAACCTTAGCCAGTGGTAACTGCTCTAAAGACAAAGACTGCAGTGGCATGTAGGACCCTCAGTGGGGATCAGGTGTGCAGCCAGGCCTTGGGGATTTGGTACGTGCTGTACAAAGGTCTGGGAGGATGGAGAAATTCGGGGCATGCCTGGGGAAGTGAACAATTGTGATTGGGGTGTCAAAAACGAGAGTGTTTGAGTCTGGGGTGGAGGTTGCCCCACCCCTGCATTCGCGTCTCTGGGTCTCTAGGCAATTTCAAGGCGGAAATTATTCTGCAGGAGCTGGAAGGAAGATTGGAAGGGCTGGGCTAGGTGGTGAGTGGGAAGTTGCAACAGTCTCAAGAGGGTTGGGGAACTGCAGGGGAATTGGGGCCCGAGGGGGGTTTCCTTTGAGTGTGAAGAGGAAGAGAGAGGGTGAACACTTAGGGAACTCCAAAGGTAAACCTTCCCCTACACATCTGGGAATGAAGAGCTCCATCTGGGGGTGGGGCAGAATATATGGCTACATTTATGGCCTACCATATGCCAGGCGCTGTAGACTCCCAAACTCTGATCCTTACAGCATCCCTGCAAAGCGGACTTATTTCTCCCCATTCTATAGATGAGGAGATGGAGGCAGGGATATGAAGTGATTTGTCCAAGGTCAAAGTCACATGCTGATAAACAGCCTGACCTAGGACTTAAACCCAAGTCTAAGTGGTGGCAAAATTGATTCTTGGTGCTTAAAATTCCACCATTTATTTCTTGGAGCTAAAGTTTCCTGGAATCCTCGTTTGGGCACATGGCTGGGGCAGGGTCTCAATGATCTGTGGGTGAAGGAGAGTTCTGCCTGGCACATAGTAGATGCTCAATAAGTATGTGTGGAGTCTGCAAGACAGACAGGACAGGCCTGGGGGGAAGGGAGGGGAGAGGAGGATCTGGTTCCCTGGGAGTGAGGTCCTGCAGAAGAACTTCAACTAGGAGATGAACTAGAGGTGGCCAAGTCACTGTCACCTACTCAAGGAGTCCCCGGGCTCCTTCGTCGGGGTCCCTCTGTCCCTCCTGCAAGTTCTGTGCCTCCCTGTTCCGAGCTCCTGCAGGGAGTGTGCTCTCACTGAGTCACTGCTGTCCAGCCCTGCCAGCTCTGGCCGGTAGAGATGCACTCATAAATATCCGAATGTGTGAAGATTGGGAAACTGTATGGGGAAAAATGACTTACTTTTTCCTCCTTTTGAATTGGGGAAGAGACAACCTACTATGGAAATGAGGTCAGTGACTTCAGCATTGCGTGCTCCTAACGGATGAGCGGGGGTTGGTTCCGTGTGCTGTATTTCCCAAAGGGTAGGCTGGGTGTCATGTCAGGGAAATAAGCCCAGAGCCACCCCACATCCAGCCTGGAAGGCAACTGCCCCTCCCCGCCCCCACCCAGGCCCTGTCAGTCCCTCCTCCCTCCCTGGCTGCTCCCACTCTGAGCCTTGAGTAGAAGCGTCACTAAGGAGAAAAAATGTGTGCTGATTCACGCTGCTGTAGGCCACCTGGGCTGGTGGCCGGGCGAAAACAGGGTGCATGGGGGTGCTGGCGTGCACGAGGGATGCCTGACTCCCGGACCTCATAGCTTCATCAGCCCCTCCCGCTCAGAGTACAGATGGGGAAACTGAGGCTTGGCGAGGAAAGAGTTGTGTCCGAGGTTACACAGGGAATCAGTGCCTGTCGGGACTAGAATCCAGGTTGCTGGTGCTTTAAAAATTTGAACAAAAACCAAAACCCTTATAAATAGAGAGTTAGCCATAATTTTAAAAAACACTGAAAAAAAAAAAAGCCAAGAAAAAATACAGAGAAAATAATAAAAATTATATATGATCTCATCATTCATTATAACCACTCACACATTTTGGTTTCTTTCCTGTCTTCTAAATAATACTTTAAATTATCTTCAGTGATTTATTAACAAAAGAAAACCTCCCCACTTTTGGTTATAATTATTACGGGTATTAGTTCACCCTCCTCATACTGTTAAAATCAGTTCCATCCTATAATTACGAATTGTTAGAAATCCATGACTTGGGCTATCAGCATGACCCTCACCTCCACGGAGCCTCCGAAGGGTAACTTCTAGAGGACTCCTGCTGTTAGTTCTTGTTTATTTTATTTTATTTTGTTTTATTTTATTTTGCGTACAAGACCTGCTCCTTCCCAACATCTGTGCTGTATAACGGTGTCACCTTGCCTACTTCCGATTTGCGATTCTGCACATTATTCCACAGAGTTGGGATCCCTGATCCAGACCATAAGATTTAAGGGTTCTTGGGATGTCCCCCAAGAGTGAGCCAACTTAGCAACCGGAAGCAGGCCTTCCCCAGTCCCTTCAGTTGAAGCAGCAACCCTTGGATCTGTTTCACAAACTGGGTTCCCCTCCTAATAGTTGTCATTATTGAATGCTTACCATCTGCCAGGTACTTTTCATGTATCATCACATTTACTCTTTTTTTGGTGTAAATTTTTTTTTTCCACATTTACTCTTTATAACAATGTTGGGAGGCAGCTATAGTTATTATTGCCATTCTACAGATAAAGAAACTGAGGCTCAGAGAGGTGTAGTTATTTGTCCAAAATGAGTGGTAGAGTTAGGATCCAAACTCAAACAATGTGAGAAAACGAAGTTATTTCTCTCTCCATCTAAGTAAGAGTCTATTGAAACAAAGAGTTTTTATTGCCGATAAAAATCTTTAAGAATCTTTGGTTTAGTTCCTTCTAGTGCTTTTTCTCCAATGCCAGACCTCTTGTAAAGAGGGCAGGAAACTCCTGTGGGCTGGGGAGATCCTGGAGGGCTTCAGGAAGGTGGGGTTAGAGCAAAGCCATTGAAGGATGGTCTAGCATCAGGAGCAGGAGGTGAGCTTGTTCATGCCCAAATTGCCTGGAGATCCAGGTGGGAGCCCTCTGAGGAGGTACTTTGCAGGAAGCCTTTGCAACGGGTGAGGTGAGGACAGGTTCAAGAAGGCTGTTTTCCCTAGGAAAGTCCGAAGAAGATGTGACAGGTATGGCCTTTGCCTCCTGGCTGGGCTTGTCTGAAGAGCTGGGGCCACTGACTCCGAGTCAGTATGGGCTACTGGCGTTGGGGTGAGATGGGCCCAGTAATTCCACCTCTCCCCGAGGGCTGGCCCTGGAGAAAGCCTTGTGTTCACAGCACGCGAAGAATCCCAAGTTCTCCATCTATGTAGTGGAACCTCTTTTTGATGAATGGTACAACTAAACGCATGAGGTCACTGCCTTGGGGTCTGGGAAATCCTTCATGAAACAGACTTTCTAGATTTTAATGAGATTTGCTGTGGAGAGATTTATTTTGTGTTATGTGTCCGCACTCTGCTGGACGAGCTGCTTAGAATCATCTGTAAAATAGGACTATAGGCCCTGCCATTTGACTCACCTGGAGTTATTGCAAATATCAAATGGGAGCCCAGATATAGAAGTGGTGAGTTAGGGAGGGGGGTTGACATCTTTCACCTCAGCCTCACCAAAATGCCCAGAATAAAATTCAAACTAGTAAAAGACTTAGAAGAAGCTCTGAACAAATGACGGGTATACCATGATGATTAATGCTGCAATAATGCCAGTTCTCTCCTGCCCCCCAATCACCTCTAAATTCAGTGCAATCTCAATTAAAACCACAGCTGGAATTTGAGGAACTTAACACATATATTCTAAAATGTGTAGGGGAGAATAAAGAACTGTATAGAATTAAGTCAATTTTGAAAAAGAAGGGAATCCCTTTATAAGGCACTAAACATTCTACAAAGCTCTACTAATAAAAACCACATGGGGGCGGCCGGATGGCTCAGTTGGTTAGAGCGCGAGCTCTGAACAACAAGGTTGCCGGTTCAATTCTCGCATGGGATGGTGGGCTGCGCCCCCTGCAACTAAGATTGAAAACGGGGACTGGACTTGGAGCTGAGCTGCGCCCTCCACAGCTAGATTGAAGGACATGACTTGGAGCTGATGGGCCCTGGAGAAACACACTGTTCCTCCCAAAACAAACAAACAAACAAACAAACAAACAAACAAACCCATATGGGACTAGTCTAGGAACAAGACCAATGGAACAGATGGAATAGATCGGATCAGTCAGCAACACACCCATGCAATTATAATTAATGAGGAAAGGATGGACTGTTTGGCCAATGGTGTGGGAAAGGGCTGGCCCACTCTGGAGAAAATGAAGTGTTTGGTTTTTTTGTCCTAGCTCTTCCACACCACACGTAATCTGGTTGTATTAAAGACCTAAATGTGAGATGTAAAATCATAAAGCTAATGAAAGAAAGTAAAGGAAAATATCTTTATACTCCACTGGTAGGGAAGGACCTTTTGACTAAGATTTAAATGGCAAAGAAATTGATGGGTTTGATTACATTAAGGTGTTTTGTTTTTTTCAACAAAGAACACCGTAAAGAAGGATACCAGACAGACGACATATCTAAAATGACGAGATATTAATATCTAGACTATACAAGGAATTATTGCAAAGCTACAAGAAAAAGACAGGAAATAATAGAAATACGGTCAAAGGATGTGAATAGCAGTTCACAGAAGGGGAAACCCAAATGACTAACCAGCATGAAGAGGTACGCAAACCTAAGAGTATTCGGAGAAATGAAATGAAATAACAGTGGATTCCACTTTACACCCATTAAACTGGCCCAATCAGAATGTCGGCTAATAGTGAGTTTGAGGAAGAGTGTGAAAAAAATGGGAACCTCCTGACTTTGCTGATGGGAGGAAGCGTGGCCGGTGTGGTCATCCCGGAGAAACTGCTGGCGGTATTAGTGAAATAGGTACACAAATACTCCAAGATCCAACGGTCCCATCCAGAGAAATTCAGACACCCACAGACACCACCACACGCGTTACATGGATTGAGCTCATGGTGGGAGAGCAACAGGAGCAGGGGTTGGGGAGAAAAGAAAGCATGGCAAGATCTGAGGAGTAAGGTTCACTGAATCTGCTGTAAGTGAGGTACAAACAGCTGAGAGCGAGAGAGAAATTATGCAAAACAGGTTCCATTCCCACCAGCTACCAAATTATTAAATATCCAGGAATTACTTACAAATAAGGGAATGGGTTGGAGGCGGGGCTAGTGGAGGGGAGTCCAGTTGCTGCCCAGACCAGAGTGGCCCAGTTCGTCATAGGGTGGAGAACTCAGAGGGGGCCCCAGGGAAGGCGGGGAAACTGAGGCCCAGGGTAAGGTGGGGAGAGCTGGGTGGAAGACAGCTACTGCTTGTCTTTGTGTCTTTAACTAGAAAGTGGGGACCAGCTGCTTCTTGGCTCCAGCAGGACCCAAAGGGGAGACTGTGAAATGGACTGTGAGGAGAGGTGTTTGGAGAGTGGAGTGGATGATGAATGGCAGCGGGGGAGGGGAAGGGGCGGGAGAATAAGGGTAGGGTGTGGCAGGGTTAGAGATTGGGGTTGGGAGTTCGAGGAGTGGGGCGCTCATCCTTCAGATGAGAGGAAAATGAGGCCTGACAATGAAGTTCGCAAACTTGTTTGCTGTTGCTAAACTTTTTTGATATCAGAGGGATTAGTCATTGTGAATTTGTACCAACCAAACAGTTAACCAAATTTACTAATTGGAAGTGCTGAAAAGGCTGCATGAAAAAATTAGACGACCTGAACTTTTCGCCAACAATTCATGGCTCTTGCATCACGACAATGCACCAGATCACACGGCACTGTCTTGAGGGAGTTTTTAGCCAGTCAACAAATAACTGTATTGGAACACCCTCCCTACTCACCTGATCTGGCCCCCCATGACTTCTTTCTTTACCCGAAGATAAAGGAAATATTGAAAGGAAGACATTTTGATGACATTCAGGACATCAAGGATAATGTGACAACAGCTCTGATGGCCATTCCAGAAAAAGAGTTCCAAAATGGCTTTGAAAGGTGGACTAGGCGCTGGTGTCAGTGCATAGCTTCCCAAGGGGAGTACTTTGAAGGTGACCTTAGTGATATTCAGCCATGAGGTATGTAGCACTTTTTCTAGGATGAGTTCGTGAATTGTCAGACTTCATTGTGGCAGGGCCATAGTGAGACTGAAGGAAGGAGGAGAATTGAAAGCACTTTGAAAATATAAAGGGCTATAAAAAGAAACCCACTGATGTGGGCACATGGGACTCTCACATGCAGCTGGTGGCAGTGGAAATGGGTACAGCCCCTTGGGAGAGGGATTTGGCAGGACCTAGTGAAATTGAAAATGTGCAAACCCCACCTCCTGGCAGTTGTACTCTCTAGGTTTGTGACCTAGACAAACTTTCACTGTGCTTCAGGAGACAGGTGCAAGAATGCACATCACAGAGCATGGACTGGAGCAGGCAGACATGCAAATACCTGAGTGCCCACTCGCAGGGGAGCAGATAAATGGAGTATGGGGCAGGCACGAGGGAGTACCACACAGCAGGTGGAAAGACGAAGCCAGGACTGAACTGATCCACTCGGAAAGTTCTCAGAAACACAGCTGAGGGGTGGGGAAAAACATCAAGGGGCGGAACAGCGTGCCTAGTAGTCTATGGTTTGTATAAATGCACAAGTATGCATATAAAATAATACTCTACATTGTTCGTTTATATGTAGGGCAGAAAATGGACGAGAGAGAACATGGCAGACTCAGAGGGGTAGTTGCCTATGGGGAGAAGAAGGGACTAGAACTGGGACTGGGGGTCAAAAAGGATTTTGATTTTAATCACAAAATAAAAGGATTTGAAAGCAAAGAATAATTTGACACAGACACATGTTTACTGAGAGCCTCCTATTTAAAAAAAACAACACAAAAAATCTAATGGATATCTGTGCTGCTTTCTAGGTGCTAGGGACCCAGCAGAGAACAAAACAGACAAGGCCCCTTAAATAAACAAAGGAATTACAAAAACTTTTATGAAGAAACGTAAAAGCAGCTGTTCTAGTTAGGAGGGTCAGAGAAGGCGACACCTGAGGAGGTAACATTTGAGCGGAGACTGGAGTGAGGCGGGGAATTGAGTCATGGAGGTATCTGTAGTAAGGGTGACCCAGGCGGAGGGAACTGCAAGTCTAATGCGAAGGCCTGATGTGCTTTGTGTGTTCAGGACCAGCCAGGAGGACAGAGGAGACAAGTGTTATAGGTCAGAGAGAAGTGAAGACAGCCCAGTTGTTAGGATTGGTCAATTCTGGGCACTGGGAATACGGGTGTTTTTTATATTAAGCTTTGAATTTTTTAAATTTAAAAAATCTGAAGAGAGACAATATAACAAGAGACAATTTTTACAAGACAGATGGGTGTAAAATACAACAGCGTGGTTTGCAGTAGGATGAAAGGGAGAACTGCCCATCACGTAAGGCCTGCTTGGGACCAGGGGTGGTCCTTCCTGTAGAACAGGTACACTCCTTTTGTACTGTCAAAGGCAAGTGTTTCGAATCAAGCCCAGCCCTGCTCCATTCCCATCTCCCCACATCTCATGAAAGCTGTAACATCAGGACAGGAGAGGCAGAGTCCAGAGATGGCAGAGGCCAGGTAATCATGCTATGGCTGCCCCCTCCTTCCCCACCCGGGGCACACAGAGCCATAGGCAGCCACTTCCAACTGGAGTTGGCATTTAGGATGAAACCAGCCTGTCTCCTCTGATCTAATTCAGCCCCCTCATGTCATAGATGAGGACACTGGCCCAAGGTCATACAGGGAGGGGGTAGAATGGTGGGGATTCCCCTGAGTCTTAGTAGGCCCCACTTGCTGGGCTTAGAAACTTAGGGTTTTCTCCAGAAGGTTTGAGCCTGATTTGGGGGCTGGTTCCTGGGAAGAGGCAACCCAGAACAGGGAGGTTTTGGTGGAGTTGGGGAAGAAGAAGGCCTGGAGGCTCTGTTGGCTCCCCTCCCTAAATTGCCTGGGGTCCTCTTTGTGGGGGGGGGGTGGAGAGCTGCACTCCCCAGCCCTCTTCTTCTTTGAAGGAAATGGGGACAGGAGCTGGACAGTATTTCTCAGTCCAGCGCCCCGTGACCCCAGCTTCCTATGGCCGGCTCAGCCCAAGGTGTGACCCTGGGGAAGGTGGGAGGGCAGGTGGGAGGGACAAATGAAGGAGACTGTTGCAAGGGCTGGGGCTAACACCAAGTGTCACTTCCTGTTCCTGATTTTAGGACATGAGTCATCAAGGGGCTGGGTCAGGGCGCTGAGGTTAGCAGGACAGTGGGATGGGAGAAAATGCCGCTTGTCTTGATAGTGGGCCAAGCTGGGTGGTAAAGGGGAGGGCGAGGTAGTGGAGGGTGGGGTCTTGCAAGACAAGCTGCCCTTGGGCCTCGGGAGACCAGGTCAGAGGAGCTGGTTTTGTGGCTGGTTCTGGGACCTCCCCAGTGTAAATGGCTGCTTCCAGCACAACCAATAGCCATGCTTCCCAAACCGCCCTCAGCCATAACACCTGCTGCAGCTAAACCTTCTGTAAGTCGTTTCCCAGGAGGTGTCCGTCAGTCACCTGGGGGCTCATTTAAAGCCAGATCATCCATCCATAAGGCCCTCAACAGACATGGGGTGGGGGGCAGGCGTCTGCTTGTTTAACAAGCCTTCCAGATGATTCTGACGCTGGCTGAAGCTGGAGAACCATCCCCCCAAAGGGTCTACTAGAACACCTGGCACATAGTAGGTGTTCAGGAAGTACTGGTGGACAGACTGGCTGTTCTTGCACACAATGCCATCTGCTGCTGAGCCTTGCTCTACACCCACTTGCAAAGCACAGTCATCAACTAGCTGGGTGTGTGAGACAGTGGGGGGCCCTCTGAGGGCTATGGGCTGCACTGGGAAGTGAGGAAAGGTTCCAGAGAACCCAGGCCACGGTTACAGATACTGTGCATGCAGTCCCTGAGTTGGAGCCCAGAGGGCCACGGTCTTATCTGCTGGAAGCCTGCTTGTTATCCATTGAGGAGAAGCAAGTGGGCTTTTTCCGCACTTTGGGGCTGGGGTCTAAGATATGCCTGGTCTGGGAGACCAGGTTGAGTGGGTGGGGCCTGGGAGTGGTGGGGCTGGGCTGGATTCCCGGGCCTCGACCCTGACACCCACTCATTCATTCACTCATGCATTCATTCCCTCATTCATTCATTCACTCACTCACGGACCTCTTTATTGCCTCCTGCATAACACTAGTCCTCCATGAAGTCCTCATGCACTTCAACTTTATTGCGCTCCTCCCTCTGTGTGTCACCTGGTCAACAGGGAAATAGAGGGGCCATGACCGAGTACCCCTGCCCCCGAGGACTACATGGTCCAGCAGCTTGGCTGAGGCTGTGGAAGCAGCCATACTTGGTCTGAATTGCTGTGCCCCTTACGAGGCACATAAGCTTACTATAAAGCTTGACCCCTCTGTTCCAACACAACATCTGCAAATTCTCTGGCCCAGAATAGACTTGCAATAACTGCTAGTGTCACAATTACTAAGAGAGGAGAGGGCCGTGTGAGTGACTAACCGTACCAAGGGGAGGATTTCGCTAACGGTCCGTAGAAGTCCCAACCGCTGCCTGGGTTGGTGGTGTGGTTAAGGGCAAGTTTCACAGAGAAGAGAGAGTTGGGCTTCGATCTGAAGGACAAAGAGATGACCGAGCAACAGAAGGGAAAGACATTCTAGGCAGAGGAACCTGTGTGGACACGACATGGAGGTGGGAACTTGGGGTTATTTAGGGTGGTTGGAGAGTGGAGTTGGGGAGATCTGTCTGGCCGGCAGCCTGGCCTACAGGTGAAAGCCTCCAGCATCTCGCTGAAGAAGCTGAGCTCAGTTCTGAAGTCTGTGGGGAGCCATGGACTAAAGCATGTTTTCTTAACCTCTATCAAATTTTGGGCTGGATAATTTACTTTGGGCGCCTTCCTGTGCATTGTGGGATAGTTAGCAGCCTCCCTGGTCTCTGTGCATGAAATGCCAGGAGTACCTACCCCTGCCCCCCGTGATTTTGACAACTCAAAGGGTTCCCAGACATTGCCAAATGTGCTTGGGGGCAGTGGGCAAAATCACCCCTTGGTTGAGAACTACAGGACTGGGGAGAATGATATGACTGCCTTATGATTTTGAGAGCTGGCCCTGACCACAGCATAAAAAACAGATTGGAGTGATGAGCCTGAAGGCCAGAGGACCAGCTGGGAGGCCACTGGAGCATTGCAAGTGAGAAATGGCCAAGGCCAAAGCCAGGGATGGGCTTGTGGGATAGGAGGAGATGGGCCAGTGATCCAGACTGGGGCAGCGTGTTAAAGGGACCCCTGTGCTGTTACTGAGTTTTACCAGATTCCTCGATGGCAGCTACAATATGGTGGGTGCCAAGATCAAACCCCACCTTGAAGAGAGAGTCCTGGGCCACCTGTGCATGTCATACTAAGAGATTCAATGTCAAATTCCAGTTCACCCAGAATTTGCCATTGCTCATCTCCAGTCTAAACAAGATATCAGGGTTGGAGAAGCCAAGAGAAAGGATTTGGGGGAAGGAGTCGTCACTGTGCTGAGTGCCCACTTTGGCCTCTTGGGGGAAGCGTGGGGGGTTCTTCCTTTTACCTGGGGCCAAGCAGGAGGAACTATGAGGAACCACTCTGGAGTATATCGCAGGAGTTTTGAGACCACAAGACTGATGGGAGATTCTTGTCTGCTTTGTGCTCTGCTGAATGCCCAGCGCCCCAGGGCTGGCACACAGCCGATGCTTGATAAAGGTGACAGGAACCTTTGGCGAGGTGGGCCTGAGGTGGCAAAGCTGGAGTGAGACAGGACACACAGGGTGTGAGCTGGGCTTCTATGGGAGGGGATGAGTCAGTGGGACCCACTGGATTTGAGGTGTGTAGGGGACATCCATGGCCAATCATTTACCCCTCCTTCTGCCGAGTGACACCTCACTCCGGGCTTTGGCTCTCTCATGGTTCAGGGAGTCCACAGAACTGCTCCCAGGTGAGACTTGTAAGGGCCAGAAGAAATCTCCATGCAAGTTTTAGAGGCTGCTGCTCTCTGAGGAGTTAACAGTTGTGAGCTGAGCTGCCTGCACCTTCCGTGAGGCCAATGTCTCACATACGTGTGGGAACCAGGTGATTTCCCAGCCTCCTGATCAGGAGGTGGGATTTTCCATCCCCTCGGAGTCACTTCCAGTTTCTCACTCAGCGCCTAGAAGCACCATCCTTGCTATCTCCATCACCGGGATTGGTGGCCCAGGGTAGGGGGCATCTGTACCTCCTGGGGGTAGCCTTGCAGTGAGGGAACAAGGGAGCAGAATCACCTCCTGCTACCCTGCCCACCCCACCCCTCAGAAATGCCCTGTGTGTTGGGGACAAAGGACTCCCAGGGCTGGGGGAATATGTTCTGGTCACACAGGGCTGGCCCTGGCATCAGAGTGAAGGGGGTGCAGATGGCAACTAGAGTGGGTGCTCAGTCGTGTTGTAAACTCTAGGGAAGCCAGCCCTCATGGCCCTTGGCCTGGGCCAGCCGCCCTCTGGGTCCCCACGACTTCCTAGAAAGCTTCTGTCCCAGCCTCTGTTTACTTGTCAGCCGCGTGGACAGGGGACTCAAGAAGGAAGGCAGGACAGGGTCTGGCTCATTGAGAAGGTCTTGAAGAATATTTAAGGACAGATGAACAAATAAATAATAGTAATGACAGCTAATACGTACTCGTATACAGAGCTTACTAAATTACATATATACTTCCTTTGTAAGTATACATACATATATAATATATACTATATTATGGGTATTATACAGTTTTTAATCTTTATAATAACTCTATGAGGTTGATGCAGAGATTCAGACCCAGGTGGTCTGGCTCTAGAGTCTACATGAGTGAATGATCTAGAACCACGGCGGTCTCCCCAGAGCTACCCTCAGCTTTGTGGCATGTTTTTCCAAATTAGTGCCACACCCCAACAGGAATGGGGAGCCTGCAAGGGTGGGAGGGGGTAGGTGGTCGCAGAGCAGATCAAGGGGCGCAGGCTCAGGGCAGCCACAAACCTGGTGGGAGCCTGTCCCCAGTGCAGGTCTCCTGCCCCCACACTGGGAGGGGGGGGTGTTAGAGGGAGGTTGAGAGGTCACCGAGGGCTGGGAATGGCTGATGCTGGAAGGTATCGACCCAGAGCAGGATTTGGAGAGTGGGGACAGAATGGGCCCTGTCGGGGTGAGTGGAGGTCCGGTTGCCAGGCAGCCGGTCGTTGGGGGGCGGGGCCGTGGGAGGAGGCAGGAGGAGGTGTGTCCTCTAGCCCCGCCCCTGCTCTGTCTTAAGCGAGCCGGCTTTCGCTTTCAGTCGGAGGCGCGGGAGCGCAGCGGTGCCGGAGGGACGGCGTGAAGGAGGAGTGCGGGCCCCGGCCGGCCGAACCCCGCCCGCGCTCGGCCGCCACCCCTCGTCCCCATGGCGCCCGCCGCCGTCTGGGCCGCGCTGGCCGTTGGACTACAGCTCTGGGCCGCGGGCCACGCCGTGCCCGCCCAGGTGGGTGCCTTGCGCGGTCCACGGGGAGCGCCGGCCCCTCACGCCCACCCGGACTGGCGCGCAAACCCCAACCCTGGGGGGCCCTGGCCCGGGCGCCGAGGAGCCACGCCCCCCCACTCCCCACACGGGATCAGAAACTCGCAGCGCGTCGCTGGAGATCCGCTGGGGACTCTGGTTGGGCACATATGCGCCGGGGGCCGGAACTCTGTCCCTCGGCCACGGCGTTTGGGGAGCCCAGCTCGACCCTGGATCCCAACCCGTTACCCCTGCGACTGCCACGACCGAGCCTTCCTTCCCGTGGGGTGAAGGAGGTGGTCTGTACTGGGGCACTGCCCCCACTGCCGACACCGGGCACCTTCTTCAGATGACTTCCTCCTCCTCTGGGCGATGGTTTTCCTCTTTCTTAGAAATACAACGGCGATGTGCTTGAAAGAACAGGGCCAGTTATACAGTAAGCGCTTGATACGGGCACAGTGGGCTGTCTGGCATGTCCTTTGCCCAGACCCCTTCCCCAGGAGTCGACTGGTATGTCCAGCAGCCATTTTAGGGCCTCTTCTCCGTGGGCTCCGGGGTAATGGGGAGGAGACAGTGTCCTCAGGTTCTCCTGGGCTTACCCCTCCAAGGGCCTGGGCCTGTGTCCTCTGGGGACAGAGGACGGGAGAGAAGCTTTCTGGGTGATTATCAAGGCAGACGTGATCTCTAAGGGGCTCCAGGAAAATGGAGAGAGCAGACCCCCCCCCCCAGAGCTGTTATTCAGTATTGACTGCACCCACCGTAATAGCAAGGTAGAGGAATTGCTTGTCCTCTGCCTCTTCTGGCTGTCACCATGGTCTGGTAAGATAGAAGGACCCCATTTTACAGAGGGGGAAAATTGAGGCTCAGAGAACTCCTCCTGCTTCACGGAAGAAGGCATGGGGGGCACTGTTCCATTCCCCCTGTGCCTGAGGAGGAGGAGTGCCTCCATCCCTTCCTCCTGATCCTACTCAGACGGACACATGGTCTGGACATCTCCACCAGGAAGGAAGGTGGGCGGTGGCATTGACTCACGTGGTTATGTGAGTGACTCACTGGCCAAGGCGAAAGACATCTTTAGAGTCCAATTCTGGAGAGCAGAGGCTGGCGGCTGTTGGGCCAGAATTGACTCACCCACAGTGGGTGCCAGGGTGGGTCCTGGGGGGCTGCCACAGAGGTTATCCTGGAAACAGGTGGTCCTGAGTAGTCTGAGAACTGAGCGTGGATGCCAATGGCTGTTGTCCCCAGCCTGACTAAAGTGCTTTGAGAGATGTCATCCTGCTCTGGTGGCATGCAAGCCCCTGGGGGAGGAGGCGCAGGGCTTCTCTGTGGCCCATGGGACACCAGGCCCGAGTCCTGGAGTTGTTTGAGGGGTTCCCCTTGCGTCTCTCACTTCCCTCCCTTATTGACCAGCTCCTGTGTCAGTCATCTCAGGTTCCCTCCTTCTGGGACCGTCTCCACAGCCTCCTAGGGGGTCTCCTGGCCTCTGCACCCTCTCTCCTGATCCTCCGTGGTGGCATCACACTGAGGAGACGCTCCTCAAGTTGGAGCATCTCTCTCGCTGCCTGCGAAACCTCTTGTGACCCAGGCAGAAACTCCCCCAGGTGTCCCAGGCCCGAGTGAGTGAGGTATCCGGGTTCTTGTTGCTACCCCTCTTCATCTGTACCCTACACCCTGTGAAACATGCGTACCCCACGTTGTCCCCTCTCCATGATAACACTCTTTGCTCCCATCCTTCAGGGCCTTTTGCAAATGCCACCCCCTTCAGGAAAGCCTTTCTTCATTCTTCCTGTTGCATTTAATCTTTTCTCCCTTAAACTCTCAGAGCCCTTGTCTGTCTCAAGGACAGACGTTCTGCTTTTTAATGTAGTTGTGTCTTATCCACCTCAACAGATGGAAAGTTCCTTGAGGGTAGGGACTGTGGGTCTTCTTCCTCATGATTGCCAGCATAATAGCTCCAGTTGTTTTGAAGACCTACTAAGTGCCAGGCACTGTAGTAGGACTTTATTACAAATCCTTACTAGAATCTTCCTTACAGCAACTCCTAAAAGGTGGATGGTGCTGTTCCCATTTAGAGATGTGGAAACTCAGGTTATGACATTTCCCAGGATTACAGAGCTGAGGTGTGGGGTGGGTGGGATGTGAATACAGGTCTGCCTGATTCCAAAGCTCTTTGCACTATACCCTCCCTGTGTCTGTATCCCTGCTCTGACCCCCAACTGGCTCCCTGGCACACAGTGGATGCTCAATAATGTTAGCTGTAACTAGATTGAGTTGCAGAAAGGACCCCATGTGACCTGAGCTGGCCGAAGGTACTGCAGAGTCATTGTGTCCTCAGGGCTCTTGCCTCCTTTGAAAGCTGTATTTGTTGGCTGGTGTGGAATGCATCATTCATTCATCTAGTCGTTCATTCATTCGATAAGTAAATGCCAGTAAAGTTGGCAGGATAGGTAAATGCTTGATGCCCTGTGATAGGGATGGAGGGGGCAGCAGTCTAGCTTTTCTTGTTGCTGGGGAGGGGACTGAGGGGTCCCTACCTGCTGGGTCTGACCTACGTATCCCTGAAAGTCTTGAGGCGGAGGGGCTGTTGTTTGCCTCCTCAATACCCAGGGGCCTGGGGCCAGCTCAAGTTAGGGGAGAGGTTGAGCGCTCCCAGGCTGCCCTGGGGACGTTGGCCATTGGAGTAGAGATGGGTGACCCAGGGTATCTGCTGTCTAGGGATGTCCCTTTGCCCCCTGCCTCATAGCCCAGATGGGGACCTGTGTGCTGACTGAGGAGGTGGCCCACTGGCTGGGCACTCCTTCAGAGGGCAGTGGCCCGCTGGCCGGGTACCATTCACCCATTCATTCCCCTAACGTTATGGACACCACCTCCACGCCCAGCCCCGTACTGGGCTCTAGGGACCCCAAGATGACCCTGACCTGGCTCCAGCCTTCTAGGAGCCACACTGTCAATGGTCACCGACCTGGGCTCGGCCTCTAACTGCCCTTGTCGCCTAGGCTAAGTTACTGAGCCTGTTTTCCTACCTGTGGGTGTGGCAGGCACTTCCTACCTTGCCTTCCTCTCAGAGCCAAGTGGGTATGAAAGGCGTTGGAGAGGCTAAGACTGAGAACTTGCCTGGCCTTCTTGTAGCACAGAATGGTCCTCACTGTCATCCTGGGGCCTGGCCCAGTGGCTCCTGAAGTGCTGTTCCTCCCAGGGCTGGGAGACATTTTATGGCCCTAACCATTCAATGCTTCCTGGAGGAATAGGGGGTGGAGAGGGGGGAGGAGAAGAGTTTGAAGCCAACCTGTGTGTGTGTGTGTGTGTGTGTGGCATTCAACTCTACACATCAACTTCGTTCTCAGTTTTATGCCATGCTGGCTGCTTTTCTGTTCCTCAGACGTGCGCCCCCTCCCCCATACCTGCCTCAGGGCCTTTGCACTTGCTTTCCCCTTGCCTTGAATGTTCCTCCTGCTGATGTCCCCCGATCTCATTCCCTCACTTCCCTCTGTTCAAATGAATTCTTCTCAGAGAGGCCTTCTCTGACCATCCTGCCTATAAAAGCTCCCACCAGCTGTCTCATTCCCTGACCTGTTGTTTTCCTATGGAACACTCATGACCTGCTATATATCTTTCACTTTTATTGTGTCTTCCCAGTGGCATGCACGCACAGTGAGGGCAGGGACTTGTTCACTGCTATAGACTCATAGCCTAGCATAGGGTGTGTCATTCTCAGCACTCTTGACACTGGGGCTGTGTAGCCGTTGTGGGGACTGCCTAGCACGTCATAAGATATTTAGCAGCATTCAGGGCCTCTACCCACTAGATAGATGCCAGTAGCAGCCGCCCCTTTAGCTGTGACAATTAAAAATATCTCCAGATATTGCTAAATGTCCTCTGGGGGGAAATTGCCCCTGGTTGAGAAGGACTGGCCTAGAACAGTGCCTGGCATATAGTAGGTGTGCAAAAAATATAAAGTGTCCGAAAATATTCATCAGACCTTTATAGTGCCCTTATTTTATGGATGAGTTAGAAGAGTTTGAAAACCTAGTGGTGACAGGGCTGGGTTCCAGACTGTCTCCCTCCCTCTGGGCTATGTCTCTGGGCTTGTCTCTCTGTTGTATTGGGTCTGCTGAGGCTAGGGGTGCTCTCCCCAAAGTGCTCACCCCCTCACATCCCAACCCTGGCTCGTGACTGGGCCACCCACTGGCAGTGATTCAGGGACCCAGTAGGCATGTGACTTGCCCGGAAGCAGGCAGGGAGGGAAGCTGAGGCTTAGGGGCAGGAAGAGGGGTGCCACTGGAGAAACAGGAACAAAGTGGAGACGCTGTGGCTCCCAATTCCAGACGTGCTGCCAGCCGCAGAGAAGCAGTATTGATGACTTAGGAGAAGAGCCCAGCCTCCGATTTAAACCTCAGCACAAATCTTTATTTTGCTATTTACGGGCTGGATGACCTTGGCAGTTCTTTCCATCTCTGGGAGCCTCTGTGTTCCCATCTGTAAAATGGGAATGATGCTCACCTCACTGGCTGGTTGTCAGGATTAAAAGTACTTTATAGGTGGTGCAGCCCACTGGCGGCTATTTATTTCAGCATTCCTGGCTTTACAGGGCCTGACCTAACTCTGGGTCCCAGGGCAATGCACGGGCTGAGACGCACTGGCTCTGAGCCACAGGGCCCTGAGGCGTGGGTGGCAGACCACCAGTTGCCCAGAGCTCCTGCCCAGCATCCCTGAGAACAGTTTTCTTCCTGCCTGGCCATGCTTCCTGCCCAGATGCCGCCTTGCTGGGCCTCTTAAACCCGACTGCCCAGTTTGCCCAACTGCCTAGCCTTAGGACCTGGGCATATGGCAAAGGCTGTGGGGTCAGCAATCATTACTGTGCCCCTCGCCACTACTTTCAGTGAGTGACAGGTGCTGTATGTCATTTGAGGGTGAGTGAGGGGTGCATTTGGCATAGTATGGAGGAGTCTCATGATGTCTGTGAAATGGGGCTGCAGGAGGTCTCAGTTTTCCCACCTGCAAGATGGGCACGGCTGATTCCAGGCTGTTTCTAAAATCTCTTCCATCTCGACCCTCTGTGATCCTGAAGGTGCTGTTTACTTGTCACCCTGAGGAGGGGAAGCCCCGTGGAGGCACTTCTGAGGTCATGCTGTCCATTCCCCAGCCTCCACAGGACTTCCAACACAGCAGGGCTCCAAGGGAGGGGCACCATCCTGGGTGTCAGGAGACCAGAGAGCCCGTCTGGGCACCGTCGCTGGCTTGCTGTGTGACCTTAAGCATCCCTGTCTATAAAACCCAAACAGCGCTGCTTCCATCGCTCTCCTAGAAGGTTGAGGAATTGTCAGCTTTGCATGTGCTTGACAAAGGCCACAGACTGGGGGTGAGGGAGTCTAAAAGTTTTCCCAGGAAGGAGAGCCCAGCACTCCCACCGTGGATATCTGTGCTTCCCAGCCTCTCTCCTTGCTGATCTCGATCCCACTTGCTTTGGCTGGAATGATTTGCTGGACTCAGGCTCCAGTGGCATCGAGAATTCCTGGCAGCTTGTATCCAAGACAAGATGCAGAGCTCTCAGGAGGAACAGAGCCATGGGTTTCCACCTCCCTGCCCCTTAGGACCTAGTGAGCACCTTTTTAAAATTCAGAAGCCAGACCCTCTGGGGCCCCAGGCTGTGGGAAAGTCTATGCTGTGGGTATCCACTGCGGGGCTTGCTGTCTGGAACCGATGGATTCAAGGAAGCCCTGAGTGGGGGGGCAGTTTCCTTGAAGAAGCCCTTTGTCACTGGCGATGGGCGCCCCATTCTGCGTCCTGTAGGCCTCCTTCACGGCTTTGGGCGTTTTTGTCCCCCTCTGCCCAGTTGTTGACTGCAGGGCTGGGACCCACAGTCATTTTCCACCACGGCACGTTGTGAGGTCACAGACGGCGGTGACATCACTGTGGTTTGTGGTGCATTCCTCGAGGAGGAAGTGTCTGTTTACCGAATGGGGTCTGGAAGAGTAGATTTCCTTCTGCCCCGAGTGACAGCAATGCCGGGGAGGGGGCAGCTGCTCAGGAGGCCCCGAGTCCAGCTCTGGTTTTGCGTCTGCCCGTTTTCCTGTTGACTGTGAAACAGCCCTACCTTTCTGAGCTTCCATGTCATCTTAGCAGAGGAGTGGGGATAGGCTCCCCTCCGGCATCACCTGTGCAGGTTTATAATCACTGGACTCGATCCTTCCTAGAATTAGAAGGCCCGCTAGCAGCGCCTTCACGCCAAGCCCGCTTCCCAGGCCGCAGGTGGGCCAGCTGCTCTCTGGCTTTTGGTAGCAGACGCAAGTGTGCACGTGTGGGAAAACTGGCAGTGTGGAATGACTTCGAGAGCCATGGGGCGAACCCCTTTCCAGAGTGCTGGGCCCTTGAGTCACCAGTAAACCGTCACTCTGTCCCTGGCTTTGGAGCCGGGATCTGGGTTGACCCAGCGGCTCTGACCAGAGACAGGGCAGAAATCCCCAGGGGGTTTTGTTTGTTTTGCTCTGCCATCCAGACAGTGGCCCACCGGTGTGTTTCAATCTGAGCTTGGCCTGCAGTGGGTATGGCTGATGTGGCCTCGGGTTCAAAGAATTGAGTGGGCCTGAGGGTGAGAGCAGAGCGGGAAGGAGTTTGGGGGCAGGCAGGCAGGATGTCTTCCTGGCTGTCCGTGGGAGGCCTTCTCAAATGCCTGTGAGGAGAGATGCCAGACTCTGTGAAGTGACCTAAGCCTAGAGCTGGGAGTCAGGGGTCCGAGGCCCAGTCCTGGCTCAGCTCCAGCTTGGGAGGGCTTGGCTACTTTCCTTCTCCTCTCGGAATCTCAGCTGCCCCAGCTGGAATCTGAGATCAGCAAAGTCCTCACCCACCCTCCTTTAGAGTCATGTGGCCTCCAATGTTATACTGGGGGAAGGGGTGAGGGGAGTTGGTGGCTTTGGGCAGGGGGTGGAGTGCAGCTCTGGCCTCCATATGGCCCTGGCTCACAATGCCCAGGTCTGGACTGGACGTGAGTCTCTAGGGAAAGGCTCCCAGTTAGTGGGACACCTCATGGCATGATCCCCTCCTTCCCTCCCCACCCCCCACACCCTATGGCTTCGCTCTCTTCCTGGCCTGGCGTCTTTTCTTGTCACCTTCCTGACTTTGCCCCCCTCCGGCCCTCTTCCCACAATGACCACACAGGGATCTTTCTAAAAGCTGAGCCTTGAGGGTGGCCAGGGTTGGGATGAGTACATACCAGGAAGAAGGCGTGGAGGCAGGAATAGCAGGGGATAATGGCTAGACCATCTTAGTTGGAGCAAAAGACTTGTTGGGGCAGTGATGGCACGTGAAGCTATAAGCTGTTTGGGGCCAATTTATGGAAGTAGAAATTCATAATATCAATTATATTAAAAAATTGTACCAACTCTAATTTTTGGAGTGCTTACTAAACACTATACCTGTGTTATCTCATGTAATCCTTGTAATAGCCCCACAAGGTATATACTGTTGTCAGTTCCATTCTACAGATGAAAAGACTGAGGCTCATTAACCTCATTTATTTGAAACAAAAAACAAAAACAAACTCCTTTGATACCCCTTGCCAGTAAGAGGGGAGTCTGGATTCAAAGTCAAGCATCTTTACTCCAGAGTCCATGCTTTCGGCTACCATACTCCCTCCTATCAGGAGTTGAAGTAATGGGAGCCACTGATAGTTTTTGAGCAAGGGAGTGACCAGAACAGAGAGTATGTTAGGAAGATCACTCTGACCTCAGTGGGAAAGACAGACTATTGCGATAGTTTAGTTCTGGGCTGAGGGAGTAGCAGCAGAACAGGCAGGAAAGATCGAAGGCTTCAGGGAGGAGGAGAAGGAGAAGGGCTTTGGACTGGACAGAAGACCTAGGGTGGGAACAGAGGTACTCAGGAGAAGAGCCGCTGTCCCTCTCCACCCAGTCCTGCAACAGGAGGCCCTTCTGGCCTCAGCCCTACCCCAGCCCGAGACAAGTGACCTTATTCTGGTCACTGTCAGCCTCACGTGTTCTTGGAGTTATCACGATCAGCCCCCGGATGAGCCTGGCCTCGGTCACCCTGGCCTCTGCTGGGTGGACATGAGACAGGGCAGGGCTAGCCTGTTCACCTCAGGTGTGAGATGTGATGTGCCTCCACGGGCAGGGGACCTGTCTGCCTCTGCTGTCAGAGCATCTTGGGACCCCCGAGCTCCTCTCTGAGCTTTGGTCTTCCTCAGGGGTAAGGTGAAATAAAAGCGTCCCTCTCTGTCACTTCCCACTGGGGCTGGGAGACGCTGGGAGAGTGCAGTGAACTGAGGGCTGCCACTGACATCCAGGGGTGCACAGTGGGTGCCAGGCAAGGGTCTAATGCACTGCACGCACCGAATGCCTTTACTCCTGAGCCCCTCATGGCGGGGTACCGTTACGCCCCCGTTTTGTGGGAGAGGCAGCTGAGACACAGAGGTTCTGCTATGTGTTCAGGATCTCCACTCACGAGAGACAGAACCGAGATTCCACCCCAGGCAGTCGGGCTCCAGAGCTCTGTGCTTAAACCACCACCCAGATGTAATGGTGGCTGTGGGGGGCTCTTACCTGAAAGCTGCCACCCGGTCTCCCCTCCCTGGGGATACCGCCCCCTCTCTTCTTAAGCCCATTTCCTGCCCAGTTCTCATGCTAGCCCCAACTCATTGCAGCTAATGGAAATTAAAACTTTTGCTTCTGTTTAACAATTCAGCATCTATTAACCGCCCCCTCCCCCCATGGGCCATGTCCTGAGCTGGGCGTAGAGCGATGAGTAATAAAAACCCTACGAGGAACTCTGCTCTTACTAACGGCCAGCGCTGTGCCGCCGCGCACTTCACATAAGTTGACTCAGTGAATCATTACAGCCCTATGTGGCGGGCACTGTTTTTGTCCTCATTTTATAGATGACAAAACTGAGGCTGGTGAATGGCACAACGGGGATTAAGACCTGGGTGTCTGGCTCCGAGCTCACACTAGCACATGCGGAGGAGGGCATGGTCCCTGCCCGAAGGGGGAGACACGGGAAAACAAATAATTCACCAGAAAATGGTCTGGGCTGTAGAGAGATATACTCGGCTTGTCGTGGCGCCCCCAGGAGGGCCCTCTGACCCCATCTGGCGGTTTGGAGGAGGTTTCCTTGAGATGGTGTTGGAGAGGACTTTTGAAAGAAGCTGAAGAGTTAACCCTGCGAAGGGGGCGGCGGGAGAGGGATGAGCAGGAGTAAGGGCTTGGAGGAGGGCGAGGGAGCCAGGTGCTGCTCTGGGTGAGAGGCAGTGAGGGGTGGTGGTGCAGGGTGAGGTGAAGACGGGCGGGAGGTGCTGTCAGGGCCGGGCACTGGGGACAGGGAGCTTCGGCCTGAAGGCAGCGGGGCCAATGGAAGCTTTTAAGCAGAGCCAGACTTGGATGTAGGAAGGTGGTTTCAGGTCCGTCTGGAAAGGCTGGGGACCAAGAGTGAGGAGGCCCCGCTGGCAAGAGATGCCAAGGGTTGTGGGGCTGCAG
The DNA here is from genome assembly GCF_004115265.2 of Rhinolophus ferrumequinum. Taxonomy (NCBI): domain Eukaryota; kingdom Metazoa; phylum Chordata; class Mammalia; order Chiroptera; family Rhinolophidae; genus Rhinolophus; species Rhinolophus ferrumequinum. The sequence goes on from NC_046292.1 coordinate 8,302,745, forward strand.
GAGCCAGGAGAAGACTGAGGAGGTGGGATCGACAGGCCGTGGTGGGGGCAGAAGGGAAGGGTGGGGGTGTTCTCTGCAGCTAGACTTAGGGTTCCTTGGCTTCTTTGTGTCCTGGCACTTAACACGAAGCCTTGCACTGAGAACCGGATAACAGCCTGGGCTTCCTGTCTGCCCCCAGCACACTTCTAAAGCAACATCACAGGGAGCAGGACTGGAGTGGGATGTGTCACCCCTGGGCCACCACCTGTGATGTGGTTGGTCCTTCCTGACGCACATGCTGATTCTCTCCCCGTGACGGCAGACGAGCCTCCACCATGTGGTCGTCACGGTGTTGGCCTGGCCTGATGTGGCTGCACCCCACGGTCCACCGGGCTCCCACAAACCCCCTAAGATGGATGCCGAAACAGCTCTGCTGTTTCTCACCACACCCCGGGGCCCCTGGGACCTGCTATGCAAATGCAGCGGTTTCTATATTGCTTGAAGACAGTTTCCACCTGTGTGGGGGTCCCCGGGTCCTCGGGCAGACACCTCTGCCCTTCCCCACAGCTGCGGTGTCTGCCCCTGGGACCCTGGAGACCCTTTAGCCTGGAAGAGTTACTGAACCCACCTGCACCTTGTTCACTGTGTGTTCTCGGAGAAGTCACCCCCTCCCCCCGTCTCTGGGCCCCCGTCTGTAAAATGATTACAGGGCATGAAATTGTCGGAGAACACAGAGGCAGGTGCACCTGTGACTGCCTCCTGTCTGCTGCTTTCTGGCAATGTGGCATCGGACGTAGTGTAGAATCTCCAGAACTGGGTCTGTGTCTCTAAAATGGAGTAATACTGACCTCGCTGGGTTTGCAGGGATAGAACAAGAGAATGCTTGTGAACGCGCCCAGCGCTGGGCACATAGTAGGCACTTCTCCTGGGTCTGGACAGTCTCTGTCGCTCTTTCCAGTTCTGGGAAAAGGCTACATTTGGGATGCGTGCTACTCCTCAAAGCCTGAAGCTTCTCCCTGTGGCCTCCTTCCAGCCTCACGCCCTTTCTGCCCTCAGCTGGCACTCTGTGGGATCCCTCCCCAGGGTGCTCCCAGGGAGGCTGGCTGTGAGTCCATCCCAAGAGTACTGGCATCTAAGGGGAGTCTCTGGAAAATGAAAAAGCCTTGAAGACCCTAGAATGCTGCGCTCATGGTGGCAGGCAAAGCAGAGGGCACCATAGTGCTTTCAGATGACCCGTCTTGGTGGCGGCCAACTCTTCCTCCTTTTCCAGGCCTTCCTCTCTTTGTCTTCCTCTCTCTCATTGTCTATTTATAAATCGGAGAAGGGTACCTTGGGTACATGCAGGGTCTTGTGCTGGGCAAGAAGTCAGCTGGTGCAGGGTTGCCCAATTCTCAAGAGAGAGCTGATGTGGACTCCAGACTCTGAGACCTGCGTGGCTTCCCTGGCTCTGCCCCTCACCTCGACTCCTCCCCCAGCCCCTGAGTCTAGGCTGCCTGCTGTGGTTTCTGATCCTCCAGGCTGAATGGAGGGGGGGGGGGCGGTCAGCAACAGGGGGGTGGGGGAGCTGCTAGCGGGAAGAGTCTTGCCTGACTCGCCAGGTAAGTCTAGTCTGGCTGTAGCTCTCTCTACACTGGCCTCTGAGGTTCACATTCTTTTAGGGCCTCACAGCCACATTGCTGTCCCTTATCCTGCACACTGTGTCCTCTGGCCACTTAATGGACCTCCAGCCCCTGGGTTTTGGCCACTCACCCAGACTCTTTATTTTGGGGTCCCGTCACTCCTCTAGGTGTTTCTCTGGAGTAAAGTCCCTCTGAGACAACCTGAGGCCCGTGTCTTAGGAAGCCCACATCTGGCCTGTGAGAACTCCGCCCCTTCTGCCCCAATGAAGCCCTCAGCCCCGTGTCACTGCCGCTGGCCTGCCATGGTCTCCTGACTTTAGGCTTCTCAAGGAATTGGCCTGGGGCCAGCCTATGGGTGACCCCATAACTCCAAGGGTCGCAGGTCGACTTCCCCATACTTGTCCCTGCCTTTGCAAGGCCCACGTGGGCCATCTGGCACCTCACTAGAACCGGGCAACCTGCTGCCTAGGATCTTGCCCTCGCCTCGCCGGTTCTCAGCTGAAACCCAGGCAGAAGGAGCCCAGTCCTAATGTTCTGTCTGACACAAGTCGACAGCTCAGGGCCTGTGCAGACCCTCAGAGCTCCTCCCACCCATGCGTCCCCTGGGCGTCTGGGAGAAGATGACAGACCCAAGAGCTCTTGCCTTCGCTCCTACAACAACCCCAGGAGGAGTCAAGGCAAGGCATTATGTCACCATTTCATGGTGACAATGCTGAGACTCAGAGAGAGTGATGTCCCCAAGTCCCCTATGACTAGCACGTGCACCCAGAGCCCCTAACCTAAGCCTAATGCACCTCCTATGAGGCCAGGTGTCTATGTACCTGGGAGGGCAGACAGCTCTGGCTCCTTTCCTCACAGAGGCCACCTGTTCAGGCTGCCCTCACCCTGGGAGAGGGGATGAGGGGAAGCCCCTCCCCACACCCACCTTCAGCATTGCCTCACACCCTAGCTCCCAGCTCATTCAGTTTTTCCACCTCTCATGTGAGTGGGCCGCCCACCCACCCAGTACTTCTGAGGTCTCGGGAGGGGCTGAGCTTTTTGACACACATCTTTAAGAAGCCAGAGCTGGAAAGGGCTTAGAGCATCCACCAGGCCCACATCGTCATTTTGCAGATGAGGAAACTGAGGCACAGAGAATCCAGTTACCACCCACAGTAGGGGCAGTGTCTGAGCGGGGGAGGGAGGACCTTTGGGGTAGACCTGAGGGGTTGAAATCCAATCTTCCTGGGGTGGGGGAGACACAGGTGTCAACTTGATGCCAGGGAAGAAACTGGGCCAGAGGTGGGGAAGCCTCTTTGAGGCTCAGTATTCTCATCTGTGACTGGGGAACAATAATCGTAGTACGTACCGATCTCCTGGTGCCGGGATGAGGACTCAGGGAGACAGTGATGTATGTAAATAATTGCACGATGGCTGGCTTGGAGCAAGCTTCTAGGCGAAGGTGCTGCCACTGCGTTTGTCTCCCAGCACCCTCACCCTCACCCACTCCGGCCCAGCTGCCCTGGCCTCCTGGCTGCGCATGGAGCATGCTGAGCACATTCTCCCTGTCACTCGCTGCTTTTCCTTTTTCCTGGGCTCCTACTGCCACCTCACATTCTCCTACCGTGTGTGTCTGTGTCTCCCCCACTAGACCTCAGCTTCCCGAGGCAAGGACTTGGCCGTGTTCAATGCGGTCTGCCCAGCGCCTAGAACAGCAGGTGTTCAGTATGTTTGTTGAATGAATAAATAAATGAATGAGTAAATGCGTGAACGTTTCCACCTTTGCCCCGGACGTTCTCCACCATTAAATGGGAGGTCGTCTGGGATGTCTAGGGTTCCTGCCAACCCCAGCTGTGGCGCTTCAGTCCCTCCCCCGCTTCCTCAGCTCACACGTGCCCGTCTAGCACTTGGCACAGGTGCTGACAAGCGGGGCCAACCCTCTCTGCTCATGGACGCCTTCCTTTGAGCCTTTGCTGCCCTCTGCCTGGTGCTGAGGAGCTGCCAGCCCGAGGATGGGCCCTGTCCGGAGCCCAGGGACACAGGCAGTTCTGGACAGAGCTGGGTCTTAGGTGCAGAACGTCCCTGCCTGCTGCAGGAGACTGGCTCGTTCTGAGGTTCCTGGCAGTCTCCTGGGAATCAGGTCAGAGCTGAGGTCAGAGGCTGTTGGCCTGTGGCCAAGACGGGTCCCCTGCATGTGTGCGTGCGTGTGTATACGTGTAAGAGAGAGCCTGAGAGACAGAGAGAACACGCGTGCGCCAGCACCCCAGTCTCTGTTTGCTGTGGAAGTGTATGAATGATGGCTGGTGGCATGGCAGTGACTCAGGGACAAAGGAGGAAGGCAGATCCCAGGAGCTGGCTCCTTTAGCTGTCCTGAAGAAGAGAAGGGACCAAAGATTTCTCCAGAGGGACCAGAGCAAGAGTCTCATCCCAGCTTGGCCTTCTCCTTCCTGGATGAACTCAGACAAGCGACGTAATCTCCCTGAGCTGTGAAAGGGGCACACACCCTCCTGCTTTCTAGGGCAGAAGTAGGATTCTATAAAGTGCGTGCAACCTTGCCTGGCACATAGTAGGCGCTTAGCAAATGTCCCATTAAAGCAAATGTCCTCCCTGAAGCGCCAAAGCTGAGAACCTGGAGGAGTGGTGAAGGTCATGTGGTGGGAGGGGCTTGGGGTCCTGGGTCTGTGTTGAGGGGAGAGGGAAGCCAGGAGAAGGGAGCCAGGTTAGGGGGCAGCAAAGCATGCAGCTCTTCTGGTGTAGCCTTGGACGTGTCCTGTCACCTCGCTGAGCATCTGTGAAATGTTGGTGAGGAGCCTCTCCCAGATGGAAGTCACGTGGTCGCTCCTGGGATGGAGTCGGTGCTCAGAGCAGATTAGGCACTCCTGAGCACAGGTGCCTCCTGTCCTAGGAGGACGGAGGCCAATGTCAAGGAGAAGAAATGGGGCTGCAGACCCTGACAGCTCTGAGGCCTGTGATGGGTGAGGGGCGGGCCCCAGTGGCCTTATGCGCAATCCTCCAACAGCCTGCCACCAACCCTGGAATGACCCAGAGCCTTTGGGAGATCAGGGAGTAGCTTTCTATCTCCATTTTCTCATCTGGGAAGTGGGCGCAATCAGACCTGCCTCACAAATTGGATGTTAGATGGTCCTTCCTCTTTCCCTCCTTCTCTCCTTCCTTCCTTTTATCTATCTATCTATCTATCTATCTATCTATCTATCTATCTATCTGTCTAGTCTCTGTCTAATCTACCTATCTGTCCACCCTCTACCTGTCTATCATCTATCTTCTCTAATCCCCCGCTCCCACTGGGTCACAGATTGTCCTGCCTTTAAATGGATGGTTAATGCTCATCAGTGATTTCCAAGTTTTTTCTTGGGGACCCTGTATTTTGAAAGCTTGGGTCTGCTAAACATGCTGAGTGAATCAACTACTGTCCTGTTTAGTTCCTCATTTTAAAATGTCAGTCATTGCTCCCCTGTGGGTGGGTGGGTGGTACATGGATCTGAGCCTCCCCAGCACCAGCCAAGAGAACTGGAAGCTTCCATTGCCCTATGTTTCCCAGAGGCTGCTTGCCACGTTCTGGGGACCTCCAGGGACCCCGGGCCTGTGTGGCCCCTGTGGTGACCTGAGGCCTGGATCCCAGGGCTGTGGTTTTGCCAGGCCTCTCTGCTCTGGGAAACCCTGCAGTGGAGGGAGTGACCTTTTGTTTCGCTCAGCTGAGGGGCTTTCTGTTCCTCATTGTTTAGCCATGACAGGGCTGTGGGTTTTTTCATTTTTTTTCTTTCTTTCTGAGGATAAACAGGCCTCGAGATTGCTCGACGGCTGACCACCATCACACAGAGTGGCAGGAGGAAGTGTAGGGAAGGGCACTGAGAGCGAGGTTGAAACAGAAAAAGACCCCGAGGGGAGGCCATGTGGAGGCCTCTGGGCAGTGGCCTGGGGGCCACGGGGCCCAGCCTCCTGCCTTGGTCTAGGAACCCTTGGCCTGTGGGTGGAGAGAAAGCCCAAACTTGGCTCAGGCAGGGCGCTTTCCCATCAGGCCCTTTGGGCCCTGACAAGAAATCCTCCCCCAGCTGGGCAGGCCTCCCTGTGCTGCACCCCAGGGGCTGTCCTGGGCGGGTGAGTGTTTGTCTCCCCAGCCCCGCCAGGAGCACCCTGGCCCCACGTGAGTGAGGGGCTCCCCTAGTTACTGCAGGGGGTACTCGTGGGGATGCAGGGTCCGGCCGTCCTGTGCAGTCGCTCCCTGCCCTCTGCCATGCATTCTGAGGGGGAGGCAGCATCAGAGCGGGGAGGCACAGCCCCTTCCTGGGAGAAGCCACACAGCAGCAGCCTGCAGGAAAGACCATTTTGGGGGGAGCAATGGGGGGGCAGTTAGGCCTCCATCACAGTGCGTGCAAGGGAGAAGGTACGAGATCTCTGGTTGCGGGGCTCCCCCCTTTGACCACTGGGTCTCCTCCATGCGCCCCCACCCCAGGTCCTCTTGCCTCCTTGTGGGTGCCAGGTAACCCTGTATGTTAAGTAGTAGAATCACCAGGGGAGGTTGCCTCTTTTCTTTTTTAATAATACAGCTTCCTGGGCCCACCCACCCAAGCTTGATATTAATAACAGGCCCCCCAGGTGGTTTAGTCACTGGCAGTGAGCCCCACCCCCTTCTGTGAGGAGCCCTGATAAGGTGCCTCACGACCTCTTTCATCCAGGTTCCTGGCAGCGTCTCCGGGACCAACTGGGGAGGGAGGCAGGCCTGGGATGAAGTGTGTGTGTGCGCGCGTGTGTGCGCGTGCAGCCAGGGGCACCGAGCTTACGGTCCAGACTGGAATGGGAGTTATTTCTTAGACTCTGTTGTGCAGAATGGTTCCCACTTCCTACGCCAGCCACCAGCATCTCTCTCACCCTCACTAGAGCTGACTTCCTGGGGTTTGGCCCCGGGCCTGGGCTGGGAGTGGGGGTAGGGAAAGGGCTTTAGGGGCCCGCCAGCCATGGTGGGTGCCCCCATGTTTGGGCTTCATGGCTCTGGTGCCAGGGTCGGTCCCCTTCCAGGAAAGCACATTATAATGAAGACTGCTGCTTCGATTAGTGCCACCTGAGCACCTACGACATGCCAGGCTCTGGGGCAATAGCAGCGGCACCCCAGCCCTCAGCCTCAGAGGGCGCCCATCTAGGGGGAGCACAGCTCTGTGTGTCAGGAGCCCTGAAGGAGGAAGGTCAGGATTTGGGGTACTCGTGATCAGTCAGGGTGGGGTATGGGCAGGGAAGCCCTCGGGGGAAGCTGCTGTCAGAAGGGATAAACAGAATTTTATTAGAGGAAGCACCGGGCTGTTCTAGGCAGACGAGGCGGCTCGGGCAAGAACGTGGGGGCAAGAAGAGCCTCAGATTGCTCCACAACAGGAAACCCCAGCCCTTGGGGGTGGTTGTGACACCAGGATGGGTCTGGGGCTGCCTGCCAGGCCAAGCAGGAATGGCAGCGGGGTGTCCCTGTTTGCTGGTTCTCAATGCACGGGCCAGCCAAGGGCCCTGCTGCCCTGGCTCGGGCACTCACGACCCCCAGGTGGTGGGCAGCTGGATGGGGAAAGACGGGGAGGCAGGGGTGTATTTGGAGCATGAACGCGACCACAGCGTCCGTCCGTTAGAGCATCCGACCCTCCTGGAGGCTGGGGGTCATTATCAGGCAACACTCATGGCAGCCAGGTGGGGTGGGGTGGGGGGGTGCCCGGCTCAGGTAGGGGATCTGAGTGGGTGCAACAGTACCCACTGACCAGAGCACCTGGAGCACTTAGGACAACACCTGGCATCCTGTCAGTGCTCAGGAAATGGTCATTGCTGTGACCGTCATCAACAAATACCCACTGAGCACCAGCTCTGCTGTGGGCCTCGTGCTGGAAGCTGAGGGGCTAGAGATGATGAGGCCGTCGTTTCTGCCGTGGGCTCTGCAGACGTGTGGAGTGTGTGTATGTGCGTGCGTGCACACCCACGCAGGATGGGAGGACAAGTAGGTCACCCGTTTCAGCACAATGAGATGGTTATATCCAGCGTTCAGAGCCCAGGAGAGGGGGAGCCCGAGTCAGGCTGGGAGGGCGTCCCAGAGGACGCAGTAATCCGCTGGGAGGATGAAGGGCTGATTCCCAGGTGCAGGAAGGAGGGAAGGGGAAACGTCCTGTTCGGAGGGCCACGTTACGCTGAGCTCTGCGGTTCTCTGAGTCAGGCCAATGCCTTCCGGCCAGCTTCGGGACGCTGTGTCCACCCCGGGCAGTGTTAGGAGCCAGTTCCACCCTGCGGCTCAGTGCCTCCACCTGCAGACATGCGTGTCTGAAGGAGGAAGAGGGAAGGTGAAAGGAGGCAGGAATCTCCCTTCTTTTACCTCCACCACCCTTCCCAAAGGGAGAAGTCCCTGTGTCCTTTGATTGAGCCCCAGCAGGGCGAGAGCCAAACCCTTGCAGGACACAGGGTGGGGCTCTGGGCGTCAGGTATGGCAGAATCCACAGGTGGCCAAGCTGATGACTGTTCTTCCTTCCCCCTTCCAGGATGCATTTATCCCCTATGCCCCGGAGACTGGAAACTTGTGCAAGCAGAGAGAGTACTATGAGGAGAAGACCCAGATGTGCTGCAGCATGTGTCCCCCTGGTGAGGGACAGCCACTGGGACGCTGACCCTCAGACTGGTTGGGTCCCTGGGGGCTGAGGCCTTGGAGGGAATGTGTGTACGAGGGTTAAGGGGCAGGGTCATAGCCCTCAATGCTTACGGAACTTCGAGTTCCATGAACTGGCCCTATGCTCCCTCTTGCTTCTGGGCCTTTGCACAGCTGTTCCCTCTTCCCAACTCCCTTTCCCTGGTAAACTCCTACTTATCCTTTGGACCTCATCTTAGATCTCCCCCTCCTCCAGGAAGCCTGCCTATACTGCCTGGCTAGATCTGGTTCCTCGTTTGAACTTCCAGTGGTCTCTGGTGTCTCCCTTGGCAGCCGCTCTTTTTACCCTGTGCTATCGTGGCCTGGTTCCTCTTTTGTCACCCCTATTGTAGGTTCCTCCAGGACAGAGAACTGGACTTGTTTTCCACTGAAACCCTAGCACCTGGCACCATGCCTGGCACATACTAGGTGCTCAGTACATATTTGACTGAATCAATGAATGCTTATCCATTTCATAGATGGTGGACTTGAGGTCTAGCCCCAGTTGGGGAAGCTGGGTGGCCCAGCTCCCAGTGTCATCTGTCCATTCATTCATTTATACATTCATTCCTATAATATTGATAAAGCACCTACTAAGTGTCGGCCACTGTTCTAAGTGCTGGGAGTACAGTTGAGAGCAGGGCAGACAAAATCCTCGCCCTTATGGATTTTGCATTCCAATAGAAGCACAGACAAATGAAACAACAAAGGAAATAGATGTGTGGTCCTATCAGAGAGTAAGCGCTCCGAAGAAAACAAGGCAGGGGAAGGCAGAGACAGATGGAGTAGGACATGTTGTTTTATACCGGGTGGTCCAGGGAGGCCTCTGAAGAGCTGACACTTGGGCAGAGACGTACAGGAGGGGTGGGGGTAAGTCATGCAAGTATGTAGGAAACAGCACACTAAGCAGGAGCCACAGCAAGTGCAAAGGCCCTGAGGTGGGAGATTGTTTGGTGAACTTGAGGAATAGCAAGGCCCATGTGTGGCCCAGACTGAGTAAGTAAGCAGGGGCTGTGGTAAGGAGTTTAGACTTTTTTTTGTAGGATCCAGAAAGCCGTTGGAGGGCTCTGAGCCATTAGCTTGAGATATGGGCAGGCACATACAGACCTGTCACCTTCCACGGCTATTTTATGAGACTCCAGGAGAACTGACTCTTCTTTCTTCTGTTACCTGGCAGGGTCTTTGTAAGAAGTTACTAGACTAGCACAGCAGTGAATATGGCAGTGTAGGGCTCAGGGCTCAGAAAACCTCTTTAAAGGTTTGCCTTGGTGTTGTCTTATCCCCTGGCATGCCTTTTCCTGAGGCCTTAATAGGAACTATACTACATTCCTACTGCCTTTTTTTCCCTCTAGTTTATACTCCCAGGTGGATAATTGTAGCCAAATATAAAGAAAGGAGCTGGCAAACCAGTTCTCACTAAAATGTGATTGACTAACAACAGGCAGTTCCAATGGTGGAATTTCAGGCATCTGGAAAGAGCAGGCATCTGGAGGCTCAGAGAGAGAGTGACAGGTGATACATGCTAGATGTGAGATGGGTCGATAGAGTAGTTGGAACCCCATTAGAGAGCCTTCCCAGCTAGGCTTCAGAACTCGGGGATTTTGGGGAACAGTGGATGAGCCCAGGGTCTGAGCAGAAGCCCCACCCCCCTGAGACCTCTGACCCTTGCTTTCTTAGGTTACCGTGCAGAAGTCTTCTGCACCAAGACCTCAGATACAGTGTGTACCGCCTGCGAGGACAGCACATACACCCAGCTCTGGAACTGGGTCCCTGAGTGCTTGAGCTGTGGCTCCCGCTGCAGCTCTGGTGAGTAGGTCTAGAGAGAGGGGTGGTCTTCAACATCGCCCCCTTTGGCTGAAAGCTGGCTGGGATTACCCCAGACTCATCGTTTCCATGCCCCACGGCATGCGGTTGCATGGCTACAGTTCTTTACTCTTTATCAATGGCATTTTCATCCTCTGTCTCACCAAATCCTCTTCAATAGCTCCATAGGGCGGGTGGGCCAAGAGCAGCGGTGGGAGAACTGTGCCCAGTTTCGAGTTGAGGAAGTTGTACCTTGGAGAGCAGGCTTGGTTGCTTATGCTGTGATGGAGCCAGAACAAGACTGAGTCCTTGGGACTCCATGGCCAGTGTTCTTTTTGCCCCATTGCTGAGGAGGGGTGGGGCCCACCAGTCTGCTGGAGATCAGAGCTCTCTGTAGGTGGTAGGCTGGCTGGGGCTGGGAGGGCAGAGTGGCATGGTGGTGGGCAGGGTTGGTGGAGACAGGAATGACCCTGGGCTACCTTCTTGCTCCTCTAGGCCAGATGGAAACTCAAGCCTGCACTCGGGTACAGAACCGTATATGCACATGCCAGCCAGGCTGGTACTGCACGCTGAAGAGACAGGAAGGGTGCCGGCAGTGTGTACTTCACCGCAAGTGTCCCCCCGGCTTTGGTGTGGTCAAACCAGGTATGGCGCCAGGACCAGTGGGCCTTGGGGACCCCTTTGGGTCTCTCCTTTATGGGCATGAACTCATCAGCCCAGCCTGGGAACGTTGTCAGTGGCAGCCAGGTGCCAGCTGCCCATTTGTCCACACGTTCCCCACTCATTCTTTCCTCCAGCGTTCCTGTGGCATCTACTGTGGGCTGGGCCCTGGGGATCCAGAGATGGATCAAACTAATCCCTAAGCTATTGGAAAATCAGGTGGTGCCACAGGAAGATGAACCCGCGTGACCCTGGAGACCAGGAAGTCACTAGAACTGGTTAAAGGACAAACTGCCCAGCTGTGTGTGTGTGTGTGTGTGTGTGTGTGTGTGTGTGTTTTAAGGGGTGGAGTGCAGACAGAGGTCTATGGGCCCCTCAAGACCTCCCCTAGGGCTCCAGTGGCAAGGCCTATCTGATCCATGGGACATCTGAGTTGGTGACAGATTCTAATTTTTCCTTGCAGGAACTGCAACGTCAAATGTGCTGTGTGCACCCTGTGCCCCAGGGACATTCTCTAATACGAGTTCATCCACAGATACTTGCAGGCCCCACCAGAAGTGAGTGGCTAAGTCCTTTGGTTCTGGAGGAGCAGGGAGGGGCTGTCCCAGGGTGATGGTGGGGTCTAGAGCATAGAGTGGCTGTGCCGTGCTACCTGATACCCGCCATTCCCTCCCTCGGATTGAGGCATTGCTGAGCCTTGTTCAGTGCCAGGAGGGGTGGATCCGACAGTGGGTTGGTCCCAGGACAGAGAGCACAGTAAACGGTAGCTTTTGCGTGGAAGTCAAGACTGAATGCGGAGAGGTGGGGTGAGGACAGGAAGGCGCAGTACTGAAAGAGGGCATGGCACACGTGCGCACTCCCCCCGCCTGGCTGCTGGGCCCCTTGCCCGCTGGCCTGATTTCCACAAGTGAACCCAGCTGCCCTGAGCCATTCTGTCCTCTGCTGACTTCTGACCCAGCCTCCTCCTCCCCAGCTGTATCTCGGTGGCCACCCCTGGCAGTGCAAGCAAGGATGCGGTCTGCACATCTGGGCACCCTCCCCTGAGAGTGGTCCCAAGCTTAGCCCTCGTGCCCCAGCCTCAGTCCACGAGATCCCAACAGAGAGAGCCAACTCCAGGACCGAGCACAGCTCCAAGTACCTCTGTCCTGCTCCCAATGGTCCCAAGTCCCCCGACTGAAGGGCTCAGCACAGGGAACATTTCTCTTCCAATTGGTAAGTCACAAGAGGGCCCATTCAGCCATCGTCCCTCCCTCTCTCCTTCCCTCTCTCCCTCCCTCCCTCCCTCTCTCCCATTTCAGAGACTTACTGAGAACCCTCTGTAGGCTGGATGTACTGTCCTGGGATCCGGTGGCGGTAGGACTAGAATATCCCAAGACCTGGTGCTGTCACTAAGAATCCCTGGGTCGGGAGGGGTGGGGTCAGCTTTCATCTCAAAGTGGAGGTGGTCTCCTGACTGCTGGCTCTAAGGAACCCATTAGGCTGTGAAGACAGTGGGCTGGGCTAGGTCACCTCCTGGGCTTCCCTGTCGGGTTTGGACTAATCAGGCCAGAAGTCTCAAACTGTGGCCCTTGGGCTCAATATGGCCCACAGACATGTTTCGTTTGACACACTTCTGGGTTTGTTTTTTTGTAATTGAATTTGAGACCTGTGTTCTGGGCTTGCCCCTCCCCTGTGACAACACCAGCCATCTTTGGGCACTGAGGGATCTGCTGAGTCCCTGGTACATTTGAGTTTCCTTTTTGCAGCTGTTTTGAGCTTCACTTTTCCTTCTAGGACTGATTGTGGGTGTGACAGCCTTGGGACTGCTCATAATAGGGCTGGTGAACTGTGTCATCGTAACCCAGACGAAAAGTAAGATTCCATTCCTTCTTTCCTTCATCCACCCATTCATTCATCCACTTGTTCAGGAAGCTTTGCTGGGGTGCCTCCTGTGAGTTCAGGGGTCAGACAAAGCCAGATATGGTAGTCTCTGTTCTGTAGGAGCTTAAAGCCTGTGGCAGAAGGCACTTCCTCTAACTTATCTACTGAAAGGCAAGACACCATCTGGGCTGTTCGAGGGGGTAAGAGTCTAGGATTCTTGTCTGGGAATCCTGGGGTATTCAGGCATTCTGGAGCAGTGACATTTGAGCTGGGTGAAATTTTGATGGGAGGATGTGTGCAGAAAGGAAAGGGCAGGCTACGCAGAGAGCGTGGCATGATCAAAGGAGGGGAGGCTGGAAAATAGTTGGGGTGGTGGAGGGGAGTGGAACAATGTCAGGCTAGCTGGAGAGTTGCGTGTGGAGTCTTTGTGTATCTTGTCTGGTAGGTAATCGGTCCTCCCAGGGCTGGACCTACTCCCACTGCTTGGGCCCCATGCTGCCATCCTAGTTAGAACAGATGTGGCCTGAGGAAGTCACTCTCCCTGACTTGTCCCCTCTCTCCTCTTTGCAGAGAAGCCCTTTTGCATGCAAGGAGAAGCCAAGGTGGTGAGTACCCCTCCGCCGTCCCTCTCCTCCTCCCCTGCTCTCCTTCCTGGTGGGCTGGGTTGTCTCACCGGAAGCGGCAAATTCTATTAAGTTGGTCTGTCTAGTGTCCGGTGGTGAGGCTGAGCCCTGGGAGGCTGAGGAAAGGCCAGCCAGCACCTGTCCTTGGGGGTAGGCAATCCTCCATGGGCGAATAAAGGAGGCTGAATGTGAAATGCCACATCAGGCAGCAGGGGGTTAGTGGTATCAGTGGCAAGCATGTGGTCGTGGACGCGTGGTGTGAGCTTGGGGCAGATGTGAAATTGCTTGTGGCTGTGTTTCCTCACCATTAAATGGAAACAGTGCTGGTCAGCCCAGCTTGCACGGCTGTGCCATTCAGTCAGCTGGCAACAGTTCTCAGCATCTCTGTGGTGCCCTTGCTCATGGATCAGTGATTTTCAAACTAAGTGCTGGGGTACCCCGGTGGTCCACAGAGGTCCCTAGGGGACATCTCTGGGGTTAAGGTGAAGGCTAGGGGGCTGAGCCCTGTGTCCTCCCACTTCAGCCAAAGCAGCTCACCTTTGATCTTTTTTTAATAGAGTCTGTGAAGGACTTTTGTTAGAGACACAACACTGACATAGTATTTCATCAATTCTGCATTAGGAAGGCATTTGGCTGCAAGTAACCAAAAACTTAACGGTGATTTCAAATAAAAGGGCTTTATGTTTCTCATATACCGTATTGCCCCGAAAATAAGACCTAGCTGGATCAGCAACTCTAATACTCCAAAAGACGCATTAGAGCTGATGGTCTGGCTAGGTCTTATTTTCAGGGAAGCACGGTACCAAGAGGTCGAGGGCTTGATGGCTACTGGAGTAGTTCAGTTGCATCCTTCTGAGAGGCCAGTAGGACCGCAGGCTTTGCCATTTTTAGTGTGTTGGCTTTTGTTCTCTTGCTTGTGGCTTCATGTCAAAAGAGGGTGGTCACCACTTAATATGTTTGAGGTGTGAAGAAGAGGCGGAAATGGCCAGTCCAGCCATGGTGCCTTTTATCAGGAAATCACGGTGTTCTCCAGTAGTCCCGGGTAGACTTTTCCTTTTGTCTTATTGGCCTGAATGCTGTCATGTGACCACCCCTAGCTGCAAGGGAGGCTGGGAAAGGGGGCACTTTGCTTTCCCAGCCTCCGTGGTGGAGGACAGGGGAGAGGGTGTGGGGTAAGCCAGGCCACAGTGACTTGTTGTAATCCTGTATCTGGTAGGCAGGGGAAGGTTTTCACTCAGTTTTACTGATGAGGAAACAGAGCCCAAGGAACTCCCTCCATATCCCTCATCTTGCTGGGGCAGGGTTTTTCAGCCAAGGCACTATTGATATTTTGGGGCTATAATACCATTTTGGGGGGCTTTCCTGTGCCTTGTAGGCTGTTCAGCAATATTGCTGGCCTCTCCCCACTAGATGCCAGTAGCACTAGTAGATGCCGGAGTGACAGACAAAAATGTCTCCAGACATTGCCAAATGTTGCCTGCAGGTCAGAATCACCCCCAGTTGAGAACCACTGTGCTAAGGAAAAGCTCAGCCCTGAGCGGCCCGGTGCCTGAGGTTTACACAGGGCTTTGGACTTGGTATGCACCAGGGGCTGAATTCATGTCCTGATTTTGCTGACAAGCAGAGAGGGCAGAGGGGGAAAGTGACTTGCCCACGGTCACACAGCAATATGTCTCTGGACTCCTGGCCCAGTGCTCACGGCCTGCCCTACAGTATTTTAGCAGGCACACACATTGGTTTGAGAGTTCGAACTCTTTCTCATTCCCCCAGGGTGCGAATGCCCCTGCTTCCTTTTTCTGGCTTCTGTTCAGTGATGTTGACGGCTGCTGCCCGGT
Source organism: Rhinolophus ferrumequinum (assembly GCF_004115265.2). Taxonomy (NCBI): domain Eukaryota; kingdom Metazoa; phylum Chordata; class Mammalia; order Chiroptera; family Rhinolophidae; genus Rhinolophus; species Rhinolophus ferrumequinum. The sequence continues at coordinate 8,317,761 of NC_046292.1, forward strand.
GACACGTAGAGCAACTGCGTCCTCCAGGCTCCAGCTGCACAGCCCAGCTGCCACATGCTTTCTCAGCAAGTGTTTCCCAATACTCAGTGCCGTGAAGATGTCCCGGGAGTGGCCCCGTAGCCTCTGCTTCCCCTTTTCCTTCACTGAGTTTTCTGTTCACTGCGTGTGAGCAACTCAGCTATTCCTTGTTGAGTGTTGTGTGTAGCGGTCAGTGGTGTGCTGGTAACTGAAAACCCAAAACGCTGATTTATCGTGTTAGCTCAGTTCTGTGTTATAAACGCTCCCACCGTGGTCAATTTTAAGCTACCCAGACCTTAGCGAGTGTGGGGCTGTGAAGACTCACGCACAGGTCTGAGCTGGTCCCATACCACTGGCCGAGTCCCGTGCCAGGCTCTGCCTGTGCTATGGCACTGCATCCGCACACACCCCTATGAGGTACACAGTCCCATCACCCCCATTTTACAGATGAGGAAACTGAGACTCAGGGCGGTTCCGTTCCCTGTGTAAGGTCAGACCAGTAGGTAAGTGGCAGAGCCCAGGTTTGAAACTCAATCTGAATCTGCAGGCTCTGCCAGACCAGACATTCAAGGCTACTCCAAAACACCCCCAGCCCCACCAGGGCCTGCTCTCTGAGGTTGGTCGCCTTCCCAGGTGCCCTTCAGTCCCTGAACTCTCTCTCCCCCTCCGCCCCCTCGCTTAGCCAGTGCCTCACTCTGTTCCTCAGCTGGCTGGCAGTGGTCCCTGCTACGAGGCTGCCTGGTAATGCCCCAGGCCTAGGTCCTGGGGTGGAGCGTGTGCGACTCAGCTCCGCCCCATCCCTCCTGCTGCAGAAGTGACCCCAAGGCGTGGCGGGACAGTGGCTTCCCTTTGCTGAGAAAAGGTCAGCGTATCCACCTGTGTGAGCTCACCCACAGTCACCCCCACAGACACGGTCGTTCACGGGCTCACTTGTACTGATGAGAACAGACATTTGGGAGGCGCTGAACGTCCGTATGCCAGGCACAGTGCTGAGCGTTACTTATTCTCACAGCCATGCTGTGACACACAGTATGATTATCGCTCCCGTTTTATGGCCCAGCAAACTTGGGCTCAGAGAAATTAAATAGCTTTCCCAAGGTCACACAGCTAATGAGAGTGGCCTGGGACACAAACCGAGGAGTGCCTCTCTCAGCACGCACGCTAACTGCACCTCTCACAGATGTGCACACATTCCGCCCCACACACAGACACACGTGTGTGTGCACTGCGTATATCCTCACACCTGTATATAGAGGTGTGTGAGCCTCATGAACATGCACTCACACGTGCTGATAGACACGGACCCTGTGGGAACCTGGAGGACCTCGCCAGTGGCTCTGCCGGGGTCTCTGCTTCTGCCCACGGCAGGGCTGGGCGGTGAGGGGCAGGAAGGTGAGAGGGGCGGGCTGGCTGGGATCCTGTTTTTTGCATGAGCCCCCGCAGTACCCAGTACCCCCTCTTACTGGGTCCCAGCCCAAGGAACAGGACTCAGGATGCATCTGCCCTATCAGAGCCTGCCTGAACTTTATAACTTGTGGCTTTGAGGGGAGGGAGGCGGGCTGTGACCTTTGGGGGTTTCTGTTCTGCCTCGCCCGGGCCACCAGAGGAGCGGGACACGGGCCCCAAAAGCCCCTTCTTTGTGCAGTGTGAGGAATGACCTTTGGCTGTTCTCCCTCTCCCTCCCTCCCCTCGCCTCTCAAACCTCAGAGCAGGACTATGAGTGGGGTCCAGTGGCCAAGGTCAGACCACCGGGGCAAGATTCAACATGAACTTGAAATGTCCTCTATCCCTCCAAAGCTGGGGGTGGTGAACCAGGGAGGCAAGATGCAGTGGAAAGCCAGCAGCTCTGGTACACTGATGTGAGCTAGTCCTGCCCTTGCCATGGACCAGCTGTGTGATATGAGCAGGGGGCTCACCCTCTCTGGGCCCCCATGGCCTCACCAGGACAGCTTGCAAAGGATCCTTCCAGCCCAGATTAAGAGGCTATGGTCTGGCTCAGGATAGCGAGGGCGCCTCTGGAGGGCTCAGGTGTTCGAGAGGCCATAGCCCTGGTGGGTGGGGTTGGGGGCCCCAGAGGCTGTGGGAATTAGCCAGTCCAAGGAGGGATCAGGTACTCTGCCGCTGCTTGGAGCACACCTGGAATTGTAGCTTCTCTTGGAGTGAGGCCGTAGGGTCTCAGTCTTCCTCGGGGAGGGGGTCTGATTTGCCTGTGCCCCCCCATCCCATAGCAAACCCACCCCTCTAACCCTTACTTCCCCGTACCGTGCTAAGAGTGTCTGACGAGCAGTTCACTTTGCCTCAGTTGTCATCCTACCCTGGACCCTCTCATCCTGGGCATTGGGTGGGAACTCGGGCCCTTTCGTCTCCTTTCTTTCTGGGATCCAGAGATCTATCAAAACCCCAAGGCAAGGGCTGGTGTGCCAGTTAGTGTGGACAGGCAACAAACTCAGCATGGGTGTCTGGAGCCTCCCTGAAACTCCAGACACCCAGGAAAGACATCATGGGTTATAGCCCACCTGTACCATGTCCTAACTGTGTGACCTTGGCCCAGTAAGTCAACCTCTCTGGGCCTCGGTTTCCATATCTGCAAACTGAGGCCGACACTGGGCTGTTGGAAATATCGGTATAGATAGTGTCTCGGAAGGACGTCGGCACAGCATTTGGCATTGGCTAGCACTTGAACGTCGGCTAATGTTTTATTAGTATGATTATTGTCGTTGTTATTTATGTTCTATGAGAAAAAGGCATTAGGAGGAGTCACAGAGCAACCTGAAGAGTGGCGTCTGCGGAGGGTTGCTGAGGCACTGTGGCCGAGGGTCCTAACTAAAAAGGCTCTCTGCACTGGATTGGTTGATCGAACACAAAGACTCACAAACTTTTTTTGCAAAGGGCCAGGTAGTAAATACTGTAGGCTTTTGGATCATAGGTCTCTGTCACAACTACTCAAACCTGCTGTGGTTGTGGAGAAAAAGCAGCACAGACAGTATATAAACAGATGGGAGTGGCTGGCTGTAGTCCAATAAAACTGTAATTTATGAACAGTAAAATTTGAATTTCACATGGCATGACATAGTAGCCTTTACATTTTTTTCAACCATTTAAAAATGTACAAACCATTCTTAGCTCACAGCCCGTACAGAAACAGTGGCAGAACAGACGGGCCCACGGCAGTAGTTTGCCTACTCCTGATTTAACAAACCCTGGTATGGAGGTTACTATTAACAGGCATTGTTCTGAGCACTTTACAAATATTCAGCCATTTGATCTTCACAACAACCTTCACAACAATCTTCACAAGTAGGTTTTTTTATTCTCCCTTTATAGATGGAAAAAATGGAGGCACAGAGAGGTTAAGTAACTTACCCAAGGTCACACAGCTAGTGAGTGATGGAGTCATGATTTGCACTCACAAGTCTGGCTCCAGAGTCCATGGTCTTGGCTGCTAGGCTGGGCCATATCGCCCTGTGCTGATGGGGTGACCTTAGGAGAGTCGGTCTCCTTCTCTGGGCCTCTTTCATTTTGGAAAAAGAGGATGAAAATCCTGCCCCACCTCTAAGACTGGTGAACAGGGCTACCTGGCCCCGTCCTGCAAAGGGCTCACACTGCAGTAGGTCAGCCGGATGCTAATCACAGAAACCGTAGAGAACCGCATGCCCTGAAAGCACGATGTGTGGAAAGAATGTGTGGGTGTGGGCAGAAGCGCCATGTAAACTGTAAAGTGTGCATGGCATGGGGTGCAGATGGTGGTGAGAAGGAGAAAGGAAGAGGAGCTGGCTGATGGCCTGACCGCTGTCCTTCCTCTCCTCCCCATCCAGCCTCACCTGCCTGCCGATACGGCCCGGGGTGCTCCAGGCCCTGAGCAGCAGCACCTGCTGACCACGGCGTCCAGCTCCAGCAGCAGCTCTCTGGAGAGCTCGGCCAGCACGGCAGATAAGGGGGCGCCCAGCAGGACCCAGCCGCAGGCACCAGGCACAGGGAAGGCCAGTGGGTCTGGGGAGGCCCGGGCAAGCTCCAGGAGCTCAGGTAAGAGTGGGCGCCCAGCTGGCTTCATCTCCCCTTCATGTTTCACCCTGATTTCTGTCTGAGCCATCTCCTCCTGGGCCTCCCCTGCAGATTGAGGCCTGAGCTCCTAGCAGGGCCTTCGGAACCCTGCCTGACTGGCCTTGGCTCGCCCTCCAGCCTCGCCTCCCTACTGCCCTCAGGTGCAACACTGAGCCTCAAGCTTCTTTCAATTCTCTGAACCCTCCCAAGTCCCTTCCATCTTTGCCTGTGTCGGGTCTTTCCCCAGGAACACCCTTCCTTCTAGATAATTCCAACTTGTCCTTCGAGTCCCCAGTATCCAGGCAAGGAGTTTTCCTGTATATTATAATATATATCGTAACATTACATATTAATGTTACAGTATTATATAATTATTGTATAATAATTATATACGTGTATTTATAATATGCTATTATAATATTAATATTGATTGTATTTTACAGATGAGGACACTGAGGCCCAGAGAGGTTAAACAGTTTGTTCAAGGGCACACAGTTAGTAAGTGTAGAGCCAGAAATCACCCCTGGGCTCCAGGGCTCCACTCACTGTGGCTTGTTGCCTGGTCCCTTTGGGCCTGAGGCCCCAGGGACCTCAGGGTGTGGGGTCTGGAGAAGCCCCTGCCCCCTTTACTCATTTGCATTTTGTCCTGGATGGATGGTGACAGGTGTCATCCTGGTTGGCATCTCCAGTGCCCACACTGGAGGGGGCCCCTGCAGGGGTTCCCCGGAAAGCTTGGCGCTTTCTTGGGTGTGTTTTGTAGTGAGAGATCAAGTCTGCTGACTGGCCTCTTTCCCTCTCACATGGCAGTGCTGGCTGGTGGGAAGTCAAGGGATGACCGTGGCCATTCTCAGATGCCCTCCTGGCTGCTCTGTTACTGAGAGAATCTGAGCTGACTCCTTAACCCCGCCGAGCCTCAGTTTCCTTACTTAGAGATGAGCCATGGCACCTCCTCAGCAGGGTTGCAACACCCTTTCCTACCTGTCACCCGGCTCAGGTGTTGCTTCCTCCCCTGGCAACCCATGTGGACGAGGTGCCCCATTTATGTTTTCCCTTCACAGCCCTCCGTCTTCTTCAGTGTGATGTCCTGTCAGTGTCTCCACCCCAGCCTGAAAACTCCACGAGGGAGGGCTTGAGTCAGTTCCTAGAACATAGCAGGTGGCCTGAAATGTCTGTCGAATGAATGAATGAGCTTCGAATATGAACTCTTGGTCTTTGTCCAACTTTTGGACTCATCTTTCCAATCCTTAGCGACACCTCTTCCACGGCTGTTCTGGTGTGGCTTCCTTCTCGGCCCCGGCATGGACTTCTGACCGTGTCTGCCCACCCCTCTACCTCTGCCCCTGCCCTATTCGTTCCCCACTTGCCTCTCTGGCTTCTGCTCTCCCCTGCTCTCCCTCCCACCCCAACACCTCTCTCCACTGTGGGAACGGGTAAACCCCATGCTGTGCCCCGTTGTGGTCCCCCTGTCCGCCCCCGCAATGTCTCATTCATAATGTGCAAAGGCCATGGTGACTCTGGGTGACATTTGGGGGCCGTGGTGGCTCAGGGTGGAAGTTTCCTTCCGGCCCCATGGTTTCAGCCCTCCCTCCGCCTGGCCTGTTTGGGGCTGTTCTGAGTGGAGCAGCTCACTGCTCCATCCTCATCTCAGTGCCCCTGGAGTCGGGGGAGCAGGGCTGAGGAGAGGACTGGAAAATAAACAACCACATCCGTTTGGGCACTCAGTTGGTCCCACAGTGTCAGTAGCCAGCACTTTTTGTGGGGCTTTTGTGCACCCAGCCACTTACACTCGCCTCCTGGCTTATCTGTCATTTGGTCCCTCATCAACTAGTTAAGGAATTCAGATGTTCGCAGGGGCTGGGCCAGAAGGTGGGGGCAAACCTGCACCCTGAAGCCCTTCCTTCCAGTTGCATTCATGTATGTGGACCCTTGATGGCCAGATCTCCCACATCTGGCTCCTTAGAGCAGCCATAAATCCAGATATTTTTAATGGAAACTCCTGAATTTTAAATGTTGCCAACCAATTTATTTGAAAACACAACCACCAATAAGAACAAAACACACTTACGGGCTGGTCTTTATTCATTCACGTGTCCCTCTTACAGGCACTAGGGACACAGTAGGGAACAGTCCATGCCCTCCGGGACTCAGGGCCTTGTGGGGGGACACAAATGAGCAGCCCAGGTAATTGCTTGTACAGCGGGAGGAGCCAGGGCCCTGGAGATCATAGCAGAGGGAGGGACACAGGGAGTGATGGATGGGACAGGAGGTGAATGTTTTTAGAAAGGGAAGTCAGGGGGGCTGCTTGGAGGAAGGCCCCTCTGAACTGAGGCCTGAGCGAAAGGAAGGCGTGAGCCATGGGAAGAGCTCTGCAGGCTGAGGGAGCAGCATGTGCAAAGGCCTTGAGGCTTGGAGGACTCCAGGAGCCGTAGGCAGGAGAATGTGTCTGGAAGGAACCCAGCCAAGATCTTTGAGCAGCAGGAAATGGGCGGGAGAAGGCAGGCGGCAGATCCTACAGGGCCTCACAGGCCGTGGTGAGGACTGGTGATTTGAACAGCCAAGGAAGTGATCTGCCAAGTTTTAAAGGGCGGGCTCTGGCTGCTGGTGGACAATGGACAGCAGAGGGGTGGGGGTGAAGCCAAGAGATAGGTGGAGGCTGTTCACACTGGTCCCGGTGGGGGTGGATGGAGGTTTGCATGGGAGATAGCAGGAGGTGGTGAACTTGAAGTATCTTTTGAAGGTGGATCAGGCAAGGCTTGTTGATGGATTGGAGGTGGGGTGTGAGGGTTCAAGGTTGTGGGTCTGACAGCTGGGTGGATGGTGGCAATGTGAACAGAGACAAGAAGAAGTGGTTGGGTAGGAGATGGGGGTGGAATGAGGTTGAGATGAACAGGTGGTTGGATATATGGGGCCATTGTTCAACCCCGGCTTCATTGAGAATGTCACCCTGTCTCCAGGAGCCAATCAGACCTTGGAGGTGTGGCAATGAGCAAGACAGTCGTCCTTGCCTGCAGGAGATGGACAGGGTCATTATACCCATTTTATAGCTGAACAAATGGAAGCTCCAATAGGTTAAGTGACATGGCCAAATTCATGGGGGCAGAGCAGGGATTCGAACCCAGGATTGTCAGGCTGCAGAGCTCCAAACGTTCCAGTCTCAGTGATGAGGACAAATGACCGCCCCTCCCCATTCTGGAACCCCAGATTTATGAAATCTCAGAGGCAGCACTACCCAAAGGAAAAAGATTTGCTGCAAATGAAGATGAGTTCAGGGTCAATGCTTAATCTCCAGAAAGGAGCCATCCCGAGCTCTTCGATGTCGATCGTTTGGCAGCTACAGATAACGGGCCAGTTGGTGTGGCCTGGCGTGCTCATTCCGTCTAGCAGTTGTGGGAAAGGGACTCGTTTTCATTGCTTGACCAGTATTCTGTAACGTGCGCTTCCTGTTCCTGCTCACTTCTCTGATTCTTTGTGGGAAGAATGTTTTGTTCTTGAAGCACCTTCACCTGCTTTATATAATCGGTTCCTCCCATCTATGGGCTGAGTTGGGCGGGGTGTTCTTATCTGACAGATAAAGAAACTGAGGCACACAAATATTAAGTGACTTGCCCAATGTCACAGAGACGAGCTGGGCTGGAGCTGGGGCCTCATGGCTCCTGACTCCGTGCTCTTTCCCACAAGTTTTAACCTGCCTTTTGGGGCAGGAGACAGGCTGTGAAGACCTCCCCACTCCAGGACCCCCGACTGACCACCCTCTCTCATCTTGTGCAGAGTCTTCCCCTGGCAGCCACGGGACCCAGGTCAACGTCACCTGCATCGTGAATGTTTGCAGCAGCTCTGACCATGGCTCTCAGTGCCCCTCCCAGGCCAGCTCCACGATGGGGGACACGGACGCCAGCTCCTCAGGCTCCCTGAAGGATGAGCAGGTCCCATTCTCCAAGGAGGAGTGCCCTTTTGGGTCCCAGCCAGGAGCCCCAGAGACTCTGCTGCAGAGCTCGGAGGAGAAGCCCCTGCCCCTCGGAGTGCCCGATGCTGGGATGAAACCCAGTTAACTGCCTGACAGCCGAGGTGGGCTGACCCCTGGGCCTTCTCGGCCCCTGGCCCCCAGCACTCTGGCTCTTTCTGGGCTAAATTCCTTTAGTGGCCTCCAGAACTTCAGCCTTCCTCTCACCTGCAGGCAGAAGGACGAGGCAGGGAGAGTCGTGGAGAACCTCTCCTGTCACAGTGTGCGTCCTTCTTGCAAGGCTGGCTGGCTGTGCTGGGCAGCCTGGGGCGAGCCCGTGCCTCTCCAGATCGCACCCCAGCTGGTCCTATGAACTTGGCTTCTGAAGCCCTTGTTGTTGTGATCTCTGGGCTCTACCGGCTCTGGCTTCCTGGGAGCCCCCAGCATCCTGCATTCCAGAGGGCCCTGCTGGAGTCATCCACGGAGTAGGGGCAGTGGCGAAAGGGCAGTGCTTTATCCTGAATGCAGAGACTGCGGGCCGGTTTCAGTGAGGGTTTGGGGCTGTCAAAGGTCAGATGGCTCTGTGCAGGGAGGGGGTGACAACCTCTATAGGGGAAGGGGATCCCCTGGGTTAGCTAAGGATCCTTAGAAAGCACCGCTTCTAAAGCCATTCCTGCCAGCTCCACCTCTTGTACAATGGCATGCCACCCAGAGGGCCCAGGCAGGCAACCTGAAGGAGTGCCCTGACTTGGGCAAGACGGCAAACCTCTTCAAGGAAACCATTTAATTTTAACATGTGGCAATAAAAAAACACAAGTAAGTACCATGGAGGCAAACGAGCCAATAACACAACAAAGCCAAAGTCAGTTTGCCTCCTCTGCCTTTGACCTTCACTCCAGGTTACTCACCGCCCCAGCCCTTCCTCGCTCCCTCGCTGTCTGGTGTGGGGCTCCAAGGCCACACCTTTTCCTATCAGGGAATTTCAGGAATTGGAGCTGACCGAGGCCCTGCAGCCATCTCTCTCCTCCTACCTCAGCCTGGACCTTCCTCCTTTGCCTCCCAGGGGTTGTTCCTGTTTCCCCCTGAACCCCTCCTGCTGTTCCTGGAGTCCCAGGCCCCAGGGGAGCTGTGGGGACACATTGGTACTGTGCCCGTGTGCATGTGAGATGCTGAGAGCCAGGCTGTGTGTGTGTGTGTCGTGTGCTGTGGGTCTGTGTAGCCAATGTCGTCGGGTTGAATGGCCTTCCTGAAGCAGCTGAAGCCAACAGTTTTGCCAAGAAGTTCTTACCTGTTAAAGAGTCATCCAGTCCCCTCAAACACACTCGTCCACATCCTACAGACAGTGGGCAAGTGTGGCCTTGACCAAATTCTGGAAGGAAGGGGACGGGGGCTCCTTGAGAAACCATTTGGATCCGAGGTACTTGGATCCCTTGTTGAAAGATTCTACTGGACTTGAACTTGGCAGCTGAACTTTTAGAGGGCTCAAGAGTCCAGCCATTACCGTAGAGACAAGAGAGGCTTCCTGCCCAGGAAATCAAGATGTCTTACTGCCTGGACTGGCCAGGGCCTCTGCCCACATTGGACCCTGCACTGTCATGGAGCACATGTGCCCCCTCGTGGTCAGTCCTGGGAGGACTTGAGGCCTCTGCCATCACCTCAGCAGAGCAGGAAAGTGAATGAAAAGGAAACCCTTTCTGGATGTAGCCCCAGTTCCCAGCTTGTGTTGATCCCAAGACAATGAGAGTTTGCACTGTGTACTGGGCAGCATTCCTGCTTATAAATAAACCTTTCGTTTGTTTTAGACATCGACCCCTGGCTCTGGCTTGAGGTCTGAGCTGGGGTTTGTCCATGGTCCTGCCTGCCTACCACTGATGTACAGGGGGAGATGGGGTCATGGCCACTGGAGTCTCACAAGCCCATGTTCTGGCTGGACCCTGGAAGCACCCCTATTACAACAGCCCCTTGCTGGGAACCTGCCTGCTCCCTTTGGCCTGTGAACAGTAAGATGGCAGCTTTCTGCCGAGAAGCACCCAGCTGGCCTCCATGTAGCCCTCATCACATGCCCTTTCATGTTGGTCTCAGCCTGTTCTTGGGGTGAAGGTGGAGTCTCTGCATATCTGCTTTTTCACATACAGCCCAGCACCTCACCAGGCGAGCAAGGCTCTGGCCTCCAGGAGGCCCCAGTCTGGGTCACGCCTATGAGACCCCTCACGGGGTGCTCAGATAAGCAGGGGTGAGCAGGCCTACAGAGGAGGGTCCTAGGCACAGCCAGGGGGTTGAGGAGGGTTCTGGAAATTATCTCTGATCTGTTCCTGAGGCATAGCAGATTTCCAGAATAAGGGGTGGAGAGGAAGCTGCAGGCAAAGGGAGTTCATGTAAAGGCCTGGAGAGACCCTGGCCGCTGAATTCACTGAGCCAACCCCTGGGTCACTCACCCTCCTTCCAAGTGTCATTGTCACTCCCTGAACAATTTTCATTGTTGGTGATTTCCTGTACTCTTCTCGCGTAGCCCTGCCCTCTACCCTGTTTCAGCCACTCACCTTCGACCAGGGATTGGCAAACTTTTCCTGTAAAAAGCCACTGAATACATATTTCAGGCTTGGGTGCGGGGTGTTTCTGTCACAGCTACTCAACTCTGCAGCTGACGCATGAAAGCCAATGCATCACAAACAACACGTCCAAGAGTGGGTGGGAAGTTTTCTGCCCCACTGAGCAATTCCCCAGTTCTCAGCAGACGGTGACCAAGCGTCTGACACACTGAACTCAATTCTGATACCACCTGAAGATGGTGTCAGATCCCACAGGGTAAGGGCTCAGTCCCACAAGACTGCTCCCACTTCTGACACCAGCCGCAAGTCCAGGATGTCACCGGTGCCTTTGTCATATCGGCGGCTATCCATGACCTCCGCTTGGCATTTGATCATTTGTTAGAACTGCTCACAAAGCTCAGGGAAATGTTTACTTACATTACTGGTTTGTTATAAAGGATACAGATGAACAGCCAGATGCAGAGGTGCACAGGGCCAGGTCCGGAAGGGTCCTGAGTGTAGGAACTTCTGTCCCTGGGAATGGGGATGTACCAGCCTCCTGGCTTGTTAAGCAACCATCAAATCTCAATTTGTTTGAGTTTTTATGGAGCTTAATCTGCAGCCCCCTCGTCTTCTCAGAGGTCCTCAGGTGAGATGGAGAGCTCCCACTCTAATCATTTGATCTTCCTGGTGACCAGCTCAGTCACCTCATTAGCATAAACAGGTGTGCTCAAAAGGGGCTCCTTGTGAATGACAGAAGACACTCTCATCACTCAGGAAATTCCAAGGGTTTTAGGAGCTCTGTACCAAGAACTGGGGAGAAGGACCAGATAGGTTTCTTATTATACCACAAGTATGACTGTATTCCAGTAAAACTTGGACCCAACATGCAGCAGGTGGATTTGGCCTGTGGTCTGTAGTTTGCTGAGCCCTGCTCTAGACATGTCGTTACTGTTAGCCACAACCACCATCTCAATTTGAAGCATCCCACTCTCCCTCACCCCCACCCCCAACCCCAACCCCAACACTACTTCTGTCTGTCTCCCTCATTAGGAGCCCTCTGTCCCTCATCCTCTCCTGTCTTATCTGGCAGAAAGACTATGGCCAATCGTCTTATCCCTTGCATGCATCCTCAACTCTCTGGTCTTACTGCTTTATTGTTCTCACTCTGGTTAAATCCAACGTCCTGTGCATGCCACACCTGCACCTGTGCCCCTGTGCACCTGTATGGGACAAGACCAAAACAGTCAACCATACTGGCTGGTCTCGCTTTAATTTCACGATCATGAAACACTAAGGGGGTCCTTGGTGCCACCCAGCAGTCACAGTATGTCCCCCTCCACCCTTGCTGGTGTATTAGTTTCCTATTGCTGCGGACTTAGTGGCTTAAAACAACACAAATTTATTTTCTATTCTCTTACTGTTCTGGAGATAAGAAATCTAAAATCAAGGTGTTGCCAGGGCTGTTAGGCTCTAGAAGAGAGTCTGTGTCTGAAGGCCCTAGGGGAGAATCTATTTCCTTGCCTTCAGCTTCTAGAAGCATCTTCATTCCTTGACTTGTGGCCCTTTCCTCCATCGTCATGGCCAGTGGTGTAATGTCTTCCGTAGTCAAATCTCCCTCTGCATCCCAGCGAGGACATGTGTGATTACGATGGACCCACCCAGGTAATGCAGGCTCATCTCCCCGTCTCAAGATCCTGCCAGGTAGCATGGTCAGAGACTTCAGGGATTGGAATACGGGTGTCTTTGTGGGGGCTGTTATCCAGCCTGCCAACCCCACCACATACTCTCCCACACTCCTAGGTAGACTATTTCACACCATCGCTTCTCTCAAGCCTCTGGCCTCGCGCCACCCTTACCTTCAGCTGGTTACGTGGCTGCCTGTTTCACAGAGAAGATAAACACAAGAAAACATGGTCAGGCTCTCCCCTACATGTACCCACCTGCCTACATCTGTGCCCAGATCTTCAGCCCTCTCCCCTGTGACTGTGGATAAGCACCCAGGCTGTTGGTTAAAGATGCCCTCCTCTCTGCACAGGAACTTAGTTTCCGGCCCACCTCACCTCACCTCACCTCACGTAAGGACATTGCACTGACAACCCTTTCTCTTTCTGTTAGCATCAGCTGCCCCGTTTTCTGGGCCTTTTCTGTCTGCATGTAAACGTACTAATGGTTTTCCCATTTACAAAGCAGCGTACCACCACGTACCATTAGAATGCCTACTATAAAAAAAGTAAGTGTTGGTGAAGACGTGGAGAAATCAGAACCTTTGTGCACTGTTGATGGGAATATAAAATCGTGCAACTGCTATGGAATATAGTATGGCAGTTTCTCAAAAAATAAAACAGGATTACCGTATGATCCAGCAACTCCACTTCTGGGTATACACCCCAAAGGACTGAAAGCAGAGATGCAATCAGATACTTGTACGCCAATGCTCACTGCGGCATTATTCACAATAGCTAAAAAGTGGGAGCACACCAAGTGTCCACTGAAGGATGAATGGATACACAAACAATGGTATATTCATACAATGGAGTATTCTTCAGCCCTAAAAAAAAAAATTCTGAACATGCTACAATAAGGATGAACCATGAAACGTTATCCTGAGTGAAAGAAGCCAGTCACAAAAAGACAAATACTGTGTGATTTCACTTATACGAGGTACTGAGAGTCGTCAAATTCATAAAGACAGAAAGTAGAATGGTGGTTGCCAGGGGCTGGGGGTGGGAGGTGAGGGGTGGGGAGTCAGTGTTGATCGGGTACAGAGTGTTCCGTTTTGTAAGATGAAAGAGGAAGATGGATGGTGGCGATGGCTGAGCAACAGTGTGACTGTACTTAATGCCACTGAACTGCACCCGTAGGAATGGTTAAGACGGTGAATTTTATGTCCGTGTATTTCACTACAAGAACAACAAAACCCTCTTGATAACAATTCTCCTTCCGGTTACTGTCAGATTTCCCAACAGTTATTAACAGGAAAAGCACTTAGGAAATGTGGTCTATCAATATTTACTGTCTCCAATTTATCTTCTTTCACTTTATCTTGAGCTCACTCACTCCAGTAAGGCTGCGTCCAACTCTCCAGTAAAATTCCAGTTGTCCAGGTCACCGCTGCCGGGCCTGCTGCTAAATTCACTGGTGGATCTCAGGCCTCCACTCGCTTCCTCCATGGTCAGCGCTGGGCCCAAGTGACCAGCCCCTCCCCTGGCTCTCCTACCATCTCAGGGTTCCTGCCTCTTTCGTGGGTTCCTCCTCCTTTCTGTTCTTGGTGCCTCTTCACTTCCTACTGACTTCCTTGCTGGTCCCAACCAGCTTCACGGCTTTAAGTACCACAAACGTATTATGCCAGCTCACAGCGTTTGAAGGGACGAGTGTTTGTTGTGCTTTCTTCACGTAGGGCACTGCTCTGGTGCTGAGATGCAACAGCTACTAAAAGTAGGTGGGAAGAGAGACAGTGAGAAAACACAGGAACAGCTAAGCGCACACGGCGAGGAAGATGAAGTGGACACGGAGGCCCTTCTGGCTCGAGGTCAGGGGAGGGCCTGGAGGGATGATTGGAGCAGAGGTCTGCAGACCTGAGTGAGGAGCCCAACGTTCCGGTGGGGCGCCGGGAGAGGGAGAGAGCGCGGCCAGGCCCAACGGGTTTCTGCTGTCCTGCTAAGGTCAGCGTCAGCGCTGGGAAAAGGGACTCACTGAAAAGTTGCAACCGGGGGAGAGACATGGCCAGATCTGTCTTTTGGAAAGATGTTTCCAGGTGCGGAGGGGAGAGGGGGTTGGGAGCGGGGTGTGAGGAACGCTAGTCTCGTCCTTGGCTCTCATGCCCTCTCACCATCAGGAGGTGGGTGGTCCCTCCCGAAGCGCCCTTGCTCTGGCCACATTGGGGGCTGGCTAGGGAAGGGCAGAGGGGAAGCCAAGACACCAGCAATTTGCAGCTTGTTCTGCACACATCCCTCCAGTTCCTCTCTCTGCCCAGCTCTGTACCCTGGGAGGCTGCTCTCTGCAGACCAGTACCCAGACCCTGCCCTTGGGCTTCCAGCAGGGGTTGCCATGGGAAGGCACTAGCAGGAGACTGGGGGGTGGGAGGAGAGCGAGGGATGGTGTATTTCCCCCTCTCCACACCCCTTCCAGTGGCTTCTGCCTGTAACCACCCCCTTGCCATGCTCTGCTGCCACCACTCCCTCTCTTGTCCAACAATCCCTGGTGCGGTTCCCCATCTGTACAAAAGGGGTAATAATGGGTGATTTGGTGTGAGCGGGTGTAAAGGAAAACTCTTCCTGTGTGTCCTCTGCTCTTAATCGTCTACTTTGGACACTTCTGGTTACCAAATGTGGAGGTTCTTTCTGCACACCAAGCAATTCTGTAATACCAGCGGGGTGTCCTACAACTTAATTCTGATACTATCTACCCACAAGACGGTCTCCACTTCAGATGCCAATCACAAGTCCAGGTTGCCACCTGCGCTTCTTACCCATTGTCTACAAATCAGAGGTTCCTACGATCCCCTCCTTGGGTTTGATGAATTTGCTAGAGCGGCTCACAGAACTCAGGAAAAACAGTTTACTTACTAGATTACCAGTTTATTGCAAAGAATATAACTCAGACGCAGCAGGATGGAAGAGACGCACAGGGTAAGGTTTATGTGGGAGAGGGGCTGGAGGGTCCATGCTCTCTCGGGGTGCACCTCCACATATTCAACAACCTGGAAGCTCTCTGAACGTTTTTGGGTGTTTTGAGGCTTCATTGCATAAGCATGTTGATCAAATCATTGGCTATTGGTGATTGATTCAAACTCTAGCCCCTCTCCCCAACTCAGACGTGGGGGTAGGGGCTTTCAAAGTCACCCATTAATAATACAAGCTCAGGTGTGGTTGAAAGGGGCTTGTTATGAATAACAGACACCGGTTTCAGCTTTGTGGCTCTGGAGCTATTTCAGGATACGAGGACATAAGTTGGGAGAACAAAAGTTGCTCCCAGTGCTCTTGTCACTTAGGAAATTCTAAGGGCTTTGGGAGCTGTGAGCCAGGAACAGAGGAAGAAGACCAGACATATTTCATATGACAAGCATACCTCAGGGATGTTGTGGGTTTGGTTCCAGACCACCGCGATAGAGCAAGCTGTCATCTTTTTGCTGGTGGAGGGTCTTGATTTCAATTTGTAAAAAAAAAAAAAGTAACATCTGTGAAGCACCATAAGGCAAAGCGCCCTAAAATGAGGTATGCCTGTATAAATCACAACACCACAGGAGGTCAATTTGTAGCAACTGGAGGTAGCCACCGGCCTGATGGGGGAACCAGTCAAAATGGGCCAGGTGCAACCTCTCCTGCCTTGTTTTCTTTAACCATCTACAAGCAAGTGGTTTCTCTAAGGTGGGTTGGGAAGGCAGCAAATTTTTGATTTCTCTTTTATCTAGTTTCCATATACTCATCGTTCTGGTGCACTCTGATGGACTAGCACAGGAATTGTGGGCGCTTGTATCCCAACTGCCCATGGGTGAACCCTGGCTTCACCACTTCTTGTCTGTGTGACCTCAGGCAAGTTAATGAACTTCTCTGTGCCTCACTCTCATCTGTAAAATGAGGTTAAAATAATATTTCCCTCAGAGTAAGGGCGGTACTCTATCTGTAAAATGCTCGGCACTGTGCCTGGCACATAGTAAATGCTCAATAAATATTAGCTACTATTTTTTGTGTGTGTAGGTGCTGGGGATACCACAGAGTCCAGGACAGACCAGGTCACTGCTGGAGCTGACACGCTAGAAGGTGCTACGTAAAGAAACACCTGTAGGCTATGCCATGTGGTGGTAAGTGCTAAGAAGAAAAATAAAGCAACATAGGGGACAGAAAAGGTGGGGTGCTGCTAGTTTGCAAGGTGGGTTGATGAAGGCTTTTCTGAGGAGCTGGACTTTGAGCAGCCTTGGTGAAGGGAGGACAGGTCAGCCTTTGAACCTGGGGGTAGGACAGGACAAGAGGCCAGGGAGGGTGGCTTCAGAAGCCATGGAAAGAATGTAAGGTTTTGTTTTCCAAGGATGGGCGGGTCTGAACCAGGGAGTGTGGAAAGTTCTGTAGCGTGGCCTGGTCTAAGAGTTGGGAAACTGAGCTTAGGTTATTTTATCTGCGTAGTTGCCCCAGGAGATAGTGAAGGCACCCGTTATCCCTGCTTTGCAGGCGAGGACTCTGAAGGGCAGGGCTGGCTGGGTGTGATACTTATCTACGGAGTTAAGTAGGATGAATAGTCTGTTTACTGTGGGAAACTCCCAATAACCAGCTCCTTAGAATTCCACAAGCGAGTCACTGACTGACGGGTAGATTTAAAGGGGAAATGCTCTCTCTCTTTCTCTCTCACTTCTCACCCGGCCTGGAGCTCCATATTCAGAAGCCATGGAGCAGGGCAGCCTCCTGAAAGCTGGGAGGTTGAGTTGAGAGGTTACTTGGGGCAAACCTAAATCAGTGACCTGCTGTGTGAACTAGGAGCAGCCACTGTCCATCTCTGGAGTTCAGAATCCCCATTTATAAGACGAGGGGCTGGCTCGTGAGCTGTGGTCTGTCCTTTGTCCTTTTCCCCACAGGGTGACAGTAGCAACCCTGCCCTGCATTTTCACAAGAGGCTCTGGACCTATTGTTATATTGACTACACGTTGAAATACTATTTTGGAGTGATTATGTTAAAATATTACCATTAATTTCACCTGCTTCTTTTCACTCTTTTCAATGTGGCTGCCAGAAAATTATGTATGTGGCTGTGGCTTGCATTATATTTTTATTGGACAGTGCTGCTCTGGAAAGGTAAATGCCTTCAATATTTGATTAAATTAATGCACAATTAAAATTGCAACTCCCCTATCCCTGAGATCCCTACCTCCCCCATCGCCTCAAATATTGTATAGTTTACACATCAGTTACATTCATTGCTTGTTGTCTACTCCTCCTGGTAGAACACAAGCTCCAATAGGACAGAGATTTGTTTATTTTGCTCAGTGATGTAGCCCCAAGTCCTTAGAATAGTATCAGGCATATAATAGGTGCTCAATAAAAGGTGAATGAATGAATGTTAGTGTAGGAAGTGTCATGGTTCCACGGTTGCCAAATCTTCCAATTTTTCTAGAGAACCTCCAAATATAGATTTTTACATGTAAATTCCAGCTGTTAAAATATTGTAACTAATTTAATTTTAAAGCATTAAATTAGTTAATTAGTGTGGGCCAAAGGAAACATTTCTGCAGTAGCCTGGGTGGCTTGTCTGCACCCCTTCTGGTCTAGATGATTCTAGAGGGTGATACACACACTAGGCCAGGTGGGGAGTCCTGAGCAGGGTCCCTCAAATCTGCCTGTCTCAGAAAACTTGCCCCTTCTGAGTGAACATGCGTCTCCAGGTCTAGTGCAAGTGGTAATCGAGGGACGACCCCCGTCTCTTGCAGCCCCTCACCTGTTGTATGTCTGAAGCCTGTAGCTTCGGGGGTCACAACTTGGTTGAGGACCGAGAGAGGTCCTTCCCTGTGGCCAGCACAACCCTATCCCCTCGGTCAGGCCAACATTTGATCTCTCTGTTCCCTGGTTCCCCCACAACAGGTGTAACTTTTTCTCTAATAGTTGAAGACAGATAACTCAGGGCAGTGAGCTGTTGCAGGAAGAGCTGAGACCATATTGGAGACGGTTTCGGGCTTGTAGCAGAGACCTGAATTGTCCCATGGTCTCTCTGTATGACCTGGAGTAAGTCCCTTCCCCTTTCCCACCTTCTGTACAATGAGGGCTTTGGACCAGCTTGGCATTTCCAAGCCCATCACCTGGGAGCTGGGTCCCCCTGCAGACTCACTGAATTAGCCCTGGGGGCCAGGTCTTCTCATCGAGGTCTTCCCTGGTCTCCTTTGCTTCCCTGCATTATTTTTCTCTTTAGCTCCTACACCCATCTGGTTCACTTGATATTTGACACTGACTTTGTTTATTGTCTGTCTCTTCTCCCCTGCTGCTATGTAAGCCCCTGGAGAGCAGGGATTTTTAAAATATCAGCTTTACTAAGGAAAAATTTACAGAAAACACAATTTATACATTTTAAGTGGACATGTCAATGAATTTTGACAACTGTGTACAAGCCTTGTGGCCACCACAATCATCCAGATCCAGAATAGTTCCATTGCCCTGAAAAGTTCCCTCATGACCATCACTGCCGTCCACCTCCAGCCCCTGGCCACCATTGATCTGCTTGTGCCATTCTAGTTTGTTCTTTTCTGGAATGCCATAGAAATGGAATCATTACAGTATGTGGTCTTTTGGGGTCTGCCTTTTTTTTTCACAAAGCTAACACTTTTGAGGTTCCTCCAAGATGGTGCCTATATCAGTAGTTTGTTTCTTTTTATTGTTGAGTAGTATTCCATTGTATGGGTAGGTTGCAGTCTGTTTATGCATTCTCCAGTTGATGGGCATTTTGATTATTTCCTGTTTTGGGCTCTTTTAAATAAAGCTGCTATGGACATTCGTGTGTAAGTCTGTGTATGCATGTGCTTTCATTTCTCTTGGGTAAATTCCTTGGGGTGGGAGAACTGTATGGTAAATGTATGTTTAGATTGATAAGAAACTGAGGGCACAAACACTATAGTGGTTGAATACATGGTTCCCTTGCATCTGCATTTTTAATAAGCTCCCCAAGTACAGCCAGGTGTCTCTGTGCTGAAGCTCTGGACTCTGGGATCCTTCAGCTCTGATGGGCTGCTTTCCTTCTGCTTCCCATTTGTGGAGTCCAGGGATTTTCTATCCAAACCTCAGCCCTTAAGGGGACCCAGTATGGAGATTCTAATGCGTTGATTCCACCTCAGAGGAAGCCAGGTTTTGCTTAGGAGTGAGTCAGCCCACAATCACCTCCCTTAGCTTAGCATTATGAGGGTTGATAATTATCATGGTAAATATACTATTGCAACCTTGCCCTCCTGTCCTGCATTTTTGGACTTTTTATGAGCCTGGGGTGTTCTTCCTGTCCTTCCGGTGATAATGCAAGATGAATTGTTCATTTGTTCACTCTGGTTCATTCATTCATTTATTGAGTCTCTTCTGTGCTAGGGAACAGGTAGGTGTTGAAGAAACGTGTGAAAAAGATAAAATCTCTGCTTTCAGGGAACTTGCAAGGGTGAGATAATCTCAGGTAGCATTAAGTTCTGTGAAGAAAATACAACAGCGTGATAGATGAGAGGATCTTTAGAAAGGGTAGCAGGGAAATCCTCCTGGAGGTGGAACATTTGAAGCAAGAAGGAGCCCATTATATGGGCTACCAGTTCAGGCTACCAGAACTGCTTGGTAGCCATTAGCCACATAAGTCTATTGGGCACTTGAAATGTGACTAGTTTGAATTGAGATGTGCTGTGTCACCCCCCAACATATCTCATTAATATATTTTTTTCTGTTGGCTACAGGTTGAGATGATAATATTCAGGATATATTGGATTAAATAAAATATATTATTAATTTCACTATTTTTTTCACTTTTTAAAAAAATGTACCAACTCAGTAAATTTGAAATCACGTGGCTTGCATTATATTTCTATTGGACAGCAGTGGTCTAGGGGGAAAGCATCCTAAGTAGAGAGAATGTCAAATGGAAGGTCCTGCAGCAGGAAGTGAAGGATGCTGGGGCAGAGTGGGCCAGGGAAACAAGTGGCAGAAATAGGAATGGACCAAATCCAGTGGGATCTTGGTATCAGCTTTGAAAAGAGGTGGGTTTTAAGTATACAGGAGAGGCCGTTTGAAGCAGGGAAGTGGCATAGTCCGAATTATGTTTCAACAGACTCCTGTGGCTGCTAAGCGGAGAGCTGACTGGGGGTGGGCCAGATGGAAGGCAGGGCGACTTAAAGGGAAGAATACTGGGTTCCAATACTGTCAGCGCCAGGCTCATTTGTAGCAAGCACTGCCGTCGCCTGCAGCAGCGGCCGCCCGCGCCAGGGGGCGCCTCCTCGATGACTCGGCGCTCGGCTGGCCAGGCGCCGGCGCGTCGCCGGCTCGATTGGTTGGGTCGGAGCGGGCCGGAGCGCCGCTGGAAGCGCCATTGAGGAGCGGCGGGGAGGAAGCACCGCGCAGTACCCGGCTAGGGCGGGCGGCCCGAGACACCGACAGGTACGCGCTGAGACCGGGCGGTGCCGGGCGGCGGGCGGGGCGGGGGACCGCAGGGTGGGCATGGGTCGGCTGTCGGCCGCTCCGGCTCCGCCTCAGACCTGGGTTGGGGCCCGCCCGCAGGGAGCGCGGCGCTGGGAGCCCGGGACGCCGGTGTCCGGCCCTTGGGCGGTCTGAACTCCTTCTGGGAGCTGCGGAGCGTCCGAGGCTCTGACGGCACCGAGCCGGCCGCCGTCACCGGGACCCTGCATCCGAGCCCCCGCGGGCACCCCAGCCACAGGCTCGGGCTGCCTGAGCTTTCCGGGTTCCCTGCGTCCGTGTCCTGGGGAGTCCGGTCCACCTTCGGAGCCAGCACCCTTTCCAGGGCCCCGGCAGCATGGCACCCTGGGGTGTCGGGGGGTGTCAGCCCACTTCTTCCCTCCTGACCCCCGGTCTCAATGCGGGACACCGGGGTGCGAGCCCTCCAACCTCACGCCCAATAATAGAGCTCCAGTCAGTTCTTCAGTGTCTTAACCTCCCCCTTTATCCAGCCTTTTGAGGTCACGCTCTGCGATAGCACATCAGGCCTCAAACCTGTTTTTACTCCTCGCTTCCCCGGATCATGTCTTGATTGAGCCCCTCCTCTTAGGTATGGGACCCCCGGCGCCTTTTCCTCCAGGCTTTAACTGGGAGGTGGGGTCTGCGTCCCCTGGAGCGGAGCTTTGGGTTCTGAGAGCAGAGGGGGCTGCAGGATGGTTGTAGGAGCCTCGTCTCCCGGGCATTCTCGTTCCTTTGGGACCCCGGCCTGACACCCGCCCGCCTCCAGCCCCCTATCTCCAGGCTTCCCGTGCGCGGGCAGCGCTAAGCCCTTGGAGCCTCTGGGAGGGGCGCTGGGTGCAGTAGCCAGTCCTTCCTACTCCAGGCTCTGGCCGCCCCTTGAGGGAGGGGCCTGGCTCAAGGTCATGTCCGACTCTCTGTCTGCCCGAGGGCTGAGCACTGATCCCCAGTGTCACCTGCCTCACCGATTAGGGGAGGCCAGCTGGGGGTTAGTGCTAGGCAGCTGCCTAGAAACCCTGATGAACCAGAGTGTAAACACTTTGGGATTCTGTCCAGTCTGGCGGCCCTTCCGGACACCGGGTCCCTTAAGAGAAAACGTGAAGTGGCTTCAAGCCTGGTCTAGATGCTTAGCGGAGCTAATGCTTTCTGGCTTGGGTCTCAGTTTACTAACCAGCACATTTTACAGTGCTTCTCTCCCCATCTTTTAAGCTGTGCTTTTCATTCTCCCACTTCAGGGTGAGTAGAGTAGGGCCTGATCTTGTGCTGGGAGAGCATTTGTAGTTGGTATTTTAGAGAGAGTTTATTGGCATTTAGGGCTGAAATCAATGGCAGTAACTTCAAAAATAAAGAGACTCTGACTTTGGCGCTTTGCCTAAGTGTATCTGGAGTCTGCATAGTAAGACTAGATCAGTGAGCTTCACATTTTGTTTTCACAGATTTACTTGTTTAAAGTTAAAATAAAGGTTTCTTTTACTCAGACTTGAAAGATTTTTTATTTTTAAAAATTTGTTCTTGTCATCTCTTTAAGTAAATATACCCAATAATCTTTAACAGATTCCTGGTTTTATACAAAATGGAGCTTTAAAAAAAAAAATCTTTGGAAAGAAGTTAGTATTTAACTAAATGCTGTTTTACTTATTTATTTTTATTGTCATTGTTGACAAATAAAAGTTAATCTCATCTGGAAGTGCAAGACACTGTTGGCAAATAATCCATCTTCTGTGGAGGTTGAGTTAATTCTCACAGGGCCTTGTGTTTTGGGTCTTGGTTGGGTGTGGCAGCCTCTCAGTTGGGATAAGTGTATCTTCTGGCACTAAGATGAATCATTGGAGGAGGGGCACAGTGCTTGGAAAGGATCTTGAAAGGGCTGGTTCCAAGTGGGACGCCTGCCATAGCGAATCTGGTGTCCAGCATGGTGTGCTGGTGTCTGACGTGCTTGGCTCAGAGCAAGATTTGGAGCTCGCTTCTAACTGGGACCTACTAGCTGAGGGACCTCGGGACCCATTTAAACTTTTGTGTCTCAAGTTCCCTTATGCTAGCTTTTTGTAATGCTAAAAGTAATCAGGATATTTTTTTGTCACGCTGACAGACACCAGTATTGTAATAGGCAGTCGTAATTAAGTACTGAATGTAAACACTGTACCTGGAACCAGAGGATTTCTGGTGTTTGTGATTACGGACTAACATAGTTCATTGTATCAGCATCATCTAGTGCCCAGGTACCAGTAATAGAGCTCCAGGACATAGAAGAACAGTCATAAACCACTGCCTTCTCCTTTCCATTTATATTATTGTACAAATGATTTCGATGAACAAACTTGCAAAATTGAGTTAGGGAAGGCTTAAAGAGGATCATTGCAGAATATGAAGTTCATTGATAAAATCTCTTAAGGCATTTTTGCCTCAATCTAGGACAGGGTTGTTTAGGCATGGGTTCCTGTCCCTTCGCTGGAAACAGCAGTGGGTTCTTTCCTTATCTAGACTGGGCTAGATGATTCTTTGCTGTGGGGAGCTAGCTTGTGCATTGTAGGATGTTTAGCAGCTTCCATAATCTCTTCCATAACCCACAAGATACCAGGAATAACTTCCCAGTCATGATAAAGTGTCTCTAGACTTGCCAAATAACACCTGGATGAGAACCTGATCGGGGCAATCTAGTCCCAAGGTGAGTCACTAAAAGCAAACAGCTTGATGACCAGTTACATTGAAAAGTGAAGCAACTTTGGGTTATCTGTAATGTTTGCTGAATCTATGTGACTAGTCTTTGTAGCCTCATCACAATGTGGATGAATTGGTTTGAGTCTCCATTTACTATCGGCATCTTACAGCGCTTCTCACCCCATCTTAAATGTGTGCTTTTCGTTCGTCTACCTTCAGGGAAGGAAGAGTAGGAAATCAGCTTAGAAAGTCATCTGGTTTTTCTGTTGATTTCCTTTTTTTTTTTCTTTCATAGATTTTTCAGTGACCATGAGAGAGAAAAAGAAAGAATGATCCATGATTTTTAAACACCTTGTCTTGAGGATATAGTCATGTTGGAAGGGCTCGTAGCCTGGGTTCTCAATACCTATCTGGGGAAGTACGTCAATAATCTGAACACTGACCAGCTCTCTGTTGCGCTTCTGAAAGGTGAGTACGTATATCTCTTTTTGGTAAAGTATGGCTTTGCAGGTGGCATTTCTGTTTTTTATATTCTTTTGTTGTATTGAGAAATAAAACATTTCCCTAGATGGCGCTGCACTAAATATCTGTAAAAGGAAATAGGTTCTCCCGTATGACGCCAGTTATTACAGGGTAACTTAAGTATGCAGCTGTATTGCTGTAGATTTTAGGGACCTATTAAATATATATATATAAGACGAAGCTGCTGGTGGCTGCTTTACCCTAATTAACTTTTTAGCTTTATGAAGCAGTCATGATGGAGTGACAATGGCATTGGCTTTGGCTTCAACTCCTGTTGCGTTACTTATTAGCTACGCAAACAAGTCACTGAAATTTGGAGCCTCAGTTTCTTTAGAAAAAGAGGGTACTGTACGTCTCCAGGGGTGCGGTAAGGATCAGATGGAGTGACATTTGAAGCCCTTCTGCTGGCATATCATACACACCTGGTAGATGTTTTGAAGTTTGTTATTTTGAGGTCTTTGACAGAATTTCTCAGGTCTCGTCTCGCTTAGTAAGTAGTAAAGTACCGGAAGCTTGAGACATTTCAGCCCCTATAGGCCGATACTCGGTAAATGCAGTCCACTGATTTGGTGTGGGGATCGGAAAACTGCTTTTTTCTCCTTCTCCTTGTTTTAAGTTCTCTTTGCCCAACTCAAAATGGAACGCTTTAACAATTTAGAGAAAGGAGATAAAGCCAGTCTGCAAGCATGTAGAGTCACAGAAAGTGGGAAGGAGACCTCCAATATGGTGGAAACCTCAGCTTCCTGGAGCGTGAGTTTTGCCAGAGGGACCAGAACGGGTTAGTGAAGACAGCAGTGATAGACAGAGCAGTAGTCTAAGAATAGGGTTCCAGGGGTTTCGCTGTCCCCAGAAGTGTGGCTTTCTAGGTTTTTCTGACCCATCTACGTAAACCAAACCAGTAAAATGACTGTGGCAGCAGTAGGCCGTGGGGAACTATCGTGGTCACCCGTCCCACTCCTGTGCCTTCACTGGAAACAGAAGTAGGTTCTTTCCTAATCTCCTCCTCTTGCTTTTCCTCCTGTCCTTAGAAGGAAGCTGCTAAGTGCAAAGCGAAAGTGTCTAGTCTGTCAAGGAAGAGGATGTGTTCAAAGTACAACAGTCGTGTCAAGTTCACCTCTTTGGTCATTTATGGAGGTTCTCATCCACACTGTGAAGCCAGCCAAGTTGTACAGGGCAGGTGACAGGGCCCAGGAAGAGAACCAAACCAGAGCCTTGCTAATAAAAGAGCTGGCTCTCTCAAGAGTGGAATAGTGAGAGGAGGTTTGCGGACAAAGTGAATAAGTAGAGATTTGTGGTACCTGATTTTATGGAGCCTATACTGATAACAGATTTCTAATCTCAGCAATTTTAGACAGAATGCATCTTGTAACCACAATGGTGTGCGTCTCTGATGCCTTACACTGCTTTTCTATGCTTATTTCCTTAAACAAAAATTCTCTAGGGCTTATAACAAACCGGTGGTATTTGAGGAATGTTTCTCTGCAGAACAGAAAGATGCTTTTTCTTTCATAACCACTGTTAGTGTGGTGTCCCATCCTATGGATCCAAAGCACACGGCGGTGCTTGGCCAGAAAAGTGTTGGAGCGTCACGGTGTACCAAGAAGTTGTCACTGTTTATTGATCTTGATGACGTAGTTCCAGTTAAGCAGTGTCTGGGGTGGAGGGTACTAGATAGGAATAAGAATGTTATTTCCTTTCTTTTTTTTATCCCTTTCTTCCGCCTCCCCGCCCACACCCCTGTTCAAGCCGTTGTTTCTCAGTCTAGTTGTGTAGGACACAGCTCCCTGGCCCATGCTGGTGTTATGAGCCTTGCGCTCCCCCGGCTGAGGCAGTTGGTTGCTGGTCGTCGGTTGGCCGTTCACAGCAGCTCAACGGCAGCTCTCGCCGGCTGCTGGCCGGCCACTCATGATGGCTGCTGGCCACTCACGCTGGCAGCACACAGTAGCCCACTGGCAGCACACAGCAGCTCACGCCGACCTCTGGCTGCTTCCGGCAGCCCAGCTCCAGGGAGAGCCGTTGTTCACAATCTTAGCTGTAGAGGGCGCAGCTCACTGGCCCACGTGGGAATCGAACTGGTGACCTGGGCGTTAGGAGCACGGCGCTTCAACCACCTGAGGCACCGGGCCGGACCAAGAATGTTATTTCAATCTATCTGCAAATATTTACTGTTCTAGATGCTCTGGGAGATGTGAAGGAGACTGAAATAGTGGTCAAAAGTATGGGTTTTGTAGCCAGACTGGGTGTGAATCTGGTTCCTCCATTTACCAGTAACTTGGGCAAATTACTCAAATTCTTCATGCTTCCAGTCTCCATTTCTGTAAATTGGAGATACTACTAGCTCATAAGGTTCTGAGGACTAAACACATTAATGGAGGTCAAAGAGCTTACAACTGTTCTTGGCACATAGTGGGTCCTCAGTCAACGATTGGCTGGTGGGTTGGACTTGAAGGGTAGATTATACACGTGCTAAAAGTAATAAAAATGCAAAGTTAGCATATGAATAGTTGAAGAACAGAGATGGCACTGGTATAAAATTTCAATTATTCAGTAATTCAACAAACACTCCCTGAGTACCTGCTTTGGGTAAGACTGTGTTATGGAGTGATAAAAAAAAGGGAGCTAGTAGAAGATACTAAGTTCAGGCGCAAACTTTTTAAGTTTCACTACTTAAAAAGCTGTTTGTGAGCAAGTTGCTTAAGCTTCTTCTTCACCTCCTCTCCTTCTTGCCACCTGAGATCCTACAGATCGGACCTCTAGCATTTACCAGCTCTGTGAGTTTTAAGCAAACTGGTTGTCCTCTAAGCCTCATTTTTCTCATCTCAAAATGGAGCAGAGAATTGTATTTCCTCATAACGTCGCGATTAAATGCGATGATGCGTATGCTTGGCACATAGTGAGATCTCACTGAGTGAGAGCTGTTGTTACTACTCCTGCTGTTCCACCTTCATCTCTAGAGTCCTTGCTCTTAAGAGCTAACTGTTACACTGTTGGGGAGAGAGAAAGGCACAGTCATGCAAAGCAGTATATGTTTTGTTATATGTCAAGTGTTACACGGGTGATGTGGGCGGAATGCAGCTCTGGGCAAAGGGCGGGAGCCAGTCCTCCTGTCGGTAGGACCCTGGCAAAGCTGTTATGGAGGTAGCTTTCGAGTGGGTCTTACCTTAGCAGGATTGTGATAGGGGTGCAGATGGGTCATCACAGTCCGGGCAGAATGAAGCGGAGGCAGAAGGCTGAAAGCTCGCAGGGCATGTTCGGGCCAGAAGGTAGCAGCTGCCAGTGCCACGTCAAGGAGTCTGAACTTGGGCTGTGGGCATGTCTGTAACTCAAAACTTAGATTTCTCTCCGTTTTCTTTTCGTAAGCTCTAAAAAGTTGGCCCTTTAACCTAGAGCCCATGGGACAGATACAGTAGTCATTAGTGATTACCTAAAAAAGACCAATCTCTATATTCACCCCTGTCCTAGTGACTAGATTTCTTGCTAATCTAAGATGAGGAATTTTTGGATGAGACAGACATCCATGACTAAGCCTGCAAATTATCCACCTGGAAATAAATGAGCAACATATCAGTTATAAAATACTCAGCTCCGCTGGTACTTTAGGGCCTGGCCCCCTGGAGGCACATTTCCCAGCAGGGCCAGTGGTGGGTGTGTATTTGAGTGGGTGGGGAGGTAGCAGATCTTCTGTCTTGAGCCATGGCTGCTGCTGTTCTGCCAGAGTTGTTTTTGTTTTGGCTGCAGTTTGTTCTCCTTCTCCCCCCGTGTCCTCTCCTTTCCAGACCACCTCCTTCACTCTCTGTGCCTCAGCTTCTTTAATTTTTCATAGTGTGGATCGCCTACAATTCCTTCCGCTTCTCTAAGCTGTACTGCAGCCAAGGAAACCTAGGGCTGTCTGCCTTTGTGACAGATATGGTGCTGAAAAATAGGGCAAATGATTCATATTGCAAATGTTGCTCTTCAAGAGAAGAAGAAATGATACACTCTCCTCCCTTTAAGTCAGTTTCACCTGAAAAGGAACATGTTTCATGATTATTTTGTCCTTCGATCATTTTCTCCTCAAATGTGGAAATGGTTGTTCCCGGGCTCTCTGGGGCTCTTCACTCCTTTTGGTTAGTCTTAAGGTATGTGGTCTCCCATGTGGACAGATGCTCCCACAAAAGTCTGAAAAATAAGTTCACTGCATTTGCTCAGAATCTGCCAAATTGCTAGATTTGAATACTTCTTTAGAAGCCAATAACGCAGAAGTCTTGATCAGTCATTTAAAGGGAAAAAGACTCCAGTTTTTTGCCTTAGTTTGTCTTTGGAGGAAAAGGCTTGCTTGCCGTTCTTCTGGGTCCTCTTACCAGTTAATAGTTGTGGGTGTTCTTGAAAATGTGTACCTCAGACAGAGTTCAGTGGCCCAGAAATTGCCTTATGTGGTGCAAGGAGTTTTGTAAAACGACGGCTATCTCCCCAGCTCTTTGAGGATGGGAACCTGCCTCCTTTTTTGTGTTCCCAGTGGCCAGCACAGTACATGCAACAGGGTAGGGAT
Source organism: Rhinolophus ferrumequinum (assembly GCF_004115265.2). NCBI lineage: Eukaryota > Metazoa > Chordata > Mammalia > Chiroptera > Rhinolophidae > Rhinolophus > Rhinolophus ferrumequinum. The sequence continues at coordinate 8,346,126 of NC_046292.1, forward strand.
TGGTGTCTATTGTGAATGGATAACGTCCACAGCTGGGAGAGAGATCTAGCTACATCCTCTCGACTGTTCCTTTAAACTGCTTTGGAGACATCTTGCCCTTTTGGATTTAAGTCATTGTACCAGCTGGGTCTGAAAAGGACCTACAGTGCAGTCCTGTTCATTCCTTTGCTTTCTTACGGGTTATTACACCTGCAAATGGAGATGCAAAAGCAAACACAGCGGAGCTGGTCTGTCCAGAGGAGAGAGTGTAATTCCTTTTGCTGACCGACTTTATTTAACTCTTACCGCCTCTCAGTTGTGGTGTGCTGTACGCCCATTTCTGGGTGGGGGGTGGGGGTGGGTGGGTAGGAGGAGCTTGTTAGAAATTGCGAATTTCTGTGTTTCAATCCCAGAGCTGTCTGGGCAGGGGCCCAGGTGCCTGCATTTCATCCCAGGCGATTCAAATGTTAATGGCCCTCTGGTCAACGTTACACTAAACTAGGGGTCTGCAAACTGGCCGGCAGCCATATCCCAGCTGCAAGCTGAGAATGGCTTTTCCATTTTTAAAGGCCTGTGAAAAATAAAAACAAAAGGAGAATGTACAACAGACCCCCATAAAGCCTAAAATGTTCATTATCTGGCTCATTACAGAAAAAGTTAGATCCCTGCCTAAAAGCTCTTCATCTGAGGGCAGACTTCAGCTGCTATTTACATGTCAGAGTGAGGTGGTCAGGAAATTAGTGTAGACAAAGCACATAGGCGGGTGGTAGTGCTTCCTATGGCTTTTAATAGCCTGGGTCTAGATGTAGAACTTTCCCTTGAACTTTCAATGATTTGCACACAGTAGGCACCTTACTGCATTTGTGGGATGAACATTTTATGATGTTTTTATTTTTTAGGTGCTGTTGAATTAGAAAACTTGCCATTAAAGAAAGATGCCTTGAAAGAACTGGAATTACCATTTGAAGTCAAAGCTGGTACGTGGTACAAAGGAGACGGAGGCAGTTCTTAGTGTACATTGTTTGGGACTTGAGAACAGAGAGCCCTTGAGTTTGGGTCTCTTTGCCCAGGAAGAGGCAGGGTAGGAAGTGTAGAGATCCATCTTAAAGTGTGGCCACTAGTATCAGGATGACCTTGGGGTGGTGGTGGGGAGGTCAGGTGGGCCCAGGCCTACTAAATCAGAAGAGCCAAGCTGCATTTTTAACAAGCACCTCAGGTGATTCTTACGTTTACTAAAGTGTGAGAACTTCTGTTCTAGAAATGGGGGTTTCTTATTTTCAGGGAATTCGTTATAAATATTACTGAGAGAGAGTTTACCTTTTGAATGAAAACGGGCTCTGGAACAGTATGTCTGGGTTTATATTCTATTCTGTAATTTTCTGGCTGTGTGACCTTGGATAAGTTCCCTAACCACTCTGTGCTTCCTCATCCTTAAGATGGGATAATAATAGTACCTATGTCATAGGGTTGTTGAGAGGAATACTTGAGTTAATACATTAAAATTAGGACAATGCCTGCCACACTCAGTAGACGTTAGCAATTATGTAGGAGTTCTGCAGTCACTTGGATTGGTAAGGAAGCAAGAATTGTGATGGAATAAAAATATTCTCTATCGAGTGACCACTTATAAAATTAGTCCCCATTCAGGCACCCCTAATCATTCAACAATAGCATGTTGATGTCAGTCAGTCCTTTCCTTATTTTGGGGTGTTTATATTACAGTAAAATGCAAGTAGAATGCAAATGAGTTGCTGGGTGAAATAGAATAGAAATCTTGTAAAAGATTTAGGTTTTCTTGAAGCCAATCCAAGTGATACTAAACTTCCAGAGTTGCAAGCAAAGGCACTCACAAATTCCAATCTGAAAGTAACTCTCAAGAATGATGACGCAAGAGTTATTGTATGAATATCAAAGGATTAAGAGAGACTCTTGGGAAAAATTGATGAAGTTTTCTAGTATATTTGCAAAAAAGATCGTTTTTATTCTTGTTCTGCAAAAACTAAATGAAACCTAGCAGAAGTTATATTTTGCAGTCATAATTATCAGAATATTATGCATTCTCCCCCAATTAATTTTGGTTAGAATTGCAACTGTGCACTAATTATTGTTAAAATTGTTTATATAATGTTATTAACCAATGTTATCTCAATACATTTAATAAAAAAATTGTTTGCTATGAAAATTGGTATGTGGTTTCAGTTATACATTTTATTAAGTTAAAAAACTAAAACTTATTTTAATTTTTCTAGATAAAATTCAAATTAAAATGTTTTTTTTTTTCAGTATTGTAAAATTTCTTAATTTGTTACTGGATTACACAGTTGATCACTTTGTAATCTTTAAAGGTGCCAGGTTTGTTAATACTGTTCTTTTATCTTAAATGTAACAGATCAATCCGTCTTGAATTTTAGAATTTAGAGGGTAATGATCACACTCTGATAACGCGCTGCTTTCAGAGGTAGATTAGTTGGGTCCTGTGGATCTTTGAGAGATCCTTTAGGATAATTCAGATGTTCTTATGCATTATTCCTTAGTGGTGACTTGCCTCTAATTAATTGAATTTAAAGAAGACTGTTCTTGGAGCTTGGCTAGAAATGGTGGAACTTAGGTAGTAAGTATCACAATTCTACCAGGCTCTTTAGCTTTCCCATCAACCCACGTTCTCATGAAGAATCAGAATTCTTTCTTGATAGAGTGCCGCTGCAACATTACCTATGCTTCAGTTGGTCTGTTCAAGATTGGACATATTGTAAGTCTGATAACTCCTAATAAGCACTTAGCAGCCAGTCAGTTAATAATAAGCAGGAAATGAGTTTTGTGCCCATGGGCTTGTGCAGGTACCCTGGGAAGACAGACACCCCAAGGAAATATAAGATGTAGTCCAGTTGGGGAAGAGGTAGTTTCCAGGAGAGAGAGATCGCATTTGATATGGTAAAGTCACACTGAACTTTTTCCAGTTTCTAATTTGTTATACCTCATTCTTTCATTTGTTTCACATGCACAAGAACCTGCTGCCTGTTTTCTTAAATTAAAAAAAGAAGGTAAAAGTAATAATGCTCCTTCAAGAAAACTAGAAGAATACAGAAAAATAGAATTAAAAACGTGTATAGGCAGTTAACAAGACTTTTTTTTTTTTTAAATTTATTGGGGTGACAATTGTTAGTGAAATTACATAGATTTCAGGTATACAAGTCTGTATTATATCATCTATAAATCCCAGTGTTCACCACCCAAGACTTTTTTTTTTAAATATAAATTTATTGGGGTGACAATGGTTAGTAAAATCACATAGGTTTCAAGTATACAATTCTGTAATCCATCATCTGTATATCACATTGTATGCTCACCACCCAGAGTTAGTTCTCTTTCCATCATCATATCTTTGACCCCCTTTAACCTATTCTACTACTCCCCTCCCCTCTTACCCTCTGGTAACCACTAAACTTGTCTGTGTTATGAGTTTTGTTTCTTCATTTGTCTTGTTTCTTTGTTGCTTTCAGTTTTGTATCCCACGTATGAAATGAACCATATGACTTAACAAGACTTTTCTTTTCCCAGGTTTAATTGGGAAAGTGACCCTTCAGATTCCCTTTTATCGCCCCCACGTGGACCCTTGGGTGATCTCCATCTCCAGCCTTCACTTAATTGGAGCCCCTGAAAAAATACAGGATTTCAATGATGAAAAGGAGAAGCTGTTGGAAAGGGAGCGCAAGAAAGTTCTGCTTCAAGCCCTAGAGGAAAAATGGAAGGCAAGGCAGAAATCCTTTTGTCCATAAGAGCAGAGTGGTGAGACTCTTGAAGGGAGAAGAGCACTGGATTCTTCTAACACTGGTTCTTTCCTTTGTAGAATGAACGCCAGCAGAAGGGGGAATCCTACTGGTATTCAGTCACTGCCTCCGTAGTTACGAGAATTGTGGAGAATATTGAAGTAAGTCCTGTTGACTTTTATAAAGTGTGAACATGAAAGGGATTTATTTCTCAGGTTTAAATGTATTTCATGTCTCAGTTGCGTGTTTCTCATGGGTCTCACTGATACAAGGTGTACTCTGCAAAGACAGGGCCGCCTGCTCAGGTGTGCCTTTTTCTAGGTGGTGCCAAAGGGAAAACCTGAAAAGCAGGGCCCCAGTCTAGACTCTGGGTGCACAGGTTTTTCTTGCTTCAGTTAGTGTGGGTAGGAGTTTTCGTTTCGCTTACATTTCGTTTCACTTTCTTTCTGAATGTTGGAATCCCTCTTGCTAAAGGATTTAGCTCCTAAGAAACCAGGTTGCTTAAGCCTTTATGACTGTATTATTTTCAGGCAAATCACTTAACCTCTTTACAGTTTCTTCATCTGTAAATGAGAGGTCGGATACAAGATGTCTAGTTGATTACGTGGTGAATTGTGGACAGCTCACTAAGATATTTAATCTCTCACTGATGTATCTGGTGGCAGTTTGATGAGTTACAGCATTAGGGCTGTTGGCCACATTTTATGCCTTACTTACACTTTTGTCCTCAAAAACTAGATCAGAGTCCAGGCTAATTTTCCTGAATGTCATGAGTTAGCCGGTAATTATTAGCTCCAGGGTTTTCTTGTAATGCCAAGGTGACACTGGTCAAATATGTTCAAGGTATACTGCTTCCCCCTAAAATAGAGTCTAAGATTGTTAGCTTCATAATTTTGATGAAAAGATTGGTACATTTGAAGGGACTGCCTTGAATTCTGTTTCAGGCAGGTTTTTTTTTTTTTTTTTTTTTAAGCTGTCATTGGTTTTTAAAAATTTTTAATAAATTTCACTTTCATTTTACTTTTTAATAACTTTATTGAGATTTAGTTCATGTATCACAAAGTTCACACTTTTAAAGTGTACAATCTAGTATATTTAGCATGTGTACAAAATTGTGCATTGATCACCACTGTCTAGTTCTAGAACGTTCTCATCATTCCCAAAAGAAGCCCTATACCCAATTAGTAGTCACTCTCAATTCTCACTCTCCCTCCAGCCCCCTGCAACCCCTAAAATACTTTATGAATTGCATATTCTGGACGTTTCATATAAATGGAATCATACACTATGTGGCCTTTTGTGTCTGCCTTTCACGTAGTGTAATGCTTTGAAGATTCATCATCCATATTTTAGCAGGTATTAGTACATTATTTCTTTTTATGACTGGATAATATATTTCACTTTATGGATCCTCAAAGATAAACAAAGAGGCACAGTAACTACTGACACTGGAGAAAGAGCAGAACTCCATTCCGAATTGCACAGAGGTGACTGACTGGGCCTTTTAAAGGGAGAGTGAGAGTATGTGTGTGGGGGGCTCACGTGAAAAATTACAAAGGGTTGATCCATGGAAATGTGATTAGGCGGGCTGTGGCTGCTAGCAAGGCTTCTGTCCTCAGAGACTGGGAGACAGAGGCTTTGTGCTTCCTGAAGATTACGTTCCAAAGGAATGCCTTTCAGAATTTTAGCATGTCTATCTGTCTGTCTGTCTACCTACCTCCCTCCCCACCTCCCTACCTCAAAGGGACAGAAAAGGGATTCACAGTTGTAAGCCCCTAATGGTAAATGCTCTAAGAAGGGGAGGTCAGGGGCTTGATTCTCAGATGTTGGCTAGAACCAGCAGCCCTGAGCATTTCCAGACAGTAAGAAAGGAACGCAGCCTTAGGCTGCTGGGAGCCATAGGAAAATTTGGTCAGGTCTCTTAGTGCAGGGGTTTGAACAGAGTGTTCCTGCTGAGAGTTCCTGCCGAGAGTTTTTGCAGTTCTTGGGATAGGCCATATTTTGTTTATCCAGTCATCAGTTGATGGACATTTGGGTTGTTGCCACTGTTTGGCTCTTAAGAAGAAGGCTGCTATAAATATTTGTGTATAGGGTTTTGTGTGAACGTGTTTTCAGTTCTCTTGAGTATATACCTAGGAGTAGAATTGTTGAGTCATATGGTAACTATTTAATTTTTTGAGGAACTATTAAACTGTTTTCCAAAGAGGCTGTACTATTTTACAGTTTCACCAGTAATGTATGAGCATTTCATTTTCTCCACATTCTCACCCACACTTGTTACTAGTTTTGATTATAGTCAGAGTAGTGGGTATGAAGGGCTATCTCACTGTGGTTTTGATATGCATTTTCTCAGCAGCTGACTTGAACATCGTTTCATGTGCTTATTGGTCTGGATCGTTTGCCCACTTAAAACATTTGCTTATTTGTGTGTATGTTTTTTTAAATTGTTGAGTTGTAAGAGTTTGTTATATATCCTGGATTTTCGTCCCATATCAGATGTATGATTTGCAATTATTTTCTCCCATTCTGTGGGTTGTTTTTTAATCTCCTGTTGCCTGCTGTTTAATACACTGATGCAGAGTGCCTTCTGGGTAGCCTGCCTACAGGGGCCAGGGGAAATAAATAAATAAGCACCAAGTGTATATGTGCTGTAGGGGTTCCTGTGTCCAGGGGACACGGAGGTGAGATTCGGATATTGTATAAAATGGAGAGCTGGTTATCTAGGTACCATGGTATTACTTTCTTTTAGTGTCTCGCCAATGTGTCTTCTGAGGTGATTTAATGAAAGTGTTGTTGCTCTCGGGATCCCACTAGTCACAGCGAAATGTTGTTTACATCCAGTTTGTGACTGTCACTCCCTGAGGAACTGGAAGAGCACTGGACGTGTGTCTGATGTGCGTGTATGAAACGCCGGCTGTAATTTACATGTGGCCCAGGGCAGTGGGACTCCCGCTGTAGTAAGTAGTCCACCTGCGGCAGCTATCTAACGCGCTCTTCTTTTCTCTCCCTTTCGCAGTTAAAAATTCAAGATGTCCACTTGCGCTTCGAAGATGGTATTACCGATCCTTCCCATCCTTTTGCGTTTGGCATCTGCATTAAGAACGTGTCCATGCAAAATGCTGTGAATGAGCCTGTGAGTATGAACTGTGACTGAACCTGGGCGGAATAGTTCTCAGGAAGTTGGGGCTCTGCCTTTTGTCATTCTGCCTTACGTAAATGAGATCGCATTCCTTCCACCACGTTCTTTCACTGGCATGTGTGTCTCTGGTCTGTATGCCACAAATCTAATTTGCTGAAAAAGGAAACAGTTAATTTTCTCCCACCTCTCATTTACTTTACTCATCCATTAAACGTTGGTGCAGCCCCTTTCATTTTATACATGAAGAAATAGAGGTGGCTTTTTTCTCATACTATGTAACTGGGTGAACTCATTCTGTTGCATAGTTTCAGCCACCACCTGGGGATATTTATGGATGGTTCCACTTGAATTCTGTTCTCCACCTCCCTTCTGACTTTGAATATGCATGGTCTTTACCTATGGGACGACTCTAGGGCATGTTAGATTTGTCATAACCAAAATGATCCCATTATATTCCATCTGCCCAATTTGCTCCCTTGAAACTTTTTCCCTTTCATCTCTGATACTTATTGAGTGTTCAAACAAACAAATGAAAACTAACGTCTTAGGAGGCCTCTTACGTGTGAGGCACTGTTCTTAGTGCTTTGCGTGATTTACCTTATTGGATTCTCGTAACTTTTCACTACCACTGTTATCCTCCTATTTCAGCTGAGGACACTGAGGTGCAGAGGTGGGAAGTGAATGGTGGAGCCAGTTCCCCAATCCAGGTGGACCAGCTTAGGCCAGGGCTTGGCAAACTGTGGCCTGCAGGCCAAATTGGCCCCCTGCCTGTTTTTGTAAATAAAGACTTACTTTATTTAGAGGTCACTGCCATGCCCATTGTTTATGTATCATCTAAGGCTGCTTTCGTGCTGCAGTGGCCGCGTTGAGTAGTTAAAACAGAGACTGTATGGTCCGCAAAGCCTTAATGTTTACTGTCTGGCCCTTTCCAGAAAACATTTGCCATTCCTGCTCCAGAGCATGTGTTCTTAGACACACCACACTAATCTCTTATTCCTGAACTGTCATATCCGTTTGGTCACAACATCCTGCCAATTTGTCCTGAAAAATGTTTCAGATGTGGCTCTCCTCTTATCTTCACTGCAACTGTCTGAGTTCAGGATCCTGCGAACTTCGCCTGGGTGATAAAACATCCTGTTCTGTGTCCTCTGTGCTCCCATCCCAGGCTCTTTGATTCATTCTATACCGACGCTTCCCACCCTTTTCCACATCACAGCACACGTAGAAAAGGTAGTATTTGTACTAGACATGGGCGCAAGTGGACATGGTTGCTTGGGGGCTGGAGGTGGTTAGCTCAGAGTAACCGTGTGTTTCTAAAAAGTAACTTGATCTATAAACGTGCTCATTATCTTGACACACTCATGATTCCTTTTCTTTGGCACACCAGTGTGGGGAGCTCTTCTTTGCACTGTTGCCAGAGATCTATTTCTGAAACCCATACCTGACCCCGGTGCGTACCTACATCAAAACCCTCGGAGGCTCCATGTTACTTAAACTATGAATTCCAAACTCCTTGGTTTGGCATAAACACATCCTTTCCTGGTGTATCAGTGTCCTTGGGCTGCCATAATGAATTACCACAAACGAGATGGCTTAAAACAACAGAAATTCATTCTCTCTAGCTCTGACGGGGAGAAGTCCAAACTCAAGGTGTGGGCAGAGTTGGTTCCTTCTGGAGGCTCTGAGGGAAGAACTGTCCCATGCATTCTCCTGGCTTCCGGTGTAGCCTTGGCATTCCTTGGCCTGAAGATGCATCACTCCGGTCTCTGCCTCTGTCTTCATGTGGCCTTCTCCTCTGTGTGTCTGGTTTTTCCTTCTTTTCGGGTCATTAGATTAGGGCACACCCTAATCCAGCATGACCTCATTTTAATTTGATTATATCTACAAAGACCCTATTTCCAAATAAGTTCCCATTCACAGGTTTTGAGAGGACATGAATTTTTTTGAGGGCGGGGGGACTTCAACCTAGTACACCTAGTAATGTTTCAAGCTACTTTTCTTAAGACTTAACTAACTACTCACTCCAAATATGTGTTCATACACATGTATCAGTACTGCCCCCCATACCACATGGACGGTGCTCCAGTTACACAGACGTAGTCACCGTTTTCTGAGGATAGCGGGTCTTTCGTATCGTCGACCCTCCTCTTTGAAATGTGTCCCAATCCTTCCCTCTTACCCTATCCTAGGGCTGAAACTTACGCATCTTTTGATACTCATTCACACAGTGACATTTTCTTTTTGTTTGTCATGGCATCTTATGTATTCTTCCTCTGATTTCCACTGCTTAATTACAATTGTTTGCATGTTTGTATCCTCAGTTAGCTAGATTTTGAACTCTGTAAGAGCAAAACCACATTTTAAATTAGTTTTGTATCCCCAGCACCTTGCAAAGTGTCTGATGCATGATTCTTCACAAATGGCTTGTTGAGTGAATGAATACATTTGTGAATAAAGAGTCATTTTGTTTTCTTCCCTGTCTGTCTTACCTCAGGTACAGAAATTAATGCGGAAAAAGCAATTAGATGTGGCAGAGTTTAGCATCTATTGGGATGTCAATTGCACTTTACTGGGGGATTTGCCGCAGGTGGAGTTACAGGTATGATGCTGGCAGAGGGCTTTATTGCAACACTGCACTGAAGGAAAGGGATGTAGGATCCCATTCCCGATCCCCCGTCCTCCATAGCCTCCCACTCAAGTGTGTTGCTTGAGGTACTCACTATGTATGTAACTGAATAATCTGTGGTGTTTTGTGTATGTTTTACATTTACATTATAGATTTTTCTTTTTTTCCACTTACCTATGTTTTCAAGATTAATCAGTGTTGCTGTTTATACTTCTAGTTCATTGCTTCTGATTACTGCACAGTATTGCATTGTAAGCATCCAACATATTATAGTTACGTGTTCTTTTAGCCACTATGTGCTAGGCATTCAGGTTGTAACTCAACCTCATTGTAACTCATTGGATATAAAGTATTGTGAAGGATTAAAAAAAAAAAAATCTCAGTTTAATCTTTGTAAAGAAATTGTAGATGGTTTAAGTGAAATAGAGAAAAAAGGACTCATTCCCTATCCCCCCCCCAAAATTATTTTTGGCTTGTCTGCTATCGTACGGAATGGTTTTCTTTTGCTATTAGTAATTTGATTAAATAACTACTGTACCTCCAAACAGTAGAACAGTGTGCAACTGTGTACAATAAAGGCAAAGGTCTTTATGATGAATTTATAATGGTCTCCAAAATAGCGTATTATGTTTAAAAAGCCAAGGCAAAACAGCATATATGCCATTTGTGTAAGAATGGCCAAAAAACCCAGAAAATTAGAGTTTTCTGAGTACGTACACATACTTCTGGTGGCTTCCATAAGATCCGGATTATTGGTTGCCTCTGGGGATGAAACTACTAAGGTGGCTGGAGGACAGGAGATACTGCACATATTTTTACCTTTAAATTTTAAACCACGTGACTGTATGATCTAATAAGAAATACAAATAAAACGTTAAAAATGCTAGATAGCTTTCGATATCCAGTTTTATCCTGTTTTGGGATTCTGATGTAATATACCTACCAACATGTAACTTGATCCTAAAAACATGTGCTGTAGTGACAGACGTTCTTGTGACCCTCAGGAGGCCATGGGTAAGAGCATGGAGAGTCGCGATCATCACTATATCCTGGAGCCTGTGTGCGCGTCTGCTCTGTTGAAGAGAAACTGCTCCAAAGAGCCCCTGAGGTCTCGGCACAGTCCCCGTATTGAATGTGATATCCAGCTGGAGACCATTCCCTTGAAACTCTCTCAGGTACCCTCTTCCTTCTCTTTCTTTCTGCTCTCACTACTGAACTTGTAACTGGAGTGCAGGAAGCGGGTTGGTGGAAGGGTCCTACAGAACCCCATTGGGAGAGAAGGTGCGTGGAGACCAAAGTTGGGGTAGGTGCAGGACCATTGTTTGTTGTACAGTTGGATTGGGTTGATGTTAGGTTAGTTTTGAGTTAATGTTTTCCAGTGCTGAGCAAAGAGTACAAGAGGCATAGTAAATATCACTACTTACCTGTCAGTGTTCAGAGAGAAATGCCACCTGATGCTGCAATTTGGTCTTTTGGTTTGCACTGGATTTCAATTCAGTAGGTTGACTAATACACATCGTTCTTGTTAGATATATGTCTTAACTGTGTAAAAGAAACAAATCGGTTCTAACCTAGTGTGTCTTATCCTCCAATGCAAAGCTGCAGTACCGACAAATCATGGAATTCCTCAGGGAGCTGGAACGAAAGGAGAGGCAGGTGAAGTTCCGAAGATGGAAACCCAAAGTGGCCGTGTCTGAGAAGTAAGAGCTTGTCAATTGTTGGGTACGACATGCATTCTGTAGCAGGGGTCGGCTTTTTTTGTACATAGATCAGAAATATGCCTCACTGTCCTTTACACATGGTTGGAGATAAAAGTACTGTTGATTTTTCTGGCCTTTAAAATGCCATTCCTGTTTTTATTGTTGTTGATAGTCTTATTGTCTGTTGGTTTGGTGTTTGAGGTTTAGTCTTCGATCGAGCGTAGTGGAATTAAAAAGACCCTCTCAGTCTCATTTAGCAAGTAGACTGGTGTTGCTCTGGTGGGATCTGCTTAAACACTTGGCAGAATTCTTTGAACATACTTCTCTATATCTTTCCCCCCAGGTTATTTGGTCAACACTTATATAGTACACTTTATAACTTCTGTATCAAACATAAATCTTTTCCTGTTGTAGTGTTAAACTTGACCAGTCCAGTATACAAGTATTCAAACTTTTTTTTAGGTCCTGTGTATTTCCGTGTCTTTTCTGAAGTATTCCATTTAAAATCTATGTTAGTCAAATCCTTGGTAATTATCTTAATGATAGTGTTTACCTTAAACTCACCAATTGAGTAATATGTTATTATTGATATAAATTGAGGATCTGTTATTTGTCAGTAGATTTACTTTCCCCACATGTTGCGTTTAGCCTGGTATTCAAATGGGTTTGAGTCATAAACTGATGGCTGACAAGAGAAAAGTTATCTCTGAAGAGGAGTGGTGTTACGTGGCTTGCTTGGGGTTGATGGCGTTTTAGTTGTTCTTATTATAAGGACTAATGACATTGTTACGACGTTTCAGCTGCCGGGAATGGTGGTATTTTGCCCTGAATGCTAACCTGCACGAGATCAGACAGCAGAGGAAGTGCTGCACCTGGGGCTTCTTGTTGCACCGTGCCCGCGATGCTGTGTCTTACACTGACAAGTACTTCAGCAAATTGAAAGGAGGCTTGCTGTCTGCAGAGGACGAGGTGAGGGGACTGTTGTCTTCACTCAGAGGACGAGAATGTTCTCTCAAAGGCTGAAGAAAGAGGACCCTGTGGAGAAATCAAGTCCCTTGCTCAGGGTCATAATGTCACAGTGTAGTGTTGGTCTTCCTATCGTGAGAATTTTCTTGAAGGCCACAGCCTCAGGTTGGCCAGAAGTGTCCTCCACCTGCTGCTGCTTGAGGAGAGCCGGGCCATGGGGTAGGAGGAGGAAAAGGTGGCCGTGGTCCTGCCCCGCCTTCGTGCCCATGCCCCTTCCCCCCAGGTCTCTTTGCAGAGCTCAGAGAGACTTTTCATTTAGTCACTGATGTCTCTTCAAAGCCCTAGCCTAGTCATTATTCTTTCCCTCTAAGTCTGTAGCTAATCTCTGTGGGCTTTGGCCTCCATTTTCCCTAAACCCAATTGATTTGATTGACCTTGGGGCTTTTTGGAGGTAGGGGCTAGGCAGACGGGGTGAAGGCAAGCTCTTGTTCTAGTTAGTTGTAGGGCTAGAGACTCTTAGAAACCCCTGCTGGAGTGCTGGTGTGGACGCCAGCCCTGCTCCAGTCTGTGTGTCTGTCTCCTGCGGGAGGTGGGTGGGGATGGCTTTGCTCCTGGATTTGTTTCTGTTTTGTGAGCATCAATTCTTGCAGAGCAATACAGACTGTTGCCAGTATTTCAGCGCAGGTCCTGTCTCTTACGTAAACCCTTCCAAGCAAAAAGGAATATTACTTTCCTTTTAGCAGCTGTGTTAGCTTAGGCTGCTATAACAAAATGCTATCCACCAGGTAGCTTTAAAAAAAACCCCAGCCATTTATTTTTCACAGTTCTGGAGTCTGGGACGTCCAAGATCAAGGTGGCAGCTTGGCTGGGTTCTGGTGAGAGCTCTCTTCCTGGCTGCCTTCTCACTGTGTGCTCACTGGCCTTCCCTTGGTGGAGGGAGATCTCGGTTTTTCCTCTCTCAGAAGGGCACTCATCCCATCATGAAGGCCCCACTCTCACAACCTCATCTAAACGTAATTACCTCCCAAAGGTCCCATCTCCACACATCCCATCACACTGGGGTTAAAGTTGCAACAAGTGAATTTGGGGTGGGGGCACAAGCATTCAGCCCAGAAAGCACCCCACTGTGGTAACCACGGCAGTGTGAATCCCTGGGCACTCTCACCCTTTCTGCCAGCACTCTGAAGCATGATCCACTCACCTTGTTCATGCTTTTTTCACCAGTGTCAGGTGTGGTTACGGACATGGGAACCTTGTGAAAAGGATGCACTAAACCAGACATTTTGTTTTGGATGGTTTTCTTAAAGACACAGGCAAAGATGTGAAGGGAGAAAGAAAATGTAAATTATAATGGAGGTAACACATATAATCTCCTTTTCTTAATGTCAGGGCCCATGAAACAGTTTAGGATAGCTGATTCTACTGTCCTTTGCATCTTGGCACGTAGGTGGCTGCCACTGTTCTTCCCTAACTAGCATGAACCGAAACAGCCACTTCCTTGCTAATATCCCATGTGAAACGAAGGAGCTGGAGTCCCCCACACTTCGTTTCCTCATCTGAATGGGAGACTGCGAGCTAATGACCTCCTCTGATGAGCTGAGGTCATGGTGTGGAAGTCCTCCGTAAACTGGCAGGGCTGTGCCACGTGTAGGCCACGGCAACACATACACTTCAGCTCCCCTTGTCCAGCTAAGTGCTGTTCTTTGCTTCCTCTGGACTTACGTTGCAGAGACCAGGTAGACATGGGGGTTGTGTGGGAGAGCTGTAGAAACCAGAAACATAGCGAACATGGACCTAGCAATCTCATTGTTTCTGGGCCAGATCGGTGCCTTCACAGTATTCATAGTGATTTGGGAGTGTCCAGTGTTTCTGGAGCTTTAATACCTGTTTGGTGGGTTGGTTGTCGTTTTCACCCAAACAGGAAGAAATGTGTCGGATTGAAGAGGAGCAGAGCTTTGAGGAATTGAAGATTTTGCGTGAACTGGTTCATGAACGATTTCACAAACAGGAAGAACTGGCCGAGGTGAGAAATCCTCTGTGAGAAGAAGGTGTGTTCAGACCCAGCACTCTTAGCAAAGTGCTTCAGTTCTGATGTGCTTATGCTTCTGTGGGGACAGTCCTCAGCGGCATGCCACAGCTTCTCTTTCTGGCGTTGGGTACTCATATTTGCTCATTGTTGATTGACGCAGAGCCTACGAGAGCCTCAATTTGATTCTCCAGGAGACTCTCCTGGAGACCCAGAAACGGGTGGAGGCAGCGGGATGCTGCAGTACCTTCAGTCCTGGTTTCCTGGCTGGGGGGGCTGGTCTGGGCAGCAGACCCCCGAAGGGAGACCCGTCGAGGGCCTGTCAGCAGAGCAGCACGAGCAGTGGATGCCTGAAGAGATCCTGGGTAAGGTGGGAGTGGGCCTTCACTTTATCCCCCTGGGCTGCAGTGAAGGGAGACTCTTGATTCATAATAATTCGTCCGTTATTTGTGAAACGGCCCATGGTAATTTTCAAATAAAAAAAAAAGTAGACATTTGTAAAACAGTTTGTCTCATGTTCCTAGAGGCAGAGAGAGGATGTTTTGAGAGAGACTTCATTTGCAACTCTCTTACTAAATTTGAATATTAGTACAGTTTCAGGTCAGTCTGAGTGACGGAGATTGTAAATTACTAAATTTGAGCAAGTTCAGAAGCTTTAAACTCTGCCGCTTGAATACCAGTCCAGCACCACTCTTTACACCCGCACTGTCCAGTATGGTATCTGTAGTCACAAATGGCTGTTTCAATTTGAGTTCATTAAAATTAAAGAAAAGAAAAACTCACTTCTTCAGTTGCCCCAGCCACGTGAGCCACATGTGCCAGCGGTGCCCAAAGCCACTCTTGGTTAGTGACCACTGTCTTGGGCAGTGCAGATGCGGACATTTCACTGTATCAGGCAGCTCTGCTTTATGCTGTCCTTTATCATGAATCTTAACGTCCTCCTGGTTTGGTAACAACCTGATAAGAGCCCTTATAAAACAGTCGGGGCTGTTTTACATTAGTGAGTAAAACAGTCCAAGTTCTTTTCTGAAAAGGGGGGAAATAGTTCAACAATGTCACTATGACTGCGATCGGCGTCCCTGCCTGGTTGTGCTCTTTAAAGCGTCCCATGGCGTTTCTTCCTCCCGTTCAGGCACTGAGGAGTTTTTTGACCCCACTGCGGATGCCTCTTGCATGAACACATATACAAAACGAGATCACGTCTTTGCCAAACTGAACTTGCAGTTGCAGCGGGGTACCGTGACTCTGTTACACCAGAAGCCAGGAACGCCTCAAACTGACGAAAGCGCGTTCATGCAGCTCGAGTTTTCAGGTACTGCCCGCAGAGAACCACCTGGTGGTGGTGCTCGCTCCAGGTGCCAGTGTCCACTTGAATCACGTTATTTGAGGTCGTTCTAGACAGTTGCCGTGAACACTGAAATTGTGAATACTGAATCATTGCCCCTGGGGGAGATGCAGGGTCAGGTGCCTGGGAGCCTCTGGTTATAACATTCATCGGCCGATCCATGCGTAACCTTGTTTTATGTGGTTGCATTAAAGACACCTGATTCAGCACATACTGTGGATTCATTAATATCGAACGAATGGCTGACGGTATGATCCTGTTTCCCCGAAAATAAGACCTAGCCGGACCATCGGCTCTAACGTGTCTTTTGGAGTAAAAGTTAATATAAGGGGGCCGGCCCGGTGGCTCAGGCTGTTGGAGCTCCATGCTCCTAACTCCGAAGGCTGCCGGTTCGATTCCCACATGGGCCAGTGGGCTCTCAATCGTAAGGTTTCCAGTTCAATTCTTCGAGTCCCGCAAGGGATGGTGGGCTCTGCCCCCTGCAACTAAGATTGAACACGGCACCTTGAGCTGAGCAGTCCCTGAGCAGTCGCTGAGTTCCCGAATGGCTCAGTTGGTTGGAGCGCGTCCTCTCAACCACAAGGTCGCCGGTTCGACTCCCACAAGGGATGGTGGGCTGCGCCCCCTGCAACTAGCAACGGCAACTGGACGCTGAACCTCACCCTCCACAACTAAGATTGAAAGGACAACAACTTGACTTGGAAAAAAGTCCTGGAAGTACACACTGTTCCCCAATAAAGTCCTGTTCCCCTTCCCCAATAAAAATCTTTAAAAAATAAAAGTTAATATAAGACCTGGTATTATATTATATTATATTAATCATATCATATCATATGTTATATAAGACCTGGTCTTATAGTAAAATAAGACTGGATCTTGTATTAATTTTTGCTCCACAAGACGCATTAGAGCTGATTGTCCGGCTAGGTCTTATTTTTGGGGAAACACGGTATAACTCACGTCTGAGCGAAGCGTGTCTGATACACATATTTTCTCTGTAAGGCACACCACAGCTTTTTGTGCTTAGGAATGCGAGCCAGTACTCCAGCCTGATACTCCGGCCATTTTGAACAATGAAATCCCCAACAAAAAGCACAAAAATGCAAAAAACCTGGCACGAAATAGCCATGAAAAGGGCACTGTGTACAATATGAGAGCTGAAACAAGAAGGCAGAGTGTTCCTTTGTTCAGCCTCTGACAGGAATGTGCACGTCAGGTGACTCTGACTGTTGGCTGCCCTGCCCATGTCCTCGACAGTACCACGAGTATTGGTTTTGGGGCTACAGATTCAGGGAGTAATTAAATTCGCAAATAGGAATCTGCCAGTAATGAGGACTGACTATTTTACTTCTTTTTGTGACTTTGAATTAAAGGTGTATAAATAAATAAATACCTGGCTGTTGGTTTTCACATCTCCCAAATATGTTTGCTTTAGTCCATAAAGTAGTCACGTGTCTGAGGTTTCTCAGTATAGCTTAAAGGCAAATGACCAGAAAAATGCCAGTTTGTTTGACCTTGTAATCTTGAGAGCTGAGGTATTGTAAACTTAGTGTGTGTTAGCAGATTGCTTGAACTTAATTGTAAAGTGCTCTGTTTAAAATTCGTTCTGTTAGGAAGTGTCTAATATTCCTCATATATTTATATAAGTAGGTTTATCTACATAGACAGATATATACCTTGTTTCCCCGAAACTAAGACCGGGTCTTATATTAAGGTTTGCTCCAAAAGACGCATTAGGGCTTATGCTCAGGGGATGTCATCCTGAAAAATCATCCTAGGATTTATTTTCAGGTTAGGTCATAGTTTCGGGGAAACACAGTAGATAGGGATTTTTTGGTTCTAACTTCAAGGAAAAATTGTTCATGCTATCTAATAGTCCTCTGTCAAATAGTATACTTACTGCTCTTAGAACACTTTAGGCTGTCTCGGCATACTATTAATATCAATTCTTACATTTATTGTTTTGTAGATGTGAAACTTCTAGCAGAATCTCTTCCTCGAAGAAATTCCTCCTTGCTGTTAGTCCGGTTGGGTGGACTGTTCCTTCGAGACCTGGCCACAGAAGGGACTATGTTTCCTCTTCTGGTCTTCCCTAATCCAGTACGTACAACAGTGGGCTGGTGAATCCATCTAGGGTGTTGTGAATTCTGGTCTGTTTTAGGCAAGCAATAAGTCATGTTAACTTGATGCATTTTGACATTTGATCATCTTGAGACAGGTGGACTGAATGAAAACAAACTGGAGTTAGATAAGTGTTTTGGACTCGTTGGAGAGCAAATGTTGGTGGAATTTATGGCATTGCCTTCTTCCTCTCCTGTGTTGTAGCCACCATGGACTAGTTTGCTCTGATTTGGAAGAAAATGCCATAAGCACCACTATTTTCTGCATTTCAAGGTCAATGTTTGGAATTCCTCTGTATCTGACAGTCATTTTCATGCGTTCTGACCCTTAGTCTCTCGATAGAAGCTCTCATCTCTCCAGAGTTCCAAAAGAGTACCACATCAAATTATATATATGCTAATTTTTTATATAGAATATCCTTTCTTAATTAGAAGATCTTTGATCTTATCAAATTGGCAAATATATGGTCAGAATAATGGTATATTTAGCCACTTACTCTGCCCATAAATTTTTTTGGGGGGATGTGTGAATTATGGAGAGGGTGGGAGTGCTGAGTGAAAGTTTGAAAAGCTATACACGTTTAATATTCATTTAGTAATCATTCATTAAATGTGCTGAATGCAAAGTAGCACACTGTCAGTACAAAGGAAGAGACGTGGCTTTACTAGGTTGGGAAAAGACACAAACTGGAGGGATCAGGCTGCAAGTCCTCAGTGAGGTGATATCTAATGAGTTCTGATTTGATTGTGCTGAGTGAGAGTGATGCCATAGGGTAAAACAGGAGTGTGTGTGTGTGTGTGTGTGTGTGCGCGGTGACTCATCCTCTCTCCCCCTGACATTGATGCGTTTTGTGTGTGTTTAATAGCAAAAAGAAGTTGGCCGAGTCTCACAGTCCTTTGGTCTCCAAACACCATCTGCAGACAGAAGTGATCGTTACCCTGGTAATTTGTCATATGTTCTTAAAACGAATCCTGAAAAATACGATGATTACAGATCGGTAGTCTTGATCAGCAGTAAAGAGGCGGTGTGTCCTGTTCTGTGCCCAGCGGTTGGCTGTGTGGATCCATGTTTGACTTGGAGGCAGCCTGGAGCTTTCTGTTAACCCGTGTATAACCGGGGCAACCTCCCAGGGCATCCGGATTCTTTGTTTCCCTCATGGGAGCAAATGCAACAACTGGTCTTGAGGTTTCCTGTTGCAATTAAGGGCCAATCCTTGTTGGGTTCTCTATTTTACAAAATGTGCATAAATGTGAACTAATTGGGAAATGAGGAAATGTCATTTCTCCAGAATTCTCCCCGGGTCTATTAAGAATTAGGAGATTGTTCTTTTGTTGTGTTCCATTTTCTTTCTCTGGTTCTTTCCCTTAGCTGTGGACCTAGACGACCCAGTTTTTGAAATGCTGTACGAGAGAAATCCAGTGCACAGCCATTTTGAGAGGCGGCTGAATGTCAGCACGAGGCCCTTGAACATCATATATAATCCCCAGGCCATTAAAAAAGTAGCAGACTTTTTCTACAAGGGAAAGGTTCATACCTCAGGTTAACTTTTTTGTTTGTTTGATCTTGTTTCTTTCTCAAGACATCTTTCCTGTCATTTCTGGTGCTCTCTGGAGAAGGGTTATTACATATTCAGATGACTGGGTAGTAGTAGGAGAGGCCTGCAGAGTGAGTGAATAGGGTTGTCCCTCATTATTGAATCAAAGTAGCGGGTCCCAGGAAAGTCACTTTTC
Organism: Rhinolophus ferrumequinum; assembly: GCF_004115265.2. NCBI lineage: Eukaryota > Metazoa > Chordata > Mammalia > Chiroptera > Rhinolophidae > Rhinolophus > Rhinolophus ferrumequinum. The sequence goes on from NC_046292.1 coordinate 8,365,525, forward strand.
TAAGAGCGATCAGTATCCTTAAATATTTTCTCCTTCTTTGCCTCCATTTAGCAAACATTTTTTAATACTTCCTATTCCATTAGGATGGTGGTTTCCTTGGCTCACCAGTGAATTTAGGAGGCATGTGCAAGAATTTCCTTGTAGACGACATGGGATCAGTGGTCTGTTTTACTTGCTTGGCGTCGCATTAAACCCTGCAGAGTTCATCACTGCCCTCTCCCATGTCATCATTAATTTATTTATGCCTTCCTTTGTTCCCCCAGAAGATTTGAAACAGTAGGTGCAGAAGAGCGTTTGTTGACAGGGAAATTGATAAAACAACATTATTTTGCTAAATGTATCCCTTCCCTCCCTCTTTATAGTAATGAAGCTGTTTTAGTGTTGGGTCCATTGTTTTGAATCTTCATATAAACGGTAGCCATAAATGTCTTGACTTCATTGCTCTATCACTGATCGAATTTAGAAGGCTTTTCCTTCTAAATTCCATTTTCTCTTTCAGTGCAGTATCTTCCTTTTAAGGATTTTGAAATATAGTGGTTTGGAATCTTTCAGACCATGGGTTGAGAAATTCTACTGTGTTTCCCCGAAAATAAGGCCTAGCCGGACAATCAGCTCTAATGTGTCTTTTTGAGCAAAAATTAATATAAGACCTGGTCTTACTTTACTATAAGACCAGGTATGATATGATATAATATTATATAGTATAGGATAGGATAATATACTATAATATAATACAATACAATAATATTACATAAGACCCGGTCTTACAGTAAAGTAAGACGCATTAGAGCTGATTGTCCGGCCAGGTCATATTTTAGGGAAACACGGTAGTAACTTTGGTTCCCTTCCCTCACGTACTGCCTTTCTCCCCACTACTGTCCCTCACCCATTTTTGCTTCTTTCCTGTTACCTTATGTAGTGCCAGGTCAGGCTGGAGTAAGGAACTGTTGTTGTAAAGACTGTTGTTTAGCTTTGGTGGAAATTCTTGTTGAGAACAGATGTTGCAGTTTTTCCTTCCACCCAGCCATTCGAAAATTTTGACTCTTGTATTTCTAATCTTGGCAGGTTTTGGTTATCAGTCTGAACTTGAGTTGAGAGTGGCTGAAGCTGCCCGAAGACAATATAACAAACTGAAGATGCAGACCAAGGCAGAAATCCGACAAACTCTTGATCGTTTGCTAGTGGGCGACTTCATTGTAAGTGGGCATATGTGCACACTCCTGGGGGCAGGGCAAGGGGCAGGCAGTCTTTCTGTCAAGTTCTTTACCTGCTGTAGCTGTGCTTATATCTGTATGCTGATTAAATTAAAAATATGAAATGTTTATCGGCTAGCAAAAAATATGTCCTTTACAGTCAGGGTTTAATGAGTAAAAGACCCCCGTCCCCCCAAAAAAGTGACTGATTAAATCATGTTCCTCCCTTGTACCAAATTTGGTACAAATGTGATCTTTTACAACTGCTCGTATTTATTCCATGTTTTGGACTTGATATTTTGCAAATAAGAGCACCCCCTTTTTACTTACTGTTATCAAAGGAAAAACAACTAGATGGACGCCCAGGTTTTCATTCCAGGGTGTGATGGTCCCTTTGTGATGCTAAGTGACCAGCTGATGCAAGGATGCCATAAACAGGGAGAGCCAAGAAACATCTTAACAGTCCAGCAAAACTTGGTTTCTGACAGTGGCATGAGGTGCCCTGCTGAGGTGCCACCGAAGGGGCAGTTAGAGTGTGGCTTCCTCGGGGCAGTGTGGGCCAGTCGGGAGTGCAGGGAAGGCAGGCAGGTGTGTGTAGTGGGGGAGGGAGCATTACTCCTGTGGTTTGGTTTTGTATGTGACTTTCAACACAAATTACAATTAGTATCCTCTTATCTTAGACAAAGAGGTCTCCTTTTGATAATATGCAAATTAGCTTTCACTACATACCTTGAGATTAATCTTAGTTGCAGGGAAGAACAGGTAACAAATTCATGAATTGTTGTATTTTTAATATTTCAAATATCAAAGCTCATGTTTCTCACTAAGATATTTTGGCATGGAAGTCCTTGGTTACCAATGTCCAATGTCCATGAAGGGAAAAAAAAAAGCTTGAATTTCTATGTTTATTCGAGTTCAGCATTTCTGCAATACTTTAAGGTATTAAGTTCTGTAAATTTAGAAATAAGATATTTCTTAAACCATGGCTCATCAAAGAGCAGACAAACCTCCAAACCAGTAATTTACTAACTTTCCTCCCACATCAGACTTTGCCTGTGCTAATAATGTTTTAAATCCTCAAGCATTTGGCTACTTTTGTTTTAAACTTTCGCTCTATTACCATAGACCATTAAGTCATGCTGTGACACTAGGTGTGGCTTTCAGAAAGGCGTGAGGCAATTGCAGTTATTTGATTAATTGTAGTTTATTTTATTCCTATAGGAGGAGAGTAAGCGGTGGAGTGTGCGACTAGATATTTCTGCCCCTCAAGTGATATTTCCTGATGATTTCAAATTCAAGAATCCTGTGTTAGTTGTTGTGGATCTAGGAAGAATGCTGCTGACAAATACCCAAGGTATAGTGTGAAGTCATGGAAACACATCTTGGTAGATTGATCTGTCCTTCTTTGCTTAATCAAGTAAAGCTTAGGAAAAGGTTTAACGCTTTTAAACTCCAAAGTTCACTTGTTGCTTTTGTAATAATAGCTTTATTAAGATGCTTTTTAAAATGTACAATTCAGTTGTTTTTGCATGTTGATAGAATTGTGCAACTGTCTCTGTTATCTAATTCCAGAACTTTCGTCATCCCCAGAAGAAATTCTACACCCATTAGCAGTCACTCTCTTACCCACTCTCCCAGCCCCTGCCAACCACTAATCTTCCTGTCTCTATGGATTTACCTGTTCTGAACATTTCATAACAGTGGAATCATACAATATGTGGCCTTTTGTGTCCGGCTTCTTTCACTTAGCGTAATGTTTTCAGGGTTTATCCATGTTGTATCGTATATCAGTATTTCATTCCCATTGTACGGATAGACCATCTTTTACTTATCCATTCATCAGTTGATGCACATTTGTGTTGTTTCCACTTTCTAGCTATTAAGAATTATGCTGCTGTGAACATTCACATACAGGCTTTTGTATAGTAGACGTGTATTTTCAGCTTCTTGGGTATACTTCAGGGTGGAATCGCTGGGTCATATGCTGACTTTATGGTCAACATTTGAGGAACTGGCAGATAGTTTTCCAAAATGGATGTACCATTTTACTATCTTATTAGCAATGTATGAGGGTTCCAATTTCTCTACATCTTCGCCAACATGTGTTGCCTTTCTTTTAAATTATAGCCATTTTTATGGGTGTGAAGTAGTATCTCATTGTGGTTTTTGTCTGTCTCATGTGCCATTTCATATTTTAATGAACATCATTTCTCAGAGCTTAATTTCAGGAATAGAGGTTTGATCTATTAAGGGATAATACAGAGACTCCAGTACAAAAAGAGACTCCTGGAAGGTAGTTTCATTACTATTATTAGAACCAAAAAGAAAGTCATTATTTACCTTGAGTTGGTAGGGAAGAAAGAGAGGATTCATGGGGTTAGAGAGATTGAGGAAGTTTATCAAATAATCTCAACTTTATTTCACTTCACTGAAAAGACCCAAAAGAGGAGAAGAGGGTAGAGGATTTGAGCAGGAGTGGGAAAGTTTGGTGCTAAAGGGACTGTTAAAAGGGAATGAGATTGGGAGAAAAGGATCATGCAGCTCTAGAAAGCACGTGCTTAAATTTATAAAATACAAACATGGAACAGAAACATAGGTGACCAAAGCCAGTGGTGTGTTTTTGTAGTTGTCTCAGCCCCGCTCAGCTGTAAAGGAGGGGGGCGGCTAAGAGCATGGACTCGGCTAGAACATGGCGTACTGAGCAGTTACTGCCTGCCCAGCGCTAACCTAGCACTTGGGTGCTAGAGTAAGACAGAGTAGAGAGTATGGTGTTGAGTAAGACAGAGGAGACCTCTGCTCTGGTGGAGCATTCTAGTGGGGGGAACAAAATGAACACATAGACAAATACGGGAAAAAGTAAACAAGTAATTATGGAGAGTGATGTGGCAAAGGTTGATGATAGCAGCTCATGGCAGTGTAGCTCCGACGGGGGGAAGCAGTTTTGGACAACAGGTAGTTCGTTTTTGCACCCTGACCTGTGTTCCTATGTCAGCAGGTCTCCATCTTTTCTCATGTTCATAGACTTTCTCTTTGTGTTTTGATTGCAAAATTAATAGTTAAGTTCACACTGAATAAATGGTAAGTACAGAATATCATGCTTAGAGTTTTCATCCATTTATTTTCTCAAATTGGAGTTGGTCGATTCTTTACTTTTCTTGATTAGTGCATTAAAGGAAAGAGGCAGGCAAGAGCAGACATAGACTTTGAATCTTCTCTTTTTTACCCGCAGATGACTCCAAGAGGAAAAGTGGGGATGGGTCCACATCTGAAGACAATCAGTTTAGTGATGATGAGTATAAGACCCCTCTAGCCACACCGCCCAACACCCCGCCCCCCGAGACAAGCAGCAGTAACGGGGAGAAAACACCTTCGTTTTCTGGAGTTGAGTTCAGTGAAGAGCAGCTCCAAGCACATTTGTTGAGCACGAAGATGTATGAGAGGTACTCCCTGTCCTTCATGGACCTCCAGATCATGGTTGGACACGTGAAGGACAATTGGAAGCATGTCCAGGATATTGACGTGGGGCCAACCCACGTGGTCGAGAAATTCAACGTTCATCTACAGTTAGAACGCCGATTGATTTATACTTCAGACCCCAAGTTCCCTGGAGCCGTGCTCTCAGGCAACCTGCCAGACTTAAAAATCCACATCAATGAAGATAAAATATGTGCCCTAAAGAATTGCTTTGCCCTCCTCACCACCCCAGAAATGAAGACTTCCGACACTCAGATTAAAGAGAAGATTTTCCCCGAAGGTGGTCAGCGGGGAAGTTTGCAAGACTCCGTCATGAACTTAACCCAGAGCATCGTGATGTTGGAGCAGCATACCCGGGAGGTTCTGGTGGAGTCACAGCTCCTCCTGGCTGAGTTTAAAGTGAACTGTATGCAACTTGGTGTGGAGAGCAATGGCCGGTACATTTCTGTGCTCAAGGTATTTGGTACCAACGCTCACTTTGTGAAGAGGCCTTACGATGCTGAAGTCTCCCTAACTGTCCATGGTTTACTCCTGGTGGACACCATGCAGACATATGGTGCTGATTTTGACCTTTTGATGGCTTCACATAAGAACTTGAGCTTCGATATCCCAACAGGAAGCCTCCGGGATAGCAGGGCCCAGTCTCCTGTCTCTGGATCCAGTGCGGTTCACTTCACTCCTGCTGCCACGCCGAACGACCGATCAGCTACTAGCGTTTCACTGGACAGAATTCTCACCAAAGAACAAGAGTCCCTCATTAAATTGGAATATCAGTTTGTAAGTTCAGAGTGCCCGTCGATGAATTTGGATAGCTCTCTTCAGGTGATTTCATTGCAGGTGAATAATTTGGATATTATCCTAAATCCAGAGACAATCGTGGAGCTGATTGGTTTTCTTCAAAAATCCTTTCCCAAGGACAAAGATGATGTGAGTCCTCAGCCTTTAATGACTGATTTTGAAAAAAGCTTTTGGGAAGAAGGAACTTATCAATCTACATATGAACAAAACACTGAGGTTGCAGTAGAAATCCACAGGCTTAATTTACTGCTCCTTCGGACAGTGGGAATGGCAAATGGAGAGAAATATGGCAGGAAAATTGCAACTGCAAGTATAGGTGGCACCAAAGTTAACGTCTCAATGGGTAGCACATTTGACGTGAATGGTTCTCTTGGCTGTTTGCAGCTTATGGATTTGACACAAGATAATGTTAAGAACCAGTATGTTGTCAGCATTGGGAATTCCATAGGCTATGAAAATATCATCAGCGATATTGGCTACTTTGAATCTGTATTTGTCAGAATGGAAGATGCAGCCCTCAACGAAGCTTTGAGTTTCACATTTGTTGAGAAGTCTAAACAGGAATGTTTTCTCAACCTCAAGATGGCTTCCTTGCATTATAACCACTCTGCTAAATTTTTGAAGGAGTTGACAATGTCCATGGATGAACTGGAAGAAAATTTTCGAAGTATGCTGAAAAGCGCAGCCACCAAAGTGACCACAGTCCTAGCTACCAAGACAGCTGAGTACAGTGAGATGGTATCACTCTTTGAAACTCCAAGGAAGACACGGGAATCCTTTATCTTGGAAGAAAATGAAATATATGGATTCGGCCTCGCTCCCTCTCATTCCGACACTGTAAAGCTAATCTTGAACATCAACATTGAATCGCCAGTTGTTTCTATCCCTCGGAAGCCTGGGAGCCCTGAGTTGCTGGTAGGCCACTTGGGACAGATATTCATCCAGAATTTTGTGGCAGGAGACGATCAATCCAGAAGTGACCGTCTGCAGGTGGAAATCAAAGACATTAAGTTATATTCTTTGAATTGTACCCAGTTGGCAGGCAGAGAGGGTCCTGGGTCTGACGTAAGTCGGGCATCTTGCCCTCCTTCTGGGTCTGCCAGTGTGAATAGTCAAGAGGAAGCTCATTTCACCCGACATGATTTCTTTGAATCTTTGCATAGAGGTCAAGGTGAGGAGCATCAATCACGTCTCATTTTGTTTCAAATTCCAAACCCAGCTCGTGTGTAGTTTGCTTAAAACAACGACAAAAACCTTTTCTTTTAGAATTATCCCCAGTAATATTTAAGACATCATAATGGAATTTTAATAGATGGTTTCACATTAGCTTGGTATGTTTTTAACTTTTTTCACTGAGTGCCATATTTGGAAATTTCTTTTTAAGTGTCCCTCTTTGAAATTGGGTGAGTGCTCATGCATAGGGATTTTTCAGTGAGTGGATTCTGTTAAAGACTATTACTTAATTTGGTTAAATACATTTGATTTTTCAATTCCTAAGCTGTAGATCTTTCCTGGTTAAATATTGTAGTCCAGACAGCTGGCAGGATTGACATCAATGGAATATGAAGTTTAGTCAGTGGATGTTATGTTCTCCTTTTAATATTCTGCCACCTTTTGTAATGGGTTGGTACAGGGCTCTAGGAATAACATACCTGTCTTTGGGTTCTCGATCTGATATGTTAAAACCTGACGGACGGTTCACTCTGTTCCTGCTTGGCGTCCCTCAGAAATCAGGGCCGCCCTGGAGCAGAGCTTTATTTATTGGCTAAGAAATGAATACCTTTGAGAACTTCTCCTCTAGCTTCTCAAATGTTAATTCACTGACTCATTTACGTACTTACCAAGTGATTGCTTTCTCTGCTTGGGATAAAAGTCGTTCACTTAGAACCTTATATTGTCCTGGATTCTGATTTAGGCCCGTTGAGAGGAATCAATCTGTATCTGAAAGCTGGGTAAGGATGAGCAATTTGATTTAGAAACCGCCAGCTTGGGAGACTAAGAGAAACTTAATGTAGACCCTGGCCTGGATTAATGTTTTCCATATCATACTTTGAAGCCACCAAATGGAGCATGTCAGGAAAATATTGTTTTTTTTTGTGTATATATTCATCTTGTGCCTCTGCTCACTACGAGTTTTGGTCTTGGGATAGTCATCAAAGTTTGTACTCAATCGTGGACCTCGTGGTCTAAGAGGAGTAACTCATGGGCTCTATGTTACGTAGCCTGCATGTTACCAGCAATTGTGCAGTAAATGTACAGTAAATGTTGGTGTGTTCAGAATGTCCTTTCCCCTCTCTCACGCCAGCCTTTCACATCCTGAACAACACCACTATTCAGTTTAAACTGGAGAAGATCCCTATAGAGAGAGAATCAGAGCTGACTTTCTCCCTTAGTCCAGATGATCTGGGAACTTCTAGCATCATGAAGATCGAAGGCAAATTTGTCAATCCAGTTCAGGTAAGCACCTTACTGATTCTCATGTCAAGACAGTTGAAGTCACATATTTATTTTATATTTATGTTATATGCATTTGTATTTTGTTATGTATGTAAACTGTTCAAAGAGATATCATTAATGCGTGTTACTGATAACTTGTTCCATGGAGTAAACATGTCCTTTTATCGTGTCCTTTTATCACTGGGGAATCAGTCTTGTTAGCCTTCTTCAGTGGAGGAGGGGTGAGTTACACAGAGGAAGAGGGCAGACCCTTAATTCCATTGCCATTGAGAAACGAGGAAAATTACTGCTTAAGTAGTCAGTGTCTCTTTCCCAGGAGGACATAATTCTTGTCACACTTTGACAAACTTGGCCCGTCCTATAAAACAATCTGATTATCTGAGCTGTTGACAGATTCTTTCAAAGGAGAATTAGTCTTGCCCTCTTTGAAATGAGATTGGCCAGAATAGGAATTTGTGTGTGTGTGTGTGTGTGTGCGCGCGCGCGCGCACGTGCACGTACGCGTGCGTACACGTCATCCCTCTTCCTTTAAAAGTGTCGTTTTTCTTTCACAGGGACAAGGGCAAAGAACATAACATAAAATAGCAAAGCCAGGCAGGATCTTAGGACACTGGACTGTTGGGCAGTAATTGATCACTAGTCTGTCTGGCAGCTGCTCTGGGGTAATATCAGAGTGCTCTTAACAGAACTGTGTACCTTTTGACATCAGTGGTTCCTGGATATGGGTCTCTGGGTGAGAGAACTTTCCCCAAAGCTTTCCCAAAGAATTTTTCACCTTCAATGTAGCACATAATGTGAATTCTGTTGGATTCCACTGACATAGTCTTATGGTTGACTTAATACTGTTTTTGATAAAAAAATTACTTAAAATAATTAAAAAGAATTCTTTAAGTTATCGATCATTGATATTTAATAATTAATAATTTAACTCAGTAACTTAAATAATTTAAAGTATTTTATTGTGAAAAAACTTTAAACATACACAAAAGTGATGGAACAGTCTAATGAACCTTACATATCCATCACTCAGATTTTTTTTTTCCCATTACTCAGATTTTAAGGCAAACGCCGGGCTTCATGCCATTTTTACCACACTCGAATACTGCTGTTCTCATGCTTTACAAAATTAACGAGGATTCCTTGGTGTCATCTAAATTTTAATCCATTTTCTGATTTCAGAAACATTTTCGATTGTTTCAAAAATGTCTTTTAACTTTTTTCATATTTTTAATAACTTTATTTTTCAATTATGGTTGACATATAGTATATTAGTTCCAACTATACAACATAGTGATTAGACATTTATATAACTTGTGAGGTAATCCCCCTGATAAATCTGGTACCCACCTGACAACATACATAGTTATTACAATATTTTTGACTATATATTCCTTAGACTGTACTTTATATCCCCATGACTATTTTGTAACTACCAATTTATACTTCTTAATCCCTTTCCCTTTTCCTCTCATCTTCCCAATCCCTCTCCCATCTGGCAACCCTCAAAATGTTCTCTGTATCTTTGAGTTTGTTTCTATTTTGTTTGTTTCTTTTATTCTTTAGATTCTACATATAAGTGACATCATATGGCATTGTCTTTGTCTGACTTACTCTACTCATCATAATACCCTCTAGGTCCATCCATGCTGTTGTAGATGGCAAAATTTCATTCTTTTTTATGGTTGAGGAGTAGTCTATTGTATATATGTCCACCTCTTCTTTATCCATTCATCCATAGATGGAAACCCAAGTTTCTTCCATATCCTGGCTATTGTAAACAATGCTGCAATGAACATAGGGATGCACATGTCCCTTTGCAGTCGTGTTTTGGGTTTCTTTGGATAAATTCCCAGAAGTGGGATTACTGGGTCCTTCTTTGTTTCTTGTTATAGCCTTTGTTTTAAAGGCATTTTTGTGTGGTATAAGTATTGCTACCTCAGTTTTTTATTTTCCGTTTCCATTTTCATGAAATATCTTTTTGTATTCCGTTACTTTCAGTCTGTGGATGTCTTTTGATCTGAAGGGAGTGTTTTGTAAGCAGCATATGTAAGGGTCTTGATTTCTTACCCATTCAGACACCCTATATCTTTTGGACATTTTAACCCATTTACATTTAAAGTAATTATTGCTAGATATGTAGTTACTGCCATTTTATTATTCATATATATATTTTTTTCTTCTTCTTCTTCTTAAAGAAGTCCCTTTAACCTTTCTTTTAATGCTGGTTTGGTGGTGATAAATGCTTTAGCTTTTTCTTGTTTGGGAAGCTATTTATTTTTCATTTCTAAACGATAGTTTTGCTGGGTAGAGTAATCTTGCTGTAGATACCTCTTTGGGTTCATCCTATGTGGGACTCTGTGCTTCCTGGGCTTGTATATATATTTTTTTTGCCAGGTTAGGGAAATTTTCCATCATTATTTTTTTAAATACGTTTTCAATTCTTTACTTTCTTCTCCTTCTGGTACCCCTGTTATGTGAATGTTGGTAAGCTTGATATTGTCCCAGAGGCCCCTTAAACTCTCCTCACTTTTTTGAATTCTTTTTTCTTTTTGCTCTTCTGATTGGGTGTTTTCTGCTACCTTATCTTCTAAATTGCTGATTCTATCCTCTGCTTCATCTAATCTACTGTTGATTCCCTCTAATGTACTTTTTATTTCAGTTACTGTATTCTTCATTTCTGACTGGTTCTTTTTTATGTTTTCTATCTCCATTTCTGAGTTTCCTACCTCTTGTAGTTCTCACTGAGATAATGAGCATCCTTATAATCAGTATTTTGAACTCTGCATCTGGTAGATTACTTGTCTCCATTTTGCTTAGTTCTTTTTCTGGAGCTTTGTTCTGTTCTTTCATTTGGGACGTGTTTCTTTGTCTCTCCATTTTGGCTGCCTCCCAGTGTTTCTTTCTATGTATTAGGTAGGGCTGCTATGACTCCCAGTCTTAGTTGAGTGGCCATATGTAGTAGGTGTCCTGGGGCGCCCAGTGGTGCATTCTCCCTGGTCACCAGAGCCGGGTGCTCCACGTATGTCCCTTGTGTGGGTTGTGTGTGCCCTCCTGTTGTAATTGAGCTTTGGTTGCTGTTTGCATGTCAGTGGTTGAGATAGACCCTCCTCAGGCTGATGTGTTGTGAGGACTAGCCATGACTACATGGCTAGTGGGAGAGCTGTTGTTGCAGGGCTGACCCACAGAGCAGGATTCACTTTAGTGGGCATCTGGTGCCTGCCCAGTCTGCCCTTTGGGTGTGTCATGCATTGAGGCAGCTGAGTGGTGCTCTGGCTTTGAGTTGGCCACCAGGCATGCTGGTCCCATGACCTCTTGGTAGGGGCCCCGCCATAGCCCAAGTTTAGTGTGTGCCCTGCCTGGGGCTCCCTGGAATGAGCCACAAAGCAATCTGCAGATGGCTGCCATCAGTGCTGTGCGTGGAGGTGCCTGGGAGAGGCTAAGCTGTGAACCAAGGCCAGCTGCTACTAGTGCCGGGCTTGGGGCTACTCAGCAAGAGATACAGGGCATGCAGAGGCCAGATACTTGCCTGGTTTTTGTGAACCTTTGAGAGATTTTAGGAACATACACGGTATGATCCAAGATAAGCCACTTGTATGGAAAAGCCACTGGAAGCAGTTTGAATGGGCCTGGAAGTGGGTAGGGCAGGGTCTCGGACTCACCAGGGCGGGGCAAACTTTGTAGCTACATTGATGGAGACTCAGAGATAGCAGCCACTTGCATTTCCTGGGAGGGCCAAAGGCTCAACAACGGAACAATGAATTCTGCCAGCACTTCTGTCTGGGAGAAAGCTGTCCCTCCAGCCCTCATCCCGAGGCCAGACAATTTAGTTCCTCCCCGTATGTCCCTGGCGCCTTTGCACCTGCTGCCCTAGTGCTGAAGCTCAGAGCCAGTCAATCTGTCAGCGAGTAAGTTCGTGCATGGTCCCTTTAAGAGGATCACCTGGGACTGCAGCTACCCTCCATCTCACTCAGCCACAGTCTCCGCTGGTTTTCACAGCCAGAAGTTATGGGGACTTCTCTTCCTGGCACTGGAACCCTGGGCTGGGAGCCTGACATAGGGGTGGGACCCCTCGCTCCTCAGGGGGGACCTCTGCAGCTGAGATAGCCCTCCCTATTTTTAACCGCCACACACGGGGTGCGACCAGCCCATTTCACATCACCACTCCTCCTACCAACCTCGAACGTGGCTTCTCCTGTATGTCCTTAGTTGTAGGACTTCTGTTCAGCTAGACTTCAGGCGATTCTCAGTACTGGTTCTGTAGTTTGGTTGTAATTTTGATGTGGTCGTGAGATGATGTAAGCACAGCATTTACTTATTCCTCCACCTTGACGGGAAAGCCAATGTCTTTTCACTTTTGGTTTGTTCGAATCAGGATCCAAAGAAAGTCCATGCATTGTATTTATGTGATACATCTTGTGGGTCTCTATTAACTTAGTTTTCCCCTCATTTTTTACCCTATGCCCTTATTTTGTTGTGAAAACCAGGTCAGCTCTCTTGTAGAATGTCCCACATTCTGGATTAGGCTGTTTGTTTGTGGTGTCACTTAACTTGTTCCCCCACATTCGCTGTAAACTGTAACTTTACAGGTTTAATTGGATTCACGTTCTTTTTTGGTTTTTTTGGGGGGCAGGGGCAGACACTTCAAAAGGTAGTGCTGTGTACTTCATATCGCGTTGTGTCAGGAGGCCTGTGATGTCTAGTTGTCTCTTTGTTGGTGATGCTAAAATTGGTGATTGCATTCAAGTGGCCGGAACCTGATCCCTCCATTGAAAAATTCTCTGTCAATCATTCCTAGAAGGGCTTATTCCACCGATGAACTGGGACGGGATAAATTATTTAATTAGGGGTTACAAAATGGTCACTTTTTAATTCTATCATTTTTATATCGGTTTGGAATTCCTGTGTTAAAAATTGCCCTTAAGTAAATAAAAAACTTGACTGAAAATGTTTTTAGTAAGAAATTGTAATTGAAAACAAAGTAAGGGAGAAAGGAAACATGAGTAATCTTGGATCATCCTTATTATCATTAAAAAGTACTGTCTGTTTGTCTAGCTCACTAAACATAGGTTGTTATACTAATTGGTGATGGCCTGTGAGTTTTAGAACCAATGGTCTTATTTCTCAGCCCTGTAGTGTAACCACGTTAGACTTTTGGCCATGTTCCCTTCAATTTCTGCAGTTGTCTTTGTGGGGTTAGAGTGACTTTGCTGACTCAGGCCTATGATCAGTGGTACTTATTGAACATTTATTGTGTCTAGATTATTCTGTGAGGTACCAGGGGAGGGCCTTGTGAATAGACATGGGTTAGAGAGAGGTAAGGACAGAAAAGAAACAGGAGACGGTCCTTGCTATCCAGTAATTTATAATCACTCAGGGGAAACCCATACAAATCAGCTTTGGAAATCTGTCGGCAGTGTAGCCGAGTGCAATTCATGCAATTCATGATAGTAGCGGAATAACTGAGTTTTTCTCTTTGCATACAGGTGGTGTTAGCAAAGCATGTGTATGAGCAGGTGTTACAAACGCTGGATACTCTCGTGTATAGTGAAGATCTCAATCAGTTTCCAGGCAGTGCCCCCTCCTCACCTTGCCCTAATTCTCCTCTGCCTTCCCTCAGTACCTGTGGAGAGCCTTCCATTGAAAGGAAGGAGAATGGATTGTTCAGCCACTCCAGCCTTTCTAACTCTTCTCAAAAGTCCTTGTCTGTGAAGGAAGTGAAATCCTTTACCCAGATTCAAGCCAACTTTTGTATATCAGAGCTTCAAGTTCAGCTAAGTGGAGATCTGACTTTGGGGGCCCAGGGGCTTGTGAGCTTAAAGTTTCAGGATTTTGAGGTGGAATTCAGTAAAGACCATCCTCAGACTCTCTCCATTCAGATCGCCCTGCGCTCTCTGCTGATGGAAGACTTACTGGAGAAGAATCCAGATTCCAAATATAAGAACCTGATGGTGTCTCGGGGCGCCCCTAAGCCTTCTAGTTTAGCACAGAAAGAATACCTTTCTCAGTCTTGCCCTTCAGTGTCCAATGTAGAGTATCCTGATATGCCTCGGTCTCTCCCTTCTCACGTGGAGGAAGCACCCAATGTCTTTCAGCTGTATCAAAGACCCACCTCGGCATCCCGGAAGAAGCCCAAGGAAGTCCAGGATCAGGACTGTCCCTTGACCCCACCACCTTCTCCAACAGTAGATGAGCCCAGGATATTCGCTGGAAAGAGTAAATTTGATGATTCCTTGGTCCACATCAATATATTCCTGGTAGATAAGAAGCATCCCGAATTTTCTTCCATTTATAACCGCGTGAACCGAAGCATCGATGTTGATTTTAACTGCTTGGACGTGCTCATCACGCTGCAGACCTGGGTTGTGATACTAGATTTCTTTGGAATTGGCTCCACTGCAGACAACCATGCAATGAAGGTGCCGCCTGAGGACCCTCTGCAAAACGTGAGGTCGGAGTCAAACGCTGTACCAGAGTCTGAACTTCAGGACCCAGTTAACACCAAGCTGGATCTCAAGGTATCAGTTCCCTTTCACTCCTTGAAGTTCTAAGAATGCATTTTGGTTTGTTTATTTGAATGCTGTCTTTCTACATTTACTCTAAAAACTAGGTCTTATTGGCAGGGGAGCTATGTAGTCTTCTAGATGTAGGTTACCAAAGGGTAGACGTTACTATCTGACAAAGGTTTTTGTGTAAATTCCGTCTGGAGGCAGGGAAAATAAATGGCTTAAGTAACTTTTTGTCTTTCCTTTGGGTTGTACTGTATAATTCAGTTGGTTACTTAGCTTCTCTGAGCCTCAGTTTCCTCATCTTCCATCATCTAAGGAAGATAAGTACATGAGGTAATGTGTGTAAGGCACCCTGCAAAGTGTCTAGTACATAGTAGGTCCTTTACAATGTGGCTTTTATCATCATCTCCCCACACACTCAGAACATTTCTGGCCTTTCATTGAGGGCAACAATACAGCTGTAAGGAATGAAGTCTCAAAAGTCAGACTGCCTGGGTTGGAAGCCTGGCACTTTTGTTATTCACAAAATACAGCTATTTGGCCCTGGGCAAATTTTTTAACCTCTTTTTCCCTCCATTTTCTCATCAATAATCTGAGGGTGTTAAATGGTGCCTATGCCATCGGGTTGCTGCAAGGATTCAATGAGGTAATATAAGTAAGGCCCTTTGCACAGTGTGCATGGCTTGAAATAAGAGTTCAGTGAATGATAGCTATTACTATTTTTACTATTACATGGATCGCCATACTTGTAACTTGTCCTTGGTACTCATTGCAAATGTTTAAAAACACAGGAAGACAGCATTTGAATTTAAGGCTGTTCTGCTCTGTGTCATCAAACAGTGAGGTGTGGCAGTATTACATTTAAGGACCAGTTGGTGGTACATCGCTGTAGCTAGTACCAGCCCTGGGCCCTGGGCCCCTGCTAGCGGCTGGTTACATTTGTGTGCGTCGAGGATGAAGTTCTCCCTGGACGCATCTTAGCATGAGTGGACTTGCGTTTGCTGATGGGGAGAAGTCAGGGAGGAGAACCATGTTTTATTTAGTTGCTCTTTTCTTATTTTCTTAGCTGGCAGTAGGCTTCAGTCCTCGGGAAAGGCGAGAGCTCTCTGAAGAGTTGGGCATGAACCAGTTTTACCCCTCAGTGTGACTGGATGCCTTTGCAGAACTCTGTGGCCTCTGGTACCTTGTTTAGCAAGATGAACGGCACCTGGAGAGGCTTCCCTCATTCCTTTGGACTCCACGTGTTCGTGACTGTCACGTTGTTCTTTGGTGCCCCTAGTAACTACCTGCCTTAGGAACCCTTTCGTGTTCGGTGTGGAGCGCTTCTAGGGGCTTTGCGTAGATGGATGTAGCTGGTTTCACAAGAGAACAAGACTAGATAAATGCCCCTCAACAATGCACTTTTTTAGAGTAAGAATTTTTGAGAACATTTTTATCACGAAGATTTTCAAACACATCACAAATAGAATAGTATAATGAACCCCCATATTCCCAAGCCTGTGAGATTCATCACATTTACTTTATTCCTTTTTCACCTCTTTGCTGATGTATTTTTTTATTTATTTATTTTTTTATTTTTAATTTATTGGGGTGACAATTGTTAGTAGAATTACATAGATTTCAGTTGTGCAATTCTGTATCACATCATCCATAAATCACACTGTGTGTTCACCACCCAGAGTCATTGCTGATGTATTTTAAAGCAAGTTCCACGTATATCATTGCACCTCTATGTACTTCAGTATTCATTTCTAAAAAATACAGACTTTTCTTTTTATAACCACAATGCATTGTCACATCTAAATTAACAAGAGTTTCTTGGTACTACTTAACACCCACCAGTCCATACTTGGATTTCCCTGATTGTCTCAAAATGCCCATTTCCTGGTGCATTGTAGAGGAATGAATGGTTTAAGAAACTTCATGTCTTTCCTTTGATCTCCACAATTCAGTGGAATACTTTGCTTTTTCGCGCCGTAGTTTCCTCCTCTACAACATGAGGAGCATTCAGTAAAATGCCATGAATGCTGGGAATGGAGATCCAGGTGCGGTTCACACATTGCATTTGCTGTCTTGTTTCTTAAATCTCCGTTAATTAAGTCAGCCTTTCTCCCCTTTATTTCCCCCATGCAATTGACTTGGAGAAACTGGGTTAGCGTGCTGTACTGTCCCACGGTCCAGATTTGTCTGTTTCCTTGGGGTGCCATTTGACTTCTTTTATCTTCTAATTTTAGAGATGGAAGTTAGTTTCAGACACTTGGTCAGATTCAAGTTCAACTCTTGGGTAAAAGCATTTCTTACATGGTGCTGAGTGCATCCTGTAGCATTACGTCAGGAGTGTACAACATCTGGTTGTCCCACTTTTAGTGACGCCAAGATTCATGCTAAGATAGTGGTTCAGGTGGTGACAGCTGGATTCCTCCAAATGAAGCATTTTTAGACCCAGTGTATGTTATTTTGGTGATTAAGTGACCAGAGGGTTTATATTTCCCCCTTAACGATTATCTCATTCCCTTGAGATCCTTTTGTGGTCTGTGTCAAAAAGCTTATTGCAAGGGGACCTCTGTGGCTCTGGAGCGTCCCCTAAGCGCATTGCTCCGTCTGCAGTTATCACCCCTTTTTTCCCTGCCTTCTTCTACAAGTGTTTTTCCTTCTTTCCTCATCTCATTTTCTTTCTTTCCCCCATCTTTTTTTCCCCTAATCATTTATTCATCCAACATTTCTGGGCACCTACTTTGTGGTCGGCACTGAAGATTAAGGGGTTAGCACGGCACGGTCTCAGCCATTCGGGAGCAGTGAGTGTGAACTGAGGTTTGAACTTCCGCGTGCTCCTTCATTGTCCCCAGTGATGGCACTCAGACGTGCCTGCCTCAACACATCCTAGACGTACACGTCCTTTGAATATTTCAGATAACAATATTACAATACAGAATTTATTTATTACAAAGAATGTTATTCCTAAGACAGAAGATTTTGACTTTCTTTTGTTTTCACTTGTTCTTGGAAAGAATGTCTTTTTTTTTTTTTTTTTTTTTAAATTGGGGAACAGTGTGTACTTCCAGGCCTTTTTTCCAAGTCAAGTTGTTGTCCTTTCAGTCTTAGTTGTGGAGGGCGCAGCTCAGTTCCAGGTCCAGTTGCCGTTGTTAGTTGCAGGGGGCACAGCCCACCATCCCTTGCGGGAGTCAAACCAGTAACCTTTGTGGTTGAGAGGACATGCTCCAACCAACAGCCATCCGGGAGGCAGCTCAGCTCAAGGTGCCGTGTTCAATCTTAGTTGCAGGGGGCAGAGCCCACCATCCCTTGTGGGACTTGAGGAATTGAACTGGCAACCTTGTGGTTGAGAGCCCACTGGCCCGTGTGGGAATCAAACCAGCAGCCTTCGGAGTTAGGAGCATGGAGCTCTAACCGCCTGAGCCACCAGGCCGGCCCCAAGTCATTGTTTTCAATCTAGTTGTGGAGGGCCCATGTGGGAATCGAACCGGCAACCTTGGGGTTATGAGCACTGCGCTCTAACTAACCAACTCAGCCACCCGGCCGCCCTGGAAAGAAAATCTTTGACTGTGGTTCCTAGATGAAGTCCCAATAGTCAACAGGGGCTTCAATTAAGTATTTGTCCAAAGACATTAAGCAGGATTCTAAATTACATGTATCATTTTGTTTTGACAGATTTCTTAGTGTGAGACTTAATGAACCTCTATGAGTGATGACAGAAGAGTGCAATATTAAAGATAAATGCAAAAATGAGAAAAATTGTTTCATAATGTAAAACATTTCACTAACAGAGCCTAGACAAGGCAAACATAGATGAAGACACCACAGGACCTGGGTTTTAGATTGCGCAGTTGAGTTCTTTTTTCATCAGCTCCTTCCTTAGATTTGACTGGCTAAAGAAAGCTGAAATGAGATTGGCATCCACAAAAGCTTCAGATCTCCTGAGCCTCTCTGTGTCTTCCTTGATTTTTGTTCTGCTGTTTGCCTGAAAGTTGCCCTGTTTTCTGCAGTAATATTTGCCTTGCTCTGTCTTCTGTGTTCTTAGGTTCACTCGCTCTCTCTCGTGCTGAATAAGACCACCAGTGAGCTTGCGAAAGCGAATGTGTCCAAATTAGTGGCACACCTAGAAATGATTGGTAAGTGGGGAAAAATCAAACTTGCAAAATCTGGTAAGAATTTCAACATCTTGCTCACAAATCGCTTTGTCCTCACATGCTAAGTAAGGTGTGGAGGCAGTGGCTTGATTGTGGTTGTTGGTCTGGCCGTGACTTGTGGTGGCGTTTCCCAGATACCGGCCTATGGAGCAGAATCGTCTGGACAGGTTGTTAAAAACGCAGGTGTCTGGCGCACCCCACCCCATCCCAGGAATCCGATTCAGTAGGTCGGCATGGGGCCCTGGGACCTGTGTTTTTAACTATCTGGGTGACGATCTGATTTTGTTTTTCCAAATTGGGACATTTTTGAGAGTGGAAGGGGGCATTATTAATAATTACACCTGGGAAATGATCATATGCTGATTAACACCTGGCATATAACAAGGCTGTGTCTGGGAGACCAGGGCATGTGCTCACTGTTGATATAAAGTGGGGGAGCCCCTAGTAGGGGCCATGGTTTTAAGCAGGAGGAGATGGCAGCACACCTGGCCTTCTTTCTACTGGGACTCGGTGGAAATTCTGAGGAGAACACAAGTGATCCACTGTATCAAGTTCTAAACCGTAGGGGTTTATGAAGTGAATAAAATGCCGTTCCTTCCTGAAGGAACAGGTAACGAAATATGGAAGATTACAAAGCTCACATGTGGACTGTAGTTAGAAACAAGAATGTCCTTTGGGGAAGAACTGAACTGAAAGTGAGGTTTGTATACCTGCTATAAATTACTTTATAAATGCTTCCTAGAAGAGAGAGATCTTTCACATTGGAGAAGCTTGGGTATTGTTGCCAGAGGACATTAAGAATCCAAAATAAGTATGTGTCTTTGATTCACTGGGAGATGACCCAGCATGCCCAGTAGAAACCCCTTAGTCGTTGTTTTATAATGTTCATTATGATGATAAAATTTGTTTTGCAGAAGCAGCAGTTCAGCACATCCCTTTTTTAATATCCACCCCATGTTAAGAATGACTCAAGATAGCTTCACATCTCAGGTGTACATGGTTTAACAGTCCTTTGTTCTACCACCATCCAGGGGCTTCACGTCTGATATGCATCGTAGTAGTTTCCAATCTGTGTCTCCAGTGTCTGCCTATCTCATTAATTTCGTTTTTTAATTAAACCACACCAAAACCCACTTAAGGTGGCATGAACACCTGCCATATCTCTGATACTTCCTCTTTGATTCTTTTATCCACAGTACAATTAATAGACCTTAGATATTTCACTAGTTCTAATTAGTGGTCTTATCACAGAGGGATCACGTTTCTATCTATATTTGTAAATGTGTTATTCTTTAAATTGTGTATTTTAATTTCTTTCTTCTTGTAAATGTTCAAGTATGATGTTGCTGTGTTGTTTCAGTCCCCTTTGGACTTCTGCACTGAGACTACTTGAAAAATTGCATAAAATAATTTTTCTGGGGACACTGGAGTATGAAAATTTGCTTTTGACATGTAGTTTGATGAAATAGTGAAAAGTCTGAGGCGTGTGTGTATCAGTTTTTGTTCCAGATATATTTAAGATGCGTGACCCAAAAAAAGATGCATGATGCATTCTACTTTTAACATTTCTAGAGGGAGACCTGGCCTTACAGGGAAGTCTCGGGAGCCTGTCTCTAAGTGACCTGACAGCCCACGGAGAGTTCTACAGAGAACGGTTCACTACGAGTGGGGAAGAAGCACTCATCTTCCAGACTTTTAAGTAAAAGCATCGCTCTTTTCTCACTCGACATTTTGTCATAATTGCTTGCTGTTTCAAATTCTTGTTACCTAAACAATGAAGAAAAGTTTAAAAAATGTTTACCTTCTTACATAAATTTGATATGATCTAGTTGTGAGGAATCCTGATTTATATTAAAATGGATCTGTGTTGAAGTGGGCTACTCAGGTTTCATAAACAGATGGGGTATGATTGAAATAATGCTGATTATTAAAAAGCCTGGGCGCTCATTCCAGTTTCACACTAACTTGTTATGTGACCTCAGGCAACTCACTTCATCTCCACGCATCAGTTTTTCTATCTAAATATCGAAGGGACTATGTTAGATCAGCTTCCATCAAGCTCTAAGCATTCTGCAGTGATCTCAGCCTGAGAGAGTTGTTGAAGATATGGCTGTTAAATTACATTATGCATTTTTTTCTGTATAAACATAATCTGGATTGAGTCTTACTAGTTTTAGAATTCAGAAGGCATCTTTAGGCCTAAGTGGTTATAAAAGAATGGTTTTCTCAGAAGGCAGAAAGTTTAAAATGGAGGTTTCTCAACCTTTGGGGGAGCTGTTAGAAAATGTAGATATCCAGCTCTGTCCCCAAATATTATGATCTAGGGTAGTTCTCAGTCCTTTATCTTTTTAAATGTATTTATTTTTTAACTTGCCAAAGTGATTCTGATGTTCAAACAGAATTGAGAAAAACTTTCCACAGATGTCTGAGAACTTTTTTCTATCTTTCATTTTCAGGGAGAGGATATCATACTCTACTGAGAGTTTAGATTGATTTGTTTATATTATTACCTACCACAGTGGCATGGTTCTGTAATACACGAGATAATTAATATAAAACTCTTAACTCTCTGCCTGGCACAAAATAGGTGCTTAGCAAAAGTGACTATGTCCTGTATGATAATCTATTATTAGGACACCATGCTCCATTAAATCAAAAACCATCTGGAAAAGTTTTCTATTTTATCTTGGAAGATAGATGCTAAGCCTCTTTGGCTAACATTTCACTGAAGTTAAAAGAAGATTTCTTTCTGCCTCTGGAAGACAGTTTCCCCCAGAAACGCTGGTTCTGTTGCCTTTTTTAACCCAATGTTTCATGGCCTTGTTTTTATTACCTTTCAAGTTTATATTGTTACAGTCTTTGCTAGGACAGAATGAGCAGGAATAATCCCTTTTCCTTAAAGTCAGGGAATTAGAGGCCCAGGTGAAAGGTCTGAACGACAAGTGGTTTCTGAGTGAGTTCTGGAATCAAATGACTTTAGTGCCTGGAGCTGCCTACCTACCGGTTCATCGCCCCGGCTATCACCAGACTTGTATTTAACATCCTGAACACATTGCTGTAGCTTCGAAAGGCAGTAATTATTGGAGTTTGCTTTGTGAAACTTGATGTGGATTTCCATTGAATAGCTAAAGCTCTTTTCTAGGGAAAACCCTAAATCGACGCAAGTTTTCTTTAAATACCGACTTGTACCTTGCTGCTGTCAGAGTCACGTTTTTGCCTTTGTGCCTAGATATGGACGGCCTGACCCTCTGCTCCGGAGAGAACACGACATCCGAGTGAGCCTGCAGATGGCCTCCGTGCAGTATGTGCACACTCAGCGCTTCCAGGCCGAGGTGGTGGCCTTCATCCAGCATTTCACTCAATTGCAAGACGTCTTAGGGCGGCAGCGAGCTGCAATTGAGGGGCAGACGGTAGGTACTCTCACTTCCCCAACTTGCTTTTTCAGTTTGATCCGTGGAACTTTTAAGCCTCTAGAGATAAATCTGGAAAATTTCACTGATAGAAGTAAAGGTAATTCGGTAATTTTATGCTTAGTAATGTCCTCCATGTACCTGGTTATCTATAGAAATTGTACTGTTATTGGAGAACTTAAATCGTTATATCGTGTTCTTATCACCTTTAAAGTTTAGCTTTACCTTTCTCTAAAAAAAGATAAAAGAAATTTATGGATCCCACTTAAGACTTTTGGCCCTTCTAGGGCTTTAGTGAGGATTCTTCTCTTGGAAAGTGGTCCCGAAGAACATATATAAAGAGGGTTTCTGCAAATAGATTAGGAATTCCTAAACTTCTTAGTTCATTGCTCCCTTAATGTCTTAGAGGTTGCTCCATGGCACATCCTAGGCCAAAGGAAACATCTAATGGCCTTTCCATTTGAAAAGTAATGAAGACTAAACAATTTAATAAGTATATATGTCCTAACAATTTAGTAGCTGTTTGGAAAATAATAACACATAAGTGAAAGAGTAATATTTTTATTTCATTTTTAAATAACCACAATTATTTACTAGTTATATGTATGTACTCGTGGGCTTTATGTAACTTCTCAAACTTGGAACCAGATAGGACATCACAGCCCTCATTTCCTGTTCCATGTTTATTTTCTCATGGTTTTGCTTTTTGTCAAAGCAACTGCTTAAGACCTAGCTTTGCAAAGATAAGACATCACTGAAAGGAATGTCACATGATTTGACATGGAATGTGAACTCCCTCAAGCTAGTAGTTTGTGCAGTATCTGACAGATGATGTGTTTCCCTAAAAAATTAAAATGTCCTGGCAGTGTGAGTGTGTGGCAATGTCCTGTGATACCGTGGCACACAGTCTGGGAACCACCGAAAAGGATTATAATAAAGTTCTTTGTAAAACTTGTTTTTATTTATTTTTAAACTATTAGTTAAACGATTATAATTTACGAACTAGATGCTGTCTTTATAGTGGCAACATTTAAAATTTTTATGTTTTAATATAAATTAAAAATTTTTGAATGTGTTGTATATTGATTTGGTACAGAATCAAAGTAAAAAAGGACTTTCGGAGAAAAGTCGTCTTCTCAGTTATTTTTCCTCACCACCTAGTTTCTCTTCCTGGAAGCAACCAATGTTACTGGTTTCCTGTATGTCTTCCAGAGAATATATTTTTTAAAAATTTAAAAATAACATCATCAAATTATAGGGAATCTAGAAAAAAGAATCAGTCTTCCAATCTCATGGCACCATAGGTATGTTTTAATATATTTTCATTTTCTTCCTATACATGTTTCTATGGTAATAATGATGGAGTATATAACTTTTTTTCCTCTCCTTAAAACTTTCAAAAAAAAATGAGTTTTTGACAGATACAAAAATATCTATAGCATGTATACAAGTTATAAAGTATAATAAAATGAACATCCATGAACCCACCACCAAAATAAAAATTAAAACATTAAGACTGCTGCATGTATCCCTCCCCACTCCATTCCCCTGCCAACTCCTTAGGTAACCACTGTCCGGATGTTGGGTCTACCTATCACTTTAAAAAAAAAAAGTTCCCGTGTAGTATCTTGTTTTGCTTGTTTCAATCTTTACAAAATGTTGTTAAACTGTGTTTACTATTCTGTCACTTGCTTTTTTTGTCACTTAGTGTGTTGAGACTCGTTCGGGTTGTTATATGTGATTGCGTTTCATATACTTTCACTGTTGTATTTCACTGGTGTAACACACATGATTTATCCATTCTTGAATACTTGGGTTGTTTACAGCGTTTTGTTGTTGTGTAATATGTCTACTGATGCACGCGTGTAAGAGCTTTTCTGAGCTACTTAGGAGTGGAATTACTGAGCCAATCGCATGTTTCTTTTTACAAGATAATTGTTTTTCAAAATGGCTGCCTCCGTTACACACTCCCACCCGCAGTGTTTAACAATTCCCTGTAATTCATATCCTTGCCAACTCTTGCATTGTCGTCAACCTTTTTATTTTGGGCCAATTACTGAGTATAAAATGGTGTTACATTTATGGTCTACATATGCTTTTTAAAAAAAACTTTTAAATTGAAGAAAGGCATATAGTACATAGAATAAAATACATAAAATGTGTTAAGTTTATGCATATACTTTTGGAATCCAGCTTCTCATAACCTTTTTTCATAATCTTTTTTCTATCTTGCTTTGCATTTTTCATAGCTATCCTATTTAATGACTGTATAGTCCATCAAGTCAGCTTACTTAACCCTTTCCTTATTTTTTAACATTTGAATTGCTGCCAGTTTTTCATTCCTATGAGTAGTACTTCCATGAATATCTTTGTGCACATAGTTTATTTCTTGAATAATTTTAATAGGAATGAATCCTACTCACGGTATTGAATATTGTAAGTGGTATTGTTTTATAGGATTTAGTTCTATAAAGCCATGTACGTTTTTGTGACTCTCAATACAACTTTACTAAATGTTGTCTGTTAGAATTATGTACATTTAGAACAATTATTTTTACGTGTGGTTTAAACAATAGTAAGTGTTGGTGTGGGGAGCCATTTGGGTTGGGAAATGAGACACTGCAGTACTGAGTAATTGGGTTTAACTTCCTGGGGGAAGCAGAAATTAAACAGATAAGTCTTTTAAGCTTTGCTTTATTAAATTATATCAAACAAGCAGGTTAAAGGAATGTTTCTCTATTTTGAATAGGCTAAATGTGTGGACTTTGAAGAAAAACTGATTTTCTCAAGGATCTTTAATCCTAGCTGTTTGAATCCTAGCTGTTTGATTTACAGAGAGAGCAAAAGACTGACGATTGTTTGCTGATAAGATTAAGAGGCCATTTTTTTGATATTTAAATTCCTTTCTCCTAATATTGTACTGGTAACAAGTTGTATTATCTACCTTTGACTTTAGCTGTATTTTTATTCCTATATTTTCCAGTGTCTGTAAATAATGATCCAGTGGGACTTTAAATTTCTTTCTTTTTTTTTTAAAATTTCTTTTTAATCTTGATGTTTGAAATTAGAACATCATGTACCTAATTCGATTGTGCCAAATATAAATTGATTTGTTTTGTTTTTTACCCCAGAAGTATGACATAGTTTTCCTGTGTCTTCTACCTTATGTGATGTCTCTTATATTAAACTTCTTTATTCACTGAGGAACAAGAGTACGGATTTTTGACATGCAATTTAGAAATCTTGGAACAAGAACCTGCAGTCTGGGTGTTGTCATTATAAGCTATGTAACCAGCAACGAGGTTTTTTTCTTGCTGTTCTTCTGTTGACTTAGTTGTAGAAGGAAAATGGAGATAGCAAAAATAAGTATGTTGTACATTGGTTAATAATTATTTATTTGTATTAATGGTGCTTTGTAGTTTTCAAAGTGCTTTCACATATATTTTCTCATTTGATCTAATGACAACCTTGTTTGTTCATTTCTTCAATTATTTAGTGAATTGTGGAATGATGTGTGGTACAGTACCAGGTGCTAGGAACATAATGGAAAACAAAGAAAGACAAGGTCGTTACCCTCATGGAGCTTATATTTTAGTGGGCAGATACAAATATGAATAAAGATAAATAATTATGACTAGGCAGTGGCTCATCTAATTTGGTTTTTTTTACTTAACACTATTTTTTAAAAAGCAGAAGTTTTTCATTTTGATGAGGTCAAATTTTCCTCTTTTATGGTTTTTTGTGTTTTATTAAAGAAATCTTTGCGAAAATTTTCTCCTATGTCCTCTTTTGGAAGTTTTACAATTTTAGATCTCTTCTGTCTTGAGTTGATTTTTGTGTATTTTGTGAAGGACGGGCTGAGATTTTTTTCCCCACATATACATATCCAGACTATTCTTTTCCTGTTGAACTATCTTGGCACTTCCATTGAGAATCAGTTGACCATATATGTATGTGTGTATTTCTTTTCTGTTCTTCGCATTGATTTATATTGTATGCCAGTACCACCTTGTCTTGTGTACTGTTGCTTTGTGGTGTGTCTTGAGACATCTTTTTTCTTTTGAAGTTATTTTGGCTATTGTAGGTCCTCTGTTTTTCCTTATAAAGTTTAGAATCAGCTTGTCTATCCTACAAGAAAGTCAGTTAGGATATTGATTGAAATTGCATCAAATCTTTATGTGAGGAGAATTGTCACCAACACTAGTCTTGAAAGGGCAGCGGGGTTAAACAATGTTATGGGAATCCAGGGAAAGCTGGATTCCTAGAGGAACGCAGCCCTTGCTGAACTCTAGTGAGGCATGGAATGGCGCGTGCAGGTGAGGAGAATAAATACCTTTACATGATCTTGAGTGTGGTATATCCGTCCATTTGATTAGGTCTTCAATTTCTCAGCAGTATTTTGTGGTTAGATGGTCTTACACATATTTTGTTAAATTTATCCCTAAGTATTTCCAATTTTGGATGCTATTATAAATTATATGAATTAAAAAAAACTGCAATGACCAATTGTTTATTGAAAGTGTAAGAAATAATTGACTTGTACGAGGTATGATCAAAAAATACGGTGAATGCTGCTGCCACGTGCCAATCAACGGAAAGGCAGGGATTGTCAATATGGTAAGCGGCTCATTGAACCTTAGTAACAGTATGTGACAGGTTTCAACTTTTCGGGGCGGTCAGTCGGGTGTGAGCTACGGTTAAGAGAATGTGTGTTTTAAAGTGTGCCATAAATCATCCTCCATCATGACAACGCTCCATGTCGCACATCACTTCTGGTATATGGCAGTTTCTGTCAAATGAAAACATCACGGTGTGTCCTCATCCACCTTATTCACCAGATCTGGCACTGTGCGACTTCTGGCTCTTCCCCAAAGTCAAAATGATTCAGGACATTGAGGCAGCCATGACAGCGCAACTAAAGACACTCACGAAAGAGAAGTTCCAGAACTGCTTCAGAAAGTGGCAAGAACGATGGGATAAGTGTGTTCGAAGTGAGGGGTAGTATTTTGAGGGGGATTAATGGCAATGTGTCTGTTACTGTAATAAGTTTTTTTAAATTTAAACATTCACCATATTTTTTTTATCATACCTCGTATATTGCCCTTGTGTTCTACAATCTCGATAAACTTCCTTATTCTAGTTCCTTTAGATTCTTTAGGGGTTTCTACATAGATGATTATGTTGTCTGAGAATAAGAGAGTTTTATTTTTTCCTTTCCAACCAGAATGCCTTTTTGAACTTTGTGACTAGGACTTCCATTACAATGTTGAAAAGGAGTGGTGAGAGTGGATATCTTTGCCTTGTTCCTTATCTTAGGGGGAAAACATTCTTTCACCATCAAGTATGATCTTAATTATAGATAGTTTGTGTTTGTGTGTGTCCACTTTATCTAAATTGTCAGTTTGTTGGCATGAAATTGTTCATAGGTTCTCTTATCTTTTTAATATTTGTAGGTTCTGTAGCAACGTCCCCCATTCCTTGATAGTGGCATTTTTTGTTTCCTTCCTTTTTTCTTGATAAGTATAGGTAGAGGTTTATCATTTTTCATTGGTCTTTTCAAAAAACCAACTTAATGAGGCCTGTATTATGGTTAGCACTTGAAAAGTGGTTGTTGGGTAGTGTTCTGTGTTTAATTGATTTTTCTTTATCTGTTTTCTAAATAAGTGGTTTCTGTTCTTTATTATTTTTCCCCTCTACTTGTGTTTATTTTGCTTTTCCTTTTTATAGCTTCTTAAGATAGAAGCCTTGATCATTGATTTTAAATTTTTATAAGCATTTAATGCTAAACAATTTTCTCTACTGTTTTAAGTGCATCCTGTGAATTTTAATATGCTTTTTTTTTTTAAGTCACCAAGGTAAAAATAGTTTTCTGTTTCCCTTGTGATTTCTTCTTCTTTGACCCATGGGTCATTGAGAAGTGAGTAACCTAATTTCCAAATATTTGGGGTTTCCCTGATCTTCTTGTTACTGATTTCTAATTTAACTCCATACTCTATGTGATTTTAGTTGTTTTAGATTTATAAATTCATGAAACTTGGGAACCTGAGGTTATTTGATTGTAAAATTAGGGAATTAATTGAACCTCTAAGTCAATTTTCTTTCCTCTTTTAGGTGAGAGATCAAGCCCAGCGCTGCTCACGGATTCTCCTGGATATTGAAGCTGGTGCTCCTGTTCTCCTTATCCCAGAAAGTTCCAGATCAAATAATCTGATTGTAGCAAATTTGGGGAAGTTGAAAGTCAAGAACAAGTTTCTCTTTGCTGGTTTTCCTGGGACCTTTTCTTTACAAGATAAGGTGAGCTGTTAATACCCACTGTCTTGTCAGTTCAACCAGTGTTTGAACACCAATTGAAAAATTCGTATGTTGCCCTAAGATGCTTTCTAACTGCTGTTACTTTTGTCATATATATGGCTTGAAGAATTTTTTTTGACATTTTATTGACATTTCAATTAACCTTTTAATAGAGATAGTGTAAATTATAACCCTTGCTAACTATATGAAGTATTTTAGCAAACAAACCAACAGAACCAATCTTCCATCTTTATAATGCTTTCCTCATGGGCTGACCTTATAATATCAACTTTTTACGCTATGTGACTTTTTTTCAGCAGACATCATGAACATCAAGGTTTATCTGAAACTGTTTAAATATGTCTTAATAAAATCTTATTCGGTATGTTGCTCTACAGTTTAAAACTACTTTAGCACTTGTTTATTTCTTACAATAATGTTTGGAGGTAATTGGGATGAGACTTGCTGTTGTTTTCATTTGGAAAAACTGGGACTTACTGAGAATAAATGATAAAAGTGGCAAAACCTAGTAAATCACAGACTTAGCACTAAGAGGACCTTGGATGTGGTCTAATGAGCCCCCTCCCATCCATTTTTGCATTTGAGGAGAGCGAGTAACATTGCTGTTAGGTTAGTGCAAAAGTAATTGCGGTTTAAAAGGTTAAAAATAATTGCAAAAACCATAATTACTTTTGTACCAACCTAATAGAACCACAGACGGTCTTGTCGTTCTCCCTGTGCGTTTTAATGAAACCTTGCTAGTTTCCACAGCAGCTTTTCAGTCTGTCTGCTTATTATTAAACTCATTTTAGCTTGTCATAAAAAGGACTTAGTGAAATTCCCAGCTAGTTATGCTCATTTTTAGTCTAACACCTAATAAAATAGGGAAGGAGAGAGCCTTTGAAGAGGGCTCTGCCTGAGACTCGATTGTAAGATATTATGACTGACAACAATTGAAGCACAAGTAGCTGATGCTTGTTGAAGCTTCTTATACATCAGCCTGTGCTAAGCTTTTTCCATAGTTGTTCATTTTGTTCTCATTAGCAACGTTAAGAGGTAGCTTGTAAATTTAACACCATTTTTCTAGATAAGAAATTGAGACTTAGAAAGGTGAAGTCATTTCTTTTGGATTAGACAGCTAGTAAGTAAGGAGTGCAGTGTGGACTTTAGAATTTTATGTCTATCTTCCATACTCTATGCTCTTAACTGTGATACGATACAGTTTTACTTTCCAGTATCAGGATTAGGTTTATGTGGGGAAAATAAACTGGCCAAGTCTGTTCCTGCTATGTGTCTTAGTGGCCCTTTCCTGAGCTATAGTTCTTTTGAATTTTCTAAAGGGTGGGGCAGTGAGTTCATGAAAATAACTTAGATGAGCGAATTCCAAAGATTAGTACAGAAAAGATAGAAATTTGAGCAGTTATTGTTTGCTTCTCTAGGTATAGAAATAAAAGATGAAGGAGAGTGAGTAGGATGGAGTCCCTCCCAGGGATTTGCCGAGGACTTCAGCTCTTTGCAGAAAGTCACAGGAAGACTATATTTGTTTGCAATGCCTGAACTCAACTAATTTTATGATTTTCAAATCATATTGTTCTTCATTTGTTTCCATATTTTCCTTCATTTGTTTTACTTCTCATTCATCCATTTACTCACTAACCTAAACATCCTCAACCGAAAATGTTTGATTCAGTGAGTGGGAATGTGTAGGTTAAGGAGAGGAGTCACGACAAGGCAGTGAGAAAGAACCACAGGAACCATGGCCGCGTGTCGTCACCTTGAGCTCAGGACTCGGCGGGAGGGTACTTGGACGAAGGGCTAGAGGTCAGATTGTCCACATAGCACCTTACTTACAGCCACTCAGATAAACCAGATTTAGTGACGAGAGCAGAGGGTGAAGCAAAGCAGCAGTGCAGGAGGAAGGGCATCACCAGGTTCACACACGCTTGGCAGACACGTCTTAAGGCAGAGCTGATGCTTGAGAGCTGGCGTGTTTACCCTTCCTGTTGGAATAGTAGGCCTCACTGCCGGAGGCTGCTTTGATCGGGAGAAACAGGATCCCTTTTAAGACAGTAAAAGTGAAATCCACCATCATTGGTCTTTTCACAATAGGACGAGTAGAGGACGAGTAACCTTGGTCTTCATGAAGAAAATCTGTTGTCACAGTTGAGGGAGAAGCTTATGCTGTTCACGGACTTAACAACATAACAGAAAGATCCATTCATAAAAAAGAAAGACTGGGAACTATTTCTAAACTTTCTTACTCACTTTTCCTTAGTATGAGGTATTTACAATTAACACGACTAGATATGAAGCAATGTGTCAGAACGGGCGTTTGCCCACGAGTGTTGTCCCCATTGTTACCTCAGGGTACACCTTCGTTCCAACTCCGCTGCTATTACGTCCCAAGGTTGAGTTGAATTCCTCCTTGGGAACCATCTTTGGAACCTACAGTGAGTTTTGTGGAACATACTTGTATGTGGTAAGTCTTTGTTTTGAGGCCTCAATTTTTTAGGAAGAGATCAGTTCACCAAAACGGATGATCAAGTTCAACAATATCATTTTTGTTCCTCTACCCTCCTAAAAACATAAAGGACTGATTTTTCTATAACAGATGTATCTATACAGAGGGTGCGCAAAAAATGTATACATAGTTTAAGAAAGGAAAAAACTATTCAAATTGTAATAATACATACCGATGACAAAAGATGAATACATGTCATGTGCTTACATTTTTTTGGCACCCCTGGTGTTTGGGCTCATGAGCTGACTCTGAAGTTAACGTAAAGAAGAACTACAAAATATCTCAGGAAATTTTTGCAAAATGTTTTTTATTTTGTGAAATAAACCAAATAAATGCACATAGTTTGTAGCATTTTAATGAAAAACTTTCCCTGTATTTGTTTTTGAGGATTTGATTTTAAGTGGCAGTGCATACAAGGATCGGTTTTGCTTCAAGGTATAATATGCTTTTTTGCCTCCTGGTTATTCTGAAAAACCTTATGGGATTCAGCAGTCAATTCACACTCATGTACTTAAAAAAACAAAATTTTAAAAACTAACTCTTTGAAATGTCTCATTACTTGGGAAAGGCTCTCTCGCTCTCTTTTTGTGTGTGTGTGAATCACTTTCCTTCTGTGTAGAGAGAAGTCCTTTTTAAGGACCATCAAAAGCAATGTATTTATTTATTTATTTTAGGTCTAGGTAGTGCTTTCTTTGTGATCTAATTTCCTTAAATCCTGGAAAACCTTTATCTTGTTACATACCAGTGGTTGTTCTGTAGAATTCCATAAGGGTTGCTTGGAGTGTGTTGCTTGTTAAAGTATTTGTAATCAGATAAACTAATCTGTGAAGCTTGCCTCTCCACGTGCGCAGTCTAGCTCAGTGGATCTGGGTCTTGTAAAGGGAATAACGACTTTTTTCCTCCAAAATCGCTTTTCATTTACATGTGCCTTTCAATACTTTTGCACGTGTGAGGTTTGTCTAGAATGCATTCCAGTGGTTAAAGAACAGGAAATGATTCTGAAATCAAAGCTTGCAGAGGGGTTATTTGCCTTTGAGTTTCATGACTCCTGTGTGTTTAGAATTGTTTTACATAAATCCATGTCTTAATGCGTGTAGGTTTGAATTGTTTTACATATCTTTCCTTTCATTTTTCTCAATCATAGCTTGTACTTAAATCATAATTTCTAAGTCAGTCTTTCAAAAGCTGTGAGTTAATCTCCTCAAGCCATTGATTTATTTAAACCAACTACAGAGAAGATGTAGAGCTGAGTCAAATGAAAGAGCAACAAATACTCTAGAGTTTAAATAAACTAAGCAAGAGGAAAGGTTCTTAATGTTGAAATACTTAAATAATAGCATTTACCTTGTAATTTGCCTTGTAAGAAAAAATTTCGGAAAGTAAGAACTGGTTTCTTTCACTGCGACATGTAATTACTACCCAAGATAACTAAAGGAGAGCACTGTTACCTCTTTTTCCAGTGATGAGAGGGATAAACATATAGGCTAGATGAGAACACACTGGTGATGCAGAAGCCACACAGATGGATAGCTCTGAAGCCTGGGTAAAGAAACCATGGGAAGTTCTAAAGTCAGTTATTAAATCATTCTAGTGAAAAAGATTTACACCCTGTTAGCAATTAAGGTACTAAGTATGTAAGAGAAGTGTAGTAGTTTCAGTAGAATTATAGAATTGATTTTACTCTGGATTAGCCCTTAATTTTTATGTCCTTGAACAAAACATAATAGGAATGGCTAACTGCCTACGTTTTTCATTTTGTTTTCATTTGCAGTTACTGAGAGATGAGTAATGTAAACCCATGAGGGGAGACTTCTAGAAAGTGCAAACACATTACCATGGCTCACTTCCATTGGAACTATATTGCTGTTAGATACATATTCTTCGGACAATAAGGCCCTCCCCTCTAGCAGTGCAACAATGTATCATATGGCTGAGAGATTGGCGCTTGTTGGTTTTATCTAGTTAAACCAGTGGCAATTAGCATCTTGACATTTGCTCTTAAGACAAAAGACAATGTCTTCCTGCAAAATTGCCACCGTTTTTAACAGATACTGAATTATAGTAACACCTCTGCAAATAATTAGATGTGGCCTAAATGTCATGGTCCCCTTTACCCTTCTGTGTATGGGATGTGGGAGGCTTGGGAAGTGCCAAGAGTCATAGAGTCTTTCAAGAGTCCAAGGACTGGGATGGGACTTCCAGGATAGTAAAGATATTGTTCTCGATTTCTAGTTTTATTTTCTTTCTTCCCAGGAATCTGTGCCTTCAGCTTCCCCAGTGGGGACTCCCAAACACAGTCTGGGGAAAATGACAAGCACGGAGGACCCAAAGGGAACCCATTCAGAGGGGTTGTTTGTGATGCCTCCTGTCGGAGTGAGTCTGGGCAGCCTGAAGAGTGAGTTTGTGCCCAGACCCTCAGCCAAACAGCGAGGACAAGCCACGCCCTCTGTCGGCCAGGTTTCCAGTAGTCCAGGTAAAAGAGGAGAAAAATGCTGCCTAATGAAGGTGGGAAATTCAGGAGACAGTTGCAGGCAACTCGGGGGAGGCATCCTGTCCAAGCAGGTGCCGACGGTGATAGTATGTCTTCAGTGATAATGTGTTTTTTCGTTTGTTTTTTAATTTTTATTGGGGAATATTGGGAAACTGTGTGTTTTTCCAGGACCCATCAACTCCAAGTCAAGCTGTTGTTTTTCACTCTAGTTGTAGAGGGCGCAGTTCACTGGTCCATGTGGGAATCGAACTGGCGACCTGGGTGTTATTAGCACTGCGCTGTAACCAACTGAGCCAACCGGCCCACCCGATAATGTGATTTTGATATTGCTTTAGTAGGCTTAAGAAATTTAGGATGTAGATTTAGCATTGGGTGACTTCTAAAGTGGCTTTACTTAGCAAGACACAGTGTAAATAAAGAGATTTAGGTGCAACAGCATGGAAAGAGTAGAGGGTGTTATGCTTAGTGAAATAAGTCAGAGAAAGACAGATGCCATCTTACCTCACTTCTTTGTGGAATCTAACAAAATAAAACAGAAACAGAAACAGACCCATAGATGCAGAGAACAGACCCATAGATACAGGTTACTAGATGAGAGGTGGGTTGGGTGGCTGGGTGAGAAAGGGGAAGGTTTAAAAGTACAAATTGGTAGTTACAACACAGTCATGAGGATATACAGTACAGTGTGGGGCATATAGTCAATAATGTTGTGAAAACTAAGTACAGTGTCAGGTGGGTACTAGAGTTATTGGGGATCACTTCCTCAGTTATATCAATGTCTAACCAATACGCTGTACATCTGAAACGAATATAAAATAACATTGAATGTCAACTATAATTTAAAAAAATAGAAAAAAAAGAGATTTAGGTTGTCTCTTAGGGCTTTTTTCTTATAGGTCAAGAGAGTTGCCAACAGATGGTGATATTATAACTGGAATGATTCCTGCATCCTTAGACGCATCCTTGCAATTCACTGTCCAGACACTCTCCTAGCAAGCCACTATTTAATTCTAAAAAAATTAAAAGAAAGAATGCTTTAAAAAAATACCAGTGTGAGTTAACAGAGATACTCTGACATTTTTGAAAAGACCTGAACCATCTAGTTATGGGTGTCCTTCTCTAGAATTAAGAATTAGTCATTCCAAAAGAGAGCCTAATTTGGGCCTTATCGTTTTCAAATGGGTTCTGTTTGGGTGATGAGTTGGGTAAGTGAGGTGTTGCCCCAAGGAGCTAGAGGGGAAGCAGAATATATGATTAGCCACAAACATCCATCCTTGTGATTGGACTTGGGGAGCTGAAGGACACGAGCTGAAGGAGGCTGCTGACATGCTCGTCAGGTAAATGAGGAGTAGTTCTCTTCCCGCAGTTCCTTGCAGTCCTGCGAGGTGACAGGAAGGTGTTTATTGGTTATGTGGATGAGTGAATGAGATCATACAATCATCACCGTAACAGTAGTTACTGAACACTTTCTATATGCCAGACATTGTGGCACATTCTCTATATAAATTATTGCATTTCATCCTCATAACACCCCTATTAGAGTTCTTTTTGAATCCCTATTTTACAGATGAAGAGACAAAGGCTAAGAGACATTAAGTAACGTAACCTGCCCATAGTTATGTAGATAATAAATGGTACAGTGAGACTGTGAGCTGAATTCTTCACCCATGTGATGGTGCCTGTCAATTTGTACGGGGCACGGAGTGGGATGCACACCTGGTGCCATGTGTGCATGTTGTCTTCTGTTGTCGTTATGGTGACAGCCATGGTTAGGAGGACAGCCAGCCTTATGTGGAGGTGGATGCCTCTAAGAAGTGATTTGCAATGTTTAATACAAAGATCTCTTTCCTAACAATATTTCTCCTCCTGATTTGCTGTTTGTTTACGGAATTCCTCTATTTGTGACTAAGACTGGATTACAGTAGTGGTTTTCATACTGCTTCTGTGTATTCCTGGAATTCTGTGACAACCCAAAGGAATCTCCTCAACCCCATTCTTTCAGATCAGCTGCACTTTTATCTGTTTCACAGAGTTATCAACATAGTCAAAACAACCAAGAACTAATTTATTTAGTGCCCGCGTAATGCCAGGTGTTAAAGTATTTTGTTCTCCTGTATGTGTACACACTGTTAGACATGGTTCTCATATTATATGAGAGAGACATTCAATAAGCATCTAAATATTGACAGATTAAGAGAAGTGTTATAGGAAAGACAGAATGGTATGGGACGAAAAGGACAGAGAGGACCCAGTTGAGATTGAGAAGGGAGGGTGACGCCGTAGGTAAGGCTGTTCAGACAGCAAAGACCATGGCATTTTTGGGGGAAACAAAGGCTAGTAAGCCTGAGGCTTCATGAGCAGGTGGAGAATGGCTTAAGATCAGGTTGGAAAAGCAGGCAGTGGGCTTACGCAGGATCTTTTGGGGATTTACAGAAAGATCTTTGGATTAAATGTAGCCATTAAAGTGTATAAAGGAAGAGAATGTTATGGTCTCATGTTTTTTCTGTTTTTTTTTTTTTTTTTAAGGGATTACTCTGGCATTTTGTAGGCAGAATGGTTTTGTGAGGGCCAGAAGGATATTTGTCAGTATATTGGAGAGGAGTTCATGGTATTCTAGGGAAGAATGAAAGTGGGTTGGATTAGGTCAGGGGTGGTAGAAATTGTTGCACGTGATAAGTGTTTGTTTGAAAAAGAATTTTGCTGCTGGAAGATTTTCTAACCTTTGGGTAATGGTATCTCTACACGAGAGCCCTGTTGGATATGCTGGGGAGGGATGCGTGTTAAGTCAGTTTAGTCATAACCTCAGTTAATGGCTCAGGACAGCAACGGGAGGGACACTGAGGGAATGGGGCATAGTGTTTACTTGGCGTGGAGGAGAGCAGGCAGGAGGTGTCCAGCTCAGGGGGCTTTGGGTAGGGAGGTCTCTGCCAGAATGGAGACTTCCGGACACCCAGTTGTGTGCGGCAGACAGTTCTAGACATTTTCCCGCTACAGAATGAACTTCCTTTGGCTTTGTGCTTTTGTTCAGGGCCAGCCCTTTCCGGGCCCCGTTTTCTTCATTCTCTCTTTCCTTGGGTCCATGTAGACGAGCACGTGTGCCTGCTGGATTGCATTGTTGTGGATCTGCAAGACATGGACATCTTTGCTGCAGAGAGACGCCCACGAGAGTATTCTAAGGCCGCAGACGACAACAGTGGAGCTCTGATCTTTCCGTCGTATTTGGTGCGACAGACGGGGGGGAGCCTCCTGACTGAGCCTTGTCGCCTGAAATTGCAGGTGGAGAGGAATTTGGACAAGTGAGTGTTTTCTATCTGAATACCTGTCGTAAGGAGAATCTTAATTTGGAAATGAGTGCTCTTAGGTAAGTCTAAAAGAGAACAGGCATTCCCTTCTTTCTTCATCTGTAAAACAAATGTTCATCGAATCCCTCCCATGTGGTAGACACGAGGGCTACTGTGACGAAAGAAAAAACTTCTGCCCCATAGAGCTGCCAGTTTGCTGAGGGCTATAGGAAGGCATGTAGATGATTCTACTTTAGAGCTGGAGTCAGTGTTAGAAACTTAGGGGGGGTCACAGCAGGTGCCTTGGGAACAAGAGGAAGGAACATAAGTTTAGCATTTTGGGCGAGGACACATCTGAATTATTTGTTCCAAATACAGTAGATTCTGGATCTGGTATTGTTGTTTATCCTGGAGCTCCATTTTAATCGGAATAACAGTTTTGCCCATTTCATCCCATGAAGCAATCTCAGAGTGCTCCACAAAGATGAATGAGTTGGCTCTACTTTACCTTTTAATTGCCTCAAAACACAAGATGCTTCTTTCTGTAGTTTTGAGCATTGCTTCAGTTGTTATTCCATATCTGGCTGGGAAAGATCTTGAGATTAAACATTCCCAGACGTTACCTGAGACCACCAGAAGCTGATTCTCAGGGCTGAGTCTCAAGTGTGTATTAACAGGTCCCCTGGTGGTATTTATGCCCGTCTGGTCCTGTGCATCGCCGGGAAACTGCTGGGTACAGTGTGTGATGTCTTTCAGTTCAGGGCATTAATGTTAGAGAAAGCAGCAACATTTGCATCTTAACGCCAGGGAAAGAAGAGGTGTGGCTGTAAAGTAATGAAAGAGGTTTTCATTTGTAGCATTTTGTAAAGCAGTCTCCTTGTTTATATGGAGCATGATTTAATCCCTCCTTGGCCTTTGCACTCCTTGGGCTTGGGCGAGTCCTTGAAGGTCACTTTTTCATTCCTGTCTGGATTAATGATGCAGTTTAGCTGCTCTCACTGGGATTTTTGCATTTCATTCTTGTTACTGAAGGGCTGGCTCCCTGGCTGGTGTTCAGTTATGGTTGGCATGGGCTATATTTGGTTTTACTGGCTTAGCAGACTTAAGAGGAGCTTCATTATTTAGAAATGGAACACTTTGTTTTCTTTTCAAGTCATGCCTCCCCCCCAAAATGTGCTTTGCTACTCTGCTTATCTAAACTTTACCCACTTCCATCAGTGTTTATGGGCAGGTAATAATACTCCGTTAGGCCAGATAGAAGGTGATAACCGAACACAAGGTATCCTCTTAGCGTCTCACACCACACAAGCAGGAACCCAGGAGGGGACTTGGTAATCCTCCCCAGCTTTTCTTTGCTGGTTGCATTACTGGTCTCTTTTCACTTTATTGCATAGAGGTGTTTCTATACAAAGTAATTGTTTATATATTCCTCTTTTACTTCACATTCTAACCCTCTATTTTATAAACTCAGAGTGTAGTGTCTGCAGGACCCATGAGGCCCACTTCTCCCCTGGGAGGGTCGAGAAAAAGGTCTTCAGTGGGGGGGTGAGGTGTATTATTTTCTCAACCAGGGCTCCTTCAACTTGACTCCTGCTCATCTCAGCGGAGACAAGCGACTAACTCAGATTTGGTCCTGATGTCCCATCTGGGCTCAGTATGAAATTCTGATGTCTTCCTTTAGTTCGCACCAAAACTGAAGAATTAAAGAAAGAGCTTGTCTTCTTTTCCTTATTGCTTTTCCAGCTGTAATGTTTAAATTATTCATGAGTCTCCTGAGATTTTTCCTTATTAGTAGATTACTTGGTTAACTCAGATTTGGGGATTTTAGTCAATGTATATTTTGGGAGAAAAGGGGCTTTCTGTAGTTGAAGAATGACGCTCAGTCGTACTAACTTGCTTCATTTGGAACCATGTGAAATTTTTGTCATTGGAAGTTAAAAACTAACTGGTTGAAAATGTAGGTGGGTACATTTTAGTTCTTACATTAGGTGTGAGATACGTCAGTTGTAAGTTAGTGATTTATTTGTGAAAGGGACCTTTTTTTTTCTCATAGAGAAATAAGTCATACCGTTCCAGACATATCTATCCATGGCAATCTCTCCTCAGTCCACTGCTCCCTGGATTTGTACAAATACAAGCTGATCCGTGGTTTATTAGAAAATAACCTTGGAGAGCCCATAGAGGAATTTATGCGGCCTTACGATTTACAAGACCCAAGAATTCATGTGAGTGAGATCTTACGTTCTTCTGTAACTCTCCTAGTCTCAGCTGATGGGTCATCCTGTGCATATATTCCTCAGATTTATCCGGGGAAAGAAGATGGAAGAACAAATTAGATGTCTTGACATATCTAACCCCACTTTTACGTTGGCATTGTCTACTATGAATTGATCAGCGTTTTCCTTTTCCAGACTGTTCTGAGTGGAGAAGTGTACACATGCGTGTGTTTCCTTGTGGATATGGTAAATGTAAGTCTAGAGCTGAAAGATCCGAAAGGAAAAGAAGGTGCTGGTTCCCTAGCCAGGTATGGCTTTAATGATATTATTTTCTAGTAACAGTCATATTACAGTAACAGTAACATAAATAATGCCCGTATTTTGCTTCAGCGTAGAGCAGGGATTCCAGAGGGATGGTTCACAGCTGATTGTGGTGTGCACAGTGCTTCTCAAGAGTTTAAATTTGTCGCTGTATCCGTCCAGATAGTTTAGGCTATGCTGTAGTAACAGGCACTCCAAAATACCAGTGACTTAGAAGAGTGAAGATGTTTTTCTCCTTGTGCCCTGTGGGTCTCCAACTGCACTCTGCTCACTGCAGTCACTCTGGCTGACAAAGCAGACAGATGTGCCAGTGAGAACGAAGGTGCTGTAGAGTGAGTGATCTCGGATGGCAGTTAAAGGCTCTGGCAAACCCTGTGGGGCTAGAACATGGTCCCACACACACACAAAGGAGTCAGGATGTAGTCTTACTGTGTGTCTGCACAGTGGGAGACCCCGAAGTCAGCAGTAAGCAGCACTGATGACCACCTCACTGGCCAACATTTAAAACTCGGGGGTTTTCACATAAAACGTTGGGATTTCAGTTTCTTTTGAAAAAATTGGAAGTTTTGGCAATACTGGACCCATGTTTTTACTTAGAAACATATAGAAGCTGAGTGGCAACTTGGGCAACCTTTCAAAAGAACATGTGCTTACCTTGCAGTGACTTATTTATGTCATTTGCTTGGTCGATGTAGACTAGGAGTTTGTGATAATCAGTATAGAACCTTCAAGAATGCATTGTGTTTTTACACTGGGCGGCCTTCTCATTTGGATCTCTTGACAGCCAAGTAAGGTTATGCAGATATTACTCCTGTTTTTCTGATAGAATTTTTGACCAGCGTAAGACAATATGGCTGGAAGAGTGGTTCAATATTTTAAAATGGGACTTCAAGGCTAGTAATTTCCTCATGGAAGTACTCTATCTTCTGTTTTGTCTTTCCCTTGCAAATCCACCCTGGTCTGTATCTAACTCAGCTGATGAGAACATGTTATACTGAAGCTGGGATTCCAGATTTGTTATCTTGTTAGCTAGCAGTGTTTTTTTTGATGCCTTAGTTTTTTCCAATGTGGAGTAATTCTGTATGGATTGTCGTGGTGTGCTGAGGAATTAAGAGTTGCTCATTGCAGCTTTCTTTATTATTTAAAAAAAAAAGGCAGTCCCAAATGCATTTCCTGTGGGAATGAGTTGCATTATTTCTCTGTAATGAAGAGTATTATTTGATCTGGTGGTTCCCATTCAGCTATAGTGGTCTTACTTAAAAAATCAGCAGACTCTGGAGAGAGAAGCCTCAGGTCGGCCAGGCGTTGGCAGATGAAGGACTGAAGGGACCCTCAGCAATCCCGTGGGGTTTATTGCAAGTGTGCAGCCTTCTTAGACTTCAGGCGAGAAATGAGCGTGCTAATGAACCAGGGATATGGTAAACCTGTGGTGTGATTACTCCTCAGGAAGCTCCTGTGGACAGGATCATCTCTTTGGAAATGCAAAGTAAGATACAGGGCGCAATGACACGAAATCCACTGTTCAAATCAGTGAAAGATCTCAGTAAATAAAAGTTATTCTCCTTCGTAGAACTTAGGCATATTTCTTATTTTGTTCTTTTTATCTTGAACGTACCTAATTTTGTAGAATAGAAGAGTTTAACGTCTTGTCTGCTTGCTTGCTTTTAGATTTGACTTCAAGAAATGTAAACTGCTCTGTGAGACCTTTTCCAACCAAACCAAGTCCGTCAACTTGGTTTCTCATTCCATGATGGCTTTTGACACCCGCTACGCTGGGCAGAAGACCAGTCCTGGCATGACAAATGTATTCAGCTGTATCTTTCAGCCCTCCAAGAACAGCAGCACGACCCAAGGATCCATTCAGATTGAACTGCACTTCAGGTAGCAGATCCAGACCCCGACTCTGCCTTTCTTTATTGACGTATTTCCCTTTGTGGCCAGTGGTCCAAGGCCTTGTTGGCTCTAGAGCATCAAAGGCCCGAGAAGCCACTAAAAAGATAAATAGATAATGGCGTATCAGTGCAGTATGCTGGATATTAACTTAGTGTTCCTGTAACCTTGCAGTTTCATCTGTTGGCCAAAAGATGTCTCTGTTGTTTAAAAAAAAAAAAAAAAAGTTTAGATTTAAGCCAGAGTCTTGAAATCAACCTGCCTGTAAGTCTGTAGACTTTTTTAGTATGTAAAGCAACTTGGGGAAGGAAGAAACTGTGCTCGTTTAAGAAAAAAGAAGACTTTTGTCTATAGAAATAACGGAAGGGAAAGTGGTTTTGACTTGCATTACTAATTTATCTGTGCAAGTCTTGCTGACTCACTTCTCTATGTAAAAAGAGCATTAGCCTCTTTGAACTGGATTGTTTTTCTCCTGGGTATTATGGGCGGTAGCATTGTCTGTGGAAGGTGCATGTACTATTTTAGAATCATACAGATCTGGGCACAAAACCTCGATCTACCACTTTCTAGCTGTGTGTCCTGGGACAAGTTCTTTAACCTCTTTGAGCCGCATTTTCTTCTATAAAATAGAAAAGAATAACTGTACCTACCTTATAAGGTATGGGTAGTAATTAAATGAGATAATTCTGGCATACTGCTTGCCTACGTTATTCTAGATGTAGCTTGTGTTATTTTATGATACACTACAGTAAGACTTTATGCCTAAGTGAATATTGACCTGAAAACTGAAAAATGAGGTCTAATCTAAAGAAATCCTCCAATGCAAATCCAAAAGGAGGCCTTTGGAACCGATTTCCATTTCATCTATTAGTGTGTAGTGTCATCAGCTGTGTTGTGAATAGAGCACAGTAAGTGAAGGGCTGGGTAAAATTTGGTTAGGCAAAAAAAGAAAAATCATCAAGATAATGCCCATATTTATGTGTTTAAATATGCCTGACATTTCAGTGTGCTGTTCAGTGAATTTCTCAGGGTTGAGATATTTTTTAGGGAGAGGTCTTGGTCTCTCCGTATGCCTTTGGGAAGTTTAGCAAAGTAAATATTTAAACTTTAAAAAAAATTTTATTTTCAGGTGTACAAAACGTAATAGTTAGACATTTACACCCCTCACAAAGTGATACCCCGCCCCAATCTACTACCCCTCTGACATTGTATATAGCTGTTACAATTCCATTGACCATATTCCCTATGCGGTATTCCACATCCCGTGAGTCTGTATATAGAGGGTGCCAAAAAAAATGTATACACATTTTAAGTAAGGAAAAAACTGTATTAAAATTGTAATACTCAACATATACCGATAACAAAAGATGAATACAAGTCATGTGTATATATATTTTTTGGCACCCCCGTTATATATTTAATTATAGTTGACATTCAGTATTATTCAACTTCAGCATCAGTGTAAGCACTTTTAAAAAGCTCAGTAATAGGAGTGCTAATTGCCTCTGAGGGCCCTGCTGTGAGCCAGGCAACTTTACCTACCTTTAATTTAATTCTCACAACAAGTCTGCAAAGTGGGTGACTTCCTCCCCATTTTACAGATGCAAAAATAGAAGCTTAGAGGGGGTTAAGTACCTCTTCGAAGGTGACACAGCTAGTAAGTGTAGTAGTCAGAACTCACACCTGGGCCTCTGATTGCAAAGCCCAGGTCCTTTCTAACCCTCTTCAGGCCCGTCTTGTTTCTAGCAGTCGGGCTCATTGCAGCCAGGCTGGCGGGGCTTCGCAGCTCCTTTGTTTGAAGATGATGTTTATTTGAACAGGAGGCTTGCATATATTTGGTCCGTCTGCAGAAACAATTTCTTTTTGGATTTGCTTTATTATTATTGATCTGGCTTCCTAAACTATAAGCTAGTTGTTCTACCTATCATGTTTTTAAATCATAAGCAGCCTTGAAATACTATTCTGTTTATATACTAAGGTATATAATTTCTTGGAGTCAAATAATAAAGTCTTACCTTGGTTCTTGCTAACAAAAGTACCATTGTTAGTGAGAGGGTTAAAATGTTCTCTTGATTGGAACTTTTGAACGCTTTATGTGTCTCAAGAAGAATTGCTCTTCTGTTGGGATTTTGTATGTCAAACATAAATCACTTCACAGTGTTTAAAGGCTTGAAATATTTTCCAGAAAAGAGATCAGACACACTTTGCCTTTCCAGTTAGTGCATAGCTCTGACGATCTGTGTTCAAAATGGGGTGGAAAAATTTTACTGAGGGCAACATTTTTTCTCTATTACAAAAGGGTAAAGTGTTTCTGTGAAAAATGCTGTGTCTGTATAAAGGAGACATACATCATTGTGCCCTTTTTCTGGAGGCAGTGAGCCAGGTTTAGGAGAAATAAGAGACTAGGGCAGCCAGCCTTACAAATATCTCCAAATCAGCTTTTCCAGACTAGGAGCCCTGTCAGGGCAAGGAACCACGTACATGTAGTAGCTAGAGCCCCAGAGTCACTTGGGGCTCATAGAACAAAAGTTCAACCCCAAAAACCCGACAGAGGTGTCTCTAGCCCATTTTTATTTTGTCCTCCCCATCTCTGCCTACTATGTACTAAGAGGGTCTGATAAGCCCCTGAGCACCCCGTGGTTTGAGCCAGGCTGAGAGTCCTCCTTGAGTTTTCACCTCAAATGGAGAATTTGGAGTAATGGGGGCTATAAAACAAACATTCTCTTTCTCCCCTCCCCCAACTCCTCTTCTAGGGTGTTTGGGATTATACCCACAGTAAATGTCATTTGTCCTCCTCTTCAGGTTAAAAGATCTGGACTCTCAGGTCAGTTCCAGCTAGAGAACCCGTCTAGTATAGTGTGTAAACTTGGTGTTTATAAAGAAGCGATCCTAGTCACCAAAGAAAGAGTGACTCGTTGATCTTGAAATAGCCTATAGGGAAGGGAACTGACACTTACCAAACAGCTATTCTGTGCCTGGTGCTTTATCTCTTATGATATTAATAATTCTCATTTTTATAAGGGAGAAAACAGGCTCCGAGAAGGTAGGTGACTTATCCAAGATGATACAACTTGTGACAGGTTTTCAGCCTGTGCTCTTTGTACTGTACCATGATTTCTCCACCTCAGCACTATAGACATGTTTGGGTGAGATAATTTTTTGTGTGGAGACCATCCTGGGTATTGTGGGTTGTTTAGCAGCATCCCTGGCCTCTGCCCACCAGATGCCACTAGGCATCCCAGTTGTGTCAATCAAAAATGTCTCCACACATTGTCAAATGTCTCCTAGGGGACAAAAAGTGGTTGAGAACCACGGGACTGCACTATACTGTGTTTTCACAGCATATTGCTTCTTGTTT
The DNA here is from genome assembly GCF_004115265.2 of Rhinolophus ferrumequinum. Classification (NCBI taxonomy): domain Eukaryota; kingdom Metazoa; phylum Chordata; class Mammalia; order Chiroptera; family Rhinolophidae; genus Rhinolophus; species Rhinolophus ferrumequinum. The sequence goes on from NC_046292.1 coordinate 8,409,877, forward strand.
AAAAATATGAGTAACTTTTGAAAACATACATTGAATGTTTTATTAAACCATTGTTCAAGGTTTATTAAGACTCAAAGCTGTCAGTTTAGAAAATGCTGGAATACCACCTGCCAAAATTGAGTAATACATTTGTAAGTTAATGAAATATCATGTTTCTCCTTTCCTATTTTTTTTTTTTTTTTTTTTGGTCTTCTTTCTTGTAGATCTACGAAGGATTCTTCCTGTTTTACCATAGTTCTCAACAATCTCCGCGTGTTTCTCATATTTGACTGGCTGCTGTTAGTCCACGATTTTCTCCACACTCCCAGTGATATTAAGAAACAAACTAATGTTACTCCTTCTCGCCACCGTAACTCTAGCAGTGAATCTGCTATAGTTCCCAAAACTGTGAAGAGTGGAGTAGTTACCAAGCGGTCTTCCCTTCCTGTGTCCACTGAAAGGCACCTGGAGGTCAAGATCAATGTAACAGGTGAGTCTGAGGAGGTGTGAGTCGCTGGTTCTTAGTCTGGATGTTAGGCTCCGTATGTGTCTTGCTGGAGACCTTTTCTATTGTCTTTCATTTTTTGACAAGAGCCCTTGTACATTTGAATCTTTTACAGACCAACAAGCATCGAAGCTCTTGACTTCCGGGTTTAGGTGCGAACTAGCTCTGGCCCACGCTGCAGCTGCAGGGTCTCTTGTCCCTCTCCTCTGCCTGCTTAATGCACATGTGCAGCTTGAGTACCACCTCGGCACTGGTCTTTTCTCCCAGTGTCAAATCGGTTCTCAATTTTCTGTTTGACCTTCAGGGCCCCAACAGATGTGCCTTACTGAGTTTGGGCAAATTTGGCATGTGAAAATCTCAGTTTAGAAGGTACATAAGTGAGGGGATTGTTATTTTCTTTACAAAAAGAATATTTTCCTTTGCAAACAGATTTATTATGGTTTTTGTTAACTAGTGAACTCTTCTGATACATCTGTTAATATTTGTGTATTTATTGTTATCTTTGTACTACTCCCTGTGTCCTATTCGGTGGCTTGGAAGCAGGCAGCACAATGCGTTTTAAATTGATTTAGTTTTGAAAGCTCAATGTACACATGAGTTTTTGATGAAAACACACAGTGTGTAAAGCAAAGTGAATTTGCCATGTACAAATGAGGAGGAAACGGCAGGTACTGATTTCAAAAATCTACATTAGACTGGTCTACATTCTTTGAAAGCAGCTTGAACAGCTGCATAGATGATGTAGTGTCTCGTGCTGCCTGACCAGTGTTCGTACCTGAATCTACTTCCTGGGATTTTAAAGCAGGGCATCCTTTGGAGAAGGGATGCTCCTGAGCTTCTGGATATCTGTTAGTCCCCCCTGGAGACCTAGATTAAACATATATTACAAAGAGAGGGTGCGCTCCAGTCTTTTCTGTCTGTGCAGTGCCCTGTCGGCTCAGCTGTGCCTGGCCAAATGCAGAGGATTTGTTCAGGATTACAGTGAAGGAGAATGTCGACAGACATCCTTGGGAGCAAATCTTACTGGTTAATGTCCCCCTCAGCCCCCGGTGGAAACGAGTGCCTGGCTTGCGACATCCTGGTACTCTCCAGCTTCGCAGCTGTGGCTTGCTTGACGATGCTGTCCTTTGCAGGCACGGAGTTTGTGGTCGTGGAAGATGTTTCCTGCTTCGATACCAATGCCATTATTCTCAAAGGCACCACAGTGCTCACCTACAAGCCCCGGTTTGTCGATCGCCCTTTTTCAGGAAGTTTGTTTGGCATCGAGGTAAGAAATCTATGTGTTAATCAAAATACTACGTGTTCAGCTCAAGAGTAAAGCAGCTAGAAGAGAACTGTACCTCCTAAACTTTCGTTATGGGAAATAGTTAATGGAACTGGAGGACGCCTGCTGTCTTCTCTTCGTTTTCTCCTCAGATCTATGAGGGTATTGTAATGTGTGACTCGAGTCCTCCAATGTCAGGCTGTACAGTGCGCGGAGGGACTGGACCACTCCCTCTCACCCCATCCCTTCCTTGAGTAGTTCAGGGAGACCCTCCTAGTCCCCATTACCCAGTCAGGCTCCTTGCTGTGTCCTGTAGTTCTGCAGGTCTGGTCCTTGGCAAATGTGAGAAGGTGAGGAGTGGTTCTTATTTCCCCTGCCACGACCGCTACGAAGACCAAGGTCTTTGTGGTCACAGGGACTTGTTTGTAGATGGTGTTAAGGATTTTATGTGTCTTCCTTTTAGAAATATCTGATCTGTGAAAGGGCACGTCCAGGGAGTCATGCCTACCTAAAGGAGTGAATCTTTGCTAGTGGTGCTCTAGACCCTGATTTAATCTCCTGAAGGAGATAATTGGCACTGGAGTGGCCTTCGTAGCCTGAAAATTACATTGTACAATAGTTAACAAAAATTGCTTTGGTTCTTTGTAAGCCGGGGGTTGTGGAGACAGAAGGGGAAATGAGGCAGATTGCGATCTCTATCAAATGTCCTTAATTCACTGATCTCAGCTAACATTCCTCTTGTGATAATATTAGAGTATTTGGTCAGGGTTACTAATCATTTCCTTTCCCTTTGCATTTGAACTTGTCATGCCCTGTTCTTTCCAGTGGTATTGTTCAGAGATTGAGTGAACAAAACTTTTTTTTTCACTGTCAACCGTATACAGTATGTTTCTTCTGGTCAGATGTAGCGGATTCAAACCTGTAGAGATTTCACTTCTTGACCACTTCTCTCATGTAAAGAAGCCTCAGTTTGAGAGGAAGGATTTACATGCTGGTGTGATGTGAGTTGATCATGAAATTGCAATTCATCTGCTTTCCAGGCCACCACAATACCAGCTTTGAATGGAAAATCTTGGTGATTGATTAATGAACTGTTAGGTACAATTGGGTTTTGTGTAGCAGAAGCCCCTGCAGAAAAAAGGAAAATGGAACTTTCCTGCTTCAAAGTCTTAGAAAAGCTACATGGCAAAATATTTGAGATTCCTAGAAACTCCTTTCAATCTTGTTTTTTAGGCTGCACAATTGGGTCTGAATTTTAATACCTCCTTGGTACATCACTGGGGGAGAATTTATAAAGAAAGCAAAATGAGTTAATTTTAAATAAAGCGAAGGACCTTGGTGTCACATGTTTTTCAATAGCACTAGAAAATGCCAAAAAAGAAAAAAAAAAAAAAGGGTAGGGGGTGGAGCAAGGGAGACCAAAATGAATGCTTTCTTCTGTACTCTTTTTGAGTATGCAAAGTAATTTGGTCCTAGGAAGGGAATTCTCCTGCCCTTCTCTCTCCTCATAAATAAAATTTATTTATTTTAAAACTTTTTATTATAGAACATTTCAAACTTGGACAAAGTAAACAATAATATAATAAACCCCAATGTACCTTGTACTTAGCTGTAGTAATTCATGTATTTATTTTCAATTATGAAAGTAACAACTATAGTACATAAAATTGCAGGAGGAGAGGGAAAAATCACCTATCCCTCCATATACGTGTATAATCTCTATAGACATTTTGAAATGTTTCTTTCCTTAAAGTTGGGGTGTGGTATTAATTTGAATGGGCTGCTTTTTCACATAATCTGTTGTAACTATCTTCCTGCATTCCATATAGTCTTTTATCACTTTTAAATGGCTACAAAATATTCCATTGAGTAGATAATACATATTGAATGATATAACCTTGATTGCTCTTAATTGTTTTTCTTAACTATTAAATAATGGTTCAGTGAATTTTTGCATTATTTCCTTAGGCCATTTCCTAAAAAGAAGTAGGATTTTTGCATCTAAGAGTGTGAGACTTTTAAGCATTTTGTTATGTATTGTCTAACTGCCTTTCCTATGGTGAACCCCTGTGCTTGCTCGTGGCAGTGGGTGAGAGTACCAGCCTCACTCTTCACAGTATTTATTTCATCAGTTGTTAGTGGTCTTGTGATAATATAGGGCTGATTCCTTCTGAGATAGTCTCTTTTTCTGCTGCTGGTTAGACTCTTTCTAAATCAGACATGAATTCTTGCTGTATTGCATTTCATTCTCTAGGTGTTTTCATGCCGACTAGGGAATGAGCAGGATACAGCTCTTTCAATTGTTGATCCAGTACAAATTCAAGTGGAGCTGGTGGGGAATTCTTCTTATCAGAATAGTTCAGGATTGATGGATGCGTTCAACAGTGAAGATTTTCCACCTATCCTGGAGGTAATGACGAAAAATCTGTTGTATAACACATTGATGAAGTCTCCAGCACTTTCCTGCCCTTGAACTACTTATTTACTCTGCTGAGCCCAACAACACTTTCGTACCTTGAGCAAATACAGAATAAAAATGGCATCGTCTCTGTCCTAAGATCTTGCAGTCTTGTGGAGGATAAAAGACCTTTTTATTGTCTGGTGTAATCCTTAAGTTCTGTAAAAGTTTACAGAAAGAACATATGTAGGAGTATTGATTGTGAGTGGAACTCAAGGTAAGGCTTGTCTGAGTGGAGTGGTAGGATGTAAATAGAGAGCATGCTAGAAAGCAGTGAAGTCGGACGGGAATGGTGAGACAGGAAGATCTCACTAGAACGAGCAGGTATGTAGTGAAGTGAGGAGGTTGTAAGGTGTAGAAACAGGGGAGGGCGAAGCCAGGCAAGGAAGGCTTATGAATTTGGCGTTTTATTTCTTTGGTCGAGGGGGAATGCTTATTAATCAGTCCATTTGAACCAAAGGAGATGGAAAGGGACAGAAAAGCCATTTTGGTTTTCAGCCTTTAAAAAATTAAAAAATAAGTAAATAAATAAAGCACCATACCCAGAACATTCATTCGAACAGTCATGCCATTTTTTAAAGTGGTCTGGTATTGATGTCTGTACAGCTAATCTCTGAGGAAGACCAGATTTTAGGACAAACCAGTGTGGCACTCGACTCATTGAAAGTTATGTTTGAATAAAGAAGAGATGATTTTGTTGGTTGTCAGTTTGTTTCAGAGATTTAAAATATTAAATAGATCAAAGCAAAAAGATTAACAAATGTCGCTAACAGGCGATCCTGACTCCCCTGGAGTCGTTCTTTGACCCTCTGCTTTAGTGATTACTTGTATGAAAGTCATCCTATTGAAATACTAGTTTTAGTAATTTTCCTAGCTTAGTGTTTTTTATTTGGCACAGTTTTGTGAATATTTGACCTCCTAGCTGAGACATTTTACCTCATGACTATTAGTGCTTGATTTCAAGATCTTCCCAGTCTTCATAATGAGAAATTTAGTGTAGTGTCTATTGGACTTCTAAAACTTGCATTAGGAATTGTACCTGTAGGAGGTGTGGATGTAAAACCAAATGCAACTTAAAAAACTGCCACCTTTTTAATTTTGATAGATTCAGTTACAAGCCCTGGATATCAGACTTTCCTATAATGATGTTCAGCTATTTCTTGCCATTGCAAAATCCATCCCAGAGCAAGCCAATACTGCAGTGCCGGACGCAGTGGCCTTGGAGGCCAGTTCTGGTAGCTGCCTTCCTGGTATGGCTCGAGTTGGAGAGGAAATCAGAGATGGGACAAAACGTACCTTGGATCCTGTCTTAGGTAGGTGTTTGACTATAAAACCCACTTAGTCTTCCTAATAACTCTCCTTTAAAAAAAAATTTTTTTTTTAATTGGGGAGTATTGGGGAACAGTGTTTCTCCAGGGCCCATCAGCTCCAAGTCATGTTGTTGTCCTTTGATCTAGTTGTGGAGGGCTCAGCTCAGCTCCAAGTCCAGTTGCCGTTTTCAATCTTAGTTGCAGGGGGCACAGCCCACCATCCCATGCGGGAATTGAACCGGCAACCTTGTTGTTGAGAGCTCGCGCTCTAACCAACTGAGGCATTCAACTGCCTCTCTGGCAGCTCAGTGGCAGCTCGTTGTCTTTAATCTAGTTGTGGAGGGCACAGCTCACTGGCCCACGTAGGAATCGAACCGGCAACTGGGGTTTTTCAGAGCTCGTGCTCTAACCAACTGAGCCATCCGGCCACCCCAACTCTCCTTCTTTTTCACTTCTCAGATTTATTTTTTGCACTATTAAATTGTTCAGAGTGTAACTGTATGTCATTAAGTATAATTGTAAGTCATACTTATGCCTCTCTAATTTTTTTAATTTAAAAAGAAACAAAACACCCCATACCAACCTTCTCTAGCCTGTATTTCCTTTTACCGTTTCTTCCAGAGTTCTATGGATAATGCTAAGGTTTAGTTTTAAACTTTGCGTTTTTCTCCAAAGTTGTGTGGATAATACTAAGTTTCATTGTTAAGCTTTTAAAAACACAGTCAATATGTAGAAAAGACTCCTAAAATTGTGGGGGGTATACTTGATAAAAGTCTTCCACGAGGAACGTACTTTGCCTAGAGAAATGAAATGTTTTAGTCACCAGTTTCTGAATTTTTTTCTTTTTTTCTTAATTAGTCTATGGGTTAATTTACGTAAATTTATTTATAAGAATCATATATCATTTTTCTCCCTTAGAGTTACAGTTGGCTAGACTACAAGAGCTGGGCTTCAGCATGGATGATTGTCGCAAAGCTCTTTTGGTGTGTCAAGGTAATTTGAATAAGTGTTTCCATTACCTTTTTATCTTGATAGTGTACTACTCCTTTTCCATTTCCTCCCTTACTCCTCCCACAAGGTGTCTTAAGAGCTGGAGTGTATTTTGAAGACCCTCCGTGGTCTTTTTTGGGTCAGTCATAATCAGCAGCAGTACTTCATGGTGGATCAGAATATGGGCTCTGGAACGCACTGCCCGGCTTCCTTCAGATCCTTACTCTGCCGCTTATTGGCTACTTATTAGTGACTTGGGCAAGTTAGTCTCTCTGTACCAGTCAGTGCTTCTTTATCTGTAAAATGAGGATAAGAGGACTAACTTCTTCCTTTGGAGGTTTGACACATACAAAGAGCTTAAAAAAAAGTGCGTGGCACACATCAAGTGTTAGCTGCTGTTACTGTGGTAGTGGTAACGGTGGTGATCCTGGGAGTCATTGCCATGTACTGAGTGCCTGTATGCCTAACTCTGTGTCTTCTCGTTGAGTCCTCATAACCCTTGGAGGTAGGCATTAGTATCCCCACATCAGATGAGGAAACCGGATCAGATGGGTAAAGGAAACTTATGTAAGGTCATCTGTTGGTGAGGAGCTAGGATGGGCTTAAAGCCAGGTCTGTCTGTGTTCTTTCAACTGCATCACACCACCTCCCTACCTCCGTTTGTGTTCCCCTTGCGCTTAAAAAGAGAGATACAGCAAAAGTTGTGTTTTATTTCAGTCTTTATAATTGTGTTTATGTTCTCTTTTTCTATTCCTCTAGAATATATAGATATATATATAGACACATATATACATATATACATGTAGTATTTTGTATATTGATTGTATCGTAAATACAGTTTTATAGCCTTTTTGAAATGCAATTTTATTGAATAATTACAATTTAATTATGACGTATTTAGTATCTTCCCATCTCATTAAAATTTTGGAAACAATTTGTAAACATTGACCTCTTAAGGATGTATTATAATTTACTTAAACATTTTCAGTTGCTCTGCATTCTTTCAGTATTATACACAATTCTATAATAAACATGTTTTGGTATGCACTTTTGTCTACATCTTTTAAGTATTTCCTTTGTGTAAATAGTATTGTAAGTACTGCATCAAAGGGTATAGATTTATTTTTTTGGCTGTTTACGTGAATTGACAAATCTTCTAAAAAGATTGTACCAGGTTACTCTCTTGACCGATCAGTGTGTGAACATGTTGGCCTTACCACGTAGCTGTCTGCGTTAACTATCTTTTTCCTTCTGAACAAAAATGAAGGTGGACCTAGTTATCTTATGTTCTTTAGTTTTGTTTTGATCTACTCATCGTTGCTTTTTGGTTTAATTAATTTTATACCTCTTAATGTTTGCATTTCCTATTTTTTAACTCTTTCTTGAACAATTCAAGCCTTTTGGATTTTTGTTAATTTTTATTTCTTTAGTAACTAAGGTTTCATTCCATCAATAATGAAGACAATAATAGTAACTAATGTTTGTTTCTAGAGCCTTTGTTATATGCCAAGCTCTGCTCTGAGAATTTCCCACGTTCTCATTTGTTTCCTCCCCATGTCAGTTCTGTAAGTGGGTGCTATCGGGCACAGAGAGATCGGGTAACTTGCCCAAGATCCAACATCTAGTTAAGTAAGTGCCAGGATTGGAAGCCAGGCCAGCTTGTTCTAGAGCCCATGCCCTAACCACTTAGCACTGTTCCTCTGGTAATCTGTAAGTATGGGGGTGGCATTGCTTTGCTTTGCTTTCCTTGTTTTTTAGCTCTAGCAGTCTGGTTGTGTTCAGGTAGCTGTTATTTAATAGTTGTATATTACACACATGCAATTCTCATTACTGTCTGTTCTCAAGGAATTTGTGATTGGCTGAGAAAATGAAGTATGCACAAAATAAGACATTTGAGACTAGTTACAAATCTCCATATCAATATATACAAAATGACCTAGAGAAGATTTAGGACTTGAGTACCAAGCGGCATCTGTTTGGATCGTCTCTTTTAGCAGATGCCACAGTAGGAGGAAGGATGGCTTTCTGGGGGCAAATTGAGCCAGAACATGAAGGTGTGGTCAGCTGGAGCAGAAGGCATGCAACAAAGAGGACCTTGTTCTAATTGCTTAAAAGCAGAATCCTGTTATGATACTCTTTTTTCTTTTTGCTGTCTAAGAATACGTCTGGGATCAGGGTTCTCTTGGGTTGTCCAGAAGGTCCCTTTACTCTTTATTTCTCTATTTCCTCTGAGTTGCTTGCGTAGCTGTGGGAACTGGTAGGACTGATCACCTTGTAATTTCTTTGAAGGCCAATTGAAAAAGGCAGCCAGTTGGTTGTTTAAGAATGCTGAACCTCTGAAGTCCCTTTCCCTGGCGTCTAACAGCGGAGAGAGCCAGGGGATGGTGCCAGCACAGCTGATCTCGGGCGTGGAGATTAAAGCCGAGAGTGTGTGCATCTGCTTCATTGATGACTGCCTGGATTGTGACGTTCCTCTCGCCGAGGTCACCTTCTCCCGTGAGTGTTGTCCCAATGTTCAGGTTCATCGAAAAGGTTTTCGGTGATCGCTGAATTATTTGGGGCTTTTTCTTTTTTTTTAATGTTATTCATGGTCTTCTCTACTTAGTAGTATGGGTGACATTTAGATAGTGGTTTTACACATGTGTTTCATTATTTGTATTTTGAAGAAATGTGTATTTATTGGCCATATGTGGCCTTCAGCCTGTAGCTTGGGAATAATCGAAATTGTCATTGACAATTATATTAATAGCTCTAGCTAAATAATTCCTGATCTCTCCGTTTTGTTTTTTTAATGTATATAAAGGTTATAGTGATTGTAGTGTTATTAAAAGCATTTATAAGTTCAGAAAAGAATGCTTCTACCCTGTACATCTTTTGAAAATAAAAGATACAGTGTTATTAGAAAGCTCACCTCAGAGTCTCCTTCTTAGGGCCAGGGAGGAGGCGAAGCCCTGTCCTTCTGAGAGTTGTCTGCAGTAGAAGGGGACGAGGGTAGAAGTGCTTTATCCTGAGTCGTACCATTGTAAGTGGTGGTCGATGAGGCTTCTGAGCAGAGTAAAGGAGCTTCTCCCGCTGTATCTCATTTTAATTTTCCTTTGTTTTGATCTTGTTAGCCTCTTTTCCCTTCAAGAAAAATTTGATTCTGGGGATTTAAGTTGATCTTTTCCACATTGTAGAGGTTTGCCTTTTCCCTGTGCTTCTGGGAACTACAAGGGCCACGTGATTAAAACTAAGTGGTATGTGGACTGTTTCCATGAGTACCCTTTCTGCAGGGCATCACTATTTCTTCCTTTCTGGTCAGCATAAAATTTTGAGCTAATATTCATCAGGACATGACGACTCTTAATCACTCTACCTTCTTTTCAGTTATTCAGGTAGAAATTATTTTTAATGTTCCCACAGACTTCAGATACACCTGGGTGCTGGGGCTGGGGAAGGCAAATGAGGTGTTTGCCTCGGTCACAACATTTAAAGGGGTGCCAAAACCCTCAGTAATTCAGATGAATAATAGTTTAATGCAGTGGTTTTAAAAATCAGAATTTATGCAAAAAAAGTGCATGATGAACCAAATATCAAGTTTTTGTGTGCTTTCTTATGGGCTCATCAGTGTTAGCTGTAACTAACATCGCTTTGATGGGATTTGTTTGCAAAAGAAAGTTTTGGTTGTTCCCGCCTGAGCGTTGCAGTAAGATGTGCTTTCATTGCAGGTCTGAACTTTCTTCAGCATGTGAGAACCAGCCCTGAAGGCTACGCCCACTTCACCCTTTCTGGAGATTATTATAACCGTGCTCTGTCAGGTCAGTTTAAGCATATATTATGGTGGGATTTAAAAAATAACAGAAATATATCCCTGGGCCTATTTCTATATAAATTTTGCATGAGGGATAAAGGGGGTGGGGCAGGACAGGAAACGATTAAAAACAAGTGACTACATAAGCACAAAAGATACAGATTTTTCTAAAAACATATCTGATATGTTGTAACTGAATTATTTAAATAGAAATTTCAATAGTTAATTCCTTTTGATCCTGAAGTTTGGCTCATTCTAGAGCATGAAATTGCTCAATAGTGAAGGATCATTTGGCTGGCCCTGATAGTAGCTAAATTTCAAGGGAGATTTATGCCCATAATCATTTTAAATTTCAAGCTTCCTCACTCCCTACCAGACTTGTTTGTTTCATTAGAAGCGTACCGAGTCACTGATAAAGTGTAACCTACCGTACCTACTCCCTAGAGTAAAACACAGGTGATCAGAGCCAGCTATTCTCCTGGAGACATAAAACCTGCATATACTGCAAGACGTTTTCAGGTTTCTTTCCTGCCATTGGAAAGGCCAAGGTCAGGGCCTATACAGACTGACATTCAGGAACTGTCAACGTACCAGGGCCGAGCCGCTTAAGCTGTGAAGGACTACCTTCAGAGAGTTTTTAGTAGGTGTGGACAAAGTAAACAGAGCCTTGCGATGCCATCTGAGGCTTCGACCTCAGAGGGATTGTCCCTTTGATTTCAGTGGAAAATTCAGGTTCAATTTGTTGTTGTGCTGCTGAATGATTGTTCTAGAATAGATGTCACATTTAATGTTATATTGGTTAATCTTTTCCCTCTCTGTTCTGGATTCACTCAAAGGTAGCAATCGCATTTCATAATTGTTCGAAATGTTTAACTTTAGAATAAGGGCCCAAGTCTTGGTATTTGCGAGAAACTCTTCCAGGGCACATGGTAGCTGTTTTTCTGAGAATCATTTATTTTCTCAGAGCAAGTGTTGTTTACTTTGAAATTTGTGTGAACACATTCAGGTCACTAAGTGTTGATGGACCTATTTTGTGCTACATATTGGATTGTATTTGTATTGGTAAACCACCTGAGCTATGACTGATTGAGTATATTTAGAAAACTGTTAAAAATTAACTGGCCTTGAAAAGGGTCATGGTGAGATACCATTTTTCTCACCCAACAGACTGGCAAAAATTAGGTGTGACACCACTAAGTACTGGTGAAGATGAGCCATAGAACTCTTATTTCCTCCTATTGGCTTTGTAAATTGGTACAACCACTTTGGAAAACAATTTGACATGGCCCAGTGAAGTTGAGTGTACGTGTACTCACAACCCAGCATTATGCTTCTTCTACATCTATACTGGGGAGAATCTCTTGCCTGTGTGTACCAGGAAATGAGCACAACTCGGCTTATAGTGGTCTTCTTCATGATAGCAATAAAACAAATCCAGTGAATGTCGCTCAGCAGTAGAATGGATGGATTATGGTATATTCTAAGTGGGTTACTATTCAGTGGTGAAGACAAATGTGTCACAGCTACATGGCATCAGTATGAGTGAATCTCAAAGATATGTTGAGCAAAATAGAAACTTGCAAAAGAATACAGGCAGTTGGATTTCATTATGTAAAGATCCCCAACAGGACAAACTAATCGCTAAGTTCTTAAGAAATGCATGCATATGTGGTAAAACTATAAAGAAGAGCAAGGAAGTGATTAAAGGTTCCAGCTAATGGTTTCCGGGAGTTGGATGGGAGAGGTTGGTGGGAAGCGGGGAATGAGGTGGGGGAGGGGCGCTCGGGCTTCAAAGGCACTTGTAATTTTCTAGTGCTTAAGCTAAATAGTGGGTACATGAGTGTTTGCAGTAATTTTATTCTTTGAACTATACATATATGTTTTTTATATGCCTTTTGTACATGACGTTTTAAGTTAAAAAGTTTAAAAAACTTAATTTCCAAGTATACCTATCTGTTTAGCCAATGGATTTTTGATGTAAACAGGAGAACCAAATTTAATAGTTACTTCAGCCACTGATACTACTTTCCAACCTCGGCCTGAAACTCCTTTTTCATTTTGAGTGTTTCAAAAACAGTTTCGCCTGCTCTCTTTAGTAGAATAGGGCACGTAAACTTCTCACCTCTGGAAGACCATGGTTAGGGGATACATATACGCTTTTCTACTCATAGTCTCTAGCTAGTGCAGGCACCTGTAAGGTTACCTGTAGCTAAAGATGGTGCTTTCATTGTGAAATCAAATTAGAAATAGAAAGCTGTTAAGCTATAGTTTGCCCTGGCTGAACATTTGTGAACAGTGCTCCCCTATAAACGCTTGATATCTGCCCAACAGATGTCTTCTTTCCTGTGTTCTTTTAGGCTGGGAGCCGTTTATTGAGCCATGGCCATGCTCTGTATCCTGGCAACAACAGGCAACTAGTCGTCTCCACCCTCCTCGACTGAAGCTGCAAGCCAAGGCTAAGACCCGTTTGGATGTCAATATCACTTCAGTATTAATTGGTGAGTGGAAAGTTGCCTTTAGAAGATTGGTACTACATTTCTGTACATAAGTCCCTTGTCTGGAAGACTGTTAATCCCCTTTTAGCAAATGCTTGGTCCCATTCGAGACATCACTTACGCATCATGGCTGCTTTCCTGAAAAACCCTAACATAGCCTCATGGTTCTTCTCAAGCCATTGCTCCAGAGTTGACATCCGTGTTAATGCTATCAATGATGAAACAAGAGGTTGGACTACTTGGGAAACTAAATGTCCATCATGAACTTCTTCCCCATCATGCTTGATCACTGGGGTTTTTAAATGTCCTAGAAGTGGGTTTAGATTCACTTCTCTTAGGCTATTCACAAAATAATTCATAAAAGATGTAATTTTGACTATGTTTGCAGGATAAGTTGCCTGTACTGTTTCCCATCAAGTACCATGTTGAGCTAACTGAAAAATCATTCGGTTAGAAGGTTGCCAAGCTAATGGTGTGTGTTCTGAAAATTTCTTTGACAACACTGAAATGTACATTCCTGGATACAGTGTAGTGAGTCAGAACCACTCTATGCTTGTATAAATATCCTCTAAAAGAAGAGTAACTATCATACAATCAAGTGCCTACCTTCGCTATGAAAACTCACACTCATTGTTGGAATTATCTGTGAAGTTTCTTCAGTGTTGGATCGAGTCTCTCAGAAGATCCTTTGGTTTATTTCATGTCAGACTAAAATGGAGGGAATGTATAGTGAAATGAGACCATAAGTGTATTGGTCCCCAAATTTTAAAACCACTCTTTTACATGATCAGATATTTTTTTATTCATTTGCCTGGATAGTAGCATTTCCTATGTAATAGTAAATTGATCTTATGATCCTTCCATATTATTTTGACTTGTGTTATTTCTTATGTAATCTGTTCACCGCAAGTTTAAAGTTTGAAAAGCTACAATAAGAGCTTACGTCAAACAAGATTCTATTGATATTTTTGGTGAATATCTGTCTACTTAAACATTTCTTCCAAAAGGTATTCTTGCCAGTGGTAAAGCTTTTTTTTTTTAACTTTCAGTTTCTTATTCCTAATACGGTGCTGAAACCCAGAAACATTGCTGTGATTGCTTACTGTTTAAATAAATCTTATTTATCTAGCCAACTATTAGAACTGAACACCAGAAACTAGTAATTCTTGTTCTAAAATGTATAATACCGTAATTAGTATAGAAGGTCTTTATCCACGTGTGGTACATCATAACTATTTTGTTACCTCTCCCCGTTGTAGTTCTCTCAAAAGAGTAAAACCAGGTTAGGGAATTGGCAGCTAGATGTCAGCCTCTTTAATTTGGTGGGTTTTTTAACAGCCTCCTAAGAGTCTTTCTGTCTCCTAACACTGTCCTTCAGCGTGGGATTCCATGTTCTTCAGAGACTAAGTCATTCTCTTTTGTAGACCACTTTGCTTTGTTCCTACCCCAAAATGCTGTGCCAAAAGTGACATCCAAGTATTCATTGTTCCCTGATTGTGCCATATACGTTCTTATTTTGAAATCTTTGCATATGTTGTTCTCTCTGCCTGGAATGGCCTTGTATCCCCAATCCCATTGGTAAACTGTAATCTCTACTCATTCTTCACGGCCCAGGACAAAGATCCCTGCACCGAAGATTCCCGTGGATTTTGGTGTGTAGCCCCCTACTTCTGCCAAAGCAGAGGAGATCTTCCCCTGTTCTGTGCTCCCATAGAATTGTATTTATATCTTTGTTTTAGCTCCTTTCACATTGTGGTATGGTTTTGCGGTAATGGTTGTTTTGTTAACATTAATTTCTTCCTGTGGAGTATGAGGTTCTCCATGGGACAGACTTTCTTAGAACCTAGCATATTGCTAGCATATAGTGAGGCATTCAACAAAAGCTTATTTTGCTGTATTGAAATTATCTGGGGCTGGCCCGGAGGCTCAGGTGGTTGGAGTGCTGTGCTCCTAATGCTGAGGTGGCCGGTTCGATTCCCACATGGGCCAGTGAGCTGCGCCCTCCACAGCTAAGATTGTGAACAACGGCTCTCCCTGGAGCTGGGCTATTGTGAGCAGCCAGAGGTTGCTGTGTGCTGCTGCGGGCTGCCAGGAGCCGGCTGGTGGCCAGTGTGAGTGGCTGGCAGCCATCGTGAGCGGCCGGCAGCCGGCGAGAGCTGCCGTGAGCGGCCGACCGATGACCCGCGACCGACTGCCTCAGCCGGGGGAGCGCAGGGCTCATAACACCAGTGTGGGCCAGGGAGCTGGGTCCTACACACCTAGACTGAGAAACAACGGCTTGAACCAGAGTGGGCGGGGGAGGCAGAAGAAAGGGGGGGAAAAAGAAATTATCTGACGTGAACCCTCAGTCTGTTCAACTTCTGTTCTTAATATCTTTGGGGAATTTTTTCTAGACCAATACGTAAGCACCAAGGAATCGTGGATGGCAGATTACTGTAAGCAGGACAAGGAAACCGATTCAACCACATCAGAAGATTGGATGGGCTCTTCAGTGGATCCTCCATGCTTTGGACAAAGTAAGGTTTTTCTCTACAGATGTCTGACTAAATCAGTGCTGACCTCTGGAGCCATGTTTCATTGAGAAATCCAAATAGAGCCATCATTTTCGATGGA
The DNA here is from genome assembly GCF_004115265.2 of Rhinolophus ferrumequinum. Classification (NCBI taxonomy): domain Eukaryota; kingdom Metazoa; phylum Chordata; class Mammalia; order Chiroptera; family Rhinolophidae; genus Rhinolophus; species Rhinolophus ferrumequinum. The sequence continues at coordinate 8,425,281 of NC_046292.1, forward strand.
AAAACCAACAGGAAATTCTGACTATGTCCTATAGTTCTATTTTAGTCTTTACGAGAGACATTTTTCTGGCACAAAATACTTCTAATGTGAGCTCTAATTTCACCTTTGTGGGAGAGAAAGGATCTGTGGTAGGCAATTCCTAAATTCTGGTAACATTGCATGTGAGCTGGTGTACCTGGATATACATCCGTCAGCCATCTGTTGGTCAGTTTGTATTTTATTCGGCAAAACTTTCCTATTGATTGAACTGCTGGGCTGGATTTTTTTTTTTTTTTTTTAAGGAATTTTCTATTTGTTTAATATTGTTGTGGCGACACTGTTTACGTTTAATGTTAAAGTTTTCAAGGCGGTACTATCTTTGGGTTTTTAAAAACATCTTTTCAGTCTTCTCAATCTAGTAGAGATAGTTAGGATATATTCTTGAAGAGAGTGAGGGCAGGATCCCATGTGGAAAAAATTGTTAAAAGGGGGGCCCTGTATTGTTCACAAAGTATAAAAGAATTGAATACCCAGTCTCTTGAAGAAAGAGGAGTCAGTTTGTTTTCTGTTAACGATGTTTTCTTTCCTCATTTAATGCTTCATGGAGCTCTGATTTCCTCAGAGCTGGGGAGATTGCAGTGGCCAACTGCGTGGTCCTTAGTTGTTCCACAAGCCATTGTCATTCAAATTCAACTCAGCCCCAGCTCTTTCAGTGTGGTTTCCTTGGGGAGTCTTGGCTGGACTTCACATAGCTCATGAATACTTAAATATTCCATCTGGTCTGCAAACGTGTCACGGGGAAGATGGATTTTCGTAGTGTATGAAGTATTTGAACTGGTTCGTCTCTCTTCAGGGTGTATAAATGGACTTTCTATCTGCCTTGTACTCCTAGAAGGAGGGACAAGGAAAGGTCAGCTGTGCTTGCTCCTTGTATTCCCAGGCTCTTGCTTCTGAGCCTCAAGGTCATTGCTTAGGAGCCAGGGGTTTTCAGATATCATCAGCTTCAATTTTTGTTCCTCCTCTAACCTTCCCAATTTGTGTGTCAAGAGAATGTAATATGGAAGTCTACCCAGAAGACTCTAAATAATCTTTGTAATGTGTCATGTGTCTTAGAGAGTGTGTTTCTAAAAACATTATTTATACAGGAGGTGGGTGTGAACGCTAGGACGGCCTAATCTTCAGGATTCCAGTGAAGGATTTTCTTTTGTCTCTCTCCTCCCTCACACTTTTTAAAATGTTTTCCTCTTTCTTTATAGTTAGTAAGCTGCCTTATCTATGTTAAATGCCTCTGCTAAATTAAAGCCGGATTTTTATTTACCTACAGATTTTTATGGTTACATAGGCTTATAAATGTGTGATCTTTTCAATTAGACGTAAGTGAATATACCTAAATTTCCAAACCTCTTTTCTTATTGGAAATGCCTGGATGGTAGTAAACCACATGGGATTGTATTTTAACAGACCTACCAAAATAATTGTGGGGCATTTGTTTTGAAGGTCGATCTATTTGAACCTTGTTGAACTGACCACAGGCTTTCAGGTCTTATTCATGAATATTTAGTCACTGTCCCCCCAAATTTGAATGTTTTAGTCAAGCCAGTGTCAATGTGAGCCATTGGAATAGAGATTCTTAATATGAAATTCAGCCTAAGGGAGCTGCTGATTTCTCACTCTTTCTTTAGCAGGGGAAAGAAAATAATGAGCTCACTTTTGACATAACAGTTGTTGGCCTTGTAGAGTAAGGGCTGAGATTCTTCAGGTAAACCTGGATGATGTGGCACCTTACTGAGCTTACTAATTTTGTATTACAAGGCCATTTTATGGAAATGTCAAACATAAATATTCTAAAAACTTCCATGTTTAATTTATAATATAAATAATTATATTATGAGGTATAATTTACTATGAGGTAAATAGTACAGACTATTGAAACCTGGAACACAGGCTGACTCTTCCCTTGAATTTTTGAGTCTCCTGAGGAATTAGCATTCAACTGCTCCTGCTTTTCCAAGCGGAACGGATCAACTCGCACTAAAATCTGTACTGATTGGTGTTGGCGACTTTTCTGGGCCGTTTAAGACCATACATGCTTTAAATTAAAAATCCTCAAAAGGCTTGTCATTCTGTTCAAAAGAATGTTGAATACATTTTCTTTCCCCAATTGAGAAAAAAAGGAGCATGCTTCCTTGACATGGCCTCCCCAATAAAGGCCAGCGTCAAAACTGTCTGGCTCACTTTATCAGGTGCCTTCTTAGCTCTTAGGAAGCACTGAATGGAATGACCCTGTAACTGCATGATGCTTGCTGTTTTTGTGATGTATCCTACTTGTGCTTATGCTTTGAAGATGAGTCTTCTTATTAACTCCATTTATTCTTACTCTAACTTTGTCTCTCCTGTCTACCAGGCCTTCCCCTTGTCTACCTTAGAACTAGGAGCACAGCCAGTCTGACTAACCTAGAGCACCAGATGTATGCTAGAGGTACAGTATAGCCAAGCGAGGGCTTATTTCCTTTTCCTGTTTTGAGAACTGCCTTGGACACCAATTTTCTGGGAATGGGAGCTGAGTGGGATTATACCCAGGTTGGAGTACTTTGGGTTAGCAGCCAGAAAGAGATTTCCAACTAATGAACAGAGCGACACCTTATATAAGAAAGAAGTGATGTGCTGATTCGTATGCTGTCTCTTCTATCTGCCTTAACGCTCGGTAGAAACAGCGTCTACTCCACAGTGTCTGATGCACAGACATGCAGTGTCAGTTAGAGGTGATTTCTCATAATGAAAAGCAAGTAAATGAAAGGAAACCATCCCCCATCAAGCGGTGCTGCCAATCTTTGTTTATAGCATTTCCAGTGAACGTTCATTCTTGTGGTAATGCGAGGGGCTCTGTGGAATAGGAACTGTCATGGTCAGGAAAAGAGGACGTATTTCCCAGTAAATAATTGCTTAGACACAAACCTTAACTCCTTTCGCTATGAATTGAGGTGCTGAGGAGATAGAAAAGAGAATGCTCTGTCTTTCTATCTGTGACCTTTCATGATTCCTTGAGAATTTGGCTGGTAAGTAGATATGATAGAAAACACCAGAAACACCTAGGAATTGGAATTCCAGGAGGTGCATGTCTCCCTCTGTTTGAAGGAGTGCGTGTCATCGGATGATTTATGTTTGTACTTGGCTGACACCAGATCCTGCCTGGGTCATGGCATAGTTTGATGCATGTCGAATAAACATATGACCTTCAATACTGGCGTGGGGGGGAAGGCCAACAGAGCTTCTTTACCAGGAGTTCAGAATATTAATACATGGGCCAGTACTATGGGGTTTTTTTTTTTGGAAGGTTTTACTGAGGTAGTTATGTGGGGCTGGCTCACAAAGAAAGCCCATGACTGAACCTTCATGGATTTATATATACGCTGAGCTTCGTTATGCCAGTTATTTACTCTTTCAGGCTAAGCAGAGCGTTATTCCTATTTACCTCAAGAGGCCAGAGAGGCTCAGAGAGATCCCGTAACTTGCCGTCATTCACATGACTAGCTAGTAGCGGGCCTGGGGCTTTAATCTATTATGATTTACAAACCAGGTCCTTTCTGACAGACTGAGCTGCTTATATATGATGAAAACCTACGCCGTTTATAATGGCCAAATTGCTCTGTGAAACAAGTCCAAAGGGGTAGAAATGTCCTCAGCTGGAGCCATTTGAAGCCAGAGTTGGATGTGAGGAGCTTCAGGTTCTCTCAGCCCATGAAGAAATTAGGTTTGGTCACTACAGTAGATGCCGATTTCCTGAGGCCACCAGGGAATACCTTTCTCTTTGATGGACTTGGGAATTTTGTTCTCTGGTGCTGTGCCAACGGCAAGTCCACAGTAGATTTGGACCCTAACGCAGGAGATGTCAGATTTGTCCCCTGGTGCTGGGTTTGAACTTGTGAGCACTCCATGTATTTCTGTTCTCCGAGAAGCAGGCTGCTGAAGTCAGTGCCGGTGTGTGTAATCAAAACAAGGAGCGTGGGGACCTAAGCAGTGTGCCTTCCTACCGTGTTTCCCTGAAAATAAGACCTAGCCAGACCATCAGCTCTAATGCTTCTTTTAGCAAAAACTAATATAAGATCCACTCTTATTTTACTATAAGACTGGATCTTATATAATATAATATATGATATGATATGATATAATACTGGGTCTTATATTAATTTTTGCTCCAAAAGACGCATTAGAGCTGATTGTCCAGCTACGTCTTATTTTCGGGGAAACACGGTAGGCTATGTAATTCCAAAGCAATATACTTGTGAATATCTTTATATGGATTCCTAGCACTTTATTCTGTATTACAATGTGATCAAAGCCATTCGCCACCTGTTCTTTTTAAATCTAATTTGCAAATGGAAACCTGCAGTCTGGCTCACAGTGGGATATGAAAGCACATCTGGCTTCCTTTCCTCCTGGGTCCTTTATCTGCTGTAATAAAGCAGCCTCTCAGCGCAGTCGTGGAGAGGGAGGTGCCTTTCAAGGTGCCCCAGTGAGGACTGTTTACCCTACAGACAGCTCTTAAAGTTTTTACTCCCCCTCTGCTCTTGTCAGCAGCCTCACAGCTACTCCTTAATTTTCTACTTGGTGAACACTATTTTCTTTTTTTAAACAAATCTTGGGAACCAAGTGAGGCCATTGGGAAGAGAAATGGGTATATTCTAGGCAGAGAATATTCTGGAAGTATTTGGGGTGTCTCTAAAGACTAACCACAGATTGTGGGAACAGGCTGTAGACTGCTCTTTTTTTTTTTTTTTTTTTTTAGCATATCACCATTTGTCAGACTTCCCCGAGCCATTGTCATTACCAGACTAGAACTTGCCTTAAACGGAAATTGTTTGTTTTGTAGTGTTTTACTATTAACTTCTGAAAACTTTAGAAGATGAAAGGGACCAAAAAAAAGAAAGGGATCACTTTTTGAAAGGCAGTCATAATTCCTGACTTAGGGTACTGCCCCATGCCTTTCTCAGGAAGTGGGAGCGGCAGGGTCTGTGGCAGCCTGTCGTCTTGTTCTGCTGGCAGGAAACATGTCATCCTGGAAGATGATTTTACTTTTGCTCCAGTGTTCTCAGTCAGCGGTGGTAGTCACCTCTACATGTCCTTTTCTCCACAGCTGCAGACCATTTGGGACCTGGTCTTTTTGCAGGCTGCCTCCGTGCTTTAAAGCTGGACCCACAGGGAGGCGGGCCGCACCCACTTTTGTTGCTGCTGTCTGTGTGACAGGAGCACGGCTGCCTGGAGGCCCCAGCACTGGACTGTCCCTGTCTCTGTGGTTCCTGCTGCCACCTCCTTTTTTCTTTGTGTGGCCAGTAGAGGAGCCGCAGGCCCTTGGTTAGAGGAGCCGGTGCCCCTCCTCAGGACACTCTGTCCCATGCCACACCTCGGGCATGGTGCTGGCAGCCGGATCCAGGGCAGCAGGGCACTGGACAGCCTTCTATGGCTGTTTCTGGCCTCATGGTCTCTCACTTCGCTGATTTCTTCTAGTGTTTATAGTTAGGTCAACTCTTTCTAGAATTTGGTTATTTACAGTCTTGTATTGATCAGTGTCTCTTTCCAGTTTCCCTGATTAGAAGCTATTTTGTGAAAAGAAATCATATTTTATGCGCCTTTTGTAGTTTCCACACTATGTATCTTGTAGCAGACGGTGGTGATATTTATGTCAAAAAATGAGCTAAAAATTTTATTTAAAAAGCTTTGGGATAGTATATTTCTGATCTTCCAGGGAGGGAAAAGAAAACCCCAACTATTTATATAACAGAATAGGAAAGAATGTTTTTATTTTGTTGTGGCGTGCAGAATAAGACTGAAGCGTAACTTGTACACAAAGGAGGCTTTGATAAAGGACTGACGTTTTGGACAGAGTTTAGTCAAGTACATGTGATAGATCTTACTGCACTTTGGGTTACCTGTTTAGAATGTACTTCTTGGGGGTGGTGGGGGTCCATTTCTCTCTCTCTCTCTCTCTCTCTCTCTCTCTCTCTCTCTCTCTCTCGCTCGATTCTAGCCAAGTTAGGCCCTGATGCCTTCTGCTGAGATAAGGCCCTGAGAGTTGTGGGAGAATTGGGGACTGGGAAGAGCCCATTGGCAGGAAGGACTGAGTCTTCCCAGAGCAGGTAGCCCCATGTGTGGAGATCCCATTTGTCCTGCCCACACGCCTGTGGCAGTACCTTCTCTCTCTCCCCACCTTCAGCCCCTTTGCACAGGAGACCGTTGAGGGAACAGCCAGGGAGGGTCTGCCACACAGACTGGGGATACTAACACTCTTCTCCCTTTGTCCGCAGCAGAGGTAAAAGCCCCCAAGCGCAGGCAGCCCTTTGTCCCGTTTGCTCTGAGGAATCACACGGGCTGCACTTTGTGGTTCGCCACCTTGACCACCACGCCCACCAGGTGAGGAGCGCTTGGTCTGCCCCCCGAGCCCCCTCTGCCACCACAGGCTCTGTGTGCCAGCCCCGCTGAGCAAGGTGGGCCCTGCTTGAAGCTCCTGGGTCCTATTTGAATCAGGAATTTGCTGTCTCGCTGAGATTTATGTTGGAAGGTCTGTGCTGTGTGGACTCGTAGCCAGAGAAGTAGGTCCTGAGTCTAAACTATCCAAATTATGATCCTGGTGCCGCTGTATATTATGTTGAAAGTCAGAGTCAAGCAAATTAAGGATGCAAGTGGCAAGTGTGAAAGAGAAGTCATTCCGTCTTTCCTCCTCAGTCCCCTCCCCCACCACTTTAAAGGACGCTGTACATGGTTATTCTACCATTTTACATTTTTCTTCCAAGACTGCTTTGAGAACACCTCCCATACCCCACCTTTGTCCCTCCCCCTCCCATAAGAATTATCTTACAAAGCTTTACTCCAGATGGAATTGGGTGGAGTTTGGAGAATAAGAATTTACCTAAGCCGAGTGAGAATGTTCTCTAACAACTTTCTGCTTGTTTAGACCTTGGCTCAACTTTCCAAATACATGCTGATCTGTCCAGTTTAGGTAACGAAGTACATGAAATGAGTCACAGAATCGACTGGTTTGAAACCACGTTTTCCCTGCCTCCACTAAGTATGCTAATGCTTTACAGGAGATGTTTTTAAAAAAGAGTTTAGATCTGTTAAATTCTAGGTAATCACTTAAATACTACTTTTAAAAATCATGACTCAGTTTACAAAGCACCCTATGTACTAGACTGCTAGACTCTACTGCCGGAGGCAAGTGACTGTGAGATGACAGCTTTCAGCTATTTTTTTTTTTTTTATTGGGGAACAGTGTGTTTTTCCAGGACCCATCAGTCATTATTCTTCAGTCTAGTTGTGGAGGACGCTGCTCAGTTGCCGTTTTCAATCTTAGTTGCAGGGGGCACGGCCTATCATCCCCATGTGGGAATTGAACTGGCAACCTTGTTGTTAAGAGCTGGTGCTCTAACCAGCTGAGCCATCCGGCCGCCCCTAGCTATCAGCTGTTTTTAAAGTGTCAGATAAGCTGTGAATCGCTGGAGGTAACTTTACTTACTGACCTTTTAGGTCATCCTTTGTAGGCAGGTTATATGGTCGAGTTCTGGGAGGGTTTCTGCTCCCAGCTCTGTGTGACAAAGAGGGACAAGCTGGTATTGTCTGATTTGGTTCCAGGGCTGCACTCTCTCACAGCGGGAGCCCAGGGATAGTTCCAGAAGGGAACAGAACATTTCTTGATGATGCTCACAACGTTAGTGAATGGCGGGAAGTCCTCACGGGTGAAGAGATTCCCTTTGAATTTGAAGCTCGAGGAAAGCTAAGGCACAGGTAAAGCGTGGTTTGTTCTTCCTCCCCCGCTCTCTATATGATACGATACGATATGATATAATACGATATGATATGATAGTCCCTAGTGTTTTGTCTTTTCACAAATAATGTTTTATTTTGAAAAGGTAGTTTGAAAATTTGCGTTTCCTTTTAAAAAATATGACTGTCTTTCTATCTTGGAAATACTTTTTTTTCCCCATTAATTATCTCTTTATTTGACATGGTGAGGTGACAACCTGTGTTTTTCCGTAATTTGGTTAAAGCATAGATAGATAATAATACTCAAGTTCATTGCCTCCTAGCCTGGTTTTCACGATGCAGTGGTGACATGGTATTCTTAACAGTTTATCAAAGCCTGTTGATTTCAATTTTACGATACATGTGTGCCACGTAGCACTTTCAGCAAGCAGATGTTTTCAGGAAGCAGAGCCAGAATGATAAGGAAGAGAAGAACAACTCATCTAGGGTGACCACTCGCTAATGCTCTCATTCTTGACACATCCATCCAAGGGACTGGAACACGTTAAAGAGGTTATGGCTGGTTACTGAGAGATCATAAAATGTCTAATAAAATGTTCTTCTGTTTGCAAACATTTTTAAGTGGAAGGGCTAGCCAGTGAGTAGTGAATAGGTTAAGATTTTAGCGTTTGAGCCTCATATCTGTTTCCAAGGTGAGCTGAGATTTACAAGATGGGCTTCAGCCCTCTGTAGTTGTATGCTTTCATGATGCTCTAAGCCTTTGTGTGCAAACCTGCTCCTAAGTCAAACTCGTCTTCCTTTTTCTAGCTTTGTACCAGCACACTTTTGTTTCTCGTGGCAAGAGTTCTGAACTTGTGGGCCCCCAGTGATTTTACAGGAAAAATACAGTTTTAAAAAATCGCTGTGCTGGGTTTACGCAGCCAAAAGCCATGTTAGAATTTCCAAGGATGAGTGCTGGGCATTTTCCTGTTCCACAAAGTTCCTGGAGAAGCTAATAGAGCTGTTGGATGTGTTTCTTAATGAGCACTGCCTCTGTTAGATCAGGAGAGGTTTGACCTCTTGGTCAGTTTCCATGTTTTGGAACCCATTTCAAGTTCCACTGTTCTGCTTGAATTCATCAAAATAAATGCCTTTTCTGGCTTTTCCCCCTTTGGCACATTGTATCCCACTCCCTGCCTCCCTCCCTTCTTCCTGTCAGCGTCAAAAACAGTCCCCCATTTCAGACTTCTGGCTTGAATTAGGCAAAATCTAAAATAGAATTAAATGTGCCATTTCCTCCTGTTCCTCCTGTTCTGCCCACTGCCTTCTGCTCCAGTTCCAGCCGAGCACTTCAGCCCTTAAACTCGGAGGGCTCCACCTCGTAACCTGTCTGTAGTCTTGTAGGTCTGAAGCCACATAACCGAGTGTGATTCTGAGAGAAGTAGGCTATTCAACAAAGAACCCAGAGGAAAGTGTCGTTGCGTGCATTTCCAAGAGTATGGTTATATGATTAAATTGCTAGTACAACATTTCACTACCCCACTGAAATGGTTTTAGCTGACGTCACTAGTTTATAAAGGTTGGGGTGGGGTTGGTGAGGGAAAGACCTGAGCTGATGTACAGATTTGCGTGGTTCATACAAAAGGAGGGCAAACGCCACTCTTGCTCAAGGTTTGCGAATCTTGCAATTTTAAGTGTGAAACCCAGTTAATATAGCCTCTTCATTTCCCTTGCATTAGGCAGTCACCAGAAGGCTTAGCCAACTGGGTTTTTCTGTCATTGTGTAGTAAATCAGATTTGACTCTTTGCCTCTCCTTTCCTTTCCTTTGTAAGGTAATGCTTACTGTCCTTTTCTGTGTTGTGCCTGCAGACACACCCATGACCTCCGGATCCATCAACTGCAAGTGAGAGTAAATGGCTGGGAGCAAGTGAGCCCCGTGTCTGTGGACAAAGTCGGGACCTTTTTCCGATATGCAGCACCAGATAAGAATTCATCTTCCTCTACGGTGTGTGGCTGGGGAATGGCTCTAGATTGCGCCCTGGCCCCCCCCCCCCCCCTTAAAGCCAGCGTCAGACAGCTCAGCCTGTGAGAGCCTTGCTCTAGTGAAGATTTGTTGTTCTTTATTTCCGTCAGCTCTAGGAAGAAGACATAAGATCTTTTCAGTTCAGTCACAAGCATTGGTTAACAATATGTAGAAAAGCCCGCCAATAGTTAATTTCATTAGAAAAACAAGATGTAAAATTGACGTTAACACATACTACCTCATTGTGCAGATCCGTTTCATACTCAGCTGGCCCACCTGGCAATTTACTAGTCTGCCGAACATGTATTGGCTTTACTTCGCGTACTGTTATGCTTCCTCTATATACTCCCTTCTTTCAGTTGCTTATAATGCTGCTTCTTGATCCTTCTGGCGCTGTCTCTCCAATTTCTCCACTCTGGCATAAAGATGGACGACCACTGTTAACATATTCTCTGATCTCACAGCCTCTCACACACCCTTGCCCAACCTTTTCCCCAGCAGTTCCAGGGGTTGGAGGACCAGCCAGGGGAGTGATGAACGTGCAGGTACCGGAGAGGCTGGCGTCACGGCAGACATGGCCACCGTGGGTGCTCGGGCCCAGCACTCCTGATACTTCCTGGGATAGCTGCACTCATGTTTGGGCATCCAGTGACGAGTAGGGTGGCGTGCATTTGCAGAGATCTGGTAGCTCCCGTCAGACCTGCCTTCTTCTTGAAAAATGTTCTTGGAGAACACTGTGTTTTCTACCGTTCCTCTCTTGTGCTCCAGGCTTCTTAGAAAAGGAAACTTTCTTTTAAGATTACTTTTCTGCCTAGATTCGTGTCTAGTAATGAAAGGCTTAATTTCCCCCAGAGATACCTTTCTGTTGCATTGATGTGTTCTGAAGAAATTTGTGTACCTGGAATGGTTATAAAAGGAGTGTTACTTTTCCCATATCTTTGAAGATGATGTGTTTTCTCTTCATAGAAGACCATACTTTACTAAGAGTGAAGTTTACAAACATCACGCTTTCAAGCAAATTACATTGTCATTGAATTTAATGATGCGTATTATGATTTTAGGTGTGTGCTGACTCTCTCACTTTTGGAATCTTTCTTAGATCGGCAGCCCAAGCAGCAGAACAAATATTATTCATCCCCAGGTTTATGTGAGTATGATTTTCCTGTGTCTCTGTGTCTATTGAGTATTTACACTGCGCCTGAACCATATATACATGTTTATTTCTTGATGATCAGAGGACTTTATGACATATAAATGATTGGAATTTATCTCTGTGCTTTTCTATTAATGATTGCCTTCCTTTTATAAGAACTTGCAAGAAAATGTTTTCACCTAACTTGACTGTGAGACCAAGTATTGCAGCCAAGGAGAAGAAAAAGCAAATGTTTTGGTCCACGATCTCCTTTTCTCTCTAAGTTAAAAAACTGGGAGTGCCAAAAAAATGTATGCACACGACTTGTATTCATCTTTTGTTATCGGTATATATCGAGTATTACAATTTTAATGTAGTTTTTTCCTTTCTTAAAATGTGTATACATTTTTTGGGCACCCTTTGTATAAATTATCCCTTGTATAGCTATATGTATTTCATAGGTTGGGGCCCAAAGGTCATGAAAATAAATAAGAATGAAAACTAGTAAGACTTTTTCTCCCCCATTTGGCTTTTGAAACATCATCACAAGATGACATTAAAAATATTTTTAGGTTTTTGCTTATATTTCTTCTCCCATAGGATAGTAAATTTAGAAATGTGACATTTCAGGTGCATTTGGAGATGACAAGATCAATATTTAAAGCAGTTGTTCTTGGCTTGGCTCTGTTGGGGCTTTACTAGGCTGGTCAGTGGGTGCTTTGGTAATGCTTGTTCTAAGAACAAGAACAAAAAAAACACTCTCTAAGAACACTCCAGAAAGTTACAGTTTGCCTTTTCATTGGGACTGCCTGCAAATCTCTGTTCAAAACATGGAGCTCTTCATTTTATTGTTTATTAGGTTGGTTTTCACATACCGTTTGTTTTAATTAAAAAGTTGGCAGTATGAAAAGCTTGGATGGGGTGTCATTTGTTTCTCCAATAAAAAAATGCATTGTCGGTATGTTCTAGACACTCATGCTAAGAATAATAGTTTCAGAAACCTCTTGTTTACCTGATGTGGAGTTTTATATTTAAAAAAAAAAAAGTTTCCTGGCCCATGGTGGTAGCACAAAATGTATGTTGAATGTGTGAATAAACGTATGGAAAAAGAAAGTAGTGACCACAACCCAAGACCAAAAAATAAAATATTTTCCTCCATTGTGTTGAGTTCCTGAAACTGGGTGTCCTGTTTATAAAAGAGTGATTATTGTACGGAACTTAGAAAGTTATTACAAAGAAGGAGAACTTTGTTTTTAAAGTTCTTTGAAATAAAAAATGTTGATTTTTCTATAGGCATGTCAACAAATATGGGCCTAGAGAGTGATTTTTATGACATTAGAAAAAAAAAAGTTCTTGTTGCTGTGAAAGGCCCATCAATACAGACAACTCTTTATTATACACTCTCTGGAGTTTACAAAGACAAGTTATAATCTCAGAAGACTTCCTTCTGTTTTTCTGTGTATATTTTGGACAGCACTCAACCGATTATTAGTGTTCAAAGAATGTTTTCGCACTTTAATACTAGTCTGGGAGAAAAATACCACAGAAGGTAAATCATTTACTGTTTTGCAAAGTCCAACCTCAATGTTTCTGAACTTTTAGTTGCTTTGGATGGCCTTTATTCCCCTCCAGCAGAGTTGAAAATAGGTTTTGTTCACAGTTTCCATATAAGGGCTGATGTGTAAGAACCCAATGGTGTTGTGAATGAAGGATAATTTCCAGCAGAGACTTTCTTACCAAATTATAGGATGTTTGGAAAATTTGATAGGTTCTTACCAGCCTTAAGTGAAGTTCTTTATAATGTGACTAGAAGCCTAGGACTGATTTTTCTTTGTGATATCATCTCTGAATACCTTGTTTCCCCGAAAATAAGCCCCATTTGGGATTGTGAGCCAGACAGACGCATTTAGTACATTATGATGATGTTCCAGAAGAAGATGACATGACTATTTAAATAAATGTAGACTGTTGTACGTGAAAAAATAAGACATCCCCTGAATATAATTTGGAACTTGTTTGAAAACATATATAGATCCGGTCTTATTTTCTGGGGAAACACGGTAGATTATCTACTTTTATAAAAACGTTTAGAATTGGCTGTTTTAATAGTGTATGTTTATGGGATAGTCACTCCTATGAAAGCTAAATGGTTTTAGGGCTTAATGACTAATTTCACCAGCGAGCTAGAGTGGTAATAAGATGCTTTTGATTTAGGCATTCTGGTTAGTATTGCATTTTCGTGTGTTTGTTTGAAAATCACAGCTACACCCTTTTCACTTATATGTCTTTTGCACAGTTCTCATCGCTCCCACCCGTTCGGGTGGTCTTTGCGGTGACCATGGAAGGCAGTGCTCGAAAAGTAATCACCGTCCGATCTGCCCTCATTGTGAAGAACAGACTTGAGACACCAATGGAGCTAAGGCTGGACAGCCCGTCCGCTCCAGACAGTAAGTTCTGACATAGTCTGTCTGCCTTTCATTCTGAGACAGTCAGACTTCTGGGTGGGAGACCTTGCCCGAAAGCGCTAACACTTGTTTCTGTGGCAGAGCCTGTGGTGCTCCCCGCTATCATGCCAGGGGATTCCTTTGCTGTGCCTTTGCACCTCACTTCTTGGCGGCTACAGGCCCGGCCCAAAGGACTGGGTGTATTTTTCTGTAAGGCTCCCATTCACTGGACCAACGTAGTGAAGACGACAGAGGTCAGTAGCAGCAAACGCGAGTGCCACTCAATGGACACGGAAAAAAGCCGGTTCTTCAGGTACGCACAGTGTTGCAGTAGCGTGTCAGTCCTGCTTTTCTTTTTTTCCCTTTATTCTTTTCCTAAGGACCCCTAGTGATCCAGTTGTGCTTATTTAAAATCCTAAAGTTCTTATTCCCTCCATTCTGGTGTTAGAGTTCATAACAATTCAAGGGTTAACCCTCAGTGGGGGTGGTAGGGACTGTTGCTTATCATCTAATATGTGGGAGAAACAGCCAAAAAACACTGCTCACACATACAAGGTTAGAAATGTATATGGATGTGTCAGCAGAAAGAGAGGTAAGTAGAGAGGGAAGAAAAATTACCCGTTCCCATTCCTCAATTGGGAAGCAAAACCTTAGGGTTAAGAATTTTTCAAATGATAGATTTCAGTGGAATTTTGATGAAGGTTCATGGGCCTAGTACTGACTTTTCTTGGGGACTTGTACAAAATTATCTAATCATTTAGACTCTTCCTCTGTGGAAGAGTACAAGTAATATGTTACTAGATTTAATATTGGAAAAAATACTGGATTGCTGATGTTAGATATTTTAAACTTAGACTTTAAATCTATTTAAAGATTATCAGCTTTAGTTTTCTTTACAGTGATGATAGGCATTCATTTAGTTTAAACTTAAAGTAGAGGTATCAGAATAGTATAAAGAATTCCAGTATACCCTTTACCTATATTTGTCAGTTGTTGACAGACTAAGGGGAGAAATAGGTAAATACATAGCCATAATTGGTGATTTTAACACTACCCTGTCAGTAATTTATAAAACAAATAAAACCAATAAAGATAGGAAAGGATTTGAACAGTGCTATCAATCAGCGTGTCATAATTGTTATAAGACACTTTAACCAACAACTCCAAATAGCATTGTCATTTCAAGTATGTGTTAAACATTCATCAAGAGAGACATCTACGGGGCCATAAAACAAAGAGCAATAAATATTAGCAATTGAAACCATATACAATATATTTCATGATCACAATAGAATTAAACTAGAAATCAATAACAAGATACCTACAAAATCCCCAAATATTTGGAAATTAAACAATACATTTCTAATTAACCCACAAGTCAAAAAATAAGTCACAGAGGAAATTTAAAACATATTAAAATGTGGAGGATGTAGCAAAAACAGTTCTAGAGGGAAATGTATAGCTTTAATGTTCATATTAGAAAATAATGAAGATATAAAGTAACTAATCTGAGCTTCTACCTTAAGGTAGAAAATGAGGAGCAAATTAAACACAAATTGAAAAAAGCAATAAAAATAAGTATGGAAGTCAATGAAATAGAAAAACAAACAAAATCTGTGTCAAAATTGACTTTTGGAAAGGTTTATATTTGATAAACTTTCAACAAGACTGATCAAGGTAAAGAAAGAGAAAACACAAAATACTAATGTAAGGAATAAAGAAAGGAGACATTATTATAGATACTACAGACTTTACCAGGAGATGTTATGAACAGTTTTATGCAACTACTGTATTTTGAAGTGTATAGTGCACACTTTTTTGCCCAAATTTGTGAGGGAAAAATAACAATGTGCATTATACATGGGTAGTATTAATTCCATATTTATATAAATGTTTTTAATTCTTACATTTATGCTTATGAGTTAAAAGTGTAACTCTAGAAATCAATAATGATATCCGTATGCAAAACAGTACCCTGGAATATGATAATCGGTTTTGTTGAACTTAACAATCTTGCAACGATGAAGAGTTCTTGGCCTTCTATGAGGTGTCAATATTGTAAATTTGTTACTGGTACATAAAATTTCTTACACCTTGTATCTGTTCTTGTGTTTTGTAATTATTTGTTACATAAAATTTGTTGTACCATAATATGTTAAAAAATAAATGCTAAAATTCCTTTATAATACAAAAAACAAGTACCTAAATGTAAACAAATAAATTTGAATTAAAAAATTGAAGATTTTTTCCTCTGAAAGTTTGGGCCAAAAACGTGAGTGCGCATTATACACGGCAAAACACAGTAAATTCCACACTGGAATGACAGATTTCCTGAAAATAGCAGATTACCAAAACTGACACAAAGAGGAAGTAGAAAATCCAAATAGCCTAATAACTATGAAAGAAATTTAATTTTAGTAAAAAGCCTTCCCGCAAAGGACACTCTAGGACTATATGACTGCACTAGTGAATTCTACCAGACATTTAAGGAAGCAATAATATCAGTTCTATGCAAATTCTTTGAGAAAGTAGGGGAGGAGGGAACAGTTCCTAACTCATTTTAGGAGGCCGGCATACACCTGATAACCAAAACTGATGTAGATATTTTAAAGAAAGGAAAGAAGGAAGGAGAGAAGGGGAAGAAAGAAAAAGAAAACTGCAAACCTGTATTCCCCCCATGAAGAGTTGCAAAAATTCATAACAAAATACTACCAAATAGAATCCAGCAAGTGAAGTTCGTCCCAGGAATGTAAGATTAGCTTAACATTTGAAAATCGGTAAATGTAATTTACCATATTAACAGACTGAAAAAGCATCAGGTCATCTCAGTAAATGAAAAAAGAAAACCCATCAAAAACCAAAAAACATTTGCTAAAAAATTCAACACCCTTTCCTGATAATGCTCACAGCAGACTAGGAATCGAAGGGAACTTTTCCAAACAGTTAAAGCGCATCTATCATAAACCCGCAGCTACCATTTTATTTAATGGTGAAACCTTAAACGCTTTTTCTTAAGGTTGGGAAGCAGCTACTCTCTTTAACATTGTAGCACTAGTCCTATCCATTGCAGTAAGGATAAATAAATAAACAAGAAATTGGAAAAGCATAACGATCTAAAAAGAAGTAAAACTTATATGCAAATGACACGATTATGTATGTAGATAACACCATGGAAAATTATGAGACCTAAATAAAGTTATCAAGATTTCAGGATTCGGGGCCAGCCTGATGGCTCAGGTGGTTGGAGCACTGTGCTCCTAGATAGAGGTCGCCGGTTCGATTCCCACATGGGTCAGTGAGCTGCACCCTCTATAGCTAAGATTGTGAACAATGGCTCTCCCTGGAGCTGGGCTGCTGTGAGCAGCTGGAGGTTGACGTGGGCTGCTGTGTGCTGCTGTGGGCTACCATGTGCTGTCATGAGCGGCCGGTGGCCAGCATGAATGGCCGGCAGCCACTGTGAGCGGCTGGCAGCTGGTGAGAGCTGCTGTGAGCGACCGACCGATGACCGGCGACCAATGACCAACGGCCTCAGCTGGGGGGAGCGCAAGGCTCATGATACCAGCATGGGCTAGGGAGCTGTGTCCTACACAACTAGACTGAGAAACAATGGCTTGAACCTGAGTGGAGGCAGGATGGGGTGGGATGGGTGGGGGTGGAAGAAGGGGAAAAAAAGAAAAGCTTTCAGGATTCAAGATCAATTTATAGAAATCAACTGTATTCTTATATTTTAGCCATGAAAAGTTGGAAAATGTGATTAATAAACATAGCATTTACAATAGCATCAAAAATCTAAGGAATGATGTACCAGTTTTCGAGTCCAGAAAATACAAAACCTTGCTAAGAGAGATTAAACAAAACCAACGTAATAACTAAGTAGTAATAAATAACCAAGTTCATGGATGGAATACTCAGTATTGTTAGTCTTTCCATTCTCAATAAATTGATCCAGAGATACAACCCAATTGGCTATCCACAACCTTATCAATCAACAGGATAATGAGTAAATTTTAAAAAATGGTATGTTCATAAATTGGGATAGGAATCAAATACTGATGCATACAAAATGGCTGAATCTTGTCGAAACTTCCATTTTTATGCAAAAATAGCTTAGTATGCAGTTCAAGAACAGGCACAACTAATCTGTATTGACAAATATCAGAAAGTAGTTGCTTAAATGATGGGGGAGAAGATTTTGATTGGAAGGGTATATGAGGTCGCCTTTTGGAATGAGAGAAATACTCTATAACTGGTTTTGGGTGGTGGTTATAGAGATGTATGTAATTGTCAAAAGTCCTACTGAACATTTAAAATCTGTACATTCTATTGTGATTTAATTATACCTCATTTAATGTGTTTGGATTGAAAATTGCAAATACCTTACTGAAGCCTTGAACCATTTTAACGTTATGCTTTCTGATACTCAGCTAAGGAGAAAGAATTCAAGTTCTTCATTCAGGCTGATGGTTTTTACACCCGTTTGTCTTTCTAGGTTTTGTGTGGCCATAAAAAAAGAAAATTACCCAGATTACATGCCCTCGAACATATTTTCTGACAGTGCAAAGCAGATTTTCAGACAGCCTGGGCATACCATATATCTCCTGCCAACTGTGGTAATCTGCAACTTGCTACCTTGTGAACTTGACTTTTATGTTAAAGGAATGCCAATTAATGGGACACTGAAACCGGGCAGAGAGGTGGCCCTGCACACAGCTGACACGTCCCAGAACATTGAACTGGGTAAGGATTTAGTCAAATCATCATTTGTAGTAATTCCATGGAAATGTCAGTATTTTGTGATTATTTGGTAAACATTTTAGAGAAATTATAGCAAACAAAGTATCTCAGTATGCTAGCTCAGAAGATTCATGCAGTTTTAAAAAAATATATAAAACTTCTAAATTAGAAAATTATCAAAAGAATTGACCAAGTCCAAACGATTTACAGAGACAGCACTCAACAGAGCCTTTATTTCTCATGTTGCTCACATGATGTATGGCTCTAGGAAGTCATTTCGTCTTTTCAAACCATGTTTTTTCTAGCTATAAAATGAGCCAAGTCCTATGTCTCTCCTCATTTCAGGAAAGGCAAAAACATGTGCCAAGCACACTGTACTCCAGGCATTATGTCAGGTGCCTCGCACACGATCTCATGTAATCCTTAAGCAGTAGTTATTTGCCCCATTTTACTGATGAAGAAGTTGGGGTTTGAGATGTTCAGTGCGTCAAGTAGTTTTCAGCTGTAGGGATGGGCGAAAGTTGAGGTAGAGAATCACCACCATATTTGTAGCTCTTACTACAGAGAGGTCCTTGTGGAGTTTGGGCGGGAAGTATGCCTCTTTAAGGCTGTTGTAGATAGGCTGAAATAATAATGACTTAGCTATTGATCTTTCTCCAGTTGCGTGTATCATCTCATTTGATCTTCACAACAGCCCACGTTTCAGGCAGAGAGACAGCTTTTCTCCCCATTTGATAGACAGGAACCTGAACCTCATTGACCTTAAGCCGTGTGTCCCACAGCGAGAAGCTTGCACGTCAATGAATATATAAACCCTTGAGCTTAATTTAGAAAATAAAAATAGTGCAGTGCTAGTTGTCCATTCTAAAAAAAATAGGTCTGTGCTTTGACGTTTAAGTATTTTTTCAGCAAATGTTTATTGGGCCCCTGTATGGAACGGAAGTGTCCTCACCACCAGTGTGTGCATACCCAGCACTCTTTAGCTTCCCTGTCTGCCTTACATGGATCGTCACTTTTAACAACAATCCTGTGACATAGGTGCCTACTGTTACCCTATTTGGCAGGTGAGGCGCAGTGAGTTTAAATAGCTTTCTGCACCAGGCAGCTTAGTAAGGCTGGACGGGGACTTTGAAGCCAGGCCATTTGGCGGCAGAAACCTTGACTCTTACCCTCTTCTTGCCTTTATTGTGTATATAGAGGTCTTCATAGTTATCACTGTTATTGATAGCTTTTTGGCATTTTCATCGTTCTAATTATGCAGTTCAGACCCCCTAGTGTGACATCCAGGCCATCTGGTTTGTTTCGTATGTATTCTCAGCCCCACAAAGGAAAATGGCCATGCTAACGAGACTCTTTATTTACCAGTTAGAGACATAGTTACTGATTTTTCCAAAAGGAATCCAGTTTCGTTTGGCTGTGAGTATTTTGACAAACTAAAGTGAGAAACCAAAAAGACAATAGCTTGCATCTCCTTTAGGGGTATCACTGGAGAATTTTCCGCTCTGTAAGGAATTACTCATCCCACCTGGAACCCAAAACTATATGGTAAGAATGCGACTCTACGACATCAACCGGCGGCAGCTGAACCTCACCATCCGGATTGTGTGTCGGGCAGAAGGGTCCTTGAAGATCTTCATCTCTGCCCCTTACTGGTTGATTAACAAAACAGGTATGTCTAGAGAGGCTGTTCGAGGGGCCCTTTGGCGTTGGTCACGGGAATTCACATTTATTTGCTCAGCGCACTAAATGGAGCTAATGCACATAGATGACTTCAACCGTCTGAGCTGCCGGAACTCTCCTGCTTCCATAATAAGTGCCCAGTCAGGGTCCAAACTGTCCTTTTAGACAATGCACTGCGCCCACTGAATAAATTCCGTTTTTGCTCTTTTCCCCCTCGACGATTTTGTTCTTTTACCATTTGCATCTATTTTGGATAGACTGGGTGGGATTGATGTAAATTTTCCCCCTCCTTCCTAAAGGGTTACCACTGATCTTCAGACAGGACAATGGCAAGACAGACGCCGCAGGCCAGTTTGAGGAGCATGAGCTGGCCCGGAGCCTGAGCCCTCTCTTGTTCTGCTACGCTGACAAAGAGCAGCCGAACCTGTGAGTACAGTTATTTATGGGGAGGGGGCATGAGCTCCTAGAGAAGGGAAAAAGTTAGCAAAGGCTATAGTATATCCATGGTGTAGAAATATACTGTAGATAACGATCCCCACTTGGCAGGGGAATGCGACCATGACCTAATGGGATTCTTTCGGATCTAATTTCTGTTACTTGATAGTGAAAATAAACCATTTGCTTGGTTTATAATGAAAGCTAGTTTTATTTTACATGTATTGAAGCAGTTCTATTCATAACTCTGCCAATGAAGAGAAGCTCACATGTTCTCTGCACAATTTTCTTACCCTGTAAGCTCTCGGCACAGAGGAGCTGGCATGGGGGGCCAGCGGGTGGCGTGACTGGTCCTTTGGTAAAGCCTCCACCCCATTAACCAATCCAGATAGTTTTGTGTAAGGTTTTGAAATCCATCTTTTACCCTTGAGTTAGAATGTGCCATTTTAAGATCTCCGGGCTCTCACTGCACATTTAAAGGCAGGGAAAGGCAACAGTTGTGAGGGTTGATTAGATGGCATGTCCTTACAATGGATGGCGTGAGCATTAATTCACTTTTGTTCTTGGTTTTGACATTCTGCTTTTTGCAGGAGTCTTCTAATTTATGGCCTTAATCCAAAGATAAGTGGGCATATCTGATTGATACCGCTAGAATGCCGTACCCCATTATCTGCAGAAGTGTGCTCCACGCTTACGAGGAGGGCTTCGGGAGCACTGCATGCCAGGGGATGCAGCTGTGCCTACGGTGGGGGTGGGCGGCTGGCGTCAAGGTTGGTGCTGGAGTCAGGAGAGGATTGACTAGGGCGCTGGACGGTGGATGTACAGACACCAGCCGTGGTCAGCAAGCCCATTCTCACGGTTCCTGAAAGGATTTTGACAGTTTTTGATCTAGGACTTGACATTTGCAACAGATTGTTTTATCCAGGGGATTCATACTTCCCAAAGCGTTTCCACATAGACCATCTCGTTTGCTTCTCTCAACATCCCAGTGGATTAGGCAGGGCAGCAAACAGTGTTTTATTTTAAGATGAGGAAACTGAGGCTCAGAGAGAGAGAGTTGCCCCACCCAGGGTTATATTGTTCGTGGTAGAACCGGAACACACGTCTGGGATTACGGTTCCAGGATCTGTGGCAAGACACTGGCCAACTAGATAGTGCTTTGTCATTGCACCAGTACCAGGCCGTAGGAGGAATGTACAATTAGCTGCATCTTCTCCATCAACTTTTCTTGGATGCACAGAATGGTGTGCACCCTTTTCTATGTTAGGTATTAGGCTGGTGCAAAAGTAATTGTGGTTTAAAAGGTTAAAAATAATTGCAAAAACCGCAATTACTTTTGTACCAACCTAATATTTCATGAACCTTTGAAACACCTGAGTCAGGAAAGTATCCATTTACCTGGAATTCTTGTTTTTTCAGAGGAATAATAGGTAGCATTTCCCCCATGTCTTACGTTCACAGAATCGTAATGTTTTTTCCTAAAGTGCTCAGTTGAAGATGTCCATACATTTTGCACGTTGTTGTACTGTGGCCACCTCTAAGATGGAGTTCAGACCACTGATAATTGCCTTGCTGTGTTTGGGAATCACGTGAGAGTGAGGAAGAGTCAATATTCAGGTTGCGATTTTGGATGGTAGCTCCAGCAGTGTTTCCTCGGTAGGACAGCGGGATGAGACTTTCTCATGGGTGAGTATATAAATCTTTGCTTTTCTGTCCTACAGCTGCACAATGAGAATCGGAAGGGGCATTCATCCTGAAGGCATGCCGGGCTGGTGTCAGGGCTTCTCACTGGATGGTGGCAGCGGTGTCCGAGCTTTGAAAGTCATCCAGCAAGGAAACCGCCCAGGGCTGATCTATAACATTGGTGGGTTTGATCTCTAACCTGGTGGGTTATATGCGGGATAGCGGGAGACTCAGAACCGCTGGCCGACGACCTCAGGCAGAGAGGAATAAGCTTGCCATACATTTGGGCCTGGCGGCAAGTGCTGGTTTTCTTGTTCAGCATTGGGTCAGGTATCTTTTTCTCTGAATGCTAGATGGATATCAACACAGATCTGTTCTCCTGGGGATCTACGGAGCTACCTAAACACCTGCCCCTTTGAGATCTGGGGCTCTGTTTAATTTCAAACTCACCTGTGTCAGGGAAGTATCAGTTTGGCTTAAATCCTTGTTTTTCGTGGGAATAATAGGAACACTTAGAATGCTTTTCATCCTCCAAGCATTTCCCACGCATTCATTAAAATTTGCAAACCCTAAGAGGGTAGAAAGCATTGTTCTCCTTGAAACTGAAGCAGAGAGGTTAAGTGACTTGCCCACATGCAAAGGGGAAGTCTGGGTCACAAGTGGAATGATGATGGGGGTGTATACGTTTGAAGCAGAAAATGTGATAAAATGCGCTTGGGGGTTATTATAGTAATTAGAAGCCCACTAAACAAGCTTCGCTTACGGAGGTGGAGGGTGGACAGGGGAGAATACCTATTGACGTATGCCTCATAGCCACCTAGCATGCCCAAAAGATTTCCTGAAGAGTTAAGATTAATTTGATTTAAATATGCCTCAGGTTTAAAATGCTGGCAGTGCATCCTTCCTTTATTATATGATTTCCAGGGATCGCAAAGTACCTTTTAGTGTTGAATTCTGGAAGAGCATCTAGAACTGCATTGTCTGTTGAACTCCTGTGATGTTGGAAATGTTCTATTTTGCACTGTCCAATACGGCAGCTCTAGCCACGTGTGGCTGCCAAGAGCTTGAGAGTACATCGCTAAGAAGTGGGGCCAGTGTGACTAAGGGATTGAATTTTTCATGTGTTTAATTTTAATTAATTTAAATAGTCATATATGACCAGTGGCTTCTGTATTGGACAGTGCAGATATAGGCATGTTGTAGAAGGAAAAACTGAGGTGGTATCATTTAGCTATTTACCCTGTAGAGTTAGAGACATGTTTACGTGTTTGAGGATTTATTATAATAGAGTCTCCTCCAAGTATAGTTCGCTTTTTGTGGTTTCTGAACATGAATTTGTGTGCATTCTCCTTTGACATGGGGGCTCTCTCCTGTAAAGTTGACATTAAGATTTTTAATAGAAGAAATGAACTTTATTTGATCTAGCTGAGGATCATTTTCTTTTCTCATTTGTTTGCTCACATTTGTCTTGAGTAGGCAAAAGCTGCTTTGTGCTGTGTTTGGGTTTCTGTTGGGGTATTTTGTCCTTGATACACTTTCCAACACAAGCTACCACAGGTTGGCCGGAAGCTAGAGTTGGGACAAATTTGGGGGAAATGGAGCTCTGCCTTCTAAAACAGCTGGCATTGAGGAACCACAGAATTCTTGCCAGGAGACAAATCGAGCTGTCCAATCAGAAATATGCCGTGAGTGCACGTATAAACGCATATGCTAGGAGCACTCATTAAAACTTACTACTATTAAAACTTTTTAGGGACAAGAATGTGATTTGAATTTTGTTATAGCAAGGAAAAGAATAGACGGTGTGGGCTAAGATAGGACTTCATGATTCTTAAGGATCACGAGATCTTGGCATGTAATGTGAAGGGAACGTGTGGAATCTCGTGCGTGAATACTTTTGCAGAATTGGATAGATAACTAGCTGCCTCTCAGGAAGGTTTAAAGCACAGTCCCAAGCTGGAAAGCCAGGGACGGCCTGGCCATTTATTCTCCCATGGACCTCCAAAACGAAGCATTTTGTACGTTTTTATCTTATCAGCTATTCATTTACTGGGAGTTTGCCAGAGCAGTCTAAGATGCACCAGGAAACAAAAAGCCGGCTTTTTTCCAAAAATTGAGCCTCGGCACTGTAGATTCAAGTTTAAACACATCTTTTGTGGGCAGGCTTTGCCTGGCTTTGAATCCCAGCTGTGCTGCCTACTGGCTCTGTGACCTAGGGCAAGTTCCCTAGCTTTCCGTGCCTTAGTTTCCTCATCTGTAAAATGGAAAGAATGAAAATACTTAACTCATAAGGTTGTTCTGAGGATTAAATGTAGAGCCTTTGGTAGAGGGCGTAGCATGTAGTAGAGTTCAATAAATAATATTGTATTATTTCTACTATAAATATTTTTATCGTTGTATAAAACAGGGCTCAGCCCAGTTCCTTGAATATAGTTGCTGTATTTATTGTCTGAATGAACAAATAATTCATCCCACTGAATTTCATATTTTAAAAATTGTCAGAGCTTTTAAGCTAATCAATGCTGTTTTCTTTTTCTTTCCTTCCTTCCTTCCTTCCTTCCTTCCTTCCTTCCTTCCTTCCTTCCTTCCTTCCTTCTTTCTTTCCTTCTTTCTTTCTTTCTTTCGGATGTGCTGCTTTGAGATTTCCTTCTCATTGATTATAATTTTCTGTGTGTTTTGTTTGCTGTTTTTTAGTATGTGCTGAAAACATTTATGAATGAATAAATTCTATAATATTTAGCATTAGGTTCCAGCCGGACTCTTGGGCAGTGAGCTGAGAGGAAATATTAGAGAAGAGTCATCTGAGCTCAGGGTAGTGCAGAATGCAATTAAGTAATCTGAAATTTCTAGTATATCCTGTAAATGGGGAAAGTTCTCTAGGAGGAAATTTTGTGTCCCAGATGTAAGCAGAAATGTATTACATAAACTCTTAGTAGTCCCCTTCGTAAATGGAAGCCGAAGGTATCCTGTGTTTTTTAGTTGCTGGTATAATGGTACACATTTTATGAAGAAGCTAAGAACTATGGGGATATTGATATTGCTCCTGAGACTTTTTAAGGCATAACTGGGAATAAAGATTAATACTTTAAGTGCATTTGCTGTTTTCATTTCATTCTTGGAAGGCTTGACAGCCTCTCTGGGTGATATAATTGTTTTCTCAGAGAAATTAAGTACTTGTGAAGGCTATTTATTTTTGTCAGACCACGAATTTTCTTTTTTCTGACTAATTCATGGCAATGGTTCTTGTTGTTTGTAGGTATTGATATCAAGAAAGGCCGAGGTCGATACATTGACACCTGTATGGTCATCTTTGCCCCCCGTTACCTGTTAGATAATAAATCATCTCACAAGCTTGCATTTGCACAGAGAGAATTTGCCCGGGGACAGGTAAGCAGTTTGCTTTTGAAGAATGGGTAGTGTTTAAAAGCACAGGGAATTTTAATGTCATGGCTTATCTCCCCATCAGCACTGTAGGTTTTGTGACGTGAGTAACCATTTCATGCCTGAATAGCTTGTGGTAGAAGGCAGGGCTCAGAGTGGGTACTTAGACTTGACTTGTTAATCTAAAGCCAGTGATCTTACCTGTTTTAGGGAACAGCCAATCCCGAAGGTTACATTTCCACCCTTCCTGGCTCCAGTGTGGTGTTCCATTGGCCTCGGAATGACTATGATCAGCTCTTGTGTGTCCGATTAATGGATGTTCCCAATTGTATTTGGTCTGGAGGCTTTGAGGTCAACAAGAATAATTCCTTCCACATCAACATGAGGTAAGTTCAGAAACTATATTTAGACAAAAAGGAGCTTTGTTTGAGGTGCAGTAAATAAATAGTAAGTTGTAAATACCATTTAAATTTTAAATATTTGTAAAGCTATAAATGGGAATATTACTTTTCATGATGTGGACACACATGTTTCTGGCTCAGAGAAAGGTCTTAAAACTTGTAAAGACCAGGTACGTATGAGTGAACATTTTGATGGAAAGAGTTCAAGGGAATGTCAACAGTTTTGAGCATTGTGCAATTGCTGTGGTCTGTGGTTACAAGTTGGAGGGGCAGCACTGAGCTCATGGCTGCCTGCACGTCTGAAAATTCTGTCTGCATTTAGATGGTAACACTGATGACAAAGCTTTCTGTCTGTTCTCACACATTCTGCAAAGTCTCTCTTGTTTAATTCTGTTGCAGTAAATCATCTGGCCTTGGCCGGACCCAGTGACCCTCAGGTCATTATTGTTAAGAAAAATCAACGAAACGTAGCCTCAATTTGCACAGGATGACTCTTTTCTTTCTGCTTTCATCAAATGCCTTTTTTTTTTCTTTTTAAGTGTTAATTTTTTTTTTTTTCAATTGTGGTAAAATACACATACCGTATGAAAAAGATAACATAAAGATCCAGAGATTGTTTTGTGGTGCTCAGGTACAGAACATGAAATTGACCATCTTAATCATTTTTAAATTCACTAGTGTTAAGTACATCCATATTGTTGTGCAACCAATCTTCAAACTCTTTTTATCCTGCAAAAATGAATCTCTATACTCGTTAAACAACAACTCCTCATTTCCCCCTTCTCCAATCCCTGTTGTACTTTTTCGGTGAATCTGACTACTCTACGGACGTCATATAAGTGGAATCATGCAGTATTTGTCTGTCGGTGACTGGTGCGTTTCATTTTGCTTCATACCCTCAAGGTTCATCCATGTTGTAATGTGTCAGAATTTCCTTCCTTTTTCACGGGGAATAATATTCTATTGTATGTATATACCACATTTTGTTTATGCATTCATTCACCGATGGACACTTGGGTTGTCAATAATACAGCTCTGAACATTGATGTACAAATATTTCTTCGAGTTTCTGCTTTCAATTCTTTTGGGTCTATACTCAGAAATGCAATTGTTGGATCATTCCAATTTTATTTCTCTGAGGAATTGCCATAGTGTTTTCCATAGTCGCTGTACCATTTTATATTTCTACCAACAGTGCACAAAGGTTCCAATATCTCCACATCTTTACCAGCATTTGTTACTTTCTGCTTTTCTGATAGTAGATCTGCTAATGGGTATGAGGTGATACCTCATTGTGGTTTTGATTCACATTTCCCTAGTGATTAATGATGTCGAGCTTCATTTCATGTGCTTGTTGGACACTTGTATATCTTCTTTGGAGAGATAATCTACTCAAGTTCTTTGCCCAGTTTTGAATTGGTTTGTTTGTTTTTTCGTTGTTGTGTTCTGGTTCTTTATATAGTGTGGATATTAACCCCTTATGAGATAACATGATTTGCATATATTTTCTCCCATTTCGTACATTGCCTTTTCACTGTGTTGATTGTTTTCTGTTGTATGGACATTTTTAATTTTTATGTAGTCCGGTTTATCTATTTGCACTTTTGTTGCCTGTGCTTTTGGTGGTGTATCCAAGAAATCATTGCCAAATCCCAATATTATCAAGCCTTTTTCCTATATTTTCTTCTGAGAGTTCTACAGTTTTAGCTCTTATATTTTAGGTCTTTGATCCATTTTGAGTTAATGTTTGTATGTGGTGTTAGATAAGGGTCCAACTTCATTCATTTTTTGTGGATATTCGGTTTTCCCTACACCATTTGTTGAAAAGACTTTCCTTTCCCATGGAATGGTCTTGGCACCCTTGTCAAAAACTATTTGACCCTATAAGCAAGGGTTTATGTCTGGACTCCATTTCATTTGTCCATATGTCTGTCTTTATGCTGTATCACTGTTTTGGTTTTTTTTGTTTTGTTTTGTTTTGTTTTTAAAGATTTTATTGGGGAAGGGGAACAGGACTTTATTGGGGGAACAGTGTGTACTTCCATGACTTTTTTTCCAAGTCAAGTTGTTGTCCTTTCAGTCTTAGTTGTGGAGGACGCAGCTCAGCTCCAGGTCCAGTTGCCGTTGCTAGTTGCAGGGGGCGTAGCCCACCATCCCTTCCGGGAGTCGAACTGGCAACCTTGTGGTTGGGAGGACGAGCTCCAACCAACTGAGCCATCCGGGAGGCAGCTCAGCTCAAGGTGCCGTGTTCAATCTTAGTTGCAGGGGGCGGAGCCCACCATCCCTTGCGGGACTTGAGTTGAACTGGCACCCTTGTGGTTGAGAGCGCACTGGCCCATGTGGGAATCAAACCGGCAGCCTTTGGAGTTAGGAGCATGGAGCTCTAACTGCCTGAGCCACCGGGCCGGCCCCCGTATCACTGTTTTGATTACTGTAGCTTTGTAATAAGTTTTGAAATCAGGAAGTATGAGACTTATAACTTTTTTTTTCCAAGATTATTTTGGCTATTTAGAGCTCCTTGAGATTCCATCTGAATTTTGAGATGAAATTTTCTATTTCTGGGGCTGGGGGGGGACCACTTGTGGTTTTGATAGGGATTGCATTAAATCATGGGATCCACTTTGGGGAGCACTGACATCTTAGCAATAGTAAGTCTTCTAGGCCATGAATAGGCGATGCCTTTCCATTGATTTGTGTCATCTGTCATGTCTTTCCTCAAATGCTCTGGAAACTAAATATACTGCAATCTATGCTTTGTCAGCACATTTAGATGTAAAATTTAATCTTTTATACTTACGGTTTGTTCTCCATTGAGAACACCATTGTGAGGGGACAGAAAAATGCCCAACTTAATTATAGATGACCCAAAATAGTAGCTACATCTGACTTTTTTAAAAAGCCATTATCCAAGGGTTTTTTTTCTTTTTGTTGGTGGGGTGCCCTTCTTAATTATCCTTTGCCTGGCCCTTATTAGAGTTAATTGCATCTGGGAGAGGTTTTCAAGCTGTGTTCCTAAGAGTAGTTGGGGTCTAAGGCAGGAAGAAGCATTTTTCCAGAACTTTTGTCTGTTAGTATCATGTGTTTCCCACAAGATTTCATTGCGGGGCTGGAGGGCCGGAAGGTAAGGAGTTCCGAAGCTAAAACCACCATTGGTTTATATACTGCCTGGATGGAGGCTGCCCGGATCTGTTGTCTGAGAAGGAGAAGCCAATTTCGAATTAAACAAAAAAGTTACTCGTGATTAAGAGAGAGAGAGAAAAAGAGAGAGAGAGAGATGGGTGGAGGTGGGGGAAGATGACCGGTACAGTTGTTAATCCTTTTGAAATAGGTTTAGTGTGCCGTCCTCAAATACTGAGTGTAGACTTATGCCATCTGTTTCTTCTACTTTCTCCACCGTTTCATTTTTAAACAGCTTAGACCTACAGAAAACTTATGACTAGTGAAGGAGCACCCCTCCGTCTTTTACCTTGATTTAATGCATTTTAACATTTTGCTGTGTTCTTCTTGTTCTCTCTCTACACATACATACTTTTTTTTTCTGAACCATTTGAAAGTAAATTGAATCATCATGATGCTTTAGCCATAAAAACTTCACTCATCACCTAAAGGCAAGGGCATTTTTTTCTAAATGATACATTATCATTGCACAGTGAAGAAATTTAATATTGATATGTTTTCTAATAAATAGTCCTTTAAAATGTCCTTCATAGCAGTCCCCTCCCCCTGATCTAGGATTCATTCAAGTCTCATGTGTTTTATTTGGTTGATAGATCTCTTCTGCTTTGATCTAGAATATTCCCACTTTTACTTTTTTGTCTTTATTGACATTGACCTTTTTAAAGAGTCTAAGCCAGTGTCTTGTAGGATGTCCTATTTTCTGGATTTTTCTGATAGTTTCCTATATATATATAGATTTGGCTCAAACATTTTCTGTAAGAATACAACCTAAGTGGTTCATTGTGTTTTCGATTGCGTCTCATCAAGAGCCAGTGACATCTGTTGGGCCCATTATTGATGTTGCTAAATTCGATCATCACGATTACATACTGACACCTCCATTCCACAGGATTCTTCCTCACCTTCCCTCGTCCTACAGTGAGAACCCTCGTTATCAGTAACATCAATATATCAGTTTGAATCATATGCAATTGCTCTTTTTCTAGGTCAAAAGTAGTCTAGTATCAACAGTTTTATGTAGTTCAACCAATAGTTACTCATTTGCTACACTGATACTATTAGCCAAAACAAACCAATGAAAATTTGTAGGTCTTGTGTACAGTTACAACGTGAATGAATTCTTTTTACTGTGTGATTATACTGTCACTTCCTGTTTCTTAATGTTCTCAAAGAACACACAGTGGTATTTATTGATGGCGGGCCATGACGTGATTGTGAGAAGGATGAGAGAAAAGTGAATTGGAACTTGTTTTCTCCATTTGATGCGGCATCTTTTGTTTCCTTTTTCTGCAGAGATACCCTGGGGAAATGCTTCTTCCTGCGTGTGGAAATTACACTCCGAGGAGCCACCTATAGGATCTCCTTTAGTGACACAGATCAGTTACCCCCTCCTTTCCGCATTGACAACTTTTCTAAGGTATCAAGGGAGAGCCAATTTGGCTGTTTTATATGCGTGCGGGAGGGTGGCATATGGACTGCCCTTAAGATAAAGATGAATACATTTCAAACTTGGGTTTAAAAGAAGCCAGGCAGGGAACTCTGTCGCTGGAGAACCTTAGAAATCCTTGCCCTGAAGGGGAGTTCTGCAGGTTATTTTGATTGCTGGGCAGCCTTGTCTAGACGCGACTTGTCACAGCCTCCAGTGCTTATTCTGGCTTGATCGTTTGGTTGACATGGTGCCGTCTGCAGCCCGTCCACACACAGGAATCAGAATCAGGTTGTCCAGTGACAGAGGGAACGGGCAGTTATACTGTGAGCATTTTTATAACTTTTACAAGGAAAGCAGAAAAATGGAAATCATTAGACTGTTTTAAATTATGCTTTTGAATAACAACGTCTTATAATATGTGACTCTCCGTGGCTGAATTCTAAAATTGTTATTCCTTTCTGTGTTCAAAGTGTGTCATGGGGTGGATGAGGGTAGAAAAGACGCCACTGAAAGGATAGAATTGCTTCCCCTGAGTATTTGGGGTGGCAACGCTTCTTAAAGCCCTTTATCCAGCAGGCTATAGCCCAGGCCTTTAATTGGTCTTTTCGCAGTTTGAAAGATGATCAGGAAGGAATTTGAAGAGATACGATGAGGAACCTCACTTGTGGTTATGCCCTGTCTAGGATTCATTTGGGAAGGATCTGGAACTTACACCTATTGTAGGAAGCGCGGAATCATTTTGCATTAACACCAATCTGAATCAAAGTCCTCTCTACCCTCTCTGCTGTCACTGTAGGTCCCAGTTGTCTTTACTCAGCACGGTGTAGCTGAACCCCGGCTCCGAACTGAAGTGAAGCCCATGACTTCATTGGATTATGCCTGGGACGAACCCACCCTGCCACCTTTTATCACTCTCACTGTCAAAGGCGCAGGTTCCTCTGAGATCAGCTGCAACATGAATGATTTCCAGGATAACCGACAGCTTTATTATGAGAATTTTATTTACATTGCTGCTACACATACATTCTCTGGGTAATTCTGGGTTAAATTACTGTTCTTGTAAAGCAGGAGGCTCTAATTATTAACTAGTCTTAAATTCTAAGCAGTTCTCAGGAGGCCGAAGGATGAAGGAAGATTCCTTCCATTCTTTACTAAATCCCAGGCTCAAGGTCTGTCTTGAGAGGTCTTTAGTCTAAGCCCTTGTCTTCTGGGTAGATTAACATTCATCCAAAGAGGCAAAAGTCTTCTCTTTCTCAAGATCTCCCCAATAATCCACTCTCGTATTTAACAGCTCCTCCGGTAAGGGATTGTTCTTACAGTCTCTTAAATTCCTCTTGCTGTAAGATGTTATTTTTTTAAACTTCTTGCTGCTATTTTTAAGTTTGTTTTATCTCTTTCCTCATTAAAACTGACTAATCTTCATCAAATTATTCAAATCATCAGTCTGACTTATTTTTCCCATTGAGAATCCTGATTAAGCAGACACTTAAGGGTCTATTTTAATATGCACCTGAAGCCAAACAAAGAGCTTGACTTGACAGTAATTCCAGTTGCCTTAGAAATATGATCTTCACTGACGTCTGACTAGTTGTATTTAAAAAATTCTGGTGAAGAATAGCAAGTTTATTCTAATTCTCCTGTTAGGTTGGTGTATAGATTGGCACACAGAGATCAAAACATTGGGCTTTCAAACCGTAGTCGTTCCACCAACATGTAAATACAGTTGACTGTTTCCTTGCTGGTTCCAGGGCCAGTTTTAAAGTTTATCCATGAAGAAACAGGGAAACTAGCTGAATCTTTAGCACTGCAGATATAAACCACCCGATGAACAGCCCATTTAAAGTCATATTCCTTTCCAAAATGTTCTGAATAATTTTGCTTATGAATGACATTTTTGTATGTGCCTTAGGCCCCCAAAACAGTGTCTGGTCTGTGCCGTATCTTATCTACCTAGAGTCCAGATTCCAATACGAATGAAATTGAACGGGCACCTTTCCTTAGAATAGCCATTCTTTTCCTTGTTTGTTGCAGTTCTTATTGGTAATGATGGTCCTGGGATTCTTATCCTGTTATAATTAAGTGAATCATGTTTGTTTGTTTCTTTTTAAAGATTATGACAGTTAACAGTGTGACATGCTTAAGGTTTTAGTGCCTGAAAAACCAGTTCTGAATCTGGTTGCTAATCATGTTTTTCCTTTCATGTTCTTATGTTAAATTCCAGCAGTTACTAAGCTCTTTAACTGAAGAACCCTGCTGCAGGATTATGAGTTTAGTGGGTTGAACAGATAAGGAGCAGATAAAAAGAGAAGTTCCTGGGAATTTTGCTGTGCTGAGGTTCAGGCATCTTTTGGAGTTTATTAGATACCATTTGTTTGCAGTTTTGGAGAGAACTAAGGATAGGGAAGAAGACTAGTTTTGTTTTTGTTGTTTTTTATTTTAAATTGAGGTGGAAGTCACACAACATAAAATTAGCCATTTTAAAGTGAACGGTTCAGTGGCATTTATGAGATTGGTACAAAAGTAATTGCAATTTAAAAGGTTAAAAATAATTGCAAAAACCGCAATTACTTTTGCACCAACTTAATAGTACATTTATAACGTGCTTCCACCTCTCTCTAGTTCCAAAACATTTTCATCGCCCTAAAAGGAAACCCACGCCCATTAAGTAGTTACTCTCCTCTTCTCCCAGGCCCTGGCAACCACCAATCTGTTTTCTGTTTCTCGGGATTTACCTATTCCAGATACTGCACATAAATTGAATCATAAAATCTGTGATCTCATGTGTCTGGCTTCTTTCACTTAGCATGTTTCCAAGGTTCACTCTATGTATGTATTAGTATTCTAGTCCTATCATGGCTGAGTAATATTCCATTGTATGTGCAGACCACATTTTGTCCATTCGATGATGGACATTTACATTGTCTCTACCTTTTGGCTGTTGTCAGTAGGGCTGCTGTCAGCATGCCTCTACATTTGTTTAAGTTACTCGTTTCTAATTCTTCTGTGTATATACCTAGGAGTGGAATTGCTGGGGTCTGTGGTAATTCCATGTTTGACTTTTTGAGAAACTGCTGTATGGTTTTCCACAGCAGCGGAATCATTTCACATTCCCATCAGCTGTATACAAGGGTTCCAGGTTCTCCACATCCTCAGCAACTTGTTGTTTTCTGGGTTTTTGTTGTTGTTGTTGTTGTTATTGAATTGTAGCCATTCTGGGTGTGTAGTGGTGTCTCGTTGTGGTTTTGATTTGCATTTCCTTAGTAACTAACAATGTTGAGCATCTTTCATGGGCTCATTGGCCATTTGTATATCTTGGGGGAAACGTATATTCAAATCCTTTGCCCATTTTAAAATTTGACTTTGGCCTTTTTATTGTTGCATTTTAAAAGTTCCTTATATAATATGGGTACAAATCCCATATAAGATATATGATTTGCAAGTAGCTTTTATTCTGTGGCTTGTCATTTTTCTTTCTTGATGGTGTCTTTGAAGGATAAAAGTTTTTAATTTTGTTGAAATCTAATTTATCTTTTTTGTTTTTTGTCACTTGTGCTTGTGGTGTCATGAAAACTAGTTGTTTTTTCATGAAAACTAGTTTTTAACTCTGAATTTATCAGCCCCCTTTTTTGATGATAAAGATTAGTAGAAACAGGAGAATAATCTAAATAAAATCTCATTGAAATACTCCAAAGTGTAGGTAGGCTGCAATATTCCGTAAAGTTTCGGGTTCTTAAGCCACAGAGAAGCGCACCATTGACTTGGAGAAAGGTGATTATGAACCTTTGTTTTCTTTTCATCCTAAAGGAGCTTCTGATTTCTTACCAAGACTTGGGGATGTATTGATGCTGATGTTCTGTCTGGCAAAGAGTAGAGCTAATTCTTGGACCCTTGAAATGTCTGGCTTAGGTTTTTTGTTGTTGTTTTTTGGCCTCTAAAGATATATCGTCATCCTTTTATAGCCACTTAATAAAATTATCAGGAGAGGAGAAATGTCAGAGTATATCTTCTGACAAATGAATCTTTGAGCTATACAGGAAAACAGCACAACCTTGATTTTTCTGCAACTTGCGTCAGATTTTCTCTCTTACAATTAAAAAAAAAATCTCTTTTTTATAGTGGAGGATTTAGGCATTTGCTTATGAGTTCTTGAATACTTGTGTGCGTATGTGTGCATGCATGTGTACATGTGGGAGACTCTGTATATATAGAGTTATATAATTTTTTTTTAAATTCCAGTTTGCAGAAGGGGACAGGAAGGCCTGTGGCTTCCAACAAGGCCATTACCTGTGCAGAGCTCGTCTTGGATGTCTCACCGAAGACACAAAGAGTCATTTTAAAGAAGAAGGTAAGAGAACTTGGAGTTTATAATGAAAGATTCTTAGCGCTGGGAGGGACCCAGGCCTTATAGTCCAGCCCCTCGTTTTATAGCTAAGGACATAGAGACGTGGGCTGGATGACTTGCTCAGGTGGGGACACGGGGTCTTGACTGCTCCAGGTCACGTGTTTCCCACTGTCCCGTGATACCTGGAATTGCCAGCCCTTTCTCATCTTTGGTGCCTTTTCTGGAAAACTTCATTCTTGAACTTTTTTTTCCCCCCCTCAAATTTGTGATGTCATTTTCATTTCTCTATTTTTCCGTTATAGTACTTCCCTAATCTATTTTTTCCTAAACTGAATGGAAAAATGATCAAACATCCCGTTTTTCCTTTTTTTATACCAACAGTCTTTTCAAGTCTTCTTAGGGAACACATTTATGCTAATAGACCGAGAGAGAGAGAGAGAGAGAGAGAGAGAGAGACAGTAAAATTTGGGTTAAAATATTACACATGACAGAAGGACGGGTAATAAATAGTTCACATTTCAAAACGAAAGATGTTTGAGAACAGAGGTGCAGAAGTCACTTTAAGAGGAGGGAGATTTGAAACACATTTACCGGAGGGTTGCGTTCCTGAGGTTTTGCATCATGGAAATCACATAATCCAAAAATCCCCCTGACAGAGGCTGTCTGTTCACCACCGAAGTGGCCCTGATGCTGACGAGGATGACCTTTTATCACCTAAAGTGGCGTCACGTGGGGCAGGAATGTAGCTTGTTTATGATTCGCTTGGCTTTGAAGTTATGCAACTCGTGTCAGATTTTTAATTGCAGAGGAGATTCAAATTAATTCAAATTTTGCACATCAAATGAAACTGTAATACATGTGTTTCTAATTCAGCTTTATATTTTTTAACAGCTTTGTTGAGATATAATTTACATACCGTACAAATTACCCATTTGAAATACACGATTCAGTGGTTCGTAGTGTATCCACAGATATGTGCAACCTCCACCACACTCAATTTTAGAACATTTTCATCACCTCAGGAAGCAGCCCTGTATCCTTTAGCTGTCGCCCCCCATGGTCCCATTACTTCCAGCCCTAAGTAATCACTAATCTTTTTTGTTTCTGGAGACTTCCCTACTGTGGACGTTCATGTAAATGGTCTTTTGTGAGTGGCTTCTTTCACTTAAGCTAATGTTTTCAAAGTCCATCCATCTATCAGTCTGTCAGTACTCCTGCGTGTATTTTTATATCAGTTCAAAGTCACATCATTCAAATTTCTTTTAAGATGTTGTCACACTCTTGTATTTAAGGCTGTACTTATTGTGAGATGCTTTTTAGAAATAAGCTTTGGGAATGATGATGAGGAGAGAGACCATGAGGCATAGTAATTGAAAGTAAACAATTTTTTAGGCTTTTATTGAGAATTTTGAAAAAGAAAATTTTGAAGTTATAATCGAAAGATAAAAGAAGTAGCAAATCTGACAGAGTCAAATGAATTGAAAACAAATGGAAGAGCACTTGGAAATGATGTTGTCAGATGACCTTCAAAGGATGTTCAAGTTCATGAAGATATTAGGGTGAATGAAAACCAACTCAGGAGTAAGATGATTTATCAAGTGCGATATGAGCACCAGATGTGTTCAGCAAAACATGAATAGTAAATATATTTGTAATTTCCAAGGGCCAGGTACCTTTTTAGCAGACAAAAACAGGCTTTTGTTTTTATTAAGTAGCAAAAAAACATTTTAAGTAAGATTTTATAATTTACACAACAGTTTCATAGTTGTTATTTCATTTGATGAGGATGAAAACTGGTTTTGGTTTTTTACTTTTTATTTTGAAAGAATCTCAGATTTATAGAAAAATTGGCGGAAATTCTGTAGAAGTGATGCTGTGATTTTGATTTGTCCTGTTACTGGTGATGTTTACTTTAGCACTTAATTGATTTGGTGTCTCGCAGCCTTCTCTTCTGAGAAGTTTCTCTTTTTCCCTTGTAGTTAATAAATATTTTGTGGAGACTATATGCTTTGAGACTATGTAAATATCCTGTTCCTCATCCAATTTTCTATGTATATATTAGCTTGGATTTCCATAACAAAATACTATAGACTGGAGGACTTAAACAATGGGAATTTATTTCTCACAGCTCTGGGGGCTGGGAGGTCCAAGAAGAGGGTGCTGACCAGTTCAGTTCCCTGGTCAGGACCCTGTTCCTGGCTTGTAGACTTCTGCCTTCTCTGTGTCCTCAAATGGCAGCGGGTGGGGGGTATAGAAAGCAAGCCCTTTGGTCTTTTCTCATAGGGGCACTAATTCCACCAGGAGAACTCCACCCTCATGACCTCATCTAAACCTAATTATCACCCAAGGGCCCCATTTCCAAATACCGTCACGACTGCTGGTTAGGTCTTCAGCATAAGCATTGTGGGTGGAGCACAATTCAGTCCATAGCATTCTGTTTGTCGTTATGGGTTTTTGCTTTATTCAGTGAGTATCTGTTACTGTCAGTGTTTATTTTTATGCTTAATTCTCATAAATGGCCAGTAGGCGCTTCTTCAACCTCCCATGCCCTTTGATATGTACCCCCCATTCCTCGAGCACTTCCCTACTTTCTGACACAACCAGTTCTTCCGGGCTCAGTTTGTACTTTCCCTGGAGCACACACACATTCACCTACCCCGCACGGATTCTGCCTTCTTCAGTCTCATCTAAAGGTTTTATTTCTAAATTGTGAAGTGGAGAAGGGAACTGGGAAGAGAGTAGTGCATCTCAGATTCTTAAATGGAAATTATGAAAACTTGGTTTTGCCTGGGCATCTGCGCTTTGATTCCTGACCTGGAACATCTGCAGAGTAACAGATGCTTTTCCATGTGGTTCGGTGCTGTGGGTAGATGTGTTCTCTCCCTGCGAATGCAGAAGGAAGCACGTGGGGGTTGCCGATGGAGAAGGCAGCTCAGCTTCGTGTCTTCCACGTGGAGGAGGCAGTAGCATCGTATCTTTCTAGGTTGGTGTTCCGGCTTCATCACTTAGAAGTATATGATACCTGGTACTCGCATTCCTCACTGAGCTTCCTTTTCCCACTTCTCCCAGGTGTGTGAGAAGGATCCCCTAAGCTAATGGACATAAAGTGCTGTGTGAAGAGGTGGAATCATAGTAACATCGTGAGCATTTAGCGAGGCCAGACCCTGTGCCAGGCATGCGCTAAGGGCCTTGTATCTATTACACTTAGCACAGGACCACTAAGAGGCAGCTGAGTTCCTGAAACAGAGACTCTGAGAGATGCAGTGACTTGTCCAAGGTCACTCAGCAAGTAAATGGTGCAGCTGGCTCTCAAATCCCTGCACTTGGCTCAGCACTCATACTACTTTGTTAGTTCTTACTTTGTAGGATGTAATGCAGAAGTTGTCTTTCCAGTGCAGGGGCAGCATGTGGATGACTTTGTGGTACCCAGAAGTGTCTTGACTGTGGAGGGGCTCCCACCTGGTGAGAGTGGATATGATCCTGACAGGTCTAGCTGGAGTGTATGTTCCTGTAGAGAGAGTCTTCTATATGGTTAGGTGTTACTGAAATGGAACTATGCGGGTTATGTTAGAAAGGCAGCGTAGCCGAGTGCTTAAGCGTGTCGGCTCTGGAATCAGGCTGCAGACCCAAATCTTCTCTCCGCCACTTGCTAGTTATGTGACCATGGGGAGGTTTCTTCATCTCATGGGGCCTTCATTTCCTCATTTGTAAATAAAGACAATTAATAGTATATACCTCATTGGATTGTTTTGAAGATTGAATGAATTTACCTACATGTAAACCCCATGGGTAAGTGGCTGGCACATAGTAAAGTATCAATAAGTCTTATGATGATGATGAGTATTATTGTTTCTATATATGGATTACATAGACTTTTGTGGATTGGCCTGGAAGTTCAAGTACTGTCTATAAAATATTCCTAAGGAGAAAATATTTAGAATTAACAGCAATCAACTTAGTATAACCTTTGAATACAGTTAGCTTAATATTTGAATACAATCAATTTGTAAATTGGAAACCATCAATATAAGATACGTCCATTATAAACATGGGAGGGGAGAAGACTGCTGGTAAATTCCGGTTGTCAGCCAGTAATGAGTATTACCAGTGAGCACATGTTAAGAATACCATATACACTTTATATAATTGAGTCACTCTTTAAGGTAAGGGCACCCAAAGGTCACCATCTGGAGCAGCAGTTATCAGAGCAAAATAGCTAGTGAAAGTGATTGGCCTGAACTTCAACGGACTAGTTTGCCCAGAAAATATTAAGTATATGACAAGAATAAATGGTTTAAATTTACATTATGTAATTTTTGGTTTGGTTCAAGAGTATAGCATATTTCGTCCCGAGTGCAACTGGGGATTAACAACATTGAAACTTTGAATTAAGAATTTATGGAACGTGGAAACTAGCTTTCATACAGTTCCTACGTGAGAACTGATTCAGCCCTTGTATGAAGCTGTGGCTGCACATGATGGCTTTTCGTGTGTCTGCCCAACAGGAGCCAGGGAAGCGTTCTCAGCTGTGGAGGATGACCGGCACAGGCATGCTGGCCCACGAGGGCTCTTCCGTGCCCCACAACCCCAATAAGCCTTCGGCGGCCCGCTCTGCCGAGGGGTCTGCCATCTTGGATATTGCTGGGCTTGCTGCAGTAACTGACAACAGGTATACTTTCCTAGGCAGCTTTTGATTCAAGTTCATTGCTTTCAAATTCAGACTCAGAGGAAATCTACCAAAAAGCGAGAGTCTGTACATGAAGTAAGAATTGGTGTTTTTATGTGTGTATTTTTCGTCAGTGACGAAACCTGTCGCATTCCCAAATATGAGCATTGGGCCTTCATTTTGTTTTGTTTTTTTTAAAGCTATTACGGAAATGCCTTTGGAGATGTTTTAAAAATTCAAACAGTAAGAAGGATGTGTTATGAAAATTGAACGTCTCACCCAAACTTCCATCAAGAAGAATTTCTGACTTTAAATCTTTTTAAGAATTTTTTAAAAATCTTTCGAAAGCAGAAAGAAACTATTTAGAGAGTAATCTAATGTGTTTTTTTATAGCTAACTCCGTGGGTTCAAATCAGCTCTTTAAATAAATTATTTTATTTGCCTTAGTTTCTCTATGCAATCAGTGTATTTGTTTCCAGTGAATACATTATTTACTTCCAGAATAATTTTCGATGACTTACAAACAAGTTAAAACCCAATATAAAATAAATGTATTTGGAAATAAAACAGAGCAAAGACTACTGAAAATATTTTAAAATATATGTTTAGCAGGCAACCTTTCTCATACTGCACGACAGCTAGTCATTGTGAGAATGCAAGAATCTATATTATTTTACATATAAATAATGAATATTCTATATAAGAATATGTATAATGAATCCTTTAAAGTGTTACTGTTACTTTGTGTCCCCCTTTTTGTTGCTTTCCATTTTCTTTTATTCCTCTTTCCTCATTAAGAGCTACCTAGTTGCCATAGGAATCTCACTAAGTGCCCATTAGAGTAAGAGTAGAGGATATTGGAAGGAGGGAGAGGAAAACTGTGATCCTAGTATTCTCTTCCGGCCTGAAATATGTGACGCAGAGGACTCATTGCATTTTCCTTTATCCCAGATACGAGCCGCTGATGCTAAGAAAGCCTGATCGCAGACGAAGCACGACCCAGACGTGGAGTTTCCGAGAAGGAAAACTGACCTGCGGGTTACATGGGCTGGTTGTCCAGGTTTGTAGGTTGTGACATCCTCAGCAGCAGCAAGCAGTGGGTGGGGCTTCTTTGAAACAAAGTCTCAATTATGAGATGCAGGATATGTTGTTAAATGGGAAAAACTAATTGCAGAGCAAATACGTATTACTCATTTTAATCAAAAAATCAAGACTTAGCTTTGGTTGTGCGTGTGTGTGTGTGTGTGTGTGTGTGTGTGTGTGTGTGTGTATTTACATGGGGAATGTTCTCAAAGGTGCTGCATAAGAAATCTATTAGGAATGGTTGGTTGCCTGGGAGTGATGGGCTTTTTTTTTTTTAGTGGCTAATTTGTTTTTATTCTTTGACATAAATTGCTTACATAATTTTAAGAAGAACGGAAGAAAAATGTCAGCTAGAAAAGCCCACCTCTAAGTGAAATGGATTAATTTGAGACCTGTGAAGTTAATAGAATAGCTACAACAGTCTTATAAAGTGTTCTCTGAGATGGTGACTAATCATCACGAGCTCTTCATGCTCTCGGTTCTGTTTATTTCTGCGTTCTTAGTGGTGCCCAAATCAGCATTTAATTGTCGTAGCAAATGTCAGAACAGAGATTGCTGTGGTCAGTTTCCTCTGTCCTCTGTTTAGCCAGTCTACCCAGGATGAACTCCCGAATACTGTATAAGCAAATATGTGTTTGGAAAATTACCAGAGTTTGGATTTTCTGCCCTTCTGGCTTCAGGCCGGGAATGAGACCATGAGTCTGAGATGCCTGGGTAGGAAGACATTTCGGAGGTTTGGGCATTAGCAGAACAACACGTGTGACTGTGTGCATTTCTGCCTCAGCCCGGGATTTTACCCCAAAGGTAAACACTAGAACATTAGGCCTTGGCTAGAGACTTGCAGTGTGTTTGTCCCTGTGAAAGCAGGCTGTCCTTCCATAATGGGAAATTGTTCTCTAGGGTAGCGAGCAAAATTCTAAGGAGCCTCTCACTGCTATTTGGTGAGATTTATTTTCTTTATCTCTATCGCCCTGAGCTGTTTTCATCAAAGACAAGCTGCTTACTTATATGAAGCACACATCTGGAATGGATTTGTGATTTTCAATTAGCAATACAATTCAGACTTCTAGAGGCAAAAGAGGGCTTGTTATAATTGTTGGGTTCTGAGTCTGACCCTGACTTTACTTCTGGTTTGTTTCTAAGCCCATGTGATTCCGATTCTCTTAGAGCGTTCCTCCTGCCCCCAAATCCCATTTGGTGTTTGTTGTTTGTTGAATCTATTTTATCATTTCTCTGGTTGTGAATGACTCTGTAATATAGTATTCAGCAGAGCAGAAGGTGTTGTGGTT
Organism: Rhinolophus ferrumequinum; assembly: GCF_004115265.2. Classification (NCBI taxonomy): domain Eukaryota; kingdom Metazoa; phylum Chordata; class Mammalia; order Chiroptera; family Rhinolophidae; genus Rhinolophus; species Rhinolophus ferrumequinum. The sequence continues at coordinate 8,466,897 of NC_046292.1, forward strand.
GGGAAATTAGCTTGTTTCAATCCTATTATTTTCATATAAAGTAATCGAATGCATTTTAACATTTTCCGACATGGCCCTTATCAAGTTGTGTAGGCACTTTCTTTCTAAATTTACAACAGTCATAAAAGCTTGTTCCATGTTGATATCTGTCCTATAAACCAGTTCAAAGTATCCTTTTCGTTACTCAGAATTTACAGCAAATTAACCAAGGGGATCTAGGTACTCTAGCCATTGCCCTCTCTAGCCCTGTATTTGTTCTCTCCTCCGCATCATCCTATAGACTTCCATTTTCCTTGGAGCATACAGATACTTTTCTGCAAAGGCCTGAATGACTGGGCATCAGATGACATTCCCAGCTCCCTGTTTTATTTTAGAAGGGGCTCCATCTTTTGAATATTTAGGTTGATTGTTCAAGCATAGGCCTGTTTCAGGGAGGTTTTCAACTCTAGAATTTGCTTCTTACTGGAAAGCTGAGTGATAGTGGTCATTGCTTTATTTTCAGATTGTGTCAGATTTTTAAGCAAACCCTAATGAGAATACTCAGAGAAACAAGTGTTTTGGTACTTTTTTAAAAAGTTGATTTTAATAAGAAGTTACTACTAAACCAAAATACCCTGTTCATAGAATTACCTTACTCAGCATTCCCTAAATTCATACAGCATAACTTTCCATCTTGCTCAGGTAATTCTACTGTTTTTCATCTGTAAAGCTGAAAAAAAATAGTAAATGCCCTTCTGTACATTGGCCATGACTCTTCAAAAGAGAATTTAAATTTGGTAACTTGTTTCAAATGACATGTTAAATTATCAAAGCCAATGCCTTTACTTTTGCTTTGTCTTCCACATCTTAACTCTGTCTTGTAGGCCAAAGGAGGGCTTTCTGGTTTGTTTGATGGAGCTGAAGTTGTTCTTGGTCCTGACACTTCCATGGAACTTCTGGGGCCAGTTCCACCGGAGCAACAATTTATTAACCAAAAAATGAGGCCTGGTTCTGGAATGTTATCCATCAGAGTCATCCCAGATGGACCAACTAGAGCACTCCAGGTGGTAATTTATCTTAAGCACTGACATGAATGAATCTCAGTGTGCCTTTTTTCCCCAAATGATCAGTCATTCAACAAATGTTTACTGAATTATTTATACTGGATATGAAGATATAACGTTTTCATTTATAAAATGGGGATAAGACCTATCTCACATAGTTGTTAGAAGAATTAAAGTATAAGTAAGTGAATATAAGATGATATAAAAAATAAAGTATAAGAATTAAGATAATGCAAAGAATGGTACATATTAATATTATCCATCATTATATATTTATTATATATTTAAGTAATTGATATATTAATAACATTTACAATCAGACAATTAAAATGTTGTGTTTATGAAAGTAGGACTGGAGGATATTGTGGAAAGTATATAGAAAGGATTAATAGTCCTAGATTTGGAGGCTGGAGGGGCTTCCTAAGAGAAGTAATATTTAAGCTGAGCTCTAAAAGTTAACTGAAAGGATGAGCCAAATCAAGAGGGAAAGGAGGAGGGGCTATACCCTAATAGTGAGAATGTTTGTTCAGCAGTTGTTTGTCAAGTACCTGCTAGAGCCAGGCACGGTTCTCAGTACTGAACACACACTAGTGAGCAAACAGACAGAATTCCCTGCCATCTTGGAGCTTACGTTCTAGTGGGCGGACAAACAATAAACAATAAACATAATGAGTAAATTATTTCGTATTTGGGACATTGGTAAGAGAAGGCCTGGAGATAAGAGAGAGACCCAACTGGCACAGGGCATATGCTGAGAAATAAGTCTGGGGATGGAAGTAGGGGCCAGATCATTGAAAGCCTGAGACATGCTAAAGATTTGTATTTTTTTTATGTCAACAAGGAGTCAGAATGACACGCACAGAACTTTTTTATAGGTGGCTCACTCTGGTTGCAGTGTGCAGAACAGAGTGGGGTCAAATTGGAGACAGAGAAAGACCAGTGAGGCGGCTCTTGCAGTAATCTGGATGAGAGATTACGGTGACCCAAACTAGAATAAGCGGCAGGGGTGGGATGAGGAGGTTGGAGAGAAATGAATAGAAATGAAAGCTTATTAAGGAGCAGAGTCAGTTCAGTCAGATTTAATGATTGAATGTGAGGATGAGAGAGAGAAAGGAGTCAAGAACGGCCTTCAGGATTCTGATTTGGGCAACAAGGAAGACGAGAGTCCCTATCACTAGCCAATAAACATGCAGCAATTTTCTGGGGAGAATGAAGAGTGAAATTTTGGACTTATTCAGTATATGAGATCTGCATGAACATGTCCAGAAGTCAGGGTAAACATGGGTGTGCAGCTCAGGGCAGAGATCTGTGCTGGAGATACGGATTGATCTGGTCATGGTAATTAGAGAACTAAGGAAAAAGGAGAGGTGTTGGTATGTAACAGTGAACTCTCTGAGGTAATGCATCAGAATCCATATGCCTTTTTAAAAACACCCTTCTTTAAGGAAAAATTGAATGCAGTGATTGTGAGTTTTGCATATTTTGACATCAGCGATAATTTTAGATGCCTGACGCTTCCAATGTCTATAGCGTGGCATTTGCCATGTAGACTTAAAACCAAGTTCGCTTCACTATTACATAAATCTCACCTTAGCTTTGGAAGCAATTAACTTCCACAGGATTATGGCGCATGCAGTGAGTTTTGACCGATACAAGTGATATGGAATAGGTTTCACTATGGAAGTATGAGCCCACTTAATATGGTGTTTTATTTGACCTCAGATAACAGATTTCTCCCAACGGAAAAGTGACCGTTCATCGTATGAAATGGATGAACTTCCTGTTACTGAACAAGAGCTGCAGAAATTAAAGAATCCAGATACAGAGCAGGAATTGGAAGTAAGTTTTAAGTATTGCAAATTCATTTCTTTATCATAAATTGGGTCAGAATTTGGCTATGCAGTTTTCTCAGTTTAGACCTCTTTTCTTTCCGCCCTAGCTGAATTCTAAATACAGGTGTTGCTTCACAATGTTCGATGTTATCACAACATGAATGTGTGAATATGTTATTTATGTGACAGCTGTAGTTGAATGTAACAAATGTTGCTAAAGTAAGGTGACAGTAAAGAAAGCTAAACTATTTGAATTTGAGCAGGACTAAAGGTGGAGAACAAGCAAAATAGATTTTTGTTTGTTTGTTTGTTTGCCCTAGTTGACTCTGATATCTTCCTTTCCCTCTCCCTGTTTGGGAATTTGGAAGAAAGTGAAAAGTTTAAAAAAGAACATGACAAAGCACATCTATTTGATATTTATTCAGTGATTAAAAAAAAAATCAAATACCTATATGTAAAGCAATGTATTGGATATTACGATAGCTCAATGAATAACTTATTAAGAGCTTGCATCCCAAACGGGAGACAGAGTGTCGAACAATTATTTTCCTGTAGTGCAATATAGAATGTCATCAGTGCTACAATAGAGGTATTATCATATCTGGAGTTCTGGTGATGGGGGGAGATGATGGGATTCGAGCCACCATGGTGAATAATAGGACTCTGCTACGTGATTCTCATCTGTTCAAAAGTAAGGTAGAGGCATTCAAAGCCTTGTATTTTCCTTGTTCTCTCTTGGCTGCCTTGAGCTGTGGTTTAAACTGTTGGTGTGCCATATTTTGGTTTCCTTTTAGGTGCTTGTGAAGTTAGAAGGTGGAATTGGGTTGTCCTTAATTAATAAAGTCCCAGAAGAACTGGTCTTTGCAAGTCTTACAGGAATCAGTGTGCACTACACACAGTTGGCAACCAGTCATATGCTTGAACTCAGCATACAGGATGTACAGGTAAGGAGCGGGGGTGCATTGGGAACTTGTTAATCTCCTTGTTTTTGCTGCACATTTAACCAGATCCAGTGTTTGCTGTTCTTAAAACTTCAGTGCTTTGGCGGAAATATCCTTTTGTAGCCTTCAAAAAGTCATTCTATGCATATAATTGTTTCTTCCTACACTTGTGTCACCAGTTTTTCTGTCTAGTAGAATTCTGAATCTAGTAGCTATTCCATCAGTAACTTAGTCATGGTGGCATGGAGGAAGGTGACCCATGGTTCCCCATCTTGCCAATAGAAAAAAAATAGGAAATCATCTAACCATCGTTTAGGGGAATTGAAGTTCATCACAGGAAATAAAAACAGGGGAACTGGTCTTGTGCTTCTAGCCAAGATGCAGTAACAGGAACCAGATTTACTCTCCAGTGTGAAACAATGCCAAAATCCAGATAAAACGAGGAGACAACAGGTTCAAGACACTGGACATCAGACAACAAAAGACAGTGACCAGAGAGGTGGGGGAAAAAAAAAGAGGCGATCCCTGCAGTGGCCCCAGCTTACTGCCTTGAGAAAGTTTCCAGGCCATGGTACTTGAAGGGAGAATTAAAGTGGATACGTTGAACAAACAGCTGAGACCCCCCAGGACCAAGGCAGCTAAACCTGGAAGGAATATGCTACACAGAAAGAAAACTTGGGAGATCTGTAGAAGGGCCCTGCGAGTCTTAGCAGAGGGCAGCTCTGTGATGCATGTGAGAAACCTACCATCTGACTCATCCGAAAGGATCGCAGGGTAGCATCTGCTGCTCACGCAGGGCTGGACACCGTGATTGTTCTCCCCAGCCAGACTGGAAAGACTAATTATGTATGGGACATTGAGAAGAGTCCTTCAGAAAGTCTTGCCTCCATGCTGAGCTGTAATTATGCTGAGCACCGCTCCAGACCCACCTAACAAATCTTAAAAGGAAGGTCTGAAAGGATAGATCTGTTTCCAAGGAAATACAAGGAAATATGCTTCGCTGAACAAAGCTCAAGATTTAAAGGAATATGGGCCCGGCCCGGTGGCTCAGGCAGTTGGAGCTCCGTGCTCCTAACGCCAAAGGCTGCCGGTTCGATTCCCAAATGGGCCAGTAGGCTTTCAACCACAAGGTTGCCGGTTCGACTCCCACAATGGCTGTGCCCCCTGCAACTAGCAACGGCAACTGGACCTGGAGCTGAGCTGCACCCTCCACAACTAAGACTGAAAGGACAACAACTTGACTTAGGAAAAGTCCTGGAAGTACACTTTCCCAATAAAGTCCTGTTCCCCTTCCCCAATAAAATCTTTAAAAAAAATAAATAAATAAAAGATTTAATGGAATACAAAAATATCCAGCATCCAACCACGGAGAAGTCACAATATCTGGCATCCTATCATAAAGTACCAGCTGTGCAAACGGGCAGGAAAACACAATATATAATCAGAAGAATAATGAGTTGAAATGGACCCAGAGCTAACACAGATGTTAGAATTTTCAGAAAAGGACATTAAAACTGTTATTATAACTATTCTACATGTTCAAAAAGTTAAGTAAAGACATGGAAGACATAAAAAACTCAAACTTCTAGAGATTAGAATGAAATGAAGAATATACTGGATTCGATGAATAGCAATGACACGTTGCAGAAGAAAAGATTAGTGAACTTGAAGACATAGCAGTAGAAACTGTTCCAATTGAAATACCCAGAGGAAAATACAGGTATGCCTCTTTTTATTACACTTCACTTTATTACACTTCACAGGTATTGCATTTTTACAGATTGAAGGCTTGTGGCAACCCTGCGTTGAGCATGTCTGTTGGCGTCATTTTCCAATAGCATTTGCTTATTTTATGTCTGCGTCACATTTTGGTAATTCTCACAATACTTCAAACATTTTCATTATTATTATATTTGCTATGATGATCTGTGACCACTGATCTTTGATATTATTGTTGTAATTGTTTTGGGGTGCCACGAACCACCACTCCCATATAAGAATGCATACTTAATTGATAAGTGTTGTTCGTGTTCTGACTACTCAACCAAAGGGCCATTTCCCCATCTTTCTCCCTCCCTTTGGGCCTCCCTGTTCCCTGAAACACAGCAATATTGAAATTAGTCCAGTTAATAATCCTGCAGTAGTCTCTGTGTTTTCAAAAGTCTCTCACTTTAAATCAAAAGCTAGAAATGACTAAGCTTGGTGAGGAAGGCGTGTCAAAAGCCAAGATAGGCCAAAAGCTGGGCCTCTTGAGCCGGTTAGCCAAGTTGTGAATGCAAAGAAAAAGTTCCTAAAGTAAATTAAAAATGTACTCCAATGGACACACGAATGATAAGAAAGCAAAACAGCCTTATTGGTGATATGGGACAAGTTTTAATGATCGGGATAGAAATCAAACCAGCTACAACATTTCCTTAAGCCAAAGCCTAATCCAGAGCAAGGCCATAACTCTTCAGTTCTGTGAAGGCTGAGAGAGGTGAGGAAGCTGCAGAAGAAAAGTTGGGAGCTAGCAGATGATGGTTCACGAGGTTTAAGGAAAGATGCAATCTCCATAACATAAAAGTGCAAGGTGAAGCAGAGCAGCAAGTGCTGATGGAGAAGTCACAGCAAGTTATCCAGAAGATTTAGCTAAAATAATTAACGAAGGTGGCTACACTAAACGACAGTGTAGATGAAACAGCCTGATATTGGAAGAAGATGCCGTCTAGGACTTTCATAGCTAGAGAGAAGTCAGTGCCTGGGTTCAAAGCTTCAAAGGACAGGCTGACTCTTTTTAGGGGCTCATGCAGCTGGTGATTTTAAGCTGAAGCCAGTGCCCATTTACCATTCTGAAAATCCTAGGGCCCTTAAGAATTATGCTCCATCTACTCTGCTTGTGCTCTATAGATGGAGCAGCAAAGCCTGGATGACAGCACATCTGTTTACAACGTGTTTTACTGAACATTTTAAGCCCACTGTTGGGACCTACTGCTTAGAAAGAAAGATTCCCTTTAAAAACAATTACTGCTCATTGACAGGGCACCTGAGGGAGCACCCACGTGCTCTGATGGAGATGGCCAACGAGGTTAATGCTGTTCTCATGTCTGCTGCCACAGCAGCCACTGTACTGCTCGTGGATCGAGGAGTCATTTTGACTTTCAAGTCTTATTATTTAAGAAATACATTTCGTAAGGCTATGGCTGCCATAGATAGTGATTCCTCAGATGGATCTGGGCAAAGTCAACTGAAAACCTTCTGTTAAGTATTCACTATTCTAGATGCCATGAAGAATATTCATGATTCGTGGGAAAAGGTCAAAGTATCTACATTAATAGGAGGTTAGAAGAAGTTGATTCCAACCCCCATGGAAGACTTTGGGGGTACAAGACTTCAGTGGAGGAAGTTAACTGAAATGTGGTGGAAATAGCAAGAGAACTAGAATTAGAAATGGAGCCTGAAAATGTGATTGGATTGCCACAATCTCATGATAAAACTTGAATGGATGAAGGAAGAAAGTGATTTCTTAAGGTGGATTCTTCTCCTGATGAAGATGCTCCTAACATTGTAGAAATAACAACAAAGGGTTTAGAATATTATGTAAACTTAGTCGATAAAACAGCGGCAGGGTTTGGAGAATTGACTCCAATTTTGAAAAGAGTTCTACTGTGGGTAAAATGCTATCAAACAGTGTCACATGCAACAGAGGAATTGTTTATGAAAGGAAGAGTCGATTGATGAGGCAAATTTCATTGTTGTCTTATTTTAAGAAATTGCCACAGCCAACCCACATTCAGCTGCCACCCTGATCAGTCAGCAGCCATCAACATCGAGGCAGGACCCTCTACCAGCAAGTCACTAAAGGCTCAGAGGATGGTTAGCATTCTTTAGCCATAAAGTGTTTTCTGTGTTGTTTTTTGGACATAATGCTATCTCACACTTACATGCGAGAAACCAAAAAATGCATGTGTCCACTTTATTGCAGTATTTGCTTTATTGTGGTGGTTTGGAACCGAATCCACGGTATCTGTGAGGTATACCTGTAATCCCCCCAAAACCAAAATAGCATCAGTGACCTATGGGACAACTTCAAGCAACCTAATATATGGATAATTGGAATACCCAAAGGACAGGAGAGAGAGGAGGGGACAGGAAAAGTATTTGAAGAAATTTGGCAATAAATTTTCTAAACTTAATGAAAACTATAAACTCAAGATGGAAGCAGCTCAAACTTGAAACCACACACACATATACCATGAAGGAAACTACACCAAGGTACGTCATTATCAAATTACTCAAAACTAGTGATATAGCATCCAGATTAAAAAAGACAAGTTACGTGCAAGGAAAAAAGGTGAGAATGACAGCCTCATTGGGAGCAGTGAACGTGAGAAGACAGTAAGCAATTAAAGTACTGAAAGGAAAACAAACTGTCAACCTAGAATTCTATGCCCAACAAATATATCTTTCAAATACAAGGGTGAAATAAGGACTTTTTACACATAGGAAAACTAAAAGAACTCATTACCAGCAGATCCGCACTACAAAAAATGTTAAGGGACATCATTCAAGCAAAAGGAAATGGTACCAGTTAGAAATCTGGATCTACACAAAGGAATGAAGAGCACCTGAAATGACAAATATGTGGGTAAGCCACATATTTCATTCTGTTCCTGTTGAAATCCCTTTAAGAGATAATCAACTGTTGAGACAAAAATAACAACACTGTATCTTGGGATCTATAACATGTTAGAGTCAAGTGCATGACAAGAATAGCATAAAGTCTGGAAGGGGAGAAATGGCAGTACGGTACTGTAATTTTGTTACCCATGAAGTAGTATGGTGTCATTTGAATGGAGACTGATACGTTAAAGATGAATACTACAAAGCCTAAAGCAACCACCAAAAGAATTACAACTAATAACCTAACAAAGGAGATAAAATGGAGTCATAAAAAATACTTGATTAATCCAAGAAAAGGCAGAAAAAGAAAACTTGGAAAAGAATAGATGGGAGAAATAGAAAATAAATAGGAAGATGGTTGACTTATTCAAACCTAGCTATCAGTTAATTAAATGTAAATGCTATAAATACCTCCAATTAAAAGGCAGAGGTTATCAGATTGGATAAAAAAGCAAGACCCAATTATATACTTCCTATAAGAAACACACATTAAAAATAAATACACAAATTGGTTAAAAGGAAAAGAAGGGGAAAAGCTATACCAAGGTAACCCTAGTCATAAGAAAATGGGAATGTCAATATCAGACAGAATAAATTAGAGCAAAGAGTATTCCCAGAGATAAGGAAAGTAATTTCCTAATGATAAAAGAGATAGTTAATCAAGAGGACATAACAACCCTGAGTGTTTATACAGAGCTGCAAAATATATGAAGCAAAAACTGATAGAACTGAAAGGAGAACTAGACAAATACACAATTATAATTGAAGATTTCATTACCACTCTGAATGATTGATAGAACAAATAAGCAGAAAATCATCAAAGACATACTAGATTTGCGAAGCCCTACCAACCAACTAGACCTAATTGATATTTATAGACCACTCCACCTAGCAACAGCAGAAAACATCCTTCTCAAGTGCACTTGAAACGTTTCCAAGACAGACCACATTTTGGACCATAAAGACAATTCTCAACAAATTCAAAAGGATCCAACTCACACAGTATGCTCTTTGATCACAATGGAATTAAAATAGGTATAACGGAAAAAGAGGAAAATCCCCCAGATATTTGGAAACTAAATAATACCCTTCAAAATAACCCATAGATCAAAGAAGAAATCAAAGTCGAAAGTAGAAAATATTTTGAACGGAATGAAAATGAAAATAGCATATCAGAATTTGTGGAATACTGCTACGCTGCTAAACAGCAACAACAAAATAAACCCAAAATAAGCAGAAGAAAGGCAATAATAAGATCTCAGCAAAAAATCAATGAAATAGAAACCAGCAACTGTAGTAGAAAAAAATCAAAGCTGATTCTTTGAGATCAATCTGATCAGCAGAAAAAAGAGAAAGCACAAATTCCAGATCAGGAAAGGGAGAGGTGCCAGACAAGTCACAGCATTGACATTTCTCTGGGAATGGGGCTTTTGGGGGGAGCTGCAAGCTCTTTCTGGCCCCTCCCCCCGGGCCACCAGGCTGTTTTTGGTTGCAAGGCTATTGATTTTTGAGGCCGCTGTGGACCTGGGGAAGATGAATGGGAATTACAAGTGAAAATGCCACAGAGCTCACTGTTCTTCCTGAGTTTTAGCTAATTTTCTCAAATTATTGCAAACTTTTGATTCACTTTCAGAGTTCTGAAAAAGTGGATTATGACAGTTTTTACCAGAGTTCTGTTGTCATGCTATCGAGACAGCTCCTCTCTTTGTGACATAATTTTTTCAATCCTTCTCCTTTCCAACCTCCACCAAGACTGAAATGCTATTATTATTGCTGGTCTTCCGTGAAATTGTATTTTTTCGGCTGCTGCTGAGATAGAGTCAGATGGCAAGGGGACTTTCTGAGTGGCCAGTGTATTGTGAGGCCCCACTCAGGTCAAAAGGAGAACTGAGCAACTTGTCTGCTTTTGTTTGCTGCTTTCTCGTGTCCTAGGTGGACAATCAGCTCATTGGTACCACCCAGCCCTTCATGCTCTACGTGACTCCCCTGAGCACTGAGAATGAGGTCGTTGAGACGGGCCCTGCCGTGCAAGTGAGTGCAGTGAAGCTCCCCAGTAAGAGTGCGCTGACCAACATCTACAAGGTAGGCCGCTGGGGTTGGACGGCGGAGGCTGATTTGTTTTCTCAGCCACATGTCAGCGCAGTGGTGCAGGGTGCAGAGGGAAATCATCCCGTGGGCTCAAGTCACATGTGACTTCATAAATCGGGTAGAGGAATTGACGGGAACTCCTCTTAGCACTTTATAGTCTCAACTGTGTGTTCAATGACCTTGCAGGTGGGAGTACTGAATCCAGAGGGGCCAGAGGCTGTATTCATCAGAGTGAAGTGTCTGTAGGAAAGCATAGCACCTTTTAGATTGGTCAGGACCAGGCATGATCCAGATGTAATCCAGAGACTGTTGGAAAAATGGGGAAGTGGAGTCTGACCTTGGAATCCACATCCTCCTATGGAAGCTGCCACACCATTTACTAAAGCAGACAAGTCAAAGTGATAAACCTTCTTTCTTAGAGAAGTCTCCGTGTACGAGCTGGCTGTTACAGCAGCAAATTCTGGAAGAGTGGGTGCTAAGAGGTTGCTGCCCGTATTTCTGGTCCTTTGTTATGGGTGTCAGCGAGGCCAAGTGTGCATGTGGTTCCAATCCACAGGCCCAGTCCCACTGCTTCTTAAATTAGCCGCCAGCCATGTGAGCTCAGGACCGTAGCGTTCACCCACCACAGTGCGTCTGAAGGTGTCCTCCTGACCAACGAGACACAGGTGCCTTGGGCACCAAACAGCAGGTTGCTGAACTGTCTACTAACCATCTTCTGGAACTTTTAGCTAACTGTAACAATGTAGATAGAGAGATGAGCCAGAAATAATTTGGCAATATGATTTAAAAATCACCTGAGTAAAGAAACCATAATATGTCATTGGGGTTTTAATGACAGAAAAACTTAATGAAGATATTTTCTGGTGTTTACACTGTAAATCAGAATTTCTTTTTCTCTAGCATCTGATGATCACGGCTCAGAGATTCACGGTGCAAATTGAGGAGAAACTGCTCCTGAAGCTGCTAAGTTTCTTTGGCTACGATCAAGCAGAATCAGGTAATGTTGAATGTTTTAGATTTGTATCTGGGAATTGGCCCAAGGATAGCATGTTTTTGCCTGCTTGTGAAAAATAGGTATTTTGGGGTGCCTGATAAGTTCCCTTCCCACTTTGTAGCCTGAGCTAGGAAGCTAAGGTTTGTGTTTCAGTTCTCTTTCAGAGTGTGGCTTGTTGACAGATTGAGGTATACCTGTGCATGAAGGAAGCCTCTCAGAGGTGTCCTGGAATGCCCAGTGCTAAGCCTTTGGGAAGTGGTGTGCTGTTCCTCTTTGTTTTGTGTTTTTTGATTCATCTACTCTAGGATGACAGAAATGATGTTAGTTATTGAGCAAACTGCTTCATTTCCTAACCTTTGTTTATTAATCAGACTCGGCCAAGAATCAGAAATCCCTCTGGCAGTTCCTTTGGTTTAGTTGAGGAACAAAAAAAAACTGGGCTAGCCTCAACTCCTTAAGTTTTGACATTCGTACCTTTATGCCTCGTAAAGGTTTTTAGTTACTTTACTCTTCTTCGGAGAGGGGAGTAAGATAAGCTGTTGAAATACAGTAGTACCTCAGTTTTTGAACATCTCCGTTGATGAACATTTCGGTTTATGAACGCCGTAAACCTGGAAGTAAATGCTTCGGTTTTTGAACACGCCTCGGAAGTCGAACATGTCACTCAGCTTCTGCTGAGTGCAAGATCTTGAGGCCTAGCTGTTGGCTGTTTTTGAACGTTTCAGAACTCAAACAGTCTTCTGGAACGGATTACGTTGGAAAACCGCGGTACCACTGTACGTAAATTTTCTAGCAGTGCTACAGAAATAATTTAGCTGTTGTCTCTTTCTAGATTCTTCATTATGGCCTTTGCAAGACTGTATATATGGCCTAGAAAGAAGTCAGTAATGCTTATTCTTTTCAAAGCAAATATTGAGCCTGAAGAATTTATAAGATAGAGACTTTTATGTTTATTTCCCGTGTTGGCTAGAGGAAAAAAAAAAAAACACCAGGATGTGTGTACATAGGTACATGCATACACACAACGCAAGAAAAATATTTTTGCCTTTTTTATCCCAGACTTAGAATTTAAGCTCTACATGTATTTGGGACCAAGAGCAAGATGCTGTCTGTTTAATGCTGTGTTTTCCACTTTGGGTTGGAATGCCGGTGTTTATTTGTATTCAGACAGCAACTTGAGAGCCTGCCTGCCAGGTATCTGTTCTCTTGGTTCCTTCCTGAGAAGTTTTAGTTTAAATTTGATTAGATGTGATTTTCTTGTAAGTTGCTTTAAGTAAATTTCTCCCCAAGCATCGTAGAGTGGATTTAGACTTTTGTAAAATTCTTGCTTGCCTTTCATTGGAGTACCTCCTCTGTTTTCTATAGCTATTTCTGTTTTCTGACTACAGATAAACAGGTCTCTTTGTTTTGTTTTCTATTTCTTTTTTCTATAAATAGAACTAAATAGCTTACAGTATAAATTTGTTTGATAAGTAGATATGTACGATCCCTTTGCTTTTATTTGTAAGGCACATGAAGTCAACTGCCCAAATGGATGAGGGTACAGCATGGAGTCAGAGAGCACATTGCTGTGTGTTAGTCCATGTTAATCTTTTTTGTTTCATGAGAGAACAAGGGAAAAATCTGCCTCAACTATGCCACTTAAATGATGTCCACCCTTTGGGAAAGAGCATGCTGCTTGTCATAGCTTGTAGCCTGTTTCTTTTTAAGGCATTATGTTTTGTTCATAGTCATTATTTATTGGTCATGTTGTTCATTATGGTTCAGTTAAACTACCCTCCAAGTACTTATTTGGATATGATCTTAGGAAATAAATTTAGAAAATCTAGGTCATTTATAATAATAATAAGAACAACAACATGGTTTCTAGAAAACTTGTTGCCATCAAGCACACCCATGGCCTCTGGCTTTCCCACCTGGATTGTTTTTTCCGAACATGATACCTGCCAGATGGTATGGAGCCAAAAATCAAAAGATTAAGCTGTAGTGCTTTTGGTGAACAACATGAAACAGACCTGCTTTTACAAAGTAGTGGCATCAGGATGTTGTCCGTTTTACTGAACCCCGAAAAACTAAATTTAGAGAGAAAGATGTTTGCAGCTTTCTATGAATTTTTAAAAATGTGAATCAAGTATTTGAATCATGAGACTTCAGGAGATTGATTTTTTTATAAAACAACTCTACCTTTGTACCAGAGGTCGAAAAATATGATGAAAACCTCCATGAAAAGACAGTTGAGCAAGGTGGAACACCAATTCGATACTACTTTGAAAATCTCAAAATCAGCATTCCCCAGATCAAGCTAAGTGTGTTCACCTCCAACAAGCTGCCCTTGGATCTTAAGGTGAGCTGATATCTGGATAAGTTTTAAGAAATGACTTTTCTTTGGAAAAGAATGAATGTACTTAGTATTTGCTTTTTCTGTTCAGCATCATTTATAGCAGATATTTTTACACGTTTCCTTTTTTAGAAGGTTTATTGACTCACATGCATATGTATGTGTATATATATCTTTCATTGTTTTAATGTTTAAGTATGACTTTGCTAAAGATTAAGGAGTAACAAAAGAGAGTAAACAGAGAATTACACTAAAATCCGTCCACCCTCTGCTTAGCTCTTGGCTTATCTCAATGAGGTGAACGCCTCCTTTCCTAGGGCCACTCCCAGACTCCAGAGGAGAGCTACAACCAAGACAGACTCTTTCTTTTGTGCCCAAGACCTACCTGCCCTCTAAGTGTCCACCTCATCTTGAATGGTCGACACTAGAAATGTCTGCCCCATCGGCCACACACCCACTACGCACAGAGCAGTGACCTCGCCTACCCTCAGACCAGGATATAACGTTCCTACAAATCATCTCGGTACATACCTGACAGATAGCCTGAATACCATCGTCATTTTTGCAGTAAAATCTCTTTTTAAAGCAAGGGATGGGGCTGGAATTCAGAAACAGAATCCCAGCCCCAGAAACTCCAAAGTCTCTGTTTTCCTTCTATTCTGTGCCGCCCCCTAGAACATAAGGAACAGAATTTTACAGCCATGAGAGTCCTCGGTGACCCCCTTTTCTCACTGAACAAGGGTATTGGAATTCGAAGTGTTCTGTCACTCACGCCTGTGTAGGGAGCGAGAGGAGCACGAGTGAGAGCCAGGTGATTGTTGGCCAGCCTTTCCTTAGGTTGAGTCTAAATCCGCCTCCATGCAGCTTGCGCCCATTGCTTCTGGGTCTTCTTCTTGATAGTAATCAAGGCACCCCTCCACCCAGTACCCACCATCCAAGACTTTCCCACTGCCCCGTGCGGCCTCCTTTCAGATGCTGCAAGAGGGTCTCTTTCTGAACAGGAATAGCTAGAGATATGAGCAAATAGGTACTAACCTAGATTCATAAACTCAGATGCCTACAGGGACCGACCGTGTGGCAGTGCAGGGAGCTGAAGCAGAGCATGGGGCCCCTGGCACACGGACTGTGCACACTCATCTGAAGGGGGCAGCGCAGCACAGCCAGTTGTTGTGGGGGGAGGGATGTGAACCCCGTGTTGCCAGATCTTCAGATTTTTAAAGTGAAGCCGGAAATCTGGATTTTTATGTGGAATCTCCTGGTTTTTAAACATTGGCAACCAATTTGAGTTTTTTTGTTTTTTTTAAACCTTGTGGGCCTAACAAAACACATGTGTGGGCCTCATGTGGTCCACAGTTTGCCAGCTCACAGCTTCTAAAATAGACTTACAGGTAACAAGACAGTAGTCTGGTCAACATCAGGTCCTATTTGGATAAGGACAGGCCAGGGGTGACTGCTTGATTAAGGTGCGCACTGGGGCTGAGCAGTGGGCATGCTGGTCGGGACCAGGGGAGCAGTAATTGCTCCTGCAACCATCCTGAGAACAGTGCACGGTACCCTTCCTGACCAACTGTCCTGTCTGCTTCGTTTGCCTTAATTGAATGTTTCCCAGGAGACTGAAGCTATTTATAATTCGCATGGGAGTTGGGGGAAAACCATGGGAAAACCACTATCTTGCTAATATCCACAAGTATCCACTTGACTTATGTGACCCTTTGGAATGGGTTTGTTTGATAAAGTATATATTCCCCCAGAACACTTGGCACTCGCCCAGCAAACCAGTGTTAAGCATTTCCTGAGAGTTAAGGACTTCTTGTTTTTTAAATCATCTTACTAAGAAACACAGACACCTAAATATGCCTTTCAAATTGCTCCCAGCAGAAAACTTCCCCCAGACTGACAAAGGCAGTATGATTTTCTCCAGTTGAGGTAGCTCCGGACCCCGTTACATGGCATTGAACGTACGCGCTGCATACAATAGACTGGGAATCATTGAAGGCGAATGTTTCATTTGGCACGATGCTTAAGGAATGTTTTCAAGGCATTTTTTAAATGATGAAGTAAATTCAATGGAGCAGCTACGTTACGAGGTGCGGGGCGGGGCCACTCGGAATGGGGTCCATTAATGTTTCAAGCAAGGTGCTGCGAATTGGAACTTTAGAGTTAAATTCTCGGCTTGTGGAAGTCACCGTTTCACTGTCTTGAGTTCTCCTAGTGGAGTCTGGGACTCACAAAATAATGTCATTTATTCAAAGAGTTTTCTAACAGAGTAATATCTCCTTATGAGTCGCTCTTCAGAAGAGCAATATGCTCTTTGCGATGAATATGTAATGCCTCAAAGTACGTGCGTAGGAAATGGAGTTCCATCCCGGAACAGGAATCACAAGTCTGCCTGAAAGGTAACGGTGTCTTTGGGATTGAAGGAATAATTATCTCGATTCCCTTGACTCCAGGCCAGAAGCGAGTCTGTCAGAAATCTCCGAGGGGAGTCTCTTCTTCAGGTTTATACTGAGGGTACGTTACTGCCAGATACAGTGTCTGTTCAGGGCTCCAGGCGGTTTCACATCTGCTATCTCAATTGGGTTCCTTACTCTGCGATGGAAGAAGGGGAGATAATCGTTCGTTTCCACAAATTCAGAGTCAGAAGCACAACATCCCGCCCCTCCCCCTAGTCCCTCCATTATTCTCCCAACTTCGCCTGTTTAGAGAGTAGCAGAGCAATAGCGAAAATGCCAGGTAGCTTAAGTGTTGCTTTGGGTTTTTTTAAGATCAAAAGAGGCCAGGAGCCTTTAAAAGGTTTCACAAGGTGGCCTACAGCAGTTCTTTTCCCATTTAGAGCACTGGGGTATTACAAAAGAAGGGCTTTAATTGAGCAATCTAGTTTGGAAGAAAACCCACATTTTAATGGTCAGAGAGCAAGAGGGTGGGGGTGAGGGGGAATTTCAAACAAAGACACTATTTAAAAAGCCTAAAACTGTCTTCTCAAAGGCTTGAAATAATTTGTTGGGAAACTTCAGACCCTTTACTTTTTTCCTCCCCTTCCTAAATAAAAACCAGATTTGTTAAAGGAAAAAAGATCCAGTATTGTTAATTGTATTTCAGAAAGTGCCAGAGAGGGAAATATCCCTGTAGTTTTAAACACTGTCCCAAGAGGGAAATGGGCAAATACCCTGCTTCACATAAACAGTCTCTATGTACCATAAATAAACCTTTAAAGAATGAATTCCAGACAGCTTTGTTTAGTGCAGGATAAACTAAGAAAGGAGAGGACGTGGCCCAGGGACTGGTTTGTGATCTGAGACCTTATGGCATATGGACAGGTATTTCTTCTTTCAACTCTCTAGTTTCTGGAAGACTTCAGCAGTTTTTGTCTGGAGGAGGTAGGGATAGACAGTTTCTTATTTTTATTAGGAACTTATGAGCACAGATTGTTTTCTCCAGAATCCATTTTATAACAGGAAACTGCTACTTGAGTAAATAAGCATCAACTCTGTATACTACTGTATTTGATTAGTCCTTCAGTTACTCTAAGAAAAAGGGGTTTGTCTCTTTCCCTCTCATCGCTTCTACTTCAACCAGAACAACCTGAAGGTGGCAGGATAATTCATACCAATAGCTTTAGCTCCACTTTTTCAAATGTGGGAGGCCCCAGACCCGTCAATGACTAGGTAGAGATCATTTTTATTGAAGCCCCAGAAGATGTCCTTGGTTTAGATAAAGCACATTAACCATTCAGAAAGGGGTGAGGGTTTTAACAACTTCCTGATACAGTTTCAGAGTCTTTGCTGCTTGCTCTGTGTGGTTCCTCCTCTTCGATGTTTGGTTACCATGAGGAAGTTGGGGCAGAAAGCTTTTTGCCTTAAGCCTTTGTTTTGATCTTGTTTCCTCTTCTTGGGAAGAAAGTAATGCTCGGAGTCTCACTGACAAAACAAACTGCTGAGCTGATGTCAGTACCTGGCTTTCCGGCATGTGTATTGTGTATCTCTAAGCAAAGCAGTTAAGCCTACAGGGCCTCAGTTTCTCTGTCAGTGAAATGAGGAAAACAATGCGTGCTTACTACTTCATCCTCACTCACTGTGTGGATGGGTGAGGCACGCGTGAACGTATAGCTGAAAGCTTTTCAGGAGAAATAATATAATCCTCCATTCTGGTCTGCATGCTTTCCACCTAATGAATAGATAGTTACTACTGTGAAAATGAGCACGTTCAAGTCTAAGAGCTACTAACAACTAGCTACGTTAGTTTACACCATCCTCTTAACATTTCTTTGGTTTTATCTCTTTTAAAAATGAGTGTTAGGCCGAATTAGCGGGTTAGGCTAATTTGAGGATGCTCTTAATCTCTAAAATGTTTTGTTCTGAAATTAGTTAGTAGGAGGTCGCAAATGACTTCCCAAGGCACCAAATCCAGTGGCCTGTTTCCTGTCCTTATCTTTGTAGGTCCGTCAGCCATTTGATATTGCTGACCTCCCTGTTCTTGACATCTGTCCTTTCCGGTTCTCTTCCTATCCTTCTGTTTCTTTCTTTGTCTTTTTCACAGTATTCTTTTGCTCTACTCCTTCTTCTCCTAATCCATATGTTTTAGGGCCTTTTTTTTTTTCCTCTAAACTGTCTGGTCATATCACTTGTTTGTAATATTGGTCTTTTATGTCCTCTAATTTTAGGAGCTCTTTATGTGAGTTTTGTCTTTGATGTAAGTTGCAAGTATTTTTTCTTTGATTTTTCATTTGGCTTTTTACTTTGCTTTTGGTGTGTGTGTGTTCTAATCATACAAAAGCTTTCTATTTTTATGTTGTCAAATTTATCAGTCTTTTGCCTCTTTGAATCTGAATTTTGAGTCACAAAAGTTTCCCCACTCTCTTGTGTTAGAAAGTGTCATCTGTGTTTTCTTCAATTATATTATTTCATTTCAATTATTAACATACTCTCGTTCCAATAAAATTTGAGGCAGCCTCTGAAAATACATGCTAAAAGATTAAAAAAAGAAAATTGGAAGTTCATTAAATTGCACATGAGATTTTAATATAAAGGCATCTTAATTCACTGGGGAATACATAGATGTTTTAATAAGTGCTGTTAGACTAACTAGATAACGAAATGACAAATGTAAAATTAGATTATTCACACTCTACATAAAGATCACTGCTAAGTGGATCAGAGATGTACTAACATTATTAGCATGAAAAAGTGTTTTCATATCCAGAAAGAAGAGTATTTGGCATGCTCTCTAAAATTCCTGAAATATCACTTATGTTAAATAAAAATATAATTGGAAAATAAAGCATATCCAGAAATTGTTAACTGGCATATAGCAGACCCAGACCAGCTGAGAACTACAAGAAAAGCTAGATATAAAAAACCCAAAAATCTGTTTGAAGGTATTGGAAAGCTACCAAGACAGCCAGGACTTGAGGGTCCAAGATTTATGCAAGGAGGGAAACTTGATAAGGTGAGCCCAACATTTACTCTGCTTTTATTCTTGAGACATTTCTAATTTGTAAGTGGTGTGGGAAGAAAGGTAGGGAAGTCAAGCCGAAAGCTGCCAAAAGGCAGAGAATCCAAGTAAAGCTTTTGGCAATCTCGTGGGGCTGGCAAAGCAAAAGTTGGACTTCGTTGCTACTAAGAGAGCTGGTAATTGAGGGGCTGATATCTTTAGAGAATGGATAGGCAGAAAAGAGACCCCAGTATGCTGAGCCGCTTTATTTCTTGAGGCAGATGCCAATTTCTAAGGAACCTAGTCGGACAGAAGCCAAGCAAAAAGTGGCAGCCAAGAAGCTGAAGAGCTAAATAGACCTTTTAGCAGTTTTATGGTGTTGGGGAGAGTAAAAGTAGAGGAATGGGATTGGTTTTCAGTTGAGACCACTGAAGGACTATACGAGGCCTTATAAAGACTAAAATCTAGCCTTGAGAAAGCCCAAACCCTCATTGGACTAAGCCTCTTTAACTGCCTGCCAGAAGCTAAAGACTCATCCAAAGTCTTTGTAAGTTTTCATATAAAATGTTGGCATTCAGTCACAAATTCCCAGGCCTACCAAGAAATAGGAACAAGAGAAAAAACAGACACTAGAAACAGACCCTCAGATAAACCAGATGTTGGTGTTATCGACACAAACTTTAAAATAACTACAGATGTGATAAAGAAATTTACTAGAATACTATAGTTGATATTTTGAAAACGAATAATAAAGGAAAATTATAGACCACAATTTTTTCATGAACATAGATGAAAAAAATCTGAACAAAATATTAGTAAATCAAATATAGCAATGTGTAAGAAGGAAAATACAACCAAATTGGTTTTATTCCAGAGATGTAAGTTTAGCTTAGTATTTTCAATTCACCACATCAACAAAATGAAAGAAGAAAGAAATATGGTTATCTCAGTAGTGGCACAAAAGCCTTTTGACAAAATTCAACATCCATTTATGAGAAGAACTCAGCAAACAACAACTAGAAGGTAACTGCCTTAATCTGATAAAGTATATCTATAAAAAACTATTGCTGACATCATACTCAGTGTTGTATATTGAAAGCAAGGAAGAATGCCCATTATCACCATGCCCGTTCATTTTTATTCTGGAGATCGTAGCCAATGCAATAAAGCTAGAAAGATTAAAAAAGAAATAAAAAGTATAAGAACTGGGCAGGAAAATGAAAACTTTATTATTTGTAGAGAACATGATTCTGTACCTAGAGAATCTAAAAGAATATACAGATAAGTTATTAGAATGAATAAATCTAGCAAGGTCACTGGAGACAGTGTACAAAAATCAATTGTATTTCTACATGTCAGCACCAGTTCTAGAGAAAAGGAAAATTTGAAAGATGTCATTTATAATAGCATTAAGAAAACTTCACATAACGGTATCTATTACTGTGTAACAAATTACCCCAGAACTTAATGGCTTAAAACAAGCATTTTATTTGTTCACAATTCTGTGGGTCAGCAGTTTGGACTGGACTTAGCTGGGAGCTTCTTCTGCTGGACTCACCTATGGTTATTCACGTGGCTACAGTCATCGGGCAGTCAACCGAGACTGAATGGTATAAGATGACTTACTCGCATGTCAGGCGGTTGGCGTTGCCTGTCAACAGAACCTCCTTCCACATGGCCTCAGCTTCTTCACCTGGTGGAAGCACCAGAAAAGGGCAGAGCAAAAGCTCCGAGATCTCTTGAGACCTAGGCTCAGAGGTCACACAGTGTTATTAATTCTGCTGCATTTTATTGGCTGAAGCAAATTACAAGGTGAGTGCAGATTCAGTGGAGGGAAGTAGACTCCACTAACAGTAGAAGATGCAAAGAATTTATGGACATCTTTAACCTACCACAGGTACCTAGGAATAAATTCAACAAAGGGTGCATGAGACCTCTACACAGAAAATAATTAAACATTATTTAGAGAATTTTTTAAAGACCTGCATAGTTAAAGGGACATACCATGTTAATACATTGAAAGATCTAATATTGTAAAGTTGTCATTTCTCCTCAAATTGATTAGGATAAAGGATTATCTTTTCAATTTATATTACTTAGTCAATTAGGTATCCATATGGAAAAAATGGATCTTGACCTCTGCTTCACACTATATATAAAAATCAAGTCCAGGTAGATTATAAATTTAAATGTGAAGAGTAAAACAATAAAAATTCTATAAGTAAGCCTATGGGAATATCTTTATGACCTTGGTATAATAATAATAATAATTATTATTATTATTATTTCTTAACCAGGACATAGAAAGCTCTTAACATAAAGATTAGTAAGTTGAATTTTATTAAGACTAAGACTGTCTGATCATCACAAAGCACCATTCAAAGGGTAGTAAGTCACAGAATGGGAGGAAATATTTGTAGTAATACATCTATTCAACAGAGGCCTTGTGTACAGAATGTATAAGAAAAACTCCTACAAAGCAATGAGAGAAAAAAACAGACAACCCACTGCCAAAATGAGCGAAAGACTTGAGTAGGCACTTCACAAAAAAGATACCCAAATGGCCAGTGTGCCTATTAAAAGGGGCTTGATGGAAATTAAAACCACACTGAAATACCATTACTAGCCATCAGAAATTTTTTTTTTGGTAAGCTGTGTGTACCAAGTGTTGATGAGGATTTAGAATAACAAATTCCATAGACTGCTGAAGGGAGCGTAAACCAGTTTAACAGCTTTGGAGAACTGTTTGGCAGTGTATGCCGAGGTTGAACGTGTATATTCTTTATGACCCAGCAGTTCCACTCCCAGGTATACAGTCAAGAAAAAATGCATACAGATGTGCCTCAAAAGACAGACAGGCTCAAGTATGTTCATAGCAGCATTATTCATAATAGCCAAAAAATTGGAAACAACACAACTGTTCATCAACAGCAGTGGTTATATAGTGTTTTATATTGGAATACGATATAGCAATAAAAATTAAGAAACTGCAGCTATATGCAACAACCTAGTGAATCTCACAAACTTAAGGTTGACTGTAAGAAGCCACATACAACAACGTACATACCGATGATTTCATTTCTATAAAATTCAAAGCAGGAAAAACTGATCTGTGACGATGGAAGTAGAATAGTGGTTACTTAGGAGAAGAGGGAGTAGTGAATGACCCGGAGTCAGCGAATGGGGAGGGGGTGCTTCCACAATGGGATAATAATGTACTTTCTGGTCTGGATGGTCGTTCCATGGTTGTGTTCACTTTGATAGTCATTGACCTGTGCAATTGATTTTCGCACCATTCTGTGTGTGTGGTATATTTGAGTCAAAAAGTAAAACACGACAAACATAGGTATAAAACAGATCAGAAAGAATTACGCTGTGAAGCTAGTAGTGTTTATTTCTGTGTGATATATGTTACTTGGGATGATTATATATATGTATACATATTTCCTCGTATTTCACTTATATAATTACAGGGAAAATCCTTGTTTATAAAGATCAAAACCCCAACTCTCATGGGAAAGTTGACATGACTTGTAACTGTCATGGAATCCAGAATTACAGTACTCTCGAAGGCCAGCATATGGCTAAAGCATGTCGTTTCCTTTCTTCTCTGACTAGGCCCTAAAAAGTACCTTGGGGTTTCCACTGATTCGGTTTGAAGATGCTGTGATTAATCTGGACCCATTCACTCGGGTGCATCCCTATGAGACCAAGGAGTTCATCATCAATGATATCCTCAAACATTTCCAGGAGGTGAGCTTTGGGCTGGAGCATAAGCAGAATGTTTGTTTGACTTGTTTGCAGATTTTGGTTACTAAGACCTTACTATGGAGAACCCAGTTAAACATTTCAGCTCTGATAATATTGAGTTATGGGTCAGGTCGCAGCCCATGAAGCTTGTACACATCATGAAAATCCCGAAACAGTGCATTTGATTTAGTATGAGCTGTGAGTGTTGTCCCTCAGAACTAGTCTCAGGGGCTTGCACCAGATTTGTCACAACTCTTACGGGTTTCACTGATGCTTTAATGATAACAGAGAATACTGTGAACTCTTTATTTACCTGGCACGGGCCTACTTTCAACAACCACAGAAATGTTCTTGGGGCGTATGAGATGCCCTAGAGTTGAACTTAAATTTTTTTTTTAACCATGTTGGCTATTTCCCATTTTGTGTTTATTATGCATACTGTGAATACCAAAATATAAAGTCAAGATATATTCCACGGTGAATAAAGAGGTCAAGATCGTATCAAATTTATTAGCTGTGAATGTTAAAATGTGTCCTATTCTTGCTGCCTTTTCTCCCTCCTCCCCGCCAGCTCAGTCCTTTGCTTCTTTGTTTCCTGCCTTGCTTTTCCTACTTGGTGATAGTTCCATTGACCTGTAAGGAGTGATACACAGGTATCACTGGACCCTGGCTGGAATCAGGCCGTGGAGGTGCACAGACAGTGGAAGGTTACTTGCCCGGTCTGAATGTGCCCTCTTTATGCCCCAGCCCCTCCGCAGATTATGAGGGAACCACAAATCTTCCCTCCTCCCTTACTTTCCTTTACAAATTCTCCCTGCTGCTGATTAATTCCTCTTCGTCAGAACAATGGAAAGGAGAGTATCATGTATATACTAATAAATGTTTGTAAAGACATTTTTCTGTTTCGTACCTTTTTTCCTTCTTCTAAAAGGCTTTGAAGTGTATTTATGAGCGTATTGAAAGCAACCTCTGGGACCTGTGTTTTGGGAGAGGGTTAGGTGGAGCTCCTGACAGGATAGGAGCTTACGATGATGAGAATAAAGGTAGTTGTTGGTGATGTAGTACAAGATCCGTTTCTAACCGTTTTGCTCAGGCCACTGTCTGCAGATGTAACATGTGCTGCTTTCCTTCTTGTACCCTTGCTCCATTTGACAGGAACTCCTCAGCCAGGCAGCTCGGATCCTGGGATCAGTGGACTTTCTAGGCAATCCCATGGGGCTTTTGAATGACGTTTCTGAAGGGGTGACTGGACTGATAAAGTATGGAAATGTCGGAGGCCTTATCAGAAATGTCACACATGGAGTATCAAACTCTGCTGCCAAGGTAAGGAAACAGGTGGAATTCCACTGTCATCAACCGCATGAGTCCTTTATGTTTCTGTAATTTCTGTGATATGTCGTAAGTTGTGAGAAGTGACATATGTGGCCTTGGTTCCATTGCACACATGCCCTGCCTTCTCCTTACCTCTGATAACCCAGCACCCAGCCCACTGAGTGCACCCCTGCAATATCTCCTCTTCCTTCTCCCTCGCCACTGCCTTTGTCCAGGCTCTGGTGATGTCTTCTGTGGGCCACTGCGATGGCCTCCCATCCCCCTGGACTTCACTGCATCTTTCACCATACCACCAGCAGGAACTCGCGCTTTAAAACATAGAATCTGATTGTGCCACTCACCTGCCTAAAGTCCTGCAGTTATTGCCCAGAGCTTACAGGATAAAATGCAAACTGAAATCCAGCCTTCTGGAATGAAGCACCCTTCCGTCATCTGAATCCAGCAGGGAAGGGCAGGGCTGTAGTTCTCCCCTGTCTTGCTGTCTAGGTGGCTTTTTGTTCCTTGGCCTCTTGTTTGCTGGATATTTTGTTATTCCACGATTTATTTTTTGGCAGGAGCGGATTTTATGTTTGAAGCTGGAGGGGGTCCAGGGGTTGGGGGTTGCTATTTGACAACATACGAAAGGCCTCTAAAGGTCTCTGCTTTCCTCCCCTTCCTGTCAGCTCAGCCAGTTTCTTGTAGAGATTGACCTTTTCACGAGTGAACTGGGTTTGAGAGCGCACCTTGCTCTCTGCCTGTTTACCGCCGAGCGTTTGTTTAGTGAAATCCTAGGTACACTTGGGCCCTTGGCCACGAGGATGTAAACATGGCTTTCCTGTAAAGGGGCTTCAATGGTGCCACATAGAATTTTATCTTGAAGAGCAGGTAAGAAAGTGGAGTTGATAACATATCCATATTACGTGGCACTCTTGGTGCTAATGTGTGGAAGCTGGGAATTGATTCCTGTTGTCCAGACTGTTTTCTAGAGCTGATGGTTCTTTAGTCAGATTACTTTTCTCAATGCTAAAGTTATACTCGGATATTAAACCAGACCAAAAGTTACAGTTTGGCTTGTGGTTCAAAACAGGCAACACGTTTACTTCTAGAGAAAGGGTGAAAGGTAGAGGCAAGAGAGACTTTCTAAATCATGGTTTGGAAACAGAGTCAGGTTCAAAGTCTGAATGAACACACACATTTCTGCGCTGTCATTTCTTCTGCTGCCCACGTCACCCCCGAAGGCAGCACATCACACTAGGGGCCAGGTTCCTCGCTGTTCTTCTTTTAGCCACTAAACACGATGTAAATAGATGCGCTTAAATAGTTGTAAACACTCCGTTTAAAGATTGTATTCAACACTATTAAATTCTAATTAACCTAGCCGGTCTCCTTGGTTTTATACTTCCTGTTTTGTTTTTGTACCCCTGGGCTTTGCCTTAATTTGAAGAATAAATGCACTGTCGGTTTTCTGAGATGTCTTCCTCAACCTGGAATAGAAATGCACCTACTTTACAGGCTTACACACTGTGAGAATAAAATGAGATACGATGCTACGAAAACTTTGAAAAATACAGACTTGAACAGGAGAAATGGGTCTTCACTTTGACTCTTATATTTGCATCAATGTAAAATGTTCAGACTTTAGCCACCAGGAAACTATGAATGCCCTTGACATGAAAGCCAGTGTGTTACAGTGTAGAGGAGGGTCTCAGGCACGGAGAGTGGGAGACTCAGAGTCCGTCGGGCCCAGTGTGGCTCTTAGGAACCCTCCCTCGGTAGTTAGCCTTCTGGATGAGAATGAGTAAGTTGGAAACTCGCCTGTGACCTCTCCACGGGTGAGCCTTCGTGTGGGTTTCTCCGGAGTTTCTCTGCAACATCCTGACGAGAAGGGTTGGCCCTCCTTTATTCTCCCTCATGTATTGAAGCCTCATTCGTTTTCTGGTTCTTCTATTTCCCCTGGGAAACTGTTTTTAAAGATGAGAATATAACTTAAGCCGAAATAAAGGGCAGAATACTCCTTACTCCTACCTTTACTCCCAAACCTGTATGAACGCCTGGGAGACAATGATCGTGCATTTTATTGGATGTCATGCTTTATATTGCTGTCGGATGTATGTAAGGGGACCGCTTGCCAGGACCCAGGGCCTCTCAGATGGGAAGGCTGCTCCCCAGGGGGTTGGGGTCCTTCACGTATTTCTCTTGCCTTTAGTAAGCTAATCAGTACTGATGCACAGGTTGCTACTCAGAGGAATTGCTATGTAATTTATTTTGATACCAAGACCCCTGGATGTGTTATAAAAATTAGTTCATGTAGCTCTAAGATGAGAAAGCAAAGGAACTTAAAATTACCACTTCATATTGGAAATGGTAGCAAAAGGCAGGTCGATCAACTAAATACCCATTCGGGTCATCTGTGATTGTGCATGTATGTAGGTTGGCTAAAGATCTCCATTTTCTTATAGTTTTGTGGGTTGAAATCAGATCTTTAATGTTGCTTTGGGAGAATGTTTTGTTTGTGTTTCTGTGTACACAAGAGGAGTTGAAGGAAGTGCAAATGACCACAATAATCAACTGCTGGCCTGTGGGAAGTATTCCTTTAAAGAGTGCCTGAGTTCCAGTGATTAAAGAAAGGGGTCAGAGGAGACAGAACTGCCCTCACCAAGCCCCAGCCAGCCGGCTCCACCTGGCTGCACAGGCAAAGGGCTTTAACCGGGGTTCGATGGGCTTTGAGTGGAGCAGAGAAACCTCCTGAAATTGATTATAAATATTGCATATATGTTTATTTTTCTGGAGCAAGGATCTAAAGTTTTTATTGGATTCTCAGAGAGGTTCATACCTCCCCAAAGACTATGTCATTATTGTAGACCTAGAGTTGTGTGTTGAGGGGAGCTTAGGGCCGGTAGTCAGGATACTTGAGTTCCAGTCCCCTTCCTCCCTTTAAATAATCTTTTCCTCTGTTAATCTTGAGGGTTCTTTTTTTCAACCTATGAAAAGGTGATAGTGATTTTCCCCATCCCCACGACCTGAGGAGCAGAAGAGAGGAAGTATGTGAAAACCCAGTGGGAAGTTCAAAGGGAATTCATTCTGTCACATAAGGTGGTAATAGACCTGCAGGTCTTATTTGTCTGCGGATAGGTGTGAGTTATTCACAGCAAATTTTTAATTTCGGGTCTATCATCTCCACTTTCTGGAGTTAACATTTTCAACTGTTATTTAGTTTATTTACTGTTAGCCTCAAAGAACTGTAACTGGGAAATGGTCTGTGCCCTGTGTATCCTCTCCGTTTCTCTTATCCTTCTGTCATCTCCCAAGCCCCAGAAATCAGCGAATGGATTCCAGATCTAAGATGATATGATTTAGGGATTAGCCAGCCATCGTGCTGTGAGCCTCTATCCCATGACTCCCTGTCTGGATCTTGGCAGAATGACTCCAACCCTTTGAGTAGAACCTCAAAGACCTGATCCCATTGCTAAGACCAAGCCAGTCGTGCCTGGAATCTTTTCTTGGAATAGGATTTACTTAAGAAAAGCACGGCATTTCAAACCCCAGAACCATGTCAGAGGAACAGGTTTCTTTCTGCAGCACAAATTTTTCCTAGTTGGGTGTCTGCAAGACCCTCTAACCCCTTTCAAAGCCAGAGAATTGGGGAGACGCCCATTGAACAAATTCCCTCTTATGTAGACTCCAATTTCCCTTCTGTCTGTAATTATTGTGTAATATTTTCATACACTTAACAGGAAAATTACATAGTTATTCTCAAAAAAATAAAAAGTTCTTTTCAAACTGAGAAAATCTCAGATGTTAACAATAGAGCAAATGATCCCATTCCCTTTTCTGCCCCTGTAGAAACTCAGTGTTTGCTCTGCACAGCTGTCACCTGGTCTTCCTAAGGGAGGAAAGCCAACAATATACTTAATTTCTTCCAGCAAGGGAGAGCAGCACTTTTGATCATCACTAATGGGACCTCTGCTCTGTTCTGTCCTACTTTCTATTTTCTCTTTGTGTCATTATCAAGGCAATATAGGACGCTTTTGATCCCGAGTACTTTTTTGATCCCAGCTATGTTTTGATTCTATGATTATGAATGCAAATATTTTAATAATTTTCTCTATTTTTAACAAATTATTTTCATCAACGTTAGTTGTTCATGGAAATTAAAATTCACGGTTCATTATTCGCTACATGTTAATTATACTGATAAGTTTTGCAGGGGGTATGGTAGGTTTATTTCTTCGTCTTTTGCTTTATGGCATTTATTTCTAATAAGCTCAAATTTCTCAGCTCGAATTCTGCAGATCTAAATTTTTGTCAAGGCGATAGGCGTTTTCTGTTGGTTTTTTGGTCAATGCCTTTTATTCTATATAGTTTTAGCCATTGTTTTATTGTTTTGAATCAGTTTTGTTTTTTTCATGAACTGAATAAAGACCTAGCAGTTTTGTATTATTTCTTGGTGCAAACAGCATTAGTAGGAAAAAGATGTACGAGCAGGGTTAAAACATCCTCCTTCCTTACGGGACACATACTAATTTAGAAATGTTTATTGAATACCTTCTGTTTGTCCCAGGCCTTGTGATAGACCCTTTACATTCTTTCATTGTCTTATGTATGTTAATCTCAATTCTTCAAATCAGGAAACTGAGAGTTGGAGAAGTTCAATAATTTATTCAAGATCACACAACTAGAAATGACAGGGATAAATTTGAAACTAAGTGTAGCTAATTCTAAAGGCCTTGTTTTTTTCCTACATGTTTTTCCTTTGTGTATATTAGTTTTTCTTACAGGCGCTCTAGAGAATATAGAAATTAATTACTGCTAACTTCCCACCGGAAGCTTATTATGTGACTTTGTTAGCTGGTAAGGTGACTACGACCGTATCATCTGTGTCACAAAGCAGACCCTCAGGAAACAGTGGTGGTCGTGGTCATTCTCGTGTTAGATTGGTCATGACCATCACCATTTCCTTGAAAGGCATACAAACACGGCTTTACTCATGTGATATCATTTGATCATCAAAATTACCTGGTCACTCTATAGGGTAGGTAGTATTAGTCCCATTATATAAATGAAGAAACTGAAGCCCAAAGGGGTAAGGTGTCTTGCCCAAGGTCAGCAGGTAACTGCAGAAACAAACCCTGATCTTCTGCACTCGTGTCTTGACGCATTTTTAGTTACACATTTGAGATATGTATTGCTAAATGCTTGATTTGTTCTAGACATGCTTCTATATATTAAAAAATAAAAGCAACAAGAAAAACAAAAAGCAAACAAGCAAAAGCTCTGCCTAGTCCCAGAATGAACTTTGATAACTTTTAGGAAAACTGTCTGAAGGTAAATACAAGTGAGTTAAGTGAGAACGAGAAATAGAAATTGAGACTGTTTCAATTGTTGGGTGGAAAACTTTAGATAATATTCTGTTCCATTTCTGTCGTCTCTCTCTGGGATACAGTTTGCAGAGAAGCTGCTTCCCTTCCATGAGGACCTTTCGCTGGTCCTTTGTGCCCAGGAAACCAGATCTGGGGTAGAGCTGCCATCCGGTGTCCCCGCACCAGAGACCCTCAGCCAGCCCCTGCCATTAGCCAGCCTTCTAGCCACATACTGTGACCTTGTGAGGGCAGAGGGGTCCATCTGCCTTTTGTTAAGAAACAGCATTTGTTTGTGTTTGTTTTGTAGGCAATATATTTAAAGGCTCAAACAAGACTAAAAGTCCTGTTTAGGCAAGGCAGACGTTTTATCTTTGCACAAAAGAATGTACTGAGTGCCTGCCTGCGTGGATTCTGAAGGGAAAAAGGCAATTTATGACTTGTATCTGTTTTTGTCATTATGTATGACTGCTCCATTTTATAGTTGAGCTGATTATCCCCATAATAGCTTTTCCATGTACCTATAAGCAAGTAATAGGTGAATGCCTTCTTCTAAGCATTGGGGTTTTAGTGTATTTAAGTTGGCACAAAACTTTAGGTTAAATGAAATTCACTTCAGACAGTGATCTATCCCTTAGAGAATGTCGAGTTTTCTATTTTCAAAAAGACTTTGATCCTAAATAAGTCCCCCAAGGGATTTCTTTTCCAGCCAAAAGGAGGTGCCTTCAAGTTGTTGTATATAGAGAAATGACTCAAATTCTTGGCAACAGAATTTTTGTTTTATTTTCCTCTGATAACCTTGAATACTAACTAAAACGATTCCCTTAGTCTGAGGTCTTCTTGGTTAGAGGCAGATTTTAGATGCTGCATGACCCCTCAGTGACCCATCCTAAGTTGGTCAAATCTCAAATATCTGTGGGAACTGGAAGTGTGTTGGGCGGGGAAAGGTGGGGTAGGAGTTGGGCAGTGGCACGAGAGTCACATGAGTGACCAGGATTCCCAGGCAGTTTCCACCCACCCTGTTCAGCAACGTAGCTCATGCTCACGAAGGAGCTCGGTGAACGGGGTTTGGCAGCCCCCCTCTTCCCCACCAGTCAGGCAGCTCCACAGCCGGAAGTCAAGTGGCAGGGGATCGACACCACCAGTGAAGCTCCATTTTTGAAACAGAAAGACTGAAAACTTTAAAACTTTGCTTCATTTCCAAATAGTAGTTCAGTTAAGAATCAGGTCCTTAAGTTATCTTCTTAGACTGAACCCCTCCTGTTCCAGAGGAATTCACTTTAGCTTCCAACACTGCAGTCTGTGGGGTGGCAAAGTGTGCGCAGTTGCTAAACAGAAAAGACAGGGAATACCTGTGTCTCCCAAAGTGTAGCGGTTTTCTCCCCTGGTGTAAACATGGTGAGGAAAAGGACAATGTAGTCGAGCTTTCTTAGGTTGGGTGGTTATCCCAGGGGAGTGGTAGCACATCCCTTTTCTGCATTTTAATATTATTCATATCAGTATCTGGCCCTTCTTGAAAAATTGTGACAAACTTAAGGTGAGACGAACGATAACGCAATTTTGTAAACATTGAAGGGCAAATCAAATTCTAATTCTTGGCAGTAAAAGATCAAAACACTAACTCTATTTGCAAGGCCCTTGCTGTTTTCCTTTACTTCTTTCTCTCCTATAACTGTCTCTATGAGTCTCCATTTTGAAGAAAAGCTAAATCCAAGTGTTTTCTTAGGAGAAAGAGGACTCTTTGGTCAATATCATGCTAAAACATCAGAAAGAGATCTGGACGATATAGCCATCATTTATTAACTACTATATATATGTGAGGTGTGGACGAGGAGCTTTACATCTGCTTAATTTTCACATGTACCCCATAAGGAAGGAGGTGGCTCCGTTTTATAGGTGAGAAAAAATGAGACTCAGAATGAATGGTTAGTTACAATGAGTGAGTGTCGGAGCCAGAAATTTTAGAAAACAGTGAATTTGAGAGTCTGCCTGTATGTTTTTTCTCCACACAGTGCAGCTTCTCAGATATAATCCTGTACCAAACCCACAACATTGTAAAGAAGCAAAAACACAAGCAGACGGAAACAACAGTATTTAAAAGTAAAGTTCAAACAGTTTTCCATTTGTGCCCAACTTGAACTCATCTGCCTTGGACCTTGGGATTTTCCAACTGTGATTTCTAGGCTTTCTGAATTAATCTTTATTATCTGGGAATCCCTAATCTCATGTAAAAGGATTGAAATAGGAGAAAAGGATTGAAAGAGTCTTCTTATCCAAACCGAAACTGTGTGACTCAAAAGCATTTGAGTCAACTGACTCCTTTCTCACACACCTGATGTGCTTGACCCCGGATTTATTCCCCTTTAAATAATGTAGCACTTGTAGCACTCAGCCCTCCCTCCTGCTCTGCCCAGGGAGCAGACCCGAGCTTCCCGCCACCTCAGTGTGTGCTCCGAGCGCCACCTTCCTCCAAATGCACGCGTTAAATCGTAATTTCTTTAGCCATTTCCTGGACTTCTTTTAAGCATTTCTAAATAACTAGGATGTCATCTTAAAATAATAATATTTGGTGTTCAGCACAGAATACATGAAATTAGGTAGAGTTGTGCTTTCCTGCTGTCCATTGATGGCAGAAAATAAACTCATTGTAGTTGTCCTTTTCTTTCCTTCTCGCCTCCCCCCTAGTCTCCAGTACCGCTTTTCAATTTTTGTAGAGATGTTTTTGTCTCTGAGTTCTGTTGGCAGATTGGCTTTTGGATGCTTAGTGATCCCACTGTGTGAGTTAAGAAGCCAGATGGGAACGTTGGGGACAGTGGGTGTTTCCTGAGAGTTTTATGGTTAGTTCTACTGACCTCTGTGGTTTGCTTCTTGGAGGGAAGGAGTTGTCAGATGAACTTAATAGCATTTAATCATTTTTCTTTGAGATAATAATAGTACCATTATTTGTCTTGATTCTTAGTTGTTGATGAAGCATCTATGTGTCTGTGATCCTTTCTATGAGCCAGAAACCAGGCAGGTGGTGCTGGTGGTGGTGATGATGATGGTGGTGGTGGTAGTGATGATGCCACCACCACAATTTTACAGTTGAAAAACCTGAGTCCCAGTGGAAGTAAATAACTTGCCCAAGATTGTACACAGACAGTGGGAGAGCTTTGGACTTCTTCCTTGGTCTCCTGACTTCTAGAACATTGCTAGACAGTGCTTCTTGAATCTTACTGATACTGTAGAAACTGACGATCTCCTTTGTGTTAGATGTGCGTTTTCTATTGTCAGTGTTGTCTGAGCCTTGTTGTTATGTCCTTCCCTGCAGAGTAGGTTTCAGAGAACAGAGGTGAAGAAAAATGTAGCTTTCCCTTTTAGAGGCTTATTGAATTACTCACTAGCCATGGTTCTGTTTATGTGAAATACTTGAGAATCATGTATTTGGGTGCTCACAAACAGAAGTGTGATGAGAACAATTCTTGAAGCAGAGTTTTTTTGTGGAGTGTGGGGTGGTAGGGAGAAAGTGTTAAGCTTATATCTGGACGTTAGGTAATTTCTGCATTGTTGGAGGTGAGAGGTAATCCCCCATAAGAAAGACGATGGAAGAAAAGGAAGGTACTTCCAGAAGGGGGAAGAGTCTGGTTTTCTCTTGGCTATCCTCGTAGCCATATGATGATGTGTCTAGGCCGAACTCTTAAGGGAGGCTTAGCATGTCCTGAAGTGGTGACTGGGAGGCACAGCTGGTCAGAAAAGAATAGCAGAGGCACACCACCCTTCCCTCAAACAGACAAGTGGGGAAGATGGCGTCTTTTTCCTTTTAAATACCAGTGGGGAAACGCTCCTATGTCATTTCTAGGGGCAAGGAAATTTCCTACTTAGGCACGTGAGGAGGTTGGAGATAGGCTCCAACCTTCCTGTTTCCTCAGCCCTGCCCGTTCTCTCTCACCTTTGCTCTTTTGCTTATAATTTTACTTTTGTGTGGAATGCCCTTCTCCCCATCTTTGTCCAAATGGCTCCATTTTCATAAGAAGGTCCGATCCAAATGCCTATAAGATTGTTTCCACTCTGAATTCCCAGGGCACCTTGTGACCACATTTTTCCTTGGAAAATAATAATCATTTGTGCACATGTCTCAAACTTCCATTCAAGCAGACATTTATCATTGTCAGTTAGGTACTAGGTACTGTGGCAGATACTTAGGAAAGTAAGACTTAAAAAAAATACCTTTTTTGAGGGATGTGGAACAGGTAAGGCAGATGAGAAGTACTTATAAGTAATCATAATGCAGAGAGGATAAGCTTTGCACCTGGGATCCTACGCAGAACATTTGCATCTCCGTGAGGTACGTGCTGTGGGGCCATGGGAAAGAACACTTTATTCTGTTCCTTAAGGATGAGGTCGGTTGAGATGAAATGTGTGATACAGTTGTCTGTTTATTCATTTGCATCCCAGAGTAGACTTCACGCTCCTGGAAGGCAAAGATTTTATCTGTCTTCATTTCTTGCCAATTTCCCCTGTGACTAACCATAAATATTTGCTGTAAAAAAAATTGAAGTGATCCAGGTTGTATCCACATGGGCTCTCCTTCATCCAGTACAGCATTTTCACATGGGCTACATTCAACAGATACTTATTAAAGAAGGGACATACCTGCTGGATTTTTTTTATTGTCTAACTATTTTACAGTTTTTATGTGAACTAGAAACTTTTTAAAAGTTCATGACTTTCTTCCCAAATAGATGTGTAAGCTGACTGATATCCAAAAATCATGCTATATGTATAGTAAGGAAAAAACTGTTGACTTTTAGGATCCTATTTCTTCTTCTCCCGTCCCCATCACTCAGGCCTAAAATCCTGGGCTAGATCGAAAGAGGACAAGCATTATTGGGTCAGGCCCAGTCTCTGCTTAAGGTAGCACGAAGCCTTGGGAAACTGTTAATAGGGGAAAGGGGGGGAAACCCAGTCCCTCTTAATCTAATGAATTAAAATAATATTTATGGGAAATATCTGCCTGCTTTACTAGAGGAAAATATTTAAGTAAACATTTCCTGCAAGCTATTGAATTTATATAACAACACATTGGTTTGGAAGCAATAACTTTCAGTATTTGCACTGAAATGAAAACTAAGCAGAATGTGCTTCCAAAAACAGCCCATCGCTTCAGCTTTGTTGCCTTTGTAACGTTTCAGAGCAGGATATTGTGGCCAGTGGGATTATTATCTCTTTATTGGTAACTTGCAAATTGGCAAGGATGATGCCAGTTAGTTATAAAACAAGAACGGATAGCTCCTTGGAGTTTTATAGAAATTAAACTTCTGTAACATACTCCTGTTATCACTTGATTTTCACCAACTTATAAAGAGTGCAAGTATGATTGTACTTGACAGAAGAAGAAATTGAGTCACGGCAAAGGTAACTGAGTCCTGGAGGATCAACAGGGAGCCGTGCGGGGAGGGCGAGGACCCAGGGCTCCTCTCTAGCCTGGGCTCTCTTCCGTAGGCTCAAGAAAGCACCCATTTCCCTCAGGAATTAAAGTACTTTCAGGTCTATGAGATAATTTAACCTTGCAAGTCCCTATGGGGCCAGCAGGACGGATGTGATGGTCACTTTCCTTGTAGTGATGGGAAATTCAGTCCCACAGGTTGGGTGGTTTTGTGCCAAAACCATGCAGTCAGTGTTGGCACCTAGGGTTGGCGGGAAGGCCTCACCGCTCTAAGCCCCCTGCTTTTCCTGCCAGACTGTCTTCTCAGAGGAGGGCCAGAGGGGCTTTCTGATGTGGGGAGACAGCTGTGAAAAAGCCTTTCTTCCAAGAGAGGGCCTCACTTTCCTGGCACCCACGCTAGGTTGTGTGAATGGTCGGTTCTGAAATCTCAATTGAACATGCAAATCTTCAGTCTCACGATCACTTAGAAACAAAGCAAAAGGGGCAAAGCCAGCCAGATATTCTCAGCCTGTTTTGGAGAGTGCTACCTGCCTGTGTGGATTCTGCACCCAGTAGCATCAGCGAGTCAAGTTTGTAGGATTGGTACAGGGCAGTTGTTTAGAAGTCAATTGGCAAGAGAAACTGAGGTCTCTCAATGAGTGAGCTATGTGCAGAGAGGAAAGTTCTTAGGACTAAACACAAGGAAGAACTTGCCACTAGTTTTTCTTCAAAAGATAAAACACAGCAGTGAACAGTGTCTAACTTCAGTTTTATATTAAAAAAAAAAACAAACGGGTTCTGTGAGAAGCCTCATTTTAATAATACTTTGTGTAGCATTTTAACTTTCTAACCTCTGCCTTTCCATTGAAGCCCTGTGTCTTCCTAAGAAAGGTCCCGAACCTGCAATTCTTCTCGCTCTTTCCAGCTAAACGTGACAAAGCCAGCCCTGCCCAGTCTAGACCCTCAACACAATCTCTGACACTTTCATGGACTCTCTCAGGGTACAGATCTGGGAAAGAACTTGAAGGTCAGCTTTTCACCCTCTCAAATTACAGACAGAGAAACTGAGACCCAGTAAGGTTCTCACAGCCAGTGAGTCGCAGGTCCAGCTCTCAAATTCAGGCCTCCTGGCTCCACATCTGGTATTGTCTTTGAGATGGAGTCGCAACCATGGTACCTGCTTCTTGTCCTTTTTGGAGTGAGGGAGAGGAGAGTCGGGGCCGCAGCCCTGGCTGCACGTTTCCTCAGCATTCATTATGCTCATCTTATCTGTTTATACATCTGTCTCCATAAGGGACTAAGCTGTATTCTTGTTGGTGTTTTTAACCCCAAGCACCTTGCATGGTGTGTAGAAAGCCTGCGCAGCCTTGTTGAGCAGAAACAATGTGTTTTGATGAAGGTCGGCTCACCTGAATGGGGAGGGAAGTATAGCTCCGTGGAAGCACCTCATGTCCGTCAGCAGGATCTCATCCGATGAATAAACCCAGGCAAGATTGTATCCCATCTGAAAACAAAACAAACCTTCCCCCAAATAAACAGGGAGGCCCTCGTCATTATGTTCAGAGGGCAGCGGGTGAGACAGAGGGTGAGACAGATGGGAAAGGTAACAACTTTGACAGACACATAGCATAGTCTTTGGTCGAAGCCAAAATTAATGTAACTTTGTTGGTTAAATGGAATTTTTTAAATTTCTCCTAATGTTCCTACATTTATCTGCATGTTGTTAATTAATGACTGCTGTCATTGGGTTCCTTCTGAAGTCTGTGAGTTAAGAGAGAAAAAGAAAAAAGGGGACCTTCGGTACTGATTCTAACCTAGGGAAGAAACGGCCGCTTACCTCTCCTCTGGGTGAACACTGCGGATATGGAATGTTAGTCACCCACTGTCCAGCAAGCCTGAAAGAACGCGATTATAAGAACACTTTGATCTGAACTTGCACCTTTTCTGAATCCTCCTTCGAAAACGAACTAACTGTGCTGCCTCTGGCTGCTGTGAACAAAATGAGTTCCACGCTGACCCTGGTAGATGATGGGAGTTGGAGCAGTCACGGCTTGGTCATCCTCTTCTGTGCCACGTGTCCCAGGGGAGTCCGGATATCCCCTCTTCTGGCATGGCCATAGGGTCCACCTGGCTTTGTGCTGTCTCTGTCCTCACTAGAATAGGTGCCTGAAACCTTTGCTTTTGCCTTTTTAGTTTAATCTGGAACACTTTTAACAAAGCAGCAGACCAAATGGTGACTGAGTCCTGACCCTTCTCCAGGCCAGAGGAAATCACCATCTTTCTGTCTCAGAATCCTCATTTGAGTTCAAACCCTCAATCACAAAGGGGAGCCCCTCTGCTTGCTTGTTGGAGCAAGATTGCAAAGAGTTAACACTTTTGCTTTTTCGGAAAGTTATCTGTGAAGAGTATTAGTTGTTTAATAAAGCGTGCCTGCCCTCCCGATGAACCCGCCAGTGACTCTGCAGCTGGGGTCATTCCAAGTTCACGCGGTGGACTTTTGACTGCCTTCTGTGTCTGTGAAAACAGTCGGCAGCTCCTGCGGGGATCATTCATTCAGGCCTGTAACACAAAACTAGTGCCAATGGGCACCTGCTGGGGCGGCTTCCCAGGAGGGCTGGGAGGGAAGATACCAAACTCATCAGGCCTGTGCGGGAGATAAGAGCGGCGGGGGGTCCGCTGGGAGCCCGCTCATCGGGCCTGCACTGTGACCCTGGGAGACCCTACTGCTGGGCCAACAGGCTGGTGTCAGAATGGATTAAGGAGCCCAGGTCAGGAGAGGATGTGAGCTAATTAAAGACTTTTTACAGAGGAGGGGGAGGAGGAGGTGGGAGATAGAGAGGGGTGGCAGGGAGAGAGGTTTGGAGCACGTTCTCCAAATTTCCAGCACATTCTTTATTCCTCTCTCTCATCCCTTAAAACAGAAGAAAATAAAAGAGTCTAAACATCTGGTTATCTCTAATCTTAAATTGTCATTCAGACTGATGCTGTATTGGTTTTAGCTACTATTTTTATGGAATTACATATATCATCAAAGACTTATTTTGTCCCATTTTCCCTAGGGACATCCAGTTCTTGGAATACAGTAGGTCAGCTACTTGAATTTTGCCCCTTTCCCCGCTTTGACACATCTGGGCAATCGGTACCTACTTGTGGTGTGTTTTAGGTTTTTTTCCTTTTGCTTGGGAAATCCACTTGCCAGCTGTAGAGGGTGCTTCTGGCAGGGGTAAATAAATTAATACCCAGTAATGCTCTTAAACTTGGTGTTATGGTTTGAAATGTCAGAGCAGGCACTATCTTGAAAATACTGTGTTGTGCTAACATAATTGGTCTGGCAGCCACACCCGCTTCAGAAAAGAAGTCACCTGACTCTGTTTGGTCTACCTGCTCTTTTGTTTATTTAGTCTGAAGACTCCCCACCCCCAACAAGCGGTACACTAACTTATTTATGGACCTAGGGTACTTTAAATCTGGTATTTTCTTAATCAGCATGGTAATGATACATTTCTTGAAAGCAGTTTTGTTCACACACAAACCCAAAGCCCCTGCTGTATCATTTCTGATACATTTCACATAAGCTCACTGTGCGCAAAGAAGCTTTTGGATTAATCTTGTACTACATGGTAACAATCCTAGGAAATTCCAGTCAGAAGCCAACAACCTGTTTCCTTCATTCCCGACTGTTGGTGTATCTGGCTTTGTCTGCGTTCTGATAAGGAATAACCACAATGTTAATTTTGTATTTCCTTGCCTCTTGTCTCACATAACCTGCTGTCAAAGCTGACTAGGAGGCTTGTTCACTGTGCAACGTGTGACAAAGCCGCAGTGGAGTAATTAAGGTGACTATGTGGAATATGTTAGTGTGAGCTTTCTTTAAGTGTTAAAAACGTTGACTGCGTTCCTCCTGATTCCTCAGTGTTCTGTACAGAAACACGGATGGACACTGATTCTGCGCAGTTGAAGGGGGTTTTGAATTTGAGCTCGTGCTGAATGGGAATCTTTAAACACAGCACCAGCTAGTATTTACGGACTGCTTCACCCTGTGCCACGTGCTGTCTGAGTCTCACAGGGGTTGGCTTGCTTAATCCTCACAATGAGCCTGCTCGCCCAGCCCCCCTTTATCAGGAAACTGAGGCTCAGAGAAATTAAGTGAGTTACCCACGGCTGTGAAGAAAGCTGGGTTAGAAACTGGGTTCTCTGATTCAGAGCCTGTACTCTTGACCTTCCCCAGCAGAAGTTGCACCCTGTGTCCGTAGGCTTCATTCTCAGATCCTTCTGCAATGTCATGTTTGCAGGAATTAACCATTTAAGGTTGCATTCTCGAGAGGGTGCAGAGAATTGGAGTCACTGTTTAAAGTCCTTTCCTGCAGTACCCTCTGTTGTACAGTGAGCTCGTTGCAGATGCTCTCCTGTCCGAGCCAAAGCGTGGGGCCGAGACCCAGGAAACGCTCTGTCCGACACAGCTGCTGAGGGCAATTCAACCTTGTTCTAGTGGCACATGAGCAGTGGCTAAATATAGACTTAGGTGCAGGAAGCAGAACCTCATGTTAACAGATCTGTTGTTTATTGTGTCTGCAGAATAAGGTCACAGCTGTATGTGGGCAATTAAAAAAGCCCGGCTCTGTGCTGGGTGCAGGAGACACAAACATGAATCAAAGGTCTTCCTCCCTCAAGGTCACAGTCCAGAACAGGAGAAGGTCCTGTCAACAGATGCTTGCAAGGAAGTGTCCCAGGTGCCAGGACAGAAGCCTGTGCGGGTCCAGTGGGGCACTAACGGGTGGCAGACGTCTCCGCCCAGGGCACGGAAGGCCATGGGGGAGCACCTGGGCTGAAGCTTGACATTTAAGGAGATGTCGCCCTGTGGACAGGAAATGGTGGGGACAAGAGGGCACAGGGGGCAGCCCCAATGGAGAGGCTCGGGTGTGGAGCAGCAGCACCAGGCCTAGGTGGCGTGGCGGTCCCCAGGACCACAGAGCATGCCACATGCCTGTGATCCACTGGTCGGCTCAGGAAGAGGCCGGCCTGCCATTTTACATCCCTTCGTTCCCTTTCCTCTCCACTTACCAATTATAAGTGAGTTTAAAGCAGGAGAGACCTAACTGAAGTTTTTACTCTTTAAGCCTAGTAGTATTGTCATGATATGACCATATCTGCATATATCAAATGTTACTATTAATTTTTTGCAAGTACTTTTTTATGTGTGTGGGTAGAACAGTTACACTTTTCACAGAGGGGGCCAAGACAAAATCAACCAACAGCCACACACACACACACACACACACACACACACACACACTCCCTCGGGGGAAAACAACAAACGTGACTTGCTTTTTATATAATTAGAGCTAAAACCAAATCATGACCTGTTCACAGAAGAAGGTTGCAAGCCCAGCCACAGAGTGACTCCATCTAGTACTAAGCCGTGGACTGCCTCCAGCATCTCCAGTTAACCTAATAGTGTCTCCATCTAGACAGCAGAAAACCGTCCGTCCTGAAACCCCGAGCAAACAAACTCAGGAGCCTTGTTAAAGGAAAAAAGGGCATTTGACCTCACTTAAACCAACTGGGCTAGAGAGTCAGGAAGAAGAGGAGTAGTGGTCTTTTGTCCACTCTGCATTTCTGCATAATTTGGAGCACACCAGATGGAATGTTTGTTTGCCAGTGATCCCCAATCCACGTTATAGAAAATTGACTTATCCGACCCTATTGGATCAGTCCATTGAACTGTTTCACCATTTTCTTTAGACGAAGCTAAACTAGGCATAGCCTCAATTTGAGAGGGAAGAGCACATTATATATCGGAATGCAAAAGGTCTTTCTACCTCAACCCTCCCCTGCCCCATCCACTTCAAAATTTTTCTCTAGAAATCACTGCTTTCCTTTTTCCACTCAAGGCGAGTAACAGTGTCCAAATTTTGAGTTAGAATTTTAGTTTTGCGTGTATGTATTCAAAGGGGGACATTTATCTTGATATGGGCATGACTGCTGTCTCTCTCCCAATGTTTAAGCTAAGGCTCTGGAAGTTTCCTGCTGGCTTCTTGGAACTTTGAGCCTTAACATTTTCCCTACACTCAAAATCTCAGTGCAGGGTGGCGTCAGCCCCTCCCTTAACTCTCAAGATGGAACTTAGATTGGGCAGCTTGGCAAATGTGAAAAAGAAATGGTTTCTCAAGTAAAACCTGATCAAATGTCTTGCTTTCCCTGTGTCCTTCCGTGGGTGTTCTGCAGTTGTTTCACCAGCCTTGTCACCAGAGCTTGAACGTATGCTGTACTCGGTGGACTGAGTCACTTTCACAGGAGTTGGACCAATTTGCATCTGGCACAGAATGCTGTTTCTTTACATTTTTCTTGCATTCTCCCCACATGGTTTATTGCTCTTTTCCATGGATCCAGTTCTGTTCAGTGGGGGCCAGCATGGTTCTGCGTCCAGTGCTCACTGACCATGTGAAGTTGGCACCTCACCCCCTCTTCTCTGACCGACAAATAATTTTAGAATGAGAGGTGTTCTGTGTTTTCATGGAAGTTAACCAGTGTAGGGATGTTTCTACATTCGAGCCAACTGCTGAATATATTCTCATGTGACTTTTCTCTCTGCAGATCTTTCTTAGCTTCAGTGTGGCCGAACTAATCCCATTTTGGACGCTCTGAATCAGCACTGAAAGTTTGACGTGTACAGAACTAATTTTTGATCATCAGGCACAATACTGTTTTAACTATTCTCCATTCTCCTTACTCCTAGCTGCTCAAACTCCTTGGAGTCATCCTTGATGCCCTCCGCCCCCCCCCCCACCGTCGTACCAGGTCTCCGGCCCATCAGCAAACACTGTCCCACCCCCCTGCACTCTTCTTTTGCTAACGTAGGAGGTGGTGGCACTTATCTGAAGATGAAGAAACGTCCAAAGCATTGAATTCCATTTTTCCGGTCCCTCCAACCCTTTGGTAGACTTAACAGCAGTCGTCAGGTTAAGATCCCCTGAGAGACCCCTTCTTGCCCCTCAGCAAAGCCATAGGCACCTGTGAAAAGAAAAGGTAGCTGTCCTGCCCAACTCAGGGAGTTCTTCCTGTCTGCTCTCCTGCCTTCTGCCTTGGACTCTGGGTGGTTTTTGTTTCCTTCCCTAGATGCTGCATCTGGGACACACCTTAAGCTCTATACCTGCAGCCCAGGAACAAATGATGTCTGGCCTCAGCTTATCTGGAGAGATGCTGAGAGATCAGTTATCAGCTGCCACTAAATATGTTCCCCTATGGTTCTGGTTCCTGTTACATCCAAACGTTTGGGTACTGAGTGGCACCATTAGATGTTTTGATCCCTGTCTTGTATTATTTACTATAGGCATGCACCTTCAGAACCTTCAGTTAATAGAAAAACAGGCAGGGTGGCAATAAGTGTAGAACCCTTTTAAAGGTAGGGCCACAGGGAACAAAATGGATGAGCAATGGCTTGAATGGGAGGGACAGTTAAAGGGAGGCATTTTTAAGATTGAGCAGATTAATCCTATTTGTCAGTCTGCAAGGAAGAGTTCAGGAAGATTGAAGATACAAGATACGATTGATGACCAATATCCAAGATAGGGTCTTACAAAAGCACAGAAGAAGGTTCTCAATGTATGAATAGTCAGTTCATTTATTCAATTCAAGGTAGAAGGGAGGAAGAATTTTTTTCTTAGTGAAGTAGAATCTCATTTCTATGAAGTGGGGCTGGGGCTAGGTGCTAAAGAGTTGAAAAGGAATGCCAAGCAAATCTTTATTTCGCTCTGACAGTGTTCCAGGCACTGTGCTGGGGGTGTGGGTGCCCAGGTGACCAAATCTGCAGTAGTTCCCTGTCGCTGGGCTCTGAGCTTTTCAGCATTCCATCCAGCTGCCTGTGTAGCCTCGTGACAAAAACAGAAACAGTAAGAGTAGTAGCTGATGTGGGTACCTCCCCGTAATTAACTCTCTACCCACCTTCCTTCTAGATATTTCCATCTTGAGTAACAAAAGCTTTTTTCCTAAATCCAAACCAATGCCTTTCATCTATTCTCTGTTCAAGTGAATAGCAGTCATTTGCAAGATATTATTGGTTATCTAGACATAAAGTCTCAACGGAAGGAAATAACTGAAATTCAAGATTTGAGTACCTTCTGAGTTTAATTTTAATTTGATAAGCTGTGTCCTTACGCATTTTAGAATCACACCTTAAACCAGCACTATCCAATAGAAATACAATATAAGCCACATACATATTTTATTTTTTTAAATCAGATCTTTTTCCCTCCCCCCTCTTTTTTTTTTAAGGAGGGTGCAGCTCACAGTGGCCCATGCAGGGATCAAACGGGCAACCTTTGTGTTAATCAGCACCACGCTCTAACCAACTGAGCTAACTGGCCGCCCCCACATACGTATTTTAAATTTTTCTAGTAGTTGGATTTCTAGTAGTATAGAAGAAAAAAAAAAACAGGTGAAATTATTTTTAATGTTTTTATTTAACCCGTTATATCCAAAATATTATTTCACTGTGTAATCAATATGTAAAAATAATTGCGATTTTTGCATTCTTTTTCTTTCACCTTAAGTCTTTGAGTTCCAATATGTATTTTATACTTACAGCATTATCTGAATCTGTACTAATCCTATTTTAAGGGCTCGTAGCCTCCGGTGGCATGTGGTCTCCTTATTGGACAGTTCAGCTCTAAACTAAGAGATGAAACTAAAGTCCTGTTACCAACTTGTATTGTGCGTTTGAACAGAAGAGTCTCAAGGCTCTGTGGTTAACTTGTTTATTTGAATATGCAAGCTGTCGTATCTCTCCATTACTTTTTAGTTGTTAGATTCTCGTTCTTTTGCTGAGTGATTCATTTCTAAGATTTCCCTTGCTTTGGATGGGAAAAGGAGGGTATTGAATAGAGAAAGGACCTTTATACAGTTTGCTTTTGTCTCCATCATTACAATGGACGTTTTCTGCAAGATTCTAATAAATAGCTGTCTGAGTTATCTTTACTTTTTTCCTTAGGTTTCCTTCCT
The DNA here is from genome assembly GCF_004115265.2 of Rhinolophus ferrumequinum. Lineage (NCBI taxonomy): Eukaryota > Metazoa > Chordata > Mammalia > Chiroptera > Rhinolophidae > Rhinolophus > Rhinolophus ferrumequinum. The sequence goes on from NC_046292.1 coordinate 8,511,041, forward strand.
TTTTCCCTCTTTCCCTACCCACTTGGCAAAATTTAGAAAACATTTTGTTTATGATCTTTTTGAATTTGATGGCATTTCAAATGCAAGCATAATTTTTATGAAGTTAATTTTTGTTTTTAGAAAAGGAAATTTGCCTTTGGTGGCATGTTTAGGAAAACAGTTTCATAAATATTTTTTAAATTATGGAAGAGTCAATAGGGTACTGTATAGTATGTGTACTCTTTAAAGACCAATCAAATGACTAACAGGACCTAACATTCAACTTCAACAATAGACTATAATACAATATCATGCTGATATAATAGAATATACTAGAATATTCTGCTACTTTTGAAGCTTCCTTGATTATATTTCCTTCACTCACTTCATAGCATGAGGTAATCTCTGTCCTGAGTTTTGTGTTAATCACGTCTTTCTTTTCTGTTTATAGTTTTGCCATATTTGTATGTGTCACAAAACAATATACTCATAATTTTGTCAGTTTTGAACTTATATACAAAATCATACTGAATATATCCCCTTGTGACCTTGTTTTATTTAGTCAACATCACATTTTTGAGATCCATCCTTGTTGATGTATGTACCTGTAGCTCCTTCATTTTCACTGCTATCTAGTATTCCCTTGTATGAATGTGTCATCATTGATTTATCTATTTTATTGTTAGACGTTTGGACTGTTCCAACGTTTGCCTGTTGCAACTAACATTCTTGTTCATGTTTCCTGGAACACATGTATAAGAATCTCCCCAGTATATATTGAGGAGAAAAGTTACTGGATCATCGAGTATTTATTTGTCCCATGTTCCTTTTTTTTCTTCTCAGACAATGCAAGGGCCTTACGACACTTTACCTCATTTACCCTATCCTGTCTTTTTTTGGTATTGATGTCATGTATGTTAGTTCTACATATACTACGTTTAACCCTCACAAAACATTAACTTTTTGTGTGTTAAGTGGTCAATATCCATTTGTATTTATACCTATTTGTCCTGTTATCATTCATTCTTTTCTTTGCATATTCATATGGGGTCATTTTTCCATCTGCCAAAGAACTTCCTCTGTGGGTCTTCTGGCAGTGGATTTTCTCAGGGTTTTTTGTTTTTTTGTTTTTTTTGGGTTTTTTCCCCTGAAAATATCTTTATTCCACCTATATTTTTGAAAGATATTTTTACTGAATTTAGAATTCTGGATTGGCAAATTTCTTTCGGTCCTTTAATGATATCATTCCATGGCTGTTCTGTCATTTCTGTTGAAAGAGAGTTGTCAGTATTGCTGCTCTGAAGGTGATATGTCTTTATTCCTGGGACTGCTTTTCAGATTTATTCTTTGTCTTTAGTTTTGAGTAATAATGTGCCTAGATACGGTTTTCCTGCTTGAGATTTGTTAAACATCTTAAATTTTAGCTTGATGTCTTTTGATAATTTTAGAAAATTCTTGGGTAGTGTCACTTCAGATACTGCTTCTGCCCTTTCTCTCTTTTCTTTCTGTGACTCCAATTACATGGAAGTTGGACTTTTTGTTTCACCATGTCTCATATGTCTCTTAGTCACTTTTCTGTATTTTCACCCCCTTGTTTTACCTTCATGCTTTGATCTGGATATTTTCTGCTGACTTTTTTTCTAGTTCACTAATCCTTTTTGATCCTCTGATCTACTTTGCTGTTTTAGCCATCTAGTAAAATCTTAATTTCAATTCTCTGATAAAATTCTCTATCTTTTTATAATTTTTTTGGAAGACCATTATCACACTATTTTTTTAAACTCTGTGTCTAATAACTAATGTCTGCGTCAATGGTGAATAATCTTTTCTCGGTGTTTTTTTCTTTTGTTTTTTTTTTTTTTTGGTTTTCAGTCATTTTGTTGACTTACATATCTGGTAATTTTTATTGAATGCTGGACATCACATAAGAAAAATTTTAGAGGCTCTGGCTGTTGTTCTTTTACTCCAGAGAGGATTTATATTTCTTCTTTCCTTCTATCTTTAAGTGTCCAGTGCTTTGATTTCCCCCATGTGTACTTCCCCTGCAAAACTTGTTTTCTGAGCTTTTCATTTGCAGTGAGAGGTATATAATAGCAAGAATGTCCCAGAGGGACTTGTGTTTCAATAAGGATCAAAGCCTGGTATTTAAAGGGAAGAATCTGGAGGAAGGATTCTTTTTTTCTGGGGATAGACAGTGGAAGGGGATGTGTGTGGGGGAGAGGTAGAGAATCAGACTCAACTCCTACAGTCGTAACAGAGGCCCTTAAAAGAACTTAGTCTTAAAGAATCAGTTCTGTTTAGACCAGAAAATAGGTGAATCTTTTCAGTAAACAAGGGTTGATTAGCTCTCTTTTAAGTAGAAAGTACATTGAACTAGTACCCCTATTTTCCTATCTTTCTAGTAATTAAAGGTTTTCTCTTAAAAGCAACACAAGACATCAGGACAGGCCCATTGAGTCACCTTTAGAAAGTGCAGCTATTGAGCTAAATGGATTGTGTTTTCTTTCTCATCCCAGGACTTGTTTTTTAGACCTGAGATCTCCTAACCTAGGAGTGGCTAATTCAGCAATGAATGGCTAATTCTGCTTTAAAAACACCAGGTCTGCAGGAAGTAGATGGTGTGGATCTAAATGTCCTCTCCCAGGTCACCCTTTGTGGGGTTGTAAGGTAGCAAAGGTAAGAGTACCTACTGAAAGGGCTCTAAGGGAATCCCAGGCAAAGACGAGAGGGTTCTGAGGAGCTATTGGGAGATACAGCTAAGCTGCACTTGTATTTTTATTTTAGCCCATCTGAAGGGTGGAAAGGAACATTTGAGTCCATTTTTAAAAGCACCTTCTTTTGGCCTTTCATTTGAGCCTGGGATCAAGCCAAGTCTCAGGAGACAGGAGACAGGACTTAATTTAAATACCTTGGAGCTCATTTGCCTCCCATTCCCATGCTACCCCCAAAAAAGAGAAGTTCAGCTTCTGTTGTAGCCCCAGATGCTAAAGACCTGTTCCCAGTCCTAGGTCTTACCTAGCATTCAGGTAACTTCCCTGGACGCTACCTAGAAAGAAGTGTTGACCTTTGTGTATCTAGCTTCCGCAAGTGCAGGCTCTATCCCACCCACCCCCATAAAGCTAGTTAGTGGTAAGAAGCAGTACCTTACTTTCCACAGTGACCGCCCCCTTACTCTTAGATGGCTGGGTGATCTTGGGCGGGCAGAGGAGTGGCTCAATGAAGAGAAGAGGAATGAACACTGAACTCGATGCACTTTCAAATCTTTTCTTACCCTAAGAGCACGGCTGGTTTTTGCTTATTCTCTCCCCAGAGTTTCTTTCTGGAGTTAGATTTGCTTGACCAGATCAGCTCTGACGAATTAAATCTTTTAGCTTTGGTGCTCCACCTCCTTCAGCAAATCCTTCTGTCAGAGGCTGGGTGAAAGAGCAGGCCTCTTCTGCCCAGGCAGGAGCTCTGGAAGTCACTGGTCCCAGTCCCCACTCCAGTTTGGCTTCTGTCTTTCTTCCCAGCCCAGATGGTACACACTAGTTCTGTGATCTGACATGTTGTGTGTGACCCACGGAATGGGCGTTTGCAGAACCTCCTCTTTCTCTGGGGCGTTTTAGTTGTGAGAGTGATAGGCTGGGGAAGGGAGGAAGTGGAGCCTGGACTCTATGGCTTCGAGCAAAGTCTGCTGATGAAAATGGGTGAGGTGTCTGAGTTGCAGATTTGTTTGAGAAAGAGGATGGTAGCCTGACCCACCACTGTCTTGTCCACGGGTGGTTTGCAGGTAACTTTTTCAGAAACGTTATCATTGATGCACTTATCTCAGCCCCCTTCTTTTTTTTACTACCACTGCTTGGGAAAGGAAAGATGTCTTACCTGGTGTCTCTGTTAAGATTTTCACGGGCGTTCAGGAAAGGAACTTCCACGGAGACAAAGTCATGATTGGGTTCCCTTCACGTATTACCCAGTACCGACTGTAAGCAGACACTCAGCAGACTTTTGTTAGAGATAGTCATGTTCTTTTAAGTCCCATCTGTACAGCGGTGATAACAGAGGCGGCCTGATACGATTAAACTAATTAAATGATTTCATAACTGTCAAGCCCTTTGAGCAGTGCCTGAAACGTCGTCGTAAACATTGTTGACTCATGTTTATAATTCCAAAAGTTACACCATGGTCTTTAGCAGTTGGGAGCTTTCCTTTACCAATTGTGTGTGTATACTCACTTAAAACTTCATTTTTATGAGAAGATCCAGTTGGGGGTAGATTTCTTTCTTAAAAATCTCACCAAGGCATCTGAAACCCTTGAAACATAGGACTTTTTCAGTAAGAAGTTCAGCAGATGCTGGTACCTGGCGTCTATGGTTGTTCTCAATGACATCACCCGTCTGCGTTCTTCCCGAGCTTTCGGCATTGAAGAGAATATGTCTGTTCGTTTGCAATACAAGTAGTTTACAAGGATGGAGTCCTTGCGACTGGGAATGAGATAAGCCTGAGCTTCTGTTCTGTTGTGAAATGTTCTGTTTCATGTCTTAATTGTGTGTATTTTGAGATTTTAGTGTATTTATAATTGACTTCTTTATGCTTTCCTTTGTTCCAGAACAGATATAAGGTGATTCCCATAGCGCAGGATGGGACACAACGGATCCAGTTGGGGAGGAAGGGGGGAGTGGAACACCATTGGAAGGAAGACTAGGATTTGCAGCCATAACCCTTGGCGTTTACTCATTGCTTTGTCTTTTTCCCCCAAGTACTTTTATTTTTTTGGTTGTTTATAGTTTTATTTCAATTGCTTAAAATAAAAACCACAATGATTAAACCAAAGGGACAAGTGGACTGAAAAATCCTCAGTTTTGAGCATGCATTCTTAACAACAGTTACAGCAAAATACTTCAATGCTTCCTTTCACCAGGGAGAAGCTTGATAGAATCTTCCAGAATTTAAAACCAAGGTCTTTGGATTAACCCCGCAACTCTGTGGTTAGTGTTCTCCCTGTTTTATAGATGAAGACACTGATGCCTGAGAGTGTGTGTTTTGCTCATGTTCACCCAGCTGACGCTAGTGCCAGAGCTGGACTCAGGACTCCCTGCCTTTCAAAGCCTATGTGCTGTCCTCGTGTTGACATAATTGATCTGCCATGTCAGGCCTTATGGAGTGGCCACCTCAGAGGGATTTTGTCCCCGAGGGGGACAGAGGGAGTCTATCTCCTGGTGTATACTGAGGCATGGACCGTTTAGGCATACTGAAAAACCTTGTTAGGGTGCCAGAACTGGGGGTTTCTCACGGGGTGGGAGGGCTTATCCCCCTTGTCTAGCACTAACTGTGCAGAAACCCATCACTAACTTCTCTCTGCGTGCTTCAAGGAGTTTTCAGCAGTAGACAAGGGGGCGCCTGGAATCCTCAACACGACGCCCTAACTCTCCTGGGGACAAGTGCACAATGAGACCCAGCTGATGAAGAGCTGAAAGGCAGGGCACCATCCAGCCCTCAGCTGGGTTTAAAGATTCACCCTGCCCACGTGATTCTTTCTAATTGGTATAGAGAAAATGTAAGGAAAATAGGACATGACTAAGCCATGACTTGTCTGCCGCTGAAACTCAGTCTTCCTGTGGGTATTCTGCTGATTTCTGTGCGTTTAGCCTTAGAGTCAACTCTTACCATTCCTTTTTAAAGAAAAGGCTAAGTCCTATTCCGAGAGCGCTTCAAACCACTCTGAGCCTCCAGATTAATCTGAAACACATCTGAGTTCACAACTGGGTCAGAACAGCAGAGCGACTTGCCAGTTCAGCAGGCGTGTGCCTTGGGCTAGTTAAGAACCGGGACAATCTTGAGGTCTGACTTTGTTGCTTATGTTTAGACCTTGTGTGCTGAGATAATTCTGGGTGGCTTTGGATAACTTTGTTTCTTAACTGAAAAGGAGTGTCTGTTGCCTGATAAGTGTTTATCCGTGAAATAGCAACATGGTGTATGTCTTAGGGTAGGAGGGCTTTTAGATCTCCAGAGACCAAAAAAACAGCCGGGGGTGGCAGGGGAGGGGGGGAGCAAGGTCATTGGCTTAGGCCTGTTACTGGAGTAGAATGTCAGTCCCAGCTTTAGAATGTCTTTGTCGCATTCAGGGTCCCTTTTCTGGATTCTCTCCTCTCTGTCTCTTTGCCTTAAGGAGGCTACACGTAATCACAACCAAGTAGAACTGAAAACAAACAAACCTGCTCTACTTCTAGTGGATAGAGATCTGGGTTCCAAAAATGCCTCTTTCTTGCCAAACCTCAGCTTGTTCCATGTCTTTTCTTTTTTTGTTGCCCCTCCCCAGTCCCCGACCGCCCCCTTCACCATTTGGCCGAGTGAGGACTAGCTGTTTGGTTAGCCGTGTGTCTGTGACAGATACCCACTGCTTGTTGGATCACATTCTCCTTTAACCCTTCCCTGTTCACGAGTATCTCAGAAGGGTTGTTTTTCAATGTCAAGGCAAAACTCACACTCTGAGAATCATTTTTAACTCTGGCTATGTTAACAGTGTGAAACAGAGCAAAGAGGTGAAGACCTTAGTTCTGAAGTGACTTGGGTCCTACGTGACTCGGAGGTTTTCCTACTCGGGTACCGGCGTAGGTGGAAACGACACAAGTGTAAGCCTCCACACTACTTCTAAGAAACGTGTAAACATTGGTGGATTGTGTGCAGACACTGTGCCAAGCGTTTTGCATTATCTCCCTAACCCTTCCAAGCATCCTTTAAGAGTGGAGAATATCTGGTGTTTTTGTTTTGTCCTTGTTTTTGCAGATGGGTAAACTGAGGCTTAAGGAAGTGAAGCAGCTTTCACCAGGGCGCATGTTTAGTTAGTGATAGAATAAGAATTTGACTCCTCTGCCCCTCCCTGCCTGACTGACTACATAGGGCAGCCCCCGCAAAGGGCACGGCACCCTCACTTACAGACACAGTGTATAGCTGGGTTTGCTGAATTTATGCGCAGCCGGTCGGAATTGGAACTGTGCTGGTAGCTGAGACGTGCAGCTGTACGACCTTCTGCTCGGAAAAGCACGAGACCCTCCCTCACGCTGCACAGTCCTGTCACTTCTCTCCCTTTCCCTGTCATACATGCTCACCGTCTGCTCTGGTGACAAGAAAGTTACTGTCACCAGCAATTACTCAGTGGAGCAAGGATATTAAAGAGGAAATTTCCATTAGGTAAAGAACTGAAAGAAGAACCCCAGAGAAGGGGGAGAAATTCAAGCCCAGGCTCCTGTTACACCGGCCAAGTATCTTTGGCATCCCAGGCTTACTGAATATCCTACAAGGGTCAGGAAGACGGACAGGACGCAGCAGAGGGACACTGTGTGAAGTTTTCCTCTTGCACCATTCCGGCATCTACTTGAATTTCGGTTTTATAAAATCATCTGTTCTGAGCCCAGTCCCAAACCCGGCCTAATTTGTAGTGGCTCCATTTCTGTAGACAATGGGATTATTTTTGGAAGGTGGGGTATTGACACGCACCGTGTGTCAGCTATGCAGTAGAACTGGCATCCTGGAGTTCCTCGGAGATTTCTACCCCCAAGTTGAAAATATAGCTTTACAGAAATTAATGACTTCAGGCTGTGGCCAGAATTCACAAGTGTGATGTGTGAAGCTTCCTTCAGTGAAAGAAGGTGGGGAAATCACTGTTGTCTTTGCAAGTATAATAGCAGGTTTTCCGAAGGACATTCTGTCCCTTGGAACCTTTCATTTCGCTAGGATAGTATTCACTTGCAGTCTTCAGTTTTTGTGGACTTGAAATTGCTACAAAATGAGCTGTAGTGACTTAAGTCTCTGCAAATGCTCCTTCTGGTGTTGAGGTAATGTTTATACCGAGTACAGTTACAAATTATCTGCAAATTACCTTCTAATTGCTAGTCCTTTCCCAGTGTGTGAGCCTGGCACATGCTCTCTGCCCTGCTGCTTTTGTGCCCCCTCCATGCTGGCTTCCACTCTGCCAAGGGCTCCACGCGCACCATCTCACTCCGTCCTCACAACAGCCCTGTGCCATCTGATTGCTCCCATGTCACACATGAAGAAATTGAAGTTCCGATAACTCCGATACTGTTTTTATCGAAGGCCTCTTATGTATCAGGCTCTGTGCTATAACAGTACTTTACATGTAGTATTTAGTGCTCTACATGTATTATCTAACCCTGACGGCATCCATGTAAGTGGACATTCTTACACCCATTTTGAAGGTGAGGAAACGGAGGCTCGCAGAAGTTAATTCAGTTACTTGTCTGTGATCTCGCAGCTGTAAAATACCAGAATTCAGAATTCAAACTCTGGCGTGAATGTCTTTCCGTTATGCCACACATCAGCCTTCTGACGGACGTCCTTGAAGATAGGAGGCAGAAACCACTTCTCACTTAGGATTCTCACTGTCCCGCCTGGCACACAGGAAGGGTTCCAATGTTTGGTTGATGGGTTGGTTGACTGGACACATAGCTGGATTGCACTTGCTCCTGTTCTGATGATTTTCAGCTTCTCCCCCAGGGCCTCTGCCATTAGTTTTCCCTTTGTCTGAATAATCAGAATATCGGCCTCCATACTTCATTTCCCATTTTGATCATCCGTGAACATGCCAGAGAGCACATCTGCTCTGAAAAAATTGCAAAATGAATCCTAAGGCTGTCCTGCAGCGTCACTCCTGCGTGATGTTGTAGCTCTCACGGATAGCTCTGCTCTTTTTCCACAGTCGTCTTCAATGACAAGGACATGGGTGAAATACCACTGCCCAGCCTCAGAGAAGACAGTGCCAGAGGGCACCCATAACGAGTGCTTACTGGAATCATACCCTTCTCCAGCCCTGTCTTTGAGGGAGAAATAAGATACGGGGTGTGATTTACTTTCCCACTGAGGTGGGCAATGAAAGATGGAATTAAGGATGACTAAATGCTCCCACCCTGAGAGAGAAGGCCACAGCTTTGTGGTGCCCTGGATTCAGCGCTCAGAAGCCCAGTGGACTGGCCCAAGGCCCAGCCTCGGACCACAGGACCCTTCGCCAGGCTGGCTTTGGTTTCGTTCCTGCAAAACGTTTCTCAGTAAAATCCAATTGACCTCTCATCAGTCTGAGTTTGGCTGGATCACAGATTTCAACATCTTCCCAAGTTTTCTGAGTTCTCAAAGTCACATTTCTAGGGGTAAAGACTTCTATAATCATATCCTGTTAATGTCTTTATATCTTTTACTCACAAGTGACAAAGGACAAGTCCAGTTAGCTTGCATGGGTAATTTTTTTTTAGACAGAGCAGTGGGAATTCAGACAGAAGTCCTCGAGTAAGTTGAATAGGTGTAGGCACCTTTCCCCGGCAAAAGTAAGGCACCTGAGAAGCCCACAGGCAAAGCCAGCATTTCGGGGGAAGAGTGGTCTCTGAGGGCAACCTCCTGAGGTCAGTGTGGTGTTTCCGTCCAGCGTCCACCTGGGACCGGACAGTGCTGGGGGCACCGAGGCTGCTGCATCACCATTGTGGGCAGTTAGGTGTTGGTGCAGCCTCACTCGTAAACCCTGGGTGTGAAATTTGTCTTTATCAGTGGGGACTTGATGGAGAGGGGCTGGTGTTGTGCAGTTTGCCTAGATTATTCTCTGGGGGGGGAGGGGGACATTTGGAGACTTCATTTCTTCCTAGTCAGCTGCCAGAACAGGTAGACAGGGCCTTACCTTATTATTTTAATATGTCTTCCAAGAAAATACCTCTTTTCACACAAAGTGGGAGTTTAAGAAAATGGGAACATACTGAACAAGACCCCGGAAGTAGCCTGGGTGTTGCCGGACCTTCTCAGGTGGACCACGTGCCCCTGGAAGCACTCACACTGCGCTTCTGCAGTCAAATGCTCTACCACTGAGCTGTACCCCCTACACTGCGCCTCTGATGACAGCTCTTTCCCTTGGGCCCCTGTCACTCTTTTGTGGCATCAGGGAGAGGCATTTTTGTCCAGACCCTGAATGAAGAGCACTGGTGCCCTACATAATTCCAGAAAACAGCAGGGACTCTTTTTTTTCCCCCCCTTTTTCAGAAACAAGGGTCACATTTCCCTCCCCTCTCTCGCTTCCTTAGTGCTACCAGTTTATGTTCCGGGTCCTGCCGTTGGCTGTTGGCGTATGGAATTGTTGTCTCCTTAATGAGACTGTCGTCCTTGAGCCTAGGTCCAAGGCTGCTGCTGGTTTGTGTCCTGGCCACCGTGCTGGGCCCAGAGTGAGTGCTTAATAAAGACATTGGAACTTGGATCCCAGATCGCACTCTGTCAGAGCTGGAAAGCGTTCTGGAAACCAACACTCTAATCTTATAGATGGTACCACTCCAGGCACTCACTTTGGAGGCTGGTGTTTATCTGCCGGGAAGAAAGGTTTTCTTTTTTATGGGAAAGCCTGGTGCAAGTGACCATAACCCTAAACCTTTGGAAGGCGTTTTTCAAGTGACGTAGATGTACCTGCTTGGACTAGTAGCCAACTAGTAACAGCAGTAAGAATGCTAACTAGGCCCCATCCCCGGAGCCACTGTCACCAGTCCTTCCAGCTACGTGACAGTGTCTGTGCTGTCTCTGCCCTCCAGATGCTGAGAGGGATGGGGCCCCTTGCTCAGGGTCACGGAGCTACTGGAATGGTTGAGAGAGAACTAGAATCTGGTTTGGTCAGATGCCCTGGCTCGTGGCTCTCAGGTGGGGTCCCTGCCTAAAACCCCCACTTAGTGATTCATGGTGCTGGCTTTGCAACATCCCGTGGTGTCTCCGTCATAGCAGAAACTGTGAAGTTAATTTTCGTTAACTTTAAGTTCTCTAATTAGGAAGTGACAGGGAAGGTAAGGCAAAAGCACAGAGTCGTAGGGATTGCATCTCCAGAAAGGCCAGTAATCACTGCCCTCGGTTGGAAAAGCATTTGGACTGAGCAAGAGGAAGGCGTATTCCCATATCTTATTCCAGGAACCATTGGTTTACCTGGAATTCTCGTTTCTTCCTCTTGTCAGTCCTCTGTGTCCAGAGCTCACCTTCTCCTGTCACTAGCATCAAAAAGCCTAAGGACTGATGGCTTCCAGGGCAGATCTGTGTAACTAGCCTCCCTTGCCAGAGCAGAATGTAACAGGGCCCCTGATGGCTGCCCAGCGTACCGGGTCCTCAAGGCCGGCTGTTTGCCTCGAATCTTCCCACTGAGCTTTATATCTGAGTAACATTCCTGTGAGGTTAGTCCTGGGTCATTGGCACTCAAACCACTTGTTTTGGTAGATCCTTCCCGAGAAGGTTAATTATATATTTGATATCCTTCCCTTTTTATGCCTGAACGATGAGGATAAGTACCCTGTGGTTTATTAACTGTCACTTTAAACCTTTTCAAATTGTCTTGTGACAAAACAGAGCTTTATGCCCTTTTTATCCAGCTTTGATGAATGAGACAGCTTCTCTGGTTAAAATATGCCAAGGTAAATAAAATCTCTCTCTGACTGGTGGGGGAGGATTTTGCGTTTAAAGTTATGAGTTCAAGTCTGCCACTTTGCATGAAAAGTGACCTAACCTGTTAACCTGCCCATACACTTCATTTTTCCTTTTGACACCTGGGGCCAGGCACCTCGGCGCTGGGTAAGTGTCGAATAAGTGAAAGAAAAGGCATTAAGAGCAGTTGCTGCCTCAAAAAATTTGATACCAAACCCTAAAGCCATAGTTTGCCACATTTCCTATTTTGTATCCCACTGATTGTTGAGCAAAGAGCCTCTGTCCTTAATGTCGTGGAATCCCGAAGCTCGCCCCTTCTTCCCCAGGCCATTCTGTTACACCTTTACCTTTTTTGGAAATTTGCAGTAGTATTGTGGAAGGTAGACGTCATTACGGGTTTTTAGTAGTTGTTTTGCTAGCCTCGTGCCCACCAGAGAGCACCCCACATTTCGTATGTGTCCAGTGCTTGGGAACCACTCTCCTGGGACACAGTGTATGTAATTTGGCCGTTCATGTCTCTCTCCATTGGTGTTGACCGAATCCCAGCTAAGAGCAAGGGAAGGTATTTATTTAAAATGATTAAAATAGTAAGAACACTGCTCCAGCTTTCAAACTCTTTTCCTTCCGTTTTTCATTCATCGCAGTTTGCGGGGACGTTATCAGATGGCTTAGGGAAGACGATGGATAGTCGGCACCAATCGGAGCGGGAGTATATCAGGTACCACGCAGCCACGAGTGGTGAGCACCTGGTCGCCGGCATCCACGGCCTGGCTCATGGTAAGTCAGTCACGTGCTGTCAGGCAACGGGGCAGTGGCTCTTCTGCCACAGTTCCTCAGAGCTGCCCCTTCTCCCATCCAACTGCAAGTAGCAAAAGAAAGCGGACAGCAGTGGAGACCCTGGCTTGGTATCTTGGTGTGCCTGCTAGCCTTCCAAGCTGTCTGATGTTTTTATCCCCCTTGCAATTGAAATGGTACAGCCTGTGAGAACTTTTCCTTCATTTTCACAAGGTTGTGCAATGCAATTCCTTCCTGTTCTCTGGCTTCTGGTCCCAAAGTGTCCTCAGGTGTAATCAGTTGAACCCCTTTTTAGAATTGCTGCTTCAAGACATGCCTTCTGCTCACTAAGCGCCCCTTCCATAGAAAGTGACAAGCGAATTTGGTTGCCCGCCTTGTAACCCAGATGTTTCTGAATCTTGTAAACGTACGTGCACATTCACCAGGATTGTAAATCCATGTGCCCAGGACATATAGGTGATGGCATAAGTGTGTTAAGACTCTGAATTTGTTTGAAGTCCGACTTTCAATGCTTTCATTCTGACCCATTTGCCTTTGGTTGTATTTTTCTCAACAACTTCGTAGCGTGGCGTGCAGGGCCCTTGGAAATGTAAACCCAGCCAACTTTTCCAACCACTGTCCCCGGCCTTGCTGTCCTTCAGCCATCCAGAGCCATGTACTGCTCCCCATGCCTCCAAGGCTTGCTCTCCTTCTGCTCTCCGCCCTCTGCCTTGCTTCATTGCCTGTCAAAATCCTACTCAGCCTGTAAGTCTCAATTCAAGTGACGTTTGCCCAGCTCCACCCTCCCCAGTTAGAATGAACGATGATCAGAATACACGCAGCAGTCTGAGTTGTGTATGTAGCCAGCTGTGTGTGTCTTACTTTCTGATTGGCTGTGAGAACCAAGAGAGCAGAAAGACAGTTCGTATTCACCTGTACACCTAGTGGTACCTTTCGTGATGACCTGGCAGGTAGCTCATGCGTTAGTAATGGTTGCTAAATTGAACTGTTTGTACCAGAGTCTTAGGAACAGTCTGAAACGATCAGAATTCATATCAAAACTTCACCAAGTTTTGATTATCTGCATTTGGAGGAAGAAGAAGGAATATAGATAATAAAAAAATCATATTCTCTTTGTGTGTAGGACACAATATTTAGGACAGAGGTTTTGTTTATCAACTTCCCTAAGAGTGAGGTTTGGTTTCCCTAAGCCTGCCCAACTGGAAAGGGAGCAGCCCCCAAGGAGACATCAAGCTGGAAGTAAAATTAATCTGTTTATGTACTTTAAAAATTGATTATTGAGCAATCATTGGCATTAAAGATTTAATCATTCTTTCTAGTAACCGTAATGATGGTGCATCGCACGAATAGAGGACTGTTTTTTAGTGGATATAAAATGCTTTGCTGTGCATAATTGCCTTTATCTATCCAGCATCCTTGGGGTGTGGAGAGAAAGCATGGCCGTCCTCACTTTTTCAATGAACACACCTGTGTGCTGAGAAAATGATCGATTGGTTCAAGGTCTCCAAGTCCCCTCCCACCACGGGTCATTCAGGGGATGCTCACAGCCGCTCCAGGAGGTGGTTAGGCCATTCTAAGACCAAGAGCCAGTGGCGTCACCCCAAGAAGACCCATTTAGCTCTGGGTTACATAAAAGCAGTAGCCTAGAGTGAGCTCTTCCTTCACGAGGAAAAAACCCTTAAAAGATAACAATCTCCTTGGTTTCAAAACCAGGCGTCCTGCTCAGTTCTCACTGTAGGCCCTGCTTGACCCAGGTTCAGTCATGTTCTGTCTCTGCCATGGACTTTGTGCCAAAGGTTGGGGAATGGATGTTGCCTCATTGGAGCAAATGGACCCAGAGTCCAGAAGGAACGTTGTGAATTGTTAGTACGTTCTCACCCAAGGAATTTCCTTTACCAATTTGTCTCACTAGAGCTGAAGAGTCTAGAGAGCTTCCTCACACCCCCACCATCAAAGGGTAAACATCCTGTGAGTGTCCCTGGCACAAATCCTGGAAATGCTCCCTGGACAGAGCCCACTGCTTCCCTGCAGGCCCGTGTCCTCGCCAGCCTTAGCCAACTTCTGGCTACTTTTGAGGCTCTTTAAGGTCACCGCTGTCAAAATGTTTGAATGTCTTTTTGACATAGGCCGGTCTTTTGAACTGACTCCAGTGAGGGTCCTGGCTGGCTGTGGCAGCTTTTTGGGGGTGACCTTCATCAGGGCTTCATCATTTACTCTGCTTGCCTATACCTGGTGCCAGCAGTGTGTGGTAGCATTTGCCCCATTCCAAATATTTGGTGGTGTTGCCCAGTCATAGTGTTCTTTGAAAACTGAGGACCTGTATTTAGTTATCTCTCTGCCTTATGTTTTATGAGTCCCAAAGTTCCCCGAGAGTCCTGTTTTCTAGTCTGTTGACTCAATCCTGCCGTCTGTATCCTCTTCCGATAGCCCATATGCTGCCCCAGCTCTGGAATTGCAAAGTCTCACTGTTAACCTCTCAGCTCTGCTTTGATTTTTTTTAAAGCATACTTTACTTCTGACTAATATATAATGTATATTCTCTGACTCCTGATTAAGGGACAAATCTGCTGGTTTTCCATCTTGAGTTGGCCTGCCTGTGGCCTATCCAGAGATGGACAGAATGCCCCTGAGTTACTTTGCACGGAATTGGGGGGTTTCGCTGTAAACGCTGTTGCTTTTCTCCTTGGCCCGGTTACAGTAGCCCTTGTCTTTTCTGCCAGGTATCATTGGTGGACTGACCAGTGTCATAACCTCGACAGTGGAAGGTGTGAAAACAGAAGGGGGTGTCAGCGGTTTCATATCTGGCCTCGGGAAAGGGCTTGTTGGCACAGTAACCAAGCCAGTGGCAGGCGCCCTGGATTTTGCATCAGAAACAGCCCAGGCGGTGAGAGACACAGCCACACTGAGTGGCCCCAGGTCAGTGATCGTGGGGCAGTGGCTTGCAATTTCTAGCCCGGGTCTGCTCCCTCTCCTAGTCCATACTGATATGTTTAATCATATACTTTCTGCTTTAGTGATGTGATTTAAATATATTACATACATATATATATATATTTTTTTGAATATACATAGCTAAAATTTCTGACTTGCCTGATGTAAATACATGAAAATGAGGCACAAAAATCTGGCATGAAGTTTTGTAGATCTTTATACCTGTATCTAACTATATATGTGTATATACTGGGTGTGTGTGTGGGTGTGTATGAGTGTATATGTAGTGTTTTTCTCCATTAGAGTGATCAGAAACAGGATTGCATCCTTACAAACCCCCCGTTTGCCACACTAAGTAGACCCCCTCATGCCCACTAAGAAAACTGTCAGGCCGTCAGCTGTCTAGCTCCTGAGCCCCAAGGCATAGTTCTAGAATCCCTGAAGTTGTGGTTCACCATGTGGGGTCTGTCCCTTCTTCATTCTCCTTCAACTTGAAAGTGCTGGCCTGTCCCCCAGCCTCATAACGAAACTCCCCAAGCAAGATGGCAGTTCTGCTGTGGGGTGCTGTCTGGCCTTGATACCGGCTGAGACAAGAAATCAGCCACAGCCCAGATGGCTCCAAATCCCACGGAATCCTACTCCTTTAACTTAGCTATTTGTGTTTGCGGCCTATTTTAGCCTCTTCATTTCAGAGTGACTAAGTGGGGATCTTATCAACAAAGGCTATAATGAATGGTACCGAGCCAGGCTGGACCCCACTTAAGCCCAGAAGGATTTTGCTGCTGCCTGCCTAATAGGTGTTTCCTGAGTGAATTAGTGTGCCCTTTTAGGATGCCTGGGGCCTGGGCCATGTCCACACCCTAGCACTCCCTCAAATAGGATTTGAAGTGAAATCGTCCCCAATTCAAATGAATCCATTTGTCTGTCAACAGGAAACTTTACTGCTGACACGACACTGCAGAAGGGAAATGCTTAAGACTGTAGACTAGGACCGTGCACCACGCTCTGCCAGAGTGTCTTCCATCCGGAAGCAGCTGCTTTTTCAAAAAGGATCTGTAGTTTACTTAATTCAGTTACATTCTATTCTCAGCGACAGAACTCAGACAATCCTTGAGTATATTTTGAAGCCTTTATGAAGATGGGGGAAGGGCCGTAGGGAGCCCTCGAAAGTATTTCCGGTTACTTTTCCCGTGTCTGCTCCAAGCCCAAGAATTGTACCTCTGGTATTTTGTTAGGACAGCACGACCTAACGAAGTGGGAGTAAAGCGGAACACCCCTAAGAACCGCAAAAAAACCATCCTTATGCTTAAAATCCCAAAGTGGTCAAGAGATTGAGAGGTAATAGATGTGAAAATGTTTAAGTATTGTCATTTTGTGCTGTGAGCTTTAATGATGTTGACCAGAAAGAAATCACTTGCATTTTCTATAGTGTCACTTTGGAAGTCTCGATAAAGCTTTGTATTCTTTTTAGGAGCACAAGAAAGGCACAGAATGGTTGCTGCAGAAAGCCAGGTATTCTTGTCGTATTTACCAGTGTTCAGCATGCCACAACAGGCTCCAGTTAGTGTCAGCCAGCCTCTCTCTGTCATTCATTCCTTTTCAGTAGGTAAATATTGACTGAAAATTCCCTAAGAACTCAGGGTTGGTGGTTGGCTAACCTATGGTCAGTGGGTCAAGAAAGACTTCTCCAGGGAAGTGCTATTTGAGATGAAGTGTAAGTCGGAATTGAACAGGTGAAGAGAAGAGAGTCAAATGGGTACAGAGAAGCTCTGCACTTTGCCTCGAAGCAAACAGTAATTGGGCGGTCTAACTGAAATTAAGCTGCAGATTTCCCAGAACAGCTGTCTGCCTGGCCATTCAGGCCTCCTAGCAACAAAAACTGCAATGATGAGTGAGGGGCAACCAGGTAGTCATGGGCCTGTGGACGTGGAAGCGCAAAGGCAGGGGAGGGAGCCAGCAGTGGGGGAGGCGTGGCCGAAGGTATGGGAGGTGAGTGGGGCACATGCTAGACCCGTGCTAACCCGGGCTTCAAAGAAACTCGACCTTCCATCCTTTGTTGCACTGAGAAGGCAACACAGATCCTTCTGATACACTTGAACCGATTTCCCTCAGACCATTTCTCTAGGTCCAAAAGTAGGGTGCTTAGTGAAGATCCACGTTAGAGAGCAAAGAACATGTGTCTCGGGAAACAACTGATCTGGGTCCTAACCCCCTTATTTACTAGCTTTGGGCCCTCGGTCAGTCTTTTAGGCTGTCTAAGCCTCAGTTTTTTAATCTATAAATTAGGGATAAATATACCTGTCTATTTATTGTACCTCTCAGAGGTTTGAAGCCTCACCAGAGTTATTTTAATATGAAAGCTATAAAGAACTATAAAACGCTGGGTGATACTGTTTTTGAAAGTCACATTAAAGGAGCACAGAGATTCTTGCAGGTGGAGAAATGTTTCAGTGCCTTGAGGGTTTATTCTGATGACACTGAAATCCCTTAGGAGCGTGATAGTTCTACTAAGGGATAAATCACCCTGGTTTCTTGGAAGTGAGTTATAACCATCTCCAGCCATCCCAGTTGATTGAACAAGATCCAGGGGTGTTACTCAGGGTTTTTCCCCACTGTTTAGACAACAGGGACTAACAAATGATTTGAAGGGATTAGAAGTGAGATTCTGACCGAGGGCTGACCTGAGCCCAGGGACTGAGCCAGGAATAGAACCCAGGAGTCCAAGAGTTCTGCCTCTGAGTCTGCTCTTGGAATGAGACTTTCTGCTTCCTTTGTAATATTTCATCCAAATGAAGGCTCAGATCTTAGCATCGATGTTTTAAATGACCCAAATTTTAAGCAGATGATAGCAAAGTAAGCCATAAAACTGTGAAAGAAGACTCCTTCCAGTAATCCATCTGAAAAGTGCCCTTACAGGAAACATTGGCTCCTTCTTGTGTTTATTTGAGCATGACTTTATTTATAGGGAACCCCCCTCCTTAAGTTCCTTTAGATTAAAATACTTCCAAGTTCCTCTCCTTGTTGGAGTGTGCAGGCGTTCCCAAAAGACAGCCACCTAACTTTTCTCTGAAATTTCCATGCGATCTAATAGTTCTGGGGAAGGCAGGTGGGGGTGGGGGTGAGAAGAAAGAGGGCGGAGGCCAGCCAAGCCTTTGGCCTCAGCATGACTGCTGTGGACCAGTATCCCCTGCTGCATTTGTTAACTGTACAAGTATGTGTGGTTTGGAACTGAAATCAGAAGCCTTTTCCAAGGCAGCATTCTGCTGGCTCAGGTTGCATCTTCTCGTCTCCGTGTATTGGGCCACATTTGTCTGTTCCCAAGTCAAGTTCAGGAACATGGCACAGATGCATCCACACTTGTGGTGCCATTGAAGCTGTGGAGAAAAGCCTTGCCACCCTTCAAACAGACCAGGCCAGAGCAGGGCACCCACTGGGATGCAGGCCAGCTCTCTGCCTGTGTGGTGGTATTTGATGGTAATATTGGAAAAGATACTTGGGTAGAACGCTGCACGGACACAGGAGCAGCCATTTCAGAATAGAGGCAAAAACACCATTGAAAAGAGGCGTGTCCGCCTGGGCTGTGGGTCTGCTTGTTTGTTTCTGTCAGTGCCATCTGCTGCAGCTCTGGGTTGCGTGGCATTGTAGGAAAGTGGCACGTGAAGATTTATGAAGCCGGGCCCTGAGGCTGCCTCCTAAACATTTCTTCACCTTTTTAGTCAAGACCCAAAATGGAGGGGCAGGGGCGGAGTGGGAGTTGGCAGAACTTGAAATACTTAAACTAATTTAACAAAGCTCAGGGGTGTTGGAGCTTATCTCATTATTTAAGTTAGATAAGGAGGAAGGGGCTCTTGAAGGGTAACAGCAGATCAGTGTTTCAGAATACAGCTGTCAGGGCTCTGATAGTGTTCTGGAATCCCAGGACCCTCGTATTGTGCACGGAGATGGAAATTCCAGTTGCTCAGAGAGCTTTCGCGTCACTTTTTGGTTGACTTCACAGAAAAGATTTATGGTGGGCATATTTGATGTTTACAGTAAAAACACTTCTGAGACACCACCCAAAATTTGTTAAAGACGCTCTCCGTTAATGGCCTCTTAGATGTGAAACTGAAGTGGATTTTCTTAAGGAAAAGCCCTTTTTGTTAGTGTTTGTGTCTTACCCATGACTCTCTGGGATAAAAGGGTTAAGATGTTCTTGGGCCATCAGAGCCTGCATACCGATAGGTCAGAAGAAAGTCCGCAAAGTAGATCTAGGCAGTGCTTCCTCGGCTCTTTCATCCTGGTTTGGCAGCACTGCCTTTAATGATTCACCTCCGAAAGTAGCCATTTGCTCTTCTTGGTATTATACGTAACACATCAGGCAGAATTGGCCTTTAGGGAACTTCCAAAGGTAAAAACATAACAAAAATGGGAATGTTTGTTAGGCTACACCAGTGCGCTCACGTTTTTCCATCTCGGGCAGAGGAGAGTACACTGATGGCCCATGTGTCTGGGGCAGAGCGAAGCCAACATTTCCTGGAATGTTACTGTTTTGTCTTGAAACTGTAAATGAATTTTACATTTTATCCCATGTTTGTTTTAAGAAGAAAATGGTTTTAATTGCTACCCAGTAAAATGAACCCTTCAGAAAGAAGCCGTGTCGTCCTGTGGCTGCTCCCCCATACTTGTTTAAGGAGCACAGCTGTTCCTTCCAGAAGAGTCCTGTGGACTCTAGTAGCATCAATACAGACACATGTGGATCGTAAGGGTGAAAAGCCAGAGCCTAGTACAAGTTTGACCCTGAGGCTCTGTTTCTTATGTCTGTTGGCTTGGTAACTGGCTACTGTGCAGGGCAGCCAGTGCATTGGTTGGCAGGTCAGTTTCATCATGAGAGAGAATTAAATTGTAGTGAAACTGAAAAATTATTGTTGCATCCAACTGAAGTGAAGGGACTGTTCGTATCTCTCTTGTGTTGCCCCAAAGTGGCACAGAACTTTACAGCGGCAGCCACTTTATCTGTCTTCTGCTCACCCTGGGGTATGTATGAGGTGTGAGCCATGTATTCTCACTTCCTGATCTTGCCAAAGCAGGCCTTTCCACAGAATGCTTGAAGGGAGATGGGTCATTTTCTCACTGCTGAGCAATCCCAGAAGGCATAATAACATTCAGAGCTGTGTTAATGGCATAGGATGTCTCACTCGGGTCTGAAAGTAAGCTGATGATCTTCGTCTTGACAGTCCTTCATGCCTTATAAGTTAAAATTCATCTCACAGGAACACAAGCAGAGAAGTCTTATTTTCTAACACAGACGTCTTCCCTCTTGCTGAACTCTAAATACTGTACTCCCCTTTCACTCAAAGGCTCCAGACAATGGCATTCTCATAGCAGAACTTACGGGAGGCTCCTATCTGTTGCTGGAAGAAACAGAAGGTGTGTGTGTTCCTGCACACACATTGAGAAAAACCTTTCCATTTCTGAAATCCCATGACTCATTTTTATGCAAGATTATCTGTTAGGGAAAAAACCACTTTTTTGGTCATGGTACATTATAATCGTTTCTAGAAAGGAGAGCATCTATTTTTTGCCATTTTTGGCATGCAGAGATGACTGACTTCATGGAAACGGCACAATCCTGCTTCCAAAAGTAAAAATAAACTTATTTTAGGCGTGTACATCTTTAAAGTACAGACCTTGTGTCTCAAGCAGCAGGTCTTTGCTTAAAGAAGATAGAAAGGAGAGATTTGCGTTCTTCCTTTTAAAAATTAAATAATCAGGCCCTTGTCCATTCATAATCCCTGCCTTGTTCAGTGACTTGCTTTTTCTAATAAGACTCTGGAATGACACCCAGTCTTGTGTACATAAGATGTCCATTTGAGATTTTTGGTTTGAACTTCAAAAGAAACAGAACAGTGTATTTCTTCCTGAGAAAAAAATTTTATTTCGTGCATCAGAGAAGCATTAAAAACCATTTACTATGTATGGAATTCCTCTGCAAAGGCATTAGGTTGCTTATTTTTAGGTTTTGATAACTACCGTATGTCCGTCGTGGCTTCCCTGTACAGACTCATCCCTCTCTGCTCGGGATGAAACCAAATTGCAGTCTCCTTTCAAGAGAGGACTTAGGTTTGAGTTCAGATCCCCTGCTCCCACAGAGCTTCTGACTGAGGCAATTCTGAGATGCACAGAGGACAAGCGGCTAGCAGGGAACTGAAGACTGTTGTATTACAAGCAAAGGCTTGTAATCTTGGCAGGGAGAAAAGGTAGGTTTGGGTGTTACAGTTAGCCCTGTTTCGTTGCCCCAGTACCTTCATCTAGTACTCTTTTGCCAGACTGCCTCTCAAAGACAGATTCTTAATAAGTTTCTCACTAATTTGTCATATGTGGAGAAAATAAGATTGAATCACTAAAATATTTTAATCACAATATACTCTAAAAGAAACACTTTGATTATATGGGGTTTATGTAACTCTAATCAGGTTAACAATGTGACTAATCTGTATCCTTAGTGGATTTACTTTAATACATGGAGGAAACTGATTTCTAATTAGCACCAAATTTGCACATATGGGTCCTTTTAGAACAGAGGTTCTCAAAATATGGTCCAGGGACCGCCCCCCCATCATGAACCCTAGAACCTCTCAGGGATCCATAAGGTCAAGCCTATTTTTATATATTTATATATCAATTCATATACAGATAGATAAAAAAAACTTTTTATAATAATATTCTCTAATCAGTGTATGGTGGAGTTTTGCAGAAGCTGCACAAGGTGTGACGTTTCAACAGATTGACTGTAGGAGCAGATAAGAGAATGCAGCTGTTGAGCAAGACGCAGAGAGATTTGCAGAAATGTGAAACTGCCCCTCTTCTCACCTCCTGTGACTCCATGAATACTCTACCAGCCACCAACTACCTGTACCTGGTGAATTTCCTCAACGGGCTGTTTTCTATTTGAGAATATGGTGATGGTCCATCATCCTGTGGATGAATAGCACCTATCGGGAGAGGTGGATGAATGTGGATTAAACTGTGGGAGCCACTGTAACGTGATGCTTCACTTTGGCTACCTGCCAGCAGCCTTCTTGGTTTGCTCCTTGAAGTAACAGTTGGAAAGATTTTATCACATAGCAGAAAGACCTCTCCTAATAATTTACCTCATTTAGTCCTTCACCTTAACCTACCACCCCAGTAAATTCTAACTTCTGCAGCATGGTAAATGGAGGGCAGATTACTTCAAAGTGCGAGGTCTGTCTCGTCAAAAGGCCGCTTGGTTGTGTTAGCACTGCCCAGAGCTGTGTCAGGAAATCGAGAAGGTATATCTGTGTCAGAGTTTACTTGGTCAAACCTCAGCTTTCTAAAGTTGGGGGAGCAGGACAAACCCACAATATTTGGATAAGCTCCTTTGAACTCCTGTAGAAAGCTGTTTTTATGAGGCAGTAGTTCTGTGTTAACATCAGAACCAGCTCCTAGTCGATTTTCCCCAAACATACTTCAAACATAGATAATGGCAGGGGTGGCCCAAGCCGTATCGTAAAATCCCAGGACCGCAGAAAACTTCAAAGGAGCAACACTTCTCATTATGTGGACAATGGCTCGCAGGAATCCCAGCTAACCCTAGTGGGTTAGGTGGTGGGTTAGGTGGTCCAGTGGCACCTCACTGAGAGCTGCCCGGATGGGCGCAGGGCAGGCTGTTCCCGAGCCTGGACTGATCTCCGGCAGCACAATTCCTGACTGGTACCTGCCCGCCTCCTCAGACGTTAAAGGCCAAGTTACCATGTGGAGCGAGCCTTCACATCCCCAGTGAACAGATGCGAACCTCAAACAGTTTTTACGGTTTTGTTTGAACTATTGAGGGGCCCCATTAATTCACTTTAGCCAATTCTGACCTTGCGATATTTAGATCCAATTGCTTAGTAAACACATTAGTTCAAATATAGGCAAATTGATGGTGGAAATGCATTAACTGATTACGTGTTGACCTACTGCATTCCAGGGATACAATAGGTACTAAGTATTGAGACTATTTAACTACTTGAGGACAGACTGTTTTGAAGACTTCCAGATTCTTGAGCATCACCAAGCTGTTTGGGGGCTAATATTCTTCAGTCTTACGTGTTCGTTAAAAGCAAGGTTCCTATAGCTTTCTTGAAGTACCCCTTCATTAATGATTTTTTTATTTGTTCCTGAAAAAACAAAGTTGCATTTGTGTGTGATGGTGTATGTTGGGGAGGTTTGGTAGATACAGGCATTTTTTTCTGCCTTATTACCAGGTCCGTCACAGCTCTTTTCAAAAGAAATCGTTATAGTTTTACTAATTGTTTACACTTGGCTAATGAGCTCTTGATTTTTTCAGATACCTTATATGTTTTTACTAAATATCATTTAGTATCTACAATTAATAAGGACAGTTTTTTAAAACCTGTGATTTTGACCTTATCTCACTCCAACAATTTTTTTATTTTTTCAAATTAAATTTTATTTTATCAAAATAAACACATCCATACTTTTCAAAGTGAAAGACGTCTACCTGTCTGAAAACAAAACCCAGCAGTCTCTTGCCCCACTTTCCCCTCCCGCTTTCTACAGAAGCGACCACTTTCTTCTACACTTTTGGCTGTTTCTTCAGTTTGGAGGTTTTGTTTCTAAAAACAAAAGCAAATTAGTATAGTACTATTTCTTGGTATCATTTCACTTGCTATTGCTATACATCCATGTTCCCTCTCCCCATTTTTCAATAGTTATATCATCCCTTTTGGGTAAATCAATGTTTAGTTTTTACATTATTATGACTGTAAATAGTATTCCCAGTGAAGCCACATACATTGCTATGGTTATGTTTCCTTTAACTTTTTGGTTTGTTTTTTCTCCCTGGAGTTAGTAACTACTTTTATTGTTGTTTGCTTAGTTTTTTGTATGCATATTCCCAATTTATCCCCCAAACTCCTATTTACTTTCAACTTATTTTACTCTGAGGTTAGCAACTCCTTTAAAAAAAAGAAAAAAGTCTGTCTATTACTAACTTATCCACAAACTGTCCTCTGTATGTTTAAAAATGCATTAAGTAATTTATTGGTTTCATTTTTTTTCTTGGAAATTCTTCCCCTAGATGCTCTGGCTCCGATCTGGACTGGTTGCTCTCGAGATCTATCCAGCTAGTGCCCTAGTAACGTACTCACTCTACACTTTCTTCCAGTTCGTTTTGGTCTTTTTCTTTCATGAATAGAGACAGTTCCCAGATGTTTGGTGATTCTTGACTAGCTGTTCTGTTCCCTTGTAAAGACGAGGCCCTAAACAAGCCGATTGGGGACTCCCTTTGTGGGGCCTGGGTGCCTTCCGGTGGGAGGGTCAGGTGGGGACCTGCTGATTCTAGCCTGCTAAGGAGGATCAGGCTGAGTGGGGGTGAAAGAGGGACCTACAGGTCTCACTGCTTCTCACACAGACTTTTAACCCATCTTCCTATTCCCCCCCAACACACACACACACACACACACACGCCCCCCTGTCCCTCCCTCACGCCCCAGGGCTTCAGAGCCTCTCCTGCCTCCATCTTTCTGAAGTTTAGGGCTCTACCCTTACTAATTAGCTTACTGCTCTGTGGCTTCCACTCCCTCAGGCTTACATTTCAGCACCACGTGCCCATCTGCTTTTCAGCTTCTAAAATATTGTTGACACCTTCTCTTTATCCTTTTGGATTCGTGCCCTTTGTATCCCTTTGCTTTCACTTCAGAGGGGTCTCTGGACGAAATCAGTCGTATTTAATCAGAAGTCCTATAAATATAATGCAGACTTTTCACTAATTCGTTCATCCTTTCTTGATGTCCTTTCCCCTCCACCTCCAGCTAGTAACTCTGAACTAACGTGGTTTCACTGAAATCCATATCCATTATTTCTGCTAACACACTCTTGATGTTCGGTGGCATTAATAAATAGCAATAATAGATAGTATTGCTAACATTTTTAAACCTTTACTATAATCCAGGCACTGTTTTGTGTACTTCATCTGTATTATCTCATTTAATCGTCAAAACTTCTGAACAGGGCATGCTTAGGTGGTCAGTGGCCCTTCTCTCACAGGAAGATTTAGAATGCATCTGGAGAGAAGTTGTTGCTAGTCCCGGCCCCAGCTTTAAGTCTGGTACTGGTCTTTAATCTCTCATTCTGTGTGTTGTAAAGAAACAGGTTGCAGAAGGCTCTTGTCAGATCCCAGGAACATGAAAGAAATCGCACACCCCACGGTAGTGACATGGCCCTGTCACCACCCCTCGTTGAACCATAAAAGCGATTCAGAGGGGCGGGCAGCTGGTGAGCGACTCTACTTAGATCCTGGGTGCTGATGGGTGTTTTGTAGTTTCCAAAGGAAGTTGCTGAAAGTTTTCTTATCTTGACACTCCAAGGGCAAGAGGTCTTTCTTCAAAGAGAGGAGCTTGTTTCAGAGAGAGATGTGGAAATAACATAAAATTACAGGTCTTCCCGGTTGTGGGGAAGAAATGGGAAAGGGACGCTGTGGTGGTGGCCAGTGTGAACAGGAGGCAGGCATTTGGACGAAAGAAGAAGGGGCTCCCACAGCACTGTTGGTTCCCACGTCTGTAACACTAGGTCAGAGGGCCTGTGGGGAGTCAGACAGCCCCGGTTTGAGTCATCACACTGCTATTTCATAGCTGTGGCCTGGAGCAAATCTTTCCCCCTACCTCCCTACCCTCACCCCCGCCCGCCCCATTCATAACTCTGAGGTGAGATTCCTTTGACTCACATGAAATGGGAATAATAATGCCTACCTCAGTGGGTGGTGGTGTGGATTAAATGATACAATGTATGCAAAGTACTTGGGCTGACATGTGACGTATAGTCAGGGCTCAGGAAATGGCATCTGTGTCCCCATTCTCTCTGAATGTGTGGGACGTTGCACGTAAGTGAAACAGGGATTATGTCTTTAGCTCTTATTTTTTTCCTGTCCCTGAAAACTTGCTCGCCACTTGCTGTAACGCTACGTCAAGTTCATAGGCTTTGCTGGGTTTTTGTCCTTCCCATTCTCTTTCTTCACACAAGAGACAGTTACATTCGGCCCTGCAAACGTGTGAGAGTCACATGGGTGGACTCGCGGGGTGGAGGAACTCACCTGGGCTCTCAGCCTTTGTGTGTGAGAACCCCACTGGAAAAGGTGTGCAGAGGCCACGAACTTGCTCTGAACTCACTTGTGAAGAGCAGGTGATCCCAAACTATTGTTAGTGTCTGCTGTAAATGATATGCCTCTGGGTTCGAGCAGAGTTCAGCCAAAAGCCCCACATGACATGGAAATCTGTCCTGGAGCCAGGTTTGTCGGGTAAAAGTTATGTAGCGAATGTCTCCAAACATTGGCATGTGTTGTCTGCCGAGGGCAGGACAACCGAGAATGATGGAGTCTTCACGGAAATTAGGATGGGCCATGCGACCCTGTAACAGCTGACAAACGGTTTCAGGCCACTGTTGCTCATCCAGCTCTTTTGATAAACAGCTTTAAAAGCATTACGTGGTTTGGAAAGCATTCTTCAAAAACGGTTATGTTTTCCAGACGCATGACAGTCCGCTGTTCAGTATTATTGAAGGGTTTTGAATTGTAGAATCAGATCCCCCTTCTGTGGGGCTGTTGGAACTGTCAGGGGCTTATCTGTGTGACTCCTGCCAGGACGGACTCACAACAATGTTATCATGTGGGTTGGGGTCCCCAGTGGCTGTCAAAAAGAAAGTGCTCTCGGGTTCAGGGCTAGAGTTGAAAGGAAAAACTATTTCTTTCATTTCCAGCGAGGTATGATGGGCCCTTCAAAACATTGCTCTCATCGTGCACCCTCTAGTTCATGGTTTCTGCATAATGAAAGTAGAGATCATTCTGGATTATTGTAAACCTTTGAGGCTTTGAAAATGAGCTTTCTCTAGATTATAAATGTTAACTTCGTAACTCATTTCAAAGCCCATCTTCCCACTTGTCCTATTTCCAGCAATTGAGCTCCTGTTGCCTTTTGCAACTCCTAGGATTTTCTGGGTGCCATAGGGTTGGTGAGGAAGTTAGGGCGATGACATCCAGGCTGGCAATCCGTTTGGGACTTGGACTCACACAGACTCTGTGACAAGTGCACAGTGCTCCAGGGAAAGATTTTAAAGACACTTGTATTGAGGTCTAATGTGCTTTTTTTTTTTTTTTAACTTTGGGGGTAGGGTTCATGGGATTTTATTTTTATTTCCAAAATGCCAAAGTATGACGGGCTCTGGAAAACACTGCTTTCATCACGCACCCTCTAGACTGAAGAGCAGGGAATACCATTCTGATTTGTGTTGGAGTGACGGCAGTGCACATTCTTTTAATATGTCAGTGTAGGATTAGTTCCTCCTCGACTCAAGTATCTATGATCAAAATAACCTACCTAGATGTTCCGTTTGGGTACCGGAGGCAGCGCAGCCTCTGGGCAGAACAGGATTATAAATCATGAGACCAGCACCCTGATTCCAGCCCTGACGCTCCTGTTTTATGGCCTTCTGCAGACAGCCACGTATCCCCTTCTCAAGTCTGTCTCTACGACAAAGAGGGAGAGCGTCCTCCTTGCCCTGGTCCTGTCTGCATGGCTGAGGTGTGTGACTAGCTGTGTAACTCACAGAGAGAGAGGGTCATTCCCACGGCTGGCTCCACCATCAGGGAGGAAGCTGGGCACTGAGACGAAGAAAACCCAGGTGGGACGTATGAAAGCTTGATAATGTTATCGAAAAATACAAAGTCCGTAGGTTAATAATCTGAAGCAGTGTTGT
Organism: Rhinolophus ferrumequinum; assembly: GCF_004115265.2. NCBI lineage: Eukaryota > Metazoa > Chordata > Mammalia > Chiroptera > Rhinolophidae > Rhinolophus > Rhinolophus ferrumequinum. The sequence goes on from NC_046292.1 coordinate 8,538,914, forward strand.
ACCTAAAACATTCTTAGCAGCCCTTGGCCCTAGCCTGACCCTCAGCTGGGCCTAGCACCATTTAAGCTGGTTACATGTAATCCCCTAAGGGGTTCAATCTGTGGCTGCGCCTGCCCTGTCACTGCTTCAGCCCTCCCTCTGATCTCACCTCTGGGAAAACTAAAGTGGCCCCAGACGTGGCTGGCCAGATCACGTGGGGGGAGGGCATGAGGACAGCCTACATAAAATACAACATCCAGGCACACTATTGCAAACGGACGCCTTCCCTCCTGCTTGGTCATTGTAAAGGTACTTGAATGTTCCATTTCTTTTAGCTGATGGCCAAGAAATCAATCTTAAAAAAAAAAAGCCTTGACAGAGGCCCTTTGCACCAAGAAGGAATGTGTGTGGTGTGAAAAAACACATTCCAAAATATATTTCCCTTTAGTTCCCCAGCTAGTATCAGACTAGTCCTCAGCCCTGCCCACAGGGTAGGTAGCAGTGGCGAATGGCTCGAGGAGAAGGCAGCCAGAGCACGCCAGGAGAAGTGTGGGCAGCAGCAAGTCCGCGGATGGCTCCTCCCAGCATGTGTCGTGGCGGCTGCTGCATCCTGTTTGTAAGCAGCTTGTACTCCTGCGTTTTTGGAGTCTGGCCTCTTCATGATTGTATGTCCCTGGAATATGGTCATCAAAGTGACCCTGAAATGGAGAAAGTCCAGCAGGAAGTGGGAGCATCCAGGTCACTGTTTCTAAGTTCTCAGGCCGTCTTGGCCCCTAATGGAGTCATTCTCAGGAGTGGGTCCAGTTTTGCAGATTTCAATGGAGCAGAGAATCTTGATGCATCTGGGCTCATGGTGGACCACACTCAGCCTCCAGGAGTCCTTCTGTTACGCGCCGACACCTCCCAGAGACGGGATGCATTTGTGGGGATTGGTGTCACCTGTGTGATAATGTGTGTGCACGTGCTGTGGAGATTGTCCCGGGAGGTGGGAGGCAGTGTTATGACTCAAGACTTAATTGAACCCTGAACCTGTGTATGAATACCTGGAGACAGATGGAATGGAATGCACATTTTTTTTTTTTTGAGACTTTTCCTAAATTAGCCTCCCTAACTTTTTCTTGCCTCTCTTTTCCTGACTGAAGTGGTTCTCTATCACTTCTATTTTTAAGACACCAGAACAAATAGTATACAGTAGAAGAATTACCATAAGGAAAGGGGTTCTCAGTAACAAGCGACAGTTTTCTGGAAGCCATTCATTCCATGGCACTTCCTGTCTGCCCCCAAAAAGGTGCTTTAGACTTTGGCATGACAAACTCGTTAGCTCATATGTAAACGTCAACACAGTGGATAAGAAAACCTTGTGAAGAAAATGCAAGAATGTACGTAGAGTTTCCATTCAGAAATACATGGTTGAGGAAGCATGACTTTTCTTTTACCTTCAGGTTGACCCAGGGCCTGATTCAAAACAGATCACTGGCTTTACTAGATTCCATCAAGGAAGGTGCCTCTACCCATAATCGGAAAATGCCCTTTTGCATGTTGTTGCTGGTATGGGATTTCTGGTTTTATTTTTAAACAAGTTTGGGCCCTAGTTTGGTATTGCGTAACAATGTATGAAAGACAAAACTGTCAGTAAAGCACTTATAGAGTCGTCGGTGTCTCCCCTTATGGGCTTTCCTACCTGGTCCTCTCACCATGTCTTTGGTTTCACTTGGGTTTGTGTTTTTTCTCTGTTCTTCTTACAGCTTCTTTCTCTATTATGCTTGGACCTTGGTTGGAAGGTTTCTAGCAGTCAGTCATTCCAAATGTCCACAGTTCAACCCAGTAGCCTCATTTTATAGGTAGACCCACTGCGGCACCGCAGACATACATGATGAGCCCCGAATCCACAGCTCCTCCCTTGGAGAGCCTGGATGCAGCTCCCAGAAGACTCACCTGTCCGGCCGTCAGATGGCATCCTCTGGGGTGAGCTGCAGGTGCACCTTAGAAGCCATTGCAGGAGTGCTCTCCTCTTAAACTAAAGCAAAGTGCTGTCCGTCGGGCTGCTAGTTTAACCCTCTGTACACTAATCAAAGGTGGCCTGGAAAATAAGTTTTATTTTTTTCTGCATTAATATTAAAAATAAGACCAGCCACTGTGGGACCTGGGAAGACTGGAAGATGGCTGGGGAACTAGGGCTCCTTTTAACGTCTTGGCTGCACCGAGAGCCAGTTTGCCTCTTGTGGTACCTGAGGACCCACAGATGCAGGAGGACGTGGTTGCTGATTCATAGAAGGTTTATCAGAGATCAGACTGAAGACGCTGCTTTTGTGAGAGCAGAGCTGAATTGAACGTTCAGAGCGGCTTGGGGCCTGTATGGAGGGGCCCCAGGCCTGCTGGGGTGGGGTTTTACACTTGGGCTGTCCTTTTGCCCTTCCACTGAACTCTCTTCATTTCAGTCCTGAGCAAACAGTCAGTGCCTGAACTAACAACCCTGCAGTCGCCCGAAGCGCGGCTCGCTTACAGTACCGAACAAAGAGAGGGAGGGCCGCGTGGGCCGGCCCAGGCCGAGGAATGTGGCTTCAGGGTTCTGCTCCATAAATTTAACCAGCACGACGAGAAGGAGATAATATGAGCCTTCGTGATGATCTGAAAGGGGGAGGTTCTGTGTCCCATTGATTGCGGTCTGGCCCGGTGCCAGGCCCAAGCCTGACCGACAGTTGAACCATATCGTTAAGGCGTGTAATACAGCTCGAGTCTTGTACGGCCGCCAATGAGTACATATCCACAGGGCAAAAGTTTATAAGGAGTTGAGGCTGTCCTGTTTAACCCTCTCACACTGCGTGTAATAGACCCAGCTGCCATTCAGGATTTGCCCATCTGAGGTCAGAAAGGAAAGCCTGCACGTTTCTTTTCTTCAAACAGCTTTTCAGGACGGGGGCGAGGGAAGAGATGCTGTGTAGAGAGGGGCAAGGCACGGTAATGTTTCCCTCTGGAGAAGCAGAGCAGTCTGCCTCCTCCCCCGGCAGAAATGGGACACCATCGTGCTTCATTCAGAGTAGCTCTGTGTTTGCAGTATAATGTTGCTGAAGGAAACGGGGCTGACACAACAGGAAACCTACCCGTCTCCGAGGAGGCTGCACTGGTGGCAGAAGTGGTTAGATGCCGACAGTGGAGCGTTCTTGTCGAGCTGCTGAGACTCGGGACGATGCCATGCCCTTCCCCGTGCCCAGCCCCCGTGAAGGCTGCTGCTAGCCTCGCCTTCTGGCTTCCCACAGCCGAGTCTAAATGGTGAAACAGAGCAGGTGGAAGGGTGTGCCGTGGAGGTGCCTGTTGGCCCGGTGCGTGGACTGTTGGGGGCGGGCCGCCCGGTGGGGTCTTGGCCTCCTCACCAGGGTGGGCGTGGGGACAGGGGTACATGGCCACAGCGAGGCCTGGCGAAGCCTGGGTTCTCGCGGTCACGCTGCATTGAGTAAATGGACAGATAGACAAGGCTTTGGTGGACCCTAAGGAAAAAGTGGGTCAAGGAGTATAGTTCTGTCCTGTCCATCAGCCAGTTGCATCCTTTAGCCAAACTGGCGACCTGCGTGTCCCTTGTTCATGCCGTCCAGCAAGACATGGATTTCTGTCATTTCCATCGCTGCTTGTCTGCAACAGACAAGACCTCTTAGGTGCTCTGGATGACGATGCTCCAAGTACTGAGTGCTTCCGCATCCCACACACTGTTTGAAGCATCTTTTGTGTGTGACTAGTAATCCTCACAGCAGCCCAGAGAGGCAGGTGCTATACTTTCCCCACTTTTTACAGATGGGAACATTGAAAGCACAGAGAGGTTACATAGCTTTTTTAAAATGTCAAAAGTAGTGAGAGAAGGAACCAGAATTTGAACCCTGGCGGTCTGAATGCAGAGCACACACTCCTAACTGCTGTGCTACTTCTGGCACATCTCGTGGTCTCTCCCGTCAGAAGACCCCCTGGTTTAAATCCGAGGTATCTTACCAGGTCTCAGATCCGCTTCCTATTTGACTCTTAGATGTGAAGGTGGGAATGGATATCTGCCTGTGATCCAGAAGATTTGGGAAAAGACACTAATGAAATTAAGGGGAAAGGTACTGTACACTTGACCTCACAGCGTGAAGCGTGCTTATCACTTGCTCTCACCCCTACCAGCTTAACCAGCTCCAGGTCACGGGTTTGTGCCCGGCAGCTGTGCTCTCCCATCCCTGGTCCTTTATTCTGCATGGCATCACCTACGCCCCCCTCAGCCCCTCCCCAAATGATGAACCATAGCAGCCTTCCAAGTTCAGAATTTGCCAGTTTCACAGAGTAGCCGACACACATCCTGGCTCCCACTTGTCTTTGCTCTGCCATCCAGCCAGGGCCGTGTTCACCAGCTGGCCGCCCGGGAACTCCGGCTGGTACTCAGCACAGGAAGCCTTGGAAGGAGAACGACCAAGCAGTGTATGTGCTCACCTGTGGTGGTCAAGGATGACACCTGTGTATTTTGGTTCTGTGGGGTCTGTAAAAAGGCTCCTAGAAGTAGGAGAAGAGATTAAGGGGCTGGGCAGCCCCGAGATTGTTCGATTCGATTTAGTTATGCTTCCCTGGTCAAAGTGCTTGAAAAGCCTAGAAAAGAGGCTCTGAGAGTGAGTTCCTGGATGGAGCCAAACGTGTGGTCTGGACTTCATGAAATGACTGCTAAACCCAAAGTTTAGCAGACCTTTTACTGGGCCACCTGTTTGGGGGTTCTCTTTGTCATGTATATGAGCTCATTTGGCCTCAAGTAGCCATGCTGTGGCTAGTTTTTTGGGAAGTAAAGAGAAATGCTGAGGGAGTAGGTCGTGGTTAAATTGTAGGCTGCTGTTCTACTGAATTATTTTTGTTCAGTTTAACGATGATTGAAGATGCCATGAGGTAGTCAGGTAATTCACACTAACTGGGATTTGTCGGCATTCTGATCTGCAAAAACCTTAAGACAGGAAGGACTAGAAAGTTCCAGTGCTTTATGGAACATGCGGAAGGAAATCCAGTCTGAGCTTCTTGCATCTGATTCACAAAGAGCAGCAGCTAAAAAGCCACCTCTTGCCTTGTGTGACTCACCCTTTGTCAGCATCAGTGGTGGTGTCCCAGGCCTGCCTGTGTTTCTCTACCCCAAGAAACTTGGTCATTGGAGGGCCCCATGCCCACCCTCCCTAACCGCCCCCAGGTCCAGAGGGAGAAACGAACCCTCAGCTGGCAGGAGAGATGAAAATAGAGGTTCCGTATTCACCGTTAGCACGGTAAGAAGAGGTGCTGTTGCCTCCGCAGTGGACGGGCTCCTGGATGCACCTGCTTTTCTCAGAGGCAGTGAGGCCCAGGAGGTGGGGCTGGCGCCGACTGCTGACCAGGTTGTGCGGCTTGCAAGCCTATGTCCCAGTGCCTGGGGGGAAACTGCAAAAGCACAGGGTGGGGTGCGAGCAATGGCTGGTGCCAGATCTGGGGGACTTCATTCTGCTGCCCCCTTTGTCCAAAGGGGTGTAGCATCTTTCCCCACCGCCTCATTGGTTCTCAGCAAGTTCAAATACATTTTGAATCCACATTTTTTTCTAGTCCTATAAAGGCAAGCCCCAGTCCAACGATTTAAATGGATTCCGTCTTATTGGTTCTTGTTTCCTAGGAGGACAAGTGCTCCGGAGGCTTGGTGTGGGCTCTGACCCAGGGGGTGTGTCTGATTTTTATGAAGGCATAGAAATGCACCTGAGATGACCCCAAGTCCTTTTCTTTCATTTTTTGATTTCTCACCACCTGGACCATTAATTCTGCTTTCAAAGGGGGGTGGGGAAAGGAGAACATTTCAAAGCAAAGCTGATTTGGTCTCTGAACTGGCTTGTCTTCTAGGTTGTACTTCACCCTGATGGGAATGAGAAAGGACAGTCTGTAAGCCCCTGAAACACGAACTTCACTCTAGTGGCTCTGCAGCTGGAGAGCCTCAAACCAGTTCCAGATGTTCTACCCCCGTGTTAGCAGGAGGGGGACGTGGGGCAAGCTGGGCGGCAGAATGCTTTTGCTTTTACCCGTTCTTGGAGTACCCCCCTTGCAATTCATGCCGCAACGGGCTCTTAGGGAAAGTGCTGTGAGCACCTGGGTCTGGTTGGCCCTGCCTAGCCCCTCCCACTCGTCAGTTAGGATATGTTGCTCTGAGCTGGTCAGTTACTGCGAGAGAAGCCCTCCCTCCCGCCCTTCAGGGTCAAAATGCAAGACAGTGCAGGAGAAGTCAGTCAGGTGGGCTGGTCAACAAAGAACCATCCATGAGCCTCACCACCATCCAGGGTAATAGACGCCTGGCCTCCCTGTCCTAGGAGAAGTGGCACCCATGGGAATGGTCAGTTCATGGCCCGTTCCTCACGAGAAAGCTCCACTCAGACTAGACTGCCTCTTACCCAGAAAGCAGCCATTCCAGACGAGGCCTGGCTGTCCTGACTCATTCTTTCTAGTCTGTACCCAACCCGTGCTTATGTACAGTATGTGATGGTAGGAATCTGGACTCATTCATGCTTTGCTGCTTAAGTGTGCTTTAGACACTTTGGTGTTTGTGCCTGACTGCTCCCCGAGTCATCTTTTTGAAAAATTAATTCTATTGTTTGAGTTTAAAGATGCGTACAAATGTAAACTGTTTTGAAAATTCAAACAATGTACAAGCACAGTGTGTAGGCACTGTTCCAAGGACCTTGCACTAATGATCTCTTTAATTCTTATAGCAAACCAATTAGATAGGTACTACGATTCCCATTTTCAAAAAGAAAATAAAAAGAACTCAGTCCCATTGGCCATTAATAATCACCAAAAAGCTAATAAATGGTAACCGTGCCAGGTTACGTATGAATGGATAATGTGTACACACATACACAAGTACATAAATACGCACATGTATGATTTCATGTGAATAGGACCACACATATTGACGCGTAACCTTTTTTCTTTCAATGGTGACTCTAGAACATCTTTCCATTCCAAAAGTAGATCGCCATTTTTAATATTTATATAATAACAAATCGCATATATACAATAATATACTTAAGTAGTCCATTATTGATGGATATTTCCAATTTTTGCTATTATAAGCATCTTTTACATGTATCTTTTCATGTACATATAATTCTCTCTTTAGGGTAAATTTCTAAAACTAAAATTGCTGGGTTAAAGGGTATATACAGTTTGTATTCTGAAACCCATTACAAATTGCCTTCTAGGAAGTCGAAGCAATTTGTTCTCCCACCCACAGTGCTTGAGAGGGCCCATTTCTCCAGCCCTCTACCAGGTCTGCTTTTCATTCAAAATTCAGTCAAGAATTTCATGAAGTGGATACTATTCAAAGAGGAAAGCATTGTCAGTCTTACTAAGTCTGCTGATCTGAGAGAGTGAATGTCTCAGTGTTACCACTTGGATTTCTTTGATAATGAGGGGTGTTGAATCATCTCTTCATATGTCAGTTGGCCATTTGGATTTCTTCCTTTGTGAATTATCTTTGCATATTCTTTGCCCCAATCCTTTTTGAACCCCTTGAGGTCATCATTTGTCTTCTTTTTTAGTGAATTTGTTTTCATTTATTCTCCTCCTGTCTTGATCCCACCCTTCCTTCCAATAGTTGGTTTTTTATCAGTTTCTCATCCATGTTAGTATATATCTTTTTTCCAAATATTAATGAAGTTTAGATAAGTAGCTTGGCAAATTGCATTCGTGTAACTTAAAGTCTGCATCGTGACTTTGTAAAAGGAGAGCTGTCACTGTTTATGGTTCTTCAGTCAGTTGCTTTAAGCATTCAGAATGAGGCTTCAGTCACATGTTTCTAGATTGTGGTATGATCTGTTAACTGGCTTTTATCTTGTTATTTGTTTCTTTCTGTTTCTTAGTATTTGTTCACCACTAGTTCTTGCAAAACTTGGCAGGTGAGTACTGGTGCTGTCTATTGTTGCAGTAATAAAAATCTTACTCTGCCAGTAGGCAGGGCCCTGCATGAAGCCTGGCCTTCCCGGGAAGCCCATCCTCCCCTCTGTAGCGTGTGGGCCAGACTTCCTTAGCTCTTTCATCACTAGCATATGGCCTGAGTTTCTTCCGCTGTCATTTCAAGGGTGTGAGTCTTCTCTTCTCAATTGGATTGTAAGCTTCTTGAGGTCCTGTTGTTGCCTCGTTTGTAGCCCTCCAGGATCCCCAGAAGGCCTAACACAGTGATGGGCTTCGAGTCCTGTCTTAACGAGATTCTCATCAACAGTCATGCTGGTGGTAAGCTTAATGAGTCCAGGAGAATCAGAGCAGCCCAAGATCAAGTTTGTCTTTACCACTTATCAGCCGAATGGCCTCGGGCAAACCTCATAATCTCTCTCAGGCTTAGTTTCCTCTTCCATGAAATGGAATACTAATAAAAAACTTATAAGAAGGCTGTGAAGATCAGAGTGACCAGTGCATAGTCAATTCAACGAATGCAGAGATAGTCTTCTCACCTAAGGTCATGGGAAAATAGAGATGTAAGAGAGCTGATTGAGGTGGCGATGCACTAAGTTTTCCAGAGTATCCTTGGAGGCTCTCGTGCTCCTGCTTAAAGACTCTGTTGAATCTGAATCTGGTTTTTTCCCCAACACGGAGCCTTCTGATCATTCAGGGGCTCAGCGCAATGCCACAAGATTAAAACATGCCAGTTTCTCTCTTACGCTCTGCCAGCTATTCTTAAATGGGAGCATGAGTGCCTGCACGTGTGTGTATGCACAACCATGTATGTGTGAGTGCGTGCATGTATGTAACATGCTCGGAAGAAATAAAGATGGGATCAGATTTTGCCTGGCATAGCAACTAACCTCTCTGGGAGCCTCTAAGCATTTGGCCAAGTGGCCTTTTAATTGGTTTCCTTCTGTTCTATTTTTACTCTGTAGTCATTTTAATGTACAGGGAGCCAAGTCCTTCAAAGGAGACATTTTGTCATTAAAACATGTTATTTGGTTTAACCGCCGTGGGCCCAGCCTCAGCAACATGGAAGACTGGGAAGGAGCATTCCGAGCAGTCGCTGTCCCGTGACCTAACCACAGCAGTGACCCACCAGGCAGGGGTGCACATGTGCCAGGACCAGGCAGGCTGGACCAAGTGTCATCTGCCTTGTGGGCTCAGCGTCTCCACCTCGTCGTGCCAGCTCCTGCCCCTCCTTGGCCTGCCTCTGGTGGCCCTCGGGCCTGCTGTGGCATGCAGCACGAGACCCCTTCTCGCCCACGTCACCCTCGTGTGCTGATTAGACGCGAATCGGCAAATCTGCGGAGTGCGCGTTTAATATGACACAGATGTGGGACGTACTGCAAATCTTTCTGCTTTCTGAATTTGCAGCTTTTTGCATTTCATCAGTGTTGCTTATTATTTACAGAATGTAACTCGAGACAGCAGAACAGATTGTAATTTTTAAAAAAGGTTTGGGGGGTGATGGGGCCGCAGGGGATCTGGGAGAAAAAAAATCCAGTAGTGTGGAATGTTGTTTGCTGTCCAGACCAAACAAACCAGTTTGCCAAGGGCGGATGGACTGTGGCGATCAGTCCCATTCATGTTCACACTGGCAGCACTTAATTAGAAGGCAGCTTGACCTTCTTATCACCAGATAAACAATAGTCTTTTGTCACCGGGTTGAACGTCATGGTACCGGGCAGAAATGTGCCTCTTGTAGACTCACCGAAGGGTATCACCGAGCTGCCCCCTTGTGTTCTGCTTCCTTCCTGTCGAGACAGAAAGGACACCATTGAACCCAGCCCCATTCACACACATGGGTGTTCTCCTCACGCATTCCCGCTCTGGCTTCATATCCAAGCACTGTGGCGAGAGCCAGAACAAAGAGGACGCTCCTCTTCTGCCCAAAAAATCCAAGATCCTCTCGAGGGTATTGGAATGATGAGCCGGAGCCCGTGTGACACAAGTTCAAAGAGAAGGTGCCATCTCTGGTTAGTAGAGGGGCATATTTGAGTAGAGGTGCCCTTGGCCTCTTGAGAAAGCTTGGCCACAGGTTAAATTTGAGGACAAACACTAAAAAAGCACCAGCAGGTCAGAGGAGGGGAGTAGGTGATGGGTTGATTTTTTTTTTTTTTTTTAATGTTTCTAGGTCGAAAGAACCTAAAAGTTGGGACTGAGCTAATGAAAGTCACACTAGAAATCCTTTGAAGACATTCTTGGAATTTGAGCTAGTGCAGAGATCCCATCACCTTGGCCAGAAGATTCTGAGCTGCTTAAGTGCTGAGTGTCAGGCCTGGACTGGACTATCCATAGGGACCCAGACCCCTGGGCAGCGTCCAGAGCTCCAGGCCCCACTGCTCTTCCTTCCTGGAAAAGTGCAGGCGGAGCCCGTTGTCTTGAGGCCACCAGGCAGCTAGCCAGTTGCCCCTGGAGAACGTGACCTAGGTCAATAACTTTCTAGTGTCCCTCCGAGCTGGAATGATCAGCATTCTTATGCTCCAGGGGTTCCTGGGTCGTTACCAACTCCCACCCTGTCTCTGGCTTGTCTCGGAGGAGAAGTTCCACGACAGACTGCCTCCTCCACTCCCTTGGCTTCCGAAGCAGCAGCTGTGGCTCTCCAGCCACCAGTTGTAACACCGGCTTGTGGCCGCTGGTCTGTCTGTTTCTCACGTGTGCGTTGCCTACCCACTGTGTGCCGGGCACTGTTCCAGTGCCGGGGTGCACCAACATTGCGGAGAAGAGACGCAAAACTTGGGGTCTGTGTCTTCCATTGGACTCTTACCACACTTTGCAGGCCGTGGCTGGGTTCAGAACACCAGCCCCTCCCTGGGAAAGTTGGTGACTGGAAAGAGGGCGTGTCCCTGGCTCACTCTTTGACCCTCCTAGGGCCTCAGTTTCTCTCTCTTAACACCTAAAGTCTAACCTCGGGGCTTGAAACTGATCCTGTTTTTGTCCCTGTGAGTGTGACAACTGTGTATGAACTTTCATTCTCATTGTCAGCGTCCTTGTCCGTTTTTGAAGTGTCTCCTTTCCCGTCTCATCTGCCACCACACTCTGTCTGATAGTAAAAGGTGGCGTAAAACACAACCTGACTGGGTAGTCTAGAAAAGGCAAACAAACCCCAGAACAGACCCTATACAGGCTGTGCTTTGGTCCCAAGGGAGGCAAGTGGGGATGGGGGTGGGGGCTGCTAAGGACACATCCTAGCCCCTCTTCAGCCTGGTAGCTCCATTCTTGGGGCTTCAGTGGACTCCGATTCTCTTACAGGCTCCATGGAGAGAACATGCCCTACCACTGAAAACCTCTGTTATGATGAATTATATTAACGGCAGTATTCCGAAACTTGATTAATTCCAATTCTAAGAATTTGACGTTTTGGTATAATTTCTTGAGCCTCTACGTTGGTTAGCTGTAGCTCTTTTTTAAAAAGTTCTTTAAGCAAAGAAGGTATGGATGGGGTACACCAAGTGAGTAAACACTTAGGCACTGGTTCCTTTAGAAAATATCTACGTGTCCAAACACTTGATGTACTCCTAATGAGTCATTCTTACATGTTCAGTAAATCGGGTTTCCCATAGGGTTCTGTCAGGCTAAAATTTTAAATCTAAATTTTAAAACTTGCATTTTGGTATTTTAAATTGACTTGACACCCAATAATTTTGAGTAAGGGCAGGAGAGGGGGAGACAGTTTTCTTTGAGTATCTACTATGTGCCAGGCACTGTGCTGTGTGCACTTTTCATATATCGTCTCAACATTATCAACCAAGTAAGTATCCTCATTTACTGATAAGGGAACTGAGGCTGAGAGCCAGGTAATAACTTCTTCACAATTACTCAGCTAATGAGTGACTGGACTGGGATTTCAGTCTGTGTCGGTCTTTTTCCAACACCTCATGTTCCCTAGACCACCATGCCCTTAACTTTCATCTGTCTCTCAAAAGAGATCAGCTTTTGGGAGAAGAGAGAGAATATTAAGATTTTTTTTAAAGTATGTAATCATTTGCTAGAAACCAATCTAAAAGTAATCTGGTTTATTTAGTTGAGTCAGCTTGTTACCATTGGAATTTGTACTTAATAGCCACAAAATGAAATTTATCAGAAATTGTGTATTTGGGCCCATGTGAAATATCTTGGGATTGGCCTTAGAGGTGACAGTTTAGCAGGGAATTTGACCCTGGCTTGCGGGATTCCGGTAAGCATGACACACTCGGATTCAGGATGTACTTAGAACGCAAATGAAGCGTGCATGCATAAAATGCCTCATTTTTGTGATAATGTTGAAAGTTGCAAGCCACTTTATAAGTTGTCTACTATTTTTTTTAAAGAAAAAAAGCAGAGCTACCCCAGAAGGCACGCAAAAGTTAGGCATTTTGGAAATCCATCTGTCAGGCTGCAATCTCACTGTGACATTATCCACGTGGTTGGAATTCTTTATGAAGCCAGTCTTCTTTGCCCCTCCCCCAGCCTCCTGAACAGGTAGTCTACGCGGAGGCGGTTAGTTGACGAGGAAAAAAACCTCTGGAGTGGTTTTGTTCTCAGAGGCGAAATCCCAACAGGCATATGTGTTGGCATTAGTCCTACCAGCTGTCACAGTTGCAATGTCATGGAGTCCCCAAAATATGTGTTAGGTTGTAGGAAGCCATGACCCCTATAAACAAGTCAGGTGTGAATCCCATGATGAGAGAAGACCCAGCCCAGGAAGCATCGTCCCCACTGCAGGACGTCAAATTACCCAAATCTTAACAGCGATAGTAATTCAATTTCTAACGATTTCATGAATCACCATCTTTCCCATGTTTTCAATTGCACCGATACAATTGAATGGGATTTTATGTGTTGTTACACAGATGACTTCAGAACTCTAGGGAGAGGTAACTAGAATGTCGTTAACAAGAAAGCAAAAAGGAAAGAGGAAGATTTCAATTTGAAGCCGTTTCCCCAATAAGCAACTAAGTGAGAAAGGTTGGACATTGGATCCTCGCTCCGGTTGGGCTTCAGCCCCTGAGCCAGGTCAGGGCCCTCCTGTGCGCCCGTGGCCCGCTCCAGACCAGCGTTACCATCATAGGAAGCATCTTCCTGAGTGCCTCGGAGGTACCGGGTACTCTTACGAGCACAGTGCAGGTGCTGACGTAGTTATTCCTCACAACAACCCCACGGTGGTCACCCCTGTTTTACAGATGGGGAAACCAAGGCTCCAAGAGGTTACACAACTGGCCGTAGGTCGCAGTTTGTCAATAGTGGAACTGGGATTCCCCCTCAGGCAACCAGGCTCCAGGGCCTGTCCTCTCAGTGTTATTGTCCGTTTGTTTATCACCTCCATTAGGCTCCCGTAGGCTGCCTGGACACGGGATTTGTCGTGTCTTCTTCCCAAAGGCCTCAGCACTGGCCTGCGCGTATGATCACTCGGGAAAAGTTCATTAAACGTAGTGGGAGGTGGGGCAGAGGCAGACGCGAGCCCTTCTCAAGGCTCTGAGCAGGCTCTGTTTTCTGGCTGCCTTAGTTTGGACCCTCAGGTAGTAATTTCATTTAAGGGCCCAACCTCTACTGCCATCGGGTTTCTTTCCACCCAGCCTGTTTTTTTCATGTATTCAGATTCCAAATTGTAGCAGATATTTGGTGCAATTTTCTTGGTTCAAGGTTTAATTCAGTCAGACCTCAGTAGTTATTATTAAACTTAAGCATTGAATACTGTCTCTGGGTAGGTTCTAGAAAGTGGGTTTCTGTTTATCATGGAACTGTGCGGCAGAGTTTCTGATGTAGACAGAGCCAAACTTGAGAGGTTTCCATCCTCGAATAGAGTCTTCTCTGATTACAATGTTCCCTGCAAGGGGTAAAATCTGTGGAGAAGAAATGCTTTTCTCCTAAGTTTCTGAAAGGGGGTGCGATAGGGAGGAAAAGGCTGCAGGTCAGACATGAGATGTCACTCGTGGCGTGGCAGGCGTCTTGAACTTGGAGACGCTGCGGTGCAGTGACAAGCAGCTGGTACACTCAGCGCACAGCACTGTTTAGACAGACTGTTGGGCTCCCTTTCGGGCACTGACAAATGTTTGATCGAAGCTTTCAGTCACAAATCTTGGTATCTTGTAGCTGTGATCCACTCACAGCATTTGGAGAGATAGTCTGGGGTGCCCTTCTCTTCTCAGCCTGCTTGTGGGTGCCCAGCCGAGCACAGTATAGGTCAGAAAGGCATTTAATTCCAACAAAAGCCTTGGACACACTCATGAAGTAAATGCAGGCACAATCCATCACTTTGTTGGGGTCAGTCCACACTGCCCCTAAGGAAGGTGGCAGTCATCAGTTGGATAAACATTCTATTACGCTAGGAAGTCACACGTTTGACACACACACTTTCTCCTCGTTTACTGATTGTTTTTGAACCTCACTTGGTTGATAGACATTGGCCATGACAGATTTCTCAACCGACTAATAGCTTAAGCTGTACAGGGGTATGTGTATGTGTGTACAACATCTGTCTTCAACTAATGGAACTATGACATAGTTACTCATCATAGACGCGAAGAACAAGTAATGGCTGGCCAACTGTTGACCCTCAGGCTGAAAGGCAAGATCAGCCGAGTGGAACTGGTTAGATCTTCCTGTGTCACCTTGTTTGGATTTATTGTTGCTTGAAGAAAATGACATGGATTGTTTTCATTACCCTGATCTTCGGGTTGGGGCCTCCAGTATGTGTCAGATAGCAGTGGCCAGACGCAGACGTCTCCTGTATCGATCTCTCTCGCGGGGTGGATATCTGCAGTGTATCAGCCACTGTATCAGCAGCCCCTTCCCTGGGGGGAGCGTCATCCGTGCTGCACAGCCGACTCCCTGACGTTTTCATGGAGTTCAAAGCTCAAGTTGGTTTGGTGCTGACATTTTGGATTAGCTGGTTGACTGGAAGGCCTGCTTCTTTCTATATACTGTGAAATTTATAAACTGCAGCAGCTGAGGGCTTAAAATGGCCGACCAGCCCCCAGCTGGCAGCAATTAAATACACCGCAGACCTTTGGCTAAACAAAGGTTTGTGGAGGCAGAGTTGCTGCATGTGCACTAAACAGACTCATGTTGTAAACTACCTTTTATGTCGAGTGTTAGTAAGAGACGCTGTCAACTAATGAGAGGTGAGTGGGTGAAGTTTTGCCACCCCCTTGTTTAATGATGTATTATCCCCAGGCTGTAGCACCAGACCCTGCCCTAGAAGCAGCCAGTCTTGACAGTAAAGGTGATCGTGAGAAGAGGAGCAAGTCAACCAGGGGAGGCTGGAGGGTGGTCCCGGACTGCCCATCAGTGGTGGGCCTGAGTGGCTTCGACGTTGGCCTCTCTGCTCTGGGGCCCACGGGCAGGCGCCATATCTACTCGGCTTTTTTTTATTGAGCACCATTACCGTTCAGGTTGAAAGCACAAGGTGGGAATGAGAAGAAAAGATGCTATTTTTATACCCATTCAAGCAGCAAAAATTCAGAGTCTAGACCAGTGCTGTCTATATACAATTTACATTTACTTTAAATGTTAAAAATTCAGTTCCTTAGTCACACTGGCCACATTTCAAGTGCTCAGTAGCCACACGTGGCCAGTGGTTGTTACGTATTGGACAGGGCTGTCCTAGACGATACCAAGTGTTAGAAAGATGTAGGTTACTAGCTGCCCTAAGTGCATCGTTGGTGGGAGTGTAAGTTTGTTCAGCCACTTTAAAACAATTTGAGTTACCTTGTTGGGTGAATGTTCATGCCCTGTGATCCTGCAAATCCCTCTTAGACATATACCCGAAGAAACCCTTGCCCATGTTCACCAGGAGACAGGTCCAGAAATGTTCACTGCAGCCTCATTAGTAATAGCAAGGCACAGCAGTCACGCATGTGCAGACGGATGAACGATGGCGTAGCCAGACGGTGGCATAGTCACCGGTAGGCACAATGAATGACTTACAGCTGCATACGAGGGAATGGCTGAATCTTTGCAATCTGACTTCAAGGGGGAAGGAGTAAGTCCCAGAACATAAAAAGGCAGTGACATCTGCTTTCAAAAGCCCAACACAACTAAAAGCAGAGAGTATAACAGGACTATACCAGAGCATACTTTGAAATGCGATAAGACTACAAGAAGAAGAAAAGCAAAGAAATGATCGATACAGGATTCAGAATAACAGCTGAATTCGGTCGAGGAGGCATGGAATGGGGGGGAGGCGACAGCCTAGGACCATGCAGCTAGGATCACGTTAGTGTCAACGATGGAGGTTTTGTGCCCAGGATGGTGGTTTCACAGATACCTATTATTTCTTTTAAATAAGTAAAGAAAAGGCCAATGATGATAGTGGACCTCGAACTGAGAATAATGATGAGTCCGGTTTTAAAAAAAATAGAAGAGAGTCCTTTCCCTCCGGGTGTTGATGGGCTCCCAGGACTGTCCATGAAAGTGATGTAAGAACAGTCACTTAAAAGTGCATCCACTGCATTACTGAATCACAGAGTGTGAGCAAATTAGGATTTCTGTTACACGCAGCCCTACCGTTTTCAAAGGGTTATGTGAATTTGTCGTCGTGCCATCCTCAACAGGTGACGAAAGCAGCCCTGAAGTAGATCACTTTAAACTCTGCCGGATTATGATTGTGGAAAACACTCGCTTGTTGTTTTTTGTTTATAGTTCTCTGATCTGTTTGGGACTAAATCTGTTCACACGCAGTAACTTTCAGCACCCCTGTTTCGCCCTCCATCCTCCCACCTTGGACCTCAGAAGTTAAAACTTCAGTTGAGTTTCAGAGAAGAAAGAATAGTTTTTCAGATACCAATGGTGATAAGGTAATAGGAGATTGTGGGAAGAATTCCTTTAATCCAACTTTCTGCTTCTAGTTAAGAGTATCTTGGAATCGCCCCTTCTCGAAGTGGTCCCGATATTTATAAAACTAGAAGAGAAGACTACGTTTCCTCTCTGGCAAAGTCGAACTCTCCTTTCTTCTATGTCCTTGTGAAAAATGACCCTCGGATACCACAGTGAGCTCTTCCATCTGCAGTATCAGCACTATTTTCCAACCTGCCCTTGATATTTGCTTGATCACAAAGTGAGGACCTTGGGAATGGGAAGATAGTTTGCAGCCTGTTGGGAAGACAGATAAGAAAAGAAACTTAACAACTAGGCAGTGTGTACCCACCAGGGAGCTGCTCTGCTTTTGTATTCTCCGTGTTTGGGTAGGTTAGTAGTTTGCAAGTTAGAAGACAATGTATTGGGAGTGGGGGTGAGGTTGGGTCACTGAAATTTGGGGGAGGCCCTGAGGGAGGCCACTAAGTCAGGCCATGGAATGGACCAGAAAGCTATTTGATAATGAGATAACAGGGGGCACACTTACTTACATTCCCAACTATTGCATAGTTACAAGATGTGATTTCCAAGGGCTCAGATCCACAAACAAGCCGCCTTTCCTTGGCTTCTCTGGCTTCCTTGGGTCCCACCGGGGGAGTTCAGGACTCTTAGTAAGTTTTCTCCTCCTCGGTAGCATATTTCTCCACTGTGGGTACTCAGGAAAAGATGAATTCTTCCGTGGAGCACACGTGTCTCAGCAGAGCCATCGTTTCATGACTTGGCCTTCATGCTGCTTCCTTTGCTTTGCTCAGGGGACCGGACAGACACACCCCTGACCTTTCTGTCAGGAAGATGGGGTTCTCGCTCGTTCACATTTTGCCTTGGCCTTGTTGACTTTCAAAGCTCAGAATCTCTAGTCTTCAGACTCCACCAAAATTTACATATCACCTTTCCTTCTTCAGCTCAAGAGTCAAAATGGCCTTTATACCAGTGCTCCACCCACAAATGCATTCATTCATTTATTCAGCTCCTATCTACTGCTTTTCTACCATGTACTGGGTACTGTTCTAGTTCCCAGGATAACACTGCACAAAACAAAATCCCTCTTTTCGTGGCGGTTACTTTCCAGATGGGGAGCCAAGCGGTGAGCCGGTATTTTACCTAAGTGAGATGTGAGGCAATTGTGTTTGGAGCATGTGACTGACTTGATCTCTAACTTGTATTTTGAAATGGTCGTTCTCGTTGTTATGAGGAGAATGGACAAGCACGGCAACAGAAAGAATAAGTTATAGGGCTACTGTAATAATCCATTAGAAATCCAGAGACCATTTGTTAGTTATGATAGAGATGGAGGAACAGTTGGACTAGGGATATATGGAAATTGAGCCTACACCCCTCCCAGTGGGTTGGGGGAGATGTGGTGAGAAGACTCTGGACAAAGCCTGTACTGAAAGTGGTGAGCAGCAGGTCCTGTCACATCCCTCTTTGCAGGGGCCTTTGGGCTTCTGCGGCACTAGCCTGAGCCTCTCCCAGCAGCTTCACGGGGTACAAAAGAGTGGGACTGCCTTGGGGGAAAGGCACTTTATGAGCCTGTCCTAGGCAGTGTCTGGAATGACAGTAGATGTTTGACTAGTCAGCGAGAGAAGAACGGGGCTCTGCTCCCTGGAACAGCTCACCTCGCTCCTTGCCACCGGTTTCCTTCCTCGCAGTGGTTGGCTGGCATCCTTAAAACAGCAGCTCCCTGCACTGCCCTCCCTACATTCAATCAACAGTTGGGATCTAAATAGCCGACGGTAGACCCAAGTCTTACAGAAGGAATTAAGGCTATGCCTAGTGGGAGAATGTGAGTATATGATAATAAATGAAACCTTTTTTTAATCCATCCTTGGTGCAGATTGTTGAAACTTTTTTACAGTCTCTTTACGTCACCCTGGAAGACCACCAGCAGTGGTACTTAGGGCATCCTTGTTACTGAACATCTAAACAGTTACCACTGGATTTCTGCTTTTCTGGCATACAGCAGACATTACCCAGGTGCAGGCTTCAGACATCAGGCCTGATGAGCTGAGTGTTTCCTGGGTCCAGGGGCGCTTTGCAGGTGTCTCAGTGTTGCAGCTACCCAGTGCGCGTCCCGCGGCAAGTTCCTGTCCGTGTTACTCCCCGATTTGCCCCCCGGGGCACTCTTTGCCCTGGAGTCAGTCTCTCTGTCCTCTGCTGTCAGTACATGGTTCGGAAGTGCTGTCTCCATGTGGATGTCTATTCCTCAGTCATAGATAGATATGTCTAGAGAGGGGTGTTTTGCTTCAGTGGAATCCAGGAACAAATAATGAAAAGTACAACAAGTACAAGGTCGAGGACAGAACCAGCATACTCTTATCAGTCATCTGAAATATGCGCAGCCTTTCCAAGACAAATACGGGCTCCTGTTTCTAGGAAAACACCAAAAAGTACTTATCAATTAGCCTGTATATGGTTTGTGGAAAAAGACAACATCAGCCTACACTGAAAGCCATAGCGAAGCAGATTCCTTTGGGCAGCCGACAGCTGAGTGGCCTGAGTCAGAGCCACTGCAGAATCCAGGCTGTGGCCTGGGACCAGCCCAGGGAGCCCTGCTTCTCCTTCATGTGACCACTGCACCCCTCACCCTGCACCCAGGCAGCAAAGCTCGTCTTGGAAGAAACCCAGAAGCTGGGTGTGTGCTGACTAAATGCCCAAGGTCCCTCACTCTCCTCCCTGACCCTGCAAGTGTAGAAATGCATCTCCTAAAGATAGAAAAATGGGATGTCTAGTAATAAGGACAGTAACGGGAGCAACCAGCACTGGTAGGTAGGTAGCCCCCATTCTGTCTGTCAGCACAGGCTCGATGGGCTGGATCTTCACAGCAGCCCGATGGGCTGGATCTTCATTGACTGGATCTTCACAGCAGCCCTGTGGGGGTGGGGGCGGTCAGATCCCGTCTTACAGAGAAAACTGGAACCGAGGGCTACCAAAGTCAACCCATTTGTCCGTGATCACATAGCTAGGAAATGGTAAAAGCACGGTTCTAATTCTGAACTGGAGCCTTTCACCCCCATCTTAGTGGACATTCACACATATAACACTGCGGTTTGATTCTGGTCACTAAATTTAATTAGAGTGTGTCTGGTAGTGAGCTTTTATCTGTGACAAGGACGGGAAATCATTCTAAGGCAACATTTAACCTCTGCTTTTTGTCCATTTACCCGTCTAGGACTCAAGCGCAGAGGGTACGGAAACCGCGATGCTGCACGGGGCCCCAGGGGCTGCTGCCCCGCTATTCTGAGAGCCAGGCAGAAGGGCAGGAGCAGCTCTTCAAGCTCACGGACAACATACAGGACGAATTGTAAGTGGAGCCGTGGGGAACCAGCCCCGGGGCTCACCGACTTGTCTCTTCTGTCTCAGAGGCTGAGAAGGTTCTTCCGGACCCAAGTATCGTCCTGACTCTGAGACCTTGGAACTGGTCAGAGATTCCTTGGCCCAGATGTTTTACAGGTTTAGATAGAACTGCTTGGAAACCGCCTTCTACTCCAAGCAGTAGTTCTCAAACTGAGTTCCAAGCAGGACCTTAATGTTCTGTTTCTAGAAAAGGACAGTTTCATTCCAGTAACAGCTAAAAATTTCGGGGGGGGGGGGGGGGTTGCAGTTTTCTTAAGATTGTTTTGTTACTCTTTGAATGCAGAGCCTTACATCCCTGGGATCTTGTAGTATTTTCAATTAGTGACATTATCCCAAGTTGCTGTCGTGGAACTCAGTATGTCAGGATGTTCTGCGGGGACCCTTTCAGTGTAAAGTGCTCTGTAACGAACCACCGGCCCAGGGACAGCAGTTAGTTATGCCTGATGAGTAGCAAAAAGCTAGTTTAATTTCTTTGAATGCTTATGTATCTCCTTTAAGGTAAAGCAAGCTAGGACGGTTCTGAGGGCCGTGAGTGCTGTTTGGTTGGTGGAGGCATGTCTCAAGTAGAGGCTCTCAGGATAGCCTTCGCTGTCACTGGTAGAGACGGTGTTAAGCTGACCTCATGTCATATTTTTGTTGCAATGTTTGAATGGGGACAGCCACAGTCAAATCTAGAATTCATTTGTAGCTTGCTGGGTAGGATGGCACCTTCCTGGTTGTGTCTTGTGCACTCCAGATCTGCTGCAGTGTTATTGGAGGGTCTCTTAATGATGGAGGTGCACTGCACTGTGTCAGTCCGCTCAGGCGGCCTGGCTCGCAGATGGCCACCTTCTCACTGTGTCCTCACGTGGCAGAAAGAGAGTAAACTCTCTGGTGTCTCTCATAAGGACACTCATCTTACAGGATCAGGGCCCCACCCTCGTGACCTCACTGATCCTTAATTACTTTCTTGCTCCACAAACAGTCACACGGGGGTGAGGGCTTCAACATGGGAATTCAGAGGGGGAGGGGGCACACGATTCAGGCCATACACAGCATGTGTCCTTAGTATGTTCTGTTCTCTTAGTCCAGCCTCAGCTCTGGTCGTCATTCTGGTGTCCAGAATCCCCATGCAGTTGCACTCCAGGGAGGACTGTATATTCCTGCTTCCTTGAGGGCGGGATTTCGTACCATGACTGCTCTTTATACCACTTTGCTGGTGGAACTTGAGGCCTTTGGATCAGAAGCTCAGAGAGTCATTCTCAGGTCCAGCAGGGCACATTGAAAACTCTGCTAGAATGGCAGCCCCCTGAGGGCCTGGGCTTTTGTCTGTTCCATTCATGGAAGAGTCCTCACACCTAGAACAGTGCCTGGCACGTCACAGGCACCCAGTGAATATTTGTGGCATGAATGATAGCCGGATAGCTGCAGTTCAACATTTTATTAATTCATGTTCACTATTCCATCTTTGGGGGGGTCAAAGGTTGAGATTATAAAATTACTGTATGTTGTGCTTTTAATTTCCATCTCTGGTCCTTGCGAAATTCATTTTCAGTAGAATGACTTGTGCCAAAAACACAATGGAGAAAGTGTATATAATAGCACAGGAAAGCGTGTTGCACAGCTGACGTAGGATTGTTCCCAGTGACATGCACACACTGGAAAATAGCCACGGAAAGCTGAAAACGGGAATCAAAATGATGTCAGCAAAATAGATTTCATGAAACCCTTGAAATTCATACAAACCAGGAAAAGATACTGGCATGAATGAATTTTGACTCTAAAGATGAAAACCATGTGTCTCCACCCGTTTGTGAGTTAAATCTTGCCAGTGCGTGTGGAAGGAGGCACGTGACCGTGGCCTTCCTCAGTGTGTGAGGAAGACGCCGTCAGGGAATCCGCAAATGTTTCTCTGATGTATCCTCGGTTGTCAGGCTGGGTCCTCACGGTGACGTGAACATTAGAGTCATCACTTTGCAAGAAAGGAGTTTTCAGGAAAAGCACACAAGTGCCAAATTATACCTCTGACTTTTATCCTAGAATTGTAATTAAAAACATGTTTACAGCCCTAATTGTTTGCATATTTTCCTTCAGAGTTAACCCCTTAAAAGGTTCTTTAATACCTTGCTCTACTGTTCTAACTAAATGTTTCCACATTTTTTTCCAGTTAGACTCACTGTTTCACTTCTGGAAAATATTGTGTAATTACTTCCTGATGTCGTGAAAACCCCACAAAGTCCCCAGTGCCATGGTTACTTCAACTTTGTTCTCCCAGATCAAGTTTCATTTAATTTTTTCATTTTATTTAATTAATTAGTATTAAAAAGATAGTTACTGACATACGATTTAAGGTCTGGCCAGCTGAAAAGGCTTTAGTCTCAAATCAATCAGATATTTCTCTGGTATGTTGCAGAATTACCATTGCTTCCCGTTTTTCTCAATTCTGGTTTTGAAATAGGATCCTAGTGTAAGCTGATGTTAAAGTAAAATTTGTCCTATCATTAAATTAATTTTTCTTTATAACCAGTGTCTGTCTGTAGGCAGGAACCTCATTTGCATTTTTTTAAAAAAGTACCTGTTTTACTTCAAGTCCTTCATCACCAAGTTACATACTGGCATTAGAAGCATTAGGTGGCTCTCACCTTCTCAATGAAAATGCCGTGAGCAGCCCCACGAGCTGAGGAGCTGCGTCAGCATGCTGTGTTCTGGAGTCTGACGATTGGCTTGTATTGTCAAAGTGAAGTCTCAGAAAATAACATTTATGAGAGTTTTTTAATACCGAAAAATAGGAAAAAAGAAAAAAAGTAGCCTATAAACCCGCCAGCCAGATAAGTCCTTTCTCTTTTTGATGAAATAAACTTCATGCATGTGGTTAGCAAATTCGAAGAATACAGAAACAAAATCAAGAGTAAAATTCTTTCTTGTCCCCTTTGTGTCTATGGTATTTTGTATCCTGTTTATCCTTCCTGAGAAGCTGCAGAGAGAGAGAGAGAGAGAGAGAGAGAGAGAGAGAGAGAGAGAGAGAGAGAGAGAAGAAATCAGAAATATTTTTAGAGCACAGGTTGTAATGATCTAATAGCATATAATTATAAAGATAAACGTTGTATTAACATATACAGTCTCACCGCCAAAACAAAAGACAGGTACTTTTGAGGAATGGGATAGAATTCATTAGCTTCCTTTTATAAACCAGGAAATAATCTGTCGATAACCATTGACAGTTAGGGAATTGGACATTCTTGATATGCCACTGAATTAAAACTTTCATTTGGTGGATTATTCAGCTATTCTGACCAAGGTTAATGGCTTGCTAAATCTTTAGTAAGTTAAATCAAGCGTTCTGAGAGAATTCTTTAACTTTACTAAGGGTAAAATGTACCCAACATACAAAGTTGCATGTACTCTGGCAATTCCATTGGACCTCACAATGTAATTTCATTGTCATTTTCTGAGACTATACTTAACACATAAATTTATTAAATCCTACTATGTGCAGGACAAATAAGAAATGTGCTCTTGCCTTGACAAGTTCACCGTCTAGCAGAGGAAACAGTATTACCCACTATCTGTAACACATGATTGCTTTTAAAATAGAAGTGTGAGCCATGTGTTATGGGGCCGCAAGGGGAAGTGATTAATTTATGCCTGGAAAGCTGGGGAAGGCTGTGGACAATTGACCTGGCCCTGCGGGAATAGGAGAAATGTGCCAAGGAAAGGAGAGAGAAAGTCATGTATGCAGTGAAGAGTGGACAAAGGGAGGCCGAAGAGTTCATGGCATTTCTGGAGAACTCGAGTTAGCCAGATGGGGGGATAGCACATGTATGGGAGGGAAGGAACAGAGGCCGGGAGACTGGAAAGGTGGGTTACAAGGCCAAATTTGAAGAGCCTCGACGACCACGCCAAGTTTACTGCTCTACACAGTGGTGAGATTTTAAAGAGGATCCCGCTCAAAGTTACATTTTGAAAATGTGACCTTGACAGCCACAGAAACATGGATTGGAGTTGGAGTGCCTAGAGGCAGGAAACCAGGTAGGAGGCCCTGGGAGTAACGCAGGTAAATGGTGGTGAAGCCTAAATGCAGGCAGTGACAGGGAAGAGGAGTAGAGGGGGACCAAGGCGAGAATTATTTAGGAGGTGGCATCGTGGAGTCACAGACTGACTGAATTCATAATCTGAGTGCGGAGAGGGGTTGAGAAAGACACTGGGCTTCTTGGCGGTTTGGCTGGATGGAGATGCCGCCAACTGCAATAGGCAATGCTGAAGAAGGAGAGAACTGGAGAAGAAAGGGCAGCGCAGCTCAGGACATGCTGAGTGTGAGGGGGGTCCTGATAGACTGGGGGGGTGGGGCACATGGCCGGGGAGGGGCCTCCTCTAGGAGCGCACCTGGAGTATGACGACCCAGGACTCTTCTGATTTTGAAATGACTCCAAAATGAGTACGCTGTAGATGTATCAATAGATTTAATAAAAGAGTGGGAGAAAAAGAAATCAAGCCACGAGGGTGGTTGAAACAATGACTTGGCAGATTTCTCTCTCCCTGAGGGCAGTTGGTACTGAACCTGCTTTCCACGAGGCCTCTTAGAAGGACACTCATTTCTCCACCCGCTAAAGCGAGGATTTGTAGACTTGCAAGGGGACGCTCCCCAGTGTCTGGAGAACTTGGCATCTGTTCTCAGCAGAGGACACAATAACAAAGCCTTCTCTTCTGTGTCGGGTTCATAGATCAGCTCTAATCGTCACCTTGGCCCCGCACAGTAGGTGACGATTCTTGTTTTATGGATGGCAGCAGGGAGGCTCTGAGCAAAGCCATCTGGCTAGTGACAGGCAGAGCCACCTGGCACCTAGGGCTAGCTGCTTCCAGTGGCACGCTGGCTGTGGGACTTGGAGGAGACATCATCACGGGCCACAGAGTGAGTGGTCTGAGGCTGTCATCAGTGATGCGGTGGGTGTTGCTGTGACCACGCTGTGGTGGCCGTGGTCTGGGGTATCATTAATGACAGCGGACCCCGCCAGATGCGCCCACGACTCGTGACTGTCCCTCCGAGAATGATGTAAGCCATGTGTGCCAGGCTTCTTCTCTCCAAGAAACTTCCTCAGGTTGATCCCAAGGACAGAGTGTCCTCTTCTCCTTAAAGGAGAGTTAAAGCAAAACTTTTGACTGAGGTCTGAGAATCCTGGTTTTTTTTATAGGATCCAAGATAGTATCTACACAACCTAAGATGTGTGGACAGGGTCCTTGGTGACTTCTAGTTCTCATATTTGAAGGACAAAGCTTGTCCAAAGCTTTGTGTTTTTCTCGCCGTCTGAGTGACTAGCAAGTCAGAGAACAGAAGGACGCACTCAGGATCTCCCGAAATCCGTGGCTTCCTTCTTCCCCTGTGTCAGCCGTGGGGTTTTCCAGTAGGCCCTCCTTCGTGGGCCAACAGCAGCCCTGCGTGGAGTGTGGTTACACGCGGTACAAAGAGTAGAAAGGCCACTGCCTGGACTCAACTCGCGTGCAGCAACAATGGCCACTGCTGCTCTATCGGCGGGACCCTGAGCCTCTTCAGTGAAGCAAACGGAAGCCTGTGGGGAGCAGGCCTCCTGCAGGTGGACAGCCGGGAAGGGAGGGTAGTGCTGCGGCTTCGAAGGAGAAGGGGACAGAGGAAGGGGCGGCCTGGCAGGGGACACTGTCACAAGCGCTGCTGTGGCCGGGCTTCTCTTGCACCCTGAGTTTCAGCTCCTCTCTCACAGTGACGAGTGTGGGATCCGTCTCCGTGACAGGAGGAAACCCCTCGTCTGGAGCTAATTATTCATTATGGTTTGCAGATTTTGAAAAAAAAAAAAAATAGACAAATACACACACAGCCTTGGTCTTTGGTTGTTGGGTGTTGAGGAAGCATCAGGAGGAAAATGGAGGCACAGCTGTTTGCAAGGTCAGTCTCAGTTCTTGCTCAGACCATGGCGGGGACCCTGATGCTCCAGCTGCCTGCTGTAGCCTCACTGTCTCCCTTCCGCCTCCTCTTGGTTATACCATTGGCTCTGATCTGCTTTTGATTTGAAAAGACTTTAGAACATTTCATGTAAAAGTCAAAAAGGTGTTATTATCTGTAGCAGCTTGGGGTATGAATGGGGCCCCGGACTCTCAGAATAGAGAGGCCTGTGCCTATTCACTGCTCCTGTCCCCTCGCAGCTCTGTATCGCCAGGAGTTAGACTTCTCTACCAACTTTGTGACAGAAGCTGTCAAATGGTGTCTCCTCTCTCAGATGAACAAACTGAGCCCTGTCTTCAAGAAAGCCGGCCTGGCCGGAGTGGCCCAGCCTGGCGGGGTTTCTCTGCCTGCTGGGACGGTCCCTTCTGTACTGTGGAGAGAAACGCCACACAGGAGAGCCTCCCAGCTCAGAGCCACCCTTCCGCCCCAAGTGGCTCTGGCCTGACAGGACTTGCGCCATCTGTGGCATCTTGAAAAGGAGTCTATTTTAAAGCCTATAAAAGTGTTCCAGTGTGGAAAGTACACTAATAATGTGAGCCACTCCAGCCTGGTGTCAGAGCAGCTGCCCGGATGGACAGGCCTTGGCCCTTTTAGAGGCTGTGCGTAAATGTCAGCTACAGGGGCTCCCAGGTGGGGTGAGAGTGGGGGAAGGGTGAGGGCATGGAAGGGCCCCATCCTGTGCTGGACCCGAGCAAAGAAAATCATCTCAGCTGGACTTTGAATGCGCGTTCCTGCTCTCACCCCGACTGCAGCGGCCGACTTTGGGGGGGTCTGTTGAGAGCCCAGTACAGCCTCCACAGCCACCTCCCGGCCCACCGATTCCCAGAAGCCATAGGCCGTTTTTCAGTCTTTACCTGGTTTCTCGGCAACTTCTAGCTGGCCCTGTAGCACTTCTGCCTATCAGGAAGCTTTTTTCAACCTCTCCTTCTTTCTGTCTCCGTCTCCTTTCCTTCCCCTGGACCAGCTAATTTAGATCTTCTTCGATTCAATCAAGTGGTGAAACTGCCCCCTTGGTGCTGTCAGGGTTCCGGGATGTGGAAAATTCCGTGCCAAGTGGCCTCCCCACCAAAAGCTGCTGGGTGGTTCTAATTTGGGCCTCAAGACTTCACAAGTCCACTTCCTTGGCATTGCCAACCAGTTAGAATAGAACAATAAACCCCAATTTTTGTCACGCGAGGCCGTAATTAAAATGGCGACTGGAACCCGGCGGGGCTTACTGAGCGAGCACTCGGGGGGCTCGCTCGGTGGTGCTGCTCAGCGAGACGTGGGGGTAGGATAGGGGCCCCACTCTTACATCAGTTAGTCAGAGAGCCGTCCTACCTATCCAGGAGACAAAGAGGACAAGTTAAGTGTTTGGCAGTGCTTCTGAAGGTAAGCGGTTAAGTGTTCAAGAGTGGGGGTGGGGTTGGCATGTTTCGTGGGAAAACTTTGAGAAGCTTCATGGAGAAGTTGGAACTCGTGACTCCTTGGGGTGGGGAGTGGAGAGAGTTTGAGAGACAAGGTGGTTTTTGAATGGGGGCTTGGGGGTGCTCACTAAGCTCAGAGGTGAGCAAATGCCTGGCACATGCTTGGGACTGAAAGCAAACCCGCAGGCAAGCCCTCTGTCCCAGCAGAGTGTTTTGCAACTGCTGACACCACAACAAAGCCGCCCTGGGACCCTGTCCTCCAGCCGCTCCAAGGGGAGCCTGGGCTCTGGGCAACTGCAGTTTGCAAATTCCTCTCAGGACATCAAGTCCCAGGGGGCTGCGGCTTGACAGCCAGCCTGTGGTCCGTCCTTAGTATTCTTGCCATCGTCTGTTCTCCTGTGCTGCCCCCCAACGTCACCACCCCATTGTGGAAAGCTGTCACAAGATGCAGTGGAGGCAGCCAGGCCCTGGAGAGCTGTCACAGTGGCTTCCAAGGGTCACTGCTCTCCATTCAGTAGCTGAGCTGAGAGGTTTGATGTGCATACATTTCTGCTTTAAGTCTGGGAGCTCCACGGAGAAAGAGGAATGAGACTTTTTTTTTTTTTTAAATGGTCCTAAAGCCCCTAAAACTAATGCCTGAAAGTTACGAAAATCAAGATTACAGCGTTACTAACAAAACACCTTCTAACCTTTGGAATTTTCTGAAAATGGCGTGGTAGCCTCCAGGTTCCCTGTCACTGGAGGTGTTGAGCCGAGACTGAGTGACCTCTTATTAGAGTGGTGATAGAAAGGAAGTGTGTGTGAGAAAATGCTAGAGCCTCACGGTGCCATCCTCTCCTGTTTGGTCACCTATTTAATTCCACTTCTTCCCCTTCCGTCGCCAACCCCGGGGCCTGCCTTCCAGCCGCTACTGTTTACTTCCCCTGTGTTCAAGGCAAACTTCCTCAGCTGCTACTTCCGTCAGCATTTAAAAGCATCGTTTTTTCTTCTCTTTCGTCCAACAAAGCATTGGTACAGTTTTCTCTAAGCCTTAAACTATGTAAAAACTCTCACTGAAAACATCCCACATGGTACAGGTTCAGGATATAAACTGTTTCTCTTGATACTGTTGTTTGTCATCAGGTTGCAATGACATTTGTCTCGCTCCCTGTGTAAGGGGGCCAGTGCTTCATTAGCCCCACGAGGCCAGCGTCATTTTTGTTCCTAATTTATAAACGAGGAAACGGAGGCTCAGAGCGATTGAGCCACCTGCCCAAGGTGCAGTGAGCGAGGGAGCCTGGATTCAAGGTCAGGCCTTTGGGGACCAGGGCCCACCCGGGGCCCACACCCCGTGTGTGCGGGCTTGGCGACAGGAGAGCCTAGCCATTGTGTTGAGGTGCAGCTCTGCATGCCTTTCTTACCTCCCCTCTTCCTTCGCAGCTTTATAGCCGTGGAGAACATCGATAGCTACTGTGTGCTCATCTCCTCCAAGGCCGTTTACTTCCTGAAAAGTGGAGACTACGTAGATCGTGAGGCCATTTTCCTAGAAGTCAAGTACGACGATCTCTACCACTGCCTGGTCTCCAAAGACCACGGGAAGGTGTATGTGCAGGTGACCAAAAAAGCGGTGAACACGAGTAGCGGAGTGTCCATCCCGGGCCCTTCCCACCAGAAGCCGATGGTGAGTGCACGCAGGCCGGCCTTCCCTGCCTCCGAACGCCTCTGCACTGCTTGCGCTTTCCACCCAGAACTCACTGAAGTCTTAGGCGGGGCTGTGAGCCCGGGGGTGCTGCCGCCTCGCCCTCAGTGTGTGGGAGCTGGGGAGACGCTGCTGTCCCAGCTCTGCCACTGCTGAGCCTGTGCGACTTACTCAGCTCTTGTGCCTTGGGTTCCCCTCCATGTAGGGCAGGGAGTCGTGCCATCACCTCTAGTTAGTTGTGAGGACCGACTGACACGATATATGGGGTTTTTTACTCCTAAAATGGGACTCTTCAGTGCATTGAACCTAAGAAGGCGTAAGAGCAGGCACTGGCTTCTCTGTTGACTGTCCTGTGTAGCGGTTGGAAAGCGTGTGTGTGTGATGAAGCAATTTATCTAGCATGGGCTTCCATCCAGGGGAAGTGCTCAATAAATATTTGTAAGTAAAATTTATACTTTGCCTCTAAAAGTACAAGACACTGTTATGGCGGGACTTTTAAATAATATCATTATCTTGACAACCAGCATTCAGTAAGGGTTCACTGTATGCCCAGCTGGATACTAAATATTTCTTAAGGGTCATTTGATGTTGGACTGTCATTGTCCCCACTTGGCTGATACGGAGGCTTGGTAATGGTAAGTGACTTGGTTATATGGCCGACACCGAAGGAGGTGCGGTTCAGACCCAGGTGCTGTGCGACTCCAGACCTGGCTTTCTAGACCCCTTTGCTCTGTGGTCTCCACTCAGGAGCACGGTGGGGAAACTCACTGTCTCCACCGTGTTCTGACTTGGTGTCTTTTCATGAAACCCAGGGTCAGTCCTGCTTAGTTTTTGCCTAGCACGCTAGGATTTTCAAGCCTGCAGGTGAGCATGATGTGTCATTCAAAATGGTCCTGCTTTTCTCTGAGTCTCTGCAGATCAGAAATAGCAACCGACCTTATCGGGCCTCTTCCCCTTGACCTTCTCCCTGCTCAGGAACGCACTTGAGTTTCTTATGGCTTGTGCAGGCTGCCGTTGGGTCATTGGCTTAAGCTAGGGCTGGAAGATGAGTAGAATTAACACCTAGAAGTGTGAGTTATTTCTACGAGTTCCTTGTCATGGTGGGGAGCTTTGCCCAGCTGCATTTTTGCCCCTTTCAAGGCAAGTGAACAACCCAGGCGTTGTTGATAAGAAAGGCTTCGGGGCAGTCTTGTGCTGGTTCTCCTTCCCGCTTTGACCGCCAGACTTTAGATTTGAATCCCAAAGGTACAGTCCTTCATTCGTGCTCGGAGCCTGACCTCAGCAGGTCCTGGTCACCTCGGAGCTGAAACTGGTCCTTGGGGAAATGTCAGGAGATGATGGGTTGGCTGCATAGTCAGCCTCCTGGGGAATGTGTTAAAGATACAGACTCCAGGAATTGCCCCCAGACCTTGAATCAGCGTTAACTAGGAGTAGGGCCCTGAGAGTCCACTTCTTAAAAGTAGACCCGGACAGTTCTCTCTGCAGCCAGGCTGAGAGCAGCTGCCTGGGTGAATTTAATGTCCTGTGATTCTGCTTCCCCACCTCCAGGGCAGGTTCCTCATTCTTTTCTGCTCCTCAGGTCCATGTGAAATCGGAGGTCCTCGCTACCAAGTTGTCACAAGAAATAAACTATGCAAAGAGCCTGTACTATGAACAGCAACTTATGTTAAGACTCAGTGAAAACCAGGAGCAGTTGGAGCTGGACTCCTGAAGCATCCCAGCGGCTGGAGGGAGGCGCTCCCAGACCCAAACCCCACGCCAATCAGGAGCAGAGGCCCACAGACTGGGCTCAAATTAGAGGCAAAACCGGAATACGGTTCGGGGGACGATATCAAGGAATGAGGGAAAGTAAATGGTGAGAAGGGAGGATACAAACGGAAAGCAACTGTAGTAATTTCTGGAGCGGGGGTTACTTTAGATTATGGGGAAGTAATTTTAAAAGGTATTGGTTGAATAACGTAAGAAGAAAAAGTGTACTGAGATGAATCTAATTTTTAGATTGCTCTGTATTTTGTTAACATGTGTATATGTACAACTGTGTGTTTGTAAATATAGAGGCACGTCTCCGAACAGGCCCTATAATGTGTGTAAAGGCTTGTTAACTGTAAAGTAATATAAACGTATATTGGATCTTCTATTGCACTAATTCCCAATGTCCGATTCAGGGTACTCTCTGTAAAAAGGCACTGTTGGAAGTTGAAGAATGTTATGTGTTCGTTTTGGAATCTAGAGTAGTCACAGCAGAGCGGACTGAGACTGAAGGTGCCTTTGAAACCTGCACTTCCCCAGGTGGAGCTGTGAGCCAAAATATTCAGAACCAGAGCTGGCCCTTCGACAGAGATGGACGAGAGTGGCTCGGGGAGCCATCTTTTATTTATTTCTCACCCCTGTTTCAAAGATAGCCCTTAGATGAACACAAATTATTATTTTTTATCTGCCTATCAATTCGGCTTTCTCTTGATAAGTCTCGCCAAACTTTGAGATAAAACTGTGTTCTGTTGCTGCATACACGTGTGTGCGTGCACACACACACACACACAAACACACACACACCAGCATTGTAATTTTCTCTTGGGTTATCGTTGGAGAGGGTCAATTTGAAACATTGATAGGCTCTGTTGATTTAAAAGGGGAAGACATCCCATAGAACTCTTTGTTTTAACAAATCAAAAATCCATAAATTTATCAAAAATCCACAGTAAGAATGTTCTTCATCCAGGACAGCAACAGAGAAGAAGGACCGGGGACTCTTTTGAATAAAGAAAACCATAGGCAGGCACCCAACTCCATAGCCCTGGGGACACAGCGATGGTAACACTAGGACAAGAAGGGAGAGGGAGGGAGAGAGTCTGAGAAAAGGGAATGAAATTTGAGTATTAAAAAGCTGTTTTTGTAAGTTCTCATGGTACCAAGATTTGGCCAAAATATCTCTTGTCCTTGGTTTTAAGTAACAACCAGGAGCAAGGCTGGTATGAGTGCCCCCTCCTTGGATCTTGTTGTTGGTGTTTCCCTTTTCTATAAAGAAGAGACAAGTTGGGGGAGTGTGAGGGACCTCACTCTACAATGAATGACTAGCCTTCTGATTTTTAAATTTTTATTTACATAAAGCGAATCCGTTTCTCCAACCTTGTCACATGTAGCCGAGAGCTAAGACGACTCAATGGATCAGTGGATCTGTAGAAGGCTTGGGTGTTTGTAACTTGTGACCCAAACCCTTCCAAGACACAAATGAAGCTGATCTTTCTGTCTCTTCCCCCCTCTTTTTCTCTCCTCCTCCTTCTCCCTCTCCGTGTGTGTGTGTGTGTGTGTGTGTGTGTGTGTGTGTGTTCATTCAGAGACGCAGGAAGGGCGCTTTAGCATAAGTGTTTTAAGTGCTTTAGCTAAACAGTGTTTTCAAGGATCACCTTGTACCTTGTACCTCGTTTATATGGTCTTCACTGGACTCTAAGTTCATGGACTGCAGAACGGAAACTTGGCTTTTGAAGGGTTGGGGTGGGTTTTGGGTCGGTTGGCTGGATGGCTGGCTGGCTGGCTTTCGCTGGGCAGCAGTCAGGATTGTGTCAGCCTCACACACAGGATCCGCAGTCCACGGCCGGAGTGTTACTTCCTGCACGTCTAGTGGCCTTCCTCACCAGCCTCCGTCCCTGCACCCCACAAGTTTGGCTTGTGGTTTTGTCATCAGTAACCCACTGCCTGAGATGGTGATCTCTTCAAGATGAGACTCTCAGAAAGGTTGATTGTTTGCGTCAGTGAGCCTTCTGTCACTCTCTGGAATGAATCTGTACCGGATTGAGGAGCTTAGTATTACTAAAGAAAAGAAGTCTGCCTTCTGCCCCCAGCAGCAGCTGGGTATTCTGGGCTCTGACTGCAGAAAGCTGGTTGCGGGACGGTGCTTCCCAGAGGACTCCAGAGAGGTGTTCGGAGGCCCTTCCCCCACTCCTTTCTAATTTTAATCAGCTCTTGAAATAGTTGCCCATCTCCTGATTGCACAACTCCTCTCTGACATTTGCGCCTTAGAATGTTCAAATGGGATCCAAAGACCACATGAGCTGGGGGTGTGGGGGTGGGGATGGACGCCCACTGAGAGCTTCTCAAGCTCTCCCCTGCCCTGACAGCCCTCGTGCCAGGCGTGGCGATAAGGTTTCAGGGGCTCTGGACATAGTTTCCTGGTTGGCCAGGAAAAACTCCAACGCTGCAGAGGAAGCAGGCCCTGGCCCTGGCTCCGTGAATGCCCCGTTGACTAAGGAGAAATTGGATAAGGAGAAAGCAGAAGCCGTCCTAGAGCCCTGCGCCAGCACAGCTGGCCAGCCATGTCGCTGCCTAACCAGAGCTGCTTTTCTCTGCCCGCTGGAAAGGCCAGCCAGAGGTCAGCGCGTCCCCACACCCCG
This sequence comes from Rhinolophus ferrumequinum, assembly GCF_004115265.2. Lineage (NCBI taxonomy): Eukaryota > Metazoa > Chordata > Mammalia > Chiroptera > Rhinolophidae > Rhinolophus > Rhinolophus ferrumequinum. Next base: position 8,572,454 of record NC_046292.1, read on the forward strand.
GGCGGGCCTGGCCGCCACTCACTGCAAAACACAACGGCAGCCTGTTACCAGCCCGAGTGTCTCGCTGCTGGGTGGGCACTCACCTCCGTGCAGAAGGCCCCAGGGCCACTTTGTGTTTAAGCATCATCTGTGCCTCCAGATGCCATCGTAGCTGCTTGATAAAACTCTGAAAACAAAGTATCTGGTTCACCATGTAAACACTATTACGATCACCAATGTGTTAAGACTCTCTAACCTGTTTCCCGTATCAGAGTCATTATTTTTCTTCCTGTGGAATAAAATGCTTTGTTGACTTCCCAGACGTGTTGTTTTCTTCTGGTTTCTTGCTGTTCCGTAGATTCTAGAACCATCATCAATGACAAATGCCAAACGTTTTACGTTCCCAATACCATATGCCCTCTCTTTTTCCTCGCCCCAGGGAAGCACATTACTAGGACGAAGCCTGCACCTTGAGCCGTCCTTCACTTTACAAGAGTTTGCAGCACTTTCCGTTCTCCAGGCCCCTGGTTTCATGTCGGCTGCTCCCCACCCTACCACTCTGAGGGTGCTGGCCTGGGCCTGGCAGGATGGGAATTGTCTTCTACCGAGGAGGGGAGACTTCAGGGAGAACAGCTTTGGAGTTCACTAGGGGTATGTTAAGTTCAAGGTGCCTACTTGATTGATACCCCCAGGAGATGGCAGGAAGGCAGGTGGCCATCGGAGTCTGGAATTCAAGACTAAAGCCCAGACCAGAGGTTTCCCATTGGGCGTCATCAGCGTACAAATGACAGGCGGACGGGCCGAGCCTGAATGAAATTCCCAAAGGGCTGAGTGTGGGTAGCAAAAGGAACAGAGGCCCCAGTCTGAGCCCTGGGGCTCCCCAAAGTTGAGAGTTTAGACGGATGGAGAGGAACAGGAAGGGGGACTGAGCAGGACCATCCAGAGACAGACATGAAACCTGGAACGTGGGTCCTGGAAGCAGAGTCCAGAAAGATTTCCGAGAGCAGGGAGATGAACTATGAAATGCTGCCGATAAATCCAGTAGAGTGAAGACCATCCATCAGTTAATACTGGATTTATGGCATCAAGGTCACTGGAGACCTTCCTTCCTAAGAGCAGTTGGAGTGGAATGGTGAGGGTGAATGCCGGGTTGGAGTCGTCTTTTTTTTTTTTTTTTAATAAATTTTAATTGGGGAATATTGGGTGTCTTCAGGGAGTTGTCCTTCAATCTAGTTGTGGAGGGCGCAGCTCAGCTCCAAGTCCAGTTGCCGTTTTCCATCTTTAGTTACAGGGGATGCAGCCCGCCATCCCATGCGGGAATTGAACCGACAACCTTGTTGTTGAGAGCTCGCGCTCTTACCAACTGAGCCATCCGGCCGGCCGCCCCTCCGGAAGCTCAGCGGCAGCTCGTTGTCTTCAGTCTAGTTGTGGAGGGCGCAGCTCACTGGCCCATGTGGGACTCGAACCGACGACCCAGTTCAAAGCTCGCACTCTAACCAACTGAGCCATCCAGCCACCCCTGGAGTCGTTTTAAGAGACAAATGGAAGAAGAGGAATTCAAGATGATATTGACAGCTCTCTAGAGTGATCTGGCTATAAACGGAGGGAGAGAAGTGGCTGGTGCTTCATGGGAGAAGAGCGACAATGAAGGAGGGAAGTAAAAGGAGAGAAGGGAGATGAGCTGGCCAGGAAGATGAGTGGATGAGGTAGAAACGTCAGGAGATCGTCATTTGGTTGTTTCTGTTTCCTCAGGGAGTTGAGTGGCGAGTGAGTACAGGACAGGAGGTGGAGATTTGGAGAGAGGGGAGAAGATGTGAAACAGTGATTTAGGACAAGGGGAAAGTGAACAGACCAGACAGTTAAATCGAGGTTGGTGGTGATGAATTTAAAATGAGACCAGGCCGCCTGGTTGTTTTTCTCTAGACGCATTCACCATGAAATAGGCAAAGAATTGAATTAATCAAGAAGTGTTCCCTCTCGTGTGTTCAAACGCCCCGTCCAGCGTTGCCCACTTGAACTCGACAAGAGCCCATCAGAACCAAATGTCCAACAGAAATCCAAGAGCTCAAGAGAAGGCAGAAGCTGCATTCATCTAAAGAATACTTCCTCTCTAAGTGGGGGAGACCATGGGAGATACAGCTAACACCCCCAGATGAGAGCACAACTAGAATATTTCAGGGCTGCCAGGGTAGTGGGGCAGTGTTTCCAGACGAGCTGTCCCAGCGTAGGACAAGGAGAAACTTGGCACAGAAAGGGTGTGCCTGTGACATCTCCTTCGGCCAGCTCAGGGTGCCACCCTTCAGGTACCAACTGATTACAAGACCAGGGCCTGAGGAGCAGTCGCTGCGCCAGGCTAAATTTCTCTGGCTGGAAGACGATTTTCGAGCAATCGTCGATACCGAAGAAAGAAGAAAGGAACTGTCTGTGGAATAATCCTGTTGAAACTTAAAAATTTGTTGTTTAAGTTTTTTATACAAATGCAAAACAAAAATACAATTTCACATATATGTCCTATCACACCCAGGCAGTTACTGCTGTATTTTTCCCCTTTGTTCCCCCACCCACTATCACCCCCTTTCTACTTCACCTCGAAACTAATCGCCTCCCGTGTTGTCCTATTCTCATTAGGCTCATGTAGGTAAGTATATGCAGGCATGTATATAGATATATGTATTCGTATAGAGTTTCCTGACATTTGTTTCTATAAAGTTGGACTCATACGTACTGTCTTGCAACTCCTCCGTGTTACCCCCTGGTTGGCGTAACTGTATTCTCTTCAGTGCTGCGTAGTAGCTGATGCTGCACATGTCCTGTGACTCAACTATTCCATATAACAACAACTATTACTAGGACCGTATTGATGTGCATTCCCTAAGTTTTCAGTCCCTCCGACCCTGCCCCCCCAAGAACACCACTACAATAAACAGCCCCCCGTTTATGTGTTTGGGCACTAATTTTATTTCTATGCAAGATCACTCTCCTAAAATGCTAGCAGGAACATGGCAGGTTGCAGCCATCTGGGAGCACCCTCTTCCTGCACCTCCGCCAACCAGCCTGATGGGTACAAACTGGTATCTCAATCTTTATTTTGCATTTCCCTAGCAGTAAACTTGACCATCTTTTCATTTGTTTGTAAAAAGTTTAAGTTAAGAATGGCTGCTGAATTGCAGCAAATGCCCTTTCAGCAACTCTTCTTATGACCGTTACTGTTTTTTTCCATTAATTATTTAATGTGATAACGTTATGTTGATAGATTTCCTCATCCCACATCATCTTTAGTCTCTAACATAAGCCCCATTTGGTCATAATGTGTTAATTTATTATTCTTTTGATACATTTCCTGGTTTTATTTGCTAGTTTTTTTGAGTATTTGCTAGTTTTTTTGCATCTTTAAAGTGAGAGGTCTGTGATTTTCCTTTTTCTTAGTATCTCCATCAGATTTTAGAATTAAAATTATGGTACCTTCATAAAGTGGACTGGGGATTTTCTACCATTTTCTATGGTTTGCAATGCTTAAATTACATTAGAATTTCCTGTTCTAGTTTTTTAAAGTTAGATGAAAGTAGGCCACAAACTCATCAGCTTCCAGAATCTTTTCCAGTGGTTCCCTTTAATCACTGTCCCATGTGCCCAATGCTAATTGGAATATTCATAATAGTTGGTGGTGCACATGTCCGATTTCTTTATAGGTCAATTTTGGTGGCATTTTTGGTTTTTAAAAATCATTCAGTTCTCTTAGATGTTTTAATTTGTTGCCATACACTTGCATGTATTCTCTCAAAATTATTTTAATACCTCCTACATCTGGTTATTTTTCCTTTCTCATTCCTAATCTTGCATCTTGTTACCTTTTATTTTTTCATAAATAAGTTTTTGAGGAAGTTACTATTCTTTTCCAAGAACCAGTTGGGATTTGTTTTTCCTTGCTACTTTGTTTTTATTCTATTGATTTTAATCTTTGATTTCTCTTAGCTGCTTGTTTTGATTTATTTTACTATTCTTGTTTTCTAAGGTAAGTACTTAGCTTTATTTTGTTTTTTTTCACCTTCTTGAATAATGAGGGCATTTTAAGGTTATAAATTTTCTTCTGAATACAGCTTTGTTTATCTCATAGATTTTGGTATTAAACATTCTTTCATTTATATGGTTTTTAATTTTAGTTTCGATTTCTTCTGTGGTCTAAGAACCACCTAGGAATATGTTTATAATTTCTAAATGTTAAAAAAATTTAGCTTCCCTAAATTAGTTATTTCAAATATTGGATTATAATCGGTAAATATACCTTGAAGATGTCTACATTTTAAAATAAAAATCTGGTGTGTTTGGTTTTTTTCCAGTCCAGGTAGTTAATCAATTTTTATAAATGTTCCATGAACATGTGAAACAAAAGTATATTCTCTTTGAGGCATGTGAAGACAGTAGGTAGGTAAGTAGGCAAATGGATGCGTACATACGTACCATGTTTCCCTGAAAATAAGACCTAGCTGAACCATCAGCTCTAATGCATCTTTTGGAGCAAAAATTAATATAAGACCCGGTCTTAGTTTAATATAAGACCGAGTCTTTATAATATAATTAATATAATATATTATACCGAGTCTTATATTAATTTTTGCTCCAAAAGATGCATGAGAGTTGATGGTCCAGCTAAGTCTCATCTTCAGGGAAACATGGTACTTAGAGATACAAGTTTATAGCCTATGTTAATCCTGTATGATCTTACTTATTTTGTGTTTAAGAGAGCTCTGACCTCCATCTTCAAGTGGCCAGAGAAGCAATTTCTAATTTCCGCTGTACTCCTTAGAAATGGCAGTAAGTCTTTAAAGTAACAAAGTTAGAAGAAAGAAGAAAACATAGCAGCCAAGTACGTAATCCAGCTGGAACTTGAGGAGGATGTGATGCAGGACAGTGGCACTCCAGCACTGCCTTCCCTTCCCCAGGAGCTGGGCCCACCCCCTTGCTGATCTCAAGAGGAGCCAGGCCATCGTCTCCCACAGTCCTCACCCAAGCAGCATACCCAGTAAGTGGTGCCGCGGGATAATAAAACGTCACACCTAATGCTTATTCTGGTCTGACTCAAAAGCACCAGAATGGGTACATGTTGCCTTAGAGGAAACGTATGGATCTAGACCAACTTGACCCTTGGAAACCCTGGGCAAGTAAGCCCCAGAGGGAGGTAGTGTGTGGGGAGAGGGCAGGGAGAGGTTCTGAGATGACTCCCAGGGCCACTTTAGGGGGGCAAAGGGCTGCCTTTGGGGCATGTTTTGCTAAAGCACGTAACTTCAGAGGTACACAGAAACTTCTGGGAAGTTTGGCCAAGCCTGCAGAAAGGCAGCTCTCCATTCTGTTAGATGGTTTGTCCACAGAGACACCCATCCCTAGGAGCTCCCAGACAACACTGGTGAGTGATTCCAGCATCACTAAGCCTCTGCCAGCCCTTGCTGTGGGCATCTACCCGGGTGCCAGGCTCGGTGCTGGGGGCCAGAGATATGCAGTGGATATTGCTGCATATCTGGCTGCCCTCACTGGGTTGGCGGACATCAGGGTGGGGCAAGGAAGACGTCACAGGGGAAGAGGCAGGTAGCCTGAGTCCAGGAGGGCCGAGAGGAACCAGAGGCAGGGGAAAGGGCGGTCCATGTGTGAAGTCCGGGAGGCGACGCTGCCCAGCACGTCGGAAGGCCAGGGTCTCAGACTGGCTGGAGAGTAGTCACAGGAGGCCGGAGACTTGGCCAGGGGCCAGATCATGTTGGATTTGGTAAGGGGGAAGGTGTTAGGCTGAGGATTTCACTGCAAAATTGGCATCTCAAAAAATACCTCTCTGGCCGCAAAATGGAGACCAGGTCAAATGAGTCAAGAGGGGAAGGCTGTGCAGTAGTGCAGGTGAGAAGTAACGGTGCTTGCGCGAGGAAAGGGCAGTGGAGACGGAGAGAGCAATAGACTTGGGAAGTGTTTTCGAAGAATAGATGAAACAGCGGGATTAATTTAATGTAGAGGATTAGGGGAAAGGCGGCATCAAGGGTAGTTCCCAGCGGAAGTAACCAGGTGACTGGCAATGTGATTCCTGAGATGGGGCAACATTAGAGGAATAGCAGGATGTTTGTGGCTGGTGTCCATTTACCGACTGTTAAATATTTGTTGAATGTTAAATGAATAGATGAAGTAGAAATAGTGAGTGTCCTTCCCTGTGACAGAGTGGCGATAGAATGGTCGTCCCATGACCGACATACCAAGGGTGGGAGTGGTGGCCTGGGTGCCTGTAGACAATTAAAAAACAATCGTGAAACGAGGACTAAAAGCCAGTCTTCTTTTTCTCATCATGCACTTGGCAATTCTAAACAAAATCTGATAAAAATTCTCCACCCTCAAAAATCTTGAGCGACTTTAACTTCTGTTGAGTTGTTATAATATGCATGTAAGCTTCAAAGTAGCCCATTCGTATTCCTTATCCTTTAATAAAGTATGTATTCCACATGGAAGTTAATTCTGAGAACCCCTGTTATGCAGTGGCCCCCCGCCGCTCCCCACAAACACACACACACACACACACACACACACACATTCAGCTATATACCTTCGTTTTGAGAGACAGTCTAATAATTTGGAGTTGTTCAAGCCTACAACGTGAGGCTTAGTTCAAGTCTCCAACCCCGTGTTCCTACATATCCCTGTTTAAATAGTATATTTGAAGTAAACGATGATAGACAGTGATCATAAAGATGAAGCAATAGAGCTTGAATTGCTTCAGTTCTGTCGTTCTGTGTGACCACTTGCAATTGTTATTTGTGTTGAAAATGTTAAACAGTGAAACAGAGTGCAGATCATGAAGTATAATATTTTTGTTTGGAAATGCAAATTTTAGTTCCTAAATGAAATGTAAAGAAACTAAAGCATTATATCAGTGGAATGATTTATTAGTTGCCAAAATCATACCTTTTGCATATATATTGATTTTATTAAAATGCAGTTACTAGTTACTGGGCATTTAATTAAATAAACATTTGTTATATATTAGGTTGGTGCAAAACTTATTGCGGTTTAAAAGGTTAAAAATATTTGCAAAAACCGCAATTACTTTTGCGCCAACATAATAGGTTTATAATAACAACAAAAAAAAGAATCAAGCCATCCAGTAAATATAAAATATAAACATAAAAGCAATATTAAAATATTAAGTAGTTCTGCCCTTTTTTGTACTATATTTATTTAATTTTTACTGACATAATTATTTATTTCAAAAGTTGTATTATAGAATTGTACACTTGAAACCTATATAATTTTATTAACCAATGTCATCCCAATAAATTTAAATTAAAATTTTTTATAAGAAGAAAGAAAAAAGAAATCAATACCTGTGTATAACAAATTCAATAGAATTTTTTCAGTCTGCATTCTTGTTACTATTATTTGTTTTGTTACTGATTATTACTGAAGATAATTTTGTCATATCAAAGACAAGAGTATTAAAAAATGATCTTCTTGGTTTTAAGTATACTAGGTACACTCCTGATCCAAGATGAGGATCCCAGGGGATGTCGAAGTCGGCCATTCCTGAAGATGGGATTGGAATTGGGTCTGACAACCAGGGAGACCAGATTGGGTCATAGCCCTTAAAGATGAGGATGAGAGGACTTCACAGAAGGATTGAAACATGAAGCACATCGTTAGTACAACCTGAATGAGAGGAGGGAAAGGCAAATGAGAGAGGCAAGATCTAGAATGAGGGAACCCTGAACTTGAATTTGTACTGGTTTGGAATTAACTGTTTTCCAATCCTTTGCCCCACCGTGTTCCACTCCACACCAGTCCTGCCCCCACAGGTAACTACTTTTCCAATTTCTTCTTGTATTTACTTCCATTTTTCCAACTATAATGTTTCAACCACCTATTCTTCACTTCTTTCCATCAGCAGTTATCTACTGATTTTCTACAGTGGAGGATTAGGATTTGTTCCTTTCTACCCCTCCACACCCACCAGATACTCCACACTGACAAAAGAAAAGAGGGACATCATTACAGGTCCTATAGACATTTAAAAGATGACAAGGGGATACTGAGTAACTTTTTGCACTTAAATCTACAACTCAGATAAAGTAGATATATGTTTCATGAAAGGCACAAATTACCAAAACTGACTGAAGAAATAGAAAATCTGAATACATCTATTTAAAACACTGAATTTGTAATTAAAAACCTTCCCACAAAGAAAAGTCCAGGCCCAGATGGCTTCACTTGTTAAAGCCATCAAACACTTAAGGAAAAATTAATATCAATTCTATGCAAGTTCTTTCAGAAAATAGAGGCAAAAGCACTTTCCAAATTATTGTATGAGGTCGGTAATACTCTGAAACCAAAACCAGACAGAAGTTTTACAAGAAAGTAAAGACCAATATCTCTCATGAACATAGATGCAAAATTTTTAAACAATCTTTTTAGCAAATTAGCTCAATGAGTTATATAACCCAAGTGAAAATAAGCAAACATTTCAACAAACACTTCATAAAAAAAAATATACAAAAGGCCAAAAAGCACATGAAAACCATGCAATACCACTCTCAGGGAAATGCAAATTAAAACCACAATTTAATACCACCACACACCTGTAGAGTAATTAAGAGAAATACCACCACACACCTGTAGAGTAATTAAAGTTAAAACGTTTGACAACAGCAACTATTGGCAAGGAAGTGGAGCACATGGAATTCTCATACAGTGCTGGTGGGAATGAAAGACTGTTTGGAAAACGGCTTGGCAATTTCTCAAAGAGTTAAACATACACTCACCATATGACCCATCAGTTCTACTCCCTAGGTCTCATGAAAAATGGAAACGTGTCCATACAAAGACTTGTACACAAACGTTTAATCATAATAACCAAATACTGGAAATGAATCAAATGTCCATCAACAGGTGAATGGATAAACAAATTGAAGTGTAACGTACGGATGGAACACTACTCAGCAAGAGACATGAACAAACCAGTGGCACACAAAGCCACATGGCTGAATCTTGAAATCGTGCTAAGCAAAAGAAGGGTGAGCCATTGTTTCTTCTGGAAATAGACCCTAAATTCCTTTTGGGAAAGCCATCTCTTACCCACCCAAATGTGGATACGTGAAATCCAATTGCCAATTAGTGTAATCCTGTCCCTGGATACAGGAATTGGTTGTGGAATGGACACTTGGTCCAATCAGAGTGAATCCAGGGAGTTGGGCAGAAGCTACCAGGTAGAGATGCTTTCTTTCCACTGGACTTGAGGCTGGAGCTGCCGGGAACCAGCGTGTAGGGCGGGCCTGCCCTAGAGTGAAGCAAAATAGAGAGAGGCCGACCTGAGACATGAAGAGAGACCAGATTGTGAGGACATCACTTGAGGCCCTGGGCTTTGCTTGAGTTGGTTCAAAGGTCCATTTGTTTACGAAGATCGCTTGTAACAGGAAGGGTCTTACAGATGGAGAACCGGAAGGTGGAAGTTTCATTTTGGACACATTAAACATGGGGCCCTTTGGAACATCCAGTTAGCAGTGTTGGCAAGATAAAGATTTGGGAGTCATTGCTTTGGAGATGAAAGTTTAAATAAACTACGGAGTAAAAGACATTGCACAGAGGGTGTGAAGTGAGAAGAGATAAGGGCTGAGGTCAGAACCTGTGGGAGACCTGATGGAAGTGTCGGGAGAGCAGGGCAGTCAGGAGGGGAGAACGGCAGAGGGAATGTTCTGGGGGGAAGGGCTCAGGAGGCAGAGACTGGGCAGTGGGGTCCAGCTCTGCTCTGAGGTCAGGTTGAGCAAGACTGAAAAGAAGCTAATGGACTTGGAAACTCAGCCATCGGTGACCTTCTCCCCAGCAGTTCTGGGCATGGTGGCGTTGAAATATCAGGAGCCAAACAGGAGGAATTTTTCAAATTTGGCTGTAGGAGAGAGGGAGGATGTTTATTTTTTTTCTTTTTAGGTGTTTTAAAGGAAATAAAATCGGAAGGTAGGCATGCTTGTGAACAGGAAAGAAGCAGCCAGTGGAAAGGGGGATGGCGAAGGAGAAAGAGAATAACTCAGTGTGAGTGGGATGACAAGAAATGGAATCTTAGAGGCCAGGACAGAAAGCCCGACAGCAAAGAGTGGCCCTCGTGCTTCTCAGACGTGTCCGGTTGTATTTTGGTACATTAACCAGTGTGTTTACGTTCTCAGTTGTGTTTACTCCCAATCAAACTAGACTGTGAGGGCTCAGTGCCTCATGAGGGGTCGGTATCATCAATGAGGGAGCAGAAACAGGACTGGGAGAGAATCAAGGTTGTGTTATAGGAACCAGACCACACACAGTTATGGGCAGAGCCTGGGCGGTGAAGGCTGAAATGGGGTGAGAAGGTCAGAACAAGGTCATTAACCTCTCCGGATGGATGGAGAGTAGGACTGAGGAGGGGCCCAGGTGGACATCTTTGAAAGGTTTTTGACTCTGTTGCTGCCCTCTGTGAGTCTGCAGCAAAGACTGTGGTGGGGTGAGTGTCGGTCAGCGAGGCTGGCCATCAGGAGTAAGAGCTGGCTGCAGGACAAGAGCAAAGAAAGCCTGGAATCGACCAGCCTTTTAGGTCTGTTTCTCACCGGCCTTTTAGGTCTGTTTCTCACCGCCTTGACCCATCGATGACCTTCCAGGCATAGTGGCTGGGCTCACCCTTGTCTCCCAAATCTCATGCATCCTCCCCTTTTGGCAGCTCTACCTCGGAACCAGAGGGATTCTGTGAAATGCAGCTGTTAGTGTTACCAAGTAGACCAGTACTGTCCTATAGAAATACAATGCAAGTCACGTAATTTAAAATGTTAAAGGAGTCACATTTTATGGACAGGAAAAAGAAATGGGAAATTAATTTTCAGAATATACTGAACTCACTATGTCCAAAATATGACCAAGTGTTAGTCAATATAAAAAGTATTAAGGAGATACTTTCTGTACCTATTTTGCACTACATTTTCAAAATCTGGCGTTGTGTTTTATCCTTTCAGAGAGTATCAGTTCAGACTAGGCACATTTCAGTAGTCACGGGTAGCTGGCATTTGCCGTCTTGGATAGAACAGAAGTAGAGGACAGGACCATCCACTATGGGCTGTTACACAGAAATGCAAAAAAAATGCTTTGGGAAGTGTCTGGATTCTGGGCCCTCGGGCAACGCAGGCCTGGCACATGCTGTGAAGACCCGGTTCATGCACAGCGGTGGGTAACAGGGTTTTGACAGAGCCACATGGGAAGGCTCCTCTGCCCCAGGGCCTCCCAGGTTCTCCCTCCCCCCACCCCTGCCCCCCGCCTTGGGGCCATACAGGCCACCATGAGGATCCAGACCTCTGAGTTAAGGCCTTGACTTTTGAGGAATTTTCTGATGGGCAAAGAGCAGATTCCTACCAGGTACTTAGCCTCAGTTTGGGGGCTCGTGGATCTATTTAGTTTTGGAACTCTGTGGGGAGCACTCATCTGGATGAGAAGAGGGTGCAGAACAGTGGAGAAGGGAAGCAAGCCTGGTGCTGGAAGAATGCAAGGCCCACGGGCTGTCAGGAGCAACCAGTTTTCTCACAGCTGGATGCCCGGTGTGGGTCGGCCTGGCCCTGTCATTTCCGGTCCATCCGAGGACTGCCTGTCAGCCTTAGGGCAGATCAGTCCACGTCTATGGGCTCTGAAATGTGGGGAGCGTCTCACGGTGCTCTCAGGTCCACTGGAGTTCCCTGGGGGTCAGAAGAGGCAAGAGGGCCATCTGTTTCTCTTTGGCCTCCAAGAGCCTCGCTTTGCTTGCTAAACACCAACAACAGATTGGGCAACTCTGCAAAGAAAACCAAGGCCTCTGGCCGGCTGCCAGGGTGTTTCAAGTCCCAGGCACAGAGGCAGGAGATGGGCATGCGACAGGCACATGTGAAACAGACCAGGAAAAGCAAGCCAGCCGAGCCCTGGGTGGCCACGTCTGACCCAAAGGCTCCCGGACCTCAGGACAGCACTTCGTGGTCCCACACGGCAGCCAATTTATTTCAGAAGATGACACCAATTATGTTTAAAAAGCGCAGGCGTTGGGGGAAGGAGGCATTTGATCATCTTGCAGCTCCTTTTCTGGCCCTCAGCTTTGTTTTGTTAATCGAGTTATCTAGTCAAGAAGGCCCTCACAAATGACGGATGAGCATGTCTGGATATTAGTGTTTTAATTCAATAATTCATAATATTTAAAATATGTCAACAGATTGAAAATAGGAATGATGAATCTCTGGTTGTGGAGTATCTGCTAGTGATAGAGTGAGACTTTTTTCATCCTAAGCACAAAATAAGTGCTTAGCAAAGGTGACTGGCAGACTTATTTACAACTCTTATCTACTTATAGCCTTTATGGCCAGATGGTTGGGTTTAAATGTTCTTCATATTTTCTCAATGAAATTCCTGAAACACATGTATATAGAAGATAAAATGTCGGGTTTAAAAAGGGAACCAGAAGTAGAGTAGACTATGCTGAATGTTGTTTGTCAAGTGTTGCCTTCTGTGTTTGTTTTTATTTATGGTTACTTTATTTCCTCCCTCCCACTCCTGTCATCCAGTATCCAGTTTCCTGGTTTCTTGTGTATTTTTCCAGAGAGATACACACACAGAGACTAAATATAGACTCTCTATCCAGAGATAGAGATATAGATATAGATACAGGCAGTTATGTATATATTCATACGAGCGTGTGTATATGAAAATTATAAAAGCAGCCTTCTTGTCCCCAGCCTCTAGTGTTGGGATAGCTTCCTGTGACCAACTTGAATTATCTTGGGACAGAGATGTGGAGAAAAAAGAACAGGACCATACCACGTCTGAGAGGTTGGTGAGGATCCTGCCCCAGCTGCCCCCCGCCCATCCGCAGGAAGCCTGGCCATAGGACAAGGCCCAGTGTCTTGAGAAAGGTCCATTTCCCCTGACACAGAAACAACAACCCTCTGAGACCAGTTCTGCTTGTGCCCATATCCCTTCCTCCCTTGTCACTCAAGGACCTTGCACCGGCCGTTGTGCTCTCACTGGCCTGCATCTCCTCTTCCCACCCTCCTGGACTCTTCTCACCAGAGTACAAACGTGCTGTCCTTTCTCCCATCTTAATCTACACTGGACCTCATACCCCAATCCAGCCACTGCGCACATCTCTGCTCTCTTTCAAGTCAAATTCCTTAAAAGATTGGGGTTTCCCTCTCCACCTCCTCTTCTCACATTCTCTTTTTCAAAGCCTCTGTCTGTCTGTATTGATTTATGTCTGCTTTCTGTCAGTGTCTCAAAGAGCAGTGTTCAAATCTGTTATTGTGGATTTGTTGATGTCTTTTAATTCTGTCAGTTTTTGCTTCATGTATTGAAGCTATGTTATTAGAATTATTAACAGGACGCAATTAGCATTATTATGTCTTCTTATGAATTGTTTTTTTTTCCAGTATGCAGTATCTCTCTTTATCTCTGGAATGTTCTTTGTCCTGAAGTCTTCTTTGTCTGGTATTAACGTAGCCTCCCCAGCTTTCTTTTGATTCGTTTCCATGGTGTAGCTTTCCCCCAACCTGGTCCCTTCCTCCTTTGGGTGTCCCTATATTTAATGAACAGCGTATAGTTGGGTCTCATTCTCGTATCTCATTGTATATATACTCTCTGTCTTTCCTTTGGAATGTTTATTAGTCCATTCACGTTTAATGTAATTACTGGTGCGGTTGGGTTTCAGTCTACCATTTTTCTGTGTGTCTTCTATTCCAACTGCTCTTTGTTCCTTTGTTTTTTCCTTGCCTTTCTTATTTTGGATTGAGTACATTTTAGAATTACATTTTATGTCCTCTCAACTTTTTTAAAAAATAGACTTTATTTTTTAGAATAGTTTTAGGTCTGTAGCAAAACTGAGTGAAAAGTGGAGTTCTTATATACGCCCTTCCCTCAGTGTGTCACGTCCCTCACTGTCAGCTCCCACACCAGAGTGGTACATTTGTTATAGACGATGAACCTACATGTTTTACACATCATTGTCTTCTTGGCTTTTAAACATACTTGGTTTTTTTTGAGCGTTGCTCTAGAGATTACAATATTCATCCTGAACTTATCACAGTCTACCTCGAATTAATATCATATCATTTCTCATATTATTGTAAGAACTTTGAACAGCATAATTTCATTTATACCTTTTCTTCTCTTTGTGTTGTTGTCATATGTTTTGTTTCTGCATATATTATAAACGCCACCAGACAGGATTATTGTTTTTCTTTGACTAGTCAATAGTCTTTTAAATAAATGTTTGTAAATACCCACATATTTACCATTTCTGATGCGCTGTATTCCTTCCTGCAGATACATGCTTCTGTCTGGGATCATTTCTCTTTAGCCTAGAGAACATCATCAGTATTTGTTGTAGTGAAATTCTGCTGACAACAAATTATCTCAGTTTTGTTTTCCTGAAAATATCTTTATTTATCTTGAGTGCTGGAGGATATTTTCACTGGATAAAGAATTCGAGGTTGGCAGTTTTCTTTCAGCACTTGGTAGGTGTCATTCTTATTACTTTTTGGCTTCCAATGTTTGTGCTAAGTCAGCCATAATTCTTATTGTTCTTTTGAATATGATGGATTCTTTTTTTCTCTAGTTGATTTTTAAGAATGTTTATCTTTGGATTTTAGTAGTTTGACTGATGATCTAGGTATGGTATTTTTGTATTTATCCTCCTTTGGATGTACTAAGCATCGTGAATCTGGGTTGATAGGTGCCATTCATTTTGAAAAATGTTTGGCCATTATCTCTTCAGTTATTTTCTCTATCCCATGTTCTCTCTCTGCTTTCATTCTGGAACTCCAAGTATATTAGACTATTTAATGTTGTCCCACAGTTCTTGGATGCTTTGCTATGACTTATTTTTTTATTCTTTTTTTTTTTTCTCTCCTTGTGCTCCAGTCTGGATAATTTCTGCTGACCTCCTGTCTTTGAGTTTACAGATCCTTTTTTCTGCCATGTCCAATATGATATTAAGTGCTTCCAAAGAATTCTTCATTTCAGATACTGTATTTTTCAGTTCAGGAATTTCCATTTAAAAATGTTTCATTTCTATGCCAAATTTCCCATTGGCACAAATGTTTTGTTCACCTTTTCCATTGAATCCTTTAATACATCTATATATTTTAGTCTTTGTCTGCCATTTCCAACACATGGATTACATTGAAGTTACTGCTATTGACCTTTTTCTCTTGACTGTGTGTCACATCTCCTGCTTCTTTACATGTCTAATAACTTTTTATTATATGCTAAGCATTTTTGAATGTTACATTGTGGGGACTCTGGATTATGATATCATCCTCTAAAGAATACTGTTTTGTTTAGCTTTGCTTTTCTTCTGGTAAGCAGTTAAATAACTTGATCTTGTTGAGAATTGATTTTAGACTTTGTTAAGGAGGGTCTACTTCAATTTTCCCACAGTCCTAGGGTGAAACCATTACTTCTAGGTTATGTACTTACTTCTAAACAGTACCCTTTCTGGATTTTCAGTTGCATTCTCAGGGTTTTCGCTGAGTTCTCGCCTCTCTGGATGCTTCAGAAGTACAATAGCACTTCAGCACTGAGACCTCTGAAATCTCTGTTCAGCCTCGGTTCCCAAGGAGGTGTTTTGCTAGGCCTTGTGGAGTCTTGCCCTGTGCATGTACACCTTAGGACTCAGCTACAGATCTGAATGGCATGCGTGCGCAAATTTTGGGGCTCCATCTCTGCTAATGCTTCTCTGTGGTTCCCTCAGATTCTAGCTGTTTTAGCAGCCCTAAACGCTGAACTCTCTTTTATCCGCCAACTGAGACTATACTCTCTGCTTGGCATTTGCTTCCCTGTGCCACCATTTGAAAATTACCCCTAGGCAGAAAGTCAAGTTGAATGTGGAGGTCAGCCTTTGCGCTTCCCTTCTCTTAAGGATCATAGCTTTGCATTGGCTGTGGTTCAATGACTGATAATGATTGTTTCATATATTTCGTCCAGTATTACAGTTATTTGTGACAGGAAGATAAGTCCAATACCAGCCACTCTGCCACGGATAGAACCAGAAATGTCTCCTATTCTTCTCTGAGCCCTTTTCAATTAAACTTTTATCCTCAAGACCTCCTTTTCAAGGTCATCAATGGCTTCTATTTTGTCAACTCTAATCTTCGTTATAAGGCTGCATCTAACCTGAACAATCAGCAGCATTCTCCATTGTTGATGGCTCTCTTCTTCTTGGAACCTCCCCCCTTTTTTTTTCACTTGGCTTCCAGGAAAGCCATCGTTTCTTGGTTTTCCTCCTACCTCACTGACAGCTCCTCTTTAGTCTTCTTTGCTGGTTTCTCCTCGTCGTCTTCGCCTCGAAATGCTGAAAAAACTCAGAGCTCACTGTCAGATCTCTTCTTTGCTCCAGCTGTAATCTTCTTGGTTAGCTCATTGAATCCCGAGGCGTTAAATACCATCTACATATTCACAATTCTCAAGTTTATATCTCCAGCCTGATCTCTGCCCTGAAATCCAGACTTGGAGCTCCAACTGCCTTTTCAGCATCTCCACACAGAAGTCGTAAAAGCACCCTAAACTTAGTTTGTCTAAAACAGAACTCAGAGGTAGGTTTCTTTGTTTGTTTGTTTTTCCCTTCGCAAGCCCCTCTCTACCTTGGTCTTATCCATCTTAATAAATAACTGCAATCTTCCAGTTGTTCAGGTCAACAATTTGGGAGTTGTCCTTGAAGCATCTCTTTAACTCAAACTCCACATCCAGTCCACCAGAAAATCTTATCCATCTCCTCACCATCATCTGTCTGCTGGATGTTCACAGTCGCCTCCTGAACAGTTTCCTTGCTTCCTCCCTTGCCCCCTGGACCAGCCGGGAGCACAGCAGGATATAGATGGCACACTCAGAGGACATGGTTGCAGAGAGGTTATCAAAGGGGTGATTACAAGGTATGGGTGTGGTCAAGGGCACCAACAAGAGACATCCTGTTGTCACCCCCAGGACCAGTGAGAGTTATAGATGCTGGAAAGGGCCACCTCATGGGAGGAGCCATGACCTTGGGTGAAAAGGTCAGCTACTGTCAAACTACAGCCCGGCAGAGAGAGAGGCAAGGGACTCTGATCACCTGCCACTGTCTCCCATAGGTTGAACCTCACTGGAAGCCAGAAGGCTGGGAGTCCAATCGATACAGTCCATGGAGGTTAGCCTCCCAGGGCAGGGAGGGGGAGAGAAGAGGAGAGTGGATTTAGAGGGCAAATGTGGGCATATCCATCAAATCCCATCTCCTCCCCACATACACACACACCTGGGGCCGTTCTCCAGGTAGCAGCCAGAGCGATCCGTTCACTCCCGCAAGACAAAGGGAATAGCAGAGCCCAGAGCTGGATGGACCTGAGTCTGGCTAACACTCAGTGGAGGTGGGCAGCCTGCTGACCAGGAATTCTCATCATGGTTACATAAGTGAAAAACAAACTTCTCTTGTGTTTGAGTTAGCAAGAATTTGGGAGTCCATTTGTTACAGTTTAGCCCACTAACTGATACTTCCATAAGACGAGGGTCACCAGAGTGTCATCTCCACAGGGATGTTGGGAGAATGAAATAAGATATAATTTCTAAGGGCAATGTTGGCATATTGTAAACTCTCAAGCAATGATAACAATGATTATTATTTAACATTTGAAATGAATACATAATCATGCTATTATTCATTTTTTTCTAGTGCCTCGTTATAGGCTTTGGGGGATTTTTGCAGAGAATAGATGAATTGTGGAGAGTATGTATATAGATGGGAGGGGAGAATTACAGCCCCCCACCCCCGACCAAGAGGCTTCTGGTTCACTAGGTCTCCAGACAGGGAACCCAGGAGAGAAGAGCTTGTTCTACCCTCTACCCAGTAAAGCACCTCCCCTGGGATCACACGGATTCGCCAGTCTCCAGAGACAGTCTTAAGATATCATGCCTCCCAAAATCCACTCCCCTGGGGTCCCCTCCCACATGGAATCGGGGCTGGCCCATGACTCACTGTAGGATGGAGCAGAAGTTACTCTGTGCCTGTCCCAGGTCAGTGTCTCAAAAAGGCCTGGCACCTTCTACTCCTGCACTTTTAGGAGTCCTAGGTCATGATCAGTAGTATGGCTACCCTACGGGAGAAACCCCAACACTCTACGGAGATGGACAGAAATGCCCAGTCGTCCTAAGGAAGCAGTGAGCCCAGCCTTCTGGGTATCCCCACACAGGCACCACATACGTGCATCAGCTGTCTGGAAGCTCTCCGGCGCAGTGAAGCCCCAGCCAACATCATGCGGAGCTAAAGACTCACCTAGCTGAGCCCAGCTGACACTCGATACAAGAGGTAATAAAACGGTTTTTGTTTTAAGCCACGCAGTTTTGGGGTAGTTTGTTACATGGCAGCAGTCGGTTCATGTGAGTGGCCTTTGCGGCCTTGCATTTCCAGACCCCCCAGCCTTTCTCATTGCAGGGAAAACCAAGGGCGATGTTGCAACCAGACGCCCCGAGGGCCAGGGGTGGGAATTCACCAGGCTTTCTTGGGGGGGGGGGGGAGTGTCGGTGGCGCAGAGGCTGAGCTCAGTCGCTTGTCTCCATTCCTCTTCTTGATTGGCACTTTAATGAGGGCAGAAGGGGCTGACCCCCTGCCAGGGGGCCAGTTCATGCCCCGTTTATCTCACAGCTCCAGGCAGACTAGAACAACACTGCAGGCGAGCGGCAGGCCAGGAGCCCCCGCCCTCGGTGATGGATTGAGTGACCGCAGCGAGTTGGCAGCTGAAGTGTGTGGTGGCTGCACCGTCCTGTCAGCGTGCAACAAAGGGGCCGGCCTGGCCCTACTCACAAGCTGCTCTTCTAGGGGCTGGGCAAGAATGACAAGCAGCTCCCTCGGAGGGGCCGAGTTCCCTCCGCCTGCAGCCCCGTTTGCTGGAGAAACTGTCCTGAGGTCCAGGGGTGGTGCGTGGCTTTGGGGAATTCTTGGCTTGCAGGGAGAGCTGGTACAGGAAACTTCTTCCTCTCTGGCTCCTAGCTTCTGGGTCCAAGATTGGGCTAGGTTCTCAGCAAACACCCTCCACCCGGACTATGCTGGGCCTTTTACTTGCTGTGCAATCTTGAGTGAGTCTGACAACCTCTCTGGGCCTGAGAGCCCTCGTCTGTAGGAGGCTAATACTACTTATATCTCCATCACCAGGTTCTTGCGAGGATGAAATGACACTTGTGGGTCCTGCAAGCGAGGCCTCAGTTTACCTACGACCATCTCCCCAGCCTCCAGGACTAAGTCTGATGACTTGCTGAGAGCAGCCAGCGGTGGCAACGCTCCCTCTCCCCGAACTACTGCCGGTAACCATCACCAGGCACCAAACATCAGTACCACAGCCCCGCAGGGTAAGGTGAACCCATTTTAACACGTAGAGAAACTGAGGCTCAAGAAGTAAATCTGCCCAGAGTCCCACAGAGAGTAGAGATGGATCAGGAATTCCAGCCCAGAGTTGTCTGGCTCCAAAGTCTATGCAGACGTTCCCGAGGCCCCAAGTTATGAGCTGGAATTTCCCTGTAAGGACTGTGGGAAGCCAATGACAGCCCTGGGTGCTGCCGAGGGAGAGATCCAAAGCTTCATTTATAGAACACACTGCAAAGCCTGATGTGCTCCAGGTGGCCGTCACTCTCATGGTCCTGTGGCCACAGAGTGAACTTGAGTTCTGAGCTGGTCCCTGCGCCTCGAGGGAAATGCTCAGGGGACTTGCAGAGGTCTGGCCTCAGCCCTGCAATCCCCAGGTGTCAGTCCTCCCCCCAAGCCCATGGCCAGGACAGGACAGTCATGGGGGCCCCTGCTGCTTGGTCCCTAGCACTGGGGAGGGGAGCGGTCAGAGCGGACACCCTTCCTGGCCTTGCCTGGCCTCCCTGGGGGGGAAGAAACCGGTCTCCGGTCTCCGCTGGGAGGAGACTTCACCTCCTTGTGAACTCCCGAAGGCGGGAGGCCACTCCCCCACTGAGGTCAGAGAAAGTTCCAGGGTGACAGCGAGGTTCCACATGGCCCTCCCTCGCTCTCTGCCATGTGTCCTCCAAAAGTGAGCTTCTGACACCTCTCCTGCCATCAGATGAGGAGGGGGGCTGCCCAGGCGGGGCAGGGTCAGATGGGGCCCTGAGGGTGGGCTAAGCCATGAGAGGGGTCCCCTAAACACTGACCCTGCCTTTCATCCCAGAGTCCCAGTGGCCAACCCTGGACCCAGCTGACTGTTTCTTCCCACCCCAAGGACTTTGCATGTGCTGTTCCCTTTGTTATAAAAAACTCTTTTCCCCCTTTGCCTGGTTAACTCCCAGTCAGCCTTCAGAGCTCCCCTCCAATGTTGCCTCCTCTGGGAAGCCTTCCTTAACTGACACCCCTCCCTCCCCTCAGACCCCCAGTCAGAATAGGTCACATCCTGGTGTCATAGCCTTCAGAGCTCCACCAGCCCTTCCTTCATAACTCAGACATGTTATATGTCACTCTCTATTTACCTGTGTGATTATGTGGTTAATGGTGGGCCATCTCTGTGCACCTGGGTGTCCCCTGCCCCTAGCAGACAGCCTGGCACATGGCAGATGCTCAATAAATACTCACTGACTAGAATGACATCAGCCAGTGTGTGTCTCCCTGTAAACAGTGGGCTCCATTAGGGCAGGGACATACCTATTTTGTTCGCCATTATGTCCCCAAATTCAGCATTTTGCACGTAGAAGGCTCCCATTGGATACTCGATGCATGCACGAATTTGCTGCAAAAGAAAAAATAAAGCAAGAACAACCACCACAAAATCAAGAAAACTGCCTTCGTTTGGGACAAGAGCCCCTCAGAATGCGGAGATTCTGAGTCCTTTCATTTCAAAAGAATTGTTCCACATGCTTCAATGAGCCAAGTCCTCTTGGACAGTTGAGGGACAGGGTGACCCTAATGCAAACCAGGACAGCTCTGGGGAAGGAGCAGATGTGAAAAACCACAAATTTCCCAACATTCTAAATGTTATGACCAAAGGAAAATGTCAGGAAAAATGAGCTAAAGGCAGAGTGGCTACCATATATGAAGAGCTCATAAAAACAAACAAGAAGAAAAATCAAGAGTCCAATATATGTGAGCAAAGAACATGAAAAGATCATTGACATACAAAGAAACTGGAGTACAGCAGTTGGCATTCATTGAGTGTTTATCCCATGACAAGCACTGCATTAAGAGTTTTACATCTCATTTAATTGTCACAGAAAGTACAGCAAGAAAATCCAACCCACAAATGTGAAGTCTGGCGACTGTGACGTGTTCCTAATTTTTTTCTGTATTACCTATGAAATGCTGTAACCCTTTTGCTTGTCCCAAGAAAACTCTTCCATTGCTGTCTTCATTAAATCTCTCCAACTAAGGAGGTTTCTGCTGCGTGTCACCCATCCATTCAGGTGTGAATGGCTGAAAAATATATACATATTCACAACCCAGATAACTGTGTCTGGAATAAAATTAATTTATTTCTGAGTTGTCTGGATTCTCCAGATAATGGAGTTACTACTGTATATTTAAGCTACTCTTAGAAGACTCATATAGGGCAGTTCTGAGAAATACTGGAAATATGAACATAGATTGTCCGCTTTCAGGGCAAAGACTAGGTTTTAATTTTGGTACTCTGAAAGCACTGCCCATGGCTACAGCTCCTATAAATATGCAAATACAAGACAATGATTGGCTGAATTAGGAAAAAAAAAGGATCACAAGTGATGCCGTGAGGAGGTGTATGTCTGACAGTCGGGGGCTGAAGGTTAATGTACCGGCCAAACTCACCTGCTCGGAACCACCACTAGGGGAAAGGTTTACCCTCACTAATAATCAAAGAAGAGCAGTCTACAGCAGCACCAAGAGACTATTTTATATTTACTACCGTGTTTCCCCGAAAATAAGACCAGGTATTACACTAATTTTTGCTCCAAAAGACGCATTAGGGCTTATTTTCAGGGGATGTCTTATTTTTTTCATGTACAACAATCTACATTTATTCAAATACAGTCATGTCGTCTTCTTCTGGAAAATCGTCATAACGTATTAAATGCGTCTGTCTGGCTGACGATCTTAACTGGGGCTTATTTTGGGGGTAGGTCTTATTTTTGGGGGAAACAGTATGTTAGCAAAAAAAAGAAAAGAAAAGAAAAGAAAAATGTTTTTAAGGCCACACCCAGCATTGGCAAGCGTGCAGAGAAATTCGGATCCTTACTCTGCTGCTGATGGCACTACACAGTGATGTTGCCTTTGGAAAGGAAACGAGATGACGCCCAGAAAAGAAGCCATAAAACTATTTATGTTCTTGGTCTCTGTAACCCTCTATTAGAATTCATCCCACAGTAAAGGTTTAAAAGACACAAAAGCCACAGCTGCTAAAGTACATACGGTTGTGCTGTTGTCAATGCCAAAATAACAAACAAAAGAAATGGACACATCCCTGTACAGCCATTAGGGAAAGAACTGTCTAAAAATACGGGACAGCCTCATGAAGGAATAATATAAAGCCATTAAAATGACTTTTCAAGTGTGAATTTTAAAGATTAGGTGTAAATACAGAAAACCTCTATTAAAGTGTTAAGTTAAACTGTATATTGTAAACATAAGTTAAAAAAAACAACCACAAAACTGCAGCTCCGTACGAATTTGTGCTGAGCTGGGTCCCGAGGACCATCTGCAGGCAGGAGGACAGCATCAGCTCGGGCGGTTTGTGAATACCCAACATCCTTTTCTTTCGCTATGGTTTTTTCTTTCGTTTTTCTCTTTCTTGTCACGACACCATCTTTTGAATAATACTGAATAAATATTTTAAAACAATGAGCCCATGGACAGACCATCTGCTCTGGGAAGCCCCTGGCCGGGGAACTGTGGGAAAGACAGGAAGCAGAAAGGTCACCGAGCCCCAGGGAAATCCCACTGTGTGACAGCCCGGCATTAAGGAACCTGTTTCTTTGGGGGGCAGGATGCTGATGACCCGCAGTGACCCATTCTTAAAGCAGTCAGCTCTCTGTGAAGGACCACATAAGTTCATCCCCCCATTCATTCATTCCTTCATTCTCTCGTTCAACACATCAGAACGGGCTCTTCTGTGACAGATTCAGCTGTCCTGGGATGGGGGTGGGAGCTCAGGGAAGGCCCGAGGCAGTGGGACAGCTACGGAGACCTGCATGTGTTTTCACATTATTTCAATTTTTAAAAATAATGAGTATGTGTTATTTTTCTAATCAGGAAACACAGAGCTAATTTTATGTTAGGAGACGAAAGAAGGGTGATGATTTGTGGACCCTAAGAAGAGTCTCTGAGATCAGGGGTCTCTTTGGAGGAGAGTCAGATTCCCATCCCTCCCCTCCTGGGCCCACGCTCTCTGTCTTGTGGCTCCAGTCTAGGATTATGGGGTGAGGCCCACAGGGTCCACCCCAGCACCTTCCTGTCCACCGGCTGCCTGGCTCCTGATCCGTAGAAGGACGGGGCGGGAGGAAATGACTCTTATCTGTGCGGCAGAATCCCTCTTAGGAGTGCAACTCGAGGGACCAGGTTCTCCACATTATTTGGCCTGAAATGAGATACATTTGTTGGATGGGAAAGACAGCTCTGGGTCCAGCGAAGGAGCAGGCTGCTTCTCAGAGTCCACGGTCACGGAGCGACAGATGTTAGAGGTGACGCAGCATAAGAGATGCTCCAGCCTCCCTTTCTACTGACACCTCAGGCCTCTGGGCACCGTGTGCATGATGGCAGGGCCCAAAGCTGTCAAGTTTTTGTTTCCTGCTTAGGGTGTGAGCTGTGTTCAAATGTCTATGGCGATAAGAACGGGGGCCACATGCCCACACTCTCCTGCCAAACTGCAAACAGTTCTACCCCCTGCACCCCACTCCCTGGAGGAATGCATACTCCCCAGGAAGCTGCATCCTCAGTCCTTGGGAAGCATTGAGTTCCTTCCCATTTTACAGAAATCTAAACTGAGGCTCCGAGGATGAAGTCAGGTGCCCAAGTCACCCAGACGGCAAGTAAAAGAGCCAAGGCTCCATGTAGGCCACCCACTTCCACCGGGCTCATCGATTCTTAGCCCCCCGTGGTGGGGAGGGCCAGGTGGTGTCCCTGTCAGGGAGGTGGGGGTGCCTCAAGCTGACAACAAGAGGGCAATCTACCAGGAGAGCCAAGGACATGTCTAAGGTCATGACCTTGGCCTGGCCTCTGATGCTGCCCATCAGCCCTGGGCTCCGGGCCTGCCCAGCTCCCCACCTCACCCCACTCTACTCCCCTTACAAGATTGTCCCCTTCTTATCATTCTGACTTCAGCTCAGATGTCACCTCCTTCTCAGCCCTTCACTGACCACCCCAGTCATGGTCTGGTATTTGCCCTTGTGGTTGGTCTGTGTATCTGCCTGTCCATCTCTCACCTGCAATCCTCCCACACTATAGGCTCTGCTCTTTGGTCGTGGCACCTAGCCTGGCTCACTCTCTCTGTGTCCCTGGCACCAGGCCCAGTGCTCAGGACCAAGCAGGCATGAGTCTCAACATGCCCATGGAGTGAACACCAGGTGACTTCCAGCCCCCACTCCAGGGTGCCCTGCGTGTCCTGACGGGATCGCCCGCCCTTCCCCTCCTGGCCAGCTCCCCCGTACTTTCCGTCACGCATTTACTCCGAGCACCATCTGTGTATCCAGGCTGGGCAGCCACCAGTGAATGTGACAGTGGGAGGACACGGCCAAGTAACTGGGTCTCAGGACCTCCTCCAGCTCTTCTGCAGAACCCCTTCCTGGTGATCCTCCCTGGGTTCGGACTGGCCCCCATGCCCTCCTCTGGCACACACCTTGTAGCCTGATGGCTGGTGAGGTCCTCCTATCCAGGGGGCCAGGCTCAGAGAGGGCTCTGGTGACCCAGGGGCAAACCTGTTTATGGCAGGGAGCCTCTGGCAATGGCCTGTGCTTGGGTCACCCCTTGAGCCCACTTTGCCATAGAGAGGGCCTTTGCCTTTGCTCCCTGAGGATGGAGCTGATTCCCCAAAGGGTTGCTCAGGCCAGAAACAAGCAAAGAGAAGGAGAGTTGGGTAGAAGGTTCTGCTGGAGAACCTGCCTAAACCCTTAGGGCTAATTTCAGATCAACAAGCATCCCCCGCCCCCGTGGCCCTGTCAAAGTCAGGTGCTGGGTCTAATAGAATCGTGTGCCCCACTTGGGGTGAGGGTGTTGGGTGAGGAGAAGAAGAAGAATGGGGTAGTTGCCATGCTGCCCAAGTTTGAACTTCAGGCTGGATGAAATCCCCAAGTTTCTAAATGAGACTCTGTGACCTGAGAGCCTGTCCTGGGTGCTTTAGCCTCAGCCTGTCACCTGGGGTGGCAGTGGCGGTACTTGGGGAAAGAGGCAGGTGACAACCCCCCTGAGAGGTGACAGCCACATGCGGGAGCTGCCGCCACCTGAGAGTGGGCGAGGAGCAGGTTAGCTGGGTGAAAAGTTCACTGCGAGGGGAGCTGTCTGTTTCCCTCGCCTAATTTATCCACTATTTGGCTAACCTTGCTCTGAACCCAGGCCCGGAGACCCCTTTCCTCTCTCCCCCGCCTCCCCACTGGGCTTCCGAGCCGCCACCACCAGACCTCCCGCCCCGTGCTGAGAGGAGGGGGACACACTGGCCTTGAAGAGGCCTCAGGCCTGCGGGCCGCCCCGAGGGAGAGGCTGGCTGCCCAGCCAGCCAGTAATTTATGACCTGAACCTTCGCATCCTTAGTAACCAAAATAAAGTCCCGTTGCTGGCGAGGTCCAGGCCCCCAAACAGCAGACAAGGACCGAGCAGGCGCTAAGAAGGCACTCCACCCCGCAGGCCTCCGCCAAACACACAACTGCTCCCAAGACAGTGACCTTTCCTTCGGGGGCCATCTGTCACCCTGGCCTGGGGCAGGAGACGAACGTATGGACCAGCGGTCTTGGAAGAGAGGCTGGCCTCCTTCCCTGGCCCCGGGGTGGCGGCTGGCCCGGGTCTTCCCTCTGTTCTGGACTCTCCAGGGCCGATCACACAGACCCCTCATTTTAGCCTCCTTTTTTCTGACACATGCCCTGGGGATGTGGAAGGAAGGAATAGAGGGAGATTGGGGGGAAGGAAGGGCGGGGAGGGATGGGGGCGGAAGGGAGAGGACAGCTATCACAACAGTGACAGCCACCCCGCGCTGTGCAAAGCGCTTGACACGCGTGATCTGCCATAATCCACGCGGCAGCCCCGTTTTACGGCTGAAAGAGGGGGCTGGCGTGGGCCGAGTCACCCTCCTTCGGTCTGCGAGTTGTCAGTGACAGAACAAGGGTTCTAACCCAGGTCGCTCTGACCCCAAAGCCAGCACTCTCAGCCGCTGCACGCACTTTCCTGTTCTCAACTTTTCATTCCTTAAAATCCCCTTTCAGAACTGTGAGAGTGACCCGCGGTGCAGCGACCCGTGAAAACACAAAGATGCATAAGGAATGAGTTGCCCCATTCCGCCCTCCCCCATATCTCAAGTGACTTTCCTCCACTTTCTCCGTACACACGAATGCACACAGACCCGGCATGCGTGGGTGCGCGTGTGCCTGTGGGAATCCCTCGTTTGTACACTAACGAGATCCTACTGTGTGCGTTCCTCGGCAGCTGCTCACTAAGCACAGCACGGGGCAGCCCCCAGGCCTGTTGGTCCCAGCCCTGGCCATCCCTCAAATCACCCACTTCTTTACATCTGCCCCCTCCTGCTCTGGGCCACTTCCCTCTCCCTCTGGATCACTGACCCACTCCCCACTTCCACCTGTGTCCCCCCAAATCGGTTCTGTCTGGATCTGGAATGACTTTTCAAAAATGCGAGTCTGATCATGTCACTGCCCTTGGGAGAAGGTCCCAGATCTTTACCGGAGGCTCATCCTGTCCTCTATGCTTTGGCCTCCCTGACTCTCCAGAGTATAGTGGCTCCTCTCCCTACATACACCCCTCACTCCAACTGCTCCAACCTTCTTCATTGCCTGAAACATTCCTTGAGCTGGGCCTTCTCTCTGCTCCTCCTGGGGAACACTCACCGGGGCCGAAGCTTACACATCACCCTCTGGAGGGCCATCCCACCTTCATCTCACTCCCATCACAGCTCATACATCATCACGTGACTTGAGGCCCCTTCCCTGATGAGCTGAAAACTCAGGGAGGACATGCTCTGCCTGTCAAGTTCATTGCCACACACCCATGCCTGACCACAGTGGGCCTTTCACAACAATTCGTTGGAAATTGAGTGACACCAAATGAGCAAGGTAAACCCTGCCCCCATTCTAATATTTCCTGAATCCATGCACACCAGAATTACTGTCCTTGGCACTACTGGCCCCAGATGGCCTCATGCACCCCTGGACAGGAAGTCCTGCTGCCACTCACGGACAAAAGGCTTTTATAAGTGGTGGTGCAAGGTGGTGCAAAGGGGCAGAAGCAGAGCATGATGGTGTGGACCCCAGGAGATTTCCCTCCCTACCTCAGGGCAGCCCCAGGAGGGACTGCCAGATAGGACTGGTCAACTGCCAAGCACTGTGCCAGCCAGCTGCCCCCCGGGGTACCCACTGATTGCTAGTCAGGAGGGGCCAGGAGTCAAGAGGAGGGCCGCCAACTGCCTCTCACCACACTTGCCAACTGTCAGTCAGCAGAGGCCAAAGTCCCATTCTGAGAACTTAGGACTGCCCGGCCAGCTGTCATTCTGAAAGGCCCCGGGGCAAGTCAGGAAGTCCACCAATGGTCATTCTGGTCACAGCTGATTTTACTACCCAGATTCTTTTCCCCTCTCTCCCAGCTAGAGCACCCTACTGGACTTTTGGGGAACAACCCTTCTACAACTCTCAGTCCCTATGTTTCAGTGGGTTCAATTTCCTCCCAGGCTGCAAAGACAGAACACAGAAGAAACAGGTTTTTTGTTTGTTTAGTTGGTTGGTTGGGTTTTTTTTTTTTTTTTTGCTGCTGCCCTTGAACCTGGGAGGGTGTCAGGCTGGAGCTGAGCAGGCAGTTTGCCTTCCCTAGAACAAGCTGTCTGAGGGGCCGGCCCGGTGGCTCCGGCGGTTAGAGCTCCGTGCTCCTAACTCCGAAGGCTGCCGGTTTGATTCCTACATGGGCCAGTGGGCTCTCAACCACAAGGTTGCCAGTTCGATTCCCCGAGTCCCACAAGGGATGGTGGGCTCCACCCCCTGCAACTAGCAACGGCAACTGGACCTGGAGCTGAGCTGCGCCCTCCACAACTAAGACTGAAAGGACAACAACTTGAACCTGAATGGCACCCTCCACAACCAAGATTGAAAGGACAACAACGTGACTTGGAAAAAAGGCCTGGAAGTACACACTGTTCCCCAATAAAGTCCTGTTCCCCTTCCCCAATAAAATCTTTAAAAAAAAAATGTCTGAGAGTGAGGCCAGTCCAGAGGATGTGGAACTGAAGGACAGAGATAGAGAACTAGGTCCTGGAAACACTGTGTGAACTCCTGGATCTAGCCATACCTGAAACCAATTCTCATTGAGCTTTCCAGTATGTGAACTAATAACTCCTTCCTTTTGCCTAAGCAAAAATTGTGGGTGGGACCAGAAGTCGCTCAGGGAGTATGCCGGGTCCTCTGGGGGGGCCAGCTGCTAGTCAGGGCACCAGGCCTTGTCTGAGGCTCAGGGTGGTTCCAGAGGAACCCTGACTGAAAGCCATAGACAAAGAGGCTCCATATTTGTTTCCCCTGCTCCTGGCTACTGAGATGTAGGCATACAATCATGACTCCACCAATCACAAGCTTCCCCCAGCCTTTGAGCAAACAACTGATGCAGAGAAGTAGGGCGGGGTTCTCTTCCGTGGTGGTAGCAGCAGGGTCAGACTGTCCTGTGACAGGATTGGGAGGCTGTGGTCCGACTGCATTGCTTAGCCTCTGCCCAGTTTTCACGCCTGGCGTTTTGGTCTGCCAGGCCACTCTGAGCTCCCAACATCCATTCCAGAAACTCTGCCGGCAGAGTCTGTGTCTGTTGCTGGGGACCTGGACAAAAAAACCACCAATGCTTTGCGCCCTCAGGGAGGGCTGAGGACTAGGGGGAGCTGGGGAAAACAGGGGAAGGAAGCTCCTAGCTCGGGGACTGGCAGGACCACTTCACCACCGTTCACGGTCTCAGCAGGCACCCTGTCCCTCAAAGCACCTGGCAGAGTACTAGGAACTTTTTTTGTTTTTTAAGATCTTTATTTTTTTTTATTGGGGAACAGGACTTTATTGGGAGACAGTGTGTACTTCCAGGACATTTTCCAAATCAAGCTGTTGTTCTTTCAATCTTAGTTGTAGAGGGCGCAGCTCAGCTCCAGGTCCAGTTGCCGTTGCTAGTTGCAAGGGGCACAGCCCACCATCCATTGCGGGAGTCGAACTGGCAACCTTGTGGTTGAGAGGACGCGCTCCAACCGACTGAGCCATCCGGGAGCTCATTGGCAGCTCAGCTCAAGGTGCCGTGTTCAATCTTAGTTGCAGGGGGCGGAGCCCACCATCCCTTGTGGGAGTGGAGGAATCGAACCAGCAACCTTGTGGTTGAGAGCCCACTGGCCCATGTGGGAATCGAACCAGCAGCCTTCTGCGTTAGGAGCACGGAGCTCCAACCGCCTGAGCCACCAGGCCGGCCCTAGGAACTTTTTAGGGATTGAAAATTGGCTAGGGGGAGCAATCTGCCATGAGTATCAGCTTTGTGCCCAGCCCTGGTAGCCGGGGAGAGAGAGAGAGAGAGAGAGACAGAGGGAGAGAGAGAGAGAATCTGTGCACATGTGTGTCTGAGGATGTGTTGGGGCACTGGAGAAGTGGACACAGCTCACTCTCAGGCCCACAGCCAAGGGGGCAGAGCAGACCCCAACGAGCTCTGAAAGAAGACCCACCTTGAACATGTCTGCCTGAGGCTGGCTGCCTTGGCCTACCTATAACTAGGAGCAAGCAGTGGGCCAAGACTTCCTGGAATCTGGCAACACCATGGACGTGGATGGGCCAG
Source organism: Rhinolophus ferrumequinum (assembly GCF_004115265.2). Taxonomy (NCBI): domain Eukaryota; kingdom Metazoa; phylum Chordata; class Mammalia; order Chiroptera; family Rhinolophidae; genus Rhinolophus; species Rhinolophus ferrumequinum. The sequence continues at coordinate 8,602,374 of NC_046292.1, forward strand.
GAAGCGGCCTGGGTGCATAGCCAGAGCCATACTGATGAATAATGACAAGTATCGTACACCACGCTCTTTACATACTCGGCGTCTTATTCAAGAGACCATGAAACCCAGGGGTTAAGCACATGGGCTTTGCAACTAGACTCTGGGATTCACATCCCGGTTCTGCCAGTTGCTAGCTGTGTAGTGAGCCCTGGGCAGGTGACTTCATCTCTCACTGTCTCTGTTTCCTGTACAATGTTGGGGGGTTTCAATTATTAAATACATACGAAGCACTGAGGATGTGTCATGTGCCAAGTGTACAACCATTAACTTACAACTTTTCTAATAAATGTAACACAATATAAATCTATTAATGTATTAATGCCAAGCACACATGCATTAATTTCTGTGTATTACTCCGTTGATTTTCCGAAACAGCTCCACGGAGGCCAGGGTTGTGGATCGCTTCCTGCAGAGGAGCAAACAGGCCCAGGGAGGTTAAGTGAGCTGCTCAAGGCCTCACAGAGCCAGAGTTTGGAATCTCAAGCAGATACAGCTCCAAAGAACAGCCTCTCCCCTTCTCTGCACGCTCCACGGCTCCCAGCTGGGCTGGCCAAGTTGGTTCCCCCAAGTCATCAGCTGGCCCTTAGCCAGTGGGCACCTGGCATGGCTGAGAAGGTGCGGCCCGGCCAGAACTCCCAACAAGAAGCCCACTGCCACAGGAATCCATCGTGACACTTGGGGGACATTTTGCCTCGTCTCACTCTCAACATGCCAAGACTGGAAGTTATGCCCACAGCCAGGCACTGCTCAGGGTCCCAGAGTGACCTCTCCAAGCAGGATCCAGTTACATCGCAGCAGCAGCTAAGGAACAAACACAGCTTGTGTCTTCCTCCGAGTGCTTATTTCCTTTGTCTTGTGAACATTGAAAAATGAAAGGAATGATAAGGATTTAGGGGGCGGGGGAGAGGCAGGCCGGAAAATTCTGCAATGTTGGCTTCACTCACCAAGAGGGCGGCGTGAGGGAGTTTGAAACGGAGCCCAAAGAGAGACACTCAAGCGGTGACCTGGCAGGCCCGAGGGAGGACGGAGGTCTTCTTGATTCCTGGCTCCTTCCTGGGGGTGAAGGGCCCATCCCTGGGGGCAGGAGCGCCACATCCTCATGGGTTCCACAGCTGGCCTCTCCGACGTCAGGCACTAAACCCCTCTGGGCCTCAGGCTCCTTTGCTAGTGAATGGCAATTCCTTCTGCTCTGGGTTGTGATGAGAAAGAAATGAGCAAATGTGTGCAGGCTGGACTTGAATTAGCACCTTGGGGGATATTTTCGAAACCGTTTTTGTTGTCACGACTAGGAGGAGGGGCAGGTACTGCTGGCATCTAGAGGGTAGAGACCAGGGATGCTGCCAGACATCCTCCAGGGCAGAGGACGGCTTCGGACAACAGAGAATGGTCCCCACTGAAATGCCTCATGCCGCGGTGAGAAGCACTGCGGTGGCACCTGGGGGTTCAATATAAATGCCGCTTTGATTATTCAGGGGCCCCATCTGGAAGGTGGATGGGAGAACGGGTGTGTTGGGAAGAAGGCCACGCACCGACGTTAGCTGTCTCTGGCAAAGATTCTGTCCCTCTTCATTCAGACAGCAAATATTTACCCAGTGTCCGCTGTGCCACACCCTCCTAGGTGCTGAGCGGAAGTGGACCTGCCCCTTTTCTCAGGCAGTGTCTGGTCTAGAGGGGAAGAGAGAGTCAGACAGAAGAAGAGAACAAGTAAGGAACAATGGCCCCGAATGTCCTTCCTTGTGAGGACTGGGCAACCACAGTGTGGTGACACACAATGGGAGCCGGCTCAGCCACGAAAAGGAACCTCATGCTTCGTGAAAGAAGCCAGACACACAAGACCACATCCTGCGTGTGTGTTCCAAAAGGTGTCTGTGGTAACAGTTGCACCACCCTGTGAATATACTAAGCACATTGAATTGTATACTTGAAATGGGTGAATTGTGGGTATGTGAATTATATCTCAGTGAAGCTATTATATATGAAAATGATAATAATGACAAACAGTGAGACGGGCGTTGAAGGTAATAAGTGAAAGGCTGAGATGGAGGGACCCAGGTGTCAGGTGAGACGCCTCTGGGAGGAGACATCTCAGGTGGGCTTCCAGGTGGAGAGTGGGGGTGCGAGCTGCAAAGAGCCCCAGGGACTCTCGGTGGCCGGTCTGTGTGAGCTGGGCTGGTCAGGGGGCCGAGGGCAGCTGGGCTTCAGGGCCCTGCAGAAATGTTCCCTCACAGCTGCTTCAGTCCAGAGAAGTCGTGACCCCTGGGTCACACAGCTGTGCACTTGGCCAACCTCCGGGGTAGACCAAGCTGTCCTGCACTGGCCTTCCCTGCCCACTAGTTTGGGATGGTGGCTCTGAGGGCCCTGCCTCTGAGGCCTGCTGTCCACTTGAGGGGATCTGTGTCCTGAGAGCAGGGCAGCGGTCATCCCAGCCACCCCCAGCAGTGCCTTTTCATGGGACTTCTGTGTTTGTTTTCATCCTGAGCCATGGAGAGACTTGGGCGCAAAGGGCCTGGCCAGAGCCAGCAATGGTGGGAGGTGCCAGAGTAACGTCCCACCCCGCCCGTGTGAGCTGCAGAACAGCAATCCCCATTCCTGATGAAGCACCTCCCCTCTGCCCTCCCCCAGCCCCTGCACCCACTGCCCAGGTTGGGGTCTTCTGAGGCATAACTTCCTCCCACTCCAACCACAAGGGAGCCAGCCGGCCTGGAAGGATGCTGCTATCACAGGGCTGGCCAAGACAGTGACCCTGTGTGTCCTGAGGGCGGTGGGGTCCTGAGTAGGACCCACGGAGCTGCCAGCATCACATTGTCCCCTCGAGTTTCTAGAGCCTTCACACTGGATACAGGAGAGCAGGTACATCTCGTCCGTCCTGCAGGTGAGAAAAGGTAATGCCCACCTGGAGGGAGCAGAGCCTGTGGAACTCCAGTTCTGGATTTCTGCCCCCAGATACTGAGGCCTCCCACTTCTTAGGGAGCCTCCTGGCCTCATGGTGAGCTGGGAGCAGCTGGGCGCTCAGGGGTCTGTTGGGTTGCTGGAAACCAAGGGCCTCAGGGAACCATGAGAGGGGAGGGGAGACAGCTGGATCCTGCACAGCCGAGGGGCAGTGGTCCCCAAGTCCAGGCTCTGGACCACAGCAGGCAGCCCTCCGTTTATGAAGCGAAACGTGTTAACGAATGTTGGTTAATCGAATCACAGTCTAACAGCCCTACTCAAAGGGCACACGAGCTGTTCCCGGGCTTCCTTCTGCAAGGAGGGACAGTCACCTCCTGGCTTTGCCTGAAGCAAGGGTTATCTGATCTCCGTGTTCTTATTGAGGATCCTGCCAACACTTTGGAAGGCCTTTCCTGAAAAGAAAACCCCTCCGAGGGAGAAGTTCCCGGTATGCAGTGGGGGGAGGCAGGAGGCCCCCAGGGGCCCTGAAATGACCCCCCCAACCCACCCCATCTACCCACCTGCAATTGTCCTCTTCTCTCCGGGTTGCTTAGTCCTTGAGCAGCAGGATTTGTTTGTTTGTGACCTGGCTCCTTTTTTCTTTTTGTCCCCATCAGCCTGGGACATCCCCAGGGGCAAGGGCTCTCTGCCCCACCTGTGGGGCTGGAAGTGGGGGTCAGCCCAGAAGCTTTCTTCACTCTGATCTCTACTGGCCATCAGTTTGGTCTGAGAAGAGAGGCAAAGCATTCTGGTCCTGGGAGGGGGACGGTGGCCACAGGACTCATTCCTGACCACTTGTCAGGCCGGAGAGCCTGGTCCCCTGGAACCACGGCAGGATGTGCTTGGGTCTGGCGACTCCCCGGGCATGGTGCCCACCTGTAAATCTGGTTCTCTTTGGAGATGGGGAGGAGCCCCAGGCGTAGCAACTGGGTCGTTTCCCAGGACCCACGTCTTCTTCACAGGATTGGCCCCTCAGGGGTGCAGGGAGCCAGACTTCAGTACTTGTCACTCTCCTTTGCTTGGCTAAGCTAAGGGACAGAATTAGCTCCCCACTCTCACTCTCAAGGCTCTCCAAGCAGCCCAACCATCCAAGGGAGGGACCAGGACGGGCCTCCTGGGAATCTGCCCAAGGCTTTTTCTCTGGTTCCTCTGGGACAAGATCCAGAAAAAGACTAAAAGTATCCCAGCGGAGAGGGAAGTGGTAGGGTGGGACCAGGCCCTGCCCTGCTGTTAGGAGAAGCCCCTGGGACTCTGGGAACCACAGGTCCCACCGCAGCCAAGGCGGTGATTCTGTTCTCAGTGGCCCTGGGGGAGGGGGGGCTGGGCCCGAGTCCACGCAGACCCCTGGGCTCCCCACTGCGTTCCTGGCCTGCAGGCCAAATGCAACTTCATGGAAACCTCAGAAGTCAAATCCTGTCCAAAGGCCTGGCCTGTAGCCAGGCTACGAGCACAGAGATCTGCCTGTCGCTCAAGGACGGTAGGAACGTCAGCAGCCACGACCCCCACTTCTTCCTCCTCTATCCCTGCTCACCAGAGATGGTTCTACCCCTAACCTAGCTCCTGTGAGAGCCGGGGACAGACACCTGGACGGGGGTGCAGGGACAGCAGTGGGGCAGCCCGAGCCCAGGGGACCCCCCCCAGTGTTGTCCAGACGCGCCAAAGTGGGGTGATGTGCGTGGCCGTGGACACACCAGGCCTGACCTCCCCAGGCTGGCAAAGGTGCCAGGAGGACCCCTTTTGCAGCTTTCTGTCCTCCACATACTTTAGTGGCACATGTCCTCTAGGACCAACACAAAGGTGACAGTCAGAAGGGGGGTTGTGGATCAGGTAGAGCGGAGTTCAAATTCTGGCTGTGCCACTCACAAGCCCCACCAACCTGGGCATGCAGTTTCGTTGCTTTGAGCCTGTTTTCTCACCTGCAAAATGGTCTTTCCCATGCCATCATCCCCCGCAAACGGTCAGTGCCTTTTTGGCGCTCTGCTCAGCACCTGGTGTGGACCACTGAGCGGTAACCAGGTCCAGGGCAGTTATCTGCCTGCTTCCTCCATCCTCTGCCTACATTCAACTTTCCCTTATGTTCTTGTGGACTTCTTCCCCGGTGTGGCAGATTCTATTATAGTTCAACGTTACAGACCACTCCTCCAAGGGGATTGTTGTGCCCAGCTGCGTTCGTGGCAGGCTTGACCACATGACCTGCTCCGGCCAATGAAATGTGAGCAGAAATGCCTTACATTGTTTCCCGGCAGAAATGTTCAGAGGCAGAAATGTTCAGAGCTGGTGAGCAGGTGGCCAGGTGAGTTTACCTCTGCTACGAGAGGACATCGTTGCAGACGGAGGCTCCTGTCACCCGGGGTCCCAGAGTGAAGGTGACCCAGAGCAGAGCTGCAGCCACCCTGGAAGGACAGGCGGCAATCCTAAGACAAACCTTTATCGTTAGAAGCCATTGAGACCTGGGGGTCATACCTTGGCTGACACACAAGGTGGCTGTTGGAAGTCTCTAAAGGGGTTCCTGAGAGCTGTTTTTCAGTCTTTGGCTGCTGCTGGGGGTAGTGGATAATTATCAGTGAAATGTGTCTCGGGACTTGGCGGCCTTTGGTAGAGGCTCAGTTAACAGTGGATGTAATCCTGGGTTGGCATTTCTGCACACAGACCAGACTGAGGATTGTCCAGGCTGCGAGATTCATGTCCCTCTGAGTGGTGTGTACGTGCAGGCTTTCAGCAACCTCGGGGACGCTCATCCATTGAATTTGTGGCCGGTGACCTTCTCACTGCTTGTTCCCCTCCCCACGCGCTCCGCCCCCACGAGCTGTGCAGAGGCTACGTGGATGAGATTCCACGGTCCACCTGTACCCCATGCGCACGGTCAGGTAATTAAGCTGCTGCGGCAGGGGAGAACACACGCCAGGGGAGCCATGCACGTCTCTCCCCACTAATCCTTGGCTATAATTTTTCCTATTCACAGAGCCTGTGTCAATCTCCTCTGCTATTCCAGACCTCCCCCTTCTCCTTTGTTATTTCACTTCTCTCTCCTGCCATCAAATCTGGCGTGGGAGCCCAGGGCACCCTCTTAGCCCTGGCTTTATTGTGCCAGCGGTCTTCAAAGATTTCGCTTCTCAGCAGCATTCGCCTCTCAGCAACCAGCACATGCGAGGTCCACAGTGGGTGCTCAATAAAGACTGGCTCCGCTCTCCCGAGTTGGTGGCTTCGTGGCTGGTGGGGCCGTGGCCGGGCAGGGGGCAGCTAGCTGAAGCCTAGTTCATGACGGTCATACAAGGGAAGTGGGTGGGTAGAAGGCAAAGGGCCCCTTAACCCATGGCTGTTGGGAGAGGCCTGGCAGAGCCAGCGAGGAACCACGTACTCCCAGACTTGCGCTCCAATTTCTCTCCCGATCTGTCTCCTTCTCACCCATTCCACTCCTGGCAGCTGGGGATCCTAAGCAGACCAATTCCTTTTCAAAGGATAGGGTTTTGAGACTGGTCCCCTCCCTTCTACCCAGCAAGGACCAGGGGTCAAGGATTTCAGCAAAGGAACTCGCAAAAGCCATCTCTCTTTATTTTTCATTCCTGCCGTTCAACCAGTTTGCATAAGCTGAGGATGAGTGGATTTTGGAGGGAAAGGAAGAGTATCTGGGCACAGACCTTCCCAGAAATAGTCTATGCACATTGCTGAGGCTGGTTAGACTTGAGAAGCAAATGAACAATAAACTACAGAATTAGAAATGTACAAAAGTATTAAGGTGGCTGCTGGCTGGGTTCTTGCCTCCCCATGGGGGTCAGTTCTGCCCATCACTCCTGTGCAAAGGTCCTGGGGCTGGCCTGAGGGGCAGACAGATTCTTCTCCAGGACAGGAGCAGTCTTGCTCACCCAGCAGAAGTGTGCCAAGAGACAGGCGTGTGGGTGTGTACCCAGGTGCCATGGTCCCCTCAGGCTCCGTGGCTTTTGAGCGTGTCTGCATCCTGCCATTATGTCCGCCCTTTGAAAGTGTTCATGCAGGTGTAGGTTCCTGAGAATTTGTGGATCTCCTCGAGTGCAGCCTGTGGGAGTATGCTGAGGATGTGGGGAGGAGAAAAGACGGTCAGACCAGTGGCCACACAAGACGGTGTAGTAAAGTGATGGTTCCCGTAAGCTCTCCTCATCCCTCTCTCCAATTCCACAAGCCACCCCCCACCTCCATGGAGGAAAAAGGGCTTTCACATAAGCGGATAAATGGCTATTTACAAGGTAAAGGGTGAGTGGTAGAAATAAACTTCCAAAGCCACAGTCGTAGCATTTTAAGGCCCATAGGTATCTCAGAGATCGATTAACTCCAAATGCCACTTATTCAACAAATAATGACGTGTGGGGCTGAGGAGATAGGTACTGGGTGTATCCTCCTGCCGGGAAACCTCCCACACTCACGCCCAGGCCTCTCCTTGGGCTCCCCGTAGTACCAGGCTTTCTCAACAAGCCTTGGTGTTGTCTTTACTCTTTACTTGTCAAGCTCATGGGGGACCTTGTGGCAGAGATTTCACCTCTGATCCTGGCCCCTAGTACAGGGCCCAGCATGAAAGGACCTCAGTCCATTTGTTGAGTCCAGTTGAAGGGCTCTGGCCCACTCTAGGTGCAAGATGGGAAAGGCTCCCTTCCAGCCGGAGAGATCTGGAAGGTTTTCTGCAGGTGATGGTACTGGAGTTGAGCCAGAAAAGATTTCTCTTGGGAAAGATAAAGAGGGGGTGCAGTGCAGGAAATGGGGAGGAGGGTGGCCTTTGCTTTCTGTGACAAAGTAGTAGGGGATAGAACAGGAAATGTAGGCTGGGGGCTTACTGTGAGATCGCTGAGATATTCTAGACAAACTATCTTTTTTCTAGAATGTTCTGAAAGCTTCTAACAAGCTCTCGGAGGTGGAAGGTGGCAGCCTGGCTTTGTCCCTGCTGTCCTAGGGGCTCTCGGAGGTGGCCAAGGAGCATCTCAGAGCAACAGTCAGGACAGACTAAGGGAGACCAAGGAGTGGACCAAATGCCCTCAGGGGCCCCCAACTCCTACCCTCTCACTCTGTGTCTCTGAAAGTCCTTTGAGTTTGGAAGAGAAAGGACTGATGTGTCTCGTCGGTTATGTGGTTTCTGTGCCCGCCATTGGATCGGCTCCTTACCTGGAGCCCACCATGGACACACAGCCTGGGGGGAACCTAGCTTCCTGGCAGTTGATGTCTGAGACAGGTACTGGGGTACTTCACTTCCCAAAAAGGCCTTCCTGGTCAGAGGGGTTCAGACAGCTGGGGATTGGGGACTGGAGATGGCTGGGGGCTCAGAGGAACCAAGAGTCTGTGGTCACTCATGAGTCCAGAGTGGATGATTTCCCTGCAGCACCGAGAGGCCCATTAAAAAGTGTCCTTAGGCGGGCACCTGAAACGGCCCCTTCAGTGTGGGACTGGGAGGGGAAAGGTTTGCTGGCCAAAGTCTGGATGGTTCTAGGGAACATGATACTGGGCAAATTCTGGAGGAGGATGGTCTCCTCTAGAAAGCCTATCTCCCCAGGTGGTCTGCCCCGGTAAATCCCACCTGAGTAGTACCATGACGGTTTTGTGAATCCCGAGCCTGTGGTATCAGGAGCCCTGTCTTCACCATTAAACTTCCTGAAGGCTAGGGCCTATTAGTTTCTAGAACAGTAGTTCTCAAAGTGTGGCCGAGGAACCCTTGGCGGGGTACCTGAGATCTCTTCGGTGGTCTGCGAGGTCAAACTATTTTTACAATAATACTAAGACGTTATCAGCCTTTTTCACTCATTCTCTCACGAGTGTACAGTTGAGTTTTCTGGAGGCTACATGACATGTGACATCACAACAGATTCAAACCAGAAGCAGATATAAGAATCCAGTTGTCTTCAATTAAGTCAGGCAATAAAGAGCTTTGCACAAATGTAAAACAGTGACATTCTTCTCACTATGTTCCTTTTTCTTTTTTGAAAATATCCTTAGTTTTCATAAAAAAAGTCATTGATGTTATTAACATGGAATGGATTTGTTACTGCTATTTATAAATGCATAAATATTTTAAATATAAACAAATGTAGAAGTCTTTTAAAAGCCTTTCTCAGTTTTAATTTCTAATACAGTAGATAGTAATAAATCCAACTCACAGAAACAAAAGCTCTTTGGGCTTCTCAATAATTTTTAAGATCGTAAAGGGGTCCTGAGAGTTTGAGAGTTTGAGAACTGCTGCCCTATAGTAAGGACAGGAAATCCTTGGCACACAGACCACCACTCTTCATTGTCGTGCCCATAGCAGACATGACTAATCGATCCCATGTGTACTTTTTCCTGCCTGAGGCCTCTTCCCCACCAGGGTCCACCAGGAGAAGGGGAAATGGTCGGAAAGCCTGGCTCAGAGCTTTCATCCCCAGCCCCATACCTTTTCAAGATAATGAGGGCATGCATCGTCCACGGGAGCAGGAGGAGGGCCTGATTGAGCTGCACAGCTTCCACCGTCCTCCGGGCCACCGTCTCTGGCTTCAGTGGGGGGAAGAGGTTGGGGAACCTGAATGCAGGAAGAGACACAGTGGGTTTCTCCAGGAGAAGCAGGTGCTTCTGCGGAAAGTCTCCATGGCTGTCAGGTCTGGGTCATCCCTTTGGCTTCTTGAGAAGACTTGGGATTGGGAGACTTGAGACCTGTTTGGAATTCTCTGCCCCCCTCCCCTTGCTGCTCCAGACACAGCACGAGCTCCCCAGTGCCTCCGTTCTTCCCCTGAGTCTCCCCTTGAGAATCGAGGTCTTTGAATCCAGCCCCCAAGGCCCCATCTCTAAAGCACTACAGATGGCTCCTGTAACAAGCCACTGAGATGGTGTCACTGCCCTGCTCGTAACCCCCCGGGGCTCCCAGCACTCCAGAGCTCTGCTCACTCAGGGCCCTGCCTCACGCCTGACCCTCTCATCCTTTCTCGCTCTGCTCCAGCAATCCTGGCCAATCTTTCAGTTTCTGTCACTTAAGTTCTTTTCTGTCTCAGGACCTTCTACCAGCTGTCCTGTCAGCCTGGCTCCCTCCTCCCAGCTCCTGTTCAGGGTGGCTTCTGACCTCATCCCCCTGCAAATTTCCTTGACTGCACTAGAATGGCCTTGCCTATTTGCTTGTTTCCTTGTTAGTGCCCTGTCACCCCCATCAGATTGTGAGTTCCACACGGGCAGAGGTTCGGTCGGTCTTGCTCCATGTTGTATCCCCCATGTGCTGTATCTGGCACATAGTAGGTGCTCAATAAATGCTTGCTGAATGAACAAACACTGAATTACTTGCCTCTCCCCAAATGTATCCTGCTCATCTGTCTGGAAGCAGGGGCTTTGCCGGGAATGCCCTTCTCTGCCCAGCCTGCTGGTTTACTCATTCATTAATTCATTGATTGATTCATTAATTCATATAAACATTTACAGAGTACTTTCTGTGGGGTTGATGAATGAATGATTGAATAAACAAACATCAGGGCTTCTCATGCCTATTCAGAGGCATCTGACCTAAGACCCCTGCAGTGATAAAGCTCCCTGTGTGCCAGGCCTGTGCTAGGTGCTCCATGGGAATCATTCACTCCAATTTAGAGAGAAGGCAACTGAGGCCCTGGGGGGCTCGTGGGGTAGGAGGGATTCAAACCAGGCCTGCCCGAGCCCCAGGCCACTGCTCTGTCCCCGCCCTCACTCACTACTTGTCCCACCCCTCTGGGGCCTGCAGGCACAGGGCTGAGGCTGCTGTCTCTGACCTCAATCCCACAAAGGGCTCGTGAGTTGCTCTGGCACCAGGAGGATTAAGGGCGATGAGTCACCTGGGTCTGATGTCACCCTGTGCAAAGGGCAAGTCCTGGGCCCCCAGCTCGGACGTGGTTGGCCTTAGAGAATCCACAGATCTCACCCCCCACCCTATGCTTCCTTTGCTGTCACGATGTGCCGCTAAGATCCCACAAGCCAGCAGTCTGCAAGGCTAGCCTCCGGAGTCCTGCAGAGACAAACATGTTGAGGCGGCTCACTGAGGCTGGAACCCTATAGACACGGCAGACTGTCTGGTTTTCCAGTCCCCACCTGGGCCAGCCCTACTACTGGGGGAAAGGGAGACAGGATGGAGACCCAAGCTCCACAGGGTCTGGGGGGCCCTTCTGGTAAGACGCTTGCAAGAGGACCTGACAGAGGATACTTTGTGCACATCTGCTGACAGGACTTGCTCCTTTCCCTCTACTGTGGGGAGGGTATCCGGGGAGCCGACAGAGCTGTTCACTCCCACGGAGCAGCACAAACGCATGGGAAAAGCGTGCGCAGCCAATTTCTATCTGTGTGGCCTTGAGCAAGTTACTTCGTTTCTCTGAGCCTCAGTTCCTTCATCTGTGAAATGGAGCTAAGAGCTCTCACAGGGTTGCTTAGGGCCAAATGAGGTGGTGTTTGTAAAGTGTCTGGTGTGGTTGGAACACAGAAGATCAACCGACAACAACGTACAAATAGCAGCACTCACCTATATGGCCACGTTTGCTGGGAAAATCCATCAATCTTGTCTTAACCATGTGTCCCCCACCCTCACCCCTAGGAAGGGGCTGAGCCTGGATGGGGAGGAAGCCCGTGCTTTTCCTCTTTCAGGAAATGGGAGTTGGTTAAGCACTAATCATCCTTTCACTACTCTTCTCCCAAGCCCTCGGGGCTCACCTCCCTAACCACAGGTAAGTAAGTCACCTTCCCCTCCAGTTTACCACTTGTCAGGCAGGCTAGCTGATTCACACACGGGAGCATCTAACCTGTGAAGTTGGGGGTACTATTATCAACCCCTTCTTGTAGATGGGGAAACTGAGGCAGAGAAAAACTAAATGACTTGCCCCAGGTGACACGTAGCTGGGATTTGGCCCTGGGCAGTTTGCGCCCACACTTAGGACCACTGTGGAAAAATGACTTGAGGAAAACCTTGAATTTCCTGCTTAAAGTGGTGGAGAGGAAACTACGCTAGAAGGAGAACAAGTAGATACACGAATGTGAGGTCTGCAAATGTCCCGCCCACTTCTGTGCTCAGTGTCCAATTAAAACTGTGGATTGCTACTGCTGTACTTTCATTCAATCTACATTTATTGAGCACCTCCTATATGCCCCGATGAAAAGAAAGCAAACCAAGACCTCATGGGGAGGAAAAGCCAACATGGTTAATCTACCTCCTCTACCTTCAAAATCTATGCTAATTTGCATGCAAGTCAGGTAGAAATGTATACTTCTACCGACTACCTGAAGATATGTTCTGCTAGGAAGATTAATAACATATGTGTTGATGAAGACATTTATTCTGAGTAAAAATAATAAGAGCAGTGGTTCATTTCTGAGCCTCTAGTATGCCCCAGGCTTGGCTCTAGAGGTGCTACATGTGTTATTTTTAATTCTCCCAATAATCCCATGAAGAATATATTATTTCCACCATTTTACAGATGAGCAAAGCAAATCTTAGAGAGGTAACAAAATTGGCTCAAGATTTCACAACTGTACAGCAGCTGAGGTGTGATCCCTGACCTGGTGTTTTGATTCCTGATCACTAAACGCACATTCAATAATCACAGCTACGGTGTACTGAGTGGTGCCCACATGGCATGCACGACCTGAACGCCCTCCACCACCTGTCTCAAATTCTCAGGATGACCCTTTCCTGTCATTCTCATGTTTGGAAGAAGCTGGTGCATATAATGTAGAAGTCAAATCTATTATTATTTGCTGCATTGCATCAAACAAGAACTATAGTTTGGGGATTCCCTATTTTCGTTTATTATCTATGACCCTTCACCACCGCACTTCATGATAGCACCATTTATTGGGCACTTACTATGTAGCACACACGGTGTTCCATGCTGGATCCCATTTTATCCCGATCACAGAACTCTAGGTGTAGACATTGTCTTTGCCTCATTTTATAGATTAGCAATGGAGGCCAGAGAGGGAACTAAAGGGACCTAAGGCCATACGGTACATTACAGGTGCAGGTAAGCTGATGCCCCGTGTGCCTGGCTCCACTCTAAACCAGTGGTCTTCGTGCTGGTTGATTTAACTGGCTTGGGGGAGGGGTGGTTGGGCTTCAGTATTTCTTTACACTGAGCTATAATTTGCAGACAATCAAAGGCATAAATCTTAAGTGTACGCTGTGGTGGTTAATTTTTACCTATGTAACCACAAGCCAGATCAAGAAGAGAGAACCTTTCTAAAGACTAGGAAGTCCCCTCATACTCCTTCCCAGACGATATCCCCACCTCTGCAGGGGTGGCCACTGTTCTGATGTCGGTGCCCAGTTTTGCCTAGTCTAGAACTTCATACAAATGGAATCACACAGAGTGCATTCTTTGGTCACTAGCTTCTTTTGCTCAACACAATGCTTTTGAGATTCCTCCCTGTTGCTTGTGTACCGACACTCTGTTCTTTTTGTATAGTAGATAGTTTTCCACTGCGTGCATTGGTACTGGGCACCGATACTTTGTCAGAGCTCCCTGACCTGAGCAGCAGGACCCTACACCCCCATAGCATTCCACTGTCTTGCAGGTGGAGAATCAGGTAGCAGACCTCAAAGCCAAAGACAAAGGGCTCTGGGGTATTTTTATATTTTTGCTTCTTCCTCTGTTCACCGTAAGCCTCTGCCCTGGTCCATTGCACTGACCTGACCCTCATGCCCTGGAACATTTCGGTGCTGGTGTGGAAGGGCAGCACGGTGGTGGCGCTGACGCCAGGACAGTCCAGCAGCCCCAACGTCAGGCTCTCCATGAAGGCGAAGGCCGAGGCTTTGGACGTGCAGTAGTCGATGGCGCCGGGGATGGCAGACAGTGCCAGCACGGAGTTGAGACACACGATGTGTCCATTCTGCAGCTCCAGCATGCGCGGCAAGAAGGCCTTGGTGGTCTGAGGGCAGGTGGGGAGGTCAGTGTGGAGCAGCCATAGCTTCCAAAAGCCGCTCTACCCCTCTCTCAGGGAGAACAGACCCTCCCAGACACACGCACTACTCCAGTGACCGAGCCTTCCTGGGACGGGAGGGGCCTGAGGGCTGCCTGCTGCAGGGCACTGAGTCCAGATGCCTCCTGGGGGCGATCATTCCTCTTGTCCAGTTCCCTTGCCCTTGAACGTCCCTCCCTGGCCTGAGCCCAAGCCCCGGTGAGCCTTTCCCACCTCCCCTACAACACCCAGGCTCCCAGGAGGGAAGGAACATGTCACTGTCACTCCGAGGGCTGGGTCTGGCCCAGGACAGCACTTACCCAGAACTGGCCCAAGGTGTTGATGTGCTGGGATTTCAGGAGGGCGTCGTCGTCACTGTCCATCAGACTCTTCCCGTGGACCACGGCGGCATTGTTCACCAGGATGGTGATGTCGCCCACCTGTGGTGAGAGTGGTTGCACCTGAAGGGGCGGGACTTGTGGCTTTGGGCAACCACATTGCCTGTCTGAGCCTCAGCCTTGATTTGTAAGATGGAGCCAATGAGCAGACCAGGGTCGTTGTGAGGATTAGGACTGACTTATGGCACAGAACACATTTCTAATAAGTGAGGTTATTGTCACATAAAAATAGTTAGCATTTACCATGTGCCAGATACTTAACAGGGTAGTTTTTGCTCTCTTGGAGCTCACTGATACACTCAGCCTACATAACATGGCTAGAGTCAGGAGGAGGATTTTCCCAGAGGGCCATTTGTCCCCAGGGTCTAGGATAGAAAGTCACAAGGTCTAAACTTCCAAAGAGGACAACTGGTGATTACTTCTGTTCTGTAATCAACCCACACCCCGAATCCCTCCCCCCTGCAACACACACATTCATGCACCCCCAAGTACATACACGTGCCCATGTACGGGCATGCGCGCACACACACACACTCACACACACACACGGAATCTGGGCCAGTTTCACGGGACACTCCCCAAAGATGGCCTTGAAATAGCCATTCTGTCATAAGCAACACTCTCTCCCAGGCCACGTGAGAATGTTCTTTTTGGCCAGCATTTCTGTGTCCTGCTGAGCTGAGGACGGACCCTCCCAGGCTGCGTACCTTCTCCCGGACAGCTTTGGCTGTCTGGTACACCTCCTCCCGGTTGCCCACATCACAGATGAAGTAGTGGCACTCGGTGCCCATCTGCCGAATTTCCTCTGTCGTCTCCTTCAGGCATTTCTCAGTCCGGCCCCAGAGAACGATCTGGAAGGAGAGAATAACAACATTGAACAGCTGGTCACTAAGTAAGCTATTGCAAATCAATGAGTGCCATCAGAAATTCAGTATTTATAGGAATTTGCCCAAGGACTGGTCTCTCTGATTCCATCCAAAGAGAATATGCAAAGCAAATTAGTAATATGATTTTTTAAAGGGACACAGCCTACTCTGACGTGAACCAATAGTTTCTGAGCCTATTTCTTTCTTTCTTTTTTTTTTTAAGATTTTATTGGGGAAGGGGAATAGGACTTTATTGGGGAACATCGTGTACTTCCTGGACTTTTTTCCAAGTCAAGTTGTTGTCCTTTCAATCTTAGTTGTGAAGGGCACAGCTCAGCTCCAGGTCCAGTTGCTGTTGCTAGTTGCAGGGGGCGCAGCCCACCATCCCTTGCGGGAGTCGAACCAGTAACCTTTGTGGTTGAGAGGACACGCTCCAACCAACTGAGCCATCCGGGAGCTCAGCGGCAGCTCAGCTCAAGGTGCCCTGTTCAATCTTAGTTGCAGGGGCAGAGCCCACCATCCCTTGCGGGACTTGAGGAGTTGAACCAGCAACCTTGTGGTTGAGAGCCCACTGGCCCATGTGGGAATCGAACCGGCAGCCTTCGGAGTTAGGGGCATGGAGCTCCAACAGCGTGAGCCACTGGGCTGCCCTCTGAGCCTATTTCTGACCAATCAAGTGACATGTTATTTACAAGTCTTTCTTGTAGATTCCTTCCAGCAGAACACCTCCGGCCAGCCCAATTCCAGTTTTCCTACATAGTTAGAAGCAATAGCAGAGCTCTTTCATGCAATGTTCCAGAATGTTCTCAGGAACAAGCTGGCCTTCTCCACTATTAGGCCCAGAGCCAGGTTTATGAACACCAGCGGTTAGATCGCACTGGGAGGTGGGTTAGATCGCACTGGGAGGTTCTGGCCACCTCGCTGTGCTCACAGTCAGTCACACTTGGAAGGAGGGCCAGGAAGAGCAGCAGCCAGGCCCCCGCTGAGAAGGAAACTGCCTCACCCCCCACGCCAGGTAATAAACTCCGGACTCATTATGCCAGGAGGTGAGCCCGGCAGGACCAAGAAATGGCTTCTTAAAGGGGGTTAGACAAGTTTATGAATGGCTGACCATAAGGGCTCAGCAGAGAAGCTTGGCTAATTCTCAACTTTGACCTAAGCGAGGATGACACACCTTCTCATGATGTGTCCTTGGGTCCAGAGAAGTCCCTGTTGGTAAAAGGGTCAGAAGCCAGGGGGTCAAGGGTGGGGGGAGGGGTGGCGGGGAATAAGAACCCTCAAACTCAGCTTAATTATCACAGAGGGCTGAAGACCATCAGAGAAAGGAAGAGATAAAAGGCTCCTTGGGGATGTGTCTAATGGGTTTCTATTTTTGTTTCTTCTCTTTCTTTTTAAAATTATCAATGACATTTCTCTTTTAAAAATAAAACCCAACATGGAAACCCCAATGTGTGAAACCAGTACCAGGAATAAACTACATGTCCAAGTCCATATTTTCTTACTTTAAAAGCAACTAATGAGAAGAGCCAGGCTGTCTGGGAAGGCAAATTTTTTAAAGTGGGAAATATGGACGGAGCACCAATCACACCAGATCAGAAGACATACAACTGATTTCTCTATTTGCTTTGTGATTCGGTGTAGAGAACAGTCACACCAATAAGCAGTTGTGGGCAGTAACCGTTTATCAGCTGTTTACCTTGAAATCTTAAGCAGAAAGGAGCCAAATCAGTATAGCCGATGGGACACAGAGAGCTGCTGGTGGTCTCCAACGAATTAGATTTTGTTATTCGAGTTTTAAAAACTTTTGAAATGTTTAAAAAAGAAGATAAAAGTGTTCTCTCAACTGCTGAAACATCTCTGGGAAAGCCCAGTTTGAAAATCCGCCTCATCCAACCACTTACTTTAATTGAAGTCTTGAAATACAGGAAGGGTTTTTGACGGAGCGGACTCCATCAGTGGCACTCCATGACCACGGAAGTCCAACAAGGGCAAACCGACTGAAATTACACAGGCTTCCAGAGACAGTTTCTTGTCTGTGGAACTAAAAACAGACCTAGCGTGGGTTCCTCCAGGAGAGGCTGGGGAGACTCACTTAATGGAGAAGAGACAGACATCTGTTCGAGGAAGGCAATTTGGTGGAGGCATCCTCCACTCCACCAGAACTCACCCTTGCCTTGTAGTCACTGTCACCCAAGTTCCCTTCCATCTTTCCTTATCACCCCATCTGTCTGTCCACTCATGCTTCCTCTCATCCATCATCCACCCAAACCTACCTTCTTTCCTTCCTCCTCCCTTCCTTCCTTCCATCCGTCCACCCACCATCCACCTCCCCAAACTCTCCTCTCCTCTCCTCTCCTCTCCTTTCCTCTCCTCTCCTCTCCTCCCATCCACCCATCCAATTGCGGAGTATGTCTGCCTGAGCTGAAGGTAATCCATGGCCTCTTTCTCCTGCCCTGGTCACTGCTCAACCCCATCTCACCTCCAGCTCATATGGGAACAGGACCCTGGGGCTTGCATGATTCCTTAGAGTCTCTGAGGCGGAGAGAGGTGCCTCTGGGGACTGAATTTCTGGACAAATCGACAGAGAGGAAGCTTAAAGTCGGGGGCTTGTTGGAAGGTACAGGGGTTCCAGACATCTGGGAGCACAAGTGGGCACCTCAGAGGGTCTGGGGCAGCAGCCCATATGCGTGCCCTTCATTCTGGGGACCCTGGGTTCTCAGCACAAACAGGTGTACATGGGGTTCCAGCAGAAGGGGCACCAAGGGCCTAGGGGCTCCTGGCCCAGATTAGCTAACTCTCTCTGGCCCCCCAGTTCTCAGGTAGGGCAAGGAGGACAGGGGTCTAAGGCCCCACTGTGGTCTGCCAGGAAACCAGAAGTCAGGGCACCAAGGAGGCCAGCACTGGCGACCCGGCTGGAGGGACAAGCTGGAGAGGGACAAGCTGGAGAGGGACACGGGCTGGTGGAAGGGAGGTGAAGCGAAGGCTTGGCCCCACTGCCTTTCATGGGAGGGGCTACCCCTGGGCTGGACCCTGAGGCTTGGCCATTTCCTTTCAGGGGTCTGTGGAGGACGGCCCTGCTGGCTGGGGGACTGGCCTCCTCACTCCATGCTCAGAGCCCCACCTCTTCCTGGGCTGTGACAGGTTTCCTTTCTGCCCTCCTCCCCCCAACCCCACTGGGCTGGGAGCCCTGAGGGCCCCGATCCTGGCTTGTTCATTTTCATAGCCCAATGCTCACCATGTGCTGTTTGTTGAGTGAATGAATGAAAGTTCAGGATCACAGGTGGGATGGGGAGGGAGGTGGTTAAATGGCCTCTCTAAGGCTGAGACCATCCCATCTTCCTTGACTGATCCATTTAGGGTCCCAGAACACTTAACACAGAGTCTACTTAGACCAAGAGTAAGCGAGACCCGAGGTTTCCCCAGAGCCTCAGAACCACCCTGGAGCTGAGCTGTGAGGTGTGGAGCCAGGCCAGAGGCTGGGACGCTTGAAGCCAAGCGAGTGGTTAGCCTCAGAAGAAAAGGAAGCTCCGGTGGGTATGAGTGTGAAGCGCTGTGTGTCCCTGTGAGTGTGTGTGTGTGTGTGTGCGTGCGCGCGCGAGCGCGCGCAGCCTTTTGCTCTGCTGTGTATGTCCTCAGGCCCGTGGTAGATGCTCATGTCCCCGAGAGCCAGACTGGGCATGTGCCCATGTAGGACCGGGTGCGTCTCCATGGTGATGGGGTGGCCAGGGGCTGAGGATGGGGATGAGAGGTGAGGGAGAGAGCTGAGAGGGGAGTGGTTGGAGCTACTGCAGCCACTGTCCTTTCTTGGCTTCTCCTCCAGTCCCCTGCTCAGACCTCTCTGGGGACCGAGAGTCAGGAAAGTGGCAAGTCCAGCTCAGCGGGACTGCCCAGGTGGCCCCTGCCCCGAGTCACCTGGGGTTGACCCTGGACAGCTGACAGAATGAGAAGTCCACCCGGTACCAGAATGAGGGTGAGGACTGGGCAGGCTGGAGGCAGGGGTCTGAGAGGAGTGTGGAGAGGGGCAGACGTATGACCCCTTGGAACCCAATACGGCCGCCTGTTAATTAACTCCTAGGACAGGGAGCAGCTTGGGAGGGGGTCAGCGGCCCAGGATTTACTCTTAAGCTGGGTTTATAAAGTAAGGGCTCAGGGTAGCTCAGCACCTGCGGGCCGCCCTCCCCTCTGCGGCAAACGGGTCACTTGTCCTCCAGCGCCTCGTGACAGGCGCGGAGCAGGGAAGACCTGTGGCCTCCCAGGGGAGGGGAGGTGGGCCCACACTGGCCATGGCTGCCCTGCCCAGCTAGGCCCTCCTAGCAGAGACGCAGTTCTTGCCCTTGTCTCCCTGAGAGCCACCCCCACAGAGGTGACAGTGAGCCTGGGAACCCCTGTGCAGCCCCCTAAGTTGAAGGCTATTATTATTCACTTTTGATAGCTGAGGAGACTGTGGCTCAAAGGAGCTAAGTAACTTGCCCAAAGTCACACTCAGTGGGTGGTGGAGGCAGGATTTGAACCCAGAGCCTTTTGTCTTCCACAGATGCCCCCACGAGCCCCAAGGCATGGTGGGATATTCTGAGCTTTTAGAATTCTGCTCCCAGATTCCACGTGTCCTCGCACAGCGTTCATTTCCACCCAATCCTTCTTCTGCTTCATCTCGCTCCATGTTCTCAGCAATCCCATCCATCTGCTCACCAGGACCGCAGAGGGCCAGCTGTGGGCTGGGCGCTGTGCCCAGTGCTGGGATCCAACAGAGAACAAAACAGACATGGTTCCTGCCTCAGGGAGCCCGTGTTCCAGTGGGAGAAGACACGAAGGAATGAGAAAACAGTCAGACGCAAATTACTGTGAGTGGGATAAGGAATACACGTGGAACTTCATTTAAATTGGGAGATTTACGAGGCCGCTATAGTACCGTGTTTCCCCGAAAATAAGACCTACCCCGAAAATAAGCCCCAGTTAAGATCGTCAGCCAGACGGACGCATTTAGTACGTTATGAAGAATTTCCAGAAGAAGATGACATGACTGTATTTGAATAAATATAGATGGTTGTACATGAAAAAATAAGACATCCCCTGAAAATACTCCCTAATGCATCTTTTGAAGCAAAAATTAATATGAGACCTGGTCTTATTTTCGGGGAAACACGGTACGTCCATCATGTAATAAGGAAACTGCAGCTCAGAGAGGCTAAGCAACTAATGAGGTTACACAGCACCTGAGTGACAGAGCTGGATGTGAACTGAGGTTTTTTTGTTTGTTTGTTTTTACCACCATTCCTTCTCCCAGTAGAAGAAAAGCCATTTCCTCTCTTGGTGGGGTCTTGTGGGGATTTAGCGCGCAGACGCTGGCACCCACCGCGTGTTCAGTACGTGCTCTCATTATTTTCCATGGGGAGGAAGAGCTGAGAAAAGCACAGCACGGCCCTTTGATGTATCCTCCTCTATAGCCATTAGATTGATGAGTGTTCGTGACACGGAAAAATGCTCAGGGAGCTAATGTTCAGAAGAAAGGGTGCAGCATTATCCCTAGAGGATAACCTCAACTCTAAAAATATAACCAGTTAATGGAAGTCACCAGGGAGCATAGGGACAGTTGTTTCGGGGTGGAAGCATGGCTGCCACCCGTTTGCGTCCTTGTGCTGGTCTCTAAAGGACAAGTACCATTATTTAGGGTCTAAGACAGGAGGGCGGCACTAAGCTTTCCCACAGGGCATTTACACACAGGTAACTCAGCACGGTGGGTCCGATCCCTGCGGCTCCCCAGCCCCCTGGAAGTGCCTCTTCAGGGCTCCCATCCATTGTGAGGTGACTGTTGGCACCTCTCTCCCCATTTGTTGAGTGGATGAGTGAGGGAGCGGGCTGCGCCTCCAGAGTCCCCGGTTTACACTCACTCATTACATACTGCACTTGGCCCTATGTGTGCTGTCATCTCCATTTTGAGTTACAGCCTCTCTCTTGGGGGGCAGCAACTAAATCGCACCCCTTTTGGGTTCCCTGTGACTCTACCTGGTGTCCAGAACAGGCTGTTTATCTCTGTTTTAAATGCCAAGTCTACTTGTGGACTCCTATTCATCCTGCAGGACCCTGCGTGAATGCCCCTTCAGTCCCAAAGCTTCCCTGGCTGGTCCTTCTATCCTCCCCACAACAACACTCTAACAATGGCTAGTATCTATTGAGCACTTGCTGGGGGCCGGGTGCTGTGCTGACTACATCCATGTGTTTTCTTCTTCCATCCTCACACTCCCACCAGTGGGTATGGTTACTGTCTCCATGTTATGGGTGAGGTTCAGACAGGGAAAAGGACTTGCCCAAGGTCACACTGCTCACAATTCACAGAGCCATATGATTCAGAACTCACGTTCCCAACCGCCAACACAAACCCTTGCTTGTACCTCCACTAGCACAGAGATGCCAGTGTGCTGGGGCCTGTTTGTGAGTCCCCCTACCTCCCAGACAAGCTTGCAAGGTGCCCCGGAAAATCCTACTCATCTCACGTCAGCATCCAGCATGGGCCAGGCACCAAGGAAAACCCAATGAACGTTGTCACATGGCACTGGCTACAGGCGGCCTCTAGAAAAATCTGCCGACCAGAGAACAGCCCTGCCTCCCTCGCCCAGGGGCTCTCTACCCAGCCCTGCCTCCCTCGCCCAGGGGCTCTCTACCCAGCCCTGCCTCCCTCGCCCAGGGGCTCTCTCTCATGCCTGGATTCCGCGTTCATTGCTGGAGTTCAGCTGCAGAGCACAGTCCCACCAGTGACATGAGCGGGGGGGAGGGGGGTCTCTGGGTGGGTCCCCAGAGGAGCATCTGTCTATAATTGGCAGCCCTGGAAAGGTCCAAGTCCCTGGGTAGGTCTGGCAGGCCAGCTCATGTCCCAGGGGCCCCGTGTTCTGGACCAGAGTGGTGCTGAGTTGGCTTCGCAAAAGGAAAGAAAATACCCACCAGAGACCCCAAACCACGTGCAGGGTGGGTGGGGAGTGGGAAGGTTGCAATTTGGAGGGTGCACAGCTCTCCACCCAGCACCTCCAGCAAGGGGGTGTTAATCAAAATCCATCCTTGTGGCCAGATGAGAATAGGCAAGCAATAAAACTGCGTGTGTAACACTCTAGATTTCGAGCAGGGGTGGTACCAATGAGAACTGCGTGAGTGGGTGTGTGCGGGCAGGTGATACTTGAAACATGGACACATGCTCTTCATAAGTACGTGTGGAGTGTAAGTTAAATCTTGAGCTCTCTCCTCTTTGTCATCCCTGTCTGTGTCCAAAAAGAGACCCCTCTCTCTTGAGTAGGGTGGCCTAGAACACAGGCTCAGGAGCTGAACTGCCTGGGCTCAGGTCTCTGATCTGCCACTGCTGGGTTACACGAACTTGGAAAACCCACTTAACCGCTCTATAAATTAAGGTTATTAAAGCACCCACTTTGAAGGGTGGTTGGGAGGATGAAGAAAGAACACGATAAATGCTAACTATAATTACTGTTTATTATTATTATTAACCCAGGAACAGAAACAGATCCCTCCTTGCTTGCAGAAGATCTCACCGTCCCCCAGAAAACTGGAGTTGCTGGGGTAACGGACACCTGGAAGACCCCAACACGGGCGTTTCTGCCTCTAGACATAGCCTTGATTGTGGCAGATCCACAGAATCTCAGAGACCTCTCTTCCCATCCTTCCACCTGACCTAGCAGACCCTCCTCTGTCCACACGCCTGGCCCAAGAAGGCGGAGACTGGCGTCAAAACTGTCCGACTGCAGAGTGGACTGCAGGTTGCCTGTTAGGAGGACTTCTCAGTAACAGAAGTTTCCACACTGAGCTCTGGGGAACCCTAGGGGTTCCAGTGAGGACCCTTAGAGGCTGCCGAGGGGTGGGGGGCTTGGTAAATAGGGTCCTAGGTCATCCAGAGCAGTGGGACTTGCATTAGGCTTCTAGACCAATCATTTCTACAAAGATTCTGATGCTAAAAAATAATAAAGTCTCAATGCTACCACCCTTGATCCATGGCACTCTCCTTTCTAGGATCCAAGCCACCGCTGTTTTTCCAGAAGGGTTTTTTTTTTTTGTAGGAATAAACGCCAGTTGGATGCCTCTCGCCCTCACCCATCGGGAGTGCCAGCCTGTCACCCGGCACCCACACCCAACAAGCCTACCACCCTTCTTCCAAAGACAACCCTTCAGAATGGATGACAGTGACGGGGTACCTCTTTGAGACATTCCCAGACTTCCTAATCTTTCTACCTTTCTTCCTGGGAGCCCTATTTCCAAACTCTACATGGCCGCACCTTGCCCTTTATGCAGCCTCAGGTTCATTACCTGGGTCGCACCGCTGACCCGTGACCCCAGCAAGTCAGAGGTGACAAAAGCACTGGGCCTCTCTGTTAGGCTGAGCGTGTCTCCCCTTTTGCGGACCTTGCACTGCGCACTGCCCACGCGGCAGGCAGGACTTCCCCACATAGCTGTGAGTGGTAGGCTTACACTGGTTTCGTCCCCGTGGGGCCTGCAGAGAATGTTCTGGCTGCCGCTGGCTCAGCTGTGGGAGAGGACTGTTATGAAGCTCCTCAGCTAGATGGGCTGTCCTCCTTCCACAGGTCCCTGACCACAGCCTGGAGCTGCACAGAGACTTCCTCCCGGCTGATGTCCAGCCTGGAACCGGCCCCTTGGGAGTCACAGGGATAACCGTAAGCACTCACTACCTGCCTGCACCCTGCTGAGTACCTTCCGCAGCCTCTCACCTGGTCCTGACAGCTGTAGGAGGGAGGTACTGCACCCATTTCATACATGAGAAAACTGAGGCACAGAGGGGCTATGCGATACACCCAAGGTTACTCAGTACGTTGTGGGGCCAAACTCCAACTTGCTCGGTCTGCTGCCCAACCTGTGCCCTCGGCCTCTGAACTCCACCTGTAGAAGCAAGGTGACCCCATAAAAGGACAGATCCCTTCACTGCACAGGTATCACCGAGCACTTGCCACATGAGAAGGACTGGATGGTGAGGCATCCAGCTCCCAGGGAAGGAGGGGACACCGCTGACCTGCCATGGGGCAGCGCAGACTTGCTGGCCAAGTGTCTGCTGGCTGGGTGACAATGAGGACCCTCACCCCACTGTGAGGATCCTGGGGGCCTTCAGGGCAGAGGGAGGACTGATGAGGACAGGAGGTGCCCAGCTCCTTTACCCCCTGGAGACTCTCACTGTCCCACATTGATTGTTTTCTCTGATCCTACACCCAACCCGTCCGTCTGACCCCTGGAAGCCAGAAGCTGACCAGGTCTCGCCTCCTCTGTGGTTGCCACTCTGGGCCCAGCCCCCACCACCCCTCGGCTGGACCACAGCAACGGCCCAAACAGGTCTCCCTGCTTCGACCCTTGCCCCAATGCCCCCGCCCCTGCTCAGCCTAGTCTCACCATAGCAGCCAGAGAGATCTTTGTAGAACGCGAGTCAGACCTTGTCACTGTGGTCAGACCTTGTCACTGTGGTCACGACCCCCAGTGGCCCCCATTTTACCCCGAGTGAGATCTGCCATGTTCACCATGAGCACAGGGCCCTCCGACCCCATCTCATCTGACGAGTCCCAGCTCTCTGCCCTCGGCCCTGCCCCTCCCAACCCCCTCACTTCTCTCGGGGCCTTCGCACCAGCTCTTCTCTGCTCTCTGCCCCGTGTGGCCCTCTCCCCACACCCTCTCTTCTTATAGGCTCTGCTCGAGTGTGTCTTTACCAGAGAGGCTTGAGAGGCTTCAAGTAAAATACCCTTCACCCCCACAGACACTCACTTCCCAACCGTATCCCTGATTTTTATAAATGGTTCATTACTGGACTTTATTTTTTAGAGCAGTTTTAAGTTCACAACAAAACTGAGTAGAAGGTACAGAGATTTCTCACACAGCCCTGGCCCCCGCCACATGCACAGCCTCCCCCAATATCAACATAAGTACCAGAGTTACAACTGATATAAGCACCATTTGTTGCAACTGACACATCGTCACCCCAAGTCCACAGTGCTCATTAGGGTTCACTCTGGGTGTTGTACGTTCTTAAGGTTTGGACAGATGTGTCATGACACGTATCCACCATTGCAGAATCATACCGGGGCATTTCACTGCCCTAAAAATCCTCCGTGCTCTGTCCATTCATCCTTCCTTTCCCGCAGCCCCTGGCAACTGCTGGCATTTTTATTGTCTCCATAATTTGGCCTTTTGCAGAGTGTCATATACTAGCTGGAATCACACAGTATGGAGCCTTTTCAGATAAGCTTCTCGCACGTAGCCATATGCATTTCAGTTTCCTCCATGTGCTTTCATTGGCTTGATAGCTCATTTCTGTTCATCCCCGTGTCTGAATGTTCCACTGTTCACTTATCCATTCACCTACTGAAGGGCGTGTTGGTTGCAAGCTTTGTCAGTGCTGAATAAAGCTGCTGTACATATCTGTGTGCATGTCCCTGGCCTTTTTACTTCCCAGATCTCTTTTCCGGTCGCTGAGACACAGGTCTCCCGCTCTGATGGGTGCCTCATGTTCCTGAGGATAGAGGGCACCCCCTCAAGACCTGATACCACCGCCACCTGCCAAGAGCAGGTGCTCAGAAACCAAGTGTGACAACCGGGCTAAGTCCCCATCTCTTCCCTGGGTGTGATTCTTGTGAATTTTTTTGGTGCTGGGACCACTGGGAAAACCCTCCAGGAAACTGTCTCCAAAGCTGACTTGTACGGAAAGCGAACAACTTCTCACTTCCAGCCAGAAACCCATGGGCTCATGTTTCTTCTCACAAATATTAACAGCCTAGGAGACTGGCCCCAGAGTTGGGCCTCCTTCCCTCTGCCCTCAGGCTGCACTTGGCAAAACGGGGCGGATGGCTGAAGCCCCATGACCTCTGCCCCGGTTCCTCCCTCTGGACCTCCTGGTGGAGACCCCCAGGTGACCTAGAGCTGAGGGTGCCGAGGAAGGGCGAGGACAGCCCGCATTTACAGACCACTCTCCAGCACGGTGCACATCCTCAGTATTACTATCCTGAGAAATGGGACCGTCAGTCCAGCGCAAGGAGGAGGCTCGGACAGGCTAAGTAACTCGCGGGGGCTGCACCACCGGAAGTTTCAAAGCAACACTTTGGAGTCCAGCTCCAAAGCCAAACTCCTTCACTACTGCAGGTCCTGCCTCCCTCCCTCGCTCCCTCCCTCCCTCATATTTATTGGGTGGTGACTGTATGCCAGGCACTGTTGGAGGCCCAGGGATACAGAAAATAAACCCATCTCACTCTCCTGGAGTTTACATTCATGTGTGTATGTGGGGAGATGGATGACACACACACAAACTTATAATATGTAACGGTGGCCAGAAGTGCATAGAAGGTAAAGGAAGCTTCGCGGGGGTAGATAGAGTACTCATGGCTGGGAGTGGCATTTAGATGGGGGCAGAGACAGGGAAAGCCTCTGACAAGGTAACGTTGGGGCTGAGATTTGAGGGAAGTGAAAGCAGCAGCCATGCACACATTTCAGGCAGAGGAAACAGCTAGAGCCAAGGCCCTGGGGTGGGGAATGAGTTTAGTATGTTGGGGGACAGACAGCAAGGAAGCCAAGTGGTTGAGCCAAGTGGGAGAACGGAGGTTGGGGACTGTCGCCATGGGGGCTGGGGGCTTTGAAGTCTATTCCCAGTGATGGGAAGCCCTTCAGGGTTGTGAACAGAGAAATGACAGCCTTTGGAACAAGTTTTGACTGCTGAATTTGGGGTTTGGAATGGGGGTGGGAACCAGGGCAGTGGAGAGCTGCTGTATTGGCAGGCAGGTGTCAGCTGTGATGGGGGTGGGGCTGAGGCACTTGAGTGGAGGTGATACAAGAGGAGAGAGTCAGCATGGCTGCAGGGTTGGGCTGCCAGAGGAAGAGGACCCCAAAGGGTTTGGCCTGAGAACATGGAAAAACGGGGATGCCATGTACTGAGCCCCTGAGCCTCCCTCTCCAGGGAAAGGCGGCTTTGGCAGGTCCCAGGTATGGAGAATAAACAAGATCCTGCCTTGGATCCCCAAGTCCTTCCAGCTTCCAGAACACTGGGTGTAAGCAGAGGGAGGGGGAGGGGTGGCCCTGAGTGAGGAAAGAGTCCCAGGTGGCCAGGGCAGCCTCCCCAAACAGAGGTACCTGGATGCAGGCCAAGCAGGCCAGCTACCCACCTAGCGCCCTGGTAAACACGCCAGTTTCCAATAACAGTGGCGGGCCATCCCAACCCTGCCCGGGACAGCAATGAGGCAGAGGCCTGCTCCTTGCAGGGAGGCAAGTCTGCCGCTCACATGATGGGGTGAGGGGGTGGCAGGAGGAGCCTCTCGTGGAAAAACCTCAACGGGTCTAGCAGGAGGCTCCAGGAAGTGTTTCTGAAAGTGGGCCCGGGGGCAGGCAGAGGGTGGGGACCGCGGGGGTCTCGGGAGGGAATGGGGCGGGGCTGGGCTGGAGTCCTGGGTGGGGATTGGGCTGGGATCCCATTTGGCGGATTGGAAAAGGATGGAAAGGGTAGGTAGATAGGGAGGAGGTGGGGTAGGGCATCTGGTAGGGGTGCGGAGGAGGAGGTGTGGGGGGAGGGGAGGGGAAGGGGTGGGGAAGAGGCCGGATGGGGCTCACATGGGGAGGGGGGTAAGGAGGGGCGCTGCTGGGTTGGGGCTGGGGTTGGGGCGCAGATAGGGGGATACATATGGTAGGGGTGGGGGTTGAGGAGGAGGGCCGGGTTGGGGTAAGGGGTGCGCACAGGGGAGAGGGCGGGGTTGGCGTTGGGGTGTGGATAGGGGCTCCAGCGCAGATGGGGGGTGGGGGGTACCCCTCCCGCAGCAGGGACCGCCTGCGCTTCCTCCCTCCAGCCGAGCAGTAAACAAACGCGGTGATGTCACGGGCGCCGCTGACCTGCGGCTGAACCCAGAGCTGTAAATGAGATGCAAGGTGCCAGCAGCCTCTGGGCCGCGCAGCCTGCAAGCCACACACGCTCCTCCACGCCGGCCTGAGGTTACCCCAGCTGCACACACGGACAGGATGCTGCAAACGCCACCAGACATTGCAACACGCAGCCAGTCTGCTGGCCGCAGCGTGAACCGTCCCAACGCCCTCCTCCACCGCCCCCCTGGCGGGCACCCGCCCAGCTGGAGCTCGGCCTCCCTCCTCCGGGGCATCCTTGGGGGCTGGCAGCTTCCACCCACCTGGGGTCAGCCTCTCCAGTAAGGACCAGTCCTGTGCCTCCTCAGGGGGCCTCCAAACCCCAGCTTTGGGCTTTCTGCCCACCAGACTGGGGAAGTGCCTGACTTTGCACTCCGCTTCCTGGGAAGCTCATTTCTCTTCAGCGAAGCTAGTACTGGGGACCTTTCTCCAGGTGTAAGCAGATGCCAAAGTGTCCCCACCAGGTGCTCCCTGCCTCCACCAAGCAAGGGGCCACCCTTTATTCCAGGGAGCTGTCAGGCCGGCCCTGGACTGCAAACCCTTGGCAGCAGCCATTGTCTGAACTACCCTTAGTAATGGAAAGCAGCCTGGCTGGGGCCGGCCAGGCCAGCACTCTGCTCTGGGTTTGATTTGCTGTGTGACTTTTGGATGAGTCACTTGGCGTCTCTGGGCTTTACCATCTCCCCCTGGGGAAGTGGACAGAATCCAAAGTGTCCTCCCTATGCTGGTGTGGGGAAGGTCACAAGTGCAAGTAACTGCAAGAAACCCTCACCAGGCTCCGAGGGTTCGTTAAAAGCCTTAGGTGCAGCACCTGGAGTAGTGAGAGCTTAGAGATGCACGGAGAAACCAAGCCAGGCCCTCTCCTCACCCACTTGCCTCCCAAACTTGGCCTTCAGGGTTCACTGTGAGAAGCTGGGGCAATGGAGACATATGAATAAATAGTCCCCTGGGCTCAAGGACCCCACACACTGCCTCCCTTGCTTGGACCTCACCAACTTAAAGTCCTGGTGGGGACTAGGGGGAACCTAGAAATGACCCCAGGTCTTTAAAAAGCGCCCCAGGAATGCAGCAGCAGAGCTTAACGCCAGAGCCAATTCTAGCCTCTCTTTCACTGAAGTTAATATTTAAATCCCTCTCCCTCACGCCACCGTTTTATTGTCTTTACAGCGTTTTGTCACTGTCTGAAATTTTAATAGTAATTTCTTTGCTTGTTTATTGTTGAGCCCCCTCCCCTGGCGCGCGCACGTGCACACACACACACACACACACACACACACACTTTAGAATGGAGGCTCTCCCCCTAGCACCTGTCATGGTAATCAGGTGCCTGCTGAGTATGTGAACCAATGAATGAAGTCATTTTGCCTCTCCTGTGAAACTTCCCATGAGGGGACCTCAGGAGGATAAAAGTTGACCAGCCATGCGGCATAGCTGTCACCAGTACCAGTCACGTCATTTGCATGGCGCCGTGCAAAATGAAGATTCGGGGCCCGCAGTTCCAAAATTATTGAGAATTTCAAGACAGTAACAGTAGGACATTAACAAGTGCAGGGTCCTGTGTGACTGCACAGGTCGCACACCCAGGAAGCTGGCCAGCGCGATGACGCAGCGGGTGCTCAGTAGTAGTACCCGGGGGACTGAATGCCAGGTTACGAGCCTTCCACCCCTTTCCTGGGCAGCAGGGCCACTTGGTGATGCAGAGTGTATAACACATCCCAAATAGGCAGCTGACAACAGCTAGCTAGCTACGAGGGGACTGCACACCCACGCTACCCGTGCAAAAAGGAGAAGCAGTCATTACGGAAGCATATTAGAGTTAGGGTCAAAAATTATCATAGAATAGTCATCGCCACAGTTAGCATTTATAGGGAACCCACAACCCCTTAGCTTCGGTTCCACAATCCAAAACTCTCAAATGTTTTTTTCTTTCTTCATTTGACCCATACATGTAGGCAAGTCCTCAAAGGGCTGCGGACCTGAGCTATTGGCCCATTTTAGAGACGAGGCACTGAGGTCCTGGAAATGTTAAGGGTGGGGCCAGGAAGCAGCTGAGCTGGGACCCAAGCCTGGCAATACTCCAGACGCTGCTGGCAGAGGAGAGAATGTAGCTGTTGTTTTGGGAAAGGAAAGATAGACTTTTATCAGGGGAACTCTTTCAGCATCCCCTGAAATTTGGAGGTCCCTGCGCTGGAGTGTCTCAGGGAGACCCTCAACTAATGAAACATAATTTATGGACTGGCCTTCCAAGGACAAGCTTTAAATTACTTGCAAGCTGTGCCAGGTAACTATCTATCCTACAGCTATTAATTAGGAATTGGTTGAATTTCTGCTAGACGAAGGTCGAACACCACGGAGTTGACCCTTCTGGCGGGCTGGCGGCTGTCATCCAGCTATCAGGCTGAGGATCGGGCCCACAGGGCTGAGGGGTTCAGGGGAGGCATGGGACATTGCGACGGGGAATGGCCTGGTCAGCACATCCCGCAAAGGCCAGGATGCTGGGAGCAAACCAGCATGGACCTCAGCCCAGGAAGCTAGGGGTGGTGGGGTTTCCCCTCAGCACCAGCCCTGAAGAGAGCGATTTCATTGGTCCACAGAGTCCCCCTCCCTCCCCCATCTCTCCACCATCAGGCTTCCCTCCCCTCCCATTCTGCCAGTCTGCTCACGCATCCTGTGGAAACCCTTCTTTGGCTCCCTAGTGCTTTCCCAGTGAAGTCCCAACTCCACCCCATGACCAACAAGCTCTGTGAGGTCTGGCCCTGCCCATTTCCCACCACTCCCCACTCATACTTTAGTTCTAGCCAGCCCAAGCTCTCTGGGATTTCTCAAAGGGGCCAAATTCTCTCATCTCCCATTTTCCAGACACGCTCTTCCCCTGTCTGGGATATTTTCCTCTAGCCCCCACCTCATCCTCACCTTAGACCCTAGCCCTCACCACTGCCAGCCTTTCTTCCCCAGAAGCTAGACTGCCTGGGTTCAAATTCCATGGCTCTGTGTGTGCTGTGTGACGTCAGGCAAGTATTTGACCTCTCTGAGCCTTAGTTTTATCATTTTTTAAAACGGGATCAGTAATAGATCCTACCTCATAGGGGTGCTCTGAGAAGCAGATCAGATTGTCTCTGTAAGTCACTTTCTATGTGGGAAGAACTTTGTTAACGATTCAAAGACTGGTTGGAAGCCATGCTCTGTGCTCTTTGCCGCCTCCTGCCACGGTTTGCTCCATCAAAGCCCTCACCACACCATCCTGTCACTGAGGGCCACGGGTCCGTCTTCCTAGCTAGATTGAGGATGGAACCTGGAACCGTGTGTGTTTTCCCTGCAATGCCCACCTGGTCCCTGTGACCTCGGAGAGCCCCTCTCTATGCCCTTGCCTCCTGGGAGATCTGCCCCCATAGGAAGCCCAGAGTTTCCGGAAGGCCCCCAGTTTTCTCCTCTGTGGAGATTATGCCCACCCAGTGCAGGGTGAAAGTCTCCCGCTTCTGGTTTGCTCTCCAAGGACAAACCTTCCCTGATGACGTTCTACTGCCTTAGTCACATTGCCAGCTGCTCTGCAGCAGGGACTGTGACATCTTCCATCCCTAGTGACTCTGGGTGGCACCTGAAATAGAGCTTTGTATTCAGCCGGTGCTCGGAGCAGATCCAACCATCATTTTCTGAGCCCCTGGCTGGCATAGTCAGCAAGCTCCTGGATTCCTCCCAGGGGCCCTGGAGGTTTACCATAGCACTGTCAGCTTCATAAATGAGAAAGGTGGGCTCAGAGAGAATGGCTGGAAGAATAATGGCCTCCCCCAGGATACCTACTACATCCTAAGCCCCAGAACCTAGGAACATCTTACTTTACATGGGAAAGGGGGATTAAGGTTGCAGACGGAATGAAATTTGCTAATCAACTGACTTTAACATAGAAAGATTATCCTGGATTACCCAGGTGGGCCCGCATAACCACGTGGGGCCTTAGCAGTGGAAGCAGACAGAGAAGGGACAGGGAGATTTGATGGTGGAAGGCTGGGTCAGAGTGATGCAGTCTTGCTGTCTTTCAGATGGAGGAAGGGGCCGCGAGCCAAGGAAGGCAGTCAGCCTCTAGAAGCTGGAAAAGGCAAGGGAATGGATTCTGCCCTAGAGCCTGCAGAAGGAACGTGGCCCTGACACCTTGATTTCAACCCTGTGCAACCCATGTTGGATTTCTGTCCTCCCAGAACGGTAAGAGAATACATGTGTGCTGTTTTTAGCCACTGCATTTGTGGCAAGGTGTTAGAGCAGCCCCAGGAAGCTCATACAGAGAGGTTAGGGGACTTGGTTAAGGCCTCCAGCCAGAGGAGCTGGGATTGAAACCAGAGTCTGTGGGCTCCAAAGTCTAAGGGCTCTCAGGGGCATAGCAGCCTCTCCCCATGCTAACCTATCAGTATTACTTAAGACAAATCCTTTCTGTCATAAAGAAATGCCCCAGAGGCTGTTGTAGAGAGTGCACAAGAGGCGTTGGAGAGGACAGTCAAACACGATCCGTAATCTGACCATCATGGCCAACGCACACCAAGTACACATTTTGTGCTCAGGTCTTGTGATACATTATCTCACAGAATCCCCATTTTACAGATGAGGAAACTGGCTCAGAGAGGTCTAGTAACTTGGCCTGAGCCACTCCGCAAGTGAGTGGAAGTCACCGAGCATACAAACTTTGGTTTGTTGACTCTTGAGCTCAAAATCGGAAATCATTATTCTATACTGGCTCCTTTAAGGAAAACAAACAAACAAGCATGGGTGCGTATGCTCACATGTGTGAGTGTATGTGCACACACACATATACACATCTGTCAACACGAAGGCTCAAGGGGGCCCCCCACCCAGGACAATGGATCTGCCAGCTGAGGAGGCGTGAGCCTCAGAGGGCGCAGTGTGCCCAGCCCACACTGGCCCTGTGCCTCTGGAGGATCTGGAGGATCCCACCCCCTCATTGTGTGTTCACAGAAGTTGCCTGGAGAGGTGAGGTGAGACTCCCCCTCTCTGCCAAGTGAGGACATGGGCTATGGGAGCCAAGGGTGGCCTGACTTCACACGTGTGTCTGGCAGGATTGCCTGCCTGCAGGAAGGTCATGCCGCCCTCTGTAGTCATGCTGGTCCCAGCTCCCCACGATGACCTGCTTCGGAGCTGGTGAGAGGTCAGTCAGGGCCGGCTGGGCTCGACTGCGTCCCACCGGTCCTGGGAGCTCTAAAGGACCCCAGAAACTCTTCCTCCCACTTTGGAAGGACCTGGTATCAGCTCCCTCTATTCTCCTGCCTGCAGCCAGAAAGGAGGGAGAGCGGGCTTCTCATGCCCAGGGAAATCTCACCATGAACAGGGACCCAGCAAAGGGCCTTCCTTTACTCTCCTATCACAGGGACCTTAAATCTAGAAAAAATGACAACGAGGTCTGTTGACAACATGCTAGGCCACCTTGAGTGGCTGCTTATTTAGTCTCTTTGAACTATAAACTCCCTGAGGGCAGGGAGGTTTCAGTTCAACCCTGAAAAGTCCATCTGATCTTTATACCTGTGAGTCATTTCAGTAAATGACCTGAAAAGGTCTGCAGGACTAGACCTGGGAGGACAGCTAACGGGCAGGCCTGGATCTCCTGGAAGTTTCCCCTTGAGATGACTGCAAGTTGGATTGATCCTTCCACAAGAAGAAGGACTAGACATCTGCTCCCAATCCCCTTGCTCCTGGTAACAGCACCCCCAATTTCACCCACAGAAACCCACCTCCCTACTCTCAAACACCACGGTGTGGCTGCGGCTGGTACACCCCTGGTTCAGAGACAGCCTGTGACCCACAGCTGGCCAATCAGTCATTGAACCATCATGAGTGATGGCTTCAGGCTCAACCCAGTCACAGCCAGGGAGACTCAATTCCTGGACCCTTTGGAACGGCTGAGCAGAGGACACCAGTCTGTCTGTCTACTGGACTGGGAGCTGGGGGGATTTAAGGCAGGTGTGAACAGCCCCAGGGCAGAGAGGCCCTGCCTAAGGAGAGAGAGTCCTGACAACACTGAGTCCTGCAAACTATGCCTGGAGTTAGACCTCCCCATGGACATTCTGGTCGGTCACATGAGTCAATAAACCAATCTAAAGGACACCTCTAGACCCAGCATCAGAAAAGCTGTAGTTGACGGTATTTGACCCATTTAGACTCCCTGGCACGCACTGCACAGACTCTGCTAGGGGCTGTCAATGTGATCTATTCTGTTCCATAGAACGATTAACTGAGAGAGGCAACAAAACTCACTGGTTCAAGAGCAGATGCCCTGGGTTCAAATCCTAACTGGTTGCTTACTAGCTGTGTGATCTTGTTATTGACTCTCAGAGTCTTGACCAGTGAAAAGAAGTTGATAATAGTACCCATGAAGGCGCTTACTATGGGGAGTAAATAACTTTATTATTTGTAAAGTGCTCAGAATGGTCCCTGGCACATAGTAGGTGCTCACTAAACATGGGCTCGAACTAGCTATGATGGGTCAGTCATGCATTTTCTCAGGCAACAAACATTTATTAAGCACCTACTGTGTGCCAGATACTGTACCAGGTGCCTAGAATACTCGGCGAGTAAGAGGATGTGTCCCCTGTCCCCCAGGAGCTTACAATATTTTGGAGAAGACACATGGCAACAAGTAGCTGCAAAGCGTGGCGAGTTGCCATGGTAACCCATGACTTTGACCTCACCACGGCCCAACCCTGACCAGTTGAGCTACTTGGATGCAGAGATGAAAATGACTAATGCCTATGTAGGGGAAGTTGGGTGGTTGTAAGCGCAGCCGGGACCAGAGCAGATGCCCAGCTTTGGACCAGCCTCCACTCCTCAGCCACAGAAGGGCCTGCACTGGACCAGCCCCTGCCCATGAAGAAAGGGGCTGTTGTCACCAGTCATCTCAACAGGCTCTGAGACCTCCCTATGGGGAGAGTGATTCCTGCCCATGGGCTTCCAGAAAGGGTCAGGAGCTGAAATTCCCGAGGGCTTCTGTGGCACAGGCAGAATTCTCCCCTTCCTTCCTGGGGAATCCCAGAACCAGGGTGAGTCCGGTCAGCACGTCCCTTGCTTTTGTCCCTCTTGCCCAGCAGAACACCTGGTCCAATAAGCAAAAGGTACAGAGCTGGGGCTAGGGGTTGTCCACTGTACCCCCTCCCTGAATGGATGGAGCCATCATTGCTTGCAAATCTTCTCATGCTGAACTTGGAGGTTACGTATGTTTTTTCACTGAAATCGTCACACCTTCATTTTTCAGACGGGGGAACTGTAGCCCAGGGAGATACACGTTACTTGTCCAAGGTCACATAGGTCGCTGGGAGGCCCCCTAGAATTTATGGGATCGGACACTGACTCCCAGCAGCCCTGGCTGGCACTACAAATGGCATACATGCTCTGGCTGGTGGGCTGGATTCTACCGCTCAAAAGACCTTGGCAGCTGGGACACTGCCTCTGGACCAGCCCTTGACTTTGGGGCTGGGGTGGCTACGTCACATTTTCCAAAAGCTGGAAGCTGAATTTGGACTGGGTCCCTGTGGGGAGGCTAAGTCTTGGTTGAGTAATTAGGGCTCCCTAGTGGTGGTGGAGGGGCCCTGGCTGAGGGGTGAGCAGGGCCTGGAGTTTCACACGCCTGGTGTGGGAGTGGGGGGCCCTCTCCTGAGGGGCAAAGGCACAAACTAAGAGGAGGACCCTTTGTCCACAAGCTTCCTCACCTTGGAGTGAAGAGCCAAAGGCTGAGGACCCAGTGAGAAGACACTCAATAGATCCAAGTTAGGAAAATCAAGTGGGGAGAGGAATGTGTCCTGAGTAATTTTCTAGCACAGTTATTTTCAAACCTATTCTTTTTTCTCTTTATAGCAATGACATTACACACACACACACACACACACACACACACACACACACATACACACACACACACCCCTTACGTGGAATTTTAACTATGAAACAGAAATGAAGCTGCTCTAGTTCAGGGGAGGTGGGGGCCCCTCAGAAGCCTATCTGCTCCACCTCCCACATGGTCACACCTTTTCGCAGCCCCTTGGGGCGGGGCTCTGGGACCCAGTTGGGAAATATGGGTCTAGAACCTCAACTAGTGTTTGGGGGCTGCCTTGGCGGCTGTCAGGGTTTAGATGGGTCAGAGGTCTTTAGAAGTGGGGACATGTAGACAGGAGACAATGATCTATAAACACCCCAGGAGTATGTTTCCATGTGGACAAAAATGACCATAGGGTTCATGGATCCAAATGCTTTTCTACCTCCTTTCCTGAAAGGCGACTGAAATGGAATTCAGGTCACATTCCCCAAAGCGGGGGAAGGCCAACAGTCACAAAGGCTTGGGCTGGGGGGCCTTTGCCAGGCTGACTGAATTGGCATTAAGCACCACCAGGCCACATATCTGCACTGTCCACCCTGGGCTTGCCCCTGGCTTCTAGTTCGCACGATACCAGAGGTCTTCTGCCTGTGACTTGAGCCTCAGTCCTGGGCCTGACTCCAAGCCTCAAGGAGTTAGATGGGTTTTGATCAGATCTAGTCCAAGCCTTCTTAACCTGGTGTCTGGGATAGGCATGAGGACATGGAAGGAGCGGGGGAGTGTCCGAAGACCCCTTAAAAGTATTAAATTATATATCTTTGTGCATTCTTCTTGGGACAGGGTTTATACTTTCTTCAGATCCTCGAAGGGCTCTACAACCAGCAAAAGATCAAAACTTACTGCAACGTCAGTGCCCACCCTCCTTCAAGAAGTCTTCTAAGATTTCCTTGAATTTACAGCGATCCCTCCCTTCTGTGTCAGAGCTTTCAGTCGCTTCAAAGGATCCAGCTTGGTGACCTCAGGTTTAGCTGGAAGGAGCCAGCACTCACTCATCCCTGAAAGCTGGCTCCCTGCATATTTGAGGTGCTACCCTGGTTGTCACATGGATGAAATATGGCTGTGCTGGTTTCCTGCTTATCAGTTAGTTGTTTAAAGCAAAGCCTGATAACCAATGACTACCTCAATCCTCTGGCAAGTATCCCAGTCATTGTATGCAAATATTGCTACTCGTGCTTAAAAAAATGTTTTTGTAAAAGTAAATTTAACTACATCCTGGCCCCATCCTGTTGACTCCCGTAATGCTTATCAGTCCTCTCTCCAGAACCCTCTGTGTACTAGACCCCATTATTTAACAGCTTGCCTCTTGACCTCTCCATAACCCTGAATGGGGTAGGCCGGCCAGGCGGAGGGGATTTATTCCTGCGGGAAAGGAAGCAATCAGCACCCCCACCGCCTGCCACAGGGTCTACGTTACAGCTGACGTTCAGAGCGAAGGATGTGAACGTAGGTGTGCCCTTCACCCTTCCATCTCCTCCTTGGAAGCTATGAATCCTGGGTTCAAAGTCCAACACAGGCCTGGGCAACTCACTTCACCTGCATCTTAGCAATGGGCTGCTGACCCCACCTTCCTCTGGGCATGGGCAAAACAGTGAAGGTGAAAAAGCTCTGTACGGTCTTGCACAGTCACGGTCACTTACAGTACCAGTCACGCACAGTACCAGGAAGTGCCCCAGTCACTTACGGTACCCCAGTCACGCACAGTGCTACACGCATGCACTGTACCAGTCAGGTAGAGTACCGCCGTCACGTTAGTACTGTATTAATGATAATACTATAGTCGCACGTAGTACCACTCACATACAATATTATAGTCACATACAGTACAACAGCCACGTGTTGTACCACCATCACATACGGTCACATACACGAACTACTAGGAGCTCAAGGAAGCAATCAGCACCCCCACCGCCTGCCACAGGGTCTACGTTACAGCTGACGTTCAGAGCGAAGGATGTGAACGTAGGTGTGCCCTTCAGCCTTCCATCTCCTCCTCCTGTCGTCTCTCCAGCACCCTGACAAACCCGGACAAACAACTGACAGAACCTGACATAAGCGCTGAAAGACCCTGGTGAGGTCATGCTGAGAAGGGTTTCCTTCTTTTAATTTTTAAATGTCGGTAGATTAAATCTGGCGTCTTCCTCCTGGCCCCGGACCCTGGCTGGGTCAACGTCCTCACTGACGTCACTCTGGTAATGACTGTTCACAGAATCCAAGGGGTGAAGGGGCCTGGATAGTCAGTCACCCAGAGCCGAACTCCCCCGGCTGACAACAGCCTGCTCACCTGCAGAAGCTCCCAGAGCGAGAGCGGGAAGGGGATCCCAGGACGGGTGCCCTGCCTATTTCACGCTCAGGGGCCTGTGGCCCTCCATGCCCCCTGGCCTAGGTCCCATGCCTGTGCA
Source organism: Rhinolophus ferrumequinum (assembly GCF_004115265.2). Lineage (NCBI taxonomy): Eukaryota > Metazoa > Chordata > Mammalia > Chiroptera > Rhinolophidae > Rhinolophus > Rhinolophus ferrumequinum. The sequence goes on from NC_046292.1 coordinate 8,640,637, forward strand.
GTAGGGGAGGCGGCCCATTCTGTCTCCAGCCCCCTAAAAACGCCCACAGATTTGCCCCACACCCTAAGTCATGGCCTCTAGTCCTGGTCATTCCGAGCCTGCTCCTGACACCCACCAGCCCCGTCTCACAGTGTGGACCAGCACTGACCACAACACTGACCAGAAGTCCTTCGACAGAACAGAAATCATCGCCTTCACTCCGGGTCCCAATACAGCCCCTTTTATTTTATTTTTAGGGCAATTACGCATTATTCCTTGCTAGAGTGCACTCATCGGTCCAAAGCATCAGAGGCTTTATCAATCTGGAGATGGTCATCGCACCAAGACGTCAGTGCCCCCTGGAGAGGACCTTGTTTACGGGGTTCCCCTGCAGCAGCTGCAAGGCCTGGCTGGCTGAATTAAAGAACAAATCCAACACGGTCCCAATTCCCCAGAGCCACGTCACCCTCGAGTTGGGCGGCATTTTTCACCCAAGACATGAGCAAGAACAGATCCGGCCCCGGCTGACAGCAGGTCTCCCCAGCAGACGCTGAGGCCTGGGTCCCGGGTGACTCCCACCCACTCTACCAGCTGCACAGCAGCCTACCCAGATTCCCCCTCCGACCATACACTTCATTTGACTGTAAAGATACCGGAGGACACGTCAGCGTCAGCATCTTCTAAAACCAATGTTCTAGAGATCACTGCTGGGCCCTGCCTGCCTGCCTTAGCCAGCTCCCCCACCCCTGCTCTGTTTTCCCACCCCGGCCCTGCTCTCCCAGCCCTTGCCCTGCTCTCCTACCCTCTGCCCTGCTCCCCCACCCCTGCCCTGCTCCCCTGCCTGTTCTCCCATCCCTTCCCTCTCACCTCTACCCTACTCTGCTACCCCTGCCTTGCTCCCCCACCCCTACCCTGCTCTCCCACCCCATGCCCTGCTCCCCCACCCCTGCCCTGTTCCCCCACCCACCATACTCTTCCTCTACTCCCTCTCACTTACTCTGCTCAGACCATACTGGCCTCCTTGCTGTTCCCCAAATATCCCAGGTACCTTCTCTCCTCAGAGCCCTTCATCTTCCCTCTGTATAGAATGCTGCTCCCTCCTTTCCTGCTGTGGCCTTTTCAGTACGCCTTGCCTCATTTGTTTTCTCCTTCGTACTTACTATGATCTAACGTACTATCTCTTTTATGTATCTTGTTTATTATCCATCTGCCTGCCCCACTAAACTGTTGGCTTTACACAGTGGGGATGCTTGCCCGCTTTGTTCACTGCTGTACCTTCAGTGCCTAGAATGGTACCCGGCACACAAAAGGGGCACCATAGTTTTGTTGAATAAATGAATGAGTCCCATCCACCATTTGTTGGCTAACCTGTTCTGGTATTTTCGCACTCTCTTTGTGAGAATCCGACCTGTCCTCATTTTCAGAACTCTTAATACCACCCTCCCGAGCACACACTGGAGAATGCCACACCTACAGAGATTCACTTGTCTCCGGTTCAGTGCTTTCAACTGTTTCCTGGCCTATGTGGTTCATCGGAATAATGTTTCAAACATTTCCTTTCAAATATCTCACATATTGGGTATACTTTTTAGGTTGTGTCTTCTGAAGGCAACAGGGGAACATCTTATAACATTCTAGGTGTGGTCCTGCTTTTGCCCAAAGACAAAGGAGAGTGTGTTGGGTCTGGAATCCGTCTTCAACTGATGCCCAGAAATATACTGGACTGTAATGGTGGCAGGTTGGGACCAGGCCTTCAGGAACAAGCGGCAGTGATTGCACAACCAGATCTCTTTCCCGGAGAGAACAGGACAGCTAGGCGCAACCTCATGAATATGGCTGAGATGATTTTTCTCAAGTGACACCTCAACCAATAACAAGACGGAAACGGACCAGAGAGGTAAGCATAATGCCAAAGAAATCAGAAGGGCTCTGTGCAGGGGTCAACGAGTGCCCTGCGCTCTGAAACACTGGAGTTCCAGAGCACCTGGAGTCTGAACAAGAATTACCAGATGTGCTACTGCGTAGACAGACCAAAGAGGGACTTGTTGACTCAGGTTCTGTGTTACTGGATCTAGGGAGCATTCTCTGAAGCCCAGATACACAATTTGGTGATTTTAGGATTAAAAAGAAAAACAGGAAGTTCTGCTTGATATGCTAGTTGGGCAATTTGCCCCCCTTCTCTCTTCAAAGCTACAGGTTGAAAACATTAACATCTACAAGAACTGAAATAAATTCATGGCAGATGGCTACCTGGGGTGGGGGTGGGGGAGTGGCCTACCCACCCAGGGCACATTTCCCAACCCAGAAGCCCCTTTTTCATTCAGTGGAATCTGATGACTAGCAAGAAAGGCTGAAATCAGCAGCCCTTAGGACAAATGGGTTTTCTTGCAGAAGTCTCCTCTTCGCAACTCAGGGAGCTTTCCTGGGATGCTGATGTACAATACGAGATTTTCAGAGCAGGCCAGGATCTTAGCGATTATCGTGTCCCCTCTCTCTCCATAGCTGTGCTTCTTAGCTGCCGCCTGGAGCAGGTAGCGACTTTCCCAGGGTCTCAGCCGAGCCCAGTCTAGCACCCAGTTTCTGGTCTCTTAGCTCGGGTGAACCAGGCCAGAGGGGGCAATGACCCAAGATGTGGCTGGCTTTGTTCCCCAGGGGAAGAAGGTGGGGCCATAACAGGGAGGTGTTTGTCTATTCACAAGACAGCCCAGATTATAAAGCCCATTGTCTGAAACCCGGAGGGCCAGATGCTAGGAGCAGAAAGGCTTCCTCTAGACGCCCCAGGTAGGACAGGTAGTTTACCTTCCGACTCCCAGGACAGGTCAAATGGGAGCCCAGTACTTTTCCTGGAAATTCCCAACAAATGCTGTATTCAGGAATGAGGATGAGGGAGACAGGCCACTGCTGTCCCCCACGCCACCCCTGCCACCTTTGGGACTTCCATCACACATCAGTTGTTTAATACAGATATTTTACTCTGGGATCCACAAGATTATCTACCGGAACCTCTCTGCTCTCTTTCTCCTTTTTCCTATTCATACCAACACTGGCCTAACTCACAGTCTGAGTGCTTGCCTTGCTAGCTCCCTATCCCACCTTAACAATATTTTCTTTATTTGCCTTCTGTCTTCCTCCCCCAATTTCAGCCAGATACACAAGCCTTTGGTCAGGTGGTTTCTTGTACCTCGATCACCCTTCTCACATCCCTTCTGGTTGAAACTCTGGACCTTCTTCAAGGCTCACTCAAACGCCACCTCCTTCATGAAGCCTTCTGTGAGCTAGACTAACAGTTCCACTGGGCTTCCTCTGTGTAGTGTCCCCCCAAAATTCATGTCTACCTGGAAACTCACCTTGGGACCTTATTTGGAAACAGGGTCTTTGGAGGTATAATTGGTTAAGGATCTCAGATGAGGTCACACTGAATTTCTTGTGTGCCCTAAATCTAATGACTGGTGTCCTTATAAGAAGATAAGAGGACACAGAGACACACAGAGAGACAGGGAAGAAGTCCTCGTGAAGATGGAGGCAGAGATTGGAGTGATGCTGCCACAAGCCAAGGAACACCAACCAGGAGCCACCAGAAACCGGCAGAGGCAAGAAAGGTTCTCCCATAGACTCTCTGGAGGGAGTGAGGCCCTGCCAGCACCTTGATTTCAGATTCCTGGCCTCCAGAATTGGGAGAGAATAAATTTCTATTGTTGTAAGCCACCGAGTTAGGGGAAACTTGTTATGGCGGCCACAGGAAGCTCATGCACACTGAACTTGTGCCTTGACTGTGGGAGCATCTGGCCACATCTCTGTGTCTTTATTCAGTTTTGTTGTACCCACCTCTCCTCTCTGGGTCAAACGCGGCATCAAACACCAGACAGACACCTCAGGCAAGTTTGTTGAACTAAGTTCTCAAAGACCATTGTCACGGATAGTTGGGCCGGGGCCTGCCCCAGTGCCAGAAACGGGAAGGATATGGGATTTGCTGAACGGATGTGATGAACAATCAGAGTTGTCAATTTATATAAAGGGTTGGTTGCTGGCTACCTGCTTTAGGAATAGGGCCATAAACCCATGTCCTGCAAATTCAATAATAGCAAGGCAGATATAATTCTGATCCAGTTGTCATACTACCTCCATGAAACGGGTCCGACAGATGTAATTCTGATCCAGTTCTCATACTACCTCCAGGAAAGGGGTCCCAGTACCAGCTCTACCCCTCCTCGGTGGAGGGATTGGGCCGGCCGTGGAATGTGGCCTCTGCCTGCAATCATGGCCCAGGCTTCATGTCCAGCCACTTCCTCATACTGGACCAAAGTCTGGAACAGCCACTGCAAATACTTACAAACAAACAGTCCACTTCTCCTCCCGAGGGCTCCTGCTAAAACCACGTCAAGGTCAAAGACTGGAGGCTGGGCCAGCTCACTAGCCAAGAGCCTTGGAAGGAAGAGGGATGGGCCCCCGCTCTATGAATGCTTTCGGGGAGGAATTGCAGGAGGACATAGAAAATACAAAAGGAGTGTAGTGGGTAACACCCCAGCCAAAGCATTCCCCTTAAAGACCCCAAGCACGACTGGCCCTGCCGTGGCAACCTCAGTACATGGTGGGGAAGGAGAACTGTCTCCAGGTGAGGAACTTTCTAATTCCTGGAGCCTTTGTGACCCTTTAAGAAAAACCCTCATTTGGGTCACCTTTGCAGCCTAAGGCACTCTACTGCCCACAAACATTGCCAAACCCTGTTTGACTCAAGGTCATTGGGCAAAACTGTCACTCCCCCGCAAAGTAAACAGACCTTTTCTGCACATGCCAGCTGCTTCCAGAGACGCAGGTCTCCCTCCTTTCTTTCTCTTTTGGGGGGCTTTCCCCTCCAGGGCCAATCCCACCCAAATCCAGGCTGGAAGGGCTCAGATGCAGCTTCTATTTCGACCAAAGGGCAGAGCGTCGTCTGTGGTTGACTCCGTTGCCTGTCTAACACCACTGCAGGCTGCCTGGCAGCGCGGGCCTCCCCAGCTCTCTTCAGCCGCTCAGGAGTCCACCGTTCACACAACCCACTCCAGCAGTCCCTTGGAAAGTCCCCACCCCGCCACGCTTGGCCGTTTGTCCCCAAGCCCACTGGACCTCCAAACACTCCCAGGTCTGGAGGTTGTTCCAAGACCCTCTCACTGGCCCCAGAGAGACTCAGGCAAAAAGCCTGGGTTCCAAATTCTCCACCGTGACAGCAAGAAGATGGCTCATTAGAAAGTAGCTCAAGTAATTGGTCAGATAATTATGAGTTCCAGGGAGCGCTCTGGGAATCCTGACTGGTCCGATGACTGAACCGAGGGAGAATGGCATTGGAAATTTCATAGTTCCCCATGGATGCTGTGTCTGGTGACCTGATCACCAATTTAAGACATATTTCTAAGTGGCTTGGGTTTATTCCCTGGAAGACATGGTTTATTCCCTGGAAGGCGTGGCTCCCAGTGCATGAACTTGCAGGGCCCACTCTGTACTCTTCTACCCTCCTCCCTCAAAGCCATATACTTCTTTCAATTTAGGCTTGTTTATGGTCAGTCAAGTTTTTCCAGATTGACTAAAGGAGCTCTTCATATGCCTACTGCAGCCAGTTACAAGAGCAGTAAGAGACCTAGGACTTGGGCCAGCTGGAAGAGTCAGTAGAAAGTTTCTGTGGGATGCAGACAGCTAAGGAATGACAATCACACGCGATTGTCCTAATCCCCATGCAATTGTCCCAAACTCCACATCCCTTCATCCGCCATCCTGATTCCCTTCCACAAAGGGCTTTGGGAGCCCTTGAATGGGACATCACCCCAAGGAAATGAAACTGCTGAGAACAACTGTTACTTCTCCTTCTTCCATGTGTCCAAGGGTTAAAAACACTTCCGAACTCCCCTTCCAACTGCAAGGTCAAGCAGCTGTCCAAACCACCCAAGGAGAAGCAGGAGACCCGGACAGCTGACCCCAGCTAGCTCGGCCAGGACAGGCCCCTACGGCCGGTGCAGGAAGAGTTAATGGGCGATCAGCTTTGGCTGATAGCTGAGGCTCCAAAGTTCAGTCCCAGTCTGTGCCACCCCAGAGGAATTGTAAATCTCAGGGCAGTATTTAACAAAACAAAAGCAACCTGGAATTACATGCAGGTTTGGTTTTCTACAGTACATATTTACTTAATCTCCTAGGTATGTGGCTCCCTGTCAGATCAGCTGGCTTTGCTGGCCCTTTCATTCCCCCCCACCCCCCCTTGCTCTCAACAGTTTAAGTTTCAAACGAATTCCCTGTTTTTGCTCTTCCTCTTCACAGGGTTTGCTGGAGACACCCCGGCCGGCCCGCCTCAAATCTCTCTCCATTGCTCTAGTCACTGGGTGAGTCAGCCTGGCTTGGGTCAGACTTGGGTGACAGCCGGCTCACCCTCCCCACTCTCGGGCACCAGGTCTGGGAAAACCGGAGGAAGAGGTGCTGGGACGACAGACAAGTTGAAAGCAGAACTTGGAGGGATCCCCTCTGGGGCTGTATTTGGGGGGAGGGGCAAGGTTGAAGGTGAGAACAAGGGCTCTTTATCAACTGCTGGTTAGCCCTGTCCCCTTCTCTCCAGGTTTCCAGACACCTGGGCCTCCAAGTGCCTGTCAGACCAGGCCAGACCATCCAAGACAGACCCCTCCTTTTCAAACTCAAAGCAAGTATCTATCCCCGGTCTTTGAGCCTCCAGAGCGGCAGCAGCCCAGGTTGGGGCTGGCAAGCGGGTTGCCAAGGAAAATATGAAGCGCCAGCTAGCAGGCTGCTCCCAGCTCTACCGAGGAGCGCACACACCCTGCACTCAGCAGGGTGGTGGCAAAGAGGGGAAGACGAGAGGGGGAACACAACACCTTCCTCTGGGAGGAAGCAATGTGGGAAATGGGTGGGTCTCCTAAGTTTCGGGGTGGGGGTGAACAGCCCGCCAGTCAGTCACGGATCCCAAAGGAGTGGATCTTCTGACTTGACAAAAAAGCGACAGTCCGGTACCCGGGAAATTTACAATGTGAAACTGACTAGCTCAGCATTTGCGGGTGGCGCAGAGAAGTCGGGTGGCCGGCGACCCTCAGACCCTGGGCGCGGGTTCCAGCAGCGGCAGCAGGTGGGCGCACGCCCTCACCTTCAGCCCCCACCCCCTGGACTCGCAGTTGCCCCCGTACCTTTCTGGCGCCGCGTTCTGCGAACTCGCGAGCGAGCTGGCGCCCGATGCCTCTGCCGCCGCCGGTGATGAGGACGTTCTCCCGCGACAGGTCCCGCAGCTTGGCGGGCAACACCAGTCCGAAGGCTGCTTTCGCCACCAGATAGATCATCTGCAGAGGGAACACCACCAACGCGCCCAGCCATTTCCACACCATCCTCCGCGCCGCGGAGCCGGGCAGGGCGGGGGGCGAAACTCCCCGGGCCGAACAAAACAGGAATTGAAAAAGAAAACACCCCAAACAATAATAAACCGAATAAGGGGAGAGAGGCGTCCCACCTGGCCACTCTTGAAATCACCTCTTCCCAAATGCAAAGCACCGGGTGACAAAAAGAGAAAAAAATAAAAGATAAACCCTCCTCGGGAGGAGAAACAGCGTCTCAGAAGGTTGGGACAGTAAGAGGGGTGGAGGGAAAGCCGGAGGTGGGAAGTTCTAACAAGAAGTTTCTTGCCCCAGCCGCCTTTTCGGCTGGGGAATTCTCAGGTAATGTTTACAGGCTGACAGAGGAGTTTAGGCAGGGGAAGAAAAAAAAAAAAGGCACCAACCACACGCGCGCACCCTGCTACAGTCCCGCGGTTTCAAAGTGCAAGATAAAAAAAAAAAAAAAATCTGTTTCCAAATTGTAGCGCCCCCCCCACCCCTTCTCCAGGAAAAAAAAAAAAGTGTGGGGGGGAGTGATTGGAGCTCCCAATTTCAGCCCGCGAAAGTCTCCCGACTCATTGCTATTCTTGGGCTCAGGAAATTGCTTAAACGCGCTCTGATTGCCAGCAACGTGCAGGAGAAGTGGGGGGTCCGGGTGTCAGTTTCTTTACGTGCATGGCTCGCCCTCGCGCGCTCTCGCTCTCTCCGGCTCCCTCCCTCTCTCTTCCAGCAGAGGCTGGGAGTTGCCGCTCGATCCTGCTCCCTCTCTCTCCCTTGTTAGCATTTATTGCCTTCTTTTTGTCCTTTCCAACTTGGAGAGGGCCCGGGTGCGGAGCGCGCGTGGATGGGACGCCCGAGTCTGCGCCGCCTAGTTCATTCGCTCCCGGGGCAGCAGCGGCGCAGAGCTAGAGGGCGGCCCTGTTTTTCCCCCCCATTTTTTTTAATACCCAATTAAGTCTGATTGACAGTTAAAGTTGGTCAGAGGCTTCACTCGGGTTCCTCTGAGTGGCTGCCGCGGCCTCCCCTCCCCCTGCGCTGTCGCGGGGTGCGCGCGCGGGCGCGCACTCGGCCTCGCTCCGACTCGCGCTCTCCCCGGGGGTGGCTCCCCTCTTTGCAAGCCGGGACTTGCCGGCAGTGCCTCTGAGGGCTGGCAGCGGTAACTCGAACGAACACTCTGGAACCGATTTCTGCGAACCGGCTCCCAGCTCAAGACATTTCTCCTAGCCCGGGACGCGGTCTCCCCGAGTTGGGGCGCCCGGGGACCAGGTGACCGCCCCTACGTTCGGGGCAGGCCCGGGGGTGGGGGCGGGGGTGGGAGCACGCGCATGCCTTGATCCAACCAGGTCGCCCAGGGTTTATTTCAGGTCATTTGGTCACCCCCTGCCTGCAGGTAGGACCAGGAAGCCACTTTCGACCTTTGCCCAGACGTCTTCTGTCTTCACTTAGAGTGCACTTTCTAAAGCTGCTCCGAGTTCCTCACGTTGACGGGGGAGCAGCTGGGGAGCAGGATTTTGCTTTGAGGGAAAAGGGTGGGCAGGGTAAAGGAACCTCTGCCCCCAAGGTGCCAATAAAATCCCCATAAGATTAGCTGGGAGCATATTTATTACTCATCTGGGCTAGAATTACCTTGACTGACAGCAATTTCCTTAATAACAAAAGCCTGTAAACAAACGTCCTAAACCTGTGCCCCTGTGCTGTGCAGGGAGCCACATCTCTCGTTCTGTCTCCTTGGGCTCCCTAGCAGGGCACCCACCTTGTAACCTTCTGCCCTCCCCCAACAAACACGTCTCCCCTGCTGGAGGGTGGGACCCAGCTATTTAGAGCTGTCTGTTGCAGGAAGTCTGGGAGGTGAGTCACTGAAAAGCAGCCCCACTCAAAAGTGCTGATGGGACTTGTCTCCTGCTACCCCGATGGTCCCAGGCCAGGAGAGAGGGTGAGCCAGGGAGTTGCCCTGTAATCCTGGGCAGTGGCTCTCCAGCAGGAGACTTGTTCAGCTGGGCAGTGCTGGGCCTCACCCCCAAACATTCTGATTCAGCAGGGGCAGCTTCGCTGGAATTGGCATGTCTTATGTTCCCCTTGGTAGTTCTGCTGAGGATCCAGTGAAAAAGTCGCTCGAGAAACACTGATTTGGGAGTGGATGGCTGGATTTTACCTCATTCTGGGCTGCAAAGACCTTTTAGTTCTGGGAGATGTTCTGCAGGGAGGCTCTTCCCTCCAGATGATTTGGGAAACTTTTTATCCGGAGAGCCTCTGGAAGAGCAAACAGGGTTTGGAAGAGGGGGTTGGACAAGAGGGACCCTGAAAGTTTGTATTCTGACATTTCACCCTCCCAGTGACCTTGCAATGGGGGGTATCATTAATCCCCGTTTGCCAGGTTATCCTGCCAGAAGGTGCAGAAGGGAGGAATCCACGTCCAAACGTGATTCCTCTTCTCATCCCACCCCATTTGGGCAGGAGAAGAGAGGGGTGCAGGACGAAGTGCTCTCCTGTCTCCATCTAATCCTCCAGAAGGATGACCGAAAGGCAGGTCATTGCCTTCATCTGACTCCCACGCCACGACTAAAGGCAGGACTCTGGCCGAGTGACTGCCTCCTCTTACCTTGGAGGTCCGTAAAAATGGAAAAGAAATCCTAACCCTGGAAAGATAGGCCCTTCCCCATCCAGCGGTGCTTGGTGTCTGCCAGTCCCGCCAAGAAGATAACTGGGAAAGTCTGGAGCTGGAACGCGGTGCTCGCAGCCCGTTCTCATCTGTTATCCTTGAGGCCGCCTAGTGGCCTGGCTGCGAAACTGCGCCTCCAAGCGGCCCCAGCCTCCAGCCTCCCATGTTCCTGCTAACTACCCAGCTGTCCTTTTTCTTTCAGGCCTAAAAAGGCTGGCCAAGGTCATAGCCTCATTTCCCCACACACCTACTGCTTTATGGGGAGACTGAAGGACATGTTAAGCAACTCGTACATGCAGCCGCATGGTCACCTAAGTCCTCTGATCCTAAGCAGGTACCCTCCCCTGCTCAGATGCCAGACCAGCTGGGTAACCACTAGGTCCTACTTACATTTTCGATGGGTGTGTGTTTGAGTGGGCAGGAGGCTAAGAACCCAAAGTGACCTTCAGCATAGCAGGCCCTTTACACATATTCTCACTTAACCTCAGCAGCCGAGGAGGTCAATGTCACAGTGCCCACTTAATGCAGGAGGAAACAGGCTCAGCACATCTAAGTAAGTCACGCAAGGCCACACAGGGGGCTTCTCTTACCTCTCCCACCCGTCAGGTTTGGGGCAAAATCAGGAAAAAGGAACATGTCAGACAATCCTAAAAGGAATTGGGGTTGGACCGTGGCCAGGAAACAGACACCTTTTTTCTCGTTCTACCTTCAGGATGTGGGTTTTGTGGGCCTGGCATCCCTCTGAGCCCCAGGCCTCGTCCATCATCAGCTGCCCGGAGAGGTGCTGTCACCTTCTCTGTGCCCCAACCCCCAAGTTCCACGTGAAGATGAAGGTGAGGGGTGCTGGGCCGGGGGATGCCCAGCTCAGCAGGCTGGCTCCGAGGGTCCCTGTGGCCTGGCTTCAGTGAGAACACATGGGACATGACCCTGCTTCCTTCTCTCCCTCCTCCCCCGTCCCATGTCCTTCCCTCTTGGTCCCCCTCCTCCCTTAGTTTCCTTTGAGGCAAGGGCTGGGGAATTTAACGCCAAGGCAAAGTTTGAAATTTCACATCCCAGCCTGGGGAGAGGGCCCCACAGTCGCCACCCCCCCCCCCAAATGTGAAAGGAGCCTTTGTGGACTTGATGGAGGAGGGAGGCAAGCTGCAGCCTGAAGAACTAACTTTTTCCATGACTCAGCCTTCCTGGCCCAGGCGGCATGGGAGGTGCAAGGACCCAACAGGGCAGGCGGGAGCCACCTTCTCGCCCAGGCAGCCAGTCCCAGGGTTACAGGTGGGCTCCCAAGAGAGCCTTCCCTGTGACCTGCTTGCTGGCCCTGAATGGGCCACCAGGCTGTAACCAGTCCCCACCCCCACGCCGGGGCCAAGTTCCATCTTTTTTTTACTTATTGTTGCACCCTCAGTGCCAAACGAATGCTCATGTGTGGTCCTTTACCGGGCACTTTTCTTGTCATCATCTCAGCTGAGAGCTGGAAAAAGAAAGGGGTCTCAAGCCTTGCCTTCTACTTATCTGAGGCTTAGAGAAGTTAAGAAAGTCATGCAGCTAAGAGATGGAGGTGGGATTTGAACCCTGGTCACATGTTCAGCTCTGTCTGCTTTACGCATGAGCATCTCAGAACGTGGAGTATCACCCGGGGAGCTGCCAACATGCAGGTTCCTGGGCTCCCAGCCTAGACATCTGGAACCAGCATGCTGGGTAGGGGGACAGGAATCTGCGAGCAGGCAATTGTTCTAGAACCTCCCGGTGCTGCCTGTCCATGGCGCCTCCTATTTCCAGCCCTGCATGAAGACTTCCTTGCTCCTTTCACTCCAGTGTAAGCCCCTCTGTCCTTTGCACTTGGGATGTGTCCGGACAATGACCCCTCACTCAAGGGCTCTTGGTGGGTAGTTCTCCTCAGCTTCCCAGATACCTAACAGGCAAGAAAACAAGACAGAGGAGCAGGGCTGCCTTCACTCACCCATTCAATCTGTCAGTTAGTCAGTTGAGTCCTCTACCCTGGGCCGCCCCCATCGGGGTTTGGGGCCATGGAGGGGGTAAGGCAGGATGGGTCAGAGGGGAGAGTCTGGCGGACATTCTGGCTTTGGGGTCGGTGCAGCTCTGGTTCAAACCCCAGCTCTGCCACTTCTCCGCTCTGATTTCCAGCTCCCTCATTGTAAAGGGAGAATAGTAATAACGATATGATTAGATTCTTGTAGAATCCCACGCCAGAGCTCAGTAAATACCTGCTCCCGTTTTTATGGTGGTGTGGTCCCCGCTGGCCAGGGCCCGTTCATCTTGCTGAGGAGTCAGTCTCCTCAGCTTCATTGGTGTTCCTGGGCCGCCCCAGAGCAGGTCAGGACTCACTGGACCCACCAGCCGGCCTGGGCACTCCTCATTCTCCCCCACCCCCGCCTTCCACCCCACTTCTGCCAGCACACTTTCTCCAGGACCTTTTCTTTTTGTCTGAGTAAACCCCTATTCATCTTGTAGGGTTTCTTTTAGCTCCTTGGTATTTTATTCCAGGAAGCTCTTCCCAGCTGTCCCCTCAGTCCCCAGCGTTCCTGTCCCCAGCCGAGGCTGGCCCAGGGGTCCCTCCTCTGGGCTCCTGTATTTCCTTCCCTCCCAACACAATCACACTGTACTGTTCCTGCTGGTTTTCTCATTGAATTTCACATCATATTGGGAGCTTCCCAAGGGTAGGGGCTGGGGGGCGGGGCAGGGCTGGGGCTGTGTGTGACCGTGTAGTGAGTGGCACAGGACCCGGCGCTGTGTGAGTGGATTGATGCTCTGCTGTCATCATCTTGTAATTGGTGTTTTGTCTTTAACGTGTGTTAAGGTGAAGTCGGACCCGTTATACCCCAGTGAAGAAACTGAGTCACAGACACAAAACCCAGGGAGCAGTGGTAGTGAAATCTTTCAAATGTGTGTCTCCATTCAGTCACTCACTCATTCGCCAAATATTTACTGAACAATTACTGTGTGCCAGGCCCTGTCCTGTATGTTGGAGAGACAGCTAACTCTCTGCCCTCATGGGGGTGGCATTGCCAGGAGGTGAAGAGTGCCAGGAAGAATACAGGCAGGGTGGGGGGGGCAAAGAAAGATGGGGGTCATGGGGGACCAGAGTGAGGGAGGCAGGGGACAGTGGTGGGGGTGGGTGGGGGACAGAGAGAGGAAAGTGGGTGGGGGTCAGAGTGTCGGGGAGGGGTTGGGCAGCTGTTTTCATCAGGTGACCAGGGACGGCCTCTCTGAGGTGACATTGGGGCAAAGACCTGAATGGAGTGGAGATTGAAACCCGAAGCAATCTGGGTGAAGCACCCAGATGGAGGGACAAGAAGTACCAGGACAGGAGGGGGGTGATGGTCGGTGGGCTGGAGCAGCCAGTGGGGGAGGGGCGGGAGAAGGAGGGGGGTGTGGCTGACTCACTGGGGCCTCCATGCTGCCTGTGGTCCTGGACCAGTAGCATCAGAGTCCCCTGGGTACATGTGAGAAATGCAGAATCCCATGCGCCACCCCAGACCGCCTGCATCAGATTCTGCGTTTTATTTAACAGGAGCTCCAGGTGCTTTTTGTGCACACTGCCGTTTGAGAAGTGCTGAGGTAAGGTCCCACAGGTCACGAGGCTGCGGGTTTCATTTTCAGTGTGACAGGAGCAGAGAGGAGATGGATGGGATCTGTGTTCTAGAAGCAGCTCTCAGCTGCTGGGCTGAGAACAGCCTGTAGGAAACCAAGAGTGGACATGGGGACAGTGGTGAGGACGCCCTGTGCAACATTCAGGGAGAGATGGCTAGGTAAACCACTGGTGGACAGTGACACCTGGAGGCCCTACTGCCTTGAGCACCCAGCTCAGGGACATCCCAGGAAGTACCTTCCCTAAGGGTCTGATACTTGGCATATCTCACACACACACACACACACACACACACACACAAACACACTGTGGCTCTCTTGGACAATTGCTTACTTTGCCCTGAGCAGAACAAACTGGCAGTGTTGAATGAGGGGGTTGGATTTGGAGAGCCTCCTGGTCTAGTGGAAACCAGTGTTCCATGAAGTTTGAAATGGGCTGCCGGGGGGGAGGGGGGTGGACTTTGTGGCGATGGACTCCTGGGGGGCCATAAGCTGTGTGAGATGGCCAACCTGGGGTGCCAACCCGGCTAAAGGAAACAGAGGGGAAAACAGGCTTCAGACAGGTGGAAAATCCCCGTGGGAAGGAGACACTGGTCTGCAAAGGCTGGAGGTGTTTCAAAGCCTCATAAAACACCTTCCCTTTCTAACACAGAACGTTTGCCAGGAGAGTCCCTTTTCTTCTTGGAGAGGCCTGGCTAATAGGATTGGATACATTAAAACAAAAAAGGAAGAAAACCAAGGCAGGTAAAATGGCTCCATTCCGTCCATGAAAACCTGCCCACACAATTGAGTATGCTCCGTGGAACTATGTCTCTGGTCCTCTCCAGGCCACAGTGTACGTGTACAGGCAGGCTTCCTTTTCATTACTGTCCCCAGTCCCAGGCTATGGCAGGAGGGAGGTGGGTCCTGCAGGCTCCGTGTGAGTGGATGCTGGGGTAGGCTGTGTTTATTCTGGCTGCTCAGGTCGGATGGAAATGTAGGCCAGAGCCAAGGCTGGGAACGTGGCAGGAACACAGGTGGGGGGGTGGTGGGGGTGTAACCTGAGAAAGTCTGGGCCAAGGCCAGGAGGGCTCCCAGCGCCTCCTGGTTGGTTGTCAAATCATTCTAAATCGGGTGTGGAGTCTCGGTGTGAGGATGGTTCTGGGGTTGGCAAGGCTGGGGTCAAATACAAGCTCTGCCATGTAATAGCTGTGTAAGCTTGAGGAGGTTATTGGCCTTTCTGAGCCTCAGTTTTATCATCCCTAAAATGGGAATTTTACCACGTACTGAGATGGTATCTTTGAAGGGCATGGTGTCTGGCAGGGAGAAGATGCCCAGTGGCCGTTCTTTGTCTTCCTCCTGGCTTCCTGTCCTCAAGGAACACTATCTGGGATGGGGTGGGGGCAGGTAGGGAGCCTCAGTGACAGGCCACTCTCTAGGGGGTAGTAAAGGGTAGGGAAACTTGAGTGGAGGGTTGTGCAACGCCTTCCCTGGAACCGGAACTGGCCTAGAACTGAGGCCAGAGGAATGCCGAGTACTTACCCTGGGCCGGAAGTCAGCAAAGCTTTTCTGTAAAGGGCTCTTCTGGCCATCCAGACTCAATAGACAATATGTAAATAGATGATACGTACATAGATAATATGTAAAACGTATAGACAGGCCCTCTCTAATGAGCATGGCTGTTTGCCAATGAAACTTTATTTATGGACACTGAAACTTGAATTTCATATAACTTTCACAGGTCGCAACATATCATTCTGTTTTGATTACTTTTCAACCATTTAAAAATGGAAGAACCATGCTTAGACTCGCAGACTCTGCATAAACAGGCCGTGGAGCAGACTTGGGCTGTGGACTGTAGTTTGCCAACTTCTGCCCTAGACCTAGATCAAGGCAGCAAAGGTCAGTCTTTCAAGACCTAAGACATCAATGAAGCATGAGCCTTAGAAAAGCAGAATCTGTTTTCTTGCCCTTTCTGGAAAAGGATTCATAGGGACGGACCCAAGATCACATTCATTGTAAGAAGGGGAGGATCAATGGGGAGATCGATTTCGTTGAAAAGTTATAAAACAACAAAGAGCAACCCAAGTCCAATGATGGATTTAAGCCATCACAACCAGCGAACGTACCACATGTTCACCACACCCCGAGTGCCGTTTCTATTTCCTCAAATGTAATATTTTAATCAGCCCTACCGGATGAGGACACAGACTTCCAAATGTTGCGACCACAGGCCTGGACACTTTCAAGCAGGAGGTAGAACCCTCGGGGTCTAACTTGAGATCCTGGTGTTTCCCTTTGTTGTTTCTCAACAGCAGACCTCCCCTAGGATCTGCTGCATCTCTGCCAGTTGGTGTGAGGGCTCTCAGAGATGCCAGAGAAGGCCCTGTCTCTGTCTTCAGGTGCAGAGACAGACGTGAGGCCCTTGGCTTTGCACGTGCATCCCAGACACTCTGGACTCCTGTTTCCTTGGCCACGACTGGCCTGCTCTCTCTTAGTGCCTGCCAGCTCTGGCTCCATTGTTGAAAAGCCCCATTAGGGCAATTATTTCTGTGTCTTAGTGCATATGGCACTCATCAGTTTATAAAAAACAAGTAGGAGACAAACAGAAGCGCATATATTTGTAATGTGAAGATTATATCTCTTAATGTAAGAAATTTAATTATTATTTTACTTTTTACTGAGCACTTGCTAGGCACCAGGTCCTGTGTGTCACGTGAATGATGCCACAGAGCCATCACAAGCCACCTGCTGAGGGGCACTAGTGCCATCCCCATTTAACAGGTGAGGAAACTGAGGCCCAGAGAGGAGGAGTAACTTGTCCAAACAGTGAGGTTTTAAGTGGTGTTGCTGGGACATGGGTGAAATAATCAGATCTCCTGGATGTCGTGATGTAGCCTGTCAGGTGTCTTGAGCTTATGCTGGGGCAGTCAGTTCCAAGGACGAGAATAACAACCCCCCGAACATGCACGGCAGTGACACTATTACACCATTAAAAATTCAGTCTGAAGAGCAGGGTGTAATTGGGGATTTTATGTTTTGTGTTTTTTTTTTTAAGCTCCGGGGAATAGAAATCTGTTTTCCCACAGTTATAAGAGTCGAAACCCTTGAAGTGTTAGGATGCAAATTTGTATCGCCAGCATGATCCCACTTTTGGAAAGGAAAAGCTTCAAGTACGTGTTCATATTTATTTAGTTACCATTTGGTTGGGGTTGACCGTGTGTCAGGCAGTAGTGCATGAAGTGCTTCAGATTCATTTCATTTAATCTCAGTTAATCAAAACAGTTCCCTTGAGGGGGGTCTGTATTCCCTGGTTACATCTGTGGAATTGGAGGTCCAGCAGCTTGGCCAAGGTCATGGAGCCAATGAATGGCAGGTATGGAATTCAAAGGTAGCTCAGTTTTACTGCAAAGCCCCATTCTCTCTGTTTCTTTCTCTTCCTGCTCTGGAGTTCTCTCTCTCTCTCTCTCTCTCTCTCTCTCTCTCTCTCTCTCTCTCTCTACATGAATGCATAACATGCACACACACACATGCTCGCAGGCACAAATGCATGCATGCAGGTGTGCACACGTCCACACACAGAAAGAAGACAGAGGACACACGTCAGCATGTTAATAGTGGCGGTGTCTGTATGATAGCAGTACATGTGATCTTTAATCTTTTTTTCCATATTCTCAGTGTTCCATAATGAGTTTATATTAACAAAAAACCCAGTCAGTGGTCTTTTTGTACAAGTATGCTTGTTTTAGAGTCAGCAAGATACAGAGGTTCTGGTGTGGGGCCACAGAGCCCCTGACCACGGGCCTCTTAAAAAAATCTGCTAAAAAATCAGACAGGGGAGCCAGAACCTTTGCTTCTTGGAACTGCCTAATCCGTCCTATAATACCTTGCTTTGTAGGAAAGTTCTGTGCACAAATCCCGTAAAATCCCATATTGTAGAGCTGACACTGAGCCTACCCAGAAGAAAATCTGCTAATGATCACTGCTTGCCAGGAGCCTGCAGAAATGATCAGACATGTCACAACCCCCATGCCTGCCTCCTGTCTAAGCTCTTTCTAATAAGGACTCTTTTCATGAGTTTATAAAAACACTTTGTTTGGATCATGTTGGGTCTTTATTTCATCTTACTTGAATGCTGAAAGTCTGTGGGGCCAGAAGGGGCTGAGGCTGCCTCTGAAGTTTTGGGACCCAGAGGAAACCACAGATTTGTAAATCCAGCAGTGGTTACCCACCTCCCCCAACTGGCCCCTCCCTAGGGGCTGGGCCCTCTCTGCCGCTGCTTTGGGGGATGGTGGAAAAAGTGGGACAGAGTTGAGGATAAATATTGGCTGCCACATCTGGAAGTGGTGCTACCTGAGAGTGGGTGCTGCCCAAACAAAACCCCAAATGACTCTGGGCAAGATAGGTAAGCATGCTGTGCTTCCATTTCCTCAGGCTGAAAATGAGGGTTGTATTAATTACCTTGCAGGGCTGTTGTAAGACCCTAGAGGCTGTTTGACACCTCATAGGTGTCCTTTCCTTCCTCCCCTGCCCCCACCATATTGCCCCTGGATGGTTGCCTAGTGCCTTGGTTTTTATAGCTCAGTGTTTAAAAGTTTTTAAACTGTAGGTCTGAAAAAACTTACAGAGAAGTTGCAAAAATGGAATAAGAATTTCTGTGTCCTCTTCACTCATGTGTTAGTTAATATTTTACATTTGCTTTACCTATCCATCCATCCATCCATCCATCCATCCATCCATCCATCCATCCATCCACTCATCCATCCATCCATCCATCCATCCATCCATCCATCCATCCATCTATCCACTCATCCATCCATCCATCCATCCATCCATCCATCCATCCATCCATCCATCCATCCATCCATATTCTTTTGAAAGTACGTTGCAGATCTGATTGACCCATAGTCCCAAATAGTTGAACGTATGTCTTAAAAACAAGAACTGTATGTTACATAACTATAGTGCTTTTTAAAAAAATCAGAATCAGGATGTTGACATTGACAGAATACTATTATGCAATCCACAGGCCTTATTCAGATTCTGCCAATTGTGTCACTAACATCCTTTATAACAAAAGACAAACAATTTTTTTCTGGTCTGGGATGCAGTCCAGAAGAACATGTGGGACTTAGTCGTCATGCCTCTTTTGACTCCATTAATCTGGTCTTCTACCTTTCTTTGTTTCTCATGACCTTGACATTTTTGAAAAGCACAGGTTGTTATGGGCTGAATTGTGTTCCCCCTTAAATTCACATGTTGGAGCCCTGACCCCAGTACCTCGGAATTTGATTATATTTGGAGGCAGGACCTTTAAAAGGGTGACTAAGTTAAAATGAAGCTCTTAGGGCGGTGCTAATCCAACCTGACTGGTGTCCTTATAAGAAGAGAAAATTTGGACACACAGACCCCAGGGATGAGCGTGCACAGGGGATGACCTTGTGAGGACACAGGGAGAAGGCGACCGTCTGCAGCCTTCTGCAGGACAGAGGGAAACACCAAACCTTTATCTAGAACTTTCCATATCCAGACTGTGAGAACATAAGTTTGTGTTGTTTAAGCCGCCTTGGCTATGATATTTTGTCATGGCAGCCCGAGCAAAGTAACACACACCTGTGATTTTGTAAACTGTCCCTCAGCTTGGTCTCAGTTTATTCTTGCCATCTCAGATACTTCTAGATGCTTCCTCCAACTAAAATAAGGAGCTCTTCCTATGTCCCAGCTTGTGCTAAGGGCATCATGTGCACAATCCTCAGAACAACATATTGAGGTGTATACTACTGTTATACCCATTTTACAGATAAGGAAAACTGAGCATGGAGGGGTTAAGGTTACACAGCTAGGATGTGGAGGAGCCAGGTGGGTCTAGGGAAGGTAAACTCATTTGAATAAACACACAAAACACAACAAAGGAGTCTACTACCATAACTAGTGTACACTCGTAAATCAGGAGCAAATGTCATATAGTTTGTCTCTGTCTGTGGAGACATATATCTATATTTCAAGGCTCAGTTGACTCAACACCACTTCTAACAAAGCTACTCTTGGAACTGCCCCCCGCCCACCGACCCATTGGCCCTTCTCCCCCTTTTTTGAATGTATTAGAATAATAACTATCACTTATTGGGGATATGCTAGTTTCTGTTTTAGTAGATTTATCAATAGAGTTCATCTAATGCTCACAACAACCCAATATAACAGGCAGGTACAAACCCAATTTACAGATAAAGAAACTGAAGACAGAGGTGAAATTCACTTGTCCAAATCTTGCATCAGATTGGGAGCTTCTGGAAGGTATGGGCCGGGCAGGCTTCATGGGTGTGTGACCTACCCAGTCACACGGGCCCCACACTGCAAAGGCCCCACACGGGGTTAAAGCTCTACTGTTGCCATCTTGAAATCCTTCATAATTTCTGAACAAGGGGAATGCATTTTCACTTTATGCTGGGCTGCAGGGCAGGAGCCAGTGTCTGGCTCCCAAGACCTCACACTACTCGTACTTTGGCTCTGCACCCAATGACGATGGCTATCAGAGTGCCAGGGACATTTTGTTGCACATGTTTATTTACGTGTTGGTCTCCCGCCTCAACGAGAGGGCCGGAATGGTGTCTGAGTCATCTGGTGTCCTCAGCACCCAGCACAGAGCCTGGCACAGTGGAGAAGTACAGGAAATGTTTGGTGAATGAACGGACTAGTGAATGAACCAACTACTGATTCAACCAAGGCAAAGCAGGGCCAGGCGCCAGGATGGAGGTTTTCCCCAAGGCTGGCCTGGGAGCAAAGCAGTCACTTGCCACTTTTTGCCTCTGTCCTGCCCTGGATTCAGACTTTCAAATTAGCCCCTGGTCCACAGGTGTGACAGCTTGGGGAGAAGGGAGATAAGAAGGATGTGGAAAGAAAGGCTGTCCCTGTGGAGGAAACAAAGCCTGTTGTGGACAGGGAAGTGCCCGCTGCTTTGCATAAAAACAGGAGCTGCCCTGTACACACCAAGCTTCAGGCACTCCCTGAAGGCAGCCTGGCCTCAGAAAGCCTGGTCAGCTTCCTTGCTGGACTCACACAGATGCTCCTTTGAGAAGGTACAGAAGCCACCCAGAGAGCCCCTGATGGTCAGAGGCTGCGGAGTCAGCCAGTCCCTCCTCATTTCTACCCATCCTTCTGGCCCAGGTTGAATGTCACCTCCTCCTAGAGGCCTCCCAGATTTCCCCAAGGTAGAGTGATTCATCTCATCCTGTGTGTTCACCATCCTGGGTTTCTAATGAGTTTAAATGATGGTTTTCAGCTCCCTTCACAGGAACTATACCCAAGATGGTGAGGATGCAAATAATCAACGTGTCTTTTCGATTCTGGCAGAGCGATCCCACAAGTCGGACTGAATGTAATCTACCCAACCCCCCAAGCCTCCGACACTCCGTCTCCACAAGCCTCACTCGCTTGCCTCTTCTGAGTCTGCTCAATGTCACCTCCTCAGTGAGGCCTTCCCGGCAGCCCCATCAACCCTGTGGTACCACTTGGCCCCCATGCTGCACCCCACACTCTCTATATCCTTCTCTGTCTTGTTTTTCTCGGTAGCACTTCTCATCGGACGTACTGTATGTAAATGGTTGTCTATTTTTATTTGGACGTCGGCTCCCAAGGGCAGGAAATTGCCTGCTGTGATCTCTGCTGTGTCCCAGCACCTGGAATATGGCTCAGTCTATAGTAGGTGTTCAATAAACACTTAGTGGGCAAGTCAATTCCCATTATACAGGTAAGGAAACTGAGGCTCGGGAAGATCAAGTCACCAGGTCAAAGGCGTGGCTGGTGAGGGGCAGTCAGTCTTTCATTCAGAACCCACGAGGGCCTCACAAGGTTAAACATGGAGTTCCCATGTGACCCAGCAATTCCACACCAGGGCAAAGACCCAAGAGAAATGAAAAGATACATCCACACAAAACCCTTTAATAAATGTTCATAGCAGCATTATTCACAACAGCCAAAAAGTGGAAACCACCCAAATGTCCATCAACTGATGAATGAATAAAACAAAAGTGGTGCATCCATACAATGGAATATTCAACCACGAAAAGAAATGAAGTACTGATGTATAATTCTACAACAAGGATGAATCTTGAAAACGTTATGCCAAGTGGAAAAAGCCAGACACTCAAGACCACAGATAGTCTGATTTCATTTATATGCAACGTCCCAAACAGGCAAATCCATAAAGCGAGAACACAGATTAGTGGTTGCCTGAACCGGGGAAAATGGCAGAGTGACTGCTAATAGATGTAGGGTTTCTTTTTGGGGTGATAAAATGTACTAAAGTTGGTGGCGTTGGTTGTTGTAAAACTGTGCATGCGCTAACCACCATTGAATTGGACCCTCTAAGCGGGTGAATTGTATGGCACGTGAGTTATGTCTCAATAAAGCTATAAAAAAACCAAACAAACCCCAGGGGCCCCACACTGGATGTTGGAAGGATAAGATGTCCAACAAAAGTAGGTACAGACCCTGCTGCCCCCCTCCTTGCATGTACTGGGGAGACACATAGAAATCATTGGTCACAAAAGCAAATTCACACTGGGGTTGTCCCAAGGGAAAAGGCAGGGTTCGGCGTGTGCATCAGATAAGTGGAATATGTCCAGAGCAGAGTAGGTGGGTTTGGGGAAGCTTTACTGGAGGTGAAAAGATGACCCAGGCTTCCTGTCCCCAATACTTAGGAGCCCCAGGCTATATTGTCCCCACATGACCAGGCATCTTGAGGAAGTGGGTCTTATTTGTTTTAAGATCCACCTGGGGTAGGCAGGAACCCCAGGGGCTGGCATCCTAGGCACTTGTGGCGATGCCTTATGCCTTTAAAAAGCCTGGGTGACAGCCACACTGCTTCAAATCCTACCGCAGTGAGTTGCAAGGGGGCCCCTCAAAGATATGTCCTAATCTCCAGAATGCGACTTCGTTTGGAAAAAGGTGTTTGCAGACGTGATGAAGCTAAGAGTCTAGATCACCCTCGATTATCCAAATGGACTTTAGATCCAATGACCTGTGTCATCATGACAGAAGAGGGACACACAGTGACGAGGAGAAGGGTATGTGACGACAGAGGCAGAGAGACTGGATGATGGCATCACGAGCCAAGGAACACGGCCAGAAGCTGGAAGAGGCCAGGAATGCTTCTCCTGCAGAGCCTTTAGAGGGAGCGTGGCCCTGCCCACACCTTGACTTTTGGACTTCTGGCCTCTAGAATTGTGAGAGAAGAAATTCTTGTTGTTTTAAGCCAAGTTGGTGATAATTTGTGACAGCAGCCCTAGGAAATTAGCTTATGTGCCTTCTCCAACCAGCTGCCTTTCCTGGAACACGTTTCTTGGTGCTCCTGAGCCTTGGCTCCCACACCCATGTAATGGGGGCCCCTGCAGTGTCTGGGTCAGGGAGTAGATGAGCCCTTGAGATGATGTGGTAAAGCTGTCAGAGAAAGGCCTGGTACTCCCCACGTACCCCTCACCTGATGTGAGCGTTTCAGGTTCTATTACCAAAGAGTTCTGGCCCTGACCAGCTGGCTCCCTGCGGGGGCACCAGGGAAGGTTAGAAGCCTCCACGCCAGCCTCTACCATGGTTTGTCATACCGAAGACGAGACCCTGGCTGTATTGTCAAGACTGTATTGTAGGAAATGGTGCCAATGAACCCTTGCCATGTCATTTTGAACGCTGGTCAAAGGGATGGCAGGATCTCACAACGGCCAGAGCACAGACTCTGGGTCATGCTCCTTGGGGTTAGGTTCCTGCTCTGATTCACTTGTTGTGTGACCTTGTGCAGGTTAATGAACCTCTCTGTGCCTCAGTTTCCTGACCTGTAAAATGAACATGATGTCCATTATGCTATTATTGCTTAGTGTTTGTAAATACTTAGAACAGGCAGCGTGGTTGTTCAATAAAGATCAGACTCAGTAAGGAGGACGTTCCTGTGAGTCTGAAACCTAACCAAGTTTCCACTCAAGGCCTCTTCACTGCTTGCCCCTCCCAGCGTCCAAAGGGCAAGGCTGCACATTGCTCAGGATTTTCCCAGCTAGTGCTGTGGAAGCCTGGGAGGAGTGCCTGGCCCTTGCCCCCTGGGGCCTGGTTTCTCCCTCTGGAAGATGCACCCAGCTTCCTGGTGTGAGCCCTCCCAGGCCAGGGATGGAAATGCTGCAGTTGGCCCAAAGCAAGTCACAGATCTGTTTTTACAAGGGCCCTGCCCCCTGAATTCTTGGAAGTCTTGGCTAAGGGGAGTGTCCTCAGGGGGTCTTTTCCAGGGCTGGGTCAGCTGGGCTGATTTACATGGCAGGGGGCTTGGGCTGCAGTCCAGTGAGTGGGATGGGGTGGGAGGGGTCACCCAGAGCCAGGATTCCCACTGGCCCATGAGGCTAGGGCATCCTGGGGCGCTCAGCCCCCGACTTCATCTTCCCCAGTAGTTGGTGTCCCAGAATTTCTCCCTGCGCAGGGAGCGGGTCCAGGAGCAACCACACAGCCCGGGCACACCCCAATGGAGCCAGCACTGCCCTGAGGGACCCAGCCTGGGAGGGAGGGGCCCTGGGCCCTTCAAAGGGGAGCAAGTCCTTGGACTGCTGCCGGCTGCCTTCTGTGAGACTGGGGCAGGTTTCAACCTCCCTGAACTCCAATTTTCTCACCGGTAAAATGAGGTTCAAATCATTACCCCCTACACGGGGTGGAATTCTGAGGCACCACCACCTTGCTGTGCCTGGCATCTCCAGGAGAACCTGAGGGTGTTGGGAAGAGACAGGTGAGGCCCGAGTTGGCCAGGACGTCCTATCCTCAAGGTAACTCGGCTGGCTGTGTACGGGGAGGCACTGATGCCACCCAGAATGTCCTCTGTTGTTTTCTCCTCTGGAGTCCGGGTTTTGGAACCTGGGTTCCAAACCCTGCTGTGATCAGTGATGCTCCACGTGTCTCTCAATGTCTAATTCCAGAAAGGTACCCACCCACCTGTACAGGTGTGTTGAGCCAGCTTCAGAGAATACCTCTTTGTGGGGCGCTGGCCTCGGAAGTCCTGGTAGGTGAGCCGCCATCCACCTGTCCGTCCACAATTCATCTGCCCATCCATCTGTCTAGTCATTAGGGATTCGATGGGCTGAGTCCTTTTACTTCCCAGCAAGTCAGGCAATCTGGGCCTCGGTGTACTCATCTGTAAAGTGGGGATGACAATAGTACCTACCTCCTGGGATGGTTTTGGACACATGAGGTCTGACAATTAAGTTCGGGAACTAATCCTAGAAAAAAGTGCTACATCCCTCATTGCTGAATATCACTAAGGTCACCTTCGAAGTACTCCCCTTGAGAAGCTATGCACCGACACCAGCGCCTAGTCCACCCTTCAAAGCTATTTTGGAACTCCTTTTCTGGAAAGGCCATCAGAGCTGTCGTCGTATTACATTTGATGTCCTGAATGTCATCAAAATGTCTTCCTTTCAATATTACCTTTATCTTCGGGTAACGGAAGACGTCGTTAGGGGCCAGATCAGGTGAGTAGGTAGGCTGTTCCAATACAGTTATTTGTATTACTGGCTAAAAACTCCCTCACAGACAGTAAGTACCGTGTGAGCTGGTGCACTGTCATGATACAAGAGCCACGGATTGTTGGCAAAAAGTTCAGGTCATCTAACTTTTTCACGCAGCCTTTTCAGCACTTCCAATTAGTAAAATTGGTTAACTGTTTGTGCAGTTGGTACAAATTCATAATGAATAATCCCTCTGATATGAAAAAAGGTTAGCAACAGCGGTGCAACAAGTTCGTGAACTTAATTGTCAGATTTTATCAATCATACAGGTAAAACAATGAACAGCTGTGCCTGGCTCACAGTAGGCCCTCAACCAACGTTGGACCTTATTTATTATTATTGTTGTTGTTGCTGTTGCTGTTATTATGTTGCTAAGGGAACCTGCATGAAATTAACACATAGTCTCACACACTTGGAGGAAACTACCTTTGTGGGCAGTCTTAGGAAGCTGATACAAACTTGCACCAATCTTGCAGAGTCTGTTTCCTGTCTGTGGACTCATTTCCAGTGGCTCGTGGTAGGACAGGTGCTTGGTGGTCCTCAGTAAATGGCAACTATTTGTTAGTTGCATTACTGCCTTGAGCACCTGCGATTCCAGCCTGGGGCAGTCCCACCTGATGTACCAAAGTGGCCTGTGCTTCCTTCTCTCCTCTGGGTTTGGAAATTTTAGGAGGACATTGTATATGCCCACTGCTGGCCTCACAGCTCTCTGAGGTCTGAAGTTTTCCACTTAAGCTAAACCGTAGTCTCAGTGAAGACACATGGGCTGGAGGTCATGGGAACAGAATAGTCTGGGAGTCAAAACGCCAAAGCCCTGAGCTCTCCTTGCCCTGTTTGTCCCCTAGAGACCCCCCATGTTGGGAGAAAGAATGTTGATTTAGATTGTGGACTCAGGCTGAAACCCCTTAAAACAAATCCTTACTCCAATACTTATTAGTCCAGGGCTTCTGCTCTTTGAGCCTCAGTTTCCTCATCTGTCAAGTGGGAATAATGATAACACAGACCTTACGGGCTTCTAATGAAGAATAAATGAGAGGATAGTCTTAAAATACTTGGCACAATGCCTGGCACATGTTAGATGCTCAGCAAATATTATTCTCCAGTAGGTTCAACCCTTTTCCTTTCCTCTCCAGAATACAATATGGCAGAGAGGTTTGCTGACCTCTCTGAATCCAGCTTCTTCCCCCCTGCATTTCCTGGCTTCTCCTCCCTAGCAGGGAGCCCTGCTATGTCCTGGACACCCAGGGAGACCTTGCCAGGAGGCAACCACAACACAAGGTCGTGTTTCTAAGACAGAGCTCCCCTTCCATGCCTGTCCCATGCCTCTCTCCACCCGCAAAAGGCTCAACCCCTCTGCTTACAAACTGGCAGTTGTTCGCTCATCTGACTAGTTACTTACATCCAAACTCACACGATAGAGGTGCTCAGAAAAGCAGGGTATATAACCACAAGGTCTACCACTGGGTGTTGCCTTATTTAATACAAGGAGGCACCATTATCCCCACTGTACAGATGAGGAAACAGGCACAGAGGGGTTACGCACCTTGCTCAAGCAGGAAACTGGTGCGAAATCCAGTGGTCGGTCCCAGAGCTCACGTTCTGTAGCACCAAGTCCTACCAGGTGGCCTCTCTTCCCTGTCAGCTGCACTGTGGGTTATTATGAGGACTGACTGAGGACTAACTAACATATTGTCGGTGATCACAGAAGGTGCTCACTTCCTCCCTTCTGTCGTCTTCTCCCACCCAGGTGAGTCAATAGTAAAAGCCCGGGGTAACAGGCAGACCTGATGGTAACACAGAAATGCAGACTCCCGTTAAGCTTAGGAAAGTCATACAATTCTTTCTTGATTCTAAAGGTAATCGAATACCATGTGGTTATGGGAGAACGGGGGAGAACCCCCATGCCACCAGATGGAGCCTGTCTATGCACCAGGGTTTCCGGGGCTGGGTGCTCAGCCCCACCTGGCAGTTCTGGTTTGGGCAGGAGAAGCCCCCCTGAGTGGGCGGTGGAGGCTGGCCATAGAGTAGGTGTGTGGAAGGTACCCCGGGGAGGTGGATCCTGGGAGGTGGGAGCAGCATGACTCTCCGTCTCATTCCCCCACACTCCAGTGAAGTTTCTGAATGCACGAGAAGCCCACAGTGACTGGCTTTCCTACAACGGAAAGCGACAGGGCTGAGGTGAGGCAGAGCCGGGCCTCGACAGCACAAGCCAAGGCGGGCAGGGGATTAGAAAGAAGCCACGGGCAGTGCTGTGGTTTAAGGCAGCGGGGCTTTACTCTGAATTGCGTGCTGTCAGGAAGCAAGGTGATTCTTAGACAATCTTGTTTAGAAGCAGGGAGTCTAGACAGAGGCCAAAGCTATAAATGGCAAAAAAAAAAAAAAAAAAAAAAAAAGAAAAGAAAAAAAAGCAGCAGTCAGAGTAGCCGTTTTTGGTCATTCTTATGGCTTAGACCATGTCGGTGTTTTGTCTGGGTTCAGACATGGTTCCAGAGGGCTCTTGTTTTTGTATTATTCCACCACAGTCCCCGAGTGGCCTTATCTGACGCTGACGTGCTGTGGCAGGATTCAAACCCAGGCAGGCTGGCGTCCGAGTGGGTCCTCCTAGCCCTCGGCTACGCTGCCTCTCCCCGTGGCCTGGATTGGAGCATCAGAGTGGGGTCAGGGAACCAAACTGGAATGAGAGGCGCTATGCTCATCCCAACCAGACGCCGGTGAGGAGGGCGGGCGGTGTGTCTCCTGTTTTACAAGAGAAAACCAGGCCACAGAGGCCTGTGCAATCACACGAGGCCCCTCCCTGGCTGCCCAGGTTGCAGGTGTCAACAGAGCCTGAGCTCAGGCCAGCTTTTGGGAAGCCCAGCTCTTAAGACTCCCCCTGATGGCAGGATTCCTTTTCCCAGCCCCGGCATCCCTTGGGGAAGTAGGTTCCCCGCAGCTCCCCTGCGCCTCGGGCCTCGTTGGGTTTATGTGTAAGAAGCCAGGCTAGGTCAAGGCTAGCCCAAAAAGAGTGGGCGGGAGGAGTCAGTCCATGTTCCCGAGTTGGTTCCCCAGGGCGGTGGCCCCTCACAGTCTCGGGAACCAATCCTGTGACTGGTGCGGCTGGTGGCACTGTCCACCTTCTCCCTGGGAGTCTGCTGGGGCCGTCTTCCAGTGCTTCCTCACCACATATGGCCCCGCCAACCTGCATAATCCTGCCAAGTTCTGATTTCTGCATACCATCCCTGCGTGTGGTCCCGGGGTGAGTTTGTGCTCAGGCTCCATCATGGGTTAGGATTCTCTCTCTCTTTCTCTCTCTCTCTCTCTCTCTCTCTCCCTCCCTCCCTCCCTTGTCCCTCTTTTTCCTCTTTCATTTGCCTCTTTATCTCTGACCCACCACCCTTCTCCCCTGCACCCCAACAATGGCTCTCCTTGCTTCACCTCTCATCCCGCACAGTCTATTCCTCTCCCAGCAGCCAGAAATGTCTTTAGAAAGTCAAGTCAGAGCTTGTCAGTCCTGTGCGTAAACCCCTCCTGTGGCGTGCCAGTGTCCTTAGAGGAAATCCAAGGCGCTCCCCACAGCCTGTGAGGCCCTGACCGAGCTGGCCCTGCCAACCTGCCATCCGGTCACCTGGGTCTCCCTCTTCTCATAGCCATTCACTCCGCTGCTGCCACGCTGCCCGTCTCCGTGCCTCAGACACCCCAGGCTCCTTTCCACTCTGGATCTTCTGCACTTGCTCTTCCTGAGGCCTCAAAAGAGGGGTCCCACCCCCTGACTTTTCATGACTGGTGACCCCATGTTTGTTCTTCCAGTCTGATCTCAAATGTCCCTCCCCAGGGTGGCCTCCCTGGACAGCTTATCTGAAGAATTAACTCCTTGCCTACCTACCGTCTCACCCTGTCCCCTCATGTCCATCCCTGACGTCATCCTGTTAAATTCTCTTCATGGCACTTGTCACAGTCTGAGCTGATCCTTTTCCTTCATGAGTTTCCTTATGTACTGTCTGTCTTCCCCCAACTGAAAATGGAAACTCTGAGCCTGCAGGGAAGACTTCTGATTTGTTTGTTGTTGTATCCCCAGTGCCTGGCCTGTGGTTTTAATCTTTGAATAAATGTATGAGTGTGTGGATACATAGATGTATGGATGGGTGAATAATTGGATGAAAGGATATGTACATGAATAAACAAATGCATGGAGAGGTGGATGGATGGATGGACGGACATATGTGAGAAAATTTGCCAGGGTAAAGAGGTGGGCTTCTCCCAGTATATAACGTCCCTGAGATTAGGGTGTACTGCCACCTGGTGGTGGAAATAACATCTGCGTGTGCTGCCCTGATGCTCTCCCTGTTTTAGAAGTTAACTGTGAATATCTCCCATCTCCTGGCCTCGCCCTTGTCCGAGACCACGCGTCCCTTTCAAAGGTCCCGGGAGCACCCTGTTTGTTGGCTGCGACTGTTACTCTTCCTCTGTAGTGGTGTTATTTCCAAAAGTAAAACCAGGGCTTATTCAACAAATATTTACTGAGCACCTACTTTGTGTCAGATCCTTTTCCGGGAACAGGGGTCACAGTGGAGAATAAGAAGGGCCCCCATGGAGCTGACTCAAATGAGGGGGCTACACAATGAAAAAGAAAACAAATAAGTAGGCTAATTTCACATCGTGGTAGCACAGGGCAATGGAACAGAGAATGACTCGGGGTGCTTCTTGCCCTACGGAGGCCAGGCAAGAACATTCGAAGCTGGACCTGGAATCGGGTGAGGCAGGTAAGGCACTTGCCTGGGGACCCATATTTAAAGGGCCGCCCCCAAAAAGGCAGTGATCAAGATCAATTATATTTGTATGCAATATTAAAAAAATCAATATTAATGCAAAAAAATCTATGATGAATAACATATCAACATGTATATAAAGGCAGGATCCAACAGGGCCGGGTGAGTTGTACAAATGCAAAGTAGGATCCTGTCTGTGTAAAATTTTGATCTGTTGTTCATCTCAGATACTTTTGGCATTCGTTTTGATTCTTAGAACATCGCACCACAGTATTAGGTGTCTCAGTGGACGAGCACGTTGGCGATCCCCTAAATCTGCACCTAAGGCCAGTGCTCTACTTGCCTTACCCTAGTCCCAGCCCTGTACAACCTAAGCAGAAGGGACAGCAAGCACAGAGCCTGAGACAGGTGCTTGAGGGAAAGAAAGGACTGTCAGGGCAACAGGGCAGGGAGATGAAGCGGGAAAGGTCGGCAGGACTCAGCATGGTCTCCACATAGGAGACGATTCTGTAATACATCATCTGTACATCACATTGTGTGTTCATCACCGAGAGTCAGGTGTCCTTCCATCACCGCACATTATGTTTGATCCCATTTACCCTCTTCTACCACCCCCCGCCCCTTACCCTCTGGTAACCACTAAACTATTGTCTGTTGCCATCAGTTTTTGTTTCTTTGTTTGTCTTGTTCCTTTGCTGCTTTCAGTTTTATATCTCACGTATCAGTGAAATCATATGGTTCTCGACTTTTTCTGTCTGACTTATTTCGCTCAGCATAATAATCTCAAGATCCATCCATGCTGTTGCAAATGGCACTATTTCATCTTTTCTTATGGCAGAATAGTATTCCATTGTGTATGTATATGACATCTTCTTTATCCAATCATCTACCGATCAAACGGTCGTATTACCCAAAGCAATATACAGATTTAACGCAATCCCCATCAAAATCACAATGGCATTTTTAAAAGAAATAGAATAATAAATCATCGGATTTGTAAGGAACCACAAAAGACCCCAAATAGCCAAAGAAATCCTAAGAAACAAGACCAATGCTGGAGGTATCACACTCCCTGACTTCAGCTTGTACTATAGGGCAACTATAATCAAAACAGTATGGTATTGGCAGAAAAACGGACACACAGATCAAGGGAATAGAATTGAGAACCTAGAAATAAACCCACGTAAATGTGGTTTCCACTTTTACTGTGCTTTAAAATCACGTTGGGGCTTTAAAATCACACTTGCACCCAGGTCGCACCCCAGGCTGATTGTCAGTCTCTGGAGATGGAGCCCAAGCCTCAGGGTTTTTAAAAAGCTCCCCAGGAACTAACCCAAAGGCAGAACTGAGCCCTACTTAAGAGCTGCCCATTCTGACTCCATTTTGATGCTTCTTCTGTTACCTCCCGTCATTCATGGCGTTAACAAAGCCTGCATCCCCTGTCACTTCTTTCCATCAGATCAGTCATTCACAACTTCTCCCGACATTGGAATTATTAGCAGGCGTGATTTGGGGAATCCTGCCGCCTGTGCCCCCACCCCAGAGATTCTGATTCAGTTGGTTTGGGGTTCAGCCTGGGAATCAGGACTTGTAAAATGTCCCTCGTACTTCTATATACAGCCAAGGTTGAGTTAGACAAAGGTTGATCTGGAACAGATTCCATGTTTGGCTGTGTGTCAGGATGGTCAAGGCACGGATGTTAATGGACCTGCTTTCTGAGAACCTCAAAGGTACCGCTCAGCTAATAGAAACGGCCCATCCAACCATCACTTCTTAACAACATGTGCACGTATCTATAATTGTTATGGACATTGCAGGGCAAGCGTGCCTACCTTCCCTAGTCTTGGCTTTCTCGGTTGCAAGTCACCACGCCTTCTTGGTCCTCAGTGTCCCCCACTGTAAAAGAAAACATTGCAACAGCTGAGCCCCAAGATGCATCCGAGCCCTGATATCAAGGAGACTGGGGCAGATAGCAAATATTTGACTTGGCCTGGCATTTGGCTTTGCCCACGCAGAGCTGGCCAGAGTCGCCTCAGAGGAGGCAAGAATAGGAGCAAAGGGGGGACATCGCACCCAGTGCCAGGCACTGTCAGTGGGCTCTTGCTCGGGGCTGGGGTAGGCAGTGCCAGCCCCACATCTTCTCGGGCTCCTGCTTCTGTAACTCGTCTTGTCTTGCAGAACTCTACCCCAACGTGTGCACTTTTCTGGCCTGGGGGACCAGCTCTTTGCTGCTGTCGGTTGGGTGAGTTTCTGGAGAAGGTGAGAGGGTGTTACATGGATAGGAGGAGGTAGAGGTGAGCACATGGGTGATTTGGAGAACAGAGAGAGGCCCTAAGCCCCAAGAGGCACTCTGGCACATGGTCCCACGGAGACAGACACAGTAGAGTTCAAAATAGTAAAATCCCAAAACATCCCAAATGCTGATCAGCAGAGGAGTGCCTGAATATACTGTGGCACAGTGAATATTATATTACACAGCCGTTAGGTATTAGGAACTATGGTGGAGTCATTTTAATAAATGAACCGGAAGAACACGCCATAATGTGAATGAATCTTAGCAATATAAAATGAAGTGAAAAAAATTTTTTTTTAAATTACATAAATTCTGATACTCTTTTTAGAAAGCTAAAAATAATTAAAATCAAAAGAATACTTTTAAGGACTATGCATAGACACACTAAAACTATGTAAAAAGGAGAGAAAAAGGAATGATGGATACAGGAATCAGGGTAACCGTTCCCTCAGATGGGGGAGGCAGTGAGATGAGATGGTAGTACAGGTGTTTCAGGGTTGGCTGAAGGTCACGGTCAAGGTCCTGGCTGTTGTTTGGGACGATGGTCCTGCATTGTTAAAACGATGATTGCATTCTTAAAACTAATAGCTAATTAACCAACCAACCAGCTAACTGCTGGCCATGCAGGGACCAATGTTGGGAGCATCTCAGGACACAACTCTGGGCACCCGAAGTCTTCTGAAAACACAAAGGGGGGGTTTGAGTGGATGGAGGGGCAAATCTGACATTATGGTGGAAATAACAAACATTATGCTTTCTATGAGCAGAATCCCTGACCTGTTAGAAAGGCAGAAAGGCCCACCTGCCTTCCTGTACTCTCTCTTGCCCACCCAGGGCAGGGGTGAAGGCTTTGCAGAAGGGGCCACGAGACTGACCTCCAGGAGCTTAGGTGGGGAGTCACCTTGTGTCCGATGAGGAACCCGGAAGCACCCAGACCCTGAGCGTCTCCCTTTTCTCAGTGCCTGTCAGAGCATTGCCTCCCAGGCACCGTCCACCTGCAGCCCCCTGGCAGCCTGAAGAACCTTCGCTGCCTTTCTACCTCCACCAGCCACGCCATCAAAATTGGTCAGACCCACGCACTGGGTCTTTTCAACTTTCTAGAATAATGACATCCTGAGCAATTCCCTACAAGGAATTAAATGTGGATGCTTATTAACACCATTATGTGCCACCTGTTCAAGGAATATTTATATTATCACAAAGGCCTTTGGAGATGTACAGTCTGACAGAAACTCTAATGCAATTTCAGACACAGTGCTAAGTTGGTCGGGAAGTACGCGTATGTCAATGAGTTCTGGAAAGGTACTGCCTTGCTCAATCTCATTGAGAAGACCAGAGATGCCAAGTAAGTTGCTTTAAGTCACACAGCTGTCTACCCCGCCTCGGGCAGCCAAGGTTTGAAGGGGCTGGTTGCAGAGGTTGAATCTAAAAGGGAAGTCTTTAGTTTCTCTCACTTGCCTTCTCTAAACTGTTTCCTGGTGACTTGTGATTTCTTGGAGCAAGAACCAGACCCGAGGGCAAAGATATATCCATGTAGTTCTCACTGGGCTCCTGGAGGCAAGGGCAGGCAGGCATCATGACCCATGTGTTACATGCAAACAGCTTTGATGGAAGAGTGTCTTATGCTATTTCTGTGAAACATTGCCATGAACTTAGTAGCTTAAAGCAACACACCTTATTATGTCACAGCTTCTGTGGGTCAGAAGTCTGGGAGCAGTTTCGCTACTGCCAAGGTGTTGGGCTTTGGCTTCACCTGAGGCTTGATTCCGGCAGGATCTACTTCCAAGCTTAGTCAGGTCGTCGGCAGCACCCAGTTCCTTGGATTTGTAGATGGAGGGCTTCGGTTTCTAGCTAGCTTTTGGCCAGTTGGCCACTCTTAGCTTCTAGAGGCCACTCACAGTTTCTTGCCACATGACGTTCCCCAAATGGCCGCTTGCTTCCTGAAAGCCAGCAAGGGAGAGACGGACTCCAGCAAGATGACCATTAGAGTCTAATGTAGTCACTTACATGCCGTCACCTTTGCCATATTCGATTAGAAGCAAATCACAGGTCTTGCCCAGAGGAGGGGCTCACACAAGCGTGGGAATGCCAGGGGGTGGAGAACATGAGGCCACCTTAGAGTCTGTCCACCACAACAGGTCTCAGCAGAAGGTGATGGGACGAATAGTCAACACAACTTCTCTTCCTAAGCGACACAGGTCGGTCTTCAGCCACTAGCTTGACCTCCTGGAACTAGTGACAGATGGTTCTGGGCTCTATCTTGAGGTTCCTCCCCGGGGGGGTCCCCCAGAAGAGGCCCAATCTGGAGAAAGATATCACACCAGTAGTGTTCTTGTTTTCTCTTGAAAGTCCTTTCTCAGCCTCAAAGTACAATAAAATCTTCTTCAGACATTTCCTGCCTTCAAAGACTGACCTAAACCTTACATCCAGGAACTTATGAGAAGTTATAAGCACGCAAGAAGATCCCGACAGCTAAGTGTATCACGATGGAAGAGTTAAGTAAAGTGTCAGGGTCGTGGCTCTTTTGAAGGGCTGGGCAAAGACATAGAGCCCCTCTAGGCTAAACCCTTCACTTTGCAGTTGGGGAAACAGCCGCTCTGACAGTGAGATGGTTCATGCAAGGTCACACAGGGATATGGGAGGTGTACACGGGGCAGAGGCAAGGGTGTCTGAAAAATCAGGGAAAGAACAGCGCACACAGGCTTTGTCGGCCATGTAAAGAAGTTAGAGTTTAACTTAAAGCCTTTGGGGAACTATTTAATGCTTTTCATCAGGGAAGCAATATGATTTGATTTATATTTTAGAATAATTGTTCTAGAGGCAGTTGGGAAACACATTGCAAAGGACTAGATGCTTTGTTAAAATGCTTTAACCATCTTCCCGTCCCTTCCCTGCTCTCCCCTCCTCCCCCACAACAAGCAAAAGCAAAAGCAAAAAACCAAAAACACATGAAACAAAACCAGAAACAACCCACTAGGATGAAACTAAGGATGGAGGAGTAGGATGACAGCAGTGGCTGTGGGGACAGAGTAGACAGAACAAAGTTGCAATTTGTTAGGGAGGCAGGGGGAGAGTCAAGAGCAGTTTGTGACCAGATTAGAAGGGTGTAGATGAGGAGGGACGTGTCCAAGGTGAGCGTGGTGTGTAGCGTGAACTGGCCAACCACATGGACGCGGGGTCCAGACAGCGAGTTAAGTTTCCACACCCATGAAAAGTGCCCACCTCATAGATTGTCACCAGGATGAAAAGAATTAAAATGTGTAAAGAATTGAAAGCGGTGTTGGTCGGGCACAGAGGAAACATTATGTAAGACACCAGTAATTGTGAGAGGGCAAATGAATTTAACTGATAAGTAATAAACGGTGGTTAACTACCCAAAGGGGGTTAAAAAGGATCCTAAAGAATTTAGGAATCACAAACACAGGAGCAGCCGCCCTCCGGGAGTGAGGGACGAGGGCTGAGGCTGAGAGACAGTCTCTGTCCATTGGCAGGTGGCTGCGACAGGCCTGCGGATGGCGTAGGGTACAGAGGGCCAAAGCTCGTCCACACGGAGATGCCCGGCGGGGTGCTGTATGCTGGGTCTGGTGCATAGGAACCTGGCGCTCGGGTGCCCTTCTTCAGTCTGGGTGTAAGGACCTCCCCATGAGGCCATACGCATGGATGGAGGAAGTGGAGGCAATGACGTAGGCGTTGATATTGAAGGTGTCTGAGCTGTGTGCTCATGCGACTCACCTGTACTGTCTGGACCAGACCGGCCCCAGTCTCTGATGTGCTATTTTCACTTGATGGCGGATGGCTGCTGCACACACCCAACTGTACAGAGAGGTGTATCAGACAACACCCCGTTCACAATCACGGTCGTCTGATAGTCCCATGGTCAGGCCCCCATAGCAAACCACAGCTGTTCCTCAAAAGGAGAGTATTTCTCTGTAGAAGAGGGCATACATTCACTCCCAAATCCTGGAGGTCTGCGTGGTGATTCTTCTATGGTGTCTATCATTGGGTCGGCTGAATCTTGAAGTTCACGTCCAAGAGCAGCTCTCACTCCAGCTCAGATGATCTTCGGGACCTTCTCTTGCTCTGGCCCACATTTGAAACTGGAAGCCTTGGACTTGACTTTATTACAGTTAGGTTGAAATGCCACACTCAAAAGTGGTAGAGTCGATCCTCGTTATTTGCAGAATCCATCATTTGTGAATTCATCTACTGGCTAAGGTTTGTTTGTAACCCCAACATCAATATTCACGGGGCTTCCACGGTCATTTGCAGACAAGGACATGCACCGATTGGCAAACGTTGGGGTTGCCTGAAACGTTCCCATTGAAGGTTGAAAAAGGTAAAGCTCCGCCTTTTTCTCTGCTCTCTCAGACTGTAAACAAGTCTCTGCAGGGCCACGTTTTGGGCAGCTTTGCAGTTTGGGTTGATGATTTCATTGTTTAAAATGACCCCCAAACGTAGCGCTGAAGTGCTGTCTCATGCTCCGAAGTGTAGAAGGCTGTGATGTGCCTTCCGCAGAAAGCCCATGGGTTCCTTCAGGCCTGACAGTGCCGCAGGCTGTGAATTCAGTGTTACTGAATCAACAGTATATATTCAATAAGGTGTCTTTAAACAGAAACACACATCAGAGAAAGTTATGTATTCATTGATTGATGAAAAACGTGGCCGGAGGCTCACAGGAACCTAATTCTGTATTTCCCTTAGGGACAATGATTCAGCTTCACTTACTGCAGTGTTTGTGGTGATGTTTTAGAACATAACTGCCATGAATAGTAAGAAACAATAGCATGCTATGTTGAAAACCCCCCCAAAAAACCTGCCACACATTGTGCCTCTTTTTTATAGTAAGTAGTATGAGGTTCAGCAACTTGCCCTTCACCTTGCAGGGAATATTTCAACATGTGCCAGACCACTGAACTCCCAGGAATTCTGCTGAAGGAACGGGTTCCTGGATTTTTGTGGTAGTCATCTCCGAATTTCCACTTTGCGTGTATCTCACACAGGCTTCTGTGCCAGTTATCCATCTATTGCCTCTAGGCTGAAAATCTGCTCTTTGTTGCATGCCATATGAAAACAGAGACGGGCCTTTTCAATCTCTTTCCTTTGTCAGTGGGCACAGCTTCAGCTCTGTAAATAGAGGGCACGGGAAGGACGCTAGAGGAGCGATGGGTTCCAATCCCTGGTTGTGGGCTCCTCTTTCTGGTTAATGGCTTCTCTGGTGCCGGTCTCCGGTGGCTTCCTTTTGGACAGTCTGTCTCTCTCTGAACGTCTTTCCTGGCATCCCTTGTACAGCCTGCAGCATATTCCAAAGGAGCATCACCTCCCATGGAGGGCTTCCCTTGAACCCCAGAGAGTAGATTCCCAGCAAGTTTTAGCAGCACAGCACCTCAGCAACTTCCCTGCTGTCCAGTACCATGGCAACGTCCTCGGCAGTGGGTCTGGGTCTCAGCCCAAGAGGTAGAGGCCGTTCCTTATATCTGATTCCTGGGTTCCTTAGAGTTCTCTTTATTTCTTGCGAGCCAGTTGCCAATCCTCTGTTCTAGTTAATAAGAGCTTTGTATGAAGTTATCCTTGTTCAAATTATAGTGTGGTTTCTGCCTCCTGGTTGGACTGGGGCTGATGCAGAATTGGTGTCAGAAGTGGTACCCAGGAAACAGAACCATGAATAGGTAGTTTGGGGATTGGTTTGGTTATACCGTTGGGTTTAAGCTCAGTGCTGAGTTCCTTGCCAAGGGGACATGAGATGCTAGTAACCCACGGTATACAGCTAGTGACCTATGGCATATTAGTGACTATGACATCACAGCTAATCAATTGATCACTGAAGCCCATGTCATAGGAGACCATGTGGCTGCTACAGCTCACCACTGTGGCAATAATGAAGACTATCAGGACGACAGTGTGGGGTGGGTTTCTTGAATACTTAAACACAGTAAAGAAGAAGGCGGGGGAGGGTCTCAATAGCTCCCTTGTTTCCTAGACAGAAACACTGGCTCAACGTCAGCCTATATTCAATGAGGCTGCGATGCCATGGTTTCCCAAGCATTATGTGGAGGAAAGAATCAAAAACCTTAGAGAAATTGGAATGCTACATTGGATTTATCCGGTGCACACTGCACGTCCCACCCCTCAACTTCCCACTTCCACGAGAAGGACCAGAAGATGGTCACTTCACTATGGTATTGAAAACCGAATCAGTTGGGGGAACGCTTAAATTCTTGAAAAGCTCTGTGGTTGCTCTCCTTGTAGATAAAGTGTGACTGTGAGGGCTGCTTTCATTTACATGGGTTTCCTGACTTCCGTGGGAATGATGGAATCCCAAGGGAGCATTTAACCAATAGGGATAAGTGGGCATAGCTACCGTAGAGCACAACAAGGCGGTCCCAGTAATGAGAATGCTTTGGCCCACAGAAATCTTTGGTGGTTACTAAGCGATCGTGTTGGCTGAGGAATAACATAGATGATTAGCCTTCTACATTACTGTTTGATCTATATAACAGGGAAAAGTCTAGGTCTGGTGCCCAAACACCTAATCTGAATCACCAAAGTGGAGAGCTGTGGCTTCTCACCCCGTTTCCAAACCTAAATCAGTTCACAAACCCAGAACCTCTTGACTGAAGAGGAGGCCAGGTCCCTTGAGGAAAGAGCCTGCATTTTCCCTCAAGTAGGTACCTCACATCTCCCTCTAAGACGTCCCTGAAGGCTTCTGCAGGCATTCACCAGGGTGACTCTGCCAGGGGGAAAGGCAATACGCAGACCTTTCAGGACTCACCAGACACCGGTTCTGATCTGATACGAATCCTGGGACCAACAACGTGACTGTGGATTCTCCTGGTCACAGTGGGGGCTTACTGTGGTCAGGTGACAGACGCAGTCCTGCCTCGGCCAGCTCACAGGGGGCCCCATGGGCCCACTGTTATGTCTCTAGTTCCTGAAGGTACAATTGGAATAGACACACTTGGGAAACCTGCAGAGTTCCCTGGCTCTTTCACCAAAAGATGAAAGTCATGGGGTAGGAAGGGCTAAAAGCATTTTTGGAGGCAACATACCCAGGTACAAAATTCCTTATACCCTGCTTGCGTGTTTTGAGTGGGGACCAGAGCAAGAGAAGTCTCTGCGGCAAATTCAAGCTATACCAGAAGCTGCTTTGCCACTAGGAAACCTGACTACTTCTTACCAGCCAGCTGTGTATTTGTGAGAGACACTGTCAACCTGTGTAAATCAGCTCAAGCACTCTCCTAAGTCTTACCTTCCAAGTCTCGGTACTGCTGGAAGGGAAAGACAAGCCGACTCTGTACTGTGGTCCGTGAGCCCTAGGGGGCTTCCTCTACTCCTGTGTTGGAGGCTTTTTCACTATTCCCACCCTGGAATGCTCTTCCCCTAATCCCTGCTTGGCTCCCTCCTTCTCAACTCAGCTATCTCCTCTAAGCCCGTCCCTACTCCACCCAGACCCGCCTCACTTTCTATTCATTACCCATTTTATATATAACCCCCCCTCCAAAATTATCTTATTTACTAGATCTCAGTTATTCATTCATGGTTTCTCACCCAGCTCCCCACTGGAATGCCGACTCCTGAGGGCAGAAATTCCTCCCTGTTTGTCACTGCTGTGTCTCCAGAAGCTACAACAGGGCATTGCTCCTAGGACATAGTTACTATTGACAGAATGAATGATTGACACGAGTGTGCAGTGATGTTGCTTCTGCCACTTGCGCTCCAGGTGAACAGGCTGCCTCGGTGCACAGGTGAGGGCTTCATCACACAGCCAGCCACGCTCCAGCATCAAGGGGAGAGGGCAGGGGGGCCCTGGGAAGCAAGTAGGACTCTCCCCCATCACCTCACTCTAACACTCTCCTGGAGCCAGGGTCCCCCGTGCGAGTCCTCCCGCGTGAGCCGGGCACACCTCAGCCCTGTGCAAGTGTGGACCCCTTACACCCCAGTCCAGGAGGAAACCCTGAATTATCAAAATACCCAGAAGGGGGAAGTCGGCTTTCTCTGGGAGCCACAGCAATTTGTGTCCACTCCAGGAGCGGCATGGGGGCAGGCCCAGGTTATAATTGTGCCGGTTGTAATGGTCGTCATACGAGCTGATCAGGTGGCAGTGCGAGGGCTCCTGGTTGTGGGTGATCAGGTGTTTGTACGGGAGCCCCTGAAAGGACAGACACAGTGGGCACGTTACTGACCAGGCATCGCCTGGCCGTGGACGGAGGCACAAGCTGTCTGCCATGGGGGCGGCTGGTGAGCTCCGCTGGTTAGAGCGCGGTGCTCTTAACAACAAGGTTGCCGGTTCGATCCCCGCATGGGCCACTGTGAGCTGTGCCCTCCACAACTAGATTGAAACAACCACTTGACTTGGAGCTGATGGTCCTGGAAAAACGTACTTAAAAAAGAAAAAGAAGCTGCCCACCATGGAGGTCTGTGGTCTCGATGGAGAGGGGCCTCCGTGGGCTGTGGCAAGTGTGGCTGCGTAGGCTTTCAGGGCCACCAAACGGGGAAACACACGTGTCTGTCCCACCCAACGCACCTCACCTTCACACACGTCTCCACTTAGCTGTCGTCAGTTGTCTGAGGAGTGGCCCCAGCCTACGCCAAGTCAGTTCATCTCTAGAAAGAGCCACTGGGGACTCATTAACATGGGAGTCAGGACACCCGGCTGAATAAGAAGAGGCAGGGCCATTTCGTTGGGTGCCCCCGATCTGAAATTACACCCTTTCATTTGTCTCAAGTCTCATCCATCCAAGTGCCTATTTCCATGGCCAGTGAAAGACACTGAATACCACGCCTGACGTGTGCACCTTGTATTCCAATCAGTTACTATGGGAAGAGTCAAAGAACGTTCCATAAATTGCCGTCTCCTGCAAAGGATTTATGGCAACCTCAGCTGGAAACTCAGGGAGTGATTTCTTTGGTGGGGAGTTATTTACAGGGAGAAGAAAGCCGTGTTCTCCTTACTGTGGGACATTTGCCTGAATCAGTTCTTTTCCTAAGAAAATCCTCTTGGCCTTGGATGGGGATCCTGGGGACCTGGGCTGATTTACGGGGGAGGGTAATGGTGATTTCCATGCCCGTCCTCTTGTCTGGAGCAGACAGGGAGGTCTGTGTCTGCTACGGCCTGCAAATGCTGGCTGCACCCACTCTTTCAAGTGGTGGTTCCATAAATAAGTCAGACCACAATGCCAGGGGGAGACTGGGGGATGGGCGCAGACATTCGTCAGGGGTTCCCAAGATCTGTATCACCAGGTGCTGGGAGTCTTTCCAATGCCAGGGAAAGCAAGTTGAATGGTTCCCATCAACCAAGGGGAGTGCTGAGGAGAAACAGAGAGGCCAGCAGGGATTCTCAGGCTGATTTTCTTAGTTTGGGGCACGGCCCTGCTGTCTTGATTAAGTTCCCAGGATTTTTGTTTTGATCCCGTATGTTAAGACGACAGACAAAGAGACAACTGCCTTTGAAAGAAGACCTCACAGGTCCCAGGAGGAGGGGACGTGCCACACCGTGCAGGGCCACATGGGGAAGCACCAGGGCTGGTCAGAAGGCAGCAAGACCCAACGGGAAGTGTGGCCCCAAGCCTTCTTGTGTGAGGCAGGGCAGGCAAATTTGAGAAGCTTAGGGTTCTCTAGCTTAAATAACTTCAGCAGGCTCTGGGCTATCGGGGTGCCTCTGGTTGTGGGTACCTGGTCCTGGAGTGATTTCAGGCAGGGAGTTACTGGCTTGGTGTGTGAGTGTTAGATCACGGAGGTGGTTGGCGGCATGGGCTCTGGATTGGTGGGTTTGCACCTGAAAGGCGTGATGACAGGCGAGATGTTTCCTGTCTCGAGGAATTAGCTAGCCCTGGGGAGGGCAGTCTTTCCAGGATTAGCCAGGCCCTGAGTTCTCAAAGTATCAGAAAATAGAGAAAATAAAACACATGATTAACACACCTGCCCGGGAGAAAAGCACAGGAAGGGCGTCCTCCCTGGGGGAGCTCATCTCATCTATCCAAGGTGGATTGGCATTTGCCTAAGAAGGGAGAAGAGCAAGTGAGGATGGGAGATGGAAAAGAAAGCTGTCCTTGGGGATGAGGGGGTGAAGAACTGAAGTGCAAAGAAGAGCTATTGGGGTGGATGCAGCCACACAAACAGGTCATTTGTATAGAGTTTAGTTCTATTTC
Source organism: Rhinolophus ferrumequinum (assembly GCF_004115265.2). Taxonomy (NCBI): domain Eukaryota; kingdom Metazoa; phylum Chordata; class Mammalia; order Chiroptera; family Rhinolophidae; genus Rhinolophus; species Rhinolophus ferrumequinum. The sequence continues at coordinate 8,682,899 of NC_046292.1, forward strand.
ATGTGTGTGTCTTAATTTTAACCAGACCGTATGTATGTGTGGACATCTCTTCGTCAGGGTTTGTACTGGGTCCAGAGGTCTTTAAGAAAGGGCACCCAGTATGCACTGAGGACGAGACTAAGTGCCTCGTGGACGCTGATGGTTGGGGTCTGGAGGGCCCAGATGGTGGGTTCTAAGTTTTACTTCCTTATATTAAAATCTATGTGCGTCTTCACGTTAGTGTGTGTCATCACACTAATGGTAAAGCCACTGAAAGCAGCAGCATGGTCCAAGGATGCCAGCATGGTCCAGGGATACCAGTGTGGCCCAGGGATTCCAGCACGGCCGAGAAGTACCAGCAGGGCCCAGGGGTACCAGCACAGAACTGAAATCCTGGCACTATTTGTCCTGACATTGATCTCCAAATGCAGAAGACACAGAGTCAACCCCAGCAAATGATGATGACGAGAGGTCTGGGGACACTCTTTGCTTGAAGGGACACCTGCTTAGTCCCTTCCCAACCAGCCACACAGCTCTAGACGACACTTACCGCCCCCTGGGCAACTTTTATCTAAAAATGAGGGTGCTGAGCTGAACAACCTCTTGGGTGCCAACCAGCTCCCAAGTGCTCCCATTCTGACAGATGTTCCCTCATTCGATGCCTCTCTACCCCCACCCTGAGTTCTGGCAGGTGTAGGGTTAGGTTGGGGTGGGGGGTGGGTGTCCTGAGGTTGCCATGCCCAGCTTCCTGCTCCGGAGGCCTGGATCAACGAAATGCACAGGCACCCAGTGAGGGGAAGACTGCTGAGTGGCCCTTGACTTTATTCAAAAGAACAGGAAGCCGGGGCATAGATGACACAAAACGCTGTCATCCAAGCATCACCGCCGCTTGCTTTTGGAGTACTTTACGTCATTCCCTCTACAGTCACTTTAATTCAATATTAACCATGTTTGTGTGTTTCCTCTGTCCTTTGCCTGTGTCCTGTTGGAGGAGTTTGGAGGAATGGGGGAAATGATGCAGGAAGGAAAGTGCTAGGATGGGCGGGGCAGCCGGAGGGGAGGGGTGCTGCCAGCTTGAGATTAGGCAGATCTCTGCTCATCAGGTCAATCAGGTGAAGGCCACCGCAGCCCCTGGGCTGGGGAGGCATCCATGAGACCACTCCTGTGTTCCCCAGAGGGAACCGGACCTGGAAGAAGCTGGCTGCTGGAGTCCCTGGGCCTTGCGAGGGGCCCAGCCTGAGTGTGGGGCCGCCACTCTCTCTTACCTCAACTCTCCTCTTGGTGTACCACCTGGATATCTGGTCCGGTCTGTGGCAGGGGAAGGGGACGTACTCTTTCCTGTAAATGCTCTGCGGTGTTTTCTCAGTGGCTTTGGTGAACTGGAAAAGATCAAATATTCCAGACAACTTCTGAGATGGCCCTTCTCAGACTTTGGCTGTGACCCCTCACCTCCTGGGCTATTGGGAGCTGGACATTGAAGGAGAAATACAGACCTCTGGGCATCCTGCATAACACAGGCTCCATTTTGTCCCCTCCCTTCCAGTACTTGGCACCCCCACCGTCCAGGAACCCTGGGGAAACCTGTTATTGGTGTCATGAGATCACTTCTCAAGGTGCGAACCTGTTTCCTTTCTCATCTTCTCTCTCCCTTCTCCTCCCTCCTGCTTTCCCCCTCCCTTTATTTTCCTTCTTTGTTCCTCACTCTCCCCAGCTTACTCTTTTTTCCCCCATTCTGTTATGTTTTCTGATTGACATTTTAAAAATTCATTGTGGCAAAATATATATCACAAAATTTACCATGGTAACCATTTTTAAGTGTACGGTTCAATGGCATTAAGTACATTCACATTTTTGTGCCACCATCACCACCATCCATTTACAGAACGTTTTTAACATTTCAAACCAGAACTCTGTCCCCCTTCAACAAGTCCCCATTGTCTCCCCCAGCCCCTGGCAACCAGCATTCTCCTTTCCGTCTCCGTGAATCTGACTGCTCTATGTGCCTCATGTAACTGGAATTATACAGTATTTGTGTTTTTGTGGCTGGCTTATTTCAGTTAGCATAGTGCCCTCAAGATTCATCCACGTTGTAGCATGAGTCAGAATATCTTTCCTTTCAAAGGCTGAATTTAATTTCATTGAGTGTACGTGCCACCTTTTGCTTATCTATTCAGCTGTCATTGAATTACTTCTACCTTTTGGCAACTGTGAATAATGCTGTTATAAACGTGGATGTGCAAAGATCTCTCTTCAAGGTTCTGCTTTCCATTATTTGGGATAAATACCCAGAAGTGGTATTGCTGGGTCATAGGGCAGTTCAGCGGCTGCACCATTTTACATTCCCACCAACACTGCACAGGGTTCCAATTTCCCCGCGTCCTTACCAACACTTGTTATTTTCTGTATTTGGTTTTAATAATAGCCATTCTAATGGGTGTGAAGTGGCATTTTATTACGGTTTTCATTTGCTTTTCCCGACTGGTAAATGCTGTTGAGCATCGTTTCATACGCTTATTGGCCATTTCTCTATCTTCTTTGAAGAAACGTCTGTTCAAGTTCTTTACCAATTTTTAATCAAGTTGTTTGTTTTTTGTTGTTGTTGAGTTGTAGGAGTTCTTTATATACTCTGGATATTATTCCTTTATCACATATAAGATTTGCACATATTTTCTCCCATTTCATGAGTTGTCTTTTCACTCTGTTGGTTGTGTTCTTTGAGATGTAAAAGTTTTTAATTTTGATGAAGTCCAATTTATCTATTTTTTCAGCCATTATTTCTTCAGATAACTGGTCTGCCCCTTTCACTCTCTCTTTTCTCCCATATTGTGTATATTGGTTGGCTTGATGGTGTCCCATAAGTCCTTAGACTGTATTTACTTTTCTTCATTCTTCTTTCTTTTTTGCTCTTCAGACTCCATAATTTCAAATAATGTGTCTTCAGGTTTTCTGATTCTTTTTTCTGCCTGTTCAAGTGCACTGTTGGATGTCTCTAGTGAATTTTTTAAATTTATTTATTGTGTTTTTCAGCTCCGTAATTCCCATTTGGTTCCTTTTTTTACCATCTTTTTATTGATATTCTCATTTTGTTCATATATCATTTTCAAATTTCCTTACAGTTGATCCTTGAACAACACGAGTTTGAACTAGTATGGGTCTATTTATATGCAGATTTTTTTCAATAAGTACTATAAATGTATTTTCTCTTCCTTTGATTTTCTTAATAACATTTTCTTTTCTCTAAGTTACTTTATTATAATACTATATATATATATATATATATATAATTTTATATAGTATATGTTAATTGACAATTTACGTTATCAGGAAGGCTTCCAGTCAACAGTTGGCTATTAATAGTTAAGTTTTGGGGGAGTCAAAAGTTATACATGAATTTTTGACTGCCTGGGGCAGGGAAGGTCCGCCCTCCTAGCTCCACATTGTTCAAGAGTCAACTGTAGGTCTTTGTCCATGTTTTCTTTTAGCTCTTTAAGTATATTTAAGGCAGTTGTTATAAAGTTTTTGTCATTTCCTTCTGATGTCTGTGCTTCTTTAGTGATGGTTTCTGCAACTTTATTTTTCTCTTCTTTTGAGTGGGCCATGTTCTCTTGTGCCTTTGTATACCTTACGATATTTTGTTAAACATCGGGCATTTGAAAAAACAGCCACAACTCTTAGTCTTTCCTCGCTGGTTCACTAACTAGCAGAGCAGGTGCTGAGCCTTGAAATCAGCCGGGTATGAAGGTTGAAGTTCATCTCGGGACTCTTCTGAGCATGCCTGTTGCCTAGGTGTGTGCGTGTGTATGTGTGTGTGTGTGTCCCCTGTATACACGGCTTCTTTAAAATGGCTTCATTTCCCAAAGAGTCTCTTCCCTGCTTCTTCTCAGAGCCTTAGGTGTTCTGTTGAATTTCTCTCCCTGGAATCTCTTGCCCCAGACATTTACAGGGCGGTCGTCCCCGGCAGCTTTCACTAGCGGTGATTACCACTGCTTCTCACAGCTTTGCCTCGCCTGAAATATGAACTAAGCCACTTTACCCTGTCTGAGCTCTGAGTTAGGCAAAACAGAGACCATTTCCCTCAGGCAGCCCCCAGGCGGGTTAGAATGTGCTCTGCTCCGTATGGGTTCAAGAGAGGGACCTGGGAGCTTGGCCACCATGCTATGATGGGAAGGGAACAGGGAAGGGACAAGTACAGAGACCGTGGAATTTCCTACCATTTTGAATGGGGCTTTTTCCAATCTGGGCATCTGATTGGTTGCTCCAGACCTTTGACTGTTTTTCCAAGCTCCTATATAGTTATTTTAGCTGGGCTTTAGCAGTTTCAGTGTTTCCATGAGAGAACAAGGGCCTAGAGTTTCTTAATCTGCCACCTTTCTTACATCACTCCGACTCCGCTCTCTTTATGCAATTTTCTCTAAGGGCAGAAGCAGCCCATAGTATCCAGGGTCTTGCCATGCGCACAGCCACCTGAAGGGATTGCTCAGACACTCCTTGCCCTTGGAACTTCCCTGACACACACCAGCTCCCCCCCCACACAAAGGCCAGGTGCAATCAGATCGAACAATGGCTGCAAGCCATGTCTGGCCAGGGCCGTGGCGAATGCAAACGTTCTCCATGAAAACAGCCTTTTCCAGTTCTCAGAAGTCACAGGTAACCTTCCCCACACTTAACCAAAGCCGCCAATTCCATCTCACCCTCTTTTCCTTACCCATTTCCCAAGAAGACATGAGATTATCTAGGTGTCTCCGCAAAACTTTAAGTGGCTCAGTCTTGATTGCCACAAAGGAAGGTGTTCAATTTTAAGTAGGCCAATTCAGGCAAAGTATTTCGTAGTGGCTTTTAAAGGACATGGGGACATCCATTTGTTCTGGTTTGAAAGTAGAACCTGAGATGCACAGGTAAGGCCAGGTGTGTCACAGGTGTCAGAGCAGCAACTCATCCCTAGACATCAGCGAGGGACTGTCAAGCCTGCCTCGGCAGGTGCACGTTTCGGGAAAGACCAGGCCAGGGAAAGCAGTCATTCTTCAATTCCAGGTGCAGAGGAGTTAGGGACAGGGGACATCACCTGTCTAGAAACACCGCCCTGAAAATAGTACTGTGAGGCACAACTATGAGTATATTGCCACGTGTGCTGTGATGTGTCCAAGATGCAGCGGGGTCCTTGATGACTCCCCTGGTTAAAGCACAGGGACCCTAATGACACATTCTTAAGATGTGCCCATCTGCGAGCCTTGGTTTGAAAATATTCATGACCTTATTCTTACCTTTCCCTACCAGTCCTCCCCCTGAGAGCTTTGTCCACTTTTCTCTTTCCTTACCGTCCTCCTCTCTTCCACCCAGTTTCCAGTGAGCACTCTGGTTGAATACTCGGCCTCAATCTTCCAGCTTGGAGTATAGAATGACCGTGGACTTACTGCAGTCAGAAACTGCATGGTACGACTTTGCGTTTCTTGGACTTGACCCGGTTTAAGATTTCCGGGGTGGGGAGACGTTATTCACTTGCTGAGTTTCGGGTGCCTTTTTCTCTTCCCAGCCACCCTTCTGAGTGCGGAGTAGATGACACCCTGCCAACTTCACAGAATACAAGGGCCTTAAGAGTCCACTTTCAGCTTGCAGGGAGAGGTGATGTGATCTTGGATTCCCTACTGTTGACTGTCTCCATGGTGATAGACTCTGAGTACAAATACTCTCCTTAAGGGGGCAGCTGATTCTTCAAGAACAAAACTGACCCCACAAAAGCAAAGCAAATCAACAACCACCACCGTAAAAACGAGGGCCGGAAGGACCTGGTTTCTGTGTGGTTGCATTTTTACAACATCAGCCTTGCATTTTTACAACTACAGTTGAGATCACATCCTATACTTAAAGAATGCTGATGACATCTGCATGGATTCACTCATTTAATCCTTACAGCAGCACGATGAAGCAGGTACCATTATTGTACTCATTTTTTAAATGAGGACACTGAAGCAAAGAGGAAGGAGGTTCCTACCGAAAGTCACTCATGGAGGAGATGGAGGATTTAAATACACTCTGATTCAGGCCTAAACCGCTGGGCTCCGCTCGCTGTCTTCTGCCCTTTTGCCTAAGGACCTTCCAGGAAGAATCCTATCTTTGTGCTCAAACCGATACAACACGGTTCATTTGGTTAGTCTTCATTCCTTCATCCCACCGTCGTTTTACTGAGACACACTACATCTCGGCGCACATGCCGTGCATCCTGACTCGACAGGGCCCCGTCCCCACGGAGCTCAGTCAAATGGGATAAAGGCCACGATCTGCTTACTCATTAAGCCAAAACAACAAAATCAGGAACCACCTAAATATCTGTCAACAGAGGGTTAGTTCAATAAATTGTGGTGCATCCATGCAATGAAATGCTCTGTAGCTATTTACAAATGCTGACGTCGGAATATGCCTATAACACATGGTTAAGTTAAAGAAGCAGCAGCCCTGGAGTCTTGCTTGCCACAAACAAACACATTCGATGTCACGTAGGCAACTCAGAGAAACTGTTTTCCAATGGCCTTTAAACAAAAACAGAGGAACTCCAGGAAACTATTTGTTCCATCTTGAAATTAACCATGTGGCAGGAATGAACGTGGGAGATGCACCACAGAGCAGAGCAAACCTCCGTTTGGAAGGACCACAGTCTGGGCAAACCTAGGGCCAGGAAGAGGGGACATCCTGCCAGTCAAAGCGCAGGGGAGCCATGTGTTCCGTATAGTTCCATTCTTTAAAACTTTTTATTGTGAAATAGAGCACAAACATGAAAAAGGACAGTAAAAATACATGTGCAGATACATGAATTATGATAAAGCAAAACCCCACAAAACCAGCATGTAAGTCGAGAAGTAAAATGTGGTCACCATCCCGAGGGTGTCCCCACATGCCTCCTCCTACTCTATCCTGACTTCTGTAGCAATCACTTCCTTGTTTTTCTGTATATGCTTCGCACCAAAGGATGTGTTCCTAAGCATTAATACACGGTTTTGCCTGTTTTCGCTTTGTATACATGGAATCCTGTAGCATGTATTCATTTGAGTCTGATTTCTTTTTCAATGTGGTTAATATTTTTAGGGTTCACCCATGTTGCACGAAGCTGTGGTTGCGATGACTGTTTTGTACACAGTACATGTCTCCTCGTGCCCAGATATCACCATTTCGAGAAAAGGCGTTTAAGTTTTAGGGAGTCAACGAGCTCCCGGTGGTGGATACAGGTTTTTCCCAAACTCTAGTTTTAGCTCGAAAGTTCAAAATTTTGTTATTGGCAACAACTACTGTCCGTTGTTTTCCTTGAAGTGACAGACGTATTTCATTCATTTTCAAGAAAATATCTACCAAATGTTCCAATTGGAATAATCATGCTTTGTCTCCCCGTCTTTCTTTCAAGTAAAAATCGTCTTTCATTAAAAAATAAAAATCCCAGCTTATTTCACCCACAACTTAAACCATCGCACATATGGCGCTCTCTCTCAAGGGAACCACTGGTACTTGGGTGTGTAATAGCGGAGCTTTTCTCGCACCTCCTTCCCATTTCTTCACACGGCACATTAAAAAGACATCTGATCAAGGGTCCAGATTTAATGAAATTAGTAATGATTAATTCTTCATCAAGTGCAAATGGCATTATGCTTATTCTTATTTTACTGCGGGTACATGATGGTGGAGATTCAATAACCACCATAACTCATGGCACTGCCTTGATTCATGCACATGCACCAGAAGTTTCATCCACCATTGATTGCTCTTGCACCGTCAGTGCAAATAAGATCTTAGTATTATTGAGAAAATAGTTTTGACCTTGCAGGACCCCTGAAGGAGGTTTGGGGATCCCCAGGGAGCACACTTTGGAAACCTGCTCTCAGGATACATACCTAGGAACAGAATTGCTGGGTTATAGGGAGTATCTGTCTTCAACTTTGCTAGATAATGCCAAACTATTTTTCAATGTGTCAATTCACAGTCCCTTATCAGTGTATGAGGGTTTGTTTCCATTCCTTCACACCTTCTAGTACTTTTTCATCATCCCAAATAGCAAGTTCAAGTCCCCACTCCTACTTCCTCCAGGACCTAGTAACTTCGATTCTACTTTCTCCCTTCTAAGCATTTGCCTGTTCGGGATATCTCATATATGTGGAGTCACACAGCATTTGTCTTTTTGTGTCTGGCTTATTTCACTTAGCCTCACATTTTCAAGGTTCATCCATGTTGTAGCGTGTATCAGAATTTTGTTCTGAAATTCGTTTCTCAGAATGAATAATAATCATGGAATAATAATATTCCACTACATGTGGAGACCACACTTTGTTTATCCATTCATCAGTTGATGGACGTAGGATTGTTTCCCCCTTTAGGCCATCACGGCTGCCATGACCCTCGGTGTACAGGTATCTCTTTGAGTTTCCCCTTTCAATCTTTTGAGTATATACCTATGAGTGGAATTGGCACCACAGACCTGTTTTCCACAGCGTCCACACCATTTTACGTTTCCACCCGCAATACCGAGGGTTCCTATTTCTCCACATCCTTGCCAACACTTCGTATTTTTCCTTTATGATAATAGCCCGTCCTAATGGCTATGAGCTGATATCTCACTGTGGCTGTGATTTGCGTTTCCCTGACGACGCATGATGTTGAGCATGTTTTCATGTGCTTACTGGCCGTTGGTGTGTCTTCTTTAGGGATACATCTATTCGAGTGCTTTGCCCATTTTTAAAATGGATTGTTTGTTTGTTTTTTTTGTGGTTGAGTTATAGGGATTATTTATATATTCTGGATTAAAAAATTTACAAACATTTTCTCTCATTCTGAGAGTTGTCTTTTCACTCATTTGATACTGTCTATTCCTATGTATTTTATATTTTATGCTACTTAAGTAGATTATTTTTATTTCCTTTTCTAACTGATTTTTGCCCACAGATTAAGATGTAATTGATTTTTTATAGATAATAATTTTATATCCATCAACCTTGTTAACTCATTAATTCTGATCATTTCTCTATAGATTCTTTGGGAATCTGCATGTAGGATTATAACATCTGCAAACAATAACTCCTTTTCCATCCTCATCAGTTTTATTCTCTTTTTGTATTAGCTATGATTCAGTACAATGTTGAATAAAAAAGAGTAAGCAACTCTTGTCCTTTTCCTGATATTGAAGGGAAAAAGATCAATGTTTCGCCGTTAAGCATGATGTTTGCTGTAGGTATTTTTTGTAGTTGCCATTTATTGGGATAAAGCAATTGCCTTCTGTTCTAAATTTGCTGAAAGTTTTTTCATAAATGTTTTAGTTTTTGCATCTATTAAGATAACCACATAGTTTCTCTCATTGAATCCATCAATGTGATAAATTCGCAATGTTAAGCTGATCTTGCATTTCTAGCATAAACCCAACTTGCCATGATATAATCTTTCTCATATATTGCTGGATTCAGTTAGCTAAATATTTTTTAGAAAAGCCTTTGCCTCTATATCCATGAGTAAGATTGTCACAGCCTGTAATTTTCATTTCCACTGTCTTTGTAGGTTTTATTACTAAGTTACCCTCATAGAAAGAAGAACATATCTGCTTTTTATAATCTCTAGGTCAGTTTATGTGAGACTAATGTTATTTCTTCCTTGAATATTAAATAAGTCAAGGCCAGGAGTTGTTCATTTTGTTTTGTTGGACAGCTTTTTATGCTAGATTCAATACCTTTTATTAAGTAATCAGATTTGCTCTTTTGTGTCAGGTTGGTCAGTTGTATTTTTCTAGGAATTTATGCGTTGCACCTAAATTTTCAATTGCTTGGCATGTGTTGCTCATAATGTCTTCTTATTATCTTTTTAAATATCTCTAGAATCTGTCCTGAGGTCCTTTTTATTCCTAGTACTTACTATTTGTGCTTTTTCTTTTGTTTTCTTTCTTGGTCTCACCAGACGTTGACCAATTTTACCAGTCTTTTCAAAGAGCCAAAAAGTAACATTGTTGATCACCTCTGTTGTGCGATTATTTCACACTTTAGGGATTTTGCCCAAAAGATATTAGAAAGTCTAAAAACATTTTTAAATATTAAGAAACATAAAAATGCTTTTTATTACTTAATCTTTCAATCGTCTTAGGAAATTCTCCACCGTTATATTTCAAATATTGCTTCTGCATCCTTTCTCCTTTCTTTCTGGAAAACCAGTTACATGTTTGCTATGCTTCTCACTGAATCGTCATGCCTCTTGCTCCCTTTTCTGTATTTTCTACGTTCTGAATCTAATGTGAAATTAAACCCATCCATTGAATATTTTATTTGATTTGTTGCAGTTTTAAGTTCTAACATTTCTGTTTGATTCACATCTATGAGTATTATATATAATGTCACTTTTTACAGTTCCAAAGTTTTAATTTTTTTACCTTCTAAATTTTCAGGTTACCACTATTTTGCCATCCCAATTTTCAAATTTTGCCTTCCAAATTTTGAAATGTATAGATTCACAGATTATATTTATATATTATATACAGTTATAAATTATATCTAGAAATATATCTATACAGAGTTTATCACCTTGGACATAGTGAACAGAGCCATTTTACAGTCCGTGGCTCCTTCTTTTTGTTTGTTTCTTACTGTTGTTTCTGTGATAACTGTTGCTAGCTCTTCTCATGTGCCTGGTATCTGAAAATTTATTTGCAGAAATAATGGGAGGCCTATGATGATATTATCTTCCTCCAGAGATGATTGCCTTTTGCTCTACCAGTCCCCTGTGGACATTAGAAATTGGGGATCACTGCGATCCAACTGAGACATTTTGGGTCACAGTCCTGTGTGCTCAGTGCTATGCTAGAGGAGCTGTAGCATCTTCTGCAAGCCCGCAGGGGAAGGATCTAACCTTCTGGGCGCAGGGAGGCTACGCCCAGGAAACGAGACCTGAGAGGTGAATGATGAACTGACTTCTTCCCTCCTGCCCCAGTGTGACCTAGAAAAACTTCTTAAAGGTGTCCAATCAGGTCGGGGTTATTGCACAGGGAACCGAATGGTGGTGGGTAGTAGACTTGGAATCCAGACACACTTGGCTTCAACTTCCAGTTCTACCTTCCACCAAGTTCCTTGGCCGAGTCCACCTTGGTTTCCTAATCTATAAATTGGGAGTCGATATCATGTACTTCATAATATTATGAGAATTCAGTGAAGTGGACCCTTGAGGGGTTTGGCCTGTTACTGGAAATGCTTGGACACTGAACCCTGGGCACTGTCTTGTCTGATTCAACTTTGTGCTGCTATTGCAAGACACCTCGCTGCAATGTTGGCACAGTGCTGTGTGGCCAGGGAACAGGGCGGGCCCTGCCAACCCTGTGGAGGAAGGAGCCAGCTTTCCGACTCTGGCACCCTTTCCACTGTTAGATGGAAGCAAGGGTATTCAAGGCAACAACCCAAGAAGATTGCAACCTGCTCAGTTCCTCCATTGATTCTAGTAGAGGTTCGTCTGAGTTCAGGAACTTTCCTTTTAAAATGCAGACGTGCCACGCCAACGTGGCTCCACCTGCTATTGTCAAGCCAGTCAATTTTCTTTCTGCTTTGGGCATTGGTGGTTATGATTCGACTACTTCCCTCCCAGCTGAGATCTGTTGGAAAAAAAAGGGAACGAGACAGGCATTTCGGTAGCATCTGTCAACATTTAAAATGTGCTCAGCCAACAGACCCCCTTCTTGAATTTATCACAGAGAATCACATGCGTGCAAGGGGGCGTGTGCAGAAATGTTCACTACACACTTGTTTGTCTGTAAAACACTGGAAAGAGACCAAATGTGTCTACCAGTAGGTAATGGCTAAGACTGCTATTCGGTCACACCGTGGAATACTACGCAGTAGCTAAAGAGAAAGGGAAAGATAAATGTCCATCATTTACTAGGTTAGATTTCTAAGTCATGTCATTGAGTGAAAAAAAATCCAAGTGGCACAACATGTACAGAACTATTCTGTTATGTACAAATATATGGCAAATTCATCCCACAAATACTACTCTATATGATCTGTGTGTGTAAAAGCATGGAAACAGGCTTTAAAGGATTAGAAGACCCTACCCCACCCCCAAAAGGAACAGTGGACACATCCAGATAAAAGGAAACAGAGTTGCAGGGGAGTAGACAAAGGGCACTTGAGGCTTTTCTCTAGCATTTGAAGGTTTTATTTAAATGGAGAATATATATGTGTGTCACTTATGTCATTTAAAATTAATTTTTAAAAGGTAGTGTGGAAATGGAAATATGTTTGACAGTGCGGTAGCTGTCATATTGTCCAAACATATCCACTGCTCCTCTCTGGGGACCATCATGTTTGTCTGTCCCATCAACGTCAGGCTTGGCCATATGACCTGCTCTGGCCAATGAAAGGTGAGCAGGTACAGTGAACATCATTTTGGAACAGACACTGGGGGAGCCAGTGTGTGATCAGCCATATTCTTTTTCCCTCTGCCATAAGACTGGCGATGTTTCTCGTAGAGGCCTGGATCCCCGAGTAGACAAGTGTGGAACAGAGCTACAGCCATCCTGGGAGGGCTGTGTAATGTGTAACGTGAGCAAGAAATAGACCTTCGCTTTCATAAGCCACTGAGACTCTGGGGCCATTTGTCATTGCAGAGAGCCTAACCTCTACTAGCTTATCCTAGCCCAGGGAGAAGAGGAGAGAGCAAGCAGGCATTCTGGAGCAGAGAGTGCAGGGGGAGAGGGAGACAAGGTTTGGGGTCAGAAAGGCAGGGAGGTCCTGGCGGGGGGTGAGGAACGCCCTGAGGAGGATGCTGACAGGGAACTGGGGTGAAAAGCGGCAGAGACGAATTTGGCCAATGTTTTGACTTTGCCCGAGACCTGTCCTCAATTGCCTCCTGACCTAAGACAGCAATTTGTGATGGAACACACTGTCCGTTAGCAGATGGCACTTCCCTAGACTCACTGGTGAATGTTTCTGGGAAGTCCTGAGAACTTCTGGAGAAAACTCCCCCAGAGTGTGCACATTAGGACCTGCTGACTGACAAGGCACGCGCTGCCCTCACAGAGTCGGCAGGTAGCTCCCTCAGCATCTCAGCCCCCACTTGGGGAAGTGAAAACCCCAGGTCGTTTTGACTGAAGGCGCAATTTCAAGACACACACAGAAGAAGTGAAGTCACAAGATTTTATTACTTACAAATCCCAGAGGCAGGGGGTCAAGGGGTGGAGTGGACCAGGGGAAGGCCAGGCTTCCATCCCAGGTCACGAGTGACCAGGAGATAGAGAGCAGGGTAGCAAGGACCTCTGACTCATAAGGCGGTTGGGGCAAAGGTCACCAGCTTCACAGACTCCACTCTAAGTGCTTACTTAAAAAGGTGACCCAGGAAAACCAAGCAGGAAACTGTGGCGGGAATCCTGAGCTCAGGCTCTTCCCCAAATACCAAGCCTAGGTGGGAGCATGGCTGTCATGCTATAAAATGCCTGGGCAGCAACTCACAATCGATGTTCTCTCTTCACAATGAGGTGGCAATCCTAAACAGCCCAGGACAGTGCCTGGCATGTAGTTGACGCTCGTGAACATTCATTTCTATCCCTTTTCCTTTCCCTGAACCTCACGAATGGGTTACAGGAAAGACTGTAATGGTCAACTAATGTCTGTCCACCCATCTCCAGAGGCAGGGGTGAAACAAAGGTCACACTCCGGGAGAGAAATCAACCCAGACTCAACACAGCCACCTGTCTCAGAAGGACATTCCTAATGCTCTCCAACAGCTGCGTGGCCACCAAATTATATTCTTTCAGTGAGTGGTTCATGTTTCTCCAAACAGCCACTTGCTGGTCGGCCTGTTGTGCATGGATCGAGATGCCATCCAGGGGGTGTCTCTGCTCTGTGTGTCGGCACAAACATTCAACTGAAAGCAAGTTAAAGGAGTGCGCGGGGTCCTTGTGCAGTAAACTGGGACCTGGGTCTATAAAACCACTGGCCAGCCAGGAGCAGAGCCTCCTGAATACCAGGCAGGGCCAGCATGGGAGCATGGGCCATCCCTTCAAAGGAATTTTTATTCCTAACAGGCACGTAGTCAACTTGCCCCGTGGTCCTTGACGTCTCTTGCCACTTCCAAGTACCTCGGCTCGGGGTTCAATTTAGCTTCTGTAGTAGAGTAAGTGTTGGTGGGAGGGAAGTCCCCCCTCCCTCCGCCGGGCTTAGTTCAAGCACCAGGTGGAGTTGACCCCACTCTCCACTCCCAGGAAGGCATGGGACTTGCAACTGGTCAGTCAGAACATTTCATTCCCTTGGTTGTGGCAACTGGGTACACCATTCAGAAAGCGCACGGTGCCCTCGAGACAATGCAATTTCTGCTGGGAATGAGGCAAGTTCATAATAACGGACTCGACTCTGGGAGCACGTAAGCATGGAGCTGCTCGGGCCACCATATGGAAAGGTGAAGGTGAATTAACTAGAGAAAAGCATCGACTAGAAGGAAGAAGAGAAGGTAGCTGGTGGCATTGTTTCACTTCCACATCAAACCATGCCTGATTATCCCTAGAATTCGTTGTTACATTATCTAATACATCCTGTCTCTGATTTCAGTCGATTTGGGTTGGCTCTGGGTCCTAAAACAGAAAGAGCCCTTGCTAACACATCTTCGGTCCCTTCGGCCCTCCCTCAGTTTCCACTATGATTGAGTTTGGTCCGACGCAATCTCTCTGGGTCTCCTACTCAGGACACAGATTCCCTCCCACCTCCTCCCTTCTGACACTGACAACGTCACTTCCCGGCCCTTGGAAACCTGACTTTTGACTCCCACAGCTCCAGAGCTCCCCCAATCCAGTGACTCTGGGCTATTTTTATCTGCCACTAGGTGCCAACCCCCACAGAAAACTGACCCATGCTATCCTAACTGTTCCCGCACAGGCAGTTGAGACTCTGAACCCAGAGACAGAGGAACAGCAGAAAGCGTCACTGTGTAAACAGAGGAGAATGGAACCAGTTTTCCCACCTCCATACAGCAGTCTAGAACATCAGGGCCCACCCTCTGAGCCAGATTGGAAAAGGCCCAGGAGAGTGCACATGCTGCCCCTGGGTTATTCCTAGGCCAGCCAAGGGGACAGTCCTGTCACCCACAGCCTGGGTCAGGCGGAGCAGACAGAAGTCTCCCTCAGGGAGGCCATGGGCAACCCTTACACTCTCATTCACTTTTGCAAATAGCCACTGAAGACTCTCAGCTCAAAATTTCCCCACAGTGAACATGGACAGACAGCCTCACCTTCCCCCAAACCTGCCTCTCCCTTCAGACATCAGAAACAAGCATCCTCCGATTCTAGAACCTGGAGCAAGAAGGAGAAAAGCGATCTAAATAACCCTCCCTAGCCCCACTCAGCATCACCTACGTCAGCAAGAGCGCCCCATTGGGAACGGGCTCCTGGAGGGCCCTCGCTCTCATAGCTCTAGCAGGAAGGAGAGATGCTCACAACCCCTTTAGGAAACGGACCATGGCATTCAGAATCCTTGTGGAGCAGGGGAATTGCAAACATCCCATATCGAGGGTGTTCAGCACGCCGTGAAAACCATCCTCCATGTGGTGCCAAGTCACCGAGACTCCCAGGTCCTCCAGTCTCTTCTTGTACAATAGCGAATGGTCCCGCAGAATGTCGTACTCACAGCTCACAATGCAAGCTTCCGGGAGCCGAGATATCACTTCATCTTCTGCAATCAGGGGTGAGCACATCAAATCCAAAATGTGTTCTGTCTCCAGATAGGCACCCTCATTCAGGGGCGCAGGGGATGCCTGCCGGTAGGCTTTCTTCTTAAACCTCTCCGGGATGTTTTCTGAGCCCAACCACTTTCTATATTTTTCCCAGACTTGGGCAGGCAAATGGCCACGTTCCATGACAACGCTTTTCCAGGAGGGACTGATGTCCAAGTAACAAAACCAACAGTAATAGATAAAATCGTGAGTGAGCAGCGGGACATTCTGGTTCTCCTGAAAAGAAGGGAGTTTGAGATCCAAGAGTTCGATGACCGTGTAGAGCAGGATTTGAGCACGGATCTTAGGGAGATCTGGCTTGTCCATTAGTTTTTGGCAAACTATTGCCGCAATGCCCCCTCCCGCGCTGTCACCACAGACCACGACCCGGGCTGGATCCACCTTGTAAGTCTCGAGAGACTTCAGGAAGTGGATGGTGGCCGCGATAGAGTCTCTTACCGGCGTCGGAAACTTACTCTGCGGCGACATGCGATACCTAAAAAGAAATCAAGGGACACAGCTTACACTCATCACCGTAGCAGAGCCCAAAACACCTGTATCTAGCATCTTTGAGCCCAAATTTCTTCCATTAACTTCTCTTTCTGAAGCCTGAGCAGGTGAAATTAAGGTTTGCGGCTTAAATGAACTGAAAGAACCAAAGCCCTCAGTGCTGGCACAAGGGATCAGTAAGTGTTAGTTGCTATTTCCCGTGTCTCGACACCAATTTGGGGACAGGCTGTGACCACAAGAACCCTGTCATCACCTGTGGGACAACAACTTAGCTCTCCACCAGAAACTTAGCCCCGTCCTTCTGAACATACCTGATGGTGCCTCCCTGATGCACACCTGCTCCGGTTTTTTATTCTTTTATCAGCAACCTCAGGCTGGCCTGGGTTTAGATTCTAATTAACCCTGTCACGCTCACAGGTTTTCTGGGGGGGACCTGGAAAACTTAAATGCCAGCAGGGGCTAGCAAATCACAGACGGGCTGCCTCCGGACCAGCCACCTGCCCTTGCGCCCATGGCTCTATGCTCAGGTTGCTGCCATGAGAGTTCACCAGCTCGGCATTATTAGACCTTCCCGTTTTTCAAGAGATTCCAGAAATCTGGATTTGATGAGAAAATTCACTATTTTAAACGCTGGCCTCAAATGAAAAAAAGGAAGGAAGGAAGGAAGGAAGGAAGGAAGGAAGGAAGGAAGGAAGGAAGGAAGGAAGGAAGGAAGGAAGGAAGGAAGGAAGGAAGGAAGGAAGGAAGGAAGGAAGGAAGGAAGGAAGGAAGGAAGGAAGGAAGGAAGGAAGGAAGGAAGGAAGGAAGGAAGGAAGGAAGGAAGGAAGGAAGGAAGGAAGGAAGGAAGGAAGGAAGGAAGGAAGGAAGGCTCTCCGAGATCAACAAACCTTCTGCCAACCGTTTCCATTCTGATGCCCTCTGTTCTTAGCTATCCGGGAGAGCAATGCTTTCAGCTCCTAAACCCTGTCTACTTTTGAGCCATAAAATAACCTTCTTGCAGAGCTTTGCTAGTGTAACCTCCTCACGACCTCTTGGTTCAGCACAACCAGAACGGGAAGGCACCTAGCGGCCAACAAGACTTCGACCCCGCGCAGAATGGTTTTGGGGCCGAGAATTGTGAAGTGAGGGACTTCTCCTTGTCTCTCTGCCTCATCCAGGACTGACTTCTGTATTTTTTCACTCTGCTCAACTAGCTGTGCCACAAGAAAGCGGGGGGATGTAACCCCACCGAGATGCGGACGATTGGTATTTCTTTATGGCATGTGCACTGAAATGAAACTGCAGGAAATGCTTCATCAGGAGGAGCCGCCATGCCACAGTGTGACAGTGTGTCAGGCAGCAGGGCAGGAGAACAAGCCCACACCTCTACAGTGACCACTCTTTGTAGGTGTCCAGTTTGTCTGACGTGGAGGCTCCGCGAGGGGCTGTCCCAGGTCTCTCCTACTCTGTGTCCCCCAAGCCCTCTTGGAGGTTCCAGGTTGGAGGGGTAACTCTCAGACCAGTTAGGAGAGTGAGTGGCTTTTTCATTTTTCTCACTTCCTTCGGTGGATCTCACCTGGGTGGACTCCCTGTCGGGAACACTTGGAAATGTGCCGGGTGCCCCGGTGACGGTGCAGAGCACTGTGGGCATTTAGTGGAGGGAGTGTCTGGAACGTGCAGGACGTTGGCTGTGAAGCTTGGCACCTGAGCTGCTTACCTAAACCCACTCCCCAGCTTCCAAGTGATGCCACGCACAGAACGGCCTGGTGAAACGTACCCCCGGCCACCCTCAGGAAGGAGTGCGTGTGCTCAGCCTCTCTGTCTTCCCCTCTGCCTTCCTCTCCTCCTCGCGGGCTCCCCTGTTCTTGCTGGAGTTCCTACCTCCCATCTCGTCCCATCCCCCCAGGTCACAGCCTGGTTTCCCCGCCCTTTCCCAGCCTCCGCATGTACTCACCCCACTGACAGAACCACTGAGTCACTCTCCTTGGACAGACGACAGCATATTTTATGGTGGGTTTCTAGAAAATAAAGGTTTTCAAATTCACTAGGAAGGCTAGTGGTCTAGCCGAGCCAAACCCTCACCATCAGCTGCCCCCTTCTCACTGACAACCACCGCGGACAGAGCGCTTGGATTACAACTATCCATTCACAATTTCTGAGCAGCTCTTTGGCCATACAGCAGAGTGGGTCAGTGTGTGAGCTCTGGGATCAGACCCGAGTTCTAATCGTGACTCTGCCTCCTTTTATTTTGAGCTGAAGTAGAGCAGGGGCAAGTCCCTTCACTCCCTGAGGCTTGATTTCCTCATCTGTAAAATGGGAATAATGATAATAATAGAGCTGGTGGGAGTTTCAACGAGGTAATACACATAAAGAGCTTTCATGTGTAAGAAGAGGCGGGCCACGTAACTACTAATATTCATAGAAATCAATTCATAGATACTGGCTGTTATAGTGGATTTTGCAGCCCGTACCAAGACCATGGTTACATTCAATCCCCTATTCTCGAAGGCTTCTACTGTAATGGCTCCTGGCATCCCACAGATTAGAAAGCGTTATAAAGGTGTTTTTCCCCTCATTCCCGGAGGGGCAAGGGAATTAAGGTAATAAAATTGCCTCAATTTTTTGTTTTCGCTCTCATTCGTTTTCCTCAACTCTTTGGTCCTCCTGTCTCTACCACAATTGGTCTCAAGCAATACCTGATGTGAAACAAAATGATGTGTTTTCATTTTTAAAAGAATCCTTATTTCCAACTAAGTGGCAGTGCTGGTCTCACATCACGGCGACTGTACTAATGGCACTAAGTCGTACGCTGCCAAACCGTGAGTTTTGTGTTGTGTGCATTGCCTCTGCACTGAGGTACCCCTGCTCTCCGCAGGTTTGCTTCAGGCCTCTCTGCTTTTCCGACACCTCTACATTAGTGCCTGTTTTCACAAACCAAAAGAATCGGAAGAGGATTTCACTTTTACAAACCAGGAGGTGAAAAGCAAACACAGCGTCAGCGTTTGTTGTGCAGGGAGCCATTACAGGGGCAGCCGGCACCCCAGCAGCCAGCGTGGCCCCACCCTGTCCCTGTCCCAGGAACTCCACCCAGCATCACAGCCTCAGGCCCCGGCGCTCTGAACTGCGTCCCTGAGCATCTGGGCTGCATCTCAACGTACTCTGTGTGTCCGTTAGCAACATAGGTCCGGAGATAACCGCTTCGCTTTGCCTCGTTTCGGCTTATAAAAGATGTCATAGGAGTGCCCTACTTTTGGATAGCAGGGAAACCTGCAGAGACATCCACACACATCCACACATATGAGGTCTGACAAGGAAGTTCACGAGCTTGTTGCGCCGCTGTTGCTAACCTTTTTTGATATCAGAGGGATTAGTCATTATGAAGTTGTACCAACTGGACAAACAGTTAAGCAAGTTTAGTATTTGGAAGGGCTGAAAAGGCTGCGTGAAAAAGTTAGACGACCTGAACTTTTCAACCAACAATTCATGGCTCTCACATCACAACAGTGCACCAGCTCACACTACTGTCTGTGAGGGAGTTTTTAGCTAGTCAACAAATAACTGTATTGACGCACCCTCCCTACTCACCTGATCTGGCCCCCAATGACTTCTTTCTTTACTAGAAGATACAGGAAATACTAAAAGGAAGACATTTTGATGACATTCAGGACATCAAGGGTAATATGAGGACAGCTCTGATGGCCATTCCAGGAAACGACTTCCAAAATTGCTTTGAAGGGTGAACTAGGCGCTGGTGTCACTGCATAGCTTCCCAAGGGGAGTACTTGGAAGGTGACCATGGTGATACTCAGCAGTGAGGTACGGAGCACTTTTTCTAGGATGAGTTCGCGAACCCAATTGTCAGACCTCATACCTTCTATGTGTACGTACATACGTATTCCATATCGCTCCTTATTTCCAGAGAAAGATCCGTACATTCCATATCTTTGCCACCTGAATGATCTGGGGCCCACTAACTGGTGCTCCCTGGTCATACAGCAGCTTTTAGACGCCAGGCAGACGGCAGGAGTGCTGCCTCCTGCTGGAAGGACGGTGCCCACCCTCCCTCTCTGAGGGGTTGCAGTGCAGCCAGGTCTGGGGGGAGAACTCTTACTCAAGCTCCCTATGATGCCCCCACCGCCGTGGTAGAGCACAACGCCAGGCCTCAGGGTGCAGGAGGACGCCTTGGGCTGGTACAGTTTCACCGGGATAGTCCCGAAGAGGAGGTCCGTGACCATGACATCCGGATCCTCCTTTAGCGGCAGCAGGTCGTGCATGAAACGGACAAATCCGGGCATAGAACAGATGCGCAGTTTCTCAAAAATCTTCCCCTGTTGGTGAGAGAAGAGGAAATGCAGTGAGAAGGATTTTAGCGTGTCCCAGATGGAGTCCTGGAGGAGTACGGCTGCCACATGTACCCTCTGCAGAGTTACAGAGGGCAAAGTGGACCACAGCCCGGCCGGACCCTCTCTGTGTCCCCATCACACCCGCAGAACAGAAAATCTCAGGACCCCGCTGCCCCAGCACCCGCCCCTCTCAAATCGCTCTCCGTAGACCCCAACACCCCAGCCCTATAAACCAGGCTTCTGGCCACCCCTCGAGGGTCCCTCTACCTGGGATATCCCCACCCCCTGAGGTCCCTGCTCCAGCTGGGCCGGGACATGATCGAAATAGCCCCTCCTGGACCCCCCTGGCCAATGTGGCCCCCCTAGCATTTGTTTCTATTTTTAAGATGTGATGACTGCATTGTGGTTATGTTTTTTAAAGGCAGGGGGTTCTTATCTTTTAGAGATACCTACTGAAATACTTTTGGATAAAATAATACAATGTCTGAGATCTGCTTTATAAGAAAGGGGAATGTGAGACAAGGTGGGGCACAGTTGAAAGGAGGTTGGCGAGGAATAGATAATCATGAACGCAATGGGGTGTGGACCTGGGGCTCCTTTCCAGTCTCCGTCTCCTTTCGTGGATGCCTGAAGTCTGCATAATAAAATATAAAAATGAACAATCAAAGTGGGCTCTCCCTGGCTACTCTCTTTCCAGTGTTTCTTAACCCTTTCCTGTGCCAAGGCCATTTGGCTTTTAGTGAAGTCTGGGGACCTTGTTGCAGAATGGTTTTGAATACACAGGGATGTGGGATTACAAAGGAAGGCAGCTTTATTTAAATATACTTATCAAAATATGGAAGTAAATATGTAATGTAATATTGTGTGTGCTTCCTTATTCGCATACTAAATAGCGGGATTTAGTGACTGGTCTAATCCTGTTGTAATCTCAAAGGAAAGAGGTACACACGTGATTTTTCACAATATCTGCAATAGCTGTTAATATGCTCGGGAAATATGTCACTCCTCTAGGTGACAAACTTGCAGCTTCTCTTGTCACAGCTGTGGTTTGTTACCCTCCTTTATAATGGAAGGAAATACTACATTTTCATTGATAGTTCGTGAAAATGGGGTGATTCTTACCCCATCCAGATTCATGGACCCCTTGCATTCTGTCACCCTTGGAGGTTCGGGGGACGCATGGAGAAGCCCGACTTCCTGGTCTTACTTTCCTCACAGCATGTGCCACTCTGTGTCTCATTCTGCCTGTGTGTTGCTGTCTCCCCTTATCTCACCCCCACCCCGCTATTCCCTGCCCCCACCAGGAGTCTCCAAGCTCCCTGCAGGCGGGCTCTATCTGGGACTTTGTTTCTCTCGCCCATCACTGAACCTCAGAGCTAGCACTGATGGATGACACACAGTAGTTGCACAACACATCTTGGTAGAAAGAACAAATCAACGCATAGGAAGAAGGCTAATATTTAGGGAGCGCTTACTTTGTGCCGGGAATGGGAACACACATTCCAGACGGCTCAACTCACTGCGTCCCCACAAAGTGCTATGGAGTCAGGACAATTTTTTCCCCTGGTTTTGCAGATGAGGACACCAAGTCCCTGTGTTTGAGGAGCCTGACTAGAGACTATGAGAGTCGAGGCCACAAAAGGCACAGGACGGAATCGTGGCCTCCCGTAAAAGCTGGCTCTGCAGGGAAGAAACCTTTGGCCCCTGGGTTCTTCTCCATCCAGAGCTTCGCATGAGAATAGGAGCTTGGAATCGCTTTTCATTATGTAACATACTTAAGAAACATATTTTCTATATTCAGTTTCCGTCAGCCCTCTGGAACAGCACAGCAAATCCTACTGTCAAACACGACACGATTCTCTCTGTGAACTCTCTACAAGCATTTTATACAAAAGTAATTGCGGTTTTTGCAATTATTTTTAATCTTCTAAACCACAATTACTTTTGAACCAACCTAATACATTACACACATCAAGACTGACAAGCAGAATTTGACTAATTACATAAACAGTTTCCCATCTCTCCAAAACAACGGTACGTATTTTAAGTCACATTCTGTAGCGTCACTCATCTGTACTAATTTACTAATTGGCCGATGTGTCCGTCTCTTTTGTCGTTGGCCCGTTCTAGCTGGCAGGTAGGTAGTAACAGGGGCCCAAAGATTCAGAATAATTCATGCCTAGCTCCGCACTACACAGCGTGGTGAGTGCTGTAAAACAGTGAGACCGGAGGCAGGGCCAAAGAAGGGGTGGGAGGTAGGCCTTCTATTTTTTCTAAATGAGAAAGCGAATCATTCTTTGAATTTTGGGGCCATCGGCCCATTCAGCTTGAGAATCCCTGGGAAGAAGTCACTGTTCACCTAATAGAAATGATTCAGGTTTGAGACTATACGGTCAGCCTCTACCGCCATGACATTAGTGTCAATTTAGCTAGAAGCTTCTGGTATGTTTTCCCACTCTCTCCTTAACCCTCACAACAAGGTGACAAAAGAAACATAACACTCACCCATGCCACCAACAGCAGGAAGATGCAGTGGCAAACCCGCAGTTTCTTGGGGTGGCTGATACCTGCAGGGATGTCCGCAGTGGTGAAATGGGTGTAGAGTACCCACAGCCCAACCCCCACGAAGGACACGCAGAAGAACACGCCGGCTGCCACAAGCAGCGCCAGGAGAACCCCCATCGTGCTGTTTCCACTACAGACGAGGCTGAGGTGAGTCTGTGCGCAGCGCAGGACACTGGAGCCAGCTTACCTCGTTACTTATAGCACAACCTGCCCTCCCCACCTCCTCAGCTCCCGCAACCATTGACCCTGCCCAGGTGAGTCACAGTCTCACGTGAAGAGGTGCTTCTAACAGAGCCCACGAAAAGGAGAGAATGGCTCATGCCGGCTGACCCAGCTGGACATGAGAGTGCCAAGGTTCCAACTTACATCCTGGCACTGGTGCTAGATGTCACCATGGCCATCACAGACATCCCCCCACCTGTCCTCTGACCTCTTCACCCTCCTCCTAATTCCTGGCTACCCTTGCTATGCCTTCCTCTGCCAAGGAGGCCCCAGGGCATTTGCATTTGCTGTTCTCTGTGCAACATCCTTCCCACAGGTGTCAGCTGCCTCCAGCTCCTTCCCTACTGCGTGTCTCTGCTCACACGTCACCTTTTCAGTGAGGCTGTCCCTGGTCATCTTATTTAACATTGTAATCCCCTGATTTGCACTTTTATTGAGATCTCCAACCACATCTAGGTGTGTAAGGAAAAGGTGGGGAGAGTCAGGAGAAACAGTGAGGTCTGATAAGCGCTGGAGGGAAGGATGGAGACAGAAAGTGGAGAGGCAGACACTGCACCAGAAGTGACGAGAATTTTAGTGTTAAAAAACTTAAATAAAAAAAAATTGTACTCCCATCACCATTCCTATGCCCTCCCCCCACCTGCATACTTTGTCTTTATGGCCTTTATGTCACCTGAGACAACACGTACTTCACTTGTCTGTTTATTGTCTTTAGAATGGAACCTCTGTGAAGATAGGAATTTTGGTTTATTTTTCCTTGCTTCACCCCCAGAGGCCAGATTGGTACTTAGTAGGTGCTCAGCAAATGCCTATGGCATGAAGGAATGAATAAATAGACGCTGTCCTTTTTATCGTACAGCAGGAGTAAATGGGCTCACCTAGCTTTCCAGGTTAGGTCAGAGACACATGTCGCTGTTCGAAATCCTCCCTAACAACCAAGTCCCACATCCGTGGGAATCGTGATGACATCTGCCATCTCTCCCACCTCCCCACGGTGGGATCAGAGCAGTGGTCCTCCAATAGGAGAGATTTTACACATACCCCCCACGCCCCACCCCACCAGGAGAGATCTGGCAGCATCTGGAGACAGTTTTGGGGTCATCACGTGGTGAGGGGTGGGGGCTGGTACTGGCATCTCGTGAGTAGATGCCAGTGCCGTTGCTAAACATCCTACAACGTGCAGGATGGTCCCCACCACAGGAAGTGACCTGGTCCAACATGTCAATAATGCAGACGTGGAGTTGCTAGGACTTGGATTTAAATCCTGGCTCTGCCGATGCCAGCATTGTGATCACGAGCAAGTTACTTATGCCCTCTAGGCCTCGGTTTCCAAATCTGTAAGATGGGGATAATACTGACAGTACCCCCCTCATGGAGTTGTTGGGCCTACTGACGGCACCCGGGACTGTAAAGCACGAACACGAGCCCAGCATGTGGGAACGTTCACTCGATGTCACTGAGTGAGGCTGAGACACTTACACGTGTTCTCCAAACCCCTCACTTTCCTCATGGGCACACATCACAGGCACACAGGAGGACAACGCTTTCTAGCCCCCTGCTGCTTCTGGAGGGTCCAGGTGATGTGTTCTGGCCAGCGGGGGTGTGACAATGCTGTGGGCCCCTTCCAGGCCTGGTCGTAGTGTCCACACGATCCTCTGTGCTCCCTCTCTCCAGAAGGGAAGGACTCCTGACGGCTGAGCCCCACAGTGGCAGAGCCTGGATCCCCGAGTCACTCTTGGAGGTGAGAGGCCCAGGAGGGGACCCTGGCAGCAACACCTGCCAGGCGTGGCATGGTCAAGGCATGCAGGTTTGTTGTGTTGAGCTCTGCAGATGTAGGCCTATTTGTTACGACAGCTAGCCTCTCCTGATTCATCCTGCTGCAAGGACAGACAGCGGGACATCTCTGGAGGACTGCTGCAATGCCAATGTCGAAATTTACTTCAATTCTGCATAACGCTTGCTCACTTCCTTGGGCTTTCATCCTCTGACTGCTCAACACAGGACTCCTCCCAGGAAAGCCACTGGTTCTGACACTTGAGCCGTGCATCCCCGCCACCCTCTGAGAGGGACAGTGAAAGGACAGACTGCAGACACCCATGGGCTCTTCCAGCTCTGCTCCAATGTAGCACTTCCACACCAGGCTGTTTACACACCCTCTCTCTGTTTTCAGTTTCTCCTACAAAATGATGCTGAGGTCCCTGCTCTGAGCCAAACCCTTTGCACACGCTAAAAGAACAAAGCGTGGGTGAGGAATGTCACGTTTTGGTTCTGCTGATAGGAAGGCAGTTGGAAACAACCAAGTGGAGATCTGGGCAGATGAAGAGCTGGGCTTGAATCTTGAGCTGCTGTGACATGGGAGGCTCATTTGGCAAGTCAGAGCCCCCGGACTTCCTACAAAGCTCTCTCCACAGGTGACCACCAGGATGGGGTCCCCCCACTAGGACTTCAGAGTCTTCAGCAAGATGATAGAAGCATTCAGATGATCAATACACACGGCTGGAACCTGTGTTCATGGATTTCTGGTATCTGGGGAGGAATCAAAGACCAGTGATTGACATGCTCTTGTCTCTTCTCGGTAATACTCTCAACCCCCTGAAACCATTTGTATCCTGCATTGGAGGAGGGAAAACTCACTCCCCCTTGACCTCCATGGAAGGGCAGGCACTGGACCAGGCAGTTTCATGATTTGCCCCATCCTCCCAGCTTCGTATGTCGTGAGCATCGCCTGCTGAGAAACATAAAAAGGACTCGTCTGTGAGCAAGAATCGTGCTGGTCACCCAGTTTGAAGAGGGGAGATTTGGAGGGAGGCTTGAATCTATTTCCACCCCCACTTCCACCTGTGCTGGAAGCTTTCTCTAGCCAAATGTAAGCGCTGGGCTGTCTGACCAGTCTTAGAAATCCCTCTCTCTCGTTCCACAACACTCTCCACTCCCATGGCTCTAAGGACTGCTCACAGACATTTGAATCTTCAGCTCCAAGCTCCCGCCAGAGTTTCAGGCTCAAATAACCAACTGTCCTCTTCATGTGCCCTTTTCTGTCCCGTTTCTTTCCCATCTCAGCAAATTGCCGTGCTCTGGGTCCTACCAGAATCCCTAGAGTTCTCCGTGACTCTTCCTGTTCCTGCAGCCCTCACAGCCCTGGGCCTTTCGAATCTAGATGCCAAACACATGTATATGAATCCTATTTATTATTCTCAGTCACGGCTCCCTACCCCTTCCCTTCCAAGCACTTTTGAATTTGGAATTATATTTGTTTGTGTTGCCTGCTTATTTTCCATCCCCCCAAGGAAATGGCAATTCCAGCAAGGAGCTGTATCTATTTACTCCTACCAGCAATAAGCAACGGTTTCCATTTCCCGACACCCTCAATGACAGTTGCCCTCTTTCTCATTCTCGCCAGTCTGATGATTGAAAAGGCACACCTTGCTGTTGTTTTAATTTACATGTTTTATTTTTACTGAGTGTGAACATTTTTTTCATACACACGTAGCACTTCTGTTTCCCATTCTGTGAATTGCCTGGTGACATCCTTTACCCACTTTTAGGTAGGTTTCTCTGGTTTTCTGATGATTTTCAGCAATTCCTTATGTCTGCTGGACATCTCTTGCTACTTGCAGACACTGCATGTTTTATTTTTCTCTGAGATGGTCATTTTTCTGATAACTTCTCTGTGATGTCTGTCTTGAGCAGAAATTCTTAAGCTTTGTGTGGCCAAATTCACATCACTTTTTGCCCAGCAGTTTATCTCTTTCGGTTTTATTTAATAACCTGTTTGCCAAGTCCATGCCCCAGAAATCTCCTTCCACACTATCCTCTAGTAGATTTCTAGTGTTATCTCTCATCTTGGGGTTCTTAGGCCATCTGGGTTCCACTTCTATTCAAAGTGTTGATAGTGTAAGGTAGTCATCAACCTTCATTTCTCTCCATATCTTGAATGAGATGCCAACACCAGCTCCTACACAACCCGCCTTTTTCCTCATTGATTTGGGGTACCAGCTATCACCTATCAAGTCTATTTCTGAAAACGTTTTTCTGTTCCGTGGGTCTCTTTGGCAGTTCCTACACTGGTATCCTGCTGCTTTTATTTCTCTGCCTTTGCATTGTAGTATGTGGTTACCATCTGGTAGAGAAAACTCCCTGGCGCGTTGTGTGGGACACAGCTCCCCGGCCCGTGCTGGTATCATGAGCCTTGCGCTGCCCCAGCCCCTTGGCTGAGGCCGTCGGTCCCGTTGGTCGCTCACAGCAGCACGTGGCAACACACACCGACCTCCGGCTGCTCACGCCGAGCGTTGTTCACAATCTTAGCTGCAGTGGGCGCAGCTCACTGGCCGTGTGGGAATCGAACCAGCGACCTGGGCATTAGGAGCACCCCCGGCGCTCCAACCACCTGAGCCACCAGGCAGGCCCCTCCTTGTCTTGATTCCTGAAGGAAGAAAATGTGCTGTTGGAACCTAGTGACCCCAACGTCCCACAGAAATCAGTTGATTAGCTCTATTACCAGGTGTGGCTGGGACTGAATTAGGAAGCTTGCCATGTGATTCTGCAAACACGGTCATCTGCTCAAAGGCAGAGCACGAGGAGTTGTCTCTAAGTGGCATATCTATACCTGTGGATCCTCCGTGTGGCTTCCCGTCTCACTCAAGGAAACATCAAGGGCCTTAGAATATCCTCCATGCCCTGCATTGTCCCCCACCCCACAACCCTGTCTGATGCCCCCCCGCTCACTCTGTCCTAGCCACACGGGCCTTCTTGCTGTTCCCCAAACACACATGCCCTCTGCACCACTCTTCCTCCAACATGCTTTTGCCTCACTCCCTCACCTCCTTCAGCTAGTGGTCAAAGCAGCCCCATCAAGGCCCTCCTGGGTCGGGAGTTTCCATCCCCCTACCTGCCTTGCCCTCTCCAAAACACCTTGCCCACCTAGCACATTGTCTTAGTGGGCCGCTGAGTGCATTCACTGGTTGTCCATCTCCTCCCACTAGCAGGTAAGCTCCATGCGAGACCTTTGTCCTTTCCATTCCCCAGAGCCTGAAACAGGGCAGGCGCAGAGTATGGGTTCAGTACGTATTTGCTGAACAATATAGAACTCACTCTACTGCTCTACGTTCATACCACGGAACCTTTGCAAGAGCTGTATCCATGCGGACGTGGGCTCAGGGGATGTGCATCTTTATATTTATCTGAAAATACTGGAAAATGGCCCATTTCTTTGGTTCATTTTTCTTTTTCAAGTTGTCCTGAGGACAGAGGATTTCCTGAAACTTGTCCCAGGATTGGGCTGGCAAGGCCTCAGCCTTCCTGCCACTCGTTTCCAGATTACACCCCCCTCACATTTTCCTTGCATTCAGCAGAGTGCCCTGCATAGAACAGGTGACCCATCACTGTTTACTGAATAAAAGCCTCATTAGATGAATCTGAACAAATGAGGTGGTGAACACTGCATGCAACAACCCCCCAATATGGAGACCTCAAACAGCCAGAAAGTAAATAGTAACGTGAAATCAGCTCCAGCCTAGCTTTTGTCAAAGTCGGAGAATTCAAAAACTGAAAGGGAACCCATTTTATAGGTGAGGGCTCCCAGGTGCAGGGAGGTTAAGAAAACTGTTCTGAGCTACCCAACGGGCTGCAGGCAGCTGCTGACTAATTCAGCCTCCTCTCCATGTATCCAGCTGCCTCGACTGCTAAGTCACAATTTGAACATGGGAATTAACAAGTATTTAAATGTATCTTCACTTCCTGTGGCTGGCTTGGCACCCCTTCTTCTCTCTTAGATGGCATGTTTCTGCTCATTTGTCCCTCGCGACACCCTTCGTGAGCCATCACCCACCGCCTAGACCAAGAAGTCAAGTAGTGTCAACGTATGGTCCAGCTGCAGTGTGCATGCCATTTATATCATTTCGTTATATTTCATTTTCATAATGAACTTTCCAGAGGTGCATTATCTTCAACCCCTGCCATTTCTTTTCTGCTGAAGAAGCTGACACTCAATAGAGCTCAAGGGCCTTCAGCAGGATGGGGACCGGAATCCAACTGTCTGCCTGATCCCAAAACAAAACCCACGTGGCCCCCTTGTGTCACCCCAGGTTCTCAACCTGGGCACCGTCGACATTTGAGGCTGGATAACGCTTTCTTGTAGGGGCCATCTGTGCAGCCTCTAGCCACTGGATGCTGGCACCATCTTCCCTGTAGTGACAGCCAAACAAGTCTCCAGACGTTGCAAAATGTCCCCTGGGAACCAAAATCACACACACAGCCTCTCACGGAGAACCGCTTCACTATATCATGGCACCTCTGAGCCTAACGCACAGGATGTCACTAAACATGGACCCACATCGTGGGACCCCGCTAAGAACACAGATCTTACTTGGCCTCCCATTCGCATAAAGAGGCCGTTTGGCATAACGTTCCTTGGCGTCTGAACACAGCCAGAATGCCTGGGTCAAATCCTGGCTCTGCACCTCACTAGTTATTGACTTTGGACGAGTGGCTTACTCTGCCAAACAGGGATGATAATATTACCCGACTCATGAAATTAAGTCAGATTAAATATGTAAAGACTATTGTAGGGGATCAGAAGATGCCACCCCAAAATATGCCACTTTGGCATAAGGATTACTGTGAGCTACAGACAACTGAAAAACAGAGACCTCCCCCCCACCCCGAAAAAAAAGCTCTCTGCGCTCCCTCGTTTGCCTAAAAGTAGGACACAAATTTCCCTTCATGAAGACAGCTCCCCTCCCCTCTCCCGTCTGAGGAAGGGCAGAATGAGACAACGTTAGACAGTCATCAGCCCAGAGATGACACCAACAGAAACCTACATAACACAACTTCCTAAAATAAGCTTGTCTGCCATCAGCTTCCCCTACACTTCTTACCTTCGCACAGTTTGCCACCCCTAATAGCCGAAACCCCTTTTCCTTGGCCATTTCTCTGGAAATGTACTGTTCTTCGTCAAAATGGTAGATAAGCTCTCAGGCCTCACCACTTCTTTAGGGTTTTCATTTCTTCCTGGACAGCTTCCTGTGCCATGTGAAAATACCAATATCAAATAAAATTTGTATGCCTTTTCTCCGGTTAATCTGTCTTTTGTCAGTTAAATTTCATGGCCCTGTACACAGACACTGAGGAGTAGAAGAGTGTTTTTCCTCTTCTACACCACAGAAGATAAACTCTACCAAGAGCAGTGCTCGCCGCCGGGAGGACATTAAAACCTAGTATTGTGCTTCATGATGGTTCGAAGCATCTAAGACTGACAGACAACCACAAACTCTGAGCTATCCCATCATGCTGGATTCTCACTTCCCACACTGACCGACAAGCAGTGTGTTTTAACCAACTGGGTATGGACTTACAGTCATTGTGCCCCCTGCCCCCCACAAGTAGGGCCACCACGTACGTACTACCTCTTCCCAATCTCTAGCGTCGTCTCTAGAACCCCTAATTCTTTCCCAGCAGTAAATACTCCATGAATTTGCTCACTGTTGGCTGCTCCCTTGCCTGACGTGTAAATCAATTCGGAGCTCATTTTGATGGTCACTTACTGGCCGTCGTCTCGCCTTTAACAAGTCTTTAGCACAGTGCCAGGCACATAACAAGTCCTCAATAAACATTAGCTAATATGGTCATTACTTTGTAGCCCGATGCAGATGCTCTCCCGAGGCCTCTCTTATCTTTTCTGAGGTTCTCACCCCTTAGCAAGACAGAGTCATCAGAAAACAAAGCTTTACCCATTTTATTGTCAGTGGGAAGACGCAGTAGAGAAGCCAACACTGGCTGGCTGATGGGAAGAGGGACCTGGGCAGTGAGGAAATGCTCACCCAGAACCCACACGCCGACCCTCAGGTCCACGACGCACCAAGCAGTGATGAGGGTCTGCTGTCAAGTGACTCTGGTGCTCTTGTGTTTTGACAGTGAGCAGAGGAAGAACTGTCACCTGGAGGACACTTAGTGTAACTCTCCCCTGCAGGATGACTCCAGGGCCTGTCTCTCCCCCGTAGACAGACACTTTGGCAAATCAAACCATCCTTATGGAAAGAGTCAGATCCTAGCTGGGGAGGCCCTGTTTCTGCAGGAGTGGAGGCCTGGCACCTGTCCCCAGGAGAAGGAGTGCTTAACACCACCGTTCTCCTCAGGAGACAGGCTGCAGGGGAGGCCTACTGGGTCAGGAGCCCAAACCCTGGCTGGACTCCTGGGATTGCAGAGTCATGTCAGCTGCCTTGGGCTCTTGTCTCAGTTATAAAATCAGAGATTAAGAGAGCTGGCCAGTGTGCCTAGGTCAGCCTGGGTGAGGAAGAACAAATCTCAGATGGGAGGCATTCAGCCCACCCCATTCTCTCCTCTCCTGACCTTATTGACTGGCCTGACCTTCTCAAGCTAATGAATCAGCTTCATAAATACTCCTCGTATTAACTCCTATGTGGGGTTTTTTTGGCGGGGGCAGTTCTGATCCTTTATTTTTGGGGGGGCATTTCTGATCCTTTGACATCTGTGGCCCTGCTGACTTCGAAGGGACAGCCCCACCCAGGGTTAGCCAATGCTTAGATAGAGACAGTAAACAACTTGCCTGGAAGTGTGCCTTCCAAAGGCAAACCAGCTGGTCCAGAACCCACACCCCCTCTATCCAGCTGTCACACTCTGGCCACTATCTCTTGCCCTAATGCCCCAGGGCCAGGTGCCAGACAATTAGCGGCAGAACCTATGCTGCAGAGCCACAGAAATTATTCACACCAGTCAGTCCTAAGCCTGCTTGCTCTGCTTCATCTGTGTTCTCCATAGAAACCACAAAAAAAGGCTCTTGCCCACTCTTCCCCATCTCTCTCTGCCCCCTGATGCTTCTTCCTGTGGACTGGGGGCCAAACCCCTGATGGAATCACCAAAGTGGAGAGCTGTGGCTTCTCACCCCGTTTCCAAACCTAAATCAGTTCACAAACCCAGATCCTCTTGACTGAAGAGGAGGCCAGGTCCCTTGAGGAAAGAATCTGCATTTTCCCTCAAGTAGGTACCTCACATCTCCCTCTAAGACGTCCCTGAAGGCTTCTGCAGGCATTCACCAGGGTGACTCTGCCAGGGGGAAAGGCAATACGCAGACCTTTCAGGACTCACTAGACACCGGTTCTGATCTGATACGAATCCTGGGACCAACAACGCGACTGTGGCTTCTCCTGGTCACAGTGGGGGCTTACTGTGGTCAGGTGACAGATGCAGTCCTGCCTCGTCCAGCTCACAGGGGGCCCCATTGGCCCACTGTTATGTCTCTAGTTCCTGAAGGTACAATTGGAATAGACACACTTGGGAAGCCTGCAGAGTTCCCACACTGGCTCTTTGACCAAAAGATGAAAGTCATGGGGTAGGAAGGGCTAAAAGCATTTTTGGAGGCAAAATACCCAGCTACAAAATTCCTTATACCCTGCTTGCGTGTTTTGAGTGGGGACCAGAGCAAGAGAAGTCTCTGCGGCCAATTCAAGCTATACCAGAAGCTGCTTTGCCACTAGGAAACCCGACTGCATATTACCAGGCAACCCGTGTATTTGTTGGAGACACTGTCAACCTGTGCCTTAAAATTGATGTGGGTCCAACTTGGTGAACCCCCAAATTTTAAACCACATTTTCTTTTCAGCATCCATTGGAAGCACTCACCACCTTGTCCTACAACTGATGTAGGTGTAGGTCCCTGTTGGTGACCCCCAAAACTGTAAACCACATTTTCTTTCAGGGGTACCCTGTGTGTCCTTGGGACCATACTTCTAATGTGGAAGCCATGTATTAATTTGTCTCTCTCCTCCCCAGTACAGTGACTTGTACCCTCTAAGAGGTGAAGGCCTTATGGGAGGCCTGCAAGTGTTTAAGGAAACATTGCCCTGGCCCTGAAATGCATCCAGGTTACAGACCTCCATGGGAGTCAGTGCTGGGGTAGGAAAACCTGAACTGGAACTGACAAATTGCTGGAGGCTCAGCATGGACGTGACTGTCATTAGGAGGCCCCCACACTGAGAGGGGACTGTGCCCCACAGTCCAGGGCACAGGCTGACCAAAATACTGAGACCTAATCATGGGATTATAAAATGTTTCCCTCCTCCCACACCTTAACACTACATTTATCACTAAAGGTCTATTTACCACAATTCCTTTTACCTAGTACATGATGTCCACTTGTCAACAAAAAAATTACAAGGCATACTGAAAGACAAAAGATATAATTTAAAGAGACTGAATAAACATCAGAACCAAAGTCAGATGTGGCTGGGATGTTGAAATTATCAGACTAGAAATTAAAAAAAAAACAACAACTATGATTGATATGCTTAGGGCTTTAATGGAAAAAGCAGATAACATGCAAGAACAAATAGAAAATGTAAGCAGAGAAATAGTAATTCTAAGGAAGAATAAAAAAGAAATGCTAACAATCAAAAACACTATAACAGAAATAAAAAATACCTTTGATGGGCGAATTAATAGAGTGGACACAGTTGTGGAAAGTATCTTGCTTGAGGATATGACAATAGATGCCTCTAAAACTGAAAACCAAAGAGAAAAAGGACTGAAAAAAAGCAGGACAGAATATCTGAGAACGAGGAGAAAAAAAAGAGAAAGGAACAGAAGCAATAATGACTTAAAAAATTATTTTCCCCAAATAATGTTAGGCATCAAACTACAGATCTGGGACGCACTGAGAACACCAAGCAGGATAAATGCCCTAACACTTACACCTAGGCATATCATATCCAAACTTCAGAAAATCAAAGATAAAGAAAAATATCTGAAATAAACCAAAGGGGGGAAAAACCCACCTTTTCTATAGAGGAACAAAGATAAGAATTACACCTACCTTCTCAGAAGCCAACCAAGCAAGAGGACAGTGGGATGAAATATTTAAAGTATTAAGAGAAAAACACAAATCAACCTAGAATTTTGTGCCTTGTGAAATTTACCTTCAAAGATGAAGGAGAAATTAAAACTTTCTTAGACAAAGAAAAATTAAGGGACTTTATTGCTTATAGACCTGCATTGCAAGAAATGTTAAAAGAAGTTTTTTTGGGGGTGGCCGATGGCTCAGTTGGTTAGAGCACGAGTTCTGAACAACAAGGTTGCCAGTTGAAAACAGCAACTGGAGTTTGAGCTGAGCTGTGCCCTCCACAACTAGATTGAATCAACTAGATTGAAGGACAACGACTTGGAGCTGATGGGCCTTGGAGAAACACACTGTTCCCCAATATTTCCCAATAAAATAAAATTTAAAAAGTGTTTAAAAAAAGAGAGAAGTTTTTTGGAGGGGAAAAAATGATACAAGTTAGAAGTTCAGATCTATGTAAAAAAGGGAAGAACATCAGAAAGTGAAGGTAAATAAAAGCTCTTATTTTTCTTACTCTTAATTGATCTAATGAATAACAGTTTATTCAAAATAATAATAACAACAGTGTATTTGGTTATATATGGTTATGTGTGAATGAAATGTATGACAATGATACAAAGGATGAGAGAGAGGAATTAGTAATGTTTTGTTATTATAATGTACTTGCACATGAAACATTCACCCAGATGGTCCACATTCTGGGCCAAAAAACATACCGCAACAAATTTAAAAGAATGGAAACCATACAATGTCTGCTTTCAGGCCACAGTTGATTTAAACTAGAAACCAACAGCAGAAAGAGAGCTGAAAAATCCCGAAATTCTTAATGTGTTTAAAAAATTAAACAACACACTTCTAAATAACACATGGGTCAAAGGAGAAATCTCAATATAAATAAAAAAAAAAACATTTTGAACTAATGAAAATGAAACTATAACTTATCAAAATTTGTGGGCTGCAGTGAAAGAAAACAGTGTTTAGAGGGAAATTTATACAATTGAATGCATGTATTAGAAAATAAATCTAAAATCAAGAATCTAAGCTTTTACCTTAGGAAACTAGAAAAGGAAGGGCAAATTAAACTCAAAGTAAACAGGAAATAATAAAAATTAAAGCATAAATCAATGAAATTGAAAACAGGAAATGAATAGAGAAAATCAACAAAACTAAAAGCTTGTTTTTTGGAAAGATTGGTAAAATGGATAAGCCTCTAGTCAATCTCACTAAGAAAAAGAGATCAGACACAAATTACTAATATCACAAATGAAAGAGGGGACATCAGTATAGTTTCCATGAACATTAAAAGGATAATGAAATATTCTGAAAAACTCTATATTGAAAATTTGATAACCTATATGAAATTTCTTTAAAGACACAAGCTGCCACAACTCACAAAAGAAGAAATAAACAATCTGAATAAGCCTATATCTATTAAAGAAATTGAATCAATAATTAATAACCTCCCCCAATAGAAACACCAGACCCAGGTGGTCTCACTGGTGAATTCTACCAAATACTTAAGGAAGAAATTAAGCCAATTCTCTGCAATTTCTTCCAGAAAACAGAAGCATAAGGAACACTTCCTAACTCACTCTATGAGGCCAGCATTACCCTACTACCAAACCAAAGACATTACAAGAAAACTTCAGACCAATAGCTGTCATGAAATAGATGTAAAAATCCCCAATAAAGTATTAACAAATTGAATCTAACAATCTATAACAAGAATTATATATACACCACAACCAAGTGGGGTTTTTCCCCAGGTATGAAAGACTGGTTTAAAATTTGAAAATCAGTTAATGTAATCCATTATATCAACAAGTTAAAGAACAACCACATGATCATATCAATAGAAATAGACATTTGACGAAATCCAAAACTCATTCATGATAAAAATTCTTGGCACACTAGGATTGGAGGGAAAATTCCTCAACTTAGTAAAGAACACCTACAAAAAACGTACAGCTAACATCACACTTAATGGTTAGAGAACTTGAAGATTTCCTTCTGAGATCAGGAACAAGACAAGGATGTCCCTTCTCACTACTGATTTTCAACATTGTACTAGAAGTCCTACAAAATATAATAAGATAAGGAAAAAAAAAGGTGTACAGACTGGGAAGGAAGAAAGAGAATTATTTTTATTCACAGATGACTTGATCATCTACACAGGAAATCCAAAAGAATTGGCAAAAACAAAACAAAACAAACAAAAATACCAGGAAGCAATTACAACAAAGTGGTAGGACACACGATTAATATACAAAAGTCAACTGCTTTCTTATATACCAACAATGGACAAGTGGAATTTGAAATTAAAAACACAGCACCATTTACATTACCATCCCCTCCCCCCGAATGAGATACTTAAGTAAAAATCTAACAAAATATGTACAAGATCTGCATGAGGAAAACTTCAAAACTGTGATGAACGGTATCAAAGAAGAACTAAATAAATGGAGAGATATCCCATGTTCATGAATAGGACAAAATGCTATTTCTTTCCAACTTGATCTATAGATTCAATGCAATCCCAATCATAATCCCAGCAAGTTATTTTGTGGATGTTAACAAAATGATTCTAAATTTATATGGAGAGGCAAAAGACCCAGAATAGCCAACTCAGTATTGAAGGAGAAGAAAGTCTGAGAATTGACACTACCTGACTTTAAGACTTACGATATAGCTACAGTAATCAACACCGTTTGGTATTGGTAAAAGAATAGACAAATAAATCAGTGGAACAGATAGAGAGCCTTGAAATAAACCCAGGTAAATATAGTCAACTGATCTTTGACAAAGGAGCAAAGGCAATACAATGGAGAAAGGATAATCTTTTCCATAAATGGTGTTGGAACAACTGTACATTCACATGCAAAAAAATGAATCTAGACACAGATCTTATATCCTCCACAAAAATTAATGCAAAATGGATCATAGACCTAAATATAAATGTAAATATAAAATGTAAAACTATCAACTTCCTAGAAGATAACAAAGGAGAAAATCTAGGTGACCTTGGGTACAGTGATGACTTTTTGGATATAACATTAAAGGCACGATCCATGAAAAAATAATTGATAAGCTGGACTTCATTAAAATTAAAAATTTCTGCTCTGTGAAAGACAATGTCAAGATAATGAGAAGACAAGCCACAGACTGGGAGAAAATGTTTGCAATGGATACATTTGTATATCCAAAATATACAAAGAAGTCATAAAACTCAACAATAAAAGAACAAAGTTGATTTTTTTAAATGAGCAAAAGACCTGAGCAGACACCTCACCAAAGAAGATGTGCAGAAGGCAAATAAGCATGTGAACAGATGTTCAATATAAGTTATCGGGGAATTGCAAATTAAAGCAACAATGAGCTATCACTACACACTTGTTAGAGTGGCCAAAATCCAAAACATTGATATCATCAAACACTGACAAGGATGTGGAGCAACAGGAATTCTTATTCATTACTGGTGGGAATGCAAAATGGCACAGCCACTTTGGAAGACAGTTTGGCAGTTTCTTACAAAACTAAACATACCCTTACCATATGATGTAGTGATTGTGCTCCTTAGTATTTACCCAAATAAATTGAAAACTTATGTACACACAAAAACCAGCACATGAATGTTTCTAGCAGCTTTATTCTTAATTGCCAAACTTGGAAGCAATCAAGATGTCCTTTGGTAGGTGAATAGATAAAATGAACTATGGTACATCCAGACAATAGAATATTATTTAGTGCTAAAAATAAATCAACTATCAAGCTGTGAAAAGACACGGAGGAACCTTCAATGCATATTACTTAGTGAAAAGAAGCCAATGTAAAAAGGCTACATACTATATGATTTCAACTATATGACATTCTGGGATAGGCCAAACTGTGGAGACAGTAATAGGACTAGTGAATGCCAGGGGTTAAGGTGGAGAGAGGGATGAATAGACAGAGCACAAAATAATTTCAAGGCAGTGAAACTTCTCTGAATGACAATACAATGGTGGATATGTGTCATTACATACTTGTCAAAACCCATAGAATGCACAACACCAAGAGCAGAACCTAAAGGAAACTACAGACTTTGGGTGATAAAGATGTGTATGTTCATTGATTATAACAAATGTACTACCTGGTGCACGATGATGATAGAGGGGAAAGTTGTATGCATATGGGGATAGGGAGTCTATGGGAATTCTCTATACTTTCTGCTCAGTTTTGCTGTGAACCTAAAACTCCTCTAAAAATAAAATTTATTAATTAAAAAAAGAAAAAAGAAAAAAAAACAATGGGAAAAGGTCAGGCAGGTTTGCTTCCTTAAAAAAGATTTGAGTTCTCCAATGCCAGGGTCCCCCAGCTGTGATGCAGACCTAC
The DNA here is from genome assembly GCF_004115265.2 of Rhinolophus ferrumequinum. NCBI lineage: Eukaryota > Metazoa > Chordata > Mammalia > Chiroptera > Rhinolophidae > Rhinolophus > Rhinolophus ferrumequinum. The sequence continues at coordinate 8,721,416 of NC_046292.1, forward strand.
TGTATGTACACCTCTGTGTCACTGTCATGGGACTTCATAGGCAAGGAGAATCAATGCTAGAATAAGGTTCATTCTGTTTGCTGTGCTGGAAGTCATAAAAGTCTTTGAATCTGACCAGGGTATCTCATATTTTCTGACAGTGTCTATGAAATTGAGGCACACTAACTTAGTTGGCAAATAAGATAAGAGCTCAGACCTATTTCATAGTTCTTTACATGCCCTTTACATAGCTCTCCTTTGCCACTTGGAACAATGTTAAGGTTTGTGAATAGAGGGTGCTGGAAGAGCATTGAGAAAGGACAGGGTTATCTTCCTGGTTCTGGTGTGCTCTTCTAGCTGCACTCTTGCAATTCCTGATTTCTTTAGAACCTGGCACCTGCAGCATAAGGTTTCTCCAGCATATGGGTCCTGTAGTTGAGTGGCTCCTCCAGGGCCTGGCTCCTGCAGTACACAGTGGCCAGCACACTTAGTGACTAGCAGCTTCCCTTGGTCCAATTCAGGCAGTTTTGCATCAAGGTGCCACCAATGAGGCACTTACCCATGAAGGGCTCCCTTGGCAACCCTTCCAGTTAGCTATGGTCATGCCCTCCATAATAAGGCCTGGATCTTTCCCTAGGAGTAGTGTGTTCATTATATCTTTGACTGCCTATTTCTGTGTCCAGTTTGACCCTGACCAATACAGCATCTACAGAATTTGCTAGAATTTCCCCTTTGTAGGAGGATCCAAGATGGTGGAGTAGATACACACTATGTTTGCCTCTTCCAGTGACCACATTAAAATTACAACTAAACTGTAGAACCATCAACCTGGAAAACTATCTGAAGTCTAGCTGAATACAAGTTTTATAACTAGGATATAAAGAAGAAGCCACATTGAGACTGGTAGGAGGGGCAGAGATGTGGAACAGGACCGCCCCACACCTGCTGTGGTGGCTGAGAATCGAGAGGGATGTCTTAGCCACTGAGGTATGACCCCCAAGAGGTAAGAAACATCAACCCGACAGTGGGCTCCCCAGCCTGGAGTACATGTGCCAGGAAGAGGAGACCCCACAACACCTGGCTATGAAAATGAGTGGGGATTCTGACCATCTGGGTGGGATGGAAGGCTGTGGGAAACCCAGATGTCCTCTTAAAGGGCCTGCAAACAAACTCACTTTCTCACAGGCTCCAGTGGAGGGGCAGTGACTCAGGAGGTGTCAGAGACATACAGGGAAATACTGAATTGTATGGCTTCAAAACGAGGACTGGAGGGACAGTCACTATGTTCCCTGCGTAGAATCCTCCTCCTGTGCAGCCAGCAGGCAGGCGCCATCTTTCCTATGTGGAGCCCTCCGTCATGTACCAAATCTGAACCTGACTTGGTGGGGTGAGCACCACTCACCCCACCCTGACGGCTCCCTGAGACCCCACCCAACTCGCACAATGCCAGAGGCATTTTCTTGGTGAACAGCCAGTCCCACCCACATTGCACTCTTTCTTGGACAACTCTAGTGGGTCTGTAGGCTGCAGGTGGGTAGTGGCTGGCCTTGGTGTTCTCTGAGACTTTTGCTGAGTAGCTCCAGACTCAGCACTGACACTCAACCAGAAGCTAACCTAGTGAACACCACTTGGCCCACCCTCATGACTCCTTGAGACCCTGCCTCACCCAGCTTGTTTACTGCACAAGGTTCTATTAGTGTAGAGCCTCACGGAAACCAGCAGGCAACAGCAGGCCTTGAAGTGTCCTGAGCTTTTTGCAGCACTTCCTCAGGGTTGGTAGTGAGGTGGCAGCCATCCTCAGTTCACAGTGTGGCCTCTCCCATGTACCTCCTGATCTAGCACAGGCAGTGACCCACTGTGGATCACTTTATAGCTCCTACCAGGTAATCCCGGGCCAGTCACAGGCAGTGGCTGACCTGGGCCTGCACTGGAGCCCCTCCCAAGAGGTCCCAGAACCAGCATACCTGGAGGTCAGCTTCAGACCACAGCAGAGCACCACAAAATTAACCCCACAAGTGGCACACCCAAAGAGCTCTCAACAGGCACCAGAGCCCACTGGGGTGAATCCTGTTGCATATGGGTAATCTCCCCCACAGCTGATAAGCTGTGGACGTGGCCAAACCCCATAGCCAGTCAGCCTGAGGTTCAGTCTCACCCACTGACATGCCATTAGCAATCCAGGCTTAAATATAACAGGAGGGCACACACAAGCCACACAAGGACACTCCTGGAGCATCCAGTGCAGGTAACCAGAAAGATTGTGCCCCTGGGCCACACAGGGAACCTACTACATAAGGTCACTCAGCCAAGACTGGGAGACGTAGCAGATCTACCTAATACATAGAAAAAAAACAGAGAGGCAGCCAACATGAAGAAACAAAGAAACACATCCCAAATAAAAGAATAAGAGAAAACCCTAGAAAAACAACTAGATGAAATGGATGCAAGCAACCTACCAGATACAGAGTTCAAAACAATGGTTATAAAAATGCTCAATGAACTTAGGGGAAGAATAGATGAACTCAGTGAGAACTTCAACCAAGAAATAGTAAGTAAGCATTAAAAAGAACACCAGAAACCATAAAAAAGAACCAGTCAGAAATGAAGACTACAATAACGGAAATGAAGAATGCACTAGAAGGAATCACCAGCAGACTAGATGAAGCAGAGGGTTGAATCAGTGATTTGGAAGACAAGGTAGCAGAAAAAAACCAATTGGAACAGCAAAAAGAAAACAGAATCCAAAAAAAATTGAAATAGTTTAAGGGGCTTCTGGGACCACATCAAGCATAACAACATTTGCATCATAGGGATACCAGAAGAAGAAGAGAGAGAGAGAGAGCAAGGAATTGAATATCTATTTGAAGAAATAATGACAGAAAGGTGAAGCAAATAGGCATACAAGCCCAGGAAGTGTGGAGAGTTCCAAACAGATAAATCCAAAGAGGCCCACACCAAGACACATTAAATTAATTAAAATGCCAAAGGTTAAAGACAAAGAGAGAAACTTAAAAGCAGCAAGAGAAAAACAATTAGTTACTTACAAGGGAGCTCCCATAAAATTGTCAGCTGATTTCTCAACAGAAACTTTGTAGGCCAGAATGGATTGGCACAAAATATTCATAGTGATAAAAAGCAAAGATCTACAACCCAAATTACTCTACCCAGCTATCATTTAAAATTGAAGGAGAGATAAAGAGCTTCCCAGACAAGAAAAAGCTAAAGGAGTTCATCACCACCAGACTAGTATTATGAGAAATGTTAAAGGAATTTCTAGAAGAAGAAGGAGAAAGAGAAGGAGGAGGAGGAGGAAGAGGAAGAGAAGGAGGAGGAAGAGGAGAAGGAAGAAGAAGAAAAGGAGGTGAAGGAGAAGGAAGAACACAAAGATGCATAATAAAAAAGCAAAACTATGTATCTATCAATAATCACTTTAAATGTAAATGGGTTAAGCGCTCCATCCAAAGACATAGGATAGCTGAATGGATAAGAAAACAAAACCCATACATATGCTGCCCACAAGAGATCCAGTTCAGATTGAAAGATACACACAGACTGAAAGTAAAGGGATGGAAAAAGATATTTCATGCAAATGGCAAAAAACCAAACAAACAAGCTGGGGTAACACTACTTATATTAGACAAAATAGACTTTAAAACAAAGACTATAAATAAGAGACAAACAGGGATAGTACCTAATGATAAAGGGATCAACACAACAAAAAAATACAACCCCTGTAAACATTTATGCACCCAACATAGGAACACCTAAATATATAAAGCAAATATTGACTGACATAAAGGAAGAGATAGACAATAATACAATCATCGTAGGGGACTTGAAATCCCACTGACGTAAATGGACAGATCTATCGGAAAGAACATCAACAAGGGATCAGAAGCCTATGACACACTAGACCAGACATATTTAATTGATATTTTTAGAGTATTTCACCCCAAAGCAGCAATAGAATATACATTCTTTTCAAGTGCACATAGAACAATTTTCAGCATAGACCACATGTTAGGCTACAAAACAAGTCTCAATACATTTAAGAAGATAGAAATCACATCAAACGTTTTCTCTGACACATTGTATAAAACTAGAAATAAATTACAAGAAGAAATCTGAAAAACACACAAACATATGGAAACTAAATAACATGCTACTAAATAATGAATGGGTTAACAATGAGATAAAAGAAATCAAAAGATACCTTGAGACAAATAAAAATGAAAACACAACGACCCAAAAGCTATGGAACATAGCAAATGCAGTCCAAGAGGGAAATTCATAATAATACAGGATTACCTCGAGAAACAACAAAAAAACCCTCAAATAAAACGTAATGGCTGTGTGTGATGTCAGAGGGATAGTGGGATGGGGGGCGGGGGGTTGACACAGTGTGAGGGATATAAATAATAAACATCTAACTATTACTTTGTTTTGTGCACCTAAAACTAATAAAAACAAACAAACAAACAAAAAACTCTCAAATAAACAAGCTAACCTTAAATTTAAAGGAACTAGAAAAAGAACAGCAACAAAGCGCAAAGTTAGTAGAAGGAAATATTAGATATCAAAGCAGAAATAAATGAAATAGAGTCTAAAAAACAATATAAAAGATCAATGAAACCGAGAGCTGGTTCTTTGAAAAGATAAACAAAATTGATAAACCTTTAACCAGACTCATCAAGATAAAAAAGAGAGGACCCAAATATATAAAATCAGAAATGAAGAAGTGACAAATGACACCACAGAAATACAAAGGATCATGAGAAAATATTATGAACAATTATATACCAATAAATTGAACAATCTAGAAGAAATGGATACATTTCCTAGAAACATACAATCTTCCAAGACTAAATCAAGAAGAAACAGAAAATCTAAGCTGACCAATTACTACTGATGAAATTGAATCAGTAATCAAAAAACTCCCAACAAACAAAAGTCCTGGACCTGATGACTTCACAGGTGAATTTTACCAAATGTTCAAAGAAAAATGAACACTTATCCTTCTCAAACTATTCCAAAACTTTCAAGAGGAAGGAAAGCTCCCAATCTAATTTTACGAGGTTACCGTTACCCTGATTCCAAAACCAGTCAAAGACGTTACAAAAAAAGAAAATTATAAGCCGATATTCCTAATGATGCAAAAATTCTCAACAAAGTATTAGCAAGTCAAATTCAACAATATATTTAAAAATCATACACTAGGTTATAGTCAAGATGGCAGAGTAGGTAAATGCTGTGCTTCGCTTCTATTATGACCACATCAAAATTACAACTAGGGCTGGCCTAGTGGCTCAGGTGGTTGGAGCGCCATTCTCCTAATGCCAGGTCGCTGGTTAGATTCCCACATGGGCTAGTGAGCTGCGCCCTCTACAGCTAAGATTGTGAACAACAGCTCTCCCTGGAGCTGGGCTGTTATGAGCAGCTGGAGGTCGGCGTAAGCTGTGGTGAGCTGCTATGGGCTACCATGTGCTGCCGCGAGCGGCTGGTGACCAGTGTGAGTGGCCAGCAGCCATCGTGAGTGGCCAGCAGCTGCTGTGAGCTGCTGTGAGCTGCTGACCGACGACTGGCAACTGACTGCCTCAGCGGGGGTCGGGGGGAGCACAAGGCTCATAATACCAGGATGGGCCAGGGAGCTGTGTCCTACACAACTAGACTGAGAAACAATGGCTTGAACTGGAGTGGGGGTGGGGAGAGGCAGAAGAAGGGGGGGGAAAATAAAACAAAAAAAAATGCATCTAAACTACAAAACAACCATCATTGAGATTCACCTGGAATCTTGCTGAACCAAAGCCCTATAACTAAGGACATACAGAAGAAGCCACCTTGAGACTGGTAGGAAGGGCAGAGATACAGAATGGGCTGGTCCCACACCAGCGTGTGACCATTGAAAATTAGGAGGGAGGGTGCTGGCCCGGTGGCTCAGGTGGTTAGAGCTCCGTGCTCCTAACTCCGAAGGCTGCCGGTTCGATTCCCACATGGGCCAGTGGGCTCTCAACCACAAGGTTGCCAGTTTAATTCCTCGAGTCCCGCAAGGGCTCCGCCCCCTGCAACTAAGATTGAACACGTCACCTTGAGCTGAGCTGCCGCTGAGCTCCCAGATGGCTCAGTTGGTTGGAGCACATCCTCTCAACCACAAGGTTGCCGGTTTAACTCCTGTAAGAGATGGTGGGCTGCGCCCCCTGCAACTAACAATGGCAACTGGACCTGGAGCTGAGCTGCGCCCTCCACAACTAAGACTGAAAGGACAACAACTTGAAGCTGAATGGCACCCTCCACAACTAAGATTGAAAGGACAACAACTTGACTTGGAAAAACGTCCTGGAAGTACTCACTCTTCCCCAATAAAGTCCTGTTCCCCTTCCCCAAAAAAATCTTAAAAAAAAAAAAATTAGGAGGGATATGTTGGCTGCTGAGGTCCCGCACATAGAAACAAGGGGTCCCAGTGACACACCAGGCTCTCCAGCCCAGTATTCCAGTGCCAGGGAGAGAAGTCCCCATAATTTCTGGTTGTGAAAACCAGTGGAGATTGTGGCCGAGTGAAATGGAGGGTGGCTGGAGTCCCAGGTGATCCTCTTAAAGGGACTGGGCACAGACTTACTCACTGGCTCTGAGCTCCAGCTCTGGGGCAATGGTTGGAGAGGCAACAGGGACATAAGAAGGGTGAAGGGAGGGCGTGAGAAATTGAGTTGTTTGGCTACAGGACAAGGGCTGGAGGGGCAGCTTTCTCCCAGACGGAGGAGCTGGCAGAAGCCATTGTTTCTTTGTTGAGCCCTCCCCTTTCCCAGCATGCAGATGCAGGTGGCCACCATACATATGCCATTTGTTCTCCATGCCCTGGTGATTCTGAGACCCTACTCCACCCAACATTTGGACACACCAAAGCTCTTTCCAGTGGCTTTTTCATACAAACCGCCTGCCTTTCCTTATGCTACAGACTTTCCTAGGGTCTCTCAAAGGTTTGCAGAACCCAGACAAGCAGCATCTGGCTTGAGCATGCTCTGTACCTCTGGCTGAGTAGCCCTAAGCCCGGCATTAGCAGCAGCTGGCCTTGGTTTGCGGCTTGGCCTCTTGAGGCACATCAAAGCGCGGTGCAAGTGGTGGCCATCTGCACGAGGTTACCATCACCTGGATTACTTCGTGGCTCCTGCTGGGTGGCCCTGGGTGGGGCATGAGATATAGCTGAACTTGACCTGCAGTAGCTCCCCTCCCAGGTAGCCCTGGGGCTGGCACACCCAGTGTCCAGCTTTGAAATGAGCTGGGGCATCACCTAGCAACCTCCAAGGATGATACACCCAAGAGATGGATTGTACAGGCACCAGAGCCCTGCTGAGGCAGATCCTGCTCTGTAGGGTCAGCCCCTATACCACAACTCCTCCACTGTAGTCATAGCCAGTCCTCACAACCAATGAGCCTGAGGGTCAATCCCTCCTATTGAAGTGCAAACAGCAACCAAGTCTCAACTATAACAGAAGGGTACACACATCCCACACAGGGGACACACCGGGAGTGTGCAGCTCGGGTGACCAGGAAGAGTGTGTCACTGAGCCTCACAGCACATCTACTACATAAGATAACTCTACTGAGACTGGGAGACAGAGCAGCCTTACCTAACCCTACCTAATATATAGAAACAAACACAGGGAGGGAGCTGAAATGGGGAGACAAAGAAACATGTCCCAAACAAAAGAACAGAACAAACCTCCATAAAGAGAACTAAACAAAATGGAGACAAGTAATCTACAAGATGCAGAGTTCCAAACACTGGTTATAAGGATGCTCAATGATCTCAGGTAAAACTTCAACAAAGAGATCGGAAACATAAAAAAGTACCAGTCAAAAATAAAGAATACAATAATGGAAATGACAAATACATAGGGAATCAACAATAGATTAGATGAAGCCGTGGGTCAAGTCAGTGATTTAGAAGACAATGTAAAAGAAAACAACCAATCAGAACATCAAAAAGAAAAAAGAATCCAAAAGAATGAGGATAGTTTAAGGGGCCTCTGGGACAACATCAAATGTAACAACATTTGCATCATAGGGGTACTAGAGGGAGAAGAGAGAGAGCAGGGAATTGAAAACTCATTTGAAGAACTAATGATGGAAAACTTCCCTAACCTGGTGAAGGAAATAGATGTACAAGTCCAAGAAGCACAGAGTAACAAACTAGATGAACCCAAAAAGGTCCATACCAAGACAAATCATAATTAAAATGCCAAAGGTTACAATCAGAGAATATTCAGCAAGAGAAAAACAGTTATCTACAAGTGAGCTCTCCATAAGACTTTAGCTGATTTTTCAACAGAAACTTTGCAGGCCAGAAGGGATTGTCAGGAAACATTCAAAGTGATGAAAAGCAAGGACTCGTGACCAAGATTATTCTACCTAGCAAAGCTATCATTTAGATTTGAAAAACAGATCATGAGCTTTCCAGACAGGAAAAAGCAATGGAGTTCATCACCATCAAACCAGTATTACGAGGAATCATAGAGAGACTTCTTTAAGATGAAAAAATATATATACGAATAAGATGGCAATAACTACATACCTATCAACAATTACTTTCAATATAAATGGTTAAATGTTCCGACCAAAAGATAGGGGAGCTGAATGGATAAGAAAACAGACTCTTAAATATGCTGCCTACAAGAGACTCACTTCAGATTGAAAAACACAGGGGTGGAAAAAGATATTTCATGAAAATGGAAACAAACAAAAATAACTGGAGTAGCAATACTTATACCAGACCAAATAGATTTTAAAACAAAGACTATAACAGGAGACAGAGAAGGACCTAATAATCCCACTTCTGGGTATTTATCCAAAGAAACCTAAAACACTACTTTGAGGGGATGTGCTCATCCCTATGTTCATTGCAGCATTATTTATAATAGGCAAGATATGAAGGCAAGATACGGATGTCCCTGAATGGATGAATGGAGAAAGAGGTGGTTCATATATACAATGGAATATTATTCAGCTGTAAAAAACAAAAAAAAAGAAAGAAAAAAGAAAGAAATCTTGCCATTTGTGACAACATGGATGGACCTAAAGGGTATTGTGCTGAGTAAATCAGACAGTGAAAGACAAATGTCATGATTTCACTTATAAGTGGAATCTAAAGAAGAACATAAACAAACAAATGAAACAGGTAGAAACTCATGAGAGAAACAGGTAGAAACAGGAGAGAACATGTTGATGGTTGTCAGATGGGAGGGGAATTGGAGGTGGATGAAAAAGGGGAAGGGTTGTTACACAGTAGTCATGGGGATGTAGGGTATAGCATAAGGAATATAGTTAATAATATCGTAATAACTATATGAGGTGTCAGATGGGAATCAGATCTATTGGGGTGATAGATGGGAGGGGGTTGGGGGCAGGGTGAAAAAGGTGAAGGTATTAAGAAATACAAATTGGTAGTTATAAAACAGTCACGGGGATGTAAAGTATAGGGAGTATAATCAATAATATGGTAATAACTATCTATAGTGCCAGGTGGGTATTGTTGAATAACTATGATGTACACCTGAAACTAATATAATATTGTATGTTAGCTATATTTTAATAAAAATCTTTTTAAAATCATACCTCATGATCAAGTGGGATTTATTCTTGGGATGCAAGATTGGTTCAGTATCTGTAAATCAATGAACATGATATACCACACAGACAAAATGAAAGATAAAAATCCTATGATCATCAATAGATGCAGAAAAGGCATTTGACAAGATGCAGCATCCACTTATGATACAAACTCCCAGCAAAGTGCGAATAGAGAGAACATACTTCAACATAATTAAAGCCATATATGACAAACTCACAGCTAACATCATATTCAATGGGGAAGAGCTAAAAACATCCTCCTTAAGATCAGGAACAAGACAAGGATGACCACTTTTACCACTTTTAATTAATCACCATAGTACTGGAGTCCTAGCCCAAGCAATAAGACAAGAAAAAGAAATAAAAGGCATCCAAATTAGAAAGGAAGAAGAAAAACTGTTATTATTTGCAGATGACATGAAGCTATCTATAGAAAACCTGACAGATTTCACACACAAAAAGCTATTCGACCTGATAAATGAATTCAGTAAAGTAGCAGAATACAAAAATTAATATTCAGAAATCGGTTGCATTTTTATACACCAATAATGAACTGTCAGAAAGAAAAGTTTAAAAAACAATCCCATCTACAATTGCACCAAAAAAAAAACCTAAGAATAAATTTAACCAAGAAGGTAAAAGACCTGTGCTCAGAAAAATATAAGACACTGAAGAAATTGAAGGTACAAATAAATGAAAGCATGTAGTGCACTCATGGGTAGGAAGAATTAACATTGTTAATATGTCCATACTACCCAAAGCAATCTGTAGAGTCAGTGCAATCCCTATCAGTGACATTTTCCACAGAACTAGAACAAATAATCTTAAAATTTATATGGAATCAAAAAAGACCCTGAATAGCCACAGCAATCTTGAGACAAAAGATTGGGGGTATCATGCTATCTGATATCAAACTATACTGCAAGGTTATAGTAATAAAAAATATGGTACTGGCATAAAAACAGACACATAGATCAATGGAACAGAATAGAGAGCCCAGAAACAAACACACGCCTATATGGCCATTTAATCTATGACAAAGGAAACAAGAACATATAGTGGGGTAAAGACAGTCTATTCAATAAATGGTGTTGGGAAAACTGGACAGATACATGCAAAAAAAAGAAAAGAAACTGGACCACCTTCTTACACCATAAACAAGAATAAACTAAAAATGGATGAAAGACTTAAATGTGAGACCTGAAACCATAAAACCTAGATGGAAATATAGGCAGTAAACTCTCTGACATTGCTCTTAGTGATATTTTTTTCTGATCTATCTCTCAGGCAAGGAAAACAAAAGAAAAAATAAACAAATGGGACTACATCAAACTAAAAAGGTTTTACACAGCAAAGGAAACCATCAACAAAATGAAAAGACAGCCTACTGAATGGGAGAAGATATTCGCCAGTGATACATATGATAAGGGGTTAATATCCAAAATTTATAAAGAACTCACACAACTCAACACCAAAACAACAACAACAACAACACAATCCAATTGAAAAATGGACAGAGGATCTGAATAGACATTTCCCCAAAGAGGACATACAGATGGCCAATAGACATAAAAAGATGCTCAACATCACGAATCATCAGAGAAACGCAAATTAAAACCACAATGAGATATCACCTCACACCTGTCAGGATGGCTATCATCAATAAGCCAACAAACAACAAGTGTTGGTGAGGACGTGGAGCAGAGGAAACCCTCATACATTACTGGTGGGATTACAAATTGGTGCAGCCTGTATGGAAAATAGCTCAGAGGTTCCTTAAAAAATTAAAATTAGAACTACCTTATGACCCAGCAATTCCACTTTTGGGTATTTACCTGAAGAATTCCAAAACACTAATTTGAAAAGATATATGCTCCCCTATGTTCATTGCAGCACTAATTACAACAGCCAAGATATGGAAGTAACCTAAGTGCTCATCAATATATGATTGGATAAAGAAATTGTGGTACATATGTACAATGGAATATTACTCAGCCATAAAAAAACAAGAAAATCTTACCATTTGTGACAATATGGATGGACCTACAGGGTGTTATGCTAAGTGAAATAAGACAGAAAAAGACAAATACCATATGATCTCACTTATATGTGGAATCTAAAGAACAAAATAAATGAGAAAACAAAACAGAAAGAGACTCATAGATACAGAGAACAAACTGATGGTTGCCCAAAGGGAGGGGGCTAGGAAGCTGGGTGAAAAGGGTGAAGGGATTAAGAAATACAAATGGGCACTTACAAAATAGTCACAGGGTTGTGAAATATAGCATAGGGAATATAGTCAATAATATTATAATAACTATGTATGGTGCCAGGTGGGTGCTAGAGTTACTGGGGTGATCACTGCATAAATTATATAAATGTCTAACCACTATGCTGTACACCTGAAAGTAACAATAATATTGAATGTCAACTGTAACTGAAAAAGAAATAATTTTTTAAAAAGGACCACAGGTAGCCATAAAGAAAAATTTCCTAGGGAGGAAAAGAATTTCCTTTGTAAAGGTGTCTCCTCTCTCCTGTACTAAGAAGAGAAAAACAACCCTTATCACTGGAAACAGAGATGATACTGAGATGGATCTATATAAACAAACCTTAAATAAAGTAACCCTTATCTTCCATCAGTTTCCCCATATATTTACTTTCCCACAATTTACCACCCCTAAAAAGCCCAGACTCCTTTTCCTTCACCTATTTACTTCACAATTTATCAACTGTTGTTAAAACGGTATGTAATCTTCCAAGCCTGGCTGCTTCTTTTGGGTTTTCACTTCTTTTCTGTGTAACCCCTGTGGAGATAAAGTTTAAAATATCGATTAAATTTGCTTTCATAAATTTTCCCATCTCTCAGAAAAAAGAATTTGCTACTTTCTGCTCAAATGATCCAATCTGCACATTTTGTCATCAGTGTTGTGGGCCAGTATGATGTCTGGTAGAATGTCACGATCGCTGCACACTATGTATACTTACACAAACTTTATGTAGAGAGAGATGGCACACTGTACACTTCCCTGAAAAAGCAGAACTGATAAAGCCCTGAGGTGAGATTGTAAAGGTGTACTGTTGGCCCTGCCAGATAAAGGAAAATTGCTCTGGTATTTCTTACAAACTAGTGTGGAGGAAAACACATCGGCCAGGTCACTGGCTGCAAATCACGTGCCAGTGTTTATGTGCTCCAAATAAAGATACGACAGCTGGGGGAGCAGCTGCAAGTCAGGGTCACTGCCTACGTTTAGGATCACTCACAGTCATTCTCCGAGATCCAGTGACTTCTGCGTATTCCAACCTGATGACGTAAACTGGGTGACTTAAACAGGTGTTTCTTTCACATCTTTCATGGCGCAACAATCTCGGCAGTTCCCTTGGGGATGTAGCACTGCCTCTGGCTTACTATCTTGATAGGAAGGGGAAGACCCAGGACCTTCCAGCGGTCATAGTGTAGCCATGACCTTCATCTCTTTGGTCAGAGAGCCAGTGTGGGAACTCTGCAGGCTTCCCAAGTGTGTCTATTCCAATTGTACCTTCAGGAACTAGAGACATAACAGTGGGCCAATGGGGACCCTGTGAGCTGGACGAGGCAGGACTGCGTCTGTCACCTGACCACAGTAAGCCCCCACTGTGACCAGGAGAAGCCACAGTCGCGTTGTTGGTCCCAGGATTCGTATCAGATCAGAACTGGTGTCTAGTGAGTCCTGAAAGGTCTGCGTATTGCCTTTCCCCCTGGCAGAGTCACCCTGGTGAATGCCTGCAGAAGCCTTCAGGGACGTCTTAGAGGGAGATGTGAGGTACCTACTTGAGGGAAAATGCAGATTCTTTCCTCAAGGGACCTGGCCTCCTCTTCAGTCAAGAGGTTCTGGGTTTGTGAACTGATTTAGGTTTGGAAACGGGGTGAGAAGCCACAGCTCTCCACTTTGGTGATTCCATCAGGGGTTTGGCCCCCAGTCCACAGGAAGAAGCATCAGGGGGCAGAGAGAGATGGGGAAGGGTGGGCAAGAGCCTTTTTTTGTGGTTTCTATGGAGAACACAGATGAAGCAGAGCAAGCAGGCTTAGGACTGGCTGGTGTGAATAATTTCTGTGGCTCTGCAGCATAGGTTCTGCCGCTAATTGTCTGGCACCTGGCCCTGGGGGCATTAGGGCAAGAGATAGTGGCCAGAGTGTGACAGCTGGATAGAGGGGGTGTGGGTTCTGGACCAGCTGGTTTGCCTTTGGAAGGCACACTTCCAGGCAAGTTGTTTACTGTCTCTATCTAAGCATTGGCTAACCCTGGGTGGGGCTGTCCCTTCGAAGTCAGCAGGGCCACAGATGTCAAAGGATCAGAAACGCCCTCCCCAAAAATAAAGGATCAGAACTGCCCCCGCCAAAAAAACCCCACATAGAAGTTAATACGAGGAGTATTTATGAAGCTGATTCATTAGCTTGAGAAGGTCAGGCCAGTCAATAAGGTCAGGAGAGGAGAGAATGGGGTGGGCTGAATGCCTCCCATCTGAGATTTGTTCTTCCTCACCCAGGCTGACCTAGGCACACTGGCCAGCTCTCTTAATCTCTGATTTTATAACTGAGACAAGAGCCCAAGGCAGCTGACATGACTCTGCAATCCCAGGAGTCCAGCCGGGGTTTGGGCTCCTGACCCAGTAGACCTCCCCTGCGGCCTGTCTCCTGACGAGAACGGTGGTGTTAAGCACTCCTTCTCCTGGGGACAGGTGCCAGGCCTCCACTCCTGCAGAAACAGGGCCTCCCCAGCTAGGATCTGACACTTTCCATAAGGATGGTTTGATTTGCCAAAGTGTCTGTCTACGGGGGAGAGACAGGCCCTGGAGTCATCCTGCAGGGGAGAGTTACACTAAGTCTCCTCCAGGTGACAGTTCTTCCTCTGCTCACTGTCAAAACACAAGAGCACCAGAGTCACTTGACAGCAGACCCTCGTCACTGCTTGGTGCGTGTCGTGGGTCTGGGGGTCGGCGTGTGAGTTCTGGGTGAGCATTTCCTCACTGCCCAGGTCCCTCTTCCCATCAGCCAGCCAGTGTTGGCTTCTCTACTGCGTCTTCCCGCTGACAATAAAATGGGTAAAGCTTTGTTTTCTGATGACTCTGTCTTGCTAAGGGGTGAGAACCTCAGAAAAGATAAGAGAGGCCTCGGGAGAGCATCTGCATCGGGCTACAAAGTAATGACCATATTAGCTAATGTTTATTGAGGACTTGTTATGTGCCTGGCACTGTGCTAAAGACTTGTTAAAGGCGAGACGACGGCCAGTAAGTGACCATCAAAATGAGCTCCGAATTGATTTACACGTCAGGCAAGGGAACAGCCAACAGTGAGCAAATTCATGGAGTATTTACTGCTGGGAAAGAATTAGGGGTTCTAGAGACGATGCTAGAGATTGGGAAGAGGTAGTACGTACGTGGTGGCCCTACTTGTGGGGGGCAGGGGGCACAATGACTGTAAGTCCATACCCAGTTGGTTAAAACACACTGCTTGTCGGTCAGTGTGGGAAGTGAGAATCCAGCATGATGGGATAGCTCAGAGTTTGTGGTTGTCTGTCAGTCTTAGATGCTTCGAACCATCATGAAGCACAATACTAGGTTTTAATGTCCTCCCGGCGGCGAGCACTGCTCTTGGTAGAGTTTATCTTCTGTGGTGTAGAAGAGGAAAAACACTCTTCTACTCCTCAGTGTCTGTGTACAGGGCCATGAAATTTAACTGACAAAAGACAGATTAACCAGAGAAAAGGCATACAAATTTTATTTGATATTGGTATTTTCACATGGCACAGGAAGCTGTCCAGGAAGAAATGAAAACCCTAAAGAAGTGGTGAGGCCTGAGAGCTTATCTACCATTTTGACAAAGAACAGTACATTTCCAGAGAAATGGCCAAGGAAAAGGGGTTTCGGCTATTAGGGGTGGCAAACTGTGCGAAGGTAAGAAGTGTAGGGGAAGCTGATGGCAGACAAGCTTATTTTAGGAAGTTGTGTTATGTAGGTTTCTGTTGGTGTCATCTCTGGGCTGATGACTGTCTAAAGTTGTCTCATTCTGCCCTTCCTCAGACGGGAGAGGAGAGGGGAGCTGTCTTCATGAAGGGAAATTTGTGTCCTACTTTTAGGCAAACGAGGGAGCGCAGAGAGCTTTTTTTGGTGGGGGGAGGTCTCTGTTTCTCAGTTGTCTGTAGCTCACAGTAATCCTTATGCCAAAGTGGCATATTTTGGGGTGGCATCTTCTGATCCCCTACAATAGTCTTTAAATATTTAATCTGACTTAATTTCATGAGTCGGGTAATATTATCATCCCTGTTTGGCAGAGTAAGCCATTCGTCCAAAGTCAATAACTAGTGAGGTGCAGAGCCAGGATCTGACCCAGGCATTCTGGCTGTGTTCAGACGCCAAGGAACGTTATGCTAAACGGCCTCTTTATACAAATGGGAGGCCAAGTAAGATCTGTGTTCTTAGCGGGGTCCCACGATGTGGGTCCATGTTTAGTGACATGCTGTGCGTTAGGATCAGAGGTGCCATGATGTAGTGAAGCGGTTCTCCGTGAGAGGCTGTGTGTGTGATTTTGGTTCCCAGGGGACATTTTGCAACGTCTGGAGACTTGTTTGGCTGTCACTACAGGGAAGATGGTGCCGGCATCCCGTGGGTAGAGGCTGCACAGATGGCCCCTACAAGAAAGCGTTATCCAGCCTCAAATGTCGACGGTGCCCAGGTTGAGAACCTGGGGTGACACAAGGGGGCCACGTGGGTTTTGTTTTGGGATCAGGCAGACAGTTGGATTCCGGTCCCCATCCTGCTGAAGGCCCTTGAGCTCTATTGAGTGTCAGCTTCTTCAGCAGAAAAGAAATGGCAGGGGGGTTGAAGATAATGCACCTCTGGAAAGTTCATTATGAAAATGAAATATAACGAAATGATATAAATGGCATGCACACTGCAACTGGACCATACGTTGACACTACTTGACTTCTTGGTCTAGGTGGTGGGTGATGGCTCACGAAGGGTGTCGCGAGGGACAAATGAGCAGAAACATGCCATCTAAGAGAGAAGAAGGGGTGCCAAGCCAGCCACAGGAAGTGAAGATACATTTAAATACTTGTTAATTCCCATGTTCAAATTGTGACTTAGCAGTCGAGGCAGCTGGATACATGGAGAGGAGGCTGAATTAGTCAGCAGCTGCCCGCAGCCCTCAGTAACTCAGAACAGTTTTCTTAACCTCCCTGCACCTGGGAGCCCTCACCTATAAAACGGGTTCCCTTTCAGTTTTTGAATTCTCCGACTTTGACAAAAGCTAGGCTGGAGCTGATTTCACGTTACTATTTACTTTCTGGCTGCTTGAGGTCTCCATATTGGGGGGTTGTTGCATGCAGTGTTCACCACCTCATTTGTTCAGATTCATCTAATGAGGCTTTTATTCAGTAAACAGTGATGGGTCACCTGTTCTATGCAGGGCACTCTGCTGAATGCAAGGAAAAGGTGAGGGGGGTGTAATCTGGAAACGAGTGGCAGGAAGGCTGAGGCCTTGCCAGCCCAATCCTGGGACAAGTTTCAGGAAATCCTCTGTCCTCAGGACAACTTGAAAAAGAAAAATGAACCAAAGAAATGGGCCATTTTCCGGTATTTTCAGATAAATATAAAGATGCACATCCCCTGAGCCCACGTCCGCATGGATACAGCTCTTGCAAAGGTTCCGTGGTATGAATGTAGAGCAGTAGAGTGAGTTCTATATTGTTCAGCAAATACGTACTGAACCCATACTCTGCGCCTGCCCTGTTTCAGGCTCTGGGGAATGGAAAGGACAAAGGTCTCGCATGGAGCTTACCTGCTAGTGGGAGGAGATGGACAACCAGTGAATGCACTCAGCGGCCCACTAAGACAATGTGCTAGGTGGGCAAGGTGTTTTGGAGAGGGCAAGGCAGGTAGGGGGACGGCAACGCCTGGCCCAGGAGGGCCTTGATGGGGCCGCTTTGACCACTAGCTGAAGGAGGTGAGGGAGTGAGGCAAAAGCATGTTGGAGGAAGAGTGGTGCAGAGGGCATGTGTGTTTGGGGAACAGCAAGAAGGCCCGTGTGGCTAGGACAGAGGGAGCGGGGGGCATCAGACCGGGTTGTGGAGTGGGGGACAATGCAGGGCATGGAGGATATTCTAAGGCCCTTGGTGTTTCCTTGAGTGAGACGGGAAGCCACACGGAGGATCCACAGGTATAGATATGCCACTTAGAGTCAACTCCTTGTGCTCTGCCTTTGAGCAGATGACCGTGTTTGCAGAATCACATGGCAAGCTTCCTAATTCAGTCCCAGCCACACCTGGTAACAGAGCTAATCACCTGATTTCTGTGGGACGTTGGGGTCACTAGGTTCCAACAGCACATTTTCTGCCTTCAGGTATCAAGACAAGGAGGGCCTGCCTGGTGGCTCAGGTGGTTGGAGCGCCGGGGGTGCTCCTAATGCCCAGGTCGTTGGTTCGATTCCCACACGGCCAGTGAGCTGCACCCACTGCAGCTAAGATTGTGAACAACGCTCGGCGTGAGCAGCCGGAGGTCGGCGTGTGTTGCCACGTGCTGCTGTGAGCGACCGACGGGACCGACGGCCTCAGCCAAGGGGCTGGGGCAGCGCAAGGCTCATGATACCAGCACGGGCCGGGGAGCTGTGTCCCACACAACGCACCAGGGAGTTTTCTCTACCAGATGGTAACCACATACTACAATGCAAAGGCAGAGAAATAAAAGCAGCAGGATACCAGTGTAGGAACTGCCAAAGAGACCCACGGAACAGAAAAACGTTTTCAGAAATAGACTTGATAGGTGACAGGTGGTACCCGAAATCAATGAGGAAAAAGGCGGGGTGTGTAGGAGCTGGTGTTGGCACATCTCATTCAAGATATGGAGAGAAATGAAGGTTGATGACTACCTTACACTATCAACACTTTGAATAGAAGTGGAACCCAGATGGCCTAAGAACCCCAAGATGAGAGATAACACTAGAAATCTACTAGAGGATAGTGTGGAAGGAGATTTCTGGGGCATGGACTTGGTGAACAGGTTATTAAATAAAACCGAAAGATAAACTGCTGGGCAAAAAGTGATGTGAATTTGGCCACACAAAGCTTAAGAATTTCTGCTCAAGACAGACATCACAGAGAAGTTATCAGAAAAATGACCATCTCAGAGAAAAATAAAACATGCAGTGTCTGCAAGTAGCAAGAGATGTCCAGAAGACATAAGGAATTACTGAAAATCATCAGAAAACCAGAGAAACCTACCTAAAAATGGGTAAAGGATGTCACCAGGCAATTCACAGAATGGGAAACAAAGTGCTACGTGTGTATGAAAAAAATGTTCACATTCAGTAAAAATAAAACATGTAAATTAAAACAACAGCGAGGTGTGCCTTTTCAATCATCAGACTGGCGAGAATGAGAAAGAGGGCAACTGTCATTGAGGGTGTCGGGAAATGGAAACCGTTGCTTATTGCTGGTAGGAGTAAATAGATACAGCTCCTTGCTGGAATTGTCATTTCCTTGGGGGGACGGAAAATAAGCAGGCAACACAAACAAATATAATTCCAAATTCAAAAGTGCTTGGAAGGGAAGGGGTAGGGAGCCGTGACTGAGAATAATAAATAGGATTCATATACATGTGTTTGGCGTCTAGATTCGAAAGGCCCAGGGCTGTGAGGGCTGCAGGAACAGGAAGAGTCACGGAGAACTCTAGGGATTCTGGTAGGACCCAGAGCACGGCAATTTGCTGAGATGGGAAAGAAACAGGACAGAAAAGGGCACATGAAGAGGACAGTTGGTTATTTGAGCCTGAAATTCTGGCGGGAGCTTGGAGCTGAAGATTCAAATGTCTGTGAGCAGTCCTTAGAGCCATGGGAGTGGAGAGTGTTGTGGAACGAGAGAGGGATTTCTAAGACTGGTCAGACAGCCCAGCGTTTACATTTGGCTAGAGAAAGCTTCCAGCACAGGAGGAAGTGGGGGTGCAAATAGATTCAAGCCTCCCTCCAAATCTCCCCTCTTCAAACTGGGTGACCAGCACGATTCTTGCTCACAGACGAGTCCTTTTTATGTTTCTCAGCAGGCGATGCTCACGACATACGAAGCTGGGAGGATGGGGCAAATCATGAAAGTGCCTGGTCCAGTGCCTGCCCTTCCATGGAGGTCAAGGGGGAGTGAGTTTTCCCTCCTCCAATGCAGGATACAAATGCTTTCAGGGGGTTGAGAGTATTACCGAGAAGAGACAAGAGCATGTCGATCACTGGTCTTTGATTCCTCCCCAGATACCAGAAATCCATGAACACAGGTTCCAGCCGTGTGTATTGATCATCTGAATGCTTCTATCATCTTGCTGAAGACTCTGAAGTCCTAGTGGGGGGACCCCATCCTGGTGGTCCCCTGTGGAGAGAGCATTGTAGGAAGTCCGGGGGCTCTGACTTGCCAAATGAGCCTCTCATGTCACAGCAGCTCAAGATTCAAGCCCAGCTCTTCATCTGCCCAGATCTCCACTTGGTTGTTTCCAACTGCCTTCCTATCAGCAGAACCAAAACGTGACATTCCTCACCCACGCTTTGTTCTTTTAGCGTGTGCAAAGGGTTTGGCTCAGAGCAGGGACCTCAGCATCATTTTGTAGGAGCAACTGAAAACAGAGAGAGGGTGCGTAAACGGCCCGGTGTGGAAGTGCTACATTGGAGCAGAGCTGGAAGAGCCCACGGGTGTCTGCAGTCTGTCCTTTCATTGTCCCTCTCAGAGGGTGGCTGGGATGCACGGCTCAAGTGTCAGAACCAGTGGCTTTCCTGGGAGGAGTCCTGTGTTGAGCAGTCAGAGGATGAAAGCCCAAGGAAGTGAGCAAGTGTTATGCAGAATTGAAGTAAATTTCGACGTTGGCATTGCAGCAGTCCTCCAGAGATGTCCCGCTGTCTGTCCTTGCAGCAGTATGAATCAGGAGAGGCTAGCTGTCGTAACAAACAGGCCTACATCTGCAGAGCTCCACACAACAAACCTGCATGCCTTGACCATGCAACGCCTGGCAGGTGTTGCTGCCAGGGTCCCCTCCTGGGCCTCTCACCTCCAAGAGTGACTCGGGGATCCAGGCTCTGCCACTGTGGGGCTCAGCCGTCAGGAGTGCTTCCCTTCTGGAGAGAGGGAGCACAGAGGATCGTGTGGACACCTACGACCAGGCCTGGAAGGGGCCCACAGCTTTGTCACACCCCCGCTGGCCAGAACACATCACTTGGACCCTCCAGAAGCATCAGGGGGCTAGAAAGCGTTGTCCTCCTGTGTGCCTGTCATGTGTGCCCATGAGGAAAGTGAGGGGTTTGGAGAACACGTGTAAGTGTCTCAGCCTCACTCAGTGACATCGAGTGAGCGTTCCCACATGCCGGGCTCATGTTTGTGCTTTACAGTCCCAGGTGCCGTCAGTAGGCCCAACAACTCCATGAGGGGGTACTGTCAGTATTATCCCCATCTTACAGATTTGGAAACCGAGGCCTAGAGGGCATAAGTAACTTGCTTGTGATCACAATGCTGGGATTTAAATCCAAGTCCTAGCAACTCCATGTCTGCATTATTGACATGTTGGACCAGGTCACTTCCTGTGGTGGGGACCATCCTGCGCGTTGTAGGATGTTTAGCAACGGCACTGGCATCTGCTCACGAGATGCCAGTACCAGCCCCCACCCCTCACCACGTGATGACCCCAACACTGTCTCCAGATGCTGCCAGATCTCTCCTGGTGGGGTAGGGCGTCGGGTGTGTGTGTAAAATCTCTCCTATTGGAGGACCACTGCTCTGATCCCACCGTGGGGAGGTGGGAGAGATGGCAGATGTCATCACGATTCCCACGGATGTGGGACTTGGTTGTTAGGGAGGATTTCGAACAGCGACATGTGTCTCTGACCTAACCTGGAAAGCTAGGTGAGCCCATTTATTCCTGCTGTACGATAAAAAGGACAGCGTCTATTTATTCATTCCTTCATGCCATAGGCATTTGCTGAGCACCTACTAAGTACCAATCTAGCCTCTGGGGGTGAAGCAAGGAAAAATAAACCAAAATGCCTGTCTTCACAGAGGTTCCATTCTAAAGACAATAAACAAACAAGTGAAGTACGTGTTGTCTCAGGTGACATAAAGGCCATAAAGACGAAGTACGCAGGTGGGGGGAGGGCATAGGAATGGTGATGGGGATTACAATGTTTTTTTATTTAAGTTTTTTAACACTAAAATTCCCGTCACTTCTGGTGCAGTGTCTGCCTCTCCACTTTCTGTCTCCCTCCTTCCCTCCAGCGCTTATCAGACCTCACTGTTTCTCCTGACTCTCCCCACCTTTTCCTTACACACCTAGATGTGGTTGGAGATCTCAATAAAAGTGCAAATCAGGGGATTACAATGTTAAATAAGATGACCAGGGACAGCCTCACTGAAAAGGTGACGTGTGAGCAGAGACATGCAGTAGGGAAGGAGCTGGAGGCAGCTGACACCTGTGGGAAGGATGTTGCACAGAGAACAGCAAATGCAAATGCCCTGGGGCCTCCTTGGCAGAGGAAGGCATAGCAAGGGTAGCCAGGAATTAGGAGGAGGGTGAAGAGGTCAGAGGACAGGTGGGGGGATGTCTGTGATGGCCATGGTGACATCTAGCACCAGTGCCAGGATGTAAGTTGGAACCTTGGCACTCTCATGTCCAGCTGGGTCAGCCGGCATGAGCCATTCTCTCCTTTTCGTGGGCTCTGTTAGAAGCACCTCTTCACGTGAGTCTGTGACTCACCTGGGCAGGGTCAATGGTTGCGGGAGCTGAGGAGGTGGGGAGGGCAGGTTGTGCTATAAGTAACGAGGT
This sequence comes from Rhinolophus ferrumequinum, assembly GCF_004115265.2. Taxonomy (NCBI): domain Eukaryota; kingdom Metazoa; phylum Chordata; class Mammalia; order Chiroptera; family Rhinolophidae; genus Rhinolophus; species Rhinolophus ferrumequinum. Next base: position 8,743,838 of record NC_046292.1, read on the forward strand.
ATGCTGGCTCCAGTGTCCTGCGCTGCGCACAGACTCACCTCAGCCTCGTCTGTGGTGGAAACAGCACGATGGGGGTTCTCCTGGCGCTGCTTGTGGCAGCCGGCGTGTTCTTCTGCGTGTCCTTCGTGGGGGTTGGGCTGTGGGTACTCTACACCCATTTCACCACTGCGGACATCCCTGCAGGTATCAGCCACCCCAAGAAACTGCGGGTCTGCCACTGCATCTTCCTGCTGTTGGTGGCATGGGTGAGTGTTATGTTTCTTTTGTCGTCTTGTTGTGAGGGTTAAGGAGAGAGTGGGAAAACATACCAGAAGCTTCTAGCTGAATTGACACTAATGTCATGGCGGTAGAGGCTGACCGTATAGTCTCAAACCTGAATCATTTCTATTAGGTGAACAGTGACTTCTTCCCAGGGATTCTCAAGCTGAATGGGCCGATGGCCCCAAAATTCAAAGAATGATTCACTTTCTCATTTAGAAAACATAGAAGGCCTACCTCCCACCCCTTCTTTGGCCCTGCCTCCGGTCTCACTGTTTTACAGCGCTCACCACGCTGTGTAGTGCGGAGCTAGGCATGAATTATTCTGAATCTTTGGGCCCCTGTTACTACCTACCTGCCAGCTAGAACGGGCCAACGACAAAAGAGACGGACACATCGGCCAATTAGCAAATTAGTACAGATGAGCGACGCTACAGAATGTGACTTAAAATACGTACCGTTGTTTTATAGAGATGGGAAACTGTTTATGTCATTAGTCAAATTCTGCTTGTCAGTCTTGGTGTGTGTAATGTATTAGGTTGGTTCAAAAGTAATTGTGGTTTAGAAGATTAAAAATAATTGCAAAAACCGCAATTACTTTTGTATAAAATGCTTGTAGAGAGATCACGGAGAGAATCGTGTCATGTTTGACAATAGGATTTGCTGTGCTGTTCCAGAGGGCTGACGGAAACTGAATATAGAAAATATGTTTCTTAAGTATGTTACATAATGAAAAGCGATTCCAAGCTCCTATTCTCATGCGAAGCTCTGGATGGAGAAGAACCCAGGGGCCAAAGGTTTCTTCCCTGCAGAGCCAGCTTTTACGGGAGGCCACGATTCCGTCCTGTGCCTTTTGTGGCCTCGACTCTCATAGTCTCTAGTCAGGCTCCTCAAACACAGGGACTTGGTGTCCTCATCTGCAAAACCAGGGGAAAAAATAGTCCTGACTCCATAGCACTTTGTGGGGACGCAGTGAGTTGAGCCGTCTGGAATGTGTGTTCCCATTCCCGGCACAGAGTACGTGCTCCCTAAATATTAGCCTTCTTCCTATGCGTTGATTTGTTCTTTCTACCAAGATGTGTTGTGCAACTACTGTGTGTCATCCATCAGTGCTAGCTCTGAGGTTCAGTGATGGGCGAGATAAACAAAGTCCCAGATAGAGCCCGCCTGCAGGGAGCTTGGAGACTCCTGGTGGGGGCAGGGAATAGCGGGGTGGGGGTGAGATAAGGGGAGACAGCAACACACAGGCAGAATGAGACACAGAGTGGCACATGCTGTGAGGAAAGTAAGACCAGGAAGTCGGGCTTCTCCATGCGTCCCCCGAACCTCCAAGGGTGACAGAATGCAAGGGGTCCATGAATCTGGATGGGGTAAGAATCACTTCATTTTCATGAACTATCAATGAAAATGTAGTATTTCCTTCCATTATAAAGGAGGGTAACAAACCACAGCTGTGACAAGAGAAGCTGCAAGTTTGTCACCTAGAGGAGTGACATATTTCCCGAGCATATTAACAGCTGTTGCAGATATTGTGAAAAATCACGTGTGTACCTCTTTCCTTTGAGATTACAACAGGATTAGACCAGTCACTAAATCCCGCTATTCAGTATGCGAATAAGGAAGCACACACAATATTACATTACATATTTACTTCCATATTTTGATAAGTATATTTAAATAAAGCTGCCTTTCTTTGTAATCCCACATCCCTGTGTATTCAAAACCATTCTGCAACAAGGTCCCCAGACTTCACTAAAAGCCAAATGGCCTTGGCACAGGAAAGGGTTAAGAAACACTGGAAAGAGAGTGGCCAGGGAGAGCCCACTTTGATTGTTCATTTTTATATTTTATTATGCAGACTTCAGGCATCCACGAAAGGAGACGGAGACTGGAAAGGAGCCCCAGGTCCACACCCCATTGCGTTCATGATTATCTATTCCTCGCCAATCTCCTTTCAACTGTGCCCCACCTTGTCTCACATTCCCTTTTCTTATAAAGCAGATCTCAGACATTGTATTATTTTATCCAAAAGTATTTCAGTAGGTATCTCTAAAAGATAAGAACCCCCTGCCTTTAAAAAACATAACCACAATGCAGTCATCACATCTTAAAAATAGAAACAAATGCTGGGAGGGCCACATTGGCCAGGGGGGTCCAGGAGGGGCTATTTCGGTCATGTCCCGGCCCAGCTGGAGCAGGGACCTCAGGGGGTGGGGACATCCCAGGTTGAGGGACCCTTGAGGGGTGGCCAGAACCCTGGTTTATAGGGCTGGGGTGTTGGGGTCTACGGAGAGCGATTTGAGAGGGGCGGTGCTGGGGCAGCGGGGGCCTGGGATTTTTTGTTCTGCAGGTGTGATGGGGACACAGAGAGGGTCCGGCCGGGCTGTGGTCCAGTCTGCCCTCCGTTACTTTGCAGAGGGTACGTGTGGCAGCCGTAGTCCTCCAGGACTCCATCTGGGACACGCTAAAATCCTTCTCACTGCATTTCCTCTTCTCTCACCAACAGGGGAAGATTTTTGAGAAACTGCGCATCTGTTCTATGCCCAGATTTGTCCGTTTCATGCACGACCTGCTGCCACTAAAGGAGGATCCGGATGTCGTGGTCACGGACCTCCTCTTCGGGACTATCCCGGTGAAACTGTACCAGCCCAAGACGTCCTCCTGCACCCTGAGGCCTGGCGTTGTGCTCTACCACGGCGGTGGGGGCATCATAGGGAGCTTGAGTAAGAGTTCTCCCCCCAGACCTGGCTGCACTGCAACCCCTCAGAGAGGGAGGGTGGGCACCGTCCTTCCAGCAGGAGGCAGCACTCCTGCCGTCTGCCTGGCGTCTAAAAGCTGCTGTATGACCAGGGAGCACCAGTTAGTGGGCCCCAGATCATTCAGGTGGCAAAGATATGGAATGTACGGATCTTTCTCTGGAAATAAGGAGCGATATGGAATACGTATGTATGTACACATAGAAGGTATGAGGTCTGACAATTGGGTTCGCGAACTCATCCTAGAAAAAGTGCTCTGTACCTCACTGCTGAGTATCACCATGGTCACCTTCCAAGTACTCCCCTTTGGAAGCTATGCAGTGACACCAGCGCCTAGTTCACCCTTCAAAGCAATTTTGGAACTCGTTTCCTGGAATGGCCATCAGAGCTGTCCTCATATTACCCTTGATGTCCTGAATGTCATCAAAATGTCTTCCTTTTAGTATTTCCTGTATCTTCTAGTAAAGAAAGAAGTCATTGGGGGCCAGATCAGGTGAGTAGGGAGGGTGCGTCAATACAGTTATTTGTTGACTAGCTAAAAACTCCCTCACAGACAGTAGTGTGAGCTGGTGCACTGTTGTGATGTGAGAGCCATGAATTGTTGGTTGAAAAGTTCAGGTCGTCTAACTTTTTCACGCAGCCTTTTCAGCCCTTCCAAATACTAAACTTGCTTAACTGTTTGTCCAGTTGGTACAACTTCATAATGAATAATCCCTCTGATATCAAAAAAGGTTAGCAACAGCGGCGCAACAAGCTCGTGAACTTCCTTGTCAGACCTCATATGTGTGGATGTGTGTGGATGTCTCTGCAGGTTTCCCTGCTATCCAAAAGTAGGGCACTCCTGTGACATCTTTTATAAGCCGAAACGAGGCAAAGCGAAGCGGTTATCTCCGGACCTATGTTGCTAACGGACACACAGAGTACGTTGAGATGCAGCCCAGATGCTCAGGGACGCAGTTCAGAGCGCCGGGGCCTGAGGCTGTGATGCTGGGTGGAGTTCCTGGGACAGGGACAGGGTGGGGCCACTCTGGCTGCTGGGGTGCCGGCTGCCCCTGTAATGGCTCCCTGCACAACAAACGCTGACGCTGTGTTTGCTTTTCACCTCCTGGTTTGTAAAAGTGAAATCCTCTTCCAATTCTTTTGGTTTGTGAAAACAGGCACTAATGTAGAGGTGTCGGAAAAGCAGAGAGGCCTGAAGCAAACCTGCGGAGAGCAGGGGTACCTCAGTGCAGAGGCAATGCACGCAACACAAAACTCACAGTTCGGAAGCGTACGACTTAGTGCCATTAGTACAGTCGCCGTGATGTGAGACCAGCACTGCCACTTAGTTGGAAATAAGGATTCTTTTAAAAATGAAAACACATCATTTTGTTTCACATCAGGTATTGCTTGAGACCAATTGTGGTAGAGACAGGAGGACCAAAGAGTTGAGGAAAACGAATGAGAGCGAAAACAAAAAATTGAGGCAATTTTATTACCTTAATTCCCTTGCCCCTCCGGGAATGAGGGGAAAAACACCTTTATAACGCTTTCTAATCTGTGGGATGCCAGGAGCCATTCCAGTAGAAGCCTTCGAGAATAGGGGATTTACTGTAACCATGGTCTTGGTACGGGCTGCAAAATCCACTATAACAGCCAGTATCTATGAATTGATTTCTATGAATATTAGTAGTTACGTGGCCCGCCTCTTCTTACACATGAAAGCTCTTTATGTGCATTACCTCGTTGAAACTCCCACCAGCTCTATTATTATCATTATTCCCATTTTACAGATGAGGAAATCAAGCCTCAGGGAGTGAAGGGACTTGCCCCTGCTCTACTTCACCTCAAAGTAAAAGGAGGCAAAGTCACGATTAGAACTCGGGTCTGATCCCAGACCTCACACACTGACCCACTCTGCTGTATGGCCAAAGAGCTGCTCAGAAATTGTGAATGGATAGTCGTAAGCCAAGCGCTCTGTCCGTGGTGGTTGTCAGTGAGAAGGGGGCAGCTGATGGGGATGGTTTGGCTCGGCTAGACCATTATCCTTCCTAGTGAATTTGAAAACCTTTATTTTCTAGAAACCCACCATAAAATATGCTGTCGTCTGTCCAAGGAGAGTGACTCAGTGGTTCTGTCAGTGGGGTGAGTACATGCGGAGGCTGGGAAAGGGCGGGGAAACCAGGCTGTGACCTGGGGGGATGGGACGAGATGGGAGGTAGGAACTCCAGCAAGAACAGGGGAGCCCGCGAGGAGGAGAGGAAGGCAGAGGGGAAGACAGAGAGGCTGAGCACACGCACTCCTTCCTGAGGGTGGCCGGGGGTACGTTTCACCAGGCCGTTCTGTGCGTGGCATCACTTGGAAGCTGGGGAGTGGGTTTAGGTAAGCAGCTCAGGTGCCAAGCTTCACAGCCAACGTCCTGCACGTTCCAGACACTCCCTCCACTAAATGCCCACAGTGCTCTGCACCGTCACCGGGGCACCCGCACATTTCCAAGTGTTCCCGAAAGGGAGTCCACCCAGGTGAGATCCACCGAAGGAAGTGAGAAAAATGAAAAAGCCACTCACTCTCCTAACTGGTCTGAGAGTTACCCCTCCAACCTGGAACCTCCAAGAGGGCTTGGGGGACACAGAGTAGGAGAGACCTGGGACAGCCCCTCGCGGAGCCTCCACGTCAGACAAACTGGACACCTACAAAGAGTGGTCACTGTAGAGGTGTGGGCTTGTTCTCCTGCCCTGCTGCCTGACACACTGTCACACTGTGGCATGGCGGCTCCTCCTGATGAAGCATTTCCTGCAGTTTCATTTCAGTGCACATGCCATAAAGAAATACCAATCGTCCGCATCTCGGTGGGGTTACATCCCCCCGCTTTCTTGTGGCACAGCTAGTTGAGCAGAGTGAAAAAATACAGAAGTCAGTCCTGGATGAGGCAGAGAGACAAGGAGAAGTCCCTCACTTCACAATTCTCGGCCCCAAAACCATTCTGCGCGGGGTCGAAGTCTTGTTGGCCGCTAGGTGCCTTCCCGTTCTGGTTGTGCTGAACCAAGAGGTCGTGAGGAGGTTACACTAGCAAAGCTCTGCAAGAAGGTTATTTTATGGCTCAAAAGTAGACAGGGTTTAGGAGCTGAAAGCATTGCTCTCCCGGATAGCTAAGAACAGAGGGCATCAGAATGGAAACGGTTGGCAGAAGGTTTGTTGATCTCGGAGAGCCTTCCTTCCTTCCTTCCTTCCTTCCTTCCTTCCTTCCTTCCTTCCTTCCTTCCTTCCTTCCTTCCTTCCTTCCTTCCTTCCTTCCTTCCTTCCTTCCTTCCTTCCTTCCTTCCTTCCTTCCTTCCTTCCTTCCTTCCTTCCTTCCTTCCTTCCTTCCTTCCTTCCTTCCTTCCTTCCTTCCTTCCTTCCTTCCTTCCTTCCTTCCTTCTTTTTTTTCATTTGAGGCCAGCGTTTAAAATAGTGAGTTTTCTCATCAAATCCAGATTTCTGGAATCTCTTGAAAAACGGGAAGGTCTAATAATGCCGAGCTGGTGAACTCTCATGGCAGCAACCTGAGCATAGAGCCATGGGCGCAAGGGCAGGTGGCTGGTCCGGAGGCAGCCCGTCTGTGATTTGCTAGCCCCTGCTGGCATTTAAGTTTTCCAGGTCCCCCCCAGAAAACCTGTGAGCGTGACAGGGTTAATTAGAATCTAAACCCAGGCCAGCCTGAGGTTGCTGATAAAAGAATAAAAAACCGGAGCAGGTGTGCATCAGGGAGGCACCATCAGGTATGTTCAGAAGGACGGGGCTAAGTTTCTGGTGGAGAGCTAAGTTGTTGTCCCACAGGTGATGACAGGGTTCTTGTGGTCACAGCCTGTCCCCAAATTGGTGTCGAGACACGGGAAATAGCAACTAACACTTACTGATCCCTTGTGCCAGCACTGAGGGCTTTGGTTCTTTCAGTTCATTTAAGCTGCAAACCTTAATTTCACCTGCTCAGGCTTCAGAAAGAGAAGTTAATGGAAGAAATTTGGGCTCAAAGATGCTAGATACAGGTGTTTTGGGCTCTGCTACGGTGATGAGTGTAAGCTGTGTCCCTTGATTTCTTTTTAGGTATCGCATGTCGCCACAGAGTAAGTTTCCGACGCCGGTAAGAGACTCTATCGCGGCCACCATCCACTTCTTGAAGTCTCTCCAGACTTACGGGGTGGATCCAGCCCGGGTCGTGGTCTGTGGTGACAGCGCGGGAGGGGGCATTGCGGCAATAGTTTGCCAAAAACTAATGGACAAGCCAGATCTCCCTAAGATCCGTGCTCAAATCCTGCTCTACACGGTCATCGAACTCTTGGATCTCAAACTCCCTTCTTTTCAGGAGAACCAGAATGTCCCGCTGCTCACTCACGATTTTATCTATTACTGTTGGTTTTGTTACTTGGACATCAGTCCCTCCTGGAAAAACGTTGTCATGGAACGTGGCCATTTGCCTGCCCAAGTCTGGGAAAAATATAGAAAGTGGTTGGGCTCAGAAAACATCCCGGAGAGGTTTAAGAAGAAAGCCTACCGGCAGGCGTCCCCTGCGCCCCTGAATGAGGGTGCCTATCTGGAGACAGAACACATTTTGGATTTGATGTGCTCACCCCTGATTGCAGAAGATGAAGTGATATCTCGGCTCCCGGAAGCTTGCATTGTGAGCTGTGAGTACGACATTCTGCGGGACCATTCGCTATTGTACAAGAAGAGACTGGAGGACCTGGGAGTCTCGGTGACTTGGCACCACATGGAGGATGGTTTTCACGGCGTGCTGAACACCCTCGATATGGGATGTTTGCAATTCCCCTGCTCCACAAGGATTCTGAATGCCATGGTCCGTTTCCTAAAGGGGTTGTGAGCATCTCTCCTTCCTGCTAGAGCTATGAGAGCGAGGGCCCTCCAGGAGCCCGTTCCCAATGGGGCGCTCTTGCTGACGTAGGTGATGCTGAGTGGGGCTAGGGAGGGTTATTTAGATCCCTGTTCTCCTTCTTGCTCCAGGTTCTAGAATCGGAGGATGCTTGTTTCTGATGTCTGAAGGGAGAGACAGGTTTGGGGGAAGGTGGGGCTGTCTGTCCATGTTTACTGTGGGGAAATTTTGAGCTGAGAGACTTCAGTGGCTATTTGCAAAAGTGAATGAGAGTGTAAGGGTTGCCCGTGGCCTCCCTGAGGGAGACTTCGGTCTGCTCCGCCTGACCCAGGCTGTGGGTGACAGGACTGTCCCCTTGGCTGGCCTAGGAATAACCCAGGGGCAGCATGTGCACTCTCCTGGGCCTTTTCCAATCTGGCTCAGAGGGTGGGCCCTGATGTTCTAGACTGCTGTATGGAGGTGGGAAAACTGGTTCCATTCTCCTCTGTGTGCACAGTGACGCTTTCTGTTGTTCCTCTGTCTCTGGGTTCAGAGTCTCAACTGCCTGTGCGGGAAGAGTTAGGATAGCATGGGTCGGTTTTCTGTGGTGGTTGGCACCTAGTGGCAAATAAAGATAGCCCAGAGTCACTGGATTGGGGGAGCTCTGGAGCTGTGGGAGTCAAAAGTCAGGTTTCCAAGGGCCGGGAAGTGACGTTGTCAGTGTCAGAAGGGAGGAGGTGGGAGGGAATCTGTGTCCTGAGTAGGAGACCCAGAGAGATTGCGTCTGACCAAACTCAATCATAGTGGAAACTGAGGGAGGGCCGAAGGGACCGAAGATGTGTTAGCAAGGGCTCTTTCTGTCTTAGGACCCAGAGCCAACCCAAATCGACCGAAATCAGAGACAGGATGTATTAGATAACGTAACAACGAATTCTAGGGATAATCAGGCATGGTTTGATGTGGAAGTGAACCAATGCCACCAGCTACCTTCTCTTCTTCCTTCTAGTCGATGCTTTTCTCTAGTTAATTCACCTTCACCTTTCCATATGGTGGCCCGAGCAGCTCCATGCTTACGTGCTCCCAGAGTCGAGTCCGTTATTATGAACTTGCCACATTCCCAGCAGAAATTGCATTGTCTCGAGGGCACCGTGCGCTTTCTGAATGGTGTACCCAGTTGCCACAACCAAGGGAATGAAATGTTCTGTCTGACCAGTTGCAAGTCCCATGCCTTCCTGGGAGTGGAGAGTGGGGTCAACTCCACCTGGTGCTTGAACTAAGCCCGGCGGAGGGAGGGGGGACTTCCCTCCCACCAACACTTACTCTACTACAGAAGCTAAATTGAACCCGAGCCGAGGTACTTGGAAGTGGCAAGAGACGTCAAGGACCACGGGGCAAGTTGACTACGTGCCTGTTAGGAATAAAAATTCCTTTGAAGGGATGGCCCATGCTCCCATGCTGGCCCTGCCTGGTATTCAGGAGGCTCTGCTCCTGGCTGGCCAGTGGTTTTATAGACCCAGGTCCCAGTTTACTGCACAAGGACCCCGCGCACTCCTTTAACTTGCTTTCAGTTGAATGTTTGTGCCGACACACGGAGCAGAGAAACCCCCTGGATGGCATCTCGATCCATGCACAACAGGCCGACCAGCAAGTGGCTGTTTGGAGAAACATGAACCACTCACTGAAAGAATATAATTTGGTGGCCACACAGCTGTTGGGGAGCATTAGGAATGTCCTTCTGAGACAGGTGGCTGTGTTGAGTCTGGGTTGATTTCTCTCCCGGAGTGTGACCTTTGTTTCACCCCTGCTTCTGGAGATGGGTGGACAGACATGAGTTGACCATTACAGTCTTTCCTGTAACCCATTCGTGAGGTTCAGGGAAAGGAAAAGGGATAGAAATGAATGTTCACGAGCGTCAACTACATGCCAGGCACTGTCCTGGGCTGTTTAGGATTGCCACCTCATTGTGAAGAGAGAACATCGATTGTGAGTTGCTGCCCAGGCATTTTATAGCATGACAGCCATGCTCCCACCTAGGCTTGGTATTTAGGGAAGAGCCTGAGCTCAGGATTCCCGCCACAGTTTCCTGCTTGGTTTTTCCTGGGTCACCTTTTTAAGTAAGCACTTAGAGTTGAGTCTGTGAAGCTGGTGACCTTTGCCCCAACCGCCTTATGAGTCAGAGGTCCTTGCTACCCTGCTCTCTGTCTCCTGCTCACTCGTGACCTGGGATGGAAGCCTGGCCTTCCCCTGGTCCACTCCACCCCTTGACCCCCTGCCTCTGGGATTTGTAAGTAATAAAATCTTGTGACTTCACTTCTTCTGTGTGTGTCTTGAAATTGCGTCTTCAGTCAAAACGAACCTGGGGTTTTCACTTCCCCAAGTGGGGGCTGAGATGCTGAGGGAGCTACCTGCCGACTCTGTGAGGGCAGCGCGTGCCTTGTGCGTCAGCAGGTCCTAATGTGCACACTCTGGGAGAGTTTTCTCCAGAAGTTCTCAGGACTTCCCAGAAACATTCACCAGTGAGTCTAGGGAAGTGCCATCTGCTAACGGACAGTGTGTTCCATCACAAATTGCTGTCTTAGGTCAGGAGGCAATTGAGGACAGGTCTCGGGCAAAGTCAAAAAATTGGCCAAATTCGTCTCTGCCCCTTTACACCCCAGTTCCCTGTCAGCATCCTCCTCAGGGTGTTCCTCACCCCCCGCCAGGACCTCCCTGCCTTTCTGACCCCAAACCTTGTCTCCCTCTCCCCCTGCACTCTCTGCTCCAGAATGCCTGCTTGCTCTCTCCTCTTCTCCCTGGGCAAGGATAAGCTAGTAGAGGTTAGGCTCTCTGCAATGACAAATGGTCCCAGAGTCTCAGTGGCTTTGAAAGCGAAGGTCTATTTCTTGCTCACGTTACACATTACATCACGTTAGCCCTCCCAGGATGGCTGTAGCTCTGCTCCACACTTGTCTACTCGGGGATCCAGGCCTCTATGAGAAATATCGCCAGTCTTATGGCAGAGGGAAAAAGAATATGGCTGATCACACACTGGCCCCCCCAGTGTCTGTTCCAAAATGATGTTCACTGTACCTGCTCACCTTTCATTGGCCAGAGCAGGTCATATGGCCAAGCCTGACGTTGATGGGACAGACAAACATGATGGTCCCCAGAGAGGAGCAGTGGATATGTTTGGACAATATGACAGCTACCGCACTGTCAAACATATTTCCATTTCCACACTACCTTTTAAAAATTAATTTTAAATGACATAAGTGACACACATATATATTCTCCATTTAAATAAAACCTTCAAATGCTAGAGAAAAGCCTCCAGTGCCCTTTGTCTACTCCCCTGCAACTCTGTTTCCCTTTGTCTGGATGTATCCACTGTTCCTTTTTGGGGGTGGGGTAGGGTCTTCTAATCCTTTAAAGCCTGTTTCCATGCTTTTACACACACAGATCATATAGAGTAGTATCTTGTGGGATGGATTTGCCATATATTTGTACATAACAGAATAATTCTGTACATGTTGTGCCACTTGGATTTTTTTTTTACTCAATGACGTGACTTAGAAATCTAACCTAGTAAATGATGGACATTTATCTTTCCCTTTCTCTTTAGCTACTGCGTAGTATTCCACGGTGTGACCGAATAGCAGTCTTAGCCATTACCTACTGGTAGACACATTTGGTCTCTTTCCAGTGTTTTACAGACAAACAAGTGTGTAGTGAACATTTTTGCACACGCCCCCTTGCATGCATGTGATTCTCTGTGATAAATTCAAGAAGGGGGTCTGTTGGCTGAGCACATTTTAAATGTTGACAGATGCTACCGAAATGCCTGTCTCGTTCCCTTTTTTTTTTCAACAGATCTCAGCTGGGAGGGAAGTAGTCGAATCATAACCACCAATGCCCAAAGCAGAAAGAAAATTGACTGGCTTGACAATAGCAGGTGGAGCCACGTTGGCGTGGCACGTCTGCATTTTAAAAGGAAAGTTCCTGAACTCAGACGAACCTCTACTAGAATCAATGGAGGAACTGAGCAGGCTGCAATCTTCTTGGGTTGTTGCCTTGAATACCCTTGCTTCCATCTAACAGTGGAAAGGGTGCCAGAGTCGGAAAGCTGGCTCCTTCCTCCACAGGGTTGGCAGGGCCCGCCCTGTTCCCTGGCCACACAGCACTGTGCCAACATTGCAGCGAGGTGTCTTGCAATTGCAGCACAAAGTTGAATCAGACAAGACAGTGCCCAGGGTTCAGTGTCCAAGCATTTCCAGTAACAGGCCAAACCCCTCAAGGGTCCACTTCACTGAATTCTCATAATATTATGAAGTACATGATATCGACTCCCAATTTATAGATTAGGAAACCAAGGTGGACTTGGCCAAGGAACTTGGTGGAAGGTAGAACTGGAAGTTGAAGCCAAGTGTGTCTAGATTCCAAGTCTACTACCCACCACCATTCGGTTCCCTGTGCAATAACCCCGACCTGATTGGACACCTTTAAGAAGTGTTTCTAGGTCACACCGGGGCAGGAGGGGAGAAGTCAATTCATCATTCACCTCTCAGGTCTCGTTTCCTGGGCGTAGCCTCCCTGCGCCCAGAAGGTTAGATCCTTCTCCTGCGGGCTTGCAGAAGATGCTATAGCTCCTCTAGCATAGCACTGAGCATACAGGACTGTGACCCAAAATGTCTCAGTTGGATCGCAGTGATCCCCAATTTCTAATGTCCACAGGGGACTGGTAGAGCAAAAGGCAATCATCTCTGGAGGAAGATAATATCATCATAGGCCTCCCATTATTTCTGCAAATAAATTTTCAGATACCAGGCACATGAGAAGAGCTAGCAACAGTTATCACAGAAACAACAGTAAAACACAAACAAAAAGAAGGAGCCACGGACTGTAAAATGGCTCTGTTCACTATGTCCAAGGTGATAAACTCTATATAGATATATTTCTATAACTAGAGATAGACTAGAGATATAGTCTATAACTCTATATAATATACAAATATAATCTGTGAATCTATACATTTCAAAATTTGGAAGGCAAAATTTGAAAATTGGGATGGCAAAATAGTGGTAACCTGAAAATTTAGAAGGTAAAAAAATTAAAACTTTGGAACTGTAAAAAGTGACATTATATATAATACTCATAGATGTGAATCAAACAGAAATTTTAGAACTTAAAACTGCAACAAATCAAATAAAATATTCAATGGATGGGTTTAATTTCACATTAGATACAGAACGTAGAAAATACAGAAAAGGGGGCAAGAGGCATGACGATTCAGTGAGAAGCATAGAAAACATGTAACTGGTTTTCCACAAAGAAAGCAGAAAGGATGCAGAAGCAATATTTGAAATATAACAGTGGAATTTCCTAAGATGATTGAAAGATTAAGTATTAAAAAGCATTTTTATGTTTCTTAATATTTAAAAATGTTTTTAGACTTTCTAATATCTTTTGGGCAAAATCCCTAAAGTGTGAAATAATCGCACAACAGAGGTGATCAACAATGTTACTTTTTGGCTCTTTGAAAAGACTGGTAAAATTGGTCAACGTCTGGTGAGACCAAGAAAGAAAACAAAGGAAAAAGCACAAATAGTAAGTACTAGGAATAAAAAGGACCTCAGGACAGATTCTAGAGATATTTAAAAAGATAATAAGAAGACATTATGAGCAACACATGCCAAGCAATTGAAAATTTAGGTGCAACGCATAAATTCCTAGAAAAATACAACTGAGCAACCTGACACAAAAGAGCAAATCTGATTACTTAATAAAAGGTATTGAATCTAGCATAAAAAGCTGTCCAACAAAACAAAATGAACATCTCCTGGCCTTGACTTATTTAACATTCAAGGAAGAAATAACATTAATCTCACATAAACTGACCTAGAGATTATAAAAAGCAGGTATGTTCTTCTTTCTATGAGGGTAACTTAGTAATAAAACCTACAAAGACAGTGGAAATGAAAATTACAGGCTGTGACAATCTTACTCATGGGTATAGAGGCAAAGGCTTTTCTAAAAAATATTTAGCTAACCGAATCCAGCAATATATGAGAAAGATTATATCATGGCAAGTTGGGTTTATGCTAGAAATGCAAGATCAGCTTAACATTGCGAATTTATCACATTGATGGATTCAATGGGAGGAACTCTGTGGTTATCTTAATAGATGGAAAAACTGAAACATTTATGAAAAAACTTTCAGCAAATTTAGAACAGAAGGCAATTGCTTTATCCCAATAAATGGCAACTACAAAAAATACCTACAGCAAACATCATGCTTAACGGCGAAACATTGATCTTTTACCCTTCAATATCAGGAAAAGGACAAGAGTTGCTCACTCTTTTTTATTCCACGTTGTACTGAATCCTAGCTAATACGAAAAGAGAATAAAACTGATAAGGATGGAAAAGGAGTTATTGTTTGCAGATGCTATAATCCTACATGCAGATTCCCAAAGAATCTACAGAGAAATTATCAGAATTAATGAGTTAACAAGGTTGATGGATATAAAGTTATTATCTATAAAAAATCAATTACATCTTAATCTGTGGGCAAAAATCAGTTAGAAAAGGAAATAAAAATAATCCACTTAAGTAGCATAAAATATAAAACACATAGGAATAGACAGTATCAAATGAGTGAAAAGACAACTCTCAGAATGAGAGAAAATGTTTGTAAATTTTTTAATCCAGAATATATAAATAATCCCTATAACTCAACCACAAAAAAACAAACAAACAATCCATTTTAAAAATGGGCAAAGCACTCGAATAGATTATCCCTAAAGAAGACACACCAACGGCCAGTAAGCACATGAAAACATGCTCAACATCATGCGTCGTCAGGGAAACGCAAATCACAGCCACAGTGAGATATCAGCTCATAGCCATTAGGACGGGCTATTATCATAAAGGAAAAATACGAAGTGTTGGCAAGGATGTGGAGAAATAGGAACCCTCGGTATTGCGGGTGGAAACGTAAAATGGTATGGACGCTGTGGAAAACAGTTTTGTGGTGCCAATTCCACTCATAGGTATATACTCAAAAGATTGAAAGGGGAAACTCAAAGAGATACCTGTACACCGAGGGTCATGGCAGCCGTGATGGCCTAAAGGGGGAAACAATCCTACGTCCATCAACTGATGAATGGATAAACAAAGTGTGGTCTCCACAGGTAGTGGAATATTATTATTCCATGATTATTATTCATTCTGAGAAACGAATTTCAGAACAAAATTCTGATACACGCTACAACATGGATGAACCTTGAAAATGTGAGGCTAAGTGAAATAAGCCAGACACAAAAAGACAAATGCTGTGTGACTCCACATATATGAGATATCCCGAACAGGCAAATGCTTAGAAGGGAGAAAGTAGAATCGAAGTTACTGGGTCCTGGAGGAAGTAGGAGTGGGGAGTTGAACTTGCTATTTGGGATGATGAAAAAGTACTAGAAGGTGTGAAGGAATGGAAACAAACCCTCATACACTGATAATGGACTGTGAATTGACACATTGAAAAATAGTTTGGCATTATCTAGCAAAGTTGAAGACAGATACTCCCTATAACCCAGCAATTCTGTTCCTAGGTATGTATCCTGAGAGCAGGTTTCCAAAGTGTGCTCCCTGGGGATCCCCAAACCTCCTTCAGGGGTCCTGCAAGGTCAAAACTATTTTCTCAATAATACTAAGATCTTATTTGCACTGACGGTGCAAGAGCAATCAATGGTGGATGAAACTTCTGGTGCGTGTGCATGAATCAAGGCAGTGCCATGAGTTATGGTGGTTATCGAATCTCCACCGTCATGTACCCGCAGTAAAATAAGAATAAGCATAATGCCATTTGCACTTGATGAAGAATTAAACATTACTAATTTCATTAAATCTGGACCCTTGATCAGATGTCTTTTTAATGTGCCGTGTGAAGAAATGGCAAGGAGGTGCGAGAAAAGCTCCGCTATTACACACCCAAGTACCAGTGGTTCCCTTGAGAGAGAGCGCCATATGTGCGATGGTTTGAGTTGTGGGTGAAATAAGCTGGGATTTTTATTTTTTAATGAAAGACGATTTTTACTTGAAAGAAAGACGAGGAGACAAAGCATGATTATTCCAATTGGAACATTTGGTAGATATTTTCTTGAAAATGAATGAAATACGTCTGTCACTTCAAGGAAAACAACGGACAGTAGTTGTTACCAATAACAAAATTTTGAACTTTCGAGCTAAAACTAGAGTTTGGGAAAAACCTGTATCCACCACCGGGAGCTCGTTGACTCCCTAAAACTTAAACGCCTTTTCTCGAAATGGTGATATCTGGGCACGAGGAGACATGTACTGTGTACAAAACAGTCATCGCAACCACAGCTTCGTGCAACATGGGTGAACCCTAAAAATATTAACCACATTGAAAAAGAAATCAGACTCAAATGAATACATGCTACAGGATTCCATGTATACAAAGCGAAAACAGGCAAAACCGTGTATTAATGCTTAGGAACACATCCTTCGGTGCGAAGCATATACAGAAAAACAAGGAAGTGATTGCTACAGAAGTCAGGATGGAGTAGGAGGAAGCATGTGGGGACACCCTCGGGATGGTGACCACATTTTACTTCTTGACCTACATGCTGGCTTTGTGGGGTTTTGCTTTATCATAATTCATGTATCTACACATGTATTTTTACTGTCCTTTTTCATGTTTGTGCTCTATTTCACAATAAAAAGTTTTAAAGAATGGAACTATACGGAACACATGGCTCCCCTGCGCTTTGACTGGCAGGATGTCCTCTCTTCCTGGCCCTAGGTTTGCCCAGACTGTGGTCCTTCCAAACGAGGTTTGCTCTGCTCTGTGGTGCATCTCCCACGTTCATTCCTGCCACATGGTTACTTTCAAGATGGAACAAATAGTTTCCTGGAGTTCCTCTGTTTTTGTTTAAAGGCCATTGGAAAACAGTTTCTCTGAGTTGCCTACGTGACATCGAATGTGTTTGTTTGTGGCAGGCAAGACTCCAGGGCTGCTGCTTCTTTAACTTAACCATGTGTTATAGGCATATTTCGACATCAGCATTTGTAAATAGCTACAGAGCATTTCATTGCATGGATGCACCACAATTTATTGAACTAGCCCTCTGTTGACAGATATTTAGGTGGTTCCTGATTTTGTTGTTTTGGCTTAATGAGTAAGCAGATCGTGGCCTTTATCCCATTTGACTGAGCTCCGTGGGGACGGGGCCCTGTCGAGTCAGGATGCACTGCATGTGCGCCGAGATGTAGTGTGTCTCAGTAAAACGACGGTGGGATGAAGGAATGAAGACTAACCAAATGAACCGTGTTGTATCGGTTTGAGCACAAAGATAGGATTCTTCCTGGAAGGTCCTTAGGCAAAAGGGCAGACAGACAGTGAGCGGAGCCCAGCGGTTTAGGCCTGAAGCAGAGTGTATTTAAATCCTCCATCTCCTCCATGAGTGACTTTCGGTAGCAACCTCCTTCCTCTGCTTCAGTGTCCTCATTTACAAAATGGGCACAATAATATTACCTGCTTCATCGTGCTGCTGTAAGGATTAAATGAGTGAATCCATGCAGATGTCATCAGCATTCTTTAAGTATAGGATGTGATCTCAACTCTAGTTGTAAAAATGCAAGGCTGATGTTGTAAAAATGCAACCACACAGAAACCAGGTCCTTCCGGCCCTCGTTTTTACGGTGGTGGTTGTTGATTTGCTTTGCTTTTGTGGGGTCAGTTTTGTTCTTGAAGAATCAGCTGCCCCCTTAAGGAGAGTATTTGTACTCAGAGTCTATCACCATGGAGACAGTCAACAGTAGGGAATCCAAGATCACATCACCTCTCCCTGCAAGCTGAAAGTGGACTCTTAAGGCCCTTGTATTCTGTGAAGTTGGCAGGGTGTCATCTGCTCCCCACTCAGAAGGGTGGCTGGGAAGAGAAAAAGGCACCCGAAACTCAGCAAGTGAATAACGTCTCCCCACCCCGGAAACCTTAAACCAGGTCAAGTCCAAGAAACGCAGTCGTACCATGCAGTTTCTGACTGCAGTAAGTCCACGGTCATTCTATACTCCAAGCTGGAAGATTGAGGCCGAGTATTCAACCAGAGTGCTCACTGGAAACTGGGTGGAAGAGAGGAGGACGGTAAGGAAAGAGAAAAGTGGACAAAGCTCTCAGGGGGAGGACTGGTAGGGAAAGGTAAGAATAAGGTCATGAATATTTTCAAACCAAGGCTCGTAGACGGGCACATCTTAAGAATGTGGCATTAGGGTCCCTGTGCTTTAACCAGGGGAGTCATCAAGGACCCCGCTGCATCTTGGACACATCACAGCACACGTGCCAATATACTCATAGTTGTGCCTCACAGTACTATTTTCAGGGCGGTGTTTCTAGACAGGTGATGTCCCCTGTCCCTAACTCCTCTGCACCTGGAATTGAAGAATGACTGCTTTCCCTGGCCTGGTCTTTCCCAAAACGTGCACCTGCCGAGGCAGGCTTGACAGTCCCTCGCTGATGTCTAGGGATGAGCTGCTGCTCTGACACCTGTGACACACCTGGCCTTACCTGTGCATCTCAGGTTCTACTTTCAAACCAGAACAAATGGGTGTCCCCATGTCCTTTAAAAGCCACTACGAAATACTTTGCCTGAATTGGCCTACTTAAAATTGAACACCTTCCTTTGTGGCAATCAAGACTGAGCCACTTAAAGTTTTGCGGAGACACCTAGATAATCTCATGTCTTCTTGGGAAATGGGTAAGGAAAAGAGGGTGAAATCAATTGGCGGCTTTGGTTAAGTGTGGGGAAGGTTGCCTGTGACTTCTGAGAACTGGAAAAGGCTGTTTTCATGGAGAACGTTTGCATTCGCCACGGCCCTGGCCAGACATGGCTTGCAGCCATTGTTCGATCTGATTGCACCTGGCCTTTGTGTGTGGGGGGGAGCTGGTGTGTGTCAGGGAAGTTCCAAGGGCAAGGAGTGTCTGAGCAATCCCTTCAGGCGGCTGTGCGCATGGCAAGACCCGGGATACTATGGGCTGCTTCTGCCCTTAGAGAAAATTGCATAAAGAGAGCGGAGTCGGAGTGATGTAAGAAAGGTGGCAGATTAAGAAACTCTAGGCCCTTGTTCTCTCATGGAAACACTGAAACTGCTGAAGCCCAGCTAAAATAACTATATAGGAGCTTGGAAAAACAGTCAAAGGTCTGGAGCAACCAATCAGATGCCCAGATTGGAAAAAGCCACATTCAAAATGGTAGGAAATTCCACGGTCTCTGTACTTGCCCCTTCCCTGTTCCCTTCCCATCATAGCATGGTGGCCAAGCTCCCAGGTCCCTCTCTTGAACCCAGACGGAGCAGAGCACATTCTAACCCGCCTGGGGGCTGCCTGAGGGAATTGGTCTCTGTTTTGCCTAACTCAGAGCTCAGACAGGGTAAAGTGGCTTAGTTCATATTTCAGGCGAGGCAAAGCTGTGAGAAGCAGTGGTAATCACCGCTAGTGAAAGCTGCCGGGGACGACCGCCCTGTAAATGTCTGGGGCAAGAGATTCCAGGGAGAGAAATTCAACAGAACACCTAAGGCTCTGAGAAGAAGCAGGGAAGAGACTCTTTGGGAAATGAAGCCATTTTAAAGAAGCCGTGTATACAGGGGACACACACACACACACACACACACACACACACACACACACACACACACACACACACACACACACACACACACACACACACACACCTAGGCAACAGGCATGCTCAGAAGAGTCCCGAGATGAACTTCAACCTTCATACCCGGCTGATTTCAAGGCTCAGCACCTGCTCTGCTAGTTAGTGAACCAGCGAGGAAAGACTAAGAGTTGTGGCTGTTTTTTCAAATGCCCGACGTTTAACAAAATATCGTAAGGTATACAAAGGCACAAGAGAACATGGCCCACTCAAAAGAAGAGAAAAATAAAGTTGCAGAAACCATCACTAAAGAAACACAGACATCAGAAGGAAATGACAAAAACTTTAAAACAACTGTCTTAAATATACTTAAAGAGCTAAAAGAAAACATGGACAAAGACCTACAGTTGACTCTTGAACAATGTGGAGCTAGGAGCGCGGACCTTCCCCGCCCCAGGCAGTCAAAAACCCATGTATAACTTTTGACTCCCCCAAAACTTAACTATTAATAGCCAACTGTTGACTGGAAGCCTTACTGATAACGTAAATTGTCAATTAACATATACTATATAAAATTTTATATATATATACATATATGTATATAGTATTATGATAAAGTAAATTAGAGAAAAGAAAATGTTATTAAGAAAATCATAAGGAAGAGAAAATACATTTATAGTACTTATTGAAAAAAATCTGCATATAAATAGACCCATACTAATTCAAACTCGTGTTGTTCATGGATCAAGTGTAAGGAAATCAGGAAAATGATATATGAACAAAATGAGAATATCAATAAAAAGATGGTAAAAAAGGAACCAAATGGGAATTACGGAGCTGAAAAACACAATAAATAAATTTAAAAAATTCACTAGAGACATCCAACAGTGGACTTGAACAGGCAGAAAAAAAGAATCAGAAAACCTGAAGACACATTATTTGAAATTATGGAGTCTGAAGAGCAAAAAAGAAAAAAAGAATGAAGAAAAGTAAATACAGTCTAAGGACTTATGGGACACCATCAAGCCAACCAATATACACAATATGGGAGAAAAGAGAGAGTGAAAGGGGCAGACCAGTTATCTGAAGAAATAATGGCTGAAAAAATAGATAAATTGGACTTCATCAAAATTAAAAACTTTTACATCTCAAAGAACACAACCAACAGAGTGAAAAGACAACTCATGTAATGGGAGAAAATATTTGCAAATCTTATATGTGATAAAGGAATAATATCCAGAGTATATAAAGAACTCCTACAACTCAACAACAACAAAAAACAAACAACTTGATTAAAAATTGGTAAAGAACTTGAACAGACGTTTCTTCAAAGAAGATAGAGAAATGGCCAATAAGCGTATGAAACGATGCTCAACAGCATTTACCAGTCGGGAAAAGCAAATGAAAACCGTAATAAAATGCCACTTCACACCCATTAGAATGGCTATTATTAAAACCAAATACAGAAAATAACAAGTGTTGGTAAGGACGCGGGGAAATTGGAACCTTGTGCAGTGTTGGTGGGAATGTAAAATGGTGCAGCCGCTGAATTACCCTATGACCCAGCAATACCACTTCTGGGTATTTATCCCAAATAATGGAAAGCAGAACCTTGAAGAGAGATCTTTGCACATCCACGTTTATAACAGCATTATTCACAGTCGCCAAAAGGTAGAAATAATTCAATAGACAGCTGAATAGATAAGCAAAGTGTGGCACGTACACTCAATGAAATTAAATTCAGCCTTTGAAAGGAAAGACATTCTGACTCATGCTACAACGTGGATGAATCTTGAGGGCACTATGCTAACTGAAATAAGCCAGCCACAAAAACACAAATACTGTATAATTCCAGTTACATGAGGCACATAGAGCAGTCAGATTCACGGAGACGGAAAGGAGAATGCTGGTTGCCAGGGGCTGGGGGAGACAATGGGGACTTGTTGAAGGGGGACAGAGTTCTGGTTTGAAATGTTAAAAACGTTCTGTAAATGGATGGTGGTGATGGTGGCACAAAAATGTGAATGTACTTAATGCCATTGAACCGTACACTTAAAAATGGTTACCATGGTAAATTTTGTTATATATATTTTGCCACAATGAATTTTTTAAATGTCAATCAGAAAACGTAACAGAATGGGGGATAAAAGAGTGAACTGGGGATAGTGAGGAACAAAGAAGGAAAATAAAAGGAGGGGGAAAGCAGGAGGGAGAAGGGAGAGAGAAGATGAGAAACGAAACAGTTTCACACCATGAGAAGTGATCTCATGACACCAATAACAGGTTTCCCCAGGGTTCCTGGATGGTGGGGGTGCCGAGTACTGGAAGGGAGGGGACAAAATGGAGCCTGTGTTATGCAGGATGCCCAGAGGTCTGTATTTCTCCTTCAATGTCCAGCTCCCAATAGCCCAGGAGGTGAGGGGTCACAGCCGAAGTCTGAGAAGGGCCATCTCAGAAGTTGTCTCGAATATTTGATCTTTTCCAGTTCACCAAAGCCACTGAGAAAACACCGCAGAGCATTTACAGGAAAGAGTACGTCCCCTTCCCCTGCCACAGACCGGACCAGATCTCCAGGTGGTACACCAAGAGGAGAGTTGAGGTAAGAGAGAGTGGCGGCCCCACACTCAGGCTGGGCCCCTCGCAAGGCCCAGGGACTCCAGCAGCCAGCTTCTTCCAGGTCCGGTTCCCTCTGGGGAGCACAGGAGTGGTCTCATGGATGCCTCCCCAGCCCAGGGGCTGCGGTGGCCTTCACCTGATTGACCTGATGAGCAGAGATCTGCCTAATCTCAAGCTGGCAGCACCCCTCCCCTCCGGCTGCCCCGCCCATCCTAGCACTTTCCTTCCTGCATCATTTCCCCCATTCCTCCAAACTCCTCCAATAGGACACAGGCAAAGGACAGAGGAAACACACAAACATGATTAATATTGAATTAAAGTGATTGTAGAGGGAATGACGTAAAGTACTCCAAAAGCAAGCGGCGGTGATGTTTGGATGACAGCGTTTTGTGTCATCTATGCCCCGGCTTCCTGTTCTTTTGAATAAAGTCAAGGGCCACTCAGCAGTCTTCCCCTCACTGGGTGCCTGTGCATTTCGTTGATCCAGGCCTCCGGAGCAGGAAGCTGGGCATTGCAACCTCAGGACACCCACCCCCCACCCCAACCTAACCCTACACCTGCCAGAACTCAGGGTGGGGGTAGAGAGGCATCGAATGAGGGAACATCTGTCAGAATGGGAGCACTTGGGAGCTGGTTGGCACCCAAGAGGTTGTTCAGCTCAGCACCCTCATTTTTAGATAAAAGTTGCCCAGGGGGCGGTAAGTGTCGTCTAGAGCTGTGTGGCTGGTTGGGAAGGGACTAAGCAGGTGTCCCTTCAAGCAAAGAGTGTCCCCAGACCTCTCGTCATCATCATTTGCTGGGGTTGACTCTGTGTCTTCTGCATTTGGAGATCAATGTCAGGACAAATAGTGCCAGAATTTCAGTTCTGTGCTGGTACCCCTGGGCCCTGCTGGTACTTCTGGGCCGTGCTGGAATCCCTGGGCCACACTGGAATCCCTGGGCCATGCTGGCATCCTTGGACCATGCTGCTGCTTTCAGTGGCTTTACCATTAGTGTGATGACACACACTAACGTGAAGACGCACATAGATTTTAATATAAGGAAGTAAAACTTAGAACCCACCATCTGGGCCCTCCAGACCCCAACCATCAGCGTACACGAGGCACTTAGCCTCGTCCTCAGTGCATACTGGGTGCCCTTTCTTAAAGACCTCTGGACCCAGTACAAACCCTGACGAAGAGATATCCACACATACATACGGTCTGGTTAAAATTAAGACACACACATGAAATAGAACTAAACTCTGTACAAATGACCTGTTTGTGTGGCTGCTTCCACCCCACTAGCTCTTCTTTGCACTTCAGTTCTCCACCCCCTAACCCCCAAGTACAGCTTTCTTTTCCATCTCCCATCCCCACTTGCTCTTCTCCCTTCTTAGGCAAATGCCAATCCACCTTGGATAGATGAGATGAGCTCCCCCAGGGAGGACGCCCTTCCTGTGCTTTTCTCCCGGGCAGGTGTGTTAATCATGTGTTTTATTTTCTCTATTTTCTGATACTTTGAGAACTCAGGGCCTGGCTAATCCTGGAAAGACTGCCCTCCCCAGGGCTAGCTAATTCCTTGAGACAGGAAACATCTCGCCTGTCATCACGCCTTTCAGGTGCAAACCCACCAATCCAGAGCCCATTCCGCCAACCACCTCCGTGATCTAACACTCACACACCAAGCCAGTAACTCCCTGCCTGAAATCACTCCAAGACCAGGTACCCACAACCAGAGGTACCCCGAGAGCCCAGAGCCTGCTGAAGTTATTTAAGCTAGAGAACCCTAAGCTTCTCAAATTTGCCTGCCCTGCCTCACACAAGAAGGCTTGGGGCCACACTTCCCGTTGGGTCTTGCTGCCTTCTGACCAGCCCTGGTACTTCCCCATGTGGCCCTGCATGGTGTGGCACGTCCCCTCCTCCTGGGACCTGTGAGGTCTTCTTTCAAAGGCAGTTGTCTCTTTGTCTGTCGCCTTAACATACGGGATCAAAACAAAAATCCTGGGAACGTAATCAAGACAGCAGGCCTGTGCCCCAAACTAAGAAAATCAGCTTGAGAATCCCTGCTGGCCTCTCTGTTTCTCCTCAGCACTCCCCTTGGTTGATGGGAACCATTCAACTTGCTTTCCCTGGCATTGGAAAGACTCCGGTACCTGGTGATACAGATCTTGGGAACCCCTGCCGAATGCTGCGCCCATCCCACAGTCTCCCCCTGGCATTGTGGTCTGACTTATTTATGGAACCACCACTTGAAAGAGTGGGTGCAGCCAGCATTTGCAGACCGTAGCAGACACAGACCTCCCTGTCTGCTCCAGACAAGAGGACGGGCATGGAAATCACCATTACCCTCCCCCGTAAATCAGCCCAGGTCCCCAGGATCCCCATCCAAGGCCAAGAGGATTTTCTTAGGAAAAGAACTGATTCAGGCAAATGTCCCACAATAAGGAGAACACGGCTTTCTTCTCCCTGTAAATAACTCCCCACCAAAGAAATCACTCCCGAGTTTCCAGCTGAGGTTGCCATAAATCCTTTGCAGGAGAAGGCAATTTACGGAACGTTCTCTGACTCTTCCCATAGTAACTGATTGGAATACAAGGTGCACAGGTCAGGCTTGGTATTCAGTGTCTTTCACTGGCCGTGGAAATAGGCACTTGGATGGATGAGACTTGAGACAAATGAAAGGGTGTAATTTCAGATCAGGGGGCACCCAACGAAATGGCCCTGCCTCTTCTTATTCAGCCGGGTGTCCTGACTCCCATGTTAATGAGTCCCCAGTGGCTCTTTCTAGAGATGAACTGACTTGGCGTTGGCTGGGGCCACTCCTCAGACAACTGACGGCAGCTAAGCGGAGACGTGTGTGAAGGTGAGGTGCGTTGGGTGGGACAGACACGTGTGTTTCCCCGTTTGGTGGCCCTGAGAGCCCACGCAGCCACACTTGCCACAGCCCATGGAGGCCCCTCTCCATCGAGACCACAGACCTCCATGGTGGGCAGCTTCTTTTTCTTTTTTAAGTACGTTTTTCCAGGACCATCAGCTCCAAGTCAAGTGGTTGTTTCAATCTAGTTGCGGAGGGCACAGCTCACAGTGGCCCATGCAGGGATCGAACTGGCAACCTTGTTGTTAAGAGCACCGCGCTCTAACCAACGGAGCTCACCAGCCGCCCCCATGGCAGACAGCTTGTGCCTCCGTCCACGGCCAGGCGATGCCTGGTCAGTAACGTGCCCACTGTGTCTGTCCTTTCAGGGGCTCCCGTACAAACACCTGATCACCCACAACCAGGAGCCCTCACACTGCCACCTGATCAGCTCGTATGACGACCATTACAACCGGCACAATTATAACCCGGGCCTGCCCCCATGCCGCGCCTGGAGTGGACACAAGTTGCTGTGGCTCCCAGAGAAAGCCGACTTCCCCCTTCTGGGTATTTTGATAATTCAGGGTTTCCTCCTGGACTGGGGTGTAAGGGGTCCACACTTGCACAGCGCTGAGGTGTGCCCGGCTCACGCGGGAGGACCCGCACGGGGGACCCTGGCTCCCGGAGAGTGTTAGAGTGAGGTGATGGGGGAGAGTCCTACTTGCTTCCCAGGGCCCCCCTGCCCTCTCCCCTTGATGCTGGAGCGTGGCTGGCTGTGTGATGAAGCCCTCACCTGTGCACCGAGGCAGCCTGTTCACCTGGAGCGCAAGTGGCAGAAGCAACGTCACTGCACACTCGTGTCAATCATTCATTCTGTCAATAGTAACTATGTCCTAGGAGCAATGCCCTGTTGTAGCTTCTGGAGACACAGCAGTGACAAACAGGGAGGAATTTCTGCCCTCAGGAGTCGGCATTCCAGTGGGGAGCTGGGTGAGAAACCATGAATGAATAACTGAGATCTAGTAAATAAGATAATTTTGGAGGGGGGTTCTATATAAAATGGGTAATGGATAGAAAGTGAGGCGGGTCTGGGTGGAGTAGGGACGGGCTTTCTAGAGGAGATAGCTGAGTTGAGAAGGAGGGAGCCAAGCAGGGATTAGGGGAAGAGCATTCCAGGGTGGGAATAGTGAAAAAGCCGCCAACACAGGAGTAGAGGAAGCCCCCTAGGGCTCACGGACCACAGTACAGAGGCGGCTCGTCTTTCCCTTCCAGCAGTACCGAGACTTGGAAGGTAAGACTTAGGAGAGTGCCTGAGCTGATTTACATTCCAAGCTACACCATCCTTTGCAGCCATCTCTCTGTCGTCCTGCCCTTTAATGAAAAGGGACACCGGTCAGAGTGAGCTGCTTGTCACTTTGCTTTAGTTTTGTAAGGGGGGGTGGACAGTTACCTGAGCCAACGGGGCCACCCCCCACCAGGTCAGGGGAATGAATTTTCTGAGGCCTCTCTAGCAGTGCCTGGTCCCTCCTGGGTGCATGGGGAGCGGACCCCACCCTGAGACTCTCAGGGGCTGGCAGAGCCAACACTCTTCTACAAGCCTCCCTTCCTTCCAGTGCACTGGCAGCTGAGGTCCCGATACACAGCCTGGGGAAACCTCCAGGGTCCCCAGCACTCACTCCTGGCCTGTTGGGGCAGGCTACGTCCTCTGAGCCCTGTTCACCCAGACCCTGCTTTCTCTTGCAGCTCCCCCTACAAACTATGGGCTCTACGAGCAGCTGAAGCAGAGATGGCTCGCACCGAAGGCTGGCCTGAGGGAGAGCATTTACACATCGTCCTACCCCAGGCCACCACTCTGTGCTCTGTCCCTGCGGGAGCATGCCATCCCGGTCCCGCCCCCTCGCCTGCACCCCGGCCCACGCTTCTGAGAACGGCCACTCCACGAGCAGCACAGGCAGACCAACTGGAGATCACTGTGCTATTGGACCCGCCAGACAGCAGGCGGCTGCAAATACAGCCGAGTTTTACATGCAGCCCATCTGAGGGGCCCTGAGAATCACGGTCTGTGTTTTACGGCTCCTGCCCCTCTTTTGAAGTCACAGGTTTCTTTCTTTTCCATCCCACAATTAAAGCCCTTTGACACAGTTGAGTGTCATGTATGTGCAGAAGACAGACTTAGAATGTCAGAAGAAACTGGAAGGATCTTTCAGTTCCACTCCCTCATTTCACAGGAGGGGAAACTGAGGCCCACAGAGGTAACATGACTCCTTCAAGATCTCACAACTTGGTACATACCCTCCAGGAGTGTCTGATCCAATGGGAGAAATAAATACAACTACAAGACACATCTCGAAAACTTCACGGAATAGTCAAATGTGGCTCTGGGGTGCTCAGCACCGAGGAGGGTGTGCTGGGCGCGAGTTTAGCATGTCTGTCATTGCCTCGGCAGCTGTGCACCGAGCCAGAGGGCTCAAAGGAAGGGAGGACACACAGTGTCGCCCGTCCACTTCTGAGCTCAAGAATCTCGGGGAATTTGGGGAGGGGGAATTTTTCGGTGAGTGTTTTGAAGTGAGGGTGGACCCCCTGACAGAAGAATTCAGGTGCTGTCCTCACCCAGGATGGAGTCCCCTGAGGCACGTTCTACCACCTGATGTGGAGGCCAGCCTTGGGCAGACAACAGCACGTCCCTAATCTGCCACCTCTGACTGTCAGGATTTGTCATGTAGAGCCTAGTCTTTCTGCGAATGGCCTTATGCCTGCACCTCAATTGTCTGCGTTCACTACTACAGGCACAGTGCTTGGTATACAGTTGGTGCTTACTAATCATTGCCTGAATGAATGAATGAACCACTGTCTCTTTGGGGCTCCTCAATGGACCCTCACTCTGTCCCGTTCATTGCATCCCACTCTTGTTCTCCAGTTTGAGCCTCTGTCTACCTGCTTCCTGTCAACGTAAGAACGTCCAACGCTGTAGAACATTTTTATAAGAGGTTTTCTTTTTGTGCCAAACAGAGGATACCTCTGGTTTGCATTTTCTTTTATACATTGGGAACTAAGGAGGAAATGGAAGGATGGTAACATGAAGGTGGGAGAAAGCGAGGCAGGGAAATCTCTCTGATAGGACTACAGGATAGTGAACAAGATTATGTGCTCTCCTGAGGGTGGTTGTGCTTCTGAGGGGTCTGGAAAAGAGGCCTTTCAAAGGTGTGTTAACCAACATGCACAAAACAACAGACAGGGTTTGCTTAAGACAAAGATAAACGTTTCATATGCCTGGGGCGTGACTTCTCACCATGACCTGCCCATTTAGGAATTTATAATCAGATCACCCTGTCAGGTTTTTATTTAGATTTATTACAGAGCCGCGCCCCACTCCCCGTTTTTCCTGCTCACATTCCCCGAGACCCTGCCCCGAGGTAGACCTTCGTAGAAGAAGAACCAGTGTTCTTTTCCCTTGCTGCCTCTCTCTGTCGTAAGGATCCCTATGATTAAATTGGGCCCACTGGATAATCCCCCATCTGAAAATCCCTAATCACATCTGCAGCGCTCCTTTTGAATATAAGCTAACATATCCACAGGTTCCGGGGAGGAGAATGTGGACATTTGGAGAAGGAGGTCATGATTCAGCTGGAGCCGGATGCAAGGCAGGCATTCTCTGCACCCAACACGCGTTCCATCATGTAACCACTAGTGCGTCTTGTGCTTTCCAGACAGTTGAGAAGGTTGAGGGGGGCATGGCGGGGGTTGGAGGTGACTGAAGGGAGCCCACGGCCGATGGCTGCCTGCAGTTGGTCAGTGCTCCTTGGCCTTCCATATATACACAGTTTAAAAAATGACTGTTTACACTACAGTGCCCGGAAGTATTAGAGCCAGAACGGACTAAAACGTTGCAACCAGATCAACAAAGTGGGCTACACAACCAGTCACAGTGAGTCCGTTTGGACCAGGGGGAAGGATTTCCCTACCTTCCCAAATGGGTGGGAAGGAGCGAGAAACGGAACCAGTGAGGGTCTTTTCCCTACATCCCTGCTTCATCTCGATTCTCAGACTCGAGCACCAGCACCCCCGGGGGTCGGGGGACGGGGCAGGCCTTGTTTACACATGGATGTTGGGCCCACCCTCGGAGTTTCTGGATCATAGGTCGGCGTGGGGCCAAGGAGTTGCACTGCTAACAAGCTTCCAGGTGATGCTGGTGCTGCTGGCACAGGGACCCCACTTTGGGAACCACTCCAGTCGTTCCACAGGAGTGGAGCGACTCTACTCCTGTTTTATTTGAGCGATCTCTTTGGAATCACAGATCCTGCAGTGAAAACAATGTAGTAAACATCTGGACCTGATGCTTTCTAAGGCTTCCTCCAGCAGTAGCACAGGCCTGTGACCTTAGAGTGTTATTACACAACATTGAAACGAACAGTGCATTGCCAGCAGCTGGGACAGGGTAGTGACAAACAGATGTGCCTTAGAGTTCCGGTTCCACAGCTTGCAGTCTGTGTGACCTTGAAGGAGTCACTGCCCCTCTCTGAATAGCTTTTCCTGTGTTAATGATGACCTCTTATTCAGAGGTCAGATACAAATACTGAGCCCAGAGCTTGGTGCAGAATAAATCCTCCATAAATGGCGGTGGCTGTTGCTCGACATACGAAGATGATAGGTAGAAGCAAGATAACAGTCAAGGCTACAGAGGACAACTCAGACCTGAGGCGGAATCCACCCACGTGGCAGGTGTTCCCGCTGCAGAGTCGTGAAGCTTTGGCTGGAACTCAGCGTATTAGGCGCCAAGTCTGGGCAGCACCCAGGGAGCTCCACCTATTGGATGGGACAAGCCCACTCCCTGGTGGCCAACTTGACAACAAGTTACAGGGGGCTATGGTTTCAGGTTCAGGGTTTCTTTGTGATTGGTACTAACTCTGGGGAGCAGATGTGAAAATAATTCAAAACCAGATTTTCTCTTTGCTCTTGGAAAACATCTGTTGGCTGGTGGTGAACTTGGGTGTACAAAGGCTCATTTCAAGGTCCCAATTCCGGCCAGACATTAACTTGCTGGGCACGTCACTTCATGTTCCTGGGCGTCAGTTTCTTCATCTGGGAAATGGGATGTCTCTGAGGTCCCCGGAGAGGATGGGATGAAACTGTAGGTACCCCAATTACTCCTGAACCCGGCTTTCATGCTCAGTTTTATTTCCTGGATTAGGACTCCCACAGCCCCTGGTGCAGGAGGCGCTTGGCTGCGTGAGATTTCTGGGAACCCAGGTCCCCAACTCTCACCCTGGGGGGTCTTTCCACCCTTTGCCCACTGCAGGAGTCCCTCAACCAGGAAGAACTGTCTCCTCTGTCTGGTATAAAACCGCAGCCTAAGGTCAAATTGCATGGGCATCTTTCTCCATGAGACCAACCCCACAACCTCCAGAGCCAGGCAGGGGATGAGTGAAAGGGTGCAGGCACGACAGGGAGACCTGCAGAGCACAGGACCCCACTTCAGGGGCAGCTGCCTGTCAATTCATGCCAAGTGGCGCTGAGGGGTTCTGTGAAGCTAGATCTTCCTTTATATTTTTTTTTCTCCCCCAGGGACGTTAGAGAGTAAACTGTGATATAAAATCTGATTTTTAAACTCTGGCCACAAATATTACTTTTTAAAACATCGTCCCCAAACATGTCTGTGGGACATATTTGGCTTTCGAGATGCCACATTGTAGCCTCTGATATGGGAGAACAGGCCAGCAGGGTACTCGGGCCTGACCCAGAATGACCCTGATGAAACCAGGAGAGCAAACGCACTCCTTCTCTGCAGACCCCAGACCAACCTTGGTCAGGGGCCTCGACTGTGAAACTCGCTGGGGCTGGAATCTCCCTTGTCCCCACACCCTGGACCACCAGGTATAAAATATAAAGTCCACAGGAGGCATTTGCAAGTAACTATTTAATGAGCGTATGGATATGATTGTATATGAATAGAACTATATTGTACATGCTATTCTGTACTTTTCCCCCCACGCAACGGTGGAATCGTCTGAAATCTAACATGGCCCCAATAGACTTCTTACTTTTTTCTTTTTTCATACTTGCTCTTTCCCAATCCTCCTAATCTCAGGAAGTCATGACCAGGTTCTAGGAGGTCCCTCGGCCTCTCAGACCTCATATTTGCTCTAAGAGCAAGTTCTGCTGATTCCGCCTCCAGGACATCCCCAAAACTGTCCCTTTGGCCACTCAAGGACAAGCCGGGATCCCCCCTGAGAGCAGCAGTGGGTCTCCCAGCTGGCCTCCCTGCTTCCTCATCAATTCTCCCAGGGAACAAGATCCAACAGCAACAAGGAGAACTGGAGGACACACCTCAGGTCATGTCACAACCCCACTTACAAACTGCCAATGATCCCCTGGCAAGCCCCCACCAGCCGGTCACATCCCATCTCCCCAGTCTCTTCTCCCAGTGAGCTCCTGCTAGTTCAAAGCCATGCGGGCCCTCTCACCTCCCTTCATGGGACCCGCCGCTGCGGCCAATTCTGGGCCCACAGTGCCATCTGGTGGCTGGAGATGCAAGCTCGTCTGGACAGCTTGGTGAGTGTAAGTCATGGAGGAAGGTAGGCAAGCAAGGATGGGGCCCTTTGGGTTTGGAAAAGGCCTCGGAAGAGCAAAATCTGAGAAGCCCAAGAGTATAACTCTGAGAGAGGAAGGTCTGATTGAATCCAATCTCTAATTATGCCTGCTCCCTGGGTTGTGGAAATGGAGCTGGAACTACAGAGCTGTTGGCGTCGGGCCGGCCTAAGCTCATCTCCAAAGCTTCCCATCAGACCAGCGTGGAGGCTTGTGCCTAAGTCAGATATCAACCCACATCTTGGGACCAGGACTCAGTCACCTGCTTCCCACAGGAACGCCTCTCCCATCGGCAGAGACCTGGTGCGAGGGTGGGAGGGTAATTCTGGAAAGAGTTGTGGCATCAAAATTAGGACCCCCATGTTCAGTGACTCTAACAGGAATGGGGGATGCAGTTTTGGGGGCTGAGACAGTCCTGAGGACAGCCTTGCAGCATCCTAGCCCACCCCACTGTCTGAAGAATTGTGTCCAGTGAATAGGCAGGAGGAGTTCTGGGGTCCCCTCAGTAACTGCACAATCAGAACTAGGGGTACTGGGGAAGAAATTCTTGTTATAGAGACACGAGATGTGTGTTTTCTCTTCAGAAGTTCAGGGGATGTCCTTTACTTTTCAAGACCTCTGTGACATTTGTTGACTTGATATTTTGGTGGTGATCCAGGTGTCAGTGTAGCTTCCAAGCATAAACCCTAATAATGATCTGGCAGTGTAGACAACCAGTTTAGACGCTGCCAGCTGGGTGTGCAGGCCTGGGAGAGAGTCAGGGGATGGAACGAGTCTCTTGGGTCCTGCCGTGGAGAGATACCAGGGGAGCCACCCCTCCACCCCAGACCTCAGTCCATTGCCTGTTTGCCCTGTCCTACAAGAAACACTCCAGGTTTACCAGCATCCCATATTTCTCGGTCTATTTGCAGAGGACTGCATGCTGTTGACCTCACGACTCATACCAAAAATTATTCTAGGCAAATATGACAAAAAGAAGACTGGAAAGAGAAATTTAAAAAGACAACGTTTTACATGAAAGAGACAAAAATAACTATTTGAGCTTATGACTGAGTTAACCAGCTAAACCAAAACAACCAACTGAGGACAGTGCGGGCAGAATGCACGTGACACTGTGTTTCACCCTTACCAGTCAGATCACACCAGGTGTGTTGGGATGGCTTGTACAGGATTAAATAACAAGGAGGAAAGAACTGTCACCTAACTTTTCCCCACTGGGGAAAAACCACTGCTTTCATTTTTGGTAAACTTGCTTCCTAGATCAGCAGTTCTCAGGAGTCCTTTGTACTTGTAGTCTTAAAATTTACCAAAGATCCCAAAAAGCTTTTGTTTATGTGGGTTGTATCTATCAGCATTTATCATACTAATTAAAGTGGAAATATGTTAAAGACTTATTTATTAATTCAATCGGACATAACAATACCAAACCAAAATACTTTGAAAGAGACAGAAAGAAACTGTCCATGGTGCCAGTCCAGGGGGGACAAGGTGGTGGGAGGAGTCTCATTTGGATAAAAAGCATAAATTCAGACTCTGCTCCCTCCATTTTCCTCCAGTGTGACCTTGGACCTGCCCAAGGCCACCATCTCTCCAGGCTCACCTTCCCCATTTCCCAGAGAAGCATAAAAGAGAAAAGTGGGTGAAGAAAAGGATGGTGATGTCCCAGAGGATGTGACATCAGCAAGAAATGACATTAACAGAATGCTCAGGCAGATTTTATGACATTGAAGCACACAGGATCAAATGTGGGAAGCTGATCCAAACTTAGAACGGAGTATGACTATTCACCAAAGCAGAGAAAAGATGCTCTCTCTCTGTGGTCAGTTATGCCGTGAACAGGCAATCACTCTTCAAACTACTCTCAGTAAGTTTTTTACAAGGAAATAAAACATTTTAATTCTCAAGGTTTTAAATGACAGTGTACTAAATAAATAATAGTTTTACTGTTTTTTCATTTCCCTACCTATTTTATAAACCACAGTAAGAGTTCTTAAAAATTTTTAAAGGTCACAGGATGTTCATAATTTTTCCCACTGGTTATTAGGATTGCTTTGTAGTTCACCTTGCACAGCTGTTTTACCATCCTGTACTATTATGGCCTAGGTACAGGTCTACCTGCATTTCATTTATTTTTCAGCTCATGTTTTTTTTTTTTTTTTTTAAAGATTTTTATTTTTTTTAATTGGGGAAGGGGAACAGGACTTCATTGGGGCACAGTGCGCACTTTCAGGACCTTTTTTTTTTTTTTCCCCAAGTCAAGTTGCTGTTGTCCCCTCAATCTTAGTTGTGGAGAGTGCCGTTCAGCTTCAAGTTGTTGTCCTTTCAGTCTTAGTTGTGGAGGGCGCAGCTCAGCTCCAGGTCCAGCTGCCGCTGCCAGTTGCAGGGGGCGCAGCCCACCATCCCCTGCGGGAGTCGAACCAGCAACCCTGTGGTTGAGAGGACGCGCTCCAACCAACTGAGCCATCTGGGAGGCAGCTCAGCTCAAGGTGCTGTGCCCAATCCCAGCTACAGGGGGCCGAGCCCACCATCCCCTGCGGGACCCGAGGAGCCCAACTGGCAACCCTGTGGTCGAGAGCCCACCGGCCCATGCGGGAATCGAACCGGCAGCCCTCGGAGTTGGGAGCACGGAGCTCCAACTGCCTGAGCCACCGGGCCGGCCCCAGCTCATGTGTTTTTGTCTGCCTCAATAGAATGTAAGATCTGTACACGAGATAACCTGAGTGGGACCATGTAATCCGTTGGATGTTTCCCCATCACCCAGAATAGCAGATGGCACATCCTAGGAACTCTTGTAAATACTTTTTTTAAAATTGAGGAATAATTAGAGTTACCTAGGGAGATCCAAGATGGTGGATATAAACACTGTGCCTGTTTTCATCCATGAACATATTAAAATGACAACTAAATTACAGAACAACCAACATGGAGAACTATCTGAAGTCTGGCTAAACAGAAGTTTTATAACTAAGAGTATACAGAAGAAGCCATGGACAGAAGAGATTGGTAGGAGAGGTGGAGACATGAAAGAGGCAGGCTCCAAACTTCCGTGTGGTGGTTGAGAACTGGAAGGGATATCTCAGCCACAGAGTTTCCCCCTGACGAGTGAGAGACCCCAGCCCCTGTAATGCAGGGACTCAGCTCTCGCTTCCCACACAAGAACACAGGATATGGCTAGGCCAAAAAAGGAACAACAATGGAGCCATAGATAGGGAAGTCACACACTATATTCTCAATGGCGGTTGGTCGAGACACAAAAGCATACAATCGCCAGTACCCCAACGAGGGGTCTTCCTGCACCCCAGTCTCTCTGGTGGCTGGGTGAGACACAGGAAGTAGGGTCCACATGATCTGCAATCCACGATCCGCTTGCTAACTGCACTTGTTAGCCACAATCTGCGCTTGCTAGCATAGCCACGACAGGTAGCTAATGGCTGACTGGTTACAGCTGGTGGCCATCTGATCACAGTTGATGGCCATCTACTAACCGAGCCAGTACCTTTCCGCGTGAGGCCAAGAGCCTGGAAACTGCTCTCCAGGACTCCGTCCTACAGCCCCCCACACCAGGCTCCCCAGCCATGAAGAGGAACCCCCCACAACATCTGGCTGTGAAAAACCATGGAGATTCCAACCATCCAGGTGAGACAGAAGGCAGTGGGAAACCCAGATGTTCTCGTAAAGGACCCGCGCATAGACTCACTCGCTCGCAGGCACTTACCTTGGGCTCCAGTGGAGGGATGGTGACTCAGGAAGTGTCAGAAGCATACGGAGGGCAGACTGAGTTGTGAGTCTTCAAGGAAAGAGAAGTTTCCATTTCCCCTGTGTGGGGATCTTTTCCTATGCAGCCGGCAGGGGGACGCCATCTTTCCTGTGCTGAGCCCTCCCCCAAATGGCCATATCTGAATCTGATTGGCCTGGGAGCTCTGCTGGGAGCCCGCCCTAACCAACTCCCCCAAAGCCGGAGGCATGTTCTAGCAAGCAGTCAGCTCCGCCTGCATTGCTCTGCTTCTTGGAAAACTATTGGAGTCCGAGAGCCGCAGGAGGGAGGTGACTGGCCTCAGTGTGCTGAGACTTTTGCTGAGTAGCTCCAGGCTCAGCACTGGCACCAAACCAGAATCTACATTAACCTGGTGACCCCAACTTTTTCCACTTAGTGATTCCCTGAGACCCTGCCTCACCCAACTTGTGTACCACACAAAGCTTTATCAGTGGCTGAAACTTAAGGGAGCTGGAAGGTGGCAGCAGGACTCGGGGTGTCCTGGTTTTTTGTGGAGCTACCCCAGTTCAGGTACTGGTTGTGACAGCTGATCTTGGTTTGCAGCGCAGCTTCTCCTATGTGCCTCCAGGTATAGCATAGACAGCAAACAACGACGGATCACTTTGTAGTTCCTATCAGGTAGTCCCCGGCCCGTCACAGGCAGTGAGTGACATAGGCCTGCACCGGAGCACCTCACAAGAGGCCCCAGAACCAACATACTCAGAGGTTGGCTTCAGATCACAGCAGAGCACCACACAATAAGCCCCATAAGCAGCACACACAAAGGACAGTTTCAGCAGGCCCCAGAGCCCACTATGGTGAGTCCCACCCAGTGAAGTATGCCCCTACCCTCTGCACAGCAGCCTGTAAGCTGTGGACGTGGCCAAACCCCACAGTCAATCAGCCTGAGGGCCAATCCCACCCACTGATATGCCAATAGCAATCAAGGCTCAACTATAACAGGAGGGTACACACAACCCACATGAGGGAGACTC
Source organism: Rhinolophus ferrumequinum (assembly GCF_004115265.2). Taxonomy (NCBI): domain Eukaryota; kingdom Metazoa; phylum Chordata; class Mammalia; order Chiroptera; family Rhinolophidae; genus Rhinolophus; species Rhinolophus ferrumequinum. The sequence continues at coordinate 8,780,110 of NC_046292.1, forward strand.
CTGGAGCACCCAGAGCAGGTGACCAGGGAGACTGTGCCAGGGCTCCACAAGGCACCTACTACATAAGACAACCTGATTAAGATGGGAGACATAGCAGATATACCTAATACATAGAAACAAACACAGAAAGGCAGCCACAAAGAGGAAACAAAGAAATGTGTCCTAAATGAAAGAATGGGAGAAAACTCCAGAAAAAGAACTAAACGAAATGGAAGCAAGCAACCTACCGGACAGAGTTCAAAACAATGGTTATAAGGAAGCTCAATAAACTTAGTGAGAACTTCAACAAAGAGATAAAAAGCACAAAAAAGAACGCAGAAACCATAAAAAAGAACCAGTCGGAAGTGAAGAATACAATAACTGAAATGAAGAATGCACGAGAAGGAATCACCAGCAAACTAGATGAAGCAGAGGGTTGAATCAGTGATTTGGAAGACCCAATCAGAACAGCAAAACGAAAAAAAAGTCCAAAAAAAATGAGGATAGTTTTAAGAGACCTCTGGGACAACATCAAGCATAACAACATTCTCATCATAGGGGTACCAGAAGGCGAAGAGAGGAAGCAAGGGATTGAGACTATATTTGAAGAAATAATAACTGAAAACTTTCCTAACCTGGTGAAGGAAAGAGACATACAAGTCCAGGAAGTGTAGAGTCCCAAACAGGATGAACCCAAATAGATCCACACCAAGACAGATTATAATTAAAACGACAAAGGTTAAAGACAAAGAGAGAATCCTAAAAGCAGCAAGAGAAAAGCAACTAGTAACTTATAAGGGAGCTCCCATAAGACTGTCTTGACCCTGTGCTCCTACTTTGTTCCACTGGAAAGTGCCAGGCAACCTGATGGGCCTTTGTTTTACTGTCATCCACCATCACCTTCCTATGACTTGCAGTAGATTTGGGGTAATTTGGATGACAAGACACAGTGCCAAATTTCCTGCTATAGTTGAGCCTTGACTGCTATTGGCATATCAGTGGGTGGGACTGACCCTCAGGCTGATTGACTGTGGGGTTTGGCCTCATTTCCTCCTGAAAAGCCCAATCCTCACAGTCTGATGAGGCCATGATGAGTGAGGAGACTGAACGGCAAAATTATCCAGAGCACCCTTTCCCAGGTCTACATGCTAAGGCCCGGCCCTCCCCTTCCCTCCTAACCTGTCCCTCATCTTTGCATCCAGAATGGATGCTCACTAGTCTCTCCCTGGATTCTCCACTGGCCTTACTCTGTGCCCTTGGGGTGGGAGCAGGGATGGGAGGGGACAGCCACTGGAACTTCATGTAGGTCACAGCAAACAAAGCCAGCCCTTTGGGAACTCACACCTCCCAAATCTAGGTCTGTAGTGCCCCCCAGTGGTCTCAGACACAAGTCCCCAGCCTTGAAGCGTCACAGCTCTGTGGAAGCCAAGGGACCTGGTCTGCTCATTTCCCTCCTTCCCCCTCGTCTGGGCCTTGCACCAGCTCCTCTGGCTATTCCCTGCTCTTGTCCCTCTTTCTTCCCTTAATCCCCAAGGCCCCATCCTGCCTGGAGTGGGTCAGCAGATTCCCTCCAACCTTCTATACCTCTACAAGCTTGTTCCTCGAGCTTGGACCCAGAGCGATGTTGTCATCACATCTTTACTGGTGAGGAAGAAAGGACAGCCCCTTGTGTAGGCAAGATATTAGTGGATCTAAAGACTCTGTTGAATACTAGAGGGGCAATGAGGGCCATCATGGGGACTTGGATTTTTAAAAAGGCAGAGGGCAAAACATTTCAGGGTCAGAAGAGATGACTTGGTGGCAGAAAAAAGACATCCTGCATCCCAGGAGAACTTTGTCTGCTCAAAAGCGGGGCTGAGAGAGCCACAGAGGGGAGAACTGATGCCTGGGGACTGGTCCCCAGAGCTTCTCCTTAGCCTGGCTCCTCTAGGAATACCAGAAGACCCATGACTTCTCAGCAACCCAGGAGGGGGCGCCCTTGACACTCCTGGGTGCCTCTTTGGATTCAGAAGTGCAACTGGAGAACACTATGCCTTGTGGTTAGTTGTATTCTCCAAAACACCTCAGTAGAATTTGAGAATTTCTTCAGATTCCATTGGAAGGGTCCCCATGCTCCAGGTTCCAGGAGAGGTGAACTGACATTCCTGGGATGCAGCAAGAGGGCTGCCCAGTCAGGAGAAGGAACTGGAGGCACAGAAATATTCTACACCTCTGAGCAAGGACCTGGGAGCAGATGTGTTGGAGTCTTAGTTGAACTGACATTCCTGGGATTCTGACTGGAAAAGGGGGTCAGGATATCCTCCCAATGGGCAGGCTCAGAAGGCTGCTCTGACCTGGGCAGCAAACGAGGTCCATGAGAACAGGTGACCACGACACGGTAGAAATGTGTCCCAAATCCAGGCTTCTCATTGGACCCTGGGGGTCCTCCTGGGCCCCCTCAATAGGTCAGGAAGGATAGCACCTCCATGCAGATGTGTTTCCACCTCCTCAGATGCCCCAGTGTGTCCCCTGAGCAAACAGTCTCTGTGTGGAGATGGACAGAGGAGTGTCCCGTTGCCTCTGGGCAGAAAAGAGAGTATTAGGCTTTTATACTTTCTAGAACTTTCGAAGACCTTAACCGCTCCTATCTCCTTGGATCTTATAGAAGCTGGGATCCCATAGAAACATCCCTAGCTTGGATTTCTGCCATTTTCCTAATTCCACTGATGTTCACATGATGGTTGTCTGAACTTGGGGGTCCTTCTGAGCCCCTCACCGGAGGGAATCTACCAATTACTTGCTGCGTGAACGTGGGCGGGTTCCTCTCCCTGGCCAAGGCTTGGGTCCAGCAGCCTAAAAATGGGGAAAATAGCAGTGAACTTTAGATGTTCTGTGAAGGGCATTTGAGGGAGCAGATGAAAAGTGCCTGCACCATTGCTCACCCAGTGGGTGTTCAATAAACAGAGGCGTTTATGGTTATCGTTACTAATTTCACTCTACTGCAGCCCATTAATGAAGATGATTAACCTAGTTTTATGCAAAGGCCATTTACAAATATAGGGTAGAAATGTGGAGAGAGGAATCTTCTGGAAAGATACCAAGACAGAGAACATCCTTCAAAGAACCCTCGCCTTGGCAGCCAGTGGTATGTAAGAATTGTTTCAGCATCACACTGGCTGGGGTGTGCGAGGGGAGGGAGAAAGCCATGGAGACATCTTTGGGGGTGGAGGGAGATTTTCTCTTCCTTTGTGTCCCTAACTTCCCCAAAATCCACGCGTGATTCAGCCCAGGTGGGCGTCATCCCTGACCATAGCAGACCCTTCAATTCCAAACGTCGCTTCTGAATTTTGTGGGGAAACGTGTTGGTATTTGGGCACCGTGCTTAATATGAACAGAAAAGAGTTTTGTCTCTATGCCTAACGGCATGTCCGTGAGCAGAATCTCTGTGTCCAACGAGTTTCGGGGCAGGAAAGGACTTTTGGAAATTGCCTTTGCCTCAGTTGTTACCTAAATTGGTACAATTGTTTGAGGAAACATTAATTATCAAAATGGAAAAAAAGCCAGTGGGATTATGGTTAGGCTCCCAAGGGTCCTGGAAAATGGTTGGGGCTACTTGCTGTCTGGGAAGTGTCCCCTGTGGAAGAACCCTGACTCTGAGATAAAAGTCTCCTGGTAGCAGCTGCTACCTGTCACCATGACGATGACAGGGCTACGTGTGATTGGCCCACGTTTACTTCTCTCCCTGGCTCCAAGATCTCCAAGAGCCCACCACGTCCACACTCAGTGCCTTTCAGGCTTGGAAATGTACGACTTCTTAGGGCCGGCTGCCTCTCCCTCAGCTCACATTCTTGGATTTAATCTTCTCCAGCCAATTTGCTGAGCAAATCTCATCTTTCCGGGGGGGGGGGGAGGTGGGGGGGAACAACATTTTCCTCTTGGGAGGGACAGAAGATAGGATCTCCCTCCCTGCCCTCATGGATGACACTGTCTCCAATTCAGCCACTCCCCTTTTAGTTTCTAAAGTCACCCAGAGAAAAATCTTTCAATCTCCCTCCTCACCAAGAAAAAAAAACCCCATATTTCACACGATCTTGGGTCATTCATAGGGTCCCATTAGAACGGCCCAGCTCCGCGCCCTGCCCAGCTCTCACCCCTACTTCTCATTGTGGTTCTGACCTGGCCTCCTTCAGAGAAGCCTCGTGGTCTGGAAGACCAGTGACATCCTCAATTGCATGTCCCTTGCTCCCTGAATGGGTTCATGATCTGCTGTGTTAACTGACATCAAACCTAAGTGACAACTTGATGCACGGAGACGTTTTTTTTCTTTTCTTTTAAATCTAAATAATATATTTTATTTAATTCAGGGAGTACAAAATATTGCCATTTCAACATGTAGCCAACAGAAACAAATAATCCCCGAGACATTATATACGTTTTTTCATAGTAAGTCTTGAAAATCCAGAGTGTCTTTTTCACTGACAGCACATCTTAATTTGGAGTAGCCGCATTTCAAGAGCTCAGAAGCCACTTACAGCCAGTGGGTATTGTATTAGGCAGCACACATGTGAAACGTGTCAGTCAAACTTCCTAACAACTTTAAGAAGACAGAAGCTTTTGTGATTATAAATGAGGAATTAAAACAAAGAAACTAAGAAATTCGTTCATAGTCAACAGCAAGTTGGTGCAAAGCCCAGGTTCAAACCTTGGTCTTTGGTCTCCAAATTTTATGCTCTTTTTTATGCTGTCTGTACAATAAGAACTGATGTTCAACATGACCCTGAAATACAGCCAGATTGATCAAATAAATTAATAATGACATGGCTTCCCCTATAAAATGAGAGGGCTGGACAGGTGGTCACGTTTCTTTTCTTTTCTTTGGGGACGACACCACTGTCTTCACACAAAATTGTTTTAACTCTAGAACTTTCTGATGATTTTGATGTGGCCAAAGATCCCCCAGCAATGAGGCTTTCGGGTTTGTTTTGTTTGTTCCGTCTAAAGTCAGGAACTGATTACACCCTTCCCCGTCTCACACCGAGAAGAGGACTGTCTCACTATCAGGAAAACTCAATCAGTGTCTAGGGACTGAATCAATGAACGAGTCCTGAACTGTGCCCTTCCCTAATTCTTTCTCTTTCCTCAATAGAGGTCTGATTCAATCAATTAATCTGGAGAAAGGCAAAGATCCCATTAGGATTAACTGGACGGAGACTGAGGAATCTACTCAGGTTATTGCTTTCTGATTGGAGGTTAGTAGTTGAAAAGGGGAAATGTGATTAGAAAGGTCTATAAAAGCCTGTCATCAAAGAAGAGATACAGAATACTTCAGCTTTGGAGTCACTGCCTTGGTTCCCTCCCAGGTCTGAGGTCTGAGCACCCAGCCAACCACCTCAGGGCAGGTAAGTTTCCAACTTCAGCTAAGGATACCCCCACCTTACCTTAGGCAGCATGGAGACCTGCAGCCTGAGATGGCAAGGAGAACATTCCTCTTTATTTTCAGATGAACAGACTTAAAAGGCTTGGTTTTGCCTCTTAAGTGTAGTTTTGCCTTAATCCCAAACATTTTGATTTGTGCTTTGGTTTGTGATTTTTAAATGTCTTAACTGAGCTGATTTTTTTTTCCTAATGAAAAACATCTAACTGGCGTTTTATTTCTTGACACTTCAAGTATTTAGCCTGTGCACTTAGATTACGGCTCACGTACTTGGTGGTTTTGTGATTTTACTAGTTTGGCCTTCTTTTCTAGCTGAAAGCTTCAGAACATTCCATATGATTGTAAAGACTAGATTCTACACTGAATGTGAACTATTTGTTCCCCTGAACTCCTTCTCATAGATGTAAAGAGATAACACATAGAAATGTACGTCTCAGGGGTTCTTTTTTTTTTTACCTCTAAGCTTTGTTACACAACTTTTTTACAGTTGGTCATTTAAGTTTTTTAAAAAAGAATGGCATCCAGTTTAGGGGCGTCATCTTAATCTTTCCCAGGCAGGTTAACTGTGGGAACTGAGGGTGTAGGCTGTGTTGGGCCACATGAGTGATGGTCCCCCCACAAGGGTGGGGGTCAGCTTTGTCTCTTTGGTACCCACTTCCCAGTGGGACTGGAATTAAAGCAGGGGGTACTTCTGAGATGCCTGTCCTGGGGCCGGAAGGGGCAGAGCTATGACTCTGTGGCCACTGAGCCCAGAATGCAACTGGGTAAACTGAGGCTCTTCCATCCTTGCTAGAACAGTGATTTTCGCCCTGAGTTGGTGCCTCTAAAGGGGGGGTAGTCAGACGATGGACGTGCTCATGCTTGGCCTGAGAAAGATGCTGTGTTCCCTTGACGCTCCCACAGGATTCCCTTCGGGGAAGATTCAAAGATGAGCATCCGGACGCTGCCCAGACTCCTGGAACTGGAGGGAAAGAGCGTGCTGAGGGACGAGGCCTTGGCCATCACATCTCTGGAGTATCTGCCCACTGAGCTCTTCCCGCCACTCTTCATGGAGGCGTTCTGTAGAAGACACAGAAAGTCCCTGATGGCGATGGTGCACGCCTGGCCCTTCACCCGCCTCCCTCTGGGGGGCCTGATGCAAATGCCTCAGCACTAGATCTTACAAGCTACGTTGGATGGGCTTGACATCCTGCTTGCCCAGAAGGTTCGCCCCAGGTAAGGCAGATCCAGGGAGCCTAGAAGGGTCCTGTGCATCCCGGAACACGGCTGGGGTCAGGGAGTGTGGAGGGCCAAAGGGTGGATCAGAGTTCTCTGGTGGTGCCAGCGAAGCTCAGAGAGACTTTGGCCGTTGCTGAGTCCACTTTGGAAAGTGGAGGACGCTTAAGAGGCTGGGGCACCTGAAAGGACATGCCCCTACCTCCTCCCGATGGTACTTAAAGGTACTAGAAGTAGAGAGCAGGAAGGATGGAAGAGGAAGGAGATGGAGAAAGGTAGAGAGGAAAGAAGAGGGCATGGGAGACCCTGACGTCGGGCTGTGAGGTACAAGCTCAGAGGGGAAGTCCCATTGTTGCCTAAACTCTGAGATGCTTGGTTTCATGCAGCTGAGCTCTTTCTGTTGACCTTAAAGCATTTCAGCCAATGTCCTGCTTCCCTGCACAGGAGGTGGAAACTGCAGGTACTGGATTTACCGAATACTGGTCAGAACTTCTGGAGCATGTGGTCTGGAGCCGGGGCCCAGGTGAGCTCACCGATGGGACCGGTGGCTGAGGCCAGTTCCAGGATGAGGAAGCGCTTGGCCCCTTGGAGGTTTTCATCAACCTTAGCTTCAGCAATAGGATCCGGAATCAGTTCTTCACCCACCTCATCCACGCAGAGAGCAGGAGCACTCCACCTGTGCTGTAAGATGCTGAAGATTTTTGCAGTGCCCATCCAGAGTATTAAGAAGGTCCTAACTATGGTGCGGCTGGACTGCATCCAGGAGGTGGCAGTGAATTGCACCTGGAACCTGTCCGCCCTGGGGGTGTTTGCTCCTTACCTGGGTCAGATGAGAAACGTGCACACACTCTTTCTCTCCCACATCCACATGCCGACCCCCGAGGAGAAGGAGCAGGAATGGCATGTCTCCCAATTCACCTCGCAGCTCCTTCGGCTGCACCACCTCCGGAGGCTCTATACGGAATCTCCCTCCTTCCTCGAAGGGCGGCTGGACCAGATGATCAGGTGAGCAGTGTAATAGTGAACGCACACCCTAGAGTGTCAAGAGCATGGCCTTGTTTGCTGCTCTATCCTCAAGTGTGGTTTCCTAGGACCGCCCAAAAGAAAGGTGGAGGGACAAACTGGGATAGAGTCTCTGGAAAGAGACACCGTACTAGGAAGCTATAAAGTGGGGGTTCAGACCTAGCGAACTCTTCCCTAGGAAGCGACGTTCAAGTTAAGATGACTTAGGATAAGGGGTGAGTGAGGAGGGAAAGCCACATCAGACTTGAGTGTTTCCAAAGATAAGCTCTGCCCACCAGCTGCGTGAATGCGAATAAGCCTGTTTCAAATTCCGCATCTGTAAAAGGTTACTTTGCGCTCCAGGTGAGGTAGTTAATATATGAGAAATGCGTGATTCTGGAGATAAAGGAGCAGGAGCGAAAAGGATCATAAAAAGTGAAAAGTGGTTTGCAGTAATGGATACCCCCGTTGATGTCATACATCAGAAGAACTAGCCTCAAGTGGCCCAGAGATCTGGGTGCCTGGGGTTCAAGCAGGGGACAGAAGGAAGCCTGTCTGTTGAGAGCATTTTGGCCTTGTCTACCAATATTGAAATTCAGTGATGACCACGGAGCCAGGCTCTCCTGAGCATATTCCAGGGCATTCTATTATGTCCATTCATCCTCATAAGTAAGCGGTGTGCTCTGCTTGATGGGCGAGCAAAGGGAGCTTGGGTGCGTTGAAAAGACTCAGGCTAAAATGAGACTGGGCGCCCTGGGTGCTGGCCTTCATCAGACGGTCAGAAGGACCCTGGGCTTGGTCGACTCGGTCCTCTCCCACCTTGAGGCCCCCCTTTCCCCGCTACTCCTGTCCCCCAGAATCAACTGCTCCGTCTCTCCCCAGCTGCCTGCAGACGCCCTTGGAGACCCTCTCAGTAAGTAACTGCCTGCTTATGGAATCAGACTTGAAGCATCTGTCCCAGTCCCCAAACCTCAGTCAGCTAAAGGACGTGGATCTGAGTGGTGTCACCCTGGCCGATTTCAGTCCCAAGCCCCTCCGAGCTCTGCTAGAGAAAACTGCATCCACCCTCCAGGACCTGGACTTAGTTTATTGTGGAATCGTGGACTCCCAAGTCGAGGTCATCCTACCTGTCCTGAGCCGCTGCTGCCAGCTCAGGACCTTCAGCATCTCCGGGAACCCCCTCTCCACGGCCACGGTGGAGAAGCTGCTGTGTCACACGGGCTACGCAGTTTAAGCCTAGAGCTGTACCCCGCCCCTCTGGAGAGTTACAGCTCCAAGGGTAACTCTCCTCTCTCGAGAGGAGGTTTGCCCAGATTTGGGCTGAGCTGATAGAGATTCTGAGGGACTTGGGACGGACGGCCCAGGACCATCTGGCTTAGCACCAGCCCCTGTCCTCACTATGGCAACAAGACATTCTATGACATGGAGCCCATTCTGTGCCCCTGCACTAGCTTTGCTTAGTGAGGTGCATCTAGCAAAAGCTTTCTTCTGGGCACTTGGAAACTGAAACCTAGGACCAAGGTGCATTATAAAGGGAACACGCCCATGGTTTCAGACACGTGCTCGGTGCAAATGGGAAAAGGAAGGTGATCCAGCTGTGGCTCAGGATTGCAGGGGGAAATGTTGACTCAAGAAGTTAATGGGACCTTAGGGAACAAGGGTCCTAGAGAGTCCGACACATGAGTCTGAGTTGCCGGAAGGGGATCTGGGCTTGAGAGACACGGGTGGGAGTTACCCTGAGGTGATGCTTGGTTGTAAAGCAATGTCACAAATAAAGGAAAGTTCAGTGGCAACCATCTGGTTTCCATGATATATTAACCTGCTTTCCCAACTTGCACCTCAGGACCCTCCAGTTACTAAAGAAAAAATGGTGCTGAGTTGTCAGGATCTAACTCAAACTGCTGGGATGAGGTTCGGCCCCAGGGGTTCATAGCACCATTTTTATCGTTCCCTCCAGTTCTCCGGGCATCTTCCCTCCTGATTTCCATGGCTGCTCCGTGGATTAATATACACAACGGGAACATATATTCCACTACGTGGCCAATGAGCCGTTGGCGTGAAGGGCTCTTGGTGGGGGCTCTCACTGCTGACTCAGGCCAGGACCTCGAGCGGGAGACTACCTCACCTCCAGGTGCATCCATGAGTCTCAGTTCCTGGCCTTTGGCTGTGAGCAAAGGGCTTCACTGCACAAGGCAGAAACCCCAGGTCTGGAAGGGGTCGTCCACACTGCAGACCAGCCACGGCCTCTGGGCCTCGCCAATAAATAACCCATGCCTCTCGTCCTGGTGGCTGGCAATCCTTCGCAAATTAAGCTTTCTGTGGCCAGGAAAGATATTGGGGTTCCTTCTAGCAAAATTAACTAAAGTCATATGGGCATATAACATTAAAAAGTATATTTCTATATCGCATTAAAAGCATACCCTTTTTGAGGGGCTAGGGCGTATCAATGAGAGATTGACTTTATTCCCATAACACCTTCTGTCTCTCCCTGTCAAAGAAGACTCCATAGGATAGCATGTTTGGAAATCAGTATATCAGGATGAGTATTAATAACCAGTTGCAGCTGGTTTCAGCCTGATCCCACCGGGTGCTCTGGAGCGTGGAGTGTAACCACAGTGTGGGTCCCACCTGGAGGCCAGGGGGCTGCTTTTGTGGGAGGCCTGGGGCAGGGCTGACAAGGGGCCTTCCCTTCTGCGGGGTGGGAGAGGGGGGCGTCATTCTCTCGAATAATCCGGAGCTGGGAGTCATTAGCCATCACCACTCATAGCAGTTGGAGATGGGCGTGCCCAGTAGAGCAGCTCTCGAGTCCTTACACCTCGTCAAATCTGCTTCTGGCTGAAGGGATGGTTCTGTGGTCACTGCTGAGAGACCGAGAGATGCACAGCAGGTTGTCAGGACAAAGGACTATGACATATGACAACAATGGCAACAGCGAAGGTTGCTCCAGGAATTCAGGGCTGGGGCACTCAGACCCTTGCAGAAAGCTGCAAAGTGCAAAAGGGAGACAAGGTTTCAAGAGGACACTTTAAGAACCCTCCCTCCCACCCCCAAATGTACTGGATGAGATGGCTTATCACTCAATCCCTCTTTAAACACATACATATTCATGATGGGGCAAGGGGAGAGGTTGTCTGGGAGTTAACTCGCTGTCAAAACGTGGCATTTTTTTTTTCTTCCACTTAACACTGTGGCTTGCCTTTGTGTCCCCAACATCTCCACAATGGCACTCCAAAGGCCCTGGATGAGAAACATTCCATTAACTTTCGATCATGGGCTGGGCCTGGCGCCAGCTTCCTATTTGACAGTGAAATCTGTTAGAGCAGGTCCGTGACCCACTTTGATGTGGTTACAGACAGAGGACTCAACCTCCTTGAAAATTCAAATCCCTCCTTGGTCCCGGGAGGAAGATAGTGCAGACTCCCGTTCATTGTAATGATGGCTTCTTCCTGCCGGACTTCGCCCTCGTGAGACCCCTTATTCCTCAGCAAGAAGAAATGACAACAAAAGAACAGGACACTATGAAGATTTGCTCCCTTTTGTCCCTTTGGTCTTAAGCGAGGCAGACGTGCATTATTTTTAATCCTTTGGTTAGGACAGAGCATCACTTATGTATTCACCTTGTCTGGCTTGAATCCTTGAGTTTTGGGGGAGATTTGTCTCTGTTGAGGACAAAGAAGTGAATCAGAGACACTGAGCAAGAAGGGAAAGAGATGAGATAAAGGGATTTTATCTGCCAGCTTCCTCTAGGGACGTAAAAGGTAAAAGTTAGCCTGGAGGAAGTAAGCGCTATTTCCAAGGTCAGAGAAATGTACACTTGAAACCTGTACAGTTTTACTAACCAATGTCACCCCCATTAAAAGAGAGAGAGAGACAGAGAGGTCAAAACCGTAGACACTAGAATTTCAGTCTGGTGCTCAATATAACCAGGCTTTGAAAAAAAAAACACGACATCCTTTTGCCTAATTTAGATAGCACTGGAGGTTCAAGGACATTATAAAAAACTAGTTAATGGTGGTTGTTCTTTTTCTTTTTCTTTTTTTTTTCCTTCAGAGAAGCTCAAAATTGATTTTGCATGTTGCGATTCACTGGAGCCGTATTGAAGAGGATCTGGTCAGTGTGATAAATAAGGTAATTAAGCTGGCGGCTTGGCCCCTACCCCCACCCCCATCTTCTGTACATGGATTTGGTCAAACCCTTTCAGTTTCCCCACAATTCTTTTTGCTCTCAAATAGTTTCTTCTTTGCCCGGAGCCACTTCTGCTTCCTGAGTGAATATGCATACAGGCTGGTTTGGTCAAATGCACTTCAATCTATTTAGGTGCTGCCTGGCATTCAACTGGCAGGATTGTCAGCAAGAGATAAATCAAAGAGCTGTCACCTTCTGCAGTGGCACGTTGCAAGGGACATTAACTCCCCTCCAAACAAGACAGAGGTGGCCTTTTTTTCTTCGGGGTAAAACGTTCCAGTGCAGGAGGCTAGAGTGGGAGTTAGTGCAGGCGCTGCAATTGGCTGCATAACCCTGGCTCCAGGGGTGGAAGGAGACAAGCAGGCGATGCTCTCCCTACCCCAGCCCCACACCCATCACTTTTACTAGACCGGCTCCTTCTCCTCCAGGTTTCAGCTTTTATATCAGCTCCTCAGAGAAGCTTTCCCTGACCACATCCACTGTTCCCCCTCACTCTGCTAGTTTCCGCCACAGAACAAACATACCACAATCTGTAATGATGTGCATTCTTGTTTTTTCTATTAGGTTGGTGCAAAAGTAATTGCGGTTTAACGGTTAAAAATAATGGCAAAAACCGCAATTACTTTTGTACCAACCTAATAGACGCCCAGCTCCGGGAGGGCATAAGACCTCACCCATTTTATTCATCAATATCGACCCAGGAGTGACCCCGTGTCTGGCCCATGTAGGCACTCAATACATATTGTTGTTGTTGAAACTTGAGAGGTAATCACTGGTCATTCCTCTTTTCCTTGTCTCCATATTCAGAACCGAGAGAAGATGCAGGAGTTAGGAGAGCGTAGGTCTGGATGTCGACCTTGTTTCAGTTACGCTAAGACCAGAGACAGTGGTTTGGATTGTGGCCAGACAGGTATTCTAAGTCCCCCATCCACACCTGAACTGACCTGTCCAGGTTGAGCTTCAGGCTTTGAGGATGGGATGGAGGTGACAGAGGAAGTAGAGGAAGAGAAGGAGTGGAGGGGAGGGAGAAAGGGAGAAAGTGGGAGCCAAGAGTGTGGAAAGCTAATGTGTATGGAGGAGAGCCGATGCCCTCCTCCAGGAAACCTGAGGAGTGGGGAGAAGGTGGTCTCCCTCCACCTCCGGCGTCTCTCCCATCAACCCTAGTAAGTGGTCAAACATGTGATGATTCATGGAGGGGTACACAGGGGGTACTTTCATGGACTTTCAAGTCAGCAATTCTTCATGGAGCTCCCTGGTGTGGGGCCAGGGGTTGGAAGGTTTTGGTCAGCCTTACTCTTGTCATGACATGGGTTTCAGGAGAGGCCTGGGCTGATCACATCATTCATTCATTCACTCATTCATTCATTCCCCCCGGGTTTCCTTGGATGGAGGCAGTACCACTTTGGGTTTTCTGCTCCCTTCCCTGGACTTTACTGAAGAGCATGAGGTGCCCTCTCAGATTTCCCCCAAGTGGCCGATCACAGAAGGCGTCCCATACTGTCGGGCTTCTTGATGTCCTACTTGTATGAAGGATTGTCCATCAGGTCCTATTTGAAGATTTTTAAAATATATATTAGGTTGGGGCAAAAGTAATTGTGGTTTAAAAGGTTAAAAATAATTGCAAAAACCGAAGTTACTTTTGCACCAACCATATATATATATATTTTGTTTGTTTGTTTGTTTGTTTTTGCTAAAAATAGTTACAGCTGGAAATCTTTGGTAGAGATGCCACGGTCCCCTTTCATCCCAGGAAACCCGAGGAACTGTTTCTAACAATCGCTGTTACCCAGGAATTATGCCTTCCTGCTCATCCCATCCAGAGCTATCGGCTCCCGGAGGTTCTGGGTGTTGGTGGGATGGCGTGCTATAACGGGACAGGTATGGCCACTGACTTGCCTATCTCACCGGGCACATGGCTTCCGATCTGAGCATCAATATGCCCCCAGGAAAAAGAGGGATGATGTGATCTGTCTGCCCTGGGGATTTGGAAAACATATACAAAGTACCTGACACATGGTAGGAACTCAAAAGATAATTATTATCATGATTCTTTTCATCTTCTCCAAGACCAGTGTCAACCAGGACATATCCTTATAGCCATTTTACTGCAATCCTATTCACTAATTCAGCATTTCTGGGACTTTATGGAACATAACTACTGTGAATAACAACTGACTAACACACACACACACACACACACACACTGACTCCAGTTTGGGTAAAGATGAAGAATCCAGGGTTAGAGGGGATCTGAGGGATGTGAATACCCAGTCTGTGACCCCGCCCCCCCATAGTGATTTCTACCAATTAGCGTGGGCCCCAATGGAATGGGCTGCCTTGCAAGGTGGTGCTAGTGGTGCCCCAGCCGGGACCCTACCACATGGCCAATCACTGATGGCCAAGCCCCTCGGAGAATCCAATGGGCGGGGGGCCCATTCCATGTGGGAGACAACATTCCAAGGATTAGGGATACTTAGAATCACTTAGAGCCATCATTTTCTACTTGGGCTCTGAGCGTCCCACAGCTGCTATAATTTTGCTTTTATTTCAATGTTTCCGCTAAGTCTTCTTTTCCAAACAAAACAACATAAGCTCCTGCATTTGTTGTCTGCTGTCTTTATCTTTTCCTTGTCCTTCTGTTCTTTTCACTGGGGACTGCTTGCTTGTGAAGGGACTCACTGGCCAACTCCTGGGGCCGAGGGGTGGGGAGGCTGCCAGCTGCCGGCTTTGGGTAAAGATGAAGGATCGCAGTCCTCTGTGTGGCTGACACAGGGAAGGGAGATAGCAGCAGTCAATCCTTAGTTATATTTGCCTGTCTGCCTGTAGGGGAGCCACCCCCTTGCCAACTGCCTGCTCCACAGCGCATCCCCGGGCAGCCCCGCTCACTTACCCGGAGGGCCCTCAGCAGAGGGTGGGGTCAGAGAGGGTAGGAAAGGGGGTTCTGGGCTCCTCTGCTCAGCAGAGCTGGAAGCTTGACCTCTCTGCACATAAATTCTCTACCGTGCCACCTCCATCCCGGTTTCTGAATTTACCCTAACTCTCTCTCTCTTCAGTCTGGGTGGGGGCGAGAGGGAGAACTTGGGTTGGCCAGACCTGAGTTCCAGCCCACTTGCCGGCTGTGCAATGTTGGGGGAGCCACCCAACCTCTCTGAGCGGGTTTTCCCTTCTGTCAAATGAGCTTAATGGTTCCCTCTTTTTCAGGAGTGTTGGGAGGATTGTATGACGGGTGTATGTGTGTGTGTGTGTGTGTGTGTGTGTGCGCGCGTGCATAGTCAGTTCTTGTTATTCACAGCAGTTATGTTCCATAAAGTCACAGAAATGCTGAATTAGCGAATACTGAACATTGCCCCCAGGTGAAATACAGGGTTGGGTTCCTTGAGCCTCTGGTCACATTTTTGTCAACCGATCAATGCCTAACTTTGTTTTATGTATGTTTCTGCTCAAAGACATCTCCTTTGATATATATTGTGATAATGGTTTATAACATCAAACTCACAGCCTACAGCACTGTAAGTCAAGCCTGAACGAAGCTTATCTAACGCGCGTATTTTCTCCATAAGTTACATCACGGCCCTCATATGCTGAGGAACAATAAACAACCCTTCGCACTACCCTTGGGAGCCATTGTAGACAGCAAAATCACAAACCAAATGTGCAAAAATACAGAAAATGTAGTGCTACACAGACAGTGCGAAGGTTGTTTCCTGTATGAGAGCCAAACCAGGAGGGCAGAACAGCCCTTTGTGTGACGTCTGCTGGGACCGTGCACGTCTGGAGACTAATTTTGCACTCTGAGCATAGGGACTACAAAGTGCTATGAATATTGACTTTGGGGTTACAAATAAATTTTAGCGAGCAGGCAAATTAGAAAATACAGGTGAACTGAACATATGCATTCCTGGCTCAGAGCCCCAGTCCCAGCTCACACCTGAGATTAAGGATGGGGGAGAACTTTCCAGATATACATATGTAACTCATATATACGAGATTTCTAGTTGCCTCTCGATACCCTTTGTCCATGTCTTCTCTAGTGAATAATGTAGCAACAACATTTTATCTGGTCACATGACACTGCCCGCACCCTTTCAGCTAAATAACTTCATTTCCCAGATTCCCTGAAAATCGTGAGGGCCCAGTGACCAAGCTCAAACCAATATGAAATAAGCAGAAGTGTTGGGTGGAACGTCTAGTAAGTCCCCTTAAAAGAGATTGCAGTGTCATTCCCCTCTGTTCCCCCTTCTTGCTTGCTAGGATGCGGAAGTGATGGCTGGCGCTCAGGCAGACATCTTGGGTCATGATGCTACAGATGGCAGAGCCACAGTGAGAAGGAACCTTGGCTTCTTAGAATTATGAAGCAGCCAGAAGGTCCTTGACTGACCTCCTAATGTGGGAGAGAAATAAGCTGCTGTCTTGTTCATGTTACTGTTATCTGGTTTTGTCGTCGTTTGCTTGTTTATTGTTATGTTTGGCCAAAACCAATCTTAAGTGATACCAGAGGGTTCTAATCCTGCTTTGCCGTTAACCAGCTCTACAGTGTTACTGTGGTCACCTCACCTCTTTGTGCCTTAATTTTCACATCAGCGAATTGGTGGGGAAGTAAACTAGTAGAAATCAAAAAACTTTCCCATTCTAAAAATCTCGGATTGTAACCAGTCTGAAACACAAGGCTTTCATAGAACACATTCACAGGGTCATTTTCCTAAGATAGATGGAAGGGGAGATGTCGTTGTCGTGGAGATGCCCCTGTGATGCTACCCAGTGCCAACCAGCCACAGAGAAGATGAGAGGATGCTCAATGTATGTGACTTGAACAAATGACCAAAGGAACCCGTGCCAGGAGGGAGTGTCAGCATGTGGTCAGAAAGTCCAATCAATCAGAAGGATGGCAGCCTGGACCTGGCCAAAGGAAGCCACTATTCTTTCTCAGCCTCAGGAACTAGGATATGGAACATACCAAGTTGCAGAAGCAGGGGTTTCCTTGAGCAAGAAAACCGGAGATGGCTCCAACACACCACAGGCAGAGATGGCCAGAACAGGGCAGTCTGGGACCCCTAGAACAATGGATTCTAAAAGTATAGCCCAGCCAATGCCCTAGTCTCAGCAACAGATGAAGCTTCCTGGCAGGGGGAGCTATGTGGACCCCAAAAGATGGAATTTCAGATCAAGGTAAGGGCATCTTTGCCCAGGTGGGCCTAGACTCAGGAGGTGTCTAGATATCCCCTGTCATGCAGGGTCTCTGGTCCCGCTCCCCGCACAAGAACGCAGGATATGGCGAGGCCAAACAGGAACACCAATGGAGCCATGGATAGAGGGTTCATACCACTATAGTCTCGCTGGCGGCTGGGTTGGAGACACAGGAAGCAGGAGCCACACGATCCGCAATCTGCCGTCCGCTTCTCTGCCAACCAACCAACAACCCTAGCGTAGCCACGGCAGTTGTATCAGTGGCTAATGGCTAACTGGTTACAGCTGACGGCCATCTATTACCCGAGCCAGCACCTTTCCACGTGAGGTCGAGAGCCTGGAAACTGCTCTCCTGGCTCTGTCCCCACACTCCCTCTGTTTTGGAAGTTCCAGCTGTTATCTTTTTTAAAAAACAATGTTTATCCAAGACTTGATGAACTCTTTTCAGAGAGGTAAGCTGCCTACTGTCCTCCATTTCCATATACGACGGGGGGAAACAGGATTTGAGGTTAGGTCTGCCAAGGAGATCCAAAGGTGTTCCTTGTTTTTGTTTTTCTCTTTTTCGTTTCTTGATCTTTTTTCAAACATATTTAATTTCTTTTCTAGGGCAGGGGCTGTACCCTGCTGCCTCTCTAATCCCCCATTGAACTATTTATATTCCTCACCCAAGATCCCAGCAGAAAGGAGGGCAGGGCTGGCAGCAAATCGACCCTGGATTTCAATTGATCCTCTGTGTCTGCAATACCCAAGCAGAAATCTCCTTGCAGAGCCTGTGGCTACTCAGGCCAGGACTCAACATGCAGGGTCTGTTGTCTGCAAGGTCACTCAATGTCACAGAGGGTCCCTAGATGCGCGGGGTCCCGACACTCTCTCCTTCTCCACAAATTAAGAGCTAAGAGAGACAGATTTTTCAGATTCAGAGGACAGTGGCCACACATGGAGAAACCCCAGGCATTGAGTACACAGTCAAGAAGGTACTGGAAGAGGTACCTCGTGTCCCGAATCTCAGAAGGAAAATGTGAAGTTAGCCACGTAGTTGTTCCCAGGGCATCTGGTGTCTAGTTACCCACAGAAAAAACTGTGGCCCAGAGACACTGAGTAACCTGCTTAAGATCAAAGGGCATTCAGGACTACTCAGCCATGAAAAGGAATGACCTGCTGATTCGTGAATCTCAAAATAGTTGTGCTGAGTGCAAGAAACCCAACCAAAAAGAATTCCTACTCTATGGTTCCACTTAGAAAAAACTTTAGAAAATGCAAATGAATCTAGTGACAAAGCAGATCAATGGTGGCCTGGGGCTGGGGAGGGATGGTAAGAGGGATGACAAAGGAAACCCTTTGGGATGAAGACTGTTCATGATCTTGATTGTGGTGATGATTTCATGGGGATAGCTAGATCAATGGATTGACCAATAGATAAAAACTTATCAAATTATATCCTTTAAACATGTGTAATTGATTATATGTCAATTACATCAATCAAGTTGTTCAAACAAAACACAAAAAAACCTTTTCCAGGATCTACCCCTTACAAAATAGCAATCAGAGAGCAGACATAGAATTAGATTTCAATCTTTTGATCTTTATTGGTTTCTGTCCAGGATGTCTTTTTCTTCCCAAGTCACTATATACAGAAGGTGCCAAAAAAATTTATACACATTTTAAGAAAGAAAAACTGTATTAAAATTGTAATACTTAATATATTCCGATAACAAAAGATGAATACAAGTCACATTTAACTTCTGCAATTACAAGAGCTGCTCAGAGTGGTTACCATGAGTATCCAGACACTTCTGAGTATGGCGAACTACTGCTTGAGCAACGTTGACCAAAGTGTCCACTTGTATACATTTTTTGGCACCCCCGGTATTAATGTGCTATAAAGAATAACAAATTACCACAAATTCAGCAGCTTAAAACAATACTCATTTATCACCTCCAGGTTTCTGTGGGTCATACCCCGGGCACGGCCTAGCTGGTCCTCTGTTCAGGGTCTCCCAGGGCTTCAATCAAGGTGTCACCTGGGGTTGGGGCCTCAGGGGTCCTATTCTGAGCTCACGTGGCAGAATTCATGTGGCAGAATTTATGTCACTGCAGCTGTAGAACGTACGTGACTTGCTTCTTCTGGACCAGCAGGGCACAGAGTCTCTCTCTTCAAGATTCTCCTTTAAAGGGCTCATCCAGAATAATCTCCCTTTTGGATTCCCAAGGTCAACAGCTGCAATATCCCTTCACTTTTGGCCTTATAATATAACCTAATCACAGGGGTGAAATCCCGGCATCATTTTCTGTGCCGTCCACACACTCAAGGGGGAGGGGGCCGTACAAGGTCTGGGCACCAGGGGGCAGGAATCTCGTTGGCCATCTTAGAATCCTGCCTACCTGCTGTTCTCGCTGTCTCTATCCAACAGTTTACAAGTAAACAAGTAAATAAGATGGACAGACATGCTTCAGAGAGAAGGGCAAACAGCTCGGAGTCACAATCAGGTGGCCCCCTCAGCCCCCCGCTTGCTTTTTAATTCCCTCTTGGCTAAGAGCTCTAATGAGGTATTATTATATTAAAGAACACCTTGTCATATGGGGACCCGAGGCCCCTCAGCTGCCTTGGAGTGGACCCCAGAACTCCCACCTAGACAGGAGACGACGAGATGTGGGATGCAGGTCAACAGCTCTGGAGAGCAAAGTCACATTTCTGTGGAACAATTAGTTTGAGTGTTAAATGTTGAAGAAGCCAGAAGCAGAGGTGGCATTTAAGGAGCTTTGAGTTTGGATCAGGGAAGTAAGATGGAGGAGCTCAGTTTGGGGCCGAACAGGGGGAGAGTAAGGGGTGGGCAGGAGGCTGCATGATGACCTCAGGAAAGTGTATCTTGCTCTGCCCTCCCCCCCACCCCCCGCCACTTTAGGTGAAATACACATCACATGAAATTAATCACTTAAAGCGAATAATTCAGTAGCATTTAGTACATTCACAATGTGGTAAAACCATCGTCCCGATCGCTTTTCAAAACATTGTGTCACCCCCAAAGGAGACCTCGTGCCCATTTTCAGGCTGCTCTATGTACGAAGAGGAGGAGGATGCCAGCCCGAAATCAGCCCATTTAAGGCATGTGAGTTCACCCTCTGGCAACGGGTAAGGCAGGGCCATCTCATACCTCTGCAACGGGTGCCACATCACGGGTTGGAAGTGGCAGTTTCAGGTACCTTTTTGAATTCCTGATTTAAAAAGAGAAATCCACTGGCCCAGGCCTGTGGACTTGTATAAGCCCCTTCTGGGAGGACCTAGATTGTACGTGACCATATTTGTTTGGATTTAGAAATGCAGGTTATGGGGAAAGAAGCGGGCAGTACACAGAGTTGCATTCTTTGTTCAGCTTCCCCATTAGTCTTTCAGCCCAAGATAGTTTGAAGAAATGTCCCCATCACTCAAAAGGAGTAAGTAGAATTGATACTATGCCTAGGGAAGGCAGAGGTTTCCTTCCAAAAGCCTCGTCTGAAGCACCCTTTATGCCTGTCTCTTTTGGGTTAATCTGAGAAAACTCCTCCCCTTTCATAAGAGAAATCCCTCCGCCCCTTTTATCAAAGTGCTCAGAAGCTGCTGGTTGGAATGTTACGGCACAGGTTGCAAAGCCAGTGCTCTTCACGGTGGGGACCAGCCAACCTATCATAGTCCAGACAGCCCTGGACCTGTAACGAGCTGCCTGCTCCGTTAGCATCCCCATTGCCAAAAGCACCCTGCTCCCCTAAACTCTGCCTGCCCTGGATGCGAAAGGAATTTACAATATGAATGTGATATCCAGGGAATTCCCAGGAACTGGCTGCATGACTATTTCTGTCTAAATGATGGACAGCCTGGGACCTCTTTCTCCTCAGTTACCCTCCCGTCATTGTCAGGCAGCTTGCTGGAAGCTGGAGAGGCACCAGAAAGCCTGGGGTTCAGCAAATGTCAGGATCCTTCCTGCTTTGTTATCATGCCCTTGCTCAAGAACTTCCAATGGCTCGCTAGGGCACGACGTCGCAGGCCCAGACTCTTCTGTCTGGCTCCAAGGACTCTATTGGGATGGAAAGCTACCACTTACAGTGGCCATCTTGTGAGGATTGCCAGGTGCCCCCGGCGCTGGGATTTGCCTCCCCCTCCCACATCCCTATTATTTCTGCTGAGTGTGTTTCCCACACCCCTACATCTCTCCTGGGTCCCCAAATCTCCCTAGATCTTGCAGGAGCGTCTGCTTACAGCAGTGAGTGCAAACTGAAGGGAGTCAGCGGGGACTGCCTCTATTGAAAGACAGTGGTTGGGAAGGGACACAAGTAGGAAGGGGGGGACGTAAAGCAAAACTAAGGTATCCCCACGGAGAACGGGACATAGTTTTCCTTTCTCCCACATAAAATAATGACAGTAATAATAATGAGACATTTCAGAAAAATAAGAGGAAGTATATTTGTACACTTCTGTGCAAATACAATTGAAACATATAACGTAAAAACCAAATTTTTATTTAAGCATAAAGAGTTTTATGGGGGGGGTCCAATCGATATGGTCTCCTTATCATAGTTTGATATGCGGCCATGACATTTCAAGATTCACAGACATACGTCTTGAATTGGAGACTGGAGCGGGGGACAATTTTGTCTCCGCAGGGGACATCGGGCAGAGTCTGGAGGTATTTTTGGTCGCCACACCTGGGGAGGGTGCTGTTAGCATCGAGTGGGTGGGGCTGGGGCCGCTGCTCAGAATCCTGCATGCACAGGACGGCCCCCACCACAGAGAATGACCCAGCCCAAATGGCAACGGCACTGAGGCTGAAACGCCTACCTTAGGACCATGGCACCAGATCCACACACACTCCTGAGGTGCTTGTTAAATAAGAAGCATCCCAACCTCCGCCTAATGAACCCACGTGTCCAGCAATGGGGTCTGACCAAGAATTTCAAAGCTTCTGGAGGTGATGAAGTCATACCCAGTATTTTAATGACAGTTGGAAAGACCGAATACAGGGGCCTTGTTCAGCGTCAGTGGTGGAGTCAGGACCCAGATTCCCTGCTTCCTAGTATAGGGCTGTTCTGAGCACCCGACAAATGTCAAAGGGGTGGTCAGGCCCCCCTTCCCCACATCTGCCAGGAAACCTACACTGGGTGGGGCGACCCACTGGCTGACCTCAGGACAAGAGCTTGCTTGGGGCCACTGCTGGGCACAGAGGCCTGTGTTGGGTGCGGTCCCCTAGGGAGTGAGAAGAGCAGAAGGAAGGAGAAAGAATACAAGGCTGGTTCCAGGAGAAGTCTAGCTCTAGGGAGAGCCCAGGGCGCCCTGGAGCAGGACTGTGCCCAAGGCCTGTCCCACCTTGAGGCGAAGGAGGGGGGCCTTGTACCCCTGACTAACCTCCCTATGAGTCACCGGCCATTGGCCTGGGGGCTGTGGGGACGAGGTCAGTGCGTGATGTTACCAGTTCCTATAAGCTGGCGAGACCACTGTGCACATCTCCATGTTCAGTGACATCAAGTTGGTAGCTCAAAATTGGCCAAAGGGAGAATATTTACGCCCCAGAATCACCAAATGCTACAAATCAGGGCCTTTTATTTGGTGAGCCGTTGTCCCAGCACACCCCAGCGGGGAGCACTGTGTAACTCTCAGGTTGCTGTCAGGGGAAGTGCAGGAGCTGGGGGTGAACAAAGCCCAACCATAAAGTGCACCCCAGCTGCCCAGCTCAGTTCCGCCCAGCATACACCCCTGCTGCCCCTGCCATTTCAATGACGAAGAGTCTTCTTTTGCCAGTTGACATGGATGCCCTTTAGGGAGGCAAGCGTACACCTTTCTAACAGGATTGTGAATCAGAGCGAACATTTGTTCCAACTCCTGCAGTTGGGGCTACGTTCTAGCCATCTGGTGAGAGGGGCAGCCCAGCAGGGTTCTGGATGGCCTCAGGTCCATGGGCCTCCTGGCTGTACCACCAGCCTGCTCTTTGCCCCAAGCCCTGCCCTCCTGACAACAATCCACCTTCACCCCAGATGGGTCAGATCAGGTAGTCTGAGAGCTTTCCTTCCTTTCCGCAGGCTGTGGACTCAGTTTCCAGAGAGACATGACAACAAGGACTAAAATGCTGCAGATGAAAGATTCTTTAGCTAAGTTTCATCGAGCGTGAGGCTCGATGTGGAAGAATCCAGGCTCAGCCTCACATGTGGGACACAGGCCTCTCTCGGCTACCTGCCCAGGTGAGGGGTTTCTCCATGGTGACACAGAAAAGAGCAGACGTTACAATCAGAGCCCCTGGGTGTGAGGTGTTCTCACTAACCTGTGAGGGTTTCTCACCAGCCCCAAGAGGAACTAGAAAGGAGTCTGGTCCCACTCTGTAGGCAAAGCCAGAGCGGGGAAGGGGTGACTGGCGTGATGGGACTAGAAGCCACATGCCACTTCACACCCTCAAGGATGGGTATAATTCAAAGGACACAATTACAAGTGTTGGCGAGGATGTGGAGACACTGGAACCCTCCTACATGGCTGGAGGGATGGAAAACGGCGCATCCACTTTGGAAAACAGTTAGGCAGTTCCTCAAAAAGTTAAACCGCGTTACCATGTGACCCAGCAAGTCCACTCCCATGTACATACCCCAAATAATAGAAAACTTATGTTTATAAAAGAACATGTACACAAATGTTCATAGCAGCATTATTCACAATAGCCCGAGGGTAGAAATAATTGTAATGTCCACCGACTGATAAATGAATGCACAAATTGTGACATACCCGCACAGTGGAATATTATTCAGCCATGAAAAAAGGACCGCTATTGACACAGGCTACAACACGGATGAACCTTGAAAACATGATGCGAAGTGACATAAGCCAGACGCCAGGGGCCACAGATGGCGTGATTCCATTTATATGAAATGTCCAGAAGGGGCAAACCCATAGACACAGAGAGCAGACAAGTGGTTGCAGGGGCTGGGGAAGGGGAAAACGGGGAGCGACTGCTAACAGGTGTGGGGTATCTTTTTGTGGTGATGAACTGTTCTGGAATTAGATAGTAGTGACGATGGCACAACCTTGGGAGTATACTCAAGCCACTGACTGTGCACTTTAAAAGGGTGAACTTTATGGTATGTTATATCCCCATTTTTGTTAAATGGGAGAAAAGGAAGCCATGGGGCAGCAGCATTGTCTTGGTTCCCAGAGAGGGCTGGGGGGCCCCAAACCAACCCACCAGGGAGGGCTGAGTGCCAGCTGGGCAGAGCTGACCGGGGAGAGAGATGGAGGCTGAATGGTGCAGAAGAAACTTCAGTTAGTGCCCGAGGCTTTCACTGGGGATGAACGGACAGACTGTGCCTACAAAGGTCTGCTGGTATGGACCAAGACCTCGTCCCTCCGTTTCATTTCCAGCCCTTCTAAGCCTCTTTTGGTTTCTCCCTTATTCTTTACCGAGAATGAGAACGTTCTCTCTCCACCTTCTTGCCCCATACCCACCCACTTAGCCTGGCTAACTACTGCTCAACTTTCCCGTTTCAGCTTAAACATCCTTCCCCCGGGTCACATGTTAGTTAAAGCGGTGAAAACAATTTTATTCAATGACTACTGACAGTAGGGAAAGACCATTTGCTCAGAGGGGACTGGGTGTTTTAAAGGGAGGATAAGGGAGGGGGTAGAATGGGGGCCCTGTAGAGTCAGAGAAGTGAAATCACCAAGGTTTGATCAGGGTACCTGTGTTTAGGCCATCTGAGTCTGCTGGCTGGCAGTTATGGAGGTTAGGACACTGTCCTATCACAGACACTGGGGACAGAGGCCTTAGTTTCCTGATGATGACATTTCAACGGCATGGCTGCCAGGCCCTTGTGAAAGACATTCCTGAATTATAGGAGATACATACACATCTCAAAGGGACAGAGGAAGGATTCACTATAAGCCCTTTTTAGTAAGTGCTCTAAGAAAGGGAGGTCCGGGCCTATCTTCAGAGGTTGGCTGGAACAAACAGTAATTCTCAGGCATGTAAAGGGGGGCTGGGCTGGTCCTCGGGACATGGCCTTATGCTGCTAGAAGCCCTGCTAGAGTTTGCTGGCTCCCAGTGCAGGGGTTTGGACAGAGTCATTAGTTCTCACCAGGGACCCCTTTCCTGGCCCCTTACCCACCCCTCACTGGCCCTGCTCTGGGCTCCCCAGGTGCCCAGCACTTCCTGGTATGACTTGTCACGTTGTTGTAATCACTTGTTTTCTCTGATGGAAAACTGCTTGCAGTCAGAGGCTGTGTTTGTCCTGTGCTGCTGTGTGACTCGTGCCTGGCCAGGGGGTATATATTCATAACTAATGAATGAATAAATGAGTGAGTGCCAAGTGCATCCAAGAAGCATCCAGGACAAGGAGGATTTAGGCAGCACAAGTGGAGGGAGATGAGGGAAAAGTGCAAACCCAGGGAACCTGGGAGCCCGTGACGCTCTCCCTGGAACCTCGGAGGTCAGGCTGACGGTGTCTCATCTCAGATGATGTATCGGGTGGGGGTGTGAGGGGGGTGCCAGCTGCAGGCGGTTATGCCCCATCCGGCCTTACGCGCGGCAGGCGTGGCGGCTCCATGCAAAAGAGTCAGTGGGGACCGGAAATCACTGAGACAGAGAAGCAGAGACTGCCACGTTGCACAGACGAGGAGCTCTCCCCCCCAACCCCGTCCCCCGCTATCACACTTGTTTCTCCCAACAAGCAATCAGGCTCCTTAGAAGAGTCAGGATTAGTGAGAGAATAAGCTCTTTGAGGGACCTCATCAAAGCGACAGACTGACCTCCCTTGAGGGCAGGACTTTGGAAAACTGAATAACCTGAATGGTGCACGATGTCCCCCTGCTAGAGGCAGGTGGTAGGCAAGGACAGGTGGAGGACATCTCCTTCTCATCGTCCCTGGGATTTCAACCCTTTCTGCAGGGAAAGCCTGTCCAAGTAATTAACGGAAATAATTAAGGGTCAGATGGTCACTAATGGAAATCACTCAGTACCCAGCCGCCAAGGCCAAGGCTGGCAGTGCCAAGGAGAGAGGCACACGGTGTGGAGGGCCCTCAGAGAGGAGAGGAGGCGGCCGCCAAGACCTCACGGGACATGACAGCCCGAGGGGCTTGCTCTCTGGGGCTCTCAGAAGAAAGGCAGGGTGCGAAGTCTAGGGGGTTGCATCCGCCATCAGCAGCCCACGCTAGAGCCATGGGGAAGGCTTCTTCCCTACAACAAAGATGGGCAACTGTCAAGGAAGGAAACACCCCACGTGGTTCCTGACATCGCTTCAGCCCGGGGTGCAGAACTGTGCCCCCTGCAAAGTGAAAAAGCATTTTCCTTTAATACACTCAGGATGTCTTGTAAATCCTCCCTTGGTTGCATTCTTCTCAGTTTATATGTGGTTTTCAAGTCTGTGGAAAGGGCAGAATATTTTCCATCTACCATCCACCCATCCACCCACCCACCCACCTACCTCATTCGTTCATTTCATAACTATTTTTATCAGGCTCCTGCCACGCCCACAGCAGGCCTAGGCTCTGAGTATACAGGATAAACAAGACCAGCACGGACCCTGCTCTCACAGTTTGCAATCTAAGGAGGGGGAAACAGTTTACAAGGGGGAAACAGTTTACAAGCAAGCAAACAAAAGCCAAGAAGCCCACACAGCCGTGAGCGCTGTGAAGAGAACGAAACAGGGTGATGACGCGTTAGAGGGAGGCAGGTGAGGGTCTCTTTAGCTGGGATGGGCGGGAAAGACCTCTCCAAGAAGGCGCCTTTTGAGCTGAGACCTGAATGATGAGAAGGAGCAAAGATCGAGGGGAAGAGCATTCCAGGGGGAGGGCATGGCCAGGTCAGGGGCCCTCGAGCTGGAAGAGGCAAAGCCAGGAGGGGGAACAGAAAGAGCGCCAAGGGGCTCACGGGCGTGAGTACTGGGGACAGGGATGGAGCAGGTTGGCAAAGTCCAGGGCCACTCATGGCAGCATCACACACCGTAAGAGCCGGCCAGGTGAGCAGCAGGCCCAGCTCCGTTACCCTCCAAATACTCAGGTCGAATGTGAGTGCTCTGGTACTCAGCTTGAATATTTTATTACTCTGCTATTTTAATACTCCAGCAATACTACTCCCAAATACTCTGTTACAACCATTCCAGGGGTCATGGGTCACCTGCAATTACCTGGCTTGAACCTCATCCCGGACTCTGCCTGCCTCCTCACGCCCTTGGACTTCCTTCCTTAAGGGAGGAAGGCTACACGGTGTGGCCCTTTTTCCCTGGGGAGGTGGATGTGCTCTGACAACTGAGGGCCCCTGTCTGCCAGGCCTGCTGTGTAGTGATGGAAGGCCCACTGGCCCTGAGCCCATCTTACTTATAGTCTAGAAAGTGCCTCTGGGAACAGAGGGTTCCATGGGGTCGGGGGTCGGGAGATGTCCACGGTGCCAGCTCCGAGCTCCACGGTAGGGATGTCCCGCCCTGGCATCTCTCACCTCCCCAGGCAGCTCGTAACGATGTGTGGAGCCCACGACTTCCCGTGAGACCGGAGCTCTGAGTGGGAACTCTTTTGCGCGTTTATGAATGCCTCAGCAGAACCCTGCGGCCCCCCCATCAATCAGGGAGGGAGGCAGCTGCTCAATGGCTTCAATATCCTTTTCTTCCTGTCCCACCTGAGCCTGGTCTGGTTTGGAAACTGGCTGGTTGCCATGGCTGCGGGTGGTGACACATTGATAAATCGGAGAGGAAGGAGGCCTGACAAAAGGGTGTTCAGAGAAATGGGGACATTGGGACGATCAGAGGAGGTGTGGTGCTAAACCCGGCTTAGGGACTCACCTACACCACGGAGAGGGCATTGTCCCCATTTCCATAAGAAACACACCGTGGCTCTGCGGGTGAGGGCTGAAAGAAAGGTCGTCCCCTGAGACCTCCAGGAATGGCACTTTGGGATTAAATACCCAGGCAGGGCAGGGATGGTTTGGGGACAGTGTCCCCCAAGGAGCCACAGCAGGGTAGGGGGAGGCCACACTGCCCAGGACAAGGGGGAACCCTCAGTAGACATGATGGATGCTTCACGGGTGCCAGTTCAGACTGGGTTTTAAGCCCGAGAGAGACTCCATCCCCAGAAACACACTTGACCCTTGAACAACACAAGTTTGAACTGCGTGGGTCCACTTATACGCAGACTCGTTTTCAATAAATATATAGTCGGCCTTCTGTATCCCTTGGTTTCATATCTGCGGATTCAACCAACTGCAAAACTGGATCGAAACACAGTATTTAGCTGTAAAAGGATTTTTGACTGTGTGGGGGTTCGGTACCCCAACCCCCCGAGTTATTCAAGGCTCAACTGTACTTAGTGTCTGTGGGTTGGGGAATGGGCGAGTGGTACTTTTACCAATTTGCACGCTGGCAGGTGGGATCCACCAGGACACAACAATCCTTTGAGAATTCGCGTGGCCTCATTTGTATTCCTGGCGAGCGGACCCCAGGGACGTGTGGGTCACACGTGTAAGATCAGCCTTGATATTTACACAGACTTGTGAGCACAAAGTGCAGCTGGGTGAGTTGGGCCAGTAGCAGCGAGTCTGGGGGCTGACTGCAAAATGGTGAAAATGAGTCCTGAGCTCCTCGTTACATGCCAGAGGTCTGCAGCTGCCTGGCTCTCGACTCCCGTTATCCGAGGCTGGGATTGGAGCTCTGAGTGTGAACTCTTTGGCCTGTTTATGAATGTTCCGGAAGGCACCGCTGGGATTCTGAAGGAGGGAAGGGACCATGTGTGGGGGGCCTTCCCTTCCATGAATCCGTGTGCTCTCATCAGCTCTGCCAAGAAGGCAGGGTTACGCTGGTCACAGGGGAGGGCTTGCGGCTCGGCTCCGAGAGGGGCCAGGGCACGGCCACTGGTGTCCGGCTACGAGGACAGAGTGGACACTCCATTGCAGTGAGGACCCTCCAGACCGGAGGGCTCCTTTTAAGACCGGTTAACACACGGTGCTTCACTCTGGTTAATCACAATCAGAGGCTCGAATGGGGGTGGTGGTTCTTTGCTGAGTGGCGAACCCTGAAGGAGTGATCCTTGGAAAAGCAACCCCCAGCTCCGGTTCCAATGGAACTCCAGCGAGCAAATGAGTTCATGACTAACAGTCCTGAATATGGGTGTGAGGTTTTACCAAAAAAGCACACTGTCTTTCTTCCAAGGCCAAAAATATAATAACTCACACCCTGAAAAGGCATGTTTTCAAAAAGTGGATCACATTTGCAATTGGCGGAGAACAGTGTTGTGTTCTTTTTCGTGTTTAAAAAATCTTTTACGTGGAAAAACAATTTAAAGTTTGGATGTGTGTTTACTGGCCTGGACTCTTAAAGAACAAAGCTACCTAGCTGGTTGTAGGCAAATGAAATCCCCAGGGATCTGTCTGCTTTGGGGAGGTTTTACTGCACAGGGGATGGCTAGATCTAGCAAATGAAAAATCACTTTCACTCTCAAGGTCACCAGAGGCCACAAAAAGGAGTTTACGGCCCAGATCCAGGGTTAGCGACTGGCTCAGTTGTTGTCGGTGGGATGTTAAGGGAATGTAGACCCTTGATATGCTCCAGGGTCCAGTTCAATTTGATAGAATTGGAAAAGCCACCCACTCCCAGCCACTGACTGCACCCAGAACTCATGCCTATAGCCTTGGCCATCTGAGCCTGTAGGGACATTGGGGGGTGGTGGGGGTTGGGGGAGGGAGAGGAGAAGGGGGAGGAGAAGGAGCAGGGAAGTGTGGATGTTCAGTACAAACCCTTCTCTGTCACGGGTGAAAGTGATTGGTGCGCATGCAGTTTTCAGCCTTTCTGTATAAAGGTCTCTTTCGACCAGCCCCGCAAGGCAGAAGAGGTATCCGGTCCTAGGGCCACAGCCAGGGTGTGTGGCTGCCCTTTGGTCCCTGAGGGGGTACCCAGGCCCACCTGTAACATCTGTGAAGCTAGAACAAGAGTACAAATACCTTCCTCACACTCATATCTAAACATTCACAAGTCATAAATGAAGATAAAGTGTTAATGTTCTACCCAGCTACCTTGACAACAATACCTTGTGCATGACTTGAAGACCAGGTTTAAACGATGATTCTGGAATTCCTGGACATCTGCAGCAGAATATGGCAGTGTGGGGAGAGCTGAGCCATCCAACCCCCCGCCCCTTTCCTTTCCCAGCCTGGCTCTATCCTGTGCCTCTAGGGGGTCTTCTGCCCCCCCAGGCTGTACATTCCAGCCTCTATCCACACCCTCCACCAATATCTACTGCCTGGCCACTCAGTTCACCCTGGACGGGGGATGCTGGGAAGAGGCCACCCCCAAGCTTCGAGTTGTTTGTGGGGGGATTTCTGGAGTCCTTTATACCCAGAGAATGTCCTAGAAGAGGGCACTGGTTCTGGGTGGGTGTGTGCTCTTGGCCCCACAGATTATTCACCCCAAGGGGAAGAGCAAAGCTGGAGGGAGGCCAGAGCAGGGCCCTCTGCAGCTCTGGACCCGAGATAGGGGCCCCTTGCCCAGGTCCAAGGGCTGCATTTGTGCTCCTGGCCGTCATCACAGAAAGAGAAATTCACCTATGATGCCACCAGAATCCTCTGGTCATCAGATCTTAAGGAGACCAGGACAGTGAGACAAGAGATATTTTGGTGATTTTGACTTTTCCTGAACGCGTCCGAGATGTTGGATCTGAGGCTCAAACTAAACTCATTCTGGGTGCACCTCACAAGTGCAGGCTGCTTTTCCTGGAGCCCAGCACACAGCCCCAAGGAATGTGCCACTCTACACAATCCCTGCCAGGCCTGTTCCCGCTGGCCTGAAAAGGGAACACAGGTGAACAGAGCAAGGTGGTGCAACAGTCAGAGCAGTGGCCAGACCCCACTCCATCACTGGAACCTAGCCACCGTCTCTGAGTCTCTGGTTTCTCATAGAATTGGGATAATGGCAGCTCTCATGTGGACTTGTGAGGATGCTCGCAGAGCTCATGTTTTGAGAGGTTCTAGTACGGTGCCTGGAACTCATCTGTTTGCTCTTTTAACCACTATTATATGGCGCCATTGCTCTGTGCCAGGTACTCTTCTCAATGCTGGGGACGCAAACAGCTCGAGTTCCCCCCCTTGGCAAGCTCAGGCTCTAGGCCAGAGAAGTAGACAATAAACACATAAACAAACAAGTGGGATAATTTCACACCACGGTCGGCACTGTGCAGAAAATATTATGAAGCAATGAGAGTTAGGGAGGTGACATTTGAGACCCAAGAGACACTGTGGAGATTGGGGAGAGGGGCATTTCTGGTGCCGTGGAGGCCCTCAGCTGGGACGCTGCACGGTCATTGTTGTTGAAGATAATAAAACCTACGGCAAAGTCAGGGAACACCACATCATTGCCTATTGTTTGCACAATGTCACTTCTGAAAAGGCCTTTCCCCAGTGAAGTTGTGGCTCCTGGTCTTGACCACAGATGTCCCTCATGTCCCCAGTTTCACAGGAACTTCATATCTAAGCAGTGACTGTTTCAACTGGCAACATTTTAAAGCTCTTCTTCTTCCCCAGAATCACGTTCATTCCCAAACTGGGGTGCAGTCGGCAGACATGACGGCTGATGGGTGTCCAGGAAGCCCCAGGTTGCCCCTCCTTGTCTCGCTCCTTCATTCAGTAAATGACCAGCGGCCCCTACACTGTGCAGGGCTTCTGCCCGCTGACCAGAGTGCACCCCTGGAGGCAGACTGAGCAATAAAACACACTCATTCGGTGGGAATGCATCCACCGGAACCTATCAGAACAAGGAACTGGTGTTAGTTCCACAGCTTGGGACACCGTCTCCTGCGGATTCTGGGGGAAACATATTGTGACTTTGGCAGGGGCCCAGCTGCATCCAGGACCTTTAAATGTGTCCCTGGAAGGGTGCTCCTGGGGGTAGGGAGTGGAGACTGGGTTTACAAGCAGCAATTCCAACCGCATACAAATCTCGGCTGAATCTGTGGCCAGACTGGGGAGGGCCTGATGCTGGATGATCCTGTATCTCAAACTCCCAGCCTCTGAACCTTTGGCGCCCCCTCTGTGATCTCTTATCTTCCGTCCAGTGCCCAATGTCGGTGGAGTGGCCCCCTCTCCTTACTGAAAATCTTCTCCAGGAACCATCATTCACAAAGATGTAAAGGTTCCATCTGGAACCATCTGGAACCTTTAGACTGCAATTCAAGCAGCACCTAATTGTTCACGGTGACCAGCTTCAGTTTGCTTATTTTGTTTCCTCAGTGCAAGTGGTACCTGCACTGAGGATGGAGGCCACAGAGGTGGTTCATGGGCTGAGGTTGCCATGGCGTCTGGAAAGATGCTGCCCTCTTCCCCACCTGTCCAGTGACTCTATGAGAAGACAGCCCTTCTGAGCCAGGGGTCTCCTCCACGGGAGCCAACAATGCTGGGGGTTAGAAGGGATAACCAAGGGTGGGGAGTGGGGAAGAAGCGTAGAGAAAGAGAGCAGAAGAAGGGTGAAAGGGGGCAGCAAGGAGGTGAGAGGAGGCAGGATTCAGCTCCAAGCTACCAGATCAGAGCCCTTCCCCAATGTGATGGCTAATTTTATGCATCAACTTGACTAGGTCACAGGGTGCCCAGATATCTGGTTAAATGTTGTTTCTGGATGAGATTAGCTTTAGAATCTGTAGACTGAGTAAAGCAGATTGCCCTCCCCACTGTGGGTGGGCCCCATCCCATCTGCTGAGGACCGGAATAGAACAGAAAGAGAGGTGGAGGAAGGGAGAATTCACTCTCTTTCTGCCTGACTGCTTGACCTGGGTCTTCTCTTGCCCTCAAACTTGAACTTAACCATTGGCTCTCCTGGTCATCAGGCCTTTGGACTCAGACTGGAATTACAACACTGGTTCTCCTTGTGTCGCCAGCTGGCCAGCTACAGATTCTGGGACCTCTCACCTCCATAATCATGTAAGCCAATTCCTTATCATCTCAAGACAGATATAGATAGATAGATAGATAGATAGATAGATAGATAGATAGATAGACAGATAGATAGAATGTACATATCTCTTGTTGGTTCTGTTTCTCTGGAAAACCCTGGCTAATATACCCAACTACCCACTCTTGAGTGGCTTCTACCAGTAACTGTCAGAAGACCTCATTTATTTCCTTCATGGCACTTATCACTACTTGCAATCACAGTTTTGTTTACTGGCTTGTTTTATGTTCCACCCATGATAAGGCCCACATGAACAGGAGCCTGTCCTTCCTACGCAATGCGCATCCACAGTGCCTGATGCTTAGCAAACACTCAGTCATTCCTTGTGGCAGCAAAGATGGAGGGGGGCAGTGGAGGGAGACCATGAACAGGAGATTCTCAGAAAGATTCCTGGAGCTTCCGGCAAGCCCCTCGTCTGAGTGTCAGTCGCCAGCAAGGATCAGTGCTGGTAACACATGTCATCTTGCTTGAGCCCGCTGGGATCATGACATTGTTTCATACTGTCTCTGAACCAAAGTGCTGCATCCCACATCCTGGAAAACACTGCCTGTCATAGCCGATGCTCCAAAGAAATGTCACACACCCCTAAGGCCACTGATGGAGGTTTGTCAGAGGCCACCTCCCAGTGTGGTTTTTTTTTTTTTTTTTTTTTTTTTTTTTTACTATTTTCTTGGTTTGATGCAATCTGCCTTCTGGAAGCTTAGCCTCCAGGAAAGTTTATTGCAAGTTCTGGAGATGATGAGTCTGGAGCGGTGCCAGTACAGAGAATGGCCGGGCATTATTTGGCTGAGGAGGGACTCATGGGGCTAGAGTGTGGGGACCGGGAAGGGAAACAACTTCAGAGGGAAGAGTGACTCTGAGCAGAGGCTATAACAATTGTACAAAATGACTATCCTTCCCCTTCTAGTTGCTAAATCTAAGGAGAAGGATCAGGGTTTGAGTTTTGTTGACAAAAGTTTTCCTAACCCACTAACCAACATATAACAACAGACACCCGTTGGCCAGTTCTAGGCTTTCTCCTCGGTGCCATGTTAGTCAAATGGGGGTTTGTTCTTTGCGTAAATCCCAAGGTTGCTGAAGGTTATTCCACGACGAACAGAAGTCCTGATTCCAGGGAGAGGGACCTGAACCCGAATCCCCAGTGTCTGAGCTGCTGCCTCTGGAAAGGAAGGAGAGACTGCATGGTCTCCCAGTATGGATGTCACAAAGTTGTCTCTGCAGGCTCATATCCCCGAGGTTGGTTTTCAGCCATCAGCTGTAAAGCCTGACTTGACTATCTTCTCCCCATGCACACACCTCAAGCTGAGAGGCAGGCTGTCCTCTGGGAATCCTTCCTGAGCTTCATGCTCTATAAACTCTAAACTCTGAGATCGGAGGTCCCACCGGGTGTGCCCAGGGTGCCAGGCACGGAGCAGACACTGCTCTGGGCACTGATGGTGGTCGGTTTCCTTTCTGCATTCAGCATTGCCCTCTCTTCTCAGAGGGGAGCCGCCAGCTCGGGTTCTGGAAAGCGAGGACCGGA
Source organism: Rhinolophus ferrumequinum (assembly GCF_004115265.2). Taxonomy (NCBI): domain Eukaryota; kingdom Metazoa; phylum Chordata; class Mammalia; order Chiroptera; family Rhinolophidae; genus Rhinolophus; species Rhinolophus ferrumequinum. Next base: position 8,814,531 of record NC_046292.1, read on the forward strand.
AGGGGCGGCTCAATCATCCTCATCGTCGTCTTCGTCCTCAGCGTCTTTGTTGGGGGTGCACCGCTGGAAGCACTGCACCACGGTGGCCAGGAAGAAGCTGGAGATGATGGCGGCGATGGACACGGCCACGCCGGAGAAGATGATGATGAACAGGTCTGTGAGTGACAGGCTGAACTTACACTCGTTGAAGCTGGCCTCCGACAGCTGGTGCAGGAAAACCCTTCTGTTCTCCATGGGCAGGGAGCACTGGATTTCGTCAAGGCCTGGGAGAGGGCAGGCAGAACGAGAGACAGCTTTAGGCTATAGCCCGGGATTGCAGAATGCAAGGGTGGTAAGGCGAGTGCTTCCAAAGTGCAAAGCAGGAGCAGCCCCCCCCAAACACAAAGGCGCGGGGGAAAGCTGATTGGAATGAAATGGAAGCTTTTCAAAAAGCCTCAGGGTAACCGTGGTAGCAGAAATCAGAATGTGTTGGGTCTTCCTCGACCTCCACTAAGGCGTGGTGCTCTCCTGATTTTGAATCACTCAGGGTGGTGATGGAAGGGCAGCAGCATCTTTTTAGGGTTTAGGACTTCTGCAGACCCTAAGTCAGACCAGTAATACCCAGGCTCAGGGACAGGGAGAGGGGTGGCGGGCGGGGCAGATGCAGTAGGATGGGGGCTGTGTTAGTGTTTGTCACCATCCTGACACACGATATGAAATATATACAAAGTCAAGTTACTGCCACGATTTTACTGATGTCAGATGTAAGAAAATGCATGATATGCAAATGCATAAAGAGTGCAGATCTTCTATTTCTGATCTGGAAGAAGAGAGAAAAACAAAACAGGAGTAACTAACACTCCTATTACGCTTACTAAGAGCAAACACTATTCTAAGTGCCACATACATATGAACTCTTAATTCTCACAACCACCTTCGGAGGTAGGTACTATTATTATGCCCACCTATGGATGAGAAAATGGAAGCACAGAGACTTTATGTCGCTAGGCGTTAGCCACACAGCGTCACAGAGATGCAAGGACGCCGTTTTGACATTTAGCTCAACTGCCGGCAATCTCTATTTGCCTTTGCTTTCCTTTCAACTTTCAGGAAAACTTTCAATTGCTCTCTTTTTCAGTGCTTCTTGGTTTCAGAGAGCTGGCCCTCAATCCAGCTCCAGCATTATCTGAAAGTCAGGATGATTTCTTCACATCACACTGATTAGCTCATTTCTGTCCTGCAAAGAGCGGCCCTGTTAATTGCACAGCAAACCTGCAACCACCCTTTGGGTCTTTATTTGCATATATTTCCTTCTCCAGCTCAGAAACAGAAGTGGGAGGAACAGTGGCTGAGCTTCCTCCTTCCTTCTGTCCTGGCCCATCTTTAATGTGCCTATAGCCAACCCTGATGCTCTCTTGTCCCCATGGGAACCGTTGCCTAGCAACCAGACTCACAGTCCCTCCTCCCAGGATCTGTGCCTACCTTCTACACCCCGGAAATTAGCTGGACCAGAACTCTGCAGGTTTCTCCAGTTTTCACTGGACTACAGTTTTTGACTGTTTCTTTTCTTAAAGAAGCCAAACTTTTGTTTACTTGTTCAGAGCATTTTAAATCCATTTTAACAGGGGAGCTTTAAGATAGAGTGATATAGGGATTTCCTTACAGACTCTTCTTTCTTCAATGGAAAAATGGGAAAATCAACTGACCTGCGTCTTCTTAACATTCACCCCACTCCCAAAGAGGTTAAGAAAATAAATAAGACGGACATCAATGAACTTGGTGAAACAGGCAATTTCTAAAGCCAAGATAATGTTTGCCATCTTCAAACCTGTAAGAGGTCATTATTACCTAGAGAAACATTCTAGAAGCCCTTCTTTAACGAGCTGTATTAACTGGACAACCACCACAACAAAAACACCAGCCTACAGAACCTGCCGTTTAAATCCAGCCTCTGCTGGCCCCGACTCTTCAAGTTGATTCTGATTTCTACAATGTTCTTTGTGCCCTGAGATTAAGTTTGGCATTATTACAAAGTGACCCTTTTAGGAAATGTCATCTCACATATTTCTCTGTGGCTAGAAGAGGCAGGCTTGTTTTAAAAAGTGCTGCACACAAGCCCACCCGGGGTGGGAGAGGCTGGAACATGCTCGATGTGCGATCATGATAAGATACACTGACTTAATGGGTTTTCATAGCTCACAAAGAGCAGGGGAATAAGAGTTCCACCAAGAGAGTCAGCCCACAGAGTGGGCGGGGCCTCACTGCCAAGGTTCTCGACAGACACATTTGAGGCCAACTGCAGAACTCAGAAGTTGGGGTAATCTGATTTTGGGGTCCCCTCTTCTCTCCTGCAGGATCTTGCTTTAGACCAGGGTTTCTTCGCCTCAGCACTGTTGACATTTGGGGCCGGATAACTCTTTGAAGTGGGGGGCTGCCCTATGCACTGCATGATGTGTGTCATTACTGCTGCCTCTACCCACTGGAGGCCAGTAACGTGTCTCCTCCCATTGTGACAATCAAAAACGTCTGCAGACAGTGCCACACGTCCCCAGGAGGGGGGTGGGGAAGGAAACAGAATCCGCCAGTTGAGACTGCTCGGCTGAGTAAGTAATCTTCTAAGGCAGGGCTACGCGTCGTTACTAAACATTTAGTTATTAAACCGCTTCTTTGATTCACGCATTAAACAGAACAGGTGAGGCTTCATGCTAGGCACAAAGGGAAAAAAAACATTGAAAGCAAAAAGGAAGGAGGGAAGAAAGGGAGGAAGGAAGGGAGGGAAAGAGAGAGGGAAAGAAGAGAAAGAAAAAAGAGACTTAAGTCTCATAGGAGGGACATCAGGACACGTGCACAAATAATGATATTTTAAGAGAGAAAGTGAGACATCCTACAAGAGGTCCAGGGAAAGCCCAGAGGGCAGAGGAAGGATGGGTGAGCATGGGAGGGGAGGAGAGGACCTCCTGTGACCTCCCTACTTGATTTGGAATGCTCTCCCCCCTTCCTTGACCCCATCTTCTCAGCATCTTAGTTAAGAAGAGGGAACAAAAGCCAGTACTTACGTGTGCTGGCTGCTGCTCTTAGGATTTTACACGCATTAGCTCATTTAATCCTCATGCCAACCCAATAAGAAGCGTACTGTAATCATCCCCATTTTACAGATGGTCAAACTGAGGCACAAGGACGTCAAAAGTCTAGAGTCCAGGAAACGACAGAGCCGAGACTGACTCCAGCTACTACACCATCCTTCGCACTCCCCAGGGCAGGGCAGGAAGACCCAAGGCAGCAGTGGCCCGGCCTGGTGCTTCACAACAAGTTCCCTTCAAGCAGAGTGTCTTTTAGAAAAATGTCCTACAACTCTCCAGCAACCCTCCTGGTCCCAGGCCCTGACCTGGGCAGACTGGAAAGTTCGAGCTGCCAGCATAGCCTCTGGACGCCCTAGTCAGGAGAAGGGCTCTGCGGACGCTCAGAAATGCAGGCATGGAGGGGCACCCTCGCATGAGTTGCTGGAGAATCACTGCCAGGAATTGAGATTTGAATTAAGAGGTGAAAAATGGCAGCCAGGGGCCAAGCTCAGGCTGCAGCCTGTTTTTGCTTGTCATCACAACGATGGTGGTCTTTTATTCTAAGAATCTAGAAACACCTTTAAGTCGGGAGATAAGGCAATGTTGTCACATGGAGTCAACTGTCGGGCTGCCTGAGATAGGACACTGCCCGTGGGGTGGCTCACAAATTCATGTCATCTGGCTGGCCCCTGCACGAGCATTTGAATGTGTGAGCCCCTGGGGCAGTGGGCCTCCCGCCTGTCCCAGAGGCAACCAGGGAGTGAAAAGGAATGGACAGAAGTTGAGGAAAAGACCATTTGCCGTATGGAAGATCTCTCGGAAGAGTCCACAGCTGTGGTCCTCAGGCTTTTGGATTTTACATAGTGGTAAAAAATAAGAAATAGAGGAGACTGACCTAGAACTGCAGTTTGTAACCCTACCCAATTAGGACATTACACACACACACACACACACACACACACACACACCATCATTTTATAAAAGAGAGAACATTTGTACACCATTAAATCTAAGAAGGGAGGGTAACATTAAACAGCCATAAATACATTTGGTTGTAGGAAAAACTCACCACAATGCCCTCATGTTCTCATTGGGCGAAGGAGAGAATGGCTGTTGGCCGGGGCCACGTTTGATAACCAACATCCTTTCCCATACTCTCCACTCCACCTGGAAGGACTGTCTGGGATCGCTTCCTTATTCCTCAAGACTAGAGGTCCACAAACCACAGCTCCAAGGCCAAATGCCCCCCCCCAGCCCCCATGTGTTTATGTCAATAAAGTCTTATTGGAACACAGCCAGGCACGTTGGGCTACACATTCCCTAGGGCGGCTTTTGCACTACCACGGCAGGTTTGAGTAATTGCAAGAGATTATATGACTCACAAGGCCTAAAAGGGAACTGTGAGGACCCTGGTTTGCAGATAAGGAAACTGAGCTGTTATGTTATGTGCTGAAGGTGGTCCAGCTAAGGAACGGTGGAGCCAGGATCTGGCGTCAGGCCACCTGAGTGCAGAGCCTGTGCTGTTAGCCATTCCCCTCCCTTATTGCCTTAAAAATGCTTGCACACGTCATTGCAGGGGATAGATACTCAGACCCAGTGGGTCATATTACACCAAAGCTGCACAGTGAACTCATAAGCCCCGTCTGGAACCCATACTCCCAAGGGTGGCCCGAGCCCAAGGTACTCAGTGGAAAGAAAGTAAAAGGTCATTCTAAAGGGTTTCGGTGTTGTATTAGTTTCTTAGGGCTGTCATCATAAATGACCACACGTGGGTAGCTGACAACAAATGTATTCTCTCACTGTTCTGAAAACCACAAGTCTGAAATTGCAGCGCCAGCAGGACCAGGCTCCCTCTGAGGGCACTAGGGGAGAAGAAGCCGTCCTTCCCTCTTCCAGGTTCTCCAGGCTGCGGGAGTTCTTTGGTTTCTGGCCGCATCCCTCCAATCCCTGCCTCTGTCTTTCAAATCTCCCCATTTTTATCTGTCAATGTTCCATCTTATAAGGACACCAGTCATTGGACTGAGGGCCCCCCCTAAATCCAGGACAATCTCATCTCAAGGTCCTTAGCTTAATTGTATCTGCCAAGACTCTTCTCAAACAAAGCCATGTTCACAGGTTCCAGGGGTTAGGACATGGGTGCGTCTTTCTGGGGGATGCAAGTCAACCCATGACAGGTGCCTCCTGTGTGGCAGTCACTTATTGACCTTTGGCTTCTCCCTCTCATCTCTCCTTATTTGGAGGCTGCTCCCATTTTCAGTGTGGGCAATCGCCTCTCACTTCTTGGGTACATCTTGGTGCGACTTTTTAAAAATGCACACCCCTTCTTTGGCCAGGAGGTCAGCACATGACCCATACTGGGCCAGAGTCTCTCTGTCCCCATCTACTGAATCTTGGGTGGGTTGGCCAAACAGATGGCCAGAGCCCACTGAGTGCCACAGCCCCGTCTGCAGAAATCACCATTTGGTTTCTGCTTTCCAGACTCCAGAGCTGCCTCCTTCTTTTGTGAGCCTGTGTCCCCAGCCTTCTCTTCAACGTGTGAGTTACCCGACATCCCTGTAATAAGACCCTTTCTCCTGTTGTTTACACTCAAGAGGCCCAAGCGACAGGTTATCGGAAAATGGAGTTCAAGGATGGGCTGGACACCTGCTCTGTCAGCCTCTGTCCCACAGCCACAAATCATCCCCCTCTGCCAGCTGTCCTACAAAACCACATGCTGGGTGGCTCCAGTGCCTTGAGAAAGTGGGTGTGTTTCAGGGCAGCTCACCTCCTCTCCGAGGGAGAAAACCCAGTGAGTAGGCACAACCGAATCCTGGGAAGCTGAGTTCCTACCTTGTGTTCTGTTACGGGTTTTCCTCTAATTTGTATCTCCCGTCACCAAAACAAAGTGGGTTCCAGCTCATTCTGGCCTAGACAGACGGGGCCCGCTGCTCCTTGCCTTTATAATCACCTCCTCCTTCCCACCAAGGCACACTCAGAAGAGACAGCACACCTTCCTGTGCAGGGTGGCTCGGCCCCCTGCCCGCTGCCGCCCCTCCAGGCTCTCTTCCCTTGACGGATGATTTCTCCCCAGCAGCTGACACCTGAGCACAGAGAGTGAAGAGCTGCCATTCTCCCGAAATAGATGGTGACACAGCGGAAGGTAGACTGATTAATCTCCGGTCCCTTGACAACACACAGGCCTGCAGCCAGAGGATCTCTTGGGGTCTTTCCCCTGATTTGGCCTCCAGGGAACTGCCCGGCCCAGGTCAGTGACAGGCTCTCCTAAGTACCTTTGTTAATTAAAAATATACTTTGTTTCCCTAATTCCACTTAACATACAAAGCCTGTGTACACACTGAAACAATAGAAATAAAAAGGAGGATAAAGGGACCCATGAATCCATGTCTAGTAACACGTGTACTATACTAGATTTTTCTACGTGTACATGTACATAAATTCTTCAGGTAGAAATATACCGCCCCTGTTGGCTAACCGTACCAGGAAGCTCTTTCCATTCAGCCAGTATAATTACCAAACACCAGTTGTAGTGACTACTGGGTATTTTATTGTGCAGATGCGTCATGACTTCCTGACCCGATCTCAGGATGTTTCTAGTTTTTTCTTATTAGAAGCTAAAGCTGCTAAGAGCATCCGTGTACACATTCTTAATTATTTCCCGTGACACATGCCCACAAGTTGAAGATTGTGTGCGAGTGAGTCCCCAAACTGGTGCCAACAATGGCTTTTGTCACTTTTTCATCTTTGCCAGTCTTTTAAGCCATAAAACAGCATATTGTTGATTTAATTTGCATTTCTCTGAGGACCAGTAGAGCCGGCTGAACGTTGTATGGTGTGCTCACTGGCCACAGGGATTGTTCTTCTGTGAACTGTCTGGCCAAGACCTGCGCTAAGAGCTTCCAAATCTTCCCAAGGTGTACGGAGGCCCTCGTGACAAGGTGCATTGGGAGAGAGTGACTGATCCATTCACCTAACACATTGTTGGAGCTACAATTCCTGGGGAAGGGGGCTCCCCCTCCTACACCCTGGAGCAAGGATCAACACTAAGGGACCCCTGGGCATTGGTCCCCTGCTCTCTCGGCCAGAGCTCACCACTCCCGTCACTCTCCTCTTCTGCTCACTGACACAAGAGGGCTCAGTCGGGGCCAGTGAACACTTGGCCAGGCCCCCTTGCTCGTCTCCTGAACTCCAAACCCAAAGGACCAGGAGACAGCAGCTTTAGTCCTTTCACACACACACAGCAGACTTTCAGCCAGGGCCTCCTGACTTCGCAGCATCATGGATCTGAAGGCACCTTTAACATCTGCTAGTCCCCCTCCCCACCACCCTTCCCCCTGTGTTTTACAGATGAGTGGCCCAGAGAAGTCAGGCAATTTGCGTAAGGTCACACAGCGTCTAGACGGAACCCAGGTCTCCTGACTCCTTGCTTAGTGCTCTTTCTGAGCATCAGGATCTCAGTTGACTATGAATACCTGGAGAAGTTGTGGGTCCCACAGCCCAGCTGCAGATACTTGGTGCTGCAAAAGAAGACAGCATAGGGGGCATCCAAGGCATGCCAGGCCTGCTCCTGCTTCTGGGAGGTGGGGGGCTGGGGAACACCAGCTCTGATTCCTGATAGTGCTGACCTTTGTTCCCCACCATCACTTTTATTAAATATCGATCGCAGCATAGGGGAAAATCCCCAACTGTCCTTCCTGTGTCAGCCAGCAGACACTTCTTCTGATTAAGTAATCAGCTGATTTCTACTAGAGGAAGACGTACCAGCAGCATTGGGTCACGGGCTCCTGTTCAGTCCCGGCTCCACAGAGCGTGTCTGTAGAGGGACAGCATGGAAGAGTGGGTCCTGCACCAGCTCTGTGACTTGTGTCTGCTATCCGACCCTCCAGGCCAGCTCCTGGACCTCAGGACGTCAGTTGCATGCACGAGCACGGAAAATCAAGTGACCCACAACCTGCCCTCCCTGAGTAAGATGAGCAGAGAAGATCACTGAAGGCTGAAATCTTTATTCTCCGGGCGGCATGCATGCATTTCCACGACCACCACCACCATCACCATCGTCGCCACCGTCCTGACCATCACCACCATTGCTACGTCCACCATCTCCCGTGTCTACCATCTCCACCATGACGTCCACTATCACGCCCACCTCCACCATTCCTACCACCACCGCCGCCATCACCTCGTACATCAGTAACACACATTTGCTGTGAGTTGGGCCCGGGGCCGAGCGCTGGGGATGCCAACCTGTGTCTATTGTTGGTGATCCAGTTAGAGAGAACCTTCTGGCAAGGCCAGTGTGAGGAAGTCTAAGACTGAACCCATGAGTCTGGTACCTCCCACAGATCACCGTGATCAATGCTCCGTGCTGCCTCTGGTGCTCAGAGACCCCCCCACTGTGACTCCCTCCCCGGATGTCCCCTTCAGAGCACCCTAACAAAGTGTCCCAAGTTAATCTCTAATGGTGGGCTCGCTGGTCAGCTGGAATAGCCCTGTGAACGTCTTAGGGAGTAGGAGGGGCATGTGTGTTAGGGGGTCCCCTCCGATTACACTGTTGACCACGATTACACATTCTACAGGGAAGTGCTATTTACTGGAACTCCTACTATTCACCTATTTAACTATGATAAGTACTTCGCCATTGTCATCTCATTTAATCCTCTTTTGCAAAAGCCCTTTAGAGCAGCGGTTCTCAACAGGGGGTGATTTTGTCCTTCAGTGGACATTTAGTGACATCTCAAGATTTTTTTGGTTGCCACTACTGGGTGGGGTGCAACTGGCACATGGTGGGTAGAGGGCAGAGATGCTGCCACACATCCTTCAGTACACAGGATGCCCCCACGGTGAAGAAGGCCAGCTAGTGCCAAGGCTGAGATGCCCTGCTTTAAGGTATTTGTTTTTCTACTCCCATTAATTTTTTTTTTAAATTGTGGTAAAATAACACAACATAAATAACATAACATTTACCATCTTAACTATTTTTAAGGGTACAGTTTAGTGGCGTTAAGTACCTCCATACTGTTGTGCAACCGTCACTACCATCCATCTCCAGAACTCTTTTCATCTTACAAAACTGAAACTCTGCCCCCATTAAACACTAACATTTCCTCTCCCACAGCCCCCGGCAGCCACCATTCTATTTTCTATGAATTTGGCTGCTGTAAGGTGCCTCAGGCAGATGGAATCACACAGTACGTGTCCCTTTGTGAAGAGCTTACTTCACTCAGCACAGGGGTCTCGAGGTTCATCCATATTGAAGCATGTGTCAGGGTTTCCTTTCCTTTAAGGCTCCGTAATACTCTGCAGTGTGCATGGATGACACATTGCCTATCCACTCATCTGTCAATGGATACTCGGCTTGTTTCCACTTTGGCGATTGTAAATAACGCTGCGATGGGGGTACAAACGTGGGGTACTTTTTAGAGGCAGAGACCAGGGCTCAGGGAAGCTATGCGGCTTGCCCAAAGTCACGCAAGTTATCTGTGAGGGTCTTGATTTAAAGGCAAGCCTGTCACCAAAGCCCATCTTTATGACACCACGGTGCCTTCAGTATCAATGGAGCTCACTCAGATACTGGTCATCTGTGGAACTTCACTGGACCTCTCCTTAGTGGGCAATTTCATCCAAGCCATGAAACTACACTTTGTGTGTGCCCTGTCTCTGCTGAGCGATGCCACCTTTCCTCTCTTCTATGGGCTCCGTCCATCCTTCCCTCTCACATGTGAGGCCTGCCTCTCTCTGGGGTTCCCTAGTGGCCCCTCTGTCCTCAAGGCTGGGGATCCCCCAACTGTGCTGTTTGTGTCAATCACTCCAGCACATCTCCCCATGAGTGCTGGCATTTCTTCCTCAGCCCATAAAGTTCTCTCCATGGCCCAAACAACTCCAAAATAATTTACCAGCCAAAGAAATTCTGATTTTCCTGGGAAGTCGGGAACCAGGTTGGTTTTTCGTTACATTTGTGATTCTGCTGGCAGCAGGGACCAAGGGCAGACTTGTGATCCAGCAGACACCTCCCCCCCACGGTGCCCGGTGGGTCCTGGCACTGTGGCAACTGCTGTCACTGGAGCCAGAGTTATGGGTTGTTGGGAAGTGACCGCAGGCTGAGGCATGGGGAGACGTGGGGGGTGTCATCAGGAATGGCCTGTGCAGGTGGAGAGGATCTCACCGTCACCTGACCGTCTACTTTCCCAGGCGGGGAAACAGACCTGGAGAAGTGAAGTGGTTGGCATACTTCCCTGTGGTTGACAGATAACGCCCCCCCCAAAGGTATCCACGTCCTAGCCACAAAATCTGTGAATGTGTTACTGTGCGTGGCAAAACGGACTGTGCAGATGTGATGGAGCTAAGGACCTTGAGAAGGGCAGAGTATCGTGCGGGGTCCAGTGAAATCACAAGGGTCCTTGTAAGAGGGAGTCAGGAGGGTCAGAGAGGAGAGTCAGAGACACGCAGGTCCACAAGGCTAATGATAGGTGCGTGCACCTGTCTCGGTGTGTGTTGTACTAAAATAAGTTCAGTGGGAGGGGGCAGACACAATACTGGTCCATTTTGGCAACACGGGGAAGTGCACAGAAGCAAAAAGGAAATTAAAAATGACATGCCATTCTAGAAAGGCCAAACGATAGACACAGTAAAAAAGATCAGTGTTTACCAGGAGAGGGTCAGCAGGGAGGTGAGAGGAATGAACAGGTGAAAGACAGGACATTTTTAAGGCAGTGAAACGCGTCTGTACGACACTGTGATGGTGACACATGATGGTATCCACTTGTCAAAACCCACTGGATGTACATCACAAGGAGCAAATGTAGTAATTAATAATAATGTGTTAGTTCATAACAATGTATCAATGTTGGTTCATCAGGTATAACAAATGGACCACACTAATGCAAGAGATTAATAACAAGGGGCTCCAGAGTCATGGCTGCTGGAGGGGAGATACGGGATCTCTGTACTGTCTGCTTGATTTTCCATAAACCTAGAGCCGCTCTAGAAAATAAAGTCTATGAATTTCAAATCAAATCAAATCACCATCGGGACTTAGACACATACCCTTCCGATCATTTTTCTATGGGACTCACTTCTGTCTCCTGTCCATCGAGGATCCCACATCAGCCTCCCACCTGCTTTCCCAACCTCCCTGATGCCCTGCACAGCTGTGGGTATTCTTCACCTCCTCACTACCTCTCCCCTTCGTCCCCACTCCACAGATGACCATGAAAGCCATGGTTTCCTCATCACCGAGCGATTCCTGTGATCTGGCCCATCACCCTTCTCTCCTGTGCTCCATCAGGCGGGTGAAGAGCCTGCCGGCTGCCCCGCTGCTGTTCTGTGCTTCTCGCCGTGTGATTATCCAGGGGCCCGATGGTCAGTGACACTGTTCTGTAATATCACTGGGTTAACAGTGCCTCCCCCCTTTTGTAAGCACGCCCCCATTTCCTTCTAAAGCTCTTTTACACCAGTATTTCCCTGATCTTCCCAACAAACCTTGGGGTGACAGACAAAGGAAACAAAGCCCAGAAAAGTTAGGCGACCTGCCCAAGTCGGGGAGGTGGTAGCAGGGGGCAGAACGTCCTGATCCCCCGCTCTAAGCTGTCCCATCCTTGAACGTGATCACGTGCAACTTTCATTTCTGACACAGATAAATCATTTATGATGGTTACGTTTAAAAACAGACATCATCTCTGTTGATGGTGTCTTGCCAAAAAAAGCAATGCTTTTCTTTCTAATCGTTGGAGGAGGGGTGGTCTTTCCTCATACAAAGATGGAGGAGAGGGGAACGTAGTCTTGTACCTCCTGATTTGAAAGACAGCTCCCGGGGTCGGGGGACCTGTGTCAAGAAGATCCACCCAGGAGACCTTTGCTGGGAGCTGGGAGTTGGGGGTGAGGGGCTTCCGGACTCTCTCGTCCTGTGACCTGCACGAGGCTGGCAGGGGAGGGCACAGAGTCAACCAAAATCAGAGCTACAAGGGGCCTTCACGGTCATCCGACCCAGGGGCTAAAACTGGTGGCTGGGGAGAAGAACACAGCCATGAACGTGTTTTGGGGAGCTTGGCCAGCGTGGCTGTCTACACTGTTTTCTCTGTGTTCACGGTCTTCGTTCTCCTCCTGCCCCACCTCGTCTGATGACTCCCACCTGCCGCCCCCGGGGACATTTGGGGTCGCTACTCGTGACCTAGGGCAACTGAGAGAGGGGACGTGACTCAGGTCTCACTGCTAGCTAATGATGCGTGCCCCAGGGCTGTCCTAGATGGGCAGGAAGGTAGGTCCACTGCCCCTGGTGCCCAGCAATAAGGACCCTGGGAACAGGCTCTCCAGGGAGCAAACAAGACAGGACGAGGTTGCCTCAAGACATGTGTGCGGTGACTCTCCACCGGAACTCCAGACGGGGCTGCCCATAAACGCTGACACCTGGCCCTGGACACCAGGAATTCTGAGAAAGGCGACACCCGGGGACTCAACTCTAATAAAGAGGCAAGTTAAAAATACAGTAGCTCGGGGGATCACAGGACATGTACAGACCTGTCAAAGGCAGGAGGTAGGCCACTGGCAGGAGCGAGTGAGACTTCAGTCAGACTCTGCCAGGAATATGATTCTCAGGTCTGTCAAACGTTCACACAAAACGTTCACTCAGCTGGTGAGCAAATACGTAATGCAAATGAAAGCAATGAGGAGATGTCATTATTCTGCCAATGACATTGGAAAACATGTTTAAAAATAATAATACATAAAACCAGGAAAGGTGTGGTGACACAGGTACTCTCTCTTGCCAATGGTGCCCGCTGTCTCAGGTGCAAATGAGCAAAAAAGTGTCCAGAGGTTTAAAACAAACATAGATTTTCACCCTGTGTTCCCACCGCAAAAAAATCCACCCCAAAGAAATTATCAGAGATTTCCACAAACTTTACATGTATGAGGGTGTTCAGTTCAGCATTGTTTGTATACAAAAAATGAAAGGAAACAACCCACATTCCAACAACAGGAGACAGGTTCCATGAGCAGATGCATAAAGCGATCTGTTACGTGGCCATTAGAAGTTAAATTTTCAAAGAACTGTAAAGACAGGAAACTTTCACGACTCAATAAGAGGAAAAAAAATCAGTAATAAGGTTTATAACACAGTACCAATTTGTTTAAAAATATGTATATGTGCATAAGAATAAAACCAAATTAAATATAGCAAATCTTTAATAATGGGGGGATTCTGGGTAGTTTTAATTTCTTTATGAACCTTAATTGCAGTTCCTAAGTCTACAAGGGCCTGTTAGTTTATAATCGGGAAAATTAGAACTGCTTTCATTTTTAAAGAAAAAGAAAGAGTCACATTGGAGTCACCTGGGAGAAAGGACCCGTGTGACCTCCAAGCGTCAACGTTTGTCCTTTCGGCTGAACTACTGTTTCTTTTGTCACTGTGACGAGAGAAGCCCTCACTCGTTGGACCAAACCAGGCTCTCAAAGTTTCTGACATCAAAATAGGAAAGTGGAGTCACTGGGAGATGGGAGGCAGGGACCCCCAGAGAGCCCTGAGTCCGGCCTGGTTAGTGATGTCACTTGGTGAGCAACCTGCCTGCCATGACGTCCCTTCTTGGAGAGGACTCTGCCCACAGGGTCTGCCCACAGGGGCTGAGCACTGGAATGGGTGCCCAGGCACTAAGGGGGACCTTCCTAGGAGGCTGCCCCCATGCAGGGGACCAGGGTTCGCAGACCCAAGGCATGACCTGTGGACCTGTTTCATTTTGCTCCAGTTCCCCTCTCCTTCCAGCCCTTCCCTCCCTACAGCTGCATGTGTCAAGGTCGCTAGGCTTGAGAATGAGCTCACCTCACTTCCCTAGTACTGCGGGCGACGAGTCGAAGCCACATGTGACCGTCGCTAGAAAGGGAAGTGAAAGAAGTGTCTCAGCTATTTAGCCTCCCACAGGGACCCGCATGGGCATTTTCTGGGCTACATTCTCAGGGTTTGGTATGGGCTGTATTCCCTCGGAAGTCTGAAGAACAGATGCAGCCCCTTGCCGGCCGGCTACATGGCCTCTCCTCCTCGTGGCCTCAGGGGACCTGAGGGAAGGTCAATGAGGACAGGATCCCATTTGTTTCTTCCTTTGGATTCCCTCCCCTGGGAGAAGCAGGGCGCCTGCACCTCCCGAAAGCCCTGGAGCTTGAGCCTGATTTCCCTTGTCAGGAAGTGAGTGGTGAGCATGGCAGGGTCCTGGGGGGGGGGGGCTAGGAGGTCCTGCTGTATCCCCCGCCCCCCTGCTGTTTTTAACTCTCCTGGGATCTTGGGCAAGTCACTCCCATCACTTCTCTGAGCCTTCTGGTTAAGACAGGACAATAATAACAATAGCAACGCTTATTAGTACTTACTGCGTACCAGGCACTGTTCTCACTGTTCTGATACCCTTTCGATCTTTGCAACAACCCTACGAGGTGGGTAATAGTATCTCCCCCATTTTACAGATGAGGAAACTGGGGTATGAAAGGTCACACAACTACTAAGAAAAAGAGGCAGGATTTGAACCAAGCAGCTCAGTGCCGGAGTCTGGGCTCTAGGCCACTTCGCCCTCATGTCTTTGTGAAAACATAAGAAGCACAAATGCAGGAGGGGTAGCTGACATCTATCGAACACCCAGTCGGTGCTAAGCGTTACTGTGCCCTTGACAGAGCTGATCTTGTTCAAACCTCACAGCACATTTGGTGTGGGATTCTGTTACTGCATTCTGCTGTTGGGGACAGGGAAACTGAGGCTCAGAGAGGTCAGGGATGTGCCTTAGATCATAAACCTGAGTCTACATCAGAACTCGGCTCTCTCACATCAGGCCTGTGCTACTTCCGCTACCACCCACCATGACTCTGGTTCACAGTTCTGGCGGCACTGCTGGGCAGCAGATCCACTGCTCTGGACGTCCAACACGGGCAGCCTGCAGTGAGAGGAGACCTGTTCTTGGCTCCTCCCCCCAGGATGTGCTGGAAGCCCCATGCTGCCCTCCCTCACCGCCTCCACCCTCTCCCTGCTGATGGGACCAAGCTTCCATCAAGGCCTGGACACCGTTCCTTGCTCTAAACCTGTCCATCCCGGTCCCCAGCCACACATCCCATTTCATGTCCCTTTTCTTCCCTGTATTATAGACAGTAGGAGAAATTACCTTTTACACTCAGACTGTTCTTCTCTTTCACACACATTATCGGGGTGATCCTGACGACTGTACACAGCATTCCTCTCTCTCAATGTCACACAGGAGGAAGAGGAGACTCCAAAAAAGTTAAGTGACCCATGCAAAGTCACTCATCTTTTTTAAGCCCGGACTCAAACCTATATCTTCAGACTCCAACTTCCGGGCTCCGGAAGAGACCTCAGAAGTCAACCAAAGTACTTGAGAGATGAGGAAACTGAGGCTCGACAGGAGAAGGTCAGGGCCTCTGTTCAAGGTCACAGCCACCCACGGCAGAACTGGGACTGAAGCCCACGGCTCCTAACATCTAGAAGCCCTCATGGGGATGACAGTGGGAGCCAATTATGCCAACACAACTAACAATGGGGGTTAGTGATGCCAACCCACCAAGAAGCAGAGGTAGGAGCAATTGGAACTCCCGAGCTCTGTAAGACACCTCAGAAGTCAGAGGCACACGGTGAGATCTCAGGTGGCCTTTCCTGCTTCCGGTCAGCTTCTGGTGGGGAGGGTCTTGGGAGTCAGGCAGGTAATGAAGGCAAAGTTTAAAGTTGGGGGAGTCTGCTCTTGCAGGTCAGATCTTTTTAGGACTTGCTCACGTGGGAGAGCCTGCCTGGGCTTAAAGTGACAGTTCAGACGCCTGCATCTGCCGAGGAGGGTTTGTCCCTCTGCCTGGGGTTTGTGCTTAGTCAAGTATGGAAGGAATAAGTGAGCACAGGAATCCAGGGCTTAGGTGAGTAGCCTCCTGGACTTCTCAGCACATGGAAAACTAGATCAATGGAAGTGAAATCTGTATCTATGTCATCTTTTCTAATGTGTTCCACACAACTCTGGTTCCTATTCTACCAAAGCCTTAGGGACAGGCAGAGGTGGAATCTGTCTCTGGAGGCTGCTGTGGGGCTCACGTGCTCACCAGTGGAAGGCTGGGATCCCTGAGGATAAGGACACTGTGCCCGCTCCCCGTCTGGGGCTCACCCCTATGGATGCTGAGGTCCCCTCCTTCTCAGCTCTGCTATGCTTTCTTCTCGCTGGCCTCCATGGGGCCCCTTCACTGCTGTGCCGTTGTGTTCCCATCTACCAGGTGGGCACGCATGTCCACATCGCCACTGGCAAAGTGTATCAGGAAAGCAAAGGGTGCACCAGCCCACGGTGGTTTTGCTCAGTGATTTCACATCTGGGCTGAAAAGCCACAGGACTACAAATCTTTCCTGCATCACTGGCTCTTAACAGGCTGCCATTATTCCTCACCAGGAATATCCTCACCCCTTTTAGACAGATGAGCAAGCTGGGAGCTGAAATTGAGACCTGCTCAGGTGACTGGTGGAGAGTTCTCAGAACTGGCGGGCGCTCTCTCCAGGTCAGGGTGGTGAGAATGGCGCTGAGCTGTTTTCTACAGGGGAGGGTGAATTCCACTTAGGAGAGGCTGTTAAATAACCCCCACCCACCAGTACTAGGAGCCAGAGGCCCATAAGAGGATCGGTGTAATGAGTGACCAAGCAATGGCAGATCCCTCACTTTGGAAAGCGGGTTGTTGGAGAAACAGGGGGAGAAGTACATCTCTCAGCTATCAGGGCCCGGAAACGCTGGAGAATCCAGCCCTGTCCCTTTCCCCAGCAGAGTCCCAGGAAAAGTTCTGGCTGGGAACGTGCGAGGATTGCATCTGGAGCAATTCTCATCCAGAGCTCACCAGCACCCACGCCTCCTCTTACGAGTTCCACTGAGGCCCCTGGCCCGGGGCTCCTGGGCTGTGATGGCCTCTCCTTGCTCCCTCCTTCCCTCCCCCAGCCCAGCCGGGTGGGCTCACCTTTGGGCAGCTTGGACGCGTTCTCCTCGATCCAAGAGAAGAGATGGGCGAAATCGCAGTCGCAAAGCCAGGGGTTCCCGTCCAGGCGCAGGGTGCGCAGCGCGGGCAGCGCGTCCAGGGCGGCCACGCTGAGGCTGCGCAGGTTGTTGTCGTTGAGCTCCAGCACCTGCAGCGACTCCAGGTTCTCGAAGGCCGCCTCGTGCACGCCCGCCAGGTGGTTGTTGGCCAGGCTCAGCTTGATCAGCCTCCCCGCGGAGCGGAAGGCGCCGGCGCCCAGCTGGGTCAGGTTGTTGTAGCTGAGGTCGAGGAAGGCAAGTTTGGCGGAGCCGCTGAAAGTGCCCTCTTCTAGCGAGCGTAGCGAGTTGTTCCTGAAGTCCAGGTAGACCAGGTCGCCGTAGAAGATGAAGAAGTCCTCGGGGATGCGTTGGATGCGGTTGCCCGCCACCAGCAGCTTGCGCACGTCCAGGGGAAAGGGGTCAGGCACGCTGGGCAGCCCGCGGTCGCGACAGTCCACGGTGAGCGGGTCGGTGCAGGCGCAGCCTGCGGGACACGCGTGCCCGGGCCCGAGCAGCAGTAGGAGGCTGCAGAGCCCGAGCGCCGCTGCGGCGCTGGCGGGGCCGCGGGGGACGGCGCGGGGGCTCATGGCCGGGGACCAGCGCGAGCCGCGGCGACGCGGACGCAGCTCTCGGGACCAGCCCTGGCGCGGGGCGGTGCGCGGGACCGGCTCGCCAGGGCGGGGAGGGCGTGCGCCCGGGCGCGCGGGGGCGACCGAGCGTGATGCCGGCGGACAGAGCCGGGAGAGCGGGGGAGGGAGAGGCGAGGGAATCACGAAGGATTTACCGCCACAGGAAATTAACCCGCTGTGAAATCCCGGGAGGGGTAGGGCTGGCTGAGTGGCCGTCGCCAAACGAGGCCCCACTCGGGCAACTTATTTCCGAGACCCGAGGAGACCTGTCGTGTGCACTGGGCCAGGACCACTCGACGACTAAGTTCAGTGACGGAGCGCGCCCTCCACCCCCTGGCAGTTTTCAGAGGGCGAGTCAGGGGCGTGCGCCCCGTGCACCCGCGCCCGCCTGGTGCCAAAGCACGCTCCTCGCGCGCCACTCCCGTTGCCAAAGGGAGCGCAATCCCCGTGGGCGCTCGGGGGCCGCGCCTGCGGCTGCCGACAGGACTTGGGCGGGGCTCCAGCGGGCCCCAGGGAGCCCCTAGTCGGCTCGGCTTCCTCCTGCCCTTCCCCCACCGCACTCGCCCCATCTCTGTGAGGTAGACCCGCTCAGCGAGGCTGGCAGCTGCCAGGGCACCCGCTGTGGCCCAAAGAAAGGCCAGGGCCAGTCAGCATTTTCCATGTTGGCGCGGAACTAGTTGGGGAACTGGCAGCCGCCAGCACGGATCGGCTGCTGGTCTACTGAGGCCCCGCCGACAGGTCCTGTGGCCTGGGGTCAGGAGACCTGGGTTCCAAGCTGTGTGGCTTCAGTACCAGTGCTTCCACCTCTCTGGACCCCGTGCGCCCCACCTGTAAAATGGGTAACGGTAATATGTATGTCACCAGCCATGGGGGAGCACCACGGAGTCAAGAAACAAAGTTATAAATTATCTCTTTCATCTTCACTTCCACTCTGTCCCCACCAAACTCCCAGCTTTGGTCCCTAAGGGAGGTGATCAGGAAGGCTGAAAGGACAGCAAGTCGTGGTCAGTTTACCCTCAGACAAGCAGATTTCCCTCTTTATCATCCCCCAGCCAAACTCCTCCCCCTCAACCCCATTTAAGAAACTTTTCTAAGGAGCGAGGTCCCCACAGAGCCACTAAGAGATTGTCCTGCTGCTGGCTATTTTGGTCCAAATACCCTGGAATTGATAAGCTGGACCAAAATAACCCAGGGAACAGCTGTTGGGCAACAGGCCCTCAGAGACCCTGCCCTGGCCCCTGGCCCTGATGCAGGCTGGTGGAGGCTCAGATTCTAAAACTACAAAGCTAAGCCCCAGCTTTTTTCCAAAGGTACATGGTGGAGTCTTGATGCCTTCCGATGGATCAAAAACCTGAGCCTCTGGGACTGAGCCAGCGGCTCAACAGATGAGGAGTTATCTCCCTAGGAGTCCTGGGGAGGGGGGAACCCGGAGGCACTTTGGGTGCTGAAGCTCTTTCCCTGTTTACACTCTAGGCCTCCACTCTTCCAGAGTCCCCAGTTTGCCTCTGTAGCACCCAGCTGCAGGGGCTCAGCCCCCATCACCTAGAAGAGGCAGGTGCTGGGGGAATTGCCTGAATCCCCCTAGAGTGGGTGAGAATACCCAGGCTGCATACAAGATGCAGTAAGGAAGTGTCAGACCAAGCGCAGGCAGGTGGCAGAATTAACAGGTCCCCCTTGTTTGTTGCAACTAACTCTCCAGGAACACCCTGGAACAATCTGTTCTGCCCTCTACCTTTCCAATCTCAGCGTTGGTTCTGGCTGCTCCCTCCATTACTAGGGGAGCCTGTTTATTACTGGGGTGAGGCCTCAGCATCCTTGCTTCCTGCTATCTGCGTTTGGTTCGGCTGCTGTCTTGCACATGTATGCTCGAGTGCCTGTGTGTCTGAGTGTGCACCAGCCCTCCCTGCCCAGTGGTCTGGTTGGCTGGAGCCCTGGCCTGGGATTCAGGCCCTTGGACCTGGTCCTGGTCCCACCACGAGCCACAGTACCTTTGACAAACCACTGGATCTGCCTGGGGAAGTAATTCCCAGCCTGGGGTCCCTGGACCCCTTGAAGATAAAGTCTTTGCAGGATTTCACAAAAATCTGGTGAAAATGGGCCTTTCCCTCTGAGTGGGTCACCCAGAGTAAATGCTGCAATTGTGGACAATGAAAACTCAGAGGTAGCCCTAGTTCTTTTGTGTTGAGCAGAAACCGGCACTCACGGGTGACTCTGATGGATGAAGACAGAGACGAATTTCTGCTTAATAAACGCAGAGCACTTACCAAGGGCTTGCCAAGAGGGGGCTGCGTGGTAGTAAAACAATGAAAGGGGTCCCTGGTAATAAAAAAGTTGAGAAATACCACTCTTGGCCTTGATTTCTTCATCTTGAAACCAGAGAGAAAATACCTTGTCTTTCCCCTTCCACAGATGGCATGAGGCCCAGGTGAGAAAATAGTGGTAGGGAACGTGATCCGAAAAACGTTTGGAACACACTGCATATAACAGTGGCCATAAGTCTTGCTACGGCAGGAACTTTTTCTTCTTGCTTTGAGTGCCCCCAAACTCCCTTGAATCCAAATCTAAGCATTTTTTAATCGTTAATATCAGCCGGACCAGACATGGCTAAGGTTTGTGGGGAGGAAAGGGTCCCCATATTCTAGGACTTCCATCCCTTGGGAAAATGCAAGCTTTGCCACCTCTGATTTTCCCCCAGCAAGGAAAACATAGCTGTGACCTCAACAAGGTCACGCTGTGAGTCAGTGATAGCTGCTGGAAATAGAACACAGGCACCCTGACTCCCCAGCTGCTCCACTCACCCTGCTCCCTCCCCAGGAAGGGGGCCCCTTACAGCTCGAGGAGGAACTGTGCAGGTGACATGGAGAAGAGACCTTCAGACTCAGCTTGTCAGTCCCGTCTGCATTTGTTCTCGGAGTCAACGCGCTTTGTGATTCCTATTCAAGAGGCTCCACACAGGGGTGTGGCAAATACCCAAGGTATCCTGATGTTTTCAAAGGTGACGTCATGCCTTCCCCAGCTGAACACGCTGAATCCTCACCCCTGTTCTGTGCCCCTGGAGCTCCGGAGCTCTTCTTGTTTTGCCTTCTCAGTGGCTCATGTCCGACTCCCCATGAGGCCTTGGGGAGTTATGTGGATGGCGGTTCACCAGGAAACCCCCCCGTATGGATCCTGGTCTCTGTAAGCAAAAACAACCCAGCAATGAGATTTTCTCCTTTGGTTGCCAGACTAGACTGACTTCTATATTAGCCAAAATTCTAGGCCCTAAATTGTAAACAAGACGATGCCAGTGTGGTATGTGCAGGAGTCTGATTTTAGGGGCAGATGCTAAGCTTGAGGGATAAGAGTGTGTCTGGTGTTTGGTGATGTCATTTGGGTCAGTGGTGTTTATCACCTCTTTGAGCAACTGGCTGACCTGGGTAGGAGGCATGAGGACACACCACGGGCCCCAGGAAAGGAGATTTGCTCTGGACCTTTGCCTGGGGCAGCGTGACTTGATGGACCCAGGTCTCTGCTTGATGGACCCATGGACACTGCTATGTCTCTGTCTCTCCAAACCGGCCAAACCCAAGCTCCTCCAGGTTCCCACCTACTGCTCTTCCTGGCCATCACCACCAGGGGGCATCATCTGCTGCCTGCTTGGGGGAGAACTGTCTCCTTAGGGGAGCAGCTCCATCTCCTCTCCACTAGGTCTAGCGGGGGTGAGAGCAGCAATAAAACATGCTTCTGTTTTGCTACTCGCTGGCAAGCCTGGAGCCCCTTTTTAGAACCGGAAGATGAATCTTCAACCAGCCTAGATGGGGGGGGGGTCTGCTTAGGAACATGGGTTTGGAATCAGACAGACCTGGGTCAAATCCTGGCTGTCCCGTTCACTGGCTGTCACCTTGGGCAAGTTAACTTCTTTAAGCCTCAGTTTTCCCATCTGTGAAATGGGGTATACTAGTGCCTACTTCGCTGGGTTGTTATGGGGATTAAATGAGATATCTATGAAGTGCTTAGCAGCGAGACTGACACAATAAATGGTAACCACATAGTTATTTCTCTATCTTTTCACCTATAGCAGGTAAATATTTCATGGAGGTAGTATTCTTCAGGTAAAGAACTTGTGTTTGCCTCTCTGGAATTTATTTGTTAGGGATACCCTAACACTCTGGGCCTGGGTTAACTCTCCCTGCCCCCCTATTCCACACTCCAACTGTAGGCCATCTGAGACAGACAAATACACCTCTCAGCTGTCTCCAGCTCTGGCTGACTTTGTGAGCACAGTTATAGGTGAGTGTCCCCCCCCACCCCCCCCACCCCCAGCTGGCTGGCTTGGTTGGTCTGAGCGTGGGCAGACTAATGAGACCGAGGACATGGGGTCAATCCCTCAGCCTGGCGCAAGAAGACATCTGTTCTCTGCTCACGGCCGGTGCTCTTAACGCTGGCCAGCCATCTAGCAAATGTGTGACCTTGGGTAAGGCCGGAAGAGGATGGGGTAGTGCCACCCTGTCTCTCCCAGGAAGAGAAAAACACAGAGCACACATCCTGAGATTCAGAAGCACTGTCATCCCAGGCAGGCAGGAGGCACGAGTCACAGCAAGCTCACAAGTCATCCTGCTTCTAGTTCACTGGCCCCCACCTCCTCTCCGTTGGTAAGACCCTCAGTTCTCCTTCTCTGCCTCTCCACTGTTAACCTTTTTAGTCTCAACTGGCATCTTCTTTTACAGAGGTCTCCACTGGCTGTCCTGGGTCTACTTTCACCCAACCCCCACTCACACTCCATAGATATCAGATCACGTCACCTCCCTGCTCAGACACCTCCAATGGCTTCCGGTGTGTGGCAGGGAGACTTCTTCTAAGATGACCCCCAATGACCCCCACCTCCTGGTATTCCTTTAGTGGGGACAGGACCTGTGACTTGCTTCTAATGAGTAGAATCTGACCAACATGACAGATGCCATTTTGCAATTAGGTTACAAAGACGGTGACTTCCATCTTGCTCTCAGATGCTCTCTCTTGCCTCTTTGGCTTGTGGGCTTTGATGAAACAAGCTGCCGTATTGGAGAGGCCCGCATGTAAGGAACTGAGGATGGCCTCAGACCAACAGCCCTTGAGGAACTGAATCCTGACACCAACCACGTGGACTTGAACCAGAGCCTTCCCAGTGCGACCCTGAGATGACTACTGCCCTGCTGCCATCTTGACCCTGAAGTGGAGGACGCAGCAAAGGCATGCCCAGATTCCTGACCGACAGAAACTAAGATTAAAAACGGGTTTTGTTTCAAACTGCTAAATTTGGGGGTAAATTGTTACACAGCAATACCTAGCTAATATACTGGTGCACTTGGAATAAAATCCTACTAGACTCGGAGTGATCTGGCCCCAGATGCCTCTCCCATCCCATTTGGGATCACTCTGCTCTTGCCTCAGCACCATCCAGCCACTCTGGTCCTTTTGTACATCTCTCTAATTCACCACATTTGTTCCCACTCCGTCACCTTTGCTTGTGCTGTGCCTTGTGGCTGAAACACTCCTGCCAGCTCTTGGCATGGTCGGTGACATTTGGTTATTCAGGTGGTCGCAGCCCAAATGTCATCTCCTCGGACTGGCCTCCTCTCTCCCCAGTCACTCTTTATGCTACCACTTTGTTTGATTTTTTTCAAAGCATGTGTTACCACCTGACAGGACCTAGACTGTTTGTTTACTTATTCACTGTGCCTTCCGCAACTAAGCTGGCACTCTTATGAGGGCCACTATGTTGTCCGAGTTCTTGGAATCAGCCCTAGAACATAATAGGCACTCAAGAAACGTTTACTTACCTGATTACTACCTACAAATGATGCTTCTCAACAAGGCGACCAGTTTTTCAGTAGCTTCCGGTGGGATCTCACCTGGAGAGGCCCATCCGTCGCCTCTGGAAAAGCAAGGACCTTCATCCCTTCAAAGGTGGCTTTGGCTCCGATCCTGCAGAGAGAAAGGGATGTGTGTGTGGAGCACAAAGTGTTCCAGCTGTACCCCTGAAGTCGTCTGGGAATTTGGGACCCCTCTAACCACATTTCTAGGTCCTCTTAACTCCATGAAAAGCATGTAGCGTCCCATAAATGGCCTTATCACATCCATCTTCGCGCTCCACACACACCCTCTTTCCATCTTGCCTCTTACCACATTCCAAATGTGGCTCAAGGAAACCTGGCTTCCTCCAGGGAGTCTTCCAGAATTGCCCTGGATAATTCCGTGGTCCTGTTATTCTCTATCCTGAGAGAATAGGTGCCATGCTAGGTAGTATGAAGATACAAAGATGGACCAGGCACTGCCCCATGCTTAAGGAGCCATGGCTCAGGAGGCAGCCATAAGAAGAAATAACCACAATTTGGTTAGAGCTTAGGACTTACATATCAATCTGTAAAACTCCAACTCTATACTGTTTTTTTAAGTGCATTGAAATAGGGCAGTAAACTTGGGTAGCGTCAGAGCTGAATGCATCTGCTGTTGGATGAGTCAGCCTGCATTCAAATCCTAGTTCCATCACTTCTAGGCCGCGCTTCTCCTGCAAGTGAGGTAGTCTGTCTAAGCCTCAGTTGCTTCATCTGTAAAGTGGGGACTCATAGTATCCACCCTGTAGGGTTATTGTGAGGATTAAAAGAGATAATGTGCAAATTAGCCTGTGGTACAACATCTGAGGGGGTACTCAATAAATAAGTAGCATCCTGACACTGTCATCCGTTTGGACACCTCCAGCCACGAACGTCTGTTGCCTGCTTAATATTCACAAGGAAGGCATTGTGCTGAGTCCTGGGGAGACGAAGAAAAGAATAGACAGCCTCAGTTCTCAGGTGACTCACAATCTCCTTGCAGAGATGGGACACACAGCAGCGGCAGACAACAAACAAGCAAAGGACAGGTTCTATACGGTAACTGCCAAACCAGTCTCGTGGGTTCATAAATGTCACCAGCATTTGGAGGAGTCAAGGATGCCTGGGCTGACGTGACTGGGAAAAGGTACATCTTGACACCATTAACCATATTTTCCAAATCACATCTCGGAGCACATGGCCATGTGGCTTCATGCTTCTGTACCCTGGCACACAGTGTTCCCTCTGCCCATCCACCTGGCAAGCTCACGCTCACCCTTCAGGACACCATGCATTTCTCCAGGTGGCCTTGACCTTCCCAGGTGCAGCCAAATGTTTCCTCCTTTGCATCTCTTGCTCTCCGGGCTTCAATGACTGTCCCTTGCGTGTGGCGTGGCATTTATTAATGACAAGTTTGCCTCCCCTGCTGGATCGTTAGTGAGCTCTGGTGTGATAAGAAACAGGTCCCTGTGAACAAGGACAGCAGGAAAAAACTCTTGTGAGCAAAGATTGTGTCTTTTGCATCTTTGAATGCTGGAACCCGACATAGGGCCCTGCGTAGGGCAGGTGCTCAATGTCATTGCCAAATGAATGAGTGAGTGCGTGCATGTGTGAATGAATGATGCTGCCAGATGGAATGTTGGAAAGCACAAGAGAGAGGGGCCTCTGTAATTATGCTTCAGAACTGCTTGTTCAACCCCACAAATCCGACACTCTCCTCAGTCCCCCACTTCCCGCCAGGTGGTTTTCTCTCCTCGCTCACTCCTCCCTTCACAAGAATACTGATGGTGACCTGAGCACTCTCCTTAACATTTACAAGACTGTGAAGCCCCTTTGCACCCACCACTTCAGTGGGTCCTCAAAGCGGTTGTCAGGTGGGCAGGCCATGGGTCCCGGTGTCCATTTTACAGAAGCCAAACGAGACTCAGCTATATCACTGACTACTCAGCTTTTCACAGCTGGTGAGCCGCCAGGAGCTTTGACACTTCAAACCCAAGCGCACGTTTCCTTTTGCTGTCATGATAATGGTAGGGGGGTAGATGGCTGCTGATGGGATGGACTGCTGGTTGGATGTAGGGCCTCAGAGCCTGGAATTTTAAAGTTTATTTTGGAGCAGCCACACATATGTGATCTCAGAGCAGTACTTCAGCTGTCCTCACTAGCCTCCTCTGCCCTCCCCCAAATCACACCGCAGACATGCGCACCCCCCCACATGTGCACCTCCCTGTGGCCATCCCACCCTCCTTCCAGGTGTGGGTCTGTCTGGAGGGCAGATGGGAAAGATGACATAACCCGAAGGGGTAGTTTAAAGCCCCCAGAATTCTTTCTAGTAAACTGCGGAGGCACACAGGAGGCTATTTTTATGTGAATTTGTATATGATTTGCATACATTTGCATGTATTTCCCCAAACCATCACACTGAGTTCATGAAACAATTAAAGGTGAACCCACTTCATCTGTGCCAGCCAATCGCAAAGCAGACACATCTACTCTCCAAGCTGTCATCGCTTCTTTTCCCTGAAGTTTCTTCTAATTTAATATGAAATCATTTTCAGAATTATAGAAGACCTCAAAGGCTGCAGAAAACACCATATGCAATAATAATAACAACAATATCTAACATTTACTGAGCACTTACTATGTGTTAAGCATTGCTCTATGAAGTGTAAATATAATCTAAATCTCCTCAACAACCCAAAAAATAGGTCCAATTACTATCCCCATTTTACAGGTGAGGACACTGAGGTCCACGGGCTTAAGGTCACTGGCAACCGCCAGTGATTCAAACATGGGCAGCCTAGTTCCATTCATTTATGCAGCAAATATTCGTTTGAGCCCCTACTATGAGCCAGACAGTGTTCTAGGCATTGGGAACACGGCAGCAAACAAAAAAGACAAAGTCCCAGCTGTCACAAAGCATTCGTGTGCATTAGTTAGGGTAAGACTGGGTTTCTAGAATCAAGAGACCCCAAAAGGTACTAAACAACAAAGAAGTTGTGACCTGCTCCACGGGGACATTGGGTAGAAACCAAGTTCCTTCCAAGTCTTCGCTCTGCTAAGCACCTATGACGTTGTCTTCGCTGCTTGGATGAACCTGGGCTGCAGCTGCCACGTCCCCCTGTAGCCAGCAGGAAGGTGGAAGGGACACAGAGGAGCCACCCCTAGTGTGCTGAAGCCCAGGTCTGTGGGGAGAAGCAACTGTCATTTCTATGTCCTTTCTGCGAGGGAAAGCTAGTCCTGCAGCCTCAGCCAGTGTCAAGAGGGGCTAAGCAATGGGGTCTGGCCAAGGCCGAGGAATTAGGAGAATGGATGTGGGTGTGTGGGCAGCCAGTCTCTGCCACAGAATTACAGTCACTGAGCAAACAACTAGATTGGATGACGTCAGAGAACGATAAGTGCAATGAAGAAAAACCGAGCAGAGGCAGGGGCTGGAGGGCGACTCAGTCACGTTTTTAGACAGTCAGGAGTTTTCAACCACTGTCCTTAGCTGTCCCCCAACCATACCCTTGTTCAGAGTGACGATGATGAAGGCACGGGAGAGCCCCAAGCCCCACCTGAACCAATAAGGTCAATTCACACCCAGCTGAGTAACCAGGTGCTCCGACCCAGCAAGAGTTTACTGGACTTGACCTTCATGCCTTCCAGCAAGGTATTTTTATTCGTCATCTCATTCTCATTTTAAAAATCCTTTAAGGTAGCTAGCTAGGGCAAGTATTGGTGAAGCCCTTTGACAATGGGGAACTGGAGGCTTGAGAATGTTCGTTCCAGTCAGCATATAAACTGTACTGAACGTCTATGTGCCAAGGAACTAGGATATAAAGATAAATGGGATGCGGTTCCCTCAGATACCCTAACAGGTAGCTCAGTATAGTATGCAGACATATAAGCAAATAATTTGTAAAACATACTATGTTAAAAGTGTGTACAAAACACAGTGGTACGGAGGAGGAAGGGAATAAACATTCTACCTGAATTGGAGGGATCAGACAAGGTATCACAGAAGAGGTGAGGGTGGATCAAGGTTTTGAAGGATGAATAGGAGTTCTACAAGCAGGTGGGGAACCTGTTCCAGAGAAGGCAAATATGTTCCAGAGAGAGGACTTGTGTACATGAAGGCACAGAATTCTTAGGAAACGCTTCAGAATCTGGCCATGAACATTTGAGAAAGGCTCACAACATCTCAAATCGATGTTGGAAAGTAACCTGGCCTCCCGATTCCTAGTCCATGCTAGTTTTTGACCTTCCTTTGTAGCTGTCCCATGGTCTGGTGGACCAATCCCTGGGTGTTGTACCGGCATTTGAAAAGCTCTGATTACAGAGCTGCTGTTCCCATGCATTCATCCAATAATACTGAGTGAGTACCTTTGAAATGGATGCAACCATTGGGGATACAGTGACAATGCAACCTGGCCTGATTCCCAACGTGAGAGAGGGGGGAGGCACAATCTTTAACTCACTTTTAAGTTCTCTTGTCCTTGGTCTCGTCTCTAAAGGAAGGTTCTTGGGCTAGATGATGTCTAAAGTTCCTTCCTGGGGTGCCTCGTCCTCCTTCATGGCTGTGTTGGGGACACAGATGAAATGAACCTCTTGCAAGGGCTTAACCTCACTCCTCCTCCGGTGAGGGCCCCTCCCCTAGTGGACTGTTTTCATTGTCGCCCCACCATCCTTTTCTCTTCTCTTCTCTTCTCTTCCCAGTGACTCTCCTGTTGAATGTAGCTCCTCCTCATTCTCCGCCTGGTGTTTTGGCTACTGATCTGATGAAGACTCTTTCCTTGACCAGACTCTGATCAGGCTCCCCTGAACTCTTTTTCCGCTAGGCCCACCCTTGGACATATCCTGAAGAGCCCCGGGTTAGCAAGAATCCTGCGACCAGAACCCCCCTCCCTCAATAGCCGACCAAATTCCTTACCCCCACCATCCTCCAGGGGATGTCTGACCCCCTGGCCTGTCTTCAGCAGGAACCCTGTTAGGTCAGGTTAGCCAGGATCCACCCAACCCCTGATGTTTCCTCTTAGCAATTTTCCCTCCACTGACTTCCCATCCTGCTTCTTGGCTATAAATTCCCACTTTGTCTGGTTGTATTAGGGGTTAAGCCCAATTTCTCTCCCTACTGCAAAACGCCACTGGAGCAGTCCCCTTCCTCCTGCTGTAGTCCTGAATAAAGCCTTCCTTACCGTTTTTAACAAGTGCCATGAATAATTAAACAGACTCCACCCCAGCTCCAGGTGATTGGCTCAGGCCTGAACACATGACTCAGTATCTCCAAGAAGATGCCAGCAGCTGTTCAGCTGGAGCATCCTGTCCCCACACTGAGGTGCAATGCTATGGGGGAATGGTGCTTGCAGCTGCTGGGGTCTTTTGGTGACCACAGTGAGCATTTATTAAGCACCTGCTGGGTGGAGCCTGTGGACAAACTGATGAGAAACAGAGTGCAGGGCCGGTGAAAAGCTGCGCAGTCTCTCCAGACCTCTCAGTTACACGGGCCAATAGAGGCCTGCTTTGTGCTTGAGCCAATTTGAAGTCTGAGTTGGGTTGTCTGTCTCCTGCAAGTTGGAAAATAACAACAGCAGCAGCAGACAATGGATACCGTGTCCCTAGGAGCCGGCAGCTTCACAATTGTTTCAACCTCACACTAGTTGTCAGTGCCTTTGATTCGAAGAAGCCTTGGGGAAAAACCATGGGAACACTTAGAAAAACCACGCCCAATGTGAGATGCATTGACGGAGGACCGGCAGGCTCCCCTTTGGATACTGTAGAGTAATAAAGACTATATCTGGTCTCTGTCCCCATTCCTAGGGCAGAGGTCCTAAAACCCTTGGAGCTTCCTGAGTGATAGGGGTGTCTTTTGTTATTCACAATGAGCCCCTGGAGATCACACCTGCGTCTGTGCTAACGGGATGACTCAGTGTGGGGCCCCTAGGTAGCCTCAGAATGGAGCTGGTCACCAGCAACACCGAGTGGTTGGAAGGCAAGAATTTTGAGCCCTAACCCCTGACCTTCAGAGAGGGGACAGAGGCTGGAAATTGAGTTCTAGAAAAACTTTTGAGCAGTTTGATTCAGAGAGCTTCTGGGTTGGTGAGCACATGTAGGTGCTGGGGGGGGGGGGAGCGGGGGGGGGGCGTGGGGGACACTCCCAGAGAGGGAG
Source organism: Rhinolophus ferrumequinum (assembly GCF_004115265.2). NCBI lineage: Eukaryota > Metazoa > Chordata > Mammalia > Chiroptera > Rhinolophidae > Rhinolophus > Rhinolophus ferrumequinum. The sequence continues at coordinate 8,844,183 of NC_046292.1, forward strand.
TGGAAGCTCTGCACACACACACCCCTCGCCCCCATGCATCTCTTCCATTTGGTTATTTCTGAGTCGTGTCCTTTATAACAAATGGGTAAACAGAAGTCAAACATTTTTCGAAGTTCTGTGAGCTGTCCCAGTAAATTATCAAGCCTGAGGAGGGAGTCATGGGAACCCTGATTTATAGACAGTCAGTCAGAAGTTCAGGTGGCCTGAGACTTACAGCTGGTGTCTGAAGTGGGGGCAGTCCTGTGGGATTGAGCCCTCCAAGTTGTGGGATCTGCCTCTAACTCCAGGTAGACAGCGCCAGAAACGAATTGAATTGTTGGACCCGCAGTTGCTGTCCAAAGAATTGGAGAATTGTTTGGTGTCAGAGGAAACACATCAGAGATATAAAAGAGAGGTCATTGCAATCTTTCCTTTTGTTGATTTGTAATTCTTAGGAAAATTGACCAAGAAAACACACAATTAATAGCTAGCAGTTCACAATCTCATGATATCAGAAATGGAATTTAAGGAGGTCCCAAGGAGCACACCCAGCTCTGCTTTCTCTTCCCCAGACAGCACCGAGGTGAGCACACCTCAAGGCCCTGAAGTGGCTGATTTCTCATGCGTGTGGAGCGCGGCACACGTGGTTCTCATTCCTGCCGCCACCTCTTGTGACTTGGGCACCTCCCCCGCCACCTTCCCCCCCCCACCCCGTGTTTCCACTCCCTCCTCTGTACAATGAGGAGAACACATTCCTCAAGAAGCATTGCTGAGATGACTTACAGAAACAAAGCTTTGTTTGGGTGTCTGATACTTTGTTTTCCCCCCAAACGCCATCATTTGCCTCAGGCCAGACTCATTCACTTTCCTGGCCCTTCTTTGCAGTAGATAAGCTTATCAGAGTTTGGGAGGTCACACTAGTCTGCTGTGGACGTCACACTAGCTCTCTCCCCAGCAGTTTACAGACGAGGTACATTTGGGTTTGTTGATGAACGGGGTGGAGCAGGCCTCAGAAGTGACCAGGTGGCAGAATGGAAAGGTGAGTAGACACAGATAAACCTGAAATTACTCCAGGAAAGGAATAGATTAAGCTCAATGAGCTAATGATATGTGTAAAGATCATGGCAGTCAGCAAGCGTTTATTGAGCACCTCCTATGTACACGAAGAGCCCTACACCAGCCCGGGACCAGGTACTCAGGAAGAGAGGAAGGTAGTGGGAGGCGCATTTCTGAGCCACAGGCATGGGTCCTTGGTTCTCAACAGTCCCTGAACTCTACTCTTCACATGGTTAGCTCATCGTGGAAACGCTCTTACTCACCGCTGGATTCCAAGGGGAAGTACTCAGGCAGGGCCACTCAAATCAGATTGGCGATGCTCGATTTGGAAACTCTCCAGGGTCTATCAGAAGGCCAGCCATTCTGATCCTTTAGGGAGCAAATGACCTCAGTCGAGGGGTGGATTTCATCACCTGAAAGGGTGAGAAGAGGTGAGCGGGAAGCTTCATAGGAAGCGACACGTAATCACCAATTCCCCAGCCTGTTCCAGGCCCTACACGCAAAGTCCCTCGGGGCATCTGGCTTACCCTTCAGCCCCAAACGCAAGGCGCACACACACACACACACACACACAGTGAATCGAGGCCTTTTTCTCAGCTTAATCACAAGCCCTGCAAGAGCAGAAAGTGAGTTCTGCATCTTGATGCTCCATTTCCCTCTCCTGATTAGTTATTCAGGAGCTGTTGATGGGTGACACTTGCCTTGGAGTCGTGGTGACTTTCAATATCCTGAAGTACAGAACTTAGGGAGGGAGTCCTCGGTGCCGAATGACAATGCATCTTGAAAAAAGCAAAAAGGAAAATTGCTGCCTTGAAAATAGGAATGTATGTCTTTGATGAGACAGCACCTTGCAGATGAGACTCTCAGAAAAAGAGGTTTTGAGGTGATTGTTTCTGAAAAATTGTATCTGTAGATAGGCAGCTATTTTGCCAAACTCATTGTCTGATTATGAAGGAATGAAGGAACAGAAAGGGGACAAGGGGACTTTTCATCTCATCTGGGATACGCATGTCGCTCATTTTAGGGAAGAGATGTGTTCCTGAAAAGTTAACTGCAAATTGGCATTTTTAGAGCCTAAATCACTTTTTTCCCATTACCTTCCTTGCAAAAATGGGTCCTCAGAATATTCGTAAGCTGTAGGATGTAATAAGACCACAGCTCAGATTGTAGCAAACCTTTTAACATGATCACTTTTATAGCTGGAACTGGCCATTTTCTTACATTAAAAACATTACATTTCAAAAAAGCTGAAAAACATGAAATAAAATAGCTCGGGTTATTTCTCTATATGGTACAACAGTCTCAATGTCAGCCACCATTTCCTGGGTAGTTTGTAAGTTTGGGGCACCAGGCAAGGCATTTTCACCTGGTGTCTAATTTAATTCCCAGCACAATCCTATGAGCTAGATATTTTTTCCGTTTCTGATGCAAAAATAAAATTTAAGGAGATTAAGTAACTTACCCATGTTCATACATTGGACGTGGCAAAGCTGGCATTCAAACCATGTCTGGATCACTCTAGGTTTGGTGTACTTTCCCCTCCATCTGGTTTAAAGATCCAAAGCAAGAAACCAAATAAACAATAATGACAACAGCCTCAGCTGCTGAATGAAACAGAACACCACCCCAGGTTCTGACAGGCTCCTTTCTCAAGAGTCCTCCTGTAGGAGGCTGAGAAACTAGTCATACCTTTGGCTTTTGTAGGAGAAGGAAACATTTTCCCTTCTTCTCATCTAGGTTCTTTGGTGGGTCTAATAGCTAAATTAACATAAGACAGGTTAACAGGAGAAAATCAAATGTTATTTCATATGTACAGATGAAATGGGGTCCTAGGAAGTGAAAAACGCAGGCAGTTATATTGCCTTTTAAACAAGGAAACAATACATTTGTGAAGAATTGACAAAACAAAGGGGTTTGGGCTTGGAGTAGCTAATTAGTGAAGAAGGAACAAGATTTGTTTATACAGGCTTCTCAGCCCTGAATTCCCTGTGTCTGGTGATGGAGATGCCTTCTACTCTCCTAGCACAGGGAGGTACTTTCACATGGAAGATTTATTTCCTGCTTTTAGGGGGACAAAGGAGGGTCAAGGGGTCCTTCTTGCAGCTGTTGTTTCTAAAGTACCTTTAATTCAAAATAATCAATATGCCGAAGTGGCATATTTTGGGGTGGCATATTTTCCTCCCGTTCAGTGTTTAGATCTCAAGTCCAAACCATGTATGAAATCTGTTGGCTTTCATAACAGCTTGTGTGAGGCTGACACGCAAGGGTGGTAAGACAAAGACTCCGCCACTCAAAACCCAACTGGAAAGGAGCAAGGGGAGACCATGTCTGTGAACGACATATCTGGAGTGAAAGGGCTCAACTGCTGAAAACCTCCCAAGGCTTGCAGAGTCTGGGGAGCCTAAGCTGGTGGGTACAGCAGTGGTGTGGTAGCCAGCCTCCAAGTTGGCCCCCAATGGTCCCCTCCTGGTGTTCACATCCTGTGGTTTCCATGACTAATAGCTTATGGTAAGTCAGTTCTAGTACGAGATTATGTAAAGGGACTACTTCCATCTCAGACATCACTCTTGCTTTCTCTCTCTCCAAACACTCTCACGAGGGGAAGCCAGCTGCCGTGTGGTGAGGACACTCGGGCAGTATGTAGAGAAGCCCATATGGCAAAGAGCTGGCGTCTCCTACCAACAACCACATGAGGGAGCTTGAAAGCAGAGTCTCCAGCTCCACGTGACAGCAGCCCACGTGACATCTCGGCTGTAACTTCCAGAGAGATGGTGAGCCAGAATCACCCACCTAAGCCACTCCTGGGTTCCTGACCCACAGAACCTGTGAGATAATCAATGTTTGTTGTTTTAAGCTAAGTTTGGGGATCATTTATTTTGCAGAAATAAAAAATAAACACAAGTTGTTTTCAAAGTTTCACCGTTGTTGATATTAAGCCATACCTGGACGGGTTGTACGCATCCTGGACAATTCCTCTTCGCCTTCCTCTAACTCAGTTTACCCCCTCACCCTCTTTATTTTGAATAATTTCATTAAGGCACGAAATCTCAACTCAGGGCCACTGAATACGAGAGTGCAATTAGCCATTGCACTAGTGCAGGGGACAGCAGTTTACGTGAACGGTGCCGCTGAAGGTGTGCGGTGTACAGCCTGCACGGCTCTATGTGGCAGCCCTGCCAGCCCTGTGCCACAAAAAGTGCCTGATGCCAAGTTTTTCTGCTGGACGGAGCACATGGGGTAATTCCTCCAAAGATTACAGGCGGGGTGGTGGGGGTGGGGGTTTGGGGTGGGAAGGTGATTTGTTTTCACTGGGCCTGGCGGACTCATCTTGAGGTTATCGGCAAAGTCCAGGGACTTAGGTCATTATCTTTCTTTCTGTCTCAGGAAAACACCTGCAAGGCGTGTGTGGGGGGGGGTTGTCGTGAGCTCGGCCACTGGCGTGGCACAAACAAGTCCAGTCCCAACTGTCCATGTCATTAACTGAGCGACTCAGCACATGGCTTCACGTCCCTCCAGGACTCAGATTCCTCAGCTGTCAAATGGGAATAAGAGTACCCCCCACCCCCTCGCCCCCATGGCGTGGCTGGAGGTTACAGTGAGTTCACATACGCAGGGCACCTACTTCACTGTCTGCACCCCAACAACAGCAATTACTATTATTATCACTGGGTCCCCCAGGTGAGCCCCCGCACCCCCGCTTGTTGCACAGCGGATACTCAATAAGGATTTCTTGAATCAATGGAATGAAAGCCGCCATAGCTCAACAACCAACAACGATGACGAAGATAAAGCCATACTTGAAACTGAACAGTACAAAGCATATAGCACCACAGCCTGAACTCTGCCATTTTTTCCACACAGGAGAAATGTCAGAAGAAAAGAAACCTCATGTGTTGGCAAAATACAGACCGAGAGGCAGCCGCTATGTGGTTCCAGGTGCCCTTTGGAGGGCTCGGGATAATTCTAACCTGAAGATGGACATGCAAACATTTAGTCAATAACTTCAGCCTGACTTAAGTTGAATCAAGCTGCCAAGCGCCAGGAAGCTATAAACAGCCCTGCCTGGCTGCTCAGCCCTCCCTCTGCCTCCGGGATTGTGTCTGAAAGGCTTCTGGACACAACTTGGATCAACTGCTGACGTCAGAGGGGAATTCACTCCCCCTGCTCTGGTCTAGAATTTCACAGCTCGTCCCCTAGGAAAGACTGGGCCACGGGTGGGGCTCCTCTGGACAGGTGGCCAGGGAAGGCCCCTCTGAGGAAGTGACATCTGAGCCGAGACGACCTGGATGACTGAAGGAGCCAGATGTGCCAAGAGCAGAGTGTTCAACGTAGAGGCAGGACTGACCACACAATTCATGGGGTCCTGGGCAAAATGAAAACGTGGGCCCTCCTTCAAACCGATTAAAAATCCCAAGATGGCGAGAGCAGAGCATTAAACAAAGCGTGGGGCCCCTGCAAGCCCAGGCCCCTGTGTGGCTGCATGGATCTATGCCCAAGAAGCGAGTCCTGGTACGAGTGCTTGGTCTGAGAGCTTGGATGGGCTTGGAAAGTTCCGGAATTAGAAAGAAAGCCAGTGTGCCTGGAGGGCAGAGGGCCTGAGAGGTGGTCAGAGAGGTGTGTGTGTAGGAAAGATGGATCTGCAGGCTTTGGAACCTAGGAGAGGGGTGTGACTGGGGGCTTCCCACGACGGAGGTACTTGATCTGATGAATATTTGTAAAGAGTCGACTGGCCACTGGGTGGAGGCTGGTGTGTCGTGGGGTCTGAGGGGAAGCAGGGAGCCAGGTTAGAAGGCAGAGATGGTGGCGGCGGTGGCGGTGGCGGTGGAGGAGATGGACAGGCCCAAATTGCCCACAGTGCTGTCAGTTTTATCTGAGGGCCTTCACTCATCCCCTGCCCTCTGTTTGAAATCTCCACGTGCCTTGCATCGTCAGGACCTCTGCCTCGAACACCTTGATTACCCACAGTCACCACATAACTCCACTGCAGAAGCCACCCCCTCAGTGAAGCCTGGCCCGCAGGCTGGCACCTGCCCCTAGATAGCACCCACCTCCCCAGCCTTACAGGGAAATCCTTTGTTTCCAGCAGGGTGCCCGGCACATGGTGGTTCGTGCTCAATAACGAGTTGTCAAGGGAGTGAGTGAAACAGGGCCCTGCTCCAACCAGGCAACTCTGAGCCTAGACCTTGACCTGAAGAAGGAGTCTTCTATTTCCAAACCCAGCACGTTTCCCTCTCATTAGATGTTTAAAAAAAAAAAAAAAAAAAAAAAAGTCTAAAAAAGAAAGAGAAGAAGCTGGCATCGGAGGCTGTGGCACCCAAATTGCACCCTCTGACTATTGTTTACTCTATATTTGTCCTGTCTCCAGGCGTCAGGGGTCAGGAAGGAACATGCCAAACCGTCTCTTCAGGCCGCAGCACCCCGGGAGGAATGTTGCCGTGTTCTGCCCTCTAGTGGCCAGGATGGACATTGCACGTTCCCCGAAGATATTTTTTCAAAAACTCAACAGGATGGTTTGGTGAAGGATTTAGTCAGAAGGAGGGGTGAGCTGCTAGCGAGGCTGGGGAGCTGAGGGCCTCTTGGGTTAGTGGCCTCCATTAACCTAGGCTGTTATTAGTCCTGGATGGTCCCACAATCCCAGGATTTCCAAACTTCCCAGAAATTAAATGAAAGCTCCCCTGAACAGGCAACTTGCAGTCATTGCTGGAGGACAGAAACACTGAGTTTTTACATGGCTTTTTATGGCCCTTCACAGAGATGTTTTATTTACCTGCAGCATGGAGGAGGTCTAAGAAAAACCCAGATCCACCATATAATTTGGAGCTAAGTACATGATGGATGCCCAGAGATTTAAAATTAGCCAGCAAACTTAATACCGGGCATTATGCTTGCTTTCAAGCGTCTGGATGTCTGTTAGGGAGGCCTCACTTGGGAAGAACTCTTGATACAATAACCAGACTCTATCCTCCCTAGAAATAAAAAAAGGACCCGCTTTGAAGGGGACCCCTTCTCCCAAATGTCCTCCAGTCAAATCGGTGAGTAGAGCTGATGGTCCGTGCGCATTCGTGTCCCACGTCTGGGATTATTTTGTGGTTTATACAAATTAAAGTGAGGTTTGGGGTGATTTCCAAAAGGCAAATATGTATTTGCTATTTTATAAACACATCTCACGTAGCTTTCAAAACCGAGGTTCTCCTCTTTTTTCCCCACTCCATGGTGGGGTGACTGGTACGTGGGCTGGGGGCAATGAAAACACTTGCCCTTTGGCCCTTCGGGTAAGTTCATGATAAGAAAAGAGATGGCACCAATTTACATTGATAGCTAGCATGTGAGGGAATGTTTATCCGTATGCTCTTTCTGTGCATTATTTCATTTTATTCTTACAGCAGCTTTACTAATAAATATCACCTCCATTGACTAAGTAAGAGGTGAGGTTTGGGTTTGAAGTGGTTAAATAACTTGCCCATGATCCAGAAGGAGGACGTAACTGCAGAGCCAGATTCAAACCCCGGACTGTCTGACAGGTGCACAGGCACTGTGCTCTATTTTCTCCCAAAGCAGAGTGGAGTCTGCCAGGTGACACACCTCAGACCCTGTCATGTATTGGAATTACAGGGAGCCAATCAATACCACCCTTGACGCCCCGTTGGAATGCACAACGATTGAGAAATAGACTGTATTTGTTATCTGTTGCTGTGTAACAAATTCTCCTCCAATTTCGCAGCATTTCTAAACCATAACCATTTACTGTCTCAGTTTCTGAGGGTCAGGAATCTGGGAGGGGATCAGCTGTCTCTTATGAGATTGCAAACTGTGGCCAGCTTGAAGCTCAACTGAGGCTGGAGGATTGGCTTCTGAGCTCACTCACTTGGTGTCGACAGGAAACCTCGTTTTTTTTGTCCTGTGGGATTCTCCCTCGGGGTGCACATGAGATGGATGCTGGTTTCCTCCAGAGTCATTTTTGCCGTATACTAATGGTCACATAGACCACCCCTGATACTCTATGGCATTATACTGGGGCATGAATACCAGGACGTAGGGATTACTGGCACCATTTTAGAGGCTGCCTACCATGTAGAAACAGAAGTTGGAAAGATGGAGAGTAAAATGATGGCCTTAAAACTATAAAAATTACATCAAAGATGTGGCCACAGGGACTTCTTAAATACTTCATCCCTGAAATAGACACACTTAGCCATCTGGTCACAGGTGGCGTTGGGGGACCACATCCCCACAGCAGGCCAGGTAGGCTTGACCAACAGACTTTCTGAGAGCAAGACATTCTGCAAAGAGAATGGGCTGAGCCAGGCAGGCTCCACAACGTCTCCTAACAGCTTAACTCCTGTCCTTTCTCCTCTCCCAGGAGGCTAGCCGTGCTCTTCTACTAGACTTGCCTTCTTATGCACATATGGCCAGGGAATGGATTTTTCACTAACACCATCCCTGAGCCAATCAGCTCTGTTCCACCACTGCCCGTTATATCTAGTGGATGCTTTAGAGGACTACATCCTGTAGTCAAGGGATGTTTCTCATAGATGTTGGGGGTCCCCAGAAACTCACATGGCACGTCATTATCACCACCACCATCACCATCTATCGTTGAGTATCTAGCATACAGCGTATTACCGTGTTTCCCCGAAAATAAGACCTAGCCGGACCATCAGCTCTAATGCGTCTTTTGGAGCAAAAATTAATATAAGACCCGGTCTTATTTTAATATAAGACCGAGTATAATACAATATAATAAATATAATATAATACAATACAATATAATACCGGGTATAATATAATATAATACCGAGCCTTATATTAATTTTTGCTTCAAAAGACACATTAGACCTGATGGTCCGGCCAGGTCTTATTTTCGGGAAAACACCGTAATTCCTTCACAGGAATGATCTCATTCCATCACCATAACCCTCTGCAGCAGGTACAATCTTCATTTAATGGAGGAGGCAAGTCAGCCTTAGAGAAGTTAACGTGCCCTTGGTCACACAGTTAGCAGGTGGCAGAGGTGGAATTTGAAGCCAGCCAGTCTGACTCCACAGCCTTGCTCTGAAACCCCAGGCCAGAGAGGCTGCTCAGTAAATATTTGTTGAAATAGATGAATGCAAAAAGAACTAGTGAGTTAAAAAAAGGAAAGAAAGCCTAAATAAGTAAGGTGGTTGGACCATAGCGAGTTCTAGAGAAAATCTAATTCCCAGTGCTTTTTCCAGGGCTTAGGAATAAACTTAAGGTTGGAAAAAGGAACAACATCTTGCAAAACGCAGAAGCCTGGGCCAGAAAGCGGCTTTTTTTTTTTTTTCCAGTGTAGAGCTGCTGCTTCTCACTCCCATTCATTTCTGTAGAGGCTGCCTCCATGGCTCAAACAGGGGCTGTCCGGTCTGTGAGACCTTAGCAACGCAGGAGTAGGGGGGACCTTTGCTCTCCTAAGTGTCCACTGGAGACGAGCAGAGTCAGTGTAGCTGGCTTGTTGGCTTTGTACACCAGAAAATGCGGATGGGTTCACACTGCACTTCCCAAGAAACAGAAGCCCAGAGCGTGTTTATGAGACAAATGAAAGGCCAAGAGACAAGATACTCAGGGTCTTAGTACTTCCACTCAAGTTGTTGGCCTGCCAGGAAGCCATTTACTATTACTCCCCTATGTCTTGCCTAATGCTTATGCAACCCTCTCTGCCAACTGTGTCCTTCTGGTTACACCAATTCATTTTTATGTCCAAACGCAACCAGAGTTCACCAACTGCCATGAGAACACTAATTATGTGTAACACACAGGACAAGGCTTAAGGGGAGACAAAGGGGGATAAGTCTCATAGGAAGACAAGGGGGGATAAGGTCTTATGGGGGGACACGAGGAGACAAGGACTCATGGGGAGGCATGGGGGGTAAGGCATCACTTATCCTGTGAGGAGTTCGGTTGGGTTTTTATTTGACTGTCTTCTCAGAGCTTGCTTCAGTCCCAGGGTGCATTAGGGGGCATGGCACAGAATAAAGAGGTGATTAGCAGGAGAGAATCTGAGAGGCACTGGCCACTCAGTGGACAAAGAGAGCAGTAGAGGCTGGGCTGAGGAGGAAAGCTTTCAGGGGTGACGTGGGGTCTGAGACATTGGGAAGATACAATCCAGTGTTTTCCAACTCTCATTCTCACATGATTTTTGCAACATCTGGCTACAGCCTACATTATTGTTTATTTAACATCTTTAAATTGAATCATTTTTCATATATACATTAATTCCTCCTTAAAGGAAACTTTATAAACTACAGTAAGTGGAAATCCAGTATCACTTCTATCCTCGAATGTAACCACAAAATAATATTAATGAAAACAGAACAATGGTATTAAATTCTCGGTAGATACTATTGCTGGGGAAGTTTCTGAATTTTAGCAGGCTATACAGGGGTGTTAAAGACACAGGGACAGTTAATTCAGACTTTCTCCTGCATATAATAAAAAGATTTAAAATGAACCGAATTCCTCTTTTGGGAGAATGGCAAATCCGTTCCTCTGAAGGCCCCTCCCACTCTGCTATAACTAGATCCTGGGAAGATTACAATGAACATATGTCTATGATTGCTAGGTTTGTATGAAAATAAAGACAACTGCCAAGGTTGATGGGGGAATGGGAGAGAATACTAAAATGACACTAGAATGGTCAGCAAATGTGACAGTGGGAGATGTCATACCAGTCCTGGAATCAGGACACTATGTCTGAGCTCTCTGCAAGATAGGAGAACTAAACCTGAGACTCTTGCAATGAAGCCTCATTTTCTAAATGGAACTCAAGTGTGCCCAGTGTGGTGACAGCCTCTGCCTCTTGAGAAAAGAAAACATAAACCCTCCCCAGAACAAGGCATCATCGATGTAGGCTCTCAGGATCCTTACAGATTATGTCCAACCAAATATAAGCTCACAATAAAAAAAATTCAAGGAATTTTTTTCAAGGAAATTATTCCTTGAAATATTCAAGGAATATTCAAGGAAACAAACTTCATTGAGTGAGATCGGCAGAATTAAGAAGATGTAGACTTAGGCTTATATGAATTTCTAACGTTGCAATGGTAAGATATGAAATATAAAGTATAAAAGGTTTATAAAATATGTAATTTAAAATTGAAGAAAGAAAAAAAGGCTATAAAAAGTGACCAGGTAGATTGGGGAAAGATCCAAATAGAAATTTTAGAAATGAAAACTATAATCATTGAAACTCAATGGAAGTGTTAAGCTGCAGATTAGAGGGAGAATGGGTGAAGTAAGGAATAGATGTGAATAAAGTATCCAGAATGCAAAACAGAGATGGAAAATATGGAAGATAAGGAAGTTATAATGAAACAGTGTTATATACACTCAACTAAAGAGTTAATATAGGTAAAGCACTTAGAATAGTGTCTGGCAATTAGTATCAACAAAGCCGAACGTTGGTTCTTCAAAAAGACATACAAAATTTTACAACCTCTGGCAAGATGAATCAAGGAAAAAAGTGACGGCCCAAATAAACAAGATCTGACACAGGAAAAGAAACTGCAGATGTACTTGAGATTAAGAAGATAGTAAAATTATACTATAAACATTATGCCAACTAATTGGAAAATATAGATGAAATAGACAAGTTAATAGAAAATATAACTTACCAAAATTAATGAAAGGAGAAATAGAAAATTTGAACAATCATATAATTATCAAGGATATTGAAGTTTGAAATAACAGTTAAAATTGACCCAAAAAGAATACACCGGAGACATTTAAAGTGAATCCTACCAAACTTTCAAAGAACAGATTATTGGAGGAAACATTTTCCAATTTATTATATAAGACCAACAAAGCTTTGATATTAAAGCCAGATAATAATAATGCTAGAAAGTAAAATTATAGGTCAATTTCATTCAGGAACATTGATGCAAAAATTGTAAAACAAATATTACCAAACTCAATCAACAATCTACAAGAAAGGTAAAAATACCAAGTTGGGTGTAATCTAAAATTACAAGGGTAGTTTAACACGAGAAAAATGTATAAGCACAATTTGTTACCTTAACCGATTAAAGGATAGAATCACACGATCATTTTAATAGATGTAAAAAAAATCATTTGAAAAAGTTAATACCTCTTCATTATTAAAAACTTTCAGCAGATTAGGAATAAAAGGGAATTGTCTATAGCAAACATCATTCTAAATGGAGAAACATTAGACGGATTCCCTTTGAAATCAAGACCCAGACAAGGAGGCCCACCACCCGTTTCTATTTAACATTGTAGTAGAGGTAGTAGCCAGGGCAATAAGACAAGAAAAAGAAACAAGAGCTTTAAGATTAGAAAACAAGTGTCAGTATTACTAGATAACATGATTATCTGCAAAGAGATATCCCAAATGATTTTCAGACCTAATTATTAGAATGAGTAACAAGAGTTTAGCAAAGTGGCTGAAAATGAAAACAATATATGAAAATCAATTGTATTTTTATACACAAGCTACAAACGATAATATTAATTTTCTAAAAAAAAGATGTTATTTACAAAGCAACAAAATAGAAGGTACCTAGGAATAAATACAGCAAAAGATGAACAAGAAGTTGATAGAGAAAAAAATTAAAACTTTTTTGAAAGACATTTTTAAACCCTAAATAAATACTGTATTATGGTTAGAAATATATAATATGAAGATATTGAGTATCTCCAGATTGATCTATAAAGTCAATGTAATTTCAATCATAATGCCAACAGGTTGATTTGTTTGAGAAACTTGGAAAGTTGATTCTAAAATGTATATGCAAGAACAGCAATGGGCTTAAAACAATCTAGAGCCTTTCTCATCTAAGTTACACCTCTGAACCACAGAACACAGAAAATGATTTCAGTGACTGTTTTCTCAGTCTTTCCAAAGATAGTAGCAACTAGTACTATCTTAGTTGAGAAGTAGTTCTTTACATACAACAAGTGTTCTAGGGCATTAGGGTGAAGAAAATCTGGCTGGAAGGTTAGGATGAAGGAATTTGCCTAATTCCATATCAAGACTTATTATGAAGGTAGAATAATTAAAATTCTGTGCAATTATAGACATACTCATCAATGCAGCACATCCGACCTCCAACTATTTGCAAACTTGATACATGAAGAGATATCGCAGTTCTGGGAATAAAAGAAAGACTATGGAAAAAATCCTGAAATAACTGGTTATCCACCTGGGGAGGGGATAGAACCTGGGAAGTGTGGATCCCTTACCTCACACCATATACAAAATCAATTCCAAGTAGATTAACAACTTAAATATGAAAGACGAAATTTTGAAACTTCAGAATAGAATATGAAAGAAAATTTTTATGACGCAGAATAAGGAAATATTTTTTTAATTAGGCTTTAAAAAAACTTAACACATTGAGCTATATTAAAATTGATAATTTCTGTTTATCAAAAGACACCTTATAGAAAAACAAGCCAAGAATTGGGGGATATATTTGCACACATATAACCACTAAGGTAAGGTAGCATATAAAGAATATATGCATATATTAAATTGCTACAAATCAATAAGTTAAAGATAAACAATCTAATAATAATACATGCAAAAGATATGAGCAGGCCTTCCACAGAAGAGGAAATGCATATGGTGGATAAACATCAGCTGCATTTGTAATCAGGTACTAATTTGCATATAACATCCTAAGAAATAATACGATTTTATACCATCTAGATCTGCATTGTGCAGGAGTTAAGAGCACAAACACCAGACCCAGGCTGGCTGGGTTCCATCCTGGCTCTCTAAGCCTTGGGAAGACTTTTCCATGCCTTAGTTTCTTATGTAAAACTAAGGCACTGGGCACTAATCCAGTAAAACCTTATTAAAAATTGGCTTCCATTAACCACCCAGCCCATTTTCATTCCACCAACCCTGTAATAAAGAATGCCACTTAGTATCTTAAACAATTGATATTTTTGGACCTCATGTAGAAGATTATGGCAGGGTTTTACTGTAGTACCTAATTCATAAGGTTATTGTGAGGATTGCACAACAATTGGTATATGTAAAATATACTAATTAGCTATAGTAGTGTTGAAAAGTCTGACAAGAACAAGTGACGGAGGCAGGGATGCCAATTAGAACAACGAATGACTTTGGAAAACAATTGGGTATGATCTTGCAAAATTTGTGTCTTAGTTTGTTCTGGCTGCTATAACAAAATACCATAGACTAGGTGCCTTAGAAACCACAGAAGCTTAGTTCTCACAGTTCTGGAGGATGGACGTCCAAGATCAAGTCTCCAGCTGATTTGGTGTCTGAAAGCCCACTTCCTGGTTCACCGGAAGTGAACATTTGGCTGTGTTCCACGGCAGAAGGGCGAGGCAGCTCTCTGGGGTCTCTTTTGTAAGGGCACTAATCTTATTCATGACCTAATCAACTCGCAAAGGCCCTCCCTCCAAACACCACCACGTTGGGGGAATAGGTTTCAACCTATGAATTTGGGGAGACACAAACATTCAGTCAATGTCCGTAAGTCACACACATTCGTAGGCACACTCCCTATAATCTCGTGATAATACTAGTGGTTCTCAAGCTGTCGTGGGTGTTGCCCTGAGGCCTTGTTAAAACACAGATTACTGGGTCCCACTCCTAGCCTTCCTGACTCAGTAGCTTTGGAGTGGGGCCTAAGCATCTGCATTTCTAACTCATTCCCAGGTGATGGGGACCACATGTTGAGAATGATTGGTTTAGAGACATTTTCAAAAGGGGGCACCAGGAGACTTGTAAATGTTCATGAACTAAATGAATGTTCATGAACTAAAACTAAAACTAAAAGCATAAAACTAAAAACCCTACCCAAATGTCCATCCACAGGAGATGCAAAAAATAGACTGTGATATTCCCATGCAATGGAATATTACACCGCAGTGAAAAGTGGATTGAACTGTGCTACATGAATATTGGCAACCTCATTCTGAATGAAAAAAAAAAAAGAAGGAAGTTGCAGAAAACCACATAATTTAGGAAGCTTTTTTCAGTTCAAAAACAAGCAAAATAACTTACCATTGTTGAGGTATATATACATATGTGGTAAACCTCTTTTAAGAAAATCGAGGGGAGCATAAATACAAAATTCATGATGATGTTAGTTATGGAAGTTGGCAGAAAGGCTTGGGGGACAATTCTACGGTATCGGTGATATTTTTGTTCTTCAGTTATGTGGTGAATCCACAGATGTTCATTTTATTGTGGTGCTTTATAACTTACGCTTATGTTATATATTTTCAGCAGGTGTCAGTTATTAAATAATTTTTTATAAAAGAGAATTTAAAAGAGAATAGCTTTCTCACTGTGCAATTATTACTTAATGTAATGAAAAACACTTTGTAGCAGAAGCCAAAACTTATACACTTCTTTGGGGTATGTGGAGAACGAAGTTCTCTATTTTTCATAGATGTCCTCACTTTGATCCAGGTTTTGGGTATTAGAGGAACTTAAATACTGTCATTATCGCTACCTCGATCTCTTCTGGTTTAGAACAGTCCCCTAACACCTATCCACTCTGTTTTTGGGAAATGCTCAGTTTCTCAAGGCTTCTCTCTCTAAATAGTATCTGGATGCAGGGGAAGTTTTCACATCTCAGGAGAGAGCGGGGAGAAGCTGTGGTTCTTAAACCTGCTGTGACTGCTCTGGCTTTGTCATCGCATGTCCTGCTTGCCCGTGGGCATTGGCCGCTGTCCTTGCTGAATCGGCTGGTGATGTCATTGGTCCTGCCTGCTCTTAGGCCATGAACTGACATCTTCCATTGCTGGTGATTCTGAGCTCTGCTAGTTGCTCTGGTCATAAAGTCACTGCTCTCGGAGGTCTCCCTGTCCTGAACGGGGCTTCTGTCAGGAACGTTGGTCCTCTTAGCATCTTTCTGTCCGCCAGGGGGACATGAGGGACTTCTCACTGTGGGGAGCCAACTGCACCATTTCAGGATCATCTATCTAGAACCTATCTGGACACCTCCCTCACCATGTCACCCGAGTCCCTCCTCACCACGTTGGAAGTTTCTGGAAGCAGAACATCAACCCATATGTTCTTGAGATGTGCCCTCAGCCTGTCTAGAGTTTCTATCTCCTTCCCATCACCCCCGACCTTGGGCAGAACCCAAGGGACACAGGTGACATCTGCTCTCCCCTCGTCCTTCCTCCTGAATGTCTTCTTTACTCTTCCCTCTCACTTCAGAAACATTCATCACTTCCTCCTAAGGAGAGGCAGCTGGACATATGACTCTGGAACTTAAGGCAGAGAGCTGGCTGAAGACGTCAGTTTGGGAGTCGTCAGTTCTGATGAGAGTAGTTTTCAAAAATATGTATCACTGAGTCATTGGAGCCATTTTCAGTTTCGGGAAAGCACACCCAAAACATATTACCAGCATTTAAGTGATGAAGTGACGACTAATTTCCCTGTTGTTCTTGCACGTGGGAGGCACTTTGTTTAATGGGTTCTACTCAAAAACCAGTCGATAAAATAAAAACATTTTTTCATTTCAAAACACCTTTACCAATGTATTTCAATGAACTGATTTTATCTTATCACATAAGGGATAAATGTGCATATTTATAAAGAAAGAAAGAAAGAAAGAAATAGATAAATAAACAAATAAATAAATGAATAAATAAATAAAATTTATATTGATTTTCACAAAAACCCATAGAGCTGTAAATTTTGCTCGTTGAATTAATGGGAAATCTCTGCCATGAAACCCAATTTTCAAAGCCAATGCTCTTTCTTAAATCAGTCAGCCAAATCACTTTCCTCATGTCAAGAGTCTACTTTTATTTCCATTCAAAACGACATTCTATTATACACCTTCTTGAGAATTCTGATTCTTCTGACTTCTAATTCTAACATGGATATATGGACATGGCGGGAACCTTGGCCTTGAGTTTGCCTCCTGTCTGACACAAGGGGCCATAGCTTCCACAGTTTCTCTCTGTCCTCTCTTTTCTCTTTGTGCCTCTCTTGTCCCGAGCTCTCCCTTGGAGCCACGTATCTGGGTCGAAAGCCAGGGCATGGAAGAGGCCAGTTCATTAAATTAAATTGTCATCACTCTCACTACCTGAATTCAGAATAACCCAACCTGGATCAAAATGCCCCAATTCCAAAGCTAGATTTCACACTGAAGAGGAATATCAGAAATATCTGAGGGAAAACCGTCAAGAGTCTTGTAATAACTATGTATGGTGTCAGGTGGGATCACTTTGTAAGCTGTATAAATGTCTAACCACTATGCTGTACACCTGACACTAACATAATATTGAATGTCAGCTGTCATTGAAAACTTGAAAATTAAAAAATATATATATATATTTATAAATATATATATATATATATATCTCCATATGCCAGGAAAAGAGGTAAAGCTCTCCTGTGGGCTTATGGTGCTTTACTTAAAGAAGTTTGCATACACCAGCTTTTTGAATTGTCCCTTAACTGTCCTTGGAGAAGTTTTACATCCCTTAGCCAATACACCATAGTAGGATTAAAGATGATTAAGGGGTTTGTCTTTCCACAGCAAAGTGGAAGAAAAACAATTGTGAAGGGGGAAGGTGACATCCACGTTAGCAAAGAGGAAACGTGTTAATTGAGAATCTGAAAAGTGATACACTGTAAACTTTCCTGCCTGTGTGTCCCTTCAGAGGGTCAACGCCTCCCTCCGGTGGGACACACTCCACTTGGGTGGGGGAGAATACTGACCCCTTTTATTTTTCTCGAACACTCAGCACCACTTCTACTTACCTTATTTATTTCTGTACCTATCATCTGTCTCCCCCACAGAATGTAAGAGGGTCCAAAACGGCCACCTGCTTGCCTTGTTCCGGGCCATGTCCTTGGATCCTAGGACACTGCCTGGCACACCCTCAATGTTCAATAGATAGCTGGTGAATGAAAGCATCCGTCATCTGTCATCGTAGCTTCCTGCTGTGAATGCCAATAAGAAAAAGATGTTCCTCTCCTCTGGTTCTGCTGAGGACGACAGTTACACGCCTCCAATAACATCTCCCAGAAATTATCCCGTGCCTCTCGCCCATCTCCAGAAACCATGATGTTCCAGTGTGAGGACAGTCCTGTTCCTGACGACAGCTGGGGATAGGGGTGGGGACCAGGCTATTGCACGGCTAACATAAAAGCTGTTTTCTTCCAGCTTTATTAACTCGTAAGCCTTTTCCTGTTTTCCTACCATGGCCAAACCCACTACCTCTTGGCCGAC
This sequence comes from Rhinolophus ferrumequinum, assembly GCF_004115265.2. Lineage (NCBI taxonomy): Eukaryota > Metazoa > Chordata > Mammalia > Chiroptera > Rhinolophidae > Rhinolophus > Rhinolophus ferrumequinum. Next base: position 8,862,431 of record NC_046292.1, read on the forward strand.
GCTAAAGTCTGAAGTTTTAAATTAGATTCCTGAACGGCGATTAAAACAGATTTGGGATTTCAACAAAGGGGATTCCAAAATACCAGCAAGATCAAGACTATTCCAAAGGGATTGCACCCAGTGGAGGGAGGTGGACAGGGGTTTCGGCTCTGGGGAAGTTACCCTCTGCCCTGGGCAGGGAATTCCAGGCTGGGGTGGCACGAAGTCTGTGGTGGTGTTTTGCTGTCATTGCCCTCATTTTGGGGGCAGGGCAGACGCTGGCAGAATACAGGGGGAGGTTGCTCAAGCCTTCAGCACACAGTCACACCGCGTGGGTCAGTGTTCCCACTGACACGCAGAGGCTTTACCACCAGCATTTTCACAAGCCCACTTTCCACCCAGGGAAACTGAGGGAGAAAAAGGCTGGGATTGATATCTTCAAGGCCACCGCCCTCTAAGGAGCAGGAAGATAAACACCGGCCTCCCAGCCCTGTCCCCGCCCGACCTCCCAGCCTCCCACACTGAGATGCATTCATTCAGATTGTTTTCCAAGCAGTCTTGTTGATGAAGGCCTCTCTGAACACACCAGTGAAAGGAGCTTTCTGTGTGTACTGGTCTGAATTGTAAAAAACATCAACCTCTCCCAAGGCTTGTCTGTCCATTAAAAACTCAATGTTGATCCAAAAAAACACACACACACACACACAAAACACTAACATACAAAACAAACAAACAAAAAACTGATTCTATGGTCCCAACCATTCAAATCATCAGTGACCTTTTTCTCCCAAACCATCCAACATACCTGAATTTAAAGCCAATGGGGGGATCCAGCCAAGAGTTTCTTTTGGGCAGGGGGAAGGGTAGTATGTAAATAAGCAATTTGTTGTGGTGAGAAACAAAAAATTCTCAGTGGCCCACGTTGAGTTCTTTTTGCATTTCTTTGGTGCAAAGAAATGGAACCGACATCAGATTTAGGGTAAATAACATGGGGGTATCTTCCTCCCGGGAAAGAAGACGTTTACATCCTCGGCCAAGCCAGCGCCCTCTGTTCTTCTAGAGTCTGTGGCTGTCACCCTGTGTCCAGCAGAGAGGCCCACGGCTTCTCCAGGACAACCAAGTGCACAGAAGGCTGTTGATCTCTGAGCTGAATGTTTTCCTTATTGCTTCAAGTGAAAGCCCTGATGCTTTTAATAGATCAGTGCAAAACTAAACATCACACCTTGTTCCTTGTCCTAAGACAGCCACAGGGCCCCACCTTGGCAACGAAGACTCAACCTTCCTCTACCAAAATGAGGGCTAAGAGTGGAGCCTGGGTGTCTGTCAGGTAGACGTGGGGAGAGGATGGCCAGCTCCAGCCACACCCAGGGGATCTCCCAGCCGAGCTGTGTCCTGAGTGCCTGGTACCAGCGGTAAGCGTGTCCTGAACGAGAGAGTCCATGAGTTACAATAACCAATGGATGACAGCATCAATCCTGGCTGTTGCTTGACCAAACACAGCGATGAAATGGGCAAGACATGCTTTTGTGTGCTTTCTCCTTCAGGGCAGTAGCTAAGAAACCAGCAGCCTCGACACTTTATCAAAACCTGCTCTTGGGGAAAGGAGAGAAACCCATGCCCACCAAACACTGTAAGACTGACCGCGCTAAGTACCGTCCTTCCTGGGTATCCTTGCACCCTAAAAGGGATCAATCCTGAAGCAAAGGAATGGATCTCAGTGTATGGAACTTTAGCCACAAGCCAGTTTGCAGTGGGAGAGCCGGGGTGCACCGAGTTTTGGTTTTGTCTCTGCATAGTCAGGATGGTACATCATGTGCCATTGACTCAATTTCTAGGCTGGGCTGGGCAGAGGTGGGGGTGGAGGGGAGAGGCGTGTGGGAACCGGGAGGTCCTCCGTGGTGAGAATCTTCTAGCAGGTCAGATAAAATCCCAAGCTCTCCTTCCACACATGTCTACAGAGCACGTGCCAGAGGTGGAGGCTACAAAGATGAAGGTATCAGTGTACACTAGACTCAATCCTTTAATTACAGCACGAGGGTGAGGTGGCCCTAATGCTGGGAGGAGGTCCAGCCAGGCAGGGGGATGGGACAGGGGTCTCCAACTGGGGGGGGGGGGAACCTACAGATTTCCCCAGGGGCATGCCAGCAAGAGATGTGCTTCCCAGATCCTCAATGTGCATACGTTTTCCTCTAAAACTGCTGGAAGAAGGCAGCACCTTCACAATAAGCTTTCTCCCATTTGTGAAAGAAAGGCAGCTCCTTATCCATCCCAAGTCCTATTATGGAACATTTTCTGGGTGTGAAGGAACGCTTTTGTCCCAGACCAAAATATCGTGAAATATTGTCTGTCCTCATTTGGCAAACATGGCGGAGTTGGGTAATCTGAATTCAGGATAAGATTCCTGTAACCAAAGGGTCAAAGGTAATACTCCTGAGCACTGGGCACTGACGTGTGTCCTGGACCTCCTCAGGTGACTCACTGAGAAAACACAGCATTACAATATCCAACCAGAAATGCACACCTGCATCTAATCATGAGCAAAGAGCAGACAAACCCAAACTGAAGAATGGTCTACAAAATAAGGCCCATAGCATTTGAAAAACATCAAGTTCAAGAAGGACAAAGAACGGCGGAAGCAGAGTTCCAGTATCTTCTGGAGACGGGACAGCCAACTGCATTGTGCGGTCCTGGATTAGATTCTTGTGCATGGGGAGCGGGGGAGGGCTGTAAAGGGTATCACTGGGAAATTTGTCAAAATGTGAATGTGCAGCGTGGATTAGACAATAGTGTTTTAATATTAGATTTTGTGATTTGACAATTCCCACTGTGACTGTCAAAGAGAATGTCCCTGACCTCAGGAAATTCACACCCAACTATTTAGGGCCAGAAGGCACCAGTATCTTCATGACTCTCAAGGGTTTCAGAATAAGACCAATATGAAAATGTGTATCAATAGAGAGATAATGATGAGGAAAACGGGGCAAAACACAAACAGATTGGTGAATCTGGAGGAAAGGTATATGGGAATGCTTGCACTTGCAACTTTTCTGCAGATTTGCAATTTTGTCAAGAGAAAAAGTAGTAAACAAATACACAAAGAAATCTGGCCAAATGATCATTTTTCTACTTTCCTGCTTTTTCTACATTTTCTTTAATAAATGTATATTTTTATAATGAAAAATTAATAAACGCATATCATTTTTAAAAAGACGGTTAGTGATGCTAACCCTTTTAAGTGTAACTGGAAAGGTTTCCAGATCTATCAAAAAAAAATTATCAAGCTGTATGAATTAAAATTCACAGATAAGGGCCGGCTCGGTGGCTCAGGCAGTTGGAGCTCCATGCTCCTATCTCCAAAGGCTACCGGTTCAATTTGCACATGGGCCAGTGGGCTCTCAACCATGAGGTTGCCGGTTCGACTCCCGCAAGGGATGGTGGGCTGCGCCCCCTGCAACTAGCAACGGCAACTGGACTGGAGCTGAGCTGCGCCCTCCACAACTAAGACTGAAAGAACAACAACTTGAAGCTGAAGGGCACCCTCCACAACTAAGATTGAAAGGACAACAACTTGACTTGGAAAAAAGTCCTGGAAGTACACTGTTCCCCAATAAAGTCCTGTTTCCCTTCCCCAATAAAATCTTTAAAAAAAAAAAATTCACAGATAAAAATTTTATGTAATTTTTTTTCATGGTCAGTGTGCTTACTCGGCCAATATTATTGTCATCTCATTAAATATGTTTTCCAATTACAGTCAGTCTTCATCTTTCTTTTTATGAAGTGTTTAATACCTTGTTTCCCCGAAAATAAGACGAGGTCTTATATTAAGGTTTGCTCCAAAAGACGTACTAGGGCTTATGTTCAGGGGATGTCATCCTGACGAAATCATGTTAGGGATGATTTCCCAGTTAGGTCTTATTTTCGGAGAAGCACAGTATGTTCTACCTCCAGTGAAACATATACTTATTCAACTGTTCAATGAAGATTCATTGGTACCTAGTTTTTAAACATTCCTTGAGGGGGTCTGTACAATTGTGTGCAGCCCACTGGAATAGGGCATGAGACAGTTTGAGTGTGACAATAGGAGGGGTCACTAAGCACTGGGGAGACCCCTGGCAAAGCAATGGGGTGTTCTGGCAGACAGAGACAGCCCAGTGAGTCAGAAATCCAATCTAGCTTCCTATTCATGCAATGAATGCAGGAGCCAGCCTCCAAGTCGCAGTGCAGAAGCTAGCTAGTTCCTGGGTGGAACTGGGAGGTAATCTGCATCCCAGAGGGGACCTTGGACCCAGAGAGATGAACAAGGATCCAGGTGGGGCCTCTCAGGAATAAGGCCCAAGGTGAGGGTTGGACTAGCAGAGAGGACGAGTTGATGCTGAATCCCTGTGTGTGGGACCAGCTGGGTTTCCTAAGGTTGAAAAGAACCAGTTCTATTGGGTCCATGTCAAGAACCTCTGCCCTGCAGGTGGTGCTGGCCAGTGTTCGGGTGAGGACAGGTGGGCACCCGAGGACTCAAGAGGCTGAGAACCAGGCAGGACAAGGCAGGGACTAATCATAGCAATCACAGCAGTCACACTCTTTGCTGTGCATAGAACTCTCCAAAGTAGGAATTACATGCCCATTTTAAAGAAGCAGAAACTGAGGCCTATGCTGCCCAAGGCCACCAGGGAGCTGAATTTTGATTCCAAAACACTGAGGCTTTTCCCAGCAAACCAAGCTGCTCTGGGTTCCTTCAGTCCCCGTGCCTCTCCCCACTCACCATCCCCGCCCCCGTCCCCCGCAGGCTTGTTCCATTCTTGCTAACCCCAGCTCGTACCTCCAACTGCAGATCTATTCCTGAGTCACAGAGGCGCCTCTGACATCAGAGATCCCATCAGGTGCTGCCTCAGCTCCGAGGGAGGGTGTGTTGGGAAGCCAGGGAAGAAGCTGAGAAATCTTCCCAGGCAGCCTGGGAAGCTTGGCCCGCTGCTCCCAGAATGCAGGGAACATGAGAGATCCTCATTCACTCTCCAGCATCCCTCAGTGTGGAGAGTCCCAGGCTGGATGCTCTGGCTGGATTCCTTCTCTTGCAGCCTAGTCCCCAACCCCGGGGGACAGGGCAGGGACTCTTGCTTCTTAAAGGCAACTTACAGACCTCTCCCCCTAGATCCTGAAGCGAGACACAGCACTAGTCCTGCAATAGAGGGACGGTGGCTCCATCTCTCGTTATGGACCACCCCCACCCCCACTGCTGGAGAATTTGTGTGGTCTCTAACCCAGTGCTTCTCAAAGTAGGGCCCCAGAAACTTGTCAGAAATGCGACTTCTTGGGCCCCACCCAGGCAAATCGATGCACACGCCTCAGAAAACCACTTTGCTCTGGAAACCCGTGTCCTTGTTCATAAAGTATTATCAGTGTTCTCACCCTGGGTCGTTTCGAGAAGTCAGGGAGATAGTGCTGGATTCCTGGAGTTCCTGGTGTGCTGGGTAAATGTCCCCGCTATCTAACCAGTCAGCACTTTAGGAGCCCAAGCTGTTTCACAAGCAGGGAGGAATCTTCTGGTGTGTTCCCTGCTTGTCCCTTTCTTCCCCTCATCTGGGCTGGTCTCAGGCTTCTGAATTTCACCCGTTCACTGACGCCTCTTTACTTACCCCGAGTCACTCAGGTGCCCCACTCAGGTGCACTGAGGCTGCATCCCCTCCCTCTGCTCTGCCGTTTGCCTTGTTGAGGAAGGTTCCCCACCCCAAGCCCAGCCATTCTCCTCAGTTACTCAAACCCACAGCACCAGGACCCCGTCCTTACACTCCCCGGTCCTGGCCCCTCTCCCCATCCCCAGGATGGCCTCCAACACGATGCAATTCCCTGTTACCTGCTCCTCCATCTTCTACCAGAAGGTCAGGTGATCAACCTGGTAGAATCTAGACACTTCCCTGCGGGGGCAGAGGGTAGAGGAGGCATCTCTGTTAATAATAACCTGGCCCTAAGCAGCCTCTAAATCAGCGGCACTTAACCTGTTCTCCCACCTAGCTTCATTTCATCTCCATTTCCGAGTGAAGGTGGCCTTTTTGTTTTTTTCTTGACTTTGGAGTGGATTTGCATCTATTCTCCGTCTAGCGGTTTCAACAGACAATGCCTGCTCTGAACATGCAGTAATAATAATAAAATGTAATAGCAAGGTGGGCAAGTCACTTCAGATTTGATCTATTTCCAGTTTTCTCTTTACCTTTCCACTGCCTTGCCTCTCTGGGCCCCTTCCTCTGCTTCCTTCAGGTGTCAGCTCCCGGACCAGGCATCACGTGGGGGATCTTTGGAAATGCAGACTTCCTTCCTCCCCCCCAGACCCATAGAGGCTGCACCTGCATTTTAACACTAAATATCCCTGTGGACAAGTTCTCTGGGGACACTGGCTTCAAATATGAATTCCCAAAGGGTATGGATAATGAGTAGGGGTGGAATCCAGGAATCTGAGCTCTTAAAGCAGTCTTCCTAGGTAACTTTTAAGTGAATTTGGATAAGTAAGTCTAGGATAAAGATCTGAAAACCACCAATTTTCACCCCCATATGGAGCTTTAGGGTGTTAGTCTTCAGGTTTTTTATTGAATGAAATTGGTGACAGCTGGGAGTGGGTCCAGGGCCACTTCCCCAAGTCCTCTTCTTAATTTTTTGTGTTTTTCAATTCCAACAGTTCAGAAGGAAATAAAGTATTAGGTTGGTGCAAAAGTAATTGCGGTTTAACAGGTTAAAAATAATTGCAAAAACCTCAATTAGTTTTGCACCAACCTAATACAAACTCTGCTTGTTGCTAGCATCCGGTACTTGCGATCAGGGTGATTGCTGAACAGGCAGAGTGGGGATTATGGGGTCAAACTCCGGGATTACAGAGAACCAGCTGGAACTGGAAGTGAACACAGGTTTGGTGACCAGGTGGGCCTGCTGACGTCCTCGGGCTGCAGACCTCATCCCACTGCCCACAATCAACCATGGGCCCCAGCATCGCAGCGCTACTTCCAAAATCAGGAGGGCTAGTCTGGAGCTCAGCCTTTTCTCTGGAACTGCCACAGCCACAGCGTCTGCCAAGCTCTCTGCCAGGTCTCTCCGGCAGCTACTGCTCCAGTCCCCCCTGGACAAGGGCGCAATTTACCAGCATGAGTGGCCTCTGGCCCACCCAGATGAGGAGCCCTCCCCCCCCCCCTTTTTGAAGCCATCCAATTCAGTGTTTACGAGAACAATCCCATGCTTGGTTCTAAAATTACTGGCCACACAAGGAACAGTTTACTTCTCATAACAAGAAAAACCTAGGCTTTGTGCCTTGCGCTTAAAAAACCAGAATAATAAAATAAAGTTTAAAATTTTTAAAAAATAAATCGCTTACTGCATGCGCCCCCTTTCCCTCCTGTTGGGGAACAGAGTAAAAACAATTTTGCCAGCGCTCAGGGCCCTTCACGCGTCCTGGCAGCCCCCACAGCTGCAGCCCTGTAACTTTAAACCTGGCCTGAGGTCATCGTTTTCACGCTGGCCAAACAGAGCAAGAGGGCGGTCCCAGGGAGCCCAGACTGAGACCACCTTACAGCGGGACGCTCCCGCCCTCCTCGGGAGAGATAAATGCTGACTCCACTCCCAAAGTTTCCAACTGCAAAGTTTGCTCCTCCAGCTGCCGCGGGCGAAGGAAGCTTAGGGACCCCTCCCGCGCTGGGACTTTTGCTCCCCGCATTCCAGCCCCCACGTTCGCGCTCTGCCAGGAGAGGCCTGTGTCTGCAGATTTTTCATCTTCCCTCAGCACAGAAACGAGCTGCTCGACCCCCAAGGGAGCAAGTTAAGGAAGAAGATGTGGAAGGTGCCAGTTTTGCTGTTGGTTTTGGGAAGAGCATCGGGAATTCTGGCAGGAGGTAAGTAAGACTCGGTGCGAGGCGCTGGTGGGGGTGAGCTAGCCCTGACTTGCTGAAATGCCCGGGTCTGGGATTTGAGGTTGCCCGGGGGAGCAGAGGGCGGGCCGGGAGTGTGTGAGTACTCGAGTCTGGAGGACCCAGGAGAAGGAGAGACAGCGGCTTATCGGGTGCCAGGTCCCATAGAAAGAGCTGAGCGGGATTCGAGGAGGAGCCCCGGAACCCTACAGGCAGCAAGGGTGGGGAGCAGAGGGGGCCTCTCTCCCTGTCAGCCCACCTCCTGCTGTCCCCTGCTCGGCTCGCAAGAGGTAGGGTGACAGATAAGAGCAAGGAGGCTTCCCACTGGCAGGACTGGGCTTTCCTACAGGGCTGTACTGGAGAAATGCCATGGCCTCAGAAGAGATGGGGCCCATGGAATGGGGAGGGACATTCAGGAGTGCTGGGGTTGGGGGGAGGGTTCCCCCTGTGCAGTGGTGGTCTCTCTCTGGGGGCTGCCAGGTCTTACACCCTGTGCACCCACATAAAACACACTTAGGACCCAACCAACAGGGATGAGCTGGAAGAGGCCCCGTCTCCTCCTAGAGAGGGGTAGTGTGGATGGACAGGACTGAAGTGGACGGCTCCTGAGTAACGCAAGCGAATGGAAGGTGGCTCTTTGGGGCTGTGTGTCGAACTTGGCCAACAATCTGAGTTACTGCAGGAATGCTGGTGACTCCTTAGATTTCAAATGTATCAGATCCGATGCTGGGGGCACTGCCTGCCGGTCGCCTACATCTTTCCATCTCATTGCCCTCTTCTTCCTCTCATCCTCTTCTCATTCCTTTGCGTCTTTCTGTGGAGCGCACTGCGTGGATGGCATCCGTGAACATTTGTCATCACTTTATTTCTTTTCTTGGGTCTTTATTATCTGTTTTCCCCCGTAGAATATAAGCGCCCAAGGACACAGCTGTGTCTTAGCCTTGATCCCCAGGAACAAACCAATGTCCTGCGTGCCAGAGTTGCTCACTCAATGTTGGCTGAAGGAGTTGTAAGCTAACGCGTGATCTTTGAGGTTGGAGCTGGCCGAGCTCTGTGCTCTGAAAAGTAAACTCTTACATGGTCCAAACTGAAGATCCAGGTTAGAGAAATCCTTGGAGGGCGTGATTTGAGGGAAGAGCAGACGTCACCTAGGCTTCCTTATTTCCACACAAAGGAGAGCATCCTTAGCCCTAGGGAAAAGATACCGGGAGTAGTGTGCTCAGTGCTGGGCTGGTTGCTTTGGAGAGAAGGAACTACTCTGTCTATAGGCCCGGGGGGGCTATTCTCGTGGTGGCCCTATTTTGGAACTTCTCTTTCCACTGTGATATAGACAGCTCTGCCTTTCAGTTACATTTCCTTTTTGGCGAGACAGAGTGCACATGACACCATTTTGTGCTCACCAGGGCGAGGTGTGGGAGGTCCCCCAAACCGAGCCACCTCCCAGCCCTGCTGAGCAAAGACGGCATTCTCTGTTTGTGACCGGGGAAGGGTTAGCTGTAATTATCTTTAAGCCAGTTCCTGAGTGTCAAAGGGACTCCTAAAAGGTAGCGGTAAACCTTGTCTGAAAATACAGCCGTGGTTGGTACTAGAAACTGGACTGCTAAAGACGGAAGCCCCCTAGGCTGTGGGGGGTGAGGGGAGATGGCTGTGTGGGGACACTGATTTGCTGGCCTGCTGGCAAGGAGCTGAGGCCCAGGAGGGGTTTTGTCTGAGGATAATGAGTGAGGCAACTTGCATATGGATGAATAACTTCATTGAGCTGAGCTATTGTCGGCTCTTGTTGGGGAGCTGGGGGCGGGGGGGGGCAGTGGGTAATTATGGTGATGAATTTTATGATCCGTCTCACAGGATCCCACTCTCCCACTGGGCTTCCCTCCTCTAGTGTTATAATCTGGCTCAGTTTTATAATCTGGTCCCGTGGGTTGTCTCTTTGGATGTGCGTGGACTCAAAGGCCCTCTGTTGTCCACACATCTGGCATTTTCCTCAATTGTCAGGCCCCACCCTCCCTCTGAACTTTCATCCAAAACATACCTCAGGGCCTCTCCATTAGATCGTTTGTTTGGTGAAATTCTGCAGGCTGCTGCTTGCTGCAAACCCACAAGTGCGTGCTTTTCCGGGATCAATCCACCCAGGATTAATCATGAGGCAAACAAACTTGCCTGTGATTTCCCCGAAACCCTTGCCAGTTTCAGAGGCCTTGAAATCTTCATCGGTTGCTCAGACTGTGTGTAGCACATAAGGCATTGATCAAGCATTTAATAAAGATCAGATCTGTTAGAGCCTTCGTGAGGGAGGCCTATCCATTACACGGGTGTGTAGGAGCCAAAATAGCATTTAATACAGAAAAGCACATTTTAAAAAAGTATCCCAGCACGAGAAGGCTAAGTCAGGACATGGCAGACAGGGAGGAGGAGCCCTGGCTGAGCAGAGGTATGCGGCAGGCCCCTGGTCTCTTTCTCTGGCCTCTGAAATCAGTGGCCCATGAGTAACTCCATTCCCTAGAATGATAAAGACCCCAAACCTTGGCATCACGTGGATGGTCTGCCCAAGTAGGAAGGATGTCACCTCCCAGCTATTCCCGCTCCCTTCCCCGCCACGCGCCAGGTGTGTCACAGTTACCTCATGTAATCATCACCACTCCTTAAATTTTATTTTAATCTTCAGACTTTGCCAGAGTTGAGATTAAAAATGGGTCTAACTCCAAACCCCAAGCTCTTTTTGCTACCGTCCACTGCCGGAAAAACAAAAACCTGAAACAATAACAACCACCACAAAATGAAGGTTGAACTTGAAATTAAAAGTTAACCTCACTTTAAGCTCCTTAAACTTGAAAGCAAAATTTTTTTAAGAGATGTAAGAAGCCCTTTATGTTAAATACATACCGTAATAGTCCTTAACAATGAAGCTGTCACAGTACATTGCAATACGATTCATTCATTCATTCATCCCACAGATGGTAATTCAGCATCTCCTGAGTGCTTGGTATGTTAGATGCGGACTTTCCTGTACTTTTGAGAAAGGCACACCTACCATTCTAAAGTGCACTCTGAATTCTTCACCAGCAAAGCAACAGACCTGTGCTTTAAATTCCATTGGCTTATCTGAATATTTGTCATATTTCTGGCTGCTAAGAACAGGCGCACCAGGTTAGAACTTGTGGAAATATTATAGGGGAGGACATGGAGAGAGGAAAGGCTCAAATACCTAGGACTACTCTTGTGAAGCTCCCTTGAGGAATCTGAATAAGATCCTGCCAGGCTCTGCAAGGACGCCTGGCCGTTCCTGACGCCTCTCAAGGAAATAGCCAGTGAGAGCATTTTGTTGGAAAAGAACCCAATGTTTGAGGGGATGGCGGTACGTAGGTGGGGGTACTTTTCAAGCCAAGTAAACAGTTACTGAGACACGTCTTAGGATTCCCATGGGGTGAGCAAGAGAGAAAAACAGCTCTCGATGGGAAGTTTGAATCCTTTCCCTACTGATTTCTTAAAACTTTCGGAGAGGAAAGAGAACAGGTATTTTATCTGAGGGCTAGGCGAGGGAGCCAGGTTAGGGAACAAGAGGTATGCTGCCAAGGTCATCCAGCGCAGGAAGACAAGGTGTCTGGCTTTTTCCTTCCCTCCTGTCTCACCCCAGCACCCACCAACCAGTCCACTCACAGAAGGCCAGTCAGGACGAGTGCTCCCTTGAGCTTCTACCTATGTGTGGGTGGGCTCTCCTTTTCTTCTGCTTTCCCGTTCCTTTGCCTCGCTTGGGAGGAGATGTTTTTTCTCCTTTGAGGTCAATCCAGCTGAGTCCAGAAGGAAACCAGCGAAACTGGTCATCCCATTCACCTAGCTGTCTGAGGACCTGCAAACTGAAATTGTTAGGGCAACACTAAATTTCACGCAGGGGAGAAAACAAAGTACACACCAAAACAGCAAACCTGCCAAAAGGATGATCACTTTTCCGGAGAAAGATGTGCTCCTGACCTCTGTGAGTAGAGAGAGAATATCCCTGGGGTAATCGTTGCCATTGTTACATTGGTAGCGGGCAGGGGAACGCCAGTTCCAGAGAGTATGGATGGGAAGCAGGGCAGGGGGGCATGCTAGAATGTGTGTAAACATATGACTGATGAGAATGGAGTATTTCCTGCAATTCATCAAGGTGTCTCCATCTGGGAGAATAAACCACAACTAATACTAACCAAAGCTATGACCCAAGGAATAGTGTCCTGCCCAACGGAGATGGGAGTCAGTTTGCCTCGAATCTGGAAGGGCCGAGGAAAGGAACGAGGATTTGGTGATGTCAGACCTGTTCCAAGGAATGCATTTACTGAACAAACATTCCTTGAGTAACTGCTTTGCAAGTGAGGGAAGGCAAACATTATGCCTGCTTGCAGCTAGTAAGCAAGAGGTCATATCGGGTGGCTGTGGGGATTCAGATCTCAGTGATGGTTTTTTTTTTTTTTAATTTTTTTTTTTTGTTAATTTATTGGGGTGACAATTGTTAGTAAAATTACATAGATTTCAGGTGTACAATTCTGTATCACATCATCTATAAATTACATTGTGTGTTCACCACCCAGAGTCACTTCTCCTTCCATCACCATATATTTGATCCCCCTGACCCTCATCTCCCACCCCCCAACCCCCTTACCCTCTGGTAACCACTAAATTACGTTCCCCAGATTAATTTTCAAAACCCCGTGGCCATCTTGTGGTTACTGATTGTTTTCTAATCCCCTCACCTTCCCCTTTACCCCCACACCTCACCCCACCCCCCACATCTAGCAACCCTCAGAGATGCGGGTTTTAGGATGAATCAGAGATGCCTGTTCTATCACAGTCTGGAAATGATTCCACTCACCGGCCTCACCCTTTGCCTGTGTCCTGTATACGCCGAACAGCATCCCAGGTGATTTCACTCTTGAAAAGGGCATGCCAGGACCGCAACTATGTGTATAAAGCATTGACAAAAATGATTTCCTGTTCTATTTAAACGATTTGGTTTCCTGGTTTTCTTGTGAGTTTGGCCAATGTGAACCAGTTTCATCTGAGCTGGATTTTCCCCTAATGAGATTAATATTCTGAATCTGTAAAACTAAGGGAACTAGACTCTGGGTGGACGGTGGTAATAGCGTGACTGTGTAATAACTGCTGCCCTTTACTGAGCGCTTAGCGGGCGCCAAGCACTTTCCAAGCCTTGCTTCACTGAATCTGCACAACGGACCTACAGGGTGGGCACTATTTGTGTGTTTTATAGACGAGTAAAGAGGCTCAGAGAGGTTCAGTAACTTACACACAGACACAGAGCAAGTAAATGGCGGTGGTGAGACTTAAATGTAGGCAGCCAGTCCCAGAGTCCCTAACTATTCAGCACAACAACCAGCTATGCTCAGAGTTGAGGCCGCAAGGACACCCAGAACAGTCAGCCAGCTGATTTCTTCAAGTGCTTCTCTTAGAGCAACACTGCTTGTTATTTGTTAAATACATCATTCAGATGGAAGAACTAGATGGCTCCAGAGGCACCGAATTGAAGAACCCGGTCCCTGGCCCCTTAAGCATTTACAGAGCGTGCTTGTTATTAAGAACTTGTTATTAAGAATTAGAGAGGAAGCATAAAGTGGGATCACAGCTCGCAAAGAGAGGCAAGACAGATGCGTGTGTGGTGTATAGTACGTAAAAGAACATATGAGGCCGCGTAAAATGTCATGCCCTGAGCGGCACATACGGTTATCTGCTGCTAGGAGTTTGGAGATGAGATTCCTATGGCCTATGGGAGCCAGAAAAAAGCCTTGTGGGGAAGATGGGACTTGATCTTGGCTGTGGAAAGGGTGGGGTTGGTTGGACGGGTGGCAGGGAAGGGCAGTGCAGGCAGGAGAGACTCCCTGGCCTGAGAACAATCTAGAGTTTATGTGGGAAGAGGTGTGGGTGTCAAGGGCTGGTAAGGGCCATGAAGGCTGGCCGTGAAGGTTGTCGGAGTCAAGGTGGTTGAGTTGGCAAGTGGCAGGAAATCAGAGAGAAGAATGAGACCATGTTTAGTGGAAGAGGTGAACCTTCTTCTGTAGGCAGTAACAGAAAATGGGAGTGGGGAAGCCATGAATAGTGGTTGTCAGAAGAAAATGATGAGGGCACAATACGGGATTGAGTCTAGTTTATGGGACCAGTGTTTTGGGGGAGGAGAGATTCAGGACGTAAAGAGACTGAGTGTGGTGACACTAGAAGAGGGCGTGAAATCAGATTTGGGGGAATAAGAGAGAGCAAGACTCGCAGCTCAGTATTTCCTGATTTCTTGTTATTCATCTCTCACAACACTCATCACTCTAATGAAAACTTTTTTATTAATATGCATTTCACGTGTCATAAAATTAACCCCTTGAAATTGAACAATCCAGTGGGTTTCAGTGTATCCAGAGTTGTACAACCGTCACCACTGTCAATCTTAGAATGTTTTCATTACCCGTCCCCCCAAACTCTCAAACCATTAGCAGTTTCTCCCATTCTCCCCTCCCCCGTCCCCTGGCAATCATGAATCTTCTTTCGGTCTCTATGGATTTACCTATTCTGGAGATTTCTCATAAACGGACTCCTACAAGAGGTGACTTTTTGTGTCTGGCTTCTTTCATGTAGCATGATGTTTTCAAGGTTCATCCATGTTGTAGCAGGTCATCATTTCATTCCTTTTTATGGATGAATAATATTCCGTTGTATGGATAGACCACATTTTGTTTATCCATTCACCAGTTGATGGACATTTGGGTTGTTTTCCACTTCGGTGGATGGTGGTAATAGCGTGACTATGTAATAACTGCTGCCATTTACTGAGCGCTTAGCGGGCACCAAGCACTTTCCAAGCCTTGCTTCACTGAATCTGCACAACGGACCTACAGGGTGGGCACTATTTGTGTTTTATAGACGAGTAAAGAGGCTCAGAGAGGTTCAGTAACTTACACACAGACACAGAACAAGTAAATGGCGGTGGTGAGACTTAAATGTAGGCAGCCTATCCCCAGAGCCCCTTTTCTGTTTTTTGTTTCTGGCTTCCCCACTCCCATTTTCTGTTACTGCCTACAGAAGAAGGTTCACCTTTGCCATTATGAATAAAGCTGCTCCCAATATTCATGTACAAGTCTTGTGTGGATATATATTTTTATTTCTTTCAAGTATATACCTAGGAGTAGAATTGCCAGCTCATATGGTAACTCTGTGTTTAACTTTTTGAGGAACTGCCAGGCGGTGTTCCAAAGCGGATGCACCATGTTACATTCCCACCAACAATGCAAAAGTGTTCTAGTTTCTTTACATCTTACCAACACTTGTTATATTCTGTTTATTTTTAATAGTAGCCATCCTAATGGATATGAAATGGATTGTCATTGGTAGTTTTGATTTGCGTTTCCCTGATGACTAATGATGTTGAACATCTTTTCATGTGCTTCTTGGCTCCTTTTCGGCTTTTAAAATTGGGTTGTCTTTTTATTGGTGAATTTTTAAATATACTCTGAATCCTAGACCCTTGTCAGACATAGGAATTGCAAATATTACTCCCATTCTGTGGATTGTCTTTCCAATCTCTTGATAAGTGTCCACGGAAGCACAAATTTTAAAAATGTTGGTAAAGTCCAATTTATCTATTTTTTTGTTTCCTATAGTGTTGGTGTGATACCTGGGAAGCCATTGTTTAATCCAAGGCCACAAAGATTTACTCTTAGGTTTTCTTCCAACAGTTGCAAAGTTTTAGCTCCTCCATTTAGGCCTCTGATTCATTTGGAGTTAATTTTTATATGTGATGTGACGTAGAAATCCAACTCCATTCTTTTGCATGTGGGTATTGAGTTGTCCCAGCACTATTTATTGAAAAGATGATTCTTTCCCCCACTAAATTATCTTGGTGCCTTTGTCAGAATCAATTGCCCATAAATGTATGGGTTTATTTCTGGATGCGCAATTCTATTCCATTGACCTATACGTCTGTCCTGAGGCCAAGACCACAGTCTGATTTGTGGTCAGCAGCTTTGTAGTAAGTGTTGAAATCCGGAAGCGTGAGTCCTCCGTCTTTGTTCTTTTGCAAGATTGCTTTGGCTTGTCTTGTCACTGTATTTTAATTACCTGTGTACATCCTGCCCCTTAGAGAAGAGAGCAGGACCCGTGTGTTCTTCAGCACTTTAAAAGAACCCATGGTTGGTACAGAGCAAACATTTGGCAGGAGGAAGAGGGAAGAAACTCAGTGACCCAAGCCTTTTGGCAGGAATGACAGGAAGACGGGTGATAGAACTCAGGTGGGAGGGTGAGAGGTTCGGATCCCGTTTGCTGAGAAGGAGCAGCTGTTTATGCACTCTGTCACAGACACACGGAGTTTGCAGTAATAGTAAGACATCCAATTTGTGTATCTGATGAGTTCCTGGGGAGATGCCCCACTAAAATGACATCAGAAATCAGCCCTGGAGACAAAGTTTGCTGCCTGAATTCCCCATTCATTGGAACAAGGGGAAAAAGATGACAGGGAGGGTCAGAGAGACCCTCCCGGCTAAGAACAATGACTAAAAATCTAGTGCTCGCTTCGGCAGCACATATACTAAAATTGGAACGATACAGAGATTAGCATGGCCCCTGCGCAAGGATGACACGCAAATTCGTGAAGCGTTCCATAATTAAAAAAAAAAAAAATCTACCACAGCACACTTCAAACTCTCCAACCAGGCTCAGGATCAAGGCCAAGGGCAGCTCATGGAAACACTGCACATTCTGCGCATTCCTGCAGGCCCTCATCCTCCTGGGCTCACAGCTGGGCTGTCTGCAAGCTGCATGGGTGGACGGTGAGGTCAGATCCAAAGGGGCTTCTCTTTTCGCTCTTGCAACATCAGGGACTGCTCAGCTGACGGCCCGGAGTGAATCAGTTTCCTAGCAGATGGTGTGTTTCCCAAACACTCCACCACCCCGTGGAGATGCCTGCTCGGAGCAGCACTGAGGAAGCCGGCTTTAGTCATTTGGTTATTCGTGTACTAAGCCATCCTTCCTGTGAAGTGGCCTTTCATGTAGGACTCCAGCCCCAGCGAGGTCTAGAAACGTGAGACCCGAGGTGCTGATGCCAGTCTGAAAGACCGGGAACTCGTTTCCTCTTTGAGAACATTCTGCTCTTGGTCAAGAGGGAAACGTCTCCCCAGGTTGAGTAATCTTGGTTGAGGTCGTAATCAGCAGCCCCTCGTTTGAACATTTGAGGACTTCTGAGCCCAGTTTGTGGTTGGGGGTGACTGGGTAAGTTCCTGTGAACCCGGAACCTAGTCATTCATTCAGCGCTCAGAGACTGTGCTGGTGGTTGGGCCATAAACCCACCACAAAGCGGAATGGGATGTGGCCCTGAAGGAGCCTCTCGATGACAGCAGGGAGAGAATAGGGTATGCCCAAGGTGTCAAGTCCTAGACGAGTTTAGAGGAGATAGCTTTCTCCTGGCCCCTTGGGAGGGCTCTGAAGGAAGAGGTATTTGACCTGGGCCAGGTAGAACAGTAGGTAGGGTTTAGATGGCGTTGAAAGATGAACCTGCATGTGACCTTGGTGTTCCGAAGCCCACAATCAGAGCAGCTCCAATTCTACTCCAGCCCTTTCCATGTGGAGTAGAGAGGGATGTGAGTGGGACCTGTGGGAAAGTGGCCAGTACGTGCAAAGGCTGTGTAATGTGGTGATTAGAGCGGGGCTTTTGGGGTCTGATACAGCCTGATGTTTAACGTCTGCATCACCACCTGCTGGCTACATGGGCAGTTTACTCTCAGGCTCATCACCCTCCTCTACAAAAAGGAGGAGGATATTAGTTCGCAAGGCTTTTGTAAAGATGAAGGGAGTGCTTAGCACCACGTTTTGCACATTCTCCTATAAATTCAATAAATAGTAGCCATTATTAAAACATCTGCCTCGTGGATGGTCCTGGAGATTAATTGCAAAGATTTGTAAAGGGTCCACAGTAGGTCTCCGTTCCCTTTCCCCCATCAAAGGGCAGAGAGAACGGATGTGGACGGGAGGCCTGGTGTCGTTTTATAGACTGTATGTCCTGTTCCTTCCATGGCTGGTGACCTCGGGTGAGTCCCTGCTATTGAAATGAAAGGAAGTCCTCAGCCTCTCTTTCATTGCCCATCTTCAGCTGCAGGGACCTGCAGAATGCTGGGGTGAGTCAGAGGGGCCACCCCACCCTCAGCCCCCTGGAAGGCATCCTTGGGCCATTGTATATTAACCACCCGGCTCTGAAATCGGGGTGCTTGCTGCTCCAAATCGGAACGTGTAGCACTATTCTGATTTCTCTCAAGGAACTCGTACTACTCATCTGATCTCCTCAGCCTTGACATGTTTCTCTTGAATTTCATGGGAAAGGCACACGTCCCCGATGCCGCCAGTGGGCAATGAAGTCTCATCGTTGGCCTCGGCCTCCAGGGGCTGACGGGACCTGACAGTGAGCAGACAGACTGCTACTCATTAAAAATTAAACCGCAGGGCAGCCCAGTTCGTCCTCAGCGGTGGATTGTTCTGTTTTCAGCCACGCTGTCTCTTTCATCAGGGGAAAGCATTTAACAACTCTTGGGTGAAGCACAGCGGACAGTGGCGGGAAGTTTATAATATAAGGGATAACTGAAAAGAAATTGCCTACTTGGCTGTAGGGGTACTCTTTCAGTCAGTTGCTCAGTAAACATCTGCTAAATACCAGTGCCAGGTCCTGGGGGGTATGTACAGTGTGGGCTTTAGGTGGCACTTTGCTGCCTGGAGGAAACATGAATGTGCCATTTCTGTGGGATACTGAGTGGCAGGGCCAAGTCTTCTAGGAGTTGCCTAGATTTTTCCATGATCAAACTTCTGATCCAGTAAGCAATGTGCCAGGATCCATGAAAAGGGTGGGCGTGGCGGGGAAGCCCACTGGCCACATCAGTGATTATATTGACCACAACCTAATGTCTGCCAGGAGTGGAGGGTCCGGCATACAGCTCTGGGTCAGAGAATGGCTTTCAATATTTCATAGAGAGGCTTTTACACAAGGTGAGGAGATGGGCCAGCCTATAAGACATAGGGCATAACTCGAAAGATGTGGTAAGTAAAAACAGAGTCCTAACACCTTTCTTCCGGTTACAGAAATCCACTTCACGGTAACTAAGGGATCACCATCGAAAACAGCTAAATGTGGGATGTTGTGAATTTAGGTGCGGGACTGTACAAAGATCTGAGTATCTGGGTGCTCACCGTGGGTGGTCTGCAGAGTCCTGGAAAATGTTGGGGGTTGGCATCTTTCTCCAGTTTGGGGGTATATTGATTCTCCGGCTTCTGAGCACAGTATTGAGACATAATAGGAAAACAATTTGCAAAAGCCTGTGTCTGGGCAAAGGAACGGAAGTGAATGTTTTTGTTTCCCAAATAGATGTTTTGACTTCCTTCTGAAAGCAATACTTCTTCCCAAATGTAATTGGAAGGAGGGGGAATGCTAGAATTAATTGTTCATTAATTTTCCTACCGGGGGAAACCAGAACTTCCCAGGATATTGTAAGAAAAAAAAAAGAGATTCTAGTTCTCAGTGGCCACAGAAGTCATTCCAGGGCTCTGTAGTCAACCATTTCAAAGGCTTATTTGTGCATTTAGACACTAGCGAAGCTCAATAGTCTAGAGAACAGCAGGCAACACGAAAGAGGCCTGACTCTGTTGGGTAACCCCACAGGTTTTCTTTGAAAACCCCGAGGGTAACTTAGCTTGTGACTTCTTTCTTTTTAAAATCAACTTTCCCATTTCAAGATAAAACATGGTTGAAGCTGCTTCTCCAGCTGTCCAATTTTCAAGCTTCAGGTCAGCAGGCGTAAAGCAGAGGAGACCTGCATCTGCTCACGGAGAGATGGAAACGGGCAGGGGCTCTGTACCTAAAGTTATGTAGGGGGCGTCTGTGGCTGTCCTAATAAAATGAGGTGAGGCCCAGCAAAGGACTCAGCATCCCGTAGGAACATCCTACTTTCCTTTGCTGCTGCCTTAACTTGTATAGTCAACAGGAGAGTTGATGCTCAGAGAGGTGCACCTTTCTCAAGCAAATCACACCTTCTTTGTAATCTGCCACGTCTGAAAGCTTAGTCCTAGAAGGGGGCTCATTTAAGGACATTGACATTGTGGTATCTAAGCAGATCGGAGCATTCTAACAAGATGCCCGAGCAGGCGGTTGCTTCTGACAACCAGAATTAAAATTTATGAAAGGATGAGGACGGGGGCCAAAGAGGAAGGATGTCAGAACCCAGGAGGGGGCAGCGGGCTTTGCAGCCCACAGCTGCCAGGGTGGTGCAAACGTGCTTCTGGATGTGTTTTGGTGAGGACTCACCAACCAGGCAAACTTGGGGAATCATTTCACTTGGGATGTTGTTAAAGAAAAAATTACTTTGACACTTGTTAAAACAGTGGGAAAACTATTGCAATAGGGGAGAGAGATAGGGCTCAACTCTGGATGCAACAAAGACGGCTGGGGATTTATAGCCAAGGAACAGAACCGAGGGCCAGTGGATGGAGAAATTAACTAAGAAGAGACACCGAGGATAGGGAGATTCTTGCTAAAAATAGCCTAACAGATCCCTACTAAAGGCAGGCCAAGGACTTGGACATCAAAGTTGGGGGTTGGGGAACTTGATCAGACACCAAGGTTAGGCAGAGTCTCTCTAAACTGACTTAGCAGGGTTCTTGCTGAAACTGGACTATCCAACGACGAACATGGAAGCCCAGGGTCGTGGCCTCATTGAGAAGGGCTCAGAGGAGCCTAACTAAAGTCTGGTCAAGGAGAGTGTCAACCTCACTTTCCTCATCTGAAAAATGGAGACAATAATGCCAGTGCAAGCCGCCCAAGGTGCCGTTGTGAAATAAAGTCAGCCAGAAGGTACCATGTAGACCCATCCATGGCTGAACAAATGTGAGAGAGGATCTGGTTATAAAGCTGTGCCTCCTGTGTTAAGGAGAGCCTACAACTCGGAAAGACCTCTGGGCACTTCTGTTCTCTGAGCCCCACTCATCCTCCTGTTCTCTGTGCCCCATGTTATTCTAGCGACATCCTTGGCACTGAATTAATTAACTTGGCAGTGACCAGCTGATGTGAGGGAGGAAGAGGAGCTGATGTGAGGGGCATGGATTTAGGAATTTGTTCTGGAAAGAATATGTAGACAGGGCAGTAGATAACCGGGGGCAGTCGGCAGTGCTCAGGCCATTTAATCAGTTCCTTGTGCTGAAAGGTTTCTCCACGACCGTGACATAGTGTTAGAAAGAAGACATTGTCTCCCTGAGAGCTGATTTTGAAGCACTAAGGCAAAGAGGATTTATTGGAATGACAGCCAGATCTTTTGGGGGAAATCCAATGATATTCCCATTTCACAATATACTTCAAAATAAACACTAGACAAATAGAAATATTAAGTGTAAGCACAAAACCATAAGGAAAATATAGGTGAATATTTATATAATCTTGAAAGTAGGATTGGTAACTGTGACATCAAAGGGACAAAAGAAGCTTAAGTTTGATTAGCGACAGAACTTGCCACTTACAAAAGGGAGGCAAATGCCAACTAGTGAAAAAAAATGTTTGCAGCATTTATTGCAAAGACTATATTCTTAAGGTTATAAAGAACACTTACAAAACTATAAAAAAAGGTGAATACCGTAAGAGAAAAATGTTCACAAAAGAAGACATTGTTAAGAGCCAACAAACAGATGGAACAACTCACTACTACTAATCAAAAGAAATGTAAATAAAACTGAAAAATTGAAAATGCTTATTCAAAAGATTTTTATCAAGAATGTGGCATATTACATAAAGTGATAATAGCAGTGTGATTTAACATGGCATCTCAATTTTAAGTCTTTTTAAAGAAATGCCATCCCATAAATGTATGTAAACTAGAATAATTTCTTTGGCGACATTAGGCTTTAATGCAAAGATAAAAATTATTCGTAATTAGCACTTTCGTACCAAGAAGCCTCTCTTCAGTTTTTGTTTGTCCTCAAACTTAACCTTAAGGTAAAATCAAGGTATCCACATCGTCTTCTCAGAGGTAGTATAAACTTAGGCCTAGCTGAAGAATAACACACACACACACAAAATTCCAAAGCAAATGGATGGGTTGCCACTTTATTTGGAAACTTCCATTGGTTCTGACACACAGCTGGGTGAGGCTGGGTGTGGCAGGAAAATGTGTTCATGTGAGCATGAGGGGACAGCGCTTCGGAACTGACAGTGTTATTGTAGGTTCATCACTGCACTTAGATAAACAGTTGTGCGTGTCACCTGCGCACACGTACGTCTTAGGAAGACAAAAGGGATTGGAGAGTGTAGGCATCAATATGTGATTTGAATTTCACCATTCAAGGGAAAAGGATGGCAAATACTGGCTGGAAACTCGGCAGCTGGGCTAGAGGAACTCTTCACCCAGGAAAGCCTTTGGCCAAAATAATAAGAGGGACAATTGAGTATCTCTTGTTAAAGATCAACTTTCCCATGGAGCAAAAAGAATGCCTGGGCAGTGAGACAAAGGACATGCATCTTAATCATGGGTGTCATTCATAAAACGCCCTTTGTCTATTCAGAGCGATTTTAGTACTTGGCTCTGTGGACCAAGAGTAGAAAAGAACCAGAAGGAATTTTTATCAAGTTACGCTTTCAATGAACTGAACTTTCTATGAAAGAATTCAAACCAACTTCATTCAGTACTTGTGTTTTTTGTTTTTGTGTTTTGTTTTCTTTTTAAGCAAGGGTGGTTTTGTTTTGTTTTTTTCAAGTCAGAGGATGCCCTGTAGTAAGTGATTTTGCTGAACAGTCCCAGAAAATGTTTTAAAATCGATAATTTGTTCACTGAGTTCAAAGAGGGGAGGAAGAAAAGAAAATGATATGCTTAGGGGTTTTTTTTTTAATGTTTTTTTTTTTCTTTTTAAATTAGGACTACTTGCCCCGCAATGGGGTATTTCCCCCTTGAGCTCAATAAATGCATTCCACATTTGCCTCCACCAGAGTCATAAATCCCTGTGGGAGCCAATCACTACCCCCACCCCCACCCCGGCAAATAGCCAGGAGGGGTGGCCAACCATTTGCCTTCACTGAGGTATTCAGTTATTGCTAACTGGTGAAAGCCTTTCGCCACCCAGACCGAAAAATAGATGCATGTACTTAAGAGGTTCATCCAAAGCCATTGAATGGCAGCACTGGATTAGGTCTCTAGATACAAAGAGAATACACAGATTTTAGAGGCTTTCTCCCTCTGTGTATCAGCAAAGAAGTTGTGATCAAATATTTATTAGCTGTGCCTTTGGCTGGGCCGTCTAAGCTTAGGGAGAAATACGGTATCTTAAGGCAAGGACAGGCTGCTGACTGCAGCTCTGTGATACAAACCTCTGCTCTAATGACCCAGAGCAGCCCCCGAGCACCTCCTCCCGCTGGCTCCTGGGATGTGCTGGCTCCTGGGATGTGCGTGCTCCCTTATTTTGCAATTGTATGTAGTCATGGAATTTCCAGAGCCACTCTGAGTCTGGGGAGGCAGCCTGTGGCCAATGAGTCAGACTTTTAAATTGTGAAAACGTTTATTTGGTGAGTTGAGATGCTGCTCTGGCATGGTCATGATTAGTTCAGATCATTGTGACAGAGATGGAAGAAGAGGACGCTGTTGGTGATCTGTTCTCTGCCCGGTCGTGGAATTCCACCTGCTTCCCCACCCTAGCCATCCCCTGCTCCTCTGGAAACCTTTTTCCTTGGCATAGCAGGGTCATTCAGCCAATGTTAATGTAGTAAAGCCAGGGCCAGGGCCAGTGAGGTCTCTTGTTAGTATAGCTCTTGATGTACTAAGCGTTGTTAGTTGTCTCCGGCAGCCTTAAATCTATTACTGACCTTCCCCTGTAGATGTTGACCCAACTGTAAAATAAGAGGTTGAACTCTATGTGATCCCTGAGGTCTGTGGTCAAAGCCAGAGGTGCTAATCACTCAGGTACACCGCAGTCTCAAAATTAAATGGAGAGCAAGCGTGATTTTGAAAAGATGGAGACCCTGCTTTTGGACAGTCTGATTCAGAAGGTTTGAGATAGAGCCTGCAAATTGGTATTTATGGAAGTCTTTCAAGGTGACTCTATCTTAGAATTTTTCCAGGTCTAAATGATATTCTATTAACCAGATACATTAATTGATTGTATGAAATGACACCAGGAAGAATCTGGTTCATTACTGCAAAAGGAAGGTATATATCCCTCTGTTCAACCTGTCTCAGTGGAATACAGGGAGGCTGGGTCCTTCCCCTTTTTGTGTTTGCATCTTCCTTTCTTTGGCAATGGAGACAACCAGGCCATCATATGTGCCAGAGGTACAGCAAGGAGAATGGTTTGTGGTAAGCAAGAAAGGTGGCCCCCCCCAAAATGTCCCCAAAACAAATAGGAAAAAAATTATCTTATTGTACCCAGCCAGTTAGTTCTGTCCGCACTACTTGCACCAAAAGCCCTGACTCAGTCTTTCTTTTTTAGCCATCACGGTCCTGCCGGAAGATGACATCACGACTCCAGGTGTGGAAGATGTCCTGGTGACCCGAGGTGTGGAAGATGACGTGGTGACCCCACATGCCAGTAAAGAGCCCTATTGGTCTACTGGCTTGACAGCTGTGGTGAGTGTCCCAGGAAGAAAGGAATTTGTTTTGTAGGCACACAATTACATGCACGGATATATATATATGCATATATATATACATATATATATGCATATATATATAATATTCATTCAGCAGAAGCCACCATACGTAGAATTGGTACATGGTTTGCAACAAAAGCTACTTCCCAGTTCCATCCAACTAGCAGGTAGCTGGTGTGCTGATTGCAGGTGATTTGAGAGTGTACACCAGGGTTCTCAAACTAGTAAGGAAGTAGGTTTATAGATGTCCAATCTATTACAGCCCAGTTTTCAATACAGGAAAAGTCTTGGATCTTGCAGCACCATTATTGCTATAAAAGTTTCTGAATATGTGTTCACAGTCTCTTGCCTTTTTGTAGACTAGCAATAAACACAGACTAGAGCCCATCCACAGACCGTGCTGGTATAGACTATGTGGAGTCTCAACTGACACATTCTTAACCTAATGAATTTTAATTAATTCGTAATGTGTCTTAAGCACCTGCCATGGTCAAAACAGGATGCCAGGCTCTGGGAGGCATTGAGGAAATATACAAGGCACACTCTCCACCCTTGAGTTTATAATTTAGTTAGTAACATGGAACAGAGGCTCCTGCCTGCCTCTCTAACCTCATTGCACCGCAGCTCCCCTCACTTTCTCTATTTCAGCCATGTTGACCCTTCTGACCTTTGAACTTATTCCAACTTAGGTTTTTGTTTCCTGTGCTTAGAACACTCCCCAGATCTTTACATGGCTGACTTTTTCTCGTGAGTCTCAGGAACAAATGTCATCTCAAAGAGGTCTAAAGTATTCCTGTCCCTTCCACCCTCTTTTCCCCTCAGGAGTTACTTTCTAGACCTGAGGTCAGCAAACTACCCACCACCTTTGGCCCACCACCTGTTTTTGCAAATAAAGTTTTATTGGAACACAGCAATGCCTATTCAATTGAGAATTATCTGAGGCTGCTTTCATACTATAAAAGCAGAATTGAATAGTTAGTTGCAATAGAGACCAAATGGCCTACAAAGATGAAAATATTTACCATTTGGCCCTCTACAGAGAAGTGTGCCAACCTCTGTTCTAGTATATTCCCAGGGTTTGGAACCATGCCAAGCACTCAGTAGATACTCATGAGCACATAACATAAAATTTACCATCTTAACGACTTTTAATTGTACAGTTTGGTGGTGGTAAGTATATTCATCTTGTTGTGAAATAGATCTCCAGAGTGTTTATATCTTGTTTAATCTGAATTTCCACACCCGTTAAACAACAACTTTACTTTTTATCTCTATGATTTTGACTACTCTAAGTACTCCATATAAGTGGACTCATACAGTATTTGTCTTTTGGTGACTGGTTTATTTCACTTAGCATAATGTCCTCAAGGTTCATCCATGTTGTCGCGTGTGACAGGATTTCCTTCTTTTTTAAGGTTGAATAATATTCCATTGTATGGGTGGATATACCGTTTTTGTTTATTCATTCAATGTTGATTTATACTTGGGTTGCTTCCAACTTTTGGCTAGTGTGAATAGTGCTGATATGAACATGAGTGTGCACCATCTCTTCAAAACCTTGCTTTCAGTTCTTTGGGGTCTATACTCAGAAGTGGGATTGTTGTACCATACGGTAATTCTATTTTTAATTTATTTTTTTTTTAGGAAACTCTGTCCTGTTTTCCCTAGCGGTTACACCATTTTAGAGTCCCACCAACAGTGCACAATGGTTCCAATTTCTCCACATCCTTGCCAACACATTATTTCCTGTTCTTTTTTTTTTGTAATTTTTTACATTTTTTAAATTTTTAATTTTTTTTTATTGGAGAATATTGGGGAACAGTGTGTTTCTCCAGGGCCCATCAGCTCCAAGTCGTCCTTCAATCTAGTTGTGGAGGGCGCAGCTCAGCTCCAAGTCCAGTTGCCGTTTTCAGTCTTTAGTTGCAGGGGGCACAGCCCATGATCCCATGTGTGAATTGAACCGGCAACCTTGTTGTTGAGAGCTCGCGCTCTAACCAACTGAGCCATCCGGCCGCCCTATTTTCTGTTCTTTTGATAGTAGCCTTCCTAACGGGAATACTCTCATTGTGGTGCCGATTTGCATTTCTCTGATGATTTGTGATATTGAGAATTTTCATCTCCTTGTTAGCCATTGTATATTATCTTTGGATAAATGTCTAGGCAAGTCCTTTGCCCATTTTTAAATCAGGTTATTTGATTTTTTTGTTGTTGAGTTCTAGAAGTTCTTTATATCCTTATCAGGTATATGATTTGCAAATACTTTCTCATATTCCGTAGGTTGCCTTTTCACTTTGCTTTTGGTTTTTTAATGAAAGTTTATTGGAGTGACAATGATTAGTAAAGTGACATAGGCTTCAGGTGTGCAATTCTGTAATACCTCATCTATATATCACATTGTGTATTCACCACCAAGAGTCAGTTCTCC
The DNA here is from genome assembly GCF_004115265.2 of Rhinolophus ferrumequinum. Taxonomy (NCBI): domain Eukaryota; kingdom Metazoa; phylum Chordata; class Mammalia; order Chiroptera; family Rhinolophidae; genus Rhinolophus; species Rhinolophus ferrumequinum. The sequence goes on from NC_046292.1 coordinate 8,889,336, forward strand.
TTCCATCACCATATATTGGATCCCATTTATCCTCATCAACCAACCCCGTCCCCGCCTTTTCACTTTGTTAATTTGTGTCTTTTAATGCATAAAGTTTTTAAGTTTGATATCCTATTGATCTAGTTTTGCTTTTGTTGTCTGTGCTCATTGGCATATTTGTTGAATGTTACTCAGGCATAAACTTTGGAGTCCACAGAACCAATCCCAAGTCTTGTTCTGTCATTCGTTGGCTATGTGAGTTTGGTCACATTACCTAATCTCTAAGCCTTGTTCATACTACAGGACTAATAATGGGATCTACTTCATGTATGGGGTGTGTGTGTGTGTGTGTGTATGTGTGGTAAATGAGGTGTTTAAATGGGCTGGCACATAATAAGCTCTCAATAAAGTCTAGCCTATTATTTTCATTAGTAGAGGGTGGGCATTGAAGGGTGATACAACATAATATGTACCCAGTAAATGTTGCAGGGAAAAAGTGCCATTCAACTTCAAGGGAGAGAAAGAATTAAAGCTAAGTGATCTGGTATTTTTTGAAGAATTAAGACCCCAGGAAGTCAGCAAGAATTAAGACCCATGGAAGTAAAGAATTAACACCCATTTGGCATTCATTTCTGGAGGAGACTTGGTTTTATTCTTGTTCCCCCTGTTGTTGTTTGTTTTCTTATTTCCACTTTAAATGTATGTCGTCATATATTTTATGTATTTATGCCAGCTTAAAGAAATTCTTTTCTGTTGTAAGGTAGAGGATATATTTTAAAACATTCTGTTCTATTTCTGTTTTGCCTCATTTGCATCTCCAACAGGTGCCCACAAGTACAAAGAGCACAGCCATTTATAGAGATGATCAGTCAACTCCAGAAAGTACAGTCCATGCCCGAGAAGAGAGCCAGAGCACCACAACCTCGTATGTGGCCACGAGTCACTCCATGGGTAAGAAAACAGGTCACCCCATAGGGATTGATCTCTTTTTTTGCATAATCAGCGTGTTCCGTAAACTATGAACAAATATAATAATCAATGCATAGTGGAATGCACGAGCAAATTCTGAACCGAGCTTTATGTGGTGGGTTCACAATTCAATGTCTTAGGTTGCTAAATCAACTTCCATTTCTTGGGTTGCTGGACACAGCTTTCTACCTTGAATGGCAACTAGTGATAATGCCCCCACAAGGGCAAATTAAGTAGCTCCTGGTGTCATGTTGCTGACCCTAAGATGATGCTACACTAAGAACTTTGTGTTGACACCCTAGGCCGTAAAACTCAGCCAACCAATGTAAATCTTAATTGATTCTGTACTAATATTTACCATTACATATTGAGTTCGTGTCTGTACATATGGAGCAAGAATCTTTTTCTAAAACAGTCTTGCCAGGATTTGGGGTTGTAATTGTGGTTCATAGTTGGCACCTGCTGCAGTGTGAATAGAACACCTTGGAGAGAAACTGTGAAGGAAGACTTTGGGTCTTCACCATTATTATGAGGTTTAAACCCTCCCTGATAAGCACGAGGAAAGATCATTGCCATTACAACTCAGCAATACAAAGAGATAGCTTTGTATTTCTAGAGCTTTCCTAAGAGAAACTCAGTTGTTTGGGATTTTAAAAAAAATAAGCCCTAATTTGTAGCAGATAAGGATGGCAGAGGAAAGGAACTAATCCTTCAATAACTGCAATGAGTGCCTGCTCACTTGAGCAATTTCATATAAATCATTTTATCTTGACAGGTATTTCTACCTTTAAATGAAAGTAAATACAGAGACCTTGCTTAACGCAGGGGCCCCTCAAACCAATTTGCACATCTGAACACCTAGAAAGTTATTTTTTATTGTCAATATACATTCCCAGACCCAAAAGCCAATTTGGTTTTACAGACTCTATAGCACTTCTGAGACTTTAAACCTTTACATTTGTACACCCATGTTCATAGCAGCATTATTCACAACAGCTGAAATGTGGAATTCATTGACAAATGGATGGATAAACCTAAAATCTGTGTAACTTTGCTATTTAGGTGGGTGCAAAAGTAATTGTGGTTTAGAAGGTTAAAAATAATTGCAAAAACTGCAAATACTTTTGCACCAACCTAATAACAGTAGTCACCCCAATGAACTTTAATTAAAAAAAAAAAAGGGTATATGCATACAATGGAATATTTTTCAGCCTTTAAAAGGAAGAGAATTCTGATGCATGCCACAACATAGATAAACTTTGAGGATATTATACTAAATGGAATAATCCAGTCACCAAAAGCCAAATGTTGTATGAATCCACTTAGGTGAGTGGTAAAATTATGGAGACAGAAAGTAGAAGAGCGGTTGCCAGGGGTTGGTGGGAAGAGGGCATGGGGAGTTACTGTTTAACCGCTATAAAATGTCAGTCTTTCGAGATGGAAGGGTTCTGCAGATGGCTGGTGGTGACGATCGCACAACGGTATGAATGTACTTAATTGTACACAAAAATGGTGAAAATAGTAAATGTTATGTGTATTTCATCACAGTAGGAAAAAAAAAGCTTCATCAAATGCGTTGAAAATAAAGCCTAAAGGTCACTCCAAAATGCTAAAAAAAAAAAGTGGTTAACATTTAAATACCAGAGAAAACCAAATAGGGCTACGCTAGGAAAGAATCATCATTGTAATTGATCATTAGAAAGCATTTCAAATTTTTGGAGAAGAATTGATCATTTGTAAGATGAGTTGACAGCTAATCAGCAGCAGGAAAAAAAATTCACTTGCCTGAAAATACCCATGGTTACTCTCCTGTTCTGGCCCCTGCCCCACCCTGTCACAAAAAGTGTGACTTATAGCATATTCCTACTTCAGACATCCCAAGAAAATTTCGTATGTGAGTTAATATATAATTAGAAGCACTCGGGTTGTTTAAGAGGTAATTTTATTAGGGCAGCAGGTCTTTCCCATGAAACGCCCAGGTTCGATGATGTTCTCATGGATGACATATTTTATGATCACAATCATATAATTAATTGGGAGGGAGCTCTGGAGTACAGGACTAATGAGGTCTAATTTAGTAAGGAATCTTCTATAAACTTTATTTTTGGTGTTTTCTAACCAATGGTGTCATTCATTGGTGGTGATGGTGGTATGTGATGTAAAGCTGGAACTGGCAGCCACCAGGGTAAAACGTGGTAAGCAAATGATTGACCTGTTTCTTTGTGTAGTTGGCAGCCAGGGATGACATTTTGGGAGTTGATTCGATGACACCTTTGTTCTGGGCAGGACTCAGATCCAGCATTCTTCCAGCCGCTTTTTTATGGTGGGATGGCACCATCAGCTCCGTGTAAATGCTCCAGAGCCATGGGTTCAGCTCATGCAGGGAGAGTTGGGTTTGGGGACCCCTGCCCTGGAGCCATCTTGGAAAGGTGTCTTTCTGAAGAGATCCTTGGTGCAAAGAGGATGGCATCTCCCAAACCCAACCATTCAAAAAAGCAAACATCTTGTAGGTGATGGTTGGCTGGTTTGACCTTTGATTATGTAAGAAAGCTATTGTATATCTGTGGTGGTCTGCTAGTTGTGAGCTAGGGTTCTAGGGAAGGACCTGATTTACTTACTTCTCTCTATCTTGTCATTACTCAAGGCACCTTGACTTTTTCTTCATCTGCAAACTAGATAAACAAACACCACTCAGAGGAGTTAGGGACTCTGTTGTTGGGAGAAACAAAACAAAACAAAAAAACCTTTATTTTTAAATAGGAATTATGTAAAATTATCTGAAAGAAGCAAACAATTGTGTTACTCACCTACAGCAAGGTACTTGTGAGCGAATCCCTTCTACCCAGGTGATAGGTAAATGAAAATATTCACATCGTAATTATTGGACTAGGTTTGGCTGTAGATAGAAATGCTAAAACAACAATGGCATGAACACAAAGAGTGTAATCTCTCATTAAACTGAGCTGGTCATATTGCTTCCTGGTGAGATGTGGATTTTGCTACTAAAGAAAAAGCAGGGAATTAATATCACAAAACAGATCCCAGTCTTGGCCACATCTTCTAAAACTAGAGTATAAGGCTCTCAAAATGAAAACCCTTCAAAATAGACCTCATATCTCAGTGTGTTTTCCATGATCCAAGAATCATCAGCCTTGGGTTCTTTTGCTACTCTAAGATCTAAAACTTTTTGATCATTTATTTAGCACCTCTCTGGGAGCAGCTTCCTGCTCTCTAAAGTAGATGAGAGAAAAGCAATGTACACAAAAGTACTATGGACGCATAGGCGTGAAGAAGCTTTCATAAATTCAATAATAATAGTTTTCAAGACAGGATCATGTCAAAGCTTGCGTAAAAATCCCCTGATCCAATTTATTTCAAAAATTATCCTCTTTGGTTGTGTTTTGCTACTTTCCACTTAGGGTAAATTCATCTTTTGCCAATTGTTAAATTATAGTTATTAAATCCTAATAATTCTATATCATTATATCTCTTTACAGAGGACACACAGACAACAGTTGAGAAAGGTAAGCTAGATTTTGGTATCAAAATATTCTTTGGGGATTAAAAAAAATTTCTTTGAACCTAACCTTTGTGATGAATTACATTCTTTCCTGGATTGTAGTCAACAAGAGCAGAATACAGACCCTTCCGAGAACAGGTTTCAAACATCTTTTAAGAGAGAAAATGGAATTGCCTGCATTTGAAAATAAGCAAACCACAAATGAGTCTATTCACTTAATGACAACTATGGAGAATGATGTCATATCATAATTTGTTACTAGGAACGAAAATGGGGGCAAATTTAATAGCTGTACACAAACGCTACCCAATAATTAACAGTGAAGCCACCCATGTGAATGGTGTGCTTGGTGGATCCTGAGACCCAGAAATTTTTCTATTCATAAGATGGGATTAGAATAGCCCAAAGTTTCTCCTCTCCTAAGACAATTTTCACTAGATACAGGAGAAGCAACATGGAACATTATTTGTTATCTAGAGTGGGGCAGTGGCATTGTGTATAAATGACACATTGTATTGTTGCGGGTGTATTGTTTATCTGGGGCTCATGCCTTTTCTCCCTCTCATTCAGATGGCTTGGCGACAGGGACCCTGGCTGGAATCATAGTTGGAGTCTTACTAGCCGTTGGATTCATTGGTGGGATCATCACTGTGGTTGTACGGAAAATGTCAGGAAGGTACTCGTAAGTAAATAACTTACACCCATGTGATAGGTAAATACAGGTGGTCACTGTAGGGCTCCAACCTTTGAACTAATGGAAACCTCTCAATGAAGGTCGTGGTCAGAAGTGCCCTACCTCCATAAGTACTACAGCAGAAGTTTCCCCAGAAGGACAAGTGTCTACTTGATCCTTACACGTTTCCGAGAAAAGAGTCAGAGCTGGAGGTGGTCCTTTGGTTGACTCCCACTGAGGTCTGACTAAATTTGACTTCTTGTCTTCATTTTCCAACTAACTGAACTTGAGAGAAAACCCAAATCAAGAATGAACTTGATACCTCTTAGTCACCCTGCTCCCAATCATCAGAGGTGGGAGGTTTCCAGAAGAGCATTTGCTATTGATAAGGGGAAGGGATTCTTTCTCTTTATTAAAGCTTCCTAAGAATTCAGGACACTCAGATTCACAGCCAGAGGAAAACTTTTTATTATTTCTGTTGGGGAGATGATACAGGATTGGGGGGTAGGGGGAGTGGGGAGAGGACAAATGTTACACAACTGTGGGGTTGAGGGACACAAGTGACAATACAGTCACAGATTTATGTGTTTGGAAATGCCTGGGAATCTGACCCTGGCTGTACGAGGACCAGGCATGGAGGAAGAATGAGTGGGAAGGAAGAGCACCAGGTTCCAGAACTGGAAGACTTAGAAAACAGGACAATAGAAACATGACTCACAGGATGACTATTCATAGAGCCCATAAAAGAAGTGACAGTCACCTTTCTCTTTGTTTTCACAGGCCCTAAAGAGCTGAAGAATTGTGCCCTTCCGCCAACATGTTAAAAGAGAGAGTGTCCCACCGCCCCCATCCCTGAGCACGTGGGAGAAGATGACCCATGGAAATGGCTGGCCACCCCACTCAAAGTCCATGGTGATCCCTCCACTTCCCAGAAGTAACCGACGGAAACACAAGTCACCAGACTTGTTCTTCTAGCGTTTGTCTTTTGAGAATTTTTTAAAAATATGCATCTTGTAAAAGATGATTTAAAAGACAAAAATGCATAGAAAATGGAGCAAAACTATGTAAATTGATTTGTAACTAAGGTAGATAATGTAATTCCATCGATGTTAGAAACTGTAATCACGTCTTGGTTCTGACCAGTCTCTGTTATTGTTAAAATGCAAAGGACCCTGAAAAATATTTATGCCAGTGGAGTGCTTGGGTCTAGCACTGTCAGTTAAGTGGCAGAAGCATTTTGTAATTTCTGATCTGTTGAAATGTACACATTCCAGTCTAGTTTGGCCGACTTTTAAAGCCTGACTTGGTGTGAATAATCAAGTAGGAAACCTAAACCTGGGTAATTTGTAATAAGCAACTGCCTTTCACTGCCAGATAAATAATTTCCAAGGCATCTACTTTAGATCATAAACAGGAAGTCCATACTTTAGAGAAGCCATTTTGCTTCTCACAACAAGGCCACCCAGGCAGCCTGCAGGCTTGCTTTACCGTCCTCTCCAGTGATGATTTGATGACTCAAAGGTTTGCTCCTACTTGCCCCCTCCACTTCCCTCAGATGATGGAGAGCCAGAGCTAAAGGGATGGCCTTTCATTCTCATGATGCAACTCCTTCAGGTTGGCTGCGTTGTTCTGGAATACAGAGATCTCAGCCCTGATGATGGCCAAAGAGGCTGAGGGGGTCCAGTGGTGCCAGAGGCTCAAGTGTTCCAGAAATCAACAACCCTGGTAGTCCCCAAACAGAAAGAAACCCTGTGTATGCCTCCGGCATGGGGCATGGAAACTGCCAGCTTCCTAACATTAATTTTATGCCTCAGAGGAAAGATTTGGGAAGCAAAAATAATCTTGTAAAATAATAATTTTTAAAAAGCAGCTGGACTTAAAAATAGAAGATATTCCCCATCTTCATGATATACCACATGTTTCTGTGGGGTCGTAATTGAGAGGATCAAAATAAAGAAGCCTAAGCTGCCATTCTGTGTTGGCACCATCCAACTCAGTACATTTCTTCCCAGAGGTCAACGGAATGGATTTCCCTAAACGAAAAGTTTTTATACCGAGCAGATGCTCTGTGGTGACTGATCGTGCAGTTCTGACATCCTCTAAACCAGGGGTGTCCAAACTTGTTTCAACGTTTTTCACCAAGGGCCCTATGCGGTAAAATACACAAACAGCCGGGCCACTCACTCGAGGTGAAGTACGTATTGCCTCACCTGGTTTATTTAAGTAAACTAAACATATTTTTGGAATTTGCTGTGGGCTAATTAACAACTGGATCATGGGCCGCAGTTGGCCCGCGGGCCGCAGTTTGGACACCCCTGCTCTAAACTTATACAAGTGCATAAAATAGGAAAAAGTAAACTATCAGTTGGAAAGCAGAGCCTGATCCTCCCATTTTTTGCAGTAATATGTGGATGTTATTTTAAACAGTGTGCCTTTATGTTGCCCAAGTCCAGCTGGTCTACCAGCCCAGGTTCCATATTTGAACATCAACTGATTGAGAGAAGGGGATTTAGAAGAGCTTTATAAGCTTATTTTTCCATTTCATCACTCAGATTCCTGAACAGGAGTTGGGAATAATGTCCATTTTGTCTGTCCTATCCTTTCTTTTTTTTCTCACTGTGAAAAATAACAGTCCACACCCCAAGTCATACACTGGACCCATTGCCTGCTGGGACAGGACTGTGGGTTTCTTAGTCACATCTGTGTTGATGCTCAATGCAGTGTAGACATATTTTAAAATAAAACATGACGGCGTAAAACATTGAGTCAGCTTTGATTGGAAATCTCGATCGACTCTGGGTCACACTTAATATCTGCAGATAAGATTATAAATTATGTCAATATCTGCCTCTTGGCTTGATAGGGAGTGAATTATAAATGGTCATAGGGGCAGCCGGATGGCTCAGTTGGTTAAAGCACGGTGCTCTTAACAACACGGTTGCTGGTTCAATACCCACATGGGCCAGTGAGCTGCACCCTCCACAACTAGATTGAAGGACAACGAGCTGCGGCTGAGCTTCTGGAGGGTTGGCCAGATGGCTCAGTTGGTTAGAGTGCGAGCTCTCAACAACAAGGTTGCTGGTTCAATCCCCGCATGGGATGGTGGGCTGCCCACCCCCCATCCTCCCCATTCCCGCAACAGACTTGGAGCTGAGCTACGCCCTCCACAACTAGATTGAAAGACGACTTCACTTGGAGCTGATGGGTCCTGGAAAAGACACACTTCCCCAATATTCCCCAATAAAAATTGAAAAAATAAAATGGTCATAGGAAGTACATCCATTGGAAAGAGATGTAACTATGCCTTTCGCCTAGGGTTCTGTGAAAGGAGAGCAGTTAAGATTAAGCAGGTGAATGGGACGGCACCTTGGGACTTCTTTTGCCCTCTGGTTCTGAGGGATTAAAAAGGTTTTGCCTGGCTCCTGATTTCTCTGCTTGGGAGGGAGGGGCCGGGGTAGGGAGCAGTTACACCTTGCTCCTGTCCGTCCTCCCTGGGAACCTGACCTCAGGTGTGTTGGGCTTGGCTATGCAAGAACAGGCGGTAATAACCCTCACGAGCGTGTTTCAACTGCTTATGGGCCTGGGAGCAAGTTGCTCCAGAATTCCTGTTCTTGGGACCTCTCGGTGCTCCTCGGCCCTCAGCTGCAAAGGCTCTGCCTGGTCTGGAGTTTGCAATGGCCCAGGTGCTCTGCTGCGGTCCCTCTCTTGTTGGTCCATCTGCTCCTCCCACCGCCACCTCCACTGCTCCGTAAGAATCCCAGTGCCACGCTCTGGTCTCTTCCCTGCCAGCCCTATCCGCACTCATAAAGGTTGGATGAGCTGTGAGGATCACGCCTTCCTCATAATAAACACTCGGTTTTGTCAAATCAGGATTGGTGAATTTCCCAGATGGCAGAAACCCTGAGTGCCCGTTTCTTACGTGATGACGCCAAGGGAACTTGACCAGGATTCAAGTCCTGTTCTGCTACTTTACAGCTGTAATCCCTCAGACGAGTCAATTACTACAGTTTCTTTGTAAGAACTCCCATGCTATGGTTCAGAGAGCATGCCTTTTCTAGCAGAAAACTAACCACTTCCACCTACTCCCACAAACTGCAAGAGAACGGCCCTCAGCTATGTCAAGTCTAAATTTATGTTCCCTTACACGCTCCCTGCAGATGACGGTGAACGTGGAACTACCAAGGGAACTGGAAGTTGAAGGAAACTACTCTTCCATCAGAACCATCTGGGGGGCAAACAGTGCTGAAGTAAACTGTATGTGCCCTATTAAAGCCTTGTTTTAACCCCAATCATTACTTTCGTTTGTTTCAACCTGGGAGAACCAATCGACCACCAGGACTTCATGCCACTTTTAATGAAGAGGGAAAGAACAAGTAACGTAATCCTTCGCCCTCTCCATGTTTTAATTCGTATTTATTTAGTGTTCAGGGCGTGGGGCGTGCTTCTCTGGGGAACGATGTGTAATCTGACATTAAAACTTTTCTTGCTAATTGAAAGTCCAGTGAAAGTGGGAGAGGCATCTCCCGAGTGCAGCTGGAAGTCGACACAAGCTCTCGGATCCCACCAGCATGCTCCAGTGAGGATCAGACGACGTGGCATTCCCTGAAACTCTGCATTTCCTTGCTCTCCCTGAGGCTTAACAACAGGTGCGTGTACCAGATCCTAGGTTTTCAGTTCAATAAATGTGAACTAAATAACCACTGTGAGTGGGCTATAATGCAGAATAAATTTAAAATCTTGGAGTAGAAGAATAAAGACTGTCCTACTGGTGTGAACAATGTATAGTCCTGCTGTACATGTATCCATCTGCTTGACACCCGCAAGTACCAGCCTGGATTCAGCCCTTGGATGCTCCCTGGGGGTCATTTTTATCAGACACCGATGCAAAGCGCCAGTGTATTCTATTTCCGGATCAAGGGCGCCAGACCACACAACAGACAATCCGGTCCATGATTCTGAGACCTTGTTTCTTCCATTTTTTTCCTTTCCTACCCGCTTCTCTCCTACTGCCTCTAACTTCCCACTGATACAAACGTTTGAGATAACAATCAGACACCAGTCACACGCAGATGTTTCTGAAGCGATGCTTACCCTCCGGAGGCCACTGTGGCGGTCTAAAATAAATGCTTGAACAACCCAAACCACTTAGAGTGCCCATGTGTATGTAACCTCAGGAAGGCTAAGAAGGTTCTGACGGAGGGAAAGGTTGAGCCTTCCTTTTGCTCCTCCCCCCCCCCCCCGCCCCCCTCCCTCCCCTTCCCCCTCCCTCCCCTCCCCCCCTCCACTGGCGCCTTGTAGATGAGGACGGGCTACGGATGGCGGCACAGGGGCTGTTGGAAAGGAAATGCGTGGTGTGGATGTTTGTCCAGAGGACCCAGGGACCAAAGATACTCACTTGGATTGGCAGGGGATTTGGGGCTGCTGGAGAGATACTCTCTTGTAGGACACGGTCAATCTGTTCATTCGTTCATCAAATGTTTATTGTCAGGCCCTGGTCTAGATACCGGAAATACATAATAAACAAGCCCACAAAATTCCTGCCCTTGGGGAGCTTTCATTCTATCGTGGGAGACAGACGGTACCCTAAACAAATAAGCAAATCATAGAGTATGTGGAAAATGAGGGGCAGCAGGGGAAGGAAAGTGGACGTGCAGGGTGGAGGGGAAGGCCCCACTGAGGTTTGAGCAAAGTTCTTGAAGAGGCAGGAGCGAGCCCAATGGACATGGGGGGGGGCAAAGCATTTGGGCAAAGGGAACATCAAAGGCCCAAGGCAGGAGCATGTCTGGTGAGTTTTAGGGCACGCAGGAAGCTCAGAAGGCGGGGGCAGAGTGAGCACAGGGGAGAATAGTAGGAGATGAAGCCAGTGAGGTGTGGGGGGGCCCTTGCAAATGGGAGCCATTGGATGGTTTGGAGCAGAGGAGAGACACGAGGTGACGTAGGTTTCCAAAAAACTCACCCTCGCTTCTGCTTGTGAACTGGCCAGTTACAAAGCCGGTGTGAGATCCGAGCACTGGTGGACTTCAAGGCCAAGAGGTCAGGGATATGCAGAGGGTTCACCAGAGACGTTTTCCACCACGGCCTGGATGGAATACATCTCAGGATTAGCCGTTTCCTTTTGTTCTCTTTCACGCCATCTAACAACCTTCTGATGAATAATTTACCTCTCCAAGGAGCTTCATACTTGGATGGAGTGGTGCCCTCAATAATGGACACAAATATTCCCATCCCTGGAAAAGAATCTCACTCATGGAAAATCAGCAACCTGGAATGTGGTGTTACAAATCAGTTTCTTGTGGGTTTGACTGGCATGAATTAGGCCCTAGAACCTGTTCAACTCTTAGGAAATAATTTCAGAATTATAAATCCGAGGATCAGATCTTCAGAGAATGAGAACCACACTAGTTACCACTGCTGGGGGGAGGAGGAGCTGGGCACACAACTCTCCACCCTACGCAGCAGTTGTGTTGTAAATCCCAACTGTAATAGTCCTATATGACCTCGCACAATCGGGCTTCCACCCACGCCATTGACTTGCTTGGTCCAAGCGTCCAAACGACCTCCATTTGTCAATGCCCCGGCCTCTTTTGTGTCTTGTTCTCAGTAATCATTGGCAGCAGTCAGCTCTGTTGACCCCCTTTATGACACCGTCTTCTCTCCCTTGGTTTGCATGCCTGGCTACCATACTGGTGGCCTCTCCTGGCTCTCTGCTTGCTACTCCACTGGCCCTTTTCTTGTCCTCACTTCACCCTCTTTCCTCTTGGTCGTACCTAAGGCTCACTTTGCACTTCTCTCTCGTCTCTCCCTTGGAGAGCTCATCTACTCTCACAGCTTCAACCAGCAGAAGTTTCAGGAAGACAGCAGACGGTTGGGTCCACAGCTACATCTTGAGCCCCTGGAGCCATGCCTGGCACATAGCAAGTGATTCTCTCACCTTCTAGGTATACACCGCCACCCTTCTAGTTCAGATCCTCAAGCAAAACCTTATCGTTATTGCAAAGCTAAACACCCACTAACGCCCACCTCAGATTACAGATGGGCCAGTAGTGTCCCCCAAAACACACCCACCCCTGCCTCTGCATCCTCTCTCTGTGTCTTCTCTGCGCTTTGGTTTCTGCCACCGTTGGACTAATTCACTCTGTATTCAAAGACTTTTGGTGTTCAAGGGAATCTGCTTAGCCTGGCCATTCACCATTGCCTTTGCTGCTCAGAACCTCCTGTGCCAGGCCACGTGGGTCACTGACTACTGCTGTGCCCTCACTCCCACGTCATCGCCAATTCCTTGTTTGCAGGCGATGGTTCTGGGTGGAAGAGCTTTGGGAAAAACCATCTGTTTCTGAGCATACTACGTTTTACATGAAAAAACGTGGCACATAATACCGACATCAGAGGGCTGTTATCAGCCTTAAAGAAAATAATGAATGTTTAGTGCCTGTCTAAAAACACAGTAACTGCTCAATCATTAGCAGTAATTACTCCAACGGCCACTTCTTACTTGTATTATCACAGCCTCATTTACTCACACATATCCCTGTGAAGCAGGCAAGACAGAGATTATCCCCATTTTACAAATGAAGAAATTGAGGTTCAAACAGTTTCCTAAAATTACAGAGTTACGAAACGCACATGCAGGTGTGTCTTGACTCACTCTCTGGCCTCCCTTTCTTTTGTTTAGTCCACAAGTCCTCTTTTAAAATTAATGGTCTCCCATCAGCTCTACAGCAGTGCATTTTGAAGACAGAGTCTCTTCAGCCAGTGAAAAAAGTAGGGAACTTATTTTTCTAATTATGAAACATTTTAAACATACAGAAAAAGACAGAGTAGTACCAAAACCCCATATACTCACTGTTCAGCTCTAACAAACCCTACCATTTTCTGATATTTTCGACCTAATTTCTTTTGAGAAATAAAAACTCACACATATTGTCCCTCGGGTACCCTCTGACATTAGTACCTTTATTCTCCCTTTCCCTGAGGGACCATTCTCCTGTACCGGGTGCATTTAATTTGGAAATATGTATATTTTTCTACCATCCTTATTTGATGTTTATGTATCCATAATCAAAATATAGCATCGTTGTACATGTCTGCAACTTTTATATCCATGGACTCGTTCTCTGTAACTTGCTTTCTCCTTCCACATTATTTTTGTGAGATTTATCCTCGCTGATGCACGGAGCTGCAATGCGTCTGTGTAGCTGGTGTAGAGTTAGATTACGATTACACCACCATTTACTTAGGCTTTTCCTGTCGATGGATATTTAGGATGCTTCTACAGTTTTTAATTTCACACAATGTTGTGACAAATGGGGTCATAATGAAAGAACTTCCACTTTTCTAGAGAGCAGCTTGTCTTCTAGGAAAAATAAAAGTAAAAATGAGGGTTTTTTAAAAAAGCATATTTAAATATCAAGACTTGACTAGGAATTATTTGGAATTTTTCTTAAACGCCTGATGCTCATAGAAAGAGGTCTAAATTAATCAGGTTTAAATGGACAATACCTTCACAATCATCCTTTACCTCTATCTATCCATGTTTCTTCAGATGACCCCCTGATCTGACTTTTCTTTCTATCTGAAAACATTTGAATAAAAATACATTTATTATTTCTTTTAAAATGATAAAAAATGTTTCATCTATATTCCATGAAATCATTTTGGGAACTAGTTAATTATTTCTGATAAAAATACAACAATGAATTTCAAAGTCAGCAGTTTTTTAAAGTACAAAGTGATGGATCAGATGATGGAAGAGATTTTCCAATATGTAGAAGAAAAAGAATTTAAAGATGTAAAATTGGCTGCTGAGAAAAATCCTTCTAGTGACACAGAGCCCAAAATATTAATGAGGAAGATGTCAAAAATGGAAAGATTTCATAACAGGCAACTGCTCTGAAATGCAAAAGATTTGCGAGGCACACAGAATTAAATTCAACTTTTTCCTCTTTTCAATAAGAAATAAGGAATATGCTTAATGTTGATTGGGAATGTCTCAATGACCTCTACAAATCATTTTTCAGCATCACATTCAGAAAGCAATCAGAGCCAACCCCAGGTAGAGTGGGTTGAACTGTGCCCACCTTAATATGTCCCAGTCTCTTTGGAGGTAACCTTATTTGGAAAAAGTGTCTTTGCAGATGTAATTAAGTTAAAGATCTCAAGATGAAATCATCCTGGATTAACTGGGTTGGCCTTATAGCCAATGACAAGTGTTCTTATAAGAAGAGGAAAACATGGCGGCCAGATGGCTCAGTTGGTTAGAGCGCGAGCTCTCAACAACAAGGTTGCCGGTTCAATTCCCGCATGGGATGGTGGGCTGCGCCCCCTGCAATTAAGACTGAACAATGGCAACTGGACTTGGAGCTGAGCTGCGCCCTCCACAACTAGATTGAAGGACAATGACTCGGAGCTGATGGGCCCTGGAGAAACACACTGTTCCCCAATATTCCCTCCCCCCCAAAAAAAGAGTTAAGAGGAGAACACACAGAGGAGAGGCCATGTGAGGATGGAGGTAGAGATCGGAGTGATGCTGCCACAAGCCAAGGAATACCTGGGATGCCCAGAAGCTGGAAAAGGCTGAAAGCTTCCCCTGGAGCTTCCCCCTGGGGCATGTGCCTGCCGATGGCTTGATTTCAGACTTGTGGCCCGCAGAACAGTAAGGGAATAAATTTCTGTTTTTTTAAGCCACCCAGTTGGAAGTAATTCGTTACAGCTGCCTCGGAAACTAACACTCCCTGTGAGTAACCTTCCGTGAGGCCAGCTCCCCTGCCCCATCCAGCCCACCCTCACGGAAAGCAACACTGACCTCTTCTGCTCTGACCTTGGGCCATTCCCTTGATTCGTCCAAACAATGGGTTGGCAGCCACCATGCTTCCTTTGTGACAGACAGATGTGACTAGACCTTCCCATACTGTCATTCCCATTTTTCAGTCACGTTGGAGGAATCCCTGGTGAAAGAAATGTGGCCTAGAACAATAAGCAGAGCCAACCCTTGTATGACGAGTGGGATACGAAGGCAGGCCCGGCCGCACCCTCCATGGTGACGAACCCTGATACGCTTTCATTTCATTCACCACTCTCCCTGAGAGGTCAGAAACACTTCCACAAAAATCAAATCCCAACGTCTGTGGACTGTGCATTCAACAAATATCCATAGAGAGCCTCCCGTGAGTCGGACATTGTGCCATAGATGTTAACAGTGAGATGAAATTATTCTCCTAATTCATTCTCCTAATGAAGCATGCCAACGAAAGTATTCCTTTGGGCTTGTGGCTTGTTTGAGGTCTAGGGAGCATTCTCCGTTCGCAGATCTCCAGTGGGACTGACAACCACGGTGGGGTTCACAGATTGCTGTCAGACAGGCAAACACACAGCAACATGATTTCAGAGATGGTTGTGGCAAAATTAAGAACTTGTTTGGCACCTTCCCACCTGCCTTTGTTCACTCCTCCTCCCCAGGCTCCTCATCTGGGCCCCACGGATGGGCCTGCCCTCAGCAGGTTGCCAACTGACCCACCTAAGGAGAAAAGACCATGGAAGAGAAGGGACACGGAGTCAAGTGTGTGGAGACCTGGCTTGCAGTTCACATACAGCACGTTACCTGTCTGTTTCCTCACCTGTAAAAATGGAAATAATAACATCGTCCAGCTCAGCTCATAAGATTGCATCCAGAGCAAATAGTGTGTGTGAAAGTGTTTTATGAATTATAAAATAATATGCCACAGCGATAGGAGTTACCGTTTATTTGGCAACTATCACACCCAGGCACATGGTAGATCCTCTGCACCCAACACATGTAATCCTTACAACAACCCTGAAACGTGGGTGTGATTCTGCCCTTTGTCAGGCGAGGAAGCCAAGAGCCGGAGTGTTTGAATGACCCAAGGCCACCCAATAGGAGGTGAAGGAGCTGAGGTTTCCAACGCATGGCTCTTTCCCTGTGCCCCAAACATCCGGTGTTCTCCCAGTAGAGGCTCACTTGGATGACGTACTATGTCATGTCTAGAAAACTAAGTTCTTTTAAAATTCCGAGAATCAAAGGAATCTCACCAATGGTGAAATTTCAAGAACTAGATAGGTAGTAAAAGACCTTTTGAACAAAGGCCCTGCCGGTGTCCCTGAAATTATGCCACAGAAGCAGCCACGTGCTCCCTGCGTGCATTTCGATGTTGATGTCATAAGCCTGGGATACGGTGTAATGCCGTCTTACTCTTGGTTGCAATCCAACTTACCACCTCTCCTGTTTAGTAAGGTCAAGTCATAGCTGTTGTGAATTCAGCAGCCTAAGTCTTGGTGCTGTGGCAGGGACACACAGACTGACGGCGCTGCTTGTCACTCGCACCCCAGCTCCCAGGGCTGCCCGGTGCTCAGATGTAGGAGCAGGTGGAGTGTTGGCTGCCTTACACCTGCTCTCCTTCTCCTTATTTGGTGAGTGCAAAATGGCTCCTCCAGGCGAAGGCCTGACAGAAAGAACCAGGGTGGGACGGGAGGGGTCCAGGGAGGGTCTGGGAAGAAGAGATCACTTCGTTAGGTTTGGGCTCAGGTTCCAGTCACACGTCACAGCCCAGTGCCCAAAATCATGATACTCAGATTTCCCAAGGCTCTATCCAAGAGGAATGCAAGGAGCAAAACACAAACTCAGGGAGCTTTTGCACTGAGCTACGCTTACCAGGGCTCAAGGTTAGAGATGTGACGGAGACTAGAAGCACTAAAGGCTCAGTTCCCATGATCAGGGCTTATGATCCGATTTGGGGACACAATAGCAAGGGAAGACAGCCACGAACTCCCCTATATACTGCCCGCAAATTTGTGATGCCCTGCAGTAAACACTCTGTGCGCACTCACTCCCGACGTAGTATTAGGCTGAAGCACAAGAAACTGGCATTTTTGTAGGACCAAAAAAAAAAAAAAAAAAAATTCCAGTAATGACAATTTCACAATTGTGAAACCCAATGTATGTTAATAAATTGTATATACGTGGACCTCTGCCAACTTACATATTGAATTTTGGTAAGACTTAGTTTCTTTCTTTTTCTTTTTTTAACGAAAGTTTATGGGCGTGATAATTGTAAATAAAGTTACATAGATTTCAGGTGTACAATAGTGTTTTCCTTTTTTAAAGAAGCAAACTGAATATAAAGAAAAGTTCTCTAATCTTCTTGTCTCCCCGGTGATCTGTGTCTGGAGGTCATTGCTACAGATGAAGGAGTACCAGGGGCGCTCTGACTAAAAAGAAGGGACATTTGAGCTGAGCCTGAAGACTGGGTGGAATTGTCTAGGCAGAGGGTTCGGTGGAGGGTCTTCCTGGGGCGGAGAACAACAGAACCAAATCACAGAAGTGTGGGGGGCTTGTGGGTTGAGAGATGGAACCTGTCTATCAAAGTACCAGGGCCAGCCAGCCTGCCCACCGACACAAACATGGCCAGCCCTCAGCCTTCTCCTTCAGCTCCCTGAGATACTTAACGCACTTCTAAAAAACTTTATCTCGCAGGACAGATACCAACTAGATTTGTTTTCCCCATGTTGTGGTCTCTAACCTTCTCTAGGGGACACAGCACACTGAGACAAAAACCTGTGTCTAGGTGTAGTGGGTACAGTGGTGGCTCCCAAAATATATAACCATGTCCCTAGAACCTATGATTGGGACCTCTTTTGGAAAAGGGGCCTTTCCAGATGCAGTTAAAAATCTTGAGATGAGACCATGCTGGATTCCCCAGATGGGTCCTAAGTCCAAGGTGTCCTTATAAGACACAGAAGAGGAGAGGACAGAGATAGAAAAGGAGGAGGCAGAGATTGGAGTGATGAGGTCATAAGCCTTGGAACAACAGCAACCAGCAGAAGCTGGGAGAGGCATAGAGTGGATTCTCCCCTAGGGCCTCTGGAGGCACTACACTTCTGCAGCACCTTGATTTTGCACTTCTAGCCTCCAGAACGATGAGAAAATTACTGAGATTTTGGTATTTTGCTGTGGCAGCCTGTCACGCAGGGTCTCAGCTCCCGCTCCTCGCATAAGAACGCAGGATATGGTGAGGCCAAAAAGGAACGCCAACGAAGCCATGGATAAGGGGTTCATATTCTCGATGGCAGTTGGGCTGGAGACACATGAAGCAAACATCTGCCAGTACCCCAACAAGAGGTGTTCCTGCACCCCAATTTCGCTGGCGGCTGGGCGAGACACACAAAGTAGGATCTACAAGATGCACAATCTGCCGTCTGGTTCTCTGCCTGCCAACCAACCAACAACCAACGGAGTCACGGCAGTTATACCAGTGGCTAATTGGCTAACTGGTTACAGCTGATGGCCATCTACTACCTGAGCCAGAACCTGTCCACGTGAGGCCGAGAGCCTGGAAACTGCTCTCTGGGGCTCTGTCCCCACACAGCCACAGGAAAATGTACTCCAGTTTCCTTTCTGGGCTATCTGCCATTGTTACATCATGTACAACTGATGGGGGGAAAGGCTCATCTTTCAGTAGCTCCCCGAATCCCTCCCTAGAGGACCGTTTAAATTCGATCACCTCAGCACGACGTGTCCTCTCACCGAACGAAGCCTGCTCTCTTGCCCGAGTGTTGCACAGGCAAAGCACGCCTGTTTATAGGGGAAAGTTTTGCTCACCCAGGTCAGGCCACCCCCAGTGACCCCAAACCCTAAAATCAGCTTCCTGCTAATCCCAGCCCAGCCTGAGACATCAACCTGTAGGTTATGAAGGGCTGCACCGGTGAACAACAAGGTGGGGAGAACATAGCCTGGGGGACCAGCAGAGGAGGTGTGGGCAGTGACTGGGTCTGAGTCATAGCCTTGTGCCGTCCTCCAGTCACAGCCTGAGCCGCTCAGTAAATAAACCCCACATGGCACCAGCTATGTGTCTCCTTGTCTGATTCTGTAGATCTAGGCATCAGACCAAAGCCACAGACCCTCTGGGTAACAAACACTTGGGTAAAAGTACAAAGATCTCCATTCAACCTCCTTGCTTGTTCATTTCGCTGCACTGAGGAGAACAACACTTAAACCCTGTGCAAATCAAATTTGAGGTCATTTTAACAGGCCGGCTCCTTTTTATTTCATACATTTTGGAGGGGACCTCAGTCCTGCTCCCTGAGTGTCCTGGGCACAGAGTGGGAATGAGCAGGGGGGTGGCGGATAGAGGAGCTGGTGAGTGTTATTTAATAAAGACGTAATATGTTAGGAATCCCCACCTCCTGTAGTTCTTGAAATCAAAACATCTCAGCACATTGGATGTGTCCTTGATAGAGGCTATGGAAACCAGAGATCTTCTGGAAAGAAAGCCCCAGGGTCCTTTGAGACCTCCAGGGTCACTCACAGTAACTGGAGGCAAGCTGCCACCACGGGCCTTGAGTTCGGGCAACGAACAGAGGAACAAGTGGAGCCTGGACTAAATGGACTCTGATGTCCTTTCCTGGATGAATCTTCTTATCGGTTGACCTGGAGCTACAAGAGCAAAGAAAGCCGTGGTGTTGATCCTAGTGATCAGAGGGTGGGTTCCCCTGGGCACAACAAAGCCAACTGTGTGACAAGTTTTCTGAAATCCTTAGGAAGCCATAGGAGTTTAAATGTCTCTTTTCAGTCACCCTCTCCCCGCCCCCACACAAGCCCACGTTCACGCCTATTACAACTGCCCAGGCCCTGGCAGGCACAGGCACACATCTGAGTGTGACAAAGCCTGGGGCCTCTTTCCTCTCCCTGTCTTGAAGCTCCATTCCATGTCTTGAACCCACCCACTTTGTCTACCCAACAACTTCTGTCACTCTGTCACTTCTGTCACTCTGCGGGGCAGATAATAACAGTAAACGTGCACACAGCCTTGTTCTATGATAAGCATCCGTCTACACACCTTACATATCCTCATAACACCCAGGAGGCAAATGCTGTAATTCTCTCTGTTTCATAGAAGGGAAACTGCAGCATGGAGAAGTCAAATAGCCCAAAGGCACCAGCATAAGGAGGCAGAGCTGAGGTCTGAGAACTTGGCCTTGGTTCTACTGTGTCTCAGCTTCCCGGGGAAGCCTTCCCCACCCCCAGGCCAGGTGGGGCCCTCCTCACACAGGCCATGAGCACACACTCCTTCGCTATCAGTCATCACGAATAAGCATCTGTGTGATTACTTACTTCATGTCTTCTCCTGTGCTGGGCTGGAAACTCCGTACAAGTTTCCTGCGGCTGATGGAACAGATTACCTCAAACCAGGCTAGGAGTCCAAGATGGAGGCTGGGCAGGGCTGCTCTACCCCTCACCGATGCAGGGAAGGGCTCCTTCTTGCCTCTTCCAGCTCCGGGTGGCTGTTGGAGTGCCCAGCTTGGGGCTGCCTCCGTCGAGGCATGGCCTTCTCCTCTCCGTGACTTTCCTCAAACTCCCGCTGCTGCTCCCTTATTAGGATGGATGTGATTGCTTTTAGGCCTCATCTGGCTAATCCAGGATAAACTCCTCCTCTCAAAATCCTTGACTTAATCACATCGTTTGGCAGATAAGGTGACACTCACAGGTTCCAGGGGTTAGGACATGGTCATGTGTATTGGCAGTGGGGAGGGGCTCCCTTTTAGCCCACTGTGATTCTCGAAGAGCAGGAACTGTGTGCCTCACTCCTAGCTGTAAACCCGTGAGGACAGGGCACCCTCAGGGGTTGGGGTCCCCGCAATGCATTCCTGTGAGCTTGTCAGAAGTCCCAACCCTCTCCATAAGGGAAAGTTAGGGCCGCAGCAGGTACAAATTCTCCTTTTCTGCCTCTTTGGTGCCATTACTATTGCCTCCACGGACTGAGTCTCCAGCTGAATCCCCTACAGGGAGGGGAACTGGGGATCACCCCTCCACTCCAGGACTCACTTCTTCTTGCTGAACCCCGTCAGTCAGTGCGCATTTGTGATCACGCCAGACCCCCAGGAGGGGCATCTAGAGAACAATTGGTTCAGAACTTATCTCCCTGACTCGCTGGCCACCATCACAGAGAGTCAGTTTGATGTGTCTTCTGGACAGCAAGCTTCTCGGGGATTACATGGTTTGGGATACGCTGGCTTGGCTATGCTGCCGATTTCCAGATTTGATGGGTACTTGGGACCCTGTGCCTGATCAGGCCTACAGAATGCCTTCAGAGACACAGGTTTGTCTCCCTCACCCCCACAGCTCCCACCTTCCAAAAGCTTACAGGGCTTGTCCCCTCTTCCTCAGTCCAACTCCCTTTAACAGAACCCTCATGGCCAATCCCCTTTCTTCTTTAAAGCCTGAGTGACTCTTGTTTGCCAAGGAAGTGCTATTGCGGTCATGGAAACTAAAACACCAGGGTATGAGCCACACTACCACCAGGGGAGACAGTTCCTGGGGTCCTTAAGGCTCTGAACATGTGGGAACAGAGAAGCGAAAAGAGAACATGGAGCATCCACAAGATAAGGTAGCAGCCTCAAGAATCAACAAACAATCTGTTCACTGCTTTGTGGACTTCCGGCAAGAGCTCCCATGCAAATAAGCTCGTTTCGCATTAATGATGAGTCCTGAAAGGGTAAACACTGTCTAGTCTTAACTTACGTATGGAAGAAATTCAATCAAAGTGAACAATAGTAGGATAGAGAGTGGACCCTTTGATGGCTGCAAAAGACTTGAAAGTATGTTTAACACATTACATCCGTACAGCAAAATTGCATTTTAAATAGCAACTTGAGAAAACAACATTCTGCATTTAAATACTGTAGTTCAGGGAGGCACCTCAAAAATCTCTTTTCATGGCACATAATATATTCTGGCACATCACTGAAGCTTGGACTTGGTTTTCTGGGCTTTCCGGCTAATACTTTTACACCAGTTGCATGACTTCATTATTTGAGAAGAAAAATAAAGTCTTGTCCTGAATGTTGAAAGTCAGGGTATGCATTGCAAAGCCCTGCAGAGTACACAATTCTGTGTGAAGATGCAAGCTTAGGTCCTCATTTTATTTAAAATGATCAAGGGATGCAATGTTTTCAGAATGTACCTTCAATCCTTGATCAGTCACCATTTATCCCCAAAAGCTTTAATTGCATTTAAATAATTTTCACGGGAAGAAACAGAATCTGGATTTTCTGTGTGTTTGGATCAGAGCTGACACACTAATTTTAAAACCTTTCAGTTTAAGGTGGTGTGAGTATAGATGACTCGTTTGCAGCATGTGCTACGCGTGGGTCACCATGTAGTAAGCTCAACTACACCAAACTGGTCGATAGTAGAGACTTTCTATTCGTTTCAACAGGATCAGTCCTGGCTGTGAACTTGGAAGTCACAGCAATGTCCAATTGTCACGAAAGTGTCTTCATGTTTACTCTCAATTTCTGCATTTTCTGTTCGGGAACCAGTATTAGTTCTCCGACAGGCACCAGTCCACAATCACTCATTTATTCAGCACATAGTAGGTGAGTGTCAAGCACGTACCACTTCACAGAAGGTTGCTACCCTCATGGCACTTACGCTGTTGTGGGGGAGACAAATTTTAAACACAAATATGCAATATAATTTCAGGTTATGACAACTCCTATTCAGAAACACAAACCAGAGGAAAGGGATAGAGAGAGAAGTGGTGAAAAGGGTGGTAATCTGAAACGCGGTGTTTGTGGACGGTCTCTCTGAGGAGGTAGAAGAGATGAACATCCGAGTCGAGAAATGAAACGAAGCATGGGAGGGAGCCATGCAGGGCTCTGGGAGAGGTTTCCAGATAAAATGACAAATGCAAATTCCTGGGAGGGGAAAGAGTTTGATGTTTTTGAGAAGGAGAAGAAGGTCAATGTGGCTAGAGGAGAACGAATGAAAGAGGATTTAGGAAATGAAGCTGGGAGGTGGGAAAGGGCTAGGTCACGTAGAGCCTTGAGGTAAGGCGTTTGGTAAGGACTTTGGATTTTGTGCTATGGGTTACGGGAAGCTGTTGGAGGGTTTTGAGCAGGAGAGTCTGATGTGCAAACAAGGGGGCCGATTACTCAGTTAAAGTTGAGTAAGCCTATAACAATGGCTCCCGATGGTTCTCATCTTGTGATAGTCAGATCCTTGCGTACACACCTTTAACATTAGATAGGTCTGACCTGTGTAACCAATTGAGTACTGTGGAAATGGAAGAGTATGACTTGAGAGGCACGTTCACCAAAGGCCTGTGGCTTCTTTCTTGCTTTCACTCTTGGATCACTTGCGTGGGTGCTCAACAACCCTGTGGGGAAGACAGAAGACCATGTGATGAGCTGAGAGCCAAGTCCTCCTAACACCAGCCAGTTCTGACTAGTGGTCAGGTGAGTCTGCCATCTTGGAATTGGACGGTCCGGCTTCAGTCAATGAATCAGCTGACCACAGCCCAGGTCAACATTTTGATGGCAACCTCGTATGAGACCCTGAGCCAGAACCTTCCAGCTAAGCTGCTCCCTTATTCCCAACCACAAAAACTGAGATAATGTGTGTGTTTCTTGTTCTTTTAGGAGGCTAGCCTTTGAAGTAATTTGTTGTGCAGCAACAGATAACTCATACAAGGAATATTTTTGGAATCTTGGAGACTCGTTTATCGAAGCAGCATAGAAGGTAAGGGGATCCTGAAAGGGAAGTTTTTCTGGGACATGAAGGTAAACGGTGTTTTGAAAAGGGTGCCAATCCCAACTCATGTCAATGAGAGTTCTAGAAAGCAGAAGGAAAGGTGCATTGGGGAGGTACAATGCGTACTGTGGCTGTCATACTAAATACTTGGGACAGCTCAGTAAGGATCCATTTCCTGCTATAAGCTGTGTCTAAAAAGAGAATGATAAACCCTTTCTGAGGAAAGGCAAGTATGTGGTAAGTATTGGAGATCAAGCAGTAAACACCACAGACATGGTTCCCATCTGTATGGATATTTCTGTCATGGGGGCTGGGGAGACAGACGGTGATCAAATAATCCCCCCGACACCTGGGCGGTGCAGGTGGCTGAAGGAGAAGAAAATATATGGCAGGGACATGAAAACTAGTTGTTGGGGGGGCCGGGGTTCACAGAGGCCTTCCTAAGGAAGCAATGTTTGAGTTGGGTCTGAGGGCCTGGTAGGGTTAAGAGGACTAGTAAGCCAATAACAGGAGAGAGGAGCCTTCCGGTGGAAGGAACACCACATAGGAAGGTCCTCAGGCAGGAAGGAAAGGTTTGAGGAATCCACCCTGTGGCTGGGGTGCAGAGAGCAAGGGGAGAGAAGCAGCAGAGGAGGGTGGTGGGTGCACCCAGGCCACACCTAGCCTCGCAGACGTGTTAGGGATTTGGGTCTTCATGCCGGGATCAGTGGGAAGCCTGATAGTCCTGGTTCTGTTATTGGATCCCATTAATTTTCATCGATATTATATTGATCCTGGAACTCATTTTTGTGTTTTCTTCCCAACAAGGTAACACATCCATATGGGACATTAACCAAGTCCTACAATGAGGGGATTATTGGTAACGATGGTAGAAGCTGGTACCCAAAAGGACACTTAGTTGCCTTTGATTACAGATCAGCGTGTGCTCTGAGTTCCCAATGCCACTGATCCTCCAGAAATAACACTGTGAGGAGTCTGGGAGAAGCAATTTGTGGCTTGGCAGCATCGCTCTGGGTTTGACCTTTGGGTGAAATTCAGTCTGTCTATCGTTATTTCAAAGAGGCTCCTTTAGAATAAAGGCTGCTTGTCTCCAGCCTTGCATTGAGCCCTGAGAACCTAAACACATACTTGCATGTATTAATTTTCCTAAATTTGTCAGATGAGTTTTAGCATCACCTATGATTGACGCTAATTATTCTTCCAAGCAGGCAGTTTTCTTGCCTCAGAATGTGCGTTAAGGAAAGGGAAGTGATCACTTCTTCAACTGAACTGTTGCTCTGGAACTTAGAGCGTTTCCTGCTGTTGTGGGGATAGTCAACAACTATAGATTTGCATGCTGAGGCCACCTCATTAGGAAGTCAATTAGAGCTGTATTAAAAGGACTTGGACATCACCAGCAATCACGAAAGCCCCAAGGCGGGCTGTGAAGGGGGCAGATGGACACAGAGGCTGTGCTGTAGGACACTGAGGCTGCCAGCTAATTGGAGATCATATCCAAACACTGAAAGCTAGTATCATGGGATGAAGCGTCCTGTAGCCGGTGAGGATGGTCTGAGCCATAAAGAGATACTGCACCTTTCTCTGGCCATCGTCACTGTATGGATTTGTCATTTATCAAGAGAATGGACACTCTGTGGTTACCTCCCCAATATCCATTATTCCTAAGCAACAGTCTGAGTCAATCATGGATCTCATTCTCCTCGCCAGTGATTGATTGATTTACAACAGGCGTGGGAACTGACCTTGACTCCTGAGAAGACAGGGGACGTGTGCCAGGGCCGTGGCCTCTGGACAAGGCACTTTCCCTCGGAGACTCCAGTGTGTCATCCGTCTCTTCCTTAAGAAGCTGTTGCGAAGATTGTTTCTAACTTACTAAGAAGAAGCAAGAAGTAAAATGGGGTCAGAGTTTTCCAGCACAGCTGTTCTTAAACTTTTTGATCTCAGGATCTCTTTACACTCAAATGTTATTTAGCACCACAAAGAGCTTTTGTTTATGTGGTATATCTGCCAGTATTTACCATATTAGAAAATAAAACTGAGAAAAAATTTTAATGTTTCTCTATTCATTTAAAAAGACAGTCGTAAGCCCGTTACATAGTAACATAAAAAGCACATTTTTTAATGAAAAAGAACTGTACATCCCAAAACAAAAGCAATGTCACGAGAAGAGTGGCATTGTTTCACATTTTTGCAAATCTCTGTAATGTCTGGTGTAATAGGGGACAGCTGGATTCTCATTTCTGCTTCTGCAACTAATCAATTGGTTTTTGCTGGAAGAGGATCCTGCTTCACATCGATAGGTTGGAAAAGAGCGGCCCCGGCCCCAAAAAAGCTTCAAGGATCCCTCAGGAATTCTTGGACCACACTCTGTAGTTAGTGTGCAGAAGATATGTCTAAAATGTAAAGCCATTTTCTACAATGTTATCATCTCATCTAACTTAAATTCAAAACTCCTTAATAAGAATGATCAGTCAGTCTACACTGTAATTTTCCACTCTTCCCATTTCATTCTGAGTACTGCTCTTAAATCCTTTTTGTAATCTAGACCATCCCCTTCCTTTTTACCCTATTTCTCTTATGCTCTTGTTTAAGAACTGGATCTGTTTTTCTATAGGTGCCCCACATTCTGCATTTACTCGATTACTTTCTTCTGGAGTCATTTAACTTGTAGGGTTTTCCCTTGTTTCTCCTGTAAACTAAACGTTAGGTCTAAAGGCTTGATGAGATCCTTTGGTAAGCATGCCTCACCATGGTACGTTCTATGGTATTCTATTTATAAAATACTTTCTATTGCATCTCATCAATTGGTACGTACATAATCTGGTTGTCCTACATTTGGGGATGCTGAGATTGGTCAGTGGGTTCAGGGGATGGTGGTCTGGTGTCGCCATTGTGAACTTGTCAACCATTCTCCGTGAGGTTTTGCATCGATTTAATCTCTGGACCCATTATTCAATTAGGAGTTGAAAATGGTGATTTTTCTACCATCAACTAGGGCTATTTAGTAACCCAGAAATACAGTTCGCATGGAATTAGCAAGCTACATGCTTAATTCTTTCCTTTTAATTATAAATTCTTGGAGTAAGGAGTTTGTATTCGTTAGCTCAGGCTGCTGTAACAAGATACTACAGACTGGGTGACTTAAACAGCAGACATTTATTTTTCACAGTTCTGGAGGCTGGAGGTCCATGATCAAGGTACTGACTGTTTCAGTGTCTGGTGAGTCCTGACTCGTAGACAGCCACCTTCTTGCGGTATCCTCATATGGTGTGTATGTGTGTGGGAGAGAGAGAGAGAGAGAGAGAGAGAGAGAGAGAGAGAGAGAGAGAGAGAGAGAGAGAGCCCTACAAAGGGCCCACATGCAAATTCCTTCCCGTTGGGAGTTAGGGTTTCAACATGTGAATTTGGGGGTGGTGTAACAGAGTTAGTGCCCGAGCTTCCAACAATAGCTTCAATGGTGACCAATGAATTTTTTTGAGCTGCTATTGCTATTCTTCTCTCTCTTCGTCTCGCTCTGATTATCATTATGAACTTGTCGATGCTTACATACCTGTTATATGTTGATCAGTTACAGTTATTCTTCTGTTTTAATGCTCAAACTGTCCCATCTTAGGCCATGGCAGCTCCACAAACTGGCTTGTTGACACGACCCATTAGTTTTTGATAGTTTCCTTGCTTTCTGAAACAAGATGAAGCCCCAGGATCAACTCAAACATTTCCTGCCTCCAATTTAGACTTCTGTTTCTCTAAGAATCCCTGTGTGTTGTAGTAGTGGGATGGTGTCTTCATTGCTATGATTATTGCTTCTGTTAATTGATTTAGAAAACATATTTTTCAAAAACAGAAAGACTAAAATATTCATAGTGGTATTTCTGTTTCAATTTAACATCATTAGGTTTTCGCTTAACTTCTTTAATTTCATATTGTGTGTTTTTCTGTTATACTAAATGTCTTGATTCCTATAATAATTTTTATTGCCACAATGACTTATTAACCTACAATACACATATAATAATTTCAAAATTGCAATCTCAATATTGCTATTAACAGAGAGACTATTGAATGAAATTCAAACTTTCTTTGCAGTTCTTTTCAGTCTTACAATATTCCACTAATGATGTATAATCCCAGTGATGCACCCAAAAGTAACTTGAAATAGCTCTTTTTTCTCTGTGGGTGCCACTTCAATTTGATATATAATTTAGTAATTTTTTTTTGTTTTCAAATTTTAAGGTATGCTTTTTTTCTCTCCTTTTGATTTAGTTCTCTTTCTTTTTTTTTGAATAAGTAAAATATTTCATGATTCCAAAGTCAAAGTTTTATAACAAGATATATTCAGAGAGGTCTCATTTGTATTCCTGTTTCTGCTTCTCATTCTCTCCCTCTTCTTCACAATATTTTTCCCACTGGTTCATCCTTCTTGTTTCCTTTTGAAAATATGAGAAAGTGTGTGTGTGTGTGTGTGTGTGTGTGAGTGTGTGCGCACGCGTATGTGTTAGTATTTCCTTCCCTTCTTTACTCAAAAGATGGAACACTATATACACTATTTTACAGGTGATATTTTCTTTTCTTTTACCAATACGTCCTGGATTTCACTCCATCTGAGTATATAGAGATATTCCTCATTCCTTTTTATAACACTTTGTGCTCCACTGTGTGGATTTCTCATACTTAATTCAATCATTTCCCTATTGATGGATATTTGGGTTGTTTCTATTTGTTTACCATTACAAATAATGTTGCAATTCAGTAGCTTATACATATGTCATTTTGTATGTTTGTTTGTTTTCTATGAACTATTTGTAACTTTCATCCATTTAAAAAAAATCACTCTTTTTCTTCTCAACTTTTAGAAGCGTTCTCTATAAATTCCTTATCTATGCCATAAGTTGCAAATACTTTTCCCTGTTTATTATTTGTGTTTTGCCTTTGCTTATAGTATTTTCACCATTTAAAAGGTCTTTGTTTTGTTTTTGAGTTTACAATCTTTTTGGTAGTTGAATTTACAATCTTTTTTTCTATTGCTTCTGGATTGAAAGTCATAATTAATAAGGTTTTTCTCCACTCCTATGTCACAAAGGAATTCACCCACCTTTTTCCTGGTATTTGTATGATGTTATTTATAAAATTTAGGTGTTTGATCCAGTTGGAAATTATCTTGATATACTGTGTGAGTGACAGGTGGAATTTTTTCCAAATGTCTGTGATTGATTGTGTTTTGGACTCAGTTAGTTGAAATGATTGACTTCTGGTTCATCAGATGTCCTTAAAGTAAGGTAATCTCTATTTCAAAATTTTTTTAGCGCACTGTCTGTCATTGATGCGTTAAAACTCAAGAATATTTTAAAAGTTACAAGTCAATATTATAGGAAACAGTTGTTATCTTCTTTCAGCCTGTTGTTTTAGAGTTCTCTAACTACACTACTCACATTCCTATCTCAATATCAGTGCAATGCATAATGTTACACAGGAAGCCAGAAAGACGCAACTGTTCTTGTCGGATGAGAATTTGTGATGCAATATTATATACCAGATATAACTCGGGATAGGAGACTCTAACATTTGCTGTGGACAAACACAGTGGCTCACAGGCACCACGAAACATTGCCCATGAGAACATTTTCAGCCCCTGCTCCCCACTGGGAAAATTGTTCTAAGTTACTTCTAGAAATGCCAGGTGACACTTTAGATAGATTAATTTAGAGTATGACAAATCACAATATTTCTGACTTATTTCAATGCTTTTTAAAAGCAGAATTTATAATGATGAGAGTGTAATAAAATGAAACTCAACGTATAAACATTTTTAAGGTATTTTGAAGGGTGACATCTGATACATCAAACTCAACCAGAAATGAAGTTGTCAGCATATTTTTATCAACAGATGAAACTTTTTTTCTGTTTTTTGGTCGTAAAATCTGCTATCCTTCACTTGTGGAGGATAATGGAAGTAACCAACAGATAGAAGGACATGAACTGCTGTGTTCTTTTTCCATCAATGTGAAAGACTAACGTTCCCTAGTCATGGTGAAAGACCCCACATTTGCAGGCAGACTTTCAATGACCTCTGTAAGGTAGTTTAATCATAACCATAAACTTGAAGGAAGTTCATCAGCCTAAGGAAGAATCAAAATTTCAACCTTAGCCTGTTTTGTACTATATTGTAGTCAACCAAACCAGCAATGGAATTCAGGTTAAGCAACTGTTATTTATTATCAGTAACAGATCGGTATTTAAAAACGACAATCAATTTATAAGTAAACATTAGTTGTGGGATAAAAAGATAACCCCCCCCCCACACACACACAAATCACGAGGAAGAAAATAATAATAATAAAGAACAAAAAATAATTGGAAGGAAATATAGAATACAGAAAATCAATAAAGCCAAAAGTTAGTTCTTTAAAAAAAATTATAACATTGACAAAAATGTCTGCGATTAAAAAAAAGACAGAGAGAATTCACAAATAACCAGTACTAGGAATGAAGAAAGGGATATAGTACAGGTGTCACAGACATTAAATAAAAAATAAGATACGATAAACAATTATATGACAATAAATTTGAAAATATTTTTAAATGCACAAATTTTACAACCATTGATGAAACTGCACTGGTAGTAAAAAAAATTTCCATTCAATATTCCAGGGGCAGCCGGCCCGGTGGCTTAGGTGGTTGGAGCTCCGAGCTCCTAACTCTGAAGGCTGAGGGTTCAATTCCCACATAGGCCAGTGGGCTCTCAATCACAAGGTTGCTGGTTCAACTCCTCAAGTCCCACCTGGTATGGTGGGCTCCACCCCCTGCAACTAACAACAGCAACTGGACCTGGAGCTGAGCTGCGCCCTCCATAACTAAGACTGAAAGGACAACAACTTGACTTGGGAAAAAAATAAAAGTCCTGGAAGTACATTCTGTTCCCCAATAAAGTCCTGTTCCCCTTCCCCAATAAAATCATAAAAAAAAAAAAATTCCAGGGGTGGCTGGTTAACTCAATTGGTTAGAACGTGGTGCTTTTAACAACAAGGTTGCTGGTTCGATTCCCCACATGGGCCACTGTGAGCTGCACCCTCCACAACTACATTGAAACAACTACTTGAGTTGGTCCTGGGAAAACATTTAAATAAAATAAAATAATAAAATAAAAATAAGTAAAAAAAAAAAATTCCAGACTCAGATGGCCTTACACCAGTCATACAAGACATTATTCTAATCTCACACATACTCTTTCACAGAATAGAGGAGATTCCCCAACTCTAGCCACAGGGAAAACAAAACCAGCCAATATCACTCATGAACATGCAGGCAAAAATCCTACAAAAATATTAGTAAACCAAATCTAGCATTATAAGAACTGGATAACATATGATGAACAAGACGGGTTCAGACTTGGAAGGCTAGGTTGGTTTAGCCTTTAAAAAATTAATTAATGTTATTCACGACATTCAGCAAGTAAAGGAGAAATAACACACGATTGGTTCCACAGTCGCAAAAAAAGAAAAAAAGAAAAAAAGCATTTGCTAAAACTAAACACATATTTATGATAAAGCTTCGCAAAGTAAAAACCTGCAGCAAGCACATTAATGGTGAAATGGGGAAAGCTCTGCCTTTGTTATCGGGAACAAAACAAGACATCTGCTGTCATCATTTTTACTCGGCATTGGAAGGGAGTCCAGGAAAACACAGCAAGACAAGAAAAGGAAAAAAACTGTGAATTGAAACATATGAATATGAAACAGGGGAAGAGAAAAAGAGCCCTGCGATGGTGGATTGAGGGCAAAAAGGGTGAATTTAGAAGAAAATATGTAAATGCTACAATTACATCACCTATAAATGTTCCAATGTACAACTGTAAAATGAAAAGAGTTCTGGCCAGCTATTTAGCTCTGTTGCTTCCAAGCAGCACAAATTTAGGGATTAGTCTTTTTATTAGGATACTTTGTCTTTAAAATCTCTAGCAAAAGAAAAAAAAATGCACCATTTATATTATACTATAAAATTCAAGAATAGTGAAAAAATTAGCGTGTGTGTTAGAAGTGACAATAAAATCAGAAAAGTCTAGTGTTGAAAGAGACTTTAAAGATCATCTCATTCAAAAGAAAAGCTCGCCGATGTTTATAACGGCCAGTGTGGGGTGGCAGCCACCCAGGGTGGGATCAACTGCTTCCTCCACTTGGTAAGCTAGACGGTGGCAATGATAGAAGTGCATGGTGTCACACAAAGAGGAACGACGCACTTAGGGTGACAGATCGCGGCTGATTCAATGTAATTGCATGCTTACTAAGTGGTATCCTAGCACCAGCTAGTGGCAAGAATTAATGAAGACATTATATGCCAGGAAAAATAGAACATTTGTCATACTTGTAAGGAAATCTCACATTTCAATTTCTCAGCCACTTTTTAGGTGCCTTCCACAGTACATAATTTTTACCCTCTTGACTAAATAATTCAGACGTCTTTTTATAAAATGCTGAAGGGTGCTGTTTTGCTGAAACAATGCTAAGCAACTTACACACACAGTTGTCAGAATCCTGGGAAGAAGGTCAAGGATGCGGGTGGGTAAAGATGAGAATGAAAAATCATTGTGTTTGGAATAAACTACCCTTGACTCTATAGCTTTCACGGAGCTTGTGAGTGTGTAGCAGTTCCTTGGTATTTCACCCTAATTCAGCCTGAAGGATACCCTAGCTGTCCTTGAGAGCAGTTATTAACCATCAGGCCCCAGCCCATTTATCACGTCCAACATGACGGAAAACCTAGAATTTCAAACAGACTCACCAATCACATTCTGAGCCAGTTCTGACCCGGTCTTGCTCGGTCTACACAGACAAACAGAGAATTAAGGACTTCTGTGGTGAATTTGACATTAGGAGCTAGCCTGCTATACCTTGCCAATGAAGCCCAGTTTTGTGATTGTTTACCTGCCCCCAAAATCTAGTGAGTTCCACACTAGAAGTACGTGCATGCAGCATTAATTCATGATGATCGTGAGGTGGGATTAAATTGGATGCAATAGCTATCGTCTGGGGCTATAACAGAAAAAACTGGAAAACGCACCTCTGTTATCCAAGGAAGATTCCTTTAGAATGAAAATCCCAGGAATAAAAGTTATCCTGGGGAAGTTAAAACGCATTTCAAAAGATAATTGTTGAGGAATAAAAACTTTGCTGGTAGAACATTTTGTTCCATAATAGCTCTAGGATCTAACAAAAATTAAAAAAAAAGAAAAAAGAAGGTGTACAAAACCCACAATGTAATCTGTTTATATTGAGAAAAGAGATAGGTATGTATATGTGGATCATTGTGTGTCCAAACACACAATGGCATCTCTACTGGGGCGCTTTTGGCTTCTGGAAGGTAATTGACTCAAAATATATTGCGAAAAAAATACTTTCTAAACAGTGTTCTTTAATGATTGTGGCTTATATGATCTACTGATTGGTTAGGGGATATTAATTTCTGATATGTTTATAATATTTAAGTTGGCAAAGCACTGGGGGATGAAAAGGACAACTTGAGTGTCCTGTTTTAGCTCTGTGGGTTGGACAAGTGGAGAGAGAAACCTTCAAATCATCTTGCCAAAAGAGAGTCCCGCTTCTTTTTGAGGTCCTTTGTGACAGGAAGCTCTTCCGCTGACTACCTACTACTCACAGGTGAGAAGAAGCTGCTCACAGACTCTGCACCTCCATCAGTCAGACTGTTAAGACCTTGGCAACATGCATGTCTCCCTCCGAGACAGAAACCATCAAGGGAATTACCCAAAGCAAGTACTCCTTCCATCAGAGGGTTTGATGCCTCCCCGTCTCCCTCAATCCCAGTGCTCAAACGCAGGACTCCCAGTTCCTTGACGCCACTGTCTGCAGCCCGTAGGGCCACAATTCTGATCACATTCACACAGTCAGCCCTTTATTTATTGGTTCATTCATTTGTTCAGCACATGCTTATTTAAAATTACTATGTAGTGAGTGGATGCTGATATTTCAGAGATAAGGTTCCTCACCTTACTGACCCCACAGTTTGGAAGAAGTTCTTAAATTCCTACACTGTGCTAGCACCATGTGAAGAGATTTAAAGGGATTATCTCATTAAATCCGCATACAAGAATAAGGTAGAGACCATTACTATCTTCATCTTACATGTGCAAAAAAAAAAAAGAAGAGAAAAGAAAAGAAAGATGGTGGCAATAAGAGAGGAAGTCACTCTGACCCCAGAGTCTGCATTATTACAGTAACATGTCTCTTACGGGCATCTTTTAAGAAAAATAAAATTAAAAAACTTCCTCATCCTCCATTCAGGCTAGATTTATTTATTCTTCCCCATTGATTTATGTTGGTATGGACTCATGGATAGTTATTTTATACTTCGATTTATAATCCACTACTACCTTATTTATTGTGTTGTTCAAATTGTTCCAGCTTTTGCCATTGAGAGGTCTTGCCGTTGGCTCATGTGTCCCTTTGACATACACCCATCATTGTATTTTTCATTTATTTGAGCACTTTCTTCCTTTCTGGCACTATACAATGCTCCAGTCTCACCTTCTAGATGTCTCTGTTGGCAGTGTTTAAAAACTATGTTAACGCTACTAATTTGATCAGGTGCAGTGTAAGACACCATGTGTAATTATGCCCGCATTCGTGGTTACACATTGAGTTCTCACAGTCGTATTTTATCTCTGTATTTCTGCCTTCCTTTTGGATGGGGTCGGCAGTTGTTAGGATTTGACCACAAACCTATGATGCTGGATTTAAACCCTTGAGTGGCACTGGTTTACAATAGCAGAGTTAGTGCAGTGCTTTCCATTGCTCCCAATAAATTGATGCAATTATCCATCTCTTATCGTCACACTTACTATAGTCCATATTCTGCTTTTGTTGAACACTTCTGGAAAAGTGTGAACACCATTCCATTGCCGCAACCCTGAAAATAAAAATCCGCTGTCCTTCCTCCATGTTGGAGTAAAACGAGACCAGAAGAACCTAACAGCTATATGCCATCTTGTAAGGTTTCTCAACTTCAGCTTGGCACTACTGATGTTTGGGGCTGGGGATTTCCCTGTCGTGGGAGCTGTCCTGTCATTGTAGGATGTTTAGCAGCAACCCTGGCCCCAACCCACTAGATGCCAGTAGCACTCACCAAGTTGTGACAATCAAGATGGTCTCCAGACATTGTCCAATGCACACCCACGGGCAAAACCACCCTCCGTTAAAACCACTGTTCTACAATCATAACCTGAGAGATTTCTATTTGCAGCATTACCACAGAAAGGAGACTCAGAAGTCTTGGAGTCAACAGCTGGGCCCTCTTCCGTGTAATCTGACAAGCTTAGATTCACTGGGTGGGACTGAACTGGGCAAGTCTTGGCAAAAGCAACTTCACGGACCAACAAGGGTGGCATTTGGGTAATTTGCAAAGTGATTCAAAAAGTTGGAAGGTCGTTCTGTTTCATTCATTAAAACACCTGCACCTAAATGGCGAGCATTAGCTGTGTGGTCCTGGCAGATTTCCAGCCCAGGTGACTGCAGCTTACTTTCTTTGGTTCTCCTTCCAATTTTCGTTGCACGTGGTACCTTCTCTTCTGTTCTACACTGCGTGACTAAGCCATAATTATTCCCTTAGCTTCTACTGATTGGTTAGAGGATATTAATTTCTGATATGTTTACAATATTTAAGTTGGCAAAGCACTGGGGGATGAAAAGGACAACTGGAGTTTCCTGTTTTAGCTCTGTGGGTTGGACTAGTGGAGAGAGAAACCTTCGAATCATCTTGCCAAAAGAGAAAAATTGTCCAATACTTCCTAAATCTGTACAGGGCTTTCTTTGATGAAGACCAGGCCTAGAGGAAGCAAGACGAAGCTGATTCACACTGTCCAGATCTTTGCTGTTTAGACATTGCTGAAGGACCAAGTGTCCTTAGGTTAATAACTTCCCCCAACTTGCCTCTGATCTGCTGCCCTGCTTACACCTGCCCTTTTGGGAAATCCCGCCATTCTCCAGACTTTTCTCAAACCGTGTTCCCACTTAAACTGCCAGTCCTATATTTTAACCCCCGTATAAGCACAACAACAGAGTGAATGCGATACACCTAGGGGCACCAGCTTGTCTGGGTTTGTCCTAGAGTTGCTGGAATTTAGTGCTGAAAGTCTGGATCCCAGGAAATCCTCCAGTCCTGGACAAACCGGGACAGTTGGTTAACCTAGCTCCTTAAAGACAACCTCCATATCTCATCTCCTGTGGCCTCAACCCTCTCCTAACACACCTCCCAGCATCTAGGTAAGAAAGCGCTTTCCATCTTAAAAAATAAATGCTTGAATGAAACAGAAATTAACTGCAACTCCCTGACCACCACAAGGGGGCGCGTTCTCCCATTTCCACAGTGTTGCCTGGAAAGAAAGGAAGGAACGTTCCCCTTTAGCAGGGATCAAGTTAAAACGCTGGGGCAGTCAGTGACTGCCTGAGGAGTAAACATTTAAAAAAACGGTCAAGTCAGTGTCATTTCTGCCCCTGAAAGAAACAAAGAAAGAAAGAAAGGGAGGGAGGGAGGGAGGGAGAGAAGGAAGTAAAAGAAACCAGTGCTTATGAAACTGACCCTCCCTTCTGAGTACCACCAGGTGCCAGGAACCTTATGTCCTTTATTCCCGGTCCTCACAACAACCTGGCAAAGTGGAAACTGCAGTGAAATAGCCTAAAGTCACAAAACTGGGTGAAACGTCAAAGACCACCATCTTTCCACTCCAACACATCACCCTACTATTTTAAAGAACCATGAAACGGGAGCGACAAACTGTTCCCTTGGCGGAAGGCGGAGGGTGAGGGGATGGGCGAGGGAAGGCGACACGGATGATGCCTAACGGAGACCTTGGTCCAGGGCCCGTCACGGGGAACAGGGCTGGGAGGTGTGGGGCATCATTTCACAGTATGCACACCCACAGGGGCTGGGTGGGAGAGGGGAACACACGGGCCCCAGAGTGATGGGGAGGCAAGGACTCCCAGCCCTTGTGACCTTACAAGACAGCTGAGAGCAGAGGCTCTTACTGCTGCTCCGTGTTCAGGAGCTCAGAGAGCAAAGCAAACGGGATTCAGGCAGAGTTTGAGGCTATTCAGCGTGAGAAGTAACCACGGAATCCTTTAAAACAGCCGGGAGAAGGGCCAGGTGGGACTGCACGTGTTGCAAACGCCAAGCCACCTGTGACTGCCGCCTGCCAAAAAGAACTGGCAAAGCCAACCCGAACTAAATTCAGAGCTGAAATACCAAGAATACCCACAGGGGGAAAAAAGCATCTGGTGGCTGTGGCTGTTAAAGCAAAGAGAAAGGAAGGGCACGGCAATTCTAATGAGTTGTTCAATGTCTTCATCCTGGGGTTGGTGCAGAAGAAATGCAATGTTCTGTTATAGAAAGGGTTACGGTGGTTGGGTGGGGGGTCTCTTAGAAGAGAGACATTTAAATTCAGTTCGATTTTGATTCCTCTGCTGCTTTTCACACCTTCCTGATATGTTCAGGAGTCCTGGAGTTCATTTGCTCTTTCCTCTTTCTTTTTAAATGAAAATCCGAGGTTTCACTATGACAGAGAATTGATTTATTTTTTATTTTATTTTTTGTCAGTCTCTACCATTTTGACAGTCACAGCTTGAGAGACCTGCTGAGCTGTCAGGAAAAGGGCTCATCCTTGCATTACTTTAACCAAAACAATTATGATTTTTAAAACTATAAATTTGATTACTATATTGGTCCCAAGTGACTTGACTGCCACCAAATGAACTAGGCTAACATTTCTGAATTGCAAATAATCCCTTTCCCCATGGATATATTTTTATCCAGA
Organism: Rhinolophus ferrumequinum; assembly: GCF_004115265.2. Taxonomy (NCBI): domain Eukaryota; kingdom Metazoa; phylum Chordata; class Mammalia; order Chiroptera; family Rhinolophidae; genus Rhinolophus; species Rhinolophus ferrumequinum. The sequence continues at coordinate 8,926,837 of NC_046292.1, forward strand.
GCAATATCCCTTTAATTCAAGACTTGAAAAATGAAGCCCATGTGATTTCAAGAAGATGAGCACTTTTAAGTTGTGAAGCATGTTGTAGCTTAAAAAAGAAAAATATAGCCTTCCAAAAGAATCATCTCTCCAGTAACCAAAAAAAAAAAAAAAGAATCCCTTGACTGACAGCTCTTTTCAAGTGCAAATGACAGTGACAGCAAGAAGAGGTTTAACATTCTCATTAAGTTGGATGGTACTTTTGCTCTTTTAATGTAAATTTTTAATGTAAATATTGACTTGTAATCTGGTTTTGCTTGTCAAAAATCACTTATGCATACAAATATGCTCAGAATTTAATACACACCTTCTCTGTCCCTTTCCTGAGTCCCATATTTTTCTCTTTATAACTGCCTTCTCCAAGGAACAGAGAGTATGCATTATGACCAGTTTCAAGGTGGCAGGACTGAAATGCATCCCCAAAATTTGCCCACAAATAAGCAAAAGAGCCAACATACTTACATAAGTGAAGGTCTAGCTGTTTCCCTGTCTGGTTAAAATTTTTTCACCAGACTTGTGAAAAAGGAGTTCAAAATACATACTTCTGTACAGAGCTGGAATGTTGTAAAGCCATTGTGGAAGGAAGGGTGGGGACATGAGGAAAAAACCCTCAGTTATAGGGTTTCTCAACCCTAACCCTGCAGCCTCTGCAGAGTATTTAATGGGGTTTTGGAGGACAAGCAGGTCCCCAAATTTAGGTCAACATATTTTAAATTTCTTTATAGTTCTTTGTTATATAAACAAATAAAACACATTTTAAAATAAAGAGCAATATTTATTTATATCAGTGAACAAGATAATGCAGGTCCTTCTCTTTTAAGAAGATCTCCATATTTTGTTGATCGATAGGTTGAATCAAAAGTCTGGGTGCAAATACAATTGGTTTGGCTTTTTAATGGTTCATTAGTTGCAATTTCTCTCACAAGTGATAACTCTCAAATTAGCTTAATTTTGAAAAAGAATTTGTTAGCTGGCAGAATCAGAAAGTTCAGGGATACTGTGAACTTCAGGCATGGCTGGATCTAGGTGCCCAGCCCAACCGATGGCAACAAGAATGCGTCCTTCTTCATCTCTTGGCTCCTCTCCCACCCTTTTTTCTCCTGAGTTGCCTTTATTCTAGGCCTTTGTCTATGTGGCAGCAAAGATGGTCCCATCTGCTCCAGACTTGCATGTCTTGTGGCCTATGCTCTCAAAAGGACAGAGAGTGTCTGTTTAAACAAAAGTCCCTGCAAAAACCTCCCAAAGGCAGATTGATTACAGATTCATCTTGCCAGATCTAAATGAGTCACTGTGCACAGGAAATTCTGTACCCATTGGGCAGGCCTGGATTTGTACCCATCCTTCAAACGTAGGATGGCATTCACGTGGACCACACAGCCTGGGAGCACCGAGGGGGTAATTTCCCAAGAAAACTGAGGATGCTGTTACCAAAAGAAGTGGAGCGTCACATCTGGTGGGGAAAACAACACTTATCCACTTCATGTTCTAAATTAGAAATTCCTCATTAACATTTTGTGTCATTCAGAACAGCAGAAAATGTTTGGTGGCTCTCTCAGATGGTTATGAATACGCAGCTAGAACAAGGACCAGAAGGTATGGGTAGGTCTCCCAGGAAACTCTCTTTCCAGTGCTCCATCACAGGCTAACCCAACCAGCATGTCACACTCATTCTGGAAGTTTCTGTTTGGGAAGGAGCCAAGGGTGAATTCTTGTCTCCCGTTTGGTTGCTGGGGGCACGGAAAGCCTTTCTTCTTGTTGAGTTAAGCATTTGGATGTGGTATTAAGATCATTCTCAACAACATATCATGAACTTACTTCTTCATGGAGTAGAGGACATCATTGCTTCAGGGGAAAAAGCAAATTCTTAATGATTGGACCATGGTGACCATTTTTAGTCTCCTTAAAAAAACAAATTTCTTATAGCTTCGATGTTAAAAACCATGCAACTTCATCCTCAAGTAAGAGATTGCAACCTGTGGAACATGCTCAAGCATCGCACCAGTCATGATGGAAATGGTCTTTGTTGGATTGTCAATGTTATCGGGAAATGTTTTCATTATCATTAGTTCTAAGAATTTTTTAATTTCCCTTTTTTATTTCCTCTATAACTTATAGGTTATTTCTTAATACTATTTAGTTTTCCAGACATATGGTATTTTTATGGTCATCCTTTGTTATTAAATTCTAATTTTATTGAAATATAGCTGAAGAACATGGTCAATACGGTATAGATGATCCTATTCATTTGGAATTTATTGAGGTTTCTTTTATGACTTAATTCCTGATCTATTTTTTTGATATTTTCCCCATATGTATTCAAAAAAGTGTGCAGAAAAAGACGTGTTCTGTTTTTTGGTGTATAGAGTTTCTTCTCTATTACTATATATATTCAACCTAGTAAAGATCTGACTAATAAATTTAAGGCATATATATATATTTATTAGTACTATGTATGCTTGTGTTTCTTTCATCAACAAAACAGGAATATGTCTCATGCCAGAGCTATCTAACTTAATAACTTCAATGAACTTTAAAAAAAAATAAAATCTACTGTAAGCCGGAAGTAATGTAGTCGCCTTTTGTGCCTTGCTTGTTTGGGGTCTCTCCCCAACCTCCACCCAGACTAACTTGATCTTCCTAATTTATTCCTTCCCCAATTTCAGCTATGTGGGTTAAATAAGATGTTTATATACAACACATAATAAATACTCAAAAAACACAATCAATTATTACTATTCTTGCTGTTACCACTGTAGGTATTACTGCTATTTTAAATATGTGCTTGCATATTTAGGATTATTATTATTATTCTAAATATATCTACTTAAGATAATAAATTTCTCGAAGGCAGGGACTACAGGTAACAGGTCTCCGAATAGCCTGAAGTTACCAATATACATGTTAATTGAATTACAATGTAAGTAGTTTTTAAAAGTCATGCATCAAAATATAAACTGAATTATTCAAACTAAATGGGCTAACACTGGTTTTTAACTAAAATTAAAATGTTACGCTAAAGTTTAATACATCAAATGTAAAGACATTAGAAGGACTAACTAAGGAATGTAATAAATATGAATATCATATAATAAAAATAATTAAATATCTGGATGAACCTGCAAAATACTAATCATTTATGAAATTGATAAATCACACATAATTAAAAATGTAGGTATGACCCATACATACAGTAATAGCCTTCCTTAAGAAAAACCCAAACTAGTATAAAGAGTTAGTGCCACAGGTCCTGAAAATCCTGAGTCCTTTCTACGGTTTTCCACAGTGTTTGCAGTGGAACATAATGCCTAATATAGACAAGAAAGTAGAATCAAGAGCCCACGACTGGATTTGAAGTGGCTTCACGTGGTATCATATTTGGTGTTTCTATCCAGACGTGGAGTTTCAAAGTTAAATCATTGATCTGTAAGTTCATATAAACCCTGGTTCCATGGTGAAAGGCGGAAGGCAAGGACAACTTGCTTTCTAAAGCTTTCTAAGTTTGAGGCACAGAGTCTGGCTTCAGAAACCAATGCCTGCTCCCTGTCGAGCTCATTGGGTCATCACGTGACACACTTCTTCCCGCAAGCTGACTCCCCTTCTACCCCATAGCCATGTTACTGTAACTGCTTTCTTCCCAACTTTATTGCCAAATTGGGGACAGGATTAGCCTTGATTTCTTCTAATTAGAAAAACAGTTTCTGCAGAAATTATTTTCTCAGCCAAGGACAACATCAACTTCATTTTCCGGTATCCTTTCCAGGGGGTTGCTAGAATGACAGCTGGACTAGACCTCCGTCTCCAACAGCTTCGGTACCTGAGATGTCTTGGATATAACTTGATCCTTAAGAAAACAAAACCCCACTTTCTGGATTGGCATTCAGAAATTGCCGGGTTGCATGGCATTATCCTGCCTGGTTTCTAAATGGAAAAAGAAAGTAACCGTATTAGGGATAATAAATTGGCAGTTTGATTTTGCTTCTTAAAATAGTTTCTAAAAGAATTTTACCTGAAAAATAGTTTTCTCTCTGAAATGCTGAGAGAAGCAGTAAAACTTAAATACTTTCACCTAGTTTTATTACCTTGGCAAGATCCATCTCAGCTTCAACCTTTTCTGGCTTTTCGCTCCGAGCCAGAGTGAGGAACGCTCTTCAGGCTCACATCCAGAGAGGCAATTTTTACGATGCACCAACCTCATAATCCCATCTCTCAGTTATTCATTTCACAGACATGCTTGAGTACCTGCGATGGGTAAGGCATTGTGACAGATTTAGAGGAGACAGAAATGATATCCCCGTTTAATGAGCATCTTGCTACTACGTGACAGACATGGTGATAAGTGCTTTATATACATTACTCTGACTTTGCAACCCGCTGCTGAGGCAAGTATTATTATTATTATTCCTTTGGAATCATTATTGTTATTCGCTGAGGCCTAGAAAGGTTTAGTGACTTGTCCAAAGTCATATAGCTAGTAAGTGGTCGAAGTAGGATTCAAACCCAGGAATCGCTAAGTGCAGAGTCCAGAACTGACCCAAGAGGCCGAACCACCTCTCAGTTTTACAGAGTGAAAAAGGCACAGCCCCTATCCACATGCAGCCAATGGCCCCCTGGCTGCAGATGGCATCTACCAACTAACTAGACGAGTTTCTAACGTGACGGTGCTTTAAAGAAGATAGACATCCCGGGAGACCCAAGGAGGGCTTCTACTCAGAGGTCAGGAACCTGTTCTCGAAAAGAAGGCAGTACGTTGCCTCTGGGTGACTGGGGACATGACAAATCAGGGGGAAATGGAAGGACATTCCAAAGAGCAAGACTGTCAAAGGTTTGCAAGTACAAGGTGGGTTTGAGGGACAGTGTGAACGTAACTCCATATGTCTGGGGGTGCAAGGAGCTGAGCCTGCACTGGGAGGTGGGAGCGGATCTGGAGAGAGAGCACAGGCAGCGCCTCAGAGAAGAGGACAGTTTGAGATGGGAGGGAAGGGACATAGGAGGGAGAGATTTCTGCATACGACGAAGGCGACTTCAGTGTGGACTGCCATTTCGTTATTGTCTCCCTGAAGGCTGGTTGGGCTGGAGAAGGGAGGGACCAAGGGCCAGAAAAGGTTACTCTGTGCCCTGACAGTTCAGTGTTACGAATCCAGACTTCTCTATATGATTGAGATGTGGTTAATCAGATTCTTAAACATTTACGGGAAAATGGGATGAAAAGCTGCCCTTGCAAACATTTACAGAGCTGGCAGGTTGGTGTTTGAACCCCAACTCACTTTCCCAATCAGACTAGATGAGGGTAAGTGGTTTGCCCAAACAAATCACTAATTCATTAATTTATTCACCCCATAAGCAGCCTCTATGGCGTGCATATGCAGTGAAAAGAATAAATAGCTTTGGGCGGCCGGTTAGCTCAGTTGGTTAGAGCGCAGTGCTCTTAACAACAAGGTTGCCGGTTCGATCCCCGCATGGGCCACTGTGAGCTGTGCCCTCCACAGCTAGATTGAAACAACTACTTGACTTGGAGCTGATGGGTCCTGGAAAACCACACTTAAATAAATAAAAGTTTTAAGAAAAGAAAAAGAATAGATAGCTTTGGCCCCTGTCCTGAGGTAAATAATAGTCTAGTAGGGGAGATAAATGCGTAAGCAAAGAATGAGAATTACAAGGTAGAAGGTTCTGAGCGCAATAAGACAACGAACTCTAGGGAGGACAGGGGTTTTAGAGGTGGGAGGGTCTTCTCCCCACCGGGGGATGAGGACCAGAGAGTGGCTCCCTAACAAGGCAGGAAGAGTGAACAGGAAGTGAACACACGGACGTACAGGAGAAGGGCTTCCCCAGAAGAGGAGAAGTTGGGAAGAAAACCAGTATGACAGGGGCAAGGGGCGAGTGAAGGGGAAGAAAGGTAGATGAAGCAGAAGGGTAAGTGAATGGGATGGCAAACAAGGCCTTGACTTTCACACGGGGTAGACTGTGCCTTCATCGGCGGATTGTAAATCCCAGTTCCACGAGGGCAAGGACAAGGTCAGTCTCGCTCACATGAACCCCCTGAACCTTGCCCGGTGCTCAATAAATCTATGCCAAGTGAAGGAATGAATCTGGGCTAACTGAACCTCACGTTGACACCGAGTCCGCTTAGTGATACAGAGAGCAATTTTGTCACCACGCTGGCTCAATTCATCTGAACATGAATACTGAAGTGAGAACAGGTGAAGAAGGCAAGGTGAAAGGGAAAACATGATGGGAAGGGATATCAGGTCTGTTCCTGTAGAAGTCTCAGAGAGACGGGTTAAGAGAAACAATAATGTTGACACATGCTGTGATATTTGTATTCTCATTTTTGCTTTTACATGTGATCTCACTAGAATTTTTTTCCAGTAAACGCTGTGTATGTGCACGTGTGTATGCTGTGACAAAAATGTGTTGTCCTCTAGGAACTTGGATGTTCTTTAATAGAAACACAAACACATTTATTTCTATTGGTTGATAATGTTCTTTAAAGATGTTAGTATTAAAAATAAGTAATGTATGTTATAAAATAGTACTGAAGCAGTAACAGAATTTCTCCCAGATCTCATGTCAGGACTTGTCTGAATGCCACACGTTAATCTGCAGCTACAGACATGGAAATACTAAAAGATCAGCTGACATGATCACACTTGTATTTTCTTTATTTCAATACATTTTTCCCCCATAGGAATAATCTTCACCCAGAAATTCACATGCACAGAAAATGAACAAACGGCAACCAAATGCAGAAGATTTGGCCAGGAATTCAGTGCTGCACTTTAAAGAGAAATACTGCACATCTCTGAAAAACCAAGGTTAGCCACCAGCATGGCCTCCAATACGGAAATAACTGATAGACAAAAAGACTTCTATCTGACTGTATCGTTATCTAAATTAATATGACCACAAATACTCAAGTACCATTGCGACATTTCCATGAATAGTATGTATGTATCAGATGCCATCTTATAGTATTACTATATCTTTGTGATGGTTATTGTATGTATCAACTTGGAGGATGTTCTTGGATAAGATTAATATTTAAATCGCTGAATTTTGCGTAAAGCAGATTGCTCTCCATAATATGGGTGGGCCTCATCCAATCAGTTGAAGGCCTTAGCAGAACAGACTGACCTTCACGAACAAGAGGGAATTCTTCAGCAGACTTCCTTCAAACATTATCTGTACCATCGGTTCTTTTAGATCTCCAGCCTGCTGGTCCACACTGCAAGAAAATATATATCATATGAGGTCTGACAATGTTGCTAACCTTTTTTTGATATCAGAGGGATTATTCATTATGAATTTGTACTAACTGGACAAGAAGTTAACCAAGTTTACTATCTGGAAGTGCTGAAAAGGCTGCGTGAAACAGTTAGACGACCTGAACTTTTCATCAACAATTCATGGCTTTTGCATCACAATAATGCACCAGCTCACACGGCACTGTCTTGAGGGAGTTTTTAGCCAGTAAACAAATAACTATTGGAACACCCTCCCTACTCACCTGATCTGCCCCCCAATGACTTCTTTGTTTACCCGAAGATAAAGGAAATATTGAAAGGAAGACATTTTGACGACATTCAGAAAATCAAGTGTAATATGACGACCGCTCTTATGGCCATTCCAGAAAAAGAGTTCCAAAATTGCTTTGAAGGGTGGAGTAGGTGCTGGCGTTGGTGCATAGCTTCCCAAGGGGAGTACTTGGAAGGTGACCGTAGTGATATTCAGCAACGAGGTATGCAGCACTTTTTCTAGGATGAGTTCATGAACTGAATTGTTCGACCTCGTCTATCTATATACCAGTATATCTCTATATCTGTCTACCTCCTTTTGTATACATCCTATTGGTTCTATTTCTCTGGAGAGCCCTAACACAATCTTGATGCATTTTAATCTTAGCCCTTTGCAGAATTGCTTTCTCTGATCTACACTTGGTTGTTATCCCCCAGCTTGGGGCCGTTATAAGGATCAGGTGTAGGATACTCAGTATGTTTGGACCCATAAGGAGGTTGTTAACATACTTATATAGAAACTTCTGTTGTACTTAGCTTTTTTTGCCTCCACTGTGTTTTCTTTGCCTAGTTTTACCTTACATACTGTATGCATGTGTGTCAGCCACCACCACCAATGTTATTTTTAAAATTAGGTGAAATAGAAATAAGCAAATGAACACATTAATGACTTTTCCTTTATATATTTTGCTCAGACATCTTAGCAGAAGAAATTCAGTGAAGCCAACAAGGATTAAAACACAAGTACAGTATTTATTAGTCTCATACGTACCATTCTTATAATTATGCTTTTAGAATTGTAACTACTTGTTAAAATATACATTATAGACTTAAAGAAGATTTTTTTCTTGCTATTTTCAAGTCAACTTTTGTTCTATTATTCAGTAATCTTTCAGCTCAGGGAGAGACTATGTAATAACATTTTAATTAAAAAGATAGTGTCGTGCAGGGTGTCATGCGGGGTCTCCGGTCCCACTCCCCACATAAGAACGCAGGACCTGGTGAGGCCAAAAAGGAACACCCACGGAGCCATAGGTAGGGGAGTCAAACCACTATATTCTTGCTGGCGGCTGGGCTGGAGACACAGGAAGCAGGAGCCACACTTTGCAACCCTGACTGCATCGCTTGAAGGCTCAGCCACCATCTCCTTGCCAGCCCCCATTTTCTGCTAGCAAAGCCATGGCAGTTATATTAATGGCCAATGGCTCACTGGTTACAGCTGACGGCCAACTAGCCACAGCTGATGGCCATTTACTACCTGAGCCAGCACCCCTCCAGGTGAGGCCGAGAGCCTGGAAACTGCTCTCTGGGGCTCTGTCCCCACAGATAGTATGATATATTGTGTACCTAAAACTAATACAATTTATATGTCAATTACATCTCAATAACAAAATAATAAAGATAATAACTATAAGAAAAGATAGTATAAGTTACAGTCTTTTTGTTCTGATTCAAAATGACATATATATAATATACATTTTATATCATATAAATATATTTGCTTTTCAGCAACTACTGTAGCCACAGTATGTCACCAGAGTGTATAGAAAGCACAGATATATATACAGTAGATAAACAGATATACGGTATGTCTGTGATATTAAAATTTCATGGTGTGGGAGGGGCAATTAGGAAAAAAAATGTCCAAAAAAGGCTTCTGGGATGGGGAAGGTAATGTAAATAAAAGGTTGGGAAATACTCCTTTTCCTTGATGAGTTCCTGCTCAACACTCCAACTGAGCAGACAAATGTCTGAAGGTGCGACTGGCAAATCAGGAGCAGAAGAATCCAGTGCGTTTCACAACATTTTGGTACTTGGGGCCAAATAACTCTTCGTCATGGAGCGTTGTGTGAGCTGTGTGTTGTGGATGTTTAGCAGCCTTCCTGGCCTCTCTACCCTCTAGGGGCCAGTGGTACCCAAGTACCACCGAGTTATGACAGCCAAATTACCTCCCGACATTGTGAAGTGTCCACCTGGGGGCAAAATCTCATCCCGGTTGATAAGCACTGATCTACAATTAGTTCTTCATAACTTGGCCTGTGTTTTGAGTAGAGGCACAGACAGGTCGATTTTAATGCCTATGAACCCAGTGTGTTGGCCCCGGCAGGTATTGGCAGGTCCTATCTTGGCTGTGACATGTGTATGGCTATCTTACATTGTTTAAATGATGACCTCTGTGACAAAGGAATGCCATGCCTTCTGACCCTGTTTGGGAAACTTTGGGAAGATATCATTATTTCTATTGTAAGCCAAAGAATCTTATGAGGACAAGAGAGTTCAATTTGGGGGGGTTGGTGGGGGGAGGTAGAAAAGGGAAACCGACAAACTAAATTGGAAGAAAAGTGACTTCAGTGTGCAGGCCCAGAGCTCTTGCTAAGCTATGGCTAAAGGGTTTCTATTTCTCAGATCATATTTAAATTACAAAACACTGCATGAGTCTTTATGAATCAATGATATTGATTGAGGGAACACTTGTGCCTATCACTGTTTGGATAATGGAGGTAGGTATGTTTTCACTCTCAAGGGGCTTAGAATATGTTTGGGACTTAAGACATGCATGTGAAGGGATTAGACCACCGTGGGACAGAGTGTATAGATAATTGCTAGTGAGGGTAATGTAGGGGTTCGTTAAAAAAAAAGAAACAATCAACGTGAGGTCTCTTCCTGCACTGGATTAAATAGTGTTCATCCAAAATGCATGCCCACCTGGAGCCCCAAAATGTGACCTTATTTGGAAATATTGCCTTTGTAGATCTAATTAGTTAAGATGAGGCCATCCTGGACTAGAGTGGGCCATAAATCCAACGACTGGTATTCTCATAAGGAGTTCCTGTGAAGACACAGAGAGACACGAGGGGGATGGCCACTGAAGATGGAGACAGATTTCGAGTGATGTGTCTATAAGCCAAGGAAGGCCACGGCAGTCACCAGCATCTCGAAGAGTGGCATGGGACAGAGTCTCCCTCTGAGCCTCCAGGAGGCACCAACCCTGCCCACACTTGGATTTCCGACGTCCAGCCTCCAGAACTGTGAGAGAGTAAACTTCTGTTGTTTTAAGCCATCCTCTTTGTGGTGCAGCGTCCAGTGCAGACAGGAGGGCTAGGCCTGAGGGGGAAGGGTGGGGGATTAAGAAAAACACAGAGACAGGAAGGTTGGGATCAGGAGGTCCACGGATGGCAGAGCAGTGGTGCAGTTTTTATTTTTCACACGGTTTTTATACTGTCTAGAACAATTGTCTATTTAAGCAAGTATTAGTAGAACTTTCTGTTATGTGTATTTGCAAGTTTGTATGTCTGCGGCTGTGATTGTGCTATCTTGTTCTTTCTAGGGGAGGACGCTGAGGCGAGGCGTCCCTTGGAATGACCTCGCAGGCTGCAAGGACCTTGTCAGCCTACATCCTGCTCTCCACATTGTGGTACTTTGTTAAAACAGCCCTAGGAAACTAATATAACTCCGAAGGCAGATTTTTATCAAAAAGGTGGCTTCTGAGGAGAGGCAAAATTTGGATGGAGGAGAGAACGGGTGATGAGTGAATTCCGGACAAAAAAATAAGGTGAAGAAAAACAAAGAGGAGAACATATCCAGAACATAGGTGGGGACTCCTGTAACACACAGCATGTAGATGATAAATGAGCGCTGTCTGGGTAGGTGGGAAGGGCCGTCCTGTCTGTAGATACTCTGTAAAGAAACACACAGGAGCTTCGAATCTGGAGAAACAAACGCAGGCTGGGGGCTTTCGTACTGCAGTGCTATCTGCATACTTCTGTACCTGATTTATCTTCTATTCCTTCTCATGTTGCTTGCTAGTTCCTGCTGAAAAATATTTTCACTTTATGTCTGTGTTGCCAACGTATATGTTTTATTCATGCTTTCAGGGTGGTGTATTAGTGAATTAATTCTGCCTTCAAGGAAGACACAGACTGCACTGACTTCCCAGTGTGTTCTCTAGAAGAAAACTGCACTGGTGTTTGAAACTCTTACCCTACGGGTTCCGAAACAGGAGTGAATGCTGCCTCCTAGGGACATCGGTGTAGGAGTCCCTTTTTAACTGATTTATGAACGTCTTTGGTTCTAAAAATGTGGTGTAAGAAGTGCAATGGAAAAATCTAGAAACAGTGCTCTGAATTTTCTTATAGAATACATTTTTTGGGGGGTGTGTGTCATGAATTTGTGTTGGTCAGAAATGTCAGCATCTCGGAGTTGTTTTTTTTCCTCCTCTTTTTAAAAGTAATATTGAAAAAAAAAAAAGAGTGGGAGCAAACCCTCACGGAGCATATAGTGAGCCTAGGGATAATCTTATACTCGGTTCTGCTGTGCTTTTGTGAGCAAGTCCAGTCTGCCCCACTAGATCCTAAGTTCTTGGAGGGCTGGGGTGGTGTCTTCGTCCCATTTTGTTCTTTCTGGTGCCTAGAGCACGTGGCACTAAGAGCACCTGGACAGGTGGGAAGCTGTGTGGCCAATAGACGGCTCATGGGATTTGACACTGCACAAGTCCTTGAATCCGGCCCCTGGCACTCACCAACTGTGTGCCCCCACCGTGTAAAACAGCCATTGTTGTGGCTGCTGTATTGTGAGAGAAGGTAATATAAGGTGCCAGCCCAGGCCGGTGCCCAGGACAGTTCCCCTCCTTTTCCTGTCTTACCATTAACTCTCACCACTGCTAAGACTCCCCTAGTCATTTCGAGTCTATCATTTTCACACCGGAATGATGCAGCCCCCGAATGTGCATTATGCAATAACATGTATCTTTAGTCCCCAGAATTTCCATCTTTGAACTTCATTCGTTCATCCTTAATGAGAACCCAGAGTCCAAGTTTCAACTCTTTTGATGGCTGGTGGGCTTGCTCACATGTCGTTCCTTGCTTGGGAAACAACTGGCTGAGGGATGGCGACTGGGGAGGGCGAGGTGAGGAAACTGGAAGAGCCCCTGGATCTCATGGAAGACAACTTCACGAGGAAAGGGGGTCCAGTATTTTCCAAAAGGTAAGTGATGTGTTATTTGAAAAGAAGGTGAGTGCATTTGAGGCATTTGCCTTTAGACATTCAATCCCTTTTCCTCTGACCATGAGATGTTCTCACCTGATAGTCCAGGGAGAGCATTTAGAACAGTCTATATAGATATTAAACAAACAAACAAAAAAAAAACACTCCCTAATCCTACTCTAAGTATCTCAGCTGAGAAATGACTAGTCGAAAGCATAGCTCCTGGACCTGCTCCTGGGCCACCCTCTAGCCTCTCTCTGTGTCTGTCTCTGTCTGTCTGTCTGTCTGTCTCTCTCTCTCTCTCTCTCTCTCTCTCTCTCTCTCTCTCTCGGTTTATTTGTGAAACCTGCAGCTTACTAGGAAGCTAAATTGTATAGGTTTAAAACCTGGTTCTGATTAGGCACATTCTTTCGCCTTTCCTGGCCTCAGTTTCCTCAGCTGTAAAACGCGGACAGTGCTTATCACACAGGTTTGCTATGAAGGTGAAGGAGATCGCCGTGTAAGATTTATAGAAGCCGGTGGAGAAGAAGAACTGGTATCATTGGGGAATTTTTAAGTCTACTTACATTCCCATTGGAGATGTGTTAGAAATTCTTTCATTTCGGTTGTACAATTTCTTATCTTTTTAGGAGCAATGTTGAAGGTCTCCTGGCTGCCATGCCAGCAGGAGCTCTGTGGTGACTGTTATAACCATATGCTGTCTTTTAAATGCACAGTGTTTTTAGTCCACACCTATTTGTTCTAATCCAGCCACATCAGAAGAGCCAGGGAGAAGAGTTTTCTTTTTCTCCCATTAAAAATATTTATCTAGTGTTCACTATATGCCAGATAGTTCTGGGTACTGGGATGTTGGGTGAGTGATGATTGTCTCCTCTGGAATGGTACTGCACGCCAAGGTACAAAATCAGCCAAGACCTGTACTAGACGTAGCTGTGGAGAGTGGAGTTTCATTCATGTTATATAGATTTAGACAGAGTGTATTTTATACTTCCATCCCCTAAGATAGAAATGGCCTATGAGATGTGATAAAAATGTCTCAATTTCCTTCCCTTATCCTCTAGCAGAATATTTCACCTTTTCAAAGAGGCAAAGAGTGATATTTAGCATATCAGGTAATACACACTCATGAAATCACATTGTATTCATGGTAGTTCATATCTTTTTTCATTAAATTGATAATATATATATAATTATTTATCCTGGGAAGTAGGACAGGTTGAAAAATGTGAACATGGTCAAGAAAACTACACAACGTCTGCTTAGTGGGGAATTCAGAAGTGCTGAGGGTGTGCCCAGCGTGGCAGGCTGGATAATACCCCCCCCCCCCCCCCCCCCCGAGATCTGTGCCTGTCCTCATCTCCAGATGGAAAGAGGATCTTGCAGATGGGATTAAGGGAAGGATTTTGAGATGAGAGGATTATGCTGGATCATCTGGGTGGGTCCTAAATGCCATCCAACGTATCCTTTTAAGAGGGAGGCAAGAGGGAAATCTGACCACACACAGGGAAGGTGATGTCAAAATGAAGCAGGAGAGATTTGATGCTGGCCCTGAAGACGGGAGTGATGTGGCCACGAGCCTAGGACTGCTGACAGGCACCAGAAGCCTGAAGAGGCAAGGAACAATTCTTCTCTAGAGCCTCTGGAGGGAGTGTAGCCCTGCTGACACCTTGATTTTGGCTTCGTGATACTGATTTTGAACTTCTGGCCTCTAGAACTGTGAGAGAATGCATTTCTATTGTTTTGAGCCACCCAGCTGGTGGCAATTTGTTACAACAGTCACAGGAAACTAGTATGCTCAGTCATTTCAGATTGACAGGGAGAACGACCAATGATCACTCTGTCAAACGTCTCTTGGCATGAGGCTCTAGCCTACGTTCTGGTTCACCATGTCACTTCTAACTTAACATTCCTGTCTTTTCCTTTGCATCCTATTGCATGCCAAATGGCATATAGCTTTTCTTTCAATTTTTTTATTTGTATGCCAGTGTTTTGATTGTGGTTGGAATAGTGGGAGTCTCCTTGATTTTCTTTTTTTCTTTTTGGGCAGATACTGCAGATGATTTCTTTTTTTTTCCTTTTTCTTTTTTCAGATGATTTCAATGCATGGATCATGTCTCGAGGCTTTGATTGAGGTAAGGGATGGAAAAGTCTGATACCTGCTCTGACCCACAGCAGAGTGCACTATTTTAGTGACCAGGCCCAGGGGCATCTCTTAGATCTAGGGTCTCTTTCCCTTGAATAGCGGAAGAAATAAGCCAGCTCATGAGGTTTGCTTTCTTTTTTTTTCTTACGTTCTGTCCTGACCCTGCCACTTCTTAAGGCCTTGATAACATTTGCTAATGAGGTATCTTCATTTGTTCTCTATATCTTACCAGGCCATTAGCTACTGCATAATCCTTTTGCAATAAGGTCATAGCATGATATACATTGATACACCATGTTTTCTAAAGATTAAAAACCCTAGTTACCTAAATGGACTTCTGGACTCCTTAAGTTTCCAAGGTATACCGCATCTAACCTAGTGTCTATTCCTTAGCGTACATCTTTTCCCAGAGGCCTAATGTTGTCTATGACATTTAGACTCTTCCTGATTTCCTTCTCTGGGCATAATTTTATGCTGAAGTATTCATGGCTTTAAATACCATCCATAGACTGATAACTCCCAACTTTCTATCTCATCTCCAGTCTGCACCTCTCTCAACGCCAGACTCCTTTCCAACTGCCTGCTGGCCAATCCCCTTGGACGTCTAATAGACACCTCCAATTCAACCCAGTTCAATTCCAGGACAGCATGGATTTGTCTGCGCCTCGGTGGTCTATTTGTGTCCTCGTTTGTAAATAAGTTCCGTAATGACAAGGCCCATGTCATGTTCTGTGCCAGAGCTGCAACACCTAGAATGGTGCTGGGCACACAGCAGGCAGGCGATAAATATTCGTTTGCAACGAATGAGCAAATAAACCCAGCTGCATCTGCCCTCTGGGGAGTTTGATCTTTTGGGGCGAGACTAGGCTGGTCCTCGAGAAGAGCGAAGAATGGGGTTGATAATATTTAGTGATGAACCCATTTTCCTTCCCCTCTGCCTTTTATGAACGGCTGTGGATTCTTGTAATAACTTTTAATTGCGCAGAATCCCAATCGTTCGGTGCGGTCACACTGGACGCGGCGAGCAGCGGGCGCTGGCCGCTGGGGTTTTCTTCCAGAGGCGTCGTCGTTCGTGGGCTCCGCGGTGTCCCTGAGAGGGCCGGCCCCGCCAGCGCGAGTCGTTCGGACGCCGGGCGTCGGGGCCCCGGTGGCCCCGGGGAGTCAGGGGCTTGTGCGACTCGTGGTCCAGTCCTGCGCGGCCCGGGTCGGGGACCGCGGGTAGGCCGCGCGTCCAGGTCCGTGGGGCCCGTGGTCGTCGGGCCGTGCGCGGCCGCAGCCCTCCGCGACGGCGCGCTGGGCTCGGGCTCCGAAGGCCGCGGCCGGCGCCGCCCGACGTCACTTCCGACCGGAGCCAAGATGGCGGCGGCGAGGCGGCGGGCGCCGAGGCGGGCGGAGCGGCGGTGGCGGCGCGGGCGACGGCTCTCGGCGCTGTGAGGCGCGGGGGTGACGGGCGCAGGTAAGAGGCGGCCTGGGCGGGCGGCTTGAGGGACGGCGGCGGGCGCGGCGCCAGGACGCCCGTTCTTGCCCGCGAGGAGCGAGGCGGCGGGGGCGACACGCTGGGGACTCGGGCGCGCAGGGCCGGGCGGGCGGGCGGGCGGACGCGCCCCCTCCGAGGCGCTGGCGTCCCGGGCCGGCGGGGGCCCCTGAACGAGACGCGGCCCTTCGGAGGCCCGGGGTCCCTGCCGGCGGCGCCCGCGCGCTCCGCCCGGCCCTGGGGCCCGCCACCGTGAAGTTGTGGGGTTCGCTTTGTGGACGTTGGTTCGCCGCGCGCCCCGCGAGGGGGACGCGTGAGGGCTGCGGGGCGGCGGAGCCGTTGGCTGCACGTCCACCGGGACCCGCCGTCCCGGGACTGCAGCGACTCAAGAAGGGGGTTCCAGGGCCGTTCCCATTTCAAGGCGTTTTGCCTCTAATCTTTTGTGTTCACATCGAACGTGTCTGGCACACTTGCATCCTCAATTTGTGTCTTGCGTCTTTGTGTTTCCGAAATACTTTTTGTGTGGTTCCTACCTGGAAATCGTCCCCCTCAGTCTTCCTCCCGCACACCCACCGCTGTTTTTGTTTTTAACAGACGTGCACGTACAGATTATTTTGTTACTAAAGATGTTCACGAACCTGTTTTTGATGGTGGCAAGTGAGACATGAACTAGACCGAACAGATCTAGTTTTTATGTGTTTATGCCCAAACCTCCGTGGTTCCTGGCGACCCACGCGGGGACCACTGAACCACGGCTGGCCACCTTCTGTGGGGCGGTGACCTGCGGGAACCATCCCACGTTTAACCGGGAAGCCCCCCCTTCCCTTAACTACGCAGATGTAATTTCCCTCCCAGAGGAAATGCATGCTGGCCCCTCATTTTTCATTCAATGTTGTATTGAGGTTTTCGGTTTTATTTCAGAAGTGGAACGCCTTTCGGTGAATCCCGCCGGGTCCTTAGACCCTCTTTATCCAGAACGCGGCTAAAATATTTCTTTAAAGTTTTTGTTTACTATAGGTTTATTGTTAAAAGCAACCACAACGTTTAACAACATGCGGGACCTTTCAATGATTGATTCTCTTACCTGCGATACCAGAGTTCATGTCATTTTGATCACTGGGTCCTCGTATTTGGAAAATGTAGGTCTTTTTAATTTTTTAAAACGTTATGAAATTTGCTGTAAAAAATACTAAGTGAGACACATAATCATATGTTCTTTATAAGGGGTCAGTTTCTGAGATGGCATGCAGCTGCTCCATTCTCCAGAAGCTTCCTTACAAACACTTGACCACACTCTTTGACGTGTCGAATCCCTCCCCAGCCAGGAGAGGACCTTTATTTCAAGATCATTTTAGTAAAATCTCTCTTTTCAAACTAGGGAAACTGAGATTGAAATTCACAGTGGGACTAACATTTGTTTACAGCTTCTGGTACTCCAGGGCCCTTTTCACACATCTTTTTTGGTTTGATGTTAAAAGTTGGTACATTTGAAGTGCTTAGAAAAGTGCCAGGCACATAATAATAAAGCTCAATAAAGCTGCTTTTTTCCTGATTCTGAAGGTGGTTTCTTTAATTGAAGAGTTGGCATATTCAGATTTTTTTTCTCATTTTGTGGACAGTTCCTGAAACAGTACGGTTCAAATTTGTAATAATGTGTGAGTTCAAATTTGTAATAATGTATTAGTTTTGTAGGTCCAAAAGTTTCTCACTCTAGAACAATGAAAAAATAAGAGAAAAGCACAAAGAAGGAATAGAAATCAGCCATAATCTTCCCACTGCTCAGATAACCACTGACCATTTTGGCAGACCTCCTTCTCATCTCTGGTGGTGTGCATGTGTGTATTTCTTTACTTATTTGTATTTATGCACTTAATATATATTTACATTTTATACAGGATTGATATCATATTGCGTATATTGTTTGTAACCTGTCTTCCCTTAACAATATCATGAGCATATATCCATGCCGTTAAAATTTCAATATGATTTTAATGGTTGTGTAATACATGAATGGGCCATAATTTATTTATCAATTCCATATTGATCAGTAAGATTTCTATAGCCCAAGATTTTCTTTTCATGAAGATTTGTTTGAAAGGCTATTCTATTGTGAATTTTAAAGTTTTGCAATCTTTTAAGATATGTGAAAATGGAAATTCTGTTTTTTAGTCCCTAAATACGCATTTTCCCCGCCAAGGCAGTTATAAGAAGCAGCAATCAGTTTCAGCTCGCCTTTCTTCTCCCTCAGCTGGGTCTGTGCATTGCATACATACATATCTCTGCACGCGTATTCTTTTGATGATTGTTTACATTAGATGTTTTATTTATTCACGGGACTGTTTCTTTAAGCTGCTGATCTCTTTTCAAGTTCCAGATCTGATTTACAAACCTTTTAAGTCCTGTTAAGTCATAGACTTTCCGGGATGGAAAGCACCTTAGGTTATTTACTATTTTCATGTCTTCTGACTTGCTTTTTATGCTATTTTTAATACCGATGCAGGGGGGAAAAAAAACCTGGGCTGCTACTAGAAAACACTGTAGTGGGGAGTGAAAAGGGAGTAGGTGGACAGGAGGGGAAAATTGTCACACTTGCATGGCGGTGCAGGGAGTTTCCAGATGATGGGAACATTGCTTGACAGTCATTAGTACTGACACTGCTGACGTGGGCCCAGTGCTGTACGGGTTGACTGGAGCTCCTCCGCGAGGCTGTCACCCTTCAGTCACCCTGCACAGCATTTGGTTAGAGGTCTGCAGGAGTGGGCTGCCGCTCTCCTTTTGAAGTTAGAAGTTTATAGATAGAGCCATAAAAATCTCCGCAGCGCGACTGAAAGCTGTGGATTCCATTACTGAAAGCAATACTTAGGTTCCGTGAAAGCAGGGTTTCTTCACCTGGGCGCTATTGACATTTTGGGCTGGATGATTCAGTCGTGGACACTGTCCTGTGCCTCGTAGGCTACTTAGCAGTATCCCTGGCCTCTACCCTGAGCTGCCAGGAGCACCTCCCCCGAGTCAGGACGACCGATAAGTCTCCAGACATTGCCAGGTGTCCCTTCGGAGGCAAAGTCACTCCAGTTCTCAACCACTGCATTAAAGGACGCTCCTCTGACTGGATGGTTGAATCACTGAAGCAGTTTATGGAATCGCTTTAGTCAAAAAACTGAAAGAATAGACTCTGGCTTACATGAACTCCACCTTGAAACTGGGGGAAGGATGTAGTGGCCTGTGGAAGTTCCCTCTTATATGTGGCTTTATGATGTCATTGAATGGTCACTTTCAGCCCTTCTGCTTTGGCGTCTGTTGTGTGGCAAGGGAGGAAACAAAGCGAGGTAACCTGGACTCGGAAGAGGTTTGTTTTCCTGACACAGGGTCAGCATCCCCAGTCTGGAGGTTAAATCATTAGGAAATTTGAATACATTTTCCTAGCGTCGAGGCATGGTGAATAATTTACGCTTGTGGTCTAGTATACTGGATAGCACAGACACAGCTGTCTTTTCTCCTAGACAGTGAGGCTGTTGAAACACCCCCTTGAAGACTGATGTTCTACCAAACTAGTTTTTCTAATAAAATCTTTTTTTTTCTTTTTTGGAAACAACCAGTTCACAGGCTCCAAAAGTAATGACTTTATCTTGAGCAGAGAAGGTTTACTTACAAAGTGCTTATGTAATTTTAATTTATTACTTTATAATGTAAAGATAGCTTATTGAGCTTCGTGGCAAACATGCATCATTAATACAGCTTTCCCTGGGTGAAAAACTTTTACACTGTCACATCTTTCTTTGTAAACCTGTATTTGTAAATCTATAGATAGTATAGATTGAATTTTAATGTGGCAAATGTACTCTAGTTAGAACTTACTGATAAATAAAACACAAAGAGATGTGCTGCTGGACCATTTGGTAACGGGGTGGGGGATGACTTTCTGAAGTACAGAATAGCCACATCATTTCCCTGGAATGAATGCATGTGGCATTTAAATACTCTTTCTTAGGGAGAATGGCTTTCACTACCCACCCCCACCTCCCTGAAGCATGAAGTAGAGTTATTGTATATAGTAAATCTGGTTCATTTGGGGTGAAATATGCTTACAATATTTTTCTCAGTACTGTATAGTATTTATTCTTATAGTCTTGGTTATGTCATACCTATACTGTGTTTTCATTTATTAGTCCTTTGGAACATGCAGTAAAGGAGGTTTCACTGAATACTTGTATATGTTTGCCAGCCATTTTGGTGAAAAGAGTATTTTGTGGCTCTTGCAATAAATCATATGATAGGCTTTGCTTTGAAAGAGCTAAATTACTTCTTGGCACAGTTTGCCTGAAATATGTAACGCTAAGTGCAACTGTGAGTTTGATTACCGTGGGCAGCCTGTCTGGAAATTGGTTAAACCTACAGATTTTACATGTGCTTATAAGTAGTTCCACTAAGACTACATTAAACCCTGGTGGGGATTCGGTGGCATTTTCAAATAGTTTAAATGCTGCCATCAAAATTTGAAAAGAATTTTGAGATTCACCCGGCACTTCTGTCCTTTAGTACGAGTCCTGTGCATAACCCACGACCTTACTAAGGCAATGTAAATTAAGCACAATTTGGAGTCTGAGTATAAAAAGGACATTCCTATGTTTCTCACTTTGTGAAGCTTATTTTAGGGACTTTGCCATTATTCGGAAAGACCTAGTTTTCAAGTCCATCTGAAAGGAGAAGTTTTAAAAAGGAGGACTCTTGAAGCTCTGTTACCACTTGTTAGAGGTCACTGAACAGGTCCTGTTCACCTGTTTCAGGAGGTAAATATGGTACCGATGTGATCCCCTAGTAATTTAATTGAGCTTGACCTCCGTGTACAAATAAACTACAGCACGGACCAAACACAGAGACTGTGTTATTTCTGGCAGTGGCAGGGGTAGGTCAGTTACCCTCTCTGGCCTCTTCTTGTTTGTAAAGTGGGGACAATGATCACTTTTTTCAGTGGGATGTTTTGAGATGAACAGATGAAGACTGTGCCAGCAATTTGTGATACTAGATTTTTCAAAAAGATTAATAGCATTTTTCTTAGATATTTCTCCTAATACACTAGCTGTAAAGGGATAACGGGGCACAGTTACTGTTGAGAGAAACTTGCAAGTTATCTCTGGGTTCTTAACCTTTTTGTCTTCCCCCTTCTGCCCCTACTGAGAATGGTGGAGGGGGTGACTTTTTCCTAGTCCCTTTCATGCCTTTCACAAAACCAAATCCTGCATCTTCTTCTCTTCTCTCTGGATATTGCTTCCTTTGGCGATTTCCTCTTTTTCTGGGTACCCCTTTGTGGCTGAAGACTTGTAAATCTCAGTCCCCAGCCAGGAAGGCAGTCGGTGCTGGACTTTTCATCCCCATTTGAAGGATGCATCTTTCCATGTGGGTGTCTGGCCTCCCCTCAAAGTCTTTCAAATGGAGTTCATGGTCTCCCACTTAAATACCACCCCTACTCCTGGCTGTTCTACCTTTAAAATACATTAATTCTCCCGGTCAGTCACATTTCACATTTTGCACCCATCTTCACCATCTCCTTTTATTATACATTTTGTCCATTCTTCTCTGTCGTGTAGGTCACTTCTTTGGTTCCTTTTAGCTGTCACCTGTGATTCAAATCCTTATTGCTGTCATTGCAGATTCTAACTGGCAGCCTTTCTGGCTGCCCTCTTTCCACCTATGTTCTCACTGTTTCCTGTCAACTTAATCTTCCTAAACTGTTAGACATTGTTTTGTTTTTGTCGCTCTCCTCAGAACGAAACCCCGTGTGGCTCCATATTGTTCTTCCAGGTGGCCGAAGCTGCCTTCATGATGCGCAGACATGAAACCAGGCTCTGGCTGGGGCCTCCTGCCCTGCATGCGTTCATGGGCTCTTCCATCTTTGTCTAAGGCCTTTAGGGCCTTTGGAGTGGGTCGGGAGTGAGGGTGGCTGGAATAAACTCACGCAACATCTGGGGGGTCCTACTCACGGAGTCAAGTTTACATTTAACCTGGAACTCACCCCTCTGCCCTGCTACAGGCTACGCCATCTAGTCTGTTACTGCTCTTCACAGACCCTCACGTGGGTCGCACTGGTTTACCACAGCCAGGACCGTGTTTCCCTGAAAATAAGACCTCGCCGGACCATCAGCTCAATGCGCCTTTTGGAGCAAAAATTAATGTAAGACCGGTATTATATTATACCAGGCCTTATATTAAAATAAGATCAGTCTTATATTAATTTTTGTTCCAAAAGACACATTAGAGCTGATGGTCCGGCTAGGTCTTATTTTTTGGGAAACATGATAGCATCAAGAGAGTCTTTCATTGTTTTTTTTTTTTTTCCTTTTTAATCGTAAATGGGGAGGCATTTATCTTTACCTTGAAACAAGAACTGCAAATAATTTATTTTGTGGAAACCCACTTTCCTTTAAAAAATAGAGACTCAGGTATGTACGACAGCTTCTTAAACTGTAGAGAAACACACCAACATTGCTTTACAAACAATAGGCATTGCTATTTTAAAATGCTCCTGAGAACAGAAGTAGTGACATTTAGAGGGTAGACTCCAAACCTCAGGTTGTGTTCGAAGTAGAAGAGTTGCTCCCTATCAAAATAGTTACTACCTTAATAAACTTTTGGGGGAAGACCTTGAGAATCTTGACGCGATATGTGTGCCTGACACCTTAGCAAAGTATAGTGAGTTGTCTGTCACTCTCTGGTATAACTTCCGATTTTGCTTTAGGTTGTTCACTGATCAGTTCAGGAATCCGCCTTGTCATTCATATGTCGTTTGTGGAACACGGGTTTTCCTGTGTGTTCTGTGTAGGAAAACCCCCACATGGCGCTGAGCAGCCGTTTGTGAGGTGATTGTATTAATGCTTAGAGAGTCTTTATATGAGGAAGTGAATACGTGAGTGCCAGCACTGGTGTGTAACGTTGTTGCTGAAGCTTCCGTCCCCGTCAGGAAATTCAGAAGTGTTTTGCCGGGTTCCTGAAAATCTCTGTGTTTTGAATATTTAATCACAACAGTAACATCTTCATTGGTAATTTCATGAGGTGGAAAAACAATAACTCAAAGGGGTTAACTGAGAATTTATTTTGGGAATTGTGAAGTGAACAATCGTGGCATCTTGCTTTAGAAACCGTGTGTTTGAGTTGGAAGTTTGACATTTGAGTGTTAGGAAAGAATCGATTTAATTTTCCTTTTATAGTACTTTAAAGTTTTTATACATCTAACGTAGGGAGGAATTAGAAAAGTATCATTTTATAGGAACTTTTTTGATTTTAATGCTGTTTTTCAGAATATACAGTCAAGAGTTGGTTAAATTGAACTTTTCTTGGGGATGGTAGGACTTGTAATATAATTTTGAACCTGTGGCCCAGTTCTTATCAGAGCATTTGTACCCTCATCCACCCACTCTTTCATGTGGATTTTTACATCTATATTTTTTGGCAATTTGTCTTGGAACTAAGGAAAGGAAATTAACTTTTTCATTCAAGGGTATTTTGACTGGGTGGAGTTACTTCATCCAGGAAAATTGACAGTGATTTTTTTATTTTTTATTTTTAGCACCATACGAAAGAATATCCTGTTAGAGTAATATGTTTTTATTTCTATAGAGGAACTAGGTAGTTTTAATTGTGGGGTTAGAGGGAATTACTGTAGAAACCCTAAATTCAGAAAACCTGAAATTTATGATGCAATAAATTACATGTTCAGTGCACTGTAATGATTAGACGTATAAATTTAATCAAGATACATAAATTTAGCATATGTTAATAGCTGTCCATAACCTCAACTAAGTAGATGATAAATAGTCAGCAATTGCTAAACATTTATTGCCAAGCTAGCTTTTCGTTAATGGATGCTTGGAGCAGTATTTTTTGAAAAATTTCCCCTTAATCTTTTTTTCCCCCTTTTTTCCAAGTAAAGGAGAAAGATTCTGAGGGAGGGAAAAACCCTAGAGTGCCGTAATCTACATTTAGATTTACAGTACTTTCCTAGGACATCCACCATTTCCTATTTAATATTTTACTATGGTGTTGTTTACCTTACATCTTTCAAACAGAAGCTCTAATCAACCCCATTTTCTCATTGGAGTTCTAAAGCAGACACTCTGCTTTTTTCCCTCTGTTTCTGTGGAAACTGTTTTCTGTATGCAATCCTCCCACCTGCAATAAAGTCACTAAACTCTGCCTCCTTATTAAGGTTTGTGTCGGGATATTGCCCTATGAATTTGGGGAATCAATCAGGCCCTGGGATATTTGCGTGTGGAGTTTCCTCAATGAGCCTCATTGAGGAAACCGATGGATTGAAATAGGAGAAATTACTGGTTTATTTGTGAGCATTCTATTGTCTGTATCGCTCACTTTTAGGTTGGGAAATTCCTCTCTGTTATATCTCTGTTAAACCATTGCCTTTTTGCCTTGGGTAGAGATCATTCTAGAGGGTGAGAGGCTGGAACACTCAGTTTCCAGCTGTAAGAGTTTATACCCTCTGATTCAGCAATTTACCAAATCTTCTGCATTCTCTGTCTTTCTCTTTATACACACACGCACGTGCGATCTCTTTATTCTTAAAATGATAAACATACCAGGTTTGATTTTTTTGGTTTAGCTTATTTAATTTGGTAATATAGTCTGCCTTTTAAAGTAAAAGTTGGGGCTATGGTTTTTAGTGTGAAACTAGATGTTCTAAATGATTATCGTGAAAATTGTTACTTTAGAAAAGGAAAATGAATGATTTTTCATTTAGCAAATTCCTGGGCAGATTCAATATTTATGAATTACGTGCTTTTGCTTAATCCAACGAGTAGGTGCTAAGTATTTTCATGTTGCTATCTAGAATTTATAGGTTGTGATTTGGTGATTCCATTCTTCTGATAGGAATTATGAGTGGTAGTTTTTTTATAACGAGTACACTAGCTGTGTTTATAAATGAGTAAAAATGGCTTTTGAGAAATTGGCATAGTTTAGATTTTTTCCTAGACTTTCCTTCTAGATTTTCTAGACTTTTCAGATTACTTTTCTGGCACTTTCTGGATTGCAGGAATCTTTTGGTCAGAGTAAGTTAAGTGTTAAACACTGTAAATCTACTCCACTGATAGCTTAATCATCTTTGTGTTCACCAAAATGATATTTATCTACCATAAAAGTTCTACTTTATGTAGTTTTAGAATATTTTTTTATCTTATGTAGGCCATGCACTTTCTAAGACACCTGTCACAAAAGTTTTTTTCAAACTTTTTTTGTCTAGTCCCTGTTTTCACTGCATTTATGATCTTTTACATTTTAATGCAACCACACTAGTTTTTATTTCTGTTTTACTATTTGTCCATAAGCTATATGTTGCTTCCTGAATCTTAAAACAATTTCTTCTGAGTCTTGATATTACAATGTGGAATTTTTTTTGTAACTTAAAGTAATTATGAAATATTAGTGACCTCTAAGTGAATGTTGTAAATTTAATTATTTTACAGATAGCCCCAAAAGATCTAAACTTTTCCAAAAGAATAATTGTAAAATACTCTCAGTGATTTACAGGTGAACAAGCAAATCAAACCAAATAACTATTTTCCTAATTCTCTCCCCTCCTTCCCAGACTTAACTAATCTTAAAGAATGTGCTGCTTTGCCTTTTATATAGTTTTGTAGTTCTTACAAGTCTACAAAGGGCACACATGACAATTGAACCTCTTGTATGTGTTAATGTTACTTTGTGTCTGTCTTTAGTTTACTTTGCCTTATCTCAGAGGATGGGTTGTTGGGGTGCGTAGAGACTGGGGTTGCAGCATTTGGCTAGAGAATGGGGTGCTGCATATCTCTCTGTTTTCTGGTCTGGCCCTCCATGTCAGATGACAGCAGCTTACCAGTTGTGCTGGTGGTCTTGACACTTTAAAGGACCAGTATTTAAATAAAGACCCTAATTTTATCGTTGCTGTACTGGTATTGATCGTGTATAATCAAATCATCTTTATGATATTAAGTTAAATATTCGTAAGGATGATTTGTCCTGGAATTTGGAAGCAATAGCTTAACAAGTTAAGTACATGTATGTTATTAACACCTTGGATATGTAAAATCAAGCTCAGGCTCTTATTTTTCTAGGAGTGTGTGATATTAGTAAAGAATGGTTGGTGATAATTTACATGCTCTGTATTTGCATATGTGCCTAATGTACTTTATCTGATAAATGTCAACAGGGTGGAATGGGAGGGATATGTAAAAATATTCAAGAGGGTTTGGTCAGGCATAGAAATCCAAAAAAGAAACTAAGGCATAAGCCAGGATCAGAGAAGTCCTAGGGATTTTAAGATTTTCAGTATTTACCTTTGGAAAACCAGAGGTATTTAATTGTTTAGCATTTTAAAAAATTTGATAGAATTAAGAGTCAATGATATGTATGGAAAGATTCCTCTTTGTCTCTACACTGATAGGATTGCTAGTTCAAGGTCTCACGTTTGATAAGACTTTGACCTTGAGGTATTAAGTGGGTATGTAAAAACAGTGCTATTGAAGTCAACACTGAGTACTCCTGTGAAAGTTATGTAGGATTGCCATGACACTTCTGCAGGGGTTCTGCGGTGCTGGAGGAATCTTAAGGAACTTCTGTCAGTAACAACTTTTAGAGTCTACAGTTTAGAGGTTTTCACCTGGGAGGGTACTGGAGACATGTGTAGGTATTTTTGACATCAAAATGTGAGTAGGCACTGTCGGCATTGATTGCACCAGTGCAGTGCTAAATGGCAGTAAAGGGAGGGACAGTCCCCCACGGGGAAAAGTTGCCCAGCCCAAAATGCAATGGCCCTCCGTTGAGAGACACTGCCAAAGTCTCAGTTCTTTTGTTGTAACATCCCTTGTTTTTAGTTTAGTTCAGTATAGTTTAATAAAGAATTTAACTTAAAAAATATCATTCGAGAAGTCAGTGTTGATTTGCAGTGCTTTTGATACTGTAAAATATTTTAGATGTATAATTTGACAGTGTTAGGAGTCAAGAGGGAGAGAGAAAAATGAGGGTCTGGTTCTTATCCATTAGGATTAGAAGCGATTGGCAGGAGGGTCCAAGCACACAGGTATGTCGTGAACTCTTAAAAAAAAAAGTTAAGATCCTTCTTTTCTTTGGAAAGAAATGATGAATGTATCCCTGTTTGGACAAAGAGGGAACAGGCAGTGTAGAAAGTCAGAGAGAAGATTATTAATTATATAACAATCTGAATTATATTCTAAATGTTTGTTAAGAAAACGTTGAGATTCATTAAGATAACAAGTGAAAGAAAATGTTTTAAGTACAGTTGGCCCTCTGTATCCATAGGTTCCGCATCCGTGGATTCAACTAACTGAGGATTGAAAATATTTGAGGCAAAAAAAAGTTAGGTTGTTGCTGATGTAATATGTAGCTAGGTGGACACTGGTTGTATCTGTACTGACCATGTATAGACTTTTTCTCTTGTCATTATTCCCTAAACAATACAGTATCACAATTATTTACATAGCATGTATGTTGTATTAGATGTTATAGATAATCTGGAGATGATTTAAAGTACACAGGAGGATGTGCGTAGGTTATATGCAAATACTACACCGTATTATAAAAGGGACTTGAGCATCTGCGAGGGGGTCCTGGAACCAATCCCCCCGCAGATATAGGGGGACGAATGTACATTCATATCTTAGTTATCAGGCTTCAGATGTTAGGGCATCTCAGTTTTTTCAGTTGTGCTTGTGGGCTAGCAGCTACAAAAGGGGAGGGCAAGGAAAAGATAAAAGTATTAAATAAAGAGGGAAAAACAAATGCAAAGCACATGGAAAGAAGAAGACGGCATCTCAGAAAGTGGCAGCTCCTGTCCTTAGGGTACAAATCCTGGTGTCAGCTCTGCCTTACTCTCGCACTTTCATACTTAGCATCTCATTGGCAGCACATCTTGGGGCTTTATTTTCAAAAAATATCCAGGATCCAGTTACTTCTCATGTCTCTTCTACTGCCTGGGCCAAGCCACCATCATGTCTTGCCTAGATTGGGGCATTAGCCTCCTAAGGGGTGTGCTTACCTCCACTCCTACGGTCTCTTAAAATCTATGTCACATTAGGTCACTTCTGCCACCTCCAACCTCCTGTAGCCATTCTGGTTAACAGTGCTTACCTGGCGAAACCCACATATATTAACGTAAATCTTTGTAAGGATGATTTCTCCTAGCGTTTGGAAGCAATATCTTGAAAAGTTACATACATGTAAATCAAGCTCTTATTTTTTTAATATCTAAATTTTCTTGATTTCTTATTCTGCTCCTTCTGCCCCCCATGCCTTTCTGACATCAGCTCCTCCACGTTCCCTCTCACTTTGTGCACCAGCCACCCTGGCATCCTTGCCCCTCCTCAGACACCCGGGCACACTGCCATGTAGGGTTTCCCACTTCCTCATGATGATGCTGCCCCATGCCTTCCAGGCCCATGGCTCTCCTGGCTTTTTTACACAGCTGTGCTTTTCTCAGTGGGCTTTCTCTGACCACACTGTTGGATAACAAACAGGCAGAGGTAGAGATGGATGGAGCTTAGAATCCCTGTCTCCTCTCTCTCACTTCTTTTCCTCTAAAGCACTTGCATTTTCTGATATACTACACATTTTACTTATTTAGTTGTTTATTGCAGGTCTCCTCCCCTAGAGGGCAGGAATCCATCTGCTCACTGCTTACAAACAGTGCTTGACACGTAGTAGGTGTTCAAGTGGAGGAAAGAGTAAAAAGTTAGTGAAATATGCTTAAGCAGCACAAGCAGAAACCAAAATTAGACCAGACTGAGTTATCATAACCTCCTTGAATCGGTGTCTTGTTAGTTGAGGATGCCAGTACTTCCCTTTGTGAAATTAACTGAGCTGATTTATGTGAAGGTAGCACGGTGGGTGCTGGTCTGAGGAGCTTTATAAGTGAAAGGTACGATGACGGCCCTGATGATTCTCGTGAGAAGGAAAAGACAAAGCAAAGGAAAAGGTAAAGCACTGTATCTCTTTCCACAGATCTTTCGTTAAAACATTTGCATTTTACTGCAGGATTTTTTGTTCTGTTCCTCAGAGAACTCCCTGTGGCCAGTGTTAGTAAATCCACCTCTAAAATCTTAGACTCGTGACATTTTATTCACTCCCGGGGGGCCTGAGATGTCACACATGAGCCTCCTGGTGGAACTGGAATTTGTGGCGGTACCACTAATCTCATCACTGCTGGGCACTCAGTTATACATTTGTAACTTCATAACGACCCTGAGTCTCACAGAGAAGGATGGATTATGTTCAGTCTAGGATGTATACTAAAGAAGGACGTGTTACGTGTATATGAGAAAGAAGCTCGATATTACAATGGAAAGGAATGGACTTCTGGGTTAACCTCCAGTTATCGAAAGTGTATTCACTGAGTACTTACTAAGGGCTTATATTCGTTCAGCTAGACTGAGTGCTCTAACAAGATGCAAGCTACACAATACGTTCCCTGTGCTGGTTATGAATAAAAGCTACTCGGGTGACCAGTCCCTAACTTAAACGTAGTGCCTTGGATTGTTAAAGGTGACCAGGTGAGTGTGGTTAAGTAGTTCCAGGAAACAAACCCCGAACTACCCTTATTAATGTCAGCGCTGTTCTTTATGATGGTGGGTAGGCAGTATCTTTTATGGAGATGTCATTAAGTTACACGTTCTTTGGTTTATTAACAACTAGAACATAGAGTTATTTGGGGGTCTAGGAAGGAGAGAGAATTATTATAAATAAGTAAGTTAATGAAGAAATAGGAGAATTATGCTTAATGGTGTGTGTATGTATACAGGCTGAAAACAGAATATTGCAGTAGAAGTGCTACTTAAAGTGGCATGATTTTCATTATTAAAAATGACTTCAAATGATTCCTAGGATCTATGTTGCAGAAAGGACCATCTTCATAGATTGGTACTTAGAAGCAAGTATGTCATATGCATTTATAAGAAATGATTTTGTCTTGTTATCTTATACTATTAATCCATTGAACAAAAATTTTAAAGGAATTATTGTAGTTCTTTCCAAACAGCTTTTTAAAAACATTTGCATTTTGCTACAAGGTTTTTGTTCTGTTCCTCAAAGAAAATTCCCCATAAAATGTTATTAAATCCCCCTTCTACTTCAGGAACCTGAACAACAAAATAATGTAACGCGGTCTAATTGTGTTTGTATTCAACACAGTGTTGATATAAGTAAAAGGACAATTACTTTGCATAATAAGTTACTCAGCACTGCTTTGTGTTTCGATTAACAAAGCTGATGTATTTCTTAGGAATGATGCAATTCCAAAGCAAAAATTTGATGTCATTCTAATGCGTCTGCTTTCAATTGTAGAGCACAGGGGAGCCCTGGAAAAGATTAGTAAGAAATCTATTTTATTGTAGCGAATAAATCTGCAAAGTATGCTGTCAGCACAGATTGGAGTGGATCTGGCATGGAAGTGCGTGGTGAATAGCCCTCTGAGCAAACCCTACAGTGCTGTATGTGGTTTTAAATCTCTGTAAATGTGTAGGCAGGTACATATTACAATTGTCTGTTTTTCTTTTTAGGGCTCATGTAATCAAAGAAGTTTCTTTGTTGTGTGTATCTTTTCAGAACACAACAGGAATTGAAAATGAATCAGGTGAGTTTAAAAATAAGAATTTATACAAATACATTACCTAGATGTTAGACCAGTTCTTGATTTTTAAAAGATAGTAAAGCACACACATTCATTCCTCCCAGATTTTCCTTTCTGTTTCTTAATGCCATTAATGAGTTCATTGATTTCATGGAGTGGGGTGTGCATTTTTCGGTGTGGGTTCGCATTTCTGCGGGGCCCTGAGTAGAGGGCTCATTCTTAGGGACCTTAGCTCACTTTTCTTTTTTTTACCTCTCCTCTGCCACACACTAGTGTTAATCTTTAGTTTTTTGTTTTGAAGCTTATTTTAATACTTTTTATTTTGTAAGTTACCTATTGGTTGAAAAGAGAAGATTGAAAGTTCTTTTAGAAACCAAAACCGATCAAATGGGAATCTTTAAGTATCCTGTCCTTGAAAAACCTGTTCATAGAATAGAAACGAGGGCGGATACTGAAAATGTTAAGATGTGCTTCTCCTTACAGTAGGGTGTGGGATTACCTGGAAATTAAACAGTTCTGCTGTGGATATTTCTTCAGCCTCAAGGGTGTTCTGATAAGTAGAACCAGTTATGTGTATTTAATGTTTTCTCAAGTAGGATTCTTATTTTCTGGTCTTAATATTATTCACTTGCAGTTATAGAAATTTATGGGTGTCAGAAAAAATCTCTTTTGAAATCTTCATAAACACATTTTTTTAAAAATGAAGGACAAAACATAAAAATGTGAAGTCTATCATTTTTAGTGCTTAGCTTAAAACTCCCAGGCTTGAAAATATTTTGCATCCCTCATCCACTGCAACTTCGGACACCTTTTTATCATTTGCAGGTGCCTCTAACCGAGACCACAAGTCCCATTTTATTAGGTGGCCAAGTTTCATAAGTCCAGTCCTGTGTTGCATTGAGATGTGAAATTTTTGGAATGGATTCTTTGATTTCTTTTCATTACTTTCTTTATCAAAAATATGTTTATTTTAATGCAGAGGACCATACATCATAAAAAATGAATCTGGCGAACACATGGGACACGTGGTTTCTATTATTTTAAAACTTGCAGATTTACTGACATGCTTTTGAAGGCAAATTATTTTTGAAATGGTAAAATGGGGGAGGGAAAAGAGAAGAGAGTGGATTTTCATAGTCATTGCCCATCAAAGTTGTGTGTATGTATATATGTCATAGACTTCATTTATGTTCCTATTTTAAGACTGATTTTTAATGTGAACCTTGTCACCCAAAGGAAAGTGGTTTCTGCTGCGCAGGAACTGTTGTCAGCGGAGTCCCGACTTGGGATTAGAATGATCGTGAATGCTTCCAAAGTAGAATCGAAATACTGACATAGCTTTTGTTACATCACTGTTCAGCAGTCATTTATTTCAGGTGCCTACAGCCGTAACCTTAATCATGCTTCAGTTCTCACACCGTGTTAGGCTAGTAATATTTTGTTTCTAATGTATTTAGACCTATTTGACACCTCACAGTTTCACTTTAATATTTCACTTATATCAAATGAACTTGTGTTAAAAGAAAGTCCACATGCCACTCAAAAGAGTTGTACCCGTTTTTGTTTGGGGGGGCGTGGAGGTGGCGGGGCTCTTACAATTTCATGTTGCTTTTGACAAGTTTCAATATTAGATCTGCAGAGGGCTGCCTTTGATGCCAAATGGCAAATAGGGATGGAAAAGTGTCTTCTTATGTTTTAATGGTTAGCACGTTTCTGATTTAGATATAATTTAAATGGTCTGGCAGTAATGTGACTTTTATTTGTGTTATAAAAACTATCCACTTTTTATAAGTAAAGTTTTCAGCATCTTTATATTTTCATTATTTGAGGAATATTAGTTGCATGACGTTTAATCTTGATTATTTTGTTATGGCAGAAAATCTGTGAGTGATTTCAACAGTTGTCCCAGTAATTTTTAAAAATTAAGAATTGTTTCAGGACATTTTATATTTTTCCCTTTTGTATTTATTCTCATTTGCACCCAGTGAAAATGAGCAATGAATACTTGAAAAACTTCAAAATAATTACACAAAATTCAGATACTAAAAAAGTCTTAACTTGAACCAGATTTTTTCTTTTTTTTTAATTAAAATCCCGATGGTGAGTTTAGGGTTAGATTTTTCTCTCTAGGGACCGATCAACATTGCTTTGGATTTTAGCTGTCAGATCTGTCTCTCATGATGGGCATGGTCGCTAAGACAATAGCACAGAATCGTTCATTCATTGTGCCTGACAGCTGAGGTTTAGGGACTAAAGGATCCTAAGAGTGAGCAGACCATGTTGTTTACAAGGCTAGTCCTTTATAGGAAACAAGAGTCCAAAGCCCAAGGCCTCGTGGTATTTTAAGCACTGACTATTGAAGCACCATTCCGAACTGCTCAGTGTCACCAGTGTGTTTCACGTCATTTCTGGTGTGGTAGCATGGCCAGGCTTTCCCTCTGACCCCAACCCTGAGCTCCTGGAGCCCCCACACCCACATGTTCTTTGTCCTTTTTTCCTTTTCCGGTCTGTTCTCCACTCAGCACTTACCCCTGTCTTACTGTCTCATGTCTACCCAGTTTAGAACCCAGCTTGCTTTGCATGTGAACCTTTGTTCTTCCAACTGAGCCCAGGCTTTGTTGGCAGGCGAGGGCAGCAGTCTCTCCACTTCCTCCCCTCGGTCTCCAGTTTCTCTTCTCTCCATTTGCAAATCATAGGTACCCTGTACTTGCTTCATTAACATTCCACATCCATCCTAATATTTAGCTTTTGAGATATTCCACTATTTTCCTTCTCTTTTTCCTAGATTTACCTAGGAGGATCCAGAACTGTATAAATGGCTCTCTCATTGCATAAAAAATGGAGAGTTCCTTTTAGTAGCTCCTCAACGCTCTTTTGTTCAATGTCCTATGATGTTGATGAGATGCTGCAGGAACTTAATTCTTGTTTGTATCAATTAGCCTATGGTAAAATTGGTTTCATTATATCACTTGAAGTTGCAGAACCTATTGATGATATTAACTGAGGACTTTGTGTACTTTATAGAACATCCAAGATGAGCAAAGTTCATAATGCAAATATGCTCATAGTAGTGTAAAGTATATATGCTAGAGTTTACTACCACTTCCTATGTAGTGAGTGCTTAACCAACATGCCAAGCACTTTGCTAAGTATTGCATATACATTTTCTTATGAATTCAATCTTTGCATTCGCTTTAGGAAGTCTAGGTTTTATAACCATTTTATGGATGAAGACATTGAGGCACAGCGTGGTGGCCATGGCTTGCCCGTGATCACTCAGAGAGTAAGTGGTAGAGCTCCAACTGATACTCAGTCCTGTCGGATTCCAAAGCCCAGGTTCTTGGTCACCGTGCTACGCTGCTCTGTCAGTCAGGATCAGTTACGCTACGCTGCGCTAACAAACAGGCAGCTCCAGAACCTGAGGGGCTTAACACAGCAGCCATTAGTTCTCGTTCTCAGTACACATCCAGTGTGGAGCTGCCATTGTAGTTGCTCCAGAGCCAAGGATGCTGGTGGTTTTATCTCAACACATGTCATTTCTGTTTACATTTAATTGGCCAGAGTTAGTGTGCGGCCACATCAAACTGAAAACTCTGGTAGGAGGAGCAGTGCAGTCCGTCAGGTGCCTGGGAGGAGAGGAGAACTGTAGTACTTGGGTACCGCTCCAATGATTGTTTTCTACTTTGTTGAGATAGTAACATCATAACACTGTGTAAGCTTTGGCCTTGATTACTAATTTACTGAGTCACACTTAATTTTTTAAAAAGAATCTTTATATAGTTCAAATTGCTACTAATATTTGAAGTTTTCTGTCAGTACAGTAGCGTAGGATTGCAGCGTCTCTACATCCTGACCAATAATCGATGGTATTGCCAGTAGCCAGTAGCAAAGCAACTTAGCAATTTAGCCTTCTAAACTTGTTTTAAAGTTTTATATAGTAAAATAACAAAGGAAGCTTTTAATCACTTGATGCTGCAAGTCCAGCCCTGAGAATGGTGACAAGCCCTCCAGAGTCCCGTTATCTTCACTGTCCTGGAGGTTCATTCATTCCCTCATTCATCCGCATAGACCGCATCCCAGTGTGTTGTGGGCGCTGCAGTGAGCCGGACAGACAAGCAAGGGCTCTGCACACAACTTACACACTCACGGAGGGAGACAGTTAAAAAGCAGGAAGATAGTATCAGATAGTGACAGGTGCTGTGAAGACAGTGCAGCAAGGTAATGTGATAAAGAATGGTGGGTGAAGGTAGGGGGAGCTTCTCTGGTTAGAGAAGGCTGTTCTGAAGAGGTGATGCATAATAGAATAATAAAGTAATAATAGAATTATTAATAATAGTCATAGAATACTAGATTCAAGTAATAACCAAGAGCCAGCTAGATGAGGATGTGGGCAAGAAAATTCCAGGCAGCATGAACAAGCAGTGAGTGCAGACGCCTTGAGGTGGGAATGAGCTTGCTGGTTCAAGGAACAGAGAGCCAGCCAGGGGCGAGAGCGTGGCAGGCGTCTGTCACTCTGGGACAGGATGAAGTTGGTGTGAGAGGCATAGGTCAGACATAATGGTCCTTAAAGGCCATGGGAAGAAGTTTACATTTTATTCTGAGTTCAGTGGGAAGCCATTGGACAGTGGTTTTTCCATATTTAAACCATCACGCTCCCTGTGCTGTGGAGACTGAATTGTAAGGGGGCAAGAGTGTGGTAATACGTTCGTTCACTGTTGAGATTAACACCGTATTTGAGGACAGTTTCTTCACTCGGACAGCCTAATGGACCTGCCAGCTTTTTGAAAGAGGCAGTTTTTATGTCTTTCAGAACTATTTGACTGCTGTTCTTTTCCAAAGACGGTGTATAAGAGTTTCTTGTTCTCTGTCCCCATCTGCTTATTGTTATTGCGGTCTTACTCATTCCTTACCCAAATACAATTTAATGCTCTCTCAGTAAACTGAAGCTTGTTTGATCCCCGCCCTCCCCCGCCCCGTAATTTGCCCTAAGAATAGTCGTTACGAGTCTTGATTGCAAGTTTAAATGAAGAGTTGCTCATAGGAATTTGAGTATTTTAACACTATTTAATTCTTGGATGTATTTTGCTGATAACAACAATTGCTATAGTGATTATTAGTCTTGTAGCAATAATATGTATCTTATTTTGAATGTACTATGATGTGTTCTTAATATTAAGCAATATTGCTCTCCAGTGTTTGTTTTGGTCAAATTGATATTTAAGAAACTAGGTGCTTTAATTAAATCAATTAAATCTGATATAACAATTCATGGTCGTTCTCTGGGTGGAGTGTGTAAAGGGAGGTACTTATATAAATTTAAATGAAATACCAGGAAAATTTGCTCACTCTTATATTCAAAAAATCAGAACATCAGTACATGTTGTCTATGGTACATGCAACCTTATGTAACAGTAGTCAGTGCCAGTGTTATGCTGTTAGCAGAGTTTCCGACCTCATTCCAGTGACTGTTTATGTGTGAGTGAGGAGAGGGAGCCGGAAGGCTGGTTCCTAGGTGCGGGCCACACACAGTGTGCCTGGAGCAGAGCAGAAAGAAGGGAGAAGGGAGTGAGCAGAGAGGTCCAGGGCTGGCTCAGTGCCCATGGAAAGGACCAGAGTGCATACACTCCCTGGGGAGAAGGGAAACTGCTGGAGGGTTTTAATCAGAGGAGTGTTAAGAGTCGGGTTAAAAGAAATCTTGAAAGAAAACCAATAAGATGCACTTAAGCCACCAAAGAAACAAAATTGTGCTAAAAAAATATTTTTTTCTATGGCATTGGTATTTTAAAAAATTTTTCTTATGCATTCAAGTTTCATTTCAACATGATTTAAAGACGAGAATGTAGGATTTATGTACTTATTTTTCTTTAAAAATCAACTTTGAGGTATAATTTACGTGTAGTAAAATGTACTCAGTCCTGAGTTTTGCCAAATGTCTGCACTAATGTAACTACCACCACTGTCAAGATCCAGGACATTCCCAGCACCCCAGAAAGTTCTGTCTTGGTGCCCTGCAGTTATTTCTCCCCCTAACCCCTACCTCAGGCAACCACGTATCGGTTTTCTGTCACTGGATTGGTTTTTAAGAATTTCACATAAATGGGGATCATACCCTTTTGTGCCCTTTTGTGTTTGTCTCCTTTTGGTCAGCATAATGTTTTTGAGATTAGTCCATGTTGTGTGTGTCAGTAGTTTATTTCTTTTACAGAAAACATTTTATGAGCGATCATCTGACCATATAGAGATCTGTTCATAGTCGTATTTCTAAAGATTTGGTGAAATCCTGGCATGGCTTTCTGTCTTTCATTTTAGGTTAGCTCCTTCACTTTTTTCCGAATTCTGAAAACATAGCATAAAAAATTGAAACCACTTTTGATGTTTTAGCATATTATTAACATATAATTATGTTTTTTTATAGGTGATTATAAGTGCAAATTTGCTTTTTCAGACTTTTTTAAAAAAAGACTCATAAGTAAGGTGATTTCTATCAGTTACGACTTAAACCTCAAATAATGAATGTATGTATAGTTCAGGAAATTAACGTATTTAATAATGATGGCACTTTAATTTCATTTTGAATCAAATATTCTACTAGATAAATTAGCAGTTTTTAAAATAAAACCTGGGACATTGTCTTTCTTAATGAAAATATTAGATTATTTCTGAAATTTGAAAAAAGTCTAGCAACTTGAATAGCATTTCCTTATATGACTTCCAGAGGAACAGTGGCAAGAAGGCTTACATTTTATGTTACCCTGATATGAATGCTTTGGTAGAGAAGAACGTTATGGGATTGTTTAGCTCTGCCTCACTTTTGCTGTCTTGTGACCCACATTCCACCTTCAGCCCTCACGTTGCCACTCCAGCTTGGTTGGGCAAGTCACCTGACTTCTTGGGTTTTGCTTTCTTACCTGTTAAATAGGGATAGCAGTGGTGCCCACCCATGAGTGTGGTCAAGAGCCAGGGAGTTGATAAACGTAAAGCACTCAAGCTAGTGCCTGGCATGTAGGAAACCCTGTGTGAGTATTAGTACGTCACCATTATTCTTTTCAGCCAATGATTCTGCCCCATCAAATACCTTCTTACCACTGACTGCTTGAGTTCAGACCCAGACATCCCTCGTTTGGACTGTTACAGAAGCCCCCTAATTGATTGCCTCACCAACAGTCTCTCTCCACGAACCATTTTCCATGTGTCCTGAGGACTGTACTTACACAACATGAATCTGACCATGGAGGAAATCAGAAAAGTAGGTAGTTGTCATGGGTTGTTTGGAATGTCTTCATGGGTGAACTGGGATTTGAACTTGACCTGGAAGAATGTAGAGGATATTGACTGGCAGAAGAATTGAGGACCAGAAGGCCCAGTGGCCTGGGGTCGTTATTAACCGGAAGCCTGAATTGGGAAAGACCCAGAGGAGTGAGAGCACCTAGTTTGGGGAAGGGAGGAAGAGCCAGAGGGTGGTGCCTATAGGGGCCCAGTGGAGCTTTTATGAGTAACCTGGGGATTTTCCTGTGATTTCCTCCAGTAGAATTTGTGTTTAAAATAAAGCGGCAGACAGAGCAAACAACACCATTGGACGTGAAAGACTGTAGCTCCACAGTTTGCTGTCTTGGATGAAGACAGTTTGAGATGTTGCAATTCAATTTCACCAATAACAGACTCACTGGCAGGCAGCAGAAGGCTCCTTCTCCTGCTCTCCCCCACCCCATTCCCAGCCTGTATCAGAATCTACCAGAAAAGGGAAAGGGGTATGTTGGGTTGAGAAAACGCTCAGGTATCTAATATTGTCTGCTCCTCTTAAACCTTGAAAGTCTCTAAAACCAGTAGAGCAACTACTGGGTTTTATTTAGAAAGTTTTAAAAAAGGGTTTTGAATCAGGTGCTTTATAGGAAAGTTAATCATGAAGGCAGAGGGTTTGTAGAAGTTGAGTGTGGAATAGACTGGAAGCCAGGAAACCTCATCACATCTCGTCACGCCCCTGCCCCTAACCTTCCAGTGATGTCTCACCACTCTCCAAATGCAATCCCGTCTCTGTACCCCGACCTTCAAGGTTCGGCAGGTTCTGGCGGTGGCTGCCTCTGCTGTCCCTGTGGCTCACTCTGACCGGGCCCCAGTGGCCTCTTATTCCTGAACATGAAGCCCTTTGCCTCCTCTGGACATTTCCCTAGAACGCTCAATCCTTCACGTGTGGGGCATTGCCATCTTTCAAGTTCAAATCCCGCCCCACCCCAGCAACCCTAACTAAAGCAGTGTCCCCTCCCTTTCTCTGTCACACATTATATTTCCTTGACCCGTTGGGAACAGCCCATCAGTCTCCTGTGTTAACCTGAGGGCTGTAGGCAGGGCCCTGGGTTGCTGCTTTCCTAGGGTAGCACGGTGCTAGCCCATGGGACACACGTTGGACATGACAGGACGAGTGGAGATTGCTGCGTTGTTTCATGTTTGAAGGATGATGGTGGCAGTGGGAGTTAGAGAAAGGCATCAGATACAATAGAATTTGAAGACACACCAGCAGCATTAGACTCTGCTGGCCACTCTCCTTCCTTGAATCTTCCCTGCCTTTCTGACCCCATGCTCTCGGTGCCCCTTCTTTGTGACGACTAGAGGTCTCCTATGTTGCTCCTGTTCTTCTCTTTCACTCTTAGATAAAGGCGTCCTGAGCACTTTGTCCTAGCTCTTCTCTCATTTTCTGCCCCCTGGACTCCATTACCAGTGGAGTTCGTGGCTCTTAGAGCCATGTCTGTGCTCCGAGACCTCTTGGCAGTTGACTGCCAGATACTTGTTTGTTTGTTCACAGGGACTACTGCTCTGAGCTAGGCATCCAGGGCCAGGCAGCAGGTACGATGGCCAGTGAAACTGAATCTGCCCTGCGTGTCTGCCACCTAAACTTGC
This sequence comes from Rhinolophus ferrumequinum, assembly GCF_004115265.2. Lineage (NCBI taxonomy): Eukaryota > Metazoa > Chordata > Mammalia > Chiroptera > Rhinolophidae > Rhinolophus > Rhinolophus ferrumequinum. The sequence goes on from NC_046292.1 coordinate 8,966,502, forward strand.
CTCTAGTGGAGGGGCCGTTAAGCCAGCAGTAAGTGCTTCAGGATGCAGAGGCTGCAGAGGGAGCCTCCGGGGACACCCCGCCAGGTAGGACAGTGGGACAGGCTTCCTCTGGGCAGGGCAGAGGCCGGAACACAAATGCAGATCGGTCCCCTGAGGAATCTCCTTGCCTTGGTGGGGTCTCAGCCCCACCGTCCTGGGGCTTAAAGGCAGAGGGTAGGAACTCGCTTCTTGCTTTTCTTTCCCATCCACGCAGGAGGCCAAGCGGGCATTGATGATAAGCTGTTGGCTTTAATATATTGAAAGCACATATCCCAGTTTATTCTAGTTCACTTTGTTCTCCTTTAATGATCATCAGTGAAGTCCTTAAAATAAAAAATAAAAAACCCTTGTGCTATTTTGGGGGAGGAGTCCCTTCTGTTTCACTCGAGGAGCGGGGTCGGTAGGGCCCAGATGTGTGGATCCAGCCCTCCTCCCTTGCTGTCCTGGTCACCACTCTCGTCAGCTTTGTCACTAGGAGTCTCTTGTTCTGTGCCTCAGCCCTGAGATCAGGAGCTGGGGGGCCAGAGGTGGTGCAGCAGTTCTCAGGCTTTTTGTTTATGTGGATCATATCTTTGGATAGTTACTGTGCTAGAAATTGAAACAAAATTTTTTAACTTTTTTTTTTTGGAAGTCATTGTAGATTAATAAGACATTGCAATAATAGTATACTTCTTCACTCAGCTGTCCCCTGTGGTCACTTGTAACTAGTACAGTATTAAAACCAGGAAGTTGACTTGGGGCAGTGGTTGGTTAGACTACAGGCCTCCTTCGTAAATCAGAACTCTTTGAAACAGGATTAAACACTCACCCATCCCATTAGCCAGCAGAACGATGACATTATCACATGGCATAGCCTCCTGAAAACTCTCCTCTCCACAGGTGAGTGAAAAAGGCGAATAACATCTTAGTATTCTCATGAAAAGGGAGGAGGGCAAGTAGCTCTGATCTTGTGGACTCCCAAAAGGGACTTCCCAGGAATCCCCAGACGATAGTGTGAGACCCCCGGGTTTAGTGGTTAAAACATGGACTCTGGAGTCTGACTGTCTGGGTTTTATCTTGGCTCCACTACTTTAAAACCATGCAGCTTGGGAAAGGTACTTGACAGGGCTATTCCATAGCATCGTATTTGAAAGTCCAGCCTTGAAGGCTGACTGTCTGGATTTGAATCCGAGCCCTGCCACTTACTAGCTGCGACTATGGGCAGGTTTCAGTTTCATCTGTAAAAAGGGTCATAACATTACAGCTGAAGTGGTAGCGTAAAGATTAAATGAGGTGATGCATGGCAAGTGCTTAGAATAGTGTCTGAACAGTGTCCTAAATACTCCATCAATGTTAGCTGTGCTCACTGCTCGGACGTGATGCGTGGAAAAAGGTTAGCAGAGACCTTGGCCCAGAGGAAGGAATCAATGTCATACTCCCATAGCTCCCCTCCCACCCCCCTACCCCGCCCTGGGAAAGTCAGCCTGGGCCAAAGGAAAGGTATCAGGGGGAGGAACTTGAAAGACCTTTAAGAGGCTCCACAGCAAGGTCAAAATTGGAGAATCAATATATCTCTAAGGTTTCTTGTGTTAGGAAGCAGGAAAAGAGCAGCTGCTCTAGCCAGTGAGCTTCGTGAAGAGGGGCCGGGATCCTCTTTATTAACCATTGTATCTTTACCTCTCTGCCCGGTGCCAGCCCCAGGTGCCAGCCCCAGGTGCACGCGGGAGGATTTAGTAACCATTGAGTTGGGGAAGAGAGGGAATGCTGTCTGTCTTTGAGTTTGAGGTAGGAAGTTGGAGACATCAAATTAATGAGATCAATTAACAGTTAATAACTAAGTAACTTCTTCAGTTAACTTAAATGTAATACATTAATTGTATTTAATATATACTGTTCCAGATAGGTTCATTGATACAGGTTTGGAGATGGTACTTCGTTAAGCAGTGAAAGAGTTCTTAGGTTTCCTGTTAGTATGGAAGTCCTTGTGACTTCCTCCACACTCACCACAGTGAGCAGTGTTAGAGCCTTAACGTGGGAATGTGCCTTTATTCTGGGGCAGCAGGGAAGGGGTCCTGGGAGGAGCAGCAGCCAGGGCTCTGGTTGGTTCCCTCCCATCCCTCTATGGTGATCAGCAAACGGTGACACATTTGCCTCAGGCATCACCCCGGCCTCCTCACCTTCTCTGCTCTGGACACTTTGGCCTTTTCCCTGTCTGTTCTCTGAGCACACCAACCTTTTGCCTAACTCAGCAAGGGTCCTTGCTGGGCTCCTTTCCTGACATGTTTCTCCTCCATGTCGTCACATGACTCCCTCGCAGCTTGTAGAGTGGGCTTCCTGAGCATGTGGTCTGAGACAGCACCCTGCCCCTCTCCATCACTGTCTCCTTGTGCTGGAGTTTTCTTCCGAGCGTCTGTAACTAGCTGGCATCATATATTTTCGTTTGGTTCTGTCTGCCGTCCTCTCTAGGGTGACACACTGTGAAGGCAGACGTGATGCCTAGGACATTGCCTGGCCCACAGAAGGGACTCAGAAACATTTTAATACATTAATTGAGTAGATATTGAAGTTCCTTTTAGACAAAATCAATCTGGGAAACATTCCCAGGATCAAACTGTGATTCTTTAGTGTGAGAACCAAGATGACCCTGTTTAAATGTGATGTTACATCTCGTACTATCAGGATATGTAGAAAAAAGAGATTCCAGTGTACGAGTGTGCGGGGGAGGAGCTTCCTTCTGTCCCCAAGGTTTACCTGATGCTCAAACTGATGGCTTGGCACTGAGAGCATGTCACATACTCTAAAAAAGGATTCTTACATTGACACGGACGCTTACCTACCTCAAGTTCAAGAAATCCCAGCGCACAGGGGGAACATGCTTTCTGACAGATGACCCCGCTGTTTTGTTTCTGTCCCTCCTTGTTCTAAAAAAAGATTTAAGTTAGTTCACAGGGATCATTTATTCGTTCAAGTATTCTAAGTGACAAGAAACATTTGATGTCTCCTGCTAATCATTGGGAAAGCAACGCTGAATAAGGTAGACGGCGCCTGTCTTCATTGCAGTCTGACGGCAGCCACGTCAAACTCGTAATTAGACAAACGACTGTTTAAAATTGTGATAAGAGCTGTGAAGGAAAAATAAGGGGAGACGGTGATTCTCTGTAGGCAAGCCATCTCACCTCCTACTTCTCAAATCACTCATGTTCTAAAAAGGTCCCAGGCAAATTTCCAGCCATAGCCACTGCAGTGGAGATCCCAGCAGCTGGAAAAGGGTGAGGGAAGGCTCTGGAGCTGGCCAGGGTCCGGATGGCTTTGTGTGGACTCAGGTCCTCCTATTGCAGGGGAGTCCCATTGTAGTGTGAAGGGCACTAAAATAGAAAAAAAGCTTTTCTCAGTAGGTGAATGAGTCCAAATTAAAAATTATGGTTGGCCGAAAGCAGGTAAATAAATGCATAGGAATTTTCCTTATTTCTTTTTCCTGTGGCACTTCTGCTGAGGTCCTTTATATTCACAGGTAGTTCACAAATTTTAATACACCTGGTCTCCAACTTAGACTCAAGTTACAGATTTCCCGTGGGAATGACCATCCCACCTTAGGCGCCTTCTCCTGCTGACATTTCTCCAGACGGGTGGAGGTTTTACAGGGGTTCTTAGGTTGTATTCCACCAAAACCCTTCTTCTTTTTTTTTTTTCCTCAGCCTTACTGAAGTATAGTTGACAAACAAAAGTGTAAGATATTTAAAGTGTACATCATGGTGACTTGATATACTTATCTTGTGAAAGGATTCCCACCATCTAGCTAATTAACATATCTATCACCTCTCATATTTATGGTTTTTTTTGTGTGTGTGTGTGAACACATTTAAGTTCTACACTCTTAGCAAATTTCAGTTTTGTAAAAACTGAACAACAAAAAAACAGTGTTATCAACTATAGTCACCATGTTTTATGTTAGGTCTTCAGACCTTATCCAGCAGAATCTTAACTGGAAACATCACAGTAGTTATGAGCTTGGGCTCTGGGGTCACACAGACAAAGGTTCAAATTCTGTCCTTGAGCAATTTGGACAACTTCCTTAAGCCTCAAGTTCCGTGTGTGTGTGTGTGTGTGTGTGTGTGTGTCAACGTGTGTCAGTGGTGAGCGGGTTGGGGTGTGGCTGGGAGGAGGCCTGACTGACAGTCCCTGCCCCTTGGTCTGTTTGGAGTAAACTCCATCATGCATACAGGAAGGTTCGCACAGTGCCTAGCAGGGGCCCGGAGGGAGTTTTCAGTATCTAGCAGGTTGTTAGTAGTTGTACTGTAATAGTGCCCGGAGGTACTGGGTTAGGTTAGCTGAAACACTGTCATTTCAGAGCTCCTGGGGAGGTTAAATGGTATCAGATCCTTTAAGATCTTTGTTAGGGTCCCATCTGAAAAAGGGGGGAAACCCCCTCTTTCTGTGATAAGTGGCCACATGCCGATAGGACTCATCACTGGCTAGTGCTTGTTCATATTGCTTAATTTATCAGCGTTCAAAATAATTATTATACAGCCTAGGGTTGTAAACTACCAATTTAATACCTTCCCTTTGGAAAAAAATTTGTTCACATTTTCAAACTTCTAGTTTGTAGATTATAAAGTTTTAAAAGTGGGGGCACTACATTTAGAAGTGAGAAAATTTTGCACTTCAGCTAATTAAAAATACAAGACCATTTTCTGGGGCCGTTTTGATAGTCCCACGGTTTGGAAGGCATTTACACTTGGGCTTGGTGGGGTTGTCAGGACCAAGGAGGAAATCGAGGCGGATCGGAGCATTTGTGCTTCTGAAGGGTAGGCTCTGTCGGCCTCGTCCTGCTCAAGAAATGAACCCGCCTTCACATGCCTACTTTGGTGCGTTCCGGGCCTCAGCTGGCCGTAATGACTGCTCGTTGCTGGGGCTCTTATTTCTCCTGAAGCAGCCTGTTGATACTTAGAAGAAATGTGAAGTGCTGGGAGTACTCAAATTTGGATGATATTCTTTTCTTGGCAGAACACATTTTTAAAAACGACAAGGGCATCATTGTCATGGGAAAATTAATCTTTTTAGCTTAGAGTTTGCTTTTTGCCTACGTTGGTTTCTTTGAAAGTCCTTGAGAAATGTTTCTCTTTGCAGTGGGGGGAAAAACACAAAACTCAGACTCCAGAATCCGTTGTTCTTTGCGGTGTCATGATAGACATATCAGTTCTTTAGGGTCTATGTGGTAGCAGTTAATAGACACTTGGTTTTCCTTTGATTTGAAGGTTATTTTAGAAATAACAGTCATGTTTTACCAGTTGGTTTAGATTTCCCCGTTTTAGTCCCTTATATACATATCTAATAGTAATCTGATTTCTTAAGATTACAGTGAATTTTAGCATAAACTTTGGTTAGTAATTGTATAAAGTTCTCTATTTCTTAGAGATTTTGAGATATTATGGCGACTTTGCTGTTTAATTACTTGATGGACAGTGGTACATTACTGTTTTCTGGAAAGGTCGCACTTCCATTGAAGGTCCAGAATAAGTTGTAGTGTTCCTGGTTAGAATGCTCAAGCCCCTGTCCAGAGGGTGTTTCTGGAGAATGAAAGCGTGAGGGTGGGTCCCTTTACAGTCTGTGCCGAAAGTATTCATTTAAGTAGGGAGTGTTGCTTTTGAGTTTTTAGTGTTCCAAAATGCTGGTGGTAGCCTTTGACTTAAAAGTAAGCTTAAGCTGTATTTTGCTGCCAGATGATCTGGGAGTTTAAAGTAACATGTTGCCAGAGATTTACATATTTTGAAAATGGCTACAGGTGGCCGCAACAAAATAGATTAACACAGACATGCTTGAAGGTTGCAGTGGTTTCCTTTGGAGACTCACAGACAAGCTTCAAAGCAACTCTCGAAAGCATCAAAGCAACTCCTGAAAGGCGTGACATGAGTTGTCTTGGTCTGGCTTGCCAGTTTTAGCTTTCAGTTACATTTTTGCATATTTGCTCATTGGACCAGGAGAAAAACAACAGCTAACTGGGTTTTCTTCCTTTTGCTGTGATCCTTCTGTTTCTTGACTTGCAGAACGCTACTGAGCCTGCAGCAGCTGCTGAGACCCTGGCCGAGGTACCTGAACATGTGCTTCGAGGACTTCCGGAGGAAGTGAGGCTTTTCCCATCTGCTGTTGACAAGACTCGGATTGGTGAGTACTGGGGTCCCAGAAGGAGACAGGGAAGGGAGAGCAGGCTATATAGCCAGGCTTCCTTTGGACATTTCAGGTAGGGGGCTTACCGTAAAGCAACAGATTGACGTTCTGACTTGGAAGATTGTGTGGTGTTTATGCAATTTCCAGTCAAAAGTCCAGGCTGAACATAGCTTATGAATTTAAACCAGGAATGCTGGCACACCGACCATCCTGTGTAACTGACTCAGCCCAAGTGTCCCCCTTTCTCTAGGTGTCCCAGGGGCTCCTCCCCCAGAATGTATTGCTCCCTCACCTCTGATTTCACTATGACCGGAGTGTGATTACGCTATTATATTTATTTCATTATTTTGTACTTGTTTTCACATCTGTCCCTTTCTTTGCTTGGGAGTACCTTCATTTCTTATTTATCTTTATGCCTCTAGTGCCTGACACTTTATGGACCTCAGTAGGTATTTGAATGAATGATGACCTAAGTGTATCTGAATGCTTCAGGCTGGGATTTCTTGTTGAATTCAAGCCAAGCTTTTGTGTATTTGATCTTGTTTTTGTGTCCTAATCTTTAGTCAGAAGACCAAGGAAGTAAATTATAATAAAAGTTTCATCCAAGTACAGTCTTGGAATTTATCAAGTTTATGTCCCATTTTCTTTTTTAAAGATGTACTTCTGATATTCCAGTTTATGTGTATATGAATACATTTTTAATAAATGCCTTTTCTATTTCTCATTGAAAGTGGTTCAGTGAGTAACTTGAGCATTGAAATTGTATCATTCACATGAATGTGGTTGATTTTATAACTCCACTAATTGATGATTAGCTGTGTTATCAAACGGGATTCCCAGAAAAGCAGAATTCATACATCCTAGCTGAACGAGACTGGCTGAGACTCCATCCTCCTGTACATGAGAAAACAGAGGCCAGAAAATGAGGGGACCTGCTCACTGATGTTGTCAGTGAGCGTCACTTCTGGGCGCTGGTTCCCTTGACTCTGGGCGGTCTCCTGCCATTTCAGCCACTGCTTCTCGTCTGTTGACCTGTGGTCAGTGCAGAGGAAATAGAAATACCCCTGAGAATCCCACAGAGCAGCAGAAATCATGGTTGTGTGAAACTCTGAAAAGTGAGTTGTTTCAGTAGCTAAGTTTTCAGGAAACTTAGCGAGAGAAAAGAGGGTTTTTCACTTTGAGCAAACTTCAAAAATATTTATTTGTAAAACTATATTTCTAACCCTCTATAAAAGCAACTCTGTTCATTTGAGACAATTTAAAATCTGTGGAAAAATGGAGACGTTTAGAATTATTTATAGTTGCAGTACATTCTGGTAGTTTTCTCTTTAATTGTGATGGTGCTATTCTCCAAGTATTTGTGATTGTACTGTCTGGATAATTTTACGTGTAAAAATTAAAAACAAGTAAATATAAAAAATTATTTTTTTTCCTGCTATAAAAAAGTAGGATATTTATAGGCCATTTGGAAAATACAGAAGAATAGAAAGAGGAAAAATAAAAATCAACCACTGAAGACTTGACTTAATTTGATTTCACTGTGATCTCAGTTGATTTAGCATTATTTTGTTTTTAGGCTGTGTAGCCTTTGAACCATTTTGTGAAACTGAATTGATTTTAATGCTTCAATCTTTAAAATAACCACATACATCATAAAAATATTGATTTTATTTTCTAGGTGTCTGGGCCACTAAACCAATTTTAAAAGGCAAAAAGTTTGGGCCATTTGTTGGTGATAAGAAAAAAAGATCTCAGGTTAAGAATAATGTATACATGTGGGAGGTAAGAAAGAATTCTGGTTCTTTGTTTATCAGAGTTCTATACATTAAAAAAAAAATCATTCTATTCTTTTAGTATTTTACATTTTGAAATTGAAACAACCATTTAAATGTGTTCCTTAAAATCGAGAGTATTTTTATTAAGGAGAATATGTGTTTCCTTGGATACAGACTGCTGTTTACTTTTATTTGTATTTTGAGCCTGCTTGGCTGTCAACGATAAATGTCAAATCCACTCGTTATATTGCCTTGTTCAGGGTGTGTGCAGCCAAGACTTCCGTCTGTGACTTTACGGACTTCCAGGTAGATGCCATAAAGACACCCCAAGGTGGCCGCACATAAAACACTGCTAGGGTCTTCTTTGTAGTTTAGAAAGCTATCTCTGTTTTGCTGGAATATTCAGAATTGAGTATATTTAGCATATGGCACGTTTATGTAGCGCTTTGAACTCTTCAAAAGGCTTCCGTTCTGTTCATGTCATATTCTCCCAGCAACCCTGGGAGCCAGCAGTGCCTTAGCACAGTCCTTGCGGAGGTGAAGTGGTCAAGGACAGAGGTGAGCTGCTCCTCCCTGTGGGGCCCTCATGTTGAGAGTGGTGTCATTGCAAAACGAGAACCCACGTCTGCTGTCTGACAGTGAGACAGTTCAAAATGTTTCATTTGATTGCCTGTGTTCAAATTCTACCACTCGAGCTTTGTGACTCTGGGCAGGGTACCTAACCTCTGGCGAAAACCCTCAATTTTAAAATGGAGAGAATACAGAACTTTCTCAGGAAGATAGCTATGAAGATAAAAATTTGTTGTTACTGTTTACTGGCGAGTTGCATGCGAATTCAGCACTGATGTGGAGTTGAGTTCCGATCAGGTGCTCCCAGCATGCCCCTCACCTTCTTACAGGAACTCAGTGGTGTGACTCCTTTTTAAAGCAAGTGAAGTTTTTCAGTGGTGAGGACAAGCATTTCTATCAGATTGACTTAAATTGAATCACATCTGTTTCACATGTAAACATATAAAAGCTGAAAACTAAAGTATGCCTAGGAATGTCTGGATACTTTCCATCAAGAAGTTCTGTGGCATTTGTACATTTGAAGTATATTGCTGTTTTTCTCGGTGCTGTAAGCAGTGTTTCTTAACTTGAAAATTCCAACAGTTTTTCCTGGTAATTTTGAGTTTGTTGTGAATTCCATATAGTAAATCTGATAACAACCCAAGGGGCCTTAGGAAATGAGGATTTTCCATGAGAATAATTCCGTTATACTTTTTCACCACTTTTAAGGTGAAATTTTTTTATAGAAAATATTTATAGAAATATTTATAGAAAAACTGCCTAGTCAGAAAAATGATATTACCCTGAGCGGTTACGAATTTCTTAACCACAAAATTATGCTCCAAAATAAACTCCATTTTTAATTTTAGAAGCTTCCCAAGGGAAACTAACAAATATTCTCTCCCAGGTTAGCACTTATCTGAGTGACGATGTTAGGACCTGGGAAATATGTCCTCTAGTTCTGTGTGTAGAACGCTAAGCTTGAACAAATCCATTAATATTTGCCCTAAATTTATGGTCCGTATTTTACCCAACCTAGCAGTTTGATATTGTTGGGCATGTGGTATAAAATATTAGTAGTGCCTTTTGTCCATTAAGCTCCATTTGTATTGAAATAGTAGCTTGGTGAAAATTGTGGTTTGGCACCATGACGTATTAGGGACTCGATTTCTACTATAAGCCTCTTAACATCCCATTGTTAAGATACTTCTACTTCTATACTACTCCAGTTTGTGAATCCTTAGGACATTGCCAGCTCTTGTTGGTCAGGTTTAAAGATTTAGTTCTCGTCAGGGCTGGCTTTTCCTTCCTGAAAAAAAAACGAAAAAAACAAAAAAAAAACTGGATGCCATTCAGATAGTTCCAACTGTGAGGTATATTCCATACAGAAAGTTTTAAGCCTTTTGCTCTGTTACAATAAAAGTGTGTGTGTGTGTGTAAGTGAGTGTGTGTGTGTGTGTGTGTGTGTATATATATATGACATATATGTAGAAGTATGCATTTTGGCAAAGTATAGGGAGCATAAATTGTAATGTACATATTTCTTACAAAGAAGAAAATAAGAATCCAGCTACAATTTAGTATTTCCCCATTAAGTCATTCCAACCTTCTCGCTCTTATCCTCAGACTTGCATCAGAATGCTTCTTATTAATGTAATAGAAACTGCTTATCATTAAAATATCATCTTGGCATCTGTTCTTCCATTAAAGCCCCTTAAGAACAGCTTCTCTTTTAGCAGCCGGGTCTTTTGCCCCAGCTAGAACGCCATTTGAAAGCTAATCAAAGACAAAGTGTTAAGTTGCTTTTCTTGAGCCCTGATTGTCTAACACAGTCTTAAATCCTCTCAGCTTTCACTGAAAACATTCTATGAAATCAGAAATAACAGGCGAGAAACAGTAGAGTATCCGCAGGGTGAATGCACAAAACAGCCAGGTTCTCCAAAGAGAACATTGTTTGGTCAGTTTCTGGTGGGGAGCTGCTAGCCGGCTGAGATGCTGGATGTACTACTTCCCCTGACTGCCCCGCACACGCTGAGAGCAGTCTGCAGTAGTCCACAGCTGCTTGTGAGGAAAGCCTTTTACCTTCACTTCTGTGGGACTCAAATTGCTTCTGATGAACAGAACTTTTGAGTTGTTTGAGTACAAATTATATTAATGTCTTTTTAAAAATAGACTTCATTTTTTAGAGCAGTTTTAAGTTCACAGCAAAACTGAGCAGAAAGTACAAGGAGTGCCTGTAGGACACCTCCCACTGTCAACATCCTGCACCCAGATGGTACATTTGTTACAATCGATGAACCTGCATTGACACAGTGGTATCACTTCAGGGCCGTGGTTGACATTAGGGTTCACTCTTGGTGTTGTACATTCTAATAAGTTTTCTAAAAATTATAAAGGCAGTACACGCTCATTGCAAAATATATAAACAATACAGAAAACTATAAACAAGAAAGTAAAAACCATCTGTGAACATTTTGGTGAACATTGTTTAAACTCAGTTTCTCTGCCTCTCTGTTTTTCTTCTGTCTCTCACACTGACTGGTACAGATACAAACACCATATATAGACATTTCATGCAAGAGAGCAAACAATACATGTAGTTCTTAATGGGCTTTTTTCTTTCAATATGTTATGGACATACCTGTGTCAAATACTTATCTACATCATGATTTCTTGTGGTACTCAGAATTCTGTTCTATTCATTGTTTAACCAGTTGGACATTTAAATAGTTTTAATATTTTCATGATATTAACAATTCTTCAAAGTATGAAATTCATTCTAAATATATATTTGATGACTTGTGTGGTTATCTTAAGATAAATTCCTAGAAGTAGAATTAAGTGAAAAGTTATTTTGTACATTTTAATATTTGGTAGAATTTCCCTAACAGACCTCCAAGAAGGATTGTACTAATTTACGTAACTACCAAGACTACATATTTCTTCTTAGCTTGTTAAAACCCAGTGTTGTTAATCTTTTTAATAGTTTTTTCCCCATTGTTATAGAGAAAAACTGATAATTCACTGCTTCTGTTTGCATATTATTCAGGCAACAAATTTTGCGTCGGGGATGGAGGGAAAAAGTAGAATTGTATTTCAACTAAAATTGTTAGAGAAAGTATATCTCTATAATGACAAGACCTTAATTTTTTTAAAAAGTGGAAACAATCAGCACTGTTATGATTAGATATTAACAAGTGTGTTTCATAGTCTTTGCTTTCTCAATTTGTTGAATTTCAAATTATTTCTAAGTTAAAAAGGGAAGCAAGAAAAAGAGTAGAGAAGTCAACCATTTGATTCTACAGAATATTTCTCCAGAAAATACTGCTCAGCTCCTACTACTCCTCTCCAACTTCTAAACCATTTGTCAAAGTCGTGTCATAGAAAAAGACGTAGACGACAGGGGAAATCTAACTTGCCACCTGTTTTTTATAGTCTTGGAGCTGAGAGTGGTTTTTACATTGTTAAGTGGATTAAACAAAGAAATCAAATGTTTTGTGACACATGAAAATTATATGAAATTCAAATTTCAGTCCATGAATCAAGTTTCATTGGAACACAGCAGCACTCATTCATTTACATATTATCTATGGCTGCTTTGCCTTAGGGTGGCAGAGTTGAGCAGTTGCAACAGAGACCTGCAGTTGTATGACCTGCAAAACTGAAAAGATTTATTGTCTCACTCTTTATAGAAAAAGTTTGCCAATCCCTGGTCTCAGCGTGGGGAGAAGAGAAGCAGTGGGAGTGAGTGTGGTGATGTCTGGTGTCTTAGGTTAACCTTAGGGAAGCTGTGTGGTTAATAGCAGTGCAAAGATTTTGAACTTGGTACTTAAAAGTGGGCTAGCTGTGGAGTTAGTTGTCATGGCAACGGCTGGGCCAATCATATTCTTCTCCTCTCAAGAACTTCAGGACAGATGAGGACATTGATGTACAGAGAATTAAGCAATCTTCCTGAATAAGTTAACTTGTACTCAGATTAGCAGCTTGGTCTGGTGCAAAAAAAAATAATCTTTGAGGGTTTATTCATTCGCTCATTTGAGTCCTATTCATTAATTTGTGCCATGTGCTGGGAACTGTCTTCATTTCTGGAGCAGCGATCTTGGCCTATAGCATTTGTGGTATTGTATAGACTATGGGAAGTGCCCCGTGGAGATACTTTTGGTGGAATAAAAGAATACTGGAGATGCCCCGAATCTTTCCACAGATGAGAGTGCCAAGTGCTTGCTTGGTGTCTTAAAGCTGTTACTCCTAGCGTTCCTTCCAGCAACAGAGCCCAGAGATTCTTACTCTTCTTTGAAAATCTCCCCAAAAGATATACAAATGCACATATATGCACAAAATTTGCATATGATTTCTAGGGTATTATGCAATTCCTAAACATCCCTTGTCTAGACTTGCAATTTCTAATTTAAGAACGTTTTGTTCATTCAGTGGATGTTGGTTGGGGTCTACTGCGAGCTGGTCAGCATTTATTGAGTATCTCTTGTTGGGAGATTTTCCAGAAACATTTGTGTATGAAACTTAAAGTAATTTCAGAAGAGAGGGTTAAGGGTCAGCCGATGTGAGGCCATGGTAACGATGGCTGTGGGACTGGGCTTTGCAAGCTTGAGAGGCCCAGCTATTTAGTTTTTAAATTTGTGTTGTTGGCTGGTTTATTTGGAGTAAAATATGCTACCGCCTATTGGACTCTCTTTCATTTCCCTTATTCTAGAATCTTCAGAATATTTTAGATACGGTGATGCATTTCAATAGGTCTTAAAAGAAGGCTCTGATTTTCAAAACAAGTCTGAGGAGGGCAGTGGTTGGTGTCGAAGATCCAGTTTAGTCTGTAGCCACCAGACAGTTACTTCTATAGGGTGATAGTTTTATAGTCCTTCCCAAGCCCCCCAGGTATCACATTCTGTAATTCAGAAACAACTGGAATGTGAACATAGCTAACGGTGTTAATAAAATTCTTTATAACTTACAAAAATACAACTTTTACTAAATGTTTTCATTGAAATGCTCATATACCAAAATCAGACTATAAATGAGGATAACAAGCTTCTCATAGATTTGATTGGTTACAAATGAGATGATGTATATGAAATATTTGACATAGACGTCGCTGGCTCAGTAAATATAGTATTAGTTGATTTGAACATCAAAGAAAAATACCTGAATTATCATGTAGAGGATGACTTTTTTTTTTTGGTAGTCGAGTACTTTTTAAAAGATCTCCAGTGTTCATTTTTGCTTAGAAGTTCTTTTCTAATGTTAGAGAGTATGAACCAAAAAATTGGAATACTGTGTGGGAGACATCCTGAAATTGACTTCTGAAAGCTGTCTGAGTTATTTACGTAAGGAGTACATGCTGTACAAGCTGGGCTAGTGGAGAAGGGACCTGTATACTGTTTCCCACTTTCCCTGTCTGTCCTGGAAGACAGACAATACCTAATTATATTTCCATTTGTTTAGACAGGGAAAGTAGAAAATGGTGTACAGATCATAATGTTGGAAACTCAACAAGCTAGATCCCCAGGGCAATAAAAATGAAAAGGCGCCTCAAACCATAATGACAAACTAGAACCACTGGAATGGAGCTTGGACCTTCAGGAGAGGGTCTGTCTCCATCATCGTTGTGTTAGAGCCTTGGAAGGAAGGGCACGTCCAGCAGCCAGCCCGTGGAACGGCCTTGTTACTGTAGACTTGAACTTTGGGGGGCTGGTTTGGGTGAATAAAAGACTTAGCTCAGCATGAGGGTGTATAGTATGAGGAGGTGTCTGCATTGCCCTGTCTTAATTCCTGGGAGTGAATTTCTGTCATAAAGTAAGCTGGTTGCTGCAAGTTGAGATTGGGTGAGGATCTCATAGGCACAGTTTAGGGTTCGAATGAAGGTACGTTTGCATTACATGAATGAGAATTTTTTTTTTAAATTTACACACACACACACACACACACACACAGTATAACAAGCAAATGGTAAGGAAGGATGTAAGTTAAAACCCCCATTCCCCAACCCATGAGGTAACTGTTTAACAGTATGGTTTGTTCTTTGTAAACCTTTCTCTGTATGTCATGAGGATTTAATTTTGAATGTGTTTTTAAATTGGAGTGTGTGAATTTAGATGATTTCTTTTGACTATTTCGAAATGACTGGATTAAATTAAATCCAGTCAGAATTTAATTTAATCTGGATTAAATTAAATCCAGAAACTGGGTGATATGAGAATTACGTTCTGACAAAGAGTCAATACCTAGTCTCTGCTTAGTGGTAGAGTCAGGAAGGAGGGCCGGCCTGAATAACCTAGGGAAGGTTGAGGGTGGGAGGAGGGGCTGGGAAAGAGAGAAAATAGAAATGTAGGAGCGAATGGCGGGACCAGATTTGAATTCTGGCTCTGACGTTTAGTGACTTCAGTATTCTAGTAAAATTACCAACCTTCCGTATTGTCCCTATATATAAAAGGAGCTTAATGATATTTCATAGGTCTTGTAAAAATTAAATAAAATAACATAAAATATCTAGCTCAGTGCTTGGCATAGAGGTGTTTCCCTTTTTTTCAGTTCTTTCCCTCCAAGTAGGGAATTTCCATTTGAAAATTAACTTGTAAAAATTATTTTCCTAGTACGTAGTCCACAGTCAGGTACCCTTGCTTTGTTATAAGGGACTGTTTTATAAATTGGGTCAGGGAAAATTATCCATTATATGGAAATATTTCTCCTTTGGATCAAGTTAGCTTGAGTATTTCTTAATCATATAGATTTGAAAATAGATTTGTTACATATCATTTATTGAGTTTGAGCCATGTGGGAGTTTTATCTGCTTTTACATTGTCTTTTTATCTGCTTTTACATTGAGGAAGAGATTCTGGTTGGTTCTCCACTGTCTTTGCAGGCTTATGTCCTACATTACACTACCTTAGTGTAATGGTGTTATGGCACTTTTACAGTCTAGTGATTTGTAGTTATATTAAGCAAAATCCTGTCTTCATTTTAAATATTAGGTTCTGTGTGTCAGTCACTGAAATTAATTTTATTGGAAACCAAGGTTTGACCAAGCAAGGTAGGAATTTATAAAAACACATATAATTAGGAACATCCCAGTTCCTAATTAGAAGGTTAGACTCTCAATGAAAAAATGAGAATGCGACATATTTTTTAGAAATGTGTGTGTGACGATGGGAGGAGCAGGAGGTGGAAGAGGAGTGTTTTAGTTTGGCATTCAGCAGGCAGTGGCTACTTAGGTTTTCATTCATAAGAATCACTTGCTCTCCCCACCCACTTCCCTTTTTTACTTGGAGATTATACTAAATCAGTGGAGAAAAAAGTAGATAATTCTGATAAGCAGAAGAAAAACTAAAATCATGGATAATCCCACTTTTCAGAGAAAACCATTATTGGCATTTTCACTTACTTTTGGAGTATTTTTTTCTTCAGGTATTCATGTTTAAAACAAAAATGGTATCGTATAAGCCATGCTTTCTATAAATGGCTTTATTCAGTCATCAGTGTATTGTGACTATCTTTTATACCAGTAATGCATTTCTACAACTTCTGGTTACCGTTTTTTCCTTCTAATTATAGAAATACTGTGTTTATTGGAAAAATTCTTAAGGAATACAGAAATATAACAGAAAATAAAAGTTTCCACATAAGCCACTTCATCGTGTACACAGTAGTACTTTGTAATGTTTGTTAAATATTCTGCTGTATGCGTGGGTTATCATATTTACTAAACCCACAGTGTTTTCCATTTATGAATGAGTTAGAAACAGTCTGTAGTATAAACGTCACTGCCTTGTACATCTCTGTGTACACATCTGGGTACAATTGCCCAGTTATTTCATGAGGATAAATTCCTACAAATGTGTATGCTGGTTAAAGAGTGTGTACATTTTAGTGTTTGTTTTTTGTGAAGTACTGCTAAATTTCATCTAAAAAATGATACGAGTTTATTCTCTGATCGGCATTGATTGGGGGAATGCCTGCTTTCTAATCTTGTTGTTTTTCCTTAAACAATTTTACCAGTATGATAGATGAAAATGATATAATTTGAAGTTATTTTTTATTATCATTAGGTAAGTTTAATTTTTTTTCTTCACAAGGTTTTGGCCATGTATATTCCTTTGTGAATTACTTGTTGCACATTTAAAACATGGAGTGTGCATCTTTTTCTGTAAATTAAGCATGACTTTGCAGATGCCTTTGTCCCTTTTGAAACAAAATGAGCTATGCGTAAAGAACTCACTCAAGTGGAATACCTTGCTATTTGCAAAAGTCTGTGTGGACCTGGGAGCCAGGAAGTTCTCGCACGGCCTGTATTGTTATCGCAGGCTGGTAGGTCGCCTCTCGATGCCTCTTCCCAGCTGCCTTCTTTCACTGTGTGTGGGTTTTCCGGCATCATCTCTCTTTGTCCCTCGCTGTCTGTAGCTGTGTTGGTATGTGGCTGGGGAGTGAGTGGGATTCTGCCATCCATTGTGACACAGCTAAACAAGACTTTATCCCTAACTTATTAGTAAAACCTAACTAATAAGGACTGACAACGTTACAGGATCAAGTACTCCATTTTCCTTCATCATGCTGGCAAACATGACAAAAATATCTCTTAAATATTTTAAAAGTGAAGCACCTTATATTGTTTTGGTGTGCAGAGTTTAACTCTACATTTTGCAGTGTTATACTGTCTCTTCATAACATACCATTTGGGGGCTGCTCTTTCTCTTTGTTTTAAAGAGAGGAGTGTGTGTGTGTGTGTTTGTGTGTGTGAGAGACGGGGGGGGGGAGAGAGAGGGAGAGAGAGAGCTCTGAGGGTGAGTGTGACAGTGAGTTTGAAAAGGCCTTGGGTGTAAAATGGATAACCTCTCTAGAATGGTGAAGATAGGTGTTTTAGTAAACAACAAATTTTTGAATAAACTCACTGGGGGTACTTACAGGATAGTGGAAACATTCTCCTTAGCCCTTACAGTGATTAAATACGGACTGCAGAGCACCTTCTAGCATGGTTCCTGTCACACAGCAGGTGCTCGTTAACTGACAGTTACACATTTGTGTATAATGATATCCTGTCATTCATTCCATAGTCGTTTCGTGAGAGCCTGCTCTTAGCCAGGCACTGGCTGAGGTATTGGAGTGCTGCAGTGAATGACAAGGCTAAGATGTCTTCTCCTCCTGGAGCTCATCCTCTGGTGGGGGGAGACAGTCACTGAGTGAAATAAATGAGTGGCTCTCATACTGTAAAAGAATGTAAGCGCTGTGAAGAAAAAGAAATTGGGTTTGGGGGTGGCTGGGGCTGCTGATGGAGAGAGGAGGATTTGTAGTTTTAAGTAGGATGATCAGGGAAGGGACTGGTAAGTAGAGGCCCAGCAGGTCTGGGTTTAAGCTCATCTGTACTATTACTAGTTAAGTGGGTGGCGTAGAGAAAATTATTTAACTTTTGATCCTCAATTTCCACATGTTAAAATAAGATATTAATGCATCTGCTGCATGGGGTTAAATGAGATAATGTGGAAAGCATATAGCATTATGTCTGACATCTCACCCCCAACAGAAGAAAGTATGGCGGGCACTGCCTCCTGGCAGTCAGGCTCTGAGACTCAGGCATGCCCATAGAGCAGAGTGGAGAGTGGGGACTCTGTTCCAGAAGGGAATAAGTGATGGGAGCCTTGGCTCTGCACATGTAGGGAAGAAATGGAAGCATCGAGATTCTGTCCTTTCTTCCTAAAGAGAAAGTAAAAGATTCATTTCTTTTACTTTGTTTTTGATAGGTCTGTCACCAATTGATTCTGTGTTTCTATTTACGTGCCTAATCAAGTGTTTTACAGTCTAGTTGCAGGGAAGTAAAACATGTATGTATGTATGTATGTATGTATGTATGTATGTGTGTATATACAAGGATAAAGTTAAAAATAGTTACTATTAGTTTGGTGCAAAAGTAATTGCGGTTTCACAGGTTAAAAACTGCAAAAGCCGCAATTACTTTTCCACCAACCTAATAGATTTTCTTTAAAATGAAGGAATGGTAAGTGCTGGAAGCATCTGGGAGGAGGCGCTGACTGAGATTGGCTGATCAGGGAAAGCTTCTTGCAGAGAACATTTGATCTCACTGCTGAAAAAGGGGCCGGGTGTTTGATCTCTCTTTTGGGAGGACACTGGTATTTCCCAGAGATGTCGCATAGCACCTCAGTCCTGACAGATGCTCTGGGTAGAGGGGTTAAAGGGTGACCTGAGTTTGCAGAAGCATCACACCTTTCATCCACTTGGAGGTTCACACTGCGTGTTTGTTTGCTCCTGAAGTTTTGTCAGCCCTGCAGTGAAGGGACCTGCTGAGCTGTGTCACCTCGCAGGACTGGGCCCCACACTCGACCTGCACAGCCAGCCAGCAAGTTCAGGGTTGGGTGCTGCCAGCTCCCTCTTCCAGCTCTATCTTTAGGGAATGGAGTTGTGACTTGTCCTTGGGTCCATATTTGCGAATCATTTAGAGATCATGAAGCATATTTATTATAGCTCTCAAGTTGAGGAGAAAACAATTAACTCAAGCCCAGACAGAAAAATAAGGAGGATTACCCAGTTTTGAATCTCCGTTTTTATCCATTTTATTTTTCTTTGCTGCTTATTTATTTGGTTTCTGTGACATGCTTTATAGAGTACTTGCATATAATGACAAAGAATTTGTAAAAGTTGAAAATGGAAACATTTGAAAGCTACTCCTGTTTTAACCACGGTGTTCTTTTCCCCCTCCCAAGGTCTATTACCCAAATTTGGGTTGGATGTGCATTGATGCCACCGATCCACAGAAGGGGAACTGGCTGCGATACGTAAACTGGGCTTGCTCCGGAGAAGAGCAAAATTTATTTCCACTGGAAATCAACAGGGCCATTTACTATAAAACTTTAAAGGTAAGAGTGTTAGAATGAGTCTGCCGTTAGTTACTTTGCATGCGTTTTGCAAATACTGTCCCTAGTCATGGCTGACAATAACAACCCTGCAGACCTTGAAAGGATTGTATTTGAAAGTGGTTCATCGACACATCGAAAGGTCTGTGTTTTAAATATACGGTTGCCGTGCTTCGTGTGCGTAAGGGCACTGAAGCATGGAGATGGTGTTAAGTAATTACATGCTGCATCTTTATAGGTCCTGATAAGCGTGTGGCAGCGACTTCCCTCCTCTTGAGACACAAATGCATTGGGACTTGTCTGTCGGGCAGATTTATGCAACTGTAAGAAACTGTCAATAGCGGTGGTTCTGTGTTAACTGAAAACACATTCTTAGTCTTCAGTGTAATGTAGCCTTGAATTAGCTTTTCTTTTCCCTAACTTTTATTCAGGATGGGAATTCAACAGAACATTTTCTTCCTGGGGTCAGATTTTTATTTAGAGGCATTCATGGTTGAGATGAAAAGAAGAGGAAAGTCATGTTTTTAGGGTTTGTGGTGAAGTCAGAGGTCACTGAGTACATTCAGGGAAGTTAGTATTAGGATACGTTGCGTGTGGCTGCATTTCTGCAAGGAGCAAGCCCCTGTCCGTCTCCCGTGTTGTCATGTTCTCTCAGAAGGCAAATCTGTACTCTCAGTGCATGGAAATGTTCTCAAACGCGGAGTCTTGAGGCTCTAAAGATAGATGATTGTTGCTTTGTGGAGTAGATGTATTTCCTAAAATTGCTGTAAGGCACATTTCTCTTTACTCACTTCTATTAAAAATGTCATAGATTAGGGGACAGTCCATGAAAGAGAATGATCTCCATGGAGTTGAAAACTTTAGATGAGCAAGCATTTAAGATGATAGTTAGCTTTGCACATGCTGGGTTTTGCCTGTGTGACAGCGCAAAGACTTCTGGGAGTGTAGTTAGCAAATAGCTGCTTCATTTTCCTTTGCTGTTCTTTTCCTGTTGTCTTTAGCCAATTGGACTTCCTCTGCTGCATATACACCCACTTTCTCATTTAAAACTTGTACAACCTTCTCTCCATTTTCTTTCTGCTATATTGTAAAAGCATGATTTTCTAGTAGGTATGATTATGCAGTTTTGTTGCACTGAAATTTGAAATTAGATTCAAAATATGATTCAGGAATTCATTCTGTTTCTCAAATTTATTTAAAGTAATCGTGGCATTGGGTTGGATCTGTGAGACCGAATCCTGGTGGAGATGAAATGCCAGCCGGGGGATGAGTCTGAGACAATCAAGGGAGGTACCGATGAGGTTCCCAGGGAGAGCGAGCCCAGGGAGATGTCCGGACACCTCGGAGTGCCTTCATAAGGCTGTGTTCATCTCTGATAGCAAATCGGAGAAACACCTAGAAGCAAGAGACATAGTGTTTTGGAGAGTGAACTCTGAAGCCAGACTTCAGTTTAGATCCGGGCGGTTTGTGTGACCCAAGGCAAGTCATGGTGACTTGACTAGCTGTGTAACCTTAGGCAAGTCACCTTTCTGTGCCTCAGTTCCCTTATTTGGAAGATAGAGCTAATTGCAGTATTGCTGTCATAGGTGCAGGGTGATTTCGTAGGTGATTACGGGCAAAGCTCTAGCGCCTAGTAAGTGCTAAATGAATGACAGCCTCTGTTTTGGGGTGGGGCGTGATGGTGTCATGGTTAGGAGTGGGGCCTAGCAGATTGCCTTGTGAGTAGATTTTGGCTTCCAGTTGTGTGACCATGGCAAGTTACTTCAACTCTCTGTCTTAGTTTTCTCATCTGTAGAAATGGAGGTAATAATAAAATTAATACGTAAAGTTGTTGTGAAGATTAAACAAGATAATATGTGTAAGGTTCTGTGAAGTGTTGCTAGTCTAAGCCAAATACTCAAGTGTTAACTAGCTACACTACTGCTAGTATTGTTACCTACCTTCGTCTGAAGTAGCATAGTTCTGATCTTTGTAGATCTCCCCCAATTCTGACCTTTGATGTTTGCTCAGGTATGCACAAGACCTTTCAGATTTCTTTTTAGTGGTTACCCAAGTATGGATGAAGCTTTCTGTGGGTTAGACTTTGTAAACAAATTACGTGTGATGTTCTGCGCTCTATATCACTTTCTCAACTATCACTCGGATAATTGGAAAATCCAAGCGCTGTTTTTGTTTGTAATATGATTAAAAACTATTTTAAATTCCCAGAAGTTAACTGTTAGCCTGCTATCCATTCATTCTTCTATTCATTAGTTTGACAAATATTTATTGTCTAGTATGTACCAGGTATTCTTCTGTAGCAGCAAACAGAACAGATAAGGTCTGTGGTTTCGTGGAACTTCCGACTTATGGGTGAGGGGGCAGATAATAAGCAAGTGAATAAGTAAACAAAATAACTTCAGATCTTGATACGTGCCTTGAAGACAATAAAATGTGATAGAGACTAGGTAGGGGGAGGGCAGCGTCAGCTCTAGTGAGTCAGGGAAGACAAGACTTGAACGCCCCGACTGGCACGGGAAGCAGCAGCCACACAGAGTTTTCTGTGGTGAGAGCACACTCGGAGGAAGGGCCCCGGTAAGACAAAAGGCCTGGAGGTAAGAATAAGCTAGACATTTGGGGTTTTCTTCCCCAAAGGAATAAAGCAAAGGTCCGTGTGGCTGGAATGAGAGGCATGGTTAGATGAGGCTGGTGAGGTGGGCAGGGGCCAGATCATGGGGGGCCCTAGTGGCTTGAGCGGAGAAGTTCGAGATTTTCATCTTTAGTTCACCCGGGAGTTCAGACGACCCAGGAGTTGAGGTTGTCTGACCTGTGACTGAAAAGATATTGTTGCGGAATAGACTGCAGGTGGGAAAGCATGGATGTGCTTTGTGTGTTCCCATTATTCTAGAGTATTTCTCTTATTTTGACCTAGTGTTAGGAATATTTATTGGAAGCCCTGACTCTTCCTAATTTGTCTGGTAAAATTTCAAGTTTATATAATATTTACTGAGATTTAGATAAGAGAGTATGCTTGGTTCAGTAAGTCTGTCAGAACCTACAGGAAAGTTAGGAGGAGTTTAAAGTCTCTTAATTGTTGTTATTTTTTGTTCAACATCAAAATACAATATATAAAAAAAGAGGTTTGAACTTCTGGCTTTATTGTTTTTAATGTGGGTTTGTATTTCCTGTATTTAAGAACATAAATTTTATTTTATTCTGAAATTTGACTTATAAAATCTTAAATGTGCTATTTTCCTCTTCATAAAGGTCTGTTATTTGTGTATCTGTTTTAATATGCAGTTGGGAATTATATAGCTCGATAATACAATAGTCACCTCCGCTGCTAATGATTTTGAAGGTTATTCAACACCTAACATATCACGTTGCTTTTAATATAGCTACCCACAAGCTCATTAGCCATTAAGAGATTTTGTATTAGATTTGAGGTAAAAACAGATTCTGATGTGTTTTTGTATTGTGTTTTGCGACAACAAAAGAGAGAATGCCCCTCTAAGTAAAGAGTTTGTGCTGATACGTATTTAACTTCACTCAGTTGCTGGTACTGTTGGTACTCCTCAGAGATTGCAGTGGCGTGACCATGGAAGCTTAAGCTCTGAGTCTGGGAGGTATCACGAAAATGCCCAGTGGGTCCCTTTAGACGATGTTCTGCTTATGCTCTTTGGGTTAGGAATAAATTCCGAATATATTTTCCTTACTCCTTCCCATGTTCTTTTTCACTTTGGTTTTATTTAAGTCTTTACATATTTCTGCAAACCCTAATCATTTCAAATATTATGATATCATCATTTCATGAATATGAGACAACAGAGAAATGGAGAAGCAAATTATACATTTGGAACTATAAATTGTTCATTTAAATAAAAAAGCCTATTCCTTCAACAGAAACAGATTAGCTCATCAGAGTACCAGAAGGCATTTGGAATGGCTACTTTAACTAATAAAAATCTTATGTATTGACTTGTAAAATCTTATATATTTCAACTCATTAAAATCTTGTATGTATTAAGTTTTTTTTGATTTAGGTTTAACTGACTCAAGAAAGGCAATTATAATACATAATTTAATAAAGATGAGAAGACGGCAGGTTTAGCCACTGTTGGGGGAGCAAAGAGCGGCTTGTTCTTTTGTTTTAAAGAATTTAGAATATTTTAAAATTTGGACTATATAAACAGTGAGTTCTGCATAGAATGAAACAAAATAATATTTACTTTCAAGGGTATCATCTAGACTGGAAGGTATGTTGAAGCGAGGAACTATGTTGTTCCAAAACTGACATAGGTGGGATTCCCCGCGCTCCTAAAAGAAGGCCATAACCACAGTGCACTGATCAAACTCGGGACACTAACTGGCAGTATTAGCTAATCTGCACGCCTTACTCAGATTTTGTCAGTTCCAATCAGGTCCTTATAGAAAAAGAAAACTCATTTGCATTCAGTTATAATGTCTGATCAGCCTCCTTAGTTTGAACAGAACCTCAGCCTTTGCTTTCGTAACCTTTTAGTTTAGAGAGAACTGGTCATTTCGTAGAATGTCGCACAGATTGGGCTTCTCTTATGTTTCATCATGATTAAATTACATTTTCATGCATTTGGGGCAGAAATCTCTAGAAGTGATGCTTTGTTCTTTTCTGTGCATGGTGTTAGGAGACACATAATGTCTATTTGTCTTACAAAGATAACCATTTTCTCCTTTGTAATTAATACATGTTTTATGGGAGATATTTTGAGACCGTGCAAGTATTCTGTTACTCAGACTTTCACCTACAAGTTTTAGGCATCCGTTGATGATTCTTGCCTGAATCAGTTATTACTGTGATGATTGCAAACTGGTGATTTTCTAATTCTATTATATATATTTTTTCATTGATTAGTTGGGTTCTACTTTAAGGAAGAGCTTTCCTTCTTAGGTGTTGACTTGTTCATTCATTAATTCATTCATTGTTTCTTTCGTTCATTTATATCAGTATGGACTCATGGATTCTAATTTTATTCAGTGGGTTTCAGGTGGAATTTTACTTGTGTGGATAGGATACTCTTGGAACTTGTTGCACAGATGAATCATTGTGAGAGAAACCGATAAGCCATTTCCTTCAATTCTATTTAGGAGTATAACCTTTCCCTTAGTTTTTCTTCAGGTTATTCTAGATGTAATCAGTATGATGGTGATACATGCCCTCACTACTCACATGGCTGTTAAGAATGTTTTAGGAGCATATTACATGTAGGTATTGTTAGGCATTTCTTTCTAAATTTGTCATGTAAACTCCATGTGTGGTGTCGAGAGGCAAGGCGGTGAATTCTCCATAGATCGAAGCAGGGTGGTGGCAGTGTGTAGATAATATACTGCCAGGACACTTGTGTGTCCTCTTCTTTTTTAGCCTTTCCATGGTAGAATTAGCAGTGACTTATAAATGTGGGGTGGCACATAGTTCTTCCTTATCACGCTTAACTTGCTCTTGGAATCTGAACCGTGCACTGGTCATTAGTTTTCAGCAGTTCTTTCCAAACCGCCTGGTTCTTTCTAATTGTACTTTAAATTTCTCATCAGCTAGATTTTGTGGGCAAAATGGTTCCGTGTTTTATTTTTCCTTCTGCCTAGGTAGTCGTGGGGCTTTGAACACTAAGATTCGGCAGCCTATGGCAGTTTTGAGTTTAAAGTAATCTCTCCTAGTCAGATCCATAGTGGCCATGCGGACCCCCAGGACAGGAGGCGGGAGGGAAGTGAGGTCCTCCCTCCAGCAGAGGGTCCCTTCCCGCAGCCACCCAGCCCGCAGCCGCAGAGGGTTTAGGAGCCCTTCCTGCCGGGCTGGCCTCCGTCTCGCCACCCCGCCCCCGCCCGCCAACAACCGCCGCTCTGATTGGCTCGGCCCCTGTCTCTTCTCTCCCCGCAGCCAATCGCACCGGGCGAGGAGCTCCTGGTCTGGTACAATGGGGAAGACAACCCCGAGATAGCAGCTGCGATTGAGGAAGAGCGAGCCAGCGCCCGGAGCAAGCGGAGCTCCCCAAAAAGCAGGAAAGGTAGGAGCCAGCCGATGCCCGCTCCCCTGCCACTCCGGATCCGCGCTCCGGCGGAGCCCGTGGCTCTCGGTGACCTTCTCCGGACCGGCCGCTGGCCCGCGCTCCGGTCCCCCCCCCGCCCCCCTCCCCCCGGGACGCTGCTGAATCACGGCGCCGGACGCCGCTCGGGCGCTTTTCTAACTTGGGGCCGGGAATCCGGACGTGGAAAAGTGCGCGGACCCCAGCGCCGCCCTCGGGCTAGTTGTCACTTCACTCGGCGGACATCAAAAATAGCTGGAATTGCGGGCGGGAGCAGCAGCCGGTGTCCCCCGAGCCGCGCACGCCCGGTATATTCTTAGCTTTTTGTGCTATTTGCCAGTGAACGCGTCATAAAATGTGTTCCGAGAGTGACATTTTCCGCTCTGGCAGATTCAGTGGCCTCCTGCCCACCCGGGACTGTGCGGGAAGGGCCGGACGCGCTGTGGCGGATGAGCTCGCCTCCCCCAGAGGGCAGAGAGAACTGGCCGGGCCGGGCGGTACACTGCCCCTCCTCGAGGGCCGGGCCGGGTAGTGTCACTCCACGCGGGGTCGGGCCCTGCCACTCCGTGCCCCTGGGCGCCGGGCCCTGCCGCTGCGCTGGGCTCCGGGACGGGCCCTGCCACTCTTCACCCCACCCCACTCCACGCGGGGCCAGGCCGCGCCGCGCAGGATTGCAACACTCTACAGGGGTGGTTTAAGGTCTCAGCACAGCAGATCTTCCCGAAATTAGGCCATTAACAAAATGGAAGTTGACGACTGTGTTGTTTTGTCACTTTTGACTCAACTCCAGTAGTTTTGTTTTAATCACGTTTTCAAACCAAGGTAAAGAAAGCGTAGTCAAACTTAGAAAAGGGAGGGGATGATTTCCGGGTAGGAAAATAGTTTAATTGGATATATTGTATTTCCAGCTGGCACTTTGACACGTTGTTGGGATTTTTTTAAATGAAGATTTTTTAATGTGAATTCGTGAATATATGCCAAGGCACAGTGTGGCAGTTTCCTACTAATAATACAAAACTTGTTTTTTTGCCCGCCTTAGTCTTAACTAAATTTTTGTTATCTGTCTGGACTTAGTAGTCTGTCCTTTACTCAGAACATTGCAAAGTGATTTGTGGAAGTCATATTGTAAATAAAATCATGACATAAACTTGATTTTGGAAAAATGTAAAAGTAATATTTAAAAATGTAGGCAAGAAGTCTTCTGATTTTCCTATTACATATTCTTTGTATTTCACAGTGTAATGCAAATGCATCTAACTCATCCAAGGGACAGTTTGTGGGCCTTTTATTAAATGCATGTTCTCTGTTTGTTGAATGTGATTTTGTGGCTGTTTTAGGTCATTAAATACTTTGATCCTAAATCAGGTGATCAGGGTCTAAAAAATTCCCAGATGGTTTTGTTTTGTTTCAATTTTTTTTTTATGGTGTTAAGTGAGTATTGAGATTTTGTTGACATTAGGCTTAATGCATAATTGTTTGCAAACTCTTCACATAATTCAACTTTTTCCTTTATGTAGTGTTCATTTTATTTATAACTAATGTCACCAGCCTTTCCAGGTAAGTTGTGATTTGCAGGGGCTGGAGTTTGGGGAGAAGGGGAAATCTTTACTCTGCGACTCAGCATAACTAACTCATTATTATTAATAATATATATAATAAAATATAATATTAAATATATTCATAGCTTAGTGGAAACTTTAAAGCTTTTCTGTTTGGCGTGCATGTTTAGAACATTTTATTATTTTTTGCTTTTTCATTTTAACCTTTTTAAAAAATCTATTCATTTAGTTGGATTTGGAGGAAAAAACTGAAAATAAACCTTTTATTTTATCAGTGATACATGACCTTACATACCTTTATTTTTAAACCTCGATTGCTGGGTTTTTATGTCATTGAGTAGTTCATATTTCTTATTATCCTATTATTATTTTTATAACTACTCTGGGCAGCATAGAACCCACTGAATGTTAGGTTTTAATTAAAATACATGAGGCTAACTCTTGGAACTTAGTCTGTTTCCAACAGCTTACTGGTAAAGAGTCCTGTTTGAACTTTATGACCTAAACTTTGGAGAGTTTAAATAATGAGTCAAACCTTTTTGGTTTTTAAATTAAATACTCCATGAAAGCTAATTTATAGCTTGCAAAGACCTGAAATGAAGCACTGTTCATATTAACTCGGTTCTATTTAGGTCTTATGTGTGACCTCAGACATGTAAATACCCTTTCAGGCAGTGATGTCAGGGAGTAAATCAACATAAATTTCATTCAGTAGCAATGTTAACTTAGTGTTTCTGAAACCCAGATGTTGAGGACATGTAGCTGACAGGTAGATTGACAGCGGGCCTAACTATTTCAGTTATGAGGCCGGCAGAGAGAAACAAAGGGTTGAATTCTTCCTAGTTCTAGGCCCCGGCTCCTTTGCATGACAGCTGCTGAGCCTACAGCTGTGTGTTGCATGTGGTGCCTTTTAGAGTTCATTGGATGGCTGGTGCATTCTGGGCAGTGAAAAGCCCGATTCCTTCACATACAAAGTGGCCCCTTCTCTCTCCCTCTCTGTCTGTCTCTCATTTATTCAACTAATGTTCCTTAAGTTCCTGCCATGTGCCAGGCACTCTGCTAGGTTGTACAGCGCGATGGGGAGCGAAAAAGAAGCAGTAACTCTTCTCATAACGCCTGTGGTCTGGAGACAAACATTAAATCAGTAAGTTGTGATCAGCACCTAGATGGTTGGCATGGAATAGGCCCTCAATAAATATTCGTTGATTGGCAAACAAAGACGCACACAAACTTGTAGTGAAGGAAAGGGAACACAGTGCTGTGAGAACACAGTTCACATTGTCTCTGATCAGGGAGCATGCAGTTTTGCCACGGGCCAAAGATGTGCACATGTTGGGTGTTTTGAACTAGAATGTTGGATTCTCAGTTTTGCAATTAGCCGAACTTCTTACTTGTCCAGCAGCTTCTTACATGTCCAACCAGTCCATGAGGTTGAACATGAGAAGTTCGTGGATGGGACAGATTAAACTTTTCAGGTAGAGACAAAGGGAGGGTTTTCAGTAGGATGGTTCAGGTTATTTTAATTCAAACCATAGAAAGATTATGCTCTCAAGTAAAGTAGAAGGGTCGAATTTGGAAGTATTGACCATCTTCTCCACCTCTGTCCCTTATTTGTCAGTGTGAGAAACGAGAGATTGATTTTGTTTGTTAGCTGTAAAAATGACTGTGGGCAAACGTGCTTTTCAAACATAGAATAGCACAACGTGTTGGTGCCCTGCCCTCTTGGCTACATTAGAGCTTTACCTGACGTTCTTTCAGCCACAAGAAACAACAGTGGCTTTATACAAATGGGCTTAGTGGGCTTAGTGGAAGGAATGAAAAACACGGAACCCCTGTTTTTTTAACCAGGTGACTGGGCAAGTCATGTTGCCTTTCTGGGGCACAGTTTCCATAGCTTTAAAAGAGGGTGTCAAAACATGGAGTGATCCTTGTGCAGCCTGACCTCACAGGGTTGCTGTCAAAGGATAGCAAAAAGGAGCAGCTCTGTACTGTATTGAGTCCGTGGTATGTACCTGTTAGTGCCACTGACAGAATGTGGCTGACAGCTATGTACATGTTTCTTGCAGAGGAACCACTAAGTTTGTGACTCATTTTGTCAGTCGTGTTTGTAGAGCACCTGCACAGGCTCCGAATCAGCAGTGGGTGTCCCCTCGCCCTTCCATGGCGAAGCCTCACTCTGGCCATTGGCCCTTATTGTAGGCCTAGTTCTGACCTATTGACATTCCTGTTCACAGCAAATTAGAAGGTGAGAAGAGTTATTTATAGCAGCAAGTAGTTTAATAGCTGAGAGCTGGAGAGTAAAGAAGACAGAAAGTTTGTAAGAAAACCAGTAATGAACGATAAAGAGCACTGTTCCTTAAGGTCACTTAGCAGGTTCAGATAATCCTTTATAAAAACTTTAAATGGTTCCTGAGAGTATCCACTAGTTTATAGTATTTGTCTAGATGACTTTTAGTCACCACAGAGCAGTTAAATCATAAATCAGCTTAAAAAGGCAACATTTCATCTGTCTCTACATTCAAAATCATTGCAATAAAAAAACCTTGGTACTGTGACGAGCACTCTATTTTTTTGACATAGTACCTGTTTGAAATTACTCTCTAAAGGTGACAAAGCCTATAGAA
Organism: Rhinolophus ferrumequinum; assembly: GCF_004115265.2. NCBI lineage: Eukaryota > Metazoa > Chordata > Mammalia > Chiroptera > Rhinolophidae > Rhinolophus > Rhinolophus ferrumequinum. The sequence goes on from NC_046292.1 coordinate 8,996,098, forward strand.
ATTTATAGGCTTTAGGGAGGTAAGAGATCCACACGCAAAATCTCTTGGTCTGAGGAGTTTTAAAAAATGAAGTGCTGAACTAAAGGCCTGTTGGCATTGAGAGAAGGAAAAGGGAACTCTGGGCGGGAATGGCTGGGGCCTCTTTCCTTAGACTGGATGGCAGGATGGGGTGTTTCAGAGCGCAGAGCCGCCTTGGGACTGCGAGGAGGTCAGAGCCGTGGTGGCCGTGGCTGGTCCGTCCCCCCAGCCCCACCCAGTTACCTAACGAGTGTCTGCTGTGTCTGTGTCAGACACTATTCCAGGTGCTGCAGTTACAGCAGAGAACTCCAGCCACCAAGTTCCTGCTTTCACGGAGCTAACATTCTAGAGAGCGAGGGGACGACCGGCCAACAAAATGAACAAGATAGGTCTTGTCATGAGAGAGAGAGAAGTATGGCTGACCATAGGTTGTAGCCAGGGGTGGCTTTTCGGTGGCTGTGACATGAATGACACAGGGATGGACCCCGTCAAGTTCTAGGGGCTGAGAGCCCCTGGAAGAGGGAGCATTTGGATGTTACTGTTAGCATTTGGGGACATTTATTGCTGGGCTGGTACGTAGTGAGGGCCACCTAGAAACTCGCATGCGTGTTTCTGAATTATGAAACTCAGTTCTGCAAATGGACATGGGGGCCGCTTTTCCACCAGGCGTTGAGCTTAGCATCTTGACTGTCCAGGGCGGAGCGTCCAGGGCGGAGCGTCTCTGTTGTATTGCAGCTCAGTGCAGATCAGACTTCCTGGGTGTGTTAGCTTGTGTGTGTGGGGTCCAGGATAAGAAGGGGGTGGGCAGGAGCCCTTGGTGGTCACAAGTGGAGCTGTGGAGAGGACCTGTGGGAAGTCAAGTGAGGAGGGGAAGAAGGGAAGAGCAACACGTGAGGTGGGGACAGAAAGCCAGGGACATGAGGTCACAGGACACTGCTAGACAACAGGGAGAAACACATGCAGCAGGACACAGTAATGAGCCCGGGGTGGTGCCGAGTGGTGCTGAGCTTAGCCTCTGCTCTGTGCTCTCCAGACCTCCATGGAGGAGGGAGTGGAAACTTAGTGAGGTTGGGTCACTCGTCCAAGCTCACGGCCAATGAGCGGCAAAAGTCAGAACTCGAACCCAGGATTCCCATGCCTTCTTCTCTACAGAACGTGCTGCTGTTTGTCTGCTTTCACTTGTGGTGGACAACAGAGGAGAAGTGACAAGACTGGTTCCACTTAAAGTTAAAATTAGAGGAGACATTGAATAAATGCAGAAAACAGGTGGGCTTCAGTGGAGTTTGATCTCCTCACCTACCATAGCAGCTGGCAGCTGTTTCGGGCGCCTTGGCCAAAGTGGAAGGGCGGAGGCCCCGCGGTGGTGCCTGAGGATGATGGCAGACGGGCCCTGAACCTTCTGGGTGCCTGGCGGGCAGGGCGTGCGGCAGTTGGAGGTGGCAGTGTTTCTGTGGAAATACGGCCCCAGCATTAAATGCCCTGTGGCTTGCAAGCGTCTCACGGTCGACCCAAGTGAGCGTGTCCTCGTCCCCTAATGTAGCTCTCGCTGCCTTGTAGCTGAGGATGTCTGCTGAGACCGGGTGTCCCATCTCTGATGGCTGCCTGCCAAGTTACCACTTCTGCCTTTGGGGTGGTCCATTTTTGAAAGCTCAGTACAGTTTTAATATGCGTCAACGGTAGGAGTCAGAATTTTTTTTTACTTCTAATTCTGCTACTGAATTGCTCCGAATTTAGGTAAATCAGCTGGTCATTATTTTTGTTTAGTGCCTTTGATTCTTACGTTATAACCTTGTTCACAGGGAAATGATATGGATTTATTAAACATTTTCAAAGCATTTTGCAAAATTTTCACTCATTTTAGTGGATGAATTTTTAAAAATCCCAGTATGTGCCATGATAGATAACTGCTTCGAACATCATAATTGAGTGTATTTGGAAATACGCTCGTATGTTGTGCGCTGACTATACTTGGGTTGTTCTGGTTCTCCTGCCCCTATGTAAATGGAAAGGTGAGACTTGCTTAATACAGAAAAAAGGGTTGATTATGATTACGTTTTCTAAACAGTGAAAAAATGACAAGACCCTTATTGTGGTGGGTTCAGAATAGTTTTAGTTCATTTTTTAAAATTCAGTTGCAGTTTGACAATAAAGAAACAATTTGCTGTGCTTTATTTAAATGTGAATTCTAGGTTCTTTTTCTAAATTACAGATGTAATTACTGTTTTTAAAACTTATTATTTCCTGAGCAGTTTGACATTCATGTTTACAGATGAACTATTATGTGTGATCTTAAATGTTCATAGGTGAGTGACAGACAGGAGAGCATGGTTTTATATTTGGAGTTGCTTCTGAAGAACTGAGAAACTGGATAAACACTCCAAGAACACCATTTTGCAGGTTAAAATGAATAGACATTTCTTTGAGGTGAAGGTTGTGTGGAGAGTGGAGAGTTGTAGTGTCAGGTAGACTAGCGTAGTGCGCTGTGTCTGTTCGTATTGTACGTGCTGCCAAGGACTGTTCTAAAGTTTGGTTTTATTAATGTTGGTACTTGGTTGACATCGTTTGAGGAAGCTGAACCACATGGAGAAGGAAGAGTTACTCGAAAACACTGTTGTTTCTCAAACTCAAAAAGATAAACGTTGAAAGCAGCCATTTTTCTTTTTTACCACTCATATTAAACGCGTGCCAGACATTACAGGAGAACTTGGCTGAAATTGTTCATTATGATGTATTTTGATAAGGACATTTGACATTTATCTGCACATCGTGTCATTATGTTTGGAATTCTGCTTTGTGTTGACGGTGACCGTGACAGCAGTTACGCGTTTCCTGAGCACGTCTGGCCAGTGCCGAGCGTTGTGCTTGGTGTTCCATGTCCTAATGGTCTGACTTGAAATGTGTTGGTCTACGACGCTGTGAAAGTGGTAACGCATTCAGTAGAAACTGGGTAGGGCACGTTGTGGCGTCCGGTAGGTTAAGTGCTTTCTGAACTGAGACATTTTCGATTTACAGTGGGTTTCCCAGGAGGTGACCCCATCGCAGGTCGAGGAGCCGTCTGTACGGCATTGTTAACCCCCCCAGTGGCCCCGCCAAGCAGTGAGCATTGTCATCCTTCGTAGAGGAGGAAAAATGCTCAGAGGGATTCTGTGGTTTGCCCACGTTCATCCAGCTACTCAGTTACTTGGCTCCGCCTTGCCTAAATCGTTTTTATTCGTAATGTTCTCAGTAGGACAGTGTTTTACAAGGTTTTGCCAATTAGCCAAGATAAGTTTTCACTACTTACTTTAATCCTAGATAATAAGGCAGTCTAGTGTGATTAAACGAAGTCTTGTATTGGAAAGCTAAGATATGGTGAGAACTAATGCCTGCATTATTGCTTTGGGGGTTTATGGATTGAATAGATTTATTATTTTCCTTTGAGCGCCTCAAATAAACAATTTTTAAAAACACTTAACAGATGGGGGCAGCCGGTCAGCTGGTTAGAGCCGTCAGCTGGTTAGAGCGGTCAGCTGGTTAGAGGGCAGTGCTCTTAACAACAGGGTTGCCACTTGTTAACAACAAGGTTGCCAGTTCGATCCCCGCATGGGCCACTGAGCTGCGCCCTCCACAACTGGATTGAAACAACTGCTTGACTTGGAGCTGGTGGGTGGGGGTGGGTGGGAGGACCCACACTTAAAAACCGAAAACAACACTAACAGATTACATTTTATCCCTTGCTAGCTGTTGTCTAAGTGTTCTTTTAACAACATGTTTGTCAGGTTGGGCTTTGGGCGTTGTTGTAAGTTTTATATTATTTTTGAAATCTGCAGTGCTGATGGCGGGGGCTGAGTCCCAGATAACAGAGCTCCCTCATTTGGTCTTCCTGGTGATTGCAAGAAGCCAGTGATGGTCAGCTTCCTCTTCTGCAGTGTTGGTCTGTTGAGAATGGCCAAATGTTGAGAATTTCTGAAATAAATAGAATTTTTTAAGTTGCCATTGAACTGAGAATTATGGATCATGAACATATTTTAATTAACATATACTCTAAAAATTAACTCTAGAAATTGTAAGTACAATTCTGATTTGTTTGTGGATATAATTGGGTGAAATCGTGTTTGTTGTTAGTTTCTTTCATTGTCTTATGACGTGACACTAATAAAAGATAGGGGCTTTTGTTTTGTTTTGTTTTGTTTTGTCAAATGCTCACTGGGGGATGCATAGCTTTTTATATTTTCCTTTTTCCTTTACGAGGAAATCATTTGAACTGTTTGAAGTAGTCAGTATTTCTTAAGAGGTTTTGTTTGCTGATAAAGCTGTTCCTATTCTAGCTGCTTGACTCATTCCTGAGAAAAAGCATGAAAGGAAGCAAGAACGAAAAGAAGTTGCCCTAACCTGTCCATGTGTGCTCTTGAATTTTCCTAATGAGGGGCAGGGGTTGATTTCTTCATTGTATTTATCTCACAGTAAAGTCTTCAGAATATGTGTGTATAACATTTTTAGAACTTCTTGAATTTTTAACAAAATGTTGAAAGTTTCTACCTGAAACTTGTACTGAGAGTTCTTTATTCTGTTGTTCCTTTAAGATTTAGTAAGTCCCTATCAGCCCTCCCTCCCACCCCCACGCCTCAAACACACGTCGTCGGCTAGTCAAAACTGCTGTGTAGTAATCTGTTTTCATTTTTCAAATTTCTTGGGCATTTTCCTTTCTGTTCTACCCTGTTCTCTAAAAATTAGGAAGCAGTAACGTTTAAAAGGTTAAAACTTGGTGCATGTATTAAGGGAAAAAAGTCCTGAGGGATTATGGGTAAGAGACTAGAAAATTTTCAGCGTTCAGAAACATTATTGTAGCCGTTTACTCTTCTCAGTTTTGTGTTTATGATCCTGAAATTTAAAAATATTTTTGATGGAAGTGTTAATCTGGTAAATGTTGTATAGTTATTTTAAAAGTACTGTATTAATATATTTTTAATACACAAAGAATATTTGAATGATTTCAGAAGCAAGAGATGTGGTCTAATGATAAATATTGTATGTGTGTGGTGTATAAAAATACTAATTTCTAAAATAAGAGTATGATATCTAAAATCCTTGCTAATTTGATACTTTCAAAACTTTCACTTTTATGTTTTTATTGGTTTAATCAGTGTCTGAATGACCGAAACCTAATTTCACTCTTAATGAATTAGCTGTGTATTGCCAGTTATGTATAGTTGCAGAGGATTGTCTTTGCTTTGGTTAAAAAGAAAAGCAGTCAATACAACAGGTTAAAATCTTCCCCTCCTTAATTTCTGTTAAAGCTATAGTGATAAAGTCTTTTTTCTTGTACTTAGAATCCTAACTCTTGATGCAGTCTTTTGTAGGTTTCCTAAGACATCACATGCCACAAAAATGAAGGCAAACTGGTTTGTTCACCCGTGTTTAGAACCCCTAAACCAAATTATGTGCGGTGTCTGAAGTTGCAGTGCGGTTTAGACTGGGCAGCAACTGATTGCCATGCCTTTTGTTCTTTGGCTTCTTCCGTTCAGTTGTCATTCTCTTGCCAATTTGAGGGGTAGAATGTGCCTTTCTGGTCCTGTAGACTGTATTTTTTGTTTTTAACATATGAGATTGTCAGAAGCTGTTTTTCCATGGAATAAAGAGACTGCTGGTTTTACGGAGAATGAGGTCCCTGTGAGGACCCAGGGCTCCCCTGCCCCCCCATTTTCTGTGGTGGCACCTGCGCTGTGAACGTGATATTTGGCACCAGTGGGGACCTGAGTCTTCTATGCCTCTCCACCAGGTTCAGGCTGCAGGCAGCACGTGCCGCTGGTTAGCTGCAGTTTTCATTTTTTCCACATGGAACAATCTTCTCTGTTTACACATTAGAGATTGTAATTTGGTAGGATTTACACTGGAGTTGAAATTGCAGTTTCCCTCTCACTGGCATCCAAAACAAATAATAAAAAGGAATAACTATCAACAGTCTCACTTTTGGTTGGAATTTTGAACAGGGACTTAAAATTCCAAATTTGCTTGTTTTCAATTTTATTAGCTGCTAAATGTATCATCACAGGAAATACCTTTTCCTTGCTAGGTGTGATCATAGGAATATTTCATAACAACATCAAATTTGAAGCTGAATAAATATCTATTTGCAGTTTTGATTCCTTCAAAATGATAAATTCAGGCTAGAAAATAAATCACTGTCTGTATGCCAAGGTAAATTAAATTCATGGTTGCTGTAGAGTGTAGAAAATAGAATCAAGAAAAGTTGATGCTTAGCTAGTTCTGACCCTCCTCAGTTTTAGAGAGAGAGGGCTTCTAAATCTCATGGACAATTATCAAAAAGTGTGTGGAATTGGTCAACTTTGTTTTCATAGTGAACGATTGTTGTAACCGTTACTCCCCTCACCCCAACTACAACTTCAATTTCTATGCTAAAGCACATGAAAAACAAACAACTACCCAAAGTTTTTACTAATGGGGTGGAAGTATCCTGCTCGGGCTTCACTATTCCTTCTGTATTAAATAAACTTGATCGGTGCTTTGCAAAGGGATAACTTGTTTAAAATGAACCTGAAATATGTGTGTATGTTGGGTAGAGAAAACTGCTGCCCCAGCTCTGCCTTTGGTGCTGGGAGCTGTACCCTATGTGGATTTGATTGTGACATGCTGGCACATACCCTGGGAATTACGAGGCCAGATTCAAATCCCAGTTCCACCAGTTAGTAGCAGTGTGGCTTTGGATGGGTTACTCTCTTTGTCTTGATCAGTTTACCTATCTGTAAAATGGGGACAAGACCTATCTTGCAGGGTTGCTGTGAGCCTTGAGCGAGAGCCTCATAGGAACATGTGTGGCACACTGACCTCGGTTCATTCCATTGTTATTGGCGGGCACTGGCAGAATTAGTTCTGTGATAACACTGCCTGACCTTTTTATCTTACCATGGCACTTTGGGATTTTAAAAAGAATGAACAGTTTCAATATCTAATGTATCCTTTTAAAATTCATACGTGAATGAAGTAGATTGCAAATTAGGTAAGAGGGAAGAGCTGCTTTGGATTTGCAACTGGACACACGTCACGAGACTGGATTATGCCTCAGGTGCTAGACACCTGCTGCTCTTCTAAAAGCTGTCTTGTTTCACTAGTTACCCAAACGAGGACACCGGTGGCTGTATAGGTTGGTAGATTAGATAACTCTTGGAATTTGATTCGTTGCACGGGCCTGCACAGAAGTAGACATGTTTCTCTATTTGCTAGTTGCCCAAATGGTTTACTATTTTCTTCCTGCTCTTCTCTTACACTGATATGCTCCAAACCACTCATGGCTCTACTGTTACAATCAAATTTTAGGCAGGTGACATTTTGGATGAATTTTGGATACATTTTCTTAGATGTTAAATTATCAGACAGCCTTGAAAGTAACTGTGTGGGAGCAGTTTCAGTGCCATATGTGATAGGTAAGGAAATCTTGTCAGTTTACATTCTTTTGCATGTGAAATCAGGAGGAAATAAAAGTGAAAGAGCCATTTTCTTAGAAGTTACTGATTAAGATGACGATGCCAGTATGAAGGAAACAAATGTCCTGATTATCTGTGCAGCATTTTTATTGAGCAGGCTGCGGATTCGGCGGTTTTTCAGGGATCACACAGGAGTATTCCTGTCGATACACACATTACAGGAACTCACCACTCGACTTTGTAATAATGTAGGCGGTCCCTGAGCCCCCATATTTTGTGTTTGTCAATTTGTGACTTTCTGAGGATGGGAGCCTCAGGTGTTACGTGATTTTCAAAGGGGTCTTAAGGCTTCTTCCCCCAAAGATTAGGACCCCCTGAAGTATGAACTAGTATGTTTAATTTTAAAAATTAAGCAGAGACAGCAGCAATAAAATCAGTGGGTTACAGACTTAAAAAGTGAAGTGTACTCACAACTGCTGTTTGAGCCTTTATAATACATGTTGATGGGGACATTAGTGGGTGTTTGCCAGCATTCTGTCTTCTCTCGGTTAAACTTCTGTCCTCGTTGGATTGTACATTTCCATAATGATATCTGGGTGGGATCGTGTGAATTGATGTAGAACAAATGAACGAAACAAATGGGTGAGTTCGGAATTGTTAGTGGGAGCAGCATGTCATTGTCTTCATAAGAAGGAACATATGCTGACAATTTAGACTTGTAGGCGTGGGGTTTCTGTAATTTGTGTAGTAGAGTCTACTGTGGCTAATCCTTACAATGGATTCATTTATTGAGTCTGTCAGACACTGGGCAAAGTTCTTTATCTACATCATCTCACTTTCTCTTCTGGACGACAGTATCAGGTAGTTATCAGCAGTGTCATAGTGAGTTGCCATCTGCCCTGAACAGGATTATTTCTCATTAATCCAGTTGTGGCCCAAGGTTGCGCGATCAAGTTTCGGGTTTGTGAATTTCAGTTATTGTGGGCTTCTGTTCTTTGAGGACCTGTTTTATTGAGTGCCACCCCAACACCTGGGAGGGAGAGGAGAGCCCAGTCCAGGAGTGTCTTGCTTTAGTTAGGGTCAGCTCTTTGCAGGGAAGATGTGTGACCCGGGGGACACAGGAACCTTGGGGAAGCAGGTAAATCAGTGACTGGGTTGAGAGTTGAGCCCTTGCCTCCCAGCGTGGACACTGGACGAGGAGGCAGCTGTGCTTCAGACCATAGCTCTTTGTAAGCCCTTCCTTTCTGGGGGAATTATTGTACCCCCATATTGCGAAAGAGAAGCAGCATCATCAGTGCAGGACAACATGGGGCAGTCCCTGGAGACCAGCACTGAGTAAGATTCAGTGTTTCTAGAAGGCTGCGATCTCAGTGCTGGAGCCTGCTAGAAAAGCTGGAGGGCGGGACCTGAGGAGTAAGGAGGGCCCCTGCAGCTCCCTGGGCGTCCTGCTGCGCCTGCTGGGTGGCTTTTGACTTCACGTTCCCCACCCCCATCTCTCTCTCTCTCTTTATATCACGTTATGTCTCTTTCCCTCCCTTCCTTTGCCTTCTCCCCTCTGGCCTGCTTTCTTCCTCCCTCCTTCTTTCCCTTCCCTTAAAAAATTTTTTTTTAATGAAATACAGCTTTTCGGGGACATTTTTTCCACTCAAAATTTGCTCTTGTTGACATTGGTAGGGTCTTTCTTCAAAGGGGCTTGCTTTCCCCAAAGTTAGACATACAACTTCAAATTTAAATTCCTTTGGGGCAGACATCTTTGTAGTAGAATATAGGAATTCCCTGTAGCTCTTCACAAAGTGCCTTGTAGATAATAAGCACCAAGAAAATTGATCAAAATTCTTCTACTTCCCCATTATTCCAGAAACTTGACAAAATATGTAGGGGGAAAAATTTTAATCTAGCAAAAATAGTGAGCTTGGACTAAATTTGAATAGTACTGTAGTCTGATGTAGGCTAGTATTTCAGAGAATGAGATGTGTTAAGTAGGCTAGGCATTTGCTTTTAGGTGGAGATGTATAAAAAAAAATCTAGAATTGAATCTAAATGTAATTTTTATTTAAAAAATTACTTTGTTTACCTTTTAGTTTCATTTCTGCTTCTTGAGTCTGAAAGGTGGCTTTGGCATTTAGTTTGGAGTTTGTCAAAGGTGAGTTGGTGCCAGCTTGTGCGCATGTGTCAGTGCGGAGCCGGCTACCCCTTCTGGAGTGACTGGTACTCCAGTTCCTGAGCAGATAGAGGCACAGCTGCTGGCCGGAAGGGGCTGGAGGATGGTCGAGGTCTTGGACACATGGGAATGAGATCACCTAGCTGTAATCATGATGGGTCTTAAAAATGATCCTGGAATGAAAGTGTCTCATTTCACGGTAAATTCAAGGGACTAGGTAGTTTAGTATTATCTCTGTAAGTTCTCTTGTTTTTATAAATGAATTTCTTAAACCTCTACCAAAATATGGCATATTCAAATGCCATTGTCTAATTTTTGCATTTTAGGAGAAGCAGAATAAAAGCTAGTGGAACGGTGATCATGACGATCACAGTTGACTGCCAAAACATTGACCCTGGCTGGAGACCTGGGAGGCACTCAACATGATTGTTTCAGTTAGATTTCTGATTAAATAATGATGGGTGCAATAACCAAGTGCAGCGAAACAAGAAGATTAGGAGGCGTGTGGCTGTTCAAAAGGAGGAGACAAATTAATTGTTTTGTTTGAAGTAATGCTATGCATAGGAAAAGAGTTGAAGGGTATACACCAAAAGCTAAGTGGTAATTTGAATGCTTAATCAGTTTTGACTATTTAATAATGTCTGTTATGAATATTTTAAATCTCTTAAATTTTTGTAGCCTCGTGTCTTGTGGATTGGGAGTTTCAGAGGATAGGGTTTTTTCCCGGACACTTATACTGGGATGTACAGGTAGAAGTTGGAAAACAAATACTTCAGCAAGACATTTTGCTGTGCAGACAGAGGAGAAAGTCGGGCCTTCTCCAAATTGTACTTTTATAAAATTACATATGGTCATCTCAACCAAGAGAAACACTTTCAGCTTTCTCATTAATTTTGCACTTGTAGGTATTTTTTAAAAATCTCTCATATAATTTTTGCATAACATAACCAACTGTTTATCGAGAAAACCTAGAAAATACGACCAGGTAGGGGAGCAGGTACTGTACCCTCATCAGCATCTCATCAGTGGGGCCACCTGCCAGCGCCTCAGTGTGGGCCTCTCAGTTTACATTCATGGATACACTCAGGCTGAGTTTATTAACCAGTGATGTGGTTTGACCATTGTCCCTGTGAGCATTTCTGAAAACAAATGTAAAGAATGAATTTTCAGTGTTCCTTCACAGAGTCTATCTAGATTTTACTTCCTAAAAATATTTTTAAACTAAATTTCGTAGTTAAGTCATCTGGAATACAGTACTGTAAAAGTTATCATGGGCTATGAGACGGAAAAAATGGCTTTCCTTTTAGTGGGGACTAACCAGTTCTCAAGGGTGTGGCTGTCCCCTCTGTTGTAGGGGATTGCCAGGCACTTGGAAGAAACCCCCTCCCCACGCAGTTCCCGTCCTGGTTGGTTCGTCCACGAGGGACGGATAAGCTGAACTTGAATGAAGTCCTGTACTTCGTCGTCGCCAATGCACTTTTTATGAGGAAGGTTTTCAGACTTGAGATGTTTTTTCCCTGAAAATCCATGAGAAGAACCCTGGAAATTAAAATAATTATAAAACAACAGGCGAGACACTTGTTTAAGTTTCAGAGGTATTGAGTTGGTCTCTAAAATCATTTTGTTTATGCCTCAAGATCTTTTGAGGTTGTAAAGAGCATAAGGAAATTTAGTGCTTTCTTAATCTGAATTTACTGAAGTTTATTTCTAGTATTTGGAATTACCCAGTCAAAGCCACTAAAGCCCGTTTTAGAGAAATTAAAAACGCCCTTCAGATATGCTCCCATCAGCCTGACATTTGGAGGAGCTGGGAGCCGGAGCCTCGCTCGTGGCAGCCAAGGCTGTGTAGCAGGACCAGGCATTCCAGGAATTTATACTGAGATCTGCAGCACCACAGTATCCAGAACTTTTCCATTGTTTCTGTTGGAAGCAAAGCCTAGAGCCCTGTTTTAATACCATGAACAACTTAAAACTGGAGAGGTTTTGTTTTTATAATTTGCCTCTAGGTTACAGACAGTTCTTGGTAAGTTTAGCTACAAAAAAACCAAAAAGATTTGAAATTATACCGAAGGAGCTTAACAGATTTTTTTTTACTATGAAGTACATTTCGCAGTTACTTTACATGTAAAAGAAATCTATAGATCGTGTGTAGTGTATTACTTTCATAAACACCAACTGTAACGGTGTGTTACTGCTTCCGATTTCTCTTTCAAACACCTGGATGATAGCCTAAGGCCCCGAGTGGCTTGTTTACCCACTGATCTCACCCTGGCCTGCTGTGAGGGCCACTCTGGTCATCTGATGAACATGTCCACCCCCTGTGCTGTTCTGTCAGTCCTGCTGCCCCCGGTTTCCCGATTGTCCTGTCAGTGGCTTTTGATGACCAGGGTACCTAAGTCAGTGTCTTCTTTTTTTAAAGTGTACGTTAGGTATTCAGATGGACTGTCAGTTCCTTGTGAAAAACTTACATGTCCATTTCCAGCTTCTCTCTGCTCATCCCACCCACTGCAGAATGGTCACCAGCTGTCAACAGCTGCGCCGTAACTCTGACTGCCCTGTACCAGCTCACACACAGCATCATTTTGGTCATTCTTCAAGCAGACAACTTTGTTGTTTCCCAGTGAGTCACTTTCCTTACTACCGTATCTGTCAGAGTGCGTGGGTTTTTTTTTTTTCAATTCTGTAAAAAGTCGTTGAACATGAACTTCATGCTTTTTCCCCAGTTAAGCTTTTCTTGCTTTCAGAACTCGGACTTACTTCCCTAAACCAGACACCCCTGTGCTTACATCAGTGCCATGCTGGCCTGCTGTCCGAAAATCACACCCTTGCTTTCAGAAATTCAAAGGAATATATAACACCTTTAAGTATTTATGTTGATTTTCTCAAACTTGTCTGAAATACACATGGCACTGTTAATTCTCTTTTTTAAGGGTGAAATTAGAACCCAGAAAGTCACTAACAAGGGTGCTAGAACACAATGAATAGAATAATGAATTGGGTGGGAATAAAAAGTCTTAGTTTTGTTACAAACTTGCTGTGAGATTTAGGCAATTCATGTAATGAGATAGAACTCAGAGAGGTGTGTTTGGGAAGCCGACGGAGACCATCTTTAAAGCTGCTTTTGCGCCAAATCTTAGCCACCTTCTCTCTCTTACCTTTCAGTGAAACCCTTAATTATTCCATGTCTATTCCATTCTCTAAGGTAATACCCTCAGCTTAGCTGAATACTTTGTAGAAGCCTTTCTTCAACCTCGTATGAAAGCGTGCTTCAGGTTCCTATGAGGGACCCTCTCATTTAGGGGTAGGAAGAAGAGGAAGATTTTACGAAAGAATGGTCACAAAAGGAGGAGATTCTAGATGATAGTGCCCGAAGGCTGGGGAGAGCAGTTTTAAGAATGTAAGACCCACCAGGCTGTCAAACGTGAAGGAGAAACTTGGGGCAAAGGAAGGCCAGAGAAGTTTTGGATTTTGTAATTATGTGATCCGAGGTAACCGTGGGAGGTGGAGTTGCAGTGGAGTGGAGAGGAGGAAAGTCCAGGTGCAGGGATCCAGGGCTGGGTGCAGTGGTGAGGACCTGATGGCCACAGGCACGACCCAGCTTTTGGGGAGCTGGTGTCTGTCCCTGTGCAGGGCAGCCCATCTCCAAGACGTCTCGTGGAACCGCTGTGCCGCTCGCGGGTGGGGCCCTGCCTGGTGTGGAGTCAGCTGGCTGTCTGAGTAAGGTGGTGAACTCCCAAAGATTGGGTTGTCCCGTCTCCGTGCACTGAGACTGAATTCGGGTTTATGCTTGGGAATCGCATAGCTCCCCAGTGAGGAGGCAGCGCATGTCGAGTTTCGTATGGTTCTAAATTTAATGTCTGTAAATCACCAAATGCATGAGCCTTCACTGTCATGATGAATTTTTAATTTAACTTGAACAGGCATCTAGAATTTTGCATTCCCTCTGATGCGTGGACATTTTTAAGTGAAACAATATTCTCTAGAATTTCCTAGTGTTTGTCCACTTTATTAGAAGAGTAGAACATAGTCCCGAACTTATTCATGTGATGCTTGAGGCAGTTTGGGTTTTGCTCCTTGCAGCCCAGGCAGCAGCAGTATAATGCTGCATTGTCTTTACAAAGTGGTCATTATGGCTGTCAGGTTTCTCTGGATGGCAGCGACTTCACTAGAAAATCCCATTTTATGGATACTGTTAATGGTGAATCATATTTGCTTAGATTGGGTTCTGTTGACTGATACTTGTTTCTAGCATAAGATAAAATTGAAATGGAAAAAAATTTGCATCTCAATTTGATGGTTCCTTTTTCTATAAATGCAGAGGAAGTCTTTGTACTAAACACTTTCATTTGCCCTTGACAAAGTGAAATAATGGGTATAAAGTGCTTTGTAAAAGAATAAGAGACTCATTATGCCATTTTTGGTCTCAAGAAATAGATGTAGCAGAAAGAGCACTTACAGCGTTATCATCCTTGGGTTTTAATTCTGACTAGAGTTTGAGCAGATGACTTCGCATCTCTGGTCCTTGGGTATCTGTAAACTGAGAGGCATGGATGGGACTTGGGAATCTTCTAGCAGAGTGGTACGTAAGTGCTAAGAGCTTCAGTTTTACAACCTGGGCATGGCACAGACCTGCGAGTAAGTATATCACATCCTATCCCCAACTAAGAGCACAAGATTTTTTTTTTTTTTTTTTTTGGTGAAAACCTTGGTGCTAGATAACTGCTGTTTTCCTTCTGTTTCATTCAGTTTTCTTCATCTTTATGTGTGTATTTCTTTTCCTTATATGCACAGTTTTGTCCTGTCCTTCATTATGTTCTTTGTCATTTCCATTTCACTTTCCTTGTGTTTCATTCCTGTATCTTTCTTGTTTAGAGCAAGTGGAGCACGCAGCTGGCAGTAGCCTCTGTGTAGGACCCTTCAGGAACCTGATGGTAAGTGCACACGTGTACTTACCAGGCTCCCAGCGGGCTCTGCGGGACCAGCTCTCGAGGCGCCTCCTGCCTCACAGAAACTAACAAGTGTCTTGTCCCCTTTGTAAAAGTTGTCGTTCAGGTTATTTTTGGTTATAGGCTTGTTTGTGTTTTTCCTTTAATTTGATTACATGTAGAATAGAAACCAAGTATGGGGAAGGAGGGCGGCGGAATGTACTGATTTAAGGAAATGTAGTAGGTTCCACCCCTGTTACTGCAGTATTTGGCTTTGTGAGTGACCCTACCCGGACCTAAGTGAGTCAGGACACCCAGCTTCTCATTGCTGCCCCTTAGACTGAGGAATCCCTGTGGGGCCCTGCTCTGCAGTTTCTCTTGCAAAATAGCAGGGAGGAAAGGTGATTTCAGTATCTCCTTGTATCTCTGTGGTTCTCATGGGAAGTAGCTCGAGTGTTAGATGGTTCTGATAAAGACTGAGAAAATCGTCTCGTGTCACATAATCTCAGTTCCATGAATGAAGATAGATTCATGAGAGATGATGTGTTTCCATCATAAACTGAGTCTATCAGTCATCACCAAAAGGTACTTTGGAGGTAAATTTAATTGTTCTATTCCTTCGTCTTGTAATAAATGTACAGATTGCAGAGCCCCATATGTCTTTAGTGACCCATGCTTGTGTCCAATATTAAATCGGTTTATCCCAGTAGTTCTTAATCTGGAGAGCTCCCCACCCCCATCCAGGCATTGGGCCATGTCTGGAGACTTGTGCTTGTTACAGCCCTAAGGGCGGTGGTGCTACCCCTGGCTGGGATCTAGTGGTGGGGGTCGGGCGCTGCTCCACATCCTCCGAGCCTCAGGCAGCCCCACGGCAGCTTGATCTGACCCCGTGTCACATGTGCTACGGTGGCGATGTCCTGGTATCCGGCCTGTAGCAGCCTGTGGTGGGAAAGTTGTTAGCCTTCTGAATAGGATGCAGATGTCTCCACCACAAGTGACTTCTCTTCACAGGGAGTCAGGGTTTCCTGGTTGTGGTTTTGACAGAGGGCAGTGGTGGCGGCCAGGCACTTGTCACTGGTTAGGTTTGCTGAGTCCAAAAATAGACGTTTGACATCTAGTGTCAATTAGGTGTTTCTTTTAGGCAGGGAATGAAACTTTAAATAGCACTTACACCTTTTAGTAAATCCGTGATATCATTCTGAGTACAGATTAATGAATGGTATTATTAAAGTTGTACTTTGCTTTCTTATATGTCTAGAAATCTCATACTCTTTACTTATTGGCCAACTTGAGCAGTTGCAGAAAATCTTTGAATTGCTTTTGCAAGGGATTGTATTGACATTTGTATTTCTGTTAAATTTTACAGTGTGACTTTTTAATGTATGTAAAGTTTATGCATAAGAAGGCAAGATTTAGACCGTATCTCCATTTTCATGTTTTTCGAAAGCTTCTACCTGCACAAAATAGAAAGTAAGAGTCAGTTAGGAGAGGGTCATATTCTTTGGCCCGTTAAGGGTACGTGAGGTGCTGATGTCCTATGACATGTCTTCATCCAGGGAAAACCTTTTCTGAATGCAACTTTTGAATTAAGCGTCTGAGGGCAGCAGGAGCCCCATGACACGGATCTGAGGAGCCGGGAGCTGCACGACTCGAGCGGTTACATGAGGACCCAGTCATTGGTGTTTGCGTTGTTTACTCCCCGTAATCTGATGGACTGGGCGCCACACATGGGAGGGCATGTGTCATGGTGAGGATAAGAAAACTGGTTGAAAGGATTAGAATCCAAATTCCCTTAAGCATAACTGGATTCCTCAGGAGCCCATGTCATCATCAGATTGACGCTGAGTGCCGTTGACAAAGGGAGAAAGACTGGAGAAAGGGAGAAAGAGGAGGCGATTTCTTGCAGCGTGATGTGACGTGTTTGCATGGCCTTGCCCCTTGCAGAGGGGATTGGTTCATGATCCTTCCACCTTGGAGACATGAATTGACCTCTGCTCTCTCCACACCAGCATGTGGTTCCAGTGAAGTCATGCTTGTGTCCTGAGTTCCATTTTAGCTGCCTGTGGAAATGAATGGACTGATAGGAAACTTATCTTGAGTGAACTCCTACATAGTAGTTGCAGAAAACTTCCGTTTTCTTATAAGCTGAAGATTCAGGGATTTAAAATTTGTTTTTGAAGACTAACATTAAACGGCTAGTTATTAACTATTTTATACTTCTTCTCCTATGGTAGCTCTTAAATATTTATCAGAATATGGTGGTATTTGGGGGATTAATATTTGCTTTGTTGTAATTGATGTTTCTATTTTTAATCATCATGATTTTTGCAATGATATTTTATGTCTCTGACCCCGTTTTTCATGTTATCTATATTTTAGTTAATTGTGCTGCTCTCTGGTGAGCAGCACAATTCTTGGGTAGGGAGAATGCCATTTCTGGGAAGCTGGGAGTGGTTTCTAGTTTGTAATTTTACCAGTTCAGAGAGAAAGGTGGCAAGAGGCTTGCTCCGAAAGAGCAGGGACAGCTCTGGGAACTTTTGAGGCCTGGTTAAAGAGAGCATTGAAGAAAGAGAAGGAAACTGTTTGGGAAAGATGAAGAGGAACTTACTCTGAATCTGAAAACGGAAAAGCAAAAGCTACCAGGCACGGAAACTTAAAATGTAAAAAATGGCACAGAAGGATCACAGAGTCTGGTAAAATCCCCAAGACGGGGCTTCTGTGCCTTCGGTGGTAGTACCTTCTGCAGAGAATTGTTTTTCCTGCTGAGTATCTTCGTGACTTGAACAGCTCACTGTTCCAGCTTGTCAGAAATGTGCTCATTTTTATCTTATCTTCTGAACTGTGGTATCAATTGGAATGCAGTTAGTGTGTCCTGAAGTCCATCCTCCAAATTGTTAATGAAATACTGAATTCTATTGGACCCACCAGAGGCGAGTCCCTCAGGACGCTGAGTGCTGTCTCGGCTGACAGGGAATTATTCATCCTCATGCTGCATTCGATGTTTGAGCCATTGTGCACGTGTGTCCTTTGCAGTGCAGCACAATCTCTTTCTCTTGCTTTACTTTGACAATTATCGATATTTAATGTTTTCCGCTGATGTGCTTCTGACAAATAAGCAGACTTCTGCCAGTCCCTGTTATGTGTGTATTGAAACTCAGTGCTGTTACCTAATTTTCCTTTGACACCAATATTGCTAACTTTTCTAGAAGATACAGTGGTACCTTGGTTTTCGAATGTAATCTGTTCCGGAAGACCGTTCGAGTTCTGAAACATTTGAAAACCGACACACGGTTTCCCCATAGAAAGTAATGCAAAATGGATTAATCCATTCCAGACCTTTAAAATCAACCCCTAAAACTGCATATTTAGCATGAATTTTGCTATCTAATGATACCATCGATCCATAAAATTTACGGCGTTCGTAAACCGCAATGTTCGTCAACGGAGATGTTTGAAAACTGTGGTACCACTGTATTATCTGTTAGTTTGATAGCTATTATAACTACGAGGGAACTAATGACCCACATTCTCAGAAATACAGGATTAACAGGATTAATGGGTTTCTTTTTTTTCTCTGACATGACTTAAAAGTATTCACATTTATCATCTGTTCCTTTCTTTAGGAATTTGAACTGATAGTTGCCTAGAATTAGACAGTTTGCTGTGATTGGATTAGTAATTCACTTTCAAGAATTCAGGATAATAGTAAGTGAATGAATGAATGAATAAATACATATTGTGTTTCAGGGAAGAAAAAACCCCAGGAAAATAAAAACAAAGGAAACAAAACCGAAGACATACAGCTGAAGACAAGTGAGCCAGATTCCACTTCTGCAAATATGAGAGATTCTGTGGAAGGTAAGCTTGGGTATTGGGATTGGCATGATTTGGATTGTGTATCACCAGTTACTTTAATTTTGTATGTCTTTGGAATGTCCTTCTGAGAATCATCCAAGAACTCTTAAGGGTTCGACAGGAAAAGGGCCTCTACGTTTAATAGGGGGAACTGAGCTTCCCACATCAAACCTCCCCTTCAAAAAATTATTAAAGACCTTCCTTGTTAAAAATGAAAAGTATTCCCTGGTTAAAATAAAATGAAACATCCTATGTGTTGGCGTTTATAAATTCTAAAGTTCAAAACCATCAAAACAAAGCTATGGGGACAGAAGTCAGACTGGCAGGGACATGAGGTTTCTGGGGTGTAGTACTAGTCCATCACTGATGTGTGGGTGGGCACGTTGGTGTGTTTACTTGTTAAACATTTGGTCTTGCTCTATACTTACAATTTCTACACCTTAGGTATGTTTTTACTTCAGTTAAAAATTACTTATGTAAACACCTTTGATTTTAGATACCAGAATGAAAAATGTGAGAATGACAAGTGTTTCTGTTTTTTGTTAGAATATAAATTCCTGTTTTGGCGCTTGGTGTTTCTCCCCACAAAACTATTTTCTTTACGGTCTCTTCTGAGGGTTAATATTTTAGGTCCTCCATAATAGAAGAGCTGAGAGAGGCCTAGATTGAAAGTTAATCAGAAAGGCAGATGGCTGGGTGCTCATCGCAGTTGAGCCACCATAGTTAGGCTGCCATTGTTAGAAAGGAGGGAGCTATGTCTTAATTTGTTATGTGTCCGGTTGATGCAGAGACTGGAGCTTGCTCAAGAGTTGTTTATAGTGACCCAAAGAGGTGAATTTCAAAATGTAGGCAGTGACTCAAGAAACAATTGCAGGGAAAAAAGACCAACAAAGTATTTTGGATGCCTTTGAAGCTATTTTATTAGCACTGTTTGGGTGATGACATTTATAAAGGATTGTAATTTCCTGTGGCATTTTATGAAGCAAGAATAGACAAGTTTATTTCCCAGAGACTTATGAAAAGAAACTTGAGTTCTGCCTGTCGATAACAGATCTGTTAGGACATTTGTTTGAACAACAGCAACAAAAATACTAAAGAACCTCATTACTGTTCGTGGCAGGATTAAAAAAGAAAGTGTAGCAGCACTTCTCCACTTCAAAAATTCAAGGCAGTTACTTTTTCCTGATGTAACTAACATCAGGTTCCATGAAAAAAGACAATATTTACGTGTTGGTGGACTAGCTGGTCAGATGCAATTGGTCCTGTACAATGTGGTTGTCGGCTTCTGGATGTTCTGTGTGTCCTTAGCAAGTGGTCTATGTCCTGAGCAAGCACTGCAGACCCTTTCTTGTGTTCCCCAAACCTTCCTTTATGTTTAAAATTCAGCAGACCCTGTGGAGTGCGGACACACTTTGATGTGGGTCCTAATGGGTAATAGAGCCGGGCACGTTTTGGCTCGTGTTACTTCGGACGGTTTTAAATCTGGAATTGTTTACCGATCATAGGGAAGGAAATTTTTTTTTTTTTGTCATTAAAAGAAACCACAAATTTTGGCTAAAAATGAACACTGTAAAGAAATTCCTGAGCCTTACAGATGTTATTTTCATTGTTGTCTCATTTCAACATTTTTTAGCAACATGCTGGGTCTTTGTTGAAAATGTATTTGAAAACGGAGGTAGCTCCTGATTTGAAATACATTATCACCATCGAATGACTGGTTTCCCAGTTTGTGGAACACTCACGGAATTTATGAAATTTGTCTGGAGGAGGGAGGGCTGTTTTCTATTTAAAGGCAGAATCATCGTTGCTAGTAAGTGCAGCAACAGATGGGTAAAAGTAAGACTGATATTCCCAGCAAACAGCAAGATGGCTAGGGCAGAATAAGCGAGCTCTTCTCAATGTGCTGCATTTGCTGGGCTCGGGACATTGGCCTTTTCAGCCCCTGCTCCCTCCCTGTACACGGGTAGTCACTGGGTTTGTGACAGGGCTCTTCTCTCTCCACAGTCCGGCCACTTTTTTCTGCCTCTCCTGCTTTTTTCCATTTCCACCTCTCAGTGTAGGCAGCCATCCTCTCCTCTCTCATACCTCCGTGTCATTGTGGTGTGTCCTCTTCCAGCCCCTTAGCCACATCGCAGCCACGTCTCCCTCATGGCACTCTTCTGCCTTAAAGGACCTTAATGGGTCCCCATTGCCCCAGGTAAGTACAGCCTAGTTCACAGTGTGTGCTGTGTTTTGATTCCTCTTGTTACGTGCCCTTCAGTCCTTGCTACTTTTCTGTCCTTGACCTCCATCAGCCTGCTCAGCACTTTATCTAAGAAGCCACATCAGAAGTTCCTCTTCCGTGTTTCTGTAGCAACACGTACTTCCACAAGCGTATCATTAATCTATTTATAGTAGTGTTGCCTGCGTACTTGTATGTACCTCCTGTTAGAGTGACGCTCTCTGCGGATAAGGATCTTGACAGTCTTGTTCACCTAGTACTGGCATGTAGTAAATATTTGTCCAGTGCCTGGGGAAGAGCCGGTTAACAGAGCCGGCAGAAGTCTCATAGCTCTGCCTTTAACTCCCCAAGTATGTACAGTAAATGGGGACCGATGCAACCGAGACCCAGGTGGTACTGGAGAGAAAGCAGTGTCATGGACCTTCTCTGTCAGCATTAAATGTCATGTAATAACTCCTGTCTTAGAGGCCCCTGCTATCCCTGTGTTTTCTTCCAACTACTACCCCATTTCTCTGCTTTCCTTTGTAGCTAAACTTGAAAGAGTTGCTTATAGCCTCCCAGTGTCTCCCTCCTCCTCCCGTTCTCTGGGGCACTCCACTAGGCATTTGTCCCCAGTACTCCACTAAGACTGTTGTTGTCACGGTCACCATGCCTCCACCTTGGGAAATGGAGTGGTTCAGTTCTCAGTCCTCATCTTACCCAACCCGTCAGCAGTTCTAGACAAAGCGGATGGCTCCCTCCTTGAAACTTTCTTTACTTAGCCTAAGGGCCACCACTCTCTTGGCTCTCCACATACCTCACTGCCATTCCTCCGACCTCTGCTTACTGGAGTCATCTGGGGGACTAGCATCCTGACTTACTCTCCAGGTGAGCTTGTCCGGTCCCATGCCCCAATATCTGTTTCTGGTCGGAGGATTTGTACATTTCTAGACTCAGCCTCTCTGTTGAACTTGAGTTGTATATAACTAACTACTTAATATCTTTACAAGCACATCCAAAGGAAACGCTTGGTTTTCCTCCAACACGCACCCACACACAGACCAAACCTGCTCTCCTATCAGCCTTCTACCATTTAGTAAACAGGATCATTGCAGTTGCTGTGGAATCTCTCTTGACACCTCTCTCACCACTGCCAGTCCACAAGCGCATCTTGTCAGCCCGTCTCCAGAATCTATCCAGAGTCTGACCACTTCCCACCGCTTCCCCATGCCACCCTGCCCTCCTCCTGGAGGACGTGGCTCTTTTGTCTCCCTGCTTCCACCCTTATCTACCTGGAGCTTTCTGTCTTCTTCATTGCCGCTAGAGATTCTCTGGATTAGAAAAGTCAGTTATGTTATATTTGTCTGTTAGAACTTTCTGGTAGTTCCCTGTTTCACGCAGTCACGGCCAACAGCCTACACATTCCTGTGTGAGCTGGTTGCCTCTGGTTACCTGTCTGATCTCCTTTCCTCTCCTCTGCTCCTCCAGTCCCTCCCCCACCCACAGCCTTTTCAATGTCTCTTGCCCTTCCTTGAGCACATCTGGCAGGTTCTTGACTCCAGGTGTCTGCATTTGCTGTTTCCCCTATCCAGAGGGCTTCCCACCCCCAGATATTTGCATGATTCACTTTCTTTAGGTCTCTGCTCAGCTGTCACCCTACTAGTGAGTCTTCCCCTGAACACCGTCGCCGGGGTCAGGCTGGGTTTCTCCTGGGCCTAGAGACTCAGAAGTGACTTTAGATTGCTGTTCCTTCTTGAGGTGCTCCTGAGCGCTTAATAATTTGATCAGGTTTAGAAGGGATGCTCTCTGAAGTTTCTTTTACTTGAAAAAATTTTGACCACGTGATTCTGGAAAATGTCCTAGCTTCTAAATACGTAGTTTTTAGTCAAGAAAGAGGGAGAGAAGCGTTCCATTCAAGACAGACTGTAAGGAGCAAACCCGCTCATAGGTAGCAAATCTTCTTATTTCAATTTGGAATCGTGAGAAATTGGAATTCACAGCGAGTCTTCAGAAATTAAGTATCAGCTACTCCATCCAGCACAGTTTTAAGCACTAGAGTTTCTTTAAACAGAAATGTGTTTATATATGTGTGACCACACACACCAAAAAAATCTAAGCTCCATGTGACTCTGTTCATGTTACATCTCCTCACTGCCCAGTGTGTTGCCGGGTGCAGAGCAGGTACTCTGTAAATATGTGCCACATGAATGAATGAGTGAATGGAGAAATGGATTCAAATTCAGTACAACTTGATAAATGAGAATGTAGAGCTATTTGTTAATCATGATCTCACTTACACATTTTAAGTGACAAGAGAAATAACTTGAATAAATGAGAATTGATCATAAAGTGGCTAGTGTTGGCCTTCACCTCCATGGTTCTGCTTCCTGTGCTTCCTAGGTTCCAAAGAAGAGGACGAGAAGCCTTCCGCTTCAGCAGCTGAGCAGACAGCTATTCCTCAGGAGGCGGTCAGTCAGGATGTGCTTCCGGAACCAGGAGCCCCTCCCCCTGCCTGCGAGCCACAGGCAGAACCAGACAAGAAGCTGGAAGCAGCGCTCTGTGAGGGGAATGACCTGGAGGAAGAGGAAGAGGAAGAGGACGATGAGCTGGAAGAAGAGGGGGAAGAGGAAACTGACGTGCCAAATGAAAGTTCTGTGACGGAGCCAGAAATACGGTGTGATGAGAAGCTGGAAGATTTATTAGAAGAACCAAAAAACGCTTCAAAAGAAACTCTCGAAGATTCTCCAGAGGTAACACCCATTATTAAGATTCGCAAAAGTAAAGATGAGGCCAATGGTGACGTGTTTGGAACATTTATGTTTCCATGTCAGCATTGCGAAAGGAAGTTTACCACCAAACAGGGCCTTGAACGTCACATGCACATCCACATATCTACCGTCAACCATGCTTTCAAATGCAAGTACTGCGGGAAAGCGTTTGGCACACAGATTAACCGGAGGAGGCACGAGCGTCGCCACGAGGCGGGGCTGAAGCGAAAACCCAGCCTAACACTACAGCCCTCGGAAGAGCCAGCCGACGGCAGAGTCTCTGGCGACAGCGGCACTCCAAAAGGCGGCTCGAAGGCTCCCTCTCTTGGGCAAGACTGTCTGACCTTGAATTCAGAGAAAACTTCCCAAGAAATAGTCAATTCTTCTGTTGTAGAAGAGAACGGAGAAGTTAAAGAGCTTCATCCGTGCAAATACTGTAAAAAGGTTTTTGGAACTCATACGAACATGAGACGCCATCAGCGTCGAGTTCACGAGCGTCACCTGATTCCCAAAGGTGTGCGGCGAAAAGGTGGCCTCCTCGGAGAGCCACAGCCTCCAGCAGAGCAGGCCCCGCCCGCGCAGACCGCCTACGTTCCCAGCACAGAGCCGGAGGAGGAAGGGGACGCAGATGACGTGTACATCATGGACATTTCCAGCAATATCTCTGAAAACTTAAATTACTATATTGATGGTAAAATTCAGACCAGCAGCAGCACCAGTAACTGCGACGTGATTGAGATGGAATCCAGTTCGGCAGACTTGTACGGTATAAATTGTCTGCTGACTCCAGTTACAGTGGAAATTACTCAGAATATAAAGACCACACAGGCCCCCATCACAGATGATCTTCCTAAAGAGCCTTCCAGCAGCACAAACAGTGAGTCCAAGAAACGGAGAACTGCTAGTCCTCCCGCGTTACCCAAAATTAAGGCTGAAGCAGAGTCTGACCCCGTTGCCCCCTCATGTTCCCTGAGTTTGCCTCTTAGCATATCAAGTACAGAGGCCGTGTCTTTCCACAAAGAGAAAAGTGTGTATTTGTCATCGAAGCTCAAGCAACTCCTTCAGACCCAGGACAAGCTCACTGCTGCTGCGGGGCTTCCGACGCCCGAGATCCCTAAGTTGGGGCCTGTCTGTGTGTCCGCCCCTGCGTCCATGCTGCCCGTGAGCTCAAGCAGGTTCAAGAGGCGGACCAGCTCCCCTCCCAGTTCTCCACAGCACAGTCCTGCCCTTCGGGACTTCGGGAAGCAAAGCGATGGTAAAGCAGCGTGGACGGAGGCCGTTCTAAGTTCCAAAAAGCCCAAATTAGAAAGTCTTAGCAACTCTCCGGCGTGGAGTTTGTCTGGGAGAGACGAGAGAGAAACCGTGAGCCCGCCGTGCTTTGATGAATACAAGGTACCCAAAGAGTGGGCCGCCAGTTCCACGTTTAGCAATGTGTGCAACCAGCAGCCCCTGGATTTATCCAGCGGTGTCAAACAGAAGGCGGAGGGCACCGGCAAGACTCCGGTCCAGTGGGAATCCGTCTTAGATCTTAGTGTGCACAAGAAGCCTTGTAGTGACGCCGAAGGCAAGGAATTCAAGGACAGTCCCTTGGCGCAGCCCGCCTGCAGCACTGCGAAGAAGAGGAAACCAGCCACCTGCATGCTGCAGAAGGTTCTCCTCAGTGAATATAGCGGCCTCGACGCGCCCACAGACAGCCCCGCAGATGTGACCAGGAGCCCGAGTCCTTGTAAATCCCTGCGGCCCCAACCCGATGCTGCCCTTGGTCCTGACTCCAGTTCACCTGCCCCTGCTGTTGAGTCCCCACCTGATGTTTCTCCTTCATCTCCTGCCCTGCAGACAGCCTCCCTTTCTTCCGGGCTGCCGCCTCTCCTGGTCCCAACCCAGCCCTCCTCCCCTCCACCCTGTCCGCCGGTGTTAACGGTCGCCACGCCGCCCCCTCCACTCCTGCCTACGGTGCCTCTGGCAGCCCCCTCTTCCGGAGACGGTGCCTCTCCTCGTCCGTGCCCCTCCCCACTCTCCAATGCTACTGCCCAGTCCCCGCTTCCAGTTCTTTCCCCTACGGTGTCGCCCTCGCCATCGCCCATTCCTTCTGTGGAGCCTCTCACGTCTGCTGCTTCACCGGGGCCTCCCACACTTTCTTCATCATCTTCCTCCTCGTCCTCCTCATCTTCATTCTCTTCTTCATCCTCCTCCTCTTCCCCTTCACCACCTCCTCTCTCAGCAGTGTCGTCTGTTGTTTCCTCTGGGGATAATCTGGAAGCTTCCTTTCCCATGATATCTTTCAAACAGGAAGAATTAGAGAATGAAGAGCTGAAAGCCAGGGAAGAACCCCAGTCTGCAGTCGAACAGGATATTGTTCAGGAAACATTCAACAAAAACTTTGTCTGCAATGTCTGTGAATCACCTTTCCTTTCCATTAAAGATCTAACCAAACATTTATCTATTCATGCTGAAGAATGGCCCTTCAAATGTGAATTTTGTGTGCAGCTTTTTAAGGCTAAAACTGATTTGTCAGAACATCGCTTTTTGCTTCATGGAGTTGGCAATATCTTTGTGTGTTCAGTTTGTAAGAAAGAATTTGCTTTTTTGTGCAATTTGCAGCAGCACCAGCGAGATCTCCATCCAGATAAGGTGTGCACACACCACGAGTTTGAAAGCGGCACCCTGCGGCCGCAGAACTTCACAGATCCCAGCAAGGCCCACGTACAGCATATGCACAGTTTGCCAGATGATCCTTCAGAAACGTCGAAAGAGGAAGAGGAGTTAAATGATTCCTCTGAAGAGCTTTACACGACCATCAAAATAATGGCTTCTGGAATAAAGACGAAAGATCCAGATGTTCGGTTGGGTCTCAATCAACATTACCCAAGCTTTAAACCACCTCCCTTTCAGTACCATCACCGAAACCCCATGGGTATTGGGGCGACGGCCACAAACTTCACTACCCACAATATTCCACAGACTTTTACTACTGCCATCCGTTGTACGAAGTGTGGGAAAGGTGTTGACAACATGCCCGAGTTACACAAACACATCCTGGCGTGTGCGTCTGCTAGTGACAAGAAGAGGTATACCCCTAAGAAAAATCCAGTACCACTGAAGCAAACCGTGCAACCCAGAAATGGAGTGCTGGTTTTAGATAACTCGGGGAAAAATGCCTTCCGACGAATGGGACAACCCAAAAGACTGAACTTTAGTGTGGAGCTCAGCAAGATGTCGCCGAGTAAGCTCAAATTAAATGCATTGAAGAAAAAAAACCAACTTGTCCAGAAAGCAATCCTTCAAAAAAACAAATCCGCAAGGCAGAAGGCCGATCTGAAAAATGCGTCAGAGGCCGCCTCGCACATCTGCCCATACTGTAACAGAGAGTTCACGTACATTGGAAGCCTGAACAAACACGCCGCTTTCAGCTGTCCCAAAAAACCGCTTTCTCCTTCCAAAAAAAAAGTTTCCCACTCATCCAAGAAAGGTGGACACTCACCACCACCTGCCGGGAGCGACAGAAACCACAGCAGCCACCGCAGGCGGACCGCGGATGCGGAGATAAAAATGCAGAGCATGCAGGCTCCCCTGGGGAAGACCCGAGCACGCAGCTCAGGCCCCGCTCAGGTCCCGCTGCCCTCCTCGTCCTTCAGGTCCAAGCAGAATGTCAAGTTTGCAGCTTCGGTGAAGTCCAGAAAACCAGGCTCCTCTTTAAGGAACTCGAGCCCGATAAGGGTGGCCAAAATAACTCAGGTCGAGGGGAAGAAACCCAGAGCTGTGGCCAAGAATCACTCTGCCCAGCTCTCGAGCAAGACGTCGCGGAGCCTGCACGTGAGGGCGCAGAAAAGCAAAGCCGTCCTGCAAAGCAAAGCCGCTTTGGCCAGTAAGAAAAGAACAGACCGGTTCAATGTAAAATCTAGAGAACGGAGTGGGGGGCCCATCACCCGAAGCCTCCAGCTGGCAGCTGCTGCGGACCCAAGTGAAAACAGGAGGGAGGACGGCAGCGGCAAGCAGGAGCCGAAGGACGTCAGGTAAGCCGTGTCCCAGGGCCAGAGGACGCAGAGCTCAAGAGTGAGGGGGCGGGAAAGTCGGTTGGAAGAAAACACTGCTTGCCCAGTGGCTTGTTTTTTCTGTTTCCTGTGTAATTTTGACATACGCATTTAAAGGAAATGGCTGTTGGCTTCAGTTGTAGGCATGTGAAGAAGGGTCACTGCTCTGCAGAGATGGATACTTAGCTTTTGTCTCAGGCCTGGGACTGCCAACGTGTGCCATTTCATTTAGGGCCCGTTGTGAATTGAATTTGCAATCAAGGCAAGCTCTCAAAAGTGCCCAATTAGGAAAAGGCGGCGTTCTCTTAAACTTCCTTCATATCTTGGGTTGTGTCTCAATGTCACTTGTATTATTTCTGGACAATGTCTTCTGTTAAAATGGATCACTGATTTCATTAAAACTACATTGCAGTCTTGTTTAATATTTCTGTGACCCAAGCATAGTTACAGTAAATGAGAATGCTTCTAGTATTCCGTGCTTTTCTTCCATTGTTTGCATTTTAAAACTCGCCTCATTGGTTAAAATAAAACACACCATATTCAGTTTTAAATGCCTTTTTGTCCCCCGCCCCCTCCTGTCTCCAGGCATAGGGTGATAAACAGGCCAGATCCCAAAAGAGAGGACTCTAGGACAGAGCTTAGCACCTGCATTGAGGCCAGACCCCCTGGTTCCTTCAGGCACATGTCGAAACCCAGGGCAAGTCAGCCTGGCTTGTCATTGCCTTTGTTTCCCCAGGAATGATGTGAGAATGCATCTCAGATCAGAGGTGACTTCACGGTTTTATTCTGTGTTTTCCCTATATTAGTAACACATAAAAAGCGTAGGGCAGTACTTAAGTTGGTTACATCGACTTCTCAAACTTTCTAAGTTACTTAAATAACCTGGCTTAATAAACATTCTTGGAATTCCTGCTGTTTCCTGAATAATGCCTACACGTCATTCTTGTGAAGTGCTCATCAGCAGATGGAATTTCTGCGAAGTACTTTAAAATCTTGTCCTTTCAGAGTGAGCTGCCTGACTAGGCTTTCTCGGCTGTAGCTCTCATTGTCTGAAAATTCTTTGGTGTTTCAGGCAAACATAATTAGCATTACCTGGAGAGCAGGCTGCCATTGAGGGGCGGCCATGAGGACTCAGGTACTGTTAGCACTGTACAGCCGATGAGGTAGAATTCTGGGTGCGGGCGTGCCTTAAGTCCTGGCTAAAAGACGGAGAGGAGAATCTTTAGCCATGGCTGATTAGAACAATTTACTGTGGGAACACAGGATCACACTTGTAAAAAGCGACTTCAGAAACGTACTAAACAGTTAGTGACTGTAGAGCTCATTCAACCCCTGGTCTCTGGCCGCAGCACATAACGTAGGTAGCACCTAGGAGCTTAGCCCTGGTGAAAAGAGCACCTGCTTATCAGCTGTTAGAGCTGCCTGCTTGTAGCAAGTTAACTGTGTACCTGTTTGTACTCAGCCTGTGTTCTGGAAGTTCCACACCGTAGGACGTTCTTGAACTGAGTCCTTTTCAAGGTTAAAGAACCAGAATGCACCCTCATTTCATGGACTGTTCTGAAAACCATCTCCTGGCTGGTCGATGCTTTAGAATGTACTGTGTGTGGATCTCCTCTGGTCTCCAGTAGAATCTGAGAGAAACTCATTTTGTACTGGATCCCATTTTTACAGCTCAAGGGTCAAGTTGACATGAAAACCTTAAAATAACTGTACAGAAAAGTTCTCTGAGTAGCTAGAACTTGATGAAGTTCGTCAGGAAGCCTCTTCCGCATGCGTCCACTGCTGTTGGAAGAGCCCCTAAGACTGCAGAGGACCACAGTGCCTAATAAAAGTCTCTCTCTTCTTTTGGCTCCAGTTCATTTTAATTCTTTTGCTTTGCTTCATAATTAACAGGGTTACGTTGCGGGAAATGAAATTTGGCCTAAAAGCAAACACAGAAGCATCAGATAAGGAAACAGTATTGTGCTAAGTGGTAGATGGTAGTGGCAGGCAGCTGTGTGTCCCCTCCCCCCGGGAATCCCTGGAGTGGTGCTGTGGACACATCAGAAGGACGTGTGTCTTACACAGGGGTCCATCAGTTTGAAGCATTTTTGGGAATTAGAAAACAAAGGCCATTGTATGTGATTATCTGGACACGAGAGTGGGCCTTTCTTCAGGGAGTTTGCTGTGGTCTTAGTACATGCATTTGGTGTAAAACTGGGATTCCTGAACTTGGCCATTCTGCTGGGGAACGAACACTTGTTGTGTTACACTGGTAAGGAGTTGTTTTAACCACAGTCTTCTTCCTTTTCAGTGTATTTCTACTTGTATGTTTTATTCAAGATGATCTCATGGCACATGTTTAGAAATAACTCGCTTTCACTCTGTTTTCAGTGATTTTGCTTTACTTCATTGTATATTCAGGGGCTTACCACAGAGCTGGCAGCACGTCCTTTCCTGTGTATTTCATTACAACGACCTGTGATTAAGAGTTAGACCCCAGCATTCAGACACTTTTACATTGGAGGCCAGTTTAGGATTCCACAGTTTTTTCAAGTATGTGCTTGCAGTCAGCCATGTGAATAAAGTTAAGCGTTTTCAGAATTTTCCGTTTAACACAGAGGGCTCAGCAGAATTTGCCAGTTGGCCATTTCCTGGAGCACAAGCCATCGTCCCAATCGGTGTAAAAACACGTGCTCCAAGTCCTTTTCTTAGGACAAGGAGCAAAGGACAGCAGGCATACCACCCACCTTTAGATTGTCCTGTTGCCGCGCCCAATGCAGTGTACCCTGTGTTGGGCTCACCTTCCCCAGGGAGCAGTCGGAGCCTACCTGTGGCTTTTCTGTCCGGATGGATTTAGATCTCATTCCCAGGGGCTATAAAAAATGGAGGAGGAAAGAGATTCTATTCTTCATTCCCCTCTTGCCCATCTTTGGTCTTTGTAAATCCCAAGGTGTTTTTACATTCTGGAATGTTCCTTTTAGAGCACCTCTATGTAAAAAATACTGTTTTCATTGCGGCCAATCAGAAGCACTTAAAAGAAGGAGAAGGAAAATGAAATTCCAGACCAAGTTTTCCCATTCACCTTGAATTGATTAAAAAAATAAAATGACGTTAATTTGTCACATACCCATCTCTGCCACACCACTCCAGATAGGGCTGTGGCCTTTTGAGTAGGCACCCAAGTTCCTGCGTCCCTTCAGAGTCCTTCTGTTGTTGTCTTAATAACATTTGTCATGTGGTCTGCTCACTTTTTTTTTTAACATGGTCAATTCATGTAAGGTTATGTTACGTTGTCATTTATCTTCAGTTTTCTTATTTTCTAGGAACTTCCTGTAGAAAAGCCCCCCAAACAAAACAAACCTTAATTGACTAAATAAAGATAATGCATGCTCAACTTAGGATAAGCACTACGGCAAACGATACGAAATCTACCAAGCTTGCAAGACCCGTTGAAGCTGACTCAGAAATCCTAGCACACAGCTGATTGCCGGCAGGCTTCTTGTGGTGGTTAGTCAGGCGTCTGCTGCTTCGCTGGTGCCCAACACGCGTGCTGGGCTTCCGGGTGATTGAGATGCAAGAGAGCATTCGTGGTACGACGGGCCAGATGAACTGGCTCGTCGTCACGGGACTGATAACGCAGATGTGAGTGGGGCCCTGGATTTTGGCACATAGCAGAGGAAGCAATGATTTGAACTTAACCTTGCAAAGCAAGTTCTCTGTTTTATCAATAGTTTGTTGTAGATTTCAGGGATGACAAATTCTAATGCACTCGTTTTACGATGTTTTGGTCACACACCAGCTCTTGATGCCTTTCTTTTAAATCAGTAATAGACAGAGAGAGAGGCCTTTAGCTTCTCTTAGCCTGTTCTTTTTTTTTTCCTTCTTTTTTTAATCACAAGCCGATTGCCAGCATGATGGAGAGGAAACCAGATTGGATATGGACTCCTTTTTTATGCCTCTTCCATTGTCATGTTTATCTATCCAAATGGACATCCTCTCAAATAATTATCTGGCACTAATTTATAACTATTATATTACTGGAGACTATGTAGCAATATATCAAAGCCCAGGATATAAAAGCCCAGGCCTGTGTAGATGTATGTATACACATAAGTATAACTGATTGAATTTATGTACAAGGTTTTACACTGCAATCTCTCATAGAGATTTTTAAAAACTGTTACAAATTGGCCTCTTCCTGAGTATATCATTTCTCCATGCATTACATGCTTTCCCCCTAGTTAATGACTGAGTTGGTGGAAAATGGCTAGGTTTTATTCATGGTTTTTTTTTTTGCTCTCCACTTCAAAAGTAATCTACCTCTTAAAATTTGTAGTTTAATACTTGTTTGGTGAATTTGTGCCACTTTAACCCTTTCACTATCATTCCCATTTTGTTACATTTCTGTTCTGGGGACTTTTATGTTGAAATATTGTATAAAGCATTTGTAGCAGTTTAAAAATAAAATATTTAAAATTATTTAAATTGTTTTGGACGCTTCAATTGTATTATATGTGATTTACATTTTACATTTTTGTTTGAGTTGTTAACCTGGAGAGTGTTCTTGTATTGAAGTTTGCTGTTAGTTATTTTATTGTTTCTTGTTGGAGAGTTATTATATAAAAGACTATTCTAATGAAAACATTAAAATTTACAATTTGACATACAAAAGGGGTTGTCCGTTGATTTTAACCACTGTAGCCTTTTAAGAGAGAAAGAGGTTAATTGTAGATAGATAAGAGTGCTATTTGCTATTTTTACCCCCTTCCAGCATGAAATCATTTGAGCTTGTCAGATGTACAAAAGTTTTTTTATGCTGTTGCTAGCAAGCACTTAATAATAACGAAGGGGGAATTCAAGTGATACGTTTTATATAATTGTAACCAATAAAAACTTTCTGAAAGCTTGTGAAAGGACTGCATTTTGTACCTCATTGGGAGCAGTTAGCGGCAGAAAATGAAGGGGCGCATAGGAAAGGTGTTCAGAGCCTGCATGCTGTGGTGTGCAGTGTGGAGTCCACCCAGACAAGCTCAGTTTCCTTGTTTCTATTTGGCGTTAACTGCATATTTGTTCATTTTCATTGCTTATCTACCGTTTAGAGTGTAGACATGCAGTCAGTCGGAAGTGGTGCTAAGAAGTACCAAGAGTGAAATAGAGAGTTTCATATGTGGGGTCTCAGCTTCCTCTGTGCTTGCTAACAATTTACTTTGGGGATTTTTATTGTTAAGGATCCCCAAAGAATGACACAAAGAAGTTGGAACATCTCTAGGAAGTGTATGTGGGATTGCTGTTTGTCTTGAGATTAAACATGGTTGAACACCAGGCAGTTTCATAGTCCTACGTGATGGCACCTGTCATTCTCATATTTTCTTTATATCTGTGTGTCATTCCTTCTTAGGGAAAGGCAGTAAATCTGAAGGTCTATGACCTCTGGCCAAACGTCCTCATCTCGCGCCTATATTCCCATGTTAAAACGCCCAGCAGGGAGGAGGAGACAGGAGATGGATGGAGTCAGGAAATAGCTTTCAGTGTTCGTTGTTTCAGATGGAGTACTGAGCACACCGCACTGGGAGGGGGGTGGATTCAGTCTTGGCCGTCTGCACACCTTCACCCCTCCCTCCACGCCCGCAGTGAGCAGGTGGCCAACAAGTGCCGTGTGGCCTGCGTCCCGCCGTCGGTGGCTTATCCTCGGGCGAGTCATTGTGCCTTCTGGATCTTAGTTCCCAGTCTGCCAGAAGTGGGAATGGACGAGATGGTCTCGGTGTTTTCCTTCTAGAAGGTCTCTTACTGGGCATGGATGCTGACAGACTCTCTCCCCGGACCGAAGGAGCCAGGGCAAGGCCTGTCTTGCACTCAGGTATTTACTCAATGGAGGAGTCCTCAAGAAGTCACGGAACTCCTGTCTTGGCAGGAACGAGCTGCCCCATTTTGGTAGCTTTTACTCTATGGAGTTAAACATTAAAAAAAAATTAAAAAGTTAATACCTAAAGCCGGATGACCCTGCTGCTGCTTTGAAGCATGTGTCGCAGTTTCTGATGACAAATTCCTCTAGAATGGCTGTTTTAATTTGGTGGTTACAAGTACTTTTTGCAAGATGTTTTACAGAACCACATTAGTTGATGGAACACCTGCTGTATACCCGATGTGTTGTAGGTGCCTAGGTGACATGAGTGGACAAAAAGCCCGACCCTGAGGGAATTTAAACTTGCGCGGTGGCGTTCCCCGCCTTTTTAGACTTCATATCAGAACCTCCTACTTTTGTCACAGTTCCTCCAAAGGCTGAGTGGTCGAGAAGATGCTTCTAGCTTAGTCTTTGAGTGTGAATCTCAAAGTGCTGACTTAATACTGATGTTAAAGCGACTACTAAACTTACAGCTCGTTTAATGCATTTGATAGTTCATGTGGGTTTTGATTGGCTATTGAACCTCACTTTGGATAGATTGGCTTATACCCATAAAGAAGTTCATAAAGGGCAATTTACCTTGAAAGTGGATTAGAGTACAGGTGGGTGAGAAGAAGTTTCTCTCTGATAATAAAGACCACACGTACGGTTCACTAGGGATCAGGCTGATAGTTATAAAGGTTTGCCATTCCTGTCGTGTTAGGAGGCCCAGCAGCCCGAGGTCTTACCTCCCTGGTGGCACCAGTCCTGCTGCTGTCACTTCGGGGTCTGATCTCTCTTCAACCAGTGGCTGGTCAAGCACTCCTAAGGGTATCCTGAAGT
The DNA here is from genome assembly GCF_004115265.2 of Rhinolophus ferrumequinum. NCBI lineage: Eukaryota > Metazoa > Chordata > Mammalia > Chiroptera > Rhinolophidae > Rhinolophus > Rhinolophus ferrumequinum. The sequence goes on from NC_046292.1 coordinate 9,030,183, forward strand.
GTTGAGTGTGGTCACGCCACCCTGAGGGACTGGGGGGAGGGGAGAGCTTGAGCTGACCTGTCTGATGACACCATGCTGGATGCCAGGTACTGGCTGGCAAAAGACGAGAACCACGCCCTGCCCTCTAGCTCAGTGGTTCTCAGACTTAACCCAGAGTGGTCTGGCTGCCAGCTCCGAGGCCCTATAATCAGACCTTTAAATTAGGCTATCTGGGGATTGGGCCTGCGTAGCCTGCAGTTTAAATTTCACAGGTAATTTCAGTGCACACTGAAGAATTTCTGCATTTATGTAGGAAAAATAATGTGGATAGCTCTTAATTGCTGAAGTACTTGTGTATTCTGGTTTGAGCCTCGCATTTCATCCTTACCGTCATCCTGCAAAGTAGTAACTATCCTTGTTCCCATTTGTCCGAAAGCTGTCCAGTTCATCTGGGGGGTGAGGGTAAAGGGCTGTGCTGAAGCCAGTCTCGAGCCCTGGGCTGTAGAAAGGTCTTAGTGGACGTTATGGAAGGAAGAGGTGATAGGCCTCAAGAGGGAAAGGAACAGCCAGTTTTTGCAGTTTCTCAGCCTGTTTATTCCAAGGCCAGAGCCCCTGTTGGGCCCCTCCCTCCGGGTGCCTTGACCTTCCCCTGGGAATTTGCCTACAAGATGCAGAGCCTAAATGCGCGGTGCTCTGGGATTTGGGAAAACAAAACCAAAACTCCAGTTTGATGGGAATGATGCCATCCATACATATTACAGTTAAAATTCTTCCTAATTTGAAACATCAGTGTAAAAAAAAAAAATGGGAAAAAAACTTGAGGTTTGAGTGGGTGCAATGTAGAGGGAAAAATGTAAGACTGCTCACTGGTTGATCGGTGCAGGCTCTGTGCCTCAGTCTCCCATTTGGGGACCTCCCGGGCCACCGCCCCAGCTGCACTGGTGCACTTCAGTCCTTTGCCCACCCCACCCTTGTGCTTCTTCCTCCCAAGTGGAAACAATCTGATATCTCTCTGGGAGGATTCAATGTGGCTTTCAAGTGCTTTCTGCGCACAGGTACTGTGCTAAGCATTTTCCAAACTTGAGTCTTGACAGCGTCATGAGGTTGGTATCATTTACAGATGGAGAAACAGACTCGGCGGGGAGTCCCGAGGTCTTCAAGTGGCGAGCTGGGATGTGAACGGCCTCCAAGCTGTACCATCCTTTCTGTCATTTTTACAATATTCTTTTTGTTTTGTGTTTTTAAGCTTCATTTCCTTTAAATGTAAAAGCCTCCCTCAAGGCTTTTCCTGCAGTAGTGAACAAGCAGAGTTGTCCCTTTGTGGGTAAGGAAATCTTCCTGGTGCAGCGAGGCTGTCTGAGCAAGGAGCTGCTCTTCGGAAGACATGTCTAGTCTCACTCTTAACCGTGGAATATGCTGCTGCCCCCGTCACAGGCCTTTCTGAGTCCAACTGATGAGTCAACAAAAACCTGTTGAATGGAAATCAAGCTCATTATAATAATAGGCTGTGGTTTTTGAAAATCGTTCTAAAGAAGAGAACGGGGGTCATGGGAGGTGTCTTCCAGTGTCACTTGGGAACTTGGATCTGTTGGGCATTACCCTCCCCACCCCCACCCCGGCCTGCTCTCCTACCTTAGCAAATAGTGGGTTCTATGTACAACAAAGGGTTAAGTTTTTGCCAATAGTTATTTTTAAAGTACAGGGTGAGAGCCAGGAGGGTGTTGTGTGTGTAGGTGTTATTTACTCTGTAGATTAAGAAGAAGAATCGGAGAATATCATGACTGCATTCAATGACTTGCAGTTGGAGAAATTACATTCTATTGGGAGACATTAAAAGGGGCTTGGAATTGCTTTTATGAGAATTAACTTGCCGAACCTATTGAGGTAGTAGGATTTGTCCGCACTTCTGTATTCAGCCTCACGTGGACCTGCTGGATTCCTTTTCAACTGCCTCTTCTAGAAAGTGACCCAAAATGCAGGCGGATGTTCCAGAGAAAAAGATTGTACAAGAAGACGTTAGTGACTAAATGTGCTGCCTCTCCCTGTCCAGTTTACAAACCACAGCACCAAGCCAGACAACCGACGGTTTTGAACATTCCTTGATGGGTGCTACCCGAGTTACCCAGTGAGTGGGGAGAAAACGGGGGTGTCGTCATTTCAGTAACGACAAAGCTACAGAGGGATCTAAAGTACAGGTTTCTGTTCTGAGTCAGGAAGCATTTAAGAAGACTTTCATAGCAAGGTTTAAAGAAGTCCCTACTCTCCTGGAATTTTGCTCAGATAATCACTGAGTCTTAGCATTAAATGTAACTTTTCAATAGGAATAATTAGGAACCCTGAAATTTGTTTCACAGGTAAGTTTATAACAAAAGGGGATTTCAGTCTTAGGATACAGTTCTGGCAGTTTCAGTTTTTTAACTTAAAAATAGGATTTCAATTGAACAGAATTGCATTTGTTTTAGTATTTAATAATTGCCAAAACTGTAATGTTTTAATATTCTTACTGGAATGAAGTTATTTAAAACTCACATGGATTCAATTTTCCTTGTGCTAATGTTCTCTTCTCCCTTTTTATAATCACATCCAATCTTTGCCAACCCAGCTTGAGTTCAGGGACATTTTCAGATGGCTTCCATTTGCAAGCTATTATTGGACTTGTGAAATCAGGCACATTCTGCAGTAGTGATTCAGCCATTCAGAAAACATCTTTAAGGGTCAGGCTGGATCACGAAGGTATCGGGCTGTAGGTCTGATGGACTCCGTCCTGTGTCCTGGGAACCGCAGACGGTCTCAGAAGGTAGCTGGACGCTGCTGAGGGAGCCGAGGGTACTCCTGGCCATTCCTACGTCAGGGGCCCTGTTCCGAGTGCTTTGCTTGGCTTTTCATTGTCTGACACTCTCCTGCCGCCAGAGGGAGAAAGCGTTCTCATATACAGGGAAATCGAGGCTGGAGAGGGCATCACTCACATTAGGTCACACAGCTGGAAGTGAGAGAGCCTCAGACCTGGCCGTCGGATTTCAGAGCCATGTTCTTAAAGGCAGAGCGAAAACACCTAATGCACTGTGTCCCGCAAATGTCTCATGCTGATGTCATCGCCCAGAGAGCGGGCTTTGCTGCAGAGAGGCTGTGGAACTTCATCCATGTGGAGCTTCGGTTCAGGGTGGCGGTCATGATCAAAGAATGGAATTCAGAGTTTAGAATTTCCCTGCGGCCCCTTGCCTTCCGTGAAAGTCGGTGCGGTTCAGGCCAGCCCTAGTTTGGTTTGCAGGTTGCGCTGTGATTTCATCACAGGCGGTGGAATTTAGGTGAGGGCATTGGCTCGGGCCCCAGAGCTGCTAATCAGCTGTCACCTCCTCCAAGAAGCCTTCCCTGATCATCCCGTCTGAAATAACTGCCATTGTCCCACTCCATCTCCTGACTCGGCTCTGCTGTTTTTTGGAGGAACTTAACTCTTCCACGTGTTTTGTTAACCATTGTTGACCGAATACCTCTCCTCCTAGAGTGGAAGTTCTACCTGCGCAGACTTTGTTTTGTTCACTGGTGCATTTCCAGCCTGTACAGCAGTGCCTGGCATGTAGTAGCTGCTCAGTAAATATTTTTAACTGAATACCATATTTGAATCCTGGCTACATCACTCCGTAACCTTGGGAAAGTTATTTCATCTCTGAGCCCCCGTTTTCCTATCTGTAAAATGGTGGTAAAGATCAGTCTGACCCCAAAAGCTAAGCTTGTGAGGACCACAGATGCTGCCTGCCGAAGTAAGTGCTTCATAAATGTCAGCTGCTGTCATTATTATGTCTGAAACATACCCTCTCGAATAATCTCACATTGAACCCGATTGAAAGCCGTGGGTTCTGCTCAAAGCTGACTTGCCACATATGTGGTTTCATGACAGCACAGGTTGCAGCAGCCGGAACATGTCCTCATCTCTTGCCTCTGCCCAGAGAGGGCCCTCAGGTGACTCCTGGTTACGCCATCAGTGACCCCACGGGCTTTTGCTGTGTCTCAACTGGGCCTGAGCTGTTCACAGACGGGCTGCAGCTGCTCCTTTTCTGCATCAGGTGCTCCCATGCAGCCAGCAGAAGTAGAGAGAATGAGCAGTAAAACGGGAAGTCATTTTTCAAGTCAAGATGAGAAGAGAGGTGATTGGTGTTATTCTGTCAACCTGCCATATAACTATTTTTCCTGGTGTTCAGTTTCAAAGCTGAAATGTACATTTTAGAAGGTACGTTCAGAAGAAAACATTTCATGAGCACTAAATGAAGCCATGAAAACTTAACGAGGGAACCGCAGTTCACTGAAATAATGTAAGACAATCACTGATATTTTCAAGTGCTTGCTAGCCACTGGTATCAGGGCTTTACATACATTACCTCATTTAATCATTAAAAAAAACCCCGTGAAATAAATACTGGTATGTTTTCCCATTTTACAGATGGAAAAACAGGCACAGAGGAATTAAGCAATTTGCCCGAGGTCACAGTTGGTAAGAGCAGAGCCAGGAAACAAGTCCAGGGAGTCTGGCCCCATCTGTCAGTATGAGTCAGTTCCGCCTGGCGTCTGCAGATCTGGGAGGGAAGGCCTGGCTGTGCGGGTTCTTCCCAGCGGCAGCTCCTTTAAGAAGCAGGGAGACTGCTTGTTGGTAAGCAAACTGCCGAGCGTGGACAACAAGCAGCAAACTCAGAATGCAGGAGGCGAACACTTGCTCCTTCCTGATCCTGGTCCGTTTGTCTGTTCTGGGGAGGTCGGACTACAAGGTTTCAGCCAGGCCTGCTGTGAGGACCTGTGCTGGGGCCGCATGTGCCCTCCTTCGTGACAACGTGGTTTCCTATTTTCATGGAAGTCTTTCCGAGCCATGGTTGGCAAGTAGATTTCCATGTGTGCACAGGGAGCCACTGTGGCTGGATTCCGAGGCAGGGTCACACTCAGGGCCAGAGGGCCGGGTGCCTGTGTCTGCCGTGGGTGCAGAAAGGAGTGCGGTGGGGGGGGGGGGGGGGGGTGGCGGGAAATGGACCTGCAGCACAGGTGTTCGCTGTCTGCGGTCTAAGGTATCTGTTCCTTCCCTGATCTAAAAACTGCACCGGACACACTTTTACCTTTCCTTGAAGGCTCAAGTAACCATCGTTTAATACTTGGCTGTGGAGAAGTGATGCCCTCAGACATGATGCAGGCACGCGGGATCCAGGCAGTGGAGACGTGACTTAAAAATGCTTTAAGAAGGAGGTGCTCACCGTCTCCTTTTCCACCTGTCACTTATGGGCATTGTCTGCACTTTCTGGCCTCCTTCAGATCCGCTTCTGTTAACCGTCTGGGCTGGGGAGCTAATAGTGGTCCTGTTAATGGCCTCCGCGAATAACCAGGTAGGTAGGGCCCGAGAACACCAGGGACCTCCCTTGCAAGAAGAGCGCGCTCATCCCGTGGATCTGCTGGCGTGTTGCACTTCCTCATTAAAAATGTGTCTTGGCTCTTGGTTCTTTGCTGGTAAGTGACGTTGCTGGACAAATGAACTCTAGATAGGAGAGTGTTAAGTGGAGCACACACAGGCTGCTGTTTTTGAAGCCCCTACAACCCACATGAGTCATAAACAATTTGGGGAGAGAATGAAATAGAAGTTAGGGCAAGATGCATAGTCTTCCCCGGTGAAGGTTTGTTGCCAGGCAAAGTACCTTCGTTCGGGAACAGAATGGTGTTCTCTACGCCTCTCTCCTTTAATCAAGGCTTAGAATAAATATTTTATTTGGTGCCAAGTGTTAACAAATGGTTGAATCTGTAAGGAAGCACCTGGGGTTCATTCCGTCTCATTACTTCTAACGGAAGCTGATAAACCTGCCTGTTGGTATTTTTTCCCCTAATTCAGGATATTACTCCAGAATTTTTTAGAGTTTCTCTAATAACCAATGCATAGGTTTATAGGTGTTTTATACCCGTATCTTCTTCCTTCATATTTAGGCACCATTGAATTTTACGAGTTGAGTTTGGTGAAAACAAGTCTTTGCCTTCCTGTAGGCGCCAACCATTTTGATGAATAAACTTGTGGCAGGTATCAGAGTTGTAATACATGCTGTGTTTACTTCACTGTGGTTAATGATACGCGTCTGTCCCTTAAAACTATTTGTAACAACAGCAGATACAGCCCAGTAGTGCCCGCTGACCGTGGGTGTTTTATTTAGGTGATGTCCTGAGCTGATGGGATAGGAGCTTGGGTGAGGAGAGAGTATTTCACGCGTCCAGCTCCTCTGGCCTTGTTAATTGCAGCATGAGGCCACAATTATATTTCTCATCTGTTCCCAGGTGGTCTGTTCCCTGGTGTGTGAAGGGGCCCTCGTTTGCATTAGTTCACCAGGATGGATATTTGCTTAGTGGACCATCTGCATCAGAAACCACCTGGGAGGCTTCTTAAAAACTCCAGACCTACTACACTCATCTCTGGGGGCGTGAGTCTTTGAAATCTTTATTTTTATCAGCTTCTCAAGTGACTCTGACCCAGAATTCCCAGACTTGGGTCTTAGGAAAAAAGTGACATGGTATCACCCCATCTCATCATTTCATTGACTTACTCTCGGTTTTCATTTTAAATGATTTTCCTTTGCTTATTGACAAATCCTGTGATATATGTATAGCATTTTTCAGCTCTCAGAACACTTACATGTCTTTTTATCCTAATACCCACCCTGTGACAGATGAGCCGGGGAGCTCAAGAGTTAGTGCCCGAGCCGAGGTGGAATTAGAGATTCCCTGTCTTGCCCACTGTTTCTCTTCATGTATCTTTCTGAGGTGTGACCTTTGGTCATTACTTAGGACAAGCTTAGTATCACACCTGCTGCAGCACCTAGCACATGGTAGGCACTTAGTATTATGGAATCGAAAGGAAAAAAGAAAAAAAAAAGATCGCCGCAGTGACGCACTTATCTGACCCTAATTCATGAGTTTGGCTTATAATATGAATTTTGGGGCAATGAATTGTTGGCACTAGAGAGTGTCACTTGGATAAGCAAATGCTCAGTTAAAATAAGGTTGAAAGAAAAGGATTGGTTATCGGTTATTCGGTTCACTATAGCCAGTTACATAGTTAATTACAGTCGGTATTAAAGGGGAGAGCCACGGCACCGCCCTCAAGGTTATGCATATGGACTGAAAGCCAGTCCTTAAACCAGACACGGGAAGGAAGTCGTGCACTAGCAGGCCCCGTCTGGCTGTGAAATTGTATTATATTCTGCCCTCCCAGTCTGCACACAGGCTCCCGTGGCCCTAACTCGGCATCCTGAACTTCCTGAGGTAGATCGATCCAAATAGTCCTTCCCATTTTTAAATCCTTTTCCCCAACTCTGGAAATAGGCTTTTCCTTCTGCCGTCACCAGCTTTAACCCTTGACATCTCTGAAGGGGTCCCTCTCTTGAAGAGCCTCCAAAGTACACAGCCTGGGCTGACTTTCCTTGCGTTTTCTTATTTTTGCTGAAAACAACGGATCCCTTCCTCTTCCAGCTTACACGCTGGTTGGCTTCACGATGTCACATGCGCTTGACCGGCCTGCACGGTGCAAGGTGCTCACCTTGCCTGTTTCTGCACCAGGCGTCTGCCCCACGCTCCTGAGTCAGGGCTGCTGCACAGGGTCGTGACCCCGCTGACCAAGTCAAGGGAAGGGCCCCAGCACTTGGGGGATGCAGGCCTCCCGTTGCACATCACGCCGTCACCGAGTCCTGCACGTTCACCTAAGCAGTCCCTGATGTGAGAACACCTTGCAGAGTCCAGGGCCTGGGAGGGTGGGGCGGTACCAGGAATCTTTCTGAGCTTGTTAAGAGGACCAACTGTGGGTAAAGGGACATAAATATAGTTGAAACTCAGCTGATTTGCATGTAGCCGTAGTAATGGATGCCCCTTGTGGACCCTGTAAACCATCCTGTTGACATTCGTGAGGACAGCCTGGGCACTTCCGGTTCCCAGCCTTCAAATGTGGCCGAAGGTCAGTTTTATTTGTTGTCTTTAGTATTGTACCTGGCGTGACTTAAATAGTATCCAAACCAATGAAGGATGAGCATAGAGTTGCTTATGAAAAACAAGTCGAATGCTTAGAAAGGCTCATAGGAATTTGCCTGAAAACTGCCATCCAACTAGGTGTGCGTGAGAAACAATGAAAGATTTGCATAAAGGCATAGGTTTTTGCACTCAGATTGCTTTCATAAGTGTCTCCAGCTCTTGCCCCACGTGAGACATTAACTGGAAATCAGAGATGACGCATTATGGGTGTGATTTCGTCAAGAAAGATAGTGCAGATGTTGGCCCTTCCATTCATTCATCCATCCGTTCCTTCATTCAATGACGTTGATCCAGTGCCTGCTGTTACATGCTGGGCACTGCTCTAGGAGGATATGGCAGTGACAAAGCTGACACAAGTCCCGACCTTCATGGGACTTAGCATCTAGTGGGGGAGAAGACAGGCAACAAACAAGGAAGTAACTATATAAAGTGAGATGGTAAGTGCTGTGAGGGAAGTGAGCAAGGGAGGACGAGATAGAGAGTTCTGGAGTGAAAATGGGGGCTTCCATTTTCAATACAAGAGTCAGAGAAAGCCTGACTGAAAAGGGACCATTTAAGCAAGACTTGGAGGGGAGGAAGCAAGCCTGTGGACGTAGAGGAGGAAAGCACCGGGCCAAGGGAATGGCAGGTGCAAAGGTCCTGAGGTGGAGGCATCCCGGCGTACCTCAGGAACAGTGAGCCCATTGTGGCTGCAGGGGAATAAGGACGGGAGGAAAGCAGGGGCCAGTTTATACTGACCGTTGCAGCTGTTGTAAAGATTCTGAGGGGAGGGGTAAATTTGACCTGCTTTTTGTAAGAGTCACTCTGGCTGATCTGTTAAGAACAGACTGACAGGAGCCAAGACTAGAAATACAGACTTGGGAAGCAAACGTGGCCACCGAGAATGGATGGTAGGTGGGCTGGGCTGTGGCAGTGGGATTCTGGATGTATTTCGAAGGGAGAGCCACACCATTTGCTGAGGATCGGACGAAGATTGGATGAGAGAGAGAAGTCAAGGACGATGACAGGTTTTTTTGTGTTTTTCTTTTTTTCCTAAGCATCCAGATGGGTGGATGGGCTGCCATTCAGTGTTGAGGTGAGGACTGCAGGTGGAGCCAGTTTGTGGGTGACGTGTGTTCCGGGAATTTAGTTTGGAGCATGTTAAGTTGGAAATGCCATTAGGCATGGGACGGGGTGGGGGCCGGGGCGGGGGAGATGTGGAAGGGGCTGTCGAATATATAGGTTTGAAATTCAGAGCAAAGCACCCGGCTGGAAATAGAAATTTGGGACTCCTTGGAGTACACAGGTTGTTTACAACATGGGGTTGGAGTCCCTGAGGCAGTGAGTTTAACAGATAAAGAGAAGAAGCCCAAGAATGGAGCCAGGGTGGGGGGGGCTCCAATGTTGAGGGTGGGTGAGGTGTGGAAGAGCCTCGGAGAGCTCTGGGCCCAGGGTAGGGAGGGGACTGCTGTGACATCCAGCCGCGGTGGCGGCGGTGGATTCAAACTGGGACCTTCTTCGGGTGGGGCAGGCTCTCCCGGAGTTGAGCAGACACTCTTTGCTTTGCTTTTCCAAGTAGCTTTTCCCTCCACCATCGTAGAACATTTTGGGGCCTGCACAGCAGGTGGGGATGGCCCCCTGACTTTTCTCAGGAGACGTCTCCACCACATTCTACCTACCTTGCCTGCCATTTCTCCAGATGGTCAGCTGTTTCCATCTGGAAAACCGTATCTGCAGCAAGCCAAGTGTGACCCCAAGGAAAATCCAGGACCTGACCTCTCCAGTCTGCTGCTTGTGAAAGGCAAAAGACCCCGTGTGACCAGATCTGTTATTCAGTCAGAGAAAGGCCTGGGGAAGAGACCTGATGACGTCTCCTTCCAATTTGCAAACTCCTGAATCCTCTGTGTAAAACGCGTTCTGAGACTCAGGCACGAAAGGGGGGCAGGAAAGATTTGGGGGTGAGGGTCGTGGGTAGTAACAGTGCCCCACCCCCCATCCCCGAGGAGTGGCTTTCAGGTACAGAAATGACCTCTTCTAGAAGCCCTTTCTTTTTTTCCCCTGGGGGTAAAGTAAGTTATGCATTCTGTGCTCCCTCCACCCCAAAATAAAGCAAAAGACAATATGGTCAAGTGAAAGAAATCCTAAATGTATTCCATATGTTTGACAGAACCCACGTCTTGGGGTGTAAGCAGAAACTGCATGTTTGTGCGTGCGCACACACAGTCACTCATGGTGATCGCTTCTGCGATCAGTTTCCTTCCTTGTTCTGAGCTCTGGTAGCTCTGCTTTTTCTCCTTAATGCCCATCACACTTCGTAATTTTGTATTTACTTGTGTGTTATGCAGGTAATAAATGACCTTCCCATTCCGGAACGCACATCCCTTGAGCTCCAAGGCCAGCTCTGCCTGCTTTCCTGCTGCACCCGCAGCGCCTAGCACAGGTGTTGATCGATCAGTATTGATGACAGCCTTGGAACGCCTAGTCTTGTTTAGTGTGTGGACAACAAGGCTTGCACACCTCAGCATGCCCTGTGGCGCCACATGACAGTACATGTGTGTGTGCAGAGTTGGAAATCTGACTCCCAGAGAGAATAAATCAAATCAGGACATACGGCTTCATATGGCTGACTTCAGGCAATTTCTGTCCAAAAAGGATAAATTACATTTTTTAAGAAGTGGTGCTTACAGGGTGCCCCCTGAGGCTGAGCACAGCCCAAAGCCATCCCCTGGCAGAATTCTCCTTGTGTTCTCAGAGAGTGTGTCTGCCTGGCTGTCCACGGTGTCCCAGTACCTGGCACAGCGCAGGCAGTCGATAAATAGTTATCAGATAAGTCGGAGAGCGACGTTTGGGGTTTATGTGTCCTCCTCCCAGACACTGCCTGTCGTCACATTAAGGACTCAGAAATCCTGCAGGGACACGCCTGTTTGGCTTTGTGCACCTGTGCTCTGGAGATAAATGGCCAGGGGTTCCATCCCGGCTGTTCCTCTTGCCGGCTGTGTGTTCTTGGGCAAGCTGCTGACCCTCTCTGTGCCTTCATTCCTCCTGTATAAAATGTGTAAGCATCTCATAAAGGTCTCATTGCTCCATGCCAAACACTGGGCACAGAGTGTAGGAAGCGTGGAAATGTTAGCTGCTATGAGGCAGATGATAACGAGGACGACACATGTGGCATCTCGGAAAACCTGTTCCACCGAACCTCGGTGGGGACAAGCTGTGACCGTGGGAGGAGCATTAGGAAGGTTTTGATTTCCACGTCAGCCAGCGCCCAGACAGGAGTCGTCAGTGCCCGGTGGTGTCTGGTCGGGCGGGTCAATGAGCGGGTCCTGGTGTGGGCTGAGCAGCCCAGAGTGGTCAGTCGGTCTGCGTCCAAGTCACTGAGCCTCTGAAGGCTGCCTCTGTCTCCCGCCTGTAAGACAGGTTGGTCTGTCCCAGCCCTAGCCGCCCTGCAGCCAGGTGAGGCAGCCAGGACACGGTGGGGGCTTTGGGAGCAGGGGTGGGAGCAGACTTCTAGCCAGGGCTCACAGCCCATGGCACGCTGGCCCTTTGGGTAGCGTGGTCACCCCACGAACGCCCTGTGTAGGCGCATAGCAATCGTGCCTTTCCCACGGCCCTGCCAGCCCTGCATCTGGACACCCTGCCAGCCAAGCACACTCAGGTAGGTCTCAGTGACGCCTCAGGTATCAAAGGAGACCCCTGGCCTCCCAAGAGGCTGCTCCGTCGAGGCTGCTGCCTGTCTGTGAGCACCCTTGGATGGGCACCAGACGTCAGGTTCTAGAAATCCTGTCACCAGAGCAGATGCCACCCAGGGCTTATGAGACTCTTAGTCCTAGTAACTGCAAACGTGGGAGTTGTCCCTGGATTCATTTAATCATCTTTTGAACTTCTTTGGCCCAAGTCAGCTTTAAAACAGGGAGTGGTCCTAATAACAGTCTTAGCTTGCTTATAGACTTACCATTTGAAAGAGCGTTTCCACCTGAACCTCCTGGGAGGCCTATCCGTGCCTTTCTGTCCCCGGCTGAGGACCTGCTCTCTGTGCGTTCACGTCTTGACACACTTGTTCATGGGGTTTTTTCTTGGCTTCCGCCCGTTCTTAGATGTTTCCTTTAAAGAAAGCAGACTGTCTCGGGTTGGACAGAGAGAAGGAGAAGGGATGGCATTTAGGCGCTAGAAGCAGGACATCGTAGAAGAGAAGTGCAGTGAGAGGCAGAAATGCGAAGGAAGGAGTCACATCCCAGGCTGTGACTGTTTCTGCAGGTGTGACGTCTTCTGGACTTGAGCCAGGGCGCTGAGCGGAGCAGGGAGGGTGTGACGGGCAGAGCTCTGCCTGTGGAGTCGGGTTTAAAGAACTGTCCAAGTGGGGACCACGTCCCATGGTCTGGGCGAGGCTCCCTCCCGGAAGCCACTTCCTTGGATGATTTGGTCTGTGAGCACCTCTAGGGGTTGAATACATCTGGAGCCTGGCTCCAGGCTTGTCATTTGTTCAGGGAACATTCTCTGCGCACGTCCTTGTGCCGGGCCCGGCAGCTGACAGGTGGCTGGGTGAGAAGTGAGTAGACAGGCTGTGCTCTCGGGGCTCAGTCCAGTGGGCGAGGCAGGAAGGTAGGGGGCAGTTACAGAGTGCTTGGTGCCCTCGCCGGGGGCACCGACCTCCCAGGTTCCTTTTCCCTAGTCCGCTGGGGCTTCACTCTGCCCTTCCTCCCCGTCATGAGTGTCACCAAATAAGCAGTGAGCCCAGCCGTGTCCCCTCACTTCTTCCCAAGAACAACTTGCTGTGAGACCTTGAGCAAGTGACCTCCTTACTCTGGCTCAGTTTCCTCGTCTGAGTGAAGGGCCGCTCGGCATGCCTCTGGGGTCCCCTGTCCCTCTCCTGTCCTGGCAGGGAGACAGGTGGCCACAGCAGGGATGTCCCCACTGGCAGCTTCCTTTGGCTGAGGTCATGGCAGGCCGGGGCAGCCTTCCCGTTGACTGGGTTGTGTTATGAGCTGTCGTATGCTGGGTATTTGGAGTTCAAGCCAAACAGGTTTGGGGGAACTAATGGCCTCGGGAGACCTCAGGACCTGGCGTAAAAGGCCCACGGGGCAGGAACATGATTGGTCTTTTGGCTGCGTGGGGGCCAAACCGGGAGCCAGCATCGGGCACAGGGCGTCCGTGAGAGCTGGTGAGACGGAAGGAAATCCATCTGCTGAGAGGAATCTATTGGCTCTGGAGTCAGACTCCTGCGACTCCTGGTTCCCTCTCTCCTTTCCCCCTTCCTCCCTTTCTCCTTCTATTCACACCTCTCCCTGTGACCTTAAACTAGTTACTGAACCTTTCTGTGCTGCTGTCCCCTCAGCTATAAAAAAGGCACAATAACCCATCGCACGTGGTTAAAGGGACAATTAAATGAGAAAACCGCCCGAGCACCGCTAGCAGGGCCGTGATGCCAACCCCTCAGGTGTCAGTGGCGGCACCCCACCGCCCTCAGCCCCCACCAGCCCCCACCAGCCCCCACACCTCCACTCCAGGACTCTCAGGGACCTCCAGGCCAGTGAGGGTTTCAAACCGTGGCCTCCGTCCCCCAAGGACCACTTTCATTTTCCTCCCGAGCCCTCGCCTCGCACTGGAGACTTTCTCTACAAAACATCGCGAGGCTCTAGAGCCACTCCCACCCCACAACCTCGGGCTGCAGAACCAGGCCCCTCACACACTGCCCCCAGCAGGTTGCCTTGGCTCTGCTAAAAGTGTCCCGAAGCGCCACCACTCCCCCCACTTCAGTGTACAGATGCCTCTCCAGGGATCTTGTTAAAACACAGATTCTGACCCAGGAGGTCTGGTGGGGGCTGAGTGGCCCCTCAGGACTGCCGATGCTGCAGGTCCGAGTGGATGGATTGAGACCGGTGGCTCTCAACATTGGCTGTCAAAACTTCTCAGGGCCCAGGCTGCACCCAAACCTACTAAATCAGAAACTGCGGGCTGTGGAGCGGGCGTCAGGGTGGTTTTCAGACCCCTGGTGACTCCAGTGAACGTTGGAGTTTGGGACCCCCCATGTCAGGGTCCTCTGAGCCAACACAATTCCAGCCCAAAGCCAACTCCTGGCTTCGTGGGGGGATGGGTGTCTGTTCTGTGGGCAAAGGCTCCACCCCATCTGGCTTTTTGGGATATTGAGAAGAGCACTTTTGTCCCCATCACTCCACGGGCTGTCCTGGAGGGGCCCCAGGCTCTGGTGTCTGGTGATCCTGGATTCAGATCTTGGCTGCAACTCCTTGGCCGAGAGTGTAGACCTTGGGCTTTCTCAGCATAGCCCCTGCCTCTGGGCTGCCGGGAGGGTTTGAGGAGCTCCAGGAGCACCCCAAAGGGCTTCTGATGCTGCTGGCGCTCCATGAATGAAGCCATTTCATTTTTCCCCTTGCTTGACATCCTCATTTTATAGGTGAGAGTCCCGTGGCTCAGAGAGGTGGAGGCATTTCCCAGAGGCCACACAGCAAGTCAGCCGGGGACCCAGGCCTGAAACACCAGGCTCCCACGTCCCAGCGCTGCGCCACTTCTCTCACCCCCCTGACTCCCAGGGGGCCTCATTTGAGTGGCAAGGCTGCCCTGGAGTAGAAGAGGGCTTCCGGATGTGGGAAGGTGGGGCCAACCTTTTCTGGAAGTGGCGGGTGGCTGGTGTCAAGACGCGGGCAGTGGCTCCTGCAGCTGCCACCTGTGGGCCTTCACCCGGCCTCCAGGGAGTTTCAGCATCGTCTCAGGCTGTCATACCTGGGCACCTTAGCTTCTGCCTTGCCTTCAGCAAAACGCAGAGCATCAGAGGCTGACTTAAATGCATTGCACTCCAAGGATTCGTGGAGAGTTGTGTAAGCCTCCTGCGGTGGCTGTGAGGCCCAACCAGTGTCGGGATTGTTCCAGGAGGTCCCTCCTGACCCCTGCAGGAGGAAGAGGTGGAAGCAGGGCATGGCAGGCAGGTAGGCAGGGGTCTCAACTCAATGCCCAGGCAGCCTGGCAGGGAGCATGGAAGAGCACGTTGGTCTGGTGGGGACCCGAGAGCCCTGGAGAGTGCCTCCTGGAGCTGGCAGCTCCTCCGTCCCAAACTCTTCCCCTCTCTGCCCACCAGGACCGAAAACTCTGACTGAGCGAGCTCTCTGGACCCCGACTCCTCTCTAGAACTCACTTCTTTCAGGCGTTTGTCTCAGCCTTGTCTGGGAAGCTGCTGTTACCACGGTTACCAGCAGCCTGTGGGCTGCTAAACGCCACGGTCAGTGGGTTTGCAGTCTCGTCTGCTGTTGGCAGTTTGGACGCCGTTAATCCTCCTTCCTTGCAATTCTTGCCGCCTTTGACACCACTCTGTCCAGCTTTCTCCGCATCCCGTCCTCAGTCGCTGGACCCCTCCTCTCTGTCTCCACTCCCCTGGGGGCTCACCTAGTTCACCTAGACGTTTCTCCCTTGGGTGTCTAACAAACATTTCAAATTTAATCCTAACACTGACCCCCATGAAGCCAAGTCCTTCACTGCCGTCTTCCCCAGCTTGGTTACACGGAAACCATCGGGCCCTGGAGTCTGTCCCCTGCCCCAGCCCCCACATCCAGTCCATCAACAAATCCTGTCAGCACTGCTTCAAAAAACGTATTTGAATCCAGCCAGTTCTCAGTACTCCGTCACCTCACCTGGCCCCACGGTCCAAGCTGCCCTTGTCTCTCGCCTGGGTACCGGCGGTCACCTGGGAACTGGTTTCCTCCATCCCATTCTTGTTATCCTTCAGTCTGTGCCCGATACAGTGGCCATGTCAGGTCATGTCACCCTACTGCCCAGAAGGACAGCTTGGCTGCCACCTCACTCAGGGGCCTAGGAGACGCTCCCATCTGCCCCCTCTTACCGGTGACATTGCAGGCAAGTTTCACCTCGGGACCTTTGCACGTGCTGTTCGCACGGCCTGGAACACAGAGGGCCCAGGAGGTCTCCCTTCTCCGCCTTGCAGCCCCGCCCACCACCCCCCCACACACTTCCTTCTGAGCGCTCGTCTGCTTCGTTTCTCCCCGTACCGATCACTGCGGTCAGACGCGCCACTTGCTCATTTATTCACTTTCTGTTTCTACTAGGACGTCACCTGGTGAAGGCGGGGTTGTCACCCTGTTGTTCTCTGCTGTATCTCCAGTGCTCCCGCCCCTCAGTGACAGTGATTGCGCATCCGGGGGCTGTGATGGCCCGCTCTGACAGGGACTAGAGGAAGAGGCTCTCAGGAGGTGGGGCGGGTAGGCTCGGCCTCCCTGAGGGGTGAGGATTAATCAGGGGCAGTCCTCATGGGGTCACATTCCCCCACATTCCTGCAGCCCCATGCATATGGGACGCTCCCCAGTGTGACCAGTAGAAGCGGCCTCTTGTGTTAACAAGCTCTTCTCGGACATAGCAGGGCAGCCAGGAATCTCGTCATCTTCATCGGCTTTGCATTTCTCTGTGAATGACCTCTTCGTATCATGACATTATCGGTTCAATGACGGGATAGGCTTTGCCCATTTTTATTTAGTTTTTGTCGTTCCTTCATCTCATCTCCCTGGCCCTAGTGTCCCCTGCCACTGGGACGGTCCTGGTGATGAGAGGCTCAGGTGTGTGGCCGCCACTCTGCGATGTCACCTTCTCCCCAACGCCCCCAAACCCAGGTAGACCACCTGAGGTGAGGGAGCCTCCTTTCCTGGTGACTCATTGGCTCATGGAAACACCCCAGGCAAACAAACCAAGGCTGTTAAATCCTCAGAGGTCCTGTGTCACTCTCTGCTCAGGACGTGAGCTGGACCTTTCTTCTCTCAGAAGCTTCTCAGAATTGTCATCTTCTCCCCGACCCTTTCTTCAGTGTAGTTTCTTGTGTGTAGTCAGTGTATCCAGATATGTCCTTTACCAGAAACCACTGGGAAGTGAACAAGACCATGGCCGCCCGGGAGACAGGAGCCCAAGTCTTGGCCTTGCAGTGGTCTCAAGCTCCCTCTGAGACAGCATTTTTCCTCTCTGGGTTACGCTAAGTCACATGCAGACTGTGCAAGGTGAGGAACTCTGTGTGTCTTATTCACGAGCGCTTCCTGGGCAAAGCACCTGGCAGATAGCAGACTCCTGCCTGCTGGGCAATGGTCTTGGTGCTGGGGACACGTCAATGACAAGAAGCCTCTGATGGAGCCAGAACAAAGCCAAGTAGATACAGAGTATGTTGGTGGTGAATACAGTAAAGGAAGTACAGTAGCCCCCACGCTTTATCCGTGGGGGACACGTTCCAAAACCCCCAATGGATATTACTTACATATACTATGTTTTTTCTATACATATGTAACTATGATAAAGTTTAATATATACATTAGGCACAGTAAGACAAAAACTAATAAAATAGAACAATTATAACAACATACTGTAATAGAAGTTATGAGAATGTGGCTTCTCTCTTTCCAAATATCTTATTGTCCTATATACATAGAGCGTGAATACGCGGGACAAGGAGTGGTTCACGTCCTGGGTGGGACCAAGCGGGAGATTTCATCACGCTACTCAGAATGGTGCACATTTTAAAACGTATGAATTCTTTATTTCTGGAATTTTCCACGTAGTCTTTTGCAGTGGTTGACTGTGGGTAACTGAAACGATGGAAAAGTGAAACCAGGATGGCTAAAACAGACCGGAGACAGAGTTTCAGGAGACGGTGTTCGTGATTTCAAATAGGGGGCGTCAGGGGAGGCACGTGGGCAAGGACTTGAAGGGGGGCTGGGTGAGCCCTTTGATGACCGGGGGGGGGGGTTGGGGGGGGACAGTTCAGGCAGGGAACTGCAGGTGCAAAGTCCCTGATTCAGGAACGGAACTGAGGAAAGAGAAATGGCAGAATGAAAGAAAGGATGCATCCTCCAGGGCCAGGAATAGGTTAGCTCTGTCCTCTCGGTGCCTTCAGACGATCTGACGAGGGTTCTGAGAATTGAGAAACTACCGTCCAAAGGAGACCATGCTGGGGAGGGTTGCCCTTTATGAGCCCTCGCTATGAGCCGGGCACGAAGGGGTGTGTTAGATTCATCCTCTCACATAATTCTCCCCAACCTGTACAGATTGGGGGTGGGGCTGGATAGCGTCAGAGGTCTCGCTGTGCTTTAAAAGTCCATGAGTGTTTGTTCCATTTAAGCGAAGTTTCCAGAAAGCTAAAGAATAGAGAGCATTCTACAAGTGGATGGACAACTTTGAGCAACATCTGTGTGGAGCAGACGTCTCCCGACTCCACCGTGATTTGAAAAAGTTGAGCCACGTTGTGCAAAAGTCTTGTAGTAGAGGTAATGCTAGACTCCCCTGCTTTTTAAAAAACAGTGGATGCTGGTCTTGCTCAACCCTTTCTTGATGACTTGGATTTAGAATTATGAGTGTTACCCACCTCACCAGGTTTTAGGAGGGGTGTCCGAGGAAGCCTGGTAAGTCTGACTTCGGCCCTGCACTAATTGGGCGCAGGTTCCCTGGTGTCTGAAGAGCCGGGCAGTGGGAGTATGCTGGAATCTAGAATCATTTCTTCATTTTTTAAGTTTCCAGGGTCTACTGTTCACTCACGCAGATTTAGGTGCTGAGGATACAGTGACTAGCAGACCCCATCAGGTTCTGCAGTCACGGGACCCTCGGCTCCAGGGAGACCCGCATTCCTCACGCAGCCACGGAAGTAACCAGAAGCTGCACGTGTAGGGGCATGGCCTGAGGGTGGCCCCGGAAGCGGCTCCAGACGGTTCCCACCCTGGCCCTGCGTTGGAATCACTGGGAGCTTAAAATACTCAGCGCCCCCCACCCCCAGAGGTTCTGATGTCACGGGTGTGGAGCCTGGGCTGAAGGCCACCAGGATGAGGCTCAGTGTGGATGTGCTGAGAGAAGCCCCCTGAAGCTGGGGTAACAGTAGCTGAACCGAGTGTGACGGGGCCGGGGAAGTCAGCGCGGCAGGACTCTATGCGTAAAGAACTTGGTCCCCATTCGGGAGCCCAGGATTGACAGTTGCAGCAGAGGCATGTCACGATCTGATTTACTTTGTGGGAAGAATATGGTCACTCTTCTGTGGAACAGAGGGGAGGAGGTGCCAGCATGGCAGTGAGGAGGCTGGTGAGGACGGGGCCTTGTAAGAAACCACACGGGTTGTGAAGGCAGATGCCAGGCTCGGGCTCTCACACCACTAGAAGCATCCCACAGGTGCTGAATTCCTCCCAGAAGGCAAAGTGCTCTCACATCCCCCTCCCTTGGCTCTCCCCAGCCCCTCTCTGCGTCGTCAGGTCAGCAAGGTCAGCCTCCATACAGATGAGGAAACCGAGGTTGGGAGGCCCGGTAAGTGTGAGGATGGGAACCGCACTCAGGTTTCTAAGGGCCATGCTGCCTCCTGCAGTGTTATGAACTTCTCTCGGGATGTGTCACATGCTTCGCATCCGTCATTTAGCAGGGCCACCCTCCAGCTCCCCCTAACTGCCACAGTGCAAATACGGTGCTAATAGATATCAGAGTACCAGTATGTGCTGTGAAGAGCTTTCTCGAATGGTCACAATAACCCTATGAAATTGCTATTCCCATTTTGCAGATGGTGACACTGGAGCTCAGAGAGGTCCATGACTTGCTCAGGCCACACAGCTAGTGAGTGAGAACCAAGAATCATGAGGTCATTGTGAATTAACTGCTACTGTGGTGGGGACTGGAGAAATTGTATTTATTTCCAGAGACGCTGTCCCTCAGCGCTTAACATCTTAGCTCCAGGCAGCTATTGGGCTCTTAAGAGTTCTCTGACCAGAGGAAGGGTTTCATGGTCAGGAAGGAGACTGTCCCACTGGACATCACTGCCCCAGTCCCAACAGGAAACACCTAGGTGGTGACCTGGTATACACCCCAACATCGTCACCCATGGAGCTGAAAGGCCTGAGCTTCGCTATCTGAGACTCAGTTTCCTCATCTGTGAAATGGGTATAAAAGTGCTTGCTCTTCCTACTTCTTGGGCTGCTTGGAGACTCTAGAGAAAGTACTTGAGAATCACATGGGCTGTGTGCATATCAGCCTGCATTGTCTTCCACTGGGCCAGGCAGTGGGCTGAGGGCTGGTGACAGGGACCTGCCTGTGAGGGCTCTACCTAGGTGGATGCCCACGGTTGGGGAGAAAGCAGGTACCCCAGTGGAAACCGCTCTGGTTGCTGCCGCTGACGGAGCCTGAGGGTAGAACAGAGGCAAAAGGAAGCAACAAAAAAATGTGTGACAGCTAGGAGGTCTGGGAAGTCAGTGGGTGTTAGCGTTGGTTGATTTGGATTTTGAATGTTTAATAGATGTGTAATGATGGTAACAGAGAGAGGAAGAACCTGGGAGCTGGTGATGCAGGGCCAGTCCGTCTCCAAAGCTGCTACTCGCTCTCCTGCATTGTGCTGGAGACATTTCCTCAGAGAAGGGACAGTGTAGGTGACCTGTGATGTGCCAGGACTATCCCTTACTCCCCAACTCACCCAGGACAAGGGTGTACAAGTCGTCCACGTTTTCAGGCAGCCTCGCAGCTGACTGTCCCCTTCTACAGTTGGGTTGGCTAGCCGTGGGGCTGTGCCAATACTGAGTTGCCAGCCAGCCCATGGTGCCCCGACAGGCCCCCTCCTGGGCCTTGGTGGGCCATGAGGGGCACAGGCTTGCTGCTGAGCATTGGGTGTCCGTTTTCTGCCTTGATTTTTGCTCAAGTAGTAGGTAGAAATTGCTGACTCCGGGTCTGAATCACATACTCTCACACGGGCAGCCGTGAACCTTGGCTGGGAGCCAGGCCCTCTGAGGGGATCTCCTTTGTGAAAATAGCAGGTCTCTTCATCTCGTCTAAGGCTTTTCCCTGACACCTTCTTTAACCATTTGTCTGTTTATACAGTCCTTTATTTTAATAGGTGCGTACTTAATAGGCATTTATTTTAATAGGTATGTATTTTAATAGGTATGTATTTAATAGGTATATATTAACATTTTGAGCTGGATCATTCTTTGTCATGGGGACCGTCCCGTGCACTGTAGGATATTTAGCAGCACCCCCAGCCACACCCACTAGATGCCAATAGCATCCTCTCTCCTCTCAGATGTGACAACCAAAAATGTCTCCAGACATTGCCAACGCGTGCCCTGGTTGGGAACCACTAATCTTGGAGACGGGCGTCATTCCCATCTCTTGCTCCCTTGGGCAGAGCTGGCTCCCAGCCAACACCTGCAGCAGCTGAAGTTCCTGGAAGTTTCTGCCCGCATCACCTCCCACCTCTCCTGACCTGAGGCCCTGCTCACTTCCATTCTTCCATCTAGAAGGGCTGACTTGGCACCTGGGACAGCTCACTGTGCCTCCGTGTCCCCATCTGTAAATCAGGGATACGCAGTATCCACCTTAGATGGTTGTATGAGGACTAAGATAGTTGATATATGGAAAATACTTAGCACAGTTCCTGGCACGTAGTGAGTGCCATTTGTGTCGTTCCCATTCAGTAAATATTTACTTTTGTTGTGCCAAGCTGGGCATGCAGCAGTGAACAAGGCAAAGGCCCTGACCTTGGTCTCACAGCTCATGAGTAGGGCAGACACATTATCTTGTGATTGTGATTCAGTGTAACAAGTGCTATGACAGGGAAGGACGAGGGGCAAAGGGAGCCGGCAGGAGGGACGCCTCATCCAGGAGTTAAAGAAGGAAGGCTTCCTGGAGGAAGTGGTATCCCAGCCGGGATCTGAAAGATAAGTACGAGTTAGCTGGGTGAAGGAAAGAGAGGAATAACGGTCCAGATTCCCTATCTTAGGGGAAAAAATTAATTAAAACTTTCCTGAACAACAACAAAAAAAATCCAATTTTATAGTCTGTAGTAGCAAAGAGGGACAAACTGTGTCACAGTCTCTGGGTTCTGCATACCCTTTCTGTGATCCCCAACATGAAAGTGGGGATAGAGGCACAGTGAGGCCAGGGTAGAGGTCGAGTGTAGAGTTCACAGCCTGGAGAGGACCTGGGCCTCCCTCCTCGCCCCGCCACAGGCTATGGATGTAACTTGGTGCTTCGGAGGGAACAGTGCTTTGGAGGCAGGTGGGGAACAGTACACCTGGAGGTCCTCAGGACGGCCCTGCCCAGCTCAGTGTCTCAGAATCCAGCTGGTGGTTGCTACGATAGCATCATCACCTTGGAGGAGAGGGAAGGTGGTGGATGGAGCATAGTGGAGCTCACATAGGTTCAAGCTTGAATCCCATTGGCCTCGAGGGGCCCAGAGAGGGTGATGCCAGCACCACGGCCTCCCAGATACTGTCTTGGGCACAGGCTGGGCCCCTGGTCATGGTGTGTTTTTTTCCTCTCCCTGCACAGCTACAGTCTCCGCCTGGCGACCCGATGTCCTGCAACAGCCACCGCGTACATCACCCGGCAGTGTAGGAGTGTCAAGGCCACGGCTGCAGCTCAGCTCCAAGGATCCCTCTTCAAAGAGTAGAAGCTTCATCTGCTCCCTGACAGGTACAAGGAGGGTAAAGAAGCTTCTGGAACCATCTGGGTGGCTCTAGGGACAAAGGAGGCTGGGCTTGGGTCTTGAGGTGGGCTGGGAAGGCGAGAAGGGGTGGGCATGATGGCTTGTGGAGCACCGCCTGTGTGCCAGGTGGAGTGCCAGGCCTCCTTGCAGGGAGGACTCATAGTGGCCCAGAGCGTAAACCGTGGACAACCTGGGTTCAGATCCCAGCTCTGCCACTTACTGGCTGTGGGATCTCGACAAGTTACTCAATCTCTTTGAGCCTCAGTTTCCATATCTATAAAATGGGGACAACAATAGTACCTACTTTATAGGATTGTGAGCATAACAAGTGTCAAATGTATGCAAAGCACTTAGAACAGTGTCTGGCATATAGTAAGCACTAGGTAAGTATTAGCTATCATTGGTGTAATAATGATAATAATAATAATAATAATAATAATAATAATACACAACATTTAATTGAGAACTTCAGAGGCTTTAAGCCCAGAAAAGATTATAGAGTCCCTATTCCCACAATGTATTTGAAAGTAAGAGTAATACTAATCTGTAAAATATAAAATTTCATTTATGTTGAACCAGAGGTCTCTCTAGATTTTGCTGATGGTAAAACCAGAATCCATTCACAGAAGCCAGACTTTTCATCTTCAGGGGCTAGGCTTTGTCAGTGATTTTGAGCAGGCTTGGGCTTCTCTGTTGGCGACAAAGCCTGCCTTCTTTCATTATGTCCCCGAGACCAGCATCTCAAGCATGACTGGAGGACCCTGTGCACGAAGACATTAGGGCACCAGTTAAAATACAGACCCCAGGGTCCCACTCCAGTGTACTGAACAAGCATGCTGGTGCCTAGGAATCTTTATTAGCAGGTGGCCCCGTGGTTCTGGGACACATTTGAGTTTGGGGTCCTTCGGAATGCGAACATAGCTGTTTAAGGCAAGAATGGGTTGAATTCCAAAACTCAGGGGTTTTTCGTGTGGTGCCTTCCTGTCTTCCACCTGCCCTCCCAACCCGATAACTCACTTACTCCCCCCTTCCTTAACATTTGGAGTTTCTGGGCTTGGCCTTATTTCTCTGCGGGTTGGAGAGGGGCATGAAAATAAAACCCACCTTCCCCAGAGAGTCTGTTGTCTGCAGCAGGAACTGAGCCTGCATAGTGCAAGGTTGGACTGGACACCAAGATAGCACAGAACTGGAATCATCCCTCTGCCTTCCCATTTTGCAGTTGGAAAAATTGGGGCCTGGAGAGGCTTGGCTAGAGTCTTCTGGAGAATGGGAGGCAGTTCCCGAGTCTGGGTACCACGTGTGTCCTGGCAGCGGCTGCTGCATGGACTTCCGTGTTGATGGGCACGAAGGGTGTGACTTCCAGCGCAGAACAGGTGTGCTTTGCAGTCGGAGGGAGAGCCAGGTGTGACTGGTTGACTTCTACGGAGACTGGGGCATTTCTGTTGGCCACTGCAGTCTTAGCCCTGATGAGGCCTTGCTAAGTCATGCTCTCCCATGCGGCCAGGGCACAGCCCTCGATGGATTCATTCTTTTCCCTTATTTTCAAACACTTACACTTCCCAAGATCAGGAAGTCCGAGATCAGGTGCCAGCATGGCTGGTTCTGGCGAGGACTCTCGTGAGGTCTTGTAGAGGCCGCCTTCTCATTGTGTCCTGATCTGGCGAAGAGAGGAAGTTTGGTGTCTCTACTTATCTGCTTATCTAATCCCACCCCACATTCGTGACCATCTAAACCTCCCAAAGACCCCCATCTCCGAGAACCACCACAAGGGCCCAATTGTGGGGGGCACAATTCAGTCCATAGCACTGTAGCACAGTTCCAGAATGACTTTTAACATGCCATGCGTGGCAAAGGATTTCAGCACAGCAAGGGATGTATAGGTCAACACCCTCATTTTACAGAGAGGGAAACTGACACAACGAGCATGTAGTCGACCTGGGAGCAGAAGTCGAATCTGCTGACTCCTGGAATGGACAGTGTAACTACTTTGGAAAACTGTCTGGCAGCATCAAGTGAAGCTGAACAGACTCATACCCCAGGACCCAGCAATTGCCCTGCTAGGGATCCACTCAGCAGAAGTGTGTACACATGTGTGCCAGAAACCGCATACAAGAATGTTCGTATGCGCACCCTACTCCCCAGCTTTTCCACTCGGCATAAATACGTACACGTGTGTCCCATACAAGTCTTTCAGACATGTATGAGGATGTCCTAGCAGCATTACTCATGATGGCCGCCACCTGGAAACTGCTGGACTGTCTGTTGGCAGTGGACGAGGCAGGTGAAAGGGGCGTGATGCTGCAACAGAATCCCATGGCAAGGAGAGGGAAAGAACTACACCACATGCTGGCAACCGCGAAGCCCACAGACACAGTCCACGGAAGAAGCCAGTACAAATGATATGTACTGGTTGGTTCCATTTATTTAAATTTAAAAAAACGGGCAAAATCAATCTCTGGTGGTAGAGGTCAGGATGGTGGTTATTCTGGGGGTGGGCGTTAGTGGTCGTCTTGGAAGGGGGAGGGGGCGCCACCGGGGACTTGGGCCCGTTCTACTTCCTGATTCGAGTGCTGCTTACCTGGTGCGTTCAGTGTGAAAATTCATCAGGCTGTGCTCTTCTCTGTGTATGTGGTCCACTTCAATACAAAGCTTAATTGGGAAAATTAAGTTGGGATAATGCTTGACCAGCCCAAGGAAGGCGCTGAATGTACAGCCAGCGTTATTTATTTACTTATTGTCTCCTCAGCACCTGAAGTGACCGGGAATCAGTGATGCCAAAGGGACTGGCCTGCCCTGCAGCGAGGACCGACCGGTTCCAGTTCTCTGAGCCCACGAGTCAAAGGGAAGGAGCGCGCGCGCGTGCATGTGTGCGCGTGCGCGTGCGCGTGCGCTCGGTCTTCACCTGAGCTTCCTGAGCCCCAGCGGGGCAGGGAGGCGGCTGATTCCACAGGGTGGATGACTTGGGTGCAGCCCCCAGGACTGTGTTCTGCAGCTCAGCCTTGTTGTGGGGGGCTGGGGGGGGTCTCTCGTACTATGCAATTTTTCAAGAGCTCCTTGATCCTGCTTGTTGCTTTTCGAGTTGTCCTTTACCATGGCGGGGACCTTGGTCTGGCCCAGGGGTCACCTCCAGTCCTTTCCCAGGAGGGCCTTCTGGAGGTGGCCAAGTTCCCCTTCCAGCCACCCTGCCGCCCACCTCCCTCGCCCCCCACCGTCCCCGGGAATCAGTAGCCTGCAGACGCCTGGGAGCCTCGCTGACCACGCCCCCGGCCCGCCCACTTGGAAAACCCCTTTCTCGGCCTGAGCATCTGCGCTGCCAGCTCGAGTCACTTCCAGGTTTGAAGTTGTAGTCAGTCCATGTGCATCCAGGGGAGAGCCGTCATCCCCATTTATAGATTGGGTTCCTCCCGGGGCAGAGGCAGGGGATGATGGGACCTTGGTTGGGGGCAGGGGGCGACGTCCTATGTGCTCCTCTGCCTCACTTGGCGGGACCATCAACACTTTTAGTGTCAGAGTTTCTCAAGTTAGCTGAAAAGGGAAATGAACAAATTGGGAGATGAAAAATAAGTTGGAGGATTAAAAAGCTTAGGGGGAAGAAAAAGACATTTCCAGAAGCCATCAATCACCTGCCAGGGAACATTGGAGGTGGCTTCTGCCCTCTGGTGGGACAGTCCATGCCTCGGATAAACGGGTGAGCTGAGCTCGGAGTTTGGATCCAGTTCAGAGAGGGTCTCAGGTTTTGTGTCTTTGGGGCAGACCTCAGACGAGGATGTCTGAGACCACTCGGGGGCTGTTTCCTCAGCTCCATTTTCAACGAACCCCAAACTTCCAACCCAAAGTGGAAGAAGGGAACAGAAGAATACAAGTGGTTACACACAAACAAAGGGACTTCTTTTTTCAGGGCTACTATGGTTAATCTTGCAATGCTGTAAATATGTACGTAGACACTTTTAAAAGCACGTATTTATGTCCCTGACTGTAAATGCCCCATTTTTAAAGTTTTATAATGTGTTATTTAATTAATCGGTCGACTGGCTACAGTGTGGGCTCTGATAATGGTTCAGGAGAAAATTCTGGTGAGATCCTCACATGGGCAGAAAAATGCTGATTGTTGGCCTAATGTCACAGTTTTCCAATTTCTCATCCAGCTAAAAACCCTTGCTTGTTTTACATTTTCATAAACTGGAAAGAATCCTTTTGCCCGCTCCTAAAATTAACCCTCACCAGCATGAAAATCTGTGGCTGTTCTTTATCCTAACGATACAATTTTGTTCTATCAATGTCTACACTCATGAACTGTACTCAGCTTCTCAGTTCTTAAGGGTTTTCCTCTCTTGGCAGTGAGGAAGGTGTAATGAACCCCAAACTTCCAAAGTCACCTTCAGCCAATGGAGAATTCTGGAAATGTTTTTTTTGCGGGGGGAGGCTGGGGCCACTCATTTTTTTGCATGTGCAAATGTGCTGGTCTGCTTTCAACACTCTGAGACTGTCAGGAAAACTGCTATGAATGTTCCAGACATGAAAAGGGGGAGTGGTCTTAGAAAGAGTGGTGTTTCCCGGTCCACGGTGGCTTTGGAGAGAGGGCTTAGATCTTGGAGGAGGACAGTTCTGTATCTGCCATGTGAAGAAAATTAACAATAAAAGTGTGAAGTGCGATTATAAGGAACAAGCGTGGGACTGATCACTGTGGCATGTGTGTGTTGCCTTCCATTCTGGTGATTTCTGTGTCACTGGGGTGGCAGTGGGCTAGGGGTGGGTAGTTCCTGAGGGCTCTGCTGCAGCACCGAGAGAAAGCTAAGGCTTCGAGGAAGGTCCCCGTGGAAATATCTTCCCTGGTCACTCTGCCTTCAAATCTCTCCCAGCCGCCAGCAGTCATTGAAGCCATCGCGCTAAGACTAGGAAGGCCGCCTATGATTACAAACATATTTTCTTTAAACAGCTTTATTGAGGTCTAATTCATACACCATATAATTTACCCATTTACGTGAACAAATCCATGGTTTTTAGTTTTCAGTTTCCAGAGTTGTGCAACCATCACTGCTATCAATTTTAGAACATTTTCATCACCATTTCTGACCCCTGTTTCTCCCCAAGCCACTGGGCTTTTGCTTCAACCCAGATGCACGGCCATACCAGAAGCGTACATTTAAAAGTACGGGCTCAGGGTTCACTGGCCTGGGTTAATGCCAACTCTGCTCCTTCCTGGCCCTGTGACCTTGGGCTGGTCACTGACCTCCGTTTGGTTCCTTGTTGTACAAGGGGGTGATCTCTGCGCCCACCTACCTGCGTTCTAGTGAGGATGTAAATTAGCGACCAGCTTGTCTCCTTAAGGTGAGTTAACTTACCTGCCTCCGGGATCACCTGGCTGATTGTTGAATGAGAGATTCTTGGCCTAACCCCCACATTCTTTGAATCAGAACCCCCCTTGATGGGTCTGGGCCACCTGCATTTGTCAGCTCGCTCCTCTTGTCCCACCAAGTTTAATGTCCACTAAGATCAAGGACTATGGCCACAGCAATAAGTGAAAATATACATTCCTGGCCTGAGCCAGACCACCTGGTCTCGGGGTGGGGGTGGGGGATGGGGCCTGGATGAGCCAGGTGCTTCTGGTTAATGCTGATTAAAGTCAAATGGAGGTATGAAGCCCCAGAACTGCTTGGCCCAGGGAGTGGGAAGCATGTCTCTGAGCTCTCTGCCCAGAAGAGGGAGGCCTGGGCTCCCTTCAGGTGTGAGGTAAAGGCAAAGGAGCAGTGGTCTGGAGTAAGGTTTTGGGGTGTCCAGCTCCCCCTGACCCACTGAGGGCGAGAAGCATCAGAATGCCCCTCCAGCTTTGTCTTGCGATGGCTGAGAAAATGAGCTGCTGACCTCCAGCTGGAGGGGACCTGTGCTCCCAGAGGGTGGCCTGGCTCAGGTCCACCCCTTTTTTACAACAGGCTGCTGGAGTCAGGCAGGAAGGCCTCGCCTGGGGGAACGGGAACCTGCAGCCTGGATGGAGGGCAAAGTAAGTTTTTCCCTTCTGATCTGCCCTCCTCCTCTGGCAGCAGGTCACATAAGGGGCAGTTTGCTGGTAGGATGAGGCAGGGGGAATCACTCCTTGCCTTTATCACTGTGTAGGAGTCTCTCTGTGCAGACCCTTTTAGTGGCCAGAGGGGAAAATGAGGGGGTTTTTATTTTAAATGCCACTGCTTCTGAGGAAAGTTTGCCAGATAAGGTCCAGTATGTCCAGTTACATCTGAATCTCAGATAAACAACTAGTGAATTTTTTTTTAAGCATGTCCCAAATATTGCACGGGGCATACTTACTGTCATGCAAGGTGTCCTGCGGGGTCTCTGCTCCCGCTCCCCACATAAGAACGCAGGACATGGTGAGGCCAAAAAGGAACACCCACGGAGCCATAGGTAGGGGAGTGTTGGGACAGAGCCCCAAAAAGCAGTTTCCAGGCTCTCGGCCTCACGTGGAAAGGTGCTGGCTCAGGTAGTAAATGGCCATCGACTGTGATCAAATGGCCAGCAGCTGTGGCTAGTTGGCCGTCAGCTGTAACCAGTGAGCCATTGGCCACTAATATAACTACTGTGGCTAGACTAGCAGAAAATGGGAGCTAGCAAGAAGATGGTAGCTGAGCTAGCAAACGGCACACTGAGGGTTGAGAATTGTGTTGCTCCTGGTTCCTGTGTCTCCAACCCAGCTGCCAGTGAGAGTATAGTGGTGTGACTCCCCTACCTATGGCTCTGTGGGTGTTCCATTTTGGCTTCACCATGTCTTGCGTACTTATGTGGGGAGCAGGAGCAGAGACCCCGCAGGACGCCCTGCATGACAAATGGCGCAGCGAGCAGGGTCCCCCGCACGACAGGGAGTCATACCACTATAGTCTCGCTGGTGGCTGGGTTGGAGACACAGGAAGCAGGAGTCACACTATCCGCTACCTGCCGTCCACTTCTCTGCAGTCCGCAATCCACACTCTGCTCTTGCTAGCTCAGCCACCATCCTCTTGCTAGCCCCCATTTGCTGCCAGCGTAGCCACGGCAGTGATATTAATGGCCAATGGCTCACTGGTTACAGCTGACGGCCAACTAGCCACAGCTGGTGGCCATCCAATCACAGTTGACGGCCATTTACTACCCGAGTGAGCACCTTTCCACGTGAGGGCGAGCGCCTGGAAACTGCATTCCTGGCTCTGTCCCCACACTTACACTAAAGTCTTGTTGTTGATCTGAAATGAAAAGGTAACCACGTGTCTTGTACTTTTATTGGCCAAATCTGGCCACCCTATTCAGAGGGCTAATTCCCTCGGCGATGCTCTTCCCTTCGGAGATGACTTGCCAGGTTCCAGCTGGTCACTCTGAGAGCTTGTCAGCCAGCCCTGGCCCTCCGCCCAGCAGCTGGGGCAGTGGCTCCCCCTGCTCTTAATTATAGCTCATGCCTTGGATGGGAAGGTCACCAAATGTCAAGTGGGGCCCTGAGGACTCTAAAGAGTGATCAAGTGGCTCTTGACACTTGCCTACATCTTGGGGTTGTGGCTCTGACTTTTGTTTCATGCGTAAGATTAAAACAAAGAAAAGCCATCTTACATTTCTTGCCATCTGATGTAAAAGATTCCTTGACAGAGGGGCAAACACAGGAGCAGTGTGGGGACAGAGCCAGGAGTGCAGTTTCCAGGCTCTCGGCCTCACATGGAAAGGTGCTCACTCGGGTCGTAAACGGCCATCAACGGTGATTGGATGGCCATCAGCTGTGGCTAGTTGGCCGTCAGCTGTAACCAGTGAGCCATTGGCCACTGATATAACTGCTATGGCTACGCTGGCAGAAAAAGGGGGGCTGGCAAGAAGATGGTGGCTGAGCTAGCAAGAGCGGATTGCAGTTAGTAAGTGGAGTCGGTCGGTTGGCAGAAAAGCGGACAGCAGGTCGCACGTCGTGTGAATCCCGCCTCCAGTGAGACTATAGTGGTATGACTCCCCTACCTGTGGCTCCATGGGTGCTCCTTTTTGGCCTCGCCATATCCTGCGTTCTGGTGCGGGGAGCGGGGGCTGAGACCCCGCATGACACCCTGCGTGACACATGGCACAGCGAGCAGGATCTCCTGCATGACTCCCCACATGACAAGGACGTTGCCAAATGCCATCACTCTTGGGCAAGGAAGGGCTCCTCCAGCTATGGGCGCCCTGCCCCTTCCCAGGGCCATGCTGGGGGAGCCCTCCCAAACCAGCTGTCGGGGGTCCACATCTGCTCCATCTTACTCAAGTGCCATTCCATGCTGCAGGCGTGGCTGAGGCACAGAGCAGAGGGAAGGCAGGGGTATGGAGCGTGCAACTGCTCCCCGTGGGGCTCAGGGAAGGGCGGCCTGCAGGGTAAGCCATCAGGGGACTGCTCAATCCTGGGGTGTGTCCAGCCCCCAGTGAATGCTTAACCTGTGTGTGCCCCCTCAGCACTCATTCTTGCCGCAGGGCCGATTCTCATGATTCCTTGAACACTGAATTTTTAATGTTTTAATTAGAAAACGTACATTATAGTAACCTGAGAAAATTAGAGAAAATCCAAAGAAATCCCTAGTCACTGATGGACTCTTTCGAGTGTAATCCTTCAGGGTTTTATATAAACACGTATTAGCTGACTGGCTGTGCCACTAACCTCCTATGTGACCTTGAGAAGTTATTGAACCTTCCCGTACCTCAGTTTTCTCATCTGTAAAGTGGGGATTGTCATAGTCCCTTCCTCATAGGGTTGTTGGGAAAATTGCTTGTTACATCAAAAGCACTTGGAACAGTGCCAGGCTCCCGTATGGACTGTAAGTGTTAGTTACCATGTCATTCATACTGGGCTTTTAAACTTCAAGGTTATTATTACTTCTGTATTCCCTTTAATGATGATGGTTGGGGAGTATAATATAGCCATTTAGAAGTTTTCACATGGACACTGGACATCCGTGTACTTATTTGCTCACAGTATGATTATCATGGAAATGGAATGGCCGTGTTAAAGTATGATACAGTCACATGTCACTTGACAGGCGACCCATTCCGAGAAATGCGACGATAGGGA
The DNA here is from genome assembly GCF_004115265.2 of Rhinolophus ferrumequinum. NCBI lineage: Eukaryota > Metazoa > Chordata > Mammalia > Chiroptera > Rhinolophidae > Rhinolophus > Rhinolophus ferrumequinum. The sequence continues at coordinate 9,061,652 of NC_046292.1, forward strand.
TTTTGTCATGTGAACGTCACAGAGTGTATTCATACAACCCTAGATTGTATAGGCTTCTTACTAGGCTGGATGGTCCAGCCTATTTCTCCTAGGCTACAAGCCTGTACAGCATGTCACTGTATGAAAAAACAGGAGATGAAATCAAGCACAAGAGAAAATGGTGCCATCAAGAGACGTGGTAAACGCGAGATGTATGAGGTGGCAGTCTGTTTATGCAAACTTTTTTATAAGTAGAAAGAGCACGCTCTTCATGCAAACTATAGTGCAGTAAATACATAAACCAGTAACGTAATCGTTTATAATCATCATCAAGTGCTATGTGCTATACATAACTGTATGTGCTACACTTTTATACAACTGGCAGCGGAGTAGGTTTGTTTACACCAGCATCACCAGGCACATGTAAGGTGTTGTGCTATGACGTTATGACGTTACGACGGCGACGTCATTAGCTGACAGAAAGTGTCAGCTCCATGGTCATTTTATGGGACCACCGTCTTATGTTTGGTCTGTCATTGATGAGAAGTTTCTCAGCGCATGGCTGTAACTGGTAATCCTGTTGACTACACACCGCGTACCAAGTTCTGGGCTTCGGGTTTGCTTTACGGAAACCTGGCAGAGGTAGGTTCTATCACTGCTCCTCTATTCATGGAGAAGGAAACAGATTTAGAGAGGTTGCACACCTTTGAGGTTGCAAACGGTGGACCAAGCCATCAGTCAGTTCTTGAAGGCCCAAGCGGCAGATGCCCGGTGCCCAAATCCCCATGCGGCCTCCTCCAAGTGCTGCAAATGTCTGAAGTCCAAGGCTCTTCCCTGGCTTCCGAAGGCTCTGCGGTTTGCCTGATGCCACCCAAGTTCCCCACCTCCATCCCCTCTAAATCAGAAGATGCTACCTGTAGCATCCTGCTGGGAGAGGGTGGAAGGGGCTCTGAGAGCCCTCCTGGCAGGGCCCTCCTGGCACAGGGTGGGGTCCAGGTGAAAAGCAGCTGTCCTGGGGCCTGGTTCCTGCTCGGTTCTGCAGTCCTGTGGAAATCCCACCTTTACTGAAGTGCTCTTGGTCTCCTCTAAACGGCTCCCTGGAGAGACATGTGGGGAGAGGTTGTATGCAGAGGGCGGGTGCAGGACACTCTTTCCCTTCCTGGTGACAGCTGGCATCCACGGGGCCTCCCCACCCAGGTGTCCCAAATGGGCTTGTCTGGACTCAGCTCTGAGCACATCTTCTCCGTGGACCCACTACTGCTCCTGACGTTCTAGGAGAAATCTCCAAGCTCAGTGTCCACATGCAGGTGCCTCCAGGGAGCAGAGACCCTGGTCAGGGGGAATGTGAAAAAGGAAAGGGACCAGTAGAAGGTGTGCCAGTGTGACAGAAGCGCCACACCTTGGATGGCCAAGGCCAGATTGCTGGTTCTAGTCCAGCTTTTCTCCCTCTTCCCAAAACGCACATTCATGTCTCCGGGGAACCTTTTCAGGCACGTGTCCCTTGCTTTGGGAGAATGTCTCTCACTTGACTGTGCTCAGCCAGTGGTTGGGCGAGGACTCTAGTTTCGCCTTTCCTCCAGTGAGACGCACCTGAGTTGGTTACAGCTCCTGTGGCTCCCTCCCCTCCTGATTTGACGTCTGTCCTGTGGTCTCTTCTGAGCACTGTCCTTTTGTAGGTCCCCACTGACTGGCATTAATCCACGTAGAAGCCGCCATGGTGGGTAGGGGCCCTGGTCCCATAGGAGGAAGCAGGTCTTTTTAATGTGGAGGTTCTTTGATTGTGCAGGAAGGGAGGGACGCGACAGGCTATAAGGGTAACATTGTCCCCAGGTGCTTAAGATGTTTTTCCCCAATGTAGGACTCCAGAGGTGGCCTTGCAGCAGAGCTAAGACCTGCGGCATAGAGGATGCAAGGGAATAGATTTGCCTAAGGTGAAGGTTTGCTTGCCTTTTAATTTCAAAATATGCCAGTGATCGAGTCTTTAGAATGGGCCAGTTGTGGCACTGAGCTTTTCCACCATCTCAACACCACATGGAGGTCAGTGCCATCACACGGCCCACCTGTGACGAGGACCAGTCTCTTTCTGGCTGCTAGATGTTGGGTGGAGCTGGGGTTCAAACCTGGGGCTGCCAGGCTCTCAGGAGCAGTGGGGAGAGATGAAATAGCTACTTTGCATTGCTTTTCATACTTCCATGGGTTTTTGTTTTTAATCAGGCTCATTGATCTTACAGGCTTGTTACAAATGTTTCTTTTATTTGCATACATTCAACCCTCTGAAAAGCAAAAGGTCCCCTTTGTGAGGGCGTGTGTTCCCCACCAGCTGGACAAGTGAGAAGGGTCAGATGACCACTTGACGGGATATGATGGGGGAGGAGGAGATGTCCCCTCTGAGTGGAGGAAGAAACAAGGGCTGGAAGGCTGTTCTTCCTGAGCTCACAGAGGGAGACTGTCCCCCTGGACAATGTCTGGAGCATCCTCCTCAGACCTTGAAGACCTAAGCACCCTTGGAAGTTGTCGTAGCAAGCTGAGTGACCTCCACTCCAGGAGGGGACTCTCCTGGAATTTCATCTGGTTGGAAGGCTCTGTGCGTCGTCTGGCTGCTGGCTGCATGCTAGCCTGCTCTGACACTGGGCCCCCGGAAATGGGTGGGGGGTACTGGTTTGTGGCTGCCCCTGCTCGTCACCACTGTCGGAAGCGGCCCTTCCCTGGCCGTTGGGGTAGGCGTTCAGGGGACTAGACAGAGATGGCAGAGAGGCTTCTGTGCTGGTGGAACTCGGTCACTAGAATTTCCAGTCATGCTCCTACTAAAATGGTGTTTGTGGGTATCCTCAGTGCTTGTTCCAGTCTTGCTGTTTGTTTTTACCCCAGTTCCGTAACGCTCAGATACCCCTGTACCCAACCTGCCCCTGTGCTCACCACCTCCTTCCCTGCTGCGGGAGGCTCCGTGTTATAGTGGCAGAATGGTTGAGATCTGGGTGTCGGATTGTCTGGGTCTAAGCCTGGCTCTGCCCCCATCTGACATGACACAAGCAACCTCTCTGTGTGTGAGTTCTCTCGTCTAGTGTGGGGTGTTCTGAGGAGGGAGAACGCTTGTAAAAGACGCAGGTTAGCATGTGTCAGCCAGCGAGCCGTCAGTGGATGGAAGGCACTGCTGCAACTTATTCTGTTAGGACTGGCCGCCGATCGTCTTCCGATGTTTTTGTGGGCAACTTCTGTTCTGGGTTGTAGTCGTCTGCTGGGGCTGCCGTAACAAAACACCGCAGAACGGGTGGTTTAAACACCTGGTTTATTTCCTCACAGTTCTGGAGGCTAGAAGTCCAAGGTCAAGGTGTCAGCAGGGTTGGTTTCTCCGGAGGCCTCTCTCCTTCTCTCTGTGTCCTCCCTCACGCAGCCTTTGCTCTGGGCTCATGAACCCCTGGGATCCCTCCCTCTTCTTACAAGGACACCAGTGCTGTTGGATTAGGATCCACTCTCATGACCATTTAACTTTAATTACCTCTTTAAAGGCCCTATCTTGAAATACACATTCAAAGACATCCTGGGAATTAGAATTTCACCATATGAATTTTGGGGAACACAGTTCAGTCCATAGCATGAATATTCTGGTATTTGTCTGTTCAGCTGACATTGCAAGGCAGGTCCACGAGAGAGAAGGCTGAGTCTGTAGTGGCTGTGGGCCGTGGGGTGTATGCAGGGAGTTGGTCTGCGCCTTCGCTTTATTAACCGCACCCACACAGCCCCTCCCAACCCTCCCCAAGGGCACGTTGCCCTTCCTCGCTGGGTTCACGGTTGGGAACCTACCTCTAAGCTCTGGAACCCAGACAACTTTTACCTTTGTACCCTCGCACCATGTACGTATCAGTCAGGATGAGCTATTTATGCTGTGACAACAAACAAACTCTTCGCTGCTGATGACAAGCTCTTATTTTGTGCTCCTAGGACATGTGACTGGCTCGGGACACTTTCCCCATATTCACTAGCTGCTGGGTTGAGACCCGCAGAACAGCTGCTGTCCTGTATTGTTATATTTTTCCTTATTGTAAAATAAAACACAGGTACAAAAACGATCACCAGAAACCAATATATAGCTTGGTGAATTCTATAAACTTCCTCCTCACGACCACCTAACACAGGAAAGGAACTTGGCCAGTCACCCAGTCCCAGCGGCCCCGTTTCCCTCCAAAACGAAACACCGTCCTGACTGTCATAGCAATCACTCCCTTGTTATTTTTTTAAATTCCGTGTTTTATTTGGAGACTAATTATCAATTCACACGTAGTTGTAAGACATAACACAGAGATCCTGGGGACGCTCTGCCCAGTTTCCCGCCGTGGTGACTGTCGTACGTACGAAACCACAACCAGGGTACTGACGTTGAAAAGTTCAAGACGCAGGACGTTCCTATAACTGCACAGATCACCTTTTAGACCCACACCAACTGCTCTCCCTCCCCCGCCCTCTCCTTAACCCCGACAACCGCTAATCTGTTCTCTATCTCTCTAATTTTGTCACAGCAAGAATGTTATATACATGGACTCATACAGTGTGTCACTTTTTGGGACTGGCTTTTTTCACTCAGCATGATTCTCTGCAGAGTCACCCAGGCTGCTGCGTGTATCAGTACATTGCTCCTTTTGATTGCTAAGTAGCTCTCCATGGGGTGGACGCACCAGAGTTGGACCATTCACCCACTGGCAGGCGTCCTGGTTGTTTTTTCAGTTTGGGGTTGTGATGACGAAAGCTGCTATAGACGTGGGTACGTATCTGTGTGAGCACAATTTTCCTTCTTGGGAGTGCAACTGTTGACTCGTGTACTTAGTTTTGTTTCGTTTTTAAGAAACTGCTGAACTTTTCTAAAGCAGCTGAACAGTTTTCCGTTCCCCAATGTATGAGTGATCCCCTTTCTCTGCACCCTCGATAGCATTTGGTGTTGTCACTATTTTTTTATTTTAGCCATTGTAGTTTTGATTTGTGTTTCCCTAACGGCTAATGAGGTAAATCCTTTCATGTGCTTGTTGTCCATCTGCATATCCTCTGGGGAAATGTCTGCTCCTGTCGTTCACCCATGTTCTAATTGTATTGTTTGTTTTTTACTACTGAGTCATGAGAGTCCTTTATAAAAATTCTAGATGATAGTCCCTTTTTGGGTATGTGGTTTGCAGATATTTGGTTCAAATCTGCAGCTTGTCTTATTGTTCTTTTAAGAGGGTTTTTCACAAAGCAGAAGTGTTTCATTTTTTTTTTTTAAATTTTGGTGAAGTCCAATTTATCCTTTTATGGATCATTCTTTTAGTTAAACAACTTTTTGTCTAGCCCTAGATCCATACGAGTTTCTCTTATATTTTCTTTTCTGAAAGTTTCATAGTTTTATTTTTTCAGATTTATTTATTTTTTTTCCTCAAAACATTTTGTAAAATTAGTTTCAGGTGTACAAAGCAGTGTACTAGACATTTACACCCCTCACAAAGTGATAACCACCATGCACCCCCAATCCACTACTCCTCTAACATCATATATAGTCGTTACAATTCCAGTGACTCTATTCCCTATGCTGTACTCCACATCCTGTGGCCAAATATGAGGTCCAACAATTAAGTTCGTGAACTCATCCTAGAAAAAGTGCTACATCCCTCATTGCTGAATATCACTACGGTCACCTCAAAGAACACCCCTTGGGAAGCTATGTACCGATCCCAGTGCCTAGTCCACACTTCAAAGCGATTTGGGAACTCTTTTTCTGGAATGGCCATCAGAGCTGTCGTCGTATTACCCTTGATGTCCTGAATGTCATCAAAATGTCTTCCTTTCAATATTTCCTTTATTTTCGGGTCAAGAAAGAAGTCATTGGGGGCCAGATCAGGTGAGTAGGGAGGGTGTTCCAATACAGTTATTTGTTTACTGACTAAAAACTCCCTCACAGACAATGAATGCCCTGTGAGCTGGTGCATTGTTGTGATGCAAGAGTCATGAAATATTGGCGAAAAGTTCAGGTCGTCTAACTTTTTCACGCAGCCTTTTTAACACTTCCAAATATTAAACTTGGTTAACTGTTTGTCCAGTTCATACAAATTCATAAGGAATAATTCCTCTGATATGAAAAAAAGGTTAGCAACATTGTTTCAACAAGTTCGTGAACTTAATTATCAGAACTTTGTGTGTGTGTATGTATGTGTATGATTATAGTCAATATTCAATATTACTCTACTTCAGCTTCAGATGTACAGCATAGTGATCTGGCATCTACACAGTCTATGAAGTGATCCCCCCGATAGTCCAGTGCCCATCTTGCACCCTACATAGTTTTATGTTTTACATTTAAGCTGGTGATCCATTTTGAGTTAATTTTTGTGTAATGTGTGAGACTTAGGTCAAGGTTGTTTTTTTTTTTTTCTCTGCTTTTGAATATTCATTTCATTGGTATCAGCATCATTGGTTAAAAAGGCGATGCTTCCGTCACTGAATTGCTTTTGCATCTTGTCAAAGGTCAGTCGGTCATATTTGTGTGAGTGGGACTATTTCTGGATTCTCTATTCCGTTCCATTGATCTATGTGCCTGCTGTCTTATGGCAACTGACTGTTTGCCAGTGTCACACGGTCTTGATTATCGTAGCTCTACCTTAAGTCTTGAAATCAGGTAGACTAATTCCTCCACCATTTTTATTTTTCAAAATTGTTTAGCTATTCTGGTTCCTTTGCCTTTTCACATAATTTTAAAATCGTTTTAGATTTTTAGAATAATCTTGTCTACATTGACAAAAAATTCTCTCTGGAGCTTTGATAGGAATTGTGTTAAAACCTACATATCAATGTGAGGAGAATTGACATTTTTACTAAGTTGGATCTTCCAATCAAGAACATAATACAGGCCGGCCCGGTGGCTCAGGCGGTTAGAGCTCCATGCTCCTAACTCCGAAGGCTGCCGGTTCGATTCCCACATGGGCCAGTGGGCTCTCAACCACAAGGTTGCCAGTTCGATTCCTCGACTCCCTCAAGGGATGGTGGGCTGCACCCCCTGCAACTAGAAACGGCAACTGGACCTGGAGCTGAGCTGTGCCCGACACAACTAAGACTGAAAGGACAACAACTTGAAGCTGAACTAAGATTGAAAGGACAACAACTTGACTTGGAAAACAGGCCTGGAAGTACACACTGCTCCCCAATAAAGTCCTAAAAAAAAAAGAACGTAATACGTCTTTCCATTTATTTAGATATTCTTTTGTCTGTGTTGTGTAGTTTTCAGCATAAAAGCCCTGAACATGTTTTGTTATATTTTACCTAAATATTTCATTTTTTGAATGATTGTAAATGGTCTTGAATTTTTTAGCTTTGATGCTCATGTGTTCCTGGCAAGTGTAAGAAAATACAACTGATTTTGTGTGTAGATCTTATATCCTGGAACTTTGAGGTACTCACTTAGTAGCTCTAAGAGTTCTTGGTAAATTCCTTGGGATTTTTTCTATAGCACTTATGTCATCTGCAAATAGGGACAGTTTCTCCTTTTTTGATCTGCATGCCTTTTATTTCCTTTCCTTGTGTAGAATCGGTTTTAATTCTTTTTTAAATATTTGGTAGAATTCTCAAGTGAAACCAGCGAGACCTGGAGATTTCTTTTTTTGGGAGTTTTTGCATTATGAACTCAATTTTCTTAATGGTTACAGGGTTGTTCAAATTATCTATTTCAGATAGTGTGAGTTGTGGTAATTTGTGTTTTTAGATGAAATGAATCAATTTCTTAAAGTCGTCAAACAAATGTGATTATAGTTGTTCGTAGTCATCCCTTATTATCCTTGTGATCCTGTTTCATTCCTGATACTGTTTCTGTTTTTTCTTTGTCAGTCTTGCTGGAAATATATCAATTTCACCAAACTTTTCAAAGAACTGGCTCTTTGTTTCATTCATTTTTCATGTTGTTTCTCTGTTTTCAATTTCATTGATTTCTGATCATTAGGTCTCCTTCCTTCTGCTTGCATTGAGTTTATTTTGCTCTTTTTTTAGGTTCTTGAGGCGGGAGCTTAGATTATTGATCTGAGACCTTCCCTCTTTTCTGATGCATGCACATAGCACGGTAAATTTCCCTCTCAGTGTTAGCTCTGTCCCTGAAATTTTGACCTCTTGTGTTTTCATTTTCATTCACTTCAATGTATTTTTGATTTCTCTTGAGACTTCCTCCTTGACCCATGAGTTATTTAGAAATGTGTTGGTTAGTTCCCAAGTCCTTGGAGATGCTCCAGTTATCTTTTGTTATCGATTTCATTTGGTTGAGTCCATTTGGTCAGAGAATACACTGTGGGCTTTCAATCATTTATATTTTTTGAGATTTATTTTTTCCAGTTTTATGGAGATATAGTTCACAACTAACATTTGGTTTTTCTTAACATTTGATTGTATCTATCTATCTATATGTCTATGTCTCTATATCTATATCTATGAATCTATATAGATATATCTATATATAGATATATATCGTGTTTCCCTCAAAAGAAGATCTAACTGGAAAATAAGCTGTAGCATGATTTTTCAGGATGCTTGTAATATAAAATAAGCCCTAATGCGTCTTTTGGAGCAAAAATTAATATAAGACCCAGTCTTATTTTCGGGGAAATAAGGTAGGGCTTATTTTATATTATGAGCATCCTGGAAAATCATGCTAGGGCTTATTTTCTGGTTAGGTCTTCTTTTCGGGGAAACACAGTAGATATATATCTATCCATAGATAAATGTAGCTATCTATATAGACGTCTATATAGATATCTATCTCTAAATATATCTATAAAATCCCTATCTATCTATCTATCTATCTATCTATCTATCTATCTATCTATCTATCTATAAATGATCACCACAATTGGTTTAGTTAACATCCGTCAACTCACATAGTTACAATTTTTTTTTCCTTGTGATGAGAGCTTTTAACATCCACTCTCTTGGCACCTTCCAAATGTACAGTACAGTATTGTTAACTACAGTCCCCACGCTGTACGTTACTTCACCAGAACTTATTTATCTTATAACTAGAAGTTTGTACCTTTCAACCCCTTTACCCATTTTGCCCACCCCCCACCCCTGCCTCTGGCAACCACCAATCTGTTCTCTGTTTCTATGAATTCTCTTTTTTCAGATTCTCTATAGAAGTGAGATGATGTAGTATTTGTCTTTCTCAGTCTGACTTGTTTCACTTAGCATAATGCCCTCAGGGTCCATTCATGGTATCACAAATGGGAGAATTTCCTTCTTTTTTATGGCTAAATATATTCCATTGTGTGTACACACACACACGCACACACACACACACACAGAGGGGGCCAAAAAAAGTATACACATTTTAAGAAAGGAAAAAAACTGTATTAAAATTACACTAATGGTAACCACTTTGAGCACCTCTTGTCATTGCAGAAGTGAAACGTGACTTGTATTCATTTTTTGTTATCGGGATATATTGTGTATTACAATTTTAATACACATATCACATTTTCTTTATGCATTTATCCAGCAGTGGACACCTAGGTTGTTTCCATGTCTTAGCTGTTATGAATAATGCTGCAGTGAACCTGGGGTTGCAGGTATCTTCTCAAGATAGTAACTTTGTTTCCTTTGGATTTTTACTCAAGTGGAATTGCTGGATCATATGGTAGTTCTATTTTTAATTTTTGGAGGAAGCTCTATCCTGTTTTCCGTAGTGTCTGCATCAACTTACATTCCCATCAATAGTGCACGTGGGTTATTCCCTCTTCTCCACATCTTCTCCAGCATTTGTTATCTTTCGTCTTTTTGTTAATAGCCATTCTAAGAAGTGTGAGGCGATACCTTATTGCGGTTTTGGTGTGCAATTCCCTGATGATTAGTGCTGTTGAACACCTTTTCCTCTGTTTATTCCTTGATCATGTATTACGTTGGTGCAAAAAGTAATTGCAGTTTTTGCAATTATTTTTAGCCTTTTAAACCACAATTACTTTTGCACCAACCTAATATTATGTGGCTAGAAGCTATTCTGATTTTTATACCTTTTTCTTTTTTTAAAGATGTTTTTAGGATCTTCTCTTTATCCTTGATGTTCAGACACTTCACTGTGTGACTCGGCAGGGCTCCCTTTTTCATTTATTATACTTGGTGCGTACTCGAGTGGGGGTTTGAAACTCCCATTTTTAAAAAATGTTATAAAAATAAATATTTCTTTTCTCTTTCTCGCACTTTGAATTGTTTCAATGTTTAGCTCCTGGATTGATCTTCTAATTTTCATTATTTTTAAAAACCTTGATTCTTTTGTTCTATATCTTTGTGAAACTTTCTTAGGACTGCTTTTCTATTTATTTTAACTACTAAGCGGCAGGTACTCTACTCTCAGCTTTCTCTGCCTTGAGGTAGTTATCCTTAGGACAATCACTCTTCCTGCTTCTAAAGTTGGTGGACATTTCGTTTTCTGTCATGTTTTTCTCTTCTTTGTCGCCGTGGGTTTCTATCTTTTTAAATAAAAATGATAATTCTATTAGAGTTTTGGGAAGGAACTAAAATAAGGGCATATTTCTGTCACGTTTACACAACAGTTGACCCCAGAACAACATGGGTGGAGGTTAGAGGTGCTGAACCCCTTGCAGTGGAAAATTCGCGTATGAATTTTGATTCTAGTTGGTGCTTCATATCTGGGGATTCCAACAACTGCAAATCAAAAACTGTTTTCCATCTGCAGTTGGAAATGTGAAAATACTGTTTTCGATCCCTGGTTGGTTGAATCTGTGGATGCAAAACCTGCAAATATGAAGGGTCGAAGGGTCGACTGCATTTATTGAAAAATAAAAAATCCACATATAAGGGGACTTGCGTGGTTCAAACATATGTGGTTTAAGGATTGACTGCACTACTTTAAAGGAAACACTTCATCCTGTAAACAGTTCCAACCTAAGCATGTAAGTAAAGATGCCTTAAAAAATAAGGCCCAGAAATGACAGGTGTTTTGGGACAGCAGTTTCACACAGTGGCTGGTATGTGGTAGCAAGTTATGTGTCATCTCTCTGGAGAAGGCATCACTCCATGTTAGAGAAGAGGAAAAGGAGGATGAGGGTAGATCTGGGAGAAATAGCAGGTGAGACAATTATGGCTTCGGGAATTCTACTTTTCCCAGGTTTTGCGTTTTCCTGCTAGGACCCCGGGAACCTGTTTCTAGCACAGGGTGTAGTAGCCAGCTGTCTGGAGTCCTGCCTGCATATGAGGTTAGTTTTGTGTGCTGTAACTATTGAAACGTATGTTCAATCCAGAGGCAGCTGGAGGATAGAGCACCTGTCTGTTCTTGGAGTCGATAGGGAGAAAAACAGCTTCATGATCTTTTAAAGGGCGAATCTTCGTGATGTGCGATGGACTCTGGCACTTTCGGTCCGCTCAGCACCCACGTCCCCTTCCTCACAATATCTTGGTGCTCTGGGGATAACGTCTGCCCCATATGGGTGGTGTAGGAGGGACAAGTCAAGTCAGTCGTTTGCATTCTGTTTAGTAGCAGATGAGGCATGTTCTTCCTCTCACCTCCTAGCACAGCCACGGGGCGAGCAGAGCACCCACACTCTGTCCATCAGACGCCCTTGTCTGAGACTGGATGCTGTGAGAGTGATGAAACACCAGAAAAAAGTGGTTGGCAGTCATGCATCTCAGCTGTGGCTCCCTGACCAGATACGTGTGCCTTGACGGGGCTCCCACGGTTCTTACTTCCAAGTCCCCACAGATGTCTTAAATGTTCCCGTATCACTTAGAGGTTTGGTTGCACACTGCAGTACTGCTTGTGGCTTTCTTAACTCCGAGCAAGGTATCTATTCGAAGGCTTTGGAAAGCAGACTTTGGTGCAAGGCTGGAGGACCGAACTTGGAACCTAGGCACGGACCAAGGCTGTTCTGGAGGGTTAAGGAAGAGGAAGCGTGCAAATCCTGTTTTAGTAGAAACAGCCACCAGAACAAACTGCAGCTGCTAAGGCATGCTGCTACGTCATTCGGCGACCCCCACATAGCTGCTGGAAGTAGTCCTAACGTCCCTTGGTCTCCACGACTCTCTCCAGATTCAAAGTCTCCGTGGGGAGGGTGGGTCACATGCCTGCCCACTGATTGCCAGGAGCTGGGAGAGAAGAAGATCTGGCTTCCATAGCTAATGGTGAAGTAACTAATACTACACAAGATGGGAACTGCCCCAGGACAAGAAAGGAAGCTGGATTCTAGACAGCCCCGAACGGGCAAGCCCACCACGCTGATTTCCATTCCAGGTTCCCCCCTTTTACATAGATTCTTCACGTTCCCAGAGTCTTTTCCAATGCATTCTCTTTGCTGACCGGCCAGAATCCTGTGTCCTGTCCTCACAGATTCCTCACTGAAGGATGTCTCATCGCTCCCGCACGCGCACTGGTTATTGGTGCATCCTAGGAGTGTGGGAATCTTGAAGTCTAGACTCCCAATTTGTTCTTGTCCCATCCACTCGATGATACGGTTTAGGGGACTAAATGACCTGCACGTCTTTTGCTGATAGCAGTTTGGTGAGCACTGGCCATGAAGAACATGTTTTCGTGTTCTTGGCCCAAGGGCTGGCTATTTGCTTGGACATTTAAGTACTGAGCCTTGGGTGTGGGCCTGTGGAATGAGTCCGTGCGGGCAACTCATTCTTATTTGGAGTATTCAGGCTTGAGTACTTTTCATCAAGGCGTTCATTATCGTCCGGGTGGGGAGGTAATTTCCTGTGAAAACGAACATGAGACCACTTTACCCACTACCGTGATTTCGTTAAGGAGACTTAGCCAGCTCTGGGGGACCAGACCTCTTTGAAACGCTATGTAAAATGTTGTGCACGCGTGCTTACTTTTTGGAGGGGAGGGGCCATGGTTTTCAGGAGACCCAGCGGTCCACAATACCCAAAAAGATTGAGTCACTGACTTATTTCTTGAACTCTGAGCTTCTAGAAAATGACCTTTAGATAGAGGTGATGGTTGCACAATTCTGTGAATTTACTGAAAACCATTGAATTCTGTACGTACTTTAAATGGGTGAATTGTATGGCAATGGAATTATATCTCAAAAAAGCTGTTAAAAATGGACCTCTTGGTACTTAAGCTCTTTTTAAGCTGGGTACTGCCTGAACAATGGGCTCAGCTTGGCTGTTTGAAGCATTTGGGTAATTATTGAGCTCGTTTGTGTGTAATTGCCTGGTTTTAGGTAATGCTTTGGCTCTCGATACACCCAACTATGATTCATCTGTGTGGTGCTTCTAAGTGAGTTATTTGCCCTCTAATCCTGGACTATGGCCTATGTCTAATTTTCTGTGGCGGGTAAAAGCCCGTGCTTATTTCATTTATTGCCCTATAAACTGGGATGGTTATAGCAATGGGAGAAGACATAGCACAAGGGAAGTTTAGCCAAGTTTCCTCACTTCAGCCCCCAACCCCAGTTCCCTCCAGCTGGTATTTTGCACTCTGTTAAGTGATTAAGTATTAAGGGATTATCAAGGGTTATTTGAGGGAAGTGCTAAGTAGCAATGTTGGGAGTATTGTGCTAACACGGAAGCCAAAGCAGAAGGAAAATGGATCTGGGAGCTACCTGAGGTCCCACAGAATGCATCAGAAAATAAGGCGGTCCACACAGAAAGCTTTAGGTAAGAAGAAGTCAAGTGTACTTTGCATGTAGCTAGGGTTTCCAGGCAGGACTTCCCGCCCATTCTCAGGAATTTTTTTCGCTTTCCCATTTCCGAATCCTGAGAAAAGTTGGTCAGGAAATCCGGGAAATTGGCTTCTTGAACCTGTAATATCCACAATGGGAAATAAACGTACTACTCACAATGTATCTCTTATACATGTTTCCTATTTATCGCTAGGGTTTCAGGGTGGGAATTCCGGCCTGTTCTCAGGAATTGTTTTCGCTTTTCCGTTCCTGAGTCCCGAGAAAAGTTGGTCTGGAAATTGGGAAAATCAGCTCCTTGAACCCAGGTGGTTAGTAGTATTGGCCGTCACTTTGTGGAAACGATTCATCGTGGAGAACAGAAAACAGTTTATATCTCGGGATTCAGGGACAAGAAAGTGAAAAGAATTCCTGAGAGCGGGAGGGAATTCCCGCCTAGAAACCTTACATGTAGCCATCAGGATGCAAGTCTGACCGTGTCCTGTACTGGTGAGCGCTCGGAGGGCTCACCGTCACAGCTGCAGGGACTCTGTGCCCGTTGCCACCTCCCAGGTGGCCCTGGGGCCCTGCTATTGGATTGGTGTCACATCCTGATGTGGATGTAGGGTGGATGTGGCCCACCCTAATTGGGTACGATCTCCTCTTGACTCTAATACCCCTGCAAAGACCCTATTTCCAAATAAGGTCCCATCCACACGTCTGGGTGGACATGAACTTGGGGGCATACAGTTGAACCCAGTGTATGAGCTCTGGCTCCAAATGTTCCCACCTCATTAAATAGCTCATGAATCCTCTCACTTGCCTGCTCTCTAAGCCCAGAAGTCATTCTAATATTCTTTCCTCACCGCCTTTCCTTCTGCTTCTGACACATACCCACCTGTACCTGCCTTTCTTTCTTCTTGCCAATCAACATGGCCCAAGCTACCATCCTCCGAATGACTAAACCAGCCAAACGCGCCTCCCCGCTGTCCCGTCACCCAGCTGTGGCCCAGCCTCTCATCTGTACCAGGGGTATCTGTCTGAAACTTAAATCAGGACACCCCTTGGCCTAAACCCTTCCCGAGCCTGCCCACCGTACATGAGAGAAAACTTCAGAGACGGATGGACCACGAGTCTCTCTGTGGTCTGGCCACGGCCCCTGTCCTCACGTCCTCTAATGCTCCTGCCACATGGATGGTCTTTCCATGCCCAGGACACATTTGCCATGTCCTTTCCTCCGTATGTGTTCTGCCCTCTTCTCTACCTCCTCACTTCTTGCCCCCTGTGCCTTTACTGGCTAATTTACCCATCCGGTAGGTGTTTGCTTATATGCCACTTTCTTAAACATCTCTATGACTCCTTAGTTTAAATCGGGCCCCAATTTGCTCCCATCATCCCCTTTATTTTTCTGTATGGCACTTGTCCCTTGCAATTATGCATTTATTATCACCTGTTTAATCTATGTCGATCCTATTAGACGATGAACCCCATGAAGGCCCAGGCCATCTTGTTCACAGCTGTACCCCATGTACGGTGAAGAATGCCTGGGAAAGAATGAAGGCTCAAGTATTTGAATGAATTAATCTCGGCTGTCACCTCCCTTCCCTCTATCCAGTTAATTATGCATCCACTAGATATGTGAGCGTCCACTATGTGCCTGGCCTTTTACACAGCACTGGAGAGAATAAATGTGTAACCTAACCTCCACTATGTGTTATGTGTGGGCTCTTCCTTTTTGTGTTCACTGTCCTGTGGCTGGTTGGAAGCAGACTTCAAACCGTAGAAAAGAATGAGCAAGTCGACACGAGCCTTGCTGCTACAGGCCCACGTGGCCGATTTTCCCCTGCTCTTGTTGGGGAGGAAAACATTCTTTCCTCTGCTCTCTTAGGTTTATTGCTTGGAGCCCTGCGGATTAAATGGACACAAGACAGATTAACAGGAAAAAAAGGGGTTACATGTGCCCATGGGGGCTTCACAGAAATGAAGTGGTGAGACCTCAAAGAGGTGGTGAGACCTGGAGGCTTAGCTACCATTTTAACAAAGAGGGATGCGTTTGTGGAGAAGTGATGAGACAAAGGAAAGGCGTTCAGAGCTTCTCGGGATGGCAGACTGTTAGAAGGTAAAGAGATGGGGGAAACTAATGGAAAGAAGGGTGATGTTAGTAGTTGTTACACACATTCTTCTGATACCATCGCTGGACTGATGAGTCTAGAGTCCTCTGGTGATTAAGAGTAGCTCTGCCCTTTCTGATATGAAAAGGGGGAGAGGGACCCCCCACCAACAAAGGGGAATTTATACCCTGCGTAGGCAAATAGTGAGAGGATAGATAATTTTATTTTGAGTCGCTGTTTCTTAATTGTTTTCAGCTCAAAACAACCCTTACCCCAAAGTGGCATATCTTGGGGTGGCATATCTTGGGGTGACATATTCTGATCCCTTTGGCTGTTTTAGGTTTTGTCCTGCTTGGCCCCTAGGGTGTCTGTGAAACTTCTCACGTTTCAGGCGTGAATCCAAGGGGTGTGGGTTGTGACCCCAGGAACGTCCCTTTGGAATCCAGGTAGTTCCTCTTCTCAGGGCCGGGCACTGGACTTGCATGTTGATTTTATGCAGACCCGACTGAAAGGCATAGGTTATTTTCTTTTTCTTTTTCTTTCTTTTTCTTTTAAAGATTTTATTGGGGAAGGGGAACAAGACTTTATTGGGGAACAGTGTGTTTCTCCAGGGCCCATCAGTTCCAAGTCAAGTCGTTGTCCTTCAATCTAGTTGCGGAGGGCGCAGCCCGCTGGCCCATGTGGGAATCGAACTGGCAACCCTGTTGCCCAGAGCTCACGCTCTAACAAACTGAGCCTCCGTCCACCCCACAGGTTATTTTCTAGGTAAGAGGATGAGGCCTGGAAAGGTGGCCAGGGAATCAGCTGGTCTGGCCAGGAAGTCGGACTCTGGAGGTGATTCGCCTTATTGCTCTGCTGTCACCATCTGGTTTCTCTGCAAAGTCAATTCTGAGCCAGAGTGAATGCTCTGGAGTTTAGTAGGGACTGCTTGTGGCGTCCCCCGCTGTGGAAGGGAGGAGGGGTGTCAGGACTGGACAGAGGGAGAAGTCATGCTTCACAGCTTCTGCTGACCCCATGGGTTGCTTGCAAAAGTTAACAGAATACGCCACCCTAAAATGTGTCACTTTGGCATATCAATTATTTTAAGCAGAAGCCAATTGAGGAGAAGTAGATACAAGAAAAGCTCTCTGCCGTCCCCCTATTTGCCTAAAACAGTACATACATTTGTAAAGGTGTGCCCCCTTCTCTTTACCAGGAAGGACAGAGGTGATTACTGGACCATTAGATACTTATCAGTCCAGAGATGGCACCAGAGGAGTCTACACAACAAATTTTACTATCTTCACACCGTTTGCTACCCTAGAAACTCAAAGTTTTTTGCCCTGGGTCTTGTCAGTTCTCTAAAAATTGGTTCTTCCTTTAAGAGGCTATTTAAGCTGAAGTTCTAACCACCTCTCTGAGTTACTCATCTGAGTCCTCCCATGTGTATGTGCTTTACACTGTTAATAAAAACTTACGTTTGTTTTCCTCCTGTTCATCTATCTTCTCTCAATATAATTTGCAGGGCTGCAGTCAACGTGCCTAAAATGGGTAAGGGGAAAAAGAATAGTTTTCCTCCCTTACACTTGGAAGCTGATATGACCCATCAGAATATCCCACATTAGGCCAGAATGGCCAGACCTTCATATGTCCACTGTCATTTGTCCTGGGAGGTGGCCACCCCTGGAAGTATGTGATCTTGAGCCTATTCACAGTCTTGCAGGGCAGGAAGCACCACCTGCCGTGGGGGCAGCTAGTCCTTCCTGGAAGGGGGGTTTGGGATTCCATGACTACACACTCTTTCTACTCTTTTTGTGCGTAATTCTCAAACTTTCTACAACATATCAATAAGAAGGATTTCCCCCAACTTAGGTAGTTATTGGTGTTCTTGAAAGTGAAATATCTGTGAAAGATTACTGATCATCATTTCAAGGGTCATCCGGATGACCAGCTTTATTGTCCCAAGCTTTTAGACGAATTTGTCCCTGAAGGCTAGAGACCACCTGCTCTGGGTGGCAGAGAGGGCTGTTGCAGGTTGTAGACCCAGACTTTCAGTAAAGGCAACTTAAAGGGGATAGTTGGCAATGTAAGGGCAGCTTCGTCTGAATGCAAAGCTAAGCCTCACAGAGTTAGCAGAATAGAAGAATAGAAAAGGAGCATTAGGGAAAAACACAGCTGAGTTTCTCCCCAGTACATCCCAGCTGCCCCGTTGGTTTGTCTTCTGCAAACTCCTATCTCCTGCCACCTCCAGGAATAGCTTAGGAAGTCATTGTGATCCAGGAGATCAGACACAGTTCGTCATTATCAGGGCTCAGCCCACTTGCTCTGCACATACATTTTGTAAATGTATGGACATTCTTCAGGTTAATTGGCATTCAAAGAAACGGGAATGTTCCGTCCCTTCCCTGTGGTGACCAGGCACCGTTAAGCTTTTCCTAGGTGCCAGGCTGTGTTAAACGCTTTGAGTAGATTATTTCACATAACCCACACAACCCCACGAGGAAGGATATACCTCGTACAGGGTAGGTAACAGAAAGGCAGGGGTTGGAAAGGTTAGCCCAGTTGTCTAGGGCTAGACAAAGAGCAAGCAGGAGTAAGATAATTCTGTCCTGGGTCTAATTCTATAGCTTTTAACCGTGGCCACCACCCCGCCATCCTAGATAGTGTTCCTCCGTATGCTTTCTCTGCAGGTGCCTGGGGGTGCGTTAGCTGGCAGGGGGAGTGAGCAGCTAATGGTGGTCATCAAGTGCCATGAAATTAAGCCGTCATCTAGATGAGGGTTGCAAATGTTGGCCTGTGGGGCAAATACGGCCCATTGCTCTTGAGCTGAGAATCGTTGTTACATTTTTAAATAGCTGAAAAAAAAATCGAAAGGAGATTAAGACTCTGGGACGCCTGAAATGATGTGAATTTCGAACTCGAGCGTCTATAAATAAAGTTTTATTGGAACACAGCCACATTCATTTGGTTATGTGTTCTCTATGGCTGCCTTCGCCCTACAACAGCAGAGGTGAGGAGCTAGGAGGACAGAGACTGTATGGCCCGCAGAGCCTAAAATATTTATCATCTGGCCCTTCACAGACAACCTTCGCCAACCCTTGATGTAGATAAAGACTAAGGGGGATCAAATATGTGGTGATGGAAGGGGAACTGACTCTGGGTGGTGAACACACAGTGTAATTTATGGATGATGTGATACAGAATTGCACACCTGAAATCTATGTAATTTTACTAACAATTGTCACCCCAATAAATTTAAAAAATAAAATTAAAAAAAAAAAAAAAAGACTCACGTTTGCTTTCCCAGATGAGAATGCCTTCCTAAGCTCTTCTGGGAGCTAAGAGGAAATGGGACCAGATCAAATAGGCAGCTGGAGACAAGGCAGAGCATTTAAATTATACATCTGTTTATTTGCATTGTTCTGGAGCATTCTTTACGGTCACAATGGACTTGCTCTTCCTTGGATCATGGTGACCATGCTTATATCCTGGAAAGCTGTAACTGGGCGGCTGAAACCCCCGTCATAGCTTTCTGCAGATGACATGAAGGGGTTCAGAGTAGACAACTCCAAAATATGCCACTTTGACATAAGGATGATTCTGAGCTGCGGGCAATTGAGAAGAAGCAGACATCAGAAAAATACTCTGCCCTCTCCTCTCTATAATTCTTAACCACTGCGGGCAACTCTTGGTTCTTCTCGGTCCAGCGACGGCACCAGCGTAATCTACATAGCAAACCTCACCACAATATTCCTTATCTCCCATTAGTTTCCCCCCACATATTTACTTTCCCACCATTTGCTGCCCCTAAAAGCCTAGCCCCCTTTGTCCTATTATTTCTCTATAACTTGTCCTTTGGTAAGAAGCTACTGTGTTTCTCCGAAAATAAGACCTAAGCGGAAAATAAGCCCTAGCATAATTTTTCAGTATGACATCTCCTGAACGTAAGCCCTAATGCGTCTTTTGGAGCAAAACTTAATATAAGACCCGGTCTTATTTTCAGGGAAACACGGTCTATAAGCCTAAAATGCTATTCTTCCCTTAGTGTTACTCAGTACTGAGTTCCCCCCACGTGTAGGGGTGCTGTGTGTGTTAACAAACTTCTGTGGGTTATCCTCATTCATCTGTTTTCTGGCAGTCTAATTTGCAGAGCCCCAGCTGGAGAACCTTGGAAGTTAGAGGGACACCGGACACTAGACAGACAATTTAGATGGAAGGGGCAGAGCATCAGGTTTAAACAAGGTTCTTCCTGCACCCTGCAGTCATGCATTAGGGGAAAAGTGGAAGGTTGAACACATCCTCTGACGAGAAAGGGAATTGCTCCACACTGAACACTGACCGTGTTGCATGTTTTACCTGGTGTGTAAGCCTCAATAGTCTGGAGAGGAAAATGGCATTCTCTTCCTCTAAAAATGCTGAAGGTGACACTCTGACATCAGGGGATACACACTCACACACAGTTACCTCTTGAGTACCTGCCCAGATGCCAGGTACAGTGCTGTGGATACGAAGACTGATAGGTGAGGTCCATGCCCCTGAGTTACACCCAACCAATGCTGAGGTTGGCATCCAAATCCGGAGCCGTGCGCCTGGCAGTCTGACGTGTTTCTCCTCCAGCACGTTCGTCTGCCAGGGCTTGCATCCCTCAGCAGCTTCATCAGTACATGTTGCATGTCAGATTGACAGCTCTTGACACCACTGATCAAAGCAGCATGACGCAGTGATTAGCACAAAGCGTTTCCACTCAATAAACCGGTGAGCAGTTGCCACGTGTCAGGTCCTCTGACAGGTGCGGAGGCCACAAAGACAAGTGCCAGCCGCTGTTCTTAGGCCGTCACGATGGAGTGATGGGTGCGATGTTAGAGCATGTCGGGGTTTGGAATCGTAAGCAACAGAAGCCGACTTTGGTTAACCTCAGCCAAAGAGTGCGCTGGGAGGCTATGCGATGGTTCATAGGATGGAAGGAAAATTTACACAGCGGGCTCAGAGAGGACAGGCGTGGGCAGCAGCGCTGGTGGTCTAAGGAGCAGGAAGTATAGACAAACTGGTTCTCACCCCTTCCCGCACCTTGATCAATAGCAGGTAGCCTTGGCATGAGAATTGGACTTGACTTTGGTCCTCTGTCCACTCCTTTGGCTAGAAATGGACAGGACTCTGGGTTGACAGCCCATCAAGGCTGTGTCCAGTGATGGAGGGGACCTCCCAAAAGTCACTGCATCTCTCTTACTGGAAGAAAGGGTAAGTGCTGTTGGACAAGTGAAAACCAGGGTCCCTGTGTGCCGTGAACTATAGGAGCATAGAGGGAAATGCCCATCTCAGCTCCAGGGGTCAGGGAGGGTTTCCTGGAGGAAGGAGCAACTAAACTGAAACCAAAAAGACAACTGAAGTTCACAGGAGGGCAAGAAGAAGCAAAACATTACAAACTGAGGGAACTGCTGGTGCAAAGGCCAGAGGCAGGTATTATTACTCATCTAGCAAATACTGGCTCTTCTCTGTTGGTCTCGAGGAGTGACAGGTCATTTTGCCGAAGGACTCCTGCTGATAAAGACCAGAGTCCACGCTCTCCCCACCCCCCTGGAGTCCTTGAGCTTCCCAAGGTCAAATGAAAATCACGGAAAACCTCAGGTCGTGATGCCCTCCTTCCCGGGGAGTCTGCAGGATTAAATAAAAGCTTGGGTTTTCTGCACTGAGAGCTGGTAGGAAGAAAAATGCCACAGTAGCCTTGAGTGTTTTCATTATTCCCCTCTGGCTGCCGTGGGGGAGGCCCCCGGTCACGAGCTGCCTGAACGGATTTGCACTGGCGTTAGTCACAAATTGTGGCCTGACGTTTATAGCAGCTGCAAGCCGCAGGTATTGATTATTTAGGAAAAGAAATGAAGCTGAGACAGCTGAGCAGCTGCCTTGTTAAAAATTTGCTCTTGTCACATTTCGTCCAGGCCGGAGAGAGGGCACAAACGATCCATTTTAGATCTCGTTTGTGTCTCAGCAGATAGCAAGCAGTTTTTATTCACCATCTTTGATTAATCAGCTCCTCTTTATTCAGGTGAAAAATCCACAGTCACCCAGGGGCTCCTTGGAAGGAATTATTGTTCTTTGCCTCTTATGCTCAATTGCTTCTGTATTGTGTCCATCGGGCTAATGAAAGTCAAGTGCATGTCTCTGCTGGCTGTGCGTGGATGGGTTAACACGTCCACTGCCAGTGCCTGTATTTCTCTGGATAAGCTGATGAGTTTCTTCCTCCATCCTTCCAACCTCCACACTGTGAGCTTCCATAGTGACCATGGGAGGTGTGGGAAGGAGTGTGGGCTTCCTTTGCATTCAGGGAACCCTTGGCCATTCCAGTACAGGCCAAATTCAGATGGAGCCAGCCCAGAGATAAAACCAAGCCCTGCTGTGACACCACCTTCCGTGTGGGCAGCAGCCCAGTGGGTGCCTGGGGTTCACGAGCTAAGTGGTACCCATGACCTTCAGCCACACGTGGGAGGCAGACAGACTCCAGCTTGGCCAGGACCCCAGGCTGAGTTCTGCCAGAAGCTGGACACGTCACCTGCTCTCTCTGACATAGCTGAGCCTGTAGAGTGAGAGGATCGAAGTAGGTGACCGTGTTGGTCTGCTGGAGCTGCCATCACAGAAGACCACCGACTGGGGGGCTTACACAACACATTTATTCTCTCACTGTTTGGGGGCCAGAAGTCCAAGATCAAGGTGTCAGCAGGGTTGATTTGGGGGAGCCCTTTCTTCTCAGCTTGCTGACGGCTGCCGTCTTGCTGTGTCTTCACTTGGACTTTCCTCTATGGTGACTCTTCTTCTTTTAAGGACACCAATTCTATTGAATTAGGGACCCACCCAAACGACATCACTTAACATTTATTACCTTCTTACAAGCCTTATCTTCAAATACAGTCACATTGGGGGTTAGGGCGTCAGCATGTCATTTTTGAGTTCAATTTGGAACAATGAGGAACTTGCAAACCTAAAAGTGGGAGTGACAAGAAGTTGACACCTCCGCAGGGGGCATCACTTATTGGTGATGAGAGAGGACTGTTTTGCAGCTACACAATCCTACTTGAAAAATCCATGCCATAATGAGTTACTCTCACCCATGGTTGTGTCTTCCCTTCCATGAGTTGTGTTGTGTGAACTAATCTGCTCACCCACCCTACAGACTTTCACTTCCCTTCCTTTGCTGGCAGAGTGCCCCCCAGGGTCTCATTATGACCTATGAGTCCTAGGTAGTTTTGCCTTTGGGGGGACCCTTCCTCTATAAAAATATTTTAAAATGATATTCATATAAATGACAGTTGAAGTATAATATATATCTCACTTACTGTTTCCCCGAAAACAAGACCTAGCCAGACAGTCAGCTCTAATGTGTCTTTTGGAGCAAAAATTAATATAAGACCTGGTCTTATTTTACCATAATATAAGACCAGGTTTTGCATAATATAATATAATACAACATAATATAATATAATAAAATACTGGGTCTTATATTAATTTTTGCTCTAAAAGACGCATTAGAGCTGATTATCTGGCTAGGTCTTATTTTCCGGGAAACACAGTATTGTAAGAAGATATTTTTGTGACTCCCTAAAAGTATTGTTGGCTTTAGGTCCCGTGTTTACTCTGTTTAATGGATAAGATGGCCCCTTGCCCACCTTTCACCCACCTTCTTTAGGGAAGGGTGACCTCCCAGCCAGCTTCACTAAGAAATCTGGAGTGGGGAAACCATTTGTGTTCCTGGTGATCTTCGCCATGGGATGCTATCCGGCCAGTGAGATGTGAGAGAAAGTTTCCTAGGAAGCGCCTAGAAACAGTTTTATTTCTCTTATTAATATACATGAGGGAGAAAGAGCCCTTCTTCTCCTGGCCCTTGTCACGCCTGTCTGTGGCAGCCATTCTGTGATCACGAGGCAAAGCTGACTCACAGAGGGTGGCAGACAGATGATGGTGCTGAGCTGTGGAGTTAACCTCTAGCGTATTAGTTTGCTAGGCCTGCCATAACAGTGTACCACAAAATGGGTGGTTTAAATGAGACATTTATTGTCTCACAGTTCTGGAGGCTAGAAATCCAAGATCAAGGTGTCAGCAGGGTCGGTTCTTTCGGAGGGCTGTGAGGGTGCATCTATGCCTCTCTCCTGGTTTTTAGTGGTTTGCTGGCATCTCTTGGCCCTTAGAAACATCACTCTGATCTCTGCTTTCGTGTTTACAAGCCATTCTCCTTGGGAGCCTGTCTATGACCAAATTTCCCCATTTTACTGGACATCAGTCATATTGGCTTAAGGGCTCACCCTAATGATCTCATCTTAAACTTCATTACCTGTGTGTAGACCCTGTTTCCATATAAGGTTACATTCTGAGGTCCCTGGGGTCAGAACTTGAACATAGGAACTTCCGGGGAGGGAAGGGCACAATAATTCCACCCATAACATCTACCTTGAGACTAGTTATGTGATGATAAGTCCCCTTTTCATGCAAGCCTGGTGAACTGGGTGATCATTACCTGTAGTCTACCTGAATTGCTGAAAGAGATCTCAACAGAGCTGCCTGCTCTAACCTCTGGCGACATGGGTTTGCCTTCTCCTCGCCAGGTGCTACTAGGAACTTGTCCTGTTTCATTTTCTTGCTCTGGACCTGTTCACATGTAGGCCCAGGAGCTAGAGGCCTGCACAAATGTTCCAGCTCAGGGAGCAGCATCCAAGCGGTCCTGGGATAGGGAAGAAGCAAAACAGAGAAGACACTGACGTCTGCTGGGAACACCAGTCGCTTTCTCTGTGGTGGTCAAACCCTCCTTGTCCTTGTGGCCCAGTTGAGAGTGGCTTGTTTCACTGTGTCTCCCAGGTGTTATGTTTATAACACAATCATGGTACTTGGTGTCACTGTGGCGTAATGAGGAAGATCCCTGCTTTGCATTCCCTGCTTTGCATTCTGGGGCCCATGCCTGGTTTGTGCTTACCATGTATGCTGGGTGAACACAGTTTGTCCTACAGGCCTAAGGGGACGTGAGACTGGGGCCAAGTGAGGACAGAGCAGTGGCATTGGGATGAGAAGTGTGACTTCAGGGTCTGGAGGGAGGAAGAGATGTGGTTGGAGAACACATATACAGCGGTGCATGCTTTTCTGAGACAAGGCTGATGCTTTGCGTCAGATTCTTAGGAAGGCTAGGACGCTAGCCCAGCCCCGGGCCATGTTGGGGATGGGATGCTGGTCTACACTATACGCGGTCTGATAATCAAGTTCGAGAACTTGTTGTGACGATGTTGTTAACCGTTTTGACATCAGAGGGATTATTCATTATGAATTTGTACCAACTGGCAAACACTTAACCAAGTTGACTATATGGAAGTGCTGAAAAGGCTGTGTGAAAAGGTTAGACGACCTGAACTTTTGGCCAACAGTCCATGGCTCTTGCATCATGACAATGCACCAGCTCACACGGCACTGTCTGTGAGGGAGTTTTTACCCAGTAAACAAATAACTGTATTGGAACACCCTCCCTACTCACCTGATCTGGCCCCCAATGACTTCTTTCTTTACCCAAAGATCAAGGAAATATTGAAAGGAAGACATTTTGATGACAGTTAGGACATTCAGGGTAATATGAGGACAGCTCTGATGGCCATTCCAGAACAAGAGTTCCAAAATTGTTTTGAAGGGTGGACTGGCCGTTGGCATCGGTGCATAGCTTCCCAAGGGGAGTACTTCGAAGATGACTGCAGCGATATTCAGCAATGAGGTATGTGGCACTTTTTCTAGGATGAGTTCGCGAACTTAATTGTCAGACTTCATATGCAGGATGTTTTTTGTTGGCCTTGTTTAGGATACAGATCTCGAGGGAGGTGTCAGGTCCAGCTATATCAGCATGGTGCCCTTAGAACCTGGTGCACACAGGATTGGTGAGAACTCAAGATGAATACACTAGGTGGTCCCTAGAGGAAGAACCTACCTCCGTGTCTGCTCCCATAGAAGACAGTATGGCCTAATGGTTAGTTACACGCACTGCTAGTTCTGGCATCTAGAAACTAGATTTGATTCTGAGCTCTTCCCCAATTAGCTGTGAAAATAGGGGCAAGATACGGTTTTTCTGAATCTGTTTTTTCTTGTGTAAAATGGGAATACACATAGTTTCACCCAGGATGGTGGTGAGGTTAAATAAGACCATATACACGAAGGGCTTGGTTCTGCACTTGGTGCCAAGTGTTCTCATGTAGGTGTTCCCAGGTGAAGGGAAGTTAGTGAGGTGTAGTGGTCATTGATCTGGTTTGAATCTGTCCTCTGCCCCTGACTTGCTCGTTTTCTGGGACTGGACGGCGCTTCAGTTTTCCCATCTGTAAAAAGGAGCCCAAATGCCTTCTTGCAGAACTCTTGGGGATATTAATGCTAGTATTTTGAAAGGCCTGGCTCAGATGCATTTTCCTGTAGCAGCTGTATTACCCTCGAGTCAAATTCTTTTCGACGGGGAGCGTATGGGTTTCCTCTTGCTGCTGTAACAAATTACAAACTTAGTGATTTAAAGCAACACATTTATTCTCTTACAGTTCTGGAGTGCAGAAGCCCAAAACAGTCTTACTGGGCTAAAGTCCAGGTGTCAGCAGGGTTAGTTCCTTCTAGATGTTCTGAGGGGAGAGGTCATTTCTTGGCCTTTTTCAGCTGCTAGTGGTCACCACATTCCTTGGCTTGTGGCCCCTTCTTCCATCATCAAAGCACATCACTCCAACCTGTGCTGTCATTAATTACATTCCCTTTTTTTAAAAAAATCAAGATCCTTGTAATTCCAGGGGGCCCACCTGGGTAATCCAACAGAGTCTCGCCAAGACTCTTAATGTCGTCACATCTGCAGAGTCTTTCTTGTCATGTAAGATAATGTGTACACAGATTCTGGGGCTTAGGACAAGGAGATCTTTGGGGGGGCTCTCCTTCAGCCCACCACAGAGTGTCAGACTGTCAACTGTGTTGATCTGTGCTGTAGAGCGATGGTTGATTTTCTGCCCGTTTCTGCTCCTGGCATAGAAGTAATTCTTTTCTATGCTTGGAGGTGGGAAGGATCCGAATACCGAAAACAGTGATTTTCAAAGGGTAGTCCCTGATCAGCAACAACCTGACAGCCTGTTAGGAATGCAGATTCTCAGGCCCAACGCAGGCCTCCTGAATCAGAAACTCAGGGACAGGATTCAGCAATCTGTACTTTAATAAGCCCTGCCTGGGATTCTGCCCTTGTCAATTTTGGTATTTCATTCATCATGACATTTTTTTTTTGTTTGCATTTATTTTGATTTTTAAAACAATATTGCAGTAAGATATTTGTCTTGACTCCCAAGGTTTTTGGTGCCTCCCTAATTTTCCGCCTGAGGCAAGTGTCTCAGCCCGGAGAAAACAAAGGTCATCAGATCTCACCTCCAGAAATGAGTCCTCACAGGAGGCTGGGGGCTGTGTGACGAGAGACGTCTACCTGAGGCAGTGCTGTCAGAAGGACCGAAAAGCCGGGCCAGAAGGAGTTAGCTCAGCAAAGGAGGGGTAGTTACCATTCAGGCACAGGATGCAGCAGGTGCAAAAGCTAGATGTCTGGAGGGGCCATAGCAAACAGGACGGGCCAGGCAGACATGGAATCACTGAATCCATGACTCAGTGGTGCATTCCGTCGTTTGTTTAGGTTTCTTTGCTTTCTCTCAGTCTTTTATAGTTTTCTGTAGAGCAATCTTCAGTGTTTTTCGTTAGATTTATTCCTGGTTATTTGCTATGTTTTGATGCTATGATGTTACATTTTTAAAATTTTATTTTCAATTTCATTTACTGAAATACAATTTATTTCTTTATGTATACCTTGTATGTATCAACCTTGCTGAATTTATTCTGATAATTTTTAGACTTTTCTTTTTGGATTTTCTGCAATAATCATGTCATGTGCACATCGGGATGATTTTATTTTTCTGTTTCAAACCTCAAATCTCTTCTTTTTTTTCACTTCCAGTATAATGTGGAATAGAAGTGATGATAGCGGTCCTTCTTAGTCATTCCCAATTGTGGGGGAAACTTTCAATACTTCACTCATCACTTGTGAGTGATGCTCTCTATAGGCTTTTCTTTTCTTTCTTTCTTTTTTTTTTTTTGAGTTGAATATGTGGCCCATTTATTTACTTGGCTATTTCTGTCTCTATCCTGGCTGGGCGGAGACTGGTTAGATTCTGTGTTTTTTCATAGACTATTTTGTAAAGTTGTTTTATGTTCACAGCCAAATTGAGAGGAAAGTGCAGAGATTCCCATCTGCCCGCTGCCCCCACGTGCAGAGCCTGTCCCACTGTCAACATCCCCACCGGAGGGGGACATTTACTGCAGTTGATGAACCTACATGGTCCTTCTCATCCAGAGTCTGTAGTTTACATTAGGGTTCACTCTTGGGGCTGTACATTCTACGGATTTGGACAATTTCCTAATGATATGTATTCACCATTATTGTGTCATCCAGAGTATTTTCACTGCCCTTAAATCCTCCATGCTCCTCCTAGTCATCCTTCTCTGTGGGTTTTTAACATAAACTTTTTATCAGATAAAGGAAGTTTCTTTTTATTTATTTGACATTCTTTTTGAGACTTAAAGTCTAGCATAGGGACAATTTTTGTCATGTTTGGCATTGTTTTTTAAAAGACTATGTATTCTGTATTTGCTGGGCACAATGATCTATATATGTCCATCGGTCCATATGTTGACTATGTTCCGTTTTTCTATACGTTCTGGGTTTTGTTTAGTTTTTCTATTTTTCACTCACTGTGGGTTTATATTTCCTTATAGTTCGTCAATTTTTTTCTTCTTGTTTTGAGGCTTCTTGAATTGATTGTTATACAGGACATTTTTGATTGCTAGAATGGCTTTTTAAATCTTTAAGTCTTCTTTGATAGAAACAGAGCTACACCAACTTTCTTTTCAGTTCATTTTCTCTTCTCTCTTTTTCTGACATCTTAGGGATTATTTTCATATTCATTTCCGCCCTTTATTAATCTGGTGATTATATACTCTTTTTTACTAGTATACTGCCTGTGGTTACACTAGCGATCACAACATACATTCTTGATTTATCAAGGTCTAGTATAAATTAATACTCTTAGCTTTTCCTGGACAATGCAAGGGTTAGAACATTCTAATTCCATTTACCCTGAGGTAAATCCAAAATAACTTCTAAGCTATTTTACTCTGTAATTTATTTCTGTGTATACTTTAAACCCTATAGCATATTACTGATATATTAATATCTAATCAATTCAGCTTAACTGTTAATAATTATAAATTTGTGTGATTATATGTTAATATTAATTTATATTTAATTCAGAGTTAGCAATAATGAGCCTTTTCAACTGCTTTTCATTTCTTCCATCAGCTCTGAGGCTCCATCTGGGATCACTTTTCTTCTCCCTGAAGAAACTCCCTTTAGTACTTTTTTGGAGTGGGTCTGCTGGTGATACATTTTCCTAGATTTCGTTAGTCAGAAGGTATCTTTATTTCACCTTTATTCTTGATGGATATTTTCAATGGGTGTAGAATCCTACATGGCAATTATTTTCTTTCAGCCCTTGGAGGCTATCACCCCATTAACTTCTGGTTTATGTAGTTTGTGTTGCAGTCAGGTGTCGTCTCTGCTGCGCCTTTGAAGGAAATCTGTTCTCTCCTCACCCCCACCTCCAGCTGCTTTTAAGTTTTTCTCTGTTACTGGTTTTTAGCATATTACGGTGATACATCTAGGTGTCATTTTATTTTTATTCTTCCTGCTTAGGATTCATCTAGCTTCTAACATCTTAACTTAGCTTTTACAAATATTCTCAGTGATCTCTTCTGATCGTGCTTCTATCCCATTTTCTCTTTCTTTCTGGGATGACAATTAAACCTATGTCAGGTCTTTTGACTGAATCCCTGTATCTCATTCTTTCCTCTATCTTTTCCACCCTCTTGTTTGTCTATGCTTCATTCTGACTCTTGTTTTTCCAGTTCACTAATTCTTTCTACCTGTGTCTAATACCACTTTGGTTACTACTTCGTCAGTTTAGTAATTTTTGTAGTTTCCATTTCTCTGCCAAAATTCTGTAACTTGTTCCATTTCTCTGAGCATATTCAGTAACTTGTTACAGTTTGTGTCTGATACTGGAGTTGTCTGGATTACCCCGGTTCTTTTTATTCTCTTTTTCTTTTTGATCATGATGCCTTTGTTTTATCTCATTATTTTTCTCCAATCTACAGAAAAGCTGGAAGAAGAGTGCAAAAAAATGTAGCCCTCATAAGCTATTTGAGAGTATTCTGCACACACAATGCTCAGTTACTCCCAAATATTTTATGGTGCATTTTCTACATCAAAGACATTCTCCTGTTTTAACCACAGTGCAACCATCACACTCAAGGAATTAACATCGATTCATCCTTACCGTATAATCCATAGACTCCATTCAAGTTTTATTAGCAACATTGAGGACCACAGATTGCATTTGGTTGTCCCTTCTCTTTAGTTACTTTCCATCTGGAGTATTCCTCAAGTGTCGTTAGCTTTTGTGACCTTGCCAGTACTGAAGATTATCAGACAGTTATTTTGTAGGATGTTCCTTAGTTTGGGTTTCTCTGATTTCCTTCTGCTTAGATTCATGTGATAGATCTTTGTTAGGAATATTACAGAAGACACCGTGAGTTCATCTTACTGCACCCTGGTCAATAATATGCAATTTTGATTTATTCTATTACTAATAATGTTAACTTTCATCACTTGATTCAGATGGTGTCTTAATCAGGTTTCCCTACTGTAAAGTCACCCTTTTTCCTTTTTGTGATTAATAAATATTTTGTAGGGAAATAGTTTGAGACCATAAGTCTACTGTTTCTTTTTAAAATTTTTCTTTTATTATTTATTGGGGAATGTTGAGGAACAGTTTATTTTTCCAGGACCCATCAGCTCCATGTCAAGTCGTTGTTTTCAGTGTAGTTGTGGAGGCCGCAGCTCACTGGCCCATGTGGGAATCAAACTGGCAACCCTGGTGTTATGAGCACTGCACTCTAACCACTGAGCCAACTGGCTACTCAAGTCTACTGTTTCTCATCAAACTTTCATCCACAAGTTTTGGCATTCATTGATGTTTTCTGTCTGACATAAATTTGAATGGCTGTCAAATGGCAATTTTCTAACTACATCATGTTGAATACATTTATTGGTTGGCAGTCTACTATAAAGATGAACTTTCTCTCTTATCTGTTTACCGATACATTTATTAATGTATGTAAGCCAGTATGTATGTATTTATCCATCTATCCATCCATGCATCCATCTATCCATCCATCCATGTATCCTTCCATCCATGTGGGCTCACAGGTTTCTATTCAATGGGTTCAATTAGTAACACTTTTTATCCTCAAATTATCCTTGATTTGGCCAGTGGGAGCTCCTTTAAGCTGGCTTCTATGTTTTTTTTTAAAGTCTCCATCCGTCTTTTAGCATTTCCTTACTTTCTGTCTAAATAAGGTGTTAAGTTCTTCTTGTGTTTCATTAACTCAGCCCTGGAACCAATCAGCTCTGGTTGGTTAGGGAAGAGTGGTATTTAGAACCAAGATCTTGGTTGCTATGAACGCTCATTGCTCTTGGGGTGTCACTGTTCCCAGGCCTTCCCAATGGACAAAATTAGGGAATACAGTTTGCATATACTGACATACTACACACAAATACAGCATATATCTAAATATAGACTCATTTCTTTGTGTATATATATATGTGTGTGTGTGTGTGTGTGTGTGTATATATAAACTCATCTGATATATATATAAAATATGAGTTTGCACCAACACTTACAATTCCTGTTTAACACCACACATTTCATTCTAGCTTTCTCCTCTTCTCTAACAGTGACAAAAATGACTCCCATTGTCTTTACTATATTTACTTATTTGCTTAATCTACCCCACCCTTGTGACCCATTTCCTGTGGCTGTTGCATGTGGACGCCTTCCTCACCTCTCCTGGGGTCTGACCCTCCTGCTGTCCCTCCTTACCTGACAAGATGCCCCCTCATCTTGCTTGGGTTCCACCACCCAGGCCTTGGATTTCTATCTATCTTGTCCCATCTTTTGGTTGAATTGAATTATTCAGAAAGGAAGGAGGAAAGTAGTTACCTGGTTATTGTTTATTCTGTGCTGGAAAGTATGAATGAAATTATAGAAATAATTTAAGACTTAGGATTAATGAAATTTAATTTAAGACCTATTCCTCCAGACAAACATTACTTCTACAGGTTCTGTTGTGACAGAATAAAAGAACCGTTTTATCTCTTTCTGGCCTGGGTTTGCTGGTCAGTGACTTCTCTTGCAAAAGGAAGGGTTACCCTTCTAAATAAGCCCGTTTAGAAAGGTGATTAAGTTCCATTTGAGCCAATTACTGTTTTAGCCTTCGATACCTTTAAGATTACTAGGATTAGTTCCTAGTACTAATTCCTAGTTCTAGTATAAGTTCCTAGTACTGCCTCAAGGCACGACTGTATAACAAGTGTTCTACGGTTCCATTTGTACAAAAGTCTAGAATAGGAACAGTCACAGAGACAGAACGATCAGCGGTTGCTTAGCTTAAGGGGGAAGCAGGTGTGCAGGGGGGGTGATAGCTAAAGTGTATAGGTTTCTCTTTGAGGTGATAAACATATTCTGACATTCACGGTGCTCATGGTGGTACATATTTGTGCAGGTACTAAATGCCATTGAGCTGTACACTTTAAATGGGTGAATTGTATGGCATGTGAATTCTATCCCAGCAAAGCTGTTTAACAATTTTGTAAAAACAAAGACATTTGTTGTGACTTTCTGGGATCCTCGAGTCAACATGGAAACCGTGGTGATGAGCCGACAGCACAACTATTCGGTAAAATCGGTCGTAGTTAGTCACAAACAGAGCACTCGTAGCACCTCCCAGCTTGTAGATTGCTTAGTAATGGCTGTGTAATTTTCCGGCTGTGTAGTCTTGAGCAAAGCACTTGAATTTCATTAAGCTCAAGTTTCCTCAGCTGGGAAGGGAGTGTGCTGGTATCTGCGACTGAATGAGCATGTCTGTGGAGCACATACGATGGCTCCTGGCACCGAGCAGCCTCTGCTTAGTGGTCTTTTGCTGTGAGATACGAAGCGTCGTCAAACGAGTTGCTCTGAGCTGTGTCATGGTTTTCCACGTTGCCCTTGACTTTGCCTCTGCCTGTCTGTCACACCAGGCTGCGGTACTCAGCACCGGTGGGAGCTGTGGGTGATAAGAACTCACGGACTGAGCCTGATCACTCAGAAAATTGGCTCTGAACTCCTCTGTGAGTATGAGTCTGAGCAAAGTCAGGGGAGCTCTCTGAGGCAGCTCAATTTAAAGTCTATAGGACTGAAAATGTACCAGGGGAGAGCTTACAAATATAGATACGACCATCGATTGGAAGTAGAACAAATTTATATCCTTCCCAATCTAAAGAGCCCTAAGTGGGCTTTCAGACCTTTTCTGTATAACACGGCATTTAAACTAGCCTCACTCAGATGCTTGCTTGTGTTAACACCCTCTCACACACACACATACACATACACACCTCTAGCCTTGTCTTTTTCTTCAGCTGGTGTGAATCCCACGTGTCTTCTTAGATCCAGCTGTAATAAAGGTTTCCCTCAAGGCACTAACCCTCACCTGTGTTGGAATGATAACTTTCCTGATCCCATAATTCACACTGTGGTATGTGCGCCCACCTATTCCCTTATCATTCTTTGTGTTTATCAGGTATACAGAGATTATGTGCTGTTCTTCCCACCGTCTCCTCATTCCTCCCTCCGTCACTTTCCACGCTGGCTAGATTGTCCGGTATCAAATAGATCTTTCATAAATGATCTTTATCAGCACAGATGTAACAAGAGTCCTGCACGTCCCTTAATGTCTCCTCTAGTGTGCTTTGCTTTGGACATTTATCTTTGGAGATGATTTTAATACCTGAGCCCATCTCTGTGAGGCATAGGCTTCTGTGGTAAAGGGATGCAGACCAGGTGTCATGTAACCGAGGGCACGCATCCCGTCGGAAGGCGGGTGTCTGCTGCCTCAGCTGGTTGCTGGCAGGAGACATACAGGCTCAACACCATCAAATCTGACTGGTCTCAAAAGACTCGAAATCCAGACCTCTTAAAATGTTGGTCACTACCTTTAAAATGTTAGCGTTGACAGCCTGGTATGGGGGAGTCGACAGAGCAGGAGAGAGCTCAAGAACAGCTGCATGTATGTGGGTCGTAACGATGAGGCCACAGAGGCGAAAGGATGGGTTGGGAAAACTGGTTCACAATCTTGAAAAAAAGAACAAAGCTGGCCCCTACCTTATACCGGATATAAAAGTAGGCTGCAGATAAGTAAGGGCGAAGTGTGAAAGGTAAAACGATGAAGGAGGCAGTCTTTGCAGCCTAGGAGTAGAGAAGGATGTTTGAAGCAAGACCCTCAAAACAGACTGTAAGTCAAAAAGAACAATGGATCTGGCGACATTAAAATGAAGTATTCTAGTCAAGAAAAGACGTCATGGGCAAAAAGTTATCAGTCCATGACTGGTTGGGAGAAGGTATTGGCACAGTCTAAATGAATGTCTAACAACACCAAGGAACCTGTGTGAAACAAAAAGAGTCAGAAAATAGAAAAATGACTGGAAACACGAGTCAAGGTTATGAACAGGAAATTTCCTGAAGAGGAGACCTCAGTTGTTGACACGCTTTTCAAGGAGTGCTCAACTTACCTGTAATTGAGGAAAGGCAAATCAACACAATGAACTATAACTTTGTACCTGTTAGAACGCCCAGCCCTAATTTTTGCCAACAACAGTTATTGACGAAGGTGGGGGAAAGTGGGAGCCCACGTGCAGTCCCAGTGAGAATGGGAACCAGCACAACCATCCTGAGTGGTACCTGGCAGCGTTTAATGAAGTCAAGTTTGCATATGTCTTTGAATAATTCCACTCTTGCCTATATAGCCAGGGAAATTCTCGCACAGATCCATCTCTCCTAGTTAATGCCACTTATCCTGGTGTAATTACTAACAGTGGTTCCGTACCTTCACTGTCGGTGTCCTGACTTGGATGGCATGTTGAGGACTAGCCATTAGGTGGCATCATAACTGTGTTGTTTACAGTCGCAGGGTACAGGCGTCAACTTAGGTGCTAAGGGAGCAGACAGAGTAAAGTGTTGTAGATTGGGTATATAGAACCCTGTGGAGCAGTGAGAGGCAGTGAACTAGGTGTACAGAGAACGGAGGGCAAAAAAACCCCATAGTTTTCCAAACAAAGACATCGACAGGTTGAATTAGTATATAAGTTTACCTCAACTTTTTTTTTAAAGGCAAATTTTTTAGAGCACTTTTAGGTTCACAGCAAAATTCAGAAGAAGGTACAGAGATTTCTGATATACCCGCTTTCCCCAACACACGCACAGTTTCTCCTGTAATCATACCGTCCCCCCGTACTCCCCTCTACCCGCAGAGTGACATGTTTGTTGCAGTCCATGGATTTACACTGACACGTCATTATACCCAGGGTCCACAGTTCTCATTAGGGTTCACTCTTGGAGTTGGACACTATGGGTTTGGACAGATGTGTAATGACACGTATTCATCATTATAGTATCATACAGAGAGTGTTTACTGCCCTAAAAAGCTTCTCTTTTCCTCTTCTTCATCCCTCCTTTCTCCATAACCCAATTGGATGTTTTTTTTTAATGGCAGCCGGTCCATTTCCCACTTGCATGAGATTTCTGCAACTACCAAAAGATCTGGTCTTTTCCTGACCTTAGTCCTTAATTGTCTTGGACCTTAGCTCTCAGGGGAATGGTCTCTGATGTCCTATAATTTCATGACTTGGAGAGGAAACTTGTTCATGCAAGAAGAGGGATACTCACACTTCAAGCTACTTTAAACCATTAACATGAAGTAGACTTCCTTTAACTCTTGGATGTACTTCAAGGTGTCCTCTGCCTTGCTTTAGCCATCCCGGGTAACCCAACAAACATGACCGAGCTGTACACCTTGCTGGCAAAGAGTTCGAGTGGGAAAAGCTTATGGCCCACGAATCAGTTGGAACTTTAACTTCTGTACTTCAAATGCAGAATAGGCAAATGGCCTTTCTACCAAGTCCTCATGGGGAAACAGACATGGGAGCTTTGATTCTCACTGCTGTGTTGGGTCACATTCTCTCTCCCCTGGAGGATGTGATGCTGTCAGCATCCTGCCAGTGTTGCAGCAGATCTGTAATGAAAGTATCCAAAATGTTGGGCTGGAGATGATGTGGTGTCTGTACCATGTTTCCCCGAAAATAAGACCTAGCTGGACCATCAGCTCTACTGCGTCTTTTGGAGCAAAAATTAATATAAGACTCGGTATTTATTATATTATATTATATTATATTATATTATATTATATTATATTATATTATATTATATTATTATATTACATTATAAATACCTGGTCTTATATTATAGTAAAATAAGACCAGGTCTTATATTAATTTTTGCTCCAAAAGATGCATTGGAGCTGATGGTCTGGCGAGGCCTTATTTTTGGGGAAACACGGTATCTAAAGTTAACACCTTTGAGATCAGCAGATGGGATAGCAAAATAAAGACACCACACCCACTGACACAGCTGCTGTGATCATATGAAAGGTTTCTCCCTCTCCTCCCCCTTTTCCAGAGGAACTGCCCCATTCAGCTGGAGCAGGGGACTGATTGGTCTATGCACAGAGTAGGTCTGCTTTGGGCAAAGATGAAGCACCCAGACTGTCTCTATGTCACAGATTGCCATGGGGGACGTATGGCATTTGGCATTTCTCCTCTTTTTGATCTTTGATTTTGTGGCTGGCACTCTCCTCTCCTCTGTCTGGCACTTCCTGGGTTGTGGGCATGAAGAGGTTACAGCAGCCAGGAGCCTGCTGGGCTGAGTTAGCACTTCCCTCTGCATCCAGAACATCTCCAAGTAAAGGCCCTTTCGCATCACGGAAAAGGGGTGGGGGCGTGGGCTGGGGGGCTGGCTGGCATAGGTCCAGCAGGGGCTCTGTAACCATGTCTCATTCCCCCCTCCACAGCCCGGCAAGCAGGGGGACGTGGGAAGAGAACGGCATCTGGATTGAAGGATGATCCACGGGCATCTCATAGCCAGAGCTGCAGAGTGCTCGCGCTGCGCTTGCCAGACTCTCGTGCTCCCCCGTCTGCATCCGGCTGCCCAGGGGCACACACCAACCCTGGACAGCGGCACTAGAGCTCCGGGAGGACGAAAACCAGGGCCTGAGCTGCCTGAGCTGCCGGGGCACTGGGCCTTCAGGCCAGCTCCCCAGGGAGCCCGGGGCAGCCGCGCTCCCAGCCCTCCTCCCTGGAAGGAGACACCACGGAGCCCAGCCGTGATTTTCCTGCAGCTGGCGCTGGGGCCCCAGCTCTCTCCATCCAGCCACGGGGCTGAGCAGCTCCTTGGACCCTGCCCCTTCCAGGTGACACCCCGGGAAGACAGAGCGGGGCCCACGTCTCAGCCACCCCTCCCAGACAAGAGGAAACAACTTCTGCTGCGTAAAACTTAGATTTTCCTTTTGCATCAAACTCCGGCAGCTGAGCAAGATCTGCCGAACCCTATAGGGTTTCATTTTTCACTTGATTGGTGTTTGAGAGAAACTGCAAGGAGTGGGTGGCAGCAGGAAGAAACGATATAAACTTCGGGGCGGGGACATTTTCTTGGAAGTGACAAGTGGCCTCAGACCTACAGTTCCCGGACCGGCGACGTCATCCTTCCCTCGGACACTCTGAAGGGTCTGGACTCTGTCATATGACCAACGCCAAAGACCCCAGAGGAGCCATGGAATCCACGCTGGCGACGTCCAATTCTGCCTCCGGCCCTGTCACCTTCTCCCATGTCTTCGGTCAGCAGTGCCAACTGATGGAAGCAGGTAGGAAGTGTGCCGTGTGGGAAGCGGGACATTTTCCAGAGTTGCCAGTGGCAGAGGCTCGTGTGTGTCTGTCTGTGTGTCTGTCTGTCCCATCTCTCCCTTGATGTCACTTGGTATGTGAAGTTCAACTAGCCAGGGACGTGATTGTCTGGCATATTCACTTTAAAGTTTTTAGGGCATGCCACGGGACTGAATGTTCAACACTTGTGAAGGGAAGGGAAGGGCCCCCATTTGTCTCTTGTGATCTCTTTTTGCTGTGGCTGCGCAGCCGGTGAGGGAGTGTGTGTCAGGGGATGCTGATGATGTGGTGTCTGTCGTCTTCTTTTGGGGGCAGGTGCCTGTCCTAGACGGGCTGGCTTTGTGTCCGCTTGCCCCTCTCTGTGGCTAAAGGTGGTGTTTAAGCTATGCCTCTCCGGTCACAGCGGACCTGGGATACTCCTGATGCTGTCACCCTCGGCAGGCCCTCCCAGCCCCTGGCTCTGCTGTGGCGACTCCTCATTGTCTTGGCTCCTGACTTTGTCTCCCAAAGGCTCATGTTTGATACAGAAGGGAAAACTTGCTGTGGGTTGCCACCTTACCCTGTGCCAACCGTCTTGCTGGGCTATGCATTTGGTCATGACGGAAACCGGGTGACGGGGGACGGCATGGTGCACACGGTCACCATGGCGGGGCCTGCAGACCGGTGCTGGATATGTGATCACGATTTCGTTGGTGTCACACAGGAGACTGGATGCCTGGGTTCCTGCTCCCTCAGAGTTCACGCCTGCCGGTGTGGAAAGGGCCACGTGTTTCTCCCGTGGTTTCCTGGGTGTTAAAGTGTTAACTGTGCATTTTGGCTGAGTGTGGGGAGAAAGTGAGAAGAACCCTGGATTGAGTCAGTGTTAATGCTTTCCCTGGCTGGGTGCATAACCGGGGAAATTGCAGACCCTACCCCTTTTCCTTGGGAATCCGTGTCCAACTGCAAAACAAGAGAACGGGCCTCAGGGCTGCTGGGCCCCTCCAGGCTTTAGAGTCTGTGAGCTCACAGGAGCCCAGTGCAATGGAGAAGACACAACTTGAGTGGCTTTCTAAGGACAGGGCGCTTCTGTCTGCACAGGGAGGTGACGTGTGGAGTGGGTGAATGAGGGCTCCGTTGCTGGACTGCCTGGGTTTGAGTCCTAGCTTCATCTGTTACAGGCTATGTGACCTCAGGCAAGTTACTTAGTATCTCTGTGCCGCAGTTTCCTCAACTGTAAAATAGGGATAACTAAGCACTACTTCATAGGGTCATTGCAAGGATTAAATAGGTGAATACATGGAAAGACTTAGAAAAGTGCCTGGCACCTAACCAGTGTCAAGTGCTTATTAATATTTCTAGAGGGTGTGGGGGTGCTGGGCAAGCATCTTTCCATGGGCCAGTCAAGGTATCTCTGTTTGCAGAGAGTAGCTTAGCTGCCTTTGGGGCATTGAACACCGCCCCCCTTTCTCCACCCCTTGGCTTGTCCAGAAGGTAGAGAATCTCCCCTTCCACAAATCTGTAGAATGTGTGATCAGCAGGACTTCAGCTGCCACTATTTCTGCACAAGAAGAAGGGCTCAGGGGGTTTTCCTGGACGCAGGTTTCACACACCGCTCTACTTCTCTGAAGTGACTGTGGGAGGCAGATTGGATTTCTAAAGTGCCTCGGCAAGTCCCCTGTGGCTTTATTCTGTACACTTTTGGGGGCACCCAGACCTAAATCAGGCTGTGGAATCCTCTGTCTCCTTTTTTTTAAAAAAAAGTCCTTTATGTCAGGAGAGCAATGGAACATGGACTAATAATGACCAGCCATCTCAAGGGAGAACACGCTCCCCAAAGAAACGCAAGGAGGAATAATTCACTTCTAAGTCCAGACAACTCAGGAGGGGAAAGAGACTGAGAACAAACATGGCTTCATCTCTAGCCAGCCATTTGCAGTCCAGTGGTACCACAAATGAGATCTTAAATGCAGGTGAAAATGGTTCCGTGGCGCCAGGGGCTCAGAGCTGTGTTCCTCACGTCTGCTCCTGAGTGAGCGGCAGCTGTCACATGTGTTCACTGAGCAACTGCTACCTGCCCTCTCTACGTGGTGCCAGGAGCCACAGAATCCGCAGAGTAAATCAAGACCTTCCTCTAGTAGACGATGGTCTAGTTGGTGGCAGATGCAAGCATATCAGGGGGAAAAGAGAATTACACAGGTTGTGACTTTTTAATGATTCCATTTGCTGAACAACGCTTCCTGTAGGTTTTACATAAACTATCTTACTTGATTTTCAAAAACCCTTGCCAGTTTCCCCAGGCAAGGGGCACACTCATGGCCTGCCTGCATGCCCACCTCCATGTGGCTGGGAAGGAGTGAAAGGGAAAGCTGAGTCCTGGTCCGGTACCCAAACCTGTGCCTTGAACCTCTAAAGCCTGTGGTCCCGCTGATGACTTAGGTTCATCCTTTATATCTGCAAGTATTTCGTGTCTTAGGAGAAGTTGACTCCTGAGAAATGGAGCATGCTGGGTGGGGTGCAGGGAGAGGAATGAGCATAAAAGGGTACATCAGATGTAGGAGGGAGTGGGAGGATACCCCTGGCAGCAAGGCTGTAATTGGGCATGAGTGGGGCCATTGAAAGAGTACAGAGTTCTTTCTCATTCAGTCCCAATTCAGCTGTTTGTTGGCTGTGTGAACTTGATAAGCCCTGAATCCCCTAGACTAGGGATTGCAAACTATAGCTCTGGGGCCAAATCTGGCCCATCGTTTGTTTTTATAAATAAAGTTTTATTGGTACACAGTCACGTCCATTCACATTCATGTCATCTGTGGCTGCTTTTGTGCACAACAGTAGAGTTGAGTAGCTGTGACCAAGACCATGGGGCCTGCAAAGCTGAAAATATTTGCTATCTTGCCCCATGCAGAAAAAAAGTGGGTGATCCCCGCCCTAGACCAACCTACATAAGCACAGAACGGGGATGGACAGAATTTGTGTGGGACAAAATAAAAGGGTGCAAGCCCTCGGAGAATTTGACTCTGCCTCGTGCTTCCTTGCTGCAACATAGTGCCTCCTTTGATGCTACATAGTGCCTTGGTTTTTACGTACAGTAGCAGTTGCTTTAGGAAGCATTTAGAGTAGACCTGAAAGTCCTAGTAAGAAGAGAGTATCCTGCATCACTCTGGTTTCCAGTAGGAACTGTGTGCCCAGATCCGTAGCACTTGAGCTGGGCAAGATCACATCTGCTTCCTCTTCACAGCCACCTATAGGTAGATGGTTCATTTCCTATGTAACAAGTGAAGCTTAGGTGTTGGCAGAACCCAAAGCCTGTACTCAAACAATAGTCACAGGAATATAGAGTACGGCCTAGGGAATAGAGTCAGTGATTTTGTAATAACTATGTATGGTGCCAAGTGGGTACTAGACTTATCAGGGGGATCACTTTGTAAGGTATATAAATGTCTACGAGGATGTTATATACCTGAAACTAATATAATATTGTATGTCAACTGTAATTGAACAATAAATTAAAAAAACGAAACCATGGACTGAAAATGGCAAAAAAAAAAAAAAAAAAAAAAAAGCTATCCTGTAGCTTCTGAAATGGGATTGCAACATGAGAAAGCCTTTCTCAAGGATATGGAGGAGAGAGCTGGTTCTGCCACTCCCACTGCCTTTGCTGCTGTCACACATGCTTGTCCTGCTCCATGGTCCTTCGCCCCATGTCAGAATGGTTAGTCCTATGAAGTAAAGTCTCTTCTCTTTCTAACCGCCCTCCCCCACCCCCCAATCTAAATTTCTTCCCCTTTCCTTTGGCTCCTGCTGTAGCCCAAAAGCGTAGGTGAGAAGTTAGCCTGGCCGGCCAAGCATGATTGACGGGTGGAGGTGTGGTTTTTAAGGACCGTTTTGGATCCTCAACATGTGGTGGTCTCAGACCTCTTTCTCGTCTGGCTGTTTTCTCCAGTGGGAACAGGATGTTTGGACATCTAGATAAGGAATTATTGTAGTGACCACTGGCACTTGAGGTTATGCATGGCTAATACTTTTTGGGTGCTTATTCTGGGATGGTCATTTTGCTAAATGCTTACATGTTACCTAATTTCTTTCTTGTCACATCCTCGTAAGGCAAATAAAATCACTCCCATTTTATAGGTGAGGAAACTGAGGCCCATAAAGGGAACTATTTTTCTTAACTAGTCAGTGGTTGAGTCAGGATTCAAATTCAAGCCTTCTGGATCCTGTTCTTCTGTCCAGACTCCATCAAGTTTCCCAGT
This sequence comes from Rhinolophus ferrumequinum, assembly GCF_004115265.2. Taxonomy (NCBI): domain Eukaryota; kingdom Metazoa; phylum Chordata; class Mammalia; order Chiroptera; family Rhinolophidae; genus Rhinolophus; species Rhinolophus ferrumequinum. The sequence goes on from NC_046292.1 coordinate 9,103,497, forward strand.
TCCTCCAGGAGTTCATCTCCAGAAATGTTTGTTGACCATCTGTGCCAGCAAATGAGTGTTTGCTGAATAAATGTGAACTCGGGCAGCAATCAGAGACACTGAAGACAATGCCCGCCCTCCAGGCGTTTGTAGCTTTAAGGGGGCGTGGCCGACGTCTTCTGTGTTTTCACTCCACCATTCATAATGTGTTGGGCTGTGACTCCTCTTCGTGGATGCCTTCTTTATTAGATTCTGAACTTCCTGAGGTCAGGAATGAACATCTTGCTCATCTCTGAGTCCTCCAAACCCCCCAGGGGGGTTGGCAACATGGCAGTTGTCATCAGTAAGACGCTGACAGGTTTGTTTTAAACCAAGTCATCCGTCCTTTTACAGGATAGCTGTCCTCCTCACGAGAAGCTGTTAGCACGCTACAAAGGTGTTAGTGGGATCTGGCAAAGTACAATGTGGTTACGTTCATGTTCTTTCTCAAGACTCGTTCTTCATAGCCCTCGAGTTAGCTAGCAGAACCAAGGGCAGCGGGGACCACAGTGTATCCCAGGACAGAGTCCCTTAGGCTGCTCAAATTGATTACTCTTATCTCCCGGCTCTGAAAGGGGATGAGGTCTCCTTCTTGTGCATAATGGACAACGTGGTGGGCACTGGCCACTCAGTGCCCCCTTCCAGCACCTCCTCCCTGCCCAGTCTCCCACCCTCAGTCTCCAGGCAGGGTTTTCTCAGCATCCTGGTCATCTCCTTAGGATGCAGGTACTGTCAGCAACAAGCCCTGGACCATACCTTGACCACAGCAGTTCCCACCAGTGGTGCTTGTTTGAGTGAATAGAAATAGGGACAAGTTGGGTCCTTAAAGCATTGGGATAAGCAGTACGGGCAGGAGCTCCGTCTTATGAATAGCGCTGACATTCCTCAGGTCATTACATCAGAAGCGGCGGCTCGTGTCTCATTGACATTTCTGCAGAGACCTGCTTGTCAGTGGCAGGGGCCTGTGGTGATTAGTATGGACTTAAGAGCTCACTGCTTGGGTTTAAATCCCAGTTGTGCTGGGCTCTAGTTGTGTGACCTTATGTAAGGACCTTGACCTCTCTGTGCCAGTTTCCTCCTCTATAAAACGAGGATCATAGTTTACCTACTTCATAGGGTTGTGGTAAGTCTGGCAATGTGTTAATATGAATAAAGTGTTTATCACAGTGCCTGGCACGGAATGCAATACATATGAACATTTGCTGTCTATCTTAGTTTGGGCTGCCATAATAGAATACCATAGACTGGGTGGCTTAAGAACCATCTAATTCTCACAGTTCTGGAGACTGGGACGGCTGAGACCAGGGTGCCAGCAGATCCGGTGTCTGGTGAGAGCCCTCTTCCTGTCTTCTCATTGTGTCCTCACATAGCAGAGAGAGGAGCAACCTCTCCCGTCTCTTCTTAAAAGGGCACGAATCCCATTCATGAGAGCCCCACCCTCACGACCTAAGCCCCTCCCAGAGGCCCCAGCTCCTAACCATCATCTTGGGGAGGAGGATTCCAACAGAGGATTTTGGGGGGGACACAAACATTCATTTCATAACACTGTCCTTATTGCTATTTCCTATTAGCACCTGTGTTCTATCTTGTCTAGAGAGACAAAGCTTAACGACACCAGGAATTAAAACAGTCCTTGCGGTCTTGTCTTTCGGACCAGTACAAATATGCTACTTTTTTCTCTTGGCTCATCACTGTGGTTCAAAAAACCCCCCAAACTCCACATTCGTTCTTTCCTTGACACCCAAGGCCAGGAATTACCAGATCTGAGAGAATTTCTCTCCACCAGTCACAAAGGGTGTGTAAAGAAGGTCCTCATTGGACCCAGCTTACCTGACACACGCCCAGGTCCTGTCTCTTCCTGGTATAATTAATAACACCTGCATTCACTCTCCGGCATGTCCTTGTTTGCGTGATAAATTAGATGGTCAGCCTTAGTAAGGGGCAGCCGAACAAATAAAATTTAAAAGTCATTAAATGAAATGTGGAGCATCTGCTCTTGGAGGCCTTAGTTTAAAAGACAGCGGAAGAAGAGAGCATTTGGTTTGCAACATGGGTCAGATGGCTTAGGTGAGCTGGGTGGTGCTTCTCAGGGTGCTGTGGGGTTTGCTGATGTGGCCAGATCCTGTTCTCCAAAAGAAGAGCTCAGCTTTGTATTATAAAGATGCTTATTATATTTCCGAATGTTTTGTGGCATTTTCCAGTTCACCATATACCCTGGAAAAGAAACACATCAAATAATCTCAAGGCTGGATTGAGAAATGCACACCCACTGCGGTGGGCTGCTTCTTGGAGGGCTGGAGGGTGAAGACATTGAGGTATAAGTACTGACTTGTGCCAGGGAGACAATTCTACAACCCTGTGGGGCAAAGGCTGGGCATGCCGCACGCCAGCAGGACAAGTGTTTGGAATGGTAGGACTGGCCCACGCTCCTCTGGCCCACCTCTTCCCAGTCTTCGGTTTGCTTTGGCCCATTCCTGACTTTCCCTCTTGACTTTCGTCTGTGTGCGATCTATCTTGGTTTCTGTTCCCTCTTGACCCCTCATGTAGTGCAGGGGATCCTGCCGACTTCGCCATGTGTCGTGCGGGGTGTCAGGAGGGGTCTCTGGTCCCGCTCCCCACATAAGAATGCAGGACATGGTGAGGCCAAAAAGGAGCACCCACGGAGCCATAGGTAGGGGAGTCACACCACTATACTCTCGCTGGCGGCTGGGTTGGAGACACAGGAACCAAGAGCCACACAATTCTCAACCCTCACTGCGCCGCTTGCAGGCTCAGCCACCATCTTCTTGCTAGCTCCCCCATTTTTTTTGCTAGCGTAGCCACAGCAGTTATATTAGTGGCCAATGGCTCACTGGTTACAGCTTACGGCCAACTAGCCACAGCTGATGGCCATTTGATCACAGTTGATGGCCATTTACTACCTGAGCCAGCACCTTTCTATGTGAGGCCGAGAGCCTGGAAACTGCTTTTTGGGGCTCTGTCCCCACACCTCAGCATTTCCCACCTGACAGCCACTGTTAGACCTTGCGTCTGTTTCTCATGGTCCCCTGTGCTTCAGGGGCTGGGTCAGACATTCACCCTGGAGTATTTCAGGAACTCACCTATGCCAAATGGGCATCACCAAAACCAGAGCCAGGAAGGGCCAGAACTGAGTATTATTGCAGAGTATGCCTTCTCTGCAGCCATGGGTCTGTCACCCGTGGGAGAGAGCTGAATGCCTTCCTGGAAATTTTTTCCTGGCGAAAATCTGCATTTCTAGGGTAGTTGGGCAAACTGACCAAGAGATTATGTCGTGCTGCTTCTAAGACTCACCAGCGGGTGTGAAGACCATGCAGACGGAAGCGCCTGTGCCCGTTGGTACTGTGTGGCTTCCTGGCCCCATTAACTCCGAGGGAAGAAAGAGCCTACGTGTGCACTTTTGTTTCCGCCTCTTGAAGTCGTGTCCCTGTCCTCAGGTAGTGGCTGGAACCTTGATAGAAAGTGTGTTTAGAGCTGGATTTACTCCCTGAGAGGTCATCTCCACCATGAAATGGAACTTTCTAGGACCACAGGGCACCCCCTCCAGGCTCAGCGTTCCAGCTGAGGCTGGAAATGTGCTTTGTGTTTTTCCCACCAGCATTAGGGGTCCATTCACTATGTCTCTCCACAATGAGATTGGGTGACTCCTGGGGAGATCCCCTGGGAGTTGTGCCAGGAGTGTGCCAGAGAGGGTGTAGGGCTTAAATTCAGTGTGAAGCCAGCAGGGGCTGGTAGAGAAGACCCCTGCCTTGGGCTGTAGGCCCAGACATGGCAGGAGTGGCAGGATTTAGGGCAGGGCCTTCTGAGAGGGGTGCGTATCTGTGTGTGAGTGTGCATGCATTTGGCACTCACCCTATGCCAACTGGGCATCACCGAAGGGCAGGACCAAGGCTGGCATCACTTGTGTCTCTGCCTCCCTCAGGTCCAAGCCCTCTTCTCTGGGCAGAGATTCTAAAGATAACCAGTCCCTGGAACCACTCCTTGTCCAGCAGCCTGTCCATCAACAAACCAGGCTTGTGCTGTCGTCACCCAGTTTCACAATGTTGTGTGGGCAACATGAAGCTGAATTACTCTGGCCATCTTCAGGTTGGATTCTGGCGAAAACTCAAATCTCCCAATGAGAAGTTTCTGGATGGGGTTGGGGGTAACTTCAGTTGTAACCTTTTTAGATGTTAATTCTTGTTCCCTGTGCTTCAGGGGCTGGGTCAGACATTCACCCTGGAGTAAGTTGGGTGAGATTATAGAATTGTACAGTTGATAGAGTATAAGATTATACGTCCATCCTAAAGTATAGTTGATTCTCTGGGAGATCCAATGGGGTCTGGAGAAAGCAATACCCACACATCAGTTTATAATACAGAGTAGCAGTAAGAGGAGTACAAGAAATAGAAGACCAGGGGAAGGGCATTTGCTGTCCGCTGGCCTGCAGAAATTGGGTAACTTAGATTAAAGAAAGCTCCAGCCATATTTTAGCAGCTGGTCATTTTTTCTACTTGAAACAGGATTCCTGGACTTTGTTGTATATGAAGACAGTTTATTTTTAGGTCCATCAGGGAGCCTATAACATGAGTAGCTCAGAATGCTGGCCTGCCAGGGAAATACAGACCCCAGCAACGTGTTGTCTTGTGGCCTAGAAAGGCTGTCTTGCCTGGCCTAGCATGAAGGAGCAGCCAGTTGCCTTGGAGGGTAATGACCAAGGTCCTGGGAAACTTGGAGGGTTACAAAGGAGCACTGGCTTTCTTGCACAAAGCCTATTGCCATAGGCCCTACTTCAGCTCTCTGGCCTTGATGACTGGTTGGCTAAGAAAGCTCCAGCTGAAATAGCTTATTCCCCTGAGTCCTAAGTGTTCATTAAAAATCCAATTTGTCAGGTGCTACCATCCTGGTTGTCCCCGATTTAAACAAAAGCTCCTTTGTGGCCACTGGCACTTGAGAATAGAACCTTGGAGCCGAGCGGAGGCCAGGAGGCAGCTGGTGGAGCCGTCACAGCTCTCCTTGGTAAAGAGTTGGTCCCTGATAAATGAACTCGGGGCGGCAAAGAAGGACGCTTCGCTATTATCTTGTCCCTTGCTGGACTAAAGAATGTGACACCCGAGTTTCACTTTCAAGGGTCATAAACTTCTCAAGTGGTGAAACAAGGCCCAACATCTGAGCTGTAGAAGTTGTGTTTGCAGAAATCTGTGGTTACGGGACCTAGGCTCACCCCAAATGGCACAATGGCGGAATTGCTCAGGACTTCCGTCCCCTGGAGGAGAGCATAAAGTACACAGGCGTTTTTTAAGACCAAAGGGAGAAAGGATGAGGTGGCTGGCTGGGCTGTCTTCATATGCAAAGCGGGTGGAGTTTGTGACTTTGCACTTCTGGTTCTCACGACCTATAGACAGATGAGACCTACCAATAAGCGTGGTAGGTAGGTGCTTTCTTCCCCTATGAGATCTCTCTGCAGAAGAAAGACGGGCAGTTGAGTGGAGCTTAGGTGTTCACGTTTTTTATGCAAACACAAGGTGGCTGAGGCTCCTAGCGCCTGTCTTGAGCTGTGGGATTGGTCGACACATCACTTAATCACACTAGTTCTTCCACAACAACGAGAAAGAACGTGTCCGTAAGGGAGAATACAGTCCAGGCAACATCGGGGTAATTTCAATTAAGTGCTCTTTGGGTCGCTCTCTCTCCTGGGAAGCCAGACATTAAAAATGTCTATAAAGCTACAAAAGGCTGAGTGCTTCATTTAGGGGCAGGAAGAGAAGCAGGGAGGTATAGACCTCCCTCTCTTTCCAGGTGGTGGTGCTGGTGGGGGCGAGTCTAGCCGTGGAGGGCGGACAGGTTATGCAGAAGGGAGAATCTGCCTGGATCTGCTGTATTTCAGTCAGCTTTCCCCTCCCCTAGATGCTTTTGCACCTGCTTTATTGCCCACCTGCTCCCACACCCACTTTTTCTTCAGAGAATCACAAATCAATATTCAGTACTTGGGCTTATTCAGGATAAAATGTCTTTCTTGGCTTCTTATGATTAAAGCCTGGTTTGAAAATGTAGTGGATCTAATTAAGCATTTATGAAGGGAGGGGAATACTTCTGTCAGCCTTACTGAAAGATGCTGTCTGAGCTAAAACATGTGAGAATAAGGGGAGGATGGAAATTGTGGGGGTGGAAATGTTGAAGAGAGACCAGAGGCAGCTCTGGCCCCTTGTTTGCTGGGCTGCCTTTAGGAAATTCATTTCAAGTGTTGAGGTGTCCAGAGCCCTCAGTGGATCCCAGATGGTGGTGGTCAGCCTGACCCCTGTGAGGTGTGAAGGCTGACCAAGAAAGGCCCTGATGCTCCCCCCAAAATGGACATTTGGACTGTCCCCTTTAAGTGGGAGCTAACTGCCACCCAGTGTCTGGGGGCTCTTTCATAATGAGACGAGATCTTAATCCTTCTTGGCTGACTCAGAAGTGTTGGATTTCCTGTTTCCTGATGCTAAAGGAGAACATCACTTCTCTCAAGGGCTGTCAGATGCGTAACTCTGCCATTTTAGAAATCGCATCTGAATATCCAAGTCATGACATCCCGCACCGGGAGGCCCAGGCAGAAGCGTTTGGAATGGAAAACTGTGTCCTCAAAAATTGTGTAAGGCTTGATGCCACTGTGCAAAAGGGGAACATGACTGAGGAATGCAGTTGTCTGCCCCAAGTCGGGGCTGGGGTTAACCCCCCCCCCCCGGAGTCCCTGCTAGGTGATTCTACAAGAGCATAGAAATTAAACAAAGGCGAGGGTTTGGTGTCAGATCTGAGTTTATTGATTGTGTGACTTTGGACAAGTTGTCTTCTTTCCCATTGTTTATTGTTTCAAATCTTAGAACCACAGCTTTCTGTGTAATATGGCCTTTCCATAAGGTCGGAACTCTCAGGATGGTATGAAAGTGCCTGGGAAGGGTTTGTGGACCGCGAGCTTGGAGTAGCACAGAGACCACTGTCGCTGACCCAAGGCTGCAGAGGAGCGGAGCTCTTGGAGCGCCTGGCTTCCCGGCACGGCCGTCACCCCGAGCGCACAGTCAAGTCTTACTGTTGGTAAGCACCCAGGCTGGGACAGAATCCCACTCTTTCCTCCCAGCCTTTTCCTTCCAGCCTGAGGAACCTGTTGAAGTGCCTCATCGACACTTGTTTGTAAGGCTGCCTTGGTGGCTGTGGAGTTGGCGATTTATCCAATCTGTATGCGAGTGCACACTTTCAAAAGACTGCAGGCATCTGTCACTTGACAGGCTAAACATTTAACACTCTCCTGTCATTCCAAGTCCCAGGGCCCAGGCCGAGCACCTCCCCCGCCCCCAGGTCTGAGGCAAGTGTTAACCTCACAGGATACCCTCTTGTCTAAAGGAGAAATGAAGACCTGCAGTGACAAAAATAAAAAAAAATCCCATGATGAAATTGGTGAGTGGATGACTGGAGTTTCCATGTCTGCACAAATGGAATCCTGTCACAAATTCTGTCATTCCACCCAAGGTTTCCCTGTTGTCTGGGCATCACAGAGAAACCAGACAGGAACCTGGCTGGGTCCAGGAGTGGTGTCATGAGAGACACCTGGAAAGAATGGGCTTAAATGGGAGTCAGAGCTCTCTCTTTCTGTTCTGCTGGTCATGGGGGTGGGGCCAAGACGAGGGTCCTGGCGTCTCCTGTAATGTCAGTGTGAGAACTCTGAGAGGCTAAGGTATTGTAGGGCAGCGGAAGAGGCACAATGCCTGCCTTGCTGAGAGGTAGACAGACGTTGGCAATAATGTAAGGAGAGAGGGCAGAGGGTGTCAGTCATAGACACTTACAGAGTGCTGTGGGTGGCCTCTGTCTGATCAGGCAGAGACTTGTGGGAGGCGCTGGGTCTTGACATGGATCTTTCTGGGCACCTCGTGCTGTGGATTTGGTGGCTTTGGGGAGGAATCTCAGGCTCCCCACTGCCTGCAGTGGAGCGCGAGGCAGTCTGCTGGCCCCGTGATGCGAGAGGTTTGGTTAGATCCTAGGAGAGTTCTGGGCCGTGTGAGGTCAGGACTGATTGTGTGTCTACACGGTTCCCCTCAAGGGCTTCTCCTTTTCCAGCAAGGCACTTCTTGCAGACTGGCACGTAGGCTGGTTTTCTTTTGCTCTCTGGGGAGACAGCAGCGCTGCTATTCTCCCTGCTCTCTGGTCTCCTCTTGGCTAGGACTTCTTAAACTTTTCCAATCTAAGCCTCCTTTGGCCAAGTCCAAGCGCTTAGAGGTGATGACCGTTTTTAGAGTGCTATTGTGACTTTGCAACTACTTGGAAGGTTGTGGAAAACACAGGCTCACAGCCTCACCCCAGAAATTCTGATCACGGGGTCTCATTGCCGGCGGCCGTTGAATGTTCTCAGCAAGAGCTCCCAGGAGCCCCTGCTTCAGGTGGTTTGAGACGCATTATCCTAGTGCAATGAGTCAGTGTCGCTTGGGAACTGGCTGGAAATGCAAATCCTCGGGTCCCACCTCTGACCTACTGAATCAGAAACTGAGGGTAGGGCCACTAGTTGGGGTTTCAGCGAGCACCTCCTGGGAATGCTGAGGCGTGCGGAGGTTTGAGGACCAATGCACTAGGGTTTGCAAGAACCAACGGTGTGATGAGTAAATCTCAAGCCCCACTTGTTCACCCCGTGCTCCTGAGAATGGGGCACCAAATTCCAGGATGCGCAGGCCAGGTGTAACTTTGATTAGGTACTAATCTGGTGATATTAAAAATTGACAAGGAAACAAAAATTGTAGGGAAACTATGTATGCTTCGAATCCTCAGTGTTACCCTCCTGTAATCATGGGTGTGACACTGCACTATGAGTGATGTCTCTGTGAGCCTGGGCAAGCTGCCTGACCCTCCGGGGTATCCGTTTTCTCAACTGTAACGTGGGGGTAATACAATATCACCATTTACCTCAAAAGCGTTAACACTCGTAGGAATCGCGGAGAACCGTGCCCGGTCTAGAACAAGCCAGGACAGCTACTCCTGTCTGCTAAAGACCTTAGGCAGAATCCTAACATGACCCCGAGATTCCCACCTCCTGGTGGGCGGCATCCGTGAGTACAAGGGGCTGCCACTCGCTTGACTAGGTTATATTATATGGCAAAGGTGAGGGGATGTCACTCCATTATCACATTATGTTGTATGACGGTCTGAGCCAGCTCGGGAGACAGTCTCCTGCTGACCTTGACAGAGCAAGCAGCCATGTTATGAGACGACCATGTGGCAAGGACCCCAGGGCGGCCCTGGGAGCTGAGTGTGATCTCTGAATGGCAGGGAGCGAGGAAATGGGGACCTCTGTCACACAGCTGCAAAGAAATAAATCCTGCCAGCAATCGGAGTGAGTGTGGAAGCAGATTCTTCCTCGGAACCTTCAGAGGAAAACATGGCTTGGCTGATACCCTGCAGCCTGTGAGATCTCTGCACAGGACCCAGTAATGCTGTGCCTGGGTCTTGGATGCACAGAAACTGATGATAAATGGGTATTTCTCTAAGCTGCTAATTTTGTGGAAATTTGCTATATAGTCATAGAAAATACCCATAATTGTGTGTATGTATTTATATACATGTATAATACATACATACACATATATGCATATGTATATGTGTGTGTAAATACATACATAAACACACACACACACTTACACACACGCATCCCGCCCCCACCCAGTCAGAAGTTTTCCTATGGTGGAGTCAGAAGGACCTTAGCGACCCCTTAGGTGGATGGTGAGTGGCACAGTAACTGGAGACCACAATTCCTTTAGGGGCTTACAAACTTGTTTTCATTTCTTTTAAAATCAGAAGAAAAACTATACTTTCTTTTAAAATCAGAAGGAAATAAAATACACTTTAGGCCAACCCAAATGTTTTAGTAGATAGTATTACATATTAAAATATTACTATATTTGTCTTCAAATACCAACACAGTCCTAAACTATAATTTATATTTTTATGGAAGAAGAGACCCACAAAGGCAGATGTGCTGAAGGTCCATGAAAGTCGCAGCGTGGCCCCCAGTGGACTGTGGGTGGTCCTGTCCTCCCCACGAGGCGCCTTTGGTCCCCCTTCTTCCTCACCCAGCCCTGGCTCTGTGCACACTGAGCTGGCCTCCCCACCCCCTTGCTCTCGTTTACACCCCTGGCTGGACCATCTCTGATCTGGTGGCCATTCCAGATGGAGGAGGAGGTTCAGGAGAGGACCTAGGGCTCAAGCTTGCATGCCTCGATGTGCCCTTTTGAGCACTGGGGGGGAGGGGGAGGCCTGAGCCTAGTCTCCCCTGACCTCCCTGCCACCTTGCTCCACCTTCCTTTTCTCCGAACTCCTTCTGCACGTGGTCTGTGGCACACATCCGCGCTTACTCATTGCTTTGCTTAGGATTCTTTGGTTGTTAGCGACATCAACTAATTCTGGATTGAAAAGAAAAATTCCGAAGCCACTGGGGAGATTTCAGGGAATTGAAGGAGTGGTAAAGAACCAGGTTTTGAAAAAGACTGGCAGCAGGACAGCACCGGGGGGATTCAGAGAGTGGGTGAGCTCGGTAACAAGACGTACATGGCAGGGTCTCTGAGGCTTCAGCAGCAGGACGGGCGATCAGCTCCAGATGCTTCTGGTGCTTGCATCCTGCAGGCCAGATGTGGATTTCCAGGAGTGAGGAGCTTCGTGGCTGAGCTTCGGTCAAGAGCTCACCTATTCTGCAGGGAGAGCTCCCGGATCGACATTCCCCAAAGCTGCACACAGCGGACCAGGGGTATTAGACATGCAAACGGAGGTCGTGGGGAGGTAGTTGGCATACAAGCCAAGGCCGGCCGCCAGGACGGGGCTGGAGATGAAAATGTGGGAGTTGTAGGCATATAGATGGTATTAAAAGCCTCACTTAAAACTCTTTCATGAAGATACGTTTGATGGACTCCTTTATTCTGACCTTTTTCTCCATGAGCTTTTTGGTATTCAAGTGTCCTGTCCTTTCTGGAATAAAACTGAGATGAGATGGTGGGCTTTTCTGATGGTCTTACGTAGCAAAGTAAACAATTCCCGACCTTTGTCCACACAGAGGACAATGAAACTTTAAACACTGAGTTAAACCATGTGGAAGAATACGCACCAATCTGAAATGCAGTGCAGCTCGGTGAATTATCCCAAAGTGGTTGCCCCTGTGTAAGCACCGCCCAGCTCACGACCTACGACATCCTCTACCCCTGGAGACGCTCTGACCCTCTTTTAGTCACCTCCCCTGCCTTCTCCCAAAGGTGACCTCTATTCTGACTTCATCCATGATAGTGCAGTTTGGCCTGTTTTTGAACCTCCTTTGAATGGAATCATGGAGTATGCTTTTCTTTCTGTCTGGCTTCGTTTTCTCAACCTACTGTGTGACTCATCCATGTTGTTACGTGTAGTTGGTTCTTTTTCATCGCTATATAATATTCTGCTGTACGAGCATATCACATGTATTTAATACTTGATTCTACTGTTGACGGTCCTTTGGGTTGTTTCCAGGTTTTGATCCCTTTGAACAGTGCCTCTGTGCTGTCTTGTACAAGTCCTTTAGTGTGTTGTACACACACGTCTCTAGGAGTGGGACTGCGTGTGCCTGTGTTCAGCTTTAAATGCTGATGCTCTTCCGGCCAGCTTACACTCTCGCCAAACGTATGTGAGAACTCTGGTTGCTCCACATCATTTTGCCAACACTTGATATTGTCTGTCTTTTTCACTTTAGCCATTCTGGTGGGTGCGGAATAGTAAACGGTTGCCGTTTCCATTTGCGTCTCCCTGATGACTAAATGAGGGTGAACATCTCTTTTTACTGGCCATTTGGGTACCTCCTTTTGTTGAGTGTTTGCTCAAGGCTCTGTCCATTTTTTTTAAAATTAGTATTCCTTCTTCTTTTTGAATTGTAGGAGTTTATATATGATATGGATTGCAGTCGGGGTCACAGATACTTTCTCCCACGGTGGGGCTTGTCTTTTCGCCCTCTTACTAGAGTCTCTTGGTGAGCAGAAATTTCTAATGTGAATGTAATCCACAGTATTAATCTTTTCCTTGATGGACAGTGCTTTTTGTGTCCTGTGTAAGAAATCTTTGCCTACTATGAGGTTTTTCTACTTGGATCTAACATATACCCGAAATTGATTTTTGTGTAGAGTGTGCGTGATGAGTCAAGATTCCTCTTTTAGGATGCGAATATCCTATTGACTCAGCACCATTTATTGACAAGATGGTTCTTTCCCCCATGCTCTGCAGTGCTCCCTTTGTCACGAATCAAGTGTCCATATGTGTGGTGTGTTTTATACTCTCGATTCTGTTCTCTCGGTTCATGTATCGATTCTTGTTGACCATCTTAATGACTGTGGCATATGAATCTTGCTGTGTGGGTGTGTGAGCCTCCAGCCTCGCTTGGACTGTAACTGGTGCGCTAGCCAGGGGGCCAGGTCAAATGCACTGCTCAGAATGTGAATTGTCGTCTGGAATGGTGAAAGCGTTCCTGCATGCTCACGGCATGCAGACCCAAGCCAAGCACTCTCTATGCACCGTCTCCGTTATTCTCTGGGGTGTTCGTCATCCGAGGGTGGTTAATATTGGAAAAGATTCCTCAGTGTTAGATGGTCTTGGTTGTTCTTCACCCTTAGCGTTTCCATAACACATCTTATAATCATCAATGTTCACAATGAAATCCTGAGGGAATTTGATTGGGATTTTATTGATTCATGGTCAATTTGAGGAGAATAGATGTCTTTTCAATACTGACTCTTCCAATGCAGGGGATTGGCAAACGTTTTATAAAGATCTGATAGTAAATATTTTAGGCTTTGCGGCATAGACGGTGTCTGCTGTGACTACTCTACTCTACTGTTGTATAATGAAAGCAGCCATAGACAGTATGCAAATGGATGAGTGTGACCGTGTTCCAATACAACTTTATTTATAAAAAGAGGCAATGGGCCAGACTTGACGGTGAGCTGTAATTTGCTGACTCCTGTTCTAATCCATAAACATCTTCTCCAAGTTCTTTCTTCTTGCTCTGTGAAATCCAGAAATCTGGGAACCACATTCTGTTATCGTCCACCACACCTTTTAATCCCCTCCTCATGCATCTGTCTGGCACCATAGTTATTTGCAGTGTTATTGGAGCCTCTGATCAGGTCATGAACCATGTGAGACCAGAGGTGGGTTTTTTCCCCCACTTCTGTTACCTCCATGGTCTCTGGCAGACATACTGGTACAATAAGTTACTTGGATTCAAATCTGATGTTGAAGAGGAAGTGGGAGAGGAGGGGTTTAGAAACTCGCCCTTACAGCCCTGGGCCCTGGCTTTCTCGGACTTTTCTATAGTGTTTTTGGGGGAAAATCCATGGCTCTGCAACTTAGCTGTCTCTTCCTTATGGATCACCATCTTCCCTCTTGTATTCTTCCAGAACATTTCCAGGTCTATTGGACATACAGAAAACACCATGTATGTTCTAGCTTTGGGGCCACTCGAGAGCCAGCCAGCACTTGTTCATCAGCCGGCCTCTCTACCAGAGCAGTCCACGAACTCTGGAATGGATGAAAATCCCTTAGTAATAGCTCTTGGGGCACATTTCTACTAGAATGGCAACACTTTGCACCCGGCTTCCTCTGGAAGGGTCTGTTTAGGGCTGCTCACTCAGCACCACCTGGCAGAGCCTCTGGGACACTCTGTGCTTTGAGGTTTGCTGTGGTCTGACCCTGAGTGGGAAGAAAGAGAACTATGGCTGGACACAGCCTGGGTGAACGTCTCCTCCTGATTTTAGCATCACACGCACAGTTGCTGGTCACCCTGAGGAGACATGACTCAGCAGATCCCAGCCTTGGAGGCTGATGGGGCCACTGGGGGCACCTGGGACAGGAGGCCCCGCCCCCGTGCAGCCAGAGCTGCTTTTTCATCTTTAGAGTCTGCGGCAGGACTGCGATCCAGTCTTCCCAGCTCAGGTCAGACATTGTTCTGCCCTGGAATTTCTTTCTTCTCACTTTCGGTTGTGTTTTTCAAGCTGTGCCATTTCACTTCTCTAGCTTAGTGCTTAGATCATTGGTTAGCACATCGGAGTTGCTCAGGGCCTTCGATCTCACCAGTGAGGCTGGTGGGCTGGCCAGGTGGACGGCTCCGAGGCCTGAGAACGTGCAGAATGGCAGTAGCTCCCTTTCCTGGGCCTTCCCTATACCCCGACCCACGCCAAGCCTCCACACACACCATTGGTTATTCTTTGTCCTCCAGAGATGGTGGAAACTAGAAAAGGCCCCTCAAAGGACATCTACATAAATGGGGACTAAGACTTCAAAGGTTTAGGACTTTACTATTCAAGCGGCAATAAAAAGCCTTACAAGTAAGTTTCTTTAATACGACACAATTTAAGTTGGGGAGAGGGTATAAAGGAGACTTCACCTTCAGTAATGTTTTCTCTTATTAAACAAATCTGAAGGAAACATGACAAAGTGATCATTGATAAATTCTGGGTGATATTCTATTCTATTTTTTAAAAAAACAACTTTATTGAGATTTAATTCATGTACCATACAATGCACTCCTTTAAAGTGTCCAATTCAAGGATTTTTAGTAAATGCACAAGTTTGTGCAGTCAGCACCAAAGTCAATATTAGAGCATTTTCATCACCTCACAAAAACCGCGCACTTTAGATATCACTCCCCTCTTCACCCACCAGCCCCAGACAATCAATACTCTGCTTTCTCTCTCCATATATTTATATATTCTGGACATTTCATATCAATACAGTGATATAGTGTGGTCTTTTGTGTCCAGCTTTTGTCATTTCTCATAATGTTTTCAGGGTTCATCCATGTTACTGCATGTGTCAGAGCATCATTTCTTTCTTTTTTTTCTTTCTTTTTTTAATTGGGGAAGGGGAACAGGACTTTATTGGGGAACAGTGTGTCCTTCCAGGACTTTTTTTCAAGTCAAGTTTGTTGTCCTCTCAATCTTAGTTGTGGAGGGTGCCGTTCAGCTTCAAGTAGTTGTCCTTTCAGTCTTAGTGTGGAGGACGCAGCTCAGCTCCAGGTCCAGTTGCTGTTGTTAGTTGCAGGGAGCGCAGCCCACCATCCCTTGCGGGAGTCGAACCAGCAACCTTGTGGTTGAGAGCCTACACTCCAACCAACTGAGCCATTCGGGAGGCAGCTCAGCTCAAGGTGCTGTGTTCAATCTTAGTTGCAGGGGGCAGAGCCCACCATCCCTTGTGGGACTCGAGGAATCGAACTGGCAACCTTGTGGTTGAGAGCCCACTGGCCCATGTGGGAATTGAACCAGCAGCCTTCGGAGTTAGGAGCACGGAACTCCAACCACCTGAGCCACCGGGCCGGCCCCATCATTTCTGTTTATGGCCAGTATAGTTCTTTATACTTTTCTAGGGTTAAGAACATTTTCTAACCTGGCAAGATAATCTATTGTGACTATGTTGACAGAATGTGAGAGCTAAATAAAGCAGGGAAGGGGGTTGGCAAGTGCACGGGATTGGGTTCAATGTTAGTCAAGCAAGGAAGGTCTCGGTGCAGAGGTGACATTTCAGCGAGGATCTGAAAGAGGTGTGAGTACCTGACAGAAGACGCTCCAGACAGAGGGGATGGCAGGTGCAAAAGCCATGCGATGGGAGCGTGGCTTTCTAGTTCAAGGAACGTCAGGGTAGGCCATGAGCAGGCTGGCAGCAGGAGGAAGTAAGGTTGGAAGGGTATTGGGGAGGTCCTGGAGGTCCCTGAGGACATCGTTGACTGTTGAAGGAATTTGGCTTCTCTTCTGGGGGAGAGGGGAAGCCATGAGAAGGCTCTGAAAAGGGGCAACTTCACTGACAAGCAGGCTCATGGCCCGCTCTGGCTGTGGTCTTGACAATGGACCCTAAGGACTGAGGGGCACAGGGGGGCAGTCCAACGTGGGAACAGGGAGTGTGACCAAGACTTGATTCTCGCACAGGGAGATGTGACGGCACTCAGGGTGTATTTTGAAAGTAGTGCTCACAGGATTTACTGATGGATTGAATGTTGGGGTGTGGAAATAAGCGAAGAGGCAATGCTAACCCTGAGGGTCTCCCTGCAGTGGCCAGTAGCATAGAGTGACCGTTGATGAGATGCTAGAAGGGCAGGGATGGGGTAATGGGGGAAAGAGCAGGGATTCGATTTTGATAATGTTCTCTTCCAATCTTCAAGCTTTTATTTTATTGAGTCTACTTCTGACCCAATGTCTATACATTCTTAAAACTGCTAGGTGTGGTCTCCACTTCTACACTGTCCGACAATTAAGTTCGTGAACTTGTTGCAACAATGTTGCTAACCTTTTTTGATATCAGTGGGATTATTAATTATGAATTAGTACCAACTGGACAGTTAACCAAGCTCACTATCTGGAAGTGCTGAAAAGGCTGCGTGAAAAAGTTAGACGACCTGAACTTTTCGCCCACATTTCATGGCTCTTGCACCACGACAATGCATCAACTCACACGGCACTGTCTGTGAGGGAGTTTTTAGCCAGTAAACAAATAACTGTATTGGAACACCTTCCCTACTCACCTGATCTGGCCTCCAATGACTTCCTTCTTGACCCAAAGATCAAGGAAATATTGAAAGAAAGACATTTTGGTGACATTCAGGACATCAAGGGTAATACGACGACAGCTCTGATGGCCATTCCAGAAAAAGAGTTCCAAAATGGCTTTGAAGGATGGACTAGGCACTGGCGTCAGTGCATAGCTTCCCAAGGGGAGTACTTGGAAGGTGACTGTAGAGATATTCAGCAGTGAGGTATGGAGCACTTTTTCTAGGACGAGTTTGCGAACTTAATTGTTCTCCCAGGAAGCTCTCACCAGTTCCTTCCCAAACTGGGTTAGCAGCCTGCTGGCTCTGGCAGTGCCCATGCTTCCCCTCTGGCTTTGACCTTACGGTGTTGTTATTGCACTGGTGGGCAGGCTAAGTATGAGCCTGTGCCCTGTGCCGGCTGGGACCACCAATTAATGACGCCCATCCTTACTGGGAGCACAGGAGAAGCTCACGTGTGCATCGCTGCTGATGTGACATGCAGCTACTTCCCTTTCTCACACCGAAGTCTCTTGTTCAATGTTTAGGACAAGAATGCCACAATGTACAATCCCCTGTTGTGTTTCTGGGTCTCCCACTGACGTTTTCTCCATTTCCCCAGCCTTTTCACCTTTGGGGGAAGGCATGCACATGCGGGAAGTGACATTGGATACCGATTAAAGGGGAACTGACAGCTCCCTGCTATTAATGAGTAAAAATAACCAGGCACTGAAAATGAGAGAGGAAGATTTATCTTTGTTTTAAGAGTTAAAAATCTCCTGGGAACTTCAGTGCATAACTGAAATAAATGGCTGTAAATTTTCCGGAGCACAAATCAGTATTTTAAGGTGATGAAAGGCTGGCTAGATTGACAGATTATATTTAACATTGAGGTGACACATGAAATAGCATCGTCCTCATTTGCTATTTTTCCAAGTGAGGGTTTCAAAGGGAATAGCTAGGGAGACAAGAAACATTTATCATCTAAGTTTTTTATTCCCTTTCAAAGGTTAATATTGCTGTTGTGCTTTAAGTAAAGCCCTTCCAAAAATATATCTTAAATATACATTTGTTTTAAAGAGGCTAAAAGTAAAATCCATGTCACTTAACCCTTTATTTTCCACAAAACCCTCTTGCAGGGTTCTGTCATTGTAGCATGACAGCTATGCTGATAAAGAGATGTCATATTTTCTTCAAGCTGGATTCTTTCTTCTCTATGTGACCCAATTTCCCTGGTCCATAAGGTCCTTTCAGAAGCCGTATAAGATCAAATAATACTGCAGTCTTGGGTTTTGTTAATAGAAGTATAATGTCAAGGTAAATGTGCTAATAGACCCACAGGCAGGTCAGGCCACCTTCCTTGGAATCAAATTAGTCCCAGTCCCAGAGCCATTGGAGAAGAAGGACTCCCAGGAATTGGAGGCACACACAGGGACGTAGAGGCGGGTCTTAGAACCTTTCTGTATGAGACACCGCTGAGCATGACGGGGCATTGCAGAGAAGCCCTAAATGGGGCCTGGGAGCTGTTGTCAGACACCAGAAAGGTTTCAAGCAGAGAGAGATCATTTGTTCTATGCATCACATCAGAAGGCTGGGCTAGAACAGCTGGGAACAAAAGCAGGGCTGGTGGTGGTGAAGAGCTTGGTCTTTGCATCAGACAGACTTATGTCCAAATCCAGACTTTACTGTTTCATTCAGCAGCTCTTGGTTGCGGGTCTGCTTGGAGGCAGGCCCTTTTCTAGGCATGGGGAATAGAATAGATGCAGGACAGAGAAGGGCCCTTCTTAGTGGGGATGCCAAGAAAAAGACAATCCATATTCAGATACTGAGAAGGTTACACAGTAAATAAAACGGAACGATTGAGAGAAAAATGGATGTGTGGGGGTGGAAGAGACCACTGTGTACAGGGTGCTCAGAAACTGCTCTACAAGGACCATCATTTATTTAGGCCGAGAACTGAACAATGACAGGGAGCCAGTTGCAGAAAGACCTGGGGGAGGGCAGCCAGCAGGGGGCAGAGTGAGTGCAAAGACGCCACAGTGGGAACCCGCCTGGTGTCCTCGGATCTCAGACTCTTCACAGTAGAGCTGAGGTGCACACACTAGTTGGAACCAGCGGGCGTGTTCCTGTGGGACTGAGGTTTCATTGCTCAGGCCACGGGGTGGGGGTCGGGGGGAAGATTGCTTTTCTGCAAAATAGCAGCTGGTGGCTCTAAATTCCTGTAGCACCTGAGCTTCCTCTGAAAGGGCTTTCCCGTGTTGTTAACCAACGTGGCTGGAGACCTGGCAGTGTTACTTCCTTGCGCTGGATCCTGCCAGGGTCACCCACGATGATGATGGCTAAGGTGACAATGATCACAGCTTACTCTGTAGACGGCTACACACCCGACACTGGGTGTGCCATCTCCTCAAATCCTTGGGCACTGGAAACTAATTCTCTTCCCCTCTTGTTCTGATGACACTAAGGCTTAGAGAGGGTAAGTGACTTGCCCAAGGTCACACAGCATCAGTAACTTCTTCTAGAACCATGCTTGTTGTTAGCTCTCTGGACTGCAAATCAGGAGGAAATGAGTTTGAGGTAGAGTTTAGAGACACACAGTGTCCAGGACACCAATGTCTGTATTATGTGTGACTAGTAAAAAAATGGGAAAACGATTCTTGTCCTGAATAAAATACTCAAGCAGCAATTTACATGGTGGTAATGGCCGGACTCAATTTACATGGTGGTAATGGTCAGGACATGTGTTTTGGGGGGCAGTTGACCTTCCAAGTAGGAGAATATTGTGATCTTTAGGTTTTGAATGAATAGATGCCTTGCGGGGGGGAAAAAAAAACAAGAACAAAACAACAACAAAAAATGCCATTTGAGGAAACCTTTATTTTATTTATTTATTTATTTATTTTCTGATATCTAATTTTGGGCAAAGAGCCCTAGTAAGGGATAGATTCTAAGCCTTTTTCTGCCCCCAAACTAGCTATGTGACAGTAGACACTTCTCCTGGGAATTAGTTCTCTGGATTATAAAATAGGTCTGGGCCAGCTGGTGACCAAGGTCAGCTCCACTTCAGTGCTGCTCTCTAATTCTAATTAAGGGGACCCAGGGGTGGCCCCTGCTGGGCACCTGCCCATGTTTCACCTTGAACGTCATTGTCTCGATCCAATCCAGCTAAAAGCTCAGGCTTCAGACATACCCTGTGCCTTCATGTAGGAGTGCCATTGATACCCATCGTGCATGAATTCTTGTTCTTCATGGCTGCATTCTGGCTTCCAAGGAAGAGATAGATTGTCCGGGAGGCTCAGAGCCTGCAGCCATCCATCACTGAGACACCTTCTTTATGGGCAGGATGACTTTGGTGACACTCGCGTCAATGTCAGCCCTGAGCTTTGGTGCCTGATGTCTGAGGCACTTGGAGCAGCTGCTAAAGATCTACTTGTGGTTAATAACGGAATCTTATTAATGAGATGAAACACGTGGGCCAGTTTTGGGGGAAGCTGGGGAGTCCGGCCATAGGAGGGTTGGCATAGGTAAGAGATGGGGGCTGGGAAGCATCTGGTGTTTTCTGGGAGACTAGCCAATACGTAGAAGAGAGGATTAAACCAACGGATAACATTTATTAAGCACTTGCCATAACTAGACCCTGTGCTAAATGCTTTGCATGGACTGTTTTCATTAAATTCTCTTGGCAACCCTCAGAATTAGGTATTATTGTTATGTCTGTTTGACAGATGGCGAAGCTGAGGCAATGAATGTGTCACTTTCAAGGTCACAATCTTAGTGGGGTGGAGTGAGAATTTGAACTTAGGCAATTCAATTTTGGGGTCTAATTTCCCTTTTCGTCCCTCCATCCCTGTGTATTATGTATCCACACTCGTTGCCACGTGACTTTGCTGTGCATCCCAGTAGAGTACAGGGAATATCCTCCCTCTTCCCGCCCCACCATTTGATGTTGGACTTGGCCATGAGTCTTGATTTGGCCAATGAAATATTAGTGGATGTGATTCAAGCAGAGGCTTTAAATGTGCTGGTATGATTTAGCTTGGATTCTTCCATTTCCACCGTCTGCCGTAACGAGAACATGCCTGGGAAGCTGCTTCTCCGTGCATTCGACCTGAACCCAATCTGTAGCCTGAAGCTAAATTAAGCCACAATACAGATCCACAAGTGAGAAACAAATGCTTCTCGTAAGTCACTAGGTTTGGGGTTGTTACACAGCATGATCATGGCGATAGCTGACGGATACAGCGGGATCTGCTAAATCATTTTTGTTTTTCTCTCTTCCCTTTCTCTTCAATTAAACACCTACTATGTGACGGTTGTTGTGTGAAGGTTGGAGAAATCAGATACCGTCCCTGCCCTCACAGATCTCAGTCTTTTGGCAGAGTTTGTTAATAGCCAGATGAACTAAAGTGCTACACTTGAAACACAAGCAAAGCATTGGAGTCATTGACTCAGCCTGGGAGTTTGGAGAAGGTTTTACCTAGTGATAACATTTAGCCTGGGTTTTGCAGGATGCATAGGAGTTTTCCAGAAATGTATTCTAGAGGACAGAAAGTGCTTTCTTTAATAATATCTGCATCCCTGGGGTCTGGTACATGACAGCCACCCAGTTGTGGGTTGAAAGGAAAAAATCCTCATGGTCTTTAGGAAGGTCTGGATTGACTCTCTCAGGTAGCCGATGGAACTCCCTCAGATATGTTGGAAGGCCTTGTAGGTCTTGAGCTCTGAAAAGCCTTTTTAATTTGTTTGCACTTGAATGAAGCAAGCAGCAGCCCTTGCTTCATTTACTGGAAACCTACAGGTTTCCAGTAAAATCCTGTGGTCAGAACATCTGTGTACAGGGGCCCTTGGTTTTCTCCTGATTAAATAATGATGGACCATTCATCTCTGTTCATGCTACAAAGATTCAATTTTGCCAGTTAATGTTGGTGAATTGCAAAATCAAAGGAAATGATAGTTTCCACAAAATAAAAGCAGTCACCATATTTTTTTTACACGACCGTAATGGTCCAAGTACATGGCGATGATTGGGTTTGTAAGCTGTAAACATAAATTAGTAATTCTCCCTCCAAAGACCAGTGCAGCTTCCCTGACACGTTTTAATTGCCGTGCTTTGCGGTGCAGGAAAACCTGGCAGGGTGTGACTGCAGCAAATTGCTTCTTTGGGAATTGCCAGTGTTTTTCATCCAGAGGGGCGTGTGTACGTGTGCACACACAGACACCTGTCTCTTTCTTGAAATGTGCTGGGTTGAGGCTTAGCATTGCCGTCTCGGGGAAGCTTAAATCAGAAGCAGTCATGCGCTACGCAGTGCCCTGACTTCCCCATTATCCAGACTAATGAGAGAAGATCAAGGGCGTGGATAATCGAAAACCTGGACAGTCCCTAGTGATTGTCATTTGTGTGTGTGGATATGGCCGGCCCCTGGCATGTTGATGTTAATTATTATGTGTGGCTTAGACCGAGCTATTTCAGAACCCCAAATCAGGGTGCAAACATCTCACGATTGAAGGTTCTGATTGGCCAATGTATTTATATGAAATATCTTACAAAGGTATGTACAATTCAAGTTTTACATTTAACAACTCGTCTATAGAAGAAGGAATAAGATCGTTAGCTAGCTTTTCTTCATTTACATGGACCAGACACCATTCCCAGCTCTTTAAACATATGAACTGAATGAGTTCTTATATTATGCCCATGACGTAGGCACCATTTATATCCCCATTTTATAGATAAGGAAATGGAAGCGCGGAGAGAACAAGTCACTGGCCACACTAACAGAGCTAGTAGATAGGAGAGTCAGAATTCAAACCCAGGGAGCCTGGCTGCAGGGCCTGAGCTCTTCATCACTCAGCCCTCAGCCTGTTTTCCCCGCATGTCATCTTACACGACCAAGGTACTTTGTCAAACTAAGAAACAAGCACTGGTATATTTCTCTTAAGTAACCTCAGGCTTTATTCAGATTGCACCAGTTTTGCCATCAACCGGGACCCCACATAGCATTTTTTCCCCATTAAAAAAAGTCCATTGAATCTGGCAACGTCTGGCGTGTACTAAGTGCTCACTCATTCATTTTGTCAAATGTTCACTGAACCGTTGCTTTGGCCCTGGCGCAGTTCCAGCACTGGGGGCACAGCCGTGGACAGAACAAACCCAAATCCTACCCTCCCAGGGCTGACATGTAGCAGTTTGTTGAATGACCCTTTTAGTGATGAAAATGATGGCTAATTACTCATTGAGTGCTGGCTGGGTGGCAGGCGCATTTGGTGGATGTGATGACCCAGTGAAGTGATTGACATTCAGGAAGCTTGCGGGCCTCTCCTAAAGTCACTTACCTGGTTGCTGGCAGACTAGGCCTTCTTCCCCAGGTCTGGCTAAGGCTGGTCCATAACCACTGTTTGACAATAAATGAATGGACGACTCCTTACAGCATGTCACATGAGGCCAAAGTTGTATTGGATGCCAAAAGGCAGCTAATCTGTAGTCCAAAGAAGGAAAACAATATTACCAGGAATATCCATCCCCTGTCTTTGTATAAAAGGAAATAGATTGTATCCATCCTCTTCAAAAACTAGGCATTTCTCCCTGGTACCTAGGACAGAGTAGATGAGTATAAGATGAGAAATAACAGTGAATTATCGCTAGACCCACAGGAGCAAAAGTATCTATTACTTTTGCAATTATTGTGTGTGTGGGTGGGGGGAGCCACCACCTCAAGACTTCACTCGTGAAGGAAGTTTCCAGAAAGGGTTGCCGAGAAAGGGAGACGTGAAAGATAAGCCTGCAACTCAGCTGACGGCAAGGCATTACTTACAAATCGAATGTCAATTGTGATTTTGCCAAAGCCCACGAAATTCCTCTGTGTAGCAGTGAACCAGGTGCTACACAGTGCTGGGGAAATCTGCCAGGAGAACACGTTTTCTCTCTCTGCATCCTCCTCTCCAGGCATGCCAGACTCGCACTGACCTGTCCAGATGTGTAGTTTTATGTGCCTGTGACTTTTGCCTACTGTTTCCCTCTGTTTTTCCTCTTGAGATCAATTCTATCCTTTAAGACCCGATGTGGGAAGGAGTTACTTTCACCGTCCTCCCATTATATTCAGTCTTTGAGCAAGATTCAGGCTGTCTCCTGGGGTTGTGTTGACTCGCCTGTCTTCTCTGAGACCCAGAGCACCTTGAAGGGGGAAGGTGGGTCTGGCTCATTAATCTTGTCCCAAAGCCTAGCCCAGGGCTGCCCTCAGCAAATATTCAAGGAATGTTTTTCCTTTGAGATGAAGTGGAATCGAATTAGCATAACAACGGTCCTTTAGTGCCTCTATATGTGAAGCATTTTACGTACATTCTGTTATTTAATCCTCCCAACAAGCTGAATGATTTTAATTCTCATTTCCTGATGCAGAAAGTGAGGCTTAGAGGGTGCAAGAGACAGGCACGAGGTGCCAGAGCTAGGAAGGGTGGAAACTGGGATTAAAACCCAAACAGTCTGGAAGCAGAGCCCGTGCTCTTAATGGCTGCTTTCTGCTGCCACCTTTCTGCTCACGAGAACTTGGAGGACTTGGTCCTGGCGCCTGACCTTCGGGATGTTCTGTTTCTTACAGAGAGAACCAGTGCTGGTCTGTAAGCCCCAAACAAATGTGGAGTTGCACCCTGAATTAAGAAAGCCCAAGATGGAAATATCAGAGCCCCAGTTTCCTCATCTCCTCTTCTAATAGTATTTACATATCAGATAGAATCTGTCAAAAAGAATCAATGGCAACTTTACAATTTAAAAATATTATAACTAAAATTAATGCAATGGATGGGTTAGACAGCTGAAGATCGTTAAGGACCTGAAAGGTTAATAGAAAAAAAACATATGTAGTGCTTTGTATGTGATTGGGCTTCATAAAATGTTGACGGAAATTCTTAACGGGGGATAATTTGGGTTCAACTTGCCAAAAGAGTTGTTGCAGATTCTTCACGGGCTTCCTCTGAAGTATCTGATTAATATGAATTTTATTTATACGCTAAAGGCCTGAAATGCATCTCTGATAGTAAGTGAAATTCAGAGGAAAATCTGCATGGTCAACCACTACCCCATAGGGAAGACTGGGCTCTTTCATACCTGTTCACAAACGATTTCAAACACCCTCCTTCCCCTTTCCAAACATTTATTGAATATCTACTATGTGCTGGAGATGGATAAGGCACAGCTCAGGAAACTGGTGGTTCACAACTGTACATAGTCACCCACACTATAATTCATGTTTAGCTTACACGGGCTTCCTCTCTACTCTGCTCTCACACCGCAGCCCCAAACGGTCCAAGCCACGTCAGCGATAGTGATTGTTTGGCAAGTGCCAAGGGAATATAAATGGGATTTGTGGATTCTTTCCCAGGAAGTATCCTCTCCTGGGGGCTCTATGTTCTGGAGTTTTGGCAGCAAATGGCACTTGAGAACAGGCACAGCTGTGTTTCAGATTTTCTTTGTGGTAATGGAAAAGAAACTTGTTGCAGGCAAATGTTCCCATTGAGAACAACCAGAAAAACCAGAACCCAAAAAAAAAAACAAATAAAACCCACCACCAACAACAACACAAACAAACAAACTCATGCATTTGAGGACATCAAATAGCTACCAAAGCAGCCAGAGCTTAGGAAACCAGGGTCCTGGAGAAAGAAGACCAGTGATATTAGTCCAGTATTCTTCTATGTCTTTCCCTTAAAGCATTTGACAATTGCAAGCTGTATGGAGTTGAGAGGATAAGAAGCTGGGTAGAAAGCAATGGTCAAAAGTCTAGAAGACCAAGCAGGAATTTTGGAAACCTCATGGGTCTGGGAAACAAATACAGTGGTACCTCGGTTTTGGAAAGTCTCCGTTGACGAACATTTTGGTTTACGAATGCCGTAAATTTTATGGATCTATGGTATCATTAGATAGTAAAATTCATGCTAAATTTGCAGTTCTAGAGGTTGATTTTAAAGGTCTGGAACAGATTAATCCATTTTGCATTACTTTCTAACTTTCTATGGGGAAACTGCACCTCGGTTTTTGAACGTTTCAGAACTCGAACGGTCTTCCGGGACGGATTATATTCGAAAACTGAGGTACCACTGTATTGAAATCGGGGTCCACTGAAGAAGAGCGTCCCTGATAAACACTCAGATTTCCAGTTAGTGTCCTGGAATGGCTATATTTTAGGATTTAGAGAAAACTGAAAACTAGAGCAACCCTCAGAAAAGTCCAGATTCCAATTCCTCAGTTGTCAACTGGATTCAGGTAATTTGTCTCCACTTTACCTCAAAGCAAAACAAATCCTTTGTGAAGGAAGATATAATTCACCAGAGCCTCAAGTTACGTTCACACTTTTCTATACATAATCTCTTGCATTCAATAAAAAAAATCCAGGCATATTAGGAAACAGGACCAAATAACCCAAAATCAAGACAAAGACTTGGAGTTATTTAGACATGGACTCTAAAATAACTGGGATTAATAAGCCTAATAAAGTAAAAGGTGGAGAATTTTTCAGAGCACTATAACACATTAAAATCCTGACAATTTTTGACCTGAAGAATATGTTAACTGAAATTAACTCACTATATGGGTTCAACAACAGATTAGACACAGTAGAAAAGAGAATCAGTGACCTGAAAGATAATATGCAGACTGAAGCATAAAGAGAAAAACTGATGGAAAATAGAGAAAAGTGTACAAACTCCCAAAAGAAAGCTAGTGCCATTTGGTTAGTATAAGACAAACTTTGTTAGTTAAGACAAAGTTGACCTTAAGACAAAAGACATTACTAGATACAAGGAGAAATATTTCATTATGATAGCAAAGACAGTTTCAATCCACTGGAAAGATAAAAAAATCTGAAAGATATAAATAAAACAGTTCTCATGTACCTACTAATATCGCCCCACAATACATGTAGCAATAAATGATCAAACTAAGAGAATACTTGCAATCACAGTGGGAGTTCTTAACTGGGCCTCAGGGTTATTATTTTTTTTAAACATTTGCCTTCAGTCGTGTGGTCTGTGTGTGTGTGTGTGTGTGTGTGTGTGTGTGTGTGAGAGAGAGAGAGAGAGAGAGAGAGAGAGATTGATTTTTATGGACCCAGTGGGTGTTTAGGCTGCGACATCAGGTATCAGAATGCTGGTTCTGGCAAGGGCCACCTGAGTGGGGGAAGGAGGTGATGGTTCTGGTACTTGCTCTGGCCCCTCCCTGACTCTGCTGGGGCCCCCATGCCTGACTCCCGAGGAAGCAGCACAGTGACAGGTCTTGGGTGTTCCACAGATGGCCTCTGTCCAGCAGCAAGAGGGGCCAGATGGAATCAGAAGCCAACTTGGGCTCCTGAGTCCTCAGGGAGAGTCACTCAGACAGATGAAACTCTCCTATTTTTAAATAAATCCCGAGTTAGCCTTTCTATATTCTTTCCCTCGTCAGCAATTTCTGGTACTTTTTCTATCAAGAAGAGCATTCTTTTGGCTAACCTGAACTCCCCACGTCATGATTTAAGTGCCTTTAGTCTGCTTACCACAGTCTTACGGGTACAAGAGAAGAAACCTCACAGAACTGACTTTGAAAACAAGGCTTTTATTTCCTCAACCATCACACGCACCATGAAGAGTCCAGATTCTGGAGTCAGTCATCCTGGGTTTGAAAATAGGATGCTCCTTTGTCATTAGTTGTGTGACCTTGGATAAATTACTTCACCTTTTCCTTATCTGTAAAATGGGGATAGAAGGAGCAGCTCTGAGGATTAGGAAAGCTCATGAGCATACGAGTCTGCACTCAGAGTAATCAGTAGTAATAATCACGCTTACACTCACTGTAGAAAATTCCAATTGCCCTGCCTGTCCCTCCAGTACCGGGGATAATTCCTGGCTTCTAGTAGCGTCTTCCTAAACAGCTGTTGAACCAATATGCCAAGAGGACTTCTGTGCTCTGTGCCCCATAGCACAGGCCAAAGATCCTAACTGGCTGAGGTTTTGTATTCCTGAAGGGAATGTAACACTTTCTTCATCTGTCTCAATCCATAACCCTATTTGCTAGAGCTGTAACTGGTCCTACTACAGATGTCTTACATTTTAAAATTAGGCAGGGTATTAGTTTCCTGGGGCTTCAAATTACCACAAACTTGGTGGCTGAAAAGGAGAGAAATTTATTCTCTCCCAGTTCTGGAGGCCAGAAGTTCAAAACCAAGGTGTTGACAAGGCCGAGCTCGCTCCTATGGGCTCCAGGGCAGAAACTTTTCCGGCCTCTTCCAGCTCCTGGTGGTTCCAGGGATTTCTGGGCTTATGGCTGCCTCGCTGGGCCTCTGCCTCCATGGTCACATGGCCTCCTCTGCTGTGTGTGTGTGTGTGTGTTTGTGTGTGTGTGTCAGTCAAGAATCCCTCTGCCCATCCCTTACAAGGACGCTCACGATGGCATTTATCACTTGCATACGTGACCCAGGATAATCTGCCCTATCTCAAGATCCTTAACTTTGATCTCACACGCAAAAACTGCTTTCCCATATAAGATAATGTTCACGGTTCCAGGGATTAAGAACTGATTTCTTTGGTTGGCTCTTATTCAGCTATGACAGGTAGGTAACGGCAAGAGCAAAGGACTGTGGGAATATCAGGTGATTGAAAGCCACCCTGCTTGGGGAGAGAGGGCACTTGGAACATTTTGTGCAAGGTGGAACCTTCCTGCACTGAAATCCGGTGTTGGCCCCTCGACCCTTCCTCCCCAAGGCCTTTGACATCATGGAATAGTTCTTTCTGGAAACAATCTCTTTCTTGTGCTCATAGTCTCCTGATTTCCCTTCTTCATCTCTGGAAGCTTCTTCTCAGAAGCTCTGCTGGCTCTTGCTTGTGAGGCTGCCATTTTCGGAATCGCAGGTGTGGCCCTAGGCTTCACGCCATTTTGCAGATGGGAAAATGGAGGCTCAGAGAGCTAAGTGACTTGCCCAAGGTCACTCAAGTAGCAAGAGGCAAAAATCTTGATTGGACTCGATGTGTGTGACTCAAGTGTCCCAGCTCCTTTGTGACACGTGAGCTTCCTCTGTGGTTTAATGTGTCACAGCACCTAGCACGAACTAGGTGCTCAATAAATATTCCAGTAAACGCTGAGTCAGACAGAATGCAAACCCGGGGCTTCTGGACCTAATCTAGTATTCGTCCCTGTCAACATTTTAGCAAAGACATGAATTTTTTTTTCCAGAGGGAGTAGCTGTCCCAGAAATTACAGTTCCTCTCAAGATTTTCATTTCAACAGCTCTGATTTTCATGTTCCGGGACCACACTTAATTATTGCAGAACATCTGCCAGCACAAAGTGCCGTTTTGTTCCTGAGTCGTTCCCAAGAACGCCCAGTGTGCTCTCAAACTTGGAGACACTTCTGCAGGGGCCCCGGGCCAGTAGAAGTACCTCCTGCTTAAGTGGCAGAGGGAGATTCAAGGTCGACTGGCTTTGAAAATGATCACTAATTAGATCACTCAGGGCTTAATAAAAAGCTAAGTCTTTTGAACACCAGGCAGTGGTCCTTATCAAACATTTAATAACCTCTGCATGGCTTGTCACGAGCATCTCTGAGGAGGCATTTATAGGCGGGGAGTTTCTCCCCATGCTTTTATATGGGGCCCCACGGTGGTGTTCGTACCAGCTCACACATACCCAGTCCTTCCCCATGCCAGGCAGTGTTCTAAGCGCTCGTTGAACTTGATGGCATTCCACCTTCACAGTCCTACAGGGTGTGGACTGTTACC
The DNA here is from genome assembly GCF_004115265.2 of Rhinolophus ferrumequinum. Classification (NCBI taxonomy): domain Eukaryota; kingdom Metazoa; phylum Chordata; class Mammalia; order Chiroptera; family Rhinolophidae; genus Rhinolophus; species Rhinolophus ferrumequinum. Next base: position 9,132,783 of record NC_046292.1, read on the forward strand.
ACCCCCATTTTACAGGGAAGGAATCTGGGTCGCCCAGGCTGACCCCGTTGGTAGGGGGAACAGGATTTGGACCTAGACAGGCCAACCCCAGGGCTTCCCATTCTCAGCTTCTAGCCTCTGCGGTCAAAGGTAGTGGGGGCTGCTGCTCAAAATACAGCCATCGCAACACTCGGTTGCAGCCGCAGAAGAATTCCTACCGTAGCCATTCATTCCCAGACTGGGTTTGATGTTAGGGTGAGATTCGTGGCTAAGAAGAATTGGAGGGGCTGGGACCATGGGAGGTCCCGGGGCCGATGACTGGTCCCTGCGGCCTTCCTACCTCATCCCCTCCTTGTTCTCCCGCCCTTCTATCTTCACCCCACCCTGCAACTAAGCCCCTGGAGCACTGCTGGTCTCCCCCAGGCCTCTTTCTTTGCGTTTCCACCTGCCTTTGTCTTGTTGGTCTGCCCTTCCTCCACCCTTGGGCAGAGTGAGGCCAAGGCTTTCTCCCTGGCCTCCCAGGGGCTCTGCACAATGGCGTCGTGGCGTTCTTTCTGCCTTCCTGACTCCGGGCCACGCCAGTGCCCTCCTACGTCACCTGTCATGGCACCCCGCTTTGCCCCCCTGAGGCACTTACAGCTGGCATTTTACACCTGCCTCTGGGATTTGATGGTCTCTCCCACCAGACTGTAAGCCCCATGAGGACAGAGACTGTGTCTGTTCTTCCTTACTGAAAATCCCAGCCTTCGGCACGAGGCCCATCACATAGTTCAAGTTCAAAATGTTTTTTGAATGAGTGAACCTTCTACTTGCATGTTGGTTTCCTCAATAGACTGGAAGGAAGTAGTTGGTGTGTTCGGATTGGGTTATTGGTGCTAATAAAGACACAGTGCACAAAGGTGGGGGCAGGATGAAAAGAGTCCACACGGGACAGAGCGGTGCTGTGGGCCCGTGCCAGTGGGAGGCGGTATAAGCCCCAGGCCTGAGCGGGTCAGGGCAGAGGGCTGTCAGAACCTGGAGAGGGCCGCCTGGAGATGCTGGACCAGCCCACTGCCGCCCTCAGGAGAAGGCAGAGGAATGAACAGCCCGGCCTCCCCCACCTCTCATTCTCTGCCCTCCTGACGTGCTTCCCCTTGGCCAAGCCCACCGAGCAGCCATAGGACAAGGGGGTCTGCTGATGCAGTTGGCATGGGGCTGCCTCTTGGCTGTGTCGGGGTGATGCTGTCTTTCCAGAACTGTGTGTTAAATGGATGTGGGAAGGAGTGAATGGCCTTTCCAAGAGATGTGATCGTGTCGTAGTTCTCTGGAAATTACAGAAAGGCAGGGAGAAAGAATGCTGCTGGGGTCCATAGGATTTCTCCCTTAGTTTCAGCTCTTTGTGCCAACACCCAGCCCTGTATTAACCTTCATAGTTAGAATTAGCAGGCAATGAGATAGCTTTGTCAGGTGGAGAGGAGGGAATATGATGGCGTGGACAGAGCATGGCTTTGGGGGTCAGCCCCATTTGAGTGTGCAGCCTGGCTCCAGGAGAGGCAGGATGGCATAATGGTTAGGGCGTGGAACCTGAAGCTGGGCTGCTTGGGTTCAATTCTTGGCTCTACTACTTCAGAGCTGTGTGCCTTGACTTCTCCATCTGTGAAATGGGGATAATGGCATATGAGGATGAGATGAGCTACTGTATACAAAGCACTTTGGACCACGCGGGCACATCGTTGGGTGACCACACTTCCTGGTGAGCTCAGAACAACCCTAAAGTGTGCTTGTTGTCCTGGCATAATTATTGTATTAATTACATAATTGATAATAATTATTAACCCTTCATTCTCAAAGGTGTTCTGGCTTGGAAATAACTCATATGCTCTGACGCACAAGAGGATGTTATTCATGTTGAAAGCTTGGCCGTGCTACTTAATTGCTCCGAGTCTTGGCTCAGAAATGGGGAAAACAATAACGCTCACGTTGTTGGGCTGGTTCGGGGGAGATGGGTGATGCAGAGTGGCAGGTGCAGGGTGCGTCTCGATTACTGTGATGCTGTTGGCGGTTCTTCAGGCTCTGAGTCCAGGCGAAAGTAGGGACTTGGATGATCCCACGACTCCCGTACCATTTCTCTTTTCTTAAAAAGTGTGGCTTATTTTTTTCTTATCTGCAAGTAATCTACTTCTCTTTCTTTCTTTTTTAAATTTTATTGGGGAATGTTGGGGAACAGTGTGTTTCTCCAGGGCCCATCAGCTCCAAGTCGTTGTCCTTCAATCTAGTTGGGGAGGGTGTAGCTCAGCTTCACGTCCAGTCACCGTTTTCAATCTTTAGTTGCAGGGGGCGCAGCCCACCATCCCATGCGGGAATTGAACCGGCGACCCTGTTGTTCAGAGCTTGCGCTATAACCAACTTAGCCATCTGGCCACCCTCCCCTACCATTTCTGCATTCAAAAAGATCTCTACCGTGAGCATGAGCGCAGCAGGAGAAACAGGATGCCCAAAGCCCTCAGACCTGCGGAGAGGAAGGCGTGGCCCACAGCCCTGGTGCCCTGGTGCCGTCTCACCTCGGGTGCCTCCGCCATTTATTCCCAGTAGGGCAGTGTTGGCGATGGTTTCCAGGGAAACCTTGAACCAGGTCAGGCCCATTTGCTATAGTCAAGGGTGGTGTCTTAACCCAGATTCCTGCAGGCCTGTGGGAGCCGCTGATTGTTTGAGGACTGTTTGATGTGTAATCTTCTTCCTTCCAGCACCTTCTTATTTGAATGGGAGAAATGGTTTCAGGGCTCCTTAGGGCCCCTGCCTTTTATTTATTTTTTTCCCTTTTTTCTGAGCTGGTTTCTTGTGCTCCAAATACCTTGGACTGGGCCTTTCAGTGGAAAGACAGAGAACAAACAGCAGCAAGCTGGGGCAATGTCTTCAGGGAACTGATAAACCCCGCAGATCCATTTCTGGGGCAGAACCCTCAGCTCTAAGCACTTTATTTGATAACGTCAGCCTCTGTGCCACAGTACAGAGATGACATCTCGCTTTTATTGCTTTAATCATGACTCTGAAACATCTCTACACTAGATCATTATGGAAAGCTCCCCATGTTGCAAGGCCCCCGGCTAACCTGTACACACAGACCAAATATCAGTAGTGACAGCTGGAATGCAACGATGCTGTGTGACTTTGGGGATGTCTCTTTCCCTCTCTGGACCTCTACTTCTTCATCTTTAAAATGAGGGGTTTGAACCAAAGTGATCTTGACTTTCCTACTAATCATATAATTCTTTTATTCCTAAGGTAGAGATAAATTTTTAGCTGAACATAAAAAGCCTTCCAACAGCCAAAATTGCCAACGATCAGTAGAGCAGGCTGCCTCGGGAGTAGTGAGAAGCCCATGATTGGAGGCATTCAAGCAGAGGCTACAGAAAAGTCTGTGGTGGACGCTATAGAAAGGCTTCCTGCCTTCGATGGGCCATTGGCCTGGGAGGCTCAGAGCTGCCATGATTCTTCCTGCTCTTCTCTCCCCCTTAAGTGTTGGAGGTAGGTTTAAGATTCATTTACTCAAGGAGGAGTTTGGATTCTCCTAAGGGCCTGGGATGGTCTAAAGTGACACTTAGTGCTTAGAGTCTAGAGAGAGTCTTTGGCCAATGGAGTGGTTAATGCCATAAAAATCAAAGCTTGCTTCCAGGACAAGCCTGACAAGGGGAGAGAGAGTTTTGCAAAGAGTTTTGCAAAGATTTTAGAAAGGGTCTCAGGATGACCTTTCTGTATACTTACATGTCCAAATTTTATTTTCACTACAAAACCGAAACGACAGTTTGTCTGAATAGAGAATTTCCGATTCAATATAACTTGTCTTCAGAAATGGACCCTTTTCCTTCCAGCATTTGTCGTAGCCAATGGCATGATCTCAGTTGGATTTTCATTGATATGTTGGTGATCCATTTTTTTTTTTTCTTTTCTGGAAGCCTTTAGGGTTTTCTCCTGAAAGTTCACTGTTGTATTTCTAAATGTGGGTCTGGTTTCGTGAACCTGGTGGCTCTTGGACTCTGAAGAGTCATGTCTTCTGTCTCTTACTTTCCCCTCTTACGTTCTAATTGTTCTTTCCTAAATTTCCTGTGAGATCTGTGCTGACCAATAGACACACGTGACTATTCAGCATGTGAGGTATGGCTGGTCTGAACTGAGATGTGTTGTAAGTTTAAAAAACACTCCAGATTTCTTAGATTTATTTAAAAAAAGAATAGAAAATATCTCAATTTTTTTTATATTGATTATACTTGAATGGTAATATTTTTTATATAACATGTTAAAATATATTATCAAATTAATTTAATTCACTTCTTTTTACTTTATAAGTAGCTACTAGAAAATGTAAAATTACAATGTGTCTTGCTTATATTTTCATTGGACCGAGACACCTCTTGGAACCTCTAGAATTTTCTCTTGCATGTGTTTTTTTTAAATTAAAGTTTATTGGGGTGACAATGGTTAGTAAAGTTACATAGGTGTAAAATCATCTATATATGACATTGTGTGTTCATCATCCAAAGTCAGTTCCTTTGTATGTCTTTAACTTTTCTCTTAAACTTTCTATAACTTTAATGTCTTTCTCTCTGAAAAGCACTTATCACTGTCATAAATTATCTTAGTAACTCTCTGATATTTCAGGACCTCTAAGAAGACCTTTAAAATGTTTTTCGGGGGGACTTCCTGAGCTCAGTCTTTTAGCTTGCACAATTCATTTTCAGTTGCATCATTCTGATGTCAATTCAGACTCCTAGGGGATTTTTTAATTCAGATGGTCATGTTTTAAAATGTTGGCTATCTCTAAATGTTTGTGATTATAACAGTTGGTTCTTATTTAAAAGACTTAATAGACTATCCTTTTGAGGCAACTATAATAATTATATTTATTTTAAAAAAATCGTTTTTATTTCTATTTCTTCAGGTGTCAATATCTTCCTTTGTTCAACGTAGAGCTTCTTTTTCAAGGTGTAAGTTTCCCCCACGTGTGGGTGAGTCTTTACAATGCACTTATCCTCACGTTTAAGGTTTCCTGTGAGTGTCTGCATCCAGGGATCGTGAAGGATGAGGGGATTAGCAATTGGGTGGCTACACTGGTTGATTTATCTTCTGAGTGTGGAACCTCTGCCTTTTCAGGGATCTGTTGGTGCTTCCTTAGTTCACTGGCTCTGGGGCCCTCATTTATAGCTACAGGTTAAGAATTCTTTCTTCTGTTACTGGGCACAAGCGAGGGCGGGGGCTGTCTGCCCTAGTGTTTGTTCTAAGTGTGGTGCCACATACTCACTTAGTGACTGCCCTAGAGTCTCTTCCCATTCCATCTACCCATTGATTTGGGGCTTAGAGCATCATAAATCTGCTCCTACCTCTGTAGCTGTCTTCACCTGAGTATATTTTGGGCTGTGGTTTTTCTCTCTTTCTATTTTTCTCATTCATCTGACCCTCTCTTTTTGAGACTTTCCCAAAATTTTGGCTTGCTGATGAAATTTATTTTTATCTTTCAGAGTTTTACGAACTCTTTCTTTAAGAAAATATTTCCTGTTAATTTCTTAGGGTTTGGGGACATAAACACAGGTTCTTAACCTGTGGCGCTGAGCCAGTTTTTCACCAAGAAATGTAACGCTTCCAAATAATCAGAACTTCCCAAGTCTCCTCGTACCAATTGCAACTCTGCTTCCAACATGGAAGTCCTCTTAGGAGGACCTTGGGAGGTGGCAGGAGGCAGCAGAGAACTTAGCAGGGTGAGACCAACTTACTCCTTGGACCTTCACCCTCCATCCTGACAGGTGGTAGGTGTGTTGTACCTGAGTCGAAGTTCTGGAGCCGGGCGTGTCTCACACAGGTGTTCTCCGGTTCAGGAATCTGGAAAGGAGAGGAACATGGCGGAAAACATGAGATGGATGTGCGAGCACTTGGCTTTTATGAAAGTCTCCACCCTTTTTGGGGCTCCCGGAAAATTCCAATAGTAGACCTTGGTGTGACTAATATTTTGCCTCCAAAGGACGTATATTGCTGCTATATGAACAGAACCTTTCTAACTCCAAACTTTAGGGAAAAACTGGAGAAGGGGCTCTGAGGAAAGCATATGGATCTTTTTAATACCCCTCCATTGGGGTGAGGCAGCTCTTCTTCCAGGAGTTATAACTGTGCTTTCCACGGGTTGCTGAGTCAGCCCAGTAATTCCACGAGGAAGTGTTCTTCCATCGGACCCTTCTCTGCCATCTACTTATGCCAACTGCCTGTCATCCCAGTGTCTAGTGAGACCTGAAGTAAAGATTCCAGAAAGACTGGTGAATGAATGAGTGATGAAAGAATGAACTCCAACTGGAACTGGAAAATACATTGCCATTTTTATTAGCTGAGTTGAAGTTGTTTTGTATTAATTCTGTCCAAATCATTAGCCTGTACTGGCACTCTCTTTGCTGTCGTCATCACTAATTGTACAATTTTCAAGTTGACCCTTCTTTTCTTGGCATGTCAACCTGCAAGGATTTTTAATAGTATCTGTAGGTGTTACTGTATCATTTCTTTCTTTATTTTTTTTTGACCATTTATAAAAATGTTAAATTGGCCCAGTTCCAGCCCTGATTCTCTGGGTGGATTTACTATTTATAGTCTTCCGTGTAAAGCCACGTTTATTTGTCTCTACCCTTTTTATTTCTATCTGTTCCTGACCTATGACAAAACTGTCCTCCAATTCCTCGCCAGCGCATGTTGTGAAAGAAACTTCTAGGAGAAGGATTTCTCGGGAAGTGTTCCAACACCTTCCCTGTTGGACCCACCCAGGGCCCTGTGCTTTCTGAGCATCCATCCCAGGCTCTCGTCACTAAGATTGTGTCGTTTGAGGGTGGCCCACCTGACGGTGTAATTGTTGTGGCTCCTGCAGAGAACCTGTGTTCTCCGTGTGCTGTGCTCATGCTTAGGGCGTGAGGTGCACCCACTGTTTTGTTGTTGGGGAATTGCTTTCAGGTTGGAAAAAAACCCACAAAAACCCAGCAGGACGTGAAGGATCCACAGAGAACATGTAGGAAGGGATGCAGTCTGCTCATTGTTTTCTTAGACGCGTAGATGAAGATCAGGGAAGGGAAGGGTATTTCCAAGGTCATGAGGGTTACGTATGTACGAAGTGAGCCCAAACGTATGAAAATGGCTCCTTCATTGTGACTACAGATTGGAGGGTGGATGAGGCGCTGACTAGGTGGGGACAGCCAGTGTGGGTCTTCCCTGCAGGGTGACCTTGCGTTGGCTCTGGGTGTTGTAGGGGAGCTCCAGAGGTTGGCAGGGGAAGATATCCTGCCCTGTGTCAGACTTGTGAGTGGCCAGGATTCTTAGAGAAAGCTCCGAATCAGGGAGTGCAAGCTCCAATCACTGCTGCTTGCCACCAACCAGCTCTGGTCTAGAAGTCAGGTGGCCTCTGCAGACGTCCATCTCCTCGCTTGTAATGTGGGCTTCATCACACCTGCGTCAGACAGGCGTGTGGAAATGCACGTGGGACGACGTATGCTGACTCTAAGGTGAGAATTAACCCCTGGGAGCCCAGCACTGTTCTCGCTGCTGGGGATATGGGCCGCGACCACAATAATCCAGGTCCCTGCTCTTCTGCGGCAGAGAGTCAGCAGCAAATCAACAAGCGAGTATCTAAGATCGTTTCTAGCAGCGATGAGTGCTTTTCAGACAGTAAGAGTGTGCTAAGATGTGGGTGGCTACTGTCACTGTAAATGTGATGATGATGTGACAGTGACACCCAGGGAACAAGACTGGTCAGTGCTGGACCTCTAAGGATGGGAGCTTGATAGTAGTAATCCTGCTGGCTATTGAGTGGGCAGGTACATTAACGCTGACTTCATTCATTCATTCATCCATTCATTCATTCATCCAAATATTTATAAGCACTTACATGTGCTCAGGCTGCTCGGGCACTGGGTACGCTGTGGGGACACTGAAACCACGGCCTGTGTAACCCCAGCTTAAAGTGGAGTGTGGGAGACAGAAGTTACTCGTGCACAGATATTCACTTGCTAATTCTGATAAATAGTCTTAAGCAAAAGTGCAAGGTTTAATGAAAAGGGATTACCAGGGTGGGGATGCCCCCATCGGACCCTCCCTGGGTGATTGCCAAAGGAAGGCAGCCTTTTCATTGGACGGTGAGCCCCGTGAGTGCAGGGCCTGAGTCTAATTCACTCTCTCAGCCCTGGCGTCTGACACTGACCAGACTTACAATAGCACCTACTAAAGAGCCATTAGAACATCATCTGTTGAAGGCCCACTGTGCTCCAGGCACTGCACTGGGAGCTGGGGAAGGGACAATGATGAGTAGAAACACACACGGGCAATTCCTTCTACTTTTATGTCTGTTCAAAATTTTTCATATAAAAAGTTTTAAGAAACATATAAGCCCCATCCTTGCCTTCGCAGAGTTTATTCTAGTGGGTGGAAAGTCATTAATAAGCATAGAAATCACATAATTTTTCATTATGAATCATGCTTAGAGATACATAGGAGAAATGAAAATAGTGAACTAGGTGGGGACTCGCTCCTGAGTATACTCCAGGCGTTCTATGTACATCACTCATTTAGTCCCCACAAAATTCCTATGGGGGGAGCAGTATTATTATCCTATTTTGCAGAAAGGGAAACTGAGGCAGAGAGCTTTGTCCAAGACCACACAGGCAGGTGTGACTGGGTTTCTAACCCAGGTATACTGACTTTAGAGTCTTCCTTTGTTTGATTATATCTATCACATTTATAAAGACGTACCTAAATCGTGTATGTTCTAGTAATTCTAGAATCAGTCCTAAAGCATTTTCCTCCTTGTGGGGTCCACAAACACTTAAGTGAAAATCGGAACAAACTCCCACCCTGACCACATCCATCTCAGATGCTACGTGCAGCCCCAGTGACCTCTTGTGGTCAAAATATGAATGGCATGAATATGCACGTGGATGGAGGTTTATTTCTGAAATGCACTTGTATTTTCTGAAGCCTCATCTGGGTGGTATCCGTGCTTGTGTGTCTGAGGATACCTGGAATGACAGGTCTCCACAGGTGGCCTCGCAGGCATGGGGCATTGGATGGGGCGGTGGACGGGGGCTGTGGGAAGTCTGTGCTCCTGTTCTCCGTCCAGGCCTGTGGAAAACCCTGGATGTGGCTCTTTCCAGTTTCCCTCTCTTGGTGCTTCAGGTCAGGATCCTGTGGGCCTGTAGCCAGGGAGCGTGATTTCAGCCCAGTTCACTTAGTCACAGCTTTTGTAGGCCCAGAGTCCCTGGCTGAGAAAAGACCAGCTTATTCACTCACTCATTTGATCGGATGTGTATTGAGCATCTGCTATGTTCCAGGCATTTTCTAGGTGCTGAGAAGAAGGCGAAGAATAAGAGACAAACTTCCTGCCTCCTCCTCTCCCAGTTTAGGGGGAGAGGCTGTGCCCCCTCGCCCTTTCTCCACTCCCACCCTCGCTGCCTTCTTCCTACTTAAATTTTGTGTAATGATTTAATTCCGGGGACTCGTATGTAGGCAGAGTCTGAGTACATGTTGACAGAAAGGATCCCAACTTCTACCCTGGTAAAAATAAAGAAGAATAAACCGCAAAGCCACACACACACACACACACATTCTGTCTCTTTCTCTCTCTCTCTCTCTCTCTCACACACACACACACACACACACACACACACACACACACAGTCTGATTTCATGATGTTTGCTTTCCAGTTGGGAGAGACAGACAATAAGTAGGTGATGATACAGGTCACAGAGAGGACAGACATGGTAAGGGGGGGTAAAGAGTGGCGTGGTGGGTGGGTATCATTTTATGTCAGGTAAGCTGGAATCTTACTAAGGCAACATTTCAGGAAGGTCAGAAGTTCCTGGAGGCAGTGTAATTCTCTCTCTCTCCCCCCAGAATTACAAATTCCAGATAGTCTAGTTGAGGGAGAGATAGATAATAAACAATGAGCACGGCAAAGAACAATATTTTATAGCAGATTAGAGGTGAGAAGTGCTGTGGAAGAAAGTAAAGCAGGGTAAGGTGGGTGGCAGTGCTTGGGGTAAGTATATCAGTCAGCTACTGCTGCGTAACAAATGATTTCCCCACCTGCCGACTTGAAAACCAGCGCTCTGTGGCCCATAATTGTACAGCTCTGCGAGGCTGCAAGTTAGGTGGGCTCAGCTGGGCCCATCTCTGCTTCTGGCTGTGCTCACTCGTGTCTGGTTGCTGGCTGGTCTACGGTGGCCTCAGGGAGGACAACGCTGTTGTGTGCCATGTGGTCTCTCCTGCTCACATATGCCAGCCCAGGCGTCATCTCATGGCAGAAGCAGGCTGCAGAGAGGGCAGACGTACACCAGTCCTCGACTGGGAGGCACGTGCCATTTCTGCTGCATCCACTGGCCACCTCTTAAAGGAAGGAGCTGCAAGGTGACATTACAAAAGTTATGGATATGGGCGAGGGAAGGACATTTTTGCAATAAATCTGCCTCCGTCAGAAGGGTGCAGTTTGCAGCATGAAATAAGGTGGTGAGGAAAGGTCTCTTTGAGAAGGTGACACTTAGACAAAGACCTGAGGCAGGCGAGGGAGTCGGGAGGCAAGGAGCCTAGAGAGGAGGGTCCCAGGCATAAGGTGCAGCTAGGGCAAGGGCCCTGGGGCAGGTGCATGCCTGGGGCATTCTGGGAGGAGCAGATGGTGGGGCTGGAGGTAGTGGGAGGGTGGCAGGAGATGAGGACAGAGAGACCACCAGGGACTTTTCACTCCGAGTGACCGGGGGGCGGGGGTGGGACTGGAGGACTTTGAGCAGAGGAGGGAACAGTACCCGACTTGCCGTTTCAAAGGATAATTCTGAGTTGCATGGTGAAACGAGACTGTAGGGGACAAAGATCAAAGCAGGGAGGCCTGCTGGGGGCTTCGTGGAGTGACGCAAGGGGAAAGACATGGCAGCTCAGGCCAGGGGACAATATCAGGACTTGCTTCCTAGGCATGGTGGGGACCTTACCCGCCCAGGGCTGTTTGGAGCTTGGAATGGAATCGGAATGAGAAGTGTGCTCTCGGTGCTCAGAACACGACCCGCGTTCAACAACTGGGAGTGCCTGGTGGTTTCCATTACGGTGGGAATTGTTAATTATCATTACTTCAGAAGAAATCCTGTCGGATACTCTGGATCTGCCAGCGTGGCACTAATCGATCACCTTGCAACGCGAGTATTTATTTCTACTGCTTTCCCCCCAGCGAGCCTGTGAGCGCCCCGAGGTCAGGAACTGTCTTCACAGCCCCCGACACAATACCAGCTACAGGGCGGGTCGAATCAATTCACGGTGCTGTGAAACCGAGGCAGCCAGGAGCTGTGTCTTAATTACCTGTTTCTACAGGGCAAAGTCCCCTCCTAACCAGCAGGTCCATCCAATTGAATTACACTGTTTCCTCACCTTCACCTAAACAGAAAATGTTTCCCTCTGAATTAGAGAGTCTCTTCGGCCACTCAGTGATTCCAGCTGGTCTCCTGCCAAGCTGCAGGCTCCCTGCACAGATTGCTCAGGGCTCAGCTCTTTCCTGATTTACACGGCTGGTTGTTTGACACAGAGCCCAGGAGAGGGAGGCAGAGTACAGCAAAAAGGGCTCCCGCAAGGGGCCCCCGAGTGCAGGCTGTCCAAGTGCTTTTCATCTTCAGTTGACCCTTTGGGGGCAGCGACCTGGGACACTGAGGCAGTCAAGCTCACCCAACCTCTCTCCTGTCTGCACTCACCCCCTCCTCCCCTCCCAATCTTCTTCCCGCCCTCGCATCCTCCTCCCCTCCTTCTTCCTTCTGCCCTCGCCCCCTCCCTCTGGTACCCCCTTTCTCCTGCTTTTCTGTCCCTCATCCTTCCTCTTCCTGTCCTCCGTCCTCTGCTCCCTCAACACACACTGAGTTGCTGTCTTGTAAGGAGCTGCTGAGGGACCAGGGAGAAGAAGAGTGATGGGAATGAGGAAAGGAGCTAGGGAAGGACCCTCTTTCCAGGGACAGTGATGGGGCCAGGGGTGGGGGACCCCACTTCACCTTTTGGATCTCCCAGCTCTTTGTCTGGGCTTCTTCATAGCCCTGGCTTGAGTCCGTCCTTAATAAGAGTCGTCCTAGTAGCAAAGCCAACGCACAGCACTTTCTCGATGCTGAGTATGGTAACTGACATACGAGCTATCTCAGAATCCTCACACGGCCTCCGTGAGGTGGAAGCAAAGGCTTAGAGGGCTGACAGACCTCTGCACGCCACACAGCCGGCGGGTGAAGGGTGAAGCCGGAATCGGAACCCGGGCAGTCCCGTGTGGACTTGTTCCGCTGGCCTCCATTGTGCAGCCCCTTGAAGGGTGGCTGGGCTGAAATGACACAGGCACTAAGAGTAAACCCACACCGGAGTCTGAAGAGTCAGAATGACGAAAGGATGTAGGAGGTTGCGTTAGGCATTGCTTATGCTGATTATGTGCTGACATGATCGTTTTGGGGATATATTCGGGCAAATGAAGTCTACTGAAGTTAATTTCACCTTTTCCTTTTTTCTTTTTTAATGCACTACTTAGAAAACTGAAAATTACTTGTGGTTCCCATTAGGGAGTGCTGGTCTAGATCTTAGGTTTTAAATGACCATATTCTACTGTGTCTGTTTAGCTGCCCCCCACCTTCTAACCTTTCCCCTCAAATCTCTGTCTCAGCTAGACTTTAAGCTTCTCGAAGGCTTGCTCCTTTATTGTTTTAAAAACATTTTTGTAAGAATTTCTTTGAGCCAAACTGACAACATACGCCATCCCATGATCTCAAATGCTCCGGAGAATAACAGTTCTGCAGTTTCTTTTATGCGTTTGAAATTAAAGAGGGAATGTAAAGAAGCTGATGTGGAGGTGGGCGAGAGTGAGGTGGGGATTTGATTATAGGCGAGTTAAGATTATGTAGTCTCTTGAGGGTGGTCACGAATTATCACTCCTCCTTTGATTTTCTATGGCACCTTAGATGGGACGCGCCAGAGACTAGGATTTTGTTTTGCTTTTTATTTTTTTCGTTTTATTTTTTATTAAAGTATATTTGGCATATACGAGTATATTAGTTTCATGTATACAACATAGTGATTTGACATTGATGTACTTTATGATGTGATCACCATGGTAAGTCTAGTAATCGTCTGTCACTGTACAAAGTTATTACAATATTATGGACTATATTCCCTGTTTCATACGTTACATTCTCATGGCATTACTAGCCAAGATACGGGAGTAACCCTGGTGTCTATCGATAGATGAATGGATAAAGAAGAGGTGGTACGTATATACAATGGAATACTACTCAGCCATAAAAAAGAATGACATCTTATCTTTTGGGACAACATGGATGGACCTAGAGGGCATTATACAAGTGAAATAAGTCAGACAGAGACAAATACAGTTTGATTTCACTTATACGTGGAATCTAAAAAAAAACCCACAAACAAATGAACAAACAAAACAAAGCAGAAAAAGACTCATAGATACAGAGAACAGATCGGTGGTTGCCAGGAGGGAGCGGGGGTCGGGGGGCGGGGGGCTGGGTGGAAAAGGTGAAGGGGAATAATAAGTTCGAACTGCCAGTTGTTTTTTGTTTTGTTTTTGGATCTTGAAAGCATCACAAACTCTCAGGAAGTTGCAGAAATTGCACAGAGTTGCAGGTTCCCTTCTCTCAGCTTCTCCCGTGGTGATTCTGTAGATGGTAGAGGAGGTTTTGGACAAATGTGTGTGATCGACTCGAGCATAAATTAAGTAGGAACCCACTCTTGTCTACCCTGCTGGGAATGCATGTTGTCCTGCGTTGGAAACGTGGATGTGGAGAAGGGCCACTTCGGTGCAGCTTGGGAGGTTTCCCCCTTGCCCCCAATCCTACGTTGGGGGAGCCTTCGGAAACCACTCTGGTGGCTAGCATCAGGTGGTATAGACATGGACACCGTGTGGCCTGGAGGGAAAATGGAGAGGCCAGGGAGCAGCTGCCCGAGTCAAGTCCTGCAGTCACCTCTTATGACTGCAAGTCCTTCCCAAGCCTCACTCTCACATCTGTAGAATGGGGCCAGTGACAGTGCTTTACCTTATGGCTGGTTGTTAGGATTGATGGAGACAGTGAAGGCTAAGGGGCATCATACCCTCTCTATGGGTGCAGATTGTGGTGGGGGGTGGAGGGGCAGCTCACCCAGCCGGCCGGACCCTGAGACCCCAGTTCAGATCTCCAATTCCTGTCTTCCTAAGACTGGAGGACGGGGTTCATTCAGCAGGGATGGATCTGTTCTCAGCTGTCGAGAACAGATGCAGCTGGTACCCTGCACCTGCCGAGGCTGGTGCTGCTTTTCTCCCACACGCCCTCAAACACAGATGGGCCAGTGACCTTGGCATTGAAGCACATGTCCCTTGGTGGTTTTGGTAGGGGCCGGGCATGATGAGGAGCAGGGCGGTCTCCCATGCTCTCCTGTGCAGGTCTGTGCATCACTGGTCCCCAAAGCATCAGGGATGGAAACCATGGAAACCGTGGAGAGAGGGCAGGAGGCTTCTCTCCCTCGGCCTCCGAGCAGCGCTCCTCCCAGGGCTGCTGGTCCTCATCCTTCACACTTGCAGATTTCTCGGGGTCTCCTCTGCCCCACCCCTCAGCTCCATTATCCCAGGGCATTTTCTTCCCACTGAGATTGCTTGTGGAGAAAATGACTCATTTGAGAGCATAGTTTTAAGTTGTTAAGTGGTGGTTCTCACAGTGGGGAGCCTGCTGCCCCACAAGCATTTCGTGCGGGCAGCTGAGAAACAGTCGTCTTTTAGGGAATCCCGGGACTTCAGATTCACTTGTTAGGAGACCTGTAAGGCTATTACTGAGGAAACTGGTGTCATCTGACAGGGTGATTGAACCCAGGGTGGCTTTCAGCAAGTGGCGTCTGACTTTCCTGAACTGGGGGACAGACTTACTGGGTTTGTGAGAAGGCCTGGAAAGAACCAGGTCTTTGGAGCTTGTGCTGTGGATCCCTGAGAGATGAAACGGGCAAGAGCTGTGAGGACATACTCTTTGTAATCTAGCTGCCAAACATCTGTCTTTGACCCAATCTCGTACCGCCCTCTCTTCTCCCTTCACAGCCAAACTCCTCAAAAGGTTCGTGTCTACTTTTTGCCTCTACTTCCTCCCCACCCGTTCTCTCTTCATCCCGCTCTGGTTGGGTGTTGTTACCACTGTCGGGGCATGGATGACCATCATCTTGGTCAGTCCATCCCTGTGACCTCTTAGCAGCATTCGACACAGAAGATCACATGCTCCTCGAAAGGCTTTCTTTTCCTGGCTTAGGAGACACTAGACTGTTCTGCGTATTTTTTTTTTTTTCAGATTGTACTCACTGTCTTCCCCGTGTCCTTTTCTGGCTCCTCCTCTTCCATTGGAAATTGGAATGTTGGACCATCCCAGATTCTTGTCTCCTGGCCTCTACTCTGTGGACACCCTCGCCCCCGTGATTTCATCCAGTCTCGTGGGTTTAAATGCCGCATGCTTGCTGATGACTCCCAAATCTATAAGCGCAGACATGGCTCCCTGCTAGGATTCTGTATTCAATTGCCTGGTTGCCGTCTCTACTTGAATTCCTACTGAGCATCTCAAAGAAGTCTACATGAGTTACTTGTTTTGTTCTCATAAGCATACTCCTCCCCCAGTTTTCTCTATTCATTTATTTATTCCACCAATATTGTTTCATCATATGTTATGTGCTAGGTATCTGACATATGGCAGTAAACAAAAAACCAACTCCCTGCCCTCGTGGAAATTATACTCCAGGTGGGCGGTGTTGTGGGTTGAGTTGTGTCCTTGAAAAATTCCTATGTTGAAGTTCTAACACCCAGGACCTCAGAATGTGACCTCGTTTGGAAATAGCGTCTTTGCAGAAGTAATTAGTTAAGTTACAATGAGGTCACACTGGAGTAGTGTGGGCTCCCGATCCAATAGGACTGGTGTCCTTATAAAAAGAGATGTGGACACAGACATACTCTCAGGGAGGCCACATGAGATGAAGGCACAGACGGGGACGACGCTTCTACAAGCCAAGGAACACCCGCGATTGCCGATGAAACCACCAGACGCTGGGCGAGGGCCGTGGGACAGAGTTTCCCTCACAGCCCTCAGAAGGAAGCCACCCGGCTGACCCCTCGGTCGTGAACTTGCAGCCTCCAGAACTATGAGGCAATGCATCTCTGTTGTTCAAAGCCACTTGTTTTGGGCTTCTTTGTTACAGCAGCCCTAGGGATCTCATGCAGGAGAAGACAGGTAATAACCAAACACATAAATACCCCGTGTGTCAGACAGGGGTCCATGTTATGGAGACAAACAAAGGGATTCAGGGAGTAGGAAGTGCTGGGAGGGGGTGGCGGTTATTTTATAGATGGTGGCTAGGGATGGGCTCATGGATAGAATGACGCTGGAGCCGAGACCCAGAGGGGAACAGTGAGCGAGCCGTGTGGATATTTGCAAGATAAGTGTTCTAATAAGAAGGGAGAGTAAGTTCAAACAGCCTAAGGTGGGAACAGGTACTTACACTCAAGCCAAAATTCTAGGAGGCTTCCTGGATCCTGTTCCTTCCTTCATAGCCTGCATCCAACCCAACGGCAAATCCTGTTGGCTCTACTTCCAATATCCAGCCACTGTTTCCTCCTTCCACTGCCATCGCCTGTTCTAAGCCACCCTCATCTTTTGCCTGGATTATTATAGAAACCTCACAACTGGAAACCTCTTCACTAGCAGTCTCCCTACTTCCATTCTTTCGCACGCACACCCACAAATCTATTCTGCACGCAGCAACCAGAGTGAGTGGAAAGGCACATCAGGCCATCTCTCCTCTGCTCACCAGCCCAGAAGACTCTCCCTCTCCCTCCAAGTAGCAGTCAGGTCTCACGCGGACCCACCCCGAGTGCATTGCCCACCACTCTTCTCTCTGCCCCAGCTACCCTGGGCTGCCTGCCGGGCCCGCTCCGACCTTTGATTCCCTCTCCTGGCACATTTTGAGACTCGATCCTTTGCATTGTTCCAACCTTGGCTCACCTGCTACCCGGTCAGTTCTCCAGGTTGAGGTTTCACGTTGACATCAGTCTTGACTGGAGGACAGAAGAGGACGAGGACGAGTGCCCTAACCTGCACACCACCAGGGAAATAATTTCGGATAAGCTCCATCTGTGATTTGAGAATTCAGGACGGCATTGTTTAATGACAAATCATAGCTAATGATTACTGATTCTTAAAATGATCCTGAGAGACAGGCAACTCCCATTTTATAGTAGAAACCAAGGCTCAGAAGGGGTAAGTAGCTTGCCTAAAGGCAGACGGCTGGGAAATGCCAAAAATGGCGATAAACCCTGGTTTATTTGATACCACGAAAAAGTCCACGCTGCTGAGTGGATTAACGTTCCTGTTCATTTGTCACTCCTGTCCCAGACTCCAGGAATATTTTAATCCATAAGAAAAGGAGGCTTAAAAGTCAAATAATTATATTCTTGCTTTTTAAGCCGAAGGAATAGTCCAGGTACCATCTGCTCCTGGTCTCTCTTCTGATGGGAGAAAGTGCTATGGGTAGTGAAGTTGTTAAATATTCTCCGAGCGCTGACAAAGCCTGCTAATAGCTGACGTTCATTGAGAGTGTCCTATTGTGCCATGTGCTGGGCCCATCCATGCTTCACCTGATGTTACGATTGGAAAGGCAGCCTGAGGTTACACTCACCTAACAGGTAAGGAGACTGACGGTTGGAAGTGAAGTCACAGGCTGTGCTCACACAGCCTGGCCACAGCGAGCTGGAGTGCGAACTCGCAGGGTCTGACTCCCACGTGTTTCCTCATTGATAACGCCAAGGTGGGTTCTGGGCCATGGTGTTTGCCTGCAATGGATTAGACGCGATTCTGCTCAGAGGCAGGCCCTGGGGGATAGGACCTCTTACAAGGCTTCTCTCCCAAGGGACTTCCATTTCCCTTGATTTAAATAAATGTCTTTTGTTCCAGAACCAGTGCCTATTCTTCACAATGACTTTCTCTGAGAGACCAAAGTCAGGGGGCTTTGCCTGGTTCATATTCCTACTCTGATTTACTGTCATGGCTTCCTGACAGCTCCTTCAAATCTTTATCTAAACTAAGCCATCCCAGCGCTCATGGGCTTGTAGCTTCTGTCGAAGCTGATCAAAATAATCAATAATGAAACAAAGAACTTCAGGCATAAAGATGTTCTGATTCTGATGATTGTAATGAGAACTGAAAATGGCAGTGGTTGACTCAAACCTCATTATAGATTTGAGTAAAAGTGAAGGGTGATGTATTTTCAGTATCAGTTACCTATGGCTACAAACCATCCCCAAAGCCTGGGCCTTAAAACAAGAAGCATTTGCTCAGCTGTTTTCAGGTGGGCGATTTGGCTGGGCTCAGTGGGGAGGCTCTTCCGTTCTCTGCTCTACTCCTCACAGGTCTGAGAGTTGATAGCTGGCGTCTGGCTTAGGATGGCCTTGGCTTCAGTGACCCCTCAGCTCTCCTCCACATAACTCTCACGTCCCTCCCCCAGGCCGGCTCCGGCCTGTGTGTTCTCCCGGCCTAACAGAGTCACAACAACAAGATGTGCTACTTGTAAACAAGAGTGGGGCGGACAGGAGAAGCCTGTGTGTGATTTTAACATCTCTGCTCTCTTCTCCTTGGGTAACACCACTGAGGCTGCAGCAAGTCCCAGGGCTGAGCACAGAATCGGAATCACAGAGGCTCTGTGTGTATGGGAGACCACAGATGCGGCTCAGAGGGCATAGCTCCAGGGGTCACTAATTGGGGTCGCTAATGCAATCAGTCTGCTGCATTTCGTGGTTACGTGTGAATGCCTTCTCAACAGGTGACACTCTTGAGTGCTGCTCCCGGTCATGGTCACGTGCCTAGGTGGCCAGACCAAGACATGAGAGGTTTCTCCGATTTCAGGGAAGCATGTTCACTGAGTGTGCGGTGAGTTTTCAATTTGGCTTATCTGGGAAACATTTCACAAAGCGTGGCTTCCAAAGATAAGGCATCCTATAGAATTGTCTTGTGTTAAATCAGAGTGGACAGGGCACGTGCAAAGGGGGAATAGAGGATTTCAGTAAACAGTAACATTCCAGGAGCAAAAGACAGCACCCGCTGAAGAGGACACCCCTAAATTACAAATACGTGTCTGCATAAAACACCACCCCTATCTTTGAAATAAGCAGACACATGAGGATGTCCCCCCAAATTTTGTTTAGTTGAAAGGAGTTCAGCCGTCAGTTGCTCCTCGCCTAGCAGTCAGGGCTGGGTACTGCTGGAGGGCCACACCACCAGAAGGTCTCTGATCCGCACTGGAGCCTGGGATCTCTCCATAACACCAAGATCCACCAGCTCGAGTGTCCAGAAGGCAATCCCTGAGCCTTGTATCTGGGACTGCGTTGGAGACAGGAGAGGACCAACCACCACTCAGTCGTGAAGTTGGAGAGTTTGTGGGATTCTCAGGTGACATCACCAGAGGCAGCCTGGTTTTATTGGATGAGAACTGGACTGGAATTAAAATGTCTGGATATGGCTCTCAGCTCTTTCTTTCATTGACTGACTGTATGTCTTTGGGGAAGTCACTCTCCTTGTATGTCCTCTAATAAGATAAATATATCACTGGTCAAATTCCGGGTTTTAGCTAAGGACTGCCGCTGTTGACGTGTGTCTCTAGACTTAGTGCCTGCATTGAGTCGGGCATTAGAATCTGAGTATAAGAACCTTTCTATGATTCACTGATTTAACATATGTACTGAGTGTCTCCCACAGGCCAGGAACTGTAGACCTAACAGAAATAACGCAATTCTGGTTCTCAAGGAGCTTCTTTCTCAAGAGTTGTCTTCTTCTTCCTCTTTGTCTTCTTCCTCCTCCTCCTTCTTCCTCTTCATCTTCTTCTTCCTCGTCGTCATCATCATCATCATCTATAAAACAGTGATTTGGCATTTATGTCATGTCAGACAATGTTCTAACTTCTCCCTCTACATGTACCACCTTATTTAATTTTTATGACAACCTCGTGACAATAAGGACTGTTACTGCCCCTGTGTTTGCCCATCCAGGTCCACTATCCACCCTTCTCTACTCTGCCTTACGCCCTAGGAGGCCGACCCCCGATGGACGTCAGGAACTGACTTCCTTATTCTCAGGCTTCCATTTGGGTTTGGCCAGTGGAGACACTGGCAGAGGCTCAGAGGAGAGTGAGGTCAGAGGATTTGTCTTCCTGGCTCCCTTCTTACCAGGTTGCCATGGACTCTGGCTCTGGTCAGTCCATCCAGCTCCCTTCTCTGGCTTCTGGTAACCACTCTGTCCACTTCCTTTCAGGCCTGTGGGTGGTTCAGTTTTCCATTGTTGCTAGCCCAAGGATATGCCTTATGCTTTGTTGTTTTCCTTAAATCCTGATCACACCATCGAGTAGATCCCCTTTCTTTTAAACTCTCCTCCAGCAACCCAGTCTGCATGTGCCATTGCCATGCAATTCCTGCAGACACTGACTGGTATGCCCCCATTTTGCAGATGAAGAAACTAAGCTTCAACACTGGCCCTGTCACTAATGAGCTGTGTGGTCTTCATCCTCGGTCTCAGCTCAGATGCCACCTCCTCCGGGAAGCCTTCCCTTATGCCTTACGTAGTCCTCTGTGTCAGGTGTCCCCAGGACCCCCCATAGTTTGATGATTCATTCACAGGACTCAGTGTACATAGTCATACTCATGGCTATGACTTATTACGGTAAAAGGATCTAAAGCAAAATCAACACAGGGAAGAGGTGCATGGAGGGAAATCTAGTGGGGACCAGGCAGAAGCTTCCATGAGTCCCTCCTGGCGGAGTCACACAGGACGTGTTTGATTCCTGCAGCACTGAATTATGACAACATATAAAGGGTGTCTGGCCCGGCAGCTCATTAGAGACTCAGTGTCCAGGCTTTTATTGGGGGATGATGACATAGGTAGGCTCTGCCTAGCACATACCAGAATTCCAGACTCCCAGAAGGAACGCAGGTGTTCCGAACAAACCATATTGTTTGGACAAACAGTCCAGGCACCATGTGCTGCCCTTACCATTGTGGGGACGTTTTACATCACTGCAGGGAGCTGTTTACGATTCCAGTGCCAGCTGAAGTGGGTTGAATGAGGGACCCCTGAAAGATCTGTCCACGTCTAATTCCCGAGACCTGTGAATGGGACCTTATTTCATTTTGTAAAAGAGGGGTCTTTGCAGATGAAATTAAGTGAAGGATCTTGAGACGAAAACATCATTCTGGATTATCTGAGTGGGCCCTAAGTCCAGGGCAGGTGTCCTGATTAAAGACAGAAGAGGAGAAGACATAGACACAGAAGGGAAGGCTGTGAAGACAGAAGCTGAGATTGGAATGATGTGGCTACACGTCAAGGAACGACTGGAGCCACCAGAAACTAAAGAAGCAAAGGACAGAGTCTTCTGTAGAGTTCCTAGAGGGAGCAAGGTCCTGCCAGATTTGGGACTGCCATCCTTCAGAACTGGGCTCAGACCCATGTGCTGCAGAGAAGCGGACATTTCACTGCATTTTCTTACAGCTGAAACCACAATGTGGACTTTGCTTATGTATTTATTTGTATCTCATATGTCTCCCCTACTAAAATTATAGCTACCCCAGCCCCTCAGCTGAGTACAGAGCTTGGCACACAGTAAGTTCTCATTAAATACTGATGAATGAATGAATGAGTGACCCATACATTCCCTTTTGATCAGACTTGCCACACCATCATGCAGTTGGTGTGGATTTATCTGTCTCCCTACCAGACCATGAGCTCCCTGGGAGCACCAATTGTGTCATAGCATTTTGGGGTCCTAGCACAGAAGGGTTTCAGTCAGGGCTTGATGAATGAATGAATGAATGAATGAATGAATGAATGAATGAATTGAAGAGTAGAAATATGAGCACATGTGCAATAAAACCAGCTTTTGAAAGGTGTTTTGATGAAAAATTAAAGCAACATTCTCAGAGTGCTTGGGAATACTCTCCTAGATTTGGGCCACTTTTCCTCTGGGTTTTAGATGTCCAGGACAATTAATTTTGTTCAGGCTGTTGCAGCCTGCCCTGCATCCAGATATCTGCGTGATTTTTCTAGAACTTTGGCCATTGATGTTATGAGACTAGTTCCCACATTAATACTTATATCCCATCTGTTCTGCTCTCAAAATTGTCTTTGTGAGACTTCTTAGATTCGGCCTCTAGAATCTTTGTTTCCAGATGATTTCCCCATTTGTAATAATAACCATTCTGTCTAATTTTCATCCTTAATATTTATTGATGGACTTTCCAAAATCCATTCATGCTTTTGATCTTCTCAGGGAGCAAACGTGAAATGGACTAATAAAAATCCATAATGTAACAATTTTAATAAGTCAATCTGTCCTGTGCTATCATAGAACCAAGCTTCCATTTCACCGTTCAAGAACTCATCAGAGGAAATGACCTCCCTGTCAAGAAAAATTACTCCATATGGTAATGTAATCACAAAGAAGAAACACTATTTTCCTATATATTATTCCCTGCAGAAATTGAAGTAAGAAAGCCATCATATTAAAAAATCTACGATGCTGAAATTCCTGTTTGCCAGCCCGACGGAGTTTCATTTTCTTTATAGGAGAAGCAAACTCAGTTCTCATTGGCAGTGTTTTATTTTAAGGCTCGTTAGGCAATTGTACATTACATTTGGACACCTGTGGAAGCGTAGATTATATCTACATGAATATAAATTCCTTTGTTATGACTCACACGATTACAGTCAATAACAGATGCCTTTTTAAGGACAGATACTTAAAATGAAGTGTGTATGGATGCATCCACTTATCTTCCTTAAAATGTTTGTAGAAACATTGTGTGTTCTCTAAATTTAGGAAGTCAGTATGAGGAGAGATTAAAGCATCTTTACTTTATTAGGCATCACCTTCCATTAAAAATATAGCACTAGTCAGAAAAGTGTAGGTTTAAATAGCATCTTAATGAATCCTCTCTTTGAACTGCACAAGAAAAATATTTTTCTTCATCTTGGAAGGGCCATGGAGACAATTCATCCAAGATTGAGTTGAGCTAGGAACTCTCCTATCTTATAAATTATTCAATAGTTTCCCACTTCAGAAATATAGATCGGCTGTCTATTGTTGGTGAGGATCAAAGAAGAGGTAGAAAGAGCGCTGTCTGTGCAGGAGGAGGGTTTACTATATAGAGAAATCATTCTTTATCTTTGTTTGTCAACGAATTCTTTTGTTCGAGATGTTACCCAAAGAGAGTTGGTGGTAAGGTATCAATGGTAGATTGGAAAGAACATGGAACTTAAAATGAAACTCAGCCCTGCTATTTCAATGGTTTTTCTTGCAAAAGAATTTAAATCCCCAATGCCCCAGTTCCTCATCTGTAAAATGGGGATAATTGTATCTATTGCACAGGATTGTTGTGAGGGTTTAAAGAAGTCATATAGAACTTCTGATTCGATTGGAGTAGGTTGGATAGACTAATGTTTCCCCTCCCTCTGAAAACAATGATAAAACCAAACAAAACAAAAAGAGAGAGAAGAAAACTTCCCTGAAGAAATCAGAGAGCAACCAAGGTAACCCAAATTGGAGAGGCCAAATCCTGAAGAGAAAAAAACTCATTCAGGTGAGCCCCATATTTGTGTCTGCTTTCTTCCCTTAGGCATTTGCTGACTCACAGCAAAGGGGAGTAGAGTCTGAGCAGAAGGAAATGATGTGGAGTAACAGCAGACTTGATAGTTTAGGGAGACAGGGGTTAAAACTTGTTGATGCCAAGCCAGTTGAGATTTGAAGGGCCAACGTCCTAGGAAGGAAGAAATCACAGAAAAACGAACTCAAAAGTCTATGTGCAGTGACGTCATAAAATGGCGGCGTGAGATGAGTCTCTTGAAATCTCCCCTGGAATTTACAACAAATTGAAAAACTATAACTCCACAAAGGACTCCCTGCACAGCAGACAGGCAAGACGAAGAGGCCCACTACTGAATTCACCTAAAGGTGGGCGAATCGCGCGAGCAGGGGAGGAGGGGAGGGAGAAGTGCGGAGACAGAGCCGCGCGGGCGGGCACAGGACGCAGACCTGGCTCAGTGCTCCGAGCTCGCTGCACCCCGGAGCTACTGCAGCTGCGGGAGAGGGAAGAACTTGGACTGCTAGGGTTCCGCTGATGGCCCACAGGGCTGAGGGGGGAGCATGTAACATGGCTGAACCCAACGCTCACGGCAGAGACCTCAGAGCAAAGACTGAGGGAAGAAGGCTGAAAACGGTGGTTTAAGCCCTCACTGCTGCAGAGAACGGAAGCCTTGGGCCCTGAGACTAGCCGCCCCCTCCCTACCCTCCCAGAGCTCGTCCCACCCCCACCTGCCCTGTGCTAGAAGCGGAACAGTAGCAGTGTCAGATCAAAAGAACAGAATATTTGCTGTTCTGAGAACTGTGGATCACAGACACAGATTTGCAGCCCAACTAGTTCTGGCAAAGGGGAGGGAGCTGTGGAAACAGGACCGGCTGTGGTGGTGGTCGCTGCCACTGCTCTGGGCCACCTCTCACAGCCCACCCCGCCTCTGTCCCCACCTATTTGGGAGGATCCCTGCAGGAGTAAACATAGCTGCTGAAACACATGGGCTCTGAATCTGGTGCAGGAAGAGCTTTGGAACTTCAAAGCTCTCCGCATCTCAACAAGGACGTGGCTCCCTATGACCCAGGTGAACTGTTCACAGAGGAGAAGCCCACCTTCCAGGGAATCCCCCCATTGTGTGAGAAGCTGGAATGGTGCAGAGAAAACATAACACTACAGTGTGAGAGCGAATAAAAGGCTGCAGTCAGAGAAAATAAAGCATTCTACTAACACCTACTGGAAAACAAAAGAAAGACCTCTTCCTATCATCCTGTTGCAGAAGCCACTCCTGTAGATGTCTAGGAAGAGAAATAATAAATCATTAGTTGCCATGAATAACCAAGGCAACAAGACAGCTCAGATAGAAAATGAAAACTTAAAGATATGGAAATGAAGTTAAAGATATGGAAATATGTGACTTAAATGACAGAGAATTCGAGATTGCAGTTCTGAAAAATCTCAACGAGATGCAAGAAAACACAGACAGGCAGTTTAATGAACTCAGAAACATAATCAAAGAACAAAATGAACATTTTACCAAAGATTGAAATTTTAAAAAAGAACCAAATAGAATTTCTGGAGATTAAGAACTCAATAAAAGAAATGAAGAATGAAATAGCCAGCTTAGGTAGTAGAGTTGACCAGATGGAGGAAAGAATCAATGGCATCGAACATAGAAACCTGGAAATGACACGGATGGAAGAAGAAAGAGACTTAAAAGAAATGAAAGAACTCTACAAGAACTTTCTGACTCCATCAGAAAGAGCAATATAAGAATAATGGGCATACCAGAAGGAGAAGAAAGAGAGAAGGGAACAGAGAATATATTCAAACAAATAGTCGATGAGAACTTCCCAAACTTGTGGAAAGAACTGGATCCTTGAATCCAAGAAGCAAATAGAACATCTAATTACTTCAACCCCACACACCTTCTCCAAGGCACATTGTATTGAAGCTGTCAAAAATCAACGACAAAGAAAGAATTCTCAAGGCAGCCAGGGAAAAGAGGATGGTAACCTACAAAGGAAAGCCCATTGGAATATCATCAGATTTTTCAGCAGAAACTCTACAAGCCAGGAGGGAGCAGAAACAAATATTCAAACTATTGTAAGAGAGAAATGATGAGCCAAGAATAATGTATCCAGCAAAGATATCTTTTAGATATGGAGGAGGAATAAAGACCTTTCCAGACATACAGAAACTGAGGGAATTTTCTAACACATGACCTGCACTACAAGAAACACTAAAGGAGACTATTCGACCACCATCAACAGGGACAATTTGTGGCAGCCAAAACATAAAAAGGGGGAGAGTAAAGGCCTGAACCGGAATATGGGAATGGAGAAAGTAAGCATGCTGAAGAAAATGGAATACTCTAAATATCAAACTTTTTTTTACATAAACTAAATGGTAATCACTCAAAAAAAGAAAAAAATCCAGAACTGAAATATCTACTGTAATAAAAGAAGAAAAAGAGGGAAAAATCATAGAATACCACTACACAGAAATAATAACAACAAAAAGGCAAAGAAACAATGGAGACACAGTTTTACCAGAAAACTAAAGATAGAATGATGGGAAATCCTCACATATCAATAATCATTCTAAATGTAAATGGACTGAACTCACCAATAAAAAGGCATAGAGTAGTAGATTGGATGAAAAAACTAAACCCAACCATATGCTATCTCCAAGAGACACATCTCAGCTACAAGGACAAACATAGACTCAAAGTGAAAGGGTGGAAATTGACTCTCCAAGCAAATGTTATCTAGAGAAAATCAGGTGTATCCATACTGATATCAGATGAAACAGATTTCAGGGTAAAAAAGGTAACAAGAGACAAAGATGGACATTTTATAATGGTAAAAGGGGACTATACAACAAGAAGACATAACAGTCATCAATATTTATGCCCCCAATCAGGGAGCACCGAAATACACCAAGCAACCACTAACAGAACTAAAGGGAGAAATTGACCAAAACACAGTTATACTAGGAGACCTGAATACATCATTGACAGCTATGGATAGATCATCCAAACAGAAAATTAATAAAGAAATAGCAACCCTAAATGACACATTAGATGAAATGGACATAATTGAGATATATAGAGCACTTCATCCTAAAACATCAGACTATACATTCTTTTCTAGTGTACATGGAACATTCTCAAGGATAGACCATATATTGGAACATAAAACTAGCCTCAGTAAATTTAACAAGATTGAAATCATACCAAACATATTCTCTGATCACAAGTCTTTGAAATTGGATATCAACTGCAAAAAGAAAGCAGGAAAAATCACAAATATGTGGAGATTAAGCAGCATACTTTTAAAGAACGACTGGGTCAAAGAAGAAATAAGAGGAGAGATCAAAATATTCATAAAAACAAATGAGAATGAAAATACATCCTACCAAAATTTTTGGGATACAGCGAAAGAAGTTTTAAGAGGGAAATTTATATCATTACAGGCCTAGCTCAAGAAACAAGAAAAATCCCAAATAAATCACCTCACGTTACACCTTAAAGAACTAGATAAAGAACAAATGAAATCCAAGGTCAGCAGAAGAAAGGAAACAATAAAAATCAGAGCAGAACTAAGTGAAACAGAGAACAAAAAGACAATAGAAAATAATAATGTAACAAAGAGCTGGTTCTTTGAAAAGATTAACAAAATTGACAAACCCTTGGCTAGACTCACTAAGATAAAAAGAGAAAAGACACTAACAAACAAAATCAGAAATGAAAGAGGGGAAGTTATCACGGATGCCACAGAAATACAAAGGATCATCCAAGAATACTATGAAGGACTATATGCCACCAAATTCCATAACCTAGAAGAAATGGACAAGTTCTTAGAAACATATAGCCTTCTAAGGCTGAACCATGAAGAATTGGAAAATCTAAATAGATCGATCACCAGTAACAAAATTGAATCAGTCATCCAAAACCTTCCCAAAAGCAAAAGTCCGGGACCAGATGGCTTCACTAGTGAATTCTACCAAACCTTCAAAGAGGATCTAATACCAACCCTGCTCAAACTCTTCCAGAAAACTGAAGAGACAGTACTCCCTAACTCATTTTATGAGGCCAACATTACCCTGATACCAAAACCTGGTAAGGATAACACAAAAAAAGAAAACTACAGACCAATATCTCTGATGAATACAGAGGCAAAAATCGTAAACAAAATTCTAGCAAATCGAATGCAACAATGCATTAAAAAGATTATTCATCATGACCAACTGGAGTTCATCCCAGGGGCACAAGGATGGTTCAACATATGCAAATCCATCAATGTGGTACATCACATAAACAAAATAAAGGACAAAAATCGTATGATTATATCAATTGATGCAGAAAAAGCATTTGACAAGATACCACATCCATTTATGATTAAAACACTTAATAAAATAGGTATACAAGGAAAATACCTTAACATAATAAAGGCCATATATGACAAACCCTCAGCTAATCTCATAATCAACAGTGAAAAACTGAAGCCCTTTGCTCTACATTCAGGAACACGACGGGGCTGTCCCCTATCACCTCTGCTTTTCAACATAGTGTTGGAAATCCTCGCTGGAGCAATTAGGCAAGAGAAAGAAATAAAAGGTATGCAAATTAGGAATGAAGAAGTTAAATTGTCACTCTTTGCAGATGACATGATACTATACAGAAAACCCTAAAGACTCCACAAAAAGCTATTAGAAACAATCAACGAATACAGTAAAGTCGCAGGCTACAAAATCAACGTATAAAAGTCCATTGCATTCCTATATACTAACAATGAAATCTTAGAAAAAGAAATAAAAAAAACAATTCCTTTTGCAATTACAGCAAAAAGAATAAAATACCTAGGAATGAACTTAACCAAGGATGTGAAGGACCTATATGCTGAAAACTATAAGACATTTTTAAAAGAAATAGAAGAAGACTCAAAGAAATGGAAAGACATTCCATGCTCATGAATTGGAAGAATCAACACAGTTAAAATGGCCATATTACCCAAAGCAATATACAGATTTAATGCAATCCCCATCAAAATCCCAATGACATTTTTTAAAGAAATAGAACAAAAAATCATCAGATTTGTTTGGAACCACAAAAGACCCCGAATAGCCAAAGCAATCTTAAGAAAGAAAAATAAACAATGCTGGAGGTGTCACACTCCCTCATTTTAGCTTGTACTACAGGGCTACAATAATCAAAACAGCATGGTATTGGCAGAAAAACAGACACATAGACCAATGGAATAGAATTGAGAAGCCAGAAATAAAACCACATAAATATGGACAGACAATTTTTGACAAAGAAGCAAAAAACATACAATGGAGAAAAGACAGCCTCTTTAATAAATGGTGCTGGCAGAATTGGAAAGCCATGTGCAAAAGAATGAAACTGGACTGCTATCTGTCACCATGTACCAAAATTAATTCAAAATGGATCAAAGACTTAAGCATAAGACCTGAAACAATAAACTGTATAGAAGAAAACATAGTTACTAAACTTATGGACCTTGGGTTCAAAGAGCATTTTATGAATTTGACTCCAAAGGCAAGGGAAGTAAAAGCTAAAATAAACGAATGGGACTATATCAAACTTAAAAGCTTCCGCACAGCAATAGAAGCCATCGACAAAATAAAGAGGCAACCAACTGAATGGGAGAAGATTCTTGCAAACAATGCCTCCGATAAGGGGCTAATATCCAAAATATACAAGGAACTCATACAACTCAACAACAAAAAGCAACCCAATTGAAAAATGGGCAGAGGACCCGAAGAGACATTTCTCCAAAGAGGACATACAAATGGCAAATAGACATGAAAAAATGCTCAACATCACTAATCATCAGAGAAATGCAAATAAAAAGCACAATGAGATATCACCTCACCCCAGTTAGAATGGCTATCATCAACAAGACAAATAGTAAGAAGTGTTGGAGAGGTTGTGGAGAAAAAGGAACCTCATACACTGTTGGTGGGAATGCAGATTAGTCCAGCCGCTATGGAAGGCAGTGTGGAGGTTCCTCAAAAAATTACGAATAGAATTACCATATGACCCAGCAATCCCACTCCTGGGTATCTACCCAAAAAATCTGAAAACATTTATCCATAAAGACAAGTGTGCTCCAAGGTTCATTGCAGCTTTATTTACGGTGGCCAAGATATGAAAACAACCAAACTGTCCTTCGATAGATGAATGGATAAAGAAGTTGTGGTATATATACACAATGGAATACTATTCGGCGGTAAGAAAAGATGAGATAGGACCATTTGTGACAACATGGATGGATCTTGAGAGTATGATGCTAAGCGAAATAAGTCAGACAGAAAAAGCAGAGAACCATATGATTTCACTTATATATGGTATATAAACCAAAACCACCAAAAGAACAAGACAAACAAATGAGAAACAAAAGCTCATAGACACAGACAATAGTTTAGTGGTTACCAGAGGGTAAGGGGGGAGGGAGTGGGAGATGAGGGTAAGGGGATCAAATATATGGTGATGGAAGGAGAACTGACTCTGGGTGGTGAACACAAAACGGGATTTATAGATGATGTAATACAGAATTGTACACCTGAAATCCATGTAAATTTACTAACAATTGTCACCCCAATAAGCTTTAATTAAAAAAAGAAAGAAAATGTCCGGATAGAAATGCAGAGACAAAAAGGATGGACAAATTTTGAAAAGAGGTTAAAAACATGTGGGACATGCTGCAAAGATCAAACATATGCATAAATACAATTCTAGAAAATAGAAAGGAGAATGACTGGAGCAGAAACAATATTTGAAGAAAATACTACCTGTAAAATTTTTATACTCATCAAAAGCATCAAACTCAAAATTTAAGAAACTACAAACCTCAGGATAAATACACAGAAAACCATTCTTGGCACATAATAAAAAATGTTGACAGCCAGCTACAAAAGACTCTTAGGAACATTAAGAGAAAAAAGATTCATTACCTTCAAAGAGGCAACAATAAAACCAATATCCAGTTCCTCAGCAGAAATGATAGAAACCACATGACAATGTTGTAATGGCATCTTTAAATTACTGAAAGAAATAAATGCCAATCTACACGCCTATATACAAAAAAAAAAAAAAAATCCTTCAACAAATTAAGATAAAATAATTTTCAGAAAACAAAAAATGAACTGCACAAGAAACAAACAAAAAGTTCAATTAAAAGAAAAGTGGTTCTAGATGAAAGTATGGTTATCCACAAAGGATTGGAAAGGGTATATTTATGGTAAATGTAATTGAAACTTGTCAACTTAAACAATAGTAGTGATGTCCTCTAGGGTTTAAAATATACATGGAATTTAAATACATGACAAAAGTAGCCAAAAAATATAGAAGGTGGGTAAAATGAATTAAAGTGTTAGAATTTAAAGTCCTGGCATTGTCTAAGAAATGGTAATGTCCTAATAAAGTTAGATTTTAATAAGGCAAATACATATATTGCAATCTTTATGGTAACCACTAAAGCAATACTATAAAGGTATATAAATGAGAATCTGATAGAAGGAAGAAAGTAAAATAGTAAGAAATACATGTGTAATTCAAAAGAAGGCATGAAACCATAATAAAAATTGAACAATAAACAGAAGAGACAAATATAAAACATAGTGAAAAATCAGTTTTAACTCAAATATGTCAAGAATTACACTTAATGTAAAGGGACCAAATATTTCAATTCAAAGCAAATATTGCCAGACTGGATTTTAAAAAGACAGCAACTACATATTGCTTATAAGAAATATACATTAAGAATAAGGACATTGAAAAGCTAAAGGTAAAAGGATGGAAAAAGATATACCATGACAATAATAACAAAAAGAAAACTGGTGTAATAATAATTATATCAAAGTAGACTTTAAGACAAAAACATTTACTAGACATCAAGAGAAATTTTATAGTAATAAAAGGATCTTTTCAACAGGAATATAAAACAAATCTAAATTTGTATGTACCTACTAACATAACCTCAGAATATATAAAGCAAAAATGGACATAATTAAAATGGGAAATACATAAAGATATGATCATTCCTGGAGCTTTAAAGATACTTCTGTAATTGACAGAACAAGCAGACAAAAAATCAGGAGGGATCTAAAATATTTGAAAAATACAGTAAATAAACTCGACATAATTGAAACATGTAGAATAATGCAACTAAAAACTGCAGAATGCACATTCTTTTCAAGAGCACACAGAATCTTTACCAAAATAGGAAAAATATTTGGCCATAAAACAAATCTCAGTGAATTTTACTGGATTGTAATCATGCAAAACATATTCTCTGACAACAGTGAAATTAAACAAGAGATCAATAATGAAAAGATAAATTCCCAAATGCTAACGAGTTAAGGAAAACACTACAAAATATGAATCAAAGAAATCATCATAATGGAAATTAGATAGTATTTTGAGCTGAATGACAAGAAAACATGGCATCTAAGCTGTTAAAATGATGTTAAAATGAAACTAAAACAATGCCTGAAGCTAATTTATATGTTAGGAAGAGAAGAAAAGTTGAAAAAAAAAATCAATGATTTAAGTTTCCATCTCAAGAAGCCCTAAAAGGAATAGCATATTAAGCCCAACAAACTTTGGAGATGGGGAAAAAATAAAAATAAAGAATTAAATCAGTAAAGTAGAAAGCAGATATACAATGGAAACATCGGTAGAGCCCCAAATTCATTCTTTGAAAAGATTAATAAAATTGGTAACCCCCCAGCAAAGGTAATCAAGAAAAAAGAGAGAAAAGAAAAATGTAAATGATATATTAGCAAACCAAATCTAGCGCTATGTAAAAAAGATTATCCATCATGACCAAGTTGGGTTTATCTCAGGATTGAAAAGCTAGTTTAACATTTTAAAATCAATTAATGAATTTGTTGCATTTATTAAAATAAAGAAAAAAACTAAAAGATTATTTCAATAGGTGGAGAAAAATGCTTAACAAAATTCAACATTCAATCTCAATAAAATTCTTGGCAAACTAGGACTAGAAGGGAAGTTCCTAATATGATAATGAACATCTACATAAAACCAATAGCAAGAATCTGACTTAATAATGAGATATTAAAAGCACTCCCTTTGAGGGCAGGAATAAAGCAAATATATCTACCATAACTTCTTCTAGTCAACATTGTACTGATAGTTTTTGCCAATGCACTAAGGCAAGAAAAAGAAATAAAAGGATCATAATTTGCAGACATAATTGTATAAGCAGACAATCCAAAAGAATCCACAGGTCTTCTATTAGAATTAATTGGTGGATTTAGCTGGGTTGCTGGATATAATTAAACATATAAAAGCGAATTTTATTTCTATATACTAGAAACAAACATAAAATAAAATGTAAAAATGACTTGAAGATATGCCTTTAAAGTAGTGTAAAATATTAAATACCTAGGAATAAATCTATCAAAAGATATACAAGATGTCTACACAGGAAACTATAAAACGTTATGGAGAAAATTTTAAAAGAAGGGTGTCATCAATTATGTTAAGTGCTGCTGCGAGGGGAGTGAAAAGTGGGTTGAAAGTCAACCATTGGATTCAACAGGGTGAAACCTGGTGACTTTGGGATGAGCATCTTCAGTATAAAAGGCTAATTTCAAGGTAAATGACTGAGTCACATACATTCAAAAGAGAATGGGGAGTGAGGATTTGGAGACAGCAGGAATAAGTACTCAAAGCAGTTTTTTCTAAAGGAGAGCCAAGAAATAAGATACTGGCTGAAGGGAGCACATCACAACAAGGAAGATCTTTGTTGGGTTCTTTTCTTTTTCTTGTCTTTTTAAAGATTGGAGATGTGGCAGTTGGGATTTGTGGAGTAGTATCATGGTTTCTTGCATAGTGTTCTGGGCTCTGTGTCAAAGAACGCAGGTAGGCATCTAGTTCCATTCTGCAAACCTCCCATGATGTGTAAAAGGTGCCCTGAGCACTGCTGGGGGAATAAAGAGACAAATGCGCCCAAAGCACATGGAACAGTTCTCAGGTTTCAGCTTTGGCTCAGCTCCAACTCTAGCTTAAATAATCAAATCACTGGCCCCGCCTGTGTTTCACCATTGTCTCCTGCGTGTCCTGGGGATAAAGTCAAAGCTACCTTAGCATGGCTAATGAGGCTCACTACCTCCTAGCTTCCAGTCACCAATCTCTACTCATCTCCCACCATTCTGTGCTCCCCTCTGGCCCGCCTGGGGTAACCAAATGTCTGTGTTGCTCAGGGCTGGGGGATTTTAGGCTTTCAGTTTTAAAATCTAAAAAGCTTCAGGAAAACCAGGAGGAGTTGCTCACCTTGCACCTCCTCTCCCCTCAGACAGGCCCAGATTCCTGCAAATCACTGGCAATTTCCTGAATATGCTTTACTCTCTCTTGACTTTGCACAGCTTTTGCACGGCTGGAATTTCCACCCTCTCTCTAGTCCCTTGGCTAAGTCCTTTCCCCCTTTTTAAAACTCAGGTTGAAGGTCACATTTTCCAAGAAGACTTCCCTGTCCCCTTCCCTCCTCCCCACACACTTGGGTCATCCGTAGCATTCTGGGCTTACGCTTACCATAATTCTTATCACACTGAATTGATATCATTTTATCCCTCTGTTGGATTGCAAGCTCCTGGAGAATAGGAGCTATGACTTCTAATTCATCTGGGTATTCCCAGTGCTTAGCACAGTGCCTGGAATATGACGATTAATAAATGCTTGTTGAATAAAAGAATGTATAAATGGGTATTATGATGGGTAGAAGAACCAAAGAAAGGTATAGCTGGAAGGAATCACAGAGCCGTGGTTCCCAAGGAATGGGCAGCCCTCTGGTTCTTCTTGGATGAGTTTCCAGAATTGAACTCATCTGTGAAATGGATATACTTACCTCCTAGGGTGTTGTGAGGATAAAATGCATTAATAAATGTGGAATTCTTAGGATAGCTTTAGGTGCATTGTAAGTGTCCCGGTTATCTACTGTTGGGTAATAAACCATCTTAGAGCACAGTGGCTAAAACAGCAAAATCTGTTATCTCTTTGGCTGGACTGGGCAAGTCCAGTTTGGGATCTCTAATGTGACTGTAGTCAGACGGCAGCTGGAGCCGAGCTTCTCTTGAAGGCTTCTTCACTCACATGCTTGGAGCCTAGACTGGGAAGATTCAAACCACTGACGGTTGGCATCACTGGGCTTGTTGGGCATCTTTCCATATATGTTGTCTTTCCAGATGGTCTGTCCAGTGTGGCAGCCTCTGGGTAGTCAGATTTCATGCATTGCAGCTCAAGGCTAACTCAGGGAAAGCTGCATAACCATTTGTGACTGAGCCCATGCATTTATTGTCAACAGAGGTAATATCGTCCTCTGGGAATGAAAGTTAGTCATGGGGAGATGTGAAAAATATTGCTCTTTATATGTGAAAAGCACAGACATACAGGATAAGAAATATATATGTGGAATAAAATGTTATAGATGCAGGGAAGTGATTAGGAAAACATGTCTAAAAGGCTTTTTAGGGAGGCCATCATGAATAAAACAAAGTTGAGAACCAACGACCTTGCCTTACGTTCCACGGTGTCATTTCAGCTTTACTCTACTAGTTGAAGCAGTCACACTCCTTCCCAGATTCAAGGGGAGGGACACAACCCTATGGAAGGAATGTCAAAGGATTTGCTGCCATTTTGCATCTTCCAGAGTAAACCTGCTTTGGATTCCTGCAATTACGGAGCTCTGTCAAGTGCAAAGTTGTACTAAGCAGACCACACAAAGTAGTGAGAGGTAAACTGTTAAGAGGCAGAGTGAACTTGAACCTGTGACAAAGCAAGAGGTCTTGTTTATGGGCTCACGTGAGAACTTGAGACTACCACGTGTGGGAGAAGGAAAGAAAGATCAAGGCAGCTAAGGGTCTCCTCTGCTAGCTCCATAGTCCAGAAGGGGCCCATGTGAAAGTGTGCAGTGACTGTGGGTGCTCTGACAGACACTGGGAGACACTGTGACAGTTTGCAGTTGTGACTATGTAGTAATTATTGCTGACCCGAATGGCCCCATCTTAAACATTAGTGAGGAGGGCTTTCTTGTTTGACAAACCAGAAGACTGACCTGGAGAATGAAATCATCTTGGCTGATGTCACACACAGAGGCGGAGGGCGCTGACCCTGCTTTACTAGGTCCCCACTTTAATGGTGAGTCCCATGCCTTGGAGGATACTTAGGGGCATCCTTGGTAACTGATTGACAGCAGTTGTTATTAGGCAAAGGCCCAAGGCCTGGAGGGACCCCAGTCAGACGAGCGCTGACTCCGGGCAGGGGAGAGAGCTGTGGAGTCTGCTGAGGGGGGTGTGGGCAGGTTTCCTTCTCTCAGTGAGGACAGCCGCTTCGGAACACCTTTTTTGGGGGGCACCTCCTTTTTTTCTCTTAATATCTTAGCATGCTTCGTAAGCTTTTCTCTCTGTCCTTAAACAACCTATGCCTTTTCATTTTTATTTCAAAAGTAACACATATTCATTTGTGGACCCCCCCCCCCCCGTTTGCTTTCGAAAGCCTAATGTGGTGTGTGGCTTGGAGACCAAAGGGTAGGCGGGGGTGACAAGGAGAGGGATATTCTTATACTTCTCAACTCAAGCTTGGTCCAGCGTCAGTACATTTTGGCAATGGTGGTAGAAATGACTTGTCTTGGGCTGCTTTTCTTTGGATTATATATGAGGCAGCCCAGGAAGCCTGGAGGAAATGGACAATGGGTTGTTCTTTACTGGGCTCATCAACAGACAGGGCAGTATTTTCCTCATATGTCGAGGATGGAAGCATAACTCAAACAGCTCCCGAGAAAGCAGATTGATTGATCATTAGTAAATTCATAGTTTTGACCTAGTAATTCCACTTCTTGGAATCTCTTCTAAGGAAAAAATGAGAAAGGTGGATAAAAATAATTGCAAGAATGTTCATCCAGTGTTATTTGTAATAGTGAAAAATTGGAAGCAATTTAACTTTTTAACAGTGGGGAATTTGTTAAGTAATTGTGATATATATAAATATATATATATCACTATATATATATCACTATATATATCACTATATATGTCACAATTACTTAATATATATTGTGATATATATATGTGTATACACACACACACACACACACACACACACACTAGGAAGGGACTGAATCTGTCCTATTTATATTATTTATATGCACAATGACCACCACAAAACGTGGTGTATACTAAGCATACCAAAAATAATTTTTGGTGAGAAGCTCACTGACATCTAATGCATATACCATACACTTGACCCATTGTATTCCAAAACCGTGGTGGTTTAACACATTCAGATTTTATTTCTCGCTCAAGTCAGAGTCCAAATAGGTGTTCAACAGATAGCGTTCCAAGTCATGTTGCAGGGCCCAGGCTTCGTTCATCTTATGGCTCCACTCACTCCAGACAGTTTTTCTAGAACCTCCCTGGACACCCCTGGATGTGGCAGGCAATGAGGGAAGAGAGAGCACATGGAGTCTCATCCAGGAGGTTTCAGGGCTCAAGTCAGGAAGTGGTGAACCTCACTTCCCTATATCCCATTGGCTAGAACTCAGTCACATGGTCTCATTTAATTGCAAGGGAGGCTGGGAAATGCAGTCCAGCTGTGTAACTAAGGAGACCGGGAGAATGGGCTTGGTGAGCATGAAACCAGTCTCTACCAGGTCCTTTATTCATAAAGGAAAGCAAAAATAACTTCTGAGAAAATGCCCAGTCAGTAGTTTGTGCCTACAGTGATTACCTCTGTGATTCTTACCACGTCTTGGGGTCACTAATCCCTTTGAGAGTGTGTCAAACTACTCACCCTGAAACAAATACACTTGTGTAAACATTTCACAGTCGGTCTCAGGAATTCAGGTTACTTCCGCAATCTGGGGTCCTAGGTTAAGAACTCTTGGCATATGTGGAAAGCAGAAACCAAGTTGACATTTATTGAGCACCTACTATGTACCAAGCACATTTCTGGGTACTGTGGGGTTACACAGATGAACTAGATGAAGTGCCTTCCCTAGAAGGCTTCTCACTGCTCAGGTGGAATTAGAGAAAAAAGTGTCACCCAGCCCGAGTATGATAACTGCTTGCGAGAGGCACAAACTACTGACCAAGTAGAGGCCTTGGACATCAGTCTACACAGCTACAGGCCAATATAGAAGCAAGCTCTTTAGAGTTGGGCGACAAAGTAGAAATGGGGCTAGCCATTCATCTATTCTTTCATTTGTTCATTCAGTTCCTACTCATTCTGGGACCTATATTAAGTAAAGGGAATAGATAAAACATTGAAAGGGAGAAGCAAGAACCTGCCCTCAGGAGAGCTTACATTCTAGTTGAGAAGGCAAGAAAGGACGGAAGGAGTAAAGAAAAGCATTTTCAGTGACCGCAGGCCCCTGGTGAACCCCATCAGGCACTTAGATTCATCTTTGATTCCGACGAGAATGATTGAAAGGAAATGCTGCCAGCTCTGAGGTTGACCCTGGCTTCATGGTCACCTTGCTCCCCATTTTTGGGGTGGACCTGGCAGAGCTGGGTCAGCTGCTGGGGCCCCGGGCAGTGCATGCCTCGTCAGATCAAATGGCCGGGATCACCTGAGGCTTTTCCCTGCTAAGGAAAAAGACTCCAGTGAGAAGCTGCAGAGAGGCTGTCACAGATGTGTCATTACCTGTAATGAGATATAGAGCTGAAAGAAGCTTTTCTAAACTATCTGTAATAAACAACAACAACAACTACAATGTTCACTTCAGAAAAAGGCCTGGGTGTTTCTTATAAAGCTAAGCATACATCTTCTCTTGGATCCAGCAATTCCACTCTTAGGTGTCTACCCAGGAGAAATGACAATATATGTCCACAAAAATCTTCTCCCAAGAATGTTCATAGCAGCTTGATTTCTAATAGCCACAAACTGGAAACAGCTCAAGTGCCCATCAACAAGAAAACGGATAAACAAATTGTGGTGTTTATACAAAGGAATACTCCTTGGTAATAAAAAGAAATACTCCCGACGCAGGCAACAATGTGAATGGATCTCATAAATGTTATGCTGAGTGAAAAGGGCCAGGTGCAAAAGAGAAGATACTGTATAATTTGCTGTTTATAAATTCTGGACTGGTAAAGTTAATCTATGGTGGAAAAAAGTTAGAAGAGTGGTTTCCTGTGGAGGAGTGCCGACAGGGATTGACTGAGATGGGACATGAGGGAATTTTCTGAGCAATGGCGTTGCTCTATATCTTGTTAGGCGTTTGGGTTTCGCAGGTGTGTACATTTGTCAAAACTCAGAGTGGTACACTTAAGATTTGTGCATTTCATGTTATGTAAATTTTACATCAAAAGAAAAAAAAATCTTAGCTGAAGTTAATGAGATGCATGCTGTAGTGTTTGGAGTAAAGGGTCCTGATGCCTGCAACTTTGAAATGCATAAAAATGAGATGGATGGATAAATGGGACAGATACGTGATAAAGCAAGTATAGTAAAATGTTAATTGTAGACTCAAAGAGGTGGGTATACATGAGTATTTACTGTACAATTATTTCAATTTTCCTTTATGCTTGAATATTTTCATAATAAAATGTTGGGAAGAATGCAATTATTGCTGAATAATAAACCACCCAGCGTTGGCAGCTTAAAACCGTTATTTATTACTTCTCAGCTTAAAAACGTTATTTATTATTTCTGCTTCATGAGGTGTCAGCTGGGGCGTTGAGATGGTGGGAAGGTCCCGAATGGTCTCACACAGCTGGTGTTGGTGCTGCCATCAGCTGGGAGCTCAGCTGAGGCTGTTGGTCCGGGGCCGTGGTTCGCCCCCTAGTGGACATTTTCAAGTGGCTACTTGAGCTTCCTCACAGCATGGCGTCTGGGTTCCCTAAGGGAAGTCCGAGAAGGAAAAAAGCAGAAGCTGACAGTTTTCTTTAGGACTGTTATTTTTGCTGTATTCAAGATGCAAGGAAAGGGAAAATAGAGGCCACCTCTCAGTGGGAGAACGGACAAGGACATGCATCCATCTTTAATTTACCAAAAAATTTTGACCAACCATTCTGCAGGACAGATTGCCTTATGTATTTTACGGTTTACATTCTTTATAGAAAATATTATCAAATCACTATCAAATGTGGAGTCAGTCAAGGAGAATGTTGTCAAAATATGAAGGAGAAAAAGGATCATGGAGATATGTTAGGAAGTTAATTGGTAACAATACAGAGGGTGCCAAAAAATGTATACACATTTTGAGAAAGGAAAACACTGTATTGAAATTGTAATATTCAATATATACCGATAACAAAAGATGAATACAAGTCACGTGTATACATTTTTTGACACCCCTGGTATTATCATGTCATTTCCCCAGATTTTTTCAGGATTTTGTGATTATATGTGTTGTTTGCCAGGTTTTAAGTATGGTTTACAAATTGTTATGATTTATTTTTTTCATTCTAAACAAATATTTGTCTTAATCTCATTTCAAATTCATAATTTTAAGTCCTTTTTCTTTAAAAAGGTCCCCACGTTGTATATGCTTCCCATTCCACCAACATGGACTCATGTCTGAGTGAGAGGAAGATACTAATTTTATTTATCTTTGTTGTAGACCAGCTGCAGATTCTCTGCCCTTGCCTTATGGCTTACGTCAAAGTGTCTCAACAGTATCATAATTAGACGCAAGGCATGCCTTTTCTAGTTGGGTGGCCTCTTTGAGGGCATTTCCTTTATTCTGCTGGTAAATTTCCCTATTTGAATTATTACTGCTTTATTCCAGGCTGGTGGTTTAGAGGGAGTGTTTTGGGTTTTGATCAAAGCACTAAAGGGTAGCTTAGAGGTGTGCGAACCATACCTCTGGGGTTGCCTGGGACTGTCCTGGTGTATACTTGTTCCCGTGTAATTCTGTGATTTCCC
Organism: Rhinolophus ferrumequinum; assembly: GCF_004115265.2. Classification (NCBI taxonomy): domain Eukaryota; kingdom Metazoa; phylum Chordata; class Mammalia; order Chiroptera; family Rhinolophidae; genus Rhinolophus; species Rhinolophus ferrumequinum. Next base: position 9,173,292 of record NC_046292.1, read on the forward strand.
TCTCGAAAGTGTCCTGGTTTGGACGACCAATATATGGTACCTTTGCTTATAGAAGAACTTTCTTTGGAGGTGGAGCTGCCGTAATCCAGGGGATGGCTGACAGGTGTCTGCCTGCTTCAGCCTTTTAACCTTAGGTTCATACGTATATTTTCAGCTTAATTGAATGTATGATTTTGTTTGTATGAGCCCTTTCAGAGCAGAAGGTTCTTTTAAAGAGAGAGCACTCATTCTACTAAGTGCTTATTGAGATTTTCTGTTAATCCGTTTAATGTTGATTTTATTACACTCATGGTGAATCCTATTTCTAAAATCATTAGTACCTATATAATCAGGATTTCACGTGTATTTTTGCTGCTTTTATGACTTTTAAAAAATTTTTGAAATCTTTAAAATGGGCAATGTTGTTACTTCCAAATAGAGATGAACCGATGGATGGTACTTAGGATAGTGGTAATGGCAATGACATTGATGGATTTAGCAGTGTGGAAACTGAGGCAGAGACTGCCTGGGTAACTTACCTCAAGTTCCATGGTAAATGCATTGTAAAGTTGGGCAAATTTGGCCATCTGCCGTAATCTTAATAAAAGAAGATTGTAACTACTTTGGCTTAGTGAGGTGTTTTAGGGGGTAGTATATTAAAACTAAGGGTTTCTAATTCTTTATACTACCATTGAGATGTTCTTATCTAACCATCCAGTTTGTCACCATTCGGATGACAAAACTCAGCGGCAGTTGTTTTTGGGAGCCCAGCAACATAGGGGTTGAATTTTACAGCCTGGGGTTTATTCATGAGGAAAGGGAAAGAGTAGAACATATTCCAGAGTAAACATGTGCCAATGACTGGTGGAGACTTAGGTAGGTAGAGAGATGGGATTTGTGTGTATATGTGATGTGCAGGGTAGGGTGGAGGGTAAAGAAGCAAGAACGGGGGAGAATAGCTGGCACGCAGATTTAACCTCCTGTGCAGTCAGTGGTGTGCTGGTAACTGTTAACAGCCAGCTCCTGAAGGGAGGAGTGAGAGGGAAGAGGAGGGGCTGGTTTGTAGCCTTTGCCAATTTCTGCGCTGCAAATACTCCCATTGCGACTGACTTCATGCTCCCAATGTGATGTTACTGAACGTGGAGTTATGTCATTATGTTTAACTACTGGCTCAGAATTCCTGAACGTGTAACAGTTGCGAACTGGTGAAGAGCTGGCTCCAGCCTATCACTGCAGGAAATCACCCGAGATGTTTTCATGATGTCCCCGACCAGGAGTTGCCTCAAATTCTCGACAGCACCTGCCCGGAGAGGTAGAAAACCGCAGTGATACCACTTTTGATGCTAGAATGGTCCATCGGATCCTGGAATTAGCAAAATACTGGTTGGCATTTCAGGGAGAGGAATTTTATTGTGTTTAATGGGGAGCAACTATTCTTTCCTTTCATGCTTTCTTGGAGGTCAGCTCTTCCTTCCTCTAGTTGTGCGTGGGTTTGACTAAGAGAAGGTGATGCCAGTTGTTTTACACTGGGGATAGTGAGGATGATTTTTAATGACGACCTTATAGAGCATTTCTCATCCTTCTGGAACGCCCCACCCAATTTCCTTCAGCAAATGTCATGGTTGACAAGGTCCTTCTTGATTGGCTTTCCTCTCTAGGTCCTTTTTACCTGTTTGTACTCCAGGCCCAGCCACCTTGAGCTGAGGGTACAGACTGCAGTGTGTGTTGTTCCCACGCCTCTGTGCCTTACTTAGCCGGTCCCGTCTTCCTGGATGCCTTTGGCCCCATCGTATCCTTCCCCACTATACTACCTTCTAGTTAACACCCAGTGCCCCAGCTAACTCTTATTTATCATTACCAATGAATTTAGCACCTACCTGCAATTGTTCCAGCCTGGATGAGTGATTAGCCTATTTCAGAACAACCTTGCTTTCTACACTTCGTGGAAAATATTTGTTGTCTCCCTACTAGCCTGTAGGCATGCCTCAATATTTCTGTCTTTCAGAGCTGTTTCTAGGGCATAATATACCACATCACAGTACACAGTAGGAGATCCATAAATGCTGCTGAATTTGTGAATCTGTACTTTTTTCTTACCATAGCTATTGTTTTCCTAAGTCGTCTGGTCCATCCCCATTTACACAGCCTGAAACTGGGAGTCTCCAGCTCCCCTATCTTTACACTCCCATTCCGATGTCACTTCTTAGTTTCTGAAAAGGAATTCTCTCCCCTGAAGGAGTGAGTCATAAGAGGGGAGAAATAATTTCCTAATTTCCTGAAAATGGTGGTTCAGAAGATCACCTTTCGGTGAAAGATTATTCCTGCAAGCTGGTTGCTGTTAGCTACGCCAGTCTGCCTTAAGATAACGTCACCAGGAATTAAAGGCTTCCAGGTTCCAGAATTGTGCCTCTCTATTAGAGGCAAATTGTCCAAGAAGGTAGAAGGAAAACCAGCAGGAAGGATGCTGAGCTCTAAGGGAAAGTGAAGAGAGGGGAATGTTGAGCAGTTCCTTTGCCAATGCTGCCTCCTGGTTGGTCATCAGAGGGAATCTCTGAGCATGTCCAAGGAGAAACATCCGCTCATCTCTTCTGTACTTCTATATAAGTTCAGAATTGGCAGAGTGTGGTCCCTAGGTGGCTTTGAAGGGTAGAATGAGAACAGTTCTTGTTTGTTTATTTATTTATTTATTTATTTATTTATTTATTTATTTATTTTGCGTTTGGACCTGAAATTCCCCATCGTCCTTCTCTCACCAGCTCCCAAAGCTGAAATCACAGTGTGATAGAGTATCTAACTGGTCAACCAAGAATTCTAGCTCCATTCCTATGGGGCCCCTCCATTCCGGTGATGTCAGGTTTGACCATGTGGTTTGCCCTGGCCAAGGCATGTGCGTAGAAGTAACTTGTGTTACGTCAAAGCTCAAGTTTTAAGGGCCAATGCCTGGTTTGTCATGTTCTCTTTTCTCTCTGTCATGGGCTGGAAATGTCCCAGATAGGGGCTGTGTCTCAGAGTGAAGACAACATGGGGTAGAGCTGTAGCTGACCTGGGGGTTGGGTGGAACATGTGGCATAAATGAGAATAAAATCCTTATTGCTGTAAGTCCATGTGGTGTGGGGGTTGTTTGTTACTGCAGCAAATTGTATCCTAGGCTGATTGATACACATTCAAAAGAGTTTGCTAGATAGCCAGATTTCATAAAGAAAGGAAGGGAACGAGCTTAACTTAAAAAAGAAAAAGCCTTCAGTCAACATTAACTTATTCGATTTTTATTTTAGAGATAAGTGAAATTACTATATAATAAATAAACATTTCACTTTATGCAGTTGTCTCAAACCTGGCATTATCTTTTCCATTTCTGTAAGTAAGTCGCTTGGTAGTTGGTCTGGTTACTTTTTGAACGAATATGTATCAAGTGCCTACTGTCATCCAAGCCTTGTGTTAGGTCCTGGGAGATGGTGGTAAACAGAACAGACCAGATCCTTGTCCTCATGGAGTGTCACTTTTATTGGGTTTGGCAAATGAAAACCAAGATAAAAGACCAAGTAGGAAACATGATAATTTCATAAATGGATTGGTTTACAAGAACAATAGAACAGGGTAAAATAAAAGAGAGTAACTGTGTGGTTAGGAAGGGCATGGGGCCACTCTAGAGCATTTGATCCATCATGTAGATTTACCCCTCTTCACACTAGAAAGAAATTGAACTGATGTTACAAGTAACTTTTTCCTGTTTAATGGAGATATAGTTTTATGTCAATCCCTTTAATCAAATCACAGGGAGAATTTAAAGCTGAGAGCCATTTTTTTTTTAAGAAAAATAAATGTTTCCTTTTGTGATATATAAAGGTCAGACAATTAAGTTTGAGAACTCATCCTAGAAAAAGTGCTACATACCTCATTGCTGAATATCACTAAGGTCACCTTCAAAGTGCTCTCCTTGGGAAGCTATGCTCTGATGCCAGCACCTAGTCCACCCTTCAAAGCAATTTTGGAACTCTTTTTCTGGAATGGCCAGAGCTGTTGTCATATTATCCTTTATGTCCTGAATGTCATCAAAATGTCTTCCTTTCAATATTTCCTTTATCTTTAGGTAAAGAAAGAAGTCATTGGGGGCCAGATCAGATGAGTAGGGAGGATGTTCCAATACAGTTATTTGTTTACTGGCTAAAAATTCCCTCACAGACAGTGTTGTGTGAGCTGGTGCATTGTCGTGATGCAAAAGCCATGAATTGTTGGTCAAAGTTCATGTCATCTAACTTTTTCACACAGCCTTTTTAGCACTTCTGAATAGTAAACTTGGTTAACTGTTTGTCCAGTTGGTACAAATTCATAATGAATAATCTCTCTGATATCAAAAAAAGGTTAGCAACATCGTTGCCACACGTTCGTGAACTTAATCGTCAGACCTCATAAACTTTCATTTTCTAAGTTATCTGGAGTTAAGTCTGAATTTTCACCCATAGAAGGGACTTTTTCCAACATTGAAGGGAACTCTTGCTTGATGACATCATAAAGGACTTGGTTTCTGAAGTAGCCAAGGAAAGTCCATGAAAGGGCAGTTAACTTTAGTTTGGTTCCAGAACATGGGCCTCCTGTGTCCTGTAAGCTCTAATCTTGGGCATTCCACTTTCTGACAGCAGGGCTCCCTGTGTGCAGAATCCACCACCTGCCCCACCATGCTTAGATGAACTCAGAGTACGAATGATCACAGTCACAAAAGCACACCAACTGACTGTTACGTTTTCCAATTCAGCAAAGCCAACAAGACCACAAAAGAAGAGAACTATTCACGTTTGTCAAAAGTGGACTCATGTCATTTGCAATGATCCTATTCTTCAGTCAGAATCATAAAATATCAAAGGTAAACGATGCGAAGCTCATGATTTTACAATTGTAGCCATTGAGACCATGAGTGATTAAAATGAGTTGTCTGAGTTAGTGTGTTCATTCATTAATTCATTTATCCAAAAAAATATTTAGTCAGCACCAACTCACTTGGAACTGGGCACTGAGCTGGACTCTGGGATTGTAATGGGGAACAAAATAGCCTTTGTTTCTAGAAAGTTTACAATGTAGTGAGTCTAGTGGAGATGAGAGCTGTGAAGGAAAGACAGATAGTTCTCTGAGAATTTTTGCTTAAATAGCCTCATCTAGTCTTTGGGGCACTAGTCAGAGGAGGATTCTCTGAGGAGATGACGCTCTAGCAGGATTCTGAAGGATGAGTAAGATTTAACAAGAAGATGGGCTTGTAAAGTGGGTGATGTGAGACCCTTCCAAGGCAGGGAGGAAAGCACCTACAAAGGAACTCTGGGGATGGGAGTGTGACGTGCTCAAGCAACTGAAAGTAATAGGGGTTGGAGAGTAGAGAGCAAGGAGCACAATATTTCTAAGGGAGGCTCCAGAGAAAGTCACGGGCACAATGAAATCCTCTAAGGAGGGACTGACGTGACCAAACTTTCTCTTTGAAAAGAACACAGTAGGTAAGGGGGGTAGTGGTAGAAGAGGGTAAAGGGGGTCCAATATACGGTGGTGGAAGGAGAATTGATTTTGGGTGGTGAACACACATGCCATATATATAGATAATGTATTACAGAATTGTATACTTGAAACCTATATAATTTTATTAACCAATGTCACCCCAATAAATTTTTAAAAATTTTTAAAAAAGAACACAGTAACTAGGAATAGAAGAGCTAGAATGAACTTTGTTAATTCAATAAAGATCTACAAGAAGCCTACCGTGAATATCATACTTCACGGTGAAATACTGAAAACCTCTCTCCTTGAGACCAGGAATAAAACAACGAGGAATATCACAGTCCTAGACAGTGACAAAAGAAGGGTAGAAAACGAAATATAAATTGCAATGATTGGTTAAAAAAAAAAAGACCTGTTACTATTTGCAGGTGAAAATGGTTGTAAAATAGGAAGTAAAGTTTTAGTAAAGATACATTTATAACAGCATAAAAATGGATTACTTAGAAATAGAGCTAACAACATTTTTTCCCCTGAAAATGTGAAACATTAATGAGAAATTTAAAAAATAAATAGACAAATAGATGGATATATCATGTTTGTGGACCAGAAAAGGCAATATTGTAAAAAATGTCAATTTTTCCCAAGTTAATCTGTAGATTCAATGCAATCCCAATCAAAATCTCCCAGCTTTTGGGGGTAGAAATTGACAAGGTGATTCTAAAATCTATGTGGAAACGCAAAGGGCTACGATTAGTCAAAGCAATCTAGAAGAGGAAAAAATAGTAAAGAACTTACACTACTAGGTGCCAAGACCTATTATAAGCTAGGTAATTAAGACAATATATGTAGTACTGACACTTGGATGGACAAAAAAGACCAATGGAACAAAACAGAGGACCCAAAAATAGACTCATACAGATATAGTCACTTGATTTATAAGGTAACACTGCAGTGTGGCTGTGAAATGATTTTTAAAAAATCATTTCTGGAGCAATGGGATATTCATCTGAAAAGAGAAGAGAGATGGATTGTAGACCTTAAATGTGAAAGGCAAAGCAAGCAAAAACAAAAATTGAAACAAAACAAAAACAAAAAATCTGTCTTAGAAGAAAATGTAGAAGAGAAGCTTCATGATCCTGGGGCGGGGAAAATCATTTAAAGTAGGATACAAAACTTCTAACCATAAAGGGGAAAAGAATAGATAAATCAGACTAGATTCAAATTAAGAGCTTCTGTTCTCCATCAGATACTATTAAGAGAGTGAAAAGGCAGTGTGTGGAATGAAAGAAGATATTTGCAATACCTACACTTGACAAAAGACTCATTACTGTTAACATATAAAGGTGCTTATGTATCAATACAAAGGCATGTCACTTAATAGAAAAATGAGCAAAGGATTTTTAACATTCACCTCACGAAAGAGGATATCTGGGGGAAAAAAAAAACAAAAACAACCCTCTCCCCCCGCAAAATCCATAAAATATGTTCAGCCTCATTAGGAACCAGGGAAACACAAATTAAAAGTACAGCGACATCTGCTGTACACCCATCAGAATGGCTAAATTGAAAATGACAGACGATATCTAATGTGGAAAAGAATGTGAAGCAACCAGAACACTCCTATAATGCTGATAGGAGTGAAAATTGGAACAACTATTTTGGAAAACTGTTTGGTGGTGTGTGCAAATGTTGAATATATTCCCATCCTATGACCCAGCACTTCCGCCCCTGTGTGGAGACATACGTTTCAGAACTGCATGCATATGTTCACCAAAGTACCTGTATGTCAACACCAGAACATAGACGTTATACCAAAAAAGTACAACGTAAGGGCTAGCACTATTCATATTAGCCCCAACCTGGAAACAACCCAACTATCCACAGAAAAATGAATAAATAACTTGTGCTCTATTCCGACAATGGCCCATTATAACAACGAGAGAGTTAGCGAGGGAAGAGTTACACCAGGCGCTCGCTGTGGGTACTGGTGGTGCTCCGCTTCTTGACCCGGATGCTGGTTTTGTGGGTACGTTCACTTCGTGGAAGCTCATTGAGCTGTACACTTAGGATTTGCATACATTTTGTGTATAATGTCATACTTGAATAAAAACGTCACTTTGCAAAAGAAAATAAACACAATTGCTGCAGAGTAGAGGAGATACTAGAGTGGGCATGTCTAGATATGGAGTGTTGGGCAGTGCTGGCAAGAGTGCAAGCTGATGGTAGTAGAGAAAGAGGCAAATCGCTTCCAAAGGGATTGAAGAAGGAAACTAAGAGGACTTGATGGTGCATTGGCTGAAGCCAGATGCATGAGAGGGTGGTATCAGGGTTGATTTCCAGCTTCTGATTTGTGTAACCAGAAGAAGCGTGTTTACCTTCCCAGAGAAGGGGAACACTGGAGGGCACCAGGTTATTGGGCAGGGTGGGTGGGGGAGATAAAGAATGGACGCTTGGAATTGAGGGTTGAAAGAGATATAGACCAACAGACTTACCGCGTACGCAGTCCCGTCTGGAGTCCAGAGGAAAAGCCAGAGCTTGAAACACAAGTGGACCCCTAATACCTGGAACTGGAACAGACTCTTTTGGAAAAACATACCAACTACGCACATGCCAGGGAGCACGGGGCTAAAGGCCTTACCTATGGAATCTCATTCAGTTCCCACGTCCATGGTAATGATGCCCAAGAGCAAGGTGAGGTTTGGAGATGGCAAACTGGTGGACTGACCTTCAGGAAGAGGTGGAAAGGAGGACAGTGGGGATTTCCAGATTCAGATCTTCGAACTCAGAGTCCTGGGTGTTGGGGCTGATGGGCACTCCTGTGAGTGGACTTGTTGGCCGGTCATGTCAGGGACCCCGTGGAGCAAACGAGGGCAGCAGTGGAATTTCCGTTAGAAGAAATTGTGAAGACTGCACATGGCCCACTGTCAGTCTGGGGAGGATCTCAGAGGTTTGAACTTCACGACTATCCCATATCAGGTTTGATGGATACACTCCATGATCAAGCCTAATTCCGCAACCTGCCAGCTCAGTGACCTTGGGCTGGTAAAGTGATACTTAAAATCACTTAACTCCTCCATGCCTGTGTTTGTTCTCGATTGTTGCAGGAAGTATCAGCACAGCGTAAAACAATGCCCGTTCAGCATTTCACGCTTTCTGTGCTGTGGGAATCTGGGCCCTGCTCAGCTCGGTGATCTGCTCAGGGTCTCTCACTGGCTGCTCTGCAAGGTCGCCAGCGCTGGGGTCTCGCGTCTGAGGCTTGTCTGGGGAAAGATCAGCTGTCAAGCTCACATGGTTGTGGGCAGCATTCAAACCCTTGCAGGGTTTCAGATTGGGCGCCTCGGCTCCTTGCTGGCTGTCAGGTGGAGTTCAGTGTCAGGTCCTTGTGACATAGGTTTCTCTGTACCATGGCTTATCTCATCAAAGCCGGCAAGGAAGAGCTAATCAAGAGGGTCACTTAGCAAGATGGAAGTTATAATCTTACATAATATAGTGTGGAAGTGACATCTCATCCCTGTGCGGTGTTCTATTGATTAGAATAAGTCACAGGCCCCGCCCACACTCAAGGGGACACCGGGCGTGAGCACCAGGAGTCGGGGGTCACTTTCCAGGGACCATCTTTGCATTTGTCTGCCACAACGCCTTAGTGTTCTCATCTGCAAAATGGGAATGTCGGGAGTACCTACCTCGTGGGTGGTGGTGTGAAATAAAGGAGGTAGTGCACCAGGAGCGCTTAGCACAATCCCTAAGGCGTAGTTTGTGCTCCAAAAATAATTAGCTGCTATTTTTATTATTCTAATTCTGCAGTCAGATGGCTGTTTGAAAGGAATTTATTTTTATAAACAGATTCGCTGTGGCTGGACAGCTTCCTCTGGTGCCTTTAAAATATAATGCCATTTGCAAGCAAACAGGCACACCCATCTGGGCAGGAAGGCACATTTGGCACAAAGTGAGGCCGACCCACGACCATCAGGGAGCGTTGCAAAGACGGGGAAGGTACCTATATCCATCCAAGAAAAAGGTAAACTAGGAAAAGTGAATGCCCCTCTCCCCACCACGTGAGGGGGTGCACAGTCACCTTTCTGCAGATATGTAAGTCACGGTTCTGTCCTATTAGCTTTCAAATCCGTCCCCGCATGGAGATCATGTTGAAGTCCAGACCCTGGCTCGTGGGCACGCAAGTACAAATATCTGCCGTTTAGTCACGGACGAGTAGAACATGTGCTCTACTAGCTGTTGTACATTAGCAGACCCTCGGATAATGCCTACGAGTAAGCCATCAGAAGGTAAAAGAAAGGCCAGGAGTCAGGCATCCTGGGGTTGCATCCCGACCCTACCCACAGTTATCCTTCTGCCGTGGACCACTTCCTTCCTTCTGGCCCTCAGTTGCCTCATCCGAAATGGGAGAGGTTTGTACTGTTTTGTGTCTATGAGTCCTTTTGCTGGTAAGTTTCTTTCATTCTAAATTTAAATGGCATGTTAGATTTCCAGTTCTGCTAGAGGTAATTGGAGGTGCGGCCTGCCTCTTTTTCTGTAAAAAGGTCAAGGCATGCTGCTCCCGAGCCCTGTGATTAATGTTTATTTGCTAGCCGGAACTTGAAGTTGGTCATGCAAGAGCCTCCTGTGCCTACATGTATCTGAGGATAAAAATAGCTTCCCGTGAATTCTCCCCGGGGGGGTGAGCAATTTCACATGCATTAGTACCCTTAGCTTCCACACGACTTCTCACCACCCTCTCTAATGTTCTAGTAAAAGGTATGCATTCCTAGAATGCTAACATGCTTTGTGAAAAGGAGACTGGGGCTGAAACCTCAACCTGCTGGATGACCAACCCGCTGAGGCCATTATGTAATAAGGAGTCTCCCCGGATTTCCGGAGGAGTTCCTGTGTTCATTCATTCAATCATCAACCAAGAGCTTAGTAAGTACCTCATGTGTGTCAAACCAGAGTACCTGGGACCTAGCTCTGAAAAGGGGCTTCCGTCTCAGGAAGACTTAAGTTTAGTGGGATAAGCGAGGAAAGAGATAGTTATACGTAGACACAACCAGAGGAGTGATGACATTATTGCCTTCAGGTTTTCCTGTCTTTTGGTTGAGGAAAACGATGTTGATGAGGGTCGTGGTGCTGACGTAGCCAGGTGCTACGCTGAGTGCTTCACGGACATTCGCTCACGTCGTCTGCACAACAATGCTTTGCGGTAGGCACGGTCTTAATTCCTAGTTTACAGGGTGAAGAAATTTGGAGCAGAGAGAGTTCACGTTACTTGCTCAAGGTCATCCAGGTGGTCAGGAGCCTACCATAGGCGGTCTGCTCTTGGTCACTCCCCATACTTGACAGCTGCTCATTCGTGGGCATCTCTGTCTGTTTTCCATGGGCTAGGGATGGGGGCCTCGGGGATATGTTTTCTATCCTGGAGAAGTTCATGGCCCACAAGTCCATCAGGAGAGGCACGTGCAGACTGCTGTGGAGTCAAACTGAAAGAGAACGCACTCTGTACCCCCCCCCCCCGTGGGAGCGTGTGTGTCTGTGTTAACACCGGAGCCCCCATGTGTACACACCGTAGTGGTTGCCCAGAAACATCACTGTAGCCCAATGTGCTTTTGGCCAAATAGGTAGCCCACGACTATTTGCAGACAAATCTCAGGCATTCAAGAAACACCATAATAGTTCTGTTGTTGCCATATCTGTATCATCTATGTTATTATCTATATAATAATTTTAAAAAATCAACTTGAAATAAACCGTTGTTTTTTTTTAACTCAGACTCATCCTACAGTGGGTTTGAGGTGCTAGTTTTATTTCCTCCTGATGTACATAAAAATAAAGGTGTGACAATTCAAATAAAGCCTGTCGTACCCTACATAAAATCACCCTGGAGGACCCGCCTGCTGCACTTAGGGCTTATTTTGGTTGTGTTGCTGATGAGGTATCATCTTCCAGATTTTAATCTTCCCAGGAATTGGGGCTGGTGCCAGCTTAGACTATAAAAGTGCTGAGATTCTAATATACCATTTTACTTCATGATCGGAGTTAGGGGTTGGGGAAAGGCTCTCTGGGATGAAGGCGTCCAGCATGGGAGGCGTCTCCTGGGTGCTCAGCCATCGTTCTCCCTTTGTGGTTAAGAACAGCGTCTCCACAGTCTGCCCCAGCCCTCCGCTTGAAACTGGCAGTCCCGGCTTTGTCCTGCCCTTTTATGTGCGGGGCTGAGACTCACGTATCATTGTCAGAGAGTATTTGTTAAGCGTCCTCATGATGCTGTGATGCCAGGCTGCCTAACATGCCTTCGGGGTGGACAACAATGTAAACAGATATGTCAAAGGCCATAATTATCTGAGTCACATTACAGAAAGCCTGACACCCTCCCGGGAAAAACCCGGTCCCTAAGATCAGCTGAGACATCACGTGGACAGAGGAAAAACATCAGTGCATGAGTGACTGTTCTGAAGAACTTCATTCTTCACCACTGGCCGAAACCTGCTGGCGATTCCCACCGCCTTCAGCCACGTCTCCCCTTCTCCTCCAACCTTCTCTCCTTCTGCATCTCCCACTATCACTCCTTATGTTTTTCTTGCCCTCCTCCTCCCCCACTGAAATCACTTACTGCAGCCCAATTCTGCCCTGTAATTCTACCTCCCTCTTCATCACTGGAACCCCCAGCCCAAGAGCCATGAAGTTCTGTGTCACTCTGTTGGGAGGATGTCACATGTTCGTTTGGTGTCCCAGGATGGAATCGACGACATATGAGAAAGCTGTAGTTAGAAAACGTCAAGTTCCTACCCACGATTGAGGAGACCCTTCATGGTCGGGCCACTGCCCCCTCCAGCTCTATCTTGCATACTGTCCCTACCTCCTCATGCTTCCTGTCTCAGGTTCTCTTCCCGTTCCTCCACCAGCCCTCGCTCATGCCTTTGCCATTGCTACCTCTGCTTAGGGTTCTCCTCACTCCCCCGGGTCTTCACCTGGCCCCTTCCTTTGCGTCATTCTAGTCTTAGCTCGAATGAGAAACCACCTGGACCCCTTTGGCTAAGGTAAGTCCCTTTCCTCCCTCTCTCCCCCATCAGCCTTATTTTCTTCACAGCACTTCTTGTTATCTTAAAGCATCTTCTTTATTGTCTTAGGTGTTTATTACCTGTATTTTCCATTAGAATGTTTCTTCCTGAAGAGAGAGCCTGTTTCTGTGTTTCCATATGTGCCGAGAATAGGACCTGGCCCAGATCAGATAATGCAAATATTTTTTGAATGAAAAAATGGATGAATTAATTAATGAGAACAGAAAACACGTGTTGGTTAAATTTTATAGAACTGGTTCACTCACAATGTTCTAGAACAGGCTGTAGATTTGGGTGGGCTATTTAGTGCCTAAGGTGGGCTAGCCTTGGAACCTGACTCGCCAAGTCAGGACGGGGCTACTTTAGGCCAGCAATGGGTACATTGAGTAAAAAATGTCCAGCCAGAGGCAAGTCTTGCTTTTCTTTTCTTTTGGAAATCCGTGGATCTAGCTGATTTGAGTGCTTCTGAAATTTTTATTTCCTTGCCTTCCATTATGGTTCTTGGCAGAAGGAATCTTAATTATATAAGTAATAATGATAATAAAAGCCAGTTATTGAATACCTAGCATGTACATAGCCTGTGCTGAGTGCATTCTAGGCATTACCTAATTTAATGAAGACGTTATGGATAGAATTATACCCTCCCACGCTGAATCCACATATTGAAGCCCTACCCCCACCGCCTCAGAATTCTTTGGAAATAGCGTAGTATGTCTTAAGATGTACTTAATACAAGGTCCCTAGGGTGGGCACTAATCCAACATGAGTGGTGTCCTTAAAAGAAGGGGGGACATAGATATCGAGATACACAAAGAGAAAAGATAATGTGGAAAGACATAGGAAGAAGACAGCTATTTACAAGTCAAGGAGAAAGGCCTGGAACAGATTCTTCCCTCGTAGCCGTTAGAAGGAATCGACCCCACCAACACCTTGATTTTGGACTTCCAGCCTCCAGAACTGGGCCATCTCTTGCTGGATGCTCTGAAATGATAGACTCTCTATAGGGGGTTTTATGGGTAGTGTGAGGGTTATGTGACTGGATGTGGAGCCAGACTGCCTGGGTTTGCTTCCCTCTTCTGCCACGAGCCCTGTGACCTTGGGCAAGTTATGTAACCTCTCAGAGCCTCAGTACTTCATTTGTGAAATAACTAATAGGACTTACCCCACAGGATTGTTGCAAGGATTCAATGAGTTAAAATTCGTAGAGCTCCTCAGTGTTTCCTGGCACAGAAGTAGGTAGGCTCGTATATGTATATTCTTATCAATCTGTTTCCTGAACAAGAGTTCTCTCTGGGGATGGTCCTATCCTCTAGGGGGCATTTTGGGGGGATGCTTTCTGCTCACAGCGACTGAGGGAGGCTGCTGCCATTTGATGGGTGGGGGGAAATGCTTCTTGTCCTGCAATTCACAGGAAAAAACAGGAAAATTTTCCGTTTTCTACCCATCTGTGAACCACCTGATGCTAGATATTTCTGGAGGTAAAGAATGTGTTTATATCTGATTGTAAAAAATAACTTTTTTTCGTATGGTTGAATTTACACTGAATTTTCCAGGAATGCAACTACATGTAAATGGAGGCAAGACCGTGCCTTGTTTTATTTGGAATTTTACCAGGAGGTATTTCCCATTTTGAAAATATCCATCACAGGTACACACCCTCATGGCTTTCAGTCACCAGAATAGCCACCTGAGCCAATGTGCCACTGGCAGCTGTGGCGATTCTTCGTATATGTCCAACTAAACTGATCTAATGCCAAATGTGAAAAATAGTGTCAACAATATTCAACTGCTTATCCGTTGACTCCACATGAAGTCAGGGCGACTGAGTGCGTGATCACAGATTAGTACCTGCCTGAGAATTTACTTTTTGAAACACATTATTTTGATCATATATTCCTTTCACCTTATTTCTCCTTTACAATTAAATTAGAGTAGTAAGTGGGAATTCCAACATATTTTATAAAAAGAGGACTTTGAGTCTGACAGAGGTTGCCATCCCTGCCCTGTGGCACCTGTCAGTGGATCTGACATCTGCTTCCCACCTTCCCTTCCCTGTGACAGCTCTTCAGAGGTTTGAAGATGGTGACAACGTTTGCCTGCTCACCCCTCTCTGAGTCTTCACATTTCCAAAATGTACATCTCCATTTCCTTCCTCCAGAGGTCTGTTCTTACCATATTTTTGCGGCACCATAATCAAATAGAAACTCTGCTGACCCCACCGTTGTCTTGGTTGTCATGGAAATGCTCCTCCAGTGAGTTTGTGCTGAGGGACCAGCACTGGCTGTGTGCCTGTCCTTATGGGAAGGGTCCTCTCCAGAGAGACAAGACTCTGATTTGATGAGGCAACAGATTCACTGGAAGCTTCCAGATCACGAGGATGATGCTCTGGAGTTTTTATCAACCTGGGATTGGTCCAGTGAATTCTGGTCTGAATGTGACATCTTTAACCCAACAAAGGCAGTCACAGCAGGGCTCCCTGAGGGTGTCAGGGGGAGTGTGTGTTGTGGTGCCTTAAATAGTAGGTAGGTGCAAAAGTAATTGTGGTTTTTGCAATTATTTTTAACCTTTTAAACCGCAATTACTTTTGCGCCAAACTAATAGCCCTAGGGCTTCCGCTTTGAAGAGTATCCCATGCTTACTTTTTGTAATTTTCCCGTTTCTTTCTCATGACAGCTCTCTACTCTGCCAAGCCTCTGTCTATGTCGTTTTCACGACACCACAATGGATCACTAGCAATTTATATTGGAGGAAGGCTTGTGCCATGTTGGAACGGTGTCCGCTGGGATTGTTCAGCGTATCCTGGGATTTCCTGACCAATACCGGTCAGTAGCAGAGTCTTTGAAAAAAGCCTCAGAGTCATGTAGACCAGGGTGCTTGAGCAAGAGCATGGAAGTGACATTATTCTAAGTGAGACAAGAGAGAATCCCCCGTCAGAATGTCAGAGAAGGGTGAGGACACTGAGTTGTCCCAGGAGCCATGGTGAAGAAGGAGAGTGTGCCTGGACAGCTCATTCTCAACGTTTCTCAACGCAAGGGTCAGGGCAGGGACTATGTCTGACGAAGCTGCAGACTCTGACGGGTGCTTCAAATTCGGCTCACTGCCTATTTCTCTTAGCTTGCAAGCTCAGAACGGTTGTTACATTTTTAAATGGTTGGGAAAAAAGTCAAAAGAATAATATTTTTGTAACACATGAAAATGATGTGAAATTCAAATCGCCGTGTCCATCAATCGCCTTGTTGGAAGTACGAGGACGTAGGTTCTAAATAAAAATGATGTCTTGCAGAAAAGTCGGAGAAGGTGCAAAAGTGGAGCCGTGTATAAAATAATGAGCTCCTATGCAAGTGGGTAAGATAACGTTATTGTAGAATGATGCTGCCTTCATCTGCTCTGTACTGGAGCCAAGGCCGAAACGCATTCTTGGGTTGAAAGAGAATGTAGCCTCAGTGATACTAATATTTGAGCAATTTACCAAGTGATAAAACTAAAGTAATTTATTATAATGTTACCATGAGATCTCTTTCCTTGGCTTGAGGAAGGTTTTTATTGCCTCTAAGCCTCGCAATTTCAGTCTTGTTAATATTGATTTTACTAGACTCTCTTTCCCTCTTTTACACTTCTCAAGTTATTTCTTGATTTGGACAAAATTCACATTTTAACACAGTTGAAGACATAAAACCCAATCTTCGAGAAAACGTATTATGATAATTATATTTTCCCATTGCTGGCCGATATGTGTGTGCCCAGAGAGAAAAATGCATTTTTAAGTCACTAGATTTTTCTCTCCACTTAGTCTTTTTTTGGCTTAAAAGGGGAACCAAAAGGACAAGAATACCCCCCATGGGGGCTCTATTGGGAAGGGCTTTGTAAAGCTACCCAGAAAGGAGCCCGGTACTCCCTCAGCAAGCCCAGACATTGCTGACAAAACCCTTTAGCGGTTTCCTATTGCCCTAAATTATTTTATGTGGCCAAGTGGGTTACATCTGTGATTTTCATAATCCTAGGAGGTAGGTGGGATTCACGGTGGGATGTTACAGGAGGAAAATTAGGTTCACGGAGTTGAAATACTTAATCCGAGCTCCCACAGCTGCCATACGACGCAATGACAAGTCAAGCCCAGGCTGTGTGATTCCAAATGCTCCATGATCTTTCCACCATCTGGGACTCAGGGCACCTTCACGTGACCGCAGACCCTGGACCTCAGAGGCTTGGAATGGGAGGGCCACATGCACTCAAACCGGAACATTCTGTGTCCCTTTAAGAGCAGGAGAGTTTTAAGCCTCGTTGCTAGGCTAGCTGTGTTTCTAGGCAAGCTAATTAGAGCACACCTCAGTTCTGTACATCTCGGGCTGGGGTGTGCATTTCTCTTCTCTCCCAATGCCTGAAGCGTTGCCAAAGTCTGGTGTTAAATAAAAAGGACAGTTTGGGGCTCTGAGATTAACTGTTGCTGTATTTATTAAATACTTCTCACATATTCCATGTTGTGCTAGGGAAAATGCTAGAAAGTCTCCCTTTTTGTGTGAGATCTAATATTTGCTCACGCGAGCACAGGACCCTATTGCTGACAAAGCACGTCCGTCACCATGACCCCAGGTAAGCCCCTCAGGTTAAATATTCTACCCATTTCATGGGCGAAGAAACTGAGGACCAACCCACTGAAGTAATGTACCTGGGGATCCATAACAATTGACTCTCAAAGGGTAAATATTTGGGGCACCTTTATGAGGTTGTATATGACCCACCGTGAATTGTGAGAACATCTCTGAGAGGTGTGGGGTGCATTTTCCTAGTTTCCTTTTTCAGGCTTCCGGCAGCTGTTCCCCAAAACAGATTTTATTATGGTTTTGCTTCCCCAGACCTCGGTCCTTGTGTTGATGGCCTTTATTTCCCACGAACCCCTCAGAGTTGATATGTCACTGAGTGTGCACGTTGTACAGGACTCACAAACCCTACAGTCTCCATGAAGATCTAGAAAGAAAAGAGAAAAACTGGAGTTTTCCCTTGTGCCATTCTCATTGTATTAAAAATCAGCACAGTAATTTTCATGTGCATTTGGGGTTTTATTTTCTGGGTGAATTCTGGGGCAATTCACACAAATAAAAATGCCGTGGCTGCTTTGGCAGAGTTTTAGAACTAGCTGATCTTGATCAAGCTTGTCTCTTTTTATAATTTCTTAAAAAAAATGTCTCTTTGAGATGAGTTGGCAGCAATTCTGGTCTATTTCCTGTCAGTCTGGCGGAAAGCAAGTGGAACGTGTGTCTTTCCTTCTCTTTCTCGATAGTAGGTGTATATTTGCAAGAATAGCTCAGATCTCTTCTACTTTTTCTCAAGGATGTTTGGCCAGTTGGAGGCAGAGGCTGGGGTTCCTTCCACCTTGTTTTCCATCTTCCATCGCAAATGCCAGCCTTAACACACTCACACCTGCTTTTTATGTCATCACTCTTTAGTTTCATCTTCATTTCTCTACAGAAGGCTCAATTACCTCAAATATGTGTCTGTGAACGTTTATTTACCTTCCGGTTCAAGACTGGATTGAGAACTGAACTTGTACAGATTGCCACTTCCAATATAGAAACTGACAACTTCTTAGGAAATGTGGGAGGCAACCTACATTCACTGAGCACTTACTACGTTCCAGTCACATGCATTTGTTCTCTGCCGTAAAACTGTATGTTTTCAAAGCTTATTTTTATAAGCTTGGGGTGGGGGGCAATGACTTGTCCAAGTCATTTTACCAAGTGAATGGCAAACTCGGGTTTAACCAGACTCGTCTGACCACAGAGTAGGTCCCATTACGCCCTGACGCCTCTCCATGCTTCAGAGGCCCTCTGTTGGGTGAAATGTAGCTCTTGCCTTCTTGATTAGAGTCCTCCATTGTGTCCTAATTCTCTCCCCTTCTCCCAGTTTTGAAAAAGCCTAACACATGTTGGGTGGAATCTTTCCAGCGTGGGAGAAGACTGTGTCGGTATTCTGTTACCACTTGTCGAGCTTAAACAAAGCGTGATTTATCTTCACCCAGAGCTGTCATGCCTGGATTGCATGGGTGCCAAGCACCCTCGCCAACATTTCACGGAAGCCACATGTCGTTGCGAGGCTCTGGGCACCTGAATGCTGAGTAGAAGCCAGGATAACGATCACGATAAGAATGACTGACGTTTGCTGAGCGTGTATGCCCCCGGCCCCGATAAATGCTGCCTGTGAATTAACTCATTGGATTCTTGCAACATCCGCATGATCACATTATTATTCCAGTTTGGCAGATGAGATTGGCTAACATCTAGTCGTTTCAGACTTATTTATCTATCTCTCCCTCTGGAATGGAAGCTCCATGAGGGTAGGGTGTTTTTGTTCATTTTGGGTTTGTTCACGGTTGTATCCCCAGGGCCTAGAAGGATCCATGGTATGCAGCAGGTGCTCCATAAATAGTGTGGAAGAAATGAAGTCACATAGACTAGAGAAAAGAGAGGAGCCACGCAGGCTGAGTTGGATTATTCTCCAGAACCTCTGTGTTTTTATTTGTTCACTGGCCAGTTGGCTCAGCTGACCTGTTATCCAGGGACATCTGGGGGAGGCAAGACAGATGCTTCCCCATAGCTGCCTCTATATGGAATGACTGTGACTTTCCAGGCACTGTCTGGGGCCAAGTACAGTGCCTGGCACTCAGTAGGCACAGGCTGCCTGCAGGAATGAACGAATGAATGATTCAAGGGTGGGGAACTCTGCGAGTGGACGTTTACCAGAATCATACTGGAGGGTACAGAGTGAGACTAGACGGCTGCTCCCTAGAGTAACGTGGTGGCTTCTGGGCCATTGTGCCAGCTCCAGCAACATTTTGTCCAAATAGCATGCTGCTCGGTTATGCTTAAATGCATGCAAGTAACTGCAAAGTAGAAAAGAGGGTGACAACTGAGGCAAGGAAAATGAGACTTAAGAGGAAGAAGCTGTTCCCCTTTCCAAGAAACAATCAATCAATCAATCAATCAATCAAACAAACATCCTTTTTCTTAAGAAACTTTCCTGTCTTGTCCCCCTTCTTCCCACCACCTTCTTCCCAACCATCTCTGTTCTTCTTTTTATCAAACCTAAGCCACGTTCTCATGCTTTCTGATACATGTTTTCCTAACAGACGTTTCCATATCTCTTATTCCTTCAGTCATTTAGAGCTTATGTATTTTCTTGCCTGTCAGTTGGTTTTGACTGTTGAGGAAAATCTCCTCAAATGCAAACACCAAGAAAAATTCTCCAAATAAAACCAAATGATCTTGCTTAAAGCCTATATTGACATTTATATTTGCAAGGTGTTTTGTTTGTTTGTGTTTTCTTTTTAACAGCAAACCAGGATGCATTTATATTGGTGGAATTGCAAGGGGCTCATTTCATTATGCGGATGAATGCCGCATGAATAGAAAGATTTCCCCCAGGGATTAATGAAAGACTCATTTAAACAGATAAGCCCCATTCTGAACAGTTTACCCAGGTTATTCTCATAGGAGTCAAATTCCACTATTTGGGGCAACAAGTCGCTCTCTTCCCCCTCTCTGTTCCTCAAACACACCCACATGTGCACACACATACATGCACACGCGTGCCCACAAACTCTCGTTACTAGACAGATGTTTACTAGACCGATGTTTAAAGAGTGCCGGTAAGATGCTGAAACCACCCTTGAGGTGAGTAGAGGGATTCTGGCGTACTGCAGGTGAGTAGATTCCTCGGGATAAAGAATTCAGAAGAAAACAAAAACTTTTTGGTGTGTCTGAGCTCGCCAGGCTCCTGGCTTTTCTTCCCAGATTTTATAGAGCCTATCCACAGTATGAAGTTTGTTTTGATAGCTTCTGGCCCAACACACGGTGGGTGTCACGATATGAGGATATTAGCTTCTAGGCAAAATTTACTGCCAAGCAAAATAAAGACAGAGAGCATATTAACCTCTAGATGTAAACCTGAGGACCTTAGCGCTTCTGGGGGACACTGTAGAACTAATAATAGCAGCTATATTTTGATAGTCATGATAGCTTGCCCGTATGTGACATTTTAATTTTCAAAAGCTCTTTTTCATCTATAGAATTAATTAGTGCTGACTAACAAAAGGCCAAGAGAAACTTAATTCTTACTGTTTCGACATGATTTATTTAACATGTTTCTAATTCTTTATTGGCTGCTTGAAAAATACCATATATCTCCAAATAGTTTATTAACTGCCACATTCCCCATGTGTTGGGGTAATTGAAACCACCTCTCCTGATAATGGTTGCCTGCTGTTTTAATAATATCAGAGAGCGTGTCTCCGTGTGTCTGTTTTGGCCCAAAGAGCAAAGTGTATCAGCAAAATAAAATCCCGGGGTGCAGTCGGTTAGACCTGACAGTTCTCGTCTCCTCTTATCTGAACCCACTGCGTGTGTTATAGGTGGGCTCCATGGCCAAGGGGAGAGAATTGTCAGGCCTGTTGCACTCGGTGGCTTGGTGTGTCAGGCAAGGCCAGTTGCTCCTCAGTCCTTAAATGGCAGTGAGTATTTGGTGGGTGGCTGCCCTGGCTGATTTGAATGTACCTCAGGGTTTTCATTGGTGGGCCCATAGCCACCGGCTAGAGGAGCATGACTAGACCTTGCGTTGTTTCGGTGTCCTCGAGAGGTACCCCAGGGGACTGGAGTGTATCACTCAGGCTCTGTTCATTGTACGTGTAACTTGAACTCGTTTAAGCAGAAAAAGGGAAGTTATTGGTTCCTGGAAGTAGAAGTCTCTGGAAAGAGTGCGTAGGTTTCGGGGACCCAGCAGCAGCTCCAGGACTTGGTTTCTCTTCCGCTCTCCCCTTTTCCCGGCTGGCTTCATCGTTAGGCAGTTTCTCCATGATGAAGACAGTCATTATCACATCCTCATAGCCAGCAACCCCAGCAGAAACGGGGCTATCAACAACCCAGACCGAGGGCTCACTTATCTGACCTGGGTTATGGGTCCACGTCTGAGCAATCACTGAGCCAACGGCGATGGAACACCCTGATTGGCCAGGTTTGGGTCTCGTGCCCATATCAGATCTAGGGAGGGAGGAGTCAGCTCTCCTGGGCCAACCTGACTGAGAGCTGGGTGTCCTCAAGAGAGAAATTAAGGCGTGGGCGAGGTTATGAAAGGGAAGACGGGACTGTGCTGGTCGCGAGACCTTTGGGTGGGACTGGTTCTGTTGTGGCTCACACAGCCCACTCTCATGTTTCCTTCTCTTTTCCTGTCTCCGAGTCATTCATCGTGTCCAAATGTTTAGTGAGATTTTGCTATTGAGATGGGCACTGGGGTAGCCTCAGAGGCGAAGAAAAGCAGAGGCCTTTCCCCCACAGAGGTCACAGTCTGTTGGGACACAACACACACAACACACACACACACACACACACACACACACACACACTCAATTTCAATACCTGTGATAAGCTATGATCAAGCTATGTACCAAGACGTGTTGGGAACACGCATGAGGAAAGCACCATTCTCATTGGGAAAGTCAGCAGAGGCTTCCTGAGGTCAGGGACATTTGCAGCAGGTCATGCAGTCGGAGCACAGCACGCGTGGGGTGGGGTGGGGTGGGGTGCTTGTGGCCACTCCTCTCCTGACCATTCCCCGTTCATTAATTCTCCACCTGTCTTACCCCTGAGCGGCTATGCACACACCTCAGCAAAGGTTCCCTTTCCTCAGCTCTGACCACCCCAACCTCATCCACAGGACCCCCACAGCCGATGGGGGATGCCAGAAAGCATCTGTTGCACAGCAATTGAGAACTCCCCTTCAGCGTTCTCCCCCGAATGCATTAGTGAGCAGGTGAACATGGTCTCCACGTTGGTTGGTCACAGGATGCCAGGTTGCCCTGCTCTGGACTAGCAGGTATTTCCCAGAGTTTTCCCCACACAACTCTTTTCCTGCTGCCAATGGATCCTTTCTTTAGGTTATTGTCACAGAGTGGGGACAAGGATAAAGGACCTTGTGTCCCAAAGCTGCTTAAAGCCACCCCTTGCTCTGTGGGCTACGCACCAGCCTGGGCAGGAGCTCCTTGAAATGTCTTAGTCTAGACAGTCACTCTCTGTCTCCCCTCTTCACTTCAACCCACCCCCACCCATTTTCACCCTCGGACAGGCTGAACAGAAAATACCATTTCTACGTAAAAAGGTGGAGGAATCCAGCCCCATCACACCATTCTTGCTGTAAAACTCCACATGCCACAGTGACGAGCAAACTTTTGTGTAACTACGCAATGGCGTCTGGATACACTAGGCTGGATATACACAGCCAACGTGCGCTGGATCGGTTAGGACAATCCAGGAAAGGCAAGATAATTCACCTGGGTGTGCTTGTCCTTCCTTAGATTTTAGTTTTGATTCATTGAGTCAGCGGGACGATTCGGGATCTGATGTCTAAGCGAGTTTTTCCTCTGTGGGTGCATATAATTTTGCACTATCTGGATAGAAAGTGAAAAATGTAGATCGTTCATCTGGAAGTCTAAAAACAGTAGGATATTTGTAAGAATACCAATGATTGACAGGCAGCACTTGTCACTTTTCCTTGAAGCGTCTGAGACTCTTCAGAACCGGAGGGTCAAAAATGTGTAGGTTTCCTTTCGTATTCTGTGAATTGTGAAGCTTCCTGTGGCTGCAGCTCTGAGAGGGGTATGCTAATTTTGCCATTTCTTCTAATTAAGCAATGTGGTGTCTTCGCTGTTTTAACTCTCTCTTAGTTGCCAGGTTTCTCACCATCATGTGTGTGTGTGTGTGTGTGTGTGTGTGTCCTAGAATACAGTTTCTTACTCTGACCCTATTGATGCCTGGGGCAGGACAATACTTGGTTAGGTGGGGTGTGCAGGAGGGAAGCTGTCCTGAGCATTTAGCAGGATCCCTGGCCTCCACCCAGTAGATGCCAGGCTCATGCCCCCTCCCTGTTCTGACAACCCAGAGTGTCTCCAAATATTGCCAAGTGTCCCCCGGGGACTGAAATCATCCCCAGTTGAGAACCACTGTCCTAGAGCCATGTTACTCCACGGGGCACGGGTCAGCAACAGCAGCGTCACCAGGAGTGGTTAGAAATGCAGATTCTGGGACATACTGCAGACCGACACAGTCTGCGCTGTCCTCCAGTTCCCAGGTGACCTGCGTGGCACGCCCGTAGAAGTTTGAGGAGCTGGGTAGTTCAATGACATACATAGTTCTCAAACTTGGGTGTGTATTGAAATCACCTTGACAGCGAATGAAGCACACAGGGGCCAGGCTCATTGACGTTGGAGAAAGCCTGGGTCTTTGTATTTTCCCCACATTCCATGGGGGATCTGGGCCTGACCAGAGTTTGAGACTCACTGCCTGAAACCCACAAGATCAGAAAAGAAACCACCTCTGTACTGAGGTCAGTGCCGGCACATTATTTTAATATTCTGGAAGGAAAATTTTAGATGCAGTAATCACGCTGAAGGACCCCAGCGAGGTGTCCTGGTTGGCGGTCAGAATCTCGTCACGTCTCAAGCTCTGGAGGACACAGACACTTGGAAGCCAATTCACTCCAAGGGCTGCGTTCCAAGCAGAAATTCAGCGAGTAATTGCAATTATGGGATGCAAACTGGAAATGGCTTGTTCTGGGGTCCATATTCTCCAAGAGGAGAAGGGATGTGGGTAAACATGCTTTTTGTTGGCAAAGCCTCCTCAGGTGCAATGTGTCTCCCCGTTCTGTGTTGGATAAGCATCCAGACTGTCCATGCCGCACCTGCTACACAGAGACAGATGATTGATTTTGTATCTTGTTGAGTGATGGTGGGAGTAGGTGTGGACTGCATAATGACTAGGATCCCTGGATTTGGGGAGTGTGTGTGTGTGTGTGTGTGTGTGTGTGTGTGTGTGTGTGTGTGTTGTGCTGTATGAGTGTGTACTCTTTCCAGCCTGTTCTTTATACATGACCAAAACTGACTTTCCTTTTTCTCCAGTTCATTAAATTCAGTTATGGTGTTTATGTCTAATCTGAGTGGTTTAAAATCTTTTTCAATAGCTTTACCTTTGCAAATCCACTGTAAGCTTTGTATAAATGTTAGCCCGAAGCTTGGAATTGCAAGACAATTGCAAGGACGGAACGAACGATAGCAATCTTGATTATTAAGAAGGTTTTGACCTACGCAGAGCACGGGTCTCAAGAAGAACAGAGTGCACTGTAACACTCTTTCTTTTATTTAAAGCAAAAAACAAAACTGTGCACAGCCTATGTCATGGGATGTAGCGTGTCTGTATTATTGTGTTTATATCTGAGGACCCATGACCTTGAGCAGTCCTTACTGATACCGTAAACACTGAACAGTTCTCTTTACATCTCCCAGGTTTATAGCATTCATTGCCAGTCTTTCCTTCTTCGAAATGGCTTAAATAGTTAATGACAGTGTAACATCATAAAGATTTCCACATTTTCTTGAAAGTGAGGTTTGGTGGAATGATACTGCTTTTTTGGCTTGTGATTGGCAGAGTCCCATTTGCACCATGAAGTATCTTTTTGCTTTTGAACAGTTTCCTTAACTGAATCCCTATGAGGAGGTTTCAGTAATGTCATCATTCCATCTTACGGACGAGGAAATACGCATCTCTGGGCCTCCAATATCCTCCTTGCCTGGGGTGACACAACCAGAAAGTGGCCCAGGCGGGATTTAAACTGGAGTGGTCTGGTTCTGAGTTTTTGATCTTAACCCGTGGGCTGTGCCATGTCTCTTGGGTGGATACTGGCTAGAAAGTGACCTGCGTGGGAGTTTCATAAGAGAGGAAGCTGGAGGAGACGTTGGTAGAGGGGGAAATTAAGGAAAGGTAAAAGGATAGGGCCTTCTCAATAAACAACAGGGGGTAGAATCACGTGGCCAGAAGCCAAACTCAAAGATTCCGGGGAGAGAAGTGGGTGAGTGAAGATGGGGACTCCTGTTTGGTTGGGGACTGGAGCTGATCCTGTAAGCATGGCTGACACTTCCAACGTCTTCTGTCAAGACTTTCCTCCGAGGGACTCTGGCTAGAGTCTGAGAACTCAAGATAGGAACGGATGGGCAGCATGCAGAGGTCACCAAACCCTAGCTTCTCATACCATGGGGGGTTTTGTGTTGTCATAATAACTGAGGGTTGTCACAATGATTGGCATCTCATGAACAAGACAAAGACGCCGGCTCCCTCCAGAGTGTAGGGAAATCTCACACAGTAAAGCATTGCCACACCAAGTGCCTAGAGGCCCTCCCCGCCCATCAAACACAGCAAAGGAAATTCGGCTTTGGCTTGTCTGCTTAGAGATGCAGGTCAGGTAACTAAGAGAGTGTGGCTTGGCCGAAGCAGGAAATACACTTGTGCTGACAAGAGAGAAACTTAAAGCCCATAATCCAGAAAAAGCTCCATGCAGAAAGACTCTCACTGCAGCCTTGTTTATCAACAGCGACATATTGGAGGCAACCTGAACGCCCAACACAGAAGTAAATTATGATTAATCATCTCAATGAAAATGCAGGCAGGCATTTAAAGTGATGGCCGTGAAAACTACATAGAATGATGGGAAATGCTGCAAATACAAAACTCAAAACATCAAAATCCTTTGAAAGATTATATAAATTCCTGCCTAAAGACTAAGAGGAAACAGAAATAGAACAGCACATTCCTTGGCGGTGGTCAAGATACTGATGATTTATTTCTTTTAAAAATAATCTGGTTGGCACCATATGTGTTTCATTAATTTAGAAAAGTGAAAGGATATGTTCAGTCTCTCTCCCTTGTGACAGGGGTCACCTGTCAAGGGGCAGGGACAGGAAGTATGTCATTCACCAATTTTTAGGGCACACAGGACTGGCAGGTGACCCTGGAGGGCTGTCCTTGGGAGCTTATGGCGAGCTGGACCCAGGCTGTTAGTGGAGGGGGTGGCAGAGCACAGAGTCAAGGTGTAGGATAAACCCAGGGGAGGGAGAGGTACATGTGTATGAGGAAGCTGCCTATTCATACTCAGGGGTCTCCACCTAGGCTGCCCACTGGAATAAATAGAGCGTGCTTAAAAACATAGATGCCTGGGCTCTACCCTGACCAATGAAACCAATTGATGGGAGTGGCAACACAGAATGAGTATTTTTAATAATACTCATATATTAAAAGCTGACGATAGCATATACCTGGGGTTGGAGGTCCAGGATCCAAAGAGGAAGGAACAGCCTGAGAAAAATATCCCAAATAAGGTTTTTGTTGAGGTGCTAAAAGAAAACTAGGTCAGATCAAAGCATGTCTTCTTTGTCTTAGGGTTCACATCATTCGGAATAACTTTCCTATCCGTCCACTCAATGTTTCCTTGGTTCCTTCCAGAATTCTGAACACAACAGGCCGCTGGTGAGTTGGCCAGTGGGGGAAGACATTTCTTGGATTTGAATTTGGAAAGCCCAGGATGGTCCCAAAAATATGAATATCTTGTAACTCATGCAACAGTCATCGCTAGTTTCTTTCTGCAACTCTGAAGTAGCTTTCCTTACTTCTCAACAGAAAGTCACTGGTCACGTGCTCCCTACGCCACAGTCTTAATAAGGAACTCTCGTCTAAATAAGATTTGGAAATTCCTTCTTTCTGACTCCGTATTTCCATTATGACAATTGATCTTCTCTACTCAAAGTGTTGGTGGCAGGCCAGCAGCCCCAGAATCACCTATGAGCAGAGATACCGAGTTCTGGACCTGACTACAAACCTACTCAGTCAGAAGCTGCATTTTAACAAGATCTCTGGATTTTCCTATACACATTAAAGTTGCAGAAACTTGGATGTAGACCAGCGCTATCCAACAAAACTTTCTGAATTGCGGGAAATGTCTATATCTGCACTGTCCAATATGGCAGCCGCTGGCCGCTAGCCCATTGAGGCCACTGAGCACTTGAAATGTGGCTAGTGTGACTGAGGAACTGAATTTTAAATTTGATTATATTTAAATAGTCCATATGGCTAATGGCTACCATATTGACTGGCTTTACATTCTTCTAAATTTGGCTCCTTATCACTCCATGGGCCATCTGCATTATCATTACTTGTCTTTCCAAAAAAAAAAAAAAAAAAAAAAGGACAAAGAAAACACCCCCTAGCTTCTAGCTATAGACTCTTCAGCTGGGTACAAACGGAATGGAGCTATGCTGTGCGCGGAGTGATCTCCATTTCCACTCCTCCCCCCAGCTGAGTTCACCTCCGTCTCATGCCCGTAAGACAGACCACAATTATGACAGTAAAATTCTATTAGAGGAAGAAAAGCAAATGTGTTTGCATGAAGGAAAAGGCTCTTTAAAGAGCTTTGGAGAATAAGCACGATAAGGTATTGAACCTTTTCTGTGTCCCAGGCTAAGTCCTTTCTATGCATCATTACTTTTAATCCTCACAAGAGGATAGAGATTCTTATCTTTTTGGTCAGTGTTGATTCCCACGTGCTTGGTACAGTGAGTAGCACATAGCGGCTCAAGTAAATACCTGCGGGATGGAAGCACTATTACCTCCATTTTAAAGATGACAAAATTGAGGCACAAAGCAGTTAAGCAACTTACCTGGGACCACAGAGTGGCAGGGATTTCAGCCGCTGTCATGCGGGCTTCAGATTCCATCTCAGCATCCTGCGTACGGATAGCCAGCTGTCTCACTGCATTAATAAATGATGGTCAGCTGCTGGGAGCTGAGATAGAAAAGGAAGGCTTGATTTTAAATTATTAGTTGAGTGCCTGCCATTTGCCACACTCTAGGGAAGCAATGGTGTGTGCAGCGTTTGGTAGTCTTTCATGTACACGAAAATGTCCGGGGATCTGGGTAGAATGTCGATTCTGAGTCAGTAGGTCTGAGGTGGGGTCTGAGACCCTGCATTCCCAACAGGCTTCCTGGAGCTGCTAAAGCCACTGGCCCAAGGACTGCAGTTGGAGAACGAACCTCAGAGCTCTGCTCTCAGGCTGCTCACGGAGGGGTGGGGGGTGGAGGGGAGGGAATTCACAAGGACCTTGCATAGTGACAACTGCTCTGGTAGGACTCAGTAGGTGCTGTGGGGCTCATGGAGGGATGGCCAGCCTCGGGGGAAGTGACATCGAAGGTGAGGCAGGTGAAGAGAGTAAAGGAAGGGTGTCCCGGGAAGAAGGAACAGCACGTGTCAAGAACGGGAGGCTCAAGCAAAGAGGGGGTTATGACAACAGTCTTGACATCCTGCAGTACACCTGCTTCTCCCAGGGCAGACACTTTACCTAACGGATGGCACGTTGGGTTTCTAACCCTGCCTTCTCTTGTCTGCGGGCTGGCGCCCAGGTCGCCTACGGATGAACAACTTCCGCTGAATCCTGTCCTCCAAGAACCGCTTGGTTCTAGTTGATATTTCTGATTTCCCGTCTGATGTTTGGAATCCTCTGCCCACTGCTCCTTAGCCCCATGCTATGCGCTGGCGTCCCCGGGAAGCCTAATGAGGCAGTTGCCATGGTAACCGGGTGCCATCCCTGTAGCTGATGCAAATGCCGTAGCTCCCCAAACCCTGTGCCTGTTTCTCTCTGTTTAGTAAGTTAATAACATTTAAATGAAACATATTAATTTATTTCATGTCAATTAATTTGTATGTTAAGCTGCACGCCAGGTTCACGCTCCCCTCCCCCAACACCCATTAATTAACTCCAGCCAAATTGGGAGCACATCAGAGAAGGTTGCAATAGCTTCCAGCAAACTGCAATCACAATACTCTGTTCCTGTGTGGCAAGTGATCAATGTCAAAATAATTGCTTTTCACAGGTCTACAGTCAGCTGTCTTGTCAGATAGTTAACTTATAATTACAACCATTGGAATTTTTAAAAATAAAAATGTAGCCAAAATATTGGAAGGACAAAGTGGTGGCTGCTAATACAATGGCTTGTGTTGAATATTTCAGTATCTCTCTTTTTCCACTCTTTTTTTCTTTTTTTTCCCAACAACCAGCCCACTCTCGTCTCAACACCCAAGGCTGGTGATGACCTCGCCCTGGAACTTGGTGGTGCTGGTTTCAGGAACTGCGGTTCCCAAGGGTTTGTCACAGAGAAGAATCGGGTAGGCCAATGGGTTCCCCTGGCCCCAAAGGAGCCAGCCTTTGCTCTTTATTTTCTGTCTTTGTAGAGATGGTGGGAAAACTGGTTCCTCCAAAAGAGATTATGTTCCTAGATCCTGCCACTCGCTGGAGGGGTACGATGCTGGTGCAATCCTGGTGTGAGCCTTGCTGGTCTTCCTGGAGGAGCTTCTCTCTCCCCAAACTCTCTCTGCACAGTTTTTAGCATGCACTGGCCTCTTTCTCCAAACGGTGGGGCAGAACTGTTTACTTATGGTAAAAACCGGTGTGTGGGAAACTGCAGGTAGGTAAATGCTGCTGCCGTTCCCAGCAGCTTGTTTCTTCATTCTGTCAGGAAGCGGAGTTGTTGGAGGGTCGCTGGGCACACACAGACTTCTACAAATGAAACAACACTGCACTTTTCAAATTAGGTATGCCAGAGATCTGCTCGTGCTGTAGCCTGAGATAGGATGTGTGGTCCCCCGGTGGACCCTGGAGCTCACATTTGTCTGCCATCTGATAATCACCTCTCCCTGCGCATCCAGCCAGACGGCTGGATGTTAATCGAGTGCATTCTTGCACGTGCCTGCCCCTGTGTTAAGCTGTGGGGATTGAGAGGTGAGCAGGGACAATGTACCTGAGGCCCACCTGTCTGAGAGCTGAGACACTCCCCCTTCTTTATCATTGGGATTTTTTTTTTAATTTAAGAGCAATGCAGGTTCATCTGCTATTTCTGCTATTGATTTGTAGAGACCTTTTGACTTTTTACATTCATTACAGAAATTTATCTTCCGAAGTCAAATATTTCCTCTGTAAAGGCTCATTCCTATCTGCAGATTCTAAAGGTTTGTCTTAAGATGTGAAAGAAAGAAGAACCCAACAATGTCTACACAGCACGTGCGTGTGCACACACACACGCACCTCAATCTGTCCATTTTGCTTGGGTTGCCATTGCTTCTCCTCCAGCTTGGGCAGGTGGATGTTTACTATCAGGGTAGAGGGTACCACAAGTTACTGAAGATTTAAGGACAGGGTGCTAAAAATAATGACTTGGTAGGTTTTACAACTATAAGGGGAACTACCTGTTTTATGTAGGCAAGAAAATGGAATTTACCATCTCCTCTAAACTGGTAACTATGCCTCTTGACCCAGCACTTGCTGCCTGTGGGTATTAAGTGAATATTTATTTTAAGGTCTCGTATTTCTTTATGTCTTTGTACAAACCTCTGACCTGTTTTGTGCCCCCTGTTTCTCCTGACTTAAGAATATCCTTCCTAAAGATATATCAGGAAGTGGTTGAAAAGCCATTGTAGGCCTTCCACTACCGCTTGGCGTGCCACATTGTAGCCCTTATAACTGGAGCCATGACTACTATTTCCTCATAGTCTAGTTGGAATTAACAGGCACTGATGCCGTAGGGTTGGGTTTGGAGCCATATGCAGAGATGTGTCCAAGTACCACATGTAAATCAATAAGTTGACTTCAGTAGGGTCCTCCGTTAATGTATTTGTAATTCTATGCAAAACACAGCAGTGTAAGGAGGAATCCCAGAACACACAATGTCTGTTTTCTTCCTCATCACAAGGATCCACGAGCTCATTCCTGCAGAGTGGCTTGCTGTGGTCAGAAGAAGGATGCCCAGTGAGGACGTGGCAGCTGACCAGGACTGACGCGGTTCCTTGTCTCATGCACACGGAGAGAATGGTTCTCTTTGTTCTAGAAATGCCTGGGGAAGTTGCTGCTTTGGCCTTGTCTGGTTTTCAAGGAAAATGAGACATCTTTAGGATGTGCCCTATTCCCTCCCATGAGTAAAAGGCAGAAAGCTTCCGTCCTTTCAGTTCCATTGCTGGCAAGATTTTTGCCATAGGACTTGACAATGATGGAGTTGGGTTGCCATGGCAACGCATCCCCTGTTGTCGTTTTGCTACTGTGGCTGATTCCTCGGCACTACTTTTATTTCAAGACTTGCTTAAAGTATCTTGAAACTCTGCTTCAGGGGCATGGGGACCGACAGCTTTGGATGTTGGATGAAGGAGCAGGTACGCGGCTTGTCTTCCTTCCAGGTCATTGTCTACAGGATGGAATTCTTGAGTCTCTGTGGTGGAGAGAACAGTCTAAAGAAACTCGATGTTCTTGTTTAACAAAACCGCCTTCATACATCTAACATCTGTGTGAACCACGGGGCCAAGCTTTGTTCCCCCAGACAAACCATTTCCGATTTGGGAACGTGTATGTTATGGCTGAGGGCTGGTGATTACTATACCATCGTGGCGTCCTCCTGTTGATCCCTTGGTCTGTCCAACCTGCTACCACTGGGAATGCTTGGGGAAGTTGCTGGGTCTCAGAAAGTTGCATCTCATCTGCTGGGTCTTCTTAGACGCTACCCCTCTGCTCTGTCTAACAGGTCCCCAAGCCCTGGTATTTTTTTTCTAGAACAATGAGCAACGTTTGTTGCTCTCTCAGTGTTAGACACCATTCGAAGTGCACTATGTGCATGAACAAACTTAACCTTGACATCTGCCGTGACGGTAACGTTCCTTATTATCCTCTATATGTACATAGGAACACAGGAGGGGTGGGTGGGTCATATGACTTCCTCAAAGTCACATGGAAACAGGATGGCAGGGTTAGGGTTTAAACCCAGAGTCCGCGCTCGTAACCACTGTGCCTGCAGCTCGCTCCCCATTCTGTCCCCTCCTTACCTGGAGAATCCACCAACCTCTGTCCATCCCCATCACCAGGGCCTTGGCTCCGGCCCCGCTGTCTCTGCTGAAGCCACTACAACAGCCTCCTGAACTTGGCCTTCTCTCTCAACCTGGGCCATTGCCAGTCTGTTCTGCATGCCGCCACCAGGGTGATTGTTCGGAATTTCCATCACAGTTACTTACATCCCATCCCATCCTGGCTCAGCCCCTTCGATGGACCCTCAATGCCTTCTGAATGTAGCCCTCACTCCTTAACGTGGATAGGACTACTGTGTGTGCTAGTCCCTGCCTAAAATGATAGTGAAAATGTCCATGGTCTCGATAATGACGAGAACTGGTATTTACTAAGCACGTGCAAAGTGCCAGATGCGTTATGGGGACCATCTCATTGGATCCTCTCAACGATTCCCGGCCCTGGACTCTTAGCCACCTCGTCTGCTTCCCGTGCTTTCTGCACCCTGGATGTACCCAGCCACTTGCAGTCTCCCCGAGGGCTGTGGGTTTCCTCACCTCTGAGCTTCCCCTTGCCTAGCGCTGTGCCTGGGACATAAAGATGTTTATTGAATGAATGAACGGACTTCATAGAAGAGGCCATATTGTCCAGAATCCACTGCTGTCACTAGCGTATCAGAGGGGAAAAAACAAACAAGCAAACAAAAACCCGGTAAACTAAGAGAGAGCCAAATGCGAAGCCAGTAATGGGGAGGGTTGAGGGGGAAGGATGAGAGAAACCAGGGGTGGGCAAGGACAGCAGCTGAGAACCACGGTGGGGGCGACTGGTTTTGTCTCCAACCTGAGAGGTACGCTTGGAAATAGACAGCCAGGTGACCAGGGGGGTCAGTAGTCAGACCAGGAGGCTCTGAACGCCACAGAGCTGGGGTGGGGCTGCTGCCAAGTTCCTGGGGACACTAAGGGCCGACTTCCTTTGTGCCTGCTAACCGAGCTCCAGGCGTCCCGGTTTCCATGGGGGCAGGCGACGCAAAGCCTTGCCAAAGAGCTTGCGATTTTCTTTTGTAGGCTGTGGAGAGCCACTGGAAGGTGACTGAAAGCACACCAGTTCTCCCCAGCCTACCGGGTATTGCCGAATCAGTGCCGCAGGCATTGCAAAACTTCTAGAAGCCCGTGTCAACCAAGCAAAGCAGGTGAAACGGAAACTGAAATCCTTTCCTAGCAAAAACGGTTTCTCTCCACTTCCGTCCTCAAACACGGGCAGGGGAGACTCTGAATTTGTAAAGGGAAGTACAAGCAGCGTTTAGTTCTCTGTTCACCCAGCTCGTCCTTGGCTGGAGTTCGGACCAGCAGATTTGCACTTCCCTCCAGGCAAGGAACGTTGCCTCCAGGTGAGGCAACGAGGGAACTCTCCAGGCTGGAATGTGTCAGGAGCAGCCAGGCTGTATTTCCACTGCATGTCTTTGATTGCAAAATTGACTTATTAGCTACACTGAGAATGTCACCTGAAGGTAAATCTCTTCCATGAGGAATAGATTAATGCTTCTTTTTGCCTTGATTTTTCTAACAACCTCTATCAGGTGGCTGTACAGAATGGCAACCTGTCCCGACACCACAAAAGAAAAAAAAAATGCACATGGTCAGAAGCCAGCTTTAATGCAATAGGAGACACTCTGGTGTTTCCTTTTAGCTCATCTTTTATTTATTTATTTATTTTTCCTGGGCTTTTCAAACGCTTCCCTGGGGCCTCCGGAGACATCAGCAGCGTGGCTGCTTACAGTAAGAGAATGTGGACTAAGGACCGAATTGCTTCATTCTAATATTTCATCATTAAGGGAAGTGATTTCTTTTCTGTGCAGCCAAATGGGATTAATTATATGCATGCAGAGAATACTTAACAAACAACATAATTCGAAGGTGCCGGGCTGGGTCACGCACCATTTGGTTCTTTGTTTTTCTCCTGATCAAGGCGTTTGCTGCTTACACTACGGATTAAATGTGCCGGGTTGGGAAACACGAGTGGCCCTGAATGTTGGTTTATGAGCTTCAGTGCAGTTTTTCCCCTAGATTATGTACATCGTGCTACAGATCACCACTGGTGGAGTTCAAAACAGCCAGAAGAGAGAGTTCATGGTTCATTAGGCACATCTAGTGTGTGATCAGACTGCACCGTGCCATGACTCCAATTATCCCTTGATTATCAGCCCACTCTGTGTCATTAAGGGACGAGGGCCGGCTCTCTGCCCTTTCTTCACCCGCTAAGGACTGGCCAGAAGCACGAAGCCCTGGAGGCAGAGTTGGCCTTGCTATCCCCATACTATGTAGTGGGCAGGTGACAAAGATGGTGGAAGGCTCTGCGCCCTCAGCTCAGCACAAGCCGGGGGGGTGGTGGCAGGGGGCATGACGAGGCTCTCATTAGTGAGAGATGACAGAGAGGTGCAGTCTTAAGTTTCTTCCTCTTATGCTCCTTACACAGAGCCTTGACAAAGAGATAAAGAGTGTCCCTGTCCCAGCATTCTCCATCCTCCACAACAGACACCTTGTTTTGTTTATTCTATAGGGACAGGGGTAACCACACTGCCGTTCTCGTCGCTACAGAGGTCCTAGTCTGATGGGGAGGACGGACAGGCAGCAATTTCCACTACAGTGTGATGGGCGGCTGCTGGGGTTGGGATTGATAAATATTTACCAATAGACGGCACTTGAGGATGTACAGTTTCTTTAATGCCAAAGGCTATGGTTTCCCCAGGCAGGAAATAACCCAGAGTGCTCCCTCATGGGGTACAGTTTCTCCGTTCCCCCAAGTGCCTCCAAGCTGAAGATGACTCGCCTGTCCCAAAGCAAGGATTTGGCCAGATAGGAGAAGTGTCTTCTGCCATGCTCATGTTGACTTTTTGACTCTCTTGTCCACCGCGTATCCCTGCAGCTAGAGTTTCTGGTTATGTGTCTGCCTGCTCGTCAGATGCACATATCTTCTGGGGAAAAAGTCTTTGGTATATTGACTGTGAGATGCAGGGAAACCACTTTGTAGGGGCATCTCTCAGGGGCTCAGGCTTCAGGCCTGTCTGTGGTCCACAGAGGTCTTCGGAAGTGATTCTCTGAGAGAATCTGAGAAGGCTTCCTAGAGGAAGTGTCATTTGAGCTGGGTTTTGCCACATGGAAAGAAGTTTTCTAGGCAACTCTTGGAAGGAAGGAGCCTCCCTGGCAAGGGAACCCGCATGTGCCAAGGAGGGGAGGCACAAAAGGATGCCTGTGGGACAAGCTGGAGTTCAGCACGTTGGGGAAGAAGCTGAGCTGGACAGAGGCATTTGTGTCCCAATGTGGGTGGCTTTAGGCTCAGAGCAGTTTTGGGTGGAAGGAAGGCAGCCAAGGTGGACAAGACCTTTCCTGGGAGGAAGTGCCTCAGCGCCAGAGGCCAAGCATTTGATTCCCCAGGCTCAGCGTGGTTCACTGAGTGGAGCGTCTGTGTGCTCTGAACACGCTTGTTGGACGTGCCGTTCCATGCACGGACAGATTTCTTTCCATGTGTTAGCCTACAGACTGAGTATTGGACTCCTTCGGACAACATTACACTTGTTGCAGAAAATTTAGAAAATGCAGTAGAATAGATAGTTGAATCACCCATAATCCCATCATCTGTAGGTAACGACTGGTCATCTGTCGGGGTCTATGGTTTATATACACACATTTTCTGAACAAAAATAGGATCACAGAGTGTGGATTATTTTATAACCTACTTTTCCTGCCGAATGCCTCATAAGCGTCTCTCCATGGCGATACTTGCCATTCTACCAGACTAGTTTTAACGACTCCATAGTAGTTCCTTGATGAGACGCAGGATGGCTTATTTACCAGTCGCCGCTTGGTGGTTAGACATTCAGTTTGCACGGCAGGCCACCGTATCCCTCTACCCACATTCACTGTGCTGGCTTTCACGTCTCTGAGTCCCCCTGGTGTAGAAACACCATTGCTGAGGCTTTTATAGAAAGCAGGGAAATCTCGGCACTGACTCTTGTCTGAAGCTGTTCTTCCTCGGTGTTTGTTCTGTCTTAACTGCCTGGTCTGGGCAGTGGAGGAACAAAGACCGCATTTGGAACCCCTGGTCCTGTGATATATGGCTCCTGAAGCAGTGGCAATGGCTCGGCGTGTAGGGAGACAGAAGCTTTGATTTAGAAGTGTCCGTTCCCCTCCTCCAGCTGTTTCTAAGAACCACAGCACAGAGGAGGCCGACAGCTTGTCACGGTAAATTTGGCATGGTGGCAGCCTGGCCAGAAACAAGCAACCCACATTGTGGAGAAATGAGGTTCAATTAAGCCTCTTAAGTCTCCCAGCCCTGCTGCCTGAGTTGGTGTTTTTCATTTGTGACCACGCTCTGCAGACCTTGGCTGAGTGAAATAGTGTTTTTGTGCCAGTGAGTTTGTTTAGGCTGCTCTCTAATCTGTGCGTGTGTGTGTGTGTGTGTGTGTGTGTGTGTGTGTGTAGCTCCAGAGAGCTTTGGGTTCTAGGGCAAGCAACTGACTGCCTGGGGAACCAGCTTCATGAGGGACTTGAAAATCTGCTATCCATGTGACCTGTAAGGACAAGCCTGCAAAGGAGGTCCCACCTTGGGATGACCTTGGGAGAGATAGTAGGATAATTCTGTCTATTTTTGCATAGTTGTCCATCCATCCATTTATTTACTCATTCAACAATAGTTGTTGGGCATCTACTTATTATTATTATTTTTTTTTACACATTTCCACTGTCTCTATTCCTAATGCTGTACTGTTTCTTGTAAGTATATATATACACAAACTTGTAGTTGGCATTCATTATTGTTCAGCTTCAGCTTCAGGTGTACAGTGCAGTGATCAGGCATCTACATCATCCCTGAGGTGGTCTCCCTAATGAGACACGTGTCCATCGGATACCCTACAAAATCTTTACAACATTATTGATTACATTCCCCAAATTGATTTTCAAAACCCCGTGGCATCTTGTGGTTACTGACTGTTTTCTAATCCCCTCACCTTCCCCCTTACCCCCACCCCCCCGCCCATCTAGCAACCCTCAGTTTTTCCTCTATGTCTCCAAAACTGTTTCTGATTAGTTCATTCACTTATTCTTTTCTTTAGATTCCACATATAAGTGAGATCATATGGTATTTGTCTTTCTCTGTCTGACTTACTTTGTTTAACATAATGTTCTCTACGTCCATCCATGTTGTTGCAAATGGTAAGATTTCTTTCTTCTTTATGGCTGAGTAATACTCCATTGTATAAATGTACCGCAGTTTCTTAATCCAGTCATCTACTGATGGGCATTTCGGTTGTTTCCATGTCTTGGCTATTGTGTATAGTGCTGCAATAAACATAGGAGTGCATAAAATTTTTTGAATTAGAGTTTTGGATTTTTCCAAATAGATACCTAGGAGTGGAATTGCTGGATCATAAGGTAGTTCCATTTTCAGATTTTTGAGATACCTCCATACTGTTTTCCATAGTGGCTGAACCAATCTGCAATCCCACCAACAGTGCACAAGCGTTCCCTTTTCTCCACATCCGCGCCAGCACTTGTTTGTTGATTTATTGATGATAGCCATTTTGACTGGGGTGAGGTGGTATCTCATTGTGGTTTTTATTTTCATTTCTCTAATGATTAGTGAGTTTGAGCATTTTTTCATATGTCTTTTTGCCATCTCTATGTCCGTCTTAGAAAAATGTCTCTTCATGTCCTCTACCCATTTTTAAATTGGGTTGTTTGTTTTTTTGGAGTTGAGTTGAGTGAGTTTTTTTTTATAAATTTGTGATATTAACCCCTTATCAGATATATCATTGGCAAATATCTTTTGCCATTCAGTAGGGTCCCTTTTTGTTTTATTGATGGTTTCCTTTGCTGTGAAAAAACTTTCTAGTTTGATCCCACATGTTTATTTTTTCTCTTACTTCCCTCGCGCGAGGGGATATATCAGTAAAAATCTTACTCCGGGTAATGTCTGTGAAGTTTCTTCCTATATTTTCTTCTAGGAATTTTATGGTTTCGGATCTTACATTTAAGTCTTTAAGCCATTTTGAATTTATTTTTGTATCTGGTGTAAGGAGGTGGTCCAGCTTCATTTTTTTGCATGTGTCTGTTCAGGTTTCCCAGCACCATTTATTGAATAGACTGTCTTTACCCCACCGTACATTCTTGCTTCCATTGTCGTAGATTAAATGGCCATATAGGCATGGATTTATTTCTGGACTCTCTATTCTGTTCCATTGATCTATGTGTCTGTTTTTATACCAGTACCATGCTGTTTTGATTACTCTAGACTTGTAGTATAATTTGATGTCAGGTATTGTTATACCTCCCACTTTGTTCTTATTTCTCAAGATTGCTGAGGCTATCTGGGGTCTTTTATGGTCGCATATAAATTTTAGGATTATATGTTCTATTTCTGTGAAAAACATCGTTGGTAGTTTGATAGGAATTGCGTTGAATATGTATATTGCCTTAGGCAGTATGGACATTTTAACTATATTAATTCTTCCTATCCATGAACATGCTATGTGTTTCCATCTATTTGTATCTTCTTTCATTTCTTTCTTCAGTGTCTTATAATTTTCTGAGTACAGATCTTTTACTTCTTTGGTTAAATTTATTCCCAGGTATTTTATAGTCTTTGGAGCAATTGTAAATGGGATTGTTTTTTTAATTTCTCCTTCTGATGTTTTATTATTGGTATATACAAATGCAACTGATTTCTGAATATTAATTTTGTATCCTGCTACTTTAATAAATTCATCTATCAGCTCTAATAGTTTCTTGGTGGAGTCTTTAGGGTTCTCTATATATAGTATCATGTCATCTGCATATAATGACAATTTTACTTCCTCCTTACCTATTTGGATGCCTTTTATTTCTTTTTCTTGTCTGATTGCTATGGCTAGAACTTCCAGCACTATGTTGAATAGAAGTGGAGAAAGTAGGCAACCTTGCCTTGTTCCTGATCTTAAGGGGAATGGTTTTAGCTTTTCCCCACTGAGTATGATGTTAGCTGTGGGTTTATCATATATGGTCTTTATTATGTTGAGATATGATCCCTCTATTCCCACTTTTTTAAATGGCTGCTGGATTTTATCAAATGCTTTTTCTGCATCTATTGATATGATCATGTGATTTTTATTTTTCATTTTGTTAATGTGGTGTATCACATTAATTGATTTGTGGATGTTGAACTACCCTTGCATACCAGGGATGAATAGCACTTGATCATGGGGTATGATCTTTTTAATGTATTGCTGAATTCTGTTCGCTAATATTTTGTTGAGGATTTTTGCATCTATGTTCATTAGATATATCGGCCTGTAGTTTTCTTTTTTGTGGTGTCTTTGTCTGATGTTGCGATCAGGGTGATAGTGGCTTCATAAAACGTGTTTGGGAGCCGTCCCTCCTTCTGGATTTTTTGGAAGAGCTTGAGGAAAATAGGTGATAATTTTTTTTTGAACATTTTGTAAAATTCACCTGTAAAGCCATCTGGTCCAGGGCTTTTGTTTGTTGGGAGATTGTTGATTACTAATTCAATTTCCCTGGTGGTAATCAGTCTATTCAGGTTTTCTGTTTCTTCTTGAGTTAGCCTTGGAAGGTTGTACGCCTCTGGAAAATTGTCCATTTCTTTTAGATTGTCAAATTTGTTGGCATATAGTTGCTCATAGTAATTTCTTAAATTTTTTTTGTATTTCTGCGGTGTCTGTTGTCACTTCTCCTCTTTCATTTTTGATTTTATTAATTTGGGTCCTCTCTCTCTCTCTTTTAATGAGTCTGGCTAAAGGTTTGTCAATTTTGTTTATCTTCTCTAAGAACCAACTTTTGGATTAATTGATCTTTTGTATTGTTTTTCTGGTTTCTATTTCATTTATTTTTGCTCTGATCTTTATTATCTCCTTCCTTGTACTCCCTTTGGGCTTATTTTGCTGTTCTTTTCCCAGATCCCTTAAGCATGAAGATAAACTGTTGATTAGTGATTTTTCTTGTTTCTTTAGGTAGGCCTGCAATGATATGAATTTCCCTCTTAGGACTGCTTTTGCGGCATCCCATAGATTTTAGGTCACCGTGTTTTCATTTTTGTTTGTCTCGAGAGATCTTTTAATTTCTTCCTTGATCTCCTGGAAGACCCATTCATTATTTAGTAACATGTTATTCAGCCTCCATGAATTGGTGTGTTTTCCAGTTTTTTTCCTGTAGTTCATTTCTAATTTCATAGCACTGTGGTCAGAGAAGACAATTGGTATGATTTCAATTTTCTTAAATTTATCAAGACTTGTTTTGTGGCCTAACATATGGTCTATCTTGGAAAATGTTCCATGTGCGCTTGAGAAGAACGTGTCTTCTGCAGCTTTGGGGTGAAATGCTCTGAAAATATCGATTAAATCCAAGTGGTCCAATGTGTCATTTAAAGCTATTGTTTCCATATTGATTTTCTGTCTGGAAGACCTGTCCCTTGTTGTCAGAGGTGTGTTGAAGTCCCCTACTATGATAGTGTTACTGTTGATCTCTGTCTTTATGTCAGTCAGTACCTGTTTTATACATTTAGGTGCTCCTGTGTTGGGTGCATAGATGTTTACTAGGGTTATGTCCTCTTGTCAGATCGATCCCTTTATTATTATATAGTGCCCATCTTTGTCTTTTAATATGTTCTTCATTTTAAAGTCTATTTTGTCAGATATAAGTATTGCAACTCCAGCATTTTTCTCATTTCCATTTGCATGAAATGGAACCCTCCAACCCTTCATTTTCAGCCTGTGTGTGTCTTTTGATCTGAGGTGAGTCTCTTGTATACAGCATATACAAGAGTCTTTCTTTCTTATCCACTCAGCCACCCTATGTCTCTTGATTGCAGCATTTAATCCGTTTACATTTAAAGTGATTATTGATAGGTACATAGTTATTGCCATTTTTAAATTTGTAGTTAGGTTGTTTTGATCTTTTTTCTATTTACAGAAGTCCTTTTAGTAGTTCTTGCAATGTTGGCTTGGTGGTAATAAATTGCTTTAGCTTATTCTTTTCTGGGAAGCTCTTTATCTCTCCATCAACTTTAAATGATAGCCTTGCTGGATAAAGCAATCTAGGTTGTAGGCCTTTGTTTTCCATCACTTTGAGTATCTCTTGCCACTCCCTCCTGGCCTTCAGTGTTTCTGTAGAAAAGTCATTTGATAGTCTTATGGAAGTTCCCTTGTATGTAATCCTCTGACTTTCTCTTGCTGCTTTTAGGATTCTCTCTTTGTCTTTAACCTTTGCCATTTTAACTATAATGTGTCTTGATGTGGACCTGTTTGGGTTTATCCTTGTTGGAACTCTCTGCACTTCCTGGGCTTGTATGTTGGTTTCCTTCATCAGGTTGGGGAAGTTTTCGGACATTATTACTTCAAATATGTTCTCAATCCCTTGCTTCCTCTCTTCACCTTCTGGTATTCCTATGATGTGCATATTGTTGCACTTGATGTTATTCCAGAGGTCTCTTAACCCATCTTCATTGTTTTTCATTCTTTTTTCTTTCTGTTGTTCTGTTTGGGTGATCTTTGCTACCTTGTCTTCTAAGTCGCTGATTTGATCCTCTGCTTCATCTAACCTGCTGTTAATTCCTTCAAGTGAGTTCTTTATTTCGGTAATTGTGTTCTTTATTTCTAACTGGTAGTTCATTATGATTTCTACATTCTTCTTTATGTCGTCTCTAAGCTCCTTAAACATTCTTATCATCAGTGTTCTGAACTCTGTCTCTGATAGGTTGGTTACCTCTATTTCATTTGGTTTCAGTTCTGAAGGGTTCTTCTGTTCTTCTATTTGGGACATGTTTCTTTGTTTCCCCATTCTGGCTGACTCTCTGTGTTTGCTTCAATGTATTAGGTAGATCCCCTAGAGTTCTTAGTTCTTGTTGGGTTATCTTTTGTAGTATGTGTCCTTTATATTTGACTTGCACTACTCCTTCTTCTCCTCTGTGTGTGTTCCAAAGGTGACTCTTATGTTCTGTATATTGTCCTGTTAAAGAAGGTCTTTAATTGCTTTTCACTTGTGAGTAGTTGGGGTTAACTCCTAGGCTGACTAGTTGTGAGACTTGGCTCTGCCCACCGCAGGGTGTTCTGCTGCGTGAGGGTTGACCATTTAAATGTGGTTTGGCCTCTCTGGGCTCTTGTGCCTGTAGAGAATTCCTCTGGGTGTGTCACTTATAGGTCAAACCCAGTAGTACTCTGGTTTGGTCTGGAGGTGGCCTCTGGGTGTGTTGAATCTTGTGCCTCTTAAGCTGGGCCCTGCGACGTTTCCACAGCCACAGATGCAGACCGCGTTTCTACTCCGCTCCCTTCCCTCTTCCCCTGCTCACCCAATTTGCCCACCTTCAAGTAATCCTTGCACGAGTCTCTTAGCTGTTCTGCGTGATGAGCAGAGAGTCCTTTGATGGATTATAGATGTCCTGGTAGGGCAATTTCAGAACAAAGCAAATCACCAAGCACAACAACAACAACAACAACAAAGAAAAAATCAAATACCTTCACATGTAAAAACAACCGACAACCCACACTCAACACAGGCAAAGATATCAAAGATATACAGACAAGACAAGACAAAACAAAACAAAAAGCAGCGCCAATCTTGGCTTAAGCCCACCAAGTAAACTCCAGGTTGTCCTCTGCTATACCAAAGAGTCCTCTGTGTATTGTGCAGGCAGAGCCAGTCACCTGGTGCCCAGAGTGACGTTGGAACTGCAGATTTAGATGCGTGGGGCTGAGGGGTCTGGCTGGTAGTTTCTACAAAGTCAGTGCAGGTTCTGCTCTTGCCTATACATATGTGCATTGAGAGTAGCACCACCAGCTCTGTGTCCAGTTCTCCTGAGTCTTAGGGCACTTCTTCCGTGTGTGTGTGTGTGTGTGTGTGTGTGTGTGTGTGTGTGTGGCAGGCGGAAGATTTCTGAGCTGCTGAAAGCCCAGAGCTGCATCTGCCACCTACTGCTGATCCCTGGGAGTGCCTCCGCCGTTGTAATTGCCCTGCCCTAGGCAGGCCAGAAAGGGTGGTGGCTGGGGATGGAGGGGTCTTCTCTCTCCCAGCCCAGCAAAAATCACACTCTTCCCAGCCTCTTCTCTGGGTCAGAGCAGCACACCGGTCTTCCCAGAGCCTGAGCACTAAGGCTCCTCTGTAATGTGACATTACTCAGTTCAGGGGCCAGTTTAAGTCTCTGGAAGGGCGGGGGTAGGATTGGAAGAGCAGGGGGAGGGGCCCAGGTATGGAGTTTGTGTCCTTTGTCTGAGGTAGAGCCCAACTGGAGGTCTCAGCTGAGGTTATTGCCTCAAATGCTGGATATGCTGCCCCCTCAGCGGGAGAGATCCCACCTCCTGGCTTCTGTGTTCTCTGTTCAGTCCTGGGATCCCCTGCATCTCTGCAGCTGCGGATGCCGGTGGCGTTTCCACAGCCACGGATGCGGACCGCGTTTCCACTCTGCTCCCTTCCCTCTTCCCCTGCACGCCTAATTTGCCCACCTTCAAGTCATCCTTTCACGAGTCTCTTAGCTGTTCTGCGTGATGAGCAGAGAGTCCTTTGAAGGGTTATAGATGTCCCATTTGTGATAAGATCCGGAGGAGAACTCAAAAAGTGCACCCCACTGCCGCCATTCCTATGACGTCCTGGGCATCTGCTTATGCCAGGCTCTGTTTTAGGCACTTAGGACACTCAGTGAACAAAAGGGACAAAAATCCCTGCGCTCGGTGGAACGTACATCTAGTGGTGGGAGACAGGCTGACGTTACGAGGATAATAAATACACATTACATAGTATTTAGAATGTATTGGGGGATGGGGAAACACAGAGCAGGGCAGGGGCATTCTGGAGCACCGGCCAGCAGAGGGGAGGAGGTTCCGTTGTGCTTTGAAGTAAGGGGGTGAAGGTGCTGACAAAGTACCTCTCCTTGACCCGGCTTCGTGTTAAGCTCCCCTGAGCTTTTTCAGCCAAGTCTCGAAGTTTTGGACTTCCATGTTCATCTCTGCATTGTCCAATTTGAGCAAAAAAATCCTGCTAATTCAGTTTAGCCGGAATCCCCCCTCCTTGATATCTGATGGGATCTTTCGTCCCACACTCCCCCTAGAGGATGTCTGACCCCCCTGGCCTGCCTTCAGCAGTTTAGCCAGAATCCCCCCTTATCTCTGATGTTTCCTCCTACATAGTATTATAATTTCACAACCACTGACCCCCACCCTACTCTTTGGCTACAAATTCCCACTTTCCCTTGTTGTATTTGGAGCTGAGGACCATCTGTCTCCGCCACTGCAAGACCCCATTGCCGTGGCCCCTGTACCCATCACGATAGCCCCCTTGAATAAAATCTTCCTAACTGTGCTCTAATGAGTGTCCCTGAATAATCTG
Source organism: Rhinolophus ferrumequinum (assembly GCF_004115265.2). Classification (NCBI taxonomy): domain Eukaryota; kingdom Metazoa; phylum Chordata; class Mammalia; order Chiroptera; family Rhinolophidae; genus Rhinolophus; species Rhinolophus ferrumequinum. Next base: position 9,217,835 of record NC_046292.1, read on the forward strand.
TTAACAGCAGACGTCATTGGGAAGTTAACCCTCCAGCGATGTGTTGAAGGAGTTAGCCATGCGGCGTCTGGAGGAAGCACGTTAGGGCAAAGCGGTCTGACTACTAGGTAAAGGACCTAAGCAGGAGCCTCCTGTGTGTTTAAGGAATAGTACCAGGGAACGATGACCTGGGCACCATGAGCCTGGGGGACAGCAGAAGGACTGCGGTCTGAGCAACAGCCTCCATCCCCCCTGTCCTCCTCCGTCATGATAGCTTTCCCTGTGCCAGTCACTTCAGCAGAGTGAACAATAGTAACTGGGTGGTGGAAGTGGGACAATGGAAAGCTGAGTGCCAGCTCCAGACGCCAGCACCTTCCTTCCTGGGCTCCCTTGAAAAAAGTCCTGGAGTGCAGGGTCTCCGGAGACCTGCCCAAGGTCGTGACTGTGCTGAAGCTCCAGGTGGGGCCAGGAACCCACAGCAGGAAGCTGTGTACGCAGAACACAGGACATGGAATGAACCAATGGATTTGGGTTCAAATCCCAATATTTCTACTCAGTTTTACCGTCCATAAAAGTGGGGATTACAATAATAGTTGCTGTTTGAGTACAGTGCATCTATTGGAGGAAAATGAACTTACTGCATTCATAAAGCTCCTAACTGGCAGAGCCAGGGGTTGAACAAAATTTGGCCGCCTCTGTGTACCGCCATGCCTTCCCGCCTTTCCTAAGCAGCCCAGAGTTATAAGGACTAAGGCAGCTAACAAGGTGTTTTTAAGCATCTACCAAGATGGTCAAGTGCTGTATAAATGTAGGTTGTCATTGTTATTATAGATGGGACTTGGGGTTAAGTTCTGAGATGACCCTGGCAGCTAGCAATGAGAAATCGTCCACCTCAGACGGCAGTGGCCTTTGAGTGACAGCTGAACATTCTGCTGCTGAAGGTCACATAGGAACTCTGCCAGGCTGAGCACGGGTAATAGATTTTATCTTCATGTTTTGCATTTATAACTGTTATTTACACAGTATGGTTTAGCAATGGCTGCCACATATACATTTTGCTAATTGATTTATGGCAAGTTGCACGCGTGCTATTGATCCACATAAACAGCCTTGTATTGTGGCGTCCTTGGAGATTTAGAACAAACCTCATATCAATGCGTTCAGCATGCTGGGCGACCTCTCCAGCCCTCTTTTGCACAGGGAAAAGGAGTGTAGATAACTGTGGATTATCTAGATTTTTTTTCTACATCGCCATGTGTGCCTGTTTCCAATCAATCTAAATAGACAAGCTTGTACTGCAAATCTATTTCAACATCAAATTGCTGGGAATGGTACCGACATGCATATCTTCCTTAGGCTGGGGATTTTTATGTAAACTCTAGGTAAATTGTATTTGGCTAATAAATTCAGTTGGTTGGACTTGGTGGAAAAGGTGTGTGTTTGTGTGTGTGTGTGTGTGTGTGTGTGAGAGAGAGAGAGAGAGAGAGAGAGAGAGAGAGAGAGAGAGAGAGAGAGAGAGAGAGAGAGAGAGAGAGAGAGAGTTTGGGTTTTTTTTGCCTGTGATATTTGAACTGGAGAGATTTCATGTTTGTCTGGTTCAGGCAATAAAACCTAAACCTGCCTGAATCATTTTCACCAAATGTGACTGCCCAGAAATAGCACTCACACCTGACCTTTTCAGATTGAGAACAGCTGACTCTGGAGCAGGAAAATGAAGCTCATGGAGGAGAAAGGCTGAACTAGGTGGCAGGAGCTCAGTCTGGGAGGCTTCAAAGCCTCAGTCAACATGGCCAGGGATGGGGTGGGGTGGGGCTGTGTGTGTAGACTTAGATGTCCTTCCAGCCGACTTGAATAGACTTAAAAGCCTGCGTGAAGTTCCTAAGGGTCTTAAGGAAGTCTTGCTGTTCTTGCTCACTTTAGAGGCTCTCCTGAGATATTGGAAGTGAATACAATTGATGATATGAAAATGAAGTTATATTCATAAAGTATATAGAGAAGCTATTTTAATTTTTAAAGTAAATTTTAATACAAATCAATACTTATTTGAGTTAAGCCTCAAATACTGTTGAAAGGCTTCTAACAAAAACAGTGGTGGCCTGGTGCCCCCAGCACCCCTCCTCCATCCTGCTCTCTGAAAGCAACTGCCTCTGTGGGGACAGAGCCCCAAAAAGCAGTTTCCAGGCTCTCGGCCTCACATAGAAAGGTGCTGGCTCAGGTAGTAAATGGCCATCGACTGTGATCAAATGGCCATCAGCTGTGGCTAGTTGGCCGTCAGCTGTAACCATTGAGCCATTGGGCACTAATATAACTGCCGTGGCTACGCTAGCAGAAAAAAAAGGGGGAGCTAGCAAGAAGGTGGTGGCTGAGTCTGCAAGCGGCGCAGTGAGGGTTGAGAATAGTGTTGCTCCTGCTTCCTGTGTCTCCAACCCAGCCGCCAGTGAGAGTATAGTGGTGTGACTCCCCTACCTATGGCTCCGTGGGTGTTCCTTTTTGGCCTCACCATGTCCTGCGTTCTTATGTGGGGAGTGGGAGCTGAGACCCCGTAGGCCGCCCCGCATGACAACTGGTCCAGCGAGCAGAGTCCCTTGCACGACAAATGGCGCAGCGAGCAGGGTCTCCCGCACGACAGCCTCTGTACTCTTTTTGTGGCTTCTTCTGTATTTGCTCCCATATTCCTAAATAATACCAGTATATTATATCTTGAATGATCAATTTTGGACATTTTTTTCTTGCTTTCATATTATACATAGAGGTGAAGATTTCTGGCTTTCTTATGTCCCTCCTCCCTTTCTCCCTATGCCCTCAGTAGTATATTTCCACATTTTGTAATTATTGTTGTTTCCATTATTATGACTATGCAAATAGTGTTTATGGCTGAATAAGGGAATGTATTTGAATTACACTTCCATTATTACATTTCTTTTCTTCTCAACCTATAAGTGAAATCCTCGTTCTTCCATTTCCTGGATTTATTTTGAATTTTTGTCTCAGTCTTTCTATAGTAACCAACAGCCCTATAAAATGCCTCTCAATATAATTTTCCACTCAGTCAAACCTGTCAGATAATCTGTCAGTTCCATTATTTTCTCCTTGATCTCTCTCCTGGAGCCCTCCTTCTGTTCTCATCTGGACTGTTACACAGATTTCATCCTTCTATTATCTTGGAATTCCATTTGCTTTCTCCTTTGTTGGATTCTGTTTCCTTCATCTAGTCTTCTTTTTTCTTAGCTGATGTCTCCATTTTAGTGGCATCCCTTGACCAGTAGCTTTCTGTAGAGTACATGAGAAGTAACTTTGTGTGTGACCTTGCATGTCTAAAACGGTCTCTTCCCCCGACCCCGCCGCACACTGATGGATAGTTTGGCTGGGTATGGAATTCTAGGTGTTTTTCCTCTGAATTTTGAAGGCATTGTTTAATTCTTTCCTGGTGTCTGCTATCGTTGTGCAGTCCTGTGCCATTCTCATCCCTGATTCTTTGTATGTGATGTTTTATTTTTCTCTGATTTTTGTTTTGTTTTGTTTTTAGGACCTTTTCTATCTCTGGTTTGGAATTTCATGATGATGGGTCTTAGTGTGGATTTTAGCATGTATTCAGCTAGGGCTCATGTCTGGTACAGGGAAATTTTCTTGTATTATTTCATTGTTAATTTACTCCCTACTTTCTCTGTTCTCTACTTTTAGAGGGATGTCTCCAAAACTTTTGTGTATAGTGAACTTTATCAGTGAATGAAAGTGTTCTTCCTGCCTACTTAACTAGTTTCAATTATTCTCACCATAATGACTGTCACTGACTTTTTAACAAATCTTGTTTTTATTGCGGCAAAATATACATAGCAGAAAAACCACCATTTAATAATTTTTAAGAAAAGAGTCCAGTGGCATTAAGTGCACCTACGTGGTTGGTCAGCCACCACCACCATCCATCTCTAGAACTTTTTCATTTTCCCAAACTGAAACACTGTACCTGTTAAACAGTAACCTCCTATTTTCTTCTCCTCACAGCTCTTGGCAGACAGGCACCATTCTTCTTTCTGTCTTTATGAGTTTGACTACTCTGGGTACTGATGACCTGTGGAATCGATCATAAAGTATTTGTCCTTTTGTGACTGTCCTATTCCATTTGGCAGCGTCTTCAAGGTTCACCCATGTAGTATCATGTGTCAGAATTTCCTTTCTTTTTAAGGCTGAATACTATTCTGTCGTGTGCACGTACTACATTTTCTTTATTCCTTCATCCATCAGTGGGAACTTGGGTTGCTTCCATGTTTTAGCTTTTGTGAATGATGCTGCTATGAACATAGGGCTACAAATATATGTTCTAGTCCCTGCTTTCAGTTCTTTGGGGTATGTACCCAGAAGTGGAATTGCTGGATCAAATAGTAATTCTGTTTTGAATTTTTTGAGGAACTGGTATCCTTCCTGTTTTCCATACTGGCTGCACCATTTTACAATCCCACTAGCACTGCACAAGGGTTCCAATTTCTTCACATCCTCATGAACACTTTTGTTATTTTCTGTTTGTTTTTGTTTTTGTTTTATATAACAGCCATCCCAATGGATGTGAATGTAACATAATTGACTTTTGAAAGTACATGCTCACTTTTATGGAGTGCTATTTAAATAAAGTACATGACTTCTTTAATCCTTACACCAACTCTCTGAGGAAGGCAATATTACTACCCCCATTTTACAGATGAAAAAACTGATGCCCAAAGAGGTTAGGTGACTTGCCCAAGGTGATATAGTGAATAAGAGGCAGAGCTAGTGTTCCAGTTATCTGTTACTGCACAATAATATTCTGTTATATAATAGACCGTTGTTTCTAAGCCCACACAAAACTTAGGGGCTTAGAAATAATGGTCTATTATAATCTCTCACAGTTCTGTGGGTTGACTGGGCTCTGCTGGGTAGTTCACAAGTGTGTGTCTCACATGGTTGGGCCAGATGGTCACTGGAGCTGGAGTCAACTGAAGGCTTGACTGAAATGGACATCCAAATGGCTTCTTTATGCATTTGTTTGGTTTCTCCGTGTTCTTCCATGTGGTCTCTTCTCTCTTCTCCCTTTCCCTTCCCTCTCTTCCCCTCCCCTCCCCTCCCTTCCCCCTCCTTCCCTTGTTCTCTCCTCTCCTCTCCTCTCCTCTCCTCTCCTCTCCTCTCCTCTCCTCTCCTCTCCTCTCCTCTCTCTCTCTCTCTCCAGCAGAGAAGCCTGGACCTCCTACATGGTGGCTCTGGGCTCCGAGAGGCAGGCAGCAGAAGCTGCCAGGCCAGGTAAGGGCTGTGCTGGGCACTGGCACAGCATCACATCCATCACATTCAACGTAGTCACAGGATCCACTGAGATTGAAGGCAGTGGAGGAGGAGACTCCACCTTTCGATGGGGGAGCAGCAAAGCCATACAACAAAAGAGCATGTGGGATGGGCGGTGCTAGCATTACCATCCTTAGAAAATGAAACCTCCCACGGCCAGGATCTCAGCCTTCAGCAGTCTGGCTCCAAAACCTGCTTGCCTATCCACCATGCAATCCTGTGTTTCTGTTGCTTTATCTTTATTCTTGGGGTTATTAAAATTCTAAAGAATTAGAATCATTAAGTATCCTTAGTCCAGTGATTTTCAAAACCATTAAAAAAAGGTTGAGCTCTTTCCTCAAATGATAACTTACAAGGTAGTATGCTTATAGCAAATAAATTAAAGGCACAGGCTATGGAAGCTCACTGTTCTCCTTCCTTTTAAGCCATGTGATCTCAGGCAACTTATTTGACTTTCATGCACCTTAGTTTTCTTCTCTGTGAAATGGAAATAATAATAGTAATAATATCTACTACAGGACTGTGACAAGAAGTAGAAGAATTAGGATATGTAAGTGATGAGAATAGTGACAGACATATAGTCAGGGCGCAATCAATGACAGCTGCTGCCATTATTATTATTATTGTTATTGACTAATAAGTAATATAGGATAAATCAGGAGATGCTCTGAACTGGGAATTGGTAAATGAGACTTCTCTTTCTGTATTAGCTGTGTAGCCACTGAAATAGATAAATATACTCTTGGTTATGGATGAGACCATGTCATAGATTAAGGTCAGCCGCAAAGTCTTGGCAACTCCTCCCACTGAGAAGTAATTCCTCTCCCCTTGAATCTTGGCTGGCTTAAGTGACTTGCTGGACAATATTACAGGACGTGACAGAAGTGCTGTTAGGGGATTTCTGAGGTCAAGTCAGAAGAGGACTGGTAGCGTCCGCCCAGGTGGCTTGAATTGAATGCTCTGGGGAAATCCAGCCACCGTACAAGACACTCACCTACCCTGAGACCATCGTGCTAGGAGAAGCCTATACCTCTCAGAGAGGTCTTGGAGGATGAGATGTCACGTGGAAGGAGAGAAGCCAAGGAGCACCAAGGGGCCAGATATCGAGATGACAAATCCATCTTGGAAATGGGCCTTCCAGCTCCAGCCACCTCTGCTGACACCACATGGATCAGAGGTGAACCACCCAGTAGGTTCCTTCCTGAAGTCCTGCCCCACAGAATCATTGGCCAAATAAAAGGCTATTTCAAGCCATTAAGTCTAGAGGAAGTTTGTAACACTGCCATAGGTAACTGGAACAGGAAATATATCCAACATTGAATGTTTACATGGTAAGGTACTGACCCAGAGAGGAGAAGCAACCACCGGGGTTACCCACTAAGGACAGTTTGGTGTGAGAGTTAAAAGCGGGGACTCTGGACTCAATTGCCTCGGTTTGAATCTGAGTTCTATCATTTGCTAATTGAGCAAGATTCTTAACCTTGAATCTCATAATCCAGTTGTAATAATTAAATAGCACAGTACATTTGCAAATGAATGATACATAGTCAACACTCAATAAATGTCTACAATTATTATTACCAGTGATAACTGACAACAGGCCAGAATCCATATTCCCTGATTCCAGTCTAGTGCATTCCTGGGGAACCAATCTACAGTGGGTGTGTATGTGTATGAAATTAGAGCGTTTTCCACGTAGGCTTTGTTACTTCCTAGTTTGCATTTCCACAAGCAGGTTGCTTATCACTAAGCCTTAGTTTCCTCATCTGTAAAATGGGGATATTAAGAGTAGGGTTGTTGTACAAGTGAACTACAAAATGTACCGTTTTCCTATTAATATGACGTTGTGGATAAGGCAGGAAAACATGCCATTGCAGGAGACCTTGGAAGTTGGAAGTGTTATCTCAGAGTACAGAGAATGGACAACGTCCATTTGCCCTGATTTTTCTATTTTTAGAAAAGCACTTTTTATGTGAAGTGTCCAAAAAATTAGTTTCAATGATCTAGTTGGAACTCACCCGCAGTTTGATAAAAAATGTAATAGGAATCATGGACGGTGGGTTCATCATGATGACTGTGCCGTGATAGCATCTGTTACAGCTTCACTGAGAACCATTTTCAATATGACTCACACTTTCCCATGAAATGAAAAATTAATTAAAAAATTCCCATCCCAGATGCAGCCAGAAAAAACATTCCTGGAGCCAAAAACTGGGGAAAATACATCCAAAGTATATACAGGGAATGGTGCTCTTGTGGTTTTATATCCATGTCTGCTGTTGAAAATTTAGGCAGGAAGAGGCACATGGATATTTTTATTTATTACTAAATTTTAAAAAAAATCCAGAAAGTAAAAAACTCAAGAAGAAAAAGGAAGACAGAAACCCAAGGGTGCAGACATGAGATCCAAATCCATTCCAGCATAACTTCCTGTTTGCTGGCTTTTGACACAAAACAGAAGTCATTTTTCCTCCTGCTTGGAACTTTGCTACAGATACAGAGATTACTGAAGACAGCTGCGTGGGTCAGAACCAATGAGTGGACCCCAGATGGTCTCCCTGCACTGTTATTATAGTGGATGGTGGAGGTTTATTCAGTAAGACGTTCATGGCCAGTGTCCAGGACTAGCCACGCTCCTCTTCCTCCTTCCAGTCATGGAGTTTCCCAGAACAAGGGTGTGGCCAGGGCCCGGGGGCCCTTGCTTCTCTCAGGGTCACCTGGCCACAGGCCCTATTTCATTATTGGCAACCTCTGAACTGCCCTATTGATTCCTGAGCAAACATTAACCAAGGCCGCCATTTTGCCAGAACATGTTTTCCTATCAGAGAGAGGTGATCTGAAATAATCTTGCAATCTTTTGGGATGTACCTGGCTTGGGGCACCTGGGATGCTTGCATAAGCCTTTTGAAGCAAAGCCTTCTCTGTCCAGTGGGTCCATTTTATTTGTTCCCTTGTCCGTCTGTCCATTCATCCATCTTAAACTCTTTGTTTAGAAGCAGAACTAATGGAAGAGTACACTGAAGCCTGGCACTCTGTCCTGGTGGAAGTGGGGGTGGGAAACATGGACACCCCATCTCTGCTCCCATTGCTGGTTCCTGAGTCACCTCCACAGAACCCTCAGCTCTGAGGAGCACTACTTGAGAAGCACTGATCTTGGCCATTTGTCTAATCCTCAGCTTTCATTCCCAATTTTATTCCCAAATATCTATTTAGGTCCTTCTTGAACTCTGACCTGAACATCTAGGGGCCCATTGAACATCCCCCTGGATGTCCCCACAGCTACTCAAACACAACACTTCAAATGGAACCCACCACCTTCAAACCTCAATCCATATTGACCAAGCAATCCCTCTTCTACTTTTAGTTAGTGGTACCACTGTCCACCCCTTTGTCCAAGCCTGGAATTTAGACTGGTTCCTTACAGTATTTCTGGTACTTAGAAAGAAAAAATTTAAAACAAGTGGACTGTGAGCTCCGTGAAGAGATACAGAACTCATGCTTGGTGTGACTCTGTCTCATGGGGGGTCTTTGATCCAGTGACTAAAGTTTTGGGTCTGAAGCCAACTCTACAAATCTCTAACTATGATTTGCACAAATTACATAACCTTTCTCTGCCTCATTTTTCTCAATCACAAAATGAGAGAGTACTAACCCTGTTGGGTTTTTGAGGATTAAATGGCATAGTATTTGCAAATCCTTTAGTATAATACTTGGCATGAAGGAAATATTTGGTGAATGTTGGCTAAACCTTGTCATCCATTTCAAATCAACAATTCTAGCCAAATGTATTTCAACATTTATTAAATCCATCTCCTCCTCTCCATGTCTACCATCAGTGCCCTAATTCAGGCCTCTATACTTTTCTGACTGGACTATTTTAACAGCATCCTGCTCTGAACAGCCAAACTGATTTCTCTAAAATACATATTTGACCATCTCACCTCCCACTTCCTGTTTAGAACCTATCAGTGATTATCTGAGGCTTTTGGGAAAAGCTCCACCTCCTCAGCAAGGAGTATTAGGTCAACCATAATTACCAGGGGTGCCACTGCTATGTTCTCCAACCTCAGTACCCACACTCGATGCTGTCCTTCGCTTTCTCCCTCCTGTCCTTTCTCCCCTTTCTTCTCTCCTTTCCTTCCTTCTCTAGCTTTACCAAGGCCTTCAGTGTGCAAGGAGCTCTGCCTGGCACTGGGGTGTGATGGTGAGAGAAAACAGACAGTGCTTCTGCTCTCAGAGAGCTCATGTGATAGATAGGAATGCAGACATTGATGAAAGAATCATGAGACAAACATCCACTTGCAGCTGTGACAGTGCTACCTGGAGAGCATGAAGTGGTAGGGACATTTGACCTGGTAAAGATTATCAGGGATGGCATCCCAGAGGAAGTGTCCCTGCCTTGACTGAGGAGTTAACCAGGCAGAAGCAAAGGAGAAGGGGCTATGTGTGTGTGTGCACAAGTGTGTATGTGAGCTGTAACTTGAGGTACTGGCCACTTCTCTAAAGGCCAGCCCCAAAACTGAGTTCAGCCCCCCCAAACTCAGCTCAGCCTCCTTCTTCTCCTCTCCCCTCTGAGATCTCAGCCAGCCTTGTGGGCAGGTCTACCCATGTGATGGTGCAGAAGGGCAGGTCTGTCCTTGGTGATCCTCCCTTCAATTTAATACCTAGGCTCACCTCTACACTCTCAGAACAAAGACGGAGATTGAGAGTGCTGGCTGGAAAATCCATACCATGATGTAAACAACAACAAATAAGCATAGTTGATTGAAATTATCTCAAAAGTTGATTGAAATTATAGTTGATTGAAATTATCTCAAAAGTTTTCTGCATTGGTTGTTAAAAGAGAAATAGAGCCTGATTCTAGTAAAGGTGCTAAAGACAGATTTTGTTCAGTACTATTGCAATAGGGGAGAGAGGCTTCAGTAAAACTGAGGTCAACTTTACATACAGATCTATCTATCTGTCTGTCTGTCTGTCTGTCTCTCTCTCTCTCTCTATCTATATCTATCTACATCTATCCATCTACCCATCCACCCACACAGCTGGGGATTGATAGCCAGGTAGAGAGTGAGAGGGTGTCAGTGGATGGAAAGTTACTAAGAGGAGCCAGCACACATAGGGGGATTCTTGCTGAGTTGGCCTAACAGGGTTCTTGCTAAAGGCAAGTCAAGGACTTAGACATCCAAGGTGGAGGATGGGGAAGTTGATCAGATACCGAGGGTGATCAGTTATCAAGGGTGGTGGGATTCTTGCTAAGCTGACTTAGCAGGATGCTTGTTAAAACTGGCTTGGCAGGCTGAGGATAGGGCCCCGAAAGGAGGCCGCGTTGAGAAAAAGGCTCAGAGGAGCCTGTCTAAGTTGGGTCATGTGGAAAGTCTTTATCAATTTGATTGTTTTTTCCTGTGCACTCCCCTCTGTGCTGCCATTAAGGGTAACTGGAGTGTGAGAGAAAATTCACAGGGAGGTAGTATGTTTGCATCATGTACGGCAGTGTACTGAGTTCTGTTTCTCTTTAACCAAAGGTAAGAAGTCTAAGAATAGCTAGTGTTATTTTTATCAAGCGCATACTATATCAGGAACTCTGCCAAGCCTTATCTCCGCGAATCCTCATGCAATCAGGTGCTAGGATAGCACAAAGGTTAATCACAGACGTGGAACACAGCCGTGGTCACTTAGGGGCTGCTTTGCCCTGCAGTTTGGGTGCCATGTCCCCGTCATTTCTCTTGCTAGAGTGTAAGCACCTTGGATGCAGGACCCAAATCTCCAAGTGTTTCTGATACCAGTGTGGACACCTGGCTTATGCCTTGTACCTGCTCTCCTCCAGACAGCCAGACCGAGAGCTGGGCTCCCTCCACCCAGCCAGGGCCTTAACTCTGAATCAGAGGGAGACTTTTACCAAAAATGCCTGTGACAGTTATCCACATGTTTGCACATTCTGCTTTGTCCAAAGACATGACCTTTCCGAGTCCTCTGTCAACTGGGCATCAAGACAGTCATCAGAAAACCCTTTGTTCCTCCCGTATTCATGTGGTCTGGTGGTGGCTGCTGTCATACCTGGCCACGTAAGATGCCCAATGGAGATTATAGTTGAGATTCTCTCCTGGTAAGCTAATAAGCTCCTTGATTAAAAGGAGGAGAGGAGGATGCTGGAGGTGTAAATCTTAAGAGAAAATGCTTGGGGAGTGAGTGTTCTTCTGGGCAGCTGGGACATAGGGCAGCAGAGAACTATTTGGTCAGTTTCAACCATCTCTGCCAGAGCAGTGCAGGGAGACTGAGGAGTTTGGGAGCAAAAGCAGGCGGGAAGTGTCAGGGGACACCTTTTCCTCTCTGAAGAAGTGACATTTGATCAGAGACCTGGATGAAACCAGGGAGCAATTCATGTGTGTTCCAAGGGGGAGCCCAGGCATCCAGACAGTGGGAACAGCCAGTGAAATGCTCAATACCCACCTGCGGCTTGGCAGGCCCTCATTTTTCTACTGCTTGTACAATGCACATGAGGTTGGCATGGTAGACAGAGCCTAAGGTGATCCTCATATGCCCCACCTTCTGGAATGCATGCACTTGTATATTCCTCAACCCTGAGTGTGGGCAGGACCTGAGACTTGCTTCCATCCAATAGATCACGGCAAAGATGACATGGGAAGGGTGATGGGATGTCACTCCTGTGGTCACATTACATCATGGAAAACTCTGGCTAGAGTCACTCTGGCTCCCCCACTGCTTTGAAGAAGCAAACAGCCATGTGCTGAGAGAGCCTGTGTGTCAAACAATGCAGTCCTGCAACTAGAAGGAATTCGGTTTGCCAATGACCTGAGTGAGCCTGGGCGTGACTCCTCCCCATTCGAACTTTCAGATGACGACACCGGCCAGCAGACACCTTGATTGCAGCCTGGTGAGATCCTGAAGCACAGAACCTGGCTAGGCCACGTCTGGACGCCTGACCCATAGGAACTATGAGATAATAGATGTGTGTCGTTTGAAGTGGCTCTGTTTATGATAACTTGTTACGCAATAGATAACTCATGCAGTTGGTATTCTAGGCACTGAACATTTTCTTCCTCTCAACAGTGAGGAAAGCTGTCAGATGGCCCTAAGCAGGGAAGGGGACAGATGGTTCCAAATACTGACCACAACCCAGGGCCATGTTCTGGCTTTCATGAGCTCTGGGCTCGTTTGCCTTCATGGCCTGCATCCTCCACAAAACAAAACAAAACAAAACAAAACAAAAACAATAAAAATTATATTTTATGCCTGACTTGCTATAAAGATTAATATAATCCAGGCTGGGTGCCATTATTATACCTGCATTATTTATTTATTTTCCTTATAAAAAATTAAAAAACATTTTCATGAGCCCCTAAAAAAGTACCTTGGATCCCCAGCATATGCCCATGATGCCCGATGGGTGAATTGCCCTGGCCACCACCTCCTCAGCCAAATTCCAAAGTTGACCACTTTAGAATTTTCAGTTGATTGAAAAAGTAAAGAAAGATGAGATGAGAACAGGGTGGAGAATGTAGAAAATGAGGAGAAGAAATGGAGAACATTCTAGCTCCATAAATATTTACTGAATCTCTCCTGTGGGTTAAATGCTAGAGCTACTGAGGCCACACGGATGAGGGTGGCTCAGTTCTTACCTTCTGGAACATTCTATCGTAATAGTTGAAATGAGACAAGCACCCGGATGCTGCTAAATTAAGACAGAAGATGATAAGGGCCGAAAGAGAGAAAAGAGAATGAGCCATTCAAGGAAGGAGGAAATTCTGTTCCGGGAATTATTCATTCATTTGGTTGTCGGTTGGTTCATTTCTTTTTTAGGTCATGCGTGAGCAATATAAATGTCTGTAGGAAGTGTTCCTGACCTTGAGAAACTCACAAGCTAATGTGGGAGACAAATTTTTTGAGTACAATGTGGCAAGGGATATGATAAAAGCATGTTCGAGAAGGCTGTCTGGGTGTGAAACCTGGTTTTAGTGCAGGGTTTTTCAACCTCGGCACTATGGCCACTTGGGCCAGAAAAGTCTTTGTTATGGGGGTCATTCTGTGCACTGTAGGATGTTTAGCAGTGTCTTTGGCTTCTACTACTAGATGCCAGTGGTCTCTACTGGGTAAGAACCACTGCTTTAGAATTGACTGTGTGACGTAGGGTCAGTTATTTAACGTGTAGGGGTCTCAGTTTTCTTATCTAGAAAATAGGGACAAAATAGGACCTATTTCACAGGCTTAAATGAGATGATATGTGCAAAATGCTTAGAACATTGACTGGAACGTAGCAAGTCCCCAGTAAATGCAACTGGTACCATGGTTCCCCGAAAATAAGACCTAGCCGGACCATCAGCTCTAATGCGTCTTTTGGAGCAAAAATTAATATAAGACCCAGTCTTATTTTAATATAATATAAGACCTGGTCTTATGTAATATAACATAATATAATATAATATGATATAAGACTGGGTATAATATAATATAATATAATATAATATAATATGATATAATATAATACCAGGTCTTATACAATATAATATAATATAATTAATATAATATAATACTGGATCTTATATTAATTTTTGCTGCTAAAGATGCATTAGAGCTGCTGGTCTGGCTAGGCATTATTTTCAGGGAAACACAGTAATTGCTGTCACTGTTACGAAATAGGCTCTCGGACACGGTTAGGAATGAGCTAGAGCCTGCACTGCACAAAGATGTGGATGTTCAATTCATCACATGTTGATGGGCTTTGGGCTCTAAGGTCCATGCACGTTGACGGCATGAGTGAGAGAATGTTCTGGAGAGCCTGGATCGCCAAAGGAAGAAATCCGTGCTGGGAGTCAGGAGGTAAACAGTGACTTTGAAAGGTTCTGAGCTGTGTGTCGTGGGGAGTGGAGGTTTCTCAGGCCTCCACTCCCTGAGAAATACAGGGAGGCCCTTCTGCCTCCACTGAGTCACCAGAGAGGGGGTTTAGTTAACAGTTCCCTGTAAACCTCAATTGTTCAGGGCCACCCAAACCCCCCAAACCACACCATGTCCCCCCGCCCCCAGCAGGTAGCCTTGGAGTTCTGCCAGGAACGGGAGGCATTAGAGCATGGTGAGGCGGGTGCCGCTCCCTACCGTCTCCATTCTCCTTGTCTAGAGGGCCGAGCAGAAGGAGTGTTACTGTTTACAGAGAAAGTCAGCCTCAAGGATGTGTCCTGGACGTAACTCTAACTCTTCAAGAGAATGTTAAGGTCTGTCTTCCTGGGGGGTAAAAATGGCTACTGAGTCTATTTGCTCTTTGCAGAGTCTTATCCCCCCTTCACTGTTCAGTCTTTCCGTCTCGGTCCGGCTGGCCTGCTTCCTAGACCTTCCGTCACCACCCTAATCCCAATTCATAGTTTTTACACTTTGCTTGACTTATAATCCACCTGCTCCCTGACCTCAAGATCCAGTTTTTCTCAAAGCCTCCTCCCCTAGGAAGGCAAGTCACCTTTATGGAGGCCCGACCGTGTGCCAGGCCTTGGCACACCTGTGGTAGGCTGAACAATGCACTCCCTCCAGCCCCCAAGATGTTCTTGTTCTAATGCCTGGAATGTGTGACTCTGTTACCTCGCTGGCCAAAGGTAACACACTTTGCAGGTGTGATTAAGGGTACAGTCCTCGAGATGGGCAAGAATCCTGGACTGACTGGGTGATACTCCCTGGAGTGCTTATACATTTTACAAGGACTTCAGTGTCATGACTGGAGTCCTTATAAAATGGAGGAGGAGGGTCTGCGTCAGAGGAGATGTGATGACAGAAGCAGAAGTCAGAACGATTTAAAGTTTTAACGTTGGCCACCAGCCCCGGAAAGTGGGAAGCCTCTAGAACAGGGGCGTCCAAACTGCGGCCCGCGGGCCAACTGCGGCCCGCAATCCATTGTTAATTGGCCCGCAGCTAATTCCAAAAATATATTTAGTTTACTTAAATAAACCAGGTGAGGCAACACGTACTTCACCTCGAGTGAGTGGCCCGGCTGTGTGTGTATTTTACCACATAGGGCCCTTGGTAAAAAAACGTTGAAAGAAGTTTGGGCACCCCTGCTCTAGAAGCTAGAAAAAGCAAAGAAATGGATTTCCCTGGACCCTCCAGAAAAGAGTCAGCCTGCGGACACCTTGTTTTTAATGCTGTATGGATCATT
Source organism: Rhinolophus ferrumequinum (assembly GCF_004115265.2). Classification (NCBI taxonomy): domain Eukaryota; kingdom Metazoa; phylum Chordata; class Mammalia; order Chiroptera; family Rhinolophidae; genus Rhinolophus; species Rhinolophus ferrumequinum. The sequence goes on from NC_046292.1 coordinate 9,233,274, forward strand.
TCAGATTTCTGACCTCCGGACTGTAAGATAAGTCTGTGTTGTTTTAAGCACAGTTTGTGGTAATTTGTTACAGCAACAATGAGAAATTAATACACCATTTTGATATCACTGATGAGGAGACAGAGGTTCCAAGAGGATATGAGGTGGTTTGCTCACAATCACAGCGGGTGAGGGAGGCTCTGAGATGCAAACTGGTTTGACTCCAAAGCCATGTTTGTCTTGAGACACCAAACTGGAAGCGATCTTTCTCAGACGGGGTGGGAAAACCCAAACTGACAACAATGGCCGTGCCCCAGGTGACACCATGAAGTCTCTCACATGTAAAAAAAAAAAAAAAAAAAAAAAAAAAGCACATGAACAAACCGAGAACACTCAGATTTAAAACTCAAGTGTCAAAGCTAAAGCTAATTACAGAAGGGGACTTGCGTGTTTAGCATTCTTGGAAGTTTATGGGCTACGAGCATCTCTTATTTGGGCATGTTTAGAATACAGCCAAGGTCACAGCTTCAGTTCCTGTGTGGACCAGTGATGTTTGCTCTTTGCTAAGGGCTCCTGACTCTACTTTGCCTTTAAATATGAGAGTGCGTGCAAAATGGCTAATACATTGTAGGTGTGTAACAAACACACATCGTTTCTCCATCCAGCAAATCCATGTTTCCTAGACAACCAATGTGAGAGAGCCGATGGACAGATAGCATTTATCCTCATTAATATACTGGGGGGTGTCAAAAAAATGTACACAAGTGGACACTTTGGTCAATGTTGCTCAAGCAGTAGTTCACCATAATCAGAGGTGGCTGGACGCTGATGGTAACTACTCTGAGCACCTCTTGTAACTGCAGAAGTCAAATGTGACTTGTATTCATCTTTTTTTTATCGGTATATATTGAGTATTACAATGTCAATACAGTTTTTTCCTTTCTTAAAATGTGTATACATTATTTCGGCACCCTCTCTCTATATATTTACACACACACACACACACACACACACACGAGAGGTGTAAAGACCTATGTGTTCCAAACTGAGACTGTCCCCTTGTTAAAATCAGGTCTGGAGGCTGATTCTTCAGATGAAATAGTTGACACCTCCAGAACAATTGCCTTTAGAGTTGAAACTTTAGCCGCTACAGTCTTAATATCGCACCCTCTATGTAGAAGTATTTAAAAGCAAATTATGGTGGGACTTATACAGAGGTCGTCAAGTAGACAGCGCTTCTAGAGTGGAGGGTTTGTGTAAGAGGAGGGACGTGATAAATAAGGGCAGAGAGCCAGGTGAAGGTGTATTCGGATTTTGGTTGTATCGAAGGGGAGTGGGCCGTGGTGCTGGGCAGGGTGGGGGGACTGGGGAAGAGGGAGAGGGGACCCATCCATTGGTGGTTTTTCGCAGGCAAGTGACAAGGGAAAACGAATATGCTTTCAGATTTGATTCTGTGCTCCTGTGTGGGAGTAAATGGAGTCCGGTTCTCTCCTCCACACCATGGAGGCGGCATGATTAATGTATCCGTTAGGGCTATTTGGATGCAAGCAATAGAAACCAACTCGGCTAACTTAATAGAATGAATGGAATTAGTTGGAAGTATACATGACTAGCTCACAGGGTGGAAGGAAAAGCCGAAGAACGGACTTTGGGGAGAACAGAAACCACGGAAGCTTCTGGATGCAGGAAGCAGGAAGTGGTGGACACTCAGCTGTCCATCCAGGGTGCTGCCGCCAGGTGGAGCATCTCCAGCTATCTTCTGCCCTTGTAGTCAAATGGCCAGAAGTGCGCTCTGATTGGCTCACTTCCAAGTGGGGGGAGGGGGCGGAGGCGGCACCAAGGTGTCTTGATGGACAGTGATACCAGGGCTTCTCACCATGGGGAAGGTAATATATCCTCAGTGGAAAATCGGAGTACTGTTCTCAAATAGGCACCATCAACCAATATCCACCCTAACTGGCTAGCACACTTTGGCCAGGCCAACAGCCAGTCAAGTTCACTCTGCGACAGTCTCTCCTTAGACCCGGGCAAGAGAGACCCCTACCCAGGGCCCATGCCCTAGAGGGCCCTGCTGGTTGGAACCATCAAAACACAGACTTTGTTTATTTGTTTGTTTTGGTTTCGTAAGGAAGCGTTTTGAATGGTTAGTACCCATTTGAGCTAGGAAAGCTGGACAGAGCTTCCGAGGCCAGAGGATGTGGGACAGAGAGCACAAGTGTGTTGGGATGAGGAGACAACTGGAGGCCCAGCCTGGGGAAGCAGAGAAAACGGCAGTGCTTTCGTGGCAGGTGGCCTGCTCCAAACCACGTGACTGTGCTTGGCCATCCCCTTTGCTCAGGTGGTGTAATTTGTGAAGTATGTGCAACACCTGGACGTGTCCAGGCAGCAGAGGGAACCTGCACACTCAGCTCCCTGGGGAGCATGCCCAGGTCAATCCGTGTCCCAGGTTTGGGGGGTCTAGATGCCCCCAGGAGTCCGGGCCCCTGGCCCTGCATCTGTCCTGCTCTGTCCTGGTCAATCCTTACCACCACTCAAGCTCACCAGTGGCCAGTGAGGGGACAGAACATCTCTTTTAGCCTCCAGGTCAGGAAGGTGGGTCTTGGGGAACAGGCGGCGGGGCCCTGAATGGGAATGAGGGCGAGGCCCTGGGTGGATCTTAATTGTAACTTTTCCGTGTTTAGACATGGCGTGTATAGGGCTCCATTTGTACTCTTGTTCTCCGCTCTGCAAATGTCGTGGTGGGACCTACTCTAACAACACGACATTTTGGGTGGAATTTCATGGCATGTTGTGAAGAGCATTGCAAAATTCTCACCAGGGGCAACCATTCAGCATCGTCCTCCATTTCGACAGCATGGTAAAGCTCATGAAGACACATGGATGGCAAAGGGACAGAGGATTTTGGGGAGGAAACGAGCTAGGATGAATGTTTGCTGGCATAGCTTCGGCTGGCTCTGAAACCTTAGAACGGAAGATATAAGGCTTTCATGTTAACACACACACACACACACACCCATACCCATACACACACATACACACACGCACACAGCGTGAGAACAGGAAGAACAAACAGCATTTGGCGTAAAAGAGGCTGATGCATTTTGAAACAGGCACTGCCAAAAAGATTGCTCGCCTTTGAAAGCTAAAAGCACCATTTGAATCTTTTGTTTTTCTTTTGCTATCTTTCTAAGCACACATAAGCTACCATCATCCTAAAATCCTGGGCCAAATCAGAAATGCATTGAAAAAGAAAGCCCCCGGAGGAAAACGGCTTCAAATAGCCCATGGAAGAACAAGTCTGATCTCCCAATTACTTCAGCAGTTTCCAGCCTGGTTCCTAATCCACACTGCACCCAACTTGGTTGAGAATCGATACATAAGAGGTGGGCTTGGCGTTTTCCTGGCGGTCTACAGCTCTGCTGCAAACATGCTAGTGGCTCATCTCAAAGCAGGGAGGGAAGGGGGTGTTGGGGCCTCATTCCTGCTTCTGGGAGGTCGGGGTCATTTGCCCAATGACGATTCCCTTTACTTTTCCAGGCAGGAGAATGAGCTGTTCATATCATGGTTAGAACAAGTTTCTGGCCCCTTAACCGTCAGAAAAACAACTGCCTTGCAACAGGGCTCTGAGCTGTCCTCCAATTGCCTTCAAGTTGCATTCCTCCACTTGCGTCCAACGCTGGAGGTCCCTGGAATTGCCGGGCTCGTTGGGTGAATATCGGTAATCAGTGAGTGGGAGCTTCATGGCGCTGCCCTTACCACCTCCTTACTGGTGGTTGTTTTGCAGCAAAGAAGATGGCAGACAAAATTCTGCCACATGTGCACAACTCTTAGCCATCAGGCACAGAAACAGTGAGAACTGTGCTAAGAGCTCACCGACGTCCTTGCCTTCTGCCTTCTGAGTTCCAATAGGGACCTTGCATCAGTGTCCCTCCTGAGTGGAAGAAGCGGTAATTCTGATTCAGCTTAAATGTCGTTTGCCCTGAAATACAGTCCTTGAAATACCTGTCTCAAGAAGCACGCACCCCACCCCCTGCCCCAACCCCTGTTACTGGGTGGCAAGCACTTTACCCAGTTTTATGTCCTCCGTATTGCCAAACCCACTAGCAGTGTGACCCTTTGCTGAGGGTGAACCTCGGGAAGAGCTCACCCCAGCTTGGGAGGAGGCTTGGGGTCACTTGGCAGTGTTGTGTATTTGTTCACTTTTTCTCCCTTCCCCCACCCACAAAAAGAAAGCAAGAGCCATGAGCCTAGGGACCAGTCTGTCTTGTTGACTCTTGTATGCCCAGAGCCTAGCACAGTGCCTGGCCTACGACAGGCACTGAGTACGTGGTTGTTGAATGAATAACAGAACTCTTTCACATTCCTAGCCTTTGCTGGTTTTACTGTCTGGGCATGAGGTAGAGTGTGACACTTGTCCCCGTCCTTTGGGCAAAGAGATGAAGAGCAATTTCAGCGGCACCTGTGGGGAAAACTGAGGCTTCAAAGTTATTTCATGGCACTTCCTATAATTGGAGGACTAGAACCAATTAAAAAAACTAATTGGAAGCTTCTAACATGCAGCCAAGTAAGGAAACCAAGTAAGGCCTAATTCTTTGGTGAATTTCTGTGGCTTGAGTAGGATGGAATGGTGGTATCTTTGGCTGGCAGGTGGGAGAGAAATTTGAGGGCTTCAAGGACCATCCCTGCCCTCCCAATCCTGTTATAAATGTAGCTGTCTTTTCCCGACCTTAGTCTTCAAGGTTTCACATCTGACCAGACATGGGGAAGTGAGACACTGCTAAGTTCTCAGCCACGGTCTTCAGCTAATGGTCCACCGGTGGTTTTCCTGATTGACCTAAGAGCTGACTTGTGGCAACAGGGCGGGATGGAATGTATGAGTAGATCTCTAGCTGTGTTACACGTGTGCCTTCATCTGCTAAACGTGGTGGGGGACGGTTTGTCTCTCAGGCAGGTCAGGTGGAACGATTATACAATGTTAGTAGCTGGGTTCCATGATGGAAGGTGCTCGTTCTGTGATGACATCTTCCGAAACAACTACGATTATCTCATAGAACAGGGTGGTCAGAAGTCTTTAAAGCTGGACAGCATGCACAGCATCCCCGGACTCGGAAAGCTTTTACTCAGGCTATGAAAGGAAGACCTGTTTACTTCCAAACCCTTGTAACTACAAGTATCAAGTCATCTCTACTGTACAAATGAAGCCGGATGATAGCAATCTGTTATCGGGGCCACGTCTGCATTACCGGGAAGGTTTCGTGGGCGTTTGGAGAGGCTGCAGACCTCCTTGCAGCCAGGTGGAAATGTTGAAAGCCTCGTACGTTCGGTCTGGCATACTTGTACCTCATCTTTTTAAATCTCTAATTTTTTATTTCTGAAAAATGTGCCGTGGACGTCTTGAAAGGCAGGGGACTAAGAGAAGGGAGGAGAGGCTTTTTGGGGTTTGCCATGACTGGCTGTTTATTCCTTATTGACCTCAACCCACGGCCATCCTAAGAGAAAGCTGGGGAACCCCATAGAAGTTTCTGTCTCCTGTTGCTCTCTGTGTGTGATTAAGAAGGGAGGAAAGAAGGAAGAGAGATGGAAAGTGCCAGTGAAGGGCTTAAATTATTTTTTATTTGCTTATTTTGAACACAAACAAAAACTGTACCTTCTTATTGCAGAAACAGCCTTATAGTGGTAAAGGATGTCACAAATTTATCAATTCATATAGAAAGGAAAAGCATTCGGGCACACCCTGATCAGAAAATTATCGGAAATTCAGTACTGGTGAGATAACAGTCTTTTATTCGCAAGGATAATCTGAAGGCAGACAAGTTGTGCAACGTTCGTAGGGCAAGACTTTAGGATTTAACGGTGAGGATAGAAATGGTACCTCCTTCCCCATCCCACTGTAAAAAAGTCACATCTGCAGCTCTTTGGCCACCGTTATTTAATAGAACTAATGGTTGATGTTAAGCGTCTTAAATAATTGGGAACTCACCATACATAGATGTGCTTGTTCAAAATCTCACGCTTCTGTACACGTCTTGCTTTCTTGAAAGACTGTGGGCTGTGCATGTTATTTTAACTCTTTTGCTGCGACATTCGGATATATTTTCTTGTGGTTTGCACTATCAACAAGAAAGATGGTTTGCATGCCATATCGTGTAACATTTTGTAATAAATTTTTTACGTCATCAGTGTCATTAGATTCTAATTTATCTATACTTAAGTCTAATTGATGCCACTTACTATGCTTTGAGTATTTTTTGCTAAAATTCAATATAATGGTAAGTTGATTACCATATAACAAAGTTTTAAAATAAAAATAATGTCACTTATGCACAAAGTAGCTCAAAGTGTTATTAAATACATAAAATAGTCAAAATATCAACTTTTTATTTTTTGGGGGGGATTTTTGACATATTTTGAACAAAACTTGAAATCAATTAACGCAGTGAAAGAATTCAGGCACTTGGCTAATAGCACCAATGTTACTGAACTGTGCTAGAGCCACGTAAACGATAAAAGCAGCCGTGGCCCATAGCTTATCTGAATGACACAGATACTCAGAAAGAGGTGTCATCATCCTGCTGTGTAGTGGAGGAGGATGGAAGAACAGAGAGGTTAAGCAATCTGCCCAGATCACACAGCCAGTAAGAGGCTGAGTTAGGATTTGAACCTGAGTCCCCTGACTGCAGCCTGAGGGAAATTTCTGTTTCCCTGTGCCGAGTCTCACAGGCCTGAACCCCACCTGTGGGAGAAGCTTAGGGTTTCTTTTTTTCCCGGGACCCAGTTGAAGTCACATGTACAGTCATATAATAGAAGAAGGGGGCCAGGCACAAAGCAGTTGTAGAAAACGGACTCAGGATCCAGAGTTTAACTGCCAAGGTCACTCTTACGTGCACGTAAAGGATCTCAGATGAAAGCAAATGGGGATTTATAGTCTGTTTTCGGAGCCAGTAGGTCATGACTGCCTGATGTCTTTGCTCCAGACGCCCTGCACTGGAGTTTGTGGACTGGATTCCTGTGTGCTGGCTGGTGGCTGTGAGGGAATGCCGGCTCCTGACCTCCAGTCCCCAGCCCCCTCTCCCCAGCCCTGGCTCTGTTCTGCGCCACGGGGAGCCTCCAGCATAGTACAGAGACATCCAAACCTGAACGCTCATGGTCTGTCGACATCCTCTGCAAACCACCACCCTTCACCACCAGGCTGGGGGGATGGGTACACACCAGCGATGTGACCCTCTCCTGAGGGTGAATCTCGGAAAAAGCCTGCCCCAGCTTTTTGTGGGAGGAGGCTTGGAGTCATTTGGCAGGAATTCTGATGTCCCAGCTACTTGAAGGTCTGGACAGCTGGGGGCTGTGGGCTCTGCGTGGGGACATCCCCACAGCCTGTGGACTCCTTGCCTTGTGGGGAGAGGGTTTTCCGCTGGGGGAGGACCACAATAGGGCTCTCTCTATAGTGTGTAGCCCACGGTGGGGCCCCTCTCCCCCAGGTTTAAGGGCAGAACTGTCTCAAATGTCTCCGGGGGCTTCTAAGCGTTATTGAGGTGCCTGAAAGAATCCCAACTGAATATCACAGCAGTGGACTGAGCCGTGTGTATGGAGCTGCCGGCCAGCATTTGTTGCTGGCTTTCTTTGTGTCTTTGGACAAATTGCTTCTCCGTGGGCCTCAATTTTCTCATTCATGACATGAAGGTGTTGAGCTGGGTCATCTGTATATGCCTTTCCATCCACTGAATCTTTCCATCACATTTGCTTTCCTTTGCATCGACTCATGATAAACTTTGATTTTGTGCAAAAGTTAGGAGGGAAAGTCATTTTAAATCTTTTATTTTGTTTCTTATTTGAGACCAGATTCTTCATCTTTGTGGTCACTAAGGGCGAGAAAGTTGGGGTGGGGTCATGCCAGGAATGAAATATTTGACTCATATTGTTAATTACTTGTACTAAGTGGTTGTGTGATGGGAAATCTGAATAGAAACCCTTTCTCTTCTCAGTCTAATGCTTAATTCTGTGAATAACAGAAATCCTCAGCTACAATCACAGTTCATTTACATGATAATTTTAATTTTATTTACCACGTGGTGTCCCTGCTGAAATATACATAAGTTAAACCAACTGCAGCCTGGGTTCTTTCTGCAGCAGCTGGCAAAACTCACTCTTGAACTAATGGCTGGTTCCTATGATTTATTTCTCCTGTGTACCACCTTTGTTGTGAGAGAGGAGAGAATGAATTTCTTCTGAAGTCGTATTAATCTACCTCTGCACACATCAAGGTACAGAAAATAAAACACTCGTTGAGAATTTTGAAGCAGTACAGACAAGGGCTGGGAATTGAACATAAAGACGGTAGAAGGAATTTTGAACTTAAAAAACATAAAAACCCCAAAAAACTGACGTGGGTAGACCTTTAAAAAAAATAACCAAAGCTTTTGGACCCAGGCGAGCTCAGAACAAAAATGGAAAGTTTCTTTACAAGTGGTTGTTTTGCCCTTTCCCAGGGAGCAGTCCTGTTGGAAAGTGACCTACCCATGACAGGTATAATTGATATTTGGGCTGAACGGTTCTCTGTTGAGAGGCATCCCTGTGCACTGTAGGGTGTTTAACAGTGTCCCTGGCCTCCACCCACTAGATGTCAGTAGTTGCCTGGAACGCATTGAGTTGTGACTCTTCCCCCTACATTCCTGTATTAGAATCCTGACCCCTAGTATCTCAGCATACATGTTCTGACAGTTAAGTTCGCAAACTTGTTGCAATGCTGTCGCTAACTTTCTTTTTGCTATCAGAGGGATTATTCCTTATGAATTTGTACCAACTGGACAAACGGTTAACCAAGTGTACTATTTGGAAGGGCTGAAAATCCTGCGTGAAAAAGTTAGACGACCTGAACTTTTTACCAACAATTCATGGCTCTTGCATCACGACAATGCACCAGCTCACATGGCACCATCTGGGAGGGAGTTTTTAGCCAGTAAACACATAACTGTATTGGAACACCCCCCACCCCCACACTCACCTGATCTGGTCCCTAAAGACTTCTTTCTTTATCTGAAGATAAAGGAAATATTGAAAGAAAGACATTTTGGTGACATTCAGGACATCAAGGGTAATATGACAACAGCTCTGATGGCCATTCCAGACAAAGAGTTCCAAAATTGCTTTGAAGGGTGGACTAGGCTCTGGCATCAGTGCATAGCTTCCCAAGGGGAGTACTTCGAAGGTGACCATAGTGATATTCAGCAATGAGGTACGTAGCACTTTTCCTAGGATGAGTTCGCAAACTTCGAATGGCCTTATTTAGAAATCAGTTCATTGCAGATGTGATCTCAACCAGTTAAGATGAGGTTATTAGGGTACCTCCTAATCCAATATGACTGGTGTCTTTATAAAAAAGGGGAATTAGGACACAAACAGGCCCCCCAGGGAGAAGGCCAAGTGAAGATGAAGGCAGAGATCAAGGTAATGCTTCACCAAGTCAGGGAAAGTCAAGGATTAGCAGCCAACGGCCAGACACTCAGAGGCAGGCGTGGAACACATTCTCCCTCACAGCCGTCAGGAACCCACCCTGCCAACGCCTGGATGTCGGACTTCAGGCCGCTAGAACTATGAGACAACCAATTTCTGTTGTTCAAGCCACTTGGCTTATGGTACTTTGTTACAGCAGCCCTAGCAAACTAAGACACACACCCCAGTTGTGACAACCCCAAATGCCTCCTAACATTGCCAAATGTCCTGTGGGGGCAGAATTGTCCCTGCTGAGAGTCTCTGGGGTATGTATTATCCACAGTGCTTTCAGCCGACCATGCGGGCAAGTTGAGTAGTTGTGACAGAGAGTGTGTGGCTTGCAAAGTCTAAAACATTTACCATCTGACTCTTTACCAAAAAAGCTGGCTGACCTTCACTGGAAAACTATCCCGGGGCAACCCGAAAGTTTGCTGTGGGGTCTGTAGGCACACGGAGCTCATTCTGGGGCTGCAGAATTGGTCCATGCCCTGCAGAAGCTGGAACTCACAGTAAGGGTACTGCTGTCAGGGAAGGATAGCGGCTTGCCCCGGACACAGCTGGCCAGGGGTGCATGTGGATCGGAGTCCATCCAGGTCTCGTGACCTAGAGGCCTCGTTCTCTGCCCTTGTTCCCTTTCCTGCCCCTCGCGCTGCTAGTCGGCTCCCTTGCCCAGAATGGACATCTTTTGTTGGACTGGTTGCTTCCTTGTTCCAATTAGGGATTCCCCAGGTTTAGCCTTTGTGTTACATGGAGCTTGAGGCTGTCCCTTCATGGACTTTCTTCTCTGCAGTTTTGTGGTCCCAGCTGTGCGATGGGCTCACTACTGCAACCTTCCATGGAGTGCTGAAATGCAGGTGGTGAGAACCTCCTCTCCTCAAAATGCCTTCAGCAGGAAATGCCTGGAAAGGCTGTGTGTGCCGGCTGCGAGTCATGAGAGGGGTTTTACCGACCCTATGGCTTTGGACAGTTCAACAATCCACCTTTGAGCTGGGTGCTCCTGCTGCAAGACCCACATGTCACTCAAAAGGTCTGCAGCATCATGTCCTGTCTCTCTCGGGCCCTCAGCCCCCTGCTCAGAGCAGGGCAATTTAAAACTGTCCCTCATTCCCCGGCATTCCCCGGGGTTACCTTGCTTTTCAGACCTAGAAAGTCCACGCTGTACTGCTTCTTTCAGGCCCTGAGGTGATACTGAAAAGTTTTGGGGCAAGAAAACGAAACCAGTAAAGCTGGTACAGACAATTGTTTGGGGTTGAATGTGTTCCCCTGCAAAAGATATGTTGAAATCCTAAGCCCTGGGACCTGTGCATGTGCCTGATTTGGAAATAACAATCTTTGAAGATGTGCTCCAATTAGGAGGAAGTCATTAGGTGGACCCTAATCCAATAGGAGGAGTGTCTTTATAAGAAAAGAGACACAGAGACAGACACACGGGTAGAAGGCCACGTAAAGATGGAGGCAGAAATTGGAGTCATGCATCTAGAAGTCAAGGGACACCAAAGATTGCTGGCTGCCATCAGCAGGTGGGAAAGGGTCATGGAACTGATTTTCCCTTTGAGTGTCCAAGCAGGGACCAACCCAGGTGACACTTTGATTTCAGACTTTTAGCTTTCAGAACTGTGAGAGAATAAACTTCGTGGTTTTAAGCCACCCGTTGTAGTATTTTGCTATGGCACTTCCCCCCCCACCTCTTAAAAAAAGTAATATAACACTTATGGAAGACATGAACTTTTGTATCTTATACAAAAGTACTTAGCAATCCAGTGGCTTTGAAGTCAGGACACGTTGGTGGCTCCTCCTGTCTCTTGCACATTCTCGCAGCACCCCGTGTTCTGTCTTCCTAGCAGTTACCACAATTTGTAATTATATGTGTCTGTGTGATTATTTGATCACCTGCTTCTCGCACTAGAGGTGGAGCTCCGTCCACAGCAAACAGCAGGTATTCAGTAGGTATTTGTTGAAAGACCTTTGGACAAGTTATTTATCATTTCTGAACCTCAGTTTCCCTATCTGGAAAATAGAAACGTGAATAGTACCTACTTCACTGATCATTGTGAGAATGAAATGAGATACCACGTGTGTAGCACAAGGCAGGGAGCTGGCAGGAATGTATTTTCTGCTTGACTCCTTTCCTGTATCTTTCTATAAAAGCCTTGGTGGCATGTAGAGCTTTGGGCACATGTCCCTGCTCTGAATCCTGGCTCAGCACACAATCAGCTGGTGTCACTTGTGTTGACAACCTCAGGTAACAATTTGTCATTAACAGCTACAGTTGAAGTTTGACCCCCCCACAGAGAAGGTTCCACGGTTTCTAAGACCTCATCGGTAAACAGCCCTGAAGATACAGAAAGAACTTTCCTTGAAATTGCCATTAAGACCATGCTTGTCACCCTGGGGAAAGCTAATGGATAGAAACATATTGATGTGTTAACAGTTTGAGACCTTTCCTCTAAGAAAACCTTTTAGCTAGCTAAGGTTCATTCACCTTAATTAAAAATTATCCAATGGATACATCTCTTTCCATCGCTCTGTGGACACACATAGAGTTTTCTTTTTTAAGGACATTAAAAAACTCATCCTTTTCCAAATAAACCCTTTGTTTGCTTTATTAAGCAGAAGAGCCTGCTGGCTATTAGTTGTCAATCAAATGTGTTCATTGGGCTGGCCCGGTGGCTCAGGTGGTTGGGAAGCCGTGCTCCTAATGCCGAGGTCGCCGGTTCGATTCCCACACGGGCCAGTGAGCTGCGCCCTCTACAGCTAAGATTGTGAACAATGGCTCTCCCTGGAGCTGGGCTGCCGTGACCTGCTGCTGTGAGTAGCTGGTGGCCAGCATGAGCGGCCAGCAGCCAGTGTGAGCGGCCGGCAGCCGGCGAGAGCTGCCATGAGCGGCAGACTGACGACTGGCAACCGACTGCCTCCACCGGGGGAGCGCAAGACTCAAAATACCAGCATGAGCCAGGGAGCTGGGTCCTACACAACTAGACTGAGAAACAAGGGCTTGAACCGAGTGTGGGGGGAGGTGGAAAGAGGGGGGGGAAATGTGTTTATTAAAATGGCGTTGCCCAAGCACCTCTAAAACTCAGCCTGGCATTTGGGGCCCCATTGAAGGTGGCCCTGAATTAAAATACGTTCTCCACAATATGACCACTTGGTACCACCCTGTGACACAACAAAGAAGACTTAACATTGAGTGTGGTGCCTAGATATTGCACATCTCTTGTTTTTTTCTGATGACTTATATTCTTAAAAGGATTTAAACCAGGGGTACCGCCCACAGTTCAAATCCCGTCCTCCACCTGTTTTTGTCTGAGCGGTGAGCTAAGAATAGTTTTACATTTTTAAATGAGTAAACATGATCAAAAGAATAATAGTGTTTCATGGCATAAGAAAATTATGATATTGAGATTTCAGTGTTCTTGAATAGAGTTTTATGGGGATGCAGCCATCATTATTCATTTATTTGTTGTCTGTGGCCCACCTCTGATTGAAATGACCACAGTGATGCCTGAGATTAAGAACACACGCACACACGCACACACACGCACACACACGCACACACACGCACACACATGCACACACGCTCTGTCTCTTCTACCATCTCTCCGATAGAGCTGCCTGGGCACCAAACACTCCACGGCCCGTTTCTCCCTTGGAGTGGTAAAGCAGGGTTAGCAATAACGCAAACTCATCCGTGGTCTTGTGAGATGTGAGCCTTATGTAGAGAAGTTGGTCCTCGAGATGTGGGGATCCACGTCTGCCTTTCAGTGATGTATAACTCTCCCAGTCCCTTCTTACATGTCCTTGTCCTGAAGGGGGAGAAAACCAGCATTGCCCCATGCGGTCCAGGAAAGGGGGAGCGAGGACTGGAATGTAAGAGGGGCCGACTGTGGGCAAATGACCGTGAACTCCCCTCCTTGTCGTCTTTCGAGAAGGGCCAGGGTTAGGGTACACTGGCTCCTTACACAACTGTCCTGAGACCCCCATCAACCCCTGGCTGTGTCCTATGGAGAGAGTTAATGTTGTGTTCCCGGCATGTGCTGAGAGGAAGTGCTGCCCGAGGCGGGGTAGGGGTGGGGGATAACAGAATCGCAGCTGGTGCCACAGTAACTGAATCTTGGACCAACTCTCAGCAACCTGGTGAGGCAGGTGATGTGTTTTTCCTATCGAGCTTTTGCCACGCCCTGGAGCTTGTACCAGCTAAGCTCCTTGCTTTTTCTTGTGCTTTCCCAGCTGACCTGAGGTCCAGCTGTCCTGGGGACCAAACCGAATTGCCCTCTTAGTTCTTCTGTGTGTATAGCATTTTCTCACAGTTATTTATTCGACATGACCATGTGGTAAACAACATCGATGGGTAGGATATGGATATGTTTTACTATAAAACCCATGTGGAAAGCAATATACCTTAGAAACTGAGTGCGCTCTGGGATCAGCCACCTAGAGTCAAATGCTAGCTCTGCTACTTGCCAGCCTTGTGCCTTAGGCACCTTTACTATCTCTTGGAACCTCTCAGTTGCCTCTTCTTAAATGTGGAATAATGAACAACATGTCATAGAGGCTTTGAGGAGGAAGTGATTTGTGAACAAAGAGCTTTTCTATCAATTTGTCCTGGAGTGGGAAAACTCTGAGCAAGTTAGGATGGTGACAGGAGCTATCTCTGCCCTTCCCTGGGAATGCATGTGTGTCATGGCCTTCTTCCGAGCCCAGGATGACTGGAGTGGCAGCTTTCCCTTAGCCTGCTGACTCACTCACACTGTCACTGGGGGCTGACGTTGGCCCAGATGTTGTTTTCAGCATTTGTCTTCCTTTCCCTTTATCTTTATGAAACCAAGTAGTCCTCCTACCCTTTCTTTCATTTAGCCAATATTTATTCATCACTCACTGTGTGTTGGATTTGACTATTACCTGTGAGCAAAACAGATGTGGTCTGTTCTACAGTCCATTTGGAAACAGACAGACATTAATCAAACATTGTACACAGATTCACAGTTTTAAACACCCATCTGGCTGCAATGAAGAGAATGAATGGAAGGCAACGATGGAGGTGGGGAGCCCCCTGAGGAGGCTACCAGCGCCCCTCAGGAGTGAGATGATGCAGGATTATACTGGAGCTCGGTGGCAGGATGGAGAGGAGTGGCCATGTCTGGGAATGCTCAGATGGTCAAATCAGGAAGGTTGTGGTAGGGGTTGGATGTGGAGACAGAAATGCTGAGGGATGACCCTCTGGTTGCGGGATTGTGGCCATGAAGCCCAGGAGAAGGCCAGGATGTGGGCAGAAAATATGCCTGCCGTTTGGATACCCAGGTTGTGTGCTAGTCAGATGTTAGCTATACGGACCTCAAAAAAATTCTCTGCTATTTGGCCCCTTCAACCTGATGACCATGTAGAATTAAAAACACACATTCCTAAATCTCCTGGGCCCACATGTGTACACACAGGTGTGGGTTACACTTATCCTCCAGGTGCTGTGCACGTGAAAACGATCAATCATTGTCGGCTCGGTGGCGAGGGCAGTGGGGGGAGCACTGGCCATCACGGAGCAAGTAAGTTGGATCCTTACAAGACGAGAGGTTCCCTGGAAGCTCTGAGGCATCTTCTCAGTCTCCAAGATGATCCCCGGGTTCTTTCATTGAAAGAGGCCCAATACTCGGGGTGCACTGGGATTCCCTGGAACCAACAGTCACATCGATGCCGCTGAGTTTGCCATCATGTTAGAACAGATCATTCATCCCTGAGTCCCCCAGTGGGTTAAACGCACTACGTTATTCTGCTCTCACTGTCATTAGGTAATTCTTAGCAAATTGGACTATGTTTTTTTTTAGTGTATTTTTTGTCACTTTTACTGAGGTGTAATTTACATACAACAAATGCATCAACTTTCAGCGTATCATTCAATGGGTTTTGACAATGTGTCTGGTCTTGAAACCACCACAATTGTGATGTAGAATATTCCATGCCCCTGAGTTCTCACGTGCCCCTTTAACAGTCAGTCCCTTCCCACTTCTCCCAACCACTGACAATACTTGATCTGTTTTCTAACACTATGGTTTTGGTCTGTTGTAGAATGTTTATAATTGACATCACGTGGTGTGCACACTTTGATGTCTGGCGTCTTAGACTCAGCCTAATTCTTTTTGAGAGTCATTGTGTTGTATGAATCAGTCTTTTGTTCCTTTTTCCTGCTAAGTAGTATTCCATTGTATGGCTATACCACAGTTCACAACTGATGGGCGTTTGGGTTCTTTCCGGTTTTAGGCCATTGTAAATAAAGCTGCTGTGGACAGTAACATGCTAGTCTTTATGTGGAATGACATTTCTCTTTAATAAATACCTACATGTGGGATTCCTGGCTCATAGGGCAAATGTGTATATAACTTTGTAAGAATCTATTAACCTGTTTTCCAGAGTGGCTGTAACATTTTGCCTTCTCCCTCAGTAATATACTATAATTTTAGTTTTTCCATATCCTCTCTAATACTTTTTAATTATGGCCATTAATTATGGCCATTCCTAAGTGTATAAAGCAGTATTGCGTAGTGGTTTTAATTTGTATTTTCCTAATGATTACTGGTGTTGACCATCTTTTTATATTATTATTTGCCATCTTCTGTATATTTTGGTGAAGTATCTGTTCAAATCTTTTGCTCATTTTTATTGTTTGTTTTTTTACTCTATATTATTGAATTTTAAAAGGTCTTCATGAATTCTAGATACAAATCTTTTATCAAATACTTTTTGTAAATATTTTCTCCTAGTCTCTGGTTTGCCTTTCATTTTATTTTACCAGGTCTTTTTTCAGTTTTTATTTATTTATTAAAAAATTAAAAAAATTGATGTCAGGTAGCATGATACTTCCCACTTCTTTCTTATTTCTCAAGATTGCGATGGATATCCGGGGTCTTTTATGGTTTTATATAAATTTTAAAATTATTTGTTCTAGTTCTGTGAAAAATGTTATTGGTAATTTGCATTGAATCTATCTATTGCCTTACGTAGTATGGACATTTTAGCTATATTAATTCTTCCTGTCCATGAACATGGTATATGTTTCCATTTATTTGTATGTTCTTTAATTACTCTTTTCAATGTCTTACAATTTTCTGAGTATAGGTCTTTTGCTTTCTTGGTTAAATTTATTCCTAAGTATTTTATTGTTTTTGAAGCAATTGTAAATGTGATTGTTTTCTTAATTTCTCCTTCTGATAGTTTGTTATTGGTGTATACAAATGCAACTGATTTCTGAATATTAATTTTGTATCCTGCTGCTAAATTCGTTTATCAGTTCTAACAGTTTTTTGGTGGAATCTATGGGGCTCTCTATGTAGAGTATCATGTCATCTGCAAATAATGACAATTTTACTCCGTCCTTTCTAATTTGGATGGCTTTTGTATCTTTTTCTTGCCTGATTGCTGTAGCTAGAACTTCCAGTACTATGTTGAATAAAAGTGGTGAAAGCAGGCATCCTGGTCGTGTTCCTGATCTTAAAGGGGCATGCTTTTAGCTTTTCTCCATTGACTATGATGTTAGCTGTGGGTTTATCAAATATGGCCTTTATATTTTTCATATATGACCTTTATGTTGAAATATGATCCCTCTATTAGCACTTTGCTAAGAGGTGTTTTTTTTTTTTTTATCAGAAATGGGTGCTGGGTTTTGTCAAATACTTTTTCTGCATTTGTTAATGTGACCACAAGGTTTTTATTTTTCATTTTGTTAATGTGGTGTATTATGTCAATTGATTTGTGAATATTGAACCAACCATGCATATCAGGAATAAATCCCAATTGATTGTGGTGTGTGATCTTTTTAATGTATTGCTGAAATTGATCTGCTAATATTTTGTTGAAGATTTTTGCATCTATATTAATTAGGGATATCAGCCTATAGTTTCCTTCTTTTGTAATATCTTTGTCTGGTTTTGAGATCAGGGTAGTACTGCAAGGCTATAGCAATCAAAACAGCATTGTATTGACATAAAAACAGACACATAGATCAATGGAACAGAATAGGGAGCCCAGAAATAAATCCATGCCTCTATGATAATTTAATTCATGACAATGGAAGCAAGAATTTTCACTGGGGTAAAAACAGTCTAATATTTAATAAAGGATGCTGAGGAAACTGGACAGATACATGCAAAAAAGATGATACTGAATCATCTTCTTAGGCCATACAAGAATAAATTCAAAATGGATTAAAGACTTAAATATAAAACCTGAACCATAAAACTCATATAAGAAAATATAGGAAGTAAATTCACAGACATTGCCCTTAGTAATATTTTTACTAATATATCCCCTCAGGCAAGGGAAGCAAAATAAAAAATAAACATGTGGGACTACATCAAATTAAAAAGTTTTTTCAAGCAAAGGAAACCATCAGTAAAACAAAAAGACATCCTACTGAATGAGAAAAGATATTTGTCGATGATACATCTGATAAGGGGTTAATATACAAAATTTATATATATACACACACATATATATACATATATGTATATATATATGTGTATGTGTGTGTATATATATACACACATATATGTATATATATATATATATACATGTGTATATATATACATATATATATGTATAACTCGTATAACTGAACACCAAACAATTAAAAAATGGGCAGAGGACATGAAGAGACATTTCTCTAAAGAGGACAGACAGATGGCCAACAGACAAATGAAAAGATGCTCAACATCACTAATCATTAGACAAATGCAAATAAAACCACAATGAGATACCAACTCACTCCTATCAGAATGGCTATCATCAGTACATCAATAAACAACAAGTGTTGATGAGGATGTGGAGAAAAGGGAACCCTCGTGCACTGTTGGTGGGATTGCAGATTGAGGCAGCCACTATGGAAAGCAGTATGGAGCTTCCTCAAAAAATTGAAAATGGAACTACCTTATGACCGTGCAATTCCATTCCTGGGTATCTATCCAAAGAAATCCAAAACACTAATTTGAAAAAATATATGCACCCCTATGTTTATTGCAGTGCTATTCACAATAGCTATGATATGGAAACAACTGAAAAGCCCATCAATAGATGATTGGATAAAGAAACCGTGGTACATTTATACAATGACGTGTTACTCTGCCATAAAAAAGAATGAAATCTTACCATTTGCAACAACATGGATCTAGAGAATATTATGCTAAGTGAAATAAGTCAGATTGAGAAAGACAAATACCATATGATCTCACTTATATGTGGAATTTAAAGACCAGAATAAACGAGCAACAAAATAGAAATAGACTCAGAGGCATAGAGAACAAACTGATGATTGCTAGATGGGAGGGGGCTAGGGAAGGGGGATAAGGTGAAGGGATTAGAAAGTACAAGTTGATAGTCACAATATAGTCACAGGGATATTAAATACCACATGGGGAATATAATCAATAATGTTGTAAAAATTGTGTAGGGTGTCAGATGGGTGATGGACCTATCAGGTGATCACTTCATAGACTGTGAGATGCCCAACCACTCACTGCACTATACACCTGAAGCTAAAGTAGAATAATATTGAATGTAAACTATAATTAAACACACACACACACACACACACACACACACACACACACTTGTGTGGTCTTGATAACTTCAGTTTATAAAGAGTCTTCAAATTAAGTACTGCAAGGTCTCTATTCTTCCTTTTCAAAATTGTTTTTGCTATTCTATAGCCTTTGCATTTTCATCACGTTTTAGAATTAGTTTTTGAAAAATTTCAAAAGATTTGGTTTTCTGGTTTTCCTTTTTTAGTGTGTTAATATGGTGAATTACACTGATCAATTTTCAAATGTTAACCCAACCTTGCATTTTTGGCATCAGCATCCCTTGGTAATGATAAATTATTCCTTGAATATATTGCTGAATTTGATTTGCTAAAATTTTGTAAAATATTTTTGTATCTATATTCCTGAGAAATAGTGGTTTATAGTTTTCAGATAAAGGCATTATGTCTTTATATGATTTTGGCATCGGAGTAACGCTGGCCTCATGAACAAAGCTGAGGAGTGATTCATATTCATTTCTCTCTCTCTCTCTCTCTCTCTCTCTCTCTCTCTCTCTCTCTCTCTCTCTCTCTCTCGTTGGTATTATTTAATCCTTAAATATTTGATAGAATTCACCAGTGACTACCTGGGCCTAGAGGTACCTTTGTGGGAAAGTTTTTGGCTAATATTATTTCTTTAATAGACATGTGACTATTCAGATTATCTGTTTCTTTTTGAATGAGCTTTGGTAGTTTTATTCTTGATACTGGTAACTTCTGTGCTAATTACTATTGGCTAAAGGTTTTTGGATTTTATTGATTATTACAAGAAAGTTGCTTTTGGTTTCATTGATTATCTGAATTCTTTTTCTCTTTTATATTTCATTGATTTCCGATGATTTCTTTATTTTTTCCCTTTATTTTTCTTATTCTGAGTGAGAGTTATCATCTTTTTTGTTTCTTAAGGTGGAAGCTAAGTTAAAAATCTTTGATCTTAGATCTTTCTTCTTTTCTATTAGGTTCGTGCAAAAGTAATTGTGATTTAAAAGGTTAATAATTGCAAAAACAGCAAATACTTTTGCATCAACTTGATAATAGCATTGTCATGTATATTCTCTAATTTCATGTGTATACTATATAGCATTTTATACTATAAATTTTCCTGTTTAGCTATATCTCACAAATATGGGTATATCGTGTTTTCATTTTTTCATTCAATTTGAAATATTTTCCAATTTTTATTTCTTCTTTGACCAATGGGTTATTTAGAACTGTGTTATTTGATTTTTAAGTATTTAGGGATTTTCCAGATTTTGAGCTATTTTTATTATTCGATTTATTTTACATGTGGTCTAAACCCCACAACATATTATTTATGCTTTAAATAGTCAATTATCATTCTGTTATTCTGTTATGAGTTTTTAGTTTAATTCTGTTGTGGTTAGAGGCTACATTTCATATGATTTCAATTCTTATACATTTGTTGAAGGTTGTTTTATGTTCCAGAATATGTTCTATCTTGGTAAATATTTCATGTGCACTTCAAATAATTTATATTCTGCTATTGTTGGATGATCTATAAATGCCATTTAGGTCAAGTTGGTTGATAGTTTTGCTCATGTCTTCTATATCTGTGTATGATATATATATGTGTGTGTGTGTGTATACAGTATATCTATATATTGTTTATCTGTATGCCTTTTTATAAGTTATTGAGAGAAGGGTGTTGAAATCTTAACTATAATTGTGGATTTCTCTATTTCTTCTTTTCGTTCTACCATTTATTGCTTCATCTACTTTGATGTTCTGTTTTTAGGTCTGTACCATTTTTTTTGTTCTCTTTATGAATTGACCCCTGTATCATTATGAAATGTCCCTCTTTATCTCTGATAATATTCCTTATTTACTTTGTCTGAGATTAATATAATCATTTCTGCTTTCCTTTGATTAGTGGTTGCATGCTATATCTTTTTCTATTCTTTTACTTTTCAATTTTCTGTCTTTATATTTAAAATGGAATTTTTAATAGTAAGGATATGGTTGTCTTACTATTTTATCCAATCTGACAATGTCTATCTTTTAATTGAGGTTTTAGACTAATTTTATTTAATGTAAGTATTGATATGGTTATATTCAAATATACCATCTTGCTATTCATTTCTACTCATATCTGATCTTCCTTCATTTTACCTTCATTTCCCAATTTCTTTTGGATTAAATGAGTATTTTTATGGTTTCATTTTATCTTTAATAGTAGCTATTTATTATTGTCCTTTAGTAATACTTACACTCGGGGTTACGATATATATATATCTTTAACTTATTACAGTGTCCTTTCAAATAATATTATAGCATAAGAGGCATGCAACAGTATACTTTAATTTCTTTTCTTCTATGACTTGAGCTATTTTTATTATTCAATTTATTTTACATGTGGTCTAAACCCCACAACATGTTATTGTTATTTATGCTTTAAATAGTTAATTGTCTTTTTAAAGGATTTATAAAAATGAGAAAAATACCTTCTATATTGACCTTTGTATTTAGTTTCTGGTCCTCTTTTATTTTTTATGTGTATTGAAATTTCTATCTAGTTTTATTTTCTTTCTGGCTGATGAACTTCCTAAATATTTCTCATTATGCTGGTATACTGGAGAGATAAATTCTATCAGTATTTGTTTCTGTGGAAAAAAAGTGTTTCCCACTATTATTTTAAAAGTATATTTTGGCTGGATGTCTTGGCCTAGAGATCTTTTTCCTCTGTCCTCTAAAGATATTACTACATTGTTTTCTAGCTTGCATACTTTATGATGAGAAGTTTATTATATTATTATGTTTGGTCCTCTATACAAAATGTGCCTTTTTTCTCTGGCTTTAATTTTTTTTTTTTTTTTTTAGTATCACAGACTGGTTTTCTGTAATTGTGGTTATTATTTGAGTTGGTGTGTTTTTCTTCATGTGTTTTTTGCTTGAGGTTTGTCAAGCTACTTGGATCTGTGGGTTTATAATTTTCATCAAGATTGGAAAAATTTGACCATTGTTTCTTTAAATGTCAACCCATTCCTCACTTTTCTGGAGCTCCAATTTCATGTATGTTAGGCCACTAGATATTGCCTCACAGCTTACTGTCCATTTTTTTGTCAGTTTCTTTACTTCGTTAGAGAAAGTTTTCTATTGCTATGTCTTGAAGTTCACAAATCTTTTCTTCTACAGTATCTAATTTGTTATTAATCCTATATAGTACATTTTTCATTTCTGATATTGTATTTTTCACCTCTAGAAGTTTGATTTAATCTTTATAGCTTACATTTTTCTCTCATGTTTTCCTATGCCTTTTTGGACACATGGAATATATTTATAGTAACTATTTTAGTGTCCTTGTTTGTTAATTCTATCTTCTCTGTCATTTCGGGTTCTGTTTAGATTGAGTTTTCTTCTGGTTGTGGGTTGTGTTGCCCATTTCTTTTCGTTCTTCATAATTTTTAATTGGATGTGTATAGTGTGAATATTACATTGTTGGTTGCTGGATTTTATTGTAGTTCTTTAATTTTTGTTGAATGTTGCCTTGGAACACATTCAAATTACTTGATATCAGTTTGATTCTTTTGAGCTTGGCTTTTAACTCAAGTTAGGATTGGTCCAGAATAACCTTTAATTTAAGGATAATTTGCTTCTACACTGAGAATTCCAAGAATTCTATCCAGTGTTCCAAGTTTCCACACTGACTGATGGAAACATAAATTATTCTCAGCTCTGTGTAGCTTTGTTTTGTGTACTCTTCTCTGGCTGTTCTTTCCTGGCCTCAAGTAGTTTCCTCCCACAGGTACACAGATCAATACTCAGCCAAAGACTTGAGGGAACCTTCTAGAAATTTTTAGAGCTCTTTGCCTGTATAGTACCCTCCTCTTTAGTATTTTGTCATGAAAATCCCAGCTACTTTGACCTCCCTGAATTCCAAACTCTGTTTCATTAGCACAGTGGGACCACCAGGCTCTGTTTGGTTCCCCATCACTGGACCCTGGTCTGACAACTCTCTCCAGGAAGTAAGCCATAAAGTTGTATAGCTCACCTTGCTTGGTTCTCTTTCTTAAAGGGTAATTCTCCTGTGCTGCTTGTTGTCTAATGTCTGAAAATCACATATAGTCATCAGGTAGGAAGGTAAATTTTGCTTTGGGTACTCCATCATAACCAGAAGTGGAAGTCATGCCTATTACTTAATTTGCATATATCTATATAGCTACAGGTAAAAGACATCAATTATTATATATCTTTACTATAACATTTTTTAAAATGTCAAAACATTTTGTTAATGTCAAACTCATAGTATTTCTTTTTCTATTTTAGTGGTTCTTAACTTTTGGAGATTTATGGATTCATTAGCAAATCCATGAACCCTTCCTCTGAAAAATGCATTTTGCCATACATGTGCATTAGCACGTAAATTAAAAAGTACAAAATATCTAGGCTCCAGGTCAAAAACTCCTGCTCTAATTCACATTAGCTTTGTTTGTTACTTTGGTGATCATTTACAATTTCTTCCCTGTCTTACCTTGCAGGGTTATTGGGAGAGGTCACACTGGCAATGTCAGAGTACTTTAAAAGGGTTATGGAAATAGATGGTATTGTTTTGTGATATTATAGTTACTGCTGTTGCCATCATTATCATTTTATAATAATGGCTTTTAGGTGTTTTTTTCAACGTAGTGGTTAATTCTTGTTATAGTTTAGTTTTTTCTTAACAGTAAACTTGTACACACACATACACACACACACACATAAAGGTATACTCACACACACAGGTACATACATAGCTTATTTTTTTAAAAGGACTTACAGTAGTATAACTATTTGCATTTAACACGTGGTTTTTGTCCTCTATTTTCTCCCCTCAACTTTCTGTCTCCTGGTTGAGTAGTCATCGAACACATTTATACAGTTTTTGCATTGATTTACAAGTAACTGTTGTGTAATGCACTTTGTGAAGTTCATTTTTCTGTGCTATTAAAATCAATAAAGATGCAATTTGCGTAATAATCTTTTTCCAGTATCGCTCTGAACTAGTTAGTTTGTTATTCAGTATTGGCTGTGCATGTTCTTGGATAATGTAAGAACTTGCCTGGGATTCAGGTGTGCTGGTTTTTCTTCCCTTCGGACCCTCTCTGAGCAGCCCTGAAGCCATGACAGTGTCTGCTCCCTGACGTAGCACACACACACCTCCACTATGTCCGGCTTCATGTTGCTCCTTCTACCTCCGACACCATTCTCTTCCTTGCCATTATTTCCTGTGGTCCCCTCCCAGTCACCACCTACCCAGAATTCTCTTCCTCCTCCTCTTCAAGTAACTAAATCCCTCCCATCCTTCAGATTCAGTTTGGGGCACACCTGCCTTATGAGGGGTTCACAGCCGCCTGGAGCCATGGCCATCTCTGCTCCTCAGAAACCCTGGACCGTGAATTCCTTGGTTGGCTTCTTCTAGTTCTAATGTTGAAAGTCTAAAATTTGCTTGCAGAAGACATTGACAACTATTCAAGGGTAGGTGCTTTGCCACCTCACTTGGAGACCGCTCCAGCAATATGCTTGCTTTATAGGAGACACTGAGTATTTATTTACTGAATTCGATTTATTCGAACTAATTCTTTCCCTGTCTGCCCGATATGATGCATAAAGAAATTGCAGCCTCCCATCTTCCTGAGACCTTTGAATAACTGCCCCGGAAAAGCCCAGGGACAATTGGGATATGCTCAAACACTGTTGGTGAGAATGGAAATTAGTTCAGCTGTTTTGTAGAGCAATGTGGCAAGTCCTATTAAGATTATAAATAGTTGTCCCAGGAATTCCTCACCTCGGTACCTGTCCTGGGGAAATGCATTCAGGTGAGTCAAACATTCAAGGACAAGAATTCTTCCCTGACATACTGTTTGTGATGTCAAAAAACTAGAAAAAAAAAAGCAACAACTAAATGTCCATCAGTATGTAAATGTTTCACCACAGTTTATCCACACAATAGGCTATTCAACAGTTTAAAAGACTTGAGTAGATCCTTATATACTGACAAAGTAACAAAATCTTCAAAACATATTGTTATATTTTAAGAACAATTAGAAATAATATAAGTAGACTATACCATTTATCATTTAAAAACAGATCCCACAGAATGTATACATTTCTATGTATTTGTATTTATGGAATCTTTGGATTTCCTTCTGGTAGAATTGAATGTCACCTGGGAAAGAGGTTCTAGACAAGTCAGTGAGCAACGTGACTAACTATTAGACACAGTCAGAACTTATTTCTAAGAACCCCTAGGTAAGTGCTATTTTGGAGTTGGATAGTCTGCCTTTACTAAGTCAAACACAGCTTGGTATTGTTTGCTGCCACTTTGGAATAGATTACTGTTTCTCCGAGCACCAGATGAAGACAGCGGCTTTTGTTTAGTCACACTATTCAAATAAAAAGAAATATGTGTCTTTAAGATGCTCACAGCATGACAGGCCCTCTGAAGCTGAGACCAAGCAGTGCTTCCAAGCAGAGGTGTCTAAACTTTAGGGCAGGACAGTGGATGTTGGGCGGCACTGTGCAGGGAGGGCAATTAGCATCCTCACCTCACTGCCCTGGGTTTATTATCCCCATTCCTTTCATTGCACAACGGAATTTCCTTCCAACTATTTCTAAATGCCCCCTGGGGGGAGGGGCAATACTTCCCCTGGCTGAGTACTTCCCCTGGCTGAGTGCTTCCCCTGGCTGAGTACCTCCCCTGGCTGAGAACCACTGGAGTAGGTCCCACATCTTCTCGTTCATTCTCACTCTTGTCTAGGCACAGGCTTCCCGAATGCAAAGGCCACTGAGTGGAGTCGCCTGCTCTGTTTATTTAAATAGGATTTGGTTTTCACTTTTTATTCCAGAGCCTGAACAGTTTAATTCACACAAGTTATATGCTCAAACGGTGTTATCCTATTGTTTCAGTTATCTGTGGCTTTATAACAAACCATCTAAAACATAGACATAAGAAAACCTCATTTTTCTATGCTTGTGAATTCTCTAGATCAAGAGTTCAGACAGACCCAGTGTGAGCCTCTGCTGTATGATGTCTGGGGCTTTGGGTCCGAGGACTTGAAAGGCTGAGGTGGACTCAATCAATGGCTGGGGGCTGGAGTCATCTGGAGGCTGCTTACTTACTGTCTCCTGGGCTCCTGGCCTTTGAGGATATCTCAAAGGCTGGGTTCGGGTGGGGTTGACAGCCCTGGGAAGGGGCTGGAATGCTTACAGATGGCCTTGTGGGAGAAAACCCTTTCCCCCTCTACCCTCTTAGGTTCTGTGGTGGGGCCCCTGCAAATTAAACTGACAAAAGACAGAATAACAAGAGAAAAACCAGTAAAGTTTATTAATACATGTAGCACACATACACATGGGGGAAACTCAGTGCTGAGTAAGTCAAAAGGGAGGTTAGAACTTGAGGCTTATATAGCTTCTTACCAAAGGACAAGTTATAGAGAAACGACAGGACAAAGGAAAGGGAGGTTAGGCCTCCAGGGCTGCAAACTGTGGGAAGGTAAAACTAATGGAAGAGAAAGGGTATGGTAGAAAGGTTTGTCGTGTAGGTTGCTCTCAATGCTATCTCTGGGCAGACGAAGGGTCTGGGGTTGTCTCAGTGTTTGAGAGTCTAAGGCTGTTTTTATGCAAAGGGAGGTGGGGGGAGGCAGAGAGGGTTTGGTTTTTTGCATCTATTCAGTTGTCTTAAAAGTTGTGTATTTTGGGGGAATATATTCTGATCCCCTAACAGCTTCTTCATGTGGCTTGGGGTTCCTCATAACATGGCAGCCTCAGACCTCTCGCAGGGTGGCTCCAGGTCTCTGAGGGTGGGTGGTCCAGCCAACAAACAGACGCTTCATGGTCTCCTGTGGCCTGGCCTTGAAAGTCAATAGTGTTACTTATGCAAACTATACTGTCAAAGCAAGTTGGTTGCTCCAGTTCAAAGGATTTCTACAGACCTGAAAGACACCCATACTGTTCAGACAGCGATGGAAGTAAGCAACAGTCCCTAGTTACAGAATAATGTGTGTGTGTGTGTGTGTGTGTGTGTGTGTGTGTGTGTGGTGTGTGTGTTGATGTGGAGGGAACTTTCTCCGGTGAAGATCTGATTTATTCTTTATTTTGTGAATCGAACCTAGATCCTGGAATGCCGCCTGCCTCTCACATCCAGGCAGTTGGCTAAATCTGGCCTTCAGGCGTGTTTGTCTTGGCCAGGAGTTTGTGTTAATATCCAGGAATGTTCAGTTACGCTAGTTGAAGCCATCAGTAAATTCAGGCAGAGACGGTAAATCAGTTCCGCAGATGAGTCAAGCGCTTATCTTCCTTGTAACTTCTTGGACAAGAGAAAAGTGCTGTCTTTAGGGATTAGTGATATGGCATGATAGTGACAGTAGTCGCAGCAATAATAAAAACAAGGGCAACTAGACTTCATTGAATGTGCCAAGCCATTTGGAGAGTTTTACATGTAGTATCTCATTTAATCCGCACCACAATCTTATAAGTTGAAATTTTTATTGTCCTCATTTTAGGAAAGAGGAAACTGGGGCTCACAGGTATTGGGACGTTTCCCACGGCCTCCCAGCCAGCACAGAGCTGGAGCTTCTAATCTTGCTTTGTGTGAGCCATCTGACCTGAGGCTCTTACATCACCTTCTGATTGCGGCATCTTCGTGTCCATGGATGCAGGCCAATCCTGTAACTGTGAGGGTGTGGGGTGTGGCTAGCTGGAAGGCACCTGCCCTTGCAAACAAAACAGGGCTTTTTACTCCGTGTTCAAGTTAAGTAGGTGATTAAATGGGTTTTATTTTGCCAGTGATTCATGAGCCGCGAAATTAAACCATGCAGTTTGTTCCTTTGATGCTAGGCCTCCCTTTGCAATAGAAGACAAATAGCAGTGACAATCGCACTGCTATGTAAATGACCACAAGCCAATGGGTTGCTGTGGGCAACCAGTGAGTTTCAGGAACTGGTTCTGCTCTCCACATGTTTCTCCCTCTGACTGCCCCTCAAATGCTCTCCAGCATCACCTGCCCAGATGCGTACCTGCATCTCTCCTTTCCTTAATTGGCTCCTTCATTCTTGCTCTTGGGTTCCAGCCATTTGATCTCCCCTCTTGCAGCCCCAGTCGAGACTGCACCTTTCCGTTCTTACAAACATCCACATTCTGGACACCGCTGAGCTTCCCTGGGACGCTCAGCTGCCCCATTCCCCAAAGCCTGTCTTTGATTTATTTCAGTTTGTAGTCTCATGTATATACCTTCTGCTTCCACCCCGTCTGGGGAATAAATGGGGGTGCAGTGAGAGGGAGGCGGAGCAGGGCTTGTACAGGCTTGTGTGCTGCTAGCCCTACCACACACATGGAATTCAGAGGGAGGGAGGGGAGAATTTCCTACCTGCCATTAGCCCTGCATGCAGGGGCGTTTACCATTTTCTCTTAAACTGGGATTCAAGGTTTGGGGCCTGGGCTCAGGCTTGGGGAGGTGAGAGGGGGCCTCGGTCACATTTAGGATTTAATTTGTCAGTTTCCCTGTGACACCACTCCAAGAAAGGTGGCATGAAATTCCCCATGTGAAGTTTCCTGAATGGAGGTGAATACAAGGAAAGCAGAGCCTGACTAGAGCTTTAATCTTAGAGTGTTACTCGTATATTAGATTCTGGAAACACCAGTGCAAGGACAGGAGACGACTAAAATTTTAAAAAGCCAAGAATTGATCACCCCCTTCTTCCTTCTGCCCCTCCCTCCCTCACTCCCTCCCTCCCTCACTCCCTCCCTCCCTTCCTCGCTCCCTCCCTCCCTTCCTTCCTCCCCACTGTCCTCTCTTTTCAGAATGAATATTATTTGCAGATGGCTATAAAGTAATGGAGAAATCGTCACGTGAAAACCGCATCTACAGCCAACACATCAATAGTAATGATCACTGCCATTGCTCCCGACCACCCCCGTTTCACCAGTTGCAAATAGCAAGCTCCCAGTAGCTCTAGGATACTGTACCGAGCCCTAGTGGTTTCCTGAGACCCTGTCCACACATTAATAGATGACCTTTTATTAAAGGTCCTTTAAGTCCCCTGCTTGAGGTGGCCACTGAGTCCTGGCAGGGACCCGAATGAAGTCAACGTGGTGGTAGAAGCAGGATTAGCACGGAGCAGCACAGCTCCAGAGATATGCACACGTGCTGGAAGGTCCCCAAGACCACCCACAGGTGCTATGGTTCTCCAGGAAGACTCACAGGACTGAGCATGTAGTCATACTCAGGGCTAGGATTTCTTACAGCAAGAGGAGGCAAAGCAAAGTCATCACAGGGAAACGGAGCGTGGGGCAAGGTCTGGGGGACACCAACAGTGAGCTTCCAAGAGCTCCCTCTAGTGGAGCCCCACAGCACATGCTTAATGCCCCACCACACCAGCTGGGTGTGACCACACGTGTGAAATGTTGCCAACCAGGGAAGATCATTAGAAACTCAGTTCCCCGGGGGCTTTTACAGGGGCACTTCGTGTAGACACCCCCTCCCACCTGGCGTGTACCCAGCTCCCCGACTCCCAGAAGGAAAGTGAGTGTTCAGCTTGAACCACATTGTTTGCACAAACAGTTTAAGCACAGAGAGCCACTCTCGTTCTTTAGGAAATGTTGGGACTCCCCCAAAGCTACGTTCCCAGATGCCAGCCCGGGACCAACCTTGCAAGCGGGACTTCCAAAGACTAGCAGCCATGCCTGCTCCGTTAACTGTCCCTGGCACAGCTCATAACCACTACACCACCGTTTATTAAGTATTTATTATGTGCCACGCGCTGCGTTTGGAGAACATCAGCCGTCTCTGTAAATGACGGCATATACACTAAATGCTGTTTTTATCCACTTTTGCATATGAAAAATTTGAGATAGACGATCTTGCTTAAGGTGATACCGAAAGTATGCGGTGAAGGCAGGATTGGAATTTAGTTTAATCAGCCTCCAAAGTCTATTGAAGGCGGGTGGGGGAAGGGAGGCGAGGAGGAATCGGATGGGGATGGAGGAGAGAATGTGAATAGTACTTATTCCCAGGTGGAGGTGTTACGAATGATTTCTATTTTTTCTCTCTGGGTCTTCAAATAGATGTGCATTGTTTAATAAAAAATGTAAAAATAATTTACGTAGAATTTTTGGTGAATTTCCTTTAATATATTAATGAGCCCAATTATAAAGGCAGATTAACTGTCGGGATGCAAATGAACGCTGCTAAATTACTTGAAGCCAGTGTGTTCTCTTAAGCAGGTTAAACATGTCCGTCGGGACACTGTTTACATGCCATGTTGGCTTAGCAAAACCTTTTTCTCTGGATGGGGCATAGGTAACCTCGGCTAGCCCCGCTGAATTATCCCGGAGGGTGACCTCTTGATTAACGCTCTTTGCAAGTCAAAGAGCTGTCTCCCGGGAACCCTCAAACCTCCCAAACTAGGAAGCTACTTCAGCTGTTCTTAAATAATTTAAGATAAATAATTAAAAAAAAAATGACAGGGCTTAATTCTTACCAACTTCAGTGAGTGAGTTCCTAGTGTTACACAGATGGAGTATTATTTCATGGAACTTGAACAAAGTCAAGGGGAAAAAAACCCAGTGAGACCCAATGGAAACTTTTCAACAGCACAAAACCCAGGGTCCCGTGGCAGACACACTGGGTGCCCTGACAGATTTACACATCCACAGGGCACCTGTGTGCTGCTCAGCAGAATCAGGAGTCCCTGGTCCTTGTCAACTCAGACGGACAGGGGGGCCTGGGGTAGGGGCAGAAGTGGGTGATCCCCGCCCCCAGTAGCCTGAGCATCTGCCCCCAGCCCCGTGCCTTTTGGTTTGCAAGCCCTGCTGGCATCCTCTGTGCAGCAGCCACATTGTTCACTCAGGCTGCCGGCCTGGTTGGCATCTCACAGGGTCCCTCCTTTAGGATTATGGTCTGCTATCCAGGTGCTCTGGGGTCCTCTGAGGTGAATTCTGTGCATCCTAGTGTATTCTCTTCCTATGGCTGCTGTACTAGTCTGCCAGGGCTGCCGTACCAAGTACCATAGACTGAGCGGCATAAACCATAGAAATGTGTTGTTTCCCAGCTCCGGAGGCTGGAAGTCCAAGAACAAGGTGTGGGCAGGGCTGGTCCCTTCTGAGGCCTCTCTCCTTGGCTTGCAGATGCCGTTTCTCCCTTGTTCTCATATGGTCTTCCCTCTGTGTGTGTCTGTGTCCCAATCTCCTCTTCTTATAAGGACACCGGTCACTGGATTAGGGTTGACCCTAATAACCTCATTTTACCTCTTTAAAGACCTTATCTCTGCATACAGTAACATTCTGAGCCCTTGGGGGTTAGAACATCAAGGTATGAGCTCGTAACAGCTGCTGTAACAAATTACCACAAATGTATCGGTTTCAGTAACACAGATCTATTATCTTATAGTTCTGTAGGTCAGAAGTCTGATTGGGCTCCCACTGAGATAAAATCAGGCTGTCGGAAGTTAATTTCTGTAGGATCTGGGTAGCATCCTTTCTGTTTGGTTGGTTGGGGTTTGTTTTGTTTTGCCTTTGCCATCTTCTGGAGGCCCCTTCCTCCATCTTCAAAGCCAGCAGTGGTGGGTGAATTCTTCTCCCATCACATTGCTCCAACCTTTTTCATAGTCACATTCACTCTGCCTCTTGTTCTGTCTCCGTCATCCACTTTTAAGGACCCTTGTGATTACATTGGGGCCACCGGGACAGTTCAGGATCATCTTCCTATTTTAAGGCCAACTGATTACCAGCCTTGCAGGTGGAAACCTGCAACTCTAATCGCCCTTTGTCATGTAACTTGACATGATCACAGGTTCCAGGTGAGGGCGTAGATATATTTGGGGGCCATTATTTGCCAAGCATACTCCCATAACCTGTATATTAACACAGATCATCTTTTCCTGTTACTACTCTCCAAACGTAGGGAAAATTTCTCTACTTGGCAGGCAGACCAACAGGCAAAACTACACCTTACGAATGTAGATTTTTGAGTGTCTATGTAGGGTTGTGGGGATTTCAGGAGAGAATGAGGCATCATTTATTGTGACATTATGTCATTATGCCAAGGAAATGTGGTTTCTCCCTCATGTACATGCCAGACTGGGTAGAACTCACTGGAGATGGTGAAGAGGGTGGAGCTGCATCCTGGAGCTGGTGAAGCTGGATGTAACTCTCCATCTCTGCAGCACGGGGTCCTGCTCCACCCCCACGGGATTGTGTACATCTCCTGGGGCTGGATGGGTCTGTCCTCTACTCTCAGCTCTTCTCCCAAATGAACTATGCAAAGAGCTTCTCCTCCTGAGGGGGAACGATTAGCCTTAGCTAAACAGTTATCTACTTTACTTCTGAGAACCTTCCTGAGGAGCATTTTGACACACAAGTGAATACGTTGGGGGAAGAAAAAAAGATGGTTTCCTCCCATCTGGTTTAGAAAAGGTGGAGAGAGAGCAGCTCCCCACTCTTGCTGTCTCTGTAGAACAGAACCACAGAGCTGGAAAGAAAGAAGGAGGGGCCTCTGCATTTTCCAAGGGGGGAGCCTCAGGGTCACTAATGACACACCTAGGACATTGGCTGTTTTGTGGCCAACCCCAAACTTCAACCCCAGGTGTCCCAACTACAAATCTCAGGTTCTTTCCACCATGTACCACCTTTATGACAGTTTTTAAAATTTTAATATTAACCTAATGACTATTCTATTTAGAGGGTTTTTTCAGGAATTTGTATCTTTTGGCCGTTTTTTCAGAACAGGTAGCTGATTTTTTTCCCTTTTGAAAGAACAAAGCATTTGTTTTGTGTTTGTTGAGAGATTTCATTTCATTTTTAATGCATTTTTACTATTTATCTAAATCAGGATTCGTTTTGGCCTCATTCCTGAAACTTTTTATTTTATTCACCTCCTTTTTGAGGGGCAGTTGTATGTATTTTTAAAGTCCCCTTCAGTCCTCTGTGGTCTGATTTGGAGTATCACTAGATAAGCGAATTAAATAGCCCCCAACCCCACCCCCTTTTTTTGCAGAAGACGGTCTTATCTGAACTCTTGTAGCATTGCAACTCTGTCTTGTGTGACAAATTATGTTCTATTTTGCTTTTTAGCATTCACTGTGTGCCAAGTTCTGTACTAAGTAGGAGACACAGACCTTGGTCATCCAGGAGGGTCAGCCTGGCATGAAGAGAAGGGCATAATTCTAACAGTCACATGTATGTGTTCATAGTTACAGACCAACAGAAGCAGTCTGAGGAAGGAATGGGATATCTTGAGTGTATATAATAAGAAGGAACGAACCCGGCCTAGGGAGGAGGCTGGGAAGTGGTTGGGGAAGGCTTTACCTTGTCCAAGGATTGGAGTGTGAATAGTATTGGGCAGAGAAAGCACATTCTATACAGAGGGACTAGCATATGCAAAGGCCCTGGGGTGGCTTGGTGTATTTGTGGAGCTGGTCTTTTCCTTCCAGCTGCCTGGTTCCTGACCCAGAGGCTCCTGAGAATTACCTTTTCCTGGAATCTTTTGTTTCTGGGTCCCATTCACACCCTGCCAGGCCATCATCCCCTGAACCCATTGCTTTTTGAAGAGGGCATTACCCAGAAACCCCTGTCCATCGGTGACCAAATGGAACACAGCCAAGGAGACAAGCATCCGCTTGGTTTTCCCAGTCTGACCCAGGACCACCAGCAATTCTCTCCTCTTCCAGGGAAGACATTCATATAGGGTTCCACGACTTGGTGCCTCAAAGGATCGTCACCAAGATCAATTCCTTGAAGGTATTTGAGCTTCTCTCTTGGAAGGCTCTCCGGGGCCACCAATGCTTGCTCACGTCTGCTTCTGGTGGAAAAGTCCCTTCTGGAATGGCAAGTAGCTACTTCTCCCAAAGGGAGCATGTGAGAAGTTGACATCAGGATTGGAACTGAAGTGATGGGAAGGATGTTTGTAACTTAACGAGGAACCATCCACAGCTCCCCGCCTTATGGCAATCGTTTGGCATAAAATATTTGAAATTGATTTAGGCACTGTGACGTAGCCAAACAATATCTGGGAGAGAAAAACAATAGATGTTTGGAAAAGCAGGGGGAGAATGCTTCCACTGATGTCTCTATCCTGCCAGGAGTGAAGCCCGAAGGGGTAGCCAGAAAACACCGAGACTCGTGTAATTTGCAATTCTTAGGGGCTTCTGTGGATGCTCCAGACCTCCTAACAAAACCCAACAGAACTCTGACCTGTGTTTTCTTTCCTTTCCAGTGTTTTCAGAGCAAACAAAGGGATGTTGTTTTAACAATCCCTGGGTGGCCCTAGAAAATGGACTTCACAGCTGTGGTGGGAGGCAGGGGCTCAGCCCAGACGGGTTATATATTTAGAACAAGTAGTCTCCAGGAACGCTAGCCTGTGTCCATACGTGGCTGCTTCATGTATTCCCTTTGGAACGATCCCCACCCCTTTTCTCAA
The DNA here is from genome assembly GCF_004115265.2 of Rhinolophus ferrumequinum. Taxonomy (NCBI): domain Eukaryota; kingdom Metazoa; phylum Chordata; class Mammalia; order Chiroptera; family Rhinolophidae; genus Rhinolophus; species Rhinolophus ferrumequinum. Next base: position 9,267,707 of record NC_046292.1, read on the forward strand.
CCTACCTCTAGCCGGCTAGCCCCCTGCCTCTCCATCCAGGACTGCATCCACCTGCTTAAAGCCTCCTTCCATGGGCTCAGCTCCCACGTGCCCTCTTCCGCTCCCTTTACATCCAAACTCCCAATTCTCAGTGGGGTCGTTCCTAAGAGTAAAATTGATTTTAAATTGATGTTCGCTAAGGTTGGGTGATTGACGACCCCCATTATTCATGGAGAGGTATTTTTATTTTGGCTAAGTCAATTGACTTAACAAATTGTCTCCGTTCAGCTGGATCCCAGAAGGTGCGGGGGGAGGGGGCATATTTTAAGATACGGAGTTTTCCCCCACAGCCCTGGAACGGGAATTGTACAGCCTCTGCGTGTGTAGGTGTCTGGCTAACACGGGTGAGATCAGTGTTTGCAGAATACGTCCTCCTCACCAGTGCTCTGTTAACGCCCTCGATCTTCCCGCCTTTCTTCTCTTCCTTTTCGCCCTTGTCGTTGCCTTCCCATTACCTGTTCTCAGAAGTGCAGGTAGCAGGGCTGCTTGTCTTCCTTGGTGACTTTTCTCCCCAGGTTCATTTGGAGCCCAGGTGACAGGGCTGGCGTTTCCTGAATCTAAGATGGACCTGAATCTTAGGTCCATCATACCACTCCCTGCCGTCTCAGTTCTGCCCCTGGATCCGGTGTGGCCAGCCCGAGCCAGCCACGTGTGCAGCCACTTCGCATGAGCGCAAGAACTTTCTCCCTGCTTTGTTTTCTTGCATCAAGACCCCTCTTTACGGCAGGAGGACCTAATTAGAGTACTTCCTTTCCCAGCTCTATGTCAACTCGTCTTTATGGGTGGGAGAATGGCCGAGGTGGACACATGTGAGGACGGGAGAGACCTCAGGAAGGAGGACGTAGGGCGTGTGGTTCCACGTGTTCGTGCCGCTGTTCTCAGATGGGCTGCCACTTAAGGCCGTTTGGTTGATTTCTCCAGCCATTCAGGAGTGTGACAAGTAGGGATGAGGTGGCTAATTACGGGTGGGTGGAGACCGCCTGACATTGTGTGGGCGGAAGCCCCTTCTGGATGGGATCAGGGCGCATAAACTCCTGAGCGACATATGCTGGGCTGGGTGCCCCAGAAAAAACCCTGCCTGTTGGTGACTTTCCAGGTGTGGAAGGGAACACAGGGCCTGCTCAGCCCAGTAAATGCAGCTCCCCTGAATCCAGGAAACAGACCTGGCCTGCTGTCACATACCAGCTTTATGTTCTTGAGCAAGTAATTTCTCTGTCCATGCCTTAGTTTCCTTGTATATAAAGCAAGGGGGTTGGGCAAGATCTCTAAGACCCTTTCTCTGCTAAACGTCTGAGTCTGTCTCTATTTGACCAGCTTCTAATTTGTCTTCCACATGGCAGCCAGAATATTCACTCTGAAACATATAGTTGACCAAAGCTCTCCCTTACGTAAAACATAACTGCTGTTCCCTATGGTCCTCAAGGTCAAGTCCAAGATTCTTAGCCAGGCATCCATGGCCCTTTAAAACCTGTTCCCTGTGGCTTTACTTCTTGTCACTTCCTGCTGTCGCCTGCATTCTAGCCATATTGGACCACATGAAGGTCTGGAAGCTTGCCATGGCCCCAGGTCTCTGTGAAGGCTGTTTTTCCCCTCCTGGAACTTGTCCGGCCCCAACTCTCCTTCAGCTGGCGACATCTAACTCACCCTTCAGGTCTCAGCTCGAAAGTCATGTGTTTCTGAGACTCCACCTCCAAGCCTGGCAGAGGCTCACGTCCAAGGGGCTCCTGGATCTGCTGCTGTCACAGTCCTTACGATAGAATAGTGTGACTCTCTGTGTACTTCTCAGTCACCCCGCCAACCGCCCCCCCACCCCACACACACACTGAATCCTGAGCTCCCTGAAGGCTGGGGCTGTGCCCTGCTCGCATTCTGCCTCCAGAGCCTAACAGAATGCCTGGCACCTAGCAGATAAGCCTTCACTATTTGTCACCTCCACCATTTTTAGGAGGCTCTGCTGCTGCCTGGAGTATGGCGTTGTGCCAGCACATACTGCCTCCCAGGAGGCAGATAGCGGGCCGCATGTGCAATGCTCTCTGGTGAACTGATTCAGGCTATTTCCAAAATGATGGTCATTCCACTGTCCGAAATATCCAACTATCTCCCAGTGGGTAGAAATGGACTCCGTGGGTGCCCCGTTCTCTCACATTTCCCTGAAGTGACCCTTTCTCTCCAGAAGGAGCCGGAATCATGTGGACGTTCCTGGTTTTCTTTTTTATTTTTCCCTTTGGAAGCACATTGTTAAGATACCACCAGGCACGTGTATCCCATTTTAGATACATTCTGGCAAGCGGATTTCCTGTTCCCATTCAGTCAGTCATCTTTCATCTTTGGCAGGAAGGAGCACACACAGCTTTGCGTGTGCCAACCCCAACATATTTCTAATTCCATCAAGCGTGGCTGGGTATGTGCGCCTATGCCATGGGATTCTAAGATGCTTTTAAAAATCGCGTGTGTGCGTGTGTGTCACAGCCAGGACGAGGACTGTTCAGGCTGAACGGTGAGTGCAGTGTGGACAATGATCTGTGGATTGCTCTTGACCTCTGACCTTTAGTGAAGGACCAAAGTCCTACCTGAAAGTAGGAAAGAGGCCGCACTGCTGAGTGGTGCTGCCGTGCAGAAAGCCCCGGGAGCCTCAATACCATAGATTCCAGAGTGATGATTGAAAAGTGAAATGGACCGAAGGGCAACATCAAGTCCAGAGTGAGGTCACAAGGGTTGACAAGTCTTCCTGGACCATTCTGCGCAGAAAAGAATTCATCGTGGGGACCTAGGGGATTTGCACGGGGCAGGCTGCTAGTGGTTTTTAGTATTGGCGACGATCCATTGATCTGTTTTAAACCCTTACGATGCTAAAACTAGCCCTCCTTCTGAAGCCCCTTTTGACCACAGCTGAATATGGATCCATTTCTGGAGGACTTTGATGTATATTTGAGGTGTGTGTGTGTGTGTGTGTGTGTGTGTGTGTGTGTGTGTAAACCTTTTTTTTTTTCCTTCTCTTATCAGTTTCTCAGCTCATTTTGAAGTTTCTGTAGGCATCTCTCATGACTCATAACCTAACTCCTTCCTCGTCATTGATTCTTTGCTGGAATCCATAATGTCCTTTCTGCTATGTCTAGAGTGATTTTGACTCTTATCCTCCTTTCTCCTCGCTCTGACGTTTTTCTCCCATTTCTTTTTGGAACATAAATTTGATTTTCTACCTGCACAGCCCAGCACGCACCCAATGGTCATTACTCTAATTTGCAGCTCTGTCGGAAAGATGATGGGCAAAGATTGGACTTGCTTTTCCATTCAGTTTAAACTCTTCGCCCTCGGGCCTCTCTTCCCCAAACCAACGCCATTCCTTTTCAAAAGGCTTGAAGCAGAAAGTAGTAGCAGCACTCAAGTTTTCTTTAAGTTTCCTGTTATTTTTCAGATAGCTGTGAAAATCTGTTCTAAGAGGGTGGAGGTTCTTTTTTTTTTTTCCATCTTCTTCACTTTAGCCTGTGTTAATTTTGCTCTTTTCTTGCCGTCCAATTCCGTTCTCCTCAGTTCTGTTCTCAGCTGGATTCTGGTGTTTCACGCCCCGTATTGAACTAGCAGAGCAATAATATGTTATGATTAACAAGTGGCTTGACAGGCAGGAAAAAAGCAAATCTTATTCATTGCGTCAGTGGTGCTGTGCAAATTCGCTCTTTTTCTGAAAAACATATTCAGTCAGCAGGATGGCGTTTTGTCTAGCTCCGTGACCCTCAGCACCCCACTTCAGCTGAATGTTCCATTTCTGTTCACCTGCGAACTCCAGGCCTTTGGCACTTGAGGGCTCCAGAAATGCTTAATGCCTTTCCAAACCTTGGGAACTTTTGTTTTGGGAGCCTGCCTCTCACATCTCATGAGATATTTTAACATCCATCCACATCCCCTTTCAAATGCAATTTTGTCCAACTACCGACGTGAGAATTTGCACTCGAGTCGCACTTGACTGGTTGACACGTTACCTCTTACTGTGCTCCAGGCCCTCTCCTGAGCCTGAGCGAGTACGACTTTTATACAACTGACACCACGGCTAGGAGCTAGATGCTGTTATGAACTGAATCATTTTCTGTTTGGTTGACCTCTGTGCCATGTTGATCCATGTCTCCTTGGGGGTTTTATTTGAATGATTTAAAATAATAAAACTTTTTTTCTAGATTTTTTTCAAGATTTTTTTTTTTTCCCCTTGGAAACCATAGGCGGTAAATCTGCTTTCTCTAATATGGTAGCCATGAGCCATCGGTGGCTACTGGGCACTCGAGCTGTGGCTAGTCCAGCCTGTACTCTGAGTGTAGAATGCACCTTGGATTTCCAAGACTCAGTGCATAAAAAAGAAAGTATAATACCTTATTGATGTCTTCTTATGTAGACTACGTATCAAAATAATGACAATATTATTTTGTGTATGTGGGGTAAATAAGATATATCATTACAATTAATTTCACCTGCTTTTGTGTTACTTTTCAAATGAGGCTACTAGAAAGTGTAAACTGCATCCGTGGGTCACGTGGTGCTTCTGCCTCACAGCACTGGCCTAGGTGGGCTGCAAAAGGGTGTTGGGCTTAAAATGGCCTCGGTTGCCTCCTGCCTTTGCTGCAAGCAGCCGATACTCCTGGGGGAGGCAAAGGGTTCGTCCAATATCTATCCACACAGCAGGCATTCATTGAAGGCCTACTCTGCGCCAGGCATCCGGCAAAGTGCTGGTGATGAAGCCGGGCGGGCAGGATAAATAACGTCTGTGCCCAGGGCCTCTGCATCAGGGGCCAGACCAAGGGCAAACATGGCTGCTGTCTAGCCTATGTCTTGCCTACTAAGCAGGGGGTCTGGACGGGGTTGCCATGGCTGAAGGAAGGGGTTCCTTCTTCTCATTCACACAAAGGGGCAGTTTTTCCCCAAGCTGTGTCCCTTGGAGGCTGCCTCGTCCATCCGGGCACCTTGAACAAGAGCCTCTATGGGTATCAGCAGCCCTGTCTCCACCCCAGGGAGGTGGATCAGGAGTCCTGGGCCCCCGAGTGGCTTCCAGAGCCCCATGCCTGTTGCCCTAACTCTTTGCCCAGATCCTGACCTCTGGCATGGATCCCTGAGCCTGACACCCTCCAAGCCTAGGGGTTCTGCTGCTGCCTTGCTTTGTCTGACCATGAACTTAGGACCCAAGGCTGGTCTGACATCGCCGCATGGATCTGCCCCAATCAGGCCAGTGAAGCACCTCCTTTGTCCTCTTTTCATGTGTGGAACAGTCTTGTTCACTGTTTTCCTGATTCCCCTTACTAGAATGTGAGCCCCCGATCTGCGTGTTCCTTAGCACACCTGCAGTCCCGAGGGCACGTCTGGAACCTACCAGCAGTGACGGGGGACGCTCCACGACCAGGAGGTGGTGGTGCCAGCCCATCACACCTGGATGAGGGGGGAGCCGCTCACATGCCTCCCCCTCCCTTTGGCCACTGTGTCTTATCATCTGTCTCAGTCCCACGATTTGATGGCGCGACTTTTAGGAGCAAAGACTTCTGGGAGCATGGTGGATCCTCTCCCTTCTCAAGCTATGGGGACACAGCTGCACTGATGATTTGGGTCTGGTGACGCCCATGTGTCTGCTATCCCTTCAGCTTTGGTTTTCTCTCTCTACCTTTTCTGAGCCACCACGCTCTTTACTGCATCTCAGGCCCTAGCCCCATGCCTGGCACATAGAAAGCTCTCGACAACTGTGCCCTGAGTACCAATGTTGTCCAAATGGAGAGTCTCCTGGGCAGAAGCCACACAAAGGGCTGTGCTGATGGAGGCAAAGCCTGTCTGTCACTCACTGTATCCCCGGGTTTTGATGGCCATAGACTTTGCCCGAGTGTCTGAGAGTGACACATTGTTTCTTCTCCTCCAGGTGTTTCTTAGAGAAAGAGTTTCCTTCTGAGCTGTGCTCTCGAAACTTGAACTCAGCCTTCGCTTTCCACCTCCCATTTAGGGAGAGCTCTCCCATACCTGGGCCATTGCTTATGTCGTTGTAGCTGCTCCCAGGTCTGCTGCTGATGGTATTTCCACATCCTCAGATGGGGGTTGGTCATCTTTCACGTTGTTCTCGTCAGCGCGCATGGAGGGCTCTGAGCCATGTCCGCACGGGGGAGCCAGGCAGCCATTCCTGCCGTGCGATCCAGTTCTTGCTCCATTTGTAAGCACCATGTGCTGCCTTACTGGCCTTGTGCTGGGGACTGGGGGCTGGAGGCTGGACCAAAGAGAGAGGAAAGATGCCAGAGTCCGAGACATGCTCAGAGGCCTGTATGACTCGTATAGACAGGGGACAACGGGATAGTACAATAGACACTCATGAAGAGCCACCAGCTGTATGGTGGCTCCACGGCCCATGGGCCCCGCGGCTCCAAGCCCAATGAGTCACTGGGGCTTCAGCGCCATGTCTCCCCAGAAGTAAACCCACGATGGTGCCTGACATGGACCTGGCATTACCTATGGTGCCCCCAGCTGCAGAGATTTTTCACTGGGGTTGTTAAAAGCAAAGCCCATATCCTGACGGCTGGGAGCTTTCAAATCACTTTATTTATTTTGGGTTCTGTTTTGTGTTTTAAATAGAACATGCAGCCCGTGAAGGGACTTGTGATGGATGGGGGAAGGCATTTAATTCATCTTTAATGAAACCACCACCCCCCCTTGATGTGATGGTGATGAGCTTTTCTCTGTTAGTGTGTCGGCCAGAGCGGGCCAGGGAGGTGGCTGTCAGCAGCAGGGAGTCAAAGCTGAGCTCTTTGCTTAGGACAGTGGTACCCGTGCTGTTCTCACGTCGACACCTCCTCAGATTTTGATTTTTAACTGTTTCTTAGAAGTGAGTTCATTTGGAAGGATGTCTGCAGGTTTCCTGTGGGTTTGGTTTGAGCACTTGCACACCTTTTGGAGATGGCATTTCAACTCTGGTGAACAATGCCCGGAACAGTTATTGCATTTCCCAAGCTGGGTTTGTAGGATGCTTATAGAAATCAGGTCTGTCACTCTTGGCCTTCAGTCCTCTGTGCGAGCCCCCCACCACACACACACACAGAGCAGAATCCACACTCCTCACCCTGGCTCTAGAGTCCTGCGTCATCGCAGTGCCTTCCCAGCCGCAACCGTCGCTGCTGCCCCCACTCACCATGTCTGGTCTCTTCTGCCTCAGGGCCTTTGCACCTGCTGGTCCACCTGCCCAGAACTCCCTTCCCTTGGTCTCCTGCTTCTTATTTCTTTTTCAGGTCTCTGTTTAAATATCACTTCTTAAGAGATGTCTTCCCTGACCCCCATATCTCAAAGAAAAACCTCTCCGTTTAATGTAGTCTCTGTCACAGCACCCTGTATCCTTCATTCAAGGGACTTGTAGCAATTGTAATGATCTTGTCTATTTTTTACCTGTATGTTGTTAGTCTTACCCACTAGACCAAGGACTGGCAAAGTACGTTCTGCAATCCCAATATGGCCCACCACTTGTTTTTATAAATAAAGTTTTATTGGGACACCGCCACGCTCATTCGTTTATAATGTTGCCAAACTTGTTTGTTGCTGTATCATCAGGATCTAGCACTTTGCCTGATATGCAGCAGGTGTCCAGTAAGAATGACCAGAAATGAAGGAAAGAAGGAAGGAAGGAAGGAAGAAAAAAAAAGAGGCCTGTGGTTTTTCGGCACTGCTGTCCTTTCTGTACATTATCTTAGCTCAGCAACTTACTACTGGCTCCATGAACCGTGTGTCATCGAGACACAGAGTCATACCCTTGGATGTGAGACCAAGACTCCACGAATATAACCAGGGTTATAGAGCTTCCCGTTCACATTACCCCAGAGTGCATCCTAAGTGTTTAAGTTAGATTCTGTGGCGTTTAAACTCCTGAGTTCCTTTCTAGCCTTTGGCAAGTCACAGGCAGAATGACTCCCGGGGACCCTCACCTTTCTACAATCCCCTCTCCTTTCTCATGGGTGGGGCCTGTGGATATGAGGAGCTGTCACTCCTGTGGTTATGTCATATTATATGGCAAAGAGACATTCTCCAGATGGGCCTGATGTAATCTCGAAGCCTTTAAAAGCAGTGTTTTCTTGGCTGGTAGCAGCTGAAGAAGTCAGAGGGTCTGGGAGCATGGGAAGGACCTGACGTGCTGTTGCTGGTTTGAAGACGGAGAGGCCACATAAGAAAGGATGTGTGTGGCCTCTGGGAGCAGCTCCCAGCCCCCAGCCAGCACCCAGCACCCAGCAAGGGGACAGGGACCTCATGCCTAGAGACATAAGGAACTGAATTTTGCAACAACCTGCATGAGCCTGGAAGCAGAGTCTTCCCTGGAGCCTCTAGCTAAGAACTGGCCCAGCCAACACCTATTGCGGCCTTATGAGACCATGAAGAGAGACCCGTCCAAGGCCATCGGACTTCTGACCCACAGAAATAGAGAGATGATAAATGAGTATGGTTTTAAGCTGCTAAATTCACAGTAATTTGTTTCACAGCAGGGGGTGATTAAGACACTATGGGACTCTGAGTAACATTCAATGGGGGACAAAACTCTGCCTCCCAGCACCAAGGTCTGAAAAATTTCCCTCCTGGGAGCCAGCTTTGCCTCTTGCTAGCTATATGACCATGAACAAATGATCTCCGTGAGCCTCAGTTTCCTCCTGTGTAAATGGGAGAATAATAATAACACCTGCTTCAGTCCAGTTTTCATGAGCATATAAGGCAGATAGATAAAGAGTGTCCAGGGCTGGCAGTGCTGGGCCCAGCAGGGCCTCCATAGAAGCGCCCCCTGTTTTTCTCTGCATCCTCTCCCTGAAGTCTCACTCCATTTCTATACGTAGCGTTCTCTCTGGGGACAGCCTCCTTCCTTCCTACCTTGCCCTCCCTCAGTGTCAGGGACCCCCATGCCATTTCAGGGCTGGCCAAGTGACATGACAGCAGTGGAGGGGGTCGGTCCTCAGCTGTTTCTCTGGCATGAAAGCAGTGTGATCACTGTCTCCTGAAAAGTTGGGGCTGGCAGGAAATGCGGATGAGCAGTGCCAAATACCCTGTCAACTCTGACACGCAGCGAAGGAATATGGGGAGGGGAGAGCCAGCGTCCCAGGGAACTCTTAGCTGAGCTTTTCCAAGGTCTGTCTTTACACAGACAGTGACAGGGAAAGAGCTTTCACTTGGAAATGCTGAGGTACAACTAGTCAGGGCTCTGAGGTCAGACACAGGAGGACGACCAGACGCCGTTTTTTAAATGCTTACCCTTTGCTTGGCATTTCTCTAAGCTCTTTCCGTGTTTAAATGGAGTATCCCTGTTTTACAGAGAAGGGAATTGAAACTCAGAGAGGTTAAGTCACTTTTCCCAAATTGCACAGCCAGGACATCAGAGGCTGGCATGAGGACACAGGCAGTCTGAGCTCCTGACCGTGGGGCTGGGGGCGCCATCCGAGCTGTGTTGCTGACCAGCTGTAGGACCTTGGGCAATCACGGAACCTTCCTGAACCTTGGTCTCCAGCCCGTTTCCTGCTTCATGACAGTTTTGGTGAAAACCCAACAAAACCATTCATGAAAAGGGCTCTGCACAGTGGAAACACTCAAAAAACAACACAACAGAGAAGACAGTGGGGCATCTATGAGGCGGGTCTTCTAGATTGGAGGGGCATTTGCCCAAGTCTGGCCCCGGTTTGGGAAGAAGGACAGACCTCAGAGGGGTTTTGGTGGAGGCTTTGAACCCAGCAGGGAAGGTCCAAGGGAGGGCACTCTTCTCTCAGAGCTCAGCCATTCCTCAGAGGCCTCCGAGGGGGGAAGAAGGGCTTTGAGGACAGTTTCCCCGTAGCATTCAGCCTGAGAAACACTGAGCTCCAGACCACGGTGGTGCGGGCAGCAGCTGGGACCATGGACCCGTCCCTCAGAGGCAGCCTGGTCACATCCAGGCCATGTGGACATCACATGGAGGTGAATCCCTCTGTCAGCTGCATGGGATGTGGTGGGGGGCAGTGCCCAGCCTAGTCTAGAGCAGGGCTTTGGGCTTCCCCATGGCTCCCTTTTAACTCTAGGGTTGCAGGACATGGCCTGGGTGGTTTCCAGAATTGGGAAGGACATGGTTTAGGTTTTTGACTCCATGCTCTCCTCTCCAGCCCGGAGCTCTCTTGAAATCCTCATTCCAGGCGTCCAGAGCATGTCCCCACTTGCCCTACCCCAACCCTTCCCCATCACACTGAGGCCCGCTGCCCGATTGCTCTGTACTCCGCCTTTCCTCTTCCTTCCCCTCCCCCTACGTTCTCCGATTAACCGGTAATGACGATAACGGTTTGATGGATTTCTCTTTGTAGATATCAGGCTGTCGTTTAAGTAGAAACTTGCAATACCCTGACCCCTAAAAGTGATGACACCGTGTCAGTTAGACATGGCGTCAGCATAGTTTTCAATCTAATATCTGTTGAGATATTGAGAGGTTAGTATGGACTGGAAAACGCTGAGGATTTTGAACTGATTCCATGAGGTCGGGGTTGGGATCAGTCCCACGTGTAGTGAACCCGTGTATCAGGGGGGTTTGGAGGTGCTGTTCTGGAATCCAGGCCTGTTGTGTACACGTCCCATGTCCTTCGCTCTTCCTGTCCTGCCTCTGTTGATACCTGTCTCAGGTAGCTTGGCTACCATAACAAAATGCCACACTGGGTGGCTTAAATAAGACATTTATTTCTCACAGTTCTGGAAGCTGGAAGTCTAAGATCAAGGTTCCGAGTGATTTAGTTTCGGGTGAGAACTTGCTCCTTGGTTTGTAGACAGCCGCCTTCTCACTGTGTCCTCCCTCGGTGGAGCGAGAAGACAGCAAGCTTGCTCTCTCTCTCTTCTTTTTAGAAAGCCACTGATCCCATCAGGAGGGCCCTGCCCTCATGACGTCATCTAAACCTAATCGCCTCCCAAAGACCCTCACCTTGGGGGTTAAGGCTTTCGTATATGAATTTGGAGGACACAGTTTGGTCCCGACGGGTGTTTTTGTGAGGACGCTCAGCAGGTCTCAATCTGGGGGTGGGGAGGTGAAGGAGAAAGATGTGCTTCTGCATTTGAATTCCAAATCTCACCCTGGAAAGGAGTGACCTTGGCTGAGTCACTTAGCCAATCTGATCTTTTATTTGCTCCCCCGACAAAAAAGGACAGGCGATGACGATGGCATGTACCTCCTGGCTGTAAGGGGTGCTCTTTGCAGGGAAACCACTGACCGTGGTAACACTCATTGTTAGCTACTTACTACCAAGACAGGAGGGTCCAGGCCAGTCCATTGGCCAGATGGATGGTAATAATCGTCTGTCACCGGTGTGTGTGTACTGTTGCCCAGCTTACAAAGAGGTTTCCCAAACGTGAGTTCAGCATGGAATTGCATCACTCATTCTTCTGCCGACTTTAGACCCTTACGCCACCGCCGGGGCCGTGAGGCCAGGACAGACGTGGGAAAGCTGTGCAGTGGGGGCCACAATGGGAAAACCCAGTTTGCAAGGAGAGCAGACAGGCAGGCATGTTCTCCTCTAGAATTTTCCAAGAATATTGGAAACACAAGCTTTAGATTCAAAACCCATATGTATTGCCGACTTACCAGGCAGCAGGTCCTGTGCTAGGTATCTTTTCACACATAAGAAATGTGGGTTAAGGCTCCAGGGTCAAACCCCAGAGTCAAGTGTAAACGTGTTATTCATTCTTATCTTAAAGGCAGGATGGTTGGAAGGCCAGATGCCAGGCTACAGACTTCCCTTTGGCTCCTTTCTTTGTCTTGCTCAGTGATTCCCAGACTGCGGGGTGCAGGAAATTGGCATAGAGCTAAATAAAAAAAAAAAATCCAAAGCCAGGGTACTATGTGGGCTGTGTGAGCAATTTATCAGGGTAAGTTTTGCCTCAGATGCTGACTACAGATGCTGACCCTTTCTTAGAAACAACATCCATGAAAATGTTCAACCAGGAGGAGATCTCAGACTTCATCTGGTTGAATCCCCCCATTTTACAGATGGGGAGACCGAGCACAGGAGGAAACAAATGGCTCAGGGTGGGTTGCAACAATAATTAGGGACATAGTTGGGAAGGTTTTAGTGGAACTGGGTTATTAGTCTGCTGATTAAACATCTGACCTGCAGTTTGACTCAGAACAGCTAGGATGTTTGAAAGAGGCGGCAGATTGGTTTCCTGGCTTCTCGCCCCAAGTTTTCAGGAAAACAGCTGACTTTAGATTTGCCGGGATAACCAGAGAAGTACCCATGGCTTGTAGCCTTAAAAAGTCTGCCAGTGTCAAAACCCTTTGCTAAAACCAGGATTCTCAATCTTTTTTAGAGACGAACACTAGGTAAAGATAAGTCACCAATGAAAAACATTCAGCTTTAGCCTCCTTAGAACCTTCCACATTCCTGCAGGCTCAGTGTTTGGGTTTTCATGGATTTGCAGGGGTGCAGGCAGATCTTTCCTCATTGCATCCTCCCCTTCTCTTATAGAGAGTTGCAAGCTCAGCTCAGAAGCATAGGCTTAACCACTGCTGTTTGCACCACTGACGTCCAAAGCTTGGGCCTCCTGCCTTCATCAGAGTCTGCAGTGGCTGGAGGCAGATCAGAGTTAAGCTGACCATGTCAGGGTAATTATTTTCCCTGCTTTGACAGTTAATTACTGGACACCAAAGGGTTAGCAGGGGTTTGCTGCCGTCTGGTGTGTACATGTCATGTCTTCATTCTACTGCGCTTGGACCGAACATTAGAACTCCTCCAGAGTCTCAAATGTCGTTGCTCTTAGGGACAAATCTCTTTCTGTCTTCCATTTGCTCATCTTAGAGAACTGCACACTCAACCTTCTTTTTATTAGCCGGTGACAGACAAGGGCTGGAGCAATTGACTGAGTGGATAGATTAACTCGAGTTAGCAAGAGTCCAATCCAGTATGGGCCGTGTTGCGAGGTGTAGCTGTAAATGTCTCAGTAGCTGACGCTCCGCAAAAACATTCCTCTTGGGAAGTCAGAGGGGACTCTCAGGCCAAATAGCATCATACACATCTGTCTTATGTCACAAGACCTAGTTGTGTACGAAGCTGGTTACTGGCCTCTTGCTAATAATAACAAGATCAATAATAACAAATAATCACTGAGTCCTTGCTATGTGCCAGGCCCTGTTCTACGGGCTTTTTATGTATAATCCAATTTCATCTTCATAGGAGCCCTGTCACAGGTGATAAAAGTAGGATGCCCATTTCGCAGGTGAGGAAACTGAGGCATGGGTGGGCTAAGTAGCTTGTTCACAGTCACAACTAGGAAGTAGAGGAGACATATCAGAAGGACAGTCTATTTGCCCGTGTATGTGTAGTTTTCTTACAAGGGTTTGGGGTTCATCTTACCTGAAGGTTAGGTTGAACGTCAGTAGATGCTAGAGCTCCATCTTTCCTCATTGGGACCAGAGTTAACAATCTATATGCCTGTGGAACAACACTTTGGTGGATTGTAAATATCTGATGGAGGAAAGACTTGCTGGAGGGCATTGGAGGTGTTCTGGGACAGGACATGTGCTGTTCTGGTGTCTGGTACCCATGCGTCCTTCTGCTGATAATCGTATGTGATCTAGCTTCCTCCCATTCTCAGCCTACGTGCCCTTGGAGGGGCTCCACCCCTGATGTAAGGAAGCAGTTGACCCAGGCTTTTGCTAATCAGAGCACCACTTTCTGCCACAGTAATTGAGCCAGGGATGGGCACGGGCGCCAACGAGAGCAGAAGAGACCCAAATAAGCATGCTGGCAAAAGGACTCTTCCACTCCTCCACTAGTCCACAATCTGTGAGGATGTCTGGTCTGGAGCTGTAGCAGCCATCTTGCCACCATGAGGCAGGAGCTGACCGAGGATGAAGCCCTACACAGAGGAAGCAGATCCAAGAGATGGAAAGTAAGAAAGCCCCACGTCAAGTGTGCCTATCACGAGTATTTGAGTTTGCTCATCCATGTGCTTCATCACAGAATCTTACCTGCTGTATATGGACGTGATTTTATTAGTCTGCTCATGGCAGGCCTTTATAAGATGATTAACTAAGGAAATGTGTGCACACCGCCCCTTACGAAGCTTTTCCTTGGTCAGCTAACTGGCCAGTAGGGTGAATGAAGCCCCATGTTCTAGTGTAGCGTATACCAACCTGGGGCGTGAGGGTGGTGATGCCACAAGAAATACTTCAGAGAGAAGGAAGGGTTCCATTTCACAGGAGGAAAATCAGACACAGAGATTCCATCAGGAAATGGGAGCGTCTGGATTCAAATGCAGGTGATCTAGGTCAAGAATCCAAGCTTTTAATCAATATGTCTAGTGAATACCTTTTTGGAAATTCAAGAATATTTGTTGAGGCCCTATTAGGGACCATCACGGAAGACATCAGTGAGTGAGACCCACAAAGACCCCTCCCTCCTGGTGTAAACACTCAAGGATGTGCGTGTGGAGAGAACAGAGAGAAAGCAAAGGACAAAAATCATAAGCAGTGTTAGAAAGTGGTAAGTTCTGTGAAAAAATAAGCAAGCTCAGCGGGATCAGGGTAGGAGGGTTCCAGTTTTCACTTCTCAGAGTGGGCCTCTTTGAGAAGTGAGGTAGGAAAGGCAAGGGCGTTACCCAGGTGGCCATAGGGCTATGTGAGCACAGAACAATCCAGATGGAGGAAAGAGTCAATACAAAGGCCCAGAGACAGGAGAATGGCTGCCGTGTTTGAGGAACAGCAGGGAGGCTAGGAGTTCGGAACTGAGTGTGTGGAAGACGAAGTTGGAGAAGTAATTGGGGAGAGGGCAGATCTCTGAATTGAGTGTCCTCTGCAAGGTTTTGAGCTGAAGAGGGACACGGCCTGTCTCAGGCCACTGAAGGAGAACAGGCTGCAGACGGGCAGGGGACGTGCCCAGCGCTAACCGGGTGAGCGGTGACCGGGCCCGGACCCGGTTGGTGGTAACGGAAGTGGTGAGAGAGGCGGTCAGATTCTGAATGTGTTTTGAAGGAAGAGAGGAAAGAATTTGTAATTTCAGGTGGGGGCAGAAAGAAAATGAGGAATCAAAGATACATCTGAGTTTGGGGTCAAAACTTGAGTGATTAAATTAAACACACATCCTTTGAACCTCACTCCTGTGGCCAAAGCTCAGAGCCTCCTCTGCCTGGGGCCACTTGTTTTCTTTAATCCAGAAGTGCTGCCTTGGAAGAACATGCTGCTTTATGACAGAGAATTCTCCACGCACCTTCCCACGTATTCCCAACCCCAGTCCTGACGTTCTACTCCCAAGGGAAAGCTGGGGAAACTGAGGCTCAAGGAGATGGTTGCCCACCCAACCCAGCTCACATAGCTGATATTCTCTATTCTGTTCTGCTGCAGAAGAATATTCTGTTGCTTTCATATAAAGTAGCTAACTGCAACTACCAGATCCAGTTTCATAATCTCCGTGGTCTGTACCTCTCTTTTTAAATTACATTTATTGACGTGACAATGGTTAGTGAAGTTATATAGGTTTCAAGTGTACAATTCTATAATACATCATCTATAAATCCCATTGTGTGTTCACCACCCAGAGTCAGTTCTGTTTCCATCACCATATATTTGACCCCTTTTCCCTCTTCTACCACCCTCCTCCCCGCTTACCCTCTGGTAACCACTTAACTGTTGTCTGTCTCTGTTAGTTTTTGTGTCTTTGTTGCTTTCAGTTTTATATCCCACATATGAGTGAAATCATATGGTTCTCGACTTTTTATTTCACTTAGCATAATAATCTCAAGATCCATCCATGTTGTTGCAAATGGCACTATTTCATCTTTTCTTATGGCAGAATAGTATTCTATTGTGTATATAAACCACAACTTCTTTATCCAGTCATCTACTGACGGACACTTTGGTTGTTTCCATGTCTTGGCCACTGTTGAATAATGCTGCAATGGACATGGGGGTACGTAAATCTTTACAGATAAATGTTTTCAGATTTTTTGGGTAGATACCCACAAGAGGGATTGCTGGGTTGTATGGTAATTCTGTTCTTAATATTTTGAGAAACCTCCATACTGTTTTCCACAGTGGCTGTACCAATTTATATTCCCACCAGCAATGTATGAGGGTTCCCTATTCTCCACAGCCTCTCCAACCCTTGTTATTACTTGTCTTGTTGACAATAGTCATTCTAACAGGTGTGAGGTGGTATCTCATTGTGGTTTTGATTTGCATATCCCTAGGAGCTAGTGAGGTTGAGCATGTTTTCATTATTTGTTGGGTCTGTGATTCTCAAGCTGGGGGTACATGGAAATCCTTGAAATGCATTGGCATTCTGAAGGCGTGTCTCTAAACACACTCTTTTCATTTGCTTGTAACTTTCTGCAATATCAGGCCATAAGATATATATTCTTTCTTTGTTCTTGCTGCTGTACAAAAACGTACTTGTGTTATGTTCTGCTCAGCTGCAGCCTGCTTTTGCTGTTGTTTGCTTTCTGGTTGTGGATGCTGCTATGGTATCCACTTGTTTTTCCTCGGCTTTGATTCAAATATCTTGATTAGTGACCTTTTAGAAGGTGAATATTTCCACCTTCTCATTTTACAAGCAAGACTATGTTTGATAGCAAAGCTGGGGCATGGGTGGTAGGCAGAGATAGTTTTAAAATCCAGAAAGATGCAAAAGTGACTTGGGAGTACATGGCATGGACCAAACCTGCTGTTTTCTGGAATTCCCATCACTTTTTCTATGCCACCATTTGGGCAACCAGCCGTTCCTCCTTGTTGGGACAATTACATAGCTGGGGTCTTCATGGTCTTTTTTCTGCAGCGGTTGAAGCCCCACTCGTCTGCATTCTCACTCCCCTTTGAATGCATCAGACGAGACACAAAGATGTGATTTTTTTTTTTCCAAAAGCTGAATTCATGAAGGGTTCATGCCAGAGATTTGAACTAAGTCAAGATGGTGGATGTAGAGATTTCGGGGAGATGGCTGTGTCCCGCGGTCGTCAGCCTCGTTGGCACGTGCACACACACCTTAAGCGTTTTCATCAGCTCCGTCGTCCCTTCCAGCACATCTGACGCCCGTTTTCATCCATGGAATTTATCGCATTGTTGTGGATGCCCAAATGCGTTTCCAAGTGAGAACCCTAAGGGGAACGAGAGAGGCAAGGAGGGAACATTTACCGAAGAACCCAGCGTGTAAGGGAGGTTTAGGCATCGCCTTGTGAGTGAAATAGGCAAGTCCAGTGGTGTTAACCGTTTCATGCCTGGATCGCTGCCACAGCCTGTGAGCAGCAGGGCTGCTATCTCCCTCCACGCGCCCTCCCCCACGCCCCCGCCCCCAATTTCCTGGCCATTCTATTTCTCTAAGGTTAATCTTCCAAAATCACCGTTTCGGTGGCGCTCTCCCTTACTTGAAAGCCTTCAATGAAGAGGTGGGAAGATGACTAGCCAGAGCACAGAGGATTTGTAAGGCTCTGAAGCTCCTCTGTGTGACACCGTAATGATGGATTCCTGTCATTATACATGTGTCCAAACCCATAGAATGGACAACACCAAGGATGAACCGGAATGCAAACCCTGGACGTTGGTTGGTAATAACGTATCAGTGTAGGTTCGTCATTTGTAACACTGTTCCATCTGGTGAGCTGTTGATAATGGGAGAGCCTGCCTGTGCTGTGTTGGGGCAGGGAGGACATGGGCAATCTCTGTACCTTGCTCTCAGTTTTGTTGTGAACCTAAAACGGCTCTAAAAAACCGAAGCCTTAAAAAAAGACGCCTCCAGTGACCCCATACTACCTGTGGATGATGCCCGTGCTCTTGATCCCAGGGATCAAAGACAGTATGTGTTTGGACTCCATCCCAAACCACCCATGCGACCACCCTCTCCTGGGGCCTCCATTTCACTGGCTCCCAAGTGGCCTAGGCTTCTTCCTTCACCTCTCGAGGACTCCACAGGCAGATGTGGCAGGAGTCTCAGCGAGTAAGGCCCTCATGGTAAAGAATTTAGTTTATTGTCGGCGAGAGGGGTGTGATGCGCGGAAGGCTTCAGGGAGCCGGTGACGTGATCCCACGTGGACACTGAGCAGATTTAGCAAGTGTTTCTCGCTAGTTTGTGGGTTGTGTGTGTGGTGGAGTGATGGTTTATTCATTGATTTCATTTTCAGATGTGGAAACTGGAGCCAAAAAATAAGGAGGTGACATCCACCTCATGTCAACAGGCCCGTAAACTGTCATGGGCAGAGCTGGAAGCGGAACCCCAGCTTCCGCTGGTGCTTCCTGATGTGCTTTCTTCACTTGTGCAGCGCAGTGCACTTACTAAAGGTCTCATTTGAATTTTACAATCACCTGTAAGATACACAGTGTAAGCATGTTACCTTTATCTTATAAATGCAAAATTGTAAAATAAAAAATAAAATAAGGAACATCAGAGAGGTGAGGTGATTTCCCTAAGGTCACACAGCTTTCAAGTGATGGATCTGTCAATCAGTCTTTGCTCTTCCAACAGACTCCTGGTCTGATGTCCCTCTCAGAACCCTCCATTAACCCTGCTGGGTCTTAGTGTCAACACAGCTACCTAAATCTTAAAATCTTCCACCGTCTCTGCCGCTGGCCACCTCTTTCCAACTTGCAAGTTTCCGATTTATGATCATATGTTGTTCCTTGCCCTTTAGGCAAGTTCGATTTCATTGTCCAGACTCCAGACGCAAAACTCTTTCATAGTGAAGGCTGCAAAGAAAAGAAAAAGAGGAAGGAAGGGGGTTAATAGAGGATGCACTGGATTCAAAAACAATTTTAGAGCTAATGTGGGGTCCATGAAGCCTACATATGTTTCCCGATAGCTAAGGAAAGGATTACCCTTAATGGCTTTCTGTCCCAGTGTGTGTTTTGTGTAACATAAAAGTAAAATCTCTCTAACGCGGGAGCTGTGATGAAACCAGAAAGCCAGGAGAGTCGATGCTAATAGTGACAGGGTATTTCTCACTCAGGGGAAATTAACGGTGGATGCGTGCTTTCAGCCATGTCTGTATTCGATTGAAAAGTGCTGCAGGGTCTTCTAAGCTCCCCCCTCCTGTCCTTGGTAAGAGAGAAACTGCATTCTAAATAAATAAGCTGAGATGCTATCACTTGACTCTCCCGTCCTGCTTTCCGAAGAATGCCCGCCGTTATGAAAGACTGTTCTTTCTGTTTACCCAGCCTACAAAGTGGGTCATGAAATTTACATCAAGCCTGTACTGTGTGCCAGGCTTTGTGTAGGTGCTGGGGGACACATAGGCAGAAAGGGGACCCACGCTCTCCACTCATGGAATGGTTCAGTCTGAAGAACCCGAGCCGGTGCAGAACCACCATTGGGTGGCCCCCCCCCAACACCGAGTAGAATTAGGGGCAGGAGGAGAAGGAGCCATGGCCAGAGTGGCAAGCTGGGGCCAAGGGCAAAATCTGCAAGCCCCCAGGAGGCTGATTGGGAATGTGGAGCTGGAATAAAAATCTCCAAGGGTGGGGAAGCTCCGTGGAAGTTTCTTCTTCTGGGCCTGGACGTGCTTTGTGCTTCAGCTCATAGTAGAGGCGGGGCTGAGGCTGGCTACAAGCTCTGCAGTGATCAGCCAGTGGGGAGATGTGGTCATTAAGTTCTTCAGGCTTCTGGCTTTAGGGTGGAAGGTATGAGAAGAGGAAATGATGCTGTGTTAGTTTGCTCAGGCTACCCTAACAATACCACAGACTGGGCAGCTTACACAACAGACATCTATGTTCTCACAGCTCTGGAGTCTGAAGTCCAAGACCAAGGTGCAGGCAGGTTGGTTTCTTCTGAGGCCTCTCTCCCTGGCTTGTAGACAGCCGCCCTCTTGCTGCCTTTTCACATGGTTGTGTCCCTCTGTGTGTACAGCCCCTGGTGTCTCTGTGTGTGTCCTAATCTCATCTTCTTATAAAAACACCAGTCAGTTAGATTAGGGCCCCCTCCACACAAGAGCCTTGTTTTAGCTTAACCACCTCTTCAAAGCCTCGATTTCCAAATAAGGTCACACGCTGCGATACTAGGGGTGAGGACATCAACATACGAATTTTGGTGGGGGACGCAATTCAGCAAATGACAGATAGGTCCTCTCTCCTATCTTGTTTCCTTTGGAGAGCTGCGAGTGGAAGTCACCGGAAAGAATCCCTGCGTTAACTGCAGCATCAAGAATCTCGGTTTCCATCCTGGAATTTAGTGCACAGAGACCTCCTGGTGCTAGAAATACAACTCGTGGAAACTTCAAATTACCCCGAACCTAGCCATGCCGTCTTCCGGGGGATTTCTGTGGCAGCCTAACTTGAATGATGCCGATGCATTTGTTTGCTAACTATTTATTGATGTACCTGCTGTGTCTCTTGCTAAAAACCACGGACTCCTAAAAGACAGGGACATGACTTTGTTATCTTCCTAGCCTGCTGCCCAGAGCCGAGCCCTGCACACAGCAGGGACCTCTCTGTGGAATCTGTTGCAGTTGCGTTCAGCATTGAATGGGTCTCTGTCCCTAGACAGGAGGACATGAAAAGGCATGTTTACTTGGGGGCCAAGTAACAGAGAAGCCGGACACTCATTTCCTTTGGACCCCTGTATTACTGTCCCCCTGATATCCTGTTCCCCTTGACCCGTCTAACAGATGCACTGCCGATCCTAAGAATCCAGCCAACTTGTGAGCTCTTTCCCCCACCAGCCATGCCTAGGGATATTCCTTAAAGCATCAGGCCTAATTAAATGAGATGTGAAAGGCAGAATGGCCATGTGCTTATACCTTCTCCCCAGATCCCCCACTTTCCAAGGAGAGAATTTGCAAAAGGGGGCAGCTCTTGGCTGGCTGCCCATTTGTGGAGCTGTGCTCTGTCTTCGTGGAGCTAAAATGCGTCTGGGGCGGTGTCCTTGTTGGAGCTCATTCGGCACTCTCCACGCTTCTTGTGACTGGTAATACAGACCTCTCCATTTCCCCAGCAGCCCACGGGAAAAGAAAGCCATCAATTGGAAAAGGGGAGAGAAAGGAAAAAGAGAGAATATGCATGTTTCTATTCATTTGTGTTTACTGAAATGCTGGCCTTTGTGCAAAGGAAAACATTTCACATTTCCGCTGCCTGATGGATGAAATGCACCAGATCAGAAAAATAAATCAGAAGAGAGGCAGCTCTTGTCACGTTATGTATGCAGATAATTGAATAGAGCAAGCACACTGTATATATAATAGCTTACAAGATAGACATTTCTTTTTAAATGGATAAGATTCAGAAACCATTATCAATTACACTTTATGATAGTCAGCAAGTCTGTCTCTTATTTTTATTTTCTGTCTGTGAGCCATAACAGACTTAGTGCTTTCTGATTAAAAGCTTTTTACCATTTGGCCAAAAGTTTCAGGAGATCTCACCTATCCGCGGTTTCCTGTCTTCCTTCATGTATCTCTTCCAGGAGAGCTTGTGGTCTCTCCTTTTAAATGTGGTGGCCAGTGGCTGGGCCCCTCCATCCAGCCTTCAGTGGGGATGTGTTGTAATTTGCTCCAGCTTCCTATGCCCGGCAGCTCGTTCTGTATGCCATGTACGTAGGACGGCACTTTTTAAAACAAGAGCCACTTGGTGTATTGTTCATCATTCATAGGTCAATTTTGTTTTCATTTAAAAAAAAATCCTGAGATCTGTTATTTCCTGCTGCCTTACTCATTTGGTTAATGCAAGCTAATCCTGGAAAAAATAAATATTAATGTAGCGTGTCTTGCGGGAGCAGGGCTGTGTAGCACGTCGGAAATTTCTGCCATCAAGATGATAATTAGGGCCGGCCTGGTGGCTCAGGTGGTTGGAGCGCCATGTTCCTAAGGCTGAGGTCGCAGGTGAGAGCTGTGGGGTGCTGCTGTGAGCGGCCGGGCAGGGGGTGGGGGTAGCACAAGGCTCATAACACCAGCCTGGGCCAGGGAGCTGTGTCCTACACAACTAGACTGAGAAACAACGGCTTGAACCGGAGTGGCGGGGGGAAGAGGAAGAAGGAGAAAAAGAAAAAAAAAAGATGATAATTAGGCTTACTCTGAGTGAAAGGACATTGTTTGGACTTCTTATTTTAGTAACCAGAGAGCTGTGAACCCCTCTTTTCGTTGCCTCTGGGGTTGACCGATTCTTCCTCAGTGGAAGCATCTTTTTTTGGCCGGGGGGTCACTATATTAATGCTTTGTGTGCTTGTCAATCCTACGAACCAAGGAGAGGATGAATTGAAGCACCTATGCAGTCTGACCAGAAAACCTTTAAATCAGTATCAGCAATCCAAAGTATCAGAGGATAGGGAGCGGGCCAGGGAAACAGTGACTCAGCAATGAAATGTCATTGGGTGTTGACAATGTCAGTATGAATGGCACTGTGAGGAGTAAGGAAAGCCAAAATAGGGAACACTGTCACCGAGTCTCCTGGCCTAAGAGTTTTGCACCAATTCATTTATTTTTATCAGTCAATCAGATATTATAGAGTTGAAATGGATCTTAGAATTGGTATAGTTTTGCCTCCCGGATGCCTCAAACTAATCCAGTGTGGAAAGAAAACCTCCAGCACCTTGGATGTTTGATTTTTTTTTTCTACCTGAATGTCTCTAATCACAGGGACCTCGACACTTTTCAAGTCAGACTTTTTGATTGTTAGACAGTGCTAATGGTTTGAAACTTACTTCTTTGTGGTTTTAGTTCAGGATCTTTTGGTTGAAAATGGTAGAGAGAAAAATCCCTCAAACTAATTAAGCCAAGAGGGGAATGTTTTGATTCACATAACCTTTAAGACCCAGGTAAGATAGGCTTCAGGTGCAGCTTGATTCATGGTTCAAAGGGAGTTGCCAGGCTCCATCTCATCTCTGTTTCCTCCTGGTTGGCTCCATTCTCAGGCTCCGCTTAGTGGCTACTGACAAATTCCGGCTCATTCTTTTTTTTTTTTCATGACACCAGACCAATGGCTTCTTCCTAATTTGGGGGTTTTCATTGTCTCATTGGCTCAAATTGGATAATATATCTATTCCTTAATGACTTAGTTTGGGTCCCCTCCACTCACAGAGCTTGAGAGTAAGACCTGAGAGCCGGTAGTTAATTTTGGAGGTGAGCCGAGGGAAGGAGGGACGACAACAGAGGTTATGCCATTGATCTGGTTATTGCTATGGACAAATGTGGTTCTGTCCCACCAGGCACCCTCCGAGAAATCGTATAGGACATGTTTCAGAATTATTTCTCTGAAGGACAGGACAATGGGTCGATACTCCATTGGTCTCCATTGGTTTAGGATTATCCTTGGGGACCATTTGCACCCTCTCCCCACTTCCCTCTGAGTTGCCCTCAACGCACCATGAATGAGTCGGGGGAGGGGTGGGCTTCAGAAGAGGACCTGAGGCAGAAACTCAGAGAGACATGGCTGGCAACTCAGGAATTCTGCTACTGGTATCCTGGGAACTGGACACCCCAGCTCAGCCAAAGTCACAGGGCTGTCTGCCACCACCCACTGGGGACTGTGGCCTGGAGCCTGACTGAGCTGATCGAGCTAAAAACCTTGTTCATATCCTACGTTCTGGAAGCTGGGAATGGAAGCCGCTCACGTTTCATCTACTAGGAATGGAAGAAAGCGTCTCCCGAGAACAAAATCAGAGTCCTGTTACCACAAACAGAAAGAATGTTCACTATACCTCTATTGAGCCAGAAAGCTGCCTTCTTATAAGTTCTACCTACCAATCAATTGGGAAGCTACCTCTGAACAGAATATACAATTACAATGTTTGTCCCTATACGTGATAGCCCTTCAACTATTAGGAGATGGTTAGCATGTCTGCTCTTGGTCTCCTTTGCTCTGATCCAGGAGAGACACACTTGGTTCCTTGAACGGTTCTTTGACATGGTTTCTGGGACGCTTTGTGGTCCTAGCCACCCCCCACTTGACACCCCCTTTATTTTGCTTCCTGTTGCTCCGTCAGCTGAGCACAGCAGGAGTCATGGGGTCAGGCCACCACAGCAGGAATGGACCCTGGGGTCGGGATACTGTGACATCCTGTGATGGAACACCGGATGTTTCTTTAGATTCTGATTATTTGAAAATAGGGGACTGGTGTATCATTCTCTATTAGCCAGAAAATGATTTCCTCCTCCATTATCTCGCGATGGCTATCTCCTGACTGACTGTTAGTGAACCCTTATCACGAGGCCGACCCACTTTGTAAACTGTTCCTCAGTGGACAAATGCTGGTTTGGCCTGCCCAGTGTCTCTTTCCCTTCTTCTGGTAACAGGATCCTGAATGATCTCTGTGGAGCCAGCCCCACTTCCACGCTCAGCTGGTGAGGTGTGGATGGGCAAGCGGTGAAATATCTGATCCGTTTTTGGCCAGAGTTCTCGCACCCGTCTCCAAGGGGTCGGTTAAGTGGTGAGCTTCTGGCTCATAATCCCATCACCGGTCACCATGATGGGTTCCTGGATGGGTACATGGACCCAAGGTGGTTTATTTGGCAGGACTCTTGAAATGTAGGCCTGGAAATGCTGGCAGCCATTTGCTACCATACGGAGCCTGAGGATGAAGCCACAAGGAAAAGCATGAGATGGCAAGAAGCTGGCGTAATCACCTCCTTTTGGCCTCTGATTCTTGCTTAATCACCTCCTCTGGGCTTCTGAAAGTCTAGTGTGGACTTTTCATCATGTAAGACAATGCATTTCTTATTTCCACGTCTGTTACAAAATGGATCCTAATGAATACGTCTGTGATAGTGAGATATTGAATAGAGCGTATTAAGCAGTGGAAAGGTAAGTGGATTCAAGTCAGAAGGTCTCGAATTTAGCCTGGGGCCAGGGCTCTCTAGCTAGGGAAGTGAGTCAATTTCCTCACCTCTGTGCCTGGGGTTCCATTTTCAAGATCAAACCTGGATACAATAAAGTGGTAAAAGGAAGTAAAATGACAGAATATGGGTTTCACTGCCTACTTTTATTAAACTACATGGTTAAAAACGTCATCCAACAAGTCAAAACGGTCAGGTCAATTGCTCCATGAAGACACAACCATTCCTGAGTGTTGGAACAACCGTAGACATTCCCAGAACATTTCCTATTAGCCAAGCAACCTGCATGGCATCTGTAGAGGGATAATCCCATTTAACCTCAACAACTACCATGCAGGTACTGCTATCACTCTCACATCCAATGTGAGGAAACGGAAACTGCTGGAGGTCAAATGAAGTGCCGGAGGTCACGCAGCCAGAATGCAGTGGAGCTGGGGTTTGCACCAGAACCGCCTACTCTAGCTCAGGTGCGTCCGGGGACTATTTTAGATCACCACGTCACCTGAGTGAGAATTCCATCAGTAGTGATGGAAATCTGTGTTCTCTTCTACTTGGCCCGCACGCCGGTGTGTAAAAGAACAAATTCATGGCTTGATTTTCAAAGTAAGATGTTAACAGCATGTTCTTCCCCAAACGATCCACTGTGGCCTTCCGGCTTCCAAGTTTTTGTCTTCCTGGTATCTTGGAGCGCCCTGGCTGTCATCACCCACCCATTGTCCCCAGCTCAATTGTTGTTAATTTGCATACACAATTTGACAGCAATAAAAAGGAACAGTTGAGAGATAGAAAATTTAGCTGTAGTTCTACCCTCCTTTAAGTCTCAGATTAAATGCCACCTTTCCAAGATATTGTCCTTGAAGTGTCTTGCTTCTCACGTGTGCATGTGTGTGCACACGTACACACACACACACTCTCTCATTAGGTAGGATTCTGTTTTCTTTCTTTCACTAACCTACAGAGGCAGAGCCCGTGCTTGGCTCATTTGTACTTCCCTCACAGGCGACCTCGCCCATATTACCTGCACAGTAATTCTTGGTGGAATTATAAACAGGATATAGTAGAATCTTATGTTCTTCTCTAAGGTACGGTGAGTAATTTACACAGGTTTAAAGTCAGCCGACTTAGCTGGTATCTGGCTCTTAGTCTTGGCAAGGCTCCGAATGTTTTTTAAAAGCTGACATGCTTCCTGGACTTGTAGGCTGACCGCATGAGGCTCTCCAGGGAATAAAAATTAGCCTGCTGCCTGAAATGTTTATGGAAACAGCTAAATTTAGATGATCAAAGGTTTCGGGAATCCTGGGGCCCCCGAGATTGAAGACTGGGATATTATTTACAAGTGTCTTGGACAGCAAAGATTTTTGTTTGCTTCACGGTTCCTTCTGAAGCATTAGAAGTTCTAGCTGGAAGGCGTTTGGATTTCTCACTAATTGGTCATGAAGCCAGGTCTCATGTAAGCTGGTGACTGGGGCACTTTGCCTTTCCTGGTTTGTCCACCGCACCCTAACTTTTAGAGGGGAGGGGTGCTGCGGGTGATCACACAGGAAAGGCCGCTGACAGAGAAGGCAGAACTGCTGCTTCCGTTTCACGGGTGGACTAGGTCACAATCTTGAATCAAAATGGAACCTGTGTGAAAGAGTCCAAAAGGTTGTATCTGCTGTCATTTTGCTGACTTTTGGGGAGGGGGTTGAAGTCACGGAGAGAAGGAACTTACTCTGAGGGATGCTTTCACATCAGAGAGGAGCTGCTAATAGAAATTCGGTTCAAGCCAGGTGAGGAGCTGGTGTTCTTTGGGCTGGTTCCTAAGCAGTGACTCTCTTTGGGTATCTTTGCAGATTGAGGGGAGGGACAGGAACCTCGGACGGGGATGAAGGTGGGGGATGAGGTTCTTTGTGTAACCAGTGGAGGCTCCAGGGAGGCAAGTGGGATGGTAAAGAAGCCGAGTGTGGCAGTTTCTGGGGTGGCCATTTGGTGTGCCCTGAATCTCCCCCTGGGGGAAGCAGTTTGTGGTATTATTGGGAGCCTGAGCTCAACTGGGTGCAGTGAGTCCTTCTCGGGCTCCCCCCACCCCACGACCTTGGGAAGATGATTCAGCCTCCCTGGGCCTCTCAGATGCCTCACGTATTACTAGGAAGAGTGATCGTGCCCACCTCACAGACTGTCCAGGGAACCAAATGAGATGATGCGTGTAAAGCTTATAAAGTGCGTAATGGGCGGCCTGGCATTATTCAACGATTGCAAAGCATCTGAAAGAAAATGCAAGTGGGACATTTGGCTGAAATATAGCCGGTCAGCAGCAAAGTCCTCCTTAGTCACACGGACAGGACCGAATGCTGCAGAAGACATTTCATAAATGCCCGAGAGTTTCCCACAGCACAGACCAAGGACCTAGGTGTACGGAGCTTTTGCAGGAAGGACAGAAGAGAGCTACACTGAAACCACCAGGAAGGGGACGGGCTGGGAGGGGACAGGGCGCTTTGCCTCAGCTGCTGCCTCCTGGCTCATCGTCTGCAGGGGGAAGTTTGTTTGTAAACAGAAGGCTCCAAATTGCCACAATTTGCCAATCCTCTGCCGGAGTGGGAATGGCCTCCGAGGAGCCAACCCACTGGTGATTACTGCCATGGGCTCTGCCAGGGAGTTTGACTGAGGACGAAGGCTGGCGGAGGAAGGGGTGGCCCATCAGACTAATAGGCGGACAGGGGCTGGGGTCGAGGCCAGGAGTCCCAAAAGCCACCCCAAGCTGAGGGAGAGAAAGCTCCTGCCTTCCAGGCCACTGCTCCCTTCCGGGTCTGGAAGTTTCCTTTGAAGCTGAGGAAGGACTTTTCCTTTTTGTCTCCCGAGGCTGGAACTAACTTGCCCGTACTTTGCCCAGGAGCGACAAAGGTAAGGCAAGCTGCTGGGAGGTGGAAGGGAAACGTTCTTGTTATGGAGAGATCCCAGCCAAAGCTCCGAGGAATATTTTCCAAGTCCAGTCCGGCCCAGCCCAGCCCTGGGGAATTTGCCTGCGTAGCGTCACTCACAGCAGAAGAGCCTGTCAGGCAGGTGGAGACCCAAGGGTTCCCCTCTGGCCTTCATAGCAGTTGAGAGCACACTGCTGACATCCCGACTGAAGTTCCAGTAAGAGGCAAGGTGCTCCCTCTGGGGCACGAGCCAGCAAGCCCTGCTGCCCTGGGCGGCTGCCCAGCCAGGGCACGGGGAGTGGGGTGTAGAGGGAGGAACGCAGTCTGAGGAAGAGGAATTCGAGATTCCAACCTGGCAGCAGACACGCTCTGGGCCTCAATTGTCTGTACCCACGAGGTGAAAGGATTGGATAAAGTTTCCTCTAAAATTCTTTATGGTCAAGTAAGCTTTTGATCATATGTGCAGTAATTGTGGGAAGAGGAAAGAGGGTATTTTAGGTGTGTGTGTGTGTGTGTGTGTGTGTGTGAAGGATGCTTAGCTTCCTTCCTGGCATACCATATAGGTGTCCACGTAAGTCTGAAATGAAACTGGCTCTAGGAGCTAACAGAGAGGAAGGCCGAAAACCTGACTGTTATTTCTCTGTTAAATTACAGAGGCCATTTACAGGATAGTAAATTACAGGACAGGTAGGGGCTTTGTAATGAAAAAGAGCCGAGTTTGAATCTTGGCTCCATCAATTAGAAAGTGTCACTTGGGCATGCTGTTTATTAACACTCAGCCTCCTTATCTGAAAAATGAGGACGAGATGAGGATTAATTTTGACAGTATGCCCAAGGTATGCGTTATAAGGATTACAGTAAATAATATACCTCAGGCACCCAGCATAGGGCCGGCATAGCGATAGTGAAATACAAATTATTATTAGTGCAGATCTTGTTAGATGTAAAGATGAAAACACTTAAATGTGAAGCCCCTAGATAATGTTTGAATGACTTCCATCCCCGTCTGAAAATACAATTCCATTTAGGGTTCTGATGTAAGTGGGAGGGAGCCCCCTCTTTTTCGCTCTTCTGTATTTTCTTCCCTCTCCTTCTTGACTCTTAAAAGGAAAATAATGGAATTCTTCCTTTTCAGGTTTGACACATTTTCAGTATTTATACAGCAGGTCTCTAAACCCACTCACCCTACCTGTGGTTCTTATGGCCAGTGCAAATCCTCCCCAGAAGTTTCGGGGTTCCCCTTGATGGTTTACTCAGTATGTATGTCATCATAATAGCTTTTTAAGACAAGCAGCCGATGCCTGTACCTGCCCAAGACAGGGGAGACTGGCTGGGAAGATGCCCTCATTCTCTGGGAAGAAAAGCGTCCTGTCTAATCCTTGGCAGACGGTGGGGGAGAGAGGTTACTGGCAGACACACCTCCAGAATCTCGCCTGCTAAGAACGAGTGGCACGTGAACGAGGCTTCGCTCAGCGCTTCTGGGCAGGGGCCCAAGCCCAGCCAGGATGGTCCCTAAGGCCCTGGGGGAACAATGCCAAGAATGTGTGCGCTGCCGGATAGCTCTCTACCTCGGGCGCCATTCTGGCCCCTTAATTCTCCTGCCAAGCTGTTCTCCAGATCACTCTTCTCAACTTCCCCATGACGTTCCCAGAAAGGCAATGGGAAAACCTGGAAATTGCAGGAAAGCATTTGGATCTTCTCCATGATGCCGCGGAAGTGATTACCATTAAAAACTAAAAATAGGGGCTGAGAGAAAAGGACAGGCTTGCCCCCAGTGGTCCTGGGGGCCTTTACATGGCTCAGGAAAACCTGGCTGCGGGCTCTCACGGGACCCTGTGCCTGGTTCACTGCCTCGGCAGGGACGGTGGGCTTGAGGTTTCCAGTACCCATCTGGTGGCACAAACCTTCTCCCAGAGTCACAAACCGTGGGACTTTCTAAGGAGGTAAAATATATCTTGCTGATGGCACAAGACATAAAAAAGCATCCATTTATGAAAAAAATTCCCAAACCTGCATGATTCCTTTGATACCCTTGGGGATGCCAGAGATTTAAGGGGGTCAGTGATGCCGCAACAAATTTCGCATGTAAATCACCCCTTGGGCCTTCGAACTTTGACCTGCAGGCACAAGCCCATTTGGTTTCAATAATTTGAGACCCAGTGGGGTCGAGTCCTTCTCTGGACTCTCAGTGGTTTGAGCCTATGACAACTTGAGTGAGAACAGGTAGAAAAATTGGCACCTTTTGGCAGCATATGCAACTGAAGGCAATTTTTTTTTTAAAGTCCTGGAGAAAATTCTTTGTGTCGTGAGGTTATCTGTAATGGATATTTTTGTTATCACTGCATGTTTCGATGTCTTGGCCATCACTGAAATTATGGACCATTGTTGGATGCTGTTAAGTTTGAGGCTGTGAGTGAAAATGTTGAGTTAGTGTTTGTGGGGGATGAAGTGTTTGCTTGTTTATTGTTTATTTTTTTCCTCATTATTTGTCCTCTTATTGTTGTAGAGAGTAAACTTTTGATGGGAAGTCCATGTAAGTTCATTTATTCTAGAACCAAGATTTTTTTCTTCCCCTCCTCTTTTCTTCCTTCTTTTTCTCTTTCTCTCTTTTTCTTTCTTCCTTTCTTTCTTCCTCCCTTCTTCCCTTCCTTCCTACTTTCCTTCCTTCCCTCCTTCCTTCTGCCTGCTTTACAACTAGATAAAGGTAGATTTACAGGCTCAACCTAAGACCCCAGTGGGTCCCCACCACAAAGTATATAAGTCAGGAAAATACTGCCTTCAACTGCTATGTCTAATGGCATCTGCTTGAAGTCTTTCAAACCTGCATTTTCAATCCCTCCCCATTGCATTCACAGTTAGAAGTGTTTAAAATTCCAATAAAGTACACAGCCTAAACATGTCTTCGTTCTAGCTACCAGGTCGTCCCTAACAGTAACCATCACTGGATGGAGAGCTGGAGCTTCTTAGCAACGACTTTTGGAAATACGTCAACATTATTGCCCACGCGGGGCAAGCAGTTTCTTTTTTAAGAGCCGCAATGCATTTGGCAAGGTGTACAGCACACACACTTTACCTGCTGTGTGGGGAGGCTGCTACTCACTCACCGGGGGACGAGAAGGTGCCAGACGTGTGCATTTCTCGCTTCCCTGCCAAGACACATGAGTGAAGGAAGCACTTGAGCTTGAAGACTCTTTAGCCCCCAGCACTTGCTGTTCGCTCTGTAGAGGTGGAAGGGCTCTCCAAATGGAATTTGTCTCACTTCATTTTCATGGATCCCATCGTGGGAAACTGCCGGACCCACTGGAGCTGGAGGAGCTCTTGTGCTTATTTAAGATGCTGAAATCCCTTCTCCATGCTGTGGCCCCTCAACTCGACAACCGCTGTACGAAGTGCCTTTTCTCAGGTTCCTGAATTGCCGGAGTTGCCTCTGTAATTAAGCTTTCTGAAGAAGCCTCTCTGAGCCACATTTTCATGCCCTCAGTTAGATGGGCCCATGTTTCTTCTCAAGTGTTTACTGGTTTTCTGGCTGGATGCCACCAGGCAGCTATGCCCCTGAAGGGAAGGACATGTCTAATTGAGGTCAGCATGAGTCACAGTTTACAGTGATTATCTGGGGGATGGAGCACTCAGAGGGGACATCACCTAATGAGGCCAGCGTGGGTTCCAAGGCTGCTCTCCGCTGAGCCCCGTGACAGCGGACTGGCGCTGGGGCAAGGGAACATGGCTTGGGACAGGGATTCCTAATTGTGACATCTCTAAGTGCAAATAGCAGTGTTGCTTGAGCCGTAGCATATAATAATTTCGAAACTTTAAATCTACCTTTCGGTTTTATCTTAGGATACATCTACATAGTTTTAAAATGTCAGATAATTTTCTGAGGCTTGAAATGAAAACACACCAGCTTCCTACCTATTCTTCCCTCCCCACTTTCATACGGCTCCCCTAGAAAACCACTTTCGATTCCAAGCTATTCTTTTCAGTTATGCACCTCCATATTTCTCATACATATACTGATACCACGGTTTTGTTATTTGGGGGTTTCACATATTCACTTTTGCTGTCCTACTGTGAAAGGTAAGGATTCAGATCCTGCGTAATTCCTGGCCCTCCACACACAAATGCCTAATTCCTCCAAATTGATTCTATCAACATTTTCATGAAATGACTGTTGAGGGTTTCTGTCACTAGGAGAGTATACATTTTATTAACAACTGAGTCACATTTACACTTCTCATCTTGCACAAGATTTGTTTTCCTGGCAGTTTATAATTGCCTTTTATTGTTTTCCTTGGTTTTCTATGTATCTATCAGCAATTCATACGGAAACTCTCATCTGTGCTTGTAAATCTCCTTCACCTTTGTTCAAGTACATCAGGTAATCTCTCACTTTCATTTTCTTCTAGGATGTCGGTTTCCTTTATCCCCCAAATCAGCTTGGACTCCTTAGCCATTGACGTGAGGCCTCCCTTCATCATCATTCTAGAAATTCCCTTGGTCTTTGGCTCTGTGTTGGATCCCCTATTTCCTGGAAAGCATACCTTCCTCTTGTCTTTGTTTATTCCCTCAATTTAGTGGACCACATCTTCCAGAACTTCCCAGAGTAAATGTACCTGGGATGTCACTTTTTCTTGATACACTGGATATGTGGACATATCCATAGGCCTGATAATTAAGTTTGAGAATTTGTTGCAATGATGTTGCTAACCTTTCTTTGATACCAGAGGGATTATTCATTATGAATTTGTACCAACTGGACAGTTAATCAAGTTTACTATTTGGAAGTGCTGAAAAGGCTGCGTGAAAAAGTTAGACAAAAACGATTTGAACTTTCACCAACAATTCATGGCTCTTGCATCACAACAATGCACCAGCTCACACGGCACAGTCTGGGAGGGAGTTTTTAGCCAGTAAACAAATAACTGTATTGGAACACCCTCCCTACTCACTTGATCTGGCCCCCAATGACTTCTTTCTTTACCTGAAGATAAAGGAAATATTGAAAGGAAGACATTTTGATGACATTCAGGACATCAAGGGTAATGCGATGACAGCTCTGATGGCCGTTTCAGAAAAAGAGTTCCAAAATTGCTTTGAAGGGTGGACTAGGTGCTGGTGTCTGTGCATAGCTTCCCAAGGGGAGTACTTTGAGGTAACCATAGCGATATTCAGCAATGAGGTATGTAGCACTTTTTCTAGGATAAGTTTGTGAACTTGTCAGATATGGGTGGACATAATAGATATGTCCCTTTTAGGTCCTCTCTTCGTTACTTTCATATCATGTCCTTGTTTCTTTTTATCAATCAAATACACACCATATCTCTTATGAGATAAAGTTCTTGTCATAAGGTTATTACCCCTACGGTTCACTTCACGACTTGTGGCCCTTCTACCTTCAATGGTTCTCTTGCTTTTTGATGTTCTCTTGACTTAAATTACTTTTACAGTAAAAAAAAAAAGAAAAAGAACTCCTTTATAAACATAATTAACTCTGCTTAGTGTATAGTTTTACATTATGACAAATAGTTTACCTTGTTTACATTTCCTTCCTTTCAAATGTAGCTTCCCCTCCATTTCGAATTACTACTTGTCTTTTATGTTGTCTGACTTCATCTTATTCTAAACCTTTTTCTATTTGTCAAAGTATCAAATCTCTTCAACCCCCTTTATTTCTGAGTATCTTTCTCCTGAGGTCCTCTTCCTTCCTGCTTTCTTGCTCCAATTTCTCTGAGTCATCTAGATGAGCATGTCTTTCCTTTAATATTCTACTAGTTGAAGTCACTGTTTCCTGAGTCCCACATCCTCCTTCTAATTTTACTCCTCATTTACTGGAGCAACCCATGAATCACTTTTAAAGAAAGAGGATCAGTTAGGTAAACTTTCTAAACCCTTGCAGGTCCAGAAATATCTTCATTTTTTTCTCAGAGTGGACTGATAAAGTGTCTGGGTGTGGACTCATAGGTTGAAACGAGTTTTTCCTCAAAACGTGGAAATTATTGTTTCATGGCCTTTTCACATGACAGGATACTGAGAGTGACTTACTACCAGTCTGATTTTCATTCCTTTTTTATTTTTTGGTAACTTTTAATTTTTATCCCCCTGGAAGATTTCAGGATATTTTCCTTATCCTCGGTCTTCTTAAACTTCAAAACAATTTGTCCAAGTGAGGGTGTTTTAGGACATATAGGATACTATCGAAGAATGCAGATTTTGGGTCACATGTGCCTGCATTTAAATTTCGGTTGTCCCATGCTTGCTTGCGTAAGCATCTTAACCAGTCAGTGCCCCCATTTTCTCAGCTCTAAAATGGGGGTAAAATCGTAGCTACCTCTTAGATTTATTGGGAGAATTAAATACATCACGACATGTAAAACTTTTGAAAGCGGTGCCTGGCGCATACTAGGCTCTTAGTGCCCTGGAGCTATTATTACTGTCACTGCCACTTATCGCAGAGGTCTCTTTAAACTGAAGATTTATTACTTTCAATTCCGTGATGTTCACTTGCATTATTTATTCTTTGATGATTGTCTTCCTCTCTGCTCTTCCCATCACCCTGTTCTCTTTCTCTGTAACGTGTGGAATATTCTCTTCACTGCTTATGTTTTCCCTCATCTTTTCCTTGACTTTTTGTTTTACTTGCTGACGATAACTTTCAGTTTTAACACCTCGCCTCTATATGGAATTGTTATTTCCGCAGTAATAATTTCCAAGAGCTTATCCGTATTCCCTGATTGTCCCATTGCCACAGGACCCCTTTCTTTTTTAATGGATGAAAATATAATCTGGAATCTCTGTTTTGTTTGTATACCACCCTCAGCTCCCAAATTCTTTGTTTTCTTGAGGGCTGTATTGTTTTGTTGTTTAAATGTCTCTTTCATGTTTCAGATGATCCTTCAATGTCAGGAAACCTTTGGTGGTCTGTTTATGCGTGAGAATGAGGAGATGAAAAAGCAGGTGGGGAACTATGTACCTGTCAGGGCAGGCCCTGCTTTGTGGACAACAGGTGGGGCCGGCCATTGTGCCAGAGTCCCCCAAATGCCAGAATCTCTGCAGCGTGCCAATATCCACATCAGACGCCCTTATAATCTTCAGAGAGTTCATTTTGTTCCTTTGACAGACAACCCTCCACTTTTGTGTGTTGGACTGGGTTTTGTTTCGGCTTTTATGTTTTTTGGTCTGCTCAGGTGAGGTCCCGCTGCAGACTGTTCTGTAGTTGGGAGGAAAGATGGGAGCCAACATTTCCACACAGGATCTTTCAGTTAATCCCCCTGTGGCAGATGCATCCTCATTCTGTCACGCATAACAGTGCCCAGTCCCGAGTCTTTCCAGAGCTGCACGGAGCAAAGGGGCTTGTGTTTTCTCTCAGTTCCTCCCCCCTTTACTAGCCATCATTTCTTGGGCCTCTTTGATGCTCGATTTCCTTGGGCATTCATTGTTTTGGTCACCACTACTTCATCTGATTTCCCTCGTACAGAAATTTGTTGGAATTTCTACGCTGCTCATAGCCTCGTTTTGTGATTGTGGGTTTGTGTTCATTTGATTTCCCTACTGTCATTTTAATGAGTGGGGCAAGATGAGAAATATGTATTAGATCATCTTCCTGATGGAATACCATGGTTTTTTTTAAAAAACCTAATTGAAGGGCTAGAATATAACATGGAATGGAAATATATTGTTTTAAAAGATGCACATTTTTGTGTGATTGATTGTGGGGCAACTCACAGCCTCAATAGAGGAAAACTCATCTCTCTAATGATTAAAATATCACATTCTGAAAACGCCCGGGCTGAATATTTCTCTGTGAATTCAGAAAATGATGATACCCATAGCAAATAACTGTCAGAACAAAGCCACATAATATTTTCTATTTTCCCAGCACTTCATTGTTTCTCAAAGTACTTTCCCAAACATCATACACCACATTTACAGACACCACATTTCCTGCCAGCATTATTGTCTTAATTTTTCAGTTGAGGAAAATTACAGGGACTAAGGATTTGCCCAAAGTTGCACAACAAACCTTGCTAACCACTGCTGTTGCATGAGTTTCCCTATACAACTCTTCCCTTCTATCGGTTAAGGATTTGCATAGCTTTAGCCATAATGGGTGGCTTAGCTGAACACGTGCCCAATAACTTGTGTAACTTTACGCAACCTGAAATCTTTCCTTCTCAGCTTAGTATCCCAGGGGCAATTTAATACTCCTCTATCATAGAAAGTTTCCCCAAACAGAAAGAGCTGTCTCTGTGTGAACCAAACCTATGCTCTTTCACTGGGCCTGCAACAAAGCACCGAATGCCCTCTTAACTTCCAACTCCACTGTGCCGCCGAAATCTATACTTTCCCATCTGTGCTTTTGTGTTTTCCTCTGAAGTATCACCTGAGAAACAGTCCCTACATCTTGCATGTCCATTTGTATGTTAATACAAGGGGGCCTGAGAAAAGATGGTATCCAGCACCAGGTCCGCATGGATCTATTATTGGTTCCATGTCTGGAGAGAGAGAATACCACGTTCCCATCGCCAATCCTCAAACCACTGAAATACAGCAGGCTTTGGACCTCGCCTGGAGCTAACTAAGGACAGAGCCTCAGAGGTGGACGTGCTTATAGTCTTTCTAATGATTCCTGGCATCCGCTTCATTTTTGTTCTGAATACAATCCATAAAAACTGCAATCTAATCGCATAGCTTGACTACTGTGGAGTCAATGTGGGACATTTAAAAAAGACATACAGAAAAAAAGAAAATAAGCTAGAGGTAAGAGCAGCAAGTATGAATAAACCCTGCTAACATTTGTATACATCATATTTCTATATAGTTTTATTTCTACATAATTTTTATATTTGTATAATATGTAGCAAGATAGATACTCAATTTTTATATGTATATATACCCTGTTTCTCCAAAAATAAGACCTAGCCGGACCATCAGTTCTAATGTGTCTTTTGGAGCAAAAATTCATATAAGACCGGGTCTTATATTATCTTAGATAAGACTCGGTCTTATATTATAGTGAAATAAGACCGGGTCTTATACTAATTTTTGCTCCAAAAGACGCATTAGAGCTAGGTCTTATTTTCGGGGAAACACGGTCCTTACATTACAAAATTGAGTGGACAGGATGTTCCATTCAGTTTGATTACATACTGAGATCACGCTGTTCACATTATTTTGAAGTATTTCCCCAGGATATACATTCTTCTTCTACAATATCATTTCTAATGGCATCTTCACTTACTAATTCTATCTCCTATTACAGAGAAAAAAAATAGAAAGAAAAGAATGAGGGTGATCAAGGTAAAATAATTTTGATGACCTCCATAGCTCTCTGAAAAAGACACTAAACTAGTAGTTCTGAACAATGCATTAATTTTTCAGGATACAGTCTATATGAATTAGTGCCTCAGAAAGGTCGTTTCTTACCTGTTTTCCATTATAATTTGTTTTCTCAAAGTAACTGATAGTGTGTTGCCCTGGAAGCACACTATGGAAATGGTTAGTTTGATATTTTCACGTCTACCTGTCAGGAATTGGCTATAATTCCTCATGTTGATCTTCTTAGCAAGTTAAAGAACTGAACTGCCATTTATTGAGTTTCCAGGTCTCATGCCAGGCACGCTGGATACTGGGGAAACTAACAAATAGACAAACATAATCTCTCTTATCATGGAACTTATAGTCTAGTGAGCAGATCAAGAGTGATTTCTGTGCACCAGGGCTCCCCAACTCCTGGCGCACAAATAAAGTGACCATATTTTTAAAAGTAAATTGGGATAAACAGACAAGGTTCCTGGAAGGCTGAGTTGATCCTCCTGGGGCTTCGGCCATCTGGAGGGCTGAAAGAGTCCATAACTTATCACACCTTTACCCATTCCCGCCACACCAGCAGTCCAAAATGGAGTTGACAAGCTCTCCAATGGTAAACTTTCTTTAGGGGGCAAGAAGGAATTCTTAATATGGGATAAACCTTGGATTGTCAGTTGTGGAAAAGGGGGAAAAAAAAAGAAAGAAAGTATAATACAATCCCGAGGAAAGAGAATTTAATTTGTTTCCTTTCTTCTTTCCTTCCTTCTATCCTTCCTTCCTTTCTCTCTCTCTCTCTCTCTCTCTCTCTCTCTCTCTCTCTCTCTCTCTCTCTCTCTCTCTCTCCTCTCTCTCTCTCTCTCTCTCTCTCTCTCTTTCTGTTTTAAGTTCTTTCCTAAAATCTTTGCTTTATAGCTCCTGCTGAGTCAGAAGTGAATTTGTGAGCTCATTCAGGGTTCCCCGATTATTTTATCATTCTGTTCCCATGTTCCCGTGAAGGATTTATGCCTAAGTTGTCTTTGGCAGATGGGTGACTATTCAATTGCTACAATTTCTTCAAGTTGTGTTTTTTTTCTGTATGAGTTTTCTAGAAGATTGCATCTGATGACAAATAGGCTCTATCTTTCCCCAGTTCTGTCAATGGAAATCATTCTTCATTAACAAGAGGACTTATATTTGTGGCTTATTAGAATCTGGATGGCTTTGTTATGACTTGTTCTTCAAGCACATGACTGGTGAAATTGTTTTTCCTGTGGGAGGATCCTTTCTTCTTTACTCTAGAAGAAAATTAAGAAAGACTAGGCAGAATTAGTGCTTCTTCAACATAAGTCTTTAAGAGTACAGTTGCCTGGAGGATGGGGTCTTGTCAGGTCACTGGAGCAAAATCAGAACTGTAGACTGCTACATCAAATCTTCATCATATTGGTTATCTATTGCTGTATAAAAACATTACATCCAAACTGAGTGGCTTAAAATGATAGCAAATGTTTATTAACTCACAGTGTCTTTGGGGCAGGAATTCTAAGTGGCTTACCTGGGTGGCTCTTAGAATATTGTCGGCTGGCTTGACTGAATACTCGTCTGGATGGCTTGACTACAGACTGAGGATCTGCCTCCTAGATGGAGCACCCAAGTGGCTGGAAAGTTTATGTGCTGTTAGCAGGAGGCTCAGGTCCTCTCTACTGCTCATACTGCTGCTTGAGTCTTCACAACAGCTGACTTCCCACAGAGTGAGTGATCAGAGAGAGAGAGCAAGATGGGAGCCGCAGTGACTTTTATGACCTAGTCCTAGAGGTTAAACTTCAGCTTTTCTATATCTTGTTGGTTACACAGGTCAGCCCTATTCAATATGGGAGGAGACCATACAATGTCGTGAATACCAGGAGGTGAGGGTGCTATTTTGGAGGCTGGCTGTCATAGTCTACTTCCTGTCCCTAACGATTCACATGCAAAATACACCTGTACCCTCCAAAGAACCCCCTCCAGTTATCTCCCCCTCACCATCAGCTCAAAGTCTGGAAGCTGGTTGTTTAACTCAGGTCCAGGTATAATTCCTTATGCACACGTTTATCCTTACCATTCCTCTCAGCCTAAAGACCTGTGAATTCAAGTCATCTTCCTCCCACACATGCAATGGTGGGGCAGGCACAGAAGACTGCTACAGACACTATTGTTCATAAAGGGGAAATGCAAAGCACACAGGAGCCATGGAAACATACAAGGCACAGCAGGCACAGGTCAACAGATCCTTATTAGGATTTAAGGCTAACCCATGAATTTACCTCCTTGCTATCCCAACATCCAGTTAAACTGATAGTAAACAAATCCACAAGATAAAAAAGAAACCAAATCCACAAGATAAAGGAAATGGAGAAAAGACTAGAAAAACAAAATTTTAGCAGCTTGAAGCAGAAGAACAAGAAGATCTAAAAAGCCCGAACCCTAAGGCAGGAGAGAAATAGGCCAAGAAACAACCTGCTTGGCAGCATCACATTCTCTGGAAGGCAGAGGGAAGTCAGGGCCGAGAACAGGAAGTCAGGGCCGAGAACAAGAAGACTAATTCAAAGTCTGGACCCCCCTCCGATGTCTACCATGTTTCCCCAAAAATAAGACCTAGCCAGACCATCAGCTCTAATGCGTCTTTTGGAGCAAAAATTAATATAAGACCTGGTCTTGTTTTACTATAATATAAGACCTGATATAATATAATATAATATAATATAATATAATATAATATAATATAATATAATATAATACTGGGTCTTATACTAATTTTTGCTCCAAAAGATGCATTACAGCTGATGGTCCGGCTCGGTCTTATTTTTGGGGAAATACGGTACACAGGTGACTGCCCCTCCCCAACTCAGGCTGAACACTGGACACTTATTCTCTGAAAAGGATAATCGAGTGAGTCCCTGGCTTCGGCAACACCAGGCACAGTTGAAGGCTGAGGTACCTTACTGAAAATAAGGGTGCTAAGTAAAAGTTGGCTAATATAGTAAATGTTGAGATCCCCAGTCTTCTTCCCTAACCCAACTCTAATGAGGATGAGGATGGTGGTGGTGATGACACCATCTAACATCCACTTAGTGTTTATGTTGGGCCAGGAACTGTTCTGTGTGCTTCATGCATATTAACTTGTTTAATTCTCACAACAATGCTGTTGGTAAATAGGGATAGATTCTACTAATAGCCTCCATTTTACACGTGAGGAAATTGAGGCACAGAGAGGTTCAGTTACTTTCCAAGATCACACAATTAGTAAGCGGTTGAATCAGGGTTTTAATCCAGGCTAATAGCAGACAGGATGATTACACCCACGGTATGAGACTGACAGTTCTCCTGGGGAAGGAACCAGCCTAGTAGCTGGAGATGCTGACATTATGGATTCTCCAATGAAACAGCTCTGCCAGATTACCTTACAAAGAGGCCCACAGCCCACAAGCGGCCCCTATGTGCTGAGAACTTCTGATGAGCCACCTAGTGTCGCCTCTGAAATATGAGCAGACCGTAAAGGATCATCACATATAGGAGGAAAACCTGCATTGGGAGGGCGCGGGGAGGGGGGGAAGAGTGAGAGCGAGAGCGAGAGAAAGAAGGAGAAGGAGAAGAAGAAGGAGAAGAAGAGAGGAGAGGAGAGAAGAGAAGGAGAGGGAGAAGGAAGGAAGAAAAGTGGAGGGAACAGAGATTTTGTAGGGAGATGAAGACTTTTTAAAATTCCCACAAATACCCGCAGAAGGCATATCATCATGACATTTCAGACATTAGAAACAAAGAGATAATCCTATGAAGGAATAAAGAGAGAGAGAGAGAGAGAGAGAGAGAAACACTTCCTGTATTGGTTATCTATTGCTGCGTAACAAGTTAACCCTCAGCCTAGCAGGATAAAAAAACAAACATTTATTATCTAACAGTTTTTGAGGCGCATGAATCTGGGAGTGGCTTAACTGGCTGGTTCAGGCTCAGAATCTTTCATGAAGTTGCAGTCAAGCTGTAGGCCGGTGTTGATGAAATACCTAAGTGTTTGAAATTACTAAGAGAAGAATAAAAGAAAAGTAAACAAGAAAGAAATACAATGATTAACTCTAAGATGCAATATAAAAATAAGTACAAGAAAGTAACAAGAATCATAATATTCTACATAACTGCCATGATTTGTATTTATAAGGTCATAATATAAAACACTGAATATTGAGCTAACCAAAGTTATGTGTGGATACTGGGGAGAGGGATTATGGAAGAGCAAAATACTCATCTTTCTTAGTTGGAATCAGTAGATACCTGAAAATGAAAAAAAATTAAGGAAGCATTATAGACATTATTTAGACATCTAGAGATAAAAATTTTTAAAAAGTGGCTAAAATGTATTGAGAGTGACTGCCTCTGGATACATAGTTCATCACAACTCTTGAGTGTTCTGAAGAAGTGGTTGCTACTGTATGGGTCTCAGGAAGCTAAGATCTCACACCTACGACTACAAAATGGCACCAGAACGTGAATGTGATAGCCAGACTCTAAGTTAACATCCAATGATTCTTGCCTTGCTGGTGATCACAGCCTTGGGTCCTCCCACACTGTGTAAGGCCCACCTGTGTAGCCAGTAGGATTTGCACAAATGATGGAGTGTCACTTCTGAGGCTAGACCGAAAAAGGCATTGCATTTTCCCTCTCGGATCACTCACTCTGAGGGACACCAGCACCATGTCATGAGGATACTCAAGCAGGTCACCAGGTGAAGAACTGAGGCTCCCTGTCACAGCAGGTGAACTCAGCAGCCACCTGAGTACGCCCTCAGGGAACCAAACGCTCCTGCCACAGTCGAGCCCTCAGGTGATCGCACCCAAGTGGACATCTGGGCTGCCACCCATGAGAAACCTTAAGCCAGGATCATTCAGCTAAGCCACTCTCGATTTCCACAATTCACAGAAACTGTGAGATAATGAAGGTTTATTATTGTTTTAAGCCACCAAATTACAGGGCAATTTATTAGGCAGCAATAGAAAACGAATACCTGTGTACCTGGCCATAGAGTGCTGCCATGATAAAAATATGAGTGTGACTTATGAACCAGGCAGTGGACAGAAGCTGAGAGAACTCTGCAGAAGAATTTTAGTAAAATCCTGACCCTTAAAGAGACAGTTAGCAGCACCCTATCAGCCCGCACGGAGGCTGTGTTGGTGAGGGCATGAAGGAAATTGAGCAAGATATTATTGGAAAGTGGAGAACACCTGCTGTGTAACGGCAGCTTCCTGTGATGGGCTGGCACTATTGCCTGGGATGATGTAGAAAGTAGTAAATGTGTCCAATGAGTTGGATGATCAAACAAAGGAGATTTGCAGCCAGTGTGGGAGATGTCATCTGGTTTCTTTTTGCTGCTTCACAAAATGCAAGAAAAGATAGATAAGCTAAAGAAAGGACCTAATCATCAGGGAAATGCAAATCAAAACCACAGTGAGATACCACCTCGCACCAGTCAGGCTGGCTGTTATCAAAAAGACAACAAATAACAAGTGCCGGCAAGGATGTGGAGAAAAGGGAACCCTCACGCACCGTTGGTGGGAATGTAAATTGGTGCAGCCACTACGGAGATAACTAAAAAACAAAAAACAAAAACTTAAAAATAAAGCTACCATAGGATACAGTAATTGCACTTCTGGGTATTTATCTAAAGAAAATAAAAACTAATTTGAAAAGGTATATGTACCCCTATAGTCACTGAAGCATTATTTACAATAGCCAAGATACGAAAGCAACCTTGGTGTCCACTGATAGATGAATGGATAAAGAAGAAGTGGTACATATACGCAATGGAATATAGCTCAGTGATAAACAAGAATGAAATCTTGCCATTTGCAACAAGATGGGTGACCTAGAGGACATTATGCTAAGTGAAATAAGTCAAACAGAGAAAAACAAATTTTGTATTCTTTCACTTATATGTGGAATCTAAAAAAATAAAACAAAAGAACAAGCAAATAAAAAACCAAAGCAGACTCACAGAAACAGAGATCAAACTGACTGTTGCCAGAGGGGAGGCGGGTGGGGGATGAGTGAAAAAGGGCAAAGGGAATATAGTCAATAATATTGTGATAAGTTTGCAGGGTGACAGATGATTACTAGACTTAGTGAGGTGATCACAAATGTTAGTACACTGTACACCTGCAACTAATATAATGTTGTATACCAGCTATACTTAAATTTTTTAAAAGCCAGGACTTACTGGTTTTGGAAATTCCATTCTCTCCAGGTGCCAAACAAGGCTAAAGTTAAGAAATGGCTCCCAGGCAAAGAGCAAATTCAGAGGCCTCTTGCGAAAACATGGTATAAAGATAAATAAAGCCAAGGGTGTAGCTATAAAATTCTTTGTTCAGACCTTAGAAATATCTAAGGTGGTGCCTCAAAAAACTGTTCAGCCAAACAACAGGGCTTTTGAGAAGGTTAAGCTTGTCCCTCAGAAGTTTCAGCAAAAACCCAAGGTAGCAAAGGGCTTATCTCAAAGACATGTGGACGATGGCTTTGTCTCATGGAATAAACTCCAGTGCGATTCACAGTAGACCCACAATGTTTTTAAAAGAAGAGTATTGGTAGATACACTAGCAGCTTGGATAGGACAAAAGGGAATAATAAAAAAGAAAAGTCAAGGGATCCCTCGAGTTCTATCAGTGAAAGCCAGACTAAGAAAACTGTGCAGCTGGAAATGAGCTATCTTTTCTGTAAAAGAAAGAGTGACTCAGAGGGTGTAGCCAAGAATTCAGAGGGTAGATCCAAAATTAAACAAGCTTCATGCTCCTTTGGGATTTCTAGGCTCTGTGGAAGGGAGCAGATACCTGTGTAAACCATGATGGTG
The DNA here is from genome assembly GCF_004115265.2 of Rhinolophus ferrumequinum. Classification (NCBI taxonomy): domain Eukaryota; kingdom Metazoa; phylum Chordata; class Mammalia; order Chiroptera; family Rhinolophidae; genus Rhinolophus; species Rhinolophus ferrumequinum. The sequence goes on from NC_046292.1 coordinate 9,311,507, forward strand.
GATAATAAAGAATTTATCTATTCGCGTCCATAGGATGTTTCAAATCTGTGTTTGCGTGTGGGTGTGGCTCCTACTCCTGTGACCTTCCGTACTCTGCGTCACGGAGCTCCTTACGCTTGGAATTACTTGTTCACTGTCAGACTCCCTTTCCATTGTAAGCTCCACGAGGACAGAAGCTCTCTTTATCGTGTCCATTGATGTTTGGTTGGGAACTTGGCAGATAAAGCAACAGTCGTCATTATCACCATCCTCTTTGCAGTAGAAGTAGTAGTAGTTAAAAAACAAAACAAAAACAACAACAACAACAAAAAACCTTAAGTTCACCGAATAGCTGCCATGGGCTGGGCACTGTTGTAAATACTTTATGTATAGTAATTCATTTAGTCCTCACGCTTTGCGATAGATAATATTATTTTCCCCTTTACAGATGAGGAAACTGAAGCTCAGAGAGATTTGCTAACTTATCCCAAGGCCTGTAGTTAGCAGATGGAAGTAGCACGATTTGAAATTCCAACCGGACTTCTAACCATGATGCCATTATGTTTGTTGACTGAATAACTAAATGTAGAGTCTTTCAAACAAAGCAAATTTATTTGGGGGGAAAAAATGGCTCCAAGCTAACTGGTTTCTTCATTCCTTCCATAAATCTATAAGCTACCCTATGCCAAAAAAATGGAATTTATTTGAAATGCAAAGTGGTTTCCTGCTAAACTGTAGAATACAGGTGAGGATTTAGTAACATAAAATGCATTTAAAATATGAACAGACCACCTGAAATGAATTTAAAATATTAACAGGCCAAAAGTAATTAAGTGGCACAGGTGGTAATTAAAATCGAGGAGATTTTCTTTGATGAACCTTTGCGTCGAGCCAAGAATTAACAACGATTTTTAGGACTTAAGTAAAATAGTGAAGGATCTCCAGATTCCTTCCTTTATTTATTTAGTTCACACTTATTTTTTCAGAGGGCTGTGGGTCCATAAATTGCACCTTCTGTTTCGAGAAGGGGAAAGCCCATTAACTGTTGTTTCTCTTTTTCTTTAAAATGATGACAAAAAAAATGTGTTTGAACATTGACCCCCCCCCCGCCCCAATCTCACACCCAACCCTAGTCTATGTAGGAACAATTAGCACGAACCATAGACTTGAACATTCTTGTGGGTGAGATTGGTTCTTGCAGGTCTTGAACTTGGCCCAGGTGCCATGTAGGAACTTGATGAACATTCGTTGATGAGTTGATTCACAGAGTCTGACCTCTGCTTGGGCTCTCCCTGAGGCTACGCCTTCGAAGTAAGATGACTTGTGGGAAGAGGAAAACGGGTCTTGAAGCCCATGGTGTTGGAATTCACGTCATGAGATGGACATAGAGAGTGTGGACTTCTTCTCTGCCTTGGCCTGCCTGCCAGGGGCACTGGGTCCCCTCTGAAAATGAAGGAAGATGACTCAGGGTGGGGAGCATTTCTCCTCGAAGGGTATTCATTTTGATTTTCTGAAAGTAGCCTCTGGCTGATATAAAATATCAGCGTGGATTCACTTTATAAAATATCAGTGCAAAACAGTGTAGATTCTTCTTGCATGATGCTGGTCTTTCTATGAGTTGGTCCGATTGAAACATAATTAATTGTATGTTAAATGATGGCAAAAGGGTCATAGATTTCCCTCAACCTTTTCTGTCTCGATGATGTCTTTGCAGTTTCTAATTTGTCACTGATCACCTAGGACCAGGAATTGTGTGTCACATAGCTCGTTGTAGGTATTTCTGACAGTCCTGGACTGTGTCTTTCGGTTGTAAAACTTTCTTCCATTTTGGGACACTGGGAGGCTTGTGTTTCTCAGCCGACCCCGTGGTGCCCTTGTCAGGCTTTGCTCAGGTCACACATGGCACAGGAAGGCAGTGCTTTCCACTAGGAAGCCAGGTTTCCAGGTCATTCCTCCCCGCCCCCCTCCAGCCACCCCCCAGCAGGGGCTCCCATGCCACATCTACCCATGAAAAGCAGGAATCACAAAGATCTATTTAACATGCCATTTGCCTCCCCAGGTCCCTAGGTCTGCTCTCCAGCCCCCCGCCCCTCCCCCCATGGGCTGCTGTCCACGGCTCACCCAGGTTTCTGGGAGTTTCTAAATGGCGTCTGCATGCAGACTGTGTCCTTGATCTCCACAGGCTGCATCCAGCCTTGCACAGTAAAATGTCAACAGCCCCTGGACCTCAGGTGTTGCAGTGATGCCGCCTCCCAAAGCAAAACAATTGGCTCAGGGTGGTTTCTCTTTGGTTCCTCCTGAAAAGATAAGAACAGCCTGTTGTCACCCACAGCTGCAGACTGGGAGTGGTTCCGCTGGCCCTCCTCCTAGCAGCTGCCTGGGCTCTCCGGTTCGGTTCGACTGCACTGATCTTACCTAAAGGTCTTAGGAGAAAACACAGGACAGTGCTCTCCACGTGGGCCCGGCAAACAGTTGGTGCTGTGAGCAGCAGTCGTATGACTGTCACCTGAGGTCTCCACGGATGGCGACTATTGTCTTGTCGTTGGCTATCTAGCACCTTCCAGCAGGTGCTCTAACGATGGTACCAAGAGCTGCCATTGTGTGGCATGAAGGGAAGGCTAGAAAGGGCGTACTTACCATCCCCAAGTAAAAATAATTAACAAGTACACTTCACTTCCAGCTCTGAAACCAGGTATTTGGTTGATCTTTTCACAGGCTGGCCCAGGGCCTTGCAGTTGGACAAAACTTTGAATTCTGGTTCTGTTATTAGATTGCCTGTGCAATCCTGGGCAAATCACATCTCTGTCTTCAGGTTCCTCATCTGTAAAATACAGGTCGTCAGACCCTCATCGGGTTTTTGTAAGAATAATAACATTACATAAAATAAGCATGGATCCTGGAACACAGCAAGTGCTAATGAGCAAGACTGTTGTTTTTATTATGACAGGAAGTTGGTACTACTGTAAGTACGATGAGTAAATAAGAGTTACTTTTTATTATAAGGTGTTTGGTAAATAAATTTGTACTACATTTGAACAGAGTTCAATGTTTTTAGCATTCTGCAGCATTTTAGTAATACTTATTTAGGTACAATTGACATGCTAATTGCAAATTTTACCTGTTATTAAAAGCAGGTCTTCTGGATTTATTCAATTATGTTTGATTTATGTAGAGTTTTATGTACTTGGAAACATTCACTTTTTCAATCTCTTTAATTTAGACTAGTAAAAAAATCTTTTATGGACTCAGTAAAAATTGAAGAGTAAGTTACAAACTCTGTGTGAAGAACGGGAAGGGCCACAGCCCACTCTAAGCCGTGTGAAACGGCCAAGATACACCTGGACTTGAGATTACAATCTCCAGGAATCTCAAACTTGGCCATCAACACACAACTACCGGTGAGGAGAGAGAACGGGGACCCCCCCCCCCACTCCACGTCAGGACACAGCAGGAGCCTTCTTTGAAATCTTGTGTTTTGTTTTAAAGTTCCATGTGAATTTGCAGTCCATGCCATATTTCATCATGCTTGTTTTATCATAGGAAAAGTGAGCAGCCACCCCTCGGTCCTTCCAACCCCCAAAAGGGTCCTGGGAGAGAACACAGCCCAGCACAGGGCACCGGTGGTCTCATTTGCAAAGTGAGGCTAAGCTATTGCACTAAATACAAAGGTGGAATCCGGGAATGTGTGGAACATGGAATTGAGAGGGTCAAGGAAAGATAAGGGAGGAAAGAGGTGAAAGGTCTTGGGGTCAAGATCCAGGCTGGCATCAGGGCATGAAAGGAATAGGCCAGCCCGAACGGGGAGCCCCCAAACCTGCCTTAGGATGCCTATCAGATATGAACCGTACTAAACCATCAAATCAGGATGGGCTCTCTGCTTCTTGTCGGGAAATTAACTGGTTCCCCGAGTGAAGTTAGCCTCCCGCCAACAGAGAGCAGCACGTTCCATCAGGACCCCAGTTACAATATTCATTCTTCTGTCACCATTAGGTTGACGTGTCCTTGGCTCTATTCCCTCCTCCCTGAGCCAAAGTCCATTCTTTCATTACAGCCTTAACCTGGACAGTGACATTCAAATGAAAATCCGTGCATTATGTCCAGGCACGTCTCCCAGCTACGTGGTTTTGTCATAATCCATTTCTCACTGGGCGACGTTATTGTAGCGTATCCCCTTGCAGTTCCCATTAGGTTGAACTGCAGTTGGTCTTGGTAACCTGGAAACCTGTGTATAAAGAGAAGGACAGTAGATTTTGAATGCCAGTGCAACAGTGTGTGGTTAGATCCCACCTAGGTGGGACCAGTGTGATGGAGAGTTCTTTAGTTCCGTCTGGCCCCACAGAGAGAGACCCTGCAAGTGAAAACACCTGTTATCTTTGTGCAAACGGGTACTTGTCTGGGGTTGCCTTGCATGAGAGTGCTCAGGGCCCTTTCCAACGGAGGCAGCCTTTTGTGTTACCTCTGCAGGAAATGGGCCGGATTGGCAAGCACCCAGCTTTCTTATTGCAGTAGTGGATGGGGATGATACCAGTTTCAGGCCACTAGACTGTGTTGTTTGAATACCAGGCTGTTGGGATCCAACGGCCCACACTTCATAGAGTTCGCGTAGCAATAGCAATAGAGTGTGGGATCCTTCCATCCACCTGGAAGTATCTGCTCAGTCCTGCGGGGAGAAGGAGAGGGCTGTGGAGTCTTTCACAGTATGTGGTTGTATGGCTGGGGCCGATTGACTGATGTTGTTGATCCTCAGTTTCCCCAACAGAAGGATGGAGCCAGTAGTCCTTAAAGCATGAGCTATACACAGATGAAACGCGATGATACATGCAAAGCGCTCAGCACAGGGCTTGACACTCATTCAGTGCTTAATAAACAGCAGCTTCCATTACTGGTGGTGGTGGTGGGGTTTTTAATTAAATCCATTGGGGTGACATTGGTTAGAAACATTATGTAGGTTTCAAGTGTACGATTCTATAATACATCGTCTGTATATTGCATAGTGTGTTCACCACCCAGAGTCAGTTCTCCTTCTGTCTCCACATATTTGCCCCCCTTTCAACCTTTCCTACCTACCCCCCTCCCTTTCTCTCTGGTAATCACTAAACTGTTGTCTGTGTCTGTAAGTTTTTGTTTCTTTGTTTGTTTTGTTCGTTCATTGCTTTCAGTTTTATATCCTACACATGAGTGAAGTCATGACTTCACTGTCTGACTTATTTCGCTTAGCAGGATAATCTCCAGATCCATCCATGTTGTCGCAAATGGCAGTGTTTCATTTTTTTTTTATGGCTGAGTAATAGTCTATATATGTACTACTTTTGCTTTATCCAGTCATCCACTGAAGGACACTTTGGTTGTATTCATGTCTTGGCCACTGTGAATAATGCTGCAGTGAACATAGGGGTACATATATCTTTACAGGTAAATGTTTTACGATTTTGGGGGGTAGATACCCAGAAGAGGGTTTGCTGGGTGGTGGTGTTTTACTGTTACCGCCACCTTCCTCTGAACGAGGCATGGAAATCACCAACCTAAGAAAATAGCACACAGTTCCTGTGTAGTCTGAAAGCTGAGAGAAGTGAAAGGCAAGTAGTGTAAGCAGTACAAAGAACCCCAGATGGGGGACTGGCATTAAGCAGGGCTCTCTTTACATAAAAACCAATTCAAGCAAGTTTAAGGAAAAGGAAAGGGTTTATCATGAAGGGCGAGGAGGCAAGTTGGTCCCAGGCTGGGCTGAAATCCATGACAAGAAAGGTGTCAGATCTCACCGCTGTTCTCTGCTGCTCTCTGGTCCCTGCCATTTCATTCTCTCTGTCCTGTCTCTTTGTCTCTCCAGCTGCCCTTCCTACGGCCAGACGCCCCACTAGAACACGGACATCCATTCAGAGCTTCCCTGCTGTATGTCCAGCCACCTAACGCCCTCCAGGTCTCAGCCCCGATTTCAGACTGCTGGGCAGTGCTGGTCGGGCCCGTGGCTGGGAGTGCGATGAGAAGGGTGTCATGGTGTGCTGGCCAAACTCAGCACTGTGAAAAGGGGCTGGGGTTGGCTCTCAGTGAGCCTCCAGTGCTACCAGGGCGGTGACCTCCGAGAGCGCCCCCCAGTGGCAGGGTAGACTCTGAGCGTTCTGGCAGGGCTAGGCCTGCTCGAGGCTCATGGGAACAAGGCATTGGCTACAGTATTAATCATGATGATGATAGCTGAGTAGTAACACTCATTACTAACTCTGTTCTAAGTACCTTTTTCGTACAAATTACTTCAATCGTCTTTACTGTGAAGTCAACATGGCTTGATATCCATGCGACAAATGAGAAAAGTGATATGCAAAGATAGGAAGTCACCTTCCCCGGTTTACACAGCTACTAATAGATGGAGGCAGGATTTGAACTCAGGATATCTGATCCCCAACCATGCCTCTTAAAAGGCATGGCCCCCTTCAATCGGAAGCTGGACCTTCCCCAAGCTTCTCTCTGGACGTGCGCTTGCGTTCCAAAGACCCAGGCCACATTTATCTTCCAAGTTTTGTTCTGCACCACATCCCCTCCTGGGCACTCTCTCCAGCTCCCCTGTGACGTAGCCCATCAGCTCTCAAGCCCCTGTGGGCTCAATCAGGCCTCGATTCTGTCACCACGTCGCCTGGACTTTCTCCACCCCATTGCATACATCTCACCACTTTTGTTGCCTGCGTTGTCACTTCTCCTGTGTCATCGCTCTACATCTAAATCTACAAGCAGTTCTCAGCTCCTACCACGTGACTCTCGGTCTCTTGCAAATCTCTCCATTTGAAGAAGTTGATGGTAAATTCACTATCAGCATGTCAAACCCTTGGATCTAAGGGTTTATTTTGTTGATTCCTTGTAAATCTGTGTCATCCTTCCATGCCAGGGACCACTCAGTTGTCTGATTCTGGGAGGATGTTCCAGTGTTGATTTTTTTTTTTAAAGTGTATGACCTTCAACTGGTCACCCAACTTTTTTTTTTTTTTTTTCCAACTGTGGTAAAACATAAATAACATAACATGATTTAACCATTCTAAAGTGAACAGTGGAATTGACTACATTTACAATGTTGTGTAACCTTCACTGCTACCTCGTATCAGGATCTTTTCATCGTCGTGAAAGGAAACCCCCAACCCATTAAGCTGTTGCCCCCTCCATTCCTCCCCCCACCATTCCTGTCAACCACTCATCTGCTTTCTCTTTCTGTGGATTTGCTTATTCTGGGCATTTCATATAAATGGAATCATACAATATGTGGCCTTTTGTGACTGGCTTCTTTGACTTAGTGTAATGTTTTCAAGGTTTATCCATGTTGTAGCATGTATTAGAACTTCATTCCTTTTTATGGCCAAATAATATTCCATCGTGTGACTACAGCACATTTTGTTTATCCCTGCATCAGTTGATGGATATTTGGGCTGCTTCCGCCTTTGGCTCTTACAACTGGTGCCGCTGTGAACATTCAGGGACAAGTGTTTGCTTCAACACTTTTCCCCCCAGTTCTTTTGGTGATATACCTAAGAGTAGAATTGTTGGTTCATTTGGAAATTCCACGTTCAGCTTTTTGAGGAACTGCCAAACTGCCTTCTACAGTGGCCGTACCATTTTATATTCCCACCAGCGATGCATGAATTTCTCCACACCCTTGCCTCCACTATCAACTTTTAACGTGCAGAATGAGTTTTATTATAACAGTGGGGGGAAATACCTGAATTATTTAGGGTTCATTTATTTAATGAGACCATATTAAAGCAAGAACTGAAAACGTGAGCATTTCAATGCAAAATACAACGTGGAATTTTAGATCCACGAAAAGCAAAGGTTGTATAACATGTAAGGGTAAATTTGATCATTAGTTTATATCTATGGACCATATAAATGACAAGACCATAAAAATCCATGGGGCTTCTTGTGGCAAAGCTATGCCCCACGATCTGATTCATTTGGTGTATTTTTCTATAAAAATGTGCAATAGCTCATCTCAGTGCCATCTGGATTCATCTGCATAAAACGAGTGTTTAGGGTCATATTATTATTTCATGTTCTATATTTCATCTGATCTATAAAAACGGAGACACAGTATGATAAGCTGTTATTCCTCATCTGAAAGCGTTAAAAATTTTTATGTATACCTTCTATTTTTGCTAATGACCTAAAATGTTGAAACTTGTCACTTTTCTCCCCTGCCAAACCGTGAATGTGCCATCCTTATCTGAAACCTAAATAAATACTCATTAATGTACAGTGAAATTCAAATGAGTACTTCGTATAAATAAGCCTGCTATAGAAATACGTTTCTTCAAATTTGTAGACCAAAATAACGTGGAATAAATTTAACATCATTTCACATTCAGAACCACCAACCAAATAAAGTGGTTTTTATGACTCAATTTCTTAAACTCTGGTAGGTAAGAAGGCATATATATGGCTCTTCATTCCGTAATCCATCATACAATTTAAGAAAATATTATTTGGTTGAGATTTTTATAGGCCAAATGGAGAAGACTGTTCATAACACCCGATTCTAGGATGACGGTGGTGGAGGGCACAAAGTGGGGTGAACTTGGCTTTTTCCTTCCCTTAATCATTTTTTTTTTCTTTTGAACAAATGTTTATTTATTCAAGCACTACTATATGCTGGGTGCTATGCTTAGAGCTGAAGATATAGCAGTGAACTGAAAATACTGTTGCTGGCTGCATGGAATTTACAGTTTAGTGAGGTTGTTATAGTTATTTATTGCTGCATAACAAACCGTCTGCAAACTGAGTGGTGTAAATTAGCACCTTACTGTGCTCACAGTTTTGTGGGCCAGGAATTTGGGTGTGGTACAGAGGAGGGGCAGCTCAGCTCTGCTCCAGAGTGACTGAGTCCTCATGTGGGGTGGTGTGGGGACACAGTCCCGGAGAGCAGTTTCCAGGCTCTCGGCCTCACGTGGAGAGGTGCTGGCTCAGGTAGTAGATGGCCGTCAGCTGTTAGTGGTTAGCCATTAGCCGCTGATGTAACTGCCGTGGCTAAGCTAGCAAGCGCTGATTGCAGTTAGCAAGTGGGGTTGGTAGGCAGGCAGAAAAGCGGACGGCAGATTGTGGATCGTGTGGATCCCACTTCCTGCGTCTCACCCGGCCGCCAGCAAGACTAGGGTATAGGAAGACCCCTTGCTGGGGTACCGGCGGATGTTTGCTCCCTGTGTCTCCAACCCAGCAGCCAGCGAGAATATAGTGGTATGACTCCCCTATCTATGGCTCCGTGGGTGTTCCTTTTTGGCCTAGCCATATCCTGCGTTCTCGTGCAGGGAGGGGGACCAGAGACCTTGCATGACACGCTGTGTGACAGGTGGCTTGAATAGTGGAGATGTTTGAGGCCTCAGGTGTGGCACTGGCTGGACTCCTTCACTTTTCTCTATGTTGCGTGTTCTGGGGTCAGAATGTTCACGGTGGCTTCTTCACTAACGTTATCTGGAACCTGGGCTGGGTGGATAGTTGGAAGCGCTGAGGCTGGGTGACCATCTCTTTCTCTCTCTGTGCAGTCGAGGCACGTGAGTTTCCTCAAAGTGTGGTGGTCTCAGGGTAGTCAGACATTTTATATGGCAGCCAGCTCCCCCAGAGTGACTGTCCCAAGGTCATGAACAGAAGCTGCAAGTCCTCTTATGACCGAGCCTTAGAAATCCCAGAATATCACTTCTGCCTCTTACTGTTGGCCAACCATGTGGCTAAGGCCAGCCAGACTCAGAGGGAGGCGACTTATACTCGACTTCTCAGTGGGAAGAGTAGCACAACATTTAAGATCATCTTTAATCTGCTACAGAGGGAGTCATACACTAAAGAAATAATCACATACGTAACCATTGCAATGAAGAAAAAGTACAGCCTTCTTTATAGTAGTCACGACTTCTTGATTGCAAAGGACAGAAGCCCAACCCAGTGAAGAGAAGGGAATCGACTGACCCGCCTGACGGTAATTATCTGTGGCTGAATCCCGGTGCTGTAACCACGTGGATAAGCATCTCATTCCCTGTCTGTCAGTGATATTCGCCTCTTTATTCAGTTGGTTTTACTCTCAGGTAGGGCTCCTCAAATGACGGCTATGAAGGCCACCAGCTATTTCGCAAATCTACCAGTTTAGCAATTCCCAACCCAAAAAGGAAAGAGAGGCTCTTTTGTAATAGTTCTATCACATAGTCCTGCAACGAAATCTTATTGGCTGAATTTGGGTCACCTGCCCTCTCCTGAACCAACCGTTGTTGCCATGGAGATGAAATTCTTGGATTGGCCAAGCTTGGACTATGCACCCATCTCTGGGACTGGCAGTAGGATCAACCACAGGTAGGGATGGGTGTTTCCTCAAAAGCAAGAGAGTTTATTTCATTAGAAGAAGAGGGAAATACAGTGGTTTTTCTAACGTAATCCGTTCTGGAAGACTGTTCGAGTTCTGAAATGTTCGAAAACCAAGGTGCGATTTCCCCATAGAAAGTAATGCAAAATGGATTAATCCGTTCCTGACCTTTAAAATCAACCCCTAAAACTGCAAATTTAGTATGAATTTTACTATCTAATGATACCATAGACCCATAAAATTTATGGCGTTTGTAAACCGAAATGTTTGTCAACGGAAATGTTCGAAAACCGAGGTACTACTGTAGATGCTAACCAGAGAAACCCATAAAGTACCCAGGACATAGCTTAACACTGGTGACATGCTTTGAAGATTACGTCCATACATAGACACACGGGCAGGATATTCCTCCCTGCTCTCATTACTTCCAATTATTCAACTTGAAGTTATCAAGTTTTCATTGTGTGTGAAGCAGTGGACGAGTTGTAACTGGAGACCCCAAATAAGTAGACAAATGGATAATGTAGGGAGGGGGATCTGGGAGCGCTGCATAGAAAAAGATATGACCACTAGGTGGCAGTAGCACACACAGGCTTTACTGAGTGAGGCTTTGACAGGTTTGCTTGCTGGAGAAGCCCCTCGCAGCCAGAGACTGTCCAGTAGTGCAGGGGGCAGACACTCAGAAAGGGGAGGAGAGCAAGGGAACTCCTGGGGGAGTTCCACAGTGGAGAGTCTGGGGACAGAGAGCAACCATGTCTTGGGGTCTTTATGTCCCCAAGATATGTCCCCATATCTTATCTATGGCTAGCAGATGCTGGGCACAGTTTGGTGGGGTTTGCAAAGCAGAAATGCTCTAATTAGCTAAAAATCTGCTCGTTGGGGCTATATTTAAAACAATCAGATGTGTACAAATTTGAGTTTGCCACTGGCAGGCTTCTAAGCTAATGGGTCACAGCCTGCAGTGCATAAACAACCTAGGGGCCAAAACACAGAGACTATTATGGGCTTATTTATATAACAAGGAGTTAATGAACCTGTTACAAACATAGGAACTAGTTAATATCAGCAAGTTAAAGACTTGAGGTGCACACTGTGGAATAATAATCATATTTCATGTTTTTTATATATATTTACCATGTGACAGCTACCGTGTCTCGTGTTTCATGCAAACTGTCTCATTTCATTCTCAGAGCAACTTTATGAAGTGGCTACTATTACTATCCCCACTTACAGATGGGAAAAGCGAGGCGTTAAGTAACTGCCCCAAGGTTACAGCTCATTGAAGAGGCAGAGGCAGACGGGATTGAGACCCAGGCCGACTGGCTTCAGGGTCCATACTCTCAAACCGACGGCCTCAGCATCTTCAGGAAGCTGGGTAATCTTTCCTGGCTCCAGTTTCCTCACCTGTAAAAGTACAGGGTGATTGCCAGGTGGCACCCCTGAGGCAGCCTGACACTCCGTACTCCTGGGATTGCTCTCTGTGGCACCCCAGGTGGAAATAGATCAGGGCAGCCTCCTTGGTTATGTCTTAAAGGAAGTGGTGAGAATGGAGTGGTAGAGGGTAGGGGACCAGGATGGCAGTTGGGTCCACACAAAGGAGAGATTGGTGGGCATGGGATGGAGGAGAAAGTGGTATGAGGGTGGAGGCGGTATAAGGTAGGGATTACGTGCGTGGGCTCTGCCCAGGTGTGAATTGTGCCGCTTTCGCTGACTTGTACATAACCTTGGGCAAGCCACTCGACCCAAGTTTTCTTCATATGTAAAATAGGAGTAATAATGGCACTTTCTTCAATAGATTTTTTGGGGAGATTACATGAGGCAATGCCTGTTAAACGTGTGGTATGCTGTTTGCCAAATCATGAGTCCTCCATAGATGTTTGCTATAATATTATTAACAATAATAATTATTATTATCAATGAAAGAACTGTGGATGGAGATTATAGGCTCAAGAAATGAAGCCAGAGAGGCAGCAGGGAAGGGATTCAAATCCTACCATTTTTAATACATGCAATGTTTACTGTGTGCCGGGCACTTTGCTATATGCTTGTTTTATATTTGCAAAAAAAAAAAAAAGAAAGAAAGAAAGAAAAAGAAAAAACAAAGAAAATCTCGACTTCCTGCCCTGTCTTTTATTGTGCCACACTTGGCTGGTGTTGGTGGTATAACACCCCGCTTGTCTCTGGTTAGATCTTATTCTGGGTCAGTAGTGTGATATTGTAGCAAGATCATGAGAACCAGAGAATGGGCTTTGGAGAGTCACAGTCTTGGGTCTCATCTCTGTTGGGTAAAACTCTCTGAGCTTCAGATTCCTCATCTGTAATAGATCTTCACCAACAACAACAGCCAACATTTATTGATAATTCACGGTGTGCTGGACACTGTGGGATGTAAAGTACAGGGGCACCTTGGTTTTCGAACATAATCCGTTCTGGAAGACCGTTCGAGTTCTGAAATGTTCGAAAACAGCCGACAGCTAGGCCTCAGGATCTTGCACTCAGTGGAATCCGCGTGACATGTTCCACTTCTGAGGCGTGTTCGAAAACCGAAGCATTTACTTCCAGGTTTATGCGTTCGTCAACTGAAATGTTCATCAACAGAGACGTTCGAAACCGAGGTACTACTGTAATGTGTATGCGTTCACCCGGTTAATAAATGGGAAAGCTGGCTTTGAAGTCAGGCTCTGATCCTGGGACCCACATCATTAGTGACTCATGATCCTGCACAAAGGTTTGGAAAGCCCATGACATATGATAGGCGCTCAGTAAACTATAATTCTTATCGTTATTACATTACAGCTGGTCGGAGGGGCAGGCAGGATTGAGACCCAGGCTGTCTGGCTTTAGAATCTGTACTCTAAAACCAACTGCATTTGTTCACTCAATAAATATTTCCCAAGTGACTCTTCTTTGTTGAACACCACAGATACAGTGATTACAAAATTCCATTCTTGCCTTCAATGGAGTCACAATTTAGTCCAGAGACTTTGCAACAGTCAGCTTTCACTAGCCTATGCTCCAGTAACAAACATTCCTCCAGATTGTGGTGCTTTATAGTAGCAAAGGTTTGTTTTTCACTTACATTTACATGTCTCCTTTGTTCTGGGATCTGGCTGTCCTCATAGCAAATGGGGGAGAAATGATAGTGAAACCACGTGATGGCTCTTAAGGCTTCTACTTAAACATGGCATAGCTCATGTCCGTTCACATTTAATTGACTAAAGCAAGTCATATGACAAAGACTGACATTTAAGGCAAGGATATGTTTCTCCACCAAGGAGGGTCACACGGGAGGGATCTATAGGGATAGTTTCAAAGAGGAGCAATTTGGGAACCAATAATTAAATGTACCCCCGATGGCTTCTTACCTGAGCAATTACGATAGAGTATGGTAAGTTTTCTGATGTCTATTCTTTGAGCTCAGGAGGATAGTGTTAACTCTTTCCATGTGTCTTTTGAATTTAGAAGAAACTTAAATTCAGAGCACATTTCAGTTACTGAGCCTCAATTTGCTGGAACAAGAATAGGGAGCGCTGTAATAAATGCATTTGGAGAACCCCAAATTCACTCGCCTAGTTAGAGTGGAAGTCACTGACAGTAATTCCTCCCTTCCAAGAAGTGAGATAAGGATTTTGGTTGACAGCAGTTTCTGTGTGTTTATCAGCACAGGGCTTGGGGACTGGGGTGTCCTCAAAATGACTTAGGAAGAAAGGCTTGCTCTTGAGAACATCATGTCCATCTACTGGGAGGCAGAGGAAGGGAAGGCAGGATGGTGGTGGATAATGTGGTATGAACCATCCAGAGATTGGTCCTAGACCCTGGGCTGGTTATTTGGATACCTGTTCAATAGTTCTCCTTATGGTTTCGTGTGTCCCAGTCTTCCTATTTACAAGTGATATAGGGAGGAGAAATAGGGGGATAAAAAGTTTACAGTCACAACTCCACCAAGTCATCTGTTGTTGCTACTGTTGTCATTTTTAACTTTTCATAATGGAACTCAAGCTAGATCGGTAACTCACATTTCCACTGTTGGTAACTAAGTCACGTCTGCTTAAAAACTTAGTATCTTCTGGGTAAATATCAAATAAATTCAAATTGCTCTCTGTACCGTTTCTCTTTCCCTTCCATTTGGGTTCTTGGGAAGCTTATGCATTGTCCTGTCTTACCGATGTGTATCTGGTCCATGACTCTCCCTCTGGACATTTCTGGACTCAATGGAGATATCTTCAATCCCAGTGATGCTGAGGGAGAGTGGAGGTGGGGGTAGGGGTGTGAGGGTCATAGGGCAGTAGAGCTGTTTCAGATCTTCTCTGACTTAAAATTCCATGCAGCTGTCATTTCTACCCTAAAATTGGCTGCCTCATATTGATTGGCATGAGCACTGAGAGACTGCCCCATCCAGCTGCCCAAAGCAGGATGTGAGACACTAAGTCACTTCTGCTTTCAGATCCCAAATCTCTCTAGGTGTTTCTAATCACCTCCTTTGGAAAAAACGGATTCAGGGTAGGCAGGAATCAAGCCCATACTTTCTTGTTCATCTTTCTCTCTTTTAACCAAGCTCCTCCCCCAGTCCAGGGAAGGTTTTAGTGTCTTCCTGTGCAATGAGAAACTGGTCTGATGTACATTCTGTATTCTTCCTACTCTACAGCTTATGGTTGCAACTCTATGCTCAGTCCTTCAAGTTTGACTCTCCACAGTTCAAAACTACCATTTCTTTATTTATTATTTGTAGTGCTTACTGTAGGACTTACAATATGCATATTTTACTTAACAGAGTCCTCCTTTGAATAACATACCACTACAACAATATACTTCCATTTGCACCCTCTCATTCTTTGTGCTGTTGTGATATGTTTTACATGTCATCAATCCCACATTACATTTTTTTTTGCTTTAAACCATCTATTATTTTAATTAATTAAACAGTGAGAAAGAAAATATGTTTCTGTTACTCAAAGGGGCAATATATTATTGCCCCTATCAGGCATCCTTTTCTTCATTTTTGTACATAAAAATTTCCACGTAATGTGATTTTCCTTCTGCCTAAAGAAATTTCTTTAACATTTCTTTTAATGAATGTCTACTGGTGATGGGTTCTCTCAGCTTTGGTTTACCTAAAGAAGTCTTTATTTCACCTTCATTTTTGAAAGATATTACTGTTGGTTATAGAATTCTAGGTTGACAGGTGTTTTTTTCTTTCAGTACTTTCAAGATGTATAGATTATCTTCTGGTTTGCAGAGATTTTGATACATGTCTGACATCATTCTTTGTTCCTTTCAATGCAATGTGCTGTTTTTCTCTGGCTTATTTTAAGATTTCCTCTTTCTCATTGTGTGTTTGTTTGTTTAACAGTTTGATTATAATATGCCTTGGTATAGTTTTCTTTATATATATCCTATTTGGTATTTATTGAAATTCTTGGATTTGTAGACTTATAATTTAATCAAATTTGGAAAAAACTTTGTTATTTCTTCAAATATTCTTTCTGCTTCTACCCTGCCGCCCTGACCCAGACTCCAATTGCCTGTATGTCAGATAGTTTTATGGTGTCAGAGAGGCCTTGTTTGTTCATTATAGATAGCTTTATTACTACAGTTTCAAGTTCACTGATCATTTCTTCTGTATTGTTTAATCTGCTATTAATCTCATTCAATAAAATTTTCATTTTGGATATTGCATTTTTCATCCCTGGAAGTTCCATTTTTTTCTCATTTAAATATTCTATTTTTCTCCTCATTAAAATCATGTTTTATTTTACAACCTTGAACATGACAAAACATATCTTTAATAACTGTCTTAATAGCCACATTTGCTAATACTATTGCTTGATATTTATGGGTCTGTCTCTATACACTGATTTTTTTTTTTCTCCAGGGTGTGAGTCACCCATTCTTGCTTCTTTACATATCTGGTTATTTTTATTGACTACTAAGCATTACAAATTTTGCATTTGGGGAGGCTACAAAAGGCTCATTTTTTTTTTTTCTAGCAGGTATTTCAGTTACTTGTAGACTAGTCCAATCCTTACAAGGCTTATATTTAAACGCTGTTGGATGTATGTAGAGTAGTCTTTTTTCTGGGAATTTTTAGATTCATATCTAATGCCATCCCTACTGAATGTGCCCTGTATTCCAACAAAGCCCCTTCACTTTGGCTGGTGAACATGCAGACAATCTGTGGCCTCGTGAGATCTCGTGGAATTATCTGGCTTCCAGCTTCCCCAGCTTTAACTGTTATCTCCTGGAATTTTTTTCTTGCCAGGTCATGTAGGGTTTCATCTTACCCACACACAGGATTGATATTTAGCCAATAACTCAAAGGGACCCCCTATGCAGATTTCTGGAGATCTCTGTGTAACTGCCTTTTCTGCAATACTCTGTCTGGCAAATTTTAGCAAACTTACCCTTTTCAATTTCTGTCCCCTCGATTCAGTGAGATTGCTGGGCTCTCCCTGGGTTCCTCTTTCTCAGCTGAAGTCTGGACTTTTTTTTCCAGAATGCCTGGTGATGATAAGACTCAACTTGTTTTTTTTCCCTTTGCTAAAGGATCTCAATCATGTGCTGTCTGTCGTTCAAACAAAATAATTGTTTCTAAGATATTGTACAGTTTTCTAGTTACTCACAGCCAGAGGGTAATCTGAACTTTTATTCCCTCACGGTCACTAGCCACAGTCCTCACAATCATGCTATGTATACCAGGGTTTTTTTTTCCAGGTTTTTAATTTTTAACAAATATTTTTATTAAAAATGTAGCTAACATACAATATTATATTAGCTTCAGGAGTACACCATAGTTATTCAAGATTTATATACCTAAAGAAGTGATCACTGTGATAAGCCCAGCAACCGTCTGACATTGTACCTGCTGTCACAATATTATTGACTCTATTCCCCATGCTGTACATTACATCCTCAGGACTTATCTGTTGTATACCTGGAAATTTGGACCTCTTATTTCCCTTTCCCCCCCTTTTTAAATTTATCAATTACAGTTGACATTCAATTATTACTTTTTATTAATTTCAGGTGTACCGCATAGTGCTTAGACATTTATGTAATTTAAGAAGTGATTCCCCCTGACTAGTCTAGTACCCACCTGGCAATATACATAGTTATTACCATATCATTGACGAGATTCCCTATGCTTTACTTTACATCTCCATCATGATTTTGTAACTACCAATTTGTACTTTTAAATCCCTTCACCTTTTTCACCCTGTCCCCAACCCCCTCCCATCTATCACCCCAACAAATCTAGTAGCCAGTGTTGAACCTGGAGCAACTCAGCAAAATCTCAGAGCACACCGAGGCCAGTCGCCACCCACCTGGGGCCAGTGAACTCTGATAGTTTTCCAAGGCTTGCCCATTTGGAAAGTGGTCAATAAATATTTGTTAGCTGTTAAAGGCATATGCTGAAGAGACTCATGGCTCTATCAGGGGGATTCTTTACAGCTGCCTTGTTCATCCCTTCTAGGCACACTCGCGCTTTTCCGTTTAAAATTACTACTATTATGTTTCTTTGAAAGCTACCTGTTGCAATTCCACTTTTCTTCTTTCTCTTTTTTTGCAGCGGTGCAGTCATTGCACACACTCAATGACCAGATATCCCATTTTATTGTTACCAAGTCAAAGGCGCTGGAGGAGGACAAAGACCCCTTTCTACCCGCTGAGAAGGAGACTCTGAAAAGTTCCATGATGCTGATGAGGCATCTCCTCATGGATGCTCAGGTACAGAGATCAACAAATTCTATATACGTACGGCCGATGGTCTCCTTGTTCGTTTTCTTTTTGGCATAATCTGTGCAAAGATGTTCAGCTACCACAGTTCTTTAAAACTGCCGTTGGGATAAATATCCATGTAGCAGACATTCTGATGTATAGAGTTCTGTGTTTCCAGCTCGATATTATTTGGGATTTAGTGTTGAAATAGCTTGTTTTTAAGTCAAAGTAATAGGGCTCAAAAAGAATACACGCGTTGTCTCTGAGAATTTAACAGATCTCCCATTAGCCTTGGAAAAGCGAAAACCATGTACATACAAACTTGGCAGGCATATTGATGCCTGGCGAAGGCTTTGGGTCGAGCAGTATTATTCCAAACAGCGTCACTCTGGAGCTAATGAATGTTGTGGTACGTTTGATGGGCCTCCAGTAAGCAAATCAGCACTGGTTTGGGTTTTTTATTGTCGTTGTTTAATGCTAACAATAAATGAATTACAAGGTATTTAGCTCATTGCATGCTATTGTTAAGATGTTATTCTTCAAGGTTTCTCCTTGTGCACTATTTTTATTGAACTATTTTAAAAAATAGTCTCTCGACTCCTTCTGGCTTTTTTGATGGGTCTCTCCAGATATGCTGATAGGCAAACACCGGGTGTTTTAAAAGAATTGCTGGTTTTCTATGTGAGTGAAGCCAAACTGAGCTAGATGTTATTGTCTTTCCTACCTCTTCAGTGTCTAGAAATGTTTCAGAAAATGTCCTTTGGGTTTGGTGAATTTGTATTAATTTGCCCTGAAGCTTTCTTCCTGAGCTGGTTTTCTGTTCAATAGCAGTGAGATCAGCATGGTTGGTGATTTCCTACGTTCCGCTCTGTCTCCGATTTTGAATTGTGGTTTCTTTGCTTCTGTTTCTACCATGGTGGCGTTTTATGTTTGATTTTTTTAAATCAATCCTGAAGTCTGGAACTTGTACCAATAAGACTTTAACTGGCAAGGCTTTTATGCACTTCTCACCTGTCAATGTTTGAAGCTGCCCCCATGGGATTTTTCAGCCCCTAAGTTGAGATGGCCCAAATTATGCAAAGCCTTTCTTTTTGAGTCACCCGTGTCCCTTCTCCTCTTTATCATGAGTGGCCCATGAAGCTTCTCCTTTCTCCCTGAGACTGTCTGGTGGAGAAAGGAAAGATTCTGAAGCTACAACAGCCAATTTTAAAACTCAGAAGAAAGGGAAATTTAGAACAATTTACTAAATAAAAGAGAGCCAATTGTTCTTCAAAGGATTAGCTTTCCTTGGTGCCTGGACCCAATCCTATAGCTAACACCCCAGCCAAGGGAACTGTCTAAGGAAATCCCCAAAGATATTGTGTAAACTTCAGTTTGCAAAATCTAGGGGAATAAAAGCTATTCATCTTTTTACCTCTTCTTCACATATGAGCTTACTGGTGCCTAGCACTGGATTGCAAAAATGTTGAATGTTGCTTAAGGAAATATTCTCTCCCTCTAAATGCTGAATTCATTTGACAACATTTATCCTTAGTAGCGTTGACTGCAAGTTTTTCCTTGTTTTTTAATCTCATGGGACTAAAATATCCAATATAATGTGATTACTGTGTTGGAACATTTTATTATCTTTTCCTCTCCTGATTCCAAATCAAAGCCTGCTAGAATTTTCTCACTGAAATACCTAGATCAAATGGAGCAACATATGGTGGCTATCCCCTCTAAGTCATACACGCTAAAAGGACCATAGGTTGGGTCTTCTTTCTGAGAGAAAACAAACAAACAAACAAAACACACCCAAATCATGAAAAGTCTGGTAGGAAAGCAGTGTGATATCTGGGGACATTGTTTCTTTTGCCTCCTGTTACTGGAAGATTCCTGCTCTTGTCTTTCAGACCAATATAGGATGAGTTAGACCGTGATTAGTTTAGTCTAAAAATACCCTCCTGCCCCCATTACTTGTCTTCCAAAACCACCAACTCTTTGCAACATTATTTGTGGTTATGATTCTAGGTCCATTACTGGTCAATGAGAATCACCTCTGAAATATACTCTCTTGGTAAAGCCCCACTTGATTAGTGTTGCCAACCTTACAAAATGCTAAAGAACACCAACATCTGGGGGATGGCCAGGGGTGGTTTTTCAGTTTTGAAGTTGACATCTATGGAGATGTTAATTTTAATGAGAGTCTTTAGGGAGCATTTTTGGAAATTCAGTTATTTTCCATCCTTTTTTGACATTGCCTCTTACCTCAGTTCCAAAGATGAATGAATGTACTTATTTCATATTCTGAGTTCATCCGTAATAGGAGGGCAACAGAATATAAATATAACTTCCACATTGCTCCTTCCTTTCGGGCTGCATTCCGTGATATTAATAGATGTCCGATCTGTTTGCGTGTTGCAGGATGTATACTCTTCAAGAGTGTAACCACATCCCTTAACTTGGTTGGTATAAAAGCCTGCTCAGGTCCCTACTCAAAGGATTCTTAATAGTATTAGAGTCTGATGAAATACTCTGACATCAGCTTGCAAGTTGAATGAAGTCAGGCAAAAGGTATTCCAGAGAATCTGAAGGCTGCTTTTCAGAGTGACTACTTAAAAGGCATAATTGATTCAAGTCACATCTGTCTTGGAAGCAATAAATCCTGCTTAGGAGAAAGTCAAAGGCAAAAAGCATTGCTGGGCTATGAAATTCCACTCTGAGGATTCTAAAACGGTGCACGCAGAGCAAACACATCTCCCAAGTATAATAGGGGTGCCGGAGATGATTGGCAGGTCTGACAATCCACCCCAGAGAGTGGCATCAAGGAGGAACATCGCACACGGGCAGCCCAGAGGCCCGCAATTATTTATTCATTCCCTAAATGTTTCCAGCCTGGGGGTGTCTGAAAGGGGCAGGATGCCTTTATTTGCATGCCATCCCCTTTGTAGTCCACAGGCTCCCCAGTTCAATGAAGTGTACCATTCAGATCGCATTTGAAACCTGATCTTGTGGCTTTTATTCCTGAGAGCTCTGTCTAAATCCAAACTGCCGACTCAGCCTCATCAGCGATTAGATTCATAACACCGAAGAGGCAATTCTTTCTGGTGGAGATTCATTCTTTTACTCGTTTGTGTGACTCTGCATGCTAAGAGGGGTTGATCACAGCAAATTAAATCTCTTATTGGCAGTTCTCTCCTTCTTCCTCCCAAAGACCTAAGGTCATTGTTTATTAAAGGGAGCACAAATGCTCGGGAAAACAATAAGATCGCTTTGTGGGTTGTTAGATCCTCCTCTCCCAGGCTGGGTACTAAACGGCAAAGACACGCTGTGTCCTGCGGGGTCTCCTACTGGCCACGGAATATGGTGGCGGGGGAAGGGCCTGTGTCCTGCTAACCCTCACTGCTGCCCAGGCCTGGCAGTGAGTGAAGTGTCTTTCCTGAAATGCCGCTTGCCTGGATTTGAGGGGGCTCCTTTTAAGTGAGGCCGAGTCACTGGTTCACCCCACCCAGAGATCCATCTCTAAGAGTGAAGTAAACAAGCCTTTCAAAAAAGTAAAATTACATAAACCACACAATTGTCATCTCTCAGCAAGTTTCTGCTTACGGCCTGACAAAAGTCAAATTATGTTAGGTGGAAAATAAATGAAGTGTGCTTTATCTTCTGGACCGTCCTTTCCTCCTGCTCTCTCATCCTCCTCCCTTTTCTCTTTGCATTCCTCTTTCCCATCCCCCAGCATTTCCCCTCCTTTCCTCCTATCTTCTCTTTCTCTTCTTGATTTGTACCCCTCTCCTCCCTCCCCTGCCCCCCTTCTCAGTTGAGATGTGGAATGTGATTCTGCCCTTTTTTCTCTCTTCCCTTCCTTCCCCTGTCCTGTTCTTTTCTCATCTGTCTTTCTTTCTGTTATTTGTATTCAGGAAACTTGAAAGCATATTTGCCAAAGACCTGCATTCCTTTTGCCAAGCCAGAGGGAGAGGCAGCAGGAGATAGCGTGATTGGCAGGAGGCAAGCCTGGCATTCAGCAGGCAGATGAGGGCCCTGCCAGGATCAGAGACTCAATATGATTTGGGTGGCTTCCTTTTCTTTTCTAGAGTGGTTTAGAAAACTTCTCTCGTTGATTATGCTTTCTGATTAATTTCTGGCAAAACAAAAACAAAAACAAAAAAAGCAATCCGATATAACGTGAATGGATTAGCTGTCGGCGCTACCTGGACACTCTCTCTCCCTCGTCTGGCCTCGAATGGGGAAGTGTGGTTTGGACCAGAGACTCCACCAGAGGAAATCTTGGCTCCTGACAAATGGGAGGGTCAGGTGCCTGTATATGCACCGTGCATATGACCCTGTGCTGGAAAGGGGACCTTGGGAATCAGGGCGTTCACACACACTCATTGCAGAGGTTTGCTTCAAGATGACTTCTTTCATCACCAGCACATTCCATCCTGTCACGTATTGTCTGACGTCACCCCTTGCTCAGGGCATGGATGTGTAGTTGTCAGTAGTACAGTTATCTGGTGCTCTGTAGCTGTGGCTGGCTCCACGGTCATGCCCATGAGTGGAATGTGACCCTGTTGACAGCCCTAGAGAATGTCTTGCCCTCACAGCCCACCAGGTGAGGCAGCAGAAGTATGCTTCACATCTCAGGATCACAGATGTGGGCGGTGGCTGTGTGTAGGACCCCAAGTGTCAATTTTTCTTATTCTGTTTGGAAATGTGTGACATTTCTGGAGCCATAACTAGAACTCTCTCCCTGCACTGTGGCAAGTGGAGAAGAAACTCTGAAATTAGAAGGGGAGCAAAGAGGCAAAGTTTTCATCTTAAGAAAATTACCCTGGAATATGTTTAAGTCTACTCATACCATCACATTTCCACCTCTTAACGGCCAAAGGAAAAAGAAAGAAATGGACACTGAAGAATGGAGTTCACCTGACTAGAAAGCTACAGTGATAAGCTTAGGAGTCTTTGCTCACCCCTCCGGGAATGTGTGTCCTCCACCCCCCGTCCTTACCCCGCACACTTAAAAAGGCAGGGCTTCTTTCTCATTCTCAGATGCAAAACTATAAAACCAGCCAGTCTGAAGCTTGCAGTTTCTTACATAACTAATGCAAGCCCACTTCCCATTCTGCTGTGGTGATTTTGAGCTTTCAAAGTTATTTTAAAAATAAATAAATACATGAAATTCCGCCGGCAGGCATCGCCAGGCTTCGATACAGGCCCAGCAGTTACAGAGCTTGTGTAGTCACTTGCCCTGTTCAGAAGAAATGGAGGGTGAGGCATGAAATTGTAATGCTGTTCCTCCGGTAGGCTTGTGTCTAGGCACTGTCTTAAGTTAATCGAGAAAGAGAGCCTCTTCTGAGACCTCTGCCACCTTTGTAACGTCCATCAGGCAGAATTAATTTTAGGGGAAATTCTGAAATGGTGAAAGTTACTTTCAGTACTTACTGTGCAAAGATCCGGAAAAAACCTGGACTCCTGTCCTTTGCTATATGCTGAAAGAAAAGGAGCATTTCGTAGGATGGGTAATATTGGAACAGAATAGTCTCTATCAACATACTCTGTCATGGTACAGCTTCCATGGATCTGTACACTGCTCGAGAGCAATGTGGGAATTTATTTTCATATCGTAGCATCTTTATGTTACATCTTTTTAGATACAAGTGGCTATTCTAATGCTACACACATCAAATAGTAATAAAGTCGAATTTATGCGGGTGTGAGAGCTGGTGGCCCATGTCATGGTGAGGGGGTCTGATGTAGTGACAACATCATGGAAGGGAGGTCGGGGGTGAGGAATGGATGGGGGCTCTCGGGTTGTCAGCAACAGAGACCAGCTCTGGTCACCACAGCAGGGGCGACATTGAACAGAAGCAAATAGGATAGCTCTTGGGAAAAACCGAAGAACCTTGTCTCAGAACAGACAGGAAAGAGGCAACTATGGACATTTAGAGATCAAGGGAGCAGTTGCTTCAGGGTGCCGTGGCGGGGATAAATCCTCACCAGCCATTGTCTCTCTCTCTGTGTCACTTTGACCACAATTCCAATTCTTAGAAGCGTCTGACTGTCTGAGGTCCCTCGATCCTCCTCCCCATTGTGCTGTGGGAGGGTCCACGTTGATGGATGGTCCCACCAAGACCACAGGCCGTGGGGGGAAGCATTGTTACCACGAGAAGAGAGAGTGGATGCTGGGCAGGTGGAGACAACAAATAGATAACAAATCTCTTGCATATTCCATGTGCATGAACTTGGTGCTGGAGCCCCAGCGCGGAGCTTGGCGCTGCACTGAGCTCTGGGGACAGAGCTTTGGCCCTGCCCTAGAAGGACTCAGGACCCAGCGCAGGCAGATAACCAGACATTGATGTGCCCTGTGATAAAGTGTGATGGAGTCATGTGTGGGGACTGCAGAAGCTCACAAAAGCCCAGCTATTTGCAGATCACTCTTCACTTTACAAGTGCTCTGCCAGCGTGTCTTCAGCTTTTTCTCGCGGCCATGAGAGGTACCGGAGGTTCGGTGTTATTATCTCTATTTGGAAGACTGGCTATTAAGCTATAATAAAATAGCCTTTTTTTAAATATGGTTCCATCCAGCCCATCACGAAGCAAGCGCAAGTGATTTCCTACTTGTCGTTGGTGATTCTGGAGTATGTGCTTTCTGAAGGGGTTATTAGATACAGGGAAAGGGAGGGTGTAAATTGGGGGGGAGAAAGAAGATTAAAATCTGGCTTCAGACAAACAACAGCACTCATAATTCGAGTGTTTGAAACAGTTTTAATAAATATGCAACACATTCCTAAAGCTCAGCTTTACCCTCTCAGATTCCTAGGAGGTTTAGGATTCCAAGAACACAGTTCTCAAAAATCTTTAATAGAACATAAAAGGTATTAGAGTCTCCCCTTCCCCCCCAAAAATATTCTAGTTTCCTCATGGTGTCCTACTGTCATATTGGCAAATAGTTGGCTCCCAAAATAATACCCAACCCCCCCCCATTACCCTTTAGATGAGTAGCTCTCAACTGAGAGGGGAGGAGAACAATTTTGCCCCCCTCCCCAGGGGCATCCGGCAATGTCTAGAGATGTTGATTGTCACAACTTGTGTGGGTTGGTGGGAAGGGGTAGTGAGCGGTGCTCCTGGCATCTGGTGGGAAGTGGCTGGACATGTTGTTAAACTTCCTACAATGCACAGGACACACACACACACACACACCCCGCTCCCTACCAAACAGACATCCAGCCCCAAGGTCCACAGTGTCAAGATTGAGAAACCGGATTTTAGACCCAAGACTGATTTTTTAATAGATCATGGAAGTCTTCCAGCCTCAGAATCATTTTCTGTGAAGCCCTACAATTGATCACGATTGGTCCTCAAGATATATCTTACCTGTCCATTCACTCATTTTCTCATTAATTTATCGAGCATCTATCTGCCAGGTGCCAAGCACTGTGTCAGACTGTGGGCAGCAATTCTAAACACAAAACGAGTGATCCTTGCCCTCCAGGATTGTGTATGTTAGTGGGGGTGAGTGACTCTACATATGTAAGTAAACACAGGCTAATGACTTTCCGTTCTTGCCTTCAAGATGCAGTAGGACCTAATTTAGATAAGGTTCAAATGCTTTTCCTTTGACAGTGACATTTAAGCAGAGATCTGAGGAGAGCGAGAGCAAAGCGAGAGAGAGAACGCGACTTCTTCTCATGCTTTATTGCCGATATTTGTACTTTAATTTAGTTGTGTGTATTCAGTGCTACTCCATGAGGTAACTGGAAATCGATCCCCTGGGATGTTGCAAAAGATCTAAGCAAATTATTTATTCTGGAAATTTACATTTAATTGAGGGACTATGAAAATCCCAGCTGGTCCCCGAGGAGCAGAGAATCTTTCATCCTTTGTCAATGGGTGTCCACAGAGGAACCAGGATCTCCGTCTTTTCTTGCTAGAGGCTGTGGACGTAGAGACACACACAAAAGACAGACAGTGTGAGAGTTGTCTGAGCTACACGAGACGTAGGAGTCACATGGATGAAGGGAAAGCAGGGGAAATGCGGAGTTATTCTGGACAAGAAAATGGGGACGTGAAGGCTGCAGGTACTTAACCGATACCTGCCACGTAGAGCTTGGCTATCAGTCAGTTCTCAGTTATGCACTTGTCAGTTTATGGATCATCCGTGGCCAAAGCATTTCTACCCTGCTGGCATGCGTGCAGGAAACGTAAACCAATGTGAGTCTGAATGAGACATAATTAGAAAGGTAGCTTTATGGCCAATATTTTTTCCCCTCACCGTAATGGAATTCAATATCAGACTTTCAGTATTGGTTACTTGGCATATATATATATTTTTTTAATGCTGGGGCTCCCATTCATTAGTCAGATAATAGAGAGCCAAATGCATGCCATGTAATTATAACCCTAAAATAACTTACGCTTAGAACAGTAATTTTTATGCAGAGCCCTTGGGGCCTCCTACTCATATTAAGCTCAAACAGTCCCTATAGAGCAGCCAGGGGAATGGAGGCATGGTAGTACTAAGTGTCATCACTCAAATCTGATGGTAGATCTGGGAGTAGAGCCAGCAAATCTTGATGCCAACTCAAGCCAGTATTTCCTGTTCTTTCATTCCCTTGCCTCTGAGTAAATCACACTTAAAAGCAGGGTAATGGTGAGATGGTGACTTGGCTTTTCCAAGCGCTCCCCCTTTCCTGTGGGATTTGAAACAAACTCAAGTCCAGCTTAGAAGCCCAGATAGTTCATTTCAAAAGGGACCTTGTCCTGGGTTACGGATGGGAATGTAACTCCTCATTTTTTCGTTTTAATTTCCTCCTAAAGTACACATCAACGAGACAGAGCTCGTGATAGAACTGATGAGGAGAATCGGCATGGATGTGTATCAGTTAACTCCTGCTGTGTAACAAATGACCCCCAAACTGAGTGGTTTCAAACCGCTACTGTTTGCTTCTGTAAGTCAGTGGATCCACTGGGTAATTATGCTAATGTGACAGCTGTGGCTGATCCTGACTGGTCTCACTCAGGTATTTGTGGTCACTGGGGCCCCGCTGGTCTCACACGGCTTTGGCTGGCGTGATTCAGCTCTCGTCCATATACCTTGCCTATCCCTCCAGCACGCTAACTCTGGAACATTTTCATAGTGGTGACACAGGTCCATACAAAGAAGAAATGGACAAAAGCAATCACTTTTCCAACCTATGTTTGTATATCAAATGTGCTACTGCTCCACGGGCCAAAACAAATTCAATAGTCAAGCCCAGAGTGAGTGTGGGAAGGGACCACTGAAGGGACGTGTACAACTTTAGTGCCATTAATACGATCAATCAATCACATAGACAGCAAATTAGCAGAAGATTTCTTAGCATAACTCTGGGTGATTTTCGATCTGCTGGAAATGGGAGTTTGGAATGTCCTAATTAGCATGCGTCGTACACACTCTCCTTTGGAAGGACGGCTGCAGTCCATTTATTTAGAGGGTCATGAATTGTGCTCTTCTGCTCTCATACATGAACAGCGAACAGGCTGTGTTTGAACAGCTGGAGGGTCTATTTTAAGAGGGCTCGATGTCAAGCTTGGATAGATGATTCCAAATGGGCCCGTGACCAAGTGTGACAAGTGTGGGCTTGTGCGGCCTCGAGGAACAGGACGATCCATTAAAAGACCATTGTTATAGTTGGTTGTTCCAGCCAGGTGTGTGGTTCATTTGTTCCACAAATGATTCCTGAGCTTATACCAACCACATGAAAGGCACAGTGGTAAACCCTGCCGGGAGACGTGGAAAATAAAAGCAGTAAAGGATGAATGAGTACTTACTATGTGCCAGACACTCTGGTAAAGACTTTACCTTACCTCCAAATCTCATTTGTGAGGTCTGTGTTACTTCCCCTGTTTTATGGTTGAGGAAACTTACGTAAGGTCACATGTCTAGCGAGTAGCTGTGCTCCTTTAGTTGCGAGCATGGCTGCAACTCTTTCTTTTCTCCCTTTGCAATATGCTTCTGTAGCCTTTCTCATTAGGAGCTAGAGTCTATTTTCCCACCCCTGTGCTTTGCTTTGGCTGAGAGAAGTGGTGAAAGGATGGGTCATCCAGACCCTAGACCTCAGGATGGCCTTCATGTTGCTGCTCTGTCTTAAGACCTTGCCTCTGCTGTGGGAATAAGTCTGGACTAGCCAGCTGGCAGAGGTGAGACCACACAGAGCAGGGGGGAGTCTCCCTGCTGAGCCCATCATACACCAGACAGCCCCCAGCTGACCAATTGTGGTACCAATGCAGGCACAAGCCCAGCTAATGGCAGCTGAGCTCAGCTCAGAGCAGCCGAATCACCAGTCCTTCTGAAGACTTGTAATGACAAGAAATGACAAATGGCGATTGTTTTAAGCTACTAGGTTTCAAGGTAGTTTGTTACGCGGCAAGGGCTAACTGATACAATAGCAGAGCCAGTGTTTGAAGTAGGGTCTGACTGATAACTAAGCCATTTAACTGGAAGAGAGGCTGGGCCGTGTTCTCAGAAGAAAGAGAAAATGCTTTGGTGAGTCTTTAGTCCGCCTGTGCTACACATGCCTTCTGGTGTCACACCGTTCATCCAGCTTGAAACCACAATAGTGGTGGGGGAACCATTTAATATGTTCAAGCAAAGGGATGACACGGTTGTATTTGAGTGTTTGGAAGATCACTATGGAGGAAGTGTGAGTGGATGGATTGACTGGAGTGAGACTGAAGATAGGAAACAGTTTTTCTTCGTAAGAGATGGCAAGGCAAGAAGAAAGGACGCATTTGGAGATGTTTAGGAAGTAGGGCTGTCACTAATTGAAAAATTGGGGGTGAAAGAGTGAGACAAGTCTAGGATGAGTCACAGATTTTGGTTTAGGTACCTGGGAAAATGGTAGCATCTGATAAAGGAAAGAGGAAGAGCAGTCTTGGGGGGTAAGTTATGAGTTTGGTTTGGAATCTATGAAGATTGAGGGACCTGTGGGACATCGAGTTGGGGTTGTCTGGGGGATAGCCCGGTATCCGTCTTCAGTTTCAGAGAGAGTTGTGGGCTAAGAGTCACCAGTGTACCTACCAGTGGGTTGGTGTCGTGCTGTATCAGTCACAGTTGTTGGTAGCAGACAACAGAAGCCACTACAGCACCAATGTCACTGAGGACTGGACCCTAGAACGTCCTCCAGAGCTGTCCTGAAGAACCAGGTGATTCTGCCTCCAGCTCGCTCAACAAGCCTGCGTCCTCCCTCGCAGTGGCTACCACCTTGTCCACTTACACCTCATTCAGGAGAAACCTAGGCCACCTGGGGACCTTAGTCCCAGGGAAATCTGGGAAATGTAGTTTTAGCTTTCTGTGTTCTGTGGCTCAGGAAAGTGGGCCAAAGAGCGTTGAACTATGTGTGAGTGAGCCAATGCCTGGTAGCCCCAACTGGAGCACCGAGGAAATTACGCAGGGAAAATGTACAGTGAGGAACAGAAGGAGGAGAAACACTCTGTGGAGTGGCCCACAAAGTCCCCCTTTCACTTCAACTAGATTGACATGGGTTTCTGTCGCTTGCAACCTGAGGAGCCTTGGCGAATCACGTACCCAGACTGTGCGGAAATGCCATCCTTTCTATCCCGTGTCATCCTGTCAAAATGCCACACATTCCCTTACACGATCAACCATGGAGACAAGCGAGAGCTCTCCCTGAGCAGAGGCGTCTGGACACTTGTATGAAGCTCGAGGAACCTCTATACACTTCCCCACTTATGCAGTCTCGTACGCTTGCTCAAGCACAGGCCTCAAATTCAAAGAAGACCAGTATAAAGCGACAATCATCTTTAATCAGTAAGCTACTAAGAAGTTTGAATATATGCACAGAGGTAGCACAAGGAGTTTCATTCCTGGGCCTGAACAGGAAAACAAAAACAAAACAAAACAAAAAAAACCCAAACACAACTTTCATTCTGGGAGTACACGCTGTACCCTGGTGTTCATAAATGATGGGTCTCCCATTGGAGTCTATGTGATGGGGTTTCAATGTATTTTGAAATGAAATTTGAATCAGTGTTTGTAAAACTTTCGAAAAACTGTTCTACCTCCCCACCCCCCAGTGCTGCAGAACACGACCTGGGCATGGATGCCTGCACGGCGTTTTCTCTAGCTTCATAGAAAGGGACCAGCTCCTTTGCTACGAGCGGAATTGTGTCCTCCAAAAAAGGTGTCTTAAAGTCCTCCCCCCCAGAACCTCAGAATGTGGCCCTCTTTGGACATAGGATCTTTGCAGAGGCAACCAAGTCAAAATGAGGTCATTAGAGTGGGCCCTAATCCAATATGACTGGCGTACTTATAACAAGGGGACATTTGAAGACAGAGACACACATCCTGGAGGGGAGACAATGTGAAGACAAGAGGGTCGGAGGATGGAACCACGTGACAGTGGGAGACTGGAGGATACGTCTACAAGCCAAGGGATGCCTAGGGCCACCAGAAGCCAGGACAGAGGCATGGGACAGATTTTCCCTGAGAGCCTCCAGAAGGAACCGACCCTGATGCCGCCCCAACCCTGAGGGGGCTCCTAACCGCCAGAACAGTAAGACTCAAATTGCTATTGTTTCAAGCCACCTGGTTTGTGGTACTTGGTTATTAACGGCAGCGACAGGAAACTAATCTACCCTTGCTGCGAAGATCACAAACTAAGACGGAATGAGACCTTTTTATACCAGGCACAATGTAGTTCAGTAGCAACAGATTTCTTTATTTGTTAATCGAATGATGGCTCTTGACGGCCGACATGGTGTGTGTGTTTTGCTCTCCAAAAGGTACCAGCCCTGAATGCTGGACCTAAAGGATTGTATTTCATCCGAGATTAGTTCAGGGTCCTGTGAGAGCCCAGGGTGGCACAGCAGGTGGCTGTGTTTTATCATCAGTTGCCGTAGGTGGCATTGCTGTTGTTTATGCCACTGATGTCCACGTGCATGTGTAATTTGTTGATTCCCTGTTGCTGGTTTCTCTGCGTGATGGGAAGTTGTCACCTGGCGTATTCCTTTCTTTTCATCATGCTTGCTGCCTCCACTCTGAGGCATGCTTGCTGCCTCCACTCTGTCATCCTTTCAACTCGAAATCAAAGGGAAGTGTGTCTTCTCTCACCTGGGAAGTATTCTGGATGCATATTTTTAGAACAGAGGAGCACTTGACATTTCACCTCATCATTAGGGCTTCTTAATCAGTTTCAGCCGCAAATTGGTATTTAGTGGGACTGTGGGGGCAGATAAACAAGCGAAATGGAGACTGAGCAAAGTTCACAGGCAGCTGTTGCCCTGGGACAAAGTCACACTGCATCCCCGAGAGGGATAAGGTGGGTCGCTCCCAGCACCTAGCATCTGGCTCAGCGTGGCGAAGCGGTTGTCATCCTTCCTCCGCCATCCTCTCCTTTGGTGAAATTGTGGAGCAGATGAAATCTCTCTCCAGGATGTTTCCACTTCCCCTGACTGTTACCCCTTCTTCTGCATCAAGCTTATCTCTCCTGGTGCACCTCCCTCAGTCAGGCTAGCCCCACCCACATTGTTTTCTGTGCTCCCGCCCAGCCCCACCCCTCTCCCCCCAGGCCTTGGGAAGGCTGTTCATACAGTATCCTGTTTGCATCTCCAAGGAGGGGAGGTTTGCAGTAAAGGTTTATTCAGTGCTCACAATGTGCCAGACAGCCAGACCTCCCTTTCTCCTTAGTTCTGCAGAGCTCTGTGAAGAATCTGTAGGAGAGAGAAGCCTGGAGTTCTCCGGAGGAGACTAACAAACCCAAATCGGAGTAGCTGGGGCGGAGGAAGGGCGTGAAGGACGCCAGCCAGCACTTCTAAGAGGAATAAATCTTTGAGTGGTTGGGCAACATTAAAGTCTGATGAGGATGGAAACGTAGAGTTGAGAAATCTGAACCTCTTAAGTGACTGCCTGCTCAGTCTAGCTGTAGGACAATCTTAGTGCTCTCATGCCAGCCCCTCTCCACAGTTTGCTGGCACATTCGAGTAGTTTTTATTTCAAGGGAGCACAATCAAACTGTTGGCACAGTGGGCTGGAAAATGCGTTTTGGCCAAGGGGGTCAGCCCTTCCGGATAGGGCCAATGATATCTTACAGAAAATTTCTATAGAAATAATAATTTCTTACAGAGGAAAAAAAGAATCTTTCCTCTGTAAGCACATCTGATTTTCATTTTTTCCAGTAATGGAATGTTTCTAATTCATTGAAAAGTCTGTTCCGTATTCATCAGTATAGGACAGGTTTCCTCTTCCAAAGTGATTGGTATCGTTTAGTGTCACTTGTCCTACAACCTTCTCCCGCCTGGGTTTCTGGGGGCTTCACACACCTCGTTTTCACCCTATGTTGGTAACAACCCCTATCTGTGCCCAAGTGTCTCCTAGGATTCAGTCCCAGAAGCCCAGAGAAGAGAGTGGAGAGAAAAGTGGGCTTGTCCAGAGTAGGCCATCTAAACAAAACCAGAGAAGCATCTTTTAGGGGTTTCAATTACAAAGTAACTTTACTAACCATTGTCGCGCCAATAAACTTTAGTTTTTAAAAGAAGACTCCTAATTAAAAAAAATCACCAGTAGCTATTTGCTCAACATTTAAAACCCACCAACAAAATGAGGCAGAAATTATAGAATTAGAGACTTAACAAACTGAAAACCTTACATCTGAGAAAATAGTATTTAATAGAGAAATTGGAATAACATTTAAAATAAGTATCATGAATGTCCTCAGAGACATAGCGTAGAATATTGCACCCAAGAAACCAGAGCAGAGATCCTCCATTTGTCCATTCGTTGATTCCACTCGTATTTGGTGATTCCCTGCTGTCTGTTAGGCATTGCTAACGCTCTGTGGAGTCAGCAGTAAACAAACCTAAGTCCCCATCACCTTGGAGCTTACAGCCTAGTTAGGGGAGATAAAAAATAACCAGTGAACTAGTGAGCCATGTAAATATTGACTTTGTCAGGTCGTGTGTGTTGTGGGGAGAAATAGACAGGGTTAAAGATATAAGAGGTACAGGAATGGGGAGGCAGAGCACTGATTATATAGGGTGATCCGAAAAGTCCTCAAGGCAGTGAGGGAGTAGCCAAGCCAAACAGACGTCAAGAGGAAGAATGTTCCAGACAGAAGGAACAGCAGGTGTCAGGGCTCTGAGTCAGGGGGATGTCTAAGCTCTTCCAGGGAAAACCAGGTGACCCATATGGCTGGAGTAGGGTGAGCAAGGGTGACAGTCTTAGGGCATAAATCAGAACTGTAGAGGGTGGTCAGTGCAAGTCATTGATGGCTTTGAACTTGAGCAACAGGGAAAGCCACGGAGGGCTCTGGGCAAAGGGCTGCTATGATTTGACTAAATAATCGAAGAGGAATAGCATGGACTAGTGTGGAAAGAATCAACTGTGAGGGATGGAAACCAGGTAACCAGTCCAGGACACTCCTGCAATAACCCAGGTAAGAAACAATGTGACTTTGGACCACTACGTCTTGAAGGTGGTAGGGATGGCCAACTTCTGGAAATCTCCCGTAGATAGTTCCAACAACATTTGTTGACAGGGCGGGTGTGAGGTGGAAAAAAGAAAAGAGTCAGAGGACCCCACCAATTGGAAGAATTACGACGACTGTAGGGAGGGAGGTGCAGAGAGGAAGGAGAGCGTCCCTGAGGGTGGTATCGAGAGTTTGGCCTGGGACATCCCTTTGAGATGCCGTGGAGATGTCCACGTGGAGATGTGGAGTGGAAAGTATGGGGTTCAGGAGAAAAACAAGATTAGCTGTAGAGTCATGACCCTGGGCAACTTCATTGAAGGAGTTCGTGTAAATGAGGAGAGACGAGGTCCCAGGACTGAGCCCCTGGCAGGTCATGTGAGAGGCTGGAGAGATGAGTGGGAGAAGCACAGAGGAAGAAGGACCGGTGAAGGTGGAGGAGTGTTGCCCCATAAGCGAGATGGAGAGGCCAGAGGAGAGCCTGTGTGAGGAATTCTGCTGACAGGTGCACTAGAATGAGGTCAGCAGTTGGTCATTGATGATCGCAATGCAGGGGTCATGGTGACCACCATATGGGTGACTCTGGTGGAGTATGGGGACAAAGGCCCTGCTGGGGCGAGTTTGAGAAAGCAGGGGAAGGGATGTAGAGATAGGGAGTGGAGATGACTTCTTTAGGACTTTTACCAATGAACAGGTAATAATTGCAGTAGCAGGATGAGAATATGGAGTCAAGATAAGTGGTTTTTATTTTTTTTTAATTGGGACGTGTATGCCGGGGGAGCCAAAAAAAATGTATACAGGTGGACACTTTGGTCAGCGTTGCTCAAGCAGGAGTTCGCCATCATCAGAAGTGTCTGCACGCTGATGGGAACCACTTTGAGCACCTCTTGTCATGGCAGAAGTCAAAGGTGACTTGAATTCATCTTTTGTTATCGATATATATTGAGTATTACAATTTTAATACAGTTCTTTCTTAAAATGTGTACACATTTTTTTTGGCACCCTCTGTATCTTGCTAAGGAGAATGACCCAGTAGAGAGAGAAGGCTTGATAATGACGGTGCAGGAGAAAGTGGGACAGGACCTGCCACGATGTGCTTGTGTAGGTAGGTTATCAAAGAGGAGAAAGTTTAAGAAAGAACCGTTGGAGATCTTGGAAATAAAAAATACAAATGTTGGAAAGAAAAATAAAACACCACCACCACCACCTCATTTTCGGAGACTAGAAGAGTGAACAAATATAGAGGGCAGGCAGGAATGTCAGGATCTCTCAGAGGATCTTTTAGAGGACAGCATAAAGGAATAAAAATGGGACTTCTCAAACAAAAGTTGAAGAGACATGGACTAGAAGAAGCAGGAGAAAAAAGGGGGAGAATGAAGGTGAGGCAGCATGTGAAGACAATTTTCCTAGAGCTAAATAAAGTCAGGTGTCCTCGAATTGAACAGACCCACTGGGACGTACTCAGGCGTGGATAATAATAACAGTAATAGTACTAGTAGTAGTTAAAACTCATACATCAAAATATTACAGTGATATTTCAAGTTGTCAAGAAGAAAGGAAAAAATTGAAAAGCTACTAGGGAGAGGCTGGTATAACCCAGATCACAAAGAACCGCTGGGGTCAAAGAAAGTGTTTGAAGTTTATTCCAGCGGAAGTCCCTGAAGGATTTTAAGAAGTGTGGGAGGGTGGTGACAAAAATCTGATTTGTTACAAAGATGTCTCTGGCTGCTGCTGGAGAACAGATAGTGAAAAGTTTGGAGGGATGGGCGTGATCGTGAAAGTAGAGACCAGGTAAGGAGCTATCAAAATCACACCATCGAGAGACGAATGTTCTAACTAGTAATATGAAAGCTGGCATTTACAGAGAGCTTGTGAAGTACCAAACATAGTCTCAACACTTTACATGTGTCAGCGTATTCAGTCTTCACCATGACCCTCTATATCTCCATTTGACAGATGAGGAAATTAGTGAACAGAGAGGTTAAGTAGGTTCCTGGAGGTCACCCAGCCAGGAGGTGGCTAAGCCAGAATGTGAGCCTGAGGGGTCTGGCTCCAGAGCCCATACTTTTAATCAATACCCTGTAGGGCTTTGGACTAGAGGAGTAATAATAGAGAAAGAAGTGAGTGGATTTGAGAGTATGGAGACAGCACGGACAGGCTCGTGATGTGGGAGAAGAGTAAGACATTATTCCAGAATGGTTTCGGTATGTTTTGCCTTGAACATTTGGTGGCACTTAACATCATTTCACATTCCTGCAAACTCTAATTGCTCCCCCCTGAATCTGGAACATATCCACACTGTCCTCCGTGACCTGTAGGTCTCCGTGGTAAAAACCCTGCCCTATGCACAGCTATTCCAGTACCCTTGACTGTGCTCTCTATGCTGAACCACATATGTGGTCACCATCCCGTGACCATACATAGCCGTATACGAGGTCTGACAATTACGTTTGTGAACTTGTTGCAATGATATTGCTAACTTTTTTGATATCAGAAGGATTATTCATTATGAATTTGTACCAACTGGATAGTTAACCAAATTTACTATTTGGAAGTGCTGAAAAGGCTGCGTGAAAAAGTGAGACGACCTGAACTTCTCGCCAACAATTCATGGCTCTTGCATCACGACAATGCACCAGCTCACACGGCACTGTCTGTGAGGGAGTTTTTCACCAGTAAAGAAATAACTGTATTGGAACACCCTCCCTACTCAGCTGATCTAGCCCCCAATGACTTCTTACTTTACCCAAAGATAAAGGAAATATTGAAAGGAAGACATTCTGATGACATTCAGGACATCAAGGGTAATACGATGACAGCTCTGATGGCCATTCTAGAAAAAGAGTTCCAAAACTGCTTTGAAGGGTGGAGTAGGTGCTGGCGTCGGTGCATAGCTTCCCAAGGGGAGTACTTGGAAGGTGACTGTAGTGCTATTCAGCCATGAGGTATGGAGCACTTTTTCTAGGATGAGTTCGTGAACTTAATGGTCAGACTTCGTATATCTCTTTCTATGGATTCTCTATATATACTCGTATATATGTCAGTTATAGCTGACATTCATTATTTATATTAGTTCCAGGTGTACGGTGCGATGGTTAGGCATTTATATAATCTATGAAGTGATCCCCCTAATACGTCCAGTACTCATCTGACACCCTACATAGTCTTTACGACATTGTTGACTATATTTCCCACACTGTGTTTCACATCCCCGTGACTGTTTTGTGACTAGCAATTTGCAATTCCTAGTCCCTTCACCTTTCCCAGATGGGTAGTAGACTTGTTAGGGTTATCACTTTGTGAGGTGTATAAATGTCCAATCACTGTTGTTTCTGTACACTTGAAATTAATAAATACATTGGGAAAAAACCTGTCCCCAAAGGTGACCAGTGTGCAGTTCGCCCAGCATCAAAGGCTTCCAAGGACAGGAGCCTCGCAGTTTTAAAACCAGGCAAGTCCCAGGCAAACCAGCATGATGAGCTGGTCGTGCTCCTGGCACGCTCCCCTCCCACATGCTGCCCACTGGCCCCACTGGGCATTTTTCAGGTGGGTGGGACTCTGTCACCTGGGGCCTTTGCACATGTCGCTGCCGTATGTGGAGAGCTCTCTGGTGCTTTGCACAGCTGCTTCTTTTAGTCCTCTGCTCTTAGCTTAAGTGTCACCCCTCAAAGCGGCCTTCCTGAGCACCGGATCTCATGTAGCCCCTACCGTTCAGCCTTCCTACCCCCAGAACTGATCACAGCATCAGCGACTTTATTGAATTATCGGATTTCTGCTGTGCTGGATTGTGAGCTGCATGAGGGCTGAGCCGCGTTTGTCTTGTTCACCTGTGTAAAGCGGGGACTTGGCGGCCAGTTACTGAAGAAAGGTCTCTGAGGACTCAGGTGAAATCAACCACAGTTGCAGCAAGAGACGTTGTCCTGGGGCACCAGGAAAAGATTTGCTTACCAGAAGTGCCTAGAAGAGGAGCTGGCAGCAAAAACCCATCTAGAAAATAAGGCTTGTAACTATGTTCTTAGCCTTTCTCCCCTGTACTCCTGCCCTCTGTCCTGCCTTAATGTCGTTAGGGAGATGGTCCAGAGCCTCCATGGATCTTGGGCTTGGCCATAGGACAGATGATGATGAGTTCTACAAGCTGTTTTCTACCTGAGGTCTTCCTTCTACTTGTACAGCCCTGTGAGAAACAGCACAACTGAAATTTGGGGAAGCCACCCATTGGAGTTAACCACACGACTGCTCGGTTTCACTTACATCACAGATACAAGTGGGGTATATCAATATAGTGTTTGTTTCTTTGATACATGCATGCCCCATGGAGTCTTGTTTTTAATACGATTATAAACTTAATTCTTGCTCAGAACAGTGAAAACTTGGAAACCAAATTGAAATCCAATAATATATGTGACGGGGTAAATGAATTTTGACTCGTCCCCAGAGTGGAATATTCTAGAATCATTAAACACAATTAGGTAGATCTGTGTTTACTGACATGGAAGCATGTCCATGATAAATTGGTAAATAAAAAGAAAAAACAAGCCCAGAAGGAAATACACAGAAATGTTCACCGATGTGATCTCTGAATAGTGAGATAATAGACTTTTCTTTTTTATTTCATTTTGTTTATTCTTAATTTCTACAGTGAGCATGTATTATTTTCATAACCAGTAGGGGAAAGATCTTTCCAATATGGAAAAAATAAAAACAAGTTTAAGAGGGAAAAAAAAGTGTCTCATTAATATTTATTACCATATGGAACTGCCCTTAGTCGCCTAAGGATTCAGAGTGAGCCTGATTCATCTATGTAGATGTGTTGTATATATGATTTTTTTGTAATATATTTCAGAGCACATATATGCACATATGGAAAACATGCTGTTAAAATGTGTAATGTGGCATCTGCTTCACGATATAAGAATGTTTATACACGTATAGCTATATGATATTACATGTAATTTATTATATTTTATATATAACTTACCTGCATAGATCCTGTCCTTAATATAGTGTTTTGCTGAATTCATTTTTCAAAGTGAAATGCTTAATGCACCTTCTTTTCAGATAATCAATTCGTATTCTAACCCAGCTTGTCACACCGGGGCTGGAAGTGAACGCCCACCAATGGTCTTGGGTTACTTTTTTTTTTTTCTTTTAATGAGATATTTTTGAAAGATAAAAACCCAGCTGGCTGGCTCCTCCCGAGGACCTGGCAGCAGCATTGGTATTTGTTACTCAAATACAGGCTTTCATCACACACCTGTGCTTCTTCCGTTTGATTGGTGCATGGCCTCTCTCAGCCCAATTTATCTTTGGGGCAGGGGTGGGCGTTGGGTTAGATAGTGAACGATGAGCAAAAATGGCCTTTTGAGATCTGGTTTTGCATCTTGACAGATGATAATACACCCTCAGCTCCCAAATACCTGTAACAGATCTTTCTTTTGAGCCGTTTTGAAATTTTATTTTGTTTTAGGTAAAGCTCTTGCCTTTTCCCCTTCTTTTGTCCTTCCCTATGCCTTTCTCCTCCAACTCCAGTCTCATTTTTTTCCTCTCTCAAGGAAGTAGATGGGGTGCTTACCTGCAGATTTTCACAGCTGAGGAATCTGTGGTGATCTTGATGGCACCAAGCTTTCTAGGAGTTCAGGGGCCCTGGAAAGACTCAGTGAGTGACTCAGCAAGATGGCTGCTTGGCCCTGGGCCCTGAGGGCCCTGCAGTAGCTGGCAGAACCTGGAGCTGTTCTCTAGGTCAGGTCACCCTCCCCTACCAACCTCCCCACCTGGGCTGGCCTGGCTACTCCTGAAAGGGGCCTTTGTGCCTGAGCTCCAAGGGCGAAGCCCCAGCATACGTTCAGCTCCTAGTTAATTCCCTTTCACACCAACTCACTTGATCTAAGAAAGCCCAGTAAGGTTTAATCATTTTGTCTTGGCACATTGTTCCTCTCTTATTTTGTCTAATCATTTTGTTTTCGCCAATACCAAGAACTTTGTCAATGCCAGGCTCTGTTCTAAGCTCTTTTGTCTATCTAATCTGACGAGCCAGTCCAATGCGGTGTTTAAGTGTCCACATATGACGATTGGACAATAGAGGGCGAGGGAGGTGAGTGACCTGCCCCAGACAGCGACACAGTGTAAGTGCCGGAGGCAGGTTTAAAACCAAGACCCTGGGTGCAGGAGCCCCTTCCTGTCACCTGCATACTAGTATGTCCCCAGGTCCTGTTAGCTGAGTCAGAACTGCAGGAGACCTGGGTGCCTTCTGCTGCAGCTGGGGCTGCTACGGAACAGCCATCGGTTTCCATCCAGTTTTCCCCTGAGATTTTCGGGAAAGGCTTGCCTGGTGAGCTTGCCTGGTGCCGGGGATTATGGGTGAACAAACTTGTTCAGAAGGGGAGTCTTGCCCCTGTCGTTTCCGAGCTTTCCACACCCCAGGCACTTGGGGCCAGTGCAGGGAGAGGGTGGAGGGAACGGTCTCCAGGTCCAGTCCAACTACTAACTTGCTAGGGGACTTTCTGAAATGTCCTTCAATCTCCGGGGCCAGTGTTCATATCTGCGAAAATGGGGATACCGTAATTTGAGCTTGCAGCCTCAAGGGTGTAATGGTAGCTAATATGACGAAGGGCATACGATGGTGACAGTTGCTGTGCTAGGTATTTACACATTTTCCCATCTGAAGTTTGCAATGACCGTGTGAAGATAAAAGCCATGATCGTAGATAGGAAAGCACTTTACGAAATTAGGTGCTCTGCAAATATAAGGAATTATTCTGGTAGAAGCATGTTGAATTATATTAAAAAATGCATCAAGCAGATCTCCTTAGGAGAATGCAGTGCAGGAAGTGTCCAGTGCCTGCGCATAGCAGGGGGCGGGGGTCAATAAATAATTAGAAGTGGGTAGTAGAGAACAGCCTCAGTGCACAGCCAAATTAAGCTGTAAGACCTTTCCGTGTGTCTTTAGGGCTGAAAGCTACACCACGTTCCCCTGCAGGTCTATCCTTGCTCCTTTGTCCTTTCCTTTGAATTTTGTTTGTATTCATTGTTCTCTTCCAGCATCTGTAACATTCTTCGGTCTTAGTTTTATTAGGTTGGTGCAAAAGTAATGGCTGTTTTTGCATTATTATTTTTTTTAACCTTTTAAACCGCCATTACTTTTGCACCAACCTAATAGATAGAAGAACATGTTTGGGAGTTTAAGAAACAAATGTATTTCAAGCAGAGGAAAGAGATGGTGATTTCGAACTACAGCAGAAATTCACATCCCTGGATTTGACGAAGCAATAATTGAGTCCGAGGCCAGGGCCATCTAGAATGATGGCCTTCAGTAA
Source organism: Rhinolophus ferrumequinum (assembly GCF_004115265.2). Lineage (NCBI taxonomy): Eukaryota > Metazoa > Chordata > Mammalia > Chiroptera > Rhinolophidae > Rhinolophus > Rhinolophus ferrumequinum. The sequence continues at coordinate 9,352,269 of NC_046292.1, forward strand.
AACCCAAATGTTGTCCCCTAACCCAATAAACTTAGGTACAATTCAATATGGGCTAAAGTAATTTCAGAAGCCATCATTCCATTTCAGCAGTAAATACAGCTCAAAGTGGTATGAATTTCCCATTAAGATGATGTGGTTGGGAAAGTGAAAGATTCTTTTGGTACAATCAATTTATTTTAGTGTCCCAAATGTTCATAGCAACAGGAGCAGGCAGGGTCGCAGCTGCCACTGCGGTCGGCCTCCCGTCACAGAGCGAAATGAATGGGCCTCTCCTTAACCACCAGCCTGCACGCCGTCCACGACCGAGGGCCTATCCATTTACTTCAGAGAATACGACCTACATTTGAATGTGTTGCAAATTAAACTTTTAATAGAAAACCCAAGAGAGCAGCTTTGCGCCTTTATTTTATGGGTTGCTTTTTGGGGAAGGAGAAAGGTCAGGAGTGGAATGGTACAGGTAAGACGAGGTGAGCCATCCTTCGACTTTTTTCCCTTCTGAAATATTTGCATATTTTATTAAACTTGAGGTTTCTTTCCCATTTCACTCTGGTTTTCTCATTATTTTCCACACAGTCGTTGGAAACTCCTTTTTTTGCTGTTGTCGTTTCTCCTCAAGCACAAATAGAATCCTGCTGATCTGTCCCTTGTATCGGACGTGGCGGGATTTGTTTGTCATACTTGTCCTCTGAAGAAGAAATCACCAAGTAGGAAAAGGTTAGGGCAGGCGACTTTATCTTCAAAGGAGGATGGTCCAATTAGATGGTTTCTAAACTGCTGGAGTTTTTATTTTCAAATAGTAAAACTGAGGTTACATCAGGACGTGTTAAAAATGGAGCAAGATTTGAGAAAATAAAATGTTCTTGTTCCACAAGTAGAAACAGAAATTTATTTTGTATTTCACTTAATCTCTTCCCTTTTCTCTGCATACTGTACTCTAGTCCTATAAATGAAAAAAAGAGCAAGCGTTGTATATTTAGGCACAAGGCCTTGGAATTATTAAAAAGTGACAAGACAAATGCAAAAAAAAAAAAAAGGCTCAACTCCTGACACCCAAAAATAGAGTTTTATGTATACCCATAGAATTCCATAACTACAGAATTGACAAGGCATGGACTAATTTTTGCCGAGGCACAGAAAGTGGCAACCTTATGGCATTTTTAAGCTGGCACAGCTCCCATGATAGATGAGACCTAGTGGGAAACGTGCTATTGGAGCTCACTTCCATTAGCCTTTTGAAGACCCACTCGAATGGAGAAGAGCGACGTGTGTTAGAGAATGCTAGCTGCTGCTAACAGATTAAACCCTGAAATCTCGGCGACTGAACCACTAAATGCTGATTTCTTGCCAATATGATGTCCAAGAGAGGTGTTTCTGATTTCTTGGAAATCCAAACCAATGCATGGGCTTCCCTGGGCTCATCAGGGACCCGAGTGCCTGTCACCTCGTGGCTGCCTACTCTGCTTTCAGTACTAGATGGGAAAGAGGCTGGGAGTGCATGGCGGAGGGTTGGGTGGGCACTACTGGGATCTGTCCCTTACACCCGCATGTCACTGGCCAGTACTTAGCCACAAGGCTAGGATAACTGCAAGAGAGACTGGAAAACGGAGTTCAGTTGTGTTCTTAGGACTCAGAGGCAATGAGTTCGTAGTCAACGAGCCCCGTCTCTGCCACAGGGAAAGACGTTCTTGGGGATTAGGAATGAGAAAGAGTTTGAGAGGAGATCCGAGAGTTGGGTCCGGTTACAATGGAAAGGGGACTTGTCGAGAGGAAATGAAGGTGTAGCCCTGTCATACAAGTCATGCATGGCAGTGCCCATTGTACCAGGGCCCCAGACAGCATCTCAATTCTTCCTCAGCAGAAATTTCCAATTTATATAGTTTTTAACGGAAACGATATATTGGAGTGGTAAAAACAGGATTTTCTCTATAGCCACCATTGCTTGAATATATTATCCTATCGGTGAACGCATTTACCTAATTATAATTGCATTCAAAGATAGGTAAGCATAACTACATGAGCAATATAAACTCATACCTGAAATGAATGAGAAAGCAATGGAATAATTACAGAAGCAAGCTCTCACCCACCTCTGTTTTCGATTTTCCAGTAATGTAGCTGTGCAAAAGGAAATTTGTAATATACAAGTGGTTAATATTTTATCCTGTTTTTTAGTTCCTACTGTAGTCAGTTTGGATTTTTTTCTTTTTTTTTTTTTTCTTTTGAAGGATTATAAGTGCCTGCAGAAAAGACAGTGTGTGGCTGTGTTTATATTTCACCTGCAGTTCTGGTTTTCAGTCAATAATAAGAAAGAAAGTTATAGTTCTCCCTGCTCAGTGTCATTCGCTGCGATAGCTCCACCGCACTCATAGTCAAAGAGAAACCTTGGGCAAAATCGCACTGTTCTCTTTGTGGGCTGTTTGGTGGGTTGGTGTTTGGTGGGTTCTCTCACTCTAAATGTCATGGTAACCGCTGTGGCGTCTGCAGTGATTAGACAGCATTTTCTTTGTCTTAGTTAAATATTCTTTCTACACTAGGGATGCAAAAAAAAAAGTATACAAGTGGGCACTTTGGTCAGCGTTGCTCAAGCAGGAGTTCACTGTAAGCAGAAGTGTCTGGACACTGATGGGAACCACTTTGAGCACCTCCTGTAATTGCAGAAGTCAAACGTGACTTGTAGTCCTCTTTTGTTATTGGTATATATTGAGCATTAGAATTTTAATAGTTTTTTTTTTCCTTTCTTAAAATGTATATACATTTTTTTGGCATCCTCTCTATATACTTTGTAAGGTCCTTTTTCAACCTAACATTATGTCATGAGTGTTTTCCCACGTCACTGAGCATTCTTCAGCATTGAATTATGAATGGCTGCTGTGAGATCGTAGAAAACATTCGGGTCTCTGTCCCCCATTTCTAGCACAGGGCTCCTGATCTTGTAAGTTTCTGAGGCATCAGAGCACTGGGTGCATCTTATGTTCTGATAGTTGGTCTTTGACCACATTCCTGCCACAGAGCTCCCGAAAGCCTTGTCATTTCCTGGGTGACAGGAGTGTCTTTTGTTCTAACAGGGTGACTCTGGGTGGGTTCCTTGGTCACCAGAAAGACCAGGCCATATTAGAAGCTTGGAATTTTCAGGGCCACCCTTATTCTCTTGAGAAGAGAGATGGGCTGAAAATGGAGGTATGATCCACCATACCTACGTGATGAAGCCTCCATAAAACCCCAGCCGTACAGGGTTCAGAGAGCTTCCAGGTGGGTAAACACACCCACATACCAGCAAGGTGACACAGCCCAACTCCACAGGGACAGAAGCTCCTGCACACAGGACCCTCCCAGACCTCACCCTGTGTACCTCTTCTGGTCATCTTTCTTTTATCATATTGTTAATATACTGGTAGGCGTCACTGTTTCCCTGAGTCCTGTGAGCTGCTCTAGAAAATTAATTGAACCTGAGGAAGGGTTCAGGGAAGCCTCTGATTTGTAGCCACATTGGACAGAAGTTAGGGGAAACCTGGGGACCTACTACTTGCGATTGGCATCTGAAGTGGGGGGCAGTCCTGTGGGATTAAGCCCTTAACCTGAGGAAGCTGACACTATTTCCAGGTAGATAATGTCAGAATTGAGTTAAATTATAGGACACCCAGACGGTGCCACAGAGTTACTTGGTGTGGGGAAAAAAATACCCTACACATTTGGTGACTGTGAGTGTTCAGGGTGAGTAGTAAAGGAGACGCACCGAAAAGAAACACACAGTAGAGAAGAACTGGGTTTTTCCCGGCTCTGGTGGAAAACTGTCAGTGTTTCTTCGCATGCAGCTGCATAACACGCTGTCAGGAGGCTATGTCGGCATTTAGTTAATCATTCCTTTGTAGCCGGGCACTGAGGTTGTTTTCAGGTTTCTCTCTGCTATAAATGACACGGTGATCAATGCCACTGTAGATGAACCTTTGTGTGCATTTCTAGATCATTCCATACAGTAAATTGCTAGAGGTGATGCTAAGAGGCCAAAGAGAAGGGGTGCTTTTGAAGCATTTCATTGTTCATCGCCAAGTTCCTGACCTTTAGAACCCGTTTGCTGGTGGGGGTTGCGAACGTCCTCTCCACACTTGAGCACTGGGTGCTTCACAGCTTTGCCACGATGAGAAAAATATCAAAACCTGAAATAAAGACAGGATTCAGCCCTGTAGTTGCATAATTTGATCTCGCTCACCCCACCTAATCCCGACCATGTTAGATCCTGTCTGTATTTCAAATTTTGATATTTTGTACCTCGTGGACTGTTTTCGCATGAATCTCGATCTTTAAAAATTGGATTAAAATGTTATTTATCTTGGGAACTGAGTCTTGGGGCACATTTTGCACCCAAGGTGAGGGCGCCGTTCATTTCACGCTAGTCCCGGCCTTGGTGATTTGAACCCAGGACGCACACTAGGCATTTTGATGTGTCCGGGGACATTAGAATACCTGAGAAGAAGCAACTTGGTGCCCAGGTTATAAGCAGATGCAAAGATCAAGGACAATCAAATACCAAAGGGCGATCTGAGGCCTCCCCTGGGGCGCTGCGCACACTTAGGGTAGTATTTCTAAGTGGCTGGAAATGGGCAGGCCATGGAGGGGCCCAGTCTGGCTGATGGCAGATAATGGAGGTACCAGAACTTGCTTTGAAGCTTTAGCAACAGGCTGTTCTCTTATCCCGACGCAAACGCTCTACAAAGATTCCTCCTGAGACCCCATCCTCCTCCCATCAGTTAAAAGTATCGTTTACTGGAGCCATGTGCCCTATTAGTTTCGGCTTTGATCTTTTTGAATCTAATTACAGACTAAAAGAGTGTCCATGCTGTTTGTGCTGATTTAATCCCAGAGCAAACGAGGATTATCTCCCGTCCCTATAATGATACTTCTCCATCCCCTGCCGTGGAGAAGACGAAGGCTAATGGTTGGCAGAAAGATGGGAACTGGGTACAACCTGCCGACTCTCTGTATTTAGACATCAAGTCCTCCTCTGAATCCTGACCTGTTTCTCATGTAAACAGACACGCAGTTGCCGGTGCTTAAGACTGTATAAAAAACAGCTATTACAAAATTACCCATGAAAGTAATTCACAGGATGGTAAATAATAACTCCCATTCATTAACTCACTCATTTAAAAAGTTTTTTGGTTTTTTTTTTAATTTTATAAATCATTTATTACCTGCCAGGTATTGTGCCTAATCTCTGGGTAGACAGAGCCGAACAAAACAGCCACCGGTCTCTGCCCTCATAGAGTTGGCAGTTGGGTGGGAGAGAGATACGATACACAAACATAATAGTCAGTCTGCGATTACAAATTGTCCTGAGTGTAAGAACGGAGCACAGTGCCTGGGTGCCTTCTAATGGCCTGCCCTCTTCTGAGAGGTACCTTTGTCTTCTCATCCTCAGAATAATGCTGAGATGTGGGTATAACTTTCTGCATTTAACTGATGAGAAAAGAAAGGCTTGATACAGGCCAACCACGTGCCACGGCTCTCCCAGAACTAGGTGGAAGTAGAGGCGGCTGTATAACCCAGGGGGCAGGGGGGTGGCGTTGAGTCTTCCCCTGTCTCTGCATGGGCTGCCTCTCCAATCATTTGGTAGTAGCCCCCGCTGCGTCCTCCGTTGAGGTTCTGAGAGGTTTATAAATGACATTCCTGCATCCCTGTCTTTGAGTTTGGAGCCATGATGTGAATTGAACACAGGAGCCTAATAGGTGGACATCTCAATGCCCCTTTTGGATAAAGCGGTTTGGAGAGCTCAGCTTTGCTAGGCAACTGAAACGCTTGTTATCCTCTCTGCTCCACTCCCCACACTCCTACCACTGCCCACTCTAGAATGGGGCCAGGCCACCGAGGGACGTTAGAATCTTCTGAGTATGTATGTAGATAGTTACCCAATATCACAGCCTCACGCTGACCCGTCGCAGAGAGGGAAGAAAAGATAACCCTTGCCGTGTGCTTACAGATTTTCTAGATCAGCTCCACTGCATGGAGAAACAGAAACTAGGAACCACTGGCTGTCACTCATGGGTTAGGTGACCCGCTCACTGCTCCTCGGTGCCGCGTATAGGGGGACGGCTCAAGAGGACCGCAGGTCCCTCCATGTGGCAATATAAGAATCTGGAGAGGTATTTTCCCAACACAGACCCATCTGCATCTATCACCTTCTTGATTACAATACATAAAACCCTACACCTTCTGGGCAACTGTAACTTTTGAAAAAATCTGCCTGCTGTTCACATAGACTTCTAAAATTTAGGTATGTTTTATAGAGATAAGAATGATAATAAATGAAGTCACACACATGACTTTAAATAAGCAGGTGATTATTGTAGATAATAATGTTATAGATTATTGTAGAGAATAGAATTTCTTCTTTAATGAATGTGTTAATTGGACATGCATTATTGTATGGCAGGGATTCTCAGACATGTTGGGATCAGAACCAACCTTATCACATGCTGAATGATTATTAAGGACCCCTAAGAGTTTTTGCTTATGTGTGTGATCAATATTTACTAATTGCTATCAATATTTACTATAATAGCAGTTACATCTGAGGGATTTTTAAATTATTAATTTGTTTTGAAGCAACAATTAGTCCACTTAATGTGAACATAAATAACATATTTAGGAAAAATTGTTCTCTCTTACTAAACAAAAAATATTGGGAAGAGTGGCATTATGTTACATTTCTGTAAATCTCTTTAATGTGTGGCTTAATAGGAGAGAGTTGGGAGTCTTACATCTGCTCCGATAATTAATCTGGTGCAATATCGCACGTCATGTCTACACATGAGAGAATACGAGGGAGGACACTCATATCTTGGCATTATTATAAAATCAGTTCTGGCTTTTCAGATGCCCTGAAAAAATGGGGGGAAATGCAAAGGTTCCCCATGGAACTTTGAGAATCCCATTGTATGGAGTTCCATTAGACACATAGATGTGCCTGTAGTTGAAAGCACTCCGGCGCCCAAATCTGCTAGGATTCTTAAGAATTGAGTCAGTGTTCAAGTATTTGTCCAAAATTCAAGCCTATGTTTAATTTTCATTATGAAGACGAGGAAAATAAGATTGGACAATAAACTGATGGCAGAGAATGAGAGTGTTCTGGCACTGGCCTGTATGGGCGTCAGGGAGCTAAATATTGAACATTCAGGCATTTTGCCAGTTGTTAAACCATCAGGAGCCTGAAATTGGCCCTGGTGGGAGTATTTACACCATGGGAATAAGCAAAGGCTACAAATCAGGGCCTTTTCTTTTCAGAGAGCTGGCTTATGAGTTCTCCACTTATAGATCTTACACTAGATTCAAAATGGCAGCCCAAGACATTACCTGCCTCATGTGCTTTGTCTTTTTTTCTTTTTCTTTTCGTTTTCTTTTTTGGCTAGCACAGTGGATTTTTGTTAGCTTGTTTTATTTTTGTTGTTTTTTGTTGTTGTTGTTGTAATCTGAGTGTATTTACATAGGCAGACAAGCTCCATATTTCCACCCTGTTCTTTCTGTCCTGACCTTCGGCGTGATTCATACATTCATCGGGAGTCTGTCACACAAGCCTAGTCGTCACAGGCATTTATGTTCGTCTCTGCGGTTCTAGGCTGCTGCTCCTTTGCGTGAGGGCTGGAATGTCTCTTCTGAAAGGTCCATGGCTTTTACTTTTGCCCATGATGTGGGGATGGTGTTTGCCCCTAATGTTTTGGTGAAATGGTTTGAAAACAGCAGCCAGCTCTCTTCTCTAAAACACACAATAGTACCAGGGCCTGGCATAGATGACATTATGCAGACTGTAGGTGTTATCCCCGGTGAGGATTTACTATTATTTGGAAATTAATGATGGCTCTATATTTTCAGGGGTGGGGGGTGGGGGACTGTAATTTATGAACCTCTCTCTTACCATCTGTTCATTTGCTTCAAGGCACTGCTAGTCACAGCCTTAGAAATGCAAGGAAATTATGGTAAATGGTCACTCATTTTCTTTAAAGTTTCACTTTAAAGGAAAACACACAGAGAAAAGCTTTTAAGACAACTAGCTCTTTTTCTGTAGGTCAATACACCACAGATGACAAACCAGGAGAAAAAAGAGCAAAATGAGATTTTGTTTGGGTTTGTATTTAATTAAGACCTAAATCATGATTCTCTTTGAATGGAATGGAAAGTGACACGAGCTCTGAGACGTATTTGATAAATTTCGCAATATCCCAACTGCCAGCAGAGAAATGAGAGCAGGTAGGTGCATTCAAAGGAATTCTATTATTTCCAGTTGTCAGACTTCAACACCAGCCCGAGATAGGAAATCTCACTTTTTTGCCTCCAGGAACGCAGCAAATTATCCTTGTTTGTCCCCGCTGGTAGAAACTTTTATGAATCTCGTCCTTAAAAGTGCTCTGAAAATGCACCTCCCCACCTAGCTAATTCCAGGGCCTCTGTGCCCAGATATTATGCAATTCAAATACATGCAAATCCATTTTCCTTCGTGGAGTTGAAGGAGATGCTGGTGATTCACTTTACACTAGGCTTCTGGTAGGATTCCTTCAACTAATAAATTCTTGTCATGAATTCAAATGACATCTGGTATTCAGAAATTACACATACATTCCACTTTTCCGGGCCATGTTTATTTTATCAAGCAAAGTACACACCTGTATTTAATGATCTTTACGTGGGATGATTTTCCTATAGGTACATTTTATATGTTTATTTAAAGGCTATTTTAACAGATTATTTCTTAAGGAGATATAGGAAAACATTTATTTTTATGGCACATGTATCTTCTTTTGAGAGTATCGGGTGTGCAAGGTTGAATGTATTGTACTCCTCACTTGCTGACTCAGTATCATTGCTGGTCCATGCAGGACCCTCTGTTGTGTTAATAATATATTTATTTTCCTACCGGCTCTCCTCCCACTTCCTCCCGCCTAAACAGGAAGATAGAGCCAGGAAGCACAATGGAAAATGCAACGGAGATAGGAATTGCGGTTTTCCATAGGATGGTCAGGGATGGAACAAAGACCTGTAGGATTTGAAGGAGTGATTCATGGAGCTATATGGGGGGTGGAGTATTTAGGACAGAGAGAAGCAAGTGCAAAGGTCCTGGGGCTGGAGTGTGCCTGTTGTACTTGGGAAGCAGCCTGGAGGCCAGTGTGGCTGAAATAGAACAAGCTGGTGGAAGGCAGAGGTGAGCTGTTTAGAAAGGCAACTTTTATGCCCTTGTGAGGATGTTGGCTGTTACTGTGGGGAACTAGTGGAGGGTTCTGAGGCAAAGAGGGACATGATTTGACGGACTTTTAGAAGGAGCATTCTGACCATGCTATGTGGAGACTAGTCTGTGTGGGAACAAGGAAGATTAGAAGAAGGATGAATGGTTGAGGGGCTTCCGTGATGACCCAGAGGAAAGATGGTGGCTCAGATTAGCACAGTAGCTGTAGAAGCCTCGGGAGCCTATGCAGATGTTGTAAGAACCAACAAGATTTGCTGATGGATCCGCGGTGGGATGTGAAAGAGGGAAGAATAAATGGAAGGAGGGATGGAGGTGGCCATTTACTGAGAGAGTGAAGATTGTGTTCTGAGCAGATCTGGTGTGGCCTTCAGGAGCTCGGCTTTGGAAATGCCAAATTTGAGATGCCTGTGAGATGCCCAAGGAGTAATACGGATATAAAATGAATAAAGAAATGTTCCAAGGACCTCGCTGTGGCTCACTTTCCCACCTCAGAGCCTTTGCGCCGACTGTTCCCTCTTCCTAGAACACTGTTTCTCCAAATAGTTGCAGGGTTTATTTCCTCAATTCATTCAGATTTGTGCTTAATTTTCACTCCTTTAGAGAATCATTCTTTGGCCTGGCCCCGTTCTCTGCAAAGCAGCTCCCCATTATCCTATCTCACCTCATTCTGGCTTTATTGTTCTTCGGAGTGTAGGTATTGCCTGTCATGTAATACATGAGCATTTGCTTATTTGTTTAGTGTCAGTCTCCCCGACCCAATGCAAGATCACACAGGTGGGGACTTTGTTGGTTTCGTGCACTGCTTTACCCCGGCATCAGACCCGTGTCGGAAACACAGGTGCTCAATACAGATCTGCTGCAGTGACGACTAAACAAATCCTGAGGTGTTCCTCAAACTCATCTCAACCAACAGTCTCAACCTGCACACTCTCCTCCTTCCAAGGAATGCTTAGTAGACCCGAATAATGAGTAGCAAGATGCACAGATCTATTTTCAAAATATGTGACGTCTTCACTCACTTTCCCAGAAGCATGTAAAAATAGAAAGTAGTAGAATTACCTAAGCATAACAAAGGAGGAAAAGAGGAGGAGGTACTGAAGTCTGAATAACGGGGGGAGAAAAAGGTGGTCTTAGTAATTTCTTCCATGAGCACCAAGTTCAAGCACCTCAAGTGCAAGGACCTGAGCTAAGTCCTAGGAATGCAGAGTTGAGTCTGACACAACCTCCATCCTCGAGAACATACGGAGGGGAAAAGAACAGTAGAAAACACAGGTAATGTGATAAGTTGTGCCAAGGTTGGAAATGCTCAGTAAGTCACAGAGAAAATTAAAAATCCCTTTAGGCTAGGCAACATTCAGGTGTATAGACAGAGAGAGGTGCCAGCGTTTCTTTTATAAAGCTCTTAGCAGTCTTGTGTTTCTAATATAAGTCTTCTTGGAGTTTTAATTGTTATTCATTCAATATTAAGCATTATCAGAAAGTCATATCTGACATTAAAAGCTACGGAATAAACCATTTGGAGTTGGAGTGAAAAGCACTTCAAAAACTATTCTAATAATCCTTTGTATTTCATACCAATTCATTAAGTTAGTGTGAGGTAGAGAGAATTAGAGTTCCGTGATTGTCATTGCACATTTTTCTTTTTTTTTTTTTTTAAGGCCATGTCCGCTGATTCCCCAGAGTACAGTGTTGTGGGATTCATTTAGCCAAAATGATGATATCATGGACCAAATTCCTCCCTGACAGGCAAGCTTGGGAAGGAACTGGTACCACTCATTGCCTTAGTGGTACCATCCCTTAAATATTCCCACTTATCTTAACAATGGAGTTTTTAAATATCCACTGATGTTCTGAAGCCACAGCTTAGTAATATCATATCAATGGGAATTTAAATATTTTACGAGAAAGTTCCACTTGTTGCACGAGGATTGATACTTCTAGCTAATCCTTTCTTCTAAAAGTGAAGGAAAAAAACATGGGTCTGGTGCTTTGGCTTTACAGAGGTGTATTGTCTCCACGTGCCAGGTGAGGAAACTAAAGCTTACAGAGGTGCTTACTCAGGGCATGCAAATGAAAGTGGTTACAGATGCATTCAAATCCAGGTCTGATGAGTTCTTGCCTTTGTCTGCCACACCATCCTGAGTCCTTCAAGGCTTGTGTTATAGAATCCCAGAACTAGAGAAGAACTAAGAGGTCAGATAGTCTAAACGTTCTCTCATTAAAAAAATGTTCATTCGACATCTAGGTGAATAACATCTATAATCATATTTCTTTTTCTCCAACTAAAATATACCATATATTTCAGTTTTTCTTACTAGATTACTGATATACAAATGTGTACATATCAAGGAATATTGTGACAGTGACAGCAGAATTTTTGGATCTCCTCAATCCCTTGCCCCAAAATGGAGAAAAGAGATAACAAAACCATAACACAGAGTATTGTCAACAAATCAAGCTGCCATGGCATCCCCCAAAAGCATAGAATATGATTTTTAGGGGTAAAAGCTATTACCAGCAGCAAGGATCTCTGTGATATTAGCAATAATTTAGCAGGAGGAAGTTGAGAGCAGAAACAAGGCAGCTGACATACCTGAGAATCCAAAAATTACCAGCAAGTACTCCCTGGAAAATAGCCAGAACTAGGAGAGATTTTATATACATTTCTGGAGAGTCCATGGTAAGGTCTAAGGAGCTGGAACATCAGGATTCCTTGAACTCTTAAAACTCCCTTGAACTCTTAAAACTTTCCTTAGTCCCTTACTAAGGAAAATATGCTGAGAGAAGAACACAAACTAAGCAACATAAAGACAAGGGAAAAAGAACAAACAGGGAAAAGTAAAATAATGTACAGAGGTTAAAAAAAAAATCCCAGAGGGCAAGTTTCCATATGTATTGGAAACCACAGAAGGTGTTCTAAAATGTAAAGTTAGAAAAACTCGTCTGAAATACATCCCTATTCAAAGTTCAGAAAAACTAATTCTACATAAAAATGAGCAACAGGAAAAGATCAAGATATAATTCCATACAAAGTTATTATAAGAAAAACTAAAGTGTAAAATAGCCCCACAGACAATGAAAGAATGCTAGAAAGACAGGCCCAACCCCCCTTCAAATAAAAACTATTACTCAATATTTCTAAAAAGCTAAAATATACTAAGAAAAGATACAATATGAAAAAGAAAACATAAAAATTGAAGTTATAAAGACTCAGAAAAGAGGCAATATTACTCATGAAAACATAAGAAAAAAGGTTTAAAAACAGGATTTGAAAGAAAATGACAAATTTAGAAGACAGGCAAAGATGATCCAACATACATATTATAAGATGAAGTCCCCCAAGAGAGAAAATCGAAACAAGGAAGCAAAAGAAATACTAAAAACTACAATTTAAAAATTTGTTCTAAGATCATTTTTTGAAAATACATGTTGAAAATTCATACCACATACATGAGAAAATTGACCCAGAATGACCAGCACTGAGACAAAAATTGGTGAAATTACTAGACTTGGGAAAAAAACACAAAAGCTTTAGGCATCCAAGCAAAAAGACAAAGACACCTCTAATGGGAAAGAAAATCAGGCCGTCATCAGACTTTCCTACAATAGTGTTTAATGCCAGAAGGAAACGGAGTAGCTTATTTAACTTAAGAAACGTGAGCTAAGGGTTTCATATCCAGCTAAATTGACATTCAAGCTAAAGGCACAGAAAAACTGTGGAGGCACACTTAATGACTTGGAAAATATTTTCTTCCCATGAGATTTTCCTGAGGAATCTACGAGAGAGAAAATTTCAGTCAGTTAAAATAACTAGAGTCACTGACATCTGTTTTGATAGAGCTAAATATATATTTTCTTGTGGAACTAAGACCAAATGAGAGTCGGAAGGAAAAAGGTACAGTATGCAATGTCTTCGTGCTCTCACAGTGTAGATTCAGAACAACTGCAAAAATGTAATGTAGAAAATGTAGAAAAGGATTTTAAACAGTCTTCAGGAGTCCTTTACGGTAGAAAAATTGCTATTTTCAACTGCGACAATTTCATATATATGTCAGGTCCTCGAATAACATTGCATTCAACGTCATTTTGTTAGAATGTTGATGAGATGCCTTAGGAACTTCAGTCTTGCCTGTCTTCTAAATTTTACCTCTGGCAAAAAATTGGTTTTGTTACACATCGTTTCACTTAAAGTCACAGAACCTTGGACTCTTGAAACTTCGTTAAGAAGTTAAGTAAGGACTTACTGTAATGTGAGACAAAGCCTGTGAGCAATTATGCGATATCCTAATTTCGTAATCCCTTGCATCCTCAAGAATCAAGAATCTAGGGAGGAAGGAACATGCATAGAAATGCCAGGTAGAAGAGATTAAGAAGAGACACTGTGGTACAGAACGGGAATGGGAAGTATCACGTGTCTCAGAAAAGGCTTAGGAACAATAAACAATCCAGTAGTGGTGACATCCCTTCGGCCCAGTTTGTGATTTTAAAATACTGTTTTCTTCTAAAAGAAAACAGAGATTCTCAGTAACCAGATGATTCTAGGTCTGGGCAGAATATGCGGAGTAGGAGCCTAGGACATCGTGGCATACAGGTCCGAAAGGAAGCCGAAAGACTATTGAGGTTATGTCCAAAAGATGGAGGAACTAACTTGAAGAGGGTGCCACTGGATCCAGATTGTACAGTGTATGTTCAGTAAAGATCATTTCAGTGGATTGAAGCTCAGGAAATATGTTTAAATCCATGAGTTCATGAAGACATTAAAAACAAATAAACAAAAAAAAAACCCACAAAAGCGCTTTCTCATCTTTGGAGGACAATAAAGAACCCCTCATTTTAAAAACTTGTAAACAGTAAAAAAAGAAAGTCATCCATCCTCCTTTCCTATATGGTACTCTGGGTAACCAAAGAGTAGATGCATGAACGTTTCTCTTTCTAGAAATATTCCAACTAATAACTAAAGGGGGAAAGATGGAATTAGAATATTACTATTCTGCAACCTTAATGAATTAATGGATTTAAGGGAATTAATGGATTTAAGTGCAGTGGTCCCCCTTTATTTGCCATTTCACTTTCCACAGTTTCTGTTACCTGTGGTCAACAGTGTTCCAAAAGTACTAAATGAAAAATTCCAGAAATAAACAATTTAATAAAGTATTGATAAGTTTTAAATCACGGCTCTGCGTGGCGTGATGAAATCTCGTGCCATCCTGCTCCATCCCACTGGGAGGTGAATCATCATCCCTGTGTCCAGTGTATCCACACTGTGTAGTTTACCTGTCCCTTAGTCCCTTAGTAGGTGTCTCGGTTATCAGATCTACTGTTGTGGTATTGCAGTGTTGTGTCCAAGCAACCCTTATTTTATTGATAATGGCCCCAAAGTGCGAGAGTAGTGATGCTAGCAATTCAGATATGACAGAGAGAAGCCACAAAGTGCTTCCTTTAAGTAAAGAGGTACACACATATAGGAAAAGCAACAGTATATATAGAGTTTGGTACTATAATATCTGTGGTTTCAGGCACCCACCGGGAGTCTCGGAATGCATCACCTGTGGACAAGAGGGGACTGCTGTCTTGTATATCATTGGCTGCTAAGAGCACAGAAAGAGGCACAACGACAGAACATGTGTCCCTAATGGAATCAAACAGCACCATCTATATATTGTCTGGCCCAAAATCAAACCCGATTGTCAATCCAGTAGATCTATGGAGATGACATCAGCAAAATCCAGATCATGAGAAACTATTGGACGACTTTTCTTCAACAAATAACTTACATGACAAAAACTATGAAAGGACAGATGGGGAACCTATAGATTAATAAAGACATAAAAAAATAACAGGCAAAACTGAAGTGTTTAGGGATGTATAATCAGGTGATGAAGCTATCAGGGAAAGGTCCAAAATGATTACCGTGAGGAGAGTGGTTACTTTTGTGGGGGGAGGAGGGAGATTGATTAAGATGGGCGTAATGAGAGCTTATGGGATCTGGCAAATTTCTATTTCTTGACCTGGGTCATGGATACAAAGTGTCGACTTTATAATAGTTCTTTAAACTAAGCATTTATTTTATTCAGTTTTCTGGATCTGTTGCATTTTATAATTAAGTTTTTTTTTTTTTAATTCAGTATAACTGAACCCTTTATTCTTCTCTCCAGTTGTTTTTGTGTAATCTTCTTCTAAAGCGCCACACCACATTGGGCAGGCAGACCTGTAAACAAGTAGGCCTTTATTAGTTCATTCCACAAATATTTCTTGAACAACTGACTCTTGTGTAGACATCAGAGAACCACTGTACCCAAAATGAGGCAATTACAGTGCAAGTAAAATATGAGAGGTGCTATAAAGACAAAGTTTTATAAGAGCACAGAGAAGTGGGAATTTATTTCTGGTTGGGAGATTAGCAAAAACTCAGGCAATAGTATTTCAGTTGAATCTTATAAGATGAATAATGCATGCTCTTAAAAAAAAAAAGTCAATCTGTGTTGAAAGAATATTTAGAACTCACTGCCTTGATAACTATTCACCCTTAACCCTGTATTCTAGTTTCTATAACTCAGCACAACTGAAAACTGTTGTTTGAAGGCCATTGGTCATTTCTTAATGACTTTCCCTCAGTCCTTACGCTCCATAAACTCTACCAAATTCATCATTGTTGAGTATGACTATTTTTCCTAGAAACTCTTTTCTTTTCCTCCTCCTCCTCCTCCCTTCTCCTCCTCCTTCTCCTTCTCTTCTTCCTCCTTCTCCTTCTCCTTTCCTTCTCCTTCTCCTTCACCGTCAGTGTATCCTGACCTCCCTCCTACCTTCCAACGTCCCATTACTGTCCTTTGGCCACTCTTTTCACCTCCACGGTTATGCCCTTAGTTCTTTCTCTCTCTATTCCTTTGCCTCAACTTCACCCTCCATTCCATATGCTAGTCACATTGAAATATCTTTTGGACTCTTGCCCAGTGGGAGCCCTAGACTCACTGCTCATCACTTCTTTCTGGATGTCCCTCTGCCACCTCAAAATTGACATGCCCCAAATTTGGACCCATGTTCTTCCCCAACCCCAATCCTCCTACCGACCTTGCCAATTCAGTTAATAGCTTCTACACCTTCCTGGCCTTGGCATAGAATCTTTGATGCATCCCTGGCTACCTGTGCAGATGTCATATCCCAACCTTGGGCCTCTTCTGTGTCTCTGTGTCGAGATTACTTACTTACTCTGTGTCGAGAAGTCTTTGAAACGTCCCTGGGTGCAAAGCTTTAAATGGACTTCGTCCAAACCCAGCGAGGAGGTTCTCCGAGGTGGTTTAATTGGCAAAGTCCATGCTCATTCTTGGCTGGATCGTGTCATGCCTGCCTCTCAGTTGGTGATGGCATTCTCAGGTTCCAGACCAATACTGGGCACTTGATGCCCCTCACTCAGGTAACGAGCACCAGAGTTACTGTGGCCGTCGACCCTCTCAAACTAGCTGAAGATGAACAAAGTAGCAAATGCTTCTTCTGTCAAATGTGGGCAATCCCACAGTTAGCCTCCAGAACTTCGTTCCTCCTCACACTTAGACTTGTGAGGTTATTGTTGTTGTTGTTGTTGTTGTTATTATTTCTGCTGAAGAGATGACCTAAATTTATGTTGATTAAAAAAACAAAATATTTCTTATGGGCACGGCAGCTGTTGTTTGTGCCTGGAGGTTAAAGGTTTAGGTTGAAGCAGCTTCATCCATTTATCTATCTGTTTGTTTATTCAAAAAGCATTACCGAAAACCGACTTTGGTGCGGGATGCTGGGCAGTCAGACGAATGGTGGGGGGCCTGCCCCTAGGGGTTCCCTTTCTAGGTCACAGTTGCACTACTTCTGTTGCTTACTTAGTGTTAATTGGCCCTGAGGGCATGATCACTTATTCACCCATTCATCCATCCATCCATCCATCCATCCATCCATCCATCCATCCATTCATCCATCCACTTCCTTTCCAACCTCCTCTTCTCCCATATCCCTTTGCAAATGAGTTTCAGTGTGTTTTAGATTCCTTGCTCGACCTTCACAATGACATTCAGCAGATACTTACCAAGTTCCAAACGTGATATAGGTGCTATACTATTAGACAGGGCTTGAGAAAACAGTAGTAAACCCATAGCATGCTCCCTGCCGCATGGGTCTTCGGCTAACATGACACAGGTTTCCGTACCATCCTTGTCGTCTAGGAATTTATGTCCAAAAATCACCATGGCTGCAATCATGATCAGTCTAAATTGTTTTAGTTTTCGTTTTTAGTTTTTCGTTTTTTAGTTTTCGTTTTTAACTGCATAGATGAGTTGCTTCCAAGAAGGGAAAGAATACCTTGCTTAAAACCGGTCCTTGAAAACAGTAGTTCTGGGTACTGTTTCCATAGGAAAATCACTGCAGAGTTCGCCAGCGAGGTTTATTTTCTGGCTAATCACCATCCTGCTACTGGTTAATATTATTTTCACAGTGTTGTAAATGGTTCAGCTACACAAACAAGGCCGTCATCAACGACTACTGAATGCCATGTGATTTCTCTACCTTTAAAGAACTGTAGGAAGTGGGGGGTAGAGGGAGTTTTTAAGTGCCGTGGATAATCAAGAGTGTTTTTTTTTTAAGTGCCTCTTAAATACATGCCTATGTCCCCTTAAATCTGTCATGATAAAACATCTCATTCTAGTTGATGTATGACAAGGCAGCAATCACTGTTAAGCAGAATGACGTGTTTCCATTTGCTTTATGGAAGAGAAGGTGGATGAAGGTCATGAATAAGAAAACAAAGCAGCTTGTGATGCGTGATGTTTGGGTTTTCTTTTGAAATTCATTTTCTTAGGAAGTTAATAATCTCTTGGTTTTTTTTTCTCTCGGCATCATTCATCCAAATTGCCAGAAGTCCTTGTCAGGGGAGGTGGAAATATTTTGTCTTCTCTTCTGAGGAGAGAAATGGGTTCATTTGCTCTGGGTTGTTCGAAAAATTTGGGTCTTAAAAGTGTAAAGTCTCAGAATTTCTGGCTCCAGACATCTCTTTGTGGGGCCCAGTTCCATCCTCGATGTGACACGACATACTTGCAAGGCTAACATCCCAGCTGGTCACAGCCACATTCAGGGGAAACTGGGAGCAGAAGGACCAGAGGTGTAGTCTTTATAAGAAGCAGCTAGCAAGAGCCCATCTCCAATCTCCCCTCTCTGTATTTTAACACCTAATTATTTAAGTACCTAGCAACACCTAGCCACCTGATTAAACTTTTACCTCCCGCGGCCATCAGCCTTCATAAAGGAGTACTTTTTCCTGCTTTTGGCCTGTGGTTGGAGAGGGGTGACCATGCTGGTTGTGGATCATAATGCACGTGCCCTTAGATCTAGCTTCATGCCCAAATACTTGTAGAATCTTCTAGAAGTCAGCATGATATGCCATTGTGCTGTGGATTGTTACACCTGGTTGGTATAGTCTCCACCCCCCAAATTAAAATATGATCTATGAAATTAGAGAAAATGTTGGCATTGGGGAATCCAACACAGCTCTCTCAAAAAGCAACATAAGGCTGTTTGTTTTGAAATCCAAGGATGGCATTCTTCAGCTAATAGTAACGGTCTTTGAATCCACCAAAGTCATGATGCCTCAGCATACTGAATCTGCAAAGATCATGATGCCTGGGTATCTTGCGATAATCTTATGATGCGGCATTTTGCTTGTCCAGTGTTTATTGTTATTATTACTATTTAAACTAGGGAAATTAAAGAATCGGTAAGCTATGGGAGGAGGTTAACTATAAAGGTACAAAGCATTCTAAAGGGGGTGCTAGGCACGAGGGAGAGTGCCCAGGGAAGGACAAACATGGAAGGTGCGCCCCTCCCCCAGGCTGGGGTTCAGCCCTCATTGGAGGCAGCCACTGATGGTGGAGAAATTCTCTGGGTTGCCCAGGGCAGAGCTGGTCCACATTCATCAGGAAAGCCAGACACAACATGCTGGGGTATGGAAAGCTTGTTGTCTTGTTATTCTGCAGAAACAAAGATGGCAGCCTGGAATGGTTGCTTAGCAGCAGGCTCTTTTGAATATGCCTCCTTCCCTGAGCTTTGCAAAAATCAAATTCCAGCAGGCTTTTTCCTGGCATGGGCTGTGCGCCTTGCGCCAATGCCTGAGGAACTTATGCGGTGGCTATCTGGGGTCTGTGTAAAGCCAAACTTTACAATTCCTGTCATTAGCAAGCCACTTGAGAGAGACCCCACTTGGTGCCACTTGATACCGACCCACCCGTGATGTGTGTCTCCTGCCCATGCTCCTTTTGGTGTGGCAGAACTCCACAATCTATAATTATATTTTTCTTCTTATGTTTCTCCTCCCTTGTATTCTTTGGTCAGTCTTTTTTGTTCCCCTAAGGAGGGGAAAAACAAATTTTAGTCTTCTAGCAAATTGCTATTCTTTTTCCAAATATTAGGCCAAATTTGACCAGGAAATCCTGCTTAAATTCCTGTTATGCTTCTTTGAACTGATTTTTCAGCTAATACCAAAAACTCAACCATGAAACTGATACAAAAGGACAAACTCTGGGTTAATTAAGATTATTTGCGTATGAGGAAAATCTCATCGACTTGGCTGGAGGGAACAAAATGTGGGGGGAGATTTATAAAGTGTCTCATGGAACCCAAGGGGACAAGGCTGCTGTACCTTGGCCAGACCCTGAAACCACGAACTCACAAGCACCAGGAGCCTCTGTCTGTCTCTTATTTATGCCTCTTGTGAAATGTCTGGCTTATTCCTCTTTTTCTGGAAAAAGGATGTCTCTGTCCCTACACTCACTGTACTTACAATTTCTTTTACTTAAGTGAGCAGCCCAGACTGCCTCAAAATCTTATTGCTATCTTAGAACCAGTTTGGAGCTTACTGAAAAAGACTCCCATTGGTCCAGCTCGGTCATTTCTCTACCCCACGTCCAATCCGCTTTGGCCAGTGGGGCAGGGACATATTTGGGAAAGACAATGCTGTTGGCTGCCCACGTTGGTGGGCAAGGGGGTTAACTGGTGTGAGGTAAGAGATTCCCGAAAACGGACCTTTGGCAAACACTGAGGGAGTGCCCGTGCCGTTGAGGATTTCTGCTGGCCAGGGCGTGTGCACAGATTTCCTCAAATCTACAACCTTTTTATAGTTGAGCACAGCAGACTTTTTTAAAAATACACTTCCATGGACAGTGATTTTTAAGGACTCCAGGGCAAAGGACTGTCATAAAGGAATTTCTGACACCCCAGCTGCCAATGCTTTTGATGTGAAAGTCAAAAGGTATCTTAATGTAATACCCAGCATGCATACGACTTAATAACAACAATAAAAGGAGCAGGGCATATTTAAGGGTGAATGTAAGCCTGGGATGAATGGGAAGAAAGGCAGAGCAGAGCAGAGCAAAGAACGCAGAGTAGAACATAATCAGGGCAACCAAAAGAAACGTCATTTGGGTTTTAAAGGTTATATTGAATCAAGCAATGAAGACTAGAAGATTCTAAGAGAAGCCAAATGAAGTCTCATTTGGCTTTTAATAGTTATGTCAGGAGCAAGAAGACAAAAATAAAAGAGGATGCCTATCTCTTGGGTCTAGCTGAGTGATGCCAACAGATGCCAGAGAAAATGTAGCTTTGCTTCATCTCTTTGGGCTTCCATCTTCTCTGTCAAGGAAAGAACTAAACTGGATGTCCTAGTCAAGGCTCCTTGAGGTGCAAGAACCTACCCAATCTCTCCAAGAAAAGGTTGTTACAGGAATGCTACAAAAATCTCACGGAACTGAAGGAGAGGAAACCAAGTCCAGCCAGATAGCAGGAAAACTGGACAGATGCTGACAAACATGGCAGCCCTCTCTGGATCCTCACTGGCTTCAACCTTTCGGACCCAATGCCTCTTTTTTTAAACAAATATGTTTGTACCATCCCTTTACTGAGCTTGAAATGAACTTCCTAGAGCCTATCACCTACCTAACCACTTAGTTCAAAATAAAATTAATATAGTGTCCTAGCTGAAATATAAAGGTGGACCACAGCTAAACTAATTTATCTAAAACAACAAGCAAGACATAGATTAATGTTCACCTAAATGTTCACAGAAGAACTAATGAAGCAGCCATGTTTTGGCACCTGTATGTAGGATCACCACGAATGTGACAATTTCAAATATACACCGATTAAGTCAGATTGTATGGGAAACACGATTTTCCCAAAAGGTGAGTCGTCCAATTAGTTCTTGCAGGATAATAAATCAAAACTCGGTGGCCCCAAATAATCATTTATGATGCTCACGGATCCTATGGGTCAGGAATTTGGAAAGAGCACAGTGAGAATGGCTCTGTCCTGCTCTGTGATGTCTGGGGCCGCAGCTGGGATGGCTCCAGTGGCTGGCCCTGGGACCGCTGAACCTAAAAGGGTAACTTTCAACATGGCTGTGCTTCACCCACTTGCCTGGCCTCTGGGTCGATAAGTTGAAGACCGGACTCCCTATATGTGGTGATCCTGCATGGGAATCTCAGGTGTTCAGAAGTCCAGCGTGACTGTCGGGGCTCCAAGGGCAAGTGTCCCAGCAGAAGCTGCATAGCTATTTGTGACTTAGCCTTAAAAGTCACACTATATTGTTTCTGCTGCACATTCAAGTCAAAGCAGCCATATGGGGTGGGAGTAGAAGGTGGGGAGGGTGTGAGTACATAGATCCCCCCTCTTGATGGAAGGACTGTCAAAGAATTGGCAGCCACGTTTGAAACCACCACAGTGACGCTCTTAGCAAATTTCCAACTAAACAAACTGTGGCCTTTCTTTTGAATTACACAGTAATTGCACTCCTGGGAAATTCAGTATGTATTAAAACCTTGTAAGCAATATGTTATGTGTACGTGTATGTGTCATACGGAGTTCGATTCTAAGCCTGACCTTTATACACTTTTGTCCAGCAGGACTTTTGAAAGTTGTGCAGAACACAGGACGTGTCTTTGTTGCAAACACTACTCCAGCACATTTCAAGACGCTTAGTATGCCTGGCTTGTGCCCACTACAAGCCAGTACTGCCCACCCTAGTCGTGTATCTCCCTCCTGCAGCCTGGCTCCCTCTGTACACTCAGTGCATTGCTCGTATACCAAGGTGGTATTCTCAGCCCTGAATCCATACGCCTTTGAGTTTCTCTCTCCCACTCAGCTGGGTTCCGTGATGATGATGACGACGACGATGATGATTTGAATATTGGTGATGATGGTGACGATGACAGCAGCAGCCAACATTACCAAGTGCTTCCATTTTTCCAGGGAGTACATTATATTATGCACCGCCTTGCTGTACCCTGACACCCTTAAGGCAAATATCATCGTCTTTATTTTTTCAGACAGAAAAACCACAGCTTAGAAAGCTGCAATAACCTATACAAGATTGCAAAGCTAGAAACCGGAGAACCAAGAGGTTTGGTTTTTCTCCCAGGCCTCTGGACAGTTTCAGATGACATGGTGACACCATCCCGTCAGCCTGGCCTAGGGGGAAGAAGTGGTGTCTTGTATATAATTGGAAGTGGTTCCCTCAGAAGAAGGCTGTGGGCAGGCAGGCGTAATGATCAGCATCTCTGGTACAATGGACAAGAAGAAACGGCAGTTTACAATGGATGTGGAACTTGTGAAACAACATTAGCCTGCTCTCCTGGACCAGATCAATTACCTCCCGGTCTCTGAGAGAAGGTGGCTATATCACTACTCGTAATCTTTGGGAATCCTGGAATAAAGCAACTATGTTCTCAGATTGAACAAAAGGAAGCAGGTGGAGCCTTTAAACTTTAGCTTGATGCATAATTCTAGATCATGTTATGAGAAAGGAAGCCACACTGGTCCTTTCATTGCTCCCTGCCCTGGGAGGTATCCGCATTGTTTCCTCCACACCATTAGGGGGAGCAGTGTCTCTGCTTTGATCATTCTCTGTGTCTCCACGGGTCCATTTCCAGAACTGCACTCCGGGTTTACCCATGTGACTCACAGAACCACACAGTTACATGCCAGTGGGAGAGCTTTGAAGATCTGTGATTCAACTGAAGAAAATGCAAAGCCTTAGAAATGTTTTATGTACCCGCATATCTACAAATGGGTTGACATCTTTTAGCAAGAAAGCAGTTTATAAGCTCTATTTTGTGTGATCTTTAAAAATGGGAAAAATAGAATTGTACCACAAACTGTAAAAAGACAAGAAAGAAAAATAGCTTCCTGTTACTTAATTCAATTGCAGCCAACTGGATTTCTCTCTTCTTCACTTTTTTTTTTTTTTAAACAATTTATAATGTAAACGCTTTTTTGGCACATAACATACCCTGCTTTAACATTGAATATCTGTTTTATAAAAGTGTGTTTATAAAAGCCTTTGAGTGCTTCTTGGAAATATAACAACATTTTTGGAAAGAAGGTGTTATTCTCTGAATTAAAAAAAAAAAAAACACCACCACCAAACTGAATATAAGGTCATATTGGTTGGGGGGGAATGCAAAAGATGAATAGATGTAAAGAAAATTCATATTCCTGTTTGCTCTCAGACCATTAATTCTATGGCAAACATTGTCTCTAATGGTTTATGTTTTCCTCGAATAGTATTTTCCCAGCATATACAAATATCTTATTCATACAAGGCCCTCCTTTGACACATCTCAATAGTCATTTGGACCCTTTCGGAACCTCAGCCCTGGACAAGTATTTAAGGGATGCCAACTTTAGTTTCTGAGGTTTCCTGCCCTGGGGAACCTACTGTTCTTATTTAAGAAGATGTTCTGAAAAACTCGTATCTTTCCAAGGAGGGTTAGAGTCTCACGGATGCAGAAGGAGCCGCAGGACGCATGTGGTCCATCAACCGGCCTCCCGCAGACCTGTATGCGAACTGCCCTCGACGAGTGGATGGGCTCCCTCTGTTCTTTGCGACTGCCCTTCCTCTAGACCCATGTTGTCCGTGGGTCTAGAACGTTTTTCCCTGCCGGAAATCTTCTACATCTGTGCTGTCCAACAGAGTAACCACTGACCTCACATGGCTGTTGTGTACTTGAGAGGAGTACTTGAGAGCAACTGAGGAACTGCCATTTTCACTTGAAGTAACTTAAATATAACGGCCTCATGTGTGCAGTGGCTATCCTATTGACCTACCGACCATGCAATTCTAGAAATTTTGCAATAATAGTAACAATAAAACAAAGATCCCCAAGGTGAATGTAATCAGAGTTTGGTCTGAGCTGACTAAAACTTCCAGGGTTACTTGGAAAGTTTCCTTTGACAAGAAACTAATAAAACTTGAAATAATCCATACCATGCATTGGGGACCATCTAAGAGCCAGGCAAGGTGTGAGCTCAGAGCTTTAGCAGTATTATTTTATTTGATTATTTTGTTTAACCCTCATGACGTCCTTATGAGGTATTACTATCACCACCCACCTTTTTTATTTGCAGATGAAAAAAAAAAGAGAGAGTTGTGGCTTAGAAAGATGAAGTCCGTAGCTTGTTCTTGGCAGAGGGAGGCTTTGAATTCAGGTCTGAGTCTAGTGCCTGTGTGCAGTTTCACATTTTAAAAATAATATTTATTTTTCAATTACAGTTGATGTACAATATTATATTAGTTTCAGGAGTAGAACATAGTTAGACTTTTAGATACCTTACTAAGTGCTCACCCCGATAAGTCCAGTACCCACCTGGCACCACGCATAGTTTTTACAATATTATTGACTATATTCCCTGTGCTGTACTTTACATCCCCGTGACTATTTTGTAACCACCAATTTGTACTTCTTACTCCCTTCACCTTTTTCACCCAGTGCGCCAACCCCGCTCCCATCTGGCGACCATCAGTTTGTCCTCTATACCTATGAATTTGTTGCTGTTGTTGTTGTTTACATTCTTCTTAAGTAGCTTATCAGAATTCACACTCCCTTCTAAGTAGAAATTTATAGGCCGTCCTGACTGGATAAAACATCATAGCTTCTTACTGGAAAGGTCTATTTCCACCTGAGACTATCTTGTAAGTTTATTCCCTCTGCCGTGGAAGGTGACCCTAAGACACCGAATTTGTAAGTTTCTGAATGGTCTGCTAGCTCTTTGGTGGCCCTGTCTTTCCAGGACAGAAATCATGAAAACGATTCGTGGCCTCTCGAGGTGCTAGGAAACATGGCATTTGCATTCTTGCAGAGTCACATGGCGGTCCAGCTCAGTGCCAGATCACTGACTGGTCTCAAAGATGCCTAATGCATAAGGGCGTCGTGCAACCTCACCCAAGTCACTTCATCCTTGGAACCTCTGCTTTGTCATCAGTTAAATGGACACAGTAGTTCCTACTCCATGAGACCCTTTCTGTGAGTCAGTGAAAACATGTATTTGAAGTATTTGGCCTGGTACCTGATATAAAGTAAGCACTCAGTAAATGCTCAAGGCCATGGTTACTCGTGCCACTGTGTCTCCACTTCAGTTCCTACTGGGTTGATCGTTCATTTATTATCTGGTTTTTAACTAGTAGGGAAAAGAGATAATGGCAAGGGGAAGCACATGGATCAAAGCCAACGCGATGACGGTTGTCAAGTGACTTTTTCTCTTTCCTGAGAAGTGACTACCGTCCGATGAGCCCCTGAATTGCTGGTTCGTACATATGGGAAAACTCTGAGAAAATGCTATTTTCTTTTGTAATTAACAAAATGCACAGAGAAGAGGAGGCTCTTCCTGAGGTTTCCCCCAGCATGGCTCAAATTCTTGGCTACGTAATGCTTACCTCTGGCTCGTAACTGTCCATGCTGCTGTAATACGTAAAATATAAAGAGAGGTCAGTCAATTAGAAAGAGCCTATGGCAGAATCAAAAATATCGGGTCTGAGTCCCAGCTTTGTGGTCTCATACCAATTACTTGAGTCCTTAGTGGGTCCATCTGTGAGACGAAGAATTTAAACTCCAGGAATTCTCACCCACTACGTTGTTATAACACTGGCTATCAGTGTCCAGGACACCATCGTGACTCGGGAACTACTTGATCAACAGCCATTTAATTATGTCTGCGTGAATTAGGGTACAGATAGTGCTGACAGATAGTGCTCCAAGTGCTGACTCAGGGATCCAGGGTCCCCTTGCCTGGTCACCCTGCAGTCTTTAATACTCATGCCAAGCGGTCCAGCTTCGGGGAAGGGTCTGGAGGATGGCTTGTGGGGGGTTAATATGGGCCAGGCCTGGGTGTGGCACATATCACATCTACTCCCATTCTGTCGGTACAACTCAGGCTCACCAGTACATCTAACTGCAAGGGGGACTGGGAAATGTAGTCTAGCCAGGTGCTCAGGAGGAAGAGGGAAGGGGTGTGGTAAATGTCTCGTGCCTTGATCACAGCCTCTTGTCAGTAGTACATGATGGGTGCTGACACACCAGGTGTCTCTTATTACAGTCAAAAGCAAGGACACTTGAAGTTTAGACAGTTTGGTGGCGGCATGCGTGCGTGTGTGTGCGCGCCCCTGTGTGTGTCTATGGGGCTGGGGACGTAACATTTCTATTAAACTTTCTGAAATATTGAAAACAGTGAATTATTTTCTCCTCCTGTAGATCCTTAGGTGTTCGTCTCTTGCCAAAGCACGTGAAAGCTCCATCCCCTGCTAGCTAGTACCTGGTACTAAGGACACAGAGACCCTACCCCACTTTCTCGGGTCTTAAGGATGTGGAGAGGAAGTCTTGAGCTCCCCCTAGGGGCCAGCAGCCCCCCTTCCGTTTCTGATATTCGGACATTCTGGCATTCTCTCTGAGTTGGCGACTGCTCAGGGACCTTATCCCAGTCGATAGGGAATTGAGACACAATGGTCCCTTCTTCGCTGCATGATCTAAAGTATTTCTCTGTGGCTCAAAGGAATGTTTTATGCCATCCCAATTCTCCTGTATACTCCTGCCAAATGTTCTTCATTGTTGCTTGTTTTTTTCTCTTATAATTACTGTTTTATGAATTTTCTTCCTTCATACATATACTTTTAAGAAAACAATGGATATTTATTTTGAAGTAAAAATAATTTAATAGAGGAGTTTCTCAAGGATTGTATCAGTTGCAAAGAAAACGCTAGGTAATAAGACAGTGTTATCACATGTAAACGTGATCATCGTTTTTAGGGTAAAGAAGCTTTATAAGACATAAAGGAGAAAGTAAAAGAATAAAGCTTCTTTCGTATTTGGAATATTTGACTTTTTTTTTTAAAATAATTTTAACAGCTAGATTTTTGAGGGCCTATGTGTACCTAGTAAACAACATGAAATAGTGAAATGAGGTCCAGGTTTACAGTCACAGCTGCGTGCTGCCAGACTGTCTGGTCTTCTGGGTCTCAATTTTTTCTTCTGTAAAAGAGGGGTTGGGGGATGGTAGAAAAGGGTAAAGAGGGTCAAACATATGGTGATGGAGAGAGAACTGACTCTGGGTGGTGAGCATACAATGTGATATATAGATGATGCATTGTAGAATTATATTAATACACTAGAAACCTAGGTAATTTTACTAACCATTGTCACGCCAATAAATGTAATTTTTTTCAAAAAGGACAACAATAGCACTTGGTTGCTAAATTCTGCGTTGATGTTTTCAGACTAACTGAAGTAAATTATAAAGCACGTGGCATGTTCCTGGCACCTGGTAGTCTACTGCTACTGGATCACTTCCTGGCCCTTACGTGATTGGTGGAATTGCAAAGCCAAAGAGGTGGAGTCTCTGCCTTAGGAGTCCTGCCATCCAATAGAGGACCCAGAGGCAGGGCCCTCAGGCCTGGTGGGCAGTATTCTGAATAATACAAATAAATACAGCACTGCTTATCCAATTTATATGCTTTTGAAATTACTGGTCAGAAAGCCTTCATTGTCTTGTAGGCAGAGAGCTTCCTTGTTGCGCTGCCAAAGTAAAATATAAATTGAAGACATGTACCTGATCTTAAGAAGCCTGAAAAACACATACAGGTGAACGGTGAGAAAAATTTCCACGTAATTTACAAATTGAGCTTAAAGATCTGGGTAGGGGATGGCCGTGGGGTGCGGGTGGGGGTGGGGTGGGAAGTGATACTAGATGTAGGTGGTACACAGAGAACGGAGTTAAAAGACAAGGTGGGAAAAACCTTCCGGATCAAATGAAAATTGTGCCAGATTTGGAAGGTGATGGATGTGAGTTAATGAAGCCAAAAGAAAGCTATTAAAAAATTGCTTATGCTACCTTTCAGCAAAGCAGTTTGGCAGCAGGTATCCAGAGGCTTTCAAATGGAAATCTAGCCTATGGAACGAATCCTCAAAATGGAAAAAGCTCCATTGCTGGTGGGATTATAAAACAATGTAGCCACTTTGGAAAATAGTCTGGCAGTTTCTGAACACGTCCAACAGCTAGTTACCATATACCCCAGCAATTCCACTCCTAGCTACTGTGTTTCCCTGAAAATAAGACATAGCTGGACCATCAGCTCTAATGTGTCTTTTAGAGCAACAATGAATATAAGACCCAGTCTGATATTATATAAGACTCAGTCTGATATTAAAATAAGACTGGGTCTTATATTAATTTTTGCCCCAAAGGACACATTAGAGCTGATCGTCCAGCTGCGTCTTATTTTCGGGGAAACACGGTATATACCCAAGAGAACTGAAATCAACCACACCAAAGCTTCTGTACAAACGTTCATGGCAGCATTTTTCATAATAGCCCCAAAGTAGCAACACACAAATGTTTCCATCCACTGAAGATTGGATAAATAATGTGTGGTATATCCATATAATGGAATAGTATTTGATCATATAAAGAAATGAAGCACTATAACAGGCATGAGCCTTGAAAACATTATGTTAAGTAAAAGCCAGATACAAAAAGCCATATGCTGTATGACTGCATTCATATGAAATGTCCAGGTAAATCCATACAGAAAGAAAGTGAATTCGTGACTGCCTAGGGATGAGGGAAGGGTATGGGGAGTTACGAACGGGGAAGGGATTTCTTTGGGGGATGATAAAAAATGTTCTAAAATTTGATAGTGATAATAGTTGCACAACTCTGTGAGTATACTGAAAACCTCCAAACTGTATATTTTAAAAGGGTGAATTTTATGCTGTGTGAATTATATCTCAACCAAGCTGTGATAAAAGAAAAAGTTTTATGCGCAGAGATCAAATAGTGACTTTTTTCCTAAGAGTGAAAAATTGGAAACAATGTAGATATTCACCACAAGTGAAGCAAGAAAATGACATGACCACCGGATGGACGCTCAGGTGTCCATCTTAACAACTGTTTACCCAAATGGCATGACCCCCTTCTGGCTTTAAGGTTGGAAACAGTCCCCTGCACAGTTGGCTCCTATCTGACTTCCGGTTTGCCTTCCGGTGGTTATATTGGGGGGTGGGAGGTGTGACAAGCCCGCAGTATTCTCTGAAGTCTCTAGGTCTTTCCATGACTAGGAATAAAGGCCCAACTGACTCCCAGACCCCAAGAGAGAAGGGAGGGTTTTCCTCTCTTTCTAGTCCATGGTCGGCCAACAGCGCCTTCCTCTCCGGCACTTTTCTCCTTTCCCTCCCCCCAAGGGCGGGGCTGCCCTCAGTACTGACCCCAAAAGTAGGTTGTTACTTGATGCATGGGATGAAAACAGACCAGAGAAACACCTCGATCAGCTTCATCCAGCCCCCTTTCAGGTACTTTTTCTCGAAGGTTCAACAATTTGCGGCCAACCCTACCCACTGTTACATTTTAGGAGTAAGTATTAACACAAGGAAGTATTCTTGAAATCATGCGAAAGAAACAAAATAAACAATAATATAGAAACAACAAAAATAAACTAATCAATAGGGGGAAATGTCTGAAGTTAAAACACCAAGGGTTGTCAGAGAATCCCCTTTTTGTTTTTCCCTCCTTTCCTCCTTGGGTAAGGAGCCTGTAACACCTCCCTGGCTGATCTGCAGGACTTGGTCTTTTTCCTCAAGTGAAAACTGAGTTCAGTGGAGAAGAAACACAGAGGAGGGAAATGCTGATGCATCTTCAGAATGTTCTGGACTCAAGGGCCAGTGTATTTTCATGATCATTAACAGCTGAGGAGCGAGCCAAGCCCGGAGCTCTGAGCACCTACCGATTGCTTAGGAAACTAATTGCAAACAGCTCTGACCTTTGGCTTTAAATCATTTCCGAATCCCAGGAAATCATTTCAGGCGTTCACTGGTCTTTGGCCTCTTCCATCTCCAAATCCATGTAGGGAAGAGTCCAGTTTGCAGAAACTTTTCTCTGAATGTCTTTAATGTAGTGATGCCCCCTACCTGGCATTATAACAGAGGAGACTCTTTATAATGCAGGGCAAATCATCCACGAAAGGCTGGAGCAAATGACTATAGAATGGATTGATGCCATCAATACAACAAAATAATTCAAGCAGATAATCCATTCAGCAAACATTTATCAAGTACCTACTAAGTGTGAGGCTGTGGGATAAGAGGATGTATCCTGCATCCTGGGCTCCGTAATACCATCCTGGCAGCCTGTGATTGAGACCATGAACTGTCTAGGGTCTGTAAGCCCATCAATGATGAGCCCCGAGACACCTGCGTGAGTTTCCGGCTGTGCCACTTAGGAGCTGCATAACCCTGGCTGGGGGAATAAATACTGCCTCAAACAGTTCTTTTTCCGACTTACAAAGTCAGATACTGAACTCACTCATTTTCCTCCTTCCTTCTTTCCTAACATGCAAAGTTAAGGCTATCCGTGGCTCTCTTTAGCAGCCTCCATTTTTTTTTTTAAAGAATCTATTTAACAGCTTTGTTGACATAGAATCCACATGCCATGCAATGTGCCCCTTTGCAGCGTGCAGTTCAGTGGTGTTGAGTATATTCAGTTGTGTAGCTGTCAGCATGATCAATATAATACCTGCCGCATAGGGTCGTCTGGGGGAATTACATGAGATAAGGTCTCCAAAGCATTGGACCTAGCGTGGGGTACTTTGTGGACCCTTTTCTGCGGGTGGTGATTACTTTTGTGCTGGGGTCGGTGCAGGTGCTTGTATCAGGCGGGAAGGAGGGGAGCGATGGAGGCAGGTGAGAGGAGAAGGATCCACTGCCTGGGAATCCTCACCAGATGGGAGTGACAGACTGTCCTTCTCAGCAGCTAGAGGATTATTTTCCAGTCCCACTATCAAGCCAACTAAGACGATTTGACGGGAGCCCCTGGGGACTGGTTTGGGTGGGTGAAACTCAAACCTGCATATCATTACGCCTGGCGGTCACACAGCAACGTGCTCACAAACGGACCAGCGGCAGCACACTTTTGAGATGGACGATAGCGATGCGAAATTTAGCTTTTCTTAAACGTTGTGGCTGGAGCCCACCCGAGGCCAGCTCTCCCTCTGGACGCTTCTCATTTGCTAAAGCACCACAGCTGGCCCGCCGAGGGCGCGTGGCCGAGGGCGCGTGGCCGAGGGCGCGTGGCCGAGGGCGCGTGGCCGAGGGCGCGTGGCCGAGGGCGCGTGGCCGAGGGCGCGTGGCCGAGGGCGCGTGGCCGAGGGCGCGTGGCCGAGGGCGCGTGGCCGAGGGCGCGTGGCCGAGGGCGCGTGGCCGAGGGCAGCAGTCGAATTTCATACCAAATGGCCTCCTCTGCTTAGTATCACAGTCCTGATGGGAAAAGGACGGGTGATCCGTCCACTTCCAATTTCAGCAGAGCCACGGCGTTATTTTTAGTGTTTGGGTATCTGAGTCACCAGTACAAAACACCAGTCGTACATTTGGTACCCCCGACAGAGGGACAATGAGTAATCAAGGCTGATTTTTCTTTCTTTCTTTCTTTCTTTCTTTCTTTCTTTCTTTCTTTCTTTCTTTCTTTCTTTCTTTCTTTCTTTCTTTCTTTCTTTCTTTCTTTCTTTCTTTCTTTCTTTCTTTCTTTCTTTCTTTCTTTCTTTCTTTCTTTCTTTTTTTTTTTTGAATGGCAAACAAGTTCGTGAAACTGTCACTTTCGCGTGGACGCAGGCATCTGAGGACTTTGGGATTTTAATGATTGTCATGTTGGATAAAAACTTTGGCTGAGATTTCGTAGATTTTCTTGGAATTTCAAATTAATGTTTTTTTTTCTCTCTGGCACTAAATTACTGAACTGTGTGTTCTCCAATCAAAAAAAGATTTTTTTTTAACGAAGCCCAAACTCCCCTTATTTTCAGTAAATCATGCTTCTGTTTCTTTCCCTTCAATACAGCACTCAATCACAGGTGATGGACATAGGACAAGCAGAGATTACACCTTGACTGTAGTGTTCAGCAAGACGGCAATTTTTAATCATTTTTGTTTTCCATGCCATCAACCCAAAAGTCTTGTAGGCAACTGGTTCACCTGGTGTCATTTTCTCTGTGTCACTGCTATCAGCTAGCTGTCTGGGCACTCAGAGCTTGGGAACCTGAAATCTAAAACAGACACTGAAGAGTTTGAATGGATTTTTTTCTTTTCCTTGGCAGTGAATTACAAACCTAAGTTGAGGTTCTTTAGCCTATTCTTCAGACCCACTGAGGGTGATGTTGCTTCCTAGGGTACATTTGCCTGAAGGCAGTTTGATTGTCACAGCAACCAAAAAAAGGGTGGTGGTGGCGTGTTCCTGGCATCTAGTGGGTAGAGGTCAGGGAGGCTGCCAGATGTGACACAACACACGGGACAGCAATTCCCTCCTCCCCAACAACAAATTCTTTTGTCCCAAATGTCAACAGTGCTGAGGCTGAGACTGAATTGTATGCAGATGACACCAAGGGAGAGTTGGGACAGGAACTAGGATAGCAACTTGCGATCCTTTGTCTCTGAGCCTCAGCTGATGAGACTTGGTCTTGCCGACAGGCGGTGTGGCCCAGCTATCAGAGCGTGTGTTTCGAATCTGAGAGGCCTGGACTGGGTTCAAGGACAGCAGGGATGAAAAGCGTGGATCCTGCTCATCTCTGTGCACAAACTGCATCAGCAGAAAGCAGGAAATAAGGACTGGGAAGACAGGAAACATCAGGGCCAGGACGTCCCTGGTACTTGGAGCTCCCGTGTCCATGGGGCACCTCTGTGTGGTCACACAAGGGTGCCCATAGTGTCCTGTGGCACACGCCAGGCACCGTCCTCCAGGCAGCTGCCGTCCCCACAGGATGCATAGGACAGACAGAGGCTGCCACATGGGATTTCAGCCCCGCCCTCCACTGACACCCAGCGGCCACACACGGGGCCCTGCTGGTGTCCTCTTTCTGCTCCTTGTGCAGAGACAAGGAGGCGTGATGACAGTCTGCCCCGGACGAGACCCCTGCCAGGCCCAAGGAGCATCCCCCCCAACAAAGGAGTAACTTCGGCGGCCCCCCAAGGAGCCCTACGGCTGCTGCAAAAACTTGCTTCACCAGGGTCCCCAAACTCTGCAACTTGGAGATCCCCTTCTCTTGGGCCTATTGTCCACATTTGGGGTCTTGAAATTCTTCCGGGGCTTCTCTTTGTATCTATGCCATCTCTTTGTATCTATGCCTACATCAGAGGTGATGGAATCTCCTTTTACTGGAGCCAGTTTTGCAGGATTCCAGAATGCGCCATGTCTGTTGACTGAGGGGCATTCCACAGACAGGGTGTCATGGATTCACACTTCATGAGTTCATATCCCTGCCCCACCATGACTGAGCACATGACCTACAGCAAGCCTGTTGTTTTAAACTTCTCTGAGCCTTCATTGTCCCATCTGTAAAGTGGGGCCACGGTGGGAGCCCTCTCATAGGTGGGCAGGGAAGTTCAGTGGAATCACAAATGTCAGGAGCTTAGCTCCAGGCCTGGCTTAGTGGAGGAGGCTGCAAAGGACATCGTATTGGATCCCCCCACACTGTCCTCTCTTTGGTGACTGTCCCAGCAACCTCGAGCTGGGTGGCCTCCTTGTCCCCCTAATTGGGCAGGGACAGAAAGCAACGCCCAGAGAGGTCATAGGTCTAGGGAGTGAAGAACCCAAGCCTCTGGTTTCTGGCACACTCTGACCTCCGCTACACAGCTCTGCTGCGGCTGCAAACGTGTGAATGCCATATGATCCCGCCATCCGCTGCTGGGTGTTTACCCAAAAGAGCTGACATCGGGATCTCAAAGAGAAACCTATGTTTCCTGCAGCATTATTCACAGTCCTGAATGGGTAAAGAAAATATGGTGTCCACATACAAGGGACTATTATTCAGCCTTTAAAAAGAAGGAAGTCCTGTCATTTGAGATAACGTGGATGAACCTGAAGGGCATTACGCTAAGTGAAAAAAGCCAATCACAGAAGGCAAATACCACATGATTCCACGTGTAGGAAGCATCTAAAGTAGTCAGACTTACAGACTGCATGGCGGTTACCGGGGTGGGGAAGGGGCGGACACGGGGCTGCTGCTCAGTGGGCCTGGCATCCCAGTTATGCCAGAGGAAGCGGTGCCAGAGATTTGCACACCACGGTGCCCAGAGCTGATCAGATGGTGGTGTACACCTGAAAACTTGTTAAGAGGGTAGATCTCATGTGAAGTGTTCTACATACACACACACACACACACATATACCCCCAAAACAAAACAAAGAAACCAAAGGGACACAGGAACCTATGGGAGGTGTGGATACATCTGACACCTTGAGAGTAGTGATGGCATCATGGGTGTTTGCACACATCCAGGCTCTTCCCACTGGACCCGTGGAACACGTGTATTCTGTGCATGTCTCTCACGCCTCAGGAAAGCTGCTGGAAGCAAGGAGCAAGGGGTACCCCCCGCCCCAGCCATTGACTGCAAGGACCCTGGGAGCCCCGGTGGCCCTCCCAGCCTTCTCCACCTTCTCCTGGCCCTGAGAATCCCACGTTGTCCCTTTTGGATTACAGCACTGAGGACAACTCTTCACTGTGTCATCCTGTTTGGGAGACAGAAGCAGATTTAGAACGGGAATAATAAAAGTATTTGGACTCATTCCTTCCCCAGGTCGTTCCTGGGTATCTACCGTGAGCCAGTGACGGGGCCACCCCTCCCCATGCTTCAGCTCACCGATCCTTCTAGCCTTCCCATTTGACAGATGAGGAAAGAGAGGCTCAGGGAGGGACTTGATCAAGACGACAAGGGCGGGGGATGGGGGGATCTGGAAGCAGGAAAGAATTAAAGTGAGCTCTGAAAGAGACCTTGAATTCCTGGCAAGAGCGTCAGAAAATAGAAGAGCTTGCTTTTCATAAAACCCATCATTTAAAAATAACTTTTTGCAAGCATGGTATGATGTTTGCTTTTTATTATCCTCTCCTCCTACCCCCTGCCACCAAAGTGTGCCAAACCTCCTTCCTTGTAGGTAACAAGTTGGGACTCTTACATAAAGCAGCTGCAGGAAAGAATTACATACACAAATCATTTGCGTAATTTGACTCTGCCCCATTTTCTGACCTGTTGCTACATGAAGTGTCATCTTAATGATGCTTTCCAGAAAGTGTGGCTCGAGACCACATTTTCCTTTGGCTGGAATACTCGGATTCTCCCTGAAGATATGTCAGACGCCGACACTTAAAAAGTATGTTAAATCATGAAGAAGGAAATAAGTCCAAAGTCTGTAAACTGTCCAACCAAGAGGAGAATTGCACAGATAAATGCATAAGACCTCGTTTGTAGCTGCCTGTTGTGAAAAATGGCTAACAGATGGAAAACACATGAAAATCACCGTGTGAAGGAAGAGAGCAAATTCAGAGATGTCTGAGGTTTTCTCAGGGGTGGGGGAAGCCCAGCACACGTGAAAAAGATCTATGAGAATTACCTACCAGCATATGTGATTATCATTTCTGAAGGTGGGAGAGACAGAAAAATCCTTGAAAAAATTATGTATTTATTCGAACAACAAATAATTACCGAGTGCCCGCCCACTCTGTGACAGCTGGGATTACAGCAGTGAACAAAATAGACTAAGACCGTGCTCTCCTGGGGTGGGGCTTATATTTGGGTGAGGGGATGAGGGAAAGGACGACTAGAAATCAAAGCATGCTATTTCAGGGGATGATGAGAGCTAAGAAGGAAAACAAAATGTCAAGCCATAGGCCTGTGTCTAATGCAGACCAGGTACAGCTGGCTTGAACTTTGATCTGTTGCTGGTTCCCATTTTCCCCAGTCCTCACCATCTCTGATCCCCAGGGCCATCTCACCATCACACATCCTGTTCTCTACCGAATCTGTCCAGTGGAAAACACAGGACAGATCTCCCAAAACAAATATACAAAAAACCAATCACACAAACCGAGTGAAACAAAAGAATACTTTATACGAGGCACTTGCGTGTATCAGACTTTTCTGAGTGACAGTGGAGATTAAATGACGGTGGCATGGGGCCGGCCACCCCAAATAGGCCATCAAACAGTTAGAAGTCCCTCCGTCACACTCTCATGAGCCTCCTGCCCCATTGCTCAAAAGATACCCCTAGTTGGGCCCCTCCACCACCGCCACCACATATTGCGTTTCTGTTTTCTGATGGTTCACTTTGGTATGTAATTGTTTCTCCGCTCGCTCGGGCTGGCTCCAGAAACTCGCATCTTTCACTTTTCTTTGAGCACAAATTCGCCCCCTCTCCTGTGGCAGCATCTCCCACACCTGAGGAATCACTGATGGGCTTTGCTCACCTGAGGACTCCAAGGCAGGCCCTGCCCTTTCCCACAGGCAGAAGGTCAATTTCCTTCCTTTTTCTCTCCCCACAGTCTCTGGGAGGAGGAGGAGAGGACGGGGTGATTTATGGGAACATCGGCAAATGAATTATGCTCCTTCATTCCGAACATAAAAGCAGCCGCGTGGGGCTTGGGTTTCGCAGAGCTCTTCCTGTCCTTTATGCAGTAGCTCTCCGGATGAAGTTGGGAGAGAAGGAAGTCACGCAAGCTGCCTTCAGAATGTGCAGCTTGTGACACTGTATCGGGTACTCACAGGTGTGTGCAGAGGGTAGATTGCACCTTGCGTGTCCTTCCCACAACACAAACAAACAAACAAGTAAATTAGTGAAAGAATTTGCCGGCGCTAGGAAACACTTTGTAAAGGAGTGTCTGCAGCTGTTGCTGGAGGCAACCTTATGTATCTCGGTGTAAGTTGAAGATCGGGCCTGGGCTCGTGAGAAGGGAAAGGAGGCTCTAATCTCACTCGGGGAGAATGAGAAAAGCATCTAACGGTGCACGTTTCCAAGTAGATGAGAGGTGGGGCCGTAACCTCCTCATCGTACAGCGGGCGGGTGGGTGACCCGTGATCACAAACCACACAGCCCCACGTGGGGCCAGGAAGACCAGGGCCTTCCCGGACTCAGTCCAGGATGGAGTTGTAGAATGGAGCTTCCCAACTTGGCACAGTCAATCCATGTTCCTTGTTCAAATCATAGAAACAACCCGATAGAGAAAAATAATCACTAAAATCACCTTTGGTGTGGCCCCTGTGGGAAACACGATAACCTCTTGGGGTATATCCTTCTTGAGTTCCGTGGACACTTCCTGATAGTCCTGCCTGTAGATGCTTGTGCTTTCTGTTCCCTCCTCCTGGAACGCTTCGCCCTCTGGGTCTTTGAGTGTCTGGTTTCTTCGCCTCATTCAGATCTTGCTCAAATGACACTTCACCAGAGAAGCCACCTCTGGTCATCTAAAGAAGCCAACTGCCTGCCTGGCCTCACAGGGACTCTCTAAGAACCTATTATTCTGTTTACCTACTTCATTATACGTTTCACTGTGTGAAATTACCTTTTGATTTGTCCAGTTCGTCAGTGAGTTATTCATGCAATAACAATTTATTGAAGGTGTACTGTGTACCAAGCACTGCTGTAGGTATTAGACATACAGCAGGGAACAAAGCTCACGGAAATCCCTGCCCTCCCAGAGTTGACATTCTGATGGCAGGTGATAGACAGTACACAAAGTGAAAGTGGTCTTTGGGATATACAGAGGGTGGGAAGTGCATGAGGGATGTGGAATCTGGAAAGGGGGATAGGAGTTCTCGTGGGGGTGGTGGCAGCTTTAGCCGGGGGTCAGGGAAGGTCACACTGAGGAGGTGACTTGAAGGAGGATTGGGGGAGGAAGAGCATTCAAGGTAGAGAGAACATGTGCAAAGGCCCTGAGGCAGAAGTATATGTGAGGAGATTGATAGAAAATTGAAAGGTCAGAGTGGCTGGAACAGGGTGAGCAAAGGAGGATGTCAGGTAAACAGGAGGAGCAGCAGGTGAGGTCGGATGACATAGGCCTTGTAAAGCATCGAACATTTTTACTTTTGTTCGGAGTGAGACAAGGGCCGTAGGAACATTTTGAATAAAGAAGTGACATGGGCTGCCTTGTGTTTTAAAAGCTCCACTCTGGCTGTTGTGTAAAGAACGGGCTGCAGAAAAACAAGGGCAGAAAAGGGTTTATTGTGTTTCCCTGAAAATAAGACCTAGCTGGACCATCAGCTCTAATGTGTCTTTTGGAGCAAAAATTATTGTGAGACCTGGTCTTACTTTACTATAATATAAGACCGGGTCTTATATAATATATAATAATATAATGTAATATAATAGTATAGTATAATACAATAATGTAGTATAGTATAGTATAATATAAGACCGGGTCTTATATTAATTTTTGCTCCAAAAGATGCATTAGAGCTGATGGTCCAGCTAGGTCTTATTTTCGGAGAAACATGGTAGGAGCCTCTGGCATTTACGCAGACAAGAGAGAGTGGACGCAGGAGTCATGTTGGTATTGCACGCAGGTGCACACACACACACACACACACACACACTCACTCTTGCAACAGAATGAATTGATATTCATGCTTTCTGTTCTATTACTGCGTTCCTAACTTAACAATATGTACCCGCGTCTTTCCATAACAATAAGGATGAAGCTATATCAGTTTTAATG
Source organism: Rhinolophus ferrumequinum (assembly GCF_004115265.2). NCBI lineage: Eukaryota > Metazoa > Chordata > Mammalia > Chiroptera > Rhinolophidae > Rhinolophus > Rhinolophus ferrumequinum. Next base: position 9,391,291 of record NC_046292.1, read on the forward strand.
TGCTCGTATTGTTCGCTTGCACGGATGTCCCATACTTTATCTAGCCAGTCCTGAATTAAACACTTGGGCAGGTTCACATTTTTCACGGTGATAAACTGTCCTGCAGTGAACATTCTTAAACATACATCCCTGAGCACTCACTTGTCCACGTATTTCTTTGAGACAGAGTCCTAGAAGTAGAATCGTTGGGTCAAAGTCTATACATGTTTGAAGGCTTTTGATACCCGTTGCCAAGTCGCCTGGAAGAAAAGGCATACCAAGCACATTCCCACTCCCCACCCAAGTTTAGGTATTATCACCATGTTTATTCTTTGCTAATCTGATAGAGGAAAGCATGGTAATTTTGTTGTTATTTACTGCCATTTAACGGCTTTGCTAATATAGAAGTGCCAAAAAACTGTATAGACATTTTAAGAAAGGAAAACTGTGTTAAAATTGTAATACTGAATATATACCGATAACAAAAGATGAATACAAGTCACGTTTGACTTCTGCAATGACAAGAGGTGCTCAAAGTGGTTACCATCAGCGTCCAGACACTTTTGATTACGGTGAACTGCTGTTTGAACAACGTTCACCAAAGTGTCCATTTGTATACATTTTTTTGGCACCCCCGGTATATCATTCTGACTCTTGCCCTTTTTCTTGTTAATTTTTAAGAACACTTAATATATTAAAAGCACATTGTCATTAGTGTTGCAAAATTTTAAGGACTTTCCCATATAATTTTTTGTTTTAGAAATTAGGAAATATACATACAAAATACATAATATACTGATGAAAGGTGTAAGGAATAAAGTAAAACAAACCTGTGTGAACCCATCACCCAGCTTATGGAATGGAACATTTCCAATACTCCAGTCATATTTGCATTTCCCTTTCTCCCCCAGACAAACTAATCACTGTCCTGAATCTGATGGCGATGGTTTCCTGGCTGTTCTTTATAGAGTAAGCTCACATCACACGCAAATCTTCCTTAACAAACATGCGTTTAGTTTTGCAAGATTTTGTGCTTTGTGTAAATAAAAACCGTTCGTGATCTTCTGTTCTCAAACAATGTACGCATGTGAGTTTCCTCCATATTGACGCCTGGTTCACCTCCTTTCCTGTGGCCCAGGGATCAGGTTTCATTTTCATGCCCTTGACTTCTACGTTCTCTTTCTTACCCACGTGGGCTCTTTCTGGTGCTGCTATGAGCTTCGTCGTGCATCTCTCCCGGGACAGCTGTGCAAAAGTTTCTCTAGAAGTGAGATTTCTGAGTCCCAAACAACGCATATCTTAAATTCTACTAGCTCGTAACAAATTATTTTCCAAAGCGGTTTTTACCAATTTATATTTTGGTAAGGAATCTATGGTATTTCTGATTTGTCCCCATCCTTACTTAGACATGTTATTGTTGGACTTTTTAACCTTTTTTTTTATAGTCGAGGATGCTAGACTATGAAATGAGAGTAGGAAAGGAATATTTTTGATTAAAAAAATATAAGCTCTTAGAAGAGGTAGCTGGATAAAAAAGTGATGAATTTTTAAAATATTTACTTATTTGTCTTTTAGTTTCCTCAAATGCTAAGAAGGCACGCTAATGCTTTTCACTGGTTAAGCTGGAAATGATCAGAACTTTCATTTGAAACTGACATAATTTTAAGTCCAGAAAAACGGAGTACAATTTGAAAAACAGAAGACAATTTGACGGAAGACATCGTTACACTATTAAAAAATTGACTACTCTCCAATTTGGGGGTTGTGGATAAGATCGGGGTTAGAATGCGCTATCAAAAAGGTAAAAGGAATTCCTGACCTAATTTCTTCTGAGCTGACATTTCAAAATATTCCATTTGCTTTGGTACAAAAAGGAAATGGATACCTCAGTAGGTAAAGAGATGTGTTATCTCACGTTCAAGTGCTTGCTGATCAATACCAGTGAAATGAAACCACGCGAGCAGAGCCTAGCGTCTCGATTTCATTTCGATTCTTTATATGCAGATTTCTTTGATAATATAGTTTTTTGTATGTGTGACAGGTTCGTGAAAAGGGCGATTGTTCCCAGAGTTCTCCTAAAGCATTTCTGAACAACTAACTGCTCACCTTTCTGTCTTGGGTTTTTTCTGGCCATAATCCCCCACATATATTTGCCTGGCAGGCAACCGACCCACATGTGCCCGCAGCCAGTTCTGCACGTTTCAGCTGGGAAGTGCAGAGCCTGCTGACACAACGCATACGCTCATTAGGCCTGGACTCGAACACAGTCTTGTCTGCAAATGTAAAATGCCACGCTCAATCTACCGCATGTTCTTCCCAGGTCTAAAGCATCTCAAATTACTGGGTTTGGAAAACTAGGTTTCACCGGCAGAAGTTGACTACACAGATGCTCCTGGGTTGATGACCACCGTACACACGCCTTTCTGAGCGCCACTTGGGTCTTTACGTGGGGGGCACTGTGGTGGTGTAAGGCAAGTAACGTGGCGGTTCCAGACAGGATACGTGCGTTCTAGACTCCTATGAATGAGTCATGTGACTTTGAGCAATGTACTACTTTTTCTGGACTGGTGTTTTCTCATTTACAACGTGAGGGCGTTGGACAGTTGCACTAAGTATGTATTTTTTAGCATCTTCTATGTAGTAACGAGCAGGGGACAAAAACGGGGGGAACACACGCTAGAGAGGGGCTCATGAATTTATTTAATATCTAATCAATTTATTTAGCAATATGCAATTGCAAAAGACAATGGCAATTAATAGAATGTGCTAATGACAGAAAGTAAAGTTGGTTAAGACTAAACTATATATATTGATACCAATGTCATGTCAAAGGAGTACACATACATATAAGTTTAAGAGATCCCAACATATGTTTACTAGTGATCAAAAATCACTTGCTAAATACACAAATAACATCAGTAAGGAGTATCCAAAAGCAGTAATAAGCTTTATGGGATAGTAACTATTACAGTAGATGCCAAAAGCTCTCCAAATCGGGTGGGGGGGGGTGGGAGGGTGGGGAACGGCACTGGAAAAGTCATAAATCAAAACCTTGCCAGGTCTGTAGCTGAGAGAAACTCAGGCATCTCCCACACCGCTGCTTGCTAGTTCCCAAGAATGTTGCTGCTGTTGGCGTTGTTGTTGTTTTTGTTGTTGTTGTAGTTGTTGGAAGTTAGGAAGTCTTCTGATACTGCAAGCTGCAAGTTACATACAAGTTCCCAAAGGTGCTAGAATGATGACACTTCACCAACAAAAGAAGTCTCTACTGTCCATTGAGACAAGTTCTGATCTCTTACTCTGAAACAATCCAGTCCTGAAAAGCAGTCCTGAAACAACAAATCTTTTGAACAGCAACCTCTTGAAACAGCAATCAATCAATCAATCCACCTGAGGTCTGTCTTATACATCTCTTTAGATGCACCCCAGAGTCAAGTTTTTTGAGTTCCTGCCTCTCCCTTTCAAGGAATAGCCAGTTCCAGAAGGGTCCAGCAGTCAATGATAAAGAAAAGAAAATATATTACTTATCTGGCTGAAGGGCTAGTTCATCCGGACAAGTAATATCTACTGTTCTTGCTTGGGACCATCAGCCCAAGGTCTTCCAAAGCCTGGCAACGTGCCTGTCACGTCATCCTGATATAACTTAGCTACTTCTTCACTTCATCTGCTGATGTGGGCGAAACAGACAGAACAAAGAGGGAAGTCTCTCAAGCCCTGATCAAGAATTTCTTTAATCCTAAACTAACCATTGCTTCACAACACAGACAGAACAACAAACATCATCTCATATCTCCCCTACTCGAGAGAATGAGACCAAACAGAAAAGCAACTTCATCCCATATCTCCTCTGCTCTGGAGAATGAGACCAAAGGGGGGGATTTACTCGACCCCTGATCACAGCACAGAAATCACCTCACATACAGGAACAGACAAAAGCTAATAGAGAAAAGCTAACATCAACACATGAAGGCAAATTTTCTTCAGCATCTTCCCTACATTCTATGTGCCAGGAGTCAAAATAATAGCTATAGTAATAATGTGCATGGTTTGTGCTCCTTTGGATGTCCATAATTTGGAGATGAGTGACAAAGAAGAATGAGATAATCCCGATGTGTAGAGGCAAGCAGAGCAAAATGACCCCGAGCCCAGTTCAGGAGAAGTTAGAGGATGCTTCTCTAGGAGTTCACATGCTACAGAGCCATGGAGGATGAAGAGAAAGTAGTTGGGAGGAAAAGGAGGGAGAGAATGTTACCCGATAGGAAGTATGTGCAAAGGCAAAATGTGAGGGAAAAATGCCAAATGCACAGTGCTCTTAAAACATGGCCCCAAATTCTTTGACACTCTTTCCATGGCCAGGTGGGGGGTGGTCTGTGCACCGTCCCTTGAATCTGGGCAGGCTTGTAAGCCTGGTGGAAGTGCTGCTATGTGAGGCTAGATCATGAAAGATCAGCGCCTGTCTTGTTCCCTGGGACATTCACTCTTAGAGCCTTGAGCTGCCATAAAAGAAACCCAGCTAGCCCAAGGCCTCCATGCTGTGGCCCTGGATAGCCACATGGAGAGGCACCGGCAGGGGCTCAGTTTGGAAGTCCCAGCTGAGCCCAGCCTTTGTATCATGACTGCTCAGAAACCAGAAGTGTGAGCAAAGAAACCTCTACGTGATTCCAACCTCAGATGAATCGCATCTTGCCTGCGGAGCCTCTGACATGATAAAGCAGAGACAAACCATCCCCATCATGCTCTCTTTCCGGATTCCTGACCAGTAGGACCTGTGGACGTCATACAACGGTTGATGTTTTATAGCATTACATTTTGGGGCAGTTTACTACGCAATAATCAATAAAGGGAACGGGTCCCTTTCAGCTCTAAACTGTGGTCATTCTGTAAAACCCAAATAGATCCTCCTATTCTTCAGAAAGAAAGCTCCAAATACAGAAACTTTTGGTTCGAAGAAGAACGGTTGTAGGAACATCAAGACAAACAATCAGTTCCTCAAAGAAATTATAGTAAACAAACCCAAATTGGTTTAAATCGTAAAAAGGAATTTACTGGTTCCTAAAATGGGCAAGGTCAAGGTGTGAATCCAGCAGACAAGGTCAAGGGATGATTGGAGTCTGAGAGCCTTGGGTTCTGTACTCTGCTTTGTTCTGTGCTGCCTTCGTTTTCAGGTGGGCACTGCCCACGTGGAAGGGAGATGGCTACGTCAGCACCCACAGAAAGGGAATGTCTCTTTCGCAGTCACTTCAGCACATCAACCAGGGTTGACTGGTGTTCACCAGTCTAGACTGGACCTCAGCTCAGATTCCATACCTACCTTTTCTCTCATAGCTATGGCCATGAGAGATCAGTACCCTGATTAGCCAACCCTGGCCCACATTTCCAGCTTTTGAGACAAGACAGTAGAAGAAATAAGGGTCTCAGTTCTTATCAGAAGGAGAACTAGATGCTGATTAAATAGAAAGCAGCTGTCTCCTTACACAGAGACTTCTCGTGCTGGCCACAGCCGCCCATTTGGCATTAGGTGATGCTGTTCAGTGTTGATAGAACTGTCCTTTTCACAGGCTTCATCCACACCAAAGCAATAAAGCAGTTATGCCTCCAGTATTGGAAAGTTGTGGGGAAGTAGTTCCGAGACTTAGAGAGTCTTGGAGGTTTCTAATGCTTATCCATTCCTTTTGTCATTCTTCCTTTTTTTGTTGTTGTTCACTAATAAACATTCCTGGATTTTAATGATGGGTTTCTTTATAGATACTTTCATTTAGTACTAAAAGTCGAAATTGCATGTTCAAATTTCCTACAGTACAATAATCTGTTAAAAAGCAGAAAATATGTAGTTTCATGGATCCTAGTCATTATGTTTTACTCAAGTAATATAAAGCCCCAAGCTCTATACACACATTCCTTTTCTGCATGTTATTTTGCTTCAAAGTCTTCATGCTGGAGCTCGCCATCCGCTTCAGGCTTCTAAAACACATATGCATGAGATCTGGGGCTTTTTCCTGGGGCTAATCAATAAAACGGAACAAAAAGAGAACAAGAATCAGCAAGGCATTCAAAAAATCCCTTATACATTATGGATAAAAGGTGACGAAGAAACAGATACCTAAGGAGGGGGAAAAAACCCAACTTGCATCATGGAAACCATATTATAAGAGCGTTTTTTTGTTTTGTTTTGTTTTGTTTTAAAAGTATAAAAAGCACGTCTCCTTTCTAGCATGTTCCATGCCCTAAATGAATCTAAGCTAACGAGCAGGGAAAAAAGGCTGTGGTCCTGCCCTCAAATCTCATCTGTGTGATGAGGAATCCTTTGTAACATGTAACGGCAAGTGTAACTGTCTCGTGGGTTTATTTCCTACCTGCTCATTCCCCAGCCCCTGTGAGAAGGTCAGGCGCATCGCATCTCTGGTTCACCACTGTCTGTCCCCTGTACCTGGCGCAGAGCCTGGGACATGGCGTGTGCTCAATAAATCCACATTAAGAGCACGAGTGTATGAGAAAAGGGCGAAGGTCAGGACCCCAGAGAAAAGTGTCTGGTGAGAGGTGCTGGTTTGGTCAGGTTGCAAATCCCCTGGTGTTGCTGAGGGCCACGTGAGCTACCCGCAGCCTCTCTGCCCTTTCTGTGCAAACCGGGATCTGTGATGACAGAGGACGGGGGTCTGTCACCAGTTCTTTATACTCCTCTTCCGTTCGAAACGACTCCTAGCCATGCAGGAAGCGAAGTGACTTTCACTGGGAACCTGCCACGCACTGCGTCCTGTGCTGGGTGGTGAACGCAGCTTGTGTCATCCTCACAAACACCCGGTGAGGCCATGTGTCCCTGTCCCCACTTTTCAGGTGATGACACAGAAGCTGGCAGACGCCCCATGTCTTGGTGGGGGGGCCGCATGATCAGGATGTGAGTGGCGCAGGGTTGGCATCCACTCCAACTGCTGCTAAAGCCTGAGTCCCCTTCCACTCCAGCACAGCATTGCTCCACGGGGCCCCAAGTCTTCCCTCGTGAAACCTGTGACGCTTGTGGCCTTTGTCATCTGTAACTCACAGGTCTTTACTTCGACGCTTTCTCTTCCCCTTTGTACCCAGAGTTTTCATTATGCTCTAGCTGGCTGGCCGTGAACAAGTTACTTCTCTGAGCTTTTGTTTCCTTACCTGTAAAACGGGGATGATAACGGTACCTATATATGTGACTGCCGCGAGGATTAAAGTACTTAGAAAAATCCTTAGACGTGTACCTGGTGGGTATTCACGATGATAATCGTTGTTATATGGATAGGATAAGTAATGTTAGTTGCTACAACAACTAACCTCAGAATCTCAAGGGCTGACCGCAGTAACAATGTGTTTCTCATTTGTTTTGTAATTCTGTGTGGGTCAGACGGGCTTGCTTCCTCCCCGACACTCAGGGCTCCAGGCCCCTTCCCCTGCATGGCTCTGTCACCGTCAGCAGCCTCACAATCCACTGTTGAATTTTTTGCATCAGCTGGCAGTTGAGAGAAGAGAGGGCTGAGGTTACATGGACCAGCCTGGGAGAGGTTATACGGGCCAGTCTGGAAGTAGTGGATGTCTGGCCTTCCCGTGTCACCCTGCCTCATTACCTGGGGTAGGGCTGTGTGGTCGAGCTGTGTGCCTAGACGAAGAAGACCATGGATGTTTCTGCCACATTATTATAGTTCTAACATTTGTTCCAAGCCCTTACCCTATTGTAGCAATCTACCTGGGCATGTCTCCCGTAAAAGGTACCCCACCCCTCCAAAGTTCCCCACCTGCCCGTTGATACTTATCTGCCCAGGGTCACATTTCTTCGCAAGTTCAGAACTGTGATCACAGAGAAGTATTCCCCATATCAGAAACAGGTTTTTTTCGGTTTTTTGGTGTTTTTATAAGCCATTTGATCTGAGTTAATGGCTAGTGATGGGTTAATGTGTAGTCGTCCGTGACCCTATTTGCATGTTGAAGTGAGAGGCTGAGTTAGTGGGGGCAGACCGTCAGGCTTTCGGCAGCGATGACCTTGCCTTTTCAGGTAACGTCCGAGTGGAGACCTTGATGGAGGTCTGTTCTTTCTTCTGTCCTTTCCAGGTGGAACGGTCACTTCTGGGTAGAGAAGGCCACCTCCCTGCCACCTTTATTGGGGCTTTCTACTGCCCACAATGTAGCCTCTTTCATTCTCGCCTCTCCAGACGGCCAGGAGAAAGCTCTTCGGCATACAAAGTAGGACCCGGGCTTCCTTACCAGCCTTTCCTTTCATTCCACGGAGCCCACACTGACCAGATATTCATGGTGCAGATGTATGAGCTCCGACAGCCGTTATCAAGCACTGCACACCCAACAAATATTTAATGAGTGGTTTCTACGAGCAAGGGAGTCATTACGTTTCTGAAATAGAGGGGAAAAGGCACATATTTCTGGTTTAGGCTATTTCGCTTCGGGAGTTTATAAAATGTCTTAACTGGCAAGTCACTCAGAAAACTTTCCCTACCTAAAAAAAAAAAAGCACCGTAAAATCTGTTCTCCTATCTGATCTGCTTGTATGCATTTTTCTAAGCCTCTGGTTTTCTAATTAGGAGGAAAGAAGAGGACATTTCATTCCTGTCCCCATTATGGCACGTGACCATGTTTCAATTATATTTTTCTTTTGGCTGGATAAGGGTAATGAATAGATCTTTATCAAATAATTTGATAGACTGTTATATCCAGCAACTTGTGCTAATAAGATGGGCTCGGGATCCCAGAATAGGTTTGAAGTTCACTCTGACATCTGCAGAAAGTCAGAGAGAAGCTCCCAGAAGCGGCGCCAGAGTTTCCAGTCTGCATCTCCTCGTTATTCTCCACATTTGGCAGAAGTCAAAGCTGCATGCAACCATTCCTTCTGTTGGTAACTCAATCCAATGGCACTCACAGTCTACTGAACAAAAGAGCAGTGACGTCCACACCGCAGTGGGCAGAGGTTCAGAAACCAGAAATGAGCTCAAAGCTTCGGGTGGTCAAAGTACAGCCCCTTAAATTACTCAAATAGTACGTTATGTCCCCTCTGGCCCCCAGAACTGGAGCAGATCGCTCTTCTACGGCTAAGCACCAGGTGAAATAGTAGGGGAGTTGTTTCACTAACTTTTATGTCTTTGTGTGCGTGCAGTCAAACGTAGTCAGCCCCGCAAGCTGGAGACCAACAAAAAGTGACATCAATACAGGAATCGCATGCTCCGTTCTGCCGTCTCACACTGGGTACATGCATGATGAACGGAATGGCGGGCAGAATTGTGTGCACCGATCAGAATGACCGACCCATCTGTTGATCTACGTCACATGTATACTGTTGATGTCGCCCTAAGTAAATGGGCTATGGTGTGGTTTTCATTGATCAGTTTTTGAGCACTTGCAATATGCCTGCCACTGGCTTAAACCCTTTACAAGTGCGGTGTCATTTCATCTTTTGAAGAGCTCAGGGAGTTCGGTAGTTTTACAGATGAGGATATTGAATCACTGCGAAGTTAAATAATTTGCTCAAGTAAATAGCGAGCAAATTAATTTGAACCAAGGTCTGGTGGCCTCCAAAGTATGTGCGTCTGTGCTATCCCCCCGTGTGGGTCATCACTGATCACTAATAATCTCGCTGCTGGGCATGAAAATGTTTGGGATTCAGCTAGGCCCAGGAAGGAAGCTCGGGTTTTCTTTTCTTGTGTAAATTAGAGTCTCCGTGCTCCCAGCCTCTCTCATCCGTAGTCATCTGCACTCAACAAGATTCTTGTACTCACAAAAAAGAGACAAGTGGCTTTGGTCACAATTGATATTTAATACGCACACTGATATTAGAAAACAGATATCCTCTCACCTCCTTCAACTTCTGCATAATGGAGTAATGGTCTTATCCTGAAATTAAAAGGAAGGAGGGAGGGAGGGAGAGAGGGAGGGAAGGCGGGCAGGGAGAAGGAAGGAGAGAGGGAAAAGAAGTGGGGGAGGGAGGCAAAGGAAGGGAGATAGGAGAGCACCGTGTTGTCCCCCTGTCCCGTGCTAGCGCCATTCAGGTCGTGCTGGAACAAAATGGCAGAGGAAGCTGCATCGGCTTTCAGGTCAGGCCTTCTCGGAGCAGATCCCTTCTTGGCCATGTGATCAGGCAACTCACTCAAGTCCACTGACCCTTGGTGTTGTCTTCTACAAAGTGCTGTACAGGAAGCCACGCACCCCAAAGAATTGTGGGGAGAGTTAACTGGGGTAACGTATTTAATAGATGTGGCACTAGACTCCCCAAATTTAGTGTCTTTCCCTAGGAAGGGCTTCGAGTCTCTTACCTGTGACTTCCTCAGTGACTTGCAAGAGCTGTAAGGGCACAGGCGTGCCTTCTGTTTCTTTAGTCACTCTTCCTCACCCCATTCCCTGCCCCAAACGGTACAATTGGAGTCCCTGCTACTTTCCCACACCCGACAAATCAGCGTGTTTGACTGACTGACTCTTTGTTCAGTGGCCGTGTCAATACTTAATTACTCTTTTGATCATAAAGTCCATCCTTATCTTTTAGGTCCCTTCTGCTATAATTCTTACATTTGCTTGTTCAGCCCTGAATACCATATATGTCTTTATTTTTCAAGGCAACACTGAAAAGGAGGGGGAAGGGTAAGAAAGCAGAAAAAAAATAGGCCGTTAAATGGAAGCCTAGACGTTTCTGTGAAGTATCAGCGCCTGAAAAGATGAGAGGAGGAGAGGAAAGACGGAGACCCTCACTGCAATATCTCACACTGAACCACTCACAGTCCTAAAATTACACTTGGAGGAACGTTTCAAGATTATTACTTTTTTTCTTTCAGACAGAGGTCAGCTATAATGCTGGCAGAGGGACTTCTTTTGCCATTGGTTTAATCGAGAATCTTTACTGGGGAGAGCCAAATACATTGGCTAGTTGAGCTGCTTTGACTCAGAATATTAAATTCATTTCTCAAGCGCCTGATTTTATGGCAGCTGGTACGTTTGTTGTCAAACCAGGCTGGGTTTATGTCCCAGCTCTGCCACTTATTGGCTATAAAGCCTCATGCAAGTTTCTTTTGTTCTTGGAATCGTACATGAAATGCAGCTGATAATGACCTCACCGGAATATGTGAGGATGAAATGATTTAATAGAAGTAAGAGAAGCTGACATTGCTTTCTTCACGAGAAATGTTCAACAAACATTTATTGCCTCGGAGTTTAGATTTTGATAACAAAAGTCAGAGTAGCTTCAAGTTTGGGGGTGGGGCAGGGGAGAGGTAGCAAGAGGGGTTGAAGAAAGGTAGGGAGACCCAAAGGTCTCTCAGGTTACTGACACATCAAATGAACCACAGGCAGGTGAGTGACAGACATGCCTTCAGCTCAGCGTTGAAGGCACAAGAGCAAATTGTTTCTGTTGGAAAGGTCCTGGGAGTGCGAGTGCAGCTCTGGGTGGGACAGTTTGTTCCAGATGCACACAGCTGCGGGCCCCAGAGGGCCAAGGGCCCAGGCTTTCTGTAGGAGGCATCTTGTGTTCTCTCCCTTCCCCACTGGGCCTGACAGAGCCCAGCACAGCCTCTCACTGTGCAGAGCTGGCACAGTGGCCACGACACAGAGAAAAGCACATGATGTCCTCAGGCGCCCCAGACATCGGCACCAAGATCCCCTTTTTGACTGTATAACCCTCTGTGGGACGCCTCTCCCCTTCAGCCTCGGAACATTCCAGCCTTTCTCCCTGAGTGTCCTGGCAAGACCTCCATCCCTCGTGGTAATCTGGCTGTGGTTCAGGAACCGTATGGAAGAAGCACATCCATTGTTTTCTGGGGTCTGTCAGCCTCCCCACAGGACATGTTAGAAACTCCGGACACGCTACTGACCTTGCTCGCTTTAATGTTCCTTCCTCTCAGATTAAGAAATCGCAGAGGTGTGAGAGGACTCTTGACTATAAGCTTAGACAGACAGCAGCTTCCCAGCCTTGAGAAGGCTTTGGAAGGGCTACAGGAGCCTCTCTGAGCTCCAGAAATTCTCATGACTTAATCCTACTCTTTGTGACAATGACTTTGAGTGACCTTGAGCCTTTTGACTGGGTCTAGGAAATAGGAGAGCTGCTGAGATGTCGTTCACTCTCCCTTTGAACGCACACGTGTGCTGTGACCAGATTGTGAGGTTTCACAGAGGCACAAAGCAAGTGGAGTTTCCTTTTGAAAATGGAATGATACCGCCGGCTCTTTTTTATTTCCTGTTTTTTTATTTTCTGAGGCTGTTATCACTGTGTTTGATTTTTGTACTCCTGAAGTAAGTCTTTCTTGTGTTTTGACAAACGTTTCAGGACATCACCTCGTTTCTTTGCTTCCTCTATGTCTTTATTCTTTCAACAAATGTTTGTTAAGGTCTTATGATGTTCTGGGCACTTTTCTAGACACTGAGGATACAGCAGTGAACAAAAAACACAAATACCCCACTGTCGTGGAACTGATATTCCAGTGAAGGAGACAGACAATAAACAAGAGAAACAAGTGAAAGGGCACAGAACGTCAGATGAGATAAGTGTACGGAGAACGTGAAGACATGAGGGAGGGCGCTCTGGACATTTGTGCAGAGGTTTGAGGAGGTAAGAGTGCTCTCAGAGCACTCCAGGCAGACAGAACAAGTGCAAAGGCCCTGAGGCAGGGACATTTCGGGTGTGTTTGAGCTCAGCCAGACAGCCAGTGAGGCCAGAGCAGAGTGATCCACAGGAGCAATGGAAGAGAGGTCAGTGAGGTAGGGGGGGACAGACCTCGTGGGGAGCAAAGGGTGTGGGTGACTGAGTGACAGTGGGAGCAAGGGGAGGGGTTTGGAGCAAAGAAGGGACACGATCTGACTTACATGTTAAAACGCTCTCCGTGGCTGCTGTTTTGAGAATACACCATGGAGAGGCGAGGGTGGAAGCAAGAGACCAGTTAGGAGGCTTCTGAGGTTTAGGTGGGGGAGGGATGGGAGAGGCTGGGAGAAAGGGTGGGAGAAGGTGGGGGAAGGGGTGGGGGCTGGAACCAGGGCAGCAGCAGTGAAGGCGGTGAGAAACATTTGGAAGTCAGACGATATTCCAGGATGTGAGAGATGAGGGAGGCTTGTAGATGCAAGTCCAAGTTTCCAGCTGGATAAAGATGCCATTTATTCTAATCCTCCTGAAGAGGGCCCGACCCTGGGAATAGCTCCGATCTTGGTGAGCTGGCAGGGACCGTGCTGCTTGGCCGTGCACGTTCACAGGCCGTCTTACATAGCAATTTTTGTTTGCCAGGCACCATTTGTATGCCACACTCTAGTAACTAATTGAATCCTCATCACACGCTTCTGGGATGGGTACTGCGATTGCCCCATTTTACAGATGAGGACACTGCGGCCGACAAAGATTAAGTCACAGGTCACATAGCTGGTAAAGTGAGGCACTGAAATTCAAATGAGGCAGCCTGCTCCCTCCCCCACCCAGACGCCCACTCCCAACCCCGGGGGTGCTTCTGGCCAGGAGCAACGCTGTCTGTGTGCCAGCATGATGATGGCACCTGGGACACTAAGTGCTCCTTACATGTGAACACACACATTTAGTGTGCTGTTGTGTGTATCATATTATCTGATTTTAATAAAGCACTCTGGAAAGGAGGAAAGTAAGACAGCAACTCTTTTCAGGAAGTTGCGGAACTTAGGTGAGACTGTGGACAGGATCCGTTCTGAATCTGTTTGTCTTAGTGCCTTCGGGCAGCTATAACAAGATCACCAAAGACTGGGCCGCTGAGACGGCCGACATTTGTTTCTCACAGTTCTGAAGACCGTGAAGTGCAAGATCAGGGCACCTACAGATTCAGTGTCTGGTGAGGCCTGCGTCCTTAGTTCCTGGACGGTCATTTTCTCGCTGTGTCCTCACCTGGTGGAAGGGGCGAGGGAGCTCTCCGGGGTCTCTTTCAAAAGGGCACTAGTCCCATCATTAGGGCTCCACCCTCATGACCTATCAGCCCCGAAGGCCTCACCTCCAAAAACCCTCACGTTGGGGATTAGGTTTCAACATATGAATTTTACAGGGCACACAAATATTAGTCCATATAGCACTATTTAAGATGGTAGCGTGGGGGTTAAGACTTTCTGGGTTCAAATCCTGGCTTCATCACTTACTATTACGTGACCTTGGACAGGTGACCTCACCACCCAGTTTCCACAGCTGCAAATGGTGATATAGGTTGAATTACATCCCCCTACAATTCATGTATTGAAGGCCCCGGATTGGCATGTTATTTGGGATGTTATTAGTACCTCGGATTGGGATGTTATTTGAAGGTACTGTTGTTACAAATGTAATTAAAGTTAAGGTGAGGCCACACTGGAGTAGTGTGGACCCCTCATTCAATATGATGGGTGTCCTTACACAAGGGGGACATTTGGATACAGAGAACACCATGTGACGGTGAAGACTGGTATCAGAGTGATGCTTCTACGACCCCAGGAGCACCGCAGTTTCCAGGAAACCACCAGAAGCTGGAGGAGAGACCCCAGAATCTCCTTCACAGGCCTCAGAAGGAACCAAACCTCTGACATCTTGCCCTTGGACTTCCAGCCTCTAGAACTGTGAGACAACATCTCTCTTTCCTTAAAGCCACCCTGTTGGTGTTACTTTGTTTCAACAGCCCAGGCAAACTCATACAAATGGGGTTAACAAGAGTGTGTATTTTATGAGACTGTTTTCAGGGGAAAGGAGATCATGTGTTTCAAAATCCTGACACACAGTCATAAATCAGTCAATTTTGGTCCTGACCATCCTCCTCTACTTCTTCTTGCGATAATGTCCTGAGTCCTTGCGCAGCACTCTCTTCACTGGGCTTTAGTGCCCAGGCTTTGGGTGAGGGTGAGCCGGGTCCTCAGGACAGGGCGGGGTGGCTCCCACCAGCCCCATCAATGAGTCTGCGTTCTCGGCTGCCACTTGCCACACGGCCGTTTGTCTGGTTGGTTCACCTCCCTTTGTGCTTGTTCTCCATCCATGAGGCTCCTGGCCCTTCCAGGAGGATATGAGGAGGCAGAACAATCGTTTGTAAAATCACTTTGACACTTGGGGGTGGAAGGTGCCATGTCACTGTGAGACATAACCTCTTCCTTCCCGTCACTTTCCATGTCCAGTTGGTTCTCCTCTTCGAAACGTCGCTCTCTCAGCTTAAGAATGTCCTGTGGCACTCGAGTGGCAGCTGAAACAAATTGTTCTAGAAGGTCTGTCACATGCCATGCAGCCATCTCCACCTCCCTCCTTGCTTGAGAAGGTCTGGAATTCACTAGGACTCCAACTCCAACTGCAAAACCACAGGCAGGGAGATGGAGACTCACTTTATCCAAATGCCATGGTCCCCAAATGGTGACAGTGGTCGACTCCTGTACATGTGAGGCTTTTAGGGGCCACGTGGAGGAACATGAAGACTTTAATTGTCACCTGTTTAGCTAATAGATATTAGAAAAAAAACATGACCAGCACATAAAACCAATGATGCAAATATTTAAATTTGTATAAAAAAAGGAAAGTGAGTTCCTTTTTAAAAATATTAAGCAAATCGTGCAAATAGTACATAGTTAGGGCAAAACCTATTGTTGTGGTTCTTAAATGACTAGAATTTGGAAAAATCCATGAAGCATTAGAATAACCAATGTGGGCAGTTTGACAATTACGGCTTTTAAAAAGTTAAACTTTCTACCCGGTACCCACCCTGTTAGCTTCTTCACCTTTGCTTGCCTTGCTCACTAAATTCTACGCTCCAGCCTTGTTTGAATACCCCTGTCTTACTGTGGAATTCAGTCCCGTAAGATGGGTTGCCTGCCTTGAACACTGTCCAATGTCATCTAATCCTGGAAGGACTCCCATGATGAAACCACTTTAAATCTCTGTTCAAAAGCTTTGTTGAGACTTCTGTTCAAATATATTGTTTGAAACTGTTGTGCAGCAAGATATACAGGCCTTTCCTCAAGCTGTCTCTTGTATGGCTGTTGGTACAACTTGTATATCACTCAGTCGTCGCTACAGGAGGTCATAGTGACTCTAGCAACACCAGGCCTGCAGCTGGAACTGAGCACAGTGTCCCAGAGGCAGGTGTTTCCTTCTTTTTTTAATATCAGAGGGGAAATGTATCGCCTTGTACACAACCCCTGTACTGGGGAACCTATGCCGTTCCCACTGGGTGATCCATGAGTTTTACTTCTGAGTCCGATGGTATAGTGTGCACGTGTGTGTATCAGTCTGCCACTCTGTGGGCTGATTCAAACACCACTAATCAGCATGTACGACTGTTACAGTTTTATTCTGAGGTTTTAGGGGAAGCCCAAATGATGTGTCCCCACACGTTTCAGAGTTGTTTGAAGGTACTTTGAGATCAACTTCACTGCCCAAGTTTTCTTACCACCTTTCTTTACTCCTCCACGCCTGTTCTGTGTTGAGCAGAGAAGATAAACTGATGTGATGCAAATGACAGCTAATTACAAAAATCAGTTCTTGTAACAACTCGAAAGAGGATCTGGGTCTAAATGAGGAAAACGAGCCGGGGTTGTGTGGTCCTCATTTGGAGATGACAAACTGAAATGTCACAGGGTGTGCTCTCATCTGTCAGCTTCTAATCTAATTAGACAGGATAATTGGAGAGGCTGTGCCTGCTGACGACTGACAAACACATTAGTCTAATTTCGTTCCCTCTAACATGAGGCTGGCAGCATCGAGCTTGTCTTGTAACCATGTCAGCCCAGGCTGGCTGGCCTCTGTCACCCCGAGAAGAAGCCTTCTGAACTCAAAGACAAATGTCCGGTTTGAGCAAGAGATGGATTCTGGGTATAGAGATCATGGCTAAGGGGGCTGAGAAAGTGTGTGTGTGTATGTGTGTATGTGTGTGCGGAGGGGGTCGGCAGGGAGGGGTAGTCCATCCAAGCTCTAAAAGCAAACTAACAGGACCATTTTTGATTGGATGAGATAGAAAGCTAAACTAAATTACTAATAGCTATTAAGAAATATCCCTTTTATTACTTTGAAGAACATGCCAAGAACCGAGCCTAAGTTTACAGAATGTTGCCTAGGAGACCCTTTTAGAGACCTATTGGCATGAATAGCTGAGAGCGATTTAACACCATCTTTTCTGTTCTCCATCTACAAGGCTGATATTCAAGCAGGTCACACTAATTGGCCTTCTGGCCATCCTGACTGGTAGGCCATCCATTCCTGGCCATCCTAGCTACTAAATATTTTTAATAGCACCCCTGTTGTATTAATTTTCTATTATTGTGGCGACAAGTTAGCATACATTTAGTGGCGTAACATGACACATTTATGATCTCACAGTTCTGTAGGTCAGGAGTCTGGGTACCGCGTGGCTCAGCTGCGTCCTCTGCTTTGAGGGGACCAAAGCTAAAGTGTCAGGAGGGCCATGTTCCTTTCTGGAGGTTCTAGACACCAATCTGTTGCCAGATTCATCAGGTTGGTGGTCAAACTCAGTTCCCTGCGGTTGGACTGCAGTCTCTACGTCCTTGCTGGTTGTCACTGGGCTGTAGGTCTCTGCTCCTAGAGGCTGCCTGTATCCTTGTCACACTTTCCACGCAGCCTGTCTTCCAGCAACAGCGGGTCAAGTCCCTTTTACCCTCCAAATCTCTCCAACTTCCTCTTCTGTCTCATCTCTCTGATGCCAGCTGGAGAAAGCTCTCTGCCTTTTCCTGTGATTAGACTGGGACACTCCAGATAATGCAGGATGATGTTCCTAGTTTAAGGCCCCATAACCTTAGTCATATCTGCAAAGGCCCTTTGCCACATACAAGGGTCCAGGGATTGGGGTGGGGCAGGGGCCGCTTTGCGAGGGGGCATAAACTGCGTGATTTCCCCGTGGTCATACATCCATGAAAATACTTTACCTTCCTTAAGTCTTCTCCCCTAAATCATATCTACATTAGTAATTTTAATTTTTTACAGATTCTTTTTTTTTCTCATCGTGTCAAGTTCAATTTTGGCCCCACGCAGTATCCCAGCTGCCATTCACCATTCCAGACTATTGGGGTTCAAAATAATGAAGGTCCACAAAGTAAAAAAGAGGATCTAATATCATTGTGGCTGAGGGGGTCCATCCGGCCTCCTTGTAAACGCTCAGTTTTGTAGACTCAGAGATGCTACCACTTTGGGTTTCTGGGTATTGGTTTAATTAATGAAATAGGATAGGTTGGTTCCATGGAGAATGGCTATAAAAAGGGACCAAGATTATTATGCCACCCTTAGTTCACCACAACCACAGTAGGTATGGATAGGGACCCCACAAACTTGATAGTAAGGGGACATTCAAGGCTGTTGGGTGCCTGGTAAGACATGCAACAGTGACAACAGTGGGAAAAGCACTGGCCTCGAGCAGGCATCTCAAAGTGCACGCAGGTAACCGTGAGGGTCATTTGGCGTGGTCAGACACATGCTTCCTTACAGCTGTGCTCAGCCCACGCTTGACCCCAACAGGTTGGAGAGGTTACCATTTGGCCTCCACTCCCTGCCAGAGAATCAGAAATCTAATCCTCAGTGTGGAAGTTTCCTGCCTTTCCCCCACCAAATCCTTTTTTTTTTTTTTTTTTAAATATGTGCCCACAGCCTCCTTTGACTTAGGAAGGAACAGATGCAGACAGTGATTAAGTAATTCATCAAAGATGACACCATGGTGAAAAAGGGACCAGGACTCAGGCCTCCTAATTGTGGCCAGTGGGGATGCTCTCTAGTGAGAGGTACCAAGCAGGTGGTGATTTGCATTTTTCCTTAATTTCCACTTTCATCTCTTGGTGAATCAATTAGAATGTAACTAACCGTCCATGACTCTGCAAAAGAACAACTGACAGGTGTTTCAGTTTGGGACTTACCTGGATTGGACCCTCCCTGGAGTGTTGCTTCTTTTAAATCAAAGATGACAGTTTTGAACCCTGCCTCTACTTGATGTGAAAAGCTTCTTTTTCCTCAGTGCCTGATAGCTGGCACTGTGGATGGGCAGATGGGTGGTTGGATGGGTGGACAGTGGAGGGATGGATGAATGGGCAGATGGATGGATAGATGGACATATGGATATAATGGATGCTTATGACCTGTGTCGGCTTGTGATGTTAAACTTGACCATGTAGCCAAGATGCAAGCACATCAAAATTACTGGCATTGCTATTACACTATGAAGACATAGATGAAAAGAACAGCACTTTTGCTTTCAGAAGAAATATAACCAAAAAGTATAAAAATATAGTATATGTATAACCATGATTAAAAGACCAATGGGAGCTATACCCAGAAGAGCTGTCATGTGTGTACTACTTTAATTGTTTCTGGCAGATAAATCATTTTCGTGTTCTTGGAACTACTTCATTCTTCCAATGGAGTCAGAATCCTGAATGCACTACACTGTCAGACATTAATTGTCAGATTATTGCCAAGGGTAATTAGCGATTGTTTTTCTCTACCTGCTTTGACATCATTCACACACACATACACGGATACCCTGGGTAAGATAAGAACTGTGCTATTCCAGCAGATTCAGGACATTTTGCATTGTGTCTGCTTTGAGTGTCATGTAACCACTTTATGGAGCTCTGCTGAAGGAGTAAACAGGTTGATTGCTAATGTGAAAAGGTGGTTTTTAACACTTCTCTGCCTTGGGTGTCTGTCTCTCTACCACACCACTTTCCGCTTGTAGGTGACTCCTCTGTGGCTCCTCTTCCAAAGGGCCTCTCCTGTCTGACTCATGTCTTCCTGATTCACAGTAATGAGCAAGTGGGAATATGGGAAAGGGTGGGCGGTGCTTAGTGGGAAGCCATGCATTTTGGGGGAGTCCTTCTCAAGAACAACAGTGGCACCTGGGACAAACACATTTGCAAAGGTATTGCAATTACTGGTTCTCATCGCAGCAGCAACCTTTGCCAGTGGAAGTCACCACCCTCATGTTTCACACGAGGAAACCTGACCCAAGACCCCAAGTAAGTGGGAAGCCAGCTCAAAGGTCACAGCCTCGGTGAGGCTTTCTGATCCCTTAGGTCACTTGCTCAATGCCTGGTGCTGTCTCAGGAGGTGGGCATCTCTCCGTGAGAGTGCCACAGCGATGGAATGGTTTCACCGTGGCTGCGCCACCCTTGTTATCTGTATGACACCCAGGGATGCAGCGCTTTGCACTCATTAGCCTGACTACCTTTTTGCCGAATGAATGGATGAGGTTCGTGACGGCCACGTGCCTATATCTAAAGGGTTCCTCCACCACTGAGGGCGTGACGAGAAAAGTTCCTCCCCAGGAAAGAAACGTCCACCCCTCTATCCGTTTGTTCCCACACATCCAACACTTATTTTTCTCATCTACTGTCTTAAAAGACAACCTTTGGTTTCTTATATATTTACATACATTTTATGACCCACTAATACCCCTCAGAGATGGGAGTATATTTTTTTAAGGTCTGCATGAACTTTGGAACGTGACCCAAATGAAACTAAAAATAGTACTTTGGTGTTTCTTGGCCACTTATGATGGCTTCTTAGCTTATTAACAGCGCTTCAGGACCGCTAGATGTGGTCGGTGTATTAAATACATAAAAGTGAGGCAGTGGATCTTATGGCCAGGCACTCCATTCACAATGGGGACTTTAGTGGCCCCTCGTCTACTCCGATCCAGGATATTTCTGAGCCCAGGCATGTGTGCTAGTTCGCAGTGTGTCTTTATTACAAGCCATCCTCATTCTGCCCTCCATTCAACAACTACTTATTGGGCATTTACTTTGCTAGGGCCTGGGGTACAACAGCAGGTAAAGGAGATTTAGCACCTGCCCTCGCCAAGCTTGCAGGCTGCTAGAGGCAGGACCAGCTACGGCATTGTGGGCCTAGTGAAAAGTGAACATACGAGGTCAGGTAATTAAATTTGTGAACTCATCCTAGAAAAAGTGCTATATACCTCATTGTTGAATATCACTATGGTCACCTTCCAAGTACTCCCCTTGGGAAGCTATGCACTGATGCCAGCACCTAGTCCACCCTTCAAAGCAGTTTTGGAACTCTTTTTCTGGAATGACCATCAGAGAGAGCTGTCGTCGTATTACCCTTGATGTCCTGAATGGCATCAAAATGTCTTCCTTTTAGTATTTCCTGTACCTTCTAGTAAAGAAAGAAGTCATTGGGGGCCAGATCAGGTGAGTAGGGAGGGTGCGCCAATACAGTTATTTGTTGACTGGCTAAAAACTCCCTCACAGACGGTGCTGTGTGAGCTGGTGCATTGTTGTGATGCAAGAGCCATGGATTGTTGGCAAAAAATTCAGGTCGTCTAACTTTCATGCAGCCTTTTCAGCACTTCCAGATAGTGAACTTGGTGAACTGTTTGTCCAGTCGGTACAAATTCATAATGAATAATCCCTCTGACATCAAAAAAGGTTAGCCACATCGTTGCAACAAGTTCGCGAACATAATTGCCAGACCTCAGATGGGGCCCCTTATTCAAAACTTATTTGAAGATAGCGACCATAGAGTGTTAAACCAAGCATGGGACCGTACTAAACAGGGGGGCTTGTGTGGCGACACAGGCTGCATGCCCACGCAGCTGAAGGAGAGAGAGAGTAGCACACACACAACCCTGTAAGCACAGCTGTGATGAGTACAGGTGCCACGCGAGATCAATGGCAAGCTCTTGAATCCCCACGGTGACTCCTCTGTGTCGTGCGCAGAATACATGCTCAAAAAATGGTTAATTAATTGACGGCTTCGAGTGTCCTGATATCGCAGAAAGGATCTCCATGGGCTGCCAAGGAGAACATGATGGATTATTATACCAATAATAGCTCAATTTATTGACTCTGGTTGACAGCACAGTCGTGCCAGGCGCTACATTAAGGCCCTTTTCGGTTTCTGTCGTTGACTCACCACATGGTCCTATGTATTAGGAATGACGTCATCCCTCTTTTTTTTCAGATGAAGAAACAACATTTGAGAGACGGGGGAACTTACCCCAGGGTCACGCAGCTAGTAAGTGATGGGACCCACACTATTTGCCTGACATCTAAGCCTGTGTTTTTCACACCATACTACACGTCTCTTCAAGGCCAAAAGCAAATATGTGATGTTTATCCATCATGTCCCATCCTGCCCCACTTTTTGAGAGGTTCTCAAGGTTATTTTGCTTCCAGTTAAATTGAATCGGCCAATATGTATGGAACCCAGCCCCTGCTCTGTGTAAGGCACTGAGAACCCTCCAGGTGCTGTACAATCAAGTTATGCCCGTGCTACTACTTCCTTGATGTAATGAAAACCCAGAGCTTGGCAGCCTGGTCTGGTTTATCATAGGAGACCACAAGAACTAAGGAAGTTAATATATGTAAAGAGATTTGCATAGTGCCTGGTCCATGGCGCTCTGTAAAGGCTAATGGTGCTACTAATATTATTCTCATCGTATCCCACGGTCCACTGTAGTACTTAGCACGTGGCCACCACTCATATTCATTTGCAGATGGATGGATGGAAGTTAGCAAGGCGGGGGAAGCCCCAGGCGTTATCGTACGATACAATCTGAAAACCAGAGGACTTTTTGTGTGGGATGAGAAGGATGACAATACAGTAAAAAAGGAGGAAGAAATTAAGTAACACATGGGCTGGCCCAGTGGCTCAGGCGGTTGGAACACCGTGCTCCTAACGCCCAAGGCCACTGGTTCGATTCCCACATGGGCCAGTGAGCCGTGCCCTCTATAGCTAAGACTGTGAACAACAGCCCTCTCTGGAGCTGGACTGCTGTGAACAGCCAGAGCTCGGTGTGAGCTGCTGTGAACTGCCATGGAGTACTGTGTGCTGCTGTGGGCTACCACCAGTGGCCAGTGGCCGCGTTGGCCAGCAGCTGCGCCCTACAACTAGACTGAGAAACAATGGCTTAAAAACCTGGGGTGGGGGACCAAAAACAAAGAAATTAAGTAATACAGTGAGAAGAAAGAGTTAACTAGGAGAGGCAGGATGGGGAAGGAAAGGATAGAGAGGGACAGGATGCGGAGGGGAAGGAGAAAAATCTTACACTCTGCTCTCACCTCTGTTTTCAAAGGCGACACATTACCTGTTGGTGATTATTTCCATCTCCCGTTGGCTTTCAACTTGAAGTTTAATAGGATGATGATATATATGCATATATAAGACCATGAAACCAGAATTTGACCTGCTAGGTTAATAAACACTAGCAGTTACTGTAACTCACAAATTACAGGTCCCAATTTTCACAGCTGGGTTGCAGGCATTAATTAAAACTGGTGTTGCAAATCACAGCATTTTGGAATGCCTACGATGTTTAAATTATCAATGGTGTTGCTACCTTAATTTAAAAAAGCAACTTCCATCATTTTCAAAGAAGAGTACCCCAAGCCAGAATAAGTCCATCTCTCATGCTTGCAAAGTCATTCATGTGCTAGAAGCAAATGGAAGTTTCTAATATCTTTCGAAGTTTGGGTACAAATTACCAGACTTGTTACTGGTGCCAACTCTGCGTATTATAAAGTACAGAATAATTAAGGAGATGTTACTATGAATGAGTTTTTGGTTTAGCTGGGTTCTGTCTTTCTCTCTCTCTCTCTCTCTCTCTCTCTCTCTCTCTCTCTCTCTCTCTCTCTCATGCATTTTCAATAGGGGCAATATTGCCCCCAAAGGGGTGAATATTTGTTCTTAGTGACAGCAGTTAGATATTACAAGTTCATGTCCCTTTCAAAGGACCACAGTACATAAGCAGATATGCAGTATATCTATAGTATTAAAATTTCTTGGGGTGAGTTGGTAAGTAGGAAAAAAATGTCTGAAAAGACTGCTTAGAGAGATGAAAATGATTTTTAAGAAAGTTTGAGAAACTCTGCTCTAAAAGGATGGCTTGTGGAGACTTGATTTCAAACTATCCGCCCACTTTGTGAGAATGACTATATCTTAACGTGTTTCAAACATCATTGCAATGGATTAAATGTTTGTGTCCCCCCTAATTCACATGTTGAAATCCTAAGCCGCACTGTGATGGCATTAAGAGGTGGGGCCCTCGGGAGGTGCTTAGGTCATGAGTGTGGCACCCTCATGAATGGGATTAGGGCCCTAATAATAGGGACCCCAAAGCATGGCCTGTTGTCTTCCACCCACGTCAGGACACAGTGAGAAGGCAGCCTCTAGAAGAGGGCTCTCACTATAATCTGATTGTGCTGATGCCATGGTCTTGGACTCCAAGCTTCCAGAATTGTGAGAAATAGGTTTCTGTTGTTTATAAAACCGTTGAGTGTATGGTGATTTGCTATAGCAGCCCAAACTGCCTAAAACAGGCATTCTACAGAGAAAATAGAAAGTAGACTTGAAAAAAAAAATCAGAAACGAAAGGTGTCCCTTGTTGCTGTGAACCGGTGACTGTCCTGCTAGAGAACTAGGAGAACGTGAGGCTGGGAGGAAAGAATAAACGGCAAATGGCAACAAGAGCCTAGACCCAGAAGACAGTGGTAGAAACTCAGGAGTTGGCTCAGAGAAAGGAAGTGATGAGGAGAGGGAAGTGCAGTGCCAACTTTAGAGAGCGAGGTTGTGGCAAACGGCGTGTGGTGACAACTGGGGCACTGAGGCATATACACCAGCAGGGTAGGCTCTAGAGGCTGAAAGGTAATGACACAGTGGGCAAGGTCATGGAGTTGACCCAAGGCAAGGCCAGGACGGGTCATTTCTGCGCATGTTCTTCAGAGAAGGCAGAGTGTGACGGAAACGACACTGGCTCTGAAATCCCTTTGGTTCATCCATAGTGTCACACTTCTCATTGGATCATCTTGAATCACGTGCTCATTCCTGATCACTTACTCGGGGACACCCAGCCCTGGATGGATGGCAGTGGGAGCAAATGGGAATGGAAGAATGGGGCATCGCCAAAGAAAATCAGCGTGTGTCGGTGCCAAAAGAAAGGATGTTGGCGGAAACAAACAACTAACATTGACGATGGTGTCACACACCCAGCTGGGGCCTCTTGGGCACCTTGGGCCAAATACTTCATGTCTTTGGGCCTCAGTTCCATCCCCTCCATTAACTGGTTGATAACAGAACCGACTCTATAGGTTTATTGTAGGACTGAAGGGCACACTGGATAACGTGCCTGGCGCCTTGTCAGTCCTCGGTAAAAGTGACTCTTTTTCTTCCTTACTGAGGAATTCTATCCAACCATAGAAGTGTGGTTTATATTGATTAATAGGTATCCACAGTAAGCAATTGAATGAAGAGAATCAGCGATGAAATTCATAATTCATTAGCTGTGCTTTCAGTGAGCTTATTAACTCGCTAATTCTCCATGGGGTTATTTTTCTTCTCCTCTTTCAATATCCCTCTTTCTTTTCTGGACCTTATGAGGCACTAATACACACCCATCTTCCTTTCGAGGCTTTGCCTGGCTCTGATTTTGATATTTTTAACCTCCCATTCTCACTTGCATAGTGCCCGGTAATGAGACAGTTTTCCAAGAAGTGGGGTACAGCCTCTGAGGAGGAAAAATGTCCTTAGGGTGTCGTGGCTCTGCCACTGTATTGATTGGTTGGCTCAGGTGCCATAACAAAGGGCCACAGGATGGGAGGCTCAAACAACAAAAATTTATAGTCTCACAGCTCAGGGCAGAAGTCTGAGACAGCGTATTAGCAGGTCGGTTTCTTCTGAGGCCTCTCTCCTTGGCTTGTAAATGGCTGTCTTCTCCCTGTGTCTTTACAAGGTCTTCCTTCTGCGCGTGTCTGTGTCCTAATCTCTTCTTAATAAGGACACCGGTCATGTTGGGTTAGGCCCCACCCCAGTGACTTCTTTTTGATTTTTTAAATTTCTGTCCCCTCCACCCTTCCCCTTTGGCAACCATCAGTGTGTTCGCTGTATCTATGGGTCTGTTGCTGCTTTGTTTTGTTTATTCACTTGTGTTTTTAGGTTTCACATATAAGTGAAATCATATGGCACTTATCTTTCTCTGTCTGACTTATTTCCCTTAGCATAACACCCTTTAGGTCCATCCATGTTGTCACAAATGGCAAGATTTCCTTCTTTCTTATTGCTAAATAATATTCCATATATCCCATTTTATATATATATATATATATATAATATATATATATAATATATATATTCATTCCATTGTGTGTGTGTATATATATATTCCATTATATATATATATTCCATTATATATATATTCCATTATATATATATATATATATATATATATATCTTCTTTATATAGAATAGATATGTTATATACTATAGATATAGATCATCTTCTTCTTTATCCATTCACCTATTGATGGACACCTAGGTTATTTCCCTATCTTGGCTAACACTAGTAATGCTGCAATGAACATAAGGATGCCTACTCATCTATATTTTCGAATTAGTGTTTTTGTTTTCTTTGACTAAATACCCTAAAGTAGAATTGCTGAATTGTATGGCAGCTCTGTTTTTAATTTTTTGAGGAATCTCCATATCATTTTCCATAGCAGCTGCACCAATTTACATTCCCACCAACAGTGCTTGAGGTTTCCCTTTTCTCCACATTCTCACTAGCACTTTTTATGTGTTGATTTACTGATGATAGCCATCCTGACAGGTGTGAGGTGATATCTCACTGTGGTTTTGATTTGCCTTTCCCTGATGATTAGTGACGTGGAGCATTTTTCATATGTCTATTGGCCAACTGTGTGTCCTCTTTGGAGAAATGTCTATTCAGGTCCTCTGCCCATTTTTTTAATCAGTTGTAGGTTTTTTGTTTTTGTTTTTGGTATTAAGTTGTATGAGTTCTTAATATATTTTGCATATTAAGCCCTTATTGGATGTATCATTGGCAAATATCTTCTCCCATGCAGTACGTTGTCTTTCCGTTTTGTTGATGGTTTCCTTTCCTGTGCAAAACCTTTTTAGTTTGATGCGGTGCCATTTATTTTTTCTTTGGTTGCGCTTGCCTGAGGAGGCATATCCAAAAAGATATTGCTGATGGAGATGTCACAGTGTTTATTGTTTATGTTTTCTTCTAGGAATTCCTAATGACTCCTTTACAGACGCTATCTCCAATACAGTCACATTCTGTGGTGCTGGGGTTAGGATTTCGACATATGAATTGGGTGTAGGGGGCACCATTCAGCCCATAACAGCCACTTATAAGCTGTGAGCCTGCCTGTGAAAGAGGCCCCTAACCCCTCAGTAGTGACTACAGCTCTTTTGGATGCAGGGAACTGAAACCCACTCAAGCCAGGGCAAGTGAAAGAAGCGTTTACTGAGGAGTTGCAAGGTGTAATCTCTAGACATAGGAACTGAAATCCAGTCATTCTCTCTCTATTTCTCAGGACTGACAAGACAGCTGTCATCTCCACTTTATCATTCTCTCTGTCGCTTTCCTTCTCCTTTTTTACTCTACTTACTCATAGTCCAACAAGGCAATTAGTCCCAAGTTTATATGCTCTTTTATCGCTAAATAGTTTTACTCTCTCAGTCTTAATTCATATTCTCAGGAGATAAAATCTAATTGGTTATTGGCCAGCCCTGATTGGTTGATCTTGAGTCAGGTGCCAACTGCTGGTCCAATCAGCTGGGCCCCAGCCATAGTGGAGGGAGCAGGGCTGGTGCTGGTCCAATCAGCTGGCACCAGCCATAGAGGAGGGAGCTGGACGTGTAATATAGAAGAGGTTTCCCAGGCCAATCCATTCAGCATGTACTAAGGCTGGGGAATTGCCATCTAGGGGGGCTGAGGCATAGACAGACATCCCAGACTATACCGGCAACATAAAATAAACCTCCGCATTCTCATGTGTAGAGTGGCCATGATGATACAGAGTTAATCTAAAGAATAAATTCGATAATGAGTTGCAGAATTCTTTGGTGACCTGAAGCATATGACTTTTTTGTCGAATTAAACAAGAGCTTACTAATTACATTGCTATGTCCCTGTACCAGCCAGTTCTCAATACAAAATTGCTGTGTAACAAATCATCCAAAACTCATTGCCTTCAAACAGCACTCATTTGTTTTCATGGATCGGTGGGTTATCTAGTGTTGGCTAATCTAGGCTGGGCTCAGGTGGGGTGGTCCTGCTCCAGATGCCACTTCTCTCCTCCTGGGACCAGTGGAGTAGCCAGGCTATATCCTCCTCATGGTGAAGACAGAAGTTCAGGAATGCCAGCAGAAGCAGCCGGGTATCTTAATGCCTAAGAATCTGTCTTTACTTTTTTTTCTATTTAAATGTGATACCATCCTACGCCTGGGCTACCTGAGTCACAGCTTTATACATGTTACGTTTGTAGCAAATCAATCACTGACACTTTCATGGTCAAAACCGAAATATATCTGGGACTCACGTTTTGAGTTCATGTTAGTGTGTGATTTTCACAAGGACCCCTTACTACAAAAAGCAATGCACATAAAACTCAACATTCTTGTAAATTCGATCAAGTTTTACTTATTCAATGATATTTACATTGAGTTCTTCATTTAAACTATAGAATAAATAAATAAATAAATAAATAAATAAATAAAATAAATAAATAAATAAAAAGTTAGAACTCTGAGGCTTCGGAGAGACCTAATATTTTTCTTTCATTTCGCAAGTAGGGGGACTGAAGCTTAGAAGGAGATGAAATGACTCACCCAAAACCTCAGAACAAGTTCCAAATACATATACTATTGGGCTGAATTGAACATGGATCAGGCTAAAACTGGAAATTCTGATGCTGCTAGGGAATTGCAGATTACTTGTTAATATGTCTGGGAGTTTGTTTCTGTTTTGATTAGATATAACTTGGTTTCGCGGAAAGGTGTTATTTATCGCATCTTGGACCCCATATGGAAATCAGGAAATTAAACAGAAAGGTCTGAGTCGTCAAGTGGGAGAGGAGTATAGGCGCACGTAGTTGAGTTGCCAAGTTCATTTCCTGCCTGCCCTCCAGCTTTGTCACCCGTCTCCTGGCTCTAAAACGCCTTCTGAAATAAGTCTTAGTGGTGTCTGTGTAGGAACCTCTAACTTTTGCATTGCTTATTGGTGCCTCTCTAGTGTGGGAATTTTATTATTAATCACAACAGAATGACTGCTAGGGGAATCAGAGGTTCAGAAAATGTAGACATCCATCTAGGTAAAAAAATTATACAGCGTATATGCAAAGCTCAGCACAGAATTAAGGGCAACAAAATGGCTAGTAAATAAACAGAAAGGCACAAATCAATTTTAATGTTCTCCGCCTCTCAAAACAGCCACAGAGAGACTTCTTAAACCACACGAAGTTGCCAGACTGTCTTCCTTCTTTCGAGCCCTTTCCATTCTTTCGTCCTGTTCCCCATCGTCTCTTCCTCTTCACCTTTCTGATGGTCATGATTCGCTTTCTATAAGCAAGATCTTTTGCAAATTCTGAAAACTGGGGAAATCATTTTTATTATTCTCGCAGCCCTTGGTGAAAAATAATCTTCTCAGTTAAAGCATTTGGGTAAAAGTAACAGATTCAAAATATGCAAATGCTGCAACACTCATTCTGTATTCATATCGGAAGCCAAACTCCTACTGCTATTAAATGAGGTTCTCCCATCTGGGAGGGCTGGAGTTTCGCTTTTCCTATTTATGTATTCCTTTCCAAGGTACCCTGTGCTAGGGCACACAAAAGCGGCAGCCCCAATATGATTCTGACTCCTTTGTTGTCTGCTTTCGAGCGTTAACAAAGGAGGCAAGTTGTGACCCTCCAACAGTGCCTCGGGGTTAATGTCACAGACATTTGCACATCTCTAATTATTACAACTCTTTCAAGAAGAAGCACTTTGTTGTATGCAACGAGACAGACAGCCCCCCTGCTGCCATCACCACTCAATGTTTTACATCTTTAGTCTACTCACTTCTCTGGCTGAGCGTATTTCACCTCGCACACCCCTCTCCACCCTGACTCCACCCCCACCTCATGGGACCACATATTTTGTTTGTTTGTTTGTTTGTTTTTACAATGAATTCATCTTTGTTTCAAGGACATGCCGCAAGAGGCCAGTCAATGATCTGATGAGTTCTGTTGTTCCCCATGATCTGGCAAAGTACTGGTCCTGAAACTGACTTCATTTACACGTAAGCATCATCCAAGGAGCATGCGCGTTCCAAAGGCCCCTGCACAAAGTGTAAGACGGTAGGCTGACTCGAGGCTTGATTTGTAAAACTTGGCGCAATTTTGACCCAAGGGATCAGTGGCTGAAACTTCGGGAAACACTGGTGTGGTCACTGAGAGTGGGCTGTCAGCCACCCAGCCTGGGCGTGCATTCTAGCTCCGTCGTAGAATAACTGATGTTGTTAGTGCAAGTTACTACTCATTTGTTCTTCGATCTCCTCATCTGCAAAATAGGGTATAATATATGTATTGCAGCACCATCTTAAGTGATGAGTTCCTGGTATCTGGATGGAACACAATAAATGCTCCTATTTTTTTTTTGTCTGACATTAATATTTCTTAAGGCTAGTCCAGTTATCCATGACTCATTTCTTATTCAAGAATGTGACTCAACAGAGAAAAGTTAGCATTGGATGGAATGATTGCATGGGACTCATTTTTTTCCTTGTTTTATTTTGTTTACATTTTAAAATATGAAACAGATTATATTTACAAAAGTGTGACTATAATGCATATGTATGTATATTTTAAGGAATAATTTTTAGAAGTCCACCTGTGCCAAACAGCCAGGCATTTACCATCCAGTTTATTAATAGGACACACCCAATATCTTTGAGGTCTTCCATATGCTCTCTGCTAATCACCTCTCCCTCCCACACCAGTGTAACCATTATCCAGTATTTGGTATTTACCATTCTCATGCATTTCCTTGTTCGTAGTGGTTTTCAGAGTATAATCCCTCAACCAGCAGAATAAGTATCGCCTGGAAATTTTCTAGAAATACAGATTCTCAGGCCCCACTCCCAGGCCTTCTGAATTAGAAACTCTGGGGGAGAGATCTAGGAATCTGGGTTATAGAAAGCCCTCCAGATGACTGATGTACGCTGCAAACCACAGCGTTATAGGAAGTAAATACTGTGTGTGTGTGTGCTTCTAAACAATAGATTATTGATTTTTACCAGATTTTGACCTTATATCAATGAAACCATACTTTATATATTCTTTTGCTCATTGATATTGTCCCCTATATTATGTTTTTGAGGTTCATACATATTTATATGTGCATTCATAAGGTTCTTCATTTTACAGCTATATAGTATCCATTGTTGAATCCATGATCATTTATTTCAACATTTTAGAGCCAACAAGCATTTGGGTTTTTCCTAATGTCTAGCTATTTTGAGCAATGCTACCAGGCACATTCTTGAATATTTAACTTATGCACCTGTGCAAAAAAGTGTCCCTAGGGAAGTGCTTCCTAGATTTTTGTCATGGCATCATGAACATGGAAAATGATAATATTTATAAACAGGAGTAAGCAGGCTTCTGGGGGCCCACAGTGGATTTTTAGATTTGGTTCTCTGAACTCCTATTCAACCATGCTTCTATGTAGAGAGGTTGGAAACCTAAGAACAAAACAAAATGAAATCCCAGATGGGCTTGTAGCTAGGTTTCTAGAGGCAAATGAGATTTTTCCAATTAGATATTTTCACACGAGATGGGAAACCGACTGGAGGGGCCAAAGCTGCCCCCCTCTGCTTCTGGCTGTGGCTGCTAGCAAGTTCCTTGTAACAGCCTCCCTTCTTCAGAGATTTAAGTGACAAAAAAACAACGGCAGGGGAAATGCAAATCAAAACCACAATGAAATGCCTCTGCACACCCACTAGGATGGCTATAATAAAAAAGACAGAAACAAGTGCTGGCAAGGATTTGATAGTTATCGACTCATGGTCAATTGTGCTTTATCTCAACCCACAACTGTCGCCCCTTCCAAATTATTTTGAAGCAACTCCCAGGCATTATACAAAGGGTGCCAAAAAAAAAAAAAAATGTTTACACATTTTAAGAAAGGAAAGAACTATATTAAAATTGTAATACTCAATATATACCGACAAAGAAGATGAATACAAGTCATGTGTATACATTTTTGGGGGCATCCCCGGTATATCTAACTTTAAATTTTCAATAGGTGTGATAAGGACTCTTCTCTCTAACAACACGGCAGCACTTTACCACACTTACAAATTAACAATGAGTCCTGAATCCGATCAAATATCGAATCAGTGTTTAAGTTTCCCATATTGTCTCATCATTTTTTTAACTGTTGATTTATGTGAATCAGATGCAAAGTCCACACGTTGCATTGATTTCATTTTGGGCCATTCATCTGTTGAGGAAACGAGATCATTTACCCTAGAAATGGCGCAGCTTCTGGATATTTTTGCATCCCCACATGGTGTCAGTTAACATTTTGTTTTATCCTGTATTTTCTATACACTGGTCCTAGTCAGACCCAGAAGCCTGATCAGGTTTAGCTTCACTTGGGCGGAGGTGGGGAGCCTGCTGCCTAGACGCTACCGCTGTTGCGTCATGTATGATTCAGGAAGCGTAGAATGTCTACAACTCCGACCCTTCTCACGGATTTTTTTAAGTGGCCATCTAATTTCTGTTTATCTTAGGTTTAGGCAGTTTTGAAGGATGTAACTTCTGCTGTATTATAAATATTGACCTAAAATTGTCATAGTACTTGTTTAATTGTATCCAGTGTAATCTAAATACTATAGTAATTTGATATCCCTTCCCCTGCCTTCTGGTCAAGACCCCGGACAGAGAGCAGTCAGAATGTGGGCTCTTAGCAGGCAGGCGGAGAGAGGGGCAGGGAAAGAGAGAACACGAGGCTACGTTAAGCACGCCTGATCCTTCATCCCAACTCACCAATCAGAGAAGACACTGAATTAGGGATGGTGAGGGGTAGGGGTGTTTCTAAGCCACTGTTCCTTTAGAGGAAAACATGAGATCGAAGGAAAAGAGGAGGTTTCACCCTTATGTTTACATCCTTAGTTGTTCCCAGTGAAGACTGGTCTCCTTAGAATCACGTGGAAGCATTTGTTAAAAACAGAGATGCCAGAAGATTCTCACTCAGGGATTCATGGAGGGGCCTGGGAGTCTGTGAGGCAGACACATCTTGTGAGTTCAGGACTGATGGGGGTCTGGAATGTTCTAGAACACCAGCAGTTATATGGATGGTACCTGGTCCAAAGACAATAGCTCCGAGTATGAACTAATTGGGTGTTTCTTTTTAATCATAAAACAGGATAACGGCGCTTATCTCCTAGAGTTGTTTGAGAATTAGAGGAAACGCACATCTGTTCACTCAGTGAATATTTTTGGAATGTGTGCCTTGTGCCAGGCAGTGTCCTGGCTACTGGGATGGGCAGAGAAAGTGAAAGTTGCCTCCATGAAGGCGATAGGCCCTAAACAGGCAGTAAGAAGGACGTGGGATGAGGACTGCAGAACAGGGCAGGGTTCTTTGCTGGTCAGGAAGGTGGGAATGCTGACCACTCTCTCCACGCCCTGGCTGCAGGCAAACAATGCCCAGGTCTAGAAGGTGACTAACTTTTACGGGGGAGACTGTATCGTCCCCAAACTCGTATGTTCAAGTCTGAACGCCCAGGACCTCAAAATGTGACCCTATTTGGAAATAGGGTCATTGCAGATGTAATTCAAAAGTTCAGATGAGGTCCCACTGGAGTAAGGTGGGGCGCCTGATCCAATATGATTTGAAACCTCATAAAAAAGGGGACATTAGGAAACACACACACAGGAACATGAAGGCAGAGGTTAGGGTGATGCTTCTACAACCCAAGGACTTTAAAGACTGCCCGTGAAGCAGCATGGGGAGAGGCTGGGAGAGAGGCTGCAGCAGTGTCCCTCAGTCTTCAGAAGGAACCAACTCTGCCTACCAATTGATCTTGGACTTGCAGCCTCCAGGACTGTGAGATAACACATTTCTGTTGTTTAAGCCACCCGGCTTATGGTACCTCATTACGGCAGTCCTAGAAAACTCATACTGCCACAGAGACACACGTTCATTTGCTGAAAGGACAACCACCCATTTTTACGGAGTGAGTACCTGCATATGTGCCGGGTGTTTCTGTAGGTGCATTACATGCTTCATCTCGTTTATGCCTCATAACTGCTCTCGGAGGCAGGTCCTAGTACTATGCCCATTTTACAGAGGATGAAACTGAGGCACGGAGGTTAAGCCGCCTGTCTGAGGCCACACAGGCAGTAAGTAGCCAGGATTCAAACCCAGCATGTCAGGAGTCTGTAGCGCCCACGCTTTAAACGCGCACAATCCCACTTCACCTGGGAGCACTGAGTGTTTGCCCACAGGCCCTGGAAACTAAGGTAGTTTCCCTGGATGTTTCTGGTGTGATTTCTGTGTTCTCAGCAGGCACAATGCCATGTCAAGAGGCCTCCAATCTCGCTTGTCTTCCTTTGATCCCGCTGGTCAAAACAGAAAGCCAGGAGACTCTCTCGTTGGTTGGGTTCCCCTGAAAGAGCTGTGTTTACCTCCAAGTCTACAAATCCCCAGACCCTGTTTCTCCTCCAGATCTGAAGGGTGAAGGCAACTGAGATGCACGTGGAGTGGATCTTTTAGCAGCAGCAGCAGCCACTTTGGGGGTTGCTCTGCACACATAAAGCGAGTCAGCCGAAGGCGAATTGCAGCCATCTGACTTTGAAGCAACTTTGAAGCCGCGGAGCAGGATGCACATCCCAGGACAGCCATCGCCTGACACGACCCAGGACCCACGGGAACTGCTGTGTCCTTGCATTGCGGAGCAGGGCCCCGTGGGTAGCGTGAGGCTGAGCTCCCCCTCCCGCCTCCTCTCCTAGGGCCTCACCAGGCATTTTCTGTGCCTGAACTGCACACTTCCGTTGGGGGGCCCGGCCGGCCCTAAGCTATGGATGTGGCATCTGGGATTTTATTCTGAAGAGGACTCCTTGGAGCCAGAAGTGGCTGAGAGTCTCCAATCCCTGGGGAAGATTGGATGGGGCAGCAGGAACAGCACATGCTGCCAAAACAGTGCCCTGGCCAGCAGCCCCGGAGGCGGCCAGGAGTTGGAACCAAGCAGCTTGTTGAAAGGACTGCAATTTGAGGCATGTGTGGAAAGTGGTCATGAAAGCTGGGGGTCTTTTGGGTCCCTTTGAGACATCCAGAAGTACAGTAGGATGGCAAGGTCCAGGGTGCTAGAACGGACACACCTGCATCATCATACCAGCTCCCATGCCAGCTCACTTTCCTATGTCCAAATCCTATTTCATCCCTGGGTTTCCTGAGGTAATGCATATGAAGCATTTGGCCCAGGGCCTGGAACATTCTAGAAATCTGATGGAGGCACCTCTCCTTCCTCCTTTCCTTCTTGGCATTTCCTCTATGACCCTGACATTTAAAGTGTATTTTGGGGGGTCCTGTGTCATTTCAATTCGAGCAACATTTGTCAAGTGCCTTTCATAAGCGAAGCATAGAGCTTGGCACAGGGAATAAAGAAATGAACAGCAGAGATCCTGGTCCCACTGTCGTGTCACTTTGTGGCACTGAGGTCCCCGTGGGGAGCCACAGGGAACTAACTGGTCTGGTGAGCAGAGTTCCCATGACGGTGACCGACTGTCCCAGTTTGCCCAGGACTGAAGGTGTTCTGGAGACATGGGGTTAAAATCAAGAAAGTCCTGGAAAAACCAGGAATTGCTGGTAACCCTCATTCTAACAAGCAGGTGCCCCACCCCCCACAGACAGTTTAAGTAATCCACTAGGATCAGTTAAATTCTTTTATCTCTTGTACACAGTGAATTTCCAAGGAAGACTTTGTCTGGAAATTTTTTTTTACTTTAAAAGAAACCTTTTTGGACACCTTCACCTCCATGCTCTATTCCATGGGCTATTTCTTTTGCAGACATCTTTTGCAGAACCACGCACCAGACGTGATTCAATTGCTGGACAGGACACACGTGCACAACTTTTCTCAGTCTGCAAAATGGGATTAGCATTGCTTCCTTGGAATTCCCACTGAGAATTCAAATCATTTGAATTCTCACAATGATTCAAACTTGCACATTACCCCTGTAAATACAGCTCCAGTCTGAACCACTGCGTCTGAGGGCTGGAGGTCCCCTCGTCTCACCTACATGTCTAAACAATTCTTTATTCCTTATTCCTTATTATTGAAAGAAATCTAATTCCTGAGACTACAGAAGCCACAGTCTGCCTTGGAGACCCTTTGTGCCTGAATGTATTAAAGCATCTTGCTCTGCAAGGATATTACTGCGCATCTTTGTTGTTCTGGGGATTCGGGCCACTGATCCTCATTAAAGGATGCTCTAATTCCTTCCGAGACACTGATGCCCCTCTCAGCAAAAACACAGAGCCCTGCGGCTCTGAGGATTCCTGCCTGCATGGAGATGGCCTCACCAAGGCAACAGAAGCTCGGCACGGTGTGTACCTCCAGCTCCTGGGACATGTCTCAAGGCAGAAGTCAGGGCAGCTTTGCACCAACTCCAAAAATCTTTCCACTAGCTTTCTTTTCTGCCTGCTCCAGGAGCTCATGCTTCCTTCACAGTTGGTGAAGTTTCCTTGACACTGGCATCTGCCTAGGGACGCTGAGTGCCCTTCAGGGAAGAATTCAGCCAGGAAGATAATAGATGCTAATGTCAGAAAGGGAGCCCTGGGGGGGAAAGAATCGGAGAGAATCACCTTGCAAGGAATGGAGTGCCATTTCTGTAATTTCCCCGGGGAATTTCAATCTGCCCTTGCTGGAGAACGAGGTCAGACAAAAGGGTTTATTTATTCTCTAGGGTGACTAACAGAAAGGAAGGGTCACAGAGTAAAGGAGGATTTGGGGAGCAGACCACAATTAGCAATATTACTCAGAACTTGGCACTTCCAAGATTTTTTTTTCTAACTTTCACAGAATATTAATTGGGCTGCACTTTTCCCAGACAAAACAATTTCCTGAAGTCTGAATCTTCCCTTCTGGGTTTGCAGACTCTGTCAAGGCATTTTGTCAAGTCCCCAGATTTTAAATTATTTTTTGAGGCCAAACTCTCACTTGTCACAGAAGGAACATGCTCTTTATTCTAAGAGGAAACACCCCCTTTTCTAGGGTTACTCTGAAAGAGGTCATTAATAGTAGAGACAACTGACTTCAAAAGGCAATAACTCTGCCCAATTAAAAAAGGGACAAAGAATAGACATTTCGTCAAAGAAAATATAGGAAGGGCCAACAAACATATGGAAAGACGCTCAACATCATTAGCTATCCAGGAAATGTGAATCAAAACCACAATGAGATACCGTTTCACACCTACTAGGATGGCTAGAATCGAAAAGTCAGACAATACCAAGTGCTGTCAAGGATGTGGAGACGATGGAACCCTCCTACACGGCTGGTGGGACTGGAAAATGGTGCAGCCATTTTGGAAAATGATGTGGCACTTCCTCAGTAGGTGACACAGAGAGTTATCATGTGGCCCAGAAATTTCACTCTGAAGTGTACACCCAAGAGAATTGAAAACATATCCACCAAACCATGTACCAGTGTTCACGGCAGCATTCTTCATAATAGCCAACAAGTGGAAATAACCCAAAAGTTCATCAACTGATGAATGGATTAAAAAATGTGGCACGTCCATATGACAGATGGATGAATCTGGAAAACATTGTTAAGTGAAAGAAGCCAGTCACAAAAGACCACATATTGTGCGGTTCCATCTAGATGAAATGTCTAGAAAAGGTAAACCCATAGACAGAAAACACAGCAGTGATTGCCAAGGAGGGGCGGGGAGGAGGAAGCAGGAGGAAGCGGGAAATGGGGAGTGACTTTTCATGGGTAAGGCATTTCTTTGGGGTGATAAGAATGGTCTAAAATTATTGATTGTGGGGATGGTTGTACAATTCTGAGTACAGCAAAAACTGTTGATTGTGTGTGTAAGTGAGTGAATTATGTGGCATTTGAATTATGTCGCTATAAAGTTATAATTTAAAAAAGGAAATGAAAAGGGGGGAAGCGACTCTTGAACTGAGAGCTGAGGACCGAGTGACAGTCATCAAGGTGACAGAAGAAGAGCCTCTCAGCAGCAGTCCTGGTACAAAGTCCCGGTGGCAGGAGAGAGCATGACGAGCTCAGGCTTCTGGAAGAAGGACAGTGGGGCTGAAACTCGGAATGTGGTGAAGAGCCGGGAGTGAAAGGAGGGTGGACAGCAGATCGGGGCAAGATTCTGGGGGACCTTGCCGGCCCACGAAGGAAGTTTTGTCTTTATCCTCAGAGCCCAGAAAGCTGTTACAAGGAATGACTATCAAGGTTTACTTTATGAAAAGATGGACTGAGCTGCAGTGCGGAGAACGGATTGGACAGAAGGTAGAGAAGAAAGTGAAGGACCACTGGCCGATCATGGAGCAGTCCAGGCGACAATGACAAATAACACCCAGGAGTTTTTGATCCTCCCAGGTACCCTGAGAAATAATCACGTCAGCCATCACCACCTTCATTTGACACGTTGAGAAGTGGCTTTATGTAAGGTCACTTGGCAAATTCAGTAACAGATGAGTGTCTCCATCTGAACCCTTAATGAAAACCAGAAACCTGCGCCACCCCTCCCACCCCCAAAAAATAGATCTCCTTTGGGTGCCAAGTTGGCACTTGTTTTGCTCCCTCCTCCTCAGAGCACATGGATTGAATTTCCACTTCCTGGGTTTGCTGCAGGAAGTGTAACCGTGCCGTATACTCAAGCAGGCACCCAGAGACACAAGGCTCCCTGGAATAGCAGCTCCCTCGCTGGTTAGCTGTGGCCTCGGTCTTAACCTCTCTGTGCCTCTGATTCTCATTCAGTAAAATGATCATTAGATTAGGACCTAGTGTAGGGGATTGCTGAGCGACCTGAGTGAAAAATCCCCACAAAAAGCTTGCAGCAGAGCTTGGTATATGTCAAGTGTCCGATAAAAGTTGGTCATTATCATCGTTTTCATAGTTAGCGTTACTTTGAACAAAAAGCAGACATACGATAGCAGGCTACTCCTCGTGCCCCAGTAGCTGGTGGCTTCAGCATTTCATTGGCACTTCTCGGAGCAAAACTCTCTTCTTGTATCTCCTGTGCAGCAACCAGCAGTCCCACATCTGGGCCTGAGAACTGATCAAGACTGGGGCCCGAGACCTGGGGCTCTGGTGGACAGCTGGCATGCTGATCCAGGGACCTTGACACAGACCCGGCATTTGTTCCTTTGGCACCCCTTGTGTACCTCCTGCAGAAGTGGCAGACTCTCTCAAAATGCCGGCTGACGCTCCATTCAAGCTGACATGTGAGACCAGGTCCAGCTGTACAGTTACCTCGGCCCTCATGCTTGATTCCGTGCTCTGGTCTCGCTGTCTCGAAATTCTTCGTTTTTTAACAAGGGGCCCTCCCTGCCTTTTCCTGTCATCCTGGGCCCTGCAAATTATGTCATGGGTCTTGCGATGTGGCCTTGTTGCCCTTCCAGCTGCTAGCAAGCACAGGGAGTGGTGGTGGCGTGGGCCACCAGCCACTGGTGGACTTAGAGTCAGCAGGGAAAGCCTGGCACGGGCTGTGGCTGTGGGCAAAGGCTTGACTTCTAAGTGTGTGTGGGAGGTGCAGGTCAAGATTAATGCAGCTATTTCAAGAGTGAAATAGGCACACCATGATCCAGTCAGGTTGACACATAAAGGAGCAGTTATTGTCCCCAAGGACATTGCTATGGCCTGAATTGTGTCCTCGCCTGTCCTCGTCAGGGCTCTCCAGAACCAGTAGGTTCCTCCTAGATACATGCACAGGAAGAGGTGCATGTATCTCTCTCTCTCTCTCTCTCTCTCCCTCTCTCTCTCTCTCTCTCTCCCACTCCCCCCGCCTCTCCCTCCCCCATCTTTGCCCCCCTCCCCCCGTCCAGTGCCCCAGTAGCATTAGGGTCCTAGGGCTGCCATAACAAGGTACCACAGACTGGGTGGCTTCAACAACAGAAATTTGTTATCTCAGAAATGTGTTTAGCATTTATTCTATAATAAATAAGTTAGAATTTTTCTGTCATCAGTTTTGGAGGCCGGGAGTCTGGGATTGAGGTGACGGCAGGGTTGGTTTCCTCCAAGGTCTCTCTCCTTTGCTTATAGGTGGCTGCTTCTCCTTCTGTCTACACCCGTCCTCTGTGTGTATTTGTGTCCCAACCTCCTCTTCCTATAAGGACACCGGTCATATGCGATCACGGCCCAACCTAATGACTTCGTTTTAACTTAATTACCTCTGTAAAGAGCCTGTTTCCAAATAAGGTCACATTGTGTGGTCCTGGGGATTAAGGCTTCCACGTATGAATCTGGGGGTGTGATGGTTCATTTTATGTGTCAACTTGACTGGATCCTGGTGTGCCCAGATGTTCGGCTAAACATTATGTCTAGTTGTGACCGTGATGGCATCTCTGGATAAAGTTAGCATTTCACTTGGTGGACCCAGCAAATCAGTGTGTCGTCCGCAACATGGATGGGCATCACCCAGTCCGCTTTGGGCCAGAATAGAGCCGAAAGCTGGAGGGAGGAGCACTTTGGCCCTTCCTGCCTGACTCACTGAACTGGGACATCTCTCTTCTCCTGCCCTCCGCACTCCAGGTTCTCAGGCCTTCAGACTCAAACTAATTATGCCATCAGCTCTCCTGGGTTTCCAGCTTGCAGATGGCAGATCATGAAACTTC
The DNA here is from genome assembly GCF_004115265.2 of Rhinolophus ferrumequinum. Taxonomy (NCBI): domain Eukaryota; kingdom Metazoa; phylum Chordata; class Mammalia; order Chiroptera; family Rhinolophidae; genus Rhinolophus; species Rhinolophus ferrumequinum. The sequence goes on from NC_046292.1 coordinate 9,431,825, forward strand.
TCGGCCTCCGTAATTGTGTGAGCCAATTCCTTATAATAAACCTCTTCCTGTGCATGTATCTAGGAGGAACCTACTGGTTCTGGAGAGCCCTGACGAGGACGGGAGAGGACACAATTCAGGCCATAGCAATGTCCTTGGGGACAATAACTGCTCCTTAAAAAGGCCGTGCGTATGTTCCTTCCCAGGACCTGGACATGGTCAATGCCACGGGTGTGTGTGCGTGTTTACACAAGTCTTCACGCACAAAGGCTTTGCTTTCAGCCTTGGAAACAGGTCTCACAGGCCCACGTGACATCCAGTTCTCTGCTCTGCTCACCTACCACCAACCAGGCTTCTGTTGCATGTAGCGAAGTACCATGTTGGTGGCGCTAAGAATCCAGACAAAGGGCAGGCTCTGTAATCCCAGACCTACCTTGTCACATCTACAAAATGGGGATACTTTCCAGGACTGCTGCTCCATTAGCTAACCCAGGTAAAGCATTTAGCATAGTGACACTCAGTAAATAATAGCTATTATAAACCACTGTCTGCAGGCTTTGTAGGGGACTGGTGGACCTAGTCATTGCATATTGGAATTGTGGGCAAATAATCCTTCGAGAGCTATGCAGTTTCCAGGACAGAGTTTTGAGCTGTCTTTGTGGATCAGCCAGGGCCCTTGGAGAAACATTCGTAGAGAGCCCAAATCTCTGGGTTAGCTCAGAATTCACCTGGCTTTCTTGGCGAGGAGCTTGGGACTGAAACACTTATTGCTTGAATTTTCTTTATGTTAGTCTGGATTCTCAGTCTTTGAATTTGTGGACCTGTGGTTATTCTCATAACCCTGACTGTACATACGTACGTGAGCTGTGCTGAGAGATGTTGACTTGTGTTTGGTTTGTGTGGGGAGAGGCAATTTCTCCTCCTAAGACACTATATATGAATTGAGGGAAAATTTAATCGGATGAGGGAGAGAGTAATGGGAATGCGATTGAGTTTTATATGTGCTCATGTTTTTATTAGTGTTTGCAAATCCAGCTAAGGAGATTTTCATTAGAAAGCGAATGAGATTTTCATGCTCTCCAGGTGAGCCTGTGGAGCTAGGGGACCCACTGACCTGTGGAACTTTTAGAATCATTTGTTTCTATCCCTGTGACGCAGACGTACGGTTTCCGACAGGCCTTGTAGGCTTGCATCACCATCCATCCATCATCGCCATCCATCACCATCCCTGACTCCCTTCCCACTTGCTTCCATCCTCCCTTGCAGCTAGAGGAAGTCATGTGACACCATTCTGACCAATGAAGCCTAAGCAGAGGCCTTCCAAGGGGGATGATCCCGGAAAATGTTTTCATTTCTGATTGAAAAGAAACAGAAGGTTCTGGTACCAGTGGTCCCCCTCATTTCACCCTCACCTGTTACCTTTGCATACAGGTAATATGTCGGGGGCTTCATCAGTTATCTTGGGGCCATAGGGCAACAGGCGGAAGTATTACAGATGGTGGAGCAGAAAGACAGAAGAGACTGAAGCCTTGGGCAGTTGAGCCAGCCTTGAACTCCCTGTCTTGGGAGAAACACACACCCTGAATGATTTAAGCCGCTGTTGGCAGGTTTGCCGATACTTGTAGTCACGTGCATTCCTAGTGGACATGCAGTTCAGTGGACATCCTCAATGCCTTCAGGAACACTCTGGGGGAACCTTTTAAAAACTATAGTCCAGAGAAACCCCTGAACTGGGGTTTGGGTGGCCTCAGGGGGACTCGCTTGGACAGATAACTAGATGGGTCCAGCCCAAACAGAAATAGTTGTACTCACACAGTGATAGAGCCGCAAGAAAACGCTGGGGATGGGGATGGAGATGAGGGTGAATCAGGAAGTGGAGACCACAATGGCTAGCCACTCAGCTGTGCTAGAACAAAGAACAGACACATCGGTTCTGCCTGTGTGTGTTGTATGTATGTATGGTTTTGTCTGCTGACACGGCTCGGTGCTGTCATGTCACAGGAACAATGAAAGCAAACAATATGTGCACTTCACTCTGTTTGCACAGCAGTTTAGCATTTCTTCCATCCTCTGATCAGTCCAATTATTCTGTGCTCTACTGGTGTTGGGGTGGAGGAGGGAAGGCCCAGGGAGGAGATGGATGGGCTGAGATCCTGGGAGGCACCCTAAAGACGGGCCTCTGGAAAAATTGTCCAAATGGCTGAGGCCCCCTCTGCTCAGGGGTCCGTCTGGGGCTTTGGTTCAGTAATCATGAAAGCTGAGAGGAGGAGGGGCTGCAAGAATAGGGGACAGGCAGAGTCCAAGGGCAGATGTGGGCTGGCGGGAGTGATGAATGCCTGGTGAGGAAAGCCAGGGACAGAGCTGATGTGCGGCCTCCCTGTGGGCATCCAGCTTTCCAGAAGCCCCCCGCCAGGCTGGCCCCGTCTCACTGCCCCTACCGAGGTTCACTGGGGAGGCTGCAGGCTGTGGGTGATGAATGGGCTCCTGCTTCCCTACCTTTCCTCTTCTCTCTGTGTGCCTGTGCACAGGGGAGCGTCATTCGTCATGTCAGCCGCGGCCTCCTGCTGATGGATGAGCCAGAATGCGGCTGCCTCCTCCTCCACACACCTGTTTCCTCCAAGCCCCCAGGGCGGACACTGCAGCCTCAGCGTTCACTCTGATAAACGTGAAGATTCTGGGTAGAATTAAGGGCAGCTTAGCCAGGCCAGAAGAACCCCACAGGGGTGTGCAGTTAGGTACCTTTAGGCAGCATTAACAGATCCTGGGGACCCCCGAGCAGTGCTGGTACAGCGGGGTTGGGGACGTGAAGGCTCAGCTAATAGTCATGGGGCCAACTGGGAGACAGGTGCTGGGTCACCTGGTCATCTTCTTTACGTCTCACACGACACTGGAAGCTTTAGTCCCATTTTACAGAGAAACTCAGTCTCACGCCAACTCTGTCATTTATCTGAGTATTTGCACAGCTACTAAGTGAACAGCCAGAATTTAAGCCCGTTTCTCTAGCCCCGAAAGGTACCGAGAAGTAGATCAAGTGGCCGTGAAATACCCCTCCACATCTAAGATTCTGTGTCCAGGGCCATCGTGGGTGACGCGCATTTGTTTTCATGCCTGTGTGTCATCGGTGCTTCTTAGAAGCAAAAGCACCCACCACAGCAAACCCCCGTGCCTCGTGAGGGGGTGTGAGTGATCTGCCCCCCACGTCCCAGACAGAGGACCTCGGGCTCACGGTTCTCTGTCCAAGGATCTGAGACCTCCTTGTTGATCCACCACAACAGCAACAAAACTAATAGCTTCTGCCACGGTTGGCATCTGCTGTGTGCCAGGCACGGTACCAGGCCCTGCAGATCGTTTAAAGCTCATGGAATCCTTGCTGCTGTTCTTCATCCTAGTTTACAGATGGGGCCACTGAGGATCAGAGAGAAAGGTTTCATGACTTACCCAAGGTCAGGCAGTTGGTAAGAGAAGGACCTGAAAGTCACACCTGTCAGATGCCATCTGAGACGTGGGAAGGGGGGGTCTTACCAAGGAAACTGCCCGGGCTCAGGGTTTTCGTTTCTGGAAAATCAGGCCAACTGGATTCTAATGCCATCAATATAAAATGCCTACAACCCTGGCAGTTCTGCATATTTCATTCACAAGTGCTTTTCCACGTGAACCCCAAAGTGCCTAGGTCATAGACAGCCTTCTAGAATTATTAAGCCTAGTCCAGCCTGGTTCAGATCTTTCAGGTTGAATGTCTGGCATACAGAAGGCAATAAATGGTAGCCAGTACTATTTTTATTACCACAGCATGTGGGTCAGCTTTTTGCGTAAGGGCTGCAGTGATGGGTTTTTCTCCTGCACTCGCTGTTACGGACATGTTACTATACTGTTATTTACCTCCTCCGTGGAGAGGTATAAGCATGCAATAGGTAAGAAATTAGCCTCTGCATCAGACTGAGTCTCAGCCCCATGTCATAACTCCTGGATGTGCAGTCAGTGCTTTAATCCCTGCAAGCCTCAGCCCATTTCTCACAGGCTTGTGAGCTCCGAGTGAGGTAGCACCGCTCCCGTGACCAGCTCAGCTCCTGTCTGGTGCCTCACTCAAGGTCAACACCCAGAAAATGGGAGCTCCCATTACTGTTAATGACCAAGGACTGTCCCCTTGTTCTGGCCACACATCTCAAAATTAGACTCCTTGGGAATTAAGTGGGGCTGAGTTGTTCCATTTTGTGCTTAGAAGATGAGTTGTGTCGTTGCACACAAAAAAGAGCACAGTCCTCTGTGTGTGTGTATGTATGTGTATGTGTGTTTATATGTGTGCGCATGCATGTGAATGCATGGTTATTGTGTTTGGGGGTATGCGTGTATACGCACGTTTGTGTATATGCATATTTGTGCTTATGTGTGTGGATGTGCATGTGTGTGCATATGTGCATGTGTGTTTATCTCGTGTGGGTGTATATATGTGCATGTACGTGTGTGTATGTATGTGTGTATATCACGCGTGTGGGGGGGTGTGCATGTATGTGTGAATATGCATGTGTGTGTGTGTATGTGTGTGTGTGGCATGCCATGCTCTGTTAGAATCATCCAGAGGAAAAGGTCCTATGGCTTAGTCATATATTAATTAGCAATAATTTCATTTATAAGAAACAGAAAGCCTGACTCTGGGGCTCAAGTAGAGGGGCTTGCTATTCTCTCCCTAACAAGGAGTCAGAAGGTGGGCAGCAACCGTGTCAGAGGCAGCATCCTGCAGTGTCCTAGATTTCCCCCCAGGTCGTTGTTTCTGTTAAAAGATAAGTGCAGTGCTAAGTGCCAGGCATCATGTCACATCAGGCCAGGAGAATGGAGAAAGGGTGGCCTGAGAGGGTCTCTCCTCTCCTGTCAGAAAAGCAAATACAATACTATACTGTTTTGATTATTGTAGCCCTGTAGTACAAGCTGAAGTCAGGGAGTGTGGTACATTATTCTTAAAGAATAAAAGCATTATTCTTTTTTCTTAAGATTGCTTTGTCTCTTCGGGGTCTTTTGTGGTTCCATACAAATCTGATGATTTTTTTTGCTCTATTTCTTTAAAAAAATGCTGTTGGGATTTTCATGGGGAATGCATTAAATCTGCATATTGCTTTGGGTAATATGGCCATTTTAACTATGTTGATTCTTCCAATCCATGAACATGGAATATCTTTCCATTTCTTTGTGTCTTCTTCAATTTCTTTTAAACATGTCTTATAGTTTTCAGTGTATAGGTCCTTCACATCTTTGGTTGAGTTTATTCCTAGGTATTTTATTCTTTTTGTTGCAATAAAAGAAATTTTTTTAAATCTCTTTTTCTGAGGTTTCATTGTTAGTATATAGGAACACAGTGGATTTTTGTACGTTGACTTTGTAGCCAGCAACTTTACTGTATTTGTTTATTGTTTCTAATAGCTTTTTGATGGAATATTCAGGGTTTTCTATACACAGCATAGTAGTGGCAGAAAAACAGATACAAAGACCAATGGAATAGAATTAAAAACCCAGAAATAAACCCACATAAATATAGACAGATAATTTTCAACAAAGAGGCCAAAAACATACAACGGAGTAAAGACAGCCTCTTCAATAAGTGGTTCGGGGAGAATTGGAAAGCCACGTGCGAAAGAATGAAACTAGACTGCTATCTGTCACCATGTAGCAAAATTAACTCAAAATGGATCAAAGACCAAAACGTAAGACCTAAAACAATAAACTGCATGGAAGAAAACATAGGTACTAAACTTCTGGACCTTGGGTTCAAAGAGGATTTTTTGAATTTGACCTCAAAGGCAAGGGAAGTAAAAGATAAAATAAATGAATGGGGTTACATCAAACTAAAAAGCTTCTGCACAGTAAAAGAAACCATTGACAAAACAGTGAGGCATCCAACTGAATGGGAGAAGATATTTGTACAGAACGCCTCCTAAAAGAGGCTAATATCCAAAATATATAAAGAACTCATACAACTCAACAACAAAACAACAAACGATCCAATTAAAAAATGGGCAGAGGACCTGAATAGATTTTTCTGCAAAGAGCACATAGAGATGGCCAATACACACATGAAAAGATGCTCAACATCACTAATCACCAGAGAAATGCACATAAAAACCACGAGATATCACCTCACACCAGTCAGAACGGCTATCATCAACAAGACAAAAAATATAATAACAAGTGTTGGAGAGGCTGTGGAGAAAAAGGAACCCTCGTACACTTGGCAGGAATGCAGATTGGTGCAGCTGCTGTGGAAGGCAGTGTTGAGGTTCCTCAAAAAATTAAGAATAGAATCACCATATGACCCAGCAATCCCTCTCTGGGGTATATACCCAAAAAATCTGCAAACATTTATCTGTAAAGATATATGTGCTCCAGTGTTCATTGCAGCATTATTTACAGTAGCCAAGACATGGAAACAACCAAAGTGTCCTTCGATAGATGAATGGATAAAGAAGATGTTGTATATATACACAATGGAATACTATTCTGCCATAAGAAAAGATGAAATACTGCCGTTTTCAACAGCATGGATGGATCTTGAGCTTTTTATGCTAAGCAAAATAAGTCAGACAGAAAAAGTCGAGGACCATATGACTTCATTGATATGTGGGATATAAAACTGAAAGCAGCAAAGGAACAAGACAAAGAAACAAAAACTCATAGACACAGACAATAGTTTAGCTGTTACCAGAGGGTAAGGGAGGAGGGGAGTGGTAGAAGAGGGTAAAGGGGGTCAAATATATGGTGATGGATGGAGAACTGACTGGGTGGTGAGTACACAATGTGATATATACATGAGGTATTACAGAATTGTACACTTGAAACCTATGTAACTTTACTAACTATTGTCACCCCAATAAATTTAATTTGAATAAAAAGAAAGAAAATACAGATTTCCGTTGGTGTCTCATTAACCAGAACTGTAACAGTTTGGGGAAGCCACCTGCAGTGCTAAGGGGCTCAGGTGACTCCCACCCCCCACAGGGTCCGGCAGTGACCTGGTGACAGATGCTGTTCTTGCACCATCCACCCTACAGGAATCACTGTCAACACACCATTCCCCTGTCTCCCATCATGAGCTACAACTCAATATTGCCTCTTTCCCTTACTCATGATAAAACAAACAGGAGGAATGGCCTCCAGTTTGCTCAAACTTACATTAAAAAACGTGAGGCTTGTACAAGCCTAAGACTTTGGTATGAGGAACAAATTAGCATGTTTCCCCGAAAATAAGACCTAGCCGGACCATCAGCTCTAAAGTGTCTTTTGGAGCAAAAATTAATATAAGACCTGGTCTTATACTATAAGACCAGGTATAATGTAACGTAATGTAATATAATATATAATATAAGACTGGGTCTTATATTAATTTTTGCTCCAAAAGACACATTAGAGCTGATTGTCCAGCTAGGTCTTATTTTCGGGGAAACACGGTAGTGTGTGCCAAGCACTGTCACAGTTTGAGCCACTCAGAAGGGAAAATACAAACATGATCCCTGCTCTCCTGGAGCTTACAACCTAGAGGAAGAAACAGACAAGAAATGAGACAACTAGAGAAAATTATTAGACTGTGATAAAGCACTGCGCTTAATCAGTCATTGCTGAAATAACGCTGCCTAACAAACCACTCCAAAAGCCCAGGGACTTACCATCAGCAGGCATCTATTTCTCATTCACGGTCTTCAGGGCCACTGTGGTCCTTTTGGTCTCAGCTGGGCTTGGCCTTAGACTGCAGGTCAAGTTCAGGTTTGCACCGTGCGTCTCTCATCCTCCTTGGCCCAGCGGCACCTCAAACGAAAGTCTTCTCATGGTGAACAGCAGAAGTCCAAGAGGGCAGAGACGGTCATCTGAACACATGTACAGCTTCTGCTCACGGCACATTTGCGGAAGTCCATAGCCAAAACAAGTCACATGACCAAGCCCAACGTTAGAGCAGGGAGTATATAGGAAGAGGAGAGGAAGTATTTACCAAACAGTAATGGAGTCTATCACAAGAATTGAAAAGGGAATAACAGTAGTGGGGGTAGGGAGGCAGTTTTATGTAACATGGTTGGGAAAGGCCTCTTTGAGGGGAGTTGAGGGACACTGGAGCTGAGGGAAACAATCCACCCTGTGACGAGGGGAGAGCAGTGTACTTGGCAGAGACCCATAGATGCAAAGGTCCTGAGGCAGGAAAGAGCTTGGTGTTGTCATGGGGTAACAGTAGAACCCGTGCGCTTAGAATGTGGCGAGCAAGGAGGACACTGGGATGGCGGAAAGGGGAGAAGTAGACGAGGACAGGATCCTAAGGAATTAAGATTTGGGTTTTATTCAAGTACAATGGGTAGCCACTGAAGGATTGTAGGCAGTGGAGTGATGTAATCTGATTTATATTTTCCAAGGGTCCTTATAACTGCCCTGAGGAACGTGGATTAGAGATGATGGCATTGATTAAGATGGTGGCCACATCCATGGAGAGGGCAGATGGGTCAGCCATCCATGCGAGAAGTTCGATAGCCAGATATTATAATACCTTTTCTTGAGAAACCAAGGCGGATTTCTCTCCCACCAATGTGTTTGGTGTTTCATAAAATCTGAGAGCATCCCTGGGGTGCGTCCCATCTGTGAACACCATCTGTCACATGAACTAGGGGGACGGGAAGGCGGCAAGTCCTTGTATAACCTGGACGTGGAGGTGTATACCCTGGTGGAGACCTACCCTGCATTTGCAAGCTGTGGCTTTCACAGTCTTGGGAAAGAGACCACACTTAGGCAATGTCAGGGTCGGCCTTGGGGAGGGTTGATCAAATCCACATGTTGAGACAATGAAGTCTTCACTATGAGAAAACATGGAAACGTCTTGGGCGGAAAGCCCAGCCTCACAGCCGAGTGAGCCCAGGAGGTGACACACCAGACCACAGGTCATTCGCACAGCTGGGCTTAACATCCCATCCAGGAGGTTGATGAGGGCCATGTGGACACTCCTTGTAACTCACATGTCCTATTGCATTTGCGATATACGCTGCGTGGAGAAGCGATGACAGTGGAAGCCACAGGCCAACATGGAGGAGGGTTCATCCCTCAGTGTCCCCTGGCCCCGTGGCCCTGTGGAGCTGTGGCTCCCTCTTCTTCAGACCTGCTGACTCCCCGCTCCTTACTCCAGACGCATCAGCTTGGGAAAAACATCTGTACAGGTTTTCATCACGGTGTTGACCTTGGCCGTGCTCTCCGCCGGCCCACTGGGGCAGTGTAGGCACATCCCTTCGGAGTGTACCGAGCATGACCCCACAGGGATCTGTCCATTCCCGATTCCCATCAGGCTCTGAGCACTCGCTTTACTCTGGGACAAGGCTGCTCTTTCTGTCGGGAAACTTGGCGTGATGCTTCACAGACCTGTCAGCAGATAAAGCAAGACATATGCCAGCCACAGGAAGCTTGCGGGAAACACAGAAACCTCTTCAGATCACCATTGTACCGGCCTGTTCTCTATAGGAAGACACTTGGCAGGCATTCACAGGAGCCAGGTCCCAGACATGGAGACTTAATTAAGTGTGAGGAAGTCGTTGCTTTCCATGGCGGGTCCCTTCCTATCTTCTGGGTCTCTCAGCCCAGGTGTCACCTCCACCAAGAGGCCTTCCTTGACTACTCTGCCAAAGTCAGGACCCCTGTGTCACTTCCTTCCTATTACACCACCTTGTTTCCCCTTTGTGGTGCTCACAATAATCTTACTTAGTTGTATACCTGTTTATTATCTGTCTCTCCCATTTAGACTGTAAGCTTCATGAGGACTGAGATCTCCCCTTTCACTGGGTCCTGCCACACAGCGCAGGACCTGGCACTTGGGCATTTGATGGCTGCGTGGATAAATGAATGAAAAAATGGGAAAAAATGGGACACGCACAGAGGAAAACAGTAACCATTTTTTTTTTACTGATAATATCTTTCCCTATTTCAGAACTGACAGGCTTTCCCTGAAACCTTTCCAACTCGGTGCTGTGGTTGTAATAAATGACACATTTGGGAGCTGGAGTCTCCTCAGTCACAGTAAAGAGATGGAGAGAGCAGACAGGCCTATAATGAAGTTGTCGCTTATTCTCAAATCCATGCAGCCTATAACGTGGATGCAGGTGTGGTATCTCTCAGCCTGTACCAGCAAGGGCTTGAGAAAGAGAGCCAAGATCAGCAGGCAAGCAGGTCTTTCAAATGGAAGTTCGTGAGCATTTCCTCAGAATCCCAAAGAAGACTGAAGGCATAGAGTGATGACACTGACACAGGCATATCTGCGCAGAGGTGGAGTGGCTGGAATCGTTAATCCCACGGGAACTGTAAGAACAGAAGCTAGGCCCCTGGGTCCAACGAGAATGTTTTGGTTGATCATTCCTGTGGGACTCCATGAAACTATGTGCACAAGTTTCGTATACAATTACCAGGACAGGGATCGTAGTCTCCTCAAGAGTCTATGGGGTCCCAAACGGTTAAAGATTGGCTATTCATAGATCCTTTATGGGGAAGGGCATAGAGGTCATAAATCTCAAGAAACTAAGAGTGAAAATGTAGTTTACTTCTTGGTCACCAAGAGTCACCCTTCCCCTGGCCTTGCTGGTCATACTGAACAGCCCGAGTTGGAAGGAGGTGGTTTGATGCGGTTCGGTGTCAGCTAGGAACTGGTTGGGGTTCTGTGAATGGTGATTGAGGTACAGTGAGGGTGGGGGGGGCAGGTAGAATGTGACATTAGCTCATGGCACTTTTGCATGTTTTTACCTAGGTGCTGGGGTCCTCCGTATCCCACCTGCGTTTAGTTCTTCCAGGCACATTTCACTCCAGGTTACAGGCTCAGGATTCTTAGGACCACATCCCGACTTGGTGTTTTCAATGATTAAACAAAGAAGCCAAAAGCAAACAGATGTCAGGGTTTTGTAAAGAGCAGTAGACTACCTGCATCCGAGTCATCTGGGGAACACGCTAGAAATGCAGATCTGTAAACTCGAGCCTGGCCAATCCATCAGGATCTACAAGAGTGGGGTACAGGAGCCTACATTGTTAAGAGGTTTCCCATGTCATGCTGATGCAAAGCATCTCAAAATGTTTGCAAGCCCGTTTTAGACCCTAGCAAATGGAAACCAAATAGTCTTCGCTTACCAACTTCAGGTATTGATGGTTGCGGGGGGACGTCTTACCATTTGGGGATCGCAGTCTCCTCCTGCTTTTTCTTTCGGTCTCCCAAGGCTTCCCTTCCTATCAGTATTTCCTTTTGAAGTGGTAGGAAACAGGCCCAGAAGAATCTGAATTACATTCTCCAGTGCAAAGAGTTGGTGCAAAAAACTGGCTGGCCACAGTGGTTTACAAAGAGCTCAAAGCGTTTCTCCTGTGAATGTTTGGCTTTCACCCAACACCTCGATAGGACACATTCCTTTGAGGTTCAAAGATTTAAAGGAAAAGGTGTGAAGCTCAGTATTTTGCTGAGGACCTGGTCAGGTGACTTGAGAAAAGAACTCTCTGGGGCTCAGGCCAAAGTGTTCGCAGGATGGCTGTACGTCTGTGTGCTTTTCTGCCTTGATTTCCATCTCATGATAAGCGTCCGTGAGCATCTGGGATTTTGGAAGCTTGTTAAAATCCCATCCCGTTCTGAGAAAGTTTGGTCCATTCCCCAGTCCCATATCATACATTGCTGTTTTTCCTTCAGAGGGCATCTATAAGGAACTGGACAGTGCATTCATTTCAGTGCATTTCAATGATGCAGTGAGCTTCTGCAGCCAGTGGACTTGCACTGTATTCCCAGGGGTACATCTGTATTTTATAAAACCATTTCAAGTCTCTTTTCCAGTGCAGGGGGCATTACCGCACCACAGTCTTGATGCATGACATAATTTGCTTTCGCCTTTTCCCTTCATTCTTGAGCAGTTGGTCTGGTAGCTGCTCCTGGAATTTGTAACAGAGATGTCAACTGTGGAAGGTGATGACACCCTGATACTGTGTCGCCTTTCATCCGAACATTCTTTTTGGAAGCCTGAAGAATCACAATTGCTCTGCAGCCAAAACTTTTTTTTTTTTTTTTTTTAAGAAGAAGATAGATCTGTGGACTTTTGAAAGAAGGATTAGCATTTTAAAAATTAATAATACGCACAGCTTGGCTTTTCTCTTTTTCTGTGTATTCACACAGCCCTACTTTTTTAAAAGGATAGACGTCACCTGCATTTTCATTAGCCTGTGTCAGCTAAGGTTTTGCAACTTGGATTGAATGGAGCACTTCCTAGCTAGAAAACAGCCAGCTGAGGAAGAGACTACCATGATCCATTCCATAATGCACATACAACCCAGTAAAATCCATGCTGGGAGCAGAGTCTGCTTCCACCGTTTGGGAAACAAAATACAAGCCATGACATAAACGTTATAGAAGCAATTTATATCTTTGCATTTATGGATATTTCAGAGGGTCTGACAACTCCCTGGAATTCAGTGTAAAACTGTGAATGTATATGCAAACTTGAGTTTTAATAGGGAGTCTGTAACTCTCATCTGATTATCAAAGGGGTCTGTGACCCCAGAAAAGATTGATACAAATCAACAAACAAACAAAATATTGCCTTCCAGATCAAATGTGCCTATTTGCTGAACCTGAAAGCAGGTTGTGTCCTCCGTCAGAAGGATATTAATTCTGGAGACACTGGAGGGAAATATCTGAGATCAAGATTGTCCCAGATCACGTAAGGCGTATGGTTGTCTGGTTGGAGGATGGTGTAAGCGAGAGGAGTCGTCTGTTCTATTTTTTTAATACATGAAGCTTTCATTGAACATTTGGGTGCCAGGGTTTCTGCTAGGAACCAGAAAGCAAAGGTGAGCTGGCCTTAGCACTCTTTTTAACAGGCTCGCAATCTATGTTGAGAAGCAAGGCATTCCCCTGGGCTTCTAAAATTATGGCTCAAATATCTTTGCTCTGCCGTAGGAAAAATCTTCCAGAAGCACCTTGGGTTCAGCAGCAAGAAGCTCCGGTGCTAATGGGATGGAGTGGAGCAGCTCTTCCTGCTTTTGAAAACCCCGTGAGAGTTCAGAAAATATGAGCTCTCTCCCTCCCTCTGAAAAGCACACTCATCTTGCCTGTCTGCTCAATGCGCCTTCTCCCCATCAGGGGAGGAAATATAACAATTTCTGTTTCGAGAGATGAAATTGCTTGGCTGACTGTTGTGGCCCTGGGTGGGACGAACACAGACATCGCTAATGGAATGCGTAGCTGCATTTTTTTGTGGATCATTTCGAAAAGTATTTAAGTGGAGAACATTAGCACAGCTTGGGCAAATGCGCTTTGTGGGAAAATTAAATCCCTATATTTCTCCATTTCTGCAACTGCTCCCGAGTGCAGCTTTTAAAGAGGGCTTTGGCCAAGGCCAGAACCTTGCAAAACCGGAGCTGGCTCTGATGGCCCGTGGACTACACCCAACCAAAAACTCCACTGGTCACTGCTTTGTGGTCCTCGCCGCAGGCAGCCAATTTGTCAGAAACTCACGGCCTCTCTGACAGGCCACCTAGAAAGGACTGAGAGGGATGATTCAGTAGAAAGGCAGTGAACTGGGGCTGGAATGGGCTTTGGCCTCCCTCTTCATCCCTTCCTGCTTCTAGCCTACTTGGACCTAAGACTCTGCTACTAAAAACTGCCCGGCCCTCCCTCACTTTGAAAGTAAGCTGTCCTAGTTGACTTCTAGAAAAAGAGCGCCTTGTTCTGTGCCACCTGTGGACCGGTCCCAGCCCTTGACTACGAGGATGGAAACTAGGATGAGCAGAGTGACCAAGAGCAGCCAATCACAGACCAAGAGCTGATGGGTAAGCTGCTGGGACAAATTCTTCCAGGGCCCAGATGTTCCCAAATTTAGCTCCAAACCAGCAGCCTCTAAAACTCCTGTGCTCTACCTGCAAAGTCCTTCTTTGAAGGACAGGTTAAGTAAGTTGTGCTTTTCTGACATCTGGCCCCTATTGGAGGCTTAGGGGTGAAGTTACCAAAATTGAACCTCCAAGTCCCCAATTCTTTTTATTTCATTCAATGTTGTGAGCAAGGGGCCCACGTCACCAGGATCTGCTCATCTCACCGAGTTGAACCCTAAAGCATGCAGCATAAAGCAGAAGATACAAAGGGGATTTAGTAAAGCGTTGTTGACCCTAAGTCGTCCCACAAACCCATATGCTGCCACCTCCTCCGAGAAGTCTTCCCTGATCCTCCTTCCCTCCCTCACCTGCCACCCTCTGCCCCTGCCTGACAAAGCACTCCACACTGCCTTAGCGTGACTTACTCAAATGGGGTCCTCCTTTCTGTAGTCTCCCAGTGCCATGGGAGACACTCAATAACTGGCATGACCATTTTGGTGAATTATAAAGTCTATCCAGCCCTGACATTTGGGGCTGCTTTTCCCTTCAGTGATAATCACGCAGCTATCACGGACACCTCTATGGTCCAGGCACTGGACCATTAGGTCATACATACACCCCTTGCTACATACATCCCTCTGGAGGAAAATACTATCATTATTCTCCTTTACAGATGAGGAATCTGAGGCTCAAAGAGATTAAGGAGCTTTCGCCAAGACCATCAGCTATGCTAGTGCCAGAACTTGAACTTCAGCCAACTTAACTCCAGACTGAGCTATTGATCCCCAGGGGACATTACCTGTTCTCAGGTGTCCGTGACAGAGACTCCGACGGGGTGATCTTTCCCACCCTTAAGTTGAAAAAGAAACCCTACATACAAAGAAAAAGTAACGTATAGTGTTTAGCCCCCAGTGGATGTGAGGGCAGTGGGTGAAAGTTTGATGAGAAACAGCATGTGTACAGAGCCTCAAAGCATCACTCCACAAATTCTTTATTAACTACAAAGGGAGACATCATAACGTGACATTAGAGAAGCTGGCAGATATGACCTTAACCAAGGAATCAAAGCCAACATCATCAATATTGGGACAAAAGGACATCTTGTGTCCCCTGGTGTGGGGCACTGTGAAGGACTCAACATGACTCTGGTCTTTCTGCCCAAAATGCAAAAAAGTTGAATCCCATCATGAGGGATCATTTAGGAGGCTGCTACAAAAACCTGGCTTTATCAAGGTCAGGCACCACAAAGAAAGGCTGGGGAGCTGCTGCAGGTTAAAGGAGACTAACAATCCCAGATTAAAGGCAACTAAATGCAATGTGCGCTCGTGGCTTGTATCCTGGACCAGGGCCAGAGTAGCTGTATCCCATGTGACTGGGACAATGGATGAGATATTCTTAGGGACTCTGAATTAGGTGACAGTGTTGTGTCAATGCTACATTTTCTGGGTTTGATAACTGTGCTGTGATTACATAGGAGAATATTCTTAGCAAACGCACACTGGGGCGGTTAGGGTTACATGGGCATAATATCTCCAGCTAACTCAGAGGCTCTGAAAAACATGACATACACGCATCAACTATGTAGAAAGAATAGTAAAGCATGGGAGATGGATCTGGGTAAAGCATATGAGAGTTTCATGTACAATTCTTGCGACTTTTCTGTAATTTTCAAAATTACATCCAAATTAAAAGGTGCAAAAAAGTTTAGAGTAGTTATGGAAAATATAGGCCCTGGAATTGGACTAACTGGTTTTAAATCCTGGATCTGCCAAGTACGGGCTGTGTGACCTTGGGCAAGATACTCAACCTCTCCGTGTCTCAGTTTCCTTGCCTACATAATGGAGTACTTACTCCTAGGATTTTCTGATAATTAAATGAACGAATACAGGTCGATTAAAACCTAGTGCCTCATGAGGACTAACTAAGTGTCAGCTTAGATTATCAGTAGTTATGAAGGTCAGCGCTACCAATTTCTTTGGGGTTGTCCTGATATGCATGGACTTCTAGTTGGTCCAATGACCAGGGGTACAGTTCTAAAAACGAACAAGTGATTACTAGACTTGGAGGCATTTCATCAAATGCATGCTATCCTTAAAGGGCCTGAATGCAATGCAGTTAACAAGAATTAATGAGAAATTGGCAGCCTGATATTTTTGGCGCAGTCAACGCGTATGGAGTCTCATTGCTAATTAACTCTCTGCATTTTGCCCAGAGCAACGCAACCTGTAGCTTTGCCTCATTTATGTATTTATTTTTCTAAATGGCAGCTACCTGAAAGTTTCAGGAACCTGAGAAATATAACTAGAATGTTGAAAAAAGAAATGGGTTCTTCCCAAAGTACAACACCATAGGTCTTTTTAAAAAAGAAAACAAATGATGGTTAGCTTTTTGTGATACCACATTCATTTGTCTAAAACTCCACTTTTAAGTCAGAGAACTGCCATTCAATCAATAGAGATTGACTCATACCTACTAGTTGTAAGGTCTGTGAAAGACACTAATGGGGACGTGAAGGTAAATAAGATACGGACCTGTTCTCAGGTGTCACAGCAGAAGACCTGCTAGTCTGGAGCAAAGTGACCAGAGTGAGAGAGTAGAGTGGGAGGAGGGTGCAACAGTGGCCAGGACCAGATTTCGGGGGCCTCAGAGGCCATAGGAAAGAATCTCTGGGCTCGGTTCTAAGTGCCACAGGAATCCACTGGCGGGTGTTATGCATAGGCCTGGCATTGATTGATTGACTTTAAAAAATATATATTCTAGCAGTTGAGTAGGCCAAGGCCAAAGCAGGAAGATCAGAGAAGAAGCCGTTGTAGTTCGTCAGGGGAGAGACGACGGTGCTGGACAAGAGTGGGAACAGTGGAGAGACACCAGTTCCCAGGCGGCATTTATTTTGGAGGCAGAGGCGTCAGGACTTGCCAAGGAGATCAGGTTGGGCTGGAGTGAGAGAGATAGGCAGGAGCCAAGAACGATCCTATTTTTGAGAGAAGGATGGGATTTGAACATGGAGGTGGCGGCGGGAAGGAGGATATTCTAGGCAGAAAAGTGTGAGCAGAAACACATGAGGTGAGCAAATGGAGCCCATGTCCAGGACAGCAGGAGTAACGGGACCCTTTCTGGAGAACGAGGTGCCAAAAGGAAAGAGATGTGGTTGGAGCAAGGGTAGAAAATGCCAGACCGAAGAAAATGAATTTCTCTTCTGCAGGCAAGATGGCACTAGCAGAGGGCTCTGAGCAGACTAGCAAACTCCCAGCAGGCCCCCATGGTTAGCACGAGTCCACCACCTTCCTAATGATCCCTTCTTATACTCAACGACTATTTTGCATCTAGCATAAATCTCTCTATTGGTTCCGTGGGAAACACCCATACCCACACACTGCCTACCTGACTGATTTTTCAGATGGCCTCAGTTCCCTTTTAAGGCTGTTGGTGGCCCAGACTATTTACCAGACTACTGGCAATTCCATGCATTCAAATCGCAAACTCCAACTTCTGCAAAGAAAAGATCTTTATGTTCCCCAGTGGTGATGTTTCCTCCCGGTTTCTCTGCAGAGTGTTCTGTCTGCGCTTGCATGCAGAGCCTCCGCGAGCACATCTGCTCGAGGCCACGCCTGAGAATTCCCAGGAAAAGCAGGGTTTTGTTGTAAAAGGCCTGGCAGCCCCAGCTTGTTCCCAAGGATGCCTCACAGATACCGCGTGGGAGTGAAATTGTCACCACGCAGGCACCCGCCCTGACAGTGCGGCCAACTAGTTTGAGAAGTCCAACGCCAGAGGAAGCCGGCAGTGCTGAGCCAATAAGAGAAGCCTCAGGCTCTTTGTCCTGTTGCTGAGATGACCTGGTTGGGGCTTCTGTGGGTGGTTCCGGTCCCTCAGGAAATATTTGAAATAGTGGATGCGAAAGGCCTTTGTAACTGTGGTGAGAAATGAAAGGTGAGAGGCTGTTCTCATCACTTGTTGAGTTAGAGGTCTAACACTCTACTCTGCCTCACAACCTCCCAAGTATGTTGGGAGGTTAAGGCAGGCAAGGATTACAGTCACACAGACCTGGGTTTGAGTCAAGCCTGTACCAACTAGAAGCTATGAGACATTGAACTTCACCTCTCTGAGTCTTCAGTTACCTTACCTATACAATGGCGTACTAACAATTACTTTGGGAGTTGTTGGGATCATTTGATAAAATGATTGGTATATGGTTTTTAATCTCATACGCTCTCATGAAAGCTTTAAAAATTCCCCTGTCTTTTAACCATGTCGAAGGCAGTTTTCTACAGTAAGCCATTCCATGGACAATGAAGCTAAGGGGGCTGTAGAAATTTAAAGAAGAGACATCGGTGTATTGGAATCATCAGGAAGGTATCACAGAGACCAGAAATTCTAGCTGAGTTTCGTGCCACAAGAAGTATGTCAACAGGGCTTTGTAGTTGTCTCCTGTAGAACTGAATACAACACATTCTAACCGACATATGCCTGACTCTAAAGAACGGGGGCCATGTTGGATTCTTCCCTGTAGTGGTTCCAGTGCTTCGCAAAGTGAAAAGCACCCAGAAATGGATAAATAAATATCAGGTGGATAGATGGATAGATGGATGGATGGGTGGTGGATGGGTGGTGGATGGGTGGCTGGGTGGACGGATGGATATGTGGATGGATGGATGGATAGATGGATATGTGGGTGGATGGATGGGTGGATGGATGAGTAGATCTAAAGAGATAAATTTTAAGGGGATCACATCCTAGAGAAGAGAAAAGCAGTGCAAATGTATGGAGGTGGAGATCAGGTGGAGCATGACCTTGTTTTGGCTGATAATGAGCTCGTGATACTTGGAGCAGGAGACGTGTGCTAGGAAAGTAAGTGCCAAGACATTAGAACAAACTCAGGGCCTCTGTAGGCTGGGAAGAGAATGCTTACGTGATATAGAAGTCCATCGGGGTGTCTCCTGCGAGCGAGTATCAAACGAAGGAAGAGATATTAGAAGAGTTGGTCTTACAGCAGCATGAAAAAAGGCCTAGATGGGACAGAAACATGAGAGCAAAACCAGTTAGAGGTTACCACAGGGCAACAGAGGGTGCAGGAAATAGAAATGACTTGGGAGTCCATGGGCCCAGGTTCAAATCCTGGCTGGGCTGTGTGATATTAGACAAGTTGCCTAACATCTCAGAGTCTTGTTTCCTCAAAATGTCTGACTTACAGTCCTGTTCCCTTCTCCTTGCAATTAAAATTGCTTCGAGACTATCTTTTAAATAATAATAATAACACCTAATACTGAGTGCTTATTTTGTGGGAGACCCTACGTTAGGGCTCTGCAGGCATTGTCTGCTTTCTCTAACTTCATAGTTATAATTCTGGGAAATAATGTTATTATCCCCATTTGATAGATGGAGAAATTGAGATTTAGGGACGTTCAGTGACTTCAGCAATCTCTTTCAGCTGTTGGGAGATGCAGAGTTTAAACCTGTATAGGCCCGATGCCTGAACTTTCACTCGTTATTTTAAACTTTTGCTGAAGCATATGTTTGTGACAAGTAGCCTTCTAAAATGACCCTTGTGAGTCCTCTCTCCTGGTACTCACACACCCTGTGTAGTCCCCTCCCCTTGAATTTGGACTGGACCTACTGACTGGCTTCTAATGAACAGAATATGACAAGTGATAAGATGTCACTTCCATGGTTAGATTGCCAATGACAGTGACTTCCACCTTGCTAGCACTCTCTCTACTTCCTTCTTGGCTGGTACACTTTGGTGAAGCAAGCCGCCATGTTGGAGAGCTTCATGTGACAAGGAACTGAGGGTGGCCTCTGGTTTACAGCCAGCGAGCAACTGAGGAACGGAATCCTGCCTACGCCCACATGGAAGCAGAGCTTCCCCGATTGAGCCTGGAGATGAGACTGCAGCCCCAGCTGACGTCTTGCTTCAGAGGCCCTGATGCAGAGGGCCCAGTGCAGCTCTGCCTGCATTTCTGCCCTATAGAAACCAGGAGATAATAACTATTGTCGTTTTAAGCACCTCTATTTTGGGGTAATTTGTTATGCAAGAGAGAACCAATACAACATACATAGAGAAAAGTTCATAAACACACCTGTACAGCCCAGTGAATTTTCACCAAGGAAGCACACGGGGGTAAGCAGCACTGGAATCGTTGATAATCAGAGCAATCAAGAGAGAGAACGTCACCGGCACCCCAGATGCCATGCTCATACACCACCTCACAGTCTCCACCCCCCTCTACCCCAAGGAAATGTCTCTCTTGACATACAGTATCCTAGGTTAATTTTGCCTGATAGTGAACTTTATATCAATGGAATCATGTGGAATCTTCCCCGTCTGACTTCCCCCGTGGAGCCCAGCTTCTTAATCACTCCTTCAATTTCCTCATCAACAGAAGATGTGAACTTCATTATTAATCTTATGATTTTCATCCATCCCATGTAACTAATTCTCTGTATTTTGTCCAGCCAATATGACTAATCCAGTGTATGTGTTCTGCATAACAAATTACCCCCAAAACATAGCTGGAAAAAAGTTCAGTTTTTCCTGGCTATGAAGATGCGGTGCAAATACTTCTTATAAACCATTTAAAGAACTTGAACTACCTGAAAGGGATCTTCTATTCTTGTCTTTTTCTTCCCACAGTTCACTAGGAGACCCTGGATAAGTCACTTCACTTTTCTGGGCCAGTGTTTCCTCTTGTGTACAATCAGGGAGAGTGACCTAATTTTAAGTTCCAACTGCGGAGTCCTAAACTTATAAAAACTTGTAGCCCAGGTCATGACGGATCCCATGATGTCAGCCTGTTGCTCAAACATGTTGACAGATTTAAGTGATTTTCAAAATTTGGTTTAATTCATCCCAAGGACACTTGTGGTGGAGAGAGAGTATGAAATGAAATAAATAATAAATAGGATGTGAATTCCAAAAAGGTTGGGAATCATGGGCCTGGGGAAAAAAATGGCTTGGCTTTTTCAAGTGGAAAATGAGGCCGATGAAGATAAATTGCAATGATAATTGCCTAGTTTTAATCAGTGGCAAATTATGGGTAAGTGGGTAACCGGGCAGTTAGTCCCAGAAAAAGCTATTTGCTCTGTGATATTAGATACAGATTTGAAAATTCAGCCTTGACTAAAAACACTTTAACTTCCATAAGCAATTTCTTTCCACATCTGTACACGTAAATACTTGCAGTTGGTTATTCAGAGTTTGTACAGCCCTGTGTATGCTTGTACCTACACCAAGAAACTGTACTACTTACTGGTAGAATAGGGGAGTGAGAGCTCAGGTGATTATTTTGTCCTGAACTTGTGACATCTATTGTGGTCGCCTTGTAGCTGAATTTGTCTAAAAGTTCTATGATAGCTTTCTACTTACAGCCGATCAAAGTTACAATCATAGAATTTACACACCTTATTTACCAAATCACTTTTTTAAAAATCAAACCAAATGAAAAGCATTATCCAAACTCATAATTCTGATGTACAGTAGTCCCCTCCCTGCCCTTATCCACAGTTTCACTTTCTGCGGATTTGGTTACCTGCGGTCAACTGTGGTCCAAAAACGTTAAACGGAAAATTCCAGAAATAAAGAGTTCATAAGTTTTAACTTGTGAGCCATTTTGAGTAGCAGGATGCCGTCCCGCTCCTTCCCACACAAGACATGAATCCTCCCTTTGTCCAGCGTCTCCATGCTGTAGACACTCCCCACTTGTTTGTCACTTAGTAGCCATCTCAGTTATCAGATCCACTGTCCCTGTATAGCAGTGCTTGTGTTCAAGTCACCCTTATTTTGCTTAATAATGCCATGTTCACATAATTTTTATTACAGTATATGGTTATAATTGTTCTATTTTAGTATTAGTTATTGTTGTTAATCTCTTACTGTGCATAATTTATAAATTAAACTTTATCATAGGTATATATGTATAGGAGAAAACATAGCATATATAGGGTTTGGTATTATCCACAGTTTCAGGCATCCACTGAGGGTCTTGAAATGTACCCCTCGCAGATAAAGTGGGGTGGGGAGGCATTGTACTTGATTTGACCTTGTTCATGTTCATAGACTTCATCATGAAGCGTCCTCGCTTCCATTCTCTGTGCCTTGGTCACATGGGATTCCCATAAGTTCTTATGTTTAGACAAAACAATTTATGCTTCTAAGCCTTTCGGACATGTGATTGGCCACTTCTAAAAGCTTCTTTCAAGAGGCAGCCCCTGCCCACCCTACCTAGTAGCTTCTCTCCATTCTTCTCTGCTACTGCATCCTAATGACGTGCCATCATTCTCTATTCATTTTTGTTTTGTTTAAAAGTAAGATTTTTATTAAGGTATAATTCATATGCCATAAAAGTCATTCTTTTAAAGTATACAAATCAGTGGTTTCTAGTGTATTCGTATGGCTGGGCAGTCATCCCCATTATCTAATTCCAGACCATCTTCAGGACCAAAAAGAAACCCGGTACCCACCGGCAGTCACTCCCATTCTCCCTTCCTACAAGCCCCTGGAAACCACTTATATACTCTCTGTATCTATGGATTTTTCCGTTCTGGACATTTCAGATAAATGGAATCCTGCAACATGTGGCCTTTTGTATCTGGCGTCTTTCAGTCAGCAAAATGCTTCCAAGGTTCATCCATATTGTAGCAGGTGTCAGAATTTCGTTCCTTTTTGAAGCTGAATAAATTCCATTGTATGGATATGCCACGTTTTTTATGTGGATGTATCGCTTTTTGTTTATCCATTTATCAGCTGATGGACAATTGCGTTGTTTCCACTTGGGGGCTGTTATGATTAATGCTGCTGTGAGCATTCACGTGCAGATGTTTGTGTGACATTCATTTTCTTCATTTAATTCACTTGTCTTTACAAGCACGATGACATGTCCGTGAGGGCCACTCCCCCATCTGTCTCATTCACCAATGTTTCCCCCAAGGCCCGCACAGTGTCTGGCAACTAAACATGCGGTAAACGACTACACAAGTAACAAAACACGGAAGCAGATAGCATTATAGAACATATTTTAAAAATCCATTGTATTGTCATAATACGTTTCATATAAAACATACAGCCCTTGCATCCAATAAAATGTACACACTTAGTGCAATTTCATAAGGTTTGACAAACGTCTGTACCTGTATAACCATGGCCACAATCAAGATATAAAACACTTATATAATGTTAAAATATTCTCCTATGCCCTTCCCAGGCTAGAGTCAGCCCCCAAACCCAGCCCCAGGCAAATATTGAACTGCTTTCTAACACCATAGACTACAAATGTCTTTGCTAGAATTTCATCTAAGTAGAAGAATATAGTATGCATTCTTTGGTGTCTCAAATCTTGTTCTTAGCATGTTGTGGAGATTTATTCCTATTGTTGCATATATCAGTCATGTGTCCCTTTTTGTTACTGAGTAATACTCCTTTGTAAGTATATACCACAATTTATTTATCCATTCCACTGGTAAAGGACGTTAGGATCGTTCCCAGCTTGGGGTTTTTACAAATAAGGCCGGTATGAACATACATGTGTGAGTTTTTGTATGGACATGTTTTTATTTCTCTTGGGTATATACCCAGAGGGGGAATTGCTGGGGAAATGGAAAATGTTATTTCACTTTATAGAAGCTGCCCGACTTCTGCCCAAAATAGTGACCTTGTTTTACATTCCTCCAGCAATGTATGAACTTTTAGTAGCTCCACATCCTCACATTGTAAGACATGTGATTGAAAAATACGGTGAATTTTAAATTAAAAAAATTTATTACAGTATAAGACACATTGCCATCGATTCCCCTCAAAGTATTCCCCCTCGCTTCAGACACACTTATCCCATCATTCTTGCCACTTTCTGAAGCAGTTCTGGAAGTCCTCTTTCTTTCGTGAGTGTATTTACTTCATCCTCCATCAAGACAACATTCCGTGTCACACATCACTTCCTGTACAGCAATTTCTGTCAAATAAAAACATTATGGTGGGCCACCCCGGTGGCTCACGCGGTTGGAGCTCCATGCTCCTAACCCCGAAGGCTGCCGGTTCGATTCCCACATGGGCCAGTGGGTTCTCAACCACAAGGTTGCCAGTTCAATTCCTCGAGTCCCGCAAGGGATGGTGGGCTCCGCCCCCTGCAACTAAGATTGAACACAGCACCTTGAGCTGAGCTGCCGATGAGCTCCCAAATAGCTCAGTTGGTTGGAGCGCATCCTCTCAATCACAAGATTGCCAGTTCGACTCCCGCAAGGGATGGTGGGCTGTGCCCTCTGCAACTAGCAATGGCAACTAGACCTGGAGCTGAACGGCACCCTCCACAACTAAGATTGAAAGGACATCAACTTGACTTGGAATAAAGTCCTGGAAGTACACACTGTTCCCCAATAAAGTCCTGTTCCCCTTCCCCAATAAAATCTTTAAAAAAACCCAAAACATTATGGTGTGTCCTCATCCACCTTATTCACTAGATCTGGCATCATGTGACTTCTGGCTCTTCCCCAAAGTCAAAATGACCATGAAAGGAAAGCGTTTTGAATCAGTTCAGGACATCAAGGCAACCACAACAGCGCAACTGAAGACACTCACAAAAGAGCACTTCCAGAACTGCTTCAGAAAGTGGCAAGAATGATGAGACAAGTGTGTTCGAAGAGAGGGGGAGCATTTGAAGGGGGATTAATGGCAAGGTGTCTTTTACTGTAATACATTTTTTAAACTTTAAACATTCACTGTATTTTTTTATCACACCTCATATGTTATCAGTCTTAAAATTATAGTCATCTGAGGAGGTATGTATTGGTATCTCTTCGTAGTTTTCCTTTGAATCTTTTGATGGCTTGATATTGGGCATCTTTCCATGTGTTTTCTGCACTTTGATGAAATGTCTATTCAAACCTTTACCCATGATTTTTTTGAGTTGTTTCTCTTATTGAGTTATAAGAGTTCTTTCTGCATCCTGGATATAAGTCCTTTGTCAGCAAATGATGGCAAATATTTTCTCACAGTCTTTGGCTTGCTTTTTCATTTTCCTAATGGTCTTTCAAAAAGCAATTATGGTAAGTCCAATTAATATTTTTCTTTATGGATTATGCTTGTGGTGTCATAATTAAGAAATTTTTGCCTACACCAATATCATAAAGAATTTCTTCCTATGTGTTCTTCTTGAAGTTTTATAGTTTTAGCTTCTAAGTGAGTTAATATTTTTGCATTATATAAAGTAAGGGTTGAAGCTCACTCATCTCGACCCAACTGGTCCAGCATTATATATTGAAAAGACTATCCTGTTCCCATTTAATTCCTTGGCTTCTTGTTGAAAATCAATTGACCATACATGTGTGGATCTATTTTTGAACTCTCATTCTGTCTCATTGATCTATATGTCTATCCTAATGTCAATACCGTGCTATCTGGATTACTGTAGATTTGTGGTGAGACTTCAAATCTGGTAATGTAAGTCCTCCACTGAGGTCTTTTTAAGACTTGTTTATGCTATTCTAGGTCCTTTGCATTTCTTTTTAAATTAAATTTATTGGAGTGACTTTGGTTAGTAAAATTATATAGGTTTCAAGTGCCCAATTCTATAATACATTATCAATATATTACATTGTGTGTTCGTCACCCAATGTCAATACCATATAAATGTTGAAAAATCTTATTGATTTCCACAGAGAATCCTGATAGGATTTTCATTGCTATTGCATTGAATGGACAGACCAATTTGGGGAGAATTGACATGTTTAAAATATTGAGACTTTCAGTCCATGAACATGATATATATAGCTCAGGGTTTTTTTAAGGTCTTCCTTAATTTTTTCCAACAATGTTTTATAGTTTTCAGTATTCACATCTTATATACATTTTGATGTATTTATCTCTAGGCAGTTTATGTTTTTATGCTATTGTAAATATTATTTTTTAAATTTAATTTCTAATTGTTAGCCTTTCGAAATGCAATTGTATCCTGATATCTTGCTTGACTTATTTTTTATTTATAGTAGCTTTTCCTTTTAATTTTTACGTAGGTGATCATGTCATCTGAAAATAGTTTTATTTCTTTTCCAATCTATATACCTTTATTTCATTTTCTTGACTTACTGCGCTTCCCAGAACATTTTGTATGATGTCAAATAAGAATGATGAGAGTGGACATCCTTTTCTTATTCCTGATCAAGGGGAAAAACATTCAGGCTTACACTCTTAAATACAATGTTACCTGCATGTTTTTTGTAGATATCCTTTATCAATTTGAAGAAATTTCCATTCTAGTCCTACTTTACTAAGAGTTTTAAATCATGAAAGTATATTGATAATGTCAAATATATTTTCTGCATTAGTTGAGGTGATCTTATAGTTTTCATCTTTATTCTGTTCATAAGATCAATTACACTGATTGATTTTCAAATTTTAAACCATCTTGGCATTCCTGGGATAAATCTCATTTAGCCATAGTGTGTTGCTCCTTATCTATATTGCAGGGTTTTACTTACTCAAATCATGTTAAGAATTTTTGGGTCTGTACGCCTGTAGTTTTCTTAGAATATCTTTGTCTAGTTTTAATGTCAAAGTGATTCTGACCTCATAAAATGAATTGGGAAAGGCTCCCCCTGTATTTTCTGAAAGAATTTGTATAGAATTGGTTAATTTCTTTCCAAAATGATTGATAATATTCCTGAGTGAAGCTATCTGGGTATAAAGGTTTATTTATAGTAAGGTTTTTAATACAAATTTAATTTTTTATATATATATAGACTCTTCATACTTACTACTTTTGGTATCAGCTTTACTTGTGTCTTTCAAGAAATTTGTGTGTTTCAATTAAATTTTTAAATTTATTGGCAAAAAGTTTTTCAGTTTTTTTCTTTAATATTTTTCAATGTCTATAGAATCTCTAGTGATGTAGAATTTAGTGATGTCCCTATTGCATTTTAAATATTGGTAATTTGTGTCTCTTCTCTTTGTTTCTCAATCAATTTAGCTAATAGTTTATTAATTTGTTGATTTTTTTTAAAAGTTTGGTTTCATTGATTTTTCTTAATGCTTATTCATTTTTCTGTTTCATTGATGTCTGCTCATAACTGTATTATTTTTTTCTTCTATTCATTTTGGGTCGAATTTTCTCTTCTTTAGATGCTTAATGGAACTCTTAGATCATTGAATTTGAGCTTTTTTATAGCATTTAAAGCTATAAATTCCTAAATTTTATATGTTATGCTTTAATTTTAGTTTATTTCAAAATATTTTCTAATTTCCCATATGATTTGTTTTTTGACCCACGGATTATTTAAAAGTATGTTCCCTAGTTTCCAATTATCTGGGAAATTTCCAGTTATTGTTTCCTAATTTAATTCTATTGTGCTGAAAGAACCTGGACTACATGATTTAAAATCTTTTAAATTGATGGGAAGCCCAGTTTTGGGGCCCAGCATATGATTTATCTTGGTGAATATTACACATGAACTTGAAATGAATGTATACACTGCTGTTCTTTGTTGGAGAAGTCTATAAATGTCACTTAGTTCAAATTGGTTAAAAGTGTTGCTCATGTTTTCTATATATTTACTGATTTTCTGTCTACTTCTCCTATTGATTATTGAAAGAAGAGTGGTGGAGTTTCTGAAGATATTTGTGGATATGTGGCTTTCTGCTTTCAGTTCTGTCAGTTTTTGTTTCATAAAGATCCATTCTGAAGCTCTGTTGTTTAGGATTGTTATGGCATCTTGATAATTTGACACCTGCATTATTACATAATATTTCTCTTTATCCCTGTTAGCGTTCCTTGTTCAGAAATCTATTTTGTTGATATCAACATAGCCACCTTTGGCTTTCTTACGATTGTTATTTATATGCTGTACCTCTTTCCTGCCTTTGACTTTCAATCAATTTGTGTCTTCATATCTAAAGATTTCTTGTACATATATATATATAGTTGGGTCTTGCTTTCGAATTGTAATGTTTAGATCACTTGCATTTATTATACACGTGTGCCTAAATCTACCACCTTGCTATTTGTTTTCTCTTTGCCCTACCTGTCTTTTGTTCTTTTTCCCTCATCTTCTTTTGATAATTTCAGTACATCTCTTTTTTTCTCCATTATTGATTGACTAGCTATATTTTATTTTTTTAGGCATCACTGCATGGTTTACCTTATATATATTTCAGTTATCACAGCTTAACATCAAATGATGTATTATCACTTGATGCACTTTACCAAAACATACTTCTACCTTTTCTTTCCCATTTTTATGCTATTTTTATCATAGATTTTACTTCTATATATGATACCTTGGTATTGTTTTCACTTTAAACAGGCAAATTATCTTTTAAAGAAATTTAAAGTGAGAAATACTTATTTTTTATTTACCTACCTATTTATCATTTCCAGTGCTCTTCATTCATTGGTAATTCATTTCATTTCCCTTGTGAAGGACTTTCAGTGACAAATTCAACTTTTGTCTGAAAAAGCCTTCATTTCCGAAATACATTTTATACTGGCTCTAGATTACTACATTAAGTGTTTATTTTTCTTTCAGCACTTTAAAAATGTGATTGCATTTCCTTCTACATTACACAGTTTTTGACAAGAAGATTCTTGTCATTTTTATCTTTGTTCCTCTGAATTTAACGTCATTTTTCCCTTCTGCTTCTAAGATTATTCCCTTTGATGTTGGTTTTCAGTAATTTGATTCTGATGTGCTTTGGTATGGTTTTCTTTGTGTGTATTCTTTGGGTTCATTAAATTTCTTGGATCTGTGGTTTATAGTTTTTATCAAATTTGGAAAATTTTCTGTCTATTTCTTCAAATATTTTATTCTTCAGTATTTAATTTGTTGCTAGTCCTATCCAGTGAATTTATAATTTCAGATATTGTACTTTTCATCTCTAGAAATTGTACTGGGTCTCTTGAAATCTTCGATTTCTATTATATTGAGATTTTCCTTTAAATACTTGACAATAGTTAAAATACTTTTTTTAAAACCTCCTTCTCTGCTAATTCCACCACCTCTATCATTTCTGAACCTATTTCTTTAATCTTGTAATTTTTTACTTGTTATGGCACCTGCTTTTTCTGCTTCTGCGCCTGTCATGTAATTTTTTATGGTGTTGGACATGTAAATTTTAAATTGTGTTGTCTTCCCTTGGAGGATGCTGGCCTCTGTTCTTGGGGGGCAGTTCACTTACTCGCAAGTCAGTTCATGCTTTCAAGGCTTGTTTTTAAGCTTTGTTAGGGTGGGGCATTTACTAAACTACTTCTAGGTGTGGCCTTTCCAGGGTCTCGACTGAATGACCCAAGTAATTACTGAGTCCCCAGTGCTGTTTGGAAGCCTGTGTGAGTTCTGGGAACCATCCAGCTCACTGCTCACAGGTTGGTCTTCACCTGCCTCATGGAGATGCATCCTTTACACACACATCTCTGTTTTTGGCAAGGACTCCAGGGGATCCCATCCAGATTTCTGGAGCTCTTTTCCTACAAAACCACATCCTTTCCAGAACTCAGCCCTCAGATTTCCTGAACTCACATTTCTGTCTCCTCAAATCAGCGAGTCCTCTGAATTCTGCGTGGGAACCCCCTTCCTTCCCCACTGTCTGCAATATGCCTCCAAGCAGAAAGTCAGGACCCTCATAAGGCTTGCCTTATTTGTTTCCTTTCTCTCAGGGGTCACAGAGCTGATCTGTCTGTGGTCCAATGTCTAAAAAATGTTGTTTCATCTATCATGTGCAGTTTTCCAGTTATTGATCAGGAGGGCAAATCTGCTCCCTGCTTTCCCATTAAGGACTGGAAGCAGAAATCTTTTATAGAACACATTTTCAACCTGAGTCAAATCTGATTATTTTATCCCTAACCCTGACCCATGAATAATTTATTCCAACTGTAATCTTATGTATAGATTTGGCCAGAATATTATTGTTATTATCATTGCTGCTGTTATTGAAATCATAAAAGAATAATAACTATCAGTTTTTCAATGTTTATTGTCAGTTATGGTGCTAAGCATTTTACAACTCTTCTTTTTATTATCACTATCTTAAAGTTGAGAAAACAGTAAGGGCAGAGTCAGGATTCAAACTCAAATACTATTCTTTTGTGACCATCCCCACTGTCTGACACTTACCAAATCTTTGTGGGAATGAGGAAGGGGCGAGGGTCTATGTGATTTGGTGGACGGAAGCCCTATACCAATTTCCCAAATTAAAATGGAATGAAAGGGATACAGTTCCAGTTCAAAATGTCTGAATCATAATTGCTGAGAGATTATGATATGTCTTTTATTTCTGTTCTCAAGGGATTCTTATATACAAACAGATCTAAGAATCACTACTCTTCTGGAACTCTCATGTCAGTCTTATCGTTAACTGCTTCCAAATGATCAAGAATCCGCTTTCTTTACCTTGCATACCCGCCACTCATCGCTACTACACAATTCCAACATCAAATAGTTGAACTCTAAGACCGGAACCATCCTCCCTCCCACCAAATCAGAGAATAAAGAGGAATTTCAACCATAAAAATCTGTTTCATGCTCAAAAACAAAACGTGTCCTAGCAGTTACCTACCTGTTCTTTGTCATTTGCATTTAAATATAGTGACTTGTTTGTTAGAAAAAAACCCAGCAGTCAGCAGCTTTTCAATTAGCCTCTGGTGCCACCTGCTTTGAATCATAAAGCTTCCAACTCCAAAGTCAAGCTTATATCAAAACATAACGTTTTAAACTTTGGGTTGCGGCACTTGAACCTAAAGACCTCAATTCCTATGTTTTTCAAATTAGTGGGTTAGATATTTGAAGGCTCTTCAAGCTCTACCCTTTTATTACTTAAAACATTAGCTTTTATAAATAGCAAAAATACTTATCAGTGTTCTTGCTTTGCTGTTGAGCTATTTTAAAGGGATTGCATTTTTTAAATTATGCTGTCTGGAATGAACATTGCAAGTCAAGAGAATGTGCAGTAAGCAGTGTTTCCTGGTGGCCCCGAATGGCAAAAATGCATCAGGAGGCACCCTTTCCACTCCGGAAATGCATGTTTGGGCTCTTTGAAGTGTACCGCGTGGCTTACAAAATTTGGTTTGTCACAGTAAAGAAGACTTATTGATCAAGGTGTAAGCAAACAATCAAAGGAAATGCTGAGTGTTTGTCTTTTTAAAAAATTCATCTCCAAGTCAAAACCAACCAGAATGTCTTCTATTGAGAATGGCCAAGCGAAGGAAAAAAAAAAAAAAAATGGAGATTTTTATCTGTGTTCAGAAGTGCCCGGTCTCCTTTATATTCAAATAGGAGTGTTTGGGTTATAAGATACTATTAATTGTTGAGTGGCTCTTACTTAAAGTGTATCATGGAGGGTATTTAATTACAGAGAGACATGCAGCGTTTTAAAGCCTCAACCTGGATTTTATTACCAAGGATGTGAAAGACAGTAACTGAACTTAGTATGTGTCATTTTGTCCCTGGCTCCCTTAGGCAGCCCTAGCCAGCTGTGCAGTCCAAGTTATTTGCATTTATTTGATCAGAAAATGATCATTGTGTACTATAAAAGCATCACTCATTTCCTATTACCATTGATCTCCCGAGAGTTTCACTCAGATCTTGCCAGGAATTTTAAATGGCAGGTGGCGGGTCTATATTTTTCTGTGATTAATTATATGGTCCAAATTCAGTGATTACAGCTCGTTAAAGAGAGCAGATTTCCCGTTAATGAAGGCTTAGTGCCCGAACCGAAGGTTCAGAAGCTACAGACCTAGAAATAAGGCGGACACTGGATTGTAAAAGAGGAGTTCTTGCCCACAAGCCTCCCCGGAGGAACTCGCGGGGCCCCCTTTGGCTCCTGTTGGAACACAACCTATCAAGGGCTAGTTGGCTTCAATATTGCATGGTTGGCAGTCTGTTTACTATAAGGGCCTTATAGCCCAATGTGATTGTGAAGATTCGGACCTAATTTTTGACGCTTGTTCAATCCTAACAAACTTGTTAGAGGCTGTCTGAAACACTCAGTCTGAAAACCAAGTGTGAAATGATGACATGACATTACCTAAACAGTTGCATATAAACCCTGGAAACTGATCTCGTATCTGAAACAAATTCCTATTCATGTTTGAAGGCTCAATTCGGTCTCCTCCCCATTCCTATAAGGGCCTCTTTGCCCTTTGCTCCTCAGACTGCCTCCAAATGACCTCCTGGAGGCAGTCTCATTCATTCCTAATCCTTTCTGCACACAACCTCTTGCTAGCAGGTGTTACAGGGACGTGACCTCTAAAATCAGTTGTTCCCGATCTTTTATCTAAAGGAAAGGCTTCTCATAATAAACACAATGGACTAAGTGTGTCCCCCAATTCAGTGACTCGTAACAACGAAGGCTTAGTTATCGTTCACTTGTCTTTCAGTTTTGAGTCACGGTGATGATGGGGTGTTCTAATGTCTTCTCACTCAGGGACCCAGAGAAACGGAGCCCTCAGCTGTGGGCTCCCAGTCACTGTGGAGGGGGAGGGAACATGGGAAATGGCAAGTCGCACACTGGCTGTTCAAGCCTTTCTCTGAGAAGTACCTCCACTCACGTTTCCCATGGCCAGATAATGATGGGTGAACAGAGCGGTACAACCCTACCGTGGCCCAGGAGGGGAAGACCTGAAAATACTGACAAACAGCACTAATAACTACAGAGTCTATTGTTCCAGTCACCAAATCACCTTCTTTCTTTCTTTTCTTTTCTTTTTTTCAAATTAAAGTTTATTTGAGCGGCAATGGTTACTAAAGTTACATAGATGTCAAGTGTACAATTCTGTAATACATCATCTATATATCACATTGTGTGTTCACCACCAGGAGCCAGTTCTCCTTTCATCACCCTAATATGCAGGATATAAAACTGAAATCACCTTCTTTCTTACACATAAAATACAGTCATCCTCTTATGAAAGTCCCCTTTCAGGCAGGAGGACCTCCAGCTCCAGGTCCAGGATCTCTGAGTGTAAGCTAGTCTCTGCATCAGGTCTGGATGCAGAACTAGAAAAATGAAGTGGTTGTCCCTCACACATCCATCCACAGTGGTAGCATAGCGACAGGGTAGGTGTGACAACTGCTCCCATTCTGGAACAGGAAGGACACTGGTCCGGTCTGTGGCACTTCTATAATCTTCCTACGTAGACATTATGAGGTGTCCTTCCTCAAAGACGACGGACATTCCCTACAAAGGCCATGATTCCATTTTCTGGGAGGTTCTCCCCTGCCCAGGGTCCTTTGTGGACCCTGGCTCTGTCCTCTAGGAGACTCTTCCCTTGCAGATTTCTCCCTTGGCCACATCTGCATTGGGGATTAAGCCCTCCATGGGAGATACGCACCTTCCTCAGCTCTCACTCTGCATGCACAGAGCTGGGACCCAAAGCTTTATTTGAGGTCTCGAACCATCACATCTCTTTTAGTCCCAGCTGCTGTATCATTTATTATTACAACTTACTCCCCAAACAGGTGGCTTCTTAGCTTTTGATTCCAGCCAAATAGCATTCATTTCTTCATCCCTAGCATTTATTTTAGGATACAACCCTCATAATTTCTGTCTTTCTCTGCTTTCTCGCTGCCTCCCTCCTTTCTCCATTGAATCCACTATATCTTGAACCTATCAGGTGTTGGAAGGAGAATCACATCCTTATTTTCTTTCCCTTGAGATATTTGGCCCAATTGATAGGATTTGCTGGATTTTTACTTGAGACACCTTAATCCATTCAAAGCTTTGAACAGCGGGCATCACGTTTGCCACAGATTGAGTTTCAATTGACCTTTACTTTTCCAAAACCTTATCAATTTTAGCTAGTAGTGTATGCAATTGAGAAGCAGTCCCTTCCAACCTTACAAGTCCTTGAATTCATGGACCCCTCTTTTCCTTTTCTTTCCTCTTGGCAAACTGACCAACTCTTTTCTGAATTCATCTCATACTTAAAATACTTGCCAAATACGACCAGCAGTAACCTACATACCCTAATTACATTGTTTTCCAACCTTTTCACAATATGCAAAGCATGCATATTCATTAGGGAGGTGATGTGCTTCCTGACGTAACCACAGGTGACAATTTGCCAAATGTTTTTCCACTCCCTAACGTGGCTCACCATCTTCCCAACCTCTGACTGCAGTTCCTTTGCTGCAGTTCCTTTGTCACCACCGTTTGCTGAACCAATGCCACATATTTTAGGTTTGGGTTATGGCAGAAGCTCACTTCAAGGTGTATTAGTGAGTATGGACTACGTGTGCTGCTGTAACAAGCATCCCTACAAATCTCAATGCCAGGAACGGGGGTCAGGAACCAAATTTATACATTTTCTATTATCTCACAGGATTCAGTGATAACTTGGAAATGCTGCCACACGAACACATTGTGTTTGCTTCCCTACATTTCCAAATTAGCTCTGTTCTATGTTTAGATTATTTCCCAAACTCATGTTCATCACACATGACATTTTACCGTTGTTTGACACAATTGACTACTCTCTGTTTCTTGAAACTTTTTCACCACATGGCTTCTAAGACAACCCTCTCTCCTGATTCTCCTCCAACCTCACCAGCCACTGCTTTTCCATCCCCTTTGCTGATTTTTCCATGTCCCCCTCCCCTCTTGGTGGTCGAGTCCCCCAGGAGGAAACTCTTGTTCATCTATACTTACTCCACAGGTGAACTCACTTGGCCCTGGCCCATCCACACATTGAGGACGTCACCATTTCTGTATCAAGCCTTCTCCTTCACATTCTTATATCCAGCTGCTGACTTGTCATCTGCCCTTGGGTGTCTTATGATCACCGGAAACTCAGCAAAACCGAAACTCAAATTCTGCCTTCATCGCTCAAATCTGTCACCACGTCTTAGTAAAGGAGAACTCCATCTTTCTTCTTGCTCGGGCTATAGACCTCAAAGGCACCCCGATGTGTCTCTTTCTTTCACATGTCCTATATAACCCATCTGGAAATTTTATTTGTTCTAGCTTCTTCTTCAGAATAAATCCAGAATCCAAAGTTCTCACCACCTTCCCCTTCCCCTGCCTGATCCCAGGCACCATCTCTCGTTCGTATTATTGCATTGTCTTCCTAATGGGTCTCCTTGCTTCTATCCTTGCCCTCCACACTCTGTTCTGGCAGCTGCCAGAACAACCCTACTTAAGTGGACTCAGGTCAAGGCATACCTCTGCCAACCCCCTCAGCAGTGCCCTACCTCAGTCAAAATGAAATTCTAAATCCTTATCCTGGCCCACTGCCACTTCTCACTTCACTTCTTTCCACTCTCCACCTCCTTCACTCCGCTTGAGACACCCTGGATCCTGAGTGGTCCTCGGTGATGCTAAGCACTCCCCCACCTCAGAGCCTGGCTCCTTCTGTTCTGCCCAGTCTCTGCCTGGCTCACTCCCTCATTTCTTTCAGTTCTATGCTCATCTCTGAGCTTCTAGTCTTCTCAGGGTGATTTTCTCTGATAATTCCACATACGATAGCAACCCTCTCCCTTCATTATCTATCCCTGCCATTCTGCTTTATTTTCTCCAGCACATCCATATTTATTTGTGGATTTGTTCATCACGGGTTTCCTCCTACCCAACATCAGCTTCATGAGGGCAGCTCTGTGCCTTTTTGTTGGCATATCCCCAGTGCCTGGAACAGTGCCTGGAACACAGGTAGTGCTGGACAAATGCTTACGATTGGTGAAATATGTTCGCATAGGTTAAGAGGTGTGCCCTGAAGAATTATTTATTATAAAAGATAAAGTATTGATGGTTTCATAAATTAGAGTGCTTTCAAAGTCATTCATAATTTCTCTTTGGCTGACTTGTATTTCATTTTATTCTCTTAAATAGTGGAGAAAAAGTGGAATTATAGCCAACAGAGCAGGAACCCCTGACCACACGTTTCCTGGGGTCCAGACACCCCAGACTTTGTTTACTATTATTCCCCAACATGCCTCTTCCCATCCTTTCTGACCCCCCCTGCCTGGAATGCCGAGCCCACCTCATTTGCCGTGGCTAACTCTGCTCCCCACTCCAACGCCACCTCCTCAAGAAGCCCTCCCCTCCCCCCAGCTGGCCTCAGTTGTTCCCTTCTCTGCTCTGCCTTGGAGCTAAGCTCCTATTCCTAGTCTACTTTTGTAATCTGCTAATATGTGGGCCTTTCTCAGTCTCTAGGGTCTGATTCTTTGAGAGTCATCTATTCATGCCTGGTTTCCCACCATACCTTCAACACAGACAGCCATCAAGAAAGTTTTAGTGAATTAAAAACCTGGAAAGTTTCAGTAGACTGACTCCCCACCTTCACTATTTGAGACCCTTTCCTGGGACTGCAGACGTGACCCCTCTCTTTGCTCAAAGGAGAACGGGCTTTGGTCAGTCTCACGGTGTCACCTGTGCAAACACTGATCAGGCATCCCATGTTCTAAATTCACAGGTAGCTGCAGAAAAGGGTCTCCTCTCACAGACCATGGAAAAATAATTGTGCCCACGTTAAAATGCTTAGAGAAGGGGGAAATTAAATAAGATGGTCTGCTAAGCTATCTGGAAGAATCTTTCAGAATAAAATTACATTAGCATCAGAGATTCTAATATTTAAGCCCTTGGATCACTTACTTTTTCTTAAGAATATTTTTGGAGGTTCAATGAACAGAAATGTCTCTGACTCATGTAATGGGAATAACTTTGTATCTTTTTCTTCAACTGTAGGACAGGCAGACAGAAAAAGTAACCTATTTCTTTCCCCATGGAGTAATAATTTAAGCCTCTGGCAATTTCGATACTATCCCTCATCTATTACCTCCAGTTTTTCTGTCCTGGGTCCAAATGTTCCTCCTTCTACCAATTTTAGGTCTCTTTAGCTACAATAGATATGAACGTGTAAATTTCAGAGGCAATATATTGCTAGTATTTGTTACGTTTCCATTTTCTCTGCATTTCCTCTCTGCTCTCCATTTCCCCTCTCCAATCCCCCCTTACTTTGTGAAGTCCTGTGTGTGTGTGTGTGTGTGTGTGTGTGTGTGTGTGTGTGTGTGGTTTCAGCACCTGCATCTAACTATGTGTACATGTAGAGAAGACATTCCTAACTGAAGAAGCCCTAGATCCCATGTGCACATAGTAGATCAAAGGCTGTACCTTTATTAAGACATTACCTTCTGCAAAATTTGTTGTGAGGCTGCCACGTCCAAGAGAAACATTAGGAAAATGGTTACTCAGAGGAAGACAAGAGATCAGGATGCAGAAGGATATGGAGCACATATTCAAGAGTCCTTTGGCTGCCAGGAAAGAAATACAACTCAAACTGCCTTAACCAAGCAAAGAATTGTAATGATTCAGATGACCAAACAGTCTAACTGTATGTCAGCTTCAGGCGTAGTTAGATCCAGGTGCTGAAACAACATTGTCAGGTCTCCTTCTCTCAGCTCTGCTTTTCCCTCTGTGGGGGGTCAATTTTAGGGATGATCTTCCTATAGGGCACTGAGATGGCCGGGAACAACACCGAGCCTATCCCCTGCTAGCTGAGTGGCTTTAGCAGAAGGAAGCAGTCTTTTTTCAGTGGTGCCAGGACAAGTCCCAGGAAAATCTTCCACTGGCCTAGCTTGGGGAAAGTGCTCAGCCTGAGCCGATCACGGTAGCCAGGGCAGGAAGCTGAGATCACCTGAAACACATACACTGAGTGTGTGACAGGAGGTGGCCCACAAAGGAAATTCAGAGTGCTGTTACCGGACTGGTATAAACAGACAAAAATGACAAACATTTATTCTACTATGTCATATAGGGAAACACTGAACACGTTAGAGAAGACTTGGTGGGGACGTGATTCGCAGGCCAGGAATGTGGAAGAACAATTAGGTGTTGTGGGCATGTACGAGGGGCTCAGCCGAACGTGGATCCGTGGGGTGACCCTGGTCTGGCCATTTCCCAAGCCCGAGTCGGGGCCTCCACACCCCGCTGAGCTGTACAACCGGGCAGCAAACACAAGGGGGCGCTAACCCAGCTGGGCCACGGTCGCCCACCCCTGCCTCTTAGTAACTTGACCAAGCTCTTGGGCTTCCGGGATGGCAGTTCCCCCAAAGTCAAAGAATCATTTTGAGGACGTAGATGAGCCCCTGTTGGGGTCACAGCCAGCTGGGTGCTCAACACTGGGAGTCATGGCTCAATCGATGTTGGCCTCCGCCTTCTCCCCATCCCCTTCTAGCAGGTTTCACAGGGTTTTGTTTCAGGATTGCCTCTGGGACCGAAGAGTCTAATTCCATAAAACCTGCAATTAAAGAATTGCTAACACTTCCTAAAGCTTGCTAATCACATGCCTTAACAAGGACAGGGTATTGCCAATTCGAACACCTGGAAGCTGCTTGGGGCGCCCTCAGCTATGCAGCTGTGACAGCTGTGTGGGTTCTCGCCGAATTTTTTGTCATGGCGTCTCTGCAGTACAGAGGCGAAGAAAGCTCCATGACAAAGGGAGAGGATCGTCGTGTTAGCACTGGGGAGACAAAGGGAACACTATATATTAACTTGAAAAGAGAGGATTTTGTTTTAGTTTTTTGCCTATTTTTATTATCTAATGGGAGGTGACTTCCTATAGGAGACGACTTCCTGATGGGCAGTGAGAGGACAAAAGCCAGTGCCAGTTTCTCCTTCTGTTGTCTTCCCTCTCCTTTCCTCATCTCAGAATTCCCAAAGCCGGTGGTGGCTGACTCAAGAGTGAGGTTCTTACCATCCCTGCTGGCTCCAGCTGTGCTGTGTGCCAGTGGGGAGAAGAAGCCCTTGACTGGCACAAAGTCAAGCTCCTCCTTGAAGAAGGGCCCCAGCTGCACCAGCTAATCCCCTGGGATTAGCATATGTCAGAAGCAGACTGGAGCCTTTGATGCTGAAGTACCGTAAAGCCAATCCAAGACTCACTTTTCATCAGGATTTCTCATCAGGACTTCTCATCAGGCACTGTCTCTTTGCTTTGCAATGACATAAACATGCGTATGTGGTCATCGCATCTTTCAGAAGAGCCCAGGCAAGTGGTAAAAACAAAAATGTTGATGAATAGGGAGTTGGTTGTGTAAATTATGCTACATACATGTGATAGAGCACTGTGTAACCATTAGAAAGAATGAGACACACTGTATGTGCTAATCTGGAAAGACGTCTAGATTATATCACTATCTGAAAAAGTCAACCGGCAGAACCGCAATAGGTCATGCAAGGGTATCTATAGTTTTATAAATAAAGGTGCATGCACATACATTTATCTGTTGAAGTAAGTACAGAAAGGCATACTAGAATCTCTGGATTTTAGCTGGGCCCATGGCCTTCTAGAATCAAGACTACATTCTCAGACTCCCTTGCAGCTAAGACTAACCCAATCCTGTGACCATAGTGATATGTGCACCTTCTGGGCGTTGCCTTTAAATAGAATGGGAATGTCCTTGTGGCCCTTTCCCCCTGCTGTGGAAGGGGCAGCGGGCGCTCTCCTATTGTGCACACAGGGAGATTGTGAAACCATGAGCTAGAAGGGGCTTGGATTCCCGACCACGGGGCAGTCGCTGCCTCCAGGTCAGTCCACTGGGAGGAGGGGCTGTCTTATTTATGCACGTGTGTGTTTTGGGGTCTCTTTATCTTAGCAGTGCTTTCTATCTTCATCTGAGCAGAATATCCCCCAGTCAGTTGACAATGGTTACCTCTGAGATATGGCATTAGCACTGGCTAAGGGAGGAGAGAAGGATTTTTATTACGTTTTATTTACATTTTAATCTTATGGGCTAATTTTTTTTTTTTAACATTTTGTAGTTAATATGTTTTTCTTATTGATTGTCTTGGACCTCGGTGCAAGAACTGGGTTAATTCTAAGCCTTGGCTCATGATATATTTTCATCATTAGTCCATGCAGGGTCTGCTTTTATTTAATTAGTTATTTCTTTCAAAAAGTAGTGAGCACTACCTAGCCACCCCTCACAACAATAGATACTGAGCCTCCTTTCACATATGCCGCCCACCCTCCCCCATCCCCGGAGCAGGTAACCATTTTCCCCACCTGGGGGCGCTAACCACTCTTCCGAATTTCATCGTTCCCTTGCTTTGCTTCTTATATATTTCCGTGGCATCTGTATGTATTCCTTCAAAGCCCATTTTTAGTTCAGTTAGTTTTATCTTTATGAAAAGGATGTCATGCTATATATAAAATTTTGAGACTTTTCTTTCACTTACTGTTATGCTTCTAAGATTCACCCACATTTTTGCGAGCTGCTCGAGGTCAGGGATCTGCAAACTTTTTGTGTAAAGGGCCATATGGGAAACATTTTAGTCTCTGCAGGCCACATACAGTACGCATATGTCATGTATTCTTAAAAATGTAAAAGCCTGCAGACTGTACAAAAACAGGGCCACACATTTTCTGGCCCTTGCTCTGACCCACCAGTTATAGTTGCTATAAATATTAAGTACCGTGGTTTATTAGTTGGTTCTTCCATGTACGATGCTTGGTTTATCTCCAGACTCTTGCTATTGAGCAGAGTGTATTCTAAGTATCTTCGGTTATTATACATGTACAAAAGCTTCTTTGGGAAACTTCCCCAAGAGTGAAGTTGTTGAGCAATGGGAGATGTGAATGTCCATTTTCGGGGGAACCCTGAGGGTGGCATGTCAGAGACAGGACAGCACCAACTTCTCTGTCACTGAAATTCGCTGCCTCTTGAGACAACTTCTTGGGCTGTCTGTGCTCCATGCTGTTTGTTTGTTACTCCCTTGTGTGCAGCTAGCTTTTTGGTGTGGTTGTTTTATTTTTTTTGTGCCTTTGCATCCCAGCTCGAACGTAATTCCTTCCTAGACACGTTCTGTGGCAGCATCTCCACTGGACGCTCTTCTGGAACAGTCCTGAACGGGGGCTGCGGCATTCGAGTTGGACTCTAATCTAGGCCCTGCTAGGTTCTCACTGTTTGACTGCGGGCAAGTCACTTCCAGCTTTGAACTTCAGGTTTTACCTCTAGAAGGCAGTGAGAATGCCAGTGCCTCAGTTCAGGACAGGGTGGCAAAGAACAGGAATTTACTCCAATACCAAGTAAAAATGAGGTTGAGTCAAAGGGGAAGTAATGCGGGTGCAATGTGTCCCCTCTCTGGGATGTGGGAAAGAGTCTAGTGGACATCTCTTTAGGGCTCTGCTGTCAGGAAACACTGATGCCGGTCTCTGTGCCCTATCTACTTTTCATTCACTCATCATTTGTATTATTGAGAGCCTACTACTTACTTACCAGGCTGTTCTGTATGCTCCGAATACAGCAGGACAAAGGGTTGGAGGTGGTGAGAGTGGGTTGGGGGTAGGGCTGT
Organism: Rhinolophus ferrumequinum; assembly: GCF_004115265.2. Taxonomy (NCBI): domain Eukaryota; kingdom Metazoa; phylum Chordata; class Mammalia; order Chiroptera; family Rhinolophidae; genus Rhinolophus; species Rhinolophus ferrumequinum. The sequence goes on from NC_046292.1 coordinate 9,472,887, forward strand.
TCAGGTTACCGTATTTTGCCGTGTATAACGCGCACCCGCATTTTGGCCCAAACTTTCAGGGGGAAAAAATCTTCCGTTTTAATTTTTTAATTCAAAGTTTTATTTGTTTACATTTAGGTACTTGGTTTTTTGTATTATAAAGGAATTTTAGCATTTATTTTTTAACATATTATGGTACAAGAAATTTTATGTAATAAATAATTACAAAACACAAGAATAAATACAAGGTACAAAAAATTTTATGTTCCAGTAACAAATTTACGATATGTATGCATCGTAGAAGGCCAAGAACTCTTCATCATTACAAGTTCATCGTAAGTTCAACAAAACCGATTATCGTATTCCAGGGTATTATTTTGCATACGGGGATCGTTATTGATTTCTAGAGTTACACTTTAAACTCATAAGCATAAATAAAAGAACTGTAAACACTTATATAGATGCGGAATTAGTACTACACATGTATAATGCACATCCTTATTTTTCCCTCACAAATTTGGGCAAAACTGTGAGCATTATACACAGCAAAATACGGTAAACAAGGTGGACTGGGTGGACCTCATTATGAGAGTGACATTGAAGCAAAGACTTGAAGATGGGGAGAGAAGGAGGGTATAGATACTTGGGGGGAAAGTGTTCCAGGCAAAGAAAAACGTGGATGCAAGCCCCTTACTGAGACTGCGCCTGGTCCCTGGTGGCCAAATGGGGCACAGTGAGCACCCGGAGGGAGAAGGGAGTAGAGACAGATCAGAAAGGTAATAGGAAGCCAGGTCCTCCGGGACAATGTGAGCCATCAAAAGGGCTCTGGCTTTCGCCCTGCGGGAAAAAGAAGTCACGGCAGGGTACTGAGCAGAGGAGCAATGTGACGAGGTGGCAGCCAGCCCAGGGTGCGTCTGGGGTCCATTTCCAAGTTCATTCATGGGACTGTGGGAGGGGCTTGAGTTCCTCACCACATGGACCTCTCAGAGTCTGCCCATGACTTGGCAGCTGGCTTCACCCAGAGCGAGGGGAGAGAGAGAGCGAGGGAAGAGAGAGAGCGAGAGAGGCTAACTCTCACTTTGCCTTATTCCGTTCCACTAAGTCCAGCCCTGACTCCACAGGGAGTGAATACCAGGTGGTGTGGACCACGGGAGACAACCCAGGGCAAAGAGAACAAGGGAAGCAAAGAACTGCTTGGAAGCTTCCTGCAGTGAGTGATTCAGGGGAGAGTGGCTGGTGCGTGTCTCACCTCGACAGTAGCAGCCGAGGACGGAGACGTCGTGGCGTTCTTGGTATAGTTCGTAGCGCCAACAGCACTTCGTGCCTGGTGGTGAGATGTGAGAATAAGAAAGGAGATAAGGACGGTTCCAAGGCTGTTGGCCTGAGCGAACAAAAGGGTGCAGTTAACCAAGATGGTGTGGTTGAGAGCGTGGGGCAGGAGAAATCAGGAGTGTGGTCTGGACATGCCCGACGAGTAGGTGGGTTGGGAGGGGAGATTCAAATTCCACGGGGAGGAGGTCAGGGTGGCTTAGCTTGGGTAGATGGCCTTTCTTCCCAGAAGAAGGCAGGGCCTTTTTTTATTGTTCAAGTGATATTCACATAACATCAAATTAACATTTTAGAACGTAAATTCACGGGCATTTGTTACATTCACAATGTTGGCAACCGTAACTTCTATATAATGCCAAAACATGGTCATCACCCCAAGGGGAAACCCTGTAATTAAACAATTACTTCCAATTCTCCCTGCCCCACTTCCCCAGCCTCTGGAAACCACGAATCTGCTTTCTGCTCTATGGAATTACCTATTCTGGAGATTTTTTCATAAACAGAATCCTACACTATGTGGCTTTTTGTGTCTGAATTCTCTCATGTAGCATGATGTTCTCAAGGTCCATCCATGTAGCAGCATGTCAGCCCTTCATTCCTCTTTATGGCTGAATAATACTCCACTCTATGGATAGACTGCATTTTGTGTATCCATTCACCGATGCATGGATATTTGGATTGTTTCCACTTTGGAGCTATTATTATAAATAGTGCTGCTTTGAACACTCAGGTACAAATGTTTGGCTGTTTTCAGTTCTTTGGGGGTATATACCCGGGAGTCAAATGGCTGTGTCATGTGGTAATTCTATGGTTACCTTTTTGAGGCATCACCAAACGCTGTTCCACAACCGTTGCGTCATTTTACATTCCCACCAGCTCTGTCCAAGGGTTGCAGTTTCTCACCATCCTCACCAGCACTTGTCACGGTCTGTTTCATTTTAGCCATTCTAGTGAATGTGAAATGCTCTCACACCATGGTTTGGATTTGCATTTCCCTAATGACTAATGATGCTGAACATACATAGTTCATGTGTTTATTGGCCATTGGTCCATCTTCTTTGGAGAAATGTCTATTCCAATCCTTTGTCCATTTTTAAATCTGCTTCTTTGTCTTTTTGTTGTTGAATTATAAGGTTTTCTTTTACATGACCTGGATACTAGGCCCTTATCAGAAATGTGATTTGCAAATATGGTCTCTCATTCTGTAGGTTGTCTTTTCACTTCCTTGACAGTGTCCTTTGAGGCACAAAAGTTTGTCATTTAGATGAAGCCCAATTTATCTAATTTTTCTTTTGTTGCCTGTCTGGGCAAGGCACAAATACTTCTCCAAGTTACAAATTTGATGGTATTATCAGAAGGAGGTGGGGATAGATGCCGGGTGGGTACCCGGCTGTAGTTAGCGGAGGTTAGTAAACCTCCACTATAGTTAGCAATTTCACAGGTTGTCGGGCAGTTAAATGAGATGACACACGCCAAGCCCTAAGCACAGAGGAAGTACCTAGTACCTGGTAACTCTTACTGAGTCTGGCACAAGTGTTGGCTATGTAATTTCGGGAAGAATAAATATGGTGGGGGCAGATGCCACAATCCTTCCTCCTGGTCTCTGTCCAGAGTCTCCAGAGCTCCTCTGGGGGAAGCGGAAAGAGAAAATTGTATCAGAAGCAGCTGTCATGGAAAAGGATGTGAATGGTTTTAAATGGGCCTCCCTTCCTTGACATGTCGATCATTTAAAAGTTCATTCTTTAGGGAAGAAAATAACTTTCAGGATCCCTTTTTAAAAATACTGTTATCCCTCAATAAGCTTTATACGTTGTCAATACTTAAAGCTGAGTCGAGATACATGAAAATAGAATTTAAAATCCCCCCTTTCCTCCTCCCTTATTCCTCCTATTCAACTTCTCCAGCTATTTATTCATTTGTAAGAGAAGAATGGCCCCCTGTCTCTGAGAAGTTTGTTCCAGTGCTACTTACGGCTGTCACTCTTAGTTGTCTGCCCAAAACTACCCCCGACCCCCATTTGCTCACAGAAGGGGATTATGTCCACAATCCTAGAGAAACCCTATCATTCTGGTGAGCTTGGACCCTTCCCACCCTCCAAAGAGAGGGTCTCAATCTTCCTAAGCCAATCAGGGAGGTGTCTCTCTCTTCTCCTGCCCAGTGATTGTGTTAGGAATGACATTGACGGACTCTCTTCTGATAAACAACACGTGAAAGAAAGCCGCTATGTGGCCTCTAGGAAAAGTGTCCTCAGAAACAAAAAAGACTCATGGGAGGAAATGTTCCTCTTTGTTGCTCTATGCCGTTGTGTCTCAGCAAAGCCTGAACTGCTTTAGCCAGTGTAGACCTCGAGAGGAACCCACTGTGTCCAATATGGTGGCATAGAAAGTATCAGGTCTTCTGTTGGTGGTGTCGAGCAAATTCCCAATGCTTCTTCAGACTTCTTGATGGATAGATGAGATGACAAATGGCCTTTCTGTTTAGCACACTTTCAGTTACGTTCTCCATTGCTTAAAAGTAAAAGCACTCTAAAGGATGCATTATTCCAGGACAGACCCGTGGCGGAAGGGGACACCCACCCCGTTGGGCAGGTGACTGAATCAATCCTTGGGAGCAATGTGGTAATGAGGTCACAATTTGATTGCCCAGAGACTCTGATAAAGAAAAAGTCAACCAAACTTTCATCTTTCTCTGTCGGGAATTCATACATGAACAATATATGTGGTAAAAAGAGAAAGAGATTGGATTCTTTGTGAAATAAGAAAAGAAAGACTAAAGAGAGAGAGAGAGAGAAAGAAAGAAAAACAGCCATAAAAAAGCAGACATTCCAATTCCCTGAATGCTATCATCCCTCAGGAAATGCACCTGTCCTCATTCTTTGAATGGGGAGGGCAAAAAAGCCCCCAAAATAAATGCTTGAACCCCTTTAGGCCCTGAGAAAATTAAGTATTCTAGAAACATGAACTCAGTATCTACTATGTATTAGTCGCAGGAAGGGAAGGAAATTAGAGTGTGTGGAGCTGCGTGATAGTTGGGGTTCTCCAGAGAAACAGAACCAGTAGGACGTAGATATGTTTGGAGGCTTATTATAAGAAAATGGTCCACACGATTCTGGAGGCTGACAGGTTCTGAGACCTGAAGGATGGGTCGGCAAACTGCAGACCCAAGAGAGCCGACGACGTAGTTCTAGTCCAAAGGCTGGCAGGTTCACCCAGGAAGAACTGATGTTTCAAGTCAAGTCCGAAAGCAGGGAAAGAACAATGTCCAGCTCCAAGATGGTCGGGCAGAAAGAAGTCCCTCTTCTTTGGGGCAGAGGCAGCTTTTTGCTCTATCTGGGCTTTTAGCTGATTAGATGAGGCCCATCCACATTAGGGAGAGCAATCTGCTTTGCTCAGTCTGTCCATTTAAATGTTAAACTTATCCTGAAACACTCAGAATAATGTTTGACCTGGTATCTGGACCCCTCTTGGCTCAGTCAAGTTGACATAGAAAATTAAGCATGACAGACAGCAACACCCTCTCTCTAAAAATACAGTCTATCCTCCTTCCCATATCCTTAGACACAAAGCACCTCTCAATTGGGGATGCAAACAGTCACAAGATCCCTCCTTCTCCCTTCTCCTGCTACTTCAAGCCGCTCTCCCACCACGCTTCACTGTGACTTTCTGTAGCTGTAGTTGTCTGTGGGATTTCGCATGACATGTTTATATATCTGGATGTTCCGTACCCCTTGTTCCTGACTATGCAGCTGGTAAAAACTGGGAAAGACATGGGAAATAGGGTGGAGGGTCTCCCATCAGCTTTTAGACAAATACATTCCGTGCATTCTGAGCATTTCCACTGTGCCAGGATTGTTTCTTGCATCATTAAATTGCTGGCTCATTAGAAGCTATTTCTTATTTATCTTTGGGTCCCCCTTGTCCTATTTCCATGCTTTGCACAGCGCAGACATTCAGGAAATATGTGCTGATTAGGATATTAAATTATGCAGTTCTCTTTGAGATGGTTACTTGATATAACCAACGTTTTACTGCCCTCCAAATCTCTGATAATATTTCATCAGATTTACCCTTTTCCTAAACCAATGGCAGATGCGAGAGGCTGAGAGCACCAACTTGGGGGTCAGAAAAGCCTGGGTTCAAACCTCAGCTTTAGCAATTGCTGAGTGACCTCAAGCATGTTTCCTAACCTCTCTCAGCCTCAAGCTATTTATTTTTTTTCCTATAAGGGAAAGTTCAAAGTTATGCATTATTTGGAAGACACTTCTCTGGCCTCTTTGATTCTGGTTTTGTGTAAGTTGTAGACAACCGGTGGCAAGGAAAAGTCCTTCTCGTCTGTGGACACATTAGCCATGCCATGTTCTGTAGGGACCTCATTGACTTCCTTAGCCCTGGTGGAAAAGCCAGTTTTTCCTCCACTTGCCATTCATTCCAACATTCCTGAGCTACAAATGCATCTTTGAACAAACCATAACATTGGCTTTGTTCCCTCGTTAGGACTAAAATTAACTTTTTGATCACATGTTCCTTTTATATCTGTGCGAGAGTCACCATTTTACTTTTTAAAAATTAGCCCTTACCACACCCATCTGTGGAATGGGCAGATGGCGCGAGTCTCAAAGCACTGTTTCAATGATCATGTTTTCTATCTGCCCACCTGCACTTGACCCTCTTCACCAAGTTCTTTACAACACGGGCAGTGACCCTGTTGAATCTGAAATCAGGTCATGTTGCTCCTTGACTTGGGTGCTGTAATGGCTCCCAGCTTACAAGGTCCCTAAGGGCCCCCATGCCCTCCCGCTGTCCTCAGACCCCACACTCTTCCTTCACTCCTTCCCAGCTGCACAGGTCTCTTCTCTGTTCTGCCAACACATGAGGATGCTTCTGCCTCAGGACCTTGGCACAGGTCATTCCCTCTACTTGGATTACTCTGCCCTCAGTCATCCATGGGGCTGACCCCTCACTTCCTTTAGGTCTTGACCCAGACGTCACCTCCCCAGAAGGCCTCCCCTAGCTGCCCATCTAGAATTTCACTTCCCCCAACCAACTCTTCTTATCCCACTTTCATTCTCCTTCATGTTCCTTCACACTGACCACTTCCCGACAATCTGTATATTGTCCTGATTTATAGCATGTGTTTCCTGCCACCCCCTCCCACAAGCATGTAAGCTCCCGAGACCAGGGATCTTTGTTCTGTTCACTGCCGTATCCTCAGTGCCTACAACTTGCACATAGTAGGCCCTCAATAAATGAATGCTCTGAGAGAATTCACATAAAGCGCTTAGCTCAATGCAGGACACGTGGGCAGGGCCCCAACCTGTCACCTGTAACAGGAAAAGTAAAAAAGGCACGGGGCATGAGGGTGAAAGTAGGCTGGGAGAGAACGTGGTTTCCTGAAGAAATGAGAAACGAAGGCAGGCAGGAGTACTTTCAGGAAAACCCAAGGGATGAGGGCCACTGGAGGGAAATCCAGAGCCACTCTTGTCCTTATCGGATATGATATTTTTTATTGTTAATAACTTGTGTCTGTTAGGCTCCTTGGTCCTTACCTGCTACATGCCATGCTCCACCAAGTGCTGTCTTCTGATGGAAGTCACCACAAATTCAAGAGCGCATGGATAGTTGGGGACGGGGTCGGGGTAATTCGAGGAAAAAGATCAGAAAGACTATTTGCGTCCACGTCATACATTTTTCTGCCACATTCGAGCTATTTAGGAAAATTGGCACAAATACATGGAGATCGCTTTACACTGAATTGCTCGACTGCAGGAGTGAAAGATAATTTTACCTTGGTTAAGAGCTATTGATATGAATGAAGGTCAGCCGAGGCAGACGTGGGCGATGGATCTCTGTGACATTCCTCCGCGTCCCTCTGAGTCCAGGGTTTCCCGTCTCTGTGTGGCACCTTGCCGTTTGCCTTGGCCCTGCTTTTAAAACCTCAGGCCCGTGAGCAAGGGGCCCCCATAGAGGAAACCCTGCTTTTGAGAACAGTGTTTGATTTGTATTGGTTTAGATTTGGAGCCACATAGTGAATTTTGTTCATAAAATAGTTTGGAAACCAATGGAATCTTTTTTTTTTTTTTTAATCTCCCTTTCAGTTCATTCCTTTGAGAATTAGTTTTAGCTTTAATTGGTTTGGAGACCCATTATGAGACACTTAACACTGGCAGGTGGTCACTTCCTTTTCATCGCCTTCAGAAAACTCATCCAATTAAAAACTCGTTGCAACATTTTTACAGAAGAAAATTCGGGTGCCATTTTGTTTTGTAAAAGCCCCTTTACCACTATGACTGGGTTCCATTAGGACCAGTTTCTGAGTTTCCTCCAGCTCAGCTGTTCTTTCTCTTGCTAGATGATGGATCAGAACCAAAAGCCTGTCCTGTTGGTTCCATCGGCCAGAATGTTTATTCTTCCTTTGCTGCCAGTGGGGTCATGTTCCAAAATCTCACCCTGCATAGTACGGGCCTTTTAACCACCAGAGGAGGAGTATTTGTTCATTTATTCCCTTGTTACTTCTATCTTTCATCAAATACAGAGGATGCTAAAAAAAAAAATGCATACACATTTTAAGAAAGGAAAAACACTGTATTGAAATTGTAATACTCAATATGTACTGATCACAAAAGATGACTACAAGTCACGTTTGACTTCTGCAATGACAAGAGGTGTTCAGAGTGGTTCCCATCAGCGTCCAGACACTTCTGATTACAGCGAACACTGTTTGGTAGACTTCTGTGGTGAGGATGTAAACTGTTTCAACACCACAGCAGAAAAAGCAGGACTTGTTGCTGGGTGAGGCCTCCCGGATCTTCCCGTGTGCACATCACACGCAGCACTATGCGTCTCAGACTTAGCACGAGTGCGTGCAATTGTGAGGCGTTTTGGAGGTTCTGTTGCACACTCATGCCTCCATTGGCAGACTTCCGCAAAGTTCTCGGATTTCAAAAGCCACTTCAAAAGGGTCTTGCGCTCCTCGAATGACAACCGTGCTTCCACCGTTTTCTTTGACTCTCCTGCCTGTCGCGTGGTGACACTAGCATTCATTTGATTAATGCCATCTTTTGAGCGAACGTCACACTACACATGGCTACCGTAATTCAATTCAACTTCAAAAAGTAATACACAGATACCATCTCTTACAATGTGTATACGTTTTTTTGGCACCCCCGGTACTGCTGAAGGACGCGGTAGGGTCAACCCTGTCGAGGCTGGTGCTATCTGAGACAGTGTCACCAGGCTCACTAGTGGCTCCTGAGCACTTGCAATGAGGCTGGTCCTCACAGGGAGGTGCTGGAAGTATAAAACCCATCAGACTTTGAAGGCATAGTATCAAAAAGAATACAAAATAACTCAATGGTTTTGCACAATGGCTACAAGTGGAAATGATGGTAGTTTGAATATATTGTTAAATAAAATGTGCTATTAAAATTTCTCCACCTGTTTCTTTTTGCTTTCTTTAGTGTGGCTACTAGAAAATTTTAAACTGTGTGTGTGTATGTGGTTCACATTATATGTCTGTGGAACAGTGCCGATCTACGTATTGGGGGATCTGGCAGAAAAAAAAAAAAATTCCTGTCTTTGTGCAACTTCCATTCTATTGGAGAGAATATAGACCTAAAAAAAAAAAAAAAGAACTAAAATTTATAACATTTCATATTATTTCATATTGTGGTGAGTGCCAGAAAAGGAGGCTAGAGAGTGGGAGGGGACAGGCTTGTCATTTAAATAGAGAGGTAAGGAAAGGCTTGTCAAAAATGAGACTTTTGGAAGAACAGCCTTCAAAGAGAGGGAACAGCCAGTGCTGACGGAGACTGTTTTATCAGAGGCCAATTCAGGGGAAGGAAATATGAATAATTAGTGTCCTGGTTGGTCAGGACCATTAGACTGACAAGAATTCCTGCTGGGTTAAGGAATAAAGAGAAATGTTGGTTTGGCTCATGTAGATGGGGAGTCCATGGGTAGAGCTGGCTTTGGGGCTCTAAAAACGCACACACACACTCCCCTCCCCGCCTTCTACATCCCCATAACCTGGTTATAAAACTCTAGCGGCATCAGAAACACCTGGAGGGCTTGTGCAGACCCCCGTCCCCCCAAAAGCTTCTGAATCAGCAGGTCTGAGATGGACCCAAGAACTTCTTTTCTGCTGAGTTCCCAGGTGCTGCTGCTGCTGCTGCCGTGGCTGGTGGGCCAGGGACGGCCCTTTGAGCACCGCTGTGGTAGGTGACACCTATGAGTGGAGGAATAAACATGCTGTTTGAGAACACGGCTGTGACAACATGAGAAACACAGTTCCGAGAGCAGAAAGAGGTCTGCTCAGGGGAGGTGGAATCAGGAACGAGGGCTGACGGGCAGGAGGCAGCCGGTGTCTGCAGTCGCCTTGTGCTGTCTGGGTTTTAAACAGCCATGTGTGTTATTTCGACACAAACAGCAGGTGGCTTTTCAGGAAGGACGTCCATGAAAAAGGTTGGCACTCATCACTGGGCACTAGGTTACGGGAGTGCACTTTTGAGTGGTGGCAATACATCACGTGGTCACTGTCTGAGTGGCCACGGGTGACTCCAGCCAGGCTGACTTCCTGGGGGCTTGCCACCCGCACTGGGCTCATCACTGCCCGCATTGGGACACGAGGCTTTCTTCCCACTGCAGGCCTTAGTCTGTGCCCAAGAGGAGGAAGAAGAAATGCTTTGGCTCTAAAATGTCCGGGAAGGACACAACTGGGTGCCTGATTGCAGAGTGGAGCTTCCAGAGGGATGGCTAAAGGGACAATTCATAGCCCCAGCTGGAGCCAGTGCCTCTGGGCTGGCCCCTGTCTGGACTTGGCCCTGGTGTATTTCCGCCATCAGGTGATGGGTCCTGGGAAGGCATGGCAGAAGAAGAGCAGGGGCACAGAAAGGAGGGGTGGAGGAGATGGTCTGGAGTAGAAACTCAGAGCTTTGGGCAGCCTTGTCTTTTTTCCTGAGGGTGAATTTTCTGTACCCCTCCACCATGAGCAGGATAAGACCTCCAGCGCTCAGAACAGCAAGGTGACTTAGTGAGGTGTGATACTGTGATTTATAAGAAGAAATATATATTTGGTCTTCATCCTGGTTTTGGCACAGGGCTCCTAAAACCCCGTGATAAGGAATTTCCTGTGATGAGAGCAATGAAGGCGTGTCTTATTATGTTAATGAGATGACTTTGGAAGGTACCTGAGTTTGGGGTCTGGTTGCCAGGAGAACCAACCTTATGATTAGAGGGTTGGAACTTTCAACCCCATCCCCTGACCTCCAGGAAGGGGAGAGGTCCTGGAGGTTGGATCAATCATGCTTATGTAATGAAACTTCCCATAAAACACCGAAAATACAGGGATCAGAGAGCTTCCGGGTTGGTGAACACGTGGAGGTGCAGGGAGAGAGGCTCGCCTGGAATGGAAGCTCCACACCCTTTCCCCACCCCTTCCTTGCCCTCTGCATCTCTTCTATCTGGCTGTTCCTAAGGCAATCCTTTTATGATAAACTAGTAATCCAGTAAGTTAACATGTTTCTCTAAGTTCCGTGAGCCACTCTAGCAAATTAATTGAACCCAAGGAAGGGGTTTTTGGAACCTTCCATCTAGAGCCAGTCCTTCAGAAGCAGCACAGGTGATAACCTGAACTTGCAATTGGCATCTGAAGAGGGAGGAGTGCAGACTTGTAGAACCGAGCCCTTAGCCTGTGAGATCTGACGCTACTCCAGGTAGATAGTGTGGGACTGAGTTGAATTGTGGGACAGACACGCAGCTGATATTGGAAAATTGCTTGGTGGTGAGGGGAGCCCCCTCCCACATTAGAATTGGGTGCGGAATCCTTTATAGGGTGACTGAGTTTGCCTGGGACACAGGATCTTCAGAAAGCCCCAGGCAAACCAGGGGAAGCTTGTCACCTCATTAGATAAAATCATGAGCGTGCACTAAGATTTACCTGTGAGCTGTCTATTGAACACTATATAATAACAAACAATTAGAACACAAGTTAATTCAGAGATACTTATTAAGCATTTACTCTGTGCTAGGGACTATCCTAAGTGGTGAGGATAAACAGTGAACAAAAGAGACAAAAATGTCTCATTATAGTAAATAAACACAGTATAGCCGTATCACAGGATATTATACAACCAAAAAAAATAATGCTGGGGAAGAATATTAAATTATATCAATGATGCCTATGAGATAATACAAGAAAATAGACACATCTTTTGTTTTTGCCTGCCAAGCATTTCTTCTCTCTTCTATTGGGAGCTGTCATTCAATATGCAGGCATATGTGTATAAAGCCACCACATATTAGGTTGGTCCAAAAGTAACTGTGGTTTAAAAGGTTAAAAATAATTGCAAAAACTGCAGTTACCTTTGCACCAACCTACTAGATTGTTCTGGCTGGACCTTGCACAGTATAATGTGAATGTGCTCCCAAGGGTTGTGCAGTGCACAACCTGGACAACCATACCAGCAGTCCACGCACAGATCCAGCTGGCCCATTAGACCTCTCTCCCGGAAGTTCAGATCTTGAATGGAACACTACAATGCCAGGAAATGAGCCTTCCTGATGGAAATACGCTGAAGAGTCAGTCCTGCTACCTAGCTTCCAAGATCTGCCTGATCCCCAGCCTTCTCAGCCCGATCTCTCAGCCGAGTGTTCAAATTAGTGTTTGGATTGTTGAGCTGTCTTAGTGTCTTTGCAATAGATTCTTTTTTGTCACATTATCCAGAGTTGGTTTCTGTTACTTACAGCCACAGAATTCTGACTGCTCAGCCGTTGCCAAAAGAGTATGTGTAAAATTATTCCGTCTATACAAAAATTGTGTGAATATATTATATTATATAATATTATATATACAGAGGGTGCCAAAAAATGTGTACACATTTTAAGAAGTTACACTGATGGCAACCACTTTAGCACCTCTTGTAATTGCAGAAGTCAAATGTGACTTATTGGTACATATTGAGTATTAAAATTTTCACACAGTTTTTTCCTTTCTTAAAATGTGTATACATTTTTTGGCACCCTCTGTATTATATATACATGAATATTATATATACATTATAAAAATACTATGTGTGTGTATGTGTGTGTGTCTTCGTTACTCAAGAAAGAGCCAGTTCTCTAGGTAGTCAGATTACACATGATTTTCATTTTCTCTTTGGTTAACTGTATCTTATAAAGTTTCTACAATGATCACCTCCTACTGTTTAACGAGGGAAGTTAAAAGTTAGAGTCTGCACATAGCTCACATCTACCGTTTCCCTGAAAATAAGACCTAGCTGGACAATCAGCTCTAATGCATCTTTTGGAGCAAAAACCAGCTCTAATGCGTCTTCTTAATTTTTGCTCCAAAAGACGCATTAGAGCTGATTGTCCGGCTAGGTCTTATTTTCAGGGAAACACGGTAGCATAGACCAGGAGGGTTGTGAGCCAAAGCCGTATTTATATGTATAAATAAATTTGCATTTGCCTGGAGGGTTTCCTGAGTGATGGATACTGTAAATAACTGATGCCAATTGAGAATCCGAGGAGTCAAATATTGGTCATCTGTCTGCATCCAAGAAATGAGCTTAGTTTCATACCTCTCTGAAATCTATCACTTTATCTAGAAGAGAATGAGAAAGGGAGAATTATCCATATTTTCCTTTTTCCAGATCAGGAAACTGAACTGTAAACAGTACTATGTCACGTGTGTACAGGAATCTAGTTTTTGAACAACAACCAAGGCTGAACAAATCGAGGAGCATGGTGTCATACAATTTTCTCCAAGCGTTTGGAGCTTTAGGCGTAGAGATAAAGAAAGCTAAGGAGTGATTGGATTACGGATTTTACGTTCAAGGGTTCTATAGGGTGAGTGCAGAGGACTAAGGAAGGGAGGCAGGCTAACATTCCAACACGAGCTATCAGGGTTGGCTACGAGAAAGGATTTTTATTCAGCTGCACAGATATTTACTGAGTGCATTTTGCACGTTGAGCTTTGTGCTGCGCTGTATGGAATTCAAAACAAAACATAAGTATGGCGCTATCCCTTGAGGCAACTTTCAGTGTTATTGAGGAGACAAGATGAAAGAGCATGTGAAATAAAGGATAAAACAGGCCACATACAGGATCAAGGGCCAGGGCGAGTGGTACAAGTGATAGAGGATGCTGGAGAGGAGGGAGGAGGGTCCAGAAAGGATGCATGGCTGTGAGCCCCGAGCCCAGCCTTGGAGGGTGGGAAGGACTCAGGTAAATGCAGAAAAGTCTTGGAAAAGAGATTAGGGCAGGCGTTTCAAAGAGAAGGCCCAGATTAAGCCTAGAACCAGGCCACAGGTGTTTTTTAACTTGCTTGACTTACCAAAATTTAAAAATTGGTAAGTTATACATACTATTCAAATTTCAAGTTTTCTTGAAAAACTACAAAAATCCAACAATCCCAGTATACAATCCCACAGGGCAAGAGGGAGAAGCAGCTTCCTCTCATTTGCCATAGTCCCCACCATTCCCAAGGTCTCCCCAAGTGAGACTGAGAGGTCGGTTGCCTTTCACCCTCTTGCCCTGAGCCTTTGTTTTTTGTTTTACCTTCTAGAGCCTTGTAGACATTTGGCTTTGCAACCACTGTATGAAAGAAACAGCCCCAGAGTAGAAACTGAAAGGATGCATTCAGGATCAAAGAGGAGACTGGTCTACAATCAGAACATAATGGGAAATCAGAGCACGACAAGTAGGGCAGCCTGGGCTGCCAGGCTAAGCAATATGGTTCTTGTGGAGTGGACACTTAGGAGCATCGTGTGTTGTTAAATTGTGTCAAGAACACATATGCAAAGATTGACCTCTAGTCAAGGATAAGGCGTGCCCCCCTACCCCCCCCCCCGAATCTAGCTGACCCAGCACCCACTTTAGAGTCAGACAGAGGTGGACTCACACTATGGGCTCTGATTACCCACCTTGAGAAAAGGGTTTCATTTCTCTGAGTCTTCTCCAAACCTTTTACAACGGTGATGGAAATAATGCCTAACAATATGACGATGAAGCAAAATAAGGTTGTGGTAAGTGCTTGGCCCAGAGCCCGGGTCCTAATGATGCTTGTCTTCCTTTTTGTCATCATCGTCATTAATCACAGAATGGTCTAGAACAGTGGTCATTGGGGAGGGGATTTGTCCCCTCGGGGATATGTGGCAAAGTTCGGAGACATTTTTGGTTGTCATGAGAGGGGGCTCAGGAAGAGATACCTCTGGCATCGAGTGGGTAGAGGCCAGGGATGCTGCTAAACATCCTGCAGGGCACAGGACACCCCACAACCAAGGCTTACCCAGCCCCAAGTGTCCCAGGGTGGAGACAGAAGGCCTGGTCTGGGAACAGTGGTAGCCAGGCCCAGCTTAACAGACCACCCAGCAAATGTGCTGACAACACAGATCCCAGCCTTTCCTCCCCCAACTCTTGTGTCCGCCTATCTGGCAGTTGACCCTGTAGTTCATATTCTATCAAAGTTCCCCCAAGTTCCGAAACTCAGCCAGGATTGGTGGTCACTTGCCTAAAGGTAGCAGGTTCTGTGCACTTCTGATGTCCCCCAGCGCCAGGTGTCTTTTGGATATTGACATGTGTCTCTCAGGCAGGCTGTCAGTGGTCGATTGGGAGGGACAGGTTTGATTCAGGAGATAAATGAGATCTGTTTGTAAAAGAGGCGTGTACGAGCTCCCCAGAACCTAACCAGTCGCTCATGCAGGGAGCGGCCTCTGTGTACTGAACTCTCAAGGTTCTGAGAAGGTTATACCACCCCAGCAGGTACCTGTCTGTTCTCATGGAATCTCCCTGGCACGTAAACACTGGCATTTCACTATTTCACCTGCAGCTAAAAAACACTGGAAGAATGGGAAAATTCCCTGGTCTGTTTGGTAATTTATGATATTTTACTTCTAAAATACGGTAATAATCAGAAGCGGACCTGATCATTATAAGCCAAAAGAAGGCCCATCAGCCCCAGAAGGAAATTGGCCTAGGGAAGCTACAGAATAGCCCCCCAAATGAAAACCGGGCCATTTCATGACCTTCTTTCGCAGGCCGACAAGAAGCCTGCTTACTTCTGGGGCCCACCCCACACCTTACTGACGCTTGACCAGTGACTGGTCAGATATTAAATGCCATTGTTGATCTGCATACTTTTCGTGAGACCTGGTAGAACTTTTGAAGCCTTTGGATTTCGTTGGCTGCAAGTTCATTTAATTTCAGATCGGCTGTGATTTCTCAGGGAATCATATACAGCCAGGAATTTTTCCAAAGTACAAAAAAGAAAAAGAGAAAAACAAAACAGCAAAACACACACACACACCAAAAAAACAAAAAACTAAACATATAAATTATTTTCAAAGGTAATACAGATTTTGAGTACCAAATTAAACAGTGAAATTAGAATAATGTAGCATTTCATAGAAACATATGTATTTGTTTATTTCTGTCTTGCCATCATCTCTATATGTTGAAACCACAAGGTATCTTCTGGTCACGGGCATTTTTATACATCCCTGCAGCTCTTGTGGGTCCTCAGCATTGTTGCCTATAACAGCGCTGGGTGTGAAGGAATTTTTACATGTTTATAGAGGTATGTGGTTATGTGCAGTTAGGCACAGAATCGGATCAGTTGCATTTTTTCCACTACAAAATGGGATTTTTGAACATTTTTAAGGGTAAATATTAAAGTCCTGAGCTTTCACTGGCTTCAGTGGCATGACAGAGCATTAAAAGACTCCTCTAAGTAGAAGAAAGAATGTAATAGGGTCTTCCAGAGTCCATCTGGGGAAGGCCTCCTGATTCTGAATTCATTTACTACAATAAAATTGATTCCTTTTCCTCTTACTCTGAGTCCTGTAAAAAGCAGCAATCTAGTCCTAATTCTACTATTACTACTAAAGCCATACTTGTGTATTCTTTATGCTTTAATGCTGATAAAGCACTTTTCACACATTAGACCAGAAGTACTTTATCCTGGTCGCACATTAATTACACTACTCATCCATTAATTCATTCAGCAACTTATTATTACATTCTTAGCATGTGAGAAAAAAAAGGTGAGCCAAAGGCATGATTCCAGCTTAGAAATACACTTTAATCAAATAGACAAATAAATGAAAAATTTCTACCAGACAATGACATTACAAGATAAGAAATTACAGACCAATATATTACAAAGGAACATATATCATGACTGGCTGGGGTTTATCTCAGGAATGCAGGGTGTATTTTACAAATAAAAAAAATCAATTAATGAAATTCACAATATTAACACATTAAAGGGAAATAAGATATGATTATTTTTACTAGATGGAGAAAAAGCGTTTGACAACATTTAACAGCCATTCATAATTTTAAAAAATGTTTTGCACAACTGAGAACAGGAAGAAATTTTATCAATGTGTGATGGAGCATCTATGAAAATTTAGTGGTTAATGTCTTGCTAATTATTGAAAAATTGAGCATTCTCCCCCTAAGCTTGGAGACAAGTCAAGGAATGTCTGCTTGTCTCATTACTGGAAGTCCTAGCTGGTACAAGGAGGCAGGAACATTTAAAAGAAGTAAAGCTGTCCTCACAGATGACTTACTTTTGTATGTAGAAAATTCTAAGCAATCTCCCCCAAACTCTATTAGATTTAATAAATTAATTTATGGATGTCACAGGCTACAAATCAATATATAAATATTAATTAAAATAGCAACCAAAGCCAGAAGTACTTAGGAATAATTTTTTTTAAGATGTCAAGATCTTTACATTAAAAACTATAAAACATCAACAATAAAAATTAAAGGACAAAATAAGTATAAAGATACAATACCATGTTCTGAATTGGAAAAACTCAGTGTTCTTGAGGTATTAATTTTCCCTAAATTTATGTGTAAATTCTACCCATCCTAATCAAAATTTTAGCTGACTTTCTTTTTTTTCCAGGAAATAAGATGATTCTAAAATATACTCAAAAATTCAAATGACATACAATTGCTAAAGTGATACTTAATAATTAACATGGTTAGAGGACTTACTCTCTATGACTTCAAAACTTAATATAAAGTTAAAGTAATCAAGACAGTGCGACATTGGGGATGTGGTCACTGAGGGTATACACAATGGAATATTACTCAGCCATAAGAAAAAATGAAACACTGCCATTTGCGACAACATGAATGGATCTTGAGATTATACGCTAAGCAAAATAAGTCAGACAGAAAAAGTTGAGAACCATATGACTTCACTCATATGTGGGATATAAAACTGAAAGCAATAAACAAAACAAACAAGCACTCATAGAGACAACAGTTTAGTGGTTACCAGGGGGTAAAGAGGGTCAAATATATGGTGATTGAAGGAGAACTGACTCTGGGTGGTGAACACACACTGTAATATATAGATGATGTATTATAGAATTGTACACTTGAAACCTGTATAATTTTACTAACCAATGTCGTGCCAATAAATTAGATAGATAGATAGATAGATAGATAGATAGATAGATAGATAGATAGATAGATAGATAGATAGATAGATAGATAGACAGACATTGTAGAAAGACTGGAAAGTCCAAAAATAGAAATAGATATACACATATATGGCTGACAAGGATACCAGCATGATTTACAAGGAAAGGAAAGTCTTTTCAATAAATAGTGCTGGAACAACTGGATAGCGTATTGTTGGAAAGAGAGAGCTCTTACTCTTTCCCTCATACAACACATAAAAATTAATTTGAGATAAGTTATAGGCCAAACAAAAACATCTACAAGCTACAAAACTTTTAGAAGAAAACATAGGGCAATAGCTTTACAACTTCAAGTTAGGCCTAGATTTCTCGGGTAAGGCACAGAAAACATGAAACATAAAAAAAAAGAATTAATAAATGAGACTAAAATGTAAATCTTTTTCTTATCAAAAGACACCATTAAGAAAACGAAAAGACAAGTCATGAGCTAAGAGGAAAATTTCACAATACCTATATCTAACAAAGGACTTGTATCCAGAATATGCAAGGAATTTCTGTAGTCAGTAATAAAAAGACAAACAACTCAATAAAAAAAGAGCAAAATATTTGAATAGACAGCTAAAAGGCAGTTCATAAAAGAAGACATATAAATAATCGAAGGATGTGATAATGCGTTCAACATCCGTAGTCATCAGGAAAATTGCAAATTAAAACCCAAATTAGATATCACTGCACACCTACTAGAATAGCAAAAGGTAAGAAGACTGACAGTGTCAAATGTCAGCAAAGATATGGATCAACCGGAATGCCCACACGTTGCAGGTGGGAGTATAAAATGATAGCATCAATTTGAAAACTGGTATTTTCTTAAAACGCTAAGTATACCTCTACCCTATGATCCAGCAATTGCTAGGTATTTACCAAAAAGAAGTGAAAATGTGTGTCTGCAAGATCATTGTACAAAAATGATCATAGCATCTTTATTCCTCGTAACCCAGAATTTCAATAACAGGAGAATGGATAAATAAACTCTGTAGTATTACAACCACCACCAAACAAACTACTAATATGCAATAAGGGCAAATCTCAAAAATATGATCTCGGCTGTCAAAGAAGCCAGACACAGAGCAAGTACTCTGTGATTCCATTTATATGAAGTTTCAGAACCAACAAAATGAATCTATCATGCTAAAAATCAAAAGACTGATTTCTTCAGGTCAGGGAGGAACTGACGGAATGGGAGCAAGAAGGAGTTTTCTGGGGTGATATGTGGATGCCTTTGTCAATAAAAACAAATGAAATAGATACATTAGTAAGTGTACACTTAAGATCTGTGCACTTCAGCGTATGAAACCTATAGCTGAAAAATACGGTACCATGTTTCCCTGAAAATAAGACCTAGCCGGACCATCAGCTCTAATGCGTCTTTTGGAGCAAAATTTAATATAAGACCTGGTATTATGTTATGTTATATTATATTATATTATATTATCCCAGTCTTATACTATATTATATTATATAAGAATGGGTCTTATATAATATTAAAATAGATATAAGACCCGGTCTTATATTAAATTTTTATACTAATTTTATATTAATTTATATTAATTTGTGCTCCAAAAGACGCACTAGAGTTGATTGTCCAGCTAGGTCTTATTTTTGGGGAAATAAGGTAATCACACAAATAAATAGAAAATGACAACAGTGTTAACCACTTTGAATGAGAAAGACACAGTGGCATGGGAGCACATGGTAGGTGAAGAAAGGCTTATTAAGGAAAAGATTCCTGTGCTGAGACCCTCGGAGTGAGGAAAAGGAGAAGTTAAAGCAAAAGATGGCAGCAAGGAAAGGCTCTCTGGCTAGAGGGTCAGTGGCCCATTTCAGAAAATGACTGAAAGCCAGTGTATTAGTTATCTATTGTCATCTCACAGTAGTTCCACAAACACAGTGGCTTAAAACAACTCCCATTTATCACCTCCCAGGTTCTGTAGGCCAAGTGTCCAGACATGGCTGAGCTGCGAGCTCTGCTCAGGGCCTCACACAGGCTGTAAGCGAGGTGTTGGCCGGGGCTAGGGTCTCATCTGGAGACAGATGTGCTTCCAGGTTCAGGGGTTTGGGGCAGCCATCCGTTGTTTGCATGCTCCTGAACCGATGGCCTCAGTTTCTGGATGGCAGTTGGTCAGAGGATGCCCTCAGTTCTTGCCACATGGCCTTCTTTGTAGGCAGCTCACACAAGATGGCAGCTTACCTCTTCTAAGCCAGCAAGAGAGAGATTCTCAGCGAGGCAGACATTGTGATCTCATGCAACGTAATCGTGACAGTGACGTTGCATCACTGTGGCTGGGTTTTATTAACTAGAAGCAAGTCACAGGTCCCTCCCACACTCAAGGGGAGGGATGACACAAGAAAGTGAATGCCAGCAAGCAGGGCTCATGAGGCCACTAACTCATCTGTCTGCCAATACCAATGTGGCTAGAAGTGTAGGATGCTGTGCGCCTACTATGCACAGGCATTGTTCTAGGCTCCTTACATAGAGACTACATAGCTTAATTCTCCCATCAGCACATTTTTATTTTATTTTATTAGTTTCAGGTGTACAAAACAAGGTAATAGTTAGACATTACACCCTTCACAAAGTGATAACCCTCTCCTCCAATCTCCTACCCCTCTGACATCGTATATAGCTGTTACAATTCCATTGACTCCATTCCCTGTGCTGTACTCCACGTCCTGTGAATATATATGTATATATATTTGATTATAGTTGACATTCAATATTATTCAACTGTAGCTTCAGGTGTACAGTGCAATAGTCAGACATCTACACCGTCCATGAAGTGGTGTCCCTAATAAGAAAAGTGCCCATCTGACATCCTACAAAATCTTTACGACATTATTGATCATATTCCTCAAACTGTATTTCATATCCCAATGGCTACATTGTGGCTACTAATTTGTACTTTCTAATCCCATTACCTTCTCCCGCATTCCCACCCCCCCCCATCCAGCAATCCTCACCTCAGTTTTTTCCTCCATATCTCTGAGTCTATTTCTGTTTTGTTTGTTTGTTTATTCCGTTCTTTAGATTCCACATATAAGTGAGATCATATGGTATTTGTCTTTCTCTGTCTGACTTATTTCACTTAGCAAAATATCCTCTAGGTCCATCCATATTGTTGCAAATTGTAATATTTCACTCTTTTTTATGGTCGAGTAATACTCCATTGTATAAATATACCACAGTTTCTTTATTCAATTGTCTATTGATGGGCATTTCAGTTGTTTCCATATCTTGGCTATTGTTAATGGTGCTGCAATAAACATAGGGGGGCATATATTTTTTTGAATTAGAGTTTTGGATTTCTTTGGATAGATACCCAGGTGTGGAATTGCTGGATCATAAGGTAGTTCCATTTTCAATTTTTTGAGGTACCTCCATACAGTTTTCTATAGTGGCTGCACCAATCTGCAATCCCACCAACAGTGCACGAGGGTTCATTTTTCTCCACATCCTCACCAGCACTTATTGTTTGGAAGCAAGAATTTACACTGGGGTAAAGACAGTCTATTTAATAAATGGTTCTGGGAAAATTGGACAGACACATGCAAAAAAATGAAGCTGGATCACCTTCTTATGCCATATGCAAGAATAAATTCAAATTGGATTAAAGACTTAAATGTAAGACCCAAAACCATAAAACTCCTAGAAGAAAATATAGGAAGTAAATTTGTAGACATTACCCTTAGTAATATTTTTACTGATATATCCCCTAGGGCTATATCAGTAAAAGGGAAGCAAAAGAAAAAATAAACATGTGAGAGTACATCAAACTAAAAAGTGTTTTCACAGCAAAGGAAACCATCGATAAAACAACAAGACATTCTACTGAATGGGAGAAGATATTTGCATCCAATAATGGGTTAATATCCAAAATTTATAAATAACTCATACAACTCAACACCAAAAAACTAAGCAACTCAATTTAAAAATGGGCAGCGGAACTGAAGAGACATTTCTCTAAAGAGGACAGACAGATGGTCAACGGACATATGAAAAAAAATTCTCAACATCACTAATCATTAGAGAAATGCAAATGAAAACCACAAAAAGATACCACCTCAGCCCGGTAAGAATGGCCATCATCAGTAAATCCCATCAACACTTTGAAATCGGAATGATTATCCCCATTTCATGGGGCTAAATTGAGCTTCTAAGAGGATAAATCTTTTATCCAACTTTTCACAGCTAGAAAATTACAAATCCTCCTTTCAAATCCAGACCAAATCTTATTCTTTGTCTTTTACCATCTGACAGACATTTGCTAACTTACATTTACACTTGACCCTGGAACAACACACATCCCTGGAGGGGGTTCCGGGCTGGAAATCCACCTGTAATTTCTAACTCTACAGTCAGCCCTTGGAATACCCACATTCAACCAACCCCGGATGGAAAACAGTACTTTGGGTCTGCCGTTGGGAATCTGCAGTTGGGAATGAGAAAATACTGTTTTCCGTCCGCAGTTGGTTGAATCTGCGGATGTGAAACCCAGGAATAGCAGGGCCTACAGCATGTATTGGAAAAAAAAAATCTGCCTATACGTGGACCAGCATGGTTCAAATTCCTGTTGTTCAAGGGTCACCTGTCTGTATATTATTTGTCTTTATTTCAGTCTTTGGAGACTTGACAGATAGAGAAACTGATGAAGAAAGGGCCTCCATCTCCACGAGGTCGCCCTAGGAGCACACACCAGCACCTCAGAGCTCGCCTCTTGGCCCATGCTGTTTCTTACATCATTTTTCCTCCTGGGAAGGAGCAACTACTCTAAATATAGACCTCCAAGAACTGGCACCCTGCTCCAGGAGGCCCCACAGTTACTCTGCAGGGAGCCCTCCTTGCATTTTTAAAGGAAATCCAATTCGGCTCCCATAAAAGCCCTCATTATCCTGCTGAGGTTGGCAGTTGGGGACGCTAGAATAGCTGGAATCTCTATAAACAACTCCTGGCAGGCATCCACCTTTGCCTGGTAGACACAGAAAACCATCTGCACAAGGTCGAGATGATGTTTAAACGTCTACGGCTCCCACCCCGCAGGCGGAAGGACGTTCTAGCGCCCGAGGAGGTGCCGGGGGCGCAGAAGGAGCCCCGCGTGGGCTCGCACCGTCCCTCCCTCCGGCCATGAGTCATTGTCCCTCTAACCTTGGAAACAACCTGAAACAAGGTGCTGTTCAGAAGGTTACACGTTCTCATTTGTTACATGGGAAGAACACTGGGGTGATGCACAGAAGTTTGGTTTTCTGTTGGTGGATTTCTGACCCTGGATTTCTCAGCGCTGTCCTGGTGAAAAATAACGCGTCAAAAAATTGTCTTCCGCACGTGTTTTCAACTCTGCCCCTTCAGAGGGGCCAGCAAACTTTAACAGGCAAGCCAAATCCAGCCAGCAGCTGTTTTTTTCTATGACCCTCAAGCTAAGACTGGTTTTTACGTATTTTTTAAGAATGGGAAAAAAGTAAAACAAAGACAAATAAGTAACAGAGACTAATGGTGGCCTGCAAATCCTAAAATACTCGTATTCACTGGTTTTTTACAAAAAGAACAATTTTGCTGCTTCCTGCTCTAGATATTAATAGTGTCCTACATAAACATTTCTATGGTCAAATAATTTGGGGAACCACTAGACTAAACGCAACGAAGAGGGTTTTGGTGGTTTTTTGTAAATGCACACCTTATCAGAGCCTTTACTAATGACAGTTTTGAATCTCAAAGAGAGGGACATAGCATGCAATGACCCCACTCTTCTTTTGCCTCAGAACCCTTTTCTTGTGGGAGGAGGTTCAAGACTGCTTAATGAAGGCTATCTTCATTAAGTGTGTCGGTGATAGGTCCTTGGAGTTGGGCTGGACAGATGAGGTCCTGCCATTGGCACTGACTGCTTGCACACGCCTCAGGGGTCTTTTGGCCTCTGACATTTCTGAACTAGAGAACCCATGGTTAAGAGGGAGAGCTCTGGAGCCTCGCTGGGTTTGAAACTCCGTTCAGGTACCACCTGTGGGACTTCACCTCTCTGCCTCAGTTTTCTCCACTGCAAAATGGGGGTAATCATAGCAGCTGTCTCCTAGGGTTACTGCAACAATCGCGTGAGATAATGTTTGTAAGGGGCTGGCACAAGAAAGCTCTGGAGAAAAGCTAGCTGCTGTTGTTATTCATTTCAAAAATGGCAATCGTGATGACTGCCTGTGAACAAAGTGATTTATCATATTTAGCATAGTAGTGTGTGGGGAAGGGACTCAGAATAAGGAAGCAGTGTATTTTCCTAGTAAGATACCATCTAGTATGAAAATGAAAACCGTTCTTCTAAAACAAAAGTTTCACTTGTTCGAAAGAAGTGGATTTGTTTCCTAGGGCTGCTGTAACAAAAAGTACCAGAGTGACTGAAAACAACTTTATTCTCTCAGAGTTCTGGAGGCCAGAAGTCTGACATCAAAGGTTCGGCAAGGCCACACTCCCCCTGACGCGTGTAGGGAAGGGTCCTCCCTGCCTCTAACAGCTTCTCGTGGCTCCGGGCCTGCTTGGCGTGTGACAGCATCACTCTGGTCTCTGCCTTCATCTTCACACGTGTTCTCCGTGTGTATCTGTCCTCATGTTGTCTTCCTTCTTCTTGGAAGGACAGCGGTTGTGTGAGATGAAGGGCCCATCCTTCTTCAGTATGACCTTATCTTAATGAATGACACGTGCAATGATCCTATTTCCAAGTAAGATCGTATTCTGAGGTACTGGGGGTTAGGACTTTAACATAACTTTTTGGAGGCACAGTTCAACTCACAGCAGCCAGGTTTTGCCACCTTGGCACTACTGATATTTGGGGTGAGACAATTCTTTGTCGCGGAGGCCGTACTGTGCATTGTGGGATGTTTAGAAGCATCCCTGGGCTCTGCCCACTGGGTGCCAGGAGCTCCCTCCCAGGACATCAACAATCAGAAAGGTCTTCAGATATTGCCAAATGTCTCTTGAGGAGCAAAACTGTCCCAGTTGAGAACCAGTGGGTTAAAAATATAACACTTTCTAGACCAACGCAAAACAGAAAGACTTCCTCCAATGAGACTGCGGAAGTGGCTGGTATAACAGTTAGGTCGTCAAGTGTGGATTTTCCTCTTACGGCATGTTGCGAATATTAATAACTAAAATCTTTGCATTGCTTCGCAGATCTTTTTGCTGAGATAGATTTCCCTACCTGGAGGCCACAGTTACTATTGTTAGTTCATAAGCAAGTCATAGCTTAAAATGTAAATTGCTTGGAAATAAACCAATTTGGTGACATAATAATGAAAAGGAAAATCGATCGCTCCAGAAATACACATCTGTTCTTTAAAGCTGTCTGCTAGTCCACTGCAGCTGTTCCCATCTAAGACCTGGAGATTTAAACATAGTCCTTTACAGTGGAAAGTTAGTAGAGAACATTTTCATGAAAGTCTATGGAAGTGGTTTGGCACTACAGTGTGGTTTATCTGGTGTATGACTTTTAGGGAGCCCTCTGGGGAAATAAAGGGGAAATAAAATGATGTGACTATATCTCCATTGATGCTATTGGCCATCGAGTGTCCAGTGTCCCAGGTGCAACTCTTGCTGGGACAGTGCAGGGGGCGGCCAGTTCCTGGGCAATTACATGGTCAGTCCTTCCTTCGTAAATCAGAAACCTGCAAGGTTTTCAAGATAAGTGTCACAGCTACATTGGCAGTGATCTAGCTTACTGGTCACCATGTCACCTCTCTCAGGGCAGCAGAGCTACAGAATCCAGGCTGTATCGGTAGCAATGTCAGCGTCACTCCCCACCGATATTCTTGGCTTCCATGCAAACCAATCGACAGCTGAACCTTCCCTGGCTTAGTGAAAGGACAGTGGTGTCCAACTGTGTCATTGGTTTGGGGGAGGTCCCAGGGAGACCCCTGCCCCTAGTTAGGCACACACATCTATGCCTGTCTTCCCTCCACTTTCAATATATTCCCTAAGTGCTTGCTGCCTTTTCTCTCAGTTCCACAGTGATGCTTCAGTTTGCTTGTACCTGTACCTACCTTAACCCTGTTCTGTCTTTTGGGATGAGCTGAGCCACGTGAAGCATCTGAGGCCTGAAAGGAGAAAGGGTGGGTAAGGAGAGCTTGGAGTCTGCTCTGCATTCAGATTTCCATTTCACTTCGGAGCCTCAGTCGCTAGCACACGTAAGGTTCACCATCACATCTGCTGTGAAGACTTGAGTGACAGACTTCATTCATCTCGACCTGTGGCGGCAGATACAGCAGATACCAACGTCTAGTGTGAGATCCCAAACATACAGGTTTTTGCTACATGTTTGTTGACTGCTATGAGGGTACAGTGCAAGGAAGGAAGGCGGGGCAAAGACGAACCTGACTTCTGGGCCACCACACCGCACGCACCTCTCCGTGACTCTGGAGAGCAGTATTGTGTCCGGGAGGCTGCAGTGAGCCCGGTGTGCATTTGTTCACTGCGGGAGTTTATCTGATACCTGGAGTTTAGCTTCTGAGCACCAGCCGTGGAAAGCAGCTGTTTACCATGAGGCACAAAATCGTATTCTGTTATTGGAGTGGTTATGAACGATCCATCCGTGAGGCCCTCCCGTGACATGATCGTGGGTCTCTGACAGGTTTACCAACCACAGAATTGACTCTCACAATGTATATCATAACTGGACCCTTGTAACCACCTTTGGGACCTGGAAAAACAGCTTTGTTGATGGCTCAGAGATAGACATGGCAATGTGGGTAATTCGCACAGGTGGGTGTTACCTGTGGCGCGTCCTACCTGCCATGCCTCCCACTCAATCCTGCTTCAGGCTGTTGAGTTCCTGGAGGCCTTCTCCGGGACTAGCAGCCAGACAAAAGGATGATAAGACCTTGCTTTCATTTTTAGCAACTGGATTTTCGTCGTGTCAGAAGCAACTCATTAAATGCACAACTCCTTTATCTGCTGGAGAATTCATTGTAAAGAAGAGGAAGAGGAAGAGAAAGAAGAAGAAGGAAAAGAAGGAGGAGGAGGAGGAGGAGGGCCACTGGGAGAATTACTGGCGTTGTTTCTTTAATTCTCTCTCTCTCCAAGCACAGTGACAGCAGACAGCAGAGCCTGTATCAGGCAGGGCCGTGTCTGGTCCCGATTCTTCCTGGCTCCCTTTCCTGTGGAGCACGTTTCAAATAGCGGCTAATATGGAGCTCCGGGCTTCCTGGGAGTTGAGTAAATAGTGTTGACTTTCATTAGCTCACGCGCAGCTGCTGGAGGTGGAAGGTGTCTGAAACCAAGACGTGTTTCTGCAGCATCGCCCCAGGAAAGAGTCAGACCGGAGACACATTTCGAAACGCAAACCAAGAGCTCCTCCATCGGAACATTTCCTCCGAGGAGAGAGGTGCTTTATTTCATGCGCGTGACGGCAAAGCTGCCGCTGCTGTCTAGGTGACAGAAATGTCAGAAGTGTATTGTCCGTTCTTTAATTTCCTCACTCAACACCCGGTTGTTAACTTCAACACCATCAGAGCGCTCTTTGTGACCGTAGTTACCTTAAAGGACGAGCATGCACTGAGTGTTAAAATGAGGCGTGGCAGTGGGAGACACCTGGAGAGCTGGATTTAGTCAGCTTCAGAGAAGGGACCTTGGAATGGGCTCGCCAAGTTCTGTACAGCGGCTCCTCCGCCTGGAGAGAGGTGAGAGAGAAGGGAGGTGTTCCGAAAGCTGCCAAGACAGACCGTGAAAGCTCCCACAGCTGGGATGGATTCTGCAGGATGCACTGCCCACTGGGGACAGGTTGTGCAGTAGACACGGTGCATCTCCTGGGGAGTGTTTCATACAGAAGCAAAGCTGAGCAAGGACCCCCAAGGGAACATCGGACCACTGTCCTAGTGCCAATTACGCAAGTAAGTCTGATGCCACACACCTGTGTGAGAATCGGAGCCCCTCTGCTTTGAGAGACTGATTCAGCTCAAATCGTCAGAAACAAACGCAAGTCAGAAACAAACCACTGTTACGGTACTTCGTGTTTTCACGATGGTGTGTAGTCGATGTCACTAGCAAGGGAACCGCTAAATAAGTTAGTGACTGCACGTGGAATCACGTTCCAAGTACAAATCTTGTGTTTTGGGTGCGCTCCCAACCGCCACCGCACACGCACGAAAGGCCTTTTTATCCCGCGGTAGCCCGCGTTATCAGGCATGAGAATTATCCTCAGCCCCCAAAACAGACAATTGGGCCAAAAGACAGAAAGGCCAAAAATACTAGATGAAAGGGTTGTGCAGAGAGTGTTTCCCACCCCTAGAAACTAGAGAAGATCGGGGCTTGAGAGAGAGTGGGTTTGGGGGCTGGGGAGACGTGGAGGGAGGTGGGGGCGTCCCCTGGGCTAGCGAAGAGGAGAGAAGGGAGTATTGGTCCTGGGCAGGGCTGAGGGGCGGGCCAGGACCTCTGTCCCTTCAGGAGGCCCCGGGCGCTCATACAAGCAGGTGGGGAGCTGCTGAGCTATTGTTCAGTGAGTGTGGCCAATGTCAGCGGCCAGCTGGTCAGCTCCTGAGCATTTGGGACCCTTGGTCTAGGCTCAGTTCTCCTTTCCCTACCCCCAGAGCCTCCCTGCCATGGGAGACCAAGGGTACTCCAGCCCCAGAGAGGCTAGGGACTTGACATCTTGTGGAGGGTGGCGGCGTGTTGGGAAAGCCAAGGAGGATACGGACAGGGTTACTGTCTCAGAATGCTGGACCCACTGCCACCTGTACACCTGTGTCCTCCTTTCTACCTACTAGGCTGAAAAGCCTAGGACTCCCGGGGACTTGAGTCCCTGAGGTTCCTTTTGGGAGCCATGAAGTTAGCGCATATCTTCAGTAGAACTTGACGGACAGCTTTTGACAGGGGTGGGGGATGAGCAAGCTCAGGTACTCAAGAGAAAGCTTACGCCTAGTGGTTCCCAAACGTGGACATCAGAATTACCTGGAGGGCTTATTAACCACTGACGGCTGAGCCCAGAGCCTGTGATTCCGTAGGTCTGGAGTGGGGCCAGATAATGTGCCCTCCTGTCTAACAGGTGGCACTGATGCTGCTAAACCTGGGACCCCACGTGGAGAGCGCTGGCTCTGTCAGGCCTCTAATGGAAGGCCAGTAAAAACCTCCCTTGTCTCTGAGTTCTTCACCGTGACATTGAGACATTAACTGTGTGCTTGATCCCATCTTGCAAAAGTATCTTATACAATCGAGATGCTTTTAGGGGCTAAGGAGAGGGCCACCCCTACAACCGAGACAGAGTCTGAAAATTATGCATGCATGGGGTGTTATGCTCGTGGAAGGTCTGGCAGGAGATGAACAAGGGCCACATTGAAGAAGTGTGGTCTCAGGTATCCCCCCCAAAAGCAACCCAGTCCCTTCGAGAGGCTAACTGTTCAAAGAAAAGAGTTTCTTACTGCACGTTTTGCATATGCTGATAAATATGCCCCGTAAAGAACATGACAAGAAAGTGAGAGCACGCCTCTCTCTCTGGTTCTGTTCACTTCATCAGCATCAATAAATATTCATTGGCCTCCCAAAATGTTTGGGGTGTTAGGAAGCAGAACCAAACATCCGAGAGACACGGACCTTGCCCTTCAAAGAGACCACATTCCGAAGAGAAAACCAAGAAACAGGAGAATTATCTCTGGGGGCGAGGCGGGTGTTTTTCCCATGAAAGATGTGGTTAGATTTTCACAAAGGAAATGCACATATAAATTAATGCTTTTGTAAACCAACTGACATTTCAGATGCACGAGAGGAGCCAGCTGTTTCAAGGAACCTGGCAGAGAATCCTGAAAAAAAGAAGAATTGCTTACTAAATGTGAATAATCGTCCCTCTCATTTAGCGACCTTATTAGCTTTCATTTTTCATTTTGGTAGATCTGAATGGTCTGAAAACGAAAAAGTAAGAGGAGTTTCCTGCATTCTTACTTTGGGAAAAGCAACTGACAAGTTTGTATCAGAGAGCCATTGTTAAATGTCCACTGTATATTTTATTGGGTCAACTCAGGCCACCTCTATGGTGCCTTATAGTTGTTGGATTGTTGAATCATGACTTGTACTACCAGCCTGAGGTCAATAAAAGAATGAAAATCTTTCGGTAGTCAGCAAAGAATGATGACTTGTGCTAAGTATATTTTCTTGGACTTTGAGTTTTGGGAAATTGGTAATTGAGATTTGGTCAATATGATCGCTATCAGACAGGGTTTCTCAACCTCAACACTGTTGCTATTTGGGGCCACATACTTCTTTGTTGTGGGGACCCTGAGCAGTGTCCCTGGACTCTATACATGGGATGCCAGCAGCATCTCCCCAGATGTAGCAACCAAGGAAAGTCTCTACACACTATCACAAGTCCCCTTTGTAGGGGAGGGGCTGGAAGGGGCCTGGGGGGACAAAATGGCCCCCAGTCAAAGACCATCTCTCAGATGACACAGATATTCAGAGTCAGCACCCCCTATTCTCAGACAATTATTGAGTCTTCTTAAAACAGGACCACATTTCATGAGTGGCGCCCCATCCTGCAATTCACTGCTGATTCTGTCACAAGTGGCAGGGAAACTATGCTGGGTCATTTTCTTCGTTCACAAACTATGTGCTAAATATCTACTTTGTACCAGGCACAGGATGGTGAGCAAGATGAACAGGTTCCTGCCCTCAAGGAGATTACAGTCTAGTTAGCGTGAGGGTCAGTGGTCAGTACGTAAACCAACTAATAATTACGTAAAATTGTGTGATGGAAACAGAGTGGAGTTAGGGACTAACCCAGAAACAGCCCATGTAGGCAGAGTAATCCAGGAAGGCCTCCCTGAGGAGGTGACATTTAGGTTGAGGCCAGCAGGATGCATAGGAAACAGTCACATGAAGAGCTGGTGGGACTATAGTTCACACAAAAGAAGGAGTGGACCAACACGAGTTAGAAGAGTAGACAGGACTGTAAAAGGGAGTTTCATAGGAATCAGATACAGCCTCACAGGCCAAGTGGAAGTTTGTCTTCTTTTCCTAGCTGTATTCCACACAGTGCTGGAGCACTGGGAAGCAAGCCCGGGGTGGTGTGTTCCCTTTCTGATCTCACAGCAATATGTCAGGTGGCAATATAGCTTAAGACTTCACAGAGAATTGAGGATGATTTCAAAGACTAAAGTCCTGCCTCTGTGTTAAGGAAGATGAAGTTTGCTAGGTGTTTTGTTGTCCAGATTGTGTCTTAAATGGATCTCGTATAGAAATGGAGTGTGTGTGTGTGTGGGGGGGGAGTCCATCCCATTCTTGCAAAACCAACTGTGTCAACTGACATAAGCCAATTTGAGCATGCTTGCCTATTAAGTTCTTTTTGGTAGCTATTGACAGCCACTAGTAGTTGAGGGGTTGGTGGGGTGGGGCCGAGAATTAGCTGCTCTCCAGCAGCCTTGCTACCAGGTCACATGGAACACACATTTCAGGCCAAACCCTGAGCCTGAGCCACGTGCAGACATTTACTAGCCAGCAGACACCAGACTATACAACTTGTGTAGGCTCCGCAAAATCCCATCTACCTGTGTGCAGGTGCTCTGAGCACACCTCCCACGTAGCCCTCACCCGAGGCAGACAAAACAGTCTCCAAGAGGAGGCATAGCACTAATCTCACAGTGCGTGTCAGACAAACAGCACCCTCCAAACCATTTGCTGGACACGGGTCTGTCTGGGACTCAAGTCTCAAGCCCCATGCCAAAGGGAGAAGGGGGAAGTGCCTGCAAGATTCTCATTCCAGCAAGGCTGGGCAGCTTCGGAAAACATTTTGTTAAACCACACATCTTGAACACCATTATTAACTCCACCAATGAGAACCCACTCCTTAGATCCATTATGCTAAATAACAAGCCCCACTTCTGCCAAGGAAAACCCTCTGGGGTTGCCCAGAGTTCAGAGGTACAGAAAGATGCTTTGTGGGCACCATCAGGAGTGTGGTCCTTCTGAGTAAGAAGAGCTGGGGTCCACTCCTGAGGGTAGATTCCTGATCGAGACCACGGCTGCCCCCAGAGCGCAGTTTAAACCAACTTGCACACGTGTAACATCACTTCCCCAAGGCTACAGGAATTTATCTTAAACGGTATGCATCAAAACAGGCGACCCCAGCTGAACCCGCCCCGGAAATGGGTGTGGGAGAAAGGAGGCTGGGAAGTTGAGTAATCTGATTAACCAGAGTGAGCTCATAGTACATCATATCAGGACTGCCAGTTCCCCAAAAATTAAAGTCCAACCGACTGTGCTCTACAACACGTCAGCCTTTTGAGACTGAAACGGACTCTCAGCTTGATTTGGGAACCACTGTTGCAGCTCCGGGTTCGCAGTTTCCAGCCTTTTCCAGCACGACAACCTCTCATTCCAATGACCGCTAGAAGGCCATTGTACTTTGGTGTCTGTTCATTGAAAAAAAATCGATCCTAAGGCAAAGTTGTTATAAATGCAGCAGTACTTTCAATTTGTCTTTTATTCGTCACAATAGCATTGCACATGCTTGAAACAATGCAAGAGGTGAGGTTCAAAGTCAGGGGAACTCAGAGAGACAGTCCTCAGGGACGATGCCAGATGTGCTGGCGACCCACGCACCTTCTCTCTGTCAGTCAGTCCAACATAGCAGCCTCTCCCCAGGGCTGGAATAGACAGCTCTCTTTCGGCAGAGCCCAGGATAAACTAGGTGGCTCACATTTACAGGAATGTGGTAGGAAAACTATAGTAAGCACCGGGATCACACACTTCCTCTGGTGAGATCCTATAGGGACACACCCTGAGAACTGAGCCCCATGGAGGACCCAACGGCTGTGCACTTTCCATCTCGTATTCACCATAAGGCATATGGTCACCTCCTGAAATGCCAAGTGCAGCTGAATGTGTATATGAACAACTCAACACAAAGATAGTCCCTGGAGTCTGTAGGAGAGAAAGACCTTCCTGCAAAGACTCCCTGGGACCCCAGCCGGGCGTGACTCTAGGTCATTAGCTGGCACACAGATAAGAGTGATACGAACAATAGAAAAGAGGTCATCATCAAATATATGGTGATGGAAGGAGAACTGACTCTGGGTGGTGAACACACAATGGGATTTATAGATGATGTATTACAGAATTGTACACCTGAAACCTGTGTAATTTTACTAACAATTGTCACCCAATAAATTAAAACAATAAATAAAAATAAAAAAAAATTTAAAAAAAAGAAGAAAGAAAAGAGGTCATCATTTCGCAATATGTAACCATGTCAAATCAACATGTCCTACTGTGTTTCCTTGAAAATAAGACCTAGCCGGACAATCAGCTCTAATGCACCTTTTGGGTCAAAAATTAATATAAGACCCAGTATTATATTATATTATATTATATTATATTATATTATATTATATTATATTATTCCCAGTCTTATAGTAAGATAAGACCGGGTCTTATATTAATTTTTGCTCCAAAAGACGCATTAAAGCTGATTGTCTGGCTAGGTCTCATTTTCGGGGAACCACAGTACGCCTTAAACTTACACAATGCTGTATGTGAATTATATCTCCATAAAGCTGGGAAAAAATTAATAAATTAAAGGGGGAAAAAAAGGAGTGTGCCGAGACCCAGCACCTCAGTCCAGTGAATGAGAACACAGCTCGGCTCTCTGTTTCTTGTGAAAGTTTTACCATCTTGATCATCAGCAAAAGTGAGCATTTAGCACCCGAGTGTGCGCTGCCTGGTACGTGCCGTGTTCCCAGAGAGAACACATTCCGATAATCAGAAATAGCATTCAAAGAAGTATGGGCAGCACTTGGCCCCACATCCTGGCTGCACAACATCGGGCAAATCACGTGAGCCCTCAGAGCCACGTGGGACGATGACATGGGATGACCCAGATGAAAGGCATAGTAAGTGCTCAATAAATGGGGGTGAGCATATCAGTCATTAGATTCAGATGTGAAGTAATTACGGCAGAGCAACAACAACAAACCAAAAAGCATTAGGCAAAATGAAGTTGTTCAGGGCGTGCGCGTTTCCATTTGCAAAGCAAATAGCCCGGTGGTGTCCTATGAGTCGGTTGGTGCAGAGTAGCAAATGGCATTTGTTTAGTATCAGGATCGTCCCCATCAGCCAGACATTTATGTATTTTTCATATTGGAAAAGAAATATCGTCTTGCATAACAATTGAAGAAAGGTAGCTACTTACCCCTTCTCCCTTTCCTGGTATTTCTGAGTGAAAGCTAACAGGAATGAGAGCATTTTGTAGCAGTGCTTTAACGGATGACATTTTAAGGTGTCTTGCTGTTCAGTATAATATAGACATTTTTAAAGAGAAAGGGGATGGGAATCAACCCACCATCAAGATCTTTTTCACCAGTAATTGGTTTCCTATCCATCAGCCGGCCATTCCGTAAGCTGCTGTTTCGGAGATGACAAATGTGAAGGAACCTTGTAGGAAGTAGAGGGGCCAGGTCCAAGGGACCACCACATCTGTGGAAAGGAGGTGCATTGTGAGAGCAATCAGCCCCACGCCCCCTTAGCTCAAGGAAAATGCTCTCCATGGCAACAATGCCGGTCAGAAAATGTAAGAAATAGCAATTCCACCAGCCTCTACACCCGCTTTAGTTTTCAATGACCCCGACTCCTGGAACTCCATGGTCACAGTGGGACAGGTCACTGGCAGCGGTTAGAGCTACAGAGTTTCTAGCTGGGGGGTGTCGAGTGGGAGGGAGGGTGTTATTCACCCACTGCGTTCTTTCTGCTCCAGGGCTGTGTTTCCACATGCGCAGTGGGTAATACACACATGGTCCAGTGCAGGTAGAACAGAGCATTCTGCAGCCCGTCAGGTTCTTGCCCACTGCTGGATAATTAGTCCAAACTCAAATAGCGCTTTCTTTAAGGTTCTATCACAGTTGCTCAAGGCCAAACCAAATGACCGACCTTCATGTCCAGGCCACAGGACTCGGCAGAGTCCAAATAGGCACTTTCTCAAACTTCTTTGCCCAAGGAACCCTTTGTGGGGCACTTCTCATTGGTCTAGTCCACAGGTTTGAGAACCCTGAGATAATACTTTGTTGCCCCGAAAATAAGACCTAACTGGAAAATAAGCCCTAGCAGATTTTTCAGGATGACATCCCCTGAACACTAGCCCTCATGCGTCGTTTGGAGCAAACCTTAAGATGAGACCCGGTCTTAGTTTCGGGGAAACACGGTATTCGTGGTCCCTGAGATCTGGCATTGACACATTTCCCCAGGAGGCCCTCAGGACGCCATTGCTCGCTCAGCACCTGAATTGGCAGCATTCCTGTTTATAAAAGTCACAGAAAGCGGTACCTGCAAACTCTTCACATGCAGAAAACGTTTGGAGGTGAAACAGTTGGGAAGCCCTGTTAGCTCATTTTAACGGTACCAGGAGAATTAGAGCTTTGCTGTGAGGACGTGGTGATCACACGCAGGCAGACCCACTGGCATTTATCTGACACCATGCAGCTGCTTCAGGCTTTTGATGTTCTCCTGCCACCAGACAGGCAAGATGGAAGAAAAGCTTATTTCTAATGGTGGGGACTCGCAGCACATCAGTACAGGGTGCGCTTGGCAAGCCCGTCAGCATCCATGATGCTGATTTTCCTGTTTCTTTAATATGGGGACCCTGGTAAAGGGTTAAAAATGGCCCGTGCGCTTATGTCCAGGGGGTAACAAGGGCATGGGATCCTGGGACCCTCTTGTCATCCCTGCCATTTCAGCAGACACATTGATTTCCAATAGTCTCCTGGCCAGACCATTTCAAGGTTCTTGGTAAATAAATAATTAGGGAGCATCGAGTAAAGTGGGGTGGGGAGGTTGCCTGTCCAGTGATTCAAGGAAAGAAGAAAAGAGCTTGTTAAAATCTGTACCAACATTATACAATCATACATACTGGCATGTGGTTGATACTTTAACTACTTTTATATCTGGAGTCTTATATACCTTGTCACATATAATCATCAGTAATACCCCTGGGGAAGAGGTAAAAGGTAGTTTGTATTAACCCCATTTAAACTCAGAGGGTAAGTAGCTCTTGTAAGATCTTAACACCCTTCACCACTAAGTGATATTGTTATTGTTTCCCTCCACTAAAGAGAGAGAGAGAGAAAAAGGAACCACTGCATATCAGTACTTACCATTTGCTGGGCCTGGGGTTAGGGGATGTACATGTAGGGTCTCGTTGCAAGCTGTAAGAACTCTGTGAGGAAGACAGCAAGTGTTCCTGTTTTATAGATATGGGAATGGCAGTGGATATGTCTGACTAAAATGACCAAGGTCACCAGCTGGTGAGAGACAGAGCAGGGATGTGACTGGGTCTGTGGACGTGAACCTCTCCTCAGTCCAGTCTACTTTGGGCTTCCAGGATGGGTTAAGTCCTGGACTGGGAGCTCTTTGGCATCAAGGACTGTCTGACTCATCTCTGTCTCCCCAGAACCTCATGTGGGGTCTGGTACAGGACAGGCACTAATGAGGGCTGAAGGATGGGAGAAGGGAGAGGAGGAGAGGGAAAGAGATGGAGGCGCGAAGAGAGGGAGGGAGGAAGGGGGAAGAAAGAGAGGAAGGGAGAGGAAAGGAAGGGAAGGAAGTTGTTCTGTCGGAGATGCAGCTCCTTATCTCAGCAAATGGAATGAGAAGTCTGTGCTGATGTTGTTACTATTTGCTGTTGTGTTAGTGATGTATTAGCCACACCACTTTGTTCTCCACTACGACCACTTTTTATTTAACCACTTGGAACAGTCAGGGTCCTGGCATGAGATAGATGGCTCCATCAAAAGGGATGACTGAGGAGAATTTAATTTAGCATCTATTTACAAAGGTATGGGCAGGTTTAAAGAGACCAGGAAGAGCTGGAGAAGTACTTGGGCTGGTGGGTCCTCTTACCTCCTCTAAGCCTGAAGGAGGGGTGGCTTAGAGGTGGCGATGTGGTTCCTGGAACCCAGAGAAGAGGCTATGCTGGGACCGGTGGGAGCTGCAGCCCC
This sequence comes from Rhinolophus ferrumequinum, assembly GCF_004115265.2. NCBI lineage: Eukaryota > Metazoa > Chordata > Mammalia > Chiroptera > Rhinolophidae > Rhinolophus > Rhinolophus ferrumequinum. The sequence continues at coordinate 9,509,629 of NC_046292.1, forward strand.
TGGTGGAGGAATGCAGCTGCTGCCCAGCTGTTGCCAAGGCAGCCAGGGGACTAACGTACCCCAGCTCCTTCCCTCTCACCTTTCAATCTCCTGCCAGCCCCCCTCCCCCGCCCCAATGGCCAAGCCCAGTAGGAAGCTGGAAGGCAATGGCATGTTTAATCCAGAAACAACAACCGCCCAGGGAAAGACAGAGAAGGGCAAAGATGGATTTGAGGGGCAACTGGAACATCCCACAGTTAGAGGAGGGATGTGTCAGACGTGTAACAGCCTGAACAGCAGGGGGCACCCAACAGAACTGGCCACTGACAATCAGAGGTGCCAGGCGCAACGTGCCTTTGTTAGACTTGCGTCTTCCACTGGTGTGCACTGAAGGTGGGTCCTTGGGAAAGGCGTGCTCACGCCTCCAGGGGAATTCACACAGATGTGCACGCAGCCTCTCTGTCTTAGCCACACCTCTAGGGACTGCGGGGGCATTAGCCGTGGCTCAGATAGTGAACAGCCAAGTCCCTGCCAGACATAGACTAACCATGATCCGGTGGCTCAGACATACGGACTCAAAAAGGAGACGGTGAAATATCCTTTACCCAAGACCAATGTCTAACACCTTGTTTTCAAACTTGTGCAAGTTCCACAGCGCCGGAGACCCCTCCCTTCAGACTCACTCTTTTAACCCGTGATACATTCCCAAACTATGTTGACAGATGAAATTGAAGACAATTAGCCTGGCTCTGCCAACTTGAAATTGCTGGGGATGATTTCTGCGGCTGTGTACGTGAGTTTCTGGAGGAGAATCTAAAATGGGGACTCGGGCCAGTGTTGTCCTCATCTTACCCGTTCAACAAACACATTATCAGGGTAGAAGAAAACTTTGGGTTGGTCATAAACATCTGGGATAAATACGGGAAAATATCCCATTCAATTAAAGCCTCATAGCCTGGGTCTGTTTATAGCAGTAAGATGGAAGAAGTGCTGTCACCTAAATGCCTTTCCGCTAACACTAGCCATCTTTTCAGACAGGTTCCATTTCCTCTGCTCTATGAGTCTGTTTTACTTAGATCAAGATTAGCACCGAAAAAGTAAAGATACATAGATAGTTTGTATCTCCATCTCCTCCTTCAGTGATTTCCACGACATTGGATTTTGAAGGTTTACCTCTCCCCTTTTCCTAAAGCCTAGCGTCAGGGGACCTCATTGATTTCAGTAACAGCCCCACGTGATTTCTCTCTGTATTCATACCCTTTACCCTGGGACCTGATGCAAGGAACTCCCATAAAGGCAGAGTGTAATTTTCCTCTCCCTCTGTCTTAGCTTGGGCTGCCATAACAAAATACCACAGACTGGAGGACTTAAGCAGCAGACATTTATTTCTCACGGTTCTGGAGGCTGGAAGCCTGAAAGCCGGATGCTGGAATGATTAGGCTCTGGTGAGATCTCTCTTCTGGATTCGCAGACAGCTGCCTTCTCACGGTGTGCTCACGTGGCGGAGAGAGCTCTGGTCTCTGTTCCTCTTATAAGGACACTAATCCCATCACGGGGCCCTTCCCTCATGACCTCATCTAAACCTCATTGCTTCCCAAACACAATGGCATTGTAGGTGAAGGATTTAACATATGAGTTTGGGGGAGTAGGGCACAAACATTCACCCCATAACATCACACGACTCGCTTTGACCGATAGAATGAGGCAGAAGTAATGATGTGCCTATCGTGGGGCCGGGCTTCAAGAGCCCTTGCATGAGTCCTCCTGCTCCCTTGCACCACAGGAGGAAACGAGGCATAGAGAGCTAACTTGCCCCAGCTAAGGGGGCCCACCCATTTCCAGCCAAAACAAAGCTTCCATCGGACCCGTACTTGCTGAAATGAGCCTAGCCAAGATCAACCGAGGCCAGCTTACACCAGCTGACCGCTAGCCTGCCTACAAATGTGTGAGTTATGGTAAGAGATGACTGTGCTTTTATGTTGCTGAGCTTTGGGGTGGCTTGTTGTGTAGCAATAGCTAATTGATGCAGCTTGGTTACTGGATAGTCATTATTATATATACTCTTCCTGGAAAAGAAGTCAGTGTAGTGTTGAAAAGCATGGGGTAGATCCATACTTCTCGGATTTTAACCCTGCCTCTGCCACTTTGGTGTGACCTTAGGCAAGATGCCTCAACTTCCTCATCTGTAAAATGGGTGTCATAACAGTATCACATAGGGCGATTATGAACATTAAATGGGATGATGCATATCAAGTACTTCAAACAGTGCCTGGGACAAAGTGAGCACTAGAGGAGTGTTTCCTATTACCCCGTTTTAAGGGCTCGGGACGCGGAGAGAGCAGACTGGAGGCAAAGTTGGTTAATGCCCAGGTAGCATTAGCTTGATTGTTAAATAAAGGGCTTTGATCTCACATCTTAGCATGAGATGAGCTCACTTATCCCAAAATAGGAAATGTAATCAAGACTGCTTTAGAATTCTCCCGGATGACTATTTTTTTTTTTTTTATCTTCTCTGAGAAATAAGCATTAGTCTCCTGATGGCATTATTCCTTTTCCCCGCGTAGACGTGATGGAGAGAGAGAAGCCGTCGGCAGGGTGACGGTGGTGGGGGCCACCACTCTGAAGGGTGAAGAAGGCTTCGTGTTTCCTTTCCCCTCCCCCGTCAGCCTCTGGGCGTTCTGATACTTCTGCTACCAGGTTACCCAGGAATGTCATCACTGCCCGAGTTGTGGGGCTGCCCCCCTCCGATGCCCTGAATTTCCCTATGCCACTCCCCACTCAGGGCACTTGCTGCCTCTGGACTGGGGCTTTTGAATGGCAGCTAACTTGTTAATAAATCACTGCTTTTCAGTAACCTCTTTGCTGCTTACCAATATGTTTTTTAAATAGAATTTTATCACGGAAAAGTGAACTTAATGGTGGGAACCCCAAACCCTGTGATGGTCATTGGTAAGGATAATTAAAGGGCAGACAGGCAGGTGCTCAACCATTAGAAGCAATCCCGGACCTTGAAATAGGCTCGTGTGTCACCTGTGGGAAGCATTGAGGTCAGTCATGTGACCATCTCTAAGCCCTCTGTCCTGAGTCATAGCTGGAGACAATTTGATGCTATCGCACCTCATTGTTGGCCCTGATGTTTCGCCAGTCAGTGCTGACCCCCCCTCCCCCACCCTCTACTCTGCAATCGTAAACCTGACCTATGCTGCAAGGCTGCCCTTTTCCATGGCACCCTCCCTCAGGCGCTAGCTACCAGTTGCCTCTCCCTCCTCTGGCTTTCTCCTAGCCCTTTAATGAACTTCTCCAACCCCTTGGTGGCTGCTTCAAGACAGCAGCTATGTCATCTCATTTCTCACGTGACTTAGCAGACATATGCATCCAGCTTTCAGTAAATAATTGCTGAGTTAAAAAAGAATGAGTGATTTCACAGTCATTTCATCTATTTGGGGGATGATACCCTCACTCCTTCCCCGATACGTGATAACCCCCTAACCCCGGTCTCTGATAGCCTCTGGTGGCTTCTAGATGTACTGAACCACGTCTGCTATCCCCCTTGGGGTACCTGGGGCAGGGACCTGTTCAGGGAGCCTCTTTCCCTCACATGTCTTTCTCTGATGCCAGCCGAGGAAGTGTTTGTCCTAACGGAATGGCAAAGGGAAAAATATCAGCATCTTTAAGAGTCATGTGAAAATAACTTGGCCGAGAGAAGTCATATTGTCAGTAAATTTAAAGCTTGTCCTGCCAGCCTCTTGGAGCCGTGCTCCTTGCATTCTAAGCGCTCATAAATCACAGTCATAGGGCTAGACAGATACTTAAAAATCATCGTATCCAGTTCACTTATTAAAATATGCATGTGTTGGCAGGTGTTTGCTTTCACGGTCCATGCATTGTACAAACAGGTGTAGCCCAAGGACACAGGAGCAGTGGTAGGGCTGGGACTGCAACCCAGCTCTCTGGTTCCTTAGCTAGAAGCTACTCTCCACCCCGTGCAGAGCTGGGGTGGCAAGGGAGGCATGGGTTACTGTCTCCAAGCCACGCCACCGACTAGACAGGGGCTGTAATTGCAATTGTGTGCAGGACAATAAACCTCTGTGATAAGCACATAATGCAGAGGTTTTATTCGGTCCATTAATCCTCAGTAAATGTTGCCTACCTGTGCTCCGCCAGGCCCAGTCCCTGCTGCACTGCCCGTCACTTTGGAACCTAAGTAATGGCATTTCTTGCATAAGAACAAGACTCAGCCAGATGCGGCTAGATCACAAGAATTGGCGTCAAAAATTGATTACGAATAAAACCATTTTTCTCATGATACTCCTATCTGCTGGTGTGTGTGTGTGTGTAACATGTGGTGAGCAAAAGCAATAATGTTCTATAAATATGTATACTGAACATTTAAGAGAAGAGCTTTGTGGTAGGTACTTTGAGAGGGGTGGGGTTACATCCAAAAAATGAAGCACAAATGCTGCAAGCCTGGTGTGAACAAAGTGGTCTGCGGCTCCCAGGAAGAGAGCGAGGGCAATGGATTTCCAAAGAGGAGAAGAGAGTGGACAGAGAGGAATCAAATAAGGCTTCACGAAGGTAGTGGCATTTGAATGAGACTTGGAAACTTGAGAATTTTTTTGAGTCAAGGAGGGAGAGAGAATTGCAGGCAGAGAAGATAACTTGAGCCCTGAAGACCTTAAAGGTCAGTTTTACCAAAGATGGAAAAAGGAGATAATACCTTTCTTATGCAGATTGCTTCAGCGGAACACGAAAGAGTGAAGACGACTAATTTTATGGAGTTTCCAGTGTAACAACACACCATTCTAAGTCAATCTCGCTTATAGGATACAGAAGGGAAAATCCCAAATAAGGTATCAGCAAATCTAACTAAGAAGATTATTAAAATAAATACATTGAGACTACTGAGCTTTAGCCTAGGAATGCAAGATTGGTGTGAAGTTTTAAAATCTGTCAATGTAACTGAATACATTATCTGATTAAAGGAAATGGGAATGTTAATTCAGTAGATGTGGAATAAGTGAACAGTACATTTCAACACTTAGTCACGATTTAAAAACAAATAGAAAACCTCTTAGCAAACTGAAAATAGATAAAAATTTAAAATTAAAATAACTGTGAAAACTTGAAAACAATATTTGATGGTGAATTGTAGAAGCTTTTCCAGTAACACTCAGAGCAGGGCAAGGACGCCTGCTTTCACATCTATTATTCAATATTATATATGAATTCTTTGCCAGTGCAATACAATAAGAAAAAGGAAGAGAAATAGGCTTAAGAATTGTAAAGGCAAATATAATGTTTTCATTGTTTGCTGAAGTGATGACTGTCTATGTAGAAAACCTAAGATCTGCACATAAAATTTTAGAACTAAAAAGAGAATTCCAAAGGTTGTTGGATACAAGGTTTACATTAAAAATAGGAATCAATACCTTTCCTATAAATCATAAACTATATTAGGAAATACAGTAGAAAAAATAGGCCGTTCACAATAGCAACAAATTTATGTGATATTAATTGCTAAAACTAATTGAGTTTATACCAGTGTTCTAAACATCTACATCTTCTACCTTACAAGTGTATTGAGCTCTCACAGCAAATCTATGACCTAATCTACCTATGAACAAATCTAACAAAAGTATTACTAGAACTTTATAGACAAAGTTATATAATATTATTGAAAGGCATAAAGTGCTCAAATAAATGGAAAGATATACCATATTGTTTGATGAGAAGACTCAATTTATGACATTTACAAATGTTATAAATATCAATTATCCCCAAATTAATTCATACACTCATTACAGTTCAATCACAGTCCTATAAGGATTTGTTCTTGGAACAAAACTGGACAAACTGATTCTAAAATTCACACAAATGAGCAAACATCTAAGAATAACCCAAAAAACTATGAAGGAGGACAAAAAGGAAGGACCTGCTCTACTATAACCAAGACTAATGCTATCATAATAAAAACAATGTGATAGTAATTCAGAAACAGAGTAGTAGATCGATGGTGGAGAACACAGATCTCACAAATAGACACAAATATATCTAGAAACCACATGCTAGAGTTGGCATTGCAACATGGTAGGGAAAATATGAGCCATTAACACTTTTACAAATGATGGTCAGATAATTAACTTTCCATATGAGAAAAAAAAAAAATGAAACCATATTCCTACCTCACACCATACACAAAAATAAACCCAGATGGATCAAAGACCTAGATGCAAAAAGAAAACTTTAAATCTATTAAAAGAAAATAAAACAAAATACCTTTAAGTGTTCAGGCTGGGAAGGAGTTCTTGGTAAAGATCCCTTATTCTCCCCACCAAAAAAAAATCAGTAAATGAAACGATAAATTTTGTTTATTTCAGTTACAAGCCTTTTGTGAAGAAAGTTAAAAGGCAAACTACAGACTGGGAGTAAATGTTTATAATATATAACTGAATTAATATCTGGAATATGTAAAGAATTCTCAATACATCTGTAAGAAAAAGACAAACAAACAACAGCAGAAGAAACAGAACAGAAAAGGAACATGAATTGCCTGGGCCAGTACACATGGGAGGAGAAACTCAACCTCAGTAGTAGTGTGGGAACCATAAGTAGCAACAAGATATCATTTCACAGCCACCCACTGAGGAAAGTTAAAATCGGACAATATCAAGCATTGGTGAGGGGGCAGGAAAATGGGAACTCACATACACTGCTGCTAGAACAACTTCCTTGATGAGCATTTTGACAGTATCTAGTTATTATGTAGTTAAACTGAAAATAGAGGTCTGAAAATGAAGTTCACAAACTTGTTGCAATGATGTTGCTAACCTTTTTTGATAGCAGAAGGATTATTCATTATGAATTTGTACCAACTGGACAGTTAACCAAGTTTACTATTTGGAAGTGCTGAAAAGGCTGTGTGAAAAAGTTAGACGACCTGGACTTTTGGCCAACAATTCATGACTCTTGCATCATGACAATGCACCAGCTCACATAGTACTTACTGTCTGTGAGAGTTTTTAGCTAGTAAATAAATAACTGTATTGGAACACCCTCCCTACTCACCTGATCTGTTCCCCAATGACTTCTTTCTTTACCTGAAGATAAAGGAAATATTGAAAGGAAGACATTTTGATGACATTCAGGACATCAAGGGTAATACGACAACAGCTCTGATGGCCATTCCAGAAAAAGTTCCAAAGTTGCTTTGAAGGGTGGACTAGGCGCTGGCATCTGTGCATAACTTCCCAAGGGTGACCTTCCCTTGGAAGGTGACCATAGTGATATTCAGCAATGAGGTGCGTAGCACTTTTTCTAGGATGAGTTCTCAAATTTAATTGTCTGACCTCGTACATACACTAGGGACGAGTAATTCCATTTTAATCATACGCCGGAGAGAAATTCTCCCACAAGTGCCTAAGGAGACCTGTATGAAGATGTTCATTGCAGTGCTGTTTACTCTGGGAGAGAGAACAAAAACTTAGAAACAATTTGCCCATAAATAGGAGAAAAACAATGGACTCTATGCATTAAGATGATTACTTAACAAAATTAAAGGAATGAACTATCGAAAATTCTTAACATGATAATGACTGATAACAAAAACCAAATTGGGGAATGAAACGGATATATGTAGATGAAAACATATTGTCACTGACGTGCATGTGTGTATGTAAAAGAATAAGGTAAGTTAACTTGAAGGACACTCAATAAATTCCTATAGAAGAAACCAAATTTCACTATTTTCTGGCGCCTGACATTTTTGTCACATTATTGTAAAGACGAGGGCAAAGAAAGAGCAAATGCTCAGCCTCCTTGCTGGGGGAGTTTCTCTGATTATATGCTTTTGTGCATTCTTTATGTTTTTTTTTACATTGTGTTAAGGTAGCTAAGAAACATTTTCATCTTTGTGTGTGGTGGCGGGGGTGACGGCAGCGTGTGTGAATAGACCCACCTCTTTCAGAGACTCCCTGAATCACATGTAAATAATGCTTTCAAACTCAGGAACTTGCATGCTGCTGCTCAGAACAGATCCTGGCTGTGTGTTGTCATAACAACAAACACAATGATTTGAAATGCAGATTCTTTCTCTTTTACTCTGATAGAAGCTGGTGAGGAATGCAGGATATATTGGAAATGAGCCTGTTAGAGTCCAAATGTGATATTAGAAATTGGTTGTATGCTTAGCAGAGAAGAAAATGCATGATTTGTGACGCGTCTAAACTAAGCATCCTATAGGTTTCCAAGAAAGCCTGAAGCCCGTCCATTTAGATTATACAGTTTTTACACTTAAAAACCCTTTCTGAATCTTAGGAGTCTTATAAGAGTAGTTTTGTGTTTGTTGGACAACAAACACAAAACTACTCTTATAAGGCAGTGGGTAGACTGGATAAGCATTCTGGCTCTAGTGTTCAACAGACCTGCTTCATCACTTGCTAGCTCTGTGGCATTTGGGCAAGTTACTTATTATGCTGGGGTTCTCCAGAGAAACTATAACCAATGATATATCCATGTATCCATATATCTGTATATGGATATGTGGATCTCTCTCTCTCTCTCTCTCTCTCTCTCTCTTCATATATACAGATTCTTTCTCTTCATATATACAGAGAGAGAGAGAGAGAGAGAGAGAGAGAGAGAGAGAGAGAGAGAGAGAGAGAGATTTACTGTGAGGAATTGGTTCATGTGATTATGGAGACTGACAAGTCCCAGAACCTGCAGAGTGACTGAGCAAACTGGAAGCTCTCAAACAGCTGATGCTGCAGTTCGAAGGCAGTTAGGCCAGAGGAATTGTCTCCTACTCAGGGGAAGGGGCAGCCTTTTAGTTCTGTTCAGGTCTTCAACTGATTAGAGAGGCCCACCCACATGCAGGAGAGCAATCTGCTTTATTCAACCTACTGATTGAAATATTAGTCTCATCCAAAAACACCCTCACAGAAACACACAGAATGTTTGACCAAATATCTGGGCATCCCATGGCCCGGTACAGTTGACACATAATATTAACCATTACACTTACCTTCTCTGAGTCCTTCTTTCCTCATCTGTAAAAAAAAACTAATATTAATAAATAGCTCACAGAGTTGAAGTGAAGCGTGAATTAATTGCTGTACATGAGGAGAAAGCAGAGGAGCTGGGACTTAAGCTCTAGATCCATAAATATTCCTCAAATGAATTAATACATTAAACACAAGTGAAATCCTGTCTGAGTTTTGCGCTTCTCATTCTCTTGCCTTTTTTCTATAGTGTTACTAGTCATGTGTGGGTGTCCAAGCCATAGATTTGCTTGTTTCTGTGTTCTATAAAAATGGTAGCTTCAGAGACTTCCTGTGTTTACTCAGTGTTATGTCAGCAACAACCCCCCCACCACCCATCGTTGTGTGCAGCTGTAGGTATTCAGATACTACTGAGAGTATCCATCCAGATGATGGATATTTGGGCCTTTTGCCCAAATTTTGAGGGCAAAAACAAAATTTTGTTTTTACATTTTGAGCAATGCTCCTGTGAACAATCTTGTCTGCATTTTCTCTAGGACACGCTCCTAGGAGAGGAATTGCTGGGTCATAGGGTATGCAAGTGTTCGATTTCACAAGATTAACCTAAATTGTTCCCCGAAGTGCTCAGTTTGTCCTTGTTGAATGAGGAAATAGTGATCAGATATCCTCCTGCTGGTCATTAAAAGAGGTGTTTATAAAGACTGTCCAAAAATCCGTAAAAATTGCTTGTGATGTTAAGTAGGGGGAAAAAAGAGGAAATACAAAGCTAAATGTGATCGTAGCCCCATAGAAAAATAGGGTGGGTCAACGCAATATAATATCAGAATTGTGAGAAAAGGCTTGAACAGGATATGGAATCAGACAGACCTGGGGTCAAGGCTTCACCTGCCCACTGCCTGGTATCTTGAGCCAGTTGCTTGACCTCTCTATGCCCTTGTGATCCCGTTTTAAACTGGGAATAATTCATCACACCTAGTTCAGAGTGTTGCACAAACAGATCATGCATATAGTAAGTGTTTGATAAATGATGGCCAAGAAAAACAAAACAAAACAAAACAAAACATCGTTTAAAAAACCAGATAAATATGCACTAGAACGATTATGGAGGTTTATGGTAGGTCTCAAATTATGAGTGGTTTCTGTTTTCTAATTTTAGAGCTCCTGGAAAGTGATGATATTGCTTTCAAAATTAGAAAATTAATTTGTTTTTTAAAGACTTCATTACTTGGTACTCTGTGCGGATTCTGTGTACTTCTTTAATTTACTCACACACCTCTCAGTTCAATTTATCACCTCTGTGGTGAGCGGGGGGATGGGTTTGTTGGACTGTGGTTGACGCAGGCAGGTACCCGATTCCCCAGGGGCTGCCTCTAGGGCCAGGGCTTGCACAAGGTGCCAGGAATCCCCCCAGGGAGGACCTGTCAAGGTAAGGAAGCCAATGGTTTGATTATGATTAAAAGTTATATGCAAACGCTTCCACTTTTCTGCTTTTGCTGGGCCAAGATTTTCGGGGTGTTACAGTTTGTGCTTAGGAACGCAGAGACTTGAGGCCCCAGGGCCATAGGGACGTATTTTTCCTAGTTCTTTAGAACATCATGGGCTTAGTCAAGTGTGTTCAGGATATGAATGGAGTCTCTTGAGAACCTGCTGCTTTGGTACTTTCCTTTATTCATCCAGAGGTTATTTGTTAGAACTTGACTCACTATGTGCCTGGCCCTATTGTAGATGCTGGAGATACAGAGTGGGACAAGCCAGGTAAGATTCCTGCATCGTCTATTCTAAGAGGCAGGATGGCCATGAACAAGTACACCAATAAGTAATCAAGGCAATTATAGGTTATGACCAGTTCGGTGAAGGAAGTGAGGTGGGTGTGACAGAGGATGATGGAAGCATTCTAAGAAGATGAAGTCAGAGAGGGCCTCGCAGAGGAGATGGCATTTAAGCTGAGATCAGAAGGATGTAGAAGAGCCAACCGGGGGAAATATTCCAGGCAGGGGGAGCTTTTTAAAGGCAGAGCCTTTACTTCAGGAAGATCATGATGTGGTCTAGGAACTCGCAAACAGAGTGGCATGGCGAGAGCATAGCGATGCAGAGCCAGTTCTCCCCTACAAACACTGACATGCTTGGCAAAATATAGCAAACACTGTTTTAAACGCATAGATGATCTCCCCAAAAAGTAAACATTTTTTGAGGGACTAAACAAAAGAGCAGGTGAAAAGCCACCTTGGTGACACAGGGGCTAGAGCTTTTTATGCCTCGGAAGGTACAGAGATAGAGGTCTTAGACTCAGGGAGGTAGGCAGTGAGGAATGAGAGTCTCCCCATGAAGCTAAGATTTGGAGGGCTAAGGCACCCCATCCCATGAAACGGTGGAGAGAAACTACCTGTGCAGCCAGGTAGACAACAACAGAGGTTGTGTTACTTGGTCGAAGTTCTGTTACAAAGAAAATCATCCTGAGGATGTCATCAAAATGGCAGCGTGAGGTGAGCTTCTGGATTATAGATCATGTAATACAGAATTGTACACCTGAAATCTATGTAACTTCACTAATAACTCTCACCCCAGTAAACTTTAATTTAAAAAAAAAGGAAAAAGAAAAGAAAATCATCCTCTGAAAATTAATACTGAGAACTTGCCCTCATATAGGTTTGGGATTCAAATTTGTACTCCCCAGGATCCCCAAGTTGAGAAGGAACTCAAACACTAGGACCAAACAGTGATATCCATGAGGAATGTAGAGGAAGCAAACACCAAACTTCCAGAGAAAGACATTCCCTCCACCCAGGTCACACAAAATTCCCACAGATGAAGCCCTGGCGAGAATGAGCTTTCAATCTCAAATTACAAATGCACAAGGAAATATTTCACCATGTTCAAGAGTCAGAGATTACAATAAACTGAAGGACTAAACACTCCTCCGTAGAACTTCAGATAAAAAAATAATCTGAAAGGCTATATAATGTATTTTAAATGATTAAAGTCATAAAAGAGGCCATTAAAAATAGAATATGACAGTCTAAGGAGAAAAAAAGAGGTTTTACAAAATAACAATAGAATTGCTAGATACAAATAACAATGACAAAAAATTTTCGGATGACAGCTTGAACAACAGATCAGTTAGATACAAAAGGAGAATTAATAATCTGGAAGATAGATGTGAGGAAATTACTCAGAATGTATTGCATAGAGTTATGAGGAGAAAGACATGAAAGAAAGGTTAAATGAAATAGATTATTAAATAGAAGTTCCAATTTGCTATTAATATGAGTTCCAGAGCTAGAGAAAAGGGCACATTGGGGGAAAAAAACAATATTCAAAGTTATTATGGCTGAGAATTTTCAGAATTTAGATGATAGATAAGTATAGTAGGCTGAATAAGGGCCACCCAAAGACACCAGGTTCTGGTCCCTGAAACCCTTACGTGGTACCTTACAGGAAAAACGGTCTTTACAGGTAAGATTAAGTAAAGGAACTTGAGATGGAAAGATTTTTCTAGATTACCCTGGCCCTGAAATATAATCACAGGTGAACTTATAAGAGGCAGAAGGAAATGTCACACAGAAACACACAGAGGAGAAGGCCCTGGGAAGATGGGCAGAGAGAGATGCAAAGACGCTGGCCTTGAAGAATTGGGGTGATGTGGCCAGTAACCGAGGAATGTCAGCAGCTACTTAGAAACCGAAAGAGGCAAGGAACAGATGTGCCCCAGAGCATCTGGGGGGAGCAAGGCTTTGCCATCACTTTGACTTTGGCCTAGGACACTGGTTTTGGACTTCTGGCCTCTAGAATAAGAGACAGTAGATGCAGGTTGTTATAAGTCACCAAGTCTGTCGTAATTTGTTACAGCATCCCTACAAAATGGTATAACATGCATTTATAGATTGCGACTGTACCACGAGTTACAGGAAGGATAAATAACAATAATTCCACCACTAGGTACACAATAGTGAGACTGGAGAATGCCAGATACAAAAAAAAAGACTTTGAAAGCACCTACAGAGAAAAGTACAGGGTTTTGTTTTTTTATTTGTCTGTCTTGTTCCTTTGTTGCTTTCAGTTTTATATCCCACATGTCAGTGAAATCATATGGTTCTCGACTTTTTTCTGTCTGACTTATTTCGCTTAGCATAATAATCTCAAATTCCATCCATGTTGTCACAAATGGCACTATTTCATCTTTTTTAATGTCGGAAGAGTATATATATATATATATATATATATATATATATATATATATATATATACAGAATTGTACACCTGCACAATTCTGTATATATGTAACTTTACTAACCATTGTCACCTCAATAAACTTTAAAACAAGAAAGAAAGAAAAGTGCAGGGAACAATGACCAGAGAGACAGTCTATTTTTCAAGGTGTTAATCTAATCCAGAAGATAATGGAATAATATCTGCACATTGCCTATAAAGAAAAATTATCACTTAAAAGTATTTAAAAGTGCAGATAAAATGAAGACATTTTCAGGCAGGCAAAGTTTGCCACTAATAGAAAGAACTGCTAAGGGGTGGACTTTAGCAAGAAGGGTGAAAAACCAGAACCTCATGGTGAGGTAAAAGAAGTTATATTTAATCACATAATTTCCAGTTGCATTGCTAAGCGATGCAACTGGAAAATACATGATTAAATATAAACAAGGACCAAATGTATAAAAGCACAACAATGATGAAATCATGACTTGGAGACTATGAAAAAGAAGTTAGAATTAAAATACCACCCAGTAATAATTTGTTACGCAAGAAGGAAATGTTTGGAGTTAAAAGTTCTGACCTCACTGTATTGTCCAGGAATGGAATAGGGTCACTGATTAAGTTCAGGTGAACTTATGAAGTAAAATAGTCATGGAATAAAGAAATCTGATCAATGCTATAGGTAATAGGATAGACAGGGAAAGGGTATGTGATGAAAATACAGCAAACAGCAAGTACAAAATAAGAGTGGCAAAATAAATCTCAGTGTATCAGTAAATACATCTCAATATATTGAAAAATCACAAAAGGTGTAAACAAACTAATCCCACCATTTGAAATACAGAATCTTTGATGAATAAGTATAATCTATATACTGTATGCTTTTATAAGAAGAATACCTAAAATTAAAGTACTCAAATACTGAAGAATGGGAAAGGAAATGAAACAACGTTTTCATTATTTAAAGACAAAACTATCTACATGGAAAACTGAAAGAATCTACATACCAACTAATAAAACTACGTTGAGAATTAAGCACTATAGTTAGGTACAAGCTCAAATGTACGGAAATCAATTGTATACATCAGCCAAAACAATTAGAAAATGTAGTTTTAAAAAGACACCAAATAACTACCAATAAAAACGTAAAGGTACCTTGGAATAAGCCTTTATGGGGAAATTTATAACTTTGCTGAAAGAGATAAGAGAAGACTGGAGAAATGGAGGAGTAGAAATGGAGGTGATAGGCTATATTTATAAGTAGAAAGAATCAATATTAAAAAATGGAAATTCTCCCTGATCGGTCTACAAAATTAATATAATTCTAATCATGATCCCAACAGAATTTTCCATGGAAATTACGTATTAAAAAGCAAAGAGGCAAACTAGTCTTTAGAAAGTACAACATGGGGTTTTCCTTCCTAGATATCAAGACTTTATAAATTATAACAATTAAGACAGTATGATACTGATTCAGAGATAGACAAATAGATCAATGGAATAAAACAGTTCTCAGATGTAGTCCCATCTGTACCTGAGAACTTTATAATATGTGTGGCGTTATCCATGAGAAAAGGGACGAACTGGCAATAAGTGGTGCTGGGATTGCCAGTTTTCCAGATGGAAAAAAAAAATCAATTAGATCCTTACCTGAATACACAAAAATTAATGCCAAGTGGATGAAACCTAAATTTTAAAAAGGCAAAGCTTTGACACGTTCCAGAGAAAATATAAGAGACTATTTTCAGGACTTCTTGGTAGAGAATTTCTTAAAAATATACCAATGACTAAGAAAATATGGTAAATCCAACTACAGTACAATTGAAAATATCTGGAAAACAAAAGCCATTGCAAAAAAAAATAAAAACACAAATCACAGAGTGGGAGTAGATACTTATACATAAAACCGAAAAAAAAGTTAGCACCCAGACTGTATGAAAGATACCTGCAATTCAGTGAGCACAGGACAAATAAGGCCACTGAATGGAAGATAAAGGATGTAAATAGAACTCACAAAAGACAAAACCTGAATGACCTATAAGCGCATAAGAAAGGATGTTCCACCTCACTAGTGACCAGGGAAACGCAAAAGAAAACAAGGTCTTTTTCACCCCCATCAGCCCTGCCAGGCCTGTCAGTACAGATGCTACAGGGGGTGCAGAAAGCCAGGGCACAGAAATGTCCAAGGCTCAGGACATGTTTTAGATTAGATTGACAAAAATTAATCTCCACAACATCGAGTGTTGGCGAGGATGTAGAGAAATAGGAATCTTCGTACCCTGTCCTTGGAACAGCAAATAAGTTCAACCTGGAGAGAAACTTGGCAATATCTAGTGACACTAGAGATGTGTATATTCAAGGATTCAGCATTTCCTCTTCCAGGAGTATGCCCAGAAAAGCCTCCCCTACATTCATAAGAAAATTCATAAAGCCAAAGAGTATTTATTGTAGCACTATTTCAAATAGGAAAAGAAATACAAAACATCTTTTTGTGGTGGTGGGAGAGACGGGAGAGTCTATAATCCACTAATAGAAAAGTATAGATGAATAACTTGTGTGCTTGTACAATGTAACACCACACAGCAATTAACATGATTGCACCAGGACTGTGAACCAAGGAGGCGACTAACTACACAAACAATGCTGAGAAACCAAACTGCAGAATGATTTATGATGTATTCAGCCTGATGCCAATTTAGTATGTTTGAAAACATGTAGAACAACCTTCAGCTGCACATACCATGCTTGTATGCATAGGATATATACATATGTAGCAAAAATAGAAAAGCAAGCCTGGCGGTGATAAACATCAGTCCCTCTGTGGGCGCTGGCGGAGAATGAGATCAAGAGGGCACACACAGGGAGCTCCAACGGTGTCTATACAACTTTGACGCTATTGCATGAGTAAGTAATAAAGGAATTAGAAAACATGTAGCGATGTGGCAAAGCTCAATGGTACATACACAGTGTTTGCTACGTTAGCCTCCACTTTTCCGGTATGCATGAAATAGTACGCATTGTAAAATGTTTTTATGAATTATTTGAAGTAGGAAAACCAGTCCAGAGGCTATTATACTCATTCAGACAGTAAGGAGACGGTCATCACCATGACGAGGGCAGCAGTAGAAGATAGAGGACAAGGAGGACCAAGATATGTCTTGGAGGTAAAACTGATGGTCTCGGGTAAATTGGCTGTCTCGGATATAAGACATGGTCCCTTCCCCGTCCCTAATATGGGGACCTTGCCAGGTGCTCCGGTTGAGTTCCAGCTGCGAGTATCTGAATCTCCATGCTAGGGGCCTTTCTCCCACCCCTACCCCAGCGCGTCCTGCCAACTGCACTGCAAGTCTTTGCTGCCCGCCAGGAGGTAGACCAGATGTGCTAAGGAATGCCGCCATCAGCCAGTGGCCCTTGGGAGCTGGCAAATAAATAACCCAGCTCCCTTTCCTCTCATCTGGGGTCATTCTGAGGCTTGTGCTTTGCGTTGTTCCCCAGAGCTCGCCCGTGGAGTTAAGCGTCAGGTGGAATTAACCTCCATGGTAGTAGATCTATCAGCAGACCCTTTTTTTGGCTGCCTTCCCATCTCTGTATCGCTTCCCCACTTCCCTCCCAGTGTTCGCCCCACCTTCTCTGTGAATCACTTCCTTTTTTCTTTTTTTCCTCAAACTGTAAATAGACTTTTAATAATCCACAATAACCCAAGACAGGCACTGTTCTTTTCCATTACTTGTAAAGACTGTAGCATTATTTATATTTCAATAATTTTTTAAATTTTAACTTATTGGGGTGACATTGGTTAATAAAAGTATGTAAGTTTCAAGTGTACAGTTCTAAAACACGTCATCTGTATATTGCATTGGGTGTTCACCTCCCAAAGTCAATTCTCATTCTGTCAGCATATCTTTGACTCCCCTTTACCCTCTTTTATTGTCCCTATGCCCTCTTAGCCTCTGGTAACCATTAAACTGTTGTCTGTGTCTGTGAGTTTTTATTTGTTTGTCTTGTTTGCTTGTTGCTTTCAGTTTTATAGTCCACATTATCAGTGAAATCATATGGTTCTTGACTTTTTCTGTCTGACTTATTTCGCTTAGCATAATAATCTCAAGATCCACCCATGTTGTCGCAAATGGCACTGTTTCACCTTTTCTTATGGCTGAGTAATATTCCATTGTATATCTGAACCACATCTTCTATACCCAATCATCCATCGAAGCACCCTTCAGTTGTTTCCATGTCTTGGCCACTGTGAATAATGCTGCAGTGAACATAGAAGTACAATGAACCACCACCATCACTTGCGTCCTTGTCTCGGATCTGCTTCTGGGAGAACCTACACTAAGGCAGCAAGCATACTTTCAAAGCGCACCCACTTCCGAAGTGTGCTCACATGCCACCATGCACCTCACTGATGTCAGTGTCAGGTTGGCGAGAAGAGAGTCCAAGGGCTCTGGGCAGGCAGATGGGGCAGGAGAAAGCATAGCTGAGGGGCAGAAGGGAAAATGAGCCACTTATGAATTTGCAGAGAAAAGCACATGATGCCTCTTTGCATCATGGGAGTACGTGACATCCAAGGTCCAGTGGCACCAGCTCTGGACCTGTGCCAGCATTTGCGCCAGTGCCTCACTGGAGGCCGGGGGACAGAATTAGGAGTTTAGCAAAACCTGATTATGTGTTCTCCTATGTCTAAGCCACCGTAATGTAATTTATTTGCATTCACATTCCAGACATGTCAGCAGAGCAGGATTTGGCGCTGATGGGTTCTGCTTTGACAGGAAATACAACTGAATGTCACTAGAGAGTAATTTCTTGCTACAGCATCCGGGAACCGTCCAGTTTCCCCAAAGTGAGAGTTCAGCAGTGAATTAGAAAACATTTGCCTTGACTATAATATAAAAAATGATTGCTTAAATTTTAAATTTTATTATGTGTAAACAAACAAATAATAGCCCCATGTATTATTCAGCTAATAACATTTCACCTTTGAGCAGGGTGATGCTTTTTTATTTTTTTTTTACCTCTTAAGCCCATGGCATCCAGCTACTGAGTCAATCTGACTGTTATCACAGTCGAAGCATTGTAGCGAGATTCTTGGCATTTCTCTGGCTGCTGATTTGGAAGGAAAGATGCGTAACTTGAGTTCACCTTCTAACAAAAGTGAATAAAGAAGTCCCCAGGGAAACCAGCTCTGGCTTTTCAGTATACAGTGTATTAAACATTGCCACAGAGTCAATGAAACACATCAGCTCAAATGACTGTCAGGGAAGCAAGCCCGAGATACTATGTTTCCCTGAAAATAAGACCTAGCCAAACAAGCAGCTCTAATGAGTCTTTTGGAGAAAAATTAATATAAGACCTGGTCTTACTTTACTATAAAACCAGGTATAATATAATATAATATATTATAATACAATACCGGATCTTATATTAATTTTTGCTCCAAAATACGCATTAGAGCTGATTGTCCGGCTAGGTCTTATTTTCGGGGAAACGCAATATCGTCTTCTTCCTGCTGGCTGGAGTAGAAACAGGAGACCAGGTAGCTGCTGCAGGCACAGGCTGTGTGACGAGACCCTGAAGAAAATAGTCCCCATCTTCAGGGCCATCAGAAAATGTCATCACGTGAAACAGAAACTACAAGAGAACTACATATAAAGATTCTCCATGTATAGATGCTCCATCACAGGGGACGGTCCATACAGAGTTACTAATGGAACCAGGGTACATGCCAGAGCTACTCAATGGATGTGAGCCTTATGGGACCTTGGAAAGATCTTACTAAAGGTAAAGTGGATGAGAAGTTCGGAACTCAAAGTCAGGAAAATCTGAGTTCAGATTTCAGCTCCATAACTTCAGAGCTGTGTGAGCCCAGGCAAGTTGTTTAACACCTCTGAGTCTTGGTTTCTTCATAAGTAACATCTAAAGCCATGCAGCCTTGGTGCAGTGATTAAAGGAGAAATATACATTAAAGTCTTTTACAGTGTGCCTGGCACATAGTAAGCCCTCAAGAGATGTCGGCTGTTGCTCTTACTATCATTGTCGGACTATAACCAATAGGAAGTAAAGTCTACCTCTAGAGAGTTCTTTAGAAAATTCTACCAATGGAAGTGGATTGTAAATTTTCTGGTGCTCTTGATGTAAAGAACAGGAAAAGGAAATTTGAGATTAGGAATTTTTCAGAATTTATCAGCATCGAGCAAGGAAAATGAGACTTTCTAGAAAGAAAGCCTTGTTCTTTAGACAGCTAATCCCAATTTCCTGGCTAGAGAGAGAAATTTTTCAGGAGACCCAACTTCGGTCTTCTAATTGTATACTCCCCAAGCAACTTTTTGTCTATGATTTGATCTAAGTATGGCACATCAAATGATTGTCCCCAACTCCGAAGCCAGGCCTTTCTCCCACTGGAGGTTACGAAGTTAGTTTTTGACTCATCCCTCAGTGTCTTGTGAGTTTGGTTCGTTCAGTCAGCAGGACACTTCAGTGAGTACAAATAAAAATCAGGCTTCTGCATGTGCAGAAATGATGGCCAGATGGAGATTGGTGGTGACCACTTCCGCACCCAGGAACTGTTCCCCTGTGAATTCTTGTCTGAAAGCCCCAGCTTGTCACTGAGATGTAACTGTCCCTAGTGAGTGCCCAGTAAGCATATGGAAAAAGACAACTGGTCCTGTATCTGTCATTCCTATGCGAGGTTTATCGAGCATTTTCAACAAGAACTTTGTCTCTTGGGAGCTCCCTGGTGTTATGCGGTACCTACCATGTCAGCACTTGCCACCTTGTTTGGTATTCACAATGACCCTGTGGAGATAGTGTTCATATTCTCATTTCACAGACAAATAAACTGAGGCTCAGAGAGAGCCAATGGCTTTCTCAAAGTCACAAGGTGGTAAAGGTGGGATCTGAACCCTATTGGGTCTGAAATCTGTGTTCTTTCCGCTGGCCCTGCCAACTCCCATCTCTGCCTGTAAAGCACGCCCCTCCCTGCACCTCTCTTGTCGCAGGACATGGGTGCCCAGGCCTGTGCTCTGTCCAGGCCGCTCCGTGAAGCATTCACCATTTCCTTGGACTTGTCACATGGCAGGTCACATGCTCCCCGTGTAGGCAGCCATCTTGCACAATTGTGCCTCGGGTGACAGCAACTGCTCTCCAGCAATGCAAAGGATATAGATAGTTTGTCATCAACTTAGATCCATTATAAAGAATTGTTTTCTCTCGTTAATCAGGGAAGAGCTGCCAGTGAGTTTCAAACTCTTGATTGGAGTCATCCGTGGGATGGTTCTCGTACAGCATGGGCACCCCAACACCTCCTCCAGCACTGGGTTATTGATTACACATTGCCTTCTGTTCTCTTGTTATGGGTTTTTTGGGGGGGCTAGGAGCTATCCTCCAGCAGCGGCTTCGACATCGTTCTCCTGGGGGACCCAGGAGAGCTCCTCCACTGAGAGATGACACATCTCTGTTTTTCCTGGTTCGGACTTGGACTGTACTTTCTCATAAAGAGCCTACTAAGCACAAATGATTGTTTTCTCTAGTGTGACCACGTTAGGGCAGTGAAAGAACTATGATTGTGAGACATTATGCGGTAAACGGACCGTATTTCCCCCATCGCGGCCTTTGGATCATAAGCCCATGTTACCAATAAGTCTGAAGAATTCTGGGTTAAATCTTGTTGAACAGGTGTCTGTATTCAAAACTTCTCAGAAAGCTCGTAGCGTCTGTGGGCATTGTGACTCTCCGAAGAGTCTCCCAAACTCTTTCAGCCACAAAATTCCTGTGTTCACCTCTCGTATTTGGCCGAACTCAGTTTTCAAAATGCCGGTGTAGGCCTTGGACCCTGCAATTCCCATGCATAGGGTTGGGTCTGGGGTACCCTACTTCTCAAGGTCAACATCAACAAGCACCAATGAACTTTGAAACCACAACCTGTTTCCAAGTTGGTTTGTCAGGCTAATCCTCCAAAGCCAATGTCATCGTTTTGCAAATTGAGTCTTGTCATCCGTAGTAACCGGGATGTAGAAAGTCTGTCTTGGATAGTCCCACTGTGCATTGGCAGAATAAAGGTTCGGAGACATTTCGGCAGTCAAGGAACCCCGTCAGCCATCCCAAACAAAGAAGAAAATAGGCAAACCGGTCTTTTCACCTTCATGATGTTAAATTTACACTGTCGTCGGTGTTTGGACTTTGGTGGCTGCATTTCTTTTTCTGTGTTCTGATGAGGTCTGACCTGAGTGTGCATCAAAGAACAACATGAGCTTCCGTGTTTACTGAGCTGACTGCTAGAGAACGCTTGCTCCGTCGGCGTGAGTTGAATCACTATGAGCCGCCCAATGGGGAAAGCCCCCCCTTTCCTTCAAGAGCACAGGCAGACAACAAAGAGGCCGCGTCAGATGCATACAGGGTGAACTGGCAGCATCCAGCCTTCCAGAGTCTTAATCTTCCTAGTGGGCACAAGCAGTGATCTGTATTGTGTTTCTGTGACCGTCCCTCCCCTTGCACATACAAGGGAAGGGGAGGGGAATTAATTTCATTGTGTGGCTGTATTTGGTCCAGATGCCCCCTAGAGGGTTAAAAACAAACGATGCCTTACATTCAAATTCAGTTGTTATGGTATCTGTGTGGGTGACATCCTGAAGCCCAGAAGGTATAGCATAGAGAAAGCATCACCACTCACCACTTGTCCTGTGTGGTCCAGGAGGTGGGTGGGTTTTCAGCGATGGCAGCTCATCCTTCTGTGCACCATGTGAATATCCCTGGCCCACTGCCTCAGTCTCTGATTCGAATCCCTTAGATTCTCCTGTGATGCTGGTAGAAGAAAAATTTCCCCTATGGAAGCTCACTTGAATATATTTCCCAACTCCAACGTCTGACTGTGTAACTCAGGTTGAGGTTTCTTTTCCTAAAGGCTGACTTGGTCTACAGCAAAGGCTTTCTAACGTTCAAGAATAGTGCCGTCCTGTCTTCCATTTAAAATCTTGCTCAAATTATTGTTTTTATAAGCAGTAAGGCGGGGGGGCTGGTCTCGTGGAAACTGGCTTGAGGACCCTAAGGCCCTGCCCACTTAGCACCTGTCCCTCACAATACACTTCTTTGGAATCCCGATGTTCTTTGGAATAGAATTTGAGGAACATTGTCTGATGATGAGACTTCTGGACCGAGTGTTGAGAAGCTTGGGTTTCATTGTGGCTTGACCACAAACCTCAAGTTGGTTGAAGTTGGTCAAGTTATATAAACTCTCAGTCCCTCTATGTCCTCTTCTGTAAAGTGGAGGAAAGCAGCACGGGCATTTTTTTCACAGGGTTGATGAGGTACCAGATATACTGAAATAATGGACATCATGGTCATTTTATACTTTTCAGTGTTACATTTGTGAATTGGGTTTCTTGTTAAACATTCCTGAAATAGCAAGAGGGCAAATACTGAGAAATATGAAATCCCTTTAGAAAAACATTTCAATGCTACCCATAAATCAAGCTTCTGAAGAGTTCAGCTACCCACAATGCATGTGGTCTCCATGGTAATAACAATGGGCCTATCAGATGCCGTTGATCGGCACGGCCGGCCCTGCGGGATTCAAATCCCCTTTCTAGAACATACTCCATACCAGGAATGGACCTATAACTTTGGAATGTAATCACTCCCTCATATTTGGTGCATGTCATTCAGATGGCCTGACTCCTAATGGGCCGGATCCAGGGGTGCACCTGTGACCCAAACCTGGCCAATCACTGCTCTCTCCTGGGACTCTTGCTGGAACTGTTGGGGACGAGGCACTTTCTCTTTCAAAGATGACAGGCACTTAAGGCCACGTGAGTCAGGGACTGTCCACACCAGTCCTTGCCTACACAGGGAGAAACCCTGACTGAGCACGGAGCCAACAACGACAGCAAAAAAGCCAACAATAGATGGGAGAGGCTGAGTGCGTGGCACGTACCTTAGGCCCTGGACGTGCCGGAAGCCAACCCTGGACACTTCTATTACCTGACACCACATCCTCTGCTTGAGCCAGTTTGACTTGCATTTCTGACGCAATTGACAGAGTCCCAACTAACGCGGTAAACTTGGGCAAGAAGGTTAACCTGTCTGAGCTTCAGCTTTCTTTTCTAGAAAAGAGGGTACACATCTCACAGGTTGTTGTGAAGATTAAAGGATGTAATGGCTCAAAGAGCACACTCCACCAATAGTCTCAAGGTCATTATACTTCGCAGACGTTGTTTTATTTAATCCTCTCCATGGCTGAGCTCAGAAGGTGAATTTATCTTCCTTTCTCAGATCAGATGACTATGGCAGAGAGAAATTAGGCCCCTCATCTAGAGTCTAAAGCAAGTAACAGGGCTAGGACTTCAGCCCAGGTCTGGCTGATGCCGGCGTCCAGGTGCTTTTCACCAAAACTCACTGCTCTCCGGCGAGCGGGTGCCTTCATCTGCAAGGCTCACGCTCACTGCTCAGGGCCACGGCTGCCCAGTCCTTCTGACGGTCACTCACATGGACCCTGACATAAAGGGTGCCCTGTGAGTGCACAACTTGCCCCATATGTGGGGCAAGTCCTAAAAGCCACAGACTCATAGGGGACCTTGAAAGGACAAATGCCAGGAAGATATTCAGGATGTTTTCATTGCAAAAGAACCGTTTGCTTATCTCACCACGTTCCGGCACCTTCTCCCAGTCACTGCCATTTCCTACATCTGGGGCCCCAGCCTCCAGCCTGTCCTACGAAAGGCTCCACAGTTGCATTGCCGGAGGAAAGAGGGGCCTGATAGATTCCCGTGTGCCCACACCTCGTGAGCCGCTGCCAACCTGATCGCTGGGCTGGCAAATATGCTTTGGTTTAACATAAGCTGTTCTGATATCACAGATAAATCATCCTCTAGTCTTGGGCTTTCTCCAGCCGGGAGGAAAGTTATGCAAAAGCACATAGTGAAAAACTGTGTCACTGTAACAAAATGGAGCTCCCTCTGGCCCTCAAAGACCTGCCCACATAAGTTTCTGGGACACTCTGAAGGTCTGCAATGAAGCAGGGACAAAGCGGATTCCTGGGTCCATGTCTCCTTTGGAGGCCTGCTTGAATCCAGTTGGGCAAGGCTGGGCCGAGGCAGCCCATGTTCTCACCTTGCATTTGCAAAGGGTCAGGCCAGAGGAGCTTGATCCTAGTCCAACACATGTGCAGGCCCCAGGAAGCTGCTGCCCTAGCTGCGGGCATAAGCGGGTCAGTCTTTTGATGTCTCCAAGGTAGAGCTCCAACTGTGACATTCCCTTGTTACCCCGGGAGCCAGCTTACCAAGAAGAAAGTTTGGGATAAGCTCAAGAGTGGCCCTGAGATCTCAGTCCCACAGAGTTCCAGGAAAGATCCTGCCATGATTTTACAAGTGCCTGCTGGGGACTGGAGTCAACTTTCTAGAGGATAAAAACAACAATGCAGTAAGACTGTGCAATCTATCCAGCCCTGGGGACCCGGCCCCGGACCAAATGCTTCCCATTTACTATTCAGGTTGGCCCTCCCTTTGACCCTGATAAGGGAGGCATGCTGGGTCCCATTTTATAAGCAAAGAAACCCAGACTTTGAGAGGTTACATGGCTTGTCCCAGGTCTATAACAGCGCCTGTTATGTGGAAGTGTTTGATAAGAATGAGTGAATGAATGAATGGATGAATGAATGAAGTACTAAGACCCTAGCCTGACCCAAAAGTGGTGTGCCCTTTTCATGAAACATCAGGGATGTTTAGTTATCCAAGAATCAACTTATCAGCCCCACTGAGCCAAGTGTTGCACGGAGACCTCTGCTTGGGCCTGCGGGCCTGGGATAGTCAGGAGCGAGACAAAGCACGTAGAGAGCAAATGTCCAGCTCCTCTAGCTTCACAGGCCATGACGTTCAGAGCTAGGTCAGGAAAAGGAAGTCAGCCTGTGATTGTCATGGCTGCTTCTAGTCGCACAAACCATAACTGCAGGGACTGCCGCTCTGATCCCTCCTGGTCCTTATTCCTTTAACTTTTCTTTCTTTCCCATTCTCTGGATTATTCTTTCACTCAGTCAGCCATTATGGACAAAGTACTTACTGTGTGCCAGGCATCTAGCTAGGCACTGGACACGCAATGGTGAGCATCGCATGTCCAGTACCGTGTTATTGGGGAGACTACAATACCACAAATAAACATGGATCATTAACTTACACGAGGGCAGTGAAGGGACATCCTGAGGCAGAGCCGACCCAGCCTGCAGAGGTCAGGAAATGCTTTCCTAAGGAAGGGACATTTGAGATGCGATCTCAAAGGGTGTGTTAGTGTCCTCAAGGCTGGAGTTCCCGGTGTGAGTCACCCACCCTTCCTCTGGCTTCCTCAGGCAAATTACTGAAGCTCTCTTTGTCTCAGTTCCCTTATCTGTACACTGGGGATAATAATAGTTCCTGCTTCTTTGTGTTGTGGTGGTGTTTAGTATACATACAGCTTTTAGAAAACAGAGAAGACACTATTATAATTATTTTTTGTAGAGGTTGTCCCAACTCACCCAGTCTTTTGACCAACTATAAAGAAGAGGAAAAAATAAATGGCAAAGCCCTTAATATACGTGTGTGTTGTGTGTGTTGTATGTGTGTGTGTATATCTGTTAGCACAAAGTATCGTCTGTATAGAATTGATGGTCACCATTGAGATTTACAATTTAGGGAGAATGTGGTTGGGTGTATATTTGCAGCTCACCCAGCAAGTCTACACTCACCATAAAGCAAAATTATTCAGGTTCCTTCAACCTGTGGTTGTACTCAAGTATGTAAGTCCACATTAATATAAATTATTACTCAAATTCATAATGGATTACCTATAAATGAACTTCAGACTATGTTCTTCCTAATGCATTCTACTGCAATGGACTACAGCTCAAGGTCTTTATAATCGATGTCTTTCAAGTTGACTATTGGCAACAGCCCTACTCAATGGATTCAATAAATATTTGGCTGGTTTCCTTGACCTGGAATCTATCAAGTTTAAATGAGGATTCTGGCAAAGTTATAGCCATATTCTATGTAAGTCTCACGTTCTGATTTATGCCAAGTCCAAAAGCCATATATGATAACTTATTTAAAGCATGTCGGAAGGAATAAACTCATTTAACGAGACAGCACATTCTCTGCTCTTCATTCCTGAACATTCCATGACTTCTTGGTGGTAGCTCAGGAGAATGAATTAATATATGAGCTCAGAAAGGCCCAGGGTTTCAATCGAGGGGATACATGGTGCCTAAGCATCTAAGCAGAGCATGTCCCCGAAATTCAAATAGCCTTTTGAGACAAAAAAAAAAAAAAAAAAATGCAATTATTTCTGGAGGGTCCCTGCAATTTCTTGCCATCAAAATGTACAGGAAGGATGTGAAATAAATAGAAACATTCGCTCAGATCAAACAAGAATTCAGTACAAACAATTCATTATATTGAACTCCAGCTCTTTTCTAAATTCTACAAAGCCTTTAAATTTGTTATATGTATAGGCCAACATATCTTCCTTTTGTACAAGGGCACACTGAAGGGGCCCAGCTCATCTCTTTTCCTTTCCATGAAGTGGCCACAGTCGTTTCAAGAAAGCTCTAAATATTTAGGTCTCTACTGATACTTGTAATTCAGGATGGCTTTTGTTCTCCCATCACAGTTCAAAGAGGGGCTGTGTCATATAGTTTCATGATCTTTCAGCAAGGCTCTAGAGCAGGAGTGTCCAAACTTTTTTCCAACGGTTTTCACCAAGGGCCATATGCGGTAAAATACACCAACAGCTGGACCACTCACTCGAGGTGAAGTACGTATTGTCTCACCTGGTTTAACTAAACTAAATGTATTTTTGGAATTTGCTGCGGGCCAATTAACAATGGATCGCGGGCCGCAGTTTGGACACCCCTGCAGTCTAGAGTATTGAATTCAAAGCTATAAACAGAGTGGAGAGGATGGCCCCCTTTTGAGAAGAGCAGTGTGAAAACCCATCAGCATCTCCGAGGAATACGACCCCACCTGGCCCTCCTGGGTCTCTGGGCTCTTCTCACCCAAAGGGCCGAGGGCACCTTCAGCAGAAACATTCGAACACTCGGTTATGTTCTGCTCCCTTTTTCTCTTGTTCTGGTTCAAGTAGAAAGCGGTTAATCTTTGAAGTCAGACAGACCTGGGTTTGAAGTCCTCAGCCATGAACTGGCTGTCGGACTCCCAGCGAGCCACTTCGCTCCCCTGGAACCTCCTTTTACTCATCAATGAAAAGAGGGCTAGGACCTCTTTTCCCAAAGGGTTGGGAAGTGGCTTAGATGGGACACAGTGGAAGGTGCTGACTCTGACAAGCAAAAGGCATTCACTTTCCCTTTCCCAAATTCATAGTGATGGTAGTTATGCCATTGCAGCCATGGTCACAAATGGAAACAATTCTTTGCATTTGGGGAATTATTGGGTACCAGTCCTTGGGCAGAGAGCTTTTTGTGTAATCTTCACCAGAGTCACTTAGATGGGAGGAATTATTATCACCAGCATCATTGTTCCTGTTTTACAAATAGAACCCTAAGGCTTGGAGAGGTGAACTGATCTCCCAGAATCTCACAGCTGACAGAGCAACAGAGCTGGGACACAAATCCATCTCACTCAGAGTAAGAGCCAAACTCCTTGTGATGCCCACAGGCCCTCCATGATTTCGTCCCTCTTTTTCCTTGACCTCCTCTCCTATCACGCTCCTGATTCCTCAGTTTCAGCCACATCACTTAGCTCTTCCTCCAACACTACAGGGTCTTTGCACAGGCTGTTACCTTTGTCTGGAACACTTTCTCCCAGATGCCCACATCGCTAACTTCAAGAATGTGCTCAAGTGTCATCTTCCCAAAGGAACTTAGCATGTTCAAAATTCTAACATCTCCTGCCACCACCTCTGCCCTGGGACCTCCCAGTCCCTATACCCCAGCTTCCTTTTTTTTCCTTTTACTCTTATCACCTTGTAACCTACTATAAAATTAACTTATTTATATGTTTAGTCTGCTAGATGGGAATTTCCTCCAGAGCAGGAATCTTTGATTCATCGGCGTGTCCCTTGCAGCTAGAACACCTCCTGATATATTGTAGACAATTGGGGATTTGTTGAAAGAACAGATGAGTCAATGAGCAGTCTTAAGCGCACCACCAGTCTCTGTGCACAGCTGGTGCTGACGTGTTTCATTCACGATGTGACTTTGTCCATAGGGAAATCCAGGCAGCGAGTAGGTGTCTATAGAGCCTCTCGGCATCCAGCGTTGTGGAGATTAGATGAGAGTGGGCAAGATGCCACTGCTCTCTGGGGCTCACAGTTGGATCGGGGAGATAGGACACAGAACCTACTCCGTTCACTTGTAGGTTGTGTGGGACAGAGTCTAAGTCGGACAGAAACCCATGCCAGGATGCTGAGCACAGGCAGCCTTGTTGGGAAGTGATTTCATGGAAAAGATGGGGATAGAGCTGGAACTTGAAGGGATGGGCTGGGTGGAAAAGAGGGCAAAGCCCATTCCTGGCTGAGGGACTTTGTGGACAAAGCCCTAAGGCTAGAATGGGCAAGTGTATGGGAAGCGTGTCCTCCCTGTTCTCAGACCTCGGCTTAGTCTCGTCACATAATCCTCATCTCAGAAAAGCTCACTCTGACCCACAACCTCAGGTGAGCTCTGCTGTTACACAATTGGAAAACTATATTCTTTTTCTTTAGGAAACTCATCACAGTTTGTAATTGCCAATGAATATTTACTGCGTGACTGAATGAGTAAACGAATGAATGGGTAAACAGATTAATGAGCACACAAAAGAACATATAACGATAGGCCAGCACGTCCAAATTAGGAGGTGATATTGAGAGTGGGGTGAAGAGAAGACGCTCTCAACCACCAGCACCCGCCTGGCACTGGCCATGGTGCTGGACATTGTCTCATCGAACCCTCAGAGAAGCAAACCAAGATGAGTATTTTGGGATCCACTTTACCAATGGTGAAATTAATTACCTTATCCAAGGCTAAACTGCAAATACATAGTGGAGACAGCATTTTTACTCAGCGTTGGGCCATTCCAGTCCCCTGCTTGGAGGATAGGGAGGGACGATGTGGACAGATAATGGTGACCCAAATGCCAGCAAGGAGTATGGTCCCCCAGAATCACGCTGGAATCAAGGGCTGCATAACTTTCTCACCTCTCATGGTCAGCTCCAGCCTTCTTCCCAGGAGCCTAGTAGCAGCGGGGAGGGATGAGGAAGGAGAATATACACCCCTTTCTCTTCCCAGAGGAACAGCTTTTTCTAGTAACTGTTGAAAATGTAGTTGAACTGCCAAAAGTACCGGAAATCAACTATGAAATGCAAGTCACAGTTCAATTCCACGGCCGTGAAAATTTACAATTTTTTTTTTTCCACCAAGATGGAAAAGAAAGGCTAGGCAAGAGCTCTGTGATATAACTCAATGGGAGAAGGCACCTGAATGACATGAATCTTCCAGGCTGGGTTCAGTTCACCCAGCCATGTGAACTTGTCTGCTCTCGGCAAGGCCCCCACGGTTTCCCCTCTTGGTACAGAGATGTAAGGAAGTCCTACTGAGGGCGTGGGGTGTACTGTCCTTTGGTGTTTGGATATATCATTGTGACTGGGTATTGTTCTTTCTGGGTATCTGTGTGTCTATATATATGTGTAGGTGGATGTGTACACACACATACACACACACACACACAAACACACATGTGTCTCTTTTTGCTTTCTTTAGACTTCACAACACTCCTCCTAGAGCTCTATTTGTTTATTTTTAATGCTTTTTTTCATCAAGTTACAATTTGCTGACACTGCACAGGTCGTAGTACACAGTACAATGAGCTCTGAACATGTACACACCTGTGGGACCACGCCCTCCCACCCCAGTCAAAATCTAGAACATTTCCATCTTCCCAGAAAACTTCCTCATGCCCATTTCAATACTCACCTTCCCCAGAACCAACCTCTCTTCTGATATCTATCATCATAAATTAGTTTTGCCCATTCTAAAAATTCATGTTAAAAGACTTATAGGGTATAAACTCTTTGTTGACTAGTTTGTGTCATTCAGCAAAATATTTTTTTGAGATTCGTCCATGTCCAAAGTTTGCTGTTATGGACTGAATGTTTGCATCTTCCCCAAATTCCTGTGTAGAAGCCCTATCACCACATTGTGAGGGTATTTGGAGCTGAGGCCTTTGGGTGGTGATTAGGGAGAGATAAGGCCATAAGAAGGGGGCCGTCCTGATGGAATTCGTGCCTTTATAAGAAGAGACACCAGAGCGCGCTCTCTCTCTCTGCACACATGCACAAGGAAAGGCCAGTAGCGTCCTTACTGTGGGAACAGTAAGAAGGCAGCCATCTGCAAATCAGGAATGGAGCTCTCATCTGAACCCCACCTGCCAGCAGCCTGATCTTGGATCTCCAACCACCCAGAACTGTGAGAAAACAAATGTCTGTTGTTGAAGCCACCCAGTCCGTGGCACTTTGTTGTGGCAGCCCAAGCCGACAAATACATTCGCTCCTAATTTCCATTCCGTCCCATTGCAGGCAGGGGTAACTACAATTTGTTCATCCATTCTCCTGTCCACCGGCATTTGGGTTATTTCCAGTTTGGGGCTACCATGAATAAAGCTGTTATGATCACTCTTGTACTGTATGATTTTCTCTCTCTGCTCCCTCTCTTCCCCTCCACACTGCCACTGCTCTTACTGGTTCAGAATTCATGTTTTAACGTGGCCAAAGTCACCTGACGTCTTCACAGGGACACCTATTAGATGGATGTTCAGGACAGATGTGCTTCTCACCAGATGTGCTCTTCTGCACCTCTACTGTCCACCCATCAAAGACTTTAGTTGCACTGCATTAAAATCCCTCTCCAACCTCTTACATCTGTGTTGCTAGAGAGAGGGGAGTAGGAAGAGAGGGAAAGTGAGGAAGGGAAGCGGCCAGTGCACTCATGTCTCACCCCGCCATCCTTCTAAAGGCTGGAGCTTGTCACTAGGGACTCACCAATGTCTGCATTCTTGTCACCACTGCCCTTCCTCTAGACTCAGCCAACTACTACATGTGTGAAGGTGTTTATGACCTTTAATGATGATCCACTGGACAGAATGCACTCTGACCTTGTCTTAGGAATCTCAGTGGCCAAGGCAAAGGGAGAAATGGGGGACCAAGAAAAGAGAAGAGAAGAGGTGTGGTCAGCTGATATTTCAAACAAGAGCAATATGTTGAGGGCTGTATTGAGTAATAAGAGGTATACAGGAGAAAACTCACTCACACGTAGCACTTTAAAGTGAAAATAAACACAAAATAACATAAAGCACCTAGCACGGAGTTTGGAAATACTAAAATAGTTGATTGGCAGGATGAACTGCAAAGATTCTCCACCCTTCCCTTGCTGGAGCTAAGATTCCAGCCACTGTCCAACATGTCCCGCTCCTCACCCTGCCCTTCGGGGCACACCGCCAGCTCCACCAGAGGAACTGGTGTGGCATGTGAGACATGGCTGCACCTCTGTGATCATGTCCGCCAGGCATTCTGACCTTGAGATGTCCCTAGACAGATCAAAGAGGAGAGACGCACGCGACAAGTCTCCAGGGCTTTGCAGGTGGAACTCTCTCGAGGAAACGGCTTTGCAAAGATTGCTGCTTCTTTACTGAGGTCTTGCTTCAAAGACAGCGACCCTCTTTGAAAAAGAACAACTGACTCTTGGCTGTTCTCCAAGGGAACTTCCAGGGATGGGGATCCATTGAGCGAGAGACCTGGGTGGGTTTAAGTTCCAATAATCAGTGATGTCAAAGGGAGTCACCCGGCACCGTATTTCACATCTCTTCAGTAACCTGGTGCTGAGAAGTCTCAGGTAGGACCAAAAGGGGAAGAGGGAATTTACTTTGGCATTGAGGAGAAGCACCTTGTCCTCACTGAATCATTTGTAGTGGGTCAGGTACTCTCCTGCAAGACCAGTTCCTACACAGTAGGGCCAACCAGACACCTCAACAGGCCCTGACCCTGTCGTTACAGATAACTGAGCGGGCTGAGAACACTGGGGTCCCTGGAGAGCAGGAAGGAGAACTCCCGTGGGGAACCTTAGCATGGACTGGGGCTTTGAGGATGCAAGGCCGCAGGAGCGCTGGCTTCACCACAAAGAGCACAGTGTACCTCGGGTGTGACTTGAGGATGTGCCCAGACCAAGGTTCTACCCTTGATGCTCCTCACCCTACATTGGGGACTAGATATAGGATGGGACCTTCTCCACCAGCCAGTGTTCTCGGTCACCTCCACCCACTGTGC
The DNA here is from genome assembly GCF_004115265.2 of Rhinolophus ferrumequinum. Lineage (NCBI taxonomy): Eukaryota > Metazoa > Chordata > Mammalia > Chiroptera > Rhinolophidae > Rhinolophus > Rhinolophus ferrumequinum. The sequence goes on from NC_046292.1 coordinate 9,542,079, forward strand.
CTTCAGAGGAAGTTTATTACAATGCCCTGTGTAGGGCACAGGTTTTCTTCAGAAACCCTGGTCTTTAGCTTCTGCCCCCTGCTCATTATGACACTCAGCATCGTCCATCACAGTGTCCTCAGGTGCTTATGGGGTCCCCCGACTCTCCAACCACACAGAAGGCCCGCCATACCCTGAACAGGCCCTGACCTTTGACCCACAACGGCCGACCTGTGAGGCCCACCCCTCCCATCTCTTGATGAATCTCTCATGAACCCCCACGCGTCACTCACGGTCTGGCTCCAACGGCTCGAATTAAACGTCTTCACCGTGCTGCGGAAGCACCTGGTGTGGAGCTCTGGCACAGAGCAGGCCCCGTCCCACCGTCCCAAACACGGGTGTCAATTAGGTCGTAAGTCCTGGGGAAGCACGAACCCCACCGTTCCTGACAGCACGCCCTCCCCATGACAGAACCTTGGCCAGCGTTTGCTTGGTTCATTTCTATCAACCTGCCAGCCCAGGTTCATTGAGCTCTTACCCTTTTCTCAGCCCTCAGAAAACGAGTTCCTGGTTCTCGTTTGCCCGCAGCGCGCTGACCCCGACCTTCAGTAGGTCGGCCCCAGGCCTGCTGAGCTTCTCAATTCAAGGCTGTGTCAACGCCAACCTAGGCTTCCCAACTGACCATTGCACGGTGGCTGTGGTGAGTGCTTCAGGTGTCCCTCCGTGTCTGCTCTGTGTTCACCATTCTAGCGCTTGTGGAAAACCCAAGGGCTCTCCCTCGACCCATGTGCAGGATGGGCTAGAAGTGACAGGGAGTCACCACTCTCAGAAACACCCTCAGCCAGTGGCCAGTGCGAGGAGGAGGATAGGTACTTCGGCTTCCTCGACACTGGAGAGGGCAGCCCAGGGGCATGAGCCATGCCGTCTCTCAGAGTTTCCCAGCAGAACTGGATCTCAGGTGCCTGCAGTGATGTCCTGCTCCTTAGTGGACCTTCGCTGGCTTCCTCCCCTTTCCTGCCTCCCTTTTCCTCCTGTCCTTCTTCTTCCTGGGCCCCCCCTTCACCCAGATCCTGGTCTTCAGGATGACTCTGGGGGCACGCAGCCTAAGGCAGTGGTTAAGAACCGTGCTTGAATTTTTGATCTTTGACAAGTGCTTTAAACCTCAGCTACCTCATCTTAGAATGGGGAGAGTGGCAGAGCCTAAAAAAAAGGCTGACTGTGTGGAGCATTACGGCCCCTGGGCTGCGTCCTCAACACGAGTCATCTCATTCCATCTGAGCCAAATACTACTGTGATCTCCATTTTATGACGAGGAAACTGACACACACACACTTAGATGACCTGTCTAGAGTCACCAGGCAGTAAGTGGTAGAGCCAAGATTAAATTAGATGGTGATGGTGGTGGTGGTGGTGGCAGCTAGCAGTTATCGAGGGCTTTCTTTGTGCCAAGAACCTATACACATTCTTGTTTGAACCTTAAAAAATTCTGAAGAGATAGGCACTCTTAGTGTACCCATTTTACCGAGAGGAAAGCCAAAGGCCTGAGATAGTAAGTCACTGGGCTGAGGTTGAACAGGTGGTCGGTGGAGGAAATAGGCTTTATTTAACTCAGGGCTGTACTTCTCAAACAAGATGCTATGCAGAGACCCCGTCAGCACACTCAGCTGGTTTTAATTTGACTTGATTGCCATTTTTCAGTCCTCTTTCCCCGCCTGACACTCTATTTTCTTTCATCAACTACCCTGGATCAAGACCTTTTGTCCTCCAGAGGAATTTGATTTAAAAAAAAAAAAAAAAAATGTCTCACGCTCCTCCTCCGTGAAGCTGGTTCTGAAAACATTCATGTTCCCGCGATGTGTCCCAGTTAGAGCCTGCATGGAAATTCGGTGAGTCAGAGAGCCACGTGCCTCTTCTAGATGAAACCATGTCAGCTTATGATCTGAGCACCTCTCCCCGCCCCCATTACTCAAAGGCATGTGGACTCCCACTCAGAGCCCACAGCCTGCAGCCGGGGGCGAGCTCGCTACCAGTCTATTACTGCTCCTTAACGCAGAAGACGAGCATCTTGAGAGGCCTGAGGATAATTGTCAGAAAAAAGCCAGTGCAGTCTGCATGTTTAAGGTCCTCGGCTTCCCTTTAAAGTCCTCGCTGAGGCCGGTGGGCAATTTTCAACCATCATGAGAAGTGATGCTTTATGCCAGACAAAGAGAACTAGACAGTGAGACCTCATCTTTGTTCTCTCTCTTCCTCACCTCGCCCCTGGCCGTCAGAAACAAGGCACTGTAAAAATAACTGTCCAATTTTTCCAACATGATCGATTGGCTGTAATTCTTTGTAAAAGAAAGAAAAGGAGGGCACGTGGGCAAACCATCCCTCCCTTCGCCCCATGCCCTGCCTCTGCCTCTCAGAGTCTTTGCCAAACTAAAGGCACCTGCCATGAACTGAGGGCCCTGCAGCCCCAGGTGGGACATGAGAAGCCAGGGATGCTTCTCCAGCTGAGAGGTTGTGCAGGTGGCACCTTGCTGGGCCAGGTTTCAAAGGGAACCCTGATAGCTTCCCCCTGCATATTTCTACCCTGGCTACTTAAAAGAAGTCAGAGAGGGCAGCGTTTGAAGTGACAGCAAAATAGAAGATGAAGGAGAAAGACACGGAGGAGTTGGGGGAGGAGAAGGAGGAGACGCTGTCATCTGCGGAGATGGGATGACGTGTTCCAATACCCTCGTGGCCTCTGCGAGGTGGTAGCATGACTGGAGCTCTTCTGAAAGTGACACGTTACCTCTTATCCCTGATCGTCCTACCTTTTTTGTTGCCCTGTTCCCTCCCCCTCTCCCCTAGTTAAACTCAGAGAACTCAAAAAGTCTTCATTTCCCTGAGGCTGCGGAACATTGGAGAAACAGTGGACCTGCGTCTGTGTCAGTTTACCCCCTTTGTAAAGGATGCTTCAGGTGGTCTCTGAGTTCTACTCGTACAGTCACACGCTCATGTTGATTAATTCAATACAGTTGCCAAGGGCCTACCACCGGCCAGGCACTATGTTCTCTGCTGGAGATACCGCGAAACAGAACAAAACTAAACAAAAATTCCTGCCCTCAGTGGCTGGCTTTCTAATACAGAGAGACAGTCACTAGACGATAAAACAAGATCTCTAGTATGCCAGATGGAGAAGGTCCTACAGGGAAAGGGAAAGCAGAGTAAGGGGATGACGGCGTGGGGTGGTGAGGAAAAATGCCTGAGGAGGTGAGGGAGTGGGCCATGAGCATTGTCAAGCGAGGACACAGCCAGTGCAAAGTCCCTGGGGCACCATGGCCTGGTATGTTTGAGAAGCTGCAAGGAAGCCAGAGTGTGGCTGGAGCCCAAAGAGCATGTGAGGAGTTCAGACGGGAGAAGTGAAAGTATTGGGAGCTGGTCACATAGGGCCTGGCCAGCCACCGTGAGGACTTAGGCTTTCCTTCTGAGTGAGCTATTCTCTCAACCGTGGGAAATGAGTGAGGAATTGTAACAGGAGTCACGGTGGGTTCATGATGGGACTGCTGAAAAACGTACAAACTTCTCCACGGCTGATATGATGAGGTCGCGGTTTCTCCACAACATGGCAACTTCCTCTGGCACCTGCTGTCACCCTACAGAAGCCCTCAGTGCCCACCCGTCCTCCACCCTCTCTTCACAGGTCTCCTTCTATGTTCACTCCCTTGGTGAATTCACCCGGTCTTGGGTCTTTTTTTCTTTTTTCAATTTTTTTATTGAATTAAAAAAGGAAAACATACATTATGCCATATAACCAGAAAAATTTAAGTCTTTATTGTCATCCATATTCTGACAATTGCCAAGTATGCATATGTCTAGTCTAGATCCTTCTCCTGAATCCCAGGCTCACACTCCCTAGTGCCTACTCAATGTCTCCACTTGGATGTCTTAACAGATACAAAGTCAGAACGTCCAAAACGAACCTCCTGCTTCCCTCCACACCCCAAGTCCGTCCACAGCCTTCCCCGCCTCACAGGATGGAAACCTCCTCTTTCTGGCTCTGCTGGCTGGGACATCCTTGATGCCGCTCTCCCCCTTTGTTTTCATACCGCATATCTAACCCGTCAACGAGTCCTATGGGTTCTACATCCAAAATACCAAGACCTCGAGCCTCCCACCACCTCCTCTGTTGCTGTCCCAGTCTGAGCCACTGCCATTAATTCCTGCCTCGGTCACCACCACGGCCTCCCAGCTGAGCTCCCTGACGTCCCTCACCCAGACGCTGTCCTCGCCATAGAAGCCTGAATGCTCAAACCCTACGTGGCTCCCCACTTCACTCAGAATAAGAGCTGACATCTACAGCTCTGCTTCCGAGGTTTCCACAGAGGTGGGAATGTTCTGTGCCTGCCGTGTCCAATGTGGTAGCCCCCGGCCACATGTGGCTATTGAGCACTTGAAATACGGCCAGTGCAACCACCTTGCATTTTGAATTTTCTTTCCTCTTAATGAGTGGACACTTAAATAGTCACATGTGGCCAGTGGCTACCCTACTGGGCAGTGCAGGCCTCTCGGGCCCACATGAGTTGGCCTTTCCTTTGGCCTCTTGTCCTACCTCTGGCCTCCTCACCCACCCCGCCCCCTTCCAGCTACTCTGACCTCTTACTGTTGGTTCCTCTAAAATGCCAGGCTCAGGCCTGCTCGGGACTCTTTCTGCCATCAGTTCCTCCTGCCTGGAAGGCCCCTCCCTGATGGTTGCACAGTGAGCACCCGTCCCCTCCAGTTCTTGCTTTCTCAGTGCACCTACCCTCAGCCCACCCCCCACCCACGTCTGCTCCCAATCTCCCTCACCGTCCTCTGTCTTTCTCACAGTGCTTCTCGCCTTCTACCAAGTTACATCATTCCCTTATGTATGAGGTTTAGGGTCTTGTATGTCTTCTCTAGCATGCCAGCTCCGCCAGGATGGAAGCCTTTCTCTCTCGGGTTCACTGCTGGGTCACCTGCATCTTGCAGAGAGTGCCGGCTCACAGAAGGTTGCTCCATAAATGTTTGTTAAAAGAACAAAGTCAGTGAAGTCTGGCCCACTCCCTGCTGTACCCCATCCTTCTTTGGGCAGCTTGCGTTTGTCTCTTCACCCGGGAATGCCACCTGCTGCTTCCCCAACCATATTCATCCATCACCCATCAAATCATCAAAGAGAGCCAGGCCTGGTGTCAGGTGCTAAGGACACAGCAGTGACCAGGGCAGGCAAGAGTCTCTTCCTTCAGGGGCTGACATGTGCTTCAGAACACAGGCACTGAACAGGCAGCTGAATACAACAAAGGTGCAAGGAGTGTTAGGAAGAAACAAGTGTCGTGAGGAAGACAAATGAAGGCAGTACAGGGAATGGACCTGGAGAGTGAGGAGAAGGTCTCAGGAAAGCAAAGGACTCAGTTAAATGGAAGCCAGGAGAGACTGCGCCATGAAGAAGGGAATCACAACGAATGGGAGCTGCAAATCCTGAGGGCCCGCAGTGAGAGGGAGCGAGGCTCTGAGACGTGTCGGGATGTGATGGACACGTCGGGATGTGATGGACACGGTTACCCGTGGTGTGAGGCGAGGAGACCCCGGGGCCGGGGCCCGGATCAGGCAGGTCCAGGCCGGTTCTGTTATCCCTTCTTCCATCACTGCAGCTGGCCTCAGCCTCCTTCCTCACTCGGCCTCCTCTGGGCTGTTCCTGTGGGCAAGCCTTGTTTCCACACCGACTGTCACCTCCTTTCTGGTGGGGACATTTCCTCTCTCACATTCCCTGAATATTGTGGAGAGCTCAGGATCATTGTCCACTTAGCAAACTCCAGTCGTCTGCTGTCCCACTCTTCTCTCAAACTTCCATGTGTTTAAAAATTAACTGGAGATCAAGTGAAAAAAAAATGCAGATTCCAGAGCTGAGTGGCGCTTAGACATCTGCCATTTTCACAGGCATCACAGGTGATTCTCAGGCAAGGGGTCTGTGGACCACTGTTTGCATACACTGTCTTGAAGGACTTGCAAACCGCCCGTAACTTGGAATAGTCTCGATGTTTAGCTCTAGTTCAAGTCAGGTGACTAGAGTCGGGTCTTTGTAGAGTTATAATCCAAGGGCAAGGTAAGAGATTCAGTCCAATTCAAGGGTCGGGACGGGCAGTTGAGTTTTCACTTAAAAGGAAATCTGTTCCAGTGTCAGGACCACCTGACAAGCCTCTGGAAAAACTGCGCATTCATTTCCTTTTGGAAAGCTATACTTAGATGGGGGTGGTATTCTCAGTGATGGAAGCTCCTGCATTCCTCCCACCAGCTGTGACAGGAGATGCAGAACTTTCTACTGACAGCCCGAGCCCGTGTGGCAGAATCCATTCTCTCCCATGAAGGACGGGGCGTGCTCTGCACTCTTCCTCACTTCCACTCTGGATTGTCACTTCCTAGTCATGTGTCTGTCTCTGTATTCGGCTAACAGTTCCTCTGGCAGGAAGCCCCTCCTGCTACATCGAGACCCTCTAATGCCCCATTCAGTGTCTGACACTTAGTAGAAGCTCAAAAAGATTTGGCAGAGGGACTCATTTAGTCACCATCGGAACCAGCTACATAATTTGCACGACCCACTGCAAAGTGAAACTATAGGGCCTTTCGTTCAAACGTGATTAAGAATTTCAAGATTGGCAACAGCAGAGCCTGAAACCAAGCTCGGGGCTCCTCCACAAGTGGGACATTTGGATGAGAATAAGAGAGGAAAGGCGAGTGCTTTCCTTAAGTGTATTTATCTTTTAACAGCAACAACAACAAGGACTATTTGTTAATGGAAAGCTAGAAGGTTAATTCAGAAGAGAGATGTATATGGTAAAGGGAATACAGGACCAGTAGCTGAAGGTCTCCAGGATATGTGACCATGCACAAGTCAATTAAACTCCTTCAGCCTTAATTTCTTCATCTAAAAAATGGAGATATACCCAGGCTTACCATGGATGGTTGGTCACGCTGTGCCCTGCACAAGAAGGTCTGCGTGAGTGGCAAGTGGAAACTGTTGTTCCGCTGAGCCAGGCATTGTGTCCCTCCCAGAGAAAGCAGAATCTCTGTCGGACTCACTCAGAGCCACCTTCTGAGCCGGCTGAGACTCTGGGAATCCCTGCCGCTGGAAGCCTGGAATTGCTGTAAGCGTCCAAAAAGATGATGAGTGAGAGGCAATCTCAAAGCGACAAGGTGTTATATAAACAAGAAAGAGGACTATCTTTGAGCTGTTGCTGCCGCAGTGGGCTTATAGTTTGGTGGTTTCCTTCAGCCAGCCTGACCCCAATGCCTGCTATGCTAACTGAACCCCAGTCCCCAGTCACTACCCATCACCTCGTACCCATCCACACTGTGACACTTGAGAAAACAGCAACACCTATTGGTCTCAGGAATAGAGATGCTCCTAGAAGCTCACTACGCCCGTGAAGGTTTTGCCACTTTCTGACGCAAACACAAAGGGCTGGCGGAAGCGTCGAACAGTCTGTGAGATGTAGCTAAACCATTTCACCAGCAGGTCTGGGTACCAGTAGCAGACCCCCGGGGACTCTGCTGCTTGTGGCTCAGCTGGCCTGGGGGAGTGGGAGTGATCGCACACAAGGACCCAGTGGCTCTGGGAGGCAGACCGTTGGAGGCCTGGACTTCTGTTCATTTTATCCTTAAGAGGAAAGAAGACCCTTTCTGATATTTGCACTGGGAACCTAACTTTCTTGTTAGAACACCACAAAAGTCCCTGTTGACCTGATTGTCATAAGTATCAATATGTAAAATTGGGCACCAAGAGAACTTTTTATCAAAGCAAAAAATGGCCTTGCTCATTGCCACCTTGTGGCAGCTTAGCACTAGAGCACCAACCAGGTGAGCTAACACCTGCCTGCCTGCCTTTGGGGCACTTGGGACATTTGTAGAATTTCCCTTCCTTGGGGACACCTCCTTTGTTTTCTGTTCCCCAGTCTTCCATTTCAGAGACCAATGAGCCATTCGCCCATCTCGTTGAGATATCTGGGTAATTAGGGTGACCTTGACCAACCAGCCAGGTCTCTCCCAGTCCCCACCTTTCCGTCCACCCCCACCAAACCCTGGAATTATATCACCTTTAAGATTCCTTGCAACCCTGAAATGTTTGGGTTTTCCTAAAGCTGATCTGGGTAATATATTAAAAGACAGGCTTTATTTTGCATTGTTTTGTTTTGCAAATCAAAATTACATCTTTAGCCCCTCCAGATTGGGCCCCGTGCTCCACAGGAACAGCTCCCAGAGGAATTTCTGCACCTTGAGATAAGGTGGCTGGCTGCCAGAAGGCTACCAGATCTGTAAACTCTGCTTAATTAAGTTCCAGCCAGCAGGCTACTCTGCAACCAGGGGGCTCTTGGAAGATAAGACACAAGACACATCCAGAGATGAAGGGCGGAGATGCAAATGTGATGAAATAGATCAGGAGCGGCACACAGCCCATTTACAAATGGAAATCATTCTAATGGGAACCCTGCCGACCTCCGCAGAAGGAGCAAGGAAGCTTTGCCATTGGATGGGAGGCTGCTGGCCCTTCTGCCCAGGCTCCAGGGCTCCGATGGAGTGCGATTACGGTATTAAGTGGGATGGGAAGATAAGGCGAGACGTCCTTCCTGGAGGAGAGCATGTCTTCTCAATTCCAGCAGCTACTCCCCAGGGCTTCATTCCTTCTGCTTCATTCCTTCTGCTTCATTCCTTCCTTCATTCCTTCCTTTCCCGCAGGGGTCTGGGGCCACAGAAGGGGCGTCGTTTGTTCCTGTGACCCAACCATGGTGTTGCATTCCTTAGAATTCTGGTTACATTCTGTGGTCTCCCTGTTGCCTACATTTCTCTGGCTAACTTTGCAACAGAGGTGCCCCCGGCTTCCCATACTTTGAATGTAAGTTCCAATGTTTCTTAAAAAAAAAAAAATTATATGTAAGTGAGAATAGCCCCCCACCCAAGAAATGATAACTTTAGACAGCTAAATCGAAAGTTGCAGAAGAGAAGGGACTGGGTCACCTTGACTCCTTTCCTAACCGCAGAGTAAAATTTGTCTCTTCGAATGTGCCTGGGTTTCCACAGTAGTTTCCTGACAGGTTTCACGGTGTGTGATGCAGACACAGAATAACTCAAGCTTTGAATTGCAAAGGTTTTTGGTGAAGACCTTTATAGAATACCCAGCAGGTCCTCATATAATGTTCCCTAAAATGTTGATAAAGAAAAAAATCGATTCCCAGCTCGCCAGGGCCGCTGTGTGTGTGGAGTTTGCGCGTTCTCCCTGTGTCTGCGTGGGTTTTCTCTGGGACTCTGGTTTATCCCCACATCCTGAAGATGTGTATGTGGGGTGAATTGGGTGTGTACATTGTCCCAGTCTGAGTAATGGGGGCATGGGTGTGCCCTGCGATGGGAGGGCGTCCTGTCTGGGGTTGGATCCCACCTTGCACCCTGAGCTGCCCGGATAGGTTCTGAGAACCCTCGACCCGGAACTGTAATAAGCACGTGGGGAAATAATTCTCTTACTTGCTTTTATTAATCTTTCTGAAATGTGTGTATAGCTCACATTTATTTCAGTGTTTAACATGAGAAGTATTTTTGGTCTTTATTTAGGAGTTTGTTGATGTTTTTGTGACCAGAAATATGCCATAAGAACCTAACTCTTGTTTATATCACTTAGCCTATGATAAAACTGGTTATATTGTTCGTTGTTTCACTTAAAAGTTACCGTTACCAAAAACCTATTGACAAGGTTAAGTGAGGACTTACTGTGCACCCCTTAAGGAAAATAATGTCAAAATCCATTGGAATAGCGAGCGATCCTTAGCCTATGGTTTCTTTGGGGTCATCTGCCCTCCTCTTCTCCAGTCTCCAAAATAAACTAAGTTCACGAGTTTCACTCAGAGGAATTAAAACTCGTCCCGAGAACTTCCCAGCCCTCTTTAAGATCACTGTCAGGGGAGGGAAAGAGTGAGTTTTCCCTCCTGAAATCCTCCAGTGGGACCGTGTGTCCACTTTTTTGGCTATGTCTGTGAAAATGCCTAATTTACGTCTTCACATGTCCGTGCTGGTGTCTCCATTCTGAGCTTCTGCACCCTGCAGTTTTGCCTCCTCTCACCTTCCTCCCTCTCCCCGCCCTCACCCCCACGTGAGCCTGAGACACAGACCTCGTTTCCACTCCTCCCTCTGACCTCGGTACCTGGGCTTGAGGTTTTCAGAAGCGAGCTCCCTCCTCAATCTCTCTCCGAGTTCAGAGCCACTGAAAAGTGGGCATTGCCATGCGATGCGCTACCCAAAAATGTCTCCAGTTTGTGTCTCTCTTAATCTGTTAGGTTTAAACATTAAGCCTAGCAGCTACCAGCTCTGTGGACGGCTCTTTAGAAAGGAAATCAGCCTCCATCAGAACGGCCAACACGACCAACCCAACATGCCCCGGGCCTCGGTGGTCCCGTGGCAGAACTGGAGGGCAGGTCCACGTTTGCTCCCAGGTGTTTAATACAAACAAAAAAGCAGCCTGTTGATGAAATAAACTCCAAAGTCCGGCTGGGACATAGATGAAAATTCACTCCTTTGTTTCCCATCTCCAGTTTTCCATATTAAAATTTAAAGGAATCAAAGACCTAGTTCTCAAAGTTTAAAAATCACCTTCCCTGATTGTTTATTCTGCTGGGTCTGTACGAGGTGTACCTGACCCCTGGGAGAACTGGAGGAAGGTTGGGTCTCCTGGAGTGTGTGAGGCTCCTCCAGGACCTCAAAATCTGAATTTGTTCTACACCAAAGATCTCACATACCCTGCTTTGAAATAAGGGCTCAAAAGCTCTTATGTGTGTAATAACAGCACTAGCCTTACACCTAGATTTGGAGGCAAGCAGTTGATTTGGGTGGTGTTAAGGGTTGAATGGTGTCCCCCTTCCAAAAAAAAAAAAAAAAAATCAAATGTTGCAATCCTATCCCCCAGGACCCTCAGAATGTGACCTCATTTGGAGATGGTGTCTTTAAGAGGTGCTCAAGTTAAAATGAGGTCACTGGGGTGGCATTAAGCCAAGATGACTGGTGTCCTTATAAAAAGAGGAAATTTGGAGACAGACACCAGGGAGCCACGTGAACATCAAAGCAGAGAACAGGGTGATGTGTCTATGAGCCAAGAAACCCCAAAGATGGCCCAAAAGTCCCGGAAGCAACAGATCCGTCCCTCCCAGCCCTCAGAAGGAACCCACCCTGCCTGCCTGAATCTCCAGATTCCGCCTCCAGAACCATGAGACAAGGAATTCTGTTGTTCACGCCCCCCAGTACATGGCACTTCGTTGTGGTGGCCCGAGCAGATGAATATGGGTGGTGGTCCCGGGAAGCACAGGCTGGAGCTGGGGTAGTGAGACAAGGAGGCCCGGTGAAGAGAACTGTAGTGAGCGGGTTCCACAGCAGACAGCTGGGGCTCAGAGGCCCTGGGGAGCCTGGGGAGACAGTGTAGACACAAATATTGCTGTTATCCCAGCTGAGGGGTGAGGACGCGGAGGTATTCATCCTCCCACTCCCATCTGTCCTGAGCCATGGCCCCCAGAGTTCCCGCCACCGGCAGGAAAGCCCTCAGGCCGAGAGTTGAACCTCTACAAGAAGTGGTTGGCATGTCACAGAACGCTGAGTGCTGTGGGAAGCTTCGGGTACATGTACATGAAATTAGAAAACACTCGAGTCCCAGCCTGGATCCCTTATTCCAAACTCAGTGATGCAATCCAGGTGGGCATCCCCATTGCCCCAAACCACGGCAGGGAACCAGTGGTATCTGAGAGCGGGAGAGTGGGTGAGAAATCTCTTGGTTTAAGCCTCCCCAGGAGACCCCAATCTGTATGAACTCCAACTCGGTGCAGAGATCTCTGTCATGGAAAGGTACTTATGGTGTGTGCTAACCCTCAGGGAAACGCAGCAATGGTGGTGGCCCCGTCTCACTCGAGGCAGCCGTCTCCCCCAGTCAACACATGCAAAAACTTCCTGATTCCTTTTTCCCTTTGAGCTCTGGGCTGGAGGCCTCTTCATCTGGGGGCACCTTGGTCTTGTGAAAAGTCCTCCCCAGCCCTTGTCAGGGGCAAGTTCAAGAACCATCATTGGAGCACCGGCCTGTCCTGAGGGGCCGCTTGGGATTATGGAGCCTGCCTCCTGTGCAGATTTCCCCGTCTCCACCCCATATGCCCTTCCGCTGAAGTGCTTCTGATGCTCCTAAAGCCGGTGCCCCTGGGTTGCCTAGTGGGGACCAGTAATTCCACCAGGCGTCCCTCAGGATACCATGTTTCCAGTACTTTCCGCAGTCCAGACCGTTAAACTTTTTTCCTCCTTCTCTTTCTAGGGGAATGCACACCCTGTGTTTCATTTCCTTTGCTGTTCTACACTTTTCACTTTTGTCCGCTGTGTTTCCAGGCTCTGGTTAGTGACCGTAAAGCTCAGATTCTGACTCAGGAATTTATTGCCCGGCGTCAGCCCCAGGCGGCTCTCCCATCCTGGGAGTGGACGCACCCTCCACTTCAGCTCTCACAGCTGCACTGCAGGGTGGATTGGGTCAGCATTTTGCAGCTTATAAAAAGCAAAAAGAAAAGAGGATAAAAGAAGTTAAATGATTTGCCCAAGGTCATCCAGCTAAGAAGTAGATGAGGAGAAGTTAGGACACATCTCTGTCGCCACCACATTATAACATAAAACCTAGAACAGAGGTGCAGCCAAGAAACAGAGGACCTCTGATTTGCGCTCTGAAAAGTGAGTAAGCACGATACTCACTCAGAAGCTTGCCCACAGGGCAAATTGTGATTCGATCGTTCACAACAACCCCTGGTAGCATTGACGGAATCACATCGACGTGCTAAGACCTGTGCTAAAGACTGGGCATTGGTCCCCTGCAATACGACACTCCATCAATACAATAGTCCATATTACGGAAGAGGAAACTGAGACTCCAGGAGGTCAGGCCACTCGCTCAAGGTTAAACCATGGGTAAGTGGCAGAACAGGGATATGAACTCAGGTCTTTCTGGGGGTAAGGCACCTAGACTGTGCCATCCCAACTCCTATGGGATCAGGGTGTGGCAGAGGCTGAGTGAGCGTGGGCAGGCGCCATCCCAGGGGACATGCTCTGACACTTCCTATGTTTGTGCTAGCAGCAGGGACCGTGTGACAGTGTCCTCCATCACTGAGATGAAGCTGCAATGCGTCCATGGTCCTTCTAACTGTAATTCTGGGCCAGGCAAGGGCCCTGGACGCCACTGTCGTAGCCATCTACAAACACACGTTCAAACCACAGTCACCTCTCCCTCTCGGATTTTCCCAGCAACTCTTGACTTGTCAGCTGTCCCATGCGGGGAAGGGACGGGACTGAAGGGCTGCTGCAGCCCTGGACACATCTCCTGGCACCGTGGCCTTACTCACATCTACCCCTACTCTACTTGTCGCATATTTTCCGAGAGACAGGATTTTTCCAGAACAGAATACCCGTCTATAGGAATCTTTCACCATCACCCCAAGAGGATGGTTCTTGCACTGGCTCCTAGCTCAGAAGTTTCTAACTCGGGTCGTGATGGGGGAGAGTCCATTCCTCCTTAGACTGCAGGAATAGGAATATTGTCCTAAATGAGACTCAGAGACAATCACGTGTGTATGCACATAGGGATTCTTTTTGGAGGATAAGGTAGTACGATCTCCAAGGGTTAGAGAACCAGCAAAATGAGACTCTCCTTTGCGGTTACTTGGAGAGTTTTCGTTGGCATACGGGCTGAGCTTTGAATGTTGTGGACTTCAACCAGTAATACCTAGAAGCAAGGGATGTTTGCAAGCTCAGGGATCATCCAGTCGGCTGCTTTTCGAGCATCGGGCCGTTGCCAAGAGATATTTCCTCCCTTACCTCATCTCCGTTGTTTCAAATGTACTTAGAAAATGTGTAGGTGAGTTTAATGAGCCCCCTCTGACTCTTACGTTTGAGAAAAATGACGGCATATAGTCCCAGCTTCAAGCGAAATTGTGGTGAAAAGAATTTTGCCCAGTTTAACACTTAAGGGCCTCTCTGGGGAGAGGTTTATCGTTTTGTGCCTGGCTCCAACTTGGTGCGCCAATTTGTTCTTCCTGGGCAAGTTCTCTCATGCAAATACCAGACGCGGCGCGCTGCAGGAGACCTGGGGAGATAGTGCCCCCCCACCCCCCCACCCCCCCCACCCCCCCACCCCCCCATATAACGAATGGGCACATCTTCAAAGACAGAAGTCGTCAGAGCAAGGAGACGCAAAAGTGGGCTCATGTTTCGGGGAAGTCGCACCAGAAGACCAAATGGACCTGGGTCTTGAAAGAGAAGCAGGGGACAGAAAGTAAGAAGTGGGCAGATGAGACCATTCTACGGGGAGGAAAGGGGGAAGTCATAGGGGTGAATATACCAGAATTCTAATCACTTTTCCTGAGAAGGTCATACTGGAGAGCTGGCCTGGCTGGGTTTGACTCTTCGCTCTACCCCTGTGAGACAAAACAATTTGCTTAATGCTTCAGGGTCTCATATTATCTAAAAGACAGGGAGAATAATTCCTACCTCACAGGGTAGGATTAAGTCTGGACAGTGCTTGGTGCTGTGCTAGGCTCATATAGTAAACCTTTGGCAAATGTCACTTCCTTTTTTCTTTCTCCTTAACTCTTCCCTCTGTAGATTAAATTACATCATTCATAGGGAAGAAAGACTTGAGACTCAGCATTTGAGAAATACAAGCAGGCAGATCCATTTGTAATAATTACAGAAAGGGCCTTGCGCCTAGTAGTTGGCTCTCCCCGCAGTGAGATGTGGACAGTCAGTCTTCACCTGTGTCAATGCTACCTGCAAAGCATCCTTGAGAAGTGTGACCTTTGGCCTGTACTCTCCACCTTCCGTTTTCTCCTCTCCTTGAAGAGACTTTCCTGGAGCTGTTGGAAAGCAACGGCACCTCAGGATGCATATAATCGTTATAGAGTGAATTCTGCGTTTTTTTTGTTTTGCTTTTACCCAAGGCAATTTATTTACCAAAGCATGGTAGGTCTGGGTAGCAAGGACAGGCAAAGGGCACGCAGTTCCAGGGCTCACTCACCATACACCTGGCGGCCCTGGATTTATGACTGTTCATCAAGCCTCTCCAGGTGCAGTAAGTGGCCAGCTGGCTGACGCAGAACCTGGAATGATGGGCAGTGAGGAGTACGTGTGCAGACAGCCCAGCTAACAGCCTCAGCCCCAGTTCTTCTCTGTGCACATGTGCACTCTAGTGAAGTTACCCTTGGCTGCATTTTATGGGGGAAATTATATGCTACAGTGAGGACCCAGCTTCACGGGAGTCCCCGGAGTATTAAGAAATGGCCATCTCGAGGTCTGTTGCTGGGGACAGAAACTTAAATGCCTGCAAGGGCCAGGCAAGTGATGGTAATGAGTAAAGCAAGCCAGAAATGAATGTCTGACAGTTCCCATTCTTAGTGAAATATGTGTCTTTTTTTCATCTGTTTTTAATTTACCCATTTTGATAGAAACATGGGCAGAGAGAAATATTTCTCCATTACAAGAGATTTTTTTTTTAAGTGCTCCTTAGCCATAATGGAAGGGTAATAATTGAGAATGTAAATTTTCAATTATTGCTTAATTAAAAACAATAACCACACCATACAGGCCAAATTTATTCTATATATATAAAAATACTAGCTTAAGACATCTGGTCTACTATGGATGTAAAATCCTGCAGCACCATGTACATTCTACATTCAATAGTCTATCTATCATAAGACGAGAATATAAATGGAGGTGGAAAAAAAAACACATATAACTTCTAATGTAGTTTCTTCTATTACCATATTCAACAAAGACATAAAAGGACCTTGTGAAAAAGAACTTTTACAGCATGCCTTTTTAGGACAGTATTATAGTGAAGTTCTAGTATATTTCACAGGTAATGAGCCTTTTCCTTCACTGGACAATAGGGTGGCATAAGCCAATATAGGAAATTCTCCATGGAGCTTTAAGAATTGAGAAATTGTCAATTAATTTTCTCTACATGCAGTAGGGAACTAAGGGAGAGAGGTGTAACTTTGCCCAGGAATGGAAGTGGGGGGTTTTCTTTTGTTGTTTTATGTGTCTTTTGTTTTGTGGTTGGTTTTTTTTTGTTTGTTTGTTTGTTTTGAATTTTTTTCTCCAGTAAATCATTGGAACCTAGGGAACTTAAAATAAAAAATAAGAATCCAACAAATATTTCATACTTACATACATTTTACATCATTTAGCATTTGTCTATTAGCAACCACTTATCCATTCGGTTATAAAAATATCAAGTGTCAACTATGTGCTGAGAGTATCAGCTCTGCTTCTGACTTAAAAGTTGTATTTCCTCCACTAGATTCCAATAAGCTACTTGAGGGCAGAGATACTATGTCTCTTTCTGAATTCCCCAGATCATCTGGAACCGTCTACTCTGCATTTCAATGGCATGTGTCATATCTCTCCCTGGAGAGGAAGAATGTGTTTATTCATCTCTGTATCCCAGCCCACAGTCATCGCCTTGCCCTTAGTTACTGGGAGCCCAGTACATGTTGGTTGACTGAAGACCTATGAATACAAACAAATTCTATTGACTGTGGGACATGTACCATTATTGAGGGTAACAGTGATAACCACAAAAATGTTCAGTCACAAATAAATCAGTTGTTACTGTATTTTGAGGTCAAAAATGAGAGAGGGGTGTTGTTTCCTCTGAACTGTGAAGGTGTTAGCCATCCTTGATCAGAGGAGAAAATAAGAGTCATGTATGAGTCAGCTATTGCTGTATAACAACTACCCCCAAACTGTGGCAGCGTAGAACAACAAGCATTTATTATGTCAGTTTTGGAGGATCAGGAATCTGATAGCAGCTCACCTGGATGCCTCTGGCTCAGGGTCTGTCATGAAGTTTCAGTTAAGCTGTTTTCACTCAGGGCTGCAGTAACCCACAGTTTTAACAGGCTGGAGGCAGGGGACCTCAGTTCCTCACCATGTAGGTCTCTATAGATATCCACTAACTACCTAGCAGGGGGCGGAGAGAGAGAGAGAGAGAGAGAGAGAGAGAGAGAGAGAGAGAGAGAGAGAGAGATCCAAGAGAAAAACAGAATGGCCAAGTGCTCAGACATGACCCACCATTGCAGGAGAGGACTGCACAAGAGCGGGCATAGCCATTTTGGGGGGCCACATTTGTTACATGGGGATATTCAGTGTTCAGAGCTGATTTTAAAGAGGCTTGGAGATGCCTATCCTGGAAAACTATAAAATTCTCTTTGCTGCTCCTCTCTTGTGTGGTTCTTCCTCTTATCTTTGCACTAGCAGGTAAAATTGATTTCTCTATTGAGGGATTGGAATATTAGCTTATTTGAGTGAATGTGAACAGTGATCTGAAAGAACAAAATGATTCTGTAAGTTGACCTGGCCTGTGCAGTTCCAGAAAAAGCATCAAGGTGATCACCTCTGTCCTCCCAGCCTCACAGGGCTGACGTGAAGCGTTTATATCCAGTTGTGCTTTCCGGACCAGACTGGCCGCACAAACATAAGGGGTTCCTCAAGCCAGAGTAATTCTGGGCCCAGCTCCTCAAGGGCTTGGACTGTGTGCTCTGTTTTGGCCCCACTGACTCAGAGGGGGTTTGGCTGTAAATGCATAATGGTCATTTTTGTGAACTCTCTGAAAACAGGGTGTTGAAAAAAAAAAAAGCCTGTGAGAGTTGTTGCTTAATAAATTACTATTGAATGACCAAGAGGCCACAAGTCAGATAGTATCTCAACTTCCTTAATATTGTTCTGGTCCTGGTTCCCAGGGGCAGTTACCATGATTTCCCGGGAAGCTGTGGGTTGGAAATACCTTATGCCAAAGCATATGGACGTGTTCAGATAAATGTGTGCCTACAGCTTCCTGCACTTTTCTTGCTGTAGACCTTGACCAATTTGATGACAATGACACATTTATTTCAGTGTGTCCTGGTTGCCTATAGGTTCCCTGAAGGCTGAAATGGGTTTCTCTTATTTACAGAGGTCCCCCCAATAACGGGTACAGTACAGGGTTCGTAGTGGGTCTTCAGTAAATATTGCTGATTGAATGAATGAGGAGGCAATTCTAGAAATTCCTCTAACTTAAAATTGGACTCAGACTTTGAAGGGTCTTAAGTCAGCCAACGCTGGAAAAAATCTCAACTTGAAGAAGAGGGAAGCTATGGCAACCCTGGTTTCCTTTTTGTTCTTCCAAATGGGTGGCCCCCTTACTTGCTTCCTGCCTGGCAGCTTCAGGGCCTAGACTCCCCCAAGGTTTGGCCCATTTTCTTAGCTTCGATCCAGAGAGAAATAGACACAACTGACTGCTCTAACTCCCTCTCCCTAGGAAGGGCTTTTTCACATTCTTTGCCACTTCTCCCCACCCTGAGAGTTAAGGTTCAGGCAGAGAGAGGGAGGGAGTGGGTGGGGGCGAAGGGGAGGGAGGGAAGAGGAAGGGAGGAGAGGAGAGGAAAGGAGAGGAGAGGAGAGGACACTTGTATGTGTGCACAGCTTCCAAAATTTTTCACTCCTACCCCTGCATCAGTCTTCACTGAGCCCAAGCTCTCTGATGAATATGAAGCAGACATCGTGGTCGAGGGAGAAAAAAGACAGTAGGTCTGCATTCTTTCCCTAATCAGATTAAAGTAGGGTTGGGAGGAATTAAATCAAAGATGACACATCATTTTTATCTCTTATATCAATTTCAATCCATTAGTATTGGCTGCCTGGACTGCTGTGTCATGAAGGATTCTGAGGCCAGGTTCCAGCTCAGCAGAAAAGCATGACACGGCCAATTAATAATGCCTTCCGTGGGTACAGGAAGGGAGAGTGGCAACTCGTAGCCATATATAAACCACAGCAGGAGATGCTGGTCCAGGACCATCAGAGCAATGGACGCTCTAGAGTGTTCTGCCTCCAAGGGAACACAAAGGTCCTTATTTATTGTGGCATAAACACATACCTCAATAGCGTCAGTATGGGGAATAACTGGGCTGAATTTGCACAAATAGAAAGGGGAGGAAGGATAGAAAGGTAAGGTTTGAACGCTATCATCGGTATTCTCATTTCTGTGGGGGTTTTCCTCTTCCTTTTTTTCTTTCTTGCGTTCATGTGATCCCATGGAAACCAGAGCCACAGGAGTAATTAATACTCAACAACTGGAGAAAGTGTTAGGCAGATGATGCATTTAGAGAGTAACAGCAAATCTGTTTTCTTTTACCCACCAGTTCCAATTAGTTGGTGGGGGCTGCTCTGAAGCTCCTGAATTTCTAAGCCTAGAAGGTGTTCAAATGCCTCAGCCCAAGGGCTGTTAGCTGAGACCATGTGTCCGCCCATTTTTGTGGCACCACCATTCTGATAGGACATGAGGACACCAATTACCCCAAGGCAGCTTCTGGACAGGTACCCAGGGACACACAGTCCCCCTCTGCCTTTTCAAAACAACCCCCCATGCGGGATGTCCAGGCCCAATCAACCCCACAAAACTGCCCCCAGACATTTTGGCATTATCTGCGGCCTGATTCATTTATACAGGCAAGAGTGCTTCGCCCAGCTGGCAGACCCCACACACAGCTGGGCGGCAGCCAGAAGGTCCAGTGTGGTGGTGATGACCCAGCCTTGGGGTTGTTTACTCCCTGGGGATATTTGCTTCTCTTCCTCTGGCTCTGCTTACCCTTCAAAGGGCACCGGCACCAACTCAGACCCTGGACAGTGTCCCCAGGTTCTGTGAGCCTGTGTCCTGGTCCCCGCTGGCCAGATGCTCCATCAGCGTTTACTGCAGGCCTGGAGCACCCTCCCCACTCTCTGAATTCTTTTCCCTCATTTCCTTTAAGTCCCTGTCCAGGATACCCCTCCAGCCCCCCCCACACACCAAGCAGAAGCCCCCCACATAGTAGAGGAAGATGCTCAGCCCCCTTCTCACGGGACCCTGCAATCAGAAATAGAGCCTCCTTAGGAAGCAGTGATAGATACCTCCCTTTGATACGGCATTTTACAGCTCAAGAGCATTTTGGCAAATCTGATCTTGTCATGAATATGATCTTATTAAGGCACAAAACACCTTTGAGGTGGGCAGTTTGTGGTCATTTCTCGGTCAGGAAGCTGAGTCTCAGGAAAGTAAAATCACTTGCCTGAGGCCATGAAACAAGCCAGCAGCAGAGCAAGAGCTCAAACCCTGCCGATAGGATGCCACGCTTGCTCTTTCCCCCAGAACCAGGCCGCTGGCCTAACTTGTCCTCAGCCGTGACGTTGGCTGTAAAAATGGTGCCCGGGCAGGTTTTTGTGTCTTGTGACATTGTCGTTGCCTCTGAGCTCCACAGAAACTGAATTTCTGTATGGTACCTAGAGTCCAGCAACAGAGAAATTGCTCTCTCCCAGCTGTCCTCCCTTGGTGTCCAAGGTTCAGCTATTCCTAGGAGGGACAAGACAATCCGATAATGACAATTTAATTGAAACTAGTTTATTCAATGTCCTCTTCTGAGCTGAAGGAAGAGGACGTGACTGCAGCTAACACAAGCCGAGAAGGATGCTGAGTGGGGGTGGGGATAGGACCAACGTCCTTGTACTTTGTGACCTTGCCTATCCAGTTATATCCAGAAATGCCTAAGCTCTGCGCGTAGCCAGGAAGGGGGTGAAATAAAGCAAATCAAGAAAACAGAAATGGAAAACATTCCTGGGAGGGATGTGCCTGGCTCTTTGACCATCAGCGGAGCTGCTCTCCCAAGAAAAGCAAGAGGAGACGCCTGGCTTTGAATATTTTTGTTCTCCCACAGTTTTACCAAATGCTAAACTGCAACGCTCGTCTTCTCTTTGCAAGGGAGAGAATTAAACTGTTGGTTTTCCTCTGTTTTCCCCCAAATTCCTAGCCACCAGGGGAAGGAGTTGAGAGAGGAGAATGTCTGCAATTTCAGTGGGGTGGGGGAATGATGGGGGAGCTGGATTAATTCTGGACAACCCTGGGTCCAGGAAGCTTTACTGGGTACAGAGCAGAGTTTTCCACTTGGTCTACTTCAAAGATAATGGAGGCCAAGATCTGCATCGACCTCACTGCTAGTGTGACTTACTCTATCAGACCTAGAAAACTGTCTTAAGACCTCCATTCTAACCTGACCTCAAAGCCCTTTAATCCTGCCTAAACCCCCTCCTCTGCACAAACCGTCTTTGACCAGCCCGTGTTTTACCTTATTTGAATCTCTCTGTTCGGATTGATTTGTCTCTGTGACAGCTCCTGTAACAGTTCCTGGCCTGCAGTAAGCACTCAGTAAGTGTTCGTGAGATTATTACCAATATGGCCCCTCAAATCGGCACCGTGTCTTCCTTTGGAGCTTTTGATATATAGTATGACAATTCCCAGGCAATGTTCTATAATTAATTCCTGTTGCTTCTAATCTCAACAGCAAGATGAAAGCCAGGCACAGTCCCTAGCCCAGGAGTCTCCCTGTAGTAGAAGCAGCAGGCAGCAGTACAATCTCTGAAATGCCCAAGATGCTTGGAACTCATGACTCTGCCCCTTCCTGTGAGGTCAGGGTACTTTCAGCACTCAGCCCAACCCAGCCCAGCCCAGGCTGCCTCTTACATGAAGCCAGCCCCAGGGAACAAGGTGTGTTGGGGAAAAGACCCAGTTCCCTTTTCTCCCAGACACACAGCTAGACTACGTTTCCCAGTCTCCCTTGCAGTGGAGTGGCACCACATGACTGAGTTCTGGCCAATGAAATGTGAGTAGAACTGATGTACACAAATGTCTAGGCCTAAAGTATATTTCAAAAACAAACAATCCAAAAATACCTCTCCAGTACCACCCTCCATGTTTGAGTCCTCCCCATCCATGAGGCTGGAAGGAATGATGTACTCCAGGGCCCAAGGTGGCATCAGAGACACAAGAAAGAAGGAGCTTGGCCCCCGTGTCTCCACTGGGAGGCCAGCAAGGAGCTGTTCAGTCTACTTGCCCACACTGAACAGTTACATGAGCAAAATGAGAAAGAAGAATTTTTTAATTACGTTAAAGTACTTAACATTTGGGATTCTGGGTGCTAACGGTTAGCCTACCTTAATTAATAAATATGTCTTCAGTTATTTGGGAGACAAATTAACTAAGCAGATTATTGAATGTGACACCCTAAGTTCTGATGAACTCAGACATCCGTTTATATACCTTTCTTTACCAAAAAACACAAAAAACAAAAAACAAAAACAAACAATGCGTGGTACAAAGCTAATGTTACTGGCAAACACGAACAACGAAACAAAAGTCTCGTTGCTGTGAGTGAAACTCTGGTAGAGGGCCAGAGATTTCTCTCCTGCCCCATCCCACAGTGACCTAGGAATTCCCACGAGGTGTGGGTTGTGGTTCTGCTAATTCTGGAAGGTTGTATTCTGAAAGCTTGCTGAAGCCTTTAGGCAGTATTTTTTTTTTTTTCATTTCAGTTGAAACTAAGAACAATTAAGAGAGCCACCTATCTGGGAATTCTGTTTTGACCAAGTCCTGTGGGGCTGTGACAAGAGCCTTGGGCCACGTGATGAAGGCCGGGCTTCCAGCCTTTTTTTAGGATGTTAACACATGGTGGAAACGTAAGCATGACACATCCCCTGCCTGGACAACTATTTTCTCATCTGTACCCATGGGGGTTGAGTCAGATTACAAACTGGTAGCTGCGGAGAAAGTACTTGTACAGCCTGCAGGTATGTGTTATTTGGCTTGCAAGGTAATATTATAATTTTAAAAAATTAGTTCCCAACAGTTAAAAATTAGGATTTTTGCATTAAAAAGTCTGACAGCTCTTGAAAAGTCTGGGATACTAGGATTGTGCTCCCTCAGGGCAACGCCTGGCTCTCCTTTCCAGACATGGCATATGCGCTCTGGTTTGCATAAATCCTTCCTCCTACCCCAGATCATTCATTTATATTACCTGCCTGGACGGCCCGTATTGGCTCTTGAGTTTGAGACCCTGAGTCGGGATGACTTCTATCGGTCCCTCTGTCTGGTCCAGACGAACAGGGTCATATCATCTTGTTACATAGTCCATTGCTGTATAACAAATTTCCCCAACACAAGTGGGGAACAACCACTATTTTATTATATCTTGTGGTTTTGTGAGTTAGAAATTCAACAGTGCTTAGATGGACATGTTTTTAGTTTCCTATCACGTCAGCCAAGATCAGTCGCTGCTATACAGCTGGTGGATGAACTGATGTAGAAGATCCAGGACAGCTCTACTCATACATCCAGGGCCTTGGCAGGGATGGCTGGAAGGCCGGCCTCTGCTTGTTCTGTCACCTGAAGCACCTGCCCGTGTCTTCCCCAGCACAGGATGGAATTGAGGTAGTCAGACTCATATGGTAAGTGAGGGCTCCCAGGATGAGCCTTCCAGGAGACCCGGGCAGAAGCCACAGCGCCTCTTGAGACTTAGCCTTAGAAATTCCAGAACATCATTTCTGCCACATTCTACTGGCCGAGCAAATCACTAAGGCCAGCCTAGTCATGGGAGTATAATTAGACTCAATAGGAAAAGTAAGAAGGAATTTATGATATCTTTAATCTACCATGGGTCTATTATCCAAATTCTGTCCTGAATTAGAAGGTACTGGTTAGGCTAAAGACGCGTCTTATAATAATTTGCTATGTTTCGTAAACATGAGGTCCCTGACCCCTGAAGCAGAGAAGTAGGTTGGTATACCAAGCCCATCCCCTTTTAGATGTCCTCCATGATATGCAATGCCACACAGAACACTTTAGAATATGAGGAATTGAACTTCAAGAGTTTATAAGAGAGAAGAAATTATTGATTCATACAAGTAAACGTAACAACATATGTAAATATAAAAGACAGTATAACGTTATTTTTTGTAATTCTTTTCTTCTATCTGATTTAAAAGAACTACATAAAGCAATAATTATAAAACTGAGCCAATGCCTTATAAAGTATAAAAATGCAATTTGTGATAAAAATAGTATGAAGGAAGAAGGAAGGAATTGTGCTTTATTTGAAGCCAAGTTTCTGTATACTATTAAAATTAAGTTAGCAATCCAAATTAGGTTATTTTCCATTAAGATGCTAATCCCCAGGGCAACTACTAGGAAAAATAACTTAAAATATATCATAAAAGAAAGAACACGGGAAGTAAAATGGTAAATAGAAAATATTTAACACAAAATAAGTCATTCATGGAGAAATGGCAGAACAAAAAAGACATGAAACATACAGAAAACAAGTAACAAAATGGCAGATGTAAATCGTACCTTATCAGCAATTACATTAAGTGTAAACGGATTAAACACTCCAATCAAAAGGTAAAGAAATTAGCAGAGTGGATTAAAAAAAACACACAATCCAACTGTATATTGTCTCCAAAGGACACACTTTGGATTCAAAGACATGAGTAGATTGAATGTAAAAGGATTGAAAAAGAAATACTTGGCCCATGCATCCAGAAAGCCAAGGAGTAAAGCTTGTACCAGCCTCAGTGGCTCTCGGAGTTCGAATGATATTGTCAAGACTCTGTCTCACTCTTTTTTTATTATTGTTAGTTTCAGGTGTACAAAACAATGTGATAGTTTGACATTTATCATTTATATGCCTCACAAACTGATAACCTCCCTCCCCCAATCTACTACCCCTCTGACTGTCTCACTCTTTTAAGCTTTCTTCTTTTTTAACTCCACCTCTGGTTGTTCAGCCTCACCTGGTAGCTGCCCCAGAAGCTTCAGGGTTACCAGCTTCAATGGAAAGTAAACTTCCGTTTCTCTACTGTACCAGCATACTTCCTGGTTTGGGTTTCATTGGGCTTCTTGGGTCAAATGTCCACATCGGAACCAGTTTCCATGGCCAGGCATGAGTTATGTGCCTTATCTGGATTCCGGGGCAGTTTGGTTTAGTCTCTCCTGAACAACATGCCTGAGAGTAGGTGAGGGGTGCTCCCACAATGAAGGCCAGGGGGTCTTCTAACTAGAATAAAGGTGTATGAATCATTGGCTGGCCACTAAACAAGTGCCCACTACACATGCATTGGGTTGACGTGGGTTGGAGGGACATTCTCTGAGTACAGAAAAAAGCAAAGTTAAATCACCATAAAGAGTTCAAATTTATACCTTTATGTTCGTGTTTTAATTGTCCAAAAGTGTTTCTCCATTAATTTGAAAAATCTTTTTAGCACATTTGGTATGTGGAACATACTTAAGAGGAGTTCAGAGAGCTCAGGAAAAGTGAAGATGGACTCTCATATCATGAAACACGTGCTCTGTACCAGGCTGCTTTACATACCTAATCTTCCTCTAGCTATGTGAAACTCTCTGAACCTGATGGAAAGCTCAGCCTTTTGAAGATGAGGGAACTGAGGCACAAGAAGATCAATCACTTGGCCAATGTGTGCATTTGGCAAGTGGTGGAGTCTGGATTGCCATTCAAGCCAACACAGCCCCCAAGCCTAGGGTTTCTCTCCCCATGCTTCACTGCCCACACCATATTGCACATCATGCATGGCTGCGTGTCTTCCTACACGTCCATGTTCAAGTGACAACTAGGAAGAAGCCAACAGTGTGCCGAGAGTGGAGTTTGGCTTCACCGCAAATCCAGCCTTGAGCGTTAGGAGTAAAACTAAATCAAGGGGATTGAAAACTGAGCACCAGTGAGGCCAAGTCAGAATTTCTTGGCTTTCACTTCCCTGGAAAATTATTTCACCATCATCATCTGATTGTTAGTGGTTTGTGTGACTTGCATGTTCCCATTTTGCCTGCCCAGGCATCTCTGAGGGAGGCATCAGCAGCAATTTGCAAGACGGTCTCCTCATGGCGATGGCTTATGATTTTTGCTTTTCTTTGTCTCTTGGTTCCAGTTCATCTCATACCAATTTATCAGCCTTTGGCTTCATCTTGGCATCAAGGATGGGTCCTGTGGGATTGTCACAGTTACTTTCTCTCTCCTGCCTCCTCTTGGCAGAGGTGGATAACCAGTGTTGAATCCAGATCTGTTCTCTGAAAATGCTTCTCTCCTTTTTGAGGGATTAAGGCAGCAATTCCCATACTATGTTCTGCCCAACACAATTACCAAGAATCTCAGCCGTAAAAAAAGTGGGGTGCTACGGTCAGATTATGAGGAGATGTATGTCAGGCAGACCAGAAAAGAAAGCATGAACTACATTCTCCATGAAGTTATAAAGTGTTGTGATAGATCTTTTCTACCAAAGGACTGCTATAGTCTGAATGTGAAAAGTAGCACTTTTATTTATCAGGAATGGAAAACCAGTGCCCACCCACAGCTAGTGAAATCTGAAAATTAGGAACTTGGCTTCACAGGAGACGTGAAACCTCTTTCACTTGTTTCCATTCCACCCCATTTTTTTTTTTTTTTTTTAAGAAATGAAAGGTTATTTTGCGAGTAGAAAACTGTTATTGTTGCTGAATTTGCTAAGAAAATTGGGCAATTGATCAGTGAAGATGGCAAGAGCAATATACAGGGTTGCCAGAGGCATTATTTTGCTATCCTCAGCAGCGTGAACAAGTTTAAAAAAAAAAAGGAAAAAGAAAAAAAAGTCTAGGTTCCAGGATGGCAATAATGAATTTTGGTCTCCTAGGCAGGAAGTCACATGGTGGATGTGTTTTCTCCTGAGCATGTCCTCATGGACACCAGAGTTTTCTAGAAAAGAAGCCATGATGCCAAATTCTTATTATCATTAATGACAGGTTGGTTGACAAAAATCTCCGCACCTTACAGTACAAATCTCCCTAGAGGATTTGGGGCTCACAGTCAGGATGAAGTGACTATTTTCGTTGTCCTTGCTGGGTACGCTCTTCCTTTTCAGCATTCTGTGTAGGTTTTTGGCTTTGAATAATGCCCTGGTTTATAAAACACCAAGAACTAGTGTGATGATTGCGAGCAAAATGGATGGTGTTGCGTGGAGATGGTGAACACCATTTGGAGGGAATAAGTGAGTCCGGGCGGTGATAAGGTTGAACAGCAAAACTATTGTTATTGACAATTTTATAGGAATGGGTTCTTTTTAAGGCCGTGTGCTTACATATTTCATAAACAATGTGCTTGAGAAATGTCTAGTAAGCTACCATGGCTAGAATAAGAATGAATGCTGCATTAAGACAGATAGCCCAGTTTGAAAGTCCTGTTACAGAAAAACAGGAAATACAGAAACAGGCAGACTATTATGTCACCTGGACGGATGAAGCACAAAGCAGCCTCCTCAAAAGTGACGTGTCCATGGTCCCTTCTATACGTAGGGGCCCCTTAATCAGCACTTGGGGACAGCAGCAAATTGTTGGGAAAGGTAGAAAAGGTGTGGCCACGGAAATGGGCCAAAGCATAAGAACGAAGACAGGAAGGAGGAAAAGAGGCCATTTTGCCAAGACCAAAGCACAGAGAGATGGCGTGCCGAATCCGCCATTTGGCAATCCAGATCTGCCAGCTACAGGGAGCGATTTTCTTGGGAGAGACTGTTGGCCTGAATATAGGTTTGTTTATTTAGGTGGAAGAGCCATGTTAGGCAACAATTTGTAGCTCTACACTGAGAGAAGAGACGATATTTTTCTGCTTGGAATGGCTGCATAGGTGAGCGACTTGCTGTGGTGACCAGTTTACTTTGTTTGCAGGCAAAGGCAGGTGTGGGTGACTACGGGGAGTGTGCGGGAGCTGATCTCAGACGTTCGCTCGTGCTCTTGCATCGTACCACTATCCTTCGCTGTGTAAAAATAGTCAGTCTCCAATGTGGCTCCCAGTAACCCCTGCCTCCTGTCATTTATGTGTAGACCCCTGCCACACTGAATAAGGATGACTTGTGTAACCAGCAGACATTGCTTCGTGATAGAGTGTGACTTCTGAAGCAAGGTCATAAAAAGCAATATGGCATCCGTCTTGCTCTCTTGGATCATTTGCTCTGGGGGAAGCCAGCTGCCATGTTGGGAGGACACTCACGCACCCCTGTGGAGAAGCCCGTGGGGTGAGGTACTGAGGCCTCCTGCAAACAACCGGGTGAGTTATCTTCTTAGAAGTGGATCCTCCAAATACAGTCTAGGCCACCCCAGCCAACATCAAGACTATAAACGTATGATACATTCTGAGTCAGAGCTACCCAGCTAAGCTACTCCCAAATTCCTGACCCACAGGGACAGTGAGATAATACATGTTTTATCATTTCAAGCCACTGAATTTGAGAGTACCTCGTTATGCAGCAACAGCTAACTCATACAGCAGGCTGTAATTCTTGATTTGGAATTTGCTTCCACAATTGTGAATGTTAACAGATTGCCAACTTTTATATGAAAGGATAGTAGAACAAGTAACATGAATTCAGGTATAAAGAGGGTAAAATTACATATCTTGAATTTAAAATTATATATCCTATACAACAAACGCCAGATAAAGCAGTATCCTAGATGTACAATTTCATCTGAAAGTCTAAAACTACATCACATACAAGGCCTAATGGAACACTGTATATGTAGACTTTTTGCTCTGAGAGAGATGCAGAAGCCTTTAGAGGATTTTGAGCAGAGGATTGACATGGCCCAACTGATGTGTCCAGAAGTCAGTCTGTACCCAGGTGTGTGCTGGGGATGCAACTGGTTTGCTCCTGCTTTCAAGTTGTTTCCAGGCTCATTTATATTCAACCCCACCAGGAAGACGATCAGGCCTCCTTCCCCCTTCGGCTGTACTGGAGTGTTAATCCTGCAATAGGAAGAGTAAACCAGGGAGAGAATCAGAGCGTGCTGACTACCTGCAAATAAATGTTCAGAAAAGCTATAACAATTCTGGTCTTTGGCCTGAGACTGTCTAATTTAGGTCTAAAGACCCATCATTAGAAATGTTACAGTGTCACAGACGCTTAGAAGCTCTAGAATTACATCAGCCAGTAACAAACCACCCCAAAGTCTCAGTGCTTAGAACAACAAAGTTTCATTCTCGCTCATGCCACATGGCCGGTGTGGGATGGAAGAGTAATCACTCATAGTAATCACTCTGGGTCCCAGGATGCCGGACGTTCTACCAGCCCCTGTGACCACCACCACCAGGCTTCTGCTTTGTGGCAGAAGAGAAGAGAGGACTGGAATTAAATGCTTTGGCCTAGGAGTGACACATGGCATTTTGCTTTCCGTGTCATTGGCCAAAGCCAGTCACACGGCAAAACCACCTCCCAGGAGGTGAGGAAGTGACATTGGAAACACACACCTGGAAGACGAAGAGAACAGAGTAGTGCCAGGTATCAGTCACCCCCACACCAAGGAGACTTCTTTTTCCTTCTTCTCCATTTTTCAGTGGCAAGAGTAAGAAAAGAGCAAGTCAAGAATCACAATTTCAGTCCTGGAGACCTTCTCCTGTCAATGAGATCCGGATAATGCAATGTGAATACAGAATTGGCTTCCCTTATTGTTCATGAATCTACACTGATTTCCTAAGGACCTATATGTGTGCAAGGTAGTATGCTGGGTGCTTTAGAAAAGATATAATGTCAATTAGATCCGATCCCTCCCTTCAGGGAAGCATATGGTCTCTGTTTTAACACAATTATGAGAGTAAATTGCCTGGAATAATCATCATTTAATATGTTCCAGAGATAAATACACTTTTCAATTTCCTAGTGTTGTTTTTCCCCATGTAGGTGGGAATGAGTGATAATTCAATTAATTGCTGGTTCCCATTTCTTCTCTGAATTTTCCTCCATGATCAGTGGTGGACAGCAACATGGTCCTGGATTCTGGGATGTGCCCCACACATGGATCAGACGTGGGCTGACGACTTAGAACAGAGTTGCCAGTTAAAATACAGGACGTTTCGTTACGTTGACATTTCAAATTAACAGCAAATACTTTTTAGTAGAAGCCTCTCCCGTGCAATATTTGGGACTTACGTCTACTAAAAAGTTATTTGTTGTTTGTCTGAAATCCAACGTGTAGCATTCAAATTGAACTGGGTAGCATGTATTTTTTTTTTTTTTTTTTACTAAATCAGGCCCATCTAGCTTAAGAACCTCTCATCATCATGGAAGCCCCAACCACCTCTAATTTCATTCTGCACCACTCCCCTGGCCACCACCACACTACAGGGCCACACCAGCCACACCGGCCTCATTTCTGTTCCTTCTACACACCTGATATGAGTCTACCTCAGGGCCTTTGCATGTGTTACTCCCTGTTCATGGAACACCCTGGTTCCTTGAGAGGCTGACTTCTCTTCCTCTCCTTCTCAGCTCAAATGCCCCACCTCAAAGAGACGTTCTCTGAACAGGTGATCTCAAGCCACGCCCTCTTGCCCTGCGTTCATCGCTCTCTATCACACCACTGTACTTATTTTAGCTGTTGCCACTCTCTGTTGTTATCCTAGTTTCAGTGTGTGTGGATCTGTGTCTGTGTCTGTGTCTTCACTCTTTGTGTGTAGATCTGGGGAGGTTAAAGAATGGGGGGTTCGACCACCAAATGATGTAATTTATGAGAGGGATAAATAGGGCAGAATAAAAATAGTAGAGCGAGGGACTGAAGACCAACTGGGCGGGCCAAGTGGGGGGGATTGCACTTTCAGTGAGGTGATTAGAAAAAGCGTCTCTGAGGAGGGGATGTGAGCTGAGTTTTAAAGGAGAAGGAAGGAGTCACCCAAAGGGAGAACATTCAGGCCATAGCAGCAATTGGAAAGTGCCTAAGACATGAACAGCCTTGGCTTGTTTGCAGAATAGACAGTTGACCGCATGGCTAGAATGGACTAACCCAGAAAGCAGCCAGTGAGAGAGGTGGTAAGAGGGACAGCCGGAACAGGCTGGTCTTCAAATGCCATGGTGGTTCCACTGGAGACTTTAATCAGGGGACTGAGAAGATCACTATGGTAGCTATGATCAAAAGGAACTAGAGAGAAGAACGCCTGGAAACACGGAGACCAGAGAGGAGGTCACTGCAGGGGTCCAGGCAAGAGAGGAGGGTGGGTAGGTCTAGGTTTTAACATGGGCAATGGAGAAAGAAGGGGGCAGATTTCAGGTAAAACTGTGGGGGCAGAATTAACAGAAGTAGCTTAATTAATGGATGGATGGAATGGACGGATGCATAAGTGAGTGGAAGGGTGGATGAATAGGTAGTGGATTCATTGGTGGATGGATGGATGGATGGATGGATGGATGGATGGATGGATGGGTGGATGGATGGATGGATGAATGGATGGGTAGATGGATGGATGGATGGATGGATGGATGGATGGATGGATGGATGGATGGGTAGATGGATGGATGGATGGATGGATGGATGGATGGATGGATGGATGGATGGGTGGATGGATGGATGGGTAGATGGATGGATGGATGGAAGACAGGTGAGGAAGTAGAACGTACTGTTAAGAGCCCTGGCTCTGGACCCAGATCAATCTCCTTTTGAATCCTATAGCTGATAATCTCGAAGAAGTAGCTCAGCTTTAAGAAGCCTTACCTTCTTTATCTGAAAAAGGGGGTCAGTAATACGTGCATTATCAAAGTGACCTGAGGAACAAAAGGGACAATGTCTACCGACGAATCACACCAATGCCAGAACACGTTGTTATTTACCTCTAGCATCTTAATTTGTAACTTTCAAGTTGTCTTTTCATCACTGTCACGGTCACTCAGGTCCATACTATTCAGACTCCCAGACTGCACCAAAACCCAGCACAAACAAAAATACTTATATCAAATGTTTCAAGATTTTTTTTTTAACGAAAGGAAGAGATGAGGCAGTATGAGAAGTGTTATAAACTATTCAGTATTTCAGTTTTGTTTTTTCTTTTATTCACAGTCCTGAATTCCCTTTGATGGTTTTTTAATATAGGGAGGACTCTTGTGTGTATGTGTGAATAATTAAACTTTTTTTGAGTTTGACTGTAAGTGGGAAGAAGCGCATTTCACTGTCAGTGACGTGAGGCAAAGGAAAACCCAGTGGGTATCTTTTTACACTAAATAATTTTGCCAGTTTTTTTTTTATTATTATTATCATTCCTCTCTTCTCAGACAGTCTGAGAAAGTCGGCTTTGGAAGTTTCCTCACAGCGCTATCCTACCCTCTGTGTTATTTTGATAAATCTTGACTGAAGGCGAAAGAGGAGGGGGAGGACTGCTGAGCTATTATTTGGGCCTTGAATCTGCACCTTTGTCTCATGTGGTGCTCCCAGCAATCCAGGATGCAGGTCGTCGTATTATTCTTCCCATTGGGCAGGTGAGTCAACCAAGGCTCCCGGGTGTGTGTCATGCCCAAGTCGTAGAGCAGAGAGTCACACTTGGACCCGTCGGATTGCAGCGCTCGCACGCTAAACTGGGCCCCGAGACGTCTCCTTGGTTGGCTGCTTGGCACGGAGTCATTTCTCAGCATCATTTACTGTGTTGATTCGTTCTCCAAACTCCTCATTGGCTGACAGCTATTGATTTCGGTGCCTGATTATGCCCTTGGCCTTAAATCGTTTTGCAATTTCTTCCCCAATTTTCAAGTGAACCTTACCGTCCCTTGGCTTAGTGAAGCTCGTCTTTGTTCTTTGGGCAATAATGGATGATTCCGTAAATGGCATGTCACCGAGCAGGAAAGATGTGAGGGCGACCTTTATTAGAGTAAATATGTTTTCCCCACCCCGTGCGCTGTGGCATCATGGACTCACTATCGGAGAGCGGACAACAGGGAATAAGCAGTGTGTAGCCAAGAGCTTCCCAAACTTGTATTAGTAATTGCTTTTCTTGATGTCGCTATAATTACTGAGAATAACAATTTCCTATAAATTGTAACAGTTAATATATCAATGCAGTTCAGACATTATGTATTCAGTTTGCTTCAGAGCCCTTCAGGATTACGACTTGATTCTCAGAGGCTGGCATTCCCATCCAACTTTCGAACCTCATTCCTACCTAAAACCCCAGCAGCCCCCTTTTGGCTGGAAGATGAATAGGAAAGTGTAGCTATGTGATGGTCATGCAGCAGTGGGATTCCAGATTCTTTGCTCTACCCTATATGGTCTGATTCCTGCCTACTTCCTCTCTCTCTCTCTCTCTCTCTCTCTCTCTCCTCACTTTTCTCTAGCTACGGTAGCTTTCTTTTTGTTCTTCCACTATACCAAACTTGTTCCCACTTCCAGTACGCTTACCTTGCTACGACTCATCTCCTCTCATATGTCAAATATATGTTAATAGGATTTCCAGGCCTTTGCATCTCCTGTTGCCTCTGCCTAGAATGTTCTTCCTGAAGACCCGTGTCCAGCCATCTCCTCCTCATCGTTCATGTCTCAATGCAAATGTCACCAACCTGGAAAGCCCTAACTAAGATATCTCACGCACTCAGGTAATCTGTTTTCTCTCTATCTCCTAAATGCACTCTTCGTAGGGCACAGTCTGGTCTAGTTTCTGCTCTCCCCTGCATTGGACACAAATCCTTGCATCTGCTCAGACTCCCTTGGACCTTCCAGCCACTTGGCTCACACAGCTTTCACCATGCCTGACTCCACCACTCAAGCCCACCTGGTTCTGCCTTGTGCAGCAAACCAGCCAGTCACACGTTCAGAGTTTCTGCCACTTCCAAATGTGAAAGGTGCAGGGCATGAGGTGTGGCTTCCCGAGTAGCCGTCAGAGAGACAGTCCACCAGAAGGACTGAAGGTCCAGGGGAGCCGAGTCTCCACGGGGCAAACTATG
This sequence comes from Rhinolophus ferrumequinum, assembly GCF_004115265.2. Lineage (NCBI taxonomy): Eukaryota > Metazoa > Chordata > Mammalia > Chiroptera > Rhinolophidae > Rhinolophus > Rhinolophus ferrumequinum. Next base: position 9,575,655 of record NC_046292.1, read on the forward strand.
ACCAATGGGAAACAGGAAATGAAAGGGGTAGGCGGAGTCAGCAGATACCGCCTCTCCTTTCTTGCCCCCAGGAAGCGCTCTGAGGCATGGTTTCTTCTTCCGTGCCACCCAGAGAAGTCCCGTGTGCCCAGGGGAAGCATCTGCTGAGCACTGGCCTTCTCTCTCCAGAGCTCATCATTAAGTGAGAGACATCATTCTCACTCTTACCCACTGGGCTTTCTTTCCTTCTTTCTCACTGCCCTGGGCTTGCACCTCCCAAATGAAACTTAACAATTTCAATCTTTGCCTCGGGCTCTGTTTTGTAGAGAATTAGGGACAAGGCAATCTCCAGTACTTGGAACATTTCCTGGTACATACAAAACAGTCCATCAATATATAGAGGAAGGAAGGAACAAAGGAAAGAAGGAAGGAAGCAAGCAAGGGAGGCGGAGAGAGAGGGCGAAAGCGAGGGAGGAAGATGAACACTGCCAGGCTGTGCTTGTATGCAGGCCAGGCGGGCTTCTATGGTGGTGGAAAAGGCCCCTGGGACAGAGAGTGAAAAGGACACACAGGCCAGAGGTGAGTCTGCGCTTCTGTGAAACTTTCCACTGCAGCTGTCGCTGAAATCAGAAGCAGACTGAGAGATGTGACACAGGGCACCAGAGGTGTCTGCTGTACAGTGATCTCGAAAATGCATATGCAACTATAGTTCCCGATAGTTGACTCCCTGATGGCTCCCCTGAGCCCCGGGTGAAATGTTCTGCTTTCTTAACACAGCTCGTAAGATCTCCTGTAAAGCTGCTCTGCCCCTGCTGCAACCCCGTTTGTGATGCGTCCCTACTCATACGTAGTCTGCTCTCTGCACCGTTCACAGTTCTCCTCTCCAGACTTTGCGAATGCTGTTCCCTCTGCCTGGAATTCCCTTCCCATCCACATTCCTTTTCTAGACCAATTAGTCCTCAAGGTTCCTGTCCTGACAATCCCAGACAGAGGTCGACCCCGTGCCCCTATTTCTACCACTGCCCCTTCTGTATTTGTTCTAACTCTTGCCAGTTCGGGGCCTTCTCCTCCCCATCACTTAGACCGTGAGTTCACCGAGAGCAGTGGCACAGTGCCCTTCATCTTGGTTTCCCAAATGCCCAGGGGGGACCTGGGACCCAGAAGACATTGCCAGATGGCTGGTTGGATGCATGCACAGATGCATGCGTCTTCATTTTAGACTTTTTCAACAGCGAATGATAATGGCTACTTAGAAAGGACCATGTCTTCCGGGGAAGCAGAACCCACACTATGGGAGGCATCTCGATTCGCTGTCACACAATCCTGATCCAAATAGTCCGCACCATCTGTTCACCTTTGCTTCAGGACACACAAACCATTTCCCAGGTGTTCATCAAGAAGGTGTCGGCTCTGACAAGAAATTCAGTTCCCGAACATTTGTTGGACAGCTAAGGAGCTGACTCACTGCTTTAGGCACAAGATAAGAAGATGAGATAAAAATACCTTGAGCCTCTGGGCATCTTTGTGACCAGTGCTGGGGTGTCACAAAAGGATGGAGACAGGCAAATCAAGATGAGGCTGTCAGCACAGCCAACCTTCTGGTGTCACAGCGGGTGTCACCCTCTCCTCCTCTATGCTCACAGGCAGGTGTCCAACCTGGGACAAGGGCAGCCAACTGAGCCACTTGCCCGTAGTCTGTAAAGGAGACCATCTACAGAAAGGACAGGCCCTCCACACGTGCAGGTAGCTACTACAGCCCACTACAAACATGTATGAGCCTCTGACACGTACGAGCCTCTGGTCACAGGCACCGCCTCTGCCCTCAGTTCACTCACCTCCAGCAAGGGAGCAGCGTTCTTCCATTGAAGCTCTAGAAGGCTTTTACATTGTCAGAATGTCGTGGGATAAATGACTGTACACTCGGTCAGTTGCCTTTCCATTATGTGTATATTTCCTGTCTTTTATTCCCTAAACATAGCCTGTCTCTCCTCTCCTCTCCTCTCCTCTCCTTTCCTTTCCTTTCCTTTCCTTTCCTTTCCATCCCAGTTGAGTAAGTGTATAATGAATGAGTAGATCAATTTCAAATGTTTAAGAGGGAGAGGGCTGCAGGGTCCAAAGACTGAAGTTGAAATCCCACCTCTGCCTCTTCTGTGTTGTGTCATCTTAGATAATTTACATGTGCGTTTAGTTTCCACATCCGAAAAGTAGGGATGAGAACCTCCTTCATAGGATTTTACGAAGGTGAAATGAGTTAGTTAATGAAAAAGCTTTTAAAGCATCTGGCACATAATAAGCCTCAATAAGTTTCCCTATCATTATTCGTGGTTGTGTTGTAGTCATTGTTGTTTAATATTACCACAAAATGGTTCAGTGCTAGTGCTAATTTTCGAGAAAATTCTAAGAAACATGAGAACCTAGTCTAATTAAATAAGAGGGCAGGTTCCAAGTTCCAGCCACTGAACCTCAGAAATCAGGGTAGCCATCATAGTTGACCCCGTGAGTTCACCGAGGGCAGACTAAAAGATGTAGTTTTGATCCCAAGTTCTCAGATGGCAAGGAGGAGGACTAGCAAATTAATTTTGCTGAGAGCCTCACACACAGCATGGCACTTCACCTTTTGAAACTAATAATTTACTGACCACCTATTGTGGTTCTTGATTTTGACCGGCAATAAATAAATAAATAAATAAATAAATAAATAAATAAATAAATCCATCCATCCAAGGCACTTGGCAAGTGGGAAACATATGCACGGGGAAACTAGAAATGATGCTGAGAGAGGACATGAAGGGAGAAGTATGCTTCAAAGTGGGCTGGAAGAGTCCGTGAGGGAGGATGCTGCAGGATGCCTATGAAGGGGCCCTAGGCCCTGCCCCCCGGGGAATGTTCTCAAACTCCCATCCCCAGGTAGACCACTGGGCGTCTGTAGGTCAGTCAAGAGTGACACTGGCCCAGTGGTGCAGGAGCAGATCACATGTGTGCATGGCGAGTCCAGATCGATGGGTCCAAGACTCCCTCATGGCTTTCCCCACCCCAGAATGGCCAAGCACCATGTCATGCTCCCTGAAAGCTGCACATATGTGGCACCGAGACCCAGCAAGCATGACACGATGCTTGATGGCTCAAGGAGGATGCAGCAGTGAGCTGCATGGATGGATGGTCAAACACCGATGGGAAGGAGGCTGCCTCCTGGACAGACGACATCAACCCAGGAACAGGTTACCCTACTCTCCCCTCTCACCTGAAAGAAAAGCACAGAACTCCAGACCGAGATGAAATTTCTACCACAACATAAGAACCAGGGCCCAAAGTCGGTTCAGGTACAGAAAGGCAAAGTTGTATTTCCCACAGATACCCAGATCGAAAATAAAATCAGAGAGCCTTGTATAGAGGCAGTAGATAGAGCTTACGGTTAAGAATGTGGATGCTTTGAAGCCTTGAGAGACTGGTCACTGCTCTGCATCTTGTGAACTGATCAGGTCCTTGCTTTCTTCTAGACTCTATTTGCTCATCTGTGAAATAGACACAACAATAATACCCTCTAACTGTTTGTATGTGTTAACTAGAAACATCACATGTAAGCCCCTAGAGGGCTTGTTTCACACTAAGCCTTCCAGGAACGTAGGCTAATATCATCATTAGCAGGGGAAGGAATTGGGGAGGGGTCTTGGGGCAAGGCTGACTGTTGGGGTGGGAGATCTTCATGGAGTTGCTGTTTGTTCTGGTGACAGATTCAGGAGAATGTTCTCTCATGGCCAGCATATGTAGGAACCTCACTGGCCTGTTGAGGGGGCCGAAGAGTGGGGACTAAGCCTGTGGTCCAAGGCAGTCAGAGCGAATATAATTTTGTGGTCAAGGTCACGGGCTCTGGCATCCAACTGCCTGTATTTATATGGCTTGCTAGCTGGACAAGTGTCCTTGGGCACGTTCCATAACCTCCCTGTACCTTAGATTCCTCACCTGTAAAATGGCGGTAATAATAGTTCCTATTTCCAAGAGTTACCCTGAGGCTGAAAGTAATGGACATACGCAAAGAGCTCCTCTAAGCTTCCCTTTCTGGCACGCTGAAACATGCTATAAACATTAGCTATTAATTCTAATTTTGCTTCCATCCAAATTTACACTTCAGCTGCTAGAATCCCTCAGGATCTCAAATCTGATTTCTCTTCCAACAAGAAAATCCATCCAACCTCCAGGCCATTTTCTAGCAAGGAAGGGTCACATCAAAATAAGAATATTAATGCCACCAATATTTACATGGAGATTGAGGGTGGGCCTCCTGCTCCATGTACCCAGGCAAATATCTTTTACTTGTGCTTCAGAGAGGAGAAAAACATCAGCAGAGCTGCCCACAATTTACAGGTAGGGGCTCGTAGCAACAGGGAACACACACTGACATAGGATGTCAACCCATCAACAAAGGAACAAAAGGACAACTTGTTTGCAGAAGACACTCCAGGCCTGTGTGTCTTCCTTGAACAAAATACCAGGGAAAAGTAACTAACATCTTATCAGTTATCTTTTGTCCCAATAATATTGTGTAACAAGCATTACCTCAAAACCTCAGTGGCATATGTAAATATTTGTTTTGGTTCATGGGTCTGTGGGCTGGCTGCCTGGTTCTGCTGATCTGAGGCGCGGCTCAGCAGAGCTCCTTCACAGGTTCATAGTCAGCTGTAGGAAAGCCACGCAGCTTTGCCATCTCAGCTGGGCTCTCTCACATGTCTGGGGCCTCAGCTGGTTGCCTCAGCTTTGTTCCATGAGTCTCATCCTCCAGCAGGCTAGCTTGGGCATGATTCCACAGCAAAAACAAAAGAGTGGGTACAAATGCCAAAATGCATCATCAAAGTTCTCTTACATTTGCTGCCATTCCCTTGGCCAAAACAAATCAGATGACTGAACCCAAAGTCAAGAGATGGGACAGAATTCCCACCACCACCACCATCCCTCCTCCCAACACGCACATAATAAGGAAGTAGTGCAACGTTACACAGCAAAGGGTTTAGGTCCAGAAAGGGGTAAAAATTGAGCTCATGTGTCAATCAGTTGTTCACATATTCGAAAGAACCTGCCAACATTGATTGCGGGAAAGGAGAGAGAATAATTGTAAGAGAGATCAAGTCTACTGAAAGAAAAGCCAGAATCACCCACAAGATAAACAGCTTTGAGGATATTAAATGACATTTCCCTTTTATGGACCTTTTATATTCAAAGAAGCACCAGTTTTCACATCTTGCTCTATACCCTCTTAAAATCTCTCTCAGGGTTTCCAGTCCTGCCTATTGTTATTGAATCCACACGTGCCTGCCGAGGATAGCTTTACAGCCATCTTGCCCCAAGACCTAAATATTGCAGGGAGTACATATCCACATGAAAATAAATGAAAAATAACTTAAAGAAATCAGATTTCTCCCCATTTCAGATACGTTTAACTCAAATTTATGGATGAAAGTTTGAGAAATCTCCCTTTACTTTTCCCTTCCACCAGTTCTCAGTTCAGACCCACTGGATAGGTCATAAATGAATTATTTTGAACATGATATATGCCGTGGGACTCTCAGTCCCCATTAACTGTGACTTGTGGTTGAAATCCTGGTGACGACTACAGACTCCAGGAAAATAAATTGAAGATGGGAAGTAAAATTCCGTGATGGAAATTTAGAATTGTAGTTGACTATTTCGACACCGACGGTTTCTCACGGAGAAGCTACCTGGGAAGTATTCTTCCGTTTCTTCTGCGTTGTTTTACAAGAGGAGCTAGCCACTTTAATAGATTGTACATTTAAGATCCATAAAAGATAATGTGTAGTGAAGATGGTTGAGTGAGATAGACTCAGCAGATAGACATTTTGATAATCAATTTTTAATTAGGTAATAAGAATTGATACCGTGCCACTAATACCTTCTGGTTTGGGAGGGGAATTCTGTCCCATGTCCTTTGTGGTGAAGTTCGTAGCACTGCCTGGCTGAGTTCCAAAGCACTACTGACCACTGTGAAGTACCAGGCATAACATTACACTTGGCTGGCCATTGGTTTGACCTCAATCCTAAATTCCTTGGGAGCTTCCTAGAAATTATGAAGTTCTGTCACTGTATCTGAAGCAATTGTTCACATTTTGTGTGGTTTTGCTTATGGCCAAGTCAGAACAGAGGAATCTGTCAGCTGCATGTGTATCCAAGAAGACTAAGTATTTTGGTGAGGCTGAAAATGGTCTCGATGAGAAAATGGTCTCCCATAAATCAACACTAACAGCTACACACTGACTTCTCTTGTGGAAACTTAGGATGCCGGAGCTAAATCAACAGATTACTATTTTCTTCCACACTTGGTTGACAGCTCTTGATCTAACACTAGCATGAGTGCTCAGGCCACCTCCTTGCTTCTTGTTTTATTTGACTTGGTTCTTTGGGAGACCATTCAGAAGGTGAAGGCAAATATCATTACAATAAAGTTTTTCATATAACTAACTCAAAGACTCCCGTTCTTTAAGTAATGGCCCGTATGTAAACATATTTTATTAATTTCCTTTCTGATAATACAACGTTAACTCTTATTCACCAGTCAAACAATTCAAAAACTACATGAGATAGTTACAAATCTTTTTCTTGTGGTGAGAAATTTTAAGATCTACTCACTTAGCAACTTTCAAATATATAGTGCAGTGTTATTAACTTTAGTCACGATGCTGAAATATCAAATCATTACGCTGTACACATGAAACGAATACAATGTTATATGTCAGTTACATCATATGTATATGAGCAAATCCTCCTACCTCATTTCTCATCCCCAGCCTCACACTCCAAGGTGACCAGTCTTAACAACCTGGGATACAGATGTCCATATATTTCCCCATCTTCATACTCACATGTGTAGGTGAGAACCGTGAAAGACAAGGGGATGAGCCAAGTGGGAACTGGAGCCAAATAATTTTATCTTTGTTCAAGTGTAAAGGAAACATCCCGGAGGTTTTAAGTAGAGGAGGTGATAGGGTCTCTTTGTGTGGCAACTGAATTGATGCAGAAATACTCTCAGGAGGCTGTTGAGATTGTTCAGAAGGGAAAGGATGATGGCTGGGACTAGGTGGGGGCAGTGCAGGCAGAGAGAGTAGGCATTTTGGAGGCTAGACTGGATAAGATTTGAGGATGGATTGGATGCTGCGGGACACAAGGTTGTCTGTGGCTTGTGAATCTGGGCGGCTGGTGCTACCTTACCAGGAAACAGGTCCCTGAAAGAACGGGAGGCTTGGGGCAGTGCTCATGATTCAGTTTGAGATGTGTTGAGGGCGAGATCCCCATAAGACTTCCACTAAAGAGCGCATGTGGGCCGTTGGCTCCGACGAGAGGTGTAGACGGGAGCATTTTGACTAAGGAGACGTGAGGGCATTCCTAGCAGCCAGCACGATGTCCTACCATATTGGATGCTCAGGAAGTGTTTGTCAGAGCAGTAATTCATAACAGGATTATAGAAGGGACTCCACGGAGGCGACCTCTCTCCCTTCCAGGTTCTCCAGAGGCCTAGACTTAAGACTCTTCCGTATTATGTAGAGGCTAATAATTTGGCACGTCTTCAATATACTATTCTTCAAATATCCATTCATTAGTCACTTGTTTCTAGGATAGGTTGAAAGCTGCTTAAGGTGAGAGCGAGGGAAGGAAAATAACAGGGTGCTGAGACACGGGAATGTGACCTTTCATGCCCTCCGAGGCCCTGAGCAATTCAGCTCTGGCCCACCTCTGCATGCTCACTCTGCAGGGAAAATGAGAGCACGGGCTCCAGGTGAAACTGCTTGGATTCAAACCCTGGCTCCACCGTGTGCTGGCGGTGTGAACCCAAGCACATTATGTAACTGCCGGGCCTGTTTCTTTGTCTCAAACATGGGTTTGTCATAGTACCACACACACACGCTTGCTCAGAGGATTACATGAAACCGCACACTTGTGTATGGGAGCCCCCATCCCGTGGGCAGCTCTTTCCAAATGTTGGTTGCTGGCTCCATCAGCCAGCTCTCCTTTCCAACCCCACAAAATGCTGGTCCAGAAAAGACTTCCAGAAACTAAACATTCTCCTCATTGCATTTCCTGTGATGTCAGAGTAGTGCGAGTTGTTTCTGCCCCGATATCCTTCCCAACTGTCCTTTCCATCTGCCTCTGGCTTCTCATGATTGCTTGGCCTGGTCTGTCGTGCTTCTGGTCTTCCAAGTTGGAGCCCATCTCCTTTCACTTGATAATCTGTATTTGGGGCCAGAACCCACGTCTTGTCCATCTTTCTTTACACTCCTTCACTGCCCTCAGTTCAGTGCCTTACACACAGTAAGGGTGCAATAGACGTTTATTGCAATTATCTTGACAGAATTTCCCTGAATTGGAGAGAGAGAGAGAGAGAAACAGAGAAAGAGAGAGATCACTAGAGTTAACTTTTGTCCTCAGGAGCCAAATTCCTTGGCAGTTATAGGTACTAATGTTTTCTCTTGTTTGTTTGTTTTTTAAAGTAACACGGATATTTCCTTATTATTGAGGTAATTTCTGTGCATTGTAAAAATTTGGAAAAGTGAAGGATATATAGAAGACTAAAACAAAAATAATAATTACCCATAAGCCACTAGAGATTATCACTGGTAATATTTTGGGAATCTATAGATGTATGTATATTCTACATGTCTATAATCTCTATATACTCATATATATATATGTACACATATATATATATTTATGGATCAAATTGAATAAACTGTTTTGAAATCACTTTTTTAATTAACTTTATTTCAAGAGAATTTTCTCCTAATTCAAATATTATTCAAAATACAATTTTAATCTTAACCTCTCCTATGAATGAACTGCCTATGTATATATATTTTTGCCCACATATCTGACTATTTCGCTAGAGCAGACTTCCTGGGAATGGAATTTCTTTGTCAAAGGATGTGAACACATTTCAAATCTTTACTATCTACTGTCAAATTGCTCTTGAGAAAGAATGTAGCTCCTGAAGTCGCCAGCGGCCATAGAGGAGGAAGCCATAGGTTCTGTCACTTCAGCCTTCAGTCTTTTCATCTTGGACAGTTTGATTGGCATAAAAAAAAAAAAAAGCAGTGACTTGATTGGTTAATTTAGTTGATTATTAGTCAAGCTGAAGTCCTCTGTGAATTGTCTGTTCACATCTTCTGCCCTTTTGTTCACTAACGGGTGAAAACCCTGCTTTGTGATCTTTGAGAGCACTTTAGAAATGGATCCTTTTCCTCCATTTATTACAATTTTTTATGAAGTTCGTCTTTTTAATGATTGAGAAGTTATTCAGTTTATACCTTTCTTTGAAAACAAATAACATTGTCACACACTTTAGATTTTACTTCTAGAAACATGAAAAGTTCACACATTTGTTCCTATTTATTTTGTGTAGCTCAAAATAAATCAATTTCATCATATTGAATAAAATGGAATCCTACACATTTCTTGTAATGTTTTTTTCTAGGTTATCTTGAGTTGGCTAATACAATTAAGGAACGGGTTTTCTCCCTTTAGATATTCGAACTGGTTATTACTGGTGTAAGTACAGCTATTGCTTTTTCTCTATGTTATACTTAATCCATCCATTTTTATCAAACACTGATTAACTCTGAGAGATTTACAAGCGATTCTCTTGACATCACCTGGGACATTTTGCTTTCCCCTGATTTTAATGAGAATACCTTCTATATTTATCATTAAATATGACAGTAGCTGCTGCTTTAAGCTAGATATTATTTATCACACCGATTAAGTGGACTTAACAATCCTAGCTCTCAAAGAGGTTTTATGCTCCTTCTAATTAGAAGTGGGTATTGAATGTTATCTAATACATTGTCAGTGCTATTTATAAATGGCTATTTATAAATGCTGTGATTATACCTTTCATGTATGAAAAGGCCCCCCTTTGTTCAGTTTTATAATGCTTTTCTTGGATCCTGCAACCCCCGCTCTTTCAAAATCTTTTTGCTTGTATTACTTGTTAAGTTTTTCCTATTCCTCCCTTTGTAATCTTTCCATGCCATTGATTTTCAGCATCTTGTTCAGTTAGACATTTAATAAATATTGACTACATGCCTGTTTTATGCCAAATACTGGATTAGGTCCCTGGGATACAAAGGTGAGAAGGAGGATAGAACCTGCCAGAAGAAATGCATCATCTCCCAGACTGAATTGGGCACTGCTGTGGGCAGGTTTGAGGTGGCAGTAGCTCCCAGGAGGGCCTGGCCCAGCTGAGATTCCGGCAAGTTTGCCCAGAACGAATAGGAGGTTTGTCTCAGAGATACGCACACGAGATAACCTGAAAAGAGTCCATCAGCTGGGCCATGGGGAGAGTGGCAGTTTGGGTGTTTCTGAGCCCAGACAGCTTCAGGACCCCATGGAATTTGGGGATCCCACCCTAGGGCACCACCATTAATTCAGGAACCTAGCTGCTTCTCTACTCTCCATCTTGTTCTCTACTTCGTATTTTCTGCCTACTTATAGCTTCTGTTTCATTCACTTACTGATTCCTTCATTCTGCCGACAAATAAATTGTCAGCACCTTCTCTGTACCCATCACAGAGCTTCTATTCTAGAGGGGGCAGCAGACAATGACGAGAAAAAGCAGAAGATAATTTCAAGAGTGTTGGGAGTATCATGACGAAGCCCCCCCTACTGGCTTCTCATTACACTTATTGGAAAATCCAAAGCTCCCCCAGGGGCCCTAGGTCCCACATAAACTCACAGCCTCCCCCACCCCACCATCCCGGGAATCTCTCACTCTGTCTTGCTCTCTGAGCTCCACCCTGTTGGTCTCAACATTCCTCAAACAGGCCAGGAGTGCTTCTTCCTCAGGGCCTTTGCACCGACTGTTCCCTCTGCCTGGATGCCCTTCCCCAAGATGTCCCCTAACCTGACCCCTTCCCTCATCTCTTTCAGGTCAATGGGAATATCGCCCTCTCTATAAGGCAATACCTTCCCTCCCACCAATCACTCTGATCCTTTGCTTTGCTTTGTTTTGCCTCCTCGCTCCTAGCTCTGTTTGACCCTGTTGTATGTCTAGTTATCTGTGTCTTTGTTCACCGTGGGTCTCCCTCTCTAATGGTGAGTTCCTTGAGGGCAAGAACTTTCTCTACGAAATCCTCAGCACAGAGAACAGCCCAGCACAAAGTGGACACTCCACGAATATTTGCTGAAAGATGGAATGAGGAAAGCAGTATATGGGGCAGGTGGTGATGGGGCTGGAGAACGACTTGGGTGGGGAGGGTGCCCTCTGCAGGTAGGCAGATGCCAAAGGGAGGAGACGGAGAAAGGGCTGAGCTGTTCGGGCCTTATTCACCTCCCGAGCTCACCACTCAGGAAACTCACTCCACATCCTTGGGGAGGAGTGTGGGGCGGGGCAAGAAGAATGGGGAGAACCCTCCCTCCCTCCCAGGCATTTTGTTTCCTCTTGTGTCAGCCTCATACTTGTGTTTTTGTCTTTATCCTTATCATTTAGGTTTTGCCAGAATGTGCCTAGAAATAGTACCTTTTTCGTTAGTTTTGCTTGAAACATGATACAGCATTTTTGTCTGCTCCCTAAGGTTTTCTAAGGTTCTGGGAAGGTGTCTTATATCTTATATTCTTAGATAGTATTCCTTTATAGATTTTCATCTTGTTTTGCATTCTGGGAGCGTGTCTCACATGTATAAGCAGGTCATTGATTTGGTTTTCTGCAGAGTCAGTTCTGTCCCTTTTCACCTCAGGAGTGAATCTTAATTCTGTCACTGCAACATTGTTTCCTTTCAAGACTTCCTGTCCCCCCAGCCCTGTCTCCAGGTCACATTTGTGCCTTGGACATTCTTCAACCTCAGTCCCGTCTCTCCTAGGACTTTCTACTCCTTTTCTCTGAAGGCACGTCTTCTTGCATTGTCTTTTTCTAAACTTTTCTTCTGGTTCCTAGAGTAAATCATTTTCAGAAGCATGCATTTCCTCTGAACATTATGGATATTTCATTCAACAGTAAAATTTATTAACTGTCTCCCCAGTATCTACCACTGAACGAGGTCCCAGGAGGCAATCCGTCGCCAGCGAATCTCTGTCCCCACAGAGGGTAGAGTTGAATGGGGAAACTGACCAATTATACAAGCCACTTTTAATTCATATGACAAGTGTCACGAATAGGAGAAGTGCGGGATGATATCAGAACACATACAACGAGCAGATAACCTTGTCTGGCACGGAGATGTAATGGAGGCAGAATGCTACCTGCCTTCTTCTGAAGGAAGAAGCATTGCTTGTTTTCTCATAACCTGTATTGTTGAGTTTGAGATTTTTTTCTCCCTTACTTTGGTCACTTTCAATGAGAGATAATTGATAGAAGCTTCTGGAGACCCAGGCTACTCATAGGGATGGAATGTAGAGTTCCCCTTAGCTTTTTTTTTTTTTTCTCATGGTCCATTATGGTGTCATTCAGCTCTGTTTTCAGATATGCAGGCAGGTGGTGAAAGGGGGATGTTCGCAGAGTGTGGTCCGCTCTCCTGTGTAGAGGCAGATATTCTTACTGTGTCTCTCTGCTGACACTAGGTAAGATCCTTTGCCCCAGTGCCTTGCTCACTGACATCCTGAACCAGTCTGTGTTGTGGGTGCAAAACAAACTATCCAGCAGGCATTGTTTCTGGGGTTCTTCTGGAGTAAATAGGTCCGCTGTGGACAATTTCTTCCAAAATGTGACCCCTTCCGGTATATATTGAAATGTATTTTGTACCGTGTTCGAGGAAATACGGGATGCACGTTGCATGTATGTCTGATGCCCTTTGGTCATTCATTGGCACAGGCAACGCGAGTGACGTGGAGAGGTGGGCAAGTCGGGGAACTGCCCCCGCTGCAGACACATTTGGGGCCCGGAAATCACCACTGAGTCTGATTCTAAGGAAGAGGAAACAAAACTTCATTTCTCTGAGACAGGAAGAAGGAATCCCACGTAGACTAGGGGCGAAGGAAGACACAGCAAGGCTTCCAGGAGTTCAGAAATGTATTTACGCTGGCAAGGAATGATGCGTCTCCCCAAAGGTCTGCATCATGAATTCCCAGGCAGTCAGGTGAACAGGGAGCCTCTTGAGTTCTTCTTTAATGGAGTTTCCAGGTTAAAGGAGATCTTAAGGTCAATCAATAGGCAATTTTATCCAGGCTTGGTGATGAAAAGAAAACCATAAAGAAGTCCTGTGACAGTCATCGTTTTGGCTCAATCAGACCTTCCTTTAGACCTGGAAAGCAGCAGAGAAAGGCGACAACCATAGATCAGAACAGGGGCTCCAGACCCTCTTGTCCATCAAACAGCTGGCCCAGGTGAGTATTAATCCCCCGGCCCTTCAGTTAGATGGTTTAGTCCACACCCCCAGGCAAAGGGAAGAAATTCACGTCCCTTTCTTCTCCTGTAGATGGGGCACACTGAAGTAATTTAAATTAACAATGTAGATCCAGCTTATTTCTTGAATTCCCAATGATGGGTCAGGTCACAGTGAATTAGGATGAGGCGGAATTTCAGTTTGACAAAAGTGATTTTATTAGGCTCCTCGTGAGTCTCCGGGTCTCCCCAGCTCTCCTTTATTAGAGTAGCCTCGGGAAATCAGGAGGAAATGAGATGCCCAAGAAGTAGTGTCTCAGTGATCCACCATTGACTTGGTTAGGAATTTAGGGGAGAAAAGGGTTTCTAGCAAATGAAATTGCCTTCAGGTCTTACAGACTGACTCAAGCGCTTGCAAAATGCGTCCAGGAACTATAACATTTGAAGGAAAGGGCCTCCCTTTCTCTATTATTAATTGTCTTCAGAGAGTCTCTGGACTCTCTGGATTATGGGTCCTTAGGAGCAAAATACTGTTTTTCTTCTCCTTCTCCATCTACTTCTCCCTCCCTCTTTTCCTCCCTCCCTCTCTCTCTCTGTCTCTGTCTCTCTTTCTCCTCTCTCTTAATAGTCCAGGACTTCTTCTAGAAGTATGTTTTACCTGATCCAGCATTTTGAGTTTATTAGACAGGCTTTTCCAATGTCTGCTATTTATTTTCACAGACTCACTTTTCACCGAGTCAGAGAATAAAGAAGAAGGATGCTTGTTGCCATGTGGTTTGTTTGTTTGTTTTTAATAAATTATGCTTTAAAGGAGCTGCTAGTTGCCAGTTCACACACAATCAAACCCGGCTGTAGTTTCCCTATTAAAAAAAAAAATTGCTGCTGTGAATCTAACAAGGAGAATGACCCTGATTCTCTCCTCCTTGGTTATGAAGAATCAAAATGGAAAAAAGTCTCTTGAAACAATATAGAGTGTGCTCCAGGAATGTGAAAATTCTGTGGGGCAAGGGAAGAAATCATGTACTGATGACGGGTACTCCAGCATGTGATTCCATGGTCCAGATTGATATCCATAGCCTGGTAAATAAGGTATTAGGAGGCAAGAGATTTGTATATAATCATTGATATTTTCATTTTTGTAAAGGCCAGAGAAATCACAGTGTTTCCTTTGGAGATGAGAATAGCTTCTCGAAAGACTTTAACTATTATTGTTCTTGAGAGGGTTTGCGATCACTTGCAGATACGTTTGTTAAAATGATAGATGAGAACAGTGACAAAGAAAATAGACGCCTAATTTCCTATTCCCTTGAAATGTTCAGCTCTAAGACAGCCTGGCAATGACTCCAGGAATGTCACTCGGGGCTCTACCGCACGTTGAAGCTGCTGCTTGGAGTTGAAGCATTGGGGACCGTGTGTATGTGTGTGCCGAGGTACACGGCGTGGTGTCACAGGGATGCACCTACTCCCAGAACGTGTGTCATCAGCATTTCCAAAGGCTTAGCGGAAGGGCTGGAATTCAAACCCAGAAATGAGGAAAACACTGCAGAAACAACTTTAGAGCCTTTCCTTGCCTTGGTCTTACAACCTGACAACTCAGAAATACATCTCTATCCTTCTTTTTGCGTGGACTAACGTATTATATACACTTGAATGCAACATTGTGTTTTACGTTCCAATTCTGCCAAGATTCAATCTACTGGTATTGAATGTCCACCAAAAGAATGCCAGACGATTACGGAGCATGCACAAAGGAGGTTCAGAAAATCCCGTGAGTCTCATTCTCTCTCCAAGTCTGATAGCAATTAAACACCAGCTCCACCCTTTTCGCTCTGGGATTCTGACTAATAAGCAGAGACAGAGGAGAACGTGAAATTGAATCTCAATTATGAGAGATATAAAGAATGGGCACTTTTACTGCATTTATGGAGTTTGCTCTTTTACATGCTTTACCTATTTCTGTTACAAAAGAAAATACCTTTTTTTTTTAATTCAGCTATAAAAACCTAAAGAGATTTGAATGGTGGCAAACTGTAATAAGTCATTTTAAAAGGGAAAACATTTCACAAAAGTAAATCAGTCATTTCGCTTCCTTAGAACTTGAGTTTCTATTACTCTCAGGATGTTTTTCCAACTACAGAATGAATAGCGTAACCAGGAAAATAATTTATGTGAGTTTAAAGCTGGCCATATGAATGAATACAGAATTTAAAACATAGTGAAATAGTAGGGGATTTAATACTGCTTGTCGAAAACTGCTTATCCCATTATAAACGGTATATCTGTGCAGATATACTGTTTGGATGATGAGCTTGCCAAGCAGGACCGAGGAGCTGGAATATTGAGAAAGTGAGGGCTTCGATTCCCACACAGCCACCGGATCGCTGTGGTGACTGTTGAGTGGCCCCCTGGGAACTGTTGAGCAGCAAATCTAATGTGTGATGGCAAGTAGTGTCTGCTCTGTGGACAACAAGGCAGAGAGACCAAAACCCACCATTAGAAAGACGTCATCTCAATTCCTAGCCTGTGGACCCATTAATGCATTTAAACGGCTTTCCAGTACCTTCCGGTTAACAATCAAGCTTTGCAGCCTGCCACCTATTTCTTCTAATGGTCCGTTACGTTTCCCACGTTCACAAGCTGCTCCTCCTTCACCTAGTTCTCGGTCAACATCCAGGACTCAATTCAAGGGTCTTTCTTTGGAAACCTTCTCTGACTTCTCTCACTGATCACCTTCTTCAGTTTTCTTCTTTCACATTCCAGTAGCACCTTGAGCTTACGTGGCTAACTGCAAGCTCAATGTACTTTTACTCCCGCCCTTCCCCCCATTCTATCAGGAGATCTTGGCTCAAAGCACTGGCTCCTGCATCTATTACTATGTGGTTCTGGATATTGTCCACGTGCCACTCGAGATCCATTCTCCACCTGGGGTGGAGCATCCTGCAGCCTCCTCGCTCGGGCTTACTGGTCGGGTTAAGCTCGTTGTCTGTTGAACAGATTTTATAAAACAAAAACATGCCAAATTGGACATTGCTCTCTGGCTTCCAAATGGAAAGGCACAGCTGGTAAATGGAGGGTGCGGGGTGAGAAGATGGAAGGGTCAGGGTAGGTACTTGTTATCCTGGCTCCCTCCCTCCCAGCCCCCATTGGCAGAGGCTCTAAACCTCTATCTAAGACCACTGCTCCAGCGAGGCAGCCCCACCCCTACCGTTCCTGCTCTCCTGACTCTAGGAACCTCCCCTCCCTTTGTCCCTTCAGGCCTGGGGATGATAACAGTTTCTGCTTCTCCCAAGTTTTCCCAAACAGAAAAGGGGATTTACATGCAGAGACCTCGGAGGCCCGTTCGGTAACCCCCACCACGACCAAATGCACCTTTCTCGCCTGCCTTGCTTTTGGGGTGGGTGCTCAATCCTTTCCCCACCCTCCATGTCCCCAGGTAGGGAGAAGTCTGCCTTGAGGCTCTGCCATGGGATCGATTCCCACAAAGCTAGAAGATATTGATCCCGTGACAATTGCTGTCCTGCCTTTCTTTGCATGAGGAGCTGACTATAGGCTTAGGGATTGTGCACAAGGGTGGTATTTCTGAGTAACAATGGCCCATTGTCCCATTATTGATTGTTCTGCGGTCTAAATGGGTTAAAACTGGTGCACATTTCATGCCCCCTTCCTTCTCCCTCCTTCCCAAAGCAAACCAAAGCCTTTAAAGAGAGAAGTGCAGGTATAGACAGAGAGGGGTTATTTTATTTCATATGCAGATGCTCAGCTCCTGGCCAAATACATTTTTATGTCTTTTTAAACGCTGAGAATGGGTCAGGGCACTAGTTCCGGCAGTGACCTGGATTGGCCAGAGTGCCTTGGGCCTGAGACAGTTGTATTTCAGGCCTTGTCTTTGCCGGCCTGTCCAGAAACCCCTACTGTCCTGAGAAGGTCTCTCACTTCTTCTGGGGGTGCTCTGCACCTGGCTGACTTCTCCGGCAGGCAAGGTGTCTAGGCCCACGATACTGTTAAAGACACATGAAAATGTTTGATATTCAATTTCTTTTAAACTCAGAAGAAAATGGAATATAATCATGATAAATATATAATAATAAATCCAGCCTGGGTTATACTGGCTTTATGTTAATGGAGTTGTAAAAATACAATTTTTTATATTTTCTATGAAGGAAAGGAACCACAAAGGCAAGAGTGCCTGGGGCCCACAGAAGTCAGAATGCTGCCCTTCTCTACTGAATACCAGCCCTAAAGACATTCCTTAGCAAATAAAATGTGGAGAACCTAAGGGCCTCACCTCCCCTGGGAGATTCAGGCTACCCGCCTGCAGTTCAGAAGACTGAGGCATCTTGCAGGGAAGGAATCTGCCTCACCTTGTTGAAGCCAGCTAGTTCCAAACTTATTTGGCCACAGAATACTTGGAGAAACACCAATCCAAACTGTACTTGCTTTATTTATCTTTTTAGCCTAGATAATGCCTCAGAACTTAAGTAGTACAAACTTATATTCATTTTTTAAAAGCCCTCTGGGAAATGCATAGTGATAAATTCCTATTTTTTAAAAGAAGCAAATCTCAAATCAATAATCCAAACTTTCACCTAAGAAATTAGAAATGTAAGAGCAAACTAAGCCCAAAGTAAGCAGAAAGAATGAAATAATAAAGATTAGAGCAGAAATGAATGAGAGTATAGAAAATCAATTGAGAAAATCAACAAGATGAAAAGCTTTGAAAATATCACAACAACAAAATCTTTGAAAGATCAACAAAATTGACAAATCTTTAGTTAGACTGGCTAGGAAAAAGGGACAACTTAATAACTAAAACCAGGAATGAAAGAGTAGACATTACTACTCAACTTACAAAAATAAAATGGATTATAAATCAAATGAATTATAAAAGGTACTATAAACTATTGTATGCCATCTAATGATATATCCTAGATGAAATGGACAAATTCTTAGGAGACACACAACAGAATCTGACTCAATCAGAAATACAACATCTGAATACACCTATCTAACAAGGAAAGAAATTAAATTACTAATCGAAAGAAAAACTACCCACAAAGTAAAGGCCAGGACCAAACATCTTTACTGGTGAATTCTACTAAATATTTTAAAATGAATTAATACCACTTCTTCACAAACTCTTGAAAAATTAGAAGAAGAAACACTTCCCAGATTATTTTATAAGACCAGTATAACCCTACTCTGACACCAAAACCAGACAAAACGTACAAGTACTCTACAGACTAATAATATCCCTTATGAATATAGATGCAAATATTCCCAACAAAATACTAGCAAACTGACTCCACTAATAATATATCAAAGGACTATACATTATGAGAAAGTGGGTTTTAACCCAAGAATGCAAGGTTGGTTCAACATACAAAAATCAATCAGTGTTTATATTAATAGACTAAAGGACCAAAACCAGAAAATCATTTCAATAGATGCCAAAAAAGCATTTGAGAAATGGTTTCATGATCAAAACACTCAACAAATTAGAAATAGAAGGGAATTTCCACAACCTAATCAAAGACACCTACAAAAAACTCACAGATAACCTCATACACTTAATGGTGATAGACTGAATAATTCCCTCTAAGATCAGCAACAATACAAAGATGTCCACTCGCACTATATCTGTTCAACATTGTCCTGGAGGTTCTAGCCAGGGGGATTAGGGAAAGAATAAAAATAAAAGGCTTCCCAATTAGAAAGATAAATATATTTACACATGCCATGATCTTGTATACAGAAAATTCTAAGGAATACACACACACACACACACACACACACACACACACAACTAACTATTAGGATTAATATAAATGCAGGACACAAAATCAATATATGAAAATCAATTGTATTTCTACTATACACTAGCAATGAATAATCCAGAAATGAAATTAAGAAAACAGTTCTTTTTACAATGGAATCAAAAAGAATAAAATACTTAGGAATAAACTTAGCACAAGATGTGCAAGACTTCTACACTAAAAACTTTAAAACATGTTGAAAGAAGACTGACATAAATGGAAATACGCTGCCATGAGCACGGATTAGAAGACTTAATATTGTTAAGAAGACAACATTCCCCAAACTGATCCACAGACTCAATATAACCCCAAATCCCAGCTATAATCAATCTAAACAAAATATTATTCAGCCATGAAAAGGAAGGAAATGCTAATACAGGCTACAATATCGATGAACCTTGAAAACATTATGCTAAGTGCAAGACGCCAGACACAAAAGACCTCATATAGTGTGATTCCATTTACCTGAAATGTCCAGAAGAGATAAATCCATCAAGATAGAAAGTAGATTCATAGCTGCCAGGATCTGGGACAGGGGACAGTGGGGAGTGACCATTAATGGGTACAGGTTTCTTTTTGCGGTGATGAAGTTCTGAAATTAGATAGTAGTGATGGTTTCACAACTCTGTGAAAATACTAAGACAGACCGAGTCCCTGACCTCAGAGAGCTTACAACTTAGCTTATACGCACTTGAAACTTAATTCTGACTCTGTTTTCTAGATCATCCTCTTGGAGGGAGGGTGAGGGTAGGAATGGGAGTAGACAAACCATTAGCTTTTTTATTTAGAGCCCTGGGGTCAGGTGTCTGGGAGACCTCATCCTTCAGTGCCCGTCAAAATGGCACCTGTTGGCACACGGTCAGTTTAAAATGTGTCCCTTTCTGCTGTTTTCCTGCATTTTAATTGGGGACTCTTGAAGGGTGGGGAGAAGGCCCCCGGCATCCATGGGGCCCATGGTATATTTAGAACGCTGTGTGACGATCACAACCTACCTGCACGGTGGGTCATAATGACAACAGAATGACTGGTCACTATTGACAGAACAGTTACTATGGGCAGTTACTGCGTAGGGCTCCTCCCAGTAACTTTAGGAGTCCCTGTTTTATAAAGACCCTGCAGAGCGAGTTGCCCAGTGACACAGTTAATGAGTTGAGTAGCCTGAATTTTCACTTCAGCTCGACCTGGCTCCAGAACCCGTGAGCGTTCCCCTCTCCCACACGGCTTTCTGGGTTCTGCCTTCAGAATACCTAAAAGCCTGATGGAACCAAAAGAATGCGTCTCTGACGCAGGTGCGTGAGCCCTGGGACAGGTGCACGAATGCTGGTGGTTCCGATTCCTTTTATTTTAATTTGGTTTTTCAGTTACACCTGACGTTCAATATGATGTCATATTAGCTGCAGTTATACAGCACAGTGGCTGGACACCTCATACAATCGATTCCCCCCGATTAGTCTAGTGCACACCTGGTACCATAGCTAGTTGTTGCAACATTACTGACTATCTTCTCTGTGCTGTGCTTTACCACCCCATGACTATTTTGTAACCACCCATTTGTACTTCTTAATCCCGTCACCTTTTCCACCCAGCACCCCAACGCCCCTCCCCTCTGGCAACCATCAGTTTGTTCTCTGTATCTGTGAGTCTGTTTCTATTGGAGGTTCAGATTTCTGGCCCTACCCGTTTTGTGTCCTTGCATCCGTTCCCTCCTCTGGGACATGATGGGTCATTAGCAATTCCTATCTAGAGGGGGGTTATTAGGATTACATGAAATGATGTGTGCTTTTTATAGAGCGGGGTTTGGCTATACTTGGCGATCAATAACGAATAGTCGTGATCCCTCATCAAACCACACAGACCTAATTGCAATTATAATAGATCTATGTGATCAACTTACCAGATGCCCTCGACCGTACTGGATGTTACACACACACACACACACACACACACACACACACACACCCCATATCTAATCCACCTAACCCCTGTGCAGGCAGAGAAGAATTCTTCTTCTCATTTTACAGGTGAGAACTCCAAGGATGGGATCACACAAGCTAAGATGTAAACCAGATTTGACAATTCATGCCACTAGCCTTCTGGTAAGGCCAGGACCCACGGCATTCCTCAGGACCTGGAATAGCTTCCGTCTCAAGAAAACTTCTCACCCCCAAGGTCTGATCACAGGGCAGCATCCGAGCAATCCCAGGGAAACATGGTGAGCCGTAACACGGGCCAGAACTACGGTGTGATCCGTGAGGTACCTTGGACACCAAATTGAAGGAAGCACTCACTCTCCGGGTCATGCTTACGCCTGAGCCTAAGAGCCTTTTCAAATTCTGTGCTTTGCTCCCCTCACCCTATTCCCAGCCCTGACTGTATCCCCACTCAAGAAGCCCCCAGACCTTGTCCCAGTGGGGACATAGTATCATGGTTTATATTTGTAGCTGACAAAATTACAGTGTCTCTCAACTATAAAATGGAAAGAGACTTGGGGGTCATAGAGCAGTGAGAGTCGGTATTGAGTCCAGTATAATTCAGAGGCTGGCACTGGCCAAATCCACCATCGATTTAAAGCTAGAAGAGAGAGAAGTTTGAAGAAAGCCAGTGGCCTTGTGACCGAATATAAGAAAAGAGAGAAGAATTCCTAGAAAGAAGTGAAATCAGCATGATGAGGATTAACGCCAGGCATTCTGCGTGTGGAGAAAGAAGCCCACTGAGTTAGTATTTCCAAAAAGCGAGGTCTAGTTGGAAAACTGAACCCTAGAAAGGAAGCTGGGAGAAGGTGCTGGCTACATGGAATGGAAGCAGCCGATATGATGGCACCGGTTACCCCAGGAGAGATGAAGGTGGAGGGGAAGAATTATTTGTAGGAAGAGAAGCAAATCATGGGCACTGGGTATCGGTGGGGAGATGCTTCAGCAACAACCCGTCTTCCTGTAGAAACTTTGAGTTAATGTATCGCTCTGTAATCGTCTGGGGGCATCGTCTCAAAATTCCCAGGGTTCTTTGCAAACATTGAGGAAGCATGTTTTTGTCCTGGTAAAGAGCTGCAGGTTGACTTTCTTCTTTCTCCCTAATGGCCCAGGCGGGGCTCAGCAGACCAGGGCTTTTATATTCTTCCTGCATTAACGGGGACTCTTGGTGGCAAGTGACAGAATATGACTTGAGATCACATAAGTAAAAAAGGAGATCTAATTAGAAGGTTACAGGGGGCCCCTTAGAACCCAAAGGCAGCAACAAGCTGAGCCTCAGGAAGGAAATAGCAGTAGAAACTGCAGCTCTGTAAGGACCACAGGACACCTTCTCCCTCATCGCTTTCTGCTTCTCGATCTATAAAACGGCTTCTCTGCTTGTCTGCCCACCTCTGGTAACTCCCCACTAGAGGGTATAATAAGTAAATAAATATCCCCTATTTCCGAGAATAGCCATGCTGCTGGGAATCTTTTGGTCCCATATCCAAATTCCCAGAGAAGAGGCTTAGTGCCAGCTTAGATCAGAGGTCATCCTGATCCAATCAGCTGTGGCTAGAAAGGTAGGTCTGCATATAGCTCCTCCCCTTGTAAGCAAGTGGATGAAGAAAAGGTTGTAGAAGACAGGTCCTGGGCAGACAGCCAATAGACATCTACTATACTGCCTCCTTCTATAACATGTGACCTCATCCACAATTGGATGACAATATTGACAAAAGCAATTAGAACCTGAAACCAAACACGCAAAAGTGAACTAGGCTTGAAAGTGTTATGCTAAGTCAGGTGAGCCAGACAAATATTGTGTGATTCCAATTAGAGTTGTCAAATTCCTAGAGACAGAAAGTAGAACAGTGGTGACCCAGGCCTGAAGGCAGGGGCTAGTGGGGAGTTACTGTTTAACATTAGGTTGGTGCAAACATAATTGTGGGTTTTGCAATTGTTTTTAGCCTTTTAAACCTCAGTTGCGTTGGCACCAACCTAATAACTACAGAGTTTCTGTTTGAAATGATGAAAAAGTTCTAGAGACGGAACAGTGCTGATGGTTGCACGACAGTGTGACTGTACTTCATGCCACTGAATTGTACCATTAGGAATGGTTAAGGTGGTAAATTTTAGATTGCATACATTTTTCCATGACAAAATAAAATAAAATACTAACTAGGGAACCAATGGAGGGTAGACCACAAAGATGACAGAGCTTGTCCTTTCGTGCATCCATGCTACTCAGTGGTTTAGTCCCTTTCCTTGGGATGCATTTTCTTTTCTTTCCTTGAGTAACTCTTAGTCATCTTTCGAGACCCCACTGATATAACCCACCGCTCTTAAGCCTTGCTCCACGCCCCCAGACAGACTTAATTATGTCCTTTCTGTTTCTCTGGCAGCATATATGACATATAATGCTATTACTATATAACGCGCACCATGATAGGTTTTTATACAGTTGTCTCTCCCACTGGCCTATGAACTCCAGAGCAGGCCGATGAGAACAGTTCAGACCCTGGAGCCCCAAATCCCAGCCAATGAACCCCCCATGTGTGATCTTTAGCAAATAACTCTATGTGCCTTAGTCTCCTCAGCTGTAATAACGGGGATCACTGTCATATTTACCTATGTGGTTGTTATGAGCATTAAGTGGGAAAACCCACAGAAAGCATCACACCTGCTAGCTGACACATTGTAACTGCTCGGTGAATTTTACCTCCCCTTGTCAAAGCAGCTTCAGGGGCCTGGTGGCAAGACGGAGTTTGTTGAACAGATGAACAAAATCAGGAGAAAATAAGACTGTGTGTTCCATATATATACATTGTCAGTCATGACCAAACAAATGGAAACACGATTAGGAAAAGATACATCGGCTGCCTATTTACACTTGACAGTGGCCTCAGCTTTGCAAAAGACGCTGTGAGTCTATTGTTTCCGGAGGCCGATCAGGAAATATGAGGTGGAGCGCTGGTGAGGACACAGAGGCAAGTTAACTAGCCATCCCCCTGTGGTTCCTTTGCATCAATGAGGTGCCCAGAATGTCCCTTTCGGAACATAGATTGTTATTCCACTTAGCTGCTGTACCCTTTGGCTGCGGAGACCAGATTGGCACTTAAACATGCACGTTGCTTTTAGATTTCCCCGGGGAGGGAGATCGATAGAGGCCCTGTGTATTTGCAGAGCAAGGGTTTAATTGTGGACCAGGTCCGTCCCCTTCAGCGCAGGCTCGCTTGCTTTCTAGACCACACTGCTGCTTCAGATCCCTCCCCGAGCTCCTTTTATTTTTATTTTGAACCACTCAGATGTTTGAGCCCATAATGATGCTGAACAAAATGCTCATTTCAGTAGAATAGGGGTTTTGTTTCCTCTCACTAACGTCCATCTTGGTGAAATGACTTACAACAGCTGCTCTGAGAAGTAAAATCTAATAGACACAGAGTCTGCATGGATATAAACATAAACATTAGTTTCTATGGAAACAAAAGTTGCAGAGCAATGGCTGGAAGACCTGAGAGTCTATGTTCCAGGAATCCAGGAACCAAATGCTAAATATATAGTGAGTACACCCACTGGGGATCACACCAATAGCGCCAAATTCTTTGTGAGACTAGATCAGAGCACATAGAAGGGTTTGGCTAAAATGGACACCACCTGACAGAATCAATACGAAGGAAGGCAGTCTTTTCTGCCTCAAATTGAAGCTATATTTCTTTTCTTAATTGAAAGCCTCAGGGCAGTGAATCATGCATTGATGGAATTCAGTCAACAATTATACCCACGGGCACTTTGGGGTCCAATAAAAGCCCTGAAGGCCTAATAAAGGTTTGAAGTCCTATACTCAGAGCAAAATGTCCCCAAGGGCCCCCTCAAATGGACCCATTTCCCATGTCCCTGGCATGCATCCCATAGGGCTGCTCGCGTCCCCATCTTCCCCACACGATTGCAGGAGTCCTCAAGGCACTCGTCATGCCTGAGGCTGAAGGACTTCGGTTTCATAACGTTGGAGATATTGCCCCAGGAGAGCCCAAGGGGGGGTTCGTGCAAAGCCATCCATCTGCACCAGAAGAGACAAAGGCGTGGTTCCACGTTGGACAGGTTGACTTTCGGGTGCCCCTGAGCCAGCCAGTGAGAGCCAGCCCATCTGTCCCTGTTACTATTGCTGCGTAACAAATCAGCACTCTAAAAGTTAGTCGCTTACAAAGACCTTTTTTCCTTAGGCTCACAGACGCTGTGGGTCAGGAATCTGGGCAAGGCAGAGTGGGAACAGCTTGTCTCTCGTTCGTGATGTCTGGAACCTGAGCTGGGAAGATTCAACATCTGAGGATGACTGTTGGCTGGGTGAGGTGGTGACGAGGGGAGGGAGACATCTGGAGGGACCACATGTCTGACGGCTAACGCGGACGTCAGCAGGGACCTCAGCTAGGGCTGTCAGCTGAAGCACTGCTATGATCTCCCCACATGGCTTGGGCTTCCTCACAGCATGGTGGCCTTAGGGTACTCAGAGTTACACAATAATCAGGATGCCAAAAACAAGTGCAAGCAAGGCCTTTGATGAGGCAGCCTTGGAAGTCACACAGCCACAGGAGCATCTCCGCGGTGCTCTGTGGGTTACAAGGCAGTTACCGAGTTTCCTTGATCCCTGTTTCAAGGAAAGGAGACATGTTTTCTCACCTCTCCAGGAGGAGGTGAGAACTTCTGGGCATGTTTTCAAATTGCCACACCAAAGTTAAACATATAATAAGAAACTACAGACATACGTTAAGACTTCAATGAAACAATTTCAAACGTTAAAGGAAAGTTCCCTGATAGATGGATAACAATTTTTGACCATAGCACAGTGTAACCTAGGGAATTTCCTGGTTTCAATAAAGCTGTCTCCACTGGCCAGAAAGTCTCTCTGATGCCATGGTGGTTATCTTCAGAGGAGGGTTTACAGGACCCTGTGTCCAGGTATGCCGCATCCAGCATTGGTGTGGAGCACTTAAACCCCAGTGTAGGAGTAATTAATTTGCTCTTTGGACCTCTGCTGTTCTCCCTTCCGAGTCTGAGAAATTCTCGGGCATAATAGTTACCGTGGCAACAGCAACATTGGTAGCAAATCCAGCCTCAAGGATGTTTAAGGAGCTGAACCTGATCAGACAGGAGTGGGTACCAACCTGGGTGCAAGCTGGACACTAGCAGGGGTCTTTCCAGGATTAACACCTGCCTGTTCTGTCCTTTAAGAAACAGACAACACAGAGCTGTACAAACAGAGCTCAGGGCTTATTGGAACCAGTGGAAATTTGTTGCAGGGATTATAGAGAATGTGTTACCAGGGCAGTGAGAGAGGAGAGGTGTATAGTGTTGGCAGGGGATACTAGGATACATGAAGAGTTTTAACCACTCCTAAAGCACCACTTACCAGGAGGTATTCGAGAGAGCCCTTCGTGATGGGAAAATCAACAACTACTTATTAAAGCCCAACTATGCACCAGGTCCTAGATTGGTGGTTTACACATATCATTGCATTTCATTTATATTCCTAAAAATGAGGTCTCCTATCCCTGTGGATAAGGAAATCAACGCTCAAAGAGGACATGACTCAGCCCAAGTCCACGCTGGCACTGAAACCCACATCTCTCTGCCACCCAAGCTCAGTCTTTCCACCAGCCAACATGGCATGTCCAGCGTGGGTGTGGTTGTGACCTAGCTCATTGAATGGATAAAACTGCGATAGGAACATGCCAAGCTTCCTTAGGAAAGGCTCCATCTGAATGGCATTAAAGAGAAAGGCCAGGAGCCTTGGAGGCTATGGAAAAGACTGGATTTTATTCTGAGAGCAAAAGGATCAACAGAAGTTCATTCAGAAATTATTCCCTGAGCTTCTGCCATACACCAAGCCTGTGTCAGACTCTGGGAACAAGACTGACAAAACCATGCTCCCCTTCCCTAGAAGAGTCAGGCAAAAATCAGGCAAGCAGATGAAAAATAAATAGATGCTTGCCTTACCAAGAAAAGAAAACAAGAATGTCATATGATACAGAGCTCCAAGGGTTGAGGAAAGGGTCCTTTTTGGACAGGGTGATCAGAAAAGGAGATATTTGAGTTGAGACCTGAAGTATGACAAGGAGCAAACCATGCAAAGAGCTGAAGAAAGAACATCCCAGGCAGAGGGAATCACTCGTACAAAGGCCCAGAAGTCAGCAAGAGCTTGGAATATTGGAGGCAAATGTGTGGGAGGTACGGGGGCAAGTGAAAGAGAGCGGAGTGTGAGATGAAGTTAGAAAAGTAGGCAGGTACCCGGCCATGGAAAATCTTATAAGTAGGTTTGCTAAATAAAATGCAGGACGTCCACTTACATTGAATATCAGATAAACAACTAACACTTCTTTTGGTATAAGTATGTCCCAAATGTTGCATGGGACATACTTATACTACAGAAAAAAATTGTTTGTTGTTTATCTGAAATTCAAATGCAACTATGTGTTTCTTTGCGAAGTCTGGCATCCCTCCACAGCGTGCCATCAGGAATCGATTTGAAGAACAATGGGAAGTCATCAAAGAGCTTCAAGCAAGGAGTGACATGAAATGATTTACATTTTTAGAAGGTTATTCTGGCTGCTGCGTGGAAAATGGATTGTGGCCGAGCAATAAAAGAAGAGGGAGAAAGTTAGTGTAGACATTCAGGCCACACATGGATGGGGGCTTGCCTTAGCGGGTATCTATGGAGCTGGAGAGGGGCAAACAGGCTCAGGATATGAATTGGAGGTAGACCCAACAGAGCTTGTAGCAGGACGGGCGGTGTGGGGGGAGGGAAATTGGAGCATCAAGGATGAGTCTTAGCGATTAGAGCAGACATCATCTGCTTGTTTGCCTCAGGTGGTCTCTTAGATGATGGCATTAACTAGCCCAAGAAGTCTCTTTAGTGGTCAAGACACATGGTGATTTTGGTGGTCTTTGGTGGTCTCTCTTAAGTCGATGGCCTCGGCCAACACTCTACAAGTTGACCGTTTACATTTCTAATCAAACCTCATGTGTTTTAGAGTTCTTCAAAGGGAATCCTAGTTTCCATGCTGCGTGTGATACCCAATCCCCCTTCACTCTGGTTGAAGCCAGAAAGAACAGACATCTGGGGCTCTGGATTTTTCCATTCGTCAAGCCAGTTTTGAAAGATGAGGTTACTTTCAAACCTGTGCTACGATGACCTTTACCCAGGAGAGACACCACAGTTCATTAAGTTCTTGTGGGCTTAACGAAGACAGACACATATCGGAGCCAAGAAGAACGTACTAGCTGAACACAGCCTTCCGCTGCCAGCACCGATTACTTCAGGAAGTAGGATCTAGTGAAAGAGAGTTTAAGGAAAGAATTTAGGGAATGGATTGTAAATATGGCAGAACTAAACAAAGAAGTCCTGTGTTCGTCTGGTCTGTGTGTTGCTTTCAGGACACTATCCCTACTATATGCTTTCACAAAAGCTGAAGAAATAATCACAACACATTTATCATTCACCGGGCAGAATTATTTTGGCAAGAAATCTATGCTCCGGAATACATTAGACTAACTGACAACATATTCTGGAAAATGTAGATTTTCAAAGCTGGTAGGTGCTTATGCAACCATGTCAGGCTAAGGGACTGAGTGATCATGTCGTTATATGTGTGTCAAATGTTTTGGGTAACTATTAAATGATCCGCAAAGTCAGGTCTTGTTAAGGGAGGGAGTGCAAACCAACAGCTTCGACAATCACGTATTAAAAGCCAGACGAGGGGAGGTTGATTTTACACAAGGCTCCCGAAGAAGAATTCGTAATGTTCTGGGTGGAAAGCTGCATTCGGCATAACTAAATGCATTAGTTTAAACATTAGAATTCTGGAGACTGAGACAAAACTGCTTATCCTCTCGGCATAAGTCAGGCAGCTGGAGGAGGCCACAGAAGAATGTTTCAGGGGGCAGCAAGGGAGGTCAAGATGGAGTTCTCTTCCTGGAGAGAATGGGGAGGGCACGCTGCTTTTTCCTACGGGTGCAAATGCAGCAAGTTTTCATCTCAGGTGCTCCCAAATTCATGGAGTGTCTTTGTCCCTAGGAATTCACACAGACATAGGTCTTAAGGTGACTTGCTAGATGTTCAGGAGGCGGGAGGAGGGAGTGGATCTAGGACACGTCCTATGGCTGCAGGTCTAATTGATGGTTGAAGGCAGGGCTTCTGAGCCTCAGCACCAGGGACATTTGGGGCCAGGTGATTCTGTGTTGTGGGGGCTGTCCTGTGCATTGGCTGGCAGCATTCCTGGCTCACGGCATACCAGTAGCACTCTCTACCCAGTGTAACAGCCAAAAATGTCTCCAGACATCACCAAATGTTTCCTGGGTGACACTGAGCACCCCCATTTGGGAACCACTAAATTCGGCTACATAGGAAGATTCAGGATATTGGACTCTCTGAGGGCTAGGAGTCATTGACTCAAGAAAGGCATACTGAACCCCTGTCAGCTCCACTCCCCTAATTTCACAGGCAAGAAAACAGCGCCAGAGAAGTGCAGGTTCATCCCCAAGGTCACAGCGCCAGCCAGGGCCTGCCGGTTGCTCTTCCTGCAATCGCTGGCACATATGTTCTCTGCCCAGATCCATCTTGCTGGGTTTATGGGAGAAATCAAGGCAGAGATAAAAATCAAACAGCAGATTGTCTTATTCTTATTCATAGCAGGACTTGCAGAGAGGTCCAGGTATATTTGGATTTGACAACTGAGACCTTATTCTTCCAAGGACACCTTGCACAGGTAATCAGGCAGACTTGTCTCCCCTCGAGAGAGGCAATGCCTCTCTCTCTTGGGACTAAAAAGCAGCTGCGCTGAAATCCATTCCTTCCCTAGGTTTTCTTCTTAAACAGCCCGAGGAACAAAAAAGCTCCAAAATATCACATAGGATGAGGTTACCTAGAAAAGATTTCTTTCTGGTTTGATTCCACCATCTCATTACCCACAGCAAAGCCAAAGCTGCCTCCTCGGGGTGTCTCCAGGCACGCTCGTTTGCCCCTTTCTCTGGGAGACGCGTCCAATTTCTTCTGCCTTCGGCAAGAAGCGTATCAGTGTGAACTGCCTTCCCTGTGGGTATCGTACATCTGATGTCTTCTGCCTCTGTGTTAGCAGCCCCCGTCTTCAATCTTTGTCTGGGAGGTCTCTCTGACGTCCCCCGTCAAAAGCAGCATCAAGAAGAAATTGCTCTAGTCACCCATAAATCCCCATTTTTTTGTTGACCTGCTTCGGTTTAAACGCAGGCCCAGACTCCCTGGGTAGCTGGGAATACTAACCATTTTCATAATCCTCCATCACAAAACCCAATAGGCTAGCGTGGTGCACGCAAGGGTTTTCAAGTAATGAGTCGCCAAGCTAAAGAGTGGGCACCCTCGCCATCTGCTTTTTCCCTCTGTCTAGTGTTGGAGCACGGGGCAAAGGACAGTCAGGTTCATGAAATAAGGGATCCCAAACCTATTTGTGGAGCCTTGGTTAGCAAAAGGGAAAACATGATTCTCAACGCCGGATATTTTATCTACACTAGATACTGAAAACATATAATGGTAAACATTTTAAAATAGAGACCTTATTTCAACTTTACATCCTCAAATGATGCTGTGATGCACGGTAATTGCATAATAAATTTGTTAGGGGAATATAAAGCAATAAAAATGGTGGTAATGGTTTGTCATTTAATAGCTGAATTGTAAACGAGTTTTCCGGCATTAACGTAGCAGGTTGCTAGAATTAGGAGACCACTCTTAGGGGTGTCTTTAATTTCTAAAATAAAAAGATTCTGAGGTTCAGTGTCATTAATTTTCTCATTTAAAGATGCTACACATTTAACCATTTGAAGTCAGGGGACGTTGGGATTTTTGAGGAATAAGAACCGTCTGAACAAAAACCAGGAAGGCAGATGTAGCACGGTTCCATGCCCCTATTAATCATTCCACCTAGGGAGTTAGGGTAGCATGTGATTAAAAATATGGGGTCAACGCTTACTGACGATGTGGTCTTGACAAGTGACTTCCTCTATCTGGGCCTCCTTCCTGAATCTCATTCATAAAACGGGGGCAAGAGACCAACCTGCCTGATAGGTTTGGTGTCTAATTAAGGTCACTGTTTCATGTTCAAGGGTTACATTAGATGACATCTGCAAAAGACTTAGCCTGGGCCATAGCTCACAGTGTGAGCTAAAGAAATGGTCATTATTGCTTTTGCTGTTGTCATCCTTCGTGGGGTAGCCTATGCTATGCTGGTCTCTCCTTCTTTTATCTTCTTTATTCCACACTATACTCCATTTCCAAACCTTTGTCCCCATGTGTCCAGTCTTCTGGAATGAACTTCTAGAATTTAGGAGGACCGGCTTTTTCCCCCAAAGCCACCTGACAAGAGGCTATAATTCCCTTTCTTGCCAATGAAATGAGAAGAAAAGCTAACCTTTAACAAACAAACTTGCACTCTGAATGGTTCCCCTACGTGACCTTGCTTAATTCTTAAAACACCCTAAGGGGCCCCTATCATCCTACTTTCAGAGGAGCGATCCAATGAATTTAAGTTACTTGTCTGACATTCCTCAGCTATGAAGTGGCAGAATCAGGATTCCCATCCCATCCTTCCCACTGGGCCACACTCTCTCTCTACCAGAAACACACACGGGATGTCTGAGAGATGCAAGGCAGTCTGAAAGTGGTGGGGGGTGGGCAGAGCATTTCCACGAATGAGTCAAACTTGAACCAGCTGCCATTCCCGCTGCAAGAAGGAACAAGCCATACCCATGAACGAAGCACTCAGGAAATTCAGAAGGAGCAGAATCCTCAACACAGCACCTGGCTTCCCCCTCCCTCCATCCTTCTGTTCTACCGCCCCCTCTCTCCCTGTGCTCCAGTCCGCTGACCCTCTCTCTTGTCCTCGGCAGCCCCAAGTCCGTTCCTGCCTCAGGGTCTTTGTCTGGAGCCCTCCTCCCATGAGATCTTTATGGCCATTTATTCTTTTTTTTTTTTTAAATTTATTGGGGTGACAATTGTTAGTAAAATTACATAGATTTCAGGTGTGCAATTCTGTATCACATCATCTATAAATTACATTGTGTGTTCACCATTCAGAGTCAATTCTCCTTCCATCACCACATATTTGATCCCCCTTACCCTCATTGGCCATTTATTCTTAAGTCTCAGCCATTACCTCCTCTTAAGTATTTACCCAAAGTCCCCACCCCCACCCCACTTCCATCACCGGCCACTCTGTTACACATCACCCTGCCTTATTTTCTTCCGGGCAGTTGTCACACACAATGAAGTGCCTCTGCTCATGAAGTAGGCCCCTTGTTTGTTCTGTATCCATCCCAGCTAGAAGGTGACCTCCATGAGTAGGACTCTCATCTGCCTTCGTCTGCCTATTTCCACTCCCGTCTCCCTCAGGCCTAAACAGCGCCTGGGCACACAGGAGAATCTCAACAACACTTGCTAAATAAAGGGCTGATGAGAGAGTGACTGTGGAAGTGATTTTGTTGCATCTGGGTGTTTCGTCTTGTAGGTCTGGGGCTCTGACTCTGTGTCCAACTCTAAGCTCCTCGATGACAGCAGCCAAGGAAAAGAAGGGAATCTGTCTTTACCTCATAGTTTGTTCTCTTCCTCTACCTACAGCTCCACTTCTCCGAGTAGGACCAGGCTTCCTCTTCTTTCTCTCTCCTTGAAATCTGCACATAGACTTTCTTGGTGAGAAAAAGCAGTCAGCAAACTTGCGTCTTGAATCATCTGTGTTCTCTTAGAAGTAAGGAATATAATTGCAGTGGTCACCTGTTGTTTTGCCTGCCAAGCATCCATTTACTATTTCTCTGGTAACAGAATATGGGTTTTACTTGAGGGAACCATCCCTGCTCGCTAGCAGCTCATAGTGGTCTTGGTGGATGCACCCTACCACTTAGATCCAGAGATAGGCATATGACTCAGGCCTGGCCAATCAATGGTTTCCATTCCCCTGGCCACAGTGATTGGTTCCGAGATGAGCATGTGACCCAAGCCAGGCCAATGGGACTCAGTTCTGTGATTTTATACAAACTGTTAAGAAGCAGAGCTCTCTTTTCTGTGGGCGTGGTCTGGCTGGTGGAATGTAAGCACGCTGTCACTGCTGGTAGTAGTCAGCCTGCCACCATGAGGACGAGCCTGTGTGAGAGTGAAGCCAGCACAAAAGAAAGCAGGGCAGAACGATAATGAGAGGAAAGATTGATGCCTTTGAAGACCCTAGATCCAGCTACACCTGAATCTGTCTACCTCTGAACTTTTCCATTCGTGAACCAGTAAAAATCCCTTTTTGTTACTTGCCCAGTGTGAGTCATTTGCAACCCAAAGGCTAATGCAGGAACCAAAAGTGATGCTAAGGAATCTGGAACTCATGCCTTAGCACAGTCCATGGCTCACAGTAGGAGCTTACATTCTTCCAGCTCTTCATGTACGTGTTGGGCTCCAATCTCCAGAATCACCTTGAAGCAAAAGTGGGAAGTATTTGGGTAGGAAAGAACATTTGTTTATCTTCCAGCTCATACATGTTGGATGTGCAATTCTAATCTCTTTTTAAAGGGCAGTTCTTTGGAACTTGGTGCCGCTTGAATATCAGGCCCAGGCAGCTGCCAAAGGGAACAGCATCCCATCATTATTTTCCAACAGTGGTGGAGTGGATGGATGGCCGCATATTTTTTCATTGCCGTAAAACAAAGTGGGGGAATGGAGATTGTTTTAGTTGTGTGTGCTCAGCCCTTGGGAACAATGTAAAGGAAAAAGAGGGAAAGAAATGAAGATAACTTTGCCACACACCTACTGTGTGCTCTGGAACTAGTAATGGGTGTCTTACGTCTTCACTATATTTGGGATCAGAGTCCTGGATTCAAGCCCATTGATTGGCTGTCAGAGCTTGAACAAGCCAGTTAGCTGCTCGGCATGTTAGCTTCTTTGTCTGTCAAATGGGTAGTAAACATCTGTTATTATCAGAGAGCTCTGCTCTGTTTACTGGAGGCTGCTTGAAGGCATTTTTCAAGGAAAGGTAAGAAAGCATTAGTAAGCATGTTAGTGTCCCAAGTGGTGAATTTGCCAAGGAAGAGATGCTCTATTTTCATGTCTGGATCTACCATTGCTCTGGTTTGCTGTGGTTCTAAATAATTGGAAATTAAATGCTTTAAAAAAAAAATTTAAAAAGGTAAGTTTCTAGTGTCAAAGAAACAACCACTGGCCACATAGCTCACAATGAACTCCATGGAGAAAGGGAGGAGGGCCCATGCATAGGGCTGAAGCATTGTTTTGAAGTTCGGAAAGAAAGGAGGCCTCTGCTTTGCTTTAAATGGCCTCAGAGGCCATTTCTTTGGGAGGAAATGCAGGAAGCATGAATAGTTGCAGAAGAAAGGAGGCAAAGAAAATGACGCAAAGATGTTGAGAACAGCAGCCAAGAGTAGCAGACACAGCAGGTACGGGAGGGCGCCGAGCGGGTCACAGGTCACGTCATCAGTTGAGGCTTTTCCCCTCTCCCAGGTGCCCCTACCGCTGTGGCACTTGGGGCCCCTGCGGAAAACTAGCCTGGGACAAAGCAAAGTCTGTTTTTGACCTTCGAATTTCAAAAGCCCAGGCCAGGGCCGAAGACAGAAGATACAAACACCTAGATGGTGTACATTCTTTCCATTCGGAAAGAAGAAAGAGTAAGGGGGGTGGAGCAGAGAAAATGTGGGTGCCAGGGCATCCTCATCACGGCCTCGCACTTTGCATCACTCCAGGAGCCTCAGAGAGTTTGGGGCATAGGCACCCACAGATGGACCTCAGAGGGTCGGGAAGACCCCAGAATCCCCTGTGTCCGGCAGGACCCAGCAGCAGGAGAAATGTTTGAGTGAGGGGCAGATGGGCCTGGGACAGCCTCATGTGATTCCGTGTGCCAAGTGTGAAACTGGAGCCATAGACTGTTCTCAGGTACGCCCAGGGCCACAGGAGGGCATGGAAGCCATGCGTGCTTCCTGGAGCCCAGGTATCTGACACAGGGGTGTCCCCTGTCATGCCACAGATGGTGATAGGAAGACACCTTGCAATTGGGGAGAGGAAGGACATAGTGACATGACAGCCTGATGACAGAAGGCACGTGGAGACGGAGAACTTCAGATGGTAACGCCAGTATGGTGCGTTGATGACACAAGGTCTAGCTCTTGTTCATTCCACAGACATTAACCAGACAACTACATGATCAACTGGGGACGGCCGGGTCGGAAACCCAGCGATGGAGATGACCGCCACATGGTCCATGTGGTTTCTTCCCACCAGTAGCCACAGCCTGATGGAAGAGATGGACGTACCAAGACTGATAGGAACAAAAACGCCATGTCAGAAGTCACCGGCAGGAGCAGGAAGGAACTCCACTGTGAATGACAGAAACGGGTGCCAAATCTGCAGAAGCCCTGGGAACGGTGGTATGAGGAATGCCAGGCAGCCGGGCCTGGGACGGAGGGGGCAGGGGAGATGGAAACGGATACCGGTCCCACGTGCATCACCATAAACAGCGGCAGGTTGTAGGACAAGCACCTGTGCACAGAAAGCCAGGCATCCCCTTCCCAAGCAAGAGCATAACCGTGGTTCCAGGGAGGAGGCTCGGAAGAGCGTGGGCAGGGTGGAAAAACAGTCTGGCTGAGGTGTGCCTCCCTCCTTCTCTCCTTCCCTCCCTCCCAGAATTGCCCTGGTTTCTGTAGAGGCAGAGATTAAGACTGAGCTGAACCCTTAACAACACGAGATCACCCCCCAGAGCTCCCTACCCCTCAGGCCCCAATTCTTTTGCAGTCAACCAAAGGTGGTTTTCTTTTAACACCTGCTTAACTGGTCTCAACTCAGAAATGAACACTAGTCTGAAAGGGAAAGAGCGGAACCAAACTGGAGGGGCAGAATGATCACAGGGCCTGAAGCAAACCTTGCATTCATTCAGCTCGATGCCCTCAGACTTTGTTCTGTCGGGAAAAGGGGAGGATGAGAGGCTGGAGGCGAGAGACATGTGCAGTGTCTGCTCCGGAGCGGGCAAAGGGGACAAAGAGGAAGAAAATAACCTCCCGTTGTCTCCCCACTCCTACTAACAGCCAGTAGGAAAGGCCAGGTGAGCTAATGCCTGTCCAGGCACAGGGTCAAGTGCGCCAGTGGATGCCGAGGGAGGGGGCCCAGCGCACACAAGCGACTGTTTTCTCAAAGCATCATTCAGAGAAATGGGATTAAATCCCAGGCTCGAGGGGCAGGGGTCTGAGGCTGCCGCCTCCACACTGGTCAGCATGGACTCCTGTATTTATATAGGCACCTGCGACTGAGTCAGCCAAATCCCTTCATCCTCGGTGTGCCCAATGAGATATTTAAACAGAAGTGTTGCCCTGGTGGCGTTTGTGTCCCCAAACCCTTCAGAGTTGTGTCTGTTGTCGAATTGGCGCATTCCTGGTCTTTCCAGAGCCAAAGGTAAAACTGTCTATAATAAAAACACAAAAAAAGCAGCT
The DNA here is from genome assembly GCF_004115265.2 of Rhinolophus ferrumequinum. Taxonomy (NCBI): domain Eukaryota; kingdom Metazoa; phylum Chordata; class Mammalia; order Chiroptera; family Rhinolophidae; genus Rhinolophus; species Rhinolophus ferrumequinum. The sequence continues at coordinate 9,612,194 of NC_046292.1, forward strand.
TTGGACTTTATGAACTAGAGATTAAATCAGGCCAGGTCTTTTTGTGAAATGTGAGCATTGTAACGCTGAGAAACTGAAGTCGCCCTTTCCTTCTCAAAGCACGGGCTTGTCTGTCGTCGGGCCCTTGTCTGCGATGATGAGCCGGGGACCAGTTCATGGAAGATACCAGCCAAGCAGTAGGCTTTGAACTGAGCCTGCCCTCAGGCAGAGACCGGCATGGGGTGAAGTTGGCTTCATCCTGTTTTTGAGTCATTGCACTTTGAAAGTTAAGGAAAGCGGGGAAGCAAGGTTACTGAATATTGGGTTTAAAGTCACACTTCAGTTGGGGGGTTGACAAAACATCAGGCTTTGGGTTATCAGAATTGATTGGGGGGGTGGGGCAAATGTACACTAAAAACTGCATTTTTTAAAAGTAGATAAAAGTGTACTGTAAAAAGCAATTCATATTTGCAGACATCAGCACATTTCCGTGAATGTTGCAGCTAAAATAGAAAGAATGTGCACATTTGAGATTTCTAATGTAGATGCAAATTTGTGTAAAGGCATGTAACATTGAACTCTGTTATTCCAACTGGTTCACACTGGCCTTCTCCAGTGTGACCAAGAGTCTCTTAGACACGTGGCAAAATAAAAGCAGACTCACACCCCCACTTACACCAAGGCCCCTTCATTCTGAAAGTGTGTTTCTGCTCCCACATCAACTTCATTCATTAAGCAAGACCGTTTTCTGCTTCTTTCTCTGAATTCAGTCATGACTTCCACCATCTCTGCTTTGCTCTCCCCAGTGAGATGGCTGTAACCGACCTAACTTAAAAAATATTAAGTTCTGCATCTCATCTTCAGAAGCACAAGCCATCTGAGACCTATTTACATCCAAAATGCCTTGCTGATTACAAAGGTTTGCTCTTTAGAATGAAAGCTGGGCTCGGTTGGGAGATTTGAGCAGATACAGCTTCTCGTTGCAGCTACCTTCTTTTAACTCGACCAGGATTCTAACAATTAAAGGTATCCAGAAACAGACTCTTCAAAAGCCTTGCCTACAAGTCTAAACCTCTGACGTATACAGTTTTGGTGTGTTGGATTATGCAATAATGCTCGGTGTTGTTTTAAAACCTGGTTTTAATAAATAGCTAAGAAGAGAAGAAAATACAAATGCATATTGATGTAGACTGCTTCTCCTTTGGCCGTAGAATACAGATAGTACCTACAGCAAAACAATAGCTGACACATGCACAACTGCCTGGACACTCAGTGTGCCCTGGGCATCTCATGGGGAGATACAGATTTTTGTTTATCAGAGGTAGAAGGAAGAATGAACCACAGATCACAGACTCAGATGTGGAACAAGTATCAAATCTCTTCTTTTCCTCCAAGCAGCTTAATTTCAACCAGGACTATTCCAAGCCATTGTACAGGCAGGATTGCAACCTCACTGATTCTCAGAGCTCCCCTATTCCCACCCTAGAGGGTCTTCTCCTAGCACTGAGGTGTTGGGAGGGCCCCCCATCCCCCAGTCCTCCCCTCAGACTCCCCAGCATGTACCAGCTGTGAGTCATCAGAGCACACTGGTTGCCATGGAGACACATCGTCCCAGTCTACTGGTCCCTACAGGTTTGGGGCTGCTACTCCCACTTCATGTATGGAGTCTGAGGGAGCACGATGAGGCTCGAAGCCCCTCACCCTGCCCCTGGGCACGCTCGCCACCCCTCGGGGGCCAGGCACTGCCGGGACGCAGGGTGCTGGCCCCCCTGAGCTCAGACTGCTCTTCTGCTTCTGGCCCAAGGGGATCAATTTTTATTCAGACTCCCTCTCCTTTCTTTTCATGTCTCTCAGAGGTACTCCCTCTATTCCCCAAACCTACCCACCCCTTTGGTTTTAAGCTTTGACAAACCAAAGCCAAATACAAGAAATGTCTGGCAGGTGACTCCAACTCTCCACCCTGCCCTGAGGCCCTCAGCTCTGAGCTTATGACCTATTTGAAAAATGGGAAAGAGGACCACAGAGAAGCCTCAGCAATGATGAATGTCATCCATCATTTCAGAGCGGGGGAACTTGCTATGCTCTTTTCCTCTGCCGTAACCAGCAGCCTTCGCATGCTTTCTGGCCCTTTCTTAGCCTTGTGTCTCTCCTAGCTCCACTCCTTAGCCAAACATTTCATGGCATGTTCTACCTGCCATCCCAATCCCTTGCTTTCTCATCAGAGTCCCCACTCAGGTGACAGTAGGGAGAAGCATGAATGGTGGGATCTATGGCATACAAGTCTAATGGTCGGCAGCATCACACATGGTCCTGAGGCTGCACAGAAAGTGCTGGCAGCCACAGGAAGATGACCGTGACATTGAGGGAGAGACTCGGGGGGACATGACGCAGCCACGTGAGATAGAATAAAGATGCCACATACGTATGTCAAACAATTTGAAGAGCGAAGGGAAAGCAATGTTTTATTGTGAAAGCGTGTACTGAATGGCGTATTCAGTGTCCCTTCTGTGAATCAGTGTGTTATCCAGGACAAAGGGAGGCAGGATGAGAGGCAGGGTGAGAGACCTGGGCTCAGAGCCAGTGGCTAGCGTTCTAGACCCAACTTCACGCTTGAAGAAGCCATTCTGCTATCCGACCCTACATTTGCTCATCCCTAAAAAGGAAGGGTTGGACCAATTGGTCACTGGCTCTCTTTGGCGTTGATGGTCTTTGGTGCAAGACTTTTTCATAGATAATATTTTTCAATGCCTTTTTATGGTGATGAGGGCACCTACTCATTATATGACTGAAAACCCGGATGGATTTCAAACCCCGAGCATATCAACCTGACACAACTGTCCCTGCACCGTCTGACTGTATAAAAACCGGTACACTTTATATGTATTAAAGTTTAATAGCAGCCCAAGAGTGAGAAGGCAAAAGAAATGTGAGCACTACCTAAGGCGGGTTTTATTCACGTTGATTCTCATATGTATGATAAATAGTTCCTGCGCCTGATTTTGTGATGAGAACAGGTTCTTCAAAACTCCAGTGAAGAGAGCCCATAAGAAAAACAGAAATATTCTACTTTAAAGAAAGCACTAAAATATTCATGTGTTTCTTTGGAGACCCAGCAGGGGATGGAGAGAGCCGGCCGTTTTCCACTCGACCAAACACAATTACCTCCGATGCTCTCTCCCTCAAACCCCAGGCTGGACAGATGCTGGACAGCATAATGTGGCCTTGGGAGAGTAAGTCCCCTAGGGCCACCTGAGGTCACAGCAGATGACAGGTGCACAAGTGTCTGGGCTGCCCCACACGTATGTGTACTGATGTGTGTTTGAACGTGGGTATGCATGTGGAGAGAAATACAGAAACATATACATTTAGGAGGGTTTAATAGCCAATTGTAAAAGCTGTGCTCTAACTTATTGCTTGGAAGTTAGTTCCTTTTTTATCATTTAGAACAGAGGTTGGCGCACTTTTTCTGTAAAGGGCCAGGTAGTAAATATTTTAGGCTGGGGAATCCATCAGTTGTCTGTTGTAATCACTCAGCTGGCCCTCCTAGGGCGAAAGCAGCTATGGGCAATATGGAAAGGAATGAGCATGCTTGTCATCTAATAAAACTTTTTAAGGGACCCTGAAATCTGAATTGCATATGATTTCATTGTCACAAATATTATGCTTCTTTTGATTCTTTTGCAACCACTTAAAAATACAACCATTATTCTTAGCTCACGAGTTATCCATGAGCAGCCAACAGGCTGGGTTTGGCCAATATATAATTGCCAATATGTCGTTTAGCATGCCGATTCCCATAGGGAAAAAAGTGATTGTAGATATTGTTTGGGCTACTGAATCAATCCACAAAGGTCAAATCAATCCATGAAGAACCCAAAATAGGGCGTATACAGTAACTACCATTTTTTAATGTCTATGCTTGACACCGTGCTAGCTCGTTATGTTCATTAGTTCTCTTAAGATCCAATATAGCCCAATAGGGACACAGGTTTATTGAGCTTAAGTGACTTCCCATCTCAGGTGAGAAGCTGCAGAGCTGGGATTTGAACCAAGGTCTTGGGATCTCAGAGCTGTGTTACAAGGTGTGACAATTAAGTTGGCGAATGCGTTGCAACGATGTTGCTAACCTTTTTTGATATCAGAGGGATTATTCATTATGAATTTGTACCAACTGGACAAACAGTTAACCAAGCTCACTATCTGGAAGTGCTGAAAAGGCTGTATGAAAGTTAGACGACCTGAACTTTTTGCCAACAATCCATGGCTCTTGCATCACGACAATGCACCAGCTCACATGACACTGTCTGTGAGGGAGTTTTTAGCCAGGAAACAAATAACTGTATTGGCGCACCCTCCCTACTCACCTGATCTGGCCCCCAATGACTTCTTTCTTTACCTGAGGATAAAGAAAACATTGAAAGGAAGACATTTTAATGACATTCAGGACATCAAGGGTAATACGACGACAGCTCTGATGGCCATTCCAGAAAAAGAGTTCCAAAATTGCTTTGAAGGGTGGACGAGGTGCTGGCGTCAGTGCATAGCTTCCCAAGGGGAGCACTTTGAAGGTGACCATAGTGATATTCAGCCATGAGGTACGTAGCACTTTTTCTAGGGTGAGTGTGCGAACTTAATTGTCTGACCTCGTATTCACAGCAAGCTACACGGCCTGATTATAAAGCAGGGGGACGGTGCCTGGTACCTAGTGAGCCCTCAGTGCGTGTCAGCTATCACAATTGTCATCATTATTACAATTGTACTCCTTCAACGCTACTAAATTGCCGCGTAGGATATCATTTCCTCAATCAGCGTTCTAACCTGGAATGCCCCAAACATTTTCCTTCCCCTGGCTTTCAACACCTTAGCAGTGCCATTTGGCAAGAAAGGGTGAAAATTCTCCTGAGTGAGTAGGATTGAGTCTTTAATTATCTATTCTTTTGCCTCTGCCTGAGAGCAGACAAGACAATCTATTGGGCGTTTGGAGTGAAACGTGTCATCATCACCATCGTCAGTAGTATTCAATCTTCACGCAAACTGCAAAGTTTGCTGCGAATGAAGAGCCCTCATGGTGAGCCACAGATACCACTGACAAATTGAAATAGAGAAAGATGTAAGTGAATATATTTTGTCCCTCTTTTCATTTTTATTGCCCTGCTCTTGGTGCCAATCTTGTAACAATTTTATAATTGTTGTTGTTGTTTTTAATTACAGTTGACATTTAGTATTATTTTATATTAGTTTCAGGGGTGCACCATAATTGTGCGACATTTATATACCTAAAGAAGTGATCACCATGGTAAGTCCAGCGATCATCTGACACCATGCCACGCTGTCACAATATTATTGACTATATTCCTTACGCTGTGTTTTGCATCCCCATGACTTATCAGTTTTATACCTAGAAATTTGAACCTCTTATTCCCCTTCACCTTTCCCCCCCTTTTAAAATTTTTCAATTACGGTGACTTCGATATTATTTTATGTTAATTTCAGGTGTATAGCATAGTGGTTAGACATTTATATAATTTAAGAAGTGATCTCCCTGACGAGTCTAGTACCCACCTAGCACTGTACATAATTATTACCATATCATTGACTATATTCCCTTGGCTTTACTTCACATCCTAAGGGGCCTGATGTTTAAGTGTGTCCGTCAATCTCTCTGTCATTCTGGGTTCCCAAAACCTCATTCCCCAGGGGCAATTTTCAGACATCAGAAAACTACTTCATAGCAAAGCAGTGGAGAGCTGATTAGATTTAGGTATTCTTCCCCGCACCGAATGGTATCGATCTTAGAAGAGATCACCTGTCCACCAGAAGTGATTTGCTCTCTGTGTAATTTGGAGCAACACGGCAGGCCACCGAGAGAGATATTGGAGGGCAGTTCTTACTGACATCTTTCTGATCATTTCATCCATTCACCTATGACTAAGTTTTACGCTCCTCCTATACGTAGTTCATAGAATTATAAACTCTAATGCTTTGGGCCAGGACCTATTATTATAGAAGAAACCATCCCAAAATTTAATGGATTAAAACAATTTATTATTACATCTCATGATTCCGGGGGTTGACCAGGCTCAGCTGGGTGGTCCTCGCTCAGGGGTCTTTCATGAAGTTACAGTCAGACAGCGGTTCGGACTGGAGTCTTCTGAAGACTTTTTCATTCACATGTGTGTGGCTGGGTAGAGATGGCTGCAACAATGGTCTCTCTCTCTCTCTCTCTCTCTCTCTCTCTCTCTCTCTCTCTCTCTCTCCCTCACGCCCTCCCTCCACGTGGTTAGCTTGCCCTTTCTCACAGACTCCTTTCATGGCAGCTTAGGGATCCGAGGGTAAATGTTCCCAGAAACATGAGGTGGACGTTGCCAGTCTCTTAGAGCGTGGGTCTGGAAACTGGTGCAGCATTAGTTCCACAATACTCTATTGTTCCAGCAGTCACAGAGCCCACCCAGATTCAAGAGGAAGGGACATAAACCCCATCTCTTGATGAAAGGAGTGTCAAAGTAATTGCCCTCTTGCGTCCACCGTAGACTGGATGAGAACTCAAGGGCCACTTGATCCAACCCTTTCATAAATACCATCTAGTCCACATTTTAGCAGCTGACACAGTTCAGTCTATGCCCAAAACACCTCCAGTAAAAGAAGACTCATTGATTTTCTGGAGCATCCCCTTCCAACTCAGAATATCTCTGTCTCCTAGAAAATCCTTTTCTCTTTCAGTGAAGATTCGGCTCACTCTGACGTCTGCCTGTTTATTCTACTTCTAGTTCTTGAAATTGCAAAGAACATTTCCCTTACTTTTCCATGTGACCCTCTTTCATATATCTGAAGACGGCTGCCCTCACTCTGCTGGGTCTCCTTTTCTCTAAACTACACATCCCCAGGGTCTTCATCCATCTGCCACGTGACAGATCTTATCATGCCACCCCCACTCCCAATGTCACGTCTCTCTTCTAAACAAGCTCCATGTCCTCATGTCCCTCTCACAGCCTGGTGCCAAGTACAAAACAGGACACGGATCAGTCAGAACAAGGCAGGCTTCTTCGCTCCCGACTTACCGTTAGAACTATTCATCGTTAGAACTATTAATGCACTGTCACAAGAATAATGTTTTGAAATATATTAATCTACTTTCTTTTCTCATGTTTCCTTGAACATCACCACCCCCTATTCAATAGAAGCATCCGGCACATCTGGGAGGGCAGAGATTAGAATTTTTATAACAGGGATGCAAAGAGAAAGAAAGCCACTGTTCAAACTTGGACTTCCAGTGTGGGATGTTTTAGTCCAGAAGTGTATGAGGAGTATCACGGTCCTTTCTTACCATGTGTCTCCTTTACTACTCACACAGAACGCTTCATTTCTGACACTTCAGGTCACCAAATGTGTGTGGGGTTTGCTGACACCAAGCGATTCTGCAGCACCAGCTGAGTGTTCCACGCGTGACTCAGTTCTGACACTATCTACCGAGAGATCCCACAGGTTAAGGGCTCAGCTGCCCGCCCCACTTCAGATGCCAATCACAAGTAGTAGGTCCCCGGGTTTCCCACAACTTCTGCCTGACTTGGCTACAAATCAGAGGTTCCCATGGCCTCCTCCACCTTTGATTGGACATTTGCTAGACCAGCTCACAGAAGTCAGGGAAACACTTACATTTACAGTTGATTAAAGGATGTGATACAGGATACAGATGAACAGCCTGGTGAAGAGACACACTGGGTGAGGTCTGGGAGGGTCCAGGAGCTTCTGTCCCTGTGGAGTTGGGCTGTCACCTTCCCTGTATGGGGATGTGTTTACCCACCTGGAAGCTCCCCCAACCCCGTACTACTGGGATTTAAGGACCTCCTCATGTAGGCATGATCAAATATTAACTCCATTTCCAGCTCATCTCTTCTCGCTAGAGAAGTGGGGAGAGGGAGCCTGAAAATTCCAAGTTTCTAGTCATGGCTTGGTCTTTCAGGTGACCAGCCACCATTCAGGAGCCACCCAGAGTCACCTCATTCCAACAAGAGGCACTCCAAGTGCTCTTATCCATTAAGAATTTACAAGGGTTTTAGGAGCCTTGTGTCAGGGACTGGGGACAAAGGCCAAATACACATGCCTGATTATAAATCACAATATTACAACAAGATAACACTATTTCAAGTTACTGGTCTCAAAATAATAGGCTTTGTACAAGAGAAGAGTGTCTTCTAAAGTTCCAGAAATCCGAGTGTGTTGCATTCAGAGCATGAGATGGACTCCAAAACCAGTGTAGCGAGACCCGAGGAAGCGAGGGAGGACTTCTCCGCAGACAGGACGACAGAGCCTGCCCCCGATGGAGGACAACGACAGGGAAAGGGGAAGCAGTAGACACGCATCCTGGTGTTAGAAACAGCCGGTGAGCGTGGAAACTCAGGGCTTGTGGCTGGTCCTTGCTGCTCAGGCACAGACAGGACCCCTTCAGCCCTGTCTACAGACACTCCATGTCCTATGTGGTAATACTTGGGCAGAAGGTGTCGACTGGCCAAAATAACTCCCCAGAAAATGCACCAAAAAGTGGTTTATTTGGGAAAAGAAAAATACACAAAGGCACCACAGCAGTGTGGGAACGCATGCCTCCTGCAGGGGCTCCAACCAGCCGCACACGTGCAAAAAAGGGAGAGAGCTTTGCCAAGATGACCTCTCTCTATATAAATCCCTCCCCCAGAAATTACGACAAAGTTTAACAGGGTTAGAGAGTTAACAAGGAGCCCAGATCCTCCCATAGTCCTCTCAGCTCTATAGTTAGTCATCCTAAGATGCCAGTTCACTTTTATCAGTTTAAAAATGACCTAAGAAGGTGTCTCGGTGAGTGGACCAGGGGCTGCTTTTTGGAGCCACATGTTCTTGTGAAAAGTACACCCAGGCTGTCTGAGAGATTAGTGGGATTAGAATAGAGCATACAGAAGGTGGGACCCCGTGGCCAAAACCCATGACAGTGACTACGGACTTCAGCAGTAGGTGACAGCCCAGCACCCCAAATCACGGAGATGACACCAGCTGCGTCTCTCCAGTTCCCAATACTGCAATCCCAGGGGCCAGGTGAGGCCACCCGTCCTGCGTGGAAAGTAGCAAAGAGACAGAGAACAGTGGTAAGACCACCTTCCCCAATGCCAGGAGGGCTGGTGGGCTCCCCTCGGCCCAGATATGTCCCAGGAAGAGGAAGCAAGAGCGGGAGGAACAATGGAAGATGGAACATTTACCCAAATCCCACTGAATTAGCCGCAAAGAGCTCGCTCGAGTCCTGAAGACACTGAGTCGCCTCCCAAAAGCAGGATGCAGGCTTCATCTTTGGCTGCCGTTGGTGAAAGGCAGGCCTCCTGCGCTAGATAAGAGGACATTTGTTAAACGCTACATTTTTCTTTCTTTCTGGTTTTTTTTTTCCATATCTTAGTTGCAGAGTGTAAACTTCCTCCCCCCTCCCCCACACAGCGCCAAAGCCCCATTTGTCACAGCCAACTGTCCAACGTGTCCTTTATGGACACTTCCTACGAGCAGATCCAAACAAATCTATCTATATATGAGCCGAGCTTCTCCCAGGCTGTCATAGAAAGACATAGTTGTAGAATTTTCCCTCCCTGATACTGGCGCTCCCCTGAGACCACCCAACTAAACCAATGGAAAGCTGAATGTGTGTTCTCTCCTAAAAGCAAGTGGACCTCCCGGCTCTCAAACCCCACGCTCATTAATTACCCTCACCAGCTGTGGCAGGAGAGGTGGTGGGCTGTGGGAGTTCAGTGCACTCTGTAGTCAGCGGCACTCTTGTGGGGCCGGCATCTGAATCTGGGAAATCTTTCCTAAGACCTGGGCTTCCGGAGGGCTCTTCAGGGGGGAGGCGGGAGGGGCATGAGAGGCAACCAGAGGAAGTGGGTGGAGTGGGGGGCGGGGGTACAGTGGAAGTTTGTGGGTCCCAGGCAGGTTTTGGGCCCAACTTGTTGACTGTAAAACTTTGGTTAATTGACTTTATCTTCCCAAGCCTCTCAGCTTTCCTTATCTGTAAAAGATGTTATCATCGTCGTTACATTCAAAGTACCGGATGTGTTCAGTTGAAAAAGGGAAGCTTTGAAACTAAGAATAACAAAAAGATTTCTAAAGGGTTTTAGTCTTATTTGTAAAAGTAATTTTTCATATACGTGTTCCTCTTAAAGCGTTGTAGGCAGTGATTTCCAAACTGTGTTCCCTGGGTCCAGGAGGGTCCCCTTGGGAGAGGGGACTGAGGTGGGAAGGTGTTGGGTGCACAGGACTCCCATCTCCCACCACGACTGATTCCGACCAGGGCAACCCCAGAACTCCTCGGGGTTTCACGTGCCCTTCCTTCGTAAAATGGATTTGCAGGCTTTAAACAAAGAAATTGGAAACTCACTGATTTTAGGAACGTGGGATGAGGAAGGGTGGTGCTGAGCTGTCTGTGACATGGCCTCCTCTTGTCTCCGGTTAGAACAACTTGCCACCTTCTTGACTCCTCATTTCCATGCTGCCTGAGTCTGAGTCATGGCTCAGCTGTCAGAAACAGTGTCCTGCCCCACCCCACCCCCCAAAACCGGGGGCCCTGGGGCCTCAACCCAATTCGCCAAAACCACACACCTACCTAAACTCCCTCCTGGTACCTGAGTTCCGCATGACTCAGGCAAGCATTGGAGGGAGAGGGATACAATGCACAGGCCAGAGGCCTCCTGGAGACTCCTGCCTTATTCCCAAAGGGCAACAATTTGTCATTATGTGTCAGTGAACTGCTTTCCCGGTTGAAAACATGTATTTTTATAAAAGCTGAATGTCTCTCCTTTCTCCAAAATGAGAATCAAGTGAGAACCGTGGCCTGACACCTGAGCGCTTTTCCTTTTTTTATATACCTCATAGAATCCTTAATAATACAAAAATTGCCCAGAGCATTTCACACTGAGTTATGAAGTCATTAACATTTCTGGGATAAACACAGCACCCCAGGACAAGTTATTAGCCATAGAGAAGTGGGGGGAAAATTAGATCCGTTGAAAAGGCCCCATGTCCAGCAACTACAAGCAGAAAAATTCACCTGTTCCTAGAAAAAGGAAGCAGAGAACGCCTTGCATCACATGCAGGCTGGGTGGCCTTTTCTCAGCCAGCAGACTCAGCGTATTGGGTATTGGTAAAATTTTAAAGAATCAGCATCTTGATGTCCCAAGGCCAGCACGCTTTCCACATTCACGGCTCTGCACCCCACCTCAGTTCCCGGGAGGTGTGATCAATCACCGCAGTAATATGGCCATTCTCCCACACCACAGTCTATTCACACCCATAACGAATTTTATCTAGCTGTGCCGTTGGCTTTTAAACTAGCAGGAAAATCCATCGTACATGCTCTCCACTTCCCACCCGACATCTCTTGTTGCCACCTGTCCTTACTATGCTCAGGTTTCACCAGCTTCATGGAGTTTTCCAAAAGGCAAGGACTCAGATTTTCTGTCTGTTTGACAAACAGCTCTGTTATATTTTACCAGGATTTTTTTTTTTTTTTTTTTTTTTTTGCAGGGGCTGGGGGTTCGGCATACTGGACCTTGATTATTCTCTAATTCTGCTCACACACAACAATTACGGTCAAGAAAGAAATGGCAGGGGCAGCGGGGATGGGTCGTTCAGACTTATAATGAAGGATCCTTGCCTCTGGCTGAATCCCCAGCCACAAGATAAATACTCATGCAGGTTATAGATGGTCTAGAGGTTGTTTCTTTATGGATTTCCCATAGCTTGAACTGTGCTGGGGTGAAGTTCTTCTTCCCTGGAGCCTTTCCCTTGCTACTCCATGAAACCCTTTCTAATAGGCTGAGATGCAGTGTGTCCCGTGTATGAATAACCCCAATGTGCCGTCCCAGGTCTACGCAGATACCACGGTTTCACGTGGTGCCCTGTTAACTGTGGGGAAAACTGGGTGAAGGGTATATGGGAACTCTCTGGATTGTCTTTGCAATTTTCTGTAAATATACACCCATTCTAAAATAAAGAGCATGATTGGCAGAAGATTAAGAGTGGCCTTTGGGGGTAGTTAATAAGGCCTCCAGATATTTTTGCACACCTTGACTTTCTTTATGATCCTGCTATGAATGTCAATCAAATGTGAAGTGAAGGATGAGAGCATTCTAGTTTGATGAGAAGAAAATATAGCAGACTTTTCTTTTTTTTTTAATCCTAACTCGATTCCTTTTCTGTTAATTCTGAGGATTAGTACCTAGGTACAATTATAGCCTAACTTTTGTTAAATGCAAGATAAATTAATTTGCATATTTAGTTTCAGATTTCAAGATGAAGTCCCAATCCCAATGATACAATACCTCCACTGCTTATTTTGAAAGTACCCCTCCCCCAATTAAGCAAATGCATTTTAAGTCACCTGTCTGTGGTCCCCGCGGTAAGGGGATAAGCAGGCTAGGCCCCTCCCGGTGTGTACAAGTTCCCTCCACCCTCAGCATTCTAAGTAGGATTCTCTCTGGTGCTGGAGGGGAGAAGGCAAATGTAAGAAGTCTAGAGAAGACTCAATTGCTTTACCTAATAAAGAGATTGACAGCCTCAGGGAGTGTTGCAAAGTGAAATATGGTGTCACTTCATCTCATCGTCCCCAAGAGGCCTCCGGTAAAATCTATGTTTTGCCTCGGTGCTTTGGAGTGGGAGTTTGTTTTGCTTTGGGTTTTTATAAGACATATGTTGACACTGGCCTTAAAGATGAATGCCAGATGGTCCAGTTACACGCTGGGTACCCCCACAAGTCACCCCTACCCTAGGACGTGCTCGTCGCCTATGTTCTCTCCAACATGAGCTCACATCTTTAAGATGGGGCAGACCCGATCACCCCAGTTTGTATTGAAACTGAGACCTAGAAGGTTATGCAGGCTACGGGGAAGAGAGCTTACAGGCTAGGTGACGGGACCTTGGTGAACTAGAAAAGCTACACTCCATTGAAAGGCGGAGCCGCACAAAAGGTGTGTCTGGTGCAGCCTGCCCTTAATAAGGAAAATACATTTCCTTCATAAGGAAAATACATTTAGAGTATTTGCTGAAAAAAAAAATCCTCGTATGAGTGGAACCGCACCGTTCAAACCCATGTTGTTTAAGGGTCAACTGTACCTCTAAGGGCAGCCACTCAGTCACCTCTAGATTGGGACAATATTAAAAGCTGTGTTAAACATACCTGGTAGGTTCCTTCCACTTTGGGAAATAAAAGTACTTTGTCCTAATATAAGTGATGTCTACATTTTCCCATATAAAATAGCACAATCTGGGTCACAGTATATTTATAATACACAAATACATGCATAGCTATGTCTAAAAAGAGAGATTCTAGGACCTACTTATGCTTTTCAGTCCTCTCCTCTCTCCACTCTTGAAAGTCCCATTAATAACCAGATGAATAAGGAGAGGAGCTTTAAGTACACGTCAGATGCAAATTCTTTGCAAGAGGTCGCACTGTTTCTAGGGAGCAGGCAGACCCCAGCACAGACACAAAGTGTTTACCCACCTACTCAAGGGTATAAGCCACTTATCTTTTTCAGAGAAGGGATTCCTATGTAGCTTTCCCAAGATCCAGCTATTTCCAATAGTTCTTGAATTGTCTGTCAACAGATATCAAGTTAAGATTAACCATTCATCTCATGCTTCCATTTCCCCCAAGGACAAATGAAATAGCTACAAATTAGCCAGTTTCTCCAGATGGCAAAGGCAAAGCCAAAATAGATACATACCCAACATAATGTACGGGATAGATGAATAAGAAGGGACCTGATTCCTGTAACAGTGATTTGTGGATAGACAGCTCCTTTCCTGAGACGTAGAAAGGTATGTTTTTCCCATTTTCAATCTGAAAAACACTGAGGTCAAGGCAAGTTCACTTCCATACAGTGAGGGTGAATCCCAAACTTGCCTGTTCCAGTGAGGATGTATGGAACGGCACCTGGGGCCAGGACACTAATCCAGAATTTACTGATGATCCAGGTAACCTTGAGAAAATCACTCAGCTTCTGTGCTTCCTCTTAAACCGCCCAAGTGTGTGGAGAGTAAAGGAGATTTTCCCTGGGGCAGGGCCTTGAGTGTTTCAGAGGACCCGGTGTCCATCTGGGGCCAAGCCCACTGCCCCCTGAAGCTAAAGCCTTGCTACTCTTACAAGTGTTTCTGTCTGTTTCCGGCTCCTGAGTTATGGGTTCCACTCTCTCTCGGTCCCCAGTGTTCAACTCCACCGGAAAACGACATGTGTTTTCCTTTCCTGAGAGTGAAAGCTTAGATAACTGTTCAGTCTCATCTTTAAAGGCAGCCTTCTCTGTCACATGGAGATGGTCAGAGCACCCGATCAAAACATCCGGTTTATTTGCCTTGACAACCCAAGAATCCAACTTCAAGTTAGAAGACTGCCGAGGGGGTCGCTAGTCATCCAAGGACATTTCTCCCAATGTGCAGGGATGAGCAAATCAGCCAGGACTGTGGGAAATTATTCCAGAAAGCAGTGTCTCCTGGGTCTCTGTCTGGGGGTGTCCTTTAGACTCAGAGGCCCCTTTAGCTCACACAAGCCCTAAAAATTCACTGATAATTACAAATACTACATGCACCAAAAAGAACGAGGTGATAGCAACTGTAAATATTCATATTTTAAGGACCCCGAAAATCAAACAAAAATGAAGCTATTTTTCTTTACCTCCTGCCCGATTTTGCTGTTGACTCACCCTGGACAGGTGAAGGAGCAGCAAGCTGGTCAGAGTCACGACACCACACAACTCCAGGGGGTGCTGTTCACACTACCTGCAGTGCTGCATGGCTCCCTGGCCCTGCCATATTGGCAGCCTGGCTAATGGGTATGGAAAAGATGGAAAGGACAGGAAAGGAAACTAGTTCTAACTAGTATTAGGGGGAAATGCCTACTTACAACGTGTTTCCATGTGTTACTCAGTAACATGACGGGGAGCGCTGGCTCGGAACTTGCTGGGTAACTCCGGGCACCCCCTACCTTCCTAAGCCTGCTTTTTCTCATCTTCAACTGGGATACACTCCCTGTGTCGTAATGGACTTCAAAAATCTTTTTATCACCAATAGCGATTTTTCCGTGTGTATGAAAGTTAACAGTAACCGACATCTTCAGGGCCGCCAAACAGTATTTGAGATGACTTAATTATAAACACACACCCCAGGGGTGATTGCATAAGCCCTTCAAAGTCTACTCCAGAGGGTTTGCTTATCAGCATAAAGAATGTTAGAAACCAATTTTGGGAGTGAGTAAAATGAAGGTCTGTGGTTGGCTAGCAAGACAAGTGCCTGCCATTCTGACGTTAATGATATGTGAGAATTTGGCCTGGTGGGTAAATCATCAGTCTCTGCTGAGCCCCACCCAAGCTTCTTTCCTTGTGCTCTAGCTTTGCTCTCGGGAAGCTTGCCCGCTGACCTGGGAACTATGAAGTTGGCTGGTCCCAGCCATGCCAGGGGGCTGGGGGGCAGAAGGTGGCAGTGCCTGCCCTCCGCTGCATTCCACGGCTCCCTGCTACCCTTGGACAGTCATATCCACTCATTAAAAGGTGGCCTCCTTCACCTGGATGGGGTACCCTTTCATGCTTCATCACACACCCTTTTCATTTTGCTGCAGACATGGCTGTACTGATTCAGAGGCAAACAAATCACAAGATTATGGGTCTTGTGCAATAGTCATTTCCATCTTAATGTGAGAGCCGTTCATTTTTACAGCGTTGGGTCATTGGAGACTGCCATACTATGAGTGTTTCAGACATTAGAAATAAAAGCACGGAAAGTGACGTATAGTAGAACTGCTTGTGTAAGCAAGTAAATCAATAAGGAATTATGTTATTAGATGACCAATGAAAGGAAAGGACTACCCGGGCATTGTTAGTGAGACAATTAATTACAGGGCTCTACTCATCTCTGTGCACTTTGTTGCTTATTAAGATAATGAATTGATTCTGAAAGATTGGGTCTAAAAACATGTTTAATCAGACTCTGCTAGGCAAAGGATCATAATTTTTATGATTTCGTGAAATGCATATTTTTACCAACCAATTTTGAAACAGGCTTTTCAAAGGTTAGGAGAAATGAGCTCTTATCCTTTCACATAGCACCCACTGAAACCAAACGTTTAAAGAAAAATCTCATTATGAAGAGAATAATTTGGGGAAACGAACACCCAAATCTTCCTTTGATTTCGAAAGTGCTCTCAATAGAGATTTCTGAATATAGCATTGGGCCATTATTTTTTTCCTTCTTGATTTTTTTCTGATTATCTCAAATCCCAACAACGACTATGGTATAGAAAACCACAAATTACCACTTTGAGGTTTAGGATTTTTTTTGTTGTTGTGTTCTGCCTTTTTGGTCTCCTCGTAAAGAAACCTCTCACAAATGTGAAAAGGAGATAAAGTAGGTCCCGTTTAACCCCAAGTGACTAAGAATTTGAGTAGGTAGGATCCAAATGTATAAAAATCACAAAGATCCGCAAAGGGGGAAAATGTAGGCTTCTTTGTGAAATTCAAAAATACTAGTGTTTCCCTTCTTGCTTGGGAACATGAAAGAAACTGTTTTAGGATAAATTAAAGGAGGCCCTATTTTAAACAACTTTTCTTTATGTAAGAGGTAGTATGGGCTAAAAATACCACTGGCTTCAGGACGAGTGTGGAATCATATCTGTGTCAAGTGATTGAGAAGGAACAAGAATGCTCAGAGGACAACCCCCGCCCCGTGACGCCCAGTCCAGCCTTCCTGGACCCCTGCCCACCCCGTTCTCCCAGTGAGTACCCCTCACGCAGCACTGAGCACACTCGTTTCCATCTGTTTCCCACGGACAGGGGCGACGTCTCAAAGAACATTGCGTCTACTAGCAAAGGGTCTGGTATGATAAATACTGGACCAAACTGAATGGTGATATCAGGTGTTTTCCCTCACAAGATGCCCCAAGGTATTTCTCATGATCTCATTGTTTCTTGTCCAAGTTGTCCTAGAAAGAAGCTCAGGCCGTTCTTCTAGGGCAGAGCAGCTGCACCTGCCATTCCTGTACCTGGTGCTAGGGTGGCATTGGCTTTATTAACATACTGCTTTTATTCACACCTGGAGCAAGGTGGGGGGGGAGGAGGCGGAGGTTTTAAAAAATGTTTTTTCTTTTTCCTACGTGCAACACTCCAGCTTTATCATAAACAGCCTATAGAATTTTGTGGTTTTCATTACAAGCTCTGGGGACAGATTGCCCGAGTTGGATTCCTAGCTCCATCATATGCCCCCTCCATGACCTTGGGCAAGTTGCTTCATGTCTTTGTGTCTACAATGCAGCATCAGTAAAAGGAGGAGAATTATGGTGTCCATTTTACAAGGTGGTTGTAAGAATTAAATGAGATGATCCACATGCCAGTGTTTGGTGTATTACCTGACCCATCGTTAGCGTTTAATAAGTGTGTATCTGTCTGTATAGGCTAGGATATGCTGCAGTAACAAAAGGGACAAGACCTCAGTGGCTTAAAAGAGCAAAGTTTTAGTTTTTATTCATGCTACCTGCCCATACAGGTAGACAAGGGTCTCTGTTCACGGGAGCCAATTTTAAAATAAGGCGAAAGGAGCAGCCACCTATGTGTCATATCCAAGAGAAGAAAGGGAAAGTGTCAAGTTATACTGGCTCTTAAATCTTCCATCAGAAGTAATACATGGCACTTGTGCTCATATTTCATTGACCACAGCAAGTCACCACATGGCCCCACTTAGCTCCAATGAAGCAGGGAAGTACAATCCCCCCATGTGCCTATAATTTGGGGGAGCTAGAA
Organism: Rhinolophus ferrumequinum; assembly: GCF_004115265.2. Taxonomy (NCBI): domain Eukaryota; kingdom Metazoa; phylum Chordata; class Mammalia; order Chiroptera; family Rhinolophidae; genus Rhinolophus; species Rhinolophus ferrumequinum. The sequence continues at coordinate 9,629,959 of NC_046292.1, forward strand.
ATATGGTACTCCTGACCCCCACCAGAGGTTAGCTGATATTATTAGGATAGTATAATAGCTGTTATGCAATGTTCCTTCAGTGCTACACAAGCAAAGATGTAGACTATTAATGATACTAACTAGGTGGGTTCTTGCAACTGAGTTTGACCATCAGGTCTCTATCCTCGCCCAGAAAAGCACATTTTCTCCCCCTGCCACAGTTCTCCTTTCCAGCTCCAATATTCTTTTATAATACACATAGTCAATGGCCAATCATTTCTGAGCAGTCTTAACGCAACTTTTCATTCTGGTTGTACAACAGATGGAGAGAAAAGCTTCCAGGGAGAAAATGGAAACAAAATTCACTCTCTTTTTTTTTTTTCTTCCAAACTCTAAGAAATAACCGACACAATGCTTAAGAACAACAACCCCCCAGGTCCTCAGCCCTGTCAACTAGCTTAAAGTGAAGGCCTTTTTTTTTTTTTCCATCCTTTATGAGGGTTAGAGGTGATGGAAGCTGAGAAGAACCCTCCCCAGTTCTAAATGGTTTCCTAAATGTTTTTCCATGATTTACGTAGCAAATAACTAAAACACACAAGGAAGCTGGTAACTTCTCATTTAATCTTTCCTGTAGGAGGACTAAAACGAAAGGCTGCCTGGAAGACTTCAGAGACCACTAAACTGCTTTCTATTGATTTTATACTAAGATACTTTATCACTCTTGTTGCTTTAAAAAGAAATGCAATCTATGCCAGGGTCTAAATAGACTTTCCTAGAAAAATCAGGCCCCACACGCCTACATGAACAGAGGTAGAGGATGTTTATCAGCTTTGGCAAATCAACTTTGTGGTGTTTTGGGTTTTTTTGTTTTGTTTTTTTCCAAGATGCATCTTTCCTGCTGGAGCGTCTCAGTCCTTGCAAGGCTTGTAACTGGAGTCTTACTTCCTGAGATTAAACTTTCTTGGATCTGGAATTCACCTGAAAATGCACATCTTTCATTCTCCTCCCTGTGCACCTGGGGAAACCGAGCCTCTGAGATATTGGGAACCTGCTTAAGTTCCCCAAGTGAGTGAGGGACAGAATCCTGACTCAAACCCAGCTCTCTGACCCCCAGTCGGAGGCTCTCAGAACCTCAAATTGGCATACATTTAAAACCTCATATATAAGTATCTTTTCCCCGTGGGGTCTTCCCCTAGGAGCCAATAGCTTGATCCTGATATGACCAAAGGAAAGGGTGTGAGGATGCTTTTTTTTTTTCATCTTAACCTTCTCAATACAGGCTACCTTTGACCTACTTCCTGTCTCTATTTGGAAGACCGTATCTCCTGTTTTAAGAAATTCAATTAATAGAAATCCTAACCTACAGAACAAGTACGTTGCAGAGATCTTTCATTTTTATAAAATGGTTCTGTATTAGGAAAGGCCTGGGTTCTACTCTTGGTGTTGCCGTTCACTGGTGACGTGACCAGGAAACACTCAGTGAATCACTTCTGGCCTGAGCGTTGGCATCTATTAGATGGAGGGGTCAGAATAAATCAGCTTTAAAAATCATTTAAACTGGAAGTAATTCACGAATTGATCACCTGAATACCGAACAAGTTTCCCTGAGAGTTTTTTTAAAATTTATTTTGAAATATTTCACATTTACAAAAAAAAAAAAAAAAAACCGTATAAAGAAGACTGCAATGAGCACCCACGAAGCCACTATGCATTTCATTATTTCACATGTTTGGGTCCCTAAACAACATACAATTCTATTTGCATATCTTGAATATAGAAGTGAAATAATATTGTATTTTTCCGTCTGTGACTTGCTTTTTAGCTTAATTAACTAACACTCTATTCTAGAAGCCATCCTTGATGGCACATGGGCTGCAGTTTCATTCCTTCACACTATTGTAGATTTTTTTCCACTGGGTGAACACACCGAGTTTACTTACATTCTCTTGTTGATTGAAACTAGGTGGCTTCTTACTTTTCACTATTCAAACACCCCTGCTATGAAAAGTTTTTCATTGTCTGCAGTGCACGTGTCAGAGTTCTCACGCCACTACATAGGAGTGGAATTGTTGGGTGTTAAGCTATTAGCTCCCTTTATATTCATGCGATCGATTGTCCCCGTCCCAAAACATGATCAATCTCTCCATTTAAATCTAATATTATGTCTTTGAATAATTTTGCAATTTTATCCATAACTGGCTTGCATACATATTACTTAATTTATTCCTGGATACTTTAATGTTTCTTTTACTATCATAAGTGGTTGCCCGTCTATGGGAATGCAATTAATTTTCGTATACCAATCTTTATAAGAGCCTACATGCTGATCTCACTTATTAATTCTAATAATTTTTCAGTAGAGTCTTTGATGTTTTCTGTGTAGATAATCATATTATCATATCATTTGAGTTTCTGTCTTTCTAATCCTTACACCTAGTGTCAGACAATGCTGGCCTCCTATCCAGGTCCATTCCCCCTTCTTTCTTGTTAGCAGAATCCAAAATTATTCCCTCAGCACTGTGCCCAGCTAAAAATACTCGACCATGAGACTTGCAGCTGGGAGAAGAGAGGTGCCTGACAAACCATTCTGGCCAGTGGAACATACATTTAAATCCTTGGAGGTGAAGGACTTTCTCAAATAGCAGACCAAGCGTTAAGAGGAAAAGGCTTCTGGGGCTCCCTCATTCACTGTGGTGCAGACAGGGCAATACCAGCCACAGGCTGCTTTGCATTCCTCTCTCATTGTGAGGTTTCCTGGACCACATGGCTAATGTAAATTTGAACCCCGAACTTATGAGCAGACAAACTGTTGTTAGTAATTCTCTGGGCAACTGTTTTTTGTTTGTTTGTTTGTTTCTGTGATTTGGTTTGGTTTTCGTCTGGAACAGAACACACCATGTACTTCCCATCTCATTTTGACAACAGGCAAAAACTCCCCCATGACCCATAACGCTGGAAGAATCCCAGGTGGGCAGTCATTTCAGTTTCATCTTCTCACCTGTGGCAGGTCCAAGACCTGTATCCTGTCTCCACTAAAAACAAGCCTCTTGGGCACCCAGACTGCCGTAGTCTCAGCCCCTGCTCACCACTCTGGTTTTTAGCTTCTTTATTTTTGGTCCTTGGAAATTTCCCTTCCTTTCTGCAAGCTCCATGAAGCATCTGAGAGGAGATCTGTTATATTTTGTCCAATATTTCTACATGTTTTCTCATGGAAGAATGGTCAGATTGAAAATGGCGGTCCCTTCTGCTATTAATTGAGTGTGTGCACACCTGTCACGGGGCACATCTATTACACAGCTGCAGCTACTCTCATTCGACTCGTGCTTACCTAAGGCCTGTCTGTGCCAAGCACGGCCGAGGACCTGGGATACTGGGTGAAATAGGCAAATCAGTTCTCTATCCTCCTGGGACTTATATTAAACGGGAAGACACACAATAAATAAGGAAAAAGATAAACAAGAAGACTTTAGAGAGAGATACATGCTAGGAAGAAAGTAGAATAGTAATGCAGAAGAAAATAGAATGGCAAACAACAGCCAAGGTAATTAAGCCATTTGACCTGAGGCTTGAGGTCCAGAAACAGGCCTGGTAGAGAGCTGCGTGTAAAGATCCCCGGTGGACAGATCAGCAGCTGCAAATACCCTGAGGCTGGGAAAATACTGGTATGTGTCTGCAAATCCAGATCAAAGTGGATCTAGTTCTTCATTTTCTGTTTTGTTTCTTCCTAGAGCCAACGGTGGGTACGACTTATTCTTCCTGCTTGAAGCGATATCTAATTTAGACTAGAGAAATTTTTGGACGTATTTTTTTTTTTTTAGAAGTTCACTAGCAGCAGCCAAAGCATGAACAGCCTGAGTTGCCTTCCGTTCATTTAAGATAACAAAGGGGAAGAGAGAATGTAATCCTCAGTAAATCCAGTTATCCAAACCCACAGACAGGGTGTTACCCAGTGGACAGCACAGGCAGTGGGGCTGCAGACGAGGTTCCATTGCTCCCCGCACGTCCTTCAGTCCAGATTCCATGATGACGGTGAAAGGGAGAGGGCTGCTGCTTTATCCATATTGAGCGGTTTTCCCTTTGGCCAAGTGGAGAAAAGCCTGGCTAAATGGGGCTGAGCTGGAGAGGACCTGAGAGAAGACGTACATATAGTTGGAGCTGGGTCCTGATGGAGGGCGAATGTTCAAGAGATGGGGAAAAGCAGAGGGTTTCCCACACGATGGGACAGCTTGGGCAGAGAGCAGGAATGGAGGTGGCACGTTGGGGGAACCAGGACGGCTGGACCCTTTGGCTCCACCGCTGATGAGCTCTGTAGCCTCAGGCAGCTCCCGTGTCCTTATCCTGTCACGATGGGATTTACTCCTGCTATTCCTGCGCCCCTTGGCAACCAACTTCTGCCCCATCACCAAACTGGTCAATTTCTTCTAGTAAGGGCATCATAGAAGGAACCCTCACAGACTATGCTGTTAGCATGAAATTAGATCATTACCATAAGGCTTGTGTCACGCACTGATTTCGAAATAAACCTTAGCCAGTATTTCTATCATGATATGTCCTGGATGTGGAAAAGGTTTGGTGGCAGGAAGCGAGGTTTCGGGCTGAGGAGATGGGTGGTCCCTCACTCGGATGGAGCATAGGAGCCATGTGAGGGGTTGGAGTCCTACCTTCGTGCTGGTTTGTGTGCGCTCTCTCCTAGTCCTGCTTATCCAGACACAAGACGCAGGATGAGACCGAAATGCCTCAGTGAGGCAGACCCCCCCGCCCCTCCGCCGCCTGAGGGGAGGTTTGCCCCTTCGCACGCCAGTTCTCTTGGACCCACCCCTCCCCGTCTTTCCTCCAGCCAGGATGCTGCCTCCCTCCATCTTTCCGGGAACACCTCTTTACCAGCGCCATCCTCTCCTCCGCCGAACCTCCATCCTTATAAAGCATTCCCTCCCACCCTTTCTGTGTTGTTCACACTTTTCTGCTCCCCAGAAATATTACTTTATCCAGCGAGTGTGCTGGTTGTAAATTGAAATGCAAATAGATAAGCATTAATCTAAACATCCATTTACATTAAATAGATTATGGATATAAAAATATAAGGCCCCATGCGTCTTGACTCCATCAACCCTGCTGCCCCTCGGTGATCGACTTGGTGACCGTCACCAAGTCAGTATTCGCCAAGCCCACACTGGCCCTCACATGTACACAGATCCCGCCTACACTTCTAACGATGGTGGGAGGCCACCGATCACAGCGAAAATGATTCGCCTTCTCCTCTCCCTTACCATGGGGAGCAATTACTGATGTGTCATTCTCCTTGTAAAACTCGGCACAGATCTCCAGAATGGGAGGCATCAAATTAAACCCCTGGAGAGGATTTGGGGCATCTGTATTTACGCCGCAAGGCTCGGCAGAAGTGTAATATTCTGTAAAGATGCTAAGCCATGCACAATTTGTGTGCACACGGTGCCTTGTACACAGGCACTCGATAAATATCTGTTGCCTGGTTGGTTACAAATAACAAAGCACCATTATAGCAATGGTGTAGTGTTATCTGCTACAACTGTTCATTCCTTTCTAGGTCAAGGCCTTCAATATGTTAACAATGGCCTGGGTTGAGATACCAGTGAGTCAGCGGTGGGGGAGTGAGACACAGTGATTCTCAGGTTGGCGGCATCTAAGCCGCCCAGCCTGGGCTTTGCGCTCCAATCCCAGCAGAAACAGCAAAGCCTGTCACTAGTGATGTTTAACCACAGGGTGGGTGGTTACAGAAGAAGGGCGGTGCAGGTGGGATCCAGCCAGGGCTGAGGGAGACAGTGAGTGGCTACCTGGTAACCCTTCTCATCCCTCCTTCGCCCCGTGAGCACAAAAGCAGCCTGGCACCATATTCTCTTCTCCGTTCATTGCCGTCAGAGAACATTAAAAAGAGTGCCCCCGCTCTCTTCCTCTTTTCTCTTTCTCTCTCTCCCTCTCTCTCTCTCTCTCTCTCTCCCCCCCCTCTCTCTCTCTGCCACCATTTGTCTGAGTGCCCTTGACCAAGATTTCTAGGACTCAAGAATTGGAATTATTCCTCTGCTGCCCCTAAAGTATAATTTACGCTTTCGAATATAAATGGTTTGGAATGATTTCAACCCAAGAGGCAGACAAGGGTTTCTCAAAGTTGGCACCATTTCTCCCTTGGCCACCATCCTCTGGCACCGTATTAACACATCACTTGGGCGGTTCCATTACAGAAGAATTGGGCTGGGCTGGCAGAGGCTTCCCTGGAGGTTGCAAGGCCCCGAGCGGAGAACCCACCAGGCGGGAGGGCTGGGAGCCACCTCCTGGGGCCCCAATCTCCACCCTCTGCACACACTGACTCCCCTTCCGGCCACTGGCTGCTCAGGTTTCCAACTACAAAGTGTGCCAACCTGAAGCCGCAACTTGGGGGTTGCCAGGGAAACCACTCTCATTGTTTTCTGGTGGAAACTGGCAGTTGGTGTGTAACAGCTGGGTCTGGGGCAACCAGGGGCATGTTTAAAGGGGTTTAATAAAAGCTGGAGGGGAACCCCAGAAACAACTCCATGTACCACTGGGCATGAGCGTGCCCAAGGAGGAGGCTGGACTCAGGATAGTTGGACAAGAGAGAGTAACAGCAATAGTAAAATACAGGTAAAGACAATTTCTGTTTATCAACTAATTTCCATGGGCCAAGCAGTGGTTATCCATTATAAATTACCTAACTTAATGCTCAGTTGGGGGTCGCCAGTTCACATAGTCCTGTGGCCAGTCTGGGCTGGTGTGACACAATAAGGCTGGTGGGGCTGGGGACGGTCTGGGGCACCTGCGCCCCTCAGAGAGGAAGGTAGGCTCAGCCCTCGGTGACTGCCCACAGGACCACAGTTTTTAAGCTGAGGGGACTGGGTTTTCCAAAAGAAGCTGGAAATACAGACTTTTATATATAATCTCTTCATTCTTTTTTTTTTTAACTGAAGTTTATTGGGGCGACAATGGTTAGTAAAGTTACCTAGGTTTCATGTGTACAGTTCTCTAATACATCATCTATATATCACGTTGTATGTTCACCACCCAGAGTCAGTTCTCCTTCCATCACCATACAGTTGACCCCAGTTACCCTCTTCTACAACCCCCCTGCTCCCTTACCCTCTGGTAACCACTAAACTGTGGTCTGTGTCTATGAGTTTTTGTTTCTTTATTTGTTTGTCTTGTTCCTTTGTTGTTTTCAGTTTTACATCCCACAGATCAGTGAAATCAAATGATTCTCGACTTTTCCTGTCTGACTTATTTCGCTTAGTATAATAATCTCAAGATCCATCCATGTTGTCGCAAATGGCACTATTTCATCTTTTCTTACTGCCGAATAGTATTCCATTGTGTATATATACCACATCTTCTTTATCCATTCATCCATCGAAGGACACTTTGGTAGTTTGCACGTCTTGGCCACCGTAAACAAAGCTGCAATGAACATTGGAGCACACTTGTCTTTATGGATAAATGTTTTCAGATTTTTTTGAGTAGATACCCAGGAGAGGGATTGCTGGGTCATATGGTAATTCTATTCGTAATTATTTGAGGAACCTCCACACTGCCTTCCATAGCGTCTGCACCAGTCTGCATTCCCACCGACAATGTGTGAGGGTTCCTTTTTCTCCACAGCCTCTCCAACTCTTGTTACTATGTGTCTTGTTGATGATAGCCATTCTGACTGGCCTGAGGTGATATCTCCTTGTGATATAATCTCCTAATTCTTCAAACCTAGTAACTAATCCATAACCATGTTCAACCCCATACAAGTGAAAGTCAGATGGGTGGGTCAGGGCCCGTCCTAAATCACCAATGCGTAACCTTGGCCTTAGAACTCTGTGAGGGAGAGGACACAACTTCCATTTCTCAGATGGGAAAATGCAGTCTCAAAGTGCTCCTGGGGCTGGTCCAGGGCCACACAATCAGTGACAGCACCGCTCGGTGCTCGGCAGATGAATTTATCTGGGCTGCAAGACTTCTCCTGCGCTTGGGGCTCCCAGGTGCCACAGGCGGGCACCACTGCCACTTGGAATGGTGAACAACTCTCATCCAAACAGCCTCTCACAACCACTGGACTAGACCAGAGACACGCAGGCTGGGACAGACATTGAACTCACCCAGCAGAGCTCTTTGATTACCAGTGCCTGGGCCTCCCCTCCAAGAATTCTGATTTGATTGTCTGGAGTAGGTCCCAGGCAGGGGTATTTCTGAGAAAGCGTCCCCCTGTGATTCTAATACAACCCTTTGTTAAAGTGCCAAACCAAGCTTCTGGGAACAAGAGAAGGTAGAAGATTAAGTAGGAGTAAGGGTGTTGGAACCAGAGAGACCTGGGTTTCAGTCCTGGTACGGCCCCCTCCTAGCTGAGGAAGCTTGGGGAAATCACTTCACTCTGAGGCTCAGTGTCCTCGTCTCCATAATGAGGATACTAGCAACCGCTCCACTGGAAGAATAAATGTGGTGACGTGTGGAAATGGAGCAGTACCTGGCATACAGTAGCCTTTGTTAAACGGCAGCTCTCAGCTAATACAGCCTCCAGCCATAGCCAGGCAAACACAGGAGCAAAGAGTAGTGAACCTGGGCGGAGTTTGGGGGGGCTTGAATTACACCCCCGTATCACCCAGGCACCTGCACCTAACGTCACTTCACAGCTGAGCCCGAGACAGCACTTGGGGCCCATACACAGAGGACTTTAGCTGCCGCTGGAGGGGAGGGGCTTCCCTGGGGAACGGCTCAGAATCTCACTTTTCATTTTCCTCTCCTTCAAACCAAAGCCAAGATCTGCAGGATAAGCTGACACACGTATGCGTCCCCTTTGAAACTTTCAAAAGCCAAGTCTCTTCCACCACCGTCATCCTCCAAACTCCTATAGTAGATATGATCTGAAGGCGACAAAGGCAATTTAGAGGAAAGCATCTTAGGGATATTAATCCGTTGCTCCAGGTCTCTAGAAAGATCTGCGTCGTGGAGTTCACATTTACATGAGCAGGAAATCTCCTAATAGTAGATTAAAACTGCTGTCTCTTGTCTAAATTGATTCATCTAGTAGAAAGCCCCTCCTGCTTTCCCAGGTCCTCTAACTAAGCCTCGGCTATGATAACATCACTATTAGCAGTCAGTTATTCCTCCATGCGCACTGAGTCACCAACCAACCCAGAACTGCGCAAACCAAAATGTTGCTTCTTTGAATATACCTAATGGGAAAGACCAGCACCCCCAACCCCAAGCCTGCTCCCGTGTGAGTTCCTTAGCTCGTTTTTAGGGGTTATATTTATTCCAAAGAGCAAGTTGTTAGTAGCTAAAGTTATAGCCATGGACGGAGGACCATCAAACACGTCTCCAAGAGTTCTGAGGTTGGGTCTCTGACCTGCTCTCATCACTGGTAAGTGCAATTGCACTGTGTCTTTACCCCAAGGATGGAAATCCCCTTTCAGATTAGCAATCCAATGGAACACAGAGCTCGCATAGCAAGTCTGCATTGCACCACGTTTCACACAAAGCAACCTGTGGTTGCTTTATCTGCACCAGTAGTCATGGCACCTACACCTTTGGGCAGGGGCACAGGGAACATAGACTTTCTGCAACACCAATGTAGAAGAAGAGGCAAAAAGGATTGTTTAGCAATCACTAGTGACAGTGATTTGCCATCGACACATTTGCCCAAAAAGATGTGAGATTTCCAACTCTTCTGCAATTGTGATTCCTCGGCACGTTTTTCTTGTTGTCGTTATTGTTGTTGTTTTTAATTTGGTGGGAAACGCCTCCACTCCTAATGCTGCTACAGGAAGTAGCTTTACTTTGGGAATTATACTGACTCTGCACTAAAGATGTTTGGGAAATGGACATATTTTCCGACATCCCTGGCGATCTAAATGCTGTGTTGGAAAGTTGGGGTTATAAGTCTTCGGTGGAGAAAAACAATAGTGATTCCCAGACATATTAGAGACATTTGTTCTATTTTATAGAGCTGGCTAGGAATAAAATGGCAGATAACTCAGCCACCAGATGACAGTCAGCTCCAAGTATGTCAAGGATGGTGTCTTGTTGGTTCCTTCTGAACCTGCAGGGCGTTACACCACATCAGACACACAGCAGGTGCTACATCAGTGTGTGCTGACCGTCTAGAGAACAGATCCCAGGGATTTGTGCAAAGCAATGCTGTGGGCAACGGGCTTGCCTCCTACTTCTGAGGCATTACGTCTACAGAGATTAAAAAGTGGCCTTGAAATGAAGATTTAGGTGGCCTGTGAACGATACATGTGCAAAAACAATTACATAAAAGAGCCACCTGTGTGCATGGCTTCCCAACTCTGCAGGCAAGGATGTCACATGGGGAACTTGAAACCAGCCGTGGTCGGAGAATTGACACCACGGGAATCGGCAAGACCACAAGTCACAGCTTTTCTGTGTGCGGAAGGGCAGTTGTTAAACATTTACAGCACAGCATTAATGCTCATGTACGTGAAAATTACAGTTGTTTTTTTTTTATATGGGGGCTCATAGAGGGGTGGAGCTAGATCTTTTAAACCTTCCTCCAATCAATGGAGTGCATTTTCCTCCTCTTTCTTTTCACTCTTATCCATGGAAAATCAAAAAAAAAAATTTCTCCATGATGGTTTTCTCATTTTATATTCTCTTTTCCCCGAAATGATAGTAGCTCGCTGCCCAATAAGCGACTTTGCGTGTAAGAATTCCTGTCTGCATCTTCCTCTTATAATTACCATGGCAAACAGCTGTTCTTGAGCCCCTTGCTCTCCTGTTGACCTGAGTGTCCCCATCTCTAGGAAGAGACGGTGAGATTAGACGAGCTTCTGTGGCCCATTTGTCTCTGACATTCTGATTCCTGGTTCCGGTAATAGATCCCCAGTTTTAAATATCCCTAAGGACCCTGGCATGGCTGAACTGGCTTGTCTTAAGCAACAGTTTGTCACCAATTCAGAAAGCAATAACTGGCAGACCATTTGGAAGCTGAAAGAATCCATTTTGTGTCCAAGAGTAGCAGGTGGGCATGGGAGTTTCTTAGGACTGCAAACATAGCAAAATAAAGATACAAACAAAATAGCTCCAATAAAAAAACAAAAAGAAAAGGAATCTGCCCTAAGACCAACAAAAATAGAAATGCCATGGGCATTTCTAAAGTAAAGTTGAAATTTTAGCAGAATGCACGAAGAAGATGATAGGTGAAAAAAAAAGTTAGTGTGACTCTTAAATTCACCTCAACCCCTGGTAACAGCATTCATTTTTAAACTAACAACATGGGACATCTCTATTGACCCCATTCATTCATTAAATCACTCTGTTTTCAACGATTCCTTTGTGTGCCCCAACTATCTAAGTGGGGACCAGTTAGAAGAAAAGTCATTGAAGTCACTACACCAAAGATCAAAAACTCAAGTGTCCCTGGGTACCAGATACATGACATCGATAAGTAAAATAGTCCAGGTATCAGAGAAGTTGGCATAAACACATTTTTCATATTATTTATAATAAATCATACATTTTATAAATGTATAAAGATAAATATATAGAGAATAGTCTTTAGCTTCATGAAGAAAATAACTGCTGCCATTTTTCTTGACAAATGTGATCATGTTAGCCTATATTTTTTAAAAGATTTTTATTAAAAATATAACTAACATACAATATTATATTAGTTTCAGGGGTACACCACAGTTATTCAACATTTATATACCTAAAGAAGTGTTCACCAAAGTCCAGCAACCATGTGACACCGTACCACGCTATCACAATATTATTGGCAATATTCCCCATGCTGTACATTACATCCCCATGACTTATTTGTTTTATACATGGAAATTTGGACCTCTTATTTCCCTTCCCCCTTTCCCCCTTTTTAAATTTATCAATTAGAGTTGACATTCAATATTATTTTATATTAATTTCAGGTGTACAGCACAGTGGTTAGACATTTATATAATTTAAGGAGTGATCCCCCTGACTAGTCTAGTACCCATCTGACGTTACACATAGTTATTACCATTGGATGGGTTGTGTGTGCCGTCCTGTTATAGTTGAGCCTTGATTGCTATTGGCATGTCGGTGGGTAGCATTGACCTTCAGGCTGATTGGCAGTGGGGTTTGGCCATGTCCACAGCTTATGGGTTGCTGTGCAGGGGGCTTAACACATGAAGTGGGATTCGCCCCAGTGGGCTCTGGTACCTGTTGAGACCACCCTTTGTGTGTGCCACTTATGGGGGTAGTTGGGTGGTGCTCTGCTGTGGTCTGAAGCCAACCTCCAAATATGTTGGTTCGGCGGCCTCTTGGGAGGGGCCCTTGTGTGGGCCCAAATTGCCCACTGCCTGTAACTGGCCAGAGACTACCTGGTAGGAGCTACAAAGCCATCTGCAGTTGCTGGCTGCCTGTGCTGGACCTAGAGGTGCGTGGTAGAGGCTTTGCTGTGAACTGAGTTCAACTGCCACCAGTACCTGGCCTGGGGTAACTGCAAAAAGCCAGGACACTCCCAGGCCTGCTGCCACCTGCTGGCTCCTTTAAAGTTCAGCTGCAGATAAAGCCTTGGGTGGTATGCAAGTTAGATGAGGCAAGGTCTCAGGGAGTCACTAGAGTGGGAAGAGTTGTGGTCACCAGGTTAATGTAGATTCTGGTTTGGTGCCAGTGCTGAGCCTGGAACTACTCAGCAGAAGCCTCAGAGCACACCGAGGGCAGTCACCGCCTGCCTGGGGTCCATGGACTCGGATAGTTTTCCAAGAAAGAGTGCAATGTGGGCAGGGCTGGAAGCTCACGAGAAAGTACCTCCGGCTGTGCTGAAGCTGGGTGGGGTGGGGTCCCAGCTGAGTCAGCAGGGCAGAGCAGTGGAGCTCACCAGGCCAATCAGATTTAGATTTGGCCTGTGGGGGGCGGGCTCAACAAGGCAAGATGGCGCCCGCCTGCCGGCTGCCCAGAAAGAGGACGCTTCACCAGGAAGATGCTGACTGTCCCCCAGTCTTCCCTCTGCAGCCACACTTCAGTCTGCCTCCACCCTCATATGTCTCCGATGCCCCCAGCGTCACCGTCCCTTCCCGGGAGCCCCAGGTGAGTGCCCGTGAGTGAGTTTGTACACGGGCCGTTTACGAGGACGTCTGGGTTTTCCACAGCATTCCGTCCCACCCAGATGGTCAGAATCCCCACTGTTTTTCGCAGCCAGATTTGGGGGGGCTCCTTTTCCCAACACCAGTGCTCCAGGTTGGGGAGCCTGCTATAGGGAGTTGGGGTACCTCGCTTCTCCGGGGAAACCTCCACAGCCAAGATATCCGTCCTGACTCTCAACTGCCACATGGAGATTTGGGGCCTGTACCACGTCTCCACCTCTGCTGCCAGTCTGGGCATGGCTTCTTCTTTACATTTTTAGTAGCTATAGGACTTATGTTCGGCTAGGCTTCAGATGGTTCTCCAGGTTGATTGTTCTAGAATTTAGTTGTAATTTTAATGTGTTCACAGAAGGACGCAGGCATAGTGTTCACCTACTCCACCATCTTGGATCTCTGCTATGTTGTGTTTTCCTACTTTTCATAAAGACAAGGTGTGGGAACAGTCCCAGAGAGCAGTTTCCAGGCTCTCGGCCTCACGTGGAAAGGTGTTGGCTCGGGTAGTAGATGGCCATCAGCTGTGACTAGTTGGCCATCAGCTGTAACCAGTTAGCCATTGGCCACTAATATAACTGCCGTGGCTAAGCTAGCAAGCTCGGATTGCACCTGGCAAGTGGGGTGGGATGGTTGGCAGAGAAGCGGATGGCGGATTGCGGCTAGCAAGTGGGGTTAGCAAGCATGAATGGAGGACTGCGGATCGTGTGGATCCTACTTCCTGTGTCTCGCCCAGCTGCCAGTGAGAATGGAGTGCAGGAAGACCCCTCATTGGGGTACTGGCAGATGTTTGCTTTTGTGTCTCGTCAGCCACCATCAAGAATATAGTGGTATGACTCCCCTATCCACGGCTCCATTGGTGTTCCTTTTTGGCCTCACCATACTCTGTGTCCATCCGCCGAGAACAGGAGCGGGACCAGAGCCCCGCATGACACAAGGATACAAAGAAATATTTTTCTACCATAATATAAATAAGACAAGCATGGTGATCCTTGTCATATAGTAGGGCCTTGGTGAGAACCATAAGGAAGAAGAGAGCTTTCCCAGCTAGAGAAGACAGCCATTACTCAGTACCAACTGACTGTGGCCATGAGGGGATAGGCCTAGTGTTAGCTGTGGCCTAGATCTTTCAAGTTTTCAGAGCATCCTGAGAGCCAAATAAAAGAAGTATATCTGTGTGTGTGTGTGTGTGTGTGTGTGTGTGTGTACATGTACATATATATCTACCCTATGTATAGGGTACAGTAGCCTGTTCCCCTACCCAGACCACCATTTTCAACCTCTGCCCTAGACTGTGAGCTCCATGAAGGTGGGGGGTGACCTCTTCTGTCTTACTAATGTTTGCATTCCCGGTCCCTGTCGATGATTCTGGCATTCAATAAATGGTTGGTGACCGGCTGACTCCAGAATAGAAAACCAGCAGGTGCATTAAACATAGAACGTGACCTTCATAAACCGCCGCTATTGGAAAAGCACGAACAACTTTGCACATTTAACTGGTGGTGGTGTGAGAGCCGCCAAACGCTGATGTAGAAGGCAGAAGTCTCCCCAGACCCTAGTGCTGCCCTTTTGATAACACACTAGCATAGGAAATGAAGAATACTTTCTGATTTTCAAGTTTTACAGCCATGTGTCAATAGAAAACAATGCCAGTCTCCCCTCAGGTAGCCTGGAGGAGGGTAATGGACCATGCTTTTATTATGTTCTGCATAAAAGGTCTAGCTGCTTTCTTTGAATGCGGAGGGCTTGTCACCATTTGTTTTCAGTAGTGATTCTCCATTAGGAGAAATGCCATTTTATCATCTTGTTACACTGGCGCCAAAATGAACCAACACCAGCAAAATTCAGAAGGTAAATAGACCAGCAGAGCACAGCCATGAGTGACAGTAATGGGTTTGCTTCACGAGTCACCCAACCTCCCAAGAGGCCGGTACACAGCATCCATCTTGTTTTTACTCTTTGTCACTCATCTTTCCCCAAGCTGCTTAGCAAGCATTAATGTTTGTTAAGAGATCCTAGGATGAGCCGTCCATTGTGATAAATACACATTGGGAACACTGATAGAATTTTTAAATGCTTTCTCAGCTGGGCTTCATTTAGTTTCCTTTCTTTTCAGACATGAAGCCACGCTCTGTTTCTGGGTCAGATATTTGGGAGAAAGTCACAAAGCCTCCCTCTTCAGCCTAAAAAGGTGTCATGTTCACACAGTAGCACGTGGGCTAGTTTGTGCGTGCAGGAGGAGCTGTC
Source organism: Rhinolophus ferrumequinum (assembly GCF_004115265.2). Taxonomy (NCBI): domain Eukaryota; kingdom Metazoa; phylum Chordata; class Mammalia; order Chiroptera; family Rhinolophidae; genus Rhinolophus; species Rhinolophus ferrumequinum. Next base: position 9,645,288 of record NC_046292.1, read on the forward strand.
TTCTGCCCGATGCTGGATCACGGGCCTCTTGACAAGTTCTGATGTACAGGTCTCTGTAGTCCAGCATCTAGCCTGGTGTGTGGTCCAGAGCAGGCTATCCAGGCTAAGGATCTTTTTTTGTTGCACAGAACAGAAATCCACTCAAACTAGCTCAAGATAAAAGTGGAGCTTATAAAAGGCATCCACAGTCTCATGGGGAGCAGGGACTCCGGACTCTCTTTTTCTTCTTACTTGGTTCTTCTCATCTTTCCTCTTCTCCTCCCACCTCCACTCTGCCTCCTCTGCTTTCTTATCTTGTCCATCGCCCAAAATGGTTGCTTCAGTTCCCACGAGATGTGATCCAAGGATACGTGACCTTTGAGCTCAAGTACCGGCTATTAACTGGAACTTCTTTTTGTAGCTCTTGATTCAAAAGGAATCTGATTTGTCCAAGCCAGTCCCTTGGGTTTCGTATTCCAATCAGCTGAACTGGGTCTGAAGGGAGAGTGGCAGGGATTCAGAATGGGTAGGACCGGGCCTTCTAGGGCTGGGGGTAGAAGAAGGAAGCGTATCTATGAAATAGGTATTTGATAGTAAATGCATGTTGAATCAGCTCACCAACTAGAGGACGTTTTCTCCTAACAAATGGAGGAAAAGAAATAACCAGTTGGAGACGAGCTGTTGGCATCCCCATCCCTGGAAAGGCAGGTCTCAGTGCATCCATCAGGACAGCCACGTTCTACCCTCAGAATAGGTGACACTGGAACCTCTGGGAAGCCTGTCTTCAAGCCACTGATGGTGCGATCCGGAGCAAGTGGTGCATTACCCTCAGAACTGCAGCTGTTCCATCTTTAAAATGAGAGCAGAACTATCTGCCTCACAGGCTAGTTGTGAGAATTGAAACAGGCCAGTAGCAGAAGATGCTATAAATTCCCAAGGCCACGGCCACAGCTTCCAATCCATTGCCATTGAGGGTTTTCAGAAAGCACACATTTATAGAGTTCAGACTCACCCTTTGGAGATGAAAACCTCCCAGGAAATAATACTGTGCAGCTATGGGAATTTAAGAACACACACACACACAAATCAAATTTGAGATCTGCTTGCAACTCCTTGTGCGACCTCAACAAAGTCACTCATGCTCTCCAGGCCTCTGTTTCTTCACAGACAATATGGGGAATTGGAAAGGAGCCAGTGATGTCCACCATTCCAAGAGCTACACTGATCCAGGGCAACGTTTTAATTGCTGGGCAGCAAAATTAGAAAAATAAGTCATTACAGTGAGTTTTCAGAGAGCTTGGTTTATTTGGTTCAAAGGACTGCGCTTTATTCTGAAGTTATGTCCTCCCTGCTCCTTTTGTATTAAATGGCCTTTCTTTACTGATGGTGAAGGTCATACTTTGTTTGTACCCTTCTAGTGTCCTCTCTTGATGAAATTAGAAGCTGGCATCCCCATGTCCATCCTCCCAGGTTATTTATTTTTGTTGGCTTGTGACATCCCAAAGTCTGACCATTAGTGACGAGACGTCCTCTGTAGTCCTTTTAAGCTGTCAGGATCTGATTCTAAGGAGGCATAAGAATATACAGACTTGAGAGCCAGACAACCTGGGTTCAAAGTCTGACCCCACTACTTAGAACAGTGACCTTGGGCAAGTTACTTGGCCTGTTTGTTCCTTGTCTCCGAAATGGGAATAATAGTAGTATCTACCAGACCAGGTTACTGAGAAGATTAAACGTGTTCAAAGATATACAGTGCTTGGACAGAGCCTGACACCAAGGAAGTGCTCACTGAGTTATGGTGACATGACATGGATACTAAGAAGGAGAAGTGGAAGAGAAGCAAGGGGGGAAAGGAAGGAGGAGAGAAAGAGAAGGAAGAGAAGAAAGAAGAGGGTAAGGGGGAAGGGAAGGGAAAGGGAAGGAGGCGGAGAGAGGAGGTTCTGTTTTGCGTTTGGTTCTCTCAGGTTGTTATTTCATAAAGGGTGACAGAAGCAAGGTAGCCAGGCTTCGTGTCATGTCAGAAAAGTCAGGAACAGGAAGGGCAGACAGTGCCGGAGGTAGTTCCAGCTCCTGGGATATTATTCTGGGATGATGTCCCTTCAGGAATATTAGTATGTGGCTGTCCATGCCAGGGTCCCTCCAGGAGCACAAACCCTCACTGCCTCAGCCTCTCTGTGTCCTGGCGCCCATGATGGAGTGAGTATATGCTTGTTTCCATCAGTGACATCAACTTTTCTGGGAAAAATGCTCCAACCATGTTGCCAATACAGTGGTGGCCGGCTCATGCATTGGCTGCCTTTGGGTCACATGTCCTTCACTGGGCCAATCAGCTTAGGCAGGGGCTTGGCCAAAGCCTTGAGCCATCTCAAAACTCCCAATGAAATGGGACTGCTCCAGTCCCATTGGGGACTCTGGGGAGCGCTCTGGGGTTTACCAGTAAGTTCCAACCAATCCAAGAGATGGAAGGGCCAGAAAAGCCATGTGAGGAGAGCGACAGAAGAGGCATAGGACGGAGATAAAAATGAAGGAAATGGGCGGCTTGTTTCTCAACACTGTCTTCATTGGCTGCTTTGGGGTCAGCTGCTCACATCTATGCCAATCACCTGTGTGCGTGCAGAGGGGCGGATCATGTGACCAGACACACGGACCAGTGACTGCAGGTTCCTTGCCAGAGAAGGTCAACCCAGGACCTAACAGTCATCGTTTCCCGGTATAGAAAGTTTCAAACAGCCCTTGAAATTCCTCCTTGTTGGGAAAAAAAGAAAAAAGAAAAAAGAAACAGTGGCTCCCCAAAGGGAAAGCCTTTGAAAAACCCAGGAGCCGGGGAGACTGATTGGCCCATCAAAGGCACAGAATTAATTACCGGATAAGCGGTGCCATCATCATCTTTTATTAGGTGAGTCTCCCCGCCTTCGGGGACATGGGACTGCCATTCTGTTTGATCGGCAAATAGATGGAAATCTTCCAGCTAATTTGGAGCTACGCATGCTACTAACTTCTAATTTGGAAAAGAGCGAATTAGTTGTGAGCAATTGCCTGGGAGTCAAAGCCTCTGAGACTAAATCTCCACCATGGGGAAGTGGCGGGAAACCCATCTAGAATATTTGGAGTGTGGAGGAGGGAGGCAGGAGAATATGTTGGCTTTGATTTTCTGGGTAACTGACACTAGTTCTAAAGCGGTAGACATTTTGCAACTTGACTCACACCTGGATGGATACATTGAACTGTATAGAGCTCAGCAAACTACGAGGCCAGTTCCGAAAGACCTGGGGTCTCTTCGAGGTAGGAATGCTTCCTGAGAGCCATCACAGAGGATTTCCATTGATGTCCAAAGCTGATCCCAAGTCCTCTGGTTCCATGGCCGATTTTTCTTCCATCAGGTTTTCAGGCTCTGAAATAGCTACAGACATTGAGTCAAATGTATTTCTGCCCAGTCTCATGAGTGCTGGAACAGTGTGTGGGTAATTTCAACCTACTTCTGCTGGCGTTTATTGTAGTTATACACCTACTAAGTGTAAGGAACACCCTGCGTTTATTTTCCAATCCCTGGCAGTAAATGTTTATTAGTAAGAAAACTTTAATTCTTCTCACATGAGGCTTCTCTCATAGCCTCTTTTTAAACTGCTGGTTTGAATAGTCAACATTTGTACCAAGCTGTCCTAAATCTATCATGGTGAACTCGTCCTCTTCCTGGATTTATCACGTTGGACGGCCCCACCCTGCCCCAATCCAAGAGCCGGGCTGACTTGCTTTTCATGTATCCCTCTTAAGTCCCTGAATTTTTTCCATGTGTACAAGTCTCTCTTGGAAAACCTAAAAATGGTATTTAGTAATACAAATATCAGATGCACATATTTAAAAGGTATACAACTTAGAAAGTGTTTTTTTTGTCTTTAAGTCAACTACCTTTCTCAGTCTGTTAAAAATCATCCCCTCTGGGAAGACTTCATAGCTGTCCCCTCGCCCGATTGAGCGGTTAAAAGCCCTCTCTTCTGTGCCCGCACAGCGCCTTCCCTCTACCATTGTACTTAAGATGCTGTGGCAGGCAGAACCCTAAGGTGGCCCCAAGATCTCCACCCCAGTGAAAACACCTATATAATCCCCTCCCTTAAGTCATGGCAAGACTTGTGAATATGTTGGAATTTCACTCATGTGGATAGGTGACATTACAGGGCAAAGGTAAAGGGATTGTTGAGGTGTAATGAAGGTCTCCTCATCAGGTGATTTTGAATTCATTAAAAGGGAAATGTCTTTGGGTGGGCCTGATCTAAGCAGGTGAGCCCTTCAAAAGAAGGTCCAGCCCTCACCTGAACAACGATTGGAAGCAGGAGAGATTCTCCTGCTGGTTCTGAAGAAGCAAACAGCTAGGACATGAACTGCCTATGGAGACGGCCCCGGGACAGGGGTCTGCAGGTAGTCTCTAGGGGGTGAGGGTCTCCATCCTACAACCATAAGGAGTTGTTGAATTCTGCTAACAACCACATGAGCATGGAAGACAAGCCCAGCTCCAGATGAGAACACAGCCCACCGGCATTTGTATTTCAGCCTTGTGATACCCTGAGCAGAAAGCTCAGCTGAGTGCCCAGACTTCTGATTCATAGGACTGAGATAATAAGCTGGTATTGTTTTAAGCCACTACGTTTCTGGAGCTTGTTTTTAGCAATAGAAAAGGAAAACAGACCCGAAGTGTCTCCCTGACTATACTCTATTCAGTTCAGCCACAAACTTTTATTGTGGACCTACTATGTCTCTGGCGTTACTATTAGCCTTGGGGAGACAGGTTACATGGTATCCAAGTGCTTCACGTTCAGCTGGCACACAGAGATCACTCAATGCATGTTTGCTGAATGAAGGAGTGGCAAACATGTCACAGAAAACCCACAAGTATTTACTCATGTCCTAGAGGAACTTCTGACAGCTGCCCAATTTTTCTTTCTAAAGCAAACCCCTTTAGAGGTGTGCATTTTTTTTTCTCGAATTCTTCTGACTATATCCAGGTCTAATGCACAAGTCTTCTGTCACCATAATAGATGGCACAGATGGGAAAAAGTATTTAGAAAATGAGTTAGATATTATATCATATAATTGTTTCAGAAGTCCCGCAGTACAGAAACTTAATTCATGCAAGTTTCCAAACTTGTTTAACCACAACCACCCCCTTTTTTATGGAAATACTCAGAAATAGCCATCATTACCGAGCTTGGGAAATTTTCTGTCTGAAATCACACACAAGTTACTGACACCTGGACTGTCCCATCAGTGAGAAGGGGACGGCCAGCCCTGGTAACTATAGTAACTATAGCCAGAGGGTTGGGACCAATTTGGAGGTGAATCCTCAAGTCAGTTTTTTCATTAAAACCAGGATGCTCCTCTCACGCTCCCCGTTCTCAGAGTCAGGCTCACACCCCTAGTTAACTGAGTTCCTTCATGCCTTGGCTTTTGTTTCGTTTTTCAACAGCGTTATTGGGTGTAATTTACATACCATAAAGGTCACCCATTTTAAGTGCGCAATTCAGTTATATTTAGTATATTTACAGAGTTGTGCAGTCATCACGATCTGATTTCAGAACATTGCCCTCACCCCAAAAGCAACCTCATACCTATTTACCTCCGGTTCCCAACGCCGGCCGCAGGCAACCACTGATCTACTTCCTGTCTCTCTGGTTTTACCTATTCTGGGCATTTCATATAGAAGACTAGTACAGCAGGTGTTCTTTTGTGTCCGGCTTCTTTCACTGAGCATAATGTTTTAGAGGTTATTCAAGTTGTAGCATGTATCGGTACTTTGTTTCTTTTTATTACTGAATAGTAACCCATTGTGTGGATAGACCACATTTTATTTATTAATTCATCAGCTGATGGACATTTGGGTTGTTTCCACTTTCTGGCTATTAATAATAATGCTGCTATGAACATTCACATATAAGTTTTGTGTCAACACATGTTTTCATTTCTCCTGGCTAGATACCTACTAGTGGAATTGCTGGGTCATATGGCCACTCTATGGGTAACATCTCGAGAAATTGCTGGTTTGCAAAGGACCTGTACCATCTTACATTGCAACAGCAGTGTAAGAAGGTTCTAGTGTCCCCAGGATACCTCTGTTTTAATGACCAGCTGCCCTGGATGTCACAGCTCCTTACTCCTGAGCCCTGAATCCTTGCCCACCTGCCTGGACTCCTCAACCCCAGCCTCTCCCTGTCCTCTCTAAACTTGAAGCTTGAACTTCTAACCAACTTCTGACGTACAAACTAGTTTTCTAAGCCCTGACCTCCACTGACTGACCTCCCCTAGCCCCAATTCTACTGGCATCCGTGCATGACAGAAATCCTTCCCTCTACTTCAATCTTTTTTCTTGGATTTGTTTTTTTAAAACAAGACCAAATATAACCTTGCAAAAACATACACAGAATTCAAAACTAAGAACTGTGAGCACAATCAATTTTTCAGAATGTTTTTTTTTCTTTTAACTACTATTGAGGAATAAAATTTGGTCGAGGGTTAAAAGACTTCGTATAATACTGCCTTCCTATTACAATTGCACCAAAGAGAACGGAACTAGTTATTATTGCCCGTAATTGCTCGCCTTTCTCATGTATTGAATCCCTGTCCTCTGTGCACTGAATTCACGCTGCAAAAATTGCCAAGTACTTTTAAACTTCTGTTTTTGCTTTGGCCTAATTCAGTAAAATGGGCTCTTTGGGAGGTTAATCTCTTGGCAAAGCTGGTTTGAATGCCCCCTCTGAGATCAATGGCTACGTGCACCTATGCTATGTGAACCTGGCCAGGAGTTTTACGGCAAATTGGTGGGAGGCTAAGGAAACCAGCCGGAGAGCAGAGAACTCCCCACCCCTAGAGGTAGTCATTTTTTGTGCAATCATTTGTGCTGCTTGAATTGGGACCACTATTGGCTGTGAGAATCCAGGCCAGGGCGAACGGCAGTACCTCCCCTCCACAGGATCCCACGGAGATTTGCCCTTAACCAAATGACCCATCCCTCTCGTTGGGCTGGTGACTGGAGCTAAGCAATGAGGACATCAGAGGAGAGGCAGGTCTTCATTCAGTTGGCACCGAGAGCACGTCAACAGTAAATGCTAAGTAACTACTCCATCTGGAATGGAACCAAGAGCCTCGGCCACTCCTGCTCAAAAGGCTTAGAGGGCCGTGATTCTGATTTCCTGGAGACCTCTGGGGACGCCTCAGGGGGAAGAGGACCCAGCCAGTGCTGTGCTATGGGAAGGCCGCCCCTGCAGCTTCCAGGAAGGTGCCTCTTACATCATCCCACTGCCTCTCTGTGCCCAGCCCTTATGAAGCAAGCCAGGTCCGTTTTATCATTTAAGGGGTGGGTGGGACACTTTTGAATGACTCAGTAGGTAACATTTTATATTCAAACATGGCATTACAGGTTATTTCAAAGGCTGCCAGTGGCACATTACGGGCTTCCTCTTTCTCAATGCAGATTAGGGATGTGTCGGACAAAGGCTGTGCATTCAGTGGCCAGCCCTCAGACTAAGGGACCTCCGGAGGTGCTGGCACCAGGTCAGAACTAGTTCAGGAAGAGGAGAAAGGGCTGTACAATCCTGGCTTCTGGAACTTTCCTGCGTGAAAAAGGCCCCAGGCTTCAAAAGGTTTTCTTTTCTATCCAGTCTCCCAGGAGGGGACCCTCCGTAATGCCGTCCTCTCCCCAAACCTCTGGTCTCTAGGACTTTGGGCTCTGAGCACAGGCCTGGGAAGTGGAAACGTAAAGCTTTCCAACGCAGGTGGCCTTCTGGCTTCTTGTTTCCTAGGCCAGCAGCTCTATCACTGGGGCTTATGCAAGTGCTGTCACAAAGCCATGGCCCAAGACCGGGCAGGGCACGGGAGGACTTTAAGCAGCACGGGTGCAATTGCATTCAGGACTTCCTCGGTCCAGCGGAGTGTCCCGTGCTGGAAAGAGAAACGGGAAGAACTGCAGAAACCAAGGGTGGCGAGACTCAAGAATGAAGGATCCCAGCTTGGACTCCTTACTTATGTCAGCGTCTGCACTTACTGCAGGAAGCATTTATGGAAGCATTAAGTGCTTGCTGTATACCTAGTCCTCTTCTGGGCATTGCTGAGTGGAAGTGACCCCGCCTTCAGCAAGCTACTGTCCCACCTGTAGAAACCCTTGGGAAACAACGGTGTAGCAGAACAGAAAAGGTAACAGACGGCTCGAGTGCTGTCAGCTCAGATGGATGGGGGAGAGGGTGGAAGTCCTATTTCATGCATGACAAGCAGTACACTTCTGATCCATTAAGGTCCTCTCTCTGCAGGGTCAGAAAACCCAATTCTCCGGGACTGCCCAGAGCCTCCCACACTCTCTGCCTTTGAGCCCCTGTGTGTACTTAGGGAAATTTAGCTGAACTATTTCAAATAACGCAGACGGCGCTCATCAAAAAGAAATGAAAGCTTTGGAAAAAGCCATTTTCAGGAATCGACTTGAGGCTTTCTCATAACCCTGTTTGCTGCAAACTGGATGCATTAGAAACACAGTTAAACCCAAACTAAATAAATACCGTTCAGAACTCAAAGCAAGGAAAGTTCAAGTATAAACCTAACATTGCCACATTCTCTATGTAAAGTTTTGTTTTGTTTTTTTCACTTGAGTTGGCCAGCGTAATTTACTCCTAGGACTGCCAGTCTGGGGGACGGGGAAAGAAGGAGAACTTCAGGTACCTGCAACTAGTACTTGAAACAGGAAACATCTTAACTAAGAGAAAATGTATTCATTAAGGTAATTATATCATCAATGCCAGAGGTGGCTCAGAGCTCTGATTCCTTCTATCTCGGTCCTACCATTCCTGTTGGTCTTGTTGATTTGCCTCTAAACACGTATGCTGTTATTCCTGTAGCCATAATTTCATGACCTACAGTTTTCAATTAATAACTTTAAGTGTGCATCTCAAAAACTCCCAAGAGACTCTGGAAAGTTTCTTATCTGGGAAAAATCAAGGTGGAGGCCGAACAGATGGGACCAACTAGCTGGGTGGCTTTAGGAAAGTGCATTGCCCCCTCCAGCCTTAGTTTCCGCATGGACAGCACGAGGAAGCTCCAATTCACGATGTCTCCCAGAACGTCACCAACAGCCATGACATAAAGTTCTCTTTCTTACAAATCCAGACAAGTTATCTCTGTCCACACAGACCTTTGCCTTCATTCATTCAACCATTGTTCACTGGGCGCCTGCCGTGGACCAGGCTGGATGCTTAGGCACTGAGGGTGCGGCGTTGAGGGTGGACTCCGTCCTGAGCTTTCAGTCCAGTAAAGGAAGCCAACAGTTACAGAATAAAGGAGGAAGGGCCGTGACGGAAAGGTTTCTGGAATGCTCCGAGAGGACAGGGCAGGGACTTTCTCTGTTCCACCAAAGCTTTAGAAAGAAACTGGCTCTGAGTACATGAAATGGGGGGGGAAGAGAGGTGGGAGAGAAGGAGTAGGAGGTATCCAGGTGAGGGGCTCAAGCAGAGCAAAGAGCAGGTGGAAAGCTGCAGGCCTGTAAGTGCATGGCACAGCTGAGCGTCGGGAAGGCAGGGAGAGACAAAGGCTGGATTCAGATGTGCCCTTTATGCCACAAGGAGTGTGGGGTTATTCCTAAGATAGTGACAATCTACTGAAGGGGTTAAGCAAAGAGGAAATACTGAGTGAAGCCCACTCTGGCAGCAAGGTGGAATTTCTATGGGTTTGGGGGGGAGGAGCAAGACTGGACGAGGTGGTCAGGGAACCAGTGAGGCGGCTATTGCCGTAATCTAGGTGACAAGTAACCAGTACCTGAAGTACATCAATGGCAGTCGTCAAATGGAGGAGGGGGCCGAGCTGAAAGATACTCAGGAGGTAGAATCTGAAAGAGCTAGTAATACATCTGATTGTTCTCCTACCCCGTGGATAGAGTTTCTCAAGCCACTGAATAACACTGCTAGACTGGTGTCCGTTGGCGTCTGTCTGCTGACCTGCAAGCTTGTGAGGTGAAAGGAATCAAGTCTGTGACTTTCGCATCTGCCCTTGTATCTCTAGTGCCTGGCGCATCAGTGGATGCAAACTCATCCCCTTCGAGGAACGTGCGTGTGTGTGGTGGGTGGGTAGGCATTTCTCTTTCCAAATATGAGGCTGATTCAAGTCTGACAGTTCAGAATTCTGGCCTGAGGCAGCAGGGTTAGCAGTGGTAGGACAAAGAGCCCACGACTTGGGGGTGAGGGATGAACATGGGCCCCTTCCCTTCTCAGATGAGCTGTGTGACTTGACTACATGCCTTAACCTCTCCCAGCCTTAGTTTCCTCCTCGGTAAAATGAAGATGATATCAGTGTTGGACCTCACAGATTGTGGTGAGAACTAAACGACGTTAAACCATGACAAGAAGCTCACGGGTACACGCATTGAGGATGGATGAGTGGACCAACGAAAGGAACATTCTGTAGAGGATAGATGGATCAGGTCATGCTCTTTTCCAGACCAATCTTAACCCCGGGTGGTGGGCATCTGTGTAATAAATTAATTAGTCTGGAAACTTAAAAAGCCACCTGGTCTTGGTTTCTTTGAAAGTCTTGTGTCCTGCTGCCATTGAATGCTGAAGATGTAAAGTTCTTTTTTTAGGTTCTGTCTAGACACCTCTCTAAATGGGAACTTTATGCTAATCTGCAGGTGTTGCTTATAACAGGTTATTTCTAAATAGTAGCTGGTACATTACCAAAAAAAAAAAAAAGAAATAAAAAACAATCCGAGAGCAAATAATAACTTCTTGAGGCCAAGGTCTCCACAGGGGACCCCCCAGTCATTTGTCCACTCCTCCTGTACCCCCTGGTCCCTGCCTATCCCCGACCCAATTACTGGCAAATCAAATAGTCATGGTGGGTGTAATTAATTAAATGCATTTTTTCCTAATTAACTTAAGAACTGGTAAATAGGGCCTCCTCTTGGTAGTTTGAAGATGCAGCCACTGGTGCTGATTAAAAATGTGAAGCGGATCTGGCTGGAAACTAGCCCGTAATGGATGGATGGGAGCACTTTCCCAACGTTTCTCTTAAGGTTTGGCAAATCGTATCCTACTGATACTGCTCACCCCCTTTAATCAGCAAGTATAAAATTCATCTGAGAACATGAAATATATCTGACACTGGCATACATCAAACCCCAACCTGAACATTCAAAACAAATTGTATCGAGATTTTGTCACCCTCATTGATTTCTGCTTTTCAAGCTGGTTTCTGGAGCAGCCACATAAAAGTTAAATACAAGCTATCTATGGGCTCATTGGATCGCGGTAATTCATTAAGCCAACAGTGGCTTTCATAAATCTGAGCATAAAGATTGCTTCCACAGACACCCTCCGCTTGGACATGTACTGCTAGTCAAAGAGGTGGCAAAACGAATCTAGTTGGCACCTGTGGGAGGGGGGGGTGAAGTAGCTTTGGAGGATTGCTGAGGGCTGACTCCCACGGGTGGCATTGTGTGTCAACGGGACATCAGATCACTGGGGACATGAGAACCCCTGCAGCACCAGCTCCTCAGCAGCTAGCGTCACGTGCGCGCGCGCGGGCAGTGCTGGCAGCGGTTCTGTGAACAACGCTGGTGTTAGTCTTCAATGTGAACCCACTGACTGAGGTACTGATTTCCCACAATGTGGTCGCTTCCCAGTGACGGTGACGATCCTTGGGTTCTTGACAGTTTACAAAGCATTTTCCCATCCAGTGACTTCTTTCGTCCCATAATCCTGGGAGGGACGGGGCCAAATTATTATTATCCCCATTTTACAGATGAGAAAACTAAGGTGTGGGAAGCACAGTGATTTGCCTGGGGTCCCACAGCTGGCAGAGCTGGGACCCACAGCCCAACTGTCACAAGCCCAAGCTCTGGGTTAAACCCCACCCCTCTGATACACTAGCTCCGTGTCCATGGGCACGTTATTCATCCTTTTAAAACCTCCGTTTTCTCAACGGTAAAGTGGAGATAATAAGAATAGGGACCTCTCCTACTTGGGAGATGTAATGAGCTCCTACAGACCCGATGCATAATGAGCATTTAATACATGTTTGCTGTTATCCATGGAGAATATCAGATTGTATCAAAAACAAAAACAAATTGGACAATGCCTGGAAAGTAACTAAGGGAACTTTGAAGTTCCATTTCACATGGGTAGAGGAGAACCTTGCCTCTGTAGTACATTAGCCTGCTCCAACCGTGAAGCACTCTCCCTGTTGGCATATGTTAAAAGAAGCCCATGATATTTCAGTCCCTGTCAGCTGTGAGTCATTATTGTAAACAGCGGTGCAATGAGGAAATGAGAAAAGAATTTAAATACATCAACTGGCAGAATTTTTAGGGAAAGTGATACACAAGGAGATAAAGAGCAATCAGAAAATTTCACGTAAACCCTTGTCATCTCAAAGGTCATCTACTTAGGAGTCTACAAGTGGAAATACATCTTTTAAAATTCTGGGTGATTATTTCATTGAAAAGGAAAGAATTTAAATGAAATCAAGTCATAGGAGCTGAGTAGATTTATGTCAACTGCTACAACAAAAACAACAATAAAAAAGACATGTTTCATTGGGGAAAATTGGTCCATTCATATCCAAGTGAAAATTTAGGATGGAATAGTAAATTAGGATTTGGTTCAGCACCTTAAAATACGTTGATGTAAATGTGCATGATGAATTTATTTTTAAAAATCAGCTTCCTGTGATGTCCTTCATTCTATTTAGGAAAGAGGAGAGTTTCATATCCATTAATTTAGCTGAACTTCACAATGACCCTCGAAGGCAAGTATTATCATTCTCACTTTATAGGAGAGTATAATATATACTTATTGAGGGCAGGGACCAAGACTTTTTGTCTTTTTCCTTTTTATCCCCAGTGCCTGACTAATAAAAATGGAAGCTGGATGTTATAGCACAACCTCCTAACTATTGTGCTTAAGACATCAATCTTTTTCTAGCATGAAGCACCGAACAGAAGTTTAGATTTCAGCTTTACTACTGGTTGTCCTGGAGTTCAGTCCCCAGCTGTGCCACTTAGCGGATGATGTGACCTTCAGAATTTCTTTTCTAGGAACCTCAGCCTGTAACAACGTGAATAATATCTACTTCATGGAGTTGTTCTCATAATTACATTTTGAGATGATCAAAAGAGAGGAGAAATGTAAAGCACTCAGTATGATCGCTGACACATATTAATGCTCTGAAATTGTAGTTTTTCACTGTCTCATGAGTATACTCAGAAATGCTAGGATAAGCATACGATTTGGCCACTGCTGACTTTTTTCTTTTTTTTTTTGAAGCATGGCTTTATCATCTGATTCAAAATTAACGGCAACTGAATGGCTGGTGTATTGCCGGTTGAGAAGCAGAACCCAGGGGTCGCACATGGCAGCCAGACAGGAATGAATAGCACTCCTATGGGAAGCCTTTCCTTTAATTTCATGCAAAGGCTGATATTAATAGCAGCGGGAGAGCCAGTGTGAGGCTGTGTGCTACCTTTCATACAGGGTCCATTCACTTTATTATTTTCTAGGACATCACATAGACCTTTTGCCACAGGGGGGGTGGGGGGTGGAAATTCGCTCATATAATTTCCAAGTAACAGATAATTAGTACTGATCGTGAGTCATAGCTACAGAACCCCACATCGTTTTTATGGCATACTGTTAGGATATTTGCAAATTCGCTGGCTGTCTCGGGGACTTTCAGGGTATTAAATTGTGTGGTAGTCAGCTCCGTGTTCACCACCACTGGCGAATGTGTCTTTAAAACATATGAAGAGCATAGCCGTGCATAATAAAGAATTGTGCGACCGATATTAATAGATGTGGGGGTTTAGGGATAAATGACTGGTGGCTGTGAGTTGGGCATGTTGTGTAGCAGGTAAAGGATTAGGGAAAAGGGACTAACATTTAATTAGCATCTGCTATGCACTAGGATATAAACTCGGTGCTTTCTCTATGTCAACCCACCATATGCTCCCTACCGCCCTGTGAAACCCCTCGTCGGGGCCACCGGTGTCCCCACTGGCAGGTTCTTGGTCTTACTCAGCCTATCAGAAGGCTTTCACGAGACCTCCTTTAAACACTTTCAGGGTATCACAACTTCCCCCCTCCGATTTCTCTCACTGCTCCTCCTTCGTCTCTTTTGTTTGTTTCAAATGTTGGAGGGACCCCAGGCCTCAGTCCTTGGGCCTTTTCCTCCCCATCGGCTTACATTTGTCAGGATGTCTCATCCAGTCCGATGCCTCTGAATTACAGCTAGATGCTGAGAACTTCCAAATTCATCGTCTCAGCTCAAATCTGCCGCCTGCACTCCAAACTCATGCATCCTGCTCTCCACTTGACCTCTCCCCTTAGATGCCTACTGTGCACCTCAAAATTAGCATACACCCTGGCCCCAAAGCTGCTCCTCGCACAGCCTTCCCCAGTCAGTAAAAGAATTGTTCGTTCTTCTACTTGCTTCATTACAAAGCGTTCACGTCACCCTTGGTGCCTCCCTCTCACACGTGCTACACCCAGCTAGCTGTCAGAAAACCCCGGGTTTCTACCTACCATCAACATGTCTCTAGAACCCTCCCACCTCTCTATGCTCTACCCCTCTCCCCTGCTAGCCCCACCCTCTTGCAAGTCACCATGGTAACGCGTTGGACATAAATGGTCAGTGGCCTCCACTCTTATCCCCCTAGAATCTCTCCACACAGTAGCCAGGGGAACCTTTTAAAGCGTACATCACCTCATGTCACTTCTTCGCTCAAAACTATTCAGTGGGTCCCATCTCACTCAGAATAAGAACCAAAGTTCTTGTCAGTCCTTAACTGTTTCCTCAGATAAGCCAGAGACTCTGGTACCTCGGGGCCTTTGTACTGTGTGCTTATCTGTCTCGGCCACTAGACTGTGTGCCCTGTAAGGCAGGGACTGAGTCCGCTGCATCCGGGTACCTCCAGCAGGTAACCACCCCGTGTAACACAGGAGCAAACAGTGAGAAGCACTCTCTCTCTGCCCAGTGCACTTTTAACGCCTCGCGGCTCATCAGCTTCTTAATTTTCACAACAACCCTATGAGGTAGAAACTATCAATATTACTATTTGATAGGTGAGAAAAGCCAGATGTCTTTTCCAAGGTCATGACCCCATAGAGGTAGACCAGGGATTTGACCCCAGCCTATCTGGCTCCAGAGGCAAGTCTGTGCTCTTAGCTAGTACCCTATCCTGCCTCTTGTAAGGGTGCCCTTGGCAGATAGGTGGTGGACAGATGAATGAATGAATGAATGAATGAATGAATGAATGAATGAATGAATGAATAAGTGAGGGATAACAACGATTGTAACTGGCGCACTCGAGCACTCCCTGTGTTTTCAGGACACCTTAGATTAGGTTCTCTGCACACAAACGGGTCTCTGGGCGTGCTCTAGGGAGATACTCAGGTGAGGGAATGAGGAAGTCTGGATTGGGCCGAGGGAAAAGCTGGCAGGCCGTGCGCTTTGCCCCTGACGCCTAGAGGGAGCTCCGGAGCTGGGGTGGCCCTTCAGAGTGGAAGCAGAGAGGCTGGGCGTTTGTCTCCAAGACACTGGCCAAGGGCTGGTCCCTGGGGGCGGCACATCCTTGGGGGAGGTGGCCCCTGCAGCAGAGGGCAATTGCTGGTGTGGGGGCAGCGGGAGCCTTCAGTAGCTGATATTCCTATCCCTTGGCAGGTGAGGGCCTGGGGGGAACACTAACATATCCGAGACAGACTGAGGACTTTGCACGACATCTCATTTAATCCTCAGCCCCATCCTATGACGAGTTACCATGTTTCGCTGAAAAGAAGACCGGGTCTCATATTAATTTTTGCTCCAAAAGATGCCATTAGGGCCTACGTTCAGGGGATGTCATCCTGAAAAATCATGCTAGGGCTTATTTTCCAGTTAGGTCTTATTTTCGGGGAAACACGGTATGCATTTGTTATCCCCACTTTATAAGAGAACAAACTGGAGCTTGGAGAAGTTAAGCAACTTGCCTAAAGCTAATCCCCTGGGAAGGCGACGCCGGGATTCAAGCCCAGGGTCTGACCACACACCTGAGTGAGCGGCTGGGGCATCGTCCCTCAGCTGCCACCCAGGCCCCTACTCGTCTTCTTATTGTTGGGCAGTGGCGTGGTGGACGTGGACGTGGACATCCGTCACCTGGGGCTGCCCAGTGTCCCGTCTCCTTCTGCTGCGTCACTCTCTCTCCCATGGCACATGATCCTTCCCACTCCTTGCACCTCTGCTGGGGCCTCCACGCTGATTCCCAAAGGCCGCCAGGATGGGCACACACAGGCCTGGACAAAGTGGCACCGTGCCCTGGCCCAGGGTAGACCTCTTCCCTGGGAGCAACGGGAGGGAGAAGCTTTGCCTCTGAGGCAGCTGAAGGAGGATGATGGAAGTCCAGAGCGGCCGGCCTCGTCCGCCAGCCTGCTCTGCGAGGGACCAGCCAGCTGCATCGGAGAGAGAATGAGGTCAGTACACTGAGAGGAGCAAGCAAGAGACACCTGAGGGCACTGCTTGCGCTCCTGGAATGGCCCAGGGCACATCTACCTCTAGACTTCCCAGTTTTGTGAGCCAGTCAGTTCCCCGTTGGAATCTTAGCTCGTGCACCGTGGTTCTCTGCCTCGCAGATGAGATTGACACCTGTAATTCAAGGTGCTGATCTCAGTAACGTATTAGTCAGTTGGCTGAGTCGCAGCCTCAGAATCGCAGGGGCTTACAACAAGATTCATTTTTCTCATGTATGGATCTGCACGTTGGTGGGGGTGTGGCCAGGGTTTGCCTGGATTTTACTCCAGGCTGCAGGTCTGGTTCTCGTTTGCTCCACGCATCTTCAGTTTGAGGCCGGGACTAATGAGGCCATTACCTGGGGCATGTTCTCGGGGAGGATCATGGGAGTCTCAGAGGCCAAGCCGAGCTGTGTGAGCACGAAGGCCTTTGCTTGCTGCAAGTTCACTGACATTCCAGTGGCCAATGTAAGTCACGTGGCCAAGCTTAATATCAGTGGGGCAGGGGAAGGTTCTCTGCCTACACTAGCGAGAGGTGCTGAAAAGTCACAAGGCAAAGGGCAGGACGGGACGATACCATTACCGGAAGGGTGTAAGGAACGAGGAATAATCCAATCCACCGAAAACAGGCGCGGAGAATGGGGCACTAAGCGATTCCGGACGCAGCAGCACATCCCACCCAACTGCCATGTCAGCTAAGGTGTCACGTCACCCATGTCCCCAAGGGAAGACCGGCTTCTGCTGACTGTTAGAATTGCAGCAGAGTCAGCTGAACCCCAACACCTTCTCAGAGCTGCACACACACACACCGTCTCCAGGCAACAGCTCTGTGTGCAGGGGTGAGGGGAGATGGGGAGACGCTGTAGGAAATGTTTAGTTGCTTTTTGTTTTAAGTTGTTGGAATAACCTGAGATTTTAATAGTTTGCATATGAATTTCTGGAAGAATCGATTGCCAAGTTTGCTATCATTTTCAAGAAAAAGAAGTATAAGATCCAGGGGATGTTTCATAATAGAGGTTTTTACCTCATCTTGAGTTTGGGAGCTTTTCATAACAGAGCGATCAGAAATTAGAGCTAGTTTATTTTGGGGATGTGTCCCGCAGATGGATAGATCAAATGTCACAGTTTCATGCAGTGCAACAAGTGTTTACCAAACATCTCCCGTGGCCATATGCTCACTTATAAAAACATAAACAAATGGCAATAATAATAATAATAATAATAATAGTAAAGATTGCTACTACGTGTCTGGGTCATCTGGGCAAGTCAAATGATCTTCCAGGCTCAGTTTCTTCATCAGTCAAGAAAGCATGTTTGACCTATGAACTCTGAAGTCCCTTCTAGATCTAAAATTGTGAAGCCCCCAGACTGGGTGATGCTTGGTCTCCCTTGGTGATAATTACAATTACAGAGGTGTGCCTAAAAGAAATGAGACCTGCTAAAGCTCCGAGCATCATAGGACTGAATGGGGATGTTCAAGTTGCTCTCCATGGTCAAGCTCAGAATTCCTGGAGTGGACTGACGGTTCCTTGTTCCCCTTCCCCCAACCTGCCCAGAGAAAGGTTTATTGTTCCATTGCCATTCTTAGTTCAGGTGTGTATATAAATCCCATTTTTACTACCCTTTTCTCTTCAATAGTACAAATGGCAAGTTTGAGTGTAAGGAAGTGATAACAAAATAGTTTTAAAGTGGAGTCTACTGGCATCCCATTGACCCAAGTGCAGCCTTGCCACTTGTTAGTTGTATGACTTTGGGTGAGTGACTTAATCTCCCTGAGCCTCAGTTTTCTTATCTGTAAAGTGGGGATAATAATAAAAGCTTCTTACAGGGTTGTTGTAAGGGGTGTAAGTTAAGTACTTAGCACTGTGTTTGATGAAAGAGCACACTGCAACTGTTATTATAATTATCATAGCACCCCTTGCATGCACACTTCCAGGCAAAACTAGATTCTGAATCTGCCAGCTCATTTCGCCTCTTCCTGGAAAGTCTAGAAAATTTTGAAAAAGAGCAACTTTATACCATCATTCAAATTTAATAAAACATGTCAAATAATTTCATTCGGTGTTCTTCATGTAAAAGGTTACATAGGTTTGTAAAAGTATGTGTGGCTTCGCACTAAAAAAATAATAACAGAAAGGTCTTTTAAAAAAGACCAGAACCTAGTTCCCCCATAACAGTCCTGAGTTAAGGTAAAATTCTAACTGGTGATAATACACGTGATCACTTCCTGCTTGGTTTCCAAGGGAAACTGACACACTGAGTGCTAGGGCTCGCTTCTCTGAGTCTGTGCCCTCACGCAGGGCTGCGTTCACCCAGAGGAAGGGGACACATCTTTTCCAATTTGCACAAAGGTGCTTCACGGGCTAGCCAGAGCCCTGGACCCAGCCACCTTTTGCGAGACACTGAAGTTCACACTTTGGTTTGATGTCTCCTAAAGGATGAGAGGATGAGCATCTAGATCCATCTTTCTTTTCTTCCCAAAAGCTGCTGAGAAGACTGAGGTTCACACTCTTCCCCCACGCTGTTGGGCTCCCAGTGCTCAGAGATTTTCTGTGGGCCTTCCCAGAAAGGGGACTGTGGGTCCCCTCCTGGGCGGGGGAGGAACACAGTTCTGGTTCTCTCCCCCACCCCGCCCCCATGGTTTCATGTCTTTGATACAGGACAGCTGTTTCAGAGCCTGGACAGATGCGTCCCTGCACGGATGCCCCCAGCAGTGTGAGGCGCTAAGGTGTGGCACCAGGGTGCTGGATGGAGCGTCCAGGCCTGTGGGCGTGGCAGCAGGGGGCCGCAGGACACTGGGTGAAGAGAAAGAGTGAATCCCTTCCCGCGGCTCTTGTTTTTATTAGGTTGGTGCAAAAATAATGGCAGTTTTTGCAATTATTTTTAACCATTGAAACATCAGTTACTTATGCACAACCTAGTAGCTCTGTACCTACCCCTTTTAAAACCAAACGTCCTATTTCTTTGTTTTTCAAAAGAAACAAATACCAGGAGCTAGCTGTTCCCGGGCCGAGGAGTCAGAGTGCCGTTTTGCCCCCAAGGGGACTGAGGACGCTGACCAAAGCACTGTAACCAACATTGCTCTGAGCAAATGCGGTTCCCTCTTGAACGGCACACACCTCGTCACATGGCCATGTGGTTCCAAATACTGGATTAGGAATTGTTCTACATGTCCCCAGCATAAAACAAGGCAGGTAAACAAATAAAGGGGCAGTCGATTAAGAGAAAATGGCAACTTCACAATTTATTGGCTAGGGACACATTATCCCAAAGAGCCAAACGTTGACTAAAATAGCTCTCTTCTAATTATATATACAACTGAACAGCTAACCCTGAGTCGGGGCGGATGGGTGCAGGGACAGTCCTTCCAAGCACACTGGATTGAACAGTCTATACTATTTGGCTAATAAATATTCCGCCCCCTCCCCCGCACTTTCGTGCCGGAAAGGCTTAGTGTTGACTCAAGGGGCAAGATTCCAAGGCCCTTTCCAGACCGCTACTTCCAGTTCCGGAAAAAGGATCGCACACTTTGCCGCCGTATCTGAGCTGTCTTTGTAACGAGTCGTCAGGGGCATTAGATCTTCATTCTCTTAGTTGATTGGCGCTTAATATTATGTCTCCTCTGTGGCTTTGAGTGAGGCCACACTGTTCCGCATTGTCTGGGTGGAGAAGCGCTGGTCCGCAGGGGGCAACTTAGGATGCATAAGACATCCTAAGAACGGGAAGAAATGAACTGAAAGGGAAGCAGAAGTCCACAGAGTCTGAGCAAAGAGTGGGGTCGAGAGAAGAAACGAGTGGAAAATCTCTCCTGTTGAAGATGTTATTTAGTGAACTAGTGAAAGAGAGAACAAAATATAGGGAGAAAAAGGGACCCTGAAAATCCCATTCTTGGAAACTCTAACTCTGCTCCTTACCGAGTCCGTACACTTCTGTTTGAAAAACATCCCATCTTTCCCCACCACCCACCCACCCCTAGAAAACATAGAAAGCAATGTTTATAGCATGAAGATCACAAGAATTATACTCTCGGTGAGAAAAGAATAAATTACCCATTTAGGGTCGGTCCGTAAAGTATTTCAGTAAAGTAACCACTGGGGTACCATGACATGATCCAAAAGAACTAAATTACCAGATGGGTCCCCGGGGTTTGAAAGAACAAAGGCACTGAACACTGGCCCCTTCAAATGCTTCTCCATCAGATCTGTGCCTTTTGCAGAGGATGAAGGGTGTGGAGTTGGAAGGGACACAGAAGGTCCCTTGGTGCATCAGCGCACACAGGGATGAGCCTGTGTTCATGTATCAGAGGAGGAAACAGAGAAGACAGAAAAGGCAGACCGTATCATCAGGCGCACCTGGGCTTGAATCTGGTTCTGCTACTTTTCAGCTGGGAGAGCGTGAGCAAACCTTTTGAGGCTGAGGTTTTCCCTGATCTGCTGAAAGTGTTACTAACATTTGTCTTCAGTACTTGGAGGATTCCGCCTGAGTTGGTGGAGTTAAATGGATGGGCCATAATGGAAACCCAAAGAATGAAAGCTGCCCTTCCAACTGTCACCGTCACCATCATCATGTCTGTCATCTGTGTCTGAATCCATTGAGTTCTTTCCAGGAACCGGGCACTGTGCCAAATGCTTCACATGCATTGTCTCATTTAATTCCTCAATAAGTCTGTGGTAACATTATCCCATTCTGCTAATGAGGAAGTTGAGGCTCAGAGAAGCCAAGTAACATATCGAGTGTCACAGAGCTGGTAAGTGAAAGAGCTGGGGACTTGAATCCTTGTCTAAATCCAGAAGCTATGTGTTGGTTCTGCTCTCGCCCCCAGAGAAGAGTGAGATCATTGATGACGTCAGTTAGTATCATCCCACCAGTAGGCTCTAGAGAGGGGGCTTCACTGAGATGAGCAATTAGAGCTGAAGACTGACTGGCTGGCAGACCTGACCTTATTATCTTTAGCCTTTTTTTTTTTTTTTTAAAGATTTTATTGGGGAAGGAAAACAGGACTTTATTGGGGGAACAGTGTGTACTTCCAGGCCTGTTTTTCCAAGTCAAGTTGTTGTCCTTTCAGTCTTAGTTGTGGAGGGCGCAGCTCAGCTCCAGGTCCAGTTGTCGTTTTCTAGTTGCAGGGGGCGGGGCCCACCATCCCTTGCGGGCGTTGAACCAGCAACCTTGTGGTTGAGAGGACGCGCTCCAACCAACTGAGCCATCCGGGAGCTCAGCGGCAGCTCAGCTCAAGGTGCCGTGTTCAATCTTAGTTGCAGGGGGCGGAGCCCACCATCCCTTGCGGGACTCGAGGAATCGAACTGACAACCTTGTGGTTGAGAGCCCACTGGCCCATGTGGGAATCGAACCGGCAGCCTTCGGAGTTAGGAGCACGGAGCTCCAACTGCCTGAGCCACCGGGCCGGCCCTCTTTAGCCTTTTTGAGGGAAAATAAAATAGCTCCCAGCCCATGGAGATAGCCAAGACGTAAGAGGCAGGAGGTCTGGCAAGATACCTGGAGGTTGGACCAGTTCTTTGGGTGAAAAATGCTTTTTTCACCCAAAGTAGTGATGCTTTTCTATAGGTGGACATATTTGACTCAGGGTTTTGTATTTTGCTTGGCTGTTATTTGTGTCACTCATGGCGTCTGTGACAGAGCCAAGGACCAAGAGCCCAGGCCATCATGCACACTCTCCTGAAATCCCCGTACAACACCAACTAAGAAACATATCAGAAAACCAAGGAACATTCTAGGAAGAAAATAATTGGGCTTCTATCAAGCAGATGCTTTAGCTGTTTCCTGGCCGACGAGTAGTAGTGTGGAGGCGGAGGCTTGGGTGCATTCAAGATTCGGCTCCACCCATAAGCCACCCCTGTGGCCCAAGACGGCACTGCCGCTGGAGGTGTAACAGACGTGAATACGTACTGCTTTACAAGAGGTGCTGAAGACAGCCCTCCTCCACAAGGGCCTAGCAGGTGGAATTCGTGGAGCTGCCAACGCCTTAGATGAGCACCAAGCCTGTCTTAGTGATCTTGCGTCCCACTGTGATGAACCTACGTACATGAACTTGGTGGCGGCCCTCTGTGCTGAACACCAGATCCGCCTGAGTAAGGTTGACGTCGACAAGAAGCTAGAGGAATGGGTCAGCCTCCATCAATTTGACAGCTAGGGAAACCCCCATGAAGTAGTTGGGTGCAGTTGTGTGGTGGTTAAGGGCTATGGCAGAGTCTCAGGCCAGACATGTCATCGAGGAGTCCTTCAAATGCAAGAAATGAACACATAGACTTGGCTTTGTGGGGTTTTTTTGGTTTGTTTTTTTTTTTGAAACAAATATGCTTTAAGTATACGAGGTCGGACAATTAAATTCACAAACTTTCCACCTGGCTCCTACACGGTAGAAAGTTCGTGAACTTAATTGTGTGACCTTTCGTTATCTGCTATGTGTTTAAGTCTACAGTTAGTATGTACTTTTAACATTGATCTATTTTGTAGGTAGGAGCTTCTGAACTATAAGTGGTTATTAAAGAATTGTTTGCAAATGAGAAATATGCAGAAGTAACTGGGTTGGTTAAATACATGCACAGAAGGGATGTGCCTGACTTGCTTTCCTGTTGTTAGATGAGAGATTGCTTGGGAAGCCAAGAGGAGAATGTCACTCTTCACACTAATAACTGTGCTCTGTGTCCACACTGATCCAGTCGCTCGTTGCTTGGTGACAAGGATACGTTCTGAGAAAGGCATCATTGGGTGATTTCATCATTGTACGAACATCACAGAGCACACTTACACTACCTAGATGGTCCAGCCTACTGCTCACCTGCTGGATGGCTTAGCCTACTGCACACCTAGGCTGTTGGTCCAGCCTATTGCACCCTTAAGCTGGATGGTCCAGCCTATTGCACACCTAGGCTGTGTGGTCCAGCCTACTGCACACCTAGGCGGTGTGGTCCAGCCTACTGCACACCTAGGCTGTGTGATCCAGCCTATTGCACACCTAGGCTGTGTGGTCCAGCCTACTGCACACCTAAGCTGGATGGTCCAACCTATTGCACACCTAGGCTGTGTGGTCCAGTCTACTGCACACCTAGGCGGTGTGGTCCAGCCTACTGCACACCTAAGCTGGATGGTCCAGCCCACTGCACACCTAGGCTGTGTGGTCCAGTCTACTGCACACCTAGGCTGTGTGGTCCAGCCTATTGCACCCCTAAGCTGGATGGTCCAGCCTACTGCTCTTGGGCTACAAACCTGTACAGCATGTCACTGTACTGAATACTGCATTGTTACAGTTGCCTAAGCATATCTAAATGTGGAGAACATACAGTAAAAATACTGTACTGTACTTTTATACAGCGGGCAGCACAGTAGGTGTGTTTTCACCAGCCTCACCACCTATGATGTTACGATGGCTATGATGTCACTAGGCGAGAGTTTTTCAGCTTCATTATAATTGTATGGGACCTCTGTCCTATATGTGGTCCACAGTTGACCAAAAAGCCGTTATGAAGTACATGACTATATATGCCATATTATATATATATATATATATATATATATATACATATGAGGTGTGATCAAAAGATACAGTGACTGTTTAAATAAAAAAAGTATTACAGTAAAAGACACATTGCCATTAATCCCCCTCAAAATACTTCCCCTCGCTTCGAATACACTTATCCCATCATTCTTGCCACTTTCTGAAGCAGTCGTGGAAGTGCTTCATCCTCCATCATGACAACGCTCCATGTCACACCTCGCTTCTGGAAATGGCAATTTCTGTCAAACAAAAACATCAGTGTGTCCTCATCCACCTTTTTCACCGGATCTGGCACCATGTGACTTCTGGCTCTTCCCTAAAGTCAAAATGACCATGAAAGGAAAACATTTTGAATCAATTCAGGACATCACAGCGCACCTAAAGACACTCATGACAGAGGACTTCCAGAACTGCTTCAGGAAGTGGCAAGCATGATGGATAAGTGTGTTTGAAGCAAGGGGCAGTATATTGAGGAGGGTTAATGGCAATATGTGTTTTGCTGTCATACATTTTTTAAAATTTAAACATTCACCGTATTTTATGATCACTCCTCGTATATATCACACACACACAATCCACATATGACTCAGACGTCCCCATCTTATGACTGTGGGCTGTTTCCCTAAGCCCCACAGTCTTCTGTCCTGTTTTTCCCTCCTGGTTTCTTTTTTTCTCCAGCCCTTCATTTCATAACTACCATTGCAAAAGTGACTAATGGTGGGGGTAGGGTGGCATTGCTGGGAAGTGAGTATAACTTAGCTGTCAGGGTTTGCTACCTGTACACTATGCCCCATGTCTGTGGCTCTGCCCCCACCCATGTCTTCTCACCCACAGCCCCGGGACCTGGCTGCCCCTGTCTGAGAGATGCTTTGCTCTTTACCTCAGAGAGCGTGTTAAAACCCACTCAGCCAAAGAAAACCATGTAAATGTACAAAAGTTACATCTCCTAGATTGGCCAGGATTCGCATATGACAACTGGAATAAACAGAACATCCATCTGCAGAGAGGGAAGGTATTCCCTAGGGAGTCTCCAGTGGAAGGGTGTGGGAAGGCACGGGACTGACAGCACCCAGAAGAGAAAAAGCAGGGGGCTTTCGCAGCCATTTCTGAGGCTCAGAAGTTTCCCCACATGTATGGATCTCACACGTTTGCACAGTGCTTTATGGGAGCCTGTCCTGGGACCTTAGATACCCAGCTCCTCCCCAGAGGTGCTGGTCGGTGAGGAGTGGGGCCTGGGAGCTACATTTGAACAAGCATCTCCTAGAGACCTTCACATCAGGGGTCTCCATCCTCACTTTGAGAAGCACTAGAACCAGCCTGAAGTCCAGAGGTGTGTTTCGCAGCCCTCGGTAGGAGACACTGTTAGCAAGACGTGACCTTGGAAGGTGAAGTGCAGGACGAGAGCCAGTTCTCCGTGGTTCCTATGGGCAGCCACGTGCCGACCCAAGGAAGCTTCAGGGGATCTCAGGGCACTGACTCCTGGGCCCAGGGGTCTGTCACTCACTGGCCTCTCTTTCAGACCTCCCCTCGACCACTCTGCCCTGTGCGTGAACTTCACCTTGAAGGGGGAGCCCGTGAATGCTGCCTCCCGTTCCTGAACCAGACAGAAACCAGAACCCTGACTGCGTCGAGAGAAGACTGGGCCACGTGTGGATATCCAAGTCCTGGCCCCCAGCTCACCGCCTGACAGATGCATGCTGAGCACTCGGGGAAACGAGGAGAAAGGACACGTGGGCAAGTGCCTCCCCTCCTGGACCTTTTAGTTTAGATTTGTGATCTTAGGACAGACCCCTTAACCTCCATGCCTTACGCTGCCCAAAGCACATTCCAGGTGCCTGGAATTTCCCCTCTACCTGATGGAGTTGTCGTGAGGCTAAAATAAGAAGAGAGATGTCAAAGTACTTTGGAAAGTAAGAATTCCCGGGGAGACCGCAGATGAGAAGGGTTTCAACGAGAAACAAGTATCTTAGTGGATCTGAAGTCACGGGGGACGGCGGGGTAAAGCTGCTTAGTCCACCACAAACGCTTCAGAGAAGCATAGAGTGAGCACCAGGCAGTGGAAGCAGAAAGAACTGCACGCGGCCCCTGCCTCCTGAGGCTCACAGACCAGCTGGGCGGGTGCGCGCGCTGGACATGGATGCTCTGTGTATTCCAGTTGTCACACGCGAATTGTCACATGGTGCGGTCTTAGCGGAGGCCTGGGGTTGCATGCAGGAGAAATCATCAAATTCGCTTCAGAAACGGGCATTTATTTCTTCTGAATTCCACTGGATCCAACACAAAGCAGAATAAAGAGGACAGCTTTGCTGAGCTCGGTATCAGGCGTCGAAAGACTTTCCCCGCAGTGAGCCAGACTTAGGGCGACTTAGCTCTCAAATCCTCAGGCCTCTATTTCCAAATTAAAGGACCAATCAATGGAATGCATGCTGTGAAATAATTAAATGATGAATGTTAAGTCTAAGGGATGAAAAGGAATCAGGGAGAGCCAGGGAGATTCTTCCACGCCGAGGCAAGAGCAAAGGCCCTGAGGTCGGAAAGAATTAAGCGACAAGAGGGTAGCAAGCTAGGGGGAGAGTGGTACAAAATGAAGCAGAGGCCAGACGGTGCAAGGTGGTGGGCTTGCTCTTCTCCATCTAGAACTTAGAAAGTACCATGTGCGCCAGCGGTCTGGCATGAGCATGACAGTCCATGGTGCTGGATACACATCGGTAGAGTAATGGACCATTTTCTACGTAAAGACTCTGGTTTAAATCTCTCTCAACTCCTTTACCAACATGGCGGCTGGGGTCCTTCCTGTCTCTGTGTCTCTATCAGTATACAATGAAGATGCTGGAGGAAATGATCCCAAAGTTGCCTTCTAGAACCCAATAGTATCCTTTGGTTATAGGGTGGGGCAAACATATATACAGGGTTTCCTGGGACAGTTCCAAGTTATGTCACTTGTCCCAGCTTCATTACTCATAGTATCCTCTTTCACTCTCAAAAGTGTCCTAGTTCGGACACTAAATGATAAGATTACTCTATTTATGGGAGAAGGGACGTGCATGTGACATGAGTGTCAGCAATGAGTTAGGCTCTGGCTTGGTTCTCATTAGGATTTTTCTTCCTCTGAGCAAGGATGGTTTAGCACTTTCCAAAATGCCCAGGCAATCTTGGATAGGTACCAGATGCACATGGCGCAGTTTGTTCATTCTGCTTAGAAAGATCAGACACTCAGTACATACTGGCGGAGGCTGGTGACTACGTACGGGCGAGTGCACTGACTGAGCCGTGGAGGGCGTTTGGCTGATAGGGAGGGATGGCAACCAGAGAGACACTGGCAGAATTACAGGCCATCCCTGTGAACTGAACCCATTTTCTGGCTTGGTTCGTAACATCAACTTTCCGGGGTGTGAGGCAGTGGCTACTTTAAGAACATGCAGAAGGGAGGGTCCTGAAACAGAAAGCACAGTCCTGTCAAATTCTCATAGTTGTGGATCCCGAAGGGAGAGAGCTGTAGGTGACAGACTGCTCTAGGGTGTTAGGCAAGTAGGAAGGGAGGGATTCTGTGACTAGTTTGTTACCAGAGATCACCTAGGGGGGAGCCGTGGTGGCAGCTGGGCGAAAGAAAGGTCGACTAGTTCCCCTTTTGGTTTAAATCAAGTAGATTCTAGAGGCTAATTGATCTCAGACTTCCTGTGTGAGATCTGGTCCTTTTGTATGTGGGTGAACATAAGGAGACATAGCTGGGAAAAGCCCCTTTTTTCGTGTAAAGAAAAAAAATGTTCAAAAAATAAAATTCTTTAAGATCCCAGGAGGCACCCCAGGAGTTTCTAAAGTGATTTCTTGAAACCTCGGTGGCTGCACCATTGTTGGGGAAAGGAGGCAGAGAGGTGAGAAGGGGCCCAAGAAACGTGTCTTCGCTTTCTTGTGTCTTTGTTGGATATTTTGTTTTGTTTTGACTTGATTTTAAGATTCTGGTGTGTGGGAATAATCTCACTGAAGAGGAAAATGACTAACACTTGGTCAGTTTGTTTACTGAACAAACACGCTCACACACATCCATTTGCAGAGTGCTGACTATGGAGTTAGGTGTCAGGGATGCAAAGATGAATAACATAAACACTGACCACCCTCCTTCTCCCACGCAGAAGTTCGCAGTGAAGTGGGACAGAGAGATGTGAACAGATAAATTACTGTGCCTTCTGAGGAGTGCTGTGATGGAGGTGTGAGTGTACACACACACACACACACGCACACGCACACACACCACCACCACACACACACAGAGCTCTCTAAATAGAGCTGCTCTTAGTTGTTTTCTCACAAGGTTTGTTCCCAGGATTCCCCCCGCCCCTTTCCTGTATTTGCATATATGCTGACTTTCTTTTTATTGAGGTGAAATTCACATTACATAAAATTAACCATTTTAAAGTGAACAATTCGATGGCATTTACTACCTTCACAATGTTGTGCAACCACCTTGTTTTGTGGTTGCTGTGCAAAACATTTTCATCACTCCCCAAATAAACCCCGCTGCCCTTTGAGCCGTTATTCCCCATTCTCTTCTTCCCCAAGCCCCTGGCAAACATGCGTCTACTTTCTTTTTTATAGATTTCCTTTTCTGGATATTTCATATAAAAGGAATCACATAACATGTGCCCGTCTGTGTCTTTCCTTGCACTTAGCATGACATTTGGAGATTTATCGAAACATTGTAACATATATCTGTACTTTGTATATTCCTCTTCATGGCTGAATAATATTCCATTGTGTGGATATACCACAATTTGTTTATCCTTTCTTCTTTTGGTGGACATTTGGGTTGTTTCCACCTCTAGCTATTGCAAATAGTGCTTTGTGAATGTTTGTGTACAAATTTTTGAGTGAATATCTGTTGTCAATTCTTTGGTGTATATACCTAGGAATGAAATTCCTGGGTCACATCGTAATTCTACATTTCACTTTTGGAGAAACCACCAAACTGTTTTCCACAGTGGCTGAACCATGACAGCCCTTTTTTGAAGACCCAGAAAGCTCTATAATTTTGATGCCCCTCCATAACTTAACTGAAGAACTTCAAAAAACTGAACCTTGCTTTACAAATACACCAAGAAGTCTAAGTGCCTTGGTTGGCCCAGTGGGTCAGAACTTGTGCTAATGAGGCGAAGGTCAACGTAAATCCCCAGCTGACCAGTTAGCTGAACAGAGTGAACAGTTGTCTGCCGCCACAGGCTCCACCATCAAACACTGCCCTGCCCTCTTGCAAAAGCTTTTTATTGGTCATAGGGGGATGAGCACGAGTGTGTGTTTACGGTGCCCCAGCATCCAGGTCTCCTGAAGGTACAGTAAGACTAGGTCACAATCAGAGTCCTGGTTTCACCGGATTCTGTGGGCTTCTTGGGTAAATTGCTTAAACCTGCCCATAGCATTGGTCTCCTCATCTCTAAAATGGGAATAATACGCCCTACTCCAAAGAGACAATAACGCCCACTAAGCACTTTGCACATAGTAGGCTTCCAATAAATGCTGCAGAATCTCAAGGGTGGGCAACCTCAGTCTATGCCAGGGCTTCTCCAGTGGGCTCGGAGCTGCTCTCTGGAGGTTGAAGAGCTGGAATGGTGGTGCACGGGTTACATTGGCTGTTTTAAATTGTCCTATTTGCATGGAATGAAGCTTGCTATGGTAACAAGGTCTGGTGGCTGGAATCCAGGGCCCCAGTGAAAAATGCAAAGCCTGTGCTCTGGGAGAAAGAGGAGCTAGATGGGTTTATCAACTTGAACATTACCTCACGTCTCCCTTGAAAAGAGTGGGTAAGCTGAGGCAGCTGGGCTTCGATACTCCAGTAGGAGGAGAAAGGGGGAAGCCTCATTGACGCCTTCCAGCTTTCCCTCCGGGGCCTCACCCTTCTCGCCTCGCCTCGAAACACAGCTAAGAAGCTTGGGACCTGGCTAAGGCCACCCCTCCACCTCCGGAGTACACACCGGGTTTCAGGTCAGAGGGAAAACCAGAGCGCGACTGGCCCACCCTGGGGAAGGACCCAGTGCTCCTTGGGGGAAGAGGACAGCGAGGGTTGGGGCGGCGAAGGGGGTGGAGAGTGAGAGGCTCGCGGGGCACCAGCCCAGCTCCCCGCTGCAATTTCCTCCCAGCATTTGAAGGAACCGGCAAGGCAAGAACTCCACTCCCGAGCTCCTGCTGGCGCCCCCGCCCCCAGAGCTCCATCCCCGCTCCACCACCCCCCACCCCCGGGACTCCTTTTCCAAGCACCCCTTTTTCTAAGCACCAACCTCCTCCCCAGCCCCAGCGCGCCGCGGGGCGCTAGTTCGCCAGGGCGGGGGCCGCCCCACCGCTCCAGGGAGGGGACCGAGGGCCGGCCTTGGAGCAGGCGCCCCCCACCCCAGGCCAGGGGCGCCACCTTGGCCCATTCAGGGCTGCCGCCTGCCGCCCCTGCCCCCAGGGGGGTGTGTCCCCGAAGTGGGGGGCGAAGGAGACCGAGGGTGCGCTGGGGCCCCTGGCCCAGGCCCCCTCCCGAGCGCGCTGCGAATGGTAGGCTCCATTGAAAGAGTGCCGGGCGGCGCGCGGTGTCCTTCTCCGAGCGCTCTCGGCGCCGGGGTCTCGGCGATCGCTGCTCCTCCTCCTCCTTCTCCTCCTCTTTCTCCTCCTCTTCCTCCCCCCTCCGCCTCGCTACCGCCGCGGCTCCGGCTGGAGGCGCCGCTGTCATTCCTACGCCGGAGGAGCCGGCGCTGCCGGTGCCTGGGGGTCGGGGCGCAGGGGAGCTGGGCCGCGGGGGACCCAACAGGTAGAGCCGGGGGTGCCCGGCCGCGCGCCCGCCCACGCATCATGCAGCTCTTTGTCACCTCTCTCGCCCCCAGGCCAAAATCCTGAGCATGATGGAAGACAATAAGCAGCTCGCGCTCCGCATCGATGGGGCGGTCCAGTCCGCCAGCCAGGAGGTGACCAACCTGCGAGCCGAACTCACGGCCACCAACCGGAGACTGGCGGAACTGAGCGGAGGCGGCGGTCCCGGCCAGGGCCCGGGAGCGGCCACCAGCGCCTCGGCGGCGGCGGACTCGGCGGCAACGAACATGGAGAACCACCAGCACGGCGCGCAAGGTAGGGATCGCTCTGCGCCCCGGGCAGAGGAGAGGCGAGCGAGCAGGACCCGGCCGGGAGGTGGCCGGGGACTCGGTGTCCCTCACGCCCGGGGCGAAATCGCCTTGCATTGTGGCTTGTAACCCTTTCCGTCCGGAGGTGGCCACAGCTGCTCTCCTGCTGGGACTTGCAGACTGCTGTCATTAACGAGAACCCGGGCGCTGTGGGCGCGGGTTCACACGGTCATACCGGCCGCAGGCTGCGTGAGCGAGGCACAGCTGGCAGCCCCCTTCCAGCAGCAGAAAGTGCCCTTTGGATGGCACACAGCCCCCAGCTCCGTGGGCAAACTTTTCATGCCCGGGCCTTTGCCCCCACCCCTGGCAGGAGCGAATGCCACAGCTCCGGTGGGGAGGCTGCTTCCTTTGGAATGACTCCCTGAGAGCGAGCTCCAGGCTCTACTGCCGTGTTTGGGGCAGAGGCTTCTTTGGGCTGCTTTGCACTTTTCTCCACGGATGCCAAATCCCTGGTCTCGGTTGCATCTGGACTTTATTTTCCCCCCATTTGAGGTCGCGCAGGCAGTGGAATATATCGATGCGACAGTAGATGCCCTGCCCAGCAGGGAGTTTAAATTTCCAGCAAATATAAACACGGAGAGCACTTTCCAGGGGGAAATCTTAGACCTCAGAGGCTGAGTGATGGGCTCCTGTGGAAATGAGGGCTTAGATGGTGGGCTGCAGAGCTGCTGCTGGAAGGGACCCTTTACAGTTTAGAGGTGGGGGAAAAAGACAGCTGGTCTGTGTTGACATTGACAGTGATGGAGCTCTGAAACCCTTTGCAAGGCTTAAAGCTGGAGGAAGCTTCCCCAAAAATGTACTGGTTGTTTTCTGTGAATTGAAAAGTAAAAAGGTAAAAGCTGGCTTTTCAGATTTTTTTTTTTTTTTTTTGGCCTAATTGCCCTTTAAGAAACGGGTGCCACTGGTTATTAGTATCATTTGAGTTGTAAACTAAACTGCTGAAATCCAGAACACAACAGGAGAAAAAATCCAGTCCAGGAGGGCCATTTGTGTAAATGTGTCACTTGATAAAGTATTAGGTACCAATGGCTTAGTGGCGCAAAAGGGTTTTCTGGTTTTGTTATTGCAAGAGCTTTTCCTAAGTGTTGAGGGAGACAGTTGTCATATTAGTGCTGTCTCTCCATCAGTTTCTGTTTCCTCCTTACGTTCCTGGAGAAGCTGTGCTTTGTGGGTGTGAGACGTTAAGCCTAAACATGAGCAGTTTTCTGTGGACGTCCAAGTCAGACCTTAACTTGGCACTTCAGGAATCTGTCTAGAGTCTTAGAATTGGGGCAGTAATTTGGTACCGAAGTAGCCATGACGTAATGGTGGGAAGGTGTTGTGAGCCTGGTGTTTGACGCACAGTTTTCAAGGTGGGTGTCTGGTTATTCTGTCATTTATCCCTTGCTATGTCATTGTGTGTGGCAGACATTCTCCGCTGGTACCTGGGCAAAAAAAAGGGCAAGGTAGACCGTCCGGGGATGCTTTCCTTTTTATAGGCAGGGACTCTTCCAACATTAAGAAATAGCCAAGTACTGGCATTTTGTGAAGAATCAAAAGCCAGGGTAAGGGGGGGGCTGAACAATGCTGGTTTATTCCCCACCGTCTCCCCCTTTCCTCAGCCAAGGGAAAGTTAAGTAGCTTTTATCGGAGTCCTGGGTCTAGCTGCAGGTTGAGCCTGCTAAGGAGATCAGTGCAGCAGTGAGCTACACACTCAACTTGGAAGTTGAGCTACTTGCCGATGGTTAAATTGTTGTAGTGAAGCAACAGGAGGCTGTTTTCTTTTCCTTGTTTCCTACGAAAATGCACAAGGTTGTGGAAATGGAACTGGCTTTTCGATCTCTCGATAATCCTTAAAAACACACACGACCAGCAGCTCCCTGTGCTCTTCGGGGCATGCCTGCCCATGTCAGTGGCGGTCTGTGGGTGGTTGGATGAAGGAAGGTCTTGCTTTTTTTATCTCTGTGTACCACTGGTATTTTTCAAAACCTTTCCTAGGGGGCATTTAGTGATTTTACAATCAGAAAATAAATGTTAAAGGTTTTCACTCAACTTAATTGTTGGCCACATATCCCTCTGAATTGATGTGAATTTAAACCCATGTGATGGTTGAAAAGAAAACCAGCGCCCCTTTCCCCCTGACCCCCCCCCCAGTAGGGCATCATTTATTCATGTACTTTTTCAATCCAGTACTTTTTACATAATTTAGCCTCTGTGAGTTTTTGTTTTGGTTTGGTTTTGGTTTGGTTTTTCTCATGACCCTTTCTCAGCATTCTGCTCGAACAGATATATCCCCTCTGCAGAGGTGGCCTGGTAATTTCTTCCGCTAGTTCCTCCATATTCCTAAAGGGAAGCATTGGGTTCTCTCAAGTTAATTTTCACATGTGGTTGATGGTTTTCCTCATGCATCTTCATAACATACCTCCTGGAAGGCTCACAGCAGCTCAGCTCCTGGGAGCTTCTGACTGTTCTGAATTGGTCTTCTGTGTTCATTTTGTCCGCGTTGGTAGGTTCAATGGGCCCAAACATCAAGCGTATTTAGTGCTATTGAATTATCACTTTTCAAATCAAGGTTTTGAATGAAATGAGTGTCTTTCAAAAGGCAACCGTATAAGTTATCTTTTAACTGGAGGGCATTATGTACATATTAAATGCATGCTAATGTACTTTTAATAATATTAGCACATATGGTTACAGGGGAAGAGTCACCTTTGGCTGTCCCTGCCAGGAAATGGTTAGAACCCTTTTGAAATTTTTTTGTTTAAAAAAAATTTTAATGTCTTAGACGAGCTCAGCAATCTATCTTTGGGTGTTTTGTTCTAGTGATGACATCTGACAGTAGGTAAGTTGATGAAGAAAACTTGGGTTTTCCTAGACGGTTAATGCAGTGTGTCATTTAAACAAAATATTAACTTGGTTGGTACCCTGTGTGAGCTGGCATGGTTGCTATGTAACAGAGTCTAGAAAGTGAACTGCTGAAAATCTGGGCTTTCGACACTTTGCAGGATCTTCTTTCGGAATCTGTGTTGAAAGAACACTTGGCAGCCAGCCCATCTTCTCTCTCCCTGCTTCAAGTGAGTTGGATAATCTCTAATGAGGAGGCTGGCATACAGTGCAGAGGGCATCCATGCAGGGTGGCACATTTCACAGCTCGGAGGCTGCCTCTTGGGTTGGTCGGGTCAGAACTGCTTTTGACAGGTGGACAGAAGGAGCCTTGGAAAGAATAGAGCCAAGCGCTGGTATCCAGTGAGCCTTGTTGTTGGTAGCCAGAGAACGGATTTGTTTAAAGTAACATTTCTAAGCTGTTTTCCTCGGCATAGCATCTCTGGGAAAATGTGTGTAAAAATCCTTTCTGCTCTTTGAGGGGGAAAATATAGCAGTTTGTTTCTCTGAAAATGTTTTATCTGATGAATGACTGATATTAGATTCAATTGGTTGCTTTGCTATGCATAGACTAAAACAATTAAGCGCCACTGTACCCAATTCAAATAGGTGTTAACTGTATATAACATAAAACGCTTACGCCCAATAGAATGCCATTAGTTTGTTGGGTTGTTTTTTTTTTTTTTTTTCCCAAGGAAATAAGGTATTTATATGCCTATGCAAGTCTTTCTTTGGTGGTGAGGACTTACTGCCTACTGCATTTGTTAGGATGGGGATGGGGAAAAGTGTCGTTTCCTACACCTTTAAACATTTCCATAAACAGATACAAGTTTTATTTTTTTCTCCCCGGGCGTTAAAATAGGCTTTCAGGTCTGACTGCTCCTATGTAGTATTAGTGCAACACTGGAAACTCTACGGTGAAGTCTCAATTACCTTTGGACTGAATTGAATGTGTGAGTCGTCTGCGGAGATGCCAGACACTATTGCTTTGCAAAAGAAGTTCTGTCTTTTAGCATCCCCTCCCCAATTCATCCTGCCTCTGCTCTCGTTTTCCCAAGTAGACTCTTATCTTCTTTGAGAAAGAGAATTTTCAGATGGTAGAGAAGATGGAACCAAATGTGGTAGAATCTCTGGGGCCTTCTGTAAACTTGGCGCTGAGTTACAGAGCTCAGGAAGTAGCACAGGCCTCCGTTTTCCAGCCATATCAATGGGCTGAAAGAGATTGCGGCTCGTTTCCTAACCCAGTAGGCTGTCATGAGATGAGGCTTCAGAGTTCTTCCTGAAAGTCACCTGCGCGGTCACAAAGACATTACTTACAGCTAGTACAGCATGGTTGAAATTAGTTATTGATCAGTTATTATTTACTGTCTTTCCATTGTCTTTGGAAAATGCCTTTCGGGGGATCCCTTAAGTCAAGTTTCTGGTTAATTTCCTGCTTCCGACATTTCACGATTTATTGAGGTTTTTCTCAACTCCTTTGCTATGCACCAGAAGCCTCAGTCAGTCTGATGTTTATCATTGGAGCCCAGGCACCTACTCACCCTGAGGAAGGCAAGCCACGTTCTTCCCATTCCGTTGGCCCCTACTGCCCAAGACTGCTGGCACTTTTTAGGAATCCTGTGGGTTATAATTTGTGACTTCTGGCTGCCAGTGAGTATGTAGCAGATGGGCTTGGCAGGTGGGGAGTGTTCGTTGGAATGCTGCCTGCTTACTGCCCAGGAGGGCAAGCTCGGGGTGTTGGCCATGTTCAATGCAGATTATACCTGAATATAGATGTATGTATGTATGGGTGTATGTATGTATATGAATATATATATGGTTGTGAATTGATTGAAGACGAGGAGAGATCAGGATGTCCTTCAACGTCAAAAACCCAGGAGAATGGTGAAAGGAAGTGAAATGATTCAATCAAACAGGCGATTGTTGACTATTAGGGAAATTGCTGAGGATCTGAATATAATATGTAATATGTAATGTGTAAATATAATATATAAAATATATATTACTATATAATATAAAACATAGGTTATATAATATATATACATATGCAAAATATATTCCTCAGTTGTGTAGCTAAGGAGAGTGAAATCAACATGAATTCCTCATTCTTTTTAGACCTTTTCTGGAATCGGTTTATGTGAGCGCTTGGCTTCTCACCCGCTGCCATCCATCAGGCAAGCACACAACTGGTTCTGCTCTCTGAAGCCAGGGAATGGCTTTCTAAGTGATCTTGTAAATGAAAATTAGTCTGTACTGTTTGGGCTGGATATTAGGGCAAGTAACACATGGGATGACAAGCAGTGCCACCAGCAGCCGTCATTGCAATGTTGTCGTCATCTGAAATGCAGGCAGAGTGGCTTCAGGCAGGATCATTTAGGAAAAGACAGCTTCTCTGAAGCCAACAGAGTGGCCGTCCACTGTGGCAGGTTGTACTTGACGATTTAGAGCAGGCAAGAGTCCTGCCGGCCCACGTCACCATCTTTGAGGTTCCCTGCCAGGCCCATTTCTCTTGTGGAGAAGCTGAAGAAAGACCAGGCAAAGGAATCTGTTCTTCTTCCCCATGAGGTTGGACGAGACCAGAACATTCTTGCTTGTTTGATGCGACCTCAGATTTAAGCAGCAGGGTCCCGGCTGTGCTCTGCGGGCATTCCTGCTTCTCCCTTGGACTCCTAAGCTGCTAGAACGATGAAAGAAGCTGCACGTAGTCTTAATGACTTTGGCAAGGACAACTGTTTGAGCAGGTGGCTTCTGTGTGGTGGGAAATCATTGGTTCTCAATTGTTTTGTTTTGGTGTCTTTGTTGACTTGGTCTTGCTGGACCTTTGGGTCAGACTTCTGCAGCGCTCGTGTCCCCTTCACCCTGTGATGAATTGAGACCCAAGCACAAGAGCTCAGATGGAGCTTCTAACGGGCAGTTATGCCAGCAAAGCGTTCCTAAGGCCTCTGTGATGGGAAGTCAGGCTGGGAGGGTGGAGAGAATGGCGAGAAGGAGTCCCTTGCCCGGCCCCCACTGCCTCCATCCTTTTCCATCAGAGCAAGAGCTGGAGTACTTTTGGGGGCAGGGAAAGGCCTTCCATTTCCAATATTGTCTCAGCTCTAAGACTGTTTGAAATAACGTGAACGATTAAGAGCAACGTGCCCTCCAATGGAACGTGGGCCCAGAGCTAATATTTTGCACTCACCTCTGGCACACCTTTGTGGTTCTCGGAGCTCACTTCATGGGCACGTGACAAGACGCCGGGTGTGCTGGAACCATCCTGACACCATGTGGTTTTCTTCTTTGGGGTGAAGGGGAATAGTTTAATGTAGGACTAAGTAAGAGCTAGTTTCAGGGCTTTTGTCAAACTTTTCATAAATAATAATAAGGTCTGAGAACATACAGAGTGTTGTCCTGAGTGCTTAACATACGTAATTGATCCCCGAGCCCAGTCGGGTAGCAGCTCTGAGGTCCGTGTTTCAAAAGACGAAACAGGGACTCAGCCAGGTTACGTCGCTTGTCCACCATGACCTGGTGATGACCCCGATGGCGAGGACAGCGGCAGCCTTGCCACAGCCTTCCTCGGAGCCAGGCACTGTTCTCAGCGCTTTTCCTTGTTCATGCTTTAATGGACGCATTCAGTCCTCATGATGTCTCCTGAGGTCGATACCATTGTACCCACTAGTGTTTTGGTCCTGGGCTTGGGGCCTCCTACGTCGTGGACTTTGTTTCTCTTTCTCAGGAAGGATGTTTCCAGGCAAAGCTGGAATCTTGTGGTCCTCTTATTCTTCGTCCCGTCCCTGTCCTTCCCTTGCCTGGGTTCTCTCCCTGTGGCCTCGCCCAACGAAGGACCTGCTAACTTCTTTCATACTCGTATTCCCTTATACTCGAGTTTCTCGGCTTCGGCACGATTGATCACTCTTTGTTGGGGGGAGGCTGTTGTGTGCATTGTGGGGTGTTCAGCCGTATCCGTGTCCTCTGCCCACTAGATGCCACTAGAACCTTCCACACCCCAGCTGTGACAACCCTACATGTCTACAGAAGTTGCCAAGTATCCACTGGGGGCCAAAAATTGTCCCTGGTTGAGAACTGTATTTTATGTCAGGCCTCAGGGGAGCCCTGGTTGTGAGTCCTAGAGTGACAGCTCCGGGAGAGCGGAGTTTTGTCTGTTTTCTGCTCATTCACGGCACCTAGAACAGTGCCTGGCACATAGCAAGAGCTCAGTACATAGTTGTTGAATAAATGGATGAACCCCTGATTCTTAGATTACAGAGTATGCGGAATTCGGTCTGCTTGTCACATTATACACGGTGCCACAAAGGTCATTGATTTAATGATAGACGGTTTTAATTGAATGTTCACTTGCCAGAGGTCAGCAATGTTGCAAACCTTTTCTCTGGTTTACCTCAATTCCTCCTTCAAGCTACCTTCTGAGATAAGTACTATGTTTCCATTTCACAGGTGAGATAGTTGAGGCACAGAAAGGATCTATGACTTGCCCAGGGTCACCGAGCTAGCAAGTGGCAGAGCCAGAATACAAACACACGTCAACGTGACTCCAGAGCCTGCCTGCTGCCCCAGCTGGGCTACTGTGCAGCTCTGCAGACTTTTTCCCATTCCTGCCCAGGAAATCATTTTTGTTCTAAAGCTGGCACTGTGGCAATTATAATTGGGGTTTGCGTGTCACACACTAAGTCATTCATCATAAACCCTCTGAGCTCCACGGTACAAAATGTGCCTTCTCACTGCCGAAGCATCTAGCCAGGAGGAATTGGTGTCTGGCCAGAGGTAAGAGGACAGCTTCGTGGCCAAGCTTCGTTCACATGTCAGGACATCTCTTCTCTCTGCGTCACTGCTGGGCTATGTCTGAGAGAGTCACAGAGAGGACTTGAACTTCTTTCCTTTCTGGGAAAGGGGCTAGTGGACCCCAGAGCTGCTTGGCGGGGGGTTGCCTCATTCCTAGAGAAAGGACGTTTCGGGATCAGAACTGGGGAGCTGGAGGGACTTTCGAGATCCTCTGAAAGCCATATGAATAGCCATCACCACCCTTTCTTTGTGGGGGGCTTTCCCAGACGTCGTGCAGTATGCTTGATGAACATGGTCTCTTCTCACTTTCATATCCCACTGAGGTAGGGAATGTTATCACCTCCATTCTACAGATGGAGAAAGGGAGGCTTAGAAAACGGAGGTTGCTTTTGTAAGCTCTGGAAAATGGTCATCTGCTGAGACGAGGAACAGGGGACGGGAACACAGGTTTAGCTGACACTGCAGCCTGCCCACTTCCCTAAGACAAGAATTTCGAGATGTCATGGCCAGGCAGCACAAAGACACGCTGGAAGGATGGTTTTGCCTGTTTGCTTCCATGCCTCCCCTCCCACTCTCCCTCTTCTCTCTTCTTCTTCCTCTCTTCTCTCTGTCTCCATCTATCTTGAGAGATTGGGCACAGAGGTTCAGGGACCACAGATTTAATAAGATATGGACTAAGTTATCTTGGCACTCACAGTCTAGTAGGAGTGACTGACACGGAAACATAATTACATTTTATAATAAAGGTCTAGACAGGTGTAATGAGAAAATAGATGATGACGTGACAAATACAGAAGGCTTCACGGATGTGCATGACAGTGGCCATGTGTAATCAAAGCATGGTGGGAAAATACATTATTTTTGCTCCTAAAGGTTGAACTGACCATGAGATTAAAAAGTGCAACTTTTTGGCTAGGTTGGGATTGGACACTGCAGAGAATAGCTGCTGCCTGGGACCCTTCTTCCCCAAAGAGTATTTCTGAAGGAGAAGGAAGATGTAAATGATACAGGGTTTAGATTTTGAAAAATAGCTTTCCCCCCCCCCCTTCAAAGAGAATAAGAAACGTGAATTGCAGTAGGCCCTGCATCTTTTAAAATAAGCTCTCCGCTTGTTTTATCTTCCTGGCCAAGGCTGGGCCAAGGCTTGTCAGCTGCAGCAAATGAATTAGTTCATTTTCTTTGATAGACTTGAACTTCCTTTAAACCGTTGAACATGGTGTATTTGCCTTAATTTGGTAAGTGCAACTTGGAAGACAGTGGGATTTATGCCACTTCCCCTCCCCGCCCCGCCTGTTCTTGCCATTTGAAATTCTGTGCTCTCCATTTCTTTATGACAACGAGGTATGAAATTTAGAAATTCGATACTGAGCCTGGAGAGTACAATTGCGGTACCATAAAGCATGACGAATGATGGCGGGGGGAAAACTGACCTGTGATTATATGCATATTGATTATCTTAATTAAGGTGTTCATCAAGTGTATTGCTTTTCCTCTTCCTACAAAGTTTACTATGTGAAGCGAGAGAAAAATGAGGATATTTGACACCTCTTTGGATGTTGGTCACAGAAAGGCAAGACCTGGCTGCCGTTTTGGGGATACTGTCATCCCTGTTAGCTAGCTGACGTGTAAGTCTTCATACAAGTCTTGCGAAGAAGGATCGTGATTTCAATGTCAGCGCATCTATGGTGAAGGTCATTATCAAAGGCCAGCAGAGTAGAACCTTGTTAAAACTCCGCTGGTCAACAGTGGGCTGGTTCCACCGTGGGTCAACTCAAAACCCACCGTCCAACACCAGCAGTGTTCTCAATTTGCCTGTCATACAGAAGCT
The DNA here is from genome assembly GCF_004115265.2 of Rhinolophus ferrumequinum. Lineage (NCBI taxonomy): Eukaryota > Metazoa > Chordata > Mammalia > Chiroptera > Rhinolophidae > Rhinolophus > Rhinolophus ferrumequinum. Next base: position 9,685,896 of record NC_046292.1, read on the forward strand.
TGGCCTAGCACCTCATTTCACAAAGCCCTTTTTTCCAAGCCCTTTTTCTAGGATTCTGCTGCATTTATGTACCCTCCTTCTTTTTCTTTCCCTTGCACCCAGGAAAGCACTAAGGAAGCACTAGAGTGTATCACCTTTGTTGTATACAGTGACAAGCTAGGCGTCATCTCCATGGACCCTACCAACCGGCTCCTGTGATTGAATTGAAGTAGACACAGCAATACTGTGTTTCCCCGAAAATAAGACCGGGTCTTATCTTAATTTTTGCTCCAAAAGATGCATTAGGGCTTATGTTCAGGGGATGTCATCCTGAAAAATCATGCTAGGGCTTATTTTCTGGTTAGGTCTTATTTTCGGGGAAACATGGTGTATTTCTAAATAGAGAAATGGAGGCCCAGTGACTTCAGCTGACTCGTTCAAGATTGTGGAGCTGGTCAGTGAACCAAATCTCCTCTCTTTCTCCTGCTACAAGAGCAGACCCAGCTGTACAACGGCAGAAGAAGGCTGCCCTATAGCTTATGATTGGTGTGGTCTGACCTTGCTTTGGCCAGTCCCTCCTGGGCATGGGCCACCCCGTCTCCTAAGGCCTGCATGATGACACCATCACCCCAGACTGTGCTCTCTTACTCTGAGCCCCCCACGTCCACCCCTGGCAAAGGGAAAATGCCGTTTTACAAATGTCATCTCCTTTTTTTATACTACATTCTTTCATCATTTCAATGGGGGTTTTATAGTCATTTGACTTTTTGTAACCTGTCCTCTTAGCGCCTAGGGGTGGAGTTTCTCCTCTTCCAGCTGCCCTATCAAGCACTTAGGGACCTGTAAACCAGGGCAGGGTTTAGCACAGGAACTTCCTGTTTATTTCAAAGAGCCGGATCTGGGAATGAGTCTCCTAGGCAGGAGAATGTTTTGCACCTGACACCACCATCATTTAGGATGACCAAATCTGGAAAGCACATCTGGGTGGGGACCTCTGGGTGGGTATATTCTTCAAGTATTGGAGGCAGGGTTCAGCCATCACAATAAATCTGCCTAATTTCTCTTTTTTCACTCTCCCTTCAGGGAGACTCCATTAAACCTCGAGGGTCTCTTTTATCAGGGGCTTTGGGTTCATATGCAACCAAAAGTGTTGGTTTAAACTTTCTACCTAGCCTGTTGGCTACGTGGTTGCATATTCTCATTTATGCTGCGGCTGTAACTGCCTGAATAGTACATGGACTTTCCTGCTGCTCCAGGTCACGCCTAAACCTTGTACTCAGAGCAGCGGAATTTCATCTGCAGACCAAAGGTCAAGCAGGAGTGTGGCAGAAAAGGCATGGAAGGTCAGGATGGAGTCTTTCGCTGTACATCGCAGCAGAATGGAAGGGGAGGATCAACCCAGAGGTCCCTAGTGCAGCAGACAACCTGCTGTGGTTAACCGACTCTTAAGCAGCTAATTCAATGGCCGCGAGTCTGATCTCCTTTTAATTTCAGTGTAACTTGCATTCCGCTAAACAAGGAACATTTGGGCTTCCTAAACCTCTGACAGAAGGAATACACATTTGAACTTCATGTGAAGATCCGTTTATAATGGGCTCTAGAAAAGCCGAAGGTATTGTGAGGGATCAAAATGTTTTGGTGCTTTTGAGTTTTAGATTTGTATTAATTAGCATTGAGCATTGACGACTCTCCCCACTGCCAATAGATAATATATGGCTGCGTGTATAGATGAAAAGCCATCTTCATTCGGTTTGGAGTTCTCAGCCATGCCTTCTCTTTCTGGTTTGAATGATGGAGCTAATGGAGTTGGCAAACTTTTTCTGTGAAGGGCCAGAGAGCAAATACTGTAGGCTTTGGTGGCCTTTAGAGTATCTTCCACCAGTCCTTAACCCTACTGTTGTTATGTGAAAGCCCTCGTAGACCTTAGGAAAATGAATGGGCGTGGTTGTGTTCCAATAAAACTTTAGTTACAAAAACACACAGCCCCTGGGTTATAGTTGGCTAACCCTTAAACTTGTAGTTCTCTTTCCTTTGCCTTCTGACCCATTTACATCCAGCACCTTCCCCATGTTCAGCATACAGGAAGAGCTTAATAATGGTTACTAAATGAAAGAACTAGTGGATTCGATGGGAGCGATAAAACCACTAGATTGAAGGAGCACAAATGAGAAGCAGAAATGATTAAAGGAGCACAAATGAGAACTTAATCACTAGGGTTGTGATGGTTAACGGATGAGCGAAAGAGACATTTATTGGCAACTCCGTGGTTTGGAGTCACTTGTGTTTAGACATCATCACTGACCTTAGAAGAACTGTGAAGGGACAAGGAGGCATTGCTTGTGGTAAGATACAGGGGGAGACACTTGACCTCTGAGCCTCCGCTTCCTTATTTGTGGAATGTGGACGTCACTTCCATCTTCACGACAACGTAGATATGTGGGTTTAAGGGAGTGAGAGAGGCCCGATTCAGATGTTGCTGATATGACCTAGGCATTGTGGCACCTGCCAGCTCTCAGTTGCGACATCTAGCACACGGGGCTGATAACGCCTGCGTTATAGAGTGATCGGGATGGTGTAATGCAGGGTTTCTCAACCTCGGCAGAAAATTCTTTGCTGTGGGGAGTGGTCTTGTACACGGTCGGAATTTAGCAGCATTCCTGATCTCTATCCACCATATACTAGTAAGATCCCCAGAATGTGACAACCAAAAGAGTCTTCAGACATTGGGAAATGGTTTTCCTTGGGGGCCAAACTCACTCCCGGGGTGAGAACCACTGGTGTGACACAATAACACATAGGGTGCCTGGCACAAAGCTTGGCCGACTTTGGGATTCGATAGATAGAACTCTTCATTATTAATAGTATATTGTATGATTGAACGCTGGATTTTCCCACCTTTGGGGGAAGTCTTTATTTGCCCAGTCGATTTCAGTCTCCCAAAGGCAAGATTGGGTATTTTTGTTCCAGACCTCTTTCCCCTGGTATTTCTGTGTTGCTTAGATGTCTAGCTCCTGGGAGGAGCCAGACTTCCCCTGAGGTCCTGCTGAGTATGCTTTCTAGCCCTTTTAACACGCACGTACGCGAGACCAGTATTTGACGTTATGATCAGAGTCCATAAATGGTTCATATAAGAAATCATCCAGATTTCTGCAAACATGAATGGACAGGGAGGGTTAAGGCCTGAAAAGATTAACTCACACAGGATGGCAGGCTGAGGTAGTAGGTTGTACTCAGAGGAAAAAGATAATGTACCCCAAATTAGCACCAACAAAATCCTCACTTTCCTAGTGAGCACGCACATCCTTCTGACATGAGTCGGGAGCCAGTATCCAGGGGTTTAAACTTTAGCCAAGATGGCTATGATATACCATCGGTTTACATCTGGGCTTAATGTTTTTGCCGTCCATACCCCCAGTTTACACGTGTACTCTTTTTAACGATGAAGAGAGATTGAGTGAATTCTGGTCCCTACATATTAGTATTTGTATCTGTTTCTGTCTGTTTGAGAAAATACATACATGCACAAGAGTACCTTGAATTCAGTAGCGTCGCCAAATGGATGCCTCTTCTGTATCTGCATACATTTGAAAAATAATGGTACATACATGCAAGAAAAATGACTCACTTTTGTCCACAGGCAGACGTATAGATTGTCGAGTTCCTGCAAATCACTCTCTGGCCACCCAGAGTCTGTGGGGCCCGCAGGTTGGGAGCCGCAGCTACTGAATGCGTCTGGGCATTAGTGGTCAGCCGGGTTCAGTGTGTTTCTCAGCAATGCCTTGTGCCGTTATGTGCTTGAGAAGCGCCTTAGAAAATCAGGGCTACTGCCCCAGGCCTTTGATTCTCTGCTGATTTTAAGGGATTCCTCTGTTCCTCAAACTCACCTCTGCCTCACTGTGACACAATCAGAATAGCTATGACTTGGGTCCTTGTCTTTCAAAAACAAAACAAACCTCCTTTATTTCAGCAAAAATTAATACAACGACTTCCTCACGTGGATACTGGAAAGCACCAGTTATAGTCCGAATAACAGAACTGGCCCTAAACTAGACTTCTGGCAATGTGCTTTGATTGGCCCTCTGCCGTTGCTAACTGGCGTCCTCCTGCCCCATCTCCACCTAATTCCTAAAACCCCTCAAGCATGTGATCCGTCATATCGTTTTCTCATTTATGCCAATGCTGGGTAATCGCCTGATCTCTCCAGCAGCATTCAGATTTATTAGAGAAGATGGCATTTACGGAATCGTTTCACTGTTCCATGGCAAACACCCTGAGCCGCTCTGTCCTTTCTTATTATAAATCTTCCTTTTAACAATGGTTTAGTACCTGCGATTAAAACCACCTGGAAGACTTAAATAAATGGTTTTCATTTCTTTTCTTTGGTGTTATATATGGATGGTGGGTCACCTAGGACTTAGGCGAGAACATTAGAGAGAGGCAGGTTTCCACGCACAGAAAGGCCTATCTTGCTAAAGACGAGAGCCATTCAGGGGGGACGTGGTCGTCACCAGAGTCTGCATGACCATGCCAGAAGTGTTAGCAAAGCTACTCCCTACTGGGTTTAGAGGTTGAAAAGAAAAAAAAAAAAATGTGGAACACCAAATGTGATCCGGTTGAGCGGCATCTTCCCTGTATTGTGTTTTTGCGTGCAGATTGGCCATTGAAGAAAACAAAAAATGTAGCAGCCACAGGATGCCATCATTTGAGTACAACTCAGAGAAATGTTGCGAGAGAGTGATTACGAGAAAGGGCTTCCCTGGCTTCAGTGAAGCCAAATGACTTGTTTGAACAAATGAAGATGCTCACACAAGCTTAACATTTATAGCGTGGGTCAGAAATCTCTGGAGTCCGCTGCCTGGATGGATTTCCTGTTCTCTTCCCACTTTTTAGCTGTGGAAGGTGGGCAGCTTGCTTTACAGTCTAGCCCTCAGTTTCCCCCTGGAGATCACACTCATTCTGGCATCACAACGTGGCCGTAAGACTACCGGAGTGGATGTGTGTGAAGCCCTGAGCACCCTGCCTGACACGTGCTAAGGCCTCCATAAATGTCGTCAATGGCATAAGCGGGTGCCGTAAACGTGCGTGAATTTACAGTATCCCAGCAGGCACCGGGGAGGGACACCCAGCTTGTACTTTTGTTTATTCGTGCCGTTAGCTGTCATCAAGCTCATTTTCTGATCCAGGAGGCACGGTGATGGTCGCAAGGGATACCAGGACAAGTAAGGTGGTCGCCTCCTGCTGGAAGCCAGAGGAGGAAATAGCGGCAGGGGAAGGGCCCAGCCTGAGATTCCGGAAAACTGTGTTCTGGCCCTGACTGCAACTGAGAGACAAGAGAGAACAGAAAGGGAAGTTCCGTCCTCCACAATGACGTGTGATGCCAACCGTGTTACCAACGACATGGGTCGCGTCACTCCCACCTCCGTGCGCTGTACTCGTAAGAGGCACCTCAGACAGCTGCTTAGGAGCTCAGACATCGGCTCAATCAAAATGCACGCCTCGGGTAAGACCTCGCTGAAGTCCTGCCTGTCTCAGACTTTCTACGACTTGTGACTTTTAAAAATTTCACTGAATCTACCAGTTCCACCTTGAAGAATATCTTAAAAGTAGACAGGTTTGTTTGTTTTTTTTAATTTGGGGAATATTATCTTTGCTGGGTTAAGCACACATCATGTAAGACTGTGACTCTGCCACAGTCACACGTAGGAGACAGACTGGAAAGTTGGGGTGGAGAGAAGACGGAAGCGCCAGAGAAAAGCATTCATGTGGGTTATGGAATCACAGGATGTCTGTCGTCCACTGGAAGGGACATGGAAGACCGCCTCATCCAGCCTGTATTTTGCAGTTGGAGAATCTGAGGCCAGAAAGCACAAGCGAGGTGACAGAGGCAGGCAGCATAGTGCTTTGTAGCAGAGCCCAGGCTAGCGTGGTGACACTGGCTTCCGCGTCCAGTACGTGTCCCTCCGATCCCACATTGCCCTGTGCAGTGTCCACACTGCAGCACAAACTCATAGTTCCGTGCTGCAGATACCAGGAGAACGCTTTATGCATGATACACACGTCCCTTCGGTGCCCTCAAGGAACTTCCATTCTGAACGTGGCAAGTGAAAAACAAAGAAGCCCTCCGGTATGGGCTTTATGGCTTGGTCTTGTTTACCAGCGAGCACAGAAGAGGATGATTTAAAAAAATAAAGCACAAGCCAGATGCCCAAATTAAAACACTAAATTTTCTTGGAGTTTATGTGCTTTGAGCAGTGTAAATAAAGGTGAGTGCTGGGCCCCGCGCCCCATAAATCAGCCTTAGCCAAAGGCTCGCTCCCCGGTTCGTTTCAGCTTTTCAGCCCATCACCCACACCTCGTGGCATTTCCAAGATACAAGGGGGCGGGTTCCATTTGTCATCCTGATTGTCCTCCCCTGGGTTTCTTGGAGCGGCAATCTCAGTGTTGCCTTTTGCATGAAATATTAAGCTCAGGGATAGAACCAGGGCATTTCAATGCAGGCAGGATACACTTGGGAAGGCTGGTTTTCTGCCCTTGTGGCCTCATTTGCATTTATTTTGCTCCCGACCATTTGTAATATAGTGGTAGGTGTCCATCAAATAGCTATTAATTCTCCCGCTAGCTTTTAAGGGGGCTGCCTGGGCTGCCTCTTACAAGTTCAGGGGATAACATGGCCCCTACCTTTGTTCATTCAGTTGGTGTCAGGAGCTACTCTGGATGTGGACCTTCCCATTTAGTTTCTGTGTAGTCTCTCAAGGACCGTCAACGGCAACAACCTTCATTGTACGACTAACATTCCTTTAACTGCACTCAGGTTCCTGGGTTTAACCAACGGTTCCACCACTTCCTAGCATGTCATCTTGTTGGGTCACATAACAGATGTTTTCTCGTCTGTGTAATGGGGCTGATAATAGTTCATACCTTAGAGGGTGTTTATAAAGACGAAGTGAGTTCACGTAAGCATACGTGAAACTCTGTGCTGAGCGCTTGGCATCTGTATGCTAAGGATTCACTAAGTGTCAGCTGTGAATATTGAAAACTACGGCCCAGAGTCTCTCACTCTTATGCCCAGGAGTGACTTCTCTTGGGAGTGACGACAAAATCATTTTAAGGAGGAGCTAGTTTAAGTGGGAAACTTGGTTTTTCAAGTGTAAATTCCAGAGTGTATGAAGCCTTAATGTCCTCACTTATTTTGTGGTTTGATCTATGAGTTTTCCCGTTTGGCGGTGGCCGAAGGGAGTCCCTGGGTGCCCACCGCTATCTGTGCTCACCTTAAATGTGCCCAACGAAAATCTTGTCCCCGACAGCTCATATATCATTCTCCTTGGGAGAGGGAGCCCCACTGCTTTGCTGACAGACCCTCAGTTAATTTCTGGATTATTCTTTCTCGATTATTTATAGGTTGCCTGCTAATATTTCAAGCTCTTGTTAAGAGATTAAGGACTTGGGTGCTGAGAGCTGGCAGCTGAGTCCAGCATTTGCTTGCCTCTCGTCGGTCATTTTTATTTGGGCTGCATGATGAGGTTTGTGAGATGTGTAGCCCATGTCTGTGGAAACATACTGGAATATGGTCGTGTCGTGACCTGGTGGCGATTGAGGGTTTCACACGGGAAGCTCACGGCTCTCTTCTGATTCCAGCTGGTTGCGTGACTGGACAAATCATGTTCACGTTTGAGCCTCAGTTTCCCCATCAGTAAAATGAGAGGCACAGAATAGATGGATCGTAACTTCATTCGACATGTATTTTTTGGGTGTCTGCTCTGTGACAGGCCCTGTCCTGGGCTCGTGGAACTCATAAGCTACTGGAGCAAAAGGGGGACAATTGGCAACGATGAGGGTAATATGACAGTAACATGACAGGGTGTTTACGAGGGACAAGGCGCTGTCCTAAACGCTGTATAGGTATTTCTGTGTTTAATCTTCACATCAACTATTACTGTTTTTACAAATGAGGCAACTGAGGCACAAGGGATGAAGTAATTTGTCCATGCTCACACAGTGGGTAGATTTTCGAGTTGAACTGTAGCCCAGTGACCCCCAAAGCCTGTATTTTAAACCAGCCTATGTTCTTTCCTTGTGTGAAAGCATAATACACGGTGACAAGTACTGTGACAGTCATACCTGCACGGTATGTAAGAGTGTCGACAAGGGACAGTTTGCCCAGGCCGAGGTGAGGGGCTCACTGACAGCCTTCGAAGGAGGCTGTGCTTGGGTTGAGCACAAGTGGACCTTCTCTAGGCAAAGAAGGTGTAGGTGGGGGCTCTGAGCAGGGCTTGCTGCAGGAGGGCAGACACAGCAGGGTGACACACACATGGCTCGTAGGGAGAATAGCCAGTGTTTGGGTTGGGCTCCAGGTCTGGTGTGATGGGAGCAGTGGGAGGGAAGACAGAAAGAATGAGAGTGAGGAAGTGAGGAGGCTGGGGGAGAGGACAGGTTTGGCAGGTTCTTGTAAACCAAGGCAAGGAATCCGTATTTTACCCCATGTACAATGAAAGAGGCATTGAAATCATTTTTTTAAATTGTGATAAAAACACACGTAACGCAAAATCAACCGTTTTAACGTGTAGAGGTCAGTGGTATTAAGTACATTGACGATGTTGTGTAACCAACACCACTGTCTAGTTCCAGAACTTTTTAATCACCTGGAACAGCAACCCGATACCCGTTAAGCAGACACTCACCTTTCCCCTGGGAACCACCAATCTACTTTCTCTCTATGGATTTGTCTAGTGCGGACATTTTGTGTCACTGGGATCATACAATACGTGACCTTTTGTGTCAGACTTATTTCACTTAGCATAATGTTTGTTTTCAAGGTGCATCCGTGTTGTGGCGTGTATCAAATTTCATTCCTTTTCATGGCTGAGTAATATTCTGTTGTCTGGATTATACCACATTTTAATTAACTGTTGGTCCTCTGATGGACATGTGAGTAGTTTCTACCTTTTGGCTATTGTGAATAGTGCCTTTGGATCGTGTTAAGTTTCCACCTCAGATCAGTTTATCTGAGCCCATTGAATGTCAGTTTACCCATCTGTATAATGGTAACATCTATATATGCATGCATGTGTTTATATGTGATTGTCTACAAAAGTTTACTGTCTGCTTCTCCCTAAATTATGAGTGTAAAAGAAAAAGTAGATAACTTTGAAAGTGTTTGAAGCCCCAGAGATTCTATTTAAAATCAAAGTGGAAGTTTCCTCAGGCATAAAATGGGGCTGATTAGAGCACCCACTTCTGAGAGCCATTGGGGTTATTAATTGTGTTCATTTCTGGAAGGCACAGATCACAGAGCGCAGCAGATTGGGAGCTCCCAGTGCATGTCGTCACAGTCGTTACTGTAATTCTTATCATTGTTTTTATCGGCACAGTCTCCACTTGGCCCATGTTCTCTGGGCGTCAGGAAACTGGGGTGGGTTTCCTGGGTCTCAGCCAGTCCTTGAGGGAGCCCTGTGCATGTTGTCCATGGGAGATTTGTGACCGTGACACTTTCCTCTTCTTTCTGCCTGTTCTTTCCAAAGTATTAATACTTAGCGAGCCTTTTGTACAGGGCGGCACTGTGCCCGGTAATAGAGTTGGGCTGTAGTTTAGGTCTAGACCCTGGCCGGGGCAATTATAATCTAGTGCTTAGAGCAACAGACAGTGAGAAGACAGGCTCCAGAGTGAATGGCCTGGAACTGAGTCGTCGCCCCACGGCATGTGTACTGTCTGCCCTGGGCCAGTTATTTAACCTCTCTGGCCTCAGTTCCTACATCTGTGAAATGGAGCAGATACAGTGGAGTCTAACCCATTCTGAGGTTCCAATCAGATAGTGAATGCGAAAGCGTTTGGTACAGTTCGTGGTACCAAGTAGACTCTCACCTGATTATTTTTTTTTTAAAGAGAAGAAAACATATGTGTGTAAATTACGTAATATAAGTTGGAAAGGTACTTTCTAAGAGAATTTTAATATCCTGTGTAAGTTCAAAGGAGAGAGAATACCTCTGACTAAAATGGACTGTGGAAATTTGATTTGGGACCTTGTGAAGAAATACTACTCGCTCTGATTTTTCAGGGCTTATTATACTCCAGGAATTGTGCTAAGCATCTTTAATTTTATTATATTTGACTACAACAAACCTATAAAGCTGTGTCCTGCGTTAGGATGGATTATGTTTTTAAACCTGTTCATGATGAGATACTCACTATGAGATACTAGTGTAGATTGTCCCCAGTTTTCAGATGAGAGCAAGGCCTTGCCCAAGTTCACCCAGCATATAAGCGTTGAGGAGAGGAAGTAAACTCAGGTCTGTCTGCCCCCAGACTTCCGCTAGAGGGTCACTGGGAAGTGAACCTCAATTCCAAGTGGGTAATCCATCCAAACGGGAAAATGCTTTGGTGTAGGTAATCTGCAACGTGACTGCCCTTCTTCAAGGACTTTATATTGCAAGTAAATGTGCATTTTGTGGATTTAATTCACAAATTAAAAAGAATCAGACCAAGAAGGGTGGCAGAAGCCAGCTAGAATATCACAATGGACAAGAGGCTTTGAAATCAGAGTGTCCTGTGTTCAAGTCCCAGCCCTGCCATTTACTAGCTGTGTGTGACCTTGAGCAAAGTACATAATCTCGTGAAGCCTCAGTTTTATCATCTTTAAAATGGACATAATAACAGTACGTGCACTGCAGGGGTGTTGTGAAGATCTTAGGAGATGATGCATACGGAAATCTCTCAGCAGAGATTCTAAACTTCAGTGCAAGTGGCCTCACGTCCTCATCAATGTACCAGTTCTGTGGCATAGATGGGTCTTCGTCACCTCTGCTTGTCCTGGAAGCTAGAGCCATCCTGCTCTCCTCTCTGTGTAAAAACTTCCTTGCTGGCCTGGATGAGGGCCACAGAGCAGATAGGCAGTTCCAGGGGGACATTTTCCTGGAGCCTCGACCTCCCCGGGGAGCTGCCAAGTGAAAAGACAATTACTAGAGAGAAGGCTGGATGTTTTGTTCTCTGGTCCACCTGGGACTGGACCAGGGCCACACAAGTCATTTGTCATCTGCGAATGGGGTTAATCAATGGCTGGAGGGTGGGAAGAGGGGGGCTTACTGCCCGCAGCAACCAGATGCCATACCAGGGTCTCGAGGTGACGATGCTCCAAGTGTATTTTTTTTCAGCAGTGCATGCTGCCTTTCAGATTCCTGTTGCTTCTGAGTGCTGAAAGTGTGTGTGTTCAATCCACGTGATCATTTAAGTAGAGCCCTGATTCTATACTCATTTCTGCTGTGCCTTTTAGCCCTCTCTGTTTTGCAAGACAATGGAGTATAAGGAACTACTGGGACAGCCTCCTCCTCCAGCTACCTCTTTGCTTTGCTCAGACTCCCTGGGCACTGTCTGCTTTGTTTGTGTCTTTGCACCTGCCACAGTTCTGCATTTCTGTCCCCATCTCTCCCCAAGACTGGCTACAGACCGAGACCATACAGACCGAGACCATTTCCCCAGACCTCCCTCCTTAAAGCTCCTGAAAAACATGGCCTTTTACTCTCTTTGATTCGGTTTTGCTCTAGGGAACCAGACAGAAGATGAGAAAACAGCAAGCATGGGAAAGCTGCAAACCCTAAGAAACCTTGCACAGCCTGTGCTCTCTGCGTGGGCAGAGCATTAAGAGCAGGAGCCCAGGGACCGGACTCTCCTTGTCCACTGCAGACAGCCGGCTGCTGAGTCAGCACCTCCCCTCGCCGGCACCAGTCGAAGGGGCAATTCTCGAAGAAGAGTGCACAGATTTATTTTCTCTTTTACCTCCGAGCTTCTTGAGGTCTGATATGCTACTTCTTGTGAAATGCGTAGGCATTTAATACCGTGTTTCTCCAAAAATATTACCTAGCCAGACCATCAGCTCTAATGTGTCTTTTGGAGCAAAAATTAATAAAAGACCCAGTCTTCTATTATGTTATATAAGACCCGGTCTTATATTATATTAAAAGAAGACCGGGTCTTATATTAATTTTTGCTCCAAAGGACACATTAGAGCTGATGGTCCAGCTAGGTCTTATTTTCAGGGAACCACGGTAAATATTGATGGTTCAAAACTCTCTAAAATGAGTCCTCTAAGATTCCATCTTGCAAGGGGAGACTGTATTGATACATTTTGATTGGAAAATAGGTTTTTGCTTTATATTAGGCCTTCATGGCCTAATATATGGGACATTAAAAAGAACACAATAGTGATAAATGGCATTATGTTTAGTAAAATAATAGTAAAATAAGGTACCTTTGAGATTTCTTGCGTTTTTGTAAAACATTAATTAATACCCGTCAAACTCTCCACTTCTCCGTGTAGCCTTACCTGGAGTGAAATTCGGATGATGTATGTACTTATCCGTTTATTCTGATAAATAAACGGATAAGTTTATCTTATTTAGATCTATCTTATTTTGGAAGTGTTAAAAGCTGTGTCTTTGCAATCCAACAAACCTGGTTCAAATCCTGACTCTGTTACTTAACTAGCTGTATAACCTTAGAAGATTTGCTTAACTTCTTTGGGTGTCAGTTTTCTTACATCTGTTTTCTTTATTACAAAAATGAAAATGTTTTGAGGCTTCAACGAAATGTCCATGGACCACACACGGCCAGCACCTCGTGTGCCTTTGACAGCTAAGGACTCAGTAAAGAGACTTCATTCATTTGTTCAGCAAACATTTATTGAGTCCTTACCACGTGCTGAACACGGCCTGGACCCTGTCTGCAAAGAGTTAACACTCTAGGTGATAGAACTTGTAGTTTTATGGTGATGAACACTGTCAAGTTCAGCCTTCCCAGGAACAGTATTTTTCTGAGGTGGATTAGTGACCCAAGGGCAAAGGACCTGCTTGTTTTCCCTCAGCTCACTCCTTCTGCCTACCCCACCTGCTCTTACCAGACATTACCAAAAACTTCACCTGAACAAACAGGAGCAACATTTCGTTTTTGATGAGGTGATGTCTGGTTTTTTAAAATTAAATATCACAGGTAAATTGCTAGTCTGTGCCCGAAACCAAAATACAGGCATCGCCACCCTTTCTAAGAGCACTGCGCGAGTCCAGCCTGTCGTCCGAGGGGGGCCCCTGTCCTCACTCAGGTGAGCGGTCATGGAGGAAATGAGCAGCAGTGCTCAGCGCGTGACCAGTGATGCTTTACTCGGCTTTCTTCGCTTCCCCTTGAGCATGTTTTCTGCATGTGTTGAGTTTCTTTAAGCTTCTGCACACAGTTCAGAGGCTAATACCATTAATTAGACCAACAAGGTAGTGTAATGAAAGGTACAAGCCTTCCCAGTATACTGGATTCATCCCTGATTAGCAGGGTAGCCCCTTCTCGTCGTGAAGCCCTGCTCTCTGCTATCCGAGGATAATGCTCCGATTGTAATTAAAACCGGGGAAGAAAGTTCACTCTTCCCCGCAAGTGGAAAATGAACAGTTTGAAAGCAGAAGACCAGACTAATCACTTAGAGAAGTCAAAGAGATATCCCGAAAAAGCCCCAAAGAGGCTTGACTTGTAATTCGCTGCTAAAAGATTTCCAGTGATATCTCATCAACCTTTGTTTTAAACAAACAAAACAAAACCTTTAAGATTATTTTGACAAGATAGAGTTTTGACTGAAGTTGGGGGAAGCTAAAAGCGTTACTTTAAAATGTAACTATGTGAAATTTCAATTATCATCGTTCCTTTAAAAAAAAATCTCTCGATTCGGCAGGCAATTAGACATGAAACAGGGTAGTAAAGGTTTGCACGGTGTACGATGTGACTTCTTCCCAGGGGCAGACACGCTCCATATAATGTACTGTTTCCAGCTTCTTGGAAATGAGAGGCTGTGGGGTGGGAGCCGTCAGTCATTTGGACATTCCAGCTACTGTCTTTTCTCCCTGGCTGCACCCATATTCATACCTGGACTCCACTGGTTTTTCACCTTTCAGGGGACCTAAGAGATTCTGAGGGGTATTTGATATGCCATAGATCTAGATCCAGATGCTGTTCTCCTCTCAGGGAAAATCAAGGCACCGGCCGATTGGACCGAGCTCTGCCCTGCTGGGAGAGTGCCAGTGCCACAAAGGCCTTTCATTGTGCCCTGTTCCTCTTGAGCTGTCACGTTACACCAAATTAATGACTTTTGGCTGTCAATCAAATGGCACCATTATTTAAATTCATCTGATTTTAGATTCTGACACGTTCACTAAGTGCTAAGCAAGGATGGAAATGCGAAGTTTCAGCCATTAACCAGTAAAGCTAGTTATCACCATAATAGCTCGCTTTTGTAGAACACTTAACTGTGCTTTCTAGCAGAAGTGACCTTATTTGCACAAATTCTCCCAACAGACCATTGTGCTGTTTTATATACCCATTTGGCAGATAAGAAGGTAGAGGTCCAGACGGGTCAAGTGACCTGCCCAAGGACACTGAGGTTCCTGAGACAGAGCCAGGCTCTGCTCTCTGCAGGGCTGCCATCCTGGCTGAGAGTCTACACCTCTCCCTCACTGCCCCCCCCCCCCCCCGCAATAGCATGCTGCATCCTCTATTCTCGTCTTGTCTCATCTCATCTATGCTCTCCAAGCTGCAGCCTGAGTGGGCCTTCTGAAATGCAAATCTTTCTGTGTGATTCTGCCTCTGGAAACCCTCTATGAGGCTCTTTGTGGCTCGGTATCAAGCCTGACCCCTTCCTGTGGCTCCTGGGGCACTGGAAGGCCTGCCTCGGCCTCCCTCCCTGCTCTCATTCTGGGCCACTGCCCCATATGGCCTGTGTTCCAGCCACAGCCCCTCCCAGACTTCTCAAAGCCCTTCATGCTGCTTGCAGCCTTCTTCCCTGTTCTTCACTCAATAAAAACCTCCACTGTCTCTTCCGTGCCACTTCTGGGAGGCCTTCTAAGCTCTGCCAGAGAGATTGTGCTCCTACTGTGTGCTCCCATAGCACCTACTAGTCTCTTATCATGTGTCTTGGTAAGTATATACTGAGCACCTACTATGTTCCAGGCGCTGTTAGAGGCCCTGGGGATACAGCTGTGAACAGACGGATGAGTGGGGGCAAGAGACAGTAGACAAATGTGCCTGCAGTGTGTTGGGTGATGCTAAGGAGACGAGCAGGCTGAGGGGGACAGACAGTGCGGGTGGCGTGGGGTCAGGGAAAGCCCCCTGCAGAGAGCAGGAACTCGAGGAGGCTGGTGTAGCTGGAACTCAGCAAGTAGGGAGGGGTCAGTAAGAGGTGAGGTCGGAGGGCCGGCCGGGCCAGGGCTCCGGAGCGGAGGGGGAGAACGCGGAGAGAGCCCTCTGGGAGAAGGCGGGGCCTGCTGTGGCATCTGTTTTCACCCAGCCCGATCAGAGGAGGCCGCTCTGCACAGGCCTGATGTGATCCGACTCCGGGTGGACAGGGCTCCGTCCTCACTCCTTGCGTTGCTAGGCATGGAATCTGCTCTCTTTTCTGCGGCCCCGGAAGGCTGGTGAAGGCGGGGGTGTGGCTTTTCCATCACAGTTGTATCTCAAGGGCTTAGCACCGTGCCTGCCTCCTAGAAGGTACCGAACAAGTGTATGTGACATGGTTTCCGGCCCAGCTTGCCTCCCCTTACGCTCCGTCGCCAGCGACGAAGAAGAGGGGCCGGGTGTTCATGTTCTGCGTAGTGTGACCCCGCCCCCCTGAAGAAAACACCAGCCGAAGGGAAGCTCCGCTCCCAGGCCTGGCTTGCGCTGTGCAGGTGCATCCAGGTGTGTTGGGAGAGGCCGTTCTCAGGTTTGTTCTCTGCTCAGGCCCTAGTCAGCATTTGGGTTACGTGTCAACACAGATGCCGTGTCCGACAGCTGATGACAGTGTGGGCAACGTGAATGGGAAACTCTGTCCCTCACCTGTCTGACCTTGCCCTCCCCTTTCCTGGGAACAGGCAGCATCCGTCCACTCGGGAGCAAATCCCGTGTCTCCTCTGAAGTCATCCCCCCCCTTGTGCTGGGACACCCCAGTCCCCACTGCTGTGGAGAACTTGCACAGAGTCCACCTGGCCTGCAGCTCCGTGCTTCTGGGGGGTTGGATTCGGGCCGCTCAGTGCGCCGTGTGTGCATATGGGTTCTGTGGGTTTGTTTGAAAGGACAACCTTTTGTTGGCGGCGTAATTTTAGTTTTAGTTGGCACCCAAGACAAAGCCGTCTTTCAACACACCCGCGCCATATAGGCAGCCAGGACTTTTTCAATGAGATTGCAGGAAATTTGCCAAGTCATTCGGGGCCTGTAAATTAGCCCTTGTTTAAAAATTTAGATAAAGCCCAATGTGAGAGAAAAATGCTTTCATAACAGTAAATGTGAATTACACTGAAAACCCCTTTCAAGTTAAATGGAACCATTCTCTGGAAGCGCAGAGACATGAAATGCTTGAAATGTCAAAGGAGTTTTCCTTTATTGTCCCAAGTGAAATGGGGGCATTTTATGTGGTTTAATAGTTCAGATGCACATGTAAATGGAATTCATTTGGAGAAGGCGGGGCCTGTTTTGGCATCTATTTTCACAAACCTGCCTGACTTCATTTCATCTTTGCTGTAGCCCGTCGAGGGGTGGGTATGGCCGTCCCTGTTTCAGAGATGAGAAGAGCCATTCCTGTCAGCTGCATTCTTGCCACCAACATGTTGTGCTTCCGTCGTTAATCCACAACAAAACGTTATGTCGTATTTTGAAGTATTGTCACATCTTAAACATTCATCTTAAAGAGACCAATTGTTGGACCATCTGGAGGGGGCCTCATGGATCACCAATGAAAGGGTTGGGGCTGGCTTCTGTTTGTTAGCGTCTGCCATTGTCAGAA
Source organism: Rhinolophus ferrumequinum (assembly GCF_004115265.2). Lineage (NCBI taxonomy): Eukaryota > Metazoa > Chordata > Mammalia > Chiroptera > Rhinolophidae > Rhinolophus > Rhinolophus ferrumequinum. Next base: position 9,702,649 of record NC_046292.1, read on the forward strand.
GCATATTTTCTTTCTCTGAGAGCCTTTTGTGCGTTAGTTTGCCTTATTTACCGCTGCTCTGCAACGGCAGCTCCCTTCTCTGTAGGCGGATCCCTCTAGTGTGCTGCGGTGTCACTTGAGATGGGATTAGTTGTAAGGAACAGAGACTCCAAGTTCAACTGGCTGCAATGGTAATGGACTCAAGATTGAAAGCCTCAAAGGCTTCCAGAACTTTCCATGCATGTCCAGCATGTGCTGATGGACCTGCCTCATCTTCCTCGTGTTGACTGTTGTCCATAGCGGTCTTTTCCCTTCCTATCCCATGATGGCTGCCACGGCCTCCAGGGTGCCTTGTTTCCTTGCTCACATCCAGTGGGTAAGAGCTAACTCTATTTGAGAAAAAGTCCCAGACTTAGGTCTGATTGGATCAGTTGGCTCACATGCCCAACTCTGATGCAGCCATTGAAGTTGGGGTGTGGGGGGGGGAGGGTAGGCAGGACTGTGCTGTTTACTTAGACTTGAGCCTCATGCCCTGTGCCCGGAGCTGGAGTAAACCCAGAGACATGCTGGTAAATGTTTAACAACTGGCTCTCTGAGAAACAAACAAAGAAAAATGCATGTGTGGGGGTTGTGCATCATTTACCAATTCTTGTGGTGTAAATGTTTCTGCCATGGATGATTTTAAGCAGCCAGTGCAATGCCAGGGAACATAGTGTTGGGAAGAAAAGCACATAATTGCCTCTCAGGCCAGTACAGCACTGTGACACTTCCCCTAGCGTTTGTGGACCACACAGAGGGAAGGATGGCTCCTCAAACGAAAAGCAGAGAAAGGGGAAAGCCTTGGATGTAGGACTGCTAAAATCAGCCCTCCGGAGGGTGATGCCCCAGGCTTGCTCCTGACATTGCATTCAGAGTGGTCCTTCACAGTCCAGCTTGAAGCCAACTGCTAGTGGGGGTTTCCTGTCTCTCTCTGCACCATCGTGGAGAGTAGAGAGGACTGAACTCTGACTAAGAAGTCCAGGGTCAAGCCGGGGCCCTCAGACAAATCCTTTAACCTTTCTCAATCCCCTCAACCATAAAAAGGTTATCGGATTGACTCCCCTGGAGGGATATTGTGAGACTTCAGTGAGATGCCCACTGCGGCCATGCTTTGAAAAACCATAAAATGCTATGTATATATAAATGTAAGGTGTGTTCATTATATCCCACAAAGGTATTTCCCACTCCACATGGGTCACAGATCAATACCAGTGTAGTCCAGCAGACAAACCATGAACTCTGAAGTCAGACAGGCCTGGGTTCAAATCCTAATGCTGCTGTTTAGGAGCTGTTTGGCTATGGGGAAGACACTTAACCTCTCTGAAACTTTGTTTCCTCATCAATAAAATGAGGGGTAATAATATACTTATCCGGAGGGGTTGTTGCAAAGGTTGAATAAGACAAAGTATTTAAGGGGTGGCTGGATGGCTCAGTTGGTTAGAGTGCGATCTCTGAACAACAGGGTTGCCGGTTCAATTCCCGCATGGGATGGCGGGCTGCGCCCCCTGCAACTAAAGATTGAAAACGGCGACTGGACTTGGAGCTGAGCTGTGCCCTCCACAACTAGATTGAAGGACAATGACTTGGAGCTGATGGGCGGGCCCTGGAAAAACACTGTTCCCCAATATTCCCCAATTTAAAAAAAAAGTATTTAAGGGCACCACATACGTAAAAGTCATTATTTTTAATAACATAATTTCATAGCTAGTACACACTGATTACCACTTCACCCAAATTCATTGCTTTTCTGGCAGCAGCCCCCAGTTTTGGTTTGGAGATCCATCTTTCCCTGACTTTTTGGCCCTGAGGTTCATGGAATATCCCATACCTGTGTCAGGCTTATGTCTACCTGTTTAAGCCAAACTGCATAGTCACATCCCCTGGTCACTGTTATGAGGTTAGAGGTCCAATCAGAATGAATCCAAGAGCTTCTGTGGAAGATACTAGGAGCTGACTCCCTCTGCACGGGCACCACGGGACTAAACGGGTGGAGCCACAGCATCCATCTTGCCACCATGAAGTCAGACCCCAGTAGGATATGAGCCAGGAGATGGCAGGAGTGAGCATAGTTTTAGCCAGTATGAAGTGCGTCATCCGTGGATATTTCCTTTGCATACGCCACGTTTTCTCTCTCTTTTCTTTAACTTGGTTTGGGCAGGGAATTTTCATCAATTGCAACCGCGAGAGTCCTGCTTGATACATTATATGTGGAGAGACGGAGCCTCGGGAAGGTTACCCATGCAGGAAGAGGCTGCCCTGCTGGTGAGGGGTGGAGCAGAGACAGCGCCAGGCCCTCTGGGTCCAGAGCCTGTCTCCTCGCAGCCCAGGGTTCTGCGGCTGCTTCAGGGGGGTCATTCTCAAGCCTCCAGCTGCACCGTGGGGATGTGTGAGTTCAGACCATGCACATCACAGCTGCTCACGTCGCACTGTGTAGTTCAGACAGTTCCGGCACCTAAGCCTGTGTCTTCAGGCTGCCTGGATTTCTCCCAGGGAACAAAGCAGTGAGAATTCCCAGGCAGTCGCGCCCTCCACTGTCAAGGACGCTCGTGGACAAAATGCACCTTTTGTGGGTTATGTGTGTGAAGCTCTGTGTTGTTTTTACAACGGAGGAAAGAAACACAGTGCGAGACGCCTGGGCTCACCTCCCCATATCCCACCTCAACTTCTGGCAAGCACCCTCAGGTTTTGAATAAACGTTATTTTGATTGGATTGAGAAGTTTGGAGACGACAAAGTGACACGTTTTCACAGTTCCCTGTCAAACCGAAGCGTGATTGCCAAACTGTTAAGTTAAAAAAGAAAAAAGCAGGAACGGGAGCAGCGCGTGTCAAACATCTCCATCACAACTTCAAGTTTCTCGGGGGGCTTTGCTGTACTTCTCATTCTCCCCACTGTCGTTCCCAGGTAGAGCTCACTCGCAGTACCTGGGCTTCCTGGGCTGGGCGTGGAGTGGGGCTGCAGGAGAATGCCTACGACAGCGTCCTCAGGCAAAACAGGCTTTGAAGGCGTGGGGGGTGCGGGGGGGCACTTGTTTTATTGTAAAGCAAACTTTTATGAAGCACAGCATCTCTTTGGTGGTTACTTTGGAAAGGAATTAGATGTGAATCCTTTGGTACATAGAGGAATCCTTCTACTGGGGAAAGAATTAGCCTGGTATCTACATCAGAAAATGCTTCTGTGGTGAAAATGAGATTAGCGGTGTGTAAATACGGAAGACTAATTGTCTGTTGAGAAGAGTACGTCGAAAGAAAATTTATGGCCGATGTTCCAAAATTTTCTGAGAAAGTTGGATAAGCCCCCAGAAGGAGAGTCCTTCCTTTTAAGCTTTTTTTTTTTTTTTTTTTTTTTCGCTTTGTTCATCTCGATTCTGCTTATTTTCCTGCCCCAATGAAGCCACAGGTAACAATCTCTTCTCGTCCTGGTGAATTGCATTGTTCTCAGCTAGGAGCGAACAAACGAAGCCCAGACTTCACGTGTAAACCCTGTAGAGGTCCCTTGCTTGGCACCATGTCCATCCTTGACGTGACCACCTGTCTCGGTGTTCTTCTTTCACGCTGAGCCGGGATTAGGTTGTGGCAGGACCTGAACGCTTGATCACCAGCACGGGACTGGAAGAGTAACTCCAGATGCTCAGTCTTTATAACGAGGGTCCCCCGTTCAAGAGGGAGGATGAGACGCGCCTCAAATGGTCAGATCTTCTGCTCATGACGCTGTGGCAGGCAGAATAATGCCCCCCTCCCCAAAGCTGTCCATGTCCTCATCCCCAGAACCCCACATGGCAAAGGGCCTTTGCAGATGCCAGGTGGGAGATTATGCCAGATTGTCAGGATGGGCCTAAGGTTGTCACAGGGAGTTCCTATAAGAGGGAGAAGAAAGGGTCAGAGTCAGAGAAGGAGATACGACGAGGGAAACAGGTCACAGAGATGTCTTTGCTGGAAGGGCCCAGGTGCCAGAGAATAGGTGGCCTCTAGAAGCTAGGAAAGGCAAGGACATGGATTTTTCCCCTGGAGTCTCCAGAAGGAACACAGCTGCTGATTTTAGCCCTTAAGACCCGTTTTGGGACTTTTGACCTCCAGAACTGGAAGCTCATACATTTGTGTTCTTTTAAGCCACTAAGTGTGTGGTAATTTGTTACAGCAGCCGTAGGAAACCGAAACAGACATTCACCGTATAACGCATTAGAAAAACACACAATCCTCCAACTCGCAGCCTTACAGAACATAATTCGTTCTTTCTTTGATGATTCTGAAGATGCTTTCGTTTCTTTTCAGTGCCTTGGGGACATGACTGTGAAAGTAAGTTCCCATTAGAGCTGGTTAAGAGACAGCTTGAATTTACAGGACATGAAACCAGTCCACTTCTACTATACGCCTTAAAACACACACACACACACACACACACACACACGCACACACACACACACACTGCCCACGATAATTTGGGGTTGAAAGAAAAATGCCTCAGTTGCTTATCTCGGAACCTGACAAAGTTGTGAGCGGCTCTGTTCTGCTTTCTGTGACATCATGCCGACCTCTCCGGTACCTTGAGGCTCTCCTTAGGAGTGGCCAGGCTGGGGGACTGGAGACCATGTTAAATATGGGGTATGCAGAGAGGGACCCATTCTTTTCCTGCTCTTTGCATACCTAGTTCCTATTAGTGTCACGAGAAGTTACGTGTGTGTATCTAGAAGGCAGTGGATGCCATTTGTTGTAACACAACCAGTGTGCAAAACGCTGCACTGAACCTGTACGCACCCTTGAACTCTTCCTTCCAAGCGAAACTTCTCCCTGGTGGTATGTATCAAAAACCTCCCAACTGCATTTTTTTTTTTTTTTTATCAAGCCTGGCTGATAAAAGCAGATCGCGGAGAATTGTTTTTTTCTCTTTCGCCTGAAAAATGGCCATTGTATAACCATACACGGAGAATCTGTCTCCCAAAATGGATTCTGTATTAGCAGGAGGTTGGATATTCAGATGCTGTCAAGCCTGTGGCAGCGTGAATACGGCCTGTTAGTTCTTCCAATCCCTGGCCAATCAATCAATCAATCCATAGCAAAACCATATGAAGGTGAAGGCGGGAGGAACCAGGCTTCTGCCAGCTGTGGGGTGGGGAGCTCAGCCTGCCTTTGGGGCCCAGCATCCAGACAGACCGGCTTCCTTTCCCCCACCCATTCAGTTACATCCTGTTTATGTAGCCCAGGACAGGCTGGCTTTGTTAGTTAAATTGCCTTTTATAAGGGATGGCCTGGCGGTCCGGAGGCTTTCTGGTGAGCTAACTGCGGGCTTCGGAGGGGGCTTCTACTTGCCACAAAATGCGGACAAGGAAAGACATTTCCCATCTTCCTTCTCCTGTGTCAGCGAACACCTCTTCCTCAGCAGGAATCCACGCAAGGGATGGGTGAAAAAATGTAGGAAAAAAAATGTTTAAGGAGGAAGTAAGTGGCCCAGAAATTGGGCTGTAGAGTCCCACTGCTTAGGGTAGAGGCTGGCTTTGCCTTGTAATAGCCAGTGAACTTGAACCAGTCAGTCCTGGAGCCTGCAAGTATCAGTTTCCCCCTCTGTAAAAATGGTGGGGGGGATAACAATGGTATCTGCCCCTAGGTAGTGTGCGGAGGGGGATGATGGGTATATACTGAAAGTCAAGTTGTTTGTGTTGGCTTGTGCTAAGTGTTCAGTAAACAGCTTTAGTGGTGGTGATGGTGGTGGTATTTGTTAAGGTGATGTAATGAATTAGTTAAGCACACCATTCTGAAATTCAGAAATCCTCTGTGCAGTGTCTTAGCATTGGGGCTTCTGGCTAGTCTTGCACCTGCTCTGGCTGGAGTTTCCCCATCCAGCCAGGAGGGGAGGACGTGAGCTACCTGGCAAGTGCTCGGCCAGTGTTGGGCACCGAGCAGGAACGAAGTCAGGCCTTCCTTCTGCTGCTGTCACTGCCTCTGCTGCTCCTATTCTTACGACTGTTATTAGCAAGGGGATGTCTTTCGGGCCTCCCTGACGGATCCTACCCCTTGGCCAGGTTCTCTAATGGGATTGTGAGAAATGCAGTTCCCCCTGTACTATGTATGGGGTCTACCTGCTTCAGGGGTCGCTGTGTATGTGCTGTAGCCCATGTGAAATGATGGGACCAGTGGTTCTCAGCCAGGACAACTGAGTCATGTCTGGAGACGTTTGTGGACATCACCACGAGGGGGAGGGGCTGCTGGCTTCTCGTGGATGGGGCCGGAGATGCGCACAAGAGGGCCCTCAACTCAAGATGTCAGCACGGCCACGGTTGAGAAACCCTGAATTAGAAGATGGCACGGGTGACGTACGGGTTCTCAGCACCTCGATTTGTGTTATTCCACTGGTGGTGTCTGTTTACGTTCAGTTCTGTTGGCATCTGGACACTCGTGGTTGTCAAGTAGGAGTAAACGTAGATTCTATTCCCCCACCCTTCAAAACCATCCTCAGCAAAACCATTCCTATCGAAAGGGGAAGGACTGGAAAAGCATGGAAGGGAGGGTGTTGGTGGGGCCCCAGACTGGTGACCCCAACACTAGGATCCTGGTCCCATCTCTAATGCCTCCTACGAGCATTAGGCGAAGTGGCAAGAGGCATCCCACCTCTCTAGGCATCCGGTTGCTCATCTGTCAACTGAGGGGGTGGAGCTACATGAAAGTTACTATTCAGCTCTAAAATTCCGAACTCTCAACTCAAACCCAGTGTCACCCTTTCTAGGTCCTGGTAGAATAACTTGGGGGGGTGGAGTTGTCTCTATGCCGTGGTGATGCCTGGAGCCGTTTGGATTGGCGGCTACTTGTGTTTGTTCGTTGGGTATTTCTGGTTCTCCTCTGTCCCTAAAAACTCTTAGACTCGTGACAGTAACAACAGCAACTGACATCGAGCCCTCACTGGGCACCATGCTGTGTGCCCTCAGTCCCCTCTGAAATCATTTGACCTACTCGTGAGCCCCATGAGGCAGGGGCCATCATTTCCTGCACCTTCCCGATGGGAGCCAGCAAGAGAAGGCATTTTCCACAACGGTTGATCTCAGGTGGGAGAGCTGGGCAGTCCGGTGTCAGACGCTGCTCTCTTGACCACACAGAAGGGAGAGACGCTCACTCCAAGTTGGAAGAAGCCACCCCTTTTCCAGCAAGCCCGAGTCCACGTGGTACTGCTCATTTTGAGCAAGGAAAATCTCCACAATTTGATTACCAGATGATGGTAATTAGGGAGAGGCCACTCCTCCTCAGGAGGGGAGAGATGAGACCAGAGGAAATACCAGAAATCCTCTCACGCTCCCCCTCTAAACGCAGGCTAATGTGCTTAAGGGGAAGTCCGACCTGAAGTTCAGACATTTCACAGGAAGACGAAACCCGGAGAGCTATCATTTCGAAGGAGACCTCTGGAGAGGCTGGGCATCACTGCCAAGGCATCTCAGCTGACGCGTCACGCAGGCTGCCTGGAGAGTCTGGCGCGGGCCTGACTCCTTCCTCATTCCTTTGTTAGCCGGCTGTCCATTCTCTCTGTGTGTTGGGATTCCCCCTGTACCTGGGCTGGGGAAGGAGCTTTCTTGCTTACTGCACACCTGTGACAGCCAGGTATTGAGCTAAGAGTTCTGCTTGCATTAACTCATGTCAGTGCCACAACCATCCCAAAGGGCAGGTAGGATTATTATCCCTGTGTCACAGATGAGGAAAACTGAGGCTCAGAAATGTCACAGGACTTGCCAAGGTCACAGGGTGGAAAATGGTAGAGATGCAGGTAGCTTGACTCCAACACCTGTGCTTTTGGTCACCACCCTCCTGAGATAATCTCTTACAACATTGCTTTTCAAGGCTGGCTCTTCGTAGAGTCGTCCAGGAGCTTTCATAAACCAGTATACCTGGGCTCCATCTTCCAAAGATTCTGATTTGATTGGTCCGGGATGGGGCCTGCGCACAGGTAGCTTTTTAAAAGTTCTTCAGGTGATTATAGGGGCAACCAGGGTTAAGAGCCACTGTCACGTATAAACGTGTGTGTGTGTTTGTGTGTGTGTGTGTGTGTATACAGATATCTTTGTGTGTACTATATTAGTTTCTAAGGACTGCTTTAACTAAGAACTATAAACTGGGTGGCTTAGAACAACAGAAATGTATTCCCTCATAGTTCAGGAAGCTAGAAGTCCAAAGTTAAGGTGTCTGCAGGGTTGGTTCCTTCTGGTGGATCTGAGGGAGCATCTGTCCCAGGCCTCTTCCCAGCTTCTGCTGTTGCCAGAAATCCTTGGCGTTCTTTGGCTTGAAGCCGCGTCCCTCCAGTCGCTGCCTCCATCTTCACATGGCCTTCTCCGTGCGGCTGTGCCCTGTGTGTCCATCTGTGCTTCTTATCAGGACTCCAGTTGTTGGATTTAGGGCTCACCTAATTCAGTCTGACCTCATCTTAACTACTGAAATCAGCAAAGATACTGTTTTCAGACAAGGTCACATCTGAGGTTCACAGTGGACCTAAATTTTGGGGGGACGCTATTCAGCCCACTGCATGTGTGTATGTGTGTGTATACTTGGGGTTGTGTTGAAACACGGCCGTCCTGTAAAGGTAAGACCCTGCCCACAGCAGAAAACCATTGTGTATGTGTGCGGAAGCGGAGGCGGCTGGGAGACAGGTCCTGTCCCCGGGATGAGGTTGAGCGCACCTCTTGAGTTGGGCTTGCATCCTTCTACTTCTCCTCCATCCCCACCACTGCTCAGCCGGTCCAGGTCACCATCATTTGTCACACACAGCAGCAGCCTCCCACTGGTCTCCCTGCCTCCCGTCTTCCATGTTCGGTAAGCCACCCCCACCCCAGCCCCCGCCCCACTCTGCTCAGCTCATCTTCAGGTGGCAGCCAGTCTTCTAAATGACAAGTGTACACTTGTTACTTCTTAGCTGAAGTCCCTTCAGTGGATCTGGTGGTGCTCCTAGTCTGCCTGCAGCATCGCCTAGTGCTACTCCCCATCCTGGAGTCACTTCGGTTCCTGAAATACATCTCTTACAGTCTTTCTTCAGGCCATCCTTTGTGTGGTCCCTCTGCCTGGAAGGCCGGGCAAGCGCCATCCCCAATCCAAGGACCCTTGATGCACTCCGGGCTGTGAGCCCCCAGAGGGTTTAGCAGATGACGTGGAGTGAGAGGAGACGTCTTGTTTGGGCCTCTCCTTTAAACCTTGAGTAGGGCCAAGACACTAGTCAATATCCCCACGGAGATCCCTCCAGCCACTTTCCAAGCTAGAAATGAAATGACCAGCTGTAAAAATGTGACGCATAATACAGACTAGCTTAATGGTTTTCTGAAACGTTAAAAATTAATGTGGAACATCAACACTTTTAGTGCTCAAATGTCCCCCGTGGAGCTCAATGTCTGGAAATTATCCCTGTAGGGCACATTGGGGACCATGGCTGTAGGCCTGTTTGGGGTGGTCTAAGTGCCCTGTGGGGTCGAGGCCATTTGGCGGTGAGCTGGGCTTGGGTGGCTCAGGGGAGAGGCTGAGCTCTCTGTTCTCTCCAGCTGTTTGTACATTTCAGAGACTTTTTACAACCCCAGGTTGTTTCTGCTCTTCATTCTGTACGCGACACAGGTAGGTAGGCCTGTATGTGCACTGGCGTTGGCCAGTCTATATGGCCATGGGAAACTCAGACCCTTTGATTTTTGTTTTTTGTGTTTTTTTCTGGCCACCCAGGGCAAGGCGGCGAGGCTCATGCTCTCAGTGGTTGCCCAGTACTACCCACCCATAGGGTTGCCCATCTCTATCCATCCGCGTGGAATCCTACTGGCTTCCGGAAGTTGTAATTCCCTGCTCCCCACGTCCCCACAGAAGGGGGTGCTCAGCAGTCACCTGGAGTCTTCCCTCTGGATCTTGCCAACATGACACCCCGGGTTGCTAAGCACCCGAGGTGGCAGTGGTGGAGGTGGAGCAAGGGACCACAGGCCCAGCTTGGAATCTGGAAAGCCACCAGAGGTTGTTCGAGAAATACTCTTGGTTTGTTGGGCCTGAAACAGCAATAACTTTTAAAACCCAATCTGCTGTTCAGCTAAGTTTATAAACAGCCCCTTATAGTTTAGACAGTAAAGCTCAAAATTATTCATTCTATTAAATGCTGCCTAATAAAATGATGGTCTTATGAGTGCCTAATTTTTGTTTGCCAGGTTTCAATCACCTGGGACCTGCTGGCTATGCTCTGGTCCTGTGGATTCAGTCGCAGAGGGATAAGTGTCTGTTCTGTGGCTGTGGGAGGGGCAACAAGTTAGGATTTTTATCATGCCATGGAAGGCCCCTTGAATGCCCACGCCATCTCCTGCCAGCACATGCCGAGCAAGAGGTCCAGAGCAATCTGCGGTACCCGGGCAGCCTCTCGTTGTGCCCATCGGCAAGGGACAGCCACTGGACAGATTGGCTGTACTTGGTTTCTGTGCTGGGATTACCGCGTCCCCTCCCTAGGTAATTAATAACTTCTTGTCTTAATACTTTCCAGAAGTACCCATTCCGTGCTTTGCAGGTTCCTTGGCAAAAACCCCAAGAGCTGCAATTTGGTAGGGATCCCACACTTTCATTGCAAAGCGGAGTCCAAACAGAAAGTTGGCAACCCGTGCCAGGCCTGGCAGTCAGGCTGCCCCTGGGTCTTTGCACATGCTGTTTGCTCTGCCTGGAGAACTGTTTATCTTCAGTCTCCAAATCCTCACCTCCACCTCCTTCATCATATTAAGTCCTATTTTTTGCTTCAGAACGCCAATGAAATGCCTCGTTGTTTAGAAGGGCTTACTGAGCTGCCAGGTCCCTGCTCCGAGTCTCTGTGCTTTGGCCAGCACATTCCTATTTTTCTCTTGGCTCTATCTTTCTTTGAGCTGGCTGTCTCCTCAGGCAGGCTCTCTCTTTAGTAGAAAAATGGGTATGAGTAACAGGACTCATATTCCCCGTGTGAACCACAGGGCCTCCTCCCCAATGGTTCCCTCAAACATCCTGGGTCATTTGTCCATCACTGAAGCAATTCCACTGTGAACCTCACTGGCCAGGCCTGGGTCAAGGAGCTAAGAAGTAGAAGCAATCCATCTCAAACTATGTGATTTTATTCCAGTGATGCCCTGAGGTGGTGATACCAGAGTCAGGAGGAACACTTAGGTTATTCAGACCAAAATAAGGAGGGATACGGTAGGCAGACACCTCAGGTGGCCAGTTCAGTTCCCGGTGGACACTGGGGTGAGTTTCATGAGCGATCCCTGTATCTTTTGGCATCAGATCAGTCTGGATTTGGCCAAGGATGACAGAAGATCCAAAAGAACAGTAGCCTAAGTAAAAAAGACGTTCTTTATTCTTTGCCACGAGAGCCAGAAGTAGACATTCACGGACTGGCATGAGGGCTCGGCTCCACAGTGTCCTCCAGCATGTGGTGCCCTCAGTGTTCCATCATCCCTGTGACATGGCCCACAACCTTGAGAGCCAAGATGGTGCTTTAGCTGTCATCACGCCCTGCAAGAAGCCAGACGGAGGAGGCTACAGATGAAGTGTACCAGCCGACATTTAAGGAGGGTTCCTGGAACACGACACCCTCTTCCCTTTCTGTTGACCAGAACTTGGTCTCTTGGCCACCCTTCGCTATAAGAAAAGCTAGATGTGGCCACGAGACACTCAAACGTTCTGTTATACTTGGACGTAACACCAAAAGCACAATCCATGAAGGAAAATGGATAGGTTAGACTTTATCAAAATTAAAACCATTTCCTCTCTGAGAGACCCTGGTAAGAGAATGAAACAAGCTAATGACTAGGAGAAAATATTTGCATGTCACATGTCTGACAGAATACCCGTACCTAGAATATTTAATGAATTCTCATAACTCAACAGTAAAAAAACAAACAACCCAGTTTTTTAAATGGGCAAAAGCCTCGAGCAGACAGACACTTCACCAGAAATGATGGACAGATGGCAAGTGAGCTCATGAAGAGATGTCCAACATTGTTAGTTATTAGGGAAATGCAAAGTAGTACCACAATGAGATACCGTGGCACACCTATTAGAATGGCTAAAATTACAAGACAGACAATACCAAATGCTGACAAGGATGCAGGGCAACTGGATCTCTTACAAAAATGTAAAACGGTACAGCCACTGTACAGCACGGTTTGGACGTTTCTTATAAAGTTAAACATCTCTCTACCATATAACTCAACAGTCTCACTCTGGATATTTATCCTAGAGAAATAAAGACTTCTGTTCACACAAAAACCTGTTCATGCATGTTTATGGCAGGCCTATTTATAATAGCCCCAAACTGGAAACAACCCAGCTGTCGTGCAACAGATGAACGGATAAAAGCTGTGGTACATCCATACCATGGGACACCACTTGGCCATCAAAAGGGATACATTACAGACACAGGAAATACCTCGGATGAATCTCAAAGGCATTTTGCTGAGTGAGAGAAGTCGTGCCAGAAGATGACATGCTGTGTGGTTCTATTCACACAACGTGCTCCAGAAGATGAAACTATCGTGATGGAGAGTAGATTCGTGGTTGGCCACAGATGAGGGTGGGACAAGGCTGTGAGTATAGCAGGCAGTACTAGGGAGTTTTTCAGGTGATAGAATTGTTCTGTGTCCTGATTTGTGGTGCTGGTTCCATGAATCTATACGTGTGTTAAAATTCATAGAATTGTACACCCCTGCAAAGTCCATTTTATTGTACAAAGTGTTTTTGCTATGGTAAAGAGGAGGTTTGGATATGGGGGTGGGAGGCAGTCCCGATCTGACCACCTATGCCTCACTTTCCAGCACATTCCCTGTGTTGGGCGAGGGTAGGCTTTCTGAATCCCCAGGTAATTCTTTGTTGAGAGGCCTGACCTCTGCGTTGTAAGAAGGTCATGGCACCCTAGGCTCTACCCATTAGATGCCTGTGGCATCCCTCATACCCCGTTGTGACAACCCATAATGTCTCCAGACATTGTTAACTGTCCACGGGGAACCCAGTTGCTCCGGGTTGAGAACCACAGGGCGAGTCTGAGGGTGTTTTGGTTACTTACAACTGAGCAAGCTCCAGTTGGTTGTTTCCTTTCTCGGAGACCCTGTTGCTTTCTCTCTGTGTCTCCTTTGCCTCTTTTGTGACAGCTGCCCAAGAACTTCCAAGGTGTAAGTTGGATACACCCGAGGACAGGACCCCCAGGCCACTTGAGGCCCTTTGCTGAGCTTCTGCTTCTTGCAGTCTGGGGCGGCCATTCCCCCGGCCCCCGCCTTCCCCACATGCTCCCTCTGGACTCATGTTCCCCCCATTGTGTCCCCGTATCAATTACCTGGCAGAGGAAGACTGAGTCCCGAGCAGGTATTGGTTCCACGTTGTGGAGTATTAAGCCGACATTTCAGTTACATCTTAAACCATAGGTATTTCCCTTAGCTCATGTTAAAGCCCAGAGAAGCCATTCAACTGTTTAAATATAGAAGAGTAACATATTTTAATAATCAGACCCTGGGGCATCGTGTTTCCTGTTGCATGAAAAACGAATGGTCAAAACAGCCCGCAGCCAATTGCAAAATTATGTAAAAGTAATGAAAAGAAATCCAAATCCACTGTGAACGCCTTCCCTTTGCTGCAGTCCTACCTGTCTCATTTCACCCACTCACCATCCCAGGATAAAGATCAAGTCTTTATTTCCAAAGGGCTTTACTTATTCCAAAGGTGGCTTCGGAAGTTGAGCTGGAGAAGGACCAGTCCATTTCTATCTTTAACTTAGGAACCAGCATTGGAGTTGACTGGATTGTCTTAGGATCAGGGAAGAGCAGAGGACCGGAAGGTACTTTAGGCCACGGAACTGCAAAGGCCGGAGCTTGCAGACTCTGGACTGGTAAGTAAATGATGGAACAGGCCAAGTGGAAACTTCAGTGAAATACTTAATGGGTCCATGTCTGGTCTGGAGACTGAAGTGCCTCCTCACGTCTGAATCATTGTTGCCATGTGGGAATCTGAGCCTGTGTTGTGATCCTGTACATGTTTTTGATAGGTGCTGTCAGCCTGAATCTATTTGGCCCCGTCTGATTTATGAACGCTGCAATACACTCAGATGGAAAAGAACAAGGCTAGGTATACCCTGCGACCCACAAGTAGGTGACTTCTCCCCATCCACATCCTCTGAAGGTCAACCCTGCAGGAACCCTGAGAAGGAAACTTATTTAGCAAGAAGTTCAAGGTTGTCACGACCTCACTACCAATCTCCGTTGGTTTTCTGTCTCCTGCCAGTCTTCATGGGTCTTTCCTTTCAGTTTCTCCTGCCACCCCAACTATCCAACCAAGATAAGAATGAGTCCCTTCTCCCCTTCATTGAACTAAATGAAGACGGAACATTTCCATAAAAACTGCTTCAGTGTAATCCTAATCAGCACACAAACATGCACAAGCGAAAAAACCCAAGTGAAGAAAGCAGGCTGTGAGGTTGTAAGGACAGAAGGGTCACATTTATGTAGAAGACTGCAACCAAGAAACGGGGAACGTAAATTGGCGCAGCTACTGTGGAAAGCAGTTTGGAGCTTCCTCAAAAAAACAAACAAGAAAAACCCCTAAAAATAGAACTAGCATATGACCCAGTAAGCCCACCCCTTCTGGATATATATATATCCAGAGGAAATGAAATCACTGTCCCAAAGAGATATCTGCACCCCCATGTTCATTGCAGCATTATTCACAATTACTAAGATGTGGGAACAACCTAAGTGTCCATTGAGGGATGAATAAAGAAAATGTGTTTGAGAGATATATATACATATATGTGTGTGTGTGTGAATATAAATATGTATATATACATACACACACACAATGGAACATATATATGGAATATATAGATAATGGAATATACATAATATATATTTTATGTATGTACACACATATATACGTATATATATACATATATATATATATATATATATAGAGAGAGAGAGAGAGAGAGAGAGAGAGAGAGAGAGCCAAAAATGTATACACATTTTAAGGAAGAAAAAACTGTATTAAAATTGTAATACTCAATATGTACCAATAACTAAAGATAAATACTAGTCACGTTTAACTTCTGCAATTACAAGAGGTGCTCAAAGTGGTTACCGTCAGTGTAACTTTAATATAGTTTTTTCCTTAAAATGTATGTACATTTTTTGGCACCCTCTGTATATATAGAATGGAATATTATTCAGTCCTAAAAAAGAAGGAAACCCTGCTATTTGTGACTATACAGATTAACTTTGAGGGCATTATGCTAAGTGAAATAAGTCAGACAGAAAGACAAATACCATTTGATCTCACTTGTATACGGAATCTAAAAATACCAGACTCATAGAAACAGAGAACAGATTGGTGGTTGCCAGAGTTAGGAGTGGGGGTTGGGAGGGAAATGGGTGATGATGGTCAAAAAGTCCCAACTTCCAATTGTAAGATAATAAGTCACAGAGATGTAATATACAGCATGGTGACTATAGTTCTCAATGCTCTATTGTGTGTTTGAAAGTTGCTAAGAGAGTAGATCTTAAAAAGTCCTCATCACAAAAAAAAAATAATTATAATGATTGAGGTGATGGATATTAACTAGACTTATTGTGGTGATCATTTTGCAATATGCACATATATCAAATCACATATATAGTACACCTTAAACTAATACAATGTTCTATGTCAATTATATTTCAGTAAAACTTGGGGGACAAAAGAAGTTATGTATAGAAAAAAGGACTAGAAGGAAATAATGGGGAAATACGGGTTCTGGACATGGGGACGGAGGCCGTTTTATTCCCCATCAACTCGCTTGCATTTTTCAAGTTTTTCGTGCTGGAATGCGCTATTACTCACTTATAATGGAAAATGTTTTTTAAAGGACATCTTACTTTGGAGACGAAGTGAGAAACATGAAAAAGAGAAGGTTCGTGGTGACATTTAGTGAGCACAGATTCGTTGATAGATATCCACAGGTTAATTTAACTTGCCCAACGGTAGGGCAGCCGATCTTAGCTGATCTACAGAAAAGCCAGCTTGTTCCCATCCCCCGCAGCACACATCTTGGATGAGATTGTTGGGAGAGAAATGAGGGTTGCAGAGAATCTGGGCTAGACTTTTCCCCCCCGGAGTTGTGAGAGGGTGGTTGGAACTGTTGGACTCTTCAGAGGGAGATAACGTCCAAGTCTGTCGTGCAACACCAGGACACAGCCGATTCAGAGGGTTTTTCCTTCCATGCGTATTTAATGGGGGTTAGAGAATGGCAGTCAGGATTGCAAAAGAGAAAAAAATACTAGAGCTTGGTAAAACAAAGTGCTTCCCTGAGGTCATGTCGTACTGGGGACTGGCCTCTCCCTTGGGTGAGTTGCAAATGGCTGAAGTGGAGTCTTTTGGGCATGAGGCCGTTCCGCCCTGAGTTAGACAACTGGGTTCGTATCTTCACATTAAAAATAGGCAGTAAAGGAGTTTGAATTAACATCGCAGTTCTGTCTACACATTCAAATTTTCCAGAATGTTTTCCCAAACCACTTGGAACAGTGGAGTACGCCCCGACTTGTCTGCCATTGGATCTGAGCATGACGGGACAGAGATCTGTTCCCTTGGTGCAGGCAAGGGCCCTGAGTTCTTCAGCCCAGTAAAGTTTTGTGGTCTCCCCACGTCTCGATGGATAAGGAGCCCCCCAGTCTCTGGTTCACACCAGACCACTGATAGGGCACCTCCTTTATGCCAGGCCCAGTGCTAAATTCTTTATTTACATTTAAGAGTTGAGGAAGGTGGTGGTGTTTTACACACTTTACATTTGGGGATCTGCAGCACAGAGAGGTGAAGCGACTAGCCCAAGGTCACACAGCATGTAACTGGTAGAGCTGGAATGTTAACCCAGAAAGTGTTCTCTGGAGTCCTTGATCTTGGGGAAGTGGTTGATTGCTTACATTTCATCCCTGAGCCTGATTGATCCATTGCCATAAGCCAAGTTCACGTTTTGCCTATTACGGTGACCAAAGTTATTCATAAACACTTACAGCCCAAGGAAGGTCTTAGGGTTTGCCTGCTGGCACATTACAGAAACAGTATTCTAATCAGTATCCGCTTTAAAACAGACCAGCGAAGCCCGTTACTTAGGATTGTCTCTCAGTGTGCAGTTTTCAGCTCAGGGTTAGGAAAAGAGATACGGCACGAAATATGATGAGCTGAGATAGAAAGAAAAGCGAGAAATCCCACTCCAACAAAACTTTATCCTAACAATCATCATGATCCCATAAAACCCCAAAATGTTTTGTGCCTAACTGTTTTATGTTTGTACATTTTAATGGAGTTGTGGAATGTAGTGGTTGGAATGATATTAAAGGAAAGAGGTTAAGATTAGGGAGATACCATTTGTAGAAAAACCTACTATGTGCCAGGCACAGGGCTTGCTACCTGACTTCTATGCCATTTAGTCCTCTCAACTATCCCACAAGGGTGGGTGCTGTTATTATCGCCTCTATTTTACTGATAAGGAAACTAAAGTCCAGAGAGGTTTCACTTTCCCAGGGTCATACAGCAAGAGACAGAATAAGTGACAGAAAATACTGTGTGTGTGTGTGTGTGTGAGAGAGAGAGAGAGAGAGAGAGAGAGAGAGAAAGCCAACAGGTTTTGTGGGCCATCCACTGCCGTATAATATTATACCAAATACATATTAAAAATTGCAAGGAAACGGTAAACCAAATATGTATTAAAGAATTACATCGAGACCCAAAGTCAACAGAAGTGCTTTCTATTATTGTACGTGAGACAACCTTTTTCATTATCAGAAACCTTCCCATCCTACATGCTACAACTCCATTTGTAACATCCTTGGACGGATACAAATCACAACTAATGCGGAGACTACGAATTCAGTGCTGTTTTAAAATAAGTTTTCACTTCATTAGTCAACAGCTTCTTTATACAGTTGAAAACCATGCACACCTTTATGTGGCAGGTATCTTGGTCAACTCACTCAAATGCTCGGGTCCTTATGTGTTTTTAGACCATGTAACGCACACCGAGGGCCCCGTCTCTGTTCGGCTCTGTGGCTCCCCAGATTGGGAAGACGTGGCTTAAGGAATCAAATCAAACATCCCGTCCCCAAATAGCACCCACACATATGGAGTGGGAAAGCGTGCTAGAGTGAGAGAGCGCCCACCACGCTGAAGGTCAGGTGGTTTTCCTAAAACTGCGCATTTGGAATTAGGAGGAAGTCACTGAGGTTCATTAAACACGTGTGCAATCCACGAGCATCCCTAAGACCAAATCCTTTGTTCTTTAAGTGACCAGATTAGGCACGATCACAGTTAGAGCTAAAGCACTTCCTGGTAGTTCCTCATCTCATTTTCAACTTGCCACGTTTGGCTCCATGAACTTGGAGAAAGAAGCTATTGTTGAAAATGGAATGTTGTTTTCACTAGCTGTGGGGTTTAGAAGAAATATTTAGACGTGCTGTGGTGGCCGGAAGTCTGAGCCTTCCTTTCTTCTGGGAGGTGGGGGGGTGGTCTCTGCACATTTGAGCTTCCCGTCAGTGAGCTGGGAATGATGGGGGCGGGTCTTTGTAACTTCGATATTAGTGAACAGAGACCAGAGGGATGGTGCATCATCAGTGAGAAATCAGCCTACCTCCTCCTAACCTTTTCTGCCAAACAGATGGGGGGCGGTATGTGTGAATCCTGGAGGGCAGAATTGATCCCCCCACCCCCCACCAGCTCTGGAACTAAGAATGTTTCCGCAAACAGGCACAAATCACCTGGTACAGACCGTTCCCTCAGCCTTGATGCGCGCTAGCCTGCGGAAGCCTCATTGACAGGAACAACACTTAGTTGATTAGATTTATTTTCCAAATTTTTGATTGGAGCTTTTCTTTCACAAGAGAGTAATTGTACAGTCTACAGGAACCATTAGCACTCCAGCCCCAGAAGAAAACACAAATCATGATGTAGCTCAAGACACTTGCTGGTCGGGTCATATGTCTCAGCCCTGATCCAATGGCCAGTGGGCCTGAATCGAGAGTCCCTGATTGACCTGGGCGACAACTTGATGTCAAAGACTTCTTGTTTGAATGATGCTGGTGATCCCATGAGACACTTTCTAGATGGAAATAGTATCCCCATGAGGAAATTATTCAGCACTCTGGAGTTCCTCAAACTTTGCTTGAAATTAATTTCTACTGAACGAGACATTTTGAAACGAGGTCCCCACCAAATCAGGGCCAGCTTTAGGAACGAAAACCAAAAATAACATAAGCGGAGGAGCAGAAGACAAATTCTGTTTAGGAACCTGGATCTTTATGTGTGCGAGGACTTACCCAGCTGTGAAATTATGATCCTGTTATAAATCTATGACACGTGTCCTTCAGCTGAAATAACTAGCAGCATCCCTGAAAAATTGTGTGGGATTTTAACCCAATTTGCTCTCATTTAAAATTGTCATTTCAGAGTCATCTTATTATTTTCGCTCTTCATTATTTTTTCAGTTGGCTTTGTCTTGGATTTTTTTGCCTTCCTCCCATGCGCCTTAATCTTGGTGTCCTATATTTATTTGTTGGTTCATCCATCTACCCACTTATCCATCTATCCATTCAGAAAACATTTCATTGCTGTCTTGTGCCAGGCCATACACCAGCTTAGTGATTTTCAAGTGGTGGCAATGGTGCCCTCTTGGGACAATGTCTGGAGACATTTTTGGGTGTCACTACTGGGAGTGAGGGAGTGCTATTGGCAACTACTGAGTAGAACTCAAGGATGCTGCCAAATGTCCGCAAGGCACGAGACAGCCCCCAACAACAGAGAGTTATCTGACCCGAATAGGATAATGCTATGGTTGAGAAATGCTCCTGACTCGGAGATAAATAACAGAGTACCGGGCCATGTGGAATCTATACTATTGCGGGGAAATTGACAGATAAACCAGGAAATTGTGCTGATGCTGCTGGTGAGGTCACAGGCGTTTCCCATCATGTCTCCTTTGGAGAGTGGTTCAGCAAGGACTCTACAAGGTTTTATGGATCTGCGAGAAGATTCTTTCCCGGAGATGTCTGGTAGGATTTGAAAATAGGGCGAAAGAGGTTGGATGAACACACGGGTTACAGATACAGCTTTGGGACTTCTCATCGTGGGGGTGAAGGTTGGAACCTTGAATGTGGGTGAGATCTCCGAGGCAGAGGAAACAAGTTCATACACTTGCAGGTGCCGGGTGAGGTGACAAGAGAAGTGACAAATGGCAGCTGATACAGCTCCCTGGGGAGGGTTGGGGACCGCAGCTAAAATCGGCAGCAGTCCAGTCAACTATCTCCATCCAAGAGTGCAGTCCCAGAGTGGCCATATCCTTCTGACTTTTTAAGAGAAGTGCGAAGCCCAGACTCTATATGAAATATGAGTTTTAAATAACAACTAATTCAATATTTGTTTTAAAAACAGAAGCACTACTCAGGCCAAACAATACATGTGTGGGCTGCATCCCATAGAGTTTTGACATTGCTTCTCAGGATTAAACGAGTGAAGACTTATGACACCCAATATGGCACCTGGGAGATAATAGCTGCTCAATAAATATTGGTGGAGAGCAATTTCTGACTAAGCCGTAAGTTGGGCTTTCTAACATTTCCTAATGCCAGTCTTAGCATGACTGACATTCGGAGCCGGATCATTCTTTGTTTGAGGGGCTGTTCCTTTGTAGGCCGTTTAGCAGCATTCCTGGCCTCTGCCCATAAATGCCAGTAGCACTCACTGTGGTCTCTTGGTGGATGGGTCAGCCCCAGGGAGAGACCCCAGAAAAGCATCTCTAAATCCTCCTGGCCTCCCCAGGGCAGGTGTCCAGGCCCCTCTCCGCTGGACAGAGGTCATCTCGTGCTGCTTCCGAGGCCTGTGGAGTTTGGCCTTTCCAGACACAGCTCACCTCTTTGGTTACCGTTTACAGAAGCGCTTTGAGAGGCTGAGCGCATGCCTGCCCCGGGCTGTGCTGCTGCACGCACCTGCACGCACCTGGCCTGCCCACCTGTTGGGAAAGGGCTGGAAGAAATCCCTCCAGTCCAGGGACTGCAGCACTGCCTGTGTGTCCCCAGGAGCGAGGAGGCCACCCTCTCACCCAGGTCTCTGATGGAATCTGTAATGAAAACGGCAGCTGTTAGCTTTGTGGAGCAGGCTAAGCCCTCCACTGATCCAGGCAGGTGGTTCTCAAACTTGAGCCTGAGAACCACCTGGAGGAGGGCCTGGTGAAAGGGACTGCTGTATCCCCTTCCCCTGCCCCAGCAGAATTTCTGACTCAACAGGTGTGGGGGGGGTGTCTGATAATTTGCATTCCTCAGGGATTCCCAGGTGCTGTTGCTGCTGCCAGCCTGCCCAGCCCCCTGGGGCGGGGATAAGGGGGGCGGGGGGCACACTTTGAGAACCACTCATCTGGGCTCCAGCAAGGATCCCAATGCCTCCTCCTCTGCCTGGTTCCTCCCTGCAGTGGAGAAAGCTGAGCACGGGGTGGCCAGGGAGATTTAGGGATGCCTGTGCCGCTCTTTCTGGGTTCTCTACCTGGGGCTGACCGATCCACCAGCAGACCATAGCCAAGGACTCATGACAGTGAGTTAAATTGTAACTTGCTGTGCGAATACTTTGCTGGTTCAGTAAAGTGAATGTATATGTCTACTAGCATCTCCGTTTTTTAATTATTTTTCTCATTCCCTTGATAATGTAGCATATTTGGATGGGTCTCCCAGTCATTAGAGTGAATTAGTGAAATCCCTCTTTATAGGTTTTGTTTGTTGGAGCTTAACAGAGGTGGTTTAAATCACCGGACGTCTGCACTGCCTTCTCTGACAAGCGCGTGGATAATGCTTCATTATGAGCAGGCTTAGCTGCTGAGGCAGATATAGATTAGAGCAATTTGCTTCTCCGCTGATGGGGAAACTGTGACATTTCGGTGGTGGCTGTGATACAGAGTTGTTTTTCAGAAAGGGAAAGCCTCTTACATATCTGTTCAGTTCTGAATAATTCAGCTTCACGTGCTGCGTGCTCGTAAGGGCCTGGGGACGGGGAACAACCAAAGGGTGGGGGTCTTCAGGCTGGGAGGGAGCTACGTGCTCAGAGCAGAGTGACCAACTCATCCCGGTTTGCCTGGGACTTTCCTGGTTTGAGCTCAGGAAATCCATCCTGGGAATCCCTTAGTCCCAGGAAATGTGGCCATATGGCCGGTTGGTCAGCCCAGCTGGGAGGGTGATGGTGGCTGGAAACTCCAGGCAGGCAGAGCTCAAAAGATCTCAGAATAGTAATACCAACAATTACCACCCAAGATTTAATCGTCACAGACCAGAGACTTAATCTATGTGTCTCATCATCCTCAAAACGATGCAAAGCAGTGCGCTTGTCACCGTTTTCCAGGTGAGGAGAGCTGAGGTTTGAAGAGAGCCCACTGGCTGTCATCGTCATCCCAGGTCACCATCTAGGCTTTCTGCTTCAAAGCCCCGGGGTCTCAGTCTCACCCTTGATGGGTACCAGCCTCCCTGGGGGCTTGTTAAAACACAGATGGCTGGGTCCCACCCCGAGCTTCTCTGATTCAGCAGGTGTGAGTTGGGGCCCAAGAATTTTGCATTTGTTTCTCCCAAGTTCCCAGGTGATGTGGACACAACGACTAGCCCTGAGACCACACTTTGGGAACGCGTAAGAGCTGCCCCACTCGCTTGTCCAGTAGAAGTCGCAGTTGTCACCCATGCCACACTCAACAACTGAAGTTTGGGAAGCGTTTCCCCTCCACACTCACTCCTGAAGGTTGGGGTCTGTCGGATCTTTACGTGACAGTTATGGGCACTCAGGCCGAGTCTTGGGCTGCTGGAGGCAGGGGCCAGGACTCCTTGGTCCCGGGTGAAGCCCTCCTCAGAATGGGTCTCAGGCACTGTGTCCTCTGACCCTGGCAGAGTCCATTGTGGCAGCAGGAGACCTGCGTATGGAGCAAATAGTATCACCCATTGGCCTGACACCTTTGTCTTTATTTACCCTGATTGTGAGGACAGGAAACGGCAGTGTCCTTAGGCAAAGCAATTGTACCTGGAGGATTTTTGAGATCTCGTGCAACTGGCTGGGGGACACACTGGGGACCGGAAGGAGGAATTTCAGAAGCAGTGGGCAGGAGTGGGGTCAAGGTACATACAAAATCCAGCCAGCGCTGGAGTGGGGGCTGCCACTTCTTAGCTCTGTGACTGTGGGTGATATTCAAGTTTTCTGTGGCTCAGGGAAGCTCCTGCATATGAGGACCTGAGATAGTATATAAATAGTGTCTGGCATATCGTCAGCACTAAAGAAATGGGAGCTGATATTTTTATCATCATTCTTTACTACTTAACCAATGCCAAGCCTCAGTTTTTCTATCTGTGAAAAGGGAACAAACAGCTTAGCTAGCCATGGGAGAGGAGGATTAAGTGAGCCGGTGTGTAAAGCACTGTACCCAAGGTCTGCGTGTCTAGAGAACCCCCGGTAAATGCTGGCTGTCGTTATCATGAACTTTCTAGGTCAAAGTCCTTTGAAAATCCGGATAAAAACTGTAGACTTGGAAAAAAGACATATATAATAATGTTTTAAACATTATTCAGGGACTTTTGCCCCCTAAGTCATCTCTTGAACCAGGTTTAGAATCTCTGCAGTAAAAGGGTGCTTACAAAATACGCCTCTTAGGCCACTATCCACCGGTGAGTTTTCCGCATCCTCGTTTTCCCTCTCCCTACCCCATACACTCGGTACCACCTCTGCCCGGCATGTCCTCTGCACGCTGTTTCAGGACACTCAGGTAATCCTCCAAGCAATGCTGAAGTTATCCTAATTCACAGAGGAATGTTTAGAGACTGGCCACAGCTTCTACTTTGACCTGCTTTGACAATATTGATGTTTTAAAGGAGGCTGCCAGGAAAAGGCAGAATCTAGCCAAAGGAATGTATTACTAATGGTGGAATTAAAGGTAGTTCTATAGGTCACTAAGGAGAAGAGATGCCATTTAGCCTTGATGAAATCTAGGACACTCTGGGGTATTTCTTTATGGGGGACGGGGGTGGAGGGAGATGTAATAATGGGGAAAGTACTGAAAGATAAGGGAATAAAAGTCATCAGTTAGCTAGGCCTCTTTGCTCACGTTTAAGCCCAATGAGTTCCTTTTCTACTCTTGTGTAGGCAGTATTGTATTAGGTACCCTTTATAAGCAATGGAAATTTCTAGAATTTCCTTAGTCTTGCCTCGGAAAGTAAAATTTCATGTTTTTCCGTAAACACAGAACGAAGCATTCCAAGCCTCACCGAATTGGATATATCATCTTAAAGCGAGTTTGCTGCTTTTAGAAACCCTGATCCCTCTTGGCCCTACAACAAGGCAGTTTTCAAATAAGGCAGGTCCTGGCATCTGGGAAGATTGGCTCTTTCCTTTGTTGCCAGGGAAATCATTTCGAAATGGATAAACCCCTGAATCCCAACCCCCAACCATCTCCAAAACAGTAGGCATTCTTTACAAAAAAAAATTCCAAACATCAAAACAATAGACAACACAAAACCCAACGCATTACTGTACGTTACGAAGGCTTTTTTTTTCTCTCCCCCAACTGAAGGGATGAAAGGGCATCATAATTTTGTTTTCAAATGTGTTTAAGAACCTGTTATTAAAACGGAATTAAACCCAAGTCCCAGGGCAGCAGCTCTGTGACTACCGGCAGATAATCTTGATAATGCGATTAGCTCTGCTTGAACGGGGCTGGGAGGGAAAGCGAAAGATAGACGCGGAAGCTGGAGCTTTGCTGGGCCACCGCCAGCTGCCCGCCCGTGGTCTGAGCACAGATGCCTTGCTCTCCCCACCAGGACGCAACGGCCTCTGCCATCGGGAGACGTTAGGGGCAATAAGATGAATTATACATGTGCCAGGCAGTGGGCTGAACGCTTCTCGTGTGATTTCTCATTTCTACTTAGTTAGTGTCTAAGGCAGGCACTATTCTAGCCACACATTCCGCCTCATTTTCAGATAAGAAAACCGAGGGGCTGTACCTTCTCTAAAGTCACCCAGCGGATGAGTGACAGAGCTGTGATTCAGACCAGACTGGCCAATGGCAGAGAGTCCTGTGCATGGCCACAATCGAGCTACAGATTGGGCAGTTGGACACGTAGATGCAGAAGACTCAAATCTGTGCAAAACCTTTTATTTACTAGCAATCCGCATCCCCATCCCCATTCCACAACCAAATAGCCAGGCAGCTGTCACCTGAGCTGAAATGCATGCCAGGGGGCACACAGTCAGTGGCCGTGCAGGTGACATGCTCCTCGTGTATGCTCCTTTCTACCTTTCGCCTTTTGATCGATCCGGAGAGCAGAGCCCTCTCCGCACCTCTGCCTAACGGCCAGTGGAACAGCAGGCTGGTGGCAGGCTCATCCTCCATGGACATCGGAAGTCACAGAAGAACGTTGCTTAGAGGCTCAAGGAAAGAAGGAAGTGAGTGTTCACTGAGCACTGAGTCTGTGCCAAGCCCTGTCTTGAGCCTTTTGTGTAACAGATCTCAATGAAATGTCATGAAAATTCTACGAGGGAGAGGCTGCTGCTCTTCCCATTTGTGGACGGGGAAACTGAGGCACGGAGCAGCTGAGAGGTTCTTGAGCCATTGGAGAGGGATGATTCTAAATGCTAGAGGTCAGAGGTGGTGCATAGAGCATACAAGGATGGGCCTTGTCTCTGATTTCATGCAGAAGATCCCTCTCACCCTCCCTGCGTCATTCAGCCACTCCACCTTGTCTTAGATTATCTGCTGAGGTCCATGGACCTTTGAGCCATTGAATATTGCTGTGGTTAAAAGCGGGAGGGGTCTAGCTAGAACGTTTATATATAAACGTTCCAAGAGTGAACACTTTGGGCTTTGGGGGGCATCCAATGTCTGTTGCAACTCTCCAGCTCTGCCATTGTAACAGGAAAGCAGCCATAGATAACCCGTAAATGAATGGGTTTGGCTGTGTTCCAATAAAACTTTATTTACAAAAACAGGTGGCAGGCTGTTTATTGCTTACCCTTTTAAGGTCATGGCTTCTGAAGTCAGAGAGGCTTGGGGTGGAATCGAGGCTTCACCACCTACCAGCTGTGTGACCCTAAGGAAAGTTCTTTATCTCTGTGAGCCTCAGTTTCTTCATCCATAAAGTGGGTCTGTAATCACACTTACCTTGTAGGGTCTAGGAGAGAAGGCTCCCAGGGGAGAGGTCAGCTGCATGGACTTCATTAGCCCTTCCTGCCACAGGCCAGCTTTTGCAGAGGCCTGTGCCAGCCTGCACAGCAGCCATTTCCTTAGAGTGATCGCCCTCTTACTAGGTCTGCTGTGGGCTCAAGTCCAAATGGGACTTCTGGGGCCATGTGCAATGGCAGCCAGTGGGACGGTGAGACCACAGGCCGGGCAGTTGGCATGGTGGTCAGCCTCAGGGAGCGGGGCTTGAAGCCTGTAACTCTGTCTGGGCATGTGTGGGTTGGCTCTGTGAGGCCGTCTTCAGGACGGGACGTTTAGGCCTGGGGGTAAGATGTTCTGTGAGCACGCCAAGCCCCAGGCACCATTCCCAGCAGCTCTTCCCTCAAAACCATGCATATTTTAGTGCTTACAAAGTCTGCGTGTGTCCATTTTGGTTGTTCTCTATATGATTGTCTTTAAGCATCTCTGACCAATACTGCTCTTTCTTGGTATGTTTCTTTTAGTGGGTGGTATGTGTGAGTGTGTGTGTGTATGTGACTATATGTGTGTGAGTGTGAGTGTGTATGTGTTGGGGGGAGGGGTAGGTAGTTCACAGGCAATACCTCTCCCTCTCTTTTCACCTTTTGTTTTCCTAAGAATAGTACCGTTTATTGAGCATCTACTGTGTGCCAGGTACTAAGCTAGGTGCTTTTCACCCGTTATCCCCAATATGTGTGTGCATCTGTGTGTGTGTGTATATATATTAGGCCTTCTTATTATTACACGCAAATGATGAAATTGAGTCTGAGAGAGGAAGAGAACGTGACTGTCAGGCCCCCCAGACAAGATATGGGAGAGTTCAGCCCTACGTAGGCACCGAAGCACATTCTTTCTTTCTTGAGCGCCAACCTGTCACCTCCCGTCTTTAACCAGCCCACCGCAGAGCCAGGGTTTGGGCTGTTTTTCCCATACATATTTTTGAGTAGAGTTTGATATTCCCTGCTGAAAAGATACCAACATATTTTATATCCTTTTGTTAAAAGCAAACGAGTTACATGCATCAGGATTTCATATATATATAATATACATATTATATATGTAATAATAACCGAGGGTTGGTGAGAATGAGGAGAAATTGAGACCCTTGTGCAATGTTCATTGGATTGTAAAATGGTGCATATGGAAAACAGTATGGCAGTTCCTCAAAATAAAAAGTAAAAATAGAACTATCATATGGTCCAGCAATTCCACTTCTTGGTATATACCCCAAATAATGGAAAGCATGGTCTCAAAGACATGTTTGTACACCAGACTAGCATTATTCCCAATGGCTGACAGGTGGAAGCAACCCAAGTGTCCATCAATGGATAAATGCATAAACAAAATGTGGTATGTAGGTGCAATGAGACACAATGGAGCCTTCAAAAGGAAGGAAATTCTGACAGATGCCACAACATGGATGAACCTTGAGAACCTTATGCTAAGCAAAATAAGCCAGTTACAAAAAAAGGCAAATACTGTGTGTAATTCCACTTACGTGGGGTACTTAGAGTAGTCAAATTCATAGAGACAAAAAGTGGAATGGTGGTCGTCAGGGGCAACTGTCTTGATACCAATTTGGCCAATCTTCTGCTTTATGAAAATATCAATGATTCCTACCCCTGTCTGTGCGTCGGAATTCTCTGGTAAGCTTGTTATACGTCAATCCCTGTGACAAATAGAGGGCAGATTCCTGACTCTGCTCCAGATCCCCACTGGTAGTGGGGCCTAGAAATCTGTATTTTTATTAAGTTCCCTGATTCTGATGCCCAGTGTTTGAGAACCACCAGCACAAACAACCCTTCCACCAGGAACAAGACAGGCTCTGTATCCTTAGGAAGGCATTTGGAGCTGCCCGTGTGTCTCTGTTTCCACCCCTGCCCCATAAATGTGGTCCGGTCCTCATCGACGCTGAAACCAGTGGCTGTGACCAGCCCCATCCTGCATCACGCCAATAGCATCTCCTGTGAAAAGGATAACGGAGTATTCCAACCAACTGAAGATCTGAGGGGACTGAGCAAACCTCTCTCTGTTATTGTCTAGCAACCTCCAAAAATGTCCAGTGGTTGCCTTTGCCAAAAAAAAAAAAAAAAAAAAAGCATTGGAAATGTGTTATCACTGTTTGCTGTGCAACCTTTTCATCCCATGGAATAGCTTGGCATCAAAAGAGTGACCTTTATCAACTCTGCTGATGGACCGATTGATGAATTAGGGATGCGATGGTTTCATTTTCCAACAAAATCAATTATTGAAGAGATAGACATTTATATGTGTTGTAGAGAAGCCTGATGTCGCAAGAGTCACCTCTTGGGTGCTTTTTAGGATTGGGATGGGGGCGGAGAGGCAGAACGGTGGCAGAATGGTGGCTTAGGACAAGCACTGCAGGTCTGGAACCGAAGCCAGGTCTGCTTGCTCAGGGAACGTATCCACTGGTGCATGGTTTCCTCATGTGGAAGCAGAGGTATGATTGCCTTTACTTCCCAAGGATGCCACTAGAAAAAGCCCAGAGAGTGTTTGGCATGGCAGGGACCCGTTATCAAGTGCTGAATCCTTATCAACTACTGCCATCATAGGTAGCTTTTTGCAGTTTCCTGGTTTTGTTAGAGCACACAGCCACCTCATTTGGGTAAAAGTCAGTTCCTCACTCTCCACTACTGGGGTCCGAAGATTTCATCTTCCTTTGATAATTTGGAGGCTGTGGGAAGGAGAAGGTTTGCAGAGAGAGAAACCTAGAGATTCAGAATTTGGGGAGTTGGCACATCGTGAAGAGATTCTATTAGTTTCCTAGAGCTGCCCTACAAATAACCACAAGCTTGGTGGCTTAAAGCAACAGAAATGTGTTCTTTCATAGTTCTGGAAGCCAGATGTTTAAAATCAAGGTGTCAGCAGGGCCATCGTCCCTCTGCAAACTCTGGGAGGTGAGGGATCTTTCAGCCTCGTCAGCTTCCGGTGGCTTCAGGAGTCCCTTAGCTTGTGGGAGCTTCACTCCCATCTCTGTTTCCAGCATCTGTTTGCTCTTCTGCCCATGGCCGCCTTCTGCCCTGTGTCTCTCTGGGTCGCCTCCTCTTTGTACAAGGACGCCAGTCATTGGATTTAAGGCACACACTACTTAAGAAGATTTCATCCCTAGATTCTTCACTGATTACATGGACAAAGACCCTTTCTCCAAATAAGGTCACATTTTAAGGTTCCAGGGGGACATGAATTTTGGACGGGGGCGGACACTATTCAAGCCACTACAGCTCTTAACTGCACTGCTGGCCCCTATATCCACATACAGACGAGGAAAAGAGGCCACGGTGCCCTTGCTTTCTCTGGAGCCAGAACAGAGTCAGTCGGCGTCCTCAGAGCACTTGGTCGGTGGCTTTCCTCAAAGACCTGGCCCTTCCAAAGAGTTAGAATCACCCTGTTGAGACTAGAAGGTGAGTCTATATGGGGAGCCTGTTCAGCCATGATGAGTTTGCCTCCAACCGCCTGAGCTCCTGGAAGGTGAGGAAATTGTTGTTTTAGCAAGAACGTTGGAGGGGTGTGCTGTTCTCTTTACCATGGACCTTGATTATGCGTCGGGGGGTCTGAATTAATCCACAGCGCAGGGAAACTGGATAAATTGTGCTTTCCCCCCTCAGGCTGGCTGAACCCAACATCTGACTTTAACCCCAGGCAGAATAGTCTTTAGGTTGTAATTATTCCAGAACAGACAGACAAAGGGAAGGGGCGGCCCTGTGGGAACCCCGATGTCTCCTGTATGGAAGGATTCCTGCTGAAAATCTTCAAAACACAGTTTCCTTCAGTTGATCCGGAAAACCGCCATCTGCAGTCCAGCTTCCCCGTTATATGTGTAGATGAGTTCTCCAAAACAGAAAAGGAAAATGAATGAAAATGGGTTTCATTTTTCAGATTAGATACCACTCTATACAACTCTTAGTGATCAAATGGTTCCTTGGTGCCAAACCTGAACAGAATCCTGACTCCCTGCATTTCACATCTTCAAATCCATCTTCTTCATCTTCCTTTTGAAAATCAAAATCCTTTAAGCTCCAGGCCAGGAATGAACTCGGACGTGACCACGGCTCAGACAGGAAGACAACTGCGGGGACGGGGGGTAGAGGGGGGAGCTACTGATTCTGATTTGCTCAAAAATGCTGTTTTTATGGCTCCAGAGAGAATTTTCTGCACCTCCAAATTCTTTAGTCAACATGAAGGAAAATGGGGGCCAGTAGTGGTGGGGGTCAAAGTCTCTAAGAAACTCGGAACTTTATATGTAATTTCCTTTCTTGCAAGTAGAAGGATCTTGAATAGAAGCTTTTGAGTGCACCCCATTCACTCTGGCCTGAGAACCCAACGTCCTGCTCCTCACACGTCCCTGGGTGAGTCCATCAGTGGCTCGGTGACCATCCTCTGTCCTAACTGTCCCCTCTTCGAGCTCATTACATGCAATGCCTTTACTGTTTGCAGCCCTGGCTCCCATACTCAGCATTTTGAAGTAAAGAAAGGCAGGTTCTCACCCTTTAGTTCCTGTTGTGAAATCCTGAGGGGCTCTGAAAATCCATTGTGTGTGTCGGCAGAGACCCCATCAGCTCCCCAGGCTGCTCTGCCCACAGCCCACGAGTTGCCATTTTGCTCCCCTTTCCTGAATCAGCAGGATGGGGTCATAGGAGAGGCACAGGCGCGGGTGGCTGTGCACAGTGAGGGTGACAGGGGGCCGTTGCAATGTGGTGACTTCAGTCTACTCAAGTCGTTTGTGGCTTAGACTCAGAGGCCACCCCCACCTGAACCAAGAAGCACCCCCTAAGAGCCTGCAGGGCCAGTCTCTTCCACGGACCCGAGCTCTCTTCCTTTCTTCTCACGTGGCACTCTCGCCACTCAGCATATGCTCACCTTCACGTCCTCACGTGCCCTCACAAGGACCCGTGTGAAGTGGCAGAAGGATTTTGAGCCCCGTATCTCACATGAGTCAGTAAGTGACCTCCGAAGATCTCCTCATCTGTAGTGCAGGTCTCTTCCTCTGGATGAGCACGTGGACTCGAGAGGGTGGACCCTTTTCTCCGCCCCCACCACCTACCCCAGCACGCCCAGGGAAAGAGCATGGTCTCCTCTTTCCTCTTCCTTCTCTCATCCTCTCGTCTCTCTTTGTTAAGCAGGAGGTATTGCCTCCTTCCTTTCCCGCGGGATGTTGATGCCGCTTTAAAAATCTGTCAGCAGTTGCTTACCCGTGGCCAGGCAAGGCGAGTGTCTGTCACGGGGAATTCAGACTGTGAATGCGATCTCCCCTTGTGTGACATGCATCTCGGAGCTCTTGAAAAATAATAAATAAAAAAGAATAGGTGTGTGCTAATGGCACAGAGCCGGCTGCAGCTCTCGCCACTTGACATCAATTTGTAACTGTAATCTGTTATGTATTTAAGAGGAGTTAGGATTCGGAATTCTCTCTTCCTAGAGCCGTATGCAGAAGAAAAGGCCTGCGGGGACCCCAGAGACCCTCTCAGACAGAGATCATTTATCATGGGCTTGGACAGAGGGGCATTGTCAAAGATTTGTGTTATTCGTAAATATCTTTTAACCCATTGTTACCGAGGAGTCTTTTTCAATTGCTGGGGAATGAGGGGACATTGTACAGATAATTACCGGAAGGCTGGGGGCCTTGTGGAAGGCCAGGAGCCCGGTCCGGGGGTACCCACTGCCCACCCCTGCCCTGATGCTGGAAGCCCTCACTCTCTTCTCCCAGAGGACGGATTTGGTTGGCATGTCCAGTCTGCTTCCACCTGCTCACCGGTTCTTGGTTCTGCAAGGGATGGCGAACAGACACCGAGTATGGGCAGATCAGGCTCAGGGCTTTGGCTGCTGTGCCCGGCGTGTTACTGTCTTTGACATGTTGGAAGCAGACGTGGGTATGGAGTTAGGAGGGCGGAAGGTTTATCGGGGAGCAGCACACGTGAAAGAAGGGGAGAGAGGGGATTGGGTAGGGCAGGCCTCGATGGAGACCTGACCAAGCTCTGGCAGCCCAAAGGGAGCCCGTGTGCCTGGGTGGCAGTGCCAGCCCTTGGACTGCCTCCTGGCTCCATCCTTGGCCGGGGCCCCCAAGAAGAGCAGGACCATGGTTTAAACATGGAGGCTGGTTTCGCTCTTCTTTTTTTGCCCCTTCCTACCCATAATTCAGCGGTTCTCATCCAGAGGCAGTTCACCTCCTGGAGGCGTCTGGAAACACGTTCGGTTGTCCTAACTGGTCAAGCTGCTATTAGCAGCACTAAGTGAGTAGACGTCAGGGATTCTGTTAAGCATCGTACCAGGAACAAGACAGTCCCCCCATAATAAAGACCTACCTGGCCCCCAATGTCCACAGTGCTGAGGTTGAGAAAGGCCGCTCTAACCCACCCTTTTTGATCTTCAAATAATAGAGCCGAGGCCCTGAGAACCTGGCCTTCCACATTCCAAGCTCACTTAGTTGAAATCGTCCTTTCTGCATTTGTTTGTTTTGAAATAGTTTGGTGCAGTGAGAATTAATCCACAACCGACCCACTTTTCCTAGGCACCACTCACCTGTGACAGGTTACTGAGAAGTAGAGGTTTGCCCTCTGGGACATTACTGCTGACTTACGGAGTCAGCCAGGTTTCCATAGAAAGAGCACAGCCATGTAAGATGCCATGTCTTGCACGATGGCAGAGTGGTGGCCCCCAGCTGGTCTGGTCTGTGCCAGCGTTTTATTTGGCGAACCCGTTTGCTTTCCCTTTCTTTCTTCATTCAAATGGCATGAGCAAGAACGTAGGCTCTCTAGTGAAATCCAAGTCCCCCCAGGACATTTCGTCTTCATTAGTCCAGCCCCAAAAGGCAAGGGCGAGTGTAACCCCTTGTCCCAGACAGCGGTTCTCAAACTTGAGCGAGTCTCAGAGTCACCTGGAAGCCTTGTGAAATCAGGTTGCGGACCCCACCCTAGAGTTCCTGCGTTTCTAACAGGCCTTGAGATACTGCCGGGGCTGTATCTGGGGACCATGCGTGGGAACCCCTGGTCTGAAGCACTGATTCTCACATGTTAGTGTACATCAGTTACCTGGAAAGCTGGCTAGGAACTCAGATGCCGTGGCCTCAGATTCTGATTCCGTAGTTTGGGGCAGGGCCTAGGCATCCTTACTTTTAACAACCCCTCCAGCTGACTATCTAATATATGTAGTAGACTTGCGTGTGTCTTATTTATAATCTGCTTCCCCTACTAGAATGTATACTCCAGAAGGTCAGAAACTTCTGTTTGGTTCACTTCATTGTCCACAGCACCTAGAGCAGTGCTTGGCACATAGTAGGTGCTCAATGCATAGTTATGAAATGAATGAGTGGATGTCAAGGTCTTTGGAGAAACAGACAGGAAATCAGTGCTGGGCTGCAGGCTAGGAGAATGGCCAACCGTTTATTTCATCATTCGTTCATTCACCCATTCTTAAAACATCTATTAAAAACTTGTGTTGTGCTGGCCTCCTGGGCACCACACTCTTGATTGGTTCATGATCAGGCTGTGAGATGTGCCCACCACCTACTTTTCTGGCCTTTCAGACATTCAGAGAAGGGCGGTAGCGGTTTCCCCAGTGGGCAAACAGCCCGTACCTTTTTTTTTTTTTTTTTTTTTAGTACTGTTTGAAACATCCAAATTTCATGATGCTTGCTTGCAAAGGAAACTATAACAGAGAAAAGGAAAAACGAAAATAAATGTCTACATCACCTTTTCCTTCACTGCCTTTCTTTCTTTCTTCTTTTGCATGTTCCACCTCATTTCCATCCAGAAAGTTATTTCCCTGTACTTTCTGAATACTGGGAAAATCAGAGCCTTACCGTGCGCATCTCCGACTGCCAGGGAGTGCACGAGCTGAGGCGCCTGGGTTCAAAGGAGCTCTTTTCAGAACATTCCACTTCCCCGGGAGCGTGAGTCTCGAGGCAGCTTTGTGTTCCTCTCTTCAGAGACGAGAATATCACAAAAATGCTTTCTAATTATTGCTGGCCTTTTCTTACTTCCACGCTTCTGCAGCCCAGAAATGAACATTCTTGCGTGAGAATTTGGTCCTTTTTCTCTTTGGGGGAGACAACTCATCCCCACCGGGTTATTTATGAAGCCTGAGCTGGCAGAATGGTTGCCCTCGAAGAGGTCAAGACCACAATGAGAAGAACAGCTCTGAGTTCATTTGCATTCCCTCGCTGGTTCAGGAACAAAAGCCCACCCCACGCCACAGCCTTCACTTCATGGTTCACTTATTTGGTTCACTTCCTCCAAATTGAGTAGCAGATTAAGAAGAAGAAGAAGAAGAAAAGTCCAGTTTTGTCTCCAAGGTCCTCTGCCCAGTATTTTCAGCTGAGCTGTAATGTGGACAGGTCATTGTCACCTCAAGAGGAGGAAGAGTCTTTGAACGTAGTGTTGGCCTGAGCCCTCCCGTTCCACAGGTCAATTCCATAACTGTCTGGCTCTTGCTTGAGGAGCTCTCAGGCTGAGGAATTCTGAAAACGCAATCGTATTAGATCCCGCCCGAAGAATCAGTTCTCCCTTTACTGGCTGGATCCAGTGTATCCCCCCTGTGCTTTGGTGCAGATTTGCTCTCTAGCAAATTTAAGCAGACAAAAAATTTATCGAAGGCAGTCAGGGGGCCCATAGAACCTCCAGACTGTCAGACGACCCCGGGGCAACGACACAGCAGAAGCGTAATACACGCTGTGCTTGGGTCACGTTGAAGAATCACTCTGTGCAGATGCCACTGCTGCCACCCCTGGGCACAGACCAAGTACAGCCCGATGCTGGGCACCAAGTGCCACCTCTGAGCTGCTATCACAGCCGTCTCTGGGAACTGGAGGAGCAGCTGCTCCTTGTCTGAGATCTGCCCAGTGCCCCTTTCTCCCAGCCATGAGCTTTCTCTTGGGCTTGGACACAGTCTGATCGTTGGAGCCCAGGTGACATGCAAGGGAGGTTGAGCAAGACGGTTTCTCGCTTCTAATTTGGAAAGAGGTAGGCTGATCAGGTGACGAACTCTCAAAACGTAGAAAAGGTGTTTGAAGCTCAGTGTGACCCAGACACATGACAGATGCTCAACAACCTCGGGGAGGCCTTACCTTGATGTTTTGCATCTCTGAGCTAAAGGTTTCGGGGTACAAGAGAAGGAGACCTGTCAAAGGATCTCCCTGCCTCTTACTCCCTATCAGAGGCAGCAGGAAGCTGACCTGCACTCAGATTTACCAGCCCCACGTCCAGTCGTTGGCCAGAGGTGGGTTCTGCAAGTGGCTGGTCACTGCTAGACCCCAGGGGACACAGAGCCAAGCCTACCACCCACAGCCAAACTCCTCGATCCCGTGGGTGATGGTTTCAGAGTGGCCGGGTGCTCCACCTTTTTGTTTCCTTCCCAGAACAGCCATTGCAGGCTTGGGATGACTTGATTATTTTGAAATAGGAACTGATGACAGATTGAACAAAAGCATGTGTGATGTGAAAGCAGTTTGTTTAAATAATACATGAAGTACAGAATGCTGGGGAGGAAGGGCTTTTGCGGGTCACCAGGACTGCCCCAAGTTTCACGGTAGGAGAAGCAGCTGGCAAAGGAGGCCTGCGGGATGCTGTGGTATCCGTCGCCTATGGCGCTGCTTTAAGGGTGCCAGCCAAAGAAATGGACGCAGGAAGGCACCAGCGTGTCTGTAAATGGAAACGCACCAGGAGTGAGTGGGTACAGGTCGGCATCCTCATATCCTCAGACTGAAACGTCCCTGAAGTCTTGGTGCTGGTCCGCTGCTCCCCATCTCCTCCTCAGACTTCCTCTTTCCAGGCTGAGGAATCTTAACACCTTTCGTATTCACAATCTTTAAAAAAGGCCCTTAGTGGCCGTGGAGTCCAGGGTTTCTCAAGTACGGTCCTCTGTTCCCCTCCCGCCCCCCCACACACACCCTACTCCGTACCTGATTCACCAGGAGACCTTGATTAGGATGCAGATTCCCTGGCCCCATCCCCAGACTCACTGAATGCAGCTCCCTTGGGTGGTGTCCAGGGATGTGAGTTTCAACAAGCTTCTCAGGCCATCCATCCTCGTGCCCACTGAAGTTCTGCACCCACCGATCGAATCCAGCCTCCTGATCTTATGGATAAGAAGATGTAGGATATATCTTACACAGTCTACTTGGTGGCAGGAGGCATTGAAGGTGACCAGTAGAACTGAAAGTGCCAGGGAGATCTCCCCTGCAAAATTATAAAACACATTCTCTCTTACGTACATGCGGCTGCGACCACCAAAAGGGCTGTCAGCCCGTGGTGTATGGAGTTGCTAAGTTTCCAGGGCTCACTGCCGAAAGCAGAGCTCACCCTGGACTCTGGGAGGGAGGGGGTACTCAGTGGCTTGCACCCCGCCTCTCCTTTGAACTCTCTGCCCCTGGGGAGAGAGCTTCCCCAGGTGGATTAGACTCACGTAGCCCCTATGCCTTGCCGCTCGTGAGGTTGGGTCAGGCAGCTCTAAGTTTGAGCAGAGGACTGCGGCCGAATATCTCGGCCACTGGTCCTTGGCCAGTTTGGGACTGCTGCTTGGACGTTTCCGTGGCAGCGTGAGTGTGCCCTTCCCTGGAGGTAGACGGAAGTTTGGCTTACAGACAAAATCAACTGGGAAATCCCTTTGTCTGCAGATGTGCTCAGGGACACTGTGTCATCAAGGCTCCCACGTTCCCCCATTCCGAGGGCCCTGTGCTGCCATTGGCGCCAGTCCGGTGGTGTCAGGACAGGGTGACTTGACTACGCTGTTTTGCGTAGCCCGTTGGGACAGCTGGTTTGTTCCTCCTCTGGGAATGTCGTGGCGGCCAGGAGCAGAGGCCACAGGCTGTCCCCAGGCTGTGCTGCATTCATTCTGCAAGATTGGTCACACCCTGACCTGACATTGGAGGGGCAGCTGGGAAGGAGGCCCAGAAGTCACATCCTCACAGTGAGTCACAGATGCTCAGCAGCGGGGGGGGCCCGAGGGGTGACCCCCAGACATCTGGTAGGAGATGACTCTAGAGGTGGTGGGTGGGGCCGTAGGGCCTTTGCAAAATCTTCTGTAAATCTTCCCCTCCTGCTTTGACTGTTCTTTCTCGCATTATGGAACCATCCACTTGGGGGACTCTCCTGGGTCTTTCATGTCTGTACCCTCAATGCCTAGACCAGGTCATGGCATCTGGTCAAGTGGGGTAGCCTGACCGCCCCACCCCCGCCATCGCCATTCTTATCTCCTTCCTTTATTATTTCTTTTACTCTGTTGTTTGCATACCTATGATCTGTCTCCATCACGAGAATTTGACTCTCAGAACCAGACCCTGTTTGTCTTCTTCCGAAGTTGCCTTCTGATGGCTTCCAGGCCCGACTCACAGTTGGTGCAGAGTAAATATTCTGGTGAATGAACGTTGACTGAAAGTACATGCTCAGTAACTGTTCATTGCACGTGAGCATGGGGACTTCCCAGGAAGAGTCAGGGTTGTTTGTGGAGACACTCCTGGTCCTGCCTTTGATAGGGTACAGACTCCCCTCTTGCCACATGGATGATTTCCTTCTTTTGCTCCGATTGCCAGTGGTTTTCCTATTGGCTTTGCTTTCTGCCAGGTGTACACTCGGCCCCTCCAGGTCTAAGCACAAAGAAACTAAAAAGGGACAAAGAATGTAAGGAGACAAAGGAGAATCTGACCTGACATGTTGGCAATGGCAGGGGTGGGTGGTGACTGGCATAAGCGACTCTGAGACTCCCTAGGCACAGCCCCCAGGCTGAGAGCGGATTGTTCGTGGGCTTTCCAGTTAGTAAGAGTGAGCTGTTTTCCTCCTTGGATGCTGGCACGGAGCCACTTGGAATCAGCTGTTGACTCCCCTGCTGGGCTTAGCGAGCGAGATGATCTTTAATTACGTTCATTCTTCTGTCCGCAAGGCCACGCTGCAACGATCGGTGATAGGCTGTGGGGTTCCTTCTCTGAACACAAAACACTGGTCCTTCCTTTCCCACTCGGAGACACTGCCTGAGCTACAGGTCAGGAGGACTGGCCTTGAGCCCCGGCATATGTCTAGCCAGCTAAGTGACCTTAGGGAAGTCACTTCACCTCCTGAGCCTCCGTTCCCATCACTGTGATGGACAAGATCATACCTGCTCTCTCTTCCTAGGGAAGGTGGTGAGGATCGAGTAAAACAACGGAGGGGTGCCCCAAAGTGGGAATAACCTAAATGTCCATTAGTTGCCGAATGAGTAAACGAAAGTGGTACCTCCAGACCACGGAATATTATTTGGCAGTAAAAAGGAATGAAGTTGTGATATCTGCTATGACATGGACAAACCTTGAAAACACGCTAAGTGGAAAAAGTCCCTTCCTACAAAATACCCAGAATAGGCAAATCCATAGGGACAGGAAGCACATTAGTGGGGAGGAAGAGGGGAGAAAAGGGGAGTGACCGCCAATAGGTGTAGTGTTTCTTTGGAGCTGATGAAAATGCCCTGGAATTAGGTAGTGGCAATGGTTGCACAACTTTTGTGACTACACGAAAAACCACTGAATTATGTACTTTAGAGGGTGAATTCCATGGTTTGAAAATTATATCTCAATAACAAAAGAAAGCACACACACAGTTATGGGGCAAGGGCTGAGGAAGCTGTAAGGACGCCATCGTCAACAGCGTCCGTCGTCGTCATAGCCCAGCGTTTATTTGGTACCTACTGTGTGCCTAGCACTGTGACAAGAGCATCGCATGCCTTGCTTTGCATAACATCTTATCATCTTCCTTTTGTAAAGAAGACTGAGAATCAGAGAAATTAAGCCTCACGACCAAGGTCATAGGGCTGCTGAGAGGCTAAACGGGCCCAAGCCCGGATCTGTCTGACCCCCAAGTCTAAACCCTTTCCTCTCCCCTGTGCTGCTCTCTCTTAGTTCCAAGGACTTCTGACTATAATCAAATGTTTTATTTTTTGGAGATCTGGCCATTGTTTAACTGAAAATTGTTCCTAGAAACTAAATGATGATACCCACGACTCCCGCTGGAAAAGCAGAAATACCTCCATGGCCAATCTAAGCGAACCTGCCGAGCTGCTGCAATGGACTGGCTCGTGAACGTCTCACCCACAAGGCTAGCAGCCCGTCTCTTTGGCCTGGGGGGTTAGGAGTAGAATCCAAGAATTGTAAGAGTTGATGAACAGACTCTAAGGCACCCCAGGGACCCATTCCCAGGCCTTGTTGATGACAGGCACCCAGCACCCCAAAGCCAAAGAAAGCTGCTCCAGGGTTCCCTCCGGGACGGGCTGAGAATCAAGTTTGGCAATGACATCTTATGGACAGGAGGCCACTTCCAGGCCCAGGAATTACAGACGGGGATCCCTCGAGTCAGCTCCCATCTGTGAAGCGGGACTACTGAGGACGTGACCTGCCAAGCCCAAAATAACTTCAAGATCTGTACCAATATATGAAAAAGCTGCTGAGTGGTGACAGGAAACTGGGTAATGACTGAAAAACAAATGTCAGGGGGGAGAGCGAAGGTCAGCAGCCCAGCGAGGAGCTATCCTAGAACCTCTCGGTCGTCCGCACAGCTCTGACATGTGCAGAGATGGACTCTTTAAGGGTCTAGGCTGCTCTCCTCAGCTTGCCAGGTCGAACCCCAGATTTGGGGCTGACTGCCTGGTATGGCAGAAGGGACCCTGAGAGTCAAGTGCCATGACCTTAGCTCCTACCCAAATGGGCTATGTGATTCAATGTCCCTTCCCCTTCCCGGCTTAGAGTTCACTGTCCGTTACAGGAGGGGGTTCACTGCAAGACCAGGAGGTTCGCATTCATTCATTAAGTCTTTGCTAAAGCCCTGCTCCCTGCCTGGCCCTTGGCTAGGTGCTGGGGATATAATAATGAATAATAATAAAAAAATGAACATTGGCCTTCCTTCTCGGAGCTCAGAGTTTAATAAGGGGGACAGTTATTAATCAGATAATCTCCCAAATATGTTGTGGCAAATGCTGTGAAAAAGTACCAAAGGATTCTATTAATCCGCAGATGCTACCTTTTGCAGGCCTACTACGTGCCAGGTACTCTTCTAGTGCTTGTATGAAAATGTACTTGGAATTTTGACTATCAGATGTGGTAAAGTCAAGAGCTCAGGAGACAATTACCAATGAAAAGGTAGCTTTTTAGTTATGGTTTCCAAAAGAAGGGGGCCATGCCACACCATGAGAGGCCGCATGGGGAAGTACAAGCGTTGGCCAGGAGGCAGAAGGCGGTGAGGAGAAAGCATGGGCTGGAGGATTTGTTGGGGTTTTCTTGGGAAGGGATAGGTGAGGCCGGGTAAGTGTGCGAGTAACTTTAGGATGAGCTAGTTCGAGTAATTTTGGCAGGCTCTGGGCTGTGCTGGTGGTCCCTCGTTGTCCAATACCTGGTCCTAGGTGGTTTAGGCCAGGCGGATATTGGTTTGGTGTATGAGAGTTAGATAGGGGAGGCGGTTGAGGGTGTGGACTCTGGATTGGTTGGTGTGCGTATCAGAGGCATGCTCAGAGACAAGGTGTTTGCTCTCTCTAGGAATGAGCTAATCCTGGAAGGGGCAGTTCTTCCCTAGCTAGGTCCAAGGACCCCTGAGATATCAAAGCAGTATAAAATATAGAAAATAAAAAACACGATTAACGCAGTGCTTTACATTTTTGTATTGACATCTTAAATCCTCACGTCTGCCCTCCGAGGTAGGTGCTACAATCAACAGCATGCCCATTTCACAGATAAGGAAACTGAGGTGCAGGGACTTGCCCAAGGTGATTCTGCTGGTCAGAGAGGAGTTAGGATTTGAATCCAGGCAGTTGGGCCCCACAGTCTGCACTCCTGAGGACCTCGTTCCTGGCCTCTGCATGAGAAAGGACTTGGTCTCGTCTTACGGGACAAGTGACTTATGACTTGTGAGCTAAGGTTCAAGGAGGCACCATCTGCCTCCTTCAGGGGTGAAGAATGCAGGGAGAAGGGGATGTGGGAAGGCAGTTCCCACCTGGACACAGACATGGCGGGGCGGGGGGTGGGGGGCCTGGTGGAACCCAGCTGACCACGCAACCCGCCTGTGGATGTTTGAAGCCTACAGATGGCGGGCTGTCACTCAGGCCTACTGAACCAAAGTCTCTGCGATGGTATTTTTGATAAACAGCCTGAGTGACTCTTTTTAAAATTATGTTTTTTTACAAATTGTGGTGTAACTTACATACAAATGTAATGTGTAGATCTTAAGTGTACAGTTTGATGAGTTTTGACAAATGCCTGCACTCAAGTAATCCATACCCCTAACAAGATACCAAATATTTCCATCACCCTGGAGAATTCCTTTGTGCCCCGTCCCCACACTCCCCTCCCACCACGTAACCACTCTGAGATAGAAGTCAGTATAGATTCGTTTTGCGTAACCTAGAACTTCATAGAAACGGATTCCACAATATGTATGCTTTTATATGTGGCTGCATGTGTTTGGCAAAATACTTTTGAGATTCATCCAAGTCATGGTGTGTTTTCATAGTTCGTTCGTTTTGTAACTGAGGAGTATAAAATTATGCAGATATACCACAATTCGTTTATCCATTTTCCTATGGTGGACATTTGAATCATTTCCACTCCGGGGCTATTCTGAATAATGCCACCGTGGACATTTGCATCCAACTCTTTTGAGGAATTACGTTTTCATGTCTCCTGGGTAAACACCTATAGCACTGGAGTGGCTGGGCTACCCCTGGTTGGTTCATTGCAGCCAGCCTAACACTGACATTTCAGAAGCTCCGCACTGACCCACTCATGCCCACAATCCCTTTGAGCTCCAAAATCCCACATCTTCATTTCAACTTGAAAGTGGTGTTTGCATGTGTGAATTTCTTTCTCTTTCTTTCTTTCTTTCTTTCTTTCTTCCTTTCTTTCTTTCTTTCTTTCTTTCTTTCTTTCTTTCTTTCTTTCTTTTTTGTGGCAAAATATGCATAGCATAAAATTTACGATTTTAACCATTCTTAAGTGTACAGTTCAATGGCATTAAGTACATCACATTTTTTCTGCAACCACCGCCACCATCTGTCTCCAGAATTTTTTCATCTTCTCAAGGTGAAACTCTGCCCCCATTAAACACTAACTTCCCACAACCCCCTGCTCCCAGACCCTGGTATCCGCCACTCTACTCTCTGTTTCTATGACTACTCTAGTATCTCACATAAGTAATCATACAATTTTATCCTTTTGTGTCTGGCTCTTTTCACTTAGCATAATGCCTTCAAGGTCCGTCCATGTCGAGTGTGTGTCAGAATTTCCTTCCTTTTTAAAGGCTGGATAATAACTCATTGTGTGTCTATACCGCATTTTGTGCTTATGTTTTTAATGAAGGAAAATTTCATTTAATAGAAAGAGTTCTTTAAAAAACATACAATTACCCAGCCCAGAAACTCCATAAATTCTTCCCTTACTCACTCAGGACGCATTTGGCTGTATTAATGCTCATGATAATCTCGATCCAGGAGAGCTCAAAATGCAGACAACCCAACGGAAGGTAGATTTCACAGTCGTTTTTATTATAAAAGATGGGATACATAAGGAGTGTCAGTCAGCAGCTCGCCTGCCAACATCAGCACCCGTTCTCTCTCATTTCAAATGGTTTCCCAGTAAAGTCCATTAAAATCCTTTCCATTTCTTTCTCCAGAACTGTTCATCCCAGAGTCGGAAAAGCAGATCTGTTTGTTTACATTTCCCTTGGCTGTTTAAAAATGCTGTTTGTCATATCTAACACACTGCAAGCATCCTATCAGATGTGAGAAGAAGTGCCTGCTGAATGCGTGATGAGATGGCAAAGGTGGCAAATGTGAACTGAAAGCCACTTCGATTCTGACCCCCAGCACCTTCCTGGGAGCTGGAAGCTGCCAAGGGTCTCAGTGGTGGAAATGAACCTGAGAAAAACAGGCAGAGTTTAATTGCCTGGGCGCTGAGTTGTTCCAGACGTGCAAAGAAACAGTAAAGACCTTCGTTAAAACTCTGTCACTCATTTGACAGTCATGGCCTGTCCCAAAGAAGATGCGCAGGTCAAAGGCACACGTTATATCAATGGGATATTGATGCACAGACGTGGTGCAAAGATTTCTCACCCATTCTCCGCCTGGAGGACACCTGTCGGCCACGAGACCTCAACTCCAGTTCCCACTAGGTTTTCCTGGACCCTCCAAGGAGCACTGACCACTCGCTCGGTTCAGTCTCCAGAGGTTTTTGTACATGTTCCTCACTGTATTAGCCAGCCACAGAACGGATTATAGATACAGTGACCTTCCTGGTAACTAATGTGCTGTGTTGTCCTATGTTCCCTGTTCCAAGAGTAAAAGTGACATCTAAGACAGTCTTAGTTTGGGTTTCCCCCAAAGCACGGCTTTTTCACAGATTAGAAACCTGAAAGATCGTAGCAAAGTTAGCCTTACCCTTCACCTTCTCGCAAAGATGACCTAGCAGAAAACCTGGGTAACCTCCCTCTGCTTTGCTGGCTGTCAGGGCTTGGGGGCAGGCCCACAGGAAAGACCCTGGCACTGACCTTGGCTTTTCAGAGACCTCCAGATTTAGGACTCTGACAACAACAGGAATACGCATCCCTCAGAACCTTAGTCCGGGGCTGCAGGGCCTCAGGCCTCCGTGTTCATCTGAAGAGCC
Source organism: Rhinolophus ferrumequinum (assembly GCF_004115265.2). Lineage (NCBI taxonomy): Eukaryota > Metazoa > Chordata > Mammalia > Chiroptera > Rhinolophidae > Rhinolophus > Rhinolophus ferrumequinum. Next base: position 9,746,440 of record NC_046292.1, read on the forward strand.
TGAGATCAGCTCGATCTGGAATTCTGTTTGTGGGGAAGAGTTTTCACTGAAGCAGAGCTTATTAACTTAGCCGTTAGCACCCTCCAGACTGGCTGGGTTCCTTCTTCCACTTTGTAGGGAACACGCTGCAGGGGTGGCTAGAGAACAGAACTCACCCCAACAGAACTAGTTCAATAAGAGGTGCTCGGAGACCTCTCAATAGACTAATGGGGGAACAGCTGGCAAGCTGCTTTCCTACGGCAGTCATTGCTCTCGTCCGAGTGGAAAATCGATCAACTTACAGTGTGGTTACCAGCATTCAAAGTAGCATTCTTATCTTCACAGAGGTTTTATTTGCTTATTTTTAAAGGAAATGTCAGTTAGTTGGCTAGTTGACTGGTATGGTAATTCCTTCAGTATCGAAATGGCAGCCATTCATGACACCGGATTGAGAAGGGCATGGGCCCTGTTCATCTAATATTCATTGTGTGCCTGCTGTGGTTGGGCCCTGGGCTACCTGGGCTGTGGGTGGGCCTGGAGCTAACACATAACCCTTTGCTGGACAAGAGGCATGTGGTTAGTGCCACGAGGGAGGCAAATACCAAGAAGTGTAGGAGCCCAGTGGGTAGACAGCTTCTCCAGCTCTGCGTCGGGTTGGGCATTTTAACAAATACTCTTAAGAGGTGACATCTGAGCTGAGTGGGGAAGGATGAGTCTGGATGAGCCAAGTGGCTGCAGGATAAAAGCCAGGAACCATCAGTCTGGAGACGGAGGCCAATTCCAGTTAGTGGGGCCTTTGGATCTTGCCAAGAAGCTGGCATTTGACCCTGGAAGTAATACCTGCTTTTGCCGGCATGCAACTCAGCTTGCAGGTAGGAGGCAAGGGACCCGGGTGATTTTTCTGTGTAATCGTGAGTCATATTTTAGCAGTTCTTTATGTATTTTCATGGGGCTTAAGTTGATAGGCAAAGTATGCCCTTCCGTTCTAATGATGCAAACCCAAAAGACAAGACTTGTTCTCTTCATTTTCAACATGGAGCCCTACGTCTGTGCACTGGCCCTGCACAAACGACTCGTGCTGGAGTTCTGTAGCACTCTGCCACGTGGGGCGGCCAGGGAGCGGACGCCCACCACTGATGTTGGAATTTGTCACCCGGGCCTGGTTCTTTCCCCACCCACAACCGGGACACATATCTTTTCCTGGAATCCTTTGCTGTTACTTTGTCCCTCCCTCCCGCCCTCTTCTACTGGTCTTCATACCCAGACTCAAGAACCAAAGAGCCTCATGGACCTCTGCCCGTTTGCCGGGTAGTGTTTTAGCTCGTCGGGCCTGGTGGGAAGAGCTCCAGGCTGGGTCCGGTTCCAGCTGTGTGACCCTGGGCACATTCCCTCACCGTGCCCGTTTCCTCGTTTATTAAAGTGTTGAATTAGGCGGACTCCCCAGTTCTTTCAGAGGCTGTGTCTGTCTGTCTTGCCCACCGCTGTGTCCCTCGGTGCCAGGCACCAACCAGGCGCTCAGTATGGACCTGTAGAATGAGTGCAGGAACACCCATTATGTGCAGTGCCTGCTGCGGGCAAACAAATGAGACCCCTGCCCTCAAGTGTCTAGTGGTAAAAATCAACATGGAAGTTCATCATTAGAACATGATACAGCAGGTGTAAGACACAAATAGGAAGAAAATGCAGTAACAGCAGGTGAGATGCTGCTCTGTTCTGCAGAATTCCTTGATTCCTTTTCATTTCAATGGAGGAAACTTAGCAAAAGAAGGAAGCTCAACAGGATTGCCCACAGCTGTAAGCGGGCACAGATGGGAACCTCACCAAAGGTACTGAACGCCCAAGAGTCCGTCATCTCCCGGTTCACGGAGGCAATTGTCCTCTAGGGAGAAAGTCACGCAAATAACAGACGGATTTCCTTTCATAACTGAGATGATGACCTGAGATGAGATAACTTTTTCTTAATAACAAAAATAGTGCCAATAAGAGTTTATAGGTAAAACCGTGCTGAGGTTTGTGTATCAGAGTTCTTGAAACTGACACATGGGGAGCTGCTCAGGACCTGTTCTGGCAAGTGACACACACCCAAGTGACAGCCACCAAAGGGCGCGAGAGCCTTTCTCCCCACCCCTGTCTGATTGTAGAAGAGGCCGTTTCCATGCGCTTACCTCTCAGATGAGGTTTGGGCAAAGTTGCTGGAGGATGTTGACAACGTGGAAACACTATCTAGCCCAGCGAACATTTGCCATCAGAGCCCCTACATTAGAGGAGGCTGGGGAGTTTAGACGATCGATAGATGAAATGTAACAGCTCTGCCAGGATTAGTCCCCAGCAGGACCCCGCTGACCCTGCTGGAAGAACCAGGTGTTATTTTCTCAGTGAAAACCTAAAGTGGCCAAAAGGAAAAAGAAACGGGTGCAGGCCCCCCCCCCCCCCAGCAGCCCAGAGCCTGGAGCGTCATCCCAGCCCGCCTCAGCAGATGGCAAGGAGCCGCGGAGCTGGAAAAGCACACTCACTCCTTCCGGGCTGGTTAGACCCCAGCGGGGATGTGCTGAAGCTTCAGTTCATGGTGTTCAACTTGTCCGGAGGCGGAGGGATGGGGAGACCCTCAGACAGCAGGGGACCCGTCCAAACCCGCCAGCGTAAAACAAATGCTACATGCAAAGCCAGGCGCGTGTGTCACTGAGCAAAAGAACATTATTTCACAGGGTTATTCCCATTAAACAGAGTGAAACGGGCATCAAAGTGCCTGCCAGGCTTCCGGCTTCTCTCTGGGAAACAGACTCACTGGCTGGTGGAGGCTTCCCCTTCAAAGGGGACAAAGTCCGTTTTGAAAGCTGGACAGGATTCCCAAAACCCTGCTCTCTGGACGCAGAAACCTCCCTTTCTGGCCAAAGTGACCTGCTGCGTCGAGACCGTCACTTCCTATAGTCAGATAAATGGTTGCCCTCTATGAACAAGTGAAGATGGGCTGTACATTTTATCCAGGAGGCTGGTCACACTCACAGTTTCAGCCCTCGTCATGAATTATGCATCTGTGAGCCTGCTGGGTTTTTTTTCTTGTCTTCCCTTTCTCAAGTGCTTGTACTAGACAAGGCCCTATAAAAACATATACGTGGTGCAATCTCACATGACAATGAACCTGAGATGGCCGACTGATGTTTTTACGTGGAAACCCCAGGATTTAAGAAGGCCAGGAAGCTGAAGCAGACGTCAGGGAGAGGGAGGGATCCATTTATGTATTCATGCTGAAGACCCAGCTGGGAATCCTCCAAGGCTAGTCTGAAATGGAACGTCAGGACTTGTCCCCAAAGTCACTCACGGGTGTCGTGACTGACTTGGGGTGACAGCAGCCCCTGCAGATGTCAGGGGGTTTTCCTTTATGCTCTCTCTCTCCTTTTCCAGTTGTTTTAAATCAAAGAGAGGAAAGTCACACTCTGGTATTGGCCAAAGCTCTTCAGCAAAAAGGAACACTGCTTCCAAAACAAACCCAAGGCCCTTCTCAGCAGGACAGTTTGCTTTTATTCAGACAACCATTGTGTGCCAGACATAAAACTCCTTAATAATATTGCCTTAGATAGGACTCGAATATCCATAATTCATTCAAGAAGGCAGACTCCAGAGGCCACGCTGTGGTTTATCTTATTTTTATATAATTACACCCCCCCACACACACACACACACAAAGGATGTACACAGTGATTTACAGAGATGTTGTTAGGATACCTGGTTAGTATTCCTCACTCCTGATTCATTATCATTCCTCCTAATTTTGCAGAGTCGTTTGCTGGGTGAGGCCATTTAGAAAACAAATGCATATTTTAATAGCTAATATGGAATTTGCATTTATATCTCAGGTGTATAGGGATAATGATGTGGTAATTTAAGGCAAATATATAATTTTTAGTCATGACTCGGGATTACTCTGCTGACAGAGCAAGTGCTGACTTAGATATTTAAACCAATGTTACATTTTTCAGAGCTTAGGGAATTTTTGACTATTGATGGATGGCTCAGTACTTTCAAATATCAGGTGGGAGAAAAAAATCCCCCGATTTTGCACTTTACATCTAGTGCGTAAATATGTGTTTAGAAATACGTAGCTAATTCATTAAATATACTCACAATGCATTAAGTTCACCAAGCAGGATATAAGCAGTATACGTGATATATACCATGATCCCATATATGTGTGTGTACCCAGACATATATGCAATATACATGCAATATACATATATATCTGTATAGTGTGTTTTATGTGTATATATGTATATAGCGTGTTTATACACACAAATATATTAGCATCTATATGAGTATATATATATGTGTGTATATATATATGTGTGTATATATATATATATATATATATATACACACATATACATATATGTACAGAGGGTGCCAAAAAATCTATACACATTTTTAAAAAGGAAAAACTATTAAAATTGTAATGCTCATATACCGATAACAAAAGTGAACACAAGTCACGTTTGACGTCTGCAGTTACAGGAGGTGCTCAAAGTGGTTCCCATCAGCGTCCAGACACTTCTCATTACGGCAAACTACTGCTTGAGCAACGTTGTCCAAAGTGTCCACTTAGATACTGTTTTTTGGCACCCCCAGTGTGTATATATATATTCATTCTTCCAGACAGCTTGCAATGCATATATGGAAGAATAACTAACAAAGTGTTAACGGAGCTTAACTCTGTGTTTGTGGGGTTTTGCTGTGTTCATCTGTAGGATCGTTTGTTCTCTTTGTGGAGAGCCCACCGTGAGATGTGCCAGGTGGGGAGCAAGCAGTTGCTCCAGACCACCTGAGTAGGTAGTGGAGCCCATCAGTTTATTTATATCTGTCCATTCCTTATCCAAATCTTGCCATCAGGTTGACCAGTTTTGGTCTTAACCAAGGGTCATTTTTTAACGAGAATGGAGCTATGTCTCTGCTGCGGTCACTAAGTAACCACCCTTGACTTTGACTTTGGTGTCTAAAAGCTCCAGGGTGATTTGCGAGGTTTAAATGGGGATGATCATGTCTTCACTCCAGAAGAGCAATGGTCCTCAGACTACTTTGGCCTCTGGACCACTTTGCACCAGTTGGACAAAAGCACCGTCTACTTCCCCATCACCTTCTTCCTCTATGCTATTCTAAGAAAACAACTCCTAGAAGAAAACACAGGGCCAAAGCTCCTTGACGTTGGCTTTGCCAATGAGTTTTTGGATTTGACACCCAAAGCACGGGCAACAAAAGCAAAAGTAAATAAGCAGGACTTCATCACACTATAAAATTTTGCACACCAAAGGAAACAGTCAACAAAATGAAAAGGCAACCTGGGAAATGGAAGAAAAATTTTGCAAACCAAATATTTCATAAGAGGTTAATACCCACAATGCATAAGGAACTCATATAACTCAATAGCAAAAAAAAAAAAAATCCCCAAGTAACCTGATTTAAAAAATGGGCGAAGGACTCGAATAGACTTTATGCCAAAGGAGACAAAAATGGCCAATAGGTACACGAAAAGGTGGTCAACATCACTGATTGTCAGGGAAATACCAACCAAAACCACAATGAGATAGCACCTCACACCTGTTAGGATGACTATTATAAAAAAGCCAAAAAGATAACAAGTGTTGGTGTGGATGTGCAGAAGAGGGAACCCTTGTGCACTGTTGGTAGAACAGTCAATTGGTGTAGCCACTGGGGAAAACAGTAGGGAGGCTTCTCAGAAAATTAAAAATAGAACTACCATATGTTCTAGCAATCCCACTTCTAGGTATACATCCAAAGGAAATAAAGTTAGTATCTTGAAAAGATATTTGCACTGCCACAATCATTGCAGCATTATTCACAGTAGCCAAGACAGGGAAACAACCTGGGTCTGTGGACAGGTGACTGGATGAAGAAAATGTGATATGTGTGTGTGTGTGTGTGTGTGTGTGTGTGTGTGTGTAATGGAATAGTATTTAGCCTTAAAAAACGAGGAAATCCTGCCATTTGCAATAACATGGATGAACCTGGAGAATATTATGCTAAGCAAAATAAGCCAGACAGAGAAAGACACATACTGTATGACAGTATTTATATATGGAATCTTGAAACAAACAAACAAACAAAAAAACGTCAAACGCACCATAACAGAGAGTGGAATGGTGGTTACCAGGCGGTGAGGCGTGGGGGAAACGAGGACATGTTGGTCAAAACATACACACTTTCAGTTATGAGACTGAATAATAAGTCCTGGAGACCTCGTGTGCAGCATGGTGACTGGAGTCAATAATGTAGTATAGCTGATACCATATACTTGAACTTTGCTAAGAGTGTAGATCTCAAGTGTTCTCACCACACACACAAAAGATAACTACGTGAGATAAAGGACGTGTGAATTCGCTTGATGGTGGTGAACTTTTCACAATGTATATGTACATCCAAGCATCATATTGTACGCCTTAAATAGCTACAATTTTTGTCAGTCAGACGTCAATAAAGCTGGGGAAGCGGGGAAGACACCTGCTGGGTGAGGGAGGCAGTTGTTTCTCCTGACCATGGGTTGCTCAGGGAAGGAAAGCAGACGTCATCATTTCTTCCCACCAGGGAACAAGGAAGCCGCAGCGCTGTCATTCTAAAAGGCAGCATGACAAGCTGTCGCTTGGCGGACCCCAGAGAGAATAACCATCTCCAGGTCCCACCTGCACGTTGAGAACCTCCATGTGGAAAAGGAATATGGTAAGTCCTCACTTCACATTGTCGGTAGGTTCTTGGAAACTGCGACTTTAAGCAAAGCGATGTTTAAGAAAACGAATTTTACCACAAGCTACCTGATCTACAGAAATCTGCTATAGGAGCTTGTCTCTTCTGTGTATCAATTGGCCTGTGGTGAAATTGGTCAGTCACAGTATCCAATAACTTATTGACGACGTGAAGTGAGGACTTACCGTTTCCTCATGTTAGAGAGAGAAACTCTTCAATCTGTCGGTGCTAGACTTGTCGTCTTTTGTTATTTGAACCTGAACTTGGACAGCAAAGCAGATTCACGGGGTGTGCGTGCCTGAACCCAGGGCCCAACAACTGCTGGCATAGAAACTTAGATTTTCTTTGTTTAAACAACCCACTCTATCAACCTTACCTTGACCTTCCCTCTCCCCCCATAAATCTGTGTGGGGGGGTGGAGTGTGTGTTTGTGCAGGATTCAGTTTCTGCCCTACGTGTCACTTGGTGTTCAACAGACTCCATAATAGTCACTTTATTTTCAGAGGCAACCTGTTTTTCTTGGGTGTTTGGAGACAAGTTCGGAATTATATTCCAGGAAAGGGACCAAATATTTATTTCAAGATTCAGTGTATTGCGTTGTGCTTGCCATCTGGGCCCCTGGCTCAGGCCCCATTTAAAAGGCCCAACTGGAGAATTGTACCAATAATGTGCAGACGGGCCCCGTGGGCCTGCCCCACGCTGCAGTGGTGGTGGTCCACACTTCATGGAGAAGATTTAAAATGTAGCGTGCAGGCAAAAAGCGTGGTTTTAACTCAAGGCAGTAGCGTGGCTTTAGCGCCAAGCTAGGAGGAGGTGGTCTATTAATCCTTTTGACATTCCCTTTGAATAGCGTCATATTTCAATCTTGTTAGGCTGTTCGGCCGTTGTTTATTGGCCTCCCTCCCAAAGCAGGACCCCTGTTATGCTGAGGCTGCAAAATGCCACCCGGCTCTGTGCCTTTAAGACGACAGTTGGCTTCAGCCTGTGAGCTGACCTTCTCCACCTCAACAGCTCTGGGATAAACTCAGGCAGCTCCCAGCTGCCTGGGCTCGCCCATCTGTCAGTGACAGAGCAAGGGGTCAGTGGGCCTGGTGCCCTTTTAGTTGGAATGTTGAGAAAAGAAAGAAGAAAAAGCACATCTGGAAAATAGAAAAAAAAAAAAAAAGGAAGTTGGGGGTTTGGGCTGGGGGGGGGGGGGTTGGTCAGGCATGCTTCAGACTCCAGAATTCCAGTTGTGACGATCTATATCCCTTCACCCTTCCTGTTCTGATCTGCCCAGCTGAAATGTTCATTCGTCTGTTTATTCACTTGTCAGCCATCTCTTGAACACCTTACATTGCCCTGTGCTGTGTGCCACAGATACAAGGATGAACAGGACAGATGGGCCGTACCTGGTGACCAACCATCTGGGAGTGGGATGGATGCCGGCCAGAGGGAGTTGGGAAGTGTTGATAGTGCAGGATTTGGAGACAGGTTATTGGGACTCTGGAGTCTGACTGATGTTGCCACTTATAGTCTGGATGACCTGGGAAAGCCACCTCATCTCCTTGAGCCTCGATTTCCTCACCTGTAAAGTAAGGCTAATGGTGGTACCCATTGTACGGGGCTGTTGAAAGGTCTACTTCGTCATTGCACATAACACACAAAGGAGACATTCAGTAATCGTTGGGTTTGTTGATCATTTCTGTTGTAGTTTGTATTAAAAAAGGGCAAACTCGTGGTGCGGGAGGAACATGTCAGTGAAATTTGCTCTGCGTAGGTCAAGTAAGGAAGGAGTCCGGCGTGAGATACTTACGCCGAGTATTGGAAGGAAGCCTCACCTACTCTCTCTCTCTGAGGATTGACTCCTCACCCGAGTGTCCACAGTCTGCCAAGTCTGGGCTTCATTGGAGCCCTGTCTCCTCTCCTCTAGATGAGAGAATGGCCTTGTACATCTTTTTAGCAGTTTCTACCACAATGAATGTATCACTTACCCTTCATTGAGCAGCCAGATAAGTGCATGACCAATTCGTACCCCAACGCAGACACTGGAGGAAGATTTCAAGATTTGCGTCTCTTGCAACGTGGTCCTGGGGACAACTCCAGCTGGCCTCGCAGGCACACGAGCTTCTTTTGATCATGTTGCTTGCTTTATATTTGTCCAGTGAGTTACCAAGAGGCAGAATGTGGTGCCGTCCGACTGTCAGCAGGAAGGACTCTCCCCCACAGGCTGCCCTCCGCCCAGGGGGTTAAAGGAATTATGGGAGAGGAATGCAGGGAGCAAGGGGGCCAGGCTGCTGTGGAATGCTACCTCCTCTCTGGCCTCTGCCCCCTCTTTGTGCACCACTCAACCCACACAGGCTGTAGCTTTCAGGGGTGCTATTGTCCCCCATCACAGCTAGCATGACTGTACCTAGACTTATACACGAGGTGTAATCCTGAAAATCTGTGTATAAAACTCGCTTGTTTTGGTGAATACAGTAAAAACCTTCCAAGAGAAGTGTTACTACACACCGTTATACATAATTCAGTTTTCCTTGAGCTAGTCAAATTAATTGTGCATGAACAGGATTTTTAAATTGCCACCTGTAATGAGCTGACTTCCTCTCACATGAACCTGAGTCCTCGGAAGGGTCTGAGGACCGTTTGTTTATCTCCTTCTTCCTGGTTTCAGTGTCTGAGCCCTTTATTCATTCTAGAAGCATCGGTGGGCACCCCACCCCACCCCACCCCACCCCGTGTGCATAGCCCAGTGCTCACGAACGTAAGGATGGTGTCAATGAAGCAACCTTACCTCTAGGGTAAGCAGGGCATTATCATAAGGATTTCTGTAGGGAATTAGTGGGGTCACCCGCCTGGGGGGCGAGGGGCGTTCGGGAAAGGATACAGGCGTTCCAGACACAGGAGCCAGCCTGAGCCTGGTGAGATGGTGGGAAGCCGGGTGGTGTGCGTGGGGTAATGCCGCGGAGCTTACGAAGCCAGCAGCGAGTGGCACGGCTGAGCCAGGTGGAGGAGGCTCTTCCATGCGATGCTAAGCAGATGGCGGCAAGGTGCCATGAACGGGGTAGGTAGCGGAGGAGTTTGGGCCACAAAGCAGAGATTCCTGCCCACGGCCTCCTCTTGGGGGCGGCGTAGCTATGTATGGCAGGAGCATTTGCACACAGGCCAGTGGTTCTCAGACCTGAGCGTGCTTCAGCAACATCTGGAGGGTTGGATAACCACCCCCACCCCACCCCGCCCCCGCCCCAAGAGTTTTTGATTCAGGTCTGGCTTGGGACTGTGAACTTGCATCTCTGACAAGCTCCCAGGTGAGATTGGGCCTTGTGGCCCGTGGCTCATACTTGGAGAAGCACTGGTGGTCATGGGGTCAACCAGGAGAAGCGATGCCCCTGAAACCAGCGGGAGAGAAAGGGAAAGGCTAGGAATTAGTGGACAGGAGCCAGGTAAATGCGGCTGCCCACCGCCAGGGAATCCTGGAGCCCAGGCTCCTGGTCCCAGGTGATAATTCCCAGATTCGTCAACCCTCCCCCATTCAGAGAAGACAAACCAGGAAGAGTTAAAGCACGTATTGGCTACAGCTCCAGTGATGACATAATCACCTCCTTCTCATCACTGCACACAGCTTTCCGTATCTGGAGACATAAACCGTTCCCCATTTTATTTTTAATCATCTCTGTTCTCTTGGCGAGTAAATGCCAGACGTTGAAGGCTTTATGTTGGAAGCCTGTTTTCTCACTGATTTGTATTCTTCTCTCTCATGGCTTTCTGGTCGCCGTAGCAGGCACCGGCCCGGGCAGCAGCTCCAACCCAACACGGCAGCTTCACGCATCCAAAGGCACTCTCTAGTCCTCTCGCCTCCAACTTCAATAATCTGTCAAACACTTGGGCCCACGGAAGGAGTGTTGGTGTAAAGTGGCCCAGAGACAAAGGTCTTTTGATGAAGGGAAGCCCCACGCTCAACTCTGAAATGTCCAGTTTTTCTAGCTCGAGGTCATGATCCTGGAGTCCCAGCAAAACCGCCGCTTGATGGCGCCTTCTGTGCTGGGCCACTGGTGCCACCTGCCTTTCCTTCTGCCTCCATCGTGTCTCCCACCCCATTCTTCTGTGGTTCTCCCCAAAGGACCCAGCAGAGAGGCTGCTTCGCAGAGCACGGAGCCATCGGGAGAAGTAGAAATGGGGGTCACTGAGGTATAATTGCCAGAAAATCCAAGCCCCCCCCCCTTGACCAGGTTCTTGAGGTTCACCTGTGTCTTTGCTTCTCCAGGGGAGGCCCAAAGATGGGTTAGACTATTCAGAGTCCTCCCCAAAGACTGTGCATGCTGTGGTTCCTGATACCTATGGAACCGCCCTGACTCTCAGTCCACAAAATGAGTTACATTTCTTGTGCACATTTTAAAGCTGTTTCTTAGAGCACATTCAGCTTCAATGTCAGCTTCAAGCCGCCCTTAGCCAGAGTGGAGAACTGTGCCATCAGTCAATTCTATTGGGGGTGGGGAGGTGTTTAAAGTGCCCAGGGGTGGAGGCTGGGCTGGGGGCGGTGACAGGGCATCAGCTCCTGCTGTCATCTGCACCTAGACATCTGCTGAGACCTCCATCATCCCATCTGGTCCTCGGCTGTGAGCCACATGGCTGCTGCTGACGTGCCCTTCGTGTGGGGGGGCTTGTGGCGTCCAGGCTGCCCCATGGCCTGTGGAAATAATTTCAGTGCCCCACTGGCATGGGGCTTCAGCATGGTCGTCTCGCAGGGCCCTTTCCAATGCCACCTTTTCCACAAAGCGATCCAGCGGCGTTCCCCCTTTGGAACTTGGGAGGACTTTGATGAGTGACAGCATTCAGTGTGGGCTGTCCCACGTCAGAATCCTTTATGCGTGTCTGCCTCTGCCGCTTCCTTGGCACCGGCCTGTTTTATATCGAGGCTCCCAGAACGCAGCCTGGGGCCTGGCGGCAGAGTGAGCAGGCAAAGTTTGCTGAATTAAATGGCAATGACTGTGCAAACACCTGGAGTTGGCAACCCCTAATCCTGACAGTAAATAGGAAACAAGCCCATTTCTCTCTCCATTAGTCCTCCTCAAGATAAAACAGGTGAGAATATTGGATTGACCAGGGACAAGGGCTTGGCAGGTGAGACGACAAGACCTGCAGAAGGTAAGTCCCATTTATAGCCGCCCTTCCATCGCCTGGCTAGGGCGAAACAGAAAGAAAACCCCAGCAAATGACATTCAGACGTCCCTCAACAGGACGGAAGTGATGCCCAAACCCCCAGGGAACTCTCTGACCAAAGGTCCAGGATCATGAAATCATGATGGACAACAGGAAATGACAGTTCAGCTGACCTTGGGTGAGCTGTCCTCCGTGGGGACTTCAGGCCAGGACAATCTTGCAGACTGTAGGCTGGACTCAGAGAGGACCTGGAACACCCTGGGGCCCATGCCTTGAAGGCTCACCTTTCCCAGGGAGGAGCGTTTGCCCTTCCCAATTATTAGATTGTCACTCCTGGGTCCATTTCAACAAATACACATTGAGCCCCGTGCCTGGCCCTGGCAATACTATGGAGAATAAAATCAGGCTGGTGGCTGCCTGTTAGAGCCTACAGTGAGGAAGAGGTGTGCCATCCAAAAACTTAGAAGCCCATAAGTCAGCGAGTTATAGATTGTAAAAGCTACAACAATTAAAAACAGGCAATGTGACAAAAAGAGATGAGGGGTGGAAAAGCTTGTTTACCTTGCTCAGTCGCAAAGTCTTCTCTGACATGTCATTTGAGCTGAACACTGAATAACAAGAAGGAGCCAAACAGTGGTGTGCTGGTAAATGTTTAACAACCCTCTCTTAAAATGAAACAGGCCCTGATTTGTGGAGGGTAGCAATTTCCCTGGTGTAAATACTCCCATCATGGCCGATTCCGAGCTATTACACTGGTGTCATGGGAAGAGCTGTGCACAGTCAGCTCTTGTGAACTGGTGTGAGTCGCACGACACTCGTTAGAGTGAGCCATGCAGAGATCTGGGGAATATATAGTCCTGGTGGAGGACATAGCAAGTGCAAAGGCCCTGGGGCAGGATTAAGGACGCTGTGCCCAAGAGACAGAAAGGAGGTCATAATGAGCAAGGAATGGATGGGTTATGCTGGGAAGAGGCAGGTCATACCAGGCCTTGTGGGCCATAGGAAGGAATGAGGGTAATAAAAGCCTTTGCAAACCCTAAATGTCAATACTAGTATACTGAAGAGGTGCTGCTTGCAGTATGGTTGACACTGGCGGTGGCAGTGGTGTACTAGGACTGGAAGGACTTCCCCGTCGTTCCTGAAAATGTGTTCTAACCTGACTGGCAAAATAGTCAGACTGTATTCACTGCCCCAGTTTATTTCCTGTCCTCCTGGCATCTGATGGAGGCATTTGTGTATTACTTCAAAGGATCAACTATTTCAACTGAAAAGAAATATTGTTGTGACAAATGTGTCCACACACCCACCCTCCACTTGCAGATGTCACTGGGACAGAAGATGAGTGTGTGTCTGGCTCACATCTAAAATAAAGCAACAGTCTGACTCGGGGGCAGCAAGAACCCAGAAGAGACTCTGACCAAGGCGGCTTCCTGTCACCTGTTGATTTCCTATTTGAACAGTCCTGGTCCCCGGGTCGGGTTGGAACCAGTGAGAAGGGAGTGAGAGCAATAACTAGCTCCTAGCAAGGAATCAGCCCCCTAAGAAGTAGATCGAGTGGGTCCAGGTCCATGTTGAGCGAGTCTCCTCGACAATTCTTGTCTCCCATCCCTGCTCGTTACTGGAAACTTCCGCACGATCAGTAGGGCCGGGCAACATGAGGGGACAGAAAAGATTTCAATTAAGGCTGTTTATTTATTTATTGGACTTTTCAAAAGACGTTCCTTCGTGTCTTGTGCGCACGGGTATATAATTTAAAACATGTATCATTAGGATAATTTTTAAAAAGCAGATTAGTGTCCCCCAGGCATTCTCCTTGCCAGCTTCCCTGCCCCCACCCTGTCTCACGTTTCCATTTCCTTCCAGGCTCCCCTCCATCTCACATAGGTGTGTCTGTGCACAAGGCTGCCTGCTGATCCTCGCATGGGGGTGGCGGGAGGGGGGGTGGGGGGGCTGTGTCCCTGTGTCTGTCCCCCCACTTCCTGTCCTCCCTGGACTGTGGGCCCCTCACCCTGCTCTTTCACATGCTAAAGTGTCGTATCCTTGCCTGGGGTCCATTTCCCCTTATGAACAGATGGGTCTGCTGTCTGGTTATCCATCACCAGCCCTCAACGTACAACACTGAGGTGGGGAGGGGCCGTGTCCTTTGTTTACGTAGCATTTCTCTCCGGGTTCCAAATTTGGTGTTTTTAAAAGGTTCTGAGGTCTGGGCAGCTGAGGAGGTTGGGGAAACAAACCCACTTCTAGGGGATCTGAACTTAGAAAACTTGGAAGGGCTAACGGGTTTGCAGAATGCTCTGAAGTTGTCTGAAGAATTGTGTATTTGCATGTTAATTTTTCCAAGAAGCCGATAGGCAGCTTTTATCACATTTTCAAGAGGTTTTGCGGTTTTATGGCTCCCAAACGATTAAGAATAAAATGCCAAAAGGCATACATGGTCCCCCCCACACACACTACACAAGATAAAAATACACAAAAATTTGCATACAATTGCAAAGTCTTCATAAACTCCCTATGAAACCCCATTCAAACCCCCATTTTGTTTCTCTCAGGGCTGGAGGTGGGGAAGTGTGGGTGAGCTTGTGGAGGCCCCCTCTTGCTTCCTCTTCATGTGGTCCCATCCCTCTGTGTAAGCATCCTTCACAGCTCTTCCCTTCCTTACAAGGACACCAGTCATATTGGATCCGGGCTCCACCCTAATGGCCTGATTTTCGCTTAATCACCTCTTTAAAGACCTTATCTCCAATTACAGTTGCATCCTGAGTTGGTACTTCAGTGCCTGAATGGAGGGGGTGGGCGGGAGAACAGGATTCCGTCCCTAAGAGTCCCCTGTACCCTTTATTAATCACTTTATCCTGATTTGAACGTGCCATCTGTTTCCTGTTGCCTGATTGAGGAAAGAATGTACGCGGGGCTGTTTCTCTTGTAGAGATTTGTACTCAGTTGCCTACTTGTCTCTCCTCCCCCTACCCAAACCCCCGAATTGGAAGGATGGTGTATAAACTGGAGCTGAGTCGTACCTAGAACCTTCAACCCCTGCGTAGACGAAGCCCTCACTTGTGGCCTCTCCTTGGTACCATGTTCTTCCTCGATGATTTCTGAAGCCACAGATTGCATGTGTGTTCTAACGCCAAGCCCCCCACCCATCCCGCCTCTCCCCAAATGGTTCTCAACCAGTGCATGTTGGCACGTGAGAACCATTGCATGGGTGTCACCAAGCTATGATCAGCGTGCAAAATGTATTCTTGCGGCAACTGAAAATGCAGTCTGTGATGGTGATGCCTGTTGGGTAGAATGGGGAGCACAGGGCACAGTTCCCCGTGGAGGAGAGAGGAGAACCTGGTTTCACGAGACCAGGTGAAGACTTTGCATTTGGGGGTGATGAGTACCTAAAAGGATACAAGGTAACAACAGTTCTGCTCCAACCGCAGCCCCTCGTGACAGGCCAGAAAGTGAATGTTGCAATAACCATGGAGGCAACGAACTGCCTTCTAAAGTGTCGAGAACCACTGCCCACCCTGAGAACTATGCCAGCCTGTCGGCTTACTAGTCTTAACAGGTCTCTTTTCCAGAATTCTCCACACCCATGTGATGGCGGTATGGATATTCCTGTGAAATCTTTATTTCCTTTCATTTCTAAAACTAACTCCCTGGCTCGGCCTATAAACCTAGTGAACAGCCTGAGGATTTCTTTAGAATTCTAGAGTCATCAATGGCATGTTGGGTGCTTTGCAAACTAAGATTTTGTCCCAACGCCCTCTGTTCTCTTGTATTTGTTTGTCCTGTCAATTATCAGGAAACCTAGACCATATGTTTCTGATTCATTTACACCAAAGCCATCAGTGTTTTGAGTATGTCATTTGAAGTCCATAAAGGTTTTATGCCTCTGGTTTGTGTCCTTGAGCATTTCTCTTTAATTAAGTACACTTCACTGAGAAGCCCTGAGGTGGGCACCGGCAGTGCCTGGACGATACAGCCCGGACGATAGAGCTTCTTTCCTGGAGCTTGCAACATGAGTCACCCTGCCAAGAGTTAGTGAAATGAAATCAGGATGCTGAGTGTTCATTTTTAAACTCCAGGTCCAGGAGTTTGAGCAATTTCCAAATCTGGCCATGGTGGGATTTGCTTGCTTCTCACCAGCTCAGGCTTTTGGATTTTCTCCTTCCCAGTTGTGGGCATGTTAGCAAGGCGTCTGGAAAGCCTCGATTCACTCTCTGTGAAGCCCTTTCAACCCCAAAGACCTGGCTGTGCTTTTCCATAGATGAGAAGAGCCAGTGCAGTCGGAGTGCTCACGCCAGCGCGCATGCCCGTGGTGTGGTTAGAATCGGGACTTTGGACCCTGAGGTTCCAATGAGGAGAACTCGGAGGTACTTAGCAGGAACAAGTGACGTCCTGCTTTGCTGGTTCCGTTTCACAGCCTCAGAGTAGCACCTTGACCCAGGCTTCTGGGTTCCTGTTAATTTCATCCAACCACAAAAAAATGTTCTTCCCTCAATTACCACAGGGGAGGATAGTCAGATGTTTTCCTAAATAATCTCCACGGACTTGTCTTTTCTTCCTCAATGTGCTGAGGGCCTGGTTAAGAATCGTAGGCGGTTGGCCTCAGAGGGTTTGCAGACAGTCTCAGCTTAGAGCTGCGTGAAGGTCTGTTGAACGACCCCAGTCAGTGGAGGAGAGGGCGCCCCTGTGCGGATGGAGGAAGGAATGCAGGTCAGCTCACACGTGGGAGCACAGCTGGCTCGAGTCTCAAGTTCAGGAGCAACACCATCCAGTCAATAGAGCCGGTTCTCACCCTGCGGTATCTCCTTTTGTCCGAGGGGTATTCAGCCGGCGGCAGCCAATAGGATCATGTCAAGGAGGTTGTTTGTTTTCTTTCCTGTCCTGCTGTATTGGCTGTCCACAGACTGGCACTTGATTTTTTTGTTTGCTGTTATTATTGTTATTTTTTTTTAATCATTTTGTTTGCCCTCACCAGGTCCTTGAGTTTAGAGATACATTTTGAGCGTTCAAATAAACAAGTCCAGGAGTGTCTCAGTTGCCGGGAGCACGTTTTATTGCCCCTGTATGTGGAGTCCTTGGCTTGGCTCAGAGGAGGCATGTAGGACCTGGCTGATGATGAGGGAAGATACCGTTTCTGTTTGTTTGCTTTTATTTTTGTTTTTGAGTAATTAGCACGGATTGGGCACTGTGCCCTCTTCTCATTATATTTTCACAACCAGCTGAGGAGGTGAGATTCCATCGCTCTTCTTACTGCACAGATGACGGATCATTTGCACACAGACTGTGTGACCTTCCCAAGGGCACAGGCCCGGGAACAGAGAGCTGAGACGCAAACCGATGTGGGTCTCACTCCACAGCCCACATTCTTGTCTTGAGTTCTGGAATGAAAGACCAAATTCACAAAGTGCGCAATGTTTGTCTTTGCAGTTCTGTTTTTTCCACATGCCAGTGGCATTTATGAGGGAGGGTATAATGAGACCAACCCTTATGAGCCACCATTGGTATTGAACTCCTGACTCAAGAACGTGGAAAACTTAGACTAAAAAGTGCAAAGAGACAGCTCTGAAGAGGTGGTTCCCAGCCTGCCAGTGGCACAGAAGAACCTCCCAGGGGGCCTAACGTGACCCCTGAGAAGAACCCCGGGCTCCTTAGGGAAGCAAAAGCTGTACCAAATGGTCCACCAAGGAAAGCCATTCAGTTGGCTCAGCAGAGAGAAGAGCTGGGGGCTGGTCTTTCCCACAGGAAGTTGGTCGTCTTCACCCCGGTCAGTAATCTGAGAGGCCGCGCTTCCAGGGCACAATAATGCAGAGGCGGCAGAGTTGAGGGATGCTGTAAAGCCTCACAGCTCTGGTCGTTCCCATCTAAGAGTGGAGGCAACGTAGACTGAAGGTCAGCAGGAAAATGAGCTCCTGTGTCTGCCTGGCACTAGTCACAGTCACATGCAGTTTCTCGTTAACATTTCTTAACTGAGATAGGTGTTCTGCTCCGTAGTTTACAGATGAGGAAAACCGGGCTCAGAGAGATTAGGACCTTTGCCCATCTCTCCCCTTGCCCCCTGTGCAGCACGCACAGACCTGCTGTGTCAGAGATCGCGTGTGGGGCACTGTAATAATGCCCCGACATCAATTCTACCACGTCCCAGGCCCCAAAGACAGAGAACATGCCAGACACAGCCGCTGCCCTTGCGGAATTAATATTCCAGAGGGAAACAGGCAATAAACAATGACATGTTGCATGGTCGAGTGCTTATCTGCAGTTGCACTGTCGCCAAAGAGAAGGTTTGGTTCAGTCCGTTTAGAATTTACCCGCTTCTCCCCATCTCCACTGCTGCCACACTGGTCCCAGCCACCATCGTCTCTCTCCTGGATTCTACAGCTATCTCTGAACTGGTCTCCCGGCTTCTACTCTAGCCAGCCAGAGGGATCTCTGAAGTCTTTCGCTGCGTTAATTGATTTCAAATTATTTTTTTTTTAATGTGTCAGAAGTCCACAAAAAAACAAAAAGTTGATATTTTGACTTATTTCTTGCATTTAATAATAACGAGTTGAGCTGGTTTGTATATAAATGACATGATTTTTATGTAAAAATATTTCGGATATAGTCATTCAGATATATAGACCATTTAAATGACAAATCAGACCATGTCACTGCTCTGCTCAAAACCCTCAGAGGCTCCCACGTCACTCAGAGAAGAGGTCAAAGTCCTACCCTGGCCCACAGGGCTAATGTCACTTCCAGGATTAGCTTACAAAGGCCTGCCACTGCTATGTTGCTGGCAGTCTCTCACTTGCTCACTTTGGTGAAGCATCCTGCCAGGCGGTGAGCGATGGAGAGGCCCACGTGGCAAGGAACTGGGGGTGGCCTCTGATTAACAGCCCGTGAGGCTCTGGGGCCCGCAGCCCACCAGTCTGCGAGGAACTGAGTCCTGCCAACAACCACAGCAACCACAGGAATGAACTTGGACCCTTCCCCCATGGAGCCTTGAGATACCTGCCGCTGAGACCTTGCAACTTGTGGGTGACCCTCAGACAGAGATTCAGAGGACCCAGGAATCTGCACCCAGATTCCTGACGCACAGAAACTGTGAGAGCATCAATGTCACTTTAAGCCACCAAGTTTGCACAACTTGTTACACAGTTGTAGGTAACTTGTTCTCATGGCGATAGTGGAAGTGCAAGAGGGGACAAGCTTAATTACACAAGTGCTTTCAAGCCTCTGTTCCAAGTTGGCTGGCATCCCATTGGCCAAAGCAAATCACTTGGCCGAGCCCAGGGGTGAAAAATGGGGAGCATTCTGCAATCTTCCCTAATAGACAAGTACACCTGGTTATCTCTACTCTCTACAGCACCATTATTTCAATGCTCATCACTGTCATTTATGGAGCTGGCACTGTGATTATTTCATATTAACTCAGTGGCTCTCAAATAAGAGTGATTTTTTGCCCCCAGGAGACATTTGGCAATGTGTGGGACATTTTTGGTTGTCACACCTGAGGGGGATAGTGCTGCCAGCAGCTAGTGGGTACAGAGTAGGGATGCTGCTACACATCCTATAAATGACTAGGACTCCCCCAACCCCCCACCCCGACCCCAAAGCAAAGTGTTATCTGGCCCCAAGTGTCACTAGTCCCACGGTTGAGAACTCCTGCATGGATGTGATGAATCCTGACCCTCGTGCTATGGAGTAAGTTTTATGAGATCCATTTTTGCTTCTTTCTTCTTTTCTGATCCACATAACCTAGCCTTGCCCTCAGGGACTGATTGATGGAGGCGGTCGGTGGCTTGGGTCCAGATCTGTGCAGTCTGGTTACCCTCATCCCAGTTCCATTTTGTCCCTACCATGTAGTCCAGCTCCCAAGTAGGTACTGACACGGCCCTCGTCTGCTTGGACACTTGATGGAAAATTCCTTCTCAAGAGGCATCTGGTGATACCTTCAGAGCAGGCGAAGAGTGTTTAAGTATCTTCGTTCTCAATTAACTGGAGAGTTGTCTCTTACGGAATTTCTCACTGGCAGTGTTAGGCAATTTTAAAGAAATTCAAAGGAAAGGAAAAAAGAATTCCTAAGCAACCAGCATGTTAGCAATAGCTGACTGGTCTACCCACCGGAAGCTCCCATCACGTGTGCAGTGTAATGAAGGCATATGGCCGCTGGGAGGGTCTGGGGGTGGGATGTTTGTGGTGGGGGCAGACACCTCTGCAGCCTGCTAGCGTGCTCTTTTCCCTCACTTCAGGTAACTTCTATCCTCTTGGGAGCTGCTCATAAAGGTCTTGAAGGTGCTTGAGGAAAGAATAGCTACAGATCCCAGGCAGGGGTAACATGCCTGCTCTATGCTGTTCCCACGAGGAAGAGAGGTGTGGATATTTCTTGGCTTTCTCACTCTTGGGTGGAAAGACAGTCTTGAAGCTGTCTACTGGGCCGTGCAATGGATGCAGAAGAAAGTTAACGCACAATTCAGAAGTTCGTTCTACCTTGAATGAGAATGATTTGCCCTGCACCCTAGAGGCTCCTTAAGGAGTAACAATAAGAACAGCCAGCATCTGGGTCCAGCCAACTCTGTGCATCTCAGCATTTATTCCCGACCGCAGTCCTCTGACATGGGTTCTGTTATCATCCCCATTTCATGGATGCAGAAGCTGAGGCATAGAAGTTACCATTTTCCAGTTGCACAGCTAGGGTCGCTGGGAGTCCGAGCAGTGCAGTCTGGCCGCAAAGCCTAGCTCTTCACCATGATACGAGGAGGCTTCTCCACAGCCCCAGGAGTCTTGTCCCACGTGGACCTGGCCCCCAAGTGTTTGGTGCGAAGCAGTTGCTTAATGAGAGTTTTTCGGGTGAATAGAGGTCTCAGGTGCCTCTGAAAAGACACATCACGGACCCCACCGTGGGGAAGGCATGAATGGTGAGGTCTGGGACCTGCTGCAGTCCAGGCTCTCTGCTGGGTGCGTCTTCTCCATTGTCCTGTTTGTGCAAAACATTATCAGTGGAACAATTATTAGATGGCATCTAGGGCAGTCGGTAACGCGATGCCAGGACTTCTGTGGCCTTCGGATTCCCCACCTGTAAGAATGGGTCGGAGGGAGGTGATTCTCACTGTCCCTCCCAGCTTTAATATTCAGTGACGCTCTGAGTTGAGAACAGGCTCTGATGAAGCTCAGATGCTTTTCCTCTAGGTTCCTTTTTGCCACAATAACAAAGCACAAGACTAAAAACCACCCACTTCTCAAGTCGAGATTCTGAGTTTAAAGGATGTTTTGAGGAAAACAGAGAATTCAGTGACGGGATTATTTTGCTTACTTGGCCATGTCAGTTGGCAATCTGTCTTTCTCGGCCCTTTCCAATTTTTAATTCCTAAAACGTCTATTCGATGTCCACAAGTCACCAAGAGCTGGCCTCCCCTTAAGTCTCTCTCCATCTGGGAGCAGACCCTCCATGCTGTGCAGCGGGCTGACCTACCCCCATAGGTCCTCAAGCTGTGACCCTTGAGTTTCTGGGGCTCTCCCAGAAACTGTCTCCAACCTCTGCCCACTGTCACCTCCTCTGCATTGCCGACAGACATGCCCTCCCCTTGTCCCCTGCCCCCCTGCCGTCTTTCCATCCTCCTGCCCTTCCCAAGAGCTAACATTGCAGTGTTGCACAGTGTGCAAAGTGCCTGCAGAGACCTTCTCTCCCACCAGGACCCCCCGCCCTCCAGCCAGGTAGGACGGCAACATCATCACCCCCGTTTTGGATAGGAGAAAACTGAAACTCACAGAGGTTTCATGGCTTGCCCACCATCAGGTGACATGGCTGAGAATCGAACCTGGGCCACCCATCTCCCCGTCCTGTCCTTTCTCCCTTTAACACACGGCCGCTATCCCTGCTGCCTGCCTCCACCAGGCTTCCTTCCTCCCCACCATAAAGTAGCAATGATACAGTTGTCCGGCGGTATTCACACGGGATTGGTCCCAGCACGCCTCTCAGACACCAAAATTCATGGCTGTTCACGTCCCTTGTGTAAAATGGTGTAGGGCAAAGCATACAGTTGGCCCTCTGCATCTGCAGATTCCCCACCATGGACTGAAAAGACAGTCAAGGGCAGAGATTGATTGTAGTTGTGTACACCATAGGGGCTGTGGGGTGGGCTCTTGCGAACCATTTTGAAATTCTGCCTACCACAGAGGGAGAGGCATGTGAGAGGAAAGTGTAAGGGGAGCAGGGTAGGGACCCCACTCAGCTTGAAGGTGGTAAGGGAAGGCTCCCCAGAAGAGGTGAAGTAGAAGTGCTTAAGATGCAGTGGTGGGAGGGGGTACCCCAGGAAAGACGCCATATGTGGTGTCCACTGAGGTGCAAACAATTAGAGCTGCAGTGAGGAGACGGGGGGACATTCAGAGGAGAGGAGCCTGATCCTTATCGGATGCTGGCATCCCCATTGTACAGATGTGGAAACTGAGGCTCAGGGAGTTCGAGTGAATGCCCACAGTCTCTCAGCTTATCAGAGTCAGAACCGGAACTTGAACGAACCGAGAAATTCACCCCACGCCACAGGGAAACCCACACGTTGCCCACACCCACCCTTCATTAAACAGAGAAGAGGGAGCTTCTCGGGGCTGACAGCTGCCAAGGAACGGACTGTTTTTCTTTAGTTGAGTAGGTTCTGTGATGTTTTGTCTCAAAATAGCGTTTTAAGGGCCTGTGCGTTTGATTGGTGCATTTACCAAATTACTGCTTCCCATGTTTTCTCGAAGCAAAGTGTGTGTGCTTTAGCCTTAAAGACAGATTTAAACTTCAGAGCCAGCTGGTTAGGTAGCAAATGAACACGATGCCCAGACAGGAGGCACTGAAAACTGGGAAGGGGGTTGGGATGTAAATTTGAGAAAACAATGACTCATCCCTCCAGCCACCTCTTAGTTCAAATTACAAATCACTTCATTAATTCATGTTTTCTTTCAGCTAGGCTTCTTGAGCCCCTCTTGAAAGCTGGTGATGGCTAGGAACTAAGGATTCAGAGAGAGAGAAAGCATGGACAACAGTGAAACTAATCACAGATATTTTCTGAAGTGCTTGTAATGTGCCAGGTACCACGCAGATGCTTTATTACAGTATCTCATTGAATTCTCAATTTCCCCTCCTAAAAAGGACCATTGTTTTTTACCCCCTGCTCATTACCATTTCCCCCCCATTTTACAGATGAGGAAACTGAGGCCCAAAGAGGTTCAATAACATAGTTGCAACGTTCCCCAACTGGGTTTTCACCATCCAGCAGCCAGAGCAGCCCCAGCATCACTTACCTGTGTTTGTCTCCTCTCTGGTGAGAGTTCTGGCCCATGGTCAGCACGGGGACCCCTTAGCCATGGTCCCTGCAAGGCCCTGGCCCTCTTGCTTTTCAGACACACCCTGACTGGCGTTTGATTGTGTCACTTTGCCAGGGTCTAACTGAGCAGCCCCAGTAGGATTGTTAGGAAAGGCTTAAGGGGCATTTGCTCTAAGCGGAAGTCCGCCAGCTTCTGTGTCAAGTACCTGCTGAGAGCTCCCAGTCTGATGGGAGGGACACGGTTTTTGCCTCTGCTGTGTTACCTTCTGAAGGGAGGTTGGCCAGGTTAACAAGATCAGGTGACACTTGGCATCAAAGAATGATAGTCTAAAAATTGACGCCGTTGCCTCCATTTAGGGCACAGCTGTCGGAAGCCAGCAGTGCATGCATTACCCGCGGAAGGGGCTTCGTCTGAAGCCCGGCGCTGCGTGTGTGGCTTGGTGTCGGGGGTTGGCAGATAAATCAGTAATGCATGTTTCTTATCTCGAGAGCGCATTTTTCTCCAAGGACCCTATCACTGCGTAGGTCCTAATTTAGGTTGATATTTTTTCTTTACTCTGAAAAGCTCTGTAACAAATGTGCAGTCGGAACCATTTTTTTGATTGAGCTAAAATTACCGCGGCTTCATTTTCTTTTCCCTTTGGGTTAACGTCAGTATTTAAAAGGCCTTTCTGAAGAAGGAAGCTTTATCTCATTTAAAAAGCTCCACATCTTCATCACAGAGACCCAGGCCATGGTGGGTGACAAGGTCCCGATTCTTGTCCCTCTGCAGGGAAGCCATCTGTACCCTTTAGCTGGACGCTGCAGTGTGTTCTGAGACTCGGGTGAAAGCGGCTCGGCCGAAGGTCCGTAATCAAGCTGCGGTCAGCAAATAAAAGGAAGTGACATTTCCCTTGAATCCCTGAAAGCTTTGGATTTCTTTATCAGGAGTGTTTTAAGAGCAGACCCAGGGGTTTATTGAAGTAGGGCACTGGCTTCCACTTGCCAATCTCCACTGCTTTTCCTGGAGCCCAGAGCAAATGTGTGTGTGTGAGTGTGTGTATGTGCAGGTGTGCGCACATGTGTGTGTGTGTGTGTGTGTGCGCGTGCGTGTGCAGGCCGACTGATAAGGGCTTCTTAACTTCCCATCTAGTGTTCTGCTCCCAGAGCAAGTGTTGTGACAAGTTTAAATTCACGGCAGCAGATTTCTCCAGATGCTTCTCCTTTGGGCAGCCACCAGTGCCTAAGTGAATCCTCTCAAGTCATCTCCAGCTCAGTGCTCTCCCTCACTCAAGGATATGCAATGAGTTGAGCAGGTGTTTGTTTTCCCTTTCCAGTCTTTTTTCACACCTCTGCTCCTTCCCATTTCCACTGCCACCCAGCAGTCAGGGGATTGTCCTTTGCAATAACTTCCCCGTCTACAGCGTCTTCGTCTGATCTATCCTGGATCCGGCCACTTGGTTAATTCTCCGGGAGCAGTCTCTGAGCAGGTCGTTCCTGTAATCAGAGCTCCCCATAGGCTGGCACTTCGCTGGCACTTCGTGTTGGCCTGCAGGCTTCCTTTCCCGCCTCTGCTACCCCCAGTTAATCCAAACCCTCCCCTAGGCCCCTGGTCTGCTAACCTTACTGAGGGGGAGGGCAGGGGACTGAATGGAGAGTCCCCTCGGGACTCTCCAAAGCATGACTATCCTCTGCAGGCCTATATCACTTGGTTTTGTGAAAGTCTTTGCACAAGTGAAAAATTCCGGCCAGCTTTCCCCCAAAGAAGAGATTCTGCCACTGGGAAAGAAATGTTCTCACCGTGGTTCCCTCCAGGCGGTTTGCACTTTCTGTTCTCTGTGTCTTTATTCACGACACTCCCTCCCTCTGGAATGCCTTCTCCTCCAGCCCCATCCTTCAAAACCTTGCTGGAAGTCCCCTTTCCACGACCCCCCCCCCAATCCCCGAGAGGGAGAGGTACCTTCCTTGATCACCAGGCCAGACACAAGCCCTCTCTCCTTGAGCGAGCGTCTGAGATGTATCTGGCATCCTCCGGTACACACACCTCTGCTCCTTCCCGTTTCCACTGCCACCCAGCAGGCAGCATCACTGTGTCACAGCCACCATCACCCCTGACTCACTGGAGATAGACTCTTTGAGCCCAAGTTTATTTCATCCATCTCTTTAATCACTCATTCACTCACTCACTCACTCGCTCACTCATTCAACAAATATTTACCCGGGCATTTTTCAGTATAAGGTGCTGGGGACGTGATGATGAGCAAGAAAGACACATCGCTGTTCTCTATCCTCATAGACCGTACATTCTAGGTGGAGAGAGTTTTAAAAATAGACATAACAACTTTGTAAAAAGTGGGAGGAGAGCCACAAAGGAGAATCCTTTGCACACAGTAGGGGTACTGGTTAGAGCCAGGGAGCTCCCCGGACGAAATGTCATTGCAGCTGAGACAGAGGAGATGAATGGGAACGGGCCAGGGGAAGGGGCTGGGTGGCGACATGGCAGAGCCCGCCTGTCCCAGGACCAGCACGCCTGAGCCTTGAAGTGGGACCTCATCCGAAGCCACCCCGGACCTGTAAGTGAGTGTGGTAGCCGTCAGTGAGCATGGGGAAGGTGAGGCAGGAAAGGCGGGCAGTGCAGGATAATGCAGGGCTCGGGGGCTTATCCTCTGGCAGGGAGCAGTGCTGGGCCTGGCGCACAGTGGGTACTCCCACTGCTTCTGGGTGACTCAGAGCTGTGGCCGACACGCACAGTCGTGGCATAGGACTCCTGAGTGAGCAGTGGGTGAGCAGTGGGTGAGTTTCTTATTGCAAATGGAAGTACTGTTTGCAGATGAAAGTTTAAATGGGAGAAGTAGACCCAGCACCTGCTGTGTGGCAGGCCCCATGCTGCACGAGGCCACAGGCAGGTTTTGCAGCAGCTATATTCACTTCCTAGGGCTGCTGTAATAAATTGCCACAAACTGAGTGGCCCCCAAACAGCAGAAATTTGTTCTCTCCCAGTTCTAGAGGCTGGAAATCCAAAATCAAGGTGTCGGCAGGGCCACACTCCCTCCTACGGCGCTAGGGAAGGATCCAGCTGGCCTCCTCCAGCTTCTGGTGGCTCCCGGTGTGCCTTAGCTTGTGGCAGCATCACTCCAGTCTCACACGGCCTTCATCCCTGTGTCTCTCTCTGTCTTCTCCTCTTCTGTCTCTTATAAGGACGCTATCATCGGGTGTGGGGCCTACACGGATGCAGCATGAGCCCATCTCTATCCCTACCTTACTTATATCTGCAAAGATCCTTATTCTGAATAAGGTTCCAGGGTTCTGGTTGGACATGAATGGGGACGGGGCAGAAACAGTCTTTATCCCACAGCAGTGGCCCTCACAGCGTCCCTGTGCGGTTGACGTGGAGATGAAAACTGAGGCCCAGAGGGGCAGTTTGTCTCGGGCCTCCCAGCTACACTTGGCCCAAAAAGGGCTCCCACCCAGCATTTACGTTTTCACAGTGCCCATTGCCCCCTTCCCCTAGGAGGCAGGTCTGGCTGCTGCCACCTTGCCTACTGTTCTCAGCCTGCTCCGTGGTTCAGAATACAAGGATGCACAGGGCCTCCCAGCCCATCCGGTCAGAGGCTGGGACTGCAGCCACTGAGATGTGGCGTCCCTCCACCGAGCCTGGGTCCCATCACCTGTGGCAATTCAGGGAACAGCGCCAAAGGCCGATGGCATTAGCTGTCGGCCACCACTCTGGAGCTGAGCACAAAGAAGCAAATACCCCAGGGAGTCTGCTTCGTGTCCAGTCCCATTTTTGACATGTTTTACGTGCTTATCTCTCAGCCGTTCACATCACCACTCCTAACTGTTGATTCTGTTTCTTCGTAGAGAAAACGTTGCTCGTTTCCCTGAGGTGCCATCTTCCCCCAGTTTATGATGCCACCAGATTTGTTCCTGGTGTGTGTTCTCATGGCGGTGGGCAGTGTGCCCTCTCGATTCCGGTTGGCTAGCATAGCTTGTTAATCATCTGCTTTTCAAATACCATAGACCAAATTTCCCCCAATGCAGCATGCCAATATCCTGGGGCGGGGGTGCTTTTCTTTCATGGACGGTTTCAGTAGATCACAGTATCCTTTTTGTAATAAAAAGAGGAGAGTTCCTGACAATTTTCACAAATTTCGGCTCTTGCAAGAATAATTTTCTCTGAATTATATGTGATTCTCCCTTTTCATACACCCCTAACATTTCCTTTGCTTGCAGTGCGGCCGCTAAGCTGACAGTGGAATATTTGGTCTCTTCTCCCACTTGGTTTTCAAGCTGTGGGAGTTTAGCACGAACCAGAAGTGCAAGAAGACCTTCCCTGGGGTGAATGCCATCGGCCCAAGCTCCAGAAACAGTGGAGGAGGCGACAGAGTACGGGTTTCATTTAACGCCTAAATCGCAGAACCTCCACCCTTTCCTTTTTGCCTTTATCTTAAGACAGAGAGGAGCCCTGGGTCCTTGAGGGGCAGGGTGAAGGCAAGAGGATTGCCCGGTGTGCCCGGGATGGGGGTTTGGTGGGCAGGGCTTACCCAGAGAAGGTAGGCAGTCTAGACCTGGGACTATCTGCGTCTCTTGGCTTCCAGGAGTGATGGGATCTGGGACTGTTACCACAGTCTACTCATAATCGTCATGTGACTAACCCACAGCTTTGCACGCCCGCTGTTACACGCGTGACCGCTTGCTGGCCTCAGGGGTTGTGTCCAGCAGATAGCATAGTAGGTGATAGTAAATCCTTGTTGAATGAACAAAACAATTCCTATTATAATTATGATTAATTTAAAGATCCGTTACCTTAGTCAATAATGAATATGTCGAGTGCCTACTACGTGGCAGGATCTGTGCTGGGTGCGGGGATGTGGCAGAGAATGTAGCAAAAGCCCCAGCCCTGTGGGGCTTGCATTCCAGAGGGAGAATTCAGGCAGTAAAATGAATAAGCAGACGATACTCCGTGGTCTGTTAGGAGATGGATGGCAAGCACCGTGGAGAGGAAACATGGAGTGGAGATGAGGAGGTGCCGTTTCACGGAGAGTGGTCAGAGTGGGCCTCTCCGAAGGTGACAGATGAGCAAAGAGTGGAAAGAGAGGAGAGAGCCACGCAGGTGCGGAGAAGGACAGTCCAGGCAGGGGAAACGGCCAGTGCAAAGGCCTTGCGACGTGTTTGAGAAACAACAAGCAAGTCAGAGGGACCGTAGTGGGCAAGAGGGACAGCAGGAGAGAGAGGGCCCACGACTAAAGGGCCCCCCTCCCCACGGCCATGGGTAGACAAGGCAGCTGAAGCTCAGGGAACAAAAGGGCCACGTCTCGAGCCTTCCAGCTGGTGAGTGATGGGGTAGAAGCCAGGATCTGGATTCCAGTTCTTGTGCTACGTCTCAACATGACAAGAGGGTCCACCGGAAGAGGGCACTTTTTGGGACGTGGTACCCTCAGTGCCTGCCTGCTGCAGCTGTAACTTGGAGAGAGGAAGGACTGCATTTCCCTTTCTTGGTTCCCGTGAGCCTCTTCAGCCATGGGACAAGTCTGGGGGACCTCATTATGTCAGTCTGAGCTCCCCAGCATTCCCAGCTAGATCCCAAATGCCTCCAAAGTCTCTAACGTGTCTTTCTTGGTTGTCCCATGTCAAGATCACTCTGATTCCTTTCCGTGTTTTTCTCTCTTGCTCCAAAAGGTTCTTGTCTCCTTCTGGAACCAGCCTCGTCATCGAGGCCAGGAATAAATTAAATTTAGGGCATCTACCTGCACAGTCAGTAAATTACTTTTGCTCATTCCCTCTGACAACATCATCTTCCTTTGCTGACCTTTTCTGCCTCGTGTTCTTGCAACATTTTTCTTTGCTTAACTTTCCATGCAATGTCCTTTTCCATTTTCTCTCTTTGCCTCTCGTATCCTTTTTACAGACTGCCCTTCACAGGCCATCGGGCATCTTTCCTGTGTTGCTGCCTCATCTTCACTTTTGAAGGCCTGTTTTTCGTTTGTTTGTTTTTTGTTCCTTCCTGGGCGAATGACTTTGGAGACCCTCTGACCTGTTTCCCATGGGGTGGGTGACCTTCACCATTCTGAGTTGGCCCCTGCTGCCTTTATTTGTGTTACCTACCCAGACACAGGTGCTTCTGATTGCACAGAAGGCTGTTTAGTTTTCCTAAGAAATCAGGACTGAGTGGTGGTTTTAGTGGTATTAAAGCTTCGTGCAGCTGTGAATTGGCCAAAGAACCTTGAAAGCAGCCTTGTCCGTCACCAAGGTTGGATTGGGTTGGGTATTTACCTCAAAGATGACATTTATATCCTGGCAGCTGGAGTGCAAATCAGTACAGTCTTTCTGAAAGGTACCTTGGTGATATCTGCTCAGATTTTCAACACATTTCTGGGATTCGAGAAATACTAAGCAGGCTTTGCAGAGATTTGTGGAGGAAACTGCCTACCGCAGCGCAGTTTATTGTAAGAGTAAATTGAAATTCTAATTGTCTATCAATCCATCAGCAGGTTGCACTGGATAAATAAATAGTAGTACATATATTCTGGCATAGTGTGAGGCTGTTAAAAATGGTAAGAACTGATTTACATAGACATGGAGAGGTGACCAGGAAACAGAGTTAAGTTTAAAATAAGTAAGCAGCCAGGCCCTTTATGGGGTGATCCATTTTTGTAAAAACAAAATCATATATTCACTGTAGGGCAAGCACGATGTTGCTATTAAAAGAAATCAGGTGCTTCCCAATCCTCAAACACTGTCGCATTCTCAGATCATTAAGTGGTCATGCTAGTCTATCTAATTAACATAAAAGGTTTAAAAACCCAGAAGAATATCGTTCATGGTCCAGGTTTATTTGATTGGATGAGAAGAAATGGTCATGCATTAGAACCTCATTTGGTGTTGTTTTGAATAAACATGAAAACGTGTCACCTTCGGAAAGTTACGTATGCAGGTAGAAAAACAATTCGTAGAAAAACAATTGGAAGGATGTGTCCGGCCGCCTCTGTAGCGGGGGCTGCCCAAGGGTGGGAGGCGTGCGTGTGCAGGGGAGGCCGTGGTGGATACTTTTCACAGCCTCCATTGCTGAAGTCCTTTTCCAATGATCATGGCTTTTTTCTTATGATAAAAACCACATAGAAGGACACATTATTTGGCTTTGACTTTGTGTCTCTCTCACGTTTGCTTGAGGAGAGTTTTGAACATGCGGAGAAGAGAGCCTAGTAGAGTGAATGCCCACGTACCCATCACCCAACCCCGACAGTCATCACCTCTTGGCCAGTCCTGCCGCATCCCCAGGCCGCTGCTTCTGTGTGAGGTGGAAACCAGTCCCAGACATCATTTACATATGTCTGTTTCCTCCTCCTGACCCTACTTGATCCGCCGTCACCACAGATGGATCCTAATCCTTACCTCCAGGTCCTCCTGCCGGCTGTCTGCCCCCACATTGTCCCCAGAATGACCTTCTTATACCCTAATCTGAACCCTGCCTTAAAATGCATCCATCACCTGTGACAGGGCCACGAAGGGGTTGTAGGTGCGCTAAGATATCAGTGTTCTCAGCGGGCAGCCGTCAGGGCACTGGAGCTAGCTGACCTAGCCTGTGGCCTCCGAGAACATCAGTAGATAAAGGCCAGTGAGTTGTACAAATACCATCATATGGCTAGGTGTCACGTCGGGGGAAGAGTTGGAGGTATTGAAACATTCGGGCTCTGCTGCCTGGCACATAAGGTTCCTCACAAACGGCCCTCTGTCTGTCTGTCAGTCTCAACTTCCTCACAAGCACTCCTCTGCACCCATCTCTGCTTTTCCCGCTGGGACTCCTGTGCCCCCAGGGGTGAATCTCGGGGTGGGGGTGGGGAGGTGGTGAATCAAAACCACCGGCCAAATGTGGCACGTATTCCTCAGCAGTGCTTTTCCTATAATGCTGCTGCGCCAGTCTGTTCATTCAGCAAGGCTTCCCACAGCTGCGTTACGGGGCATCTCCTATTTGCCAGGCACTGTACTTGGCACTGGGAATCCAGTGATGGAAACAGACAAAACCCCGCTCTCGTGAAGTTTCTACACCCCTGTGAGCCTAGAAAGATGTGTGCAACAATGTCCCCAGAATATGGTAGAAATGGGGGCACTCTTTGCACTTTTGTCTTTGCAATTACCTGCATTTGTTAATTTCTTTAAAAAGACTGCGTTTCTTCCTGTTTGCCAAAAACAAACCAACCAAAATAGTGATTTTTCTTAACCTTTCTCAGTCTTATGACAAAAACTACAAAGAAAGCACACAGAGCAAGAAGTTAACAGTGATTAATTCTGGGGAGTGAGAATGTATGCATGATTATTTTCTTACCTGCTTTTCATGGACTTTTAAAATCCCTCAACCAATTTTGAACTAAAAAAAAAAAAAGCCAGATAAGGCAAAAAGTGAATTCTATGGAAGTGGCAGTGAATGAGCCACAAAGCAAGGGATGGAAAAGATTTTTTTTTTCCTTGTTCTATCTGCATAATCACCACGATTCGCGGCCTCACTCCAGGGCACAGATGCATTGTGGGAACGCGGAGATTACGGTCCCCCAGCTCAGTGGGGCTTTCTCTAAGCCACTTTTTGTGGCCTTAATTCCATGAATGCAAACAATAATTACCAGCCTAAGTAGATTACTCAGCATAGTTCAGTCGCCTCGGGGTCTCTGAATGAGTCATATTATTGACTGCTCACAATTAATCTAAAAAAATTAAACCCATTGCCTTTCTGGTTCCTTCTTCCCCATTTTGTGCCTGGCTGACATTTCCACAAATTTATTGCCTGAGCCGTTATTTCTACTCACTGTCACCATTTTTCTCCAGAACTGAAATGTTCCGTTAAAACTAATTTGTTTCCGAGGCAGGTTTTCTGGCTTCCTAGCCTCGTCCCTTGCCTGCCCTGTCCCTTTAGCTCCAGTGGGCTGCAGTGGAATTGGGCTTTCTGTTTATCATTCTTCCATGCTCTGTCTCGTTTTCCAATTACTCCGCAAACTTCCTGCTGTCCTTCCTCACTTTGCTTCGCCACTTTTCACTTCCCCTGTCAAGTTGCGAAGAAGTTGGTGCTGTCGCCCCAATGCCCCAGCATCCCAAATGTTAGTTACGAGGGAGAAAAGGACCAAGAAGCCTGAGGACACGGAAAAATGAATTCAAAGTATTTATTGAGTTCCTATGAGTACACGACGCATAGGAGATGGTTGGAAAAAAAAATTAACTCTAAGTAGAAAAGTTTGGAGGTCATTTGTTACACAGCTATGGATAACCAATACACACCTACTTGTGCCAGGTGCTTTCATTTCCAGTGTATTCACCAGTCTGGAACATTCTTCTGCCTCCTCACGTTCACCTACTCTTCATTATGTGGCAATGTGGACGTGGTTTCATCAGCACCCTCCTCCCCCAGGCTCTGTTCTTCTCCTTTGTGGCATTTACCTCAAATGTAAGTTGGCATTTGCTTGTGTAATTCTTCAATATTCCCCCTAACTAGACATAAGTTCCATGAGGGCAGGGGCTGTCTTCTCTTTCCTTCCTATTGTATTGCCAGTGCCTCTCACAGTTCCTGGCACAGAGTGGGCACTCGTATATGCTGCAGGAATGACTTAAGCCTCATAGCAGCTGTGTTATAGTGTTCCCACTTTACAGGTGAGGAGACTGAGGCTCTGAAAGCACAAGGGGATCCTTCATGTTAATAAGCCAGTTTCCAATTTTTATGCCTGCTTTCCCCCATGTGTCCCTTAGCTCAGCACTTCACAAGCTGTGATGAGCACACACACCCCCTGGGGATCTTGTTAAAATGTGGATCCTGATCCAGCAGGTCTGGGGAGGCCAAGAATCTATATTTCTAACAGTCTCTGGTGATGCCAGTGGTGCTGGCCCTGGACCACTCTGCGTCCGTAGCGAGGCCCTGGGTGTCATCCGCTCACTGAGGGAGGGAATGGGACAGGTTCAAAGCCGATGGACAGATTCGCGTGGAACATCTAGGTTACGCTAAGCCCTGTCCATTTTTGCCTTCAGTTCTGCTCCAGAACTCTGAGTGTCCGTGTGTGTGGTGACAGTCTAAACGTTCAAGCAGGTGGGGCAGGGGTAGAGGGAGGTCTGAATGCCAGTGTCCCTTCACCTGCTGTGGCTTTGTGAGTGAGGCTTCTGCTGGTTTGGTTCCCTGTGTGAGGCCACTCACGGGGTTCTGGAAAGGCCTGCGACAAGCGCTTGTGGAGCTACCTAGGCTGTCCCGAGGCAGCAGTTCCCAGCTGGGCATGGACAGCTGGTGCTTGGGAGAAACAGATGTAAACCCTGCAAAACAACCGGGAGAACAAGAGCACAGATGGGGTCCATGCAGGCTGTGGAGGCTCCATCACCAGGGAGTCCCTGCTTCCTGCCGGGAGGAGTGTCCCCTGGGAGATGTGTTCCCAGGGTCTCAGCAGATGTGTGTACTGTCCCAGGATCCGCGAGCACCTCCTTTCCTGAGCCGTCAGCTGGAGGGTGCTCTCCACAATGGCTATTCTGTGAGTGTCCTGTGAATGACAGCTGGGCCGCACCGAGCCCCTTAGAAGCTGTGAGCCCGGCGCCAGAGCTGTGAGCTGCTTCGGCGGTGTGTTTAGAAGTCGGCACCATGGCAGAAGACATCAAGACCCAAATCAAGAACTACCAGACTGCCCCTTTTGACAGCTGCTTCCCCCTCCGGGACGAGACAGGAACAGCTGGCAGAACCACCTGGTATCAGCCTGGATGCCCGCCGGGCAGAAGACATTCCTGGCAAGATCTAATCTGGCTCCACCCACCTCTCCCCTGTCCTCCATCCTGGTCCCAGGGTGGTGAAGAGGACCTGGGCACATGGTGATCCCCATCCTGGGATCCTCAGTCATCACCTAACTAATAATAAATACTCATCGGAAAAACGTGAGGGGAAAAAAAAAAAAAAGCAGCTGTGAGCCTGCAAAGATTATGGTGCTTCCGACATTGAACAACAACAAGAACAATAAACGTGAGCAATTATTGTGGCGCCTGTGGGTCAGACGCTGCATTAGCTATTTACCTATATTTGTATTAATTGTTCTCAACATGTGGTCCCCAGACCAGCAGCAGCGGCACCACCTGGGACCGTGTGGGAAATGCAGATTCTCAGGCCCTGCCCAGACCTGACGAATCAGAAACTCTAACGGTGGGCCTGGAATCCTGGAATCCGTGTTGTAACATGCCCTCCAGGTGACCTTGATGTACGCTCAGATTTGAGAACCTCAGACCTAGATGAACTCATTTCGTCCTGAAAGCAATCCTGTTAGTACAAATTGCTGAAGTGACCTGTTCAAAGTCACCCAGCTGGTAGGCGGGAGCACCAAGAATTCCAACCCGGGTCCCTGGCTCCAGAGGCTGTGCTCTCAGCCACTATTTGCACATCGATAAGTGTTTCTCCCACAAAACCAGTGCTCAGTGTAACCCATAAAACATGGGTGAGGCCATCATCAAACAGAATGACCTGGGAGGTTTTTCCTGTGATGTCTCATTTGATACATTTTAAAAATATATATAAAATATTGGATTTTCCCAGAAATGTTCTTTTCTTTTTCATGCTCTGCTTGCCTGTGGGATTACCTAGTGCTGGGCAGAGAGGATGCAAATGCACGGGGGAACAAAATAGACGTTGGACTTGAACCCAGGGCTTCTTGAATCAGTGTGCTTCCCGGTGCTCCAAACCCCTTCTGATGAATTATTTGGATGAACTCGTTAGGAACTAAGTTGGTCAAAGCTGATGGTCTTAGTTTGCTTAGTTTGGTGATTCTGAGGATCATCGGGGTGCTTGCTAAAATTCAGATTCCTGGGACCCACCCCCAGAGATGCAGACTGAGGGCATCCAGGATAAGGCCCAGGAACCTGCATTTTAGTAAATTATCCCCAGACGATTCTAACACAGCCAGGTCCTGTAACCACCACATTTTGAGACGCTTAGCTTCCTGTGTTAGAAGGTTCTTCCTGTGCAGTAACATTGCATTTATAGGGTCTTGAGCCCACAAACAAGCATGGCAGCCTAGCCTGACACTTCAGGACCCAGAGTTGAGACTCAGAGAGTCACACGTTTGAATCCTGCCTCTGGCACTCACAAATTTTATGACCCTGAACAAATTCTTATCCCCTCTAAGCCTCAGTCTCCTCATCTGTAAATCGGGTGTGGTGATAATCCTCTTCCAGAGGATCCGTGGTGAGGATTAAATGAATAAACATGCATGTTTGGCGCATGTGTAAGCACTCAACAAATTCTTCTTTTAGGTTAACAATAGGCAATTTTAGAACTTTCCAAAGGTCACTTATTCAGATATGTGTAGGAAAAGATTTGGAAGTCCATTTCTTATGTGCCTTCTAGGCGACAGATGGAGGGTGGCTCCCCAACATGCACCCCAACACTGTTCACAAACATGTCCTGCTCATCTTGTGCCCAGTGTTCTGGGGTACAAGGTCAGGGTGGGGAAGGGGTACTGTCCCTGCAGGTTTTTCAGGTCCCTTGGCAGGCCACATGGTACATACAGCAAAGTGATGGGGGAGCCACCAGGCTTTCTTCATCCCCGCAGTGACCCAGACAGACGCAGTGGCTCTCGCGTCTGGCCCTGTTCACAAAAGTTTGCTGGCCCCTCTCATAAATTGTCATTTTATCATGATAACTTGCCTTTATTCATTGACGTATTGCGTTCTCACTGTACATCTTTCCCATGTTTGAACTCGTTTCATCGTAACAACCCTAGGACATGTACTCTTGTGATCCCTGTTTTACCAGTGGGGAAACAGGCAGAGCAAGTTTCCTATCATGTGCCTTCGACCACGTGACTAGAAAAGGGCAGAACTAGAACTCAAACCCAAGCTGAAGTCAAAGTACACGCTCTTGACCTCTACGTCACACTACCTGTGATGACCAGGTCCTATAAAACTTTATCCTTATAGAAACCATCCAGGTGACATCCTTAGATGTTCCCCTGCGAATATCCAAATCTCCTCCTGAGAATTAGGGCCCAGAGGGATTGAAGATGTTTTCTCAGACACTGGGGAGACTCATCCCGGAGCCCAGCTGGGGCTGGGACCCAGGTGTCTGTAATGTCATCTTCATTCCACTCCAAGGTGGCGGCGTCTTCCACATGTGCACAGACACTCTGCTGCCAACTTGGGCACAGCGGGGAATCCAGGTGCTCAGGCCTGGTGGAGCCCAAGGCCCCAGCAAGTGACAACCCATTAGCCGGGGGGAAGGCCCTGGGTATTCTTTTCGCTTTCCTTTGTAACGTATTGTTGCATTGGAAATTTATTTCTTAACAATTTCACTTACAGCCCTTTTGACAAAATGGGGCTCTGGAGAATGGCACCATTAGCATTGGTAAACGCTTTACAATACCATCCCGAGCAAATGGAAATGCCTAATGAAAAGAAAAGAAGCACTGCTGAGTAATTAAAGAGGCTGGAGGGTTTTTTATTATTATTTTTGAGCAATTATGACTAAAAGCCCTAATCAAGCAATGCCCGTTTTCCCATCCATTTTGAACTCAGTTATTTAAAAAAAACATCGTCCTCGGTGTTGTCAGCTGCAGGCTGATGGTCGAGATGCCCAAGGCAGCCTTGCTGAGCTGGAGGTGGAGGGTGCCCAGCCCTAAGCGCTGTGACTTCTCTCTGGTCCTGCAAGTCTTGCTCCAGGGCCGGCCCCCAGCCCTTCTTTCTTCTCCCCTCCTGTCACATCTTCTTCCACTCCCTCTTTCCTTCCCTAGGAGGTTTTGTTTCTGGATAGAGAAGTGCTGACTCTTCTCTACACCTTCATTCCTTGTCATAAAGACCACCTAGTTGCAAAATAGCTGCCCAAGGTACATTAACAACAGATGTGGACTCAAGGATCAGAGGGGTTGAACAACACAACCAGTGAGGAGCAGAGTCTGGACTGGAATCCAGGTCCTTCGACTATATTGGGGATGGGAAGATGAAGCACGTGGTCTCTGGCTCCCGTTGGCCCAACTGTGAGTCCCAGCTCTGCCTGGCGGTCTTGGGCACGTCCCCTAACCTTGCTGAGTATCAGTTTCCTTGTCTTAAAAGGGGATGATAATAGTGGAGCTTACCTCATTAAGTGGTGGGCTCCATGGCTGAGGATCCCAAACTGTCACCGAGGCTCCCCAGGGTGCCACGCCGCAGTGAAGTCATGGGGGTGCTGTGGGATATTTTTTAATTTTCAAAGGAAAGATAGCAACACCCCCTGTCAGACACTGTTTCAACATTAGATGCTGCTACATTTCTTTTGAGGACGTCATTTCATTGTGAAGCTGGGGTTTTGGCAGTTCCTTTGACCGAAAGCAAATACCCACCAAGATCCAAGGTTGGAGGGGTTGCGCGGTACCCACAGGCACACACGGCACGTGTGTACGTACTCGTGATTATTTAAGAACAAAATAACACTATTGTTTTGTCTTCCAATGTATGTGTACTATGGTTTTCAACTGGCTATTAAGTTGTTAGAATCTAAATACTGACTAAGTTCATGGCCCGAACTACTTAATAAACGAAACATTTAGGGATTTCTTTTGGCCTATAGGTACCATGAAAAAAATTACTGAGACTCTGAGAGTGCCATGATGTGAGAAAATCTGGCATCTTCTGCCCTAAAGGTGCACCCAATGGCTTCCCAGTGTCCTTTGCAAACTAGTTTTCCTTGTAACGACTTTCTGAATGAGCAGAGAAATGGAAGCATACCTGCTTTCCTTACCCTGCGTTCAGGGAGCGAATTGGGGGGTTGCTGCATGACATGTAGGAGTAGAAGCGGAGCCCTGTTTTCAAAACTGCAGCCCCAGACAGCTCCACGGGTGGTGCAGATGTGAGAAACCACTTTCTGAGAAGACTCTTGCCCTGAAGAGTGTTTCTCAGGATCCATTGCTGCAAACCATCAGCTCTGGTTTCAGCTCCCAGACTTTCCGACACGGGGACTTTCCACCCCACTGCACCGGACGTGAGTAATTAAGCAGTTTGAGTGACTGCAGAATGGCTCGTGCATGTTGCTGGCAGCCGTGCTTGGCGTTGAGATGAAATCAAGACGAGACATGCCCCAGAGAACCTTAGCTGACGAAGAGAAAATGGCGTTTGTTCCAAATGCACAGCCCTGAGTTTTCAGTTGATGAAGTGGGGACAGAAAAGTTCTTCTCCCACTCTACCCCCGTGCCCTCTTGCTGTTCAAATCTGCCAGCAGCTGCTGCCACCATGGCCCCTCGTCCACATTAATGACCATGGGAAGGCAGCCACATGCCATACGATGGACCCCAGGAGCCCTGGGGTCAGGCAGGTGCTCCTTGTGAAATGTCCACATAGCCCTTCTTGCACGAGTGCTCAGGGGTTCTGGAAGGTTCTGCACAAGGAGCACATCTCCAAGGGTTCGGGGCCCCCATGTTCTTCCAGGGCGCGTTTGATGTTCAAGGCGGGGCCTCATCGGAAAATGTGGCCTGAGTCATCGGAGGTCTGTTTAGCGACTCCTCTGGGATCTAGACCCTGCTGGCCTCTCCAGATGGAACCTTCCCCCTGCCCACGTCGCAGCCCAAGCCCCAGCTGACCCAGATGGCTCTCAGTATGTGGAGGGCCGTGTATAGCTCCTGCCATGGCTCCGGCTGTTCCTCTACCCAGAATGCCCTTCATCTGAACTCCTGCCCTTTGCAGGCTCAACTCAAGGCCTCCCTCCTCTAGAAGGAACACATTAGAGTCGTGGTCAGAAACCTGAGTTTAAGTCATAACGTCACCCCTTACTGACCACCCGGACCTCCCTCACCCATAAAATGAGGATAAAACTGTACCTAACTCAGTGCTTCTCAGACTGTCCAGTGCACTGCAACCACTCAGGAATCTCGTCCAACTGCACGTTAGGATTCAGCTGGTCTGTGGAGGAGCCTGAGATCCTGTGCTTCTAACGGGCTCCCAGGTGATGCTGATGTGGCTGGTCGAAGGGCCACACTTTGATCCCCAGAGACCTGTCTCGTTGCATTATATGCATTGGGGCGAGTGACGTGCTGAGGACATGCCTGGCTCATGGCCAGCCCTCCAATGGCAGCTGTTCTCGTGGGACGCGAGGCTCCCAGCGCGCACACACCCACCCTGCTTCCAGGCGATGTATCCTGGCCGTGTGTCCAGAGCAGTTCACTGTC
The DNA here is from genome assembly GCF_004115265.2 of Rhinolophus ferrumequinum. NCBI lineage: Eukaryota > Metazoa > Chordata > Mammalia > Chiroptera > Rhinolophidae > Rhinolophus > Rhinolophus ferrumequinum. The sequence goes on from NC_046292.1 coordinate 9,785,699, forward strand.
TGAGGTTAGATGCACCACTAGTTCCTTCTCCTTTCTCTAGCCGCAACTCCCCGCAGTTCGGGTGGATTCCCCAACCTCCATGCAGATCTGAAACATCAAAAAGGTAGTAGGTGTGCTTGTGAAGATGCACGTCTTGGCTTTTACGATGTGGAACAGGTCATGCCGTTGTTTTCAGAGAGGCATTCATTTTTGAAGGGAACACAAGAGAGGAGCAGGATTTCCTTCTTCTTCCAGTCAGCCCCACCTTGCTTTTCACCCACGTTGGGCGTTTAGGCTGGACCTCAAGCCCACCCACTGTCCACAGGCCTGCGGATGGAAACCATCCCGATGGCTGGGCTCCGAGATAACACGCCAAACCGCAGCACATCTATTGATGCATTTTCACATGGCAGTCCCCAAGTGGGGATCCAAATATCCAAACATCAGAAGGCTGTTGTAAGGAGAAGCAGCAGGAGACACACAAGCTACTTATCAGACGCTTTCCATTATCCCCACCACCTGTTCCGAATTTCCAAAGCAGGTAATAGCCACTCTTGCACCAAAAGAGAGAAAAGGCAACAAATGTTAAGAGCAAGCTCCTTCTCTCACTCTGGGTTTTATGTGTTGTAAAAGGGGCTCGCTGTGAAATAATCACTTATTGTCCGAGGGACATTGTGGTTTGTAAGCCTCGAGCTTGAGCTAGAGGTTGGCAACGATCTAAACCTGTGGACTTAGAAGGAGAAAAGCATTTGGGGGGAAAAGTGGAGCCACTGCAGGTAAATGAGTTACCTGGAAGAATGAAAGTGGCGGAAAATCCAGCAGAAGTGCGATCTGGAGACGCGATGGACCGACCGATATCCCAAACCCATCTGTTCATGTGCACCCAGAGTTTTTGGCCCGGCTACATCCAAGGACGAGGCGGGTTACGACCAGAAGTGGTCCACAGCCTCTGGAGAGAAGGGAGGGGGTGGAGGGGGTATGTTTCCTGTAAGTGGACATTCTCAAACTTCTGTGCGCCTAAAAACGGGGAAATGAAAAACAAACAAACAAACAAAAAACGGGGAAATGCAGACACTGGATGCACTGATCAAGCTGCTGGCACTGCAGTCGGCAGTGGAGGCTGAGCGGCTGGTGGCTGGCAAGCTCGAGAAAGACACGTATGTTGGGAAGGAGAAGCTCATCTCGGGGAAGCCACAGGTGCTGGTCACCAAGATTGAGCACATCCTGGATACTCTGTGGCCCCTGCCAGTTGTCCCCAGGGTGGCCCAGGGGGTGGCACTTACAGACGGCAGGTGTGCGTGGGGAGGAGAACAACGAGGTCAGTGAATGCTGGCATCTGTATTTTGCAAAAGGCCTTCAAGGAGGAGAAACCGGGCCCTGCCTCAGGCAACACAGGACGCTTAGGTTTTCTCCCTAAAGTGTTCCAGAAAAAATGTATTTTTAAATTCCATTAAAAATTAAATATCTTTGTGTTGTGAACAAAGAAAATTTTAATATTTGATTGGTTTTGTTTTATTCTGAAGCCTAGGATACTCTTTTCAGCCTGTAAGCCCCTTGTTTTATGTCCCTCTAATTGCTGATGTTTGGGTATTTTGCAAGTGTACGTGTTATTTTTAAAGCATGTATGACCCAATTAAAATAAAGCTGGGACTGTGAAAAAAATTTAAAAATTAAAAATACAGCTTCCCGGGCTCCTGACCTATTGGGGCTTGGGTGGGGCTCAGAGACGTGTATTTTTAACAAGCTCCCCAAATGGTTTTGGTGCGGGGCGTCCTGGGACCACATTTGAGAAGCACTGCCTCAGGTGTGTTCCTTCCTATAGAAGAGCGGAGGGCGTACTTGTTGAGCTCAGGATTGTTAGGGGAGACGGAGCGGTGTGTTCACTCACATGGTCCATTCCAGAATTGATTTCAGGCAACTGACTTTGAGGAGATATGGCCGTTGCCCCATTGCATTCATTCATTCATTCATTCACTCAATGCATATTTCTTGAACACCAACTGTGTGCCAGCTGCTAAGTGCTGACAATGTCACTAACCAGACAGATCAAAATCCTTGACTTCAAAGAGCTCACTTACTATGGAAGAGGTCAGCAATACAAAAGATAAATAAGGCCCCGCATGCATTACACACATTTAAGCGTAGGTCAGAAGGTGGTAGGCACTATGGAAAGAGAATATTGTAGGCAGGGAGGATGGTGGGAGCAAGTGTTGTAACTTTAAATCAGGCAGTCTGGGACAGTCTCGCAGAGGAGGTGACATTTAACCAGAGAATTAAAGGACGTGAGGGAAGCTGTGTCGATCTGGGAGGTAAAGCACGGAGACCCTGAGACCTCAGGGTGCACCCCAATATGCAAGGAAGCAGGTGGTAGAGGCACGATCAGGAGCCACATGGGAGGACATGTGGTTGAAGAAAGAATTGAGGTGACCAGCAGGGTGATGGCATGTCTAGTTTAGGACAGTCCCAGCTTAGGCTCAAAACACCACCATAATGATGAATGGTTCCCCATTTTACTCTCAAAAGTTCCCAGTCTGAACAATAACTTTTATTATCTGTTGACCTGTTCATAGGCCACTGTAAGGACTTGGATTCTAAAGGAAGTAAGAAATCCTTGGAGGCGCTGATTTCATTGGATGATAAAAGGCTCCCTCTGGCAGCCAAGGTGGAAAAAAGGAGAAGACTTAGGAGGCAGTTGTAACACTGCAGGTGGCCCAGTGGTCCCCAAATACATCCACGTCCCAATGCCTGAAACCTCTGACTCTGTTTCCTTACGTGGTAATAAAGATTTTGCAGATGTGAGTAAGATCTTGAGATGAGAAGATAATCCTGGGTTATTCAAGTGGGCCCAAGGTAATACAAGATTCTTTCTAAGAGGGAGGCAGAATGGTCAGTGTCAGAGAGAAGAAGCAGAGGCTGGAGTGATGCACTTTGAAGATGGAGGAGGGGGCCGCAAGCCAAGGAATGCAGGTGCCCTCTAGGAAATGGAAAAGGCAAAGGACCTGGATTCTCCCCCTAGAGAAGGCACACAGCTCTGCTCACACTTCAGTTTTAGCCCGAAAGACCCTTTCAGATATCTGGCGTACAGAATTGTTATAAGTTTGTGTTGTTCTAAGCCACAACGTTTATGGCAGTTCACTACAGCAGGAGTAGGAAACACATACAGGTGGTCCAGGACTTTACAAAGCAGCCACCTCTACGTCTCACTTCCTGCTACCCTGTCCTTAGAAACCTGGGACTTTGGAAAGAAGGCCTTCCCGTTTAGCTGGAACTCTAGAACAGAGATTCACAAACTACAGCACACTGCCTTTATTTTTATTTTCGTAAGTAAAGTTTTAGTGGCACACAGCCACACTCGTATGTTTACGTATTGTTTAAGGCTGCTTTCGCTCTACAGGGGCAGGCTGGAGTACAGCAGTCTCCCATTATCCGAGGTATCACTTCCCGTAGTGTTAGTTACCCGAGGTCAACTGCGGTTCAAAAATAGTCCCCAGCCATTGCCACGATCTGCTCCCAACATCCAACCACTGACATCGTCACAGTTCGAAGATCCAGGATCACCCAAAGCAGATGACCCTCCTTCTGACGTATCGTCAGAAGGTTATACTAGCCTAATGCTACATCACAATGCCTGTGTCATTCACCTCACGTCATCTCGTCACTGGGCATTTTATTATCTCACATCATCCCAAGAAGAATAGTGAGTACAGGACAATAAGCTATTTTGAGAGAGAGAGACCATATTCACATAATTTTTATTACAGTATATCGTTATACTTGTCCTATTTTATTATTTGTTATTTTTGTTAATTTCGTACTGTGCCGAATTTATAAATTAACCTTTCTCTATCATGGTATTTATGTATAGGAAAAAACATAGTATTAGGTTGGTGCAAGAGTAATTGCAGTTTAGAAGGTTAAAAAGAATTGCAAAAACAGCAGTTACTTTTGCACCAATCTAATATACGTAGGGTTTCAGGCATCGACTGGGGCGGGAGCTGGGGGGCCGGGAGGGAGGGGTCTTGGAACTTATCCTCCTTGGGGTACTATTGTAATTAGACAAACACAACGTGGCCCTCAAAGTCTGAAATATTGACTCTCTGACCCTTTATAGAAAATGTTTGCTGCTCCTTGCCCTAAAAGACCCTTTGGGCTATTTGCCTCATTCACGATGACCCCCTCCCCCCATGTTGACGCCCTCCTTTCAGAGCTACTGTACCCTCCACAAGTGAGGCCACAGCAGCCACGCTTGGCTCGACGTGCGCCCGCCACCCTGGCCATTGTAGAATGAAACAGGCAGGGCCACGCAGACTCGCTCTTGGGTTTTGGAATTGGGTTTCAAAGCACGCTTGTGGCTGGAACCGAGAATAAGCCTTGGCACCAAGTTGCCACTCAGCTGATGTTTTTACGAATGGGTGAATACATTTGGGAGGTGCGGGGGGGCCGTCACCCACAGGGTGCGGACAGAAATGAAGAGGTCCAGTCTACAGGACAAGAACAAAAAAGCAGGTGTGCAGGGAGGAGCAGGTACAGACACCACAGGGCTCTAAGAAGAGAAGGGTTGGGAGAGCATCTATGCAGTGGCTCATGTACCTGTTACCTACTGCTGCCTCACAAGCCACCACAAACAGTGGCTTAAGATGACGGACACTTATTGTCTCACAGGTTCTATCGATCGGAGGTCTGGGCTTGGCCGGGCTGAGTTCTCTGAGCGGGGCCTCAGAAGGCTGAAATCAGGTCGTCCCTGGGCTGTGTTTCTTTCTGGAACTCCAGGTCCCCTTTCAAGCTGATGTAGTCATTGGCAGAATTCCGTTCTTTGTGGTTGTGGGACTAAGTAAGGCCCCTGTTCTCTTCTGAGTTGTTTGCCAGGGGCTGCTCTCAGCTCCTAGTTGCTGCCTGCAGTTTCTTGCCACGTGGCCCCCCCTCTCTAGGTCCTCTCAAGTTTCCAAACTCTTAGGGAGGGCCCAGGCCCCTTTAAGGTCTCACCTGATTAGGTCAGGCCCACCTGGATGCCCTTCCTTTTAATTAACTCGAAGTCAACTGATTGTACCCTAATCATGGGAGTGACGTGTCATCCCATTCACAGGTTCTTCCTGTGCTCAAGAGAAGGGCATTACACAAGGTGTGTCCACCAGGGGTCGGAATCTTGGGGGCCATCTTAGAATTCTGCCTGCCGTCCTCCGTTCCAGCATGATTTCTGGTTCTTGGCCCTCGACAGGCAGGGGCTAGCCTTTTCTCCCTTGGACCCCACAAAATGCACCCAGCTCAATGTGATAAATGACTACTTTTGCTTCGGTTGGCCCCAGTGGATTTCCGTTAGAGAACCCTGGCTGCGACTGTGCTGGGATGGGGGGTCCCAAAGCCAGCCCCTCAATTTCAGCCTCACTTGCCTCACTCCTGTGGTGTGCAGGAACCTTCTCTCCCCTCAGTAATCACACTAAAATGCTTTCTAAGCTGCCTGTGGCCGTGGCACGGATGACACACCACTGCCGTGAACCCTGGCTGCCGCCCCAGAACACTCAGTCTTAATGTATTGACGTTGGCAGCCCTTGGATATCTCGCCATGCCAATAAGGTAATTGAAATGGAATTGTCTCCAAGCGTCCAATTAATCAACAAATAAATCATAAACCTGTGGCCATTCATTCAGAGAGGCAAAGAGGCTTCTCCCTGGCTTTCTGACCTGGAATTGATTGAGCTCAGACTTTATGTAGCTCTGACGGGCTTTCAGAGAAGAGGAAGAAGGTGCTGCAGGTTCTTCTGAAGCCCCAGGAACGGTGTGCTTTCTCCCTGGGATCTTATTCCTCCCTCAAAGAGGTTTCACACACTGAATTTCATCCATAAATACATCCTCTTGAGGTAAGGATGATGGTCCACATTTTACAGAGCCCCAGAGCACTTCAGCAAATTACCAAAGCCAACAGAGGGCAGAGTCTGGGTTCCAAAGTAGGTCCATTGGAGCTTTAAAAACCATGTTCTTTTTACTCTACGCTGTGCTATCAATACAGATCTAAGAAAGAAACAGTTTCAATTGTTGAGCCAAATTTTAAGTCCAGGATTGTGCAATGTGAGAGCATATTTTATTTGAATGGCTGTCCTCTGTCTACCAGTCCTATAGCTCAGCTTTGCCTGGTGCTGGCCTTGGAAGTGGCAGCGAGAGGAAGGGTGTATTCTCTGATGGATTGTCATTTTTATGGGAGCACATTCTCATTTTGGGATCACCGAGCACCTCTGAAAAGCCCGTGAGTTCCCCAAACTCTTCCTTACACCCAGTGCTCCCTGCCCTTTGGATGGGTGGGGAAACTAAGGAACTGTTCTCAGCATTAGCTCAGGAAGTAGGAGATGTGGTTTTCTCCCTGTGGATGCTTCAGAGAACTTCCAACTCCTCATTCCAGCTCCCCCTTCTTTTTCTATCGTTCGAAGTTCAAATCAAGAAGTTTGGATCAAGGGGCAAACTGGCCGAGCCAAGAGCACAGGACATTCAGGAGAGCAGAAAAATCAAAGTTTTCTCACTTAGCCTCAGAATTACAAAGTGTTGACCGTGTGCAAGTGTGTCCCAAGCCCAGGGGGGACTCCTGTGCACACTTAGAGAGGTTTGCATCTGCTCTGGTTTCTACAAGCAGACAGGAGGCTTATTGTCATGGTTTCGAGTGAGCCTGTGGAATTCTGCTGTCGGAAGTTTGCCCTTGAGCCTTTTTGGTCGAGGGGCCGGGAGGCAGGATACTGGATCATTGGGCGTTTTGCTGTGCAGTGCAAGTGGAGGAAGAAACCAGCCTTTTCCTGAAGGAGGCGCCTAGACACAGCTGCAGTAAGCAGGAGACCATCTGCCCTGCAACGCTGGGGTTTTGTCTGTCAGAACCAAGAGTGTGCTGCAGCTGTGGTGAATACCCAGCTGCCCCAGGAGCAAATTGGTCCATCCCCAGGGAGCAGTGGCTTCAGAAATCATTGCCGCTCAGGGAACTAAGTGATGGAGAGATGGCAACAGCACCACCAATCCTGGCTGTGCCCGGTGCAGGGCTGCAACCCCAGGCACACAGACCCTATTCCTGGGCAAAGGCCTCGAAACTGACATGCAGAGAGTTAGTGGGGGGAGAGGGAGCAGAGTTTGATATGTCCCCTGATATCCAGAACATTCCCTCTCGGTCCTCTCCCTTGCCTTCTCTTCACAATTGCAGATGTTTGCTACTCTTTGAATTGTTACGACCACCAACTAAAAGTCTGTCCCACCCCGATGCCATCCTACGCTTGCCTGAAAAAAATATGCATCTGGTCACATCATGGTACTTCTTTAGACCCCTCTGTCGTCACACAGCCTGGGCCCCGCAGGCCTCCCCGCTGGGGCTGCCGGAGCTCCCACCTCAGACTTCATGCTGCTTTGATTCGGAGCCACACACTAAGCTGGGCCATTTCTCCTTCCTTTGCCCAGGACGCCCGTAACTCTCCTTCCTGCCAGCCCCTGGAAGAATAAAAGGCTCTACCTTTATTGGACTCTAGAAGTTCCAGTTACTAAATCTGGAATAACAGAGCCCTTCGGGAGTCCAGTTCTGTGATTTCCCGGTGAATGACCGACACTTTCTTTCCATGATGCCCGTGGGAGTGTGGATCCTGTCCTCTGTTTGCAGGCCTGGAGGGGAATGAAGGAAAGTTCTGTGGACGACCGTAGTGTCTGGGAATTTTTTCCTGAGGGGTGCACACCCCAAGCACCTGGGCAGAATCATGTCCCTTATTTCCTTTTTTATGCTCCCATGGAGGTCTTGGGTGCTGGCCACATACCTGTTCCCAGATGCCAGAGCTGGTGGTTTACCTGCCCCTGCTGTGTCCACGGCCCATTTATAACTGGTGCCGGATTTTAGAAGGAATGAATAAATGGATGGATGGATGGAAATGCCTTTCTCCTCCTGTTTGCTGCTCCAGGGTGGGGATCCTGCCTTGATCATCTTTGCCTCCCCAGCACCCGGCACAGTGTGCGAAGCACATAATTGGTCAATAAATGTCAGCTGGGATGATGCCAGGGAGGGTTGGCTGGCAGCACCGGTCACGGCGGTGACCTGAGACCAAGCAAATGCCGTGGGCGTTTGAAGACCCAGCGACCTGCAGTGTTTTCTAGCGCTTGTTGCCTTGGAGGGTTCTAAGAATTCTGGCCCCTTCTCTGCAGTCTAGCTAGAAGGGGGTGGGCAGCCAAACCTGCCCCTGGGTTCAGACGATTGAGGGCGCGACAATCTACATGGCAAAGGGGCGGGGTGGTTTAGTTAGAGAATTACTGTTTCTGAGCCTGTATGTGTTCTTGTTTCCTCTTAAATGATGCTGAGTCACATGCTGAACGAGCATGGAGACGGAGCAGAGGGATTTCAGGGCCTGACCAGGTTCATAGCCAATGGGTGCCTACTCTTCACTCAAAGATCGGCTTTCCAGAATGGCCCTTGGGGACAAAAACTCTTTCAAGGTAAATTAAAAGTAAGCCTTGATCAAATTTCAGTTTGGTGGTATGTTTTATAAGAAATTGATGAGGGACCCTAAAATATATTTAAATCTTGCTACTTGAGCCAGAACCCAAATATTGCCTTCCTGTTAGCTAACTCCGTGTTGCCTGTGGACTGTGATTTTTTTTTAGAATTTGCCTTGTAGGAAGGCACACTCACCTTCTTAATGCTATAAGCTAACGAGGTAGAAAAACAGAACCATCCATAAGCAGGCAGAATCCTCACTCTTGGAAAGAACCCAGTGCAGGCAATTATTTTCTCCAACATTCAAACAGCAGGATAAAAAAAGGGTAAACGCATTAGAAGGGTCCTTTCCCGCTGCTGAATGTCAGCTCCCTGCTGGCAGGATTGCCTGCCTTGTTCACACCTCGTCCCCAGTATCTAGGACAGTGCCTGGTATACAGTAGGTGCTGAATAAATATTTGTGAATGAGCGGCTATATTACAGGCTCTGTGAGGACCAAGACCCGTGCTCACGTCCGTTTTATGCATTCGTGTGTTCCCACCGCTTAGCATCATAGCAGGCACGGAATCAGAGCTCATTCATTCATTGAGCAACTGCCACGTGCCAGGGATTACTCAGAGCCCCGGATAAATATCTGTTGAATGAACTAGTGCATACATGTGTACATGATTGAATTAATAAAAAAATAAATAATGAGCCCATCAATCCATCAACCAATAAGCAATTCCATTTTCCTTTGCTGCAGTTCTGGAACAATAAGCCTTGAGAGTTCTCTCCCTGTACTTTTTCTCAAGTGCTCTGATCTCCCTGACAAACCTTCCCCCTTTCTACTGACTAAAGCCCCCATTAAAGTGTCAGCTCAAATGGCATTTCTTTGAATCCCCCCCTCCGGTGAGAAGTGAACTCTCTTGCTTTTGCATTGCTGCGTCACTTTTTATCTCAGCCATTGAGCACAGTTCAAAAACCGTTTGCTGAGCCCCTCCTGCACGCTGCCACGCTGGCGGGAACCATGGATGCGGAGATGAAAAAGGGCTAGCCTCTACCCCGAGAGTCACCTGCGTTCAGCATGTGTCCTGCCTGCCTGCCTGCCTGCCCAGATTGTAAAAGTGCCCATGGCTGTGAGACAGAGGTTTCCCGCCTTTGTAAGTGCACACAGCACCGAATGCTGAGTCTGGTCAAACAGATGTTCCCACGCTCACTCAATGACTGGACATGTGAGATGTACAGCCTTTGACATCGGTACTTTGGTGGATTTGAAATGTTGGAGCGGGGAGAGCAAGCCCATCTGCACTGTGCTTGGTCAAGAGGGATACGTCTCTGGCTGGGACTCAGAGAACACTGGACTGGTGGGAGCCCAGGGGCAGGGGCAGGGTCAGACCGGCCTGTTACCTACACAGGTGTGGTGGTGGGAGGGAGGACTTCTTTCATAACTGCCCAAATACTTTCTAAGCTCACTTAACCAAAGTAAAGCGGATGAAACCTTAACTAGTTCCCAGACCTGAGGATTCGAGCTTGTCACTAGCATCAGGAAGGCTCTGCAGTGGGCTGGAATCTGTGGTTCTCGGTTCTGCTGCCCTCCGAGCTGGCACCGGTTTTGGGCAGGCTGTCTCCTGGGGTCCTCCCTGGCCTCTGCTGCCCCGAGCCTTCTTGATCCATTTTCATGTTGGCAGAGGGAAGAGGGAATCATTTTTTCAGTAAATCCCACAAGAGTCCTAGGGTTGATCCCAGGTCCCTTATGGCCAAGAAGCTGGGATATGCTGATTACCCGGCCTGGGGCAGGTGACCACTCGCGGGATGAAGAGCAGGGTCCATCTTAACCCAGCTACAGGGACTGAGAATGGCGGCAGAGTGGTTCCCTGAAGCTGGTACCAAGGGGCTGGTACCAGGAGGAGTGGAAAATGCAAGCTGGACACCCCAAAACCACTCCTGCTTATTCTACAGAGTTGTCAAGACAAGCGAATGAGATGACCTGAGCACCTCCCCCAGGACCGCCACCCCACCCCCACCCCACCACCACCACCAAGCAATGTTGTGTTATTGGAGCAGATCCCGGGAGCCTGCTTCAAATGGAGATGTTTTCGTGTGGTTTAGGGGGCAAATACTTCTGGTCCTGCTGTGTGACCTCAGGCAAATCACGTCTGCTCTGTGGGCCTCAGTTTCCTCATCTCTAACACCATGGGGTTGGTGGAAGTCCTCTGACACATCTTCATGCTCAGAGCTGATGACTGTCTTATTCCATAAGAATGGAGCTGCTATCCGTGGGCGTCACCATGGCCCTAACCGTAGCCCTGAACGGTGCCTTATGTCCAGGTAACAGTAACCTGGATATTTTAATACCTTAACACTAACAGTAGCAGTATTACCAACGGCTGATGCCATGCTTTACGTGGCTTCTATGCACTGGCAAAGTGCCATGTTCAGTATTATCTTACTTAGTGTTGGTCACAACCCTATAAAGTAGGAACTGTTGGCCCCATTTTGCACATCAGTTACCTGAGACCCGGATAGGTTAGTTCCTAAGTGAACGGCTAGAAGGTTTTGCACAATGGCCACATGTACACAAACAGCACTGAAATCAAGCAGTAGAGCATCACCAGTACCCAGAGGCACCTGCGGTCCCTCCCAGTCTCTACCTGTCCCCAAGGTAACCACAGTCCCGACTTCTAGGACCAGTGGAGCTGCGGCTGCCCAGGGTGGTCTGGGCCCAGGTACATGGTCCTGTCCTCGGCGCTCTCCCACCCATGGGCAATGTTACCTTATCACACACTAATAACCACATAGTTCAAGTCTCAGGAAATGACACCGATGAAAGGAGGTCTTGATGAGACAACCAAATTGCCTTAGGACCCAACCCAAAGCTTTGGCCGAAAACCTAAATAGACCTGATACAGCCAGTGCCCTGCAGACCCAGGAACACAGATGCAGGACCAGCCTGGCAGCTGAATGTGCTCACTCATATCACAGAAAGAGGAAAACCACATTCTTCCTTTAACACAGGGCCTTCTCTACATCTGTGTTTAAATGATAAGCAGCTCAAAATAGGTAGTTGTAAGGAAGGATAGCACAACAAGGTAAATAAAGACTCCCCCAGAACAATAGCAATAGTGGAGCTTTTTTTATTTCCCCCTGCCGGAAGCAAAGCCAAAAGTAATTAGCACTGTGAGAGTAAGGGGAAGTGTCTGATGATCCTACAACACTCTAATTAACAGTTGCTAATAGTCGTAATAAAACTGAAAGGAGGCTTTTTTAATCTCACCGTTGAATGACTGCTTGGGATGGCAAAACACTCGGTATTGGGGGTCCACTGCTTCTCGGGCCATCCACTTGGAATGGGTTCATTTCTCTAATGTTATTAGGTTTGATGGGGTAAAACAGTGGTTACATAGAGTGAAGAGTGGGAAGGGAGGTCTCTGTCGTCACTAGAATTATTGCCACTGATAACAAGATAAACACCGCGCCCATTAGAGCTTCGTTTAGACCAGGGGGTGTCCAAACTTTTTTCAACGTTTTTCACCAAGGGCCCTATGTGGTAAAATACACACACAGCCGGGCCACTCACTCGAGGTGAAGTACGTATTGCCTCACCTGGTTTATTTAAGTAAACTAAATCTATTTTTGGAATTTGCTGTGGGCCAATTAACAATGGATTGCGGGCCACAGTTGGCCCGCGGGCTGCAGTTTGGACACCCCTGGTCTAGACAAATGCTGACTTAGACACTGTTTTCTTGACTGTTGTTGCCATCATCCTCGTCAGGCACAGTTTGCCCGTCTGTTGGGGGAGGATTATTTTTGTTCATCCTGAGTGGGTCTTTCCAGAGGCTGCGCTGTGCAAAGCCCTCTGCTGGGCACCGGGCATGTGAGGGAGATGCCTTGGGTACCAACAGTCTCTGCCTGCGTGGGGTCGATCATCCAGCCGAAATGAAGTAAAGCAGAAGTTGACTCTGCAGAGTCTTATCAGTGGTGCAATATGATTCGTCGTGAACTCTAACTGGTTCCATTTTAAAACACCATTTGCGTGTACCCCAAATTAGATTATCAAGGTTCAAAAGCACCCCGGGGTCCTTGATGGGGGGCCTGGGTGCTGGTGTGCGTACAAGTGCCTCCTGGCCAATTGACACACTGTCTCCAATGTTCAGCTCAAGAAGGATAGGTGATTTTCTCTCTTTTTTTAACAAAATTTTTTTATACTTTATTGAGGAAGAACTGACAACTATAAGCATATGTATTTAAAATGTACAATGTGATGATTGATATACCTGTGGAATGATTATCAAGATCAAGATAATTAACACATGCATCCCCTTACCTAGTTAACTGTGTGCGTGTGTGTGCGCGCGGTGAGATTGCTTACGATCTACTGTCAGCCACTTTCAAATATACAATGTATTGTATCATAGCACTATACTACCCCGTATTATTACTGTCGACTGGACAAATAACCCTCCAGGTAACCCACCAAAAGAATGGTTTATTGGGGAAAAGAAAAAAAAAAAAGCCACCACGGAGCGTGTATACTGGCTGGCTCGTGTCCCGACCAGCCGCCCACGTGGGGAAAAAAGGGGCTGAGACCAACATGGCTTCGCCCGTTACTCGCATCCCTCCCCGGAAGTTACCACAAAGTGCAACAGGAAGTCAAGACTAGAGAGTTAACAAGGGGTTCAGCTCTACCCATAGTCCTCCCAGCTCTATGGTTAAGCACCTAAAGATGCCAGTTCACTTTTATCATTACCTATAGTCACCCTGTAGTACATTAGATCCTCAGAACTTATTCTTCTTGTAACTGAAAATTTGTACCCTTTGACCTCCATCACCCCATTTCCCCCTCCTCCTAGCCCTTGAAAACCATCATTCTAATCTGTTTCTATGAAATTGGCTTTTTTTTTTTTTTTTTTTTTTTTTTTAGATTCCACATATAAGTAATACCATACGGTATTTGTCTTTCTCTGTCTGGTTTATTTCACTTAACATACTGTCCTCCAGATTCATCTATGTTGTTGCAAATGGCAGGATTTCCTTCTTTCTCACGGCTGAATAATATTGCATTGCGTGTATATATACTACATCTCCTTTATCCATAGCTTGGCTATTGTGAATAATGCTGCAATAAACATGGGTGTGCAGATGTCTCTTCAAGGTACTTGAACTCAATAGCTAAAAAGCAAACAATCCAATAAAAAAAATAGGCAAAGGACCTAAATAGACACTTTCCCAAAGAAGACATCTAAATGGCCAACAGATACATGAAAAGGTACTCAACATCACTAATCATCAGGGAAATGCAAAGCAAAACTACAATGAGGTATCACCTCACACCTGTTAGAATGGCTATTACTAAGAAACTAAAGATAACAAGCGTTGGCAAGGATGTGGAGAAATTGGAACCATTAAATACTGTTGGTGGGAATGTAAACTGGTTCAGCCATTATGGAAAACAGCATGGAGGCTCCTCAAAAAGTTAAAAATTGAACTACTGTATGGTCTAGCAACCCCACACCTGGATATATACATGAAGGAATTGAAATCAGTATCTTGAAAAGGTGATTTTTCTCTTGGTTCTCATACCAAGTTAATAGCCTCTCTCCAAAATGTAGGTGCGGTTCCTGGAGTAGAGAGGACTGCAGGCTCATGTGTTTACTTATCTAACATGTTGAGTGATTGGGAAGATGCCAGGCTTCTGGCAAGGGTTATAGGGTATTAAAATAGTGTTAAAGACTCAGCCTCTGCTTCTGGTGTCTTGAGGAAGATGCCAGTTGCAGACAAATAATTGCAAACACCTAGAAGCAGACAACATGCTTTAGGAGGTCATGGAGGGCTCAGACTTTCTGGCAGGCAAGATGATCCAGGAAGGCTTCTCAGAGGAGGTGGCACTGAAAGTACCAGGAGGACAGCGACAGCAGAGGCAGGATGGGGGGAGGCATTCCAGGGGAAAGCTGGAAGTGAGAAGCTGAAATGAAAGCTGGAGGGCAGAGTTGGGAGGCAGTGAGGAAAGCAGCTCATGCAGGTCCTTGAGAGTCAAAGGATCTGGTGTGCGTTTCATTCAGTGGAAAGTGGGGTGCTGTTAAGGATTTCTCAGCACCAGAGGTCAAAGCAGTCCTTTAGAAATGTCACTGCTGCAACTGGTTTCTTTTTAGGGGTGTGTGTGTGTGTGTGTGTGTGAAAATACAACCTTCAATTTACCCTTTTCACCATTTTTAAGCATACAACTTAGTGGCTTTAAATACATTCACAGTGTCACACAATCATTGACATTATGTATTCCCACACTTTCTCATTTTCTCAGACACTCTGCCTGCATTAAGCAGTAACTCCCCATTCCTGCCTGTCCCTCAGCCCCTCTAGTATCTGTCTCTATGAATTTGCCTATTCTAAGTACCTTGTGTAAGTGGGATCATTTAATATTTGTCCTTTTGTGACTGGCTTCTTCCATTTAATAGAATGACGTCTAGCTTCATCCATGTTGTAGCATGTGTCAGGATTTCCTTGCTTTTTTTATTGTTGTTATTATTTTCAGTTACAGCTGACATTCAGTGTCATCTTATATTAGTTTCAGGTGAACAGCATAGTGGTTAGACATTTATATAATTTATGCAGTGGTCCCCCGATTAGTCTAGTCCCTACCTGGCACTATACATAGTTGTTGCAATATTATTGGCTCTGTTCTCTCTGCTGTATTTTACTGGATTTCCTTGCTTTTTAAAACGGAATAATATTCCATAGTATGGATATGCCGCATGTTGTTGATCCATTCATGTGTTTTGTTGGACATTGGGGTTGTTTCCACCTTTTGGCAATTGCAAGTAATGCTGCTACGAACATGGGTAAAGTAGCATCTGTTGAAGTCCCCACTTTCAATTATTTGGGGTGTACACTGAGAAGCAGAATTGTGGAATCATGTGATAATTCCACGTTTACTTTTTGGAGGAACCGCCAAACTGTTTTCCACCGCAGCTGCACCATTTTACATTCCCACCAGCGGTGCACGAGAGTCCCAATTTTTCCACCTCCTCCCCTACACTTGTTATTTTTCTTTTTTTTTCAGTAATAGCCGTCCTAATGGTCATAAAGTGGCATTAGGTTTACGTTTGCTCAAACGACAACTTCTTTAGTTTCAGCACTGTCCTACAGGTTTTCAGCTTAATTGTTTTCCTGGTTTTCCATGATTTCACCTTTTGTTTTTTTCCTCTCTTGAATAAAATGGTGGCAAGGTGATCAGAGAGGTGCCTTTGAGAAGCTAAGCTTTTGGTCATCAAGTGCTGGCTGGGAAAAGAGGCCTATCCTTTAGTCCCTCTCTGCTGTGACTTGGATGGCAGTTGGTCAGGTTCTGCCCAGTTCTTTTTTTTTTTTTTAAATTTATTGGGGTGACAATTGTTAGTAAAATTACATAGATTTCAGGTGTACAGTTCTGTATTACATCATCTATAAATCCCATTGTGTGTTCACCACCCGGAGTCAGTTCTCCTTCCATCACCATATATTTGATCCCCCCTTACCCTCATCTCCCACCCCCACCCCCATCTGCCCAGTTCTTTTCACCCAGAAAGGCAGACTTCTTCAGATTGCATTGGGTTTTCTCCCAGAAAATCTTATATTTACAAAAATGAATCTAAATGAGCCCTCAAGGACACATGGGCAAAAATGACCACTTTTCTCATCCTTTCTGACAGTGTTCAGTTCACGGGAAATGGGAGGAACTCAGCTCAGGAATGAGCCCCCCTCTGAGGAAAGCAGTAAATAGAGTGGATTTCACATGGTTGGGAGTTCACAGACCTGGGTTCAACCACTTACTGGTTTTGTGACTTTGGACAAGTTGACCTCTTTTGGAGGGGGAGGTGGAGTTGTACACTTCTCGTTTCCTTAATCTCTTTGTGCCTCAGTTACCTCATCTGTAAAATGGGGATAATAATTGATCTTCCTCCTATGGATTGAATGAGGGAATGCCTGCCTTAACTCACCTGTAAGTGGCTGGCATATGATGAATGTTCCGTCTCTGTTAACTTACATTAATTTTGTTAAGGTTGGTGTCTGTCAGCCTCAACCTCTTCTGTAAAATGGGGCTGGTAATAGTTTATGTTTCAAAGGTTGCTGTGTAGACTAACAGAGCCGATGCATGTAAAGCTCTTGTCATAGGCCTGGTCCATAGTAATTGCCCAATAAACCTAAGTCATGTTGTCACTGCCAGGATCACTGATGCTAACCTCCAGGGCCTTGGGACAGGCAAATGTGTATCCTACCTCAAAGGATTTTGGTGATATCCAAGCTCAGTTTTTTGAGCCATAGCTTCTGAGAAGAAAGCTTCACAAGCATCACAATGATCCCCTGAACGCTGCAGGAAAAAGAACACTAATTTGTCAAAAAATACATGTTCCCTCTCGTCAATTTTCTGTTTGACCCCAGGCAAGTCACTCCAGTCCCTTGGCCTCAGTTTCCTGCTGTTAAAGGACTCTGTCAAGGATGATGGTAAATGAACATGGTCCACCAGCGATCACTCTCCACGCAGACCTTACTAGCTGATCCCAGCACCTCTCTCCACGGAGACCAGCCTTAGCCTCAGAATCCTTCTCAATGCGGTGCTACAGGCAACTGGCAATCAACGGCAGTTGGCTAATGAGCTGAAACCTATTTGATGTTCTAAGTGGAAATCGGATTCTGTTATAAACTCTTCTCCGGCGCCACCACAAACATGGACAGACATGCTTTTTCTTTTTTTAAAAAGTCTCGTCAGCTTTAGCCACTGAATGTCTTCACTAGGCCAGGTGCCTGAGAACACCCTCGGTGAACTCAAAAGTGCTCTTCAGCCACTCTTAAACTTCCTCCAGGGGAGGGCCCTGGCTTGGCCCAGGGAGGCCCATGCGAACCGAGGAATTAGTCCTAAGGGGAGTGACAGAGAGCCTGGTGCAGCCTAGCTCTTCGGGCTCTGTCCTGGTTACTGGAGGACAGCGGGCTGCAGTTTCAGTGGGGAAGGGGGAGTGTTTCTTCTGAGGTTGGTTTTTCTGGGTCTTCCTGCCTTGGTGCTCAGGACTTTTGTGTTCCCACAGAGGTCACCAGCCCCCTGTTCAGGCTGAGGGCTTACAGGCATTCTCCAGCTTCTCTGGTTCCTGCCTGCCCTGGAATGGCTGTCCTTAACCAGTCCTGAGAGAGTATATATGGGATAAAATGTCATAGGACGAAAACAAACCCCCCACTAAAACTATGAGTGTGAGAGAGAGAGAGAACTGGTGAAATCAGAGACGTTGTGCTAATGTCATTTTCCTGGTTTTGATATGTAATAGTAATATGATTATGAAGACACCACCATTGGGAGAAGCTTTATGATGGATACAGGGGACCTGTACTACTTTTGCAACTTAGTGTGTGTCATTATTTCCTAATAAAAGTTTTCTTTACGTGAGATCCTTGCAAATGCATGGAATCATTTCATGACAGTTCTCATGGGCTGTCACCATTGACACGGACTCCTCTGCCCTGTCCCCAGGAGTTCAGGGTATTGCTACAGGAAAGCAGTCACGGCCCCAGCATTCCCAGCAGGGGAGGCTGAATGTCTCACCCCGTCTTGCAGGCCAGCTGTGCACCTGAGTTCACAAGGGGCACAAAGCTCCCACTGCTCCATCTTCCAGATGTGAACACTGAGGCCTCAGTCACAGAAACCCCATGCGCCTAGAGAAGCTCCTAACCTGGCGTCTTTTCCTTTTCAAACTTGTAATCGGTGCCTTGGTAGCTTTCTATGTTAAAAACAGTTGCTTCTTCAATTTCTGTACATGACAAGGTTTCTTTTCTTTAAAAAAAAAAAAAAGGCTTCAAAACCCATTTGTCTTCCATTCCCTCTGCACAGCCTTAAGGAGCCCAAGGCCTGGGAAGAAATGATTAATTTGGAGACTTGTTAATTACTCTTGTATTGAGGGAAACCTCTACGCCTACTCGAATCTCCCGAAGATGGCGTATCTTTGAGCCCGCGTTGCTTGGTCAGGGGGCGAGCACCTGTCTGCACTTTAGAAAACACTTGATTTTAGAGATTTTCGTCGGGAGGGTTCTCACATCATGAGACTATCGCTGGAAATGGCAACAGATGCTGTTGGGTGAACGGCCAGGCCCAGCCTACCCCCGAGGTACCATTTTTGTTCCCGGCTGAAAGTGGTTCAGGCCTCGCGTCACCGTGAGGGCTGGCATGTCACGTGGGGAGATCATGTATAAATGGGATCCAGACTCCGGACGCTTTCCTTCTGATAGGAGATAGGAAGCTTTGTGTGTTTGCTTGTTTGTTTGGCTTTTTTAAAAAATAGTTTTATTGTCTAGGGGAAATGATATATACTCACTGTAAGTTAACCCTAAATTCCAACCACCCGGATATAATCACGGCTAACATTTTGATGAGCATTCTCCTCGATCTTTCCAGGCCTTTAGACACATGTGGATATTGGGTATCCATGTGGATATAATGTATCCATGTGGACTTAATGTATACTTGCATGCCATTCTGAATAATATATACTTGCATGCCACGCCAAGCTTTTTTCATTTGCGTTGTTAGAAGCGCGACAGTTCTTATCGTCACTATCATTGAATTCGAACCTTTTTATTTCACCGCCATCTAACTGAACAGCTGTCGCATATGTAGCAGTTACTCAGTGCTAAGCACTGTTCCCACAACTTCTCAGCTTACTTCATTTAATCCTCATAACATCGTTATAAAATCGGTACTACTACTGTCTGCATTTTACAGCAGAGAATACTGAGACACAGAGAAGGTGTGAGACTTGCCCGAGGTCAACATCCAGGGCGGGGACTTACATCCAGCAGTCTGGTGCGAGAGTCCATGCTCTTAACTGCTGGGCTGCACTGCGGCCCAATCCCAAATCCAGGCATCCCTGAACCCATCAGGCCCTGGGATGGCAAATGCTTGATACGCACACCACCATTCCATGTTGTTTCCACGGCAGACATCACTAATTGATCACAGCACCTTTCTTCCTAAGGATAGGCTCCTCAGACTGGATAGGATCCTTGCTACACCATCATGGCAGCCAGTGCCAAGCTATGGGGATGGGTTTGTGAGATGATGCCTACGTACGTATATGCTTCCCCTGGATCCATGGAATATGGTTCTCTCCTTCTGTGAGTAAGGAAATTGACCCAGGAGGGGAATTTTATAGCAAAGGATATTGAGACGCAGAGAAGGTGTGTCTAGATAAGGAGCAAAACCAGAACTGGTACTTGGCTTGTCCAGTCACCGAATCTACCCTCTTCCCTCCCCATGCCACTGTTTCCCCAAATCCAACAAAATGAACAATGGTTACCTTTGGGGACACACCCTTATCAGAGTTTTGTTGCAGCCTGACTGTGCATTTGGGCAACTCTGAGTTAACTAGAGACTTGGGTCACAAAGGATCCTTTTATCACAATGCACTTTACAGAGGACGCTGCCAGAGACAGTTCATTAATGACACCAAGACTTTCCATGTATACAGTGGCCATGGCTCAGAGGGCAGCAAATCTTGGCTGACGTCAGTTGCCAATAGTTTACTGATAATGTCCACGATTGGAGGGCAGCGAGGGAGATCCAGGGAGCGTGGCTTCAAGGCTCTGCACTCGCTCGGCGAGCATGTATTGAGCGCCTGCTGTTTACGCAGAGAGACCGGGGTTACACATGAAACTGTCACAAATAATACAAGATGGTATTTGTGGGGTTTCATCTGGAGAGGACCCTTTTCTTTCCCTCCCCAGTGTGATTTCAACTGAGAATTAAAGACACGGGAGAAAGACAAATGGAGATCACAGTCATTACCAGTAGAGCTGATCGGGAATCGAGACTCGGGTTTTGGCCAATTCTCCACCCCAACAGCAGGCAGAGCTGAAGGACCGCAGGCCCCCGACTCCCCACACGCAGGAGCTGAATCTTCCCCAGTGCTTACCTCTGGCAGAGAACAGACCAGAATGCATATGTCTCATGGGCCTGCAGGCTCCAGGCAGGCCCTTTTCCTCTCCCAAACTTACCAGCCACACAGGAGTGAATGAAGGAGCAGAGGGGGCCCCAGAGTGTGGGTGAGTGGGGCTCCCTCCATGGAAACACTTGGCCAGGACTTGGGGGCTCTCCTCTAACCAGCCTGTGAGAAATCGGCACAGGCCTTGGGGATTCAGAGAAGGTCAGTGTGAGCTCCAGCCACTGGACAGAGTTCTTGGTGCAGGGCCCCTGACCTGGGCCTGAGAGTCAGGGTGGGTTTGGGGGTACAGGACGTAGGCCAGCACCCTGGGCTTGGACGTAGATCGGAGAAGGATAATGATTTATATGGGACACAGTGAGGAGGCCTGCAGAGGTATTGTACTGGGCGTAATCAGATAGAAAACACCACCTTTTAAACCTTGTGACTTTAGCAGGTCTTCAGAATTTAAATTCATGAATCCAGATTTTTATATAAGTTCATATAGGTGTATGAAGTCTGTGGCTGAGGTTCACACTTCATGGCATGTGGGAAATGTTCTCATGCAAGGAGAAGGAAATGTGTGTCCAGGGGAAAGAGAACAGGCGTTGGAGCCGCGTAGATGCTCTTTCAAATCCCAGGTCCCCTGCCTGCTCGCTGTGTGACCTTACACAGATTACTTAACCTCTCTGAACGTCTGCTCCTGCCTTCATTCATAAAATGGGAACAATGACATGGATTTCCCAGACTGAAAAAAACTGTTAATCAGCCTGCAGAATGCCATTGCTGTGCTTGTCCCTTAATTCCCTTGCACCTCCCCCAACCGTCCCACCGCTCCACTGAGGGTTTTGATACCAGATACAATCCTAATTCCCAGGTGAGAAAAATTTTTGGAAGTTTTCTGTAAAAAAAAAATTGTATACAGTTACAAAGTCAACTTGTACGTTATGGGTGGTAGTTGCTTTTTGGTTTTGGTTTTTTTTTAAGGAAGGAAGGAAAAAGCACTGCTGGGAAGATACGATCTGCAGAAGTAACTAACATTCATGCAGCGGGAGGTCTCAGAGCGGCTTCCCACCGTTGCAGAGGAGGAAATGAGATGCAGACTCGAATTTGCATAATTGCTGAGGTTTTGTTGCTCATTTGCCACTTTGCAGGGGTGTGGGGTGGAGGGTCGCCCCTTCCTGGCCAGGATGCCCTCCGTGCCCACGCATTGGTCAAGCGGGGTGACTTTGCCCACTTAGGAGAAACCTGGAGAATTAGCGGGCACACAGAGCTACCTCTTGGCTGGGACAAAGGCCTTGAAGGCTTGCAGACACCCCTCTGGCTAGAAAGGAAGTTGGTTTAACAGCTGACCCGTCTCTAGAATTGTACTGAGGACTCCACTTGAACATATGAGGCCGTGTCTGCTGCGTCTCTGCCCGGATCAATGCCTCCTGCTTTCTGCTGGTATCTCATGCTATGGACCAAATGTTTGTGACCTCCCAAAATTTGTATGTTGAAGCTGTAATAATCTCTCCAAGGTGGTGGTATTTGGAGATGGGGCCTTTGGAAGGTAATGGGGTTGGGATGAGGTCATGGAGTGGAACCCCATGACGGGATTGGTGCCCTTATATGGGGATGAAGAGACCTGAGTGCCTTCTCGTCTCTTCCCTCCTCTATCCTCTCCTCCCTTCCCTTCCCTTCCCTCTCTCCCCACGATGTGAGGAAATTGGGAAGAGAGCCCCCCCCCAGGCCCTGGCCATGGTGACACTCTGATCTCAGACGTCCAGCTCCAGAACCGTGAGAACTAAATGTCTGTTGTTTCAGCCCTCAGTCTGCGGTATTCTTTTACAGCAGTCTGAACTGAGACTCCACCACCATCCTCATACAAGCCCATAACAAGCCATCATAAAAGCCCACCATGAAAACGAAGCCCAGTGATGGAAATCAGCTTCCCCAGGTCAGGGTCAGGTTTCGAACCCAGGTCTTTCTGACCCCGGATCCCGTGGTCTTCAGAGTCTGAATGGACATCCTGCTCTCCAAAGAGACGATTGGAGGCTCTTCCTTGCCAGCGGGCCATCTTCATTCGCCATCCATCCTAGGGCAGCCCTCGGCTGCTGCCTGGCCTAGTCCTCACAATACGGGAAGCCAGCACACACACGAGTTAACGGAAAGCCAGCTTGGTTCTCCTGTTGACTCACCTTTGGCCTGACCCCAGGGGTCCCGGTCGATGTGACTATTATACAGCATATTTGAAGTTGAGGTTTTGGAAATGAGCCTTCTGACAGCAGACCAGGATCTCGCCCCAGCAGTGCCTTCCTTATCTATTATTTCCCATTAAAATACACTGCAGTGAGAGTCAGCCACAAGCTTCCTCGGGCACAGAGCCCTTCACAAGGCAGTCTGGGACACCCCCAGGGTCTGAACTAAAACCACACCAGCCCCACTTTCACTCCCCAAATCCATGCACTGAGAATACAAGGAGGGGCAAGCGTGGGTTTTGAATGTCTTCTTCCTAAGGAGTTTGCTGAAAGAAGAACAATTAATCTCTTTATCATAACTGGCCTGGCCACATTTCAACACTGAAAAGAAAAGAAAACAAAAAGCACAAAACCTTTTGTATTTCCGCCAGCAGAGGGGTAAGGGATAGGCTTCTTGTCATTTTGCAGACATTTTTGGTTAAGTGTCCTTTTACCTTTTAATCTGTGCATTCAGGTTTCGGAGATTCTGTTGCAAGAGGGAGAAATTGTCACACCTCGCTTGTCTGCCAAAGGGCTGTGAAACTCACGTTGGAATCCCTGTGCAGAAGCTCAGGAGTTTACACAGAAAGGGTTTCAAGGCCGATGACATTGTCTAAATGACTTATACCTTAAACATCACCTCACCTTGTTCTGCTCCCAAGTGTCCACTGGAAATTGATAGTCACCGTACACAGGTTTGTCTGTTGTTCCCGTCAGTGTCCACACACCGTATTCTCTCACTATATGGGACACAGAATGGTGCATTATCACAGCCCATCGTTCACTCAGGGCCTGTCTGCTCCTGCTTTCTCTGCAGTGTCCCATTTCTGAGCGATGGCAGGAGAAAGATGGAGCTGGCTTCTGAAGCCAGAAGGAAGGACGGGGATATATGGGGCGAACAAAGGGATTGCAGTCATAGACTAGGTTCGAGTCCTGGCTCTTCAGCATACTAGCTCTGTGACCGTGAGTAAATTATTCAGCTTCTCTGAGCCTCAGTTTCCTCATTGGTAAAATGGCAACAGTAGCAACCACCTCGGGGTTTTATGGGAAAAACAGAGGAACTATATGGAAAGTGCACGGTGAAGAGTTATACAAATATCAGATGCAGTTAGTAGTTTTGTTACATGGAGGAGAGTCTAGGAGGCAAACCACTGCTTTTCAGGGGGACTATTTGACTAAGATGACACGTAATAGTTCACATCACTCTGGTGTCATATTGGAAGAATCAAAATTTCTCCTATGGACTTGGGTCTCTTCTGATGTCATCTCTTGGGTGCACCCTCTATGTCTTGAGTATGGATTCAGACTTCATGTTTTAGCTGGTCCAGCCTAATTGCTTATATCATCTCCTGTCACCATGATTTGCCTTCTGTTTAAGAAGGAAGGGAGGGAGGGACTAAGGGAGGAAAGGATGAAAACATTCAGACAACAATGGCTCCATTGCCTCGACTGGAACGTGTGGTGTCTGAATTCCTGGTCCCAAGCCTCCACCCCATGGAGGAGTGGTGTTTCGCATCCACACTGTTGCCATGGCCGAGTGGGCGGAGTGGACTTCCCCTTGACCTTAGACGCAACCATGTGACTTGCTCTGGCCAATGGGCCGTTAGCGGATGTGACACAGGCAGAAACGTGAAATGAGTTTGGGCTGTGATCTGCTTTGCTACGGATGTCTCTACTCTCACAGTCCTCCTGCCCCCATTCTTGGGACAGGCTGGGAAGCAGTGGGAGGAATTCAAACCTCTGGAGAGATCGGAACTTTGAGGATCTATTTGGCCTTTCCAATGATGAAAAGGTGTGGCCTTGCATTGGTTACTCTTATTTTTCTGGAAAGCAACCTTTTTCAAGTAGGGTCATTTGAATCCAGAAATGAATAAAAGTGAAGGAGAGAAAGTGAGAGACTGAGACCAAGGCGGGGGAGGGGGGCGGGGGGGAGAAGGGGGGACGGGGAGAGAGAGGGAGACACAGACTTTAATCTAACCAGTTTATCTCTACCAGGACCTAGTCCAGGACTGAACTAGGACACCCTGTACAATGGAAAGGAGCTTGAAGAAGGGATCGGGGTTCTCTCGGAGGTGAACTTTGGGCTTTGGCCCGGTTGAGTCTTGTTAGACTTTAAATAAAAAGCTGCAGGGACGGGGAGCATATGTAGGGCAGCGAGAGTTCGCATCACAGCGTCGCCTGCCCAGGCCTGACATTTCTTATTTTGATAATTGATGTGGCCAAGTTGAAGCCTGTCACCGAGAGAGCGTCGCGCCATGGCTTTGGTGGAGCCAGAGCTCTGTGCAGAGTGAGAAAAATCTATTTCCACTGTCCACTGAGTGTTGTTTGATTTATTGCTGCTGGAAGAGGAAATTCTTTATCTCCCACCCCCTCTTGGAGAGGGACTGTTTTACAGTCTGCTGTTGCAGGGAGTCCATAAAAGAAGTTATATTTATCCAAACTTTGGTATTTTGATAACCTTCCTTGACTAATCAGAGGACATTGAACATTCCCAATTTTTACGACCGTCATTTGTTTCTGATTAAGCAGTTAAGGGCATTAAAAGACAATCTGAAAGAGAGTGTGGCCAGTATACCTGCAGGATCCTTTCCTGCAGTAGGAAGAAGCATCAGAGGGCTTTCATCTTTCACGGCCATGGAGGGAGGAAGGAGGGGTTTGCCAGGAAAGAGCCGAGGATGGGGTTCGGAGTCAGATGGAGGCTGGAATACTGACTGCCTTTGGAGAGCAAGTCAGTGAGCCTCAGTCCATGAACCTCAGTCTTCTCATCTGAACAATGGGTATGTATGGCAGACCATACATCCCTTTAAGCCTGTTCTAAGTCACCACCCCCGACCCGCTTTATTGTACTTTTGCTTCCCACATCCTGTACCTGAGACACCTCTTCCGAAAATTGCACTTGGCCTCTGAACCCACTTTGCCCACATGCCCACAGAGTTAGAAGTGCCTGGAAATTGAAGTCTGTTCAGGGCAGCCCTCAGCAAGTGACTGACCAATGTGGGGGTATGGAGGCCCAGCTCCCTTGCTCACCTCAGGACACACTCTGAGGTATAGCTGATATTCCAGCCCTTCCGTGCATTCAGGCTGAGGCCCCCTCAGGCTTTCCCTCCCTGCCCCCACTGGAAGATGTCTTTTGTATATCACGGGTGCCCCAGTCCTCACGGGTGCCCCAGTCCTCACGTTGGTGGGCAACGTGAGCGGGAGGGAAATACCAAGCCTCACTGCTCTGCCCCGGCCCTTCCTGCTCCTTACCAGTCTCCTCCATGCAGCAGCCAGAATGGTCTTTGAAAAAACACCAGTCAAATGAGTAAGACCCTCCAGTGGCTACTCAGTTGACCATAGAATGAAATCCAAACTTCCTGCCATGACTTACAATGGGGGTTGGCAAACTTGCTCTACAAAAGGCCAGATGGTAAATATTGTAGTCTTTGTGGGCCATATGGTCTCTGTTGCAACTACCCAACTCTGCCAGACCACTAGCTCCAAAGCAGCCGCAGACAATATGTCCAATAAAACTTTATTCACAGAACAGGAAGTAGGCCCGATGTGGCTTGCAGGCAATGGTGTGCAGACCCCTTGTCTACAAGACAGGTGAATGGTACGGACCCTGCCTTCCTCACTGGCCCCTGGCCTCATTCTGACCCACTCTCCACCCCTTCATTTGCTCCTACCTTGCTGGCTTCCTGGAAAATCCTAGCACATTTCTGCCTCGGGCGTTTGTGCTAACTGGTCCACTCTCTGGGTCTGGGACCCTCTTCCTGGAGCCTTCTGCAGGTCTGGCTCAAATGTTACCTCCTCCCGGAGGTGTTCACATGCCTCCATGTCTCGGTCGGTCTCCGCTCTCCACTCCCACTGTTCTGCATCACCTCAGTGATTAATTTATTCCCCTGGTCTCTTGTTTGCGGTCTGTCTGAAGGCCAGCTTCAGCATTATCTGGTTGTTTCCTGCAGCATCTTCAGCCCATCGCACACAGGCTGGCAGCTAGTAGGTGCTCAATAAATATTTGTTGGTTACATGGTCCCTGGGACATGCCCCCTGCCCCATCTACTGGAAGAAGAGTTTTTGAAGGATGAAAAACACTAGAATTTCAGTTGGTTTTCTTGGGTGTAAGACAAACCTACAAACCCCACATAATCTTCCTCTCTTCCTCTTTCCTTGTCCCACTAAATGGAACATCTCATTGGAAGATTGGCCTGAGTGATTCCTCACTTTTCTTTTCTGACTCCCAAGCCTAGGATTGTAGACCTCCATTTTCAAGGCTGAAAACACCAAGAGAAAGGTTTCTCTGAATGTGGCATTGGGTTACCTGGTGAATTAAAGAAGGATTTAGGAGTTACTTAACATCTGGGTGGCAGATTTTTTATTTTATTTTATTTTTTTTTTTTTAACTCAGCTTCCGAGAGGAAGCAGAAATCCTAATGTGCCCGATTGCTCCATCTGATACAGGCCCCTGCAGCTTCCTTCTGCCACAGGACAAGCCTCTTCTTTCCTGGGTTCCTTGGTGCCAAGGCGTCTGATGGGTTAAACGGCGAAACCCATGACACCCCCTCAGAGAAGCAAGCTGTGTTTCATCACAATGACTGTGATCCCAAACGTGGTGGCA
Source organism: Rhinolophus ferrumequinum (assembly GCF_004115265.2). Classification (NCBI taxonomy): domain Eukaryota; kingdom Metazoa; phylum Chordata; class Mammalia; order Chiroptera; family Rhinolophidae; genus Rhinolophus; species Rhinolophus ferrumequinum. The sequence continues at coordinate 9,812,849 of NC_046292.1, forward strand.
GATCTTTTTATTACTCAATACTTCAGAGCAAGGGTTCCTGAACAGCAAGAATTGCGAGAGAGCCAAGGGGGCTTTGAGATGTGCTCCGAGATGTGGCCAGCCTTCGATGGTGGAGGGCCCTGAATGCCACACTGAGGGATGTGAACTTTATCCTGGCCAGTATGGGAGGGGTTTACACTGGGGAGATGGCTGACTGAAGCTCCATGGCAGCCAGACGGAGGATGGCTTGAGGAAGGACCACTGGTAATAGGGAGTCTGGGTAGGAGGCTATTTTAGAGCTCCCGGTGGGAGGCGATGAGACCCAAGTGCTGTGGTGACAGCAGGAAAGGAGAGGAGGAAATACATTTAGACAGGGGTTCTCACCCTGGGGACAGGGCCGAGAGGTTGCCATGGGCCAGATGGAGGCAGGCCCCAGCCTCAGTGCTGGAAACTTGGGTGTTATATTAAGCACTGGTGGTGATGAGAATAATATCCACCCCTCTGGGTTATTGAGAAGATTAAGACAGTGAGTGCCTTCATTTAACTTATTCATAACACGTCTTCTATGAACTTTTAGTCACCAATCAGGTGATGCTTCGTTAAGCAGAGGGATTCTGAACTTGGCAGTAGGTGCGTTTCCAGGGGACGTTCTCCCCATTCTCATGTGCTGTTGAGTCTCGGTGTTCGGAGGCCTCTCGGCGGCTCTGCTAAGTTACCTATTTTGTGCTGCCACTTGGGCAGGCACAACAGTCCATCAACCACATGCAAGAAATGCCATTAGAGGGCGAGTCTCCTTGGTACCAAAGGCAGTGCTCGTCGGAATGACCCAAACATGCATTAGAACTCCCTGTTGAGAAGCAGGGTCCATCTGAGGCGAGCCCTGAGACCAGACCCTTATAAGGAGCACCTCTCTGATTGTGTTCCCGAGGTGGTCACAGGTGTCCCACGGTGTCGGGTGGGTCCGAACGGCCTTCAGGCTCCCACTCACCCACGTTCTTGACCAGCCAGTGCCCTTGAGTCAAATCAGTCCCTGGCTAGGGCCGGCCCGGTGGCTCAGGCGGTTGGAGCTCCGTGCTCCTAACTCCGAAGGCTGCCGGTTCGATTCCCACATGGGCCAGTGGGCTCTCAACCACAAGGCTGCCGGTTCAACTCCTCGAGTCCCGCAAGGGATGGTGGGCAGCGCCCCCTGCAACTAAGATTGAACACTGCACCTTGAGCTGAGCTGCCTCAGGACCTGGAGCTGAGCTGCGCCCTCCACAACTAAGACTGAAAGGACAACAACTTAAAGCTGAACGGCACCGTCCACAACTAAGATTGAAAGGACAACAACTTGACTTGGAAAAAAGGCCTGGAAGCACACACTGTTCCCCAATAAAGTCCTGTTCCCCTTCCCCAATAAAAATAAATAAATAAATAAAATTAAAAAAAAAAAGAGAGAGACCTTTAAAAAAAAAAAAAGTCAGTCCCTGGCTAGCATGTGGACCTCGTCAAACCGTGTGAGAGCGGGACTGGCGTGTGGAACCGTAGCTGCCACCCCAGTTACGTGCCACGGCGTCGTTCTTCTGGGGCCTGGTTTCCATTGTGATGACCGCTTAATCGTCTGTAATGACTCGACGCCGGAATTGGCCACATAAACCAAGTGCAAACGGACACCTGGGCCGTTCCTTTGAAATAGCATGAGCTGATACGCCGGTGGTTTCCTCGCCCCAATTAGGACTCTGTGCCTAAAAGGGGGTGGGTGGGTGGGTGTTGACACTTGATTAAAATTAAGGTACTTGTTTATCCTGCCACAGTGGCTACATCTCAGGAAGGACAAAGTCATGATTTCTGTGTAGGAATGAATACGCCCGATTGGCGGCAGCCTGTCTGAGGCCCTGGGCCTTTGTCTGGGCCGGAGCCCCCTTCCTCCAGGTGCCCTGAAGCAAAATCCTTCCTCCCTCAGGTCTTGGCTCTACGACCTCAGTCCAGCCTGCCCTGACCATTCCTATTTAAAATCGCAAAGGACACAGACACACACACACACACACACACACACACACGCATTCCTGGTTTCTCTTCCCTGTTCTTTCTTACCCCAACCTTCTAGGATAATATATGACTTATTATTATCAATGGTGTTCTTTGTCGTCTGCTCCCCCAGATAGAATGTACGCTCTGTGAGGGCGGAGACTTTCCTGTTTTATTGACTGATGACGCATCCCACCTGCCCAGAGCTCATGAGAGACACTCTATAAATGTATTGAATGAATGAATGAATGGATGGATGAATGAATGAGGAATTAGAGAGAAGGGATGGAATGAATCCAGGACAGGCAGAAGGACAGTTGACTGTAAGAAAGGTGTCACAAACCTGCATGGGACAGTGACTGGGGACCAGGTGGGGACCGAGGCAGAGGCAGGAAGGGAAGGAGCCTGAGCCTATTCTGTGCCAGCAAAACCTCACAAAGTTTTTCGGATCTTGACAACAATTCTGTACTAGGAAGTAGTATCCTTATTTTTATGGATGAGGAAAATGAGACTCACAAATGTCACCTACTGCCCAAGGCTATCCCTGAGGATCAGAACTGGGTTTGGAACCCATGTCGCCTGCCTCTGAATTGATTCGTTTGTTCTTCAAGCCCAGGTTTGACCTTCTCCGCCAGGCTCCGAGCCTGGTGTCCTGCCCTGCGCGCTGCACCAGGGTTTCTCAGCCTCGGCACTATGGACACTGTGAGCTGGGTCAGTCTTTGTTCTGGGGGCCCCTTCTGCACTGTGGGGTGTTCAGTGGCATCCGCCGCCCGTACCCACTATGCCAAATAGCACCCTCTCTCTCTCCCTCAATGTGACAATCAAAAACGGCTCCAGTCTTGGCCAAGTGCACCCTGAGTACTTGAGCGGGGGAGACTCACCCCCAGTTGCAAATCTTGGCTGTAGATGAAACGGAAGAAGCATTCATTGGCTTTGAGATCCTTCAGAGAAAGAAGAAAGAGCTGTCATTAGGGGGTAACCGCTGGCCCTGCCCCCAGGGTCCCTGGAGTTGTCTAATTCTGGGAAGTGCAGCCCCAATCTGGGATATGGCCCTCGTTTTCTAGGCCCAGAGCTGACTGGCCCCTTCGAGGTGGGCTCTCACCCAAACTGTGTTAGTGTGGGTCAGTGAGAAGCATTTAAGGTGGAATTTGAAATGCAGGCGAGTTACTTGGAAAACTGCCTGTGAAAGATGGAGGGGAGGAGCCAGGGAGAGGTAGGAGGAGCCTTCAGACCAGGGCTGACACCTGTGAAAGGAAAGGGGGAAGGAAGAAGGGTTGAGTAGGAAGAGCCTCAGCACAGCTCTGAGATCTCGGTCAGGGTCACGTGTCAGAAGAGTCCCACGTCCCGCAGCCAGAGTCACTGAGCTGCAGCCAGGCCCAGCCAGCAGTCCCAGGAGGGTCCAGACCCTAGGAATCATGTTGGCTGTGGGGTCGGGAGGGGCGCCACAGGTTCCCTCTCTGCCTCCCTTCTTGCTGTGCTCCAGGCCCACCACCTCCCTCCTTTCGAGCACGCAGACTTCCTCCAGGTGGGTGCAGTGCAATTGCAATGCTTGTCTTTACAAAAATCACACGCCATTCCACTTCTGTCTTCTGGAGAGGACACCCAGATCACCTCAACTGGTGTTGAGGGCATTCCCCAAAACATCAAGCCCCACTTTTATAGACAGTTTGTGGCTGGTTCATTTCCAGAGAAGTAATCCCATTCATCACATGCAGATTTTACTAGTTTATCTCTCAGGGCAGAGGAGAAAGAGGCTCGTTGGTGTGGGGGTGGGGGGTAGGTCTGACCACAGTAACGCTGAAAAGATCTACCCTTGGTTCCACATCCATGTGCCTGGAACGGTGCCAAGCACTATACAGAGAGCAGCCTGTTGGGCATTAAGAGGTGGGTACTCTGCTTAACTCCGTTCCATGGAGGAGGAAGAGGGGAACACAGGTGGGGAAAAATAATTCGATCAACAGTTCTTCACATCCAGGCCTAACTGCAAAGTTCTTTTCCGTCCCCCTCACCCCATACTGTCACCAGGAGACAGAGCTGTCTCGACGAACGGAACCTGGGGAAACATATTATTATAAACACAGTTTAGGGAACAAAAGTTTTCAGAATTAGGAATCCATTGGAGAAGAATGACAGGGTGTTCAGGGTAAAAAGGCAGGGAACCGACCATTTGGCTTTGGATCCATGTGTCACAGGTGATGCTATCGGATGGCTTTAGGGAAAGATGGAAGCTGATTCTATAGCATAATTTTCTTTTAAAAAAATATAAAAAGCTGCAGAGATAGCTGTTCTTACTCACTTTGCTCAGAGATGGGAAAAGCCACGGCATTTTCCCAAGGGTCCAGAATGGAGACTCTCATCAGCGGGCACACTCTCTATTCAATCGGTGCAAGCCCTCGCTGAGGTGCCAGGTGGCAGATGACTTTCCTTCCCATCCAAACCCCCAAAACCGACTAGCAGGGATAAAGGGAGCCAGTACAGTGGTGACAATGAAGGGCCCTGGAGCCAGATGACCTGGGTTTGAAGCCCAAGTCTCTCATTACGTGGCTTTGAATGAAGTTTATAAAATCCTCTGGGCCTCAGTGACCTCCTCTGTAAAATGGGGACAACAGGAATACCTACTTCGTGGGGTTGCTGTGGAGCTGAAATGAGTTTCTACATTGGCGTGTATGTGTGCCACTTAGAACAGCCCTTTTCGTTTAGGAAGTGCCACAGTGAGGATTATGTGGGACCATGAATATTTTCATACCTCCCTGCGGTCGAGGCTTGCTACTGGCAAGCTCAGTCAAAAGATGATTAAGTGGCCAACGTGCCTTGGAAGCCAGAGATTGTGTATTGGTCTGGAAGGATTTAAAGACTTCCTTTCCCTAGAGACATGTGCTTATTTTCTAAGGGCAGTAAAAACCAAGGGACCTTCTCTCTCTCTCCCCAGAGAGGATGTGTTTACATTAGAGAATAAAGGCTTCTCTCTCCAGAGAGGAGATGGGGCAGCCCTCCAGGCTACCCTGTGTAAGCTCCGAGTAAGCTCATAATTTCGGGGTTCCTCCCATATGTTGCAGTCATTGCACATGCAGGTGACATTTGGCCCACACGTTGTCACCACATGAAGGACAGGGGCAAGGAGAACCAGTGCTGCTAAGATGCTCTGTGAGGAACGAATGCATGCTCTCTGATACAGAGACCTTATGTTTCCTTCGATAGCAAAACTTAGATTATTCTTCTCTCTCCGTGAAGCAGGGGCATCTGGGACGAGCCTTCCCACATTCAGAACTGTAGATAGAGGCCCCTTTCCTCCCATAAGAAAGGTAATATTACTGGGTATTACCGGTGAGCAGAACCCAGTCCTGCTTGAGCCACAGAGTGAGCACTCAATAAGTATCTGTTGCACGCATGAATGAAGTCAAGGTCCAGTTAAAGCAAATCCAAGTTGTTGTAAAAGAGCATCATTGTGACCTGGAACCCACATTTAGAGTCACGCTTTCTAACCCAGTCCACCAGGCTACAAGCTCCTTGAGAAGCAAGACCTTGTTGGGCTGGCTCATCGCTGCATCCCTGGTACACAAAACAGTGCCTGGTATTTTGTAGCCAGCCTGCAAATATTTGTTTAACAGATGAATTAATGAAGTAGCCCTCTGCGTTAAGATGCGTCCATCCTTGCTCACTCTCCTCCGGGGGTCTTCAGAGGCTCTCCAGGTGATTTTGACTTGCTCATCACTTGCATGAATGAGCGTCTTCTTGGGCTGAGGCAGCCCTCTCTGCCACCTCCCACTTCTGCAGGCCCCTGACCGAGAATGGTTGTTCTCTAGACCCCGTCCTGGCCGAGTAAGCGCTCCCAGCCCTGTACCCTCCAGACAGCTAGCACTGACAGAAAGATGGCCAGATTTCAAGGGACTGGACTAGAGCTCACAGAGAAAAGCAGAGTGGATCCCTCACTTCTACAGTGCCTGCTCCCCATTCCCTGGAATTCAGGGCTGCTGCACTGCCTAATTCTAAGGGGCACCATTGTCAGGACAAATGTAATGAGAATGGGGTTCCCTGGAGTTGTGCACTCATGGCAGCTACTGCTATTTGATAGGGGCCCTACTTCTCTTTGAACCAGCTGAGGTCTCACAAACCTTCCCAAAAAGGCTCCGAGAAGCCACTACCTGTGAGACAAGTTGTTTAGCTGTCCCCTCCCTCCCCCCGTGCCAGGCACTCAAGATAGAAGGTGGAAAGACAACAGAAGGGCTTTGAGAAACTCACAACCCAGAGAAATATAAACAGAAAGAAGGAAGGAAAGAAGGAAGGAAGGAAGGAAAAGGAAAGGAGGAAGGAAGGGGAGAGGAGGGAGGGAGGGTAGTGGGAGGGAGGAAAGTGGGAGGGAGAGAAGTGAGGAGGAAAAGAAAGAAGGAAGGAAGAATAAAAGAAAGATGCCATCATCCTGGTATATTTGTATTATGGAACCTATAATAAAAGCATATTGCCTAGTGCCTTGGGATCACAGAGAAAGGCCTCAGGCAGCTGGAGGAGGTAGCCCTGATAAGCTGCATCCTTTACTGGTCCATATCAGCGCATTTACTGACCACCCAGTGTGTACCGGGCAGGTATCTGGGAAGACAAAGATGCAGGGGTGAGCTCCAGCTCCCCGCTGCTGGAGCTCACCATCCAGAGGCATCAGCAAGTGCAAACACCGCACAGTGGGAAGCCCCGTGGCATAGTGAGTGCTGTGCCCTTGCTCTTAACCACTCTGAACCTCAGTCTCCTCATCTGTAAACGGAAGATCCCTATGATTCCACATAGAATCACCATGAGAATTGGATGCGATGGTAGCTGTCAGTGCTTATCCCACCTTGTGCTTGTATACAGTGAGGCTCACTACATTTAGCGATTATTCTAGCTGTTGATGCTACAATGGGAAAACACACAAGATCTAGGGGGAAATAAGGGCCGGAGGGACTAACTCAATGGTAGGGGGTGAGGAATAGAGATGGGGGACTCACTGAAGATTTGGCCTCAGCGCCAAATCTTAAATGAGAAGGAACCCTAGGTTGTGAGCAGGCGGAATGAATGGGTGCACCTTCTGTGTTTTCTTGCCTTTTGCATTGTGCAGCCCCTGTCGACTGCGGTCAGTGAATAGTTAAACATGATGTAAGCGTGGTTAGTGTGGGGGAACATTAGTGATTTGCCTGACAATAGCAGGCTTCTTATCTCTCCCACCACGTATTTGAGTCTGTTCTGTTTTCCACCTGAACTGATGACTGAGTGAGAGGGACTCTTGAGCAGAATTCACAGCCAAGGAACAAACAGACCCTGACAACTCTATCTGTAAGGCCGAAACCCAGAGAAGCCGAAAAGAGATAACTTTGAATCCCACGGAGCAAGAGAGAACCAAGCCTTTCTTTCCCTGGAGATTTCATTTAGCTGATAGGCAAAGCCTGGGGACTCTATGCTTTTGCTGTTGTAAGAACTCCAGTTTTCACTTAGGATTTTGGCTCCGCACAGGGTCCCATAACCTACAGGGGTCAAAGAGCTGGACCGGGAAGTATGTCCTTTCTGGGACAACCAGCTTGGAAGAGTATCTCAGAGCAGCCAGACCCCGCAGGGAAAATGCCTTTGTGGGAGGCCCTGTTCTGCCTGGCGGGGTCCTCTCCACAGGCCTTTCCTAGTTTGGTCCTTGTGGCCGGGAGCCGTAGGGGCCTCAGTGTAGCCAGGTGACAGGAACAGGCTCCAGGTGGCTGCCATTGAAAGAGCCTCAGCCACTGCTGGCCGAAGGTGACCACTCTGAGCCAGGGCAGGCCCTCCCGGGGCGGGAACTCCGGGATGTTAATTGAACTGCCAGGGTGTTGGAATGCAGTACTGGAGTGATAGCCCAGGGGGAAATAAATGTCACTTTCATTCCAGAGAATATTACCAAGGTGCCTGCAAAGTTCAATTTTCCTTTCTAAGCCTTTTATGCAAGCGAAGGACCAAGTCCAGACAGAGAGGGACCAGTTATGTGCCTTAGCCTTGGTTTGGTCCTAATGTACCTATATATCACCGTCGAGATTTAACTATCTCTTAATGATCAGAGAGCAAAAAGAATTAGAAAGTCCAAGAATCCATTCTCCCTGCAGTATGAATTTCTCTGCCCGTTTTGTAGGGAGTGTAGATTCCCTATTATAATCAGAAGTAAAAAACAATAACGGTGGGGAAAACATCTGGGTATGAGGTTTCGCTATGTACCGCTATTTTGAGACATAATTATTTGTTATCCATGAACGGGTAAAGATATGAATAAGACTCGCATTTGTGCAGCACTTGTAAGCTTTTTGTGCAGGATGAGTATAATTTCTGTGACAATCCTGTAATATTGTAAACGGAGGTCAAATCACCCCGTTTTATGCACGTAGGAACAGAGGCACTTTAAGAATTGCAGTACCAAGAACTTGTACTTGAACCAATGCTACTAGCATATCAAGGGGTTGCCTGAGACTGAACCTCTGCGATAAAATGCAAAGCATATGAGATTCAAACAAACCTAGGATCTCAGGTGGTCTCTGCTCTCCATGGTCTCCCTGCCCTTCCTATTTTGGGGGGTGACCCCCCTGGAGTGAGGGGCACCGTTTGGGTGTTCCCTATGAGATCCTCAAGGGTAGTCTCCGTTCCTCATTGACCTGTCCATAATCTTAGAGCAGCATGGAACGCCAATCCGATGTCTGTGGAAGCCTGGTAGGTAATGGAGACCAATGAAGTTGGTTAGGAGTAACGAATGAAAAGAAAGAGCTAGCCCCAGCCATAGGAAGTCATTTCCACGGAGCGCCAGCTAGTGGCAAGCCTGTGGAACTGCAGGCCCAGGATGGCTCAATGGTTTGCTTTCTCAAGAGAAGCTGGAGAGGTGGGACATGCAAAATCTCCTAATTTTTCCATCCCTGGCAAAGCATTCAAAGTATTTGAAAAGTACCAGCATGTAGGGTTGAATTTGGCCAATGTGCAGCCACTTCATCCCTAGAGCCTGGCAGAGTTCTTCCCAGCCAGTTGACTTTCCATAAAAACTTTTGAGTTAGTGAATTAACTAATTACCAATCAAAAGAGTCTGCCTGAAGGCCCAGCCCTTCAGATGTGCCCTTTGCTCCAGGAGCTTCATTACCAGCAACAGGAAGGAAAGCATCTTTGGGTCGATCGACCCTGTTATCAGTAATTCTCGACCCTGACAAACGTGGCTTGCTGAAGGCACTTGGCTTCCTCTTGGGCTAGAATGATCAATATCACCCCCACTTGAATTGTAGAACCAGGTGACTGACATCAGGTCTGGAAAGTCCCCTGAGTGTGGGAACTGTATCATGGTCAGATTTTTTACCCTCCCAGGTCCCCAGCATAATGTCTTACCGAGGAGAGGTTCTTCATTGGTGTTGAAGTGAATGAATGAAATCAAAGCCGGTCCTTCTTTTGTTCATTCATTCAGCGGGTATAGATTGGCCATCCACTGTGGGCTGGCCGTGGGGCTCCAGTGATAAATTACAGACTTGCTCGTTGCTAACTGTTTGGTGGGATCAGTAGATGCTGAAGAAGTAACTGTGAATGTCTTGGGTTTGGGACAAGGCTATGGGTCATAAGGGTGAGAGTGTGCGTCTCTCAGCTTGGTGGTCAGAGAAGGCCCCTCTGAGGAAGACCCCCAATGAAGACTTTTCCTTAAAGGCTTAATAAAGGAATGGCAATACTGCCCCCCGAATTCCTTTAAAGGACTGTTTTGAGGATAAGTGAGACCAAGGATACGAAAATATTCTGGTCTTGGAAACAAAGATTGACAGCCGTAAAGTTTGACAGCATCTCTGAGATGCCAAGGAGGAAGGGAAGGAAGGAATCGTTATTCTTTCTAATATGACAAAGAATATTTAACGTGGTGCAGGAAGCAAGACATGATCTGGTTTTAAAGTCTTACACCAGGTTTTATCTAGTCTTTGACCATTTCCCTTCTTATCCTGCATTCCCCCTTTTTCTCAATAAGTCCTCTCCATGAGGAGAACGGAGACTTAAAACTAAGGCACCCCACCCCGCCCAGGGAGAAAGATACCCATCCTTTCATCATTTCAGCTCCATCATTGGCAGGCAAAATGGCCTTCCTGAGCCTCAGTTTCTTCATCAGGGCAATGCCGTAGGGAGACAGAAAGGAGTTAAGATTCCTTCTGCCACCAGTTCTCCTCCTCCGTCTTCTGCTTCTTTGGAGACTACAAGTCACTGAAGCTGGCACTCCTTTGCAGCCCATTTCCCGTTGGCATAATTTAGCGTCACAAAGCTGCCAATGGCGCCCGTTGGCTGTGGGCCTCATGGTTGCATTTCCTAATTAGCACAGCCATCCCTGGGAGCTGCAGCCAGCCCAGCCCAGCCCGTTTCCTCCCTTCCAAACAACAACAACAACAAAAAAAAAAAAACACGCCATCTTTCCAGCCTCATGTCGCTGAGGGAAGCTTCAAGGAAACAGGAAAAGGAAGAGCTGTCGACACTAATTATGAGAAAGTGGTTCGCTTCGAGGGCCCTCCACCTGTTGTCACTCCTGCCAATACGGACGTCCTTTTCTTGCGGTCCACCTGAGTGCTGCCATCGTTGAGTTTGCATTAGGTCAATCAAAGTTCCTGGAGACCCAGCACAAGTAAGATACCATTTCCTTTCTTTTTCAGCCTACCTTACCTCTTCCCCGGTCCCCAGCCTTCTTCCCTCTTCTCTTTTCACCCTTCTGTCCCCTGAGAGGCAGTTCAGGGAGTGAAAAGTGGTTTTAGAGTCCAAAAGGAAGTAGAATCCCAACTCTGTGACTTATTGGCTGTGTGAGCTTGGCAGGGTCACCTCCCCGAGCCTCACTTCTCTTCTCTGTAAAATGGGATCATAACACCAGCCCTGCAGGCTCGTTGGAAGGATACAGAAGACATATATTATAAAACCCCTTGCCCAGTGCCCTGTATACATGGGACACAGCAAATGGTCTGGAGTTCAATTTCCTCCCGGCCACCTTCTCACAGTACACTCAAAACATGCTTCGTTTTGCCATTTCTTGGTTCTTAAACAGATTCTCGATCTTACCTATGATCTGCAAATCATGACTGTCTGCCCCAGAGTCCTAATACATTTAACACCTCTGACAGATTACCTGGTGCCACCCTCCCTCATAGTACAATATTTATTAAGAGTCCATCACATATCTGGCACTTCACTTGGCAGCCCCATTGGTCCAAAGTGAATGTGTGGCTGCCCTCATGGCGCTTCCAGTTCTGAGGACAGCAGATCCCAAAAGAGCCACTGTGCCCCACCACATCAGGCACACCCTGCTTTACAGACACCTTGGGGCATTGAGGAGACTCAAGGGCACCTTACAGTCCACAGTCCTTAATTTGTATAGCAGCCTGTTTGACCCTCAGCAGCCTCCAACATGGACCAGCCGGTGTCACCCATTGTACAGATATGGAGAGTGAGGACCAAAGAGTTGTTTTCTTCCCCAGTGTTCAAATTCCTCCGATATCAGAGTCCTCGGTAACCTGTATCTGTATTTCCAGAGCAATATCATAGAAATGGCTTTAATAACAGCCCATCTTGATGAGTGCCTTCCAGGTGGCCAATGTGCTCAGGGTTTTATGGGCATGCCCTTAATTCAGCCTTGTAGTGGCCCTCCAGGGGAATGGACGCTGTTCTCTTCCATTGGCAGATAAAGACACTAAGGACGGTCAATTAACGTGCCCACGTGGGGATGTAAAGTACAGCACAGGGAATATAGTCGGTAATATGGTAATTACTGTGTGTAGTGCCGGGTGGGGACTAGACTAATCGGGGGAATCACTTCATAAATTATATAAATGTCTAACCACGAGGCGCTACACCTGTTAATATAAAATAATATTGAATGTCAACCGTAATTAAAAAAAACAAATTTAACCAAAAACAAGAATAATAATAAGCCACAGCCCCAGTCATCCAGCTAAGGGCTCACCATGACAATCCGGGTCAGCGTGGCTTCGGTGTCCACACCGTGCCATATGGATAAAAGAGAGGGTAGAACTTGCAAACCTGAGCTCCGAACACAGAGCTCAGACAACAGGCAAAGAGAGGCCAGAGAAGAAGCTGGTGCCAAGAGGCTCATGAGGACACCTCCCTGGTGCCCCGATGCTCGCGACACCAGTAGAGCAGCCAGTGACTGACTCTCAGCCTGGAATCTCCATCGTGAAGCGGGGAGAAGTGATCAGTTACGAGTTCATTATGCGCATGAGATCCCCACCAGCCAAATCCTCAGAAAGAGCTCAAGTACCCTGTGACCAAGACCGCAGAAAAAATGGTGCTAGAAGGAGGGTCCTTCTAAGACGGTCCCTGGAAGCCGTCGCTGGCCCTTTCCCCATCGCTGGGGACACCCAGGCATTTTTTCCCCAGGGAGCCACTGGGTGACACTGTTCTGTGATCGCCACCATCCTCCCCCAGTCATCTGCTCTCAGCATTTAGGAATGAAGTGAAGGAAGAGTGACGCGTGCGGGGAGGTCTCGTCCTTCCCAGTAGGTGGCACAGACCAATGTGTCCAATGACAGGGAGTGACCCGGACCCCACTTTTCACCATCTGCTGTCATTGCGCCAAGTAACCCCGGCCCAGTGCTCTGCGTTAGGACCATAGACCAGCTCTCCTTTGAGTACTTGTCCTTCTTACAGAATTTAACCTACTTATATAGTTGCCGCCCAAAATATCTAAGTGCTACCGTTTGTTGTGTATCTACCACAGGTCAGGCGTTCTGCTAAGCAAATCGCAATACCTCATTTCGTTTTCATAAGCATTCTTAGAAATAGACATTTATTTTCTTTATTCCTTTAATTTGATGAAGAAACGGAGGTTCTGAGAGGTGCCGCCAGTGATATAGCTGATAAGAGAGAGCCCTGGGATTTGAACTTAGGCCTCGCTGACCGTGGACTCCTTGGGTGTGAACACTGTGAGGCCCTACTTCCCCCTCCAAAGGCTCCTGTTGTTTCCAGGACAGGCGTCAAGCGCCATTGGTGGTCCCTGTGACTCCCATGTGGTCTGGCCCCTCCCTACGTCTCCAGCCTCACACTTCTCCACTAGTTCCTTGCCTCCTTCTAGGGCCTTCTTTCTGCCCCTCAAACTAGCCAAGCCCATTCCAAGACCTTGCAATTGCTCTTCCTTCTGGTGACTCTCCCCCCAGCCCTTCTCATCACTCTACGCCGTCATCTGTCACTCAGGTCTTAGTTCTGTTAGCCCAGACAGGCCTTCCCTGCACCTTAGCCAAAGCAGCGCCTTCCAGGCACTGCGGTCACGTGTCCCTCTTTGATCTTCTGTGCCTCTCCAGAGCTGCAGTGATCCTATCTGCCTTGTCTTGTTCTCTTCCTGCTCCCCACCCCATGGAATGTGAGCTCCGAAGGGCCGGAAGTCTGTGTTGTGCTCGTGGAGCCAGCCTTCCCAGAAGGATGCCCGATATTCTTGTGACTGCATCTAATGCTTCCCTCTGCTCTGGAACAGAATATCCGGGTTTGCTCAGAAACCTTTGGTTAAGCTCCTGTGAGTGACTGCTCGATTCCATCCAGCTACAAACGGCTCCCTTAACTTCCCGGCCCTCTTGAGCCCAGAGGAACTTGAGAAGACAAAGCCCCTGAAGGCAGGGGCTTCATACTAAATAAAGGAACAATGCTGTCCCTTTTGGTCACAACCTCTCATCCTCACAGGGCCCTCAGACTGCCCCCAAGTCTCACACACACCATCCACATTCGTTAGCTGATGGTTTGGTTCTCTTTGACCACATCACAAACCCAAAGCCAAGTGGTATAAAACAACAACCATTTTATTTGCTCACAATTTGGTGGGTCATTAGATTGCAAGGGCGGGCCTAGGCAGCTCTGCTCCACGGGGCATCAGCAGGGGTCTCCCATGAGGTTGCACTCAGATGGCAGCTGGACTGAAATGCCCAACCTGGCTTCACTCTTGTGTCTGGCCCCTGGGTGGGGACCCCTGGGAGCCCAAGACCTCTCTCTTTCTCCATGTGCCTCTCATCACGTGACTCGCTTGGGCTCCTTGGTCGTGGTAGTCAATCCCGAGAGTGAATGTTGCAGTTGCAAAGGTTGAAGCTGCCGCTCTCTTCAGACCCCAACTTGGGAAGTTACCCAGTGTCATTTTCCCTTGTTCCATTGGCCACAACAAGGGACAGGAGCCGCCCAGATCCAAGGTCAGGGGGAAATAGTGTCTACTTCTTGATAGGGCGACACATCTCAAAAGAACACGTGGGATGGGAAATATTGTCATACTCATCTTTGGAAACACAACCCACCACATCTAATGTCCAAAATAATGCCGACCACACCATCTATCACTCATTTTGTGTGTCCCGCCACTAGGAGGCAGTGTGGCCTCCTCCGACATCCCCTTGAGGCTTTCCTGGTGCCTTCAGGTTCCCAACCGATGGCAGTGGAAGGTACAGTCCGAAGCTTCCAAGGAGCTCTCTCCCAGAGCTTCCCGGACCTTTGCACGTGCTGCTCCCTGGGATGACAAACGGGGCTCGCCCCTTGCTGCGGGAAGCTCATGAATATATTTACCTCTGAGTTTGAGAACTATAATGGATTGGCATTGGCTCCTGACCTCGAAGAAATATTAAACAAACAAGATGTAGGTCTGCAGGGCAACCGCTTTCTTTTTTATTTCCTGGGCTGATTGCTATTGATTATCTGCTGTGCACTTTGTTAATTTCCTTTCAACAGCCTCTCTTCTCTGAATAGTTCCTGGGAAGGGTTTGGTTCTGCTATTTTTATCCCCCCAGGATTAAGGCACTGTGTGTTCTAAATAACTTGATCATTCAACAGAGAATTCGGTCCACTTCCTTTTTTTGGCAGCCAATTTACCAGTGACCTCTCCCAAAGTGGAGACACGCAAACATTATGCAAGAAGTTTACTCATCTGTAAGAGATATTGCAAGGCTACTGGTAGGGTATAAATGATCTCCTCCTTTGCTGATGCCAACGGCAGTGTATCTGGGGTTAATGTTTATTGTGCAAATAACAGGTAACATTTAGTTTGTGTCAGGCTCACTAAGTGCTTGACTACTTTTATCTCATTAATTCCTTCCAACAAACTCACGAAGGTAGATCCTGATATTAACCCAAGTGTTGTAGATATCTGAAGCGAGAGCTCTAGAATATGGAAAGGTTTGGGGGCAGAAGAGCCAAACATGCTTTTTTGAACCAAACATGTTTCCTCTTTAGGACGCTGAACTTGATACCTCTGTTTGTGATTACCTCTGTTTGGAAGCCTTTGCCCAATCATCGCTCTATGCACAGGTCCCTCCATCTCATTTTTCAGGTCTCTGCTCAGACATCACATTTCAGAGAAGCTTTCCCTGGCCAGCCTGTCCCTCCCTCCCCAGCCTGACTTCTCTTCTCTCACAAGACCCTGTTTTAATTCCCAGCATGTATCTCTAACCAACAGATCCCTCTCTTTTTTTTTTTTTAATTTTATTGGGGAATATTAGGGAACAGTGTGTTTCTCCAGGACCCATCAGCTCCAAGTCAAGTCGTTGCCCTTCAATCTAGTTGTGGAGGGCGCAGCTCAGCTCCAAGTCCAGTTGCCGTTTTCAATCTTTAGTTGTGGGGGGCACAGCCTACCATCCTATGCGGGAATTGAACCAGCAACCTTGTTGTTGAGAGCTCGCGCTCCAACCAACTGAGCCATCAGATCCCTCTTCTATTTGGAGGTTATCAGTGTCTCTCCTCCATTTTGGAGTCCATGGGAGAGCTGGGTAGTGTGTCCATTTATTCCTTTGTTAGCTCGAAAACCATCTGCTGAGTGAATGGATGAACCCATATCCTTTCACTCACTTCCTACATGACCTTAGCAAGTTGCTGAATTTGGAGCCTCAGCTTCCCCATCTGTCAAATGGTGATAGTATTGTATCTCAGTTGAGATCTTTAGAAACTGCCCCATACTGTGAGAATTAAACGAGATACTATAAATAAGCTACTTAGCTCCTTCATGATACACAGGCGTGTAGCAATTAAAAGAAAGTACTATTCTAAATACTAAGGATACACAAGCAAAATGAAATTTTAAAATACAGTATTTAGCACAGAGCCTAACACACTGTGAGCATGACAATTTAGGGACAATGATGAATGATCACCAGCCAGGAGTGGATTGAGTCCTGAACTCTGCTATTGACAGAGGTAGAAACCAACACAACTCTAAAGTTCAAAAGTATTCTTTATCTGACATACGCATAGAAATGGAGAAGGGGAGAAGCCCAGAGGATCTGGTGTTCTGGAAAAGCACAAGACCTCCTGCAAGCCTGCACCTGGGGTTTTGGGGGTTCAGAGGATGCTGGGTGGAGGGGGTGGGGCCTGAGAGCCTGAGAGTAACCAACATGCAGTATCACGCATGAAACCTCACTTTCACGTCCTGAGAAATCTTACCTGCCTTTTTAAGACGTCTTTTTGACTACCAGATTTCAAAACGAATTATTGTGTGCTCTAAGCACAGGGTCAACTTCAGGAAGGGAATATTTACAAGGACAAACATTTGAGCCTAAGCAGTCTTTGCAAAGTGCGGGATCGGCAGGCAAAGGGAACAGCTGCAACTTGGTGTAATTTTACAATGGCTCATGAAGATGTTGCAACCAGAGGTTGCAAACAGGAGGTGGGTCTCTCAGTCTTCAGGCAAATTCAAGGTTGGATGTGAATGAGGAGGCTATTCAGCTCCCCCAGGAATAGTTTGTACCTTAAAACCCGTGGAGAGAGCAAGTTTCCTCATTTGTAGAATAGGAATAACCACAGCCCCTGCTTACGGTGTGTTCTGAGAATTTCAGAGAAACTCATGCAGGGAAAACTCAGTACAATCCCTCGCACATAAACATGCTCAATAAAGATAAGCTATTGTTATTGTTTTTTAATTATTATGAATTCAATCCCCAGTAATAAAAAAATCTTCACTAATTGGTAGTGCACATGGGGGCTGAGCTCCCCGAGCCATGCTGTATGCCTTCCCGTCACGACCCATCACTTCGAGATCTGTGTCGGGGCAAGTCCTTCACATCCCTGAGCCTCAGTGTCCCATCTGCAAAACAAGCATGAGAAGGAAGCCTGCCTCGTGACCTGTTGCAAAGGGTTACGCAGTGTCTGGCACACGTACAGAATGCTCTCTCCGTGTTTGCTATTATCAGCATCAAAATTATTGTTAGTCAGAACGAGCATCTGCTTACAAGGCCGGGAATGAGACTCCCACTCTCAAACATACTTACCTGTAAGTGAGCTGCTCACTGCTCATTCAAGGTTCTTAGTTCCTCATGGAGACGCGCCTCCCATGCAAACTTGGACCGGGGTAAAAGTGTGCTCCTTCGTTTGGGGAATTGAAGAGACTCATAAAAGCAATAACAAATATACTTAGGTTTCCATGGAGATAATTATCTCATTAGGTTTTTTTTCCCTTTAATCGGAGGAGTCCAAATTTAGGAACTCCTAGGACATTTCCTGAGTAAGGCCACTGGTGCTTTCCCAGAATGGAGGTACCCCCAAGCCCCGCCAGCCTGTTGCAAATGTTTTCATTACAGATGATGGCAGACGGCCGGTAGCGTCTTCCAAACGGCTACTTTCTCCTGACAGCCCTGCTAAACTTCCTCCGCCGGTACCCCTCTTCCCTCTTGCAGTCCCAGCAGAGAGAGGCGGCACTAAGGACTCAGGCCTCATTTCGCTTGACATGGGCGTCTCAAACAACTCGGGAGGGACGCCAGCATGAAAAAGAGAAACACACTGCCCTTAGTTTCCCGGCCCTGAAATGTTCAGCGCAGCCCCAGTTTAGCTTGGCTATAACGTGTCAGAATGTGATGGGGCCGGTATTTGGAGTTCGCTGCTCGGCATAGTCCCTGCAAAATGCCAATTCCAGCAGCTAATACCTGTCTGGGGAGAGATCAGAACATTTAGTTTAAACTTAAAGGTCATGCAGGAATCTATCCTAGTAACGGAGGCCTGAGCCAGGCGGGGAGAAGCTAGAGAGCTCTCACCAACAGGGCTCCTGTTTCAGACAAAGCCCCTGCAGAGGAAGAGCGTGTGTGCAGAGAACTGATAAGCACCAGCTGGCCTTTTCAAGGTGACCCGAAGAAGCCAGAACCCTCCTTCAGCTCCAGAACATCCGTTCTGCAAAACCAGGACTCTACGCCCTGATCCCTGTATCCATGCATTTATTGAACAGAAACTTATCTATGTGCCAGCTTCCAAGCTAGACCCTGGAGATAGGAGGTGAAAAGACACAGTCTCTGTCCTCAGAGCAAGAATTACCAAGCCAAGGAAACAGGAAAATGCTAAGAAATGATCCCATTGCTGTCAGTCTGAGAATAAAAGGAAAAGCACCATGGCTTATCTAAAGAAGTCAGGGAAGTCTTCACGGAAGAGGTGTGCCTGAGCTGAGTCCTAGCTGAGGGGTAGGTACCGTATTTTTCCCTGTATAATGTGCACCCACATTTTTGGCCCAAACTTTCAGGGGGAAAAAATCTTTTGTTTTAATTTTTTAATTCAAATTTTTATTTGTTTATATTTAGATACTTGTTTCTTGTATCATAAATCATTTTAGCATTTATTTTATAACATATAGTACAAGAAATTTTATGTAACAAATAGTTATAAAACACAAGGTACAAGAAATTTTATGTACTGGTAACAAATTTATGATATTTACGCATCACAGAAGGCCAAGAAGTCTGTCGTAAGTTCAACAAAACCAATTAACATATTCCAGGGTATTATTTTGCCTACGAATATCGTTACTGATTTCTAGAATTACACTTTTAATTCATAAGCATAAATAAAAGAATTAAAAAACATTTACTGTATAAATATGAAATTAATACTACCCATGTATAATGCACATCCTTATTTTTTTCCTCACAAATTTGGGCAAAAAAAGTGTGCATTATATACGGCAAAATACGGTATTTTCTAGCAGGTAGGCTTGGTGAAGCGTTCCTGATAGAAAGAGCTTGAAAGCAGGAGAGACCTGGCTTGGTGGAAAGTGTAATAGCAGTGGAAGGCATGAGGCTGAGTCTGGAGCCAGGGAGAGGAGGACACATCTGGGCCATGAGGACCAAGCTGGAGACTTGGGTAGAGACTGTGCCTAAAGGTGAGTCCTCACCTGTGGGCAGCAGGGGGCTCCTAAGAGCATGTGCCAGTCAGGGTTCAATTAGAGAAACAGAACCAGTAGAAGATACACAAGATTGTATTAAGAGATTTATCTTACTATATCGTCTATTAAGAGATTTATTGCAAGGCAATGCATTTATTGCAGAGTAAGTCTGAAGTCTGCAGAGCAGGCCATTATAAAGGGCAGGCTGGGATTCTCAGGCACAGGATGAAGTTGCTGCCACAGCAGAATTTCTTTTTCACTGTGGAAGCCTGGGCTTTGCTCGTAAAGCCTCTCCGGCTTATCAAATCAGGCTCACCCAGATTATCTAGGTATAAAAGTGTCCTTTACTTAAAGTCAGCTGATTATGGACTGTAACCACATCTATAACAGACCTTCACGACAACACTTAAGAGGAGTGTTTGATTGCAGGACTGGAGACAGTGGACCAGCCAAGTTTACATGTGACACTGACCACCACAGAGGGGTTCTGGGGAGTCACTCAAACTACTGTTCCTGCACCTCAGGAAGACACAAAATAAGGAAGGGTGATTCTGGGATGGGCAGACATAAGTGCCAGCACTGGAATGGTATCACCAAGCCCGAGAACAGCCTCTCCAGGCAACTGGAAAGACGCAGTTTTAGAAGCGTAATGCATCTTGATTTCAAGCTCGACTCCTTACATTTTTGTTTTTAAGCTGTAAAATGAGGTAATACCTTAGAGGTATGTTGGGAGGTGAAGCTCCTAGAACATACTTGACAAGCGGCGGAGATTGTTCACTAAGATTTATTTGGCTCCAAGTAACAGGGACCTATGTGAGTTAAATTAAGTAGAAAAAGGAATTCATTGGAGGAATATTGCTGTGTCTCATGGAGTCCAAAAAATGTTGACAGCCAAGCCTCAGGAAAATTGGGAAGCAGGACAGCCCCATGGACCTCCATAGCAAGACTTTTTCTATCGTCTCAAGCCATTGACCAAACTCAGCACCCTGTAAGTGCCACGCTCTGTGCTTCTTAGCTCAAGTTCTTGAGAGAAAGAATCTCATTGGAAGGCTTGTGCCAGATGTTCCTCCGGGATCCAATCAGCTATGACCTGAGGGTGGTGTCATGGAGAACAAATATGGCTGTCAGGTCTTATCCAGTGGACAGAATGGACATCTCAGGAGAGGTCCGGTCTTCTGGCATTGTAGAAAGTTGCCACACCTCCTCTGTGGGATCTTTCCATTGCTCTCCATGCCCAGGGACCTCCCTGCCCTGACCTTGACCATCAGCTCCCCATCTTTTCTCCATCTGCCCAGCTGCAGACCTTATTCGTCACCTCTCTATCCGTATAGCCCAGGACAAATTATTTACCCTTTCTAAGCCTCAGTCTCCTCCTCTCTGAAATGGAGATGAAAATAATGCCTATCTTATAGAAGTGTGGTGAAGGTTAAATAATATACTACACTCAGCTCTCCGCTCTTAAAATTGCTTTCCTTGTTTTATTGTTATTAGTGTAGGAGTGGCGATGTTTCTCACTGCCTAGCTGGGCTTAAGAGAAAATAATAATAGCATAGGGCACTGCGAAGAGATGGGAGACAGCTTTCGAGCCAGCTATATCTGGATCGAAACCTCACCCCTGCCACTTAGTGTCTATGGGACACATTCCTCAACCTCGCTGAGCGTGTTTCCGCACTTGCCAAGTGAGAGTGGTAATGATGATTTTGCAGGATCCATATAGGTAAGGATCCAATGACATCCCATGGGTAGCGTGCTCAGCAAAATGCCTGGTATATAGAAAGTGCTCAATAAAAGGGACTTCTTATTATTATAACTTTAATTCTTCTTATTAAACCACTTATTTCGTCAAGCTCCTACATGCTTGACTCCCCATCTCTATCTTAAACAGTCTACCGATGTACTTGCTAAATCTGATGTCATTTATGTCTTGGGCGCCTTCAGTACTTGCTGATAATTATTAACAATTCTAGCTCATAGGCTTTCTCCCATCAGGAACGCTATAGTTAATATTTTCTGAGCTGGGCAGTACTGTCATTTGTTTCAAGGACTTCTGTAGTTTGGGAAGCAGCAGCGTGATTTTTGCATATGGCATTGGAGTGATCCATTCTTCACTGAGATCGGAGATAATTTGGAGCCCACACTTCCTCAATCACACATCCTCTTGTGAGCACACAGAGCTGAAACTGCACACTGGGCCAAGCCGGGCGTGTGATTTGGCACCCTGAAAGGATTGCAAGAAAATTATGCTCAAATAAGGAACCACTGTAAGTGCATTTCATTTTCATCTGCCATTTACAGAGAAAGGCCAGTGCCCGGCATCTAAATAACCTGATGCCTGTCTTTAAAATGCACTCACTCACTCCCTTTCCGGACTCACTCAATCAGAATAAAGGAGGGCAAAAAAATACCGTTGTATACAGCGGTGCCTGAACAATTTGCAGACCCTGTAATTCTCACATAACCCTGGCACTCTCCCCTGCGCTCCTGCAAGACATTTAATGGAACGATGTTGTGCTGACATCTCATATTGTAACGATATTGTTGCTCCACAGAAATATGCCACGGTGAATTTTCTAGTGAACAGTGAAGTGCCGTTAGAAGTGCTTCGAAATGATCTATTTCTGAGCTAACGAACAGCATACATTTAGGGATAAGAGTCAACATTTTGAATCATGTTTTTCTGCTTATTAATTTCTGACTCTTGACTCCAGCATTTTTGGATTTAGCTGAATTAGGTATGTTTTGCAGACGTCTTTCTACATTGGCACGTCTTGGTTCCCTTCCTGAAAGGCGGTATGGAGCGGTGGTTAAACTCAGACTTGGAGCTCTGATTCTCTGGGTTCTAATTCTATTTGCCTACTCTCTCCCCGTGCGACCTTGGGTGTGTTAATATTAATAATAGCCAGTGTATGGATTAACACATATACTGTACTTAGCCTGTACTAAACAGTATTTTAAGTACTTTATCTATATTGACTTTCTTAATCCTTAGATTTACAACACCAGGGGGTGGGTATTTTTCCTATTATTCCCATGTTAAAAGTAGAAAACCAAAGCATAGTGAGGTTGAATAACTTGCCCAAAGTCGAGATACAGTCACAACCACGCTGGCCTGTGGACCAGGAATCTGGCCTCTGGAATCCCTGTTCTTACCTGGAGTGCTCAGCTTAATCTCTCTGAGTGTCATCTTCCCCATCCATAAAGGGACAGTAACTCTACTACCTGCCTTTGGGGTTGTTATAATGATGAAATATTTGTGCAAATGCACATAAAGTGCACCGCGCGCTACCTGGACTACAGTATAACTAGTTGTTGGCTGTTCTGCGATTAACAACCGTTTTGTAGGGCCTGTGCCTTGCACATCTCCGGGGCGCTCCTGGGGACCTTGCCTTGTGGGTTCTAGATGACTGGCACCCCCTGGAGTTGTGCCCACATTAGCCTGTTGCCGACACCATTGCGGAGGGCTCCGAGCGGGCAGAGGCTGGAGAAAGGAAGGGCGGGAGGGAGGGCGGACTGCCAGGAATCCTCAGTAGCCCAGGGAAGAAACGGTCAGGCCTGACCAGGGCAGTGGCTATGGGAGACCACGAGGGGAACTAATTCAACAGAGGCATCATTATCAATGATTCAACTTTTTTGAAAGATCAGCCAGGCTGAGGGCCCTGTCAGTGGCCTCGGAAGAAAGCCAACCCTGGTCTGCATACAGGAGCCCCTGTGTATTTTGAGGGACCACGCAAAACGAAAACATGGGGCCCTGTTTCAAAAAGCATTAAGAATTTCAAGACAGCAACGACAGAGCCTTAAACCAAACACAGGGCATTTCTAAGCATGAGACCCTCCCTGTGCAGCTGCAGAGGTCACATGCCCAGGAAGCCTGCCCACCTCTGTGTCACTGTCCCACCCCGACCCCCAACCCCACCGACTAGAGATGGGCCAGCAGTGACTCCCAGGCCTCCAACCTCATGAGCTCATCTGCTGGGTTAGCCTCCGAGTTCTCCCTCCAGGAGCACAGCGTAAAGATAAATCTGTGGCAGGTGGGAAAAGATGGTTTGGACTCTGACAAGAGTGGAGCACAGAAGAAAAACTTCTAGCCCAAATGCATTGTGATTAATCCCAGGGTGCTAAGGGGCCCTCCAAGGAAGGCAGGATGGGTAAATTGAATTCTTGGGGTGGCAGCTCATAGAACCTTCAGGAATGGTTCCTGTCCAAGAAGACGGATGCAGCACAAATGCCTGTAATGTTTTCTATTCCCTACATCAGGCAACGGTTAGAGTGATGAGGCATGAGTCGCAGTCACCTGTCTGTGCGAATAAAAGATGCACAGTGAATGTCAAGAGTGCCAGGCACAGACGGGCCCCTGTTAAATCATGCAGGGGCCCGGCCACGCTGAGCCTGCTGCTGTCGACGCTTACCTGCCAAGCCAGAGATGGCTTTGCCTCTGCAACTGCGTCATCTTTAAGATACTTGAGCACAGGGACAGGACAAGCCCAAGAAGGGTGGCGCTGTGATCTCAGGTGTGTGGATACCTCTGCCCAGCAGGCCCTGTGCCTGAGATGCCACCATCAGAGTCCCCTGAGTTAAGCTTTCCTGCAGAGAATATATTCACAAATGCCATCATCTCACCTACGAGGGTTACCGTTAACTTCTCGAAGTGCCTTCACGGAAACACTCAACTAGGTTACCTGGCTCTTTCCTAGCAGAGTCCTGAAGAAATGGGACACTGGACAGGTTAGCTTTGACATGGAGGTGAGGGTCTTGCATGTCAGGGGCATTCATTCATTTGTTGGTTTGTTCATTCTCTCGTCTCATATTCACTGAGTATCTTTGGGGGGCATGCTCATCAAAGCTGAGGGCCTTCAGGACAGAATCGTGCTGGGAATCGGGTGGATGTGGTGATAGGGAGGGCTCCCCAAAGCAAACCTTGCCGGCCTCACTCTTTATAACCAGAACCACCCCCGAGGCGGGGAAGGACATACCTGATGGAGTCATTCCCTGGTGAGGACCTGAAGCAGACCAAATCCACCCCATCC
Organism: Rhinolophus ferrumequinum; assembly: GCF_004115265.2. NCBI lineage: Eukaryota > Metazoa > Chordata > Mammalia > Chiroptera > Rhinolophidae > Rhinolophus > Rhinolophus ferrumequinum. Next base: position 9,836,942 of record NC_046292.1, read on the forward strand.
CTGTCAGCTGCTATGAAGGTTCTACCCCTTTCCAGACCTACCTTCCTCCATGGCCCGACAGACACCCTCCTCTGCAGGCAAATGGAAGCACTTTGTATTTTCCAGCCCCAGTCCTTCAAAGCCCGTGTCAAATACTGCCTTCTCCACGTCTCATTCCCTGGTCCCTGGACCGAATGGGACTTCACCCTCCTTGGAACTAAACCTCGGGAGCCTCTCTCACTGCCCGTGGCACGTTCTCCTTCCAGCCACATTATTTTTTTTCTTGTCTTATTTCTCATTCTTTCTCTGAGGGCTAGGGCCCTGGTCTCTTCATCTTTCTTTAGTCCCTAAAGCCTCAACAGTGTCTGGTGCACAGTAAATATGTTTGTTTCACACAAGTTTATCCCCTGGCTGAAATATGCTTCAGGAAGCTAACTGCAGATGCCTCCTGAACACCATTTTTCAGTGGGATTTTTAAAATTTGTCTCCGTTGTTTGTGGAATATGTTCTCCTATACCCAAATCATCACATCCTTGAATTTCCCGACCCAGGGTGGGACATGGAATAAAGGGGCTTTTCCCTCTTTTTTATTTATTTACTGTGATGTAATTGCCATAAACGTTGCCATTTTAATGTGTACGATTCGGTGGGTTTTAGTACCTTCACAAGGTTGTGCAACCATCGCCGCTATCTGATTCTAGAACATTTACAGCACCCTAAAAAGTGAAGGGCCCATTGTTAATTTTTAGTAAGTGACAGTTCTTTTGTTTGGAAATCACTGATGTCATTGTCCGAATCTCTGCAGCTGGCAACTTGGCCTTCCCGACCAGGTTTCCCAGAGCCAGAAGGACCGTGGCTTCCTGGGGGAGGGCAGGCCTGCACTTCATCAGTCTTCCTCCCTCAGCTTCCAAGTCTCATCCTGCTCCATTTCCTCTCTCGCTCACACTGTGCTCCACAGAGAACCCCGCCCTTGAAACGGCCTTGAGAGGCATCTAAATCATGAAAAGCGATCTCTCTTTGAACTCTGTCCCGTCACCGTTAATCTGTTTGGACAGCCTTTCTCCTGGCGCCGTTTGTTAAGATTTCATTACCCGGTGACCAGGGCTTGCATGCCGGCCCTTAACTGGCATCGTGGAGAACGAGTGGGTTCTTCCTGCCGCCGGGGAAGCCCAGGTCAGTGGTGTCGGTGGGGGCCATGCTGGGCAGCTTTCACAGGTGACACGCCCGCCTCGGAAACCACCCAGCTTGCTCCCCTTTCTGTCACGAAATGTCCCTCCGGGCCTCATCCTCAGACGACTCTTTCCCAACTTGGCTGTTAGCTTGTTAGTGCCAGCATAGTAGCACCCCTCATCCGCTCGATTGGGCTGAGCAGCCGACAGGCTGTGCCTTCCAGCATCGCGTGATTTTCCGAACCCCAAGTCTCAGGACCTGTACGAGGAATGTCACACTGTTCACTGGCCATGCCTGCCAACCCCCTGCCATCTCCTTCCACTTGCCCGCAAAGCACCCAATAATACTGCAGTGGCAATAGTCCAGGACTCCACGGTGGACGCGAGCAAGGGCTCCATCCCCAGGAGAAGGCAAAAGCAGGAGGTGGTTAGGCAGCGGGGCAAACGTCTGGGACATTCGAGGACTGATCCATCCTGTCACCAGAGAGCAGTTCCTGGGCCTCCTGGGCACGGTGGCCTGATGTGCGGGCAGAAGGAACTCACCACCAGCCTTTAATCACCACTCACATACATAGCGTGGTCTCCAGTGCACGTTTGATCCCCGTGGCAGTGGCTGCGAGATTATTGTGGCTGTGTGATCGCCCCGCGTGGGGGTGGGTTTGCCTTTCCAGAGGAGCAGCCGCGACCTCTGTCAGTGCTATGGGGACTTTGGTTGTCACTATACTTTCAAAAGCCTGCCCTGGCCCCCTTTCATGTTACTTCTGACTCTCATCTTCAAATACTCTTCCTCACCCCCGCCCACCCCCAAAGCACACATTGCCTTTGGCTGTCAGATTTAGGACATGAATCAGAATTGGTACCTGGTTGAAAAGATAGATGGCCAGGCATTCATTCATTCATTCATTCATTCATTCATTCATTCAGTGGTTATTGTGCACCTGTGTGTGTCAGATACTATGCTGGGTATTAAGGAAACAAAAATGCATGAGACACCATCGCTGCCCCCAGAGACTCACAGCTCAGCAGACAGGCAGACAAGTATATCAGTGACCATCAGGGTGGAGGAGTTCTGTGGCCCCAGGGACCCCAGAGTGCCTCTTACCTCAATCTGGGAGTTAGGGTGTCTCCAGAAAGAGAGGAATCTTGACTAGCATCATGAAGAATTAGCAGGTGCAGAAAATGGGAGGGAGTGTTCCAAGCACAGGAAACAGCATGTACAAAGGCATGGAGGCAGAGGGAGTGGTGGCCTTAGAGGACATTTTCATGGGACACGGTGGTTGCAGCTGCGCTGTGAAAGCGGCACAGGGAACAAAGGGTCAAGCCAGCCAGGTGTGCGTGCTGCTTCAGGCACCGGAGCTAGTGATGGCCTCCTGCAGGAGGCTGAGGGGGACGAACGCCCTCTGCAGTGATGTGGCGGGCCCGAAGCTGGAGGCAGAGACCTCCAGGAGGCCACAGCCATGGTCCCAGCCAGAAATGACGAGGGCAGCACGTCGGGCCTCACGGTGGCATCGTTGGGGGTAGCCTGGCTTTGTTGGACAGAGTGGGTAGAGATGTGAAGGGGCCCAGGTGCCCACAGCATTTTCCCAGTTTCCTTTGAGGACGGTTAGACCACACTCGGAGGATTGCTTAGTGCTCTGTGGCTAAGTTCTGCATCTTCCTGTCCCATGCGAACTAGTGGTTCAGGGTTCGGCATCTCCAGCTAGACCAGCTGGCTTCAAACCCCAGCTCTGCCACCTAGTAGCTGTGTGACCTCGAACAAATGAGTTAGCCTCTCTGTGTATCTGTTTACACAGCTGTAACATGGGGACGAGGATAGTGTGAGTGTCTCGTCATAGGGTGTTTAGGATTACATGAGTGTGTCTGTGTGTATACATGTATATGTCTACAGTGCATGACACGCAGTAACTTCTCAATAAATATGTGCTCCTATTCTTCCTGCTGGTGCTTTCCTTACCCTCCATAAGGGACCCCCGGGCAGCCCCGAAGAGTGCCCTCTGGGTGGTCCTTCTTCAACAAACAAGACTTCCTGTCACAGGCCACCCCCGCCCCTGTCAGTGCCCTGGAAACGTATGCAGCCTGCAGCCTCCACCTGAGGAAATGAAAAGCTGGATTGATTTCTTTGGTGTAATCAAAAGTAATACCACGGGGCGTGACCTTTTGTTCACCGGCCGTTACACAAGCGGCATTTACCTTGAGCCTCTGCTTCCTCTGGTCTCCTCTCCCAGCTCCTAAAGGCACAGGCTGATGGGAGGTGGCTCCCCCGGCACTGTCTCCAGGGTTTTCTAGGTGCCCTCTTGTGATAGTGGCCTGCAGGGGTCAGCAAGGGGATCGCCTGCTTCTTGGAAAACCCACTGGGGATTTCTGGCTTTATTCGAAACCAGACACAGTTCGGGACCGAAAGAGATGTGGCAATCCTTAAAATTCCCCATGGCATCCAAAATTAAATCCCAGTGAACCGCTATCCCTAGAGGGGCTGCTCCCAGAAATCACCCACCGTCACCTACAAACTGTCAAAAGACAGCAGACGTCTGGATTGGAGCACTGCCGTTCCAGGGCTGTGGGCCTTTACCCCCATGAGCCTCAGTTGCCTCTTCTGCCAAATGGGTGCAGCCAGTGGCATGCTGCTAAGTGGTTAACAGCCGGCTTTCCGGGGACACGGGAAGGGAGGCTGGGTGTGGGGTTCAGCAACTGCTGTGGTGTAAATACTTAAGCTACTCCCCTGAGGTGCCTGGTGACAGAGCTGGGAAGAGACGCTCCTAGTCAGCTCTGCGGAGCAGGGACAGCCAGCTCCGACGCACTGCCTCTCAGGCCGTAAGGATTGGAGAGGCAGTACATGCAAGCACGTGTTACACTGTGAGGGGGTGTGCAAGCGGACTGCCTGGAGAGCATGAGCCCAGGGTCTTACGGCAGACTGCGGGTCGGCATACTCGTAAGCCAGCTGCACTCTTTCCTAGCATATACAGGAGGTGCTCACCTGCCACTTGGAGATTGGTTCCAAAGCGTTTTATGTTGCTTGAGTTACAGGTTTGCTTTCCTCTGCCCAGGTAAGTTTATTTTCAAATTCAGGCTTCATGGCGCCCTCAGAGTGCTTGGTCTCTACCACCCATCCGAAATGTAACCTAAATCTGCCCAACTTCTCTCCTTCCTGCTGCCCTGTGGGATCTGGTTTCTTTCTATTCCTGTGCCCTCACCTCTTACCGCACACCCCCGTGCTCCTTCGGTGCCAGCCTCTGGCCTCCTTGCTATTCCTGTGACGTGTCAAGCATTCTCCTTTCCCAGGGCCTTGGCACATGCTGTTTGCACCTCTCCTGGTTCCCCCATCACTCAGGTATCTGCTCAGATGTCACCTTTTAGAAAGCCTCATCTGAAATAGGAAACTCTCACTGGCACAGCCATTCTTCATCCCCACAACTGTTTTGTTTCTCTCTGCCTATATTGTATAAGTTTGCTTATTTATTACCTGTCATCCCACACCCCACTAGTGGTGAGCTCCTCCTGGGAGGAAATCTTTCCCCTTCTGTGCTGGCCACACTTATCCTCTTCCCATCTGCACTTTGTCTCTCTAATCAGAAATGCCACATCGGCTACTTTCCAGCCTCTGTTCCCTGCTCTGGCCCCGTCTGTGCCCTAGAGCTTTGCAATCTCAGGAACAAGCCCCTGGGTATCCTGCTTGCATGTAAGCACCAAATGCCTCAATCCAGACTTGTGCGCGGGCCTCTCAGGCACGGCTTCCTGCCTCCACTGTCTGGGCTTTTCCCCAGCCAGAACTCGGCTGCTGCTCTTCAAACTCAAGCCCCACACCTTAGTGAGGCGACGTGTTCCTGTCCTGGATCCAGACCAGCCCATGACAACCACAGCTCCACCTGCACACCCAGACGGGAGCTCCGTGAATGTGGAGACCTTGTGCTACCCAGCTCTGATCTTCATCCCTAGAACAGAGCCTGGCATCGTAGGTGTGTGACGATGACTGGGGGAGCGGACAATTCTTCTGACAGCCCGGAATCCGCTGGAGAGCTCTGGGGTGCGTTTCTGTTGCAAAAGGGCACAGAAGAGCTCCGTTCGGCTTGGCTCTACATGTCATCATATTTTGGAAGCTACCTGTCCCATCGTTAGCAAGTATGGCAGCAAGAAAGTCTCTCCATTGAACTGTCTTTCGCATCCCGTTAACAGCCCTGACCCACTATCCCCCGAAGGAAGGGGTGAGCTTAAGAAAGAAACACTCTTTACAGAAGAAGAGAGGCTGGAACAGATGGCATGACCTGCCCCTCTCCCTGCAGTCACGTCTGCTGCAAAGAGAAACAGGACTTAGGTCAGCTCAGTGATGAAAGCAGCTCCTGGCTCTACCATGTGCAGAAAATGGTAAAGATGGCATTCTGGATTTAAAATTAAGCTACGTGGATGAATCATTTGGCGGCCACTTGGATAATACACGTGAAGGTAGAAAGGCAGAAGGGGTGCCATTTTTAATTTATGTTTTGTCCAAGAAGACCTAACAGAAGAACAATGCAGTGCGATCCTAGAACCCACTCTGGGAGGCGGGAGTCCACAAGAAGGGTTCGGTGTGGGAGGATTGGAGAGAATGTTGGAACCAAGAGTATTAACAGTCTGAATGAAGACGGAGTGTGGAGTTTACAACACGTCAGACCAAGAAAAATGGGTACCAGGCCCTTCACCTAAGCCTTGTCTATTTTGTTCTGCAATAGAGGTTCTTTCGATAGCTTCATGACAGAGTGTTGGCCCTGGTGTCAGAAAGGTCTCGGTTGAAATTCTGGCTCCACCTCTGATTAGTTATCAGACTCCAGGCAAGTTACCTGTCCAAGCCTCCATTTCCTCATCTGCAAAATGGTCATCCTCATATGCCTCCTTCACTGAGCTGTTGTGAGGATCCAAGAAAATAATCCTAGTTCAGTTCTGAAGTTCTAAATGCAAAAGATGCTATTTATTTATTTATCAAATACTCCTACCGCTAATACGGTGTCCACGTGTGCCAGAGACTCTTCCGGGTACTGGGCAGGCACTACTTTAATTACTGTTCATTGTGCACCAGGAAGGAGGGACTGTTATTTCCCCGCTTCACAGATGGGGAAACTGAGGCACAGAGAGATAAGAAAGTCATCTGAGTCATACAGCTTGGGAGTGCCGGGAGCAGGATTCAAACCCATGAGGGCAGCCTCTGTCAGTGCTCCGCTCTGCTGCCCGTCACCTGCTCCATGCTTGGCCCTGTGGTCAGGTACCAAAGCTAACGGAAAAGGAGTAGCAAACCTCATGCTATCTTTCCATGGCTTTCACTCTTAGCAGTGAGCTCACTGTCTCATGAAACCCTTTGCTTATAATTAAGGAATGCAGCCTCCAAGCAACTTTTGAAAGTCCGTCAGCAAACCTCCTTCTCTCCCTGCAACAATCGAATAATCAGATAATAATCTAGTAAAAGAAAGATGGACTTTCCTTTCTTTTTCAGGGTTAGATGAACAGAGATGCCGGAAGAAATGAAGTACTCGTTATTTAAAACCTCTGACGTTGAAGGGGGTTGCCTGTCACTGCAACATAGCCTATCCTATACCTATCCTATAGCCCACTACCCTCTCTTAGTTCTACTTTCTGCCTAAGTCATACAACATGTGTTCAGAAGAGATCGCAGGGAACACTGGTTGGGTTGAGATGAACCTTCTCAGCTAAATTGCTTGAGGGCTACAGAAGCTGACATGGTTATTTTATGCTCTTCTGCCCAAAAAAAAAGGCTTCATTTTGAGACACCTGTGGGAATGGCTGTTTTGCTTTCATGTTAGCCAATCTTTAAAGCTATTATTAGCTAGGATAAATTATTCAAAGGGGAGTAACACTCGAAGCCTCTTTAGAATATTGACATGGCCCAGAAGTGAATGAATGGAACAGTGCCTCCAGGTCCAAGGCTAACTTCCGTTGAATTTTTAGAGGACCCAGTCGAGTTGTTGAACTGATCAGAAATGGGCCTGGCCACGTCTGCAAAGGAATGTTATCATCTCGCAGACCATTAACTGAATCAGATCGAGTAGATGTTGCACGTGACAGTGGAGCTCAGGATATAATTAACAAGCGGATTTGACTTTCATACAGAAGCCCCTTAAAACCGTATTTTTTTTTAAAGTAGGCCTTAACTAAATAAAAAAAAATAATGTACAATTTAGTTTCATTTCTGGAATCTTACACGATATTTTACAGGAAGCCTTAGAGACCCTGATCAGAGTTCCTTTCCCTTTCTTCATGTTCATATCTTCATGCAACTAATAAAACAGTGTTGGATAATAGATGTCCCCATGGGCCATATTGAAGTTATAAGTATCTGACATGTTTCTTCTACTGAATTATGGAGACATTGTCAGAATAGTTATGTACCCAGAGAGCTAGTGCTGTGGGAACTCAAGCTGGGCTATGAATAGCTTCTAAAAGACTTCTGTGTGAGTGTGTGTGTGTGTGTGTGTGTGTGTGTGTGTGTGTGTGTGTGGAGAGTGCGATGGCAGTTCCATGAGCCAGATGGGAAGACAGCAGGGATTTAGAGTGGCCGAAGCCCCAACCCAGAAACACCCAAGACTGACCCACTGTGACAGATCTCAAAGTTTTCATGATCTCAAAACCAAGAACCACAGATGAATGGCTCAGCAGTTCCAGTCCTAGGTGTATATTCAAGAGAAGTGCAAACATGTCCACACGAGCACTTGTACGTGAATGCTCATCACTCAGAGTCTCCAAAAGTGCAAACGACCAAACGTCCATCAGCTGATGACTGGATCAACGGCATGTGGTACGTCCACACAATGGAATACTGTTCCTGCACGTGGGTGAACCTTGAGGACATCATGCTCAGCGAGAGAAGCCAGTCACAAAAGACTCCATGTTGTATGATGTCAGTCAGATGAGATGTCCAGAACGGGCTAATTAATCCATTGAGACAGAAAACAGTGGTTGCCAGGGGCTGGGGAGAGGGGAATAGGGAGGGACTGCTGATGGGTAAGGATTTCCTTTGGAGTAAAGAAAAGACTCTGGAATTAGCTAGTGGTGATGGTTGCGCTGCCTTGTGAATATACTAAAAACCACTGAATTGTATACTTTTAAAAGGTGAATTTTATGGTATATGAATCATGTCTCAAACAAACAAACAAAAAAGAGGACCCCAAGGCAAGCACTATGGTGATAAGATGAATCATTCTAACCATTGCAGCAAGCAGAGCCGAGCGGTGGTTCCAGAACTTCTTGATGGCCGGTCCACTGAGGCTGAACAGAGCAATCTCAGGGTGTTTTCACACCCCTGTGGTTCTCTTTCCATAACACCGCAACCATCTCCTTGGGGAGCGTTTTGTTCTTCTGAGTTCAGGGAGCCAAGACCAGGAGCAAGTTCATGGTTGGGACAGATGCTACCTGTCAGTGTTACAAGGAGCCATGACATAAACAGGTGCGAGTGAAGGTGCAGGTGACTTCATCCATCCATAGCTCGTAAGTTATCTGGGTCCCTTGGCCGGAGGACGTTCTGGGCCCTCCTAGAAGGGAAAGAGAAGGGGTGGATTTAGGATGGGCCATCCTCTGTAAAACCTCTACTTTCCAAGAGCAGGAAGATGGGCCTTTCTCGATGGTGGCCGTTTATCACGTCCTGGGCTTCACGGGGAAGGCTGTGACAGCCTGCTCTGTCTGTCACACATCACTGATGTAGTCATCGACACCGGCTTTCTGCGGAGTCTCTCTTAAACCCCTCTTTCACTGCACTAAAGGCAGCTGTCCTCTGCACCCTTCCAGAACCTCCCTCTGTCATACCCTCATTTCTCTCCATGCAGTAGTTCTCAACTGGGCACACTTTTGCCCCCGAGGGGACACTGGGCAGTATCTGGAGACATACTCGGTTAACTGGTGTGTGCAGGTGGGGGTGCTGCTGCCAGGTCGTGGGTACAGACCAGGGATGCTGTTGAACATCCACATTGCCCAGGACAGTGCCCGCACCGGAGGAGTACCTGGCCCCAAATCTCAGCGCCGAGCCTCGTAAGCATCTCCTTTCGTCTCCTCGCATCACCACTGACAATTCGACCCTCTGAGTTTCCAGGGAAGATTTCTTCATAAGCGCTGATCCTGCTTCGCCAGCTGGCTTCCTGTCACGGGTAATAAAAGCATTAATAAGGCAGGGGGCCTGGCACCCAGTAAGCACCAGTAATGGTGCCCGTGACTCTTCGCACCATTCTCTCTGGAGGGCAGGGTTCTCATTGGCGCTGAGAAGTAACCCAGGAGTAAACACCATTGGCCCTGTCCCCAGCCCCCATGGGGACCCAGGAAAGCCACCTGACCTCTAGAGGCCTGGTTCTCTCCTCAATAACATGGAAACATTGACCCATCTTCCCTCCCCCCGTCCCCCAGTGTGATCATGAAGACAGAATTAGATACGCAAAAGTGAGTCACAAGAAAAGTGAGGTATTTGTTATTCTACCTGACACTGTCATGGCTACCACGGACTGGGGGCTAATTATACAGCAAGCGCTGTGCTGAAGCCCTCCCACCCCTCCTTCATCTGCACAATGTCCCGAGGAGGAAAGTTTTGTTGTCCCCATTTTACAGATGAGGAAACTGAGGCTCAGAGAAGTGAATGAAGCAAGTGGCCCTAGGTCTCCTAGCTAGGAATTAGCAGAGGGAGGATTCAAACTCACTGGTTCCTCATCCCTGTCCCCTGCTGTCCATGACTGATGAGCCCTCCCACCATCTGGCCGGTGCCAGACCCGACTATCCCTCCAGTCTCCGTGTGCTCAGCGCCGACACTCAGGATCAGAAAGTCCTGCATCAAAGGCTCCTGCCAGCAGGACCTGGGAGCCAGGTGCTGAAGCTGCCACCCTCCTTCTGGTCCCTAGTGTCACAAGCCTGGCAGAGCTGGGAGGGTCCCATGGTGGTGTGCCCTCTGCACAGGGGCACAAGCTAACCCCAGGTGCCTGTGGCTCTGGCTGTGCTCCATGAATGATGCCCCGGCTGAGTCTGTGCCTCTGAAATTAGGCAGAGCCCTGAGTGGGCCCCATAAATCCAGCTCCATGTAGGGAGAGTCGCCCTAGTGCGTTATGACTGCACCTCCCGAGTGCTGCTCTCACTGGGCCTGGAGAGGGGGTGCCGAGCCTTACTTTACTGCCCCCTGCTCCTGGGCCATTAGGCACGGCCAGCAGGCAGAGCCTTGGTGGCCTTTCTTCTGTGGCCTGGTCCAGTGCCAGGATGTATGGAGCCTCAAGGCAGATCCATGTTATCAGAACCCACTTGCACCCCAGAACCGAGCAATATAAGCACCCCGCTCCCCCGACTCAGTCTTGGTTCTTTATCCTCTCTCCAACCTCTTTCCTGTCTCCCGTCCCGTCCCTGGGCCTGCCAGCTCCTCACCTAGTGATATTGGTCTCTGAGTCCAGCTCCGGGGCTCACAGGTGGTTTGGCTGGAACCTTCGATGTCATCTCTGGACTTGGTCTGTGCCATCCCCCTCTGCCCTGGGCTCAGAGCAGCTCCAGTGATCAGGCAGGATCTTTGCAAGGAAGGCAGACCAGTCCTGGAAAAAATGTAAGCAACGGGGCACTCGATTAGGAGGATGAGTCAGAGCTCTCCAAATCAGCTCGTCAAAGCTGATGAGCAAGGTGGGGAAGGGTCAGGACTCAGGGCGGCCCAGAATTCGGGTGACCAAAACCCATGGACCATCTTGTCAAGGTCTGCTGCTGGGGTGAATGAACTCTGGGCCCTTAAAGGCTTCATGTCTCCCCACCAACTTCAATGCCAGGGACAGAGGGTCCGTTGGCCTAACTCAGGCCCAGGGGGTCAGTCAGCCTGAATCATATAAACTGAGAGTGCAGGGGAGGTCCCCCACACAAAATCTGGGTGCCATCCTCAGAATGGGGTAATGGAAGCAAAAACAACAGATGTTAACTCTCCACACCTATTTATCATGCCTTGATCCCCCAGGTCCCCAATTCTCAGCTTTACAAAGGAAAAGGAGACCTCTTTCCCTCCATTTCCTTGGTGGGAGGAGGAACATATCAGGTTCTTTGTCCCAACCTTTTAAAACTGCACAGACCTAGGAAAATTGCCATCAGCACAGAGCCTGCAGAAGGAAGCAGGAGCTCTGAGCAGTAAATAAGGGCACATACTTGGGTCACAGCCAGACTTGGAATCAGGTACCAGCTCAGCCATTTTGTACTGCTGTGACTTTGGGCGAGCCATTTAACCTTTCTGAATCTTGGACTTCTCTTCAGTAGAATGGAGAGAAAAATCATACCTATCCTGCAAGGTCATTGTGAAGGTTGAAGAGGTATTAGTCGGGGTACAGCTAAGATGCTGTAACAAGTCCTGAAAGGCAGTATACAAATTACAAAATATGTTTTTCTCTTTGGTGGAAATCTAAGGTAGGGTGGTCCAGGGTAGCTATGCCCCATGAAGTTGTCCAGGGACCCAGGTTCCTTCTATCTTGCTGCTGTGTCACACATTAGAATCTTGTCCCTTGGGTGAAAATGACTCTCCATCCCCTTTTCAGCCCACAGGAGAGGGAAAGGGAAAGTGAAAGCGGATTCTTTAAACATGCGATCTATAAGTTTATGACCCTCTATTGGTCACTTCCCATTGACCACGACATGGCCGAACTTCGCTGCAAAGGAAGCTGGAAAATGGAGTCTCTGGGCTCCTGTGTGCTAGATTAGTGGATGTTAGGGGACAGAGGCAGGGGATGGGGGGAGCATTCCACAACTGCACATGGAGGGAAAATGGATATTGGGAGACAGCCATATTTGCCACTAGAAAGAGAACGCAATTAAAGAACAAATAGCATAGCCTTAAGGCATACTAAGGACCCGATGAATGGTAGCTATCATTTTTAGAAGAATCATTCTTAGGAGGAGCTGGCAAACTATCTCTCATCTCAGTATTCCAGTTCTGGAAGCAAGACCAAAACACAGATGGAAGGTCACAACCTCTGATGTTCTTTCTTCCAAAGCTACTCCTCCGACAGGGCCTGGACAGCAGGAAGAACTCCCACGGGCCACGGGACCCATAGGGGAAAGTCCATAGCCCCTCAGTGGCATGGCGACACATCTTCCATGGACTCCAGACACCACTGCTCCTTTTGTCTCAGCATCTGACACCAATGTCTTTTGGTCACGTCATCACCTAGGGGTAGCTAGGCATGACTGGCACCCTATGGGAGGGGGTCTTGGCTACGAGCTTGGCATTTCAGCAGATGCCCTGCCATGTTCTTTTTTGTTGACATCTAATTATATTTCATTTTTATCAGCTGTCAGGCCCGCTTCCTGACAGGATGCTGAATTATGCTTGACGCCAGTCATCTCCTGTGGACACCTTCTCATTTGGGCCTTCGCAGCTGGATGGCCCTGGGAGGCTGGTTGGCAGGAAAGATGCTGGGAGTCAGTGAGCACGCTTTCAGGGGCCACCTTTTGTTTTCTTCATTGTCGTCAGTACCGATTCAAAACCACATGAGGCCTGTTGACAGTGCTATTAGTAAGGAATTTGGACATATTTATTTGTTGATCTACACAAAATCGAACACACACACCCATCCTAACCTCTACTGTCTCTGTCTAATCTTAAGCTGTTATTGGGGAATAGCCTGAGAGGGGCCAAGTTTTGAAGCCATAACAGCAAATACTTCCATGGTATGTATTACATAATGTGCCAGCTACAGTTCTGTGTGTTTTATATGTCCAGGTTTCCCTCCCTATCTGAATCGACTCTGTTTCTGAGTTCCTGATAACAAGCAGGAAGGGTTTGAATACAGGGAATGTTTAATCCTCATAACAACCATATAAGGTGGGTCCTATTATTATCCCCCTTTTATGGGTGAAGAAACGTATGCATATTGAATTATATGGCATGCTTCAGGCCACAAGGCTAGCACATGGCAAAGCTGAGTTTGAACCCAGGTAGTCTAATTTAGCAGTTATACCCATAGCCACCATGCAGATGGGTGTATAGAATACGAACTCATCTAGTATTTCACCATTGGCCTTGCAGGCCTAGCTCTCCTGCAGAAGCCGGAAAGCTGGGAATTGGTGTCAGGACTCCCTTGCAGCTAGAGTTCTGCCTATGATTCAGATTTGGCCAAGGAGATGAGTTCACATCAGGTTTGGAAAGTAGGTGTAAAGCAGAGGCCCACTCCTATTGTTTTTATACTTCTGCTGGGAAGCATGTCCCCAAGGCACTTGCTTTCTCTGAGGTCGCTTCAACAGTGGTCCCTAAGCAGTGTGGAGCCTGTGAAGTGGGCCCAGCAGATCCATTTTGCTGGTGCTGGTCCTGGCAGGCACAGTGTGGTTTCAGGAGACACACCAGGAGGGGCAGCTTCCTGATTGTGCCCAAGGAGGATAGGTTCTGGAGCTGCCAGCATCTATCTGGTTCATGGAAGAGGCAGCAGATCCCTTGGTGGCCCAGTTCAGCAGTGTGCCTTTTCATTCCTGATAGCTCTATTTCTTCAGCTCTTTCTACAATTCTATAACCCATTTACTATCCTATAAAAAAATACCTTCCTGCTTAAAGTAGCCAGGATAGAGTCTATTCCCTGAACGGACCCTGGGTATACAATGCTAGACCAAAATATCATTTTCATTCTTGATAAAGCTTATAGTGGAGAATGTGTCCTATATCAGAAGGTAAACGGGGCCCCCTAATTAGGCCTACGTCCCCATCCAGACACAGGTAGCACTGGCCTGGAGCAGGGCCCACTCCCCCAGGAGCACAGGCTACCCTTCAGCTCTTGAGTTTGTGGAGGAGCAGAGCAGAGTGTAAACCTCCTGTGGGCAGCTCACCCCCACGAGGAAGGAGAGAGGAGGGGCTGGCTATGGGTGCCCAGTCCTTTATTCTGCACTTATTAGGCAGATAAACCAGTCCTACATGGCGTGGGGGTGGAGAACATGAACAACGAAGGAGGAGATTATGGAGGAAATTGGCTCAAAGTGCAATTTTCCAATGTTGTGATTCTATGAGTCTGTGAAAGGAGATCATGAGCGTTAAGTTACTGTGCAAAAGCAGAGATGGTGTGTGTCGTAGATCATATGACTCTGGTGTGATTAAATAGAGTAGTTGTGTACTTTGTGGAACCCTCAGGGTAGAGGACATCATTCCAGATTGAAGAGGTTTCTAAATAACTGGTGTTTTGTCCATTTTAGAGATGATGCCTTTCAAAATGTTCACTTCTGGGGATGGACATCTTTCTGAGAGGTATTATTACAAAAAGAAACCATATTATTTAGGATGCTTTGGGCCACTGGTAACAGAATACCCAACTAATAGAGGCTTAAACAATACATGCATTTTATTTCTTATATAACAAAAAAATCTTAAGTTTTCAGAACTGGTTTAGGGCTCAACAATGTCATTGAAGATAAGGATTCTTTCTGTGTTTTTTTTCTCTCCATCCTCAGCATGTTGGGAAAACTTCCCTCATGATCACAAAATGACTGCCACAGTTCCAAGCATCACATCCTTCGTCACAAGGCCGTTTCCCAAACAGGAAGAAAGGAGTTGTGGTTGAAAGCAAGCAAACAAACAAGCCAAGCAAATTTTCTAGTCACATGGCTGTCTGCTTTATCGAAGGAAAATGTTTCCAGAAACTCCCAAGCGGACTTGCCCTTACATCTTATTGGCTAGAACAGGATCACATGCCCATTCCTAGACCAATCACTGGCAAAGAGGCAGGGGATGGCCGTGGCTGATTTCAGCCAATCACAGGGCTGAGCACATTATCTCTCAAATAAAATCAGAGTCCTGGTGGCATGGAATAAGGGGAGTGGGTTTTGGTGGGGAGGCAGTAACAGTGCAACCTGGCCTTGGTTTTTCAGTTCTGTGCTGTGTAATGCAGAGGTACCTGGAGAGTCCAAATGGCCCCAGACCACCATGCTTTCCAAATTCTTCTCTGTCCCTTGGTGACATTGCTCTTCCTTCTTCACTGTCAGTCTGCCAGCTGTCACTCTCTGCTATACCTGTGTGCCTGTAAGAGGCCGCATCACTCCATGCTTCTGATTGTTTCCTTTAACCGTATATAAGTTTTGGACCATGCCAATGCCTGTCGTTGGATTCCAGGGACACTGGTCTAGACGTATTCCTGAATCCATTTGCCCCAAAGCTGGCTAAAGCCAGCCCCAGATTCCTATTGTGTTTGATTTAAAATAAACAAATAAATAAAAATCTGCAGTTATGTAGTTAGCAGAATAAGCTTTATTGGGATAACCTACGCCGGGGGTGGGTGGGACGTAAAGCCAGCCTCCACAGAGCACACTGTGTGCCTGCACACCATGGCGAGGGCAGGGACTGGGTGGCTGGCTCTCTGATGTCACCCATGACAGGCCATGATGACGGTGGGTCTATTATTTAGCCAGGTTCCTTGCACTGAGGCGGGGTGCATAGTCATCAGCTCTGTTAAGTGTCAAGAAAAACATAACACAGCATAATAGACTAGATCAGGTTTGCTTCACCTCAGCACTATTGACATTTGGGGCCAGATAATTTTTTGAGTTTTTTTGCAGTGGGGTGGGGGTTGCTGTGCACGTAGGATATTTATCGGTATCCCTGGCTTCTACCCACTAGATGCCAGTAGCCACCTGCCGTCTATAATGTCACTAGACATTGCCAAATATTGCCTGGGGAGTGGGTGCAGAATCACTCCCAGTTGAGAACCACTGGGCTGGAGAATCATGGGCTGGGGGGCTGAAGTACTTTATCGGGCATCGCCTCCCCCCGTGGCCCTTGCTAAGATAGCAGCCCCATGTCTGGTCTCTCTCCACCCCAGGTCTTGCTTTATATTCTCCATAGCCTGTATCAGCCACTAAATATATCTTACTTTGTTTATGGACTCATTGTACTGGACTCTAAGTCCTGTGGGAGCAAAGACCAGATCTGTCTTTCTCACGGTGCCCCAACACAGTGCCTGGCGTATACCGTGTTTCCCCGAAAATAAGACCGAGCTGGACCATCAGCTCTAATGCGTCTTTTGGAGCAAAATCAATATAAGACCTGATTTATATTATATCATATCATATCACATCACATCACATCACATCATATTATATTATATTATATTAAAGACCAGGTCTTATAGTAAAATAAGACCGGGTCTTATATTAATTTTTGCTCCAAAAGACGCATTAGAGCAGATGGTCCAGCTAGGTCCTATTTTCGGCGAAACACGGTAGTGGAAGTTGAGCAAAATGTTGGTTGAATATGAATCAGAGAGTTCCATCAGGGGTTCTGAATAGAAATCATTTAGTGAGCGTCCACTCCGTTCCAGACACTTGGATGGCCACTGTCCCCTACATTAGCTCATTTAGCCTTAAAATATGGAAACTGAGGTACAGAAAAGTCCAGGAACAAACCACTGACACATGATAGAGGCCGATGATAAGCTCAGGTCTGCCTGATTCCAAGGTGTGTCTTGTTCAGGGATGCCAGGCTGCCTCCCCCAGGACACCCAGATGGCCTGGAGAGGCTACTTCCAGCACTATGATTAGGTCATCCTGAGCCGGGAGCAAATGGCCTCCTGGGGTTGGACGGGTCAGTTCCAGCCCCCACCCACCAGCCCAAGAGGGCCAGGAAGTCAGAACTCAGTGACCTGGCGCCTGCTGGAGTGCCAAGGCCTGCTTGTCCTGCTGAGGACACAGGACGCCCAAGGTCCCAGAGAGCTGACATTTTTTCAGATTGGAAGAATTATGAATCAACTGCTCTTTGGTGGCCTCCCAACTATTTCTTTTTCTTTCCAGAGGGAAACCGCAATCCAAACCTCCCAGCCATTTCCTCCCTCAAAACAACATGGGGAATGTGGCCTGTGGAGCGCTCCCCTCCCCCAGCCCACAGCACCATTGTAAGGAAACCCTGAGACTGAACAGGGTTTTGTGGTAGTTTTCCTTCCCCGCCCTACCTCCCCTTACAGTAATTAGCACTTCAGCTTTCTCTTGTGGTATTTATGTGTTTAGACAACACGGCTCATTGTTTCCAAATGTTAGTCAATTCTAACTATATAAATCAAGCCCCAAATCTTGAATCCCATTCAAGGGAAAACTCAGAAGTTGATACTACACAAATAAATCATCAGAGGGTGGGAATATTATAAATGGAGAAAATCAACCCAGACGCTGCAAATGCAGCTTTTTGAAATACTTAGTGAGAACATTAAAACAATTATACGAGGCTTGGGGAGGATCTAACAGTACATTAGTCTTTGAGATGAAGTCATTTGAAAGTTCATTTGTCTAAGAAGAATTAATATTTTTAGTGCTTTCTAGTTTATAAAGACTTCCCCTCACAACATCCTTTTAGTACAGGGAGGCAAGCTGTTTGACTAAATTACATCAATTCTAAGATACATTTTGTTTCTATTTTTATCTCAGAACTCGGGCTGCATCTTAGAATCAAAAGCATGTCAATTTAATTGGCAGCTTTATTTTCTTAGCGATACGTGAAATAATGGTGCATGTATAAATAATATTCTCTTAGACTTAATGAAACACGTGTCATTCTGATCGCTGGTTCACAGGGGAAGTGACAAGCCCTGAGATGTCATAGATTTGGCCCAAGGCCCGGCTGGAAGTAAATGGAAGAATCAGAACTTGAACTCAAGAGGGGCAAAACCTTTAAAGGGTGTGTAACTACCTAGGGATCGATACATGATCAACGAATGGTCCTCTATAGAAGGTAGCCCCAAACACTGAAGAATTTTTGTTTATCCGAACGGAGTACGCAAATTTGGAGCCAGAGCAGAACTGCTTGAGACATTAGAAGGGAGACTGAGAGCCATCACGTTTTCCTTCCCCACCTTTGCCTTGAAATGTTCAGCCTCTCTTCAGGATAATTTAGATAGCATTGGTTTGAAGTTTGCACCAATATTAGTCTCTTCTGGCAGGTTAGGCCTCCACGGTGACCTTGAGCAAATTAGAAGATGTCACCCTAACTCCAGATGAACTCAATCCCGCACCATGACACAAGGTTTGGAGAAAGGAGCACAGGCTGAGTTTCAACCGTATTACCCCTCAACTGTTCTCCTTGTACAGTGCACACCTTGAGCAACTGTACATGCATACAGTTGGGTGCCTAAGGCACCCACATGTCTCTCTCTGGTCTTCAAGGGAGGGGTAGTAGGACAAGAATGCTTGACAGAGAGGAGGAAGCTATGGACAAATTCAGGAATTATTTTCTAGTCCAGATCACATTCATTGTTTAAGCCTGAATTTTGTGTGTTGGTGAAGTCTTAACCTGTGAAAACTTTGACCAAGCTTGTCTCTCAGAAAAGAAACTGAATGCTTAGGAAAACTCCCATAGACTTTAGAAATTCAAACAAGGTCTTATTTTTAATGGTCTTTTTGTGCCTATTTCTGAAGACAAACCCTACTAGCTAAATCATCAACTATCAGTATTATCTTGCTGGTCTGAAGTACTACTTTGTAAAGGAGAAAGAGCATGTGTTCAGAGCTTATTCAGAGCTGGGCTCAGATTTGGGTCTCTGCTACTTATCAACTGCCCTCTATGGGAAAGTGTTTAATATCTGTGAAACCTCAGTCTCCCCATCTGTAAAATGGGTGTGGTGCTTTGCTATGCCTGCCATTGAGAGGTGGAATTTAATTCCCCTCCCCTTAAATCTGGATTAGCCTTAATCTGGCTTGACCAATAGAATGTGGCAGAAGTGACGTTCTGGGACCCCTGAGGTTAGGTCCCATAGGAAGCCTTGTAGTTTCCACCTGGACTTCTTGGATGCCAGGTGGAGCAGAGACAGGCTGTCCCCAAGCCCAAATTGCAGACTGGTGAGCAAAATAAGTAAGTTCTGGGCTGGTTTTTCATGCAGTGGTGGATAAATGGAACACTGGGGACATACGTAATACCTCGCTCAGGGGTGGTGTTGGGAATTATAGGAGAAACAGTATATAAAGCCCTCGGTGTGCTGTGCAGCACATAGTGAGGCCGAGCTCTTTCCTGCCGTTTACACCTCAGTGCACGATCCACTTAGTTACCAGTTGTTCTCTGTGCTGGGGTAGCCTGATCGTCCCCCAGGAGTCGGGGCCAAGTCGTGACCATGACTCAGAATGGATTAGACTCCACTTTACTCTTTGTAAATAAACGGTTAAGGCCACACCATCGTCAGCCGTCGTGCAGCACATCTGCTATTGGGGGAAAAGCATCACTAGTCTATTCACCTTGATGTCCTCTGAGGAAAGTCTCCTTGGACTTGACGTTGATGACTTTCCATGGTCACTAAAGACAGAGAATAGGACAGCACATCAAAGGCTGTATCTCCTGTCCGTCCCGCTGCCAGTCTCTACCTGTTGCCCTGACTACAGGCAAACAGGAGACTGGCCTCCCAGTCATGCAGAGATTTCCTCACAGACCCTGCAAGGGCTTCCACCCAACCCTGTTCCAAAGCAGGGACTGTGCCCAGTCTCTGGGCCCATGGGGCACCCCAAGACTTCCTGGGGCTCCTGGAGCTTCTTACCTCTGTAATGCCCCCTAACCAGGGCTCCAGCCCAGCAGGCAGTAATGGAAGACATTAGGGGTGAGGTGTGAATGCTGGAGTGGGCTTCACACCCAGTCGTGGGCCTGTTGTAAGCAGGGGCCTGGGCATTCTGGGTCCTTCTTACTCTCCTGCCAGTGCGGCAGGGGCTGACAGCGGTGTGACCTATTGCTTCCTGCGCAGTCACAAATATCACAAAACAGGGGTCTATATAGATCTTTGGGAAGGCGGTCACATGATAAAGGTAATACCACGATGGTGTGTAATGGGGTCAGTGGCGGGGAAGCCAGCCCCTCTGGGTCCTGGGCGTTACCTGAAGCACGTCAGATGATGACACTGCAATCACTTGGCCGCCCCCAACCCCAGCTACCTCACCTGGAGGATGCGTTACCCAGAGCACCCACCTCCCAGACGGCTGGGGCGTTACACGAGACGCCGTAATTAAGCCCTGGGCCAGCCTCGGTGCAGTATAACCTGTTGGTCGTACGGATTCCCGATAATAATCTGAATGATAATCTTCCAACAACCTTCTCAAGCGGGTCGTGTTTCCTCCATTGTGCCGGAGGAGGCTCAGAAAATTCGGTATTAATCGGTACAGATTCGGGCAGGGTATCGTTGCGTGGGAGGGACAAAGCGAGTCATTTTCTGAAAGGCAGAGAAATCGGAGCCATTTCAGAAAAGGTGCTGAAATCAAATCAGGTGAGTCTGCAAACAAGGCAGGCGCCCGTCTCCCTTTCTATACCCACAAACCTGGGCAATTACGTACATCTGAGCAGATGGGGGAGCCTGTGCTCTGCCATCCAGGGCCACCACGTCGTCTGGCCCCACCTCAGGCCATGACGAGGAAGCGAACAGTTCGTTATTGTTGGCCTCATTGTCCTAAGTTTTGGGCAGATAATGGGAGTCTGGTCATTTCTCCAGCGCCTCTTCTCACCTCCAAAGAAGGAGCTGCCAGCACTCAGGCGACTGAACCCACAGTGCTCAGGGCATGGGGTGTCTGCCCTTCTAGAAGTGCCCTTGGGTGGCGTTTCTCATTCCAAACGTAGGCGCCTTAGCAAGGCTGGTGTTGCTACAGGCCCAGGGCCTCTCGGGAAGCCCATTTCTGGAGAGGTAGGGCGGGGGGACAAGATGAGGTCAGGGAAGCATACCTGATCTGTCCTCCTCTGCTTTCCTTCACCTCCACTGTCAGAACCTACTGTGTGCCAGCTACCTATTAGTTATCCATTGCTGCAGAGCAAAGGGCCACAAGCTCAGTGGCCTACACAATTTCTCCCACTTCCTGGGGGGCAGGAGTCCAGGCATGGCTGAACTTGCAGCTCTGGCCAGAGTCTCCCCAGGCCACAGTCAAAATGGTGTCCAGGCTGCCTTCTGACGCGGAGACCTGACTGCAGTAGGATCTGCTTCTGAGCTCCCTCGGGCTGCTGTCAGTTCGTTTCCTGTGGCTGTGGGAGTGAGGCCTTGGCACTTGGCTGGCTGTTGGCTGGAGGCCACCCACTGGCTGCCCACAGTCCCTTGCCATGTGGGCTTTCTCATCATGGCTGCTGACTTCATGAAGCCAGCAAGGAGAGCCTCTGTAGTGTGTACAAGCAAGACTGAGTCATAGATAGATCAATAGGTAAGAGAGTGTGTGTGAGTGTGTGTGTGTACGGATATACATGTATATATATGCAGATAGACTGATAGATCAATGTAGAGATAGATGATACACACATGCATATATATTTAGATACACACAAAGATAGATAAATAGATAAATAACTAAGATTAGAGAGGTGGATGTGTGGGTAGATGGATAGTTAGATACATTATAACCTAATCATGGGTGTGACATCTGTCACCTTTACCATATTCTATACTTAGAAGCAAGTCACAGGTCTTGTAACACCGGGGGTGGAGGTCAAAAGGACATCTTAGAATCTGCTTGTCACCAGTGCCTTGACAGTTAAGTGGTAATATACCCATTTTCTAGATGGGAAACTGAGGTTTAGACAGGTAACTTGCCCAGGTTCCCACCGCTATCCATTGGCCTTTCAGCCCATGCTGGCCCACCTCTCAGTGGATGCTTCTACACCATCAGAGCACTTCCTGCAGTGGCCTGAATGAGTAGTGCTGATTACCTGTACGCTGACTTTGATTTACCTGGGCCGGAATATCCAGCACTTTCTCTTTGGTGACATTCATTGTGCTGGTAATGTACTTGTTCAGGGTAAATCTTGCCTCTGCGCCCCTACTATGCACTCCAAGAAGGCAAGGACTACATCTATCATGTTCGTGGCCACCTCCATGCACACAGAGAGGTTCCTGGCCCATTCTGTGCACTCCGTAAACAGTCACTCAGTCATTCATTGAGCTGGCCTGACTACTTTGGATACAAAGATGACCAAGATACAACTCTGCCTTTACAAGCCCCTCACTCTCTAGCAAAGCAGAGACATAAAATAAATAAACTATGAGATAGTGTGGTTTGACAGAAATGTTACTGTGGCCTTCTCAGGTTTACGCATCCTTACCTCCCCAGGGCCTGAAGAAGTGCCGGGCACATAGTAGGTGCTCAGTCATGTTTGTACATTGTTGCTAGTCCCGTTACTTGGCACGCCTTGCTCTCTTCTCTCCTGCATAGAGTAGAAAATAAAACTCATAAAAGATTAATTGGTCAGGAAAATCCAGAGAAAGTTATAAAACACATAATAACATCCCAGGCTGGCCTCAGAAGTCTCTGAGGCAATCCTGCATTCCTGGCACCACCCCTTTTCAGCGGAGCTTTGCATTTCGAAACAGGAAAGAAAAAAAAAGAAAAAAGACGGTAATTATTAACATTGTGTGTGTAGGAGAATTTAGCCTTCTATTTGAGGTGTCCTAATGACACTTCAACAACTGCTAAGGAAGATAATATGGTTCAGAGCAATTACACAGCCCATCAAATGCCGAACGTGAGTGCTTCAGATTCAGGCTTGGACCTGGAACGATTCTCAGCAGTTTTGCTCACACACAGCTGTTTCATTTAAAATATTTTGGCAGAAAATGTCAAAGAGGGCTGTGCTGGTCCCTGCATTGGGAGCTTAACTCCTCCCGTACCCCGTGTCCTCCATCTCTCCCGCCCTACCTCCAGACCGCCTACCTTCATTATTGCCGGGCGAAGTTTTTCAGCCACATATTTGGAAGTTAAAATCTGGCGCCTTAGCTGAAAGTGCTGTGGTTTCATTGCTTCTAAACCTGCTGGAAGATTCTGTCTGTCTCCCTCTTTTGATTCAGTCAGTGGGTATCATTCCGTCACAAGGGGGCCAGTCTATGTGTGCTGCCAGAGAGTTATCGGTCAGACGGCTGAAAACAGATGGCCCACTCAGACTGGGGGATTTGGGAAGAGTTCTGTCTTCGTTTAAGCTGCTGTAAGAAAATTCCATAGACTGGTGGCTTCAATGGCAAACATTTGTTTCTCGCAGCTCTGGAGGCTGGGAAGTCCCATGATCCCTAGGTGCCAGCAGATTCAGCGTCTGGTGAGGGTCCCTTCCTGGTTTGCAGGGTCCTCGCATGGAAGAGCAAGAGATGCTCTTGTGTCTCTTCTTAGAAGGTGCTAGTCCCATCATGAGGCCGCCACCCGCATGACCTATTCACCTTCCGAAGGCCCCACCTCCTGCCACCATCACGTTGGGGGTTGGGGCTTCAACTTATGGATTTGGGGAGAATGCATATAGTGCATAGCAAATTCCATTCAAGAGCAGCTTACAAGGATTCAGCTTGAATGTAGAGAAACCCACAGGGACAGTGCAGTAGCCCAGGATGCCATAGCAGGGAGACGTTACCACTTTAGGTCTCATTTGGGCAAGGAGCAGGGAGCAGTTAACAGAATGTGGGGAGTGGCGTGTGCTTGTACGGAGTCGGGGGCAGCCCAGAGAAGCTGTGGCTTTAACTTCAAGCCATGTGGCTAACTCCAAGCGACAGGGAGGGACCCCCTCTCCTCCGACCCTCCAGGCTGCTCCTGGTGTCTCCCACTGGCCAAACCCAACCGGAGGCCAGAGCGCCACTGATGCATTCCATCCACAGCAGCCTTCTGCAGCTCTGGGAAGGGTGGAGGGACAATTGAAGATATCCAGCACAAAGAAGGTCCAAGAAAATTAGACGTGTCCTCTGTGCTCAGGGAGTGGACCTCTAGCTGCAGACAAGAACCTTGCTGGCACCTAGGGATGTGGTTACCGTATAAGGTACTCGATTAGTTTGCCTTGAGTCATTGGGAGCTCACTGTAAGGGGGTCTGACGGGAACTCAGAAAAAGCCACCTCCTCAGAAAGAGCTGGAACTGACCCTCTATGATGGTGAAATTGATACGTCAACTTGGCTACACTCTGGCGCCGCACTTTTCAGTCACCTGCTAGTCTGCATGTTACTGTGAGAGTGGTGTGTGGATGGAATTAACATCTGCAGTCAGTGGGCTGTAAGTATAGGAGATCGCCACCCTCAGTGACGCAGGTGGGCCTTACCCAATCAGTTGAAGGCCCGAAGAACAAAAGCTGCGGTTTCCCGAAGAAGGAAGACATTCTCCCTCAAGACAGTTACGTAGAAATCCTTCCTGAGTTTCCAGCCGGCCCTTCCAGTTTCAGACTTGCCAGCTCCCACACCATGTGAGCCAATTCCTTAACATAAATAAATAAATATTGGTTCGGTTTTTCTGGCGAGCCCTGACTGATAAACCCTAGAACAACTTCCCATAACTTGTGAGATGATCCCTAACCTCCTTTCCATGGCCTCCAAAGCCTCTTGTGGTCCAGCCCCCACCTCCCTGCCTCCTCTCTGACCTCATGACCTGATCCAGTGAGCCTCCAGCTTTCATGTGCTCTGGAATCACCTGGAGAACTTGCGAGAACAGTTTCCTGGGCCCCATCCCCAGAGATGTGGATCCAGTAGGAAGCGGGGGTGGGGGGGGCTGAATTTGCATTCTAACGAACTTGTTCAAGACGCTGACGCTGCGGAGCCAAGAAACGCAGTTGGAGTGACGCTGGCTAATCCATTTAGTCCGATACACCTAATTGTTTCCTCCGCTGAGAGCTTTGGAGAGTTACTTAGCTAAGTCATTGCCTCTGCTCTTGGAGCCATCTGCCAGTGCCAAGTGCCACATCATCTGGGCATCCTGAGAGCCCGTGTCTGTCAGCCAGCCTGGAAGCAGCCGTGGTGAATGGGATATGTTCCACTGGCCCCCACTAGCGCCACACTTGGGGTTGTTCTTACGGCTACAAACCCAGGTCCGGGGCTATACAGCTGCCTGATTTAAGCGGGAATATGCAGAATGAACCGTGCAGATGTCACGTTGGGTGTGCCACTCTCACCGGCGATAAGTTGGCAGTGCCTGGCTAACAGGGCCCTGTGGTCTTTGAACTGGACCTTGGAGGACAGAGTTTGAGAGTCCCAGTAAGGGCGGTGTTCTTGGCTTGAGCAAAGGACGGAGGTGAGAAAGTGCAGGTTAGGTCTGGGGGATGGTAACAGTGTGGTTTGGATGGAGTAGACGGTTCCCATGGAATAGCAGTGGGGTTCAGACCGGGGTGGGTCTTGAGGGGCAGTGAGGAGCCCCCGAAGGTCTGATGTGGGGAAGGTACGTGCTCGCGATGGACAGAGGGAAAAGACGAGAGGCGAGATGAGCGCAGGGCCCCTAGGGCATCACGACGTTGAGGATGGAGACTTCTGGATGCAGCCGCACTGTGGTTTGTTCTGTGGGGACAGTTGGGATGAAGGAGAGCAGGTGAGGAACAAAAGCCAGGCAACACGACTCTGACTCTGAATCTAGACGCCTGGGGAGTGGAAGCCCCACTGACCAATTAGTAGCGTCTGGAAGAAAAACTGAGAGGTGATGGGCTCGTGCGCTTGAAAGGATCCTTAGAAGTCGCTGTTGTGGGCTCAGTTGTGTCCCCACCCCCAAACGTCCATATATTGAAGTTCTAGCCCCCAGGACCTTAGGATGAGCTGTATTTGGAGATCAGGCCTGTAAAGAGGTAATTGGGGTAAAATGAGGTCACAGGCATGGACCTGATGGAACATGACTGGTGTCCTTTTAAGAAGAGATTAGGACACAGACACGCACAGAGGGAAGTCGATGTGAGGACACAGGGAGGAGCTGACCATCTGCTAGCCAAGGAGGGAGGCCTCAGAGGACCCCAGCCCGGCCCACACCTTGATCTTGGACTTCCAGCCTCCAGAATTGTGAGAAAATGAATTTTTATGGCGTAAGCCACCCAGTCTGGTACTTTGGTATGACAGTTCTAGAAAACGAATGCAGTCACCCAGTTGAGTCTCATTTCGCAGAGGGGCTTACTAAGGGAATGGTGTCACTCCCAGTGGCAGCGTTCCCTCGACTGTACAGGGCTCTTGACTCCAGGCAAATAGTTGCTTTTCACCACTCCATGCTGCCTCTTCCGTCATGAAATATTGACCATCTCCCTGTCTACAGTTTAGCTTGTTCAAACAATCTGCCGCCACTAAAGCAAACTAGCCTCTGTTTGTTTTTTTAAATAATGATTTTCTCCTGGAGTGCTCAGATTCCCGCCCTCTTGCTCCCGCCCTTCTCCATTCCTTCGAATCCTGGGCCTGATGGCCCAGCCCAGGAAAAGAAAGCTTTCGTCCCAGCCAGGCGACGTGGTGGGGAGCTTCACCTATGACCCTTGGAGGTGGAGGTGCCAATGGGACATTCAGACAGAATTTTCCAAGAGGCAATGAGAAGAGAACAGCAGTCAGGAAAGAGATTGGACTGGCGATATCACATTCGGAGCCGTCAGCCCAGAGATGTGGTTTGAAGCATTGTGAGGATGTGAAATCAGAGAGGCAAGAGTAACAGCGAGAAAGAGACACAAAGATGTCTCGCCCAGACTTTTTGGGTTGCGACCAAGAGAATCTGCGTCTGCATTGCTTAAGCAACAAAGGAGAATTTCTTGGGAAAACCCTGGAATTTCACAGAATCCAAAGAGAAAGTGGACATTCAGCCCCTAGGAAGGGTGGGAACCTGAGACTGAGCAGCTGTGGAGAAACCAAGCAGCCCGTCACTTTGGAGCCACGTGTCCTTTTGTCCCTGTGCGTCATTCCAATGTGTTTGCACATAATGGAACGCTCTGACTCAACTAGCTCCCACACTACGAAAAATGTATTTCCCCACATAACCAGAAGTCCTGAGGTAGGGTGGCCCCGGTAGGTTTATTTAGAGGCTCTGCAGTGTATTCAGGTGTCTGGTTTCCTCGTCTTCCCACTCTGCCAGCCTCGCAGTTGGCGTTGTCACTAGTTTGCTCCCTGCATGGTCTCGAGATGGTTGCCACATGAAAACATGGCGAGATCTAATTCGAGAAGGGGGCCCTTCTTTCCCGGGTGTCTCTTTTATTGGCTTCCCAGGAGCTCCCCCGATGCCTCACTGGCCATAATCGGGACGCATGCTCATCTCTAGTCAGTAACTGGCAGGATGAATAGGAGTAGCCTGGGGTCATAGGGAAAGAGTGGACTTCCCAGACAAGATGGAGCTCCATTAGAAGGCAGGAAGGGCGTGTGGGAGCATTTGCTGGGGAGGCAGCGCTGCTTCTCTCCGCCCCCAGCTCCCTTCTTCATCCCTCTGTGCAGCAGCCTTCTTCGCATGTACCGCCACACGTTGAAGTCCCATCAGCTCAGACGCACACAGGCAGGCACCAAGTCCCAATTCCTAATTCCTAGGACAGAGGATCTACCATGGCCAGCTCCAGTCAGGTGACAGCCTCTGGCCAAGCACCTGAGGGCATCACAGTAAAGTCATGCCAAACTCGGCTGTAGGGCCACCTCTGGGAGGGCAGGGGGCCATTTTCAGAGGAAGGAAGTTATACGGTGGGGCCGTGGTCTGTGACGAAACCTTAAAGCCTTGGAGAATATAGAGCTTTAAGAAGATAAATCCAGAGGTTGTCAACCAGGGTTGGTATTCCCCTCCCTACCCCACGCTACCCCACCCCCTCCCCCATCACCCCTGCAAATAGGAACTATTTAGAAATAGGGGGGAAGGAGGCTTTGGTCATCACCAGCCTGAGCCATCTGTTGGCATTTAGAAGGTAGTGGCCAGGGATGCTGAACATCCTGAAATACCGGGGACAGTTGCACACAGTGAAGAATTGTCCCACCAGTAGTGCCCTGTGGAGAAACAAAAGAGATAGAGAAGGAATCCTTCATAAGGTTTGGGGGCAGGGAACAGACAATACAGTGTATGGAAGCCAGGATTGGGAAGGTCACCTCGGTTGCGGGCTGCCAGACAAGAATAATTCTTAGTCTCGGGAAGATAAGACCGGTGGGTGCGCAGAAGTAGAAGTGGCGTGTTAGATGCTGATTCTGGCAGGGTGCCTGCAAGGGGAGGGGTGCTTAGGTCCTGTTAGTGACTCTGGGAAGATGGAAGGAGGCTGGAGGGAGGGAGGAAAGAAAGAAGGGAGGGAGGGAGGGAGTTGGTTGCGGCGGAGACTTGGGTTATTACTTGCATGAACTTGGTCTGCAGACACCATCACTAATGTTGGTCCTGAGAGTTGTATTTAAGAAAAACAATGATAACTGTTCACAGTACTGTAGCCTGTGGCTGAAGGGATGGAGCATTTGGTAGCCCAAGGTCGGTGACAGAGCTGTTGTGTGAGCAGCCCCGAGTGGCAGGGAGCACGTCACACAAGTTTCGGAGTCCAAGGACCTGGGCTTGCCTCTTGACTTCCCCTTCCCCTGCTCCTAAACTTGTTATAAGGGTTAAGTAAAAGAAGACGCCTGACACAGTCCCCAGAGCATGGCAGCTGTCCTGGAAATGGTGGCAGGATGTCCTTTGTATTTACTGTGATCGTCGTCTTCATCATCCTCATGCCCTTATCACCTCGTCAAGCCTCAGGGCTGCCTCCTCTTATGTGTGTGAGGGGAAGGGGGGGGCGGTTCCTCGCTGGCATTTGTCATTCTTCCTTGCAGCCTCTGGTTCTGTATGTTGACTTCATGACCCTCCGTAGAATTCCTCGGCTTGGCGCTATGAACCAGGAGGGTGTTTTTAAGTTTCTTTTTCAAGTTCTCTGTTTAGCATCTCTTTAGGGGCAGACATTTCTGCAGGGCATGAGGCAGGCTGTGGCGGTCTGGCTGTTGACACGCTGTTCCTTTTGCTGTGCCCCCGTCTCCGCCAGGAAGCCCAGGCACTGTTCCCCTCTGCGTTGTACCCAGAGCACACTGTCCCACAGCGTGGGGTGCCTGCGCCCTCACCACTGTCCCCGGGCCTAAAAAACAGTGCTCGAGTCTTTGGCAAAAGCCAGAACTACCTCTGGATTCGTGTTAATGCACAGGCAGAATGAGCCACATCAGGCTGTGAAAGCGCCAGCCAGCGAGTACAGCCCAGCTTTTCAGGGGTGCGGGGGCTGCTCCGAGACCTTACCGGATGCCAGGCTGTGACTCCTTTCTCTACCCGGCTGCTGCTGTATCCACCGGGAGGGCCAGTTCTAGTTGTTCTAGGCGATTCTCCTCAGCTGTCCTAGGAGGTATCATCTCTGCTCTTTCTTGTGGTTTCTTTTGCTCTTCTTCAGTCACGCCACACCACCCGTGGACTATATCTAAGTAAGCGTGTACTGATGCATGCCGTGGGCCTGAGAAATTCCACAACGATGTAATAGAACAATCTCTGTCCAGGTGTAAGCGCTTTGCATTCAGAGCTCATGCCATCTTCACAAAACCTCAATGAGCCAGCCCCTTTCATCATCACCCCACTTTGCAGAGGAGCAAACTGAGGCACAGAGAGACAAAGTCACTTGCCCAAGGGCACATAGCTAGTACATGACAGCTGGGACTGTAACTCAGGTCCTCTGTTTCTACATAAAGCCCGTGGGCTAACGCAAGCTGTTTTGTCCCCTCTTTGTTTGATCAAACTGTGTTTCTCCATCCTGTGGGCTTTATCCTGCATGTCCTTGGCCTTTCAGGAATGGCTCTCCTGTCCCACCTCTCCACTACCAGGCCCTTGTCACCACAGCCCTCACCTCTCACCTGTCATTGTCTGTTTAGTTCTCTGTCTCTAGGGCCCGTGTCCCCAGAGGACAACTAGGTGTCTGCAGCATTTAGCCCGAGGCCCACACATACTAGGTGCTCAGTAGACACATTCTGAATCAGTAGACAGCTGGCGGGATGGTCATGACACTACCAGACATTAAATATCTCACCCAAGGCCATACAGCAAGGAAGGGGCTGGACCTGGGCTCCATCCCAAGGCCTCAAAAAGCAGGTCCACGCTGACCTCTGAGTCCCTTTTCAGCAGCTGCACGCGTCCCCATCCCAGGCTGCCTCCTCTGACTGTTCCTCTCAGATTGCGAAAGACGGAATCAGCTCAAGGAAGGGGTGATTTCCCAGCATCTCATGATAGGCATGTAGCAGCGAGCTCTTGATTCTTATAAGGGGCAGGCATTTGTCCCTTTGTCAGGCGCTCCGAGGCTGGCCATATGGGTTTATTTTAATGGATTTTTTTGTATTGTGAGAAAGAGTTTCTGTTAAACACTGGGTGAGTCATTCTCTGCTTCTGCGGTTGCTCCACAGGCTCCACTGCCTTCAACACCCTCTGAGAGCCAGGTTGCAATTTCCAGAAAATTCCATGGAGCTCTCTTGCTGCTTCCTGGGGGTGAGATGCCCTGTTCTCCAGAAGTGTCAACCCCTTCCTTTGTGCTTTTGCTCTGATCACTCACACTTATTTTCATAGAGGACAAGTTGGTGCAGGAAAAGAATAAAGACGTGGGGTCAGGCCAAATGGGGTCCGAATCCTGGCTCAGAGGCCATGGGATGTAGGGTGAGCCAAGCCCCCCACGTCTCAGTGTCGTTATGTGTACCATGGGAATTAACCTCAATAATGGAGTAGTTGTGATGGCAAAGTCACAAAATGTATGCACGGCTCTGCACACGTGGCCTTTCTCCTCGCCTGGGAAAAGGACAGGCACCTGTGGTATCTTTTGTCAACAGGAACCTTCCCTGAAGCAGCCTCGGGGGGCGGACTGAGCTAGTGCCCGACTTGAGAAAAATCAAGAATGAGCTGGGAGCATTCTGGGTGCAGGGCTTTGTTCACTTCATCCTTCATGCTGGGCCTGGCAGACGACAAAAGTGCTCAGTGACGGCTGATGGATTTGAGGAGTTTGGTTGGGAAGCAGAGTGAGTGCCACAGACTGACCCTTTGGGAGCAAACTCCAGAGCCCAGTGAGGAGCCACTTTCCCCCGCCCCCCTTGATCCTCATCACGTACCCCCAGGTCCTTCACAGAATGTCCACAAGAGTCTTTCTGCTGGAGAGCTTCCACTTTCTGGATAAAGCCACCGTCTGATCACGGAACTTTGGGAAACACAGGTGAATGGGAATGTTTATGGGGTTTATAAATCTCCTACCCTTTTCAGGATGGACTTCCTGAGGGGAAACACTAGAAATAGCTTGAGGTTCCTTGTATTCTTCCTGTGTTTGCACAAAAGTTGGCTGTGCCCCCTTCTTGTCTGAGGGTTAGGGGTAACCCATACGGCTGGAAACAGAAGCCAATGCTTTATGCCAGAGACGCCAAATGCTGGCACATGTGCCCCAACTCAGCCCTCCCCTGCGCACAGCAGACATACCCAATCGATCACTGCGCTGTCTGTGCCGCCCCTGGCGTGGGCTGCCGTGTCACATTTCAGGGACTTCCAGGCCAGAGTGGTGGTAATTGCATTTCCTATTAACAAACACTTTCTCTTGAAAAAAGGAGGAGAAAAAAAGATGCATGTTACAATTAAAACATGTACCACTGCACTGTGTAAATATCTAGGACCCTAGGGACTTCATCTCAATAGTCTTATTATCAGCTCATTTTATTTGCGTATAAACAATAAATACATTGCAAATTATTAATGGATAACCATGTTTAGGAATTACAGCGATTACTGATCAATTGGATGGAGTAATTACTACAATCACTGGATAATTAGATTCTTCCTGGCCTGAGTGGGGAATGTATCAGCTCTGAGATTCATTTCTTGGCTCAGCAGAGTCTCAGAACCAAGAAGGGAGAGTCCTGAGCTCCAGAGCAGACAAGTTGGCCAACTGTAAGTTGGGGTGGCAGTCGCTAGTCCCCCCAAAGAAGAAGGTGCCACATCTGTTACAAATGCTTCCAGCTGAAGAAACCCTGACTACAAGCAGTGTAAACTGAGGGATTTGTTTTTGGTTTCCACCAAATAAGAAATCCGGAGACGAGTAGAACGACTATCACAGCACCTCAGTAGCGGTACCACGAATCCAGCCTCTTTCTATCTTTCCGAGGTGCCATCCGGAGATTGGTGGTGTGTCACTTCGTGGTCACACGATGGCCGCTGATGGTCCAGGCACCATATTCACATTTAAGGCAGGAAGAAGGCAGAAGAGATGGTGACAGCCACATTTGTCTGTTTCTAATCAGGAGAGCCCTAGGACACTTCTACTTATGTCTCATTGGCCAGGACAAGGTCACATGGCCACCCTCGCTGCAAGGAAGGCTGGGAAGTGGGAGACTGAATGTCCTGGTTGACTTAGGCCAACCATGCTCCTTCCTCTGGGGCTGAGTCTACTGTTACTCTGAACAAGCAGAGTTCTACTAGCAAGAAAGGAGAGCCTGGAAATAGGGTAGACAACTAATAGTGTCTGCGACATGTACTCAGGGAGACCGTCCCCGACGTCGCTTTGTTACATGACAGGTATGGATACTGGGGCTATAGATGAGTTTGTTGTTCCTTGTCCATTCATTCATTCATTCAGCACATGTTTAATCACGGCCTAGTAATAAACGCCAGAAATTGTGCTAGCATAGGAAGAGAAGAATAGAATTATTTAGGAACAGATAACAGGGATGGAGGGCATCGCAGAAAACTTTGTAGGGAGAGTCCATCTAAGCTGAGAATAAAAAATGATGAAGAGTTTGTGAACTTGTCCTTGTATGTGTATGTGTGTGTGGTGGGGGGAGGTGTATGCGTGAGGGGCGGGCGGGAGGAGAGGTGAGTGTCGCAGACAGAGGGAACGGCATGTGTGACTGTCTCAGTGGAGGAAAAGGTGTCGCCTGTTTGAGGAGATGAGAGGAGGCCAGCGTAGCCAGAGCATAAAAAGTAAGCCCGGAAAAGACAGACAGATACCAGATACCAGATACCGGATACCAGATACCAGTGAGCCAACCTGAGTTTAGACTTTGTCCTAGAGGCCATGTCTTCCCCAGCCCTTGCTAGTGAGAGGCAAGTAACTGTGGCATTAGCCGCTAGTCCCCACTAGCAAGTGGCCAACACATGAGCCTTCTTCATGGCTATATTAGTCGATACTCTTTTAGTTAGGTGGGGGAAATGGTTTAATTTTTAAAAAACGGATGAGGGTAGTTATTGGGGCATGTTATTAAGAAGTCCAAGGGGTGTTGACTTCAAGTACAGCTGGGTCCAGGGCTCAAATGATGTCATCATGAATCTGTCTCTCTTTTCAGCTCTTTCTTCCCTTATCTTATTCTCAGATAGGTTCTCCCTGAATCATAGCAAGTGGCCAGCAGAAGCTCTAGACTCGTGCTCTGTGAACTTTGGGCCCCAGAGGAAAGAGTGACGGTTCCAGCAGAGGTTCTAGGGAGAGCTGCCTGTGGCCCATCTTGGGCATCACGGCTGTCCCTGAATGATCGTTGAGGCTGAGGGATGCTGTGCCCTAATTGACAGGCCTGAGTCAGGTGTCCACCCTGGGAACCTGCAAAGTGAGCTGCGAGAGAAGGAAGAAACTGAGGCGCTGTTAGGCCCAGGTAGACTGAATGCTAGGTGGCCCCTCCTGCCTCATTCTTTCTTTCGCCTGTCATTGTCCAGACCACACTTACGTTTACCCAGCTCCTGCCCTGCTGTCCCCCTTCCTGCTGCCCAGCCCTCAGCCCTGATGACTCACACGAGCCCTCCCACGTTGACCCTGGTCCTCCTCCACCCAGGCTGGAAGTGCTTCCAGGCTCAAGATAATTCCTGGCTTCCAGTTCCTTCTGCTACTACCGCTATGACCCCACAAGGGAAGTGGGACCCCTCCCTGCCTCCATCCTCCCCCTCCCCACCCTGGCCAACATCATTGGCCAATCTGTCTTTAATAAAGGAAAATGCTGGTGTCTCCGTATGTTGCATCAAGCGGAGACATGGGCCCTGTATGTCACTTGCTGTCTAGCATTTTCCAGCAGCATCGCCAGCATTCCACCACAGGCACTGATTTTTCCTGTGCAACACACAGCACTGCTTATAGCACTCTCAGTCTGACAAGAGCTATTGTGCCTACCTCCAAGGATTTACAAAACTATGAGCAGTTCCCTATCTGGACTCTGAGTTAACAGAATGGGAAACTGAGACAGGCACATGACAAGCAGCTTTGCTGAGGTGAGGGCCACCCCTGCCTGTCCTACCTGGCAACCGCCAATGTTACCTCCTCCGGGAATCTTCCTCTGAGATCCTCACTATGTTACTCAGGACTCTTTGGGTTGCAAGTGACAGAAACCCAACTCAAACAGACACAAGCAAAAATTTGTGAATTTGTTAGCGCTCGAAAGTGAAAATCGAAGAGTGTCTGGCTTCAGGCATGGCGGGATTCTGGGGCTTAAAAGATGTCATGGGGACTTGACGCATTGCCTCTGTCTCTCCCCATGTCTGGCATCTGCTGTCCTGTGCGTAGGCTTCATTCTTAGGCAGAATCTCTCCCATAATAGTCCCTGGAATTTCCAAGACATATTCTTACAGCTTAGCAGCTTCAGCGGGATGACGGTGCCTCTTTCCCAAATTTCCTTGTAGACGTCCTGGGGTGACAGTCGTTGTCTTTGACTGGCTCAGCTTTGGTCATAGATTCAAGGTCTAGACCAGTCCCCCCACCTGTTTTTGCGTGGACCCCCAAAAAGAATGCTTTTTACACCTTTACATGATTGGGAAACATCAAAAGAAGAACAGTAGATCGTGGCACGTGGGAATTACATGAAATTCAAATTTCAGAGTCCGTAAAGGTTTATTGTCACACAGCGAGCCTCATTTATCTACATAGTTTGTGTCTACGGCTGCTTCTGTACAGAGCTGAGTAGCTGGGGCAGACGCTATGGCTCACAATGGCAAACATATTTACCATCTGGCCCTTAATAGAAAAAGTTGGCCGAACCTTAGTCTGGACACTCAGTGTAGCCAGTGGGATGCCTGAGTCAGTGCCCACCCTTGGAGTCCGGGGGTGGAGTCAGCCCCAACCAATCAGATCACAGGATGAGAGCAGCAGTGGGTTTCCAGAAGAAAGGGGCATGAGTGCTGGGTAAGCAGGACAACGGAAGTCCCCTCTACCACTGTCTTAGACCAGAATCTCCCGGAAGCAGACACGGAGACTAGTGTGTGAACACTTGTCTTTTATTGAGGGGGTCCCAGGGAGCACTTGTAGAGAGGGGAGGGGAGAGAGACAGGGGCGAGGATGGGAGAGAAGGAGGTCAAGATAGGGTACTTTGTTGAGTAGTTACCACTATAGGCAACTAGGTTCATCCCGCGGGGGATTTGTGGGAGACAGTGGGGGCACACAGCTCAGGGATCCCAGTGGAGGGGCGAGGGAGCTGGGGTGTTCCTCCTCCATGTCCTACCAGCCCCTAGTCACCATGCATATGGGTCCCTTCTTTTCTGCGTGACTACGGCGCCATTCCTTTTTTCAGACCCCATTCAATCAGTGGGTAATAAAGTCTCGAGGCGCAGACAGCTGGGAGAAAGACGGAGCGGTTACCGAGACCCTGAAAACGAAGGCTCTCTGTTCACCATCCCCAGAACCCTTGCTAAGAGACAGCTGGAGCGTGTTACTGTTTCAAGGCTGTTGTGAGCCACACTTCACGAGCAGTTGGTGACAGGCCTGTTCAGTTCACAGGCTGGAGTTCCATCGTTTCCACTCAAGAGGCCCTCTCCTGTCCGTCCAGAGGCATCGTATGCCCTGCTGGTCCCCTGTGCTTTGCCTATGACGTAGATTATTTGTAAGAATGGCTACTCTACATGAAAATGTCTTAAGAACCATACAAATGTAGCAGAAAGGGTCCTTTGAAGTTTATTGTTATTACCTCAACAAAATGTATGGGGTACCTCGTGCCAGGTACTGGAAATATAGGAGTGGGGGAAAAAGCAGTCAAAGATTTCATGGAAACTTAGAGCCTTGTGGAATTATTATTATTATTTTACATAATGATGATATGACAGTGGCTATTATTACAATACTAAGTCTGGAAGGGGGAGATTTTAAAGTGCCAGTTTGGGGGCGTCCTTCCATTTTAAATGATTTTCTGCTGAAGAAGATTTCTTTTAGCTGGGCCACCCTGTACAAAAAACAGTAGGTTCCCTAATGGTTCTGTGTGTTTCTGTATTCAGTTAAAGCTGTTTGGGCAAGCAGGTTTTCAAAGAGTGTGTCATCCACAGATGAGTGTAGGACGTTAATTCATCCAGCGATGTCCATCCAGCCAGCAGGACTGGAGTTCTGACCACTCCCGGAGTGATCTCGTGTCCCTATCAAGTGTGATCATAGAATTCTCCACCTGTCTGTATCTCTGCATTGCCCAGTATTCACCATAGACACACGTGGCCTATGGGTTGCGGTAGGAGAGGTGATGGCATCTGTGGCTGGCTCTAACTTTGAGAAAAATTCAAATTCACTGTAAAGTTTTATGGATCCTGCAGAGCAAATCCAAAAAAACAAAAAGGTGAGAATGAGGGCTGGGCTGCAGCTCCAGACACCTTTCTCCAGTCTGTAAAGTGCCTTGCAGACCGAGCCAGAAGAACCCTGGGGGCGGGGCGGGGTAATTTGAGTGTCTCACTTGGAGCCTGATTTGAGCACTGGGACCAACCAGGCTCAGTACCGCAGGCATAACATGCATTACGGCATTCCCTCCCTAGACAGGCCCCATAAAGTTGGTGTTATTAACCCCATTTTCAGGGGAGGAAACTAAGGCAAAGAGATTAAACAATCTGCCCAACAAGTGGCAGAGCTGGGATTTGAACCCAGGCCTCTATGTTGTTTGCTATTAGCTGCCCTCCATCAAAAGGGGAAATGGGGCTCTATTGGTCCCTACGACCCTGTCTCCTGCCCCCAGCCCTCGGCCAGGACTCCTTCCCTGACTTGCCAGGCAGCTCTGCTGTGTCACCTTTCTCCTTGGTATTGGGGTTCAAGGGGACCGATAAATGATACCCCAGTTTTCCCTGCTGATTCGTAACCAATTGTGATTGAAATTGAGAGTTGGCAGATGGAGACCAAAACATTATTACTGGTGAACCCCGCCCCCATCCCCGTCCCCAGGTTGGAGACCGAGGAATGGGTCTAATTAGGCTACATACGCACCCAGGCTGCTGGACAGCCACAGGCCAAGGGGGCCCCACCCCCACATGGGAGACCTGCTATAGAGCTTATGGCTCGGGGGACTTCCTTCCGGCAGCTGGTTCCTAAAAGAGAGGGATGGCACTAAAGCCTGCAGTGACTGAGTGATGGGCGGAGAGGCCACCAGTAAGCCCGAGAACAGGCCCCAAGGCACTGCACCCCGTCCCTCACCAGACAGGCAGAGGAGAGGGTGGGACAGCTGCCCCCCCCATCACCCCTCCTCCCTCATGGCCCCAAGCTACTTGCCCCTTTAGGTTCTGAGGGTTTGGGTGCAAGGAGTTCCAGAGGTTCTAGCTTCTGGATCCTCCTGTTCCTTGTCCCAACTCTGAAACATCACTGGCCTTGAAGGAAGTTCAGCCTCATTCAGCTTTTCCCCCGAGGGTGAGGCCCATGTCCAGAACTGCCTCCTCTTTCTGATCACAGTCTAGACCAGGGGTGTCCAAGCTGCGGCCCACGGGCCAACTGCGGCCCGCAATCCATTTTTTATTGGCCCGCAGCAAATTCCAAAAATATGTTTAGTTTACTTAAATAAACCAGGTGAGGCAATACGTACTTCACCTCGAGTGAGTGGCCCGGCTGTTTGTGTATTTCACCGCATAGGGCCCTTGGTGAAAAACGTTGAAAAAAGTTTGGACACCCCTGGTCTAGATGCTTTATTCCCTGAGCATCCCTGAGATGTGAAGAGCCATGTATCCTGCCTCTCTCCTAACCCTCCCACCTCCACTAACCAGAGTCCTACACGGGGGGAGGGAGGGGTCTCTTGTGGATCCCCCCAGGCATTACCTCTTTTTAAATTTTTCATTATATCATGTTTAATACATTTAAAAGACCTTAGTAATGAATTCAAAATGTTTTAAGTATAACTTTTAAAAATGATACCCATCACCCCGCTAAGGAACTAGAAGGTGACTGAGGCTGGCTGCCTGGGTCCTTCCCATTATGTCCCCCACCCCAGATAACCGCTGTCCTAAACTTTGTCTTTCTCAGATGCTCGTATGGTCTGATCACACACAGGCTCTGTCCTGAATTTTGTCTTTATCATTTCTTTAATTATCTCTTAAAGACTTATCTCATGTCTAGAGATATTTAAATAATTATTATTTAGTTTTAATTTTATAAAAACGTTGTATTTGATGTAGGCTCTTGCGTCTCCCTTTCTTCACTCGACTTCCTCTTGTTAAAAATGCACCCGTGTCGTTTTATGTAGTTGTGATTGGTTCACTGTCACTGTTGTACGTTATTCTTCTTTGTGAATATAAGACCATTTATTTAACCATGCTACCTAAGATGGACCACATTGTGGACCACGGTGGTATATTGAGGGTGGGGACAATGATAAATAATGCTGCTTTGAATGTTCTTATGCATGACTGTTGGAACGTCTCTTGGGTTTATAGCGAGGCATGACATTGCCGGGTTGTGGGGTGTATGGGGAACTGGAAACTCCCAGCCTTAGTTTGGGAAGAACCACACCCTGCTGGTCAGTGACCCAGGATCCTGGTAACTGTCCTCTCGTGTTTGACTTTACAAGAGCATGTTCCAGTAGGTTCCATAGTGGTCGTACCCAGGCTCTGCTCCTGATCCCATTCCACGGTCATAAGCAGTTAGCTTTCTGATTCCTAAACCTGCTCAGGGTTTGCACCTTGTCCACCAGCTTCGAGGCAAAGAGAGATGAACAAGCAGTCCACACGCCCCACAGTCACCTCCTACCAGGGGCATTGTGGCAAGTCCAGGCTTCAGCTTAGCCCACGGGGGCAGACCGTCAGGCTGCAGGTCTGCATCCCAAACCTGCCCCCTTCTGCCTCCTTGGACAGTAGCACTCAGTGTTTTTGCAGTATTATTCCTGAAATGCATGGAAGAAGAGTTCTTGCGAAAAGGCTGTAGAGGGTAGTGGTTAGGACCAGGGTCTCTGGAGTAGTCTGCTTGGGTTCCCATCGTGGGTTCAAAGCTCCTTCTCTGGCTGGGAGACTTCAGATAAGTTCCCCCACCTGTCCTGGCCTCAATTTCTACTTGCTGGGGATAAGGAGGCTCACTGAGTCATCATGAAAATTAAATGGGGTAGTACACGGTTAAAGCAGTATCGGGCATGGAATAAACATTCAGTACATGCTAGGCATGCTTTTAAAGTAAAATAGTAGCTGAAATGCACCCAGCAAACTCACTTGAGTAAAGTAAGTGGAGACAAATCCTTCCTTAACAAATGTGAACTATTGTTATCTTTCCCAGGAAAAGTCCTCTTCATCCTTCAAGACCCAACTGAGCTATCACTGAGCTAGCCTTCCCTGCCTCTCTATTCTGACAGCGTTTGGTGCAGAGTTTATAATCCCATCCATCTGGTTGGGTTTCTATTTCCCTATTGCTTTGTCTTGCTTTCGTTGCTTCTCTGTCCCTATCTAGGTTATGATGTCTCCCAGGACAGGGGCTATTGATGGCCAGCACAGAGTTGGTGCTCAGTTTGAGAGATGAAGGGATGAAGTAGAGAGAACACTGGGTCTTAGGAGTGTGTCAGGACTGCTTCTCTCACATGGGCACAGAGCAGGCAAGAAAGGGACGCCAGCCTGACTGCATGCGTTCATTTCCTCTCGGTTGCAATAACTCCAAGGGAGGAAGAGCGAAATGGTCATTGTCCTGCCTCCTGCCCTGGGCCAGTGCCTCCAGGAACTCCAGCCATAATGCCAAGCTGGACCTCCAAGCCCACTCCCTGGCCCTTGATTTTTTCTGACCTCCTCTCACCACCTGGCATCACAGAAAACTGACTTTCCCTCACATTGCGTGGTTCTCATTGGCTGCTTCTAAGATGAAGACTCCCTTTTGATTCTTAATTGAGTCCAGGAGGGGACTAGCAGTAATTGCAGATATGAGTACTCTCCTCTGTAGAGGTCAATTGTGTCCTTTATTTAAATAATAGCAACTGAAATGATTAGATGGCTGGCCATTGGAAAGCGTGGGGTGGAGGAATCTAACCACACGCAGAATTACTGGCAAATCACCTCACTTTGGCCTTTTCTCCCTAATCATGAGCTGCTCGCCTTTTTTGAACATTTGGGACCGATGGTGCACCTCTCCGGAATCCATGTCTGTGGGAACACAGGTGCAAGGGAGGAGAAACATTTAGCAAGCACATTAAACTTCTCTTGAACATAAACTCAAAGATGAAGGCTTTCCTGATGCCAAGAAGAGAGTGTGCTGTAAATCGCCTGCTGAAATTACTCTCTCCAGTCATGGCCGGTGACAGAGGGGCTCTGAGTCTGATTTTCTGAACTGTATTAAATAGGAGTTGCCATTCAATTGTAGGCTGCGCCTACGCTGGAAAGTCCAACCCTCGTCCAGGTGGAAAGAGCCACACCTGCCTGGTCATTTAGCCAGGAGGCTAACTTGCCTCTTGTCCACCATGCATGTCACTAGTCCTTGATGGAGACAAATCCTTCAAATCCATGAAAGGAACTTGTTTATTTAAGTGCCCTTATGATAGGTATCAGACAGAAGGGCCATGTATTTATATTGGTTGCATTTTTTCTATGCACCAGACCCTATCTAGGCACTGTCTAGTGGAATGTATATAGCAATGCCAGAATGCCAGACAGCAAAGGCCATGGTCACCTTCATACAGTAGGAAATGATTGATAGATAGATAGATAGATAGATAGATAGATAGATAGATAGATAGATAGATAGATAGATA
This sequence comes from Rhinolophus ferrumequinum, assembly GCF_004115265.2. Classification (NCBI taxonomy): domain Eukaryota; kingdom Metazoa; phylum Chordata; class Mammalia; order Chiroptera; family Rhinolophidae; genus Rhinolophus; species Rhinolophus ferrumequinum. The sequence continues at coordinate 9,877,556 of NC_046292.1, forward strand.
ATGTAGGCAGGCAGGCAAGTAGGTAGGTAGGTAGATAATGTAATTCAGATAGTGCTAAGGGCTTTGAAGACAATTTAAAAGGGTAATGTGAAGAGAGTAATGGAGGGACAAAGGAGACCAGAGAGCTCTCAGGAAGGGACATTTGAACTGAGATCTGACTGTTGAGAATGAACCAATCATGCAAAGATTAAGGGAAGAACTTCTAAATGTCAGGAACAAGTGTGAAAGCCTGGGGTGCAGTAAGCTTGGCAAGTGTGTAGCACTGTGCCGACATTTACAGGTAATTCACTTAGAAGTGGGGTCCAAAAAGGGTTGTGTTCCAATGCACCAGGCTCGAACTACAAAAAGAACGTACTTTGTCCTTTTTAAAAATCACTACAGTTTTAATAGGTCAAAGGCCATTCACAGGCAATGGAGTGCTGGATGCTGGAGCTGGAGCTGGAGCTGGAGCTGGAGCTGGAGCTGGGTGTGCCCAACCCTTCCCAACTCTGCATTCAGTGACATCACCACAGAAATCAGCAAATGTACAAATCAGAGATTTTTTAAAGCCAGGTTTTAAGCTTTTACCAGGACACCACTGACTACAGGGCCTTCCTGGGAATCAAAACATTGGGCGATGGATTGAACCTGCCCCACTTCCCTCTCTCACCTCTTGTCCTCTACTTTCCCCTATCCACCCTGTTCTAGCCACTCCAGCCTTCTGGCCAATCCTCACACAGGCAGGAAGTGCTCCAGCCTCTAGGCTTTTGTACTTGTTGTTCCTCTTTCCCCAAACATCTGCAGGCCTGGCTGGCTCTCTAACCTCCCTCAGGCTTGCTGAGATGGCCCCTTCTCAGTGAATCCCTCCCAAAGGACGCCCACCCCCGCCTGTCTCCCTCCCTGCCCTGTCTTTCTCTGTAGTGCTTAACACCATCTCACTTATGGTATCTTTTACTGGTGTATCCTTTTTATTCTCTGCCTCACCCCCAGCTTATTCTCTGCCTCACCCCCAGCTAGAACGTTAAGAGCCAAGATGAAAGGGGGATTTTCATCTGTTTTGTTCACTGTTTTATACCCAGCACTTTAAGCCATGCCTGACACGTAGTCAGTGCTTGTTCATCTTTTGTTGAATGCATGGATGAGTGGCCCAGTCTGTTTTCTCTTTTCCCCCTAGTGGATCCAGCTGTCTGGTGTTGTCTTTTAGTTCTAGAACAATGATAGACACATGGGGTTCAGCAGATCTCAATGAGGAAACCGAGGCAGCACAACGGGAGGAGTGAGGGTCTTGCCTACAGCCAAACAATGGTCCAGGGCCACGGGCAGGGTCATTTTGTCCAGTTGTGTGAGGTGGCAGCTCTGGGAATCCCTCATTGTCCTGCATCATTAAGTGAAATATTCCCCCCAGAATTTAATATCTAAAAGTCATTATTGTACCAAATGGAATTGACATCTGTTTACATTTTTCTTCCATTGCTCATCTCCATGGGAAATCTGCTTTGATGCCTTACTATCATGTTTGACACAGAAGAATCAGAGGAGCCGTACAATTCACAATGGGATTTTTTTTTTTCTTTTGTGCTTTCCTTATTATTTTTTTTTTGAATTTTTACTTTTACTAAAGTAATACATGCACATAATTTAAAAATATCAAAGAGTACTAAAACGCTTATAATGAAAAATGGTGATCCCATGTCCACCCTCCCTCTCCTGAGTCTAGCTCCCAGAGCCAACTACCTCCCACTTCTGGCTGTTTCTTTTGTTCCTCATCTCCATACTTTCAAACAATGTTTGTATTGCTATTTCTTGGCTTATCCATTTTAGATATTATCTCTTGATATCCTGTGATGGAGTGAAAATTTAGCATTCTTGGGCCCCCTTCAGCCACCCCACCCTCCATGATCCTCCCAATACAGTTGAGTCACATTTCTTAGTTTCAGTCAGTGGTCAGTGTTGACATTTATTAAAACCATACTTGCTGTAGAGTCAGGGGGTGTAACAGATTCTCCCAGAATACCTAGCTGTCCTGTTTGAATCTGTGCCTGCTGTGTACATGAGTGTGTAGCAGACTCAGGGCCGTGAGTGTGGTGAGAGTGAGGGATCTAAGAAGGAAACATGTAAGAAAAAAGAATCATAGGGGAGCCATTTAGGTGATTGGTGGGAGGAGCTGACATTGAAGCGGGTCCTAAAGGGGGACAAAAAGGGGATCAGCCGAGGGAAGCAGTGGAGAGCAGGGTAGCTTTACAGGTATGATTAGGAGCATGGCAGGACCCTTATCTCAGACTTCAGATCTCACATCACTGCAGCTAGAAATGAGGTCAGGCTGACTAGAGGAGTGGGCCTTTCAGCCAGGCCCTGAAGATGAGTGAGATTTTGGCAGACAGTCCTGGAGTGGAAGAACATTCAGGATGCAGGAACCAGCATCAGCCAAGACCCAGAGGTGGGGCCGATTTCAGCAAGTCTGCCTCCCTGTCACTGGATGTAAATATCTGTGTTTTATAAAGTTAAGTTTTTTTAAAGGAATATCCCCCACCATCCCACTGCCCTGATGCCTCTTTTCATTCTCCACACCCCCTGTCGTCCTCATCTCTTCACAGACACTTGACGTGGTTGTCAGTATTTCTGGCCTTCAGTTTGTCCAGCCCGTCCATGGGGTAGGGTGCTGGGGGTATGGAGTCTCCACACAAATCTCGCCCTATGTGTGTCTTTGCCACCGTAGCCACTCAGCCAACTGGACGAAGACACACTGGCTCTTACACTACCAGTGCTTTGAACTGTTTGTTTCCTCCTGCAGAGGACAGCGTGATCGGAATAGCTTGGAAAAAACATTTGGAGTTCTGCCCCACCCCGTCAACCTCCCAGATGTGGAGACCAGAAGAGTTCCTCCAGAGGGACCCAGTTTCCTTTTCGGACGTGTATATTTTGAGCTCTCATTACCAGCCTCCGATCTGGTCTAGACGGGGCCCGGTTCTATCTGCAGCATCCCAGGCCCAGCCTCAGAGCCTGCCTTGGATGTGTGGGTGGGGCAGCCTCAGGGAAGCCCCTGCCCCACCCACGTCCTCACTGTCTTTTCCCAGACTCACCTTTTACCTCGGTTGCTTTGCCTATCTGAGTGTCAGTCTCTTCATCTGTAAAATGGGGATAATAACTAGACCTACTTCCCCTAAAGGTTGCTGTGGAGGTAAAACGAGGTGCTGTGAGTCAAGGACCTGAAATGGAGCAGGTCCCTGGCAACTATTTCGTTTTTCACCTTCCTCATTATCAATAGTGACTAAAACAGGCTTCACGTTTTCTCAGCTCCACTTTACATAATAGCATCCTTCCTGGGCTGTCAGCTTGTCTGAACATGTACTGGAAGAAGTGTGCCTTGCAGGCATCCCTTTGGGGCACAGAGCCAAGATTTGAATGAGATTGTTCTTTATGAAAAAAAAAAATGTGAGCAGCCATAGGATATATTTTTGTCCCATCTGAGTGGCAGTCAACCCAGATGACAGAGTCCCTTTCCAACAGGGAGCAAATGAAGCTTCTTCCTCAGTCTCTTCTTGGCTGCCACTGGGCTCGCAGGGCCGCTGAGGAGCTGGCAGCTTCACCGTCAGGAATGTCAGTTGTTTCTCCAACATCCCACGTAGTGCTTGGTTGGTTTGTGGGTTGGGTGTGTGGATAAGTGGATGGACGGGTGTATGCTTGGGTGCATGGATGGATGGATGGATGGATGGATGGATGGATGGATGGATGGATGGATGGATGGACAGACGGATGGACAGATAGATGGACAGATGAGAAGGGGGGATGGTGAGGGAGGGATGGGATGAGCCACTCCTCTCTTTAGTCTTGAATATCCCTGATGGGCTGGCTGTTAGTTTCCCTAATTGTCCTCTAGGGTACACCTGTAGTCCTTGTGACGCTTATAGATGCTCCTCAAGAGGCATGTGTTAGTCCAGGCCCTCCAAGAAGCAAACCAAGATGGGATTAAACATGCAGGGATTTTTATTAGGGAAATGCCTCTGTGAGGGAAAATGGAGAGGAAGCTGGAAAAGGCAGGTGAGCCATTAGACCATAACACAAGTCAGACGCTACATGATAAAGAGAAACATCCTAGACTGCCGTACATCCTAAGGAAGATTTGGCAAAGCTGTCCAGGAGTCCTCAAGCCCAAGCTGGCCATCAGAGGAGTCCCATGTCTTCCAGGAGTGGGCCTGACTTTGTATTTCTGTCATGCTCCATCACTGGCTGGGGAGCACAGCCTCTGTGCGAAGGCAGCAGCTGGGGCCCTCGGTCAGTCACGCTCCCTGTATTTGTAAGTCATCAAGGTGCATTCTCATGGCCAACATAGGGGAGGGAAGTTCTACAGACTTCAAAGTTTTGGGATTGCTGTGTTCTACAGTTCTTGGGGACTCAGGCCGCCCCGTGGCAGAGTTAAGTTATCAAGAAGCCCTGCAATGAAGAGTAGTTGCCCAAATTTATTTGACTATGGAGCCTTTTTTTATAGACTGGTTCCAAGGAATAGAGTTTGAGATCCAGTGGTCTAAGTATGGCCCAAGAGTTCCCAGGCTAAGAGAGGGAAGGAAAGACAAAGAGAAGGGAATGGTGGTTGGGGCAAGGGGGTAGCTACACATGGACAGAGAGCAAATGAACAGAAAAACACAAATCAAGGGAGAAACAAAATGCCACTGGTTGTTTTTAACAGACCAAGAGGAAAAAAATACACACACACACACACACACACACACACACACACACGGAATCCAGGTGTTATTGACCAAGGCTCAAGGCTGACACAGGAAGCAAAATTATTTTACTGCACTTAATAACAATCCGGCCTCCTGTTTGAACAGCGCACTACAGTTTATAAAGCTCTTGCCCCGTCTCATCTCCTGTGAGTATCACCCCAACCCTGCCAGTCAATCCAAGCTGGAACCTTTTCATCCTCATTTTCTCCCTCTCAATGGCATTGGCTGTGGTGACGATAACTGTTGAAGTTACTGAGCCCTCTAAGTACCAGGCACGAACCTAAGCAACTCCGCTTTTATTAACTTTATTCTTCCTACACAGGAAGGTGACTGCAGCTCAGAGAGCTGAAGTGACTGTCACACAGCCAGCCAGCATCAGACCCTCATATAAACCCGGGGCTGTCTGACTCCACAGTCCCTGCCAGCGAGTAAGCTGAGCAGCCCCCTGCAGCCCCTTTTTTGCCCGGTACAGCAGCAGGAACCTGCAGCCCCTCTACGTGGGCTTTTTATAGCCTGCTCTATATCACAGTGAGAAGTAGGCTCAGGGCATGTAAAGTGGGTAGTGATTTTTCTCCCCCTTTCTTTTACTGCCTTTGTTTATTGAGGGACAAATCATTGCTGTTTTCATTTGTGTTTCTAGCACAATAAAAATAAAAGATATGCCGGCAATCTGTTTAAAAGCTTATGCAATTCCAGAATTTGAGCTGTCGAGTTTATGCCACACACTCATCCCCTAGACTCCGCGGTGCCAGCCACCCAGGCCGCCCAGGGCTTCTGAAGTTGCCATTATCCACCAGAGCCAGGTGGCCCCGAGCTCAGGGGGTGGCCACGGCCACCTTGCTGGCTCCAGCTGAGGCCTGTGGAGGACAGACGTAGGCAAATGCCTGGCTTTGCCCAGAGCCTCAGATCTGTCAACAGCCGGCAGCCATCATTGTTTAATTGTTGCAGTTGATTTTTGGCCTGTAAAAGAGGCAGTCCCAGGCCTGGGAGGGGCCTGCTCTTTTGACTCCCACATCCACATGCCAATCTAAGCCTTAGGTTCACAGTGAAGTATGTGTGTCTACACATGTGCAGCACTAGAGTGAGAAAGTTCTAGAACATGTTGCTCCAGTAGGTGTTGGCTCATCAGCCTCCCCCACCGGAACGTCAGCTTCATGAGGCTGGGGGCTTTATCTGCTCCTTTCAGGGCCGTATCCCCAGGCCTAGAACAGTGCCCTGTACATAGTAGGTGCTCAATAAATATTTGTTGGATGAATAAATGAATGTCACGTATACGTGAAAGACTAGTACGAACTGGAGGAATGGGCAAGGCACGGGGGCGGGCATCCAACTACATTCCTTCCTCTCTCTTCCTGCTTCACCCTTCCCACACGCAAGGACTCCTGCGCCTGTCCTCTGCCTTCGCAGCTCTCCTCTCTCCTGCCTTTTATCTCTTTTCCGCTACCTTTCCTGGACTGTCTTCTCCTTTTCCCCAATATGATATCACCAAGCTCAGAACTTCAGGATGGGGGCCGGGGAGTGGGTAGAAGCTGCCAGAACAAGGAGACCCCGTTCTGCTTCTGCCTCTGATTTTTGTTGAGCTGCAGTTTCCTCGTCTGTGAAACCTGGAGAGTGTATCCAGCCAGCACGCCTCCCGCAGAGGTGCTGCAAAGAGAGGAGGGATGGGCCATGGCAGGTGGGGGAGTCAGGAATGCCGGCGGAAACCCTTTGTGCTAACCAAAGACGCCTCCTTGTCGCGGAAAGCAGTAGTGCTCACTCTGGCGCTTGCTTTCTCTCTGCGAGGTGTGCATGTTGGGGTGCAAGGAGCCTTGGTTTGGGAGTTCAGTGCGGGGGGTGGGAGGTACCCTGGGGGGGAGGAGAGCATGACCACCCACTCTTAAAGTCTGACGCTACAGATGTGGGCTGTCAGTGAGCCCGACAGCTCCATTAGGTGGCCGCCCGCTCTCTGCTTAGTGATTAAAACGTCACCATCCATCCCACGCACTGTACGTCATTTACCGGCCCGGTGCTCCATCAGGGGCTGCGTGAACTGCGGGCTTTAGCGTCCTCTTCTGCCGGCTGCACGGAGGCAGGGTCAGTGGGAGACTTGTGTGCGTTGCATCCCCAGAGCACAGTGGACACAGAGGCTGGTGAGAGCTTGAAAGGCAGCCAGAGGCCCACGTGCACGGAAAAGGGCCGGCGAAGAGGGCTTGTGGCTCCAGGGTGCAGGGGATGGGTCAGGAGAGACCCCTGGGAATGGAAGCTGGGGCACATCCAGTCCCTGCCCTCATTTTACAGACCAGTGAGCTGAGGCGGCGCGTGCGCACACACACACACACACACACACAACTTCCCACGTGTGACCACTCTCAGAGTGAAGGACTACTCACTCATTAAGGACCAGCCGCCTCTCCCAGGGCCAGGTCTTACTTACTTCAAGGTGCCAGTGGGTGTTGGTTATGCGGTGCTAGTTGAGTTCGCAAGGAGTGGTAACCAGAGTCGCAGGGCCACTGGCCACACTGAGGTTAGCGCTGAGGTCTCCTGCGCCTCATTTGAGTGTGTGTGTTACCCCGTCTGTCATTAATTCTAATCATCTTCACCATCAACGCAATAATAGCAATAACAGGAATGACAGCAGCTAACATTTATTGAGTGCTTTCTATGTACCTGGCTCTGTGCTAAGCTCGTAACACACATTAACACAGATATTTCCACGGTAATGTCACCATGTGTTCCTGGAAGCCCCACGTTCTATAAAATCCTGCACTGAAAATAGCCGGGCTAATGGGAATAGGGTTGTTGGAGGGAGGGGCACTCCGAAACCTGGGGAACTTTGTAACTGGCGCACACTCAGAAACGACCGCGACTCGTATAAGAAGACTAGCACAGTTGAGTTTGTACCCAGCTTCCCTGGGGGTCATTTCTGTGCATCCTTAAAAGACACACTTAAGGGCTTGTGCTTTCTCTTTTGAGCTGTGGATCCCGGAGGGCATTCGCTTCTGATAGAGATGATTTTCATCAAAATTAAAAATCAGATGGGGGGGCCAGCCCAGTAGCTCAGGCAGTTAGAGCTCCATGCTCCTAACTCCGAAGGCTGCCGGTTCAATTCCCACATGGGCCAGTGGGCTCTCAACCACAAGGTTGCCAGTTCAATTCCTCGAGTCCCACAAGGGATGGTGGGCAGCGCCCCCTGCAACTAAGACTGAACATGGCACCTTGAGCTGAGCTGCCTCCCGGATGGCTCAGTTGGTTGGAGCATGGGCTCTCAACCACGAGGTTGCCAGTTCGACTCCCGCAAGGGATGGTGGGCTGTGCCCCCTGCAACTAGCAACGGCAACTGGACCTGGAGCTGAGCTGTGCCCTCCACAGCTAAGACTGAAAGGACAACAACTTGAAGCTGAATGGCACCCTCCACAACTAAGATTGAAAGGACAACAGCTTGACTTGGAAAAAAGGCCTGGAAGTACACACTGTTCCCCGATACAGTCCTGTTCCCCTTCCCCAATAAAATCTTTAAACAAACAAACAAAAAAATCAGACCAGGCTGTCGCCTTTATCATTCATCCATTGTGTTCATCCTTGACAAACATCGCCAAGCTTTCTCGTCTCACTCAAAGCTCCCCCAGACCGCCTAACAGAGTGGGGCATGTGCAGTTCTTGAAGCCACTAAACCAGTCACTGCTTGCAATAAAGAAAAGCACCTGGGTATATTTTCTACTTTTGTGTTGTTGTTGTTAAGGTCTTTATGTGCTGCGAAGGCTTTCTCCTTCAAGTTGAGGAAGGTTGCTGCTGTTTGCTTCCAAACATTCATATGCTGGGGAAGGGACGGTCACCCATAAACCAACATGATCCCAATCCCTTATTGACATGTGCGGAAGTTCTGACCAACAGACTGTGTCTCCTTCAATCCTCACACCGGCCCAAGGAGGCAGATGCCACTAAAACCACACACAGCCCCGCCCCTCTGCAGATGGGAAAAGCCAGGCTTAGAGAGTTGAAGTCACTTGCCCAAAGTTATGCAGCTAAGAAATAGAGCAAGAACCTGACCCCAAGCCATCTGCCTCTGAACATGTGACCCAACCCACTGTCCGTCTGCCTCACCGCCACGCCTGTCACATGTGGGTCTGCATGAACGCTCATAAACCTCTTGAGGACAGGGCCTGTGTCTCATTCCTCTTTGTAGCCCCAGCACGTACATAGTATGACACATGGCACACATCAGAAAATGTTTGGTTGCGTGACGGTCACATTGGAGAGGCTTCACCTGGGAGTTCCACAGAGATGGTGGGAAGAGGGCTGGAACCTGCCCGGGAAAGTGGCCCCACCACCACGACCACCAGACCCATCCTCCTGCAGCGTGTACCTCCCCGAGTTCCCCGGTCCCAGGCCCTGGAAGTTGTATGTTGATTTCCTGGCTTAAACCTCAAAAGGAAACCTGTGTCCTCATGCGGGGTGTGGCTTCCAGGGTCCGCCTTACAGCACTTACAGGCAGCGTCTCGGTCTTTCTCGGCTCTGCGACCCCGCAGTGTTGGATTCACAGCAGCCCTTGCACGTGTTCACCAACCTGGATAACTGTGCCTTTGTCAGGGTGGCCCTTCTGCTCTTGGATGTATCAGTCCTTGACAGAAATCGCCTTCCGGTCCCCACCTCATCTCTCCCTCCTGGCAGATATCTCTGCAGCCGCACTGGAGAGATGCCCCACTTCTACACGCACCACAATGGAGCCACCCCTGGGTGGCTGCTGACCCCAGCTCCTCCTTATCACACTGGGCTCAGGCCTGCTCAGGGGACGCCAAGACGCCAGCTGATGGGCTGATGTCCTTAAAGCGACTGTGTCCCAGGCCCACTGTGCATGCCCCAGCTCGGGGTTCCCTTCTTCAGTGGCAGGCGGCAGCCCCACTCATACCCTGCTATCAGCTGTCCTCTGCCCCTGCTCCTGACACAGCCCCTGTGACGCTCTGATCCTGTCCCAGCATTCCTAGGGACCGAGCCATACCTGGCCAGGGTCCTGAGGGAGGAGGCTGCTGCAGCTGTGCAGGGACCAGGTGGAGCCCACGAGGGGTGGGCAGCGGAACTAAGGACGCTCCCTGTAGAGGCTCTTTCGGGGTTTCCAGTCAGAGGACCTCGAAACCTGACTAGAGAAAAGGGCTAGGCTTTTGGGGTCCCCTTGCTGAGGTTTGAATCCTGACTGTTCCTCCTACCACCTGGGTGTTGACTTATCCTCTCTGGACCTCAGTATTCTCATCTGCAAAGTGGGATGGCAAGGCCTATCCATGTCAATAAGTTGGTGCATATAAAGCAGGGAGAATGGCGCCTGACATCTATAGGAGTTCAAGAAATGTTAGCTCTTCCCATGGGACTGCATCTTGGGGGGTGTATCTTCCTCTGGAGCTGTATCTTGGGGGTCTCCTTATACCCCTTTTCCTCCCATCACCCCACCTTGGGGCCATCCATCTGGGCCAACATCTGGAGCACTTCAGGTGTCCATGTTGAGGGTTTGGCCTTCTTGGGGCCTTGGGGAGAAAGGGGTATCCAGACAGCCCTGGGAGCTGGGCTGAAGGCCAGCGGGTACGGACCCAGCACCCTCCCAGGCTGCAGCCCAACTTATCTTGAATGGGGAGTCCAGCTGCCTGAGTCAGCCACGTGCTGATCAGACAATTCCAGAGGGCCTGCAAATTGCGCAGGAGTGAGAGTCGGGGTCCTGCCAGGTGGGGCGGTGGGGGCAGAAGCTCTATGATTTTCCCCTATCAAGCTGTCCCAGTCTCCTCCCCCCCCTGCAAGCCCCACCGTCTCCCTCCTAGCCCTCACACAAGGTGCCCTCATGTCTAGGCTTGGTCAGTGTTTCCAGCGTCTGCCCATGCCAGGATCAGCGGTTCTGGGCATATTTCCAAAGGTCCAGATGGTCTCACTGGGTACATTTGCCCAGAGTTCATGCCAGTGGCAAGAGATGACAAATGTGGGCCTCAGAGAAGTGGCTTTGAAATGGGGCCCAGGGGCTCCAGAGTATAGACTACAACTTCTGTGGTCAGGAACGTTCCTTTTTCTGCCCCCGTGACAAGATTATAAGAGTTACCTTGTACTGAGTGTCCCTGTGTGCCAGCCTCAGATGTCTTTATGTGAGTGAGCTTCGCCGCTTGCTACTCAGAGTGTGGGCCTTGCCTGGGCAGCATTGGCATCGCCGGGAGCCCGTTAGCAATGCAGAATCCCAGGCCCACCCAGACCTGCTGGGTCCGAATCTGCATTTTTCACCTGATCCCCACGTGATTCCTGCGCTCACGAAGTTTAAGAAACACTGAGCCAGACTTTACATTAGTTTTCCAGGTAAGGAACCGGAGAGTCACAGAGAGAAACGCGTTGCCTGATAATCCCAGGGCGGAGGGATGGGCAGAGCTGAGATGTGAATTCCTGTCGCTCGCTCCCAAGTCCAGGCACATGCTTCGCTCATTTAACAAGCTCTTCGGTGGCACCTGTGTGCTGGGGTCTGAAGGAGTGCAAGGGGAACCAGACTTTGTCCCTTCCTTGGAGACCTGCCGTTGAGCAGGTGGGGGACGTCAGTGGAGTGATCACGGCTCAGTATCGCAATTAGTATGACGAGACGATGTACAAAGCAGAGGCCGCCAAGGCCGGGGAGGGTGTCCAGCAGGAGGGGACAGGTGAGACCTGAAGAACAAGCATGAACCTGCCAAATGGCATCCACTGGGTGCCAAGAGCTGTTCCCAACATCGTGCACACACTGTCTCATGCAGTCCTCGTCACACGGGGTGAGGAAGGGTCTCCCCGCAGCCCCATTTCTCAGATGAGACATCTGAGGTACATCTCATGTGCAGAGGTGGGATTCGAACCCAGGCAGTCTGGCTCTTGTCCCCACAGAGTCCTACCTCTCGGCAGGGAAAGAATGTTCCAGACAGATGGAGCAGCATGAGTGAAGTGATGTAGTGTCCTCATCTGACGAGCAGTTGACTCCAACTTACTGACAGGCCTGGGCTTTTGCCGTGACTCCTGGCTCCTCTCCCAGCCATTCTTTCCACTGACCCAGAATCAAGGCTGCTCAAGGTAGCTTGGGGATCTGGCCCTGGGCCACCTGGCCCCTGTTGGTGGCAGTGTGGAAGTTCTCCACCTGCTTCAAGAGCTCCTGCTGGGCATGAGACACCACAGCTGATGGGGACCAGTGGCCCATGGGCCACCCTTGGCCAAGGAGCAAAGATCAGAGAAAGAATGAAGACAGCCTGATTTGGGGGACAGGATGTGCTTCTGGGTCCGGCAGGCCTGGATTTAGGAAGCTGCAGTAGCTCAGAAAGGGACAACTTACCTGGCCTCTTCCAGATTGAGTGTGGATGCCTCCTTCCCACCTTGCTTGGAAAGTCCCCAGAGGACTCGGGCCAACAGGGTCAGTGCCGTGAGAACCCCGGGTTGCCCCCAAAGAGACCATCTGGCCCTTTGGGAGTGAGCCCTCCTCATCTTACAGAGGCAGAAACTGAGGCACAGAGAAGAAAAGGGACTTGCCCGACACATTTTTATTGAGCCTGCCTGTTGACCAGCCCTTCGGGCTGCCGTAGCGCAAAAGACAGACTCGGTTTGGGGGAAGACTCCTGTGTGCTGGGGTCTCCTTTGCAGGGTTTGAATCACCTCTCCTCCGTAGTTCCTGAACAGAGGAAAGGAAGCATCTCTTCCATAAACCCTGAGGCCCAGTTCTGGGAGGGAGAGGCCTATGGCCCAGTCACTGGGTATTTCTGAGCTTGTTGGAAGGAGACTTCCAGAAGTAGCAACACTAGGTTGTGTTTGTGGGCTGAAACTTACCTGGTTGTGAGCCGGCTGGGGGGACATTCAGGTGCAATTCTGGGAGCCTAGCGGACCTGAAGCGCCAAGAAGGTGGGTATTAGGAAGGTAACCGGTGTTTTTAATTTAGTCCTGAGATCAGGGGTCTAGGGAATGTGACTCAAGAAATAGACCAGGGCCCTTCACAGGCTGTTTCCAACCTGCTAAACTGATGACCACTTTAACAGAACGTATCTGCTCTCTAGTTCCTCGCCTTAGTGTCTGGCTCCCTGGCACACAGCAGTTATTTTTATCTGTTGCCTATTGTTCTGACTGGAGTTATTCTTTCCCAGCCCTGCTGATAAGGAGAGTTTCTAAATGAAATTGCACCTTGCTATCTGGCTAAATGGCTACCTGTTTTGATTTTGGAGAACAGCCCCCAGCTCTGCTCCACACACACACACACAACTCCACCCTTAGCAGTCAGTGCTTCTCGTCTCCTGACCCATTTGCCACCCAGTTGCCCAAGTGACCCGGTGCAGTCTGGCACTGAGATGGCGAGATGGCGTGATCATGTGACGTTCTGCTTCACCAGGCCGGTGCCCTTGACCCAGGTGAAAAGTCACAGGGTCTGCTCTGGCCTTGGCATCGGCCCGGAACACACAACTGGTGGCTGTTCTGCAGACGGGAAGGGGACCAGCTCACCCTGGAGCAGCTCCTACGTGGGGGGCACTTTGCACACGCCAGCAAAGCACTGGTCCTGCTTTTATAAAACATGGAAATACGAAGCCTGGAAGCCCAGGCAGAACTTGCCCAGGTGCACGGTGCCCGGCGGGGTTGAAATTCGAAACCACCCCTGAGGTCTTGCCACTGCACTGAGCCACCAGCTTGCCTGTGCAATTGGAACAGAAGTTTCCAGAGTACAGAGGAGACCTGTTTCCTGCTTTGAAGAAAGGGAGAGGCTGCTTCCACTGCTGCTGTCAAAGCAGTTCAGTTGCGGGATTGATTTTTCAATAAGCCACCGAAATGATGGTCCATTTACTACCTGTGTTACTGACGAGGGGCGCGCTAGTCATTGGAATACGCCGTTGGGATATGGCAGGCGGCTAATAATGTGACTTACGTCCTTGGGGGCTTGGGTTTAAGTTGTGCAGGAGTTACTGCCAGGGCCTGTGCTGTAAAGTCAGATGCAGATAAGCGTCTGGTTCCGAGATGCTGTGCCTCTCGTGAGGATGCTGGCCATAGAAATTAGGGAGGGGGCGCCCACAGGGGAAGGGGTGGCCGGGAGTAACTCTCCCACATGCATTTAGTACATAAAATACAAAGCGTGTACGAGTAGATTCCCCGCTTAGATAGATGCCAGTCTCTGCGGAACCTGTACTTTTCAAATGTTTCTTAAATCTTAGGTTAGCCTCGTAACAGCAATAGCCACGGTGCCCATTCTTCCCTGATAAGTACAAACATGTGTTTGTCGTGGGGCTCCTGCGGGCTCAGTCCGAGATTTTACAATTTAATAGGAGCCCAGCTCCCTCCTTCCCCCTCATCACTCCATGCTTCTCTTTGGGAGGTGAATGCATCCGCGTCGCTTAATTAAGCAGAGAAAGCCAAGAGATGCTTTGGACATTATCTTCAGCCACCTGCAGGGCTTTGTACAGAGGACACCGATTTGTACTCGGAACAGGAGAAAAGGAGCTTAAATATACCCGGAGAGATTTGGAGTCAATGTCAGGGGAGAGAAGCGAGCCGAGAGTGCATGAAGGTAAAGGGCACAGGCTCTGGAGCCCAATGGGTTTAGGATCAAGAACTTGCACCCGTCACATTGCTTCTCTGAGACACATTATCTCCTTTGCAAACTGGAAGTGACGGTTCCCCCTTCGGAGGTTATCAGCAGTGTCTGACTTATTGCCATTATTGAATATCAAATGGGCGAGCACTGTGGGAAGGCATGAAAAAACCCCAGAGACGCTGCTCTGATCAGAGCTCCCACCACCCAGCTCTGGGATGGGAGGACTCTAAGGACCGGGGCTACAGGTGACTTGGAAGGGAGCCCTTTAGATACTCTGGGGCCCAACTCTTTTTGCAACATTGAGGATGCCCACAGATTCATTAGCAATTTGGGGGCTTTCTCCCAATAAAATCTTTTGAAATGTTTTGTCACTTGATTGCCCCTTAGGCTATCTGGAAAAGACCATCCCAGCTGTATCAATTCAGAGTTCCTTAAGCGTGGTTGATGGCAAGGGGGGCCCACTTTTTCTTTTTCTTTTTCTTGTAATAGTTTTATTGAGATATAATTCCCGTGCCATATAATCCACCCACTTTCAGGGTACAGCCCTCGGCAACCACTCCTCTACTTTCTATCTCGATAGATTTGCCCATTCTGGAAATGTCACATAAACAGAATCATATACTATTGGTCTTTCATGACTGGCTTCTTTCACTTAGCATAATGTTTTCCAGGTTTATCCATGTTATAGCGTGTGTCAGTGCTTCATTCCTTTTTTATGACAGAATAATATTGCATTATGTGAATGTAGCACATTTTGTTTATCCCTTCATGAGTTGATGGACACTTGGGTTGTTTCCACATTTTTGGCCATTGTGAATAATGCCGCTCTGAACATTGGTGTACGTTTTCAATTCAGTTCTGCTTCTCTCTGAAGAACACATCTCCATGGAAACGACTAAGTATTGACAATATTAACTAGAATTGAGGACAACATCCTTAAAAAGGACACAAATTTAGACAAAGATACCCAGATACCTTTGTATGCATCCTTATTCCATTGGCATCCACTGCGAGGCCTGATCAGACCAGCCTCTGGAACTCACCAGCAAATTTACTGGAAAGGCGTGACTGTGAAGGGACCTTGTCCCCTGCCGCCTCCTGGGCATCCTAGGAAGATCCATAAGATGAAATGTCCTCAAGACTTTCTCCAGTCGGTGTGATGAGAATTGTCATGCTAAGGAATCGATTCATGTTTAGCTTCTATGTGCTGAATCTTACAACTGCTCACGCTTGCGTCTGTGCTGTGGTCACTGGGATGTCCAGAGGCAAATTTCCAGGCCATCGCCGGGAACTGCTAGTTCCCAAGCACTCCTCCTGCGTCAGCCCATTGTGTCCTCTGACGAGCCTGTGAGATGCAGGAACTCTTCGGACTCCCATTTCACAGATGAGAAATCAGGGGTAGATGACTTGCCCAAGGTCACACAGCAGGAGGTGACAGAGCTGGGAATGACATCTAGTCCTTTTTTTATTCTAAAGCTCTGAACCACTCTCAGCATAACTGTGTGCATTTTTGGAAAATCCACCTCAAATCCTTTCTGAGAAGTGGAGGCGCAGTACATAGATCTCCTTAATCTTTCCCTTCTTTCATTCACTGCTGAATTTAACCCTGATCCGATCGCAAATCTGATTATCACTCACCTACTCTGAATCTAATTAGAACGTCCTTCTGGATTTCAAGGCCATCAGGATAGCCTGATACCCAAAGCCCTTATCTGTGAATGTCTTTTCTCTATCACAGCCATCATCAGTTGCTCCAGCTAATAAAGAGGGCAGGATTCTTTTGTCCTTCTAGACTCTTCTGGGTGTCTAAAGCATTCCTACCATTTCTCCTTCTGTTCCCACTCTATCTCCTTAGACCTCTTGTATCAACCATCAAATAAATCTCAATGAGAGAAAGCAGTTAGGATGCGGTACGGGGACCGTGCTGCTTGAAACCTCACCTGGATGTTCCCCACCCCACTCATTGCCTCCCTGGCAGAGAATTCTACGCAGCCAGGACAGGTGAAGGAGAAAATATCACGGCGTTCTCAGCAGCCATCTCAAATGAGAGCAGAACCTCGGCTCCCTGGGCCGAGAGAACCTCTATCTCTTCTCCAGGTACAATGCAAATGGAGCCGGATATACCTTTAACTGTTTCCTCTGTTTTTCTGGCATCGTGGTCAAGGAGGGAGACCTATAGACTGTCTTCCAGGATGCATTGAAATTTTCTTCATGGCCCAATATGTAAATATTCTGGGACATCTGAAAGAAAATCGGTGTTTTCTGCCTGGTACCCACACGTATACACCGCATACATGCAGACATTGCACTCCACACACCCATATGCTAAACTGAGTTTGGCAATTGTGTCTTCAGAATACATCTAAGCGAAGCAGAGTTTCTCAACTGAAACTATAAAATCTTTTCTCAACAGACCTAAATTAAATTATTGGAAGACGCAGAATCTAGTTAATGAAGCATCTGTCTGCATTTTGGCGCCGGGGTTGGCCATGGAAACAATTACTTCTTATCAGATTCAAGTTGCCAAGAGGATTGTTTTGCCTTCACTCAGGCTTCTTGTCCTTAGTGCATGTGATTTGCAAAGCCCTTCCTATGGGAAGGAATGAAAAGAGAGAAACCCAAGACAGAAGTCCTCCCCTCCAGTGTTGGAAGGAGCAGGAAAGGAGTAACAATGATGTATGATTATCGTTGAGCCGTAAGGAATTCTCACGATGGATCCCATTTCCTCCCTGATGTTGTAACGTATAGACCTCTGCTGTGTTCTGTCCCCTCACCACCCATGACTCTGATTTCCTTCCAGGAATCACCCCTCCCCACTCTTAATCCATTTATTTCGAGGGGAGTTCACTCCAGGTCCAGGCCACACGATGGCACTTGCCCCAGTCAGAACTAGAGAGACACAATGAGCTTTTATGAGACCATTGGACAAGAGATACACGCTTGCCCAGTGACCTTGAACAAGGGAGAAAATGAGGCTGGCAGCCATCTTGCCACCAGGAGGAGAGAACCCATCTGAGCAGGGAACCAACACAGGGAGGGGAGCCCAGTAATGCTGACAGGGAGGCACAGGGGCTGGTGCTGTTATCTGAGCTCCTCGGCCAATTTATATCTGAATGTAGAACTACCCTTGGACTTTCCAGTTATGTGAGCCAATCATTTGCTTTTTATTTAAACTAGTTTGGGTTGCGGTGCGTTATTTGTAATTGAAAGTCCTGACTGACACCACTGCCTACAGACTGTGCCAGACGCAGGGAGGAAGAGGGTATAAATATGAACAAGAAATGGTCCCTCCTGTCAAGGATCTAAGAGTAGAGTGAGAATAACACAGATCTGAAATCATAATTAACATACAACTTGACAATTGCTGCAATAAATGTAGGAACCAAGTGCCGGGGGTGGGACCCAGAAGAGGAGGTGAGTAACTAGCCTTTTGGTTATCTGCCTGCAGAAGGCCTCTGCAAGACGTTTAGGGGCGCCTGTGTTGGGGTGTTGAACGGGGGAGGGGCCATCTGGCTCTCTGGGGGTGCCGCGGGGCCAGGACCCACACAGGTTTCCCATTCCAGTCCACTTCCAATCAGTCCAGCTCCTGTTCCCGTCAGACCTGGTAGGGGTTTAATTGCTTTGGATTGATTTTTGCCAGTGGTGCCTTCCAACCTCTCCCCGCCCCCCTCCCCCCAGCCAGGGACGAAGAGAGATTTGTCACATCAGGGAGGCGCCCTACTGCCAACAGCAAAAATCAGCCAGGGGTGAAGACATTTAAACGGATTTTTAAAGTCAGCACCCCCATGTGTACCTAGCATATGAGCAGGCTTTTTGACAAATGGTGACCAGGGTGCTTTGGGTCGGTAAAAAGAGCAATGATAATCATAGGAGCTACCGTTTTTTACCTGCTCACAATATTCCAACACTGTCTGAGCCCCTTACATGTGTTCTAGGATGTACTCAGCTTTGCACATCAACACACGGGGCCCGTTTCACCAGTTACTGGTCACTGGCACAATGCATGGGCTTTATTGGTTATTAATTGTATTATTGCCCGTGGTATCTCATTTACTCTTTGTGACAACGCTAAGACAAGTACTACGTTGTACCCATTTTACAGATGAGGGAAAAAAGGTTAAGTTATCTGCCCAGCTAGGAAGGAACAAAGCTGGAATTTGATCTTTAGGAGGTCCTGTTGCTCTTGTGGTTTCATTTATGCCAGGAAGAGACATTTTCTGTAGCTGGTTCTTTGTATCCCTTTTTTGGCAACTGTCAGGTGATAAACACTAGGTCTGTCCTGGAACAGTGCCTTGAAACACCTGGAGTGTTGCATGCACTGTTCCCATGTGTTGCCTTTCAGGCAGGAACCAATGACCAGGCAAGATTTATCCCTCTATGTGGCAAATAGATGCCACCTCAGCAGTGGGCACCCTGCCCCTCAGACGGACGTTGGGGCTCTGCTGTGTTGGGGGGTGAGATGTGGTTGATAAAACCTCTGTCCTCCCCTGGAATGTTCCAGAAAACAGGTGACTCTGTGTTTCAGAGACAGCTTTGAGCAGAAGTGAAGAATGGGACCCAGTAGACATGGTCTTACCTGTCTCCCACTCAGCCGGAAGCGCGAAGCTCACATTTTGTTTAATTTTCAAAGATTTTTATTAACCTCCGGTTTTGGGAATCAGAGATGAATTGGATTCGGTTCCTAACCCTGGGGAATCTCACCTGTCAAAGAGAAAGACAGATGCGTAGGTAACCTTAATGCAACCCAAGTTCGACGATGACATTTGGGGTGTCCATGTAGAGAGTTCTGAGAATCCAGAAGGAATAATTCACTCAGCTGAGGAGTTAATTTCATGGGAAATTTAAGGAAAACAAGGGGTCAATTTGAACTGGTCTTTGAAGTATGAGTAGGAATTCATGAGTAGACGTAGGGGCACGAGCACTTCCGGCAGATGGGATCACACAGGCAATGGCACAGCGATTCAGTGTGTGGTGTGTGTTTGGGGCCATAAACAGTTCCGCAGAGCTGGTGCAGCAGAAAAGTAGCCAGGTTCTTTCTTTCTTTCTTTCTTTCTTTCTTTCTTTCTTTCTTTCTTTCTTTCTTTCTTTCTTTCTTTCTTCTTTCTTTCTTTCTTTTTCTTTTCTTCTTTCTTTCTTTTTTCTTTCTTCTTCTTCTTCTTTCTTTCCTTTCTTTCTTCTTTCTTTCTTTCTTTCTTTCTCTTCTTTCTTTCTTTCTTCTTTCTTTCTTTCTTTCTTTTCTTCTTTCTTCTTTCTTTCTTCCTTCATTCCTTCCTTCCTTCCTTCCTTCCTTCCTTCCTTCCTTCCTCCTTCCTTCCTTCTCCTTCCTTCCTTCCTTCCTTCCTTCCTTCCTTCCTTCCTTCCTTCCTTCCTTCCTTCTTTCTTTCTTTCTTTCTTTCTTTCTCTCATCCAGCTACAAAGCAATTATTGAGTGTTTGTTGTGAGTGAGGCACGGGTTAGGAGAGGAAAAGTTGGCTAGACTCAGTGAGGGCAGAATCTTTCCCCAACCAGATGCTTCACAAAGGCGGGATTCCACCACCACCACCAAACCCGCCGCTTAAAGGAAGGGTCAGGTGAGCTGAAGTCTTCCTTTCCAGGGCAGCTGTTTGACTTTAGGAAATGGGCTCCTACAAAGAAATGAGAAAAGCTGCAAGTACAATGTCAAGGGACTGTTTCCACCGTGGTTCCCAAATGGGACTTGCTAAGTCCAAGGTGGGCAGGCCACAGCCCTGAACCTTGAGGTTGAAGTGGTGGCAGAAGCCAGGCAATAGGGGCACTTGTTTTTTACCCCCGACAGCATCTGGCAACACCGAGCACAGTGTTGCATTTTGAATTCAGGTTGCCAAGGGTTGCGCCACTTTCTGGCTGTCACTTCCCCTCTCTGGGCCTCTGTCTTCCTGTGTGTGAAATGGGGGTAATGTAACACCCAGCCCACAAGGTGGAGGTGACGTCTGAGATGCAAGTGAATTACTACACAGAAAAGGTTCCCCACCAGGGCCCTGAAATGGAAATGTCCCGTGTAAACTACGACCATCAGTGTAACCCGGCACCATGCTAGGCTCACCAAAACATACTCCTGGTCAGATTAAATGGTAAACCCCAGGGCCCGTTTCTTCAGTGGGATCTTTCCCCTCCAAAATGTAGTGACACGTGCAGTGGGAAGCTAGTCAACAACGAGTGCAAATATTCTGGATGGTGGAGAAAGCTTCTACCTCTGCCTCCTGCCCACGGTCAGGGATACCTTCCTCCACACCAAGCACCACGTCTGGAGATGCCAGAGGAACAGACTTTTCCAGACGAATGTGGATGTGGTGTCTTCCCAGTATGAAAATAGATCGCCCTGGAACTGCAGTAGCTAATGAAGATGATAATTAGAATTGCTTATTAGGACCTGTCTTCTAAAAGTTCGTTTGCACTTTTAATAGAATCTACAATGCATCTGCTTAGCGAGGATGACAGATCTTCTTGATTTGGTGTATTTTAAAGCAAGATCTTAGCATCCTGGCTTCTGCTGGTCTCCCCACTCCCCCACCTCTGCCATCTGCTGCTGAGGTAGCCCTTGTCCACGGAAGGAGCCTTAAAGTTGCAACTAGCAAACACCTTTCTTCTTGCCAGGGAACCCCAGGCCAGAGAGACAGCTGGTCCCCTCTCTCTGAATGCACAGTCCCATACGGGCCACCCTCCTCCTTGCACTGCAGACTGTACGAGGTTGAATGGTGTCCCTTCAAAATTCATGTCTACCCAGAACCTCAGAACGTGACCTTATTTGGAAATAAAACCTTTGCGGATGGTAGCTAGTCAAGTGAAGGTGAGGTCATACTGGATTAGGGGACGTCCTAGTCCAGAATCGGGTGTCCTTATGAGAAGACCACGTGAGGACCCACAGGGAAGCAGGCCACGTGATTACAGGGGCAGAGACCGGAATGATGTGTCTATAAGTATAAACCAGGGAACAACCAAGGATCCTTGCTGAAAGCTGGGAGAGGCAAGGAAGGCTCAATCCCTAGAGTCTCTGGAGGGACGGGGGTCATGCCAAACCTTGAGCTCTGTGAGAACAAGCTTCTGTGTTTTAAGCCACCCAGGTTGTGGCCCTCCTAGGGCAGCCCTAAAAAACTCAAACAGCGCCCCTCTTTCAGTTCTCTCCCAACTCCCAACTCCGTGCCCTGCACGTGTTCCTCCTTCTGCCTGGGACTCTCTTCCAGCATCCTGTTCCCTCCCACACCCCAGTTCTTCTTCTCTCCCACCACCACGTCACCCATCCAGAGGCTGCCTAAGATCTCAGGTTAGGTGAGATGCCCTCTTGGATTCTCCAGACTACAGGGGTCACCTCTGTCGGATGCCCCCAGAGCCCTTCACATCCCCTCCTGACACCACACTTTATCATAACTGTGTGTCTGTGTCTGTTCTCACCCCTAGACCTTAGATTTGGGGAATCACCCTTGCAGGTTTTGTCTGCTGGCTTGTCCCTGGCACCTGGCATCATCCGTGCCATTTAGTAGGACCTCGGGAGCATGGTGTGCAGCAGTACTTGAATTGAGCAACATCCCTGGCCACTACTAACTGTGCTGTGAGCTCCTCTCAGCCTCTGCCACCACCTCCAGCGTGGGAGACAAGGCAGCAGCCATCACTTCTGACCTTGCCACCAGAGGCCCTGTGTGGTCCCATTCGACTAAAGGCTCTGGAATGCAGCTCACTGGTCAGTTGAAAATCCTTGTGAATGACACATCACCTCCATGAGGTGAGGTCCCTGTGTAGGAAGTGCCCTGGCCCCCCACACTTCTCTTCTGTGAGCCCTTTGCTCACAGATGGTTATTTAGTGAATTACCTTATTTAAAGCAAGGTGACCTAAACAGAAAGCAAGCACCCTGATTTCCCTGGGGTTTGGCTAGAGCCCCTGCCACAGTCCCATAAGCTCCTGGCAGGTAAGATCTATGCTTATCTCATCATCCCTTTGCCCCTGGAGTCTGGCACTGAACTGACAGATAGTAGTAACTGCGTGAGCCTAAAATTGCAAAACCCAGAGAAGTCAGAAGGTCCTTTCAGCCCTTCCAAGGACTTAGGCCTGGCTCTGAACTCCAGACACCCACCCTGAGGCTCCCAGCATGGAATTCCCTCTGGGGAAAGTCTAGTCAATGGAGAACTCTTGGGATTGGTACGCTGGAGAATTCCGTTATTGCCAGGATATAAACTTGGACTTGAAAAGCCAGAAGGGAAGCAGGAAGCAGACTGAGGACGGCTACCTCCCTGCCCCAACGATGGTAGACTTTTCCTTGCAGTGCCCTTCTTCTGAATCCCAAGTTCAGGCTCGATTTTCCCAGGTCTCCTCTGCTATAATGCTTGGCTGTGGCCCGCCAGGGACTGCCTGGGCAGGAGAGCCAGCCAAGTTTGGGGCCTCGATCAGTGGAGGATGGAAACCTGCGTCAGAACCAGCCCTTTGCTGCTGTCCACTCCTTTTCTCCCTTGAAAATGTGTTCTTTAGTTAAGATCAGCAAGAGTGTGATTTATTCTACACCCAGGCTGTGAGTGGGCAGAGGGAAACAGAAGACCAAAGTTGCACTTGACTTAGACCAAGGGACCAAAATAGAAAGGCCAGAGCGTTTGATTCCCCCAGGACTGGCTCCAGCCACCACACTGATGGCGGGGTGACTGTTGGATTGGGGGGCGTCCCCCCACCTCCTGGACCACAGGCACGCAGGCTCTTTCATCGTCTGTGCCTGTTTCCTTTACTGTGAAGTGGGAAAGCTACTAGCATCCATCTCTCGGGCAGTGAAAGGATGAAATGACATACATAGCACATAGTTGTCACTCGGAGGGATGACAGGTGCTGTTGTTTGTGTTGTAAGGATAATAGCAGTGTCTTTGCCAGGACTCTGCTTTCTTTGTCTGTTTCACTCCGGGTCTTTGGAGACCCCCAGAGCATGGAGGCATGGGGCGGGCAGCCGGCAACGCAGCCAGCATGACCCTGGTCCAGGAGCCCTTGTGCCTGTCTCTGTGCCCCCAGCTGTCCCTTGCTGAGTCTGCAATGTATAGAAGGCTCTGGACTGTGGTCAGGCCGGCCTAGGGGAGATGGAGACACAATGTCACCGTAGGAAGGACCAGAGCAAACGCGGGTGACTTCACATGAGCTCAGCCAGAGCTGCCTCCAGGCCACTGGACGGGCACTGTTCTGACACCCCAAAATGGTTGGCTTCACTGCTGCTGGGCACGTACAGAGAGCCAGTGCTCTCCCAATCTTTTCCCTGGGATGGAGCCATTTTATAGATAAGGAAACCGAGGCTCAGGGAACTGAAGCAACTCGCCCAAGGCCACACAGGAGAGACCTGGGATTCAAACCCAGGATTACTGACCCCAGAGGCTGCATCTTACCACTTGCCCGTGGGCACTGCTCAGGGTGACCTTTTCAACAGAGCAGCCCGGAGCAATGTAGGCCCAGAACAT
Organism: Rhinolophus ferrumequinum; assembly: GCF_004115265.2. Lineage (NCBI taxonomy): Eukaryota > Metazoa > Chordata > Mammalia > Chiroptera > Rhinolophidae > Rhinolophus > Rhinolophus ferrumequinum. The sequence continues at coordinate 9,901,217 of NC_046292.1, forward strand.
GTGGATAGGACTTGAGTTTGGGGGACAGCTCTACTGCTGGTCTCGCCTCTGCCTGTCCTTCCAGAAATAGAGCCAAGAGGTGAACATTGAATTTGGGGGCATCTGGTCTGCTTCATCTTTCTTTCTTGTTCTTCCATGTCCCCCACTCCATCTTGAGGACGCCCGTGGTATCGTTGGCATCAATGAAATGCGGAACAGGAAGCCAGGTTCCCCCTCCCCAGTCCCTGCTAGCATCTCCGAGCATTCTCGTAAGTGAGAACAGAAATCCTGACAAAATGTGGCAGCTGGTTCCTGGTCCAGCCACAGCTTGCAATCCAAGTATTCCAGCCTCCATCATCCCCTTCCATCTACACCCAATGCCTGCCTGTCTGGATGCTCTCGATTTCTTTCTTTAAACCTCCGTTTGCGTCTTGGGCAGTCCCAAGTTTTCCTGGCCGCTGTATTTTTCTCACCTCTCCAGTGAGCTTGTGACCTTCTCTGGCCTTGGCCGAGAGAGCACAACCCACGGGGGCAGGCTCTGGACCTGTCCTGGAACCTCAGCGCAGGGCTGTGTGTGTCTGAGCAGCACAGCACAGCTTCAGTTACAGGCTGCTGCTGGGGACTAGTCATTTTGTGAGTTGTTAGGACGTGTGGCTGGGGCTTTCTAATTTATAACGTCTTCTGACGAGTTCTGTCATTTTTATATCTTCACCTATGATGAGGTTTTCAGGGGAGCAGAACGGACCGGGGGTGGAGCGGTGGTGAATGCCGCAGCCCCCGGACTGTTGCTAGCTCTGTATTAAAAGAGTATTCTCCCCATTCTAAGGACAGGAATATTGAGTTTGATTGGGTTCGAGGGGTTGCAAGGGGGCCTGTTTCTCCATCGCTTGCTAATCAACGACAGCCATGGTCGTGGGTAGCATTTGGGCGTTTGCTTCTGTTTTCTTTCATGTTGGCAAATCACAGGCTTTCAGGTGAGGCGCCTTCATTCTGCAGAGCCGGTGAGGAGCAGGCAGGTTTGAACGGCGAGCAGACCTGCTGGGAAAATCCGGCGTTGGGAGCCTTGCTCCATGTGGTGGCTGCCAGGCTGTGCCAGTCCCCTGCTGTCCGCCACTTCCTGTCTGTAGCCCCCCCAGCAGCCACCCCCCGTTACTTTGCCATTTGTGCCAAGGTATCCAGGAAAGTGTGAGAGAGGGGTGAGAAAAATCACAAGTTCAGGTTTTTTCCTCCACTGAGGACTGAGGGGTCTCATCTCTATGGAAAACCCCAGAATTTATCCAGGGTTGGACCTGGCCTTGGACCCCTTGGCTTCAACCCTCAGGGGCCTGCTGGGCAGATGCATTGAGGGAGAGGTCCAAGGGCTCAACCCGAAGAAAATTAAGCCCCTTCTACTGAAAAACGAAAGACCACAGGCTTTGGAATTAAGACAGAGTGTGCTCCAGCTGTGCTCCTTACTTGCTATGTGACTTTGATCAAATGGCTTAACTTCTCTGGTCGTCAGTTTCCTCATCCGTAAAATGGGGCTAATTGCAGTGACTCCCTCATGAGTTGCTATGATGTCCAACAAGATAAAAAGAGAGAGAGATTTGAGTTTGGCACAGTGATTCTCATGTGGTCACTCTCGACCAAGGGGAGTTGCTATGAAGGTTGTACAGGGGTGGTTTGTCCTTTTGGTCATGTTTTCATTACTACCTATTTGAATCTTACTCCACAACCAAGAGTGAAAGAAATCCAACTAGGTCCAACCCCACCGGAGTGGTGAGAAATTAAGACTCCTCATGTAGTTGGGTCCCTGCACACCTGCCTGGGGTCATGTGATAATCCAGGAAGTTCATCTGGTGTCTGGAGAATGAGGAAGGAGCCTGCGGCCCTCCAGCTACCGTGGTCTCTGCTGGCCTGCTCTTTGTCCAGGCCCGCCTGGTCCCCTAGGCGTAGACAGAACGCTCTCCTGAGCCTCGGTGGATCTTTGAGCCCCAATGTCCAGGGCCCAGACCCATTAGCGTACCCCTACGTGGTGGTTACATGTGGCCATTCCCCCCTTCAGTCCTGCCACCTCACCGTGCTGGCAGGGACCCGACACAGGTCCCCACTATCCACAGGCCTGTAGACCTCTCCTTCCAAGGTTTGGGGAATCGTCCAATGTCCTCTTTCTAGAGTGTTCCATATTGCTACCTCTGGAAGTATCGCCTCTCCGTCTCCCCTGGCCAGTTCCTTCCCTGAGTTTCCTGTCTGGGAAACAACGGTCAGGAGGCAGGTGTGCCCTCAGGAAAGCTCTGCTTTCCTTTGACACACAAACCTCCCTGCGGCCAGAGGACTGAAAGACCCCCTCTCTCTTGAAGCAGGGACGGGGACGTGGAGAGACTGTACACATAGCTCTGGTGTGGTGCTTTACAGCAGTGACATCCACCACAAATAAGGATTTCAACAGGGCCTGCCACACCATCGTCATTCGTGGGTCTGTGACAGGGGAGTGAGGAAGAAGCTTCCTGGACATCTTCCCACCACTTCCTAGTCGGAGCCAGAGACGTCACCTGCAGTGAACCTGGGCCGTCTGCATGAACAGCGCGTGTGAGCCCTCGCGCGCGGGCGTGTGTGTGTGTGTGTGTGTGTGTGTGTGTTTCCTGGTTCTCTATGACATTATTGACTCTATGACTTCATTCATTCACCGCGCATAAAAGATGCAGTAGTCTGAACGACCAGACTTGACTCACACGCTCGCCTCTGGAATCGAGTGGGGTCAAGTCAAGAGGCTTACGGACTGAGAGTCGGGGAAAATGGGGGTTCTGTCGCCAGAACAAACGGGTATGAATACTGAACAGATGCCACGGCAAAAGGCCACCACCAGCAGGCAGACGCCTCAGTTCCTGTATCAGAAGTTGAAGAACAGGGCTAGTCTCCAGGGACCAGGCCCTTAAAATGCCCTGCTGTGAGGGAACAATGGACTCGGAGTCAGAAGGCCAGACGTCCAGGCTAGCCACTGTCTCGTGCTCATTATGGGACGTCTCTGGGCTTGTTTTCTTGTCTACAGAATGGGGGATAAAACTGCTCTGTAGGGCAGTTACGTGGCAGCATTGTCCAAAAGAACTTCCTACAACGATGCACGTGTCCTATATCTGCACCGTCCAATATGACAACTACGAGGCACCTGTGACCATTGAGCACTTGAAAGCTGGCTAGTGTGACTAAGGAACTGAATTTTACATCTTACTGAGTTTTAATGACTTTAAATGGTCACATGTGACTCGCCGTGGCCATATCGTACAGTACAGTTCTGGAGTGTAGTCATGACATTTCAGTCAGTGACAGACCACATGTACAATGGAGGTCCCTTTGTGTTACAGTGAAGTGGGACGTTCCCTATCTCCTGGTGATGTCACAGCTGTCGTAGCAGCCTAGCGCAGTGAACGCATTACTTATGTGTTTGTGGTGACGCCGGTATAAACACACCCAACTGCGCTGCCAGTCGGATAAAAATATAGCACCTACAATTATGCACAGCACATAACACTTGATAATGACGATAAACGACTATGTTATTGGTTGATGTATGTGCTATGCTATACTTTTCATTGTTATTTTAGAGTGTGCCCTCTCTACTTACAGAAAAAAATGTGCCATAAAGTATGCACGAGCACTAGCCTCACAAGTCTCATGTGTGTGTGCAGTAGGCTGGACCATCCAGCAGGTGAGCAGTGGGCTGGGCCACACAGCCTCGGTGTGCAGTGGGCTGGACCATCCAGCAGATGTGCGGTAGGCTGGACCATCCAGCAGGTGAGCAGTGGGCTGGACCATCTAGGTTGTGTAAGTGCTTACTGTGATGTTCGCACAACGACGAAATCGCCTAACGACACATTTCTCAGAACGTATCCTCGTTGTTAAGTGGTGCGTGACTGTATTCAGTGGGATCATGAACTTGAACTTGCTTTGCAAACTGTGAAGCGCAGTCAAGGAATAGTCATGGCGTGCCTAAATTGAAGGATCCATGGAAAGGGCCAGAAGCTGTGTGAATAAGTTGGAATTGTGCTCACAATTGTCACAACTGCTGAACTTAGGGCGGCCTCAGTGGGAAGCCAACAGGGAATTTTGAGAAAAGGAAAGAGGAGATCTGCCATATGTTTACGTTGTGTTGAAAATAGACTTAAGGGAGGAAAAGCAGACGCAGGTGACAAATAAGGAAGCCATTGCAATAATCCAGGCAAGAGATGGTGGTGACAGGGAACAGAGAGGGAGTGGTGCAAAGTGGAACAGAGTGGTAAGGTTCAGGATCTAGTTTAATGTAGAGCCTGTAGAACTTACTGCTGGACTGATGTGGGACAGGACAATAAAAAGAAGTCCAGAGTGACTCCAGAGATGTACGTTTGAGTAACTGGAAGGAAAGCGTTACTATTTGTTGAGATGGAAAAGACTGGGGCAGGAACCATTTAGAGGGTGTGGGGTGGGGAGAAATTAAGAGTTCGGTTTGGGGTATGTTGAGTATGAGATGTCTATTAATCATCCAAGAGTTTGCAGTTCAAAGAAAAGTCCAGGGCTGATCATAGAAATGTGGAAATCGTCAGCATAGAGGTGGTATTGGAAGCCGTGACACTAAGAAATTGAGTATGAATAGAGAGAAGGCCGAAGGATTGAGCTCTGGGGTCCTCCAACATCTGGAGGTCAGGAGGAGGAAGCGGATCCAGCAAAGGCTATTGAAACAGAGCAACAGGTGATGTAGGAAGCAAACCGTTAGAGAATGAGGTCCCGGAACCAAGGTGTGTCAAGGAAGAAACAATGACGAACTGTTAGATGCGACTGAGAGGTTAAGTCAGATGGACTGGAAAACGCCATTGGGTTTAACAGCGTGAAGGTCATTGGTGACCTTGGATTATTCAGAGGAAGGTCGGAATGCATTGCTAGCTGGTTGACTGGCTGGATGGCGGAAAGGCTAACTTAACTAATGCAGCTGACTTCAGCATCCTTCACCTACAACAGCGCTTAAGCAGACGTTACCTGACACCCAGGATGCCAGAACCACACCTGTCAAGACCAATCCCTTTCTCTATTCTGCCAACTTTATGGATCCAGCCCGGAAAAGTTGGTATGACCCCCAGCTTGCTACAAGATGAGAATCTTGGCATCATCTGGTTTGGTTATTCTTCTTTTGATTACCCATGGTGCTCTCAGTTGAATTTTTCCTTTTTTGAAGGTTTGAGAAGGGAAAGAAAGGGAAGAAAATGAGAAAAAAGTACCAGCTCTGGGATTCTGAATTTACTTTGTTTTGTACTTCCCTTTGCCAAGTACCCCTCCCTTTTGGGGAGAGCAGATTTGCAGAGCCAACCCGGCATCCCTGGTGACTCTCCTCCACTTTAAAGGCAAGTGAGAAAAGGTTTAAGATAGGCTTCTATCTTAGTTGGGGAGTTAGCGATATTTGTGTACAGTGTTATTTATCTTTTCATGGGTTTGTTTGCCTGTTATCTTTCATTCCTTGGGCAAGGATGGAGGATGGAGCCTGTCTTGCGTTATCTTTAGGCTTTTTTTTTAAGGCTTTTTTTTTTTTTTTAAGGCCTATTTTCCATGAAGCAGCCTCTGCCGTCTCCTAATAATGAAAATCAGGTGACTTGGGAGGCACGAGACTCAGATCCCAGGCTTTCTACCCAGAGTGTGATAGAGTCAGCTGTTCCAGGCTCGTGAGAGCCAAGGGTTAACTTTTCAGGGATGTCATGAGCCTCACTTTGGTAGCTTAAAATGGACAATTGGCAACCACTACAAATCAGGCCTCTCCCACCCCCAGAGCTGATCTTCAACATTTCCCAGCATGCTACTGCTCCCTGTGGCCCTCAACGATCCGAAAGAGATCCTCTGGGATCTATCGTCAGTACAGTCTAAGGAATTTCCTGCTTTGCTAGAAGGGAAAAGATTTCAGCCCAGGTGACAGCCCGGGTGACTGCCATGTAAACAGATGTGCTCAGGAAGATGCGTTGCCCACAAAATTTCAGAGTTGACATCCCCTGCTTCCAGCCCTACCAGGCGACGTGTAATGAGAGAGAGCTGCTCCACTGTGAATGGGGAGATTAAAAGCAGTTGTTTGTCCGAGAAGAGGAAAAAGAAAACCGGGGCAAGCTGAGTGGGACTGTGATGGTCACGTGCTAGGATCTCAGCTCCCCTTGTTAGGGCGTCTCAGAGGCGAGCTGCATAGGCAGAAACAACCCATGAGGGGACGGCTTTATGGAACTGTCAGTGTTATCAGTTCCCTGTCCCCAATCTGATCTGCACAATCACCGCCTCTGTTGTCACCTGTCCAATTTGCCGTCTTGTAGCTGTGTTTATTACACGCACAAATGCAGCGAGCAACCAGGGTGCCATCAGTAATAGTGGCTGCTGTGGGCTCGTTATAATGCAAGCTGGGAAGGGAGCTCTAGGTGATGAAACACGCTCTTGACAACAAAGCCAAGAACAGAGAGCTGGGAAGACACACTTTGGGTATGCAGGTTGGAGCCAGGGCTTACGATCCTTACTTCTCTGCAGGTCTTTGCAGGGGAAGCAGGCACAGTGCTGTGTAGTAGTGGATAGAGTATAGCGGATCTGGAGCTAGACTGCTCAGGTTCAAGTCTTGTTCTGCCACCTACTAGCTCTGTGACCTTGAGTGCATTTCCTACCCTCTCGATACACCTTAGTCTGCCCATCCATAAAATGAGATGATGGTGATACAAAAAAATAATGTGCTTATGAAGATTAATGAATAATCTATGTAAACACTTAACACAATGCCTGGTACATAGAGCTTAATAAATGTTAGCTGTTATCATTTTCTTCCAGGCCCTTTAAGAGAAAAGCCCTGTCTGCCATTAGGATACTGCAAAGCCATTCACACTGAAATCAGAACTAAAGGAAACAAATCAGTCTTTGGGCAAGTTGAAACCAACTTGTAGTAGTCAGACATCCTTGAGTTTCAGGTGAGAGAAACTTAACCCAAACTGTCTTTAGCATGTATGTATATTCAATAGCTATAGCTCGGGTAATTGAAAATACCAGGGTGGATCCTTCAGGCATGGCTGGATCCAGGAGCTTAAGCACTGTCACCTAAATTCTCTTATACTCTCCTCCCACCGATCTTGTGACTCTGCTTCCCTTTGTTCCCTTTGTATATTGGCCCCATTGTCTCCTACGGAGGAAGCCTTCTTCCATGTACTGGGAATATGGCCTCAACATCATCTTTACAACTCGGGATCTCCAGGGAACAGAAAGCATCATTTCTAGGAGCTCCAGAAAAAAATCCCAGAGAGAACTCTGATTGGCCCACTTTTAGTCACATGTCCATCCCTGATCCAATCACAATGGCCAGAAAGATAGAGTACGTGATAGGCCTGAGTCATGGGCCAATCTCTGGACTGAAAGTGAAGTAGATGGGGTCAGCTCCACCTAGCCCGGTCCGTGAGTCGGGAAGGGATGGTTCTCCAAAGGCAGAGCATGGGGCAGACACACGACACACGTTCACCACAAGTCCACGGTCAGAGGAAAGGCTCTGGTTGCGTTCAAATCCTGGCCCCGCTGCTTACTGGGTCACCCGGAACAAGGCTGTTTCTCCTCTCTGTACTTCAGTTTCCTCATCTGCAACATGGGGATAATACTTCCACCTACTTCGTGAGGCTGTTAATGACAAAACAAGTAAACAAATGTAATCCGCTAGAACAGTATTTGGCACTTAAGAAATAAATGATCTGCTATTCACAGTTATCATGAATATCCTACAAATACTTTCATTAATTCAGTAAATATTTTAGTGTCTGCTGTATGCCAGGCTCCGTGCGGGTCCCAGGTATCTTGATGGACCCTACAGTATGTTGGGAGCGACAGACATTAAACAAATGATTGCATAATTCTGAGAGGAGGGGTGTGGAAAGGTGAGAAATCTGCATTTAACGTCAGGCCAACCTGCAGACATGGTTTCAAACTCCAGCCCCTGCACAAATGGCTGTGTGACTGAGGACAAATCTTTAACGCTCTCTCAGTCCCAACTTCCTTCTCTCTAAAATGCAGTGACAATTTCTGGTGGATTCTGACCCCAAAGCTCAACACTTCAAGCTCTTTATCATCCTGCAGACCTGTGCTCACAAGACCCAGACCTGGGGTCCCCACTATTGACATTTTGGGGGCAGGATAGTTCTTTGTCATGGGGGCCGTTCTGTGCATTGCAGGATGTTTAGCAGCGTCCCCAGCCTCTACCCACTCGATGTCCCCAGTCGTGACGACCAAAATTGTCTCCAGACATTGCCAAATGTCCCTTGGGGGCAAAACCATCCTGACTTAAGAACCACTGCTGTAGAAGAATTTGTCTGATGAACTGTTTGATCTGGGCTTCCCCCTCCCAGGGTCTCAGTTTCCCCATCTGTCAAATGAATGGCTTGGCCCAGAAGATGGATAACCAACCATAGGCCTCCCCAGAGCAGAGTTTTCCCCAGCTCCTCATTTCATGGTGAAATCCAGGCAAGCTCCACTAGCAGGCTTGGACGAGGAGGAGAAAGGCTATTCGAGCCTTGGCTGTACAGAGGCAGAGTCCTCCAGACAAGACATTCTGGGCCTTCTTCCTGGCTGAGCTTCCTGTTGGCCGCCATGTTTGCCCAAGTGCTGGGGGACACCTTTCCTTCCCACGTCCCCCTGAGAATAGGAGAGTCGGTTGAATGTTAGTGAACTCACTGGTGAATTCATAGTTGACAATGATCTAGTTCCTGGCACCTGAAATGGCCTCAGCTCCCCGCTACTTGCCCCTCCCCCACCCCCCACCCCGTGGCCTCTTAGCCTTGGGCTCCATGTTTCTGAGGGAACTTGTCCTGGTTTTCTTGAAAGGTAATCTTCTTGCGGTTTAAGAGATTGAAGAAACTACGAGAATGAAGAGGCTTTTCCCCTCCCTTCATATCCCCTCGTGTACCTGCCAAGAGCAGGAAGGACCCCTATCAGAGCTCTGGAGTCGGAGGCCTCAGGCCAAATCCTGGCGGGGTGAATACCTGGCTGGTGACCTCAAGTGAGTCATGGGTTCTCCAGAGCCTCAGTTTTCTCATCTGTGTAACAAATAATAGAGTAAATACCCCCATTCTGATGGGATTGTTGTTGGAACTAAATGGATTAATATATGTAAAGCACTTTGATAGAAAATACTCGGTACATAATCTTTTATCAGTGATTATATACCAGAGGCGCCAAAAATATATATATATACAAGTGGATACTTTGGTCAACGTTGCTCAAGCAGTAGTTCGCCATAATCAGAAGTGTCTGGACACTGATGGTGAAACTACTTTGAGCACCTCTTGTCAGTGCAGATGTCAAACATGAGGTGTGTTCATCTTTTGTTATCGGTATGTATTGAGTATTACAATTTTGATGCAGTTTTCCTTTCTTACAATGTGTATAATTTTTTTTTGGCAATCTGTATATTATGATTGAGAAGTCAAATGGGATTATTTATATCCGTTGCTTTGTAAACTGTTCAGTGCTACATACAAGAGCAAACAATTTTGAGATGTTATCAACATTATAAATATCACTTTGCCAGCTTCCCAGAGGAAGATAGCCAGGTATGATCTCTCGGTATCACAGTCCATCAGCATCAGACAATGCTTACTCTGGCTTGAGGGTCAGAAATATCCTGGATCGCTAACTGGAACAATCAATCAGGAAATGGACGCATTGGCACACATTGACTCAAAGCCTCACTCTGAGAAATGCACACCACAGAACTGAGCCCAAGGACCACCCCTGTGAAGACCAGAATGGATGATTAGAATACAATTGAATGGGTGTGACTATACGCAAATGGAAACTCTCCTCCACAGAGTGGACATGCCTAAGATGCAGTCAGCCTCATCACGGCATCGTAGAGATAGCGACCACGTAGAATGGGCCCTAAGTTAAGTCCGTTGGGTACGTTATCTCATGAATGTTTACAACAACATCCTAACCCCTTGTTATAAATGAGGAAGAGGCTCAAAAGATTAAATCACATGCCAAGACTCTGAAGGCAAGTAACGGTGGGGCTGAGCGTCTGCCCCGGGCTTCTCAGACACCTGACCATGGCAGGCAACCTCATGGCAGCTGTGTCTGCACCAGCTTCAGGATGAAGGTCTGTCATATGCTCAGGGGGATTCTAGGAGTCGGGGGAGGAGGGTGATATGACAAAAGTGAGGTGCCCCGTGAGATTCTGAGTTGATGACAATGACACTGCAATGGCAGCTATACCAGACACGGGTTAAATGCTTCATGTACATTTTCCCACTGAGTGTTTGCAACAACCCTCCAAGACGAGAAAGTGCCTCTGTGGATGCAATTTCTGTAGACGAGAAAGTTGAGGTCTGCAGGGGCTCGTGGACTTGCCCTAGGAAATGTTTGTGATGAGTTCAGGAGGCTAGGATTTGAACCTAGGCAATCTGACTGTAGAGCTGTTCTGGTTCCCATGGCTGTATGACAAACCACCCCAAGCTTAGTGATGTAAAACACTAATAATTTTAGTATGCTCAGCCCCTTTATGGGTCAGGCAGTTGAACAGGGCTGGGGTATCTTGTTTCTGCTCCATGATGTCTGGGCCTCCGCTGGGGGTGACTAATAACTGGGAAGGGGGCTTGCTGGGTCAGGGGTCCACTTCTGAGATGGCATCTTCTCTTGTCTAAAGAAAGGGGCTGGTTTGACTAAACGGCTGGGCTCAGCTGAGACCGCTGATCAGAACCCCTGCCTGTGGTGTCTCCAGGTGACCTGGGCTTCTTCGAGCATGGCGGCTGGATTCCAAGAAGGAGCTTTCCGAGAGAACCAATTGGAAGCTGCAAGCCTTTTATGACCGAACTTTAGAAGTCATGCGGCATCGCCTCTTCTGTACTTCACTGGTCAGAACAGTCACAAGCTAGCTCAGAGTCCAGGAGATGGGACGTAATTTATGCTGGGCTCTAGGGTAGTGCCAGGGATTGACATAACAGCGAGACAAGCCCCTGCTCTTGAGTAGCTCCCAGGCTAGTGTGGGGAAAAGAGAATTGCAATACAGCATGCCTTGTGCTCGCCAGGCCTCTGTGAAATGCTGCGGGCATAGAGCTCCTTCTTGGAGTGTGTGGTAACTGCACTCGTAGCCTAATTGCCAGCAATGCTGTATTTTTGGAGTTCCCCATGACCAGGAGAAACTGAACGTTCCCAAGGGTAAATTCTCCCATGATAAGCAGGGTGTTTCCAGTTGTACCAGAAAAGCCAGCAGAGTGACTAGCAGATAGCTTCCCAGCAAACCATCCTTGTCACAACTGGTAGGTGCAGCAACAGGCGGCAGCAAATGCCATTGGATTGGCCTGTGAAACACTGGCCCAGGGGGGCAGAACCCCTTTTTGAGGATGTGGAAATCATTTGAGGCCCTTGAGGCACAAGGACGAGAGGGCAGAAAACCAGCGTTTGGCCAGCAATGCCACGGCACTGTTTCCTCCTTGCCTTGGTTTCCATTGTTTCTTTATTCCTTCATCCCACAAGTGTTTATTGAGTGTTGATGATGTGTTAGGCATTGTCCTAAGCCCTGGCCTTACGGGGTTGAACAAAGCAGAGCTGTCCCCGCCCTTAGGAGATAGTTGACAATCTCATGGTCTGTCATGATTTCAGGGCACTGCGTTGTGGATTCAGGTTCAGGCTCTGGAGTCAGATCAGCTGGATTTGAGTTTCTGTTCAACCAGGTACTGGCCAGAAGACCTCCTAGGAGTCATTGAATCTCTTCTTGCTCTCTCTGAATTTGTTTCTTCATCATTATATGGGGGATCATAGTAGGATCGTCCCTGTGTGGTTGTTTAAATGAGATTTGGTTTTGCAAATGTAACTGCTGCTGCTGGTATCGCGTCCTCCCCTTCTCCGTGGCAAGAACTCCTGTGCTTCTCCCGGGTGTCTCTCAGGGTCTGCTTTGAGCTGTTGGAGCAGACACTCTATAAATACCTATTGAGTCATTAGGGCTGAACCTCAAATTTTACTGTGATTTTGAAGGTCATTTTGAACAGTCCTAGCTAGAGGGTATTTAGCAAAACTTCAAATTCTTCTACGGGAAAAAAAAAAAAGCCCATTTGAAATCTCTGAAGGGTGGCTGGGTGAGACAGTCCTAAATGTGAATTAAAACTCCTCTTCCGTGTTTTAACTTCTCACCTGGGCCAAGTTGGTTAATCTCTAAGCCTTGTCTATAGTAAGATCACCAGCCTGTTTGGGGACTGTTAGGATGTGAAGTGGTGCCTGGAAAGCACCTTGCTCAAGGTTGGTTTTGATAAACGAGGACTATTATTACAGACCTAATATTTCCACCAGTCCAGAACTTCAGATATCAGAATAAGAGAGTTTGTGCAAAGTGCAGCACCAACTCTGAGGCGTCGGGTAAATGATAAAGCACCATTTAGAGTTCACCTCCTTGGGACTCCAGCCATCGAAACCTTGCTCTTCCAAAAACCTCCCTACATCTCCCTGCACTCGAGAGGGCAAATCGGAACGATTGCCAAAATAAAAGCAATTATAGAACATTTTTAAAAATTAATTGGCATTTATTGAGCACCAACTAACTTCCAGAGGCTGCTGTAAGAAGCCTCTTGTTTCATTTAAATCTCATAACCCTGCAAGGTAGGTACTGCTATCATCCCCCCTTTTACAGATGAGGAAACTAAGGCATGGATGGTAAAGAGATTTGTCAAAGATCATTCAGGGTCTAAGTGGGGAGCTGGAATTCAAACCTGGATATCTCTCTCCAAAACTGCACCTTAACCATTGTTGGTAACTCCAATAGTAGTCCTTAAGCTCTTCTGTGAGGGTCACAGGTCTCCTTTGGACTCTGATGGAAGTGATGACCCCTCCCCCCAGGAAAACGAGCACAGGGCATGGCTGTGCCTGGATCACTGTCCCCAAAGCTGTGAACTTTCCAAAGGAGAGACTTTGAGACACAGCCAAAGGGGCGGGGGTGGGCACTTTTACATGGTCCCCCATCTTTTACCCCCAAGGTAGAATCTGGCATAACTTCTTGGTAGAATATACAGGCACACAATGTTGGATACGATGTCAATGGATTCAACTCTCCAAGTTTGCCCACCCCTCTCACATGCACACCAACAAACACACCAGTGAACAACCAGAAAACTGTTTCCTCCTAGAGACAGTTAGGGGTCCTGCTTTAACTCTGACCTAGAATTCTGAAATTGGCATGCCATGTATTTGCACACAACCTACTTGGAAATTACTTTCTTTCTTTAGGTCATTAGTAAACATCCCCCTGACCTCACTGTTTATAATTAGGAAGCCCTTTTTTTTTTTTTTATCCCTCAGGCATCCCAGCCCCAATCTGTTTTGCGGAGGAGGGCGGCGGGCAAAAAGGAATTGGGTGCAGACATTTTACACCTATATGTCCCCTCTTGCATGCCCACACAAACCCCAGGAGGGAGAACCTATTTTTCCCATTTCAAAGATAAAGAAACTGAGCCTGAAAAAGGTGGTATCACTTGCCCCGGGTACCACAGCCTGTAAATAACAAAGACCAAAGGGCATCCAACACCAAAACATCGCTTTCTACTGTGCCTCTGAATAAAATTAGTATTCAGGACTATGTGTGTAACAGAAGGGTGGACTGTGTGGCTTTGCTTAGAATATATATACTGTCAGAGTCTCCAAATTGGGGACGTTTGTCGCTGGAATCGTAGAAGCCCAGAGCTGAGTGCATCTCTGAAGGTCACTTAGAGCATCACTTCTCCACTTGATGTGCGTGACAATCACTTGGGTCTTTTATTAAAATGCAAAATCTGATTTGCTAGCTCTGGAGTGGGGCCAAGGTGCTGCCTTTCTAGCAAGTTCCAGGTGAGGACCATGCTGCTGGTCCAGAGACCAAACTGTGTACAGCCAGAGGCCACACCGCCTCTGACCTTTCCCTAAACAGTTTTTCACAAGTGAGCCGGAAGTGTAGTTAGCCATGAGCTTCTGAAGGAGAGCGTTTTTCTCAGAGGGAGCAATGGCTGTGGAAGAGGTCTGCTGACGAGGTGTGGGACAGACTGGCTCCCCAGCCACCAAATGAGACCCAGCACCATTTAACACGAAACATAAAGCTGTGCTCACTGAGGGAGTCAACCAGGGAGAGGAGGGAAAATGTCCCAGAGGGAGCTATTATCTATCAGTATCCAGTCTTCTCCAAAAGCATTTTATAATAACAAGAAATCGAGAATCAACAAAAATAGTATTACCTCCAAGTGCTCCTCCATTAACCTGAAATGAGGAGACAATCGCCACTTTCTTACTTGTGTTAACCCGGGAGTCCAGCCTGGAGAAGGGTGCCCCCTCCTACCGTCCCACTGCCCACCTCTCCCGGCCACTCTGGCTTGCTTCTGGGTTCTGCAAAGCTTCTGGCTCCTTCTATCCCAATCTCTACACCTGCTGAGCTCATTGCCAAAAACGTACTTCCCTCTTCTCTGCATCTGGTTGACTCCTACCACTATTTGGGGTCCCCTTCAAATGTCTCCCTTTCTCAGAGAAGTATTCTCTGACTCCCCCAATCTAAGTCAGGTCCCCCAAAGACTGTCACTGCACCCCTTATTTTCCTTCATAGCGTTCACTAAAATGGCAGACATATTTATGCACATGATTATTTGTTTAATGCCTGTCTTTTGCTCTAAAATGTTGTACCTGTTCTCATCACAATGTTGTCTCATCACTGTTTTATCCCCGGAACTCAGCGTTTTGCCATAGTATGTACTCAAAACCCACCCTCCCTCAGCCATTCTTCATAACACTCATTACTCTCTGAAGTGTGTGTGTGTGTGTGTGTGTGTGTGTGTGTGTGTGTGTAGGGTTTCTCAAACTCAGAAATATGACGTTTGGGGCTGGATAATTCTTTGTCCTGGGGGCGGTCCTGTACATTGTAGGGTGTTGGACAGCATCTCTGACCTCTACCCACTAGATGCCAACCGCACCTCCCCCCAGTCATGACAATCAATAAAGTCTCCACATTCCCTAGTGTCCTCGAGGGGACAAAATCACCCTTGGCTGAGAACCACTGAATATGTATATGTATATGTGTATATAGATATATGTGTGTGTATACGTATATGTATACATATTCATATGTATATTCATATTCATATGTATACTCACATATACAGAGGGTGCCAAAAAAAGTATACACATTTAAGAAAGGAGAAAACTGTATTAAAATTGTAATACTCAATATATATACCGATAACAAAAGATGAGTACAAGTCACGTTTAACTTCTGCAATTACAAGAGGTGCTCAAAGTGGTTCCCATCAGTGTAATTTTAAAACAGTGTTTTCCTTTCTTAAAATGTGCACACATTTTTTGGCACCCTCTGTATATACACAAACACCCACATATGTATACACAGACACCCGTATATACACACACACATAAACATATATGTTTATGTGTGTGTGTATATATATATATGTGTGTGTGTGTAATATACACATGTATACTTAAACATATGTACACTTAAATGTCTATGTTTACTTGTTTATTAAAAGCTCAGTGAGGGCAGGATCTTCATTTCATTCACTGCTGTATTTCCAACACTTACAGCCATACTTGGTTCCTAGTAGGTGCTCATAAATACTGAAGTAAATGGATAAGTGAACTATCGGCCCCACCACTCCCCACGTTTGGGAAGGATTAAGTGAGATTAGGTATTGCAAGTAGCTATTAGTAAATGATCGATAAATGATCTAATTCTCCTTTCCTCTCTTTCCCCACTTTCTACCCCCTGCCCCTAATTGCCAAAGAGTATTTTACTCCTCTTGAACCCTACGTTTTGAAAGATTCTTTCCTCCTAAACTGATTCAATAATAATTGATTCTTTCCCCCTGTGCAATGAAGCAAAGACATGGTCTGTCACGCGGTGACATTGGCCTCCCCACAAAGAACCCGCGGTCCCTTTAGGTAGGAACACCGCGGTCCCAGGTGTACCATTGGCCACCCCTGCAATCCCAGAAATTCTTATGATGTTATCAACAACCAGGTAGACCTCTGATTGGTCTAAGTGAGCTGATGGAATTCCAGCCCTAAACAAAGAAACTTGACATTTTTAGTTTGTCTGCCTGTGCCGGGTTATCAGGAGTAAAATAATAATTGCCATTAAGCCTTTTTTATGTTCTTGAAACAAATCCACAGCCCTGTTTGCAATTCCACCCCCCGGGGTACCGTGAGGAACCCCAGTTTGGGAACCCTCGGCCTCGAGGTGGTGTTTCTCATGCTGTCATGCTCTCCTCTCGGGGAACCCAGAGGAAGCATTTTTCAGGGTGCATCTACTCAATCATTTTCCTTGCCGGCTCCCAGTAATGAGCTTTCGGGCCTAATTAGAATGAAATGTGTTGTTTCCCTTCCTTCTTTGTCTCCATAATGATCTTTATCATTAGGATGGATTAGTTTTTGGGGCCTGCTCTCTCTCTCTCATTATGGTTTCATCGTGGTGTGTGTATACGTGTGCCTGAGTTCATTTGCTGTGTGGATGGGCATAGTTAAGGAGCTCACCATAGCACTGGGAATAAAGGAACAAGAACAAAAGTGACAAGGAATAAAAATGGCACTAAATGAGCCTCTTTCCTGACGGCCTCTCTGGATGCTAATTGAGAACAGGACGTACCACACAGCAGCATTTGTCCTTCCTCATAGCTGTTGCTTTAATGAGGAAAGGAAATTAAGCGATTCCCGGGGACATTCCTGTTATCTTCCAGCACGGAGCATGCCATCGGCTCCCGGGGAACTCACCTGGCGGGAGAAGCACTTTGCAAAGCTCCCAGCCCAAGAGGCTCCAGGCGCCAAGGCCTCTGCCCAGACTTGCTTCTCCCCTCTGCTGAGAGTCCTGGCTTGAGCACATTCTCCCCTCCCCAGCTGACACCTTTTCTTCCAAAATGTCAGCTGGCATTTTCAGAACTGGGACCCCAAAGCTGGAGAGTCTCCAGAGTGGGCCTTGCTCCCTCGTTGTACCCTCTGTGCATGAGAGTTAACTGAAAGTCCTGCAGGAAGGAGGGAGGAAGTGAGGAACCCCAGGAGGTGCCAGTCGGTTCCCCAAAACGCTAATTATCTTCAAACCACTTTCTAGTTGTCAGTGAATGAATCACTCTCAACATACACCCTGGACGGGGGTGCTATTAACCCTATTTAACCTGTTGAATGTAGTTTTATGCATTCCTGATTCAGTCAGTCTCCTAGGAAAGTGGCCACTCCCTCTGACCCCGACACTGAAAAATCACTGGGTTGTGGTGGAAAGAGCATGATGTATCAGTTAGGATCGGATCAGTTACGCTGCAGTAACAAATGACACCAGACTCACTAGCTTTCAGCAACAAGGGTTTATTTCTTACTCGTACTACGTGTCTGTGGCAGCTCGTGCTAGCTCTGCTCCGTGTCATCTTCACTCCAGGACCCAGGCTGGTGGAACAGCCTCTATCTGAGACATTGGCGGGGAATAAAGAACAAGAGGACTCATGTGCTGACACTAAAAGCTTCTGCTCAGAGGTGATATGCATCAAACTCTGCTCATTGACCAGAGAAAGTGGCTAAGCCAAACCTGCCATCATTTGGAGACAAGAATAATCCTTGCGAGGGAGGAGCGGTGACTGTTTCTGAAAATGAAGACTGTCTACCACGATGGACTTAAGAGTTTATAATTATAAAAACAAACAAGCAAACAAAAAGTTTTGGAAATTACAATATATTCACTTAATGGAATAATACAAAGCAGTCAAATGGATGCACTATACTCCCAATATGGATGAATCTTAGAAATGTAATGTTGCGTGAAAAAAGCAAGTCACCAAAGAATACCGATATTATGATACCATTTCTTAAAAGCTCAGAAAAAGTGGAACTAAACAATATGTTGTTAAGAATACTTATTAATTAAATAAGATATATTTTTTAAAGAGATTAATAAACCTCAAAACCTCTCAGAGCAGTAACTTCTCTGATGGGGGAGGCAAGGATTTAGGACAGGGAAAGGCAAAGAGGTCACTTCCTAATGGTGTCGATTGACAGGTGTTTATTTCATTATTACGATTCATAACTTCCATGTATCTACCATATATGGTTCAATTTTTATTGTAGTAGAAGACATATAACAGAAAGTTTACCATCTTAACCATTTTTAAGTATACAGTTCAGTGGTATAATGTCCATTCACGTTTTTGTGCCACCATTACCACCGTTCATCTCCAGAACTCTTTATTTTAGAAAACTGAAACTCTGAATCCATTAAACACTAACTTCCCTTTTCCCCCTACCCCAGTCCCTGGCAACTACCTACATATATTATTGTCTATGTATCAAATATGACATAAGAATTTATTTTGAAAGAAAGAACATGGGCTTTGGAAATACACAGGGGTTCAAATCCCTGCTCTAATGTTTTTTACCTGGTGACCTTGGGCTCTGCCTAATCCAGTTTGCTAAATGGGAATGATAAAAGCTCTCTCTCCCAGGATGGCTGGAAGGATTATAGATGACAGGTAGAGAATATTTAGCACAAGCCTAGACATATAGTCAATGCTTGAAAAAAAGGCAGTAGGTATTATATTATTAAGTGGTGATTGATCAATTAATTGTTGAATAAAGAATTGGCACCGGCGCCATAGCTTTTCACAGGCACTTAAATGGGCAAAGGCTGGGTTGGGTTTGTCCCCTGGGAGCGGGTGAGGGTAACAGAGGTACTGCTTACAGGTACAGAACGTTGGGGACAGAGCAGACACAGCAGGGCAGCCTCAGAGGGTCTCTGGCTCTTGGTGGAGAGAAGTTGTGCCTCCGTAGGGAAGTGGGACCAGGTGTGATGTGTAAGCTGAATCCTGGGGTCTGAAAAACAAGCAGAGGGGCAGACTGGGTGGGGAACGTGGAGTGGACTGGGTTACGGGTACCAGGTCAGGACTGAGGCAGAAAATGGTACAAAAGCATCACTGGGGTCTGTTTAAGTATAGTCACCAATCTGTTAGGATAATAGAATCATGCAAACATTTCAGTGGGCTGCCCTTCTGGTACGAAAACCTCCGAAGAGCAAATGGTGTCCCTGTCCCGCCCCATCACTACGGTCCTCCCCAGAGGTCATCTGTGGACAGTTCCCATATATGCTGCTCTCTCTGGCTGCCTGGGTCGCTCTGCCTAAGGACATCCTGTGGCCACAGCGCATGTGCGACCCACCCACCTGGAGCAAGCCCAGGAGTGTCAGAGAATGACTGCCTCAGGAGTGGCCTCGGACCACAGGGCCCAGGGATTGAAGACTGAACCTGCCAGCTCCTTCATCCTTCCGTGGAGACAATTCTGGGTGTGTTCTACACGGTCCCTCAGAGGCTCCCAGAAGACCAACCCCAACTGTCACAGCCTTACCCCACGCCTTAGCCTACCATCCCGGTCTCCCGTCCCCACTCCCTCACATTTCCCAGACCATGTCCCAAATAAAATCCTTGCCCCCAAATCCTTGTCTTGAGGTCTGCTTTGTAGGGAGAACCCAAACTGAGATGGCTTCCAGGCCTGATACTTGTCCAGAGTGACCCAACACTCACTCTCAGGACAGAATTCCCCCACGGGAGATGGCTGTAATTCTGGAAAAACCTACCCACCCCTACCTCCCTGCCTTTCTTTAAATCGTATCCAGATTTCTCTAACGCCAGAGCTTGGCAAGCTACATACAGCCCATGGGCCAAATCTAGGTCCCCACCCCCCACCTGTTTTTGTACAGCCCATCAATTAAGAATGGTTTTTCCATTTTTAAATGGTTGGAAAACAATCAAAAAGAGAGTATTTCATGACAAGTGAAATTTATAGGGAATTCAAACTTCAGTGTCCATAAATAAAGTTTTATTGGAACACAGCCACACCCATTCATTTATGATTGTCTAAGGCAGCTTTCGCCTGACAGCCCGCAGAGCTGAGTAGTTGGGACAGAGACTGTGTGGCCTGCAAAGCCCAAAATATTTACTATCTGGCCCTTTACCAAAAAGAAAAGTTTGTCAACCTCTGTCTTAACATGACAAGGTGCCATCGATGAAACCATCACGACTGGTAACATCGGTGAGAGGTACCTGATAAGTGAAAGCCAAACTTCAGAGTCGGAATCCAGTTTGAGGTGCTTCCAGAAACTTGCCACGGGAACCCTGCAGGGGCTTCTCAGAACTTGCCAAACAATCACCCTACCTTTTCCAGCTCGGCAACTTTGGGGTTGGGCCGAGTGAGCCAAGCTTGGTCAGCTGGAATGCTCCCTGCGGGAAAGAAGCTGATCTGGGCAATTGAAATTTCTCGTTAATGGAAGATGGAGCGAAAAGTCCTTTGTCTATTGCCCCTAGGGAAAGATCTTTCAGTTGTGTGCGAAGCCCGTTTTCCCAATGGAGAAAAGCCTACCTTGCAAATGTCGCTGAAGCTCTCCTTTGCGCTAGGATGGCAGGATGGCATGCAATCCCACAGTGTCCATTGTTGGGACGTTGTTTGTGCCACAGCAAGTATAGGACAAAAAAAACAACAACAAAAAAAACACAAAAAAACAGACTCTGCCAAACCCATGGCATCCCCTAAAAGCTGAATTTTTTCTCTTTCTTTCTTTCTCCCTTCATAAAGAGCAACATGAACCCTTCCATGAAAAACATCCTCTCTTCCCTCCCTCGCTCTGAATCACCCCTGTGGTTATGACCGAGACCCCAGGCCATCACCGAGCCAAGAGTTGGATTTCCTTAATTACCAGGTGAAACTATAAAGACTGTAAACTATAAAGTAAAACAGAAGTTGCAGCCAAACAGCTATACCCTCAGTACCTATAAAAGCTGACATTTTAAAAATTCCTGATATCAAATGGAAGTCTTTTCCCTTTGTCCCCTTCTAAAAGATACAGGAACGGGTACTTTTTCAAGGCACCCTGTCGGTGAGGATTCTGTGAATCAGAGTCATCTGGGGAGCGTTTTCAACATACAGACAGACTTCCAGACCCCACGATGCATCCACCGATGGGTCTCCAGATGGGGCCCAGGAATCTGTAGTTTATCAAGCTTCCTAGTGTTTCTAATACATGTGCTAGATTGAAGCCACCAGTTTAGAATTCTGTGTACCCACAGGGGAAAACGTCTATGGAATGCCGTTGATTTTTTTTTTAAAGATAGCCTGTGTAATGCTGCCTGATTTCTGGAAAATTCTATGTTGCCATATGATTATGTAGGAGGAAAAAAGCCAACAAAGGTGTTAACGAGGATAGTGGGATTTTATAGGTGATTTATACTTTTTTCTTTTCACTTCTCCAACTTGTTTGACTTTTATGAGCAGATATTTCTTTTAAAATGAGAAAATAATCTCTAGTTATTTCCTAGCTGGGGGTGGAGTGGAGAGCCGCATCCTGGAGCCTGCTGTAGTTGGGGTCTGACTGGGTGAGGTGTTACGGTGCCTCCTGCTGTTGGATCTGGCCCTGCCTGTTCCTGTGACCAGAGCTGTTGTGGGGAAGCGTCAGGACAGCTTGGCATTCCACCCTCCCCACCTTTGGCTCCAGCTTCCTTCCCTCTAGAGCAGGGGTGTCCACACTGCGGCCCACGATCCACTGTCAATTGGCCCACAGCAAATTCCAAAAATATTTAGTTTACTTAAATAAACCAGGTGAGGCAATACGTACTTCACCTCGAGTGAGTGGCCCGGCTGTGTGTGTGTTTTACCGCATAGGGCCCTTGGTGAGAAACGTTGAAAAAAGTTTGGACACCCCTGCTCTAGAGGGTCTGTGAGCTGTGCAGACACCCAGAAGTGCCCTCTCAAGGTGGCAGGCAGAGCCCAGATGGGGGTGGTGGCCCTGCTGTCATCTGCGCTCTCAATCCCAGCCTAAATGGAGTCTCGAGATCTCCCAGGAGCCTGGGCCCAGCACCTGCCACAAACACTAAATTCTCCCAGAACTGCAGGGAGAAAACACTCCTGCCAGAACAGAGTCTGTCAATCCTTGCCCCGGGGGCTTCCCTCTAGGCCATCTCTGATGACCTGGCTCCCTGGGTGCCCTCCTTGTGCCCTCACTATGGGAAGAAGGGCATCTGTCTTTTAGATCTCTCTCGCGCGCGCTCTTTCTCTCTTTCTTTCTCTCTCTCCTTCTTTGTCTCCCCCTACAATCCCTGGAGTGTTTCAAGGCCAGTTTCCCCCATGACATCTCCAGCATCCTACCCTCCCCTGACAGCCTGTGGGAGCCCCTATAGGATCTGCAAGGGACAGAGTGGAAAGGGAGGTGCTAGAAGTTTGCAGGCAAACCCCCAAATGCGACTCCATAGCAGGCTTTGGAATTACCTTCTGTCTCTGCACCATTGTCGCCCCCATCCTCGTCCACGCTTCCGAACAGTGGGTTAGATTCGGTCATCGTCCTCAGACGTGGGCAAGTAGCCCAGGAAGTGTCTGCCGTCAGGCAGTGGAGGCCACCTGCAGGCCCAGCATCTGATGGCCAGGCCAAGGCCAAATCATCGGACTCATCTTTTATCCCCAGCACCTACACGAGAAGTTTCCAGAAAGAAGAAAGGGAGGGAAGGAAGGAAGGAAGGAAGGCAGGAAGGAAGGAAGGCAGGAAGGAAGGAAGGAAGGAAGGAAGGAAGGAAGGAAGGAAGGAAGGAAGGAAGGAAGGAAAAAAGGAAGGAAAGAAGGAAAGAAGGCAGGAAGGAAAGAAGGAAGGAAAGAAGGCAGGAAGGAAAAAAGGAGGGAGGGAAGGGAGGGAGGAAAGAAGGAAAAACTAAATCATCTATCTCCCAAGATTACTCCTCATTCATGCATCCTTTCCGCAACTATTTAGGGGCACCTACTATGTGCCCAGTGCATCTACCTGCTAGGATATAATAATGAACAAAACGCCTGCTTTGTGAGGTTGATAGTCTACAGGAGGAAGCCACAAGAAGCAAATAGTCATTTTTTTAAAAAAATAAAGAGAAATGGGCCTGTGACAAGAGCTACACAAGAGCGGTAGAAGGTCCTTTGATCTGGTGGGGGGATGGGTTGGGGGCTTCCCTGTGGGAGCAAAGCCCTCACTGTGCACTAAAGGATGGAAAGGAAAAAGAGCACCTGCGCCCCCCTCCCACCATGCCCTAACCCTAACTGACTGCCCCTCTCCTCCCCGCCCTGCTGTCACATCCACCCTCAGCCACTTTCCCTGCAGAGAGGGGCAGTGAGCTGGGAAAGCGCAGAACTGGAACACCTCTCTCTGACCGAATTGTGTCTGGAGCCTTTTATGAGGCTTGGCCTAAGATGCCAGTACTTGAAAAGCCAGAGAGGGTGAGAGCTCAACGTGGGCAGACCTGATCTGTGTTTAAGGTCCAAGAGTTCTTTGAAAAGTTTCTTTTACATGAGAGGCACCCTCTGAATGTAAAAATCTCGCCCCAGCTTAGGAGCAGACAGCCTTGATTTCCGAGGGGTCTTTAAAGTTGTGCGAAGGACAAGCTCATTTTTAGCAGAAAAGGAGACACATCTGAAATATTGATGTGGCAGCCGGAGCCCAGCTCCAGACCCAGCTACAAAGGGAGGTGCTAAATAGTTAATGAAGAGTATAATTCATCAGCGGTCACGGCCCCCTGGCTGTGGGTTTCAAGCTAACTGTCCCCCACGCACACTTCTCTGACCCGCCAGAGCCCAGGGTGCTGCCACTCAAAGCATCAGCTGCGTGAGTCAAATTGAAAGCTTCCACCATGCGCCACCCCCAACCCTCCCTCCCCAGCCCACAGCCTTTGCTGGGGCTACTCCTGCTGCATACTCCTTCTGTGCTTTTGCATATTCTGTTCCTTCCTCTCAGGAATCCTTTCTCCTCCTTAAGCACCTGGCCCCCTCCTGCGCCCTAACTTGCCTCTTACCAACCGTGCAATGCCAGGAAAGTTTCTTACTCTCTTTGTGGCTCTGTTTGCTCATCTGTAAAATGGGGAACTTGTAATAGTCACCACTGCATAGGGTCATGGCAAGAAGATGTGTAAGTGACATCAAGGGCATAGAGTGCTGCATGGCGTGTAGTTTTTGCTCCGTCGATGTTAGCCATTGACGTTCCACATTCTTCCTAACTCAGCTCAAGTGTCATCTCCTGGAGCTTCGTGTCATCCCTGTCTGAGGAGGATGTCCCACGGCAGTCTGTGCTTGTATAACTATGCTGTCGCTTGATGGCTGGTTTGTGGTCCTTGCTTGACTGTAAGCTTCCTGAAGACAAGAAAGGTATCATTCATTTCTGTATTCCCAGTGGCTGGAAATGGGTACACAGTAGGAAATGAATGAATGAATCAATGAATGAATGAATGAATGAATCAATCAATCAATCAATCAATCAGTCTCCATGCAGATTTTGCCAGGGTCTGAGATCCTTTGACAGCACATCGGTGATGATGAAGAAATGGACTTGGAAAATTCCCAGTCTGTAACTTGAGCTGCAGAGTACAGCTGCCCAGCCCTGCTGAGGTAGGTTTGCTTATCCAACAAGCCTTGCAGCTCAGCTGCCCTTTGCTCCAGGGTGACTTCTCCATTAGACATTGTGGGCACAGCATCTGGGCCCGTGAATGTCATGATGCAGCCCGTTCGTTCTGCCAGCACCACTTGAGGCTGAGTTGTGCAAAGCGAGTGCCGTGATCCATGTCCCCAGCCTCGGGAGGGGGGTGTCTGTAACTGGCCCCTCCTGGTATTTGCCCTGTTTTCTTCTTCCCCTCACTACCTCCCTGGTGGCCTCTCCCACCATCCATGCCTCTTGCTCCCTACGCTGGGGCACTGGGCAGCCTCAGAATCTAGGGTGCAGCCATGGGGCTGTCTTTGGTTGTTCCCAGCATCGGTTCTCCCCCTCGCCCCTTCCCCGGCTTTCCCCCACCATGCCGTGCATGCCCTGCACACGCTCCAGGCTCTGGGAAATTTTCTAGCAGGAAGTGCAGCCCGCCTTGATTAGTATAAGCAGCGTGCTTTCTTTGGTGGGGTCCGGTTCTGTCACAGCTTGGTTAGCAAAGCCACCAGCTCAGCGGGCTCTCCCATTAACACCGATCTGCAGTGTCTCCGCTGCTGAAGCCCTCATGGGCCATCCCTCAGCAGCCTTCCCCTAAGATCACCAGGGCTCTAGGAGTCGGGGGTGACAGCCAAGAAGGGCCAGGCCATGCCCTGTCATCAGCTGACGTATAACCCAACCAGGGCTCATCTTCCTGAAGGGCGGGACTTGGGCCCAGGTGCCTCTGGAAGTTCAATGTAGGCCTCGTGTCCTAAATCTTTCCCCCCTTTCATCATCCAGTGACCCTGTGCTAAGTATTTCAAAAGATACTGATGCCCATTTTCAGAAAGCTCTGACCTTTCCCTGGTCCAACGCGCCCTGCTCCCTGGCCCAGACCACAGCCACAGCCGCACTCGCTGGTCAGCACTGGGAGTGTGGTTAGGTCAGATCAGAGCACCGAGGCCAGAGAATAAGAGCAAGCACAGGAGGATGAGAGGGGCAATTGATTGGGTTGAAGTAGTCAGAAGGGCTTCTCAGAGGAGGTGACATTTTAGCTGAGACTTGGATAACAAGAAAAAGTTGGCCAAGCAATGATCTGGAGGAAAGGTCTTCCAGGACAAGGGACAACAAGTGCAAATGAGGAAGAACATGGCTTCTTTAAGGACAAGTAAGGAAGGCAGCGTGCAGGGAGCTTGGTAGAGGGATGGGGTAGGCTGGGTAATGAGATAGGAAAGAAGAAATGATTGGGGAATGAATGAATGAATGAATGAATGAATGAATGCTGCCAGATTGAAGGAAGTGAGACCACCGGGACCTGGGTTAATCAGGGACACTTTCTAGAAGACATGAAGCTTCTCTCTGCTCTCCCTTCACAGAAACAGGTTCTGTGTAGTGAGAGAGAAGAGAGACACCCATGGAGGGTGGCAGGTGACAAGTTGGATGGTGCTCACACATGTCAGCTCTCTCAGCTGTTTTATAAGTCCCAGTTAATGAACCAGATGCTAAGTAAGCACTTGACATATCTGAACTTCTGACTGTTACAAAAACTGCTGCAATGGGTAACTGTAGTTTTCTCCATGTCACAGTGAAGAAACTGAGGCACAGAGAGGTTAAATGAGTTGCACAAGGTACAGCCTTCCTAAGTGATGGAGCCAGGTGTTTAGCCCAGACTCTGGCCCCTGAGCCATGCATGCTCTTAGTTATTGTTGAGAGTTTGCCTTTGAACTTGGTTGGGGGGCCAGGCACCTGCTGTGCCCTAGGACTGGCAGCCCAAGTCCCTGCCAAAAACCATGTACTTATCCCTGAGAAAAATTTGTTCCTGGGTACTGGGGAGCTTTGACCTCCCAGACCCACTGGTTAGAAGCCCCAAAGAGGCCATCCAGCATGCTGCATATTTTTCTACAGTAGACATTTGTCCCTCATTTGAGCCACACTGCATGCAAACCTCCTTCCTACACAAACCTCCTTTCTGTGCTTAAAGAAAACCCAATTGCTTTAAGACAGATCTGCTTCCCTCAATCAAGTTGAAAATGCCAGCCACTTGTTTTCCCAGCATCCCTTGCAGCTATGGAATGGACATGTGATCTAGTTTCTACCAATCAGATGCATCCATCTCACCCTTAGAACTGGAAGCCAATTCCCAAAGAAGAGGCAAGAAGTGCAATTTCAGATTCAGTTTCCCAAGGTTGTGGTGGCAGCACGCATGGTCCCTATCATTGGTGGTGGCATCAGGCAAGGTAGTGTCTATGTCCAATAGTGTGGCCTGGTCAGAGAACTAATGTAAGGGGCTTGCTTTGGGGCATTCATTGTGGTTTCACTTCCTCCCAGCTTGGCTCTCTCACCCTCCAGGAGGTGTATGAGCTGGCCAGACAAATGTGCCTTTGCTGCTTACATTGGCGAACATTGGTTCCTGTTGAACAGCTCTAACTGGCACATTCTCATTAGGCCTCATCGGGTCACGAGAGAATTGAACTCTGATGGTGGAAGGCACACGTGGGCTGTACCAAGCAGATCCAGGGAGAGCCTCAAAACTCCTTGAGGTGAGATAGGGTGCTCGCCATTTCTGGGGCCACGGGAGGGACTTTGGGACACACTCCTGAGTATGTGAGACTGCCCAGCTTCCTGTGGCCCCACCAGATGTCGTGTGCTTGTTATCTGGATTGTAGATGGAGAAAGGCAAAAACTTAACTTTCTTGAAAGCTACATAGCCCGATGCGGCAAGGAAGGTTTGGGAATCAAAGGATCTGGGTTTGGATTCCGCCTTTTCCACTTACTAAACCTTTGTGGGCCTTAGTTTCCTCATATGTAAAATAGGACATCGCAGTTTAAACGCTTCCATCTGTAAGTACTCAACAGCCACCTCCCCCTGGCATAAGAAATAAAGATGTTATTGAGTCATGACCCTGCACCTGAAGATACAGGTCAATTTGATCTGTGGCTGTTTCCTTTCTCGGTGATTCCCTAGCCTCTGCCCTCCTCTGGGGATCAGCTCCATGCTCGGGCTAGAGGTAAGACAGCTGCTGAAACTCTGACGTCACATCTGATCACAATAACATCAGAGACAGAGAACATGTAAACCAGAGAGTCGGGAAGAACTTCCTCAGCTGCTCTACCAACCCACTCCACCAATATCAGTGGTCCAGACTGCATCACATGCCCATTCTTCAACAAATAGCTGTCACTAAGGGAATGCCATCTGCTGATTGGCCTAGGCCTGAACTCCTGAGCCAATCGTTGGCAAGGATTATGGGATTATCATGATTGGCTTCAATCAGCAGTTCTCAGACTTCCTCTCAGAACCCCACTGGTACTCTGAAAAATTGGAGAGGACTCCAACAAGCTTTTGTTTGTGTGGATTATATTTATCAATGTTTACCATTTTAGAAATTAAAACGGAAAAAGAGTCCATGTTTATCCATTTTTAAAATAACAGTAAATCCATTATACATGTTAATATAAGTAACCTTTTATGAATAATAACCATACTTTCTAAAGCAGAAAAAAGAAAGTTAGTGAAATGAATGGCATTATTTTATACTTTTGCAAATCTCTTCAAAATCTGGCCCCACTGAAGACAGCTAGATTCTTATACCTGCTTCTGCACTCAGACTGTCGCCCTGTGTTTTGGGGTTGTGGTGTATGAAGAAAACCCAACCTCATACAGACATGCAGTTAGGACAGGGAGGCCCTCGCAGACCCGGAAGGGATTCAGGGACCCCAGCAGTCCGCAAAACACACTTTGACAGCTGCTTGCTTAAGCCAACCGGGGTTCACCCCTGGAGCTGGCCAGGGGCAGATCATGCAAACTGCATGGCAGCTATGCCTTAGGGAAATTCACAGATATTGAGAGGACACCCGTGATATCCAGTTCACAGAAGTAGTAATTACCCAACGTCATGGGTTGTTGAGAGAACTCAGGGAAATTATGTATATAAAGCACTTAACACAGGGCTCAATAGATGGTGTCTGTGAGTGGCGAAGACCCGTAGGTGAGCACAGGTAAAAGCAATAATGCATTACCCAGATGAGCTCACTTCTCCGATCGTTTCCCCAGGGTCCCTCCACCCACACACGTCCCATTATGCCATTCTTGCTACATCTCTGGAAGTAAACACATACGATGATAATTGCTACAGAAAGGAAAATGGGATGTTGTTCTTCAGAGGGGAGCATCAGACAAAGCCATCGAGCTCGAGCACGTGAGTTTCCCTGATCAGAAGGAAAGGCAGAAGCCACAGTTGGCACCAGCGGGGTTCAGGGCAAGCCTCAGATTTGCTGATGGTCCCAACAAGGGCAGAACAAGGGGGGCCCTTTCTCAGGAGTGGCCGTGCAGATAGAGTGAGATACAGTCCAGGGCCCAGAGGCCAAAGCAAAGCATCCGGTGTCAGCACCTGGTCAGCAGGTTGGAATTGGGGACAGGAAGCTGAAAACTGGATGACGTCAGGAAGTCAGAGCAGGACAAGAAAGAGCAGAGGGTGCCTTGGTGATTTGGGAGAAGGGTGAGAGATTTCAGGCCAAAGTTAGAATCTCTGGCTTGCAGGGAACAGCTGGAGCAGGTGCACGTGCATGTGGCGCACACACTCGTGCGACCTGGGCAGATAGCTGGTATCTGTAAGTCCTCGTGCAGAGGGAAAAGCAGTGGTGCGAGAGGCTGGCCACAGGGCACAGCTTGCAGAACGATCCCAGTTTCTAGATGCTAAGAGGGTAGGGACATGGCACATGGTGGCTACTCTATAACTGTTGGTTGGATGAATGACCCTGTATCCTTTTCCCTAAAAACCATGAAAGTGTCCCAAAATGCCCAGTGCTTCAGCCTCCTGATTACATCTCCCAGGCGGCCCCTTGGTCCCAGGAGTGGT
The DNA here is from genome assembly GCF_004115265.2 of Rhinolophus ferrumequinum. Lineage (NCBI taxonomy): Eukaryota > Metazoa > Chordata > Mammalia > Chiroptera > Rhinolophidae > Rhinolophus > Rhinolophus ferrumequinum. The sequence continues at coordinate 9,930,431 of NC_046292.1, forward strand.
ATCAAAAGCCTGCAGCTGACAATCTGTTTGGATTTGGGGCTCATAACACTTGCTCCCCCCACCCCCAGACTGTGGAAGGAGCCCGGCTCTGCAGACGGGGACCATGCTCATTCTAGCCCCAGCTCTGCCCTAGGTCGCTGGGTCATTTAGGGCTTGTCACCTTTCCTCTTGGAGACAGGTCTCCAGCCTGTGGGTGGCTGGAGTCATCAGAGGAGGCACCTGAGAATGTGTGCTGAATGAGGGGTTCAGGATCCCAATGACAAGGAACATGGAATGTTCCAGTAGGTCAGGTTCGCAGGTAGGACCAGAGACGCGGGTTGTCAGCTGAGGGTCAAGGCACCTGAGACTTTGGGCTCCTTCCCTCCTCTTTTTTCTGCCTTCCTCTCCCTGCCCCCCCCCCTCCTTTCCCTCTCCGCCTCTGTAAGGTACTGAAGACCCACAACCGCGTCTGTCCCGCAGAGGATGTGAGCAGCCCTCTTCAGAAGCCCTGTCCGCATTTCACTCTCCCTTTGTGACCCTGGATTTCCGCCCTGGGCATTCAGAGTGACAGGCCCTTACCGCCCTCTCCACTCTGCCAACAAAAGCCAGCCCTAATCCTGCTTTCCTGCCCGCCCCCTCCATTCTCCAAAGTAAAGTCTTTCTTCCCGCATTCTTCCTCCCCTGCTCTGGCCCTGTGGCTGCTTTCAAAGCCGGCCTGTGGGACTTGGGCCAAGTTCATCCGGGAGACCTGGGATGGATGGCCGGAGAGGCAGTGCTTGCTGACCTGTGTGCCCCTGGGACACACTGTTGTTTGCTTACCCCATGGCTCTACCTTCCTCACCCCGAATTGCAGCGTGGGGTTTGTGAAGATGTGGCTGCCAAGAGGAGGGAACAACCTCAGGGACTCCATGTTCTGCCCCCATTTAGGGAGCCATCATCACCCTACCCTGAGCCCTGCTTTGAGCTCCCCTGGGAGAAATCCTGTACTTTTCAGAGGCTCCTAGGGCGGGGGAGTAGGGGGGTGAGAGCTCTGGCTCTGCAGGCAGCCCTGACACTTGGCATGAGTTAAGCCAGCCAATGCCTCTGTTTCACTGACTGCAGAATGGGTATAAGAGTCGTAACTACCCCATAGGATCATCGGGAGGTCTGGGTGCCTGTCAAGAGCTTAGACACTGGGTCCGGCTCGCAGGAAGGGCCTAGCAAGTGGGTGCGTGATGAAGTCTATCTGGCATCTTCTGTTGTGTAGAAAGGGGAGGCCACTGGAAGGAGAAGTTTGCTGGCATGGTTAGTCCAGGGAAGAAAGTCTCCTTACCCAGACCGCTGGATATGGCTGGATATGGGGCCCACTTGGGTATGTTGCACTAACTCATAATTGGTATGTTCCACAATTTATATATTCAACAAATAATTGAGCATCTACTCGGTGCCAGGCACTGCCCCAAGGGCCAGATACCGTGGTGACAAGACACAGATGGTCCCGGTCCTCAGGGAGCTAACTATGTGGTGGGGAAAGACAACCAGTGAGCATTTAACAAATAATCTCAGAGACAAGTAAGTGCTACGACACAAAGAAAGCATAGCGATCAGTTGGAGACAACGGGAGCGAGGGACTGTAAGGGGATGGGGGCTGGTCCCTCTAGAGAGCTGGCATCTGAGTGAGACCTGAATGGGGAGAAGGACCTGGGCACAGGGAGGATAAAGCAGGAGCACGCCAAGCAGAAGGAGCAGCATGTGTCAAGGCCCTGAGGTGGGAAGCAGCTTGACTCAGTCATAACGAGAAAGCCAGTGGAGAGCAGCGAATGAAGTCCAGTGTGGGAGAGGGTGGAGCTGGGGGGGTGGGGGCAGGGTCAGGGTTCAGAGTTTATCCAAAGAGCAGGAGGTCTAAGCAGGGAGGGCACATGGTCTGACTGGTTGTAAGTCTGGCTTTTTAGTGGAGACTGGATAGAAAGGGAGTAAGATGGGGACAGGGAGGCCGCTAGGAAGCTATTGCAATGGTCCCAGAGAGAGATGACGGCGGCTCAGCCCAGGTGGCCACAGCTGGGGTGCTGAGAAGCTGTTGGATTCAAGATACCTTTGGAGGTAAAGCCAACAGGACCTGCTAGTGGGGTGGGTCCATCCAGGTCACAGTCTGAGAACAGCCACAGTAGGAGAAGCTCTGTAGCAGCCCAGAGTCCAAGGTCAAGATCCAACAGACTATTACATCTGTGTTCCCATAGCCACCTCTGTTTGGGGTGACAAGGGTTCAGCCTCTGTCTGTGTCCTAAATGCCGAGAGTCAGATGCTGAGTTACTGGGATGTGGCCCCGACACCCGTGAATCCCTCTCTTTGGAGTGCTGCGAGCATCTCCACTAATACAAGTGATAAAGACAGTTTGCACAGGTGTATATGATATGCACACACACAGGTATCTGATCCGCCAGGCAAGTTAGGGACCCAGGGACCCAGCCAAGTGTGCAGCACTTAGAAAGCCCATGTTCACCATTCCGTGTGTGCACCTAAACCCGCTGCCTGTGCCAGGATGCTGGGAACAAACAAGGACCAAGGAACGGCTTTGATGGACGTAATTCTCTATAGGCTTGGAACTCTATAGTTCTGAGAACTACATTTTATTTTTTATCTTCCATATTATTTCTAAGGGGAGCCTAATACGCAGCGAGAGCCGGAAAAATGCAGGTCCTTTTACCAGCTTTACAGACATTCTGGAAAATGGCATCATTAAGCCCAAGGGAATGCAGTGAAAGTTCTTGTGTCAAACTACTCAGTGGGGTGGGAGGAAGCCTCCAGGCCCGCCCACGAGAATGACGGGTGTACACAGGTAGGCCCTCAGAGCGGAAAAGGTTCTGTGTTTGTTTTTGTTGTTGGTGGCTCAGCTGATTGAGGCAATTGTCCTCATAGATCCATGTTACAAATTATTTTTTATTTGCTCCTCCTCCTTTTCCTCTCCTCTCCTCTCTTCTCCTCCTCTCTCGTTTTTCCTACTGTGGTCTCTCTTACGATACCAGTTATAAGAAATGCAAGAAAAGGGAAAGAAAATTCTGACAACATGTCCATGCTTGCAACCGAAACGCAGGATCCAAACTGTACTTGTCGAGGAAAGAGGCCGCGAAGGCAGGTTTTGTTCCGTGGCCCAGGGGCTGGTTGAGCGTCAGCCACCACTGTAGGTATGCCTTTTGTCCCAGCCTTTCAGATGGGCAGTTGGGCGGGCACCCCTTCTCTCTGCCCTGGGGTGCCCCCAGAGGGCAGGCTTGGCTGTGTGCACTCGGGGGAACAGAAGTCAGGCCTCCCCGTGTATATTCACCATATGGGCGGAGGGAGAATGAAAGAGGGGGGCTGAGACCTGCTTCATCCGTTGTCTCTTTGTGCCTAAAGACAGGGTTCTGTGAAGCTGGCGTGGGAATCTATTTGCTGGGCTGGGAGACAAGTGTATCACACCCTCTACCATCAAGCACAGGCTCTGTAAACAGTGGGTGTGCTTGAAAATCTATTTTAAAACATTATTCCAGAAACAAAATGTAATACAAAAAGTCAGCATCCCGTTAATCTAACATTCATAGGTAACATTTATTGAGCACTTACTCTATGGCAGGTGCTGTTCTACGAGTTTTACACGTATTTACTTAACCCAGTGAGGGAGGTAGCATTATTGTTCCATTTTATGGACGAGGAAACTAAAAAGCCCCGGTGTTAAGCAGTCTGTTTAAAGGTCACACAGCTAGGACAGGAATCTGCCTTAATCCTCGCCATGTTTCCAGTGCCTGGCACCCAGTAGGCATCGCTGGTCGACTGGTTGGTAACTGGGGTGACTAGCTAATCAGACTGATGAAGCAGCAAAATTGTGGAGGGCCCAGTCTTGAGTCAGCAGACCCAGGTTCCAACCTCAGCGCACTCACTTCCTAGTTGTGTGGCCTTGTGGAAATTACTCCCACGGGCCTGTCTGCCTCAATTTTCCTCACTCCTAAGATGGACATAGGAACGGCCACACCTTATAGGGTTTTGACTGTGCATTGAGGAGATAAATGCATGTGAAAACCTGGTGCATGTTAGGGACTTAATATGGTGGCTGCAGTGCTGAGTTCCAGCTGTGAGTGCAGCTTTGCAACCCGGTTCCAAACAAGGGACCCCTGCCATGTCACAGGGATATCAGCTTGCAGGATACAAGCCGTCTACACACACTCCAGGCAGCAGCATAAACAGGCGTGTGTGCTACGTGTCAGATACCTGCTGGAGAAGCCACTGCTCAGGTCTCTCCAGACACAAATGGAGTTGTTTTCCTGCGATAAGTGCATCTTCCTGTGGGTGCCCCTGGCCTCAAAGCCGGCTGTTCTCTAAAGGGCAGGAAATGCACTTGGAGTGAAAAAACGGCTGGATTGTCTTGCTGCCACCTACAAAATTGGACCAAGTCACAAGGGCCTGCATTGGAGAAAGGTCCCCCAGGCCCACGTCTAGGACATCCTCTGAGGGTCTACTAACCAAACATTAATGATAAACATGGACCAAATACTTCATGTGCATTTTTAACAGGAAAATAACACAGCACACGAATTCAGCTTCCATTAACTGCCCCGTGGAACTTGGATGTGAACAGTGGATAACTTAACACAGGATATGATTGCGCGCAAAGGATTCTGGGTTTTTTTCTCTTACTCCATCTTCCCTGAGCAGAGTGACTTTCCTAATTGCTTTGCTTAAGTCGATGTTAAAATTCATTTCATTCCTTGACTTGGTTGGCAGTGGGGGACAGGAGCACGACCAGGTACGTGCCCTGTAGTAAGGGAAGGTTAGCCTCAGAAGTGAAGTGTGAATGCAAACAGACATGTAGACCAATGGGCCAGAACTGAGTGCCCAGAAAGAAACCTACACATACACGGTCACCTCATACTAGACAAGGGAGCCAAGACTACTCAGTGGAGAAAGGATAGTCTCTCCGACAAACGGTGTTGGGAAAACTGGATATTCACCGAAGAAAGAATGTGATTGGACCCTTGCCTTATATCATACACAAAAATTAACTGAAGGTGGATTAAAAGATGTCTGCACCCCCAGATTCATTGCAATATTATTTGCAATAGTCAAGATGTGTAAACAACCTACATGTCTATCAACAGGTGAATGGAAAAAGAAAATGTGATACATATATTATATATTATGTGACGTTACATGTTACATATCACGTATTACATATTGCATGTTATTCTATCTACCGGGGTGCCAAAAAAAATGTATACACATGACTTGCATTCATTTTTTGTTATCGGTATATACTGAGTATTACAATTTTAAGTTTTTTTTTCCTTTCTTAAATGTATATACATTTTTTTTGGCATCCTCTTTATTATATATTAAATATTAAATATTTCATGTAATGGAATATTTCATTATATATTATACATAATGGGACATTATATATAATGGGACATTATATATAATATATAATGGAATATTATTCAGCCATAAAAAAAATAACGTGGAAGGGGCTGGCCCGGTGGCTCAGGCGGTTGGAGCTCTGTGCTCCTAACTTCAAAGGCTGCCGGTTCGATTCCCACATGGGCCAGTGGGCTCTCAACCACAAGGCTGCCGGTTCTACTCCTCGAGTCCCGCAAGGGATGGTGGGCTCCGCCCCCTGTAACTAAGATTGAACACGGCACCTTGAGCTGAGCTGCCTCCCGGATGGCTCAGTTGGTTGGAGCACAGGCTCTCAACCACAAGGTTGCCAGTTCGATTCCTCGACTCCCGCAAGGGATGGTGGGCTGCGCACCCTGCAACTACCAATGGAAACTGGACCTGGAGCTGAACTGCGCCCTCCACAACTAAGATGGAAAGGACAACAACTTGACTTGGCAAAAAAAAAAATCCTGGAAGCACACACTGTTCCCCAATAAAGTCCTGTTCCCCCTCCCTAATAAAAAACATGGAAATCCTGCCATTTGTAACAATAGGGATAAATCTGGAGGTCATTATACTAAGTGACATAAGCCAGACAGAGAAAGTATCACTATAGCGTCACTCATATATGGAATCTAACAAATAGTCAAATCACAGTAACAGAGAGTTGCATGGTGGTGACCAGGGCTGGGGAAAATGAGGAGATGTTGGTTAAAGGGTATAAACCCCCAGTTATAAGGGGAGTAAGTTCTGGGGGTCTGGTATACAGCATGGTGACGATAGTTAACAATATTGTGTCATATACTTGAAAGTTGCTATGACAGTGGAACATAAATATTCTCACCATAACAAAAATAACAATAAAATGGTAATTGTGTGAAGGGAAGGGTGTGTTAACCAGCATTATTGCAGTAAACATTTCACAATATATACATGTATCAGGTCACCACGTTGTACACCTTAAACTTACATAATGTGCATGTCAGTTATATCTCAATAAAACTGGGGGGGTGGAGACAGAAGTGAGCCATGGTGTGGCTGGTGACCTGGGAGAAGTAGCCTCATGCTGGCCAGCAGTCTAGAATCCTTGGTATAGTCCAGCCATTTTGCTATCTATCTCATAAAACAAAAATGTTAAAAAGGGGGTGCTTATACAGATGATCCTTGCCTTACAATGGGGTTACATTCTGATAAACCCCTCGTAAGTTGAAAATATCATAAAGTCAAAAATGCACTTAATACACCTAACTTACTGAACATCATAGCTTAGCCTAGCCCGCCTCAATCGTGCTTAGAACATAATATCCAAAAAATGTTGACAGCACTGTACACTGTAGAGGGTCATGACCTTGCGACGAACTGGGAGCTGCGGTTAGATGCCACAGAGATACATCACGAGAAAGCATGGTACCACGTATCGCTAGCCTGGGAAAAGATCCAAAGTCAAAACTCAGACCGTGTATCTGCTGAATGTTACCACTTTCACACCACCTTCAAGTCAAACAATCTTAAACTGAACCATCCTAAGTCGGGGACCGTACGTATTTTTTTCAACATCACAAGAAGCAAAAACTGACGTTTTTCAAAAAGCACAAATGATCCGTTGAAACAGGCAAGTAATTCTTAAAATTAAAACTCATTGTTTTCACTGTTACTAGTGAGCTCATATTTCTCTAGAGGACAAGGTAGCGACCCCAGATTGAGGGTGGGTGGCAATGAAATAAGGCCTGGCTGCCCTCAGTTATGGAGGCACCAGATATGCCTCCCTCTTCTGAAGGCCTGGGGTAGGGAAAGTGGAGGCCATGCCTCTGAAGCAGAGAACACGTGGCTTAAATTGAAGTATTGAATTTGGCCATCCCCCTACTGATGGGTTAACACGTGCCCCTCCCCTAGATCCCCAGTGCTGGGATTTACAAAGGCCGAGATGAGTAAATGAAGCCCTTTCCCCAGAGCGTCCTGTCCATGGAGGAAGAATGACCCCCAGGAAGTGACCCTAGACTTGGCAACTCAGCTGGGGCACTCAAGCATGTGGTCCCTGAACCAAGAGCATACGCATCTTCTGGGAGCTCATTGTTAGAATAGCAAAATCTCAGACCTCACCCCAGAATCTGCATTTTATTTTAGCAAGATCCCCAGGAGATGCACGTGCAAGGTGAAGGTTGAAACGCTCTGTGGGATGATGCCCCAATGTCCTAAGAGGACCGACTGACTTTGAAACAATGCTCTGGGTACAAAGACGAGGGGAGGGCATGATTCCTCTGCCCGGGCGTGTCCTGAGCTGCTTCCGGAAAGAAGTGTCCTCTGAGCTGGGTTGGAAAGGGTTTAAAGGAGGTAGAAAGGAGAACATTCCAGGCAGGGGAAGACAAAGCGAGCAAAGTCATGGAGATTTTAAAGAACATGGGTGGGGGGTGGCATGGGGGGGCTCAAGAACTGCAAGTGGGAAACGCATTTCTAGAAACGTAGCTCAGGTGTTTCTCACCTGAGGGGAGGCACCATTCCTCTACCCCCATCGCTCCCCACTACAGACCATCTCGGACCCTGTTTTCATCAGAGCTGTGAAGTGGACTTTGCTCCATCAACCAGGGCTAGGACTCTATGCTCTATGTAGCATGTCACAGCTGCTGCACAAACTCGGTGCCGGCATTCTGCTGGGCACCCTTACCTGCTTTATTTCATTCATTCTTTAGCACAACTTGTTGAGAAGGGTCTAGACAGGCAGAATAGCAGAGTGGTGGAAGAGCATGTACGTTGGAGCCAGACTGCCTGGGCTCAAATCCCACCTTCATTACTTATTCGCAATATCCTTGGAAAAGTTACAGTTCATTTACTTACCCATATCTCAAAGTTTCCTCTTCTACAGAATGGAAATAATAATAGTGTGTATTTCGTAGGGTCGCTGTGAGAGTTCAATACATCACATATAGTTCGGTGCCTTGACACATGGTCTGTGGTCGTTGTTATTACTCATTATCCCCATGAAACAGATGAGGAAACTGAGGCACTGAGAACTTAAGTGACTTCTCCAAAGTCACACAGTTAATTATATCCACTACCTTTGCAAGGATCCCCCGTGAGCTGCCTTCTCTCTCCCACTTAGCTTAACTTGGAGACCCCTTACATGCTGCCCACAATCTCTAACTCCGTCATCGTGCCCTTACTTCCCACCCAGCCCCCCTCCTAGCTGACAGAAAGCGTCTCACCTCGGATGTGTACCTCTGAGTCTTACTGCCACCACGGACCTTTGCATAGGCTGTTTCCTCTGCCCAGAATGTCCACTTCCCCATCTCTGCTTCCCCGATTGCATCTTTCAAAGCCGGGGCCACATAACACCTCTGCCTGAGATTCTGGATGTGCCTGGCTCAGGAGCCCCCACTTCTAACATTCATTATGGACCTTGAATCATGAGGGGCTGTCCTGACCTCTGCTTTCCCCTCAGTGCCATCGAGTGTGTGCTTCAGGCTCTTGACGATTACAGAGAAGGACTTAGTCTGCAGGGCTGGCCTGGGCCCTCGCTGGCCTGTGTGACTCTCCCTCTCAGGATCTTGTCCCTGACCTCGAGCTCTTGCCGTCTCTTGATTCAGCTCTGGGTTTCTCAACCGTGGCACTACTGACATTTGGGGCCGGAGAGTCCTGTGCTGGGGGGCTGTTCTGTGCAATGTAGGATAGTTACAGCATCCCTGGTCTCTACCCGCAGGGTGCTGGTAGTAACCTCCCTCTCCAGTGGTAACAACCAAAACTGTCTCCAGATGTGGCCAAATGTCCCCTGGGGGACAAAATTGCCACAGGTTGAGAACCACTAAAAACCAGAATTTCCCCAGGATGACCAGGATGAGAGAGGGGGTGACTTCTGCAGAGAGGGTTTTGAAATCCCCAGCACTGTATGCAGGGGGCTCACACAGACCAGGAAAGGTGGCCAGTGAGAGGCCACCTGGTCAGTGAGAGGGAGCAGGCCTCGTTCCTGCCCGTCATTGCCAGGTAGAAATGAGGTCCAGCTTTTGCCAGATCTTGAAACGCTTCAAGAGAAGCCAGAAACCCTGTCTTTTATGTGAAATCCCCTGATTCTTAAAAGTTGGCAACTAATGTGCATTTTTTAAGAACATTGTGGGAAAAACAAAATATGTCTGTGAGCCAAATGTGGGCTGCTGGCTGCCAGTTTTGCAACCTTTCCTGTAGACCAAGCTTTTATCCTAGAAGCTTTGGGCTGCTCACGCCGTCCCGGAGCCCACAGATCCCCATTCTCTCCGCAATCATTTTTGTCTTAGCCACGATGCACAAGCCCCGAGCTAGACCTCTGAACCAGACAGGCCCGGCCCAGGTGGGCCACTCCAACCCCCTTCAGAGGCCCAATTCCAAGTAGTGGGATGGTTCTAAATTCCCAGGGGAGAGAGAATATGGGAAGTACCCCAGGAAGAGGATTAAGAAGCCTGAGCTTGTGCCAGCTCTGGCACTGATTTGCTGTGTGACCTTGAGCAATCACTCCCCACTGTGGGCTTTAGTTTCCTCCTCCATCAAATGTTTGTAGGATGAAGAAAGAGAAAGGAGGTTGAATGCATGTTCTCTGCTCCTGGGACGTGAACGAGCATTTCCCTTTGGCAGCACAGAGCCCTGACTTGGCTTGCCCAGTGCCCAGCGGGCCTCCTTGTCCTCAGACTGGCCTGGGCAGGGACAAGCTCCACCTCCCAGCTCAGGCATCCTGCATTTCAGAGCGGGGAGTCTGCGTCAGCCCGGGTGGTCTCTCTCCACTGTGCAATGAGGTTATTGGTTCTCGAGGCCGCTCCAAGGGTGGAATCTACCCTCTTGTCACTGAGAAGGGTCAGCCCGTTGGCCTCTGCTGGTGCTGATGGCAAAGCTCTGGGCTCCTGAGACTGTCCCCCTTCTAGGAGGTGCTCATGGCCCCAGTGGGGCTCAGGTGGGCAAGCTAGCACCTGGCCTGTCTGCAACCCCTGGGACAGTTTTCCAACAGGCTCTGTGGCTACAAGGAGTCTGTTAGTCTGATAGGAATGGAGGATGTCTGGGAGATCTTTGTATCTAACCTCCTAATTGCGTAGAGGGGGAAACTGAGGCCCAGGGAGGGCAAAGGGTCTGCCCAAGGTCACCCAGACAACAGAACAAACACCCATATCTCCTGATTCCCTGTCTAGGGTTCCTTTTGAACTAACACATTTGGATCTCCTGGGAGTGGGCTCTGGTGAGGTGTACAAGAGAGACAGACAGACAGACAGATGGACCCAGGACAAGCACTGACTTTGCTTGTCACTAACTGTGGCCTAAGACCAGTGGTGGCGAACTCTATCTGGAGCCCCCAGGTGGGTCACTTACGTGAGTGAGGGGGGCAGGAGTAAGGCAATAGGGAACAGCGGGGACAACAGGGGTCGGGGTGGGTGACGCACTGTTACCGTGTGGGATGGAATGGAGGGTCACTATTACCAGACCTCCTGATGTTTCCAAAATAAAGGTAAATATCTGAATTTTTTGGTATAAATGATCCTAATTTTAAAATGTTGGCAACTAGGTTTTTAAACGTTTGTCCATAGAGTGCTAGGACAAGCAAATATATTCACAAACCACGTTTGGGTCTAGGGCCACCAGTTTGCAACTGCTGCTCCCTTCTCTTACCCTCAGTTTACCCTGCTTAAAATGGGTATAACAGCAGTACCCTCCTCTCTCACAGGGCAGTTGAGTGACTGAACCAGACGATGCCGCCAGAGGGCCTGCCATACCCCTGGACCCGCAGTAAATAGTAGCTACTGTTATTGATTAAGACCTGGGACACTTTTCTCAGGAGCAATGGGAATGGGCTTCCTAAGTTTAGCGCAGGTCGGCAGGGCAGCCCTGAGACAGAACTCAGGACCTTGCTATCGATCCACACATTGGACTCTGTACTTGCTGTGTGCCTGGCACCATGGGCATCTATCAGTGTAAGACCCATCCCTGCTTTGAATTTACAGGGCGGGTAAGGTGAGGCCCACCCAGCAGCTCATGGGGCTGTCCTTCACCCCAGAAATCTCTGGGTGTCCCTCCATGGAGCCCCTGATTTGGGAGAAACAATCCACTTTCAAAGTTCAGGTCTTGAAAACCAAGAAAGTGCTTCTTTCCTATTTAGCAAAACACATTTTTGCTCGTTTGTTGTAATGGGAAACTTCAGGGGGAAGGTGCCAGTCCTTCCTACGTATCTGTTTGACAAATCTGCCTCCTAAAACCAGTTCCAAATATATTTAAAGGACAGTTCTGAGAAAAGAAGGATTTAGAACAAATTCTAATTAGTCCCGCTGGGACTAGGCGCCGTTGCAGACTTCTGCCCTGAGAACAGAAGACCGGGGCTTTGGGTTACTTCCTGATGTGCATGTACAGTACAGAACATTCTGCATTCTTCCTCAGGCTTGGCCCACACTGAGACAGCTGGGGCCCAAGTCAGGTCTGTTTGCTGGGGGCCTTGCAGTCACGGAACCCCCTTGTCTGTTTCTGTGGTGTAATGGAGGCCTGCAGGCTCTGTCTTCAAAGTTGGAGAAGCCAGAGTCCCTCTGGCTGACGAGCCAAGTTCTGGTGGGCGGGCAGGCAGGTAAAGCCCGTAATTACAGGAAAGCCGCCGTGGGCATGTGCAGACAGGCCTCCTGGAGCCCAAGCAGGTGGCCTCCTGACAAGGGAGGGCCCCAGAGCTTGGACTCTGGGTGCAGAAAGCCATCGTGGTGGGGGAGGGGCGGTTATGTAACTATGACACCACGGCCACTGAGAAAATGACCTTGCTATGCTCCACTGCCTCTTTTCTCCTACGCAGAAGGGCATGAAGACTTAGCAGCCCTTCAGTGGCCCTCAACTTTGTCAGCATCAGGGGTACCTTGAGGGATGTTACAACAGACTGTCACACCCACCCCCTGCGTTTCCGACTCAGGAGATTAGGGGTGGGGCAGAGAATTTACATTTCTCAGAAATGAACCGAGATGATGCTGAGGCGGGCCACACTTTGAGAACCACTGCTCTAGGGCTGAGGGAAGTCAGTCTGGGCCCCTGATTTGCTGTGTGCCCTGGGCAAGTGTCTGAGCCTCTCTGGGCTTCTTTTTCTCAGCAGGAGAAGCCAGCTTTATCTTTGAATAATGAAACCCCATCTCAGTGTTGAGGTGCCTACTTACTATTTGCAGGTCGCTCAGGCGTCTTCATATGAAAAGCCCAGGCCCTTGCACAGGGTTTTGGCCCCATGGTTCCAACTTGCTTGTACCCACTGGGAGCTGAGTTGCTCTAGGAGAGAGGGGCACTTTAAGCCTTGAAGGGACAAGCCAGCCAGCATCGCTGGGCCTTAACACTCACCCTGCATGCAAGAATCTTGAAGCAGGGCACAAGCCTGGTCTTTGGGATTATGTTGTTTCCTTGGGGAGGTGAGTGGGAGCATCTCCCTACAGTCCCAACAATAAGGCATCTATGGCATGGAGAGTATAATCAAAGTGACATATCTGACAGCAGTTCCCCTTGCTCATCTTAACATCCGGGTGAACTGTGCGCTTCCTACACACTGGGGTCCTGTTGCCTCTCCCCACAGGATCGGGGACAAAAGTGGACTTACAGCAGAGGCCGAGTGTAAACTGACCCAGTGAAATGAACAGGCAAATAAGCAAATGGCTTTCCATTACTGAACAGGCACCGTTGCCAGCTTGTCTGGCTGTCTGGCCCTCGGCAGTTACATGGGCTTTCCTACCTATGGTGTCCTGTGTTCCTCACAGAACAATCTTGCGGAGATAGGCAAGTATTCTTTACGCCCATTTCACAGGTGGGGAAACTGAGGCCCCAGGAAGGTGGCCTGACTTGCCCAACTTCACTAGTAAGTAAAGGGCAGTTGCAGGAAAAAGTGTAGAACTCCATGCCACAGACCATCCTGTAGGTAATGACAGTGGAGATGAGGTTGGGAGAGGGGAGTGAGGAATCGAGACCCTTCCTGGTCCTGGGGTGAGGGTGGCAAGGGGCCAGCAGGGAGGCATGGGAGAGTGCTGGAAATAGTTTCTCCTTTGCAGAAACTGCCAGTATTTCCCAGGGGCCTGCCTTGGGCCCTCTTTGTCTCCCATGCTGGCACAAAGACTGCACACTGGTTCGCCTCCGAAGCCCAGTACAGTGCCTCGCACCTGGTTGGTGCATACATCAGTATTTGTTGAATCAAGGAATGAATAAATGAAGTCTGACAGGAAGTACTGCGTCTAAACTTACCAGCTGTGTGATCTTAGACGAATCGTTTTACCTCTCCAAGCCTCGGTTTCATCAGCCGCAAACACATTATAATACTAATTGTTATCATGATAAACAGCAATGGCCTAATAATTAAGAGAATAGGCTCTGGAGCCAGAAGTGCCTGCATCTGAATCCTGGCACCACTGTGTACTATCAGGCAACCCTACTAACCCTCGGCTTGTTTCCTCATTGATAAAGTGAAGACGGTGATAGTACTTGTGTCGTGGGGGTTAAAATGAGCAATATGCGGAAAGTGCTCTACCCAATATTACTAATAACTCTTAAGGATGATGGCTCCATCTCTGTGCATTGATGAATCAAATGATAACATTTAAGTAACAGGTACCTAGCAGGGTACCTATCACGGAGGTAGAAGTACTCAGTAAATAGTAACTGTTATTCTTATCTTGGATGTTCACTGGCCCATGGACTTCTGTGTCTCTTCCATCTCATATAGGAAGTGAAAACACAGGGTCTCAAAATTGCAGTGGTGGGCATAGAGGCCCCATTCCGAGAAGCCACCAACCCAGGGTTAAAGGACCCCAGAAGCCACCAACCCAGGGTTAAAGGATCCCAGGGGAAGGTGAAGTACCATCAGTGGCCACTGGGGGCAGCAGAGGACCCATCCTCCCCAGCTGCCCCCTGCAGTTTCTCTGAGTCCGGTCTTTAGAAAATAATGAAAAACGGATTGGCTTATTCCACTCTGCCCACAGGCAGACATTCTTGTAACCCCGAGGTGAGGCATTTCCCGTCCCTTCTGAGTGTTAGACTCCCAACCCTACTTTATCAGCCACATCATCTTGGGTAAGCCCCTTGGCTCCCTAAACCCCAGTTTTCTCATCTGGGACATGGGGATAGGGTGGTTTGGAGGATTGAATGAGCCAGAAAGGACAGTCCCTGGGGCAAGGGGAGTGCTAGGTCAATGACACCTGCTGCCAAGGTAGCTTCAGGGTTATTAGCATGGACTCTGCAGCCAGACTACACAAGCTTGGGTCCTGCCTGCATCATGCACTGGCTGAGAGCCTTTGGGTCAGTGACTTGACTTCTCTGTGTCTGTTTCCTCATCTGTAAAATGCAGGTGATAATAAAAGGACATGTACCGCTCAAGGTTGTTGGATTAAATGAATGTGTAAATCAATATAGTAAATACTATGTAAATGTTTGCCAGTATTATTATAAGTGATAGTATTTTTGATGTTACTGTTTTTATTCTGAATGAGCTGCAACATTTTAACTTCCTGCTTGACATGAACTCCCTGCTTGACATGAACTCCCCAGATAGGGGTTTAAAGGAGACAGGAGAGATGCCGCCCCTGGATAAGGAAGGACTTTTTTGCTTTGTTGCAATTGTGAATCTACCTTGGGACCCAAGACAGTCTGACAGGCAGGTCTTGGAGGCCAGCTGCACTCTGTGAAAACGCTTCAATGCTGGGCTCGGCTAAGCCTCTGCCTCCAGGGCAGGTCCTCTGGAAGCCCCCAGAGGGGGTCGGCGTCTTAGCCAGGATCTTCACCAGAGTACCGGTGAGCCTGTGACAGGCACACAAAAGTCTCCAGCCAGGAAGGCCTTGCCAAGACAGATGGCAGGATGGACCTTGGATAAAATCCTCTGCCCCCCAGGGCAAAGGTATACTCATAAGTGCGCGTTTGGAGGAAAATCCCGGTCTAATCCTCCCCACTGCACCTGTGCCCCAGAATCCCACTGCGATGGCCAAGGGAAGATCAGCACCACCCCCGCTGGTGGCCTCAGCCACAAAGTCATTCCAGGGCCTGCCAAAGAACTTCCAAGAACTTTGGTGACCCCAGGGATGGACTGAAGGCCGCAGACATTCATGTGGATAGCAGGAAGTACTTGTCCGGCTGAGAAGCCATGGGCCTATCACTCAGGCCTCCTCCAGAAGTGTCCCTCAAGCCTTTTTCTGAGGGTTTACCCTGTGCCAGGCACCATTCAGAGCTCTACACATTGCCTCTTGTCATTGAAACCTGCCACCACAACCGTATGAGCCGGTAGCCTTCATCATCTGCATTTTACAGATGAAGAGCCCCTGGGGGCCGAAATCGTTTGTCCAAGATCATATACTAGTGAGTGTCAGAGCCAAGATTTGAGCCCTGGTCCCTCTGCCTCCATGGAATGTGTCCCCAGCCTCCTGGGACAGGCAGCCTCCACCTGGCCCTCAGTAATCTCCACCTCCTGGTATTCACACCTTCTTATAATCTCTCCCACCACATGTGGGCCGGACCTAGTGACTCACTTGTAAGGAACAGAATGGGTGAAAGATGAGATAGGTTACAAAGAGACAGTGGCTTGCATCTGTGCACACCGTGTCTGGCTCCTTCTCAGAGCGCTCTGGGGGAAGCAAGCTGCCATTCTGTGCGTAGCGCTATAGCTCTATGGCAAGGAACTGAGGGCAGCCTCCAACAGCCTGTGAGCAGCTGAGGTTCTCAGTGCAACACCCCACGAGGAACTGAATCTTCCCAAGAGCCACGGGCGTGAGCTGGGGAGTAGACCCTCCCTGGTTTGAGCCTTGAGTTGACTGTGCTCTGGCTGACACCTTGACTACAGCCTAACCAGCCACCCCGGATTCCTGACCCACAGACACTGAGAGATAATGAATGCTGTTGGTTTTAAGCCCCTGAGTTTGAGGGTGATTTGATACACCGCAATAGGAAACTAATACACTTGCTGTCACTATTAGCAACACACACAACATATACCCATACAACAACCAGGAGAAGGATGGAAAAGACTGACCCAACCATAGTGGACATAGCTGGGAAAGGCCTCCTCACCCCCACTGACCCAGCCCTTCATTTTGCTTTCGCCGGTGAGGGCGCCCGGATGCATTGACAGAAAGGCCCTGTCCCAGCTGGGGGGGGACCTGGCATTGCTGTTGAGGTCTCCAGACTGCCGGGAATTGTTGCCAGGAGTTCACAAGGGTATTCCACGAAACTGTGTGTATTCCTAGGAACCCAGAGCTGCTGCCTTCTCTTCACTCCAGGTGTTTGAAGAGAGTACAACAATGTTGGCTGAAAGATCTCGGTAAAACTTCTTCTACAAATACTAAAACCACAGCCAAGGAAAAAACAAATACCTGAAAAATTCCAGTGGGCTCAAACATTCATCTGCAAGTAGATACCAAACATAGTAGGGCCCTATAATGCAATGTTTCTGGGTTTTGTTCCTTAAGCCAAATACTTCTTGTCATTTTCTCCTGCAATCTAAAGGAAGTTCCCTTAGGAATGAGGGGACACTGTGAATGGTAACTGCACTGACCCCCGGTGTCCCTGTCCACAGACTCCTTTGTGTTTTCTTTGGTGGCACCCTGTCAGCCTGAGGTCAGGGTCATTGTCAGGGAGACATTGACTCACCTCGGGGCTCAGAACCCGAGCAGCCTCCCCACCCTTTGTCTGGACCACCCATTTTCCCTCCTTCCCCCCCAAATTCCCACTAAGCCTCTGCTCCTTACTGAGGTGTCCAGAGGACTGGATGGGAACAGTTCCTGCAGCCTTTCCCCACCCCCAAACCCTCCCTTCCTGCTGCCTTGCAGAGGCTTGGAGGACAGAGTGAGCCAAGTCTCAGGCCCAGCTGTCTCCAGCATCGAGTCCCAGCATCCCCCAGGGAGGCTGGGGAAATCATCCGGGAGTAGGACCGGCTACATAATTTGCAGATCCCAACGCAGAATGAATGTGCGAGGCCCTGAGTTCCAAAATAATTAAGAATTTCAAGGCAATGACAGCAGAGCATTACCTCCAAGCACAGGGCCCTTCTGGGAAGGTTGCACGCTCAGAAGCTGGCCCGGTCTTGGGGTCTCCAATAAAACCCACCCCGTGTTATCCTTCCTGGAGGGGCCTGCCAAGGTGCCCGGGCAGAAAATGGGTTGTCACTTCCTGACTCCTGGATCTCCTGTTATAAAACCGAACAGAAACGTCTCCTGGGCCCATAGTGTCCTCATAATCAGAAACATACCTCAAGGAAGAAATACCTCCTCCCCCCACCCAACACCCCCAAGGCAGATGGTTTTCTGGAAGGCTGCAGGCTGCCGCTGCTCCCAGAGCTTTGCCTGCGAGCAGAGTTGTGAGCAGAGAGATGGAGAGGCTGAAGCTGACTGGGGGAGGCCTGGGCAGTCTGAGAGCCCCCAGAAAGCTAGGGAAGATGGGCCCAACTGCTTGACGATCTCCTGGTCCTGAGTGTAGGGCTATAATAACACAGCCAGGCCACTCTTTGCTGAGTAAGCAGAGCCGTAGAAATTCACCGGGGCTGTGGGCATGAGAAACGGCTTGGGCTTGGATTGTTGAAACGCAAGTACTAGAAAGCGTGTGCAGATTTCTGAGAGGTTGCAGCAGGGACCAACAAGGGTAGCAGTGAAATTAGCACCGGTGGCCAGTGGGCTAGATAGAAACTTCTACACATATTTACTTTGCTGTTCTTCCTCCTCCCTCTCCTTTTTCCTGCCCTCTTTCTTCTTAAGTTTTAAACAGCTGCCAATATTTGAAACTTAGATTTCACTTAAAAATTCATATTCCCAGTAGCTCTAAAAACATAGAAGAGAACCTCGGGTAACACTAGAGCCGCATGTCTGCATGACAACAGTCTACTGCCTCCCTCTACAGGGGCTGGTGGCGTCTTGTTTGCCACAGGCCCCACCACTCCCTAAAGTCTCCCTGACACAGCATCCAAGTGACAAGTGTACATCTCCATGCCAGTGCTGCTGTGTTCTTGGCATGAAGTTAGGAGGAAAGTACATGTATCTATCAAAAGTGAGAAAATAGAAGGTCAACCAAGAGCTCCATGTATTCCAAGACATATGGAAAAGAGTGTGTTTCTTTGTGGAACTGAAGAGCCTTCCGACACATTTAATATGCAAAGGATGTCTAAGTCAAAAGAACACAGCCTAAATGCTCTTACGAAACAAACCACAGCGGTCCCCGCACAGCCTACCTCACTCATTCATGTCCCCGGTTGGGTCCCTGAAGACATAGAAACAGACTCCTGAACCAGACGGCTCCAGAATGCAAGGGCAATCCCAGCTTCTCCACCCACCAGGGCTCAGAGCAATCTTTCTTTTGTTCTGTTCTGCCTGTTATCCCAGCAGAGGCAGGGGACTTGGGGATTCTGTGTCTCCTCTCACTTTCTGTGGGATCAGTTTCCTTCCCCCAGAGTCGTGTGGGTGTTTAACCCTATGGAGAGTTTTCTTCCCCAGCTGGGAGCACCGTCAGCATTTGGTGACCTGGTCAGCCCTCCACTGAGTAGTCCGGTTCCAGTGAGAGAGGGAAAGGGAGTTTGAGGCAGCCCTGTGGACCTCCACAGCTGGGCTAGTTTCCCAGTCATTGGGAGGGTAAGGAAAATGTGGGGGTGGAAGCTGGGAAGGCCATGATGGATGGTGGCCAGACCACAGAGCTTGCTGACAGGCCGGGCTCCTTACCCACAGACAGTTAAGTGACAAAGTGAAAGGCTTTAGAGACCTGGTGGGGAAAGTAATTCAGTTCCCACAGCTTGTTGGAGAGCCATATGCCAGTGACCTAGAAATTCCCAGAGCTCCAGCCTGGGCCAGCGGGAGCCAGAGGTTACCGAACCAGGCCTGGGAAGGGTGGGGTGCATGCTACCTGGAAGGGAAAGCTGGGGGTGCCACAAAGAGTGTGTGCCTCCTCACCTGGCCATGCAGACTTGGCTCCCCGAGTGTACAATGGGGGTGGAGGGGAACCAGACCTGCCTTCTGGGGCTGTGGGGAGATAATTAGTCCTTCTAAACATCACCATAATCCCCAGATCAAAGGGGGTTCAGAGATGCAACTCACTTGACAGCGAGTGAAAACTGCCAGCCACTGAAGCATCCACTCCAGTGAGTGGGTTCCGATTTGCAGACCCTCCAAGGTGCCACCTCCTACAGGGCTTGGCGGGCCTAGTCATTGACCTCCACCCACTCCCAAGAGGTGATACCCTGGGAATCACCTCTTCTGCCACATGGCTGCCTTAGAGGGGAGATCATAATTACTGTTGCCCCATTTTATAGATGGGGAAACTGAGGCTCGAGGAAGTGAAGTGCAGACACAATCCCCCCACACACACCAGATGACAGCCTCCTCATGGGTATGGGCCATGTCAGCTTTCTCCCTCACTTGCAAAGTGAATGCCCTCAGCATTATATTCACTTAAAGAATGACTGTTTACACAGTACAGGTGTGTGGCTCTCACCCTTTTGCCTGCCCACTCTTTCTGCCCTCTCCCAGCCAGTTACTGGGACTTCAGCTCTTCAACCAGGTTGTCACAAGCGTTGTCAGAAGGGTGGAGATAGATAAGCAAACTGGGGTGCCAGCCATCCCTCCATGCACTCACTTGGGGCTTTCCAAGACCTGTCACTTCCGACCCCTGTGACACTGGCCATCTTTCTGACCCTCAGTTTCTCCAGGAATGACCATGTTGGGGATGCACCGAGTGGCCAGGGCCCGGCGCACAATGGACCCACTCAGCGCTCGCTCCCCGAGGCGTTCGGGCGAGTCTAGGCGCTGCCAGGGGGCCGGGAGGCGGGGCCGGGGCGGGGCGCGGGCGGGGCCGGGGCGGGGCCGGGGCGGGGCGAGCGGCCGGCCCTCTGTAGTCCGGAAGGAGCGGGAGGAGGAGCCGCGGGAGTGAGAGTCGTTCCCACGTGAGGCTCCGCCGCCGAATTCCTCGCGTGCGGCGGCCGCGCACCGCCCGGCGTCCGGCCGGACGGAGAGCCCTGGTCCGGCGCGCGCAGGCGGCCGGGCGAGAGTCCGGGGCGTAGCCTGGCTGCGCTCCGATGCGGCGGCGGCCCCGGGGGCTGTGAGCCCAGCGCCCGCGGTCCGAGCCGCCAGCGCCGCCTCGGGCAGCGCCCCCCGGGCACGCGGCATGCGGGCGGCCGACTCGGGCACCTGGGAGCGCGTCCGCCAGCTCGCGGCGCAGGACGAGCCGGCGCCTTTCAGCGGGGCGGGGGCCGGGCCGGCGCGACCTCTGGGACCCGCAGCCTGCGAGCGGTGTGCGGACGCGGCGGGGCCCGGCAGTCGGCCCCGCGCCGGAGCGCCCTTCGTTCGAGCGGATGGCGACTGCAGCCAGCTGGGTAGGTGCGCGCCGGGCAGGGAGAGCGGTGCGGCCGCAGGCCTGGGGAGCCGCCGGGGCCGGGCGCGCGGGGGCGCTCCGGGCCGGGATCGGGAAGCCGCTGGTGCTAAAGTTCTCGCGGTGCGCGAAGCCGGGAGCGTCGGGCGGAGTGCAGGGGAGACGCGCGGGACGTGGAGTTTGTTCTTCAGCGTGGGGGCCTGGATCCCCGGGCTCCACGGCTTTCCCGCCGAGCCACCTTCCCTTCCCCCTCCCGAGGGCTGCAAAGGGAGGTCAAGGCTACGCCTGCAGGAGCGCTGCGGTCCCCAGACGCCTGGAGACCCAGCTCTGGGCGAGACCTAGCGCCTGTTCTAGGCAGCGTGGGAAAGGGGCCAGCCCATGCCAAGTAGGGAGGGTCCCCCTGTGACCGCACCTGTAACACGCCTAGTAGCTCCATAAAATGCCAGGAGAGCCCCTTCTTTACCGCCGCCCCTTGGAGAGAAAGTAGTGACTCGTATTTTCTAAGAGATTTCGCATACACTTGAACGACTAATGCAGAAAGAGAAATTGCAGAGGTATAGACAAATGCAGTGGTCTAATTGTGTATCGCTAGGTAATCCGCCCGAAGCGAAGAACGTTTTAGTGTTAAGATATCTCGAGTGGGTGCGCCCATTCCATTCTGTTCGGTTCTCAGCTGGTCCCCCAATGACCCCACCCGCTACCCCCGCGCAAGTTAGGTCATGGGGGCGGGGCACAGTAACCCTGGATCTCTTTGACTCTAGTGTAGGAAGAAATTTATGTGGAATGCTGGAAGACAGGAGCTTCCGAGAAGGGTCTGTCATCAGCAGTTTGAAGTTTGAATACCTTTCCCAGGAAAAATCGGGGGTAGAGGAGTGGACAACACAATTATTCATTAGTTCTTGAACACCTATTGTGTTCCAGTAATTTACATGCGGTGTCTCCTTAAATCTTATTACAACCCTGGGAGTGAGGCTCTCTTATCTCCATGAAGGTGAGGACAGAAAAAGCCAGAGGTTAATTGACTTAAGTTTCACAGCCCTAAACCTTGGTGCTGGGAGTTCAAATTTTGTCTCTCGAGTGACACCAGAATGCCTCGCCCAGGCAGCAAGCATACCAGCTGGGAAACACCCGGCTTATTTACCTAATGGTTACTTTTTTCCTATGAGAAAAAAGGCAACAACCGCAAGCCCCCTCCCTTATTCCAGGCTGCCTACGTCTGTTGGTCTCCCTAGAGAATGGAATCTTGAGGGGTTTATAGTTCTAGCCACAGGAGCTGGGACTGCCAACCAGCTGTCTCTGATTAGCGGAGCTGCTGGTGTCCTGGAGCAACTGAGGTCTTGGGTCGCCAAGGGTCTAGCAGAGGGGCGCTGAGCCCTGAAAGGAGCCTGAGTCCCTGGACCCTTGGCCTTGGGGCTGAGCCAGCTGTAGGAAACAGTCCCAACTCTTCCCCAGCTGCACGGAACGGTTCAAGGCCAAGACAGCTGGGTGTAACACAGTGCAAAGAATAAGCAAATAGGAGAACTTGGGCAAGTTGCTTGATCTTTTTGAGACTCAGTTTATACAGATAATAGTGTCAATTAATATTTGGATCATTCAAAAGCCGGTGTCTGCGAAGCCTTGCCTAGCTCATGATTGATGCTTAATGAATTTTAGTCGTCAGCTCCACTCGTGGGGCACCTATCAGTGCCCCCCTTGACTCAGTTTCCCATTAGGATGTGATGCCATCTGCTCCATCTCCACCCTCCTGACCTGTGTCAAGATGACTTCTGTCTTGTTGGTAAAATACTCGAGTGATCCAGGCTGACTTTTGTGCCAGTGGAGGTTGTTATTATGTAAACGCATGGAAGATGGCTGGGTGGAGATATGTGTGTTTACCGTGTGTGTGTATAGACTCCATGTGTGTTCATAATAACAATATCCTAATGACATGGTTAAGCTGAGAACATCTGTCTCTGAGGTCTGGGGGTGGTTGTTACTCCCCGTGGCCCTCAAGGTCTCCGTTCAGGGCAGAGGCAGTAAAGATCTTCTTTCCTGATTTACAGATGGCATCCCTGGCCTGAAACAGGATCAAGCCAGCAGTTAAACCAGAAAGTTTTGAGTTCTCTCTCCCCCACCACCCTTCACCTTCTTCTGGTCTCTGGTTCTTAAAACCTAAGTGCAGTTTCTGCGCACGTCCATGGCGTCCAGGCATTGAGAACAGCCTGCCATGGACATGGGTTCTCGAGCCACTGGCTGCTCCAAGGGGATTTCCTCAGAGAGATAAATGGAAACTCTTCTGGCGTAGAACCACAAGCTGTAATTACTGCTGAAATCAGCTTTTTGGCTAGGTGGTGAGGTGACTCGCCCCAGGGTCTCAGCACCTTGGTCCCCAGCTGAATGTGACATCAGTTAACTCCCTGTTGGATGAGGGAGTCCAGTGTGGGGGAGGGGAAAAGGAGAGGGGACGCTTGCTTGGCGGGATAGAAGACTGGACACCTCGACGTCGCTCATGGGGGGTGTCATCCTGAGATCAGCACGCTGACAGGCTGGCCCTGTGCTGGTGACAGCTCTGGCCTCTAGGATGGGGCCACTTCCACGGGAGGTTATTGTTCTTTGTGCACAGACGAGGGACCAGACCAGGAGATGTAGAGAGTAGGTACTTGTTCCATCTGGACCTGGTTCTGCCGAGCTGCTGGGTAACTCAGTTTTCCTCTTGGTGCCATGGGAATAACCCCGTCTGAGGACAGATCATCCCAGAGCCCCAGCAGAATGAACCAGGTGCTCCCTGGGGGGTGTCTTGGGCTGAGAACGTAAATTGTTCCATCTTTGGTTGTCCATTCATTCAGTTGCATTTCTTGAGCATTTACTCCTGCCAGGCAGTGTTGTAGCTGCCAGGGGTAGAGCAAACAAGACAGCTACAGCCCCTGTATCCATGGAGCTTATATTCTGTGGGAGATTTCCAGTGGGCAAATACACGTGGGGTGTGTCAGGGGACAGTAAGTGCTATGCAGAAGAATAAGGCCCGGTGAGAGGTTAGCGTGATGGGAGCGGGTGCTATTCGGTAGTTAGGTCCGTTGTCAGAGAGAGAGTGAGCTTGAGAAGGGAGCGAGGTACGTGGGTGCTGAGTCCCTAAAGCAAGAGGGGTGCTACCCATCAGCTAAAGGAACCAAGTCATTGTTTCAAAGTTCTTGGTAAAGTAGTATCTTTGCAGACTGGGCACTTTATCTGTTCGCATCCAAAGCCCACGCACACTTCCAGGCCTAGTTCAGATGCCACCGCCTCATTTGACTCTCCTCTTAACCCCCAGCTTAAAATGCCACAGGACCCTGGAGCCACTGTGACTCTCTCTCTCTCTCTCTCTCTCTCTCTCTCTCTCTCTCTCTCTCTCTCTCTCTCCTTTTTTCATTAGTTCTTATCTTCTCTTTCCTTCCCCTCACTTAAAGCTCACAAGGGGAGCAGGCCCTGTTTATCTGTGTATCAGCTCCCGGCATTGTCCCTCAGGCATGGAGCTAACCTAAACCAAGCTTTGACTTAATCAGTCGGCTGACATCCCCCGGGGAAGGTGCAATTGCTAATCCCATCCACCGATGGGGAAACTGATGCTCAGGAATATTTAGTAACTTCCCCGGAGATCACACAGCTAGTAGGTATCACAGCCGGGACTTGGTCCCAGGCTGTAGACCTTACCGCAGTGTGGAAAGACCTTGTACGGAGCCTAAGAAAGTAGACCTACGTTGGGTTTCCAGTCTGTTTTTTCTTTAAATTTTCATCTTAAAAGGTTTGTCCTCTCCTTGACATTCCTTGTTTTGAGCAACTCAAGCATTTGCTTATCTTTGTGCCTTTAGCAGTTTCGGTGGTAGGGTCAGCTTTGTGTTATCCCTTCTGAAAAGGATTTCTGCTGGGTTAGAGTTGAGATTAAATCTCCCCTTGAAATTGGGGTGCTCTTTGAAAGACACCCACTGGGACTACGGGGGTTTAGTGTGAGCTATCTTGGGTAATGGGGTGTGGCAGGGACAATTGAGGGTTCGGCTGTCCTGGACAGTGAGGAATGAAAGTCACTGCTCTTGAAAAAAATTCAGATTAGTTTCCCTCAAGAGGTCCCCTGAGGCCCAGCACCCTCCACCTCGTGCGAGTGCCCAGGGAGATGGGCAGAACCTTCCTCCTGCCAGGACACGGGACACACCATAGTGGGCACAGGGCACCAGCTTTGGAATCAAACATCCTGGTTCGAATTTCCCAGCTCTGCTGCTCACTAGCTATGTGTTCCCAGGCAAGTTATTTAATGTTCCGAACCTCAGTTTGCCCATCTATAAAATGGGATCATATTACCCACATCAGAACTGTTGGACAGGAATCTGTAGCCTCCTTCATCCCCGTGGAGCCCAATGCTACTTATGCCATGAGAGAGGGAATTCCCATTTATCTAGAGTACACATAACTGGAATGAATGAATGAGTGTGTATGTGTGTGTGTGTGTGTGTGTGTGTGTGTGTATAAAATTTCTAAAATTTTTGAAGTTTGAAATACTGGAATTTGATGAGACAGGTGATTCTGAAGGACTGCTAGCTGTTTATTTGGCATTCCTGAGTCATGAGGAAGTTTCCATAGTCATTATGCACTCTTTATGTTCTTTGTGACATTCCAATTGAGTTGACTGGACGATTTGCTAGGACCCTCCAGCCATTCTGGAGGAAGCAGTGTTTTTAGTTCCCTTTTAACCATCTCAAGAGCCACTGAGCGCCTGGCTCAAGGAAACTAGCAAACGCGACCTTGGAGTGAGCCTCTGTCATCCATAACACGGCTCGTTGACAAGAGTGGAAAATCAGGTACATTGGCGTGTACACAGACTTGAGCAGATAAACACACCCAACATATCATTAAAGCCAGCCAAAGCAATCGCCATGGGGATCCCATGTATGCATGAGTCACGAGGACTATAAACACTCCAGAGAGGGTGGCAAGCCATGGTTACAAGGTGTATCCGTGCCTGTGTGTGTAGTTACTTTTTATGAATTTACTGTCCGTAAATGCATTTCTTGTTGAGCGTGTGAGATGAGTGCCTGTCGGGAAGGGAAAAAGTCAGGGTTGCCTCCTGTTCACAAGGACCCCCACTGTGTCCCCTGTGGCTGCCACCAGGCGTTCAGGTGGGGCCTGCAGCCTTTCTCTCGTCTGCTGTTTGGATGCCTTCAAGAGAGGCCAGTTAGAAGATGCTGTTTGTGGCAATTCCTCAGAGCCCTCGCCAAGTGACATTAGGTCAACAGGTGCTACAGCAGACCCTAATTTGGAAGAAATTAAGAGCCAGAAGGGTGTGACAGGTGAGCCCACTGGAGTCCTGGCTCTGAACGGCATGTCACTAAGCCTGGGCTATAGAGAAGGGGAGTTGGTGGGTTCAGTGGTGGTGACCCTCCCAGTGCGTCCTCAGCCCACGTGCCGGGCTTTGTGGACTGTTTCGGGGAACACCCACCACCTGGTGGCCCATTTGCAGGTGTTGCTGCCCAGATTTGCAGGCTGCCTTAGGCTCCCAGCTAGTTGGGGCTGTAACCATATCACAGGCATTGAGTGTGTTCAGTACCTTTTCGTTATCCAGAAGCTTCTTTGGGGGCTAGGGGAGAAGTAAAAACAACAGCCGCTAGGTCCTGGGTGCTTCATGCCCTCACCTCCTGGCTCAGCCTTGCCAGCGACTCCTCACTTTGAAGTCCTGTGTGTCCAGTTAGGGAAGGAGATGTGTTTCCTCTTGGTAAAGTCCTATTAATGAAGAAGAATCGTTTACGGAGGGCCAGCCAGGGGCTGAGTACTTTGCGGCTTGTGTTCCTGTTGCTCTAACCCCAGCCCTGTAAGATAACCTGACGTTCTCCCCATGTTCCAGGTGACACAGTCGAGGCTTAAAGAGGTTACACGGGTTGCAGTACGTGGCTGTTCCAGGCCGCTCTGCTCCCTGCCCAGGACCATGGCTTCTCGCTGCAGTGTCCATCGTCAGCTGATGGTTCCCCGAGGGCCACCAGGGCCAGGCAGAGGCTGCCACACTGGGAGTCCTGGGATTCTTTCCATGGCACCTTTGGCATGCTGGTTTCCAGTCAGCCAGAGGAATTTGGGAATGAGGGACTCTGGGGTCAAGACTACTCCCTGGGCTCCAGGAGACTGTACCCTACCCGTCCCAGCCAGAATCAGAGGCCAGCTGGCCCCTGACGGGAGGTCCGACCCTGGCTAATTGGGAACCTAGAATGCAGAGTCCGAGGGGGAAATCTTAGCAGGGAAGATGTCAACTCACTCCCTGTACAAGGGGAGGAAACAGGTCCAGAGCAAGGAAAGAACCAAACTGCTGTCATGGGTGGTGGTTTCCAGGGCCCGTGTAAAAACTGAAGGTACGTGGGTGTATTGGCAAAGTGGTGAGTTTTCTCTCTTCACCCTCTTCGCTAACTCCCTCTGACCCATTGAAGGGGGCCTCAGACTTCGGGAGTCACAGTGGTCTGGGGCGCTTGCCACTATGCAGATTCTCAGGTTTTACCTGTCCATTCT
This sequence comes from Rhinolophus ferrumequinum, assembly GCF_004115265.2. NCBI lineage: Eukaryota > Metazoa > Chordata > Mammalia > Chiroptera > Rhinolophidae > Rhinolophus > Rhinolophus ferrumequinum. The sequence continues at coordinate 9,957,560 of NC_046292.1, forward strand.
GATTCTGTAGGTCTGGAGAGGGGCCCTGGAATCTGTATTTTTATCAAGTGCCCTGGGTGATTTTCGATACAGAGGTTCCACGGGCCAGACTTGGAGGACCTCGGCCCTTTGCCTTTCCTAGATTGGGTTAATTTTAGAGTAAGAAGCTAGGGAGGCCGTCTCCTCTGGCTTACTACCCCCTGCATTCTGACGTCAGCCTTCGCAGTATCCTTTTCCCTCCCAGAGGTGTCCCAAAGGGGACAGTAGGTATGTGAACAGCCTAGTTAAATCCCTTCGTTTCCTTTTCTACACCAGTCTCCATCCCCACCCCCACCCCCTTTCCTGGGCACAGCAGTCTTCAGACTCTATTAGAAAGAGGCACATGCTTCTCTGTCTTGTGTACTCACAAGATGGGCAGTGGTGAGAAAGCAGCCCGAGGGCGGCTTTGTCTGCGCTCAGATGCCCAGCTCCGTGCCCCAGGCCGCCACCCGCCACCCGCATTCCAGAGACATTTCTTCTTCGTTGAACTCCGTGCTGAGGGGACAGAGGAGACCACACCCTTGACCCGTGGTTCATCCTGATGCTTTCACGTGGCCCCATCCCCTCACTCTGGGGCCTGCTCTTCCAGGCTCCTCTGCCGGGCCCACCCGCCTTCCCCACGTCTCTTGCGTCTCTTGCATCCCGTTTGTGGCTGGCCCGAATGGTGTGCACATGGCAGACGTGTTCCGTTGAGTGGCTTATCTGTGCTCCCTCCGGCATCTCTCCTGGGCCCCCTAACAGACCTGGACAGTTGAAAATATGTGGGGACAGACCTAGGAATCTACATTTTAAACCAGTTTCCTCTACCCCCAGCTGATTCTGACCCACTCTGAAGTTTGAGGTCCAAGGCTTCTGGCACCTACCATCTCTTTCTCCGTGGCCCTTCCCGGCCTCCAGTGGCCCATCAGTGCCATCGTGCCTTTGTCCCCCACCCCAGCGCCCCACAACCACGTGAGCCAGGCCAGTGGTTCTCAAGATGAGGTGCCAAGACCAGCCCGGTCAGCCTCTCTGAGAACTTGTTAAAGATGCAAATTCTCAGCCCGTCCCAGACCTGCAGAATCTGAACCCAGGGGTTGAAACCAGGGGTTGTCCCGTAGTGTGTGTCTTAACCACCTCACGGGGATGCAGCTACAGCTTGAAACCTATCACTGAGCAAGATGGTTGGTTCTAGGAAGCTCTTTCCACATAAATTTATTTCCCCCAAATCTTTTCCGACTTCCCCTTGTACCCTGGTCTGTTCTCTTAACTGCCAAGAGCTGCCAAAACGCTTTCCTGCCCAGGGACTGCGCAGTGTGTTGTGAGATGATCGTGTGCCTCTCACAAGGGCCTTCGGGGATCCTGGCCGTACCCAAGGGGTGGCCCTAATGGGGGTGTCACAGGAGAGGCGGGCAGAGCAGCGGCCAGCAGCAGCCCCACCCCCACCCTCTCCCAGCGTCCCAGGTGGTGGCCGTCTGCTCACCCCATGCCAGAATCTCAGAAGAGCAGAGGGCCAGATGGCCACCTTTTCCTGGAGCTCCCAAGCCCTCTCTTGGGGACAGGGCCTCTGCTGCTTCCCCAGGTGTCTGTCAGCCTGGAGGACGTCAGCACAGCCCACAGCTGTGCTCAACACACAGCACTTTCTACCCATCTTCCTGGTGTGTACAGAAGGCAGGGGAGGTGCAGGCCTGAGCGTCAGACCTGGCTGTGCTGCTTGTGCCCTGTGGGACCTTCCTTATACAGGTCACTCCCTCTGAACCTGTTTCCCTCTTCCTTGAAATGAGACCGACAGTGTCAGCCAGCCCCACTTGGCACACAGATTTCTGGCTGCTTCACTCAAGCCTGTGAACCTGGAAGTGCTTTACACACTCCGAGGCACCTCACGAATGTGGTTGGTGCCGTCGGTGATCTTGTCCCTTCTAGGATTCTGATGAGGGCAGGCCTGTGCCTTGGGTGACCAACTCGTCCAGGTTTGTCCACAACTTTCCTGGTTTCAGCACTGAAAGTCCCACCTCCTGGAAAAGCCCTCAGTCCCAGGCCAACCAGGACACTTGGTCACCCTCTCTGCACGCTAGTGCCACTCAGCTGTGTCAGCCACACTCTGCTGCTTTGGCCGTAGAACGAGCACTCCGCTCCCACCGTCCCAGCGGCTAAGGCGTCACCTGCCTGGCCCCAGACCCCCTGCTACCTTCGCTGATCACACTGACCTGGCCCTGCTCTCACTCCTGGCTCATGCATGTCGCTGGACATCGATGGTCGGGCTGGCCCACAACTCACATTCCAGCCGAGTACTTCTGTATTATTTGTTCACTTAGTCACTCGCTGGGTAAATACTCATCCCCACCCGACTGGGTGCTGGCTCTGACCCACTGAGCCACACCAGCCCTGCCCTCCTGGCGTTTACATTCTGGAGGGGGGCTCTTTCTGTCCAGAACCCTTAAAACTTGTATTAGGAGGATGCCCCCCCCAAACCCTCCCCGGGTCTGACAAGGCTCCTGGTTCATCCACCTGGCAGGTGGTGCGTACCTGCCCTGGCCTGGGTTGGGTGCTGGGAACCACAATCGACGACCCCTCCCCCCTCTCCTGACTCCTGTTGTGGGGCTCGGGGTCTCCTCCCTGTCCCATGTACCGGCCGGAGCATTCCCACCCCTTGCCTTCTCCTCCTTACCGGTATTACCGCTCCACCTTGTACTACGTCCAGGTTCCTTCCTGTCCTGGGCCCCCAACCCTTCCGCAAAGCCTTTCTCGTTCACTCCCTCCCCTCTGTTCTTAGTCCTTGCCAGGCCATGGGTGCCTGTCCTCTGGAGCCCGGTGTAGCCGAGACCAGGTCCTGAGAGAGCATTTCTTGAGTTACCCTGGCTACTCCTCGGGGGCAGGGACCATGGGGCGCGTACACATCTGTCCCCTTCGGGACCTTCAGAGAAACCCTTTCTGGCTGATCTGTTTTTGGCTTTTGTATGACCTCACCTGGCAGGCAGGGCAGCACCTGGAGAACACCTGCAGCCCCACCAGTAATTGTTGGGGCTCTGAGGGGTCAGTAAATACACCCCTGTTCTCTGCTGGAATTTGGAACCTGCCCAAAGATAGAGGTAGGAGTAGGACAGGTGGAGAGTGTGACTTTGGAGCTGCCTTGTGGGCTCTCTCCTCCCTCACCTCTGCGTTTGACTTTGTTTTCAGGCCAGACAGCCATAGGCCTGAGTGAAAACATGTAGAAAATGTGAACGCGCATTCACCTCACCTGCAGGCCGAGCTGAAGGAGGAGCTTACAGAGAGAGCGGCACAAGCCTGACAGCTTCTCCCGCGCCACCAATTACCTGCTTACTGAGGAGCAGAGAGGGGCACAGTTTCACGTTGGTGGCGGAATCTTCCCCAGGAAGCGTGACATCTGGAGGCCAGGGGAGGAAATGAGGCTCTGCTCTAAGTGCTGGACGGTTAGGGCTGGTGAGGGAGAAGGAAACTGCCTAGCCACGAGTGTGTCCCCCCTGCTTGGGCCCTTCGCCATCCGCTGTGTCTTGAAGCTGACAGTGCAGTCAGTTACCTCCCTGAGCAGATCCCACCGCCTCTGGCCTCCAGGTGTGATGCTGTAAGATAATGAGGTCATTTGGTTTTACACTGGCCCTCGCCTTTTCTGTTGCCTGGTCACTGCATCTCTGTATGTAATAACAAACGTGCAGTGTGCGTTTCAGTCTCGGGCATTGTTGAGTGTGGTAGAGCTCCTGAAACTTTTTTGTGCACGTATTCTGCATAATTATCATGCACGTGCCTGGACCAGAATCCTTGCTAAGTGTCAGGGATACTTGCTAAGTGCAGATAAAATACAGTCCTGCCCAAAACACAGCCCTCTCTCCCCCATAGTGCTTAAAATGAAGGATATTTTCAGAGAATTAGACCCCAAAAGCTCTTTGTGTGTTTCCATTGTCATGGAAAAATTCCTAAAATGCTTTTCTGCTTCCCCACCTTGGTTAACTGGGCAGGTGGCGGGCGCCTGGACGACTCCCTCTGTGGTGCTGGACTTTCTGCAGAGCTCCTGGGTCCTAACTCTGAGCCTGAGCACCTTAGGACAGAAGGTTGTGCTTCCCCTGCAGCTTGAGTTAAAGGAAATAATCTATTGCATCCACAAGTGTTTTCACGTTTGCTGCTTTGTCCTAACCCAAACCTAAGCCCAAAATTCTAGTTACCTGGAATAATTACTGTGTTTCCCTGAAAATAAGACCTAGCCGGATAACCAGCTCTAATGTGTCTTGTGGAGCAAAAATTAGTGTAAGACCCGGAATTTATTATATTATATTATATTATATTATATTATATTATATTATATAAGACCCGGTATTATATTACATTATATTTTATATATTATGTAAGACCCTGTCTTATATTATAGTAAAATAAGACCAGGTCTTAAATTAATTTTTGCTCCAAAAGACGCATTCGAGTTCGTTGTCTGGCTAGGTCTTATTTTCAGGGAAACATGGTAAAATTTTAGTTAACTGGACACTGTAGCTAATTATTATAATTCTGATTAACTGAACACTACAGTTAATTACGATTCTGATTAACTGGACACTGCAGCTAGCTGGGACCTGGTTCGAGAAGGTTTCATTATGTGTTTGGGCAACTAGTTGCAGGAGTGTTTGAAAATAGCAGCAGGTACTCTCCCCCTCTTTATGCCGGGCTCTTGGGGTAGGCACCAAAGGCCGTGTGTCCCTGTGTGACTGCCTCTCCAAGGTGACTGGGCCTCGGTCCGTGGCCAACCCTGATGACCTCTGGGTCAGCGCCCCACCCTCTCACTGTCCCCAAGCCAGCCTCGCTTTCTGCTTCCTGGGCTGACTTGCTGGTCCTGTCCACTGGCAGTAAGCTTGGTTTCTGGAATGCTGCCCTGCCTCCTGGTCACTGGGTACTTTTCAGAGACTTGCTAGTTGCCAGGTGGACAACAAACCAGTGTTCTGAGCAGTGGTGCACTTAGAGGGACTCTTGCTTCTCCTCCATCCCAAACATCACCTTAAATGGTCCTTATAAGGTCTGATGTCACTTGTGTGCACTCAGGTGAAAATCATGCACGGGAACCTGAGGTAAGGACCCCCGCTTTACAGAGTTGCCTTCGTTAAACAGCCCAAATATATATTGTACGTTAACAGCCCCATTTTACAGATGAAGTAACGTAGGCACAGGGAGGTTAAAACACTTGCCCCGGGCCATAAAGCCAGGAAGTAAAAGAGGGAAGATTCAACCTAAGTGTCCAGCTGGAATCCAGCTAGAGCCCCCAGTTGCCACCACTCTGCTATCCCCATTGCATTCAACTCTGCCGTGTCACTTGTCTCGTCCTCAACTGTGGTTTGTCAGAGCCTGAAGTACAGAATAAGAAGGTGTCAGACATACCCCTTCTGTACAGGTCCCAGCCCCCGTGGGGAGCTCTTTGTGGCTGTCCCCCTGGGCTAGGCCCTTGTGACGTGGGAGGTCTTGGAGCAGCTCTGCAGACTCCAGCCAGAGACTCAGGTGTGGAGGACTTCACAGGTGTCCTTGACAGCAGGTTCTGTCTCAGGACTCTCGGTCTCCTGCCGGCCTGGGCTTTTAACATGTTAAAGATAACAGAGGTCATAGGAGGGTTCAGTGACTCTCTCATTCACCCTGTGGGTGGGCATCGGACTTTCAGAGAGGTCTGTGTTTAGTGCCCAATAACTCTTTATTAATGGAAAAACTATCTTCGTATTGTTTGTACTTACCACTTTTCTACCACCTACCGAGACAGTCATGTAGTTACAGGACTATTTGAGTTGCGAATGTTAGAAACACAACTGGAACTGACTCCTATAAAGGGACATCAGTAGCTCCCCAGAATTGAAATGACCAGAGGTAGGTCTAGCTTCAGGCAGAGTTGCATCCAGGGGCTCAAATGTCATCTCCCAACTCTCCTTTCATCTTTTTGGCCTCTATCTTTTCTGGTGGCAGAAACGGCCCCTAACAAGTCTAAGCAACATTTTCCTTTCTAGGATTCCAGTGTAGAGTGAGTCCTTCATTCCCAGTATTTCCAGCAGAAATCCCAGGGCTGACTCGCACTGATTTTACTTTAACCACGTGACAGCTCTGAGCCAATTACTTGGTCCCATAGCATGGAATGCATTGATTGGCCAGGCCCAGGTCATTTGCTCTTCCCTGGAAAAGGTTGGAGGTTGGGAGCCCCCAGTGAAACAACACAGGCTGAAAGTGGGGTGTTTCCCAAAGGAACCAAAGCTAGGAGCTGTCCCCTGAAGAGTGTGACAGTGACTCCTTCAGCAAGTGTGAGTTAGTACCCCTGGCTAGATGTTGGACTCAAAGGAAAGCCTCAGAGGTCAATCCTGTCGGGTAATTATGTTGCAGATTTTCTTGAGCACCTACTATGGGCCAGGCCCTGTTCTAGATCCCTGTGGAGAAGCTCCGTTTTCTCTTCTAGTAATTGTTCATTCTTTCTCCCCTGTCCTTTCCTTCTCTTTATTCAAGGACCAGCTAAACAGTTGCCACCTCCCAGGTTCCTCTGCAGTCTCCTGGTCATAAGTAATCAGGATCCCTTCTTTCTTTCTCTCCCATCCCTCTCTTTATGCTTCTTTTTTCACACCTGTCCCAGACGGCTTGGAGGAGGACCCCTGGATCTGTGTGTTGGCTTCCTGAGTATGGGTCCCAGGTGGGGTTGATGTGAGCACCCCCACCCCAGTGTGCCTGCTCCCTCGTGGGCTGGCATAAATGCATGCTGTGCTGTACCCAGTGCCAGCCTCCTATTGCATCCCTGATAATAGCTGAGCACACTGAGGTCAGTAGCAGCAGCTGGTGCTTTGGGCACTCCAGATGGCATCTGGCTTCTCTCAACCTTTCCGTCAGGAGTCAGATTTGCTGGCTGCATCTGGAGCTTGGCCATCTCCTTGGAAATCACTGATGGATGCCCTAGAGATGCCCTGAATCCATACCCAGCAGGCAGATGATGCCTTCTCCCAGCAGGGCAGGGGAGTAGACAGCCCGCGAAGGTAAGAATTTAGCAAAAGGGCACAGTTGGCTTACCTCTGTGCCTGGGGTTGTGCAGGGCATAGGTTCTGGCTCCCCATTTCATTTGGTATCAGCCCCGTGAGCTCCCACACTGAGACAGGTACCCGGACCCAGGATTCTGAATGTGGGGACGTTGGAAAATGTGTACCAAGTGCTCAGGGCCAGAGCACCAGGCTGCCTGGGTGCAAATCTTTCCTACTTTCCTTCTGAGCCTCAGGTTTTTCATCTGTAAATTGGGATGTTGGCCCAATAGTAGGGATTTTGTGGAGATTCAATGAGATGATCTGTGCCGAGTGCCTAGCACGTTGCTTGGCAAATAGTAGGTGCTCAGTAAACATCCCTTGTATTAGCTTTTCACCTTTTTATTGAGGCTCACCAGAGAGATTCCCAGGTGGGATAAAACCAGGTTAATGATCAGTAGGAGATGAAGTCTGTGGGGCAAAGTGAGGTTGTCTGGGAGAAGTGTTTGGAGACAACATCTGCTAAGGCTCTGCTCTCCCACTCAGGTGGGCATCTGGCAGCAGTTTGTCAGAGATACAGGAATTGAGGGAAACCCACCCCTGGGGGTGGGGGGGACTCTTGGCGATGCTACTTCATCTTCCTGAGCCTCAGGTTCCTTGTCTTGGAAAACGGGAATGACGGAACCCACCCTGCAGGGCTTGGTATACAGTAGGTGTTTAATAAGTAGAGCTGCTGCTTTGTTAATAAGCTATCTTAAATAGATTGCATGTGATTAAAAGACATTTATTAAACATGGGATCCGCATTGGGGCGTTGGCAGTACAGGAAGTGCCTTTCCATAGGGAGGGGCGTGTATACTTGAGGGTATGTACCCCCGGGCACTTTCTTGCCTCTTGAGGTACTGCGAGTCTTGGCCATGACTGAGCTTGGCATACGGTTAGGGTCTGGGCACTGTGCTGAGCAGGAGGTACACGTGTTGGGCACAGGCTGTGCATGAACTCCAGTGTCAGAGGGAGCATGTAGCCTTGCGGAAGTCCTAGGGCTTGATCCCCTTCTCAGCCTCAGAATGCCTGGTTCTATGGCATTGGCTGAGCCTTTGCTCAGCCAGGCTGTCCCCCAGGGAGGGCCCTGCTTCCCGCTGCAGTGTTCCCAGCCAGGAGAGCTCAAATCAAAGGAGGGCTTGTTTTAAGGACACAACAGTCAACCTCAAGAAGCCCAAGGCCAGCCACGTGGGATCTGGATAGAAATGCTGGGAGCCTGGGGCTGTGCCCTCTCTTCCCATCCTGCCTTCCTCTGATTTCCCCCAAGGATTCTCCCTGCCTGCCTCCCTCTGCTTTGCTCTGTCAGTGGCCCACTGGCCTTGCATATAACCTTTCAATCTCCCAAATGCCTGGGAGACAGAGAATCTGATTGGTCATTGTATAACCAATGGTTTGGCAGAAGCTGGATCAGGTGACCACCCTGATCCAATCAGCTGCATCTGTAAGGATGGGCAGGGTACCTGGTGTATGGATGGAGCTGCTTCCTTGCAGAGACTGTGGGAAAGTAGTTAACTTAGGGAATTGGGGGCTAGGAAGACAAATCGACTCATACTGTCCAGTACAGGTGTTCCTCCCGAGCTTGAGTGCCTTCAGAGATTGGAACTCACTTCCTCTCCAGGCAGCCCCTGCAAATTTTCATTGTTTTAATTATTTACTCACCTTTATATTGGACCAAAAATTGATCTCGCTGTAGTGTCCACCCTTTGGATCACGTCCTACTATTTGAGGATCTCGCATACTAAATCTGTTTCCTTGACATATTAACTCCTCTGACTTGAGACGACAGCTTTGGTGGCACATGAACCCCATACACCTTCCGGCACCAGCCCCGTTTCTCTAGGTGTCTTTCCTCCAAGAGGACTCAGCAGGAGCCTGAAGGCATCGGGAGGCCCCCAAAGACATTCAGTGACAAGTTCACGTATTCCTTTTGGAGTCCGTAAGCAGCATCTGTGGCCAAATAAACAGCACTCACCTCTTGGCAGGAGGGTCCTGTGAACATTTGCATGCAGCCAAGAGGTTACAAAAAGAGGAGATGGAGAGAAAAACAATACATTACATGCCGACTAGCTGAAAAAGGAGATTGAATTTCTCTGCCTGGAACTGTTTAACTTGAGTCAGCCGCCTACCTTCCAGGGAAGGCCATCCTTGGTTTGGGGGTCTGGGGTTTTTTTTCCCCCAATTCCCAAAATTAGGTTTTTGCAGGTGTGTGTGCACGCAGAGAAAAAGGAAATTTGGAAGGAGATTTATAGCTTTCTCCAGCGATCAGGAGCAGGAATGATTTCCTGGGCAGCGGGGTTACCCTGGTGTAATCGTCATGATTACCAAAAGGATCTTTGGCCCCACCCATGGTCTTTGTGGAAGTCCATCATGCTGTCTGCCGACCTGCTATCCCCATGTCCTCTGGCTCCTGGTTTGGGCTGCATTGTCTAGGGCCTCATGGCTGAAGAATAACCAGAGCTTGCATTGTTTTTGTTGATGTTGTTTCTGGATTCCTGGCGTGTCTGCAGCTATGTGCCATCTACTGCTGAAAATGGAATGACCTCACTGGCCTGGCTGCTGATCAGCCTGCCATCCCAGAGGGACATGGCAGCAAGTCCATAGGACTTGGGCCTTTTCTTGTCACAAGTTACAGTGCAAACACACCTGTTGCCAGTTAGGACGCTTCTTCAATTGGCTTATTCTCTGCTGCTTTGACCAACTGTGAAAGCAATTTTTTAAGCATCTACAAACGGGAGGAGGGGGGTTGTTTTACATCACCCACCATCCAGTCCTGTATGCCCCTGTCACACCTATCTATTCACCTTCCCCCTCCAGCAGCCACAAGTGATCTGTAGTATTTCAGATGTGTCGGAAATCAGAGGTCCCAGCCTAAGAACTAATGTTCCAGGTTTGAAGTTTGTGGAGGGGGAGAAGAAAGAGGAAAGATCTAGAAGTTGAGGGGGAGAAGAAAGAGGAAAGATCTAGAACTTCAGCCCAGGAGAGTAGACGCTGATTTAGGAGAATAAAATATATAGACCAACACAAAGCTTTTGACCTGCTCCAAACTGTCTGTTCCTATCCAGTGTCTCCGCTGTCACTTCCATTCATTCCTTAATTCAAGCTGGATATTTTCATGCTGCAGCAGCCAAACCTAGAACCTGCTATTCTCTCGTTGGAGTCATTTTCTCCCGATTGTGTGCGGGCAGGCAGAGGGGAAGAGGCGTGAGGGGCATGGTAGAAGAGAGAGGCTTCAAGGAAAAGCACGTTCGGTCTGGAAAACACCTGAGACCAGGAGAGTGCGGTCCTAGGGGTCTTTGGCCTGATCTAAGATACCCTTTGCTCAAGGAATGCCCCGGGCTGAATTTGGCTCAGCAGGCACTCTTTGGGCCCAGCTCCAGGTTCAGGGCTCTGCTCGATGCTGGGGTACATAATACTGGCTCCAGCCAGGAGGTGCTCCAGAAAGATCTGGAAGGCTCCTGTCCTGTACAAGAGACTTCCTTGTCTGAGTTGGCAAGGTCATTTTGTACTCCTTCAAGGAAAACAGCCTGGGGACGGTCACTATTGCTGAAAATTCTGCATCACCTCTGTCCTCCTACTTGTTTTTAAGACCGAGGTGCTGGGATATGGTCGCGCATTCTGTTGAACCTGGTGTGAGCCGTGCATGGGTATATGAGTGCGCATGCGAGTGTGGGGGAGGGGACGGGGGGAGGGAGGGTGGAGAGCCATGGGGTTTTTCCAATTTACATTTTTCGAATAGTTTTCTCCTCTGCTCTCCCCGAGAGGCAGCATGCGGAGTGGAATAAGCATTTGACCTTTGCGAAATGCTGGTGGAGTGGGCCAAACAGACAGGGATGTGTTTGGTGGCTAGTTAGCAGCTTAAAGCAGGAATTCAAGTTGCATCTCCTCCACTTTTTAGTCCATAATCTGGAGAAAGTGAGGAAGGCAGGAGGCAAAATAGAGGGAGTTTGCCACGCCCGGGCCTGGAAGTTAGCATTGTGGGGCCACTTCCTTGGCAACCAGCCACCAGCTGCTGGGAGCCCCACTCTGGACACCTCTCAGCAAGAGTGTTCTACCTGGGGGTCCCACTCAGGAGTTTCCAGGAGAAGCCCCTGGGGATCCAGGGACAAGGCAGCCAGGCAGGGGCTGGTCTCAGAAGCACAAAGCCGTGACTCCCAGAAAGGGGAGAGGGAGGGAAAAGAACTGGCATGTATGTGGCACTTGGCACGTGCCCAACACTGTTCTTTTATGTATAGTCACTATATGTGCATAGTCATTCATTTAATCCTCACAACAACCCTATTAGATAGCTGCTGTTATTACCCCATTTTACAGATGAGGGAACTGAGGCACAGAGAGGTTAGTAAGGGGCTGGGACACCAACCCAGACCGCCTCGCCCCTGCGATGTTTCCAGCCACTTAGACCACACTGCCTCTCATTCGAGGTGTGCAGGAAGTTGTCAAAACCCGAAGTCAGGAATGCACTTCTGTATTAGGGTCGCGTTTTCCTGTGGGGCGAGAAGTTCTGTCCGTAGAGAGAGCCGTACCTTAGGGACTTGAACTTGCCTTCCTCATCCCATTGCTCCCCCCGCTCAAAAACATTACCCCACATTTTTCTGCGTCTTGATTATACGTTTGGTTCCTAGACCACACTACTGAAACTCCCGCAGGGAAATAAGGGTGGTTTTCTAATCGGTTTGTTCATTTTTAGTCCTGAAGTTGGTAGCCTGATGGGGGGAGGGACAGGGCCGTGGGAGCCCCCGTTGGTATCCTGCTTGGGAGTCTCAGAGTCTGTGCCTGCAGATGCCTCTGGTGAGGGATGGACCACTCTGGAACTATGGGTACCCCCGGCCCTTTGAACAGACTGGGGGACTAGGAGGACAGGAATGGGCCAAACAGCCCGGAGAGACAGAGTTGTACCCACAAGTCTGCACGGGTGTGATGGGACGGGGCCAGGGGAGGACTCCAGTGGAGGCCGTGGGCCCAGACTCCCTGGGTGACGGACTGAGGGGCGATTCCTTGGGCCTTGGGGTTGACTGCCCTTAATGAGGACAATGAAACCCACCATCCATTGTAGTCTTTCCAAAGGGGTGGGATGCTAAACATAATAGAAGTGAGAGTATTTGGAAGAAAAAAGTTAAAAGCACAATATTTGGTTTAGCGATGGCAGCCAAAGCATGGCCTTCTGCATATGAAAATGCCATCTCGTTCCAGGCTGGGCAGAGGGCCTCCAGCCAGCCTTGCCAACTGGTGAACGTCCCATGCTTCCTTTTGAGTTATGTTGTTTGGATTGGGATTGGGGGGCCTTGTGGCACCTCTCAGAACAGCATCCTGGGATGAAGTACTGCAGGGGGTGCCAGGCGGCCCAGGTAACCATGGCCCACGACTTCCTAGGTGTGGACCCTTAGGGTCTTTGTGCCATAGTTTCCTCATCTGTAAAGTGGGCATCATACCACCCTCCAGGGTGGATGGGAGCTGCACAGGATGTGCGCCCAGCACGGAGTGTCCCCTGTCCCTGGAATGCCAAGCACGGTCCCAGGTCTTTCAGCTGCAGGTTCTTGAAGCCCAGTCAGGATGGAGGCTGAGTAGGGTTTCCTGTGACCCAGCCCCTGTGGCCTGGACCTGCTTTTTGTCAGCCCAAGGTAATTTTTCAATTAACTTGATTGGCTGGAAACCGGGGCACCCTTAGAGTGTGGGAAAACGTCCTAGGCCGGAAGGGCCCTCCCCTCTGCCCCCGCTGGGTCGGGGCTTGGCTTCCAGAGGGAGGATCCGATTTCACATCAGGACACCAGGATGTGATCCCAGTGCCCCTCTGAAAAATCCCAGATGGCGCCTTCTGGAAGCCCTAGTGGGCTCCACACTGGCGGCCAGCCTGCCCTCCCTCCCCACCGCCGGCAGGCTCCCCGACTCGGCTCCAGGCGAGAGCTTCGAACAGTGCTCTCATTACTGACTTTATTGCTAAACAATTTAGAAAGGCGGCCCTGCCAGTTTTCATAAGTGAAACATTTAAAGTATGCAAAGCATATTTTATTTCTTCCTGGAGCAGCTGCTCGGTTGGGCTGGAGAATAATCAGGAGTGAGTTATATGGGTTGGTGAGCTGCCCTGCAGGCTTCATGGCCTTGGGCACCTCCCAGCAAGTGACCAGCAGGGTGGACTTGGGTGGCTGGAGCCCAAGACACCCTCTTCCTTTCCCGCCCCCTCCATGGGGCCAGGCATCCTCTCTGATGGTATCAGAGCTGCCGCCAGCGTTCGCTGAGAGCTTATGTGGTTCCAGGCCTCTTTTTATCTATTACTGTTACTCATAGAATATCACAGCAGTCCTGGGAGGTAGATACTGTCATTATTTCCGTTCCCCAAAAGAGGAAAGAGACATGACCTGCTGGGGTCAAATAGTGACTAAAGGACAGAGCCAGAATCTGACCCAGGCAGCCAGTTCCAGAACCACTGCTCTTAACCGTCATTGTTGCCTAATACAGGTGAGGAAGCAGGGACTTGGAAGTCATGCCATAGCAGGAGTCACCCATTCTTGGATCGCCTTCTGAAGCCACATTTGAGACAGTGAGTCCAGGCCTGCCGTTTGTTTGGGCTGCAGCCTGGACTTGGTTTAAATTCTTTTGAAAACTCAGATCTGTTTGTGATACGGATCGGAAGATGTGAGGATTTCAGACTCGCCGCCCTCCTGTGCTGACAACCTTTAGGAGAGCCATCGGCTGGGCCCTCGTAGCCACTTCCATTCTCTGCATAATAGTTTACATCTGCAGGGGCCTTCGGCGGCGTGCCTGACACATTTCCCTGCATTTAACCCTTGAGATGGTGTCTGAGGCGGGCTGAGCAGAATGTTGTAGCCAAAGCATCTTAACAGTTTGGCTTCCGGGTCACAGTAGCCAGTGGCCTAGCAGTCAAGGTTGTGGATTCTAGACACTTCCTCTGGGCCTCAGTTTGGCTGTCTATCAAATGGGGGTAGAAATGTCTTTCTTCCCCTAGTCTTTTTAGGAAGGTAGCTCTCCCACCGGGAACTAGACTCGGGAGAACTGCTCTCTTAACAAGTAGACGGGCAGCTTCCATCCATCCTGTGCATTCTGGTGATGGGTGGAGAAGGAAACCGAGACGTGGGTGTTTTGCTGCTGACTCAGACTCAAGGGTGGGAAAATAATCGAGGGCCGGGCTCTCCCCTGCAGTGACAAACCCTCAGTCAAGTTGGTTCCTCCCGGTTTGCGATAAGCTTTGTCCTCACTCCAAAGACCGGCTGTATCATGAGTTAGTGGGTGTAAACAGTGCCTGGCCTCCTTTATTTTTCCTCTTCGTGTGTTGGTAATTTTTTTTACCTGGACGGTGGAAAAGAAAGAGGAGGGATGAGAAGTGAGAGTCACGCATGGTACAGGTGGAGAGGGAAACAGGCAAAGCCACCCACTGGTGGCTGTCCTTCTCCTTGATACATTCCTTTGGAAGCCAGGCCTTGAGGAGGGGAGAAGTTTGTTACAAGAGCCAAGGATGAGGGACCCGGCCATTTTTACCAAACTTTGACGAAAGGCCCATTTCCATCTCTGTGCTCATTTGTCAGGTTCTCTGCCCCGGCCTTTAGTTCGAGAAATAGCACAGCATGGTCATTAGGGCTGATGCCTAGTCTAGCGGTAAAGAACATGAGCTTTGCAACCAGACAGATTTCTGAGTTGGGATCCCAGCTGTGCCACCTGACCCAGCTCTGTGACCTTAAACAAGCCAATGTACCTATCCTGACCTCTGTCTCTGAGGTGCAAAATGGAGAGAAGGCTAGCATTGCTCCCACTGGCTTGGCGAGAGAATTGGGTTAGCCGGGCTCAGTGCCAGGCCCAACGTCAACACCTGAACGGGAGCTGGAACCTTCAGGCAAAGCGCGGTGGCCCGGTGGCTGTGGGGTAGGTGCTCACAGACTTCTTTAGGTGGGAGAAGAGGACAAAGGCTGATTTGGACGGGAAAAGTCTGGAAATGGCCTTGAGGCAGAATTTGCAAGTTTGCACCTTCCAGGGTTTCAGGCCAGGGGGACTGGTCACTGCAGTCAGAGAGAAGCTAAAATTGAAGTACACCTGGGGGTAGGAGCTCACTGGATTTGTGGAGGTCAGTTCCAGTGTCCATTTTGCTCGTCTAGTTTCTGAAGGAGAGTGGTAGCTTGGAGTACTTAGCACATGGCAGGCGGCCTTTAAGTTTGTGGGGACGCTGGGTGCATTGGAAAACAGTACCTGACAAAAGCCATTTATCAGTTGCAAGGAATAGAAAAATGGCAACTCAAGCTGGCTTAAGATTGTATTGGCTCGTGCCCAGGGGTAGATGCTGGCTTTGGGTGTGGTGTGATCCAGGACGTGGGTATTATCTGAATCTAATCTTTGTCTTGTTGGCGCTCCCCTCTGGGTGGCAAGAAGGCTGCCAGCATCACCAGGCTCCACCCTCACAGCCATCCTTAAAGAGAGCAGCTCCTGGTCCAGACACTGACTCTGATTGGACTGACTTGGCTCATGTGACCGCCTTCTGAACCAATCACAGTGGCCAGGGCAAGTCAGTATTCTAATTGGCCAGACTGGGTCACATTTCCATCCCTGAACCACACTGGCCTTGAGAGTGGGCGACTCTCCAAAACAAAAGGATGGTGCTGTTTCAAAAAGACAGGAGACATAGATGTCAGCTGGACAGAAATATCTGTTGCCCCATCCAGGGGGGGTAAGGAGGAACTTTGAAAAGGTGGGATGAGCCAGCGTCCCAGAACAGTGGCTTTGAGGGTCAGCTTGACGAGAGGGTTAAGATTCCTTAGTGCACCAAGAACGTGTCCCAGGACAGCTGCTGTTAGCCCCCCTGACACAATGAAATGGCCCCAGCTCGCTGCTGCTAAGTCCCAGGGGAAACTGTTCAGTGAGGGCTGGAGGAAGCATCTGGCCAGGCCCAGAGGAGAGGCCAGTCCTTTCTAGCAAGCAGGTGGGCGTGGGCTCCTCAAGGCTACCAAGGAGTCCGGGGCATTAGGCCTTGGGACCAAGCTGTCATTGCTGCCATTGCCCATCACGGACTTGGCTGCCCAGGTGACAGGAGAGCGTCTGCTTCTCCTACCCCCAGCCAGATGGCGTATTTGGAGGTTCACATTCCCCCTGAGCTACAATCACCTGCTGAGTGATTTTTACAGACCGCTGAAGACCGAGGGGTTCCTACTGGCTGTCAGTGCTGTGGCGGCATTAAGCCATAGGTCCAGAAGGGCTGCCAGGGGCTGTCCTTCCTGGACTTGCAGACCAGTGGACACAGGAGGACTTCGAGTGACAAACTGCCATGTCATCGGGATCAGGCCAGGCCACCTGCAGGGACCACTATATAGCGCTGATCCTGTGCTTAGTTCTACCTGAGAATTCGGGAGCTGTGCGCCGGAGTTTTGCTATTTCTCAGCTTCCCCGGCATGTCTCGGTGTTTGAAGCTGTGACCGTCATCCCACCAGGGTAGGGGACTTGTCTCCATTGCTGGTGCCTGGCACACGATCGTTGCCAAGTCGCTGCTTGGTAAGGGGGTAGTGAAAGGACGCAGGTCCCTGTCCGTGCAGAGACTCGGATTGCCGGGGTGTGGAGCTGGGTGGGCACAGCTCTCACGTGGGACCTGTGGGCCCCCTGAGATCATGGAAGAGGATGAGCTTGACAGTAAGGGGCCCAAGGCGGGTCCGGCTAAAAGGTATGTTTATAGGCCAGCAGCTGCACTGGAACAGCCTCTGCTGGAAAGATGAAACAGCACCGAAAGGAAAAGACAATCACTGTGAAATGTGAGAAAAAGACAAAGGCTGTATCACCTGGTCCCTGCGATGCCCACCCCCACCTTACCTGTAATAAGAATTACCAGCCAGCTCTCCCAGGCCTAGGAGCGGCCTTGGGATCAATACGGCGAGGAGTGGCTGGGTGTTATTTGAGAATCTCCTCGTTTTTTGGTGAGTGCTAGTGTAGCTTCCTGTCCCCCCCAAGGCTTTAAGTGTCAGGGTCAGATAACAAAGGCCCAGGGAACATGGAACTCTCCAGCAAACCATAGTCCCAGTTCTTACGGGCCTGTTCCTGGCCTATTGGGTCTGTTTCCACGTGGAGTGGGGACTGGAGGAGGGATGGGAGGTAGCATGATGAACGGAAACAAAGGTGGTCCAAGAGGGCTGTTTCTAGCCTCTCACGCAGGGACCAGGCAGGAGGGGGGCAGCTGGGCCGGGCCTGAGGGGGCCACTGAGCTGAAGGAAGTGATGCAAGGGCTTGCCTCACCCTGCCCCGGGGGCCCAGGGTGGCCAGTGCAGGCCTGCCCCTGAGGCTGCTCTGCCCAGGCTAAGGTTCCCAGATTTCTCTCTCTACAGGCAAAAAATTATATTCAAGACCAACCTGGCAGAATTCCCTTTGGCAGCTCCAGTCATTTACAGAGCTTTGAGGAGCCTTCTGGGCTGGGGCTGGAGCTGGGGCTTAAATGGAGGGCTGCATTGCTGCTACTGCTTCTGCTGCCCTGGGCTATCCAGATCCAGCACCCTCAAGACCCACTCTTGGGTCGGCTTAGCAAAGAGGCCAAGTTTCTGTGACCTCTGGCCTTCAAGGCTAGGGAAAGGACACAAATGATGGTAACTGTCCAGGCGGGTCTGAGAGCTCCCTAAGAGGCAATACGAGGTTTTGCCTGCACTCTGGCTGCTGTACCCACAGGAGAAGGGGTATAATATCACTCAGTGGTTATAGGAAAAGGCTCTGCAGCCACACCACCTGGGTTTAACCACATGTTCCCTCCGTGCCTCAGTTTCCCCCTGTAAAGTGGGCGCTCCCCCTCGGTTATTGTAAGGATGGAGAATTAAGGCACGTGAAGACTTAGAACTATTCTGACATGCACAGTTGACTCAAAAAGCGTTACTGTTATCCCAGGATGATGATGAACAAATTGATCATGAACAAATTCAAGAACTGAGATGTGTATTTGAGACAAGCCTCCTCGCCATGTGCGACCCCCGCAGAAATGCAGGAGGATAGAGGAGGTACCCTTACACCATCGGTGAAGACCTGTACCCCTCTGCCCTGGGTTTATCAAGCGACCCCCTCCCTGACTCTGCCTTTTCAGGATTTCCTTCATCACTGGTCCCGGCTCCTTTGGACACATTAATACGTTCCGTCCTGTTACTGCTTAGACTTGGGGACTGGGAGCCCATGTCTGTCACAGTGATTTTGCTCAGATGAATCACTGTACTTCAGCCTTAATGTTTTCAACCTCCAAGGGCAGTCGTATCCTTAATTTTTAGAACAAGCGCCATCCTAGAGTACTGAGACCCCCACCTAGACCAGATTTGGCCTAAACCCAGTAACAATGAGAATAGTGGTCCTGGAAAAACACACTGTTCCCTAGTTTTCCCCAATTAAAATAAAAAGAATAGTGATCCTGGTGGTAGCGGGCCTTTTGAGTGTTCACGACCTACCAGGTGCTGCTGGACCAGTCCCTGGCTTCAGAGCCCCACAGACCTGGGCTTGATCCCACACCCCGCAATGTTACCAAGCCTAAGACGGGGTCACCGCAGGCCTTCAGGGGTGCTGTGAGGACTCACGGAGGTGAAGCTTATAATCCAGCGTGTGGCTCCAGCAGTTCAGTACTCAGAAAATGGTAGTGCCATCTGCCATCATTGCTGTGAGAAAGAGTCTCTGAACCAGAAGGGAACCATGGGATGGTTAAACGGAGTGTCATGTCATCTGAGAGTGAGTGACCTCCATTCAGCCGGGGCCAGTGTAGGACCCTTCTCCCCGTATTCGCTTTCTCTCCCAAAGGTGTGTGTTGCTTAAGTGAATGTCCTGGCGTTTCCTGGGCACGTGGGCCCTATGTTAGGAACGGAGGCCGTCCACAGAGCCTTCCAGATGGGCGGGGGTGGACCCGGCTCCCCTTCCACCGAGGCCCACCGGAGGCCTGGGGCCAGCGGGCTCTGTACCTGGATTTGGGGAGGGAAGAGCTATAAAAATGAGTTTTTAATGGAAAATCTGTAATTGGTCGCCACTGTATTTAGATTTTTTCTTCCCCTGGAGTATAACTTACATACAGTGACATACATGGGTCTTAAGTATGCAGTTTGAGTTCGGTGAGTTTTGACAGATGTGTGCCTGGCTATTTATCAAGGTGTCCATTCATGACAGACTGCCGGGGCCGGTCACTCTCATCCTGGACTCCCTGCCCTCACGCAGCCTGGCCTCCACTCAGAGTCCCCAGTGTTCTTCCATGTTCCCTCGCTCTCCAGACTGACTCAGCCTCCTCTGCCATGTAATCCACCCCCAGAGTGGGAGGCCCAGGGTCACCGAGGTCAGGGTTCTGTGGTTATTGAGGCTGGGGCCTTCCCTCGGAACATCCGGGAGGCTTGCCCTTTTCCGTAATGATGGTCATGACAGTTTGACCCCCATCTAGAACCTTCTGCAGTGTTTCCACTTGGATGATTGCTTTTTTGTAATGTTTACCACATGCCTGGGAGACTGGTCTTGGCTCCATTTTAGATAAGCTCAGAGGTCACTTGTTCAAAGGTCAAACCACTGGGAAATCTGGGAGCCAGGACTGAGCCCAGACCGGCTGACCCCAGTCCTGCCTGTCCCGCCTCTGCCTTGGCACCACCCTGGCATGCCTGCCAAGAGCCCGGCACTGGGCTAGGCCCTGGGTGTCTGGTGTGAGTAGAACAGAGCCCCTGCCCACGTGGAACAGACAGGCGGGCTCCATGCCCATGTCCTCCAGGAGCTGCCTGGACACTGGCCGCTGGTGGAGGGACTAAAGCACCATGCAGGGAGAGGCTGGCCCTCTGTGGCCCAACTCCACCGAGGGAAACAAGGGCAAATGCATACCCTGCTGGGGGGCATGCCTGCCTCCACAGTCATCCACCAAAGAGCCTGCTGAGACCCTGGGCTGCCTCTGTGTCACTCCCCTCCTGCAAGTCATACAGTGTCGGAGTTAAGACTGAGGGTGCGGGAGGAAGACCACCTGCCCACTTCAAACCCTGGCTCTGCTCTTTGCTCTGTGTGACCTTGCTCAAATCACCTAAATCCTGTGCCTCAACCTCTCCCTCTGTAAAATGGGGTGATGGTCCTAGGACCTATTTCACGAGATTATTGTGAGGATTAAACTATGTGAAGGCCTGTACAGTACGTATAACAGAGGCCAGAGCGCATAGTATGTGCTCAAGAAGTGTTAGGAAAGGAGCAGTTGTTACTGTGATACACAGTAAATGTAAGATGACGATGATGATGACGATGATTGAGACCTTGGCTTGGGAAGGCCGGGCTTACGAACCTGCAACTCACCAGGAGACCTTAGAGGTCCATCTGTGGCTCCCCCATTGCCTTGTTCCGGCCATTCTTAGGTGGTGCCTTACAGTCACAAAAAGTAACGTTCTTCCCTCTCTCCTTCATCTCCTGCTCCTGTGAGCTCACAAAACTTCAGCCTGGAAAAGGCTGGTCCCAACCCGGGGCCCCTTCTGAGGGCCGGGAGCAGTCAGCTCCCTTCTGTGGGATGTTGGTTCCTCCACAGTCCCCACTGCCTCCTGCTCCTGCTCCCTGGATTCCGCAAGACAGACCTGGACAGGTTGCTGGCCCTTCGCAGCCGTCTCAACTCAGACTCAGCCTGTAGTGTAGGCTGCAGTGGTGTGTTTTGCTGAACTGGTAAATCAGCAGGGAAATCAAAGGCTCTCCTGTGCCAGGCAGCCCTGCCCAGCTGGTGCTGTGCCAGGTCTTGATTGCTGAGCCGCGCCGCCCAGGCCCCAGGCTCTGTTCTCCCTCCTAGACGTGCTTTTTGCCCTGTGCATATTGCCTCCTTGTTATAAAGTGGCTGCAGCAGCGCCAGCCCAAGTCTACTTTCCAGCCAAGAAGGCAGGGAAGGGGCAAAGCCCTTTTTTCTTAAAAGGCAGCCCTCCTTGGGGACTTCGTCCTACACCTCACTGGCTAGAACTGGGGTCACCGGACAACCCTAGTTGCAAGGGAGGCTGACAAATGGCTTTTTTTTTTCAGTTATGTGTACAAAAAATACACACAAATGGCATTTTTAAGCACTAGGTACTCATTGTTCTCACTAACAAAAGAGAGGTGCTAGTGAAGGGCAGGGTCTGCCCCAGCTCCCTCTGCCACCTCTGAATAGCCGTGCTGCACCCCCTTGCCCTAGGGAAGAGGCCCCTGGGGCTTCCACTGCATGGCCTGTCTGCATGTGAGGGCAGCACCAGTGGTAACTGATGGCTTTCCCTGGGGCAGGAGAGCTGCTGTCTCCCTGGCAACACTTACTTCTGGCTTCCGCGGCCTAGGGAGCTCTGCTGAGTCTGTGGCTCTTTTGACAGCACTCCCCGCCGCCCCGCCTACCCCAGGTGCAAGGGCACCGGTTGCATAACATCAGCCAAAAGGTACATCATTGATCTTTCCTTTTTCTGTCCTTGGGCAAAGGCCAGGATGGTTTCTCCAGAAATGGTGGCTTCTTCCTCAGCAGCTCTCCTGCTTTTGGCAAAAGGCTCCCTCCATCCCTGTGGACCAGCGTGTGCTGCACCAGCAGCTTAACAAACACCACTTTCCTCCTTTTCCATCTCGTGCCCTCGAGACCAGCACTGACCAGAACCCCCGGCAGTGATGGGTGTGGTCTTTATGTGCACTTGAAATGCAGCTAGTGCAACAGAGGAACTGCGTTGTTCATTTTATTTCATTGACACTTAAATAGCCATGTGTGACCGGTGGCTGCCTTGCTGAGCAGTGTGGTTGTGTTCTTAGGCAAAGACCCTGTTCCCGCCAAGGGGGCTCTGCATCATTGTTAGCATTCACCCAGATTCAGAACGAGTGGGTCCTTCTAAGGGCGCTGATCATATGAAGACCCAGAGAGGGGCAGTGACTTGCCCAAGGTCTCACAGGTGCAACCCCTCAGAGTGCAGCAGAAATCCGTGTCTTCCAACTCCAGCTTCTTCATTGTTTCTGAGGATTGTGGTTGTTCCCCTGTTGTGCAGAGGGAAAGGGGGACCTGGGGTGTGGGTAAGATGGGGCGCCCTCAGTGCTCACTGTGCTGAACACAGTTAAGTGTATTACATATGTGTCTCATTTATTCCCATCACCCCCATTTTACAGGTGAGGCAACCGAGGCCAGGGAGGGGAAGTGCCTGTGTAATGTCCTGGAACCCATACACAGGCTGCAGTCTTGCGAGGCTCTCTGTGCTTGCAGCCCCAAAGTTGTCATGCATCTGTGCCCCTGGAAGGGTCCAGGGTGTTGAGATCTGGGTTGACACATCCAGCCAGGACAGGTGCAGTCAGTAAGCTTGTACAAGCCTCTCTCTTTCCATGGAGCTGTTTTTCCAGCCTGGTCTCCTAAGACTTGGCTCCTGCCCATGCCGCACCTGGTGCCCCACCCTCCTGCTTATTCAGGGCCTGATTCGAGGGGCGGGGCTTCAGCGTCAGGTACACCTGTTAGAAAGACAAGTGCAGGAAAAATCCTCCTTTGCCCAGAAGGGCACCCAGACCCCTCTTGCTCTCTGCTCTGACCTCAGAGCAGAGGTGCAGAGAAGACTGCGTGATCACCTTCCCGAGTTGCTCTGGCAGAGCCCTTCCTAACGATTGCCCCAGGGCACTGTGCCAGAATCCCTGTGGGATGGGAGTAGGGTTGCTGGCTAAAACACAGCACGCCCCATTAAATTTGAATTTCAGATAAACAACGAATACATTTTTAGTGTAAGTATGTCCCATGTGATATTTAGGACAGACTGAAAAAATGATTCGTTGTTTATCTGAAATTCAAATTTAATCATGCATCTGAGGTTTTCTGTTTGTCTTGCTTTGCTTTGCTGTGTTTGCTCAGTCTGGCAAGCCCGAACGGGCGGCATTCTCCCCGTGCAGTGTACATGACCACTGAGACCCGGGGAAATGACAGGGCTTGCACAAGGTCACGAGCAGGCCCTGACCAAGACTGGATGCCACACCAGTCTCTTGGTGTCCTTTGACGTCTGCGTAAACATAGTTAATAACCTCAGTGGCTTCCTTAGGACAGTTCCGGGGGGGGGACAAAAAAAAACCCAAACGAACTGAAACAAACCTGTCTTCCTTCCACCTGCCGGATATGTTAGCAGCCACTTACATTGTACTGTGAGATAGAGTTTTGGTGACAGTGAGTGGGAACAGGCCCTGGCAGGACGGGCAATTGGGGAGAAGAGATGAAGGAGAGAGTGTCTTAGTCCATTTGGGCTGCTATAACTAAAACACCATAGCCTGGGCAGCTTATAAACAACAGAAATTTGTTGCTTAAAGTTCTGGAGGCTGGCAAGTCCAAGATCAAGACACTGGCGGATTCGGTGTCTGGTGAGGGCCCTCTTCCTGGTTTGTAGACGGCTGTCTTTTTGCTGTGTCCTCACATGGTGGAAGGGGCAAGGGATCTCCCTGGGGTCTCTTATAAAGGGCACTAATTCCATTCCTGAGGGCTCCAACCTCATGACCTAATCACCTCCCAGAGGCTCCAACTCCAGATACACATTGGGGATTAACTTTCAACATATGAATTTTGAGGAGACACGAACATTCAGTCTGTGCCAGAGAGCAAGAGTGAAAATCCCAGAGTCTTGAGTACTGCTGGAAGTGGTAAGCCAGGGCTGGGACAAAGAGATGGTCAGGGTTAAGATCTTTTGTAATCTGACCCAGGCTACCCCTCCAGGCTTGGTCACTCAGGGACCTCTGGCTCTCCAGGCTCCTTACCTTTGCTCGTGCTGTTCCCTCTGCTTGTTGCTCTCCTGCCCCACCCCATCTTCCAAGGCCCATCCAATGTCCTTGTGCCCCAAGCAGATGCAGCCCCTTATTTTTTCATACTTGCTTGTGTGTGCTGCTTCTCCTCACTCACTGGAGGCTTCTTGAGGTGCAGGGTGTTCCCTGCTCATTTCTGGACCTGCTGTATAGGCAACCCGCAAATGTTTGCCTGGAATGAGAGCAGGGAGGGGCCGCAGAGGCAAACCTCCTACTTTGCAGTTTTCCTCAGACATTTGAGTCAGTCAGTGTCAGAGCAGCCGGGCACTCCCTGTGGATGGCCTGCCTCCAGGGTGCGGGTTTGGGATCCTTCCACCCACATTCACAGTAGGGTCTGACAGTGGTAGCCTGAGGACAGGACCTGTGTGCGACATTCACCCACGAGTCCCCAGTACCTGGAGCCGGTGTCGGGCATATGGCAGGTGCCTATAAACTCTTCTTGGGTGGATGGATGGGTGGAGGGAGTCATTCACCTGTCCTGTGTCGTCACACATTCTCGGGGGCACCTGAGACCCTGTAGGGAACAAGATGGAAGGGTAGGACCAGGCCTGCTCTCAGGGAACTGTGTACACCGGGCACAGAGGCCATAAACACGTGGGCCTCCCACAATAATGGGTTTTGTGCAGGTTGTCCAAAGTGCTGCCGAAATCAGACAGCAGGCAGGGGCCACTTTAGGTCTCTTGAGGTGACAATGGGGCTGTGACCGACTGACAGGAAGACCCCGTGGAGAACGAAAGGAAACCCTTCTGGGGAACCTGAGGAAGGATGACTGTGGCACCTTACAGAGCTGAAAGACCCTGGTGGCCTGAGGGAGGTGTCAGGGCTGCCCGGGCAGAAACAGCCAATGGGATGGGCGGCGAGGGAGGGTTTTCAGCGCAGGGCTAAGGGTGAAGCGCTCTGCATTTGAAGGGGCCCTCAGGCTTCTGTGGGGAGATTGGAAGTGGGTTAAGGAGGAGCTAGGAAGGCAGGGAGGCCTCACACCTGGACCCAGGCAGCCTCAGAGGAGGCAGTAAGAGGAGAACAGGGGGACGGGGGCCAGGGGCCAAACCACCTTTTCCCAGGGCCTCCGTTGGTGGGGGACATCCCATCCTCAAGGCCTCAGCCTGCCCCCCACCTGCCCCAGACCTGGCTTGGCCTCCAGGCCCAGGATCCCCGAGGCATGCAGAGGTGCCTAGGGAAATGGCAGCTGCTGCCTTACCGATGTTGAGTATATCCTGTGGACCAAGCCCCGTGTGAGGACGGCTTAATCCTGTGTCTCCTTGGAGCCACACAACCCAGTCAGAGTTAGACCCATTTTATAGATGAGGTGTGTGAGGCGCGGAGGAGAAGGAACTTACAACCACATGCCTGGTCTGTGGGGGAGCCCGATGGGAGACCCGGTACCTTGAAAGCTGTGTCCCAGCCAAGCCCGTCTGTGACCCTCACCGTGAGCACTGCACGCCTGCCTCCCATAACAGTGTGAGATGGGATGGTGAGAGATGGTCCTTGGAGGAGGTGGGCTGGCCTGTGTTATCATGAGGAGGTGGCCACAGGAAGAAGGGGCAAAGGGTGTTTCAGGTGGGGGACAGTGCACAGACCAAGGTCCTGAAGGTGGAAAGACCTTGGCATGTTGTAGAGAGAGGGACCCGTGTGGCGGGAGAGTGGGGAAGAGGGACAGAGTGGTGGGTGAGTTTAGTGGTATATCAGAAGCCAGACCCTCCGGGGCCTGCTGCAGTGAATATTTCAGAATCTCCTTTAATCCAGGGGGTGAGTATCCTAGGCACGAGTTTGTGCTCCCTTAGGGTTTCCTATTGCAAAGGTGTGTACAGCCTAATGAGGCCGCTTTACCCGCTGCTTCTAGCACCCTCTGCAGCTTGGCGTCTGTTGTTCCTCGAGTAAGCCGACCTGGGTGTGGGTGTGTCAATCACCCTGCAGGACTGAGCTGCCTTACAAACTCCGGTGGGACAAAGGTGCACCTTCTGAGGACCTTCCCAAAGCTCCCCGGGGCCTGAAGGATGCTGCATTCTCTGTGGCCTCATCCCTGGCCACTCGTGTGTGTAGGATTGGGTTTAAGTACCGCAGAAAATTCTGCCCATGGTGTCGCCATTTTTACTGCTCGTTAGGACCCGTTTTCCTGCACATTCAGGTGTAAATGCCGGTGTCCTGTCTCTGGGCTCCTGAAGGTTGTGTGTTTCATGAGACGTGCTGAATGTGTCTTCCTAGGGCTGTTTCCTGAATGTCAGACTGGGATCTCAGGCCCTGCTACTTACTACCTTTATGACTTTGTGGAGCTACTTAGTCTCTCCAGGACTCAACTTCCCAATCTGTGAAATGGGGGTTAGGACAGTACCTGCCTCAAGAGGTTTGGTAGGGTCAATGAGATAATGTGTAAAGCTTACCTGGGCTTGCTGCTGGCTCCCACCAGCTCTTCATTCTCTCTCCTGCCCTTCCCTTTGGAGGGAAGAAGACTCGGTCATGGGAGTGGTCTCTCTCAGTGCTGTGACTGCAGCCAGTGGAACTCTAGAGAATATGGTTGAGTGTGCGGGTCCCACCAGGCACACTCTGCAGGCTGGGCATGGGCCCAGGACCAGATCTGGGGCTCTTTGGAATAAGGTAGTGGCTTTGGGTTTTTGTTTTTTTTTTGCTTTTTGTCATACATGTAGCAAAGGCCCTGAAGGCAGAGCAAACAGGAAAAGCCAAAGCACCTTCAAACTGTCCCCAGAAAAAGTGAGCGAGCGTGAGCCAGCGTCCCCTTCCTCTAACCCTGTGCCCCTCTCCCCTAGTGCTCCTGCGGGAAGAAGTATCTCGGCTCCAGGAGGAAGTCCATCTTCTCCGGCAGATGAAGGAGATGTTGACGAAGGACCTGGAGGAGTCGCAGGGCGGCAAGTCCTCTGAGGTCCTCTCTGCCACCGAGCTCAGGGTGCAGCTGGCCCAGAAGGAACAGGAGCTAGCCAGAGCCAAAGAAGCCTTGCAGGGTGAGTGACAAATCTCCGGCGGTTCCCTCCCTTCTCTCGCCTGGGGCTCGGGCTCAGGCCACAGGGGCGCCGGGAGACAGGGTCTGGCCTCTGCAAGGGGAGTGATGTGGACACGGGTGTCTCCCTGCGCCCAGACTGCCGGCAGAGGCTGCCCTTTTTGCTTGTTGAGTGGAATGCTCTCTCTTGCAGGCGTGGGCACATATGTCATTTCCTCCTCCCATGTGACCATCACTTGTCCATCATGACCGGTCATGGGGCAGCTCCCTAGGAGCTATGAATGGCGGATGGGTGGGAATCTTAACCAGGAGGCTGACCTCCTCTTTCCCAGCACCCTCAGGGTCCTTCAGTACCTCCCCTCACTGGACGTTGTGTATGTACTAGATTCTCTGCTGGAGGAGCCATCAGTCGCTTGCACTTCACTCACTCTCACTGTGGCGGGCTCTCAGCGGAGAGCTTGGGTCCCTTCTCAAGTTGATTGGTCCAGAGGAACTCCCCTTGAAGAAGGGCAGCGTCTGGCACTGGGTGGGGGGAAGAGTTGGGAGAGAACGTGGTATAGGTGCCAGGTGGTCTGTTGCCCAGGTGGACCATGGACCTGTAACCACTGTGTGGCTGGTGTGTGTGGCCAGAAACTGCTGTAGGAAACAAGGAAACTAGTGGACCCATGTGTTCCGCCTGCTTGCCTTAGAGTTGACGTGGGACACAGCGGCTACCTACCCGTCTCACTAGGAGCCATCTGCCCACATCTGTGGGGTTGGGAGGGGTCTCAAAAGGGTATTTGAGAAAGGTTGGAAGCCATCCCCTGACAGTGCTTGGAGACCTGCAGCCTGAAACACAGGGGAAGAGAATAAACTTTTGGGTCTGCCTTAATTCCCGTGAGCTCACCTAGTGTCTTTGTTTCTCCCCTGGGCTGGGGCGGGGTGCGGGGGGAGGCAATAGAATTTGGCAACCTGCTTTCTGCTTACCGTTTACTAGAACGATATCTGAAGACTCTGTGTTTGAAGCTAAAGCAGGTTAATTACCTAGGTTGATTCTGGGCTGCTGTAGCAGAGACCCCAAAACAGAGGAGCTTAAAGAATCTGTTTCTCTCTCTCTTCTGTAACCATCCCAAGGAGTATTTCAGACTGGTGGCTGTCTCTGCTCCCTCCGTCTATGAGAGACCCAGAGAAAGAGCCAAATTCAAAGACCAGAGATTGATTCCCTTTTGCAGGAGCTTGATCGTGAGCTCATACCTGGCTGCAGGAAATGTCTTTTCTAGCTGGGGGGGTCCCTGTCCAGGCTTCAAGTCTAACTAGGGGTGGAGGGAGTGTATTTTGCTGGACAGTTAGTTGGCTCTGTCATGACGGGTTTCCCTGACCAGACCAGAAGTGACATGTGAGCAGCAGGACACTCGCACACTGGCTAAGCAGGCTGTCTATCCAGCACCCCACTAACCGTACCCCAGGAAGTCTGGGAAATGGCTTTGAGGGTGATTCCTTATCCAGGCGTTACAGCACCCCTTATGAGTTCTTTTCAGCAGGACATGATACCCTCAAAGGCAGGGAGATCCTTTCCTGTCGGTTTTGTTCCCAGTGGGACCACTCAGTGTTCTGGGTGGTCTCTTCAGGCTGCAGTGGGCAGGTGGTATGTGTTACGGTCCAGCTGACACCGCATAGTTGGGAAGTCACTGTGACAAACACGCGTGCTTTTTCCGTGCATCCATCCAGCAGTCTAGGCAGATCTGTGCAAGCCGCCCTCCCCTCCCAGCTTCCCAGGGGCCTCGTAACATCCCTTCGCTTCCCAAGATGGAGACCCAGACTCTCCCTTAGAAAGTGCCGCTGGGCTCGGGCTGTGTGAGCTGATGTCCTTTGGTCTCACTAAGCTTTGTGAGCCAATGGAGAGTTGGGACTGCCTCAGGAAGCAGCCAAATGCCATCTCACCCAGTGGTTACCTTTGCCAGTAATTATTCCAGGGACAGAGAAACCTGCCTCCCAGATCCTTAGTCAGGGAAAGAATTTTCACCCATATTCGCCCTTCGGGGACTGTGAGGGGTAGAAAAACCCTCCAGTGTTCCTGGGTGCAAAGGAACGGGCAGGGGAGGGAGCAGAGCTCATTTATTCCGTCTCCCCAGCTCCTGGGACAGACAGCCTGCACTCTCCATACCTCAGTTTCCTGACCTGAGTGATGGGACAGTAATGGTGAATCAGGTGAGGTGTTGTCTGTGAAGGTCATGGCTCAGGTCCTGCTCAGTGAAAGCCGACTCTTAGCATCCTTCTCCCTTTAGCCCACAGGGCACAGAGCTGCACAGGCATTTCTTCCTAACACTATGCTGTAAGATTGCGTCTCCATCATCAGAGGCCTTTGCAGGGACCCAGAAATCCACCTGATGGGTTGGCTCGTTGATGTAGGAACAATAATCTCATCAAAGGCAACTTGTTTTTTGTCAGTATTCATTGAAAGAAAGCATCATTGAGCACCTACTTTGTGCCAGCGCTGTTCGGAGCACTTGATCTGCCATTCACCCCAAGCCTTCTAGGAGGTATTAACCTCCTTTCCCACATGGAAACACCGGAGTGAAGCTCAGGGAAGTTAAGTGACTTGGCCAAGGTTGCAAAGCTGATTGGCAGCAGAGTCAGCAACTTTTTCCACTCCACCAACACACCTCCTCTCCCCTCTGGGAATAAAGTCAGCCTGAGTGAGAGAGATGGGACACCACTGTAGCTCAGTAACGGAGCCAGCAGACTCTGGAGTCAGATCTGGGCTTGAATCCCAGCTCTATCACTGACTAGCTGTGTGACTTAGGGCAGATCCCTTAACCTCTCTGAGCCATAGTTCCCTTGCTGACAGTAACCATAACAATACCTGTTTTTCTTATAATTGGGGCTAATAATAATAGCTCCTTCAGGGGGTTGTCATGAGGATTAAATGAGATGTAAGGTACTTGGCCCAGTGCCTAGTACCATTCGTGCGAATACTTGGTGATGACCAGATGAGAGGGGGCTTGGCAGACCTCCTGGGATCTGCTTGGTGTCCTGATTCCAGAAGTAGACCAGACCTTACAGCCCCTGAGCCCATCCCTGCTCAAGGTAGCCGTGTTCCTGGAAAGCAGTGAAGTGGGCACCTCCAGCCACCCGAGCCTGGCATTCTGCAAAGTCATAAATAAGACGCTTCCTCCCCAGCCACAGCACGTGGTGAGGAAATTGCAGACAGATGTGGGCAGAAGGAGGCTGGGGCATGAAAAGGGATTTATATGCCCATAATGAGGAGAACGGGAACAAATGCACAAGCCAAGTCGGTGGCAGATGTTGGGCGACACTTGTTAACAACCTGTGGTGGGAACATGCAAAGTCCCCCAAGACTTTCACTCTGGCAGGTTCTCACCCGCCCGCCCTCGGTCTTTGGTTTGAGGTTGGATGAGACCAGAATTTTCCAGCACGTGAGGGGTTAGGAACTCAAGCAAACACCCAGAACATCAGCCCATGATTCCAACATCAAAGCAATGAAAAGAATCTAGTTTGGGGAGAATGGGGTTTAGAAGGTTCCTTTGTTTCTGTGGGGTTGAGTCCGGGAATGTTTGGTTTAGGATTTGGGTTTTGCTGTGAATTTAAAGGCAGAAGCCCTGAATGATTGTTTAAGAAAGAATGGTGTGAGTGTGTGTAAACAAGCCCGAGTTCCTACATGACCCCGTCCTCACACATGTGGTGAGCTTGTAGCCCATGGGACCCCTTTGGGGTGTCTGTTGATTTCCCCAGGCCTCCTTCAGTTTCACTGATTACTCTAAGAATGAAGGTATTTCAGGAAAAACGATCATGAAAATTTGCTGCTTCCCATTTTTAATCACTTAACGGCAATGTCGAGTGTGTTCAGTATTTTCCCACAACAATAAATACCCTTAGAAAACATTGTTTTTAATGACTATATAATGTTCTACCAAATAGAGGCAAGGTAGTTTATTTAGCCACTTCCCAATTATTGGACATTTCAGTTTCCATTTTTTTCTTTTCGTGTTTGCCATTATATACCACTATGCTAAAGCGCTGTATTTATAAATCTGTTTTGGTGAGGACAGTATTTCTCAAACTTTCTGGTCTCTGGACCACTTTACATTCTTACAAAATTGAGGCTGCCAAAGAACTTTTGTTTATGTGGTTTAGATCTATTGGTATTTACTATTTTAGAAATTAAAACTGAAAACATGTCCAGATCTTCAATAATTTATTTTAAAATAACAGTAATAAACCCATCACATGTTAACAAAAATAAAATTATTTTTAGTGAAAAATAACTACTTTTTCCCAAACAAAAGGATGTGCATGAGAAGAGCGGCATTGTTTTACATTTTTGCAAAAACTTTTTAATGTCTGACTTCATAAAAGACTGCTGAGTTCTCCTCTCTGCTCCTTCAGTCAAGCTACTGTGATTTGTTGTTCAGGTTGAAAAAGAAAGGGGTATATTAATTGCTTTATTAGATAATTGTGGATATTTTTCTTTGATGCCACACTAAAGCTCACAAAATGGTAGTTTCTTAGAGGTTTGCCACAGTGTGGAATCTGAAACCTTATTTTTGTGATATGTTACAATGGACAGAGTTATTAGTCTAATTTGCACTTTGACTGGATTTTGTACTCACACATGATTTTTCAACATCTAACATTGATCACTTGGAAAATATTGGTTCACTGAGTGATGCAGATCTTCCAAATGTTGACATATTTCATTATCCAATATCAAAAAGTCACACGTGTTAACATTACCACTAATCTCATTTAAAAAGTCCAAGTATTGAGAAGCTGTTAAAGTCGTAGTGGCAGGTTGTGTTTGCCAAAATTCTAATTTTTGCTCCAAAGCTTAAGTTTTGTCATTGGCAGCAAATACTGTCAGCTGTTTCCCTAGAAGTAATAGGCTCACTTACTTAATTTGTTAATTTAGTTCAGTGGTTTGCCAGACACCATAATTTGTACATTAGTCATTCTTTCAAGTACGAATGGTGTTCTATGAAAAACTGGCTAGTTTAGCTAGCAACTCAAGCAGTCGTACAAATGTTTTTCCCAGAGGCAGCCATTATTTTTAGGTATGCAGCAAAAGAGCTTCAGCCATACTTCACATTTGATTAAAAGGCATGTCCTCAGGGATGAAGCTTTAATAAAATTAATCGTTTTTACTGCTTCATCAAGAATATTAAGTAGAACTGTCCCCTTTTTTATCAACTATGACTGCGTAGGTAAAGAACATAATGACTACTGATATGGTTTGGTACCCCTGCCATGGCTTCTTCTAAGATGTCAGCATTTTACCCAGCATTACTTTTGCACCAATAGGGCAAATAATAGCACGGTAAAAAAGGCAAATAACATCAGAGTACTATTACAAAAATAGTTTTCCTCTTGGACCCCCCCCGAAATGTTATTGGTGGCAGTGACAGCTAGCATTTTTGAGCCCTTTTTTATATGCCCCACACTGCAGAACTTTGTCTCATTTGATCCTCACAACAAGCTTATGAGGTGGGCTATGAATGTGCCAGGATTACACAGCAGTACCTGGTTAGGGCCGGGTTCAGACTTTAGCAGGGTGGCTCTAGTAGGGACAGAGGGTATTAACTGCAGGGGAAACCGCTTGAGCAAAGGCAAGAAGACCAGCCTATGTATGGGGGTAGAAAGGGACACCCCAGATGGAGGCTTTGCAGTAGTGGGGAGATGATCACGGTGAACCTCAAAGGCCACACCCAGAAGTTCAGGGACCATGGAGATTTTGAGCAGACGGAGGCAGTACGAGAAGTGGTGTATTTAGGATGTCTCCATGTCCCCATTTCCCTTTCGCACTCTCTGCTTGCCTTTTACAGCCTTGTTTCTCCTTCTAGCACGGGACGTACATGTGGTTATGTACATGTAGTTCTCGGATATGCCTATAAATCACCCCCCTTCTCTCCCCAAAGGGTCTTTGCATTGACTCTTCCTTCCTCCTGACGGTCGCTGTTCCTCTGAGTCCTAGTTCAGGTTCTGCTTTCTCAGGAACTTTCCTGGACCTTCTCTGCCCAATAGTTCAGGACCTATAGTTGGCAGACTCATGCCCTGTCACCCCCAAGATGTCCACATACTAATTCCTAGAATATGTGAATATGGTAGGTTACCTGGCAAAGGGGAATTAAGTTTGCTCATGAGATGGCCTTGAGATTGGGGCCAGTGGGCCCACTGTAATCACAAGGGTCCCTCAGAGTGAAAGAGGAGGGGTCAGAGTCAGAGAAGGTGATATGACCACAGAACAGAGTTCAGAGGTTCAACATGAGGACTTGACCCACCATTGCTGGCTTGAAAGATCGAGGAAGGGGCACAAGCCGAGGAATGCAGGCAACCTCTAGAAGCTGGAAAAGGCAAGGGAACAGACTCTCCCTTGGAGCCTCCAGAAGGAACGCAGGCCTGCCTACACCTTGATTTGAGCCCATTGAGACCCATTTCGGACTCTGGCTTCCAGAACTATGAGATAGTAAGTTTGTAATGTTTTAAACGGCTACATCTGTGGTAATTTGATGCAGTAGGAAACTACTAAGGGCGCCTCCTCCCTGTACGTCACAGCCCTCGACACTGACCTCCCTCAGGACTCGCCACGCTGTGAGGCACATCTGTTCCTGTCGGGCTTGCCACCTGCCAGACTCCTGCAGGGCACAGCCGCCAGCACAGAGCTGCCTTGTTATCTGAACAAAGCAGATGACCGTTGAATGTGGGGGAGAAGAGACGATGCCCAAGTCTCCTCTCTTCGGCGGAAAAGGCCTTTTCCCTGCCTCCGAATGAGTCACCTGCCCGCTGAGCCTTATTATTGAACTGGCTCATTCAACAAATGTATCCTGCAAACCTCCCCACACTAGAACCCCTGCCGGTGGCTCAGAGAATTCGGAGGCAAATCGGATCCAAGCCCTGCCCAGAACCCAGTGACGCACCTGGAACCCACGACACACTTGGGGAAAGTTGGTTGGATGATATCGTTTTAATGGCCAACCAGGCCCGTAGACATTGGGGCAGTAAGTGGTCCAGGTGCTGTCGAATACAGTGATGTGTCCTCAATGCTGGGATGGCTCTGCCCACCTGCTTTCCTACACGCACATCCATGTCTCCACAGTGCTGTGTGGGTTTGAAAAGCAAGTTAGTATTTCCTGTTTCCCTTCCCACACCTGCGCTCCATTCTCCTGCATCATTTGCTGATACCTCATTGGTCCAGAGCCAGTCACATGACCAGGCCCGGCGTCATGTAGGTGGAGACGCCACAAGGCTGTGGACACAGGGAGGTGGGGTTCCTAAGCAGCAAATAGTTCTCATCCTCCACGAGAGCATCTTCAATAGAATCACATCCAGCATCCGCCCTAGAGTCTGGGGTTTTGGTGACCGACAACCAGTGACTCCCTTTGTGCCTTTTGACTCCTCTGCTTTTTATAGGTTTTTGTACCTGAGTGACACATGTCCTCTCTTCTTGACCTCATTTGAGGTTTCTAACACGGATTCCTTGACTCTCTGAGTTGGAAAGGCAGCCAGCCCAGTCCCCTCCCCCAGGCCTCCTTTTGTCATCCTTCCAGCCTGCCCGGGACAGGATCCACTCTATGGCCTCCCAAACAAGTATCCTACCAGCATCTCCTTCCACACTTTGCGTCCAATTCTCCATAAATTCCTCTCTGCGTTAATATTCTAATGATGGAAATCTGCTGTTTATCCTGAGGGGAAAAAAATGAAAGACTTGTTTGTTTGAAAATACTCAGACATCCTGCAGGACCCACCCCACACATATCTGACACTTGTTTTGAAAGCATGTACCAAAGCCCAACCTCTCTTCCCTATTCAGGAACAAACCTCATGCACCCATTTTGTAGCTGGAACAACTGAGGTGTGAACACATAGACAATCACTTTTGAGCAGTAGTCATCTCAGCTGACGTTATTTAGCATTTGGACCTTGCCGGGCACTCATTGCTTTGCCTGCGTGAGCTCATTGATCCTCCCAACAACCCTTGTTAGATGGCTAGTATTCATTAGCCTCAGTTTCCTCATCTACAAAATGGGGATGAAAGACATTAAGGATTTTTCTAAGGTCCCTTGGCCAGTAGGTTTTGAAGCCAAAACTTGCTACCCGGTGAGCTTAATTTCCAAACCTCTGTTCTTGGCAGATACGTAGCAGACAGTTCTTTGGTGCTCGGCATCTTGGGGGCAGTCATAGCAGTCGAGAGGCAGGGAGTAAAATGGGGACAGAGGAGAAAGAGGAGCAGATCTGGGTTTGGAGGGACAGCGTTCTTGGGTGTCACTCGGCAGCCCCTGAGGCACCAGGAATGTGGATTCCATCCCAGGCTTTGCTCTGGAAGTTGTCCCAGGGAGAAAAGGCTTCCAGGCTGCTCTCCCTGCCTCACCACTTTCCCTCTGCTGTTCAGTGAACACACACCGGCCCCAGTGGTCTCGGCTGCCACAGAGGCCATGTTTAAGGTGCAAGCTAGAGTGGCAGACCTTGCGTCTCTGCTTTTAATTAATTCCCAGTCCCTTCCCAGAAAGGGTCAGAGACTGATCCGACCGAGAGGAGGAGGACAGAACTCAGTGAGAGGAAAGCTAAGCTCTCGAGCCACCTTTCAGGACATTGCCCAAGACTGTTAAAGTCAGGAGCAATGGCCTCTGTCACTGCACAGGTCCTCGCGCCCACCTCACGGTGATGGGGTGGGGACAGGGCAGGAAAATGAAAGCCACGCTGGCCTCCGTCCTAAGAGGACTTTGGTGTAAGCCAGGGCGGGGTTCTGTTCAGAGATGGCCTCTGAGGTGGTCCGGATGCCCTCACTCTGGGCTGGCCATGCTCAGCTGGGATGAGGACCGGCCCAAGGTGGCCGTGGACACGGGGTCAAGTCTCATGGTGGCCTTGGCCGTGATTCTCCTCAGCCCCGTTGGCACTAGTGTTTGTTTTTGATCAGTAGAAATCTCTTCAGTGTTAATACAATCTAACCTAGACCCCTCCACCCACTCATTTAACAAAAACTAGTTGAGTTCCTCCTATTTGCCAGGCATTGTTCTGGGCCCTTTATCTATGAGTGACATAGACAAAAGATTTATTTCTCGTGGCTCTTACATTCTAGAAGGGTGTGCCAGTTACTATTGCTGTGTAACATAACTGCTCCCAAATCTTAGTGGCATAAAATAATCACCGTTTTTCTCACATCTCATGGTTTTGTGTCAGAGACTTGGCAGGGCTCAGCTGGGCGATTCTCCAGTTCCATGTGGTGTGGGAGATGGTGCTGGGGGGGTCTCACAGTCGGCTAGAGAGTCCAAAACAGCTTCCCTCACACGTCTGCTGCCTTGGTAGCATGTCCGGGCTCTGCAGGGACCAGAGCACCCCTTTGTGGCCCCAACATGGTGGTCAGATCTCCTATATGGAGGCTCAGGGCTCCCGCAGAGAGGCTTCCCAGAAACCAGGGTGCAAGCCGCGAGGCTTCGTGGTCTCGGATCTCACTTAGTGTCACTTCCAGCACATTCTCTTGGTGACAGGCCAGCCCCAAGGCCCGCCAGACTGTATACTATAAAAAGCATGTGGTATGGGAGATACTATTTTGTTCATCTTTGCAAAAATGCCATCTGCCACAGAGAGGAGGGAGGCCAGCACTAAACAATGAACATAATAAAAAGCAAATTGTATGTGTTAGAGGATGATGAGCGCTATGGGGACGCAGAAATTTGATAATAAGATAACACAGGACCCAGCTGTTCCACTCCTAAGTGTTCGCTCACCTAGGAAATGCAGATTTGTACACAAATAGGCAGAGCAGCTTTGTTTGTAATCTCCCCACACTGGAAGCAGCCCAGGTGCCCCG
Organism: Rhinolophus ferrumequinum; assembly: GCF_004115265.2. Classification (NCBI taxonomy): domain Eukaryota; kingdom Metazoa; phylum Chordata; class Mammalia; order Chiroptera; family Rhinolophidae; genus Rhinolophus; species Rhinolophus ferrumequinum. The sequence goes on from NC_046292.1 coordinate 9,994,013, forward strand.
TCAGCAGAGGCATGGGTAAACAAGCGGGTACGTCCTTCCGTGGACTCCTACTCAGAGTAGCCAGAAAGCAGCGAACTCTTGACACATGCAACATGGTGGATCTCAAAATAATTGTGCTGAGTGACAGTCCAGAAAGAAAAAGGTCTATCCTGTATGATTCCAATTACATGAAACTCTAGAAGATGAAAACTAATCGGTAAGGTCTGAAAGACCAGTGGTTACCCGGAGGTGGGGAAGGAGCAGGGGTATGACCTTCAAAGGGGAGGAGGAAACTTGTGCTAATGGTTTTACAGGTGTGTACATAGGTCAGACCGTGGCACACATCAAATATGGGCACTTTATTATCTGTCATTTGTTATCAGTTAAGCTGTTTTACAAAGGCTAAGGTGGATTAGACATGCTGGGGATGGGACGTTTTGGGGTGGGGAGCATTTCAGGACCCCACAGGCCACATTCCCCGGCAGCCTCCAGCTTTGCCTTCTTGCCTGCATGCTGGCCTCGGCTGGTCACAGAGGGGACCCAGCCCCATGACAGCAGCGTCTGGGCAGAGCCCTGTCCTGTTGGGGCCCCAGCACCCGGGGCTCCTGGGCTCGCATTCCAGGAAGAGGCAGAGACCAGTGAGGTCTGAAGCTACATATGCTGTGGCCTGGGCTTCCAGCCCAGCTCTTTAAATAGCTCTGACCACATGGACTGGCCAGCGGCTAAGACAGAAGCTGCTAACAACCAGGAGGCTGGACATGGGGGTACAAAAGGAAGAGAGGCATTTTTTGGCACTGAGCTTAAAAACTCAGACCAATTTAGAACGGAGCGTTCTGATTCAGCTTGGGGCCAGGTACCATGGCAGGGAAACGATCCAAGTGAAAACCCAATGGCTCCATCATATGTTAAAAATTAATATTTATATTTAATGTGTATGTTAATTCATGTAACTGTATATGTATTTACTGAATATTTCAATGGGCCAGGAATGCATGGGTTATAAACCCCATGAATTATCTCATAATCCTCCCCATTTTTCAGATGAGAAGATTGAGGGACAGAGAAGTGACTTGCAGGGGGTGGAATTTGCAGCGAGGAAGGTGTGCCTGACACTAGGACCTGCCTGATGTAGCCAGGACACTACACAGCCCCATGGGAGCCAGCTGCTGTTTGTTTAACTTTTTTTTTTTAATGATGAATCCTTTGAGAAGTGGACCTGGGCACAGGCTGGGCCTATGAATCAGAGGCAGTGGGGCACATTGGAGCGGCAGTCGGGAGTCCAGGCTCTCCCCATCAGTGGTGCCCCAACCTCATGCAGAAAATGGGAGGGTTGGGCTGCATATTCTTCCGAGCCCCTTTTTAATACTGTGAGCAGCAGGCTCTGAATGCAAGGGGAAATGCCTGTGTGGGGGGTGGGGGGGCAGTCCAACCACTGACAAAGCCAGACAGCAGCCTAATGCTGCCAACTGACTGCAGAGGTGGTACTCTCACCAGGTCTCGCCTGCTGGGCTTCTGCCTGCCGCGGGGCCTGCCCCTCTCACCCTAGCTCGGAGAGAAACCTCGGAACGTACACCCCATTGCCCAGCCCAGCAGCCCTCAGCCCACTGACCTTTGCAGCCCCTGAATCCCCTGAGAAATTGCTCACCCACATGCTCTGGACCATGGAGATCTAGAAGAGTCATTCTGATACACGTTCCGCCTATAGGGCATGGTGCCCAAGGAAAGAGGTCTTTGGCAGGAAAGTGTGGACTCAGGCCAAAGGAGGGGGGTGGCCCAGGACTGGTCAATATTCCCAACCCCTGCCAAGCCCCAGGAACGTCAAGTTTTGCTTCTTAGCTGCTGGAGACTGGCCCAGCTGGATGCAGCCAGGCAAACATTGGCCTTCCTGCTGTTATTAACCCTGCTCTCTCCCACCCAGTGTTCAGCGCTGGGCTAACCACATAGCCAGGTGCTCAAAACATGGGCCCTGAAGTGAAGGCAGAAGGTGGAAAACAACACGGAGCCTTTGGGACTGTCACCTCCTCAGGGAGGTGGCTGTTGACTCAGCATCTTAAGGCTGGGCCGCCTTGAGGTCAGGGTCCAAAGTGTAAGTGTCTGCATCTCTGTGAGTGTCCCATTCCTGCTGCTGAGCAAGCAAGGCTTGGGGAAGAAAGACCGAGCAGAGATGAGATGCGTGCTGGGCCCACGGGGCTGGCACCCAGCAGGTGCTTAGGAAATAAGTGGAGAGCAGGGGGAGGGCCCACACTTCATACGTATGTGCCCGTGGCCTGTCGAAGATTCCGGAAAGTCTTCATGCTTGGGCGGCATCCCTCAGCCTGGCTTTTCTGGTTGCATGACCTGTTGGTGCCGTCCTGAATGCTGACCTTTGTCTCCTGCCCGAAGGACCTGTGGAAGGTGTGTTCTCCTGTCTCTGAATCATTTGGGAAACCTGTGTGCTGCCAAGATGCAGGCCGGGTGATGGCATCAGTGCAGGAAAAGGAAGGGTCTGCACCCCTTTCTTCCTTGCAGATTGGGGGAAACTCACTTTCTTCAGGGGCAGAACAAGCTGGGGTAGCCCTGGGTAGCCCCCAGGAGAGAGAAGAACCGAGGGGCTCCAGCCAATCCCACCAAAACAGGGCCATTTTCTGGCTGAAACTCCCACAGGCGCTTGGCTTTAGAGAACTACTTCAGAAGCTGAAAGCTCCCACACGGACGAGGACTGTTTGAGGGCCAGCCCTGCACTGCTCTGCCAGCCCCAGACCTCCAGCCTACCTGGGCAGTGCTAAGTGTTGGCCAGCATCAGTTAAGCCTTGCACTTGCTGTGAGGTACACGTCGGCATCTTGAGGGCAGAGTTTCTGTTCCAGGCAACGTCTGTCTCCCTAAGGCTTCGTGCTTCCTCCCATTTGCACCTGTGGCTGGTTCTTACTAAAGACCTTTCTTGCGGGGTGGGGGCTCGGGGGTAAACCATGCTCTACAGGCAAGGCCTGATTCTTTATGGTCCAGAGTTCGTGGGTGAGCGATTCCTCCGGAGCTCAGGGGCTGCAAAGGTCAGTGGGTGTCATTTGAGAATGAGATTCCTCAAAGACCTGTTAGAGCCACTAGATCCAGTGAAGAGCCGAAAGAATCAGCTGTTTGGCGACACTCTGCTGAATGTCTGGAATACTAAAAACACCTGGCAACCTGATTGCTATGATCGTGGGGAGGAGGTTAGAGGTGCGTGATCACGTATGGGACTGTTATGTCCCTTCTTCAGATGGGAAGTTGGTAAACAGTCCCCCTTTCACCTTTTTGGGATCTTCCATCACCCAGCAGTCGTCGATGCCCCTGGAGGCAGTCGTCGTCTTTTGTTGGATTTCTCTTCATCTGGGAGGGTCTTTCTTCTACTATTCTGGAAATTCAGACCCCCCAGGTTGCCGGCTGACTTACAGGATAATTTCACGTGGGTGACTAGTGGCCACTGAGCATGCTGGAGTTTGTGCAGGCTGAAGGCTCCACTTACCATGGAGGCTAGGGGGGTGGGGGTGGCACTGCTCCCCTGCAAGGGTGAGAGCTCTCTCAGGCAGAGGCGGGCTTTCTGGGTTGCTCCTAGAAGGGAGATGTGATGCCATGGCACAATGGCCTCTGTTGCTGTTTGAAGTTTATTAGTATTAAATGGAAAAGGTGGTTTGTAATTTGGGGGTGGAAGATCTAGGGAGAGGGCAATGCCCCCAAATTAGGGGCTTCACTCTGCCTTGTTACACTCTACACGGGTGCCAGGAACAGGGCCAGCAGAGAATTCCCTATTCAAACCAAGCAGTTAGGAGATATTTACAGGGGGAAGGGAAGGTGCCCTCTCTGGTTCCAGATTCAGCCCAAGTTCTCAGGAAAGGAATGAAAAATGGAAGGGGACATCCTTTACTAAACACCTACAATACACCATCAACCAAGAAAGCAACCAGTAGCTTATGTATCCTCCCCACCATCCTACAGGATCTTTTTATTCTCCTTTTTCTCTATGCGAAAAACAGAAGCTCAGAAGGTTGCCTGACGTGCCTGCCCAAGGTCATGTGGGTGGATGAGTCAGGACCAGGCTTGGGTCTTTCCACTTGAACTTGGGCAAGTTGCTCAACCTTTCTGTCCCTATTGATAGCATGGGGGTCATCATAGCACCCACCCACCCAGTGTTTGTGGGGATTAAATGAGACGGTTCGTAGAAAAAGGTTAGAACAGTAAGTAACTGTTTTTCAAATATCAGCTGCTCTCTTTTTTACCATTATTTTTTTACTAAGCTCAGAGTGACTGTATAATTTATTGTTCAAACTGGAAGAGTTTTGCAAGAGAAAGTGGGCCTATTAAGAGTTGTGTTGGGGCTTCTGGTCAAGATGGTGGGGTAGGCAAGCACTGTGGTTCGCCTCCTGTCACAAACACATCAAAATGATAACTAAGCCACAGAACAAACATCGTTGAGAATCCCCTGAAGTCTAGCTGAACAGAAGTCCTATAACTAAGAACATACAGAAGAAGCCATCTCGAGACTGATGGAAGGGGTGCAGACATGGAATGGGCTGGTCCCACACCTGCATATTTGGGAGGGATATTCAGTAATGGAGGTCGCCCTGAGGGACAAGGGTCCCACCCCTATATCAGGCTCCCAGCCCATGGTTCCAGTGCCGGGAAGAGAAGTCCCCATAACGTCTGGCTGTGAAAACCAGCGGAGATTGTGGTTGAGTGAGATGGAAGGCAACTGGAGTCCCAGGTGATCCTCTTAAGGGCCCGCACACAGACTTACTCACTGATGGACTCACTCGCTCTGAGCTCCATTGCTGGGGCAGCAGCTCAAAAGGGGCCGGACATACGAGGAGAAACTGAATTGTCTGGCTGCAGAGCAAGGGCTGGAGGAGCAGCTTTCTCTCAGACAGAAGTGCTGGCAGAAGCCATTGTTCCTTTATTGAGGCCTCCCCCACCCAACCTGCATGCACAGGCAGGCGCCATATCTTAATTCTTCATCAGTCTTTCTAACAGCGTTCACCCTGCCCTGGTGATTCACTGAGACCCAGCCCCACTCAACTTGAGGGCCCATCCAAGCCACTTCCAGTGCCTTATCCATACAAGTGGACTATCTTGGCTCATGCTGTAGACTTTCGTAAAATCTCCCAAAGGTTCACAAACCCCAAACAAGCAGCATCTGGCGTCGGTGTGCCCCTTACCTTTTACTAAGCAGTCCTAAGCTTGGCATTAGCGGCAGCCATCCTCAGTTCACCGCTTCGCCTCTCGCAGGCACCTCCAGCCCTAGCACAAGTGGCAACCATCCGCAGATCTCTTTATAACTCATACCAAGTGGCCTTGGGCAGGGTACAAGCAGCAGCTGACCTTAGCCTGCACAGGAGCCCCACACAAGAGGTGCTAGAATCAACACACCCAATGGCCAGCTTCAGACCACACCACAGCACAACTCAACCACCTCCACAAACAACACACCCAAAGGGCAGCCTTGGCAGGCACAGAGCCCCACTAAAGCAAATCTGGCTCCATAGGGCCAGCCCCTGTACAACAGCTCCTCCACTGTAGCCAGTCCTCACAACCAATCATCCTTAGGGTCAGTCCCTCCTTTTGAGAGGCCAACAGCAATTTAGGCTCAACTACAACAGGAAGGCACACACAACCCCCATAGCGACACACCTGGAGCACCCAGCTCAGGTGACCAGGGAAACTGCGCCACTGGGCCCCACAGTACACCTACTGCATAAGGCCACTCTATGAGGACTGGGAGACATGGCAGCTCTATCTAATACATAGAAACAAACACAGAGAGGCAGCCAACATGAAGAGACAAAGAAACATGTCCCAAATGAAAGATCAGAACAAAGCTCCAGAAAAAGAACAAAACAAAATGGAGAGAAGCAATCTACCAGATTCAGAGTTCAAAACACTGGTTATAAGGACGGTCAGTGATCTCAGTGAGAACTTCAACAAAGAGACTGGAAACATAAGAATGGAGATAAAGAGAACCAGTCAAAAAAAAAAAAAAAGAATGCAATAACTGAAATAAA